>NC_051308.1:85912166-90912166 GCF_015220235.1 Choloepus didactylus | reverse complement strand
CCCTATATGCCCCTCTATTATTAACTTCTAATTGTATTGTCATACATTTGTTCTGGTTCATGGAAGCGATTTCTAGTATTTGTACAGTTGATCATGGACATTGCCCACCATAGGATTCAGTTTTATACATTCCCATCTTTTGACCTCCAACTTTCCTTCTGGTGACATATATGACTCTGAGCTTCCCCTTTCCACCTCATTCATACACCATTCGGCACTGTTAGTTATTCTCACATCTTGCTACCAATACCCCAGTTCATTTCCAAACATTTAAGTTCATCCTCATTGAACATTCTGCTCATACTAAGCAACCACTCCCCATTCTTAAGCCTCGTCCTATATCTTGGTACCTTATATTTCATGTCTATGAGTTTACATATTATAATTAGTTCCTATCAGTGAGACCCTGCAATAATTGTCCTTATGTGTCTGGCTTATTTCACTCAGTATATTGCCCTCAAGGTTTTGTCATCAACCCTTTTTTTTTTTTTAATATGGTTTTGTTCACTCACCATACATTCCATCCCAAGTAAATAATCGATGATTCTCTGCATGGTCATACATTTATGTGTTCACCACCTTCACCACTATCTATATAGGGCATCTACATTTCTTCCACAAGGCAGGAGGGAGAGTCAAAGAAGGTAGAGAGGCAAAAGAAAGAGGAAAAAAAAATGACAGCTAGGAAGCAGCAAAAGGAAAAATAACCTTAAATCAAAATAGAATAAAGAATCAAATACCACCAATGTCAAGTGTCTAACATGCCTCCCCATCCCCCCCCTCTTATCTGCATTTACCTTGGTATATCACCTTTGTTACATTAAAGGAAGCATAATACAATGATTCTATTAGTTACAGTCTCTAGTTTATGCTGATTGCATCCCTCCCCCAATGCCTCCCCATTTTTAACATCTTGCAAGGTTCACATTTGCTTGTTCTCCCTCGTAAAAGAACATATTTGTACATTTTATCACAATTGTTGGATACTCTAGATTTCACCAAGTTACACAGTCCCAGTCTTTATCTTTCCTCCTTTCTTGTGGTGTCTCACATGCTCCCCACCTTCCTCTCTCAACCGTATTCATAGTTACCTTTGTTCAGTGTACTTACATTGTTGTGCTACCATCTCCCAAAATTGTGTTCCAAACCACGCACTCCTGTCTTCTATCACCCTGTAGTGCTCCCTTTAGTATTTCCTGTAGGGCGGCTGTCTTGTTCACAAAGTCTCTCATTGTCTGTTTGTCAGAAAATATTTTGAGCTCTCCCTCATATTTGAAGGACAGCTTTGCTGGATATAGGATTCTTGGTTGGCGGTTTTTCTCTTTCAGTATCTTAAATATATCACACCACTTCCTTCTTGCCTCCATGGTTTCTGCTGAGAGATCCGCACATAGTCTTATTAAGCTTCCTTTGTATGTAATGGATTGCTTTTCTCTTGCTGCTTTCAGGATTCTCTCTTTGTCTTTGACATTTGATAATCTGATTATTAAGTGTCTTGGCGTAGGCCTATTCATATCTCTTCTGTTTGGAGTACGCTGCGCTTCTTGGATCTGTAATTTTATGACTTTCATAAGAGATGGGAAATTTTCATTAATTATTTCCTCTATTATTGCTTCTGCCCCCTTTCCCTTCTCTTCTCCTTCTGGGACACCAATGATACGTACATTATTGTACTTTGTTTCATCCTTGAGTTCCCAGAGACGTTGCTCATATTTTTTCATTCTTTTCTCCATCTGCTCCTTTGCGTGTAGGCTTTCAGGTGTTTTGTTCTCCAGTTCCTGAGTGTTTTCTTCTGCCTCTTGAGATCTGCTATTGTATGTTTCCATTGTGTCTTTCATCTCTTGTGTTGTGCCTTTCATTTCCATAGATTCTACTAGTTGTTTTTTTGAACTTTTGATTTCTGCTGTATATATGCCCAGTGTTTCCTTTACAGCCTCTATCTCTTTTGCAATATCTTCTCTAAACTTTTTGAATTGATTTAGCATTAGTTGTTTAAATTCCTGTATCTCAGTTGAAGTGTACATTTGTTCCTTTGACTGGGCCATAACTTTGTTTTTCTTAGTGTAGGCTGTAATTTTCTGTTGTCTAGGCATGGTTTCCTTGGTTATCCAAATCAGGTTTTCCCAGACCAGAACAGGCTCAGGTCCCAGAGGGAAGAAATATTCAGTATCTGGTTTCCTTGAGGGTGTGTCTTAGAAAATTGCTCCACCCTTTGATGCCTCGGGTCACTGTGCTTTTCTGCCCAGCAGGTGACGCCTGTTAGCCTATAATTCTTGACTGGTGTGAGGAGGTATGGCCGTGTTCCCCCAGGCTCTGGGGTCTGGTTCTGAATGGAAAGGGCCCCACCCCTTTCCTCCTAGAGAAGACAGACCCCCCAGGTGGAGGTCATTAGCATTTCAATGGTCTCTCTCTCTGCTTGTGCTGTCTCCACCCTTCCCAGAGTCACAGCCCTGGAAACTGAAAATGACTGGGGCTTTCTCCACTGAGCCGAAAAAGAAACAGATAGTCCCCTTCAGACCCAGTCCAAGGCGAGCCTCCAGCTCTCCCAGGTCAGTCGTCACCCAAAGCCTCTGTCTGTTTTTTGGGGATGCGTACCTGTAGTGAGCAGTTCACACTCGCTACTTAAAACCCCAGTTGGAGCTCAGCTGAGCTATATTCGCTTGCTGGAAGAGAGCTTCTCTCTGGTACCACAAGGCTTTGCCGCTCGGGCTATGGGGGAAGGGGTCTCCTGACTTGGATCCGCAGGTTTAACTTACAGATTTTATGCTGTGTTCTCAGGCATTCCTCCCAATTCAGGTTGGTGTATGATGAGTGGATAGTCTCGTTTGTCCCCCCGCAGTTATTCTGGATTATTTACTAGTTGTTTCTGGTTTTTTGTAGTTGTTGCAGGGGGACTACTTAGCTTCCACTTCTCTCTATGCCTCCATCTTGCCCCGCCTCCCTGGCTGATCTTATTTTATCTGTACTCCCACCAGCATATTTTTGAAGCAAGTCCCAGAAATGATATCATGTCATTCACTAATACTTCAGTATATACTGCTAAAAGAATTACGTTCAAAAACATAAACACAATATCACACACACACATTGTCAGTTTTTAGCAGTATTAATGGAAACCTTTCTAAAATTTACTCATCTTTCTTAAAGCTTACTGAATATGAAATGGCTTTATTTGATAATCCGGAGTCAATATTCCTAGAAGTAGGCTGCTTCCATATCAAAATCCTAAAATATTTGACACTGACTTTGAGATGGGGTGGCAGGTAGAGGTAGGCTGGGCCTGGAGGGGGATTATTGATGAAGGCTTAAAGGAAAGCGAGGAAAATTTTATTGGAAACTAAACAATGTATTTCTAGTGGCAGAACATTTGGCCACACTGTCACCTATAGTAATGTGGGGGCAGAGTTTTAAAAGTGCTGCTTACCTTCCAGCATGACTATGGTACACAAGTGGAAGAGATGAGTGACAAAAAAGGAACTGTCAGTTTTTCAAGGAAAATATAGAGGAAATATAAATAACCTAGGACTTGTTGGGTTTGAAAATAAAACTTTGTCTCATTCCCAGCCTCTCTGGAAGGCAAACGACTCTAAAATTAAGAAATGGCTTCTAGGCAAAAATCAAATCCAGAATAAACTTCAAAGATCCTTGAAGACCTCAGAAAGATTTTTTTTTTTTTTAACAGTTAGTAACAATATATTTTGTTGTTTGACAAACCTGTTTTTCAGAGTAGGCTAGTTATTACACAATATAAAAACAAAAGCCTCCTGTTCAAAATGAATTACTCTAGATTTATTTAGCAAGTCTTATTTTTGTAAACAAATATCATTTAGATGCATTTTATATCCATTTTCACACCTTCTTATCTTTTCCTCCTAAGCTGACAATTCAATCACAGTTTCCATATAGTTTTCTTTAACTATACATGAAGATTGGTAAAACTGCAAATGAGCATTACACAATTTGAATTCACAGAAAATATTCAAAATGGCCAATTCTGAAGAGGAGACCAAAATCCATTTTGGACCCATCCTCTCATTTTTTTAAATGTAAATTCATCATCACATTTTCCCACGTTTCTTGTACCCAGAAATTATGGACAGGAAATAGATAGAAGGCAGGAAAAGTCTTAGTTTTGTTCCTAGGACTAAGAAGATGGATAAAATCCCACTGTACTTCTTTGGTCATCAAAGGAGTAAGAAGAATAACAGGTTCTCAAATGGTTATCAATCTCCCGTGATGCTAATAACGTTATCACATCAGAATAAAGGATTTAAGTGAACAGTTCAAGTTAAAAGGAAAAAAGAATCTTCATAGATAATCCTCTGGCATTACCTTTGCATTTATTTACCTGTGTTTTTTTGTTTGCTTTTAATGAACTAGAAGTATAATAAAAATAATCAAATTGAAAGCTGACATATGATCAAGCCAGAAATTGAATAAACAGATATTTTAAACAATAAACTTCAATTTCTTCTGTTACAGAGGAAAGAGATGATACATTTTCACCTTAAAGTCTTGGATTTCATTTCTTTTTCTAACTTTCACTTCATATTTTTGTAACTTTCATTAAAGAAATTGCTTTACATTTTCCCTTATAGAAAATAGATACACTACATTGAAATTAGCTTCTTTGATGATCAGTTGAAATGAAACTAATGTTTGAACTTAAATCATGTGAATTAAATAGTATTTTAATTAAGAACAAATTTAAAAGCAATTCCCCTATTAAACAATGAAATAAGCTGTAACAAATATAGTAAGAGGAAATATTCTATCATTTTGATATGTGGCAGAACTACCCAAGAATATACTGATATTTCAAAAGTAAAGATAAGTCGTGAAGTTTTTATGGGCCATAAAAGTGGGAAATTTAAATGAACACCTATAAGATTATGCTCGAACTCCAATTCTCAAATGTCTAGATGAAAGATAAAGAGACATCAATCTGCCTAACTGTTCTAACACATAAATTGTCCAGACCAAATTTTTATGAAAAAAATGGGAATATTTTGTTTCCACTGTCAAACTTACCTTCTAGAAATATAATGTATAAATGTTAAATTAGGAGACACCTTAATAGGGAAGACCACTTATCTTTACTTTTGAAATATCAGTATATTCTTGGGTAGTTCTGCCACATATCAAAATGATAGAATATTTCCTCTTACTATATTTGTTACAGCTTATTTCATTGTTTAATAGGGGAATTGCTTTTAAATTTGTTCTTAATTAAAATACTATTTAATTCACATGATTTAAGTTCAAACATTAGTTTCATTTCAACTGATCATCAAAGAAGCTAATTTCAATGTAGTGTATCTATTTTCTATAAGGGAAAATGTAAAGCAATTTCTTTAATGAAAGTTACAAAGCCCAAAAAGGTAAAAAACCAAATAGAGCACAATGTGATTGTTTTCAATCAGTGTTGATTATGTTGCCCTCTTGCAAAATGACAGGCAAAATCATACTTGTTTTTACATTTGCATCCACATATATTACACTGAAAAGGATTTTCATACCCATGACATCCCATATGAATAGTGTAAAGAATATTGTCTGCAAAATACATGTCACAGTGCTGGCAGTGGTGCAGAAGCTGAGGATCCTGGACTGGCAGGGTGGGGGCTGGAGTGCTCGGCTGGCTATTTCCTAAGCTGGGGGTACTTGTGTGGGCACTTGGTTCACTGCTCGGACCTGCCACTGGACTGTAGTTCCTTTGACCATGTGATGGCCGAGGCTCGGAGCTTGTGGGAGAGGAGCCCTGAGGAATACTTGCTGACACAGCAGAAACTACTGCTTGGGCTGAGGGCTGCTGAATCATGAAAGGCTTTTCATCAGGGCAGGGAACTACATCAGGGGATGCAGGGTTTTGGTTTTCAGGTGGCAAACTGGACAACTGTCCCGCTAGAGTTGAGAGCTGATTTAAAGGGTTGTCAACCATGAGTTCTTGGGGGTCCCTTGGTAGGCCACCAGTTGGTGTGGTTTTCGTCATACTTTCAAAGGAGTCCGTCTGAATATTTGGGATTTCATGGGTAAAATCATTAAGGTAGTCTGGTTTCTGAACCACCATGGAAGGTGGACTCAAGTTGATTAGTGCTCGTCTGCTATACCCCAAATTGCTTGTTTTCTTCTGTAAAACCCCCCACATTTTCTTGCTGCTCAAAGAAGACCTAGTACCTTTGATTGGTACCATTTTATGCTTGCGTCTTCGATGATGGGACAGGTTACTTCCATCACTGCAGCGGAAGGAACATAATTCACATTTGTATGGTTTTTCTCCATATGGGAACGCATATTGGCTTCCAGATGACGCTCATAAGCAGATGCAAATGGACATAAGTGACATCTATGAGGTTTCTCACCTGTGTGGATTCTTATATGTTCGATAAGCCGGGCTGTCCCTTTGCTGGCATAGTTGCAGTACCAACATTTGAGCTTTCCATCAAAGGTCCGTTCAAACCCGTCTACTAACATTCCTGAGTTTTCATCCAGGGAAACTTCAACAGATGGGTGATCAAGTCCATTTTGATCACCATCTGTTCCAGCTTTTCACCCAAATCAGCTCCTCCTTTTTCTTGCCACGCCAACATTGATGAAATGTAGAGTAATCGAAATTTACTCTGGAAACACACCACAGGACTCCAAAAGGCCATAGAGGGAATTTCAACTAAAATTGAAAAGCCATACAAAGGTCTCCTGACAGCCGCACCGAGTACCCCCCACCGCCTTGTTCAACGCCGCAGCCGTCGCCACCGCCGCAGTCTTTGTCACCGTCCCAGCCGCCGCCCCCTCAGAAAGATTTTAAGGTGGTGCCTTAGAGAATCACTTTTGATAACTGGGATTACCTCAAAATCAGAGAAATAAATTAACCCATTTAGACATTGGTGGTGGGAGTATAAATTGATGTAACTTTTCTGGAATCCAATTTGGTATTATATATGGATAACCTTAAAAAATGTGTACCTTTGACCTAGCACTTCTGCTTATAGGAAGTTCCACTAAGATAATAAAAGTATTCTAGCACTGTTTTACTGAAAAACTAAATACATTCTAACTGAATTCATAGGGGATTGGTTAGGCAATTTGTGGTTTTGATACAAGATCTCATACTCTAAAATTAATGTTATACACAAAAAATGTACTGGTATGGTAAAATGTTTATAATTTATAGTTAAGTGAAAAGCAGGTTAGACAATGGTATGTACAGTTTGATCTGATTTGGGGCATAATAGTGTGTATGTGTAAAATATGTCTGCTAGACAAAGATTGGGAGGATAGATGTCAACATTTAAACTGGTTATTTCTGTTTTTTTTTTTTAATTAAATTCAGTTTTATTGGAATATATTCACATACCATACAATCATCCATGATGTACAATCAACTGTTCGCAGTACCATCTTATAGTTGTACATTTATCACCCCAGTCTATTTTTGAACATTTTCCTTGCATCAGAAAGAATCAGAATCAGAATAAGAAATAAAACTAAAAAAGAACACCCAAATCATCCTCCCATCCCAGCCTATTTTTCATTTAGTTTCTGTCCCCATTTTTCTACTCATCCATCCATACACTAGATAAAGGGAGTGTGAGCCACAAGGTTTTCACAATCACACTGTCACCCCTTTTCTGGTTGGTTTTTATTTTGACTTTTGTACATTTATACATTTATGTATTTTCTAAAAATTTTATAAACAGCTTTGTTAAAAAAATAATTTTTTTAAAGGGAAAAATTTCTCATACAGAGGGGAAAAAAGGTTTTATTAAGCCTTTGACCATAACTGTCTATAAAAATGAATTAAGTTAGAGCCCTACATTATGTCAGACATAAAAGTAAGATTTAAAGCTTAAATGTAAAAAAATCCAACTTTAAAAGTATTAGAAAAAATATACCATATGGTATGGAAAGCCTTTTTAAGCAAAGCATAACACTCAGACGTCATAAAGGGAAAAACCTGACAGATTTAAAAAGCATTTTTTATTGAAGTGTGATCTACCTATAGAAAAATGAACAAATCATAAGTGTATAGCTCCATGAATTCTCACAAAGTCAATACACCATGTAACCAGTATTCAGATCTAGAAATAGCACATTAGCAGCACCCAGAAACTGTCTCCCATTTTCTGTCAGACTGATAGATTTGACTGCATGAAAATTAAAAACTCCAGTAGATCAAAAGACACCATAAACGTAGTTAAAGGACTTAGCAGGAGGCCAGAAGGAAATGGCATACAACCACATGCAATGTATAAAATGGACAAAGATTGACAATCATAGTATATAAAAGCTCCTGTAGATCAAGAAGAAGAGCAAATAATTCAATAGAAAAATTGGCAAAGGCTACAACAAGTAGTTGTTAAAAGGAGTAAAAACAATGGTCCAAACAGAGCTGCCAGCACTGCCCGCACTGCCTAGCACAGGTAGTCTATGGGTAATGAATGTCCAGTGGATGAATGTGAATTTTTCCATTCTCTTTCTCCATTTCCCTGTGATTCTGGCATGGAGCAGGGGCTGGACCAGAGGCCCTGTGATACGGGCAGAGCATCTGCTCAGCGTCTCGCCTCCCATCTGACTCTATAGCTGTGCCTTCCATCTGTCTGACTTACTGTTCCAGTTTGCTAATGCTGCCTTTTTGCAAAACTCCAGAAATGGATTGGCTTTTATAAAGGATGTTTATTTGGTTACAAAGTTACAGTCTTAAGGCCATAGGTGCCCAAGGTTAGTCATCAACAATCGGGTACCTTCACTGGAGGATGGCCAGTGGTGTCCCAAAAACCTCTGTTAGCTGGGAAGGTACATGGCTGGCGTCTGCTCCAGAGTTCTGGTTTCAAAATGGCTTTCTCCCAGGACTTTTCTCTCTAGGCTGCAGTTCCTCAAAAACATTACTCTTACTTACTCTTGGGGCATTTTTCCTCTCTTGGCTTTTCTGGAGCAAAAGTCTGCTTTCAACAGCCATCTTCAAGCTGTCTCAGCTGCAGCTACTCTCTCAGCTCCTGTGCGTTCTTCAAAGTGTCCCTCTTGGCTATAGCAAGCTCGCTCCTTCTGTCTGAGCTTACATAGTGCTCTAGTAATCAAGGCCCACGCTGAATGGGCGGGGCCACACCTCCATGGAAATTATCCAATGAAAAATCTTGCCCACAGTTGAGTGATCACATCTCCAAGGAAACATCCAATCAAAAGTCTCCAACCCAATCAACACCAATACGTTTCCCGCCCATACAAGACTGCATCAAAGATAATGGCGTTTTGGGGGACATAATACATCCAAACTGGCACACTCATCTAGTGTGGAATCCTCTCCCATGAAGACATTTGGTTCTTTGGGCCTTCCAGACAAGCCCAGATTGTGCTTGCCTTCCCGGGGACACACTTGCTTAGGTTCAAGGGGGACCCTGAGATTCACCTCTGTCAAGGGGAACACCAAGACAGGGTCCAGGGGCTTGAGGCATGGACAGCAGGATGTGCACAGCAGGACCACGAGTGGTGGAAGTGGTGGGGGCCAGAGGCTGGGGCAGGTGGTGGGTACAGCACCCCTCCTGGAAAGACCAGGGCTGGGAAGGCCTCGGTAAGCCCCTAGAAGGAGTCTGGGACAGGGATCAGCAGCAGGGAGGGTGTTTGTTCTGTAAAGGCCAGCTTCACCACATAGGGGCTCCTAGTGCAAAATGGTTTCATGGGAAAAGCATTGGGAAAGTCCAGACACCAAATCCCCCTTGGAGATTTGCAATGAAAGTTAGCATATTAAAAGATCACAGAGGCCTGCAGTGAATAGACCTGGTTAGCTGTACGTTTCCCAGATAAGTTCAACCCTTTGTTCTCAGGACATTTATCAACATTTTATGGTCTACCATTCCCTGCTGTGATGTGATAATGATTCTATGGCCATGTTCTGACCCCACCAGAGGCTTTTCTTTTGTCAAGATTGAAGCTAATTCCAGGCACAGACAGCCTTTGGCTGGATGATAAACCGGAGGAAGCAGTTTACAAATCAGTGAAACAGTGGCAACCAGGGTCATTTGAGAAGGTGTCTTCTGCCGTTTTGTGAAAATATTGTGCGTATTTCCCCCTTATGTAGGACAGGGCTTCTGTAAACAAGCAGGCATGTTTACTTAATAGATGTGCATCAAGAAGGAAGCCAAAATAGATGCAAAAATAAATATCTCAAACTATGATTTTTGTGTGGGAATGTGAACAATAAAGCAGACTTAACATGTTCATTCATCGTTGAGTTTGGTGCGTTTATTCCTTTATCTTTCCTGGTCCCGTGTACCACTGTGTCCATCGTGAAGAACATGAACAGTGGCTCTGTGATAATCTTTGAAGAACATCTAACACAGATGAACTTGCAGGCCTAATTAGATGCCTACCAGTGCTTGTTTTCTCACCAAACAACAACAATGAAAAACATCAAAGAAGCCTGAAAAAATGAATTATGATCTGGATTCTGGGTGAAAATAAGAGCAGGTATTGATCTTTGGTAGGTTGATCAACTGTTGCTTGAGTCTTCGCCGGGGCCCTCTGGACTGTGTCCTGGACTCAACAAACCCCCTCCACTGCCAGCCTCTTCTTTGAACACTCCTGGGCCTCCACACTGTCCCCGAAACTGGGCTTTCTCTTAAACTAGCTCCTTACTCGGCCCTTGTTGAGTGCTGGCTAGTGGAGGTGAAGCAGGTGTCTTTCCCTCTTGTTCCTCTCTGCTACGTCTGCGTTATTGTTCTTCCTTCCTCCCTGAGAAAGACTGCTCCTTTGGAAGCTCGTGCCTCCTTGTTGAAATCCACCTTCCTCCTTATTCATTGAAGAGCTTAGCTCCTGGCTGTACTGGGTTTCTCCACCACTACTCTTGGCAGCATCTGTAGTTGGTTGAATTGCAACCGCCACCACCACCCCCCCCCAAAAAAAAGATATGTTAAAGAATTCCTGGACTTTATTTGGAAATAGCAGATGGAAGTTAAGATGAGGTCCTACTGGAGTAGGGTGAGCCCTTACCTGGTGTCCTTGTTAGAAGAGAAGAGACAGAGGCACCCAGCAAAGGTGGAGATGGCCAGCCAGATGGAGACAGAGGCTAGGGCGATGCGGCCACAAACCAAGGAACTCCTGCTTCCACCAGAAGCTGGAAAAAGCAAGGAAGGATTTCCTCCTTAGCTCCTGGAATGGGTACGGCCTGGCTGGCACCTTGATGTCCGATTTCTGGTCTCCAGAACTGTGGGAGACTTCCTTTCTCTTCTTTTAAGCCACCTGGTTTGTGTTAATTTGTTACAGCAGCTCTGGGACACTAATACACCACCCTGGGTGATGTCATGTCCATTAGGATAACCCCCCTCATCTGCTGGCCCCTTACCCCCGTGGCCTTCTCACTTCTGAGTCTTTTTTTCCCTCTCATTCTTCTACCCATCTTCTGCCTTCTGGCTTTCTAACTCCTTCTGTACTTCTACTTGAATTATTCTCCAGACCCATGGACTCTTAAACCTTCTCATTAGCCTTTATCTTCCGCACATCCTCTCTCCCCTGCTTACCTTGCTTGGTTTCGATCCACGACTGTAATCACTCTTGCTACACTCTCAGCTCCTTGAGCCCACTCTCTCTCCTTCGTATTTCTCAGGCAGAATTCCCAGCCCCGATTCAGTCCTGCTCTCTTCCTCTTCCATGTGTGCACCTGGGTAGCTGGATGTGGTTGGAGGAAAACACCCACTGTATTGCCTGGTCCATTGTAAATTCACGAAGGGTTTTCAGGGCTAGGCCACAGTCCTATTGCATTTTGTTAGTCAGTTTTCTCTTCCGGTCTCCAAGCTGACGATTTCACATCTCCTCAAGCTTTTGGCACCTCACCCCTCTCAGCTAATGATTTTGCTTCCTGTTTCACTGAGAAGAGAACCTTCAAATCGACTTGCTTTGAGCTCACACTCGCCATCTTTCTTCTGTTAGAAAGGATGGCCTTCCTTCCTCCGGCTTGTCCACCTCTCTCCTGGGTCCTGCCCTCTCACCTTTGAACGCTTGCTCCTGCAGCTTCCCCCGTTCTTCCCAACCAGATCATTTCATCACTGTACCAACAGGCCATTATGTCACATACTTAGGAACCCTCTCCTGATCCCAGCCTTGCTCCACCTCGTTTCTCTGTTCCCCCACTTGAAAGGGTTGTTTACACGGCTGTCTCGACTCTCTCCTTTGGAGCAACTCCAGCCAGGCTTTCGTCTGCACAGCTCCTTTGAAGCCTCTTCCAACCAGGTCTCCAGTGACTTCTACATTGCAGAGTTTTGCCAGCAAATCCCTGTGCTCCATTTAGCAGCATTTGACCTACCCCCTTCTTGAAGCATTCTCTTCTCTTGGCTTCTCCCTGGCTTCCCTGCCTCAGCATCTCACTTGCTCGGTGTCCCTAGAACAGCCCTGCCTGTTGCAGGCACCCAGCACCCTAGGTGAATGACTCGTCACCCCCACAGCCCAGCTGGGGCTTTCTGAGCACCTCCTGTGGGTCAGTGTCCTGCTGGCTCAGGGGGAGAAGAGGGAAGTGCCACCAAGCAGTGCTGCCAAGAACCTCGGGGTTGCCCAGAGGAGAAAGGTATCCAGGTGGAGGGGATTGCACTTATCCAGAGCTGAGGGGAGGGGAACAGAGTAAAAGAACAGCTGCAGTTGTGATTAGTGACGTTTCTTGTAAGGGTGAAAAGGGCTATGGGTTTCCCGTCCCTCAGGCTCCCTCAGTTCCTGAAGCCTCTCGCTTCCCTGAGTTTCTTTTAGGATAAGGAGATGTACATGGGGTCATACCACCTGGCTTTGGAAGTGGTGTGTGCATGAGTGTGTGTGTGCACCTGTGCATATAAATAAGGGCACCGAGGAAGACCTTTTGGGTAGGGGTGGGGAAGGGGCTTTTCAGGTGGAGGGATCACCTGAGTGAGGAAGAAGAGGTGGGAGGGACAGGGTGGGTGCGGAGCCCGCCTGGCTGCCTGTACGGGGAGAAGTGCGTGAAGAAAGTGGGAGCAGAACTGTGAGACTGCACAGGGCCAGGGGGTCTGCTTGTTGTGTAAGGAAGTGACCTAATCTAGGCCCTGCTCTAGGGGGACCCTTGGGTGGGGTGTGGAGGACAGACAGAAGACTGAGGAGTGGGATCCTCTGTAGTCACACCATGAACCTTGTGTCAAAGGATTAGCCCCCACCCCGGAGATCTAAAGAAAAAACACACATGTTTGCAGAGAAATCAGTGTTTTTGTGATATATTCCTGCACCCCGTTGAGTGGCAGGCCCACCGGCCACCAGGCCCCCATTGCAGAGAAGACGTCCTGTCTGGTCTGGGCTTTGATGGGGGTCCCTGGCTCTGCCAGAGGCAAGTTTAGCCTTATGCCAGGATTTTTTAAGATGCACATTGCTTTTCCAGGAGTCTTTCTTTTTAAGGAAAAAGGACTTGACTATAAGGAATCAGTGGCTGGTCCTTTGCTCAAGCCCTCTGGACCTGGGAGCCAGCCGACCACTCCCCACTCACTGCTCAACATGTGAGGTGCAGGTGGTGGTGGGGTGCCTCTGCCACACAGATGTTTTTCTACCTGCAGCTATAGGAGCCTAGAACCTTCCCTCATACGTTCTCTGGCTGGGCTGTACACCTTAGCACAGCTTCTGTGTGAGACCGTGGCTTGTTTGCTCAGGCGAATGTCTCTTTGGCGCCTTCCCACAGGCGCCTTCTGTGTGGCTTGGATTTTTTGGTAAGGGCCAGAAGCAGTGAGGAGCTCGGGAACAGTTCTCAGCAGGGCCGCCGCTGTCTGGCCGATTTGCGTTTGTCTTGGCTCTCAAGCCTCTGTCGCACACAGATGTTTTGATTTCCACTTTGCTTAGCAACCACCCTGCTGCCTTTCTCTGCCCTGTGGAAACCACTGTCTCCCTGAAGAGCTGCTGCGGCTCCATACAATACCTCTGGAAGGAATAGCCTCAGCCAGCCGGAACAGAGCTCAGAACTAGCACACGAAGGAGGCTTTCACCGTCACCCCATCCCCTCGAGACCTAAAACACAAGATGGCTGAATACCGGGGACAGGAATGGAGATACACGCAGCTCTTGCCCTTAGTGTTTTTAAATTGACCTATTTATTTTCCTGACCCGTGGGGCAGGGCTGTCCTGGTAGTTCTTTATGGCATGTTATTGAGGAAAATATTATTAAAGAAGTTCCTTTGGTTTGTTTGATTATTGATCTGAACCAGCTGCCTGCTGGTCCAGGAGCAGAGCTGCTTGGCCTGGTTTCTAAGAAGCGGAGCTAACACTAGTCACAGCCCCTCTGTGATGGTTAGGTTCATGTGTCAACTTGGCCAGGTGATGGTGTCCAGGTGTCTGGTCAAGCAAGCAAGGACATTAGTGGCTGGTTAATAAATCAGAAGGCCAGTTTATTAAATCATCAGTTAGTTGACTGCATCTGTTGCATCATGCCATCAAGGAAGGGTGTGTCTTCCACAATGAGAGAATTCAATCAGCTGGATTTAATCCAATCAGTTGAAGACTTTTAAGGAGAAGAGAGAACCTTCTCTTTGGCTAGCCAGTGTTTCCTGGGGAGTTCATTGAACACATTCATTGGAGTTGCCAGTTTGCTGCCTGCCCTATGGAATCTGGACTCGTGCATCTCCACAGTTGTGTGAGACACTTTTATAAAATCTTATATTTACAGAAATCTCCAGTTGGTTCTGTTTCCTTAGAGAACCCTGACTAATAGACCCTTAGAACTGCTGCCTCCCATGAGACCAGCCCCTGCCTCGGGATGGCCTGTTGGAGCCCTGTCCTGGGAACCAGAATCCAGGGCTGAGTTGTCTCTGCTTCGGGCAGACCCCTCACCCCTTGTACCACCAGACCTGGACAGGGAGTGGTGTCCCCCACACTCTTCCTTGCCACCTGCACAGCACCGTCCTTCCCTCCCCCATGAAAGTACTGAACATTGAATCTCATGTTGCAACACCCACCAGGACAGGCTCTGGGTCCACTAAACATTCTGACATGGGACCCCTGTTTAGGTCCCACCGCGGATACAGGACAGGAGCCAGCGTGGGGCCACCTCCTTCTAAGTGAGTGATCCTTACCACGGTCCCTGCATGTTCATTTGGCCTCTGGGAGCCTGTTCCCGCTGCAGCTCAGGTGCAAGGAGGCAGGACTCACATGGTGTGGGAGGCTCACTCCCCACAGGGTGCAGGAGTGGGTGGCTCAGCAGTCAGGGCCTCCTCACAGGACATGCTGGCCAGGGAGGCGCCACGTGTCTGCATCAGGTGTGTGTGGTTCATTCATAGTTCCTCTGAGTCCAGATGCCGTCTCCCAGCCGGAGATATTTGTATCATAAGCCATGCTGCCTAGTAACACAGACAACTCTTACCAGGTTACCCCGGCAACAGGGCCGGAGACTGCACCAAAGGTTAAATCCATCGGCTTTGTTAACCCCTGACCCCCACACATGATGAGGCTGTTTCACCCACTGCCCCTCCTAGTTGGAGCTTTCTGATTCCTTGGCGAAGTTATGTTCTTTCTTTCCGTTTCCTAGTCACTGACTCCTGTTGTAATTCTTGGCAGCTTGGCATGATGTGATTCTCCCGAGACCCCAGCCTCTCATTCCTTGACCTCCTTTCTTCCAACAAGCAATTCCTCCGTCCTGCCTTGGCCACTCACTCCCACCCACCCACCCACAGTCACGCCCTTGACCCTGCACCTGCCGGTGACCCAAAACCCTCCGTCATGTGTTCAGACTTTCCACTCTTTATCTTCCACCTCCGTCTTTTCAGATTATCCTCAATACCCCAATGCTAACGAATGCTTGACCCTACTGGGATTGCAGTTCCTTGACCTTGTCACCTTTTCTCAGTCCTGCACCCCCAACCCCCATGCCCTCTCTGCCCCCTTTACCCGTTTAAATGCCGTGTTAATCGTGAAACACCTTTGCACTCACCCTTACCTCCCTGTGCCTCTCCTGCCTGGTCCTACTCGCTCGGTGAAACCACCGCCCTGGTGAAATCCTACTCTCCACGCCTCAGCAGTTCTGGAGATGACCCGCTACCAAGCTGACTGGCTTCCCTGTAAATTCATGATCCCTGAGTCCAGGGGGGCCCTTCACGTTACAGTTCCACAGGCGGTTAACTCTCCCGCCTTCCCAGATGACGATTTCACACCTTCCCTCCTCTCAGCTCCGCCGCACTTCCTACCCGTTCTCACTCTTGGCTGATGGTGTTGCTTCTCAATTCACTAAGAAAATTGCAGTCATCAGAAGAGAATTTCCACAAGCTCCCTGTACTGCATTTGGTATTAATTCTCCACCCTAGAAAAATCTTTGATGCAACTTCTCTTTCTAATGGCCGCCCTATTTCTCTGCTACACACACACATACATACGCACGCACGCACGCAGTTCCTCAAAAGAATTGTCTATTTGGTCAAGTTTCATGAGATCATTGAAAAATGACCCAAAGGGGGAAACTGTTAAGTAAAATAAGAAGGCTGCCTGCTTTGGGTGTTGCCAGGAGGGACCCCTTTCCAAGAAGGGATTGTCCAGAAAACAAAAACAATTGACCTGCTGGGTCTTTCTGAAAAAAATGGAATAAACCACACCCTACCAAAACAAACAAACAAACAAAGATGTCTGTATTCACTGTCTCCATTTTCTTTCTCCTGCTCCTGTTAGATTTCTGTCCTTCAGCTTCACTGAAACCGTTCTTCTCCCACCAGTGAGTTTCCTCTTGATAACCGAAACGATGAATTTGCACTCCTCCTTTCAGCTGACCACTCTTTTCCCCTTGGAACACTTTCTTCTCCTGGCTTCCAGGAGGCCACATGCTTCTGGGTTTTTACATTTCTTCTTGGCCATTCCTTCTCAGCCTCCTGACCTTTAATTACTCCGTGTGCCACACCCAGACTCTATCCAGTCTGGCCTTTCCCTTAGCTGATGCCGTCCCATCTTGTGATTTTTACTCCCTTCTGATGCTGGGGATTCCCCAGTTTAAGTCTTCGGCCAGACTTCTCTCCTGGGCTCCAGCTCTGTACTCAACTTCTCTATTTGCATGCCTGATGGGCACATCACACTCGATACATCTGACCTGCTCCTGAAGAACTGCGCAGCCGTCTCCCCCAGCCCTCTCCCCTCAGCCCTCTCCCCTCAAGCCCTCTCCCCCAGCCCTCTCCCCCCAGCCCTCTCCCTCCAGCCCTCTCTCCCAGCCCTCTCCCCCCAGCCCTCTCCCCCCAGCCCTCTCCCCCAGCCCTCTCCCTCCAGCCCTCTCTCCCAGCCCTCTCCCCCCAGCCCTCTCCCCCCAGCCCTCTCTGTCCATCCTCCTTGTCATTGAAGATGGCACTTCCATCCTTCCAGTTGTGCAGACAAAAAACTTGGTCTCATCCTTGAGCCCTGTCTTTCTCTCATACCCCACATCCAGTCTGTCCATAAATCCTTTTGGTTCTACCTGCAAAATATATCCAGGTATTTGATGATGTTAAGGAATTAGGGTTCAGTTTCTTAGATGTAATAATGGTATCATGGTTATGTTATTTAACAAGAGTCCCTTTAGAGATTGTTACTGAAATATTTATAGATGGAATGTGATGTCTGGGATTTTCTCAAAACAGTCTAGTGCAGTGATTCTCCGACGTTGGCATGCATTAGCATCACCTGGAGGGCTCATTCAAACACAGCGGGCTGGGCCTCGGGCCCACCGTTTCTGGTACAGTGGTTCTGGGGTGGGGCCAGATAATTTGTTTTTCTAACACCCGATGCTGCTGATCTGAGGACCACTTCTTGAGATCTGCTGATTTCAGGTGGAAAGGAGTGGGTGGGGGATAGAAATGAAAACAGATGGAGCATGAGTTGATAGCAGTTGAAGGTATGGGGTTTATTATACTATACTTTTGGAAATTTCCATAATTTAAAAAAAAAAGTATGTGTATTGATTTGTGTGTATCTCCATAATTTGATGGCCTCTCAGTCCCTCCACTGCTGCTACCCTGGTCCAAGCTGTCGTTGTTGCTTGCCTGGTCCCCATGATTTGTCCCTTGCTCCTCTAGGATCTGTTCTCAGTAAGCAGCCAGAGTAGTCCTCAAAACCCTGCAGGGGTCCCCCTCTCTCAGAGTGAAGCCCAGCATCTTTTTATGACCTGCCAGGCCCTTTACACACCGTCCTGTGCTCCGTTTCTCTGTGCACCATTTCTTTGTGCACCTCCAGACACACTGATCTTTCTGGTCCTTGGCCATTCCAGGGATGCGTCTGCCCCAGAACCTTTCCATGTGCTGCCACCTCCACCCAGTCATCTCCCTCACTTCCTTCCTCACTTCTGGATTCAGACCTCACCCCTCTGTGATGTCTTCTCAGTGCACACTATCTAAAATTTCAAACAGCCCCATGCTGCACACTGCTGACCTTTTCTCCTTAGCTCTTGTCACCATCTGTATCGTGCTTGATCTAGTCCATCTGCCTCGGCAGGAGGCTGGGAAGGTGCCTGACTCTTGGAGGTCCCAGGGCTCCACCCCCTTCCTCGATGGCTGTGGCAATGCCTTGCTCTTGCCCCCACCCCACCTCAGGTCTGCCTTCCTCTGTCCCCACTCATCCATTCATGACACCTGTCCCTTCTTTGCCACCGCCAAGTGCCAGACTTGGCTCAACTCGGAGTATCTGGCTGTTTGGCTCACTGCTGTAATCCCCTGCCCAGAAGCACCAGCCACGGTGGGCACCCACTCCACGCTCCGTGAATGAGTGGCTAAATCCAGCAGCAAGAGGTGGACAGGGATGAGGGTTGGGAGAGTCACCGAGAAGACTTTCCTCAACAGGCCAGAAACTCATGGGCCATGGGAGGGGGAGCAGACACATCCTCACATGGAAGAGCCTACAGGAAATGCACTCTAAGTGTGGAAGGTAGGAACGGTGCTATCTATTTTAAGAGACATTGATAAGGAAGAACAGAAGTTGCAAACGGCCAAATACAGCCTGCAGAGGTGTGTGTGCAGCCCACGCGGTGCTAAAAATAAATTCGGGTTGGTTGCCAACTTGGAAAACGCAGGAGTGTCCTATTTCTCTTGAAAACAGGAGACTTGCTAACGCTGGGCTGGCCTGCCTGCTGGGCGGCCGTGGCTGGAACTGACTGGCCACCCCTCTTTGGAGGGTGGGGTGTTTCCTAGTCACCCACAGCCCCTTCCAGCAGCTGCACTTTTCCTTACCTGGAAATTTGATTTCTGCTCTCCATTTTGGAGAGGGAAATGGACTTCTTCCTTGAAACTTAACTGAGGAAATGCAGTAGATTGGGGCAAGCAACAGATGAGTTGATTTTGGAACAGACCCCTGGGAAGGCCAGGCCTCTGGGATAGCTGGAGGAGGGGCGCGGGGGGCAGCAAGGGGGCCTGGCCTCCTGTGCAGTGGGGACAGCCATAGACAGACATGTCTGCTTAGACATTGAGAGGCCAAGGAAGGCTGGGAGAAGACAGCATCTAGAAAGAAAATACGTTTCCTGGAAAAAAAGTCTGCAGGGGATGTGTCCAGGTTCCAAGTGAAAAGGTTACCAGTTTGTCTGTTTGTGGTGGGAAAACAGCCATCTTCTCGCATGACTGTCACATCCACAGTCATGCCTTGTTTTGAGTTACTACGTTGTATAAATTGGGGATGAAGTTGTTTTCATTAGGGAGTCAGTAATTAACAAGATTAGAATGAGAAAAGGTGGCCCTGTTTTGTTTGCTTTTAATACGAGGATACCATGTTGTTTTTTTAAAGGTGTTTGCTTAGTTTTTTCCCTTGATGCAGGGGGATGTGATACACAAGTGTATCATCTCTAATGACCGCAGGACCAAGGGTCTATTTGGTTGCCACGTCTTCCCTTGTGGTCCATCTCCCACTCCTAAAGTGTGGATTTGACCACGTAACTTTGTTTAGCAATTCCCTGATATTATGTTTTATTTGGTCAGCTTTATTTACAGAGGTGACTGAAGACACAAAGGCCTCCTTGTTTTAGGGTGAGCAAACAAGAGCAGATGATACTAAAGCTTAGGGGTTCTGTCTGAAGGCTTTGTAAAGCTTCTGGGGTTGAAATCTATTTTCGTCTATCGGAATTATTTTATGTCTTCTGAGATAAGGAACCAAGAAATGCAGTTTACCTCTACCTGGCTCTGCTTGCAGTGCCAGAAACTCAGAGCTCTCCAAGTTTGGCACCTGGCCTGCCAGGAAGTGACATTCATTTCTATCTGTAAGATTGGGATTTCATAGGTGATGAGAGAGTGGATGCTTCCCCAGGAGGACTCTGTAGCACAATGACTTAGTCCCTGTCCCTTAACTCTTGCCGTTGCCTGGGGCATAGGGAGTTCTTCATCTTGGGCCTGGAAGGGGACACCTCCTCCTCACCCTTCCTCAGGGTGGGGCAGGGGGCAGGAGACCTGGGCCCAGGCCCGAAGAAGTGGGTTGTCTCCATCTGCAGTTGGCAGATTAAGGGCCCCTCAAAGACATCCACGGCCTAATCCCCAGAACCCGTGACTATGCCATCTTCCATGGCAAAGGGGACTTTGTGGGTGTGATTAATTAAGGACAATAAGATGGGGAGATTATTTTGGATTATCTGGGTGGGCCCAATGTAATCACAAGGGTTCTTAAAAGATGGAAGAAGGAGGCAGAAGAGGGAGAGAGAATGAGATAGGATGAAGGAAGCCAGGATCAGAGTGATGTGACTGCTGGTTTTGAAGATGGGGGGAGGAGCCACAAGCCAAGGAGTGCAGGCTTCCTCTAGAAGCTGGAAAAGGCAAGGAAGTCGATTCTTGCCTGAAGTTGCCAGAAGGAAGGCAACCCTGCTGACACCTTGATTTTAGTCCAGTGAAACCATTTTGGACTTCTGACATGCCAAACTCTAAAATAACAAATTTGTCTGTTTTAAGCTACTAAATTTGTGGTAGTTTGTTACAGCAGCAGTAGGAAACTAAGACACCATCCCACCATGTCTCCCAGCTGCCCTAAATTCTCTGAAGCATAGCCCTGGAGTAGGTGGGACTGTGGCTCCCCAGTGCTTTTCCAAGGGACCCTGAGACCCTAATTTCATAGGTACCCCCCCACACACACACACACACACCATCTACCAGCAAACTCTGCTTAGCCCTGAGGACTCAAGGCTTCCGACTGTTTCTGACTTCCTAAAACTTCATCCATCTCCTCTACAGTCTAAAGCTTCTCATCTATGAGGTATATGACTTCCTAATTATCTTCAGCTTACTCTGACTCCCCACCCCATCCCCCAATAAAACAACCATTAAGACAAACTTTTTGAGTTTAACTTTTTGAGGATCACTAACTTTTGAGATTCGGATGAAAATTATGAATTCTAGCCCCATAAAAATACACATACAAAAATTTGCATACAAGCTTAGAGGTTATGCAGATTCCCCCCAAAAGTGTCCACTGATGCTCCAGTGATGGCCTGGGCCCTCCTCTTTCACCCCACATTAAGAAACCTTGTATTAAATTAATCCACATTAAGGCTGAATGATTGCTTTCCTAGTAAATCTCCCAAATGGCATTTGCAAGTTCCTTGAACCAAGTGATTTTAGAAGTGTTGGACTCTTCAACTGTGCTGGTAATCCACTTTTCTACTGAAATCACATTTGACCACCAGTCCTGCCTAGAGAAGTGGAAAAGGGGAAAGGGGGCCCACCTTCTGATCTGTTTCCCTTCTCTGCCTGGCCAGCTCTGTGTCCTGATGGTTAGGGGCAGCCATCCTGCCCTGAGGCTGAATGCCTGTCCTCCCGCCCACCGCCCAGGGCACCTAGGGGCGAGCGGAGCGAGGCTGGACCAGCAGGTCATGGTGGGCCCCTGAGCGAGGAAGGCTCCACTGCTGCCCAGCTGCCCCCTGGGTGCCTGGGGTTTGGGAAGAGCTTCAGAAGGGAGAGTAGACTCTCAGACTGACCCATTTTCCAACCTAATTCGGGACCTGGGATCTGATGAGCACAAGTACACTTTGGGGGATGGATGATTGATGGAAACCTCTAAAGCAAGTCTGTCCTGGAATTTGTGGGGTGGAGAGATCTTTTGAGCTGGGGAGTGTCAGGAGGGATATGAACTCAAACTAGGTTCATGCACTTAAAAGGTGTGCCCAAGCTTGCTGCACCGTCATTTCTTATTCTCCTGCCAGGGTCACACAGTCCTGTGAGTGGACATCTGTGGAAACAGCAGGAGGTGGTGAAATTCCAGTAGTTTCCCTGTACACCTGCCCATAGGGCTGGGACATGCTCCCTTCCAGGTACCTTTCTTTCTGACTCTAGGGTCTTTTGTTTTCTGTCATTTGTCTCTCTTTGTAACATTTCTCTTTCGGGTCTTAGTTCCTGGTTTCAATTTCTGAACTCTGGTAAGCAGGCAGTCTGAGTTACCCTCCTAGCGAAGCAGCCAGTTCTGTTCCTTACTCCATGACAACGTGGAAGTGATCGTCTATCAGGAAAGGGGAACTCACTGTCACAACAAGATAGGATTTTCCACCCCTTCCCCTGGCAGAAATTAAGTATCTCACAGTACCGAGGGCTGGAGATGCTGTGGATCAAAGAGATCTCTTATAAATGGCTAGAGGGAGTGAAATTGGTACACTGACTTGGGAAAACAATTTGCCATTTTCTTATAAACTTGGACATTGGCATGCCCAACAACTCAGAAAGTCACTCCTAGGGGTGCAGACCCTAAAAAAAGCCTTGCCAAGTGTACCAGGAAACAAGTACCTGGAAGTTCTCACAGCATGTTTGTGATAGAAGCTAACAGGCAGTCGGCAATAACTTAATGCCGGGGACAAAAGATGGATATTAACTGCCAGTGTTTTCCCACAATGGAATTTTTTTTTCAATTCTATTGAGATATATTCACATACCATGCAGTCATACAAAGCATGCAATAAATTGTTCATCACCAAACTTAATTTCTGAACATTTTCTACAATGAAATATTATACAGCAGTGGACACTAATAAACTCCAGCTAAACACAAAACATGGGTGAATCTTCATTACCTAATGTGGAGTGAAAAAAAAATCAAGTTCAGAAGACTGCTGAAAAATGCCCTTTATATAAAGTTATTTTTTTGATTAAAAAATAAAGAAAGAAAGAAGTGGTTCATCTAGTTCAGGGGTTCTTACCCCAGGGCCTGTGGCTCCTTAAGGGATCTGTGGGTAGAATTTGAGGATTGGCTTTCTTGGATAGGAAAAAAGTACATCTTTATTTTCATAAATTGTAACTGAAATTTTGCATTTCCTTCAATTAGGAAGGCAGGCAACAAAACCAGCATATCAGCCATATCTGTGACTGTCACCAAAAGAAATTATAGATATTTTTACCTCATGCAGGTATCTCAAGATAACATTTGTTCTCATCACTAGTTCCAAGTTAGAGTGGTTATTAGACCCCATTAGATTTTGTTATTTAAAGTGTAATTATAAAGGACATACATCACCATAAAAATTTAAATATTTTGATAGCTAAATTTCAACAAAGTTGGTATCCTTTGTAATCTCATTTTGTTTTTGTTGTTTTCTATAACAGCTTTGCTGAGATATAATTCACATACCATACTACTTAACCATTTAAAGTGTGCAAATTACTGTTTTTTTGGTGTATTCAGAGTGGTACAAACATCACCACAATCTAATTTTAGAATATTTGTGTCCCTCCCAAAAGAAACCATGCAAAAAACAAAAGAAAAAAATATATATTTAAGAAAAGAAACCCTGCACCTGTTAGCAATGTTTCCCCATTCCATCTACCAACCTCCCTCCCCCTCCTCCCAGCCTTCTTCTACTACTTTCCACCTTCTATAAATTTGCCTATTTGGGGCATTTTATATAAGTGAAATCACATGCTATGTGGTCTTTGTGACCAGCTTCTTTCACAGAGCATGTTTTCAAGGTTCATCCATGTTTGTATTTTAGAGCATGCTGAGAAGCTCCAAAGGCCTCCCTTATTGCAAAGGGATCTCTGGTATCATTATAACGGTTTGGGCCTCACTGCTTCTGATGGTCCTTCCTTCTGCCATTTTTGCTTTTAAACTAGTCTGTGTCACTGCTTGGGCATTGACAGCAGCTGCTCAGCGACCCAGCAGGGCGGCTTGCCTTGGGATTCCTTGGACTGATGTGAGGGATGGGGGTGTTTGCAGCTGTCCCCAGGTTCTGGGTCACCTGCAGGCTCAGATTGGACTCTCCCCACTGTGTTCTCAGGTCCTCTGGGGGCAGCGGACACTCGAAAGAGGGAGCCTCCAGTGGATGATACTTTTGCAGGGAAAAGTCCTCACAAATGGTTAAGGATGACTCACTCCTGTTGCAGCCTAGGCAGCGGGGCTGCTCTGTAGGGTGACAGCGAGAGTGGGGCCTGAGGAAACTGCTCCCAGCTGGAAGCCAGAATCCCAGGGCCTCCTGCCTTCCTGGGACTTACCTCGAGCCCCTCTGAAGCCCCCAGAAAGCTGTCAGCAGTCCCAGAGAGCAAGCGTTTTGTGGGAAGGTCTAAATTGTGGCAGCTCGGTGATTTGCTACTCATAAAACCTCCACACATTTTATTTGTGGGCTGAGTTATTGCCTTTTCATTTTCTTTTTCGAGTGGGTGGGGAGCCAGATTGGAAAGCTGCAGTATGAATGAACTCCAACATTGATGTGTTTATGATGTGTTTCTTTTCCAGCTCCAGAAGAAAAGGAGGTGATTAAAGGACAGTATGGGAAACTCACGGACGCTTATGGCTGCTTGGGTGAACTCAGGTTAAAATCTGGTAAGTGCCTTTCAGATGGAAATGTCATTTGTCAGATTTGCTAGACTTCTAAAGCGATGAGCAGGTTCTGCTCTTGTGTTAGTTGGGAAAGACTGCAGGATTTAGGCATTTTATTTTATGCTTTATTATCCTTTAAAATGCTTCTTTATATTGCAGAACCTGCCTCATAATGCAGGGGAGGGAGGTAAAGTAGGTGAATCTGGCTGGATTCTTGCATGTCCGGACTGGAGGAGGATTGAGGTGCACTGTGGCTTTGGGTCCTGGGTGCAGAAGAGGCTCGCCTTCCCTGTTTTCCCACCAGGACCCAGGTTTTTCCAGAGGCTGGTCTGGGAGGTCTGCTTAGGGAGTTGTTTATAGTCTACAAGGGATCTGTAACCTAGAAAGTATGCCTACTTAGGGGAAGGAAGGACAGGGGACAAGGATGGCTGCCTGAGGCTCTGGGTCCCCTCTGCATTCCCCAGGATATCTTGAGGGAGGAGGAGCCGGGACTGGCAGTGGTTTGCGTGGAGAGAAAAGCCAACCCAGCAAAGCTCAGCTGTGGGTGTGAGGAAAAAGAAAGGAAATTGCATTCAAAATGTGGAAGATGTAGTCTGACTTGATGAAGGAGAGAAGCAGGCATCCTTGCTCAGTTGGGAGAGGTGAGGGGTGAGCTCATCCGTGGCAGCCTGTCCGTGGGGCCCTGGCTTCCCCTTGGCTTTCCTGCACAGCCTGGGAGCCCTCCAGACCCTTCTGATTCTGCGGGGACCATTGTCTTCTTCCTCTCCCAGGTCTAGGAGAGGGGCCAAGGGTGACTTGATTTATTTTGTCTCCACCCAGTGGCATCTGTGGGGTGTGGCTGTGGAGGTGGTCAGAGGCGTACGTGGCCAGGCCCTGCCCTTAGCTGCTGCCCCATTTGGCTGAGATGGGAATGGCCGTGGAGGGTCTTAATCCAAGCCAAGGGCACCTTTTCCAAGGTGGGTGTGAGGGCTTTTACCTCGTTGACAGCAGTCCTCAGAGTAAGCCAGTGTGATCATGTATCTCTATCCTCATTGTACAGGAAAGGAAACAGAATTAAGGGAACTTGTCTAAAGAAATAAGCCACAGGCGGAAAGTTTAGCTGGGATTCCATCCAGGTCTCGCTGCCTTCCAAGGCTTTTGCGGGATTTTTCCCCTGCAGCAATCCGAAGTTGCAAAAGAACCCCTGCCTCCAATCACGCGGATGGTGGCGGCGACAGTTATCACTTATATAGCACTTACTTCATGCTAGGCACTGGTTAAGTTGTTTTAATCTAATAACTCAGCTCTCACAGCAGCCTCTGAGGTCAGTACCGTTATCCTCCTGCTTTACAGACACAGAGAGTGAAGCACAGAACATTTTAAGTACTATATTGCATCTGTTCTAAGACATTCTTTTACATTGAAACACCTATGAAATCAGACTTAAGGCTGTTGGTATCCTACAGTTACAACTGGCAACGTTTTTCTTGTACATCAGTTAATGATTCATTTCATCACCGATGGTGACTTGGATCCACTAAAGTACAGTACATCGTCCGGGGTCACTACTCTTAAGTCGTGTGGACCTGGGCTGTAAATTTGTGGCTTCTGCCCCGGGGTCTGCTCTCAGCCACCAGCCTCTGCTGCCTTCTGAAAGGGCCTGAGTGTCTGGGCTCCCAAGGAGGATGGATACCTTTCCCACTCCAGGGAGAAAGTGTGGTTTTTTTTTCCCCTCCCAGCTGTGATCCAAGATCAGCTGTAGGGAATTGGTCCCATGTGGGGAGGACAGAAGCCCTCAAAATATTGGACAGAGGGAAGCAGGGTGTCTAAGGGGTCCCGAGCTCAGCTGGCTCAGGGCCAGGGGCGTTTCAGCAGGATGGCAAAGGGGCAGGGCAGGTGGAGGGAGCCGACCCCCTCCCCACGAGGCAAAGCCCTCCTCCCTCCATTCAGTTTCCTGCCTACCTGCCTCCAGAAACCAGTGCCTTGCCCTCCCCCTGCCCTGCGGGGTGAGTGGCTGCTGGTGAGGCCCTCAATTCTCAGTCCCCCCGTTCTCCCGCCCTCTCAACACCCTGTGTCAACCTCCAGGGGCGTCTGGGGAGACTCTTTGAGGGTGCTGAGGATGAGTGTAGCTTTGGAGATGTCAGGATTACTTGGCCTGTTTTCAACACGTTTCTGAAAGTGCCCTAGGGTATCTGAGGGATAGAAGGCTGGAGCCTTTTAGTTGAGTTTTCCAATTCCCCGTTGGTTACATTGAGGAGCATGTGGCTTTAACTTTCTTTTCTTTTTCCACTGTAGGTCTCCAACCCAGAACTATTGTCTGTTTTTTTTTGTCCCCACCCCCAGCCCCATCTGTTGAGGGTGTTGGAATGGGGCAGCATGGAGTGTAATTCCAAATTTTGGTGGTCACAAGATGTCGGGCCTGAGCGGGGGGACTGGGTCTCCTCCTTTTGACCTTTTGAAGACTAAAGGCCTCTGGACAAAGAAAGTGGCTTCGTCTCAGGCTCTTGACTTGGAACAATTTGTTAAATTTCAGGCCACCTTAGTGAAATTAGCCTTTTATGTTAGAAATTAATAAATGCACAAAAACTTTATCCTAGCTTTTCCTGGAGAGCCCGAAATCCCTCCTTCTTCCCTGAAATGCCAGCAGGAAGGGGGTGGAGTCCCTGTGATTAGGCACGGAGTTTCTGAGTTGGGCTTCCTGATGCATACACAATAAAAAGCAGAGAACGTAAGAATACGGTAGTAAAAAAGAATTTATCCCTTGAATTTGAGGCTATAACTTTTACCTCAGCTCTCAAGTCCTGCCCATTTCATAGCCTCAAGAGGCTCGATTTAAATTGCTGTCTGTAATGAATTGTGCTTCCTGGCATTGAGCAGTGAACAGCCTGGGAAACTGTACAGAACGACCCTATAGACTCTCCACCAGACAGCCCTCCTGGACTCTAGCTCCACCCTCACAACTGACTGACCTTGTGTACTCATTTCATCTCTCCAGGCCTGTTTTCCCATCTGCAAAACCAGGACACTGCCTCATCTCTATCTTAAAGAGTTCTTAAGAGATTTACATGAGGGGGTGAATATGGTAGCTGGAAGAGGGTTAGGGCTCCTCAAACACCAGGCAGGATTGCCACGGGCTAGTGTGCAGCCCATGAGAGTGGCAGTCTTCTGGCCGATGGGAGGGGACGGTCCCCCTCCCCACCACCACCCAGCTGTCCCAGTCACACAGTCACAGAGAGGGCTTGTGAGAGGAGGGGCTGATCTGCGAAGGGTCGCTTTGGGAGAACTAGCCATGGGATAAAGGGCCGAGGCTGAGAGGCCTCGGCTTGTCGGCTCCTGGCCAGCTGCTAATCTCCATGGGCTAACCAAGCGTTGATTTCTGGGGGCATTCGCTTCAGAAGGAAAATTCCCTGGAGAGGGAAGTTTGCCAGTCTTTATTCTGGGCATGCAGTGCTCTCTAGCTAGTCTTGGAATGGGATGACCTTTGACAGTGGTAGAATAATGTGTTTCAATATCTGTACCCAGCAGTGGGCTGGTAGATAGTTAACATCCAGCTCTCTGCAGGAGGGGCCGGGGGTCTTGGTATTTAGCATTTGCCAATTTCCACAGTGTGAATACTTCTGCCATGGCTGATTCCAAGCTACCAATGCAGAGTTGGGGAAAAAGGCACATAACGGATCTCATAAGCTGGTAGAAGCCTGGCTCCAGCCCTCCACCGCTTACTCCACTTTTCTGTTCTATAAAGGGGAGGTGAAGAGGTACTTGAAACTCTGCCCTGTGGGTGCAAGACAGTTAGAATTCTGAGTCTGTGGGTGGAGGTAGGGGAGGCTTTGCTCCAAGCTCCCCACTCCATGGGTGAGAAAGCCTAGAGCTCCTGGGCCGTGTGTTTGCAGATTTAGGTATGAGAGTGTCTTGTGTGATCAGAGAAGAGATAAGATGATCTGTAGGCACCTGGCTGGGTGCCAGCACCGCAAGGGAGCAGGAGGCCTGTCCAGGAGAATGTGTGCTCAGCATTGTCCCTGACTCCACGGAGCCCTGTGTCTGCACATGACACATCGTCATCCCAGTAGCTGACCCTTCTCAGCCAGATGATAGATGACCACAGCTGGACACGACATAGATGTCATTTCTTCAGGACTCAGGATATCGGGCATCTTTGAGTTGGCATTGGGTTTTGAAGGCAGCTGTCTTCAGGGAGAGAATTTCTAAGGTGATGTTGAGGTGGTTGTATCCTGTTACTCACCCTGCTTACTCAGGCTGCAGGTGGAGTTGGCTGGACTCTGAGCCTTTTGTTCTCTGATGGAGTATGTGTGTGTGTCCTTTGGGTCCCAGCATGTCGTTTGGCTTTAGGACCCATTGCTTTCCCTCCCCTTACCCACCCCCCTACTCTGACCTGTTACCTGTGACCTATGTGTGGTCTTGCTTTGGCCTGAGCCCTAGAATGGAGAGTCAGGGCTGGAAGAGATGGGGCTGCCAGCCAGTGCATCCCCAGAGAGGGGGGAGCCTTGCCTGAGGTCCACAGGCCGCTGGAGACAGAGAGACCAGAGCCCCCGTCTTCCTAAACCAAGGCAAGTCTATAAAGATCCTCGCTGGTTTCAAGCACCTAGTCACCCCTTGACCAGTGACTTCTGAGATTCTCCCTGGGCCTGGTTTCCTTCCTGACTGTCAGAAAATCAATCTTGTCTTGATAAAAACTAAGCCCAGATTCTAGGCTCAAGGTGGTGTTGGAAGGGGGCTTTCACACACCTGGGGCAGCTGAATCCCACAGACTTTACTTTTGTCCCCGAGGAGACAACTTCTCCACTACACTTTCTGATGGGGGCAGTGACCCCCGTTTCTCCCCAACAGTCTGATGTTGGCATTTCCCCCACTACAGTCTTAGTATCCGGCTCTTCTCTCCTTGTATGCTCCTTGGGCAACTCATCCTTGCCCACAGTCCTAACTACACTGAATATACTGCCATTTTGAAATTTTTCCTCCAACTCTGGCCCCTCTCCCAATCTTATAGATTCCTATGGCTCAAGGTTTGCTGAACACAGCACTCAGATATTCTATGTGCACTTCAAATGCAAATATATCTAAAATTTGAGCACACCATCTCCCCTTTTCTTCCTGACCCATTTTAAGCATACCCTCACGGCTCCCACCCTCTCTACCTCCATTCCCCATCCCACTGCACACACGTGCATTCACACCCAACTCCTGGCCTCCTCCGGAATTCCTGATCTCAGTTTCTAGTACCACCATCCCGAGTAACTCAAACTACAAATATGGAAGTAATTAGAGACAACTCTTTTTCTCTCGCTCCTATAGATAATCAATTACAATATCATCCTAGAAATCTGCCTCACAGTTTTCAACTCTTTCTCGCCTACATCCTTATAGCCACTACCCTGGTTCAAGTTCTAATGGTCTCTTGTCTCCCTGATCCAGCCTGTCCCTTTAAAATCAGCTCCATTCTGCAGCCACAATCATCTGTTTAAATTGCAAATATCACTATATTGCCTTTTACTCACATCCCTGGAGGCCACTTTAGGCTAAGGATCAAATTCAAGTTTTAATAAAGATCCTGACACATAAATTCTCCAAGCTCTGGGTTCTGCCCACCTCAAAGGATGGCCACCATACCCCTGGCTTGTGCTTTGGGCTCCAAAAACTCCAAATTGCTTCTAATCTTTAGCACATATCATGGGGCTCCATGTCTCTGAGCCTCCTTTATGCCATTCGCTCTGCCTGGAATGCCCATGAACTGACGAAATCTCACTCATCCTTCAAGGTGCACGTCAGGACCATCTCCTCCAAGAAGTCTCCTCTGAACACCCAGGTTCAGCAGGTGCCACCCTTGTGCTCCCGTGTCTCCCAAGCATACTTCTCTACCACAGCACCTGGCACAATTAGGTGCCTGTAACTTGCTTCTCCTGAACAGACCCTAAATTCATCAAAGACAATGGAAGTGTATCCATTCATTCATTTATTACACTGACTTTTAGGCATCTCCTATATGCCAAGCAATGTGCCAGGCATTAGGACACAAGATAAAGATGTATTTTTTATCTCTACATCTCAAACACCTAGCACAGTGCCTGGCATGAAGAAGATGGTCAAAAATGTTCATTGAACTTAACTGAACTGGCCAGGAGATGGGTAAGTGAGAGCAGGCTGGCTGGGGGAGGCAGCATGAAGTAGTCATCAGGCTCTAGGGTCAGATGACAAGGGTTTGACTCCAACTCTACCCCTTCATGGCTGGGTCGTACTGCCTTAGGACCTTGCTTTCTCACCTCTGAAATCAGGATTATTAAGACAATGCCAACTTCCTGTGTTACTGTCAATATTAAATAAGATATAAATAAGCATGCTTTGTAAATTATTCAGTGTCACAAAAGCATGAAGCCACATTGGGATCATCAGAATTATGACAAGGCAGGGGCTTAACACCAAATGGGGGGTGGAGAGTGGAGGCTGCAGTGGACAGGGCAGCTGGGCCAGTGGTAGAGGAACAGCAAGGCCTAGTTTTAAAAGCCTTAGGGCGGAGATGAAAGCACGAGGTGCAGCCACAATTGAAATGTGGCTCTCTCCTCCTATCTTTCAGTGCCAGGGCACTGGTATCCATCTCTTCCCCTTCTTAGGCAGTAACAAAAGCTTTACCATTTGCCATCAGGGTCTACAGCTGTGGGCAGAAAGCAACTCCAGCAGTCTGCCCCTACTCTGAATATAAAATAAGCTCTTTCTACTTCTCCTTTTTTAATGCCTTTGGCCATGGCTTTCCTGTCCTCCCTTCCAGCCCCATTCTAGCCAGCCACCTAGAATTATGCAAAAAGGAAAATCCACAGCAGTTGGATCCAGGGATGGGGTCCAGCCACAGCAGGAGCAGCAGCACATAGTGGCGCTGAAACGGGGACTCCGGGCATGGTTCTCCCGCTGAGACCTTCTCCTACCTTCACAGAGCCCTCTGGGAGAGGAGCATTCTCAGAGGTGTACAATGAGGTGCCTTGCTTTTTGGACATGTGCCAACTGCACATGAACACCTGCATTGGGGGTGGGAGGAGAGACGAGGTTGTGTGGGTGTGATGCTGAGCACATCCTCCCTGATGCTTCTCCTCAAGACACAGGCCCTGGTGGGAATATACCTTAAGACACTCAGCTATTCTCTTCCTTCTAGGGCTTTTTACTATTATTATTTTTGAAGGATTCCAATGCCTTTTGGAAATGCAGTACAGAGAACACTGATGAAGGTCCTGATGAGGGTGTTGATGCTTCTTGGACAGTGAAAACTGCCCTAATCTCCAAGGCATGGAAGGAAAGCGAGGGAGTATTCCTAAGATCACTGGAGATGTAGATATTTGGACAAAAAGGAAATGGGAAAGTGCAAATGAAGTGCTTTCATTTTTCTAGCTGAACTTGATCAAGTGTCTTTGCTTCCCTGGATCTCGATCTCCTCTGGGAAGTTGGGAGGATTAAAGAGCATGATGTAGGGAAAGTGCCTCGCAAAGGTGCTTAATGCATAGTAGGAGCTTGACAGTTGGGGGCTATCGTTCCTTTTATTTGATCCTTACAAAGACCTTTGAGGGTCAGCAGAGCACATGTTATTGTTCCCATTTTATGGATTACAAAATCGAGGCTGCTGAGTGGCCGAAGTGGTGGGCCCACAGCAAATCAATGCATTGCCCTAGTGAGACTTGGACCCAGGCCCTCCAGTGCTCTATCTGCTCGAGGCAGCATCTCTGCGATTCTGTTGATGCTGCCACTGACCCGTCACTGAGATCTATCTGCCTTTGGAGGTTTTGACTTTCTTTAGTGAAAGTGTGATGGGTTCCGCTCGACCATCCATCCACACTCTCACTCACTCCCCAGAAGTGCCTGGCATTTGTGAATGGGCTCTTGTGGCTAAGGAAGGTTTTTCTTCAGCTCAGAGCTCATTGACCCATGGGGGAAGGACTTGGCCACGTTAGCAGGCTTCATTCAGCTAGACAAAGAATATATGGAAGTTTTCAGATTTCTGTGTGCGTTAGGCAATGTGAGAAATTTTTAAAAGAAGGGAAAAAGAAAAAAAGAAATGTCCAAAGGACCCCATGCCCAGGGCAGCCTCAGCCAGTCTGAACAATTTATGGCTTGCTTTGGCCTGGCTGTGGGGTGTGTGGACGCACACTGTACTCTCTCTTTCGCCACTCACCTCACTCCCATCGACCTTCCTACTCTAACACACCCTTCTTCCAGGAACTCTACTCTAAGGATTGGGCAGAGAGCAGTTTATAAAAACTAGTTTACCAGACGGATTGGCTGACCATGGGGCTATCATTCCCAAAATATTAACAACAGCCACATCAGCATCATTATGCCACACTGCAGTTCTAGAGCTTGTAACTTTCCCCAAGCACTTACATGATCTCATGGTAACAGTTAACTCCCTCCCTCACTTTCCAGCACCTCTACCAATCTTTCAAGAAAACCCTGAAGTTTTCCAAATCTGTGGGAACAAATAATCCAAAAATCACCTAAGTTGCAGGATGGTATAGGCTTTCATTCTTATTTCATTAGACTGTAAGCACCGCAAGGCCAGGACCTACACAGACCTTAAAGCCAGGTTTTCAATCTATGATCAAACAACAGATAGAATATTGAATAGCCTTAGCACCGAACGAGAAGAGCCATTTTCCCCTTTGGAAAAAGTCACCAAAGAGACGGCGCTGAGGACAATTTAGCTGATGCCAAGAACTCATCACCTCCTGTAAGTGGCAACTGTGCCCTCAACTCCCTGCTTAGAAACTGGTGACCTCCAGGGTATTTTTATCTCACTTCAACTCACAGTGCTCACGAGTCATTCTGCATTGGAATGTATCACCCATGTTAGTCACCAGCAACGCTGGAGACACCCCTGCCAACTGGAAGCAAAACAGATGCTGTGTGCAGCCAAGCTGCTTTGCAGGTGACCTGTTTAAAACAACAGCAACAAAAAGAAAAATATGAATGAAACGAAACACGAAGAGATGATGTCATAGTCCAGATATCTGCCTATAATATTTTTAGTGCCCCGTGAAGGGATCCGAGGGAAGAAACAGCATCTTGCTCTACCAGAAAGCAGGTTTCAGGGGACCTGGGGAGTTGGGGTAGAGGAGGAGGGGGAAACAGAAAAGGTATTTGCAGCTTAGAGTTCACCAATTAGGAAGGATGGGCACGTTCCTGCGCCCTTGCTCCTGGCAGGGGTGACAGGATTTACCTGCTCCGAGGAGCTGTGTTAGAAAATAAACGGAAATTACCACTGGAAGGCAGTGTGTTTTTCTACCCCGAGGTGTCCTTCACCTCCCAGCAAGACCTGTGGCTCGGACTGGCCCGTTCGGGACCCCAGGCAGGCCCTTCTAGAAGGAGCTGCTCTCTCTTACCTGCCTGGTGGTGGGCAGCACAGCAGGGAAGATGCAGCTGGCATGGGCCGCAGCTGGGCATGGCTCGGTGAGCCCCTGAGTGACCGAGTCAGTCACTGCCTGGTGCATGGGAGAGGGGGGCGCAGGGGCAGCCCACCGCGCCAGGGCGCCCCTAGAAGAACTGCTGCAGCATGCTGCTCCCCTTCTGCTCTTCTCCCGGCTTTGCATCTCTTGAAAAGGGAAAGAGCCAGCGGCAGGGAAAGGGGGAGGGAGCCGCAGGGAGGGGAGGGGGCAAGCTGACAGATGATGCGCACTGCCACGCAGAGTTGGGGGAGGCACCGCAGACCAGAGCAGGGTGGCACTGCCTGTGTGGCTTCCCGTCGACAGCTTGCTCACTGAAACTGCCTCCAAGGGGCCGGTCGCTCTCGAGAATTCAGAGAGGCAGAGTGCAAAAGGGGGTGACAGAAAGTGGAGATGGGAAAGAGAGAAGATTACCTGGTTGCAAGCAGGAGAAAGGTGAAGCAGGGTCATGGGCATGGGGGAGAAGGATAACCTGCTCTGGGTCAAAAACAGACCACAGTGCAAGCATTGGCTGTACGAGATGGTGAAGGGGAAAAGACAAAGCCCCATATTCCTGGCCTTGCTTCAAAGTTGTCTTTCTCTCTTCCTCCATAACCAACAAGCAAGGCCACTTTTGCTTAGGAATTTGGAGTGGCTGCACAATATACCAAGCACAGCTCCAATTTCTTCAAGAGGGAAGAAAAGAATTAGACATGGAAGAATATAACGCATGAAAGCTTCAATGTCACTTTTCACTCTATGCTCCAGGCAAGCGCATGTCCCTTCTGTCCCACCTAAGATTAGGGGGTCATGGTGGCAAGAATAGGAGCAGAAGGGGCGATGGGGGCAGGGGTGGAGACAGCGTATCACGTGATGCTTCTGTCCATTAAGTTCCATTTGCGTGGCCAGGAGCAGAACCTTCTGGACAGCTTGAGCCGGCGCCCAGAGCAGACTTTGAGGGCGAGCATGAACCCTTGGTGCCCTCACGCAGCAGGTTCGCTGCACAGGACCCTGAGCTGACAGTCGCTCACTGTATTTACAACTCCAGCCAGGGAAAAAGGCTGACAGGGAAATAAACAAACAGTGGAAGCCAGAAAGGACCACAGCAAGCTGCAGCTGGGGAATACTTAACAAACGCTGCTAATGAAGAGAAAAGAGATCTTAAATAAGGGCCTTCTCTGGAGGGAGGCAATGGGAGGCAGACGGGGCAAAGAACTAGATTGCAAACAGATTTCTAGGGAACTGTTCTGCCCCACTGTAAGACAGCTCTTTTCTTTCAGGCCTGTCTGCAGAAGTCCTGACAAGCACTGACCAGAAGGAAGGATGCAGGAGCCCTTGGGAGAGGGAGACTACCCCTGGAACACTGCCTCGGTAGACTTTAATAATCGTCATCTTGCTGCTGCGTAAAAGGCCACAACAATTCAACAACATCAGTTCAATGCAGCAAACAACTGTTGGGGGCCTACTAAGTGCTGTGGAGGATGCAAAGATGACGAGACAGCTTTGCCATGTCTTAGGCCATCCAGAAGAGGAGATGGATGTTTAAATAACTGAATCGAATGCTTGGATAAGCATGGAACACTGGAATAAAGGGAGTCCAGGGTTCTACCAGGCTGCCCAAAGACTGGGGGAAGAAATATCTCAGCACTCTGTAGCATACTCTAGGCACACAGATTGGGAAACTCTGGCTTAGGGCGATGAAAATAGCAAAGGCAAAATAGCAAAATATGAATGAATGGTGTTCCAGTTTGCTAATGCTGACAGAATGCCAAACACCAAAAATGGATTAGCTTTTATAGAGGGGGTTTATTTGGTTACACAGTTACCGTCTTAAGGCCATAAGTGTCTAAGGTAACACGTCAGCAATCGGGTACGTTCACTGGAGGATGGCCAATGGCTGGGAAGGCACGTGGCTGGCGTCTGCTCTGGAGTTCTGGTTTCAAAATGGCTTTCTCCCAGGACATTCCTCTCTTGGCTGCAGCAGCGTCTGGGCCTGTGTGGCTCTTTTTAAAGTACTCCAATGATCTAATAATGATCCACGCTGAATGGGTGGAGCCACACCTCCAAAGAAACATTCAATCAAGAGGTCATACCCTAATCAAAGGTGTCACTCCTAGTTGGTGGGTCACATCTCCATGGAAACACTCAATCATAAGGTTCCAACCTAATGAACACCAATACATCTGCCCCCACAAGATTGCATCAAAGATAATGGCATTTTGGGGGGAAATAATACATCCAAACTGGCACAGATGTTAAGTCCATCAACACAACAAAAATGGATTTTGCTTTCGAGAACAGGGACTGACTCTTTCATCTTTGTATCTCCAGTATCAAAAGAGTATGTCATGTGTAGTGACTCTGTATTTGTTAGAATAAACTGAGTTGAGAAGTTTGGCTGAGATGGAAAAGATGCTTAGCTTTAGGGGAAAATAGTATCAAGGTGAGATTGTTTGTTTGGAGAGTGAGGAGGGGGAAATTGTTTCCTGAACAAATTACAGAAACAAATGAAGAAAGGAGAAAGAAATCTGGACAGGGCAGAAACATTTCTATCTCTGGCTGAGGAAATTCACCCATTCCTTATTTAAGAGCCATTGGAAGTATTATCAGACTATACTGTAATTCATGGTACATTTATACAGCCTTAAGATAAAATTTTTAAAAACTGTATATATACTGTTATCTGTTAGATGCAGGGTGTTTTGGGAAACTTTGGCTATTGTGGAGAATCCCTTTAATTCAATTGTCAGTATTTTTTTTTTTTTTTTCTGATGGGAAGAATTTAGTATGTGAGAGGAAGAGGTTAAAGAGATTAGATATATGAGAAACAGCATCTGATGCCTTGTCTTGTTTTTTTTTTTTTTTTTTTTTTTTTGCTTTCAATTGAAATGAATGTCTCCCCTTAAACTGTAAGCTGTCTGAGAGCAAAGGCTGTGACTAATTCAATTTTTCATTGCCAGTGCCTGTCACACAGTAGACGGTCAAAAATCTTTGCTTCCAGAAGGATAGAATGAGAGTAAGAAAGGAAAGGGGAGCAAGGAAGGGATGGTAGGAAATAAAGGAGGCAAGGATAAAAGGATATGGAAGAGGAGCAAGAGCACAGCAAGAAGGTGTGATAGATGGAATAATAACCTCCAAAGTATCAACACCCTAATCCCAGAACCTGGGAATATGTTACTTTACATGGCAAAGGGACTTTGCAGATGAGATTAAGGCTAAGGACTATGAGATGGCAAGATGATCCCAGATTATCTGGGTGGGCTCAATCTAACCATACGAGTTCTTGGTCATGGAAAAGGAAGTCAGAAGTGGGTCACAGAAGATAAGATGGAAGAAGAGGCAGGAACGATGATGTGTGAGAGGAACTCAATTCGCCATTGCTGGCTTTGAAGATGGAAGAAGGAGGCCACAGGCCAGTGAATGTGGGTGACCTCTAGAAACAGGGATCAGCCTTTGCTGGAAGGCAGTAAGGAAGCAGGGATCTCAGGCCAACAGCCACAAGGAACTGAATTCTGCCAACAACCAAATGAGCAAGGAAACAGATGTTTCCCTAGAGCATCCAGAAAGAAACACAGTCCTTTTGACACCTTGATTTTAAGAAGTCAGGAAAGATGGTATATTTGTGTTGTTTAAGCCATTAAGTTTGTGGTAACTTGCCATGGCAGCAATAGAAAATGAATACAAAGGAGCTGGCCTTGGAAGGAGTGAGGATATTTCTTGCATTTCAACAGGAATGAAGCAGGAAAAGAGACTAAATATTAATAGAACAATGCAGAGATACAGAAGAGTGTTGAAGTACTGAAATCAGAAATTAGATAGGCTTTATCTTTCAGTGATATAACATAGGAGGCATAAATATCTCTGTAAGAATACATAATACACACATGCATACACACACACACACACACACACAAATGAATATCTGAGTTCAGTCTTAAATAATGGTGCCTGTCCCTTCCAGAAAAAGTAGATTTATATCTCTGATTGATTAGCCACTGTTGAGGAAAGCTTTTGTTGCTCTCCCATACTATATCATCTGTCATAGGGAGCACAATTAATGCTAAAGTTTTAAAAGGAGAAAAGTGGAGAGGGGTTTCACCTCCCCTAGCAAGACAAGAGAGCCTGCAGCAGTAAGAAAGCAGAACCTGACAACCTGAGGAAAGAAATTTAAAAAAACAACAGAAATAAAATCAAAATAACCCCTCATAGGGTAGGTAGAAGTCAGAAGATTCCATGTAGAAAGAAAATAGAATGGATGGATAGACGGAAGAATGCAAGGGTAGAAGGATGATGGATGAATGAATGGATGGATGGAGAGAGAGAGATAATGTTCAAAAGAAGAAAGCCACTGAACCTCACTGTATGGATCACTTTATAAGGAGATTCGTGAGAGTTCAACCCTACCCATACTTGGGCATAGGTCTGTATGCATGCACATACACGCACTCTCACAAGTTTAAATTTCACAAGTATTTGAAGGTTATTTATAGGGAATAAAACGTAAAATAAATATCCAGAAATTCTGTTCTCAGCCAAATCATCCTATATGAATGATCCTTCAACTTTATCCACTTCACTCTATTTCTGTTTGAATATGCAGTGGTGGAAGTGATGCAGAGTATGTACTCTACAGTCACACATGTACTCTGAGTTCAAATCACAGTTCTGCCACTAACAGTTCAACCTCTCTATGCCACAGTTTCTTTACCTGTAAAATAGGGATGCTCATAGTACCTGCCTCACAGGGTTATTATGAGAATGAGTTTATATATGTAAAGTGCCTAGAGTACTAATAGCTATCTCCTGTTTATGTCTTGTCTCCTCACAACACCATGTATTGATCTTAGTATAATACACTATTTTTAATTACCTAGTTTCTGATCTGTGTCACTTCCACAAGAATATAAGCTCCTTGAGGGCAGGGACTATAGCTGTCTTGTTTCACTTGGCTTCCCTCACCTTATCCTACGTGCTCAAAAAATGGATGACTAAATGGAGTTTTACCTCTCATCCTAGATAATTAAGTTCTTTGAGTACAGACATAGATGTGTTTAAAAATGTATCAGAGGAACCTAAGATGGAGACTAGGTGAGACAGAGAAAAAAACACCTCCGTGGAAAACACTAGATAAAAAACCAGAAAGGACCCAGAACACCACTTCCAAAGTAGCACCAGCTGGACAAGTTCTGCTAAAGCCACAGGGAACGTGCGTTTGGTGAAACCAGGAGTCTGCATTCTGAAACGAGTGAGTGAGTAGGCTGATCCGTCGGCCACACTGCAGTGGAGGGAGACGCTGGGCTGGCATTTTTTTTTTTTTTAAAGAGAGAAGCCCGGGAACAGCTGCAGATAAGACGGGAGCGGTCTGGACTAACGCCTCAGTGTCTGGGGTGGAGGATACCCCTTCCCACACCCACTGCAGATTGTCTCGGGTCCAGGGTAACAAAGGGGAGAAACCCAGCCTCGCGGCCATCACCCCAGTGTGTGGGGCTGCTCCTGCCCGGGGCCGAGCATGCAGCGCAGAGCCGAGCCGAGAGGCCCAGCCTCGCGGCCATCACCCCAGCGGGTGGGGCTGCTCCTGCCTGGGGCCGAACACACAGCACAGAACCGAGACAAGAAACCCAGCCTGACAGGGAGTCTTTCCTGCAGCACCACTCACACGACACAATATCGGCCGTGGACAGTGGCCTTGAATACACCCACGGCTGAGTGTCCCGGAGCTGGGAGAGCGGAGCTGTGCAGAAAGGGGGAAGTAACACGTCCCATTCAACCATCTTTGAAGTGGGCTGGGAATGCCCCTACACAGCCCAGCGGCCCAGGGCTTCCCTGGAGGCCGGTGCTCACGTGTGACGTGGCACGGCCCTCCCCCCCTCAACAGAGGTCCTGGAAAAGCACAGCAGGGAGGGGGGAACCACTTGGAAATCCCAGGGAGCCTACGCCAATACCAAGGACTTTTGTGTCAGTGGCAGAGAACAGCCTTAAATCTCTGGGAACACCTGGGAGGTTTGATTGTTAAACCTGCCCTTCCTCCCTAACCACTCAGGCACATGTCCCTCATTGAGGGCAGACAGCACCGACAACACACCCAAATTAAGTGCATCAATTGGACCCCAAAAGAATCAGATCCCCACATAACACAAAGTTGGGGAGAACTGACTTGAGGGGAATAAGTGACTCATGGACGCCATCTGCTGGTTAGTTCAAGAAAGTGTATGTCACCAAACTGTAATTCTAACAAATTAAAGATCAAGTAAAGCAAATGCCAAGAGGCCAAAAACAACAGAAAATCTTAAAGCATATGATAAAACCAGACAACATGGAGAACCCGAACCCAAACACTCAAATCCAAAAATCTGAAGACACGCAGTTCCTGGCAGAATTAATCAAAGAACTACAGACAGGCAAAGAGAGCATGGCACGGGATATAAAAGACTTGAAGAAGAGCATGGCACAGAATATGAAAGACATAAAAAAGACCCTAGAAGAGCATAAAGAAGATATTGCAAGAGTAATAAAAAAATAAAAGATCTTATGGAAATTAAAGAAACCGTAGGCCAAATTAAAAAGACTCTGGATACTCATAATACAAGATTAGAGGAAGCTGAACAACAACTCAACCTCCTTGAGGAGCACAGAACAGAAAATGAAAGAACAAAAGAAAGAATGGGGAAAACAATTGAAAAAATCGAAATGGATCTCAGGGATATGACAGATAAAATAAAACGTCCAAATTTAAGACTCATTGGTGTCCCAGAAGGGGAAGAGAAGGGTAAAGGTCTAGAAAGAGTATTCAAAGAAATTTTGGGGGAAAACTTCCCAAACTTTCTACACAATATAAATACACAAAGCATAAATTCCCAGCGAACTCCAAATAGAATAAATTCAAACAAACCCACTCCAAGACATATTCTGATCAGACTGTCAAATACTGAAGAGAAGGAGCAAGTTCTGAAAGCAGCAAGAGAAAAGCAATTCACCACATACAAAGGAAACAACATAAGACTAAGTAATGACTACTCAGCGGCCACCATGGAGGCGAGAAGGCAGTGGCATGACATATTTAAAATTCTGAGAGAGGAAAATTTCCAACCAAGAATACTTTATCCAGCAAAACTCTCCTTCAAATTTGAGGGAGAGCTTAAATTTTTCACAGACAAACAAATGCGGAGAGAGTTTGCTAATAAAAGACCTGCCCTACTTCAGATACTAAAGCAAGCCCTACCGACAGAGAAACAAAGAAATGAAAGAGAGATATAGAGACTTTTAACAGACATATATAAAATATTACATCCCAGGTCACTGGGACACATGTTCTTCACTAGTGATCACGGATCTTTCTCCAGAATGGACTGTATGCGGGGACATAAAAACAAGCCTCAATAAAATAAAAAATATAAAAATGAATTTGTTCAAAGAACATTCTCTGCCCACAATGGAATACAAATAGAAGTCAATAACCATCAGAGACTTGGAGAATTCACAAACACCTGAAAGATAAAAATGAGGGGGAGATAAAAACATTCCCGGACAATCAAAAGCTGAGGAACTTCATCACCAGTAGATCAGTCCTAAGCAGGCTGAAAGGAAGGGACACTAAACAATTGACTGAAACCACATGAAGAAATAAAGATTTCCAGTAAAGATCACTTGGTAGATATAAAGACCAATACTACCGTATGGTTGATTTATAATTCCACTATTTACTTCCTACAGGATCTAAAATACATAAACTGTAATGATAAATCGGTGGTTTTGGACTCAGTGTAAAATATGTAATTCTTGACAAGAACTACATAAAGGTGGGGGGATGGGGGAGTGTAGGAACACAGTTTACATGTCCTATTGAAGTTAAGTTGGTTTCAAAGAAAAACAAGATTGTTATAGACTTAAGAGGTTAAATTTAAGCCCCGTGGTAAACACAAAGAAAGTATCAAAGAATATGACCAAAGAGATGAAAAGTAGAGTAGGGGTTCCAAGAAGTGGGGGAAGGGGCAATGGGGAGTTAAGAAATGAGAGTAGGGGTTTTGGTTTGGGGTGAAGGGAAACTTCTAGAAATGGATAGCATTGCAACATTCTAAATGTGATTAATCCCACTAAGGGAATGCTAGGGAGGGGTGGAATAGGAAGATTTAGGCTATATATATCTTTCCAAAATTGAAAAAAAAAAATAAGACAGTCTAAATAGACGACAATTAAATGCCAAGAATGATCCTGGACGGGATCTGAGGCCGGAAGAGAGGAGGCTCAAAGGGACACAGCTGGGACACAAGAAAAAAAAAAAAGGAAATATAGAATGTAAGCTTTATATCAATGTTGAATTTCTTGAACTTCTTAGCTGCGTTTAATGAGATTGCATAAAATAATGTTCTTGTCCATGGGAAAGGTATATGTGAATTATATTGCCTGTTCAAAGATATGTGCAGCTTGCTCCCATATGTTCAGAAGATAGAGCAATAGATGACGGGTGTTACGGAGGGAGGGAGAGAGGGAGAGAGGGAGGGAAAGAAAGAGACAGTGGTGTGACAGGATCTTAAAGTTGATGGATCAGGATATCAGGGGAGGGGGGTCAGGGTATGATGGAATTCTATGTAGGGGGGTTGTACTGTTTTTACAACTGTTCCTGTAAGATTGAACTTATTTCAAAATAAAATTTATTATTAATATAAATAAATAAATGAATAAATAAATAAATAAATAAATAAAGGAAGACATTTTCCTTCAAGGAATGCTGAGGATACTAAACATCAGATCCTTAAAACTTTTAAGTAAATATATGGTCTAATATTTGGATGAAAAAAAAAATGTATCAGTACCTGGCTCTGGTTCTTTGGGCAGGTACTTTAATGACTTTGGGTCTCCATTTCCTCTTTGGTTAAATGAAAGGGCTGGGTTAGGTTATCTATGAATTTGTTTCCAACTGTATAATTATACAATTCTGTGCTATGTTTCTTCTCCTTGCCTCACCCATTTGAAATAAATTGTTAAAGTGGTTTGGATAAAAGGTGCTTAGTACTTTGATAAGGTCATTACTGGGTATTACTGTCACCAGGTGTGCCAGTTTGAAACTGTTATGAACCCCAGAAAAGCCATGATCTTTTAACCCAATCTTGTTTGGGTGGAACCTTTTGATTGAATGGACAACATATCTGAAGAAACCATCTTTCAAAAATGAGAGAGAGATTAAGACATCCCCAGATATACAAAAGCTGAGAAAACACCAGTAGACTGGTCCCACAAGAGATACTAAAGAGGGTTTTGCAGGTTGAAGGAAAAGAACAATAGATAATAGACAGAAGCCACAATAAGAAATAAAGATCTCCAGTGAGGGTAATGTAAATGGGCAAATACAGATGCCAGTATTTTGGGTTTGTCACTTCTTACTTCCTATAGTATGTAAAAGGCAAATGCATAAAATGTAATGATAAATCATTGGTTTTGGATTCGTAATGTATAAACATATAATCTGTGACAAGAAACTCATAAAGGTAGGAGACAAAGGGGAATAGGAACATAGTTTGTGTATACTATTGAAGTGAAGTTGGTATCAAAGCAAACAAGATTGTCATGGATTTAGGATATTAAATTTAAGTCCCATGGTAACTACAGAGACAATATCAGAGACTGTGCAAGCTCATAAAGACAGACAGTAGAATACAGGTTGCCAGGGGCAGAGTCAGTAGAAATGGGTAGTTAATACATAATGGGTGTAGGATTTCTGTTTGGGAAGATGGGAAGTTTTAATAATGGAAGTTGGTGAGGGTACCACGACATTGTGAATGTGGTTAATCCCACTGAGTGGTATGTTTGAGAGAGGTTGAGATGGGAAAGTTTATGTTGTATATATGTTCCCACAATTTAAAAATATAAGAAAGAACAACCAAAGAGACAATTTTAGGTTGTAGATATGTTACCAGAATAATAGTTTTAGAAGCCCATAGAGCTGTACAACACAAAGAATGAACCCTAATGTAAACTATGGACTACAGTTAATAACATAATTATAATAGAGTTGTTTCATCAATTGTAACAAAGTTACCACGCCAATGCAAAATGTTAATAATAAGGAAAACTGTGTGTGAGGAGATATATATGGGAACTCTGTACTTTCTGCATGATTTTTCTGTAAACCCACAATTGTACTAATATCTACATGCATAAATAAATAACTACCCTCTCAAATAAATAGATATTCTTCTAAAAGCTGAGGGGAGGGGGAGAATGACAATTAAATTTAATATGTGATCCTGGATGAGAAAAGACTGAAAAGGACATTATTGGGACATATGAAAATATTGGAATATAGACTGTCATCTTTATATCAATATTAAATCTCTTGAACTTAAGGTGGTTTACTTAAGTCAATATCCTATTTTTAAGAAGTTTACATGGCAGTATTGTGTTCAAGGAGCAAGAAGTATAAAACTTACCCTCAAGTATTCAGAAAGTGGATAGATAGATAGAAAGATAGATAGATAGATAGATAGATAGATAAAAGAGAGAGGGAGAGGAAGGAAGGAAGGAAGGAAGGAAGGAAGGGAGGGTGGGAGGAAGGAATATGGCCAATGTGGAAAAATGTTAATATTGAGGACCTGGGGTATCTGGGTATATTCGAGTTCTCTGTGTGGAGTTTGTATTATTTTTCTAACTATCCTGTTAGTTTGAAAGTACTTCAAAATAAAACATTATTTTAGATAATAATAAAAAGAACAAACATAGGAACCTAAATGAAATCCAGGCTCACTAATAGAAAGTTTGTTTCTTCTGAATGCTTGGTCAAACTTTCTTTGACTCAGAGTGGTTAAATTTTTCTTGACTGTAATAAGTGTATTAATTTACTCACCTATCATGACATAGTCCACTTATCAAACACAGCTTGGAAGTTAATTTTGAGGCAGCTATCTTGCCTGAATGTCTAATTTGCCTAAAGGAGTTGTTTACTCTTGGAAATCAAGGAATTGTCCTTTCTTGTATTTCTTCACATTGCCTAGTACAGCCTTGTAAACCATGGCCCAGGTAAATTTTAAAAATTCCTAGGCAGCAACAACAGCATTGTCAACCTTTTATTTTTGAAATAAGAACATTAAAAAAAGCTTACTGCCTATCATCAGTTTACAAAATATACTTCTAATGCCAAAAAAAGTATGAAAGACATAATCTCAGAATGAAAGATAATTCTCCCCATGAAAGTCTGAAGAGACACACGTGCACACACGAATATGCACATACACACATGGCATTGTACTATTTCTTCTCTCACTTTGCTATGGTCAGTGATAACTTTATAGACTGGCCCCTGTGGATAGATTGGATTTGAGAACCATTGGTCTACATGATTGCATACAAGAAATGGTTTCCTGGTGGAATATCAAAGGACTACACGGAGAAAATGTCTGATAAGAACATCCAGGGAATATTAAGCATTGACAGCTTCTGTAAAAGAGGGTAGCCTTTTTTTCAGCTTGAACTCTGGAAACCTATGCTGAAGCAGGTTCTAACCCCTCCCATCCCATGAGGAAAGGTTGCAGCACCCCCAAAAATGGACACATTGTAATAAACAGATGCGACTCACATTTTGCAGCGTATTTGGAAAGAAAACAAACCTTCCTTCTTTCCAGGATGCTCAGGATTTTGCAGCCATCAGAGCTCAGGATTCCTGTTGAGGGGGACTCTGCAGGTAGAGTCTGAATTTTAGGTAACTGTAAAACTACCTACAATCACTCTTAAATAGCTATTTCGGAAAGCACTCCCTCATTAGGCTGGCGACTCCCGAGGCGACAAGACCCTGCTTGTCTAGGCTCCCTGAAGGAATGCCCCGGAAGGCGGGGAACGTGGACGAGGCCGAAGCGGGCGCCGAGGAGTCGGGCGCAGAAGAGTCCGGCCCTGAGGAGTCCGGCCGGGAGGAGCCGGGCGCCGAGGAAGAGAAGGAGGCCGGGCGGCCGCGGCCGGTGCTGCGCTCGGTGAACTCGCGCGCGCGTCCCAGGTCATCTGCAACCGCAGTCCCCGCGTCGTGCTGCCCATGCGGGGAGCCGCAGCCCTACCCGACGCTGCCTCCGGGCACGGGCCGCATCCACAGCTACCGCGGTCACCTGTGGCTCTTCAGAGATGCAGGGACATACGATGGGCTTCTGGTTAACCAAACCGAATTATTTGTGCCGTCTCTCGGTGTTGATGGACAGCCGATTTTTGCCAACATCACACTCCCAGTGTATACCTTGAAAGAGCGATGCCTCCAGGTTGTCCGAAGCCTGGTCAAGCCTGAGAATTACAGGAGACTGGACATCGGCAGATCACTCTATGAAGATCTACAAGATCACCCAAACGTGAGGAAAGATCTGGAGCGGCTGACACAGGAACATACTGAAAATCAGCGGATGGAAGAAGAGACTGAACATTTTAAGTAAAGTTTGTATTCCTGAGACTCACCTTTTGATGGTACTCATTAGTCTTGATCTAGATATGGGACTGGTCACTTATTCTTGGTTTCAAGTTGTCTCATTCTTGGAGTATAGTGTGCTCCATTGCTTAAAAGAAAGCTAACTGACTTCACTAGGTATTGTGATGTTGAGGGGCAGATATCACAAAATGAATTTAATGCCTGCCTTTTTTAGAAGTATTTATAAAGAGAAAATAGTTGCATTTTTGTCTCCTGGTAGGTCAGGAAAGTGTGTAAGTAATTCAATGAGAATTGCAGCACATTCTTAATTATAAAGAAAGCAGTGACATCTGCTTTTTTGTCCTGTATTTTGGTTGGACATGTGTCTGCCTCACCGCTTTGGGAAGACAGACATCCTTGAGGCAGGGACAAGCCTTTTTCATCTTAAGACCCCAGTGCCTCGCATTTTATGAGCCTACTGTCAGTGTTGGTTGAATGAACAAACCAGTGGATGCTTTGGTAGAAAGTATTTGGAAGTATTGCTTTTTTTTTTTTTTTTGGACTTAACATATGTACAGTAAACAAATGTTTGAAAGGGAACCATTTTTATAGAAACCACTTTTTATAATTTTCTAAACTTTGTGCTTTTCTCTGTCCACTATTGGACAGTATTGTTTTATTTCTGTTTCTAAACTGGGACTAGTTTTCTGTAGTTATTGTGATAATAGCTTTTTTTTTTTTTTTTTTTGGTTAAGTGACATCTGCATATCAGTCCTCATGTTTAATTCCAATGTTAAGGAGCTACTGTATTGTAAATAAATTTTTACCGAGTTTTTTATTTCTCTTCCTTTTTGTAAAACCATGACATTTCCATTTAGTTCCAGCATTTTTCATCAGGCAGGCTCTGGTGACACTTTACACTTAGTTGAAGCACTCTAACCTCTGGCAAGTTACTCCTAACACAGTGCATTCATGGGATAGGCTGGAATCATCTATAGTTTTATAAATGTGCAAGGCCTCTCTTATAGGCCGGACTTAAATTCATTAACTCAAATTCAATACTTCCATCAAACTTTCTTTTTTGTAACTAATATTTTTTTTTTTTTTTAAATCCCCTGGTGGAGAAAAATGTGGGAAAGATAGAAAAATAAAAGGAAGAAAAAAGATCACTGTAGACCTATTACTTAAATACAACCACTATTAACATTTCAAATTATTTTCTTACAGCCTTTTTTTAGGGCATACTTTGGTTGGCTGGTTTTTCAATAACTGAGATCATACTGTACATAGTTTTGTATTCTTTTTCATTTAACTTCATAACTTAAATATTTTTCCATGTTATTGTAAGCTCTTAATAAACCTTAGTACAGTCTTCCTTTTATAATTAATAGAGTATTACCTATAGGCATAATTCCTATGCTCTGAAATCAGAGTAAAGGGAATGAAACAAACTCCTCAAGTTTTCCCAGAACACTTTGTTTTAAGTTTTACCTAATCTTTTTCCCTCCCTTTCAACACTCACCAAATAAGTTGTGTTTTTTTGTTTGTTAGTTTGTTTGTTTTTGTTTTTTGTTTTTAAGCATATTGAAGTAGTTCTCATTCCATGACACACCTCTGGGGGCTGAAATGTTGGGTAGGGAAGAAGAAATGTGGAAGCAGAGAGTTTCATGTGTTGGTAAAGAAGGCAGCTGTATAGGTTCCAGAGTGGGGTAGGGTGGGGAATTTAAGGAAGTCTGCTGGTAGTGGATTAGTTCAATTTTGGGCTTTTTTTTTAACCTGTCTTTGTGTCAAAATGAGATTTTCATGTTCCTCTTGTTAAAACATGCAGTTTGAGTACTGTGTTTTTTGTGTGTGTTGTCCAAGGAAGATTGAAAACTTGTAGCATGAATAATATATGTTTTTATTTGAAATCTGTGAATGTATTAAATGTCTTGCTCTTAAGAGACTATGATGTTTCCTATTTTGAGTTAACAAAAAGAGTTGTTCTTTAATACTTACATTAAATGGTGCTAAGTAAAGGTAAAAAAAAAAAAAGAAAGCATTCCCTCCAACTCAGACTAATAATTTACACAAACGGTCAACAGAGAATGCAGAAGCAGATGAAGGAAGGAGAAGAAACTCCACACCCAGCTGGGTCATTCACACAGTCCTTGGATAGGAGAGACTGGAAGTAAATACAGAACACATTACAATTTGTTGTACATGTGCACATGCTTAGGATAAATGTTTAGTAAATGTTTTATATACATTCTGCTTCTCTGTTAAGTGTGGAATTTTCAAAACTTCCACAGAATCCCATCCCTACATCTGCTCACTTAACGAACGTCTACACCCATATGTAGTGCTCAATATAAAATGTGTTGAAAGGGTAAATGAATGAATCTTCTGCCGGAGGGAGGATTTATTTATTAATTTAGTCAACTTATATTTATTTAGTGCCTCCTATGGGCCAGAAACTGAACTAAGGATGCCATGGCTAGGGATACTCCCATGAACAAAACAATTTTGGTTTCTTCTCTAGTTCTCATTTGACCTACCAGACCTCTGTCCCTCCTGTCAGAATCTAAGCAATTTAAGAATCCACCATTTCACAAAGGTAATTCATGACAACTCAAAGCCATTCTCAGCAACGGACCTCAAAGCCTATCTTTTGTTCCTAAAAAGTTGTTGCTCCAAACCTAGTCTCTGTCTGAATCTAAACCGTTGTATCTGTGCCTTAATTTCAAGCCTGCCTTTGAGCATTGTATCGATCAGACAAACCACTCAAAACCGTAGTGGATTAAAATCAGCACTGTTTGTTACTGATCCTGCGTCTCTGAGTCGCCTGGGCTGTTTGGCTTTTCTGGGCCAGGCTTGGCTGCTCTTGGCTGGGCTGGCTCATGTATCTACAGTCCATTGGTGGGTCAGTGGGCATGGCCTCACTCACATGCCAGGCACGTAGCTGGCTGCTGGTGGAGCATAGGGGGGGCTGGAACACATGTCTCTCATCAACCATTCGGCTAGCCCCTACCTTTTTTTTTTTTTTTTTTTTGTATGGCAGAGGCAGGGGTCTCCAGAGGAAGAGCAGAAGCACAAAGACCTCTTGAGGACTAAGCTTGGAAATGGTAGATCATTTCCACCACATTCTATTGACCAAACGAAGTCCCAAGGCCAGCCCAGACTCAAGGGTAGGGAAGCAGACTCGACATCTGGATGAGGGGAGCTGCAAAGTCACCTTATAATGGCATGGACAGGAAGAGAGGTAGAGAACTGGGACCATTTTTATGATGAACCTACCGGAGTCTCGGTACTTGAATTTATTTCTAGAATGTGAATGTCTAGCTTTCCCTGATGATCTCAGACGTGACTCACCTCTTTTGACATTTCCAGCCCTGCTGCCTCAGATAGGAATCTCTGCCCATTGGGGGGCAACCCCGAAGCCAGCCCCTTCCTAAAAAGAAGGAAACTCAGATCCTTTCTTCCCATGAGTCAATTCCCTTTTCTTAAATGATACTTTTCTAGTGTTTAAAAAAAGGAACTCCTTCAGCTATTGTTAAAAATAGATATCTGAACCAGGCTGAACTCCAGCTGACAACTGTAATCAAAATTCTGATACCCAGAGAGGGCAGACCACATAAGAAGAACCTTTGCAAAATGCTACTTTAACAAGGTTTAATCCTTATTGGAAGACAGAAGTAAAATAATAAAATACTATATTTTTTCAATCCTAAAACACTTTTTTCTCATATTTTAACATTTGTATAATCAAGATGTCTTACAATCAGAGTGTATCTCTGTGATGTGGTTGGTGCACCCTCCCACCAACTCCCCTCCAAAAAGTAAGCTGTATTAAAAACATAATGCATCTTTCAACTGATAGATTCTTATAACTAAGAAAATACTGTAGTGAGAAACCACTCTTCATGGTCAAATGCCAGTCAAGTGCTTATTGGAATGATTCAAAGTGAAGTAGGAGAAAAGTAAGGGCATAAGAACTGGCAGGGTTTCCAAACACTACAATGTATCAATTGTTCAGGGTATTAGAGGTAATTCTGGTATACTGGGAAGGATGACACAAATAACTAGAATCCAGACGTTTCCAGAAGCCCTGGGTTGTGATCGTTTTCCTCACTTGACATTTACTAGAATGACTGATGATCCCTGGAAATGAATGCATTTGAGTTTTCCTGTCCGCCCCTTTCCCTGCTGCCTTCTAGCAAAGGGCTGTGCAACAACAACAACAACAAAAAAAAAAAAAAAAAAAAAAGGAGGAAAAGGTAAAATCAGAAGGAAGTCAAAGCCATGCAAACTCCATGGACTGGTTGATAACCTTTGAATAAAGAGCTGGTGTCATCTGTCATTGTCTGGTTTGTTCCTTTGTTTAGGTTATATTGCTGATCATCATAGTAAAGAGGGCAGGCACAGAGCCAGACTGCTTTAGTTTGAATCCCCATTCCACCACTTAAAAGGCTTCTACCTGCTGTGCCTCAGCTTCCTTATTTTCAAACAGGGATTATAATTGAATGGATTCATGTCCACTTCCAATAATGTCTGCCACATAGAAACACTCAGTAAAGTCAGTTCTTTATTGTTATTACCATCTACATGAAATTTCCAAAAAGTAATTCCATCAATTCCCAGAATCAACCTAAAGCCCCTCACTGATACACAATGACTTTCCACATAAAATTAAAACCACATACCCTTTTCCCCAAGGTTTCTGCTATTTGACGGCTGAAAAAAAAAATCACCAGCATTATTTAGGTGAGGGTGAAGTTTGTGACTGAGCAAACTCCTTTATCCATGTTCAAAATTTCACCAGTCCCTGAATAAGAAAAGGGCAGAGTCATCTCAGCTGACATTTATCATTATTTTGTTTAACCCTGAAATAATCCTTACTTCATAAGCACAGAACTCAGTGCACAAATCAGAACAAGGGGAAATTAGAACGTGTAAGTCTGTGCACACGCCTGTGTAATGAATGTTTGGTTTCATACATTCAGAATGTCTATGTAAGCACTTGTAGCCTTACTGTATGTCTGCAAAAGAGAGCCCAGAGAGACACAAACTATTTATCTGGGCAAAATTAGACTATCTCTTGTGATTCTGAAAAGGTTAAGGCAGAAGATAGGTTATTGCATAGAGGGAGCTGTGATTTGCACATTTCGAATCATCTTTTCATATTAAAAGCCACCTCTCCTCTCCTGCTGTACTGTCATCACCCTCAGCACATGCCTCCATCCCTGGGGCCAGAGAGTTTTTCTCATCAGGTTACAGGCAGGCCCCATCAACTTTGTTTATTCCATCTAGGATTCAAGGCATTGAAAGGACAGTCAAGGCTTAATGGGTGTCTCCCGGCAAGGCTCAGTATTTAGAAATCAAAGGAGCTCTCATGGCGTCTGTGCAAGGCGGTGGAGCAGGAGAGGAGGAGGCTGACTTTTGCAGGCAGACAGCTCCTCACATCCTTCTCGGAGCACAGATAAGCTTGGGGACCAGGCTTCGGTGGCAGGGGAAGCTGGCTTGAGAACTTTCCCATAGTAGTCCCCGGGGAACAGTACTTGCCACAAGGAAAGAGGAAAACATTATACATAACAGGCCAGACACGCACTATAGGGTTGTCCTCAGAAACTCCCACGCAGCTCCCATTTGGAGGCTCCCCTCCCCGTGCTGTGGCTCCCCAGAGTTGGGTTCCTTGCTGCAGGGATGTTAGGAATCCAAGGGGATTCACAGAACCCTTGGGATTGTGATGGAGCTTTCAAATTCCAGGCGAGGGGTGCAGGGAAAGCCCCCGAGTGGCCCACAATGTGCTGCAGGCCCGGGGCCTTCCCAGCAGGACGGATGTGTCTATTTCCTGAGCCCAAATGTCTGGGATCTGGAGAAAGGAATCCCTGGGGGCCTGAGGAACGCTGTGCTCCAGCAGCACCGGCACGGTTCAGCTGCTTGATTAATGACATGTGAGAAGACTGGAGGCACATTTAATAGGAGAGCAAACCCTTACAGAGTGCCGCCCTGGATAGGATTGGGCACCTCGCAGCCCACAAAGAAGACTGCAGAGGGCAGAAGCCTCAGCTGAGTCCTAAATGCATAACAATGTGCCCTGAGAGCCAGGGCGGGGTAGAGGGCGGAGGCTCCATCTGCTCCTGCCCAGTTCTCTGCTCCAGTGAGGGGGCTGCCCTCAGCTGTTGGGTAGGGTCCTGCTCCACTATTGGCTGGCAGGTTTTCAAAGCTACTCTCAAAGGCTTTTATGAAACTGCTGTTGCTGGGCAGCGGCTAAAATCATTTGCCCTGAGAAATGGAAGGAAGCAGGTGTAACCACTCACCCCAACCTGACCCTCCCCCCAAAAAAAACCCAATGTAAGCACTCTACACTGAGTGGGTTAATCTGCCCCTGTACATTTTACTGAGCACACCAATCTCTTACCCCTCAGCACTCTTCCCCATACTCCCAAAATGCAACCACAAGCTACACTTATCTTGGCTCCTCTTCCAAGAGAAAGGAAGTGCCAGTCCAGAATGGTATTCCAGAACGGACCCTGGGTTCAGCCTCAAGCTGACTCTGGTGCTGGAGATGCGGGCTGATTCTCCCACCTTCTCATCTCTCTAGCCTTCAGGAAACAGTGGGATTGCTGGAAGTCATGGGTATCTCAGGGAGACCAAACAATTTTTGTTAGATTAATTTTATGGCATACCAAAAAACTGAAACAGCACTTTACTTAAAAATTGATGCAAGAATATAAAACAACTGGCAAGTGTTTCCTCACCTCCCTTTTGCTTGTATGTATAAATGGGCAGTTTCTGGAATATTAGATTAAAACATTGAGACGTCCCTTTAAAAAATGATGTAATCTCTAAATTAGGTTAACTGATGAAATTTTATATTTGAAGGTACTTTAGAGTCTTTTCACAGTCAACATTTAATTTGACCATCATAGCAATCTTAAGTTTTAGGAAATTGAGACAACAGAAAAGAATTAATTTATGTAAGGGTTAATAGCAAGTAAAATAGCAGAAGTGGGATTTAAATTCAAGTGTTCTGAATCCCAATCTAATATTCTTCCCAGGCCTCAAAATTTGAATGACTGAACTGCACATAATTGGTAATCATTGTAAGGAATTTATCATATAAATTTACCAAGGTGTTTGGCATGTTTTCTTGCAAACTTCTTAGGTGTATCAAATTGACATTTAGACTCTCTTTTCCCCCTACCTGTAGCTCTGTCCCAACAAGGCAAACAAGTTGAATTGGTGGAATAGGGGCTAGCAATAGTGAGGATTTGAGCTGATGTGCAATAGGTCACCATTGGATGTTTTTGAGCAGAACTGTGATATTGTAACAGCAGCATTTTAAGAAATTTAATCTGGCAGCAATGTCAGATGTCGAGAAAGAAGCAGGTCAGAAATATTATCTCCCTTCAGCCATATCCATTTCCAATTTTCTTTTAGGGTCAAAAAAATATACCCCTCAAAGTGCATCAGAAAGGAGGTCCCTACAGGGCTTCCATCAGAGGCAGCTGCTACCGGGAGGATCTAAGATTACAGGCTTGACCTCAAAGCTACTTTCAGATGTGTCCTCTCCGGCAGCCTGGAAAATCGAAAGATACTTACAAAAGATCTTGGCTTCCTGCTAGAGATGGGGCCAAGCCGGGGTAAAATTGGGAAGCAGAAACCCCTACCTAAATGGACAGAGGCAAAGGGGTCCCACTAAGGGGTCTAGTCAATCCTTAGGCTGAAATCCTTGAACTGCCATCTGCCCTTGGAGCTTGTCACTGCTGGGTTCTCTGCTTCAAAATTAATTGTCTTATATTTCATACACTGTTGACAAAGGAATCAACTAGCTAATCTGACAAAACTAATGGGAGAGGGTAAAATCCTAAGTAAAATATTTACAGTTTATCCATGACTACCAGAGGAAATCAACTCTTCAACTTTGTTGTTCAAGTGATGATAAGAAGCCATTGACAGATGCTGTAACACCCCAGCAAGACCACTGCAGCTCCAGGGCCAAATAGCATGATGGGAATTTCAGAACACATCAAAGGCATGGGTCAGGTTGTTGGAAGAGATTTGGGAAGAGATGAAAATGTGTTCCCTTTGATTTACACCAAGTAGGTGCCCACCTACCTCGTTATAGTCGCAGCCCACTTAACTGCAAGAATATGGCCCAGTCAGTACATTCCCTCCTCTAACTGGTAGTGCAATGGGTCACTGCAATATGTAGGCAAATGATGAAAGGTCAGGAGCATTTTGAGTGACTCCAGCAAGTTCATGCATTTACTCACCCACTCATTCATCCAGAGGGTTGCCTATTGAGTGCCATTGTGTGTTGTGCACTCCGTGATGCTGGAAAAGATAGAGAGGTTCTGTACGGTCCTCACACAGTATACAAGTCAAAGACAGGGCCCTGATCTAAATTCTGCCAAGACCCCTTCTTCTTCAGGCTTAGACCTCTACAGACTCCCTGCTCATACCCTTTGAGGGGGATGACCTCTTTCTCTAGCAACCCAAAGAGACACTTGTGTTGTAGCAAAAGCTGTAAACCAGAACTCCACCTTGGGGCTGGGAAAGTCATATCATCTCAAAAGGAGGTGACACTAATCTGAATAAGAAACTGCTCTGGTCCCACGGATCCACTGACTCCCTCCCCTTACCCTGAACTAAACTGATGACATAACAAATAGAATTGGAGCTTGTATAGGGGTGGACTAAAGGTACATTTCCATAGACTTCCACCCAGAAAAATAATATCCCTTTTGTTTTTGTGTCTTTAACTCACCACAACTCCAGGTTTTTTCTGACTTTATTTTCTCCTATTTAATGCTCACAGCATCCTCCTCCCCCAATCCCTCTGTTCTAAACTGGAAATGTAGAATCAATATCAACTATAAGCTGATTATCTGAAAAACTGGGGGCAGCACAGACTGAGAACCATTTAAATTAGCCTTTGGCCTACATTTGTTTATAAGTGAGCATTTCAAAGTAGATTTACCTTCTTATATTCCCTCAGCATACATTGACTGGGAAGTCGGGGAGGTGTACATGGGGTGGACTGAGTGTTGAGGAAAGCTGGTTTGAGATAACAATTGGTAGGGGTCAGATCACAAATTGTATCATTTATTTAACATTTATTCCCTCTCTGCCAGTTCCTCTATGGAATGAGGAGTTGCTGATGTGGTGACATTATGTATGTGTCACTTGCTGGGCATGAATCCCAGACACAGCCTCACTTCCACCATTCCCAGCCAAGAGGACAACCTGGGAGACACAAGATGTCCTTGACATGTCCTGGGGAGTGAGGGTGGCCTCTTGCTATGGATGAGTGAAGAACTCACCAAGAAGTGCTGCCAGCCAGGCTTACCAAGGGCAAACATTGTAATTATCAGTCCCATCGTCAGACGCACTCACACCATTTGTGACTTGTGCCCAGCCAGGTTCAAACATGAGTCCCAACCTCCTAACTATAGGATGTGACCTGTGAAATCAATGAAACCTGTTTCAGAAATTGCAGGCAGCATTTTTTTTTTACACATAATAAAGTTTAAGTATTGTTGTGTGGAAGAACACACATATGTATGTACATATGTGTGTTGTTGGTGAAGATATATGTGCTGGTTTGAATCTGTTGTGTACCCCAGAAAAGCCTATGTTCTTTTAATCTAGTCTTGTGGGTGCAGACCTATTGTGGGTGGGACCTTTCAGTTAGGTTGTTTCCATGGAGATGTGACCTGCCCATTCAGGGTGGGTCTTAATCCCCTTGCTGGAGTCCTCTAAGAGAGATAAAAGACAGATGAAATTCAGAGAGCTCAGAGAAACTGAAAGAAAAGTGCACAGAGACATTTGGAGACAGCCACTGAAGCCAGAGAGAGGGACCAGCAGACATTGCCAGGTGCCTTCCCATGTGACAGAGGAACCCCAGATGCCAGCAGCCTTTCCTCAGAGAAGGTATCTTCCTCTTGATGCCTTAATTGGGACATTTTCATGGCCTTAGTACTGTAAATTTGTGACCTAACAAAACTCCATTGAAAAAGCCAACCCATTTCTGGTATATTGCATTTTGGCAGCTTTAGCAAACCAAAACAATACGCAATATATTTTTTACTCTGTATCACAGTTAAAAAAAAAAAAGAACTCCTCTAGAATATATAGCATTGATATGATTGAGCATGAAGCAGAAAGCCTAAGAGTTGATCCCATAATACTCATTGAATTGATACCAAAGTAAGAGTAAATATTCGCATCATGTACAAGCAAATGACAAAATAAATAAAAAGATAAGGAATGTGTATAGAATGAAGTTCTTTTTAAACAGGGCTGTGCCAGGAGTTGTCAGCTCCCTTATGATTCTTGTGGTTTTCACATTCTCAGAAATGCCTCTCCGTATCCCTGAGTCTGCGAGGGTGTCACAGCCACCTGCTCAATAGTTTCTCCTATAAAAGAAGAGAGTTTTAGGAGCAGTGGGGGTAGGTTGTAGAGGACATCGGAGCAAATGGGTCCTCTCCTTAATGCCAGATCCAGTGCCCCAGAATCCTTTAGGAGCTTTTTGGAGATGCATCTTATAAATCAGGACAATAATTTGGCTCCCCTGGTCAACCACTACTGCTAATCATGCCACCTGCCTGGGCTGAGATTTGGAGGAGAGATTGGAAGACCAGGAGAGAGCAGGTACTTAACCACCAAAGCAGGCAGGCCTGATGCTCCCAGAATGGCTTCCCCACTCATGGGCTGACTCCAGAAATTAATGCAGGAATATGTTATTTTATATCAAGGCAACACTTTAGGTGGTTGATCATTTACACCTTATTGTGACTTATTTCAGATTCTTTCTAAAACCAGGAATGTATAGGAACAAGAAAAGATCTTGAAGACCCCACGTGCCTTAGGGGACTCTATTATTGTGAAAGCGTGGAGGAAGGAGGCCGGAGAGGCGGACGACCTTTTTAACTTTGCTTTGCCCAGAGCTGGTCCAGCTGAGGAACGTGCCCTCCTGCCCACGGAGAATACTGCAACCAACTACAATTTAAGCCAACTTTCTAAGAAAATTGGCCATTTGAGTCTGGCTTTGAGCCTTGAAGTCTAAATCCAAGTAGGAAGTAGGGTAGGGTATGCCTAGAGGCTAAAACAATTTGATTTTAATATTTGTTAAACCATCCTTATTCTTTGTTCTTCCCTTCTCCATCCCCAACATCAGGAGAAAAAAAATTCAAACAACCTCCTAACTTGGGGCCATATGATCTCCATGGTTGAGCCAGGAAAATTCCAAAGGCAAAGGCACCTAAGACACGGATCTGATCACCATCATCAACAAATAACATTCATTGCATATTTTCTATAAGCCAGCATGATGCTAAGCCTTTTATGTGGATTATAGGCATGCCTCATAGATATCGCAGGTTTAGTTTCCACACCACCACAATAAGGCAAGTAGCACAATAAAGCAAGTAACACAAATTTTTTTGTTTTCCCAGTGCATATAAAAGTTATGTTTATACTGTACTGTAGTCTATTAAGTGTGTAATAATATTATGATTAAAAAGACAATGTACATACCTTAATTAAAATGTGACACAGTTAAAATGATCAAACGAAAGGGAGGAGGTATAACTGGGAAATCTGGATTTAACAACTGACTGCAGATACTGATTCATTATATAGATATTTCTTTTTAGTGTCTAGTGTTTTAGAATAGACAGAAGGAAAGACCTGAAGTTGTGGAACTTTAATCCAGTAGTCTTGAGCTTTGATAATGATTGTATAACTATACAGCAAAAAAAAAAAAAAAAAAAAATCAATTACCCGTGTTTATATAGATCTACTTCTGGATGTTTTGCTCTGTTCCACTGATCAATATATCTATCTCCATCAGTACCACACTGTCTTAGTTAACCTACATCTATCATAAGACTTAAAATTGGGTAGAGTGCTATACTAGTGATCAATAAGAGGGAGGGGGTAAGGGGTATGGAATGCTTGGGGTCTTCTTTTTCTTATTATTTCTTTTTCTGAAGTAATGCAAATGTTCTAGAAATGATCATGGTGATGAATACAAAAATATGCGATTATACTGTGAACCACTGGTTGCATACTTTGGATGGATTGTATGGTGTGTGAATATATCTCAATAAAATTACATTAAGAAACACTAAAAAAAAGATTGAAAAAATATGACACAGAGGCATGCTGTTGGGAAAATGTCATCGATACACTTGCTTAATGTAAAATTGCCACCAACTTTCAATTTGTAAAGAATACAATATCTGTAAAGTACAAGAGAGCAAAGCGCAATAAAATGAGATGCACCTGTATTTCTTTAACTCCTTACAACAACCCATGAGGTGGGTTTAAATGTTGTCCCCATTGTACAGATTTAAAACTGAGGCTTTTACAATTCGGCTTAAAGCCAAGGTCACATGGCCTGTAAGAAGTGCAGATGGAAGTGAACCCCAGGCAGTCTGGCTCCACACCCTTAACTAACAAGTGAAGCAGCAGTGAGCTCTGGCAAGAAGTGCTAGTCAGTCAAGGAACCACCAGGGAAAAGTCTGCTTCCCTCTGTGCATCTTGCACTTGGGCCTCATCCCTTTACCATGTGACCTGACAAAGGAATTTTCCCTCCTTTCTGCCTGGCCTCACCCCTCCCAGGTGACAGTGAAAAGGAAACCCTGGCCTGGGCTCATCGTGCCTGATTTAGTCTGCCAAAGCTGCTATAAAACAGCCACCCCAGACTAGTTGGCTCAAACAACAGAAATTTATTGTGTCCCAGTTCTGGCGGCTAGAAGTCCAAAATCAAGGTTTCAGCCAGGCCACATTTCCTCTTAAAGGGAAGAAGCTGCTCTGTGCCTCTCCCTTGCTCTGGTGGGTGGAGATAACCCATGGTGTCCCTTGGCTTGTGGCAGCAAAACTCAATCTCTGCCTCTGTCACATGGCCACCTCTCTGTCTCTCCCTTACTGCATCCACATTTCCTCTCCTTATAAGGACTCCAGTCATATTGGATTAAGAGCCCACCCTAATCCAGTTTGGCCTGATCTTAAGTAAAACATCTTCAAGGATCCTCTTTCCAAATGGGTTTGCTTTCTCAGGACTGAAAGTTAGGACTTGACCGTACCTTTTTGGGTGGCACAATTCAATCCATAGCAGTGCTCTTCAAGGAAATGCATGAAGGACAGGCAGATCTGCTCACAGCCACACTCAGCCCCTACACTGAAAAGCAAGCCCTCTCTAAGGAGGCATGGCTGGGCTCCCCCAAGGCCAGCAATGATATAATGGCTCAGACAAGGGGTATGAAGCCATCAACGGACAGACAGCATAATACCCATGACTTTGACAGTGTGTGTCTTTCAGCTGCAGAAATAAGGGCAGGATAATTTTAGATCTGCACGTCTTAACGTGCCTGTATCTCTCCTGCCACCAGTCTGGCTCCCAGACAGAAGCTGCTTTTGTCCTTCCATGCGGAGGCCCTTAGATCCAGCCAAGCACCATGGACTTCAGAGTCTGGGGATTACCTTTGGGCCTGGGGGGAACAGGGCTCAGGGCTACCACCAGCCCTTGCCCGATGCCCCAGGAATGGTTGTATCAGCAGGAAGCCACTTCCTCTGTGACCACATGCATGAGCTGGTGACCTCTGAACACCCAAGGAGACACTGTTGGTCTCACAGCTGACTCACAGCTCCCCTGTGATATTCTAAGCAGGGGAAGGGAAAGAATTACCTGTGCAGAATGCTGGGAAATCGGACAGCCTCTGACCCAGAAAGAGCAGCCCAACCAAAGCCTTCCACACTCGTTCTCTTCATTTCTTTCTTTGGTTTTACTGACTCTGCCTTTTTCTGATTTTCCTCCTACTTCTATGTATGTGTGAGTTTTTCAAATCCTGTTTTGGGGGCACCATTCACCCTTCTCTCACTTTCACTCTTTTATGGGTCTTATTCCTTAGTGGGAAAACTTCGAGTCTCAAAATTTCCACTGTTACCAGTTTTGCTGTCCTCAGCCCTCCTCTCTTTGCTCACCAAAGGCCAGGCATAAGTGCTTGTTAACAGAAATAAACCAGGAATCTGAACTCTGAAGTCCATACCCTCTCACACCCACATTAAAGGCTCACATGTCTTCCTACTTGGGCACACTTGGTTCAAATTCACCAAAGCCAGTTGAAGACAATGCTTTTCCTCTAACTGTGGTCTCCATATCAATGTGACACCTCACACCTGATCACCTTTGGAACCCAGGAACTGAGCTTCCTTAGCTCAGTTCCTGACCCCATAGAGCCAAAGACTGGATGAGCGTGTGCCATGGGGTGTACCAGGATTTGCCACCAGATGACACTGTATCTCATTGACACTCCCCTGCCAAGACGGAAACTAAAGTCCTGACAAGCTATCTCTATTCCCTGTTTTTAAGAAAAATGTACAGAATTGCAAACTATCATCAAGCTAATTCTTATTTTTTTGACTCTCACTACAGACCCTTAATTTTTTTTGTGAACTTGAGATAGCTTAACATCTCTTTGCTTCAGTTGCCTCATCCGTAAAATGGGAATAATAAAAAGCATCTATCTATTCGGCTCATTGTGTCAAATAAATGTGAAACAGAGTTCGGTGGTGAGCAACAGAAACCAACTCCAGACAACTTAATCAGTGAGAAAGCTCCCAGACACAGGAGAAAAACTGAATGCTCAGGTCCCAGAGAAGGTAGGGACCAAGGAAGCACCAGGATTGTGGGTTACAGAAACCAGGGGGCCATCTCTTCAGGGCAGCCCTGCCAGAATTAATTGACTCAAATTATCTTCCATCTTTATTTCACTGAACTCCAGTTTCATATTTCCAGGAGAGCGAGCCTGATTAGTCTAGCAAGGGTCACCCATCCATCCTCTTTATCAGTGGAGGGCACAGAACTTTGATTGATGGGCCCCAATCCAAAGATCACCTACCTCGGCATGGGTGGTTCCTAGAGGAAAATCGAGGTGCTGTTACCAGAAGATGATGAGGAATGCAGAACAAGCAAAAACAACAGGTGTCCACTACATCATGAACAGTGCCTAATACCATGCCCGAAAAACAGAAAGTGATCAATAATTGTAGGTAGTAGTAATATTATTTCCATGTTGTCATAGAAATCAACAAAGTTAAAACCTCCCATGGAAGTGTTTTCTGAAGTTCGTATGTTTTGTCCCCTCTCTGCAGCCTTTTCCCGGCACCTCCCATGGCAGTGCAGAGTGACAAGCCTCAGGAAGCCAAAGGCATCTTTAAGCAATCACAAGTGTGGGTCATAATGCAGGAAGGTATAATGACACTGGCAGACACCACCTTTGCATGGGATTTCTGCATCAGGCAGGGGGACAGGGCCCCAGGAGTCTATCACACAAGCACCTTGCTCCACAATTGGAGTCTCTGTCAGCCTAAAATGCATCAGGCTGGAGATGAGCAGGTGATAAGCCAGTAAGTACCCTCCTGTGCTCAACCACATCCTAATAATTTACCTTCTCTGAGTAGCAGTCAAATACACTATTTCTGGCAAGGATTAGCCTTCTGAGTAGACAGTGTGGCTGCTGCACCATGACGTATTCTAATGGGTGCCAGACAGAGCCCCCATCCCAAAATATCAACCTGTTGCCCATCATTCTGCCGTTAAAAGGCCATTCTTCCAGTTTTCTGAGAAAACTTTTCAAAATGACACAGGTCCCATCTTGCCAGCAAATACATTAACCTTTGCAGAGGTTTGCTGTCCTTCAGCTAAGAACCAAAATAGGAGACAGGCTGGGTACCTGAGTGGAAGCAGAGCACCTGACTAGGACAAGGCCCAAGAGGGAGGAAAGGAAGGCTGAAAAGTGGCTGGGCACACACTGGGGACAAAGATTGAAATGGCTACTCAGAGGAACCGACTCAGCCAGCACTGGCCCCACCTTGGCCCTTGGAGCCATCAGCTAAAGTGATGTGGCACAGCCTGGCATCACCCTAACCTCTGTCTGCTGGGAGCCAGAGGACTTGGCATCTGCATTGACAGCCAGGAATATACTGGCCCCAGATGCTCACTAGATTCCAAAAATCTCTACATGCTGCATAGAGCCTGGAATCTTGGCTCCTTGAACACCAGGAAACCCTAACCTTGGCTTCCCACCATGCTAATCCCCATTTTCCTCCTTGGTTTTCCACCACCCTAGTGTTCCTAATTTTTGTTATGATTTGAAATCAAAATTCTCTGAACTTTCAGAGTACAAATAGAACAACAGTAAGGTCAACAATTTTTGAGAGCTTATAAAATGCCAAGAACTTTATATTATCTTATTTATTCTGCAATAATCCCACAAGGTGAGCTTTGTTACTCCCATTAACAGGTGAGCAAAAATAAGTCTGGGGTGTTAAGTGACTTGTCCAAGGTCACACAGATACTAGGTGGCAGAGCGAGAACTCAAATCTGTCTAACTCCAAAGCCTTCAACATACCCATTGCCTCTTAGAAAAGAGTACTGGGCTTATTCTCATTTCCTACTCGTGCTGAGCAGCCTAGCTGCATACCCATGAAAGATCCATGGAAACTCAACAGTTTTTCCTGAAGTTTTTACTCAAGGGTTCAGAGAGTAAATTTATACAATATTTGGATGTCAACCCATGGTCACATTTGACCTCATTACTCAGGTCACAGAAAGCCCAGACCCTGCCCTAGAAGCTAAGTAAATAAATACCCCTTGTATCAACTGAATTCGATCATGAAATCCAGCTATCTTTTTAGTCTGTTTCTAGAGTACTTGTTGATATTTCTTGTCAACATGTTCACATATCACCCACAGCTAGAAAATAAAAATGTCCCTGGTTTGGAACACCATATGAACAGCATTTACACCTTTCCATAATGTGGGTATCCTTTAAAATATCCACATTTTATAATAAACAATACCATTTAGGACATTCCAACACAAAAGTAGTCTTTCCCTTCTGTTCTTCTACTGTAGTCATGGAGACCCCAAATTTGGTTGAAATGAACAGACAAAATGAAAACCTGCCCAACAAGTTGATATCAGAGACAAGAAGAATGGCAGTTTATATTTCAGTGGTATTTGCGTCTGAGGAAACCAGTCACTGAACAGACATTACCTCATTCCGATCTCTCACAAAGGTAAGAAAAGGACAGGTACTCTCTTCCTCTCCTGAATTCCACACAGGATCAATGGTGAAAACCATATAAAAAGCAGATTGGGTCTGTAGTGCACTGAAATATATATGGATGAGAATAAAGAACTTCATCTACCCAGTTATTTGGCATCAGACTGGTCAAATTAATCATTTGAATTTAATATTTTAATCCATCAAATCAGCCTGATCTACACAGACAAGAACTGCCAAATTATTTGTCCCCAAATGAGCCATGGAAAGCAGCTAAGAATAAACCCCAGGTCTCTCCCTTAAATATACTGCTTTAAAAAAACAATATCCTCCTACCCCACCCAACCTTGTTCACCTCAATTACTGCAATTGCCCCAGATATCTCCACACTACCACCAGGGAGCTGTATCTAAAATACAAATCTGATCATCCTACTCCCGATTGACTATGGGATGAACTTGAAATTTCCTGACTACACGAGGTCTTCTGCAATCCGACCTCTTGCCTAATTCCTGTCTCATCTCCCACCCCCACTGCCATGGTGCTAAGAAGTAGCTCTAAGAAGCTACCAGTTATTTAAACACTCCATGCTGCTATCTAAACCTTTTCATGTACCTAGATACAACCTCCCACAAACACACACATGCATCCCCAACCCTGACCCCATCCTTGCCTCTTTACAAACAACGCATTTATCTCTTTTTTCTTTTGTTATTACTTTTTAAGTAATTTTTTTGATCACCAAAGAAGTACACAGAAAATATAGTAAATAAAGGAAAGCAGAAACAAGAATTAAAATACACATAATCCCATTACCCAGAGATAAGTCCTGTTAGCATTTTGGCGTATTCCTTACAGTCTTCTTTATGTGCACATATATACAAAATTTGAGTTCTGAGATTCAACTCAAGTACCAGCTCCTATAAGAAGATTTTTCTAACTTTTCCTCCCCCTCATTTCCCCAAACTTTATTGAGCTCACTCCCACTCACCCTTCAGGTCTCTGCTTAAATGTCACATCCGCAGACAGGCCCTTCCTGACCCCCAAACATATTACATCACCCCAGTTACTGTCTTTTATAGTACATTGCTCTTTTCCTTTATGACATTATCTGAATTTATATTCGTATATTTATTTGTGTGTTGATGCGTTCCTGTCTTTCTTCCCATTGGACCATAATCACCAAGAGAATAGGGACCATGACTGATCATACTTAGCTCTGTATCTACAAAGCCCGAAACAGATCTGGTACCATTAAACACACAATGAACATGCATTATATAACTAAATGAATGGCAGCTCCCTTAATGCTCCCACTAACAATTCACCAGACTCTACCATGGTATCTTACCATTTTATTATTCCAGTTGCTCACCCCTAAACGTATATTCCTTGAAGACAAAGGCTGTCTTTCAGTCTATGAAGTCACATTTACACAGGAATCATAACTACCCAGCCATACCTACTGCAATGTCCTGCACATGGTAGATTTTCAATTCATTTTGAATGATTGAGAAAATGAATGTGTGAATTGCTCTATGGGCAGGACAGTTTGCCAGTGATTTCCATGTCAAGCTTTACTCTTTGGTGATCTGTTTTTCACATCTTCCTGGTTTTGCTTAATGGTGTTTCCATTTAATACCAAAGCATAGCTGAGATGTGAAAACATTGCTTCACTCTACATATGTTTCATCTTCAGAAGTTAAACATCCACATCATTCAACACATACGAACAATTGAATATCTTTCCATCCAGGTGTTTGGCATCCTCTTGGAGCATTCAGAGTCTAAAAGAAAAAAGAAATGGGTGCTTTGCACCTCCATCACCAGTACAGAAAGAAAAATAAAGTAAATAATTAGGGTAATTAAAACCCACATTTTCACCACACCATAATCTTTCTACACTTCAAAGAACATTGGTTTATATGAGACAATTGTGTAAAATGGGGATATCAGTGAGTTTGCTTTCAGCTGCAAATAAGAAACCATGAAAAGTGGTTTAAATACGAATGACACTTATTATCACACACAGTAAAGTCTGGAGGTTGGCTTATTCAGCAGCTCAGTAGCATCAACAAAGACGAGGTACTTTCTACCTTTCTGCTATTCCTTTCTTGGAAAATGTCTTCCTCATAGTTGCAAGGTGGCAGGAAAGTTCCAGGTGTCACAATTGCAACAAGCAGCATCCTGCAAAGAAAAAGACAATTACACTACGTACCTCTCTGAATTAGCAAAGAAAATCAGGGCACCACTCCACTCCCACTCAGCTGACTTCTCAGGTCCTCTAGGCCAGGATTGGGTCATATGTCCATGTTTAATCCAGTTATTGGAAAGGGGAATAAGATTATCACAATTACCTTAAATCAGTGGTTTTCAAACTTTTGACCACACCAGACACCTGGAGGGTTTGTTAAAGCACGATTGCTAAGATCTACCCCCAGAATTTCTAATTCAGCATGTCTGGGATGGGGCCTGAGAATTTGCAGTACAAGTTCCCAGGTGATATTGAGGCTGCTCATTCTGGACCCGTATTTTGAGAACCACTGGCTTAGATCCATCATGATGGAGAGAGGCCAAGCCTGCCAGGAATCTTGGTTGCCTAGGAGGAATACAGAATCATGATTTTGTTGTCAAGAAGAGGAGTGTGACTGTTGGCTGGCAATCATTAGTGTCTGCCACATTGAGATGGAACAATAATAGCTAGAATGTGTCGGGAGCTTTGTATGCATCAAAAACTCCTCTAAAAACATAATGCGCGTTATTTAATTCTCCTGATATCCTTTATGTCCATGTGAAGATAAAAAAATTGAGAGTCAGAAAGTCACATGAATTGTTTATAGCCATACTGCTAGCAAGTGCTGCCACCTGGGTTTAAACCTACATCTGTGTGACTCCCACAGCCCAAGCTCTTATCTACAGTGACATTTGGGAGCCTGAGTTTGCATTCTAGCCCTGCTGCTCTTCTGTGCCTCAGATCACAGAGGTCCTGGGATCAAATCCAAATGCCACCACCTGGTTAGTCCTTGGAAACCATTATAGTTTCGTGGAGAGTGAATGGGCTTTAGGATCAGGCATAAAATTATGCTTAGTACGTGAGTGACTTGGCTAGGTCTTTTAATCTCTTCAATCTTAACTTCCTCCAAGGTATAATGAACATATGAATGCTCATCTCAGAAAATTTGGAGCTAAATATGTGGTAAAAATATTTTGCCAAGTCCCTGGCACATAGTAGGCAGTCAATATGAGGAGCGCTCATTGCTCTTACTAGTTTCGTGACCTAGGGCACTCATCCGTAAAACTAGGGTCTTACAGAATAGTTACGAAGGCAAAAGAAGCTCAGTTAAAAAAAACTGGAATAATTTGTTGAATTATAGTTGGACAGGTATATGGTTAAATGTGAGCTATACTGTGACCTGTTATAAAAAAATGAAAGTTGTCCTCATCGACAACCTCAACAAAAGGAGAAAGCTGGGTCTGAGGTTGGAGGAAGTATAGGGGAGGCAGAAAAGGTTACTAGAAACATCAATCACCTTCCTATGGAAAAGAATCAGGCTCATTTTTCTTCCTGGAACCAACTGAGGGTCTCCTTCCAATTTACATGCCAATGACTCTACACTGAAGCTGTTGAAATAAATGAGAAATTTATTTTGTTGAAATATGATAACAAATAAATAATAAATTCAAGATGACCCATGTGACCTCCGCACACAGATGGAATCAGCTCCCCGCCTCATTTCATTGGATGACACCCCAGATGGAAATTACCTGCAACTGAAAGGACTGATATTCTGGTGTTTTCAGACTGCCCTGGTGGGCCATCTAATCTCAAAGAACCCCACCCCTACTCTCTGTCACTCTTGATTCCCTTCCCTGATGTATTGTCTTCACAGAAATTACAATGTTGGTTTACTTGTTAATTGTCTGCCTCCCCTATGAGAAGGTAAGCTCCAAGAGGGGAGAGATTTTTCCTCTCTTGTTCACTCTTTTCTTTCTTGTATTAGGGATTGAGGACAATCCTAGAACAGTGCCTGGCATGCAGTAGTTACTCAGTAAATATGTATTGAATAAATGAATAAATGAATAGGTATTTTAATAACAGACACAAGCTTATCTCTTTTTCAAAACTGGGATTTTTACTGGATTTGAAACAGTAGCCCAATTATCCTAATGGTATGCTCATTAATATTTCATCAAAGGAGAGAATACAAATGAAAGGAGTATAAAAACTGTATCTCTGCAGATGGGATCTAATCTTGAGAGCATAAACTATGTGCTGAGATTTAGGTGGGTCTAAGCACATCTGTTTAGATGTGGGGGCTGTATATGAGAGGCCAAAGCACCTCCTGGGACCGAATATGTCATAAAACAAGAGAGAATTGAGAATATAAGAAAGAAAACAGGACAAACCAGTACTGAAGGAGTGTTTCTGAGGCTAGCAGTTTCTGCTTCCCACCTTGTCTTCCACTATGGTCTCCTAGAGAAAAGGAATTAAGGATAAAAACCAAAAGGGAACGGAATGGATTCAGCTATTTGAGTTGTAGACAACTAGCATTTGCATCTGGAAGGGGAAATGTCAAAGATGGTATCAAATGTGGGCAGCACCATGGTAACTTCACAGGCATCAGATACATCTTCATAAGGCAGTGGTGTCAGTGCCTGCAATTGACATTAGCAGCATTTACAGAATCAGCCACATGCTGGTGGACATCAGCAATGGAGCCTTGAGTGAACATCTATAGCATCATGGCAGCCATAATATTTCAGTGATCAGAAATATCACCTAAGCTGACTAGAAAGAAGAAAACTGGTGGACCCCATATAACAGTTAAGAGGGCTAGTTAACAAGTACATATTAAGCAACTCAGAATATGGAACCCTGGAACAAGGTAAGAGAAATTTGAGAGGCAATAGAGAGCAACACCACTGTTTTGTGGCTGTAGTTATGACCCCCTGTGTCGGTTTGTATGTACTATGTCCCCCAGAAAAAGCCATATTCTTTAATGCATTCTTGTGGGGGCACAAGTAGTAGTGTGGGTTGGGTTGGAACCTATTGGTTCAGTGTCCATGAGATGTGACCCACCCAACTGTAGGTGATAACTCTGATTGGATAATTTCCATGGAGGTGTGGCCCCGCCTATTCAGCGTGGGCCTTGTTTAGTTTACTGGAGCACTATATAAGCTCAGACGGAAGGAGCTCATTGCGAGCCCGAGGTGAGACAGACATTTTGAAGATGGCCATTGAAAGCTGATGCAGACATTTTGGAGAACGCCATTTTGAAACACAACCTGGGATCAAGCAGATGCCAGCCACATGCCTTCCCAGCTAACAGAAGTTTTCTGGACGCCATTGGCCATCCTCCAGTGAAGGTACCCTTTGTTGATGGACACTTTACGACCTTAAGACTGGAACTGTGTAACCAAATAAACCCCCTTTTATAAAAAGCCAATCCATTTCTGGTGTTTTGCATTCTGGCAGCATTAGCAAACTAGAATACCCTCTTTTATAGAAAGTCTTTTTCATACTTTTAATACCCATACTAGTGCATGTTTAAAAAAACATAGCCTAAGTGAAACTGGGCTATCTTAAGGAATTCTCCTGTCACCTTGAATCTAATCTCAACATGTTGACAAATGGAAATGGGATGTTTTTATGGGAATGTCTAAAGGGGATTCACAGGTAGGTGTGACAACTTTTATCTCAAATCAAAATTTCCTTAAAATTGTTTTCCCCACCACAACTCCCTCTAGCAGCACTGAAATCTCCCCATGATCCCCCAGTTTCTTTCTTATCCCGACTGCTTTTCCTCATTCCCCATCAGTCCTGTGTATCTCATTAGTATATCCAGCCCTCTATCCTCTCCCTCTGCATCTCAACCTTACTCCACCCACTACCACAGAGACCAGGAGCCAAGCAGCACAAAGTGTCCTTCCTCCTGGGAAGGAAGCATTAACATTTATGATCATTTTCCCTCTATCACAGAAATTAAAACCAGAAAAAAAATTTGTTTCTATGTGAGAAGAGTGTTCTAGTTTGCTAATGCTGCTGGAATGCAAAATACCAGAAATGGATTGGCTTTTATAAAGGGGGTTTATTTGGTTACACAGTTACAGTCTTAAGGACATAAAGTGTCCAAGGTAAGTCATCAACAATCAGGCACTTTCACTGGAGGATGGTCAATGGTATCTGGAAAACCTCTGTTAGCTGGGAAGGCACGTGGCTGGTGTCTGCTCCAAAGTTTTGGTTTCAAAATGGCTTTCTCTCAGGACGTTCCTCTCTAGGCTGCAGTTCCTCAAAAATGTCACTCTCAGTTGCTCTTGGGGTGTTTTTCCTCTCTTAGTGTCTCCGGAGCAAGAGTCTGCTTTCAACAGCTATCTTCAAACTGTCTCTCATCTGCAGCTCCTGTGCTTTCTTCAAAGTGTCCCTCTTGGCTGTAGCTCCTCTTCAAAATGTCACTCTCAGCTGCACTGAGTTCCTTCTGTTTGTCAGCTCATTTATGTGGCTCCAGTGATTTAATTTAGACCCACCCTGAATGGGTGGAGTAACACCTCCATGGAAATTATCCAATCAGAGTCATCACCCACAGTTGGGTGGGGCGCATCTCCACGGAAACACTCAAAGAATTACAATCTATTCAACACTGATAAGTCTGCCCACACAAGATTACGTCAAAGAAAATGGCATTTTGGGGGACTTGATACATTCAAACCAGCACAAAGAGTAAAAAAAAATTAAATTCTTTCTAATAATTTATTGACAAATAATAAATGCATTTTTACAAGAAGAAGAAGAAAATACAGCAGATGTAGATTCAGGGAAAGTAGCAGGATACCCTGAGACTAGAAATATAAAATTTCTGGAAATTTTCAAAATCAGAAGGAAAAACAACTTTTCATTTATACTAATTGGGGAGAAAGTAGAAGAGAAAAACAAGTAGAGCCATCAAAATAAATATGTTTATACCACACAGATCCAAAGTCATTTTTGTTAAGAATATTGAAACATGTTACATACTATAACTTGGATTGCTCACAAAGTCATCAAGTTTTTCTCCAAATATGATCCAAGCTCCTTATCTAATATGACCACATCCTGTTTTTTCCAGTCAAATCCATTTTACTTACACTACTAGGCTCCTACCAAACTTTGTATAATTGGTCTTAGTTTCTGAGCTAGTCATGCAATTTCTTCTTTGGATATTTCACTTTTAAATAGTCTGATTGCTTTATCATCAATAAAAACTTATCTCAAATATTATATTCATCAGTTTAAATCTTTCCAAAAGAAAACGTGGACACTTTTCTTGATTTTTCTTGGTTTTCTTTGCTTTATCTCCCCTTAGGCCTTCATATTTCTATTTTAGAGTACAAAAGGTTTTTGAGAAATGATAATTGAATTTAACCCCAGATTATCATAAGAAAATAACTAGACATAAGATAGCAGTGGTCTATATGGTATAATATGAGGGTATTGAAAGTCCTTTCACAAATATCTTCATTAGCCTGCTTTATGGCCTCAAATTCCTACTACATAAGAATAAATCCTTCTGTGTAGAAGCCTTGAGTTTTCTGTTAAAATGAAAATATCCACGGAAAGGATAATCCCTCACTTCTCTGCTTGAAATCATACGTCATTTCCCTTGACTACCAAAATGTGTTCTAAGTTCCTACTGGTCATTGAAAACTCCTAGACAGGCCAAGCTGCCCTCTCAGCACCATCCCCACTACCTCCCTTCAGAATCCACTACCAGGGACCACTGCTCTGCACCTCTGTGTTCTGAGCATGCCGGGGGCGATCTCTCCAAGATTTGCTAATGATGTGTCCTGTCCCAGAGTATCCTTCCTCTCTATTTAACCATGTGTGCTTAGCTGAGCACGCCTTGGTCTGCAGCACTCAAAGTCTACCTTGATTATAATTCTTGTTTTATCTCCCTGATTTAGTAAGGCACTTAGTAAATCTTTGGTTTATAGTGACAGTAACCCAATTTATTCATTCAATCAACAAATATTTATTTACCATCTATCATGTGCCGAGTTCTAAGAGTTGAGGATACAGCAGTGAAAAAGGCAGAAAAAGACAAACAATTCAAATTCAGTTAAAGGGGGGAAAAAGAAGGGGAGGAGTATATTGGCTCATGTAACTGAAAAGCTTAACTTGGTTTTAGTCACAACTGGATCCAGGATGGAATCAGAAATCTCTCTCTCTCTCTCTCTCTCTCTGTCTATCTTAATTCTGCTTTTTTTGATTGTGCTTCATTCTCAGGCGGGATTTCTTCACTGAGTGTCACAAGTGGCCACAGCACTCTGCTGATAGCATTCTAGAACTGATGATGCCACAGAAAAGAGAGTGCTTCTTTCCCAGGGAAGGGACATTTAGAGATCTGTGAAGGGGAAGATGAGTCAGGGACACATTTAGTTTGAGTTTATCTATGTGTCTGTCACTTCCATGTATATTAAGTCATTTCTAGCTATCCTGATGTAGAAATGGCTTCCAGAAACACTCCTACTGTCCACTGTGCTGAGTCATTCAACTTTGTGACACAAAGATGCAGGGCCCGAGTTCATTCCCACCATGACACAAAAGTGAACAGCATTGGAAATATGTGGGTATCAGAGGAGAAACCAGGCTTGGGCTTACCAGGCTAGAAGCTAGTCTGTGGAAAATTCTTCCAGTCACAAACATGTAACATTCTGAGCAGAGAATTTGGCTTCATTAATGTCTAGTCAAAATGTTAGTTCTCTCCTATCAGGAAGAAACTCTCTATCTCTAACTCAATGTATAGAATTATAAAAGCACCACTATACTGTCTTTTCTTTCTTGATGGAAATAGGCAAAATTCGACTTAACAGAACTGCTGTGTTGCAGGGCACAAAACTGTAGCAATACACAGGTTGTGTGTGTGAAGTTGCATGCCTGATGCATCCCACTGCCTTAGAATATCTGACCCCTCTTGTCATGGTGAAGAAGGTAGTTCCAGAAATAACTTTGCAAAATTGCCAACAACACAACAAAATGGACTGAAGAAACAAATGGTTTTTTCTATACACTTATTCATCAAAAAGTCAATGTATATAGTATAAGAATAATTTGGTAAAATAGTTGTATTTGTTATCCATTAGGAACCACAAATGATCACAAAACTTAGCATCTCAAAACAATGAACATGTATTCCCTTACATGGTTTCTGAGGTCAGGATCCAGGAGTGGCTTCACTGGGTGGATCGGGCTCAGCGTCTCTTACAGAGTTGCATCCAGCTGTCGTTTGGGACTACAACCATCTCAAGGCATAACTGGGGTGGGAGAATCCTCTTCCAACCCCCTCCCAAAGCTGCTGCCAGGCCTCAGTTCCTTGTTGGCTGTTGGCCAGAGGCCTCCATTCCTCATGTCTCCAGGCTGCCCAAGTGTCCTCATGTCCCGGCTTCCCCCAGAGCAGTGATCCAGCAAGAGAGTAAGAGAGCACCCCAAACAGAAGTCACCATTTTTTGTAATCTAACATCAAAAGCAATAATGCCATCATTTCTGCCTTATGCCCTTGGTCACATGGACCAAGCCTGCTGTGGTGTGGGAGGGAACTACACAAGGGCATGAATTCCAGGAGGCCAGATCCTTGGGAGACTGCCTACCACAATAATTATGTTGCAATTTCAAAATGTATCTAAATTGTTCCTTTGTGTACCTTCATTGCAGATTATTTGCATTTTAATCAGACTTAATGATGATGCCAAATTTTTAAAGTATTGTAACGTGTGTCATGAAGTTAATTACACCCAAAAAGGTAGCAGATGCTCACGTACTCCCTGGCTGGGCTGCTGCTGTCTTCTCGTGGACCCAGACTGGAGGTGTCTCAATGCTTCTTTGTATACTTCTCAGACCAAGAAGAACACTTTAACCTATTCAGCACCTCCCAAACTAGCACCAACAGCCTGTCACCCAGCAGGGCCCTGAGAAAAAACACCCAAGAGAGGAGACATTTTGATGAGAATTATGGTGAGGGATAGGACCGCAGCCAGAGATGTGCTGGGTGGCTGGGAGACTCCAGGAGGAACTGAACCTAGGGGTGGGGAGAAGGACTTAAAATCGAAACTTGGTGACGTGTGCCACAGTGTTACAGGTTTGGATTTGTAAGGCTGGAAGTAAGGAGGAAGTATATTCACTGCAAGATCATATATCCAGAATTCTGGTGGATTCAGCCAGATAGTGGAGCCTAAAGTTATACCACCATGACTCATTCTGCCAGGCTTTCTCCAAGTTACAGGGAAAAGAAAGATATATTAATTGAGCTTTAAAAAAATAAATAAAAGCATAACTCCATTAATGTAAGAAAACATTAATATTAACAACTGATGAGTAACTAATATTTGCACACATTTTAAAGGGTACACTACAGAGAAGGTAGTTAACCAGTTATGAACACTTAGGTACAAGTAAAGCAGGTGTCTCAGCTTCGACCGCTATTAATCACTGCTTAAATTTCCTCTGGAAATTTTTAACATCTGGGCCCAGTACTCCCACTCAGTAGCTTGCAGTTTGCAGTTCTTAGGTTAATTGCAGTGATGCTGGCATTGATTGCCCTTGGGAATGAATTTCATTTGTGACTGTGTATTGTTAATCCCAGAAAATTCCTTGGGTTGCCAAATCTTTTGTTTTAAAACTTCACTGGACTCTATTTAAAGTTTTTCTCTGTAAATGCTCACATATATCTTCAAATCAGTTCTAGGTATCCTCTTTTCCTCCAGGGTAGAGCCAGGTTTATGCCACTGCCCCCCCTTCCCACCCAAGCCCAATGCTCTGATAATCTGCCATTCCAGTGTAATTTCCACTCCATCACCATCCTCCCTAGCAAGAAGAGAAAGTAATGCACACAATGCTAATGAAACGAGAGCATGTCCTAGCCCTCTTCATGGTCACTCTTACAACATGAGAGGGAAAACCAGTGATGGACCAGCCAAAACAGCTTGTGCATTGCAGCAGTCTGTGGCCTTGGAGGAGCCCTGTAGCCACAACAGGCCTAAGGCTTTAGACATGGGCTTTTGTTACCTGGGACTCACCTAGCCACAGCTAGCTTCTTGGCTCCAGAGGCAGGGACAGTCAAAGATGAATAACTCACCAGTATCCCCCACCCCATTCCAGTAACTGATAAGAGCTAACTTTGGGGGTTGCTTTCCACATGCCAGGAACCATCCTAAGCATTTCCCGGGTATATCTCATTTAAAATATCACACAGTGATTACAAACATGGAATCAGACTGCCTGGGTTCAAATCCTGCTCTTCTACTTCCTAGCTGTGTGACCTTGGATAAATTACTTAATCTCTCTGTGCCTTAACTTCATCATCTGTAGATTGGGCTACTAATAGCCAAAACTTATTGGACTATTGGGTGAATTAAAGAAGTTAATATAGAGATGACATGGAGAACAGTGCTTGGCACATAGTGGGTACAGTCTAAGTATTAACTGTTAATACCATATCTGGATTGATGGGGTTTATGATGATTTTATGACTTGGAGTTTTTCTCTTCTTGACATTTCAAGGGAGCAAAACTGACATTTTTCTATCGACATGCTTTCTATTCAGTCTCATAAAATGTGAAGAATTTCCAAATAGGACCTTTTCTTGAAAGACTCATGACCAGAACAGAATCAAATAACTGAAGATTAAATATGTTGCTTATAGGTTATTTTATTTAATGTTATAAATTCTAGAACACCAAATAATTCTGCAAATATTAGGATTATTATATCATCTATTCTATATTTTTATCTTGTAATTAATTTAATGTTATAAATATTTGTATGTTCAAAAAGTACCTAGTTTTTCCTAAAATAATGTAGCTAATGTATCCTTTTATCATGCATATTAATTAGTATCCTTTCCCTATTTATTTATCTGCAAGTTCTTAATAATTGTTTTTATACATAAAATTAATAGCTTTCACAATCGTTAATTATTGCAGAGGTTTACTGTTGCAGTAATAAATATATATTTATATTTTATTTCATTGAGAGATTTAAATGAATAAAGCACATAAAGAAACTTTCATTTCTGTCCACATCTAGAATAAAACCTTAACTGTATTTGAAATGTTCCAGTATTCTGATATTAACAACAAATTCAGAAAACATGTTTATTTACTGGATACCATTATGCTGATATTTTATGATGGTGACCTAAATGATTACACAAGCTCTGCTCACACTGAAGTTCAGACATGTCAAAACTGACAGGGAAGTAGGCATTTGACCATTTGGAGTTCTGAAGACTAAGCCTGCCCCCAAACTGAATAGCATATTCTGGCTGAATCCTAAAGCCAAAACCAAGCATCAGTGCATTTCTCATATAATAGAATATTATATAGCCAAGAAGGATGATAGTCTAAAAAGTAAAGATGTGGGAAAATGTTCAGTGGCCTTAGAGTGTATAAGAAAACAGGATTTTTAATCATACAAATAAATTTCTCCAAATTATTTCAATCTGAACTCTTTAGAGTCCAAAGAACAGAGACCCATTCTAGCTAGCACAGGTAGAAGAAGTTTAGTGTAAGGATAAACACTGAGTAATATGGATAATCTCAAAGAAATCCAAGAGCTGGAACTTAATGGAGCTGAAAAGCAAGAAGAAAAATTACAGGAAGTTTATGTGTCCTGTGTTTCTCACCTAACATGGTAGAGTGTCAAGAGGCAATGACTAAAGATGACAGAACCATTTGTAACAAAGTTTACTAATGCAACATGTTAATAACAGGGGGTGTCTATTTGAACTTTGTATTTTTTGCATGATTTTTCTTTAACTCACAAATTATCTTCTAAAAAAACTTTACATTAAAATGATAGAACAAGAAAAGGAGATTTAAAGATATTCTTTAAAGATTCAACTAAGGAAACCAACAGAAGAACTAACAATAATTGTGTTAAAAATTAGAAGGGAAAGAGGAAGAGAATAGTTATAAGGTAATACTCATTTGATAGGAGGGAATCCATAGATAATATCTTAAAATGATCAATAAAAAAGTTAGTAGGTGTTCTAGTTTGCTAATGCTGCCGAAATGCAAAACACCAGAGATGGATTGGCTTTTATAAAAGGGGGTTTATTTGGTTACACAATTACAGTCTTAAGGCCATAAAGTGTCCAAGGTAACACGTCAACAACTGGGTACTTTCACTGGAGGATGGCCAATGGTGTCCGGAAAACCTCTGCTAGCTGGGAAGGCACGTGGTTGGCATCTGCTCCAAAGTTCTGGTTTCAAAATGGCTTTCTCCCAGGACGTTCGTCTCTAGGCTGCAGTTCCTCAAAAATGTCACTCTTAGTTGCACTTGGGGTATTTGTCCTCTCTTAGCTTCTATGGAACAAGAGTCTGCTTTCAACAGCTGTCTTCAAATTCTCCCTCATCTGCAGCTCCTGTGCTTTCTTCAAATTGTCCCTCTTGGCTGTAGCAAGCTCGCTCCTTCTGTCTGATCTTATATAGTGTGCCAGTAATTTAATTCAGACCCACCCAATGGACAGGCCAACACCTCCATGAAAATTATCCAATCAAAGTCATCACCCACAGTTGGGTGGGGTGCATCTCCATGGAAACACTCAAAGAATTACAATCTAATTAACACTGTAAGTCTGCCCACACAAGATGACATCAAAGATAATGGCATTTTGGGGGACATAGTACATTCAAACTGGCACAGTAGGACAAGTGTATTATTTAGAAATAGGAAGACACTAATAAAAACACTAAAACCAGAATCACTAAAATTTGGTAATGGATGGTGCTGATGGCGGCACAACAGTGAGAATGTAATTGATAACTGAAATGTGTATTTGAGAGTGGTTAAGTGAGACATTTTGTTATACATATGTCACCACAACAATATTAAAAAAAAAACAAACCATAGAACCATACAACACAAAGAGTACACCCTACTGTAAAATACGAACTTTACTTAATAATATAATTCTAATAAAATTGGTTCATAAATTGTAACAAACATACACTAACGCAAAATGTTAATAATAGGGAAATGGTGGAGGAGGTTGGGGGTATGACGATAGGTCCCACCTCCTCAAGAAATGCAGAGAGAGCAGCAGCAGCCCCTGAGGCCTTGAAGAAAACCAGCCCACGGAAATAAGAGATTAACCGCTCCCCACCCATCCAGGACTGACGTCAACTAACAAACTCTTTACTACAAACTTTTCTTCCTTCTCCGCCTCCGTCCACAGGTTCCCACGCGCGCGAACCTGCCTGTATAACGCATTCCCCTGCCACGGCCAGTGCAGACGCCACTTTGCGCTGCCCGGGCGGGCTCCTTTCCACTCTCAGAATAAACGCCTCTGCCTCAACTCCTAAGCTGTCTCTCTTCTCTGGCGATCGGGGTACCTTTCATATGGGAACTCTGTTCATTCTGCACGATTTTTCAGTAAACATACAACTGCTCTAAAAGTAGTCTACTTTAAAAAAAAAAAAACAACAGAATCACTTAAAGGTGGTTATCTCTGGTTAGTGAGAATGGGCATGAGGCAAGACCCCTTTGCTTCTATTTTAAAGATTTCTGCTTTCTTTTTAAATTCAAGGTTCATGTATTACTTGGATAAAAATCTCCACATGAAATGGCTGATTATATTAGAGACAGTCTTTCCCTAGAACATTTATGTCTGATTGGATGATAAAGATGTTGGCTTGCATGTACCATAATCTCATTCACCTCGATATGTTACTGCTCAAAAGTAAGTCCTCACCCAATGTGTACAGAGTCAATCAGTAGACACAGGGATTTTTTTTTATTTAAATTCAGTTTTATTGAGATATATTCACATACCATACAGTCATCCATAGTGTACAATTAACTGTTCACAGCACCATCTTATAGTTGTGCATTCATCACCCCAATCTAGTTTTGAACATTTTCCTTATACCAGAAAGAATCAGAATCAGAATAAAAATAAAAGTAAAAAAGAACACCCAAATCATCCCCCCATCCCACCCTATTTTTCATTTAGTTTTTGTCCCCATTTTTCTACTCATCCATCCATATACTGGATAAAGGGAGTGTGATCCACAAGGTTTTCACAATCACAGTCTGTCACCCCTTGTAATCTGCACTGTTATGCAGTCGTCTTACCAAAAGGGGGATGCAAAATGAGACAAAATACTTTCAGTGGCTGAGAGATTTCAAGTGGAGTTGAGAGGTCACTCAGGTGGACATTCTTATGCACTATATAGATAATACCTCTTAGGTTTTAATGTATTGGAATAGCTAGAAGTAAATACCTGAAACTACCAAACTCCAACCCAGTAGTCTGGAGTCCTGAAGATGATTGTATAATAATGTAGATTACAAGGGGTGACAGTGTGATTGTGAAGGCCTTGTGGATCACACTATCTGTCTAGTGTGTGGATGGATGGGTAGAAAAGTGGGGACAAAAACTAAATGACAAATAGGGTGGGATGGGGGGAATGGTTTGGGTGTTCTTTTTTTGCTTTTATTTTTTATTCTGATTCTGATTCTTTCTGATGTAAGGAAAATGTTCAGAAATAGATTGTGGTGATGAATGCATAACTATATGATTGTACTGTGAACAGCTGATTGCATACCATGGATGACTGTATGGTATGTGACTATATTTCAATAAAACTGAATTAAAAAAAAAGTCGAGGCTACTAGGTTAGTTTGGCAGCTTCAGGCATTTACTTCTAGCTATTCCAATACATTAAAACCTAAAGAAGGTTATCTATATAGTGCGTAAGAATGTCCACCAGAGTGACCTCTCGACTCCATTTGGAATCTCTCAGCCACTGAAACTTTATTTCGTTTCATTTTGCATCCCCCTTTTGGTCAAGAAGATGTTCTCAATCCCACGATGCCGGGTCCAGATTCAACCCCGGGAGTCATATCCTGCATTGCCAGGGAGATTTACACCCCTGGGAGTCAGGTCCCACGTAGCGGGGAGGGCAGTGAGTTCACCTGCCATGGAGACACTGGGATTTTGAGAAGAGAAAGAGTTTATTGCTAAGTGCAAAGCAAGGAGATCAGGCCTATGGTCCATACATCTGTCTCCCCAAACTAGAGAAACATTCAGTGTTTTATAGCATTTAAACAAAGACAGGCAGGCTTAGGATATTGAGCAAAGTGGTCAGTTTGGGCCAACTCGTGTTACTTCATTAATAATCATTAAGAGGGCTACATACAGGAGCACCAGACTTCAGGGACTAAGTGCAAGAGCACCTGACTTCAGGGTTGCAAAACAAGGTAAGAGGATACCAGCAGGGCCAGACACTAGTTGTCTTGTTATTGTCCAGGTACGAGGTGCAGTTTCAAAACATAGCAACAGCAAAACAAGGCATCTGGGTTGCAGTTCAGTGAGTGTGATAATTGAGCAAAGTTTTCTCCTAGGTTAACTTTCCTTTTAATTGTGCATGTCTTGGTGGTTAAAGCCAATTAAGGCTGGTCCAGCTGGAGCTGTGAAAAACAAGAACTTATCTATGGGATGTGTAGGTGGGGATTTCAGAGATGGGGAAAAGAGAATTGGAAACTTTTGCAACCTAGTCAGGGAGGGAGCTGCTTTGGAAAGTGGTCTGTTGGGGGGGAACAGGAGGGCGAGTTAGGGTATGAAAAATGGGTCAGGGTCCACTATAAATATACCTTGATATGAAGGGAGATCCTCTTGGCTGGTGAAGTCCTGGCAGAGGTTTCTTCCATTCTCCTGATATCAGAGAGCGCACTTCTGCCCACATACATCCAATATGCTCCCTTCCACTAACTATGTCAATTCTGATCATTGGCAAATGTGAGAAACTTCCATTTATATTTAAAAATCACATCCACTGTGAAATTATTTCTCATTTACATTTAGTAACTCCATCAGTCACATCTTAATTCATTATTCTAAGAAAATATGCATTATTCTGTTATGTGAATGGCTTTAAAAAACAAAGCATTATTTTTAAATATATAATGTCCTTTCTTGTCTCATAAGTTGAACACTGGTAAATCTACATTAACCTACTGATTAGTAATTTTGCACATTAAAAATTATATATAGATTTAATACCATTTTCAGCTTTTATTTAATGAATATTTAATTCAGAAACCTACAAAATAATAGGTAATTATAGCTCTACAAGAACACATATTGACATGTAGTTTAAAAGACTGTGAAAGGTGCCTTGTGCTTGCAGTGAGTTTATAATTTAAACACAAAGAAAAATTTTAAGGTTGCCAATCAAATATTCATCAGAAGAGAGAATGCATGGAGGATCCCACTTCCTCAGGGCATATGTGTAAAGGAGAAACTAAAAATAACATAGGCCAGGTTTGGCAGAACTTGTTTAGGCAAAATTCCAAAAACATCCAAAAAGGGCTGATGACAAAAAGCAAAGATGACACCATGTAGAGACAGGTTTGAAAAAGATTGTGATGATGACAACCAAAGGGATTTTGTGGTAGGAACAAATGGGCAAGTCCAAGGAGTTTGAATTTCATTTCCCATCCTTTCTTTCAATATCTTTTTCTGAACTTGAACTGTCCTCCAAGATCTCCAAACCCTGACTCACTTTTGAGGGGAGTTTAAAAGAATATCAGTTGGATAAAGCAATATACAGCCCATCTAACACAGTGGTAAAGTTTAAAACATGCACACCCTACCACACCAATAGGTGTTCCCCTTGCAGAGTTTTTTGCTATGTTTAAAAAAGAAATTTTTATAGTCCTCCCTGCCACTCTCCTCTTACCTTGCAGAGAAAGTACCTAGGCCAGTAGATTTCTAATTTTAAATGCTTATGAATTTTCTTCAGTGCCATGACTGACCAGTCCCATTCCCTGAAACTCTTGAGATTCTGATTCAGCCCCAGCAGGCTGTATTTTTAACCAGCACTGTAAGCAATTCTGATATAACCATCCCCTAGCCCACATTTGAAAACTGTTTCATTGCATTGGAAAAGTAAAGGGTTAGAGAAAACTTCACTTCTCTTTGGTGCAGGGAAATCCACCAGGACAGGCTTTCTGAAAGGAGGTTCTCTGACCTGCATTCTATCTCTCAAGGGTTTTTAATTAACATTTCATTCCCAAGAACAGACACTCGTCAGTCTGTGACCTGGCAACAACTTCCGACATTCACTCAGCAAGACATCTGCAGCCTCTTGAGAATTTAGATAGAAACTAGCCCAATAATCCTTTATTTCTAGACCCTACAAAGCTGCCTGTGCAAAATGACTTGATTCCACACTAGTATTTTTTAATTTTTCCAGTTTGCTGCTTTTTGGTTGACTGCTATTAACAGTTGAATTCCATCCTATTTCTGGTTTTCTGCAATGTAAAATAATTCTCCTTTGCTTATGTTATGCATTCATGTTGTATCCTATCCCACAGGAAATAGGGTAAACCCACCAACTATAGTTAAGAACATTTCCTTAGAATCAGAAGAGATGGGAAAATCTTTTCTCAGTTCAAGGTTTCTGAATTCACTGCTGAAAAAGGATCCTCAATCAACTTTATTCTCAAAGGCCCAATCTAATTAAAGTAACATTATTTGGCCTCAACATAATAACGAGCACAAACATAGGCACTGAAACTGCACAGCAGGACTCAACAATGAGATGATCACTCAGGATACCTAGGATATGCTCATGGTTGATTAACTGTCATTTAAGTGAAAACACAAAATTTACAAATTCTCAGAGAGCACTTGAGGTCCTTGGACCTCCAGTGTTCTCATCTCTGCCACTTGTTACCCATGTAATTTTATTTGTGGTAATACATCACTCTGAGCCTCAGTTCCATCTAAAGTAGATTGCTTAACGAAAGGCTGCCAGTTTTAATACAGTATTTTTGGGAGGTAGATCTCACTGGGAGAGACTGAAACCTGGAAGACCAGCTGGAAAATTATTGTAATAGACTAGGTGTGAGAAATAAGGGCCAAGACTAGGTTAGTGGGAGTGGGAATGAAAAGAGATAGACACGGAAGGCTTCAGAAAGAACCAACGCTTGTTACTGACTGCTTGTATCTGAGGAAGGGACGTGAGGAACACCTCTCTAAAATGCAACAGACTGCTTCCTTACTTAAGCAAATTCAACATGTTGAATATAATTTCATTTCTCTTTGATTGTTAAGGGTCACTAATCTGAAATCTAATCTCATCTTTCATTATTACTGATGAAAATATATAGGATTTAGAAATTTGGGGTATATCCGTAATAACCTCTATCTTTCAGTAAAAATTTCTTTCTGCATAAAGTCCTCCTCTCCTTTCACTCTATCATTTACTCTTCATTCAAAAGTGAAGTATATGAAAGAACTGTCAATGACTTTAGTTGGCCTCTGGTTAATTGATATTTTATATGATGCATTTCCCACAAGGACAGCTGATTGGAGATGTCCACAATACCACTACAATGCCTTACACTTTGCAGAAATTCAACAATGTTGAGACTCATCTCTACTATTGACACTATGGCTGGTGAGGGACGAGCATGGGATTTGAAATCAAAAGACCAAGCCATTTATTACCTGGATTACTTTGAGCAAATCACATAACCTCCTGAACCTTTGATTTCTCACCTACAAAATGAGCAAAATGAGCACCTGCATGACCACTTTACATGGTTATTGTGAAGACAAAATGGAAAAAGTGCAAACCAGAATGCAAGGCTAAGGATTTCTAAATAAATGCTGGAGAAATATTAGCTACTAGAATTAATTAGGTCTGACTATTCTCAGATGCTATTTCACAAACTATACTCTTAGGATATTAAGTAGTCTGTGAAAACTAGGAATCCGTCTTCAAAGAAATTTGGGAAATATTGCTCTAAGGTAACCAGAGAAATCCTGACACAATCTTATTCCAGAATAATATTTGCCAGATCTATAGCTACTAACACACACATGCACACACACACACACACACACACACACACATACACATTATAACAACCAAATATCGCTTTATTAATTTAGGATATCCATAATATTTTGAGCCCTCTTCTAGGATACTGTATTCCAAGTGCCTAGAACAGAACCTGTCCAATAGTAGGCACTAAATAAATATTTGTTGAAGGAATGGACAAATGAGCAAATAGAGAACCAACTAGATGGTGTGATTTTAAGATCCTGGGAAATTCTCATACCACTCCCTCCAAATTTTTTCTCCTTCCTATCTAGTGTTTAAAATTTCATCAGTAGAATTTAAATCCTTTCTCCAAAAACTCTCAGGAGAGGATAGGGCTTCAGCAAAAAGGTTCTCTGATTTATTGAGGTGAGAGAATGATGGTGATCATTGTGAAGAAACTGCACTAGAAGCAATTAATAGAAACTGAATGAATCTATTACGTGGGTAAAAGGGATGTGCTATTGCATGACATTAAAAGGCTGAAGACAAAAGCAAGATGGCAGCCACAGTGAAGAAAATCAAGGGTTCCTCACCCCAGGAACTTTGAAGATGATTTCTTGTGGCACATGCCTCAGATAAAATCCTGGCTAGAAAATCAAATGCTATTGTGACTTTCAGAAATTACAAAGTGAGGCCATCACAACTTAATATAATCAAATCAATGATCCAATGCATGGGAAGTAAAGGCAACCTGAATACAGAAACAAGTACAATGAACGGTTTCATAGTCTGCTCTGAAAAAAAGAATTAAATGCCAACAATTGTGAGTGAGGTAAATGAATTTCATAACAGAGGGTGCTCAGGCATCCAAATATTGTACTTATATGCAGTGGCTCCTTTTTGTGTCTGATATGAGTTATACAGTGTTTTCTGTTAATTAAAGTTCAACACAATTTTAAAGCAAGATTATTGTCCTGTGTTTCAGATATTCCCAGAAGTGTTGAGAGAAAAAGAATGTCATGCTCAATATTCCAGGAAATTAATTACCTAGAGGAATTCATGAAAGATTGCTGGGATTACAATGTTGCATTTTAAATGCATTTGCCATATATTCTTTGGTTTTGTTGATTGATAGAACTTACTGCTGACAACAGGTCTCAGGTATCAAATGTCTAAGAAATTTTGATATGTTAGGACAAACAGAGCCAGATGGTAGGGGCTAAACTAGGACTAGGATTTAGGCAAAGATATACGCTTGGGCTAAGACAAGTGGGACAAAACCTTGGAGTCACCATCACCCATCCCCCAAATATGGTGCCACTTCAAGCACCAAGTGGCCAGGGTCAGCCTGAGGAATGAGAAAATAAAACACGTAGAGCTAAAGATGATGTCAAGGACTAGCTAGGGTTTGAAGTAAAGAGGAAAGTGATGAATGGAGGCTCAGACAGATCCACCTCCAGTACCACATATATAATGACATCTATACAGTCCAATAAGATTAGGAATATATGCAGATTCCACAGTTAGCCTAGAGTATTCTGTTCAGCGGCATGGCCAGAACAAAAGAAGTCCTATATGTCAAATTTATTTTCAGTCACAACATGATCTGATTTTCTATGTTTATAAATTTGTATTAATTGACTAGAAGCTAAGGAACGTGGCTATAATGATGATAGTTATGGTTTTGACTGTATGGTGTATGATAGCAGCAGCAGAAAAGCTTTATGAAGCCCAAACATCCCACTTGAAAAGAGGTTAATACTTGCCCAGTTAAGAAGGTTGGAAGTTCTCATAAAGATGCCATGGAAAAAAAATGATTGGAAGAATCTTGGGATTCTTGAGATAAGGATTTTCAAGATCCTTATCCTCCTATGTCCTTCTTTGACTTTGTAGTTGATCCAAATACTTTTCTGTGCATTTTTTGTGTTTTCTCATTATAAGGTGTGGTTTTGTAAGAATAAGGCTTGACCAAGACAATCTTCCTGTAATAGAACCTACTAATATTAAGCAAGGAGGTGAGGGAATTGACCTACATACCCAAGTTAGAAACCAAGGAGTTCTAACTTTGTGTTGTCAGCAGTAGGAAGATGTTGGGAGGTTCAGCGCCTGGGATCATTTTGTGTTGAATCAATAAAAGGTCCATACTTACTCCAAGCTGAACTTATTACTTTCTAAGGCAGCATTGTCTATAGAAATGTAACATGAGCCAGTATGCGATTTTAAATTTTCTAGTAACTGTACTAAAAAGGTAAAATGAAACAGGTGAAATAAATTTTATAGGATATTTTAATACAATATATCAAAATATCAAAAATATTTCGTGTACCAATATTTTTAAATTATTAATAAGAAATTTTGTATTCTGTTTTTTATAATAAGCTTTGAAATTCAGTGTATATTTTATACTGACACCTCATCTTAATATAGACTAGCCCCATTTCTAGTGCTCAGTAGCCACTAGTGGCCAGTGACTACCTTACTGAACAGTGTAATTCCAAGGTCTTAAATGGGTAGGGAAATTCAAACACAAATAAGCATTTGTATATATCATATCATGCGTCGTATTTCCCAAAACATCAAATTGCTGTAACATATGTCTTATTAAATTATTTACAGAGTATTATAATCATCCATAATTAAAGAAAAGTTACTGCTGTATTCACTTTCCAAAAAAAAAAAGAAAATATGATGTTAGGAAAACTGAAAAGGGAAGAAAGTGTGGTTTTTTTCCCCCTTCAAATTAAGAAAAGATATCTGTTAGTTAATTTACATGGTAAAATACTTTGGTTCAATAGGCTTTGAAGACTATTGCTTGGAAGTAACAGGTCTTCTGCAGCTCTGAAAAAATGAAGTGCTCAAGAACAGAATTTGGTGAGGCTGGGTTGGAGCAAAGGAAGGGAGAGAGAGGGAAGGATGAAGGGAGCGGCAGGGCAGTCTCCTTTGCATTTTTGCCAAGAACCAGGCCTAATGTTGAATAAGTGTGTGCCTCTGCACAGCTGCACCAGTTTGTGATTATTTCTCACTTCCGGCCCTCTCTGTTCTCTATTCATAAAGAGACGCAGGCATGGCCCATCTCACTCTGACCAGCTTTATGACTGATACTCATCACCTGGGGCTGCCCCACACAAAGGCAAAGACAGCAGCCTACAAAGGGCCTTCCAGCCCCAAAACGCCTTCTCCACATTTATCCCTGTCCAATTATCCCTGACTCCTGGTATTCATTTGGCACCTGAACTTCACACTAAGAGCCCTCCTTTGTGTCAGGAAGTTTTTCTCAAACTTCAACCATTTGATAATGTCTATCATTGTTTCTGCTATATCTGGGTATCACCTATACTATTACTTAATATTCTTTCTTTAAATCAATCCCCCCTTTTTATAACAAAAATACACTTATCAAAGAAAGAAACATTATACATTACCAAAAAGTAAAGCCTGTGTAATTTGCCATAAATAGAAGGTAACCCTGAAGATGAACACTACTATTAAAATTCTTTCACACATGTAACACCTGAAATCATCTTGCCTGCCGCAAGAGGTAAAATTACCACTAATCAGAAGATCCTGGAAAGATCTCCAAAAAGCTATTGCTAAAACATGAATATCGTAGAGCAGATATGTAGCATTCACAAATAGTTAGCTATGAAATTTTGCTTAAGCAGAGGATAGCCTTCAGGTTAGAGTTCTCATCTTTATTCTGCATAAGAATTACCTGGGAAGCTTATTTAAAATATAGGTTTCTGGGTCCCACACCAGAGACTCTGATTTATTAGATCTGGGTCGGACCTGGATATTTGCCTTTTTTTAATCAAGCTCTTCAGGTGATTAGGATTTAGTTGTTCAGCGAAGTAGCCTTTAAGACTGAAACACATTCCAGTAGGAGACTGGGAAGCTATATCACAGATTACAGCCCTGCATTAGCAGCAGAATTCCAAAATAGAAGAAAGGAGTGGGCAGAGGGTGGAGATCTGAAAATCAGCTTCATCATTTCCACTGTTTTGTGGAAGATACCTTTCCAGGAGAACAAGGCTTAATGCAACATAGACTGAGCAACAAAATCACTTCTCTGTGGATAATTATAAATAAATTACATTTATCAGTCCTAGGTGGAATATTTCTGTGGGGTCTTTTGTTTTTCCTCATCCTTCAGAGAACATAAAGACTATGTGTTTAGTATTTTAGGATATTAGGGATCTATATAAAACTTCCACGTAAACATGAATGCCTACGTGAAAGATGTGAAATTTAAGGTTGGTGTAAAAAAGAGGGGGAGAGGTTATGTGGTTGGACTTTTCCCAGCAAAAGGAGTGAATCAGAATGTATTCTCTAGGAAGTAAGAGACAAACGCTGTCTTGGCCAGCAGAGCTCGGCCAAATGGACTAAGCCAGAGAGCTTTCTGCTCTCCCCTTGTCTTACATCAAATACTGTAGGTTGCTGTATAGGCAACTTCTAAGAAGGCTCCCAGTTATCCCTGACTCCTGGTATTCATGCCCTGGCATAATCCCCTCCCTTGGAGTATAGGTTGAGCCCAAGGAATTCTAATGAATAGAATACATCAAAAGTTATTATATGTTCCATCTGAGAATTGGCTCCAAAACTCTGACTTCCATCTTGCTCACGCTTGCTCTCTGGCTCTTCTTGCTTGCTCATGTTGATGAAGCAAACTGCCACGTTATGAGATGCCCTTTGGAAAGGCACATGTGGCATGGAACTGGGGGCAGTATATTCATTTCTTATGGCTGCTCCAACAATGTACTGCAAACGTGGTGGCTTAAAACAACAAAAATTTATTCTTTCCAAGTTCTGCAGGCCAGAAGTCTGGAATCATTTCCAGTGGGCTGAAATCAAGGTGTTGGCCGCCCCCCCCCTCCCCCCCGGAGGCTCTAGGAGAGAATCCTTGCCTCTTCCAGCTCTGGTAGCCACCAACATTCCTTGACTTGTGGCCACATCACTCTAATCTCTGTCTGGGGTCACACTGGCTCCTCCTCTTCTGTCTGTAATCTCCCTCTGCCTCTCTGTTATAAGGACACTTTTGATGATATTTAGGGCCCACCCAGATAATCCAGGATAATCACCTCATCTCAAGATCCTTAATCACATCTGCAAAAAACTATACCATGTAAAGTAACAGTTACATATTTCAAGGATTAGGACCTGATATCTTGGGGGCCACCATTCGTTCCCTTACAGGCAACATCTGACTAACAACCAGGGAGAAACTGAGGCCCTCAGGCCAACAGCATGCGAGGAACTGAAACCCGGCCCATATCAGTGGGCTTGGCAGCAGATCTTTCTCCACTGGAGTCTTGAGATAACTGCAGCTTTGTGAAAATACCCCAAGTCAGAGGACCTAGCTAAGCCCTGCCTGCATTCCTGACACACAGAAATCTTTGAGATATATATATATTTTTAAAGCAACTAAGTTCTGGGATAATTTCATACATAGCAACAGATAACTTATACTGTTGCTTTGCTCATAGCTCATAAAATGCCAATTCATGACATTGTATTCATATATAGCTAAGATGACTGTTAGGTCAAAACTATTTTATTATTGGAAGCAACCTGGTATTGTGAAAAAAACACAAGCTCTAGAGTTAGAAGAAGCCCACTTACTGTGTGACCTTGAGCAAGTTGCTTATTATCTCTGAGCTTTTGTTTCCACTTGTGTTAAATGGAAATAATGATAATTCCCTAATAGGGTTGTTGATAACATTTAATAAAATGGCATATGTGAAGCATCAAGTTCAGGATCTAGCATCCAGCAAGCACTCAATAAAAAGTAGCCTATGTTATTCTGTGTATCTTAAGTGCTATTTTACTTTTAGTTAAAGTAAAATAGCACTAAATATATTTTAGATTTTCATCTTAGATTTTTTAAGAAAATTGTTTCTCCAAGACCAATTATTGGTGTAATTAAAAAAAAAAAGGGGCATCTAACATCCTCTATGATGGACACTCCCATCCCCAACGGCACATAATACCTGCACTCTGGACACACTTCTTATGGCCAACCATCTTTGAAACATTAAAATTAGTTCATATAAAACATGGAGTCAGAAAATGAAGGAACAGATAAAGAAATCAAGACCAAACTCTTTTACCTGGAGTCAGTAAGACATCCATTGATGGAGAAAGATGATGCTATCACTTAACAAGAGTAAACTTCAGGACCTATCAACCAAGTATGAGTTTGGGAAACTCAGTTTAGAGATGGATGGCAGGTCCAATTAGGTGACAGGGGCAGAGTGAAGAGGCTATAATCACTCCGGGGGCTTCAGAAGCATTTTGTGGAACAAGAAGCTGAAGGTTAATAATGGTGAGGCCATGGAAAGATGTGAAAGCTAGAGAGCTAGGGGGACCTCTCTCTCTCTCTCTCATGGAAGATTTGATCTAGAGTCTCATCCCTGAACCTGATAAGCACTTAACCTCTAGTCCCTCCTCATCCCTGAAATGAGTTGTCATTCTCGATCATCCTCTGGGTCCCTTGTAGCTGACATTCACGGCTTCTGCCTGTGTCCAAAATTGATTATTCCCCTGTAAGTGTGCAGGGAGATACTCAGCTTTCGGAGGAACAATGAAATACGCTGGTTACAGCTGGTGCTATTTTGATTCACTTTCTGCTCTTTGTCTAGTGTCAGTGTGTTAGTCCTCATTTAGGAAGAGAATCAGTGCTTAGTATGTGAGAGAAAAAGAATCCGCAAGATGGCTTGCTGAAAGCCTTCTGCACAGTCTGTAAGACTATTTTCTCCTTAGCACTGACAGTCGGTGTCATTGGGACCCCTGAGCTGAAGTGCTGAGATGAAATGCCAGTTCTGTTATGTGAGGAACTAACACACTTTGGAGGGAGGTTTAAAAGGCACATTGACAGTCACGTACATACATGTTTTCTGGAATTAGTGAGAAATTAAGGTTTCTTGAAAGAAGAGAAGGAGATAAGCCAAATTGTTTACTTATTTTTTTCCAAGGTATTATATATTTAATGGCTTTTTTATACCTAAGATGATTATGAGGGGTGCTGGGGATTTCTTTTTATTTCCCCTTCTTCCATACACGCAGAGGGGATCTCAGTGGCCCTGGTTTCTGTGTCTAGACCCTGCAGCTCCTTTCCTTTGGGCCTTGACCTCTGCTCCAGCCGCCTCCCTCCCGGTCACCTAGCTGGCAGTCAGCCAATGCAGACTGCTCCCGCATCAGCCCCCGGGCACCAACAGTTACCTGGAAACAGCGGCAATCCTGCTAACAGGCAACAAAGCAGCAGTGGAGACCAGAGAGAGCAGCCTCTTCCAGAATCCAAAAGAGGGAAGGGAAGGGGGGCAAACGTCTCTTTTTTATCAATGGCTTTCCTTCCCTACCCATATGGTTCTCCTGAATTACACTTACCCTGCTTCAACTCCCCACCTCCAATTTCTATCCTCACCGCATAAAAATAGCCTCCAATTGGAGAGTTTGGTAACAGCTGAAGAAATGCATATGGACTAGTGTAGTTGGGGAGATGCGATAGTCACCCTCCCCTTAACCCCAGTGTGAAACATTCAGGACTTAGCAAACCCAGTTTCCATCTTTGTACTTGTTGTGTGTCCTCCCGTAAGACATTTCAGAGTCCCGTCAGGACCGGAGCCAAGGATGTATTTTGACCACCCAATTATCTTGCCATAATAGAGTCCTAAATAATGTGTAGTGAGAGGCTTTGACAAGCGGTTCTCTCACTTCTTGCCTTGCTAGCCACAAGTCTCCAGCAAGCGGTACTACAGAAGGGGGCTTAAGCATACTAGCTAGTAACAGCTGGCATTTGCCAAGTGCTTATTCCATTCTGGGTGTTGCATTGAACGTTGTACAGATACATTTAGCTTTCAAAACAGCCTAATGAATGTGATATTATTTTCTCCATTTTAAAGATGACAAACACTGAGGCTCAGGGTCTAAGTAAATTGTCAAAGGTCGTACATTTACGAAGAGCAGGGTAAAGATTTGAATTCAGTTCAGGATCGGAACTCAGCTTCTTAACCACTTTGTTATGTAGATAAAAGGTGAGAGATGATAAAAGGAAGCTTGGATGGTAAGGCAGAGATGGAAATTACCAAACTGTAAGAATCAGTGTATGAAAGTCACCTCATGGAATGTGCTAAGAAGAAGTTACTCCTCAGTTAAAGTGGATTTATAATAACAGGCCGATCAATCTATTTCAGCAGATATATGGAAAATTGTGTAAACACCCAGAGGTCTTGGAGGATGTAAATGTCAACCTACTGGGAACATAACTCCTGAAGACCCTGTCATCATCATCAGTCTGTGATTTTGAGGGAAAAGCAACATGTCACATGAGGCAGAACAAACAGCATGGGATTTGGGGTGAGACAACCAGAACTTAAGTCCTAGCTTAGACATTCACCTACTTTGTGACCGTAAAGAAGTCAATTCAATACACACTTATTGAACCTATGTCTTGTACCAGGTACTAATTTTGGAGCTGAGAAAATAAGAATGACAAGATATAGACCATGTCCTGAAATGGGCCACAGGCTCATGGAGCAGGGAGAATTTTGGACAATTTTCCACATTTTATCTAGAGGCTGAGAAGACTCATACTGACTTATTAGAGTTTTTGTGAACATCAAACAAGGTAATAGCTGTGAAAAGGACTTGTGGTCTATAAAAAGTATCATGCCAAGTTAGTGGTTATTTTGGTTTGCTAAAGCAGCTGGAATGCAATATACCAGAATGGATTGGCTTTTAACAGTGGGGATTTATTAACTTACAATTTACAGTTCTTAGGCCCTGATAATGTCCAACTCAAGGCATCAACAGGATGATAACTGGACTTTGAAGACAGGCTGCTGGCATCTGGGATGCCTCTGTCACATGGGAAGGCACATGGATGGCAACTGCTGGTCCTTCTCTCCTGGGTTTCCTTACTCTCAGCTTCCGGCTTCAGTGGCTTCCTCTCTGTTTTCTGTGAGTTCTCTCTTAGCTTCTCTGGAGCTTTTCTCTAAACTTCTCTGTGAGCTTCTCTTTCTTTTTCATCCTTTATAAAGGACCCCAGTAAGAGGATTAAGACCAACCTTGAATGTGGTGGGTCACCTCTCAACCGAAATAACCTAATCCAAAGGTCCCACCTACAATAGGCTACACCTACAGAAATGGATTAAGAACATACTTTTCTGGGGTAAAAAACAGCATCAAACTACTGCAGTGGTGATTATCAGTGCTAAGATTGAACTCCTAAAGTAATTCTTTGACATTGCCATGGTGTTCTAGTTTGCTAATGCTGCCAGAATGCAAAACACCAGAGATGGATTGGCTTTTAAAAAGGGGGTTTATTTGGTTACATAGTTACAGTCTTAAGACCATAAAGTGTCCAAGGTAACACATCACCCATCAGATACCTTCACTGGAAGATGGCCAAAGGTGTCTGGAAAACCTCTGTCAGCTGGGAAGGCACGTGGCTGGCGTCTGCTCCAAGTTCTGGTTTCAAAATGGCTTTCTCCCAGGACATTTCTCTCTAGGCTTCACCTTCTCTTCAAAAATGTCACTCTCAGTTGCTCTTGGTGCGTTTGTCTGAGCTTATATAGTGCTCCAGCAAACTAATCAAGGCCCATGCTGAATGGGTGGAGCCATGCCTCCATGGAAATTATCCAATCAGAGTTATCACCCACAGTGGGGTGGGGTGCATTCCCATGGAAACAACCTAATCCAAACGTTCCAACTTAATCCCCACTAATATGTCTGCCTCCACAAGACTGCATCAAAGAACATGGCTTTTTCTGGGGGACATAATACATACAAACTGGTACACATGTTAATTAACCATATGGTTTGACCCCTGCTGACCTTACTAACTTCATTTTCCACTAGCTCTACATCCCTCTTCCTGGTTGAACACACCAAGAATATTCCTGCCTCAGAGTCTCTGAACTGCCCTAACTGTACTTATCTCATTTTTTGCAAGGCTCATTCCTTAATTTTATTAAGATCTTGCTCAAAAGTTATATTCCCAGGGAGGGCCTCCCTGTTCACCTTGTCTAAATGGAACACACATATACACACAAATACATGCATAGTCACACATACATATACAACCCATACATGTCCACAAACACATAATACACAGCTACACACATGCACATGTATACTCTATACATGCACACAATGCACCTATATACAAGTATGCAGACACATGTACGTGTATACTCTCCACATACACATGCATACAATATATACATGTGTACATACATGTGTACACTATATACATGCATACACAGTGCACATATGCCCACACACACACATACACATATATATACACATATATGCTTAGAACTCTATTTCCTTATCCTGTTTTATTTTTCTTCAGAGCACTGTGTCTCCCTGAATTTCTGTATTTTAAATGCTTGTTTACAGGGTTGCTATCTGACTCCTCCACTGGAATGTAAGCTCGCAGGGTCTTTATCTTGTTTAACATTCTGTTTCCAGTGCCCAGAACAGTGCCTGACTCATAATGGATGCTTGACAAGTATTTATTGAACATTTAGTTTTTTATATATAACAGCTTTATTGAGATAGAATTGACATACCATGCATTCACCAATTTAAAGTGTTCAATTCAATAGTTTTGAGTATATTCACAGAGTTGTGCAACCATCACCACAATCAATTTTAGAACATTTTCATCACCCCAAAAAGAAACACCTACCAACTAGCAATCACCACCCAATTCTTCACAGCCTCTTTCCCCCAGCCATGGGCAAACCACAAATCTACTTTCTGTTTCTACAGATATGCCTATTCTGGACATTTCTTATAAATGGAGTCATACAATTTGTGGTCTTTTGAACATTGAATTCCAAATGAATGATTAATGAATGAACAAATTGTTAAAATCTTTGCCACATTCTATAGATATAAGCAGTCCCTCAGAAGGGTTCCTTCCATGAGGTTTGGGCAACTTAACATTTAACATAGGAGACAGAGAATTGGTCTGGTGAAAGTAGAGCAGAAATCTCATTTATTCATGGTTCACTTTCATTCATTTGTTTGTTTTTTAATTGTGACATTTTGACAGGAGTTGACCAGAAGCTTCCCTTTGTGCTATCAACAGAAAAAGAACAATGGCTGACAGAGCAAATTAATACTTGACATGAAATTCTGAGGGGACTGTTTGTTTCCTTAAGAAAACCATATGTTTTCAAACACTCTGAATTAAAAATGATTTAATTCTATTCTAAGGAAAGGCCAGCAGGACTGGTGCTCTGATATGTTGATTGCAAATCATTGTCTATTCATTAAAGCAGGACCTTCATCAGGCAACTTTGGTAGACATAATTCTACACATCCACGGACTTAAAGTAATAAAATGGCCTTTTATTATTTACAAGCATTTCATAATTGACCCCACTTACCAAACTGGCCTTCCCCTCCAATTATTTTAAATTGGTAAGGTTTTACTCCATAAATATACTCTTTTCCAAAATACATTGCTAAACCATTTCTCATATCCAATTCACATAAAAATAAAATGACATCGGGTAAAAGTTAACCATTAACTATGCTATTATAATTGGAATGGAAAGAAGGTCACAGGGTATAACTTCTCACCCAATGCTGGAATCCCTTCCAGAGCTTCCCCAGCTTGAATGCGTCCTAGGGATGGGAGGGCATCATTACTTGAAGCAAACCCCTCTATCATTCTAAACAACTTTAATATTCAAATATTGTCCCTTATAATTAATTCCCCAAGTATTCTAATTTAAATATTTTCCTCCACATACATGACTGTTTCCCTGCATCTCATTCTTTTAGTCCGAGTTCTTTCCTCTAGGGCAAAGGAGAGGAAGCCAACTTCTTGCCCAGGGCAAGTAAGTCCTCAAATATCTGAAGATAATGATGCTTGCCTCCTTAAGGCTTTCTTCACCAGGCTAAACAAGCCCCAGGCCATTTTATGACTTGGTTTGCAGACCCCTTTGCCGCACTCCCACACTACTGTTCTTCCACCACCACCTTTCTGAAAACCCATCATTGAAGCAATCTGCTGCTCTCCCTTACACAAAACTGCAAAATGGGCATTTAATTGTGACCTTCCCAGTATGTTTCAAATGGATAAGGAGCCATACATGCCTCCTGTTAATTGCTAAAATAGCCTTTTAAGTTCAAACACAACATAAATGGTATTGTTGGGAATATACAGATGAAATCTTTCATATTTAGGGACTTCCATGGGCTTTCACAGGCATTTGTGGGTCAGGGGAAGCTTTGAGCTAAAATGAGCTGATCCCATTTAAACAAAGGGCAACATCCATTCAGAAGCTCTGATTTGCATCTCCAATCTTTAGATACATGTAATTTCAACTGAAGTTATCATGAATTGAACCAGGAAAGCAAGAATGAGTTGTTTCAGCAGCTGTGAAAACAAAAGCAAAAATACAGAGCTGCTTTTATTAATTTGTAGCTTTCTCAAAGAGCAGAACATTTTAGTGTGCTTCTCATTTAAAGATGCCACACAGAGAACATTTTGTGTTTTCACAAATCCTTGCAGTGGTATAATGTAAGGGGTGGAGCTGATAGCCTGTTTTTGTTAGGGCCACAGAGACACTATATTATGAGTATATTGCAATTCAAGTTCTGATCTGTCTCCATCCTATACATTCAGACATAACAACCAGTTCACCAAGAAGTGAGCCAGCTTTGGGAGCTTGAGTCACACCAGCTGTGGCCCCTCCTTAATTTTCAGCCAGGAAGACATCTCTGGCCAAAGAGTGCGCCAACAAGCAATCAAGAAGCAAGAAACAAGCAAGAAGCATCAAGAAGTTCCCTTCCAACAGACAGTAGCATGCAAAGACAAAAATGGCAATGCAAGGCCAAGCAATTGTTTGAATCACCACTCCAACATTTCTGATGTATGACTTTGAGGAAATTACTTAACCACCCTTAGTCTGTTTCTTCATCTAAAAATAAGTCTTCTCATACCTCAAAAGGTTATTACCTCAAAAGGTTATTGTGAGGGGTCATGTAAGAAAATATATGTAAAGTAAACTAACCATGGCCAGGCACAAAAGTAAGTATTTAATAGTAGTGACAAATAAATAAATTGCAGATTAGAAAGTTGTTGGGTGAATACAGAATTAAAAAGGGACTGGGATATGTTTATGGGCTTTTTACCACAGGCTATGAGAGCCCAATGAATTGTTCCTTTTTTTTTTCTATCTAAAGATCTGGGACCAGCCAGTGAGAGTGAAGTGGCCTCTTCCCTGGACAACGATGGAGACATGGTGCAAGTTTTCATGTCCAAATTGTCCACTTCCAGGCTCTGTGCAGACCAACACCTTTCCCTAGCACTTGTCATTGTACCACTACTTTTCTTTAACATCAACAATGGTTTCAGATTCCTGTCTTCATAGATGCTTTTTCTTTCTTCATGATCAATAAGAAGATACTTATGCACACAGGTTAAATTTTCCCTATGTTTTAGGCTGGATTGCTTCTGAAGATTTTATGTATATTTTTATAAATTTAGTCATAAAAGATGATACTTTTTCTTTGGGTTAACTTGTTCTTTCATTCACCATCAAAATTTCCCCAAAATTTCACCATCAGGCAAAGACAATGAATGAATGTAGAATTTTCAGTTCTATCATTCAATATAAATGTATCAAATGTCTTTTTGTTTATGACATAGGCAAATAAGAACAATAGATTGTCTATATTTTCAAGGAATTTATTGTATAGAGGACATGGGTACATCAGCAAATGCTACAACACAAGGCAGAAAGTGATTCTCACAGTGATTGAGAATGAACAAAGAGCACAGGGGAAAGATATTGTTTCTGATCTGGTTTGGAAATAAAGGAAGATTTCTTAGAGAGGTGGCATTTGTGACTTGAAGGATGGATTGTATTCTGATAGAAAGAAATCAGGGGTTGGCATTGTAGAGGAAATGCTGCAGAAATTATCAAACTTGCTTGGAGAGCAATGAGCAGTTAAATTGGGCTAGAATGTAGGGTGAGTGGGAGGGCAACATCATTTGGAGATAGAACAAAACTGACAGAAGGGATCAGAATAGGGAGAGAAATGAAGACCATGCCAAGAAATTTGAAATTTGCTAAGTAGGCAATGGGGCATCCTTGAAATGTTTGGAGCAAAGAATTGACATGATTACATCTATACTTTTAAAATAAATTACATTATCAGCAGCTCATTGGATGATTTAAAAGAGAGGAGAATGAAACCTGGATGCCTAGAACTATTTTCACTTATTCATTTATTTATCAGCTATTTATTGAGTCCCTATTAAGTGCCAGGGATCAGGGTCATATGCGGTCTTTAACAAGACTGAAAAAGTCCCTACATTTATGCATATATGCAAATGAGGTGAGAAAGAATTAGGCCCTAACCAGGAAGAGTGTGGTTAAAAACATACTCAGTTTCCCAGCTTTCTAGGGCCATGACTCAGAAGGACTAAAATGACCTCTGAGTAACATTCTACCACCTGATAATGCCACCCGATTTTAAACCAATAACTCCAAATCAATTATTTTCAGTCTCTATTTCTCTAAATTTTATTCCCAACACTAGATACCTATGCTTTCTCACATTCAAAAAGGTACATCAGATATATATGACATATATATATATATATGATTGAATTAGGGATTCTGATATGACAAAATATGGACAATACTCCCAGATAAATGCTAGATCATTAAAGCAAGAGGAACCATAGTGGAGAGGTTGCAAACTCTAGTCATCAGACCAACTCAACCCATTGGCATTTTATTTGGCCTACATTGTTGGGTTTGTGTTTTGTTTTGTTATTTGGATTTGAATGTCTTTAGGAAAGGTGTCTATCCTCCAGTTTTCCATGGGCCCCACCATTCAAATTGTTTTACACCCAGACATTCCATTTCGTTTACATTACCTCTCTGACCCCCAGAGGCACTTGGGTTTATCATCTCTGATTCTTGCCCAACCTCTTTCTTGGTCTCAGTAACCCCACAGATGGAAAAACTAAGACCCAGAGAGAGCCTAACCTTCCTAATGTCACACTGTTGGTTAATGGCAGAGACAAGACCACCAAGCCAATACTCCCTCTGCTCCATTCCACCTCCTGCCGTGATGGCAGAGTCTGGGTTAAGCAACCTGAAGGGATATTCTGGAGGGATTACCTTGCATCCTTGGCAACCATAGAAGTCAGCACATCAATCGCCCCTGCTGTGGTACAGCCAGTAGTTCAAGGCCCTTACACAGCACATCCACAGGGTGGGTCCTCTCAGGAACGGCCTTTCGTGGCACGGTAGCCCATTCTTTCCAGGGATGTTTGGTCAAATGGGACTGTGGCGGCTTTCTCTCCATCATTAGAATTTCCTCCTATTGTGCTTCTACAGAAGGGGAACTGACTGTGCAGTAGAGTGACTAAAGAAAGATGCTAAAGTTGGAACTGGGGATAATCCAAGTTGGTGGCTGCTGAATCATGAGGAGATTCTATGCTGCCTCCTGTTCTTCCATCGAGTTCCAGTGACTCAGTTGTTTAAATCTTGTGGCAAGACACCTGGAAGCCATTTGTCTTTTTACTAAGGACTCATTCACAGGGTAAAAAAATGTAATAACATTCATTTACCATCACTCCATTACCCTGAGAACCAGATTGCTGCTAATTCAATGCATTGCGGATTTAGTCATCGCATCAGTGAGGCAACATTCTTCTGCAAAAGCTATTTATGTCCCAGCACCATTTGAAAAGACTTTGTTAGATCCTTTTTGAAATATCAAGTCCCAGAGAGGCAGAACTGCAATGGATGTTATTGTATTATGCTTCCTTTAATGTAACAAAGGTGATATACCAAGGTAAATGCAGATAAGAGGGGGGGAATAGGGGAGGCATGTTAGACACTTGACATTGGTGGTGGTGTCTGACTTTTTACTCTGCTTTGATTTAAGGTTATTTTCCTTTTGCTGCTTCCTAGCTGTCTTTTTTTTTTTTTTTCTCCTCTTTCTTTTGCCTCTCTACCTTCTTTGACTCTCCCTCCTGCCTTGTGGAAGAAATGTAGATGCTCTTATATAGATAGTGGTGAAGGTGGTGAACACATAAATGTATGACCATGCACAAAACCATTGATTATTTACTTGGGATGGAATGTATGGTGAGTGAACAAAACCATATTAAAAAAAAATGGGTTGATGACAAAACTTCGAGGGCAATATACTGAGTGAAATAAGCCAGACACATTAGGACAATTATTGCAGGGTCTCACTGATAAGAACTAATTATAATATGTAAACTCACAGACAAACTCACAAAATAAAGGACAAGACTTAAGAATGGGGAGTGGTTGCTTAGTATGAGCAGAATGTTCAACTAGGATGAACTTAAATGTTTGGAAGTGAACAGAGGAGTTGGTAGCAAGATGCGAGAATAACTAAAAGTGCCGAATGGTGCGTGAATGAGCTGGAAAGGGGAAGCTCAGAGTCATATATGTCACCAGAAGGTAAGTTGGAGGCCAAAAGTTGGGAATGTATAAAACTGAATCGTATGGTGGGCAATGTCCATGATTAACTGTACAAATATTAGAAAACTATTCCATGAACCAGAACAAATGTATGACAATACAACTAGAAGTTAATAATAGAGGGGCATATAGGGAAGAAATATATACCTATTGCAAACTATATACTACAGTTAGTAGTATTTCAACATTCTTTCATAAACAGTGACAAATGTACTACACCAACACTATGAGTCAACAACTAAGGGGGGTTGGTTAGGGCTATGGGAGGATTTGAGTTTCCTTTTCTTTTTTTTTTCTCTTTTTTCATCTTTTACTTTATTTCTTGTCTGGAGTAATGAAAAGATTCTAAAAATTGAACAAAAATTAAGTGCAGTGATGGATGCACAGTTGTATGAGGGTACCAGGGGCAAATGATTGTACACTTTGGATCCTTGGATAATTGTATAGTATCTGAACAATCCCAATAAAAATTGAAAAGAAAAAGAAAAAAAAATTAAAACAGCCTTCTTTCCAGAAATAGAAAAGCCTATCATGAAATTTATATGGAGGAATAAGGAGCCCTAAATAGCCAAAACTGTCTTAAAAACTTATTACAAAGCCAACGCAATCAAAATATCATGGTGCTGGCACAAGTACAGACATACAGATTAATGGAATCAAATTGAGAGTTCAGAAATAAACTCTCACATTTATGGCCAACTGATTTTTGAGTAGGGTGCCAAGTCCACTCAATGGAGAAAGAATAGTCTCTTCAACAAATGGTGCTGGGGAAACCCATATACAAAAGAATGAAGGCAAACCTACCTCACACCATTTACAAAAAATTAACTCAAACGGATCGAATATAAATATATACACATATAAATATAGACCTTCCACCAAAAGCACAAGAACAAAAATAAATGAGACTTCATGAAAATTAAAAACTTTTGTGCAAAGTTTTATCTATCATGAAATTAAAAAGAAAACCTATCAAATGAGAAAATATTTGGAAACCACATAACTGATAAAGATTTAATGTGCCGAATATATAAAGAAATCCTACAACTAAAAAACAAAAAGGCAAAACCCCAATTAAAAAGTGGGCAAAAGACTTGAATAGATATTTCTCCAAAAAAGATATATAAATGGCCAATAAGCACATAAATATTGTCCATTAACATCATTAGTCATTAGGGAAAGACAAATCAAAACCACAATGAGATACCATTTCACACCCACTAGAACGGCAACTATAAGGAAAAAAAACCCAGAAAATAACACATGTTGGAGATGATGTGAAATAATAGGAACAATCATTTATTGTTAGTGGGTATGTAAAATGAGACAGCCTCTATGGAAAATAATTTGGTGGTTCCTCAGAGAGTAAAGTTTGGAATCACCACATGACCCCATGATCCCACTTCTAGGTATATACCCAAAAGAATTGAAAACAGGGTCTCAAAACAGTTATTTGCATACCAATGTTCACAGTGGCATTATTCACAATTGACAATAATCCAAGTATCTATCAACAGAGGAATGGATAACAACATGTGGTATATACATGCAGTGGAATATTATTTAGCTGTAAATAGGAATCAAGTTCTGTTACACATAACAACATGGATGAATCTTGAAGACATCATGTTGAATGAAATATGCAAGAAACAGAAGGGCAAATATTGTATTCTGTGACTGATGAAATAAATAGCAAAGCAAATTCATAGAATTAGATACTAGAATACAAGTTACCAGAGGCTGGGGTGAGCATAGGCAATCCAGAGTTAATGCTTAATTGGTACAAAGTTGATGGTAGTACAACATTGTGAATGGAATTCACACCTCTGGATTATATATTTGAATGTGATTAGAAGGGGAAATTTTAGTTTGTATATATGTTACTAGAATAAAAATTTTAAGAACAAAGGACTGTACAATATGGTGAAGACTTATATAAGCTATGAACTATAATTAACAGTATGATTATGATAATATTGTTTTTCAGTTGTAACTAAGGCACCACTCTATTGCAACGTGTTAATAATAAGGAAAACTATGCCTGTGAGGGAGAGTATGTGGGAATTCTGTATTTCTGCATAGTTTCTCTGTACATCTACAACCTCTCTAAATAGAAATAAATAAATAAATTTTATACTGGTAAACTGAACCTAAATTTTATGTAAAAGGATATATAGGCAAGAATAGTTTACATGGAAGAATATGTAGACAAGTGGTCATTTTTAGGAAAGAGATTTATTGAAGGTAGAAAATACTTACTAGACATCAAAATATACTATTAAATTATGTTAGTAAAATATTAATTATGTCAGTAAAACTTATTAAAACAGAAGGTACTAGTAAAGGAAAAGAGACACCAACAGAACTAAGAAGAGAATCTAAAAACAAACCTATGCTTTGGGAGAAACTTAGTATAAGAAAAAGTGGCATTTAAAATCATTAGCAATTTAATTGATGTTGTGTACATTTTTCAACCAATTAGACTGACAAAGATGAAAAAGACTGATAATATCCTTTGTTGGTAGAAGAGTAAGGAAGCAGACTTTCTTTTATATTGACAGTGGGATTATAAATTCATCTAACCTTCCTGGAGCAATTACATAATATGTATTAAAAATATAAAATTCACTCCCTTTTACACAATGAATTCTGTTTCTAGAAATACCTTTAGAAATAAAAATCAGAAAGTTGGCAAATATGAAGTTATGAGAATATTCATTATTACATTGTTTAAAATAACAAAAAAAGAACAAAATATTGATCAAGAAAATATAGGTAAAATAATTCATGATACATTTATTCAGTACCTCTAAATAGATAAGCAAATTGTTTTTATATATTTTGTGTATAAAAAGCAATTTGCAAAATACTATGTAGAATTTGATTCCATTTCTATAATTTTTAAAAGAGTGGGGGAAGATATAGGCATGGAGTAAATCTATTAAGATACACACAAACTATTAACAGCACTGATTTCTAGTGATTGGATCCAGGGAGACTTTTTCAACTTTGTTCATTCCTATGGTCTTTGAATTTTAGTACAATGTGAATATATTTATTGTTTAGAAGTAGTGAGGGTTAGCACATAATACAGTTTATTTTTTTAAAATCTCAAAATATTGGGTCCATGGGTAGAAAAATGACACATTATGTACAGGAGAACAACTATATGGATGGCCCACATTTCCCTATCAGAAACCATGAGGCCCTCTATGTGAGACCAAATGAAAATATGTTTATTTGGTGCAAGATCTGTATTTTCTGTAGCATGCTATATAATTTAACTTGTACAGTCAGTTTATTCAAACACCATAATCACATGGAACCTTGAACAGGGGGTGAGATCTGGTTGGTTTGTACAGGTTAGCATGAAGCTCTGACACATCCTAGAGCAATTTGTGCAGAGAATTGGGGAATTCCTGATATTCTCACAAGCATTTGGACTACCAGCCTGCTGCTGCAAAGGAGAGGCTAAGCCTATTTATAATAGTGATAAGAGTCAGTCCCAGAGAACCTCTTTCATTGCTCAGATATGGCCTCTATCTCTAAGCCAACTCTGCAGATAAACTCACTGTCCTCCCTCTGTGTGTAAATCTCCCTGGTAACGGCGGACATGACCCCTGGGGATGAGCCTGGACCTGGCATCATGGAATTGAGAAAGCCTCCTTGACCAAAAGGGGAAAGAGAAATAAAACAAAATAAAGTTTCAGTGGTTGAGAGATTTCAAACGGAGTTGAGATGTCATTCTGGAGATTGTTCCTATGCATTTTATATAAGTCCCTTTTTAGTTATTGATGTATTGGAATAGGTAGAAGGAAGTGCCTGAAACTGTTAAATTGTAATCCAGTATTCTTGATCTTGAATACGATTATATAACTGTATAGCTTATATGGTGTGACTGATTGATTGGGAAAGCACTGTGTATCAGACTCCCTTTATCCAGTGTGTAGACAGATAAGTAGAAAAAAGGGAGACAAAGAGTGAATGAATAAAAGGGGGGAAAGGAATATGAGGTGTTTTGGGTGTTCTTTTTTTACTTTAATTTTTATTCTTATTCTTATTTTCATTTTTATTTATTGGAGTAATGAAAATGTTCAAAAAATTGATTGTGGTGGTGAATGCACAACTATATGATGATACTGTGAACAACTGATTGTATACTCTGGATGATGGTATGGATGTGAATATATCTCAATAAAATTGCATGAAAAAAAGAGTTCGGGGTGAGGCGGGGCAAGATGGCAGACTGGTGAGCTGTATGTTTTAGTTACTCCTCCAGGAAAGTAGGTAGAAAGCCAGGAACTGCGTGGACTGGACACCACAGAGCAATCTGTCTTTCGGCATACTTCATACAACACTCATGAAAATGTCGAACTGCTGAGATCAGCGAAATCTGTAAGTTTTTGCGGCCAGGGGACCCGCGCCCCTCCCTGCCAGGCTCAGTCCCGTGGGAGGAGGGGCTGTCAGCTCCGGGAAGGAGAAGGGAGAACTGCAGTGGCAGCCCTTATCGGAAACTCATTCTACTGATCCAAACTCCAACCATAGATAGACTGAGACAAGACACCAGAGAATCTGAGAGCAGTGAGCCCAGCAGAGAGGAGACAGGCATAGAAAAAAAAAAACAACATGAAAAACTCCAAAATAAAAGCAGAGGATTTTTGGAGTTCTGGTGAACACAGAAAGGGGAAGGGCGGAGCTCAGGCCTTGAGGCGCATATGCAAATCCCGAAGAAAAGCTGATCTCTCTGCCCTGTGGACCTTTCCTTAATGGCCCTGGTTGCTTTGTCTATTAGCATTTCAATAACCCATTAGATCTCTGAGGAGGGCCCTTCTTTTTTTTTTTTTTTTTTTTTTTTAATCCTTTTTTCTTTTTCTAAAACAATTACTCTAAGAAGCCCAATACAGAAAGCTTCAAAGACTTACTATTTGGGCAGGTTAAGTCAAGAACAGAACTAGGAGAGCTCTGAGACAAAACGCAATAATCCAGTGGCTGAGAAAATTCACTAAACACCACAACTTCCCAAGAAAAGGGGGGTGTCCGCTCACAGCCACCATCCTGGTGGACAGGAAACACTCCTGCCCATCGCCAGCCCCATAGCCCAGAGCTGCCCCAGACAACCCAGTGTGACGGAAGTGCTTCAAATAACAGGCACACACCACAAAACTGGGCGTGGACATTAGCCTTCCCTGCAACCTCAGCTGATTGTCCCAGATTCGGGAAGGTGGAGCAGTGTGAATTAACAAAGCCCCACTCAGCCATCATTTGAGCAGACTGGGAGCCTCCCTACACAGCCCAGCAGCCCAGAACTGCCCTGGGGGGACGGCACTCACCTGTGACATAGCACAGTCATCCCTCAACAGAGGACCCGGGGTGCACAGCCTGGAAGAGGGGCCCACTTGCAAGCCTCAGGAGCCATACGCCAATACCAAGGACTTCTGGGTCAGTGGCAGAGACAAACTGTGGCAGGACTGAACTGAAGGATTAGACTATTGCAGCAGCTTTAAAACTCTAGGATCACCAGGGAGATTTGATTGTTAGGGCCACCCCCCTCCCCGACTGCCCAGAAACACGCCCCACATACAGGGCAGGCAACACCAACTACACACGCAAGCTTGGTACACCAATTGGGCCCCACAAGACTCACTCCCCCACTCACCAAAAAGGCTAAGCAGGGGAGAACTGGCTTGTGGAGAACAGGTGGCTCGTGGACGCCACCTGCTGGTTAGTTAGAGAAAGTGTACTCCACGAAGCTGTAGATCTGATAAATTAGAGATAAGGACTTCAATAGGTCTACAAACCCTAAAAGAACCCTATCAAGTTCAGCAAATGCCACGAGGCCAAAAACAACAGAAAATTATAAAGCATATGAAAAAACCAGACGATATGGATAACCCAAGCCCAAGCACCCAAATCAAAAGACCAGAAGAGACACAGCACCTAGAGCAGCTACTCAAAGAACTAAAGATGAACAATGAGACCATACTACGGGATATAAAGGAAATAAAGAAGACTCTAGAAGAGCATAAAGAAGACATTGCAAGACTAAATAAAAAAATGGATGACCTTATGGAAATTAAATAAACTGTTGACCAAATTAAAAAGACTCTGGACACTCATAGTACAAGACTAGAGGAAGTTGAACAACGAATCAGTGACCTGGAAGATGACAGAATGGAAAATGAAAGCATAAAAGAAAGAATGGGGAAAAAAATTGAAAAAATCGAAATGGACCTCAGGGATATGATAGATAATATGAAACGTCCAAATATAAGACTCATTGGTGTCCCAGAAGGGGAAGAAAAGGGTAAAGGTCTAGGAAGAGTATTCAAAGAAATTGTTGGGAAAAACTTCCCAAATCTTCTAAACAACATAAAAACACAAATCATAAATGCTCAGCGAACTCCAAATAGAATAAATCCAAATAAACCCACTCCGAGACATATACTGATCACACTGTCAAACACAGAAGAGAAGGAGCAAGTTCTGAAAGCAGCAAGAGAAAAGCAATTCACCACATACAAAGGAAACAGCATAAGACTAAGTAGTGACTACTCAGCAGCCACCATGGAGGCGAGAAGGCAGTGGCACGATATATTTAAAATTCTGAGTGAGAAAAATTTCCAGCCAAGAATACTTTATCCAGCAAAGCTCTCCTTCAAATTTGAGGGAGAGCTTAAATTTTTCACAGACAAACAAATGCTGAGAGAATTTGCTAACAAGAGACCTGCCCTACTGGAGATACTAAAGGGAGCCCTACAGACAGAGAAACAAAGACAGGACAGAGAGACTTGGAGAAAGGTTCAGTACTAAAGAGATTCGGTATGGGTACAATAAAGGATATTAATAGAGAGAGGGAAAAATATGGCAAACATAAACCAAAGGATAAGATGGCTGATTCAAGAAATGCCTTCACAGTTATAACGTTGAATGTAAATGGATTAAACTCCCCAATTAAAAGATATAGATTCGCAGAATGGATCAAAAAAAATGAACTATCAATATGTTGCATACAAGAGACTCATCTTAGACACAGGGACACAAAGAAACTGAAAGTGAAAGGATGGAAAAAAATGTTTCATGCAAGCTACAGCCAAAAGAAAGCAGGTGTAGCAATATTAATCTCAGATAAAATAGACTTCAAATGCAGGGATGTTTTGAGAGACAAAGAAGGCCACTACATATTAATAAAAGGGGCAATTCAGCAAGAAGAAATAACAATCGTAAATGTCTATGCACCCAATCAAGGTGCCACAAAACACATGAGAGAAACACTGGCAAAACTAAAGGAAGCAATTGATGTTTCCACAATAATTGTGGGAGACTTCAACACATCACTCTCTCCTATAGATAGATCAACCAGACAGAAGACCAATAAGGAAATTGAAAACCTAAACAATCTGATAAATGAATTAGATTTAACAGACATATACAGGACATTACATCCCAAATCACCAGGATACACATACTTTTCTAGTGCTCACGGAACTTTCTCCAGAATAGATCATATGCTGGGACATAAAACAAGCCTCAATAAATTTAAAAAGATTGAAATTATTCAAAGCACATTCTCTGACCACAATGGAATACAATTAGAAGTCAATAACCATCAGAGACTTAGAAAATTCACAAATACCTGGAGGTTAAACAACACACTCCTAAACAATCAGTGGGTTAAAGAAGAAATAGCAAGAGAAATTGCTAAATATATAGAGACGAATGAAAATGAGAACACAACATACCAAAATCTATGGGATGCAGCAAAAGCAGTGCTAAGGGGGAAATTTATAGCACTAAACGCATATATTAAAAAGGAAGAAAGAGCCAAAATCAAAGAACTAATGGATCAACTGAAGAAGCTAGAAAATGAACAGCAAACCAATCCTAAACCAAGTAGAAGAAAAGAAATAACAAGGATTAAAGCAGAAATAAATGACATAGAGAACAAAAAACAATAGAGAGGATAAATATCACCAAAAGTTGGTTCTTTGAGAAGATCAACAAGATTGACAAGCCCCTAGCTAGACTGACAAAATCAAAAAGAGAGAAGACCCATATAAACAAAATAATGAATGAAAAAGGTGACATAACTGCAGATCCTGAAGAAATTAAAAAAATTATAAGAGGATATTATGAACAACTGTATGGCAACAAACTGGACAATGTAGAAGAAATGGACAATTTCCTGGAAACATATGAACAACCCACACTGACCAGAGAAGAAATAGAAGACCTCAACCAACCCATCACAAGCAAAGAGATCCAATCAGTCATCAAAAATCTTCCCACAAATAAATGCCCAGGGCCAGATGGCTTCACAGGGGAATTCTACCAAACTTTCCAGAAAGAACTGACACCAATCTTACTCAAACTCTTTCAAAACATTGAAGAAAAGGGAACACTACCTAACTCATTTTATGAAGCTAACATCAATCTAATACCAAAACCAGGCAAAGATGCTACAAAAAAGGAAAACTACTGGCCAATCTCTCTAATGAATATAGATGCAAAAATCCTCAACAAAATACTTGCAAATCGAATCCAAAGACACATTAAAAAAATCATACACCATGACCAAGTGGGGTTTATTCCAGGCATGCAAGGATGGTTCAACATAAGAAAAACAATCAATGTATTACAACACATTAACAAGTCAAAAGGGAAAAATCAATTGATCATCTCAATAGATGCTGAAAAAGCATTTGACAAAATCCAACATCCCTTTTTGAGAAAAACACTTCAAAAGGTAGGAATTGAAGGAAACTTCCTCAACATGATAAAGAGCATATATGAAAAACCCACAGCCAGCATAGTACTCAATGGTGAGAGACTGAAAGCCTTCCCTCTAAGATCAGGAACAAGACAAGGATGCCCGCTGTCACCACTGTTATTCAACACTGTGCTAGAAGTGCTAGCCAGGGCAATCCGGCAAGACAAAGAAATAAAAGGCATCCAAATTGGAAAAGAAGAAGTAAAACTGTCATTGTTTGCAGATGATATGATCTTATATCTAGAAAACCCTGAGAAATCGACGATACAGCTACTAGAGCTAATAAACAAATTTAGCAAAGTAGCGGGATACAAGATTAATGCACATAAGTCAGTAATGTTTCTATATGCTAGAAATGAACAAACTGAAGAGACACTCAAGAAAAAGATACCATTTTCAATAGCAACTAAAAAAATCAAGTACCTAGGAATCAACTTAACCAAAGATGTAAAAGACCTATACAAAGAAAACTACATAACTCTACTAAAAGAAATAGAAGGGGACCTTAAAAGATGGAAAAATATTCCATGTTTATGGATAGGAAGGCTAAATGTCATTAAGATGTCAGTTCTACCCAAACTCATCTACAGATTCAATGCAATCCCAATCAAAATTCCAACAACCTACTTTGCAGACTTGGAAAAGCTCATTATCAAATTTATTTGGAAAGGGAAGATGCCTCGAATTGCTAAAGACACTCTAAAAAAGAAAAACGAAGTGGGAGGACTTACACTCCCTGACTTTGAAGCTTATTATAAAGCCACAGTTGCCAAGACAGCATGGTACTGGCACAAAGATAGACATATAGATCAATGGAATCGAATTGAGAATTCAGAGATAGACCCTCAGATCTATGGCCGACTGATCTTTGATAAGGCCCCCAAAGTCACCGAACTGAGCCATAATGGTCTTTTCAACAAATGGGGCTGGGAGAGTTGGATATCCATATCCAAAAGAATGAAAGAGGACCCCTACCTCACCCCCTACACAAAAATTAACTCAAAATGGACCAAAGATCTCAATATAAAAGAAAGTACCATAAAACTCCTAGAAGATAATGTAGGAAAACATCAAGACCTTGTATTAGGCGGCCACTTCCTAGACTTTACACCCAAAGCACAAGCAACAAAAGAGAAAATAGATAAATGGGAACTCCTCAAGCTTAGAAGTTTCTGCACCTCAAAGGAATTTCTCAAAAAGGTAAAGAGGCAGCCAACTCAATGGGAAAAAATTTTTGGAAACCATGTATCTGACAAAAGACTGATATCTTGCATATACAAAGAAATCCTACAACTCAATGACAATAGTACAGACAGCCCATTTATAAAATGGGCAAAAGATATGAAAAGACAGTTCTCTGAAGAGGAAATACAAATGGCCAAGAAACACATGAAAAAATGTTCAGCTTCACTAGCTATTAGAGAGATGCAAATTAAAACCACAATGAGATACCATCTAACACCGGTTAGAATGGCTGCCATTAAACAAACAGGAAACTACAAATGCTGGAGGGGATGTGGAGAAATTGGAACTCTTATTCATTGTTGGTGGGACTGTATAATGGTTCAGCCACTCTGGAAGTCAGTCTGGCAGTTCCTTAGGAAACTAGATATAGAGCTACCATTCGATCCAGCGATTGCACTTCTCGGTATATACCCGGAAGATCGGAAAGCAGTGACACGAACAGATATCTGCATGCCAATGTTCATAGCAGCATTATTCACAATTGCCAAGAGATGGAAACAACCCAAATGTCCTTCAACAGATGAGTGGATCAATAAAATGTGGTATATACACACGATGGAATACTACACGGCAGTAAGAAGGAACGATCTTGTGAAACATATGACAACATGGATGAACCTTGAAGACATAATGCTGAGCGAAATAAGCCAGGCACAAAAAGAGAAATACTATATGCTACCACTAATGTGAACTTTAAAAAATGTAAAACAAATGGTTTATAATGTAGAATGTAGGGGAACTAGCAGTAGAGAGCAATTAAGGAAGGGGGAACAATAATCCAAGAAGAAGAAATAAGCTATTTAACGTTCTGGGGATGCCCAGAAATGACTATGGTCTGTTAAATTCTGATGGATATAGTAGGAACAAGTTCACAGAAATGTTGCTATATTATGTAACTTTCTTGGGGTAAAGTAGGAACATGTTGGAAGTTAAGCAGTTATCTTAGGTTAGTTGTCTTCTTCTTACTCCCTTGTTATGGTCTCTTTGAAATATTCTTTTATTGTATGTTTGTTTTCTTTTTAACTTTTTTTTTCATACAGTTGATTTAAAAAAGAAAGGAAAGTTAAAAAAAAAAAAAAGAAAAAGAAAAACAAGGAAAAAAAAAAAAGATGTAGTGCCCCCTTGAGGAGCCTGTGGAGAGTGCAGGGGTATTCGCCTAACCCACCTCCATGGTTGCTAACATGACCACAGACATAGGGGACTGGTGGTTTGATGGGTTGAGCCCTCTACCATAAGTTTTACCCTTGGGAAGACGGTTGCTGCAAAGGAGAGGCTAGGCCTCCCTATATTTGTGCCTAAGAGTCTCCTCCTGAATGCCTCTTTGTTGCTCAGATGTGGCCCTCTCTCTCTGGCCAAGCCAACTTGAAAGGTGAAATCACTGCCCTCCCCCCTACGTGGGATCAGACACCCAGGGGAGTGAATCTCCCTGGCAACATAGAATATAACTCCCGGGGAGGAATGTAGACCCGGCATCGTGGGATGGAGAACATCTTCTTGACCAAAAGGGGGATGTGAAAGGAAATGAAATAAGCTTCAGTGGCAGAGAGATTCCAAAACGAGCCGAGAGGTCACTCTGGAGGGCACTCTTACGCACACTTTAGACAACCCTTTTTAGGTTCTAAAGAATTGGGGTAGCTGGTGGTGGATACCTGAAACTATCAAATTACAACCCAGAACCCATGAATCTCGAAGACAGTTGTATAAAAATGTAGCTTATGAGGGGTGACAATGGGATTGGGAAAGCCATAAGGACCACACTCCACTTTGTCTAGTTTATGGATGGATGAGTAGAAAAATAGGGGAAGGAAACAAACAGACAAAGGTACCCAGTGTTCTTTTTTACTTCAGTTGCTCTTTTTCACTCTAATTATTATTCTTGTTATTTTTGTGTGTGTGCTAATGAAGGTGTCAGGGATTGATTTAGGTGATGAATGTACAACTATGTAATGGTACTGTAAACAATCGAAGGTACGATTTGTTTTGTATGACTGCGTGGTATGTGAATATATCTCAATAAAATGATGATTTAAAAAAAAAAAAAAAAAGGTAAAAGCAAATTACTGAGGAGAACATTTAACAAAATAACAAACAGCAAACCACATTGCTGACCAAGTGAATCAGAATCTCTTTGAATGGAAGCTAAGTATTTATTTGTTAAAGTCTCCCTGGTGAACTTTTAGCACAAAGTATACCGAAGGATTGAACATCACTCTTAAATTCTAAAGAAGTAAAATTAGAACAGAAGCATACCATACCAAAGGGAAAGCTGCTTAACACACTGTAATGTAATGGAGATGTTTGTCTCAAAGTACTTTTATACATTTTAGACATCTTCAAAATAGAAATAAATGGTTAACATTAAAAAAAAAAAAAAAAAAAGAGTTGGGGCTACTGGGTTGTAGTTCAACAGTTTCCAGTGTTTCCTTCTAGGAGAAAAAAAAAAAAACACACACACAAAGAAATACTCCAGCCCAGATGATTTCACTGGTGAGGTCTACTAAACATTTATAGAAGAAATAAATATTTTACACAATATGTTCTAGAGAAAGGAGGGAATACTTCTCAATTCATTTATGAGGTTAGCATTACCCAATAAAACCAGAAAAAGGCATTACAAGTAAAGAAAATTTCAAACCAACATCTTTCATTAACATAGATGAAAAATCCTTAACAAAATATTAGAAAGTTGAATTCAGCAATATATTAAAAAGGGTCTACCATGACCAAGTAGAGTTAATCCCAGGATTTCGAAGTTTATTCAACGTTTGAAAAATCAGTGTAATCTGCCATATCAACAATTTAAAGAAGAATAATTACACTATCATCTCACCAGATGCAGAAAAAACAATTAGACAAAATTTAAGATCCTTTCATGACAAAAACTCTCCGAAAACTAGGATTAGACAGAAACTTCCTTAAACTAAAAAAGGGCATCTATGGAAAGCCTACAGCTCACATCACACTTAACGATAAGAGACTACATGCTTTCCCTCTCAGATTGGGAACAAGTCAAAGATGTCCTCACTTACCACTCCAACTCAACATCATACTAAAAGTCCAAGTCATAAGGCAATAAGAAGAAGTTAAGAACATATAGATTGAAAAGGACAAAAATAAAAATATCTTTATTCGCAGATAACATGATTGTGTGAACAGAAAATCTCAAAGAATCTACAAAAAGCTCCTAAAACCAGTAAGTGAGTTTAGCATGTGGTAGGATCCAAGACAATATACAAAAGTTAATCATTTTCCTGTAAAACAGCAATGAAAAACTGAAATTTGAAATAAAAAAGCACTAAAAATAAAATACTTATGTATAAAATTATTGTGTAAAATCTGTCTGCTGAAAGTTAAAAGCTACAAAAGATTAATGAAAGAAATATAAAATCTAAATAAATGAAGAGATATCTCATATTTAGGGACCGGAAGACTCCATATTGTTGAGATTTCAATTCTTCCCAAATCAAGCTATAGAGTTGATGCAATTCCAACTAAAATTCCTGCAGTATTTTTTTATATATACAGACAAGCTGATTCAAAATTTTATATGCAAAGACAAAGGAACCAGAATAGGAAAGAAAAAAAAAAAGTTGGAGATCTCATACTACCTAATTTCAAGACTTACTATAAAGCTACAATTGTCAAGTTAGTGTAGTATTGGCAAAAGAAATACAGATCATTGGTATAGAAGTAACAGTCCACAAATAAACCTTTACATTTATGGTCAATTGATTTTTCACAAAGGTGAAAAAGCAATTCAGTGGTACTGGAACATTTGGACATTCAGATAAAAAAAAAGTGTCTCATAAAAAATTAACTCAAAATACATCACAGACCTAATGTAAAACTAAAAGCTATTAAACTTCTAGAAAAATCTAGGAGAAAATCTTTGTGACCTTTGATTTGGCAAAGATTTCTTAAATACAATACTAAAAGCATGATTCAGTAAAGAAAAATTGATAAATGGGATTCTATGTTCTTCAAAAATAATGTTAAGAGTATGACAAGACAAGTCATTGTCTTGGGGAAAATATTTACAAATCACAAAGGACTTATCAAATAAAAACTCTCAAACTCAATGATTAAGAAAACAAACAATCAAAATTTTTTAATGGACAAAGATGTTAATAGAAACTTCACACACACACACAAAGTATACAGATGGCAAATAAGCACGTGACATCATTAGTCATTAGGGAAATGTCAATTAAAACCACAATAAAACATCATTACATTCCTATTAAAATGTCAGAAAGATGCAAGAAACCAGAAAAGCAAGAAAGCAAAGCTGGGCAGGGCAGGGCAGGGCAGGAAGAGAGGGCAAAGTGATGGGGATTATGTACTCCTCCCTTTCACTTCTTGTCTCCTTGCAGTGATCCTCACTGCCACTATTGTCAACCTGTTGTTTCATCCAGTCAGTTATACTCGTTTAAGTGAAATTCCTGGCCCCTGCAACATTTGTCTCCTTCAGATTTGGGGGGAAAAAGCAAACTATTATGAAAAGGATGGCATTTTTTTCACTCCCTCCGTTTACCTGACGATCGATGGTACTTTAGCTCTGATAAAACTAATAAAAACTGAGGCAACTCAGTCAATTCTTGGTTATTATATACAAGGGAGACAAAGAAAAAGGAAATATTTCTCAAATAAGTTACATTGAATTTAAGACAGCCTTTAACTATCTGAACAGCCTCACAGAAGGTACCAACCCCAGGAAGAAGTAGCTTCCTGACCACTAAAACTGTGCACCAATAAATTCCTATTGTTTAAGCCAACCCATTGTATGATATTTGTTTTAGCAGTCAAACTATAACAACAGGCAATGGTGAGTTCCCATGAGCTTAAAAACATGTATTAGGGAAGCTCAGTTCCAAGTGTTAAAAACAGTATCTTGAACAAGATAGAAATGTATTACTTCTTTAGAAAGAAAACCAGTGTAGGTTGTCCAGGACTGGTATGGCATTCTCTAGTGTTAGGAATCCAGGTTCCTTTTACCTTAATGTTTTGCCATGCATGGCCTCAACCTCTGATCCAAGTAGCAGCATCCACACCCAGGCACATGATATTTCCTGAAAGAAGCCTCCTGGAAGCAGCTTACAGTCACATCGTCTTACATCCCATTGGCCAGAATATTGTCATATATAACACCAGGCTGCATAAGAGCCTAGGAAATGCAGTCTCCACTCTGATGGCCATATGCCTAGCCAAAACTCAGGGGCTCTTTCACTATGGGACAATGGGAGAATGGCAATGGAAGTCAACTAGCAGTTTCCGCCACAATAAACACAAAGAGCATTCAAACAGTGCAAGGGTGTCCAGTGAAATGTAACTCTCCTTTCCACCCCAAAATACCATCTCTCAATTTCCCTTCCAAAAAATGCAGTTTCTTGTGTGTCTTTTCATAGATATTCTATTCAAGCAAATTTTAAATGAAAAATATTTGATGGGGATTGGGGACAGGAAAGGTCAGAAGACCTAAGAAGAGAGGTGGAAGCAGAATACTTAGAAGGCACTCAGGCATCAGCAGACTTAAGACAAGAGACCCTTAAAGGAAACTTCCATCTCTAAGAGCCTGTGACTCATTCATTCATTGGAAAAACTTTACTAAACATCTCTGAGGTGCCAGGCAGTGTATAGCCAATTCCAGTCTAGTAAGAAAGGGAGGCATCCCCATGGAGAAGCTGACAGCTGAGACAGTTTTCAGAGAAACAGCAGGATTTCCTCAAGTGATGCATAGAAGACAAAGGGCATTCGAGACGGAGTAGTCAGCATGACCAAAGGTGTAGTGCTGAGAACAGTGTGGCATTCTCAGGGAAGGACAAGCCTTCCATGTGGCTGGAATTTAAAGCAAGATAGGGCTGGGGAGAAAGACAGGAGAAGGAGCAGTAAAGTTTCATTGTTTCATCTCTTAAGGACAGAAATAATCAGTAGTAGGAAAACTATGCAAAATTGGCCTCATCACTTGAACTAAATCTTCCTCTCTCCTCCCCAAGTCTTTTCAGAAACTGAAAGGCCAGCAAAAAATCTATTACACAAGCATCCTGGGGGAAAGGCACAAGGCAGGGGCAGAGGGAGCTGAGAAGCTAGTTCAGTTTTGAAGTAGAAATTTTATTTTGCTAGCACCACATTGGCCTCCACCAAATGTTCAGTGTCCCAAAAAAGAAGGTCAGTGAATTACTGGCAGTAAAGTGTGGAGACACGGAAAGTTCCCTGGCTGGATAACTTATACAGGGAGGCCGCTCCCAAACTCTGGAAGCCTGAAGGCGGGCACCAGGCTGGGAAAAGGCCAAAAGCTTTGCATGTCTGAAAGCAGACAGCAATTTAAATAAGGGAATAGTCTGAGCTCTTGCTGGGCTCCTTCTGTGCTCCTGTCTCCTGCCCCTGCTGTTTCCTGTCTAGCCCCAAAGAAATTGTCCCTTGAGATTAAAGACATGTAAACACACCTTATGGCTTTAGAAAAAATGTACCCTCCCTGAAATACCTGAGAACAGTCACATAGGAAACTACCTTGTATGCTATAAAAACCTGTAGAAATGAGTAGAATAAAACTTTCTTTTGCAAGAACACAGAGGACGGAGTGGGCTCTCTTCTTTCACAGTAAAGAACCACTTAAAGGACCAAGATTCCTCTTCTTTGCCAAGTCACCCAGCCTTAGGACAGGCTCTGGCACATTAGTATTTGCTTGACTGAGGAAGCCCTGCACTGCGAACGCCTCCACACACAGTCTCACTCCACCTTCCCCTGTAAACATTCAACATGTGCCCCAGTCCAGCTTGGTTTAGGCACTGTCACAGCCCAAGAGGGCCACGCCAGTCCAAAGGCCAAAGAAGATGACAAGCATTCTCTGATACATGAACTTTTATTCAGGGCATACTTAACAGGGTGAGAAGTCATGGAGAGATCACAATGGCTCTCTCAGGCCGGATAGGTACCGCATTCGCAGGGAAGATGACTGAGTGATGCAAAAAGGACAAAAGGCCTTTTATAAGGGTTTAAGACAAAGGCCCTCCTAAGGGTGGGGGGAGCATAGGAACAGGTTACTTTGACCTGGGGGGTGGTGAAGGAAGGACTAGAATAACACTTGAACAATTACATTTTGCTCTTTTTGTGAGATTAAGAGCCTCTCACTTCCTGCCTGCTTGCATAAAGTTACATTTTAAGGTCAATTTACCCTTTTTCTCTCTACTGGCTTAGAAAGACAATAGGTTAAACATTTAGCTGCCTAGCTCACGCAGACTGCTGTGCACCAAAGATCCGCTGGCCTGTTTTGCGCAGGCCACGGGTTGCCACAGGCACCCACACATACACTGGTCTTCGTTAGAGGTTCCAACTTTCTCTGTGTAATTAGCACCAAATATCCTTAGGTAGGTTCTGTTCTGAAACAGTCCTAGCTATGGTCATCTCCCGTCTTCTAGCCTTGTTAATTTTCAGTGACTATTTCCTCCTTTGATCCACAATTCCTGGCTCCAAACTAGGACCCAAGACTAAAGTACAAAAACAAACCCCAGATTGGAGAGGAAGGTGGAAAAGTCAATGTTATTTGTTTGTTTTCACAAAATTTGTTCACCTGACCACTGAACTAGCCAACCTAGTTTCTTACTTTGTATTCATCGCTAACTAAATATTTGTCAGGTAATCACAACTGAGCAAATGAAACAGATCATGTGCTATGCAACCATGAAAAAACACAAAACCAGAGTTCCCAACCCTCAAGAGTCTATTTCAAATTAATAGTAAACATGCCTTTACGTTTTCATAGCTCGTGCTTAAAGAAGCGATTCCAAACTCTTTTCAGTGGGTGACACAACATTGTATGACTAAATTTTCCAGACTCTACCCAGGCAAGTAGCTGAGCAGAGAGAATCCCCTAAAACTAAAATTGTTCCTGACCGAAGGAGCTGTATTTATGCTGGAGGAGGAGGAAGGTACATTTTGAAAAATTTCTTTTCAGTCTGTTAGCGCTTAGAGTTCAGCATCATGGAATTGATCTCGGTAGGGCAGTTAGAATTGCTTGTTCTACCGCCATGTCTCCAGATGTCCAATAAGCAGGTGTTTCGTGATAAGGATAAAATGCAGGAGTGTAACCCACCATGGCTATAAGGACTACTTAAAACCCATATCTTCCTTATTTGAACTAACTGTATCTAAATGGGCAGGAAATTTATTTTATTTTATGTTTGAAGAACAATGTAAGAGAAAAAAGGGATGGAAAAGAAGAAATCTTTGGGAAAGAGGGAGGACAAAGGGAGGAGAAAATAGAGAAGAGGTGACAGGAAAAAGCATTACACCATTGGCTTCTTGAGGTCCTGCACTAGCACCCTGCATACTGTAGACAGAGAGGCAAATTGTCTGTTGAATGAAAGACAAGCAGAAAGGAAAAGGATAAAATAAGATATATGAATAATTTAACTTTGTAAATTAGTTTAAAATATTAAATAAATCTGACTCTCTAAATATCAAGTAAATCTGCCTTTATATAAAAAGGTAGCACCAATGACACTCCTTCCTGGCTCCTCCAATCAGTAGAAGTATGTACTTCCATTTTCTTATTCTTTATTGAAGATGCATCTCTAACTAATCAGTCAAATATCCTACCTACTTCCTTTTATGATCATGGTATTGATCCCAGATATGGGGCCATGAAACAGAGCAGACTTAACATTTACCCATTAGGCCTGAACCTTTACCCATTAGACCTGAACCTACAGTTTGGTTTTCACTGGAATTATGCTCTCAACTAATATAACTGAGAAACTAAGAATTAACACTTGACTATGATTACTGAATCATTTTAGAGATTTTTTTCTTTCTATATTTTAGAACAGGCAGAAGTTAATACCCAAAATTACTGAAACTCAACTAGTCTCCACCCTGTGTATATTTACTATTGTAATGTAACTCTAGCCTAGTTTATACCTACTATCATTCTAGCCTGGTCTCCACCCTGTTTATACTTGATATTGTAATGATAACACCATCTCTCCTTGTCTGAATCCATAAAAACCTTGAACTCCTTAGTCTCAGGGAGACAGATTTTTGGATGGATAGGCCATCTGATCTCCTCCTTCACACATAGCAATAAACTCTCTCTTTGAAACCTGGGTGTATTGGGCCAAGAACCCCATGTTTGTTCAGTGTCCCTAACGTGAAATGAAAAAGAGAGCTGAGTGTCTGTTGACACAACTGACAACATGCTAAGTAGGTCTAGGAAAAAAAATAATAACCCAAAGCTATAAGATTAAATTCTGGGCTTCCAATCTACAAATCAAAATTTCAGAAAGGCTTCTGATTGTTAACTGCAATATAAACTTATCTGTCCTGGATAAGTAACTGGGCAAGCATGTTACTGACTGGATAATACATGTAAATAATCTGTTTACATTGCCTTAATTGTCTAGCCTTCTGTAAAACTCAAGAATTTAGTTTAGAGACACTTGTGCTCATATCTAAGGACTAGGACCATCACCCATCATTCTCCTTGAAACAGAGATCCTCTCTTTCAACAGCTAAATCCCAGCCATTTGCTAAAGATGACTTAGCACTCAGAGTTTAGGCAAACAAATCTCATAGAAAGACAGGCCATCCCTATCAGATGCCTAATTTCTCCTACCCAAGATTTATATGCCATGTAAGTATCACCCATAAGGATAAAAAGCTGGAAGTCTGTTTATTTTGCAACTGATAAAGTAAGGAAACAATTCTGAGAGGTCCAGAATTTAATAACAATTATCACAGATGTTTCTTTAGAGAGGATTCTTCTATTTAAAAGCCTCAAAATGACCTCTCAAATCTTGTTTGAGAAAGCAGGTGTTCAAAGACACTGGTCAAGAATTTGGAATCTGGCGTTTGGTGAGGACATAGCATTTGAGTTATTTTGGCCCACACTCATTTCCTCAGAGAAAAGAGAGACTGTCTAGAGGAAGGGGCAAATCTGGGAACCTGGGCTCTGCTCCAGATTCATACTTAAAATGTGCTGCCATTTCTAGGCCATGGAAACCTGCTGAAATTTGACCCTAGTTATGGGTCTGCTGGCAACAAGGGGTGTTTGGGGTAGATTTTGAGGAGAGTGGGCACCCTTTCTTTTGTGAGACATCTGTTCCAGGCAAAGTCATTACAGGGTTTTTGAGGGGGGGCGGGGAAAGGCCCTTTAGACACAGAAAGGCAAGCTATTTCCAATACAAAAGGAAAACTCGCAGTGACGCAGGGGCTCAAGATTCTGTTTCATCTGACTCCAACCAGATGTCCTCATTTCAAGTTCTGGGGCCCTAGTCCTTCCTGATCAATGATAGCTTCCACATGGAAAACTCAGTAAGTCTGTGAATTCAACTGATACTATAATTATGCAGCCTACACAATTACATTTAGTGTTTGATTTTCAATAATATCAACTCTATGGCTGCAAGAAATAAAAGATTCTTTTAGGCCTATCATGAACTCTCTCTGGTTATCAGACCATGAACTGAACCCAGTGTTTAAAGACCTGAGGTTTTCATTTTTCCTCTCTAAGCACTCCACTCCACTCAGAAATGTCCATCCCACACAATGCTTGCAGTTGTCATTACTGCTATTCAGTCATGCACAATAGCCACTAGGCCTGGGGCACTTGCTTCAGTTTGCAGTTATCACAATCAACCACTGGTTATAATCTCATTGTGATGTCATTGAATGTCATGGTTTATTAGCATCACATTTCCCAATGGCAACGGGCTCAGATCCAAACTAATTCCCACATCCAATCTTTGAGAGTTTTTCTCCTGGGGCTATTCCTGGTGCCAGTTTCTGTTTCAGTTAGGGTCCAGTCAAGAGACAGAAGCCATACAATTATTCAAAAAGGGAAAGTTTAATATAAAGGATTGTTAACCACTGCTAAAAGTGATTAGCTACTGAAAGAGGTGACAAGAGGTGACAACCACAGAATACAGCTACCATTCCCAAGGCTGAGGGAAAGGTAAACAAGGAGGAAACTTGGAAACATAGAAGAAGGTCGCACAAGGTTGAGATTCTCCTCTAAGGAGGTGGCTCAGCTGTTACAGTAACATGCCACCCACTGCTGGGGTAGAGAAGAAACTTGCTAGAGGATGCTCATTCTTTGGAACCATGATAGCAATTCACCACTACAAGGTATACTGCTGGGATCTGCTGTATACTGAACCACCCACTGCCATGTGGAGAAATAAAACAGGAAGAAGACAAATCCCTTCTACCTCTTCCAGCCTTGAGTCTCCCTTCAGTGCCCCCAACTGGCTGAACCTAACAGAGAAAAAATGTAGTTTGCAAAGTACACCTCTAGCATCACAAAGTAGGGCAAAGAATGGCAGATTTAGAGCTGAGAAGAAATAATAACTGGTGCACTTGAATACAGAGGCTAGGAGTAAAGATGGAGAGAAGTGAACAGTTAAAAGATATACTTTGGAGGCAGAGAAACTTGTACTTGGCATTAAGACTGTTTTGGGGAAGTGAGTAAAAGGAGGAGTCAGGATGACTGTCCTTCTATAGAGAAGGGGAAAACTGAAGTCATCCATTTTTTAATTGAGTGAGTTTGCTTTGGTGGAGGAAATAGAGAATTAATTACATTTTGGACATATTTCAAATGTCCATGACACTAAAAGGTCCAGTGTCAAATGGGAAGGTGGCTATACAAATCTTGAGCTAGACTGAAGATAAACATCAGCATATAGATGTTATATAGGGCCACCAGACAATATAACTTATGAAGAAACTCTAAACAGAGAAAATGTCCAAAGACTGAGCCCTGAGAAGTCTCCAAAATCTAGAAGTCAGAGAGGGGATGAGGAGCTGGTAAAGTCAACTGAGAAAGAGTAGCCAGTGAGACAGGAGGAAAAATCAGGGGATTTTTTGTTGTTACGGAAGTAAAGAAAGAAGTTTCCCAAAGCAGCAGTCAACTCTGTCAAATGCACTGAAAGTGAAGAAAATTGGATTTAACAAGATAAGTTTCAATAGTGAGAAGAAGAGAAAGAAAGAGAGGAGCAGAGAAGTCAGTGGAAGTGGGAGGAAATGTGGGGTGTCAAGTTAGAACTTTTAAATATAAGGAAATATTATAACTGAGCTGTCCAATATGGTAGCCACAGGCCACAGGTGGCTACTGAGCACTTGAAATGTGGTGAGTGCTAACTCGTATAAGTGTAAAATATACACCAGATTTCAAAGACTTCAGAAAAAAAGAATATAAAATATCTCATTAATAATTTTTGTATTTATTACATGCTGAACTGATAATATTTTGTATATATTGGTAATAAAATAAAATAAGTCATTAAAACTAACATCTATTTCTTTTTACTTTTTTAAGATGGTGACTAGAAAATACAAAATTATATATGTGGCTCCCATTATCTTTCTGTTGGACTAGAGCATGTTTGTATGCTAATGGAATGATCCAATGGAGAAGCAGAGATTGATGAGACAGAAAGACAAAGAGTAAGCAAAAGAAGGAAGACCTTAGTAAGTTAGGGAGATGGGGGCCATCATTGATCAATAGACAGATATATATAAATATTTATGGAGATATTGTATCCTTTAAATGGAGATTACTCATTCTTTTAAAATGACCATGAAACATTAATAAACATTTATCCAGGACTAGATCACAAATAAAATCTGAATACACATTGTAATAAAACAGAAATTAATAATAGTTTTTTAAAAAATATAGCAAACACAATCTAATCACATGGACATTATGAAAGTTTTCCAAATAACTCTTGTGTTAAAGTGGAAATCATTACTGAAACATGGATTGTTTAGAAATTAACAACGAACACTGCATTTCAAATTTTATGGGGCAACACCAAAGCCTTAACTCAAAGGAAAATTCAAAGCTTTTAGTGACATCATTAATATACATAAATGAATGAACTAAGCATTCAATTCAAGAAACTAAAAAAAGAATATAAAAATAAACCAATAGAGAATAGGAGAAAGAAACTAATAAAAATAAAAGTAGAAATTGTTGAATTAGAAAGCACAGCAAAACAAAATTATATAGAGCTGATAAATCAAACAATAGTTTTGGTTTGTTATAATTAAAATGACACACAAACCATTAGCAATCCAGATCAAGATTTAGAGGGGTTTGGGAAGGGGGGAGTTCAAATACAAATATATACGATGAGGAGGAAATATAATCAAAGATGAAAAGATTTTAAAACTTTATAATATCTAACAATGATAAATTAGAAAATTTACATGAAATACACAAATTTGTGGGAAAATATAATTACTAATACTGACCCATGTAGACAGAAAATAGCCCAATAATCAGAGAAGAACTTGAAAAAGTAGCAAAAGATGTAACTACCAAAAAAAGTCACCAGTTCCAGATTGTTTTGCCAGAAATTTTTAACATCTCAAAGAATAAATGACACCTGAGTTGTTTAACATATTGCAGATAATAGAAAACTGACAAGCTCTCTGATTCACTTTATTAAGAAGTTCAACCCTGATATTAAAATCTAACAATGATTGTAAAAGAAATAAAATAAATCTTGGGTCATTCTCACTAATGAATATAAATAAAAAATTCAAAGTAAAATAATAGCAAATCTAATTTACTAGACTACAGGGTGCTTTTGACTATAAGTAACAGAAACCCTGGCTCAAATTATCTTTAAATATAAAGGATACTTCTTGACTCAGCAAGAAGTCCAGAGGTAAGACAAGCTTCAGCATGGATTGTGGCTCAGTGATGTCCTTAGGAACCCAGAAGGCTTTCATCTTTCTACTTTACCTTTCTTGCTGTTAGGTTATTCCCGTTTGGTAGAAAGTTGCCTGCAGTATTTCCAAGCATCCAGTGATCACTGAGAATGACGGAACTAAAGTAACTTAAGCTTTGTCATCTTGACTTTAAAATCACTGAGTTTCATTACATACTTCATATCTACAATTTAAACACAGGAATTATTACCGCAGGAACTGGAGACAGAAACTGTGTTGGAAGAAAACTTGAACTGTAACCAATCTATTCTGGAAACAAATGAAGTATACATATATAGAGTGCCAAGTATACAGCAGAGAATTCTCCAAATTAACATGCATGTAGAATACTTTATTAATGGATAATTAATGAAAATGTGCTTATCTGAAGCTTACATATAGATTGTTAAAACTCAAAAATAGTCATCACAATTGCTTAGAATTTAAATCAACAACAAGGTTTTTCTGGGGAGGGCTTTTTTTTTTATCACTAACATAGTGATAAAATTAACATTGCCAGGTCGTGGCGAGAATAGCTAGCAGACTGATTACTATTAACATTTTTACTTCTCTAGGGACAATGCATGCCCTCACTGCTTTCACCGGGCGTGGACTTCCCCGCCATCCACCTTTGGTTCGCCACTAGCACTAGGCCTCAAAGAGTTTGAGTTTAGCAGTCCATGCAGCTTTAATGACTAGGTGAGTTACCTTGCGCCCTTCAGCAACCTTCTATCATTTTGCTTCTGGAGTTCCTGCCACTCCCCCACACGATGTTCCTGCTGCCTCATGGCTTCTACTTCCTACCTTACCTTACAATCTTTCAGCTTCCACCCTACTATGAACTACGACTATATCTTGGGTTCTGATCAACAAGAAGGAATCCAATGAAAAAGCACTTTGTGCTAAGCCACAAAACAGGCTGCCAGCCAGGAAACAGACTGACTGCCTTTGGGTCAGACACCCAGTCCTGTTGAATCACCCATGGCCAATGTGACAGGGTCCTGTAGTCAGCTTTCCTTAGGAGGGAGCCTGGGCATGGCAGGCTTTCCAGTAGGTTAATCTCCAAACCCTTTCCTTTCTCCCATTTTTTCTCTCTCCCTTCTTTCCTTTTCTAGTTCCTTTGACTTTTTTTCTATAGGCATGTGCTCCTCTCTGTTTTCCTTTTCCCCCTCTTTCTTCTCTGTGACAGTCTCTATCTTCTTACCTTCATACACATATGAAACTTTCACAAATTTCTAGTCAATGCCTGCACTATAAAAATAATAAATTCTTTCCTTAGAGCCTGGGCCTCTTATGCTTAACTAAGAACACATCATAGCATTGGCTAGCTTAATCCACCATCTTTCAAGATATTCCAACTTGGCTTCTGGCTTTTAGTTACTCAATTTTTATATCATGCCTTTAAATCTAATCCTTTAACCATTTATGTAAAAATTATTTCCCCTAAAAATCACTACTGGTGAAATTTACTAAATAATTTCTTTCAGAGTAAACAGTAAACCTTGAGGGTGCTTTTTTGGGAAAATAACTGTCAACGTTTACTACTCAAAAGCCCCGTTAAAAGCTATTCACCATTCAAGTATTTAAAAGCTGTTGTCTTTTCATTTTTACTTTCCTACAATAGATATAATAGGAAGGAGTGAACACATTACACGTGATAAAGAAGAGTAGTACAGAGATTATCAGCCCCACTCACACAACAGGTTGTTAGTACTACTGCCTTGATCTGTGTTTATGGTTTCCTATGCCCCAGCCCTATTTTTATTCTTTTTTTTTCTGGAAATACAATCAAATTTAACTAGAAAATTTATAAGAATTAAAAAACAACAATATAATCCTACCATTTTAACAATTCAGAGTTTTATATATCACTTCCCACACAAACAAGAATTTTTACCTAGTTACAATTATAAATAGGGACACATTGCTCTTTTACCCCCAGCAGTAGGCAGACAGGAAACTTTGCTACTGTGGTACTGGAAGGTAGCCAAATGCTTCTCTAATACTTTATGCCATGTAGCCCTCAGGCCTGCTGTGTCTAATAGGTCACAAACATTTATCCAAAATGTGTGATCAAAGCCTTAGGAGTTCACAATCCAGTGAGAGAGATAGACATCACTGTTCTAAATCGCCATTGCCAATACCTTCACTTTTTCCTTCAATCTCTTCAAAGCAGTATGTACATAAGACTATGTGAATCAGCTAAGAGTGATAGTTTCTGAAATCCCTACAATCCCTTCTCTCCTGTCATTCTGGAGATAATTCCAAGGACTTTGAGGTTCTCCCCAATCCTGACACCTACCAGAAAACATTTTTTTCTGACATCAGACCTTCCACCCTCTAATCAAAGTAAATCCTTGCCTTAGCCTAGCTCTCCCTTTTTAAGTAGTCTGGTATCTCCAGGGAACGCCTCCCCTCCCCAACCTTTCCTCCTAGGGAAAACAGCTTATTTCCCCCACTCTGCTCTGGGGCTCAGTCCACAGAGAAACTAACTTCTGTTGAAGTCAGAGGTTAAACTCAGTTACCAGGCAGGACAGATGGTTTTCTTCTGACTTTGTGGACATATTAAGTATATGGGAACATTTTTTTTACTTTTACAAAGAAATTTGCTCTTTCTTGTTTGACCTTGAAATGCATGGCTGTTTGTCAAACTTTCGTTTTCACAATTTTTACAGACATAGAGATACAAGAAATATTTTATTTTCCTCCTAATTCTACTGTAAGAAAAAATAGCAGTTCAAGAGTGGGGTTAAAATGACAATTACCACTTAATGTCAGGGCGTGGGGGGAACTTCTGAATCAATAGAGCATATACACCATCTAAGACGGACAAGTGGAACTTGAGTTCAGCGTCGCTAGATCTGACATTTCAGGAGACAGAAATTCAGATTTTTGTGTAAAGCCTGATGTTTTTTTAAATGTTGACAGCTAATTAAAAAGGATTTAAATTGCTGCAATGGCTAAAGCAAACAAGTCCACATAGTACAGGAGGATAGCCAGTTTGCAGCCTCCGGAACTGTAAATCCTAACAAGCATTTACCTTCTTTTATCTTATTTGCTTAATTTACAACAGACAGTTATATGATTATTTCTTTTACGGAGATCGATAATTTATTTCTGTATTCATTCTCCATATTTATGGTATATCCATGTTTCCTAACCTATCTCCACATACCTGTTAATAGTGCCTTAATTATGGTCAAACTACCCCCTTTCCCTCTTCTCTCTCTGTTCCAACCCAGTTTAGCCCCAAGACCAAAGAACACGCTAAGCACGGAGTTAGACATGAGTTTTATAGGACTTACTGACAGGAGATGATTTTTTCTCCATGGTGGATGGCTGAGGAAAGATGGAAGTTACCACCTCCCGCCCCCGCAAAGAGTGGGGAGTGCCAGGGAGTGGTTTATAAGGGTTAGAACAAGGACATTCCACAGGGTGTGAGAACAGAGTTTAGGCAGGGTCTTGTGACACATGGGTATGGAGATGTGTTATCAACAGTGATCAGGTGAGGGGAGTTTCAATGCTTTGTTTAACATACATTCTGCCCCCCCCCCACTCCTCACCCCCCCCCCCCAAATGTCCTGGTCAAGTAGGTGGCTACTGAAATAACTCACTTGCACTATGGACGGGAGGGGCCCAGGCCCTGGGTCCCTATACTTTCACCCGTACAAGGAGAGTTAAGATGAGGTACTTTTAAAACCAAAGCTTGAAGTCAATTCATTTTGGAGATGAAATTACAGTAGCTTTCATTTATGGCTGGTGGTAATACAAAATAGTATAGCCACTTTGGAAGACAGTGTGGCAATTTCCTGCAAAGCTAAACATAGGCTTATCATACAATCCAGCTATCATGCTCCTGTGTACTTACCTAAAGGAGTTGAAAACATGTCCACTCAAAAACTTACACATGAACGGTTGTAGCAGATTTATTCATAATTGCCCAAAATTGGAAGCAACCAAGATGCCCTTCCAAAGGTGAATGGATAAACTGTGGCACATCATTACAGTTAATATTCAGTGATAAAAAGGGGGTGGAAGGTAGGAAGGATGAATAGGTGGAGCACAGGGCATTTTGAGGACAGTGAAACGATTGTTTATGATACTTTAATGGTGGATACATGATATTACCCAATTTGTCAAAACCCTTAGAACCCATACAACACACAGAGGAATTGGGTATATGGGAACTTTCTTTACTTTCTGTACAAATTTTTTGGTAGACCAAAAACTGCTCTAAAAATAAAGTTTATTTTTAAAAACAAAAAAAATTACAACTGCTTTATATGGTTTTCTAGAATGGCTAGAAATTTTTTCAATAATCTCCAAGTCCTTTTTCAGCAGATAACTGGGTAAATATGATTAGCTTGCATGTGTATACACACGCACACACACACACACACACACACACACAAAATGCATCACTATGATGAAAACTCAAATCATTGTATGTCAGTTACTACCCTCAACACTGCCATGCTCCTTCCTTAACCCATAACTTAGTTTTCCTGCTGCTAAAATACCATACAATGGGTTGGCTTTTTAACAGGCATGTATTGGCTTACGTATAGGATCAGTATATTCTGGCTGACTGGCAATCTTTGGGGCTCCTTGACAACATGGCAATGCACATGGCCACATCCTCTCCTCTCTCTTTTGGTTTGTTGACTTTCAGCTTCTGGCTCCTCACCTTAGCTTCTCTCTCTGTGATCTTCTCCATAAATCCTATAGTAATAGGATTTGGAGCCATCCTCATTCCTTTGGGCCATAGCTTAACTGAAGTACCCCACAGTACTGATCACAGAGAGAGAAGGTCCCATTTACAGTGGGCTCACATGTCCAAGAATGGATTAAGATTACATTACCTCAAGTCACCACAGCCTGGCAAGCCCTATTCAGAGGATTCTTCCCACTTCTGTCTGAACTTCAATCATTTGGCACCCTCCCCCCTTCAGCATTTACCCTACATTTCAACACAATTGCATATAATCTGCCTTCCCTGTAAGAACAGGGACCAGTTATCTCTACATTGCATCACCAGGCCTGGCAGAAGACCTAGCACATAGTAGGCAAAGCAAGAGGTATTGCATGAAACAGTATCATTATCCAAATAATAACTACCATTTCTGGGGTGCTTACTATATGCTAAGAGTTCTTTACCTACATTGTCCTGGAGACTTTCCCAGACCACCTGATCCAAAGCACTCTCTAAGTACATCGTCTTATTTTAATTGTCTGAATAGGACTTATGGCTATCTAAAATATTCTTGCTTAATTAGGTGCTTATTGTCCCCCCCCCCCCACTAGAATGAAACCTCCATAAGAGCAGGTAGCCTATAAACCTTGTCACCAGAAACTAGAATAGTGCTTGGCAGATAGCATAAATGGATGGAAACTTCCCACCTCAGTGGGTGGCACAGACGACTTACAGACAGGTCTCAATAAGTATGTTTAAAATTTATATCTAGATTTCATGATAATGGTGTCGAATATTTTATGGTTCATCACGAAGCCTGGTATGGGGGACTGGAATAGAATAAAAGTTTGATTACATTCCCCCCAGCACTGACACAGGTGCGGGAATTTTTGCTGCAATAAGAAAGCCACTTCCTCTGACATAAGGTCCCTCCACAAGTCTGGGTCTTGCCACATCCTCTGACACAGACAAAGCTCACCATGACTAGGCTGGCTGGGGCTGTCAGGACTCAGACGCTTCCACTAAAGAAGGGACGGGGAGAAGGAGTCGCCCGACCCCTCGGTTGGAGTAAGTCTCTCAAAGGGGTGTGCAGAAAGGCATGCGCCCATGCGTGCGGCTCCGCCGGGAGGCTGCGCCCAAGCTGCCCGAACCTGCCCGCCTCGGCCATCCTCAGCCTCCCGGCTCCCCTTCCAACTGCGTTATGCTTCCTTTCACCCCTAAACCCCCAAAGCCCTGCAGGCTCAAACCCCGCACATCCCCTAAGGCTCTAGGGGCAGACGTCACTGAGCCCCCCGTCACGTGAGGGGAGACGCGCGCTGGTGCCCACAGGCCCACGGGCAGGTCAGAGGCCTGGCGGCGTCCGGGTCGGTACTGCAGACGCCCAGCCCCTCGTTCCCGCCCCTCGTTCCAGCGGGTTCCCGCCTCTCGCTCCTGCCCGCGCCGGGCTTAGCCCCGCCTACCAGGACCCGCCCCCTGATCCCGCCCCTCGAGGCTCCATTTATTCTGCTGCGCGGGTACGGACAGATTCTATGCCAGAGCCAGCCGGCTGGTGGCTCCGATAGCTGCGTCCCCTCACCCTCTCGCGTCACCGCTGCCGCCATGCCCGGAGGTCTGCTTCTCGGGGACGAGGCCCCCAATTTTGAGGCTAATACCACCATCGGTCGCCTCCGTTTCCACGACTATCTGGGAGATTCGTAAGTGGCCTCCTCCCAATCTTGCCCTTGCCTCCGGTTACGTCCGGACTCGGAGGTGCCTTCCCTATTTCTTCTCCCTTCCGTCCTCCCCACCCTTCTCGCCGCCCACCTCCTTCCTGCACCGGTTCCCGCACTTGCCCCTCGCTGTGTGGGCCCTGCCGGGCGTCGGCCACTTCAGCCCTTCTCCCCTCGGTCCTGGCTCCGGCGTGGCTGGGCTGGCTCCGGGGGCAGGAGCGGGGGCGAACGAAATTGGGTTCCTGCAGGTCCATGCTACTGGAGGCCCGTGCCGAGGAGCGTTTTCTATTCAACTGGGTTTAGTAAACTTTGCATATAGCGTAGTCGGGCCAAGGCCTGGTGGGGACACCTGCTTGACGTCCCTGGGGAAGATGGGGCAGGCCGGAGTCAGGGCAGTTGTTGGCTGCAGGTCCTGGGGAGGGCCCAGCCTGTTATCTCAGTGTTCTGCTTGCTCCAGTATTATTTGGTGAAAACTTTTGGGTACAAAATGTAAAATTCTAAACCACCAGCTGCCAAGTAAGTGACCGGAAGACTTTTTGTCCAGAGCCTCCTCTGGTGGTCAGCATATGATTTATTTGGAATAAGCTTTGGAGTAACTAAGAACACTCTGTATTTAGGTGTGTCCTTCATTCCAGAATTTGCAACACTTAAAGAGAAAGGCTTTCTGAGGTTGTTGAGCTGCAGTGACCACGTCTTGCCAGGGTAGGCAGTTACCGGCTCTTGGACTCCTTCCTGTACCTCCCCTACTTGAGACCCTTTTGTTTCCCTAATGACTTGCTCCTCACTGCTCCCTCCCTCTTCTTGGCCTTACTGATGATAGCCAAGTTGTGACTCCATGATCTGGCCTGGCGCTCGTACCATTACCCCTAGGAATAAATTGGTATCACCTTATTTTACAGCTCCTGAATCTGCAAATGTTAAGTTTAATAAAAATACTCCAAACATGTCTAATTAAATTGTTATATTGTAACCAAGAAGTTAGGATTTAAAGGATGATAATGATTACTGAATCATTATATAGATAATCCCTTTTTTACTTTCTGGTATATTATGGTAGACAGAGGGAAATGCCTTGATCTCTGATAATGATTGTATAGCCTTTATCTTATGCCCCTGTGACTGTAAAAAAAAAAAAACCAGAAAGCAAAAAACTTGTCACCTGTATATTCTTTATCCATATTTTAATTTATAATCACAAAGGCAACCCCCTAATGTTAATGGAGGAACTTGAATCAGCTCTGAACTAACCACTGATTTGTTCTGGTAATGGTTAGCTTGTTTCTAGCATAGCTCCACCTCTTTACATTTGGAAATTGTTTCTGCTTATACTTGTTATTTGAGATGCTAACAACTCCATCTCCCCTTGTTTGAATCCATAAAAACCTTGAACTCCTTCTCCTTGAGAAGCTACCACTTTTAACCAAATCTAGATAGAGCCAGAGGACAGTAAACAACAAAATAAAAAAAGTATGGTTATCTTAAATAGTAACAGCATTCATAGTTATTGGTACAATAAATATGCTTTGTATTAATACTTACCTTTAATCCATACAGGCTAAGAAGTTCACAGTACTCCCTTGGAGTTTTGGAGAAATACAGATACCTAGATTCTGAGTATGAGACTGGTCATAATCTGTATTTCTTTGAGAGACAGATTTTTAGGCCCATAGCCCATCTGATTTCCTGCTTTGTGCCTAGCAACAAACTTTCTCTCTGAAACCCTGGCGTCGTGGATTGGTTGTTATGTACATCAGGCAGAGAACGCACTGCTTTTGTCCAGTATCAACATCAGAGTGGTTCTAGAATCAGCATTAAAGTGGTTCTGGATATCCAATGGCCCACTGCACAGTATTTCAAGGTTTAGCAACTCCTCCCTGGTTTGTATCCTTTCTATATCCAGTATCCAGGGATACACACACACACACACACACACACACACACACACACATACATATACATGTGAGAGAAGTTTCTGAGATGAATCAGTGATTGGACAGAGCTATACAGAGAAACTGGGAAATTTCTATATAGCCTACCTCTATAACCCCTACGTGTATTCTCCAACCACTGATTGGGGAAAAGTTAAGCTTTGTGAAAGAAAACTAGGTTAGAAAAGAGTGAGAAATGGAATATTTAGATCTTGAAAGCAAGAAATGCCAGAAGACTTAAGAAATACAGATTATGACCAGTCTCATACTCAGAATCTAGGTATTTGTATTTCTCCAAAACTCCAAGGGAGTATCGTGAACTTCTTAGCCTGTATGGATTAAAGGTAAGTATTAATACAAAGCATATTTATTGTACCAATAACTATGAATGCTGTCACTATTTTTAAGATAACCATACTTTTTTTTATTTTGTTGTTTATTGTCCTCTGGCTCTATCTAGATTTGGTTAAAAGTGGTAGCTTCTCAAGCAGCCACCAGTAGGAGGATGAGAAGGATATCTGCATCCATAAACAAATAATATATAAGTCTCCCTAGGGTCACGCATGGTATAGTATTCCTTGCCCTACCCTGAAAAAGTTTAAGCCCTTTATATCATAATACATGGATTTTTGCCTAATATTATCATTTTTGTAAACTTGACTCTATCCGTGACCTCCATCCAGACTGCCAATTTTCAATCCAGGTATTTTGGGAGGAAAAATTAAAATAATTGGAAACTTTATAGTTGTGTACCCTATCCCTGGCAATTGAAAAATTAAAGGGGTTTTCAGTATTGAATTTGGTGAGTTTATTGTGCCTCATCACTCTTTCTGTGCCATACTTTTATGGGCTGGTAGCAGCTTCTGCATAGTACGTCTTTGCCAAACAAAACGGGTTTTCCAGGGGTTTCCTGATGGTTAGTAAGTGAGGCCCTTATACCCTTAAACAGGGAGCCTTTTTGTCTTTTGAAAATGATGAAGGAAATGGGATAATCTAATTGAATTACTGTTAAGAACACCAGTAGGGAGACTTGGAGGGGAAGGCAGGCTGAGGTAAGACATTCTTAGAGTTTACCCTATTTCTGACCATGTAGTAAACTAGAGTTTGGCTTCTGAGGGAGGTGATGTAAAGAGGCTTAAAACCTTAGCATGATTCAGGAAAAGTCTATTGGCTTGCAGTGGAAATACAACTGTCAACTACTCGAATGCATCATCCTTTTAATGGCACAGGAAGAAATGCCCTGTTTCGTTTCTTCTCAGTGTCTGGAGAATTTCTCTTGCTTCATCTGACTCTTAACTAGGTCCTAGCATCTAAGGCCTAGATTTTACTCATAGCTAGATTCTTCATGTCCCTCTTGTTGCCCTTTTTTAAAAAAGTAAACATCTCAAAACACCTCCACAATTTAAAAATATTACCTGTTTCTTACTGGTCTTGACATAGGGCCTCCATCCTTTGTGTAGGGCCTTTTCCTTTCCCCACATGAAGGAAGTTGAGTGGCAGATGTAGTTGGGAAGAAGATTGCCCTGTCTCTGCTTTGTTCTTTGTACACAGGGGAATTTGGCAAACTTTGCCAAGCTTGGCATTTAGCCTAGATTTAGTGATCTACTAGTTTAGGACCCTACCTTATTCTTGTAAGTGGATGGGAGTGTAGAGAACTGTTAAAATATTCTTTTCAGTCAAAAGAGTAGTTTCTGTCACTCAGGAGAGGGAAATAGTAGTCCAGAAGTTCTTGGTAAGTCTTAGCTTGAAATGATTTAAAATCTTTACAAGTATAACCTTAGACAGTGGCGTTTTAAATATTAGTATTTACTAAGAATCTGCAATTGTAGAACTCTGTATTGTAGGCTGTCAGTTTTCTACCTGCTTAGTCTAAAGCAAGAAAAAATAGAAATTGCAAATGAGGAAATGCGTAAAACTTTTCTTTTGTCAGGCTACAAATATTGGGTGTCCTGTTTGGCAGGTTAGATTAGTAAAGTAGTTACATAAGATTTTATATCCATTCAGTTAAAAGAAGCCAAGGGTCAGCTTAATTTTACATATAAATACAGGCTAGAAACCTGTTTAATTTAGATTACATAATCTGTTTTGCACTCAGGCATTTTTTTGGATTCAGGGCATTTTGGGACATCCATTATTAGAGCTAAATGTCAGAGTTTCTGTGCTTAGAAAAAATGTAGAATAGGGTAAGAAGGAAAAATTTCAATAAGCTACTTGGTTGAGTGGCACAAATTTTATTAGTTGAAAAGTAGTTAGGGTGGTTCCATGGTTATTAAAAGAGGCAACACCCTTACATAAGTCTTTTTAAATATTTAATATCTTGAATTTCATGTCTTTGAATTGGGCTATAAACATAGGCTTTTCTGGAGGGAAGATTAAAAAGCATTCTTCAACAGAAAGGTTTAAAAGTAAATGTCTTCATGACTCCCAGGGATGAGTCTGGACCTGGCATCCTGAGATTGAGAAGCAAAATGAAGCGATAAAGTTTCAGTGGCTGAGAAATCGCAAATGGAGTCTAGAGGTCACTCTGGAGGGCATTTTTATATGCTAGATAGATATCCCAGTTTAGGTTTTAGTATATTAGAATAGCTAGAAGGAAATACCTGAAACTGTTGAACTGCAACCCAGTAGCCTTGATTCTTGAAGATGATTGTATAACTATATAGTTTATAGGGTGTGAATATGTGATTGTGAAAACCTTGTGGCTCACCCTCCCTTTCTCCAGGGTATGGATGGATGAGTCGAAAAATGGGGACAAAAACTAAATGAAAAATAAGGTGGGATGGGGAGGATGGAATGATTTGGGTGTTCTCCTTTACTTTTAGTTTTTATTCTTTCATTCTTTTTGGAGTAATGAAAATGTTGAAAAATGGACTGTGGTGATGAATGCACAACTATATGATGGAACTGTGAACAGCTGATTGTATACCATGGGTGATTGTATGGTATGTGAATGTATCTCAGTAAAACTGAATTTAAAAAAAAAGTAAATGTCTTCATAAGCATTTACTTAAAAAAGAAAGAAAGAAAAAGAAGCCTGTATTTGATCCAGGAATTCTCACTCTACATGATGTTGGTGATGCCCCTCCATTCAGTTGTGACCTTCTTTTCCTTCATTTCAGATGGGGCATTCTCTTCTCCCATCCTCGGGACTTTACCCCAGTGTGCACCACGGAGCTTGGCAGAGCTGCAAAGCTGGCACCAGAATTTGCCAAGAGGAATGTTAAGTTGATTGCACTTTCAATAGACAGTGTTGAGGACCATCTTGCCTGGAGCAAGGTATAGTACCAGTTGGCATGTGCTTTGAGCCTGAGGTCATAGATCAAGTTACAGATAATAGAGTAGTGTGGTTTATAAGGTGAAGGTACAGTAAGTCCTCAGGGTCAAACTTCAGTGGTTACAATAACTTCTACACTGCTAACTCCAATGGTCAATTCTTAGCCCTCATCTTAGCCTATCAGCTGCATTCAACCCAGCTGATCACTCTTGCCTCTCTAGCTATTACTGCCCAAGCTCTTGGATTGATCTTTATCATTGCTCAACTGCTAATTAATGCTGGAGTTGTCCTGAACTCATTTCTTGGACTTCTTCTTTTTTCTGTCTACATGCATTCTCTTGGTGCACTTATTGCATCTCACATCTTTAAATACCATTTGTTTGCTGTGATTCCCAAATTTCTATCTGTAGGCCACATTCTCCTGACTTCCACATTGGTATAACCACTGCTTCCTTGGCATCCCCTCTCAGATATCCAACCATCTCAAGCTGAGCATGTCCAAAACTGGGTTCCTGTTCTTCATCCCAAGGTCTGACTCATCTCAGCTAATGACAATCACATTTTTCTTGTTCAGGTAAAAAATCCAGGAGTCATCCTTAACCCCTGTTTTTTGACATCACATGTCTCCAGTAAACTTATCAGCTCTAACCTTCAGAATATATCCGGAATTATATTTGGAAGAGTCTTCCCCCAGTTATCTGTATGGCTTGCCCTCACCATCTCAGGTCTCAACTCAACTGACATCTCATTATGGCCTTATTTGGCCTCCTTGTCAAAAATTGTAATTCCCCACCACACTCCCTATTCCTTCTGATAATTTTTCTCCTTAGCACTTGTTGCCATCTAAAATACTCTGCATATTGATGTATCACATGCAACTGAATAAAAGATGTAGTATTTTATTGACTTGTGAACTGGTAACCTAAACTACATCCCATGGCCATTTAAAATCAGGTTAATCCTAAGTCTTTGATCAAAAGAATCATGTCAAGGGGAAAAGGGAAGGACAGTTCTTTCTTCTTGTTTGTTTGTTTGAGAGTTAATGAATATTTTACTATATAAATAACATATCTTTGAAAAATTTTTGAAAATCAAAAGCATAGACATAACTCACAAAAGTAAACTAGTTAACATCATTAGTAAATATACAGTAAAATCTTTCATTTTTTGCGTTTAATATCAGCAGTCATTTAAAGCAGAAAATAAAACATTCAATAACAGTCAAGACTGGCAAGAATTCAGTGAATTCATGAAATGGTAGTGGAAGGGTAAATTGATTCAAATTTTTGTAAACCTAATTTATTTTCCTTTCTTTCCCCACCAACTGGTAACATTCACTTTTCACATATCACCTCTCAAAATCTAGATTGAGGAAACAATCACAGATGAATTTTTCAAAGATGATCATTACAGCATTATTTTCTGTTGGAAATGTACCTAGTTAACAAAACTGTTAAGTAATTTATTATATACCCATATTAATGGCCTGAGTTTTCTATAATTGAAGGCTATTCTTTAAAAATAAAATATTCCCATTACCCTCTCTTCATGTGGAGTGCCCTTCTAGGTAGCTGCATGTCTTTTTTTTTTTTTTTTTTTTAATTAAGATTTATTCACATACCATACAATCATCCAAAGTATATAATCCATTGATCACATTACCATCATATAGTTGTTCATTCATCACCCTGATCTCTCTTTTTTTAACATTTTCCTTGTACCAGAAAAAGTAAAAGCAAAAATAAAAAAGAAAAAGAGTAAAAACACCCTAATTGCCCTCCCATTCTTTAGTTTTTTGGGGTTTTTTTGCCCCCTTTTTTCTACTCCCCATCCACACACTGGACAAAGGGGAGTGTGATCCACAAGGCTTCCCAATCACATTGTCACCCCTCATAAGCTACATTGTTATACAGTCGTCTTTAAGATTCAGTGGTTCTGGGTTGTAGTTTGCTAGTTTCAAGTATTTACTGCTAGCTATTCCAATTCATTAAAACCTAAAAAGCGTTGTCTATATTGTGTGTAAGAGTGTCCACCAGAGTCACTTCTCTGCATGCCTCTTTCACTTTGTTCTTGACTGCACTATGTTACGTTAACAGAAAGGTATTTCATGACCACTCGCTGTATAAATAAAGAATCACATTTTCATGGTCACTCTCTGGTCTCCTCATCCCACTTTATTTTCTTTATAGCTATAATGGCATTTATCATTACATGTCAAGTAATAGGTCAAGTACATGTCAAGTAAAATGTTAATTTTATATATTTACTTGTGTATTGTCTGTCTTCTCCAATAGAACATGAACTACTTGAAAGAAAAGACTTTGTTTCGGTTACAGTTATAGGCCCATGCAACTACTTAACGCCTAATGCATGATAAGTACTCAGTAAATACATAGAGAGAGACAGAGAGACTGAGCAAAATGTTCTTAATTTAAAGCTGTGTGTAAAACAAAATTCAAACTAAATATGTAGTATAAACACAACTTAATGTGTGTTTGTTTAGAAGAATAAAATGAAAGGAGGTGAGACAAAGTTAAATATTATTTGAGTGGTACCATTTGGTGGAAGGTTATGAACCTCTTCTTTTCATTGTTCTCTATTTCCAAGCTTTCTGAAAAGATTGTGCTTGAATTGTGTATTCAAGAACTATTTAAAAATTTTAGCATCCATTGGTTCATTTGGTAATCAAATATTAACACAATATTTCTTCCTGACACTGCACCCCAAATTTTGTTGCTTAAAACATTGTTATCACACTCACAGATGTGCAAGTTGACTCTAAATTGGTCAGGTTAATCCATTTTATGTTCCCAGCACCAGGCCCCAGGCTTGCACTGGGATCTTAATTGACCCCAGCATCCCCAGGCCAAGTGATCTGTTCCGTGGGCATGCTTACAGAGCTCAGGCTGAAGGAGCAGCAACTCTGTCACATGTGTTCTACTTAAGACTGATCACTGGAGCCTAGGAACATATCCAAACCACACAAGCACATTTAGGACCTATGTTCATGTCTTCTTTGCTAACATTCTATTGTCCAAGCCATATCAATGTATCAGAAGTTGCATGAGGGGAGTAATTATGTTTAAAATCTAATTTATCACATTCCAGACATGCAGTTAATGTAAGAAAATACATGTTGACCTTTTACAATTAAAATCATAATAAATGTGCTTTAAAACCAATCTGTAGTAACTCCTTTCATTCTTTTTTTTCTTTCCTTCTCTATTTTTTTAAACAGTTTTATACATACACCATGCAATCCACCATAAGTATACCATCAGCGGTTCTTGGTATAGTTATGCATTCACAAGCACAGGCAGAGCATACTCATTTCTCCCCCCCCCCCAAAAAAAAAATCCCATACCCCTTAATATCTCTCTATTATTGACATTAGCTTTGGTATTAACTGCAAACCTAAGTGTGCATTGTGTTTTTTCCTATGTACCGCCCTGTTAAAACCTTGCAATAGTGAGGTGCATTTGTTCTAGTTCATGTAAGAACTTACTTACATTTGTACAATTAACCACTGTCATCATCCACTCTAGGTTTTGCTTAAGTTTTACAGTCCTAGTTTTTATCCTCTAGATTTCCTTCCAGTGACATACACAACCCTAGCCTTTTCTTGGGAAAGAACCACCCTTCAGAGACCTCCGCTGCCTGAGATGTTACTGTGCTTCTCAGTGAGCCCTGCTTCTACCCCTGCCTAGGGCAGGACTGAAATGGGGACTACCAGCTACTTTCTTTAATGGGCTGCTTAAAAAAAAAAAAAAAAAAATATATATATATATATATATATATATATATATATAATCTCAGAGCTGGAGTCCAGCACCCCAGTTCGCCAATCAAGAGCCAGATTTGATGCCCAGCCCTATCTGTTCATCTTGTTGGGGCAGAGCCATCCTTCAGCAAACTGAGCTCAGTCACCTCCAGAAGCCTCTGTGTCTTTCTGTCCACCCTGCTTCCTTCCCCTGCTGGGAGCAGGGCTGGAACAGAACCTGCCAGATTCTTTCTTTCTTGGTTGTGTTGTAAATTTGTCTGTGCTCACAGCTGGTATCCAGCAGTCAAACTTCATTAATCAAGGGCCACAACTGGAGCCTGGCCAAGTCCCCTTCCCCCGATCCTAGGAGAGAGAGCTTCTATTTCCCCCCAGGGAGTGATTCCCAAGTCAGCCTGCTGTGCCAGTGGGGGGTGGGCACCGGCGTCCACAGCATAGAAAGATTTACTCACAGCTCTTCACTACAATGTATCAGTCTTGCTCTATCTCTCATTCCTGGCTGGTATAAGGTGTGTGTCTGGTCTCCCGAGTCCCCCACCCCCCGACCCCAACATTTGTTTCGACAGTTCCTGGTAATTTACTAGCTGCCATAGAAGACAGACTAAATCCTAGAACTCTCTACACCACCATCTTCCTGCTCCTCTCTAGTTCTCTTTCTTAAGGTGGGTTTTTCTTTCATCTCTTACTTTGGGCAGTGAATGGTAACTGGCGTTCCTACAGTTCTCTCACAAGCAGTTTCTCAGATTCTAGCAACAGCCCTTTAGGGGAGAGATATGCCATTGTTTCTGTTCATGAGAAAACTTTTTTGACTCAGAGTTTGAAGCACTTGCTGAAGATTGATGGCAATGTGATTTGAATCTCAAATGGGTGTTCTTGGTACTAGATGATAGAGTTGGAAGTAGCCTGATTTAGGATAGGATAAAGCCAAAGCATATGGATTTTTGGTTTTTATGAGTGTAATGTAATACCTGTGAAGTAAAACAGCAGGGTTGGGCAGTGTTGCATGGCAATAATTAAAATCACCGAAGAGTTTATAGCTGTGGTGTTTGGGAACTATGTACCCCAGAAAAACATGTTCTTAAATTTAATCCATTCCTGTGGGTGTGAACACATTGTAAATAGGACCTTTTTTTTTTTAATTGAGATTGTTCACATACTATACAGTTACCAAAGATCCAAAGCGTACAATCAGTTGGCCTCAGTACCATCATACAGCTATGCATCCGTCACCACAATTAATTTTTTTTTCAATTTTTAGAACATTTTCATTACTCCAGAAAAGAAATAAAAACAAAAAAGGAAACTCAAATCCTCCCATACCCATAACCACCCCACCTCCATTGTTGACCCATAGTATTGGTATATTTGTTACTATTGATGAGAGAAGGATAAAATACTACTAACTGTAGTTTATAGTTTGCAATAGGTATATATTTTACCTATATGCCCCTTTATTATTAACTTCTAATTATAATGTCATACATTTGTTCTGGTTCATGAAAGAGATTTCTAATATTTGTACAGTTAATCACAGACATTGCCCACTACAAGGTTCAGTGTTTTATACATTCCCATCTTTTAACCTCCAACTTTCCTTCTGGTGACATATGTGACTATAATTAGTTCATATCAGTGAGACCCTGCAATATTTGTCCTTATGTGTCTGACTTATTTCACTCAGTATAGTGCCCTCAAGGTTTCTTCATCAACCCATTTTTTTTAAGACAGTGTTGTTCACACACCATCCATTCCGTCCTGAGTAAACAATTGATGATTCCCTGTATAGTCACGTATTTATGTATTGACCACCATCACCACTATCTGTATAAGGACATCTCTATTTCTTCCACGAAGCAGGAGGAAGAGTCAAAGAAGGTAGAGACAAAAGAAAAAGAAAGAAAAAAAATGACAGCTGAAAAGCAACAAAAGAAAGATAGAATTAAACTAAAGAACAATAGGGGTCAGACAACATCACCAATGCCAATGCCCTCCCTTATGTCCCCCTCTTATATCTATTTAGCTTTGGTATATTGCCTTTGTTACATTAAAGGAAGCATAATACAATGTTTCTGTTAATTATAGTCTCCAGTTTGCATTGATTGTATTTTTCCCCCACTACCTCCCTATTTTTAACACCTTCCAAGGTTGACATTGATTTGTTCTCCCTCATGAAAAACTTATTTGTACATTTTATCACAATTGTTGAGCACTCTAGGTTTCACTGAGTTATACAGTCCCAATCTTTTATCTTTCCTCTTCTGGTGTCCCATGTGCTCCTAACCTTCCTCTTTCAACCATACTCATAGTCATCTTTGTTCAGTGTACTTACATTGCCCTGCTACCATCACTCAAAGCTGTGCTCCAAACTTCTCACTCCTGTCTTTTTCTATCTGTCTATAGTGCTCCCTTTAGTATTTCCTGTAGAGCAGATTTCTTGTTCACAAACTCGGTCATTGTCTGTTTGTCAGAGAATATTTTAAACTCTCCCTTGTATTAAGGACAGTTTTGCCAGATATAGGATTCTTGGTTGGCGGTTCTTCTCTTTCAGTATTTTAAATATATCACACCACTTCCTTCTTGCCTCCATGGTTTCTGCTGAGAAATCCACAAATAGTCTTATCAAGCTTCCTTTGTACATGATGGATTGCTTTTCTCTTGCTGCTCTTTGTCTTTGACATTTGATAATCTGATTATTAAGTGTCTTGATGTAGGCCTATTCAGATCTGTTCTGTTTGGGGTACGCTGCGTTTCCTGGATCTGTAATTTTATGTCTTTCGTAAGAGATGGGTAATTTTCATTGACTATTTCCTTTTATTCCTTCTGCCCCTTTTCTCTTCTCCCTCTGGGACACCCATGATACGTACATTCAAGCGTTTCATGTTGTCTTTCAATTCTCTGAGATGTTGCTCATATTTTTCCATTGTTTTCCCCATTTGTTCTTCCATGTGTAGGATCTCAGGTGTCTTGTTCTCCAGTTCCTGAGTGTTTTTTTCTGCCTCTTGAGATCTGCTGTTGTATGTCTCCATTGTGTCTTTCATCTCTTGTGTTGTGCCTTTCATTTCCATAGATTCTGCCAGTTTTTTTGAACTTTCGATTTTTTCCTTATGTACGCCCAGTGTTTTCATTATACAGTTCCTCTCTTTTGCCATATCTTCCCTAAACTTTTTGAATTGACTTAGTATTAGTTTAAATTCCTGTATCTCAGTTGAAATGTAAGTTTGTTCCTTTGACTGGGCTATACCTTCGTTTTTCTCAGTGTAGGTTGTAGTTTTCCGTTGTCTAGGCATCTGGTTTCCTTGGTTACCCCAATCAGGTTTTCCCAGACCAGAACTGGCTTAGGTCCCAGAAGGAGGAAATATTCAACACCAGGTTTCCCTGAGGGTGTGTCTTAGAAGATTGACATACCCTGTGAGGCCTCAAGGTGCTGTGCTTTTCCTAACCTGCTCAACAGGTGGTGCCTGTCAGCCTGTTGCTCCTGACTGGTGTAAGGAGGTGTGGCCCCTTTAATTCTCAGCTTGTTTCTGGTTTGAGTATTTGCCCCCAGGCCCTGGGGTCTGGTTCTGAATGGAAGGCAGGTAGTAGAGCTGGGCACCACCTCTTTCCTGTTAGGAAAGATACATCCCCTAGGGAATTTTCATTTGTATTTAAATAGATTCTTTGTCTCTCTTACTCTGCTATCTCCACCCTTGTCTGGGTCAGAGCACTGCTAACTGAAAATGGCTGAGGCTCTCTCCACTGCAGAGCACTGCGAACTGAAAATGGCTGAGGCTTTCTCCACTGAGCTGCTCAGGTTAAGAGAGAGAAAAAGAGACAGAAAGCCCCCTTTCAGGGTCAGTCCACAGCCCCCAGTTTCACCCATTGGCCAGAGATAGCACCCGGTCCTTTGGGCTCCCCCTCCTGAGACAGATAAGTCCCCTGGCTCTTCAAGTTCAGTCATTACTAAAAGTCTCTGCTTGTTAGGGATTTGCAGCTTGTCATTCTTTGTTTGCCAGTTAGAACCCCAGCTGGAGCTCCCTGAGGTATATTTGCTTGTTCAGAGAGTGCTGTTCTCTCTCAGTGAGTCTTTGCAGTTTGTACTGTCATGTGGGGAGGGGGCTCCCGGCTCATGTTCGCAGTTTCTACTCACAGATTACATGCTGCAATCTCAGGCATTCCTTCTAATCCAGGTTGGTGTATGATGTGTAGAAAGTCAAGTTTGTCTCCCAGCAGTTATTCCAGATCATTTACTAGTTGTTCCTGGTTGTTTATTAGTTGCTCCAGGGGGACTAACTATCTTCCACTCCTCTCTATGCCGCCATCTATAAAATAGGATCTTTTGATGAGATAACTTCAGTTAAGGTGTGACCCAGCCCAATCAGGATGGGTCTTAATCCTATTACTGGAGTCCTTTATAAGCAGAATGAAATTCAGACAGATGAGAGAAAGCCATGGGAAGCAAGAAGCTGAAGGTAATGGAACCCAAAAGAGAAGGGAGAGTCCACCATTTGCATTGCCGTGTTACAGAGGAGCCCATGACAAACAATCACTGCAGCCAGCCCCAGAATGCCAGTCTTTGGGAAGAAAGCATTGCCTTGATGATTCCTCAATTTGGACTTTTCCTAGCTTCAAAATAATTCCCATTGTTTAAGCCAACCCATTTCATGGTATTTGCTTGGACAGCCAAGGAAAACTAAAACAATAGCATTTTATAATACTTCTTAAAATTAGGAGCATAATCAAGGTCATTTTAGTGATAAACCTCTGGCTTAGAAATTTTCAAAATTGTGATTGCATTGAATAAAAATCAAGTCCCATATCAACAGAAGGAGTACCTGAACTTTGACATCTTACTGGTAATATAGGAAACCTCAAAGTGTCTCTAAGATGAAAACATATTGATTATTTAGTCATGGTGACATGACAGACAGACAGTGAAAACAGAAGGGAAATTGAGATAATAATGCTAAGCAATATGTTAAAATGTGTTGTCATCCACTTCAAACTTCCAAAATGTCACTTTGTCCTGTCATGACTGTTGAAATTGTCAAAGGTTCTGTATCTGCTATGCCATCAACCTCTGTTTTGCTTTCCAGTTCCTTCATAATAAATAAGACCTTATTCCAACTTTAAGTCCTTTTTCCCATTACTTCCTAAAATTCTACCCAGCTGAGTTTTTCCCTGTCCCATCAGTAGTTTATGCTCAGTCTTGCTGAGCATACTGTCAGTCTTTGCTTCCCCAGCCTAGAATGTCTTATTTTAGTGAGCAATTGTGTCCATCCTTGAAGAAGCCAGGTAGAAGTTCTGTCTTTTTCTTGAAGACTTACCTAACTTAGCAGCCCTCCAGATGGGGGTATTAATAAACCTTACCATATATCATCTGCCGCTTACTTATTATAGTCTTGCCTTTGTACTGTTTCATATGGGAATCATCTAACCAAATCAGAAGTTCTTTTGACGGTAGGAACCATGTCTTACTCATCTGTATTTCACATGTACTTGCTATAATGTTAAGCCCACCTTATGTGCTACTTCGGTGTTTGATAAAGTAGGGAAGCTAGACTTTTTTCCCCAACCAAAGCATGCAGGAATAGGAAGAATAGAAATGAAGTCTTAATAGGGAAGGGGGAGGGGGCTGTACATTATTTTCCTTTAGTCTAGATTTGAAATACTTCATTTTTTTTATGTGGATTTCACTCTAGTATAAGTTTACACCATCCTTTTCACCCATAAAAGACTTGCCTTTGACTTTTACTTGTCCTTGAAGTATATATTCAATTCTCTATTCTGTTTGCTTTAAATTTTGTGATTTCTTTTTTCATTTCTTAGTATCTGTATTGTAACTTCATGTCTGATTCAGGATGCTTTTGAGGCAGGGACTGTACCTACAGAATTTTCTTCATATGTGGCTTTATTTCCATATGTGATGGAATTAATGAACACATTGCTTCTGATGATACAGTATTTGAGTACCCAGGAGTACCTTGGATTATGATCTAACTATATTGAACTTTTAAAGGTTTGAGTGCTGCTTTCTAAAGCTGTAAAAGCATGCCAGATTTTAAGAGAATTGGGTGCGAAAAGGTCCATGCTTATACTAACTAAATACTGTACCCTGATTGTTTTTCCTATCAATGAATAATTGGGGTAAGGCGTGTTCATTTTTGTTATTAAAATCACTTAGAGAAAAGTATTATGATTATGGTGGTCTTCCCTGTATTGCAAGATGAGGGCTGAGTCAATCCAGAGGATGTACCTGGCTTAAAGTTCTCTCCCTTTTAACCTGTATTTCAGGATATCAATGCGTACAATGGTGATGAGCCCACGGAAAAGTTACCTTTTCCCATCATCGATGATAAGAATCGGGACCTTGCCATTCTGTTGGGAATGCTGGACCCAGCAGAGAAGGATGAAAAGGGCATGCCTGTGACAGCTCGTGTGGTGAGTCTCAGAAATCCATTTTATATGACTGACCAGACTATATGTCAATATAAAATGCTTAGATCAACTAGAAGGAAAATGGAAATATACCCAATTGTGAAATCGCTATATATTGGTGACAGTTTCATTGACTATCTGTAATGCTAACGCTAGATGACTGAATTTTCCAGCTACCTTTTTAAACTGCTTAAATGGTAGTTGTTAGAAATCTACTGAAAAAGTTTTTTCTAAGAGGTCATCTAGAATTTAGAAATCTTTTCCATAGCTCTCCTAATGGCTCTCTTTTTAAAGTGATAGGCCATTTCCTTCGTAAGGTAGCTGTTTTTCTCTGCCTGCTAGAGAATAAATCCATTCCCTTATCTGCATAACCATACAACTTTTGAGGGCAAATATCACTTTCCATTGGTATTATTTTTATGATAATCATCCCTAGTTTGATAGACTTTGACATAGTACCTTCTTGGAGCCTTTCCTAGATTAATTCACTTACAGTTTTTCTTGCTGGAACAGCCAGAAAGAAATATAATTTCTTTATAAGTTAAAAAAAATAACCTGGAGATGAAAATTACTTATATTCCTGCCACCCAGACTAACAGTTTGGTGTATCTCTCTAGGTGTTTCTCTTTTTTTTTTTTTTTTAAACTCTCTCAAAAATTTTTAATGGCTGCAGAGCTTTCTTAGTGGCTTTAACATCAAAAGTATTCAATTGCCAGACCCAGCTTCCAGGAAAATGGAGGAATAGGGAAGTTGTTGCAGATCCCACTGCTATCCCCAAAGTACTGACTACACAGGCAGAAAATATCCAAATCAGCTGTTCAGGGGTCCAGGAGATTAGGGGAGTTCTGTGCAGCATCCAGCAAATTGTGGGACAAAGAAACTGAGAAACCGCAGTCAGAGACTAATTCCAGTGTGGTTCCTGGCACCCATCCTCCACTCTTGAGATGGGCAGGCCTGCTTGGCAGGCTGCTGCAGATTGGAGGGCCACAGGAATGCTCCACCACAAGTACAGAGTGGGGCACAGCCCAGTACTGATCCAGCTGTTGGCCAGCAAATTTAGACCGCTGGATCCTGCTGTTCTAGCCTGTCCTGGTCAGGAGCCACCACGCCATTATTTAACCATGTCAGAGGTGGATCTGTCAAAGGGCCAAAAATAGCCTGTGTTCCTGGACTGAGGGGAATAGGTTGCCAAAGTGCCGTGTGCTGGGCAGGTCAGGAAAGTGCATTTTCAGGGGAAACGTCAGAAAGGTTTGATGAAAAATGCTATCAGCTCGGCAGGCCAGGAAAGTGCATCCTTGGGAAGTGGAAGGAGAAAAGGCTTTTCGGAGTCTCTCTTGAACCTCTCCCTAGGGCCCTTTGCATCTGGTCTGTGTCCCCAGCATGGGTCCTTGATACTGCTTTGGCTGGGAAATACTGATGAACCAAGGGCAAAAGAAGAACCTAAACACAAACCCAATTAAAAACAAAATCCTAGGCAAGAGAAACCAAACCTTCACAATAATCTCATCAAGATATTCAGATGCCCAGATATGAGCAAAAAATTATAAGCCATGCTAAGACACAGAAATTTATGGCCTAGTCAAGAACAAATTAAAAAGTTGGAGGGGATAAAGAATTTGAAACAAATAATCAAAGATTTTCAAACAAATCTCCTAAATCAGTTTAAAGAGATGGCTAAAGAGATACCAAACATTAAGAAGACACTGGATGAGCATAAAGAATTTGAAAGCATGCAAAGAAAAATAACAGGCCTTATGGGAATAAAATGCACAATAGATGAAATTAAAAATATACTAAAGGCATACAGCAAATTTGAAAGGGCAGAGGAAAGAGAGAGCTAGAAGACAGCATCCAAATTCGAACACACAAAAGAACAGATGGAGAGAAGAATGGAAAACTGAAGGGAATAATAGACATCTCTATAATAATAGTTGGGAACTTCAATACACCACTCTCATCAATAGTTAAAACATCTAAACAGAGGATAAATAAGGAAACAGAACCTAAATAATAAAATAAATGAACTAGACCTAACATATATGTAGAACATTGCACCCCAAAGCAGCAGGATATATATTATTCTTAAGTGCACATGGATCATTCTCTAGGATAGACCACATTAAAACAGGTCTTAATAAATTTAAAAAGATTGAAATTATACAAAGCATTTTCTCTGATCATAATGTAATGAAGTTAAAAATCAGTAATAGGCAGAGAACTGGCAAATTTACAGATATATGGAGGTTAAACAATATACTCTTAAAACAATCGGTGGGTCAAAGGAGAAATTGTAAGAAATATCAGTAAATATCTCAACAAATGAAAACGAGAACACAACATCAGAACTTATGGGATGTAGCAAAGACTGCTGAGAGGGAAATTTATAGCCCTAAATATCTACATTATAAAGGAAGAAAGCTAAAATCAAAAACCTAACTGAATACATGGAGGAACTAGAGAAAGAACAGCAAATTAATCGCAACACGAGCAGAAGGAAAGCAATAACAAACATTAGAGAAGAAATAAGTGAAATTGAAAACAAACAAACAAAAAAAACAGACTCAATAAAACCAAAAGTTGGTACTTTGAGAAGATGAATAAATTTGATAAACCCTTAGCTAGACTGATTAAAAAAAAAAAATGAGAGAAGATGCAAATAAATAAAACCAGAAATGAGAGAGGGTTCATTACCACTGACCCCGTAGAAAAAAAAGATCATAAACAGCTACTATGAACAACTGTATGCCCACAAATTAGACAACTTAGATGAAATAGACAATTTCGTAGAAACACACAAACAACCTACACTGACTCTAAGAAATAGAAAACCTCATCAAACCAATCCTGCTCAAAGGTGAACAGGAGGGGATTCTACATAACTCATTCTATAAAGCCAACAACACCCTAATACCAAAGCCAGATAAAGATACTGCAGACCAATCTTTCTAATGAACATAGATGCAAAAATCCTCAACAAAATACTTGCAAATCAAATCTAAGAGCACGTTAAAAGAATTAGGCACCATGATCAAGTGGGTTTTATCCCAAGTATGGAAGGGTGGTTCAACACAGGAAAATCAATTAATGTAATACACTGTATTAGCAAATCTAAGGGGTAAAACCACATGATCATCTCAATTGATGCAGAAAAGGCATTTGACAAAATCCATCATCCTTTTCTTGATAAAAACGCTGCAAAACACTTCTCAACATGATAAAGGGCATATATGAAAAACCCATAGCTAATATCATACTCAGTGGGGAAAGACTATATGTCTTCCTTCTAAGATTGGGAACAAAAGAAGGATGCCCACTGTTTTAGTTTGCTAAAGCTATCAAAATGCCATATACCAGAAATGGTCTGGCTTTTTACAATGGGATTTATTAACTTTCAGACTCACAGTTCTGAAACCATGCAGGTGTCCAAATCAGGGTGTCAACAGGCGATGCTTTCTCTCCAAAGACTGACTACCAGCAATTTTCAGCTCCTCTGTCACATAGCCAAGCACATGGCAATGTCTGCTGGTCTCTCCCGGGTTTCATTGCTTACAACTTCTGTCTTCAGTGACTTCCTCTCTGAGCTTCTCTATGTTCTCTTTCAGCTTCTCTGGCTCTCTTAGCTTCTCTGGGTTTTTTTTTTCCTGTGTCTTCTTTCTGTCGTTTATCCTCTTATAAGAGGATATCCTATAGTAAGAGGATTAAGACCCACCCTGAATGAGGTGGGTCACATCTCAAGTTAAGGTCCTACTCACCAAAAGATCCTATTTACAGTGGTTCTCCACCCACAGAAATGGACTAGCTTTAAAGACATGATCTTTTTTGGGGTACAGCTTCAAACAGTCATACTCACTGTTACCACTATTATTCAACATGTTGGAAGTTCTAGCTAGAACAATTAGGCAAGAAAAGGACCTAATAGCATCCAAATCAGAAAGGAAGAAGTAAAACTGTCACTGTTTGCAGATGACATGATCCTATAATTAGAAATCCTTAAGAATCCACAAGAAAGCTATTAGAGCTAATAAACTCAGAGTCAGAATCTTGAATAGAGGTACCAGGGAATGGGCTGGGACTAGGGATAGGAAGTTAAGGCTTAAAGTGTACAAGGTTCCTACTAGGAATGATGGAAATGTTTTGGTGATGGATGGTGGTGATGGTAGCACAATATTGTGAACCTAATCAACAGCACTGAAATTTTATCTGAGTGTGATTAAAACGGAAAATGTTAGATTGTATAGTTGGTAACAGAATAAAGTTTTAACAAGGTGTTAATTATAGAGTGGTGTATGGGAAAAGCACCTAATGCAAACTATGGACTATAGTTAACAGTAAGATCTTAATATTCTTCCATCAAATTGTCTCGGTTTGCTAATGCTGCCATTATGCAAAATATCAGAATTGGATTGGCTTTTATAAAGGGAATTTATTTGGTTACAAATTTACAGTCTGAAGGCCATGAAAATGTCCAAATTAAGGCATCAGCACAAGTATACCTTCACTGAAAGGCCCATGGCATCTGCAAAACCTCTGCTAGCTGGGAAGGCACGTGGCTGGTATCTGCAGATTGTGTTCCAGGTTGTGTTCCAGTTTCTCTCTCAGCTCTGTGCATTCTTCAAAATGTTGCTCTTGGGGTGTTTTGTCCTCTCTTAGCTTCTCCGGAGCAAACTCTGGGCTAGTATCTACAAAGTATCAGCAAAAATCTGCTTTCAACAGCTGTCTCCAAGATCTCTCTTGAAGCTGCAGCTGCTCTCCAAAATGTCACTCACAGCTGCACTGAGGTCCTTCTGTTTATGAGCTTTTTTATAGGACTCCAGTGATTAAATCAAGACCCACATTGAATGGGTGGGGCCCATATCCATGGAAACATTTTAATCAAACAGTTTACCCACAGTCGATTGAGTCACATCTCCATGGAAACAACCTAATCCAAAGGTTCCAACTTAACACTAATACGTCTGCCCCCACAAGATTGCATCAAAGAATGTGGTATTTTGGGGGACATAATACATCCAAACTGGCACAGAAATGTGACAAAGGTACAACACTGAAGCTAAGTGTTAATAATAGGGGGGTTCAAGGGGAATGGGGATTTTCTTTTTGGATCTATGAAAATGTTCTAAAATTGATTGTGGTGATGTAAGCACAGTTCTGTGATTATAATGAGAGCCATTGATTACACACTTTGGATGGACTGAATGGTGTGTGAATAAAATTGTGTTAAAGAAAAAGCACTCAGAATTATTTATGTCTTTCTATGCTTTGCAGGTGTTTATTTTTGGTCCTGATAAGAAACTGAAGCTGTCTATCCTCTATCCAGCTACCACTGGAAGAAACTTTGACGAGATTCTCAGAGTAGTTATCTCTCTCCAGCTGACGGCAGAAAAGAGGGTTGCTACCCCAGTTGATTGGCAGGTAAAGAGGATATGGGGGCAGAGATTCACTTGCCCAGAATACACGAGGGGTCAGTCTACAAATGGCCATCTTGCGGGTCTGTGTTACCTGGTACTCTTGTTCCTCTGGCTTGTAAGCGCACTGGGAGACTTTTTCATGACTGAGCTTAAGGTCTGATAAGAGGCCATTTTCAAGGACTTTAATGCCTTTTAAACAAAACAGAAACTTTCCTATATTACGTTCTATCTTTTAGATTGTTAGGACAAATTAATTGTTAGAATGATTCCTTTTCCTAATACAAAGACCTTTTATCTAACTATTCCAGTTTGGTAATACTGCTTTTTCGCAAAACACCAGAAATAGATCAGCTTTTATAAAGGGGGTTTATTTGGTTACAAAGTTACAGTCTTAAGGCCATAAAGTGTCCAAGGTAACACATCAGCAATTGAGTACCTTCACTGGAGGATGGCCAATGGCGTCTGGAAAACCTCTGTTACCTGGGAAGGCACGTGGCTGGCGTCTGCTCCAGAGTTCTGGTTTCAAAATGGCTTTCTCCCAGGACGTTCCTCTCTAGGCCGCAGCCCCTCAAAAATGTCACTCTTAGTTGCTCTTGGGGCATTTGTCTTTTCTTAGCTTCTCAGGAGCAAAAGTCTGCTTTCAAAGGCCTTCTCCAAAATGTCTCTGTAAGCTGCAGCCTCTCTCTCAGCTCCTGTGCGTTCTTCAAAATGTCCCTCTTGGCTTTAGCAGGCTCCCTCCTTCTGTCTGAGCCTATATAGTGCTCTAGTAAACTAATTAAGGCCCACGCTGAATGGGCAGGGCCACACCTCCATGGAAACTATCCAGTCAGAGTTATTACCTACAGTTGGATGGGTCGCATCTCCATGGAAACAATCAAAGAATTACAATCTAATCAACACTAGTACATCTGCCCACACAAGACTGCTTCAAAGATAATGGTATTTTGGGGGACATAATACATTCAAATTGGCATGCTAACCATTCTCTGATGGTGGGATATTTATATCAAAACCTTGGTTAGCCACTTTTCTCAAGTCATGGCTATAAAGCTATTTGGTATATTAATGTCATGAAACATTTCATGACATTAATTTCTCTTGTGCGTCAGTCTCTGAAACCTGTACATAAACTTTTAAGTTCTAGGATTTCTGCAATATCTAGGACATGGGTAGCATCACAAGAGTGTTGTAACATTGTTATATTTCTTAAATATGCTAACCTAAATAACCAATAATTCTGAGCTCAAGCCCTAGGTTTTGTGATTTTGTTATTTTTTTCTGACAGATAAGGCATTTAGATTATGTATCCATTAATTGAACATAACATCTGTTGGGCCCAGGCAGTATTTTAAGTGCTTAGGTTACAGCAGTGAACACAGACGGTCCCTTGCCTCATAGAACTTACATTCCAGAGGGTAGAGACAAAAAGTAGACAAGTCTTATTATATATTAGGGGGTCATAAGTGCCACAGGTGCTACAGAGAATAGTTAAGCAGAAGTGGGGAGAATTGGAGTATGATGATGGGAGGATTGGTTTTGTACTTGGCTAAATTGAAGGCCTTTCTCTTAAGGAACCTTTGAGAAGGACATGAAGAAAGTGAGGAACCAAGCCATACATATTTGTGAGGAGAGCCCCACCCCAGGCAGGCAGAACAGCTAGTGCAAGGACCTTTGCCTTCAAGTGAGCTTGGTGTGTTCGAGGATAAGAAGGAAGGCCAGTGTGTCTGGAAAGGCAGCAGCAGGAGGTGGGGTGAGGGTGCCGGAGATCAGAGAGGAGGCGGGATCCAATCGCACAGGGTCTGGTCAGCCACAGTAAGGACTTAGAACTAAAATGTAAAGTGGGGTGGGAAGCCACTGGTGGTTTTAAAACAGAACAATTTCTTGGTAAGATACGGAAATACTTTTCTCATGAAAGTGTCACAGATCAACCTGTGAAAACAAAATTCCTTGGACAAGAGAGAATAAATGATATTTGATTGTTCTCTTTAGTACCTATAACTACTTTTCTAAAGTTTTTATGTGTCTTTAGGCTTCACAGTAAGATTGAATTTCACTTTTCTCAATGTCTCTCAATAGGTTGGAGGCAGTGTGATGGTCCTTCCAACTATCCCTGAAGAAGAAGCCAAAAGAATTTTCCCTAAAGGAGTCTTCACCAAAGAGCTCCCATCTGGCAAGAAATACCTCCGCTACACTCCCCAGCCTTAAGTCTCTGGGAAGTTGGTGCTGGAGTTGCTCACTTAGCACAGTGAGCCAGGGTTTGCTACCTGCCAATCATGTTTTCCTGCAGAAATCCCATAAAACCATCCAAGTGTGATCACAGCCAAGGCCTTTAGGTTGCTTATTAGGTGGCTTATTAAATGAAAATGGCACTAAAATTTTGGGGGGATTCATTTACTCTGTGCCTTTATCAGCTCTCTGTTCTGTCCCTGTATCTCAGCATTCTGCTGGCTCTTTCTGAAATATATTCTCTGTTTGGGGCTGGAATCTCATTTCAGGGTTTGTATTTTGCTCCATCATAGAATAGCTCAGCTTTTCAGCTGTCCTAATCAAATCCTCTCTTCTGTTAGCCATTTTGGGGAGTAACAGAACTTGAGATTCAGCTTTCTAGGTAAATAATTAACCCAAGAACATAGAGTAATCCAGATAATCTTCAACATTCAGTGTTTTAACCACAGCTGGGGGAGAGAATTTTTTAATTCTGTACTTTTCCATCCCATTTGGGAAGGGTGGGAGGAGGGAATTTTAAAGTATTTTGCTATAAAGAAAATAAAATTTTGCAATAAATTTCTATCAAAAGGGGGAGCTACAGAAAAAAAGATGTACCAGAAAGTGGACAATCCTATAGCAAGTTCCACGTATTTTTCACATAGTATTTCTGGGCATCAGTCTGCTCTAAAATGTGATATACATAAAAGAGCACACCTTGGGAAGAAAAGAAAGGGTGATTTTAAATGTTTTATTATAGTGGTAGGTGCACTATTGCAGTAGGTGGCTATTTTCTGAATTTTGCTTTTTTTGGGGATTAGCAAATAAAATCCTTCACTAAAAGTGGATCAGAGAATTCTTTTGTCACAGTTTGATTACAAGTTTAGACTTGTCCTGAAGGGCAGAGGTTTCCTTGTTGCTAGGATTGGCATTAATACTCCTCTCCAAAGACAAATTTATAAAATTTCATTTAACGAAAATTGGGATCAGCTGAAGAACATGTGCTTTTGATTTCACCATCTTCTTGGCCCACCCAGCTCCTTCATGTTACTTGCCTGGATTCTGTTGTCCCTAATTGTGATCCCTGATGTAAAGAACTCCTAACCTAATGCCTTAATGGGATGGTTGAGCTTAAGAATATTCCCCTTGAGAGATGGCACTTCTGTGCTGTTCTAGGTAAATGTAAAACATGATCCCTGGTGCCATGTGTTAAGTCATTAAGCCTTTAGTTTCTGATTTTTTTTTTCCACGTATAAAATTTGGGTGAAACTAAGAAGGTTGAGAATGCAGGTATAAATTCCAAATTTGTACAGTATTACAGGGAATGCTCGTCTGAGGGAGAATTGAGAGGACTGGCCTCCTGCTCTCATTCTTCCTCAGGTTACAAAGTAGTTTGCCCTTAAAGAACTATCTGGTCCTCTTGTAGCAAATCTTCTGACTAGTTCCTCACTCTTCGGCTTCCTGTCATCTCTCCACTGCTCTCTTCCCTTTGCTTTTTGCCTCCTAATCCTTGTCTATCTTGGAGAAGTTGGCTTTAACTCTCTTTTATAGTTACAGTTCAAAGGTTAACTCTCCAGCCGTAATGACTCACTCAAACTTTTATCTTTACTGGCCAGTGGTACATCTGTCATCAAAATTGTAAATTCATAGTCCAATTCATCAACTTTTCCCCCAACCTCAATAAACCTATTGCCTGTCTCACCAGTCATACTGAGACCCAAAACCCTGGTGTTTTTACTATGTCTACTCTGTCCACATAACTCATACCCTTAGTATGAGTTACAGAACTGTCAGCAAGCAGCCATGAAGCCATGAGACTTTGTGAAAGTATTGTTCTCCAAATCTAAAATATAAGATGAATATGCATTTCCAGGCTAAAAGTTATCCTAAGTACATTACTTAAAACACTATTTGGCAAGGGCAGTGAAGTTTCCTTATCGAGACTTTTTGCCTTCAGTTTTCATAAGGAAAACAGAATAAATTCCATTATGCCTCCAAGGATTTATTATTTGAACTTGAACCAATATCTGACCATTGTGACTATGGAAGAAGCGTAAAGAATTTGAGAGTGGTCCATGTGGCTTCTCAAAGAATTAGCTACTGCTTTGGCAAGAACTACAGAGAGTCTTTGTTGAACAAAGCAATGAACTCAGAACAAACAATGAACTTGTGACTGACTTAACAGGAGGATTCTTCCCAATGGCTGTAAATCTGATGTCTCCTCTGCCCTAAGAGTGAAGAAGCTCAGGGAAGGGGTTAGGATTCAGAATGGCTGAGTTTAAATGGCCGAGTCAAGGTGCCAATTTTTGGGTGCAGTGAACTGGAATAACGACTTACTCCCAAACAGCCCTTTGACCTTACCACTTTGAAGTAATGTGAATGAAGCAATGGGAACTGACAACTTTGATTCTAGCTCAAAAGGTAGGCTTAACTGGTTAGAAAAGATCACTACCTCCTTCTCAGTGATTGGTTCAGAAATGTGACCAAATTCTTGCTGATGACACACCAATAGAGGATTGTTGGAGACTGGAGATTTCTCAAAGAAGTCTCATTCTTGAGAGCAATTGGAAGGTTTTTTGGGGGAGGAGGGGGTCTCCCACTGGATATAAACAAGAAAGCATGAAGTGCTGATTGATACTGGCAGGCATCTTACAACCAGGAGCCGGAAAGAGCCTCAAAATGAGGCTGAAATTGTGAGCAGCATAATAGAAGGAAAAAAGAAACCCAATCCTTGATAGTAACACTAAGTCTGTTAGCCATGAATCTATTCTACCTCAACCATAAGAATACATTTCCTTAGTGTTTAAGCCTGTTTGAAGCATCCTAACTGATAGGCATGAACAGGAAGTATGGTCTTCTAGTTAAGTATATGGCAGTGTGCCTTCTAGGCAAGATTGTAGAGCAGACATCTGCTTAATTTTATATCCCCTTTACTTACTTGCAGTTTGAACTCCCAATATACATTGGAGGAATCCATTAAAATTCAGAGCCCAAGGGCCTACTTCCAGAGATAGATTCCATAGGTGGTGTGCCAGTTTGGAAAAATTATGTCCCCCAAAAAGCCATGTTCTTTAATGCAATCTTGTAAGGGCAGATTTAGTCCGTTGATGGTGGAAATGTTTCATTAAATTATTTTCATGGAAATGTGGACCTCACCCATTCAGGGTGGGTCTTAATTAAATCAATGGAGTCCTATAAGAGCTCACAGACAGAAGGAGCTCAGAAGAGCTGACAGACTTTGGAGAGATGCTTGCTGGTACTTTGAGATGCTTGGAGACATTTGAAGATGCTAGCCCAGAGTTTGCTCCAGAAGAGAGGACCCTGACCTTAGATGCACAGGAGGTGAAGAAGCTAAGAGAGACAAGCCCAGGGACATTTTGGAGAAATCCACTTTGAAATGCAATCCAGGAGCAAAGGAGCAGCAGACACCAGCCACGTGCCTTCCCAGCTGACAGAGGTTTTCCCGACGTCACTGGCCATTCTTCAGTGACGGTATCCTCTTGTTGATGCATTAGTTTGGACACTTCTGTGACCTTAGAACTGTACATCTGAAACCTAATAAATCCCCTTTATAAAAGCCAATCCATTTCTGGTATTTTGCTTAATGGCAACTTTAGCCAACTGGGACGGGTGACCAGAAATTCTTCATTTTTAACAACCCAGATGATTGGTGTAAATTACAGCATACAGTGCTGTTGCTCACCCAATATGCATTTCCCCATTTCTCTTACTAAGAGAACCCAGATTGTCTTTAGGGTGGCAAGGCGAGGTGCCAGTTAAAATTCTTGAGATGAATTTTGAGATAGGTATGGTCCTTTGATGACAGTGCTGGCCTGGAGAGGGGTCCCTTCCTGACTCCTGACTCAAGGAAAAAGCTCTTTGCCCTCTTCCTGAAAGGCAAGTGGGATTCCTGTAAGTATTAGGGTCATTTTGCTACCATGAGGATGTCAAGTCATGGGCCGCTCCAGTCCAACTGAACCCCAAGAACAAAGAACACATCAGGCAAAAAGTTCCCCAAGAATTTTAGTTAGGGACTGACTGACAGGAGGATTCTTCCCAATAGCAGACCAGTTGGGAGTCAATGATCCACACAGCAGAAGAGGAGTGCCTTATAGAGCTCAGCAGAGCCTCACTAGATTTGGTTACAAAGGAGCCTCAGCTGAGTCTCAGGAAAGTTGATTTCAGCAGAACCTTGGGAGCTTTGGTTGCAAAAAAACCTCAGCTGAGTCTCTGGAAAGTTGATTACCAACAGTGATTAGGCTCAATGACCTTCAATGTCCATGCTCTGATCATGCAGCTGCTGCTGCGAGCTCAAGGCTCCACCCTTTTCCCAAAGGAAGTGGGGAGGTTCCAATCCCTGGGCTGCCACACAGGCCAAGAATGGAAGTAAAGGAGGCCACAGGAGCCTGGGTCCATGAAGTTCCTCAAGCTGCTGCCTATTTTCAGGTGTCTTATTACATGAGAAAAATGAACCCCCACTTGGTTATGCCACTGTGGTTGGGTTTCTGTAATGTGCAGCCTCATGCAATATTAGCTGACACACAGGCGGTCTGCAGACCACCAGAAAGACTGCCCTATTATGTCAAGGTATCCAGAAGGTTCTAAATAAATACCTTGGGCTTGGCTTTTTCTCTTGTATTTCCTTCTATTTTTACCTCTATTATGGTTTTCCCTAGAAAATTATTTCCCTAGAAATAATTGCATATTATTTCAAAGTCTTGTTGAAATGAAAAGGAATAATGGTTTCTAAATAATAAACCACAGCATAAAATTCAACTTTATTTAACTTTAAAGAATAAAATGAAAAATGACATCAACCAGTACTATGCAGTCTAAGAATGTTAGTTTCTCCTAAACTTTGCTTTAAGTAATTTAAGATGGTGGAACATAGGCCCATTTTTCAATTTTTACTAAATTTGGTGGGGGGAGATAACTATACTATGGAAAACATTCAGGAGGCACTAATAATAGCAATTTCAAATATCAAAATTGCAGGTCCCATGCTTAAAACTAATCTATTAATTATACAACTCTGGATAGTGTACTCTATTATAACTTGCCCTCAGCTGGAAGCAGGATCTTATTTGAGTTTTGGGGTATCTTATTCTCCCGTATTTTTAACATCTCAAGTATAATGCAGTGGCTTAAAATTAGAGCTTTTACAACAGTCCATCAATTGCTTGTAAAATAAATGCAGCAAATTGTTTCAGCATCTACTAAGTATACCCTTGCCAGATAATCTTTCATCACTGGAGCCAGGATATTAATTAGTTCGGTCTTTAACCTGGCTTCGTACATCACACTGTTGCCATTAATACCCTTTTCTAAAATGGGATCCGATGTCCAACTATAAAAGAAAATGAAATGTAATACATTAGACCAGGAGCATTTCAGGAAAAACTTCTTACCTATCAAATGCATCCAGAAAGCTTACTGAAGTTTCCATTTTATTATCTTGGAACATTACTTCTAAAAGATTTCACATGTAAAGGGCTTTGAGAGGTACATTATAATTAATGTGCACGATCATTTTGTATAGAGATATTACATTAATTCAATTTGAGTAGTCTATCAAAAGTGCCCGTAAGTGAAAGAGCAATGAAAGGATGTCCGGCGCTTCTCCGCCCCGCCTCGAGTCCTCGGTCGGCCGGCGATGGGGACCAGAGAGATAAGGGGAGAGAGGGTGCGGACAACGTCTTACCCGGAGCACTTGTGATCACTCAGGACTCGCGGTGGTAGTAGGGGTGAACTCCCGGACTGCCCCATGCTTGCAGCCGGCACTGTCTTGTAATCACTCGGAGAGCTCTTCCGAGTCCCCGGGGCTACCTGAACGCCCACAGGCCCTAGTCCTCGTATGGAAAACTTTTAATGGGACTAGGCAATCATCATCTTTACAGGTTCCACCCGGGGCGAGACACCTCGGGGGAGAACAACCTCGATGCGGCCGTCAGGTACGGCTCCTTGTGGGCTGTCTCCCCGAGCTTTGCCCGGGAACTTTCTTATAAACCTTGCGTGTATCCAATGGGCTAACGCCACGCACACAAGCATGATTGGTGAATACAGCGGGTGGTTACATACATCAGGCGCCATCTTGGCACCACTCGATGGGCGGGGGGAACTCAAGGGCAGGCTGCAGCTTGTCTACTAGGCCAAATCCGGAAGGTGGCTGCTCACATCTCCCCCTTTTTTGTTTTTTATGCCCCAGTGTCTCCAGTGATGAATGTGCTCCCGTGGACCAAGATGGCCCACAACGTATTTTTTGGTGCTTTGGGGAGTCTGGACTAGGTCCCGGCCATACCAAGGTGGGACCTCTGGCACCGACCAGAATGCTCACTTCATATAGAGACCGGAGAACCCGTGAGCCGGAAACCACGTGGCCCTCCTTGCAGTACTCAGTCTCGCAACTGGGGGACAGGAGGATTAGGAGAAGGTAGCCAGTGCCGAGGGCGTCACTAGGAGCCTCTGTGCAAACGCCAAGGGTCCCGTCTGGCCACAACTAGGACTCTGCGTAAGAGGTCCACCTTCTCGCGGTGATCAGTCGCGGAGGTCAAACCACGGATCCCGGGAGCACGTCTCCGTCGGGGCGAGGGGAACGCAAATGAGGTTGCGGGTTCGAAGTTCCCCGTACGGGCCACCACTTGTCCGGCGCTTCTCCGCCCCGCCTCGAGTCCTCGGTCGGCCGGCGATGGGGACCAGAGAGATAAGGGGAGAGAGGGTGCGGACAACGTCTTACCCGGAGCACTTGTGATCACTCAGGACTCGCGGTGGTAGTAGGGGTGAACTCCCGGACTGCCCCATGCTTGCAGCCGGCACTGTCTTGTAATCACTCGGAGAGCTCTTCCGAGTCCCCGGGGCTACCTGAACGCCCACGGGCCCTAGTCCTCGTATGGAAAACTTTTAATGGGACTAGGCAATCATCATCTTTACAGGTTCCACCCGGGGCGAGACACCTCGGGGGAGAACAACCTCGATGCGGCCGTCAGGTACGGCTCCTTGTGGGCTGTCTCCCCGAGCTTTGCCCGGGAACTTTCTTATAAACCTTGCGTGTATCCAATGGGCTAACGCCACGCACACAAGCATGATTGGTGAATACAGCGGGTGGTTACATACATCAGGCGCCATCTTGGCACCACTCGATGGGCGGGGGGAACTCAAGGGCAGGCTGCAGCTTGTCTACTAGGCCAAATCCGGAAGGTGGCTGCTCACAAAAGGAGAGTTGAATTCCAGTCAACTTCATGACTGATTGCAGGGTAACTGCAAACATTTTTCTTAAATAGAAGAGACTTTTTTAAAATAATGGGGCTGGAAAAGATAGTAGCAAACCAGTACCCCAATTACTTGGCTCCCAGTTAGGTTTCCTATTTGTGAAATGGAGTCCCTTTAAGAAAGAGGAGAGGATGACCCTAGGAAGGCTGCTTAAAAAGAACTAAGTTTCTTTGTTAAAAGAAATCATCGACCATAAACTTAGTTAATGCAACTTTCTTCCCCACAACAAACACACCGTGAACCACCTTGGTTATTACGCATGACAGTGGCAGGACTAGAATTTCTATTAGATAGGGGTGTCTGGTTGGGAATACACCTGTACAACACATCATTTTTCCTTAGGTTGCATGTTTATTGGGGTGACTTGGTGGATGACTGATGGAAGTGGCGGGTGGGGTGGTAAGTGATGGTGAAGGCCCCTCAAGCCTGTCCACCACTGCCACCTGGCCCAGTCTGCCTTTGCCTAGCACGGTCCCAGCCCCAAGAATAATCTAGTGCCCTGTTGGAGCCATCTTCTCCACTCAGCCAGCAGTGAGCTCTGCCCAAATGAGCTCTGTTAGGAGCCCTAACAGAGGCCCCTAGAGCCACTAGCCTTGCAGGCTGCACCCTCCCTCCCCCCACCAATTACACACACACACACACACACATGCATTGCCCCTCCTCTGTCCTGGCACAGTATGACAGGTCCCTCTCCCTCACCAACACTAGTCATGACTTCCAGCACTTCACAATTTTTTAAAGTAGCCCTTATTGCTGAGGAAAGTAGGAAAAGATGTGGGGGAGCACTTAAGTGACTCTCCATGATAGAATATTTTGAAGTCTCAAGTTTTATCTTAAAAATTCATGCAAATTTGTCATCCTACACCATAATATGTTTATTTTAGTATAAATAACATTTCAAGTAACTTAACAGTTAAATGAGTTAACTGCTCCCTTAAAAAAAAAAGAATCTTCATGTAAAATTGATCCTTGGAAGATGGCCATGAGGGGCCTGGGCTCCACATACTGTGAGCACGGCACCCATCCCTCCATGGGGAATGCACCCTCCAAAGGGAGCAGCACAGACATTGAGACACTAATTCCAGCATGATGAATCTCCCTCCGCATCTCTAATCCCGGAGATCCCTACTTTTAGAACTAAATGTTGCAGATAGAAAGTGAAGAGGGGGGACAAAATTACACCTTTCAAAAATATTCTATAATTTTAATTTTCAAGTAATTCAAGTGAACTTTAGCCAATTGGTGCAAATTAATGAGTTGCAGCTAAGAGTCTCTTTCCTCACTGCCTGCATTTTGCTACTGGACTTCACAATTTATTTTGGCTGTGTAGCTTAATATTCACAATAAGGAAAATCAAATCAGAGTGTCAAGTTTGTTAGCTCACTTTTTTTCCAGTTATATTCTATCTTGGTTGTTCCAATTCGTTCAGTGGCTAAGGCAAAAAAGAACATCAGTGTTAACTGGGCTAATCCAAATACATGCATTAAAAAGAAAAACTAAATTAGGAATTTAAGAACAAAGAAGGCAGTTTCAGATATTGATTTGTTTCCTCCCTGTATGTCTCCCCATTCCCTTCCCCTTTTCAAATGGGTTCTTTGCTTGCTTTCCTTGAGCAGGTTTGTAATAGTCTCCCCCAAAGTCCAATACAGGACCTGGACAAAATCAAAGGAGAACAGGCAGACCACACACATGATTAAAGTGACTGCGTGGAGGAAGCGGTGTGGACTGAAGCAAACTGGGGAGCAGCTGCTTCCTCCATAAAAAGCCATCTGACACTCAGCTCTATTTGATTGTTGTCACGATAGGAATGAAGGCCAAGTGTTGGCAGACCTTCTGATTTTTCATGAAAAGCTCAAGATCTGGATTTTTTGGTGAAATTCTCAGATGTTAGCACTTGGCAACTAATTTAACTAAATTTAAAGAAAACATGTATGGGGCCCACATCCAGGGTACTGGCTGGATCCAATCCACGGGCCTGCCATTTGTGACTTCTGACCCAAACCCACTGATGGGGTAATACAGAGTGATGTATTTCCCTCAAACTTAAAAAAAAAAAAAAAAAAAAAAAAAAGTTTCCAGAAGGCCCAAGGGAGAACACGGGCCTACAGGCCCAAGAACAGTAGGGACCTGCGCCTGCTTCCTGGCAGTGCCTAGGATCTCAGACTCATCTGGCTTCAGGTGGCTGACACAAACCACTAAGCTTCCAGCCTGGCCAGACTCCTGGGCCCCAAGAGTGGAAGCAGCAGAGTGGAAGACCTAAAAGGACTGCTGGGCCAGGGTAATGGTCATCTCAGTGTTACCCAGAAGTGACCCGTGAGCAGAGGGGGCTGCCTGAATCATGACTGCATACAACCCCAGAACAGGGGTGGAAGGTGGTGAGCTATAAAAATGAGGCTGAACTTGCTGCAAGGGGAGAAGCATACTTAGTTGTTTAATGTCTGTCTCTCCTCCCAAACTATGAGCTCCACAAGGGTAGTTGGACTGCTCACCAAGTAGCACTTGACACAGTGCCTAGCACACAGTGTGGATGCATTTTATAAGAAATATGCAAATGGGGACTGGTGACATATAAAATACGTATTAATAAAGTCTCATTTTATGCAAACAATTTGAAATAGTGTAATCCTTCTGGCCCCCAAGGAACAATTCACACATGCTGGTAGGCCTTGTGAATTGTAAACACTAAGATGGTGCAGACTAGAGGAACAAATCAAGGAAGACTCTTCAAGGTGGGGCAGCTAGAAGAATGGCTACACTGGACTCGGTGGCGCAGGAATGCTGAGCACTGAATGAAAGATCTCTAGTCTTCTTTGTATAATGCTTTGCATCAGGAGACAAGCAATTATGTATTTAATAAATACTCAGTGACCACAAGTACTTAATGATGATACAAATGCACCTCAAAGCAAGTCAATTAAGTTGTGCATGTGACTGTGGTTTGGAATACCCAAAAGCATGGATCAAGTTCCATATATCCTTTGGTTGTTGGGAGCAAACCAGCACCCCATACCTAGGCTACCCCTCATTTCTGTTCTGCCCCCAACAGCACTGTGTGGTTCCAGCCTACCAGGGCAAGAACAGAGTACAACATAAAAGCTGCTCTCCCGAGGATGTGGAGGGAGAGACATGGGAGAGGAAGGAGCAACCTGGATTTCAGTGTCTAGAAGCCTCTAACATATAAACTCCCAGAAGCAACATGGCAGCCAGGGAGAGCTCAAGGATGAAGGTCCCTTTTCAAAGATGATTTCTATGGTCCTTAAAGAGTTTGACTAATTATAAACCCTGCACAATGCCATCACAAACCATTTTCTTAAATGAATTGTAGATGTATCAAAGTTCCTTCTCAATGGCCTTCCTACCACCACTATCCCTTACCTATGACTGTGGCATTGTTATTAACATTGGTGGCAGGCTTGGATGCTAGGATAATCAGCAGCTTGCTTAAATCCGACGTTCCCTGGACCTAAGGAAGAAAAATCACAATTAGTCAAAGAGCATTTCTTTGGTTTCTAAGTTGGTAGCTTCCTAATCTTTCTGAAGAATATAAGAAACAAGCCAAAACCTAGAACTTGGCCTTCAGCCTCAGCTTTATCTTTTTAATGTTAAGGTTTTTTTGTTTGTTTGTTTGTTTTTTTAAATAGAGAGTTTAAGGTTTATTAGAGGAAGAAAGCAGAAGAAAGCAGGTGGGAGCCAGCAAAAAGAAAGAAAGAAAAAATGGCTCCAGCTCTCTATCTGAGAGCAGCATTTTTTTTTAAATTTTATTTTGAAATAAATTCAAAGTTATAGGAACAGTTGCAAAAACAATACAAACCCCATACACAGAACTCCAGCATACCTTGACCCCCTCCTCCGATACCCCAATCCACCAAATTTAACACGCTGTCACATCGCTATTTCTTTCCCTCCCTCCCTCCTTCCCTCCCTGTCTATCATCCATCATCTATTACTCTGTCTTCTGAACATATGAGAGCTAGCTGCACACATCCTTGAACAAACACTATAATTCACATATACAATTCCCATGAACAAGAACATTCTTTATGCAATCCCACTAAACTCAGCTAAGAAGTACAAGAGATTCAACATTGATACAAAGCTTACATTCTATATTTCTATTTTTTTTTTTCCCTTATGTCTCAGCTGTGTCCCTTTGAGCCTCCTGTCCTCCATCCTCAGATCCCATCCAGGGTCATCCTTGGCATTCAATTGTCATCTATTTAGACTGTCTTTTTTTTTTTTCCTCTATTGTGGAAACATATATACAGCCTAAATCTTCGCATTCCACCCCCTCCCTAGCATTCCATTAGTGGGATTAATCACATTTAGAATGTTTTGATGCTATCTCCTTCCTACCATCCATTACTAGAAATTTCCCTTCACCTCAAACAGCAACCATACACTCATTTCTGAACTCCCCATTGCCCCCTCCCCCATTTCTCTTAACCCATACTCTACTTTTCATCTCTATGGTCATATTCTCTGATAATTTCTTTGTGTTTACTGTGGGGCTTAAAATTAACCTCTTAAATCCATAACAATCTTGTTTTTCTTTGATACCAACTTAACTTCAATAGGACACATACACTAGGTTCCTATACTCCTCCATTCCCCCACCTTTATATAGTTCTTGTCAAAAATTACATATTTTACACTGAGTTCAAAACCACTGATTTGTCATTACAGTTTGTGTGTTTTACGTCATGTAGGAAGTAAATAGTGGAGTTACAGTTCAAAAATTATTGACTTCTATTTGTATTCCATTCTGGTCAGAGAATGTGCTTTGAATATATTCAACTTTTTTTTTTTTTTAATTTATTGAGGCTTGTTTTATGTCCCAAGCATATGGTCCATTCTGGAGAATGATCCGTGATCACTAGAGAAAAATGAGTGTCCTGGTGATTCGGGATGTAAGGTTCTATATGTGTCTGTTAAAATTTTCCTGTATCTCTTTCTCCTTTCTTTGTTTCTCTGTCAGTAGGGCTCCCTTTAGTATCTGAAGTAGGGCAGGTCTTTTATTGGCAAACTCTCTCAGCATTTGTTTGTCTGTGAAAAATTTAAGCTCTCCTTCAAATGTGAAGGAGAGTTTTGCTGGATAAAGTATTCTTGGTTGGAAATTTTTCTCTCTCAGAATTTTAAATATGTCATGCCACTGCCTTCTCGCCTCCATGGTGGCCGCTGAGTAGTCACTACTTAGTCTTATGTTGTTTCCTTCGTATGTGGTGAATTGCTTTTCTCTGTATGTGGTGAATTGCTTTTCTCTTGCTGCTTTCAGAACTTACTCCTTCTCTTCAGTATTTGAGAGTCTGATCAGAACATGTCTCGGAGTGGGTTTATTTGGATTTTTTCTATTTGGAGTTCTCTGGGCATTTATGCTTTGTGTATTTATACTGTGTAGAAGGTTGGGGAAGTTTTCCCCAACAATTTCTTTGAATACTCTTTCTAGACCTTTACCCTTCTCTTCCCCTTCTGGGACACCAATGAGTCTTAAGTTTGGATGTTTTATTTTATCTATCATATCCCTGAGATCCATTTCGATTTTTTCAATTTTTTTCTCCATTCTTTCTTTTGTTCTTTCATTTTCTGTTCTGTGGACTTCTAGGACACTGAGTCGTTGTTCAGCTTCCTCTAATCTTGTATTATGAGTATCCAGAGTCTTTTTAATTTGGCCAACAGTTTCTTTTATTTCCATAAGAGCTTCTATTTTTTTATTTACTCTTGCAATTTCTTCTTTATGCTCTTCTAGGGTCTTTATGTTCCTTATATCCTGTGCCATGGTCTTCTTCATGTCCTTTATATCCTTTGCTATGTTTTCATTCCTCGATTGTAGATCTTTGATTAAGTGTGCCAAGTACTGTGTCTCTTCTGATATTTTGATTTGGGTGTTTGGGATTGGGTTCTCCATATCATCTGGTTTTATCATATGCATTAAGATTTTCTGTTGTTTTTGGCCTCTTGGCATTTGCTTTGCTTGACAGGGTTCTTTCAAGTTGTAAAAAAAAATATCAGTCTAATTTTTCAGAAATACAAGTTGGTGGTGTACACTTTCTCTAACTAACCAGCAGATGGCGTCTGCGAGACACCTATACCCCTCAAGTCATTTCTCCTCAACTTTGTCTTTGTGGTGTGTGGGGAAATGATTCTTGTGGGGTTCAGTTGGTGAACTCAGTTTGGGTGTGTTGTTGGAGCTGTCGGCCCTGAACGGTTAGGGAGGCAGGGCAGCTTTAATATTCACACCTCCCAGGTGTTCCCAGGGATTCAAGGCTGTTGCAAGAGTTTAAGCCTTCATTTCAGTTTTGCCCCAGATTTTCTCTGTCGCTGACCCACAAACCACCGGCATTGATGTAGCATCCCTGGGTTTTCCGAGCGGGCCCCCCTTCTCAGCTGTAATCTTCCAGGACCTCTGCTGAGGGAAGGCTGTGCTACGTCACAAGTGTGCATTGTCCCTCAAGGGAAACCCCAGGCCGCCGGGCCATGCAGGGGTGCTCCCAGCCTGATGCAAAGATGGCTGAATGGGGCATCTCAACCCTCCCCCCCTTTTTGCATAGTTCCTCCTTCCCAGCTCCGGGACAACTGGCATGGCTCTGGGCTGTGGGCATGGCCCCGGGCAGGAGTGTCTCCAGCCCGCCGGGGAGCCAGCTGTAAGCAGCAGGGTTTCTTTCTCCTTTTGGCTCTCCCCTCCGCTCTCCCGGCCCTGAGGGAATCTGCAGTGGGCTATCCTCCATGCCAGACACCAAGAGGTTGGCCCAGCCCACTCTTGCTGTGCCCCACTGCATGGTTCCCACCATCCCAACTGCAGCCACTCCTGGGTTTTTCCCTTTTTTTCTTTTAAAAGAACCAGTCTGTCTCCAAACGCCAACCCCCGGCTTCCCCACACTGCAGCGTGGCCGCGGGTCTTTCAGCTGGCTTACTCACTAGTTTCAGAATGCAGACTCCCGTTTTCACCAAGTGCATGGTCTCTGTGGTTCTAGCAGACCTTGTCCAGCTGGTGCATCGCTGAAACCAGTATTCTGGGTCACCTTCTGGTTTTTATCTAGTATTTTTCATGGAGGTGTTTTTTTGCCCTGTCTCACCTAGCCGCCACCTTAGGTTCTCTCTTTAATGTTAAGTTTAAATCCTCTTACATTGTTTCAAGAAGTCCTGGACCAGCAAATTGTTGGGGTTTTTTTGGTTTTTGTTTTTTGTTTTTTTTTTTAATATGTTTAGATGCCAGAAAAGAAATGTCTACTCGTTATTTGTGATTAGGATGGAAATTTCCGGTTTGGAAAAATACAGAATCCCTGGCATCCAGTGAGTTAATTCGACTTCAGCATTGGTGCTCCAGAGCTCAGGTCCCAGCAGCCCCAGGATGGCAGCCCTGTCTTCCTTCCTTAGAGCTTCTCCCCCATGGGCCACAAAATCTGCCTCCCCAGAATGCAAGTAGCATAGGAGTAACAATTATGTCTATCATTTCCAGATACCACATGTAATCATATTAATCCTCACAGTAACCTGAGGAGACAGTTGCTACTTTTACCCCCAACTTACTAATTAGGAAACTGAGGGTCAGAAAGGAGAAGCAGCTTGCCTACACGCACACACCTAGTGGGCAAGGGGTCAGGTTTTAAAGCCAAGTGTGCCTGCATCCAAACTCTGGTGTTTTAACAAACTAAAACTGTATGTATTTCTCCTGTTGCCCCTTGCATCTTATCCAACTTTTCCAGGACATGAATTTTCTTCTAATTAATGACTTCACAGCCTGAGTAGGCAGAAAGGATCTCTCCAAAAGGGGAGAAACTTACAACAAAATTAAAGAGAGTTCCCTTATATAAGCTTTTCTCACAGCCACTTTGTCCTCCCATTCTTTCCCATCACCCCTATGGCTCGGTGGCAGACAGCCTGGCCCAGCAGGGACCTTGCTTCCACCCTTCCCAGCCCCTGCTGTGCCCTAGCTGTTCCCACTTGCCCCCTTCCATAAGGAGGCCCAGGAAAAAGACACTATACCCACTACTAATTTGTGCGCACAGCTCCTAAGGTGGCAACAAAGTGACCATGGCCTCAGCTTCCTTGTTAACCAGCACAGATACTTCCCAGGTCAAGCTAGCAAATGGCATTGCTGCCTTGACGTGAACTAGAAAAAACACACTCCCTCCTTCCTCTGGAAAAACCCAGCCCCAAGCCAGGGCAAATGGTGTGGCAAACAGAAAGTGCGCTGATTCCAGCCCCGATTTGCCCCCTCCTTTCCATCCTGTGTAGGGCATAGCCTGCACTATAATACACAGAAGGCCTGGATACAGTTTTACTGTTTTGTTGTGGGTGGATAAGGATTACTGGTTCTTTCCGGGTTAAATTTCCTTTTTTTAACATCCTCCTGGGTTCAACTTGAGGAGTCAAGGAAATGTTCAGGTACGAGTTGTGGGACCTGTGAAGGAAGCATAGCTCAAACAGGCATCTGGAATACCAGGACTGACATCCTTGTGGCCTCATATATTATTTCAGCCAAGGCTGGGGTGGACAGTTCTATGTAGGTTTTGGCACATTTTGTGCTGACAGTGCCCCTTAAGTACATACCATGTGGTAGCCAGCATCCATGATGGCCCCCTTAAATTTCCTTTTACGATGGTCAGTTGAGTTTTTAAAGTCACTTATGGGGCACCCTGAAAAGTAAATAACTCCCTTGGAATGACCTTCCTTACCTGCTCACAGGTTTTAGGTATAATGCAAGGCGCAAGATATGGTTCCTTTGTCTTTGTATCAATTACACTGCCATACACAATAATAACGAATTTCATATTCACATTATCAATAATCATTTCATTGTAGCTTGACAAAGTCTCCACATAGGCATGATTGAGGGTCACACACTTCTGAAACTTTAAGTCCTACAATAAAATTACATATTTTCTATGTATCATACAAATGGATGCATGGTATCAAGAAAAAGGGAAATTCACATATCTGAGTTGTTTGAGTGTGTCAGAAGGTATATACCCTGGACCCACAAAAAGAATTTAGAGTTCAAATGGCCTCTGACAAGATTCTGAATTCAAAGTTTTTAAATTAATATTGTTTAGTGACCCTAAATGTGATTGTCCACCTCTGATGAGCTCTCAAAGAGCCACAGCAAGGCAGCGAGCTCTGTCTCTTGGATTTCTATTTGCATAAGAACCAGGGTCTTAAAGATTTTGTACTGATAGAATCATAATGTGAAGAATCATAATACTGAGTTTTACCAAGCAGTGAACTTCTCACTTAATCAATGAACAAACTATAAGAAAAAGTAAAAACAAAACACAGCAAGGTGCTGAGACTGTGTCATACTTCAAGGCACAAAATCATAGAATTTTAGAGCTGGAAGGGAGCTTAGAAGTCAGTCCAATGGTAGAAATGTCATGGACAGTGGCCTAACAGGGGCCATCCAGCTCAGTCTGGACACCTCCAGTTAAGCAACACGACCCAACCCTGGGACCTTGGTCCACAACAGGCAAATCAAACACTTACTTGCTCAGGGCACCAGCACATCTGGGACACCAAACAAGTGAGAAAATTAGCTAATTTATCTAGAATTGGAAACCAGGAAATTTAAAGAATAAGCTATTTTAGTTTTAGGATGCATGTAAGTTTCCCTGTGCCATGGTTTAGGGTGGGAGACACAGCATAATCTTTTCTGTGCCTAGGGATTTTAAAAATTCATCATTGAACCCTGGGAGCTCTTATTGTTGGCTAGTTCTTTAATGGAAAAGGCCAGAAGGAAGTAAACCAAAGTGATACATGGAGGTTCTCAGGGGAGTAAAACTGTGAATTGAAGGTTGTGATGGTTAATTTCATGTGTAAATCTGGCTAGGTTACGGTGTCTGTAATCTTATTAGGTTAAGCACTGCTCTGCCTGTTACTGTAAGGGTATTTCCTAGATGGGATTTGCAGCTATTATCAGTCAATTGCATCTATAATCAACAAAGGGGACCACCTAAGCAATGCAGGGAGCCTCCTCATCCAATTGGTTGGAAGTCTTAAAAGTCAAAGATCAGAAGATTTTCTGCTTCAACTTCAGCATTGGCTCTTGATAGAATTTCTAGCCAGTCAGATTCCCCTGGGAATTTGGAGTAAGGACTTCAACATCACATTTATTCAAGTTTCCAGCTTGCAGCCTGCCCTAGGGGATTTCAACTTGCCCAGCTCCCATGGTCATATGAGCCAATTATTTATAATCCCCCCCCCCTCTCTATTGATCTACCTACCTATCTATCTATAATATATACCATTGGTTCTGTTTTTCTGGAGAATCCTAATAAAAAGGTTATTTTTTTTTGTATCTGTATTTTTTAATTTATGTAATGAATATATGTTGCTTATTGAATTAAAAAACAATCTAAGGACATTCACCTTAACATTGAGTCAAACTATTGGTCCTAACACTCTCCTCTGGAGCTTTATACTATACTCCAAATGTGTTTTACTCCTCATGAAGAGACAAGACGAAAGGAAAAGAGAAGAATCTAAATCCTCTTAGACCTACACTAAATTTTTTCTGAAAATTATTATGGCCATAAGTAAAAGAAACTTGCTTGGCTTAGAATAACACTAATTTTTAAACCCAATATTTATAGCCAGTATCTCAACTCAGTGAATATCACAGAACTTCAGGGCTCTCACTTCTCCAGTTCCTGACTCATAGTAATAGCTCAAATAATTATTAAATTAAGATACCAACATGGGATTTTAAATTGTGCCAGTTAAGGGAGAGATGTGAACTACTACACTTTGGAATGGAAGTTAGAGGAGACTCAGTCACCTCAATAAAGATTTTGAAAAGCCCAGAGATTTATTATAACATAGGAAGGGTAGATTATAATAAACACTAGACTGAGTATTCAGTAACACATTCATCTCAATGCTCTACCTGGCTCTCAGGGGTCTACCTATTTAATATTTTCTGAATCCACTTTTTTGTTGTTGTTAAGGGATGACTGGGGAAAATCAGCTGTGACAAGAGAATTGGCCAGCTGCAGGAAGTTAGGAAGAAAAAGGCTGGTTAATTTTCTAGGAGTCTTTTTTATGGAAGATCAGACACAACTTTCCTTTCCATCTTTGTCTTGAAAACATGAACTAGAGTTTGAAAAAATACAGTAAATAGAAGTTCATTCATATTTTAATCATGCAGTTTACCTCATCAATGAGACTTGATTCAAAATACTGATAGGCAGTACTGAGAGCAAGCTTTAGCCATATTTTATATTCCAGGGATGGCCAGAAGACATCAAAGCCTTCATACAAATCCTCCAGAGAGATAAAGCAGGCCTGAAAAGACAAGGCACCAGGACAGCAGCAAGCTTGATTTGGAACTAAATTAAAAGACCATCAAAAAACAAGATGCCTATAGATTTAAGTTTTATGTAAGCTCTCAGAAAAATTATCTACTTTAGTATAATTATTATAGTCTGCCATCTAAAAGTGGAGCTATTGTGGAGAGGCTGTCATCTATGTATAAAATTTAAAAATTTACAGTCCAGTTAAAGCTATAGACTTAATAGTTCATATGCATCAGTAGATATAATAAAGGATGATTTGGTACGTAAGTCCAAGATTCAGGAACTAAGACATGTAAACATCAGTTTTCATCACCACAGTTGGTAAAGTAGTCTCACCCCCAGCATTTGTCTGCAGAGGCAAACTGTTTAACTGAATGAAGAAGACTGCTTTTTCAGAATTCAAGGTAGATGAACTTCAGTGAATTCACCTCAGCCTTGTGACTAAATTCATGCCTTCTGTCCTCTTCCAAAGATGAAATGGTATGAAATCGATGAAGCAACATTCTTTTCTATTCCATACACCCATAAGATTCTGGACCCTGCTGTATTGCACCTGACAGTTCCAAAAACTGGGAATTCTCTACAATCAGGAACCTTGGCTCATTTCTACTTGAATCCCCCACACTTAGCAGAATGTCAGGCAACTTATCTGTTGAATAGATAACTTCTTACTTAGTAAGTGAAAAATGGAAGAAAGAGAGCTTAAACAAACAAATACTCTTTAAAAAGCAAACAAAATAAAAAATCACTGTTCTTGTAATCGAGCCATTCATTGAGCAGGTCCCTGTACCAGGAACTTTACAGAGATTTTTTTCCTAATGCTACTAAGCCATAAGGTAAGTAGTACCTCTATGTGATAAATAAGGGCACTAAGACTCAGGGAGTGTAAACAACTTGTCCAAGGTCCCAAAACCAGGATAGAGCTCAGCAGAGCATGGCCTGTGAAACACGAAATCTGTGTTCTCTCAGCTGATCCACACTGCCTCCCAGTAGCTGGTTGGGTGACTAAAGAAGATATCAGAACCCAAAGAAGAAGAGATGCTGGCATTCCTTATTTACTTGAGGAAGAATTAACTAAAAAACAAACAAACCCCACAATATAGAAAGAACCAGTTTCTTACCTGTAAAATAGTTTCACAGATGGCAGTATACTCAATTTCACACTTAAGCAGACAACTCAACTCTCCAATTATGTCCCCACAAGTGCAGTACTCTGTAAACATGGTGTGGGGCTCTCTCTTAGGCATTATGGAACTGTCTATTCCAAAGGTAGGAGGTGAACTATGCAACTGCAAAGGTAAAAAAAATGTGCAAAGAGATATAAAAAATTGGAAACACTTTGATCAAACCACAGGCACTTCCACTGCTTCTTGTGAGTACTACACTAGAAGGAAAAGGGTATGAATCCTGTCAGGTGGAAAGGAAGAATTAAACTTCACAAAAATCATGGTCTTTAGGTAGGTTAGATGTAGGAAAACATTTTGCACACCCTGAGGAGTCTTCAGGGACCCGGTGCAAGGCAGAGGCATCTGGAGATAACAATAAATTCTCCCAAAACCCAAAGCAGTGGAGCAAAGCAGGATACATTACTCGACTACAACTCATGGACCATAAATTCTCAAAAAGCAGTGGGTTGCTTAAGATAAAGACTAAGAAGGAGGGCAAGAGACAGGGGGGAGGGAATGGAAAATTCCAATCCCAAAACTTCACCTACAGCCTCCCAATTAGTTCAGAGGCTTCAAAGGCCAACTGACAATCTCTAATTTAAACGTGTACAAACCAATCACAATGTGCCAACATCTCTAACTTCACCTCCCTTTGTTTAGACTAATAAAAACCCATGTGCCGAACAGCCTGGCACATCTCTCTCTTGAGCACGCCCGTGCTTATCCCCTTAAGTGTGTACTCTCTTCTCTTCAATAAACTTTTCTCACTGCTTATACTTGCTTGTCTCATCCTTGAATTCCCTCTCGTGATGAAATGTTGGGAACGGGGGCTCCAGCGACAAAGAAGCTTTGGTAACACTCTCACATGTGTTCAACTTCCAAAGTTCAGATACTAAAGGATTCTTGTCCCCACACTCTACCAAAATATCTTTCTTTTCTGTCTCTGTCTCCATCTCCCTCCATCCCTCTTTCTTCACCAAGTACCTCCTAGTGGTCAGATTAAAAATTTTATTTTCAATCCCCTTCCTACTTGACTTGTCTGAAGATCTCAGTTTGCGGCCTTCTCCCTCATTCTAGAAACTCCCATTTCCTTCAGGAGAGTAACTTAACCTTCCAAATATTGGCTCCTTGTCTGGACAGCATGAAAAATAATTCCCGGGAGGACTAAGTAATGACTGTGAAAGCCTTTTGTAAAATGTAAAGCACCTTTCAGATGTTGGGTATTAACATCTCTCAGCTGTAGCATTTACTCTGAGCAGAAATGGTTCCATGGGGAAAAGGGATTGTTAAAAAAAACCTGGAAACCTTCTTGAGTCCTCAATTTTTCCTTGTATTACATTACATTACATATTCTAAAATGCATTTCCAGTTTAAAAAAACAAATGGTCCCTTACAATTGCCATTCCTGAAATAATTAGGTAGATTCCTTGTGGCATTTCACCTTCTTTACATATGATGTCTCCATAGTCAAAATATGCAAGTTGGGCTTTTTCCTGAAAAAAAGAAAAAGGAAAAAGAGAATCAACACAAAAACTTCATGGTTTACTTTTCTAAATGGAAATAAGGTTTAATGCTAAAAATGGTTTTCAAATAGCATTAAAACTATTTTATCTTTTGGTTTGTTAAAAATCTGCTGACATACCACATCAACTTTTAGAAAGAAAAGGGCAAACAAACCAACTGTAGACTTTATGATTAGTACCTAACTGATATAAACACCCAGTAAAATGCTTATGAAATGAATGAGTGAATGAACAAATGAATAAAATTCCTTTAGCCCCTCTTTGGGGCTTGGGTTATAATGGTAAACTAAACAAATTCCCTGACCCAGAAGAACTTTTTGTTAGGTTGGGTGGATAATTGCAATAAACTGTGGTAATTCTTACAAAGGACAGGGCACCACGGGAAAATGCAGAAAGGCCGCAGTACCCACTCTTGGTATCCAGGGAAGGCTGTACAGAGGAAGGGTCAGCTAAGCTGAGACCAGAAGGAAGAGTAACAGAGAGCCTAGATAAGAGGAGGTGAAGACCCATCAGGCAGAGGGATCAGCATATGCAAAGACATGGAGGCAAACAATATTCTGCAGTGGGGTAACTGCAAAAGATTCAGTGTGGCTCAGGCAGGGAGGGGTGCAGACCAGGACCAAGTTATCCATTACGCACAGCAGGCACAACCCTAGAGTCCACAATACTTTTAGGGACCCACAATAACGTTTTAATTTCTTTTAAAAATCTGAATTTTTAAAATGAACTTTTAGATTGACAAAAATGTTTTAATATATAATACTAATATATTCACCCTTATCCCAACACAGTCATAAAGCATAATTTTTTAAATAACTTTTTCTGGAGGAAGGAGCTCACTAAGGCAGAAGTGCCTAGAAACTCATGAAAGTCACACTGCGGCCCTGGTAGACACAGGACTGGAAAGGTGAGCTAGGGCCAGGTCTTGAAGAATCTTGTTGGCATATTAAAGAGTTTGCACTTTTCTCCAAGCCAGCAGGGAGCCACTGGAGGGTTTTTCACAGGAGATGGTGACAGATTTGCCTTTTAGAAATATGTACAGAAAGCATATTTCCAAATCATCCATGCTGGTTACCTCTGAGGGTGGTGTGGGGATCTGAATAAAGGCTTTCACTTGTCACTTCATGTACTTCTGAATCACCTCCCAGTGTTGAAATAAGCAGGTACCGCTTCAGATTTTTTTTTTTTTTAAAGCTCACCTAAGGCCAATGATGCAGCTTATGTATTATTATTCTGGCCTTGTTCTTATACCATTGTCTTCCTACTAATCTTTGCAGACTATTGCCTTTTTTTTTTAACCTTTTTAAATTAACTGCACAAGATGGGAGAAGAAAAGAAGGGAAGAACAGTGAAAACTAACTTAACTATTGCTGCTACTCATATCCGTGATGGAAACCAAGATGGAAATTATAGTCTACAATAAAGCGTGTCTGTTTTCATTTACCATATGGATTTTAGTTATCCATGCAACCATGGGCTCTCCTTAATGAGAATAGTGCCCATGTGCTCCCCATTTGTCATACTTTTTACCCAGGTGAAATCTAATTTAAATAGTTATCCACAATCACCATATTAAGGAAAAGGACTCCTTAAAGAGTGGAGATGTCTGTAAGGGTATGGAGAAAGTCTAACAGCTTTGAATAGGTATGGTAAGTCAAGGAGAGGAAGAATGTTGTGCCTTGGTCACATATCCACCTCAAGACACATGTAAATTACTAATTTATGGAGTTGTCTTCTTTCCATTGTTTTTTGCCATTCCTCCCCCATTCACTTCTCAATGGTCAGTTAATTGTACTTGTGAAAAATAATTACCTATAAAGAATCAAATTCTATCTTACTTAAGTTTGGATTTTTTAGAAAAAAACTGAACAGGATGCAAATTGTAATAAACACCTTTTAGGTAACTTCCCAGTCCAAGCTTGACCCCCACCTCCCACCCCCATTTAGATGAGATCTGTTCTCTAACCTACCCATAAGGGCCCCTACTCATCAGGGTTCCTCCTCCTCCACAGACCCACTTGTATTCCCCAGGCTGGGCATTTGATTCTAGCTGAGCTAGTTGGATTTCTCTCTCAAGAATCTGAACTGAGAGACATAGAGCTGGGACTTGAGAGTTGCATCTTAATAGCCAAGTGCTAGAAGAAGGGTCTACAAACTCCTACCACTGATACCCCAGAGTTAGCCTGGTCCCCACTTTGCTCAAGGCTGGGTTATTCAACTGTTTCTTAGCTTCTGTATACCATTGTACACCACTACAATTTCTTTGCAGTAAACTAGTTCAAGTACATTTCTGTTACTTTTAATTAAATTTAAAATCATTATCAAAAGAAAAATTTTTTAAATTCTTGCATGAAGAAAACACTAGCATGGTATAAAAGGAATCAGATATTCAAATTCAATAGAGCCCCACTATGATTTCTGTCTTTATAGTAAACAAGGAAAGTGCCATAGCAAGCAAAGTATCAAACTTGGTCACAGTTTTCCTGATTTCAAAAATCAAACAGAAGATTTAATAGATTGATGAATAAGTTATAAGCCTTATAATTCAAATAGCAACCATTTAAAACCAGGGCACAAACGGGTGGTTCATGGGTCAAACATCAAGTCCACAGATGTATTTTATTTAGACTGCAGAGTGTTTTTTTTTTTTTAATTCATTTTTATTGAGATATATTCACATACCATGCAGTCATACAAAGCATACATTTGATTGTTCACAGTACCATTATATAGTTGTGCATTCATCACCAAAATTAATTTTTGAACATTTTCATTACCACACACACAAAAATAATAAGAATAAAAATTAAAGTGAAAAAGAACAATGAAAGTAAAAAAGAACACTGGGTGTGGGTGCCTTTTTTTTTTTTTTTTTTTTTTTTTTTGCCCCCATTTTTCTACTCATTCATCCATACACTGGACAAAGGGGAGTGTGGTCCATATGGCTTTCCCAATCACACTGTCACCCCTCATAAGCTATATTTTATACAATCCTCTTCAAGATCCATGGGTTCTGGGTTATAGTTTGATAGTTTCAGGTATTTACTGCTCGCTATTCCAATTCATTAGAACCTAAAAAGGATTGTCTATATTGTGCGTAAGAGTGTCCACCAGAGTGACCTCTCGGCTCCTTTTGGAATCTCTCTGCCACTGAAGCTTATTTCATTTCCTTTCACATCTCCCTTTTGGTCAAGAAGATGTTCTCCATCCCATGATGCCGGGTCTACATTCCTCCCTGGAAGTCATATTCCACTTTGCCAGGGAGATTCACTCCCCCGAGTGTCAGATCCCATGTAGGGAGAAGGGCAGTGATTTCACCTGCCAAGTTGGCTTAGCTAGAGAGAGAGGGCCACATCTGAGCAACAAAGAGGCATTCGGGAGGAGGCTCTTAGGCACAATTATAGGCAGGCCTAGCCTCTCCTTTGCAACAACAGTCTTGCCAAGGGCAAGTCCCGTGGTAAAGCGCTCAGCCCATCAAAGCACCAGTCCCCTATGTCTGTGAGCACATGAACAACCATCCAGGTGGGGAAGCCCAACATCCCTACATTCTCCACCAGCTCCTCAAGGGGGCTTCTGCAGAATGTTTTTAAAATTTTGAATTGGTTGCCAAATTTTAAAAATTGAGAAATTACACATAAAAACTCAAATTTTGAAACCAAAAAAAACACAAAAATCCAGAAGATTTGATCTCCACATTATTAAATCAGTCAATTTCAGTCTTCTTACTCAACCTCTCTCAAACAGGACTTAACAACCAATCACTTTCTCCTTCAAATGTCACTTTATTAGAGAGCCCTTCTCTGACCACCCCATATAAAATAGCACTGCCCACCATGTTCTCTTTTCCCACTTTGTCTTCCATAGCACTTACCACCATCTGATAGAAAATAAACTTAAGTGTTTCTGTGTTTGTTGTCCACCTCCAACCATATAAGTCCCATGATAGCAGGGACTTAATCTATTTTGTTCACTGCCATAGCCTCAAACCTAGAACAGTCCCTGGTGCATAAAGGATATTCTACAAATATTTATTGAAGGACTCCAGATTCCTATAGCAGCACTAGCTGACTTTAGACAGAAGATGAATTCTTGAATTCACAACAATACTCACTGTTCCCTATATATTACACCCATCTGGTTTTATTATATTATCTGCCTGGCTTGTGTTGTAATTTAAATTTGAGACTCTTGCTCTAAAAAATAAAAAAGAATTAAAAAAAAAAAAAAAGTCTTTTCAGAGTGTGGAGCTGGAAATCCAGAACTCTAAAACATAATATAGAATAGGACTGGCAATAATCAGGAAACATAGCTCATCCTAAGCAGACAAGACATTGTGAAAAACTATCTACCCTTTTTCTGGGCTTTGTTGGGCTTCCTTTTTGGCCTCACCTTCATTGACCAGTGCTGGATTCATATTTTGCAGATGTTTTTCTGTCAATCTTGCATTAGGAAATGAGAACAATTGGAAATAATTATTATCAAACTGAACCAAAACATAAGACAAAATCTTTACCTTGAAGAACTCAATGAGAACATCTTTATTTTCCAGCCAAACGATGTTATGAAGATATTTGTCAGGAGTAGGGGGTGGGATAGCCATTGGAAAGTTATTCAGTGATTTTATTTTTGAAAGAAGCACCTAAAAACAATCAAAAATAATGGTGATCAGATCCTGTGGCATTAAAAATAAAAGGACATTAGGTAAAACTAGAGGAATCTAAATAAGCTGTTATGCAAAATTTTTTATTTTATTTATTTTTTTATTGTGGAAACATAAAATACAAAATTTCCCATTTCAACCATTTTTAAGTTCACAATTCAGTGGCATTAATTATAATTGCAAAGTTGTGCTACCCATCACCATCACCAATTACTAAATCTTTTTCAAGGACAAGGGATTTTCAAATCAACATCTGTGTTTCTTCAATGACCAAGAATGACTTTTTGTCTACTCATCTACTGAAGCACTTCACCTGTATTATCCTGTTCAAACATTGTGCAATGTCTGCTTCTTAATAGGTGTATGGCCTTGGGCAACTTTCCTATTTACTGAGCCTAAGTGTACTTTTTTGTAAAATGGTTTTAATAAGAGTACTTTTCTCAGAGTTGTAGTGAGGATTAAATCAGGTGTTTCTGTTATTGGAAAGCTCTCTCTCCAGATCTTCCCAGGGCTGGCTCCTTCTTCACATTCAAAATTCAGTTCAGATGTCAAGTCCTCAGAGGCCTTCCCTGACCACCTTAGCTAAAATAGATTGCCACCTGGCTCCTCTCCAGTTTCTCTTTCTCTCTTTTTAAAACTGCAGTAACATATAACATACAATTTGCCATTTCAGCTATTTTTAAGTGTACAGTTGAGTGGCATTACTTACTTTTACAATGTTGTGCTACCATCACCACCTTCTATTACTAAAACTTTTTCTATCACCCATACAAAAAATTTTAACCATTAAGCAATAACACCCCTTTCACCCTTCCACAAGCCCCTAATAACCTTTAATCTACTTTTCTGTCTATGAATTGTACCATCTTGTTTTAATTTCCTCACTGCATTTGTCACCACTGAAATTATCTTTGTTTACTTATATGCTGACTAGTTGTGTGACCTCAACTTTTCTAAGCCTCAGTTTATATTCACTGCCATATTCTCAATGTCTAAAACAGTGCCTGTCATATAGAAGCATTCAATGAATATTTGTTGAGTAAAGTTACTTGTATTTTTTTCTCCAAGTCTTTGAGAAATCAAATGGACAACTAAACTTTGGTGAAATTTTTCTAATCACCTATGTCAGGAGAAGGGAAAAACCTCCTTTCAAAGTACTATTGGTTGTTGAGAATAATATAAGATCAAGCCTTTGGCCTCAAGCTGCTTACTGTTCCAGTTTGCTAATGCTATGTTATGCAAAATACCAGAAATGGATAGGCTTTTATAAAGGGGGTTTATTTGGGTACAAAGTTATAGTACTAAGGCAATAAAAGTGTACAAATTAAGGCATCAACACGAGTATACCTTCACCAAAGGAAGGCCAATGGCATCCAGAAAACCTCTGTTAGCTGGAAAGGCACATGGTTGGCATCTGCTGATCCCGGGTTGTGTTCCAGCTCCTCTCTCAACTCCTGTGCATTCTTCAAAATGTTGCTCTTGGGGCATTTTGTCCTCTTTTAGCTTCTCCGAAGCAAACACTGGGCTAGCATCTCCAAAGTGTCAGCAAAAGTCTGCTTTCAGTGGTCGTCTCCAAAACATCTCTCTCAGCTGTTCCCAAAAATGTCACTCTCAGCTTCTCTGAGGCCCTTCTGTTTGTGAGCTCTTTTATAAGACTCCAGTGATTAAATCAAGACCCACTTTGAATGGGCAGGGTCCATATCTCCAGGGAAATAACTCAATCAAACATTTCACCCACAGTTGATTGAGTCGCATCTCCATGGAAACACTCAATCAAAGGATTCCAACCCAATCAACACTAACACATCTGCCCCCACAAAATTGCATTAAAGAACATGGCATTTTGGGGGACATAATACATCCAAACCAGCACACTTACCATCCTGTTGATGGGATGTGACTGAGTGATTCTCAGAGCCATTGGTAGTTTATAAATCACTAGTGCAACCCATGCCTTCCATAGGTGAAAAGTGATACAGCCAGAGGTCAAACTAAGAATGTATGTAACTAAATACTAGGTTGAGTATTACAGAGTGTAAGGGAAACGGGGATACAGGGGGAAGGATTCAGCTGGGGAAGGCTTCCTTAGAGGACCTTAAAGGAGAAATAAGTCCTCCTAGACGGAACAGAGCAGAACTTAGGGTCCGTTAAGCACTTAGAACCGTGACAGGCTCATAGTGAAAGCTGTCTACATGATTAGTAAATAAAAAATGCCCAGGTGATATTTTTATGCTATCTGTATTTTACATTTTTCTTTGAAAAATAAAAGATACAAAAATATATAAAAGCTTTATTCATGAAGTTGTTGCCATGAGCTGCCCTTTCTTGAATGTGTTCGTATGAGGAACACATGTACACTTCATTGTCTGATATTCATAAATACTATGGAGCTATCGTGTGCCTGATTTTTGTGAATAGTATACTAATTCTAGAAACAGCATCCTAAGGTCACTCCAAACATGAGGATCACATGGGCCCAATCTCTTAGCCTGAGCTAAGAGATCAACCCTCAGAAGTATCAACAAAGCCCAAGCTGGGCTTCCTGAGCCTCTGCTTGGAGATCTCGGGTCTGGGTATGCTCCTCTTCTCTGGCTGTACTGTGACTGTGACAGCTCAAAAGCTTCACAGCGTGTCTCACCCGCTGGGCAGAGGCCCCATCCTCACTGGCTACACTCAAGAGTACGGCATAGTGAGCTGTGGGGAACGCTGGGGGCAGCACATGCCACCGGGATCACATACTTAGATGATGTGTCCTTTGAATTGTAGTGTAATTCGGTGCTGTAGATGGTCATGTCCTGAGAGACAACCTTGTCTCTGATGCCACATTCAGTAGCAAGATGGGTTGAACTGGCAGGCATGTGGCCAAACATGTGTAACTCACAATAGTGCACATACACCTCGTTTTTCAACATCAAGGGGTGTATGTGACCACGAGGCAGTCGATGGAGCACAGAACAGTCACGATTTTGTCCAGAAGAGGGCAAAAATAGAGAGGTGAGGAGGACTGTCCCGTCCCTCCTACTGACTCGGTGAATTTCATCCCTGCGGCGGAGCAAGTTAGGACCCACAGAAACAGGAAGTGAGCATTTCTCCTTCTGGCAGCTGGGGATAATTTGTCAGTCTCCTTTGAAATATGGCTTTGTGCTCGCTGGTGAAGGCAGCTCTCAACTTTGTTCAGAACTTGCTGAAAAAGTGCCTACTTCTTCTCCTGTTATGCAAATTTTGCCGATTTTTGACTCACAGCTTCTTTCCCCCTATTTAAATTATCCGCTAATCCATTTTTTTGTTGTTGTCCCTATTCTCCCCTTGTTACTATTTGCACTGATAATGTTAACTTGGATTGGATCTATCATCTTTATAATCCAGTTAACATTGTTTTCTATGATTTTAATCTCAAATGATCCATTCTGCGCAATTGATTACTGTATAATGCCATGTTCTCTCAATTTTTGTGTGTGTGTATGATTTACCTCTCTAAATCCTTCTAATTTTGGAGGCTACAGTTCCAGCTTTATGGGCTCTGGGAAGCCTTTTCTGACTTACCCCAATAGGTAAAAGAATGACTTATTTTGATTTATTCCCATGCAATATCCTAATATCTTCATTATGGAACTCATTAAATTGTAGTATTTTTATTTTTGCTTACCTGTCTTATCTTCCATTTGTGTCATTTTTGTTGGTTGAATGAATATATGATGACCAAATGAAAGAAAGGAAAAGGAGCCCGTGGGCTTGGAGTGAGTTTTGTATTCATCAAGTTTCCCAAGCCCCTTGCAGAGTTCATGGCACATAATGGATAATATAAAATATATTTAATGAATGGAATCGAATTGATTTTGCAAAAACTCTTTATGACCTGGGATTGAGAATTATATCACTTTTGCTGAAAATTAGGCAGTTGGAGGAATTCAATAAGTAATGACTGATTTACCCATCATCTTTCTAAACAAACCTATAAGAAAAAATACATTCCTCTCTTCAAAAGGGCTACTATTTATTTATTTTAATTAATGGGCATCAAGAACTCAATTGAATTTTGTACAGCCTTCAAAGTGATAAATGAAAAAGTAGAATATAAAATTACATAAGTAATATGTGTAGTGGTGTAATTTGAATAATGTAAACTAACCCTTTTCTTCCCTCAGACACTAAGGAGAAATCATATTACCAGTTTAGCCTGTTGCCTTGGCTAAAGAGATAGAACCATAAAAGGTAAAGCTGGCCTGTCCCACATCCATTTCTCTTCTGATGCAACGGAATGACCAGGAGCACACAGTGCTTCTGGCTGGGAACTGCCAGGACAAGAAAAGCATGTGACACCCAGGAGCAGCCTATACAGACAAAATGTGGGATCAGTACATAATTTTTTTTCTGCTATATGCTAGGAAGTAGATGCTTATCTGGGGGGAGAAAAAGCCCTCTTATTTTGATACAGAGACTAGCAAATATGATCAAGTGGTAGGATTAAACATGGGACTTTCCCCCCATCTGATGTTACTAAATTTTTTTTTTTTTTGCAAATAATAAATTTATCCTTTTTCAAAAGTCCATGTATTAGCTAATCAATAGGAGTGTCTTTCCAACTCCTCTCCTCTCAGAACTGCCCCCTCCCTGATCCCCACCCACACACACACCATGTGAACATTATGTGGCCCCCACCTTTCTTGCAGAAAACTCTAGTTGGTCTGTAGAGGGAGCCAAAGGAAGACACCACAGAGGGCAAACTTGATGGGAAATGGAGAATCCGGGAGGTTTTCCAAGTCCTGGTTCAAGTCCCTTCCTGAGGCCTGGACACGTGGTGTGGCTAGCCTTGGGTTCTGAAAGATACTCTGTCTCCTTAAATAAATCCCCTGACCTCATTTTTTTACTAAACCTAGCTCAAGCTGGTTTCTGTCACTTACAACCAGGTAACAATAAAAGCAATAAAAACCAGGCATTAATAAAGACTACTGGCAATTACATGGTTTAACAAGTGAGGCTAATCACTCTTCTTCCACTCTCTCTCACTCCTTACATCTGCTAAGCTACCAAGGCAGGCTGGAGTGCTGGGCTGATAGAATCTAGGGACAGGATTGTAGGGGTATACTTTAATAACATGAGAAATGGCTTTATTACCTTATTCATCTCAATGCCTTCATGCTTATCGATAATACCTCTTGACCAGAGGAAGGTGAGGTGTTTCAGAGCCTTAGCAATCACATTCTGGATTGCCTGCTTAGTCTTCAAAGCAATGACAACATCACGACCCTCATGCTCTATGAGTCCTGAAGCAAATTAAAAACACATAACTGAAATTTGTATAATGGTTTATAATTTCCAGAGTATTTACACAACCATCCTTTCATTTTAGTTTCACACAAAACTTGTGAGGCCAGTGGGACTAGAGTTATTTTCATCTCCATTTTATGGATGAGAAAGCTGACATTTGGCTTCAGGGAAAAATCAGGTAAAAAACAATCATTCTCTCTGCTTTATTCCTATGTGATCTCCTATATATCTCCTTTATGGAACTCATTTCATTATAGTATTATTACTTTTATTTATCTGTCTAATCTTTCATATTGTGTAATTTTGTTGGTTGGATGAGTAAAGGACTGAATGAAAGAATGAAGGAGCCCCTGGACTTTGGTCAGTGGTTCTGGGCTTATATCCAGGTCTTTCTAAGTCATGGACTTGACTGGGTCAAGGCTGAAACTGCATCTATTTCATCTTTGTAATCCTAACATTCAGTGAAATGCCTGGCAGATGGTAGTTGCTTGATCATTTTTTTTTAACCAAAATGAGCTGACCAGTAAAAGGAAGGGGAGCATGATCAAGAGCATGGGTTTTAGTGTCAGATACACCGGGGTTGGAGATCGGGCTTACCACTTACTAGCCATACAACCTCAGGCAAACAAACCTTTCATCATCTATAAAACAGAGTATTCACCTCCTACCAATATTATGAGGATTAAATGAGATAATGCATATAGAGCAGTTAACACAGTTCCTGGGACAATAATTATCCAATTATCAGACATTTCCTTTTACAGGACTGAATCAAGAAAACTTTGTAAGAAAACATAAGGCAACAGTTCCGAGGACCCTAATCTTTAAAAGCAGAGACATAAAAACCTCTCAATATGTAAACATCAACAATGGGTCCTAGATTTTCTGAGACAGTGCCAATATATTCTGACCTATTGAGTCCAAACCTTTAGTTTCATTCATTAGACCACGTTCTTTCAATTTTGATTTGGAAAATATGATCCCCATAAATCCATACGGCATCTTATAATGTGGTTACAATGCAACATGGTTTTACTTTATTTCTTTTATAATAACTTCCATTATTGAGGACCTACTGTGTGCAAGGCCCTCTACCAGCTGCTTTTGGACACACTGAGTCTCCCCACAGACTCCTTATGAGGAAACAGACCCAAGAAGATCTGCCTAAAATCCTAGAGTTCCTGCTGTGTGCTTCAAGTAAAGCAGAGTGACTATAAAGTTTCAAGAAATGACATGCCTTGCAAACCACATTCCTGACTACCGTTGCAAAAAAAAACAAGCAAACAAAAAACCTTGTCAAACGTCAACTTTGCATGTCTTTTTCTTGCAACCTTCAGAAGTCTGACCTTGCCTCCTTAATACACTTTCCACACTACTCTCCATTCTTTATTCTATGCTCTCATAGCAACTAATAGGACTCCTCAACTTTCTGCAATTATCTATTGATATGCTCACACCCTCCACCAGACTCTGCATTGGTAATTTCCCAATTAAATGTGTTCAATAAATGCATGTTGAATGAATAAATGAATAAGTGTATAAATGAATAAATTTGTCTTTCTTTGGTTAAATTATGGGATAATAAGATGTGATTTCGAGATATCAGATACTCAAGCTACCTACCTAGTTCTTTGACAGCATCTCGTTTGTTGGTTTCCAAAATTTCATATAATTTCTGTAAAAAAATTAACATTAACACCTTATCACACCAAATACATTTCTGCTTTTAAAATCTGAGAAAAAAGCGTATAGTAGAGAAAATTTCATGTAATTTATGTTTTAGTAGAGATAACGTGGCTCATTTCTTTCCTCTGTGTCAATTCTGTTGCTTTTCCCATGCTGATACTCAAATTACAATGAACGTCATGCAGTCAGTGGCTCACATAACTACTGTGCCTTGCATTTTTCAGAAAAAAATAGTGTGCACTACACTGTGCAACAAGGAGAATTCTCATAGCCAGGGCCGGATAAGGCAGAGAGCCAAATGAGTAGCTGCCAGGGGAGCCCGTCTACCAAGAACACAAAAAACAAGGGGAATAATGAGAAAATATGGCCTCAATCAACTCAGGTTTTCTACAGCCCCACTCCAGGGCTAGCCAATCTCTATTCAATCACACAACAGATATTTGCCGAATGCCTGCCAGGTCCCAGGCATTATTCCTCATGGACCCTCCTCCCTAGCTTTGCATCTTTCTGGAGCTTGCACTCATGGCCACACCAACAGCCCTGGGACCAAACAGCTGACAGATCCCTGGATTGTCAGGTGCAGATGACTGAAATTCTGCACCCAAATAATGCATGAAATGGTGCTATTTACAGGGAACAAGTGATTTGTTATTTGAAGTTTAAGCAGTTTAATAGCCCTCCCAGAAAATTATTTGGGTTAGAAAAATCACATGCAGTAAGTCCCTCATTTTGAATACAGGAATTAAGTATACAATTTCTCCTAAAAGTGTTTATTCTCATTTATCAACATTAAATAAATATTTAGAAGGTGCCCAATTATTAACCTGCCCACAGCCCCAGTACGCCATGGTCAGCCCTGCTTGCATAGGTGGATAGATAACAACTAATCCTCCCTCATACCAAATGGGATTTCCAGCAACACTGTAGGATGGCATTGCACAAGAGAAGAAAGGAACTCCTACTTACAAAGACAATATAATTGTGAAAGCCTAGAAATATATGTGAACTCTCTTAAAGCAAGCTGCCATGGGCCAGTCTCCTGAACCACGTTACTTTCAAAACAAACATCAGGCTGATAGCTAAAGGTACCAAAAAAGCCATTAAATCTCTATGAAAGCTGTGGTAGATTAAAACATGTCCCCCAAAAAGACATGTTCAAGTACAAGCCCTGGTCCTGTGGGTGTGAGCTCATTTGTAAATAGGCTTTCATCGTAAGATGAGGCTAAATTGAATCATTGTGGACTTTAATCCAGTATGACTGGAGTCCTTACAAGCAAAGAAAATTTGAGCATGGTAGTGAGGACATGGGAGGAGACAGACAGAGACAGATCACCATGTAATCATCAAAGACTGGTTGCTAGTGAGCCATCACCAGAATGCTACAGATTTCAGAAAGGCATGGTCTACTGATACTTTGATTTTAGACTTCCAGCCTCCAAACTGTGAACCAATAAATTCCTGTTGTTTAAGCCACTTGGTTTGTGATATTTTATTATAGCAGTCCTAGCAAATGAAGACAGAAGCCTTTTTTAAAAATGCCAAAGGAGGGTTCATTTAATCTCTCGCACATCAAGTCAACTGCCTCCAAATCTCTGTGCTTTCACCCAAACTCCTGAACTCCTGAAAACACATTCTTAACTCACTCTCACCCCCACCCCGCACTGGCCCTACTTTTCCTTTTCTTCTCTTCCTATCTCAGAAATCTTTTCTCCTATAAATAGCTCTATGTTCTTTCTAAAATAGATCAATATAGTCTTATAGTATTAGTTGTAATTTTCTTCCCTGTCCATTATTCAAAGTAAATCAAAAGGGTTAGACTTCTGTTGCATACTAATATTGATCCAAGAATCTATACTCCTTTGATAAATCTAAATCTAAATAATATTTCTCCATTATATCTTTAAAGATGTCACAAAAGATGTCAGAAGCCTTCCTAAAATTCAGGTATACTCTTCTTATAGTGGTCCCCTGGTTATAAAAGGAAATGTTAACTGCTAAAGACACTTAATATATCTTTTTACATATCTTAGAAGCAAAGAAAGATTAAGGTAAGTATCTTTCCTCTCTTGACTTCAATAAGGAAAAAGCATGTCTTTCTTGGCTAAGGTAACTCAAAGTCATCACTAAAAATATGCCCCAAAGCCAGAAGACACACAAAATCACTGTATCTAGGGCTTTAGTGATTAGAATTTAAGTTAATTTTTAGGTAAAATCAGGAGTCGTGCTTGGGCTGCCAAGATACCCTTCAGCTATTAATACTGTTCAGTGTAGACCCTCATCTACAAGTATGAAAATATAACAAAAATCATCAAACATTGGGGGGAAACAGCATAAAAGAGAAGGACCAAATGCAACCCCATAGAAGAATGAACCCCAAGGAAACAAAGAAATTTTTAAACTAAAGAGATTCCAAAGAATATCACATTCATTTAAGGAAAAAAACAAAACAAAACAAAACAGTTGCTATGAAAAAGAAGCAACCACAATTCTTGAGATCAAAAATGATGGTCAAACAACTTTATGCCAAAAAATTAGATAACCTAGAAGGAATGCACAAATTCCTAAAGACAAACTACCTACACTGTCTCAAGAAGAACTAGATCTCAGCAGACCAATAACTACTAAAGATATTGAATCAGTCATCAAAAACCACCCAACAAAGAAAAGCCCAGGACCACAGATGGATTTTACCAAATATTCCAAGAATTAACAACAATCCTGCTCAAACTCTTCCAAAAAGTTGAAGAGGAAGGAATACTCCCTAGTTCATTCCATGAGGCCAACAACACCCACATACCAAAGCCAGATAAAGATACCACAAGAAAATAAAATTACAAATATCCCTTATGCATATAGATGCAAAAACCCTCAACAGTATACTAGCAAATCAAATCCATCAGTACACTGAAAGAATTCTACATCTTGAACAAGTGGGATTTATCCTAAGTATGCAAGGGTGGTTAAAGATAAGAAAATCAATTAATATAATACACCACATTAATAGAATGAAGGAAAAAGAAACACATGATAATCTCAACTGACACAGAAAAAGCGTTTAACAAAATTCAGCATCCCTTCTTGAGAAACAATTAGAAAACTAGGTTTCAAAGAAAACTTCCTCAACATGATAAGGCGCATGATGAAAAACCCACAGCTAACATCATACTCAATGGTGAAAGACTGAAAGCTTTCCCTCTAAGATCAGGAAAAGGACAAGGATGCCCACAGTTACTCAATATTGTACTGGAAGTTCTTGCCAGAGCAATTAAGCAAGAAAAAGAAATAAAAGGCATCCAAAATGTAAAGGAAGAAGTAAAACTTTCACTATTTGCAGATGACATGATCCTATATGCAGAAAATCCTGAAAAATCCACAACAAAGCTCCTAGAACTAATAAATGAATTCAGCAAAGTGGTGGGGTACAAGATCAACACACAAAAATCAGGTATTTCTATATACTAGAAATGGGCAATATGAAGAGGAACTCAAGAAAATATTCCATGTAAAATGCAACTAAAAGATCAAATATCTAAGAATAAATCTAATAAGCATGTAAAGGACTTGTACACAGAAAACTATACATCATTGCTAAAAGAAATCAAAGACAACCTAAATAAACAGAAGAACACTCCATGTTCATGGACTGGAAGACTAAATATTGTCAAGATGTCAATTCAGTGCAAAGCAATTAAATTGCTTTGAATTGAATTTACAAATTCAATGAAATCACAGTCAAAATTCCAACAGCCTTCTTTGCATATATAGAAAAGCCAATCATCCAATTTATATGGAAGGGTAAGGGGCCCCAAATAGCCAAAGCCATCTTGAAAAAGAAGAGCAAAGTTGGAGAACTCACCTTTCTGCTCTTAAAACTTATTACAGAGACACAGTAATTACAGCAGCTTGGTACTGGCACAAGGACAGATATAGACCAATGGAAATGAATCGGGAGTTCAGAAATCAACCCTCACATTTATGGCCAACTGATTTCTGATAAAGGTGCTGAGTCCACTCAATGGGAAAGAATTTCTCTTCAACAAATGGTGCTGGGAAAACTGGATTCCATATGGAAAAGAATGAAGGTAGACCTCTACCTCATAGCATATACAAAAATCAACTCAAAATGGATTAAAGACCTAAATATAAGAACCAGAACTGTCACACTCCTAGAAGAAAACATAGGGAAGCATCTTCAAGACCTCTTGTTAGGCGATGCTTTCTTAGATTTTACACCTGAAGCACAAGCAACAAAAGAAAAAAAAAGATAAATGTGACCTCATCAAAATCTAAAACTGTGCATCAAAGGATTTTGTCATGAAAGTAAAGAGTCAACCTAAAAGAATTGAAGAAAATATTTGGAAACCACATACCTGATAAGGGTTTAATATCCAGAATATATAAACAAATCCTTCAACTCAACAACAAAATACATACAACCCAATTTAAAAATAAGCAAAGACAAGTAGACATTTCTCCAAAGCGGATATAGAAATGGCCAAAAGTACATGAAAAGATGCTCAACACCATTAGCCATCAAGGAAATACATATCAAAATCACGAGATACCACTTCACAGCAATTAGAATGGCTGCTACTTAAAAAATGGGAAGTAATGTGTCACAGAGAATGCAGATAAATAGGAACATTCATTCATTGCTGGTGGCAAACGTAAAATGGTGCAGCCATTTTGGAAGAGTTTGGAGGTTCCTCAGCGAGTTAAGTATAGAATTACCATATGATCCAGAAATCCCACTACTAGATATAGAATAGGTATTAGAATCTATAATCTATTATTCTAATAAGCGAGAATCTAGAATATAGGTTACCAGAGGATGGAGGAGGGGATAGGGAAGGCTTAAAATGTAGGGTTCTTAATCGGAATGACTGAAATGTTTTGGTAATGGATGGTAGTGATGGTAGCATAACATTGTGAATGTAATTAACAGTACTGAAAAATATATCAGAATGTGATTAAAAAGGGAAATGCTGGATTGTATATATGGCAACAGAGAAAAAAACTAAAAAAATAAAAAATAAAAACATGGAACTGCACAACACAAACTGTGAACCCATAAATTAAACCACGGAGCATAATAATACTACAATTATAAAAATGTGCTATCATCAATAGTAACAAATGTTCCACACCAATGTAAGGTGTTAATAATAGGGTGGCAAATGGGAATCCAGTATTTTATGCATGATTGCTCTGTCTGTAAACCCACAAGTTTTCTAATAAAGAAAAAAAAAAGCAATCTCAAAAAGGAAAAACAATGGAAAAATTACAAGTGCTGGAGAAGATGTCGAAAAATGGAAACACTCATTAACTGCTGGAGGGAATGTAAAATGGTGCAGCTACTGTGGAACAGAGTTTTTCAGTTCCTCAGAAAATATAGAATTATCGTATGACTTGGCAATCCCCTTCTAGGTATATATCCAAAAGTTGAAAGCAGAGACTCAGACAGATATGCGCACTCCGATGTTCACAGCAGCATTATTCACAATTGCCAAAAATGGAAGCAATCCAAGTGTCCATCAACCAAAGAATGGATAAACAAAATGCGGTATATAAACACAACACAGATGACCCTCAAAGACATCACATTGAATGAAATAAGCCAGACACAAAGGGAAAAATACTGTATGCTTTCACTGATATGAAATAATTAGAATAAGCAAACTCACAGATTCAGAATCTAGAATATAGGTTATGAGTGACCAGGGTGGGGGCACGGAATGGGGAGTTAATGCTTAAATTGCACAGAGTTTCAATTTGGGGTGATGGAAAAGTTTTGGTAATGGATGGTGTTGATGGTAGCACAACATTGTGCATGTAATAAATAGAACTAAATTATACACTTGAATGTCATTAAAAGAGGAAATTGCAGGTTGTATATACGTTACTAGAATAAAAATTTTAAAAACATAGGACTGTACAACACAAAAAGTGAGCTCTATGTTAAACCATGAACTATAGTTAATAGTATAATTATAATAATATTCTTTCATCAACTGCACAAACTTACCACACTAACACAAGGTGTTAAAAATGGAGGGGGGTATATGGGAACTGAATTTTCTACATGATTTTTCTGTAAACCTACAACTTCTGTAATTAAAAAAAGGGAAATATTAGATTGTGTATATAACCAGAACAAAAATTTTAAAAAGTACATAGAACTTTACAACACAATGAACCCTAATGTAAACTAAGGACTATAATTAATAGTACAATTATAATATTCTTTCATCAATTGTAGCAAATATACCACATTAATGCAAAGTGTTAATAATAGGGAAAACTGCATGTACAAGGGGGGTATATGCTCTACTTTCTGCATGATTTTTCTGTAAACCTACAATTTCTCTAATAAAAACAATCAAACAAAAAAAGACAGTAAGCAAAATAACATCCGTGTGAAAAATATGACTGGAGCAGGCAATTACCTACAACAATCAGATTAGAGAAGGAACTGTATCATTATGCCACACTCCAAAAATTAAGCAATTATGACTGAAATATTAAGGATAGCCTTAAGCATTGACTGCTTCCAATAAATACTCCTGAGAAAAGTAACAGTTTAAGTGAACTAAAGTAGCTTTTAACAGGCTATGGCCTGGAAACACATGGATTGAGGAGCAGGGCCAGAGGCTCTGAGACAGCATCAAAGTTCACCTTCAACTGCTTTTCAGAAACTGAAATAATGAGACACACTTATACCTTCTCAGGATTGTTCCTCCATTTGAAAAGGTGCAGATAACATTTTACAGTTTCTGAGAAGTTGGAACTACTCACAATTAGATGTATTTGAAATAATTTTTATAATTGAAATAACAGAAAGGTAATATATTATTCATGTAACTTTAAATGTAAGCTTATAGCTACAAATAGAAAAAGTTTAACAAGAACAGTGTTCTCAACAGAACAGGTAATTAATCTAACAAGAAAAAGAAATTTTAAGAGACTTTGCCAGATTGGCAGGGGCTAGTCTACAATAAATATGAGGATCACATTTAAGTTATTTCAATGTTTTTTTAAGATAAATGGATCAGTAGTTTGTGATTCCTAAGTGGGTAATGCTGCTAATGTTTTAATGATGCATATTGTTATGTTCATTTTAATTTTGTTAACTTTTTAGTAATGTTTCATTTTGTTCACAGTTGTGCCAAAACTAAAATTATATATAACCAGATTTGCAAAAAGAAAAATAATGGATGAGATTGTAAACATAATATTAAAGCATTCTGCCATATTACAAAAAAGTGAAAGTCAAAAACTTAAAAAGGATTTAACAGATGGGCTGAAGAGAAGAATAAACACAGCTAAAGAGTGAATTAATAACCTGGAATATGAAGTTGAGGGGTTCTCATTGCAAAGTGCAAAGAGACGAAAGGAATGAGAAAAGTTGTGAAAGGAACTGAATCCAGAAATTAAAAAATCTGTTAAAAGGGTGCCAGAAGGAGAACACTAAAATGGAAGAAAGGAAATAACCAAAGAAATAATGGAAGAAAGTAGGAATATTCAGATTACAAGGGCTCTACCAAATGCTGAGTGAGATGAATAAAAAGAATCACAGATAGACACATCTTGCTAAAATTTCAAAATTCCAAGGATAAAGAGAAAATCCAAAAAGCCTCCAAAGAGAGAGATAGAAAAAAATTCACCCCCAAAAGCAAAAGTAAGACCAGACATATCAGCAATACTAAGAACAGAAGGGTAGTATCTTCAATGTCTGAGCAAAAAAAAAAAAAAGATTTTTAAGAGTCACACTAATTTAATCAAGCGTCAGAGCAAAATGAATGATTTTTAATGAATACACATTTGTACATCCTATGAAAAAATAAACTGTAGATATAATACAGCATAATACAAAGGATAGTGAAAAAGAGGCTCTATGGGGTTCAAGAAAGTGACTGAAGAATATAACGAAAAGAAGGAAGCTGGTAAAAAAAAAAACTTTTAAAAATCCATTTGACTGTTTCATTTAGAAGAGTCTCTTTCAAGTAGTAAAACTTTTATAACATCAACTCATTTTTCCTTTATCGTGGATTCAAATTATAGATTCTACAGTGAATAATATTGATATAATCATAACAAGGTAGAGGTCATTTACTGATTTTCATCTTTGGAGTCATTTATTGAGAAAGAAGAATGAAGACTTAAGTACACTGATAGAACAGAAAGTAAATGTTATAAATCTTCCGAAAAATTTAAGACAGGGAGAGAAAGAAGAAGTTAACGGAAAGGGGTGTACTAATGTTCCTTATACTTCATGGCAGAGAGTATACAGACTGCTTAGAGTTAATAAATCAAGAAGTAAATATATATGCATAATATTAAAATTATAATAGTAATCAGAGGAATTTAACACAGGAATGATTTCTAGGGATTGTCTCCGGGAAGTGGTATTGAGTGGAGGACTAAGAAGGATACTTTTACTTTTCTAATTTTATTATTTCAAAGTTTTGAAATTATGGGTGATTATCTTTTTACTATTGTTTTCTCCACTTCCCCCCCCAACATATATATATATATATTCAATGTGTACATATTTATTATTCAATATATACATAAATAAATATATATATTCAATGACAGCATGTGGGCAATGTGAAGCCATTGAATATTTTTAAGTAGATAATCACATATGGATTTTAAAATATAGCTCTCTTAGGAACATTACTCTGCTAAATTGCAAAGAGTGGCCTGGAGTGGACAGGCTGGTGTGAAGGAGCCTGGTGAGGAAGCGATTCTTTCCATTTCCAAGTTCCTATTTCACTTATTGTCTTCATCTCCCATTTAATACCTACTGCTTGGAAGTGAGGAGGTTCTTTTATTTATTTATTTATTTATTTTGGCTTAAACAACAGGAATTTATTGGCTCATGGTTTTGAGAGGAGGAGAAATCCAAAACTGAGGTGTCAGCAGGGCAATGCTTTCAAGAAGGTTCTTGAATAATAAAAAATAACTAATACTGGGGGCTGGGCAAGACAATGGAGTGGGACTGTGTGGAATTTAGTTACTCTTCTAGGGAAGCTGGTAAATAGCCAGGAACTGTCTAGAACAGCTGTTTGGGGGGACTTCTGTGACCAGACACATATCATACACCAGTCTGGAGTGGGTGGAACAGGCTGAGATCACAACAAAGAACTAAATGGAAAGGTCCTCATATAGATTGTGGTGGTGAATGCATAACTATGTGATTATACTGGGAACCACTGATTGTTTAATTAGGATAAACTGTATGGTGTGTAAATAAAACTGTTTAAAAAATAAACAGAAGGATACAAGTGCTGGGGAAATTGTGGAGAGGGATGTACCTGTCACTGTTGGTGGGGAAGTAGAATGGTGCAGCTCAACTGAAGGGCAGTGTGATGGTTCCACAGGAAGCTAAGTATGTGGTTGTGATATGGTCCTGCAATCCCATTATTGGAAATATACTTGGAAAAACTGACAGCAGGGGTATGAATGGACATTTGCACATTGGTGTTTATGGCAGCAGTATTCACGATTTGCAATGGATGGGTATTTGACTGATGAATGGAATGGTGAACTGTGGTGTATGCATACAATGGAATATTGAGTGGCTTCAAGACAGAATGAAGTTGTGAGGCATGCAACTAGGTGAATGGACCTTGAGGACAGTATGTCGATTTAAATAAGCCAGAAACGAAAAGACGAACACTTGAACGCTTCATGAATATGGACTAACTATAATGTGAAAACTCTTAAGAATTGAATCTTAGAGCACAGATTATCAGAGGAATGTTTATTGTAAAGGTTCCTAGACTGTAAGCTCTTACAGCAGTCACATCTATTCCTGAGTTGTGAAGGTTATCTCTAAATTCTGAGACACTGAGCTCTTTGTGTATAACCTGGTTGGTCCCTGGAACTTCAGGTATCTGTGTGACACCTAAAACTCAGAGCCAGAGTTCAGCAGCTATGAATATCAGCATTACCCCATACAGCAACTGTTAAAGAAGCTGAAAAAGTGATCAGACTTCAATTAGAGATGTGAACAAAATGGATTTGGTTAGGACTAAGGTAAATCGGACTAAAACATAAAGGATGATATTTACTGTGTTTAAAAACTTCAACTTCTGTGTGAGACCAAAGGAAGAGATGTTTATTTGGTGCAAAATCTATATTTTCGGTAGCACACTATATAATTTAACTCATATGGTCAGTTTATATAAACACCATAATTACATGGAAACTTGAATAGGGAGTGAACCTTGTTGGTTTTTACAGGTTAGTGTGAAGCCCTGATACATCCCAGAGTAATCTGGGCAGAGAATAAAAATGTATTTGCAAAGCCCCCTTGAGGGACTTGGGAAAAATGTGGAAATATTAAACCTCCCCTCCTAGGGAATTCTTGATATTCTCGCAAGCATCAGGGACTACAATTTAGTAGGCCAAGCCCTCAATTTTGGGGCTTGTCCTTATGAAGCTTGTTACTTCAAAGGAGAGGCTAAGCCTACTTATAATTGTGCCTAAGTGTCACCCACAGAGAACCTCTTGTGTTGCTTAGATGTGGCCTCTCTACACCAACTCAGCAGGTGGACTCGTTGCCCTCCCTCCTATGTGGTACATGACTCCCAGGGGTGTAAATCTCCCTGGCAACACGGGACATGACTCCCAGGGTTGAATCTGGACCCAGCATCATGGGATTGAGAAAGCCTACTTGACCAAAAAGGGGAAGAGAAATGAAACAAAATAAAGTTTTGGTGGCTGAGAGATTTCAAATGGAGTTGAGAGGTCATTCTGGAGGTTATTCTATGCATTATATAGATATCTGTTTTTAGTTTTTAGTGTATTACAATAGCTAGAAGGAAATAACTGAAACTGTTGAACTGCAATCCAGTAGTCATGATTCTTGAAGATGACTGTATAACTATATAGCTTATAAGGTATGACCATGTGATTGTGAAAACCGGTGGTTTACACTCCCTTTATCCAGTGTATGGATAGATGAGTAGAAAAATGGGGACAACAAGTAAATGAATAATAGGGGGGATGGAGGGTATGGGATGTTTTGGGTATTCTTTTTAATTTTTATTCTTATTTTCATATATTTTTTGGAGTAATGAAAATGTTCAAAAATTGGTTGTGGTGATGAATGCACAACTATATGATGATACTGTGGACAACTGATTGTACACTTTGGATGACTGTATAGTATGTGAATATAAGTCAGTAAAATTGCATAAAAAATTAAATAATACTGCCCACCCATTCCTCAGGATGAGGATTTCAGGTTTTCAGCATCAAATCTTGGTTTTCTTTCCCTCTCTTTCTCTTCACTTAAGACCTACCCTTTCCTTGAAGCCCTGTTCAAGTCTCTACTCCTGCATGAAGGCTTTTACAACTGCCCTATCTTTTAGACTGTTATAAAAAAGAGGAGGAATCCCTTTTCTACATTGTACCCAGAAAACAAAAACAGATAGTATAGTTATGTTTTCTGCCATGAAGATAATAAATGAGTTTGATGATAAAAATAGCTGAAATTGAAGATCGGAGACTTCTTCCCACAGAACCTCGCATAACATTAGAAACAAATGAATCCCCTTCAACTGTTGGGATGTATCTGCGTTTGGTCAAATACATGTAGAAATGCTCTTAAGTAAATTAATACAACCAAGGGATGTTTCCCAAATGACCAGTGCTTCTTTCTTACCTGATATATTGATTCTCGGCTAGAAATTTGTTTAATTAAAAGTTTGGTATCCTCTTGACTTTTGACATAGCCTTTTGTAATACAATACATCAAGCTGAGACGCTTTTTGATCTGCACGTCTACAATATTTATCAGTAACGGTATTATTATCTGGAATAATGGGAGGGGGGAAAAATCTGTAAATTTGAAGAGAAAAGCACCCTCTAAGGTAAAGAATCTCAAAGTGTGAGAATCTCAAAGCAGCATCAAAAGGCTAGAGAAAGAACTCAGAATACTTCCCAAAAGACTAAGGTTTTCTTCCCTCCTTGCAGGAAGGGAGGGGACAGTGTGAATATAAGCACACACATTCCTTTCCTACAATACAACTCCTTATGTGCAGAGTTTACCAGTCCAGTTCTCACCTCATCTCCCCAAGGGTAAGAACTAGAGTACAGGGGAACCATGTGGTTGCTGTTTACCATTAGTAAGTAATAAAGATCTGCTCTGTTCCAGAAACCTCCTGTGTACATTTAGGATAATAATAAATATGGATATTCAAAACTTAGTGAGTTTTCTTGAAAACTAAAAGGAAAAAACATGATATTTCAATTAGAGTGCCATCAGAGTGAGAAACGACAGGTCAGGATTTTCGCTCACAGCCTTGTTTCTGGGTTACCTTGCTTCAAATGGCACCAGGATTTTTATTCATTCACAATAAATATTTATTATGTACTGACTATATGTGAGGTACCATTCTAGAGCCTTAAGTTACATCAATGACCAAAACTGTATGTATGGAGAGTGCATACAATGTACAGTTAATAGGTAATAAGTGCTATGAAGAAAAAAGAGTTAAGCAGGAGAGGGGGGATCAAGAGTAAGATGGGAAGGTCTCTGTGAGGAGAAACTTGAGCCATGACTTGAAGGAAGTGAGGGAGTGAAGCAAGCAGACACTCTGGGGGGAGCATTCCAGGAGAAGAAACAGCTGCTTCTCTCATTTCTTCCAGAACAATAAGATTTCTTAACTCATTTAACAAACAGTGTAGGCAAAGAAAAAAGAAAAAAAACTCAATATTTAAAAATATGAAGTCTTACCTTGATGATAGGAATAAACCTCATCATTCTGAAATATCCTATTATTACTGTACTCTGAATAAGGGTCAAGTTGTCTGGTCTCAATTTGACAAAGTATATACAAAAGATATCAACTATTCCAATAACCAGAATAAAAAATTCCAAAATATTCCAATACCGGTGAAAATATTTCCGTTTCAAAATTATTACCTGTTAAGGGTAATGAAAACAATTAGAATGTATGCCATTTCACAACACCTATACAATAATGAGGGGTGGGGGAAACTTAAAAATTAATAGTTAAGTCCTCAACTACAAATGAGTTATATTCCAAAAGTTTAGTTTTAAGTCATTCATTTGGAATTCAAAAAAAAATGTCTCCCAAATCAAAATTATAATTTGATTCAAAGTATATAGTCTATAATGAAGATGGAATGCCAAACATAAGCAATGGAAAATAGCAATAAAGAGGTTCATTAAATACTATTAATAACAATTAGTGTGAAAACAGTGATGATAAATCAGCTTTGAAACATTTATCCTAAAAAAATAGTTCTTATATTATGACAAGGACTTAGCAAACCAATTTGTTTTTATCATTTATTTATTTCTTACATCATTACAGCAAGTATGTGCCAGTTTGAATATACTGTGTCCCCCAAATGCCCTTATCTTTGATGTAATCTTGTGTGGGCAGACATTATCAGTGTTGATTAGATTGGAATTCTTTGAGTGTTTCTGTGGAGTTGTGCCCCACCCAACTGTGGGTGATGACTCTGACTGGATAATTTCCATGGAGTGTTGGCCCACCCACTGGGTGGGCCTTGATCAGTGGAACCATATAAATGAGCTGGTGGGTAGAGGGAATTCAGTGCAGCTGTGAGTGGCATTTTGAAAAGGGGCAACAGCTAAGAGGGACACTTTGAAGAAAGCACAGGAGCTGCAGATGAGAGGCATTTTGAAGATGGCCATTGGAAGCAGACTCTTGCTCCGGAGAAGATAAGAGGGGACAAATACCCCAAGTGCAACTAAGAGTGACATTTTTGAGGAACTGCAGCCTAGAGAGGAACGTCCTGGGAGAAAGACATTTTGAAACCAGAACTTTGGAGCAGATGCTAGCCACATGCCTTCCCAGCTAACAGAGGTTTCCCGGACACCATTGGCCATCCTCCAGTGAAGGTACACAATTGCTGATGCATTACCTTGGATACTTTATGGCCTTAAGACTGTAACTGTGTAACCAAATAACCCTCCTTTTATAAAAGCCAATCCATCTCTGGTGTTTTGCATTCAGGCAGCATTAGCAAACTAGAACAAAGTATTTGAGGAAACTTTCCATGTCAGGATTTTCAAATTTTTTTACCTGATCCTTAGATTCTCTCTTTTATGATACTTATCTAATTAGATGTCCATGGCTTGTCTATTATACGCTGAAGAGAATTTTCACTAATTTCACTATGCATATGCCTTGCGGTAATGAGTTATTTCAATAATATGACAAAAACAGATTCAAAATATCTGAATTGTACTATTTATAGAATATATTTCTATTTCAAACAGTACCTTCAATGCTATTTCTCCTATATAGAGAAATATATAGTAGTAGTTTATTGCCATCAGTGCTGGCCCATTTAACTTTCTTGCCATTGGCCACAAATGTACTATCATAGGATAAGTATACATTAGTGTTATCACATGTCCTGTACATTCAAATTCTTCTGAAAACACAATTTTATAGGCAATATTCATAAATCTATTTTTCCTGAAAAGAAAGAGATCATATAAAATGTCAGACCATGTAAAGTTATCACAGTTAAGATCTGAAGTTCAATATTTGTTTAAACATTAATCAAATCATTTAATTAATATGAAGAATACAAATAATGTAACAATATAAGCAAAAGTCAAAATCATGATTTCTGAACCTAAAAATTATAGAGAAAGATAAAAAAAAATATGGCTTTTGTTGATCTATATCAAAGAGGGGAAGCCTTGTTTATAGTTCATAGAAAAAATGCAAAATTCATAGATCAAAGCAAGAAACGTAAATAAATTTAGAGAAAAATGAATGACACATCAGGATTGTTTAAATTTATGAACAGGAAAAAATATTCTATTTAATAATTATCATGACATACTTTTTTTAAAACTTTTCAATCCATCTGAAGAGGAGCATAACTAAAAGAGGTTACCTGGATATATGTCAAGAATTTTCTATATTTTTATTTAAGTTTATTAAATGGAAGAAACTTAAAAAATATATAGAATTTGTTATGAAAGGCATGTTAGTGCCCACTTAAAATTTAGTAGCAATAATCTGATATCTCGTATCTTCTTGAATCGACATCTTCTATTGGAAGGAAACCTTGTCTTCCTGCTCTAGAAACAATGTAAGTTTACCACATATAAAATAAAGCAAAGGATCTACGCAAGTTAAGTAAAATCTGTATCTTGTGATGTTTTGGAAAACTGGATACAGGGTATTATTAGAGCCTATTTTGTTTTTCCTAATTACGCCCACCAACAGAACCACTCTATGGCATTGATGAAATTGTACTGAAAGCTGGATCCAGTCCACGATTTATATATTTCTCACCCCGCTCTATTTATACCCAGAAGAATATGTAAGCAGCCCAGCACTTAATGTGACTCTAAGACACAGTAATTAAAACTTGAAGAATCCAAATATGACCTTCCTTTTCTTCTTGCCTACCTCTGATGGAAGTATCAATGAGGTTGCTAAAGCAGAATAGAGAAAGAGAAGCTAGTACTCTGCTCATTCACCTCTCAATAAATGAAAATTTACTATGATATTAATTAGATTTTGATAAGGAAAATAGAAGAAATCTATTCTGACAATGTAGAAAAGGTCATATGTTTCAGGTATATTACTATCAAAGGTTCACAATACTTACCCACATAGTAAATAATATGCCTTTTCTTTACTATAATTGAAGAAAGTTAACATATTTTTAAATTTCATAAGCCAACTTCTAGCTCTTACGTAAGTTGAAACATCATAAATAGTCATGAATCTAACAAACAGAAAAGTACACATATGTGTTATAATACAATGTGAGTGCTATACTTCGGGTAACATAAACAGGGTAGTTACACTAAACATAAATTTAATGTAGGCCTGCTAAATAGGTTCCATCCTGAGCCTCTGTACCCATTCACTTACCCCTCCATGGTCATGGTAAAGGAACATTTTTAGTTGAGACCCCTGCTGCCCCTCTTCCCAGAACCATGACCTGAGGGGGGAACAAAATTAAAGTTTCTCCAGACCAAATATTTGGGACTCAGAATCAAATTTTCTGTGTGTCTTGCCTTGCCTAGCCCAAACCTGAAGGCCCTGCCCTTCCCAAATTTTATCCCAGGAACTTATGATAGACCTCCTAGATTCATTATCTGAAATGCTATCGCCCATTCAGGATCTATTATTGGTCCAAGGTTGTCCTACCACTATGTCTTAGATCACCCATTACCTAATGTTTGCCAAGTCTGTGATCAGATATTCATATATCTATAAGATTCTGGACTTTTCTCACCAGACTTAGTTGCATCTATCAGAGCCAGCAGTTGTGTCAATTTCCCCAGAACCTACTCTCTCCCCAGGCAGCAGGCTTCAGGCTTCCCTGCCTCTCCTATCCAGTAATTTAGTGAATATGATATAAAGGCAAAGTAATTTTAATAGCAATTGAAACTTTAAAGATTCTATTTCATGGATCCCCTAGTCTCTAATCTAATTACATTGTAGTCAGAACTATCTCCAGAATCCCCTAATATCACCAGGGTTATGAAACTTCAGGGAAAAAATTTTAAACAAGTAAAATAGGATGCAGATGTATGAAGGGATGGATGATAGATAGAAAGATGGATATAGATAGATTAAATAGAGAAATTGATCAATATGTTCAGACACTTAATTTTCAGTTTGTTCATTCTTTATCATACACCCATTCAATTCTAGACATGTTAATTAAAGAAGTGTTATACTTACTTTCCCTGGATGTGGCAATAGCTTTTGGATGCACCAATTAATATCCGGGCTGCCTCTACACTGAGGATGCCATCGTTACATTGTTTTTCGAAGCTACTCTAAACATATAATTTCAAATAAAATTTACAATGGATCAAAACATAAATACAATGTACTCTTCTTGACGTTTACATACTCATCCCTATAATTACAACTGATATATATATATGAAAATGACTATTACAAAAAAATTGCTATAGAAGTAAATATTTCATTCAATTCAAGCATTTGTTGAATACTCATTTTTTGCAAAGTACTGTCCTGGATATTATGAGGCATACAAAGGTTCAATAGCCTCGAGAAATTGAAAATCTGAATAGCTCCAAAAGTGTACTCTACTTCAGTATATAAATAGCATCAAGAGCATCATCTTTCTATAGCAGAATATATTGTGCAAAGTATTGGTTCAAAGAATAACTTTTCATGCCAGCCACACAAAGAACTACCAAAAGAGTTGTGTCAGCCCTCTCAAAAAAAGTCAGGAGAAAGTCACACCATTTAGGTGCCACAGACACTAAACTCAGAGGTTACTAAGTTATCTCCAAACATTACTGCCCAAACGTCCTTTCTTACACATTGACCAAGTACTCTCGCCTAACCATTGTTTATAAATGCTGTCTCTAACTTCTGCTACATTTAACACAATTTATCAAATTTTCTGGTTTTAGGGATGACAGTCACTACATCAAAGAAGGAATTCACACCACTTATTTCTCAAGGCAGCAGTCATCCATTCACCAGCTTCTTTTCCAGGAAACAGGAAAATGATCCACCCCTACAGCTTTGATAAAGCAATACGTAAACTCTGAGGCTGTCTTCCAAAGGACAGAGAGGCAATGGCCAGGCAATTGTTATTCTAAGGACCATGAGGGTTCCACATATTTTAAGTCTCCATGATGGCCCTGGGAAGATACTCAATAAGAAACTATATCTCCTGGAGGTTGAGCCCTGGGGCATATATGAAATTACTACACTTGTAGTATTTCCAGACCAGCCCATCCAGAATTGGCTACATTTATTTTCACACAAAGTACCTTTACTTTGGCTCCAGCCCAGCCCATCCAGAAATGGCTACATTTAATTTGGCTCAAGAAAACTATGATCTATTTATATCTATGATGAAATGTTTATTCATTCACTCATTCTTTAAACAAAATACATTGAATGCCTCCTCTTTTCCAAGCCCCGTGCTGGGGAATTAGAGGTATGATCCAAGGTTTTGAGGAGCTCACAGTATAATAGAGGGTAACAAGTCAGGCATATACAATGATAAAACAGTGTAGGAACTATAATAAGACAAAAGTAAGCACAAGACATTCATAAAACATGATGTGGAGGTAGAGTCAGAGAAAAATTCTTGGAGGACAAAATACATCAGTTGAGTCTTCAGTTTGAGCATGATTATCCACATGAAGAAATGGGGTGAGGGGTGGGGTGGTGATATAGCAGAAAAGAGAAGGAGTTGAGTAGAGTGTGTCAACTTCAGTGCATGCACAGCGGTGATAAACAGCATAGAGAGTGAGGTAAAGGACAAGTTGTAGGGCTGAAAAAGGTGAGACATTTGGTTAGAGAAATAGGCAGGGGCCAGATTACAAAAGGCCTTAAATATTAAACTTGTGTGGGACAGAGGGGTATTGGAAAAGTATTACGTGTATGCTGTTGAAGTTAAGTTGATATTAAACCAAATATTATTTGTATATATGTAAAATGTTAACAGCAAGGAAAATAAATGAAAAACATATCCAGATAGAAATGAATAGGCACTCAATATAGTATAATTAAAAAAACCAAATAAATATAAAAGTAGGAATTAACAGAACTAACAAAAAAGGTACAAGACTTACAAAATTTAAATAGCAAAATGGCAGAAGAAAGTCCTATATTATCAATAGTGACCTTAAATATAAATGGATTCAACTTTCCAATCAAAAGACAGAGATTGGCAGAATGGATAAAAAAGCATGACACAATTATATGTTGTCTGCAAGAGACTCCCCTTAAATTCAAAGATGTAAGTAGGTTATGGTAAAAGGATGGGAAAAAATATACCATGCAAGTAGTAACCAACAGAGAATTGGGGTGGCTATACTAATTGTTCTGGTTTGAATCTATTATGTCCCCCACAAAAGCCATGTTCTTTAATGCAATCCTGTGGGGTCAGACTTATTGTCTTTTGATTAGGGTGGAACCTTTTGATTGAGTGTTTTCATGGATTTGTGACTCACCCAACTGTGGGTGAGATCTCTCATTAAATTATTTCCATGGAGGTGTGGCCCCCATCCATTCAGGGTGGGTCTTGATTAGTTCACTGAGTAGTTAAGAAAGCTTAAGAGCCAACACAGACACTGACACTTCGAGACACTTGGAGATGCAGACAGAAAGACATTTGGAGATGCTAAGAAGCAGCCCAGAGTTTGCCCTGGAGAAGCAGAGAGGACCCCCAGATGCTTAGAGAGAAAAGCCCTGGGAAAACAAGCAAGAATGCCCAGGTGCTGAGAGAAAGAAGCTAAGAGAGACAGAAGCCCAGAGACATTCTGGAGAAAGCCAGTTGAAACCAGAACCCAGGAGCAAAGGACCAGCAGACACCAGCCACATGCCTCTCAGCTGATAAAGGTGTTCCGGACACCATTGGCCTTTCTTCAGTGAAGGTATCTTCTCATTCATGCCTTAGTTTGGACACCATTATGACCTTAGAACTGTAAATTTATAACCTAATAAATCCTCTCTATAAAAGACAATCCATTTCTGGTATTTTGCATAATGGCAGCTCTAGCAAACAAGAACACTAACATCAGATAAAATAGACTTTAAATAAAAAACAAATATGGGAGACAAAGATGGTCATCATATATTGATAAAAAGACAATTCAACAGGAAGGTATGTAACAATTTTAAATATGTATGTACCTAACAGAAAAGTCCTAAAATAAATGAAGCAAATACTGACAGATTTGAAGGGAGAAACTGATGGCTCTACACTAATAATAGGAGACTATAATACACCACCATCAATAATGGATAGAACATCTAGTCAGAAGATCAATAAAACGAACAAGACTTGAATGATACTCTAAAAAAACTAGACCTAACAGACATATATAGAACATTTCACACAACAAAAACAGAATACACATTCTTCTCAAGTACACATGGATCATTCTCCAGGATAAAAATGTGGGTCACAAAGCAGACTCAATACTTTAAACATTATTGAAATCATACAATGTATATTCTCCGACCACAATGGAATGAAGCTAGAAATCAATTGGAGAAGTGGAAAATGCACACGTTTGTGGAAATAATTAACATACTCTTGAGAACCCAAGATGGCAGCTAGGTAAGATAGGGCAAAAAAAATCTCCATGAAAAATATTAGATAAAAGCCAGAAAGTGACCCAGAACACAAGTTCCAGTGTTGCACCAGCCGGACAAGGTCTGCAAAATCCACAGGGACTGTGCATTTGGTGAAACTGGGAGTCAGCATTCTGAAATGAGTGAGTGAGCCAGCTGAAAGTCCGGCAGCCATGCTGTGGTGTGGGGAAACCATGGGTTGGCTTTTGGAAATAGACTAGTTCTTTAAAAAAAAAAAAAAAACTGGGAGCAGCTGCGGTTACGACAGTGAGAACCATGCAGTGAAGCATGGCAGGAGCGGGCTGTGCCAACTTCTCGGTGTCTGGTATGCAGGATAGCCCACTGCTGATTGTCTCAGGCACAGGGGGGCAGAGGGGAGCCAAAAGGAGAAAGAAACTGTGCTCCTTGCAGCCATCTCCCCAGCGGGCTGGGAAAGCTCCTGCCCGGGGCGGGAGCTATAGCCCACAGCCACACCAAGAAACCCAGTGTGATGGGGAGTGTTCCCCACAGCACCAGGCACATACCACAATATCAGCCGTGGACAGCGGCCTTTAGTGCACCCACAGCTAATTGTCCCGGAGCTGGGAAGCTAGAGCTGCACAAAAAGGGGGAAATTAACACCCCCATTCAACCATCTTTACAGCAGGCTGGGAATGCCCCTGCACGGCCCAGCAGCCCAGGGCTTCCTGGAGTGCCGGCATGCACTTGTGACATGGCACAGCCTTCCCTCAGCAGAGGTCCTGGAAGACCATGGCTGGGAAGAGGGACCCACTCAGAAATCCCAGGGACCTTACTCCAATACCAAGGACAGCGGCAGAGACAATCTGTGGCAAGACTGAAATGAAGGCTTAGACTCTTGCAACAGCCTTAAATCTCCAGAAACACCTGGGAGGTTTGATTATTAAAGCTGCCTGCCTCCCTAACCACTCAGACACACGTCCCACATGCAGGGTGGAAAGCACCAACAACACACCCAAACTTTGTACACCAATTGAATCCCACAAGAATCATTTCCCCACACACCAAAAAGACAAAGTTGGGGAGAACTGACTTGAGGGGAATAGGTGACTTGTGGATGCCATCTGCTGGTTAGTTAGAGAAAGTGTACACCACCAAGCTGTAGATCTGACAAATTAGAGACTGGTGTTTTTCATATCCTGAAAGAACCCTATCAAGTAAAGCAAATGCCAAGAGGCCAAAAACAACAGAAAACCTTAAAGCATATGATAAAACCAGGTGATATGGAGAACCCAAACCCAAACACCTAAATCAAAAGATCAGAAGAGACACAGTACTCAGCACAATTAATCAAAGAACTAAAGACAAACAATGAGAGCATGGCACAGGATATAAAGGACATAAAGAAGACCCTAGAAAAGCATAAGGAAGAAATTGCAAGAGTAAATAAAAAAATAGAAGATCTTATGGAAATAAAAGAAACTGTTGGCCAAATTAAAAAGACAATGGGTACTCATAATACAAGATTAGAGGAAGCTGAACAATGACTCAGCATCTTCGAGGACCACAGAACAGAAAATGAAAGAACAAAAGAAAGAATGGGGAAAAAAATAAAAAAAATCAAAATGGATCTCAGGGATATGATAGATAAAATGTCTAAATTTAAGAATCATTGGTGTCCCAGAAGGGGAAGAGAAGGGTAAAAGTCTAGAAAGAGTATTAAAAGAAATTGTTGGGGAAAACTTCCCAAACCTTCTACACAATATAAATACACAAGCATAAATGCCCAGCAAACTCCAAATAGAATAAATCCAAATAAACCCACTCCAAGACATATTCTGATCAGACTGTCAAATACCAACAAGAAGGAGCAAGTTCTGAAAGCAGCAAGAGAAAAGCAATTCACCACATACAAAGGAAACAACATAAGACTAAGTAGTGACTACTCAGCGGCCACCATGGAGGCGAGAAGGCAGTGGCATGACATATTTAAAATTCTGAGAGAGAAAAATTTCCAACCAAGAATAACTTTATTCAGCAAAACTCTCCTTCAAATTTGAGGGAGAGCTTAAATTTTTCTCAAACAAATGCTAAGAGATTTTGCTAATAAAAGACCTGCCCTACTTCAGATACTAAAGGAGCCCTACCGACAGAGAAACAAAGAAAGGAGAGAGAGATATAGAGAAATTTAACAGACATATATAGTACCTTACATCCCAAATCACCAGGACACACATTCTTCTATAGTGATCACGGATCTTTCTCCAGAATAGACCATATGCTGGGACATAAAACAAGACTCAATAAATTAAAAAAAAAAAATTGAATTTATTCAAAGCACATTCTCTGACCACAATGGAATACAAATAGAAGTCAATAACCATCAGAGACTTGGAGAATTCACAAACACCTAGAGGGTAAAAATGAGGGGGAGATGAGAACATTCACAGATAATCAAAAGCTGAGGGACTTCATCACCAGTAGATCAGTCCTATAAGAAATGCTAAAGGGAATTGAGCAGGCCGAAAGGAAGGGACACTAAACAATTGACTGAAACCACATGAAGAAATAAAGATTTCCAGTAAAGATCACATGGTAAATATAAATACCAATACTACTGTATTTTTGATTTGTAACTCCACTACTTACTTCCTATAGGATCTAAAATACATAAACTGTAATGATAAATCAGTGGTCTTGGACTCAATGTAAAGTATGTAATTTTTGACAAGAACTACATAAAGGTGGGGGAATAGAGGAGTATAGGAACATAGTTCATGTGTCCTATTGAAGTTAAGTTGGTATCAAAGAAAAACAAGATTGTTATAGACTTAAGAAGTTAAATTTAAGCCCCACGGCAAACACAAAGAAAGTATCAGAGAATATGACCATAGAGATGAAAAGTGGAGTATGGGTTATGCGAAGTGTGGGAAGGGGCAATGGGGAATTAAGAAATGAGAGTAAGGTTTCTGTTTGGGGTGAAGGGAAATTTCCAGTAATGGATGGTGGGAAGCTGGTAACATTGCAACATTCTAAATGTGATTAATCCCACAAATGGAATGCTAGGGAGGGGTTGGAATGGGAAGATTTAGTCTGTATATATGTTTCCACAAGTGAAAAAAAACACAAAAAGACAGTCTAAATAGATAATGACAATTAAATGCCAAGGATGATCTGGGATGGGATCTGAGGATGGAGGAGATGAGGCTCAAAGGGACACAGTTGGCACATAAGAAAAAAAAAAGGAAATATAGAATGTAAGCTTCGTATCAGTGTTGAATTTCTTGAACTTCTTAGCTGTGCTTAATGGGAATGCATAAAAGAATGGTCTTGTTCATGGGAAATGTATATGTGAATTATATTGTTTGTTCAAGGATGTGTGCAGCTTGCTTTCATATGTTCAGAAGACAGAACAATAGATGATGGATGATATATAGAGAGGGAGGGAGGGAGGGAAAGAAAGAAATGGTGGTGTGATAGGATGTTAAAGTTGGTGGATCTGGGTATCGGGGGAGGGGGGAGGGGTATGCTGGAGTTCTGTGTATGGGGTTTGTATTGTTTTTGCAACTGCTCCTGTAAGTTTGAATTTATTTCAAAATAAAATTAAAAAAAAAATAACATACTCTTAAGCACCAATGGATGAAAGGGGAAATCCCAAGTAAAATTAGGAAATACATTGAGGCAAAAGAAAATGAAAACACAACATACTCAAACTTATGGAAGGATAGAAAGGCAGTATTAAAAAAGAAGAAAGATTTCAAATCAGAACCTAGCCTCAAAATTGGAAGAACCAGGAAAAGAAGAGCAAACTAAACCAAAAGTAAGGAGAAGAAAGGAAATAACAAATATTAGAGCAGAAGTAAATGAAAAAGAGAACAACAATTAAAATAAAAAATAAAGAGAATCAACAAAACCAAAAGTTGGTTCTTTGAAGAGATAAGTAAAACTGACAAACTTTTAGCAAGAATGATGAAGAAAAAAAGAGATGTCACAAATAACTAAATTCTGAAATAAAAAAAGGGACATCACTACTAACCCCACTAAACTAAAAAGGACCATAAGAAGATACTATGAACAACTGTATACCAACAAATTAAATAACACAGATAAAATGGACAAATTCCTAGAAACACATAAATTAAAGAGATTGAATGAGTGATGATAATTTAAAAATCCTCCCAGCAAAGAAAAGCCCAGGAACAGATGTCTTCACAGGGGAATTTTATGAAACATTCCAAAAAGAAATAGCACCAATCTCACTCAAACTCTTCCACAAAATTGAAGAGGGGGAAACATTCCCTAATTTATTTTACAAGGACATCATCCTAATACCAAAGTCAGATAAAATTACCACAAGAAAAGACAATTAAAGACCACTCTTTCTTATGAATACAGATGCAAAAATCCACAACCAAAAACTAGTAAACCTAATCCAACAGCATGTTAGAAGAATGATACATCATGATCAACTTGGATTTATTCCAGGTATGCAAATGCACTTCAACATAAGAACAACAATTAATGCAATAGATCACATTAACACAATGAAGGGAAAAAAAACACATGATCATCTCTATGGACACAGAAAAGGCATCTGACAAAATACAGTACCTCCTCTTAATAAAACCACTCAAAACACTATGAATAGTAGGAAACTTTCTCAACATGATAAAAGGCATATATGAAAAACTCACAGCTAATATTCTACCTAATGGTGAGAGACTGAAAGCTTTCCCTCTAAGATCAGCAACAAGACAAGGATGCCCACTGTCAACATGGCTATTCAACATTGTACTGGAAATTCTTGCTAGAATAATTAGGCAAAAAAAAAAAAAAAGAAAGAAAAGGCATCCAAATTGGGAAGGAAGAAGAAAAACCTTCCCTATTTGCAGAAAATCCTATCTACAGAAAATCCTAAAAAATCCACAACAAAGCACTGAAAGCTAATGAATGAGTTCAACAAAGTGACAGGGTACAAGATCAATACCCAAAAATCAGTAGTGTTTCTATACATAAGCAATGAACAATCTAAAGAAAAAATCAAGAAAAAAATGTCCATTTACAATAGCAACTGAAAGAATCAAATATCTAGGAATAAATCTAATCAAAGATGTTAAGTACTTGTACACAGAAAACTATAAATCATTGCTAAAAGAAATCCAAGTAGATCTAAATAAATGGAAGGACATATTATGTTCATGGATTAGAAGACCAATATTGTTAAGATAGCAATTCTATCCAAACCAATTTACAGATTCACTGCAATTCCAATAAAAATTCCAACAGCCTTCTTTGCATATAAGGAAAAGCCAATCATCCAATTTATATGGAAGGGTAAGGGGCTCTGAATAGCCAAAGCCATCTTGAAAAAGAAGAATGAAGTTGGAGGACTCAAACTTTCTGATTTTAAAACTTATTACAAGCCACCGTAACCAAAACAGCATGGTAGTGGCACAAGGTCAAATATATAAAACAATGGAATTAAATTGAAAGTTCAGAAATAGACCCTCACATTTATGGCCAACTGATTTTTGACAAGGGGGCAAAGACCACTTAGTTGGGAAAGAATAGTCTCTTCAAAAATGGTGCTAGGAAAACTGGATGTCTACATGGAAAAGAATAAAGGTGGAGCCCTACCTCACACCATATACAAATATCAACTCAAAATGTATCAAAGACCTAAATACAAGAATCAAAACTATCAAACTCCTGGAAGAAATCATAGGGAAGCATCTTCAAGACCTTGTGTTAGGCCGTGTTTCCCTAGATTTTACACCCAAAGCACAAGCAATAAAAGAAAAAATAGATACTGGGAACCCATCAAAATTTAAAACTGCTCATCAAAGGACTTACCATGAAAGTAGAGAGTCAGCCTCACAGAATGGGAGAAAACATCTGGAAATCACATATCCAATAAGGGTTTACTATCAAGAGTATATAAAAAGTCCTTCCATTTAACAACAAAAAGATAAACAACCCAACTAAAAAGTTGGCAAAATAATTGAATACACATTTCTCCAAAGAAGATATACAAATGGCCAAAAAGCACATGAAAAGATGCTCAACATCATTAGCCATCAGAGAAATGCAAATCAAAACCACAATGAGATACCATTTCACACCCAGTAGAATGGCTACTATTTAAAAATGGAAAATTACAAGTGTTGAACAAGATGTGGAGAAATAGGAACAATCGTTCATTATTGGTGGAAATGTAAAATGTTGTGGTCTCTGTGGGAGACAGTTTGGTGGTTCATCAAAAAGTGGATAAATGAGTGGATAAACAAAATGAGGTATATACACAGGATGGAATGCTATGCAGCAGTAAGAAGGAACAAGGTCCTGAAACATATGGCAACATGGATGAACCTTGAAGATACAATATTGAGTGAAATAAGTCAGACACAAAAGGAGAGCTATTGTATGTTACCACATCTAGGAACTCCCTGAACAATGTAAAATCAATGTCTTATAATGTAGAATATTGGTGACCTAGTGATACAGAAGCTAGTGAGGGGGAATGATAATCTAATATGTTCAGTTATGTTAATGATGGTAAATTCAAAGGTATGGGAATAGATGGGGTGATGATTGTTTGTTAATGGGATTATAAGTATCAGAGTTGTATTGAAGGTGAATAGGATTGAAAGGGATTGTTTAAAGGCATGTATCCCACAGATCAGCACAACAAATATAGATAGGTGCTTGCATGATACACTTCTAAGACATAACACTAGTACAGAGAGTTGACAACAGAATGGTATATGGGAAAAATCTGCCTATTGCATACTAGGGACTATAATTAATAGGAATACCATACTAGTGCCAGAAAAATACTAGGGACAAAATAATTAAGGGCTCAAAAGAGCTGCAAGGTGTTTTGGGTTATGAGAATTATTTAAAATGGACAGTGATGAGGATTGTACAACTGAGTGATGATGACGTGAGATGTGGATGGATTATCGTGAACATAAAACAAAAAAAGAAAGTTAAGTATGGAATTACCATATGACCCAAGCAATCCCATTACTAGGTATATACCCACAAGAACAGAAAGCAAGGACTTGAATAATATTTGCCCACCAATATTCATAGTGGCATTATTCAAAATTGTCAGAGGTTGGAAGAAAACCAAGTGTTCATCAACCGAGGAAATGATAAACAAAATATAGTACATACACAGAATGGAACCTTATTCAGCCATAAAAAGGAATGAAGCTGATACGTGTGACAACACTGATGAAACCTGAAGACCTCATGTTAAGTGAAATAAGCCAGAAACAAAAGGACAAATATTGTGTGATCTCATTGATATGAAGTAATTAGGATAAGCAAACTCATAGAGTCATAATCTAGAATACAGTTTACCAGGGGACGGGGTGTGGATAGGGAATGGGGAATTAGGGCTTAAAATGTACAGAGTTTCTATTGGGAACAATGGAAATGTTTTAGTGATGGATGGTGGTAATGGTAGCACAACATTGTGAATGCAATTAGCAGTACTGTAATAGATATCTGAACATGGTTAAAAGGAGAACTATTAAGTTGTTTATATGGTTCTAGAATAAAAATTTAGAAAAAAAATCTATGGAACTGCACAACACAAATTATGAACCCTAAGCCAAACTATGGGCTATACTTAATAGTGCAATTATAAAAATGTGCTATCATCTATTGTAACAAATGTATCATCACACCAATGCAAGGTATAAATAATAGGGCATACAGGAATTCTGTATTTTATGCATGATTGTTCCATAAACCCACAACTTCTCTAATAGAAAAAAATGATATGGAAGATGGGGGAGTGAACGAGGGTGCACATGGGACAGGAATGGTCATGTGTGTATGGTTTCTAAGGCAGGGTGATGGGTATATGGGGATTCACTATACTATTTTGTCTACCTTTGCGTATGTTAGAAACTCTTCATAACAATACATTTTAAAGAAAAACTAAAAAAGGATGCTGTATATGTTGAGAATTTTATATACTTGCAAAATTTAATAAAATTTGACCTAGTAAAATACAACTCTAATTGAAAATGTGCAATTTGTCAAATTGATTTAAACTGGATTTTAACTGGTAATCTTCCTATGTTTATCATATTACAACATTTTAGATTTGCCAGATTTATAAATTTAATTTATTAGACTTATAAGGGTGAATTAAACACTTGAGAGGATTTTGTTTAAAAGGAACTCGAAGACATTAAATTTATAAAAGTAGTTTAAAATATTTGAAAAATTTTAACTATCTAAGTATGTAAATGACACCAAACATTGTTCAAAGTACCCTCAAAAGTGCTGTTACAAAATGTCTGTAAGACTGAAAGAGGTGGGATGGGGGATTGTATGACACCAGAGATAAAGACAGATAATGAAGACTGTTGTATAACTTGGCAAAAACTGGAGTGGTCGACTGTTACTAAATGTACAAATACAAAAATGTTCTCACATGTGGGAGAACAAATGAATATCAACCATGCAAAGTGTTGAAAAAGTGATGGTATTTGAGAAAAAAAACATAATCAAAGCAAACTGGAGCCTATGGTCAACAGTAGCATTGTAATATGCTTCCATTAAATGTAATAAGGCAATATACCAAAGTTAAATGTGTATGAGAGGGGGATATAAGGGAGGGATATGGGATTCTTGGTAGTGGTGTTGTTTTCTGTCCTTACTAATATATTGTATTGTATGACACTTTATTATTCTTATTATTATCTTTTTTATTATTCACCAAAAGAAAAAAAAAAAACTTTTTCATAGTAATCAATATGTTCAAGTGCTGACTGTGGTGATAAATGTACAACTATATGATGATACCATGAACAACTGATTGTACACTGTGGAAAATTGTATGTTACGTGAATATATCTCTATAAAATTGCAGGAAAAATGTAAATAAGGGTAAAAGTGCTGGAGAAAACATGGAGAGAGGGATGCACCTATTTACTGTTGATGAGGAGGCAGAATGGTGTAGCCTTTCTGGAGGTCACTGTGGTGGTTCCACAGGAAGCTAAGTATGTGGGGGCCATAAGGTCCTACAACCTCATAATGGGGTACGTACTTAGAAGATCTGAGAGCAGAGGCATGAATGGACATTTGCACATTGGTATTTATGGAGGCAGTATTCATGATTTGCAGTGGGTGGAGGTGGCCTAAGGGTACACTGACTGAGGAACAGAGTGGCGACCTGTGGTGTATGCATGCAATGGAATATTGATCAACAATGAGAAGGAGTGAAGTTGTGAGACACACAAGGAGGTGAATGGATTCTGTAGACAGTATTTTGAGTGAAGTATGCCGGAAACAAAGGCAAACACTATAATGCCTCACCGATATGGACTAACTACAATGTGTAACCTCAGAATTGAATCTTAGAGCACAGCCTAACAGGGAAATGATTATTGTATTGGTCCCTCGATTGTAAGCTTTTACAGCAGTCAAATCTATTCCTGAATCGTAATGGGTATCTCCAAACTCTGAGATGTTGATCCCTTGGTGTACAACCTGATTGGTCTGTGGAACATTGGATATCTGTGTGACACCTAAAACTCAGAGCTAGAGCTCGGCAGATATGAATGTCAGTATTAATGCATACAGCAATTATTAATTAAAAAAAAAAAAAAAGCTGAAAAAGAGCCCAGACTTCAATTAGAGATTTAAATGAAGCAGATCTGGTTAAGACTAGGGCAAATCGGGCCAAAGGGTAAGGGTTGAAACTGACTGTGTGTTAAAACGTCAACTTCCATGTGAGACCAAAGGAAGAAATGTATATTTGGTGTAGGATCTATATTTTCTAAACAATATAACTTCTACAATCAGTTTGTTCAAACACCACAATTACATGGAACTTTGAATAGGAAGTGAGATACGTCAGGTCTGTATAGGTTAGAGTGAAATAGCAACACATCCCAAAGTAATTTGGGTGGAGAATAAAAATATATATTCAGGGCCCCCCGAGGAGCTGGCGGAGGATGCAGAGGTGTTGGACTTCCTCACCTGGATCGTTGCTGATGTTGTCACAAACCCTGGGGACTGATGGCTTGACATGCTGAGCCCTCTGTCTTGGGGCTTGCCCCTATGAAGCTTGTTACTGCAAAGGAGAGGCTAAACCTGCTTATAATTGTGCCTAAGGGTCTCCCTCTGAGTGCCTTTTTGTTGCTCAGATGTGGCCCTCTCTCTCTAACTAAGCCACCTTGGCAGGTGATCTCATTGCCCTCCCCTCTACGTGGGACCTGACTCCCAGGGGTGTAGATCTCCCTGGCAATGCAGGATATGACTCTGGGGATGAATCTGGACCTGGCATCGTGGGATTGAGAACATCTTCTTGACCAAAAGGGGGATGCAAAATGAAATGAAATAAAGCTTCGGTGGCTGAGAGATTTCAAATGGAGTCAAGAGGTCACTCTGGTGGACATTCTTACACACTACACAGATAACACATTTTAGGTTTTATTGTACTGGAAGAGCTAGAAGTAAATACCTGAAACTACCAAACTCCAACCCAGTAGCCTTGACTCTTGAAGATGACTGTATAACAATGTAGATTACAAGGAGTGACAGTGTGATTGTGAAAACGTTGTAGATCACACTCCCTTTACAGATGGATAAGTAGATAAACGGGGACAAAAACTAAATGAAAAATAGGGTAGAATGGGGGGGATGATTTGGGTGTTCTTTTTATTTTTATTTTTATTTTTTATTCTGATTCTGATTCTCTCTGGTATAAGTAAAATGTTCAAAAATAGATTGGGGTGATGAATGCACAACTATTTGATGGTACTGTGAACCCCTGATTGTACACCATGGATGACTGTATGGTATGTGAATATATCTCAATAAATAAAATAAAAAAAAAAAAAGGAATGGAAGAGGGTTCCAACAGTAACAAAAGTATAAACCAAAAAAACACTATAAAAATTTTTCATTCTTACAAAAAAAAAGCAGTGCTGTTACCATCTGCTAGACTTAGAAACAAAAAAAGTTTTGTAGCTTGAACTTAAAGCCTAAGGAAGAATGAGTTTTAATATTTATTTTATAATTTTAATAAAACAAACATTAATTTTAACAACCACTAGAATAGAAAAAGGTGAAAATAAAAATTCTCACCACTCAAACAGTATTTAAGGATTAAAGCAATTTCAAGAAAAAAATTAAAAGTAGTTTACATGAACCATACCAACCATTTGTATTATAGCTACATGCAATCTGGCTTCTTCTATTAAAACTTCATCTGTTGGAGACTCCTCCTCTTCTTGTTCATTATGCGAAACACGGGAAAACCGAGCAGCATCAGACTAAGTTTAAAAGCATATAAAGATAAAATTAAAAATACATAGAAATGATTAGGCGCTTGCATGTGCTATGCTCAACAAAGACTCCAATAACTCATATCAGAATTGCTAAAATGAAGGGCTATATATAACTTGGGTAATGTCTTCCATATAAAAAGCATTGCTTTCAATTGTGGTTTAGAAACCAAATTCTTCCCCAAACCTGTCTATGCTTGAAAACTCTCTGAAGCAATGTGTGCTTTCCACTTTTTATAAAACTTATAAGGGGAGAGATCTCTCAGTACATCAACCTGGTGGAAACATCAGCACAGGGGAAGCCACTGATCACTACTCAACCAGCCAGTTTGTAAAAACATCAATTCTCCTAAAATACTTCCTGTATTTGGCAAATAAGACTGGATTGCCAATACTTTCTCTTTAGAGATAGAATTCAAATGCTTGATTTCACCAAGATAGCAAGGCTAGCAAATATTTATCCTGTTTTCTGACATTTAATTAGCAGAATCAAGTTTTTTGTAATAGACTAAAGCAAGAGAAACCAACCCAGGGAGGCAAAGGGAACTATTCTTTTCCAGGTATCAACTCACAGGATTGATGTATTCAATCATGGTTTTTTCTTCTACTAAGGTCCAATTAACATTTGTCAAAATTTTTTCTGTTTTAAATAAAGTCACTGTGTTCTGTATTATCTCCTGTATGTGCTTAATGGCATTTTGCATGGCCAGTTGTCTTGGGAGAGAAATAACACACAAACCTATGACAAAGAAGAGCAAGGGCCTTAACAGAGTACAGTGTAATGTCGGCAAGGAGATGCAAACAGTTTGCATGATTATGTAGTGAAATCTTAAGATCACCTGCATAGCCAAACTGGAACAGTTAAACCAAGGCCAACTTTTTGTCCAAACTTTCTAGAAAATTACCCAATTATCTATTTCCTTTTGGCTGTGTAGCTCAACTTTATCTGACTAAACTGCTAAAGAATGTTTTATTAGTTTCCTTTCTTTCCCTATAGCTATAGACATGACTTGCTATTTGAAGCCACTCAAAAAAATATTTTTCTAAATGTAGAACACTACTTGTGTCTTCCACAGCAAGAAGGGCTGCTTATCAAACTGTAAATTTCTGGTCTCTACCCCATATCTGCTGCGGTAGATTGAATTATATACCCCAATGAAAGACATGTTATTAACCTTAATCCACATTCCTGTTTACAAATGGTGTAAGTCAGGGCGTGGACTCCTTTGTGAAGAGGATCTTAGAAGGTCCTATTTAGGTGTGGCCAACTGAATCAGGTTGGGTCTTTTTTTTTTTTTTAATTTTCTTTTTTTATTTTGAAATAAATTCAAAGTTATGGGAACAGTTGCAAAAGCAATACTAACCCCATACTCAGAATTCCATCATACCCTGACCCTCCTCCCCTGATAGCCCAATCCACCAACTTTAGCATGCTGTCGCATCACTATTTCTTTCCCTCACTCCCTATCTATCATCCATCATATATTGCTCTGTCTTCTGAACATATGAGAGCTAGCTGCTCACACCCTTGAACAAACACTATAATTCACGTATGTGCTTCCCATGAACAAGAACATTCTTTTATGCAATCCCATTAAGCGCAGCTAAGAAGTACAAGAGATTCAACAATGATACAAAGCTTACATTCTATATTTCCTTTTCCTTATGTCTCAACTGTGACCCTTTGAGCCTCCTGTCCTCCATCCTCCAATCCTATCCAGGTTCATCCTTGGCATTCAATTGTCATCTATTTAGACTGTCTTTTTTTTTTTTTTTTCAATTGTGGAAACATATATACAGCCTAAATCTTCCCATTCCACCCCTTCCCTAGCCTTCCAATAGTGGGATTAATCACATTTAGAATGTTGTAATGCTCTTTCCCACCATCCATTACAAGAAATTTCCCTTCACCTCAAACAGCAACCCTACACTCATTTCTTAACTCCCCATTGCCCCTTCCCCCATTTCTCTTAACGCATACTCTATTTTTCATCTCTATGGTTATATTCTCTAACAATTTCTTTGTGTTTACTGTGGGACTTAAAATTAATCTCTTAAATCCATAACAATCTTGTTTTTCTTTGATACCACCTTCATTTCAATAGGATACATAAACTATGTTCCTATACTCCTCCATTCCCCCACCTTTATATAGTTGTCTAAAATTATATATTTTACGTTGAGTTCAAAACCACTGATTTGTCATTAGAGTTTGTGTATTTTATATCATGTAGGAAGTAAATAGTGGAGTTACAGTTCAAAAATTATTGACTTCTATTTGTATTCCATCGTGTTTGGAGAATGTGCTTTGAGTACATTCAATTTTTTTTTTTTTTAATTTCTTGAGGCTTGTTTTATGTCCCAGCTTATGGTCCCTTCTGGAGAAAGATCCATGATCACTAGAGAAAAATGAGTGTCCTGGTGATTTGGGATGTAAGGTACTATATATGTCTGTTAAAATTCTCTATATCTCTTTCTCCTTTCTTTGTTTCTCTGTCAGTAGGGCTCCCTTTAGAATCTGAAGTAGGACAGGTCTTTTATTGGCAAAGTCTCTCAGCATTTGTTTGTCTGTGAAAAATTTAAGCTCTCCCTCAAATTTGAAGGAGAGTTTTGCTGGATAAAGTATTCTTGGTTGGAAATTTTCTTTCTCAGACTTTTAAATATGTCATGCCACTGCCTTCTCACCTCCATGGTGGCCACTGAGTAGTCACTACTTAGTCTTATGTTGTTTCCTTTGTATGTGGTGAATTGCTTTTCTCTTGCTGCTTTCAGAACTTGTTCCTTCTCTTCAGTATTTGACAGTCTGATCAGAATGTGTCTCAGAGTGGGTTTATTTGGATTTATTCTATTTGGAGTTTACTGGGTCAGGTTGGATCTTAATCCATATTAGTGGAGGCCTTAAAACAAGAGTACCCAGAGGCCGATTCAAGGAGAGACAGATTGCCACGTGACAGGAGGCAGATATGTAGGTCAAGGAATCCTGAGGTTTGTGCAAGCCAGCACCAGAATGCTGTGGACTTTGGGGAAAAAGAATGTCCTTGCTGTTGCCCTGATTTTGAACTTCTAAACTTCCAAACTGAAGCAATAAATTTCTGCTGTTAAGCCAACCTATTGTTCAGTATTTGTCATAGCAGCCTGGCAAACTAAGATATCTATAAAGTCAGAATGGCCTGGGAATCTGAATTTTTACAAGTTCACCAACCAATTCTCATACACAATAAAATCTAAATACCACTACAATAGAGAACCCTCAAATTTAACATCTTTGTTTCTTGGCCAGCAAATCTTCAAGTCCAAAACTTGTAGTTTATATTTTCTTGAGGTATGAATTTGAAGTTATAGCTATGAGGCTTACTGACCAAAGAGAAGAACTTAATTAGTGAATAAGTTTAGCCTCCTCACAACTCCATCTCAATAAAGCTGTTTTCTCTTCATTGTGGCACAAGAAACGTCTCAAAAAGAGTTAAAATGGTTTCTAAATATTTCAATTTAACTCCATTTCATTCTCTAAGGGAAACAGTTTAATAGCGGGATTTGAAAATTTGGGGATTTAAAAAAGGCCTAGAGTATCAGTTCACTGTGGCTCAGAATAAAGATGCATTTGACTGCATGCTGAAGAGTCAGCAGCTTACAACTTTGCATTTAAAATTCCCATGGCTGACAGTGATTGTGTAATTCAGATGGTTTGCATGGTATGTGGATATATCTCAATAAAACTTCACTGAAAACAAATGAACGAAAAAAAAAAGAAAAAAATTCCAATGGCTGAGAGCACATAAAGAGAAAATTTATTCATTCGCCCAGTTACTCAGGGAAAATATGAGTTTATGTTGACCCTTGGTGGCAATAATACATTTGATTGAACTCTTGGTGCTTCAGATGATCCTGGAAAAGTATGAGGAGGGACCTAAAAAAAGCATTAAACCAGCAGGAAGGAGTTGATTTGAAACTCTTAATCTCAATTCTATCAAGTACCTCTTAAAAGTGTACTATATGGTATTTCTAGAAAGGGTGAGCAGAGATCTGAGAGGAGAGAAGTACTTGTCATGTAGCTTTGTCCCACAAGTTAAAGAAAATTCTGAGGTTTAGGTAATACAAACAAAAATTTACAGGAGAAAATAAGAAAAGAAAAAATATTACCATGATAGTAAAAACTCCTTGTTGATCTTGCCTTTGAGTATCAGACTAGGAAGAATCACAAGAAAGGAAGCCTGATATTATATCCTAAGCAAAGAGATCAGAATGGTCTGGGAGTCAAAGAAAATTTGTGGGAAGGCAGGTGTGAGCAAACCTTCAGGGATTCAATTAATTTCACTCATGCTTCTCTGATCAAGCATACCTTTTCACTGCAAACAAGAGCAAACCATAACTTAAGGAAAAGGAGAGTTGCCAAAAACCTGCCCTATTCACTAGCCAGCCTCCTTCACATTTGGAGTCCTTGACTTTGAGGTGGACTGTCACAGAAAGTTCTGTAATAGTGCTTACGGGGCACAGTTCCAGGAATGGGCAGAGAGGTGACATTTCTTACGGCTAGGGCAGAGTAAATTCACCAGGCTATTTCCCTGCTTAGAAAAACTCTCTTTCAACTCTACCCTTCCTTTGCCCTCTCAGTTCCATGCTCTCCAAGAAACACTCTGATTAATAGTTTGGTTTATCCAAGAAAGTGGCATTCAAAGGTGAATATCCTTAATAATGAGCACAAGTATCTCAAACACAGAAAAAATCACCCCCATTATAAATGAGCTAATAAACTCATTTTCTGTTTTATCCATATTCTCCTGTGAGTATGTAAACATAAATATCCAAGTGGCTGATCAATTCCAGATACCCTGACAAAATCAAGCCTCTGCACCAACAAAACTGAGGACGAGTCCAAGGGATATTGGACTAGCTAAGGCCCTACTATAACACTTTAATTCACCCCCACACATCCCCAGCCCCACTGCCAACAATTATTTTATTTTGGATTTCTCTATTGATCACGTGTCTTATTGTGTTTTTATTGTACTTACATTTTTTTTTTAATAAACAATAACAAATTCCTTTGGAAACAGGCAACTGTGGCAAACCTGCTAATTACCTCCAATATCCATTCTACCCTTCTTCCTTTCACCTACCGAATCTCCAAGTTTTGGCTGAGCACATGACCAGCTAGGAAAAGACAGTATTTCCCAGCCTCCCTTGCCCATGTATGCCCACGTAACTAAGTTTTGGCCAATGGAATATGAGTGACAATGATATATACAATTTCCAGACTGTGCCCTTAGGAAGCTGCTTACCTGCTATTCTCACCCCCAGTTCCCACCCCCTTTCTCTCTTCCTCACTGGCTGGACTGTAAACATGGTGGATGTGAGACAGTTTCTAAGTCTGCAGGCAAGAGCAACACGCTAGGAAGTGGAGGAGCAACAAAGAGAAGGAACCTGGGTCTGTGGACAACCTTATGGAGCAGAGCCATCCCACCCTTCTGGATTTTTCAGTGAAAAAAAAAATTGTTTGTCTTGTTTAAGCCACTGTTAGTTTAGTTTTTGTTAAACTGGCTGAACCAATACCTTAATTAATACAAAATCTATAAAATAAGACATGAATGATTTCTAAACCAATTTCTTGAACTCCATAAAAAATGTCTCATGACCCCCAGTAACTTATTTGCACTGTTCCCCTTAGTTAATTACTGAGAGAGATATACTTTACCTAATGTCCTAGCTGACTCAGTCATCATGTATGAATTTATTCCCATAGTCAATAGGGATACCACTTGTACATAGAATATAAACTAAAAACAAAACACACAAATAGTCAAAACCAAAACATTAATAAGTTCTTCCAGCAAATTAATCACCAACAAAATTCTTTCTTAATCCACATTTTTAAATCTTGCTTTGGATAAGTAAGTTGAGGCAAAAGGGCTGTCCTGTGGACATCGCTTGAATGCAACATAGTGGGGGCAGAAATTAATTTTCTATCTAAATGAGGAAAAAATATACTTTGTATTCTTGAGGATTTGGACACTGAGAGAAGAACACTCCACAGTTGTCGTTTCCAGCAGCAGTTATACAAAACCAGCAAGGTGGCAAGCATCACAGAAGCAGTTGAAGAACCTGCAGGGTAAGAAATCCCCAGGAACAGTAGGTAGTGGTGACCAGGGAAGTGTGCCTGCCACCAGCATTTACTACAGCTGTTCACAGATCTGAGGAAGCAGTTAAGGAGATTGGTGGGGTATGGAGAGGTGTGGTAGAAAAGCAGAAAGATAATCCCATTAGCAGGTCTTGGCTCTGCAAGTTGTTAGTCATGCATTCTGGAATCAGTTATTTAACCTCAGAGTCAATCACTGAAATAGGGAGTTAACTGCAATTGGCTGATTACAACAATCGCCTGAAATTCTTGTTAAACATGCTGACTCCCAGGCACCTTCCCTGGAGACTGATTCTGTAGGTCTGGGGTGGATCCAAAGGGATTCTTAACATGAGACAGATCTGGGAAACACTGTAAAGTGATACCAAAATGTTGGTTATTGTTTCCTTGACTTGAGTTGAGGCCAATTCTTTGCACAAAAAAGGATTGAAAGAGCTCAGGTGTTGGTTATTCTGTTTTTCATTTGGAGCATGGAAGGACCCAATGTCTTTGCAAAACTATAGGTTTGCTTGAACCCCAAATTAATTCCCATACCATGCCCCCAGATATAAAATGTAAATCTTCAGGACATATGTGGCGAGGAATATGACACTCTTACGAAAAAAACGCTTCCTCTTTTGCTTTTGGGAATTAGGGTACCTGAGTTCTTTCCCTAACATGCTACATACAGAAGACTATCTCTTTGTTAATCAAATTAGTAAATCTACATGCAAAAAGAAGAGGGTTTGGGTTGTTAGCCCAAAAGACGGGTATTCTAAAAATACTGTACTCTTAGGGCTTCTGTGTCAGGAGTAAAACAGCAAGGAAGAAAATATCCAGGGCTATAAATCAGATAATATTAGGAAACTCTGTATGTATACCTTAAAATTAAAATTCCTTGGGAGGTGCACAGGTATCTTTTAAGTGCTTTTCTTCCTCCCAGGAGCAGATTTGGGTTTATCTGACTGGGAGGTGATAGAGGACTGGTCCTGAGGATTTCCAGGAACTCTTCTCCCTAGCTCACACAGTACTGTCACAACTGATGAAGCCACAATACCCCAACACTGCCAGCACATGCTCTTTAGAGCTCCCCTGGATCTCAGTACCACAAGCTTGCCCAGAGATCCACCAGCTACTGCTTGGGGGAAAGACTTTGAGAAAGAGTAGAAAGGAAACCAAGTTTTGTTTTTCACTACAGATAATGGGGTCTTTAGCCAAAATGTTTAAAGAAATTAATTTTTAAAAATCATCCCTAAAGACATAAACATAAGTGGATCCTTAATCAAAAATTTACAAAATCTTTCTTCCCTTAGTATGTTTAACTAGTATTTCATTTTTTTATTCTAACAGTTGTAAGGATCAAAGGGTATTATTTTTTCATGCTTTCTGACAGCTATTGAAAAATAGCTAACATTTATTGAGCACTTATTAAGTGTCAGATACTTTCCTAAGCATGCATCATTCTCAGTCCTTGACTGGAAATTGACCTGGGAACTTGCCCAAGGTCACCGAACCTCTGAATGGTGCAGTCAGGATTTGAACACATCTATAACCACTACATTGCAACATTAAAAAAAAAAAAAAAAAAAAAAAACAACAACAACAACTCTGTTCCTTTCTACTTAAGAAAATGTATTTTTTAAAAATCTAATTCAAAAATAGTTAACTTTACTATAGGATACTATGACCAATGCTACAAAACAAACAAAAACGAATACAAATGATCAAGAGACACGATTTTTCCTACCATTTGCGGTGATTCAACAGTTTGTTCAGCCAGATTATGAACATCAGGAGCCAAGAGTAAGCTAAAAACGCCTTTAATTCCAGACAATGTAATAACAATTCCCAATTTCCAATTATATTCATAACTTAACTGCATCAAAATAGGGCTCACTAAAACAACAGTAAGCAACCTGTGGAAGAAAAACATTAAAAAACATAAATCAGAACTTATGTATTAATGTTATTTGTGGTTGAAACCATGTTCTAAATATAGATTTTCATATAAAATTTTTCAGGAAAGACAATCCAGTTTATTGATAAGTTGTCCAAACATTTTAGGACTAATCAATCTAGTGTCTGAGTTTTGCATATAATACTCAACCCCTGAAAAATGCCAGAAGAGCTACACAAATACAAGAAATTATCATTAACACTAGTGTGCATTGTTTGGATTTTGGTAGCAAATTCTTGGGAGGGAAAACTTGTTTAAAGAAAGCTGGCAAGTTTGTCTATTCCCTGAAAGGTCCTAAAATAACCAGATTCAGAAATTAGGCCAGGATATTTGTAAAAATATTATAGACATAATATAAATTTAGCTTAACCAAATTTTTCTTGATCTCCCACAAAAATCCCAACCTTAATGTCACATAAATAATTTCAATTTGTACATGTATTCTCTACAGACCATTTTTCTATAGGACTCTATGTCAAAATTGACATTCCATTTTTAGGGGATCTATGCTTAGAGGATATTAGTACTGTACTTCAAGCTATTAAAACAAATGAGATTTCAGCAGAAGCAAAATCAGACATCTTCTCAGCCTCAAAAAATATATATTTTGCATCAGTTGCTCAGCTTGGAATTGCACAAGACAATTAAGAGACTTCAAGTCACTGTAGAACAATTTATACTTACCACTTATAATGTGTGTAATTAATTTGGGCAAACTTCTCTGCCTTGCATTCAGGTCTTTTACAAAGTGACTCTTACAAACCTTACCATGCTTACTGAATAGTCTTTCCTTAAAATATTGTTGAGTCCAGCTAAAATAGAACAATTTACGCCATTCTCTGATATTGCAAAGAGGGCGTCAGTATAGAAAAGGCTCTGGAGTCAGTGCACCTGTGTTAGAATTTAGGCTCTGTCTTTTACTAAATATGAAACTTAAAGCAAGTTATTTAACCTCTCTGTGCCTCAATTTATTCATGTGTAGAATGGATATGATACTAATAAAAACTGTATGTACTTCATAAGATTATTATGAAGATTTAATTAAATGAGGCAACATTCACAGGACTTAGAATAATGCTTGGCACACGGTTAGCACTCAATACATGTTAGCAATAATTATGTCCATGCCTTCCCATTTCTTTGCCCTGGCTCATCCTCTCTAAAATGTTTTGCTCAATGATCTCTTCTGGAAAGCCCACCCATACTTTGAGGGACTCTTCAAAGAAGGAAGACTCTCTCCATTAAAGCCTTTCTTCTGATAAGATGGATGGGTAAGTTCACACAAAATCTCTGGCACTCACTAGCCACTTGACTTGGGCAAGGTTCTTAACCTTTCTTGGCCAGCTTCTTTATCTTTAAAATGGAGATTATAATTCCTATCTCCTTATGAAGATGAAATGAGATAATGAATGCGTGGCTGAGGCAAACCATGCACATCCTGAGAAAATAAGAACATGATAATAATAATTACAGCTAACTTAACTGAGCATCTACTATGTGCCAGGCATGTTGCTAAACTCTTGTCCTTGCATTATCTCATTTAATTATCATAGCAACCCTGCCTGTTCCACAGATGAGTAAATTGAAATAATTATCCAAAGTCATATAGCTAACAAATATGGAAGATGACATTTGAACACAGAAATAAGCATAAACACAGTTTAAGTTTTTTTAAAAAAAAGTTCCAGACAGAGAATCAGGGAAAAGATGATAATATGGCTAGTGGCAGAGTGAATCATATAACCCCAACAAAAGACATGTTCTTAATCTTAATCTGTATTCCACTTGTAAATAGGACCTTTTGAAGATGTTATTATTAGCTATGGTGTGGTCAAATTGAATCATATTATTGCAGGCCTTGTAAAGAGAGGAAATTCAGACACAATCAATCATCAGAAACCAGAAACTGAAGGAATCCAGAAAACATAAAAGCCAGAACTCAGAGAAAACCACAGGAGAAGACCAAGGACATCACCATGTGATGGAGGACTGTCGCCAGATCACTACTCACTGTGGAAGAAAGCACAGCCTTGCCAACATCTTGATTTTGCTAGTCTTCAAAACCATGAGCCAATAAATTCTTGTTTAAGCCAACCCACTGTGTGGTATCTGTCCTGGCAGCCCTGGCAAACTAAGACAAGGCTACCGATTTGGAAGTGAAATGCAGGACTGTGGACACATACTTCTGTGTGAGAGTGACTATCTGAGTTGCATGCATGCCTTCAGAGTCAGCAGAGGCAGTTTCCATGAGAACCTGTTATAAAGTAAGTTCAGGTGGCCTCAGGAAAAAATAGTGTTTTCAGAGACACTACTCTTTATTCTGATGGAAAACACAATTACCCTGAGTGGACAATGGGCATTCTAGAAAAAGCATGCTCATGGAAGTCAACTTAAAATCCCAACTCTGCCCTTACAAGCTAGGTGACTTCAGGCAAGTTTTTAACCTCTGTGGACTTCATCTGTAAAATGATGCAATAACACCTACCTCACAGGATTATACTAAAATTCATGGTAAGTGCTTAGCAAATGGCTATATCATAGCTATGATGAGAACAAATGATGATGATGGTCAAAATAAACAAAAATGTTAGGATCCATTAATCAAGTTAATTGGTGCTCAAATTTAACATGCATAAGAATCACCTAGAGAGCATTAAAAGTTTACTGGTTTGCCAATGTTCATAGCAGCAGTATTCACAAAAGCCAAAAGGCAGGAACAACCTATTGTCCATCAACCAATGAATGGATAAACAAAAATGTGGTACATATACATATACATATATATATATATATATATATATATATATATATATATATATGTATGTATGTATTTCCATATGGAATATTATTCAGCCATAAAAAGGAATGAAGTTCTGATACATGCTAAAACATGGATGAACCTTGAAAACATTATGCTAATTGAAATAAGCCAGACACAGAAGGATACATGCTGTATGATTTCTTATATTAAATATCTAGAATAAACAAACTCATAGAGACAGAAAGTAGATTAGAGGTTATCAGAAGCTGGGGGCAGGGAGAATGGGGAGTTATTACTTAACGGATAAAGAGTTTCTGTTTTGGGTGATGGAAAGGTTTTAATAATGGAAGGTGGTGATGATAGCACAACACTGTAAAAGTAATGTCACTGGATCATACATTTAAAAACAGTTAAAATGGCAAATTTTATGTTTTATGTATATTTTTTATATATGTTGCCACAATAAAAATGAATAAACAAACAAATAAATCTTCCTGGATCTAATCTCCAGAGGTTTAAGTCAGTAGGCTGGGGTGGGCCCATGAATTTGCATTTCTAACATGGGTGAAGCCGAAGTTGTAGGTCTACCCCCTCATTTCACAGATGAAACCTTGAAAAATAAACTGACTTTCCTCCAGTTTCACAGCAAGGTAATGTCAGGGCACTGACAAAAATGCAGGTTTCCTAATTGCATATCCAGAGCACTTTTTGCCGTATCCTGCTGTGTCCCATTCTAATTCCAGGCTCAGTAAGCAAACTTTAAAATATAAATCTTACCTTACAAAATTCACTGTCACAAACAAGATGAACATGAAACTTAGAGTCTGAAGTCTAAAATACTTGATTTCTCCACATCCAATCACAATGCCAAAGAAAGTATATATTAAATGTTCGAATACAGATGAAAACATCATTAAGAACCTAGGACAGATGAAAGGGAAATATTCTACTTTTATATTCTACTTAAATATTCTACATTTCCCATAAAAGCATGTGCCTTATATCTGCCATTCTTGTCTTAACAGAGGACTTTGCCTCCATTATTGTTATAAACAATATCTCAAAGGGTTTTGTTCAACTAAAAACACCCAGTTCCGTATTCCCCATTACCCTCATCCCACCAATACTCATGGGGCTGTCTCTCACAGGATAGTAAGAGCAAGGCAGGAAAATGATGGCCTCCCCAGGATGGTGATGGGTCAGTTTCTCTGGGATTAGCTGTCAGAATAGCAATGGTATAACTGGGGTTGCTGCAAGGGAGTACCGGTAAACATTGACTTTTGGAAAAGTTGATGGGATCACTTCAGTGCCTCTGCACAACTTCTCCCTCTGTAATTTGCATGTACTCTTCCCCTTACCAGAAAGTTGCTCCTGTCTGCTTCCCCATTTAGTGAAATCCTAAAAATCTGGTAAGGCTAACTCTAGTATCATACTCTCCCTGAAGTTATCCTCCTCAACTCCCTACAGTGTCCACTGTCTACCCACCATGGTTCTTAAGCAGAGGAGAGCATAAGAAACACCCAGATTGCTTCCCCCAAAACTACGTGCCTACCCCCACGCCAAGATTCTTATTGAGTAGACCAGTGCACAGTGATTAGGGCAAAGGGCTGAGGCCTCAGCGGAGTATATGTTCTGTTCTGGTTCCACGTGTAACATGCCTGGGTCTGGGCCAGTTCTGACTTCTACTGGCAGACCCCAGGTCCCATCTCCCCTTTGTTTCCTCCCTTGGGGCTTTCCCTTTCAGCTGAAGGAAAAGTGTGTATACCCCACAAACTAGTCCCCTTACAGGTGGGTCCTGAGATCCTCACTCGGAAAGAAGCATTAAGAACTTTCATTTTAGCTGCAGATATAAACCAGGTTCTCCAATACAACTTCACCCACAATTAAGCAGAAACTCTGATTCTTCATCTGATTCCCGTATCTTAACAATTGATTCAGAATTCCTAGAGGGGAAGGGTATGAGTGGAACATCAAACCCAAATGCTTAGTTTTCTGAAAATTCAGAAATCATGGAATAACTCAGTCCAAAACTTTTTGTATTCTTCCACGGTACCTAAAAAAAGGCCTTACATATAGTAGGATCCTAGTAAATATATAATTATTTACACTGATCATTAGTTTTTTACATAAATATGTCTACCACTTAATAATGAGTGCCTTCTGAGAAGGGGCCTATCTTCATAGCCCAAAACTTAACATATAACATCCAGGCTACAGTAGACATTAAGGATTGGTTGAATGGAGGAAAAAACAACTGAATGAAAAGAATGAATAATTTATAATGACACTGACAGGCAGCATGATTGAGTTTAGGAAACTGTCCAAATTTTGACTCCAACTGTGTGTTCTATGAAGTAGTTATTTACAAGCTTCTGGATCTTATTAATCAGTCAAGTTTCAGTCACACTCGTGCAAAACAAGAATAGCTATATTATACATAGCAATTTTTTCTATTTTGCTAAGCAGAGTTATTTTTTTAATAAAGGTACCATCTTCTATCACTGACATTTTATAAAAGAAAGGACATTTTAAACACCCCAAAAAACAGGAAGGACATAATCTCAGAATAATGGGCAGTCCTTTAAATTAAATAAATTAATCTTCATGGGAAAAGTACAATTGTCTGTTTTCCTCATTTTAACATTTGCTTTCATCCCATGTGGCAATTTCTACATTAGACTACAATTTGGTATCAAATAATTCTGAAATAATTCTGTAATTTAGCATGGTATCTCAGAACAGGGCTAACTTATTTGTCTGAGAAGATGGGTAAATGGTTTTCCTTCTGTCCAGGGACATCCCTGTGACATTCTGCATTACCAGGTATAAAGAATAGGAAAGAGTTTTGCTGGTGTTGCATCTTTCTGCTACTTTTCTTTTCCAGTGGAACTGTCATTCAGGAAAATTATGAAGGAGAAGAATACATTTAAAAAAATTTTTTAATCACACAATTCAAAGTAAATTTCTATCAAAGAGTCATGTATAAACAGCACTATGGTCTCAATACACTGATAGATTAATCATAACAGGAATATCAATTAATGTCAATAATTGTTGGTATGTTAGGTTCTTTTCAAATATAACTGATAGTAAATGAAAAGGTGGAAAAAAATTATTTAAGGGGAGTTTTATTAGTGTCCATGAAAGCAGGACCCCATAAACATCGAACTTCTATGAGCTCTATACCAAGCACACAGTAAGAGACTTACTTAGTAATTATGAACTCGATCCTTGGTTTAAAGCTTAAGGAATCTAAATTCAGCCCTACAGTGGTTAAAGCAACAATTCCTGACATTCCCAAAAATTCCACTGGAGAGGAAAAAACAAACAAATAAATAAAATTAAATGCATTCAAATTTGCACATTGTTACTTTATCTTGAGTGAAGTACTGGTGGGAAACTTAAGCCTAGTATTTCTTGGAAAGTTGCTTCAAGAGATTGGCTTTACCATTGGCAAACTTTTTTCTATAAAAGACCAGGTAGTAAATATTTAATCTTTGCAGACCATCAGTTCCTGTTCCAACTACTTAACTCAGTTGTGGTAGCCGCAGACAATCGTAAATGAATGAATGTCCAATAAAACTGTTTATGAATACCGAAATTTGAATTCCACATAATTTTCACATCACAAAATATTCTACTTTTGATTTTTTCAACAGCTTTAAAATATAAAAACCATTCTTGGCTCACAGGCTGTACAAAACACGTGGATTTGGCCTGTGGGCCATAATTTACTGATCTCTGCTGTAGACCATCATTGAAGACACGACTAATGGAAAAAGAAGTTTAACAGCCTCCACCCAGCATCTCAGAGACATCTCTGCTCTAAGCCCAGTGCTTCCACAGTGACTGCAGTTCCTGAAGCCTGCTTTTCTTTTGCCTTATATGGACTCCCCTAAAATTGTAACTCCTTGGGCTCTAAACAGATGTGTAAATGTAGCCTGTGGCAAGAAAACCAACCATGAAGAATGATTGAATATCACAAAAATCAACGGCTCTGGGCTGCAGTCTTCAAACACCATGTTATAGATGTCAGAAAAATAAGGGAAAATATATGAGGCAGAAGAGCTTTGGAGTAGGGCAGATCTGGCTGCCCTGGGAATGTGACCTCCCTTTGCTGCACTAGTGTTCCCGCATCTGTGAAATGGGATGAACCAATGCATCACATAGTTCTTATGAGGATTAAATTAGACCACAAGAAAAATGCTGGGCACATAGTAGGCAATTAATAAATGATAATCATTATTATGTTTTTGTTTTTACCTATTCACTTTACTGCTTAGTAAATTAATACTGCTTATTAAATTGAAGAGGATTTTTTTACTACTCTTTTGGTTTATCTAGGCACTTAAGCTCATTTTAGGCTTCTTTTTACCTACTTATTTGACTGAATCTAACATAATAACCAATGACATTAAATGCAGTAGTGCTGGGAACTGTGATCATAGGAAAACTGTCTCTCAAAATCTTATGTTCAATTCCCTGTAATTAGTATTACTGGATTTTAAAGCTTAACAAAGATTTTTTTCAGTAACAGTCACCACTTAGAGAAAATATCTGCTATGAAGAAACCACTAAATAAATTTATTTTAAAACTGATGTACTCATATAGTTTAATCCCAGTGCTGTAAGAATATAAGATGCAAGTATATATATTAGGTATGTATATTTGCATGTATTTTTTAAAAGACTGGGTGGGGATTTATACCAAAATGTGCAGATCACCGTAAGACAGGTTTATAGATGATTTTTATTTTCTTCTTTGGCTTTTCAGAGTTTTTCCAAAATTCTACAATGAACAGGTATAATTTTTATAATTAGGAAAAAAAGCCTTTAAAAATTACAAATGCTATTATACTAAATTTCATTTTAAATATTCTAGAAGAGGAAAAAATTCATGGAATATGTAATAAATGAAGTAATGCTTATCAGCATAAACCTAAGTAGTTAAAATAAGAGTTGTAAAAACTTTACAACTCAGTGGAAAGAAACCAGCACATAGGCGAGCAGCTCTCTAAATCTTTCTCAAAAGTGAACCAACAATTAGGTTCCAGAAGCATTTTCTCCTTTGCACAACAATCTCTATACAATTGACTAACTTCATTTTGCTCTTGCTGTTTTATGAAGTGAGTGGGAGATGAAAAAAATGAAAGAGTTGATACAAATGATGTCTAACACAATGGAGGTTTCATGAACTTAACATAATGGGGACAAAAATGAAAATTATTATATGTGCTCAAAGAGGCGGCTCTTAATCTCACTTAGAAGCTCCCTGGACTTAAGGCAATTGACAGTGTGTTCATTAGTGAAGAGAAAGAACAAAATTAGGTAATGTGACAGAAATGACACCGTAGGAGTTGTGATCTAGAATTTTACGATATGTTTTAGCCTTCTGGCAATGGCACTTCTCCTTATTACAGTGTCTGTTACCGACTTCTGCTGTCAGGAACGTCATACTGCCTAAGGTTGTTTTTAATTCCTGAAGCAGAGGAAAGGTAATGGAGGAATTAGTAATGGAAGAAGTGTAATGGAGCAAACTTCCATTTTGAGTAAGGGGACAGTACTGCCTTAAAGCTGCAAAGAACCACTGGCTGAAATCATTATATATAGTCTACAAGAGTTCTGATGTTCTGATTCTGGGCTGTATCTGAGCCTGAGCAGTTAATGCTAAATTCTTACTTTCTCTCGGTTATTCACACCCTGCAGTAAATCTTAGGAAAAATGCAACCAAGATGAAGTCTTTTCTTCTCCTCTGGTGGCAGCTACAATATCAGAAGTATAATTTCCAGGGGAAATAATCAATCTCTATAAGGCTGATTCCTAGAAACCTTGTATCAACTCAGGAGAGCTAATTGTTAAATTTTCAGTAATCTTGTGAGCTAGCTGTTAACCAAAGCCTTCCTTGAAACCCGCCATGGTGGGTGTATTTGCACCAAGAAAATCATCAAACACTGTAAATCAGGGCTCCCAACCCCCACTCCCACACCACTGCCTGACTCAATCTCTTCATTTTACAGGTAAGGGAACTGAGGACCATAGATGCTAAGTTACCTGTCTGAAATAATACAACTAGTTGGAGGTAGAGCTAAGGTTAGAATCAAGGTCCTGACACAGTTCCTTGCCTTCTCTGCATCTCCAAATCTATTGTCACAACAAATGGTTCAACTGTGTAAAGATGTTATACTCTACAGCTATGTGAATTAAACTCCTTCACAGAAATCAGCTGCAAATATTTTACAATACTATTTAGTTAGTGCAAAATAATTAGACCTCCTAATTCTTAAATACATTTTCAGTAAATGTCTGTTTTGAACTGAAGTGACCAGTCTTCTTGGTTGCATTCCTGAATGAACAGAGAATCCATACCACTCATCTAGATGGCAACCCTATTCTAACTTGAGAAGTCAAGAGTGGGAGCATCTAATGTGAAATGATGCTAAAAGACTCTAGGGACATCCTCTTATCTGCCCTTAGTTCATACCCATATACACCTGGCCTTGGAGAATGCCAAGCACTGGCTGGAATCACCTCTGTTTTTTAGGAGGAAAGGGGCTGGGGGTGGGGATGAATGTTTTTGGAGTTCCCTACCTTAAGCCCAGTGGTATACTGGTAAATATTTAAAACCAGCTCTCTAAAGGTGAAAAAGCCCTGATTGGAAATGTTTTCCAATTTCCATAGGATAAATACTCCCACAAGACCCAAGTTCAAGCTATCAACATGAATGTAGCATTGGGAAGAGATGTTCACAATCAGCTCTCACAACCTGGGGTAAGAGCTGTCTCCAGCACAGCCCTGCATGAGCCAGTCATTATGTCATACATTATCTCATCAAGGCTTGTAATATCCCTGTAAATTAAACATTATTATACCACTTTTATAGATGAAATTGAAGCTTTGGGAGGTTAAGTAATTTTCCAAGGTCACAGAACCAATAAGTTGTGGAGCTAGGATTTGAACTTGGAAGCTTTTCAAGAGCTAATGTCAGTTTATTCAACCAACATGTGTTCCATTACTATTAGGCAATGATAAGCACTGGGCATGGCTGGGGGAAGATAAAAAAAGAACAAATAAAAAGTTGAGTAAGAGACAGCCTCCATCTCAAAGAGCTTATGGGCAAGTAAAACAGGTGGAGAGATTAAATTTTTAAAGTCTTTCTTCAGACATTTAAGGCATCCCCAAAATCTTCACAGGGGAAGGGGAAAAATGAAGAAATTTGAAGGAAATGAGACTTCTGTAAATGCTTTCCATAATTTTACTGATTCAGGGTACTGAGCAACACCTAGGTGGCAATTTATTTGTAGAGGAAACAGGGCTTTTAGGTAACTGGCGATGAAAAGAGGAGTAATTAACCTCTGATATGTGAGGTCTTGCATGGATGGAGATTGCTTGCAGCGGGAGGTGAGGGCAGAAGCAGAATTTGACACCTTAACCATAGTTACTAAGGCTCTTGGGGACTGCTTACCTCAGGGCAGGCCTGCCATTAGCCTCAGGTAAGGGTTTCCTCTCAACAGTTCCTCGGTTCCATACCCATTGAATTAAAGGCCATTGAGCTGGAAGAGACCTCAGGAGCATCTTTCCCAACTTTCTCATCTTACAACTGGGGAGCTAAGGTCAGAGCAGGAATCAGCTCAGTGCCGATTCTTCCTCCAGGGAACTGCTGGTACTAAATATAACTCAAAGGGTGGCGCCTCAAGAAGAATCAGAGAATAATCACAGAAAGGAGGAGTGTAAAGGGGAAGGTACAAGAGTTGAAATGAAAAGGATGTTGAAAGAAACCTAGGAAGAGCTAGAGGTGGCTGAAAGATAATGTGACAAGACACAGAGAGGAGCCACAAAAATGGGAAGTTGTTTGGGAAGAAGCAATTTGATCAAGATCAGGAGAAAATAAAGGTTTATAAAGTTCACTTCAAGGACAGCATCTTTTGTATTTGTTACTGCCTTACCAATGTAGAAAGTCAGGTACACCAATGAAAAGCAGAGAATGACATTAGTCAGCGTGTTGCTAAAAAGGTCAGTCAATATAAACTGAATGACTCTTGCACACCAATATCCACATACTATGCTTCCACATATGTCCAAGCAGAGGCTTACGACTACATGTAACTCTAGAAAAAGAAAGTGAGAAACAAAAGGTTGAGCTATAACTTTTGTTACTTTCATTAATGGAATTTGTATCTATGCATTTTGGTTTGTTCTCGAGATTCTGAGTAGAGACCTTGTTCTTCAGCAGATGGGAGTTTCTCGTAAAAACAGGGCAAAGAGGCTCTCTAGGGGTACATTTCCCTTACATTGTGCTGCTGGAAGTTTGCTCATCCAAGGTGAGTAGCCTCAAATGCCCTTTGCAGCTGGGCAGAGGGCACAAATGTGAAAAGCCTGTGACAATCTGGAGAGTAAATGTCCAACCAAAAGACAACCAAATTAAAATGTTTACAAACTACGTCAGGACCAAGCAAACCATGCCCAGGGTCCCTCCCAACTTGCAGCCCTCCCAGTCCAGGGGGCATTTGGGAAATGGAGATGAAATTTTTGACAGTCACAATCACTGGGGGCACTAGTGGCATTTAATAGGCAGATAGCAGGCTGTGCCAAAAATAGTCCTAAATAATAAAGATTGTTCCACCCCAAATGCCTATAGCACTACCTTTGAGAAGCACTGCAAATCCCTCTTTATCCACCAATGCTACTTCTTCCTTTTAACACTTCCTCTTCCAGAAACTATGACAATAATAGATATATTAATATCTATATACTCTGGATAAAGAGTACACCTTTTCCTTAATGTAGGATTTCCTTAATGTGTGCTTTTTCCCCTTTCTTCTCTACTAGTACCACATCTGGTAACTGGCAAGGCAACATGCTCCATATCCCACTGCACTTTAGCCCTGTGAATCTGGCTATTGTCACTTCTAGGACCTGATTCTCCAGTACTTCTTGAACCATCTGCTTTCGCCATGATACCCAAATTCAAGACCAAGTCAATCCTTAACATTCACTAATTTAGATCTAGAATGAGCCAAGAAAAAGTCTGAGCTGGCTAGTACAATTGTGTGTGTGTCTGCATGTGCAAACAAGTACACACATGTTGGTAAAGAAGAAATAATTTTTTTAAGTTCTTTCTTCCTTAATGTCCAGGAAAATACATAGATGGTTATTGTTTTCCTTGGATGTGAAAGGGTAGAGTTACCTGATACATTATTTTAATTGATGCAAGAGTAAAGTATAGGGCAAGCAGTTAAGATACCTTGAATACATTTTAATTCCAATATGCATTGAAATGCACCATGTAAGAATAATTTCAGAAAATATATAGACAGAAAAAATGCTCCTACCCCTAAACATGGAAATGTGAATTGTGTTGCTCCGAAAAATTCCAAAAAATATGGATGTGATGCCACAAATGATCAATGATTCTCCTCTAATGATATCAATGTACATTTTGGAAATGCCTGGAAAATAAAAAGTAAAATAAAACAATGTGGTAAATGAAAATCTGCTCTTGCACAAGGAAACAGAAATAGAAGGGAAGGAAAATGCTAGAAAGAAAGAAAGCAACCATGATTACGATGGGTCTTTAAAACAACCACTATCACCATTTTTCCATTGTGCCTTCTTTGTCTCCAAAGGCTACAAACATGACAGTAGCACTCTAGAATTGCCCATGGCCTCATAAATGCTTGAGCTTTACAATGAGACAAAATATTAGTCAGAACACATTAAGTTTGAGGAAACATGGACCATTAGATTCCAACAGAACGCATATGAACAGATATTTCTCCAAAGATGACATTCAAATGGCCAAAAATATATAAGAAAAGATACTCAATATGATTAGCCCTTAAAAATGCAAATTAAAACTACAATGAGAGACCACCTCATACTCAGTAGGATGGCAATTAAAAAAAAACTGAAAAATAACAAGTGTTGTCAAGGATGTGGGGAAATATGAACCCTTGTACATTGTTGGTGGGAGTGGTGCAGTCAATGTGAAAAACAATTTGGCAGTTCCTCAGAATATTAAATATAGAATTACCATATGATCTGGTAATTCCCCTCCCAGGTATATTCACAAAAGAACTGCAAGTGGGAACTTGGGCAGATATTTGTACAGCAATATTCATCACGGAATTATTCACAGTGGTCAAAAGGAAGCCACCCAACAGTACATCAACAGGTGAATGGATAAACAAAATGTGGTATATACATATAATGGAATATTATTCAGCTGTAAAAAGAAATGAAGTGCTGATACATACTAAAATATGGATGAACCTTGAAGATATAATGCTGAGTGAAATAAGCCAGACATGAAAGGACAAACATATGGTTTCTCTAATATGAAATACTCAGAACAAACAAATTCACAGATACAGAAGCAGAATAATGGTTACAAGGGGTAGTAGGAGGGGAGACTGGGAAGTTATTACTAAATGAGTATGAGTTTTGGTTTAAGATGATGAAAATAGTCTGGAAAAAGAAAGTGGTGAAAGTTACACAGTATAGTCAATGTACTTAATGTCAAAGAATTGTCCAGTTAAAATAGTTAAAATGATTTTTGTTATGTATATTTTACCACAATCAAAAATAAATAATTAAAAAAATAAGTATGAAATATGACCCAGCAATTCTACTGCTAGAGGATTGAAGAGAATTGAAAAGATATCACCTCACAAAAATGTGTAGACAAATACTCATAGCAGCATTATTCATAATAGCCAAAAAGTGCAAATAATCTAAATGTACATCAACTGATGAATGAAAAAACAAAATGTGGCATATTCATACAATGGAATATACTTAAGTCATAAAGAAGAATGAGCTATTGATAGATGCTACATCCTGAAAGAAGCCAGGCACAAAAGGCCATACAATGCATGAGTCCATTGATATGAAATGCCCAGAATAGGCAAATCCATAGAGACATAAAGTAGATTAGTGGTTGCCAGGAGCTTGGGGGATGGAGGAAATGGGGAGGGGCAGCTAATGGGTATGTGATTTCTCTTGCAGGTAATAAAGTTTTTCTAAAATTAGATGGTAGTAATGATCGTATAACCGTGAATATACTAAAAACCAATGAATTATATACTTGAAAAGGGTGGCTTTTATGGTGTGTGGATTTTATCTCTATAAAGCTATTATTATTTTAAAATAAGCACAAAATGTTACTGACACATAAATTCATTAAGATTTAAGTTTAATGGGAAACATAATCAAATTAATTGCCTATCTTATGGATAAGGTGATAGAAACTGGAACTTGCTCACTCAGGACCTGTCCTCTAGTCTTCCTTGGTAATAAAACTCTGGTTTCACTCAGATGGCAATGTGCCTGACTAAAAGACTACTTTCCCCACCTCTTGGGCTTCTAAGAGTGGCCATGAAGATAAAAGTGGAAGTTGCTGAACAGGGCTCCTGGGACATTTCTTGGAGATAGAAGTTACTCCCTTGACCTTCTTCCTCTTCCTGCCTGAAATACGGATATAACTTCACAACTTAATCAGTTAACTTGTGGCCCTAAGGAGGGAAGTCACACAAAAACGACAGAGGAGCAGATAAAAACCCAACAATATATTTCTATCATTTTTGCTTTATTTATTTTTACAGTTATGGTGTTCTCCATTCCTTTGGTAGATTCCAACTTCCATCTGATAAAATTTTCTTTCTGGCTGAAGAACTTCCTTTAACATTTTCTGTAGTGCAAGTCTGCTGGTAATAAGATCTTTTAGCATTTGTATGTGTACGAAAGCCTTTTTTTCTACCCTGACTTTTGAAAAGTATTCTCACTGAAAATAGAGTTGTAAGCTGGCAGTATTTAAAGATGTTGTTCTACCATCTTTTGACTTGTATTTATTTCTGAATAGAAGTCTGTTATCATTTATTTTTGTTCCTCTACATTTAATGTGTCTTTTTCTCTAGCTGCCTTTAAAATGTTCTCTTTAGAGGAGCTAAGATGGCGGCATAGAGAGGAGTGGAAGACTGTTAGTCCCCTCCCCCAGAACAATTCATAAATGACCAAAAAACTGGTAAATAACCTGGAATAATTGCGGGGAGACAAACGTGACTGTCCACTCATCATCCACCAACCTGAATTGGGAGGAATGCCCGAGATCGCAGCATAAAATCTGTAAGTAAAAGTGCAGACCCACACTGAGAGCCGAGAGTGAGAGCCCCTCCCTCCCGGAAGCCTCGCGGTGCTAGAGAGCAGCACTCTCTCAGCCCAGCTCCAATTTGGGTTTTAATGATAATTGCTCAATACAGACAGTGAATCCTCAACAAGCAGACAGAGGCTTTTGGTGACAACAGACCTTGGGAGAGTCGGGGGACATATCTGTCTCAGGAAGGGGAGCCCAGAGGATCGGGTGCTATCTCTGGCTGATGGGTGAATCTGGGGGCTTTCTGTCCCTTTCTTTCTCTGTGGAGAAAACCTCAGCCATTTTCAGCCTGCAGCACTTTGCAGTAAAGACAGCCTCAGCCATTTTAAAATCAAAACACTTTGATCAGCAGAGTCAGAGAAACAAAGAACTTATTAATATGCAGATGACCTCTCTGGAGGGGGCATAGCTTCCCAAGAGGAAAGGGAGGGGCCCAGCTCTACTGCCCACCTTTCTGGAACCAGACCCCAAAGCCTGGGGGAGGAGAGCCACAGGCCACACCCTCTTACACAGGCAGTGACAGGCTGACAAGTGCACCTGCTGGGCAGAAAAGCACAGGTGTATCAACCTTCTAAGAAAAACCATCAGGGAAACCAGGTACTGAATATTACCTCCTTCTGTGACCTAAGCCTGTTCTCATCTGGGAAAACCCAATTTGGGGTGGCCTAGGAAGTCAGATGCCTAGACAACAGAAAACTACAACCTACACTAAGAAAAATGAAGCCATGGCCCAGTCAAAGGAACAAATATTCAATTCAACAGAGATACAGGAATTTAAACAACTAATGCTAAATCAATTCAAAAAGTTTAGAGAATATGTTGCAAAAGAGGTAGAGGCTATAAAGAAAACTCTGGGCATACATAAGGCAGAAATTGAAAGTTCAAAAAAACAACTAGTAGAATCTATGGAAATGAAAGGCACAACACAAGAGATGAAAGACACAATGGAAACATGCAACAGCAGATCTCAAGAGGCAGAAGAAAACACTCAAGAACTGGAGAACAAAACGCCTGAAAGCCTACACACAAAGGAGCAGATGGAGAAAAGAATGAAAAAATATGAGCAACGTCTCCGGGAACTTAAGGATGAAACAAAGTACAATAATATACGTATCATTGGTGTCCCAGAAGGAGAAGAGAAGGGAAAAGGGGCAGAGGCAATAATAGAGGAAATAATCAATGAAAATTTCCCATCTCTTATGAAAGACATAAAATTACAGATCCAAGAAGCACAGCGTACTCCAAACAATACATCTGAATAGGGCTACACCAAGACACTTAATAATCAGATTATCAAATGTCAAAGACAAAGAGAGAATCCTGAAAGCAGCAAGAGAAAAGCAATCCATCACATACAAAGGAAGCTTAAGACTATGTGCGGATCTCTCAACAGAAACCATGGAGGTAAGAAGGAAGTAGTGTGATATATTTAAGATATTGAGAGAGAAAAAACACCAACCAAGAATCCTATATCCAGCAAAGCTGTCCTTCAAATATGAGGGAGAGCTCAAAATATTTTCTGACAAACAGACAATGAGAGACTTTGTGAACAAGACACCCGCCCTACAAGAAATACTAAAGGGAGCACTACAGAGTGATAGGAGAAGACAGGAGTGTGTGGTTTGGAACACAATTTTGGGAGATGGTAGCACAGCAATGTAAGTACACTGAACAAAGATAACTATGAATACGGTTGAGAGAGGAAGGTTGGGAGCATGTGAGACACCAGAAGAAAGGAGGAGAGATAAAGAATGGGACAGTGTAACTTGGTGAAATCTAGAGTGTTCAACAATTTTGATAAAACTTACAAATATGTTCTTTTATGAGGGAGAACAAGCAAATGTCAACTTTGCAAGGTTTTAAAAACAGGGAGGCATCGGGGGAGGGATGCAATCAACGTAAACTAGAGACTGTAACTAACAGAATCATTGTATTATGCTTCCTTTAATGTAACAAAGGTACTATACCAAGGTAAATGCAGATAAGAGGGGGGGATAGGGGAGGCATGTTAGACACCTGACATTGGTGGTGTTGTCTGACTCTTCACTTTGATTTAAGGTTATTTTTCCTTTTGCTGCTTCCTAGCTGTCATTCTTTTCCTCTTTCTTTTGCCTCTCTACCTTCTTTGACTCTCCCTCCTGCCTTGTGGAAGAAATGCAGATGCTCTTATATAGATAGTGGTGAAGTGGTGAACACATAAATATGTGACCATACAGAGAAACATCGACTGTTTACTTAGGATGGAATGTATGGTGTGTGAACAAAACCATCTTAAAAAAAAAAAATGGGTTGATGACAAAACCTCAAGGGCAATATACTGAGTGAAATAAGCCAGACACATAAGGACAAATATTGCAGGGTCTCACTGATAAGAACTAATTATAATAGGTAAACTCATAGACATGAAATATAAGGTACCAAGATATAGGACAAGGCTTAAGAATGGGGAGCGGTTTCTTAGTATGAGCAGAATGTTCAACTAGGATGAACTTAAATGTTTGGAAATGAACAGAGGTGTCGGTAGCAAGATGTGAGAATAACTAACAGTGTCAAATGGCGTGTGATATGAGGTGGAAAGGGGAAGCTCAGAGTCATATATGTCACCAGAAGGAAAGCTGGAGGTCAAAAGATGGGAATGTATAAAACTGAATCCTGTGGTGGGCAATGTCCATGATTAACTGTACAAATATTAGAAAACTCTTCCACAAACCAGAACAAATGTATGACAATACAACTAGAAGTTAATAATAGAGGGGCATATAGGGAAGAAATACATACCTATTGCAAACTATCTACTACAGTTAGTAGTATTTCAACATTCTTTCATAAACAGTAACAAATGTACTTTACCAACACTACGAGTCAACAATTGAGGGGGGCTGATTAGGGATATGGGAGGATTCGAGTTTCCTTTTCTTTTCTTTTTTTTTTCTTTTTACATCTTTCACTTTATTTCTTGTCTGGAGTAATGAACATGTTCTAAAAATTGAACAGAAATTAATTGTGGTGATGGATGCACAGCTCTACAAGGTTACCAGGGGCAACCGATTGTACACTTTGGATCTTTGGATAATTGTATGGTATCTGAACAATCCCAATAAAAATTTTAAAAAAAATGTTCTCTTTATAACTGGTTTTAAGGAATTTGATTTTTATGTACCTTGGTGTGGTTTTCTTCATTTTTCTTGTGCTTGGGTTTGTCAAGTTTCTTGAATCTGTAGCTTTAGAGTTTTCAGCAACATTAGAAAATTTCGATCCATTCTTTCTTCAAATAATTTTTTGTTCCCCTCTCTTCTCTCCTTTAGGAGACTTTATTAAGCTACTTGTTGTCCCACAGCTCAATGAAGCTGTGTTAATTCTTTTTCAGTCTTTTTCTTTCTGTTTTATTTGGATGGTTTCTATTGCCATGTCTTCAGGTTCACTAACCCTTTCTTCAACAGTGTCTAATCTGCTGTTAATTCCTCCAAATGTATTTTTCATCTCAGACATTGTCGTTTTACTTCTAGATGTTTGATTTGGCATTCTTTTATATCTACCATGTCCAGTAGTGTGCTGATAAAACAACTCTCCAAAATTAAACAAAGGCCAAATTGTAGTATTTGGCAATTTCCATGAGTAAATACTCCCACCATAGCAAACTTCAAACTACAAATAATTCAACAACCAGTTTGAAAAATTCCTGAATATTTAACAATTGGCTCTATAAGCTGGTATGAGTCAGTTGTAGCCCCATACTCAATCTTTCCTCTAAGTTTTTTAACATACGGAATATAGTTATGAAAATTGTCACTAATTCTAATTCTATCATCTACATTATTGCTGAGTCTCTTTCTACTTATTATTCTCATACTTTCTATATTTTTCTGCTTCTTTTTATATCTGATAATTTTGGATGCCACACATTATATATTTTACCTTAATAGGTGCTGGATATTTTTGTATTCCTATAAGTATTCTTGAGGTTTGTTTTTGTTTTTGTTTTCTTTTAATGCAGTTAAGTTACTTGGAAACAATTTGAAACTTTTGAGGCTGGCTTTTTTTTTAAATTCAATTTTATTCAGATATATTCACATACCATACAATCATCCAAAGTGTACAATCAATTGTTCACAGTACCATCATACAGTTGATTCATCATCCCAATCTATTCTTTGAACATTTTCCTTTCACCAGAAAAAGCAAAAAGAAGAATAAAAAATAAAAAAAAGAACACCCAAATCATCCCCCCTACCATCCCATTCTTCACTTAGTTTTTTGTCCCCATTTTTCTACTCATCCATCCATACACTGGATAAAGGGAGTGTGATCCGCAAGGCTTTCACAATCACACTGTTACCCCTTGTAAGCTACATTGCTATACAATCGTCTTCAAGAGTCAAGGCTACTGGGTTGCAGTTTGATAGTTTCAGATATTTACTTCTAGCTATTCCAATGCATTAAAACCTAAAAAGGGTTATCTACATAGTGTGTAAGAGTGCCCACCAGAGTGACCTCTCTACTCCATTTGGAATCTCTCAGCTACTGAAACTTTATTTTGTTTCATTTCACATCCCCCTTTTGGTCAAAAAGATGTTCTCAATCCCACGATGTCAGGTCCAGATTCATCCCCAGGAGTCATATCCCATGTTGTTGAGGCTAGTTTTTAAGCTTTCTTAGGTAGGACTAGTGTAGCCTTTGGTCTAAAGCTAATTTTTCCTGCTACTGAGGCAGTAATCTCCTGAGTACTCTACCTGATGTCCCATGAATTATGAGTTTTCCCACTCAGGCTGAAGGGAATATGAAGGAGATTGTCCCCTCTGCTCCTTCAAGTGTTTTCTCTCCTTGGTCTTGGGCAGTTTCTTTACATGCAACCGAAGATTCAAAGGGTAGTCTCTGCTGATCTCTGTAACTCCTTCTTTCAGTACAGCTTTCATCTCTGCAATAATTTGCTCTTGAACTCTAGCTCCCTTGGCCTTCCTTGACTGCAAACTCTATCTCCTCCACTCAAGGAAACCACCTTTGTTCCCCATCCCAGTGCTGAGGCCAGAAAACTCTCTCTCTAGATAGTAAGGTGGGACAATGGTAATCAAAGCTCACCTCTTTATTTCCCCTCTCAGGGATCACTGTGCTGCCTGATTTTAATGTCTGAGAACTGTTTTTTCATATATTTTATTTTATTTTAGTTATTTCAGGTATAGAGATAAACCCTGGCCCTGTTACTCCATCTTAGCCACAGGAGTACTTCATGTGTCTGATGACTTTATGGAGCTTTATACCGGCCATGGATAGCCTACTTCTTGACTTTGAATTATGAGCATAAACCCCAAATCTGAGACCATCAGACCCCTGTGGTACATTATGCAGCCTGATGCAATTTCTAATTGACACAGAAAGGATTGCACAACTCTATATTATAAAAAACAGCTATTTCATATAAGACATTGCATATAAATCCAAACTGATCACATTAAGTGGCACTGTACTTTTTTTTTTTTTTATGGTCATAAAACTTTTATGTAGAATTTGCCAGCTGGACTCAGTTCAGATGATCCCAATTTTGTTGGCAACATCCAAAGCATCATAGTCAGGAGCCAGTCAAATATATGCCTTCTTCTCTCCATCAGTCCTGATCAGGGTGTTGACCTTTGCCACATCAATGTCATAGAGCTTCTTCACAGCCTGTTTGATCTGGTGCTTGTTGGCCTTGACATCCACAATGAACACCAGTGTGTTGTCTTCAGTCTTCTTCATGGCTGACTCAGTGGTCAGGGCGATCTTGATGATGGCATAGTGGTCAAGCTTGTTTCTCCTGGGGGCGCTCTTCCGAGGATATTTGGACTGTCTTCTGAGATGCAGCATCTTGGGCTGCCAGAATGTAGGTGAAGTGCAGATCTTCTTTTTCTTGTGGCTGTGGACGCCTTTCAGTACTGCCTTCTTGGCTTTCAAAGCCTTTGCTTTGGCTTTGGTTTTGGGAGGGGCACGGGCTTCCTTCTTTGCTTTCTGCACCATCTTTGTGAAAAGGGTTTCCACTGTACTTTTCTTTAATCTAAAGAGAACTTGGACCTAATGAAGATTTTGCTTTTTTTTTTCTTTGGGGTTTTTGAAACACATAAAAATTTAATAAATATAGCTAATTTATTTCCTAAGGATATTCTACATGGCTTAAAAGAAAGGAAATCTCTGCTTCTCAGCATTTGATCTTAACATATAAAACACCAGAATATTGAAGTTCTATCTATCAATGCAAAAGTCTCCTGAATGATAGGGTGAATACCTGGATTATAAAGAATTTCTGATTACTCATGGTCTGATTGTGGGTCAATATTTAGGCTGTTTGCATGTGTTCTTCATGCTGCATTATGATAGCAAACAAAGGAAGCAAAGATAATAAAAGGCAAGATAACGTAATCAACCCGTTTTGCTACTTGTTACCAACTTTGGCTATGACAGAAGGCATGATAATATTGGTTAAACAAGCTTGGAATTAAAAGCACAGCTGAATCAGAAAGCCTTTAATTCTTCCTTCATATTCAGTGAGTTAACCGGGTATAACTGTAACGTTTGGTGCATGAAGTGTTAAATTTGATTTATAGTTATGTTTAACAATGAAACACCACAAGAAAAACTTTTGCCCCTTCTTTATTGGCTAAAGAGGGAAGTAACATATTAATTCATTGCAAAACTTGGAAAGTGAAAGAATAAAACAAAAAATCTATAATTCAATGATCCAGATTTAACCATTTTAATTTGAAGTCTTTTTCTAAGCAGATAATTCTTTTAACTCAATTGAAATCATACTAAAACTTTGTGTTATATTCCTTTGTAAGCTCCAATTCTGGATTTGCTTAAAAATAAAAATTGTTTGAACCCTATGTGCTCTTTAAAGCAGCTAATGGATAGATAAATTCCTTTGCATTTGCAGGTGAACTTCTACTAGTTTTTTCAGTAGGTCAGTCCACTGCAGATTAAGGCTATACAGGTTTTGCAGTATACATGGGTACCACATCTAAAGAAGCACTGTTGAAACAGTAGAAATTATAATTTTGGATATTATTGTGATAATTTCAGGCATATGGCAAAAATATTTGCTCTTCTAAAAATTATTATGACAATTAGAACTAAATTGCTTGAGAGAAAGAACATTTATATAATTCACACAAAGGAACTATAAAGTGGCCTTTCAGTACCATATATAAGTGAGAATGATTTTTTTTCCCATAAAAATAAGTAAAATTTGTCTTATTACAAAGAAATGCCATTAGATCCAGAATTACAAATCCACATCCCACCTGAGGATTACTGACATTAAAAAAACATATCAACTAAGGGCCAAATACCTTCATTTGTTTTCTTTTAAAGCAAAAGTAGACTTTCTATTCCACTCCTTATTTTAAAAAAATATGAGTATGGGAACTACAACAAATAATTAGAGTCTATGCTTTATTATAGACACTTAACAGTCAAGAAATTGCAGAATAGGAGGATAAAGAGAATGAGGTAGATGACACAAAAGGCAAACAATGGCTGAAAGAGAAAGACAGGTAAATAAAAAGACAGGAAAAATGTTTGAACTTAGAGAAAAAAAAAAGAGAGAGCAGAATCAGACTCTTTGAGAAATATGTCTATTTCCTGACAATATTAGGTATCACCATAAAAGGTGTCTTAACATATCCTATGTTTCCCCAATATTAAATAAAAAATTACATACATATATATTTGTGGATGTAAATGGGAAAATTACTTACAGGAAAGGTTGGAGGTTTCTCACTCCTATCATAAGGCAATATATTTCCACTAAATATAACCAATGCCTTAAATTTAGTTAGGAAAATATTTCTGAGTCAGAAACAGAAACCTCAGCAAAAACCATTTCATGTTTTTACCGTTACATTAATGAAACATGACAATAGGGGGATATTTCAGAGTGAAATTATCTTTTACCAAATAAGATAGGAAGTAGTTCAGGATCCCCAAGTCCTCTTGGGATTAAGCTCTTATTGAATAACATATTTGAATGCAAAATCTATACCCTTACTGCTTTTCTCCTCACCATCCATCTGCTCAAAGGACTCAGTACTTGGAAAAGTCTCTTTAGGGGTCCTTTTTTTTCCATATTAGGAAGCAAACTCATCAACTTAGAGCAGAGTCTCTGCCTTGTGGCTTAGAATTCAATGGAATGGAATAAGAAAAATGTCAATTTTATCATATTCTAAGAAGGTTACATTTTCTTCTTGAAAAATCCTTTGAGATTATAATTGATTCTATTTATCACAGACCCTCAGTTACCTTATTTGCATTGCCAACTTCAAATCAATCAGTGCTTCAAGGAAAAACATGGCATTAATACTTGCTCTTCTTGCATAATTTGTGCAAGAAAATATAATCTTCAAGGTGAGAGACATAAATGACATACCAATATTTCCCAGTGAATTCACAGAACGAATAGGATCTGTAATGCCAAGAGTAATACTAAAAAGTAGGCAAGATTGCAAATCCCACAATTCTTTATTGAATTTCAGAACCACATATCCAATTACGATGAGTGCTGTACAAAAGCTAATTATTCCAGTCAATAAGACCTGTGAAATCAATTCATAACACAGTATTAGATTTAACATCTAAAGATGGCATTACTGCATTTACTTATGTCCTAAGAATCACATCCTGGCTATATAGTTTGTAAAATTACTCTGGAGGATTACTTTAAAAGGTATTTATTCTGGTTTAACTTCCTGCCAAAAAGAAGGCATCCCTTCCAGTTGTATTTACAGGAAAATTTAAAACACAAAATAGAAAAGAAAAAGGCTAAAATCAACTAAATATCCAACTCCAGATTTTAGAAAAATTACAACAGGATAAAATCAAAGGAAATAACATGCTCTTTGAAAGGACCAATAAAATAGTTTGGCAAACAGGATTAAGAAAAAAAGAGGACAGAAATAAAACAATCACAGCAGTGAAAACAGGGGCAAATCTACAGATACAGTTGAGATGAAGTCAGATGTCAGATTAGCCTCCAGGTGCTTGTGACCACAGATCTTCAGTTTGCTCATCGGTAAACTAGAGATGATATTTACTCAGTGCCTATTCACAGTGGTCTCTAAGCAAATGGTAACCCCTCACTCTCTCAGTGGCTCTGCAGAATGAGGAGAGTAAAACAACTAAAAATGGAAGATTTGTGTTCTTACCTGCCAAAACACATTCTTCAGTAGATAAAAATCCACGTCCAAAGCAGCCATAAATATAATTAAAGGTAGAAAATAACAATAAAGTGAAAAGCTTGAGGTTCTTAGAAGAGGGTAGACAATTTTGTGAATCTAAAGTAGCAAAAGCAAATAAGAAAGTTAGTCCACTGCTATTTTGAAGTAGTAGAAATTAGATTGATGCTATTTTGATCAATATAAATTTTAGAATATTCCAAGTAGTAACTAATGAAAGATGATCTACAAGGCAGTCCTGGTGGTCTTGTGGTATATTTATTAATCTTCCCATCCAGACAGGTTATATGTACGGTCCTCTATTCACTCCATATAATTGTGTGCTTTGAGGATACATGAACATTGTTTGTGGTAAATAGCCATTGCTTTCCAAAGTGGTGACTCAACCATTGGTGATCCCTGAAATGATTTTAAGTAGATGATTTAGGCTTGGCAAGTATTTTTTATTTGACTGTTAGGTATTTATTGTACTGTGCATTGGGGATGGGAGTAGCCTGAACATATTGTGATTTCACAGCCATTTTGCTTAGGATTTTAAGGACTTTAAGTGAGTCAAGTAGAGAAAAATAATGTATGATAATAGTTTATATTGTACATATGGTACGTAAATCATGAAGGTTGTACACAGATGAATGGAAAACACAGCAACAAAAATTTGAACTCTATAAATATTCCCTCCTAAAAAGTTTATTTTGGCCCAACCAATAGTTTAATTTTCATTACTCAACCTCTCTGTGCCTCAGTTTCCTCATCTGTAAAATGGGAACAGAGTAGCTATTCCATTGGGTTGTTGTGAGGATAAATGAATTAACTCAAGAGTTAATAATGAGATAATAAATTAATGAATATAAAACCCTTAAAAGGGAGCACATAGTAAATGCTCAAAAATGTTTTGCAGTAGTAGTATTTCAGAAGAACAGCAAAAGGCTTTTATGATCCTATATATGTAAAAGCATAATCTCAATTTTTTAAAACTAAAAGAATTGAGTGGAAACAAATTGTTACTGATCACATTGCCATGCATTTGCAAACCAGGAATTAATAATAAGTAAATAAATTAATGAAAATTTTCTTGTATCTGTATTATACATTATGTGATCCATGTTTTACATTTAATCTGGCAGTTGGAAAAGAAGAACCATGCCTTGTCATGAAAATATACTTTCAGAACTAGGGTTTCTACATGTGACTATGAGAACTAGAGAGAAGAAGCCAGTATACGCAGCAGGGGATTATAACAGCAAGACTCCAAAGACGGATAGTGAAGAACCCAAAAATGAAGTCAAAATTTCCTCATTTCCAAATTAGTGCTTTATCTTAAGCTTCTCTCTGATATATATGTCTCCTTTACCAGGCAGTTCCTCATTTTCAAAATTTTTAATACTAGATTAAAATTTTCAAGTAACTGCTCACATTAAAAAGTCTATACATTCAGGGATGAGGGTGAGAGTAGACCTTAGTATGGTCTTTGTACTGTATTTTATTCTCTCACTTATTGCACATACAGTACCTCAATAAAATTGTAGGCCAGTTGTCCCAGCACAAATCCCAACAGAGAAAGAATTGTCAGGACAAGGACTTCAGAATTCTTTATCCATGCCTTCAAAAACCCTAAAGAAATCCACGTGTTATTTAGACATAATGTATAGTTTCAAAACATTTTAATTAACATTCCCTCCCCCTAGTTATTTGATTTCAAACTTCTTTTGAGTGTCATATCATTATGAATGATGAATGAATAATTTATAGCTACTACTACTATTATCTCAGTATAAAATGATATCTTTTAGTATAATGTTATCTCTTACTATAAAACTATTTTTTAAGACACACATAATGAAATATCACTCACAGGTCAATTTGGAAAATATTGAAGTTCCCACAGCCTCCCATTTGCCCACCCAAATGGCACATTAGGATCACCATCTAGGGATCTTACCTATGGATCTGATGGTGAAAAATTATGAAAAGTCAAACTTCATATCTACATAGTGCATCTTCTATAAATAATTACTCTTCCTAAGGTACAACATATGTTCTATGGTTTTCCCTAAAGCCAGAAATATTTTTAACTGAGCTCCAACCATAACAAGAAAACTGCCTGCACCAGACAAGTAGCAAAAGACACTTGTTATGCTCGAGATGCATTTTTTCTGTCTTTGAAACTCTCTAATCTATCCAAGACTATTATTCCCTCCAGAGGCAATATATAAATTATAATCCAAGTAATTTATGCCCAGGACAAGATTTACTGATAGCCCAGCTTCTGCATTTACTGTCTTCCAGATATATATCAAGTCAAATCAGTAAATATTTGTTGAATATTTCTTATGTGTAAGGCCAGATGAAGACATGTTTCTCAGACCATTTCTGCAATATCCTTTACTGCTGGAGCACTTGTCTCTTTGAACCATAAATGATCTAGAGCTGTTGAAGTTCATGGTTGCCAGCACTTTGTGGTACCAACAGGGACCAAGGTCATTAGTAGGTATTTTAAAAACCACCCACACCTAGGTGAAAGCAATTTTACTCCCTGTTATTGTGACTAAAATTAAAGTTCTTTATGTGTGTCTGCTTCATTGTTTGTTTGTTTATACTCTTCTAGCTCCAGAAAGAATTTTAAGGCAGCTGACATTTTCCCCAAATACATTTTTTACAGGGTTCTATAATAACTAGCATTGAATTACAGAATAAAGCATTTGAATTTCTGAATATTCTAATTTTATCTACATAAATATCATTCAAAATACCTGTTGAATTCTTAATCATTGTTTAAGAGGCTCCTATTTAGGAAGCCTTTCCTAATCCCCCCTCTCTGTGGGTGCTAGTGCATCTTCCTGGAAGAAAAATCAGGTCAAAAACCATAATAGAATGGACAAAATTGATATAGTCAACTATACAAATTGTGAATCATATGCCTAGGTTCTACTTGTCTACTTGCCCACTTGCCCTCCCCTATATTTTGGTCAGGCTAGACCTGGCCAGGCAGGCAGTTTAAGGCTCTCCCTCCTCCTTGTTACCAGAGAATCTTGACCATACCTTTATACTTATGCTTACCGCATTGCATTGTAATTACCTGTTTGCTGTCTCCCCCATAAGAAGGTCCCTTGAGGTAAATGAGCGTCTAATTCTCCTAATATCATCAAGGCCTATCACACTGCTGTGCTGAGCAAATGTTATCAAATGAAGGAACATGGTATAGATGCTACTTTTAATCCAATAAAGCTCAACTGACAGCGTTCACTCCCATATAATCATCTCATTGGAATCCTTCTTTTAATGTGGTTGTAATCGCTTTCTGCACTAAGGAAAGCTTCAGAGGGCAGAGCAGAGATGAGATTTTAAAACAACCACCTACCTCCCAAAACAACAGTAGAACACACAAGCACTGTGAAATGTGTCTGTATAACAGGGTAGTCAGCTGACCTCCCGCAGAGTAAATCAGGTCTGGTCCCTTCTCTTTGTATCCAGAAGGAAGAGTTCATTTCTGCCTCAGCTTTTCCAGTCCTAACTTGAATTCATATGCGAGTTATTCACTGACACTTTCAGCACTACAGACTAACCTGTTTTAATGTGCAAAAAGAAAAAATGAGACCCTCCAGGACCCAATTCATTCACACTCTATCTAAAATTGTATCATACTCAGATCTGAGCACATTTCTTCTTGCCACAGGGCACATTTTAATACCTCCAATTCTACCTCTTGCTCCAAGAGCACTTCATAGGAACACTAGCAGCAGTGTATTTCTTCCTCATGCTACTGCATGTGTTTGTGGTGGGTGGGGTAGGAGGATATAAGGATTGTTGCATTTAACATTGTAATAATATGGTAATGTGTTTGTCTTCCCCACTGATTATGAATTTCTCAAAGGCCAGGGCTGAATATTAATTTGCTTTAAGGATCTGCACGCAATATGAACACTTATAAATACTTGATGAACACTTCAAGGAAGAAGGAGCAAAGATAAATGCTTTATTCCTAGTGCTCCATGGTTACAAAACATTGTGGAATTCCCTTTTACTATTCCAACCCCATTACCTCTCTTTTTCCTCTCTCAGCCCCTTACAAAATCCAAAATGGGAAATAAATAAAGTCAATGTTGAGTCTTACAAATTAAGGTTGGGGGTCAGGTGGGGGCATGTAACCTAAAAACAAAAGAAAGGACTAAAGTTGAGGTTTGATCATATGGTGTCTTTTACTGAACTAGAAAAAGTCCCCCTTCCTCAGAGCAATGCAGCCTAACAACAGGGCTTGGCAAGTGATTAGCAGGCTGGATATCATCCCCAACCTCAGCTGGTGCCCTGTGTAGGACAAAACTTGCACAAGTCTATGTGGTGGCCTGAAAAGGACTTGTTCTGTTTTATTTCTCCTTGTATTTAGCCTTAACATAAAAACTCCTAGAGGTTCCTAGGGTATCTCCAACAATATTTAGAGCTCATCTTTGGTCCCTTATGTTGCACTTGTTTCATCTACAGCTCATGATTCAGATGTGCAGCAGGGAGTGGGCCAGAAATCAGATTCAAAGTGCTACATCTTAAAATCACTTCAACCATCCCCCAAGCAGCCACTTGGGTCCCTGGCATCTTCAAACCCTGGTATCCCTACTTGTCAACACAGCATCACCCTCAAATCAAGCTCCTCTCCAAACTACCAAGACCAGTGATATCTTCTTCCAAGGCTAAGCTGGTTCAGAGTTGAAATCAAGATGAAGGCTCTCTAAAATCACAAAGAACCAATGCCAGCTCGGCGTCCATTTGCCAGGGAGAGTACTGTCAACTGACCATCACGCTTAAAGCCATGCTCAACCCTACTTCCCATTGGTTTCCTGCCTACTTGCTTTCATTCTGATTGGCTACATACATTATCCCCACCCCCCCCATCCAGAAGAAGTAATCCAGTTCCAAGGAACCTTTGTGTTTCTTGAAGTTTACACCCACAACTGCTTTAACGGTCTTTTATTGCCTGATATGAACTGAAATAGTCAAAGATATTGACCATATAGTCAGAACTACCTTATATAAGTTTTTTGTACACTCTTACTTTTTTTCTCCAACCCTATCCAGTTGGGCAAAGAGCCTAATCTTCAACACTGCCTTGTCTCCTGACTCTTTTAATTTATCCTTCTCCATTTTCTCTTTTTCTATGTCTTCTTCCTTTTCAATCTTTCTCACTTCCACTTCCCTCCCTAACTCTGATTTGTCATTGGCTTTTGATCCTTTATTTGAAGAAACAATACCACCCATTCCTCACAGGATGACAAATGCATCTTACATTCTGTGATGCCTAACATATACATTTTGTCTCAAATTATCACTAAAAATACAGTATAAATATTAAACAAATGAACATAATTCATAAATTTGTAGTTTGCTTTCAATGAAGAGTCATTCTGTGACAATGAGACTCTGTCTCATTCCTATGCCATCACTAATCAAGGTTGCTGCATATCTTCTTCCCCAGGGCACCAAGGATAATACCACAGCAGCAAAACTACTAAATCTACTATCAATAAACTTCATCACTAAGTATCAAGGAATCTTTGACAAGTGAAAGTCCCAATTCCCACATGACTGGAGTTTCGGTTGACAGCTCCATGTCTGCCCTTGACTGCAACACTCACCATCAGCACCCAAACACAATCCCCTAAAATATTTGCTTTACACCTATAGGACTTGGTTTTTTGAATAGCTTGGTGTGTTTTTTGTTTGCTTTTTTTTTTTTTTTTTTTTAAAGCCACTGGGCCCATCCCTACCATAAATGCTAGGGATGATATTTAAAAAAAAAAAACAAAACACGAAAGTTGTGTTAGAACTTATCCATAGGCTCTCTCCTTACTCTTTTCCATCCCACCCTTATTTAACTCTCCCAGTTACTATACATTACCCTTTCTCCCATTTTCATCTTCACCTTATCCATCCTGGTTGTCATCTTGATTTTTCTCAACATTAAGTTTGGTTGTGTTCTCAAGAGTTCTGCCTCAAATCATTTTGACCGTTACGCTTCCTATGTCTGTCTAGTTCCTATTCTACTGCTGTCTCCTCAGGCTCATCTGATTTACCTAGGCCCTACAGGGGTGATTCAAGCAGTGTTAAATCTCAAAATTCAGATCCTCCATAGCCTTTAGTAAAATCCTCATACTTTAGGAAAACTTGGAAAAAATTCACTAAGAGTCAGCTGTAGATTACATATATAGTTCTGTGAGCTAGAGCTAGAGAAAAACAAAATAAAGAGACGATCAAATTCCTCTACCTTACAACCTTTGCCATAGAGCTAAAAAAAAAAAAAAAAAGAAGCAATAATTTTATATTTCACCATTTTGGATAAAGTCAGATGAAGTAGACTTTGGCAGCTTTGGGGAGTTGAGGGACAGGGTGCTGCCTGGTATATATCCTTCCAACCCGGTCTTCTGAAAACAGATTCTACTGACTGAGATAGACACATAACTATAGTCATAGTTCTCCACTCCCCTAACACTGTGATTATTATTTAGGGGTGGGCATCTGACTCAGACAGGACCAAAAGAATGATTTCTCAGGTTGATACATGCCATTATTGAGAAAGAGCTGTTCTCTTTCCAGTTGGCTGATACACTATGATGACTGCCTAAAGCAGCTAGAGGCCATCTTCTCAGGAGCATGGAGAAAACCCACCTACAGTCTGAAAGATTGTATATAGCACCACCTTAGATATTTCCGAGGTCTTAAACAACCTTACAATCCCATCCTGGATTTGATCTTTTCCCAGAAGCCAGTCCCTAGTTCGAAAATATTTTACTGTCAAGAGAGGTTAGGAATGAGAAACAATTTTCTTTTCAAATCCATCAAATGCTGGCTCCTTTATATTTATTTTAAACTGTGTTTGAAAACTGAACTGTTCTTTTGCAGCACCTCTCTCTCCTCTCACATTTTACTAGAAAGAGCCAGGTGGCACTTGAGCACTCTGCCTAGAAATATCCTGAGCAGGATCACAGAGTTAATTACCTACACAGGCAACATAATAATTACATAATGTTACCTTACATTGCATAACATTACCACCACCACATAACAAGAATCTTTTTTCTGTAGTTTTCAATAACGTATTCCTGTCTTTTCTGCAATCTCCCACTAAAAGCCTCATAGAGGCTCTTAGGGCTTCTGCTAATACTCTATTTGAGGCCCTGTGGCTTTCACTAACATTCTCCTCTAGGCCCTTTTGGCAGTGTCTGCTTACTACCCAGTCCTAAAGGCAATGCCACATATTTCTCGCTTCCAGGTTCCAAAATGTGTACCTTATCTATTGTTGTAAAACAAATAAACACAAAACTGAGTAGCTTAAAACATCAACTGTCATTTATTTGGCTCACAAATTTGAAGTTTTGGCAAGACTCAGCAAAGAAGGCTTGTGTCTGCTCCACATAGATCAGCTGGAGTGACTCGACTGGAGGATCCACTTCCAAGATGACTCACTCACATGACTGGCAAGTTGATGACGCCAGCTAACTGACAACTCAGGCAGAGCTGCGGGGTTGGGGCCTCAGTTCCTTTCCACATGGGCCCCTCCATAGGCTGCTTTGCCTTCCATACGGCTGGTTCCCAAGAGCGAGCATCTCAAGAGAACTAGGTAGAAGCTGCACCGTCATTCATGATCTAGCCTTTTCACATAGTATAACTTCCACTGTAGTCATAGGCCTGCCCAGATTCATGGGGAGAGAACAGTGACTTCACCTGTCTTTGGGAGGAATATCAAAACCACATTGTAAGAAGAGCATGGGGGATGGGAGATGTGCCATCTTGGAAAATTCAATCTATCATATATTAGATCAAACATCAGGGTGATGGTCAGACTTTTACAATTCATGATTATCATGTTAACCTAACTAGGCAGTTTGCCTGTTTTAGCAGAGTCTAGAGCAGAAGTTCTCAAAGGCTGGACCACAGGCTAGTTCTAGCTCCTGACACAAGTTCCATCATACATGGTAAAATGAGAAAAATAAATTTAGCATATAGGCCTATATAAAGTTTAAGGAATTCAACCTAAAGGGTAGAGCCTTACACTGAGATTATAACCTCTCCTCTTTTCTCTTGTCAAAATGTCTTGTATTTTATTAAATATAGTGGTGGTAGATTGCTGTTTTCTTAATGATGTCTCATCAATTCCCTTCCTTTAGTTTTTTTACACTTTTCTAATCAATGAAATACAAAAATCTAAAGAACCATTGTCTAGAAGTTATCATAACACTGAATTTAGCCTTTGCTTGACAATCTCTCAAATAACGTGGAAACTTTCCTGAATTACTAATATAAACTCTTAAACAGTAATTACTGTGTGGATATTAAGAAAAAGTCATGCAGCTACCTGTGTTACAGCTCAAATTCATACCATAAAGGCATTTTAAATCTCCTGTGAATATATGTATAATTTCAATGCAACAATAGGTAACAAGAGGTACTATGTCTCTCCAGATGGACTAAAGTTATAGATCTATAGATATAAAAAAATGTTCAGAGCCTCACATCACAGGAATCTTTCAAGTGAGATCCAGGAATACCTTGGTAATCACCAGGTTCACATGCTTGAAAAATAATGTGGTATTCAAGACGAAGGCTTGGAAATGAAAAGGTTAGAGGAGAAATTATAAATAGAGTCATAATGTTGGTTGTATGCAGCTTATCTGCTGCTTATCTGCTGGAGGGGTAGAAGTTAAAATGGGGTACAAGCAAAATAAGGAGATAAGGATTCAGGAGTTATTTATAAAGATGAACAAGCTGAATAAATGAGTGAGGAGGTAATGAGTTCTATAAATATGGTAGTCCCAAAAGAAAGTTCATTCCACTATTATTTACTGAATACTTACTATCTTACAGGCTCTTAAGATATGAAAAAGACCAAGACAAAGTCCCTACTCTCAAAAAGCTCACACTTCCCATGGGGAGACAAACATGTAAACAATTGAATATAGTATGAGATTATTAGCACTATAGGCATTCCATAGAAAGAAGGATTAGTTCTAACATGGGGCAAAGGAAAAGCTGTGGAGTCGGGAATTAAAGATTACTTCACTAAGGGTCAGGATTGAATTTTGAGTTCCCACACTTAGGGGCAAGATGAAAAAGAGGAGATGGTCAAGGAGTCAGAAAAGCAGTTGATGAGATAGTACAGGAACTATGAAGGCACAGATTTGCCAATATATGGAGTCTTAAGAAGACAGCATTAGCAATGGAACAGAAGCTACAAAAAGTCTAAGGTTAAAGACTGAGAGATGAATAAAGAGGAAGAAAGTTTCATTTTATACAAAAGGGTCTCCAGAAATACCTTGGTCTTATCCAGGAATCTTTGAAATGAAATCCAGGAATCCCTCACTGACCACCAGGATTGTATCACTGGAAAGCAGTATCATATTCAAGATCAGGGCTGGGAAAATACACACATAGAGTAGAAACAGTAAAAATCGCACCTGGCCTTCCCCAAATTATTGCAGTGCTTAAGAGCACTGGACTTCTAGCAATATACTGCATAAAGAGAATGGAGCAAACACAGATCTTCTTTGTACTACTTCATAAACATCCACCGGATCTACCAGAGAAAGGAGTGAGAGTTACTGCCCTATTCTTTTGCTTAAGGCAACCGACACTGAACTACTCATACACAAAAAGATCTCAAAACTTAAAAATTTGGGAGACAAATTATACTAGTATCTCAAAACCATGGTCGAGAAAATGTGAATTGACAAGATACTATTAAATTGTGCATCTCCAAACCCCCTATGAAATATGAGTTTTCAGGGCAGGATAATGAAGAGAAATAAGTCATGAAGAACAGGGAATAAAAGCTTTTTTTTTGCAACATAAAATGATTATACTTGAATACATAACTTCTGTACAACCAAAAATAAAACAGCAGAATGAAATAAATGGGAAGAAATATGCTATTTCACGTGCAATGCATGAAAATCAGAAGACTGACACTCTTCAACATAAATGAGCCCTGAGAAATTAGTACAGAGTAATTATTATTTCAGGAGAAATAAAAACATTCTAAGAAAAATGAGAACATGGAGGAGAAATACAAATGACTATTAATGTGATGATGATCAAACTTGATGTTCTTTGAAATATTACATCAAAGATTAAAAATACAAAACATAATATTTGTACAGTTCTACAAAAGAGGAATTGCTCATTCACAAACAATGGGTAAGTGAACTGATGACGACTGCCTTACATTTAGTGGAATTCTGAATTTTCACTCAAAATGCATATTTTCCTTTTCTTTTGCCCCGGAAGTTTCAATTAACAGGAAATGTCCCAATAAAGTAGTGGGACAAATTTAAAATAATTTACATAGACGCATATTCATTGCAGAGAAACTCTGTAGCAAATACAAAGATCTATTAAGGAAGAATGTGTAATCAATAAATTTACATCTCTTTTACCAACAGAGGTAAAGCTATACAACCAAATTAGAACAAGGGGCTCAAGAAAGGGTTAAAAGAGAAAATAATCTATGATTCCCCCAAAACACTACTTGCATATTATTTATGAACACAACCCAAAAGAATGGGCAGAAAACCCCAAAAACAGATAAAACTGGGGAGTAGAATCAGGAGGAGAAAAGATACTTCCGAAGTAAAAATATTTTACTTTAAAAATTAGTATGTCTCCTAAATTTATTGAAAAATGATTTTTATGACTCAGCTTTTAAAATTTATCCAGTGGTGAGTGAGAATTAGAAACATACGCACTGCACACTTATGGGACCACTGAGATGGAACCCTTAATTCCATCATATTCTCTGGGATAAAAGCCTTTCTTAAAAAAGAAATTTTCTATAAAACTGCCCCAGAAAGTCATAGAGTAGTAGAAGGTTCAGGGACTTTATTAAAGTAGAAAGGAAAAAAGACTTGTTTCCAAATCACCGATGTGAAACCAACTATGATTTTTTAAACGTAAGAAAAACATAAGAGGAGAAAAAAACAGCACGGAGTACAGTTATGATATCTAAATTGCCAAAACTACAGAATAGGGTAAATCTTCTAAATATAAAACTAAACAGAGTTGTGTTCATTAATTTAAATATAGACTATAAAGAAATAAGGGTATTTACTTAAATACCACATCCCACCTTACAGGTGAATTATAATTCGGACATAAGAAGTAATAGTTGTATAACCAGAGGACCCTGATCCAAATGATTCTTATTACTTTCTTGCTCCAGAATGTTATTCCATAAGCTTTCTTTTTAAGATAGGGAAAACAAATGTGTCCTCTGAAAATAACCAAATGTGTCTTTTATCATGAAATTCCTCAATTAAATGGAAATTTCTTGCCTCAATTACACAGAAAATTATTAGATTCTCTAAATAGTCTCCATGCGGTCTTTGTGAGGGAGTCACATCCATGTGTTCTCTAGAAGTAGTACCTGGAAATCACGTGGGTTGCCTTTGGTGTTGCAGAGGCAAGGACAGAGTCTGGACATAAACATCCCGAACAGAATATAACAAAACAAGGGTGATGTGATTTCATATTAAACATTTTTGTAAAACCCACATCTATTTATTAACTTCAATTGGCATGAATAGGTTTTTCTTTATGGACACTAGAAGAAAATGTGGCTTTTTACAAAATATATATATTCAGTAGAAGGTATGTCTTCACTTCTTTTCTGACCATGGCTTAGGTTAGCACAGATTTGGCACTTTTCACCTGACCTGAAAAGAAGCAGATTTTTAAATTACATTTAATAAGCTTGCAATATGAAACAAAATGAAAACAGTTTTTAAAACAGTGGGTACAGAAAAAATCAGTAGTCCTAGACTAAATCAGCCATTAATTAAATCCTGGGCTTGTCTTCTTTTTTTAAAATCTAAAGCTGTAAAGTCACATTTCCCTTATAATCAATATTATTGTTCCTAGTTCTGCCACTGACAAACTTTGAATAAAGTGCCTAACCTCCTTGTCTTCACCTTTTCCATCTGTACAAGGATGGATCATTTCAAAGGTTCCACCTAGATCTAGCATTCTACAATATGAAGGTTCAAGATGCTAGAGCAGGTGGAGGGGATATAACATAGAAGACCTGGAGAAAGAGGCAATTCTTCCTCAAAGGTGAGAAGTGAGAGTGGCAGGATTGTTGGGCCAGTCTAATGGTAGGGGTGGAGTAGAGGAGGAAGATGGGAATAATTCAGTTTATCTTCTCACTCATGTCCTATATTGGTCTCCTTTTCCTTACACCTCCTCTCCCTCCAATCCATTTTAAAAGGAAAGCCAGTTTATTACTAATTAATCCCTCTCCTCTCCTACCTCAAAGTCTTTAATGGTACCCATTGCCCCAAAAATAAAACCCAAATTCCTAAGCTTACATTTCAGTACTTTTCATAAAATGATCGTAAGTTACCTTATTTTCTACTTCCCAATCTTATTTTACACAGACTCAACTATAATCAATGGGGGTTGGGGGTGGGTACTGACCATTTCCTTATTCCCACATTTGAACCTTTCATCATCATACTATGCTCCCATTCTGGAATTTCCTTCCCACTGAACCTTAGTTACCCATCCTTCTGGGCAATTCCTCTTCTTCTATGAAACTTTCCACTTAGGTTTCTCTGAAAATATACAGCACTTAGTTTATCTTTTAGGGTCTGCATATTTTCCTTAACAATTGGATGGTAGGTTCCTTAAAGACAAAGGTGGTGTCAAGCCTCTGTCTCCCCAATGGTACTTAGCAGAGTGCTATGCATATGCTCAGTAGATAACATTTATAGATGGCAAAGGATCGTCCGTCACAATACCTAGACCAGGTTAAATGTATTACGCTTTTAAAGCCCACAGCTCTTTTTGATAAACAAAAAAATCCTCAGTATCTGGTTATCTATATGAAAAAGAATGAAGTTGGACCCCTACCTCACACCATACATGAAAATTTAACTCAAAATGTTATCACAGAACTAAATGTAAGAGAACTGAAACTATAAAATTCTTAGAAGAAAACATAAAAGTACATAAGGATACATCTTTGACCTTGGATTAGACAATGGTTTCTTAGATATGACCCAAAAGCCCAAGCCACAAAAGAAAAAAATAGATAAACTGGACTTCATCAAATTAAAAACTTTTGTGTTTCAAAGGACATGATTAAGAAAATGAAAAGAAAAATCCAAAAAATGGGAGAAAATATTTGCAAATCATGTATCTAATCAGGGACTTGTGCCAGAGTACATAAAGAATCGTTTACAAGTCAACAATAAAAAGATAGCTCAATTTTAAAATGGCAAAGGATTTGAATAGACATTTCTCCAGAGAAGATTTACAAATGCCCAGTAATCACATGAAAAGATGTCTAACATTATTAGTCATTACGGAAATGCAAACCAGAATTACAATGAGATACCATGTCACACTCACTGGGGTGGCTAAAACAAAAAAGACAGACAATAATAAATGTTGGAAAGGATGTGGAGAAATAGAACCCTTATACACTGCTAGTGGGAATGCAAAATGGTGCAGCCACTTTAGAAAACAGTTTGGCAGTTCCTCAAAAGGTTAAACATAGAATTACCATATGACCTAGCAATCTTACTCCTAGGTGTAAACCCAAAAGAAATTAAAATATATGACCACGCAAAAAGTTGTACACAAATGTTCTTAGCAGGATTATTCATGATAGCCAAACAAGGAGAACCAACCCAAATGTCCATCAACAGAAAAATGACAAATAAAATCTGTACCCTTACAATGTCATACTATTCAACCATATAAGGTAATGAAGTATGGATATATGCTACAACATGGATGAATCTCAGAAACATAGTAAGCGAAAGAAGCTAGACACAGAAGGCCACAAAAATTGTATTATTCTATTTATGTGAAATGTACAGAACAGGCAAATCCAAAGAAGAAGAGAGTAGATTAGTGTGACCAGGAGCTGGGAGGAGGGAGGAATGGGATAGTCTGCTAATGGATATAGGGTTTCTTTTCAGGGTAATGAAATGTTCTAAAATTAGAGAATGGTAATAGTTGTACAACTCTATGAATATACTAAAAACCAATGAACTACTCTTTAAAGGGGTGAATTTTTTGGTATGAGAAGTGTATCCCAAAAAAGCTGTTATTAAAAAAAATCTCAGGTATCCTCACTACCAAGCTTCTGATACATGTACCTTCCCATTAACAGGACAGTATTTCCATAATAGGTTTTTTTCCCCAAATATAGAATTAGGGTACTGAAAAGGCTTTTTTCAAATACTGTCATCCTATCTCTGAGGAGGATATATCTCCCTAGTTGAGATTCACTGGTCAAAATCAAAGGGACAGTAAATTTTACAAAATTAAATGACTGATGATGGTTCTAATATTAAGATTAGTAGTAGACATTCCCTATAGAAAGAATTCAGCTATTATTATATTGCTAATATTGAAACTAATATGAAACTAGGGAGCTATGTCATGCATTAGTGCTTGTAACACTTAATGAAGATTTTATAGAGATTGTTAAAATCAGAGTATCTCAGCAACAGCAACATTGAATCTAACTTTCATCTTTTCTGACATCCAAACCATTTTATGCAAAACTTACGTGGTGTAGCCATTTTTGTGAAAATGGGAGTCATAATAATTTCCAGTTGTTCTTTCTGTTCTAAAAGCTCATTAATGGAAGCATCCAAATGGGTTTCCAGCCACTCATTTTTTGCACGGCATGCAGTGATGATGGTATTCTAGAAACAGAAATAGAGAACTTACTTTCCACTTATTTACTGAAAATCAAAATTCTATAGTATCTCTAAAAGCCAGCACTGTCCAACAGAACTTACCACGATGATGGAAATGTTCTATATCTACACTGTCCGATACAGTAGTCATTAGCTATATATAGCTATGGAATACTTGAAATGTAGCTAGTATGACTAAGGAACTGAATCTTAAATTTTATTTAATTTTAATTTACTCAAATTTAAATCGTCATATTTGGCTAGTGGCTACCAAATTGGACCATGCAGCTCTAACATTAGTAGAATGTTAAAATAATAAACTTTATCACAATCTAAGTCATCAAGCCTTGTGCCAGTCTAAGCTCTCTATATAAGTCTTTATTTTCACTGAGCCCTATGAAGAAGATTAGTGTTTGCAAAGGTTGTAAAAGAAGAGGTGGATGATATGAGTTGAGTACAACTCAGACAATGCTGATTCTGGATATTTTATTTCCTCTCAGATGGTTCATAGGAGGAAGAAGTGCAAGAAATGGAAAAAGAGCTCCACATCACTGAAAACCTCACAATCTATATTATAAAACCATCTCATTGCACACATGCAGTATATTACTGATGTCTGATTTAAGATCAGGACTAATCTGGAAAACCTTACACCTAATTTTTTTCCTGCTCTCCCCAGTCCAAACTGGTCTTCTTTTGTCCAAGATAGACTTTCCAATTCCCCTTCCAGGCCCTCCCCATCTGTGGAGAGCCGCTTTCCGGGTTAGGGCCTAGTGGACACGCTGCAGCCTGCTCTAGAGTACACCCCTCCCATCGAGTGAGCCAAGATGGCGCTCACATCCTGCTTCCGCATATGACGCATGAGGCAGCGGTTGCTGCTAGCCTATTGTACACGCTTACGTAGTGCCAGCTTATTGGTTGTGACTATTGTATATAAGAGATTACCCGGGCTAGCCTCGGGGAGACAGCCCACAAGGAGCCGTGCCTGACGGCCGCACAGAGGTTGTTCTCCCACGGGGTATGAGGCCTCGTGTGGGAAATGTAACAGAGAAAGTTTCTTCCTGACTCCAGTAAAAGGCTTGCGCTCACAGCCATTGTGTGCCTCGAGTGTTAGTTTGTCTGTGTCTCTCTCTCTCTCCCTCTGTTCTCCTCGCCGGCCGAGGACAGGACGCGCGGGACAGATCGGAGGGCGCCGGACAAGTGGTGGCCCGTACGGGGACCTCGGCACCAGCGGACTTCCCGCGCCTGATCAGCGTGAGAGGGTGTGTTTCTTTTACGTGAGGGTCAGGGCCCGTGGGTTCTCAGGCGATCCCGGGGACTCGGAAGAGCTCTCCGAGTGGTTAAAGTACAGTGCCGACTGCAAGCATGGGGCAGTCTGGAAGTTCACCTCTGTTAGCTCCTTTAAAAACCCTCCTGAAGCAGAGGGGTATCTCAGTTAAGAAAAACTCCCTACAGAGGTTTCTTGATGATATTGAAACTTTTGCCCCCTGGTTTCCCTCCACCGGCGGCCTCAGTCTACCCTCTTGGATGAAGCTTGGTCGCGATATAGACCGGGCGCGTCAGACGGGCATTTGCTTAGATCCGATTCTAGTCCCTATATGGGAGACCGTCCGCGCGGTCCTTGAACTGGAGTCAGCTACAGGCCTAACTCCGTCTTCCGCCTTGCAAGAGGCGCGGCACGCTCTCCAGGAAGCCCAGTCGGTGTCATCTGCGGCTGGCTCCCATAAAGGCAAGCAGCCAGAGTTGAGTGGTGGTAGCTCGGACACCTCTGCCTCAGAATCGGATAGCGATGACAGTGAGGGAGCGGAAGCGCCTCCATTAATTGATTGGGAGGAGCCTTCCGCCCCACCCACGAGGCCTTCCGCCCCGCCGGCATCTGTCGCCGCGTCACAAAAAACGCCGCAGCTTCCGGTGGGCGGGTTGAGCGGCCCCGCTAAAGGCTCCTACCGGGGGCTCCCCCTAGTGCCCGAATCCGGTAATTTCGCTGATCCGCCTTTGCGGAGCCAGGAACCCCTTGCAGACGGGCCGGGGGAGGGGTATCCACAACTGCTTCCCCCACCAGAGTACCCAGGCCCCTTAGACCCCATATCAATAAAAGATGGGAGGAGGCATTTCTGGAAATGGGTCCCCTCTTTAACCTTTAGACCTTTCGGTGTACTAGGTGGGTATCAACCGCTTAAGCCTGAATCAACCACAGAAATGTTCCCGGTCATTATTAGCCACCAAGGCAACAACCAATATGAGGCATATGATTACAAACTCTTGAAGGAGCTGAGGCAGGCCGTTCATCAGTACGGTCCCAATGCCCCTTATACCTTGAACATGATCGAGAACCTCTCTGCTCTAAATCATACACCCGCAGATATTTTTCAGCTAGCCCGTGCTTGCTTGCCGTCAGGCCGATTCATAGATTGGAAAGCATGGTTTGAGGAGTTAGCTGAAGAGCAGGCCGCAAGGAATGCGGCGGGGAGACGTGGCGGGTGGAATGCTGACATGCTGTTGGGGAGAGGCGCCCATGCCCAGAACCAAACGGGTTTCCCACAAGAGGTCTACGCCCAGATCTTCCGCTGTTTTGTGGGTGCCTGGAAAAAGCTAACAGGTAAGGGAGAGGCTCAGGCCTCACTCAGCAATATACACCAAGGCCCCACAGAACCATTTGCGGATTTTGTAGCCAGGATGCAAACCGCAGCTGAGAGAATCTTCTCAGATCCAGGAGTAGCAGAGACTGTGGTTAAGCAAATGATTTTTGAGCAGTGCAACAAGGAGTGCAAAGTTATCCTGGCACAAAACAGAGCAAAAAATTTGACAGAGTGGGTCAGGCTCTGTAGAGATACTGGCAGCCCTTTAACTAATGCAGGTCTAGCTGCCATGCTAGCTAGCTCCCTACAGGTGGCTACAAAAGGCCCGAGAACCTTAGGGGCAAAGTCTAACGGGTGCTATGGCTGTGGCCAATCAGGGCACTTTAAGAGAGATTGTCCCAATAGACGTCAGCCCCCTGCCACTCAACGGTTTGGCGAACCAGGTGCAGTAACCAGGCCGTGTGGCCGTTGCCACAAAGGCCCTGACCCGGTGCTCAGCTGGGCCAGAGGCTCTGTTTGTGTTTTTCCCCAGGAACCAGGACGTCAACCAGTGTGGGTTCCGGAAAGACTGGTGAGAACCGTGACATCACCTGAAGAAGCCAAGGAACAGCTGTCAGAAACGCCAACGAATATACAACCTGAACCATTAGACCAAGCCTCCGACCCTGCTGATGATGGCGACGACCGACAAGACGATAATAGTAGGACTGACCACCCCGCGGTTGCCCAAAAAGAGGATCGTCTAGGCGTCCAAGAGGCATACCTTACCCGAGACGTGCTACGCCGCCACAATCAGATGCTGAACTTAAATTTCCAGGCCATTCAGAAACTCCTAGCGGAGATAGATGAACTTGGACTAGAAATAGATGGACTCTGGAGAGTTCTCCAGCAGACGTGTGATACCCGATGGTTATTCGGGAGGCTTTGTGTCACCCCGGTTAGGGTGAACTTGACAGAGGAGCAGCAAGATGTCGCCGAGTGGCTCAAGGACACTTATCTCCCCAACTTCACCAATCTCTCCGACCAAGTGAAATCCGACCTTCAGGGACTTGAGAACATTAGGAAATTGAAGCCTGTTAGTTTCGACCTTTCCACACTGGGCGAGACTGTAAAAAATCTGTGGGACCAAGTCACCTCTTGGTTTTCATGGCCCAATCTGACTTCTTGGGTTCTCCTCGCTATAGGATTGTTGGTGGGTTTAGTAATCGTTAAATGCCTGTTAGAACGTTTGTTTCAAGCACAGCAGCGACTGCGCGTTACCGCTATGATGGCTATGTCTTCAACCCATAATACTCCTGACAGTAGCTTCTATATTGATCAATCCCCATCCCAACCACTCGGGGTGGGGCGCTCTGGGGCTAGGTTCGCAGCAAAGTCCATGGCCGTATCCCGGATATAGCATATGACTCCAGCAGTCTTAAATTTTGTCTCAGGCGAGTCTCTTAGGTGGAGTTCCAGTTGTGGCCAGACTGGACTCTGGCCATTGCACAGAGACGCCTAGTGACGTCCTTGACGCTGATTGCCACTCTCCTGCCCCAACCGTCTTTCCCCAGTTGCGAGGTAAAGTACTGCACGGAGAGTCACGTTGTTTCCAGCTCACGGGCTCTCCGGTCTCTATATGAGGTAAGCATTCTGGTCGGTGCCAGAGGTTCCGCCGTAAAATGGCAGGGGCCTAGTCCAGACTCCCCAAAGCACCAAAACATGTAGTGGGTCACTCAGGCCCACGGGAGTACACTCATCAATGGAGACACTGGGTTGAAATAAATAAAAAGGGGGAGATGTGGAGAGCCGCTTTCCGGGTTAGGGCCTAGTGGACACGCTGCAGCCTGCTCTAGAGTACACCCCTCCCATCGAGTGAGCCAAGATGGCGCTCACATCCTGCTTCCGCATATGACGCATGAGGCAGCGGTTGCTGCTAGCCTATTGTACACGCTTACGTAGTGCCAGCTTATTGGTTGTGACTATTGTATATAAGAGATTACCCGGGCTAGCCTCGGGGAGACAGCCCACAAGGAGCCGTGCCTGACGGCCGCACAGAGGTTGTTCTCCCACGGGGTATGAGGCCTCGTGTGGGAAATGTAACAGAGAAAGTTTCTTCCTGACTCCAGTAAAAGGCTTGCGCTCACAGCCATTGTGTGCCTCGAGTGTTAGTTTGTCTGTGTCTCTCTCTCTCTCCCTCTGTTCTCCTCGCCGGCCGAGGACAGGACGCGCGGGACAGATCGGAGGGCGCCGGACACCCATCCTCCTCACCACAAAAGGAGTGGGAAAGTAAGAGTGAAGGTGAAGGAGATCAAAAGCAAAAGAGGAAAGAAGAATTACAAGACTGTCCTTGGGAGTATTCATATTTCTGACCACTTTGAAACTCAGAAAAACTGAAAGTAAGAGATTAAGCAATTTGCCAAGGCCCTACTTCTGATCAATGCAGAACTAGGACTATAACCTCGATTTTTGCTTCCTAAACAAATGTTCTTTCCATTCCAACTTGCTGACTTCAAAACTAAGTGACTGTCGTCCTTTTACCTCTTTATGGCCATTATATAGCATTTAAAGATTTCTCTATTCATGAGGATAGATATAACATTCCCAGTAATAGGAGCTAGGAATAAATTTTCTATAATGAAAAAAAATTAATACATACTCAGTAAAAGAGAAGATGAACATATATAGAATTAAACTTTTTTCTGCATATATTTCTTCTTTACCTGAGTTTGGTTGATTAGTTGGTAGCCAGTGGTTTTTTACCAGGAATTGTTAGTATCTCTAAGGTAGGTAGACGCAAGGTCAGTTGAAAAATAATTATTGGCAGGACAGAAAAGCTGGCTGGAGCTCAGGTGTAGCTTAACTTTTTCCTCACCATTTTAAATGCAAACAGCACATAATTGAGCTTTTCATTCATCCCAGCTTTGTTGGGATATATAAATGGATTCAAAGGAAACATTTATTGAATAGATTAATTGCAGTGAAATATATAAAACAAAAAAAATCCTAAAAATTGGATTACTGATAAAACTACAATCATAGTAGGGAACTTTAATATGCCTCTTTCAGAATTTGATAGATTAGGTAAGCCACAAATTGTTAAGAACATAGAAGATTTGAATATGTAAGTCAACAAGCTTAAGCTTAGAGAACTTTGTACTTTAAAAAGAATTTTCTTGGTCACTATCAAAATTGTAATAATTTCAATATTATAGATTTATAAATCATATATTCTCTGACAGAAAATTTAGTGGAATTAGAAATTACTAACAAATATTTGACTATCTGGAAGTAAAAAGCACACCAAGGTCAAAATGGAAATTAAAACAGAGAGTGCGGGTACAAAATAGCAGAGTAGGAAAGTGTACAAATCATTCCCTCTACTACAGATATGAAAAAAGTGGAAAAAAGAGAATGGTACTAACTAAGTGGTAACCCTGAAACCAGAAAGAACATTGAGAAAAACTATAGGAGGGCCAGAGGGGCATTTCCTAGTCTGGTAAATCCCTGAGGGCACAGAATAGATCCTGGCTTTGGATTAAGCCCTCTCCACAGAAGCTTCTGGCCTCACACAGCATCTAACAGGACTTAAAGATCTAGTGCACTTTTTCATTGGCTGGTTTCTTCTTCCTCTTTCTTGTGTTGTTAAGTCTGGCTTATCCCAGAGGGACCAGGGCAGATGCTAGCCTCAGTTTTTCTCAGAAGTCTTCTGGCCTTACAATAGCATGTACGGGGACAAAAAGAACTTTCTGTTTTTGGTTTTGTTTTTCAGTTGGATGGTTTTTTCTTTTTCTTTGTTTTATATTTTTGGCTGTGGTGGATCCCTAAGAGATGAACAGGGGTGCTGGACAAGATATCAGTCTCAAAAGCAACAGCTTCTGACTTCCCACCAGCACATAACAAGAGATCTGAAGAGGTGTATACTTTCCTTTTTTCTTGGTGTGTGTGTGAGAGGGGGGCGCTTTGTCAGTTTGTACTTTTTTCTCTTTTTTTCCCTCTCTCTCTCCGTCTCTTTCATTCCTTCCTTTAGCTTTCCTTCTTTTTTTCCTTCTTATTCTTAGTCTAGCAGGCTGATAAGATAGAGAATTAAATTTCCAGAATGACCACAACATAATACTCAAAACATCGAGTTCTCACAAAAAAATTACAAAATATACAAGGATAAATGGAAGTAGGGAGCAGTCAGAGGGAAAAAAAGAATCTGACAGAAAATGTTCTGGAGGAAGTGTAGTCTCTGGAATTACTAATCAAAGACCTTAGAACAACTCTCATAAATAGGATCAATGAACTAAAGGAAAACATGGACAAAGAACTAAAGGAAATCAGGAAAGCAATATGCAAACAAATGAGAATTTCAATAATATAACAGAAATTATAAAGAAGCACCAAATGGAAATTCTAGAATTCAAAAGTAAAATAACTGAAGTGAAAAAGTCGATAGAGTGGTTCAAGAGCAGGTTGGAGGGGCCAGAAGAAAGGATAAAAAAAACTCAGAGATGAAACTATTGAAATTGCTCAGGCTGAGGAGCAGAAAGAAAAAAGAATGGGAAAAAAAAAAAAATGAACAGAGCCTGAGGAAACTGGGGGACACCATAAAGTGTACCAAGATTGTGTATCATAGGTGTCACAGAATGAGAAGAGACAGAAAGGGCCATACAAAATGTTTGAAGAAATACTGGCAGAAAACTTCCCAAGTCTGATGAAAGATATGAATGTACAAACCCAAGATGCTCAATGAATGCCAAGCATGATGAGCCCGAGCAGCTCTTCACTGAGTCACATTATTGTCAAACTGTCCAATGCCAAGGAAAAAGACAGAATCCTATAACAGCAAGAAAGAAGTGACATGTCACATGTAAGTGATCCTTAATAAGATTAACATCTGATTTCTCAATAGAAATCACAGAGGCCAGAAGGCAGTGGGAGGACATATTTAAAGTGCTAAAAGAAAAAACCTATTACCCAAGAATAATATATCTGTCAAGCTGTCTGTCAAAAATGAGGGAGAAAATAAAACACTTCTGGACAAAAAAAAAAAAAAAAAACCGGGGGCGGTCATTACCACTAGGACTATTTTACAGGAAATGCTAAAGGTAGTCCTCCATGTGGAGAGGAAAGGACACTAGCTAGTATCTCGGTGCTGGATGAAGAATTAAAGATCTCCAGAGTTAAGTAACAACATGGGTAAATATAAAAGACAGTATGGTTTATTTTTCATTTGTAATGCTGAATTTTTTACTTGTTAAAAGGCTTAAAATTTAAAAGCATTAAAAACAAGCATAAATCTTTGTTACTGGGCACACAATGCATAAAGATGTAATTTGTGACAAGAACAACATAAAAGGGAGGGAGAGATAGACACAAGTAATATGTATGTGTAGGCTACTGAAGTCAAGTTGTAATCAATACAAACTAAATTGGAATAGATTTAATTTGCTAAATGTAATCCCCATGGAAACCAGAAAGAAAATATCTAAAAAACTGACACAAAAGGAAATGATATGTGATTCAAAATGCCTCATTATAAAAGATCATCTAAATAAAAAGGAAAGCTGTAATGGAGGAAAAGTGGGACAAAAAGGTATAAGACTTACAAAAACAATTAACAAAATGGGAGAAGTAAATTTTGCCATACCATTAATTTCTTTAAATGTAAATGGATTAAACTCTCCAATAAAAAGGAAGAGATTGGCAAAATGGATAAAGAAACATGACCCAACTATATGCTGTTTACAAGAGACCCATCTTAAATCTATAGATACAAATAGGTTGAAAGTGAAAGGGTGGAAAAAAATATTTCCTGCAAATAGCAATCAAAAGAAGGGGGGTAGCTATATTAATATCAGACAAAATAGGAAGTCAAAAACTGTTACAAGAGACAAAGAAAGACATTATATACTTATAAAAGGGTCAATTCCACAGGAAAACCTAACAATTATAAACAAATATGCACTAACAGCAGAGCACCAAAATATATGAAGCAAACACTGACAGAATTAAAAGGAGAAATAGACAGTTCTACTGTAATAGTTGGAAATTTTAGCACATCACTGTCAATACTGGATAAAACACCTAAACAGAAGATCAATAAGGAAATAAAGCTGAAAACTATACACCAACTAATCTAACCAACATATAGATAGTAGAATACACATTCTTTTCAAATGCATATGGATCATTCTCTAGGAAAGGACATAATTTAGGGCACAAGAGAAGTCTGAATAAATTTTAAACTATTGAAATTATAAATATTAACCTCTCTGACCACAACAGAATGAAACTAGAATTCAGAAAAATTAGAAAATTTACAAATATGTGGAAATTAAACAGCATGTTCTTAAATGACTGACCAATGGGTTAAAGAAGAAATGATATGGAAAATTTGAAAATACATAGAGACAAATGAAAACAAAGACACAGCATACCAAAGCATATGTGATGCAGCAAAGGCAGTGCTCAGAGGGAAATTTATAACTATAAATGCCTATATTAAAAAATAAGAAAGACCTCAAATTAATGACCTAACTTTACATCTTGAGAAACTAGAAAAACTAGAGCAAAGTAAGCTCAAAGTTAGGGGAAAAAGGAAAATAATTATGATGAGAGCAGACAGAGCTAGAATCTAGAATGTAGGTTACCATGGGATAGACTGAGGGTAGAGAAAGGGGAGCTGATGCTTAATTTGTGCAGAATTTCTATTTAGGTATATTGTAAATGATTAGAAATGGATAATGGTGACAGTAGCATATCATGGGGAAGTGTTAATAACAGCACTGAATTATGTTGGTTAATGTCATTTAATGGAAAAGTTTGGGCTGTGTGTGTTACTAGAAGGAAAGTTAGAAGATAAAACTTGGGAATGTTAGAAGATAAAACACAGTTAACCCTGTAGTGGAAAATGGGCTGTGGTAATAGCATAACTATAAGAATGTTCTTTCATGAATTATAACAAATGTACACTATTAATAGGTATTAATGATAGGGTGGTATGCGGAAAAATATAAACCTAATGTAAACTATGGACTATAGTTAACAGTAATATTTTAATATTCTCTCATTAATTGTAACAAAGGTACCACACTAATGAAAAGTCAGTAATAGGGGGGTATATGGGAATGTTGTATTTTTTTATATGACTGTTCTGTAAACCTACAATATCTCTAATTTAAAAATATATATAACCATAATTTTTCAAAAAACAATATGCTAAGTGAAGGAAACCAGAAAAAAACAAAAACAAATAAAGATTAGAGCAGAAATAAATGAAATGAGGAAGAGATAAACAATTGAAAAATAAACCAAAAGTTGGTTGTTAGGAAAAAAAAAACTAAAACAACTCACAAACCTTTAGCTAAACTGACAAAGAAAAAAGAGAATAGATGCAAATAACTAAAATCAGAAAGGAAAATGGTCATATCACTACTGACATTACAGCAATAAAAAGATTATAGGAGAATACTATGAACAATTGTATGCCAATAAACTAGATAATCTAGATGAAATGGAAAATTCCTAGAAATACAATTACCCAAATTGATTCAAGAAGAAATAGAATACATCAGCAAACCTATAGCAAATTCTGAGACTGAATCAATAATCAAAAACCCTCCATGACGGAGAGAAAAGGACAGAGAGAAAATTCAGAAAAATAATGGCTGAAGATTTACCAAATTTAATGAAAGATGTATATACAAATCCAAAATGCTCAACGAACTCCAAATAAGATAAGTCCAAACAGACACACACTATGGCATATTATAATCAAACTGTCAAATGCCAACAATGAAGGGAGATTTCTGAAAGCTGCAAGAGATGAGCAACACATCACATACAAGGGAATCACAGCAAGATTAAGCTCCAATTTCTCATCAGAAACCATGGAGGCAAGAAGTTAGTGTGATGACATATTTAATATGCTAAAGACACAAAACTGCCAACCAAGAATTCTATATCTGGCAAAACTGTCTTTCAAAAATGAGGGAGAGATTAACACATTCCCACATAAACAAAAGCTGAGGGAGTTCATCATCATTAGACTGGTCCTAAAAGAGATGCTAAAGAGAATTCTGCAGGTTGAAAAGAGAGGACAATAGACATTAGATCAAAGCTGCTTGAAGAAATAAAGATTTCTAGTGAGGGTGATAATATCGGTTAATATAAATGCCACTACTGTTGTATTTTTGGTTTGTAACTCCACTTTTTACTTCCTACAATATTTAAAAGGCAAATGCATGAAATACAATAGCAAATCAGTGGTCTGGAACTCATATCACATAAACATAATTTGTGACAAGAATTACATAAAGGAAGGGGGATGGAGGAGTATAGAACATAGATTGTACATACTATTTTTAAATTCAATTTTATTGAGATATATTCAAATACCATACAACCATCCAAAGTGTACAATCAGTTGTTCACAGTATCATTATATATTTGTGCATTCATTACCACAAATAATTTTTGAACATTTTCATTACCACACAAAAAAAGAACAAGAATAAAAATTAAAGTAAAAAAGAACACCCAAAACATCCCATCTCCCCCATCCCTCCCTATTATTCATTCACTTTTTGTCCCCATTTCTCTACTCATTTGTCCATATACTGGATAAAGGGAGTGTGAGCCACAAGGTTTTCACAATCACACGTTCACACAGTGTAAGCTACATAGTTACACAATCATCTTCAAGAATAAAGGCTACTGGGTTGCAGTTCAACAGTTTCAGGCATTTTCTTCTAGCTATTCCAATACACTAAAAACTAAAAACAGTTATCTATATAACACATAAGAATAACCTCCAGAATATCCTCGACTCCATTTGAAATCTCTCAGCCACTGAAACTTTATTTTGTTTCATTTCTCTTCGCCCTTTGGTCAAGAATGCTTTCTCAATCCCTCAATGCTGGGTCCAGGTTCATCTCCTGGAGTCATATCCCACGTTGCCAGGGAGATTTACACCCCTGGGAGTCATGCCCTATGTAGTGGGGAGGGCAGTGAGTTTACCTGCAGAGTTAGCTTAGAGAGAGAGGCCACATCTGAGCAACAAAAGAGGTCCTTTTATATATTTATAAGAAGGCTTAGCCTCTCCTCTGCAGCAACAAGTCTCATAAGGGCAAGCCCCAAAATTGAGGGCTCAGCCTTCTAAACTGGTAGTCCCCAATGCTTGTGAGAATATTGGTAATTCCCCAGGTGGGGAAGTTTAATATTTTCACATTTTTCCTCAGTCCCTCAAGGGGGCTTTGTAAATATATTTTATTCTCTGCCAAATTACTCTGGGTTGTATCAGAGTAACATTAACCTATACAATCCAACCAGATCTCATTCCCTATTCAAAGTTTCATGTAATTATGATGTTTGAATGAACTGACCATACAAGTTCAATCATATAGTGTGCTACAGAAAATACAGACTTTGCACCAAACACCTCTTCCTTTGGTTTCACACAGAAGTTGAAGTTTCAAAACACCTTTCCCGATATAATCACATAGTTATGTATTCACCACCCACAATATAAATGAGGACATTTCCATTTCTTCTGCAAAGAAAGAGGAAAAGGAGGAAAAAAAAAAAAGATGACTAAAAAAATAAATAAAAGAAAAATTAAACTAAATTAAAAGTTCAGACAACACCAATGTCAAGAGTCCCATACCTCTCCCCTATATCCCTCTCTCACAGATACCCAGCTTTGGTATGTTGCCTCCATTACAATTAATGGAAGCATATTAAAATGTCACTGTTCACTATAGACTCTGGTTTGCATTGATTTTATTTTCCCAAATACCATCCCATTTCCAACATTTTACAAAGTTGACATTCATTTGTTCTCTCCATGCAAAAACATTCTCATGTTTGTACATCTAATCGCAACCATTGACCACTCTAGGTTTCACTAAGTCACACAATTCCAGTCTTCATCTTCCATCTTTCCTTCCAGTGTCATACCTTCTCCTAACCTTCCTCTTTCAATGATACTCACAGTCATCTTTGTTCAGTATACTTACAATATTGTGCTACTATCACAGAGTATTGTGCTATCCATTTCTGGATCTATGCAATCAGTCCTCTTGAACATTCTATACTCCTTCAGCATCAAATGCCCAATCTCTATCATCTTCCTATCTCCTGATATCTTCATTTCTACACTCTTCTCCAAATCTCTCTTTCCTATCTTTTCCTCTCTGTCTGTAGCACACCCTTTAGAATTTATTGTAGAGGAGGTCTCCTGTTCATGAATTCTCTCAGTATCTGTTTATCTGTAAATATTTAAAACTCTCCCTCATTTTTGAAGGACAGTTTTGCCAGATAAAGGATTCTTGGTTGGCAGTTTTTCCTCTTTCAGTATCTTGAATATATCATGCCACTGCATTCTCCCTCCATGGTTGCTGCTGAGAGATACACACTTAGTCTTATTGACCTTCTCTTGTATGTGATGTATTGTTTCACTCTTGCTGCTTTCAGAATTCCCTCTTGTCTTTGACATTTGAAAATACAATTATTAAGTGTCCTGGAGTAGGTCTATTTGGATCAATTCTGCTTGGGGAATGCTGTACTTCTTGGACTTGTAACTTTATGTCTTTCATAAGAGTTGGGAAATTTTCATTGATTGTTTCCTCTGTTATGCTTTCTGCCTCCTTTCTACTCTCTTCTCCTTCTGAGACACCTATAACACATATATTCATGAGCTTCATGTCTTTCAGATCCCTGAGACCCTTCTTCTTCCTATCTGTTCTTTTGTGTGTAGGATTTCAGATGTTCTGTCTTCTAGTTCACTGATCCTTTCTTCTGCCTCTCCAAGTCTGCTGTTGTATGTCTCCATCATGATTTTCATCTCTTCTATTGTGCCTTTCATTCCCGTAAGTTCTGCCATTTGTTTTTTCAAGTTTACGAACTCTTCCTTATGGTCACACAGTGTCTTCTTTACATACTTCATCTCTTTTATCACATTTTCTTTCAACTCATTGATTTGATTCAGAAGATTTATTTGAACATATTTAATTAGTTGTTTCAACTCCTGAATTTCAGTTGAGGTGTTAGTTTGTTTCTTTGAATGGACCATATCTTCATGTTTCTTGGTGTAGCTAATGGTTTTTGCTGTCTAGGCATCTGATTTTCTTCATTAGTTTATTCTGGAGGTGGTTTTCTCTCTTTTTCTCAGGTTTTCTTTGCTCTGTCTTTTCTTTGTTTCTCTCCCTGGCCAGTTGTCAGATTAGCTCCACCACCCAGTCTTCCCCCTAGAATCAGGCGCCACTGTGGTCTGCCACAGGGATGGAAGGTAGGCACTGGACAACCCAGCAAGTTCACTGTGTTTGGTAATACAAATCTGCTGGATTCCAGTGGTGCTCTGCTTTCCGCTGGCCAGCAAGACCTGGGTTTGTTTTAGAGCCTTGCTTTAATAGTTGGGTCTTCCATATTTATCAGCCAAAACAGGGTCAGGTTTCCATACAGGGCATGTAGGCCATCTCCTGTCATCTTAAGAAAGGGTCTGGAGCATCTTTTTAAAAGTTTTTCAATTCCCTGCACCTTCTGGACTGTCCAGGAGATGGCATTGTTCGGTAACTTAATTGTCCTCCCAAGTTGCTTTGCCTCCAGACACAGGCTGTGTCTACATAGGTGAGCTGAAACTGTGGGATTCCTATGCCCTCACTTTGCCAGCCAAAATCTGGCTCAATGTGGGGGTCCACCCATGGCAAAGTACTCCCTCAGCTGACCCAGTACTCCAGCTTTCCCCCAGGTAAGGAAATGGCCACTGGCTGCTCATTCCCTCAAGGGTGGAGGAAGGGCTTTCAAACCCAGGGCTGGAAACACAGTATCTGTCCACATTTTCTCAGTCTGTTTGTCCCTCACTGACCTGGGCCTTGAAATGCCCTCCCCTGTCTCCCAGGTCTTCAAACCATGGGGGTATGTCTCACTGCTGTTAGAGATTTTGTAGTCTGTGTCTGTGGTGGGAGGGGTCCCATCTGTTGATCCTACGCCTTTCCCACATGAGACCGAGTGAGGAGGCAGGGAGAGGACTGGCTGGTCCAGGACAGAAGATTCCTACCTGATATTCTTCTCTTTCTTCAATTCAGCACTTGCAGGGTCCTTCTCCAGTCTATATCCTCTTCCAGAGTTTCAAATAATTTGGAATTGTCCTTTTTTTTCATTGCATCTCTGGAGAGAAGTTTTCAGTAGCTATTTACTTTGCCATGTTGATGACATCACCCTGCACATACTATTAAAATTAAGTTGTTATCAAAGCAAATGAGAATGTTACACATTCAGAATATTAAATTTAAACCCAACAGTAAGAAAATATCAGAAAATATACAAACTTATAGAGATAGAAATTAGAGTACAGTTTATCAGGGGCTGGGGGTAGGTGGAATGGGGGGTTATTGCATAATGGGTGTGGGTTCCTATATGGGTAGATTGGAAAGTTTTAGTAATGGAAGGTAGTGAGGGTATTGTGAATGGGATTAATCCCATCCGGTAGTATTAGGAGTAGTTGAGATGGGAAAGTTTTATGTTGTATATATCTTCTCCACACCAAAATCCCAAAATAAAGAGCAACAAAAGAGACAATGACAATTAAATGCAATACTTGATCTTAGATGGGATCAAGGAAGGAGAAAAAGCTCAAAGGAACATTATGGGGACAGATGAACAAATTGGAATATAGATAGCTTTAAATAAATGTTAAATTTCTTGGACTTGGTAACTGCACTTAAGGTGGTTACATAAGTGAATATCCTTTTCTTAGGAAATGTACATGACAGTACTAAGTGCTCACACAGCATGATGTATACAATCTTCAGTCATGGATGCATGGATGGATGAAGGGATGAATGGATAAATGGATAGATAGACTGATATTATATGGCAATTATGGGCAAAATGTTAAAATTGGTGGATCTGGGTATCTCAGGGGGGGAGAGGTATTTTTGAAGTTCTCTATATGAAGTTTGTATTATTTCTGTAAGTGCCCTGTAAGTTTGAAAGTATTTCAAAATATAAAGTTAAAAACAAAAACAAACAAACAAACAAAAAACCCTTCCACCAAAGAAAAGTCCAAGACCAGACAGCTTCACTGGTGAATTCTACCAAACATTCAAAGAAAAAATCATACCAATCCTTCTAAAATTCTTTCAAAGAATTCAAGAGAAGAGAACACTTCCTAATTCATTCTATGAGGCCAGCATTACTCTGATACCAAAGTCTGGTAAAGACATTTCAAGACAAGAAAATTACAGACCAATTTCCCTTGTGAATATAAATACAAAATCCTTAACAAAATACTAAGCAAAGCAAATCCAATAGTATATTAAGAAGATTATACCCCATGATCAACGTTGATTCATCCTAGAAATGCCAGGGTGATTCCACATGCAAAAATCAATTTAATACATTATAGAAAGAAGGAAAAACTACATAATTATCTCCATAGATGCAGAAAAGCCATAAAATCCAGCACCACTTCTTGATAAAAGAATTCAGAAAAGTAGGAATAAAATGAACTTTCTCAACATGATAAAGGTCATTTATGAAAACCCGGCAGCTAACGTAATACTCAATGGTGAAAGACTTAAAGATTTCCCCCTAAAATCAGGAACAAGACAAGGATGCCTCCTTTCACCACTGTTAGTCAATATTGTACTAGAAGTTCTTGCCAGAGCAATTAGGCAAGAAATAATAAAAGGTATCCAAATTGGAAAGGAGAGTGCTGAACTATCTCTATTTGCAGATGACAGGATCTTATATAGAGAATATTCAAAGGAATCCACAAGAAAACTATCAGAGCTAATATGAATTCAGTGATGTGGCAGAGTACAGGATCAACACACAAAAAACAATTGTGTTACTAGCATTGAACAATTGAAGAGGAAATTAAGAAAATTCCATCTACAATAGTAACTAAAAGAATCAAAATCTAGGAATACATTTGAGATACAATTTTATATACTGTATATGCAAGTACAATTATATATGTATATGATGTTATAAATATGTAACTGTATATATTCACAATTTTATATGTAAAAATGTTTACTAAGGATACAAAAGACATATACTGAAACTACAAAATACTGCTGAAATAAATTAAAGAAGACCTAAATAAATGGCAAGACATCTCATGTACATGTATTGGAAGAGTTAACATTGTTAATGTCAATTATTATCCAAAGCAATATGCAAATTCAATACATCCCTATTAAAATTCAAGCAGCCTTTTTTGCAGACATGGGGAAATCAATACTCAAATTTATATGGAACTGCAAGAGGCATGAATAGCCAAAATAAACTTGAAAAAGAACAGGGTTGGAGGACTCACACTTTCTGATTCCAAATTGTATAACCAAGTAACAGTAATCAAAAGGGTGTGGTCCTAGACAAAGATAGACAAATAGATCTCAGGAACAAAATTGAAAGTCCAGAAATAGATCCACATATCTATGGCCAACTGATTTTTGCCGAGGGTGCTAAGTACATGCAATGGGGAAAAAACAGTTTCTTCAACAAACAGTGTTGGGAAAATGGATATTAAAACAGCAAGATACCACATCACACCCGCAAGGACAGCTATTATTTTAAAAATGGAAACAGTAAGAGTTGGAAAAGGATGCAGAGAAACTGGAATTCTGCATTTTTGGTGAGAATGTAAAACATGGTGCAGCCACTGTGGAAAGCAATATGGAAGTTCTTCAAAAATTTCAAAATAGAATTACCATTTTTTTTATTAGAGTAGTTGTGAGTTTATAGAACAATCATGAAGAAAATACAGGACTCCTATATACCACCTTATTATTAATACCTTGCATTGGGGTGGTACATTTGTTACAAAAGATGAAAGCACATTTTCAGAACTGTACTATTAACTAGAGTCCCATCATTCACAATAGGGTTCACTGTTTGTGTAGTGCAGTTTCATGGACCCAGCAATCCATTTCTAGTATATACCACAAGGGAGTGGAAACAGAGTCATAAACAGATACTTTTACATCAATGTTTATAGCAGCATGATTCACAAGAGCCAAAAGCTGGAAACAACCCAAGTGTCTATCAACAAATTAATGGATAAACAAAGTGTGGCACATACACACAAGGGAATATTAGTCAGCCATTAAAACAATGAAAATATGAGACCCGCTGAACATGGAAAAATCTTGAAAACTTTATGCTCAGTGGAATAAGCAAGACACACATGACAAAAATTATATGAAATCACTTATAAGACATGACTAGAAATAGCAAATTCACAGAGATATAAAGCAGATTAGCAGTTAATGAAGGAGGAGGCAATGGGGAACAGGGAATATGGATTTGTAAAAAGTTTTTAAAACTTAAAAAATATTTTAATGACAAATTATATAGAAATAAATATCAAATATTATTTCATATAAAAAGCTGTAGGATAAAGTTAAAACTGCACTCAGAGGAAAATTTGTAGCTTTAATGGTTTTTTCACTTAAAGTAAAAAAATAAACTTAGTTTCCAATTTAAAAAACTAGAAAAAGAATAAAATAAACCAAAAGAAGATGACAAAATTAATAAAAAGCTGAAATTAATGAAATGGAATAAAACAATAAAACATTAGGAATGATAGATAAACCAAAAGCTGCTTTTGAAAAGACACATGAAAATGATAGATTCTTCATAGGCCTAAGTAAACCCAGACAAACTAAAAAATAACAATAGGTATGAGAAAGAAGAGAAATATACATATAAGAAAGAAGTATAAGAAAATATAGTGTGTAAACTTACAGCAAGAGATTTTTAAATATAAAGGAAATCGATAATTTATTACAGAGAAATTCAAATTCTCAATATTAACCCCAGATAAGGTAGAAAACTTGAACAAACTCATAATTAAAGAAAATAAAATGTTCATTAAAGAACAAACACTGTTAAAAAGACGGCAGGCCAAGAGAGTTTTACTTGAAATTCCCATCTATCTCTTTCAAGAACCAATTAATACCTAATATATTTTAATCTATTTCAGTACAGAAAAAGATGAAAAGTTTCCAACTCATCTTTATATGAAGCCAACATTATTCCAATACCAAAATCTGATAGGACTGGCAGACAAGAAAAAGGAAACTATATACGACTATGGACTCATTACACTTAAAAAGAAAACTACATATTAAATACTAGGAAACCAAATGGCATATCAAAAGAATAATACATCTTGATGGAACAGAGTTCATTTCAGGATTGCAGGGATAGTACATCAGGAAATCTAGCTATAAAATTCATTCTATTAATAAGTAAGGGAAAAATCCATACAACAACATTAATAGACGCCTTAAAAGCTTTAATGAAATTCAGCAGTTATTCATAGCGTGGACTCATTTTTTATGAATGCCATAAAATAATTTAATTCATGTGCCTAACATCTATTGATCTCTATGTGTCTTTAAAATCATTATACAATTTTTATTGCAGATATCAGTGGCAATGAGAGTGGCACAGATGATGCCAAGCATTTTGTTTCATTGATCTCAAGATTTATCTTTACCTTTTTTATTAGAGAAGTTGTAGGTTTACAGAAAAATCATGCATAAAACACAGGTTCCCGTACAGGGTTCCCATATACCACCCTATTATTAACACCTTTCATTAGTGTGATACATTTGGTACAATTCATGAAAGAACATTTATATAATTGTACTATCAACTACAGTCCATTGTTTACAATAGGGTTCACTGCTTGTGTTATACAGTCCCATGTGTATTTTTATTCCAGTAACATACATTCAACCTAAAATTTTCCCTTTTAATCACATTCAAATATATTATTCAGTGTTGTTAAAATTACATTCACAATACTGTGCTATCATCACCACGGTCCAATATCAAAACTTTATGATCAACCCAAGTAAAAACTTCGTACAATTTAATGCCTCATTCCCTACTGCCATCCCATCCCTCAGTAAACCATATTCTATATTTTGACTCTACGAGTTTGCTTATTCTAATTATTTCATATAAATGAGACCATACACTATTTGTCCTTTGGTACCTGGCTTATTTCACTCAACATGATGTCTTCGAGGTTCATCCATGTTGTCACATGTATCAGAACTGCATTCCTTTTTATGGCTGAAAAATATTCCATCATATGCATATACCACATTTTATTTATCCATTCATCAGTTGATGGACACCTGGGTTACTTCCATCAATTGTGAATAATGCCACTATGAACACTGTTGCGCAAATACCTGTTCAAGTCCCTGCTTTCAAATCTTTTGGGTATATACATAGGGATTGCCAGGTCATATGGTGATTCTATACTTAACTTTCTGAGGAACTGCTAAACTGTCTTCCATAGCAGCTGCACCATTTGAAATTCCCACCAACAATGAATAAGTGTTCCTACTTCTCCACATCCTCTCCAACAATTTTGTTTTTTTAATAGTAGCCATTCTAGTGGGTGTGAAATGATATCTCATTGTGGTTTTGATTTGCATTTCCCTAACAGCTAGTGACACAACATCTTTTCACATGTTTTTTTGGTGATTTGTATGTCTTCTTTGGATAAATGTCCATTCAAGTCTTTTGCCTATTTTTTAAATGGTTTGTCTTTTTATTGTTGAATTGTAGAATTTCTTTATATACTCCAGATATTAAAACCTTATTGGGAGTAGGTAGAAAGCCAGGAACTGTGTGGACCAGACACCGGAGAGCAATTTGACTTTGGGCATACTTCATACAACACTCAGAAATGCGTGGAACAGCTGAGATCAGCGAAATCAGTAAGTTCTCGTGGCCAGGGGACCCGTGTCAGGCTCAGTCTCGTGGGAGGAGGGGCCATCGGTGCTGAGAATGAGGAGGGAGAACTGCAGTTGCGGCTCTCATTGAAAACTCAGACTGCTGATCCAAACTCCACAGACAGACTGAGACCAGACATCAGAGAATCTGGGAGCAGTCAGCCCGCGGAGAGGAGATAGGGCTAGCAAAAACAGCAAAAAAAAACCCAAAAATAAAAACAGAGACTTTTTAGAGTTCTGGCGAACATAGAATGGAGAAGGGCAGGGCTCAAACAGAGTCAGGCTCATATGCTAATCCAGAGGGTGAGTTTCCTTGTCTGAAGAGCCAGTTTCTCTGCTTTCTTGATTGTTCCTTAATGGTCCTAATCTCCTTGTCTCTTAGCATTTCAATAGCCCATTAGATCTGCAAGGAGGGCCCCCCCCTTTTTTTTTATCATTTTCTCTTTTCCTAAAACAATTACTCTAAGAAGCCCATTACAGAAAGCCTCAAAGACTTGCAGTTGGGGCCCAGACAAGAGCAGAACTAAGACAGCTCTGAGACACAAAGCAATAAGTACAGTGGCTAAGAAAATTTGCTAAACACCACGAATTCTCAAGAAAAGGGGGGATGGCCCCTTATAGCATCTTCCTGGTGGGCTGAGAACGCTCCTGCCTGGTGCCAGTGCCACAGCCCAGAGTTGCCCCCAAAAACCCAGTGTGACAGGAAGTGTTTCCAACAACACATGCACACATCTCAATATCGGGCATGGAAAACAGCCTTTCCCGCACCCTCAGCTAATTGTCCCAGAGCTGGGAAGGCGGAGCTGTGTGAAAAGGGGAAAATTAACACACCCCATTCAGCCACGCTTTCAGCAGACAGGGAACACCCCTACACAGCCCTGCATCCCAGAACCTCCCTTGGCGGATGGTGCTCACCTGTGACGTAGCACAGTCGTCCCTCAGCAGAGGACCTAGGAGGGCATGAGTTGGAAGAGGGACCCACTCACAAGTCCCAGGCACCATACGCCAACACCAAGGACTTGTGCGTCAGAGGAAGAGGCAAACTGTGGCAAGACTGAACTGAAGGATTAGACTATTGCAACAGCTTTAAATCTCCAAGAACACCTGGGAGATTTGATTATTAAAGCTGCCTCCCTCCCTAACCGCTCAGACACATGCCCCATATGCAGGGTGGGCAACACCAACTACACACACAAGCTTGGTGCACCAATTGGACCCCACAAGACTCACACCCCCACTCACCACTAAGACAAAGTTGGGGAGAACTGGCTTGAGGGGAATAGGTGACTTACAGATGCCACCCGCTGGTTAGTTAGAGAAAGTGTACTCCACGAAGCTGTAGATCTGACAAATTAGAGATAAGGGATTGAATCGGTCCATGTAGCCTAAAAGAACCCTATCAAGTTAGGCAAAAGCCAAGAGGCCAAAAACAACAGAAAATTTTAAAACATATGAAAAAACCAGACGATATGGATAACCCAAGCCCAAACACCCAAATCAAAAGATCAGAGGAGACACAGTACTTGGAGCAATTAATCAAAGAACTAAAGACAAACAATGAGAGCATGGCACAGGATATAAAAGACATGAAGAAGAGCATGGTACAGGATATAAAGGACATGAAGAAGACCCTAGAAGAGCATAAAGAAGAAATTGTAAGAGTAAATAAAAAAATAGACGATCTTATGGAAATCAAAGAAACTGCTGACCAAATTAAAAAGATTCTGGATATTCACAGTACAAGACTAGAGGAAGCTGAATAGTGAATCAGTGACCTAGAGGATGACAGAATGGAAAATGAAAGAACAAAAAAAAGAATGGGGAAAAAAATTGAAAAAATCAAAATGGACCTCAGGGATATGATAGATAATATAAAACATCCAAACATAAGACTCACTGGTGTTACAGAAGGGGAAGAGAAGCATAAAGGTCTAGGAAAAGTATTCAAAGAAATTATTGGGGAAAACTTCCCAAATCTTCTAAACACCATAAAACCTTATCGGATATGTGACTTCCAAATATTTTCTCTGATTCCGTAGGTTGTCTTTTCTACTTTTATGTTAAAGTCATTTGATACACAAAAGTTTTTTTTTTAATTTTGATGAGAACATCAGCAACAATCCAGGTGAGGAAGCCCAGCACCTCTGCATTTTCCCCATTTATTTATTATTTATTTACTTTTTTCTTTTGTAGTTTGTGCTTTGGGTGTAAAGTCTAAGAAACCACTGCCCAACACAAGATCCTGAAGATGCTTCCCTACATTTTCTTCTAGGAGTTTTATAGTTCTGGTTCTTATATTTAGCTGTACAATCCATTTTGTGTTGATTTTTGTATATGGTGTGAGGTATGGGTCCACCTTCAATCTTTTATATATGGACATCCAGTTTTCCCAGCACCATTTGTTAGAGACTGTTCTTTCCCCATTGAGTGGACTTGGCACTCTTGTTAAAAGTCAGTTGGCCATATAGCATTTTGAGTGAACTACACCAGAAACAAAGGCAAACACTACAGTGCCTCACCAATATGGACTAACTACAATGTGTAAACTCAGAATTGAATCTTAGAGCACAGCTTATCAGGGGAATACTTATTGTAAACAGTCCCTAGATTATAAGCTCTTATAGCAGTCACATCTATTCCTGAATTGTAATGGCTACCTCCAAATTCTGAGATGCTGATTCCTTTGTGTATAACCTGATCGATCCCTGGAACTTTGGGTATCTGTGTGATGCCTGAAACTCAGAGCTACAACTTGGCAGATATGAATGGGGAAAATGCAGAGGTGCTGGGCTTCCTCACCTGGATTGTTGCTGATGTTCTCACAAACATTGAGGACTGGAGGTTTGGTGTGCTGAGCCCTCTATTTTGGGACTTGCCCTTATGAAGCTCACTACTGCAAAGGAGAGGCTAAACCTGCTTATAATTGTGCCTAAGAGTCTCCTCCTGAGTACCTCTTTGTTGCTCAGATGAGATCCTCTCCCTCTAGCTAAGCCAACTCGGCAGGTAAACTCACTGCCCTCTCCACTACGTGGGACCTGATTCCCAGGAGTGTAAATCTCCCTGGCAATGTGGGATATGACTCCCGGGGATGAGGCTGGACCCGACATCGTGGGATTAAGAACATCTCCTTGACCAAAAGGGGTATGCGAAATGAAACAAAATAAAGTTTCAGTGGCTGAGAGATTCCAAATGGAGTTGAGAGGTCACTCTGGTGGACATTCTTATGCACTATACAGATAACACTTTTTAGGGTTTAATGCATTGGAATAGCTAGAAGTTAATACTTGAAACTATCAAACTGCAACCCAGTAGACTTGACTCTTGAAGATGACTGTATAGCAGTGTAGCTTACAAGGGATGACAGTGTGATTGTGAAAGCCTTGTGGATCACACTCCCTTTATCCAGTGTATGAATGGATGAGTAGAAAAATGGGGACAAAAAACTAAATGAAAAATAGGGGAGGAGGGAGAGATGATTTGGGTGTTCTTTTTTACTTTTATTTTTTATTCTTATTTTTACTTTTTCTGGCACAAGGAAAATGTTCAAAAAATAGATTGGGGTGATGAATGTACAGCTATATTATGGTACTGTGAACAAATGGCTGTACACTTTGGATGACTGTATGGTATGTGACTATATCTCAATAAAACTGAATTTTTTAAAAAATCAATTGATCATAAATGTGAGAACTGATTTCTGAACTCTCAATTTGAATCCATTGGTCTATATGTCTGTCTTTATGCCAGTATGCTGTTTTGCTTACTGTGGCTTTGTAAAAAGGTTTAAGATTGAGAAGCACGAGTCCTCCTACTTCATTCTTCTTTTTCAAGATGGCTTTGGCTATTTGGGCCCCTTATCCTTCCATATCAATCTGATCACTAGCTTTTCTATTTCTGCAAAGAAAGTTATTGGAATTCTGACTGGGATTGCATTGAATCTGTAAATCAACTTGGGTAAAACTGACATCTTAACAATATTTAGTCTTCCAATCTATGAAAATGGAGGATCATTCCATTTATTTAGGTTTTCTTTGATTTCATTTAGCAATGACTTATAGTTTTTTTGTGTATAAGTCCTTTACATTCTTGGTTAGATTTATTCCTAGGCATTTCATTCTTTTAGTTGCTACTGTAAACAGAAGAGTTTCTTGATTTCTTCTTCAGGTTATTCATTACTAATATATAGAAACACTACTGATTTTTTCATGTTGATCTTGTACCTTGCCACTTTGCTGAGTTCATTTCTTTGTTCCTGTAGCTTTATTGTTAGCATGTACTCTTGAGTCTTATTATATCCAAATCCTGATTCTTCCACTTTCCAACTGTGTGATTTTTGGAAAATTCTTTAATCTCTCCTAGTCTCATTTTCCTCATCTGTAAAAAGGAAATAATATCAGTACCTAACTCATAGGGTTGTTTTGACGATTAACTTAATTAAAATAGGTAAAATATTTATAACTGTATCAGGAAGGTATTAAGTGCTCAATAAATGTTATGGAGGGAGCTAATGTTATTAGCTATTATCCCTAATTATCATCACTTAATGAGCTAAATTTGTGCAGGCATTGTTCTAAGAGCTGATTGTGTTTGAATCAGGCAGTCTGGTGCCAGAGTCTATGCTCTTAACCACTATACTATTCTCCCACAAGGGAACCAATACAAAGAAATGTGATATATATTAGAAAAGAGTAGAAAAATTTTTGTCATTTCTAGTTACGATTTTATACTTAGAAACCCTAAGTGAATCAACTAAGAACTACAAAATTAATTCAAATGCTTAAAATTAGAAGAAAAATAATTTTTTAAAATCATAGTTTTTATATATATCAGTAATAAACAAGTAGACAAAAACAAAATTTAAAACACCAGTCACAATAACGACTAAAACGTAATCCTAAGAATAACTTTACCTTTCTAAAAAGGAACAAATCCTATTTGAAGAGACCTATAAATACTTATTGCAGGATATAAAGCAAATCTTTATTCAATGGAGAGTCTTAAAACTGCTGGAGAAAATTTTTATTTAAAATGTTAACTCTTTCCAAATAAATATAGAAATGTAATGCAATTCAAATCAGAATTCAGTAAGATTGGGGGCGGGCTAACTCTACATAATGATTCTAAAGTTCATTTGGAAGAATAAATACATAGAAATTGATGAGAAAATCTTGAAAAGAAGACTCCTCTGAGGACACTATCCTACTATCCATTAAAAATTTATAATAAAAAGTGTATTAGTGACATAGCAAAAGACAAGTATTTGAAGGAATTTAATATACCATAAACATGGCAATATAAGTCAGTGGGAAATGGATGAATAACAACAAAAAAAATAGGGGTGGGAAAGCAGACAATCAACTGGAATAAAATAAAGTTAGATAATTCCTTCATTATAGAAAAGCAGAATCTACATAAATTAAATTTAAATTAAAACTTAAATGTAAAAAACAAAACCATAAGAGCAATAAAAGAAAATCCAGAAAAAATGGTGATTTACCTTGAGACTGCAAAGTCCCTTACAGCAAGATATGAAACCCCAAAGCTATATTTGATTATATAACAGTTTACAAATCTATGTATGGTAAAAGAGATAAAAAACAAAGTCAAAAGACAAGTATTACGCGAGGCAGGGCAAGATGGCGGATTGGTGAGGTGTATGTTTTAGTTACTCCTCCAGTAAAGTAGGTAGAAAGCCAGGAACTGCGTGGACTGGACACCACAGAGCAATTGGACTTCGGGCATACTTCATACAACACTCATGAACACATCGAACTGCTGAGATTAGCGAAATCTGTAAGTTTCTGCGGCCAGGGGAACCGCACCCCTCCCTGCCAGGCTCAGTCCCGTGGGAGGAGGGGCTGTCAGCACTGGGAAGGAGAAGGGAGAACTGCAGTGGCAGCTCTTATCAGAAACTCATTCTACTGATCCAAACTCCACCCATAGATAGACTGAGACCAAACATCAGAGAATCTGAGAGCAGCCAGACCAGCAGAGAGGAGACAGGCATAGCAAAAAAACAGCAAAAAAAAACTCCAAAATAAAAGCAGAGGATTTTTGGAGTTCTGGTGAACATAGAAAGGGTTAGGGCAGAACTCAGGCCCTGAGGCCCATATGCAAATCCTGAAGAAAAACTGACTCCCTGCCCCCTGGATCTTTCCTTAATGGCCCTAATTGCTTTGTCTCTTAGCATTTCAATAACCCATTAGATCTGCCAGGAGGGCTTTTCTTTTTTTCTTTTAATCTTTTTTTTTTTTTTCTGTTTCTAAAACAACTACTGTAAGAAGCCCAATACAGAAAGCCTCAAAGATTTGCAATTTGGGCAGGTCAAGACAAGAGCAGAGCTAAGAGAGCTCTGGGACAAAAGGCAATAATCCAGTGGCTGAGAAAATTCACTAAACATCACAACTTCCAAAGAAAAGGGGGCTGTCTGCTCACAGCCATCATCCTGGTGGACAGGAAACACTCCTGCCCATCGCCAGCCCCATAGCCCAGAGCTGCCCCAGACAACCCAGTGTGACGGAAGTGCTTCAAATAACATGCACACACCACAAAACTGGGCATGGACATTAGCCTTCCCTGCAACCTCAGCTGATTGTCCTAGAGTTGGGAAGGTGGAGCAGTGTGAATCAACAAAGCCCCATTCAGCCATCAGTTCAGCAGAGTGGGAGCCTCCCTACACAGCCCAGCAGCCCAGAACTGCCCTCGGCAGATGGCACTCACCTGTGACATAGCACAGTCATCCCTCAACAGAGGACCAAGGGGTGCACGGCCTGGAAGAGGAACCCAAACGCAAGTCTCAGGAGCCATACGCCAATACCAAGGACTTGGGGGTCAGTGGCAGAGACAAACTTTGGCAGGACTGAACTGAAGGATTAGACTATTGCAGCAGCTTTAAAACTCCAGGAACACCAGGGAGATTTGATTGTTAGAGCCACCCCCCCTCCCTGACCGCTCAGACACACGCCCCATACACAGGGCAGGCAACACCAACTACACACGCAAGCTTGGTACACCAACTGGACCCCACAAGACTCACTCCCCCACTCAACACAAACGTAAAGTAGGGGAGAACTGGCTTGTGGAGAACAGGTGGCTCGTGGACGCCACCTGCTGGTTAGTTAGAGAAAGTGTACTCCACGAAGCTGTAGATCTGATAAATTAGAGATAAGGACTTCAATTGGTCTACAAATCCTAAAAGAACCCTATCAAGTTCAGCAAATGCCACGAGGCCAAAAACAACAGAAAATTATAAAGCATATGAAAAAACCAGATGACATGGATAACCCAAGCCCAAGCACCCAAATCAAAAGATCAGAAGAGACACAGTACCTAGAGCAACTAACCAAAGAACTAAAGATGAACAACGAGACCATAGTACAGGATACAAAGGATATCAAGAAGACCCTAGAAGAGCATAAAGAAGACATTGCAAGACTAAATAAAAAAATAGATGATCTTATGGAAATTAAAGAAACTATTGACCAAATTAGAAAGATTCTGGATACTCATAGTACAAGACTAGAGGAAGTTGAATAACAAATCAGTGACCTGGAAGATGACAGAATGGAAAATGAAAGCACAAAAGAAAGAATGGGGAAAAAAATCGAAAAAATCGAAATGGACCTCAGGGATATGATAGATAATATAAACCATCCGAATATAAGACTCATTGGTGTTCCAGAAGGGGAAGAAAAGGGTAAAGGTCTAGGAAGAGTATTCAAAGAAATTGTTGGGGAAAACTTCCCAAATCTTCTTTTTTTTTTTTTTTTTTTTTTAATCATCATTTTATTGAGATATATTCACATACCACGCAGTCATACAAAACAAATTGTACTTTCGATTGTTTACAGTACCATTACATAGTTGTACATTCATCACCTAAATCAATCCCTGACACCTTCATTAGCACACACACAAAAATAACAAGAATAATAATTAGAGTGAAAAAGAGCAATTGAAGTAAAAAAGAACACTAGGTACCTTTGTCTGTTTGTTTGCTTCCCCTACTTTTCTACACATCCATCCATAAACTAGACAAAGTGGAGTTTGGTCCTTATGGCATTCCCAATCCCACTGTCACCCCTCATAAGCTACATTTTTATACAACTGTCTTCGAGATTCATGGGTTCTGGGTTGTAGTTTAATAGTTTCAGGTATCCACCACCAGCTACCCCAATTCTTTAGAACCTAAAAAAGGTTGTCTAAAGTGTGCGTAAGAGTGCCCACCAGAGTGATCTCTCGGCTCGTTTTGGAATCTCTCTGCCACTGAAGCTTATTTCATTTCCTTTCACATCCCCCTTTTGGTCAAGAAGATGTTCTCCATCCCACGATGCCGGGTCTACATTCCTCCCCGGGAGTCATATTCCACGTTGCCAGGGAGATTCACTTCCCTGGGTGTCTGATCCCACGTAGGGGGGAGGGCAGTGATTTCACCTTTCAAGTTGGCTTAGCCAGAGAGAGAGGGCCACATCTGAGCAACAAAGAGGCATTCAGGAGGAGACTCTTAGGCACAAATACAGGGAGGCCTAGCCTCTCCTTTGCAGCAACCGTCTTCCCAAGGGTAAAACTTATGGTAGAGGGCTCAACCCATCAAACCACCAGTCCCCTATGTCTGTGGTCATGTTAGCAACCATGGAGGTGGGGTAGGCGAATACCCCTGCATTCTCCACAGGCTCCTCAAGGGGGCACTACATCGTTTTGTTTTTTTTTTTTTTTTCCTTGTTTGTCTTTTTTCTTTTTTTTTTTTTTTTAACTTTCCCTTCTTTTTTCAAATCAACTGTATGAAAAAAAAAGTTAAAAAGAAAACAAACATACAATAAAAGAACATTTCAAAGAGACCATACCAAGGGAGTAAGAAAAAGACAACTAACCTAAGATAACTGCTTAACTTCCAACATGTTCCTACTTTACCCCAAGAAAGTTACATACTATAGCAACATTTCAGTGAACTTGTTCCTACTACATCCATCAGAAATTAACAGACCATAGTCATTTCTGGGCATCCCCAGAACGTTAAATAGCTTATCTGTTCTTCTTGGATTATTGTTCCCCCTTCCTTAATTGCTCTCTACTGCTAGTTCCCCTACATTCTACATTATAAACCATTTGTTTTACATTTTTCAAAGTTCACATTAGTGGTAGCATATAATATTTCTCTTTTTGTGCCTGGCTTATTTCGCTCAGCATTATGTCTTCAAGGTTCATCCATGTTGTCATATGTTTCACCAGATCGTTCCTTCTTACTGCCGCGTAGTATTCCATCGTGTGTATATACCACATTTTAGTTATCCACTCATCTGTTGATGGACATTTGGGTTGTTTCCATCTCTTGGCAATTGTGAATAATGCTGCTATGAACATTGGCGTGCAGATATCTGTTCGTGTCACTGCTTTCCGATCTTCCGGGTATATCCCGAGAAGTGCAATCGCTGGATCGAATGGTAGCTCTATCTCTAGTTTTCTAAGGAGCTGCCAGACTGACTTCCAGAGTGGCTGAACCATTATACAGTCCCACCAACAATGAATAAGAGTTCCAATTTCTCCACATCCCCTCCAGCATTTGTAGTTTCCTGTTTGTTTAATGGCAGCCATTCTAACCGGTGTTAGATGGTATCTCATTGTGGTCTTAATTTGCATCTCTCTAATAGCTAGTGAAGCTGAACATTTTTTCATGTGTTTCTTGGCCATTTGTATTTCCTCTTCAGAGAACTGTCTTTTCATATCTTTTGCCCATTTTATAATTGGGCTGTCTGTACTATTGTCATTGAGTTGTAGGATTTCTTTGTATATGCAAGATATCAGTCTTTTGTCAGATACATGGTTTCCAAAAATTTTTTCCCATTGAGTTGGCTGCCTCTTTACCTTTTTGAGAAATTCCTTTGAGGTGCAGAAACTTCTAAGCTTGAGGAGTTCCCATTTATCTATTTTCTCTTTTGTTGCTTGTGCTTTGGGTGTAAAGTCTAGGAAGTGGCCTCCTAATACAAGGTCTTGAAGATGTTTTCCTACATTATCTTCTAGGAGTTTAATGGTACTTTCTTTTATATTGAGATCTTTGGTCCATTTTGAGTTAATTTTTGTGTAGGGGGTGAGGTAGGGGTCCTCTTTCATTCTTTTGGATATGGATATCCAACTCTCCCAGCCCCATTTGTTGAAAAGACCATTATGACTCAGTTCGGTGACTTTGGGGGCCTTATCAAAGATCAGTCGGCCATAGATCTGAGGGTCTATCTCTGAATTCTCAATTCGATTCCATTGATCTATATGTCTGTCTTTGTGCCAGTACCATGCTGTTTTGGCAACTGTGGCTTTATAATAAGCTTCAAAGTCAGGGAGTGTAAGTCCTCCCACTTCGTTTTTCTTTTTTAAAGTGTCTTTAGCAATTCGAGGCATCTTCCCTTTCCAAATAAATTTGATAACTAGCTTTTCCAAGTCTGCAAAGTAGGTTGTTGGAATTTTGATTGGGATTGCATTGAATCTGTAGATGAGTTTGGGTAGAATTGACATCTTAATGACATTTAGCCTTCCTATCCATGAACATGGAATATTTTTCCATCTTTTAAGGTCCCCTTCTATTTCTTTTAGTAGAGTTATGTAGTTTTCTTTGTATAGGTCTTTTACATCTTTGGTTAAGTTTATTCCTAGGTACTTGATTTTTTTAGTTGCTATTGAAAATGGTATCTTTTTCTTGAGTGTCTCTTCAGTTTGTTCATTTCTAGCATATAGAAACATTACTGACTTATGTGCATTAATCTTGTATCCCGCTACTTTGCTAAATTTGTTTATTAGCTCTAGTAGGTGTATCGTCGATTTCTCAGGGTTTTCTAGATATAAGATCATATCATCTGCAAACAATGACAGTTTTACTTCTTCTTTTCCAATTTGGATGCCTTTTATTTCTTTGTCTTGCCGGATTGCCCTGGCTAGCACTTCCAGCACAATGTTGAATAACAGTGGTGACAGCGGGCATCCTTGTCTTGTTCCTGATCTTAGTGGGAAGGCTTTCAGTCTCTCACCATTGAGTACTATGCTGGCTGTGGGTTTTTCATATATGCTCTTTATCATGTTGAGGAAGTTTCCTTCAATTCCTACCTTTTGAAGTGTTTTTATCAAAAACGGATGTTGGATTTTGTCAAATGCTTTTTCAGCATCTATTGAGATGATCAATTGATTTTTCCCTTTCGAGTTTTTAATGTGTTGTAATACATTGATTGTTTTTCTTATGTTGAACCATCCTTGCATGCCTGGAATGAACCCCACTTGGTCATGGTGTATGATTTTTTTAATGTGTCTTTGGATTCGATTTGCAAGTATTTTGTTGAGGATTTTTGCATCTATATTCATTAGGGAGATTGGCCGGTAGTTTTCCTTTTTTGTAGCATCTTTGCCTGGTTTTGGTATTAGATTGATGTTAGCTTCATAAAATGAGTTAGGTAGTGTTCCATTTTTTTCAATGTTTTGAAAGAGTTTGAGTAAGATTGGTGTCAGTTCTTTCTGGAAAGTTTGGTAGAATTCCCCTGTGAAGCCATCTGGCCCTGGGCATTTATTTGTGGGAAGATTTTTGATGACTGATTGGATTTCTTTGCTTGTGATGGGTTGGTTGAGGTCTTCTATTTCTTCTCTGGTCAGTCTAGGTTGTTCATATGTTTCCAGGAAATTGTCCATTTCTTCTACATTATCCAGTTTGTTGCCATACAGTTGTTCATAATATCCTCTTATAATTTTTTTAATTTCTTCAGGATCTGCAGTTATGTCACCTTTTTCATTCATTATTTTGTTTATATGGGTCTTCTCTCTTTTTGATTTTGTCAGTCTAGCTAGGGGCTTGTCAATCTTGTTGATCTTCTCAAAGAACCAACTTTTGGTGATATTTATCCTTTCTATTGTTTTTTTGTTCTCTATGTCATTTATTTCTGCTTTAATCCTTGTTATTTCTTTTCTTGTACTTGGTTTAGGATTGGTTTGCTGTTCATTTTCTAGCTTCTTCAGTTGATCCATTAGTTCTTTGATTTTGGCTCTTTCTTCCTTTTTAATATATGCGTTTAGTGCTATAAATTTCCCCCTTAGCACTGCTTTTGCTGCATCCCATAGGTTTTGGTATGTTGTGTTCTCATTTTCATTCGTCTCTATATATTTAGCAATTTCTCTTGCTATTTCTTCTTTAACCCACTGATTGTTTAGGAGTGTGTTGTTTAACCTCCAGGTATTTGTGAATTTTCTAAGTCTCTGATGGTTATTGACTTCTAATTGTATTCCATTGTGGTCAGAGAATGTGCTTTGAATAATTTCAATCTTTTTAAATTTATTGAGGCTTGTTTTATGTCCCAGCATATGATCTATTCTGGAGAAAGTTCCGTGAGCACTAGAAAAGTATGTGTATCCTGGTGATTTGGGATGTAATGTTCTGTAGATGTCTGTTAAATCTAATTCATTTATCAGATTGTTTAGGTTTTCAATTTCCTTATTGGTCTTCTGTCTGGTTGATCTATCTATAGGAGAGAGTGATGTGTTGAAGTCTCCCACAATTATTGTGGAAACATCAATTGCTTCCTTTAGTTTTGCCAATGTTTCTCTCATGTATTTTGTGGCACCTTGATTGGGTGCATAGACATTTACGATTGTTATTTCTTCTTGCTGAATTGCCCCTTTTATTAGTATGTAGTGGCCTTCTTTGTCTCTCAAAACATCCCTGCATTTGAAGTCTATTTTATCTGAGATTAATATTGCTACACCTGCTTTCTTTTGGCTGTAGCTTGCATGAAATATTTTTTTCCATCCTTTCACTTTCAGTTTCTTTGTGTCCCTGTGTCTAAGATGAGTCTCTTGTATGCAACATATTGATGGTTCATTTTTTTTGATCCATTCTGCGAATCTATATCTTTTAATTGGGGAGTTTAATCCATTTACATTCAACGTTAAAACCGTGAAGGCATTTCTTGAATCGGCCATCTTATCCTTTGGATTATGTTTGCCATATTTTTCCCTCTCTCTATTAATATCCTTTATTGTACCCATACCGAATCTCTTTAGTACTGAACCTTTCTCCAAGTCTCTCTGTCCTGTCTTTGTTTCTCTGTCTGTAGGGCTCCCTTTAGTATCTCCAGTAGGGCAGGTCTCTTGTTAGCAAATTCTCTCAGCATTTCTTTGTCTGTGAAAAATTTAAGCTCTCCCTCAAATTTGAAGGAGAGCTTTGCTGGATAAAGTATTCTTGGCTGGAAATTCCTCTCACTCAGAATTTTAAATATATCGTGCCACTGCCTTCTCGCCTCCATGGTGGCTGCTGAGTAGTCACTACTTAGTCTTATGCTGTTTATTTGTATGTGGTGAATTGCTTTTCTCTTGCTGCTTTCAGAACTTGCTCCTTCTCTTCTATGTTTGACAGTGTGATCAGTATATGTCTCGGAGTGGGTTTTTTTGGATTTATTCTATTTGGAGTTCGCTGAGCATTTATGATTTGTGTATTTATGTTGTTTAGAAGATTTGGGAAGTTTTCCCCAACAATTTCTTTGAATACTCTTCCTAGACCTTTACCCTTTTCTTCCCCTTCTGGGACACCAATGAGTCTTATATTCGGACGTTTCATATTATCTATCATATCCCTGAGGTCCATTTCGAGTTTTTCAATTTTTTTCCCCATTCTTTCTTTTATGTTTTCATTTTCCATTCTGTCATCTTCCAGGTCACTGATTCGTTGTTCAACTTCCTCTAATCTTGTACTATGAGTGTCCAGAATCTTTTTAATTTGGTCAACAGTTTCTTTAATTTCCATAAGATCATCCATTTTTTTATTTAGTCTTGCAATGTCTTCTTTATGCTCTTCTAGGGTCTTCTTGATTTCCTTCATATCCCGTACTAGGGTCTCATTGTTCATCTTTAGTTCTTTGAGTAGCTGCTCTAGGTGTGTCTCTTCTGGTCTTTTGATTTGGGTGCTTGGGCTTGGGTTATCCATATCGTCTGGTTTTTTCATATGCTTTATAATTTTCTGTTGTTTTTGGCCTCGTGGCATTTGCTGACCTTGATAGGGTTCTTTTAGGGTTTGTAGACCAGTTGAAGTCCTTATCTCTAATTTATCAGATCTACAGCTTCGTGGAGTACACTTTCTCTAACTAACCAGCAGGTGGCGTCCACGAGCCACCTGTTCTCCACAAGCCAGATCTCCCCTGCTTAGCCTTTTTGGTGAGTGGGGGAGTGAGTCTTGTGGGGCCCAATTGGTGTCCCAAGCTTGCGTGTGTAGTTGGTGTTGCCTGCCCTGTATGTGGGGCGTGTTTCTGGGCAGTCGGGGAGGGGGGGTGGCCCTAACAATCAAATCTCCCTGATGATCCTAGAGTTTTAAAGCTACTGCAATAGTCTAATCCTTCAGTTCAGTCCTGCCACAGTTTGTCTCTGCCACTGACCCACAAGTCTTTGGTATTGGCGTATGGCTCCTGAGACTTGCAAGTGGGCCCCTCTTCCAGGCTGTGCACCCCGGGTCCTCTGTTGAGGGATGACTGTGCTATGTCGCAGGTGAGTGCCGTCCCCCCAGGGCAGTTCTGGGCTGCTGGGCTGTGTTGGGAGGCTCCCAGTCTGCTCAAATGATGGCTGAATGGGGCTCTGTTAATTCACACTGCTCCCCCTTCCCAGCTCTGGGACATTCAGCTGAGGTTGCAGGGAAGGCTAATGTCCACGCCCAGTTTTGTGGTGTGTGCCTGTTATTTGAAGCACTTCCGTCACACTGGGTTGTCTGGGGCAGCTCTGGGCTATGGGGCTGGCGATGGGCAGGAGTGTTTCCTGTCCACCAGGATGGTGGCTGTGAGCGGACACCCCCCTTTTCTTGGGAAGTTGTGTTGTTTAGTGAATTTTCTCAGCCACTGGATTATTGCCTTTTGTCTCAGAGCTCTCTTAGTTCTGCTCTTGACTTGACGTGCCCAAATTTCAATTCTTTGAAGCTTTCTGTATTGAGCTTCTTAGAGTAATTGTTTTAGAAAAAGCAAAAAGGATTTAAAAAAAAAAAAAAAAAACGGCCCTCCTCAGAGATCTAATGGGTTATTGAAATGCTAATAGACAAAGCAACCAGGGCCATTAAGGAAAGGTGCCCAGGGCAGAGAGATCAGCCTTGCTTCGGGATTTGCATATGCGCCTCAAGGCCTGATCTCCGCCCTTCCCCTTTCTGTGTTCACCAGAACTCCAAAAATCCTCTGCTTTTATTTTGGAGTTTTTCGTGTTGTTTTTTTTCTATGCCTGTCTCCTCTCTGCTGGGCTGGCTGCTCTCAGAGTCTCTGGTGTCTGGCCTCAGTCTATCTATGGTTGGAGTTTGAATCAGTAGAATGAGTTTCCGGTAAGAGCAGCCACTGCAATTCTCCCTTCTCCTTCCTGGAGCTGACAGCCCCTCCTCCCCCGGGACTGAGCCTGGCAGGGAGGGGCGCGGGTCCCCTGGCCGCAAAAACTTACAGATTTCGCTGATCTCAGCAGTTCCACGTTTTCATGAGTGTTGTATGAAGTATGCCCAAAGACAGATTGCTCTGTGGTGTCCAGTCCACGCAGTTCCTGGCTTTTTACCTACTTTCCTGGAGGAGTAACCGGGTCTCCAGAGCTTGGCTACTCCCCACCGCCACTTCTGCAGCCTAGGGGCCTTTACCTGCGCCGTCGGTGGAGGCCTGGGCGCCAAAGTCCCAAATCTTCTAAACACCATAAATACACAAATCATAAATGCCCAGTGAACTCCAAATAGAATCAATCCAAATAAACTCACTCCGAGACATATTCTGATCACACTGTCAAACATGGAAGAGAAGGAGCAAGTTCTGAAAGCAGCAAGAGGAAAGCAATTCACTACATACAAAGGAAACAGCATAAGATTAAGTAGTGACTACTCAGCAGCCACCATGGATGCGAGAAGGCAGTGGCACGATATATTTAAAATTCTGAGTGAGAACAATTTTCAACCAAGAATACTTTATCCAGCAAAGCTCTCCTTCAAATTTGAGGGAGAGCTTAAATTTTTCACAGACAAACAAATGCTGAGAGAATTTGCTAACAAGAGACCTGCCCTACTGGAGATACTAAAGGAGCCCTACAGAGAGAGAAACAAAGAAAGGAGAGACAGACTTGGAGAAAGGTTCAGTACTAAAGAGATTCGGTAGGGTACATTAAAGGATATTAATAGAGAGAGGGGAAAAATATATATGACGAACATAAACCAAAGGATAAGAAAGCTGATTCAAGAAATGCCTTCACGGTTATAACATTGAATGTAAATGGATTAAACTCCCCAATTAAAAGATATAGATTTGCAGAATGGATTTAAAAAAATGAACCATCAATATGTTGCATACAAGAGACTCATCTTAGACACAGGGACACAAAGAAATTGAAAGTGAAAGGATGGAAAAAAATATTTCATGCAAGCTACAGCCAAAAGAAAGCAGGTTAGCAATATTAATCTCAGATAAAATAGACTTTAAATGCAGGGATGTTTTGAGAGACAAAGAAGGCCACTACATACTAAAAAAAGGGGCAATTCAACAAGATGAAATAACAATCATAAATGTTTACGCACCCAATCAAGATGCCACAAAATACATGAGAGAAACACTGGCAAAACTAAAGGAAGCAATTGATGTTTCCACAATAAATGTGGGAGACTTCAACACATCACTCTCTCCTATAGATAGATCAACCAGACAGAAGACCAATAAGGAAATTGAAAACCTAAACGATCTGATAAATGAATTAGATTTAACAGACATATATAGGACATTACATCCCAAATCACCAGGATACACATACTTCTCTAATGCTCACGGAACTTTCTCCAAAATAGATCATATGCTGGGACATAAAACAAGCCTCAATAAATTTAAAAAGATTGAAATTATTCAAAGCACATTCTCTGACCACAATGGAATACAATTAGAAGTCAATAACCATCAGAAACTTAGAAAATTCACAAATACCTGGAGGTTAAACAACACACTCCTAAACACAGTGGGTTAAAGAAGAAATAGCAAGAGAAATTGCTAAATATATAGAGACGAATGAAAATGAGAACACAACATACCAAAACCTATGGGATGCAACAAAAGCAGTACTGAGGGGGAAATTTATAGCACTAAACGCATATATTAAAAAGGAAGAAAAAGCCAAAATCAAAGAACTAATGGATCAACTGAAGAAGCTAGAAAATGAACAGCAAACTAATCCTAAACCAAGTAGAAGAAAAGAAATAACAAGGATTAAAGCAGAAATAAACGACAAAGAGAACAAAAAAACAATAGAGAGGATAAATATCACCAAAAGTTGGTTCTTTGACAAGATTGACAAGCCCCTAGCTAGACTGACAAAATCAAAAAGAGAGAAGACCCATATAAACAAAATAATGAATGAAAAAGGTGACATAACTGCAGATCCTGAAGAAATTAAAAAAAATATAAGAGGATACTATGAACAACTGTACGGCAACAAACTGGATAATGTAGAAGAAATGGACAATTTCCTGGAAACATGTGGACAACCTAGACTGACCAGAGAAGAAATAGAAGACTTCAACCAACCCATCACAAGCAAAGAAATCCAATCAGTCATCAAAAATCTTCCCACAAATAAATGCCCAGGGCCAGATGGCTTCACAGGGGAATTCTACCAAACTTTCCAGAAAGATCTGATACCAATCTTACTCAAACCTTTCAAAACATTGAAGAAAATGGAACACTACCTAACTCATTTTATGAAGCTAACATCAATCTAATACCAAAACCAGGCAAAGATGCTACACAAAAGGAAAACTACCGGCCAATCTCCCTAATGAATATAGATGCAAAAATCCTCAACAAAATACTTGCAAAACGAATCCAAAGACACATTAAAAAAATCATACACCATGACAAAGTGGGGTTCATTCCAGGCATGCAAGGATGGTTCAACATAAGAAAATCAATGTATTACAACACATTAAAAATTCGAAATGGAAAAATCAAATGATCATCTCAATAGATGCTGAAAAAGCATTTGATAAAATCCAACATCCGTTTTTGATAAAAACACTTCAAAAGGTAGGAATTGAAGGAAACTTCCTCAATATGATAAAGAGCATATATGAAAAACCCACAGCCAGCATAGTACTCAATGGTGAGAGACTGAAAGCCTTCCCTCTAAGATCAGGAACAAGACAAGGATGCCCGCTATCACCACTGTTATTCAACATTGTGCTCGAAGTGCTAGCCACGGCAATCCGGCAAGACAAAGAAATAAATGGCATCCAAATTGGAAAAGAAGAAGTAAAACTGTCATTGTTTGCAGATGATATTATCTTATATCTAGAAAACCCTGAGAAATCGACGATACAGCTACTAGAGCTAATAAAAAAATTTAGCAAAGTAGCGGGATACAAGATTAATGCATATAAGTCAGTAATGTTTCTATATACTAGAAATGAATAAACTGAAGAGACACTCAAGAAAAAGATACCATTTTCAATAGCACCTAAAAAATGTAAAATGATCTAGCCGTACCATTTTACATTTCCACCAGCAATGAATAAGTGTTCCAACTTTTCTACATCCTCTCCAACATGTGCAGTTGCCAGTTTGTTTAATAGCAGCCATTCTAGTAGACCGAAGATGTTATCTCATTGTGGTTTTGATTTGCATTTCCCTAATAGCTAGTGACACTGAACATCTTTTCACATGCCTTTAGGTGATTTGTATGTCTTCCTTGGAGAAATGTCTAGTCAAGCCTTTTGCCTATTTTTAAAATGGGCTGTCTTTTTATTGCTGATTTGTAGGGTTTTTTTATATCTACTAGATATTAAATCCTTACCAAATATGTGGTTTCCAAATATTTTCTCCCACTGAGTCAGTTGCCTTTTTATCTTTTTGACAAAGTCTTTTGAAGCACTGAAGTATTTGATTTTGAGGACTTCCCAAAGTGCCTGCTTGTGCTTTGGGTGTAAAGTCTAAGAAACTACCACTATCACTGGAACTTGAAGATGTTTCGCTATATTTTCTTCTAGGAGTTTTATGGTACTGGTTCTTATATTTAGGTCTTTGATCCATTTTGAGTTAATTTTTGAATAGGGTGTGAGATAGGGGTCCTCTTTCATTCTTTTGGTTAAGGATATCCAGTTCTCCCAACACCATTTATTGAAGAGACTGTTCTGTTCCAGTTGAGTGGGCTTGGGAACCTTATCAAAAAATCAATTGACCATTATTCTTATTCTGATTCTTTCTGGTGTAAGGAAAATGTTCGAAGATGGACTGGGGTGATCAATTCATAACCATATGACAGTACTGTGAACAGCTGATTGTACACCATTGATGATTGTATGGTATGTGAATATATCTCAACAAAACTGAATTTAATTGTAAAAAAAATCAACTGACCATAGATCTGAGGGTCTATTTCTGAGCTCTCAATTCGATTCCACTGATTTTCATGCCAGTACCATGCTGTTTTGACCACTGTGGCTTTACAATATGCTTTAAAGTCAGGAATTATGATACCTCCCACTTCATTCTTCTTTTTCAAGATGATTCTGGCTATTCGAGGCCCCTTACCCTTCCAAATAAAATTGATAATTAGCTTCTCCATTTCTGCAAAGTAGTTTGTTGGAATTTTGATTGGTATTGCATTGAATCTATAGATCAATTTGAGTAAAACTGACATCTTAATGACATTTAGCCTTCCAATGAATAAACACAGGATGTCTTTCCATTTATTCAGGTCTTTAATTTCTTTTAGCAATGTTTTATAGTTTTCTTTGTACAAGTCTTTATATCCTTGGTTAGGTTTATTTCTAGATATTTGAATCTTTTAGTTGCTATAGTAAATGGAATTTTTTCTTGATTACCTCCTCAGATAGCTCATTATTAGTGTATAGAAACACCATTAAGTTTTGCATGTTGATCTCGTATACCGTCTGTTCTGGTTTGTTAACGCTGCTGTTAGGCAAAATACCAGAAATGGATTGGCTTTTATAAACGGGGTTTATTTGGTTACAAATTTATGATATGAAGGCCATGAAAATGTCCAAATTAAGGCATCAACACGAGTATACCTTCACCAAAGGAAGGCCAATGGCATCCGGAAAACCTCTGTTAGCTGGGAAGGCATGTATCTGGCATCTGCTGATCCTGGGTTGTGTTCCAGCTCCTCTTTCAGCTCCTGTGCATTCTTCAAAATGTTACTCTTGGGGTGTTTCGTCCTCTATTCGCTTCTCCAGAGCAAACTCTGGGCTAGCATCTCCAAGGTGTCAGCAAAAGTCTGCTTTCAATGGCTGTCTCCAAAATGTCACTCTCAGCTGCTCTGAGGTCCTTCTGTTTGAGAGCTCTTCTACAGAACTCCAGTGATTAAATCAAGACCCATCCTGAATGGGCATGGTCCATATCTCCACGGAAATAATCCAATCAAATGTTTCACTAACAGTTGAATTGAGTCACATCTCCATGGAAACACTCAATCAAAGGATTCCAATTTAATCAACACTAATACGTCCACCCCCATAAGACTGCATCAAAAAACATGGCGTTTGGGGGGACATAATACATCCAAACTGGTACACCATCACTTTGCTGAAATTGCTTATTAGTTCAAGTAGTTTTGTTGCTGTTTTTTCAGGATTTTCTAAATACAGGATCATGTTGTCTGCAAATAGTGACAGTTTTACTTTTTCCTTTCCAATTTTGATGCCTTTTATTTCTTTTTCTTGCCAAATTGCTGTAGTTGAATATCAGTTGTTACAGTGGGCATCTCTGTCTTGTTCCTGATCTTATAGGGAAAGCTTTCAGTCACTCATCATTGAATATATTAGCTGTGGATTTTTTCATATATGCCCTTTAACATGTTGAGGAAGTTTCCTTTGATTCTCACCTTTTGAAGAGTTTTTATCATGAAAGGAAGCTGAATTTTGTCAAATGCCTTTTCTGCTTCAATTGAGATGATTATGCGGTTTTTCCCTTTTAACATATTATTGTGGTGTATTACATTAATTGATTTTCTTGTGTTGATCCACCCTTGAATACCTGGAATGAAACCCACTTGGTCATGGTATATAATTCTTTTAATATGCTGTTGGAGTCTATTTGCAAATATTTTCTGAGGATTTTTACATCTATATCCATTAGAGAGATTGATCTTATAGTAACTTTATCTGGCTTTGGTATTAGGGTAATGTTGGCTTCATAGAATGAGTTAGATTGTGTTCCCTATTCTTCAATTTTTTGGAAGAGTTTGAGCAGGAATGGTATTAGTTCTTCTTGGAATGCTTGGTAAAACTCACCTGTGAAGCCATCCGGTCCTGGGCTTTCATTTGTTGATAGGTTTTTATAACTGATTTGATCTCTTTACTTGTGATTGGATTGCTGAGGTCTTCTATTTCTTCTTGAATCAGTGTAGGTTGTTTGTGTGTTTGTAGGAAGTTGTCCATTTCATATAAGTTGTCCAGTTTGTAGGCATACAGTTGTTCATAGTAACCACTTATGCTCTTTTTTATTTCTTCTGGGTCCACGGTAATTCCCCCACCCCCACCTCCACCACACGTTTCTGATTTTCTTCATTTGCAGCTTTTCTCTTTTTGTCTTTCTCAGTCTAGCCAAGGGTTTGTCTATTTTATTGATTTTCTCAAAGAAGCAACTCTCGGTTTTATTGATTCTATTTTTTTTATTCTCCATTTCATTAATTTCTGCTCTAATCTTAGTTATTTCTTTCCTTCTGCTTGCTTTGGGATTAGTTTGCTGTTCTTTCTTCAGTTTCTCCAGTTGTTCAGTTAGGTCATTGATTTTAGCTCTTTCCTCCTTTTTAATGTAGGCATTTAGGGCTATAAATTTCCCTCTTAGCAATGCCCTTGCTTCACCCCATAAGTTCTGACACTTTGTGTTCTCATTTTGTCTCAAGATATTTACTGATTTCTCTTGTAATTTCTTCTTTGACCCACTGATTGTTTAAGAATGTGTTGTTTAACCTCCACATATTTGTGTATTTTCCAGTTCTCCATTTCTTATTGACTTCCAGCTTCATTACATTATGATTAGAGAAAGTACTTTGTATAATTTCAATCTCTTTAAATTTTTTAAAACCTGTTTGTGCCTCAGCACATGGTCTATCCTTGAGAATGTCCCATGAGCACTTGAGAAGAATGTGTATCCTGATGTTTTGGGATGTCATATACTATATATATCTGTTAGGTCTAGTTCATTTATCGTATTATTTAAGTTCTCTGTTTCCTTATTGATCCTCTGTTTAGTTGTTCTATCTATTGGAAAGTGAGGTGTGTTGAAGTCTCCCACTATTATAGTAGAGTCATCAGTTACTCCCTCCAGTTTTACCAGTGTTTGCCTGATGTACTTTGGGGCACCTTGATAAGCAGCACAGCTATTTATGATTGTTATTTCTTCTTGTTGCATTGCACCGTTTATTACTATATGATATCCTTCTTTATCTCTTATAACATTTTTGCATTTGAAGTCTATTTTGTCTTTACTACTTGCATGGAAAATCTTTTTCCATCCTTTCACTTTCAACCTATTTGCATCATCTTATACCTCTTGTAAACAGCATATAGAGGGATCATATTTTCTAATCAATTCTGTCAATCTGTGTCTTTTGATTGGGGAGTTTAATCCATTAACATTCAAAGTTATTACACAAAAGGCAGGTGATTCAACCATCTTGTCCATTAGTTTTTATTTGTCAGATCTAATTTTTCTCTCTTTTTATACTTTAAGTTACCTTTACTAATAGTCCTCAATTCTGTACCCTTCTCCAGACTTCTCTCCTGTCTTTTCTTTTCATCCAGCAGGGCTCCCTTTAGTAGTTCTCATAGGGCCAGTCTCTTATTAATGAAGTCTCTCAGCTTCTGTTTATCTGTGAATATTTTAAACTCTCCCTCATTTTTTAAGAACAGCTCTGCTGCACAGAGAATTCTTGGCTGGCAATTTTTCTGTTCAGTGTCTTAAATAAATCATACCGCTGCCTTCTCGCCTCCATGGGTCTAATGAGAAATCAGCACTTAGTCTTATTTGGCTTCCGTTGTATGCAGTGAATCACTTTTCTCTTGCTGCTTTCAGAATTTTCTCCTTCTCTTCAGCATTTGACAGTCTGATTACTATGTGTCTTGGAGTGGGTCTATTCAGATTTATTCTGTTTGGAGTACACTGAGCTTCTTAGCTTTGCATATTTATGTCTCTTATAAGGGTTGGGAAATTTTCAGTCATTATTTCTTCAAATATTCTTCCTTTCCTGGTCTTTTCCCTTCTCTTCTCCTTCTGGGACACACATAATGCATCTATTTCTGTGGTTTTGTGTGTCTCATTTCTCTGAGACCCTGCCCAAATTTTTCCATTATTTTTCCATTTGTTCTTTTGTCTGTTCAAATTCAGTTGATCTGTCTTCTAGCTCACTGATTCTTTCTTCTACCTCTTCAAATCTGCTATTGTGTGTCTCCAGTATATTTCTTATTTCATCTACAGTGTCTTCTATTTCCATAATATCTGTTATTTTTCAAATTCTTCTTTATGCTCTTCTAGTGTCTTCTTAATATCATTTATCTCTTTATACAGATTTCCTTCATTTCTTTGAATTGATTTAGGAGATCTATTTGCACATCTTCAATTAGTTGTTCCAGATTCTGTATCTCCTCCAACTTCTTGTTCTGTTCCTTCAACTAGACCATTTCTTTATGAGTTTTTGTATGCCTTGTGATTTTTTGCTGATACCTGGTCATCTGATTATCTTGATGGGTCTATTCTGAAAGTTAACTTCTCTCTCCTGTCTAGGGTTTGGTTGTTGCCTGGGTTTGTTTTAGGGCACTGCTTTAACAGTCGGGTTATCTGTATTTCTCATCCAAAACTAGGCCAGGTACACTTGCAGCTCCAGTGGGCCTGGGATAGGGTCTGGAGAGGCTCTGAAAAACCCTGTAGTTTCCCTGCACTTTCCAGCCTGCCCAGAAGATGGTCTGTATGGTGACTTAATCATCCTCAGAAGCTGTTTACCTCCTGGAGCCCTGGGAGTATCTGACTTGGTGGGACTGAAACTATGGGGTTCCTGTGCTCTGACTTTGCCAGCCAAAGTCTGGCTCAGTGTGGGGCTGTGTCCCCCACTGTACTTTAGCAGAGGACTTCCCCAGCTGCCCCAGTCTGCAGCAATCCCCCAGGTAAGGATCAGTTCTCCAGCTGCTGTCATCCTCAAGGGTGGGGGATAGGCACCAGGAACCAAGGCTGGAAACACCGTCTCTGTCCATGTTTTCTCAGACTCTTCATCTCACACTGACCTGTGCCTTGAAATGTGTCCCCTTGTCCCTGAGGTCCCTAAATAGTTGATTTGGGTAGTTTCTGCCTGGCTATTTGCTGCTTTGGGCAAGATTTTGTGTTCAGCTCCCTGATCCACCTTTTCGGAAGCTCTTCCTAGCTGCCCTTTTGTATTCCACCCTCCCCCATGGCTTAATTCCTGCCATGCATTCCCATGTGCTTGGGTCTCTGTTTCTGGATTTAGGTGGGGATCTGTCTCACTGCTGTGAGAGATTTTATAGCCTGTGTCCTTGGTGGGAGGTGGGAGGTTTCTGGGCTGCTGCCTCTATGCACTTTCTGAAGTGTGTGAGACACAGTGAGGGGGAGAAGAGGACCAGGCAGTCTGGGATGGAAATTTCCTACCTGATAATTTTCCCTTTCTTTGATTCAGCATTTGTGGGATCATTCTCCAGTCTATACCTTTCTCCAGAGTTCTGAACAAGTGAGAATTTCCCTTTTATAACTGAATTTTAGTGAGGGGAGGTTTTCAGTAGCTGCTTACTTCACCATGTTGATGATTTCACTACAAGACAATTTTTATACCATACCTTCCTGGTGGTTCAGAAATGACTCTCCATAGGACCATATTGAGGATGCTGCTCTGTGGAGATTCCTGATTTGGAACTTTATCGGTGTGATGATTAAGTTCACATGTCAATTTGGCTAGCTTACAGTGTCCAGTTGTTTGGTAAAGCAAGCACTGGCTTGACTATTACTGTGAGGATATTTTGTGGACTTAAATCATCAGTAGGTTGATTGCATCTATGGCTGATTCCATCTACAATCAACTGAAGAGAATGTCTTCAACAATGAGAGAAGTCCCTCATCCAAACAGTTGAAGGTTTTAAAAGAAGTGATGATTTCTGCAGTTAGAAGACAGAATTTCCACCTCCATTTCAGCCAGCCAGCTTTTCCTCAGGTATTCATCAAAAACCTTCATCAGCATTCCCAGTTTGCAGCCTATCCTACAGAATTTGGACTTGCTCATCCCCACAGTCATGTGAGACAATTCTTACAAAAATATTATAATATTTACAGTTATCTCCTGTCGGTTCTGTTTCCCTAGAGAACAGTGACTAATACAGTTGGTCTCATTTATACCTTGAACTACAAGCATGAGTGAATTCTGGCTATATTTCAACTGCTGGATTACACAACAGCTTCAGCCTTAAAGGCAATGGCAGATTGACCAAAGTATGTACCAAGAGCCAACAGACTTTGTACATGTGGCTCCTGTAGGATGATGAGACCTGTTGAGTGGAATGAGTTCAGTTAGCTCCATTCAGAATCAAATGCAGTTCAAGGGAGGCTAGGGAGGTGGAATGTGTGCAGTTCATGGACACCAAGGGAGGAAAGCCCCAGGGGCCCTTCTTCAAAGTGTGATGGCCACTTATTCACCCATTTATGATTACTCCAGTGAGACATTACTGTTCTGCTCTGAGGGAGCTATTGTCAGGTGAATATTGAATTTTCTTCAGCTGGCATGCGTGCCTTTGGACTCATAAGACAGAATTCTTTGGATTCCAGCTTAATATTTGATTTTTAAATTGACCTTTTCCATGAATGCTAGCATCATTTTGAATTTTTTTTTCATTTTAAACATTTCTCTCCACCTTCCACTCTTTGCCTCATGACTTTATTGGTAAGCGAGGACCTATTATTGTTAACTTGTCATCATTTACATATATTTTGGAAGGTATGAAACCTACAGTTTGATGATTATTTTTATTCATTTGGAACTTTAACAGAGTAGAAAACCATCTGCTCCATGAAGTTGCTTTGTATGGGAGCCCATGGGGTGTAAGAAATTAACATTTCTTTGCTGCCATAGGCTGATTATACTGCTATTAGATAGAGACGGTTTAACTATGGTTCCAAGTCACATGAGTTTCAAAGGAAAAGAAACTGCAGCTTCATTATTTTAGAAGTATGAGTATTGGGTCTGTTTGATTTGAATTACAGAAAAATGCTTGCATTCATAATGTGTTCATTCTGTTGTAAATGTTCAATATATTTAATTTGAGAGTAAGGATCTATAATTGTAGACAGGCATGGTTATATATCTGAATGTTGTGGTAATCCTCTCATCCAGCCTGATTCTGAATGACATCATCTTATTAACTGTTTATTTCTTTCTGGACTCATTCTCTTATTGTAATTTGATTTTATTTTTCTTTAATATTATGGTATCTACTTGTTGACAGTGGCAGTGTGTTGAACTTCTGGTCACTACTACTAACTGTAGACCTCCACAGTCGTTGGCCTTTCTGTATTCTACATATTTGGGGGGCTGTGGAAGTTGCCAAGAACAACACACTGACCTGGCTAAATCATTGCCAGTGAAAACAACCTATATAGTCACTTTTTATGGTATTGGTGAGAAGCCTTTGCTCAGGTTCCAAAATATGCTTATTCTTCCACAAATTGTGAACAGTGTATTTTAATATTATACCTGTTCAAATATTTCTGGAAATGTTTCTCCTTTTCCATAAGGGTAGTATTAAAACAGGCAGTGGTTTATGTTCTCACTAAAATGTTTAAATCATATGTCCAATTCAGCCATATCTAACTAGATGAGATTAACATTTCACATAGCAAACTGGGCTTAGTTGAAAACTTATTTAGAGAGCTTTAAGGAATCAAGTAATTGAATAAAAAAACAGTGCTCATTTTCTCTTTTGCCTCCTTTTGCCCTTTTCCCCTCACCTTAATGCCATGCCCCGATGAGACAGGTAACTGAACAAATGTAATGTTTTATGTAGGCAAAACATGAAAGGATTTCTCCTTCAGTTCTTTTGAAGTCAATTAACCCAGTACAGTGGGGATCCAGATTACTCTACCCTTGTGTTTCTGCAGCTTTCAGCCTTCAGAGGTGTCAGTCCTAAACACAGACAGAACCAGTCTAGAGAAAACATTTGGACTCTCAGGAATCACATCCTTATTGGTCAAAATAGGCATTTTGCAATTTGTTCAGTAACTTCTACACTTTAATTCATCTGTTGTCACTAACTCACCGTGTGGGCCTTGTACTCTGGAATTTGCCCAAGTACTATTGTCATTCTGCCCAGCCAGAATCAGTTTCCTGCCAGTAACAGTTCTGTGTGTAACCTCTTTAAAAGACAGACTGCATTTTATTGGCATTGTCAGTACTGATACTATTTAGCCTACTTCTATTTTGACATTTAAAATTAGTGCAATTTTTGTACTTCTCACATAACTCCTGCAACAATGATAAAGGGGCTATGGTCCCTTTCTCCCAATTTATGATTTGATTTGATTATTTTGCTATCCTTTCTGCTTCTCCAAGGACCATATATCCTCATGAGTGATGAAGTATTATCTCCATGGTAAAGTAAAAGGCTGGACTATTCAGCCTGTAACTGTTCTGCAGCTGCCACCAACTTCACAGGCATGGCAACTACACTCTACACAAGAGCACCTGTGAAGGGCTCCTGGGAAGGTGCCATCAATGCAAGAAAGAAGAAAATGACAAAAAAAAAAAGATAAGATATTAATCTTGGGCATATATTTTTAAGGAAGCGTGAGGATATTTGAGAGTACAAAGGGGAAGCAGCTTTCCCACATTCATAATGTGGATTATAAATCTTAGGAGATCATTTTCCCCCTTACAGCAATGTATCTTGTTTTTAAATGAAAGCTAATTAAACAAATAGGATTTTCCTACTCAAAATTTATTAGGCTATTAAAACTTTGCTGAAATACATGTTAACAACTGATAAGCAAGAGGAACTGAATAAAGATTTAACTAATCACATGGATTCTTGTTAACAGAGGTCCTTTTCCATGACACAGGTGTGAAGCGGTACCAATACATAAAGCATAATGTTAACTGTAGTGATTTGGGTTTGGCATTCCCAATGCAGCATTATCTGTGGGACATTAAAAATACTTTGTGAGTTCATTAGCTTTCACTTTTGTTATTAAGTTACATTACAGAGATCAAGTCTTCCTTGATTTTCTTTCAAATGACATCTGCTCAGTGCCCAGAAGATAAAATTGATATATTTTTATAATATAAGCATACTTTTTTGTACATTGTATTCATTCTTGAATAAGATCAGTGTCAGCTTGTAGATATTAAAAAGATTTTAATTTATTTTTTATTTTATTTAATAAAATATTTATTAATTTATTAATATTTAATAATTTATTTTAATTTTAATTTATTGATTTTAACTCAATAAATGTTTTCTTTCAATCCTGAAAAAAAATGTACATATTCTATGATTCAGCATTCTTACTCCTGGAATTTAAGAAAATAGAAAAATGTAGAGGATAAGTAAACAAAATTAAACACTTATGGATGTTTATTTACTGTGGTTAGTAATAACAAAGGAAAAGAATAAAGTTTATGATATGTCCATACCATAAATAACAAAAACTAGAATATGCAAAAATATGTAGAAAGGATTTAGAAAGATGTTCATAATATATTAAGAGGAAAAAAGAAAATTAGAGAATAATATGTACAGTATGGTCCCATTTTTATAAAAACAAAACCTTTCTTATAAAACCCCCATATGTGTGTATACATATTTACAAAAGTGAAGAGAAAAGTATGGAAAAATGAATGCAAAATTGTTATCAGAACCAAAGGTGAATGAGAATGGAAATGGAAATGGAAAAGGGAAAACTATTAAGTTTGCTTTAGACATTTCAAGTTTGTTCTAATTATTACTAGAGTACATAATATTTTCTAGTTCAAATAATCAAAATATTTGAAAATTGAAATTTTATAGTAATTAGATTGACAAGGTACTTTTTTGTGCCAGGAAAAAAAATTTGTTTTTCAGATCTAATGGCTGAAATGTCTATTCTAATAAAATTTTGCTTATATTTTGTATTTCACAAGAGGTTTTGTAGAGTGTTTTACAAACCACAAGTGCAATGTATAACTTGTCATGTTCTCAGACTTGGTGATGTCTTACACTTTTAGCAATAGCTAATTCTTTTTCATCAGAATTATAAATCACAGGAAATTCACAGAGCATCCTGCATAGAAATGCAGGAAATAATTAAAACAAAACACATCTCAGACATCTTGGGCATATCTTTTCTTAAATTGTACAACCAAAGCAATAAACCAGGCCATATGCATAATTAGTGTATAGTAAATGTGGCAACCTGGCTTTACAATCAGCTATCTGTATATCTTTGCACCTTTTTTTCCCATTATATAAAATTTGATACATGAAAAATACGTAATTTATATGTATAACACATAGATACTAAAATATGTCATGTATGGAAGCAAAATAATGCAATAAAAATCCAAGGACCACACCTCCCAACAGAACTAGAGCATCGCCAACACTATTAAAACTTCTGTGCCCCTCTTCTATACCATCTCTCTACCTGCCCACAAGAGATAACATGATCTGTGCTCTTCCCTTTGCTTTGCTTTTAAAATAGGTTTACGCCATATGCAGGCATCCCTAAATAATACACTGTTTAATTTGCTAGTTCATTAGCTTCATAAAAATCTATGTAGTTTTCAGTGATTTATTTTTCTCACTCAATATTACACTTCTAAGACTCATTCACGTTGTTAGATATGATATTAATATATCTCTATGTCACTCTTTAATATCATTTCACCTAATTTCATTGAACTTAATTAATTTAAAAAAATCTATCCCTTATCAGAAGGAAAGAAGGAAAGGGAAGGAGGGGGGCAGGCAGAAGGGAGGACAGGAAACAGAAGGACCACCACCTACCTCTAGAGCATCAATGTAGAAATTAAAGATATAAGGCAAAAATCTCAAAAGACTTTAGAATAAGAATAAGCATAATACAATACCCTGTCTTCCTTAAGGAGCTTTCCTGGTCCCTTTTCTGAGTCTGTAATGGCTGCATAGGCCTTTGCAATGTATTTTTTCAGAGCCAGCCTTGCATCTGAAAAAAGAGGACAGTAAAACATACAATGGTAAGAAAAGATCAAAAAATATGCTCAACTGTTTGTAATATACTATTATATATCCAGAGCTTTATAAACACTGTGTGTAGGAGATTTGTTTTGGCTGTTTTCATCGAATCCCAACAAAGATAACAATTAAAACAGCACTTGGGAGCATTCACTGTGTTCCTAGGATTGAGCTAAAATTTTTGAAGAGCAAATGAAGTATCAAACATGCTACCTGTTCCCAAAGGACCATATTCTATTAAAATGTCTATTCTGGAGCCAAAGAACACCAAAAAATATTTCCAGTAGACAAACTGCCACTTGTTTTACCCTTCTTGATCCTTCAAAATAAATTTTAAAAACAACTTTCCTTTTTGTAAAAAACAGTGTTTAAAATAACTCCTTTCATCATAGCATCCATAATAATATTATCAAAAAATATGCAAGAACTGTTTTAATAACATTAAACTACTTTGCTGAGAAAAACAGAAGACAAATGGAGATACATAACAAATTCCTAGATGAGACAAATGATCCAAAATTAATTTAAAAGTTTGTGTATTAGTTTCCTATGGATCCTATAACAAATTACCACAAATTTTTTATCTTACAATTCTGGAGGCTAGAAGTCTGAAATCAGCTTTACTGGGCTAAAGTCAAGGTATGGGCAGTACTGATTTTTTCCGGAGGCTCTGAGGGAAGAATCCATTTTCTTGCCTATTTCAGCTTCTAAAGGCAGCCTGTATTCCTTGGTCCATCTTCAAAACACAACACTCCAATCTATCTTTCTATTATCACAATGCCTTCTCTTCTTCAGCATCATCTTCCTCTGCTTCCGTCTTAAAGGATAGTTGTGATTCAATTTAGGGTCCACCCAGATAATCCAGGATAATCTCTCCATCTGCAAAAGCCCTTTTGCTAAATAAAGTAACATGTAGAGGTTCCAGGGATTATGGAGGCCATTTTTCAGACTACCATAGTTGATATATACATTCTCCTAAAACTCCAAACAGGAATTTTTGAGAGACTTGATGAAATCACTCTAAAACCCAATTAAGTCTCCTTTAGCAACTAAATCAATATTTCTAGGCCTCATTTGCCTATCTGCAAAGTGGAAATAATAAAAATAGTCACTCATGTCTGAAATGGGATTAATGTACACGGACCAGCTGACTGGTTTTCCTGCTTCCAACTCTTCATGGCTTCAAACCCCATAATTCTTGTTGCAAGCAGAATTAATTTCCTAAACTGGAATCCAAGGTTTAGGCCTTGACTCCAATAACTGGGTAACTTGGATTGAATGGTGGTTCAGAATTTCAATAGAGGAGGAGGCATATGAGAGGAGTCAGTTGGAAGCGAGAGATTAAGGGGCTTCTCTTGAAACTTCATTTTCATAACAAGCACACTGTTTTTACCTGAGAACACATATTTACTTTGTGTAGCTTGGCAGAGGAGGGAGCTTACTCCAAGCATCCCTTTAATGCTACCATACCTTAAGTTATTTAAACGCTCTAATCTCAGGTCCCCCACCTATAAAATGGAAGTAGTACAGTCCTCATAGGGTGGTTGTGAGGATTAAACAAAATATATTATAATTCATGCAAATATCTTGGCACAATTCCTGACACATGGTAAAGTACTCAATAAATGTTTAATATATCTTTTCTCTTCTCATAAATGACTTCTGTATAAATAACTCCCTATTGCCTAGCACATAAAATAAGGGGCCTTCCGAGAGCTATCTAGCCACAAACTATCTTTCCAGCTTCATCTACTCCAACATTCATCCATAGACTCTACCCATAATTCACTTCCTGTTTCCTCTGCCCCCAGATACCAACAGAGCTCATGCCTTCAGCTCCTTCAGGTCTCTGCTCAAGCGTCACCGTATTAGAGAGGCCTTTCTTGACTGCCCTCTATGACACACACACACACTGCTCACTAAAAATCTCCTAACCCCTTAATACTCTTTTTTTCTCCATAACATTCTATAGATGTGATATATAAATTTATATAGATATAATTATTGTCTGTGTCTCCCTACTAGAAAATATGCTCCACAACGGTTTTTGTCCAGTTGTGTATCCTCAGCTTCTAGAACAGTATTTAGCACATAATAGCTGCTTAATAAATATTTGTCTTATTAATGTTTACACAGCACGTCTTTGCTTATCATGTTTCCTCAATCTGAGATGCCCCTTTCTGCATGTGCCACTTATAAAAATTCTACTCATTCTTCAAGGCCCAGCTCAAATACACTTTGTGAAACTTTCCAGTTCCCACAAATAAAATTCATTGCTCTATCAACTGTTACATGATTATAATTTGATTTAGCTCTCATGTTGCTCTATCCTGTAATTTTTATTACTATCATGTTCTTTGCTTCTACCTCTAGATTGTAAGCTCTTTAAAGGCAAGGTCTATGTCTTATCTGTTTTTCACACCATGTCAACTCACCACCCCTCCTCCACTTCTTAGTAACCACACCACCACCAAAGGAACATAAGTTATAAAGGGGAGAGGCACTCAATGTTTAGTTTAATTATTTGAAAGGAAGGCATTTCAGAGTGCGAAAATAGAAGACATAGATGCTAGGCTGTGTGAAAATGGAATGGCTATTTTTCAAGAAGATGTAAAACTGCCATATTTCAGAAGAAAAATTGGAGGGATACGCGTAAAGTGTCTCCATCATATTCAATTAATATGATTACAGTTTGAATGTATTAGCTGGAAAAATACTAGTTAAGTCTTCATTCTTTCAGAAAATTGAAGACACTCAAACCATTCTGGCAAAAACTAACAAAAAGCATCCCTAAGAAACCCAAGGTTGCTAGGTGACATCTTTTAATTCCAATGTGGTTCTTTATGATGTCACTAAACTTATCCCTGAATCAGTATGACTGATGATGTTACATTAATCATCAGTGTATATTCTGATGACTAGCAAGATTATCTGAAATGCCTTGACAGAAGCACTATATTAACTAAAACTCAGGGCATTTTTCTGCTCTGTTTGATAAATTTTTTGGCTCTAGATTTTTTTTTTTTTCCAATTGAGAAAGATGTCTACCCATAGACTATCTCTGATTTTTCCTCTTTTACTTATCTGCTTCTTCAGAGAGGGCTTCTGTATTTGTGATGGAACTACCTGGACAAAAGTTGGATGGGAGATTTTTCCAGAAGAAGTGCACTATCTGAAATTTAAACTTTCTCCATCTCACTGTCTACCCTATCCTCTGGACAAACTATGCTGCAATTTAGCTAACATGGATATATTTCAGGGTTTTTTACAAATCTTTTATATTTCAGTACAAGCTCTCTTTTTAATCCTGTCTGTTTTATCTGTGCATTACCTGTGGATGAAATGGAAGAAACACAAAAAAAAGGTAAATTAGGCAAATAGTAATAATCATAGATTTCAAAGAGTTTAGAACATAAGATTATTAGCTTCTTGGAGGACAGGTACCATGTCTTCTTTATCTTTGTAACCTTCACCTTTCCCCATTCATTCCCAGCATCTAGCACAGTGCCTTGCACATTCTAGGTGCTCAAGAAACGTCTATTAAATTAGAAGGTCCTTAAAACCATCTGTTCTAACCCACCCATTTCAAGTGATAAAACACATCAAGAAAATGGTGAGCTATGGTGAGTGAAAGGTATAGGAAATGAAGTCATCTGTCTGTACCCTTACATAAGTTATTTAATCTTTTCTCGGCTGCCTCATCCATAAAATAAAGAACCTGGAACAAAATATCTCTCAGATCCCTTTGAGATCTATCTTTAAAAAGCATACAAAAATTGGCATGCTTTTTTAAAATACATTATAACCTAATTTCCAATGTTAGGGTAACTTTCTGGGAAATGGAGTTCTTAAACTAATTTCTCACCTTTGCCAAGAGGCAACACCATAGTTTGCAGCAATCTTAAAAGCTCACTGACATCCAGAACAATTATATGTTTACATATGTTTTCTTATTTTTAAAATGACTGTGATTTTATTATACCTTGAGGTTGTTTAGTAAAAGAAAATATTTTGCTAATATTCAAATACTTTCTCCCAGCAGAATGCACTAACCACAGAAAAATATTAACTGTTTACTGATGATGACAATAATGATCACTGTAATCTTATTTAGGAATATACAGAAGAGCATTTCTTCTGTACTTCTTTCTTCTCTAGTAACCTTTTTCTTGTAGAAATAATTGATGTAGGGTGTTTTAATAGAGTTTATGCTGATATATTCAGAAAACAAATTTAATTTGAACCTCAAAAAATACATATTTTTTTGTTTTTCTTGTTTCAGCTGAAAAAAAAAGCCTCTTTGGATACCTCTGGTAATCTAGAAAGCCAGTCTGTCTATGACATTGACCAAATACTCTGCAGACTGGTAGCCACAACATCACTGATGACTGAGTACCTGAAGCAGGTATCCCACCATCCTTCCTCTAACAAAGTTAAGCACCGCAAATTAAAGAGGAAGAAGAATGAAGGAGGAGGAGCCAGAGGATACTAAATGTATGCATACACAAATGTAGCTCAGTCTAATATGGAGATTACAAAAGAAATCTACTGAGAGGACTCATCTAAGGATAAAAATTATTCTTTGGGAGCCTTTGTGATTTTTTTTTTTTTTTTTGTCATATACTTTACAGAAATTCTTCAAAATCTGGATTGGAAAATTTTTCTTCCATTCATCTAAAAAAGGAGTCCATACTTACTAAAGTACTAGGAAAAAGATTGTATACTATCACTGCTACATGTTCAAGTATTCTGTTCTTTTTAATGTGTTAGACTACCAAGCATTATCCAATCTGTAGACTAGAATTTTAATTTAGCGTTTTAATAAATCTAATTTAAATAATATTAGTGGATTTTTTTTTTTTATTTTCCTAAGCAAATTTTACGGCCACAAGGAGACTTAATTTCCAATTTCAAATTGCTAAGATAACATGGAAATACTAGAAGTGGATTAATAAAAATACTATATACGTTTTTCAGTCTTCATGTAATAAATGGTGAATTACATATTAACCTTTTTTAAATTTTAGGCTTTTGTTGGTAAGAAACCTCAATTTTTAAAAAAAAGTATTTCAGGCTTTTGTTGATCAGTCACCTCAATTTTAAAATGTATGGTTAGCATATTTTCCAAACAAAAACTGCAAGACCTGTCTGAGAGTAGGACAGATTTGATTTTAAATATCTTGAAAATTCTTACAAAACAACATGCCATATCTATAAGGAAAAAACTTCAGAAACAATCTTTAAAAGAATAATTGATAACTTTACAGTCTTTACAAGGAATGGAAAAGAACAGTGGCCGCCCTGGACCATTATGGATTATTAAAAGTCTACTTCTGGTTTCACTTTCCAGACTGTCCTTACCCTGCTCCACCCCTCCTTAGCACAACCCACCCCATATTTCCATAAATATTCCGATCCATCCCTTCAGAGTTCTGAGCTGTCAACTGATCACCTCTAAGACAACACAGATACAGATTTATTTTTATGGAGAACTCTTGAAGACTTGAGGTGGCGGGGTAGTTCCCAAATCTCTAAAATCCAAAGAAATTTATCTCTAACAGTGGGAGTTTCAGCAGTCTGGAGGTTGAAGTAGGGAGTCCTCAACCCCTTAAATCTCATCAGCAGGTGCCTACACTAATTGCTAGAACTAGAATGGAAGTGATTTGTATTCCTGTCAAGTCTGAATTAAATGTTAAATTTCATGTTGTGCAGTTTGTGTTTCTGACAATATTACATGACAAATGCATTACCATGAAGCTCCAATTCTCCCAATTCCATATCTGGAAACAAAAATTAGGTTACTTTTGATAGTATTCTATTACCTTCATCATGAGGACATGTTAAGCACAATTCTTCCAAAAACTTAAGGACCCAAATGAAACGGATGGATATTCTGGGAAAGGAAACCACCAATGAAACCTTAAACCTATAAGCCTCAAACTGTTTCTTTTCAAAAATCTTGAGCAAACTTTGTCCCAAGACTATGATTTTTAAGTGCCAGAGTCATTCATTCTTCAAAAAATGGATTTTAAATTAAAGAATGTGAATTTCACCTGCAGTAACTATTCATGAGTAGTTTTTTGTTCTTTTGTTTTCTTTCACTTATAGAGCTAATCATAAAATTGAAGACATCTAGAAAGATTGCTTCTAGAAAGCATTTACTCCAAGTGGCCAATCATCTATACAATAATCTACAAAGTCCTTCTCATCTCTTTCTGCCCAAATGTGCTTCTTTATCTCAATTGCCTTATTTCTACCAGCGTTTCTAGTCTCTTTCTCATTTTACTGATGAGCAAAAGCTCCTTATTGCTACCAGATGAATCTTCTTAAAAATCACTTTCATCCTCTTCCTCTTCTACATAAAATTTTCAGTGGCTACACAATTAAATGAAAATTCCTTTGCCTGGTATTTAAGGGTACAATCCGGCTGTAATAATAACAGCATCATTTTTCAAGTATAGACGACATGACAGACATTGTGCTAAGTATTTTACACTATCTCATCTAATTTTCACATCAACCCTAAGAGGTAGGAACTATTATTATCCCCCCCTTTCAGAAAACAAAATTGAGACATAGAGAATTTAAGTACCTTATCCAAGGTCACATAGGTTACAAGTGGAGACACCAGTATTTAAACACGGGCAGTCTGATTCTAGAGCCCATGCACTTAACCCTTTTATTATTCCATCTGTGCTGTAACCTACCTGTGCAAACAATGACGCATGCTCCAGTCAGGCAATCTTGTCACTATCCCACAACATAATCACTTCCATTCCCAGATTTTGCTCATGCCTTTCCTCCTTCTATTGTGTATTTAAATCCCATCCATTCTTCAAGGCCCAGCTCAACCCCAACATATTCTAACTTCATGTTCTCTGACCACCCTATAGCACATGTTGCCTGCTCTGCCTATTTTAACACTTAATCATAGTCTTTTTGATATTGTTAGATATTGAATGTGTCTACAACTTATCACCCCCTTACTAAAAAATATCCAAAGAGCAGAGACAATCAATTATGCATACAACAATGCTATACTCATAGTGCTTGCTAAATGCTTGCTAAACATATGAATGCAGAAAAACATGCTTTTAAAATAAATGCTGCAAACTTGATAAGCATTAATTTTTTTTGCTGTTTATTTTTTCCTTTTTTTATTAAGATTTATTCACATACCATACAATCATCCAAAGTACAAATCCACTGATCACATTACTATCATATAGTTTTTCATCCACCACCCCAATCAATCTTTTAACATTTTCCTTGTACCAGAAAAAGTGAAAGCAAGAATAAAAAAAAACAAGAGTAAAAACAGAACACCCAAATTGTGCCCCCCTCCAGTCTTCCTTTAGTTTTTTGTTTTGTTTTGTTTTGTTTTTTGCCCCCGTTTTTCTACTCATCCATCCACACACTGGACAAAGGGGAGTGTGGTCCATATAGCTTTCCCAATCACATTGTCACCCCTCATAAGCTACATTGTTATACAATCGTCTTCAAGATTCAAGGGTTCTGGGTTGTAGTCTGATAGTTTCAGATATTTACTGCTAGTGATTCCAATTCATTAAAACCTAAAAAGGGTTATCTATATTGTGCGTAAGAGTGCCCACCAGAGTGACCTCTCAGCTCCTTTTGAAGAGTCTCTCAGCCACTGAAACTTACTGCATTTCATTTCACATCCCCCTTTTGGTCAAGAAGATGTTCTCCATCCCACGATGCTGGGTCTAGATTCCTCCCCGGGAGTCATATTCCACGTTGCCAAGGAGATTTACACCCCTGGGAGTCAGATCCCATATATGGGGGAGGGCAGTGATTTCACCTGCCAAGTTGTCTTAGCTAGAGAGAGAGGGCCACATCTGAGCAACAAGGAGGCATTCAGGAGGAGACACTTAGGCGCAATTATAAGCAGGCCTAGCCTCTCCTTTGCGGTAACAGTTTTCCCAAGGGCAAGTCCCGTGATAGAGGGCTCAGCCCATCAAACCGCCAGTCCCCAATGTCTGTGAGCACATCAGTAACAAAAGTTTATACACATACAGTTACAAAAGTATATCTCTTGAAGTCTTTTTCAGCTACATTCTATAGCACTTAAGGAAAATATTAGCAAAACTCAAAAGCAAATAGGTTTTTGAATTTTGTTTTGAAATATAACAATTTATTGAGCAGTACACTTATGACTTTGATGTCTTTCTTACAAAAAAACATCAAAGTCATAAGTGCACTGCTCCATAAATTTTAACAAATGAACCCACTCATGCAACCAGCAACCAGATCAAGTAAAAGAACATTACACCCCACTTGTCCCTCTCATACCACAACTACTATTTGGATTTCTAACTTCAAAGATTAACTTTGTCTGAGGAACAATTTTACAATTATTATTGCAAATGTTCCTACCTAGAGAAATCAAATGTATTATTCCAGTATTTAACTGTTCAAACATTTGAGGAATCGTCCACTCTGACTCAGTCTCTCAGAAAATGGCCTTGAACATACATATTATATAAATCTTAAAGAAACTGTTGGTGAAATTCTTAAAAGTTGATAAATAAGCCAGTTTCCAATATGTACAGTTCCTATTAAGTACATTGTTTAAGGCCAACAGTGAAATACGAAGAGAAGAGGCAGATTTCATATATTAACACAAACAGCAATTGATTTTATCTACAAATAAAACATCTTGATGTAAGGTGAAAACGTCAATCATACCTTTGCTTTGCTGAAGACATAGTCTACAATTCATAGGAAAGAATCCATCACATCAACCAGTTTGTTAATACCCGTGAGCTTTTCTTACCTGCCCAGTCCAGGAATTCAACACACTCGGTCTGGGAATACCGAGCAGCAACATCCCGAGCTCTTTCTTCCCGGAAGTTCAGAGCCTCTATATCAACATCCAAGTCCACTAGTGCTTTCAAAGTTTCCAACCGACCCCAGGCTGCAGCACAGTGTAAGAGTGTGTAGCCTAACAAAACAAAGATGATCAAGTCAAACACACTATATTGTTTTTAGACTATTTTAAGCAGTAGATCATAATAGCGGTAAGTACTGAACAATTATTGTGTGCCAGGCACTATTCTAAGTGCTTTATACACATTAAACTCATTTAGTTACATAAAAACCATTAGGATTTCTTTACATATTCTGGATATTAAACCCTTTTCAGATAATATGTTGTTTCCCAATATTTTCTCTCGTTCTGTAGGATGTCATTTTACTCTCATGAAAAGTCCTTTGAGGAACAAAAGTTTTTTTATTTTGATGAGGAGCCATTTATCCATTTTTTCCTTTGTCACTGTGTTTTGGATATAAAGTTTAAGAAACCATTGCCTAACACAAAGTCCCTTGTGTTTTGGATATAAAGTTTAAGAAACCATTGCCTAACACAAAGTCCTGAAGATGCTTCCCTATGTTTTCTTCCAGGAGTATTATAGCTCTGACCTGTACATTTAGGCCTTTGATCCATTTTTAATTTTTTGCGTTTGGTGTGAGGTAGGGGCCCACCTTCAATCTTTTGCAGATGGACATCCAGTTTTCCCAGCACCATTTGTTGAAAAGACTATTTTTTCCCAATTGATTGGGCTTTGTCTCCTTGTCAAAAATCAGTTGACCATAAATGTGAGGGTTGACTTCTGAACTCTCAATTCATTTCCATTAGTCTGTATGTCTGTCCTTGTGCCAGTAGGCTGTTTTGATTACTGTGGCTTTGTAATAAGTTTTAAGATTGGGAAGTGTGATTCCTCCAACTTCATACTTCTTTTTCAAGATGGCTTTGGCTATTCCGGGCCCCTCAACCCTCAAAACTGGATAATTGGCTTTTCCATTTCACAAAGAAGGATGTTGGAATTTTGACTGGGATAGCATTGAACCTGTAAATCACTTTGGGTAGAAATGACACCTTAACAATATTTAGTCTTCCAGTCTATGAGCACGGAATGGCCTTCCTTTTATGTAAATCTTCTTTGATTTAGCAATATTTTATAGTTTTCTGTGTACAAGTCCTTTACATCCTTGGTTAGATTTATTCTTAGATATTAGATTCTTTTAGTTGCTATTATGAATGGATTTTTTTTCTTGATTTCTTCTTCCAATTCTGCATTGCTTGCATATAGAAATACTACTGAATTTGTGGGTGTTGATCTTATACCCTGCCACTTTGCTGAATCATGTGTTAGCTCTAGGAGCTTTGCTGTGGATTTTTTAGGATTTTCTGTATATAGGACCATGTCATCTGCAAATAGGGAAAGTTTTATTTCCAACTTGGATGTCTCATTTCTTTATCTTACCTAAATGCTCTGGCTACAAATTACAGTACCATGTTGAATAACAGAAGTGACAGTGGGCATACTTGTCTTGTTCCTGATCTTAGAAGGAAAAGTTTTAGTCTATCACCATTGAGTATGATGTTAGCTGTTGGTTTTTCATATATACCCTTTATCATGTTGAGAAAGTTTACTTCTATTCCTAGTGTTCTAAGTACTTTTTTTTAATCAAGAAATGGTGCTATTTTGTCAAATGCCCTTTTCTGTATCAATTGAGATGATCATGTGGGTTCTTCCTTCCTTTGGTTAATGTGGTGTATTACATTAATTGATTTTCTTATGTTGAATCACCTTTGCATATTTGGGATAAATTCCACTTGATCATGGTGTAAAATTTTTTTAATGTGCTTTCGGATTCTGTTTCCTAGAATTATGTTGAGGATTTTTACATCCATATTCATAAGAGATATTGGTCTGTAGTTTTCTTTTCTTGTATCTTTATCTAGCATTGGTATGAGGATGGTGTTGGCCTTACAGAATGAATTAAGAAGTGTTCTCTCCTCTTCAGTTTTTTGGAAGAGTTTGATCAGGATTGGTATTAACTGTTCTTGGAATGCTTGGTAAAATTCCCCTGTGAAGCCATCTGGTCCAGGGCTTTTTTTGTTGGGAGGTTTCTCAACAAGATAAACAACCCAATTTAAAAATGGGCAAAAATCTGAATAGACATTTCTGCAAAGAAGATATACAAATAGCCCAAAGCACGTGAAAGGATGCTCAACATCACTAGCTACTAGGGAAATGCAAATCAAAACCACAATGAGATACCATTTCACACCCACTAGAATGGCTACTATTTAAAAAAATAAACAGAAAATTACAAGTGTTGGAGAGGATGTGGAGAAATAAGAACACTCATTCATTGTTGTTGGGAATGTAAAATGGTACAGCCTCTGGAGAAGACAGTTTGGCGGTACCTCAGAAAGTACAGAATTAACATATAACTAGGCAATTCCAATTCTAGGTATATACCCAAAAGATGTGATATGAGGGACTCGCATACCAATGTTCACATTTTACATTGTGAATATTATTCACAACTGCCAAAAAAAAAAGGAAGCAACCCAAGTCTCCAACAATCAATGAATGGATAAACAAAATGTGGTACATACACAAAATGAAATATTATTCAGCTTTAAAAAGAAAGGAAGTTCTGATACATGTGATGACATGGAATAACCTTGAAGACATCATTTTGAGTGAAATAAGCCAGGCAGAAAAGCACAAATAGTGTATGATCCCACTGATATGAAATAAATAGAATAAGCAAACTCATAGCATCAGAATCTAGAATATAGATTACCAGGGAATGGGGTGAGGGTAGGGAATAGGGAGTTAAGGCTTGAAATATACTGACTTTCTATTTAAAATGATGGAAAAATTTTGGTAATATATGGTGGTAATGGTAACACAACATTGTGAATATAATTAACAGTACTGAATTATACATTTGAATGTGGCTAAAAAGGGAAATTTTAGGTTGTATATATATTACTAAAATAAAATCTTTTATTGCACAACACAAACAGTGAATCTTAGGTTAAACCATGGACATAACATGGTTTATAAACCATGTTATGTAATAGTACATAACAAAAATGCACTTTCATCAATTGTAACATGCTCCACGTCAATGCAAGTTGTTAATAATAGGGTGGTATACGTGAATCCTGTATTTTATGCATGATTCTTCTACAACTTCTCTAATAAAAAAAAATCCCTATTAGATCAGAATTTTTATCATCTCTATTTTACAGATGAAGAAACTGAGGTCCAGAGAGGTTAAAAAACCTGCCCCAATTTACCAAAACAGGCAGTCTAAGGTCTGAACAGTCTGAACTCTTCAACATTTTCTAAAGAAGACAGCAATCTCCCCAGCAGTTATCTATTTTGAAATACAACTGAAACCATGATTTTAATGTAGGGAATTTCCATCCAATTCTCTAGCCTTATTGTTAATACAGTCATATAAACTACTATAACTGCATATGCCTTTGCTTTGGAAATTAATCATTAAAAAATTAATCATTTGAATTAAAACCGAAATTATTACTTATCACATTGTAAAGTTATTTCTTACAGATTTAGCGAAATGACTACCATCAGATATAATTATAAGGGCGAAAAATATGGGAGGCATTTTTACATTTTTTTCACACTGGTTTAAAAAAAATCAAGTCAAAAGATTAGCTTAACTTAAGGATATCATTATATTCACTATTATGACTAACCAAACTAGCCAAAGAGGCAAGTCCTAGCACTTTAAGAAGAGATGAGCAAGAGAATAAACTAACAATTAATTGAATCTATTGAGTACTAGGCACTTTGGATTAGTTCTTTTAATCCTTCCAGTAACCCTATGAGGTACATACTATTAGCCCCAATAAAGGATACAATGGAAACTGAAGGTCAGAGAGGTTATACCTTGCCCAAGACCACAATGGTATAAAGTAGCCAGAGCAAGATTCAAACCCAGGTCTGTTGCCAGATAGAGGATTTCTAAGGAGCAGAAAACAGCACCCAAACTTTTGCCTCTGTCTATGATGACGAAAGAGGAGAGAGAATAATGATTCCTCTACTTTCTTCCAGAAACCTCTCCTTGGCTCACTATTTGTGTGCCACATTCCTACAATCTTGGGCCTGTCTTGGGCCAAGTTGTGAACTGTCTTTGTCTTGAGGATATCATAATCAGAAGGGATTAATAAAGGGTTAAAAAGGAATCAGAAAGAACATAATGTGAACTTCTTTAGGAACAGCCAAAATACAATTGTTTCCCCTCTTTGGGCCAACCTAATTTTATTTTTTGTATCACAACAAACAAGAAATTTCAAAACACCTAACACAGAGACTGGCTCAAGAATATTTCTGTGCCTTTATTCCTTACAAAATGTAAAGCCAAGAAATTCCCAGATACTCCCCTTGTTGTTCCTGCCTTCTGCCTGAAGATGGAAATCTTCAATCAGCCAAACAGTCCAGGGCCCCTGATTTGCTGGGACACTATGTACAGACAAAACACTGCTAGTAGGAGACCACTGCAAATGGGGAGATGGTCTAGCTCCTTGCCTGGCATTCCTCAAGGCTGAAGTATAGGTCAGTGGTAACATCTAATCACAATGCTTTGAATTCATTTAATACTGAAAGGCAGTGTTTTTTCCCCTATTTTTTAAAATATAAATATTTTAAAAAGCAAGAAGACAAGCTTTCTAAACAAAGAGAGGCTTTTACCAAGGAATTTACAATCTTTATGTTTTTTCCCTTGTTGGACACTGTCTTCTAGAAGGAAGCACATAGATCCTTGTGGTATATTAACCTCTTCAGCTTCCCAGGAGAAAGAAACCATTTAAATAAGATGCTGTCAGGCTGCATCCAGACCAGAGGGATTTTTCCATAATATTAATAATGAGTGTTGGCTCCCAGGAAAGATCTGCATAAAGTTGCATGATGGAAACCCTACCTGGAAGAAAGGGACCATTAATGGAACTGGGGAGGATTGAGGTTTACTCTAATAAGAAAAAAAAAAAATCCTTTTTGGAAAAGAGTCAATTGAGCAGATAATTCAGTGAGCAAAAATCCGACAAGAAGAAAAGGAATCTTTCCCTCTATGCAGGCACTGTTCTGTGTGTTCCACCACTATTGGCTCATTTAAGCCTCACAATGATCTATGAGGAAGGTAACTAGTATTGTTCCCATTACAGATGAGGAAACAGAACCACAGAGAAGATCAGTAGTTTTCTCAAGGTTGCTATAAACTAACAAGTGTGCAATGATAAGGTCAAAATCCAAGAAGTGAAATGACACTTGTGAACAAGTAGTAGGCAATGGAGCAAACATTTACCTATCTATAACATTTCTCACAACTTGCCTGCTACCAGATGTACCAGACTCTTCGAATTCCCCAAATCATGTTGTTTCATGCCTCCATAACTTTGTATAGACTGTTTTCTCTGCATAGAAGAGTGATTAAAGTAGAGGAATAAAATAATACTAGTGTATATTTTATGTTTACTTAATATTAATACTGGCATGTTATAAAATAGGGTTCAGAATTCATTTAATTAGAATATATTTTTAAATATGAAAATATATAAAAATTACAAAAACAAAAGCATAATTTATAAAATATAAATGTTAAGTTTATATTATCATTCTATTAGCAATATTAATTGCCAGATGAAACAAAAATTAAGGATTGAAAAAACAACTAATTCTAAAAATGAAGAAAATGTAACTAATCATGAAATTTCAAATGAAATATTTGATCTTTTAAATGTGTTAATGGTATCACAAAGATATTTTTATACAAATTTTTTCAGTTACTGAAATTTTTCTGACTCATCATTAGTTGGGCAGTATGGTTAGAACGTAAGTAAAAACATCAATTTTTTCCCTTCAGATTATCTTCAAATTATCCCATCTCTACTTTGAAAAGAGAGAGCTCTTTTTGAACAGCTTTTTGGGATTTTTGCTAGTGCTGCAATCCCTTTTATTGAGAGTAAGGTGTATTTCCCTCCCACCCACACCCCCCAAAAACACTACTGGCTCATCTTTGGCATTTTTAGTTTCATCATGTACAGAGAGAGATTCCATTTCAGTTATCTGATCAATTTCAAAACCATCCGTTTCATATTCTAATTGACTGGGAAGTTTTGAATTTTAAGAATTATTCTTATAGCACTAACTTTGTAATACTCCAATATGGCCCATCTAATTTGGAGACTTCAGTTTGTCTTTTTGTATATGTCGAATAATTAAATTCTTGCTCTAGTGCTCAATCCTTGAATGATTGGGATTTCAGATTTTTTTAAGTGCCAAATACTATTATACTTATTTTAAAAAAGACTAGTATTTCAGTCTTTAAAATAGTAAGTATAACAAAATCCCAAAAATACTGCAACACTAAGACCTGATAATACAATCACTACAGCCTGCCTCCAACAACTCTCATTCTCTGCACAGCACTCATTCTTAGTCATTCTTCAAGAATGGACATAAATATTGACTCCTCTGTGAAACTTTTCCTGACCAAGTCCAACACTTTCAGATAAAGCTGACTTATCTCTCTGAGATACCACTGTACTTATCATATATATATATATATATATATATATATATATATATAAAACTGTTTGTTTACATATCTGTTTTCTGCTAAACTGTGAACTCCTCAAAGGCTGAACTGATTCATCTTTATTTCCCCATTTTCCACACAAGGCCTGGCTATTCCTTCACCCTTAACAAACATTCACTTCGCTGATCATAAAGAAAGATAGAATTGGAAATGGTAATTAGGTCTGATTATGCCCCTGTGGGTGTGGTCAGGTTTGGACCAAAGCCTTGCCAGGGCCAGAGTGGGTTCCATTATCAGTAAGCTTCAGTCTACAGAGTCCTGTCCTTGGCTCAATCAAAAAACAAGGCACTTCCAAACAGGCCAAAGGTCAGCAGTACAGAGAACTGGTGCTATAAGAGCGGTTTCATCCTCCTTCTTTGGATCAAGTATTCAATTCCCTAAAACTAGTATTTAAAAGGAAAGGAAGCCCTTTTATGGAGAGGTGCTCATTTTGTGATTTTTGTTATCTATACAAACAATAGTTGTTTTCTAGTATCAAAAATTTCTATTATCAAGTTCTGTATAATCTATTTATATGAGAGAAGAAAATATTTCACATTGTTCCAAAAACTATAAGCTCCTCTCTAAAGAGAATTACATTTTCTGGATTTTTCCACACCTGGACAAGATTAAGAATCTCTGTTCTATGTCAAGAGGTTTAGGTGTTAAGAATCCAGAGATTTGTACGAATCTCTCACTTATACTTTAAGCACCAAATGGTAATTATGCAAGTAAATATGGAAGTATTTATATGGCTTGGCGATGTCAAAATCACTTCACCTTATGTCTGTCAGAGTACCAATCTACACTTTAATGAATGCAAACAGAGGATCTGGTCCCAAATTTGCATGTTTAAGAACTTGACTTCATGACTCCCGGGGAGGAATGTAGACCTGGCATCGTGGGACGGAGAACATCTTCTTGACCAAAAGGGGGATGTGAAAGAAAATGAAATAAGCTTCAGTGGCAGAGAGATTCCAAAAGAAGCTGAGAGGTCACTCTGGTGGGCACTCTTATGCACAATTTAGACAACCCTTTTTAGGTTCTAAAGAATTGGGGTAGCTGGTGGTGGATACCTGAAACTATCAAACTACAACCCAGAACCCATGAATCTCGAAGACAATTGTATAAAAATGTAGCTTATGAGGGGTGACAATGGGATTGGGAAAGCCAAAAGGACCACACTCCACTTTGTCTAGTTTATGGATGGATGAGTAGAAAAATAGGGGAAGGAAACAAACAAACAGACAAAGGTACCCAGTGTTCTTTTTTACTTTAATTGCTCTTTTTCACTTTAATTATTATTCTTGTTATTTTTGTGTGTGTGCTAATGAAGGTGTCAGGGAGTGATTTAGGTGATGAATGTACAACTATGTAATGGTACTGTGAACAATCGAATGTACGATTTGTTTTGTATGACTGTGTGGTATGTGAATATATCTCAATAAAATGAAGATAAAAAAAAAGAACTTGATTTGATTCATTCTCTCAGGTGAATAACATCATGGAAACTGAATCATACCAATTAAACAAGAAATTGACTGGTCAACCTTAATGTACTTTATTATTTTATAATGATAACTGCTAAGTTGACTGGTATAAATAGACTGACCAGTTCAGGCACACTTTCCACTGCAGAATCATCTTCATGGAATGCCAAGTCATTACATCTCATGCCCAGAATACCGCTTAACATATTCCATTTCCTATAAGAAACTCTATACCAGAAACAAACAGTATCAGAAGTATAGCTGAGGAGATTTCTGTATTAATTCTCTACTGCTGCCGAAACAAATGACCACAAATTTACCAGCTAAAAACAACATCTGTTGATCATGTCACAGTTCTGTGGGAGTGCAGATACAGCATAGCTCAGCTGGTCCTCTGCCTAGAGACTCAAAGGGCCAAAATCAAGGTGCCAGCAAGCCTGGGTTTTTATCTGAAGACTTGGGGGGAGAATCTTGCTTCCAAGCCCATTCAGATTGTTGGCACAGTTTTGTCCCTTGCAGTTGTATTCCCAAGATCCCCATTTCCTTATTGGGTCTCAGCTGGGAGCCTCTCTCATCTTCCTAATGTTGCCTACATCCCTTATCACATTGTCTCTTCTGTCTTCAGACAAGCAACATGAGCTCTTCTCACCCTTCAAATCTCTCTGACTTCTATGGACTCTCTTCTAACCCTAGCTAGATCATAGCTTATGTCCATTTGCAACTTTGTATAAGTTCTCCAAAGTGGTTGTTACTATTTACACTCCCTCCAGCAAAGCACAAGAGTTTCCAAATCCCATATCTTACCAATATTTAATGCTGTCAGACAGTGCCAGATATTTACATTTTTGCCAATCTGATGAGTAGTGGTAATTCACTGTTTATATTTGCATTTTAATAGTGAAGTTGAGCATATTTTCATATATTTATTGGCCACGAGGTTTCTCTTCCATGCACTGCTCATTCATATCCTTTGCCTATTTTCCTATTGGGTTGAATTCTTATTTATTAATAGGCTGTCCTTATATAGATACAGATATATCAATGTATCTGTATTTATATAGATATATTAGTAGTCTTTATATAGATACACCCTTTGTCACTTGAGAAGATATTACAAATATCTTCAGTGGCTTTCCCGTTCACTTTGCTTATGGTATTTTAAATTAAAAAAATAATATATTAATCTTTTCCCTTAATAATTTGTGTTCTGTGTATCATGTTAAGAAATCCCATGATACCTCAAGAATATAACAATACTCTATTTACTTTTTCAGAAATTTAAAATTTTTACATTTTGAAGTTATTTAACTAGAAAGAGGTGTCACAATGAGAATGCACTAAATGCCAGTGAATTACACACTTGCCACTTAACTATTTCATAATTACCATTATACCATCTGTGACCCACTGATGTTATCTTTTCGTTAATTTTATAATAATTTTATTGTGTTTAAAAATAAATTTTTATTTATTTTAAATTTATTTAAAAATAAATTATTTATTTTAAATTTATTTAAAAATAAATTATTTATTTTAAATTTATTTAAAAATAAATTATTTATTTTAAAATAGAATAAAATTTTATTTTATTGCAGTCAGAGACTATGAACTGCATGCTGTAGATTCTTTGGTATTTACCGAACCTTTCTTTATGGTCAATTTTTTAAAATGTTTCACATGAGCACAAAGAGAATGGATATTCTTTACTTACTGGAAATCATTACTTTCTACAATGATCATATATTTGCAATCTGAAAAAACCAAATTACTGAATTAAAGAGCCGATCAGATAATGTCTACTAAAACTAATAAGTCTCCAAGAAGAACAGTAATACTATTGAGCATTTCCTATGTACCAACTTACTGTGTACCAAGCATTGTATAAGATAGTTATATGTTATTTTATTCAATCTTCTTAACACCTATAAGGAAAATGCAATTATTATCCCCATTTTGCCCAGGAAGAAACATCCCCAAGTCACACAACTAATAAATAGGGAAGTCTGTATTCTTAAGAGTATGCTATATTATATCTATGTTATATTGCATTAACATAGATACAAATGCATGCATACACATATATTCATATATATGTATACATATGTAAAACAGTACATGCAAAATATTAAGCAGGCACATCAATTTTATCCAACTCCAAAGGTAGCACATGGCATCTTTAGTAAGTTATAGCTATTCTTAAGCAGTAATAATGAGAGAAAAAAACAAAATACCTCTGGCAGTTTTTTCATTCAGATTCACACCATATTTTGCCAAAGATCTAATCACGTCACTTTGCCCAGCCATGCAGGCTGCATACAACAAATTTCTCCCAACAATGTCTTCTTCCAAGAGTAGCTCCATGGCCTGTTCGTGATGAGGATTCTCAGGATCTTCAAAAATCTTCTGCAGACCTTCTACATCCCCTGTGAGAGCAGGCTGTAAGAGGGGGTTTACAGTGTCTGTTACCTCAAGTTCTTCAGCTGCTTCTTCTTGCTGTGAAAAAACTACTGATTTTTCTGAACTTTCTGACTCTGGGGGACCTTCTGACTCCATTAACTCCAGAAATACCTGAGATCAAAAAAAAGGTAGTAGAAATCTACTCAAACAAATAGGTATTTATTTATTTGCTCAGTGGACTAACAATATAAGTGGGAAGAAAATACTTAACTGGTTGAAAGGAATTATAAAATAAGATACTTCATGCAACTACTAAGAGTAAATATATTGCCTGAAAATATAAAGTGCTAAAAATGTGATATAAACAGCAAATTCAATAGGAACAGGAGAATAAAGAAATCAATGTGGGCTAGATTGTTTAGGAAAAGATTGAAAGAATATGTTAAAGAGACCTACCTGCCTAAACAGAGGTCCATGTTGGGGAGAAGTGAGAAATATAGTTGGGTCACTTGAGCCAGATAATGAAAACCATAAAAATCAGGCAGGGATGTTGAGACAGAATTAATTCATTTAGTAATACTTACTGAAATATTACTAATATACTAAATGCTGTGTAAGCATCATGTAAATTATGAGACAGAATTCATTCATTTAGTAATACTTACTGAAATATTACTAATATACTAAATGCTGTGTAGGCATCATGTAAATTAGAAGAAGAATTATATTTCAAGGAGGAAAATGTGGTATGCACAAAATAAGTGTAATAAAAGGTGACAAGTGGTAAGTATCATAAGAGATTACAGGCATTTAGAAGGAACAAGATCAATTCCAGGTAGAGTTAATCAAGAAAGTCTCAATAGTGTGTGTTCTGCCAGAACACATTAAATTGGGAATGGTTCCGAGAAGAGTAGCATGCTCCCTCATATGTACAAGAAGGTTTTGTGGTATTACTGCTCACAGTCGCAAAAACCTGGGGCGAGGCGGGGGTGGACGCCCATGAACAGGTGCATAAACTGTCATATATTCACACAAAATTGTATATAGCAGTTAAAATGAACAAATTATTGTGATATACAATGTGGTAGGCATTCACACTCTTACATAATCCTCTCTCCTTAAGTGTGGACTATCTTACAAGAGAATACAGGAACAGTGAAGGGATATCACATCCATGATTCGCTTACAGTAGACTGTGACTTTTGCCTCGCTGGTGTTTTCTCATGTGCTCTGATGGAGAGAACCACCTGTCAAGGAACCAGTAACCTCTGCCCAACAGCCAGCAAAGACCTGAAGGACTTAATTCTGCCAATAAACATTGAGTGAGCCTGGAAGTGGCTCTGCCCCACTTGAACCTTGAGAAGACTGTGGTTCCAAGCAACTCCTTGATTGCAGCCTCATGAGAGACCATGAATAGGAAGACTCAGCTAAATCTTGTCCGGATTCCAGTTCCACCCAAATTGTGAGATAACAAATGTATGTTGTTTTAAAACTAAATTTGGGGGTAATTTGTTACACAGCAATAGATAACTAAGACATCAACAATATGGATAAATCTTAGCAATATAATATTAATTGAAAAAAGTAAATCCAAAAGATTTCAAGATAAACTTTGAATAAAGTTAAAAGCAATTAAAATTAGACCTTTTAGGAATATATGTAGATGCAATAACATTATTTAAAAAGGAGGAGGAGGAGCAGGAGGAGAAGAAGAAAAGCAAGATTGAACAGAAGATTCAAGATTCAAATGTTTACCAGGGGTAGGGGAAGAAGGGCAGAGGCAGGAAATGGGATGAGAAGGGAATCATATATTCAGTAAAGAAATAGCATTTAAGCTGGGCCATAAAGGATTGGGAAAGACTTGGTCATTCAGAAGTCAGAGGGAAGGGAATTCTAGATACTTGGTGTCTTACTTCCCTGGCCACTAAAACAAATATAATACAGTGCATTGGCTTAAACAACAGAACTTATTGGCTAATGGTTTTGAGGCTAGGGGAAGTCCAAAATCAAGACATTAGCAAGGCAGTGCTTTCTCTCTGAAAACTGTGGCATTCAGGGGGTGGCTTCCTGCAAGAAAGTCCTTGTTTTTCCCCTCACATGGCAATGCACGTAGTAGCCTCTTCTTTCTCTTCCAGTTCCACTGACTTCCAGACTCTTTCTCCTTCATGTGGCTGTGTCTTCTTAAAGTCTCCAGTTTTAGGATTAACGCATAACCTCATTCAGTGGGATTAACGCACAACCTCATTCAGTTGGACTACACATGAACCAAAAATAACATCTCCAAAAGATCCTATTTACAATGGGTTTCCACCCACAGAAATGATTAAGATTAAGAACATATTTTTTTCTGGGCTACATAACTCAACCTACTACAGGTGGAATAACGTAAGTAAAAAAAAATACCAAAACAAAAAACACAAGGTATATTTGGAAGTGAGCAAATTGGTCAATTTGGTGAAGCACAGGTCATTCAAGATAAGTAGGATGTATACTCTTAAAGTAGGTTGAGATTACATCAGTAAGTGTGAACTTTATTCTGTAGATAACTGGGAAGCCACTGGAAGGTTTTTGTGCAGGAACTAAAATGGTGAGAGGTGTGGTTCAAGAAGATTTATCTGATACGTTAGAGGAATAAGAGACTAGAGGCAAAAGGAAAAAAAAAGACCAAGGAGGCAGTTATTACAATAGTTATTACAATAGTCTGAATTAGTGAGAGCAAGGGCTCAAATTACTCACTCATGTAATTCAATAAATATTTATTGAATACTTTCCTATATGCTAGGCACTGTGTTAGGCCCTGCCTGGGGAGTCAACAAGATAGAAAAGGTTTCTGCTATCATAAAGCTTGTACTCTAGTGATTGGACATAGACAATAAAACAAAATAAAATAATTTTAGATGAAGTATTAGGGAGTAAGAGGAGATTAAAGAGAAATATCTTGAATAAGGAGGTCAAGGAAGCCTTCTCCAAGAAGATGACATTGAGGCAACATTTTAGAGGATGAAAAGGACAATGAAGGTCAGAGGACAATGGAACAACATTCTAAAGTGGAGTCAGCAAACTTTTTCTGTAAAGGGCCAAAGAATAAATAATTTACGCTTGTAGGATATACCATCTCTATTGTAACTACTCGCCTCTGCCATTATAACCTGAAAGCAGTTGTAGACAATACATAAATGAATGGACATACCTGTGTTGAAATAAAACACTACAAATAGGCAGCCAGCTGGCAGGCCATAGTTTTCATACCAAGTTCTCAAGGAACAGAATAAAGTGCTGAAAAAACTATCATGTAATTCCATGGTGAAGTAAAGAAAAGAAATAAGATAATAGAGGAAAGATAATTGTGGTATGCATTTTAAAACTGACAGAATGTTAGAATCTTCTCTATATGTATATAATATTTGTAAGGTATTGAAGTTAGGAATTCTCAGATTGCAAATAATAGAAAAGCCAAATAAGACTGGCTTTAAAAAGTAGGAGATTATATTCTCACATAAAAGAAATCTAAAGGTAGAGATGGTTCAACAGCTGAAAAATATAATTGAAGACCCAACCTCTTTTTTCTTTCTATTCCATCATACTTATTGCATAAACCTTTCACCTAAATGGTTGTTGCCTCATGGTAACAACATAAATATCATAACTCCTAGCATCATGTCTGCATTCAAGGCAGGAAGAAGGGAGGATCCTCCATACCAGTGACATCCATCCCTTTTAAGACAAAAGCAAAATGAAAGCTTTCCTAACAAGAACCAGCAACTTTACTCATATGTCAAAGGCTAGAACTGTGCCGTGTGGCTACCCCTATCTTTAAAAGAGCCAAAAAACCAAGTATCTCAACTTTCCAGCTTCTATAAAGGAAGCAAACAAGGAAGATGAGGATTGGCAATGGGTGTTGGGCTAGCCAATCAACCATGACTACTGTGCCGGTTTGAATGTATTGTGTCCCCCAAATGCCATTATCTTTGTGGTCTTGTGGGACAGACATTTTTGGTGCTGGTTGGATTTGCTTGGAATGTGCCCCACCCAGCTGTGGGAGATGATTCTGATGAGATGTTCCCAAGGAGGTGTGGCCCTGCCCATTCAGGGTGGGCCTTGATCGGTGGAGCTATATAAATGAGCTGACTCAAAGAGAGGAAACGGAGTGCAGCTGGGAGTGATGTTTTGAAGAGAAGCAAGCTTGCTGGAAAGGAATGTCCTGGGAGAAAGCTGCTTTGAGGCCGGAGCTTTGGAGCAGACGCCAGCTGCCTTCCTAGCTGGCAGAGGTCTTCTGGACACCATTGGCCATCCTCCGGTGAAGGTACCCGATTGCTGAGGTGTTACCTTGGACGTTTTGTGGCCTTAAGACTGTAACTGTGTAGTGAAATAAACCCCCGTTTTATAAAAGCCTATCCATCTCAGGTGTTTTGCATTCTGCAGCATTAGCAAACTAAGACAGATTTTGGTACCAGGAGTGGGGTGCTTTTGCTGCTGACTTTGCAAATACCAAACATGTTGGAACGGCTTTTTAAGTGGATAAGGGGAAGATTCTGGAAGAATTGTGAGGAGCTTGATAGAAAAGGCCAAAACTGCTTTAAAGAGACTGTTTATGGAAATATGGAGTCTAAAGATACTTCTGATAAGGACTTAAGCAGAAATGATGAATGTGTTGTTGCAAACTGGAAGAAAGGTGATCCTTGTTTTAAAGTGGCAAAGAATTTGGCAAAATTGAGTCCTGGTGTTGGATGGAAGGAAGAATTTGAAAGTGACAACCTGGAATACTTAGCTGAGGAGATCTCCAGACTACATGTGGAGGACGTACCCTGGCTTCTCCTTGCAGCTTATAGTAAAAGGCGAGCGGAGAGAGATAAACTTAGAACTGAACTCTTGGGTTCAAAGAAACCAGAAGTTAATGGCTTGGAAAATTACAGGCTTCCAGGGGGTGGAATCCCAGAAGCTACAGCCCAACATGAGGATGTAACCAAACGTGGAGCCCAGCCGCCGTTTCAGTGCAAGCCAAGATTGGAGATGGAATTATCCAGAAGGGATTTGTGGAAAGTCCAATTGTCTGATGGCTTTGACCCCTGTGTGCTTCATGCAAAGCCAACAGAATTTTTGCAAGATCTTTATAGACAGAGCCATTGCCGGTCTGGACTGGAGGAGACAGACAAGGAAAAAATTAAAGGAAAAATTTCTTCAAAGACAGAGCCATGGAGGTTGAGGTCTGGAGTCAAGAGGTCTCAGGCTGGGAGAGCAGAGCAGCCCACATGCATGGAAAGGGTGAGTTTGCCCTGGAGGTCGAGGGTGGGCTTTCCGCCTTGATGCTCTGGAAGAGTTTTGCCACCTCAGGTCCCAAAGAGGGTGGAGCACATTTCCAGGGAATTGGGGAGAGCCTGGCTGCCACCCCACTGTTCTGAAGGGGTTGAGCGTGTGCCCCGGAGATGGAAAGGAATCCGGGAGCTGCCCCAATGTTTGAGGAGGGTGGGGCCGAGAAGGTGGTCTCCCCAATGTGTGGATATGTTGGAGCACTCACCCAAGCATTTGGAGAGGAAACAGCTGCCAAAAAGGCCCTTGGGAAGGGTTAGGCTCCCGCTCTCTCAAGCCCAAAGGATGCAACATTGTTCTGTAAATGACTCTCGGACTTTGAAATCTAATGGAGTTTGTCCTGTGGGTTTTAGGAACTGTTTTGCTCTTGTTAACCCTGTTTTCCTTACTCTTTCTCCTTATGGCAATGGAAATGTTTATCCTATGAATGTCTCTCCTTTGTACATTGGGAGCACATAACTTGTTCTAAGTTCACAGATCCACAGCTAGAGGGGAATTATGCCTCAGGACTGACCAGGCCTAAATTGATTTTGATGGGATTTTGTACTTAACTTTTGTTACTGAAATGATTTATACTGTGGTATTTTGTATTTGGAAAGATGATGTCATTTTGGGGTCCAGGGGGTGGAATGTGCCGGTTTGAATGTACTGTGTCCCCCAAATGCCATTATCTTTGTGGTCTTGTGGGACAGACATTTTTGGTGCTGGTTGGATTTGCTTGGAATGTGCCCCACCCAGCTGTGGGAGATGATTCTGATGAGATGTTCCCAAGGAGGTGTGGCCCTGCCCATTCAGGGTGTGCCTTGATCAGTGGAGCTATATAAATGAGCTGACTCAAAGAGAGGAAACAGAGTGCAGCTGGGAGTGATGTTTTGAAGAGAAGTAAGCTTGCTAGAAAGGAATGTCCTGGGAGAAAGCCGTTTTGAGGCCGGAGCTTTGGAGCAGACGCCAGCTGCCTTCCTAGCTGGCAGAGGTTTTCCAGACGCCATTGGCCATCCTCCGGTGAAGGTACCCGATTGCTGAGGTGTTACCTTGGACGTTCTGTGGCCTTAAGACTGTAACTGTGTAGTGAAATAAACCCCCGTTTTATAAAAGCCTATCCATCTCTGGTGTTTTGCATTCTGCAGCATTAGCAAACTAAGACAACTACCATCAAAAGATTTGGTCCAAATTTTATCTTTGAGATTATTTAGTCAAATTCCTTCATTTTAGAAATAAAGAAGAAACAAAACTTTTGGGTTTCCAGCATCCCACTTCCCACCCTCCCAACATACACATTCACACCAACATACACACTTAAAGAATCCCAATCTCCCTTTTGGAGAATTCTTATAATGGAAGGTAAAGCTAACTTCCCTCTACAAGAGTCAAAGAGGCAAGATATCTCCATCTGAGCACAAGCCTCTGGACAGAAACATGAGTTAGGCTCAATCAATCAGCTGTTTACTCTCAGGATCTTGAATCCTGAACAAGAAACACAAGAATATGCGGTTAGTAGAAGGTCTCATCACACGTGACAGCAGCAGTATGAAGCTCAAACTTCCTGCCAGAATATGCTGTGGTTCCCCTGGTTCTGTCTCATCTCCAGTCCTCCAATGATTATATGGGCCCTTGATATAGTACTGAAACAGCGACTACTAGTTATCTTCCCCAAAATCAAATCTCCCCCCTTTTTTTTCAAACACCAGGCATTTTATTTTACCAATTTTAATGATGGAGTAAGACTATTTCCCAGTCTCCCTGGCAATATGGTGTGGCCATATGTCCAAGTAGTGGCCAAAAAGATGTTAATAGATGTGTAGTAGGCAACTTGTAGGAAGTATAATTCTTTCTCACTGGACTGCAGACATGATGGCCAGAACTTGCAAAACTAATTTAGACTATTAGGTGGATGTCTATTTATATTATAATATACTCTATATATTATTTTATGATTTTGTTTTTAATTATATATACAAACATATAACTTCTATTAATAAATAATAATTTATTGTCTAGTAACAATGGACACTTTGTTCTAGATACACTGCATATAAGGTTATATTTGCATTTATATAATTAAACAAAATAGAGGCTCTAGGAGGAGCACCGAGCTAGAATACAAGGCAGCATGGCTAGAGCGCCATTATGAGGGGCTGCTTACTGCAGCTGTGTTTCTGCTCGCTCTCCTTGTGGTCCCTGGGCCGCTGTGGTCTCTAGTCTGAGACCAAAGCCACAGGTCTTAGCGGGTGGCCGAATCTGTGTCCTGCCTCAGCACCTGGAGGACACACGGGAGAGAAAATGAGCCAGAGGGACACACTGGTGCATCTGTTTGCCAGGGCAGAGGCCCTAGAACGGCATGGCTGGGAAGAGGAACCCACCTGGAAATCCCAGGGACCCTAACCCAATACCAAGGACTTGTGGGTCAGCGGCAGAGACAATCTGTGGCGAGACTGAAATGAAGGTTTAGACTCTTGCAACAGCCTTAAAACTCCAAGAACACCTGGGAGGTTTGATTATTAAAGCTGCCTGCCTCCCTAACCACTCAGACACATGCCCCACATCCAGGGTGAACAGCACCAACAACACACCCAAACTTGGTGCACAAACTGGACCCCACAAGAACCAGACCCCCACACACCACAAAGACAAAGTTGGGGAGAACTGACTTGAGGGGAATAGGTGACTCATGGATGCCATCTGCCGGTTAGTTAGAGAAATTGTACGCCACCAAGCTGTAGATCTGACAAATTAGAGACTGGTGTCTGAATAATCCTTCATATCCTAAAAAAATCCTATCAAGTAAAGTAAATGCCAAGAGCCCAAAAACAACAGAAAATTTTAAAGAATATGATAAAACCAGACGATATGGATAACCCAAACCCAAACACCCAAATCAAAAGATCAGAGGAGACACAGTACTTGGAGCAATTAATCAAAGCACTAAAGACAAACAATGAGAGCATGGCACAGGATATAAAGGACATGAAGAAGACCCTAGAAGAGCATAAAGAAGAAACTGCGAGAGTAAATAAAAAAATAGATGATCTTATGGAAATAAAAGAAATGGCTGGCCAAATTAAAAAGATTCTGGATACTCATAGTACAAGACCAGAGGAAGCTGAATGATGACTCAGCAACCTCAAGAATCACAGAATGGAAAATGAAAGAACAAAAGAAAGAATGGGGAAAAAAATGAAAAAATTGAAATGGATCTCAGGGATATGATAGATAAAATAAAATGTCCAAATTTAAGACTCATTGGTGTCCCAGAAAGGGAAGAGAAGGGTAAAGGTCTAGAAAGAGTATTCAAAGAAATTATTGGGGAAAACTTCCCAAACCTTCTACACAATATAAATACACATAGCACAAATGCCCAGCAAACTCCAAATAGAATAAATCCAAATAAACCCACCCCAAGACATATTCTGATCAGACTCTCAAATACTGAAGAGAAGGAGCAAGTTCTGAAAGCAGCAAGAGAAAAGCAATTCACCACAAACAAACAACATAAGACTAAGTAGTGACTACTCAGCGGCCACCATGGAGGCAAGAAGGCAGTGGCATGACATATTTAAAATTCTGAGAGAGAAAAATTTCCAACCAAGAATAACTTTATCCAGCAAACTCTCCTTCAAATTTGAGGGAGAACTTAAATGTTTCACAGACAAACAAATGCTCACAGATTTTGCTAATAAAAGACCTGCCCTACTTCAGATACTAAAGAGAGCCCTACTGACAGAAAAACAAATGAAGGAGAGAGAGATATAGAGAAATTTAACAGACATATATGGAACATTACATCCCAAATCACCAGGATACACATTCTTCTCTAGTGACCACGGAACTTTCTCTAGAATAGACCATAGGCTGGGACATAAAATAAGCATCAATAAATTTTTTTAAAAAATTGAAATTATTCAAAGCACATTCTCTGACCACAATGGAATACAAATAGAAGTCAATAACCATCAGAGACTTAGAAAATTCACAAACACCTAGAGGTTAAAAATGAGGGGGAGATGAAAACATTCCCAGATAATCAGACGCTGAGGGACTTCGTCATCAGTAGATCAGTCCTATAAGAAATGTTAAAGGGAATTGTGCAGGCTGAAAGGAAGGGACACTAAACAATTGACTAAAACCACATGAAGAAATAAAGATTTCCAGTAAAGATCACATGGTAAATATAAATACCAATACTACTGTATTTTTGATTTGTAACTCCACTATTTACTTCCTACAGGATCTAAAATACATAAACTGTAATGATAAATTAGTCGTTTTGGACTCAATGTAAAATATGTAATTTTTGACAAGAACTACATAAAGGTGGGGGAATGAGGGAGTATAGGAACACAGTTTATGTGTCCTGTTAAAGTTAAGTTGGTATCAAAGAAAAACAAGATTGTTACAGATTTAAGATGTTAAATTTAAGCCCCATGGTAAACACAAAGAAAGTATCAGAGAATATGATCATAGAGATGAAAAGTAGATTATGGGTTACAAGAAGTGGGGGAAGGGGCAATGGGGAGTTAATAATAAGGGAGTACAGGGTTTCTGTTTGGGGTGAAGGGAAATTTCTAGTAATGGATGGTGGGAAGGTGATGGTTTTGCAAAATTGTGAATGTGATTAATCCCACTAAATGAAAGCTTGGGAGGGGTTGGAATGGGAAGATTTATGCTGTATATATGTTTCCACAATTGAAAAAAAAGACAGTCTAAATAGATAAAGACAATTAAATGCCATAGATGATCCTGGATGAGATCTAAGAATAGAGGAGAAAAGGCTCAAAAGAACACAATTTGTACATAAGAAAAAAATGAAATATAGAATGTATGCTTTATAACAATGCTAAACTTCTTGTGCTTCTTAACTACACTTAATGTGATTACATAAATGAATATTCTTGTTCATAGGAAATGTATATGTGAATTATATTATTTGTTCAAGGATGTGTGCAACTTGCTCTCATATGTTCAGACGACAGAGCAATAGATGATGGATGATAGACAGGGAGGGACGGAGGAAGGGAGGGAAAGAAAGAAATGGTAAAGTGACAAAATATTAAAGATGGTAGATTGGGGTATTGGTGGAGAGGGGATGGGGTATGCTGGAGCTCTGTGTATGGGATTTATATAATTTTTGCAACTGTTACTGTAAGTTTGAATTTATTTCAAAGAAAAAAATAATATTTATCCTATGTAACATGCTGTCTTTTTTTTTTTACTAAGCTGGGTGTCACTCACTAAACTGATTTCACGACCCACTAATGGATTGTAACCCACAGTCTGAAAAAACATTAGTCTTGAATAACCATTATAGAGACTATAGCAGGAAGGCAACAAGAGTGAATCTAAAAGATGTTAGCATTTGCTTATGGTTAACAGCTTGGGTAACCTATGGCCCAATGTACCCCGGACAGTTCCAGTTACATCTGTTCCCTTGTTGTGATTTTAAGAGACTTTAACTTAATTTCATTTAAATAGATTTTCATTTAATTCATCTTTAACTCTCTAAAGTGTCCATTACTACTGGAAAATAAATTTATGTGGTCACTGTAGTAATATCAGTTGTAGTCTTCTGGAACATTTCTGTTAACGACATACACAGTCAAACCTTGGGGAGCCCAGACATAAGACTTAAAGATATAGAGAAAAATCATATTTGCATTTCATACAGATTCCTGCTGCTACTAGGACTAGCAAAGCATCTTTCTCTTCCCTTCCAAACAGCCAGCTATTTAGGCCAAGCTATAAACCCACCTTCCTCCTAAATGTTTTCATGATGCCCCCATAAAATGTACTCTTGTAGCACCTTTCCTGACTAACTCTAAAGGTAGTCTATACAACAAAATTATGGTATTATATTATTTTCTAATTGCTTCAAGTATGTAAGATATCTGCCTAATTAGATCACAAATTTGCTGGGATCAGGGATCAAGCATTATGTTATTTTGCATCACTTTTAGATGTATCACAATTCTTGACAGGTAGGCCCTATGTGGTCAAAAACTCTTAAAGCAGGCTTACAATGTGCTCAGCTTTTCTTCACAGCCAAGGACAACTGGTTTTGGAGTCAGACAGACTTTAGTTCACAATCCAATTCTGCAACTCGTTAGCTGCATAATACTGGGCAATTTACCTAATCTCTAATGGAATAACATTAGAACCTCACTTATATTATCATTCTGAGAATTAAAATAAATTAGATGATGCATATGCCAGGCACATAGTGAGCACTTAATAAAAGGAACCAATCACCATCATCATCATCCCTCCAGCAAAATCACCCAGGAAGCATAAAGAAAAGAGGACAATGGTATTATTTTTTGAATATGCGGCATTCTTACTTGGGGCCTGACTAAATGATTGTCTACTCTACCAACAGATGCTTGATTATAGATAAGATTCTCCTGCATTTAGAGATAGTCTGATTTGAGGTTAATTCAGAGGTTTGAGGCCAAACTATGAATCAGGCCAGAATACTCACAGCTACCATATGTACATCCTTGAACAGTGTTTAATTTCCATGTCAGCCCAGAACTAACATAATTAGGGCTGTAGTCCTTGAATTCTGATCTCTGGACTCCTTTACACACTTAAAAATTGAGAACACCAAAGAACTTTTATTTATGTGGATTACATCAATCAATATTTACCATATTAGAAATTAAAACTGAGAAATCTTACAAGTATTTATCTTAAAATAATTACGTTAACATAAAAAATACCTTATAAAATACAACTATACTTTCCGAAGCAAAAAAAATGAGAAGAGTAACATGCCAGTTTGTATACTTATGTCCTCCAGAAAAAGCCATATTTTTTAATGCATTCTTGTGAGGGCAGATGTATTAGTGTGGACTGGGTTGCAACCTATTGGTTCAGTGTCCATGGAGATGCACCCCACCCAACTGATTGGATAATTTCCACAGAGGCGTGGCCCTGCCCATTCAGCGTGGGCCTTGTTTAGTTTACTGGAACACTATATAAGCTCAGACAGAAGGAGCTCATAGCGAGCTGGAGCTGAGACAGACATTTTGAAGACAGCCGTTGGAAGCTGATGCACACATTTTGGAGAACACCATTTTGAAACACAACCTAGGAGCAAGCAGATGCCAGCCATGTGCCTTCCCAGCTAACAGAGGTTTTCCGGATGCCAAAGGCCTTTCTCCAGTGAAGGTACTTGATTGTTGATGCATTACCCTGGACACTTTGTGGCCTTAAAACCGTAACTGTGTAACCAAATAAACCCCCTTTTATAAAAGCCAATCCATTTCTGGCGTTTTGCATTCTGGCAGCATTAGCAAACTAGAACAAGTAGCATTGCTAATCTCTTTATGTGTCTAATGTCTTGCTTGATGGAAGAGAAATGTATTCTCATATGTGCCTCTGCATTCAATCTACAATGATGTGTGATATTACGATGTCATATATCATGCAGCCTCTAGAAAACTTCACTGTACACACGTGAAAGTATGAGGTTACAAAGGCAAATAACAACTTACTATTAATAATGAAAACAGTTTTGACTGCCAGACTCCCTGAAAGGATTTGGGGAATCTCCAGAGGTCCCTAGACCACACTTTGAGAACTACTAGACTAGGGATAACACCCAAGCCAATCTAGTCTATAGTCAAACCCTCAAGATTGCCCCAGTCCAAATGTAGACCAAACTAGGATCAGCCTTTTTGAATAAAAGAACAAAATGAAATCTTCCAGGGCATTTATCCTTAGGCCTGACTTTTAAAAGAGTATATCTGATTAGGAGAATAAAATTAAACTTTCCTGTCATGTGTTTAGTGGTCTATTACTGATTATGCTCTTCATCATCTATCTTTTGAAGACAGGACAAAAATTCTTTTATTTTTCTTTTCTTGTAACACAGAAGTTTTTGAATATTTAAAGTATTTTACTGTGACTATAAATACGAATGGGATAATCATAATAATGTAATTTTTCCCTTATTCCTTCTATTTTCTATATATTGAAAAAACTTAACTCAAGAGACCAGAACATGAAGAGATATTCCTGACATTCCTGAGAACAACATAACAACAACAAACAATATAACAATAACAAAGAACCAAATATAATAAATAACCAATTAGATATGGTTTAGTTTAAAATTCTTATTTTATGGAAAAGAAAATTAAGGTTCAGAGAGTCACATGGCTTGGACAAAAGCAGAACATCTGTCTTCAGACCCTGTGCTTCACCAAGCTCCTGCACACTAGATAAAGTGTTAAATAATCAGTAATACACTACCATCTAATCAATTGTAAAATGGAAAAGGTAATACTGTCATGACCTTGCCCAAAGTAATGATCTACATGATTTTAATACTATGAAAACTGTAAAGTGCTAACACTTCATACTTGTTCTCTCAGAACCATTCTGTGGGGTAGACAGTATCCCTCTTTCACAGGTAAGGTTCAGATAGGTCAACTGAATTGTCCAAAATCACGGTGAAGAGCACAGTGACAAGACAATATCAATGGTACAAGGACAAGGATGGGTAAAACTGTTGGCACTTTGGCATTAATCAAGACAGTGGCACCCAAGCACTCAATCTTGGGGCTTGCCCTTAAGAAACTTATTCCCGCAAAGGAGAAGCTGGGTCTACTTACAGTTACGCCTAAGGGTCACCCCCAGAGAACCTCTTTTGTTACTCAGATGTGGCCTCTCTCTCTTAGACAACTCTGCCAATAAACTCACTGCCCTCCCCCACCTATGTGGGACATGACTCCCAGGGGTGTAAATCTCGCTGGCAATGCGGGGCATGACTCCCAGGGTTGAGCCTGGCTCCGGAATTGTAGAATTGAGAAAGCCTCTTGGACCAAAAGGGGGAAGAGAAACGAAACAAAATAGAGTTTCACTAGCAAAGAGATTTCAAATAGAGAAGAGGTCATTCTGGAGGTTATTCTTATGCATTATATAGATATCCCTTTTTAGTTGTTAGAGTATTGGAATAGCTAGAAGAAAATATCTGAATCTGTTGAACTATAATCCAGTAGCCCTGATTCTTGAAGATGATTGTATAACTGTATAGCTTTTATGGTGTGACTGTGTAATTGTGAAAACCTTGTGGCTGACACTCCCTTCATCCAGTATATGGGCAGATGAGTAAGAAAACAAAGACAAAAATAAATAAATAATAGGGGATAAGGGGTATGGGATATTTGGGGTATTCTTTTTAATTTTTTATTCTTATTTTTTGGGGGAGTAATGAAAGTGTTCAAAAATTGTGGTGATTAATGCACAGCTATATGATGATACCACGAACCACTGATTATACACTCTGGATGATTATCTGGTATGTGAATACATATCAATAAAATTGCATTTAAAAAAAAGACAGTGGCACCAAACTGACTAGTAGTGACTGTATTCATCACCGCCACATACTTGCAGTAAAAAATGTCAGTCTCACTTAAGAACGTTCTCAACGAAGCAGTATAAATTAATTTCACTAAATCTCAATTCTCAAGTACACATCTTAAGATTTTGCATGACAAAACAGGAAATATACATCAAGCACTTCTGTGTAGCAAAACACAGCAACTGTCTAAAGGAAAAGTATTTGATTGTTGGGTTAAGAGTTGAACTAGCCATTTTTCTCAAAAAACATCAGTTTTACTTGAAAGAATTGACAAACTGGCTACCCAGACTTCGATATCTGGCAAACATTTTCTTGAAAATGAATGAAGCGAGCCTGTCATTTCAAAGAAAACAACTGACAGTATATGCTACCAATCCAAGATTTCAAGCAACTATTAATATTTTAGAAAACCTGATTGGCTATATATGGATCGTTGTGAACTTGACAACTTCTAATACTTTTCTGATGAATCAGTTATGATATTAATGACTGGTTTTTTTTAATAGTAGATCACGAAACATGTTAACAATTGGAAGAGCTGTATAATTTAATGAACCGGTATTTTTCCAGTGACCAATGTTTGATGTTACAAAATCAGAAATGGGCAATGATCCATTCAAAGTCTAGGACAGACAGACAGATTTTAACGTAACAGAGTATGAAAAGTTCATTGATACACTTTCAGATTCCACATTGCAACTAGCCTTTAAGAAATTACCACTTGCCAAGTTTTGGTGTGGTCGATAAGAAATATATACGCAATTATCTTTAAAAAGCTATTAAAATACTCCTTTTTCCAACTACATATTTATGTGAGGCTAAATTTTCTTTATATATTTCAACCAAAGCAACATATTACAACAAAATGAATGCAGAAACATCAACGAGAATGTCTCCTACTAAGCCAGAAATTAGAGATCTAAAAATAATACCACTTTCCCGCTAACTTTTTTTAGTTTTAGAAAATATTTTCCATGAGAAATATGTTATTTGTGTTAACATGTAATGGGTTTATTTTTGCTATTTTTAAATGAATTAATAAACATTTCAAAATTTCTTTTTTAATTCCTAATATTTCTAATATTTACTATATCAATAGTTACAACCCATATAAAGGAAAGCTCTTTGGGATCCTCTTTTGGGATCCATTACATAAGAGTGTAATAGAACCTTGAGACCAAAAAAGTCTGAGGACCACTACTTTAGGACATATGAGTCACTGAAGTAGCAGTAGCAGAGAGTCTTGCTGGGGGGCTTGTCCCATAAGGTTGCTACTGTGGTGTGAGGAAACTATAGGGAGGGCTGTGGGGAAAACCACACTCCAGTCAGCACTGAATCAGGCAGGAGCTCAGTAAGCTGAGGGAGCAGAGAGCACCAGAGCCTGCGAGAACTCCCGAAACCCTCACCAAACCCAGAAAGACCTGTTCAAATTATCAGAGCCACAGAACTACAGCCAAGAATGACATAAAGACAGGAGTGCCCAGTGAACAAGTAACCTTTCTCCAGAGCCCAGAGACAGCCAAGGGATCCCAGATACTTCCCCACAAACTGATTACATGAGTCATCCACACCTATCCCCATATCCAGAATGCCACCTCAAGGAGAGAAAAAGGGGAGAAACTATCTGAGAACTAAAAATTTTTATATAAGAGAGAGTAAACACCAACCAAAGAGACAAATTACAGATTTAGCTGAATTTTAAAATGGACTAGACATTTAGTTTTTTTTCCTGATAACTAATAAGTAAGTGTTCATGAAAGCAATTAGATCATAGACAAAAATACATTATATTTTCTTTACCCATAAATTATAACATGACTCAAAATTGTAACCCAGCTATCAGAAATTAAGGAAAATATTCCATTTATAACCAGGAATTTCATGCAGAATATGAGCATGGGGAAGGGACACAGAGGGATGGAACTATGAAGGCAAGAAGGCATATTGAACTATGAGTCCAAAGACTCTTGCTTTAGTCCTGACTCTGTGATTTATTAACTATGCAACGTTTCTGAATTCAGTCGCATTTATGAAAGGAGGATACCAACTGCTCTGCCCTTCTGAATTGGTGTGGGAAAACAAGTCTATAAACTTTTCTTTTTAACTATAAAGTGTGAAATCTTTTGAAGCTGCAAGGCATGTTCCCTGACCTACAGGCCTTCGCAGTCAAGTAAATAAGAGTGCTTTGAGAGTAAAGAGGATGGACTGGGGGTAGGAAAGTCGGGGAAAGGCTTCCCAGAAGAGATGACATTTGAGTACTGAAGAGTAAAAGGATTTTTTTAAAACAGAAGAGAGGGGAAATCCAGGTAATGGGAAAAGAATAAATAAAAGGCAAGGAGCTAGACAAAGCAGCCTGAAGTTGCGGTGGAGGAGCAGTAATAAAATCCTAAAGGGCCTTTTAAGTCAACTGAATTTTATCTTCAAAAAATGTAGTCCCTTAAAGATCTACGTCCCAGCTCAAAGAGAAGGCCCCCAAAGGCAGTCCTGGGCTTCCAGGGTTACAGAAAGAGAAGGCCTGAGGAAAGGATGCGGATAGTAGCAGCCCGGCGGTGCGACCCAGGAGGCCGTGGGGAGCCCTGCGGGGGAAGTTACTGGTCACTTCTGGGCTCCGGACTTCGCCCTTAAGGCCTAAATCCCCGGGGAACCTTCCGAGAGCCCAGACGGTGGCCGCGAGGCTTGACCGCGTATGCAAGGCTCGCGGCGGACGCAGAGCCCGAGGACGCCGCGATTGGAGCCCAGTCGGCCTCACCACCCCCAGCCGCTGCCCGAGACGCCCGACAGATGGATGCCCGCCCGCCACCCGAACCCCAACCCAGCCCACCGCCTACCCAGCGCCACGACTGCCGACTCCCAGCTCCCGGGGCCGCGGGCTTCCGCGGTTACCATGGCGACGTCGCACGCAGTGAGCTGCAGCACTAGCCAGGCGCCGCGATTCCGGTTGCGCGCCAAGGTCAAAGGTGCTGCAAAGAAAGGCGCGGGAAGCAAAGGGAGAAAGCCGAGAGCAGCTCTTCAAGATGGTTAAAGACGTTCCATTCAGACGGCGGCGGCGAGCTGCTTTGTCTTTATTTTTGTAATATTCTGTAATATGGTTTATATTTATTTTAAATTTAAAAAAATAATGTTTTGAAAATAAGATGTATACAGTGGTTGCATGGCCCTTCTTAGTCTTATCGTAGGCCTTTAAACCAAAGAATTTTCCAGAAATACGAGGATGCATTCTAAAAACTACAAAAGATAGTAATTTTAACGGACAGCTTGCTTATTTTTCTAGCCTATGGTCATTTTTTTCTTGTGGTTTATGGTCATAGTCACCTGCCCGCAGTTTCCTCACTCACAGGTACCCCCACAAGTGCCAGCCGTGGCATGAGACAAAGGAACTTTTAAACCATATTCCTCCTGATTCAGGAATTTAAGATCTAAAGCAGACAACAAATAAAAAAGGAGTGCACCTGTAGTTCATCACCCCTGGTTGATATAAAAATGGAATATGATTTAATTGAATGTATCCTAAATCAAAAGTTCTATAAATACTCTGCAACTTAGGAGGAAACCCTCTGATCTCATATCCAGCTGCCTCTGGAAGAGGCAGAAGTACCAAGGCTTGGTAATTTATCAATTTATTTTTACATTGTAAACTTGTTCCTTTAACCCTACGTGCTCCTTTAGTAAAAATGTGTTATAGTTGAAAGAAAAAAAAAAGATGTGAGGGAGCCACCAAAAGAAAGCAATGGATAAGGGCCAAGCTGTGCTTACATCAGAGTGAAGCCCCAGAAGTTTTTGTACTGAAGGCAAGTATGAAGGAAAGCATTCATTACTTTATTATTTCTACAAAGAAATTGTTAAGGAGGAGGTAATATTTTAGAGGACCTCTGGATATTGGGGCTGAAGGCTGAATAGCCCAGTTTTAAAATAAATATTTGGCCAAAACCCCAAGCAAAATATCACCATCATAATCTGAATTTCTGGAATACAAGAATAAATTTGAAAGTTTTTAAAAAATGTTCACTATACAACACATTTGCTCTAATAAACCCTCATTTTCTACTGAAGTTGGTGGAAGAACAAGACTTATTTTAGGTAATTCATTTCCAGTACTTTTTTTTAATGGGGTGTGTGTGTGTGTTTTATTATGTCTGTATGGAAGATGACTTATGATGGATAATTGTACCTGACTGTACATGATTATGTTTTTAGTTAATCTTCATAAGATGTGAAGAATTCTCAAATATAACTGTTTATTGAAAATCATAAATGGAATTAATCTACTACAAATTATTTAATCTTAAATCTTAAAGGATTGTTTTTAATATTCTAAATGTGATATCAACTTTACAACTATTAGAGTCATAATTTCTTGTGCTGCCTTATAGTATATGTTAAGATAACATTTGCAAGCTCAAAAGGGATACAATGAGTTTCCTTAAATTTATGTAGCTAATGAAATCCCTCTTAATTATGGTATTAACTCTCAATCTATTTCCCTCTTTAGCTGTTTGAAAATTCATACTTATTTTTATTCATTAAATTAACAGCATAATAATGTTTATTATTCTTGTAATAATAAACATTTATGTTTCAAATGACTGATAAAATTGCAGCATATAAAGGACTAACAGAGTTTTTCCAGATGCCATTGGCCATCCTCCAGTGAAGGTACCTGATTGTTGATGTGTTACCTTGGACACTTTATGACCTTAAGACTGTAACTGTGTAACCAGATAAACCCCCTTTATAAAAGCCAATCCATTTCTGGTGTTTTGCATTCCAGCAGCATTAGCAAACTAGAACATGGCCATAAGCCCTTAGGGCAAAAGGAGCAGAAAACAAACTTGTTTCTTGGCTCTTGGACAGTTCCTCATCCATTAGCTCCAATAAATCCTCCAGGAAGTTGCATGCTAAAGTATCTTGAGTTTTCATCTTCCCTGTTCTTAGAGGGTCTAAAAAGATGAAATTCCTAGCTGCAGTACAAACATAGAAGGAGTAAAAAGATGTTTCCAGATTTGAGGCAGGGCAAGATGGTGGCATAAGGAGGTGTGGAATTTAGTTAGTCCCCTTTAGCAACTGGTAAATAGCCAGGAACTATCAGAAAATAGTCTGGAAAAAACTGATGGGCTGATATCCATGACTGGACATCATATACCAGTCAGGACTGGGTGGAAAGGCTGACATCACAGCATAGAACTGTAAGTAAATCTCCCCAAACTGTGGAGCTGGCACCCCTCCCCAACTGGCATGGCAGGCTGAGTTGCAAAACATTGCTGTGGGCAAAAGAAACAGTCCCTGCCAGGAGCAAGGGAATGTAGCTCAACCAAGCTCCAATTGCAGTTTTACTTAACAAACTTGGACTACTCAAAACATGCTATGAGCACAGATAAACCCAGAGCAAGCAGGAAAGGAACCCAGAGGTTTATCCTGACAGAAAGGAGATGGGGCTGATGAAAAAAAAAATACATAAATAAATAAAAACAGAGGCTTTTGGAGTGCACTGATTTCAGAATACTGGAAAAGTGCTGTGTCCCAAGAAAAGGGGAACACAGAACTGGGTACCAACTGTGGTTGTTGCCTGGTAAACTGGAGTGCTGGGGACTGGCTCTGAAAGGGGGACTTCTTGTTTTTTTCTATTTTTTTTTTCTCTCTCATTCTAAGTAGCTCATTAGAGAAAGCCTCAGACATTTTCAGTTGTCAGCACTGAATCAGGAAAGGCTGGAGTTAAGATAGAGAGTCAAAGGAAAACCTCAAGTGTAGAAGACAATTCCCTAAGAGGCTTAAATTCCCTAAGAAAAGGGGTGGGCATGGCCCAGCTCAAGTTCTCCCTCAGAGAACTCATACCCCAGGGCCTGGGGGGAAGAAAAAAAAAACAGAAACAGTTTAAGTTTGGCTTCTGACACCCTCAGTCCCTGGCCAGGAAAGAGTCCACTAAGAATTAAATACACCTCACCTCTTTACACCAGTGGGGAGCTGCAGGCTGACAAGTGCCACCTGCTGGGCAGGAAAGGAAAAGCACAGGGTCTAGAGGCCTCACAGGAAAGAAAGTCTGACATTCTGTAGATCCACCCTCAGGGAAACCTGATACTGAATACAGCCTCCTCCTGAGACCTGGGCCCATCTGGTCTGGGAAAATCTGATTGTGATAATCAAGGAAACAAGATGCCTAGACAACAGAAAATTACAGATCATACTAGGAAGAGTGAAGCTATGGCCCAGTCAAAGGAAGAAACTTGCACTTCAACTGAGAAACAGGAATTGAAACAGCTGATTATTAATGAAACAAACCAAAATCAATTCAAAAATCAAATCAACAAGTTGAGGGAAGATACGGCAAAATAGATGAAGGATACAACAAGGACATTGGGCAAACATAATGAAGAACTCACAAGTTTGAGAAAACAATAGGCAGAACTTATCGGAATGAAAGGTACGATAGAAGAGATGAAAAATAAAGTGGAGACTTACAACAACAGGTTTGAAGAGGCAGAAGAAAGGATTCATGAACTGAAGAACAGGACATCTGAAATCCTACACACAAAAGAACAGATCTTGAATCTTGTAGTAGGCAATGTCCTTGATTAACTATACAAATATTAGAAATCTCTTTCATGAACTAGAACAAATGTATGACACTATAACCAGAAGTTAATAATAGAGGGTTATATAGGGAAAAAATATATACCTATTGCAAACTACGTACTACAGTTAGTAGTATTTTAACATTCTTTCACCAACAGTAACAAATGTACTATACCAATACTATGAGTCAACAATGGAGGAGGGTGGTTAGGGATGTGAGGATTTGAGTTTCCTTTTTTTGTCATTATTTCTTTTCTGGAGTAATTAAATGTTCTAAAAATTTGAAAAAAAAATTTTAATTGTGGTGATGGATGCACAGCTGGATGATGGTACCGTGGGCAATTGATTGTATACTTTGGAGCTTTGGATAATTGTGTGGTATGTGAACAATCTCAATAAAAAGAAATTATCAGAGGGATACAAGTGCTGGAGAAAATGTGGAGAGAAGGATGTACCTATTCCCTGTTAGTTGGGAAGTAGGATGGTGCATCCCAGCTGGAGGGCAGTGTGGTGGTCCACAGGAAGTTAACAATGGGCTTGCTATATGGTCCTGCAACCTCGTTATTGGGTATATACTTGGAAGAACAGAGAGCAGGGACATGAATGGACATTGCACACTGGTGTTTATGGCAGCCTTATTCATGATTCACAAAGGATGGAGGTGGCCTGAGGGTACATTGACTGATAAATGGAATGGTGAATTGTGGTGTATACATACAATCAAATATCAAGCAGCAGCAAGAAGAAATGCAGTTGTTAGGTATACACCTAGGTGAATGGACCTTGAGGATATTATGTTGGGTGAAATAAGCCAGAATCAAAAAGACAAACATTATAATGCCTCACTAATATGGACTAACTACAATGTGCAATCTCTGAGAATTGAATCTGAGAGCACAGATTATCAGGGGAAGGCTTACGGTAAAGGTTCCTAGATTGTAAGCTCTTACAGCATAGCATCTATTCATGACTTGTAGTGGCTATCTCTAAATTCTGAGATGCTGAGCTGTTTGTGTACAACCTGGTCACTCCCTGTAACTTTGGGTATCCGTGTGACACCTGAGACTCAAAGCCAGAGTTCAGCAGCTATGAATGTCAGCATTACTCCATACAGCAAATGTTAAAAAAAAAAAAAAGCTGAAAAAGAGATCAGACTTCAATTAGAGATATGAATGATATGGGCTTGATTAGAACTAAGGTAAACCAGACTAAAATATAAAGGGTGATATTGACTGTGCTTTAAAACCTCAACTTCTGTATGAGACAAGGAAGAGATGTTTATTTGGTGCAAAATCTGTACTTTCTGTAGCATGCTATATAATTTAACTTGTATGTCAGTTTATTCAAACACCATAATTACAATGGAACCTTGAATGGGGGTGAGATCTGGTTGATTTGTACAGGTTAGCATGAAACCCCAATACGTCCCAGAGTAATTTGGACAGAGAGTAAGGAATATTTGTAGGACCCCCTTGAGGGCCTGAGAAAAACATGGAGACATTAAACTTCCCCGCCTGGGGAATTCCTGATATTCTTAGAAGCAATGGGGACTATCATTGTAGTAGGCCAAGTCCTCAATCTTTGGGCTTGCCCTTATGAAGCTTGTTACTGCAAAGGAGAGGCTAAGCCTACTTATAATGGTGACTTAGAGTCACCCCCAGAGAATCTATTTTGTTGCTCAGATGCAGCCTCTCTCTAAGCCCACTTGGCAAGTGAACTCACTGCCCTCCCCCCCGTGTGAGACATGACTCCCAGGGATGTAAATCTCCCTGGCAACATGTAACATGACCCCAGGGATGAACCTTGATCTGGCATCATGGGATTGAGAAAGCTTCCTGACCAAAAAGGGGGAAGAGAAATCAAACAAAATAAAGTTTCAGTGGCTGAGAGATCTCAAATGGAGTCCAGAGAACATTCTGGAGGATATTCTTATGTGTTATATAGATATCCCATTTTAGTTTTTAGTGTACTAGAATAGCTAGAAGGAAATACCTGAAACTGTTGAACTGCAATTCAGTATCCTTGATTCTTGAAGATAATTGTATAATTATATAGCTTCTGCAGTGTGACTGTGTTATTGTGAAAACCCAATACAGAGAATTACAACATACCCTCACCACCAGACCCCAGATACCCTGATCCACCAATGTTAACATTTTGCAACCTTTGCCATGTCATCCTATCATCTATCTATTTTATGAACATTTGAGAGCACACATCATACTCCTTGAATACATAATACTTCCATGTACATTTCCTAAGCTGTGGTGGTTTGGAGCTGCACATACCCCTAGAAAACATGTCCTTAAACTTAATCCATTCCTGGGTATGTGAACCCATTGTAAGATGTTTTGATGAGGTTATTTCAGTTATGATCTGCCCCTTTATAAGCAGAATGAAACTTAGACAGATAGAGAGAAAGCCACAGGAAGCAAGAAACTGAAGGTCAACAGAACTCAGAAGAGAAGGGAAAGAGACTGCTGTATGCATTTGTCATGTGACAGAGAAGTCCATGAACAAGGTTCAACAGGCACAGAATGCCAGTCTTCAGGAAGAAAGCATCACTTTAATGATGCATTGACTTGAACCTTCTTCTAACCTCAAAACTGTGAACTAATAAATTCCCATTGTTTATGCCAATCCATTGCATGACATTTGTTTGAGCAGCCAAGGAAACCATAACAGGGATATTCACTTATGTGATCACCTTATGTGCAGTTATCAAGTTCAAGAAATTTAACATTGATATAAAGCTTACATTCTATATTCCAATTTTTCTTACATCCCAATAATGTCCTTTTCAGCCTTTTCTCCTCTATTCTTAGATCCCATCCAGTATCATGTATTGCATTTAATTGTTATTATCTCTTTAGTTTCTCTTTCTTTCTTTCTTTTTTAATTGTGGAAACATACATACAGCATAAATCTTTCCATCCCAATCCCTTCCAAGCATACCATTCAGTGGGATTAATCACATTCACAACATTATCATACCCTCACCACCATCCATTACTATAATTTTCTCTCCACCCCAAACAGAAACTCAATATTCATTTTGCAGTAACTCCTTATTGCCCTTTCCACCCACTCCTGATAATCTGTACTCTATTTGCTGTCCCTATGAGTTTGCATATTGTTTATATTTTGTGGTTACCATGGGGTTTATTTTTATCATCCTAAATCTATAACAATCACATTTGATTTGATACCAACTTAACTTCAATAGCATACATAAATTATGTTCCTATATCCCTCTGTCACCCAACCTTTATGTAGTTCTTCTTACATATTTATACATTAAGAGTCAAAAACCATTAACTTATCATTACATTTTATGCATTGGCCTTTTAGATCCTGTAGGAAATAAAAAGTGGAATTACAAATCAAAAATACTGTAGTTTTGGTATTTATACTTGCCCATGTCTTTATCTTTACCAGAGATATTTTCCCACTGCCTTGTTGCCTCCATGGTTTCTGGAGAGAATTCAGCATTTAATCTTATTTAGACTCCCTTATATGTGCATGTTGCTTCTCTCTTGTGGCTTTCTGAATTCTCTCTCTATCTTTGGCATTTCACAGTTGGATTACAACTTAGGGCAGCATGGAACTGTTTGTGATTATCCTATTCAGAGTTTGTTAAGCATCTTGGGTGTGTATATTCCTGTCTTTCACCAAATTTCAGTCATTTTCAGCCATTATTTCTTTCAGTGTTCTCTCTGCACCTTTCTTCTCCTTCTGGGACTTTTACAATGCATGTATTAGTATGCTTGATGGTGTCCCACAGGTTCCTTAGGCTGTATGCACTTTTCATCATTCTTTCCTCCTCCTTCTCCTCAGACTGTACAATTTCAAATGTCTTATCTTCAGGTTTGCTAATTATTTCTGTTGTTGAACCCCTCTAGGGCATTTTTAATTTCTATTACTGTGGTCTTCAGCTCTGCTTGGTTCCTTTTCATAATTTCCATCTCCCTATCAATATTCTCTATGTGTTTATCTATTGTTTTCCAGATTTCCTTCAGTTTTTTGTCCAGGTTTTCCTTTACCTCTTTGAGCATAAAGACTATTTTTTTTTTAAGTTTTTGTCTGGAATGTCCCAGGTGTGATCCTTCCCATTGACGGTTTCTAATACTTTAATCTTCTCCTTTGTCTGTGCCATCTCCTCCAGTTTATTTGTATGTTTTGTAATATTTTGTTAAAACATGGACAATTTGATATTTTGTGTATTATTGCTGGAATTTAGACTCTAAGGTATCTGTTTCTTTAGATTGTATCCAGCTAGGGTTATGACAAAGCTTCCCTTGAATGCCAGGATCTAACAAAGAAGAAGAAGAAGAAGGAGGAGGAAGAGGAGGAGAAGGAGGAGGAGGAGGAAAAGGAGGGGATAAACAAAATAAACACCTTTCCCAATCTTTGCAGACTGACCCATGTGAGCAGGGATTAGCCATAGATTGAGTTTATAGACTACCTCCAGGCCAAAGCATAGGGACCTCTCTGATCCTTTCTGCACATGCCTCTAGTCTTGGGCATGTATGTATGGCTCCAGGGATTCCCCTGTTTACAAAGTTCTGAATGTACTGTCTTCCCTGGGAAATAGTATCCTCATGGTTCCAAGCACTCTACTGTATGTCCTACAGCCAGCCATCCCTTGCCCTAGGCAGCACAATTTGACCACTCTCCCAGTTTTCTGTAGGAGAGCTCAGTGAGCTGCCTTCTACATGCAGGGCAAATTCTAGGACAGTGAATCCCTCAGGCCACCACCAGACAGGTAGGGACAGACATATATGCTCCCAGTATGTACACAAGGGCTACTCTTCTACCCCCAGAACTGGGACCAGGGACCCTCACTAGGGGTGCAGCTCAGCTCTGCACCAAGCTAGTAAGGGGAGAGAAGGACCAGTCAGGGTGCCATGAGATCCTACTGCTTTTAAGAGGGATTTTCTTGATTTGGTACTCACCCTGTTACCATAATCCTTTAACTGTTTTCTGGGGCTTTAGAAATGTTTCTGCCACTTCCTGTTGAAATTTTCTGTGGTTGGAAGGAGACCTGAAGTGTCACACTCCACCATCTTGATTGGCTGGGACCTCCCAATAATCACATTTTTGAGCACATATTATGTGCCAGGCACATCTTAATGTGTATTCATGGCATTTACACTTCATAATCAGGAGATAAAAAATTGTCACTATCTTCTTTGACCAAGACAAGACTTGGCCTGATTAGGTGTCATTTGGGGCACTTGTATTTTGGATATATTTTTTGTACCATTTAAGGGCCTGGCAGAATTTTGAGCACACCGTAAAAACTCATGAGGTGTGGATCAGAATTAGATTCTTCAGTGATTATGGTAGTTTTCCTTTTTGCTGAAGCTTTTTCACAGTTTTGACAATGGTATGATTTCTCTTTCATATGGATCCTCTTATATAGACATCACCTATGTACACTTTTTCTCCCATGTGAGTTATCTGGTTCATATGGAGAGCCAAGTTCCGCATAAGGCCTTTGCTTTAGGGTTTGCATTTGCTTTAGGGTTTGCATTCAAAGAGTCTCTGCAAGTTCTCTAGTGGATGTTAAACAGAGATATATAAGAGAAAGTTTTCTCACACACCCTGTGTTGGTAGGGTTGCATTTCCATACCTGCTTTATTTTGACCAATATACCATCCCATTATTAACACCTGGCATTGTGCAGAACATTTGTACAATTGATGATAGTACATTTTTATAATTGTGCTATTAACTGTAGCCCATTGTTTAAAATAGGATTCACTGTTTGTGTCGTTTCACGGATTTTTAAGAAAATTATTTTGTTACCATAAATGCAATGTAACATTTTTCCTTTTAATCACATTTAGATATAAATTTCAGTGCTGTTAATTACATTCAAAATGTTGTGCTACCATCACTACTATCCATTACCAAAACATCTCCATCATTCTCAATAGGAAGCCTGTACTTTTTAAACCTTAACTTCCCATTCCCTATCCTTACCCTAGAACCTATATTCTAGAATCTGACTCTGTGTATTTGCTTATTCTAATTATTTCAAATCAGTGAGACTGTATAGCATTTGTCCTTTTGTGTCTGACTTACTTCACTTAATATGATGTCTTCAAGTTTCATCCATATTGTCACATATATCTTCTTCATTCCTTCATATTGCTGAATGATATTCCATTGTATGTATACATTTTATTTATCCATTCATCAGTTGTTGGACATTTGGGTTGCTTCCATCTTCTGGCAATTGTAAATAATGCAACTATGAACATTGGAATGCAAATATCTGCTTTCAATTGTTTTGAGTATATACCTAGTAGTGGGATTGCCTAGTTATATGATAGTTCTATACTTAGCTTTCTGAGGAACTGCCAAATTGTTTTCCACCAATAATTGAGGACTGTTCCTATTTCTCCACATCCTCTCCAATACTTGTTATTTTCTACTTTTTTTAATAGCAGCCATTATGGGTGTGAAATGGTATCTCATTTTGGTTCTGATTTGCATATTGTTGATGGCTAACGATGTTGAGCATTGTTTCATGAGCTTTCTGGCCATTTGTATATTTCCTGGAGAGATGTCTGTTTAAGTCTTTTGCTCATTTTAAAATTCAGTTGTCTTTTTGTTTTTAAGTTGAAGGACTTCTTTATATATATTGGATATTAAATTTGTATTGGATTTGTGGCTTCCAAATATTTTCTCCCATTGTATATGATGTCATTTTCCTTTCATGATAAAGCCCTTTGACATGCAAAAGTTTTAAATTCTCATGAGGTCCCGTTTAAATATTTTTTTCTTTTGTTGCTTGTGCTTTGGGTGTAGAGTCTAAGAAACAATTGCCTAACACAAAGTCCTTAAGATGCTTCAGTACGTTTTCTTCTAGGAGTTTGATAGTTCTGGTCTTTGGTCCATTCTGAGTTGATTTTTGTCTAAGATGTGAGTTAAGATCCTCAATCTATTTTTTTTTTTCTTTGCATATGGAGATCCAGTTCTGCCAGCAGCATTTCTTTAAGAGACTATTCTTTTTTTTTTTTTTTTTTTTTTTTTATCATCATTTTATTGAGATATATTCACATACCACGCAGTCATACAAAACAAATTGTACTTTCGATTGTTTACAGTACCATTACATAGTTGTACATTCATCACCTAAATCAATCCCTGACACCTTCATTAGCACACACACAAAAATAACAAGAATAATAATTAGAGTGAAAAAGAGCAATTGAAGTAAAAAAGAACACTGGGTACCTTTGTCTGTTTGTTTCCTTCCCCTACTTTTCTACACATCCATCCATAAACTAGACAAAGTGGTGTTTGGTCCTTATGGCTTTCCCAATCCCATTGTCACCCCTCATAAGCTACATTTTTATACAACTGTCTTCGAGATTCATGGGTTCTGGGTTGTAGTTTGATAGTTTCAGGTATCCACCACCAGCTACCCCAATTCTTTAGAACCTAAAAAGGGTTGTCTAAAGTGTGCATAAGAGTGCCCACCAGAGTGACCTCTCGGCTCCTTTTGGAATCTCTCTGCCACTGAAGCTTATTTCATTTCCTTTCACATCCCCCTTTTGGTCAAGAAGATGTTCTCCGTCCCACGGTGCCAGGTCTACATTCCTCCCTGGGAGTCATATTCCACGTTGCCAGGGAGATTCACTTCCCTGGGTGTCTGATCCCACGTAGGGGGGAGGGCAGTGATTTCACCTTTCAAGTTGGCTTAGCCAGAGAGAGAGGGCCACATCTGAGCAACAAAGAGGCATTCAGGAGGAGACTCTTAGGCACAAATACAGGGAGGCCTAGCCTCTCCTTTGCAGCAACCGTAAGAGACTATTCTTTTGCAATTGAGTGGTCTTTGCTCCCTTGCCAAAATTCACTTGGCCATAAATGGGAAGGTTGATTTCTGAGCTCTCAATTTTTCTCTATTGGTTTATATATCAGTCCTTCTGCCAGGATGGTGGTGTTGTGATTACTGTGGATTTGTAATTAAATATTAAGATTGGGAAGTGTGAGTCCTCCAAATTCATTCTTCTTTTTCAGGATGGTTTTAGCTATTCAGTAGCTCCTTGCCCTTCAATATCAATTTGATGATTCCTTCTCTATTTCTGCAGAAAAGGCTGTTGGACATCTGATCGGGATTACATTGAATCTATAAATGACTTTGGGTAGGATTGAACTCGGTGATATTCAGTCTCCCAAACCATGATTACAGATGTCCTTCAATTTATTTAGGTCTTTTTTTAATTTCAATTAGCAATGTTTTGTAGTTGTCTGTGTACATGTCCTTTACCTCCTGTGTTAGAATTATTCCTAGCTATTTGATTCTTTTTGTTGCTATTGTGACTGGAATTTTTTCTTGCTTTCTTCTTCCAATTGCCCACTGCTTATATACATAAACACTATGATTTTTAAGTGTTGGTCTTGTACCTTGCCACTTCGCTGAATTCATTTATTAGGTCTAGAAGCTTTTTAGTGGCTTTTTTCAGGATTCTGTGTATATAGGCTCATGAAATCTGCATATAGGGAAAGTTTTACTTCTTCCTTTCCATTTTGAATGCCTTTTATTTCTTTTTCTTGCCTAATTGTTCTGGCTGCCACTGCCAGTACAATACTGAATAACAGTAGTGTTGGTGGGCATCCTTATCTTGTTACTGATCTTAGAGGGAAAGGTTTCAGTCTTTCACCATTAAGTAGAAGGTTAGATGTGGGCTTTTTATATATGTCCTTTCATCATGTTGAGAATGTTTCCTTCTGTTTCTAGTGTTCTAAATGTTTTCATCAAGAAGTGGTGCTGGATTTTGTCAAATGCCTTTTCTGCCTCATTTGAGATGATTATATGTTTTTTTTTCCTTCATTCAGTTAATGTGTGCGGGACACTGATTACGTGCTTCAACTTGGCGGGCCTGGGCTGGGGGACCTGATCAGCCCCTGGGGAGGGTGGTGGGCACCGGCGACAGCGCCCTCCACAGCCCCCCGGGCCTGGGAAAGTGAGGCCGGAGGCAGGCCCCATTTCCTCACCCAAAATAACACTGTTAGGGGAGCCTTGCCGGAGGGAACCGCCTTTTCCCCACCCCCTTATCTTGCCCGGACACTCCCCGTTGCCAGTGCAACTCCCATTACCACCAGTGCGCATACATTGTTGCCAGACACCGTTACCGGAGCAACTCTCGCCCCTTTTCAACCAACCTCCGCGCCCTCTCAGAACCAATCCAAGCCTTTAACCTCTACAGCTACCCCGCCCTCTAAACGCCCAATATAAGCTTGTACTCTCCCCTAATAAATTCTCTTGGCTTCTTCACCCTAAAAGAACCGTGTCCCGCCTGTTCCTTTCTCGCCGCCCTCCATACTTTGCACGCCTATGCTGGGGACCGGGCCCAGTCCCCCGCCTCGCCCTCGCCTCCAGGAAAGAGCCCCCGCCGCCGGTACCCTCCAAGCAATCCTGAGAGCCTAGGATTTGGCAACCGGCCGCCACCTCCCCCCCCCCCAGACGAATCAACTGCGACCGCAAATGTGTATTACATTAATTGATTTTCTTATGTTGAACCAACTTTGTACAGCAGGAATAAATCCCACTTGATCATGATGTATAATTTTGTTAACGTGTTATTGGATTCAGTTTCCTGGTATTTTTGTTGAGGATTTTTGTATCTGTATTCATAAAAGATGTTGGTCTGTAGTTTTCTTTTCTGTGTTATCTTTATCTGGCTTTAGTACAAGGGCAATTTTGGCCTCATAGCATGAACTGGGGAGTGTTCCCTCTCAAAATTTTTTGGAAGAGTTTGAACAGAATTGGAGTTAAGTCTCTCCTTGGAATGTTTGGTAGAATTCCCCTGTGAAGCCATCTGGTCCTGGGCCTTTGTTTGTTTGGGAGGTTTTGATTACTGATTCCATCTCTTTACTGGTAATTGTTTTGTTGAGATTTTCATTTTCTCGAGACAATGTAGGTAGTTTGTGTGTTTCTAAGAATTTGTCCATTTCATCTAGGTTATGTAATTTACTGATGTACAGTTGTTCAGAGTATCCCCTTAAAATTCCTTTTATTTCAGTGGGGTTGGTAGTAACATACCCCTTTTTATTTCTAAATTTTGTTATTTGTATCCTTTCTCTCTTTTTTTTTTTTTTTTTTTTTGTCAGTCTATCTAAAGGTTTGCCAATTTTATGGGTGTTTTCAAAGAACCAACATGTGGTTTTGCTGATTTTCTCTATTGTATTTTGTTTGTTTGTTTTCTATTTCATTTGTCTCTGCTCTAATCTGTATTTCTTTCCTTCTGCTTGCTTTGGATTTTGTTTGCTTTTCTTTTTCTAGTTTTCATGCTAGGTCTCTGATTTGATATTTTTCTTCTTTTTTAATGTAAGCATTTAGAGCTAAAAATTTTCCCTCTCAGCACTGCCTTCACCCTTTCCTATAAGTTTTGGCATATTCATTTTCATTTGCCTCAAGATATTTCCTAATTTTGCTTATGATTTCCTCTTCAAACCATAGTTTGGTTGTTTAAAAGTATGTTGTTTAATATCTGCGTATTTGTGAATTTTCTATTCCTCCCTCTGTTATTGATTTCTAGCTTCATTCCATTGTATTCAGAGAATATACACTGTATGATTTCAATATTCTTTAAATCATTGAGCCTTACATTGTCACCTAATGTATGGTCCATACAGGAGAATGATCTATATTCTCTCAAGAAGAATGTACATTCTGTTTTTGTTGGGTGGAGTGTTCTATATTTGTCTGTTTATTCTAGTTGGTTTAGAGAATTGTTCACCTCTTGTGTTTTCTTATGGATCTTCTGAGTAGATATTCTATTTATTATTGAAGGTGGTGTATAGAAATTCTCTACTATTAATGTAGAACGTTCATTTCTCCCTTCAAATCTGCCAGTATTGCTTTATATATTTTGGTGTCTCTGCTGTTAAGTGCATAAATATGTGAAAGAAGGGGAGCACACTCCATCTTCAGTGTCCATGCAAAAGAAAGTTTTTTTCTACTCATTTCTGCAAGTCTTTATAGCATACAAGGTAGTTCCCTACGTGACTGTTTTCAGGTCTCCAGGGAGGGTACATTTTTTCTAAAGCCGTGAGGTGTATTTACATATCTTTAGTCTTAAGGGACAATTTCTTTGGGGGCTAGACAGGAAACAGCCCCCTGCCCCTCCTGGGGGCAGGAGGCAGGAGACAGGAGCACAGAAGGAGCCCAGCAAGAGCTCAGAAACTATTCCCCTATCTAAATTGCAGTCCGCTTTCAGACATGCAAGGCTTTTGGCCTTTTCCTAGCCCGGAGCCCACCTTCAGGCTTCCAGATTTTAGGAAATGGGCCCTATGTGTAATCTATTGAGCCAACAGAACTTCTGTGTCTCCACATAAATATTTATAATTTTTTTATCTTCCTGTTGAATTGTCCCCTTTATCAGTATATAATGACCAACTTTGTCCCATGTAACTGTGTTTAACTTAAATTCTATTTTATCTGATATTAGCATAGCTACCCCAGATCTCTTTTGGTTACTACTTGCATAGTATGTTTTTTTCCATCCTTTCTCTTTCTAGATACTTGTATTTGAATTTAAGGTAAGTCTCTTGCAGAGAGCATATAGTTCGGTCATGCTCTTTTATCCATTCTGGTGACCTCTGCCTTTTGAGTGGAGAGTTATTCCATTTATATTTAAAGTCACTACTGCTTCTGCATGTCTTTCTTCTGCCATTTTGCTATTTATCCTTTGCATTTCTTGTACCTTTTTTGTCCCTCAAGTCTTCTGTTAATGCCTACTTTTATATTTATTTGATTTTTTTGTATTATACTATATTGAGTGCCTTCTCACTTCTATTGGATACATTTTTCATCTGTTTTCTTTTTGGCTATCATGGGGTTAAAATTAACATCCTAAATATATAGCAATCATATTAGTTTGATACAACTTAACTTCAATAGCATGCACATATAATTGTCCTATACTCCTCTGTTCCCCGACTTCTTTTGTTACTTGTTACCACTGAAATCTTTCTACATTGTATGTGCACAACCAGATTTATCATTACTTTTCATGCATTTGCATTTTAGCACCTGTAGGAAATAAGAAATGGAGTTACATACTGTGCCGGTTTGGATATATTATGTCCCCCAAAAGCCATGTTCTTTAATGCAATCTTGTGAGGGCAGACATTAATCTTTTGATTGAGTGTTTCGATGGAGATGTGGCTCAATCAACTCTGATTATTTCCATGGAGATATGGACCCCACCCATTCAGTGTGTGTCTAAATTAAATCACTGGAGTCCTATAAAAGAGTTCACAGACAGGAGCTCAGAGCAGCTGAAAGAGACTTTTGGAGATGCTTGGAAGCTGATGCTTAGAGATGCTTGGAGACATTTGGAGATGCTAGCCCGGAGTTTGTTCCAGAGAAGCTAAGAGAAACAAGCCCAGAAACATTTTGGAGAATGCCGTTTTGAAACACAACCTGGGAACAAGGGAAAAGTAAATGTCAGCCATGTCCTTTCCAGCTGACAGAGGTGTTCTGGACACCATCAGCCATTCTTCAGTGAAAGTATCCTCTTGTTGATGCCTTACTTTGGACACTTGTATGGCCTTAGGACTCTAAATTTGTAACCGTATAAACCCCCTTTATAAAAGCCAATCCATTTCTAGTATTTTTGCATAACAGCAGCATTAGCAAACCATAACACATACCAAAAAATACACTGCAATAATACTGGCATTAGTAATTACCCAAATGCTTTCCTTTACCACAGGTCTTTATTTCTTTATGCCTCTTTGATCCACTGTCTAGTGTGCTTTCATTTCAGTCTGAAGAACTCTGTTTAGCATTGCTTATAGGGCAGGTCTAGTGATTATCAACTCTCTCATCTTTTTTAATCTTAATCTCTTAATCTCTCACTCATTATTGAAAGAAATTCTCACTGAATACAAAATTCTTGTTTAGCAGTTGTTTTCTTTCAGCACTTTAAGTATTTCAACCCACTGCCTTCTTGCCACCATGGTTTTTGATGAGAAATCAGGACTCAATCTAATTGGGACTCCCTTATATATAAAATATTTCTTTTCTCTTGTGGCTTTCAGAACTCTCCTTGCCCTTTGCAATTGATAGTGGGAGCAATATATGATGTGGTGTATTTTTCTTCCTGTTTATCCTGTTTGGTTCTCTCTGACCTCCTTGGATATGCATATTCACATCTTTTGCTAAGTTTGGGAACTTCTCTGTCATTATTTCTTTGACTATTCCTTATGCCCCTTTCTCTCTTTCTTCTCCTTCTGGGACTCCCATAATGTGTATGTCAGTATACTTGATGGTGTCTCAGAGGTCTATTTGGATATTTTCACTTCTTATGTATTATTTTCTTCCTGCTCCTCAGCCCAACTCATTTCAAGAGTCTCTCTTCAAGTTCACAGATTCTTTCTTCTGTCAGCTCCAATCTGCTCCTGAAACCCCCTGAGAATTTTTCATTTCCAATATTGCCATCTTCAACTCCAGTAGTTCTCTTTGGTTCCTTTTAAAACTTTCTATCTCTTTACTAAGATTGTTATATTGCTCATTCATTGTTTCCCTGATATCCGTTAGTTCTTTCTCTGTATTTTGCTTCATCTCATTGAGCATTTTTAGGATCATTATTTAAAGGCTTTGTTTGGTTTGTCGACATTCTTGTCTTCTTCAATGGTGTTTTCTGGATTTTTATCCTCTGCTGTTGGATGGGCCACCATTTCCTGTTTCTTTGTTTGCCTTGGACTCATTTGCTGCACACTGTAAATTTTAATATTCTAAAATGTTAACTCTGGTGTTTATTCCCTGAGGCATCTCTTTCTTTGTTTTGTTACAAGCTGGTGAGAAGACAGTGATTTTCTTAAGCTTCAGCCCTCCTATTAGGAAGGTCTGTGCAAGGCGAATGCAGTGTGCAGGGTTTTCCCCATTTTTCTGGGCCTGTGTTTTTTCCTTGGTTTTTAGTGTTAGTTGTTTTGGAGTTCCTCTGTTTACAGAAGTTTGTCCCTTCTGTTTCCTGGGAGTCAGACCTCCCTCTCCCAGGTGTTTGAAGCTGGCAAGCCTTTGACCAGATTGTCCATCTCTAAGTTTCTTATACTCCTTTCATTGTCTCAAGCTGTTTTTGCCTGGGGATCAAATTCGGGAGATGAGACACGCTGGTGAAGACTTTTCCAAGTCAGTCTTTTCTAGCTGAAACGGGGCCTGGGACCCATGTAGTGGGTGCAGACTGTCTCCAAAGTGCCCTGAGAGAGGATCAGGAAGGTGGCCAAGATCTTCCACAGTTCCCCAAAGCTGAGCTTTCTTGGCCTGCCCAGCAAATGCAGCCCTTCAACTATCTGTCCCCTGCAGTAAGCATAGTGTTCTTTAAGTCTTCTCTGTTGCAGCTTTTGTCAGGGGGTTGTGGGGGAATTGGAACAATGACCACCACTGCCTTTGTCCAGGGGGGTTGAAACAATGGCTGTGCTCAGAGCCGGGTCCCCAGTGATCAAAAGGTGTTTCTCAAAAGCCATGATCAGTAATCAACCATGCCCATCCCTGGTCTTAGGGAAGGGATTTTATATCTCTTTCTGTCACCAGCATGCTAGCCAGGGACTGGACCCCATGACAGTCTGCTGTGACAATGGGGGATGGGCACTGGTAGGTACCATGCAGAGCAAGCAATTTACTTTTCTTTACTGCAATTTATCACCCCTTCCTCCCACTCTTCCCTGGATGCTGTACAAAGTTCTTCTGCCCTCTGGAGTTTCAAAACAATTGTTTCAAAGAGTTCATGCCTTTTTAATAGTTATTCTTGTAGAAGGACTTAGTCCTGGAGTTCCCTACGTCACCATCTTTCCACAACCTCAATTCACTTTTTTTTTAAATTCAGTTTTATTGAGATACATTCATATACTATACAATCATCCATGGTGTACAATCAGCTGTTCACAGTACCATCATATAGTTGTGCATTCAACCAACTCACTTTTAAATATTAATTTATTATTTCACATAAGTAGAAGTTCAGTAATAGGGAAGTCTCTAGGCAAGGAGGATGGGTAGTTCAAAAATGACACTTAAGGACCCACATTCTTTCAGTCTCACTGTTCTACCATCCTTATTGTCTAGCTTCATTCTCCTGTGTGTTCCCCCATGGTTGCAAAATGATTACAGCAGTTCCCATTGTGACTCCAGACATAATGATGGTCAGAAAAAAAAGAGGCTATCTCCCCCTATGTCTCTTTCTCAAAAGCCAGGAATCTTTACCCTGTAGTTTCCATTATGTTTCCCCTCATTTCTGGTTAGTCAATATTGGGTCATTTGCATGAAGATGGGATTAACAAGATTGATTTAGACCAGTTATTCATCGTGGAAAACGTGTGAAGTCAATCACCATAGCCACATAAATGTTCATTAGAACATAGCTTTGTGAGATGAGGACATTGTCTATCTTGTTCACTACTGTATCCCCAAAGCCTAGCACAGTACCTGCCAAGCAGTAAGTGTTCAATTAATTAATAAGTCCATTTAAATACATAGAATAGGAGGAGGGGAGAAAACTGACATTTGTTGACTGCCTACTAAGTGCCAAACACAGAACATGATATTCATTGTAATTTACTTCTCACAATTTTATTGAGAAGATATTATTTCCCTTTTACATAAAAGGAAATGATGCTTAAGAGATTAAGAAGTTTGACCAAGATCACAAAACTGATTAGTCACAGGACTAAACTTTGAATTTAGGAGTGTCTGCATCTAAAGGTCATACATTTCCACTGCAGACTAATGAAACAAGAGGTAGTCTTTCCCTTTTAGAAACAACTGGACAAACCTGTGATGATACCATTTGAAGAACAGCTTAAAAATATCTGGTTAGAATGTAGAAGGAGGCTGAAGTTAAAATGTTGGGAAATAGATATGGGGTGAGGTTAGTTCATTAGAGGGAATATAAGGAATAGTTCCGTATTATAGGCGAACTTGGTTGAAAGGGGTTGTTTCGAGTCATGTATGTCACCAATTAACACTACAAATTTAAATAAGTTCATGCAGGAACTGGTACAAATGTATGACACTGGTACAAAGAGTTAATAATAGAGTGGTATGTGGGGGGAAAATAGCCATTGAAAGCTATGGACTATAGTTAACAGTAAAACCTTAAAATTTTTTCATCAATAGTAGCTAGTGTCCCACACCAATACTAGGAGTCAATAATAGGGGTGATAAAGGATATGGGGAGTTTTGGCTTTTCTTTTTGTGTGTCTATCTGATAATTTTCTTTTCACGGTAATGAAAATGGTCTAAACATGAGTGTGATACAGACATTGGGGATTGGTGGTTTGATGAGCTGAGCCCTCTATCATGGGACTTGCCCTTGGGAAGACTGTTACTGCAAAGGAGAGACTAGGCCTGCTTATAATTGTGCCTAAGTGTCTCCTTCTGAATCCTCTTTGTTGCTCAGATGTGGCCCTCTCTTTCTAGCTAAGCCAACTTGGCAGATGAAATCACTACCCTCCCCTCTGCATGGGATCTGACACCTAGGGGTATAAACCTCCCTGGTAATGTGGAATATGACTCCCAGGGAGGAATCTAGACCTGGCATCGTGGGATGGAGAACATCTTCTTGACCAAAAGGGGGATGTGAAAGGAAATGAAATAAGTTTCAGTGGCTGAGAGGTCACTCTGGTGGGCACTCTTATGCACAATATAGATAACCCTTTTTAGATTCTAATGAATCGGAATAGCTAGCAGTAAATACCTGAAACTATCAAACAACAACCCAGAACCCTTAAATCTTGAAGACGATTGTATGACAGTGTAGCTTATGAGGGGTGACAACGTGATTGGGAAAGCCATGCGGATCACACTCCCCTTTGTCCAGTGTATAGGTTGGATGAGTAGAAAAATGGGGGCAAAAAAAAAAAACTAAAGGAAGAATGAGGGGGGACAGTTTGGGTCTTCTGTTTTTACTCTTGTTTTTTTTATTCTTGCTTTCAGTTTTTCTGGTACAAGGAAAATGTTTAAAAAAATTGATCGGGGTGATGAATGAACAACTATATGATAGTAATGTGATCATGGATTATATACTTTGGATGATTGTATGGTATGTGAATATATCTTAATATAAAAAGATTTAATAGAATAAAAAAAGTGAGTGTGATGATGATTGCACAACTAATTGATGATACTGTGAGATATTGACTGTATAATTCAGATGGAATATGATAAATGAATATATCTCAATAAAATATGCCCCCAAAAATCTGGATAAGTTAATGTTTAGCCTAAGATAGATATCAGGAAACTTAGAAGAGCCTTTCACCCATAGGCTTGAAAACATAACTCCTATCCTACAGTTTTATTATTTGTTTGTTTTCTAAATATATAGTAAAACAGATGCTTGTGTGCTATCCAAAAATCTGGGGGCAATGGGCAAACTGAAAAAGGATTTTCCCCTTAAAACTAAAATGAGTCCACAGAACTGTTTGTTGAAGTGATAGGTGGTGAATACTAATTGAAAGGGCAAGTTGACATGACCTTGGAGTCCTGGATAGAATCCTGGTGTCTTGAAAGCTGGACTGTGGGAATTCTGGAAGGTTGGGTCTGTTTCTGATTTTTCTGTGTATCATCAGCACCTTGCACATAGTAGGGCCACAACAGATACAGGTGGATGCTACATTTGGGGACAAGATTGTGCCAGTAGGAGACCCGTCAGCAACAAATAAATAAAAAATTCCTAGTTTTTTATTACTACTCCCACCTTCCTGTTGCCTTCTGCTGAGGAAAACAAAGAGGACAGGAGGAAATATCAGTATCCAAATACCAACAGTTCGGCGGTGAACATGCAAAGCGGTCACCCTCAAGGTACAAGAACTGAACACGAGGACAGATGGTCTTCTATGTTACCGGAATCCCCAGCGAAGGGCGCGACTTTCCGCAGTCGCACCAGAACCTCTTGGCCGAATGTGCAGGTTCCAGGGGGAACGTTTTAGTCATAGGAACACTTCCTGCTGCCGTATAGGGGCGGGGGTAGGAAATAGCTCTCAGGAGCGGCATCCTGCCTATACTAGAGGTGGAGGAGGAGTGGGCAGAAGAGGCTGCAGGCAGAGGGGGCAGAGGAGGCTGTAGCAGAAAAGAAACTATCAGAGCCGGTAAGTGAGCCGCCTTGGAATAGAGGACAGCAGACAGCCCCCAGAGGCTCGCTTTGCAAATCTGCAGTCCCAGGTTAACCAGGCTGGCGGATAGGTTCCGGGCCGTGCCTCGTCCATCGTCTGTCAGTCGGCGCCGAGAAGGGACTGGGGTGGCGGGCCGGGGCCGGGCCTTGCGGGTCATCAATCTGCGCTTTCGCTGACTGACCGCCCTGATCCAAAGCCAGAGGGTTGCACTGGGCTGTCCTGCCTGGGGGCGCTGGGATTCCTCTCTGATCGTTTCCCTGCAATAGTGGTTGGAATTCCGGGGAAAGGATGGGGCTACTGGGCGTCCCATTTCACCTCCGGGACCTGGCAAGATCTTGCCAAGTGGGTAGTGGACATTATTTCGGGGACTAAGGGAAGGACTTGTAAAGAGACTGCCCATGACTGAAGCCACACTTTCCGCGTCCTGTTATAGTTACCCGGGCTGTTGGGAAGGAGTTCTTTGTTTTTAAAGACAAATGCCTCCTCCTGCTCCTGTCACTTTTAGACCAGTTAAGAGCCTTCAGATCCGTTATTAAACAAGCGTGACCCCTATTCGATCTATCATGTTAGTATTGCTGAGGCTATCTGGTGAATGCTTTGTAGATGCATTTGATGAGGAGATCGCAGTTAAATGTCTCCAAGCACTTTTTGAGGACTAACCTAGCTATCCCGACTATTTAGCGCACTTTCCCTCACCTTCACGTGTAATCGTTTTAGCATTCAGAGTAAGAATATACAGTCATCTTAAAGGTACTAAATTCAGTTATGATTTTATATCCACAAAAGGCTCATGGTATAAAGGATATAAAATCCTTTATCACCGAACGACAGGAGTGAAACTATTATTTAGAGATTTTTACTGGAAACATCAGAAATAGTTTTTATTAAGTTATTGCTTTTCTGTTGTCTTAGGTTCGGCTTTAGCGTGTGGTGAAGGGTACTTTTCATGGTGCATGGAAGGAAAGCCAATGCGCAGGTAGGCATTTAGGAAGAAAACCTTTTGTTTCACTGGTTGAAATTCAGCACACAATAATTCAGGCTTCATTTAAAAAAAAAAAGACTTTCAGATCTTATTAAATTCTACTTGGAACTAATGATTCTTGTTCTAAAATAAATAAAAAATAATGTAAGGAATTAATATTTTTTAATAGAGTAAAATCTAAAACTGAAGTGTACTGTAACTTTTATGTAGTTTTTAACATTAAAATTTTCCTTTTCTGTGTGGTAATTTTTTGCGATAAAGAATCATTAACTATGATACTGTATGGGTGTATAATAGTCTTCCTTTCCCTATAGAATGTAGAGGGTTCTGTTGCCATATAAAAGTAATAATTATTTGTAATACACTGTGCTACATGTCTGATTATGGTTGGTTATTTCATTGGTGTTCAATAATACATTTATTCTGTTAATTAAAATAGCAGCATTGCAGGGCAGATTGTTCAAGGACTGAAAAAGGTATTGAACATGGAACTTAGTCGAAAATAGAACTTGTGGGAAAATACAATTATATACCCTCCCCAATCTAGAATTTGGTGATACTTTTTTCTCTCTCTGTTCTAACAAGTGAGACTAAAATCCTTATTGAAATGAAGTCAATCCAATTCTATATCTTTCCTTTCAAATCCCACAATCATAAAGCAAAGTGTCATTTTTAAAACTCATTTTATATTTACTGGGCTGTTATTTGACATCAAAGATAAACAGCTCTAGCAACCTTTTTAAGAGAAGAAACGTTTCATGATAGGGTTATGATTTGTAACTTAGAACCTGAAGCAAGAACCAGAATGTGTATCTGCTTCCAAATCCATTATTGATTTATTGATTGACCTTGAATTATTCACCTTCTCTGTGCCCCAGTTTACTTTTCTAGTTTATCTTACTAGGATACTGGTAATTAATGAATACTTGGAAATGCTTTGAGATGGCCAGATGAAAACATGTTATGGATATGACGGATGTCATTATCTTATTTATATCTTTCTCTTTAGTAGGAATAATATTTGACAGCAAGTTACATAAAGAAATTAACAACCCATGTATTAAATACTTCTTCAATTTTTAACATGATTGCAAAAGCCACTGATTGCTACTATTCATCCTCAGCTGCCATATATGTCATATTTTATGTAACTGCTGAAATAAGAAATCACTGTTTTGTTTTTTTTTTAAAGGCAAAGCAGAGCCTGGGAATATTTTTGGTTTATCAGTAATTTCTATATGAATTATTCACTTAATCACTCATGACTATTTTTTTTTTCCTTGCTTAATTATATAATACTGCCAGTTATTCAAAATCGTGATGGAGAATTCTAGTGCCATTAATCATTAAGTTATATCTCTTTCTTCATCATCATCACTTGACCAGAGCCTGGCCTGCCCATTGCTCTCTGGTTTGCTTTTACCTGCTGCCTAGGTTAAGGTATGGTCACAGCTCCCTACCCTTTCCTTGTTGGGCTGTCATTCTCTTGGTGCTGCAACCCAGAAGGAAGTCGCTGCAAAGTAATGTTGGGTCTAGACTCAATTGCGGCTGGAAAAGTTTTGAATGAGAAGTAACTCATTTTCTATGGAAGTTCTCCCTACTAGATTGTGAGCTCTTTGAATCCCATGTGTCTTCTGTATCTTTGCATCTCTAGCACATGACTACTGAATAATATTTGAATAACTGAGCAATTGATCTGCACCCTTTTTTTCTCCTGCAAAAAAAGCCTAAAGACAAAAAAGAGATAAAAGCTGCATTACATTCATTTATTTACTTAACCAACACATATATGATGCAAAATTTAAGATATATTAGGATATTCAATGAAAAGTAAGTTTCCCAATGCTGACTTCAACCCCCAGTTCTCTCCAGGGGCCACCACTGTAAACAGTTTCTTAATGCATTCTTTCAGAGGCATTGTAATATGTATACAAGCATATATGGAATATCTCCTGTTTTTAAAAAACACTAATGTCAACATATCATGTACATTCTTCTATATCTTTCTTTTTTTACTTCATAAATTTATCTTACAGATTGTCACAAATAATATAGACTGCCTTATCTTTTTTAATATTTACATAGTATTCCATTGTCTGTAGAAACCTTACTTAATCAGTCCCTTTTGAGAGCTATTTACTTTATTTTAAATGTTTTGCTGTTATAAACAGTTCCACAACAAATATCCTTGCAGGCAGTTCTTTCCCCACATGTGTAAGTATAGAATAAATTCTTAGATGCAGAATTGCCCAAAGAATATGTGCATTTTTAAAGTGATACTGACAAATTTCCCCCCTTAGAGGTTATACCAGTCTATAATCTCATGAACAATATGCTTGTTTTGCAAGATATTATTTTAATCATTATTTCATTTAGAGATACTAAACTATATTGTAATGTAATTCTTCCATCCTTAAAAATATAAATAAGAAACAGAGTTTGATTTTATTAGATTGGTTTATTCATTCACCAAATGTTTCTATAGCAACTGTTTTATACCTGGGGCTTTACTGAATGTATATCTGTGAAATGATGGAAACAGACATTTAAACAAACATAATGATACAAAATGAAAAGGATTTTTATAGAAATGCAAATAGAGATGATGGAGGCTCTGCTCTGTGGAGATGAGGAAAGCTTCACAGAGATGCTGATATTTAAACTAGGTCTTCTAGAAAGAATAAGAAATAACTTCTAAAGAAGGGAATTGATTAAAGACACCATAAACACAGAGAACAACTTGTGCCAAAAAAAAAAAAAAAAAAAGACACCAAGACCTGACATTGCATGGCACGTATAGAATTGAGAGTTTATGTGGTGTGTAGGGAATGTAGGGGAAGAAAAGGAGAAGCAGGGGGGGGGGGAAATTGAGATGCAGGAAAAGAAAATGGGAAATGAGACCGGAACCATGGGAAAGCATTTGAACTTTTTATCCTTTAGGTATTGAGTAGCCAACGGACAGTGTACAAAGATCAGATTTGTTCTTTGTGCTATATTTTAGGGACATGGGCGATGGGCTGGATAAAGGAAAGTAGTGCTGGCAGGGAAACTAAACTTAAAGGATTGTTATAATTTAAATGAAAGATGATGAGGACCTAAAGTATATCTGTGTCAGTGGGAATTGAAGGAAGAGAATGGAATTGAGAGTTTGTTTAATAGTAAAATCCAAAAGATTTGGTGAACATGGAGTTACAAAAAGGTAACAATATAAATGACTCCAGCAGTTTCTAGCTTGGGACACTGGGTACTGCCATGATGAGACCAAAAATACAGGAAGAGTAACGGGTTTCCATAAGCCAAGAATAGTTCCTGTTTCTTACACTTTAAGATTATTATGTCTAGGAAAAAGCCAGATGGGGATGACCGGCAGGTAATTGGAATATGAATTTGGGCCAGAAGAGAAGGTTGGGCTGGAAATAAAAAGTTTGAGTGTCATCAGTACACAGAAGATTCTTAAAGCTGTAGGCATGAATCAGGGTAGACTAGAGAAAGAGAATGTCAAGGACAGAACCCTAGGGAATACCAAGGATGTTTAAATGGAGCCTAAGTGAAGACCCAGTGAAGATTCTGAAATGGGTGAAAAGCCTAGGTGCTTAGGGACTTGGTTTATTTAATTGTATATAAATAATTTTTCACTGACAGTGAAGATCAAAGTAGCTGCTCCCTGAGTTCAACTTCAAAAGACAAAAACAAAAACACACACAAACAAAAAACAAAACCAAAAAACACCAAATCTCATATCACTTGAATTTCTTTTTTATTCTAGTCAGTCTAAAATGCATGCTTAAAAAGATAGTTTAAGATATACCTGCTTGATTTGACTTTTCCCTGGTTCAGTATTTAATATCAGTAAATTAAATATGTACTTGGTTTCTTAGTCTTCCTTGCATTTGCAGGATGGCTATATGACATGTTCTCCCAAGGAGATGTCAGCAAAAGTTGGTAAGGGGTATTCTAGGAAGGCTTTTGCTTTTCTGGCGTAAAGGGAGACAAGCTTGCTTGCATGGCTATTTGCCCTTCCTCCTTCATCCTGCCTTGATTCCTGGGCCAAGGCACTCAGTGCTGACACTCATTTTATCTAATGAACAGAGATTAGATGTCTTGAGGCTGAAACAGTTGCAACCTATTTTCAGACTTTACAGGGAATAACAGCCTGGCTTTCTGGTATGGAGTCAGGCTTGGAATGTAGTGCCTAATGTTTGCCTTTCTAGAAAGTAGAACTGGCATTCTATGTTAGTGTTACACTAATATTTCCGTGTTGAGGACGCACAGATCTCTAGCTTTGTCTGTTCAGGTGTGTTTAGGACTATTAATGAGGGTAGTGCAACTGAATCTTTTTTAAAAAGCAAGATGTGAATTTCCAAATTAAAACAAAATTTTTGAAGTATAAAAGGAAAGGTGTTTATTTAGATAGGGAGCAAAATTTGAGACAGGAAAGATTCTACAGGTAAGTTTCTGTATTCAAGTTTGTTAGTAAATTTAGAATATGTGACTAATTTTAGTGTTTCACATTTGGACTACTGTATTTTTAGTATCAGAATGTTTGGGGCTGAAACTAACAAGTAACCCTGAATCAAAATGGCTTAATCAGTGTAGAAATCTTTTCTTTATATGACAGAAAGCCCATAGGTAGGGTGGGCTCTAGGGTTGGCTGATTCAGTAGCTTGATAATATCATCTTGGACCCAGGTTCTTTTTGCCATTCCACTGTAGCTTCTGCAATCTCAGCTTCATGCCAACCTAAAACTGATCTCTTCTCCCCCTACCAGCACTACCAATGCTACATTCTTCCTTGTATTGCCCAGAAAAAGAAATTCTCCCTCAATCATGGAGTATAAGTTCTGTCCTTCAGTTTGATGACCACTTTAGGTAAGGGAATGCCACCAGCTAATTGATTTAAAAGAATGTAGGATCCACCCTTAAAGCTAGGGATACGGGCAATTTCCCCTGAAGCACATGACTTGGTGGGGGAACAAAATCAAGGTTATGATAAAGTTAGAGATCGTTGATGTTATAAAATAGGCTATTACTAAAATTTATCTTGAAGTTATGCTTTCATAAGTGCTAAAATAATTAAAAATCTGCTAAAGTCACCATTAGCAGATTTTATACCTTTTGGTTTTATAAATACTAATCCTTTCCCAGAGATGACAGAGTCATTTTATGTAGAAGGCAAAGGTCTATTTGGTCTCCCTGGTTTATTAACTGTGGATAAAGTCTAGAATAATCCTTTCACTTGCCTCCTTCAACCCTAAAATACACGTGATTCACCTTGCAAATTAAGTTAATAAAAATATAATTCATTTCTGTTTCTTTTTTCTGTAAATTTGTAGTGTCATTAGGTCAGTATTGGGATAGAAATCCACAGATTGAAAAAGGAAATAACTTGAGATACCCTATTTCTAGGTGAATTTTTATGGGAAAATAAAGCCTGTTCCCTCAAGCCTTTAATTAAAACCTTTCCTAGGATTCTTCTCTATCATTAGGAGCACTGGGATTCAGTATCTCCAAGTTTGCAACTAAAATTAGTTTTCTGCAGCCCCTGGAGAAGAGAACACAAACTGGTACCCCATTATTGAGTTCACAGATACGTTTCATTTGGCTTCATAGTGTTTAAAAATTACTCTGAATTAGTTAGCAAATTGAAAAATCAGATTTTTAGCCTTTCTTGAAAAGTTGAAAGATCTTGGCACTCCCCCATGGAACTAAGTAGCAGCTGCTATCTTTAGTTGTAAATGTAGACCCTCCAGTTAGCCCCACACACCCACCTGTTTAATTCATTTACCTTCTGTGTCTAGTCCTGGAGACATTTGAGACTGAATCCTCCTGCTCTATAAACTTTAGATTAGCAGAAGTAAAAAATAAACGCTCTCTTCTATTGGCATCTTGTACTTTTTTGAAATGCTTCTCTATTAACCTGCAGTTCATACTTCCTTCAATTCCCCACTCTCTCTCCAAAGCTTTAGAGTGTTTATTCCATCAAATTCCAAGAAAAGAAGCTGTGAATATAGATTGTGGCAAGGTGTGAATACAACCTATTTTTCAGGCCCCTGTTATAATTTCCCTTCAAAGGTACCCAGAAAAATATACAGAAAAAATACACTTTCTGCCAGTAAAACCCTGTGGACATGATGAGAATGATGGAGAGAGGAGCTTAGCTTTTTTAAAAGCACTTTTAAAAAGCAAATAGCTTAATGTATAGAATTAAATACAACTTCTAGAATTAAACTGCTAAAATTAAATACAATTTCTCAGAATATCTAAAATGAGGTACCTCTTAAAAGTCTCAGCCTGTCAGTGATCCTTGTTCTTGTTCCCTTTCATTTTTCTCTTAAAAGAGCACCATAGTCTAACCATGGCAGTACCATCACTTTTTCTTCTAAGAATAACAACCATATAGACCAGATTTCCAGGGTAATTCCCATTTCAAGCATTCTCTCAAGTTGCCCAATACGGTTTGAGATTAAAACACACACACACACACACACACACACACACACACACACACACACAGAATTTGAATTTGGAGGACATGCATTCAGACAAATCCCAACACAGTCACTAATTGTAAGGTAAGTGTAATTATCCTCACATTACGAATGATGAAAGTAGGACTCAGGGAGGGTAAATAATTTGCTCAGCATTATACCTAATAAATGATGGAGCTAAAATTTGAACCTCTGTTTGCTAGGCTACAAATCTGGTAATCTTTCAAAAGAACTAAACAAGAAAATTTGGAGGGTATACTTATTTTGGCAAGAAGAAAATTTTAATTCATTTAACAACTGTTTAATGAGCATTAGATCCAAGTGTTGGGGTATAATAGTTAGCAAACGAGAACAAAAGCCTTTGTTCTCAGAGGGTTTATATTCTAAATGGGGAAGAGAGCCAATATATTATGTCAAGAGGTAATATATATATTGACTCCCAGGGAGGAATGTAGACCCGGCATCATGGGATGGAGAACATCGTCTTGACCAAAAGGGGGATGTGAAAGGAAATGAAATAAGCTTCAGTGGCAGAGAGATTCCAAAAGGAGCCGAGAGGTTACTCTGGTGGGCACTCTTACGCACAATTTAGACAACCCTTTTTAGGTTCTAATGAATTGGGGTAGCTGGTGGTAGATACCTGGAACTATCAAACTACAACCCAGAACCCATGAATCTCGAAGACAATTATATAAAAATGTAGCTTATGAGGGGTGACAGTGGGATTGGGAAAGCCATAAGGACCACACTCGCCTTTGTCTAGTTTATGGATGGATGATTAGAAAAATAGGGGAAGGAAACAAATAAACAAACAGAGAAAGGCACCCAGTGTTCTTATTTACTTTAATTGTTCTTTTTCACTTTAATTATTATTCTTGTTATTTTTGTGTGTGTGCTAATGAAGGTGTCAGGGATTGATTTAGGTGATGAATGTACAACTATGTAATGGTACTGTGAACAATCGAATGTACGATTTGTTTTGTATGACTGCGTGGTATGTGAATATATCTCAATAAAATGAAGATTTAAAAAAAAAGAGGTAATATATTTATGAAGAAAAATGAAGCAAAGTAAAGGGAATAGGGTGGTGGGAGTAAGAGATGCTATTTCATATAGAATGGTCTGATAAGTTGACATGAGCAGAGACCTTGGGAGTGAGCTCCAAGGATATTTGCAGGAAGGACCTTTCAGGAAGAAGAAATAAGGCTCTTAGCAAAAAAAAGCCTTAACATTTTCTAGAAACAACCAGGAAGTCTGTGTGGCTAGAGAACGGTGAGCAAGGGGAAAGTGGTAGGAGATGAATTCGGAGAGTTAGCCAGGTAACTGGTCCTGTGGAACTTGGTAAACCTTAATTAGGCTTTGGTTTTTACTGTGAGCATTTAGAGGGTTTTGAGCAAAAGTAATTTGACTTGCTTTTCTAAAAGATCATTTGGTTGTTTAGGGAAGAGAATATAAATTGACAAAGGTGGAAGCAAAAAGACAGCATAGGAGGCCATTACAAGAGTCCAGTAAGAGATAGTCTGGATTAGGGTGGTACTAGTGGCAGTGTAGAGACATAATTGGATTCTAGGTATCATTTGAAGACAGAATGACAAGATTTCTTGATGGATTGAATTTGAAGGTATGAGGAAGGAAAGGGGCTCCAAGATTTTTGGCCTGAGCAACTTGAAAAATGAAATTGCCTTTTATTGATCTGAGGAAGACTAGGGGAGAGACACATGGGGACAGGTAGAGAATCAAGGGATCAGTTTTAGGTATATCATTGAGATGGACTGAGTTCATTCAAATGGATCTGAATTAAGTCGTTATCCAGGTAGGAAATAAGACTCCATTAACATTCACATATGGATGATGGGAACCATGAGATTAAATAACCTCCCCCAAGGATGTGTATAGGGACCAGAGATCTGAGGATAGAAATTTGGACAACGACCACATTTAAGAGAATTAACTTTCTAAAGCTGCAAATCAGGCAGTTGATAAGGATAGAGAAATTACCTATTAATAAAGTCAGAATCTCTACTAATGCAGTAATAACAGCATGATATTTTTTTGCTATGTTATACTTTTAAAAGAAAAAAGTAGATATGTAGAAATTAGCTTATCCACATTATTCTTAGGTAAATAAAAAGAATTGTTGTGCCAGTTTGAATGTATTATGTCCCCCAAACGCCATTATCTTTGATGTAATCTTGTGTGGGCAGACCTATCAGTGTTAGATTGAAATTCTTTGAGTGTTTCCATGGAGATGTGCCCCACCCAACTGTGGGTGATGACTCTGATTGGATAATTTCCATGGAGGTGTTGGCCTGCCCATTGGGTGGGTCTGAATTAAATTACTGGCACACTGTATAAGATCAGACAGAAGGAGCAAGCTTGCTACAGCCAAGAAGGACACTTTGAAGAAAGCACAGGAGCTGCAGATGAGAGACAGTTTGAAAATGGCTGTTGAAAGCAGACTCTTGCTCCGAAGAAGCTGAGAGAGAACAAATATCCCAAGTGCAACTAAGAGTGACATTTTTGAGGAACTGCAGCCTAGAGAGGAACGTCCTGGGAGAAAGCCATTTTGAAACCAGAACTTGGAGCACACACCAGCCACATGCCTTCCCAGCTAACAGGTTTTCCAGATGCCATTGGCCATCCTCCAGTGAAGGTACCCGATTGTTGATGCGTTACCTTGGACACTTTATGGGTTTAAGACTGTAACTGTGTAACCAAATAAACCCCCTTTTATAAAAGCCAGTCCACCTCTGGTGTTTTGCATTCCGGCAGCATTAGCAAACTAGAACAATTGTATTTGAGTTCAACAGTACCATCTTTATGTACATAATTATGGTTGCAACAATAACACTTTAATTTAAACATGCAGTGTCAGTATTGCAATAGGAATTTTTGAATTGGCCTTCTGTCTTTAAGGGTGATGTTTTAAAAAGAAGCTTGATTATATCACTGATAACCATGTGATTTATTCTTTCAGCTTCTACTCTGTACAAGGCACTGTTAAACACTGGTTAAAAGCTTTCTTCATTGTTTATGTGGGCGGTAAAAGTTATCCTTTAACTGCTCAGCTTTACGTTTCAGCTTTTAAATTGTCAAGAATAAACAGTGCTGTTTCTATCAGATGTCAAGAACAGTTTGTACTTTATAGTATAGACTCACCACAGGCTGAGGCCAAGCACAGAAAGATTGAATTTATAAGTACTTTGAAAGGAAGAACCATGTCCTTTGTTTTCACATTGTGTCTGCATGCAATTTCTTCTTCCCAGAATATCCTTTTAGTTTCTCCACCCCTTTGTCCCAGGGGATTCAGTCAACACCTAAGATTTTATTATACCATAGCCTTTGTCAGTGCTACAGATTTGAGATATTAAACTATGTCAGTATAGTTATAGATGATTAGCCTCTGAGAAAGACTCACATGAAGCTGATCTAAAACCCAGTGATCAAAATGCTTGAGTCACCTACCCCCCTTTTAAATAACATAGTAACTTTGGAAGAATTATTCATCAGAAGGTTGCTTAGTGAATATAGAATCAGAAACAGAAATTTAATGATCTCCAGCATGGGTGTAGAATATTTTACCTAAGCTCTGGGAAGACCCAATATGATATTCCCACCCCACAACAAAATACACTCCTTTCTAGTAATCTGTTTGCTTATGCCTATCAGATCTAGGATCTTTCTCTCTTGAATGATGTTGAATAAATTCTTAACACATTTTGCCTTTCTAAATCACATTTTTTATCCTGGCTGCCTTCTTTCTGGCTATTCATGTGTCTTCACTTTTAGATAATTAGATTCCCTGATTCCTCTTTATATTCCTTTGAATTTTCCATAGTCCATAGCAAAATGCTTTGTACATTATAAAAAATTAGTAAATAGTTGTTAAAAGAGTAATTACCTTCTTAACTGAGAAGCATAGACTCTCTTTTCTCTGCATGTTTGTCAATACAGTGTGATGATTATGAAAATCCCAATATCTTTGTTCTAACACTATATTTATCAATAATTTACATTGTAGTTTTCATCTTGATGTCTATATATGAAACATGAATATAATGAACAAATTCATTTCCCTTATATGTATTGTCTGGAGTAACTTTTTTTAAAGATAATAAACCCTTGACTATATTTTAGAAATACTTAAAGGTAATTCTGAAAATTTCTTAGAACATCCCAGTAACTTTTAGCTAGAAGAGGGAAGACTAAGGTTTAATTTTGTTATGTTTGTTTCCTTAAATCCAAAATTCATTTTGTAGGCTTCTTTTACTAAGTCGTTTGACTCTTGTGCTATTTCACTGGTGAAATTCTTTGTGATGATGACTGAAACTAAAAAAGTCTGCATTTAGTACTGTTTCTCGGGCTCCTAAAAAGAGTTGTACAGTAATTTGGATAATCCTTAAGAAAGAAAAGCAAAGACAAATACCTTATTTTGAATTGCTAGATATTCCTATAAACTCTCTCCACTCCCCCAGCAATTATGTGAATCACATTTATTAAATAGTCACAGTATCTCAGGGGGTGGCCATCATTTATTCAAAAAACATCAGGAGATCTGCTCTGCTATTGAAAATGTCATGATTCTGAGCAAGTCCTAACCAAATGAGTGTCTTCAGCTGTAAAAGGAGGGCATTGTGCTAGATGATGTGATGATCCATTCTATTCCAAATCTTTTTCAAGCTGGAATGACAGGTTATTCTAAGCAAGAAAGGGCAGTTTTCATATTTAAAGACTTGTAGAGAACATCAATTTATAAAATTTATAGATACATACATATATACTCTGATCCTATAATGTAGGTTTATCAAATTTGATGAATGTACAGACTCCCCTTTTGGTCAGATCCCTTTTGTTGTTGTTCTGAAATTTGTTCTCTTCACTCAACCTCATATTTTAAAAATCAACTACATTGGTTTATTGAACTATTTCCTGCTACTGGTTCCATTAGTGGAGGCAATAGGGAATAGTGTTTTATTTTTTTTATTCTTTTTTTACACAGCGGCTGCACCATTTTACATTCCTATCAGCAGTGAACAGATGTTCCTATTGCTCCACATCCTTTATACTTGTTATTTTCTGTTTTATTAACAATTTCTAGTCTAGTGGGTGTGAAATGGTGTCTCTTTGTGGTTTTCATTTGCATTTTCCTAATGCCAAATGATTTTGAGCATTTTTCATGTGCTGATTGGCCATTTATATTTCTTCTTTTGAGAGATGTCTATTCAAGCCCTTGGCCCATTTTTTAATTGCATGGTCTTTTTGTTGTTCAGCTGTAGGATTTCTTTATTATTATGGTTACTAAACCTTTATTGGATATGTGGTTTCCAAATATTTTCTCCCATTCCGTAGGTTGTCTTTCTCATGATAAAGTCCTTTGAGGCACAAAAGATTTCATTTTGATGAAGTCCCATTTGTCAGTTTTTTCTTTTGTTACTTATGGTGTAAAGTCTAAGAAACCATGCCTGAATGCAAGGTCCTGATGAGGCTTCCCTATGTTTCTTCTAGGACTTCATAGTTTCGTTCTTATATTTAGGTCTTTGATCCATTTTGAGTTGATTTTTGTATATGATGTGAGGTAGGGATCCTTCATTCTTTTGCATGTGGGTATCCAGTTTTTCTAGCACCATTTGTTGAAGAGACTATTCTTTCCCCATTGAGTGGACTAGGAATTCTTGTCAAAAAAATCACCTGGCAGTTCAACATGGCAGACCGAGACTCTCCAGGGCTCCGTCTCCCCAAAGAAATTTTGAACAATGAGAAAGAACTGGCAGAAACATCTTTTTCAAAGCTCCCAAAACAGTTAAAGGACCATAGTAACAGGGTGAGCACTGAATCAAGAAAAAAGGTACTAAAGAAGCAAAGATCTCATGGGAACTGACTGGTCCTTTTACTGCCCCTCACTGGCTTGGTGTGGAGCTGGCCTGTGCTCCCAGAGCAGATCCCTGGTTGCAGTTCTAGAGGGAGCACAGTAACGCTCTTGCACATACTGAGAGCATGTATGTCGGGCCCAATCTGACTGATGTTGGCCTGAGGGACTCGCCATCCCAGATCTTGTCCAGAGTGTGGAAGGCAGTTCACAGAGCTTTACCACAGAACATAATGGGAGATCACTATTTTTAAAGGAAAATAATTAATACACCCTCTCAAGAGTGTGTCCTCTAACACAGTTTCGGCAAAACATACTTTAATATACAGGAAATGCCTGACTTAGAGACATCCACAGTCTATGTATACAAGTAGGTACCCATTACTGCACCCTAAAGCCTTTGTTTAAAAAAACACAAATAAACAGCACAACAGATCTTAGAGCTTTGGAAGAATTTGTGCCTTCAGACGTAGAATAGGAGAATTTGTGAAGAAGAGGACTAAATTAGTGGGAAATATTCCCTAGTCAAAGAAGGATCAAAATGATCTTCTCTGCTCCATGATATGTTACTGAGTGAAAAAGGAAAATAAATACAAACATGTTTGTGCATACTAAAATATCTAGAAGGATAGATCCCAAGGATGTACTGTTAAAGCGTACCTCACTGGGAGAAACATTTGCATTTTACTTTATACGCTTTATTTTCTAATATGATAATACATAACACTTTTGTTAGGCAAAGAATAAAGGGCTTCTGTGAAATTTATACTGTTTTTACTTTTATCTGTCTTTCTACCTAAAATTAGACCAATTAAAATTAATTTGGGCATTTTTTATATATTCAGGATCACTGGAAGAATTTAAGAATTTGTATTACAAATATATTCAAGTGAGTTAGTTTAATATGACCCCCCCCCCAACATCTTCCTGTAATCAACTTTATTAAAAGAACACAGTTCTTATTTGTGGGGAAGTGGATATGAAATAGGTCATTTTGGAGCCCAGAACATTTCAAGGAACTGGGCTGAAAGAAGGGGGAAGGATAAAATATTCCAGGAGCTACTGAAGGTGATTGAGAAAAGTTATAGAAATTGAGGTGGGAATGTGCCAAAAGCAAAATTCACATGTTTTAGAACTTGGTCTTGGGCAATCCTGAAATGAGAGATATTCTTTTCCTTCTTCCTTCTTGTATCTCTTGGCCCTTATGGCATGGGACCTCAAAACTCAGGCCAGACATATACTTACATCAGTGGCTTTTCTTATATAATCTGCAGTTTACAAAGGCACCTAAAATATAAATATATGTGAATTTGTGTGTGTACATACACAACTGCAGCATACGTACCTGAACGGAGTAGTATATGCCAGAATGTTTCTCTTCCCTTTGGGTTTTTTTCTTAAATTTTTTATCTTGAAATACTTTCAAACTGAAAGGACAGTTTAAAAATAATAATAATACATATCACATACAAAGAACTACAACATACACCCTATGCCCCCCATCCACTTATCTTTCATCTGTGAATCTTTCCATTTATCATTCATTTTCTGAAGAGTTGAGTGTTTGTTGTATACATCATGCACCTTGAATACTTAATACTGCCATGTACATTTCCTAAGAACAAGGATATTCACTTTTGTACCACCTTAAGTGCAGTTATCAAGTCCAAGAAATTTAACATTGATTTAAAGCTTACAGTTTATATTCCAATTTGTTCATTTGTCACAATAATGTTCTGTTGAGCCTTTTCTCTTCCTTTGCTAGATCCCATCTAGGTTCAAGTATTGCATTTAATTGCCATCATCTCTTTAGTCGCTCTTTTTTTAGTGGGGAGAGGAGGGATATATATGCAACTAAACTTTCTCCTCTCAACGACTCCTAGTACTATTGAATGGAATTAATCACATTCACAATAGTGTGGTACCCTCACTACTTTCCTTTACTAAAACTTTCCCATCTCCCCAATCAGAAACCCTACACCTATTATGCATTAACTCCCTATTCCCCCTACCCCCTGCCCCCTGCCCCTGGTAACCTGTACTCTAATTTCTGTCTTTATGAGCTTGCATATTCTCCAATATTTTCTTTTTTTTCTTTTTTTTTTTTTTATTGCAAAAGTAATTATTTATTACGACAAAAATAAAACTGTTGAACAAAAACACATGAATGTTACACTGTATTGCACCACGATTGCCCAAGTGTCTACAAGATGAGCATTCCAGAGCAAACAGCACCCTTTTACTTGGGTAAATAGGCATGCAGCAGCAACCCATCATGACATAACTGCAGAGTAAAAAATTATGAGTCCTGGCAACCTAAACATACAAAATAGGAATTTTATGACAGTCATGAGCTATTGACCCTTTTAAAACATGCGTTTTAAACAGCCTGACCATTAGAACAAGCTTTGAACCATTTTCAAGTAGTGATGACATATATGCACTGAATAATTTGTTTGCTCTTTTCATTTTACTAATGCTTCTTTTAATCTGTTGGACCAATGGCACACATTTCAGTCAACTGGTTGGGATTAGAAGCATAGTTTGTAGCATGAAAGACTTATTTTCCCTCTGTACAATACCGAGGACCACACAAAGACGCAATTTGTTAGCTCGGACCTTATCAGCACCGTTTTCTATTCGGCCAGGCTGAGAAGCCACGCTCTTGCGAGACCTTCTCAGACAGGCTGAAGCCTGGTGGGTAACACCAGTTTCACCTAAATCTTAAATGACCGTAACTCTAAGAACACACACTATAGCAGCTGCGCATTCAGACGATGGAAAGTACACAGAACAGAGCATCTGTCGCCTCCTCTTCAATGCTCGGAAGCACCAAGTGCTGTTCAGATGGCCAGGGGCGATTACAGCATAAATGATATCCTGACTGAAGAGAAACGCAAGAGCAAGGCTGTACCTGCTTTTCAATTTTGCTGTCTGTTTTTTGAAACCATGCTCTGTGAAACAGACGAATAGGGATTAAAAATTCTACATATCACATAATCGGAAAAAGGAAAACCATCATTTTATTTCACACTCTTAATGAAATAGCAGCTCAACTTTTTTTAAAATCAAAATTAAGTTTCTATAATTACACTGAACAGTTTACTCCAAGAGAACAAATAGGAGCTGCACAGTCCATGAAATTTCCTGAGGGAAAATGTAAAATTAAAATGATTATAGTCTTTCTTGTGACTAGGTCTAAAACACACAAATAAATGATATTTAATCCAGATCAACTGATAGTCATTTGATATCTCACCAGCACTAATGGAAATATATTCACAGTGTAATATGATCAAATTTTAGAAATTTTCCTTAAAATGGTTTAATAAAAACAATTTAATATTGACTAAGCACTTGCCATGTGCTTTAATGAAGACCATTTGCAAATGTGAAATACCGCATTAGTTCTGCTGGTGGTAAACAACTAAAAACAAAACAAAATCCCATTCCTTAATTGTGAATATTGCATATTTCAATTAGTTTGGGAGAAAAGGGAGCATTTATGGGATGGTGCAACATTCCACAAACTGAGCAAAGCACCTTATGGATTGAAAATTGAGGTAATTCTTAAATTAAAATCTTACAAGTTTATGCACAAGAATTTCTGTTTTTAGGACTTTACTTTCTATTTCAAAAGATATGCAAAAAACATTTTATTTTTTTCCCATTCCATAGGAATATGCAACTTTCTGGTAAACAAAAAGTAAGAAAAAGATGCATCTAAGTGACTACACTCCCCAATTCTTAAAGCCAACTCAGCTTTTACGTCCTGTGGCCACATTAAAAATAACAGAGGCCATTCAGATCTACGGTAGAAGACTGTAATTTCTAGTAATTTTAAGTGCCTCCAATGGTGGTGATGGGGGGTGGGGTTGGGGATGCACTGTTTTCACTCAAATTTTCTACTGGCTAATATCCTTTTGAAGATTTTCTACCCCATGTCAGTCTTTGTTTCAAGTATTTTGACTTATGCTTCAAGTGTTTGGACCTGAATCTCCAAACTGACATCTCCCAAGTATTTCGCAAACCATATGCATTTAAAATTCTTTGTAGGTCTGCTGAACACAGTATCTTTTTCTACTTTAAAGGTGAAATTGAGCAGTTGAAAATAATTTTCATATTGGCCATCTCTATCTTTGATCACCCGGAGCTCTTAAAAGATACTTTTTGGGAATGTGACTTTTGGATTTCAGTCTTCAAATGAACACTAACTGGATTAGGATGAGACTATTAAAAAAAAAAAAAAAAACTAATCCTGACTGCAAACCACCTTCAGATTTATGAATATTTAAAATACTGACATTGTGGCTGTAACACACTTTTCAACACTGGGGCATCACACAGAACTGTCATGTGTGGCAGGGGGCACCTGAAGCCAACAGACTACACAGACGAACCATGTCGTTCCAGCAGCAAAAGCCGGAAAAGTGAGCAAGGCAAGTGGGACAGAAGTGCTTCCGCCAACACATACTGGCACATTACAAGAATATCAATTTCTTAGCAATATGGCTTATTTTCTCTTTTGTGTTGTTAATAGCTATTATTCAAGTTGAATACCCAGTAACTGATACTTTTTGTTTTCCTACTTGATTGTATTCTTTTACTAAATGAAATGATAATGCAGGTGAGATTCAAATACTAGAAAGGAATTTAACTTCACATTACATGTCTTTCCTTACAATATTCCAGGTTTTCCAATTTTAATAATAGCATATAAGGATTCAGGATTTTAAAATCAAGACATGTTAGAGCTCTAGTGTAAGTTCCTCAGTTTAGGAAAGAAGGAACTTAAAAGTATCTAAGGCCAAGAGGACAATGGCCAAGGGAAGACTGGGACCGACTTCTTTAGAGGCAGGCCAGCCCGAGAGTCTTTATACCACACATGCTGCATCTCGAAGTGACTAACCCTGACAAAATGCAAAAGATCCTTTAGAATTGAGCTGGATGTGGAGTTTTTTTGGACCCAAAGTGGTTTCCAAAAATAAATGCCAATGAAATTTACCCAGCTCTAGGCATTAACACCAGCATTTTCCCCACTGAGGAGGTTCTCAGTTGAGAGTGCTGGGGGAAATAATTCTGTTTATAATGTGCCCTAACATACTTAGACCAACAGGATTTAAAAAATCTTCTAGTTTTCTTTAAAATTTTCTGCTTCGTGACTTCACATAGCTCCTTGGAGAAGGCGGTCCACGGAGCTGCCCACACCCAGAGGAAAACGCCTTCTCTGCACGCAGCAGATTCTCAGACAGACCAGGCTGCGTCGAACGGCATCGCAGTGCCTGTGGCCACAGCGCTGGTGCCCACCTGGAAATTATTTTTAGCAATGGAATACAGATTTATTATTCTTTTTTCTAACAAATTTTATGAGTAATTATACCTTTAAAGCATAGTAACACAAGAATCTAAAAGCAAAAATTACATATTTAATCTTCAATTTTTAATCGATTAATAGACATTTACATTAATATTCCAGATTTTAAGGGATTAATAATTCACAATTCAAAAAATGAAGAATATCTCTTGTAAAAGGGCCTGTTAAATACTAAGAGAGTCCTCAAACGAGCATCAATAAGAGCAGAGGTGGGGTTAAAAGATGAAGAAAGTAACATATTCAAAATTAGGAAAGATGCCAGATTTGAATTTACAGGGTAGTTTTCTATTTAAGTTGTAACAATATATTGAAAAGATTACCATTAAAATTTAATTTCTCTATTCTCAAACTAAAAACATAATGTGGAATAACCTCCTGAGGGTAAGTAGGCAGCTGCGTTGCTTTCCAATACTTAGGAGAGACCTTGGGAGGCAGCGTGCGAGGCTGAAGGGGAGGGCGAAGTGCCGATCACATGATCAGCAATGACTCAGCTGATAATCTGACCTCCAAAGAACAGGCATAGTATAAAATTGAGAATTTATCTCAAAATATGAATAAAGGCACTAATGAATTACAGTTCGCCTTTTTCACCCGGCAGTACTGCGTAATTGGTTTACCATGAATGTCAGAATTGGCGCTTCAGTACTAGATACCTGTGTGAGTCAGCACATTCTCTTGGAGTAAAAGATAACTGGCTTTCATACTATTGTAACAAAAGGTATCTAAAGAGAACTTATAAAATACTTTTAAAAAATTTTACATAAATTTCCTGGTTGAACTTTTACAAAATGTTCAGTCAATCAACGTTCAAACACAGATTTTGGCACAAAATCTAGTTGCATGCTGATTTCATCTTCAACACACAGTTAACATAAATCATTTCTAATGCAAAACTAACATATTTTAAAAAAGAATTTAGAAAACAAAATAAATTGTATCTTAAAAATTAAATAGCAAATTTGAGTATATACTAGTAGTTGTTTGACAAAATACAATTGACTAGTAAAAACACTTTTGATATAATGCTGATGTGGTAATACAAAAAATAAACATATAATTTGCTTGAGGAAAATTGAGCCAGCCAATCATACTATGTAGAAGGCAGATAATCATTTCATAATAAGAATGGTTACAGAAGTACTGAATATGCTTCTTTTCAAAACAAGACTTAAAAGAATTACCTTTAATATAGACAGCTGAACTATATAACCAAGATAGAAATTCAGGCAAAATGTGCTTTAGGTAAAAGGTGTTTTTCAATAACTTTCCCTCCACCCCACCCACATCCATACCCCACAAAGCATCCATACTATTTTATGTCTCCTTTGTTCCCATGTTACTGATTATGAATTATGTTTAAAAAAAAATAAAAAAAGCTTATTCTCTACCTGTACAGAATCACTAAGAAAAAGGTTAAAAAAAAAAGTCAAACCATTAGTTCCCAAAGTCTAGAAAGCTTTACTTTCGACATTTTTCAGTTCTAGGGTATGCTACCACTAAACAGAAATCAGAAAATGTTACCACATTAAATTAGACTAAATATAATAAATCAGTACACTTGAAAACAAGGCAAAATTTAAATCAATATACAAATAAAATATTAAAATTAAGCCATGACTCTGAACAGGTATTTTGATATTCTTATGAACACTGAATCTTACTTTTTGACCCAAATTAAAAAATACTGCACAATGAAGTATTATTCTCTAAGTATGCATTTTAACCTTTTCATTATTGCAAACTCAAACATCTGAAAAAAGCAGGATTGAAACTACTATGCTTGTCCTTCCCTCTTAATTTAAGGTACGCAATGTGTAGATTTTTCTTCCTTAGAAAAACTGTCTTGTGACTTAATGCTATCCAATACACTTCTGATAGATTGGGACTTTTTCCTCTTTCTAAACTTATAAGTTGTTAGTGTATTAACTTTGAGTCTTGAAGTAATAGTCTAAAAACTAGGATTAAACTCTGCAGTTGCCTATAATCCAGCAAAAAATATTACAACAGGAAGCATAACTATAAATATGGCAATGTTTCTAGCCTATTATACTACACCCTCAAATGGATGTAAGGAACGCCACGTGGTACAGTAAGTAATATGCTGCTGGTGGTAGAAATGTTATTACAGATGCAGGTATTCTTCAAAATTTATGAAATAAAATGAACTGTTTATATTTCTGTTTTAGTTCTTGCTCAAAATATAGTATTTACAGATATGATGCCCCTAGCAAATAGATTTTTGAAGCTTTTGCTGATAATAAAGTTGTTTGTAATTGATAGTAATAACATCCCAGGTATTGTTTCCATTTTAGCGCTGGTATGCTTTAGTAATGTCATATAGTTATGTTTGCCTTGGATAATGTGACATTCTTAACATGAGATTTATCCAACAGCATTCATCATCAAAGCTGGGATTAGTTTCTGACCAAATGTGAATAAAGGGTCACTTCTCGCTCTCCAGTCACAGGCCGAAGAGTGACCTTCATTCTTTCAGATAAATAATCTACTTAATTTCCATGCTAATAGCAACGTAAAATTATTCCATGATTTGCAATACGGTGGGGGAGTCACTCATGTAAAGGCAAATTCTTGTGATGTTTAGTCTTTGCGTGTGTACCCTCCAGGCGGCTTCCCCCACTTGTTACAAGTTCTGTCCACACGATAAGTGGTTTACGGAGGAAGCAAATGTGCAGAGCCAGAGAAGTTTGCAAGAGGTACCTGATGATTTCCACTATGACTCTATCAAATTAGTAATTAATGGGGGGTGGGCATTGGGATCAATAAACGAAAGGGTCGTGACAATACTTCAGAAAACGTTGAATATATAACAAACACTTCTCACGAGGCAGTCTTTGAATAATTAGAATAGCAGTCAGAAGAATTTGTTGCTGAAAACATAGTCATACATTATGCTCATCCAACTGAAGATTAGTGCATTAAAAAAAAGTTAAAAACTCTTTTATGTTTCCATTTCAGCTGCACTTGATTCAAGTGTCGCTTGCAGAGGTTTGTGTTGTTATAAATTAAACATGCTGCTGCCTCAGCAGCCAAAGGTGCCGGGGAGAGTGTCCAGGTCCACAGAATAAATAAAGCAGTCTCTCTTGAGCGGAACAGTTATCTCACACCAATCCGGGAGCTCATCCACTCAAGACCTTGGCATAACCCTTCTCCCGTCAGGGCGCAGCAGGACTGGATGTGCCAGGGGTGGTCCTTGATGGAGCTAAGGGTGAGGTATTTAGAGATCTCAGCTGCTGTCATACAGCCTTTCATATCCTGTTTATTTGCAAAGATAAGGACTGCAGCCTTCCGTAAATCCTCATGAGCCAGCATTCTGTATAATTCTTCTTTTGTAATAGCTAGTCGTTCCCGGTCAATGCTGTCAACAACAAGAATGATGAACTCCGTGTTGGAGTAGTAGGTGTTCCACGAGGCACGCAGGGACTCCTGGCCCCCGATGTCCCACATGAGGAAATGTGTGTTCTTCACCACGATCTCCTCCACATTGCTTCCTATGGTGGGAGAGGTGTGAACCACTTCTTTCATCAGGAACTGATAAAGAATGGTGGTTTTCCCTGCGTTATCCAGTCCCACTATGATTACTTTGTGTTCTTGGTTACAGAAGAGGCTCCACAGCTTCGCGAAGAGGAGCCCCATCACGAGCCCGCGCTGGCCGCGGGCCTCTGGCAGCAGGTGCCGCGGGGACCGAGGCGCGGCCTAGAGCCCGACGGGCCGGCAGCCCGTCCCAAGCTGCGGCGCCGGCCCGGAGAGCCTCCAATATTTTCTTTGTAGTTACTGTGGGCCTTAATCTAACATTCTGTCCCACAACAATCTCTTTTGCTGTGATACCAACCCAACTTCAATAGTACACACAAACTATATTCCTAAACCCTCTGTCACCCCACCTTTATGTAATTATTGTCACAAATTACATGTTTATACATTATGAGTCCAAAATCACTGATTTATTGTTACATTTTATGCATTGGCCTTTTGATCCTGTAAGAATAAAAAGTGGAGTTACAAACTAAAACTATAATAGTACTGTTATTTGTAGTTACCCATGTGACTGCCTGTTTTAGTCTGCTAAAGCTGCCAAAATGCAATATACCAGAAATGGACTGACTTTTAACAATGGGGATTTATTAGCTTACAAGCACAGTACAGCTCACAGTTCTGAGGCTGTGAAGACGTCAAAATCAAGGCATTATAAGATGATAACGTGGACTCCTCTGTCAGATAGCAAGGCACATGGTGTCGCTGGTTTTTTTTCTGCTCTGGGTTTTGTTGCTTTTATCTTCAAGCTTGAGTGGCTCCCTTTATGTTTCTGTTGCTTTTCTCTCTCAACTTTTGTGTCTTTCTGTCTGTCTTTCATCCTCTTAGAAAGGACTCTGTTAAGAGGATTAATACCCACCTGGGGCATTCCTCCACTGAAATAACCTAATCAAAAGGCCCCACCCACAATAGGTTTACACCTGGAGGAATGGATTAGCTATAAGAGCATGATCTTTCCTGGGATCCATAAAACCTCCAAACCACCACATTACCCTACCAGAGATCTTTATTTCTTCATACAGCTTCCATCTATTGTCTGTTGTCCTTTCCTTTCCACCTGTAGAACTCTCTTTAGCATCTCTTATAGGGATGGTGTGCCAGTTTGAATGTATTATGTCCCCCAGAAAAAGCCATATTCTTTGATACAATCTTGTGGGGCAGACATATTAGTGGGGATTAAGTTGCGATGTTTGGATTAGGTTGTTTGCATGGAAATGCCCCCTACCCAACTGTGGGTGATGACTCTAATTGGATAATTTCCATGGAGGTGTTACCCCACCCATTGAGAGTGGGCATAATTAAATCACTGGAGCCATATAAATGAGCTGACAAATGGAACTCAGTGCAGCTGAGAGTGACATTTTGAAGAGGAGCTACAGCCAAGAGGGATACTTTGAAGAATGCCCGGAGCTGAGAGAGTAGCTGCAGCTGAGAGTCAGTTTGAAGATGGCTGTTGAAAGCAGACTTTTGCTCCAGAGAAGCTAAGAGAGGACAAACACCCCAAGAGCAACTAAGAGTGACATTTTCAAGGAGCTGAAGCCTAGAGAGGAACATCCTGGGAGAAAGCCATTTGAAACCAGAACTTGGAGCAGACACCGGCCACGTGCCTTCCCAGCTAGCAGAGGTTTTCCAGACACCATTGGCCATCCTCCAGTGAAGGTACCCAATTGTTGATGTGTTACCTTGGACACTTTATGGCCTCAAGACTGTAACTGTGTAACCAAATAAACCCCCTTTATAAAAGCCAATCCATTTCTGGTGTTTTGCATTCTGGCAGCATTAGCAAACCAGAATAGCCGGTCTAGTGGTGACGAACTCCCTCAGCTTTTGTTTATCTAAACTTTCCTCTCATTTAGACACCAGAGAATCCTCTGCATTATTTTTGGCCTTCAGCAGTTATCCATAGTATCACAGTGATAATCCACATTTTATAATCTGTGCTTGTGACTTTTTTTTCTACATCTTTAGAACCATTGTAATTGGCTATATAATTTTGAGACATAGCAAGACATGTATCCTATTTGGTTAAATAAGATTTAAAAAAAAATGAATTACAGATCATTTGAAGTAAATTCTCTTCTCTCAAAAATAGACCAACAGCTCTCAAATCCTGAGCAGTTGTCATTTTCTGTTATATTGACCTCTTGGCTTTGAAAATTCTGTATCTGTTTCAATAAATGTGGCTAAATTCCTATGTATGGTTCCATGACAACTATATCATAACTTCTCTACCTGGCAGCTGGCAACTTTCTTTGACATCAGCTTTAGACGTTTATTAATTTTGGAAATATTAAACTGTGAAAAATTATGCATCTGGGAATGAAGGAGATACGGTATTGCATGTAAAATAAATTTTTTGGACCTTAGTCTATAGTGTCCTTCTGATCTTTTCATGTAGTAGAAGCTATGTTTTACAGATTTTATGCTGAAATTAGAGAAATTTAATATATAAACCAGGGAAAATGAGAAATCAACACCAACCATGGTTTAGAAAAAATAAAAAATACCAAGATTTTGGCTAAGCTAGATTAAGAAATTAAAGTTTCCTGGGTATGTTTTGTGCAGAGGGAGAATCATTTACAAATGTCTTCCATAAATGTTTATTAATCTTACAGCAGGCAGTTGTAAGAGATGGCAACCTAAGACAGTCAACTACTTCTGGAATGAGAAAAGGATTGTCTTTTATTTTATGGGCACACATAGCGAAAGGACTATCTATGACTTGGAATTAATAGCCTTGCAACCTCCAAGAGATTTTAAGGACATTTGTGGGTTCTAAGGTTCTTAAAAAGGGAGCTCTTTGGGGGCCTAATTCTCTCTTTTGGTACTTGCAGGCCTTCCCTGTCTCTTGACTTATGAATACTTTAGGGCAGAGGTAAGCTTCTAATAATATTGCCTTCTTCTCTTCCCTCTACCCTCACCCCTGTAGGTGTACCAACATTCGACCAGGAGAGACTGGAATGGATGTAACAAGCCGCTGTACCCTTGGAGACCCCAACAAACTGCCAGAAGGGGTTCCCCAACCTGCCCGCATGCCCTATATCTCAGACAAGCACCCTCGACAAACCTTGGAAGTTATTAACCTTCTGAGAAAGCACCGGGAGCTATGTGACGTAGTGCTAGTTGTGGGCGCTAAGAAGATATATGCTCATCGTGTCATTTTGTCAGCCTGCAGTCCCTACTTTAGAGCTATGTTTACAGGAGAATTGGCAGAGAGCCGTCAGACAGAAGTAGTGATCCGAGACATAGATGAGAGGGCTATGGAACTCCTAATTGACTTTGCATATACCTCCCAGATAACTGTGGAAGAGGGCAATGTTCAGACCCTTCTGCCAGCTGCTTGTCTCCTCCAGTTGGCAGAAATACAGGAAGCCTGTTGCGAATTCTTAAAGAGACAATTGGATCCTTCTAACTGCCTGGGCATTCGGGCTTTTGCTGACACACATTCATGTCGCGAGTTACTAAGGATAGCAGATAAATTCACTCAACATAACTTTCAAGAGGTGAGTTGTACTTGGTGGTTTCAATGCATTCATAACATATTTGTTAAGAGAGCTATATGGGTTTGTATTCTGCTAGTTAACACATACCTGCCTGGATATTTACTGCTGATTTTAACTCAAAATGTGAAAGAAATAAGTTGTTATAAATACTCAGCCTGATTTTTGTCTTACAGGCCCATTTTTTGTTCTACCAGCAAAAATTGAGGTTTAGGGATTAATTATCCCTAGCAATATTCATAAAAGGCTAATTTATAAGACAGAATACAGCTTATTAATTCATAAGAGGATCTTTATCTGATAGGATACCTGGTATCAGTTATTTGCATAAGGCATTCCCTTCGATTGATTGCTCAGCAGTCTAAATTATGGATCAAAGATTACTTGGTGAACTGATAATCAGAAAAAATGAATTTATATATTACCACAAGAATTTTTCATGAAGCCTGTGATTTTTTACTCATTCATTTGTAAAGCTGCTAAGTTCCAGTCTCTGTGCTTGGTAACTGAGACCACAGTGCTGAATAAGACCCCTAGAGTCCCTGTATTCATGGAGTTCATAATCTAGCAGGGAAGATAGCCACTGAATGCATAATTACACAAATAATTACAGTTTATGCATGCTACAAAGAAGAACTGGATGATTTAAAGGTGTATTACAGAGAGATTTAACTTTGGCCCTGGAACATCTCATGTAAAATCCTGAAATATGAAGAAGCATAGCTAGTTTGAGAAACTGTATGAAGCCCAGAGAGAACCAGAGAGCAAGGAGGATGATGTTACATAATGATTTCAGAGAAAGAACAGGGCCAGATCACTCTGGAGTTTAAACAGCATGTTAAAAATTTGAGATTCAATCTTAAGAGCAATAGAAAACTATTGAAGTGTTTTGAAGAAGAGATATAGTACAATGTATACTTTAAAAAATCAATTTTCTGTCCACCCAGGATAGCCTCCAGTAGAACAAAGATTTAAAGATAAAAATGAAACCATGAAAATATTAGAAGATGACATGGAACAATTTCTTTATATTCTTGAAGTGAAGAAGGCCTTCCTAATTGATTAATCCAGAATGAATCGATTGATAGATTTGACTACATAAAATTCAAAAACTGCATGGTAAAAACAAAACAGTAATAAGAAAAGAAATGTCAAAAGACAAACTGGGGGGAAATATTTGCAACTCATCACAGACAAAATCTCCTTAATATATCAATAGCTCCTGTTGGTCAATAACCTAGATGAATGACTTAACAGAAAAATGGGCAGTAGATAAAAAAGATTTTCCTCAAATGTATGAAAACATGACCAAACTTGTTTATAGTAACTGGAATGCAAATTAAAACTATGCCAAAGAACCATTTTTATCTATCAGATTACAAATATCCAATAGTGTGATTGTACACCTTGTTGGCAAGGCCATGGAGAAATAGGTATATTGCTGATATGAGTATAAATAGATACAACTCCTATGAAAAGAAATTTAGCAATGTCTGTCAAAATTGGAAATGCACACATTCTTTGACACTGAAGTCCCAATTCTAGGAATTTGTGTTACAGATGTACTAGAGAGGAAAACAGTATGAGGAGGTAGGAACATGGGTTCCATTTTAGATATGTTGAGTTTGAGGTATCTAAGTAGAGCTATTGAGCAGGCAACTGTTTAAATGTATCTGTAGGTTAGAAAAAGGTTAGACTGAGATTAAAATTTAGGTGTCATCAACATAGTAATTAAGCATGGCTTAATTCTTTCTAAGTAGGATACATCCTAGAAGCTGTAAAGGAAGAAATTGATAAATTTGATTGCATAAATATTAAAAACTTTTATGACAAAAAATGTACCATAAGCAAAGTCAAAAAATCAGTGCCAGTGAGATTGCTTAGGAGGAAAGAAAGAGAAGATCCAGATATTTTTCCAGTATTGGGGGATGATTAGTGAAGCAACAACTGGCAAAGGAGACTGAGGAATGACTAGAGAAGACAGAAAAGGAAATCCAGGAGTGTGGAGTTAGTGCATAAAATGCAAAGGAAAGGGTTGTTTCAAGAAGGAAGGAGTAGCCAGGGATAGTAGCCAGGAAGTTGATGAAAATAGTATTAGGGCCATTGGCCTTAAGAAATATTAAAACATTGTAAGTCAGTGGGGAAAGTAGAATTGTTTAATAAATGTCATTAGAAAAACTGGTGATTTGGGGGAAAAATAAACTCCTTAAACAGATGAAATTTCTGATGTGTCAATAAACCTAAAAAATGAAATTCTAAAAGTTCTAGAAAACAGCATTAGTAGGCTGGGAATGCAGATGGCCTTTCTAAGCAGGATACAATCCAGAAGTCATAAAGGAAGAGACTGATAAGTTTGATTCTATAAAAATTTTGAGATGTCTTTACTACAACAAAAAAAAGCAACATAAACCTAGTCAAAAAATCAATGCCAAACTCAGAGAACTTATTTGGAGCATATATGACAGAAAAAAAGGCAAATTCCCATAGAGCTCATACAAATGCAATGAGGAAAATCCATGTAAAACACAATAGAAAAATAGACAGAGTATGAATAAACAATGTGTAAAAATAGATATTCAAATGGAAAATAAATATGTGAAAGGATGTTCAAGCTTACCTGTAATTACAGAAACATCAAAACAAGATACCATTTTTAACTTATTAGACCGAGAAACTAGTTTTTAATTTTTATTTGAAAAAAAAAAATTCAAATTTATAAGAAGTTGTAGGAATAGGACATATACCCCTTACACAGATTCATCAGTTATTACATTTTGCCTTATCATTTGCTTTATCATTCTTTCTCACTATATAAATATTTTTTTCTGAGCCATTTAAGAGTATACTACATACACATCATACTTCTTTTCCCCTGAATACATCAATGTTTTCTAAGACCAGAGGCATTATCTTACATAACCACCCTTCAGGTGTCAAATTCGGGAAATTTAACACTGATATAATATTATTAGCTAATCTATAGTCTATATTCAGTTTGACCCATTGTCTCCATATTGTTCTTTGTAACAATTTTTTTTCCATCCAAGATCCAGACAGGATTCTGCTTTGCATTTACTTGTCATGTGTTTTTAGTCCCTGGTAATCTGGAACACTTTATCCTACCTTCAAAAGTATAAGCTAGTTATGTTGTATTATGTCCCCCCAGTTTGAGCTTGTCTGATGTTTCTTCGTGAGTAAATTTGTGTTGTGCGTTTTTGACAGGAATACTACATAAGTGACAGACATGATGTCTGTCCCACTGCTAGTTATGTTAAGTTTGATCACTTGGTTAAGGTGGTGTCCCCAAGGCTTCTCCTCTGTAAAGTTATTGTTTTTCCTTTTGTAATTAGTAAGATCTTTGTTGGGGAGGTGCTTTGAATCCATGTAAATATCCTATTGCTCATCAAACTTTCACTCACAGGTTTTAGCATCCACTGATGATTGATTCTGCCTGAATGTTATTAGCATCATGGTTGCAATATGCTGATTCTTTTTAAAAACTCTGTTTCTCTATATTTATTCTGTTGTAAGAACAAACTTTCCTTACTGATTGATGGATTACACTGTGGCCTCATAGACTGTTATGCAATGGATTAAAATCATTTGTTGCCATTTATAATGGAAATGCTCAAAATGTTTCAGATCTAGCCAGTGGGAACTTTTACAAGCTGTCCTTTCTGATGGGTCTCCATCATTTTTTTAAATGCACATACTTACTTTCTGGCATAGCAAGATGTTCCAGGTTCATCTTCTATCCTCGCTGCCCTAGCCCAGGAATCAGCCATTTCTCTATGGAGTCTTGCTTACTTATAGTGGGGAATGATATTTAGAAACCAAGTATGTGCACTCATTGCTACTGGGATGTCATTGCTGCTTCTAGACCAGTGAACAGCAAACTTTTTCTGTAAAGGATCAGATTACAAATATTTTAGACTTACAGATCATACAATCTCATTATAGCACCAAAGCAGCTATAATCCGTATGTAAATGAACGGGTATGGCTGTATGCCAGTAAAACTTTATTTACAGAAACAGGCAGCAGGCCATAGTTTGACAATACTGTTCTAGGCACTTTTATTGAACAGTTAGTTAAAAATGCACACACACACATATACACATTTATTTTCTTTTTTAAAAAATAAAGAGTTTATATTGATACCACCAATTCCATTCCAACCCCATTCCTTGCCATTCCTCCAGCCCATATTTGCATCTCATTTCCAGATCTCAACTACATCACTATATTCAATCATTTGTTTAGTCCTTCACTATATGCAGAATAGTTTCAGAATTGTTAAACCCATATCACTACCAAAACTACTCTCCAAAGCAGATGTAAAGTTATGTTTACAGTCTTATTCTTTAGACCAATAGTATATAGTCAAAATATTCTGTTCAAAAGTTACTTAGTGTTCTAGTTTGCTGAAGCTGCCATTATGCAAAATACCAGAAATGGATTGGCTTTTATAAAGGAGATTTATTGGGTTACAAATGATAGTTCTATAGGGCCATTAAAATGTCCAAACTAAGGCATCAACAAGAGGTACCTTCACTGAAGAACACCTCTGTCAGCTGGGAAGGCATGTGACTGGCATCTGCTTGTCCTTTGCTCCTGGGTTCTGGTTTCAAAATGGCTTTCTCCAAAAAGGTCTCCAGGCTTCTGTCTCTCAGCTCTCTTAGCATCTCTCTGCTCTGTATCTTAGCATCTCTCAGCTCTCTGCTTGATTCTCTTGAGGTGTTTCTTTTTAAGCATCTGAGAGTCCTCCCTTAGCTTCTCCGGGGCAAACTCTGGTCTTCATCTCTTAGCTTAGCATCTCCAAACGTCTTTCTGTCTGCATCTCCCAAGTGTCTGGGTCTGTGTTGGCTCTTAGCTTCTCCCAGGAGCAAACTCTGGATGACGTATCTTAGCTTCTTCCCAAAATGTCTCTCAGTTTCTCTAAGCTTCTCCTATCCGTGAGCTCTCTTAAAGTACTCCAAGGAACTGATCACTAGATAGGTGGGGTCACATCTCCATGGAAATGATCTAATCAAAAGGTCTCACCTACAGTTGGGTGGGTCACATCTCCATGGAAACAACCTAATCAAAAGTTTCCACCCTAATCAAAAGACTAATAAGTATGCCCCCACAAGATTACATTAAAGAACATGGCTTTTGTGGGGGACGTGATAGATTCAAACCAGCACACTTAGATTAGTTGCTTTTTTCCCCAAAATTCTTTTCAGTTGAGTTCATTTTATTTTCGTTTGTATTCAATATTAACATTCCCCCATCTGTATTGATTTAAATTTTTTTCTTTGTTAGACTTGTAGAATCTAGGTAATGTTTTATATGATTCCATAAGTCAAAACTAAATAAAAAATATACTCAGAAAACTTTGACCTCTACCTGTCCTTTCCACTTGGTTCCCACAACGCACGGCGTGAAACAATTTCACAGATTCCTGTGTTTCCTTTTTGCAAAATGAAGGAGATACATGAATATTATATCTATTTCTTTCCTACACAAAACGTAAGATTCAATAATTCTTTATTGCATTTTGCCTTTTACTTCATGTACTCTAGAAATCACTCCTATCAGTCTATCAAGATCGTATTGTTCTTTCTTCACTGCTGCATTGTATTCCTTATGTGGATGTACCACAGTTTATTCAACCATTCTTCTATGTTTGAGCATTTTGGTAGTTTTCAGTATTTTGCCATTAAAAGTAATGCTGTGGTGAATAGCATTGTGCATAAATATTTTATTACTCTTGAAAGTTTATCTTCAAAATAAATTACTAGAAGTGAAATTGCTGGCTCTATGGGTAACTGCACATTGTTCAGTTGTAAATATCTTCAAATTTCCCTCCAAAGGGTTGGAATCATTTCTATCAGCAATGTACAAGTGTGCCTGATGCATCATAGCCCATCAACAGAATGCGTTATCAGACTGTGGGAAGATGGTGGAGTAGGGAGCCCCAGGACTCAGATCTTCCATCATAACTGCTATTAAACAGGGAGGAACTGTCTGAAACAACTATTTTGAAACTCCAGAGGCCAGAAGAATGTTGTACAGCATGTAGGGAAGAGCAAGAGCAAGAGGCTAATAAATTATGGTAAAGAATATTTAGTAAATTGCTCTCCCTGCATGGCAGCTACCATTGCCCATCCCCAACTTTCATGTCAGGCCATTAAGGGGTCAAGTCTCTGCCTAGCTTGCTGTTGACAGAGGGGACATAAAAATCCTCTTCCCCCAAACCAGGGATGGCCACTGGATCACTTGGGGGCCCTGGTCTCATGGCAGCCATTGTTTCGATCTGCCTGGGACAAAGGCAGCAGTGGTCATTGTTATGACCCACCCAGACAAAGGCCATGGCAGAAGAGACTTAAAGATGCTACACTTCCTTGGGCTGTGGGTGACAGTTAGTTGAAGGGCTGAATTTGCTGGGCAGGCCAAGAAAACTCAGTTTTGGGGAGCTGTGGAAGAAGTTCTTGGCCACCTTGCTAATCCCCTCCCAGGGCACTTTGAAGCCATTCTTTGCCCATGTCATGGGTCCAGGTCCCATTTCAGCTGAGAAAGACTGACTTGGAAAAGTCTTCACTGGGATGCCCCATCTCCCAGAATTTGACCTCCAGGCAAAAACTGCTTGAGACAATGAACGGAGTATAAGAAACTATAGAGACAGACAATCCAGTCAAAGCCTTGCCAACTTCAAACACCTGGGAGAGAGAGGACTGACTCCTGGGAAACAGAAGGGACAAACAAACTCCTATAAACAGAGGAACTCCAGAACAACTAACATGCAAAAGGCCGAGATAAAAACAGGCCCAGAAGGACAGGGAAAACCCTGCACACTGCATTCACCTTGAGCAGACCCTCCTAATAGGAGGGCTGAAACTGAAGAAAATGTCTTCTCACCAACTGGTTACAAAGTCAAGAAACAGACATCTCAGGGAATAATTCAAGAGTTAACATTTTTAAATATTAAAATATACAGTGTGCAGCGAATGAGTCCAAGACAAAGAAACAGGAAAATGGTGGCCCATCCAGCAGAAGAGGGTAAAAATCCAGAAAACACCAATGAAGAAGACAAGAATGTGAACATACCAAACAAAGCCTTAAAAATGATCATAAAAACGCTCAATGAGATGAAGAAAAATAAAGAGAAAGAACTAAAGGATATCAGGAAAACAGTAAATGGGCAATAGGAGAATCTTAGTAATGAGATAAAATTTTAAAAAGGAACCAAACGGAACTATTAGAGTCGAAGACCAAAATATCTGAATTGAAAAGTTCCCAAGAGGCTTTTAGGAGCAAATTGGAGCTGGCACAAGAATCAAGGAACTCAAAGATGAGATACTTCATATGAGTCAGGCTGAGGAGTAAAAGGAAAAAAAGAATTATAAATAATGAAAATAGCCTAAGAGACTTCTGGAACACTATCAAGCATATGAATATAAGCATTATGGGAATCCCAAAAGGAGAAGAAAGAGAGAAAGGAGCAGAAGGAATATTCAAAGAAATAATGACAGAGTACTTCCCAGACTTAGCAAAAGATGTGAATATGCACATCCAAGAAGGCCGGAGAAACCGAACAGCATAAACATGAAGAAAAATTCACATCATATATTGCTCCTACTATCAAATGCAAAGAATAAGGAGAGTTCTGAAACCTGCAAGAGAAAAGAAACATGTTATATTCAAGGGAGTCCCAGTTAGATTGAGTCCTGATTTCTCAACAGAAACCATGGCAGCAAGAAGACAGTGGGTTGAAATGTTTAAACTGCCGAAATAAAACAACTGCCAACCAAGAATTTTTTATTCAGTGAGAGTTTCTTTCAAAAATGAAGGAGGAGAACGTAAGATGGCGGCTAGGTGAGACAGGGCAAAAAAACACCTCCTTGAAAAATACTAAATAAAAACCAGAAAGTGACCCAGAACACCACTTCCAGCGATGCACCAGCTGGACAAGTTCTGCTAAAACCACAGGGACCGTGCACGTGGTGAAACCAGGAGTCTGCATTCTGAAACGAGTGAGTAAGCTGGCTGAAAGTTCCGCAGCCATGCTGCAGTGTGGGGAAACTGCGGGTTGGCGTTTGGAGATGGACTAGTTCTTTTTTTTAAAAAAAAAAAACAAAAACCCAGGAGCGGTTGCAGATACGGCAGTGAGAACCATGCAGTGAAGCACTGCAGGAGTGGGCTGTAGCTAACGCCTCGGTGTCTGGCGTGGAGGATAGCCCTCCCTATACCCGCTGCTGATTGTCCAGGGGCCAGAGGGACAGAGGGGAGAGCCAAAAGGAGAAAGAAACCATGCCCCTTGCAGCTGGCTTCCCAGTGTGCTGGCAACACTCCTGCCCGGGGCCAGACCCACAGCCCAGAGCCATGTCAGGAAACCCAGTCTGACAGGGAGTGTATCCCACGGCACTGCGCACATGCCACAGTATTGGCCCTGGACACTGGCCTTGGGTGCACCCACAGCTAGTAGTCCCGGAGCTGGGAAGGCAGAACTGTGCAAAAACGGGGGGGTTGAGACCCCCCATTCAGCCATTTTTGCATCAGGCTGGGAGCGCCCCTGCACAGCCCAGCAGCCCAGCGTGAGGGACGGCACACACTTGTGACATAGCACAGCCTTCCCTCAGCAGAGGTCCTGGAAGATCACAGCTATCAAGCAAAGAAATGCCAAGAGGCCAAAAACAACAGAAAATCTTAAAGCATTTGCTAAAACCAGGCGATAGGGAGAACCCAATCCCAAATACCCAAATCAAACAATCAGAAGAGACACAGTACTTGGCACAATTAATCAAAGGACTACAGTCAAAGAATGAGAGCATGGCACAGGATATAAAAGACATGAAGAAAACATGGCACAGGATATAAAGCACATAAAGAAGAACCTAGAAGAGCATAAAGAAGAAATTGCAAGAGTAAATAAAAAAACAGAAGATCTTATGGAAATAAAAGAAATTGTTGGCCAAATTAAAAAGACTCTGGATACTCATAATACAAGATTAGGGGAAGTTGAACAACGACTGAGTGTCCTAGAGGACCACAGAACAGAAAGTGAAAGAACAAAAGAAAGAATGGAGAAAAAAATCGAAATGGATCTCAGGAATATGATAGATAAAATAAAATGTCCAAATTTAAGACTCATTGGTGTCCCAAAAGGGGAGGAGAAGGGTAAAGGTCTAGAAAGAGTATTCAAAGAAATTGTTGGGAAAAACTTCCCAAACCTTCTACACAATATAAATACACAAAGCATAAATGTCCAGTGAACTCCAGATAGAATAAATCCAAATAAACCCACTCCAAGACATATTCTGATCAGACTGTCAAATACTGAAGAGAAGGAGGAAGTTCTGAAAGCAGCAAGAGAAAAGCAATTCACCACATACAAAGGAAACAACATAAGACTAAGTAGTGACTACTCAGTGGCCACCATGGAGGCAAGAAGGCAGTGGCATGACAGATTTAAAATTCTGAGAGAGAAAAATTCCAACCAAGAATACCTGATCCAGCAAAACTGTCCTTCAAATTTGAGGGAGAGCTTAAAATTTTCACAGACAAACAAATGCTGAGAGAGTTTGCCAATAAAAGACCTGCCCTACTTCAGATACTAAAGGGAGCCCTACCGACAAGAGAAACAAAGAAAGGAGAAAGAGATATAGAGAATTTTAACAGACATATATAGAACCTGACATCCCAAATCACCAGGACACTCATTTTTCTCTAGTGATCATGGATCTTTCTCCAGAATGGACCATATGCTGGGACATAAAACAAGCCTCAATAAATTAAAAAAAAAAAAATTGAATATATTCAAAGTACTTTCTCTGACCACAATGGAATACAAATAGAAGTCAATAATTTTTGATTTGTAACTCCACTATTTACTTCCTACAGGATATAAAATGCATAAACTCTAATGACAAATCAGTGGTTTTGGACTCAATGTAAAATATGTAATTTTTGACAAGAACTATATAAAGGTGGGGGAATGGAGGAGTATAGGAACATAGTTTATGTGTCCTATTGAAGTAAAGTTGGTATCAAAGAAAACCAAGATTGTTATTTAAGAGGTTAAATTTAAGCCCCACAGATAAAAACTAAAGGACAAATGGGGTGGGATGGGGGGATGATTTGGGTGTTTTTTTTTCACTTTAATTTTTTATTCTTGTTCTGGTTCTTTCTGATATAAGGAAAATGTTCAGAGATAGATTGTGGTGATGAACGCATAACTATGTTATCATACTGTGGACAGTGGATTGTATATCATGGATGATTGTATGGTGTGTGAATGTATTTCAATAAAACTGAATTTAATAAAAAAAAATTTAAAAAAAAATTTAAGCCCCACAGTAAACACAAAGAAACTATCAGAGAATATGACCATAGAGATGAAAAGTAGAGTATGGGTTATGAGAAGTGGGGGAAGGGGCAATGGGAAGTTAAGAAATGAGTGTAGGGTTGCTGTTTGAGGTGAAGGGAAATTTCTAGTAATGGATGGTGGGAAGGTGATAGCATTACAACATTCTAAATGTGATTAATCCCACTAATGGAATGCTAGGGAGGGGTTGGAATGGGAAGATTTAGGCTGTATATATGTTTCCACAATTGAAGAAAAAAAAAAAAGGCAATCTAAATAGATGACAATTGAATGCCAAGGATGATCCTGGATGGGATTTGAGGATGGAGGACAGGAGGCTCAAAGGGACACGGTTGGGACATAAGAGAAAAAAAAAGGAAATATAGAATGTAAACTTCGTATCAATGTTGAATTTCTTGAACTTCTTAGCTGTGCTTAATGGGATTGCATAAAAGAATGTTCTTGTTCATGGAAATTGTATATGTGAATTATAGTGTTTGTTCAAGGATGTGTGCAGCTTGCTCTCATATATTCAGAAGGCAGAGCAATAGATGATAAATGATAGATAGGGATGGAAAGAAAGAAATGGCAGTGTGACAGCATGTTAAAGTTGATGGATCGGGGTATTGGGGGAGGAGGGTCAGGGTATGCTGTGTATGGGGTTTGTATTGTTTTTGCAACTGTTCCTGTAACTTTGAATTTATTTCAAAATAAAATTTTTAAAAAAAAGGAGAAATTAAGACATTCCCAGATAAATGAAAGCTGAGAGTTCATCACCACTAGACCTGCCCTATAAGCAATGCTAAGCAGAGTTCTTCAGACTGAAAGGAAAGGACATTGGAAAATGGTTCAAAGAGGCATAAAGAAATAAAGACCTACGATAAAGGTAACCATTTAGGTAATTAAAAATGCCTGTATTATTGTAGTGCATTGTTTGGTATGTAACTCCACTTCTTACTTCATACAGGTACTAAAATGCAAATGCATAAAAAGTAATGATAAATCTTTGGTTGTAGACATACAGTGTGCAAAGATATAAGTGGTAACAATTACAAAAACAAAAAGGGGGAAAGGGGTATAGGAAAAACATACGTGCATGCTATTGAAGTTAAGTTGGTATCAAACTAAATATGATAGTTATATATTTAGGATATTAAATTTTAACCCTGTGGTAGCCACAAGAAAAATAGATGAAAAATATATCCAGAGAGAAAAGAGAAGGCATTCGATATGGTGCAACACACAAAAAATCAAGTAAATATAAAAGTAGGCATTAATGGAACAATTGAGGGACAAAAAAGGTATAAGACATTATTTTAGATTCCTAGGCTGCTCCAAGCAAATACCATAAAATGGTTCAGATTAAACAATGGGAACTTATTCGCTTATGGTTAGAGTCCAGGAAAATATCCAAATCAATTCATCATCAAGGCAATGCTTTGTTACCGAAGACTGGCTGCCTACGATCCTTGGCTGCTCTGCTAGATAGCAAGGCACATTATGACATCTGCTAGTCTCTTCTTTCTCTTCTGAATTGTGTTGACATCAGCTTCTTGTTCCTGAGGTTTTCTCTTTCTTTCTGTATTCATTCCACTTATAAAGGACTCCAGTAAAAGGATTAAGACTCATCCTCAATGAGGTGGGTAAAACTTAACTGAAGTAGCCTCATCCAAAGATCCTACTTAAATGGGTTCACACCCAACAGGAATGGATTAACTTTTAAGAATGTTTTTCATGGATACATACAGCTCCAAACCACCACAGACATACAAAGTAGCAAAATGGCAGAAAAAGTCCTGCCTTATCTGTAGTGACTTTAAATGTAAATAGATTAAACTCTTCAGTCAAAAGACAGACACTGAATGGATACAAAAGCATGACCCAACTATGTATGTGTCTGCAAAAGACTCACCTTAAATTCAAAGATACAAGCTGATTGAGAGTGAAAGGATGCAAAAAAAGTATATCATGCAAGTTGTAACCAAAAGAGAGCTGGGGTGGCTATTCTAATATCAGAAAAAATAGAATTTACATCAAAAACAGTTATGAGGGACAATGTCAGTCATTATCTACTATAAAGGGGACAATTCAACAGAAAGATTTAACAATTATAAATATTTATGCCCTAAGAGCAGAGATCCAAAATATATGAAAGAAATAACTGAATGATTTGAAGGGAGAAATTGATGGTTCTACATTAATAATAGGATACTTCTATACAACAATTTCAATATGTATAGAATATCTAGTCAGAAGATAAATAAGGAAACTCAAGAGGTGAACAATACTCTGAACCAACTAGACCTAACAGAAATATGTAGAACACTTCACCCAACAATAACAGAATGCACATTCCTCTTGAGTGCACATGGATAATTCTCCATGATACCATAAGCAGTGTCACAAAACAAGTCCTACTAAATTCAAAAATAATTAAATCTTACAATGTATATTCTCCTAATACAGCAGAATTAAACTAGAAATCAATAATAAAGGAGAAATGGAAAATTCCCAAATATGTGGAAATTAAACAACATATTCTTGAACAACCAGTGGGTTAAAGAGGAGATTACAGGCAAAATTAGGAAATATCTTAAGAGAATTAAAATAAAAATACAATATTTCAAAACTTAATGGGATGCAGTGAAGGCAGTGCTGAGAGGGAGATTATAGTTCTGAATGCATACATTAAAAAAGAAGAAACACTTCAAATCAGAGACCCAACCACAAAACTGGAAGAACTAGAAAAAGAAGAGCAAATGAAACCCAAAGCAAGCAGAATGAAGGAAATAAAGATTTGTACAGAGATAAATGAAATAAAAAACAAACAAACAATAGAGAGAATCAACAAAACCAAATATTGGTTCTTTGATAACCTAGATGAAATGGACAATTCTTAGAAACACACAAACTACCTACCTTGACTCAAGGAAAAACAGAAAATCTCAACAAAACAATCACCAGTAAAGAGATTGAATTGGTAATCAAAAACCTCCTAACAAAGAGAAGCCCAGGACCAGATGGTTTCACAGGGGAATTCTACCAAACATTCCATAAAGACTTAACTCCAATTCTGCTCAAACTCTTCCAAAAAATTTTAAGAAGAGGGAACACTCCCCAATTCATTCTAGAAGGCCAAAATTGCTCTTATGCTAAAGCCAGATAAAGATATCAAAGAAAGGAAGACTACAAACCAGTATCTCTTATGACTATAGATGCAGAAATCCTCAACAAAATATCAGGAAACTGAATCCAACAGGATAATAACAGAAGTATACACCATGATCAAGTGGTATTTATCCCTGGTGTACAAGGTTGGTTCAATATAAGAAAATCAATTAATATAATATGCCACATTTACATGATGAAGGAAAGAAAACACATGATCATCTCAATTGGTGCAGAAAAGACATTTGACAAAATCCAGTACTGCTTCTTGATGAAAACATTTAGAACACTATGAATAGAAGGAGGCTGTCTCAACATGATAAAGGGCAAATATGAAACACTCACAGCTAACCTCCTACTTAATGGTGAAAGACTGAAAGATTTCCCTCTGAGTTCAGGAACAAGATAAAGATGCCCAATGTCAACACTGTTATTCAACATTGTACTGACCATTGCAGCCAGAACAATTAGGCAAGAAAAAGAAATACAAGATATCCAAATTGGAATAGAAGAAGTAAAACTTTTCCTATTTGCAGATGTTCTAGAAATTCCTGAAAAATCCACAGCAGAGTTCCTAGAGCTAATAAATGAATTCAGCAGAATAACTGGCTGGGTATAAGATCAACAACCAAAATTAATAGTGTATGTACAGAAACAGTAAACAGTTGGAAGAAGAAATCATGAAGAAATTCCATTCACAATAGCAACTAAAAGAATCAAATATGTAGAAATAAATCTAACCAAAGATGTAAGGGGCTTGTACATGGACAAACACAAAACATTGCTCAAAGAAAACAGAGAAGACCTAATAAATACATGGAAGGGCATTCTGTGATCATGGATTGGAAGACTATCATTATGATGTCAATCCTTCGATTTACAGAGCAATTTACAGATTCAGTGCAATCCCAATCAAAATTCCAACATTCTTTATAGATGTGGGAAAGCCAGTAATCAAATTGATGTGAAAAGGTAAGGGGCCACAGGTAGCTAAAGACATCTTGAAAAGGGAGAATGAAGTTAGGAGGCTCACACTTTCTGATCTTAAACTTGTTACAAAGCCGACAGTAATCAAAACAGCATGATAATGAGCACAAGGACAGACATATAGAGTGATAGAATTGAATTGAGAGCTCAGAAATCAACCCCCACATTTATGGCTGACTTAGTTTTGACAAGGTGACAATGACCACTCGTTTGGGAAAGAATAGTTTCTTCAACAAATGTTGCTCCAAAGCTGGATCTCCATTTCCAAAATAGATAGATAGATAACCCTAACCTCACACTGTATATAAAAATCAACTCATAACGGATCAGTGAACTAAATATAAGAGCCAGAACTATCAAACTCCAAAGAAAATGAAGGGAAGCATCTTCAGGACCTTGTGTTAGGCAATGGTTTCTTAGACTTTACACCCAAAGCACAGGCAACAAAATAGAAAATATTTAAATTGGGCCACATCAAAATTAAAAACTTTTGTTCCTCAAAGGACTTGTTCATGAAAGTAAAATGACATCCTACAGAATGGGAGTAAATGGAAACCACATATCTGATAAATGTTTATATTCAGCATATAGAAAGAAGTCCTTCAACTTAACAAAAAGACAAAACCCAATTTAAAAATGAGCAGTATACTTGACTAGCATCTCAGAGAAGATATACAAATGGCCAGAGAGCTCATGAAAAGATGCTCAACATCATTAGCCATCAGGAAAATGCAAATCAAAATCACCATGAAATACTGTTTCACGCAACAACATGTATGGACCTTGAAGACCTCATGTTGAATGAAATAAGCCAGACACAAAAGGGCAAATATTGTATGATCTCACTGATTTGAAATAATTAGTATAAGCAAACTCATAGAGTCAGAATCCAGAACATAGGTTACTAGAGGATGGAGTGCGGCTAGGGAATGGTAAATTAAGGCTTGAAATGTATAGGGTTCCTATTTGGAATGGTGGAAATATTTTGATAATGGATGGTGGTGGTGGTAGCACAACATTGTTAACATAATTAACCACACTGAAATATATATCTGAATATGATTAAAAGGGGAAATGTTAGATCGTATGTATAGTTAGTAACAGGATAAAAAAAATTTTTTTAATTCCATGGAACTATACTACACAGTGAACCCCAAGTTAAACCATAAACTGTAGTTACTAGTACAGTTATAACAATGTACTGTCATCAGTCATAACAGATATTCCACACCAATGCAAGGAGTTAATAATAGGGTGGTATTTCAGTTTGCTAAAACTGCTGGAATGCAATATACCAGAAATAGATTGGCTTTTACAATGGGGGTTTATTAGTTCACAAATTTATAGTTCTAAGGCCATGAAAATGTCCCAGTTAAGACATCAACAGGACATACCTTCTCTGATGAAAGACTGATGACATCTAGGGTCCCTCTGTCACATGGGAAGGCACATGGTCTGAGTTCTGCTGGCCTCTCCTGGGTTTAGCTTCTGGTTTCCATTGCTTTCTCCAAAATGTCTCTGGGCTTCTGTCTTAGATTCTCTTGCATATCCTTGCTTCTCCCAGGGTGTTCTCTTTCTAAGCGTCTCTCCAAAATGTCTCTGCCATTTATTTTTGCATAGAAGACTCCAGCAAGTGGATTAAGACCCACCTTGAATGGGCAGGGTCACATCACCATAGAAACAACCTAATCCGAGAGTCGGGCAAGATGGCGGCATAGAGAGGAGTGGAAGCTAAGTAGTCCCCCTGGAACAACTACAAAAAACCAGAAACAACTAGTAAATAATCCAGAATAACTGCAGGGGGACAAACGAGACCATCCACTCATCATACACCAACCTGAATTGGGAGGAATGCCCGAGAACACAGCATAAAATCTGTAAGTAAAACCTGCGGAACCATGTCGGGAGACCCCCTCCCCCATAGCCCGAGCTGCGGAGCCGCGTGGTGCCACAGAGAAGCTCTCACCCGGCAAGCAAATACAGCTCAGCTGAGCTCCAACTGGGGTTTTAAGTAGCGAGTGTGAACTGCTCACTACAGGTACGCATCCCCAAAAAACAGACAGAGGCTTTGGGTGACGACTGACCTGGGAGAGCCGGAGGGTTGCCTTGGACTGGGTCTGAAGGGGACTATCTGTTTCTTTTTCGGCTCAGTGGAGAAAGCCCCAGTCATTTTCAGTTTCCAGGGCTGTGAAGTGGAGAAGGGTGGAGACAGCACAAGCAGAGAGCGAGACCATTGAAATGCTAATGACCTCCACCTGAGGGGTCTGTCTTCTCTAGGAGGAAAGGGGTGGGGCCCTTTCCATTCAGAACCAGACCCCAGAGCCTGGGGGAACACGGCCATACCTCCTCACACCAGTCAAGAATTATAGGCTAACAGGCGTCACCTGCTGGGCAGAAAAGCACAGTGACCCGAGGCATCAAAGGGTGGAGCAATTTTTTAAGACACACCCGCAGGGAAACCAGATACTGAATATTCCTTCCCTCTGGGACCTGAGCCCGTTCTGGTCTGAGAAAACCCGATTTGGATAGCCAAGGAAACCATGCCTAGACAACAGAAAATTACAGCCTACACTAAGAAAAACAAAGTTATGGCCCAGTCAAAGGAACAAACGTACACTTCAACTGAGATACAGGAATTTAAACAACTAATGCTAAATCAATTCAAAAAGTTTAGAGAAGATATTGCAAAAGAGATAGAGGCTGTAAAGGAAGAACTGGACATGTATACGGCAGAAATCAAAAGTTCAAAAAACCTGCTAGTAGAATCTATGGAAATGAAAGGCACAACACAAGAGATGAAAGACACAATGGAAACATACAACAGCAGATCTCAAGAGGCAGAAGAAAACACTCAGGAAGTGGAGAACAAAACACCTGAAAGCCTACACACAAAGGAGCAGATGGAGAAAAGAATGAAAAAATATGAGCAACGTCTCCGGGAACTCAAGGATGAAACAAAGTACAATAATGTACGTATCATTGGTGTCCCAGAAGGAGAAGAGAAGGGAAAGGGGGCAGAAGCAATAATAGAGGAAATAATTAATGAAAACTTCCCATCTCTTATGAAAGACATAAAATTACAGATCCAAGAAGCGCAGCGTACTCCAAACAGAAGAGATATGAAGAGGCCTACACCAAGACACTTAATAATCAGATTATCAAATGTCAAAGACAAAGAGAGAATCCTGAAAGCAGCAAGAGAAAAGCAATCCATTACATACAAAGGAAGCTTAATAAGAATATGTGCCGATCTCTCAGCAGAAACCATGGAGGCAAGAAGGAAGTGGTGTGATATATTTAAGATACTGAAAGAGAAAAACTGCCAACCAAGAATCTTGTATCCAGCAAAGCTGTCCTTCGAATATGAGGGAGAGCTCAAAATATTTTCTGACAAAGAGACACTGAGAGACTTTGTGAACAAGACACCTGCCCTACAGGAAATACTAAAGGGAGCACTACAGGGTGATAGAAGACAGGAGTGTGTGGTTTGGAACACAATTTTGGGAGATGGTAGCACAACAATGTAAGTACACTGAACAAAGGTAACTATGAATATGGTTGAGAGAGAAAGATGGGGAGCATATGAGACACCACAAGAAAGGAGGAAAGATAAAGACTGGGACTGTGTAACTTGGTGAAATCTAGAGTATTCAACAATTGTGATAAAATGTACAAATATGTTCTTTTACGAGGGAGAACAAGCAAATGTCAACCTTACAAGGTGTTAAAAATGGGGAGGCATTGGGGGAGGGATGCAATCAGCATAAACTAGAGACTGTAACTAATAGAATCATTGTATTATGCTTCCTTTAATGTAACAAAGGTGATATACCAAGGTGAATGCAGATAAGAGGGGGGGATAGGGGAGGCATGTTAGACACTTGACATTGGTGGTATTGTCTGATTCTTTATTCTACTTTGATTTAAGGTTATTTTTCCTTTTGCTGCTTCCTAGCTGTCATTTTTTTTTGTTTGTTTCCTCTTTCTTTTGCCTCTCTACCTTCTTTGACTCTCCCTCCTGCCTTGTGGAAGGAATGTAGATGCTCTTGCTTAGTATGAGCAGAATGTTCAATTAGGATGAACTTAAATGTTTGGAAATGAACGGGTGTTGGTAGCAAGATGTGAGAATAACTAACAGCGCCGAATGGTGTGTGAATGAGGTGGAAAGGGGAAGCTCAGAGTCATATATGTCACCAGAAGGAAAGTTGGAGGTCAAAAGATGGAAATGTATAAAACTGAATCCTATGGTGTGCAATGTCCATGATCAACTGTACAAATACTAGAAATCATTTCATGAACCAGAACAAATATATGACAATACAATTAGAAGTTAATAATAGAGGGGCATATAGGGAAGAGCTGTATACCTATTACAAACTATATACTACAGTTAGTAGTATTTCAACATTTTTTCATAAACAGTAACAAACGTACTATATCAATACTAGGAGTCAACAATTGAGGGGGGTTGGTTAGGGATAAGGGAGGTTTAGAGTTTCCTTTTCTTTTTTTCTTTTTTCATCTTTCACTTTATTTCTTGTCTGGAGTAATGAAAAGTTTCTAAAAATTGAACAAAAATTAAGTGTGATGGATGCACGGATGTATGAGGGTACCCAGGGGCAAGTGATTGTACACTTTGGATCTTTGGATAATTGTATGGTATCTGAACAATCTCAATAAAAATGGAAAAAAAAAAATAGGGGAAGGAAACAAACAAACAGACAAAGGCACCCAGCATTCTTTTTTACTTTAATTGCTCTTTTTCACTTAAATTATTATTATTGTTATTTTTGTGTGTGTGGTAATGAAGATGTCAGGGATTGATTTTGGTGATGAATGTACAACTATGTAATGGTACTGTGAACAATCGAATGTACGATTTGTTTTGTATGACTGCATGGTATGTGAATATATCTCAATAAAATGAATATAAAAATTAAAAAAAAAAAAAAAAGAAAGAAACAACCTAATCCAAAGCTCCCACCCACAATAAGTCTGCTCCCCCAAGACTGTATTAAAAGAACATAGTCTTTTCTGGGGTACATAACAGCTCCAAACCAGCACACGTAGTATATGGGACCTGTATTTTATATATGATTGTTTTATAAACCCACAACTTCTCTAAAAAAAAAAAGAAAAAAAACGAATATATTATCAACATTTTTAAATTTTTGCTAATCTAATTAGATGAGAAATGGTAGCTTATTATAGTTTTATTTGCATTTCTTTTAAAGTAAGTAAAGTTGAACAATGTTTCATTTGCGTAAGCATTTTTATATAATTTTTGTGACTTGTCTAATAATATCTTTTGCCTATTTTTGTATTGGATGTTTTATCTTTTTCCCCCCTCAATATTTTAAAGTTCTCTATTAGCAATGTTAGCCATTTCTTTGTGGTACATGTTACAAATATTTTTTTCCAGTGTGCATTTGTCTTTCAATTTTACTTGTGTTGTTTTTGGTCATGCATAAGTTGTTTTTGTTTTTTTTTTAAATATATATTGTCGAATTTATCGATTTTTTATTGCAACTGGATTTTGTTGGAGAGTTTGAAAGCCTTCCTCTACAATTAGTTAGAATGAAATACACCCTTATTTTCTTCCAGTTTTTGTGTGGTCTCTCTGAATTTATTTTTTACATGATGAGAAATATAGATCTAATTTTATCCTTTTCCAAATGACTATATAGTCCCAATACGATTTATTAAAAACTACTTCTTTGCCCCAGTGATTTGAGATAACATCTGTTTTATATATTAAATTTCTATATGTACTTGCTTCTAGACTTTCTGTTTTAGGCAGTTCACCAGTACCACACTGTTTTCAAGTGTTTTAGATATCGAGACTTTGAAATTTATTTTAATATCTGTTAGGCCTAGTAATTCTGTCCCCCTCCTCCCCCATATAACTCATTGTTTTCAGTGTTTTCCTAGCTTTCTTGCTTGTTTATTTTTCCAGATGAACTTTAGTGTCACCTTATCCAGTACCAACAAAAAGATGTGTTGGTATATTTATTGGTATCATATTAATTTATAAGTTAGCTTAAGAAAAGCAATCATTTTTTTAATATTCATTTTATTGAGATATATTCACATACCACACAGTCATACAAAACAAATAGTACATTCAATTGTTCACAGTACCATTACATAGTTGTACATTCATCACCAAAATCAATCCCTGGCACCTTCATTAGCACACACACAAAAATAACAAGAATAATAATTAAAGTGAAAAAGAGCAATTAAGGTAAAAAAGAACACTGGGTACCTTTGTCTGTTTGTTTGTTTCCTTCCCCTATTTTTCTACTCATCCATCCATAAACTAGACAAAGTGGAGTGTGGTCCTCATGGCTTTCCCAATCCCATTGTCACCCCTCATAAGCTACATTTTTATACAATTGTCTTCAAGATTCATGGGTTCTGGGTTGTAGTTTGATAGTTTCAGGTATCCACCACCAGCTACCCCAATTCATTAGAACTTAAAAAGGGTTGTCTATATTGTGCATAAGAGTGCCCACCAGAGTGACCTCTTGGCTCCTTTTGGAATCTCTCTGCCACTGAAGCTTATTTCATTTCCTTTCACATCCCCCTTTTAGTCAAGAAGATGTTCTCCATCCCATGATGCCGGGTCTGCATTCCTCCCCGAGAGTCATATTCCACGTTGCCAGGGAGATTCACTCCCCTGGGTGTCTGATCCCACGTCGGGGGGAGGGCAGTGATTTCACCTTTCAAGTTGGCTTAGCTAGAGAGAGGGGGCTTCATCGGAGCAACAAAGAGGCACTCGGGAGGAGGCTCTTAGGCACAATTATAGGTAGGCCTAGCCTCTCCTTTGCAGCAACAGTCTTCCCAAGGGCAAATCCCATGGTAGAGTGCTCAATCCATCAAACCACCAGTCCCCTATGTCTGTGGGTATGTTAGCAACCATTGAGGTAGGGCAGGCCAATACCCCTGCATTCTCCACCAGCTCCTCAAGGGGGCTCTGCATATTTTTTTTCTTGTTTGTTTTTTTTTCCTAAATCAACTGTATGAAAACTAAAAAAATTAAAAAAAAAAACATGCAATAAAAGAACATTTCAAAGAGACCATAACAAGGGAGTAAGAAAAAGACAACTAACCTAAGATAACTACTTTACTTCCAACATGTTCCTACTCTACCCCAAGAAAGTAACCTAATATAGCAACATTTCTGTGAACTTGTTCCTACTATACCCATCAGAAATTAACAGACCATAGTCATTCCTGGGCATTCCCAGAACATTAAATTTACCCATGATAGCTTATCTGTTCTTCTTGGATTGTTGTTCCCCCTTCCTTAATTGCTCTCTATCTCTAGTTCCCCTACATTCTACATTATAAACCATTTGTTTTACATTTTTCAAAGTTCACATTAGTGGTAGCATATAATATTTCTCTTTTTGTGCCTGGCTTATTTCGCTCAGCATTATGTCTTCAAGGTTCATCCATGTTGTCATATATTTCACGACATCGTTCCTTCTTACTGCCGTGTAGTATTCCATCATATATATATACATCACATTTTATTTATCCATTCATCTGTTGAAGGACATTTGGGTTGTTTCCATCTCTTGGCAATTGTGAATAATGCTGCTATGTACATTGGCATGCAGATATCTGTTCGTGTCACTGCTTTCCGATCTTCCGGGTATATACCAAGTGCAATCGCTGGATCAAAGGGTATCTCTATATCTAGTTTTCTAAGGAAGTGCCAGACTGACTTCTAGAGTGGCTGAACCATTATACAGTCCCACCAACAATGAATAAGAGTTCCAATTTCTCCACATCCCCTCCAGCATTTGTAGTTTTCTGTTTGTTTAATGGCAGCCATTCTAATTGGTGTGAGATGGTATCTCATTGTGGTCTTAATTTGCATCTCTCTAATAGCTAGTGAAGTTGAACATTTTTTCATGTGTTTCTTGGCCATTTGTATTTCCTCTTCAGAGAACTGTCTTTTCATATCTTTTGCCCATTTTATAATTGGGCTGTCTGTACTATCGTCATTGAGTTGTAGGATTTCTTTATATATGCAGGATATCAGTCTTTTGTCAGATACATGGTTTCCGAAAATTTTTTCCCATTGAGTTGGCTGCCTCTTTACCTTTTTGAGAAATTCCTTTGAGGTACAGAAACTTCTAAGCTTGAGGAGTTTCCATTTATCTATTTTTTCTTTTGTTGCTTGTGCTTTGGGTGTAAAGTCTAGGAAGTGGCTGCCTAATACAAGGTCTTGAAGATGTTTTCCTACATTATCTTCTAGGAGTTTATGGTACTTTCTTTTATATTGAGATCTTTGGTCCATTTTGAGTTAATTTTTGTGTAGGGTGTGAGGTAGGGGTCCTCTTTCATTCTTTTGGATATGGATATCCAAGTCTCCCAGCCCCATTTGTTGAAAAGACCATTATGACCCAGTTCAGTGACTTTGGGGGCCTTGTCAAAGATCAGTTGGCCATAAATCTGTGGGTCTATCTCCAAATTCTCAATTCGATTCTATTGATCTATATGTCTATCTTTGTGCCAAAAACATTCATTTTTATGTTTAGTTTTCCTATCCAATAATGAGATGTATTTTCATTTCTTTAATTCTATTTTTTATCAGAAATATTCTATAGTTTTCTTTATTGTTTTTGTACATCTCTTTTTATTTCTAAGTATATTTTTATCACTATTATAAATGGGGTTTTCTCCTAACATTAAATCTTCTAAGTGGTTATTAATGTATATGAAAGCTACCTTCATGAAATTTTTAATTCTTTGAACAGGTTTTATCATTAATTCTTTACAGAGTTTTGTGGGTACACTATCTTGTCATCTGTACACCGATATTTTTATTTTTTCTTTTTCAACTCTTAATGGTTTAAATTGTTTTATTTTATATAATTGCTTGGGTTAATACTTCTAGTAAAATTTTAATAGTAATAGAAATATTGGAAATCCTTTGTTTCTGACATTACTATAAATGCCTCTGGTGTTTTCCAGTTAAGTAATATAATGGCTTTAGGATTGATGTCAGAATATTTTTTCATGTTAAGGACATATCTGTGTTCATCAATTCCTCTTTCCCTGAGTCCTTTTTATTAAGAGGAGATGTTGAATTTTGTCAAGGTCTTTTTCAGCATTTATGGAGGGAATTATTTAACTTTTCTCCCTAAACTTATTGATAGTAATTACATTAATGGAATACTAAAATTGAACCATCTTTGTATTCTTTTTGCATATCTATTGGTCATGGTGTATTGTTAATGTGGTGTTGGAATCTATTCACTAATATTTTATTTTGTAGTTTTACATCAATATTCATAAGTGATATTAGTCTTTTAATTTTCTCATGCTATCTTTATCAATTTAAGTATAAATGTTATATTTCATGAAACAAGGTATAAGTTTTCCTTCATGTTCTATGCTTTGACAGTTTATTTAGCATTGGGATTATATCATCTCTAAAAGTTTGATTTTTGACACACCATGTATATAAATATAATTTCTAACAAGTATAACAAAAAGGTGGCAGGGATGGGGGGGTAAAGGAACTGTGTATACTATTTAAGTTAAGTTGGCATCAAATCAAAAGTGATTGTTAAAGATTTAGGATGTTAAAATTAAAATGTTCAGAAAATATCTGAAAAATATATTTTTCAGATGGAAATGAGAAGGGGCTCAAAATGCTACAATACAAAAAAATCATAAATATGAAAGCAGGCATTAATGGAAGAATGGAGGAACAAAAAAGGTAAAAGACTTACAGATGTTAAACAGCAAAATGGCAGAAGAAAGCCCTGCATTATCAGTAGTTAATTTAAATGTAAATTGATTAAACTTTTTAGTCAAAAGGTAGAGATTGACAGATTGGATAAAAGTGTGTGAACAAACTGTATGGTGTTTACAGGAGAGTCACCTTAAATTGAAAGACAGAAGTAGGCTTAAAGTGAAAGGATGAAAAAATATATATGCATGCAAATAGTAAATGAGAACTGGGGTATCTATACTAATATCAGATAAATAGAACTTAAGTCATAAATGTTACAGGGGACAAAGAAGGTAACTATATACTAATAAAGGGACCAATTCAAGACATAATTAGACTGAAAGTAAAAGGATGGAAAAATATGTAGCATGCAAATAGTAGCCAAAAGACTCTGGGGTACAAATACTAATACCAGATAAAACAGACTCTGAGTCAAAAACTGTTTTGAGGGACAAAGAATGTCACTATATACTGATAAAGGGGTCAATTCAGCAAGAAGACATAATTATAAATATACATGCAACCTAATGGCAGAGCCCCAAAATATATGAAGCAAATTTTGATAGATTGGAAGGGAGAAATAGATGGTTTTACATTAATAATAGGAGACTTCAATACACCTCTTTCAACAGTGGATAGAACATCTAGAAAGAAGGTCAATGAGGAAATAGAAGACATGAATGATACTATAAACTAACTAGAACTACAGACTTTTATAGAATGCTTCACCCAACGGCAGCAGAATATACATTTTCCTCTAGTATACATGGATCAATCTCCAGAATAGACTATATATTAAGTCACAAAGCAGGTCTCAATATATTAAAAAATATTGAAATCATACACTGTATATTTCTGACTACGATGGAATGAAGCTATAAATCAATTACAGAAGAACTGGAAAATTCACAAATATGTGGAAAGTAAACAATGCACTCTTAAACAACACATGGTCAAAGAAGAAATCAGAAGTAAAATTAGGAAATATCTTGAGGTGAGTTAAAATAAAAATACAACATAAAATTTATGAGATGCAGAAAAGGAAGTGCTGAGAGGGAAATTCATAGCTCTACATGCCTACAATAAAAAAATAAAAGGAAGAAAGATCTCCATTTAGAGACTTAACTAAAAAAAGTAGAGGAACTAGAAAAGGAAGAGCAAACTAAACGCAAAGTAAGCAGAAGGAGGAAATAACTAAGATTAGAGAAAAATGAAATAGAGAATAGAAAAACAATAAAAGAAGTCAACAAAGCAAAAAGTTATTATTTGAAAAAAGTCAATAAAATCAACAAATCTTTGGCTACACTGACAAAGAAAAAAAGAAAAGGGATACAAATAACTAAAATCAGAAATTAAAGGGGAACATTACTACTGACTCCACAGAAATAAAACAGATTATAAGAAGGTGCTATGAACCACTGTATGCCAACAAATTCGGTAACCTAGATGAAACAGACAAATTCTTAGAAATACACAAACTGTCTACACTGAATCAAGAAAAAATAGAAGAATCAACAGACTAATAAGTAGTAAAGATATTGAATCAATATCAAACACCCCAGCAAAGAAAGGCCCAGGACCAGATGGCTTCACAGGGGAATTTTATCAAACATTTTAGGAAGAATTAACCCCAATCCTGCTCAAACAGTTTAAAATTGGAGGGGGGGAACACTCCTTAACTCATACTGTGATGCCAGCATCATCCTATTACCAAAACCAGATAAAGAAAACACAAGAAAATAAAGCTACAGACCAATATCCCTTATAAATGTAGATGCAAAAATGCTCAAAAAATACTTGCAAAGGAATCCAACAGCACATTAGAAGAATTATAATCATGATCAAGAAGGATTTCTCTCAAGTATGCAAGGGTGGTTCAACATAAGAAAATAAATTAACATAATATGCTACATTAGTAAAATGAAGGGGGAAAAACATATGGTCATCTGAATTGATACAGAAAAAGCATTTGACAAAATCCAGCACCCCTTATTGATGATTAAAACAAACAAACAAACAAACAAACACTTAGGAAAACTAGGAATAAAAGGAAATTTCCTCAACATGACAAAGGGCAAATAAGAAAAACCCACAGCTGGCATACTTAATGGTAGAGGACTAAACACTTTCCCTCTAAGATCAGGAACAAGACAATGATGCCACTGGCACCACTATCATTCAGTATTGTCTGGAAGTTGTAGCCAGAGCAATTAAGCATGAAAAAGAAATAAAAGGAATCCAAATAGGAAACAAAGAATTAAAATTTTCCCTGTTTGCAGATAACATGGTTGTGTATACAGAAAACCCAAAAAATCTACAACAAACCTTCTAGAACTAATAAATGAATTCAGCAAAGTGGCACGTACAGTCTCAACATGCAAAAATCACTAGTGTTTCTATACACTAGTAATGAACAGTCTGAAGAGGGCATCAAGAAAACAATTCTGTTACAACATGCACTAAAAGATAAATATCTAGGAATAAATCTAACCAAGGATCCATAGACTTATATACAGAACTCTACAGGATGTTGCTAAAAGAAATCAAAGAAGACCTAAATAAATGAAAAGATATTTTATGTTCATGGATTGGAATACTAAATATTAAGATGTCAATTCTACCCAAGGTGATTTATACATTTGGCACAGTCCCAAACAAAATTCCAACCACTTTCTTTGCAGAAATGGAAAAGCCAATCATTAAATTTATATGGAAGGGTAAGTGGTCCCAAATAGCCAAAACCATTTTGAAAAAGAACAAAGTTGGAGGATTCACACTCCCTGATCTTAAAATTTATCACAAAACCTTAGTAATCACGGTGCTGGCACAAGGATAGAAATATAGACCCATGGAATCAAATTGAGAGTTCAGAAATAAGTCCTTATGTTTATGGCCAACTGATTTTTGACAGGAGTGCTAAATCCACTCAGTAGGAAAAGAATAGTTTCTTCAACAAATGGTGCTCAGAAAACTGGATGTCTGTATGCAAAAGAATGAAGGTGGGTCCCTACCTCACACCATATACAAAAATCAACTCAAATGGATCAAAGACCTAAATTTAAAAGCCAAAATTGTAAAATTCCTAGAAGAAAATATAGAGAAGCATCTCTAGGCATTGGTTTCTTAGACTTTACACCCAAAGCATGAGCAACAAATGAAAAAAACAGAAAATGTGACCTTATAAAATTAAAAACTGTGCATATCAAAGGACTACCTCACAGAATGGGAGAAAATGTTTGGAAACCACATATCCAATAAGGGTTTACTGTCTATAGATTATATAAAGAAATCCTAAAAGTCAACAATAAAAAAGACAAACATCCCAATTTAAAAATAGACAAAAGACTTGAATAAACATTTCTTTAAAGAAGATATGTGGATGGCCAATAATCACATGAAAGGATGCTCAAAATCATTAGCCATTAGGGAAATGCAAACCATAACACAAGGAGATACCATTTCATAGCCACTAGAAAGGCTACTATTTTTAAAAAGTTGAAAATTGCAAGTGGAAAAATAGGAACACTCATTCATTTTTGGTGGGAAGGTAAAATGGGACAACTTCTGTGGAAAACAGTTTTGTGGTTTATCAGAGATTAAATCTAGAGTTGCCATATGGACCCAGTAATCCCAGTGTCCAAAAGAATTGAAAGCAGGAACTTGAACAGATATTTGTACACCAGTGTTCATAGCAGCATTATTCACTGTTTCCAATAGATGCAGGTAACCCAAGTGTTCATCAACAGATGAATAGATAAGAAAACTATGGTATATACATATAATAGAATATTATTCAGCCATAAAAGAATGAAGTTATGATAAATGTCAACATGTATGAACCTTGAAGCCATCATTTTGAGTGAAGTAAGCCAAATAGAAAAGGACAAATAGTGTATACTCTCATAATATGAAATAATTTGAATAAGCAAATTCACAGAGTCACAAACTAGAATATTAATTATCAGGAGCTAAGCTGGGGGTAGGGATTGGGGAGTTAATGCTTAATTGGTACATAATTTCCATTTGGGGTGATGAGAAAGTTTTGGTAATGGATGGTGGTGTTAGTAACATAATATTGTGAACATCATTAACTGCACATAATTATATATTTGAATATGGCTAAAAGTGGAATTTTTGGGTTATATATATTTTACTAGAATTAAAATTTTTAAAGAAAATGCTGTAAGAATGGGTAACACAAACAGTGAACTCTGATGTAGACTATGTCATATAGTTAGTGTAATTATAATAATATTGTTTCATCAATTGTATCAAGGGTGCTTCATTAATGTATTAATAATAGGAAAACTGGGTGTGTGGGGGGGATATGGGAAGTTTGTATTTACATGATTTTTCTGTAAACCTACAACTTCTTGATATACAGTAAAAAATTTTTAAAAATTAATCAATTTACTATGTTAACAGTATAAAGGAGAAAATCATATAATTATCTCAATTGTTGCAGAAAATCATCTTTCAAAATTCAATGCCTATCATGATTTTAAAAAAAAACTTTAAGCAATCTAGGAATAGAATGTAACTTCCTCGGTTTGATAAAAGGTATGTACAAACATACGTATAACCAACATCATCCTTAGTAGTGAGAGACTGCTTTCTGCCTAAAATCGTGAACAAACCAAGGATTTCTCCTCTCACCACTTTTAGTCCACCTTTTACTGGAGGGCCAAAGTAGTCAGTAAGCCAAGGAAAACAAATAAAGGGTGTTTAGATTGGAACAGAAGAAGTAAAACCACCTTTATTCATACACAACGTGACCACATGTGTAGAAAATTCTCAGAAATATACAGAAGACTTACTGGATCTAGTAAATGAGTTCAACAAGCTTTCAACATATAAGTCAGTATACAAAAATTAATTTTTTTCTTTCTACTAGCAAATATCAGTTGGAAATTGAAATTTTAAAATACCACATATAATAGCATTTTAAAAAATGAAATAGAGAAGCTTGACAGAATACGTATAAAACTTATACACCAAAAATTACAAAATATTGCTGAAATAAATTAGACCCAAATAAGTGAGAATGTTGTCATTTTCGTGTATAGGAATATTCAATATTATTAAGATGTCAATACTCCCAAATTAATCTATAGATTCAATATAATCTCAATCAAAGTCGTAAGCTTTTTTTGTAGAAATAAATTTTGAAAAGATCTAGAATAGCCAAAATAATTTTTGCAAAAGATGAACAAAATTGGAGGTCTTACACCACCTGAGTTCAAGACAAAGCTACAATAGTCAAAACAGTGTTGTAGTGTTATAAGAATAGACATATAGATCAATAAAACTGAATAGAGAGTTCTGAAATAGACCCATGCACATACGGCGAATTAATTTTCAATAAAAGTACCAAAATAACTCAATGGAAAAAAATATAGTCTTTTCAACCAAAAGTACTGAAACAACTGAATGTCCTTATTTAAAAAGAAAGAAAGAAAGAAAACCCTTTCCTTACCCTATGCACAAAATGGATCACAGATCTAACTATAAAAACTAAAACTATAAAAACTAAAACAATAAAATTTGAAGAAAAACCAGATCTTTGCAAAAAGTGTGAATCATAAAAGAAAAAAATTTGGTATGAAATGGTATCTACTTGATTTCATCAATTTATTTCAGTTCTTTAAAAGAGATTAAAAATATTAAAAGGCAAGCCACAGACTGGAAGAAAATATTTGCAATGCAATATCTAACAAAGAACTTGTATCCAGAATACATAAAGTACTGTTACAACTCAATAATAAGATAGACTATACAAAAATGGGCAAAATATTTGAATATATGTGTCACCAAAGAAGTATGTAGATGGCAAGTAAGCACTTGAAAAAAATCTCAACATGATTTATCATCGTAGAAATACAGAATAAAACCAAACTGAGATACCACTACATACACATTAGGCTTAAATTTAAAAGTCCAACAATTCACATGGTTACAAAGATATGGTGCAAATGTAACTTCCAGCATTGATGATGATAATGTAAAATATATTTGTTTCCTATTGCTGTAACAAATTAGAACGTGGACATTGTCTTAGTTTCTAGGGCTTTCATAACAAAATACCACAAACTGGATGGCTTAGAACAACAGAAATTTATTCTCTTACAGTTCTGGGGGCAGAAGTCTGAAACTGAGGTGTCAGCAGGACCATGCTCCCTATGAAACCTGTGCTAAAGAAGCCTTCTTTGCCTCTTCTGTCCTCTGATATGTCAGCAAGCCTTGGCTTGTGGACGCATCACTCCAATCTTTGCCTCACATCTTCAAAGACCTTATTTCCAAATAAGGTCACATTCACAGGACCAGGGGTTAAAACGTGAACATATCATTTGGTGGATACCAGTTCAAGCCATATAGACAGCTTTGGATGGCCATTCATCTGACTACCACAGTCCATTCTCTGGACTCCAAAGATTCATGTCCACCCCACATGCAAAATACATTGCTCACTGTCCCTTTCACTCTACCTACTAAATGGTCTTGTGAGACCTTGGAATTTGTGACTGGACTGCACAAAAAGTTAATATCCTTGTTGCCATTTCATCTCCATTTCTCACAGTTTCCTAGCCTTGCGTAAAGATTAATTATTGGCATGTTTGTAGTTTCTCACTGGCATATATATCAGAGTGGTTTGGTTCTCAGAGGTTTCCACTGATTTAATTCTCTCTTCATGATATTCATTCTTGCTTGTAAAATTGCTGATCCCTATTCTTTTTTAAAACTGGTGCTTTGGTGTTTCTGCTCTAGACATGCTCTTTCTGTAATTAATCTTCCTCTGAAAACTTTTCCTGAATTTTTTATGTGCCTTTTATATTTCTGGAATTATGATTTTGCTATAGTTTGGTTTATTTTTAATAGAAGTTTTTATGCTAATGATTCCCTAATTGTACAAAAAAAAAGATAATTCATTTTTCCTAAATTGCTTGAATCGCAAATGATTGTTTTTCCTAAATTCTAATTGTGTCCTTTGTAATCTCCTTTGTTTCCTTTTTAAAACTTTCTTATCCTCTGGTATTGTTTAGAACTTCAGCTCCATTGTGGAATAGAGCCTTGCCTCATAAGTCTAAAGAAAAATGTTGAGACAATAAATAAAATGTGATCTCAGTTTTTTCTTTCATTCTTACCAAACTTTGAATAGGTGATGGAAAGTGAAGAGTTCATGTTGCTTCCAGCCAATCAACTCATTGATATAATATCTAGTGATGAGCTAAATGTTCGCAGTGAAGAACAAGTGTTCAATGCAGTGATGGCCTGGGTCAAATACAGTATTCAAGAAAGACGTCCTCAGTTACCCCAGGTAATGGTGGAAATGCTTCTCTAAGAAGCTGCATTGTACTAGGTGAAATAATTTATATTTGACTTGCAAAAATGAAACATATATCACTCTCCCTTATATTAGACTGCAAGAAAGCCCACATTTTTTTTTTTTTCAAATAATTAAGGAAATAAGTGTTTAGAAGCATTTTGACTGCTTATCATTGTGAACTTTTTGCTCCTTTGCTTACCCTCTCTTTTGCATCAACTGTAGGTTTGGGTTATAGCACAAGTTAGAACCTAAATAGGATAAAATGACCAAAAGAAAGGAAGGATGACAGTTATCATGCTTCCCTTCACTGTAGCTTGGAAATCCAACCTCACTTGGAAGAATAAACAGATGATACAAGGTCACTGAGTGAAATGTTTAAGATCCTGTCTTGTTATTCTAGTCTTTTACAAGTTAACAGGGTATTCTTCAGTAATGTTAATTAATTGAGTCCAACTATTTAAGTTGGTAATATAAAAGCTTTTACTGAAAACGTAAAATAGCATTCTGAAGTGACGTTAGTGTGCTTCAATTTCATGATTATTTTGTATTACTGAATTGATTAGAGTTAAATTTCATTTTTGTGCCTTTCATCTCTCTTTTTTCCTTATTATACCTTCCTGTTAGATCCCAAACAATTGGAAACACAGTAAATGAGCATGGGTCATGAACTCTCTTAAATATCTTGCAAATGGGAGCTTGTATCTTTAACAGTGTTTATTATCTCATAGGTGCTGCAGCATGTTCGTCTGCCTCTGCTTAGTCCCAAGTTCCTTGTGGGTACAGTAGGCTCTGATCCCCTCATCAAAAGTGATGAAGAATGCAGGTATTAATGGCCCTGGAAAGGAAAAACCAACAACTAAGCATCCCTGTTTTCTCCCAATTTCCTTATTTGTATTGCTACCTAAAAATTGCATTTCTTAGTGCTAAAACCAGGGTAGTTTTTAACGGGTTTTTCTTCTGGACTAGGGTCAGGAAGAGGAGATGGACGAAGAAAGGACTAAACTTCCAGTATTCCATTCCATTAGCTTTGTTGTTGTTGTTGTTGTTTTCCATTAGTTTTTTATGTGTGGTGCTTATTGATGTAGAAGTGGGCTCTCTCTGTAGTATACACAAAATGTAATAAATTACGTTTCCTAAGTTGAGAGATTTTTAACATTTAGATTCAAATCTGAAACGATCATATTTGGTTTTTAAAAGGGTTTTGTCCAGCATGTTCAAAATGAAAGAGCAAATCAGTACTCAGAACTCCTTAAACCATACTGACCTTTGTATCTCCATTACGACTGAAAGACTTGGAACTATCCCTGATCCTAGAGCAGAGGTAGAACATGTCAAATCATTTGTGCTTCCACAATCTGAAGCCTTTCCCTTTAAAAGGAGATATCAGATGAGGATATTAGATGTTTGTCTTTTAAATTAAAAAGTAAACAGCAACTGATTTTCCTGGTTATTTACAATAGCAAGAAAGAAAACTATGAGTTCTGCATGCTGAAATGTGAAGAAGTAATAGAGATGCCTGCACCCCTCAAAGAAACATAAATCACATTGCACTGATTTTGATACAGAAAATGAAGGTACTTAGAAGTCACTTTAGAAGCCCCTTCCTAATATCCTGGCCTTACCATTTACTAGCTGTGTGACCCTAAGTAAATTACTTTAACTTTGTGTAGCAGTTTCCTCATCTATAAGGTAGGGATAATAACAATACCTATTTTATATGGCTGTTGTGAGGATTAAATGAGTTAATATATTTTAAGCACTTAAAACAGGAACTAGCACATAGTTATAAGTGTTGCTGTTTTTGTTACTATTAATTTTGCATTGGCTAGCTAGGAATTAGCTCTATAGTATTTCTTCTAGGACTTAAAAAACAGCTATTAGAGATCACAGTTTTGGTCTTTAGGGCTCCGGAAGCTTTTAGAAAAAGCTCTTTGTCTTTGCGCTGGTTTGGGAGGCGTGTATTTGTTTGTTGTGTTTGTGTTTCTGGTAGGTAGACTCAGAAAGGCCTTAGCAAAGTCATATATTGGCAAGTGAATTATTGGGTCGTGTCTAGGAGTGGCCCAGGGGAGGGGGATAAATTACTCTGTGTAACTTAACAAGCCTAGAAAAGTGAAAATGTGGAATAGTTTAGGAAATACTTTCAGAGTGGAGAGAGAACAGTGTAACAGATTGAATCTGTATTAATCATACAGTGAATTGCTCAGAGAGTGAGTACATCACACAAATAGTTTGTACTAGGGTATGTAACAAGTGTAATTACTAGGTTCTTCTCTTAAGTTACCTTAATTAGACAAGAAAAAATTTTTGTTCATCCTTGGTGGACTTGTTGAGAGTGAACCATTCATACAGTACCAGTTGGCAAATTAATATTAAGCAACAGTATAATATTGATTTTCAGAAATTAAATTTCTGACACAGCTTTATTACTTTAATAATTCTAGCAATCTGGTGCCCTAGCTGATGTGCTACTTTGCCAGTATCCTCCAGATTCTGGAAAACAGTAATTACACTACCTGGAAATCAAGTTGTCATTTTTAGTTTTCCAAAAGTTGTTGTCCCCAAGCATGTTGAGTTTTAGTCTAAATTTGCCTTGAGATGTGAAGTCATGATGGAAATGACAACAAATTCACAACTCATAGTGTGACTGGCCTCATTGCTCTCATGTTTATGTCCCTTTTAAAATTGGTTGGCATCCATGATTTGGTTTGATCTATGCTTGCTCCCCTTTGCCAACCTGTATATTCCTAACCCATATTGGAACTTAACTAAAATGTTATTTAAACATTTGGAATACAGGCAGATTTTTTTTTTCCACAGAGACTTGGTAGATGAGGCTAAAAACTATCTCCTATTGCCTCAAGAACGGCCCCTAATGCAGGGACCAAGGACAAGACCACGGAAACCTATCCGATGTGGAGAAGTGCTCTTTGCAGGTTTGGATCTTAGTTTACTGTGATTACTGGACTGAAACCAAATCATTTCACTTGTGAAAAATTATATGAATACTTTTTTGTACAGCTATGATATCCACTGTCAAAAGGAACACATAGTAAGTCTGAGGTTTGCAAGTCTGACAGCAAGTAGCTTGACTCTGAATCTGTGACCCAACACTGGTATTCTCCAAGAGTGCTTTATTTTTATGTATGTTTTTATAAATCTAAAAAATGTTGTCCAGTAGATGCTTTGTTGATATGACTCATGTTCATTAATTTATATACCAGTGTTCCAGTTGCCACATAATTACAGGGAGCTGTGAAAAACATCTTACATAAAACAGTTACTCTGTCCTAGCTCTATTAATCCTGTACCCAAGACGATTTGCTGTATCATTTTGCTCCTACGCTCTGACGCTAAAGCTCTGAGATCTTTCATACCCAGATACTTCACGTGTCCATGTAAAGTCAGCTCTCTTGTTCACCTGAATAACAACTTTCTCACTGTTTAATAAAACTTCTCTTGCCCTTCAATTTTTTTTTTTTTCAAATACTGATTATTGGAGCTAGTAGAAGCGTAATATAGTCTTTGTGTTTAAGCTCCCAACTTTCAGTAATTTTATGGCTCTTTGGATATGGGCATCCTCCAATTCTCTTGTCTCATTTTTATATGTGAAGCATTCTATTCCTTCTCATCAGAGAATTTCATGCCGTTGTTAGGGGATAGTATCCTTTCCCGTCAGTCTACCCACTTAACTTGCCTATCTTTTTTCTCTCCAATTTAAATTTCTCTTGGCATGTGGGAGATGTATTTCCCCCTATATTTTTAGAATGGAAATTTGATAATTTATGTTTTGATATCTTTTTAAATTTTTGCATCTATATTTCTTCATGTGTCAGATTGTAGTATTTTCTCCAAAAGAAAATTGTTGCCAATTTTCTTTTTCTCTCTAATCCTCACCTTGCTTTTTTCTTTCTCTTTTGGAAGCATTTCTTCATTCTTGTTTTAGATTTCAAGCTTAGTAATTAATTCACCATGCAATGAATTTTCCTATACTGCAGTGTTCTAATGTCTCTTATTATTCACAGATTTATTCTAATATTCTTATTTCCTTCTGTTGTTTTCCTTACTATATATGCATGCACATATGCATGTTCATGTGTGCATCTGGGATCATACACACTTGCAAGCCCACAACTACACACATCTGCATTCTTGCTCCTTCATACCAGTCTATAGTTACCGAAGATTGGTGAATAAATTCATTGTCAGATCTGGTTAAGCTCACGAGGAAACCTATATAACATTTATTTAGCTTTCGTGGTTAGACTAGAGAAATTATATTTTTATATATGAAAGTATTCTGTTGTGCCAGCTCCCCATACATGTGAGAATGCCATAGATAACGTCAGAGCTTCTGTTTCCCCATTTTGAAAGCTTGTTGTCTATTTTTTTAAAATTAGAAAGCCACAAGATCTGATTATTTGGTATCTGTGGCTTTGTTATGTCATGTTGGTTTCAGGGATTCTAGTAATATGAAGATATATTAACTGTCTTATTTGGCTGACTGTCAGTTTTAATACCTGAAGTAGAGAAGTGACAATACATTACTGTTTCACTGACCTCAGAATATTCTGGCAATGATTGGAAACAAGTTTAAGAAAGAGGAAAGTATAACGAGAACTCTGGGGAAATTACAACAGGTAAAAACTTCCCTGTAATCAAAACAGAGAGCTACACCCAAATAGGTATGTAGAAGTACATTCAAGTTCCAGGGTCTTTTCTGGATTTAGTGGGGCACCAATCCAGTGGTACTAGACTGAGTTCCTTTGGGAATGCTGAGAGACAATTATGTAGTTTCCTTTCATTAGAAATTTAAACTTGACTTCTCTTAAATTATTCAGTAACAGTCATCTTTATCCTGCTTGTTCCTATCATACTTCCCCAATATGACATCATTATAAATTATCAAGTGACATGTTGTCAATGTGTGACCTTCTTGACAAAAATCTCATTTGCCTCTTTCAATTAAATCATGGCATCAATTAAACCATACTTTGTCTTCTTTAGAAGCCAGTTAAATAAGATCAATTTTATGGTCTTAAACTCTGACTAGTACTCTCGTAATTGCATATTGCTGATTGGCTATATATCTGATTCCTCCACTATATTGTTAACTACTTGAAGTCAAGGACCATTTATAATTTATTTTTATATTTTCCAGATTGTGTGGCAATCTTGTCAGAGTAAGCATTCAATAAAGATTAGTTGAATGATGTTGATCCTGAGGAACCCTAGTAAGAAATTAGCATGATTATCATGATTAATGGAAAAAGAAAAAATGGAAAGCACATTCCAGTAGCAATAGTGAATTACTCTACCCAATTTTAAGACTTAGAATAAAGATAGGTTAAATTAGACAGTTTAATGTTGTCAGAGATAGATACATAGATCAGTGGAACAGAATAAAACATCCAGAAGTAGATCCATACATACATGGGCAACCGACATTTTTTTTTAAGAGAATTTATTTTTAAATGACACTTTTGTTTTTCTGGTTATAAAAGTGAATACACATACAGTATGGAAATTTTGATTAATGTGGAAAAATATAAAGAAAAGTGAAATCATCTGTCACCTTATCTTACACTGTTAAGATTTCCATTTTCATTTGTAGAGAAAATCCATTAGGTAGTTCCTTTACAATTGGTATTGGTTTTCTCTACTTTCTCAATCTTTTTATATTATCTAGAATCTGAACTTCCTTCTTAAGTGATACTACTCACTGACATGATTTTAGATCTTGACCTGTCTGTCTCTTCTTAAAACTTAGTCCTTGGTTCATTTTGGTTTTATTGCAATTTTGTTTTTATTATTTTTGGAATGCTGAGTCACCAGTTCTCACTTAACTCTTGGAAAATTGAGTTTTCCTGTCTTCTTGACTCTGTGGAAATAAACACTAGAAGCCTAAGATCAAAATCTATAAATATAGTAGTTTTGACTTAGGAGCATTTGATTCCTATTGATATCTTTGTTTTGGGCTTTTCCTTTTGTTTTCAATTAGCCTTCTTGATGCTTATCAATAATTACGTGTTTCTGTTACGTTTTTATTGTTCAAGCTCAATGAACCTTATTCCAGATTCTTTCTGAAAGGTGCCTTCTTTAGAGTAACACTTCTTGATCAAATCTGACTTTGAAGTAATTCTTTTTAAAGTTAACATATCACATACATAAAGCGTATGTTCCCCTTTCTACAAAATTTTTTCTTAGATACGTTGTTTAACTCAAATTGACAGTTCCCAGGGAAAGGACTATACATATACTTAATTTTTCTCAGTACAGTTTACTCAGCTAGTAGTAATCAGTTGACTAGTTCTATCCCAGCTATGCCATCACTTGCTGTCTTGGAAAACATAATGCACATAAAATCACCACGAGGCAGTAGAATTGAGCAGCCCTTTCCTTTTCATACTTACTTAGGCCTCAGTAAAGAGTTAAATTTGGTTTCCTTGAGGCCTGTTTTTTTTTTGACCTTGGCATCAAAGAACACAATATATAAAATGATATTAATTTGATCTGAAGTCATGTAATCCAGTAAAAAGCTGGTTATGTCTTCCATTATCAAATTGTGCCTGAGATATAGTGATTAGTTTGCATTATTTATCTCAAATGCTTTTAACTCTCACATTTGCAGCAAAGTTTTATTTTAGAATTTAGGATGCTTTCCCTGATGTTGAAACTCCTTACATATATTCTAAAACAGAATTCAAATTTAAGCTAATTAATTTTCATGGAATTAACTATGTTTTAGTATTAGTTGGATATCATGATTTAAAATTAAACAATGATAAAATAAAATTTATATAGCATATTGAGATTTGAAATAAAATCCACTTACTGATCCCTTTAGAAGTTTATAAACATTATTCCCATTTTAGTCTGGCTCAGGAAGTTACATGAGACACCCCTAGAACCAGCAGTTTTCAAATGTTTTGAGGTATCTTTCAACTTCATTTTTCATACTCCAGAATCCTAGTTTTTATTTTGGATTGATATAGGGATGATTTAAAAGAATAAGAAATGAAAGGTATCTGCCATAACCACACTTTTTTTCAGGTGGCACTCAGAGAAGCTCTATGGAACACAGTTTTAAAACTGTTGTTCCAAGTATTACTCATTTATGAAAAATGTAATTTCTTCAAAATGTTTTCTGATCTTAATTGTCATGTTGGATAGTTTAGAATTTGGTACAGACTGCGATTTAAACAGCTTGTAAAATATTTTAAAATAGAAATCATGTGAAGTTTCATACTATTTTTAATCACAAAGGGCCCTATTAAGAGATCATGAGTAGATGAGCCTAAGTCTGTCTACCCTGATAGAGTAAAAGAAAAGCAGGCTTCTGAGTTTTAGTCCTTCTTTTAGCTTTTGATAACACATTACATTATGTATCATCTTATACTTTAGAAAACGGTTCCATACATATATATTATTTCACTTTTTAAATTTTATTCCTCATTTTACAAATGAAGAAACTGGTTCAACAGGAATTTACAGAATTTACCCAAGATCACATAACTAGTAGAGACAATACTTAACTCCAGTTTTCTAACTAAATTCAGTATTCTATCCATTATTTACTATATTACCTTCCAATATTATTTGAATTGGTATCTTTGTCCTTCTCTGTAATATGGACATAATAATAACTTACTTAGAAAATTGAATATTATAACAATCCCAGTGGAACACATTAAAATCAAAACCTATGTTTTGACCTACTTGTAGGGACATTTGGTAAGTCCAAGCATTCTGTCACAATTTAAAGGTTAGCAGTAAGAGACACATTCTGTGCTTTAGGACATTTATGTATTTGCCTAACCATTTATTTCTGTTTACTTCCCCAGTTGGTGGTTGGTGCAGTGGAGATGCTATTTCCAGCGTCGAACGATATGATCCTCAAACCAACGAATGGCGAATGGTAGCTTCAATGAGCAAAAGGCGATGTGGAGTTGGGGTTAGTGTTCTTGATGACCTATTATATGCAGTAGGAGGCCATGATGGATCCTCTTACCTCAATAGTGTTGAAAGGTGAGTAAAGTCAACTTGCAATTTTTTCTCCACAGTTTTCATTTGAAATGTTAATTAGTAAGCCAATGTGACTATTGCTTCTATAGTATTGCATCTATGGCACTATTTGGCAGGCTAGACCCCTTAACATGACATATGATCTGATTTCTGCCTGTTTTTCTAGTCTCTCTCCCATGGCACACTACCATTCCCTAAACATGCTGCTGCAGACCAACCAAACTACTTTTAATTCCTTGGACACACCATCATCTTTCAAGCCTCTTTCCCTACATGAATTACAGGCTGTTCTTCCTGGAAAGTCTCTGCCCCTTAATTACCTATTATATTCTTACTTATCCTTTAAGATTCGAATGTTATATTTTACATAAAGTCTTTTCTGACTCCATACTGATGACTTAGTTTCTCATTCCTCTGCTCTATCATAAATATTTTGACCATACCTGTTCATATCATATTGTGCTATAAATGTTTGTTGAAACATCTTTTTTCCATGGTACCTACCCCCCATACCTAGCACATTGGAAATCTCTAGTAAGTGTTTTTTCAATAACTTTTTGCTCTTACATGCCCCTTTTTGTTTAGCTATGGGTCTGTGATTTACAGTGAATCTCAGTATTTCCCAAATACAAATATGAAATCTTGCAGCATGTCAGTATCTAGAGGTATACATGGTATAACTGAAAAAACAGAGGGATCAGCTCCATAGAAGAAAAGACAAACATAGAAACAAAAAAGCAAGCACACTTAAAAATAAACAATGGGTTAAAGAATAATTTAGAGAGGAAATGACTAAATATTTAAACAACTTAATAACAATTAAACCCATATATATCAAGATGTATGGGATTCAGCTGAGGTGTTACTTAGAGGCAAATTTATAAGCATCAAATTGATATGCATTCATTTGAAAATAAGAAAGATTGAACATAAATGGATCATGTTTTTAAATGAAGAAGTTATAAAAAGAGCAACCAAAACCCAAGAAAGTAGGAAGAAAAAATAAAGATTAAAAAATTAACGAAATTGAAAACAAATGAAATGTGATATAACCACAAAAAAGAGCAATATGTTAGTATATTTTTTAAACTAAAAATGAACGTACTCTGTGACCCAACAATTCTACTTCTCTTTATCCATTTACACAAAGAGAAAAACACAAGGGTAATCATGCTTTTATAACAAAATGTCAAAAACAACCTAAGGATACACCAATAGAAACATAATTAAATAATATATGGCACACGTAATATAACAAATATTATATAGTAGTTCAGTGGAATAGTCTAGAGGTGTATCTGTTAGCATGAACAGATTTCAAAAATATATTGAGAGGAAAAAAGACTTCGGAACAATACATATTGAATGGTATTATTTATGTAAAGAAAACATAAAACAATGTATATGTGAGTACATATATACCTATTTAAAAGAATTTTACTAAAAAGTCTTGAAGGATATATACCAAATCAAGATGTGAAGAGACCAAAATTGAGGTAGCACTCAAAGGGGACTTTAGCTTTATCTATAATATTCTTAAATTTTTAAAGAAAATATATTCCTATATAATGTGTTTAAATAAAAATGAATTTCAAAACATAAAAGCATTAAATTAGACTTTCATGTGCCTTAGTTTTTAATCAGTTCATATTTAGAGGAAAGAATGTATATCATATAAATTTTTTGATTTTAAATATGTAAGCATCACCACACTTCCTTTGTGTAATCCAAACTGTGCTCTTGATGTTTCCTTTGCAGATATGACCCCAAAACAAACCAGTGGAGTAGTGATGTGGCCCCTACAAGCACCTGCAGAACAAGTGTTGGTGTGGCAGTGCTTGGAGGCTTTCTCTATGCTGTAGGTGGCCAGGATGGTGTGTCTTGCCTCAATATTGTTGAGAGGTGATTTTTTTTTTAAGTCACATTCAGTTTTTTTTTTAAGGCTATCAAGGGCTCTTTAAAACAAACAGTTACAGCTAAATTTAGGACATTGGGGGGGGGTCCCTTTTTCAGTGGCTTTCCCATAGGTTTTAAGGAAAAGTTTTCAGTTGTATTAAGGTCTAGGAAGATGAAAGATATAACCCATTTTTTTAACCATGTGTCACACTGATTACTACTAAAATTGAAGTGTTGGAAATATATTTTAAATCACATTCTATATGTGATAATAAGCATATCACTTATGAAATCTGTTCTGCTTTTTCTCCCGGTTTACCCGGAATGTACTTAATACACAACTTTGCCCAGACCTTCTCTAAATAAATTAAGTAATAATACTTAGTCTAGCGTATCTTCTAAAGAACCTTAAGTATTGGGGACTTGGATTCTCATTAATTCTTGAGGTATAATTAGGGAAACCTGGATGGTCTGCCAAGGTCACTTTATACTTATTTACAAATAAGTTAATTTTGATGGAATAGATTCTGTTCTTAATTTCTTCCCCTGTCAGCTTGTCATTTCCTCCTGGAGATTAGATTTTTGAATTTTATGTGCTATGAGAGTGATAAGAACATACCATAGTTTATTCTCACTTGCAAAGAAAAACTTCATAACTCTTCAGAATTGTTTAATGGTATTTAGAACTTTGGTTACCACGTTTAAGTTGAAGAGCTTCACTTTGTCTTAAATAGAGGTAAAATTAAAGGTAACTCTTAACAGCTATGCCAGTTCCCATTTACCTCAAGTCACCTATTTCTCCACCTTCAAGACTCCATGCAGGCTCCTGTGGAAAACTGTGTGGCAGTTCCTCAGAAAGTTAAGTATAGAATTATCATATGACCTGTCAATCCCACTAGGGTATATATCCAAAAGAGTTGAAAACAGGGATTTGGACAGATATTTGTACATAGCAGCATTATTCACAATAGCCAAAATGTGGAGGGAACCCAGATGTCCCTCAACAGATGACTGGATAAACAAAAGCTGATATATACATACGATAGATACTTATTCAGTCATAAAAAAGGAATAAAGTTCTGATACATGCTACAACATGAACCTTGAAAACATCATGTTGAGTGAAATAAGCTAGACACAAAAAGGACACATATTGTATGATTTTTTTAGATGAAATAACTAGAAGATGCAAATTCATAGAGACAAAAACTAGATTAGAGGTGATAAGGGTTGGGAGGAACAGGATTTGGGGAATTAATGCTTAATTGGTACAGATTTGGGGTGATGGAAAATTTTGGTAATGGATGGTGGTGATGGTAGCACAACATTGTAAATGTAATTAATACCACTGAACTGTATACTTGAAAGTGATTAAAGTGAGAAATTTTATGTTGTATATATGTTACCACAATAAAAAATTAAAAAAAAAAAAAGCTATGCAAGAGATTTCTAAGAATATAGTAGCAGTGAGTGTAGTTTTTGTAATCTCTTCAAATCCCCACGTAAAAACAGAGAAAGAGAGAGCAAAACTAAAATAGATAGCAAAACCAAAAACCTTTGGGTAACATTTACAACAAAAAACTAAAAAAAAAGTATCCCCACAAATCCCAAAACCAAATGGGCAAAGAAAATTTACCAGTAGCCACAGACCTGCATAATATCGGTATCTGTTGCAGGAAAAAACAGACATGCAATCAGACATCTGACAGCTCTAGCCAATACATATTCACTGGAAAGCATAAAGGGACAATTTATGAACAGCAGCTGAAATAAGGGCTTTGCCCACTCTCACAGAGAGTAAGTGCAAGGGATTTGCAATGAGATCTAAAAGGGACTGGTGCTACTGTTCTGTGTGTTCTTTGTTGTGAGGGCTGTCCTGTGCATTGTAGGATGTTTAGCAGCATTTTTGACCTCTACTCACTAGATATCATTAGCACACTCCCAGTTGTTACAACCAAAAATGTCTCCAGGTATTGCCAGATGTCCTCTTTGGGGCAAATGTCCCTTTGGAGCAAAACCACTCCTGGTTGAGAACCAACTGGGCAAGAGCCATCCAGTTTGTAGGAACTCTGAAAACTGACCAGCCTGGATGCCTCCCAGGATAGAGCCCCACACTGAGAGAAAAAAAACTACTGCAAATATAATCAAATAGAGTAGAACAAAGAAAACAGATTCAATGAAAAGAGAAGGCCAAGATCAGTGAATAAACCAATGAATCTAAGGAGATAAGCTGCTATATTTTTTTAAATACCACATGAAAAAAACAAGAGGGGTCTCCATGAGGTTAGAAAATCTACCATGAACCACTCCTAAAAGTTCAGGAAAATTCATTTCATGTAAAAATGAGCAACAGAAAAGTATTGAGATTAGATCCCATACACATAGTTCATATAAAAAAGAGAATAAGCAGCAGAATATAGATTTGTTTATCTTGAAAATGGTAAAGTGAAAGAAAAAAGGCGTGTATTCTGCCCTTCTTGTGTGAACTATGTCACATATTAATTGGATAACCAAACAGTAGATAAGATGATTTTTTTATAAAGGATTTCCAATAAAAGAAAATCAATGGCTCTCTTGCCCTGCTATCCAAGATGCCAAAAGGAAAGAAGGTCAAAGTAGAAAAAGGTGGCCCCAACCCCTGCTATCATGAAGAAGCAGGAGGCCAATATGGTGGTAAATTCCCTGTGAGCAAAGGCCCAAGGATTCTAGCATTGGGCAGGACATCCAGCCCAAAAGGGACCTCACCCACTTTGCCAAATGGCCCCACTACATCCGACTGCAGCGGCAAAGGGCCATCCTCTACAAGCAGCTGAAAGTACCCCCCACCATCAACCAGTTCAAACAGGCCTTGGACTGCCAAATAGCTACTCAACTGGATAAGCTGGCCAACAAATACAGACCAGAGACAGAGAAGGGAAGAAGCAGAGGTTGCTGGCCTAGGCTGAGAAGAAAGCTGGTGGCAAAGGGGATGTCCCCACTAAAAGGCTGCCTGCTCCTAGCAGGAGTGAACACTGTCACCATCTTCGTGGAAAACAAGAAGGCCCAACTGGTGGTGATTGCACATGACGTGGAGTCCATCGAGTTAGTTGTCTTCCTGCCCACCTTGTATCATAAAATGGGGGTCCCCTACTGCATCATCAAGGAGAATGCCAGGCTGGGGTGGCTCATCCACCATCTCCTTCATATAGGTTAACTTGGAAGACAAAGAGCACTAGCTAAGCTGATAGAAGCTATTAGGATCAATTACAATGACAGATATGATAAGATCCACCATCACTGGGGAGTCAGTGTCCTGAGTCCAAAATCTGTGGCTCTCATTGCCAAAGGCAAAGGCTAAAGAACTTGCCATTAAACTGGGTTAAATGTGCACAGTTGACTTTTCTGTACATAAAAATAAAAGTTCTCCTTCAAAAAAAAAAAAAAAGAAAGAAAAAATAAATGATAGAATATCATCAATTTGCAACACTCAATAAATTAATGGATCTAGACATTGATAAATAATAGCAGCTAACATACTACCATCCATAATCTTGACAAAGGGACCAAACATGGTTTGATCAAACTTCTGGATCCAGCTACCAATTTGCAACATGCAGGGGACAGAGCAACTTGTTGAACAGTACTATGAATGTGCAATCAACCAAATCCATACTGAGGAGGAAGGTGCAGGCCAAATGCTCTGGGTTCTAAAACAGATTATTTGCAAGGGAAAAAAAAAAATGGAATGGAGGGAAAACCTGTAGATAAAGAGAGACTTTAAAAATACAAAAAAAAACATTTTTTTTTTTTTAAATGGGTAAGACTAAAGTATCTGAGGATGCACACTTGGGTGATGAAACTACAGAGAAACACAAAGAAGTTCCTGTAAAAGTCAGGATAATGGTTACTTTTGGGGGAGGAGGACATTGGGATGGGAAAGGGTCACATAGAAGGGCTTTCTCAGAGTGGCAGGCAAAGTTCTTTTTCTTGACCTGGGTGGTGGTTACAAGTATGCTTTCCTTATAATAACTCATTAAACTATATATATGTTTTGTGTGACTTTCTGTATCAGTGTTTTACAATAAAAAAGTAGAAAATATACAACTATGCAAAAAGATTTCTCCTAAGTATAATGTAGTAGGTGCTATAGCCATCATTCCCACTAAAACTAGGAAAAAAATGATAAATTACAAATATGTATTAAAAGACCTCAGAGACATGTGAAAGTAAAGAGAGCTAGATGAATAAAATTGCAGCGAAGAAGGAGCCCATTTTATGTGAGCTGAGTTCATTGGCTGTTTTCTTCCCTGGGGACATTTGCGAAGAGACTGGACACAGCTGAAGACATAATTAGTGAACTTGAAGACAGATTAATAGAAAATATCCAAACTGAAGAACATACAGGAAATAGAATAGAAAGAACAGACTATAGATGTTCTGTTTCATGGAACAGAAACAATCAAACACGCACATAATTGGAGTCCCTGGAGGAAAGAACAGAGTGATCAGAGCAGAAACAATATTTGGAGGTAGAATTGCTGAGAATTTCCCAAAAGGAAGGAAAGACAAACTTTATACAAAGTGTATGAACCTCAGGAAACCTTCCTTGATTACCATGGCCTTTCTCCTGGGCTTCCATTCTCTAGGATTTATATTTCTGCCTGCTTTCATTTGTATGAGTTAATATATGTTTTATATTCTTTCTTGGAATCTCTTTGGAGGCTTTTCATTAGTATGTGCTCTGTCTCCCTCACTTGCTCCTTAAGAACAGGGGCTATTTTTAGTACATTTCTTTTCTATTTCCTTGTAATAGTTGGTATAAGTTGCTGTACAGTAGTTGCTTAATAAAGGTTAACATACTGAAAAAAAATTTCCATACTGTAATGTAATGCAGTATTTCAAGTGATGTTTTTGTCATATTTAATTGATATATTTAATTCTGAACTCTAGTAATATGTCAATCAAGGTCCAGTAAGGAAAACAGAAATCATACTAGTTCTGTCAATAGAGAGAATGTAATATGAAGAATTGACTAACAGATACTGAAGGGCTGAAAAAATGAAAAGGGGACACTGAGGTAACTGTAGGATACCTAGAGCTGGGAAAACAAAGGAAAGAGATTAGAGTTAGAGAGCCTAGAAGCTTGGAGGAGAGGCCCTGCAGAGCTAAGCCCATCTGCACCTGAGGAAGGGGCACAGGCAAGCTGCCGCATAGAGTTCAAATAAGGTGTCCTGCACATCTGTGACTCAGACCTCCATAAAAGGATATATGCCAGGCTCATTTGAGCAGATTGCATCTTCCAAAAATAACGACAACAGTATCTCCCATCCTACATACAATATGAAGACCTTTTGACATTCTTCTTATTGAGAGGTAGGGTCTGTTTTCTCCCCTTGAATCTGGGCTGGCAAAGTAGTACTATGTGACTGCTGAGGCCTTCAGTTGGATCTCTTGGGGCATTCATTTTTAAAGCCTGGAGCAGTCATGGAGTGGCCATGCTGTAAAGAAACCCAAATTAGCCTGTATAGACAGGCAACGTTGAAAGGCCCTGAGAAAGACTACATGAAGCAAGTTACTCAGTCAGCCCCTAGCTTCTTCAGCCTCCTGCTGTTCCAGCTCCACCCATCATTTGACTGCAACAACAAGAGTCTTGAGCACTTCCCGAATTCCTGACCCATAGAAACATGAGAGTTAATAAAATGATTATTGTTATAAGTCACTGAGTTTGGGGTTGATTTTTACACAGCAGATAACTGGAATACTGGCAGTGTTACCGCAGGAGTGCAGAGGAGGTGCCCCACTGAGCCATGACTTAGGTTTCCCAGAGGGTTCAATGAGGCTAGTTAGGGGAGCACTGAGAAAAGACTAGAAACTGAAATCAACTAGTGTGCTGGTTTGGATTTGTTATGTACCCCATATAAGAGTATGGTCTTTTAATCCATTCTTACGAGGGCAGACCTATTGTGGGTGGAACCTTTTGATTAGGTTGGTTCCATGGAAATGTGACCTACCCAATTGAAGGCAGAATATTTTGATTAGATTATTTCCATGGAGATGTGACCTGCCCGTTTAAGGAGGGTCTTAATTAGTTTACTGGAGTCCTTTAAGGAGCTCATAGAGAGAGAAAGCTCAGAGAAGCTGAGAGAAACATTTTGGAGGGAAGTCAAGATATGTAATCCAGAGTTTGCCCCTGAGAGAAGCTAAAAGAAAAAACACCCAGAGACATTTTGGAGACAGCCATTGAAACCAGAGTCAGGAGAGAAGCTAAGAGATGAAATCCAGAGTTTGCCCTGAGAGGCTAAGGGAAGACTCTCAGAGACACAGAGACAAAAATGCCCTGGGAGGAACAGCAAGGACACAGAAGCCCAGAGACATTTTGGATAGAAGGGCCAGCAGACATCACCATGTGCCTTCCCATGTGACAGAGGAACCCCGATGCCATCAGACTTTCTTCAGAGTCAAGATATCTTTCTCTGGATGCCTTAATTTGGACATTTTCATGGCCATACAACTGTACATTTATGAACTAATAAACCCCCATTGTAAAAGCCAATCCATTTCTGGTATTTTGCATTCCAGCAGCTTTAGCAAACCGTAACAACTGGTATAATCAGGCTGAAGGGAAATTGCTGAAACGACACTGAGAGGGACAGCAAACAAACAGAAAGGAGCAAGTCCCTCTTTCCTCCTCAAGATTTCCAGTGACTATTCTTTCCTTTTGGCAGAATGTCACAGAGAGCCAGCTGGCAAGGGAGAATGTTATTCACAGAGTTCTAACCCCAGCATCGTAAGTCAGGGTATGGAAAATAGCTACATAGAAACAGCTGTATAGAAAACAGCTTAATAACTGGCACAGGCACAAATTTTAAGATTCTTTTTCCTAATAACTAATATGTTAGATTCTCACTGTGCATTTGACTACAGCAAGTCTGTGTATCTAATAAATTTAGAGTAATTACAGAACCTTATGAAAATGAATTTACTTAATAAAAATATGCATGTAGTCTTTGGTGTCTCTCACTGTAGGTATGATCCAAAGGAGAACAAGTGGACCCGAGTGGCTTCTATGAGTACCAGACGACTAGGTGTGGCAGTGGCTGTGTTAGGAGGGTTTTTATATGCTGTAGGTGGCTCTGATGGGACATCTCCGCTCAACACAGGTTAGTCCCTTCTGAAGTCAGTCTGTTTTCTCCCAAACATTTTCCTTAGGAGAGTCTCCTACAAAAAAAGTGTAAAAAGTCCAGGTTATCCTATAATTTATTATGAAAATGTTTTATTTTCTTTCTCGGAGAGTGCAACTCTCAGCTCTTCCTCAACTCTTTCTGTAGCCATGGTCTTCTAGTACATGTACAAAATATTTCTTTCCCTCTTCACTGTACAAGCTGCTGGAAATTTATAATGAAGACCTATTTTCTGAATATATTTCCCTTCCTTCACCAACACTATTCCCTTTTTTAAAACAAAAACAAAAACAAAACCCTCTATATTGTAATCTAAAAATGAATTAAAACTTACAGCTAGAAACTGGTTTACTCATTAGTCCTTTCTATTTAGAGAGAATGGGCATTTTTGCATTAAGATATTATCAGTGTGCCTCTTAACATCAGATTCGATGTCACCTCTTGTCTTCCCTTAGTGACTTAGAATGCAGTAGGCTATGGGAAGAAAGTGTAAGCGTACAGAAGTTGTCTCTGTTAATAAATTATTAGTACCAAAAGGGGCTTAAAGATCATATAGTCCAGTCCCCTCATTTAAAGATGTGTGAGGCTGAGGGTCACCTAGCTAATTAGTGATATAGCCAGAACTATAAAATAAATGTCTTGCCTCCAACACATGTGCTTTCTTCCATGCCGTACCTAAAAGAAGCCAGTCCCTTATGAGTGTATGTAGTGCTGTCCAAAGTTATATAAGTTCTCAGAAGCAAATATCAGATTCCTTATTGAAAATATGTGCTATCATAAAGTTTGGGTGGCTATTAGGAAAACGAGAGGTGAGAGAAAATGGATGGATAGTCACTGTTTTTTTTCTCTTTTCCCTGCAGTGGAACGCTACAATCCTCAGGAAAACAGATGGCACACCATAGCCCCAATGGGGACCCGGAGGAAACACCTAGGCTGTGCGGTGTATCAGGATATGATCTATGCTGTAGGAGGTAGAGATGACACTACAGAGCTTAGCAGTGCTGAGAGATACAACCCCAGAACCAACCAGTGGTCTCCGGTGGTGGCTATGACATCCCGCCGTAGTGGAGTGAGTGCCTCCTACTACTTGCCTAGCTACTAAGGTTGAGAGCTTGGAAAATCAAGCACCAAGAGAGGGCTCTGAGGCAGAAGAGCTTTGATCTGAACAATATAAAACACTGGACAGTGAGGAGGTGAACTGATAATGCATAGGCGTTTTATTTTTCGGCTTCTTATCTGGTGCTAGTGGGGCGCTTTTAGGCGAAACAGCCCCTGCTAATTTTGTACTGGGAAAAAAATTTAATTTCTTTTGATTACTTTTATCTCAGGTAGTTAAATATCTTATATCCAATCATATCTTTAATAAGAGAATTAGTTTTTTATGATATATCCTCTATCAAGTGCTTCCCTGAAAGGTATCTCCTTGTTTTATCTACTACTTTATATCTAATAGAGACACCTATTCTTACCTAATGTTTCTAGCTAATATTGCAGGTAGTTAGCATACTAAGGCAAATGTTTAGTAAAAAACATATCTGGCCCCAACACCAGTCTGCATAAGCTGGTTTGAGTCTATTCCATCTTTAGCATAGTCTAGATCAGGCTGACCTATGTGATGTTGTAGGCCATGGATGACCTGTGACTTCAAGAGACTTCCAGGGATGTGGTATAGAATTCAGCCATCCTGGAACATTTATTTCAGAGTAAAAATGTACCCATAAACCACTAGTCCTATCAGGTGTCTGTCATTATAAGACACATCCACAACAGGTAGGGAAACCAAGCAGTAAGTAAAGACTGTAATCTGAGAATGGATATCTAAGAGAGGGAATTCTGGTTTGCATAAACCAGGGAGCACTGCTAGAAGGCTTCAACAAGTCAAAGCATTCACACATCTATGGCCCTTATTGCTGGTAATAGCTCCTTTTACACATTCCTTGTGTTTTCACTGCTATGTTCTGTTAATTGTATTTTCACTCATTTAGCAAACATTTATTAAGTGCCCACTCATACTGGGAAAGCAAAAATGAGTGTGACATGGGCCCTCTCCTCAGAAGCTCCCAATTTAGTGAAAGAAACTGAAATGCTTACAGCTAACTATAATAAATAAACCCTTTAGTAGCAACACGTGTTATAGAACATAGGAGAATGTGCTTTTGGGAAAGAGAGAATTGGAGGCAGAGAAGATATTTACCAGAGAAAGTCACATGTACTTAGGCTATGAAGGAAAAATAGGGTATCCTGAAAGAGGGAAAGAAAACTCTGCCAGGGAACAACATGTGCAAAAGTATAGAGGTGTGACAAATGCATGGTATTTTTCACGGACTGGCAGTTAATCCAGTATTACTTCACCACAAGGATTCATTAAGAGGAGGAAGGGAAAATACAGGAGGTGGGCTAGAAAAGTGGGCTAAGATGGATTTTTGGAGAGCCTGAATAACATAATAAGGACTTTAAGCTTATCTTTAGGCCATAGGGAGGCTTAGAAAATTTGTAAGGAGGAAAGTGACAGCATGGTCAGATCTGTATTTTAAAAAGAGAAATTTAGTGGCAATTTAGAGAGTGAATTAGAACAGGCAAATACCAGAGAAAGTGAGAGTAGTTTGGAGGTTTTTGCTCTCTCCCAAAGATTTTCCTTAAATTTAAGAAATACCTTTTGAACTCTGTGTAAGTATTCTAATTTAATGTATAATTTTATAGTTCCCGTAGTTTAATAGATTTTTGTGCCATTACATTTTTTCATTTGTGTTCAAGTAAGCCTGCATGTAAGGCGATAAAGAATTATCTTTTATTAGAGATTTGCTAGAAACCAGTCTAAATTTTCCCAGTAATTGTCTAGTTTCTTTAGCAGCCATTGTGTTTTGGTCCTGTAGGTTGGCCTGGCAGTGGTGAATGGACAGCTTATGGCAGTGGGAGGTTTTGATGGTACAACATACTTGAAGACCATTGAAGTTTTTGATCCTGATGCCAATACATGGAGGTAACCTTTAAGCTATGTTGTAAATCATCTCATTGCTGACTTGAAAATCACAGGCTTGAGATAGTCGATGACCATCAAAATCAGCATGGTCAGTACACTGAAGTACCTCTTGCAGTACTTTGAAAAGGGCTTGAAGTTACCCACATTTGATGCCTCAATTAGACGTGATGGTTATAAAGGGCTGACATCTTACAAAATTCTTCTCCTTGATAACTGTCCAGTTTTATAATTAGGGCTGGAAAAAAACATTTTAAAAAATCTCCTCATCATTTTCAGCTAAGGAAATTAAGGCACTAAGTTGCCTAAATGACTCAGTTCGAATCAGAACCTAGTTCTTTGCTCCCTGTCAACAAAGTTTTGATTGTTCTTGTGGGCAGCTTTATGCCCAAGAAAAACAAATTGTAGTTACTTTTTAAAAAAAAATAATAATTTATTTCATTTTAAAACCTATTTTTTACTTGAGCTTTTCAAATCAACTTAAATGTATTATCATTCTGTTCAAAATTTTAAGTCACTTTTAAGCACTGGGAGAGTACATCTTATTTAAGAGAATTTAACGAAGTTAAACTACATTTATAGGTTTAATTTTTACTTTGCTTATAATTCTTTGTCTAAAAAACTCTAATTACTTAGCAGTTCTTATAAATTCACATAAATCTGGTGACTCCTGTGTTTATTTATGTTTTTAAGCAAGTAAATTTTCAAATAAGCATTTGTTCTAAGAGCAATAGTGTGGCCTTATCTTTGGTTTTTGGTTTGCTTTGTTTTTCTTTTTTTTTTTAATAATTCAGTTTTATTGAGATATATTCACATACCATGTAGTCATACAAAGTGTACAATCAATTGTTCACTGTACCACCATATAGTTGTGTGGCCATCACCAAAATTAATTTTTGAACATTTTCATTACCATACACAAAAGTAATAAGAATAAAAATTAAAGTGGAAAAGAACAATTAAAGTACAAAAGAACACTGGGTGCTTTTTTTGTTTTGTTTTGTTTGTTTTTTGCCCCTGTTTTTCTACTCATCCATCCATACACTGGACAAAGGAGAGTGGGAGCCACATGGCTTTCCCAATCACGTTGTCACCCCTCATAAGCTACGTTGTTATACAATCGTCTTCAAGATCCAAGGGTTCTGGGTTGTAATTTGATAGTTTCAGGTATTTACTGCTAGCTATTCCAAGTCATTAGAACCTAAAAAAGGTTGTCTATATTGTGCATAAGAGTGCCCACCAGAGTGACTTCTCAGCTCCTTTTGGAATCTCTCAGCCACTGAAACTTATTTCATTTCACTTCACATCCCCCTTTTGGTCAAGAAGATGTTCTCCATCCCACGATGCTGGGTCCAGATTCCTCCCCAGGAGTCATATTCCACGTTGCCAGGGGTATTTACACTCTGGGTGTCAGATCCCACATAGGTGGGAGGGCAGTGATTTCATCTGCCAAGTTGCCTTAGCTAGAGAGAGAGGGCCACATCTGAGCAACAAAGAGCCATTCAGGAGGAGACACTTAGGCACAGTTATAAGCAGGCCTAGTCGCTCCTTTGCAGTAACAGTCATCCAAAGGGCAAGTCCCGTGATTGAGAGCTCAGCCCATCAAACCACCAGTCCCCTATGTCCGTGAGCACATCAGCAACCATCAAGGTGGGGAAGCCCAACACCCCTGCATTCTTTCCCAGCAATGTTCACATTAGTGGTAGCATATACTATTTCTCTCTTTGTGTCTGGCTTATTTCGCTCAGCATTATGTCTTCAGGGTTCATCCAAGTTGTCATATGTTTCACGACATCTTTCCTTCTTACTGCTGCATAGTATTCCATTGTGTGTGCATATACCACATTTTATTTATTCACTTATCTGTTGAAGGACATTTGGGTTGTTTCCATCTCTTGGCAATTGTGAATAATGCTGCTATGAACATTGGCGTGCAGATATCTGTTCGTGTCACTGCTTTCAGATCTTCCGGGTATATACCGAGAAGTGCAATTGCTAGATCGAAGGCTAACTCTATATTTAGTTTTCTAAGGAACTGCCAGACTGTCTTCCAGAGTGCCTGAACCATTATACAGTCCCACCAACAATGAATAAGAGTTCCAATTTCTCCAAATCCTCTCCAGCATTTGTAGTTTCCTGTTTATTTAATGGCAGCCATTCTAATTGGTGTGAGATGGTATCTTGTTGTGGTCTTAATTTGCATCTCCCTAATAACTAGCGAAGCTGAACATTTTTTCATCTGTCTCAGCCATTTGTATTTCCCCTTCAGAGAACTGTCTCTTCATATCTTTTGCACATTTTATAATTGGGCCATCTGTGCTATTGTCATTGAGTTATAGGATTTCTTTATATATGCAAGATACCAGTCTTTTGTCAGATAGATTTATCTATTTTTTTCCTTTGTTCCTTGTGCTTTGGGTGTAAGGTCTAGGAAGTGACTTCCTAATACAAGGTCTTGAAGATGTCTCCCTACATTATCTTCTACGAGTTTTATGGTACTGTCTTTTCTATTGCGGTCTTTGATCTACTTTGAGTTAATTTTTGTGTAGGGTGTGAGGTAGGGGTCCTCTTTCATTCTTTTGGATATGGATATCCAACTCTCCCAGCCCCATTTGTTGAAAAGACTGTTATGTCCCAGTTCAGTGGCTTTGGGGGCCTTATCAAGATCAGTCGGCCATAGATCTTGGGGTCTATCTCCGAATTCTCAGTTTGATTCCATTGATCAGTATATCTATCTGTGTGCTAGTACCATGCTGTTGTGGCTACTGTGGCTTTATAATAAGCTTCAGAGTCAGGAGTGTAAGTCCTCCCACTTCGTTTCTCTTTTTTAGAGTGTTTTTAGCAATTTGAGGCATCTTCTCTTTCCAAATAAATTTGATAACTAGCTTTTCCAAGTATACAAAGTAGGTTGTTGGAATTTTGATTGGGATTGCATTAAATCTGTAGATGAGTTTGGGTAGAATTGACATCTTAATGACATATAGCCTTCCTATCCATGTACATGGAATATTTTTCCATCTTTTAAGGTCCCCTTCTATTTCTTTTAGTAGAGTTACATAGTTTTCTTTGTATAGGTCTTTTACATCTTTGGTTAAGTTTATTCCTAGGTACTTGATTTTTTTAGTTGCTATTGAAAATGGTATCTTTTTCTTGAGTGTCTCTTCAGTTTGTTCATTTCTAGCGTATAGAAACATTACTGACTTATGTGCCTTAATCTTGTATCCCGCTACTTTGCTAAATCTGTTTATTAGCTCTGGTAGCTGTATCATCAGTTTCCCAGGGTTTTCCGGATATAAGATAATATCATCTGCAAAAAATGACAGTTTTACTTCTTCTTTTCCAATTTGGATACCTTTTATTTCTTTGTCTTGCTGCATTACCCTGGCTAGCACTTCTAGCACAATGCTGAATAACAGTGGTAACAGCGGGCATCCTTTCTCGTTCCTGATCTTACAGGGAAGGCTTTCAGTCTCTCACCATTGAGTACTATGCTGGCTGTGGGTTTTTCGTATATGTTCTTTATCATATTGAGGAAGTTTCCTTCAATTCCTACCTTTTGAAGTGTTTTTATCAAAAAAGGATGTTGGATTATGTTGAATGTTTTTTCAGCATCTATTGAGATGATCATTTGATTTTTCCCTTTTGATTTGTTAACGTGTTGTAATACATTGATTGATTTTCTTATGTTGAACCATCCTTGCATGCCTGGAAAGAACCCACTTGGTCATGGTGTATGATTTTTTTAATATGTCTTTGGATTTGATTTGCAAGTATTTTGTTGAGAATTTTTGCATCTATATTTGTCTTAGTTTGCTAATGCTGCAGAATGCAAAACACCAGAGATGGACTGGCTTTTATAAAAAGGAGGTTTATTTGGCTATACAGTTACAGTCTTAAGGCCATAAAGTGTCCAAGGTAACACATCAGTAATCAGGTACCTTCACTGGAGGATGGCAAATGGCGTCCGGAAAACCTCTGTTAGCTGGGAAGGCACGTGGCTGGCGTCTGCTCCAAAGTTCTGGTTTCAAAATGGCTTCTCCCAGGACATTCCTCTCTAGCAAGCTTGCTCCTCTTCAAATAACATCACTCACAGCTGCACTCCCTTTAGTCTCTTTGAGTCAGCATGTTTTATATGGCTCCACTGATCAAGGCCCACCCTGAATGGGTGGGGTCACACCTCCATAGGAGTATCCCACCCAAGTCACCACCCACAGCTGGGTGGGGCACATTCCAAGCAAATCTAACCAGCACCAAAACGTCTGTCCCACAAGATTGCCTCAAAGAATATGGCTTTTTCTGGGGGACATAATACATTCAAACCAGCACATTCCACCCCCTGGACCCCAGAAAAACATATTCTTTCCAAATACAAAATACATTCATCCCACAATACCACAGAAACTTAAATCATTTCAGTAACAATAGTTAAGTACAAGATTCCATCAAAATCAAATATAGGCGTGGTCAGTCCTAAGGCATACTTTTCCTTTAGCTTTGCATCTGTGAACTTAGAACAAGTTTTGTGCTCCCAATATACAAAGGAGGGACATTGATAGGATAAACATTTCCATTGCCATAAGGAGAAAGAGTAAGGAAAACAGGGTTAACAGGACCAAAACAGTTCCTAAAACCCACAGGACAAAGTCCATTAGATTTCAAAGTCCGAGAGTCATTTACAGAACAATGTTGCATCCTTGGGGCTTGAGAGAGCGGGAGCCTAACCCTTCCCAAGGGCCTTTTCTGCAGCCCGTTCCTCTCCAAATGCTTGGGTGAGTGCTCCAACATTTCCACACATTGGGGAGACCACCTTCTCGGCTCCACCCTCCTCAAACCTCGGGGCAGCTCCCGGATTCCCTTCCTTCTCCGGGGCACATGCTCAACCCCTTCAGAACAGCGTGGTGGCAGCCAGGCTCTCCCCAATTCCCTGGGAATGTGCTCCACCCTCTTTGGGGCTTGGGGTGGCAGGACATTTCCTGAGCAATGAGGCAGAAGGCCCGCCCTCGACCTCCAGGGCAAACTCACCCTTTCCATGCATGTGGGCTGCTCCGCTCTCCCAGCCCGAGACCTCCTGACTCCAGACCTCAACCTCCATGGCTCTGTCTTTGAAGAGATTTTTCCTTTAATTTTTCCCTTGTCTGTCTCCTCCAGTCCAGACCGGCAATGGCTCTGTCTATGAAGATCTCGCAAAAATTCTGTTGGCTTTGCATGAAGCATGCAGGGGTCAAAGCCATCAGACAATAGGATTTTCCACAAATCCTTTCTGCTTAACTCCTTTTCCAATCTTGGCTTGTACTGAAATGGCGGCTGGGTTCCATGTTTGGTTCCATCCTCACGTTGGGCTGTAGCTTCTGGGATTCCACCCCCTGGAAGCCTGTAATTTTCCAAGCCATCAGTTTCTGGTTTCTTGGAACCCAAGAGTTCAGTTCTAAGTTTTTCTCTCTCTGCTCGCATTTTACTATAAGCTGCAAGGAGAAGCCAGGATATATCCTCCACAGGTAGTCTGGAGATCTCCTCAGCTAAGTATTCCAGTTTGTCACTTTTAAATTCTTCCTTCCATCTGATACCAGGACTCAATTTTGCCAAATTCTCTGCCAGTTTAAAACAAGGATCGCCTTTCTTCCAGTTTACAACAACACATTCACCATTTCTGTTCAAGGCCTCATCAGAAGTATCTTTAGAGTCCATATTTCCACAAACAGTCTCTTTAAAGCAGTTTAGGCCTTTTCTATGAAGCTCCTCACAATTCTTCCAGAGTCTTCCCCTTATCCATTTAAAAAGCCGTTCCAGCATGTTTGGTATTTGCAAACTCAGCAGCAAAAGCACCCCACTTCTCTGGTACCAAAATCTGTCTTAGTTTGCTAATGCTGGAGAATGCAAAACACCAGAGATGGATAGGCTTTTATAAAACGGGGGTTTATTTCACTAAACAATTACAGTCTTAAGGCCGCAAAGCATCCAAGGTAACACCTCAGCAATTGGGTACCTTCACCGGAGGACGGCCAGCGGTGTCCGGAAAACCTCTGTTAGCTAGGAAGGCAGCTGGCATCTGCTCCAAAGCTCCGGCCTCAAAACGGCTTTCTCCCAGGACATTCCTTTCTAGCAAGCTTGCTTCTCTTCAAAACATCACTCCCAGCTGCACTCTCTTTCTTCCCCCCAAGTCAGCTCATTTATATAGCTCCACTGATCAAGGCCCACCCCGAATGGGTGGGGCCACGCCTCCACGGGAACATCTCATCAAAATTATCTCCCACAGCTGGGTGGGGCACACTCCAAGCAAATCTAACCAACACCAAAACTTCTGCCCCACACAAGACTATAAAGATAATGGCATTTGGGGGACACAATACACTCAAACTGGCACAATATTCATTAAGGATATTGGCCTGTAGTTTTCCTTTTTTGTGGCATCTTTGCCTGGTTTTGGTATTAGATTGATGTTAGCTTCATAAAATGAGTTAGGTAGTGTTCCAGTTTCTTCAGTGTTTTGAAAGAGTTAAGTAAGATTGATGTCAGTTCTTTTTGGAAAGTTTGGTAGAATTCTCCTGTGAAGCCATCTGGCCCTGGGCATTTATTTTTGGGAAGTTTTTTTGATGACTGATTGGATCTCTTTGCTTGTGGTTGGTTGGTTGAGGTCTTCTATTTCTTCTCTGGTCAGTCTAGGTTGTTCATATGTTTCCAGGAAATTGTCCATTTCCTCTGCATTATCCAGTTTGTTGCCACACAGTTGTTCATAGTATCCTCTTACAATTTTTTTAATTTCTTCAGGATCCACAGTAATGTCACCTTTCTCATTCATTATTTTGTTTATATGGGTCTTCTCTCTTTTTTGTTTTTGTCAGTCTAGCTAGGGGCTTATCAATCTTGTTGATCTTCTCAAAGAACTAACTCTTGGTGTTATTTATTCTCTCTATTGTTTTTTTTTGTTTTGTTTTCCATGTCATTTATTTCTGCTTTAATCCTTGTTATTTCTTTTCTTCTACTTGGTTTAGGATTAGTTTGCTGTTCATTTTCTAGCTTCTTCAGTTGATCCATTAGTTCTTTGATTTTAGCTCTTTCTTCCTTTTTGCTGTATGCATTTAGTGCCATTAACTTCCCCCTCAGTACTGCTTTTGCTGCATCCCATAGGTTTTGATATGTTGTGTTCTCATTTTCATTCATTTCTATATATTTAGCAATTTCTCTTGCTATTTCTTCCTTAACCCACTGATTGTTTAGGAGTGTGTTGTTTAACCTCCAGGTATTTGTGAATTTTCTAAGTCTCTGATGGTTGTTGACTTCTAATTGTATTCCATTGTGGTCAGAGAATGTGCTTTGAATAATTTCAATTTTTTTTTTATTTATTGAGGCTTGTTTTATGTCCCAGCATATGGTCTGTTCTGGAAAAAGTTCTGTGAGCACTAGGGAAGAATGTGTTTCCTGGTGATTTGGGATGTAATGTTCTATATATGTCTGTTAAATTCATTTATCAGATTGCTTAGGTTTTCAGTTTCCTTATTGGTCTTCTGTCTGGTTGATCTATCTATAGGAGAGAGCCATGTGTTGAAGCCTCCCACAATTATTGAGGAAACATCAATTGCTTCCTTTAGTTTTGCCAGTGTTTGTCTCATGTATTTTGTGGCACCTTGATCTGGTTCATAAACATTTATGATTGTTATTTCTTCTTGTTCAATTGCCCCTTTTATTAGTATGTAGTGGCCTTCCATAAAATCCTTGCATTTAAAGTCTATTTTATCTGAGATTAATATTGCTACTCTTGCTTTCTTTTGGCTGTAGCTTGCATGAAATATTTTTTTTCCATCCTTTCACTTTCAGTTTTTTTGTGTCCCTGTGTCTCAGATGAGTCTCTTGTATGCAACATATTGATGGTTCATATTTTTTGATCCATTCTGCGAATCTATATCTTTTAATTGGGGAGTTTAATCCATTTTCGTTCAACTTTATTACTGCGAAGGCATTTCTTGAATCAGCCATACTATCCTTTGGTTTATGTTTGTCAGATATATTTATCCCCCTCTTTCTTATTGTCCTTTAATGAACCAATACTGAATCTCTTTAGTACTGAACCTTTCTCTATCTCTCTCTCTCCTTTCTTTGTTTCTCTGTTGGTCAGGCTCCTGTAGTATCTCAAGTAGGGCATGTCTTTTATTAGCAAAATCTCTCAGCATTTGTTTGTCTGTGAAAAATTTAAGCTCTCCCTCAAATTTGAAGGAAAGCTTTGCTGGATAAGAATTCTTGGTTGGCAATTTTTCTCTCTCAGAATTTTAAATGTCATGCCTCTACCTTCTCGCCTCCATGGTGGCCACTGAGTAGTCACTACTTAGTCTTATGTTGTTTCCTTTGTTTGTGGTGAATTGCTTTTCTCTTGCTGCTTTCAGAACTTGCTCCTTCTCTTCAGTATTTGACAGTCTGATCAGAATATGTCTCGGAGTGGGTTTATTTGGATTTATTCTATTTGGAGTTGGCTGGGCATTTATGATTTGTGTATTTCTGTTGTGTAGAAGGTTTGGGAAATTCTCCCCAGCAATTTTTGAATACTCTTTCTAGACCTTTACCCTTCTCTTCCCCTTCCAGGACACCAATGAGTCTTATATTCAGACATTTTTTATTATCTATCATATCCCTGAGGTCCGTTTCAATTTTTTCAATTTTTTCCCCATTCTTTCTTTTGTTCTTTCATTTTCCATTTTGTCATCCTCCAAGTCACTGATTCATTGTTCAGCTTCCTCTAGTCTTGTACTATGAGTATCCAGAATCTTTTTAATTTGGTCAGCAGTTTCTTTTATTTGCATAAGATCATCTATTTTTTTATTTACTCTTGCAATTTCTTCATTATACTCTTCTAGGGTCTTCTTCATGTCATTTATATTCTGTGTCATGCTCTCATTGTTTGTCTTTAGTTCTTTGATTAATTGCTCCAAGTACTGCGTCTCCTCTGATCTGGGTGTTTGGGTTTGGGTTATCCATATTGTCTGGTTTTATCATATGCTCTAAAATTTTCTGTTGTTTTGGCCTCTTGGCATTTGCTTAACTTGATCAGGTTCTTTTAGGATACTTAGACTAATTCAAATACTTCTCTCTAATTTGTCAGATCTACAGCTTGGTGGTGTACACTTTCTCTAACTAACCATCAGTTGGCATCCACGAGGCACCTATTCCCCTCAAGCCAGTTCTCCCCAACTTTTTCTTTGTGTTGTGTGGGGGTCTGATTCTTGTGGGGGTCCAATTGGTGTACCAAGTTTGCGTGCTGTCTGCCCTGAATGTGGGGTGTGTGAGTGGTTATGGAGGGAGGGCAGCTTTAATAATCAAGCCTCCCAGGTGTTCTGGAGATTTAAGGCTGTTGCAAGAGTCTTCAGTTCAGTCTCTCCACAGACTGTCTCTGCCGCTAACCCACAAGTCCTTCGTATTGGCATTTGGTCCCTGGGATTTCTGAGTGGGTCCCTCTCCCAAGCTGTGCCCTCCTAGGGCCTCCTGCATTTATTTTAAACATTCAAATACTTTTATAAACTTAGCAAAATTCTTTTATACCTTCCAACTTAAAATCATAAGTCTTCGTCTTTACTCAGTCACACACACATTTATACTGGACTTGCAAGACTAATCTGATAAATGCTCTAAATATGCCAAATTCTCTTAAATATTACAAGAACTTAAAATTCCATATATATATTTTTTAATATGAAACTTAATATAAAATATTATTACTGTTGGTTTAATGTGCTTCATCTCTATACTTAATTCTAAATACTAGCCTTCTCAGAAAAAAAAAATATGCCTTTCCAAGCAAATTGGGATTTCTTTCCCAAGAAATTGTACTTGATTGCCTCAGCAAATTTAGAGTTACCATCTCATGTGAGATCTGGAACAGCAGATATTATGGGAGATTTTTCTCTTATCCATGAAGAATAAGCTGAGCCCTGTTTTATAGTCTTCCACAGGGGGCGATCTTGTAGTCCATTCCCACTGTATTCTAATTATACATTTCCTGATTTTGAGCCTGCAGCCACACATCCAGGTTGTTCCATCATTTGATTAAAGTCAACTAATGAATTTACTGAGTTCTTTTCATAGTCTTCATCTCTGGGAAGACTACAGCTCTTACAGGTATTTAAATGACAGTCTTTGGATTCTGCATATCTCTCCTGGCTCTGAATGCCTCAGTGATCACAATACTAAAGACAGGCTAATGACATATTCTGACACTTTCTACTCCTACATCACATTTGTACAACCCTGTTCCCTCAGTTAAGATTTACAAAGTGTGTGAGGGCCTAGGGATACACAAGTGATTTTAAAAAAGAAAAATCCTTGCCGTCATGGAGCTGAGATTGTAGTGAGGGAGACAAACAGCACCATATTGGGGAGTGTAAGTGCTATGGTGAATAGCAAAGTAAGGGATAGGGAAGACAAGAAGGCAAGTCAGTTTTAAAAGGTGGTCAGGGAAGGCTTCTCTGAAAAAAGTAACATTATAGTGAAACCTGATAGAGGTAAGGGATAGATAATGGCAGGTTTGGTTTTCATGATTAGGAGCTTCCCACTTGTGGGATATTTTCTTCCATGTACGGTTTTCTATTTTTAGTGGGAATTTTGAGTAAGCATATTTTGAGAAGACAACCACATTTAGTCCTGCCACCTACTATGATCCTAAAGTAAGGACTTGTTTCTTAGTAACTATCACTAAATAGAATTAATAATTTGTGACCAAGTTATATTCATGAAATTCTTGAGAATCATCTGTTGAGAGATTGCTACCTAAATTTCTGCAATTACATATCCCAAACTTAAAACCATTTACTTCATCATAGCTGCTAGAGGATATAGTATTCTTTTCCATGGAAAGACTTAAGTTTGAAGATGATTTTATTTACATGTCCCACACTAAATGCTGACTTTATTTACTCATAATCCAGTTTTGTTCCATAAAGGGTTTGAGGAAGCTTACAAGAGTATATACAAAATAAAAAAGGATAAAAATAAATAACTGAGGAAGTTTAGGCAAAGGGGAAATGTAGGTGGTGAAACAATGTAGTCTGGGGCAAAATTAGACACAGACACATAAAAGATATGATCCTATATAATTGTTAGAAGCCAGTCTAGTTGTATAGTTATTAAGTTACAATACAAATTGTGGATATGATGCTTTCTTATTCTTAAAACAGCCTTCCGTAGTGAAAGAAGTATCTGAAATAATTCTGCTACTTACTGGTGCTCAATTCTACCCCCTAATCTTTGAAAAAATATATAAAGCTTAAAATATTAGTTACAATATAAAACATAAAAACATATGCTTGCTTAACATCTAGTTGTTGGAAGAAACAGTGTATTTTCCAGTTAGAAAATCTGTTTTTGTTTCTTTTCTTTACAGGTTATATGGCGGGATGAATTACCGTCGGCTAGGGGGTGGCGTAGGAGTTATTAAAATGACACATTGTGAGTCCCATATATGGTAAAATTTAGAAGACAGTCATGAATATGCTCCTCTGTATTCTGGAGAGCTTTGACTTTGGAGCTTTGTACAGCTCAAGAAAACATTAGAACAAATGTTATTGTTTGCCGCTCCCTCAACATATGGAAATACAAATCCAACAAAAGTACTTCACCTCCAGGATGCCACTTTGCACAAAAATTTTTAATTCTGTGCAGAAGAATATTTATTTTTGGTTTTAATTTATCATGTATTTTTTGTACTTATCTTTCCTCCCACCAAAAAAGAAAAAAAAAGAAGAAAAAAAAAAAGTCTAAAATTCCAAGCAGCAAAGCTTTATTTTTAAGGTATTGGTTAAGTCTGAAAATACTGATAAGGGGAGAAGGGCTATGTGTGATCTGCATTATTTCTAGGCACTCCACTCACATGACTCCACTACTTATAAGGACTACCAGTGACAAAGATAAGTATGCAAAATGTATTAGCTAGCCATTATTCTTGCACTAAAGCACCAGAGGACTTGAAAATCTTAAATTAAAAAAAAAAGGAAACATTTCAAATAGTACATTTCAAAAGGAATATTAAATCAATAAAATCAGGACTGACATGCATTTGTCATCAGTTGAAGTTTGAGTCTTGTTTCCTTTAATATGAACTTACTTGTTTTTTGCTATATTTAAAACCCTTTTTCGTATTTTCATAGTTTCTGCTAGATCTAGAGCTCTTCTCAGTGCCTCTGAAAAGAAAAGTTTATTAGTCTCATGCTGTCTTGAGTATCCCCCAATAGAATCACTTGCAACTTTGCAAGTTTTTGCTCAGAAACATCAACAACTGAAGAGCTTTCCATCTATTTCCTTATTGCTTCCAGGGACCAGGAGGGAGAATTGTCCTCTCCCCATCAACAAATACTGTTAATGCAGTTCTTTACACTTGATGCTCAAGCCTGGTGAAGCTGAGGCTTAACCATTAATAATAGCTTCCAAGGGAAATAATTCTTCAGTTCACTTAAGAGTATGTGTTAATGAGTGTAAAATCAGTTGAGGTATTTTATTTATAATATCTTGGTTCTTTTATACAAACTATTTGTTATCTTCATTCTGTTACTACTTCTCTCGAATTTCACTTTCTGATGAAGAGTAAAAATTTTTAGGGAAAACTGATTAAAATTTCAGTGGTTAAAGTTTTGTTTCTCATTGTGCTCATAGATCTTTTTTTTCAGTATATTTTGCAGGAAAATCTTTTTATAAAAAGGCTTTAACCACAACTAAAAGGAATAGCCTTCTCATTCTCCCTCCCCCCAACTACAGAAAAATGTTTGGTAATTCTTGTGTTTACATTTAAAGATCATTTGCACCTTTACAAGGGAAAAAATAAGTATTTGGTAAGCAATTGTTTACATGTATCATTTATGCTTTTTTTCTAGCATGTATAACTTTTTTAAATAAAGGTAGTATTTACCATAAAAATTTGATTAATGCTTTTTAATGTTTTTACTGCTGCTATTTGATTTGGATTTTCTGTTTCTGTATCATTTATATTACCTTTATGTAAAGTTAGAAGTACATTCAACTGAAGGAATAAAGGGATTGCCAACTAGAATCAGGAATCTGAAATATATATTGTATATTATATTATTATGTTACCTAAGCTCTAAACTTATTTTCTGGTGTAGGGCTTAGAGTTGTACCACATTTTTCAGCTGGAAGGACAATTAACAATCATTTGATCAAATCCCATTTATTATACTGATCTGAGACCTGAAAACTAAGAAAGTGTCTTCCCCAAGATTAAATAGTCTGTTATAGAACCTACATTAGAAACCAATTTCCCAAATTCCCACTCCATTTCTCTTACTTTGCCAAATTGCCACTACAGGCTTACCCAAAACATTGCCTGGGACTAAATATAATAGACTGAGGAGTACTTTTTTAAGTAAATCTAATATACAACAATGAAAAGTATAAAAACTTTTATGAGATCCTTATAGTAGTGCATCATTAACACTCAGTCTTAAAGGCAAGTCACATATTTCCAGGGAATCTACTATTGCATATATTTGAAGAAAAGCAGAGGAACAATAGCAAGAACAAAATTTTAGGGATTAGACTCTCCATGAGTCAGACAATCCCCAAAAGGAGCAATCCATGTAGCTATGATTCAAGAGTAGAAACCCAGGAACTATAGCACAGGCCAAAAGTTTTCTTCAGTGCCTGTTAAAGGGTTTTTTCCTCCCATTGAAGGAGCTGCAATTTTATTATTGGCTAAAATGTACCTATTCTAAAAAGGTTTAAAATAGGATATTTATTAACTTAAAATAGGATATTTATTACTACTTTAAAATAGGATATTTATTAACTTACTTGCATAGAGATTTCAGAACTCTATGAAGTAAGCTTGGGATAGGTGTTGGGTTAATGGTCATCCTAATTTCTATATAAGGAAACTGAAATTTAGAAAATTTAAAATGACATGTTAGAAGATGAACCTCAAATCCACATCCCTTGATTCCAAATCCATTGTTCTTTATGCTACTCTCTTCATTCCCATTCCCAATATGATTGTTTCCCAGTTTTCTTCCATAATATATTACCTCCAGATATCCACACTGCAGTGACTACTTCTTGACCACTGTGAAAAAAAAGAGGTCTCTCTCGAACAAGATGTGAGATTAGGGGGAGAGCCTTTAAAAGTTTTATGTTAGCCTTGGAAACATGGAAAAACAAAAAATGGAATAAGGAAAGAAATACAGAAGAGGAGTGAGATGAACAGAAGACAAAAGTGGCCCAGTAGATCGTGAGTATTGCCAGTATACTGGCTGTTTAAGTTCATGGCAGTTTGCTCTGTAAATTGCTTTGAGGGCTTTGTTCCAGAAATGATTGACAAGAATGGTCCCTAGAAATGACAAAATTCTTCTCTTCAACTAGTGTTGTCTTAAGAGGCTTCAACAATAGTGACATTTTAGTTATATAGCAGCTTAAGATTTGTGAATTAGATTCTCTGTAAATCTAGAAAAGAAGGTATGGTATTCATTGTACTAACATTAAATAATTGGTGTTTTCCAGTAACAGTAAACTATTAACATCCCTATCCTAGAAGGTTAGAATGTTTATTTCAGGGGGTCTGAATTCCGAGGAAAAGAGGATATATATCTTCTGTGTGAATTCAGATCAATGAACATTCGAACTTCCACTAAACAAGACAAGCCCTTGCCTTAAAAAAAATTAAGTTACAGACCTGAGTTTGATCAAGCCTCTTGAATAGTTTTTTTTTTTAATGCAACTTTATTGAGATATATTCACATCCCAGATAATCATCCAAAGTGTACAATCAGTGGTTCATGGTATCATCATATTGTACATTCATCACCACAATCAATTTTTTGAACATTTGCATTACTCCAAAATAAAAACAGAAAAGAACACCTAAAACATCCCATACCACCTCCCCCCCCCCATTATTTATTTATTTTTTGTCTTTATTTTCTTACTTATCTGTCCACACACTGGCTAAAGGGAGTGTCAGTCATAGGGTTTTCGCAATTACACAGTCACAGTTAAAAGCTATATAGTTATACAGTCATCTTCAAGAATCAAGGCTAACTAGTAGTTCTTAAAGTGTGGTTTGAGGACCCTGAAGTCTCCAAGAATCTTTCAGAAGACCCATGAGTCAAAGCTATTTTGTTTTTAATACTAAGGAATTTATTTGCCTTTTGTACTGTGTGACATACTGCTGGTACAAAAGCAATAGTGGGTAAAAGTGCTGATATCTTAGCATAAATCAAGGCAGTGGCATCAAATTGTATTTCTAGTCACAGTATTCTCCAGCACCGCTCAGTTTTTTGGTTTTTTTTTTAAAGCATTTTACTTAAGAATGTCCTTGAAGCAATAAAAATATTAATTTCACTAAATCTCAAGCCTTGGTTATATGTCTTGTAAAATTTTGTATGACAAAATGGGACATACATGCAAAAAACTTCTGCTGTCTACAGAAATACAGTGATTGTCTTGTGTGATTGTTGAGCACAAGCTGAACTAGCCAATTTTGCTCAAAAGAATGACAGACAAACTAAGGTTATGTAACTCAGGTATTTGGCAGACATTTTCCCAAAAATGAACAAAATGAGCTATCACTTCAAGGAAAACAACTGACGGTATTTATTGCCAAAGATAAAATTCAAAGCTTTCAAACAATAAGTGATTGGTGTTAGTAAATATTCTGTGGACAGAAAGAAGAATGTGTATTCTCTAAGGGCATGAAGCTATCTATCCATCCATCCATCCATCCATCTATATTTCTAATTAAATTGAACTAGTTTATTACAATTTTCAACTGCTGTCCCTTTGTTTATTTTCTGTCTGCTCGATACGACATGTTTTTATCCTGTTTTCCATGTATTTCTAAGAGATTTTGCTGTGGCTGCAAATAAAGGGCTTATCAGATAGAGGGTTGATTTCTAAATCTTCATTATGTACTATACTTTTATCATTCCATAAATGCCCTCTTCTGTGCTTTTGGTCTCAAATTCTGCTTTCTTTTTTTAAAAAATATTGTCCCTCCCTGCTCAACCTTTTATTTTCTACTTTTCTCTGGCCTTTTTATTGGGTACATGTCTTATGTACCACATTCAACTGCATTTATTGTTTAGCCCAGTCATTCAGGGTTTTTTTTGTTAGTGGAATTCAGCCCAGTCAAGTTTATGGTAAAAACTGAAATATTTGGTGTTATTTATTGTCATTATATTTATCATAATTTGCTTCAGGATTGTATCTTCTTTTTTTCCTCTTGCTCACTTGGTCAGTTGTTTTGTTGTTCCTTTGTACTATCAATTTGGAAGCTCTTCTCCAGTCTCCTCTCCATGATTACTTCCCTATCTATAAGTCATGCTTAAAACTATCTTTCTCTACTTAGACATTCAGATTAAATAACTATAGCTTCCCCCACAAAGATGTTTTATTTGCTTAATCCTGCCTCTCACCAGAGTTTTTTGACAGTTTAGAATTTTTAGGCATCACAGCAATTTTCCCATTGTTCGAAGAATCCTCATTTAACAACATTAATACGAATTACCAAATTAATATCCATTTTGACTTAGCTATTTTTATGTTTTAGTTTCCTGGCTGCTTGCAGTTGTTTAGCTTAAAAGATGGGAATTCGTTGGTTCAGGTTAGAAGTCCAAAATCAAGGTGTCATCAAGGTGAAGACTGGTCTTGTGAAACAGACTGGAAGCAATCCTTGGTCCTTGCCTTTTCTGTCACATGGCAATGCACATGGCAGCCTCTCCTGGCTTTTCCCTTCTTTTCCAGGTTTCATTGATGTTCAGCTTCTGGCTGCTCCCTCTGGCTTTCTCTGTGACCTTCCCTATAAGGCCTTTAGTAATAGGATTAAGCCCCATCCTGATTCAGCTGGGCCACACGTTAAAGGAAGTAACCTCATCAAAAGTTCCTATTTACAAGAGTTCACACCCACAGGTATGGATTAAGTTTAAGAACATGTTTTTTTGTTATTTTTGTTTGTTTGTTTTGGAGTACAAAGCTCCAAACCACAACACTATAATAAATTATTGAGTTGTTTACCTCCTGCTGCATCCCACCATCATGTTTCTCACCTAATTGACCTCCAAAATTGGTACCACCCATGTGGCTCAAATCTCAAACTCAAAATCATCCTTCAGCCCCTCTTCCCTCACTTCTCACATCCAATTGATTAATCAGCAAGTGTCATTGATCTGCCAGAATATATTCCAAACCCGTCATCTCTGCATCTCCACCTTAATTCAAGGCACCATCTTTCAACTAGACTACAGCAAGAACATTTTTTTACTGTTATGGAAATTTTCAAATACATGAAAACAGAAAGAATATAACCCATGAATGCCCCCAGGTCCACCATCCAACTTCAAAAAGTAGCAACAATTTACCAGTGAATTTCATGCTCCATGCAGCAGCTATCATCACCCTTATCCTAGCCTTCTGGCAGGCAGCAGTGGGGTCTGCAGCTTGCTGCTGCCTGGGTGGGGTATAAAGACCTTGTCTTACAAAATCCATGAGTGTGTGGTCTGATCACTGCTTTTGATCACCTCCTTCAGATCACTGGGGGCTGGTTCTGAGGGCAGCCATTGTTCCAACCTCCCTGAAGCAAAAGCAGCAAATGAGCCTTAAAGACAGTATCCTTCCCCAAAACTATGGAAAATAGTTAAAGGGCTACAGTAACTGGGAAAGTATGGAATCAAAAAAACACAGCATGAAAAGCCCTAGGAGAGCTCCTGGTGCCCTTGTTAACCCTTCCCCAACCCCTCCCCAAATTAGTATGGAGGCATCCTGCACTCCCATTATGGGTCCCTGGTCCTGTACCACAGAAATCAGAGTAACTCCTATGGGCATACTGGGGGGCCTGTATGTCAGTGTCATTCAGGAGGCAACGTCAAAGAACTAGGACACATCTCTCAGGCTGGTCCTCCCTGAACTTACCCTCCAGGCAGAAGCAGCTTGGGACAGCTAAAGCAGTGTAACACACTATTAAGGCAAGAGCCTGAGGCAAAGGATTACTTGCTTTAAGTTATACGATAGAGCACCAGGTAGAGGGAGAAAGTATTTTATAAGGAGTAGAGGGGGCATTCAAATTCCTGAAAACTGAAGGATTCCTAAGACTGCTAGCAAGCACAAGCCCAAGGACATGATACAGACTCAGAAAAGATAGGAAAGTGCATTTCACATTTGCCTTGGGTGATCTTGATAGGAGGACTGAACTCTGAAGGAGGGCACTGGCCAACTCTGAGCCAATTTGCAAAGCTGTGAAAGCTTTTTTTTTTTTTTTTTTTTGAATTGGGATGTTGTTTTATGTATTTATTTTGGGAGTGTGAGAATGAGAAGAATGAGAAGAAAAAGGGCAGAAAGAATTTTCAAAGAAATAATGGCAGAAATTTACTTAGCAAAAGACATGAATATGAACATCCAAGATGCCCAACTAACACAAAGCAAGACAAACTTGAAGAGAAATATGCCCAGACACATAATCAAACTGTCGAATGCAAAGGGCAAGGAAAGAGTGCTGAGAGCTGCAAGAGAAAAGCAACATGTTATATACAAGGAAGTCCCAAAAGTTTATATGCTGACTCCTCATCAGAAACCATGGAAGAAGGAAGGCAGTGGTATGAAATATTTAAGGAGTTGAAAGAATTTTATATCTAGCAACACTATCTTTCAAAAATGAGAGAGAGATTAAGACATTCCCAGATAAACAAAAGCTAAGGGGGTTCATCATGACTAGACCTGCCCAACAGGCAGTGCTAAACTGATTTCTTTAGACTAAAAGGAAATCATACAAGACAATGGATTGAGGTGACAGAAAGAAATGAAGACCTTTGGTAAAGGTAACCATATTGGTAACTATAAATACCAATGCTATTATTCAGTATATTTTGATATGTAACTCCACTTTTTACTTCTTACAAGTTAAAAAATGCAAACACATGCAACATAATGATGTATCTATGGTTTGAGAAATACAATGTGTAAAGATATAATTTGTAAAGGTACAACAAAAAGGTGGGGGCACAGAAGGATATAGGAACAGAATATGTGTATGCTATTGAAGTTAACTTGATATAAAATGGAATGTGATTGTTATCAACTTAGGATGTTCAATTTTAACCTCACAATAACCACCAAAAAATATACGAAAACACATATACAGAAATAAATTAAAAGAGACTCAAAATGGTACAATACAAAAAAATCAAATAAATATGAAAGTAAGCAGTAACAGAATTGAGTGGCAAAAAAGATCAAATACAATACTTACAAAGACCAAATAGCAAAGTGGCAGGAGAACATCCTGTATTATCAGTAGCAACTTGAAATGTAAATGGCTTAAAATCTCCAGTCAAAAGGCAGAAACTGGCAGAATGGATAAAAAAGGATGACCCCAATATATGCTCCTTACAAGATACTCACCTTAAATTCAAAGACACTAGTAGGCTGAAAGTGAAAGGATGGAAAAATACATATACCATGCAAATAGTAAACAAGAACTGGAGTATCTACACTAATTTCAGAGAAAATAGAACTTAAAAGTCATAAAATGTTAAAAGGGATAAAGAAGTTCACTATATACTAATAAGGAGGTCAATTCAACAAGAACCATAACAAACACACACACACACACCTAATGGCAGAGCCCCAAAATGTATGAAGCAAATATTGACAGATTTGGAGAGAGAAACTGATGGTTCTACATTAATAATAGGATAGTTCTATATACAAACCTCAATAATGGATAGAACATCAAGACAGAAGATAAATAAGGAAACAGAAGACTTGAATGATACTCTAAACCAACTAGACCTACCAGATGCATATAAAGCACTTCACCAACTAAAACAAAATACACATTGTTCTTGAATGCACATGGATCATTCCCCAGGATAGACCATATGTTATATTACAAAACAAATCTCAGTAAATTCAAAAATATTAAAAATCATACAAGGCATCTTCTCCAACCACAATGGAATGAAGTTAGAAATCAAAAACGGGGAGAATGGAAAATTCACAAATATGTGGAAATTGAACAATATACTCTTAATCCAAAGGTCAGTGGAAGAAAATGGGAAATGAGGTGAATGAAATGAAAACACAACATACCAAAACATATGAAATGTAGTGAAGGCAGTGCAGAGGGAAATTTATAGCTCTAAATGCTTACATTAAAAAAGAAGAAAAATCCCAGAGACCCAAAGCAAGCAAAAGAAAAGAAATAAAGATTAAAGAGATAAATGAGACAATTAAAATAAAACTATAGAATCTACAAAACCAAAAGTTGTTTCTTTGAAAAGATCAATAAAATCAACAAACCTAGACTGACAAAAAAAAAAAAAGAGAGGATACAAATAACTAAAATCAGAAATGAAAAGGGGAACATTTTGACTGACCCCACAAAAATAAAAAAGACTGTAAGAGGATACTATGAACAACTATATGCCAAGAAAGTAGATAACCTAGACAAAATGGACAAATTCCTAGGAAAACACAAAACACATCCACAGTTCAAAAAGAAATAGAAATTCTCAACAAACCAATTACTAGTAAAGAGATTGAAATAGTAATCAAAAACCTCCCACTGAAGAAAGGCCTAAGACCAAATGGCTTCACTGGTGAATTTTACCAAACATTCCAAGAAGAATTAACAATTATCCTGCTGAAAGTCTTCCAAAAAATTGAAGAGAAGGGAATACTACCTAACTCATTCTATGAGGCCAACACCATCCTCATACAAAAGACAGAAAAAGACTTCCAGGGAAGATGGCAGAGTAGGGAGCTTCAGGACTCAATCCTCCCACAAAAACAATTAAACAGTCAGGAATGTCTGAAACACCTATCTTGAAACTCCAGAGGCCAGAAGAACACAGTACAGCATCCAGAGAAGAGTAGGAGGAAGAGGCAGAAAAATTATGGTAAAGAACTGTAAATTGCTCTCTCTGCATGGTGGCTACCAGCACCAATCCCCCACTCTCACAGCAGGCCACTGTAGGGTCCAACCCATGGCTAGCTGCTGGTGACAAAAAAGGATTTAAAAATCCTCTTTCCCATGAACAGGGGTGGACACAACTGATCATTGATCATGGGTTTTGAATGATGGATTTGCATTACTGGTTCCCAACTCTGAGGGCACGTATTGTTTCAAGCTACCCTGACAAAGATGGAAGCAGTCATTGTTTCAGTCCTCCCTGGACAGGGGCAGAGGTGGTGGCAATTTAGTCAGAGGGCTTCCTTAGGGCTTTGGAAGACAGCAGAACAGGTGAATTTGTAGGGCAGGCCAGGAAAGCTCAGCTTCAGGGATCCATCAGAGAAGCTTTTGGAGCCCTTCCTGATCCCCTCCCCAGGACAAGTTGGAGCCAGTTTACACCCCCTTCATGGGTGACTGGCCATGTTTTGGCCAGGAAAGACTGACTTGGCAAAGTCCACTGTGAATGACTCTCCTCCCAGAATTTGCCCACTGGGCAAAAGCAGCATGAGACAACGAAAAGAGTGTAAAAAACTATAGAGAGTAGGGGCAAGATGGCATAGAGAGGTGTGGAATTTAGTTAGTCCTCTAGAGCAACTAGTAAATAGCTGAGAACAACTAGTAAATAGTCTGGGACAACTGTGACATCCATACATTGTACAACAGCATGGAAGGGGTGGAATAGCTGAGATCACAGCATAAAAGCTGTACATAAAGACTGCAGACCGAGTCCAGGAGCCCCCTGCCCCCATGACAAGCTGAGCTGCAATACCTTGCTGTGGGAGAAAGCAGCAGTCCCTGTGGGGAGCAAGTGAATATAGCTCGACCTAGATCCAACAGAGTTTTAATTAACAAATGTGGAGTGCTGAATACAAGGTACACACACAGACAAACCCCTAAAAAGCAACAGAGTACCCTAAGGTTACTCCTAGTGGAGAGGTTGTGGGGCTGACAAAAAAAAAAAAAAAAAAAAAAAAGAGGCTTTTGGAGACTGTGCTTCAAATACTTGAAAAAGTGTGTGCCCCAAGAAAAGGAGCACAGAAGAGCAGGCATTTTTGGACAACAGGCAAAACTGGGGGGCCAGAGACTGGCTCTGAAAAGGGGCTTTCTTTCCCTTTTTTCTCTCTCAATCTGACTGGCACAGTGGAGAAAGCCTCTGGCATTCTCAGTTCACAGAGCTCTGACCCAGGCAGGGGTGGAATTAACAGAGTAAGAGAGACAAAGGAGTAATTCAAATGCAGAAGATAACTCCCTGTTCTAGTTTGCTAATGCTGCAGAAAGCAAAACACCAGAGATGGATTGGCTTTTATAAAAAGGGGGTTTATTTGGCTACACAGTTACAGTCTCAGGGCCATAAAGTGTCCAAGGTAACACATCAGTAATCGGGTATCTTCACTGGAGGATGGCCAATGGCGTCCGGAAAACCTCTGTTAGCTGGGAAGGCATGTGGCTGGTGTCTGCTCCAAAGATCTGGTTTCAAAATGGCTTTCTCCCAGGACATTGCTCTCTAGCAAGCTTGCTCCTCTTCAAAACGTCACTCACAGCTACACTGAGTTCCTTCTCTTTGAGTCAGCTCATTTACATGGCTCCACTGATCAAGGCCCACCCTGAATGGGTGGGGCCATGCCTCCATGGGAATATCTCATCAGAGTCATCACCCACAGCTGGGTGGGGCACATTCCAAACAAATCTAATCAGCACCAAAACGTCTGCCCACAAGACTACATCAAAGATAATGTTGTTTGGGGGACACAATACATTCAAACTGGCACACTCCCTATGGGGTGTATCTTCCCTAAGAGGAGGGAGGTGGTGCACAGTTTAAGTGCCTGTCCTCCTGTCAGAACTCAGACCCCAGGGCCTGGGGGAAAACAATCAAACCAGAAGGGGCCACACCTCTTTGCACCAGTAGGGAACGACAGGCTGAGAGGCACCACTTGCTAGGCCGGTTAGGAAAAGCACAGCAGCTAGAGGCCTCACAGGGAAGTCTGTCAGTCTTCTAACACACCTTCAGGGAAACCTGATACTGAATATTTCCCCCTTCTGAGAACTGAGCCCATTCTGGCCTGGGAAAATCTGATTGAGGTACTCAAGGAAACCAGATGCCTAGACAACAGAAAACTACAAATCACATTAGGAAAAATGAAGATATGGCCCAGTCAAAGGAATAAACTTACACTTCAACTGAGATACAGGAATTGAAACAACTAATTATTAATCAAACAAATCACCTAAAACATTCTAAAAATCAGATCAACGAGTTGAGGGAAGATATGGTAAAAGAAATGAAGGATATAAAGAAAACACTAGGTGAATATAAGGAAGAACTCAAAAGTTTGAAAAAAAAAAAAACAACTAGCAGAATCTATGGAAATGAAAGGCACAACACACGAGAAGAAAAACGCAATGGAGAATACAACAGCAGATCTCAAGAGACAAAAGAAAACCCTCAGGAACTGGAGAACAAGACACCTGAAATCCTACACACAAAAGAACAGATAGGGAAAAGAATGGAAAAATATGAACAACATCTCAGGGAATTGAATGACAACATGAAACGCATGAATGTACATGTCATGGGTGTCCCAGAAGGAGAAGGGAAAAGGGGCAGAAGCAATAATGGAGGAAATAATCACTGAAAATTTCCCATCTCTTATGAAAGGCATAAAATTACAGATCCAAGAAGTACCATGTACCCCAAACAGAATAGATCTGAATAGACCTATGCCAAGATACTCAATAATCAGATTATCAAATGTCAAAGACAAAGAATCCTGAAAGCAGCAAGAGAAAAGCAATCCATCACATACAAGGGAAGCTTGATAAGACTATGTGCGGATTTCTTAGTAGAAACCATGGTGGCAAGAAGGAAATGGTGTGATATATTTAAGATACTGAGAGAGAAAAACTGCCAACCAAGAATCCTATATCCATCAAAACTGTCCTTCAAATATGAGGAAGAGTTAAAATATTCTCTGACAGACAATGAGAGCATTTGTGAACAAGATACCTGTGCTACAGGAAATGCTAAAGGGAGCATGACAGACATAGGAGAAGACAGGAGTGAGAGGTTTGGAGTACAATTTTAGGTGATGGTAGCACAACAATGTGGGTACACTGAAAAAAGATGACAGAGTATGGTTGAAAAAGGAAGGTTAGGGACATGTGGGACACCAGAAGGAAAGAAAGAAGGTGAAGATGGGACTGTATAACTCAGTGAAACCTAGAGTGGTCAATGATTATGATAAAAGTTACAAATTTGTTTCTATATGAGGGAGAACAAATGAATGTCAACCTTGCAAGGTATTGAAAAAGGGGTGGTGTTGGGGAAAAAATACAATCAATGCAAACTAGAGTCTATAATTAACAGAAACATTGTATTATGCTTCCTTTAATGTAACAAAGGCAATACCAAAGCTTAGTGCCTATAAGAGGGGGATATAAGAGAGGTGTATGGGATTCTTGGCATTGGTGATGTTGTCTGACTCTTTTATTGTACTTTATTTTATCTTTTCCTTTGTTGCTTTTTAACTGTCATTTTTCTTTCTTTTTCTTCTTTTGCTTTCTACCTTTTTTTACTCTTCCTCCTACTTTGTGGAAGAAATGGAAATGTCCTTATATAGACAGTGGTAGTGGTGGTGAATGCATAATTACCCAATTATACAGGGAACCATCAATTGTTTACTTAGGATGGAATGTATGGTGCATGAACAAAAGCTTCTTAAAAAAACAAAGATTGATGGATGAACATTGAGGACACTATACTGAGTGAAATAAGTCAGACACAAAAGGATAAACATATGATCTCACTGATAGGCATTAATTATAATATGTAAACTCACAGACATGAAATATAGGTTACCAGAATATAGAATTATGCTAAAGAATGGGGAGTGGTTGCTTAATATGAGCAGAATATTTAACTAGGTTGAACTTAAGTGTTTGCAAATGGACAGAGGTGATGGTAGCATGTTATTGTGAGAACAACAGTGCTGAATGGTGTGTGAATGTGGTGGAAAGGGGAAGTTTAAAGTCATATATGTCACCAGAAGGAAAAGTTGGAGGTTAAAACATGGGAATGTATAACACAGAGAATCTTATGGTGGACAGTGTCCATGATTAATTGTACAAATATTAGAAATTTCTTTCATGAACTAGAACAAATGTATGATACTATAACTAAAAGTTAACAGAGGGGTATGTAGGGAAAAATGTACCTATTGCAAACTATGTACTACAGTTAGTAATATTCTAACATTGTTTCATCAACAGTAAAAAATGTACTATACCAATACTATGAGTCAATTACGGAGTGGGGGTTAGGGATATGTGAGGATTTGAGTTTTCTTTTTTCTTTTTATATCTTTTCTGGAGTAATGTAAATGTTCTAAAATTGAAAAAAATTAATCGTGGTGATGAACGCACAACTATATAATGGTACCATGAACAACTGATTGAATACTTTGGATGATTGTATGGTATGTGAATAATCTCAATAAAATTGAATTTAAAAGAAAAAGAAAACCACAATACATAAGTTAAGATGCCACTTCACCAAAAGAATTAAACAGCTTTATTATATGTAGGGGAAAAAAAAAAAAAAAAACTATAGAGGCAGGGACAAAGGCAACCTGGGAAAGGGAAGTCTGCCTCCAGGGAAACAGAGGTCAAATTCCTGTAAACAGAGGAACTCTAAAATAACTAATAAGCAGAAGCCCAGAAAAGAACAGAGGCCCAGAAGGACAGGGAAAACCCTGTGCACTGCATTCCTCTTGAGCAGACTATCCAGATAGAGCTGAAGATCAATAAAAAATATCTTTCTTATCACCAACTGGTTACAAAACCAGGAAACAGACATGTTAGGGAGTAAGTACCAGAGTTAACATTTTAAAATATTAAAATATACACTGTGCAACAAGAGTCCAAGACAAAGAAACAGGAAGTGATGGTCCATCCAAAGGAAGAGGTTAAAAATACAGAGAACACCAACAAAGAAAATGAGAATGTGGACATACTGAATAAAGCCTTTTAAGAAATGATCTTAAAGATGTTCAAAGAGATGAAGGAAAGTACAGAGAAAGAACTACAGGATATCAGGAAAACAATAAAAGAATATGAGAATCTAAGTAAATAGATAGTAATTTTTAAAAGGAATCAAACAGAATTATTGGAGTTGAAGACTGTGATAACTGAAATGAAAAAGTTCCAGGAGGGCTTCAATAGCATATTGTAGCTGGCAGAAGAAAGAATCAGTAAACTTGAAGATGAGACACCTAAAATGAGTCAAGCTGAGGAGCAGAAAGTAAAAGCAAATATTAAAAGCAAAAATAGGGAGGAGCTAAGATGGCATAGAGAGGAGTGGAAGACTGTTAGTGCCCCCCTAGAACAATTCATAAATGACCAAAAAACTAATAAATAATGTGAAATAACTGCAGGGAGACAAACATGACTGTCCACTCATCATCCACCAACCTGAACTGGGAGGAATGCCCAAGATCACAGCATAAAATCTGTAAGTAAAAACTGTGGACCCATGCTGAGAGCCAAGAGCTGAGAGCCCCTCCCTCATGGAAGCCTCACGGTGCTAGAGAGCAGAACTCTCTCAGCCCAGCTCCAACTGGAGTTTTAATATTAACCACTCAATACAGACAGCGAATCCCCAACAAGCACACAGAGGCTTTTGCTGACAACTGACCTTGGGAGAGTCGGGGCACATATCTGTCTCAGGATGGGGAGCCCAGAGGATCGGGTGCTATCTCTGGCTGATGTGTGAATCTGGGAGCTTTCTCTCCCTTTCTCTCTCTGTGGAGAAAACCTCAGCCGTTTTCAGTCCACAGTGCTTTGCAGTAAAGAAAGCCTCAGCCATTTTAAAATCAAAACACTTTGATCAGCAGAGTCAGAGAAACAAAGAATTTATTGATAGGCAGATGACCTCTCTGGAGGGGGCATAGCTTCCCAAGAGGAAAGGGAGGGGCCCAGCTCCACTGCCTGCCTTACCAGAACCAGACCCCAAAGCCTGGGGGAGGAGAGCCACAGGCCACACCCTCTTACAGCAGCCCATGACAAGCTGACAGGTGCACCTGCTGGGCAGAAAAGCACAGGTGTGTAAATCCTCTAAGAAAAACCATCAGGGAAACCAGATACTGACTGTTTCCTCCTTCTGTGACCTGAGCCTGTTCTCATCTGGGAAAACCCAATTGGGGTGGCCTAGGAGGTCAGATGTCTAGACAACAGAAAACTACAACCTACAATAAGAAAAATGAACTTATGGCCCAGTCAAAAGAACAAACGTACACTTCAACTGAGATACAGGAATTTAAACAACTAATGCTAAATCAATTCAAAAAGTTTAGAGAAGATTTCACAAAAGAGAAGCTGTAAAGAAAACACTGGGCATACATAAGGCAGAAATTGAAAGTTCAAAAAAACAACTAGTAGAATCTGTGGAAATGAAAGGCACAACACAAGAGATGAAAGACACAATGGAAACGTCCAACAGCAGCTCTCAAGAGGCAAAAGAAAACACTCAGGAACTGGAGAACAAAACACCTGAAAGCCTACACGCAAAGGAGCAGATGGAGAAAAGAATGAAAAAAATAGGAGCAACATCTCCAGGAACTTAAGGGTGAAACAAAGTACAAGAATGTATGTATCATTAGTGTCCCAGAAGGAGAAGAGAAGGGAAAAGGGGCAAAAGCAATAATAGAGGAAATAATCAATGAAAATTTCCCATCTCTTATGAAAGACATAAAATTACAGATCCAAGAAGTGCAGCATACTCAAAACAGAATAGATCTGAATAGGCCTACACCAAGACACTTAATCAGGTTATCAAATGTCAAAGACAAAGAGAGAATCCTGAAAGCAGCAAGAGAAAAGCAATCCATCACATACAAAGGAAGCTTAATAAGACTACGTGCGAATCTCTCAGCAGAAACCATGGAGGCAAGAAGGAAGTGGTGTGATATATTTAAGATACTGAAAGAGAAAAACCACCAACCAAGAATCCTATATCCAGCAAAGCTGTCCTTCAAATATGAGGGAGAGCTCAAAATATTTTCTAACAGACAATGAGAGACTTTGTGAACAAGACACCCACCCTACAGGAAATACTAAAGGGAGCACTACAGAGTGATAGGAGGAGACAGGAGTGCATGGTTTGGAACACAGTTTTGGGAGATGGTAGCACAGCAACGTAAGTACACTGAACAAAGATAACTATGAATATGGTTGAGAGAGGAAGGTTGGAAGCATGTGAGACACCAGAAGAAAGGAGGAGAGATAAAGACTGGGACTGTGTAACTTGATGAAATCTAGAGTGTTCAACAATTGTGATAAAATGTACAAATATATTCTTTTATGAGGGAGAACAAGCTAATGTCAACTTTGCAAGGTGTTAAAAATGGGGAGGCATTGGGGGAGGGATGCAATCAATGTAAACTGGAGACTGTAACTAACAGAATCATTGTATTATGCTTCCTTTAATGTAACAAAGGTGATTTACCAAGGTAAATGCAGATAAGAGTGGCGGATAGGGGAGGCATGTTAGACACTTGACATTGGTGGTGTTGTCTGACTCCTTACTCTACTTTGATTTAAGGTTATTTTTCCTTTTGCTGCTTCCTAGCTGTCATTTTTTTTCCTCTTTCTTTTGCCTCTCTACCTTCTTTGACTCTTCCTCCTGCCTTGTGAAAGAAATGTAGATGCCCTTATATAGATAGTGGTGAAGGTGGTGAACACATAAATATGTGACCATACAGAGAACCATTGACTGTTTACTTAGGATGGAATGAATGTATGGTGTGTGAACAAAACCATCTTAAAAAAAAAAAATGGGTTGATGACAAAACCTCAAGGGCAATCTACTGAGTGAATTAAGCCAGACACATAAGGACATATATTGCAGGGTCTCGCTGATAGGAATTAATTGTAATATGTAAACTCATAGACATGAAATATAAGGTACCAAGATATAGGACAAGGCTCAAGAATGGGGAGCAGTTGCTTAGTATGAGCAGAATGTTCAACTAGGATGAAGTTAAATGTTTGGAAATGAACAGAGGTGTCGATAGCAAGATGTGAGAATAACTAACAGTGCTGAATGGTGTGTGAATGAGGTGGAAAGGGGAAGTTCAGAGTCATATATGTCACCAAAAGGAAAGTTGGAGGTCAAAAGATGGGAATGTATAAAACTGAATCTTATGGTGGGCAATGTCCATGATTAACTGTACAAATATTAGAAATCTCTTCCATGAACCAGAACAAATGTATGAGAATACAACTAGAAGTTAATAATAGAGGGGCATATAGGGAAAAAATATATACCTGTTGCAAACTATATACTACAGTTAGTAGTATTTCAATGTTTTTTCACAAACAGTAACAAATGTACTATACCAACACTACGAGTCAATAATTGAGGAGGGTTGGTTGGGGATATGGGAAGATTCAAGTTTCCTTTTCTTTTCTCTTTTTTTTTCTTTTTTCATCTTTCACTTTATTTCTTGTCTGGAGTAATGAAGTGGTTCTAAAAATTGAACAAATATTAAGTGTGGTGATGGATGCACATCTGTGTGAGGGTACCGGGGGCAATTGATTATACATTTTGGATCTTTGGATGATTGTATGGTATCTGAACAATCCCAATAAAAATTAAAAAAACAAAAAACAAAAAAAAACATAGCCATGAAAAAAAAAGAAAAGCAAAAATACCCTAAAGCAGCTATGGGACATGATGAAGCACACCAATATATGCATGACTGGAGTCCCAGAAGGAGAATAACAGAAAGGGGCAGAAGGAATAGTCAAGGAAATAATGATGGAAAACTTCCCAACTTAACAAAAACATGAACATGCACATTCAAGAAGCTAAGAGAACACTGAACAGGATAAACATGAAGAAAAAAAATAAACCTTGTCATATATTGGACACGGTATAAATGCAAAGGAAAAGGAGAGAGTCCGAAAGCCCCAAAGGAAAAGTAACATGTTATGTACAAGGGGTACCAATTAGACGGAGTGCTGATTTCTTATCAGAAACCATGGAAGCAAGAAGGCAGTGGGATGAAATACTTAGGGTGCTGAAAGAAAGCAAGTACAGGCCAAGAATTTTATATCTAGCAAGATTCTCTTTCAAAAATGGAGAGAGTAAGACATTCTCAGGTAAACAAAAGCTCAGGGAGATCATCACCACTAGATGAACTAGACCTGCCCTACAAGCAATGTTAAAGGGAGTTCTTCAGACTGAAAGTAAAGGACACTAGATAGTGTTTCAAAGCAGCATAAAGAAATAAAGACCTGTGGTAAAGGTAATCATTTGGATAATTATAAGTGACAATATTACTGTATTGTAATGTTTGGTATGCAACTCCACTTCTTCCTATGGGAGCTAAAATGCAAATGCATAAAAAAGTAATGATAAATTTGGTTTTCAGACATGCAATGTACAAAGATATAAGTGGTAATAAGTACCCAAGAATGGTAGGGTGACAGAAGGGTACAGGAAAAGTATATGTGCATGCTATTGAAATTAAGTTAGTATCAACCCAAATATGATTGTCATATATTTAGTGTGTTAAATTTTATCTCCATGGTAACCAAAAGAAAAATAAGTGAAAATTATATCCAGATAGAAGTGAGAAGACACTGAGTAAAACACAGAAAAGTAATTAAATGTAAAAGTAGGCTTTAATTGATGAGGAACAAAAAAGGTATAAGACTTACAAAGGCTAAATAGCAAGATGGCAGAAGAAAGTCCTGTTATCATCAGTAGAGACTTTAAATATAAATGGATTAAACTTCCAGTCAAAAAGCAGAGATTGGCAGAATGGATAAAAAAGAATGACCCAAATTGAAGAAGAGGGAATACTCCCTAATTTAGTCTACAAAGACTTTGCCCTAACACAAAGCCAGCTAAAGATAATACAAGAAAAGTTCAGATCAGAATCTCTTACGAATATAGATGCAAGAATCCTCAACAAAATACTAGAAAACCAAAACCAACAGCATATTAAGAATTTTATGCACCACCATCAAGTGGGATTTATCCCTGGTATGTAAGGTTGGTTCAACATAAGAAAATCAATTAATGTTGTACACCACATTAACACAATGAAGGAAAAAACACATGATCATCTCGATTCAGGAAAGTCATTTGACAAGATACAGCACCCTTTTTTGATAAAAACAGTTAGAAAACTAAGAAGAGAAAGAAACTCCCTGATATGATTAAGGGCATATATGAAAAACCCACAGCTTACATCCTACTTTGCGGTCGCAGTTGACTCTTCTGGGGGGGGGGAGGTGGCGGCCGGTTACCAAATCCTAGGCTCTCAGGATTGCTTGGAGGGTACCGGCGGCGGGGGCTCTTTCCCGGAGGCGAGGGCGAGGCGGGGGACTGGGCCCGGTCCCCGGCGTAGGCGTGCAAAGTATGGAGGGCGGCGAAAAAGGAACAAGCGGGACACGGTTCTTTAAGGGTGAAGAAGCCAAGAGAGTTTATTAGGGGAGAGTACAAGCTTATATTGGGCGTTTAGAGGGCGGGGTAGCTGTAGAGGTTAAAGGCTTGGATTGGTTCTGAGAGGGCGCGGAGGTTGATTGAAAAGGGGCGAGAGTTGCTCCGGTAACGGTGTCTGGCAACAATGTATGCGCACTGGTGGTAATGGGAGTTGCACTGGCAACGGGGAGTGTCCGGGCAAGATAAGGGGGTGGGGAAAAGGCGGTTCCCTCCGGCAAGCCTCCCCTAACAGTGTTATTTTGGGTGAGGAAATGGGGCCTGCCTCCGGCCTCACTTTCCCAGGCCCGGGGGGCTGCGGAGGGCGCTGTCGCCCGTGCCCACCACCCTCCCCAGGGGCTGATCAGGTCCCCCAGCCCAGGCCCGCCAAGTTGAAGCACGTAATCAGTGTCCCGCATTTCCCCCTTCTTTTCTAATTAAAGGAAGAAGCTTACCGGAGAGGCCCGCTAAGGGATGAGGGAAGGGGGAGGCCGGGGAGGGGAAAAAGGGGTTGACGGTGGCTCAGTGAGGCTGGAGCTCGGCGTTGGTGTGGCGCCCGGGCGCTCGACAGGGGCCTTGCTGCTTGCGGGATGGACGAGGGTGGGGGGTTTAAAGTTGGAGGTTCAGAGAAGCTGGAGCTCGAGGTTGGTGCGATGTTCAGGCGATCGAGAAGGGCTTCGCGGTCGGCGGGTTGACCGGTGGCGGTGAGGTCGCGGAGGGTTGATTGTCATCTCGGAGTAGGGAGCGTCAGAGGTGGCGAGTCGCTGGTACTGGACTTGCACGAACGAGGAGAAAATAGCATCCGTTTGTTTCCTTACAAGCTGGACAATTCTGCGGATAATGCAGGGTCCTAAGGTGAGAGCTAGAATAATCATTAGTAGGGGGCCGAGGAGAGGGAGGAGGTAAGGGAGGAGGGGGGTAAAGATGTGGGACCAATAGCTGGTGGCTTCACGGTCTCTTTTGCGTTGTTCCAGTCCCTCTCGGACCTTTTTTAGGCTGTCCTCGGCGAGACCCGTAGAATTGGCATATACACAGCACTCTTCTCCTAGGGCGGCGCAAAGGCCTCCTTCTTTGAGGAGGAGAAGGTCGAGACCTCGGCGGTTTTGGAGCACTACCTCAGAGAGGGAATTGACAGAATTTTTAAGATGGGAAATAGCGTCTTGTAGGTGACGAATGTCCTCGTCAACAGCCGCCCGGAGGTGAGTTAGGGCGGAGCCTTGACTGGCTAATGCAGCGATTCCGGTGCCAGCGCCTGCAAGACCTAGGAGGGAGGCAATCGTGAGGACGGTGATGGGCTCTCGCTTTTGCAGTGGGGCAGAAGCTGCAGTTGTTTCCAGGCGGAGGAAGAAGTCTTCCTCGCTATGGTATAGGACCCTAGGGATGAGGACAATTAGGAGGCAAGTTTCATTAGTTGTATTGAGGGTTTGCACGTTAAGGCAGGGGGTAAGCCCTGTAGAGGAGCAGAGCCATTGGGAGGAGTTATGAGGGATGAGAAATTTTGCAGAGCTGCTGGGAGATGAGTAGTCGGCGCAAGCTGTGAGGTTGGGAGAGTTACTTGAGCGAGGGCGGATGCACTTTCCTGTAAAGGAGACTGAATGAAAGGTTAGGGGGACGGCAGAGGTATTCCAATTGCATTCCGAGGGGCTGTTTTCTGTATTTTCTGAAAAGGAAAGGTTGGAGGCAACTGGCTCATATAGGGAGGAGGAGGTGGAGAGGCAAAGCCAGCAGGAGGAGGTAAGATTGGGGTTGGAGGAATTCACTGAGGTGAAGGCCGCTTGGATAAGGCCGAGGAGGGGAGAGGAGTAATGAGAGGGGGGCAGAAAAGGTTGGGGTGGTGGTGTTGGCGATGCGTTGTTTGCAGCTGAGGTGCGGCTGGTTGGAGCTGAGGTGCGGCTGGAGAGCTGTGGAAAAAGGGGGTTAATGACTTGGTTGGGACCTATGCCAGAGGGTGTTTTTAATGCAGTATTTTGGCATGGTTGGTTTGCAGCCTCCTTTTTTATGAGAATAAGTGATTCTCGGTCGGCTCCTTTCTCATAGATTCTGAAGCCCCAAGTTTGACCGAGTAACCAGGAGGGATCAGTGGGGAGCTGCACTGTAAGATTAAGATGTGTGCAGGATTCCTCGCTTTCTCGGCCGAGCCAGTTAACTGTAGGGAGTTTGCACCCTGTAGGGGTCCATTTTAAGGTAAGGTAATGATTAGAAACAGGAGGCTTCCAATTAGTGGCTAATGTTTCACACCCCCAGTATGCACAGTAGTACTCGTTGGGGGAATTACAGTACGATTTTCCAGGATTTGAGGATGGGCACATGTAATATTGGGCCTGGGGATCACTTACCTTCCTGGCGCAGGTTTCTTCGACTCTGGAGACAAAGGTGGCGAAAGGCTCACTCGGCTCCTGGAAGAGCTTGGTGAATTTATTAGGCCGACAGGCAGAGCAGTTGGCAAAAGCTCGCAAGGCGATTCCCCGAAGGATAGGCCAAAAGGTGGCAGGCGCATTAATATAGGCGGATGCATTTATAAACGCTTCCGTGCCCAGGTAAGCCTCGGGGGGATGAGTGGCCCCAGTGGCTGCGTCTTGCTCGCTCTGCCTAGCTGCTTCTGCCTGGAAGTGGGCACGCCAATCAACAAACTGGCCGGGGTTAAGAATGGTACGGGCAAGCGAGGCCCAGTCTTGGGGGAGGCAAAAGTCCATGGCGATATCCTGTAGTAATTGGGAAGCGTATGGGCTACTTAACCCGTCTTCCTTGACGGCCCTGCGAAGCTGCTTGATAGTATCAGAGTCAATGGGATACCAGTTATACGGTTTCTGTGGTGTGGGGGTAAGGTTAAGAGGAAAGCAGCGAAAAGCACAAGAGAAAGGAGGACGCGCTTGCAGAGGGCTTGGCACGGGAGTGGGGGTAGGGGGAGCGTTGCCCCAAGGGTTGCCTTGAGGTGTAGAAGGCAGCCAGGGGTTGTTAGTCGGCAGGGTGGGAGGAGCGGCGGGAGCTGCCGGTAGCGGCTCCGAGGGGGAGCTCGCCGGAGGGGGAGGCGGAAGTGGGAGGCCCCAAGCGTCGCAAGACGGCGGCGCGGTGGGAGTGGCTAAGGCATAAGATGGTGGACTAGCTCCGCCCTGTGAAAGGGCGGGGTAAAGCGCTTGCGGTTTCCGGCCCAGCTTAGGGCTGACGTCATCGCCGGAGCACTTCCTCCCCTCGATGGAAGAAGAAGGAGGAGGAGGAAGTTCGCCATCTTGGCGAGGCTCAGTGTTATTTTGTTTTTTGGGAGTTACTTCGAGCGCGTTGTTAATTTGCTCGACTAAGGACTCTGTGTCCGAATCGTGGTCTACATTAGTATCGCTGTCTGAATCTCTTGACTGGGTTGATAGGGCCTCCTTGGATTTAAAGGGGCCTCGATCAGGGGGGAGGGAGCCTTGAAGGCAGGAGCGGACGGTTATTAAGGTGGGGAGCAAGCCGGGAGGGAAGCGCTTGCTCTCATGTTCCATGGCGTTGGTGACCCGATCAATAAGGCGATCATAAGTAACAGGGTCCCAAAGATGGCAAGTGGTGAGCCATGGGTTAAAGGGCAACAGGAGGTCCCAGTATACTTGCAGCTGCCGGACAGACACCTTACAGCGATGTGTGTCTAGGAGACCAGCCAGAGCACGAACTTGGGGTGCTTGGCGTGCAGATAGACGATTACCCATAGCGGAGTGAGAAAAGAAAAAAGGGGGGTTGATTATTGAGTAAAGAAAATGAGGTAAACCGAGGAAACGGCGAGAATAGAAGGCAGGAGCCTCTAGTAGCGAGAGCAGTTTGGCGGGGGCGGTTGCAAAGAGGCACACTGCGCGAAACAAAGAAACAAAGACACAAAGGACCACAGCAAAGTAATGGAGGGGAAGAGGGAAAGCTACTGGAGGAAGAGTGTTAGGAGGAATGGGGGGACATAGGAAGAGAAGACGAAAGGTAGTCGGGGGTAAGAGTTAGGTTAACGTGGGAAAGGAAGAGCGGCCCGGGCGCGGAGCGGCGTGGGAGAGGCGGCTCCGGATGTGGAGCGGCGAGGGAGAGGCGGCTCCGCGGGGCGGCGAGGGAGAGGCGGCCCTTACTTTGCAGGCGAGGAGAAGGGGAGCTGGAGAGGCGTCCGGGCGAGCGGGTGGTTTTACTGGACCGCTGCGTGGAGAGGACTTTTAATTCCAGGGGCCCCACATTGGGCACCAGTTGCGGTCACAGTTGACTCGTCTGGGGGGGGGGAGGTGGCGGCCGGTTACCAAATCCTAGGCTCTCAGGATTGCTTGGAGGGTACCGGCGGTGGGGGCTCTTTCCCGGAGGCGAGGGCGAGGCGGGGGACTGGGCCCGGTCCCCGGCGTAGGCGTGCAAAGTATGGAGGGCGGCGAGAAAGGAACAAGCGGGACACGATTATTTTAGGGTGAAGAAGCCAAGAGAGTTTATTAGGGGAGAGTACAAGCTTATATCGGGCGTTTAGAGGGCGGGGTAGCTGTAGAGGTTAAAGGCTTGGATTGGTTCTGAGAGGGCGCGGAGGTTGATTGAAAAGGGGCGAGAGTTGCTCCGGTAACGGTGTCTGGCAACAATGTATGCGCACTGGTGGTAATGGGAGTTGCACTGGCAACGGGGAGTGTCCGGGCAAGATAAGGGGGTGGGGAAAAGGCGGTTCCCTCTGGCAAGCCTCCCCTAACAGTGTTATTTTGGGTGAGGAAATGGGGCCTGCCTCCGGCCTCACTTTCCCAGGCCCGGGGGGCTGCGGAGGGCGCTGTCGCCCGTGCCCACCACCCTCCCCAGGGGCTGATCAGGTCCCCCAGCCCAGGCCCGCCAAGTTGAAGCACGTAATCAGTGTCCCGCACTACTTAATGGTGAATGACTGAAGCATTCCCTCTGAGAACTGGAACAAGACAAGAACCACTGTCACCACTGGTTTTCAATATTGTAGTGGAAATTGCAGCTAGAGCAGTTAGGCAAGAAAAAGAAATAAAAAACATCCAAATTGGAATGGAAGAAGTAAAACTTTCCATATTTGCAGATGATGTCATCCTATAGACAGAACACCCTGAAAAATCCACAACAAAGCCCCTAGAAGTAGCAAATGAATTCAGCAAAGTGGAAGGGTACAAGATCAATACACAAAAGTCAGCAGTGTTTCTCTATATTAGTATGAACAAACAAGAAATCATGAAAAAAAATTCCATTTACAATAGCAAGTAAAAGAATCAAATATCTAAGAATAAATCTAACCAAGGATATGAAGGACTTATACACAGGAACCTACAAAACATTGCTAAAAGAAATCAAAGAGGACCTAAATAAATAGAAGGATATTCCATGTTCATGGATTGGAAGACTAAAACATTGTTAAGATGTCAATCCTATCCAAAGCAATTTATAGATTCAATACAATTCCAATCAAAATTCCAACAGCCTTCTTTGCAGACATGGAAAAGACAATCATCAAATTGATATGGAAGGATAAGGGACTCTAAACAGCCAAAGCCACCTTGAAAAAGAAGGATGAAGTTGGAGGACCCATACTTCCCAATCTTAAAAATTATTACAAAGCCACAGTAATCAAAACAGCCTCATAGTGGCACAATGACAGACATCCAGGTCAATGGAAAAGAACTGAGAGCTCAGAAATCAAGGATTAAAGCAGAAATAAATGTTACAGAGGAAAAAAAAAACAATAGAGAGAATAAATAAAACCAAAAGTTGGTTCTTTGAGAAGATGAACAAGATTGACAAACCCTTAGCTGGGAAGACAAAGTCAAAAAGAGAGAAGACCCAAATAAAATAATAGATGAGAGGGGGGACATTACTGCAGATCCTGAAGAAATTTAAAAATCATAAGAGGATACTATGAACTGTATACCAACAAACTAGACAATTTAGAATAAATGGATAATTTCCTGAAAAGAACATGAACAAACTAGACTGACCAGAAAAGAAATAGAAGTCCTCAATCACAAGTAGAGATCCAATCAGTTATCAAAAAGCTTCCTACAAATAAAAGCCCAGGGCCAGATGGCTTCACAGAGGAATTTTAACAAATATTCAACATAGAACTGACACCATTCCTACTCAAACTCTTTAAAAAAATTGAAGAAAATGGAACACTACCTGACTCATTTTATGAAGCCAACATCACTGTAATACCAAAACCAGATAAAGATGTTGCAAGAAAGGAAAACCACAGGCCAATGTCCCTAATGAATATAGATGCAAAAATTCTCAACAAAATACTTGCAAATTGAATCCAAAGGCAAATTTAAAAAATTACAAACCATGACCAATTGGGGTTCATCTCAGTCATGCAAGTGTGATTCAACATAAGAAAATCAATCAATGTAATACAACACATTAACAAATCAAAAAGGAAAAATCAAATGAACATCTCAATAAATGCTGAAAAAGCATTTGACAAAATTCAGCATCCTTTTTTGATAAAAACACTTCAAAAGGTAGGAATCCAAGGAAACTTCCTCAATATAATATAGGGCATATATGAAAAACCCACAACCAGCATAGTACTCAATAGTGAGTGATTGGAAGCTGTCCCTCTAAGATCAAGAATGAGACAAGGATACCCACTGTCACCACTATTATTCAACATTGTGCTAGAAGTTCTAGCCAGAGCAATCCAGCAAGACAAAGAAATAAAAGGCATCCAAATTGAAAGGAAGAAGTAAAACTAATTATTTGCAGATTATATGATTTTATATTTGGCAAATCCTGAGAAAACGGTAACGCAGCTATTTGAGCTAATAAACAAATTCAGCAAACTGGCGGGATACAAAATTAATGCACATAAGTCAGTAATGCTCCTATACGCTAGAAATGACCTAACTGAAGAGACACTCAAGAAAAAGATTCCATTCACAATAGCAACTAAAAAAAGCCAAGTACCTAGGAATAAACTTAACCAAGGATGTGAAAGACCTCTACACAGAAAATTACATATCTTTTTAAAAGAAATAAAAGGGGACCTAAAGAGATGGAAACATATTCCATGCTCATGAATAGGAAGGCTAAACGTCATTAAGATATCAGTCCTACCTAAACTGATCTACAGATACAAAGCAATTCCAACCAGAATTCCCACAACCATTTTGCAGACTTTGAGAAGCTAGTTATCAAATTTATTTGGAAGGGAAAGGGGCCTCAAATTGCTAAAAACATTCTAAAAAAGAAAAACAAAGTGGGAGGAGTTTTACTTCCTGAATTTGAGGCCTACTATAAAGCCATAGTAGTCAAAACAGCATGGTATTGGCACAAAGATAGACATATTGGTCAATGGAATTGAATTGAGAATTTGGAAATAAACCCCCAGATCTACGGAAGACTGATTTTTGATAAGGCCCCCAAATCCACTGAACTGGGACAGAACAGTCCCTTCAACAAATGGGTCTGGGAGAACTGGATATCCACAAAAGAATGAAAGAGGATCCCTACCTCACACCCTTTACAAAAATTAACTCAAAGTGGATCAAAGTCCTCAATATAAGGAGACAGTACCATAAAACTCTTAGAAAATAATGTAGGGAAATATCTTCAAGACCTAGTATTAGGAGGTAGCTTCTTAGACCTTACACCCAAAGCACAAGCAATGAAAGAAAAAATAGATAAATGGGAACTCCTCAAAATCAAAAGCTTCTGTACCTCAAAGGAATTTGTCAAAATAGTGAAGAGGCAGCCAACACAATGGGAGAAAATATTTAGAAACCACATATCTGATAAGAGACCGATATCTTGCATAAATAAAGAAATCCTACAACTCAACAACAATAGTACAAACAGCCCAATTATAAAATGGGCAAAAGATATGAAAAGACATTTCTCCAAAGAGGAAATACAAATGACTAAAAAACACATGAAGAAAATGCTCATCTTCACTAGCTATTAGGGAAATGCAAATAAGGACCACAATGAGATATCATCTCACACCAATAAGTATGGCTGCCATTAAGCAAACAAGAAAACACAAATGCTGGAGAGGATGTTGAGAAATTGTAACTCTTATTGCTAGTGGGACTGTATAATTGTACAGCCACTCTGGAAGACAACTTGGCAGTTCCTCAGAAAACTAGATATCAAGTCACCTTACGATCCAGCAATTTCACTTCTCAGTATATAACCCAAAGATCTGAATGCAGTGACATGAACAAATATTTGCACACCAATGTTTATAGTGGCATTTTTCACAATTGCCAAGAGATGGAAACATTCCAAATGTCCTACAACAGATGAGTGGTTAAAAAAAATGGGGTATATACATACAATGGAATACTACATAGCAGTAAGAAGGAACAAGATTGTGAAACATATGACAACATGGATGAAACTTGAAGACATAATGCTAAGTGAAATAAGCCAGACACAAAAGGAGAGATATTGCATGTTACCACTAATGTGATCTCCATGAAAAAATGTAAAATAAGTGTCTTATAATGTACAATATAGGGGACTCAGAGATAGACATAAACTAGTGTTCTAGATTGCTAATGCTGCCAGAATGCAAAACACCAGAAATGGATTGGCTTTTATAAAGGAGGTTTATTTGGTTACAAAGTTACAGTCCTAAGGCCATAAAGTGTCCAAGGTAAACACATCAACAATCGGGTACCTTTACTGGAGGATGGCCAATGTTGTGTGGAAAACCTCTGTTAGCTGAGAAGGCACATGGCTGGCATCTGCTCCCAAGTTCTGGTTTCAAAATGGCTTTTTCCCAGGATGTTCCTCTCTAGGCTCAGTTCCTCAAAAATGTCACTCTTAGTTGCTCTTGGGGTGTTTGTCCTCTCTTAGCTTCTCTGGAGCAACAGGCTGCTTTCAACAGCTGTCTTCAAACTGACTCTCAGCTGCAGCTACTCTCTCAGCTTCTGTGCATTCTTCAAAGTGTCCCTCTTGGCTGTAGCTCCTCTTCAAAATGTCACTCTCAGCTGCACTGAGTTCCTTCTGTTTGTCAGCTCATTTATATGGCTCCAGTGATTTAATTTAGACCCACCCTGAATGGGTGAGGTAACACATCCATGGAAATTATCCAATTAGAATCATCACCCACAGTTGGGTGGGGCACATTTCCATGCAAACAACCTAATCCAAACATTCCAACTTAATCCCCACTAATATGTCTGCCCCACAAGATTGTATCAAAGAATATGGCTTTTTCTAGGGGACAAAATACATTCAAACTGGCACAACTAGTGAAGGGGGAATGATAATTTAATATGTACAGATATGATAATGAGGGTGATCTTAATGGTATGGAAATGGTCAGGTGTGACTATGGGTCGTTAATGGGATTATAAGTATCAGTGATGTATTGAAGGCAAACATGTTTGTAAATGGTTGTTTAAAGGCATGTCATATAACCCACAGAGTTGCACCACAAACCTAAATAAATGTTAGCATGATCTACTTATAAGGTATGACACTGGTGCAGAGGATTAACAACAGATTGGCATATGGAAAAACTACCCATTACATATTACAGACTATATTTAGTAGGAATATCTTACAAACACTATACTAATACTAGGGATGAATAATTAGCAGCTCATAAGAGCTCTGGGATGTTTTATGTTATGATAATTGTTTCAAGTTGAGAGTGATGATCGCTGTACAACTAAGTGAAGATAATATAAGAATCTGTTTATCTTGGGATTGAATATATATTAAGTGAAATTAGGAACCCACTACTTAATAAATCAGGCCATCGACTTGAGGCTTGCTCTTGTGAAACTTAGGGCTCTAAATGAGAGGCTGAACCTTCCTATAATTATGCCTAATAGGTTCCCCCAGGGAACAAACCTCTTTTGTTGCTCAGCTGTGGCCTTTTTGTCTCTTAGCCCAACTCAGCAAATAAATTCATTAACACCCTTCCCCTCCCCCCCACCATGAGAGACATGGCTCCCAGGGGAATGAATGTCCCTGGTGATGTGGGACATGACTCCCAGGAATGAGCCTGGCCCTGACAGTGAAGGATTGAAAATGCCTACGTGACCAAAAGGGGGGAAAAGAAAGGTAACAAGCTGAGGTCACAGTGGCTGAGAGATCCCAAATACAGTCGAGAGGCTACCCTGGGTGTTTCTCTAATGCAAGATCCAGCTAGACATCCCAAATGGCCACATTATGCCATGCCCTTATCATCAGTAGTCCCCAAATACCTAGGTTCCTACCTGAGATTCTATAAAAGATTCACTCACTAAGTTTTTTCTCTTACAAACAAATCCACCAGTGTTCCTATGCCAGACAAGTCCTAAAACCCAGAGGCAACAGCCTCTCTCAGAACAACAGTCTGATGTAGCCTCCTTCCCTATACTGTCAACACCCCCTTTCAATATGAGCAAGTTAGAGTGGTCACTGCCTAAACACCCCTGAAGATGGAGAAAGAGATTAAGTGAGAGGAAAGGATAACAAGAAACAAGATTTAACAAAGGTCTATGAATACTGAAACTTTATATAATAAATTTATATATATATTTTTAGATGCTGGGGTGTTGGAGTAGCTGGCAGGAGGTAAATGACATGGTGGAAATGTAACCTATAACATTCATTGAAATTTGCTCTATAGCTCCTCATTGAATTGTGCTTTGAAAGCCTTCACCTTTCTGTATATACCCTACATTGCATAATAAAGAAAGAACTGAAACTGTGGAACTGTAACCCATAACAATTTTTAAATTACCTATATAACCGCTTGTTAAGCTGTACATCAAAAGTTAACACCTTTCTGTATGTATGTTATATTTTACAATAATGGAAATAGCTGAAGTTGTAGAACTGTGACCCAAGACATTCTTTGAAATTTGTTCTCCAACTACTTGTTAAATCGTACCTTGAAAGTTATCACTGTTGTGCATATATGTTAAAGTTCACAATTTAAAATGCATTAAAAAAAAAATACACAGAGGGCCATGTGTGCCCCTCCTCAAGCCAAAGGAATGATTGCTTGGCTCCAGTACCATACCCTCTGGTCAGTGCTGCACATCTCTGGAGTAGTAGGGGTTCCTGGCCTGCCCCTCAGCTCAGAGGGTCCCCTGCCATCCTGGACTGTGCACAGGGAGACCATGTTCCACAGCAGCCCTCCAGGCCTCCCTGTAGCACCCTGTAATCCTATCAGGGCGGGCGGCATAAGCAGCAGCCACAGCAACAGCCCTGCCCCAATCTAGAGACATCCCGAAAGAGGAGGAAAGTGGTTCCAAGCAGGGATCACCCACTACACTTTGGGTTCAGGGCAACAATGTTCTCAAATAGCAATGAAGCGGTAATCAATAAAAAAAAAAAAAGAAAAAAAGAAAAAAGAAAAAAAAACTTCCCAAAGAACTCCTATTTTGACCATAAAATGATGTGGTCAGATTCCAAGACTACCAAAAGTGACCATCTCTCAACTTTAAGTTGCAAATTTGCAGATGTCCCCATATCAAAAATGGAACACCAACATTACTGTTATCCAGCATTTAATTTTCTGGCCTCTTCAATTATACAGAATAAAGCAAAGAAATAGGAAATAAGTAGAAAGCTCAAGTGTGCACTTTACACAGAGGATTCATGCAACCTACTGCTAGTTCTAGTTACTTTTTTTAAGCATGGTTCTTGTGAATTTGATCATGAGAAGCAGTAAATTAAAATGGGATCAGAAGAGTAATGCCGATCAAAGGACCAGTGAGTTTTAAGAAGTGGCATTCTTACAATGAGGGAGTATATTAAAAAAACTAATAAAAAGAAACATTCGAAATTATAGCAGCCTGTGGATGTTTATTTAATGAAGAGACAGATTTTAGTCACCCATAAGGGTTTCACTATATAGGACAATAGGACACTTTATAAAGGCTATAAGATATTAAGAAATAAATTATCTTCCTCTTAATCTGTAGTACATGAGCCAACATTTATTGAGTGCCTGCAAAGTACCAGACATTATAGTGGATATAGGAATAAACAAGAGTCACTGTCCTTAACAAGCCCACAGAGTGGTAGACAAAACAGATATAGAAAGATCCATAATATGGAACTGTAATGGAGATTTGCCTATAGCATTACAGAAACCCTTACATGTCGGGCCTTATTTGGCTTGGAGGGCTCAGAAAATGTTCCAAAAGAATGAGACATACGAGCTGAGTCTTAAAAGGACAAGTGGTAATGAAAAAGACAGAGAAAGTTGAATGAAGGAGAAGGCATTTTACATGAGGGAGATTGTGATACTACTTAATAGGAACTGCAAGTAGGTTGGTGTTATGGATTGAATTATGTCCACCCAAAAGAGGTGAAGTTCTAATCGTCATTACCACAGAATGTTACCTTATTTGGAAGTAGGAAAATACCCAAATTAAGGCATCAACAAGAGAATACCTTCTCTGAAGAACAGTTGTTGGCATCTGGAAAACCTCTGTTAGCTGGGAAGGCATGTGATTGGCATCTGCTGATTCTTTGCTGTGGGGTTCTTGTTTCAAAATGGCATTCTCCAAAATGTCTCTGAGCTTGTCTCTGTTAGCATCTCCAGCTCCTGTGCATCTAACCATCTCAGAGTCCTCTCTTAGTTTCTCTGGAGCAAACTGTGGGCTAGCATCTCTTAGCTTAGCATCTCCAAACATCCTTCTGTCCACATCTCCAAGCATAAAATTTCAATGGCCTCCAAAATGTCTCTCAGCTGCAGCACCAAGTTCCTTCTGTCTGTGAGCTATTAACATTTTAGTGGAAATTCTAGCTGGATTAATTAGTCAAAGAAAGAGATAAAAGGCATCCAAATCGGAAAGGAAGAAGTAAAACTTTCATTCTTTGTCGATGACATCATCCTAAGTAAGAAAATCCTGAAAAATCCACAACAAAGCTTGTAGAGCTAATAAATGAATTCAGCCAAGTAGCAAGGTACAAGATCAATACCCCAAAATTAGTAGTATTTCTATATACTAGAAATGAACAAACAGAAGAAGAAATTAAGAAGAAAATTCCATTTACAATAGCAACTAAAAGAATCAAATATGTAGGAATAAATCTAACCAAGGATGTAAAAGCCTTGTACACAGAAAACTATAAAACATCACTGAAAGAAATCAAAGAAGACCTAAATAAATGGAAAGATGTTCTGTGCTCATGGATTCAAAGACCAAAAATTGTTAAGATGTCAGTTCTACCCAAAGTGATTGACAGATTCAATGCAATCCAAATCAAAATTCCAAAAGCCTTCTTTGCATATGTGGAAAAGCCAATATTCAAATTTATACTGAAGGGTAAGTGGCCCAAATAGCTAAAGCCATTTTGAAAAAAGAAAAACAAAGTGGAAGGATTCATACTTCCTGATTTTAAAACCTATCATAATGTCTCAGAAATCAAAACAGCATGGTACTACTGAACAAAGATGTCTGTGAGTAAAGTTAAAATAAGGACACCAAAAGGAAAGATGGAGGATAGAGACTGGGACTGTATAACTCAGTGAAACCTAGAGTGGTAAATTATGGTGATTAAATGTACAAACATAGAAATGTTTGTACATGTGGGAGAACAAATGAATGTCACTTTGCAAGGTGTTGAAAATGGGATGGTGTTCTAGTTTGCTAATGCTGCTGGGATGCAAAACACCAGAAATGGATTGGCTTTTATAAAAGGGGGTTTATTTGGTTACACAGTTACAGTCTTAAGGCCATAAAGTGTCCAAGGTAATGCATCAACAATTGGGTATCTTCACTGGAAAATGGCCAATGGCATCTGGAAAACCTCTGTTATCTGGGAAGGCACATGGCTGGCATCTGCTCCAAGTTCTGGTTTCAAAATGGTTTTCTCCCAGTATGTTCCTCTCTAGGCTTCAGCTCCTCAAAAATGTCACTCTTAGTTGCTCTTGGGGCGTTTGTCCTCTCTTAGCTTCTCTGAAGCAAAAGTCTGCTTTCAGTGGCTGTCTTCAAACTGTCTCTCATCTGCAGCTACTTTCTCATCTTCTGTGCATTCTTCAAAGTGTCCCTCTTGGCTGTAGCTCCTCTTCAAAATGTCACTCTCAGCTGTACTTCAAAATGTCACTCATAGCTGCACTGAGTTCCTTCTGTTTGTCAGCTCATTTATATGGATCCATTAATTTAATTTAGACCCACCCTGAATGAGTGGGGTAACACCTCCATGGAAATTATCCAATCAGAGTCATCATCCGCAGTTGGGTGGGGCACATCTCCACAGAAACACTAAGAATTGCAATCTAATCAACACTGATACGTCTGCCCACACAAGTTTACATCAAAGAAAATGGCATTTTGGGGGACATAATACATTCAAACCAGCACAGACGGTATTGGAGAATAAATATAACCAATGAAAACTAGAGTCTATAGTTAACAGTAACATTGTAATGTGCTTCAATTAATTGTAAGCAAGGCAATATACCAAAGCTAAATGTCTATAAGGGGGATATAAGGAAGGGGTATGGGATTCTTGGCATTCGTATTGTTGTCTGACCTTTTTATTGTATTTTATTTTTTCTTTTATTTTTTTCAGTCATTTTTTTCCTTTTTCTTTTTTTTTTTTTCTCCTCTTCTGTTTGTTGAAGAAATGGAAATGTCCTCATATAGATTGTGGTGGTGAATACATAACTATGTGATTACACCAGAAACCTTTGATTGTTTAATTAGGAGGGAATGTATGGTGTGTGAATAAAACCATTTAAAAAATAAACAGAGGGATACAATTGCTTGGGAAAATGGGGAAAGAGGAATGTACCTAATCACTGTTGGTGGGAAAGTAGAATGGTGCAGCCCATCAGTAGGGCAGTGTGGTGGTTCCACAGGAAGCTAATCATGGGGTTGCCATATGATCCTGCAATCCTATTATTGGATATATACTTGGAAGAACTGAGAACAGGGACACCAATGGACATTTGCACAATGGGGTTCATGGTGGTAGTAGTCACGATTTGCAATGGATGGAGGTGACCTAAGGGTACATCAGCTGATGAACAGAATGGCAAAATGTGGTGTATACATACAATGGAATACTGAGTGGCTACAAGAAGTAATGAAGTTGTGAAGTATGCAATTAGTGAATGGACCTTAAGGACAATATATTGAATGAAATAAACCAGAAATGAAAAGACGAACATTATAATGCCCCACTAATATGGACTAACTATAACGTGCAAACTCGGAGAATTGAATCTGAGAGCACAGGCTATCAGGGGAAGGTTTATTGTAAAGGTTCCTAGATTGTAAGCTCTTACAGCAGTCATATCTATTCATGAGTTGTAATGGTTATTTCTCAATTCTGAGATGCTGAGTTCTTTGTGTATAACCTGGTTGTTCCCTGGAAGTTCGAGTATCTGTGTGACACCTGAGACTCAGAGCCAGAGTTCAGCATCTGTGAATGTCAGCATTACCCCATACAGTGAATGTTAAAGAGGCTGAGAAAGAGATCAGAATTCAATTTGAGATACAAACAAAATGAACTTGGTTAAGACTAAGGTAAACAAGACTAAAGAGAAAAGGACAATATTGACGGTGTTTTAAAGCTTCAACTTCTGTGTGAGACCAAAGGAAGAGATGTTTATTTGTGCAAAATCTATATTTTCTGTAGCATACTAAATAATTTAACTTGTACAGTTGGTTTATTCAAACACCATAATTACATGGAACTTTGAATAGGGAGTGAGATCTGGTTGGTTTGTATAGGTTAGTGTGAAACCCCAATACATCCCAGAGCAATTTGAGCAGAGAATAAAAATGTATTTGCAAAGCCCCCTTGAAGGACTGGGGAAAAAAATTTGGAAATATTAAACTTCCCCACCTAGGTAATTAGTGATATTCTCACAAGCATTGGGGACTACCAATTTAGAAGGCCGAGCCCTCAGTCTTGGGGCTTGCCCCTATGAAGCTTGTTACTGCAAAAGAGAAGCCTACTTAAAATTTTGCCTAAGTGTCTCCCACAGAGAGTCTCTGTTGCACAGATGTGGCCTTTCTCTCTAAGCCCATTTGGCAGGTAAACTCACTGCCCTCTCTCCTGCATCATGACTCCAAGGGATGAACGTGGTCCTGGCATCGTGGGTTTGAGAAAGTCTCCTTGGACCAAAAAGGGGAAGAGAAATGAAACAAAAATTCAGTGGCTGAGAGATTTCAGATGGAGTCGAGAGGTCACTCTGGAGGTTATTCTTATGCATTAGGTAGATACCCATTTGTAGTTTTTAGTGTATTGGAATAGCTGGAGGGAAATACCTGAGACTGTTGAACTGCAACCCGGTAGCCTTGATTTTTGAAGACAACTGTACAACTATGTAACTTACATGGTGTGATGGTGTGATGGTGAAAATCTTGTGGCTCACACTCCCTTTACTCAGTGTATGGACAGATGGGTAGAAAAATGGGAAGAAAAATTAAATAATTGAGGGAAGGGGAGATGGGATGTTTTGGGTATTCTTCTTTACTTGTGTTTTTATTCTTATTTTTTTTTTTGAAGTAATGAAAATATTCAAAAATTGATTTTGGTGATGAATGCACAACTATATGATGGTACTGTGAACAACTGATTGTACACTGTGCATGATTGTAGGGTATGTGACTATATCTCAATAAAACTGAATTAAAAAAACAAACAAAAACAAAACAGCATGATACTGGCACAAGGAGAGAAATATAGACCAAAGGAATCAAACTGAAAGTTCAGAAGTAACCTAACATCTATGACCAATTAATTTTTGGCAAGGGTACTAAGTCTACTCAATGGGGAAAGCATAGTCTCTTCAACAAATGGTGTTAGAAAAAATGGATATCCATATGCAAAAGAATGAATGGTGACCCCTATCTCACATCATGTACAAAATTAACTTAAAGTGGATCTAGAACCTAAATATAAGAACCAGGATTATAAAACTCCTAGTAGAAAATGTAGGGAAGCATCTTTGAAACCTCTGTTAGGCAATGGTTTCTCAGATTTTACACCAAAAGCACAAGCCACAAAAGAAGAAAATAGATAAATGGGACTTGATCAAAATTAAAAACTGTTGTACATCAAAGGACTTCATCATGGAAGAGTAAAAAGAAAACCTAAAGAATAGGAGAAAATATTTGGAAATCACATGTCTGATAAGAGCTTAATATCTAGTACTTATAAAGAAATCCTAAAACTCAAAAACCAAAAGACAAACAATCCAATTTAAACATGGGCTAAAGACTTGAATAAGCATTTCTCTAAAGAAGATATACAAAGCAAAAAGCACATGAAAAGATACTCACCATGATTATCCATTGGGGAAATGCAAATCAAAATCACACTGAGATACAATTTCACATCCACTAAAATGACTACTATTAAAAAATTGGAAAATTACAAATGTTGCAGAAGATGTAGAGAAATACAAACACTCATTCATTGTTGGTAAGAATGTAAAATGGTGCAGTCAATGTAGAAGACAGTTCAGCAGTTCCTCAGGAAGTTAAGTGTAGAATTACCATATGACTCATACTTTTAGTTATATACCCAAAATACTTGAAAGGAGGGACTCAAACACATATTTGTACATCAAAGTTCATAGAGGCATTATTCACAGCTGCCAGATGGAAGCAATGCAAATGACCATTAACCAATGAATGGATAAAAAAATGTGATATATATATATACACACACACCCCCCCCACACACACATACATACATACACAATGAAAAGGAATGAAGTTTTAATACATATGACAACATGGATGAACCTTGAAAACATCATGCTGAGTGAAATAAGCCAGACAGTAAAGGCCAAATAGTGTATGATCTCACTGATATGGATCTCACTGTAATGGATGGTGTTAATGTAGCACAGTATGTGAATGTACTAAACACCATTGAATTATGTATCTTATTGTGGTTAAAAGGGGAAATTTTAAGTTGTATATATGTTACTAAAATAAAAATTAAAAAAATACAACTGTACAACACAGAGAACTGTAATGTAAACTATGGACTCTAATGATCAGTACAGTTATAATAATATTCTCACATCAACTTTAACAAAGGCACCGCACTAATGCAAAATGTTAATAATGCAGGAAGATGCAGGATCTAAAAGTCAAATGCATAAAACATAACGATAAATCAGTGGTTTGGGACTCAATGAAATTGGTGACAAGAACTACAGAAAGGTGAGGGGATGGACGGGTATAGGAACATAGCTTGTATATGCTATTGAAGTTAAGTTGGAATCAAAGCAAATCAGACTGTTACAGATTTAGTATGTTAAATTTAAGCCCCATGTTAACTAAAAAGAAAATATTAGAAAATAGGCAAGTTCATAGAGACAGAAATTAAGAGTACAGGTTGCCAGAGGCAAGAGGACAGGGAGAATGGTGAGTTAATGCCCATGGATATAGAGTTTCTGTTTGGGGAGATGGGAAAGTTTTAGTAATGGAAGGTGGGGAGGGTACCTCAATATTCTGAATGTGATTAATGCTATTAAATGGTATACTTGGGAGTGGCTGAGATGGAAGGGAGGGAAGGAGAGAGGAAAGGCAACTAAAGAGACAATGACAACTAAATGCAATACAGCAATACATGATCCTGGATGGGATCTAGCAAGGGAGGAGAAAAAGCTCAAAAGCTCATTATTTGGACATATGAAAAAAAATGGTATATATTCATTTATATCAATGTTAAGTTTCTTGAACTTGATAGCTGCACTTAAGATGGTCACAAAAGTGAATATCACAGAAACTAGGATGGTGGCTAGGTGAGAAAGGGCAAAAAAACACCTCCGTGAAAAACACTAGATAAAAACCAGAAAGTGACCCAGAATACCGGTTACAGCGATGCGGCAGCTGGACGAGGTCTGCTAGTTCCACAGGGGCCATATACTTGGTGAAACCAGGAGTTTGCATTCTGAAACGAGTGAGTAAGCTGGCTGGAAGACCCGCAGCCAAGCGGCAGTCTGGGGAAACCAGGGGTTGGCTTTTGGAGACCTACTGGCTCGTTTAAAAAAAAAAAAAGGAAAAACCCAGGAGCAGCTACAGTTGTGATAGTGGGAACCACGCAGTAAAACACAGCAAGAGGGGGCTGGGCTGGCCTCTCAGTGTCTGGCCTGGAAGATAGCCCACTGCAGGTACCCTCAGGGCCAGGGGAACGGAAGGGAGAGCCAGAAGTGGAAAGAAACCCCGCGGCTAGCAGCTAGCTCCCCAGAGGGCTGGATAAACTCCTGCCTAGGGCCGTGCCCACAGCCCAGAGCCCCGCCAGTTGTCCCGGAGCTGAGAAGGAGGAACTGTGTGAGGACGGGGGTGTTGAGATGTCCCATTCGGCCATCTTTGCATCAGGCTGAGAGCACCCCGGCATGGCCTGGTGGCCCGGGGCTTCCCTTGAGGGATGGTGCACACTTGTGACATAGCATGGCATTCCCTCGGCAGAGGTCCTGGAGGATTGCGGCTGGGCGGGGGGACCCACTCGGAGAACTCAGGGACACTACACCAAGTCCAGTGGTTTGTGGGACAGCGAGAGAGAGGGTCTGGGGCTGAAATGAGATGAAGGCTTAGACTTTCGTGGCAGTCTTGAATCTCCGGGAACTTGGGGGATTTGAATATTAAAGCTGCCCTTCCTCCCTGGCCTCCTGTTCAGGGCAGATGGCTCCAGCAACACACCCAAACTGAGTTCTCCAACTGAACCCCACAAGAATCATTTCCCCACACACTGTGGGGACAAGGTGGAGAACTGACTTGAGGGGTATAGGTGACTCACAGATGCCATCTGCTGGTTAGTTAAAGTGTACACCACCAAACTGTGTTTCTGAAAAATTAGACTGGTATCTTTTTTTTACAACTTGAAAGAACCCTATCAAGCAAAGCGAATGCCAAGAGGCCAAAAACAACAGAAAATCTTAATGCATATGATAAAACCAGACGATATGGAGAATCCAACTCCAAACACACAAATCAAGATATCAGAAGAGACACAGTCCCTCGCACAATTAATCAAAGAACTACAATCGAGGAACGAAAATATAGCAAAGGATTTAAAGGACATCAAGAAGACCATGGCCCAGGATATAAGTGACATAAAGAAGACTGTAGAAGAGCATAAAGAAGACATTGCAAGAGTAAATAAAAAAATAGAAGATCTTATGGAAATAAAAGAAACTATTGGCCAAATTAAAAAGACTCTGGATATTCACAATACAAGATCAGAGGAACCTGAACAATGTCTTAGTGTCCTAGAAGTCCACAAAACAGAAAATGAAAAACAAAAGAAAGAATGGAGAAAAAAATCGAAAAAATCGAAATGGATCTCAGGGATACGATAAATAAAATAAAACATCCAAACCTAAGACTCATTGGTGTCCCAGAAGGGGAAGAGAAGGGTAAAGGTCTAGAAAGAGTATTCAAAGAAATTGTTGGGGAAAACTTCCCAAACCTTCTACACAATATAAATACACAAAGCATAAATGCCCAAAAAACTCCAAATAGAATACATCCAAATAAACCCACTCTGAGACATTCTGATCAGACTCTCAAATACTGAAGAGAAGGAGCAAGTTCTGAAAGCAGCAAGAGAAAAGCAATTCACCACATACAAAGGAAACAACATAAGACTAAGTTGTGACTACTCAGCGGCCACCATGGAAGTGAGAAGGCAGTGGCATGACATATTTAAAATTCTGAGAGAGAAAAATTTCCAACCAAGAATACTTTATCCAGCAAAACTCTCCTTCAAATTTGAGGGAGAGCTTAAATTTTTCACAGACAAACAAATGCTGAGACAGTTTGCCAATAAAAGACCTGCCCTACTTCAGATATTAAAGGAAGCCCTACCAACTGAGAAACAAAGAAAGGAGAGTTACAGAGAATTTTAACAGACACATATTGTACCTTACATCCCAAATGACCAGGACACTCATTTTTCTCTAGTGATCACGGATCTTTCTCCAGAATGGATCATAAGCTGGGACATAAAACAAGCCTCAAGAAATTAAATAAATAAATAAATAAAAAGATTTGGATGTACTTGAAGCGCGTTCTCCGGCCGCGGTGGAATGCAGATAGAAGTCAATAATTTTTGAACTGTGGCTCTACTGTTTGCTTCCTACATGATATAAAGTACACAGACTCTAGTGACGAGTCAGGGGTTTTGAGCTCAGTGTAGAATATGTAATTTTAGACAACTATATAAAGGTGGGGGAATGGAGGAGTATAGGAACATAGTTTATGTGTCCTATTGAAGTGAAGGTGGTATCAAAGAAAAACAAGATTGTTACGGATTTAAGAGGTTAATTTTAAGCCCCACAGTAAACACAAAGAAACTGTCAGAGAATATGACCATAGAGATGAAAAGTAGAGTATGGGTTATGAGAAGTGGGGGAAGGGGCAATGGGAAGTTAAGAAATGAGTGTAGGGTTGCTGTTTGAGGTGAAGGGAAATTTCTAGTAATGGATGGTGGGAAGGTGATAGCATTACAACATTCTAAATGTGATTAATCCCACTAATGGAATGCTAGGGAGGGGTTGGAATGGGAAGATTTAGGCTGTATATATGTTTCCACAACTGAAAAAAAAAAAGACAGTCTAAATAGATGACAACTGAATGCCAAGGATGAACTTGGATGGGATTGGAGGATGGAGGACAGGAGGCTCAAAGGGACACAGCTGAGACATAAGGAAAAGGAAATATAGAATGTAAGCTTTGTATCATTGTTGAATCTCTTGTACTTCTTAGCTGCGCTTAATGGGATTGCATAAAAGAATGTTCTTGTTCATGGGAAGTGTATACGTGAATTATAGTGTATGTTCAAGGATGTGTGCAGCTAGCTCTCATGTTCAGAAGACAGAGCAATAGACGATGGATGATAAATAGAGAGGGAGGGAGAGAGGGAAAGAAATAGCGATGTGACATCATGTTAAAGTTGGTGGATTGGGCTATCAGGGGAGGGGGGTCAGGGTATGATGGAATTCTGTGTATGGGGTTAGCATTGTTTTTGCAACTGTTCCTGTAACTGAATTTATTTTTTAAAAAAGTGAATATCCTTGTTCTTAGGAAATGTACATAGCAGTATCAAGTGCTCAAGGAGCATGATGTATACAATCTTCATTCATGTGTTCAGAAAATGGATTGATAGATATACAGATGGATAGACGATATGGCAAATGTTCTGTATGGGATTTGTACTATTTTTGTAATTGACCTGTAAGGTAGAAATTATTTCAAAATAAAAAGTAAAAAAAAAATTTTAAAGTTTAAAAAAAAGGCAGGAAGATATACGGAAACTTTTTTTCTGCAAACCTACAACTTCTCAAATAAATAAATAAATAAATAAATATTATTTTTCAACATTTTGCTAATCTAGTTTTATCTGTTTCCTCCCACCCTCACTTTTCCTCCCCACCACCAGTGGAGTATTTTAAAGCAAATCCCCGGCCTCATGTTATTTCACCCATACTTTCATATTTAATTTTAATCTAACTGTAGTAGGGGATCATCCAAGCGCAGGCTGCCACCTCTCCCTGTGACCCGCAAATAAATCCAGCGCTCAGGACCAGATGTATCGGCGTGGCACCTAGGATGAATGGTGAATGTGGGTTGTCTCCCTTCTTGGCAGTGCCTTGTGGTAAAACTCATCCTCTAACAGGTTGTGGCCTACCTTCCAGCATATTCCTCCCCCTTTTGCCACAAGCATATGTAAACATTCACTGGAGACAACCTGGCTAAAGTATGTGTTACAGCACCTGGCTTACAGCTACTGGTACACGTTTCTGGTGTGGAAGAAGTAGTGTCCTTACACTGCTTCCTGTGTAGATCGTGAATTGAGATCAAAGCCCACCAGTGAGGCTGAACTTGCTCTGTCTCTTTTCTGTGTAAGTAAAACATTGTGTGAGTCATGGTTTTGCTGGTGGCCCCAACACCTGAATATTATTAAATGGGTTGGGAACCTAGGACTAATGTTCTTAGTAGCAGGCACTGAGATGCTCTTTGCTACCCTCCATGTGGTGAGACTCTTCCCTTAGAGGTGGTACTAGGTGTCCTTCTTTCTGACTGACAGTTTGGTGCAGTGAGCAGGGTGCTGATACTAACTATAATAAAGTTATCACACTTGATAAAATTAATAATTCCTTAATATCATCTGATACCCAGTGCATGTTAAAATTTCCAAAATTATCATTTTATTCTACATTAGTATTTAGAGTTGTTCTTTTTTCCTCTCCTTCCTTTTTTCCAATTATTTTTGGTCCTTTTGCCCTATCAATTTGGAAATTCTTCTACTCTTTATAGTTTCTATTCTGTATGTATGTGTGTATATATTTTTGTATATATTTTTATATTTTCATATATCCACATCATAATAGACACAGTTAAACCTGTATTTCTCTATTAAAATATTCAAATTAAATAATGTTTATGGATACTTCCCAGGAATAATTTTTAGTTATGCTAAAAATGAGCAGTGGGAGCAATCAAAGAAAAACTGGATAAATGGGAACTCCTCAAAATTGAATACTTTTGTGCATCAAAGAACTTTGTCAAAAAGGTAAAAAGGCAGCCTAATCAATGGGAGAAAATATTTGGAAACCACATATCCGATAAGGGTTTAATATCCAGAATATATAAAGAAATCCTATAACTCAACAATAAAAAGACAAACAACCCAATTAAAAAATGGGGAATAGACTTGAATAGACACTTCCCAGTCCAGTGAGGAAACACAGATGATTAAAAAGCACATGAAAGGATGCTCAACTTCACTAGCTATTAGGGTAATGCAAATCAAAGCCACAATGACATACCATTTCACACCTACTAGAATGGCCACTATTAAGCAAATACAAAACTACAAGTGTTGGAGAGGATGTGGAGAAATAGGAACACTTATTCACTGCTGGTGGCAATGTAAAATGGTATACAACCACTGTGGAAGACAATGTGGCCGCTCCTCAGGAAGGTAAGTATAGAATTGTCATATTATCAAACAATCCTGCTTCTAGGTATATACTCAGAAAAAATTGAAAGCAGGGACACAGACAGACATTTGCACACTGATGTACATAGTAGCATTATTCATAATTGCCAAAATATGGAAACAATCCAAGTTTCCATCAACCTATGAATGAACAAAGTGTGGTACATATATGATGGAATATTATTCAGCTGTAACAAGGAATGAAGTTGAGAGACTCCACACAGCAGAGAGAAGCAAATACATTTCCACACTTGGGACTTCCATACCTACCTGAATTTATGCAACACTGTAAATGCCAGCTCTGCCCACCCTGGATTTGGCCCAATGGCTGCAGAGAAGAGTCTCAGAGAAAACCCAGGGATAAAAATGGAGGAAGTGATGCCTCAACCTGAAATTACTAGAAACCCCCAGGAAGTAAAGGAGGAAGAAGACACTCAGGACCCAGAGAAGCCCTCAGGTCAGCTAAATATTCCTTGGAGTGATGAGGAAATCAGGAGTTTCATTCAGGAATGGGAATCCCTTGAATGTGTGATGTATCCCAGACAGAAGAAAGAATCACATGCTGTTGAAATCAATTGCCCAGGAGCTCAAGAAGAGGGGCATAAAGAACATCTGGTGACAGTATCTCCATTGTTGATAAGTTTGATGGACTTATACTGGACTATACATGAGACCAGCCAGAAGCTAAGGACCGAACCCCTGCCTTGTCTTTACAGAGCGACCCTACACAGAATAATGGAATATAACTGGGAGGACAGTGTCTCCTTGGGTTGTCCCCATGCTGACATGGCCAACCTTCCACTTCCCGAGTTCCAGCTCCAGACCTGCACCATCCTTGTGCCCCTTGAGGAGCTGACGTGGACTTCCCCACATGTGATCTACACGGAGAACATTCAGGTACCAGGATGGACACCCTGGACCCCAAGCCCTCTACGGTCACCTCCACACCTGTATCCTGCCGTTTTCCCAGAAGACCCCACCCCCCAGCAACAGTGGTCAACAGCCTCTGACTCTGAGTCTTTATGACAACTTGAACCTGGATCCCATTTCTGTTTGAGAGGTAAGAGAATATCTCAGATCCATGAACTCATTCTAGCTTAACAATGTTTTTCTTCCAATCTATTAACACAGAATATTCTATCATTTATTTAGGTCTCCTTAATTCTTTTAGCAATGTTTTCTTATTTTCCGTGTACAAACCCTTTACATCTTGGTTAGATTCATTCCTAGATTTTTGGTTATTTTAGTAGCTATTGTGAATGTTATTTTTTCCTTTATTACTTCTGATTATTCAATGTCTGTGTATACAGACAGTAAAGATTTTTAGCTGTTGATCTTGTACCCCACCACTTTGCTGAACTCATTTATTAGCTCAAGTAGCATTTCTGTATATTCTGTGTGCTTTTCTATATACAGTATCATGTCATCTGCAAATAGTGAATGTTTTACTTCTTCCTTTCCAATTTGTAGGCCTTTTCTTTTTCTTGCCTAGCTGCTCTGACTAGAACTTCTAGAACAATGGTAAACAACAGTGGTGACAGTGGACATCCCTGTCTTGTTCCAGATTTTAGAGGTTTAGGGTTTGTCATTTATGCCCTTCATCAGGTTGAAGGAGTTTCCTTCTATTCTTACTTTCTAAATATTTTTATCAAGAAAGAATGCTGCATTTTGTCAGAAGCATTTTCTGCATCCATTGAGAGGATCATGTTGTCTTTTCCCTTCTGTTTGATAATGTTGTGTATTATATTCTTTGAGTTTCTAATGTTAAACCATCTTGCATGCCTGGGATAAAATCCACTTAATCTTGTTTTTCTTTTCACACACTGTTGTATTCAATTTGCAAGTATTTTGTTTAGGATCTTTGCACCTGTATTCATAAGAGATATTGGTGTGTAATTTTATTTTCTTGTAGTATCTTTATGTGGCTTTGGCATTAGGGTAATGTTGGCCTCATACAATGAATTAGGTAGTGTTCCCTTCTCTTCACTTTTTTTGGAAGGGTTTGAACATGATTGGTATTAATTCTTCTTGGAATGAATGGTAGAATTCACCTGTGAAGACATCTGATCCTGAGCTATTCTTATTTAGGAGATTTTCAAAGACTGATTCAATCTCTGCTTGGAATTGGTCTGTTGAGATCTTCTATTTGTTGTACAGTCAGTGTAGGTTGTTTGTGTGTTACTATTAATTTGTCCATTTCATCTACTTTGTCCAATTTATCAGCATATCGATTTTCATAGAATCTTTTATGATCCTTTTTATTTCTGTGGGGTAATATGCATAGAGATATGACATGTTCAAGGATTATGATGTATGCAACTTACTATCAAATTTTTGAAAATAGGTATATATGTAATTAGATATATAGATGGGTAAAGAATGGATAGACACACATATATACATAGAATTATACAAAAATGTGGCAAAATATTAAAGGTAAACAAATAGTGTATGTGGGTATGGGGTATACTGGAGTTCTTTGTATTATGGTATAATTTTTGTAACTGTCCATAACTTTAAAATTATTTCACCAGCTTCCCTTGGGACTGTATCAAAAGGAGCAACTGTTCTCTCTGAGACGTTAAAGGATCTGCCTCAAGTCAGGCCTACCCCTTGACATCCAAAAGTAGATTTTTGCTTATGACTCAGGTTCTGAAAAATCCCGAGGTGCTATTTGGATCCCAAAGAAAGATTTAATTAAAAAGCACTGTAGAATTAAAAAAATATATATATTTCAAAATAAAAGTTATAAAAATGAAGAAAAGAAAAAGCAATGAAGTCATGATACACGTGACAACATGGATGAACCCTGAGGATACTATGTTGAGTGAAATAAGTCAGACGGAAAAGGACAATACTGTATGATATCACTAATACGAACTAATTAATTATAATAAACTCATAGAGTTTAAATTTATAGTATAGGTTACCAGGAGATAGAATGAGAGTAGAGAATAGGGAGCTGATGCTTTCTTTGTGCAGAAGTTTTGATTAGGTTGAATAAATGTTTGGAAATGGATAGAAATGATGGTAGCACACTATGATGAGTGTAATTAACAGCACTAAATTATGTTTGTGACTGTGGTTGAAAGGGGAAGTTTAAGGTCATGTATGTCATTAGAGGAAAAGCTGGAGGATAAAACATGGGACTGTGTTAATACAGTGAACCCTATTATGGATGATGATTGTGATTAATAGTACAAATATAAGAATGTTCTTTCACAAATTAGAACAAATGTAGGTCACTATTACAAGGAATTAATAATAGAGTGGTATATAGGAAAAAACATACCTAATGCAAATTATTGTCTATAGTTAACAGTAATATTTTAATATTCTTTCACCAACTGTAACAAATGTACTACACCAATGCTAAGGGTCAATAATGGGGGAGGGTGGGTAACAGTTAAGGGGTTTTTGTTTTTGGAGTAATGAAGATGTTCTGAAATTAATTGAGGTGATGAATGCACAACTCTGTGATTATACTGTGAGCCACTCATTGTATACTTTGGATGGATTGTATAGTGGGTGAATATATCTCAATAAAACAGCTTTTTTTAAAAAAATAATTAATTAGAAATACAAGAAAGTTGGAAAATAATGTTTGGAAGCTCTTAAAAAAAAAAAGAATGAGCAGTGTATTCAGGTATTATCAGCTACATCCACTATGAAGTTTCCCATCAATCTTTCACTAAATTGTTTTAGTACTCCTATGATCAATGCTTAGATCCATTATATCAGGTGTTACAAAATGATGACTTTTCTATCATTCCTTTTGAATTTATTAGCTGAAATATCCATAAAGAAAAGTTTCCCCTGACCAACAATTTGATTACGTTGAAAGAATGGAAAAATTTTTACTTCTTCCCTCTTAATTACCAATTTTCGGAATAAGTTGGTTCTGTAGCAACCTCAAAAGGCAATCCATGAGTTTCCAAAATTTTCTTAGTATCAGTATAAACTCATGAATATATATATATATTCAATCATTTACAGTCATTTTTCTTTTTGTACTCAAATTGTCCCATCTTTAGCAAGTAGAAGCCCCTTCAATTTGGCACCTATTTTTCTGACATAATTTCAGTAGTCTTTGATAGATACCTTGCTTCCTGGTATATGAAAGATGTACTTCTTACACATTTCTTGCCCCAAACCCTAAATCAGTCTTTCTTCAAGAAGCACCAGCTCCCTTTACTGGGAAATACTTCGAGACCACAACCTGAGTATTAACAATGCTCACTGCTAATATGTTGTCACTGCTTCCAGACCTCTTCAGAAGACAAAGCTAGAAAATATGTATATTTTAGCAAAAGAAAAATGTCATTAATCATTTCAATAAATGCAGAAAAATATTTGACAGAATTCAACAGCCATTCATGATAAAATCCCTCAACAAACTAGGAACAGAAAACAACTTCCTTAACATGATAAAGGTCATCTACAAAAAAACTTAACACTAACATATTTAATGGTGAAAGGCTCAATGCTTTCTCACTAAGATCAGGAAAAAGATAAGGATATACATTCTCACCACTTCTATTCACCATTGTACTAGAGATTCTAGCCAAGGCAATTAAGCAAGAAAAAGAAATAAAAAGCATTCAAATTGACAATGAAGAAGTAAAACTACTTTTATTCATAGATATGATCTTATATATAGAAAATCCTAAGGAACTCCCCCCTAAAAAACTAGGAAAACTAATAAACAAGTTCATCAAGGTCACAGAACACAAGAGCAATAGACAAAATTGATTGTATTTCTATACACTAACAACAAATAATCCAAAAATAAAATTAAGAAAACAGTTTCATTCTCAATAGCATCAAAAAGAATAAAATACTTAGGAATAAATTTAACAAAACTACAAGACCTGTATGCTGAAAACTACAAAACATTGTTGCAAGAAATTAAAGAAGAGTTAAATAAATGGAAAGACATTCCATGTTCCATAGATTGGAAGACTTGATATCATTGATGGCACTACTCCCCAAATTGAGCTACAGATTCAACACAATCTCTCTCAAATCCCAGCTAGCTTTTTTGCAGAAATTGACAAGCTGATCTTAAAATTCTATGGCAATGCAAAGGGCCCAAATAGCCAAAGTTGGAAATGTCATACTTCCTGATTTGAAACTCAATACAAAGCTAGAATAATTAAGGTTTTGTGGTACTGGCATAAGGATAGACAAATAAATCAATGAAACAGAGTCCAGAAATAAACTCTTCCATTTATAGTCCACGGATTTTTTAAAAAGGTGCCAAGACATTTTAATGGGAAAATAATCATCCTTTCAACAAATGGTGCATTGTCACTGGATATTTACATGCAAGGATGTGATGAATTTAGACCCCTGCCTCACACCATATATAAAAATTAACTCAAAATGGATCATAGACCTAAATTTAAAAGCTAAAACTATAAAATTCTTATAAGAAAACATTGGGATAAATCTTCAGGACTCTGGGCTGAAGGATAATTTCTTAGATACAGCACCAAAAACATAAGAAATAAAAGAAAAAAAATTGATAAACTGATTTCATCAAAATTAAAAATTTTTTACTTCAAAAACTAATCATGAGCCCATTCTGACATTTGCAATTAAAATTTAATAGTATAGAGTTTTACTTATCCTACTTGATTTTATAATTGTATATATTTTTTGCTTACACTGAAAATCTTGGTTCCTAATATTGACCTGTTTTATCTTATTATAAGGTGTCAAAATAACAATACTAAGATATTAAGATAACGGAATGCAACTTAAGATTTCTTTGCTGTTCTTGTTTCCTTAGTATATAGCCTACTAAAAAAGATGCACAGTGAAAACACCATGATTTAAAGATACTAAAAATAATTTTTTGTGCAACTATGCCATGACCTTGATATGGTTAGATTCATTTGTTTTCAATTTTTAAGGATTGCTTTGCTTTTTCCTTTTTTTTATTTTATCTAATTTTGCTTCATAATTATATAAAACACTTACGTGATTCCAAATTATAAATAAGGAACATTCGGATAAGTCTAGCTTCCATTCCTGTCACCTCTATCCAGTTCCTACCCTTCCTCTAAACATAACCACTTTTATTAGTTTCCATCATTTTTTGTAAACAAGGAAATAAACATACTCTCTTTGCCCTCTTTCTTACATAAAAGGTAGCACATACTCTGCCCACACCTTGCTTTTTGTACTTAATATAACCTGCAGATAACTCATGGCAGTATACAGATAGCTTCCTCAATTCTCTGTAAAGTTGCATAGCAATTCATTATGCACCTACATCATAGTTTATTAAACCAGTCCCCTCTAATGGGCATTTGAGTTGTTTTTAGTCTTGCTGTTACAAATAAGATTGTAATAGTCTTGTACACGTTTCATCTTGTATTTTTGCCAGTGAATCTTTGGGATAGAATCCTGTATGTTGGATTGCTGGTCAAAGGGTAAGCACACATAATTTTGCAAGGTATTACTAACTTCTCCTAGGGATTGTACAATTTGGAATAACCATTTAACTGTCTTTCCCACTTCCAGTCTTGTCCACCTACAACTCATTCTCCTTCAGCAGAGTAGTCTTATACAAACTGGGTCATATTATTGTCCTAGATAAACCCTTTTGTGGCTTCTCATTGCATTTAATATAAAATCCAATCTATTCACAGGACCTACAAGAACTAAAATGGATCTTGTCTCTCCATATCAGTTAGGATTAGATTTGGCCATGAATAACAAAGACCCAAATTAACAGTGGCTTAAACAAGATAGAAGTTTATTTCTCTAACACATAAGCCTGGAGGAAGGTTGTCCAAGGCTGGCATTGAGATTCAACTTCATGAAGTCCTCAGGGCACAAGGTCCCCACAGGCCATGCTCTGCCATCCTGATTCTCATCCCCAGGCTAAAAGAGAGCAGCTAGAGAACCAGTCATTATATCAATTCCCAGGCAGCAAAGACGGAAGAAGGGATGAATAAGAAAATGGGCAAGGGACAAATGCCAGCTGTTTTTTAAGGAAGTTTCCTGGAAGCTCTATATAACATTTGCAATTACATACCAAGGGTCAGAACTTAATCACATGACTACACCTGCCTATAAAGACCCTTGGTTGGAAAATGTCATCTTTATTTTAGGAAGCCAGGTGCCGAGACAAAACACCCAGATAAAAAGTGGGAGATAAAACACCAAAGAAAAAATTTCTGCTGAATAATCTCTTCAGTTTCATCTCATACTATTCTCCCCTTACTCTCTATGCTCCAACCACACAGATTCCCATTGTCCCTCTAATAAACCAAGCTCTTCATCTATCTTAAGGCTTATGCTCCTGCTATTTCACCTGCCTAGCACACTCTCCTCCCTCTCTTCATTCAGGACTTAGCTCAAATGTCACCTTCTCAGAGATCTTCCTTTACTTCTCTGTGTGAAGTAGGCCCCACTGCAGCCACCGTTATTCATATTGTGCTGCCTTATTTTCTTCATAATGTGTATTTCCATTTGAAATTATTTCTTTGCCTTACTCCACTAGAATATAATTTCCAAGAATAGAGGCCTTTTTTTGTCTTCTTCACAACTATATCCCTATTACCCAATACAATTCTAAGCACATAGTAGGAGCTTAATATTGGTTGAATAAATAAAGGAATAAATGTCTGACTCCAAAGCCCATGCTCTTTCCACTATCTGTGCTGCCCCTTGTATATCTGAAATAATAGCCAATTTCAGAAGTCAATCTTTGCTTTTGGAATGACAGTCTAATAAGTAAACTGCTTTCAAACAGGATTTTTAAAAACATTGTTTCTAAAGTAAAACAAAATCTTTCTATGTTCACTACATAAAAAGAAGAGATTTACATATAATACCTCCAGCAAGTATCTTAAGTTGCTTGATTTCATAGTTTTCCTCTGTAAAATGGAACAGCTCTTTAAAATTCACTTAATATACAGATATTTATCAAGCCCTGTGCAAAACACTAGGGACTAAAGGTTAAACAAGATCATTTCGCCCTCAAAAGGGGCTCACAGGTGCACTGTAACTCTATAATTTTTATGATTTTATATAATTGTTGGTTTGTAACCTTTGTGCTACAGAAAAAGCCTACCACTTCCCACACTTAAACATTAAGAGATCTGTTGACAAGACACTGATAAACACACTGCTTCATTTAAAAAGTGAATATTTAATTCAACATTGCAATAAGAATTGAACAGTATTAAAAAACAAGCAGGTTGGTGGCTAAAAAACTTGTATATTAATCTTTAGTTTTCTTTGGAGGGGATTTTGATTGCCAGTTCTCTACAGCAAAATGACGCTAAGAAAATGTCTTTAGAAGACAGAAGTTCTCTCTGAATGCAAGACTAAAAGGCCCAAAAGGGTTTACAGGTTTTAAAGATCCACATCAGAATACTCCATATTAGAAATATCTCATTTGAATCCCTAGTTGACATAATAAGCATTATATAAAAAAAAAAAAAAAAAAAAAAACCAACAAATTAAGAACTCAACATTTCAAGAGGCTAGCATTCTAGATCATCTCGACACCTGGCAATAGCTTATCCATTACCACCTTCTTTGTTCTTCTGGATCCTTCCTGGCTTCCATCTGGGCCACCCAAAGGCACTTTGAGGAAAACACATAGAGATAGATGCCTATTTTTCCTGCAGTCTCTCTCAGCATAGCAAGCAATCAATGAGAAAAAGGTATATAATCCATAACTCAATAGTCCACACAAGGCCTCACTCAATTTGAAAAATTGCCAGTTCTGTCAAATATGCCAACACTCCAATAAGGTATTTATGACAAAGAATCTGGAAGAAAAAAAGGAGACTTAAAATTAGAATAGAATTAACAATTATAACAAAGCTATTTGATATCTGGCTCATGTTATATTAGTCTGATGAATTTAGTCATTAAGTCCACGGTAATTAAATCGTTAAGTATTACTTTTTAAAAATCTTCTGGCTAACACGTTTCTGGCATTACTGTACATTTAACTTCACAAAAGTGACAACTCAAGAAAAAACAATTTATATCTCCAATGGGAAAAGTGGATTGATAGTATTCCAGGCTTATTTTAAATTCCCTATCTGCAAATTAAGATATGAATATGAACACAAACTACTGCTGCTCTAACTCAGAGACTTTATTGAACAAAGACTACAGTTTTTAATAAATTTACAGTGGGGTTTACAAATAATGAGATCAGGGTTCTTATTTATTCTGGCTTCCTAAAGGGTAGGGATAGGAGGAGTATCTGTGAACTTGACCTTTTGGACTTAAATGCAAAATTGAGTATCTACATTTTCTAGAAAGAGGTTCCAGAGCTTCCTGACTCTCAAAGGGATTTATGACACCAAAAAGTACCTTGTAGAAACTAAGTAGATGGCAGAAACCTGGCTGATACATTAATTTCAAACTTTTGAGAGGCAGTATAATATTGCACTTAAGAATACCAGCTGTCAAGAGGGATACCTGGGTTCAAATTCTGACCCCACTTACTAACTGTGTAATTTTAGGGAAGTTACTTAACCTCTCTGTGCTTCAGGTTGTTGTGAAAATTGAATGATAATCTGTGTATCAGGTTGTTGTGAAAATTGAATGATAATCTGTGTAAAGTGTTTAACAATGCCTGACACAAGTTAGTGCTCAGTAAATGTTAGCTATCATAATGGCATTGTTTGAACCTAGAGCCACAGTTACTATCCTACACTATTAAGAGAGGATCTTAGATTTAGAATAGACCAAATTAAAAAAAAAAAAAGTTTAAAGACCACCCTTACATTCACAGACGGATAACAACACAATATATGAAAGTTTTTAAATGTAGTTTACAAATAGACTGTGGGCATATAAAAACAAAATTTTAAAATATATAAAGACTTTATGAACTTTGAATTCAGAGATGCTAAAACCCGAATATTTCTTAATAATATCAAAGTAACATGGTATAGCAGTCTTTCAAATTTTTTGAATGCAAACTCTAGTATAAAATAAATTTAACATCATGACCCAGTACATGCATCATGTACCCTTACCATGTGGCACTACACTCATTTTTATATTTTCTAATCTTTTTCTTCCTGTTTTGATTTTTAATGCTAGTCTCTTACCTTCAAAATTGTTTCCTAATTCACTGTTAAGTTGTGACCTTCAGTTTGAAAAGCTCAAGTATGGTGCATAGAGTGTGGTCTTCTTGGAAACGAAGAGATGAGAGTTCAAATCTCGATTTTTCCTCTTACTAGACTATCTTGCATATGTCACTTAAATCTCCCTTGCCCTTAGTTTCCTCATTTTAAAAATAAAATATGGATTAAAAACACCTAACTATAAGGTTACTCTAAAGGTCAGAATTAAGGTATATTAGCCCCCAGCATAGTGTCAAGAGCACACAAAACATCCTTGGAGTGTTTTATTATGGCTGTGTATTTTAATATATTTCAGGTGTCAACTCTCAGTCTATTTCTGATACTTCTTGAGATAAGCACTTCATAGAAAGTAAAACAGTATCTCTATTCCTTCTTTCATGGTGGAGATAGAAAAAGTCTAAATTATAAAGATGATATTTTAGTTCTATATTTCTGGCTTTAATTTTCTTAATAACAAAATCCTCTGTTACTCTGATAATCATCTCAACATTTGACAAGAAAATTTTGAAAGCTTCAAAAATTATTACAGAACAATAAATCATATTACCACCAATGTCTGTAGCATACAGCATAGTGTCCTTCCATTATAAAGCTGCATATAAAATACTGAAGACTTCAGTAAATCATTTATAAAGCATATAAAGTCTCTCAACTGTCTTGAATTGGTATATATATAGATATGTTTCTTCAATATGGAGAACACAGTTACCTTACATTTTGAAAATTAAGCAACAAAAAGGAAAATTACTTAATTAGATTTAATTGTGTAAACTAACCTTTATTTTTCCATCAGTATGTGCTGAAGCTACAGATGTTGAAACACGAATTAATCTTGTGGCTGATAAATGAATTTTGAAATGTCTATGGAAATGTGAATAAAGGCAGTCCATGAATAAGTCAACTTCCTCCTGGGTAACCTCCCCAGGTGTTTTGTGGACACTGTCCCACAAAGCTTTTGCATCCTCTGGATGTATGGCATAGGAAATATCCAGACTTTGAGGACTACAGGGTACAGACCAAAGAAATTCAGTAGTAGCCATATAACGGTCCATTTTGCATGCAGTCCACATAGCAGCCATCCAGGTGAGATTAAACGCATTGATTGCTAACGGACTGAAATAGCAGTCAAAAGTTTTCTGAAACCAGGTTCCAATTATGGCTGTATTAGACTCTGCTCCATTTGCAAGGAACAAGGGAAGACAGGTGAAATCTTCTGTAGCAGTCTCGAGAAGACTGTCTCCAAATACACAGCAGAACCAACCAGTCCATAACACTTTACCTTCTGTGTTCTCAGATGGCAATTGAGATTTTGAAAGAATCTATAAAGAAGGAAAATAAAACAGGCTCTTTAAGTTCACAAGTATATTTACTCATAAAATATATATCAAAATTGATGAGTACACTGTGGTAGCTTGGAGCTACGTACCCCAGAAAAACATATTCTTAAACATAATCCATTTCTGTGGGTGTGAACACATTGTAAATAGGATTTTTTGATGAGGTTACTTCAGTTAGGGTGTGGCCCAATTGACTCAGGATGGGCTTTAATCCTATTACTGAAGGCTTTATAGAGAATGCCACAGAGAGAGAAAGAAAGCCACAGGGAGGAACCAGAAGCTAAAAGTCAACAGATCTCAGAAAAGAAAGAAGCCAGAAGAGGCTGTCATGTGCATTGCCATGTGTCGGAATAGCTAAGGACCAAGGTTCAATGGCAGCCAGTCCCAGAACACTGAAGTCTCCTGCGAGAAAGCACTGCCTTGATGATGCCTTGATTCTGGACTTCTCCTAGCCTCAAAACTGTGAGCCAATAAATTCCCATTGTTGACGGCAACCCATTTACAGGGTATCTGCTTTGGGAGCTATGATCTAAAACATGTGAACTGTTATACTACTTGCCAAAAAGCACAGAGGAATGTCACCCTAATCATTATTAGGTTTTATCAGATTAACTGACCTTTTCCCCAATATTCTTATAGAGAGATGGTATACAGTAAGATCTTAGGGCAACCAAAATGCAAAATAAGGGATGCCAATACGGTATAACCAGTATCCTGAAAAGAATCTCAAAATCTCAACTTTAGAAGGCACTATAAAATGTCACCAAATCCAATTTCCTTGAATTCTACCATTAAGGAACTCTACAAAATTTCCCAAGGCAGCTCTATTAACTTAAAATGTTCTTTCATATATTAGGTCTTATAGTTTCTACCTACTGGTCCTGCTTTTTTACTTATATGCATGTAGAACAAATCTAATCTAAAACCTCTTCTACAGAAAAAGACCTTTAAATATTTCATGGTCTCTGTCATATATACTATCAAGTTGTATCCTGCCCAAGTTCCTCCAGTTTCCTCAACCCCTCCCTCTGTGACATACATTCAAGTCCTCACACTAGCCTAGTCACTCTTGTCCGAAACTCTTCTACATGCAAGAAATTTGTAAGTGAACATAATTACTTCAAAAAGGTCTGATTACAAGAGTATCACCATCTTAACCTAGATTATACCCCTATTAATGTAATCTCAGATTGCAGCAGTTTTTTTGGTTTTTAGTTGACATATTCCACTTTTGCTGGTAATAGGCAAATCTCCTCTGTGGTAGTTTGGAGCTGTTAAATACCCCAGAAAAGACCATGTTGTTTTAATCCATTCTTGTCAGTGCAGACCTATTGTGGGTGGGACCTTTTGGTTAGGTTGTTTCAATTGGGATTTGACCCACCCAATTCAAGGTGGGTCTTGATCCTTTACTGCAGCTCTTTATGAGAGGATAAAAGGCAGAAACACAGAGAGAGAGGGCAGAAAGAGAGACACCCAGAGAAGCAAAAAGGTCCCACCGGAGCTGAGAGAGAGTCATTGAAACCAGAACCCATGAGAGCAGGACCAGCAGACTTCACCATATTCTTTCCCATGTGACAAAGGAACCCTGGATGCCAGCAGCCCTTCTTCAGAGAAGGTATCCTCTTGATGCCTTAATCTGGATATTATTCATGGCCTTAGAACTATAACTTGTAACCTAATGAATCCCCATTGTTACAGGCAGTCCATTTCTGGTATATTACATTTTGACAGCTTTAGCAAAATGAAACATCCTCCAACCTATATTGAAGCAGTCAGTAAACTTATCTCTCTTAAACTTCTAATCTCATTCAATTTAGCCCATTGTGTCAATCTATGTTTTTTTAGGATTCTAAGTATATTTTCCAGCAGATTCACTAACCCTTCAAACGTTAAATTTGTAAATTAATGACAAACATGGCTTCTATACATAGAAGTTTATATTAAAATATTGACCAAGGTTAAAATCACAGCTCTGTGACTTGCCACCCTACTCTTGACATTCTTTCTTTATCATATTCTTTTAGAATGATCATCCAGTTACTTTTACCATATTTCTTTTTCTTATGCTTACATCTATCACACTTTCATGATCTAAGTGTCCTGTAACCCTGTCAAGAAGTGAGACACAATTCGAAAACTATTAGAACACTACACAAGAAATTCAAGAGATCATTTATAACCTTCACAAGAACACTTGCTTGGCAGAGGACATACCAGTCACTTAACTTCTCTGGGCATCAATTGCTTCAGCTGGCAGACACTGCCAGTTATCTACCCCATGTCCATTTTTTCCCTTGTAAAATAAATCTGTAGTTTATGTAGGTTGACAATGTATCCACAAGGAAAAAAAAAATTCCTAGTTTCCTTTCTAGCTGAGGTGGAAACACAAGATGATAAGATGTTTGGTGGGACTTTCAGCAAGTTTTGTTAAAGGGATTTACCCAGTGGCAGGCATCCTGTTTTCTCTTCCCATCTTCCTCTTACTTCCTGTCTGGAACTTGAATGTGATGTTTAGAGCTCCAGGAGCCGTCTTACACCATGAGGTGACCTTATGGATGGAAACTGTTCTGGTTTGCTAGAGCTGCCGATATGCAAAATGCCAGAAATGGACTGGCTTTTACAAAGGGGATTTATTAGGTTATAAAAATTTGCAGTTTAAGGCCATATAAGTTTCTATACTAAGGCATCAACAAAAGTATATCTTCACTGAAGAACGGCCAATGGTGTCCAGAACACCTCTGTCAGCTGGGAAGACACATGGCTGGTGTCTGCTGGTCCTTTCCTCCTGGGCTGTGTTTCAAAATGGCTTTCTCCAAAATGTCTCTGGGATTCTGTCTTTGTTCCTCTCTCTCAGCTCCTGTGTATCCTTACTTCTTCCTCCCAGGGTGTTTCTCTCTAAGCATCTGGGGGTCTTCTCTTAGCTTCTCTGGGGCAAACTCTCTTAGCTTAGCATCTCCAAATGTCCTTCTGTCTGCATCTCCAAGCTACTCCCAGTGTCAGCAACTGTGTCAGCTCTTGAGCTCTCTTAAGTACTCCGGTGAACTAATCAATACCCACCATGAATGGGTAGGGCCACATCTCCATGGAAAGAATATAATCAGAGTTCTCACCCACGGTTGAGTGGGTCACATCTCCATGGAAATAATCAAAAAGTTCCACCCCACAAGATTGGATTAAAAGATCATGGCTCTTCTGGGGTCCATAACAGTTGCAAACCAGCACAGAAGCCATGCACTAGGATGATGAAGAAAGGTGGAAAAAGCCTAGATTATTAATGATTTCATGTAGCATCATACCAGCCTTGGACAGACTCCCTCCAGATACCCTTTTTTTTCGGTAAGACAAATAAACCTCTATCTTGTTTGTTACTGTTATTTTGACTTTCTGCTATATGCAGCTGAACCTAATCCTAGGACAACTTCTTAAGATCCTTGCCAACATCATGACCTAAGACAGCAAATTTTTTCTGTAAAGGCCAGATAATAAATATTTTAAGCTTTGCAGGTCATGTGGTATCTGTTATAACTATTCAACTCTGCTGCTATGGCACAAAAGTAGCTGTAGACAATACATAGACAAATGAAAGATGGTTATGTTCCAATAAAACCATATTTACAAAAACAAGCAGCAGGCTGGATTTGGCCACAGGCCATCGTTTGCCAACTCCTGAACTATACAAATAAACCAGGACAAATTAAATTTGGTCTCATTAACTTTTTTTGAATGACCAATCAATGGTGAAGAAATGAAATGATAACCTATCCCTGCCTCCTCTTTGTACTTAAGAAGTGATGTGTGGGGTGATTAAAAAAAATAAAAAAAGGAAAAATAAATTTGGTTTAAGATGATTACATTAACTCAGAAGAAACAGAAGCAAAGGGCATGAATAATGAACAAACTAAATCTGGTCTATTAACAAACCAAAAGATAGTCCTACACTACTAATAGGAAGGAATGTAAGATGTTACCTAGCATGATGTATCACAATATGTAATGATATATTACCTAATTTTACTAAATTTCTACTTCTAGGAATTTAATCCTAGTAAAAACCATATGCAAAGACACACCTACAAAAATGGAGAATTTCTAATGACGTAAGTAATTATCTACAATATTGATTAATAAACATGCCATAATGCAAAAGTATGGGCAGTATGATCCCAATTTTAAGAATGTGTAGAACAAGTGCCCAAATACATGCATACCAAAAATGTTAAACTTTGATTTTTAACTTTCTTTGTATTTTTATGGATTTTCTGGGTTTTCTAAAATAAACATGATTATATTGCAATAAGGAAAAAAATTTTTTAAGTTGACCACATAAAAAAACTATAATTTGGTCAAACACGATATAAAATAGGTTATAAATCAGAAGTTTGGGAATTTTAAAACATAGAATGAAAATACCATAGCAATTTCCAAACCAAGAAAATATAGATTCTTTTCCCCTAGGAAGCCAGTATTGCTTATATATTATACCTGGACAAGAAATGCTTCAGGGTCCCTTTGTGTTCCTTTCATTCCTAGGAGGGTAGAGAAAATCACTTTGATGTTGAAGTCTTCTCCCACTTCCACAGCAAATCCTTTTTGCTTTTCTGCAGTAATAAATGCACTCAGAAGTCTAGAATACTCTTTGAGATTGGTATAGGAGAATCTATACAAGGGAGTTAAACTATATAAAGTCCATTGCTTATGCAGAAGGAATGCAACCTTTTGAGTATCGATATCTTCCTAAAAATATCAAGATAAAAGAAGTTTAAGAATTAGGAAACAATAATAAGAATTTAATTGTATTATAAATATTTAATATAAATTTACTACTGGTACTGATTATTACACTCCAGCCACATAGGACTCTTTGTAGACCCTCAAACAGAGGTTTGCATTTGCTATACTTTTCATTCCAAATGCTCTTTCTCTGGGTGTTCACATGGCATGTTCTTCATTTCATTCCGGTCTCTGTCCAAATGCTACTCAAGAGACAACCTGCCCAATCTAAAGCAGTAGCTCCCCACTCCAATCTTGTCATTCTATATCTCCTGATCCTGCTTTATTTTTTTTCATACAACTTATCACTAAAGGATATTTTACATTGTCTGATTTTTACTATCTTCCTTACTAAAGTATGAGTTTCATGAGAGCAGAGTGTATCCATTTTGTTCACCACTGCATCTTTAGTACCTAGAACAATGCCATCTAGAACTCGTGTTTAAGAAGTATTTATTGAATGAAATCTTTGTTTCACTTTTAGAAACCTCGAGTTTAGATTTTGAAGAGTAATTATTCCCAAAATGTCTAATTTGACTAATTTTAACTGAATAATTTTAAAAATTGTTTAACAATACTCTTAATACGTAACAACGCCTAATTCAATAAATTAAATCATCAGATACCTAGGGATTTTTAATCAAGTTCTCTAAAACCACAGGTACCAAAAGAAACAAAAACATTCATCAGTATTGGCCCTGTGGCATCTTTTCTTTTATTTTGGTTGCCCAGTAATCCTTATTTTCCTTTGTAGTTCTTAACTAGCTGGGCATTCCACTGCATCACTGGTTGATGTCATTTATTTTGTCATGAAGGTGGCAGCTGTCAACACTGCAGGTCCCAGCATCTCTTTAATGGCTAAAGATAGCACTGCATCTGTTGGGCAATGTTGGCAATGTCTTCAAAAGCAGTATTTCTACTGTGCTTAATGTTCTTCTGCTTTTTTGTCTCCAGGTGGTTCCTTAAGGGCTTTAATGATCAAGGAGAAGGCAGAAGGTACTACCTCAATCTGGGTCTGTCTGTCCTGAATGTTTGGTTTCACCGTAATCCTTACACCCTACCAGTCACCAGTTGCCTTAGCAATGTCATCACCAACCCTCTTTGGAGACAGACCCAGGGGGCTGATCTTGAGGACCAGGGCAGACATGGCACTGACATCCCCATTGGTACAACTCAGGCACACAACTTTGATCTTGGGGTTGAACTTCGGCAGCATGGCAGAGGCAGCTGGTGTCGGATGAACCCAACACCAGCTTTTTCTTTGGATGAAACCAAAGAAAGTTTCACCTTGTCCTCCTCTGAGCAAAAAAGCCAAAAGGACCCTGTGGCATTATTGAGGTTGTTCACATATGTTTCCACATAGGCTCCTGGTTTTCTCCCAAATGGAACTTTCCTATAGAGTCCGTATTTCCTGACATAGTCTAACAGTTCTTTTGGAACTTTCACCATAGTTGTCTGTAGAATGTTTGTTCTGGCTAGAGCATTCATTAAAACAATTATAAACTTTCTTACTACTATCAAAATGTATGGGAAAACTATTTGTATCAGAGATATGAGAAAGCACTGAACTGGACATTCCGACCTGTAACTTATACAAAATTTCTGTTTTCTGGTTAAGAATCATCACTTTGATTACTACACACTAGCAATCTTTCTTTAAGAAAGTTTTCATAGAGAAACAAAAATGTTCTCATAACCCAAAAGATACTAAGTACACAACAATGACAAGACAACAAAGCTACAATGAAGGGATGGGTGACTGGCCACTCAAAACTATGCACCAAACTTGTATTGAATAGGATTTTACTTCATGTTTCATAAAGCTACAAATTACTAATGCTATATGCCTTCAGGATTGTTTTTAAATGATCAAAACAAAGCATTGTTACTAGCCAAATCTATGACAATTTAATCATCAATTTAGTAAAAAATTATAATCCTTTGATGCATAACTATGTGATTATACAGGGAACCACTGATTGTTTACTTAGGATGAAATGTATGGTGTGTAAATAAAACTGTCTAAAAAATAAACAGAGGGATACAAGTGCTGGAGAAAATGTGGAGAAAGGGATGTACCTAATCACCATTGGTGGGGAAGTACAATGGTGCAGTGCATCTAGAGGGCAGTGTGGTGGTTCCATGCGAAGCTAAGCATGTGGTTGCCATATGCCCCTGCAACCCTGTTACTGGGTATATACTTGGAAGAACTGAAAAGATGAACATGAATGGACATTTGCACAGTGGGGTTTATGGTGGCACTATTCACAATTTGCAGTGGATGGAGGTGGCCTAAGGGTACATCACTGATGAACAGAATGGCAAACTGTGGGGGATACATACAATGGAATATTGAGCTGCTATAAGAAGGAATGAAATTGTGAGGTGAATAGACATTGAGGACAGTATGTTGAATGAAATAAACCAGAAATGAAAAGAAAAACATTACAATGCCTCACTAATATGGACTAACTATAATGTGAAAACTCTGAGAACTGAATCTGAGAGCACAGGTTATCAGGGGAAGACCTATTGTAGTTTCTTAGATTTTAAGCTCCTACAACAGTTACATCTATTCCTGAGTTGTAATGGCTATTTCTAAATTCTGAGATGCTGAGTTCTTTGTGTATAACCTGGTTGGTCCCTGGAACTCTGGGTATCTGTGTGACACCTAAGACTCAAAGCCAGAGTCCAGCAGCTATGAATGTCAGCATTACCCCATACAGCAAATGTTAGAGTCTGTAAAAGAGATCAGACTTCCAATTAGAGATATGAACAAAATGGACTTGGTTATAACTAATGTAAATCAGTCTAAAAGGTAAAGGACAATATTGACAGTGTTTGAGGTTTGTTTTTTTTCTTTTTTTAAATGATTCAAGGATTTATTAAGTCATACATGTTGACAGTGTTTTAGAACTTCAACTTCTGTGTGAGACCAAAGGAAGGGATGTTTATTAGGTGCAAAATCTATATTTTTTGTAACACTATTTAATTTAACTTGTATGGTTAGCTTTTTCAAACACCATAATTACTTGGAACTTTGAATGGGGAGTAAATTTGGATGGTTTGTACAATTTAGTGTGAAGCTCCAACACATTCCAGAGTAATTTGGGCAGAGAATAAAAATGTATTTGCAAGGCCCCCTTGAGGGACTGGAGGAAACTGTGGAAATATTAAACCTCCCTACCTGGGGAATTACTGATATTTCACAAGCATTGGAGACTACAAATTTAGAAGGCCAAGCCCTTGATCTTGGGGCTTGCCCTTTTGATGTTTGTTACTGCAAAGGAGCGGCTACGCCTACTTAAAATTGTGCCTAAAAGTCATCCCCAAAGAACCTCTTTTGTTGCTCAGATGTGGCCTGCCTCTTCTAAGCCCACTCAGCAGGTAAATTCACTGTCCTCTCTGCTACAGGGGAGAGGACTACCAGGGGTGTAATCTCCCTGGCAATGCGGGATATGACTCGCGGGGATGAGCTTGGCCCTGGCATCGTGGCATTGAGAGAGACTTCTTGGACCAAAAGCAGGAAGAGAAATGAAACGAAATAAAATTTCTGTGGTTGAGATATTTTAGATAGAATTTAGAGGTTATTCTGGAGGTTATTCTTATGCATTATACAGATATCCCTTTTTAGTTTGTAGTTTATTAGATTAGCTAGAAGGAAATACCTGAAACTGTTGAACAGCAACCCAGGAGCCTTGATTCTTGAAGAGATTATATAACTATATAGCTTACACTGAGTGATTGTGTGATTGTGAAAACTTTGTGGCTCACACTCCCTTTATCCAGATGAGTAGAAAAATGAGGACAAAAAGTAAATGAATTATAGGGAGGGATGGGGGGTATGGGATGTTTCAGGTGTTCCTTTTTATTCTTATTCTGTTTTTGTGTGTGGTAATGAAAATGTTCAAAAATTGATTGTGGTGATGAATGCACAACTATATAATGGTACTGTGAACAACTGATTGTACAGTGTGGATGACTGTACGGTTTGTGACTACATCTCAATAAAATTGAATTAAAAAATTATAAACCCTTGAAAAATAGTAATTCCATGAGTCCATACCAATAATAGATAAATAAATAAATGGAGGATAAAGAGAAGGACTTACAGTATGTGCAGGTTTGAATGTTATGTACCCCATAAAAAGCCATGTTCATGCAATCCTGTGGGGGAAGACCTATTGCGGGTAGGAACTTTTGATTAAATTATTTCCATGGAGTTGTGACCCTGCCCATTCAAGGAAGTTCTTAGTTTTCTGGAGTCCTTCAGAGAGCTCATAGAGAAAGAGAGCTCAGAGCAGACACAGACCCAGACATTTGGAGAAGCTAAGCTAAGAGATGAAGCCTAGAATCTGCCCCAGAGAAAATAAGTGAGAACCCACAGATGCTTAAGGAAAAAGCCACTGGAATCAGAAGCTGAAAGCAATGCAACCCAGGAGCAAAGAACCAGCAGACGCCAGCCACGTGCCTTCCCAGCTGAAAGAGGTATTCCGGATGCCATCAGCCTTTTCCTCAGAGAAGGTATCTATCTATCTCTTGATGCCTTAATATAGACATTTTCATGACCTTAGAACTATAAATTTGAGAACCAATAAACCCCTATTGTAAAAGCCAATCCATTTCTGCTATATTGCATTTTCAGCAGCTTTAGCAAACTGGAACACAATAGAATGCCAAAGGCTGGCTGCTAAATATGGAGAGAGTGCTGGAACTGGAGAATCATTATTTTGCAGCCAACGTGATAAAGATTGAATTAGGCAAAAATTATCAACGGATGCTAAATCTAAAGGAAAATTTTGATGAAGAGCAGAATGTTTGCATTATCTTAGTGTCTTCTCACAAACTGATTCTTAGCTGCCAAGGTAAGGGTCAGGGAGAGGACAGTAACTATACAGTAGAGAAGTTGGGGCTTGACAGGATGATCAAAATTAACATTATCTGTGTGCTACCAGATGTGATTCCCCAAGGACACAGCCAAGAATGCATAACTTCAATCTAATCATGAGGCAACATCAGACAAATACAAAATGATGAATATTCTATTAAAAAAGGAGAGAGGGGGAGACTATATTCTTCAAAAATGTCAATGTCACAAGAGACAAAGAAAGGCTGTGGAAATGTTCTAGATTAAAAATTAAAAGACTTAGCAGAAGTGGTATTAATAGTGTGAAATAACTGTTTGGGTTTTTTTTAACTGTTTATTTAATTACCTGAGGGATCAAGAAGATAATGAAAATACGTTGAATAGTAACCACAAAATTAAAGTGTTTTATTCACAGATACTCTCCACTATAGGGTAATATGAAAGAACACAGAAAGCATACCTGCAATTGTGAACACTGCGGAATTTTCCTTCGAGGTGGAGTTGGGACAAATGAAGTCTGCTTCCTGACTGATTCTAATCGTTTCTGCAGTGGGGTGGCACCTATAAAGTCATCTTTAGGACTTGAAGATGCACTTTGTCTAGGAGTCAATTCTGATGCATCACAAGGATCCATTGTCTACATGAAAAGATATAAAATCAGAATTCCAAACACTAAAAAGTTAATTCATGCCCACAGTTTCAGTGATTCCTGTCCTCAATATAGAAGAATTCTTTCTTTTACTCTCCCCTCAGTTTTGACTTTTCAACCAATTCCTGTATTCCTCATTGGCTACAGGTCATTTTTATGAATATCTTACAGAGACCTCAAATACAGTATGTTCAGAACTAAATTCAACACCTTCCTTTTTCCTCCTTCCAAAAGCTAGCTGGTCCATTTTCAAATTTTTCAGTCAATATTCCAAGTTAACTTAAATTCATATCAGCAGTCTTTCACCTTCATTCTTTAACACATAGTCATTAAGCACATTCTTCTGAGCTTTTCCTTCAACAGTCTCTCTCATCCATTCCCAAAGCTACTTCCTTAGCCAGGTTCTTATACCTTAACTAAGAATTCTCCATATTGAAGTGTTATCTATTCTTCCAGAAATGTAACTTTATTGTTTGTCACCTGTGACAAGATAAATTCTAAACTCATCCGCTGAGTATTTAAAGTCTTTCAAAATTCAGCTTTTCCTTACCCTCCTACTTCTCTCCAATCCAGGACACAGATATATTCTTGTCTCCATATTTTTGTCTACCAGCTAGGGTCCCTATCTAAAGTATCCTTTACCCATTCCAGACCTTTAAGATCATGCTTGAATGTGACCTCCTTGAAAAACAGAAGATTTTATTACCACCCCCTGCCCCGGGGAATAACTATGCACTTCTGTCTGCATCAGTAGCTCACTCATGGTAATCAGAGAGAGCGCTCAAGTGTGAGAGAGAGAGCATGCACACATGTACTGTGAGATCTCGGGGATAAATATTTTGAAAAAGCCCTCTAGGTGATTCTAACAAACCCCCTCAAGAATGTTTCTATAAAATCTTTGGAGATTAGTAATACACCAGCACACATACTTCTTGATCACCTAGTCTGTACCACTCATTAAGGCCTGTATTCATATACTTTCTTATACTAGTTTTTGGTGTGTATTTCTTGTCTTCCTAGCAAGGACTAAGCTACTGAAACCAAGCTTTATTACTTACATTGTATAATTGCCCTAATACAATGCTGAGTGCCTTTTAATTGTTAAACGAGTATTGGTACAATTGAACAGAAGTATTTCATAGAGCTCCAAAATTAAAATACAACTTCCAACAAAGGAATTATCATTTAAAAAGTTATAATACTTACTCCCAAGTACTGGTGCATTATTTTTAAAAGCTTTTCATAAATGAAAAGTTATCATATTTATTACTTCATTAAATTTCAAGATGTCAAACAAGGGCACCCTCTACATTTTGCACAAAACTCCATAAATTAAACATATAATACTCAAAACTCCAGAGCAACATACAATTTAATTAGCAACTACTCTAAAGCTTTCTGGCTTTAAATGCATACTGAATTAGCTGTTTAAAAGGAAATTTTAATCAGTCCTGCCTACGCAAAATGTTTCTTTCAAATTTGTTATTTGGAATCATAAACACTAATATTTACTGAGCATTCATTATGTTCCAAATACTCTTCTAAACCCTTAACAAAAGTCTCAATTAATTCTCAAACAATCCCATGAGGTCGGTTATTCCCAAATGACAGATGGGAAGACAGAGAAGTTAAGTAATTTGCTAAAGTCATACACTTAGAGAGTGGAAGAGTCAGGATTTGAATCCAGACAGTCTTATAACTCAAAATCAAATGTGTTTATCCACTTCTTTCACATTGACTTTGAATATGGATCAACTTCAGGGTGAAGAAAATGTAAGTCCTGAATTTGATTCCTTAAAAGAGAAAAGCAGTGAATTTCAAAATGATTTTGAAGTCTAGCTATGCATTAAATCTAGATGAGAAAAAGACTATCAGCACTGACAAAGTTGGTTTTGAGAAAATATTTCCCTTGAGTATTTAATGTTAAGGTAATGTGAAACAGCCCAATTCATGCATTAAAAATTAGTAAATGATTTATACATACTTTACCTTCTCACTCCAGGCTCAATAACACATAATTTTATCCAGCTCAATAATTAAGAGGCTATAAATAAATCTTGACTCAATATATTTCTGTCCCAATATCCTTCCTCCTAATCATAAGGAAAGAGGTTCTTTTACTTGCCTTCTAAAGCTAATTCATCTACCAATGTTCTCGATTCCTATTTCCCTTCCCATCTCCCTTAGATGCCACCTCCTATGTTAATTTCAACCCTCTATCTCCTCCACAGGATCCTTTCTTGCATTGCCAACCATACTCTAGTAATCTTGACCCCAAAATCTTTTTAAATCCAATTCATCACATTTCTTTTGAAACCAATCTTCTGGAAATGTGGTAAATTATTGCTTCTACTACTAATAAATATTTTATTAGAAACCTTCAGCAACCTCTCTTATGCATCCATCACTAATCTCTCTTATGTATCCATCACTAAAAGGACACTTCACTTTTGAAAATTACCAACAACCTTTTTGCCGAAACAATAACCAATTCATCAAGTTGATTCTCCCTTACTCCCCTAAAACTTTCTGCTTCCTTGTTTTTTCTGACACTCAATTTTTGTGTTTTCTCACCTCCTTACTTCTGATTCATTTGCAGATTCTTTTTTCCCTCCTGTCCCAACAGTAGGTGTCCCCTCAAACTCTGAAATCATTCATTCTACAGATAAAAGCTTTCATTCTCCATGTGACCCCTAAATCTCTATCTTCAGACTTTTGTACCTGCTTCCCAACCCTGCATTTCTAATTCCCTAGAGGACATTAAATTTTTGTGTTCTCAAACTCATTAAGTTTAAAACAACATTTTTTCGCACCCCATTTAACCAGTCTTTCCCTTCCAACTATCCTGTTTTCTTAGTAATCATGCCATTCTTCTTTCTAATTTTCTTTCCAAAAAAAACCTTAGTTATCTTTTACTCTTCCCTCAACTTCCTCCTTACACCCAATTTGTCATCAAATTCTGACATCTTTCTTAAAATATACTAGCCCACTCAGATTTGGCCTTTGCCTCCATTCTCAGTTATGGCTCGTTATCTTGTTCCCAATCTTAACCTCAATCCATGACCAGTCTTCCCATAGATGCCACTTCTACCATGTCATTCATTACCTCATTCACAGTCTCATAAGTCCCACTCATCTTCTACATGAAGTCAAAACTCCTGTGTCTCTGTCTCAAAGCACTACATTATCTGATCTTATTATCTGATCTTATCCGGGTTCATTTCCTATTGTTAGAGGAGTTTTTACCCCGAGATCCAGGGACAAATAGCCTTTCCAAAATCCAACAACATTTTTAAGGTTGTATGCAAAACGTTGAATGTATGTGTATTTGGTGGGGAAGAGAGTGAAGAAACGTCCAGTAGCCAATTCTTTAAAATGTTAAGAACCACTGCCCTACACAAATCCCACACATAGTCGAGTCTGATTATCACTCTACAGCTCTTCATGTCTCTCACATTTGTCTTCCAACTTTTTAGTCAATCTATCGCCAATTAAGAACACTTCTCTACTCACTTTTGTCTAACCAAATCTTATCCATCCTGCCGGCTTCAACTTCTCAGTTGGAATTTTCCAATCTCTCCCACCAACTCTTCTTGCATTTGTAGCTCATAACACACAAGTAAAACTTAGTTGTTTTTCTTGTGATAAATTCGTCAGGAAAGGAACCAACCCTGGGTTAAATTACATTTCTACAATCCCTAAATACCTAAATCCTACCGTTCCAACGCTAATGCCTAGCTGAGGGCTCAACACACACATGAATTGTAAAGATAATGACCACACAACAGGGCAAATGTAAAGTTTACAGCCAATGCTCCACCGATATAAAGTATCTTACCAATAAAATGCCGTGATGACACTGTCACCCATTCCTGCTTCGCGAATCATTCTTCAGGTCTGGATTCAAAACTCTGTCGAGACTGAACTCCTTGAAGTAAAAACGTCGCCAAAGTGACAGCTAAGAGAGAGCCCGGAGACACCCCTGGCGCTCCCAAATTCCCTTTCGTTCCACAACAAGCAAGTTCAGCAGAGACGCAATCGCGCGGGATAAGCAGACCTCGGCTCGGTCAGACGCGGGACGACCCTTGAGACTTCACCCCGGGACGGACATTCCCTCTGACCCAGCCGTCCACCTCGGCGACCTTCGATCCTGCTGGGGCGGCTCCTCCCCGCGGAGCGGGTAGGGCAAAGGACAGTGTGCCCCCAATTCACACTCTCTATGTGAGCCCTCACAGGCTAAGCCCAGCTCTAAAATCCTGCCGTTGAGAAGCGGCAACTTAGGCCTCAGCCGCCTATTCAGTTTAAAATCGTTTCCCGACTCTCTCTGCGGCCCCACGCAGGAAGCCTTCTAGGAGTCCCGCCGATTCCAAGTTCGTGAAGTAACTAAGGTTGCCATTTTAATTGAGGGCAAAACCGAGCGGCCCAACAACTACCGTATAGCGTTGCTAATCCCGCGATATTGGTCTTTAGCGCTTGTTCCACGAGTGTGACGCTCGCCTCCAAATTTCCGCCATTAGTAATCATGGCGGCAGCATCTCCGCGCTGATTGGTTAAATGCCTTTGCCGTAATCTTGCGCGACCGGCAGTGTTTAGTTTCGGTGGCTAATAGCGTTTTGGATTCGCTCGCCTTCGTCTTTCAGAAAACCTGAAGTCTGCCGCCAGATCTGGGAGACTTGAAACGGAAGACTGACTTTTTTCATGCTTTCCGGTTTTGCCCGCGGAAGCCATTGTGAAGGCGAAAAAGGGAGGGAGGGGCGTGCTCGTGTGACCTGCCCGGTGCCTCTGGATCGTCCTGAATTCACCCCTTGCCCTGGTGTGTGGAATGGTTCTCTCGCCACTTCTGGCCTCAGCCTTGTATGTAAATAGACTTAGAAACTAATGCATTGAGTGGGAGAAAAAGATCTTTCCCCCACCTACTCCAAGGGCCCCAAAGACCTTGGAGATTTATCTGCTTTCTATGTCTGTGTGTGAATGATCGGCGGAGGAGAAATATTGGGGGAGAGAGTGGGAACTCATAGAATTGTAAGGTATTTTATGTGTATTTCCCAAACTGCCTTTTGACCACCATCCAACTGTGGCAGCGTGGGATTCGTGAGCGTCTCTCTTCATCCTGTGGCTCCAACATGTACTTTCCCTGTGGGCTAAGTCTGCTATACAGGGGTTTATCCAGATCCATCGGAAAGACCACCCAGCGGATCTGGGGTTGCCTCTCTAGAAGTCTGGTGCTGAGTTCACAAAGGAGATTTCCAGGTGAAAACAGTAGCTCTGTCCTCTAAACAGCACTCCCTTCTGTTCTCTACAGCCAGTATTCTCTTTCCACCCCCCTAACTTTCCAACTCTTAACTGGATAACCTTATGGGAAGGAGCAGACAGATAACCACATTAATAGGATAATCCGCATTTACTTGATGCAACTGAGAAACCAAAAAAAATCCTCTCACACCAGAAAATACTTTTAATAGTGTTTTCTTCTATACAAATGACTATTACAGAATAGTTTTATACTAAAACTAGTTACTGCACCATCACATTTGTGCTGTAATTCCTAAGATCATATTTCATTTGGAGAAGAAATGTACGCTATTAATAATTGGGCTATTATGTCAATGCAAATACTAGATGGTCCAAAAAAAATAGATCTTCAAATGCAAGGTAAAATTTTACATTACAGTTATTCACTTAGATTTTGACATCTGCAGCTCTATTTAATAGTGGATGAATCAAAGTATATACACTGACTTATTTCGTAAATTTCATCCACTGACCTGAAATAGTGAAGATATGACTGAGAGTTTTATTTTTAAGCAATTTGCAGTTGAATGATATATATTTTTTAATCTTGCTTTTTTTTTTTTCCTTAAGAATTCAATAGCTTTGTTGCCAGGACCAACACCTGTGGAGAGTTGCGTTCTTCTCACTTAGGCCAAGAGGTCACCTTGTGTGGATGGATTCAGTACCGAAGGTAAATTGAGGCAGAGGGTTTAAGAATGTATGGTGGTTGCTTTCCCAGGCAGTTTCAAACCTTTGCTAAGTTTTAATAAAGCCTTATTAATTTTCAGTCAAAAGAATGAAAGCCTTGCAACTCCTTCAGAATCTCTGAATTCATTAGATTTTCAGTTTTGTCTTTATTTTGAAAAACCCAAATAGTGGCACTGTCAGTATACTAGCAACATATATCAAAAGGCATAACAATGAATCTTGATAAACCAGTAGACTAAAATGACCCTGGACTTACTAATGTTGAAGAGTTCCTAAGACCAGTAATTGGAAATGGTCCAGCATGCTGCAAACCAGTTGTTAGTCTCCAATAACATGAAAAAGCTTATTATATTCTAAAGTTAGGTAAGGAAAAAGCCTAAAATTGTGAAGAACAGTGATTCCTTAAGATCAGAGCCCATTTTTCTTATGTCTGTTTCCAGGACATACCTGAATAGTACATTAATGCACAGTGAAGGGATCCAAAATGCATAGGTTGTCTGACCTTCCTTAAAAATATGTCAGGAGTATGTGAATATTTGACACATAAATTTGAGTACTATCTCCTGAACTCAGAATCAGAAGAGGCTTTCTCTATCTCTTCCTGGTTCTAAGGGCAGTGTGAGAAATATAGGTTGGATGCTGAAATGCTGCAATGTGGGGGACCTTTTGGTGGTTTATAGAGATTTTGGATTAGTAGTTAGAACTCTTCCAGAAAATTTTAGTAACAGGGAAGATCTTATATTGTTATATTTTTAAATTAACAGATGTTTCTAATATACTAAAATATCTCTGGCTTTTACATTGGAATAATCCTGAATATAATACAGTATTTTTATAATGACCTAAGCCAATGAACATTGAAAATGAAAAGAAAAAAACAGCTTTTCATTAATAAGCCATATAGGTAACATCAGTAAGCTGTATAGATAGCTGATAAAAATTGAAATTGAAAAAATCTTTTTTTTGATAATCTACATGGGTAATTGCATGAATATAGCTAGTGAAAGCACTTATTTATTAGAAAAAATAAATGTTTGTTTTGTCTGCTTAAACTTTGGGCTTAAAGATTTTATCCTAAAATATTCATTTTATTCATTAATCAGGCAAAACACCTTCCTGGTCCTGAGAGATTGCCATGGGCTTGTTCAAGTTGTCATTCCCCAGGATGAGGTAATAAGTTTCCTCCTATTATCTGAAAGCCACTCTTTTATGCTGTGACTAGAGTAAGCTAAGTATGTTTAAGGTTTTAAATTTAGAAATGTACTGGTAACAAAAACTAGAAACTACCATAAGCAGTATAAAAATAAATAACGAACAAGAGAAAAAGATATGCAACTCATATCACAGACAAAGGGCTAATTTCTCTAATACATAAAAGGCTATTTCGCATAATAAGAAAAAGGTCAGTGACGCAACAGAAATATGAACACAGGATATGAACATAAGATTTAAATAAAATAAAATAAAATGACTTGTAGAGTATATGAAAATATGCCCAACCTCAATCATAAGTAGATATGTGAATTTAAATTACCTGGAATTACTATTTTTAACAAACTGGATTGACTGTGCACTTTATACATATATTTCTAGAGTGGGTATAAATTGACACTAGCTCTATGGAGAGTGATTTGACAAAATCGAAATTATAAATGCATATATCCTTTGAACCATTCTACTTCTAATAAATTTTCTTAATAATTATCTTACTTCTAGTCTTAAAGATGCAAAATCACATACATACAAGTTATTCATTGCAAGATTGTTTGTAATATATTAAAAAAATTGGGACCAACCTAGATGTCCTCCAATAAGAGACTGGTTTTAAAAATAACGTACATCCTTCAATGGGGTCATGTTCAGCTATAAAAAAAGAATGAGAGTCAGTCCGGAGGCTGCGGCTGCAAAGGAACCACCCGGATAGAAGCTGCAAAGATGCTGTCCGTGCGCGTCGCTGTGGCCTTGGCCCGCTCCCTCCCTCGGTGGGCCGGGCTGGTCTCCAAAAATGTTTTGGGATCATCCTTCATTGCCACAAGGAACCTCCATGCCTCTAACACTTGTCTTCAGAAGGCTGGTACTGCTGAGGTGTCCTCTATACTTGAAGAGCGTATTCTTGGAGCTGATACTTCGGTTGAACTTGAGGAAACTGGGCGTGTCTTAAGTATTGGTGATGGTATTGCCCAAGTACATGGGCTTAGAAATGTTCAAGCAGAAGAAATGGTAGAGTTTTCTTCAGGCTTAAAGGGTATGTCTCTGAACTTGGAACCTGACAATGTTGGTGTTGTCGTGTTTGGAAATGATAAACTAATTAAGGAAGGAGATATTGTGAAGAGGACAGGAGCCATTGTGGATGTTCCAGTTGGCGAGGAACTGTTGGGTCTTGTAGTAGATGCCCTCAGTAATGCCATTGATGGAAAGGGTCCAATTGGTTCCAAGACCCGCAGGTGAGTTGGTCTGAAAGCTCCTGGAATCATTCCTAGAATCTCTGTGCGTGAACCAATGCAGACTGTCATTAAGGCTGTGGATAGCTTGGTGCCAATTGGTCATGGTCAGCGTGAGCTGATTATTGGTGACCAACAGACTGGCAAAACTTCCATTGCTATTGACTCGATCATTAACCAGAAACGTTTCAATGATGGAACTGATGAAAAGAAGAAGCTATACTGTATCTATGTTGCTATTGGTCAAAAGAGATCCACTGTGGCCCAGTTGGTGAAGAGACTTACAGATGCAGATGCCATGAAGTACACCATTGTGGTTTCAGCTACTGCTTCTGATGCTGCCCCACTTCAGTACCTGGCTCCTTATTCTGGCTGTTCTATGGGAGAATATTTTAGGGATAATGGCAAACATGCTTTGATTATCTATGATGACTTATCCAAACAGGCTGTTGCTTACCGTCAGATGTCTCTGTTGCTCCGCCGACCCCCTGGTCGTGAGGCCTATCCTGGTGACGTGTTCTACCTACACTCCCGTCTGCTGGAGAGAGCAGCCAAAATGAACGATGCTTTTGGTGGTGGCTCCTTGACTGCTTTACCAGTCATAGAAACACAAGCTGGTGATGTGTCCACTTACATTCCAACAAATGTCATTTCTATCACTGACGGACAGATCTTCCTGGAAACAGAATTGTTCTACAAAGGTATTCGCCCTGCCATTAACGTTGGTTTATCTGTTTCCCGTGTCGGGTCTGCAGCCCAAACCAGGGCCATGAAACAGGTGGCAGGTACCATGAAGCCGGAATTGGCTCAGTATCGTGAGGTTGCTGCTTTTGCCCAGTTCGGTTCTGACCTTGATGCTGCCACACAACAACTCTTGAGTCATGGTGTACGTCTGACTGAGTTGTTGAAGCAGGGACAGTATTCTCCGATGGCTATTGAAGAACAAGTGGCTGTCATTTATGCTGGTGTAAGGGGTTATCTTGATAAATTGGAGCCCAGCAAGATCACAAAGTTTGAGCAGGCTTTCTTGTCTCATGTTATAAGCCAGCACCAAACCTTGTTGAACACTATCAGGGCTGATGGAAAGATCTCAGAAGAGTCAGATGCAAAGCTGAAAGAGATTGTAACAAAATTTTTGGCTGGATTTGAAGCTTAAAACTCACAGATCCCCATCAAATGTCGGTTTGGTTTTGTCATGGTTTTTTTTGGTAATCAGTTCCATTTGTAAAAGGTTTACTCTCATACTTCTAATGTACAGAAATCACATTAAAAATAAAAGTTCGATGTTGCTTGGTGGAAAAAAAAAAAAAAGAATGAAGCTCTTTATGTGCTAAAACAGAAAAAAAAATCCAAGGTCTATTGTATATTATTAAATGAAAACAGTAGGATGTAGAAGTGCAGGTAGAGTGTATCATCTATATTTAAAAGGAGAGAAGGAAAGGGAATGTATGTACACTGAGGGGTTGGAAGACAGGGATAGGATGGAGACTTTTCATTGTATGTCTTTTTGTACTCTGAATTTTGAACCATATGAAGGTATCGACTACTCAAAAAAATAGTTACAATTGAAATTAGATAAAATAAAGAACTCCCATTATACTCATTGGGCAATATTGGTTTCTGTTGCGGTGATTTTTACAAATGCTTCTATGCCTAAGAAAAATATGATTTACTCAGCTATGAGTGTTTGAAATAAGATAAGAGCAATGAACTGTCTTTCAGAGATCAGAACGCAGAGATGAGCATACCTAGTCTAGGAGAACTTCTTTCACTTTGTGTTCTATCATTGCTCTTTGATTTAACTGTCCCTAAAACTAGCCCTGGAGACAGTTGCCTTTAAAGTTCATGGGACTTGTTTGCATTGTCATTCTTATTTTTCTTTAAGGAAATTTTTGAGAACTCTGATCTAATGATTTTACTTGTTTTATGTGGAGTCAAAATGAGGGGTGCAGTATACCAAATTCTGTAATAAATTTACTGCAATGAATCAATAAATTCTGTAATCCTGGGCAGCCCAGTATTTATGGCAATTAAGCTGTGAAGTACCAAAGTCTTTCTAGACCATAGATTTCAGCTACTACTGATTCCTTTAAGTTCATTTGTTTCTTGGAACTGTTTTCTCCCTCTTATTCTCTAGTCAGCTGCTTCTGTCATGAAGATTTTATGTGACGCCCCTGTGGAATCTGTGGTGCAAGTGTCTGGGACTGTTGTTTCGCGACCTCCAGGACAAGAGAATCCAGTTAGTAGTTTAGAAACCATCTGTGTACATTTTATCTATATGCATTTGAAATGTCTATGTCCACACTCAAGCAACATGGACTGAGCATCTATTGGATGCCAGGCACTAGAGTTCTGTAAGTGCTACAGATGAACTTACAGATTTAAAAATCTTCACTACAAATACACACACCTATATAAATATACATATTAGGACATTTGTTAATGAGGAAATCAACCACAGGTATGCGTAAGAATGTCAAGGTCATGCATAGACTTTTATGCTTTAGACATTAATACACTATCAGCACCCTCACATTTTACATATGCAAAAAAAGTGTGTGTGTTACAAATGTGCATTGTGTGCATGTCCTGTTGAGTGATTTTTAAAATAGGTCTTTTCTCTTGTAAGAAAATGCCAACAGGTGAAATTGAAATCAAAGTCAAAACAGCTGAGCTACTGAATCCCTGCAAGAAACTGCCCTTTGAAATTAAAGACTTTGTGAAGGTACCATTCTCTGTTATTAATATAGCCTTTTCTAGAAAATGTTGATGCTAGCATTAAAGTATTTTCAGAGTTTAAAAAAAAATTTTGACTTCTACAAAATTAAGCATTTTATAGAGGTATACTGAATTGTTTTGTTAGTCCTACAATTTTTTGGTGAACTGTCCTACAGTTCATTAAGCTGTAGATTGTTTTTTCAGACAGGTTGGAATGTGGCTTTATCCTTAAGACTTGGAGTGTTATATTGTTCACTTTTTTTGTTGTTGTTGCTATTTGTTTTACATTTCGAGAGGAAATTTTTATCTAGGTTGGAAATAGCCAAATGGCTTAGGGATTCCAAACCTATTACATTTTAATCCTCTAAAACTTAGCTTTCCAAGCATATAAGGATGATTATTGTAATGTAAGGAATTCTTTACCACAGTTTAAGGGGTTGATGCTGTTATCATGAGGTAAGTATACTCAGAGGATTTTCAGCTTTGTCACAATTGTTTATTTGTATATCCCTAATTTTTAAACTGATTTTTAAATCAGTTGCATGGCCACTTAGTCTTACATCTAAGTTCCCAATTAATCCTTTAATTAAAAAAGCAGTATAAATACAGAGTTGACTTTGTTGTGAAAAAGAAAAGGAAATATACAGTTTTTCCCATGATAAGCTTTCAGAAAGAGAAGATATGGAACTGGTCAAGGAAATAACCTATTCCAGGGAAAGAGACCTATTAAAAAATTCTCAATCAGTGAAGGATGATGTTAGTAATAATGAATAGTAAAAAACATAAAATCCGTGTTAGTAACAAGCTTAGAAGTTGTAAGAATTAAGGATGATGTATGCACAAATGGAAACCAGCATGATGATGGTGTAAACTAAAAACAGAATTAAGGTTTTTGAAAATTCAAACTCTGTATCTAAAGATAGTATCTTTCTAATTTAAAAAATATATTTAAACATAATCTTTAAATTTGTTTTAGAAAACAGAGGCTCTTCGTTTGCAGTATCGCTACTTAGATTTGCGTAGTTTCCAAATGCAATATAACCTGAGATTGAGGTCCCAGATGGTCATGAAAATGCGAGAATATCTCTGTAATCTGCATGGTAAGGAAAATAACCTGAATATTCTTTTGTGCTTTTTAGCATCTCTTTTTTGTTCGGCAGTTTTATGGCATCCTCTCTTTGGCATCTTTGGGTCAGATGTTGCCAAGATGTTTGGAATTCACTCAATGTATATGATACTTTTTGAGGAAAGGTTAATTTCCAGAGTGTTTGGTCCTAGAGCATAATGTAGTAACTAGTACCCAGGTCACAAATACATCCTTTTAAATGTGATAGTGCCTGTTACATTATCTTATATAGGTATTTCCCATCACAGTTGAAGGCAGAACAGCCCTGTGATTGTTGTCTCTTTTCTGAATTCTCTATTATGTCTGTACATCATTTGTTGGCAGCTTAGTAATGTCATGTAAATTAAATTAGACAAATGGATCAGTCCTGTTTTTCTCTGTTCTATTTGTGTTTTTTTGCTAAACTAACAGAATATTTAGTAAACTAGAACTGTTCAGAAGGTAAGAATCCATCAAGTATTTAAAATTATTTCCTGTCAAAAGTATTACTTTTATGAATACAATAGATTTGTGGAATCTTCAGCTTGCTTTCTCATATGTTTATAGAATTCAATTTTGTGGACTCAGTAGCCTTGGTAGCTTATTTATAACAACACAAATTCCTAATAAAGGGTAGGCTCTGATTTGTTTTGCTCTACTTTAGATATCATTATTTGACAAATTCCAAATTCCTACCTGTTAAAATTCTGATGTTTCTCTCTTCTTAGGGTTTGTGGATATAGAAACCCCAACATTGTTTAAGAAGACTCCAGGGGTATGATATTACTTAAATTAGTCTGCTAATAATGTTCTATTAGTTATGAAAGTGGACCACTTTTCTTTTATATTCACTTGGTCCTATTTTATTTAATTTTATTTTATTGCCTCAGGATGCTCATGTCACATTAACTAGCTCTTCTTAAGAATTAACAAAGAGGGGGCGGGCAAGATGGTGGAGTGGTGAGGTGTAGGTTTTAGTTCCTCCTCCAGGGCAGTAGATAGAAAGCCAGGAACTATGTGGACTGGACACCAGAGAGCAATATGACTTTGGGCGTACTTCATACAACACTCATGAACGCATGGAACAGCTGAGATCAGCGAAATCTGTAAGTTCTTGCGGCCAGGGGACCCATGCCCCTCCCTGCCAGGCTCAGTCCCGTGGGAGGAGGGGCCGTCGGTGCTGGGAACAAGGAGGGAGAACTGCAGTTGCGGCTCTTATTGAAAACTCAGTCTGCTGATCCAAACTCCAAACATAGACTGAGACCAGACACCGGAGATTCAGGAGAGGAGGTAGGGCTAGAAAAAACAGCAAAAAAAAAAAAAACAACCCAAAAATAAAAACAGAGACTTTTTGGAGTTCTGGTGAACACAGAACGGAGAAGGGCAGGACTCAGAGTCAGACTCATGTGCAAATCCAGAGGGTGAGTTTCCTTGTCTGAAGAGCCAGTTCCTCTGCTTTCTTGATTGTTCCTTAATGGCCCTAATCTCCTTGTCCCTTAGCATTTCAATAGCCCGTTAGATCTGCTAGAAGGGCCCTTCTTGTTGTTTTTTTCTGTTTTGTTTTTTTTTTAATCTTTTTATCTTTTTCTAAAACAATTACTCTAAGAAGCCCATTACAGAAATCCTCAAAGATTTGCAGTTTGGGCCCAGACAAGAGCAAAGCTAAGAGAACTCTGAGATACAAAGCAATAAGTCCAGTGGCTGAGAAAATTCGCTGAACACCACAACATCCCAAGAAAAGGGGGGCATCCCCTTACGGCCATCTTCCCAGTGGGCTGGGAACGCTCCTGCCCAGTGCCAGCGTCACAGCCCAGAGCTGCCCCAAACAACCCAGTGTGATGGGAAGTGTTTCAAACAACACACGCAGACATAACAATATAGGGCATGGGCAATAGCCTTTCCCGCACCCTCAGCTAATTGTTCCGGAGCTGGGAAGGCGGAGTGGTGTGAAAAGGGGAAAATTAACACACCCCATTCAGCCATCCTTTCAGCAGACTGGGAACACCCCTACACAGCCCTGCAGCCCAGAACCTCCCTTGGGGGATGGTACTCACCTGTGACATAACACAATTGTCCCTCAGCAGAGGACCTAGGAGTTCACAGCTTGGAAGAGGGACCCACTCACAAGTCCCAGGGACCATACGCCAATACCAAGGACTTGTGGGTCAGTGGCAGACACAAACTGTGGCAAGACTGAACTGAAAGATTAGACTATTGCAACAGCTTTAAGTCTCTAGGAACACCTGGGAGATTTGATTATTAAAGCTGCCCCCCCTCCCTAACCGCTCAGACACATGCCCCATATACAGGGTGGGCAACACCAACTATACATGCCAGCTTGGTTCACCAATTGGACCTCACAAGACTCACACCCCCACTCACCACAAAGACAAAGTGGGGGAGAAGTGGCTTGAGGGGAATAGGTGGCTCGCGGACACCACCTGCTGGTTAAAGTGTACTCCACAAAGCTGTAGATCTGACGAATTAGAGATAAGGGTTTGAATCAGTCTACATATCCTGAAAGAACCCTATCAAGTTAAGCAAATGTCAAGAGGCCAGAAACAACAGAAGATTTTAAGCATGTGAAAAAACAGACGATATGTATAACCAAAACCCAAACACCCAAATCAGAAGATCAGAGGAGACACAGTACTTGGAGCAATTAATCAAAGAACTAAAGATGAACAATGAGAGCATGGTACAGGATATAAAAGACATGAAGAAGAGCATGGCACAGGATATAAAGGACATGAAGAAGACCCTAGAAGAGCTTAAAGAAGAAATTGCAAGAGTAACTAAAAAAATAGATGATTTTATGGAAATGAAAGAAACCGTTGGCCAAATTAAGAAGATTCTGGATACTCATAGTACAAGACTAGACGAAGCTGAACAGCGAATCAGTGACCTAGAGGGCAACAGAACAGAAAATGGAAGAACAAAAGAAAGATGGGGAAAAAAATCGGAAAAATCGAAATAGACTTCAAGGATATGATAGATAATATAAAATGTCCAAATATAAGAATCATTGGTGTTCCAGAAGGGGAAGAGAAGGGTAAAGGTCTAGAAAGAGTATTCAAAGAAATTGTTGGGGAAAACTTCCCAAATCTTCTAAACATCATAAATACACAAATCATAAATGCCCAGGGAACTCCAAATAGAATAAATCCAAATAAACCCACTCCGAGACATATTCTGATAAGATTGTCAAATACTAAAGAGAAAGAGCAAGTTCTGAAAGCAGCAAGGGAAAAGCAGTTCACGGCGTACAAAGGAAACAGCATAAGGCTAAGTAGTGACTACTCAGCAGCCACCATGGAGGTGAGAAGGCAGTGGCACAACATATTTAAATTCTGAGAGAAAAATTGCCAACCAAGAATACTTTATCCAGCAAAGCTCTCCTTTAAATTTGAGGGAGAGCTTAAATTTTTCACAGACAGACAAATGCTGAAAGAATTTGCCATCAAGAGACCTGCCCTACTTGAGATACTAAAGGGAGCCCTACTAATGGAGAAACAAAGAAAGGAGAGAGAGAGATGGAGAAAGGTTCAGTACTAAAGAGATTCAGTATGGGTACCTTAAAGGACATTAAGAGAGAGAGGAAAAATATTTCTGACAAACATAAACCAAAGGATAAGATGGCTGATCCAAGAAATGCCTTCACAGTAATAATGTTGAATGTAAATGGATTAAACTCCCCAATCAAAAGATATAGATTGGCAGAATGGATCAAAAAAGAAAAATGAACCATCAATATGTTGCATACAAGAGACTCATCTTAGACACAGGGACACAAAGAAATTGAAAGTGAAAGGATGGAAAAAAATATTTCATGTAAGGTACAGCCAAAAGAAAGCAGGAGTAGCAATATTAATCTCAGATAAAATAGACTTTAAATGCAAGGATGTTATGAGAGACAAAGAAGGCCACTACATACTAATAAAAGGGGCAATTCAACAAGAAGAAATAACAGTCAAATGTTTATGCACCAGATCAAGGTGCCACAAAGTACATGAGACAAACACTGGCAAAACTAAAGGAAGCAATTGATGTTTCCACAGTAATTGTGGGGGACTTCAATACATCACTCTCTCCTATAGATAGATCAACCAGACAGAAGACCAATAAAGAAATTGAAAACCTAAACAATCTGATAAATGAATTAGATTTAACAGACATATATAGAACATTACATCCCAAATCACCAGGATACACATTCTTTTCTAGTGCTCATGGAACTTTCTCCAGAATAGATCATATGCTGGGACATAAAACAAGCCTCAATAAATTTAAGAAAAATTGAAATTATTCAAAGCACATTCTCTGACCACAATGGAATACAATTAGAAGTCAATAACCATCAGAGACTTAGAAAATTCACAAATACCTGGAGGTTAAACAACATGCTCCTAAACAATCAGTGGGTTTAACAAGAAATAGGAAGAGAAATTGCTAAATATATGGAGATGGATGAAAATGAGAACACAATATACCAAAACCTATGGGATGCAGCAAAAGCGGTACTAAGGGGGAAATTCATAGCACTATATGCATACATTAAAAAGGAAGAAAGAGCTAAAATCAAAGAACTAATGGATCAACTGAAGAAGCTAGAAAATGAACAGCAAACCAATCCTAAACCAAGTAGAAGAAAAGAAATAACAAGGATTAAAGCAGAAATAAATGATGTAGAGAACAAAAAAACAATAAATAACACCAAGAGTTGGTTCTTTGAAAAGATCAACAAGATTGATAAGCCCCTAGCTAGACTGAGAAAATCAAAAAGAAGACCCATGTGAATAAAATGATGAATGAGAAAGGTGACATTGCTGCAGATCCCGAAGAAATTAAAAAAATTATAAGAGGATACTATGAACAACTGTATGCCAACAAACTGGATAATGTAGAAGAAATGGACAATTTCCTGGAAACATGAACAACATAGACTGACCAGAGAAGAAATAGAAGACCTCAACCAACCAATCACAAGCAAACAGATCCAATCTGTCATCAAAAAGCTTCCCACAAATAAATGCCCAGGGCCAGATTGCTTCACAGGGAAATTCTACCAAACTTTCCAAAAAGAACTGACACCGATCTTACTCAAACTCTTTCAAAACATCAAAGAAAATGGAACACTACCTAACTCATTTTATGAAGCTAACATCAATCTAATACCAAAACCAGGCAAAGATGCTACAAAAAAGGAAAACTACAGGCCTAGCTCCCTAATAAATATAGATGCAAAAATTCTCAACAAAATACTTGCAAATCGAACCCAAAGACACATTAAAAAAATTGTATACCATGACCAAGTGGGGTTCATTCCAGGCATGCAGGGATGGTTCAACATAAGAAAATCAGTCAACGAATTACAACACATTAACAAATCAAAGGAGAAAAATCAAATGATCATCTCTAGACGCCGAAAAAGCATTCGACAAAATCCAACATCCGTTTTTGATAAAAACACTTCAAAAGGTAGGAATTGAAGGAAACTTCCTCAATATGATAAACAGCATATATGAAAAACCCACAGCCAGCATAGTAATCACTGGTGAGAGACTGAAAGCCTTCCCTGTAAGATCAGGAACTAGACAAGGATGCCCGCTGTCACCACTGTTATTCAACATTGTGCTAGAAATGCTAGCTATGGCAATGTGGCAAGACAAAGAAATAAAAGGCATCCAAATTGGAAAGGAAGAAGTAAAACTGTCATTGTTTGCAGAAGATATGATCTTATATCTGGGAAACCCTGAGAAATCAACAATACAGCTACTAGAGCTAATAAACAAATTTAGCAAAGTAGAGGGATACAAGATTAATGCACTTAAGTCAGTAATGTTTCTGTATGCTAGAAATGAACAAATTGAAGAGACACTCAAGAAAAAGATACCGTTTTCAATAGCAACTAAAAAAATCAAGTACCTAGGAATAAACTTAACCAAAGATGTAAAAGACTTATACAAAGAAAACTACATAACTCTACTAAAAGAAATAGAAAGGGACCTTAAAAGATGGAAAAATATTCCATGTTCATGGATACGAAGGCTAAATGTCATTAAGATGTCAATTCAACCCAAACTCATCTACCGACTCAATGCAATCCCAATTAACATTCCAACAACCTACTTTGCAGACTTGGAAAAGCTAGTTTTCAAATTTATTTGGAAAGGGAAGATGCCTCAAATTTGCTAAAAACACTCTAAAAAGGAGAAATGCAGTGGGAGGACTTACACTCCCTGACTTTGAAGCTTATTATAAAGCCACAGTTGTCAAAACAGCATGGTAACTGGCACAAAGATAGACATATAGATCAATGGAATCTAACTGAGAATTTGGAGATAGACCCCAGATCTACGGCTGACTGATCTTTGATAAGGCCCCCAAAGCCACTGAACTAGGACATAACAGTCTTTTCAACTGGGGCTGGGAAAGTTGAATATCCATATCCGAAAGAATGAAAGAGGACCCCTACCTCACACCTTACACAGAAATTAACTCAAAGTGGATCAAAGATCTCAATATAAAAGACAGTACCATAAAACTCCTAGGAGATAATGTAGGAAAACATCTTCAAGACCTTGTATTAGGTGGCCACTTCCTAGACTTTACACCCGAAGCACAAGCCACAAAAGAAAAAATAGATAAATGGGAACTTCTCAAGCTTAGAAGTTTCTGTACCTCAAAGGAATTTGTCAAAAATGTGAGGAGGCAGCCAACTCAATAGGAAAAAAATTTTGGAAGCCATGTATCTGACAAAAGACTGATATCTTTCATATAAAAGGAATCCTACAGCTCAATGACATTAGTACAGCAGCCCAATTATAAAATGGGCAAAAGATACGAAAAGACAGTTCTCTGAAGAGGAAATACAAATGGCCAAGAAACACATGAAAAAATGTTCAGCTTCACTAGCTATTAGAGAGATGCAAGTTAAGACCACAGCGAGATAACATCTCAGACCAATTAGAATGGCTGCCATTAAACAAACAGGAAACTACAAATGCTGGATAGAATGTGGAGAAAGTAGAACTCTTATTCATTGTTGGTGGGACTGTATAATGGTTCAGCCACTCTCGAAGTCAGTCTGGCACTTCCTTAGAAAACTACATATAGAGTTACCCTTCAATCCAGCAATTGCCCTTCTCGGTATATACCCAGAAGATCTGAAAGCAGTGACACGAACAGATATCTGCACGCCAATGTTCATAGCAGTATTATTCACAATTGCCAAGAGATGGAAACAACCCAAATGTCCTTCAACAGATGAGTGGATAAATAAAATGTGGTATATACACATGATGGAATACTACATGGCTGTAAGAAGGAACGATGTTGTGAAACATATGACAATATGGATGAATCTTGAAGACATAATGCTGAGTGAAATAAGCCAGGCACAAAAAGAGAAATATTATATGCTACCACTAATGTGAACATTGAAAAATGTGAAACAAATGGTTTATAATGTAGAATGTAGGGGAACTAGTGATAGAGAGCAATTAAGGAAGGGAGAATGATAACTGAATAAGAACAGATAAGCTATTGTGGGTAAATTTAATGTTCTGAGAATGCCCAGGAATGACTATGGTCTGTTAATTTCTGATGGGTATGGTAGGAACAAGTTCACTTGGGGTAGAGTAGGAACATGTTGGAAGTAAGAGAGTTATCTTAGGTTAGTTGTCTTTCTTTTATTCCCTTGTTATGGTTTGTTTGAAATGGTTTTTTTTTTGTTTGTTTTAATTTTTTTTTTATATAGTTGATTTTTAAAAAAGTAAATTAAAAAAAAAAAATGAAAAAAATATGCAGAACGCCCTTGAGGAGCTGCTGGAGAATGCAGGGGTGTTGGGCTTCCCCACCTCGATGGTTGCTGATGTGCTCATAGACATAGGGGATTGGTGGTTTGATGGATGAGCCCTCTACCACAGGACTTGCCCTTGGGAAGACTGTTCCTGCAAAGGAGAGGCTAGGCCTGCCTATAATTGTGCCTAAGAGCCTCCTCCCAAGTGCCTCTGTGTTGCTCAGATGTGCCCTCTCTCTCTCTAGCTAAGCCAGCTTGGCAGGTGAAATCACTGCCATCCCCACTATGTGGGATCTGACACCCCGAGTGTAAATACCCCTGGCAATGTGGAAAATGACTCCTGGGGAGGAATCTGGACCCGGCATCGTGGGATGGAGAACATCTTGACCAAAAGGGGGACATGAAAGGAAATGAATAAGCTTCAGTAGCAGAGAGATTCCAAAAGGAGACGAGAGGTCACTCTGGTGGGCACTCTTATGCACGATACAGACAACCCTTTTTAGGTTCTAATGAACTGGAATAGCTAGCAGTAAATACCTGAAACTATCAAACTACAACCCAGAACCCATGAATCTTGAAGATGATTGTGTAAAAATGTAGCTTATGAGGGGTGCAGTGTGATTGGGAAAGCCATATGGACTACGCACCCCTTTGTCTAGGTTATGGATGGATGAGTAGAAAAATGGGGGAAGGGAAAAAAAAAAAAGACAGCCAGTGTTCTTTTTTACTTTAATTGTTCTTTTTCACTTTAATTTTTATTCTTAGTATTTTTATGTGTGTGGTAATGAAAATGTTCAAAAATTAATTTTGGTGGTGAATGCAGAACTAGATAATGGTACTGTAAACAATTGAATATACGCTTTGTTTTATATGACTGCATGGTATGTGAATATATCTCAGTAAAAATGAATTTAAAAAAAAATATGTGGGTCAATATTTTGAATCAGAATCATTTTATTCTACATGAGTTTTCTTTACCTTGAAAGAGGTTTGTAGTTGCAAATCATTAATGAATTGATTCCTTAAAACAAATTCCTTGTACATTAAGAGCTAACAGTAGTAAAACATTGGTATTTAACCTATCCAATCTATGGATTTATAAAACTACAGTTTAAGTTTAAAAAGCAGTTAGGAGTTACTTGGATAGGAAGTAATGGACAACATTCTTTAAGCTAGTACCAGAACTGGAAATTCATTTCATTAAACATACAGTTAATACCTGCCATGTACAAACCAATATTTAAAATCTGTTATGTATTAGCCTTTTAAGGAATAAAAGATGAGTAAGAAATGATGCCTGTCATGGTAGGAACTTTGTCTTTTAGTTAATTTCATTCAGCAGCTCAAGTACCAACTTCTACCAGTCAATTTTATACCCGCTGGCGTGTTTGGTTTTTTTTTGTTTGTTTGTTTGTTTTAACAATTCTTCTCTCCCTCTTCCTCTTTCTCATTAATAGGGTGCAAAAGAGTTTGTGGTAGCATCAAGGGAACCTGGAAAGTTTTATTCCCTCCCCCAGAGTCCTCAACAGTTTAAGCAGCTTCTGATGGTTGGAGGTTTAGACAGGTAAGCTTTCTTTCCTTTATGCTAATAGATGTAAGAAAGAGAAAAGGAAGACAGAAAAGGGAACGCCAAGTTCTCTAATCTTTTGAGAGAAGGTTAGAAAATTTATGAGAATTTCATATAGTATCTGTAAAAATACCATTTAAATTTGTAGTCATCATTAAAAATTTATTGCAGCATGTGCAAAGCTAGTAGATGTGACGGGGTAAAAACTATATATATAGCTCTTGCTCTCAAGGAGTTAATCTACTAAGGCAAAATAGGATAATAAACCAACTATGATATAAACCAAAATGTAAGTGAATTGAGAATTGTAAACTAGTTATTAAGAGATTTGAAATATATCATTTTGCGAAACATTATTAAAAACTTTCTGGAACTGGGCCCTCTGGAATAGAGCTGCATTTCAGCAAGTAAAGATGAGTGTTAGAAGAGTATAACACAGGAAAGCTCAGTCTAATATATGACTATCTGGAGGTGCCGGGATATATTTTAAAAACAGTATGTAGAATATTTAACTTTTCATGAGTCAGCTGTGTATATGATTAGATTAAAGCATCATAAAGGATTTAAAAATTTTTTCTTGTGACCTGTGAGTACCATTATTTATTTGTTTTGTGAGCTGCATTGCCAAAAATTTGGGGGGGAGGAGTGTGTGTGTGTCTTCCTAGAATCATAACTTGTTTAATGCTATTTTCCAATTATAGATATTTTCAGGTTGCCCGATGTTATAGAGATGAAGGTTCAAGACCAGACAGACAGCCCGAGTTTACCCAGGTACTGTTGTATTTACTTATCACTTGGAGATTCAGGCCTGTTACAACCAAGTATTTTCAAGACTGGGGAAGTAATTATACATACTTCATATCTCATTACATTTTATCCCTCAGATATTTTATCAAACTAACCTGCAGATGAGGCACTAATTATTTAAATTTAGATCCTTTTCATGTGTTTTTTTATAAGAAGTTTAATCAGCAAACAAGAAATGCCAGAGATTCCTACAGTGTTTTAATGCTCATGATCAAGTTCTTAAAATTAATCTCTCGTACATTACGAACTGACAGTTCTATACATTGATATTTAATCTATTTATCTCATCTATGGACTTATCAAAGCTATTATTTAGTTTCTGTATGATGGAGTATTGATTAGTGTGGTAAAGTGCAAAAATTATAAACTTTGGAGTTGGATCAAATCTCGCTTCAGGACTTACTAATTGTGTATATGCAGGCAAGTACTTACCCTCACTGAGCCTTAAGCCATGAGATAGTTGTGGGAATTAAAACAAGTTAGCATATGTAAAGCAGCACAGTGCTTGACAGAAAACAGACGCACAATAATATCCCCCACCCACCCTTGTATTAAGTATTTATGTACAGAAATGTATCTATAAATATTAATACTATGACTGTTCAATTTAGTTTCTTTATATTCTTTTGGTTTCAGATTGACATAGAGATGTCTTTTGTAGACCAGACCGGAATCCAGAGTCTAATTGAGGGTTTGCTTCAGTATTCCTGGCCCAATGACAAAAATGCTGTGATGGTTCCTTTTCCTTCTATGACTTTTTCTGAGGCTTTAGCCACCTATGGAACTGATAAACCTGACACTCGCTTTGGGATGAAGGTAATTATCTTCACTTATCCAGTACTGTGCCCCAAAATGGTCCTGCAGTCTTTTAAACCACTGTGAAATTGGCAACGAGTTACAACTATTGCATCATTTTTTTACCTTTGTTGTTACCAAGCAAAACCAAGAGAAAACAATAGTGTGTTAGTTAGCATCATAGTACTCTTTTTCTTTCTCCTGCATTCCAATACCGATTTTCAAGAGCAAGGTTCTTGCTGTAGTTTTTTATTACTAACAAGTTATTGAGTATATGGACATGGAGGGTAACTTGGTAAGAGTTACGTTTTCTTTTTCCTTGGTCTATAAAGAACTGAAATAAGTGAGAACATTTATTGAAATTATTAAGATCTATAAGTAATTAACTAAAGATGAAAAATAATTTATACAAAGCAGTTTCCATTACTAGTCATCTCACTGTTTGCTCTTAGAGAGCAACATGTCTTGGTCTCTGTAATGCTGGTGATATTTCCATATCTGAGTTCTCAGTGAAAATTCGTTAGAAATTGAATTCTGCCTGCTCTAGCAGTGCTTAATTCTTAGAATGAAAACATATGATACCAAAGAGACTAAAGAGACACGACAGGGAACATCTTGAAAGATGGCAGAATAGGAGCTTCCTCTTCCTTCAAAAATACCTACAGGACAGGCAAAAACTTTTCAGAAAGGGACAAAGAGACTGAGGAACTACAGCGAGTGACTCGCTCAGCCGTGGATCCTAGCGCCCATGCCCCATCCTCAGGGCAAACAGCTTCTGGTCAGTCAGGTCCCTGCCTGGTAGGCTGCTGTAGACAGGGAGGGCCAGGTAATCCATCCTCCCTAGGAACAGAGGGGGATGTGGCACAAATCTGATCCAGCCGTTCTCCAGCAAATATGGACTGCTGGTTCCCATAGCCTTAGCCCAGACAGGCACCTGCCAAACCATTGTTCCCACTTGGGTCAGAAGCAGAGTGGACAGAGGGCTAAAATACCCTGCCTTTGTAGGGCTGCAGAGAATAGGTTGCAGAAGCACTCCATCTGCTGGGCAGGCTATGAAAGTGCAGTCTTGGGAAGCTGCTTTCCTGACCCACTCCCGAAGGCCCTTTGGAACTGGTCTACACCACTTGCATAGATCCCTGGCCCTGTTTTCACTGGGAAATACTAAAGAACCAACTGCCAAAGAAGAGTTTTAACATGAACCCAATTAACAATATCCTAAACAAGAGAGGGAAATCAACCTTCAGAATAATCTCATCAAGATAATCAGATGCCCAGATACCGGCAAAAAGTTACAAACCACACTAAGAAACAAGAACATCTGGCCAAGTCAAAGGAACGAATAAAAAAGTTGAAGGAGATACAGAATTTTGGAACAACTAATCAAAAGTGTTGAAATAAATCTGCTAAACCAATTCAAGGAGATGAAGGAAAATATGGTTAAAGAGATACAGTATAAGAAGACAGTGGGTGAGCATAAAGAATTTGAGAGGTTGCAAAGAAAAATAACGAATTACAAGAATGAAATGCACAGTGGATGAGATTAAAAATACACTAGATGAGACCAAAGAGAAAGATGTTATTTGGTGTAAAATCTATATTTTCTATAGTATATTATATAACTTGTATGGTCAGTTTATTCAAACACCATAATTGCATGGAACTTTGAATTGGGAGTGAGATCTTGTTGGTTTGTACAAGTTAGTGTGAAGCCCCAGTACATCCCAGAGTAATTTGGGCAGAATATAAAAATGTATTTTCAAAACCCCCTTGAGGGATTGGGGGAAAATATGGAAATATTAAATGTCCCCACCGGGACAATTACTGATATTCTCATAAGCATTGGGAACTACCAGTTTAGAAGGCCAAGCCCTCAATCTTGGGGCTTGCCCTTATGATGCTTGTTACTGCAAAGGAGAGGCTAAGCCTACTTATAATTGTGCCTAAGAATCACCCCCAGAAAACCTCTTTTGTTGCTCAGATGTGGTCTGTCACTCTCTAAGCCAACTCTGCAGGTAAACTCACTGCCCTCCCTATTACGTGGGACATGACTCCCAGGGATGTCAATCTCATCTTCCCCACTTGGGGAATTCTTGCTATTTTCTTAAGTAATAGGGGTTCCCAATTTAATAAGCCAAACCCTCAATCTAGAGGACTTACGAAACTTTTCTCTCCAGTGGCGAAACTAAGGCTACTTATGACTATGCCGAAGAGTCACCCCCAGAGAACCTCTTTTGTTGCTCAGATGTGGCCTGTCACTCTCTAAGCCAACTCTGCAGATTAACTCACTACCCTCTCCTCTATGTGGGACATGTCTCCCAGGGGTATAAGTCTCTCTGGCAACATGGGACATGACTCCCAGGGATGAGACTGACCCTGGCATCGTAGGATTGAGACTGCCTTCTTGACCAAAAGGGGGAAAAGAAATGTAACAAAGTTTCAGTGGTTAAGAGATTTCAATTAGAGTCAAGAGGTCATTCTGGAGGTTATTCTTATGCACTATATAGATATTCCTATTTAGTTTCTAGTGTATTAGAATAGCCAGAAGAAAATACCCGAAAATGTTGATCTGTAATGCAGTAGCCTTGATTCTCGATGATGACTGTATAACTATATAATTTTTATCGTGTGACGATGTGATTGTGAAAATCTTGTGACTGATACTCCCTGGATCTAGTGTATGGGCAGATGTGTAATAAAATAAAGACAAAAATATATAGAAATAATAGGGGGATAAGGGTTATGGGATGTTTGGGGTGTTCTTTTTTTATTTTTATTATTTTTGGGGGTAGAGTAATAAAAATGTTCTAAAATTGATTGTGCTGATGAATACACAACTATATTATGATACTGTGAGCCACTGATTGTATACTTGGATGGATTATATGGTGTGTGAATATATCTTAATAAAAGTGCATTTAAAAAATTAACTCAGAATGGATCAAAGACCTAAATGTAATATAGGAAGACCATAAAGACCCTAAAAGAAAAGATAGGGAAGTGTCTTCAAGATCTTGTGGTAGGCAGTGGTTTCTTAGACTTGACACCCAAAACACAAGGAAGAAAGAAAAAATAGATAAATGGGAACTCCTCAAAATTGAATACCTTTGTGCATCAAAGGACTTTGTCAAAAAGGTGAAAAGGCAGTCTAATCAATGGGAGAAAATACTTGGAAAACACATAGCCAATAAGGATTTAATAATCAGAATATACAAATAAATCCTACAATTCCACATAAAAAGACAACTCAATTTAAAAATGGAGAAAATACTTGAATAGATAATTTTCCAAGGAGGAAATACAAATGACTAAAAAGCACATGAAAAGATGCTCAACATCACTAGCTATTAAGGAAAATGCAAATCAAAACCACAATGACATATTTCATGCCTACCAGAATGGCCACTATTAAACAAATAGAAAACTACAGGTGTTGAAGAGGATGTGAAGAAATAGGGACACTTATTCACTGATGGTGGTGATCTAAAATGGTGCAGCCATTGTGGAAGACAGTTTGGTGGTTCCTCAGGAAGCTAAATATAGAAACGCCATATGATATAGTATTCCCGCTATTAGGTCTAGACTCAGAAGAATTGAAAACAAGGATGCAGACAGACATTTGCACACTAATGTTCACAGCAGCATTATTCACAGTTGCCAAAAGTTGGAAGCAACCCAAGTGTCCATCAACAGATGAATGGATAAACAAAATGTAGTATATAATTATGATGGAATATTATTCAGCAGCAAGAAGGAATGAAGTCCTAAAGCATGCAACAACGTGGATGAACTTTGAGGACATTCTGTTAAGGGAAATAAATCAGACACAAAAAGACAAATATTGTATGATCTCACTGATATGCACTAATTACAAAATTTAAACTCACAGACATAAAATACAGAATATAGATTACCAAGAGATGGAATGAGAGTTGAGAATGGAGAATGGATGATTAATTTGTGCAGAATTTTTAATGTTTGTGAATGGATAGCGGTGATGGTGATGGTGACACATTATGGTGAGTGGTTAACAGCACTGAATTATGTGTATGATTGTGGTTGAAAGGGTAAGTTTAGGGTTGTGTATGGCACTAGAGGGAAAGCTAGAGGATAAAACATGGGACCGTGTGACACCATGAACCTTCTTGTGGACAATGACTGTGGTTAATAGTGCAAATATAAAAATGTTCTTTCATGTGCCAGAACAAATGTAGGTCCATGTTACAAGGAATTAATAATAGAGTGGTATATGGAAAAAATGCACCTAATGCGAACTATGGACTGTAGTTGACAGTAATATTTTAATATTCTTTCATCAACTGTAACAAATATACTGCCCCAATGCCAAGGGTCAGTCATGGGGCTGGGGGATAAAGGGGTGTAGGGTTTTTCTTTTTGGAGTAATGAAAATGTTCTAAAATTGATTGTGGTGATGAATGCACATCTCTATGATTATACCATGAGTCACTGATGGTATCGTTTGGAAAGATCATATGTTATGTGAATGTATCACAATAAAACTGCTATTTAAAAAAACCTAAAAAATAAATATACCTAAAATGTACAAGAGGCACTTCCCAAATCTGGGTTCGTCACTTGGCACAGCCAATAGAAGTCACACCAAACCAGGCAGAGAAGGAAAAGAGGGTTTACTTACGCCTATGAGAGGACGGGAACCTTTCCTAAGTCAGCCTCCCCGAAGTGTTTCTTCAGTTGGTTTTTATATCCATTGGAGACAAAGAGAGTTAATTATCTTGGTTAACATGTAACAGGAGAATTTTAGTAATTTATTCTACTTTCTTCAGGATTTACGCTGGGAAAGGCACCTCTTAGTCTAAGGAGAAAGACTAAAGGCTTATTTATATCCGAGAGGTTTGGGACAGTCTCCCTGAAGTGATTCTTTAATTGGCTAAAACCATTAGAGAAAGAGAGAGTTAATCATTTTAGTTAATATGTAACAGAGGTTAGAGAATTTCAGTAGTTTATCCTATTTCCTTCAGGATTTCTATCCTGTGATCGCTGGGAAGATACCTCCCAGTCTAGGGAGATAAAAGAGGCATCTGGGAAGTTTGGGGCAATAGATTAAAGCTTAATTAGGTTTAGGTGCAAACTTTACATTTACATATTGCTGCAGACTTTATGTTTACATCTTGCTCCTTTGTGAAACTAAAAGTTTTCACCCCCTGCTTACTTCCTGTTTTAAGGTTACATTTTAAGGCTACTTTTTAATTTTCTGCTTGTTTACAGTTTTAAAGTTATATTTAAAAAGTCACTGTTACAAAAAAGTCATAACTGCCTAGTTATAGCTGCCAACTTAATCACTCTTTTTCTTCTTTTGTAATATGGAAAAACTAAGTGTAATAGTTCTTAAGTCAGACTGTCTAGGTTAAAATCTGGCCCTGCCATTTACTAACTCTTTACTCAGTTTCCTAATGTATGAAATAGGGATGACAAAGAGTGCCTACTTCATACTCTTTTTTGAGGATGAACTGAATTAATGCATGCAAAACACTCATTGCAGTGCCTGACCCATTGTTAAACACTCTATGAATACATTCTATAAATGTTAACTGTTACTGTCATCAAAGTCTACTGTCTTCTTTAAAGTCATGTTTGTAAAGTGTTTTGGGATAAAAACTACTTCATATTTGGTTACCCCTTTTTGTTACCCATTTCCAGATTGTGGATATCAGTGATGTGTTCAGAAACACAGAAATTGGATTTCTTCAGGATGCACTTAGAAAGCCTCAAGGAACCATCAAAGCCATATGTATCCCTGAAGGAGCAGTAAGTGAAGCACAAGCCTTGTTTTCTCTAACGTACATTTGGGAAGTGTATATGTTCACCATTGGCACATTCAAGCTTTGGACAGGGTGATCTCTTTAATAAGAATATGTATTTTATGTAAAGTCTGACAGTGCCCCTGAGACTATAACATCAGTGGAGAACAATAAAACCTTATGAATATTAACTTTATGCTCAAGATCTGGAGCTCCCTTTCTCCCCACCCTTAAACAATACTGTAAAGTACTCCCGTGAATATACTTTACTTGAGCTAATTTCCACTAATCATGAGTGTAAAATAGTATTCACTATTCTGCCTCCAGCTTCATTTTGTCAAAAGGCTCTCAATCCCACTTCAGCTCTAGTATTATCCTTAGAGGTTGATTGTTGTTCTTTTGAGGGTTCTGGTCTCAATTGCATTAATAACGGGGGAACAGAATGGAGATGGCGCTAAGGAAGGCAAAAAGAAAGGGAGTGGGCATAGAAAAGAAAGCCAGCATGGAAAGCAGCGTAAGCATTGACTCTGCAGTTAGTACGCCTGCTTTGAAAGTTATTTAATAAAAGGAGTCCCAGAGGTCTTTTGAATATGATTACTATTTTGAAAGACACACTGACTTAGATAAGTAAGTATATCAATATATGCAGTGTAGGGAAGAGAAATGGCCTCATATCCTCCAGGCCAGGCATAACTAATATATTCAGATAAGCCCAGTATAACATATATTGCTTATTATTATTATTTACTGCATTTTGAATATGGCCAGTCTTCTCCAAGTAGATTATAAGAACTGCAGGAGAGTGGACTATGTTTTTACCATTTTATACTTCCCATAGCTAGGTAAGTGCCCTATGAATTTAAGTTAATGATGATAACCGTAATGCCTCATGTAGACAGACATATTTGAGATCCTTTAGAAAAAATAAGATAAAGAATTTTAAGAAACCTGAAATAATTGAATTCTGAAAGTTGTTTTATCTTTCAAAATTCAGTTGTAGTGATTCATTTTGAACATTTATCCTGCATATAACATGTGCAGGGTCTTCTATGGAATGCATTGACAGCTATTTCCAATGAGAACTGCATGATTGGGGGGGGGGGGGGGAGAAAGTCTTGTAACCAGCTTTGAAAATTTATCTTTTGGCAGCAGAAACTAAATTTTTATTGAATCCTACTGTTGTGATGAAAAGGCACAAAATTTGTGTCCCATTTGCTATCATAAATATGTATTTATGAAAGCTATGATGTTATACTGACAAGTTTACTTTTGTTTTCCTTTCTTCAGAAATACTTAAAAAGGAAAGGCATTGAGTTCATTAGAAACTTTGCAGTTGAACACTTTAATCAGGTAAGGATTGTCTCACACAGGTTGCAGTAGACTGATCGGAGGAACCTCTTGGGTCTCCACATATGTTGCCCATTGTCCTTCAGGGTCTGGGAGGGCACAGTAGTTTTATTTTTATTTCCCATTAGCTCTTTATTTATTTATTTATTTATTTATTCCATTGCATTGTGTTCTGGTTTTACTGATACAGTATCTTTTTTAATGCTTTTGAGGATTCAAGTCCTCTTCTGGTCGGTAAATTATCACTTTTCTCTAGGTCATTTTTCTTTTTTTCTGTTTATCTTGTTTGTTTGCTATTTTGTGCTGCAGACTTTCTTCAGTGTGTGGTGTTCATATTTAAGAATGAGGCATTAAAACAAGCTGATTGGGAGCACCAGGTCATTGGGGGGGCCTCAGCAATTCTTAGGTTTAGTTTAGGGTGAGCAGCAAAGCCGCTGGCTATTCCCTGCAGGACCTGAGGCTTCTACACCTCTCCAGAATTCTGCAGGGGAAAATCCGTTAGTTCCTTGTGCTGCAGCCACATGCATTCTCCTCTAGGCCACAGCTTCCTTAATCTTGCTTCTTTAATCATTCCTATTCCATCTATTTGCAATATGCCAAAAACTTGTGGAAATCTCTTATCTGCTGATACCCCCTCCCCACCCCACCCCACTCTCCATTCCCATTTTTTAAAGATGAATAAGTCTTTTTTATTTATCACAGGAAGTCTTACCTGTATTCCTGGAAGGCAGTAGAAATCAGAATTCTCCAGTTGCTAAATTCATAATGGAGGAGCAAAGATTGGAACTAATCAGATTAATGGAGAGCCAAGAAGAAGATGTGATCCTCCTAACCGCAGGAGAGCACAAGAAAGCAGTAAGAAAAAATACCTCTAAGCATCTGTGCTGTTAATGCTGAATAATGCTTCTCTTCTCCTGTATAAACATTACATCTTTGAAATTGACTATAAATTTTATAAAACGGAGCTGCTTAGCATAAGTTTTTATATAAATAACCTTATCTTTCAGTTCTTTATGACATACAGAATAAAAACTACCTAGAGTTTTCTCATCTGCTACTAGGCTTCACCAACATTACTCACAAAAATTGGATCTGATTCTGATAGGAAGGCCACCTAGGTATAGGGCTATTGGTATTAGTATGACTGTGAAAAAATATTTTCATTTTTTGAGGTTTTATAGATGAAAAAAATTTGGTTGTCCCAAACTTTGTGCATTACGCATTCCTGAGAATGTAGAGGGACAAATCAGGCTGCTTAGAGAGCTGCCTGGCAGACACTCCTGGCCCAACTTGGTCAAACAGGACCCCTTCCTCAAAAGCAGCACCTGACAGGTGGTGGGTGCCATCATGCACTGGCTTCTTTTTTTTTTTTTTTTTTTTTAATAATAAATTTTATTTTGAAATAAGTTCAGTCTTACAGGAACAGTTGTAAAAACAGTACAAACCCCATACATAGAACTCCATCATACCCCGACCCCCCTCCCCGATACCCCGATTCATCACCTTTAAGATCCTGTCACACCACTGTCTCTTTCTTTCCCTCCCTCTCTCCCTCCCTCCCTCCCCAACACCCATCATCAATTGCTCTGTCCTCTGAACATGAGAGCAAGCTGCACATATCTTTGAACAAACAATATAATTCACACATACCTTTCCCATGAACAAGAACATTATTTTATGCAATCTCATTAAACGCAGCTAAGAAGTTCAAGAAATTCAACATTGATGTAAAGCTTACATTCTATATTTCCTTTTTTTTTTCCTCCTTGTGTCCCTTTGAGCCTCCTCTCCTCTGACCTCAGATCCCATCCAGGATCATCCTCAGCATTTAATTGTCGTCTATTTAGACTGTCTTTTTTTTTTAATTGTGGAAAGATATATATAGCCTAAATCTTCCTATTCCACCCCTCCTTTGCATTCCATTAGTGGGATTAATCACACTTAGAATGTTGCAATGCTGTCACCTTCTGACCATCCATTTCTAGAAGTTTCCCTTCACCCCAAACCAAAACCCCTACTCTCATTTCTTAACTCCCCATTGCCCCTTCCCCCACTTCTTGGAACCCCTACTCTACTTTTCATCTCTTTGGTCATATTCTCTGATACTTTCTTTGTGTTTACCATGGGGCTTAAATTTAACCTCTTAAATCTATAACAATCTTGTTTTTCTTTGATACCAACTTAACTTCAATAGGACAGGTAAACTATGTTCCTATACTCCTCCATTCCCCCACCTTTATGTAGTTCTTGTCAAGAATTACATATTTTACATTGAGTCCAAAACCACTGATTTATCATTGCAGTTTATGTATTTTAGATCCTGTAGGAAGTAAATAGTGGAGTTATAAATCAACAATACAGTAGTATTGGTCTTTATATTTACCATGTGATCTTTACTGGAAATCTTTATTTCTTCATGTGGTTTCAGTCAATTGTTTAGTGTCCCTTCCTTTCAGCCTGCTTATGAAGTTCCTCAGCTTTTGATTATCCAGGAATGTTTTCATCTCCCCCTCATTTTTATCCTTCAGGTGTTTGTGAATTCTCCAAGTCTCTGATGTTTATGGACTTCTATTTGTATTCCATTGTGGTCAGAGAATGTGCTTTGAACAAATTCATTTTTTTATTTTTTATTTTATTGAGGCTTATTTTTATGCCCCCGCATACGGTCCATTCTGGAGAAAGATCTGTGATCACTAGTGAAGAACGTGTGTCCCAGTGACCTGGGATGTAATATTCTATAGATGTCTGTTAAAAGTCTCTATCTGTCTCTCTCATTTCTTTGTTTCTCTGTGGGTAGGGCTCTCTTTAGTATCTGAAGTAGGGCAGGTCTTTTATTAGCAAACTCTCTCAGCATTTGTTTGTCTGTGAAAAATTTAAGCTCTCCCTCAAATTTGAAGGGGAGTTTTGCTGGATAAAGTATTCTTGGTTGGAAATTTTCCTCTCTCAGAATTTTAAATATGTCATGCTACTGCCTTCTCACCTCCATGGTGGTCGCTGAGTAATCAGTACTTAGTCTTATGTTGTTTCCTTTGCATGTGGTGAATTGCTTTTCTCTTGCTGCTTTCAGAACTTGCTCCTTCTCTTCAGTATTTGCCAGTCTGATCAGAATATGTCTTGGAGTGGGTTTGTTTGAATTTATTCTATTTGGAGTTTGCTGGGCATTTATGCTTTGTGTATTTATATTGTGTATAAGGTTGGGGAAGTTTTCCCCAACAATTTCTTTGAATACTCTTTCTAGACCTTTACCCTTTTCTTCCCCTTCTGGGACACCAATGAGTCTTAAATTTGGATGTTTTATTTTATCTATCATATCCCTGAGATCCATTTAGATTTTTTCAATCTTTTTCCCCATTCTTTCTTTTGTTCTTTCATTTTCTGTTCTTTGCTCCTCGAGGAGGCTGAGTTGTTGTTCAGCTTCCTCTAATCTTGTATTATGAGTATCCAGAGTCTTTTTAATTTGACCTACAGTTTCTTTAATTTCCATAAGATCTTCTATTTATTTGTTTACTCTTACAGTATCTTCTGTATGCTCTTCTAGGGTCTTCTTTATGTCTTTTATATTCTGTGCCATGCTCTTCTTCAAGTTTTTTATATCCCGTGCCATGCTCTCGTTGCCTGTCTGTAGTTCTTTTGATTAATTCTGCCAGGAACTGTGTGTCTTCGGATCTTTTGATTTGAGTGTTTGGGTTCGGGTTCTCCATGTCGTCTGGTTTTATCATATGCTTTAAGATTTTCTGTTGTTTTTGGCCTCTTGGCATTTGCTTTACTTGATCTTTAATTTGTTAGAATTGCAGCTTGGTGACATACACTTTCTCTAACTAACCAGCAGATGGCGTCCGTGAGTCACTTATTCCCCTCAAGTCAGTTCTCCCCAACTTTGTGGTGTGTGGGGATCTGATTCTTTTGGGGTCCAATTGGTGCACTTAATTTGGGTGTGTTGTTGGTGCTGTCCGCCCTCAATGAGGGGGCGTGTGCCTGAGCGGTTAGGGAGGAAGGGCAGGTTTAACAATCAAACCTCCCAGGTGTTCCCAGAGATTTAAGGCTGTTCTCTGCTGCTGACACAAAAGTCCTTGGTATTGGCGTAGGTGTCCTGGGATTCCCGAGCGGTTCCCCCCTCCCTGCTGTGCTTTTCCAGGACCTCTGCTGAGGGGGGTAGGGCCGTGCCCCATCACACGTGAGCACCGGCCTCCAGGGAAGCCCTGGGCCACCGGGCTGCGTAGGGGCATTCCCAGCCCACTTCAAAGATGGTTGAATGGGACGCGTTAACTTCCCCCTTTCCGCACAGCTCCGCCCTCCCAGCTCCAGGACAATCAGCCGTGGGTGTATTCAAGGCCACTGTCCACGGCCGGTATTGTGTCGTGTGAGCGGTGCTGCGGGAAAGACTCCCTGTCAGGCTGGGTTTCTTGGCTCGGCTCTGTGCTGTGTGTTCGGCCCTGGGCAGGAGTAGCCCCGCCCGCTGGGGAGACGGCTGCAAGTCGTGCATCTCCCCTTTGCTCCCCTGGACCCGAGACAATCAGCAGTGGGTGTGGGAAGGGGTATCCTCCACCCCAGACACCGAGGCGTTAGTCCAGACTGCTCCCGTCTTATCTGCAGCTGTTCCCCGGCTTCTTTTTTTTTTTTTTTTTCAAAAATAAACGCCAACCCACCTTGCATTCCCCACATTGCAGCGTGGTCGAGGGATTCAGCCTACTCACTCGTTTCAGAATGCAGACTCCTGGTTTCACCAAACACACGTTCTCTGTGGCTTTAGCAGAACTTGTCCAGCTGGTGCTACTCTGGAAGTGGTGTTCTGGGTCCTTTCTGGTTTTTTATCTAGTGTTTTCCACGGAGGTGTTTTTTTCTCTGTCTCACCTAGTCGCCATCTTAGGTTCCTCCCCCATGCACTGGCTTCTTCAGGGGATATATGGAAGACTGAATTTAGCTTCAAAGATCATTGTAAAATACACAGAAGTGTGATACAGAAGTCAAACTTGAATGTTGAAAATAAAGGACATGTTTTAAAGTAAAGTTTAAGTATGATATATTTATTTCTACACTACTATAGTTACATATATAACTCTATACAGGCATGTTTTTTCTTATAATAGTAATGTCTAATTTGTACTTTATCAAGTTCATTCTTCTAATTTATATTTGTACTAGGCTCATAAATTTATCGTTTCTTCCAAAAAAAAAAATTTCCGATTTCAGCTTCAAAGCTAAGTATCATCATCCACAGTCATTCCCTTTCCCTGCAACAGTAAAGTGAAGAAAGTTATTTAATTACAAATTTTATTGTCAATCCATTTCTTTAAAAATAATTTGGGATTTTGTTTTACATAAAAATCCTGCTGCAAATTAACTTGACTATTACATTTTTCCGGTACAAAGCAAAACTTTGCTGCTCCTTTTAGAAGAAGATATGATTCTGAACCTTCCTCAAAATAAAGCTAGAAACCAGATTTATTAGGAATAACATTAACATTCTGAAAATATCACAACGAAAAGATGCCCTGTGTGGATATAGAAATGAAATAACAGGCCACAAAGTGGTATTCTATATGCCTTGTCTCCAGGCATATTTCACTTTCCTGAATGCTTTTTTGGGGAAGACTTGCACATCACAGTCAGCACTGAGTAAGCACTTCTTATTTGCCAAGCACTAGTCTAAGTACTTTGCATATATTAACTCATTTAATCCAAATGCCAGCTCAGTGAGAGAAGTACTGATACTCTTACCACTTTAAAGATAGGAAAACTGAGGCACAGGAGATAGGAAGCTTGGAAGTGAGGGTACCAGAATTCTAATCCACAACATTGGGTTCCAAAATTCACACTCATCAATTAACCTTCAGTTAATCCATACTACCTCTCTAATAGTGGCCAACATTTATTATTTCTGTGTGCTAGGTATTCATCAACTCACCACATTCTTCAAGAGCAGTGAGGAAATAATAATCATAATAACGGCCATTCACATAACTTGTCAGGTCCTGCACCTTACATACCTTATCTCACTTAATCCTTATGACAACCTTTTAGAGTAGATGTTTTTATCTCCGTTTTACTATGGAAAAAGGTGCAGAAACGTTAGTAAGTAGTCAAACTGAGATTCAGACTCCTGTCTATTAATCTCTGATGCTAGTGTTTTTAATCACTGTGTTATCAGATACCCACTAAGTCTGATAATGTTCATCAATGTAACAGTCAAATCATCCTCAGATCTTTGTCTTCTGATGGACAAAGAGCTTCTTATCTATTAACTGGCTAATCCTTTATAGCGAATGGCTTAATGTCAGAATCCAAGTTACTGCCTACTCTTTTACTCTGTTATAGCAATTAACTCAGTGTTTGTGTCTTCTGTTTGCAGTGCTCTTTGTTGGGAAAATTACGACTAGAATGTGCTGACCTTCTAGAAGCAAGAGGAGTGGTGCTCCGTGACCCAGCTTTGTTCTCTTTCCTTTGGGTGGTAGATTTCCCACTCTTCCTTCCCAAGGAAGAAGATCCCACAGAGCTGGAGTCAGCCCACCACCCATTTACTGCTCCCCACCCCAGTGACGTCCACTTCCTGTACACTGAGCCTGAAAAGGTATCTGTACCTCCAAATAGAAAGGAAATGTATACCTACAGGCAGAGCACTTCAGATTTCAGTGTGGCCCAGTTCTGGAAGCCCCAGAAGGAAGTATTGCATTTGAACTAGTAGTTAATATATTATTTCTAAGTAGCTTATAGTGTCTTCAACCTATAGAACAGAAAACCAGAAACATTTTCCAACAAAAAGACTCTGTGACTCTTCTAGGTCCGTAGCCAACACTATGACTTGGTTTTAAATGGCAGTGAAATAGGAGGTGGTTCCATCCGAATTCACAATGCAGAGCTACAGTATTATATCCTGGCAACATTACTAAAGGTAACAAAAATTATATTCTAACTTGGCCTTATTTTTTTTACCAGAATACTTTGTCAATTTTGTTAAACATTTAGTATGAATGGAGAATTTGCTAGAAACAATATTGTCAGCTTATCTTTGTACCTTTAGTGTAAAATCTGAGAAATAAATGATAATAGCTAATGTTTATTGGGTATTTACCATGTCAGGTACTCTATATGTATTAACTCATTTAATTCTCAGTTATGAGGTGGGTACCCTTATAATGCCCATTTTGATGATGAGAAACTGAAGCAGACAGAAATTTTAAGTAACTTGCCCAAAGTCATGCCACACAGAAGTGAGCAGAGCCAGGATTAGAATCCAGGTAGGGTGGCTCTCGAGTCCAAGCTCCTAACCACTACCCTGCTCAAAATACGGAGCACTCTGCAGTGACTGGAAATGCTGATGATGCCAGAGAAAGAGGAAGAGGTGTGAAAGGATGTTATATCGCTTAATAGATACCACTTTAACTTTATTTGGAGGGAGAGATTTTAGTGACGGAGAGGGATAAATCAGGGTTTAAAAAAAAAAAGTATACAGATGAAGGCCTAAAATTTTGCTATTTGTTGGTGATTTTATAGAATGCTAGGATAGGTTTCAGGAAGGAAGAGATCTAAGTGAGTCTGGTTCTGATCATTTTGTGGAATTAACTAACAAGTATTAGGTAGGATGGAAGAGCTTTATTTTAGAAAACAAGATTGGAGAACTCGAAACACCAGACTCCCCCTTTAGCTTTTAAAAACATTGTAAATTCCCTTAACTTTTCTCTTCTCCAAATCAAAGCCTCCCAGCCTTTTTCATTCCTTTCCTTGTCAGATTTCACAAGAGTCCATGAGAGTATATTGCTTCTGCTTCTTCCAGTGGTTTTCAGACCTGACTGCACATTAGAATAGAATCACCTGGAAAGTGTAAAATTAAAAAAAAAAAAAAAAAAAAAAAATGCTGATGCTTTGGCCCCACCCCAGATCAACTAAATAAAAATCTCTTAATGTGAGGCCTGGGCATTTTGTTTGTTAAAAGCTCCTCACTTGCTTCTAATCTACAACCTAGACAGAGAACCATTTTCAAACACATTTGCAATGTTCCTATACTCACCACCCTACCAAAGTTATTCATGTAGTCGCCAAATCCAGTGGCCTATTTTTGGTCCTCAAACCCTCCTGCTTCCCTGTGCCATTTGACACCGTTGCCCTCTTTATGTTTTCTTCTCTTAGCCCCTGTGACATGACAGTCCCCTGCTTTTCATCTTACCTTTCTTAGCCCCCGTCTCCATGTCCTTGACTGGTCTTACTCTCTTTACATTAACAATACAATAATAGCTGCCATTTACTAGGCAACCACATGTTTCTGCATATTATAATCATCTGTGTGCTCACCTTATTCCCTAGCTAAACTGCAAACCTCCTTTTTTTTGGTAACTCAACTTTGTATTCCCTTTAGCACCTAAACTTAGTGAGTGGCACTTAGTAAGCCCTAGTATGTAAACTGAATTATCTTTTGGACTTTCAGGAAGATGTGAAATTGCTCTCCCACCTACTCCAGGCTTTAGATTGTGGGGCACCCCCTCATGGAGGAATCGCCTTAGGTAAGCACCTGTCCGTTTAAAAGCTAAATTTCACTCTGTAGCACTCTCAAATATGAGCAAGCTCTCAGCTTTAGGATTGGAGGTGGGAGTCAATATATTTTACCAGTTATAAAGATATAACTGATAATTTGCATCTGAAACATTTTAATAAAACTGAGGTGTCTTAAGTTAGTATTTGCTTAATCCCTTGAGGTTAAGAGATACATGCATAAAGGTCTGAGAAGCAGTGCTCCATAACATTGTTTGTATGAGAGTTAAGAATATACTAGTGTCCTTTAGATTGCCATAATTGCTCACCTCGCCTGTTTATTCAAAGGTAGGGAAGTAAGCTGGGCTACTTCAAAGTTCTCAACAGAAAAACCTGACATTTCTGATTTAACTTTTTATTTCACTCACAGGGCTAGACAGACTGATATGCATTGTCACTGGAGCTCCAAGCATCAGAGATGTGATAGCCTTCCCCAAATCCTTCCGTGGACATGACCTCATGAGCAATGCCCCAGATTACATTCCTCCTGAGGAACTGAAGCCCTACCATATCCAGGTCTCCTGGCCAGCGGACTCAGAGACAGCCAAGAGCTCATTGAATCACAGACCCCATCCAGAAAGTTGAGCTTTGTCCTCTTTGCTTCCCCAGAGCTAAAATCAAATCCCAAGTTCTGCCACAGATCTAACAATCAAGTCTTTAAATTAAAAGAATCCAGGCAACATTCTTCACAATGAAGAAATAGAAAATATCCAGTTTTGACTTAATGATAGGCTTCATTAGGGTTTGTTGTTGAGACTTTTGACATTCCTTTTTATTTGGACTGGTGTGAAAGTTGGCTCTTAGTTGGAGTAACATAATGGCCTAGTGCTTTCTCATCATGTGAAATGTGGGAAAATGCATGCCCCTCTAGTCAGTTGAAGGACTGAACTAGGCTTTTATGAGAATCCTATAAATTAAGTTTTATTGTTATTTTAAAAGTGTGAGAAGCAGTATAATGCAAAAAAAAAATCAGTGAAAATAATTTTCACCTTGAACAAGTTAAACCTGAGTCTCCCTTTCACTTGTATAAAATACAAATACTTGCCCTAGTTGCCTCATTGCTGTTATCACATGTGGGAGATACATAGAAATGCTTTCAAAAACTAAAGCCTTACACAAATAATCCCTGAATTTTCCCTCAAGTATAAGCAATTGAAAATACCAATTGATTCTACATCAACTGCAAACATATCCAAAAAACGAACACTTGAAATAATGACTCACTTATGTTGTGACACAAAATTAGAAAACGGGAACAAACCTTGATTAATGAATTTGCGGTTATTTTCTACTTGATTTTCCTTTTAACTTTTATGGTTTTATCAGTTTTTCTCAGGACTTCAACTTTTCTCAGCTTCACTGCCAGGTCTGGTCTGTAATGCTTAATAGGCTAAAGACTAAATGTCCTTCCCTACTGCAAAGCTGGTTTGCCATAAGGTGGAACTTTCCACTAAAACTTGTTTAATCTCATTTGTGGCTGTGCTCTGGAGCCAGGAAACCGTTGGAGGGGTTCTGTTGAGTGTCCAACTCTGCCTGCTTTCTTAGTAGAGAACTTATCTGAAAATGCCCTTCGTGGGGTAGAAAACTTCATCTACCCCACATGGGCATTACCTGAATGAATATAAAATGCAAAATCCGTTTAAAGCCTTCACTGTTGCTTATCAGGGGGGAAAAAAATCACTTAGACCATCATTGGGGGTGAGCTTTTTTTAATTTTAATTTAACATAAATTTCATTTTTCAATATTTAGTAACATTTGTAGGTTTACAGAAAAAATCATGCACAAGGTAGAGTTCCCACATTACACCTCCCAACACGCAGTTTTCTCTATTAATGTGCATAATTAGTACAGTACCTTGTTGCAATTCATGAACCATATTCATTAATCATATGACATTTGAATTCATTGTTTTAGGTTCTATTGGTTTTCTTAGCAAATTTTTATTCTGGTAACATCCTTGTTCAGGTGACCTTCTGCCAGCATTCCAGCATCATGTCCTAAAGGTCTTCTTACATCCTTGTCCCTCAGTAGTCATTATATGTGGGTCAGAGCCTCTGCTCTCCCAACCCCCATTATATGACTGAAGCAGACTCAATGGGTTTACAGAAATTTTTTATCCCGAGTATCCATCCAGCTGCCTGCAGAAACCAAAAGCAAGGACTTTTTAATCAATATCAAGATTTCTATTTAAATCCTATTTGGGTTACAAAGAATATCAGATCTTTTATCATCATCACATAATCAGTGAGAGAGTTCAAGTTGGGGTGTGATCATCCTGTATTCTGGAATTAGACAACAGTGCTGCTATTTTAAATTCTCACCTTCCAAATGGTTAAGAGCTGCATGGTTGCTGTCATGAGAAGTCCTAAAAGCAAGGAATATGTATTTACTCATGGTAAAAAAAATAAATTCAGTGATGCCCTCATTAAAGTAACCTCAGAATCAATATGGAACGGTTTTATAAGTGATATCATTCTATTTCATTTGGCAGAATCATTACATCACTGGTTACATTCTAACTTATTAGATATACTACTCAAGTCTGGCTTACCTTGAAGCCTTCAGGCAAATGAACTGCTGACCTGTTTGAAGAAGGAAATTGTTCATTAAATATTTATCATTTTTAAGTTTTCCATTTTGTAAGCCATTTAAGAAAGTAGTTCAATTGTCACAGCTACATTTGGCATGACCTACAAGTTAAAGCATATGGGCCTTAATATCATGGTTTGAACTAACCTGTGTTCTCCCCCTAAAGGCGAATTCCAAATCCTGAAATTAAGAGTATAGAATAAGATATTGTATAAAAGCCCCTAATAGTAACCCAAAGCCCTGAACTTCTGTGAGAATGACTCAACTCCCCTGTGGGAATGACTCAACTCCCTTTTCCAAGGGTACAAATTGATTTGGGCCAGATACATCAGATAGGAGCGAAAGACTTTAGTACTGTTCATCACTTTTAGTCTGCTGAACTATGTTATCATCATTGTATCAGCTTTAAGCACACTTAAAATAAAAACCGAAGACTTGAGGATACCATACCTTTCTCTCGAAACGTCCTGTGCATTGCAGCCAGCATCGTCTACACCTGCAGAAATTTAGTCACATTTAGTAATAGGTAGCAACTGATAGATTTCCAAGGCTTTTTTGGAATACTGTTTCAGTTAAAAATTCAACTTCATTCTCTTTCTGAGAGATTCCCATTAACATTAAAAACCATCATCAACAGTATTGCTTAATTAAGTATGTAAGATTAATAAAACATGTACCTTTCTTTAAAAGGTCTCGACAATCTGCACCTGAAAACAAAATATTTCTTTAGATGCACTTCTTAATACTATAGTATTAAACAGCCTGTTCTTTTCCAGTGAACTTGTCCACTGGCTTGATAGCACAAGAAAACTAGACCAGCACATTTCAGAAATAATATAAACCAAAGATGCAAGGAGTGGAACTATTTCGATGTCCTTACCCAAGCAAGCTGTCGGCAGATAAAGATGCGTACCACGGACCTAGAATGGAAACATCTTATATTAAAATGCTAAGCTTATTAAATTCTTCTCATTCTCTTGTATGTCACAGGGCCCTTCAGCATTACATTTGTCTACATGCTCATTTCAGGTCAGACATTTGTTCAACATCATTTCCAACCCTGTGAAGAGCATTCCTCCAAGTCATTAACTCAGTCGTTAACTATACAACTGTTCTGAGAATGGTGATGAAACCCTATTTTAATATTTGACACTCACCAAATAGAAAGATTGTCCAGACAGGTCAGACTTCTCCACCTAAAAAAAGAGTGGTTTTATTATAATAGCCAAAGATGCATTTTCTCCCCTAAAGCCTAATAAATGCCTGTTATCAGCTAGAGCTAATTAAGACCTTCATGTTCAGTCAGCATTTGCTTATCATCATACAGGCTACTCTTCAGAAATCACAAACGTCTACCTCTTATGTAACTGGACAAGAATTTGGCAGGCATTTAATGCATTGAGCACAATATTCAAATTATCTTTTCAACTTAAAGCATTACATGCTTCCTGTGTATTACAACACTGAAATCACAAAATTGCTGTTTGTGCCACTGTCTCAAATTTACCAGTTACCTTTATGGCATGTAACTTCCATTACTTCTGGCTTAGTGCCTGCAAAAACAGAAAAGCAAAATTACTACTACAATTACTACTACAGCAAACCAATTTTACTTACAACCCCAGACACATCAGTCGAATGATATAACTTCACCAATCAATCTGCTGAACTATGCAACCATCATAGTGTCTGTTTCTGTCAAGTTTCCCCACACATTAAACATCAACTATCACAAAATGAGTAGAAACTCACATGAAAAAGGGAAGAACCCTTAATCCATTTAAAGCACTGAAAGTGCTTTAGCTATTTGCATTTCCTTAAAACAATGGAAAAATACTGGATGAATATGGAATATAAAAAGGTTTCTTACCTACCTGTTTGCCCATGCCTAGGCTAGAATGAGGCTTGTTTTTAGGACCTACAAAGAAACAGCTTCATGTGAAATTAGGTACAATCTCTATATCCCCCAAAAATCATTCTGCGTGCCTCAGTTGGGATAATGGTGGTAATAATTCTCGTCATTCCAACAGTCAAGAGTAGCAAATAAAATGTCATCATTGTGGCACACAGTGACTTTCAACTTTGAGTCACCTAACCTCCCCCACTGAGAGAATTTCAGTAACTCACCTCAGATGCTTTTCTCATCCCTCTTTGGCACATAACTGCAAAAAGGACAAAAAAATTGTCAGATATTAATCATCCTATGCAGTCGTATCAAGCATCAATGCCCGGAGCATTAAAGCCTCAGCAAAGAATTTCTCAGAAATCCCTTCTGTCCACTACTCTTACACCATCACAGGCTTCGAGTAAAAAATTTCGAATACAGTTTTCTCCCCACTGTAGGTTTCTGATTCTTACCTGTCCAAAACATCCCATGAAAGGCCACTTTGCATCAATGTCTAGATCCATCCCTAAGGAAAAAATTGTAGATTATATTTTGTTCATTTTGTTATAAAATTCATCTCTAAGCAGTCACATTTACATCATTTACACCACGTTTAACTTATACCACCTATAAACTTCGTATTATAAAAAACGGAATATTAAACCAAGTTAAGCTTAAAGAACCACTAAGCCAAATGGTGCACTGCGGTAAGCAACCCGTTAAGAGAACCACGTGCCTTATCACAACTACCGGGCCTTTTCCGGATTGCAAGCAGCATAATGCAGCTCCATGGGCCAGTGGCTCGGTATGCGCCGCCATCAGAATCGTTGGCATTCATCAACACTGTCAGATGTCCCTACCAACACAGGCTTCATCACAGGCAGGGCACGCGAACCAAGGCCTCTCTGAAGGTTCGGCCCCAAATACCCGCAGAGCCGAGTTTAGCTCGCACCGTAGCCAACGTGCAATCCTGCACCATCCGCATCTTGTGGACCCTGCAAAGGCCGAAGTTGGCCTAAAAATACCAGGCGATTTAAGGAGACCTTGATTTCCAAGACTGGAAGCCCCAAACCAAGAACTCATTAAGCAACCGGCAAAACAACACCCACCAGCAAAATGAGATTCCCAGCCTCGAAAGACCGAGATGGCGCCCGGACGTGCGTATATAAAGTTCCTCTTCCGTGACGTCACGACGCACTGTCCCCGCCAGCTTTACATCAACTCCTCCCCTCCCTCCTCGCCGTCCTTGGTCTCCTGCTCCTCCTCCAACCCCTCCTCTTTCTCCACCCCCTAGGAACGTTCGGTTGAGTCGGTCCCCGCCTAGCCGTTGTGGGAGGGGACCACGATTGCCCTCGTGATGGGCTGTCGCCTTCCTCCCGACTAGGGAGGAAGAGAAGAAAGGGGAGGGGGCGCGAGGGACGGAAAGTGCTGGGAGAGGGGGGAAAGAGGGTGGTGTAAGGGTGAGTGATTTCCTTCCGGCACGTCGCCCGCTCCGGGGGTGGGGGTGGGGGGATTCACTTCCGGGACGGTGTTCCGGCCGATTCCGGCCTATTTCCACCCCCGGAGGTAGGTGCTGTTCCTCGACTGGCCTCGGGCCCCATACCCCGGTCTCATTGGTCTTGCACCAGGGCCACCTCTCCCCGTCTCCACCGTAGCCCGTTCCTGGGGCGCGCAGCCACTTCCTTTCACCCTCCCAAGGCACCGGGCGACCTTCCACCCCTTGGCCCCGGGCCGGGCTGAGTTGTAGGACCCGCCCCCTCGCAGGGGCCCCTCCCTCAGGACCCCGGGATGGGCAGCCCCCTCCCCCCGCGCCGCCCGAACACACCCAGATACACACACCCACCTCCCGGCAGCTCCTCTCTCGCCTACGCCTACTGCCTGCACCTAGTCACGGGGCGCCTCCCCTTTCCCGGTCCTTCATCCTCACCTGTGCGCTCGTTCCCTGGCCTGACGCTTCGCTAACCTCTCCACCGAATTTCTCCGTGACATTTCGTCCTTCAGCCAGTGCCCTTCTCCCTGTGCTTCCTAACTCTGACGAAAGCCATTCAAGTACCCGAGTGGCCGACACCATGCCGTTCCCGATTCTCCTTCTTACAGCTATCACCCCTCCAGTGCCGACGGTAGAGAAAGACTTTACACCAGGGGCTTCCTTCTCTTGGGGAACTGCCGGAAAAAGCAAACAAAAAAGGCGCAGGTGTGGGCTCCAAAATAAACACATCTGAATTCATGATGACATCGACAGAGGCTCTTATTGGATTAAAAGTTTCAAAACAAACAAAAACGCTTTGGAAAAAGGTCAGATTGTCTAAAGTTGGTTCTTGAAAGCAGTGTATACGCTTCCCTGTTTACTGAAGTGTGTTGTAAATACTGTGAGCTCCTCAGGATAAGGTCCTGAAGTTTGAGGGCTTGAGTAACTATGTAATGCCTTATAAATTTATGGATAGATGGAGTGCACACTGGGATCAAGGCAAGGTCTAACAGTTGGCATTTATAGAAACTGGACTGTCACCTATTGAATACTATTGAATACAGTTACAGGCTTAATTTTTCAGCTATTGTTAGCAAAATTTTAATGTAAAATTTGAGGTCATCTTGATAGGAATGTTAGTTACTATAAAGCAATAAATATAGCTCATATAGCAGATGGTAAAATATTAAGAAGTGTATAATTGCATTTATTTAAAAAGCTTATTTTTTCCTCTTCCAAAAAAGTTATGAGATTTTATATTATGATTAACACTTGAAAAATAGTAATAAATGCTTCCCCACCCATTGAACTATCTTTTTGATGGTGTATGACATTATTAGTAAGGAAAACATAGTCATAACTTGAATTTTTTGGAGTATGATTGCTTTTTTGTTTTAACTATCTCTTGCCTTGAAACCTAGACTGAAAAACTTGTTGTTGCCTCTGTTTCCTCATTCAAACATGAAGATACCTTTCTTTACTTGAGGATTTTGAAATTTTAAATAATATTTTTAAATACATTTGAACTAGAAAGCACCACAGGATTAAAATTATAATTACTAATGAGAATGTGGTTTCCTCTTTCAGCAGGGTTGAATGCCTGCCTGCATCCTCAGGCACGACCATGGAGAAAGGTGGGAACATACAACTGGAGATCCCTGACTTTAGCAACTCTGTCCTGAGCCATCTAAACCAGCTGCGCATGCAGGGCCGTCTCTGTGATATTGTGGTCAATGTGCAAGGGCAAGCTTTCCGGGCTCACAAGGTAGTACTGGCTGCCAGCTCCCCCTATTTCCGGGATCACATGTCCTTGAATGAGATGAGTACTGTCTCCATTTCAGTCATCAAGAACCCTACTGTTTTTGAACAGCTCCTTTCTTTTTGTTACACTGGGAGGATATGCCTGCAACTGGCAGATATCATCAGCTACCTGACAGCTGCCAGTTTTCTGCAGATGCAGCATATCATAGACAAGTGTACGCAGATCCTGGAAGGCATTCATTTCAAAATTAATGTGGCTGAGGTTGAAGCAGAATTAAGTCAAACAAGGACAAAGCATCAAGAGAGGCCTCCAGAGTCTCACAGGGTTACACCAAATCTAAACCGGTCCCTTAGCCCACGACATAATGCCCCAAAGGGAAACCGGCGAGGTACAGTTAGTGCTGTGCTGGATATCAGGGAGCTAAGCCCCCCTGAGGAGTCCACCAGCCCCCAGATAATTGAACAGAGTTCTGACGTAGAGAGCCGGGAGCCCATTCTTCGGATCAACCGAGCAGGACAATGGTATGTGGAGACAGGAATAGCAGACCGGGGAGCCCGGAGTGATGATGAAGTTAGGGTTCTTGGAGCACTACACATCAAAACTGAAAATCTGGAGGAGTGGCTCGGGCCTGAGAATCAGCCTTCCGGAGAAGATGGGAGTAGTGCAGAGGAGGTCACAGCCATGGTGATTGACACCACAGGCCACAGTTCTGTAGGACAGGAGAATTACACTTTAGGGTCTTCAGGAGCCAAGGTGGCTCGGCCAACAAGCAGTGAAATTGACAGGTAAGTTTTTTGTTTTTGTTGTTCTGACCATCTAATGGCTATTGTGCAGACATGGCTCAAGTGGGCCCTCTGCATGGTGCAAGGTATCTTCCTTATCTGATGTTCTTAGCCAAGATAAGTTGATGTTGGGGAAACTGAAAGTATGCCAAAAGACTTGCATTCTTATTTTTTTAAAGCAGGAAGCTCCTAGTCCTGAAGTAATTACAATGTTGTGAGAACTATGGTAAAGTTAGACTTCCATGAATCAGAATAGCATCTGCAGCCACACTAGGATCAGTAATTGCCAGGGCTTCCTCGGGATTCCAGGCAGGAAGCTGACCATCAGCTGGGAACCTGGCAGCATTCCCCTTCCTTGGTATGTTATCACACAGGTAGGTGGCCTCGGGGTGTTTCACTTTCTTTTGTAGCACTTTTCTTTGCCCCCACCTACCAAATTAGAGAAAGTATGGTGCCAGCAGTAATTGTTCTTTTTAAAATAGCGTCAACAAAATAATTCTAAAGAAAATTTTGGGATGTCTTTCCTTCCTTTTTTCACTTGTTATTTGACAGTTTCCCTGTTTTCTTTCTTTGTTGACTATTGCCACCATAGGCCTGAGGGTCTCCTTTTATTTCTACCCAGTGCTACTATGCCTATATCTCATTTCTCTCTTTTTAATATATTGCAGTAGTTAGAACATTTATTTTTGGTAGAAAAAGTTCTAGTTTTAACCTGTTGATTTAAAGAAATTCTCAATTGAAAGAAAGAAATATTATTACCAACTTTGGTAATAAATTTTCTTTTCCCTTCTTAAAAAATAAAATAGATTGCGTTGCAATGAAAACTAAAGAAGCTATTACTTTGGTTTACACCTGATCCTGAGAGACAGATGTGCCAGATAGTATATACAGTATCCACTTCAGATGGTCTTGATTTGAGTATTTTCCTTCTTGTGTCCTTTTTATAATTAAAATATTTTTGAGCACATTATTTACTGTCTCCCTGTGTTAGAAGTATATCAGAAGTAATATCAGTTTAATGCAAAGATTTTTAATCTCCATGATCCATAAACAGTCTAAAAAATACAACAGGTTATTGTGCTTCCACTACTTATATAAGGATAGAACTTAAAGTTAGTCTTTCTTAGGTTCATCAGCTCACATAGTCTGTCCAATGTGTCATTCTATATTTCCTAAATTTACTAGGGCAAACCTTTCTTGAAAGATATCTTGTTTCAAATAAAATCCTGTATTTACTCCAGGAAAGTATTTCCCGGTTACTCTGCTGTTCACTTTGTTCCTGCTTCATCAGCCATTGGAAAAGGGGGGAGACACCACCATTTTTAAGTTCTTGGACACTATTTTTCTATTAGTCCCCTTTATGCTCCTCTTCCCACAGATTCAGCCCCTCGGGCAGTGTTGTTCCCTTGACAGAGAGACACAGAGCAAGAAGTGAGTCTCCGGGAAGAGTGGATGAGCCTAAGCAGCCTAGCTCCCAGGTATGTGGCTTTAGGATGGCTGCTGGGATGAGGGAATTGCCATTTGTGTGAATAAGAAAGGAAGGAAATAGGAGAGGTGACAGTGACCTTGTTAAATAACTACCGTATTTTTTTTTTTTTTTTTTTTTTTTCATCTGAGCATGCAAGTAATTCACTTTTGGTGTCTGCAGAGCTTGGGGGGGTAGAAGAAATAACAAAATTATACAGCTCTTTCCTGAGTCCAATTAGTAGTCCTGAGAGTGATTAAAAAAAAAAAAACAACAAAACCCCGAAAACTGTATGTGGGTAATTTAGGACCTGGGATGGAGAGAGTCTGATTTTGTACCTGTGTATGACTGTGACACTATATGTGTGTATGTGCAGTTCCTAATTTATGTAGTTATATACTTGTGAACATATTGCTTATGCATTTTTGTATGTTTAATGTTTTGTATGTTTGTATGTTTTCATTTAGTTTCTTCCTATATCTTTTGTTAGACTAAAATGCTCTAGAATAATGTCTTCTATTCCTTTTCAACTCTCTTTTGCAACTAGTATAAGTAGTTGGTTGATTTTTTTGTTTGTTTTTTGTTTTTTCTCATAGGTTTATATCATTCAAGATTGATTTTTTTAAAAGATGGTGAGCTCACAGAGTAGAACATAATAAATCGTAAACACTTTTGCCTTTAAAAATTGAAACACTGGTGGATTTCTTGTTTTTAATATATAAATTATTAAGATTGCCTAGCTAATGTTTTTAGCTTCTAAATTATACTGTTAATACCTTGTTTAATTTTCATCTAAACCATTGGCTGTTTATTGTGTACCTGGTGTAGTAATAGCAATAAGACTATGTTATAAATTATATTTACTTGCATATTATCATGTTGGGTTTTTTGGTACCAGAAAAGGAATTGTAACTATTATAAGAAAAAAAAATTTTTTAATAAGGAGTTGGAGAAAATGTTAGGAGCTTGAGGGAAAAATAAATTTACTCATATAATTAGGGCTCTTTTTCTCATCCCTCAAAGAGGATGTGATAACTAGGTGAAGGTGACCGTTATGCAAATAAATACAGTAATGAGACAGACCTTACAACTTAATGGGGACAAATAAGGCAGACTAACAAATACACAAAAATCATATGTATAAGACTATATAGACGTCAATAACAGTGTTGGGGGGTATTTATAAGGTAGTTACTTAAGGAAAGCATTATTAAGGAGAGTTTGAATGCAGTTTTTAAAGAAGATAGGAATAGGTAAAACTTACTCCTCATGTAGATAAGATAGGGTGGCTTCCCTTAAGATGAGAAATAAAAATTGGAATTTTGCAAGAGTTGTGCCTGCCTGAAGGAGAAAATACAAGCTATAAAGAAACAGGAGATAAATAATAATGTCTGAAGTTGTTATTAAGGGATAAGTCAATAAATGCCTTAACACGTATACAAGTTTATTGTGTTGAATCTGATCAGTTATTTTTCCCTGCTGCAGAGAACCAACAGGACATGGATATTCATTACAGCGAGAAAGAATTTTGGTAGATTTAAGAAGAGCTTCTTGACTATCAGGTTTATTAAACTGGAGCAACTATTAAGGCCATTCCTGTAATTCCAAAACATTTTGTGGCTTTTTCTTTCTTCTGTCATTAGAAGTAGAGATTAAAATCCTTTGTTTAATTTTCCAAGTAATTTATAAGCTTTCTAATGTTGTGCAACTTTCCCCACCATTCATCAGCATTCACCATCTGTCCCAAACAAGCAGGCTTCCTCTGTGTTTCAGAAGCACGTGTTTCAGAAGCACGTGTTTCAGAAGCACATCAGATGTATTCCTGATTCTGCATCTTGATTCAGGGATGCCCCATTTTTAACTCTCAGTTCCATCTGCCCTAACTAGCCCAGTCTTCTCTGACCTTTCCTTCCTAGACCACTATCACATTTACAGATAGTGTTGTATAATTTTTCCTAACTATCTACTGGTTCATATAACTTGTTATTTTCTTATTTGCATTAATTTTGTATCTCCTACAAGGTTGAAATCTCCTTGAAGGCAGAAACTATATTTTTTAATCTTCTTTCCATCTCTGGCATTGTCTTATCGGGTGCTCAATAAATAAGGATTAATTGTTTTACCTCTGAGTAACTAAGGTTACTTAGTAGGTGCCCAAAGAATATCACCTCTTAAATAGGGGTTTACTTAGTTGCTTTTGGGGATCTTTAAATAAAATCAACACACCAACTCAGATGATTTTTGATAGTCCGTAAAATTCTTTGAGTCTCTGATTAGTAATTGATGTTTGGGTTAATGAAAGGTTTTGAAGTTCATATCAAGAATCTAGACTGGCGTTTGTTTTGGAAAAAGTAGAAATTATACAATAATTCATTAAGAAATAGTTATTGAATAACTACTGTATACCAGACACTGATCTGAGTCCTGGATATTTGGCAATGCAAAATGTACCTTTCCTTGCAAAGTTAACAGTCTAGTAAGGAATTGCCAAGTGGGAGGATTGAAATGATCCACCTCTTGGTGGGAGAGATAATTGAGGAGGCAGCCATTTTTGCCCTTCCTTCTTTTCAAAGTTGAAAGGAATAAAACTACCAGAGATATGATATATTGCTGCCTTTGGCAAGGAGCCCATCTACATTTTTTACTCATTTATTCATTATTTTATTGCAGCTTCATTCCTGTAATTTCTTAGGGGAGATTCACCATAATATGTGATTGTTGTGATTGTAGTTCATCACAGATAATTAAAATACGTTTGCTTTCTACTTGTAGCCAATATTGGCATATGACTTTCCTTAGAGTTGGGCAGTTTTTTTAGGGAAATTGGTACAAGATTGTAAATAATACTGTTAGTTTGTAATATTCAATAACAGGTAATGTTTACTGAGCACTTACCAGGTGCTGTATTAAGCACTTTAGTGCATTAACTTCATTCAGTGCTTGTAGCAATCTATAAGGGGGGAGGGAGGTGTGCTATTATTATATCATTTTACAGATGAGGAAACTAAAGAATAGAGTAGTTAAGTAAATTGCTCATGGTTACACAACAAGTAGAACTCAGATTTGAACCCAGGTTCCAGCACCCTTAATTACTACACTGTGCTATGCATTCAAAATATTTCATGTTACTATTATCATGTTGGATTCTCATGGGAATCCTATAAAGCTGGCAAAGCATGTAACATTTTCATATTATGGATGGGAAACCTGAGCTTCAGATAAGTTAATTCTATGCTTTGTCCATGGTCACCCAAGACCTTTTAGTATGATAATCCTTCATTCCTTATGTCAGTTCACTTTTGATTATTCAAGGAAACAGCTGAAAGAAATGTCAGAAATAATCTTAGACCTCATTGTACTATTCAAACTTTGCCTTCATATATTGCTTCCCAAGTCTGCTAGGAACTGCTCCTATTGGAAATGCTGTAGAGCAGTGCCACTAACTTATGTGAAAAGTTATGAAACACGTTTTTAGAACTCAGTAAAGAGCACACGATTAATTGCAAACTAGAATCTGTCTCTAGTTAATCCAGAGTCAACTTTGACAGTTTCTCCTTTTTGCACTGGTACTTTAGCTTCTGCTAAATATTCCCTCCTACATATTTAAAAAAACAAAGTGTTTTTCCTTATGTAATGACTTAAGAAGTTAGCAGGTTGAAAAAAATCAGTAAATAATTTCTGAATGTTGATATTTTAGTATAGAATTTTGGAAGAAAAGCATTTATCAATCCAGGATTTTCAAGTTTTTCATTCAAAGGAGTACTTTGTTCCTATTCCCTTCCTGCTTTCAGGCAGGAAGAACCCATGTTTATTTCATGTGTTATATACTTTGACTCTTTAGATTGTTAATACTCAAATTAAGTTAAACAAGATTAAAATCTTATTTGATTGATACTAAGAAATTGGTATAATAGTGGTATTTTGAGTGTACTAAGAAAGTCGTCATCTTTTAGAGATACATGCTGGAATATTTATGGGTGAAATTATGTGTCTGGGATTTTCTTCAAAAATAATATGGGAAAGGAGAGAAATTGGTGTGAGTAAAGAAAAAACAAAATTGTCTATGGGTTGATATTGTTGGGTAATGAGGATTCAATATATTAGTCTGGCTAAAGTTTTCAGTAGTAAAAAGTTTTGAAATATGTATGATTTGACCTTCATTAAAGAAATAAAAGTAAATCTTTTTTTATGTCTTTGCAGTGTCTGATTTTACTATCTAATAGAAATTTGTAATAATGTCAATTGCCCGTGAAACAGAAAAAGAAAGCATTTATTTTGTAATAACTCAAAGAGTTAATTATCTACTAACAGAAGAGTTTATGTAAATTTATTATCAGCTGATAAATTTGAACTCGAGGGAAAGGGGAAGAAGTAATAAACTAAGGGAATTTGGAAAAATGTCACATTATTCTATTCCCTTTTAATAAGCTATTTAAATAAATTCAAAACCACCACATGTAATAAAATAAAACAATAATATGTCCATGCTCTATATTTCAAAGACACTTGCCTTTAGTATAAACAATTTGAAAAGTGAATTAGCAATACTTACCTGGCAAGGGAAATACCATGATCACAAAGGTGGTTTTCCCAGGGCCAGGCTTATCCATTGCACTCCAGATGTGCTGACCCCTGTGGTTTCCCCAAATGTGGGAAACTCGACTGCATAATTTGTAGTAGTAGGGGATTGCATTTGTGCTCTCCCCTATTAAAACAAAAAAAATGAATTAGCAGCAACATCAGGAATATGCATCTCCCTTGTTTCTCTTTGTTTTTTACTAATTATTGTTTGTTCCTAAGTTTTTTATCTTTTTTCAGAGGGTTAGATCAGAAACCAAGTCTTGTACTTCTTTCTCTTTGGTGTCTCCCATTACATTTGATGGATAATGGTCATTCAGTAAATACTTATTGCTTATTAATTTGTGAAAAGTTCATAGGAAGGACCTTTTAATTAAGGAAGGACCTGAAATTCCAGCTATATATTTTTCTGACATAGCTCTAAGGTCCTTGTGCTGTTTGTGATAACTGATCGATCACTCATTGGAAAATGCATACATTTATGAAATGTATAGGTGTACAGATGAAATTAGTGTTTGTACTGTCTGTAAATATCTCAATTATTAAAAGTAATTAAATTAAAAATTCAGTTCCTCTGAATGTGGCTAGTGACTACATATTGGATGGTACAGATTATAGAACATTTTCCATCACCACAGAAATTTCTGTTGAACCAGCACTGCTTAAATACTTGATTGTTCTAAAAATAATGTAATAATTAGGGTACTGGGAAGTGGTGTAAGTGGGCTCTGATTGTGCACTGTAAAATATCACATTCAGCAAAGGTTTAATAAGCCTCCAGTTAGTTCATAAACTAGAAGGTAACTTTAGTATCTTGTTTTCTTATGGTAATAGAATAGATGTCCTTAGTTTTTTTTTTTATTATTGTCTTTAAATCTTTATTTCTTGGAAATAATTAATTTCCTATTTGAGCCTCCACTAAAAATAAGCACATAGCTTATTAACAGAGGTAAAAATATATTAGGTTTCTTTTAATATGTATGCTTAATAATATGTTCTTTCTTGCTTCTTTTTCTCACCTGGCACAGGTAGAAGAGTCAGCAATGATGGGAGTAAGTGGCTATGTAGAGTACCTCCGAGAGCAGGAAGTAATCTGAGAGGTGGTTCCGGTACAACCCCCGTCTCACCTGCATCTACCTGTGCCAAATCTTTCAACCAGAAGGGAAGCCTAGACCGCACATGCGTCGTGCACATGGGGATCACACCGTTCGTCTGCCGCATGTGTGGCAAGAAGTATACCCGTGAAAGATCAGCTGGAGTATCAATCCGCAAGCACACGGGCAACAAGCCCCTTTCACTGTCATGTTTTGTGGCAAAAGTTTCCCTTCCAGGCCATCTTGAATCAGCACTTTCGCAAAAACCACCCTGGCTGCATACCCCTGGAGGGGCCTCACAGCATCTCCCCTGAAACAACTGTCACTTCTCGAGGACAAGCTGAGGAAGAGTCCCCTTCACAGGAAGACACAGTTGTCCCTGGAGAAGCAGCCCAGGGCTCTGTGTCCACCACTGGGCCAGATTGAAACTGAGGGGGAGGGGGCAAACCCCTCTTCCCCTTTGGGCCGTAAGGAGCCAGCATCAGGGCCATGGGCTGGTACTCGGTTCACAAAATGCCACGTCACTAGACCAGAATATCCCAAGATGTTGCCAAACTAGAGAATCAGCAACATACACAAAAGCACTAAAGGCTCTTCCCCTTCTTCACACCTCACACCTTGGAAAATAATCATCAAATCAACTTTCTAATTCAGGGATCAACAGCCTTGGTTTGTTAACTTTATAAGAAAAAAAATTTTTTAACAGAACAGTGATAAATGGTCATTTATCTGCCAGTCATGTTTGAAACACTGTACTTTGATCCATATCGTCTTGGTGGCTGTAATTGCCCAGATCTAAAAAAAATGCAACAGGAGCCTTCGTCATCTGAACCCACCAGCCACAAGGGAGAAGGAGGTAGTCATGATGGTAATGAGGAGGAGAAGGAGGAAGAATTTCTCCTCTTCCTTTCCTGCCAGATCATGCAGTTTCATATTTCAAGGAGAAAGTCCTGGTGATCCTTATTGTTTTGAAGTGTTCAACTTTATCTTTGCCCTGAGTAGGCATCTAATGTTTTGCCAGATTATTTCTTGTAAGCAGCCATCTTGGTACGGTATTCTAGTGGGCACTTTAGGCAACTGGAATTGAAATGAGCAGCACAGTATTTGCAATAGGTACTGCTACATTTGGGGTCTCAAGTGTTGTGTTAAAGAAGAGGGGAGCAGGGAAGGAAATGTTTTTATGTTTTGCAAATGTCAAACAGTGCAGAGCCATGATGCAACTTCCTGACTGGTATTTGTAAACCATAGTGCTTATACTTCTTCAAGTGTTAGGAAATGGCTCTGGTCCAGATAAATTAATGTGTTAGGCTGACTACCAAAGTTTCATCCAGTCTCTTTGGCTCCTAGTTTAACGTAACAGCAATATTGTACATCAAAAATGTCACTTTCTAGTGCATTGAGCCTGGATTGTATTTTTAAATCCACAGGTTTCCATATTTGATAACTTTTATATGAACTTTTAAACACATATTTTTTCTGCAATATTGTGTTTGAAGAAATTCAACACTATGGTTCTTATTGCAACCACAATTCCGTCTCCTTCTCCATATGTTATAGTTTATATTTTCAGTCCAGAACCTCAGTAAGTCTTGGGTCTGCAAACCTAGTAATTCATAAACCAACCATCGCCAAATTGTTAACTCCAAGAGCTTTGCTTTTTAATAATACACTGCAGGGCATTTATCAGAAAACATGCACAATTATATTGCAATAAATGACCAAGGGATCAATTTTGATGAGGCTTGATTACTTATTCATTCCTAAGATTTTCAAAACTTTGAGGGACCTTTTTGGTAAATCTGAGTATTTCTGAGATTCATATTCCAGCACTAAGAGTCAAAGAACTTAACCAAACATGTAGAGTTTCAGATACCCTGTCTTGCATGCAGAGGGAGAAGGAGGAATATTAAGGAATGCAGGCAGGTGCATACTTACAAGTTACAGTGCAAATAGAAAAGAGGAAACTCTCTAGCTTGATTGATTGTTATTTTTTTAAAAAGTATATAAATATAGTAGTTTAAGGAATTGTTTGGACAGGAGGCACAGATGATTGTAAAAGAGATTTGGGAGAGGGGCTGGTCATGCCTGCACTAGGGAGCCAATTGTATGTGGAGAGGTGGGTAGAAAAGAATGGCAGTTCTTTGATGGTAAGTTGGAATGCAAAGGGTAGGTAGCTCTTAAGCAATCTGAGAATTATACATGTACATGTAGCTGCACCCTGTCACAAGAGAAAAGATTTTTCACTTCTAAAGAAGCATAGAAATGCTTTTTTTTTTTTTTTTTTGGTAGGAATGTAATGATGTTACCATAATAAGAGCTTAGCCTTAAAGGTAGTACGGGAGCCACATTTTTGTCTTTGGGAGGTGTAGACTGGGCATCCTATTCTTTGGTTTAGCACCAGCGTGATAGGGTAAAAACTGTCTCCAGGAGCCATGTTAGGGATCAGCTATGTTCTGTGGCATAGAACAGATGGAGTTAAAATTAGACTAAAATCCTTAGTGAGTGAAACATTTGAGGTGATACTCAAGACTCAATATACAGGTTTCAGCGTTAGTGAATAGACATGTAGGTGAGAACAGAATATGCTGCTCTAGATGGAGCTGTTAAGCCTACCAAAAAAATTAAGTCCATCCTACTTTTGAGAAATAGTATGCTGGAAAGTTCTTTATTGCTTTGTTAGTTTCGTAGAAGATTATATTTGAGAAAATAGAGCTTTTAAAACTATTACCAAATTGTAAATATGAGGTATACTGATTTCTGTAAAGAGAAAAACTTTGCAGCATTTGTCAACATTCTTTCAGGTTTAGCAACAAATGTCTTAAATGAAGTAGGGCCTATCTAATTCATGTGGAAATGCTTTGAGTGTTTGGTGGGTTCCCCTTCCTTTTTCTTTCTCTTCTAATAGGTTTTTAGTGTATTAATATGGTGAATAGGGGGCTTCCCAGTCATCTAGGGCCACATCAGCACAATCATGTTTGCTTGTTCTTTACTCTTAATTGGCCTAGCCAGAGCCACAAAATTCATAAAATTCATATCAGACTAGCTTTTACCCAAATTAGAGCTTCTGAAGCAATTTCCCCATTTTAGTAGGAAAAAAATACGTTATGCTAAATAACTGTCCAAGTTTCTTATCCAGGTTCACTGTGATATTGTTCTAGTTCATACTTAACATTACTGTAGGATCACAGGAGTTAGTAGTGTTCTGTCTACATCAATGGATAGCTATATTCATGTGCACAGAGTATACCTCTCTTAAGGATGTACTAAATGGACTTTAGCTGATGCTGAAAACTCATCACCAAATCTTAACTTGCACATGTCACCTTGTGAAGGGAACTGCATTAGCAGTGAAAGCTAAATCATCATGAAATACCTTAATGCTGTGAAGTTGCAAGCACTGGGACTGTTCTCATTCATTAAGTGGCACTTAATACCAAAGGAGCTACCCAGTATTCTCAGCAAAAGAAGAGAGATGGCAATATTTTAATCTATTTCCATTCTAAGATGCATCTTTCATTCTCTCTGGACCCTGAGCTAATTACTAGTATAGGATATAACAATGGCATGAACACCATGCTTAGAAAATCTCTTTCTAATGACTTGTTCTCTCTTCATTCAGAACCATATTTACCTCTGAACTTCAGTTGAGTTTTATTTTGTGTAAGTTGCAAACTATCCCAAGCCTTTTTATTATACCAGAGGATTAAATCCAATCTTGAATGTGTAAAAACAAACTAGTTCTTAAAGGATAGAGATTGGAAAAGAAGGGAGATAACAGGTAAGGAAATTTTTCTTGTTATTCTGTTTTCTTGTGTTTTTTTATGTTTCCTGTTCCCTCTACATTAATGAAACAGGGTTTCCCAAAGATGGTATACCAATAGAAGTAGACCGCTTTCCCCCAACTTAGTAGTTAAAATCTGGCCTTGGTTAAAGTGGTCTGGTGGATAGTGAAAATAGTGAACTTCATCCTTAATAGCAGAATAATCTTTGGTCAAGAAATAACTTAAAAAGTTTTAGCTGTTACTTGACACTAATTGTGTTTCCTTTAACTGGTGAAAGCTACATATTGTTTGACAAGAAAAACCTAAATTAAGGAAATGTAAGCAATGGATAATGGAAAGGAAATTAAATTGAACAAAGACAAAAGTCTTCTTAATCACAGTGGAAAGGCTTTTAATCAGGAAGGAGTTGGAATCCTGGAAGGTTTTCTTTTTTTCAAACACAAAAGGTGTGATTTTTTTCTCTTCTTCAAATGTCCTTCCCCTTCTCTGTGTACTTATTTGTTCAAGGAGTAAGAGAGAAGTCTTTATTGAACTCAGTAAAGAGGGGCTCTATACTTACGCCATATGGGTGAGAGCACAAAATATTGATGTATTTTGGTTGCCCGGATATAGAAAAGGAACAAGTAATTAAGTCAGCTAAGTCCCTAAGTTTAAGAAGATGCTTCTTAGCAAAGTATATCTCTAGGATTTATAAGTTAGATCAGAGTTAGGCAAACTACAGCCCGCAGCCCAAATCCTGAGGCCTCCTATTTATGTAAATAAAGTTATATTGGAATAGGACCACAACCATTTGATTAGGTATTGTTTATGGCTACTTTCCCCAATAACTGCAGAGTTATGTCCTTGGGACAGAGACAGAATAGCCTGCAAAGCCTGAAATATTTGCTATCTGGCACTTTACAGAAGAAGTTGGCCAACCCCTGAATTAGATTTAAAAGAATAACCCTCCAAATTTGTCACTGTAGCCATTTTGCCTTTAAATATTTTGGTTGAGAATTCATATTGCCATATATGCTTCAGTTTTTTAAAAGATTGCCATCTTTTTTTAGATCCTTTCATCATTCTACTTGTTTGTGCTCCTTCTTCATGACTCCCATTGCTTTAAAAGCTTTTAGAATAGGTCTTTATGATTTGTCCCTGTCTTAAAGGTGCAGGTAGATTAAAGTTTAGGAGAGGTGTTAATAGACATAATTCTTAAAAGTAATTTCCATGAATAATAATGTTGGGTTAAGTGGGTATCATATAAAGTAACATAAAAAATGTTTTTGTAAGTTTTGCCATTTCTTGGAGATAACTTGAACTAGTTTGCATAACAATGGCAAAAATGGATTCATTCCCACTAGGATTAAATAATTGACTTCTGTTAAGAATGGGTATGTTGGTTCTTATCATGAGTACTGTTTTTCTAGATTAGAAACTTCTGCCCTCCCCTGGAATATAAATCTTCATTTTAATTTCTTCATGTAAACCCACTCTGTTCCATGTGGAGTAGTAGGAAGCCCAGTCTTCCTCCTGATCCCCACCTTTTTATCTGGATGTTTTAAAACAATTTTTGATACTATATGTAATTCTTATAAATATGTATGGGCCATCATATTTTTGCTTTGTGAATGTTTATTCTTAGTGTTCAATAGCTCATTTATGCCAGAGGTGGAAAAAATTAAGGTTGTAATAAACAGGAATCCTTGCAAAAGGAGAATATGGTTTCTCCGCATTTGGAAAAAATACATGGATTTCTAAGTTAAATTTATTTATCTGGACAGTGTTCTAGTCCATGCTAATATAATACAGTGAATTTGATTCTTTGTTGTGAGCTCTACCAATTTAGACAATTTTGGGTGAGTGGCCTAGCCACTGGTTATATCTGGCTCTCTTAAAGCACTTACACCCACTATAATAGTGGGTTATTGAGATTTTAGAGTGTTGTATCTATTTGGAGTGTTGTTTCTGGGATTCTGATTGATCTAGGATGTAGGACTTGTAAAAGAATTTGGATTTAGGTAGCCCAGTGAATTGTCTGCATCCAACTTTATTTAAAGTCTTGGTAATGGATGTCATTTAAATGTGAATCTCTTGAAAGCAAAGTACTGCCAGGTATTATGATTTCTTTGATACTTGTCAGTCATTTTTTTTTCCTTCTTTGCTTTCTAGTCTCTTTCCCTGTCTTCAGTGTTCTGATTCTTAAATGGTGCTTTTCCCAGGCCAGTCTTTTTACTTTTCAGTGAATAGTTTTCTTGATCAGGACATACCAGAGTGGGATGTCCTGAGTACATTGAAACATCTGAGTTAGTTACATTCCAAAGGATGTAATTATTAATAGGGACACTACCTGGAAGATGTCTACAGGTAATCCAGTTTTGTTGTGTAGGTAGATTATCATTTCCTTTAAGTGTGACATGTAACAGTGATTGGGAAAGCAAATATTACTTGCACTCCATATTATCCAAATTCAAGGGGAGAGGAAATACCCTACCACTTGATGGGAGGAATGTCAAGAATTTGTGGCCATCTTTATTCTCTGTTAATGGTAGGATTAAGTCTTCTGATTTGTTATGTCTTTACTCTTCTGTGTCCTTTAATTTAGGTCAATTTGTGCCATAGAAACCATTTATTTTATCTACCATGGGTCAGTAAAGGAGCTAGAAAGACAGTGAGACAAATATTCTGGGACAGATTTCATAAGCTAGCCCCTCAGTTTCATTTATATCAAAATTTCCATTTTTTTTTCTTTTTGTGCTATGTTCCAAGTTGTGAGCATTTACCTATCTTCTCTGTGAAGCCACAGTAACTGTTCATGCTGAGCCAGAAATACTCCAGCGAGAGGAAGAAGCTTGCTGTTATAGAACTTGATTTATTAGAGACATCAACTGTATTTTAAGTTTACAAATACTTAAAGACTCCTGTGGTATGGAAAATTTATACGGCTACTAAATATCTCGGAACTGGCATTTCTGTCGGATGGCTGGATGGATAATCTTGAGTTGAAAGTTTTGCCTATTTAATTTAATCCCATCTCTACTGCCACCATACCTCCTCCAACAAAATTTTGTGCTAAAAGATGAATATGTTCATCTCATTCGTATTATCTTTCCTATGGGAAAATCCATTGCCCAATTTTATATGCTGTTACTCTTTTAAAGTTAGCAAATACTGCAATCCTGTCTCATCTAAAATAAGAGATCATAGAAGTTTTATTATTTTTTTGGTTAGATTTGTAAGATTTAGGATGCCATATTTAAACTCCTGCCTGACTTGAGAAGAAATATGGCAGAAAATAAATTCTGCTCTACAAATGATGATCGCCAAGTCATCGCCAAACCTTTCTAAGAGAAGAAAGGTTTGGAATTATCCCGTTCCATGTGCAATGGATTCCTGAAGAATTCACCAGGAAGGCTTCTTGCTGACCATCTCAGTAATCAAATAGTAAAGAGATCTCAGTCCCTGGGCTAGATCTCAGGAGTTACAAATACAGGAAATAAAAGGAGTACTCTGGGCAAAAGGTTTTGTTTAGGGTTTGTCTGTAAAATGCTGGGAAGGGGGGGAAAAGACTTAGGTGTTTGTATTTGCCAGGGATGGAATGTTTGAGGCATTTAGGCATGAAGATTAATATGATTTTATCACATAAACATTAGGGCTGGGCCTTAAAACTTTGTTTTTGATTCACATATTCACTCTGATGTGATTATTTACCTCAAGTCTGCCCTTCGTGACAGAGGAAACCTGGGAAAACATATCCCCCAGGAATGAGAAATTGTATTGTGATGGTCTATGGAGATGTTTCTCATTCTGTCTCATAGCTCTTTGTGCCATCCTCTAACTTCTCTGGGAACCTTAGGTTTGTAGTCATCTGGTGGTGGCGTTCAAGATAAGTTTTATGGTCTTAAATTGCAAAAGGGAACATTGTAAACTGACAATAATTATCCTTTTCTTTTCGGCATCACAAGTTTAAACTATTCAAGCCAAGTACAATAACCTGAATGAGTGGAAATTCCTTGAAGTTTAGATTTCTGCTTTCAACCACATCTTGATGCAGATGTTTAGTGACATATTTGAAATTAATCTACTGAGTTTCCTATAAAGTAATAGAACCCTAACGACAGTGGCTCTCTAAGAACCCACTGAAAAAAAAAACAGAATTAGAAAGCAGGAACAAAGCTTAAAATATGTTTCTCTGAAAGCCAAGATGCTAAAACAGGGGTCACTAAGTATGTGACTGAGATCCACCTTTAGAAAGGCTATCTATCAATAGCCAAAAATATTTAGAATTTATATGGTATTTCTAATATTTTTACAAAATACTTTTAAATCATGTAACTTGAATTTTTTTAAAATGAGCCTATTTTCTTTTTGGAAAATTGGCCCAATAAAAATACACTAATATAATTCAATTGTATACACACATTTATTGAACACAACTAAAGATAGTTAATGCAAATAACTTTTATGGGAAGTTTGGCTATTTTCTTAATACCTTTTTTTGATAAATGTATGTTGATAAATATATTTACTCATGAACTTGGTAGCATAGAAGCATTTTGTTAGCTATATCATTGATTCTAAAAATCAAATTCTTGGCTTAGTAGGCTTTGAGAGCTTTTTGTTGCTTTGTTTGTATTTTGCCTAAGAAAATTATTTCTTTGCACTTTCTTTTTATAATGATGTTGTAACGCAACACACCCACTTAGTGCCAGCTGTTCTTTAGAGACAAAAGATGTTAATTGTTGAAATGCTAAATGCTAACAATGTTTAAAACCTGGCTGAAAGGAGAGACCTCAAAACAATAAACTTGGCCTGCAGCTACCTGCAAAGAGCTGAGGATTAAATATAGTTTTGAAAGTAGCTTTGGGGGATAGGCATGCTTTTAAACTGTGAGTTGCAATCTTGCAGTGAGTTGCCAGCTAAAGATATGTGAATTTATGTATGTGTCAGGAAAAAAGGTTGTTTGAAGGCAAATATTCTAACCTCCCACTAAAGATAGCATATTCCAAGATGGTCCCTTGGGTTGGGAGGCTGGATCCATCAGCCACTGTCCATCCCATTCTCTTCTATGCTCACTTCAGCTACTCTACCTCCAAGCACTTTGCTGAAGAAAGAGTATAGCTCTCTGTAGCAAGCAAAGGAAAGCTGGACCCAAATATAGAGGCTGAAATACCTGAAATTCTCCTCGTCTTGTTCAGATGTTAATGTTTGATTTTGTTGTCCAAATTAAACCAGTGTCAGAATCCTAGGGTTTAGTGGTTTTATCCACTAACTTCTATTTGGCAAGAGTAGCCAGAGTACTGGTCTTTCTGTTTGTTTTTTAGTGATGTACCCAACTCCTTTTGATGAGGTGAAAAACTTGTTTGAATTCCAAATAATTTTTTTTCTTTGCCATTTGCAGTCCATTTTGGGGGGACTGGAATATTAAGCATAGTTTCCTGATAATGAGCCTTCTGCCAATATCTTAGATGGAGGTATGTAAGACATGGATTTTCAGATGACCTGTTTTGCTTGTGGTCACTGCAAAGAGAGATGCTCTTGTTTTTAATGCTGATACTATTGTAGTAGTCAAGATGACCTCTCCTGAGTATTCATGTCAGAAAAGTCAGTTTCAGTAGTGAATGCCACTATGCAGACCAACCTAATCTTTAAGTCCAGTTGCCTAGCTCTCAACTGATTTATTTGAGGTGCTAGTACACTGAGCCAAGTCAGATTACCTAACTTCTGAACATATGTTACAGCTGAGAAAAGACTACTAGCTCTTTAAGTTATACAGAAATGCTTTCCACTTTTTCATTCTAATGCACTGGCTGTTTCTGTCTAAACAGGGATTATCTGTTCAGGAGTGAAAATGAGAGAGGTTGGCATCTGTGTTTTAGGTACTAATGGATAAGTATTTGCTTTTCCTGGTGACTTTGGACAGATCAAGCGACAATACTAAGAATGTGAAATTCCATATAATGAGCAAACATCACTAATAGGTGACAACTTACGTAGTAACGTCTTCCTGAATACATTATGAATCCTGTGGGGAGATGAGGCAGTAAAATCATGTGAATTTCGTCACCACTTTTTTTTTTTTTTTTTTTTTTTTTTGCTATATTTAGGCTAGTGCTCAGCCTATTTTAAGCCATGCTAATATCCTAGACTCAGGAATTAACTCCTGCTTAGGAAGCTTCTTCCTCCTGGTTAGTCTGTTGTTTGTGTCCAGGGACATTGTCTTGTCCTAGGTCCTTCTCCGAATGTTTTACTATAACACATTCTTAAGGTGCATTCATACCTAAATCAATAATTTACTCTTGGTGTTGCTACCTATAAAGCCAAAGTGATTTATTTTAAAATACAACACACAAAAGTGAGAAATACCTAGGTAATTCATTGAGGTATGCTAAATCTGTGAATCTGGAAGGAAGCTATGGAGTCTCTCATCTTTCCACTTACTTGGATGAACACTGGTCTTAATTCTGTTATCGAAGCAGTTGACCTAGGCTGGCAGTTCTCCATTTTGGCTGTTCATTAGAAAAACCTGGAGCACTTTAAAAGTACTGGTGCTTGGGGCCCACCTCCAGACCTTTGCATTTAATTGGTCTGTGGGGCAACCTGGGCTTTCAAAACTCCCCAGAGGATTTTAGTGGGCAGTCAAGGTTGAGAATCACTGCCTAGAGAATCCTTGGAGGTCTTTGGTAGGATATCTTTAGTCTGTTTCTGTTTTTGATGTACTATACCTTTATTGATATCCCTGCCATTGACTGAATTTAAAGCTTGCGGTGGATTAAGGCTCAGGTAGTAAAGTGGATTCATCCATCTATCTTCAGAGTAATTCTGGAGGAAGATGTTGCCATCCATCCAGTATCCTCTCTGTACTAAAAACAAAATATAAGTAAACAAAACTTAATATTCTAAGTCCATTCTCTAGAACTGTCCTTCCCTTGTGTATGTCATTTGAGTGGAGATTTTTCAACTCTGCTAGCTGAAATAGAGCACCTGAACTTGTTAAAAGAGCCAAATCCAGGCTGCCTAGGGCGATGATCTCCGTTTGTAAGGTAAACGACACTGTTAAGGTTAATGGAGAAAAAGGATTCTGCCTGGCATGATCTAAATACATTTGATTATTTGTCTCTTAGCTTCTCAGTGGGATTTCAATGTAAAATGTCTTTCACTTTTTGTTGATTGTTTCTTTGTGAATGAAATGCAGTAGGTAAGGCCTAAGTATTTCAGAACTGTATAAGAAATGTGAAATGAGTCGTTTTAGCCTCTTTGTTCCAGGATGTCAAAAACCTAACCCCTTCATTCCCAAATGAAGTTCCATTATCATTTGTTCTCCCACCCCAGGTGGTAAAGATGTTTTAATGGCTGCCACAGTTGGAATCTCCAGGACCCCTCTTACCTGCCCATGGCAACCTCACACACAGGGAGGGGAGAATTGTTCCATTACCCCTAAAATGTGAGAACCACTGTTCAAACTAGGTACCAAGTGATTTCAAATTCATGAAAGAAATTTCAAATATACCAGTCTCTTTTCTGAGAGAATTCATTCACATATTGTCTACAAGTAATTGATAATTTTAACTTCAAATAGGTTGGGAGGCTGGGGTTGAGAAGAAAAAGTGGTGTGAGGAAAAGGTTGGCTAGTGCACATGACCAAACTAACATCAGGCTCTGATATTTCATTAAAATAGCATAAAAGGCTTGGCTATTAAATGACTCCTATGCCTTAGGAAATTCACTGAAGGCTTCCTTTTATTGGGTGGAATAGAAAGGTCTTTGGGACTTGTATTTATCCAGAGGAAGTAGCCCCTTAGGGTTTTCATACTGAAGAACTTGGTGGAGTACTGTGAAACATTGCTAACTTTATGTAAATCATACATACTGCACTGGATTTTAAGATTTTGGTGGGGAGAGTGGATGAGGAGGATGAGGAAGTAATGGTAAAATATAATGTATAAACTTTTATTTTAAGTAAGGAATGACACAAATTCCCTTTCAGGAATTTCCTCCCAGGACTGTGCAGTTCTGCCCTACTTGGTTGGCTTGCTGATTCCTCTTACATCTCTAGAAAATCCTTTCTGAAAGAGCTAAACAAATCTGAATCTGACTAGTTTCACCACCCTGCCCCATCCCCTTACCGCAACAGAAGAAACAGGTTCCCACACTACAGGCAAAAAAAATGTGTTCTATCTCAATTCATTAACTTTTCATGTACTATGATCTGAGTTCACAGTTTTAGCTGATTACATTATTTGTGATTTGATGGCAGAACTTCAGTGGATCTGCCAGTTCAGCCAGGCACCAATAGGTTCTTTAAGAAATCTTAACATTGGAATGCTCAGTTTTTGGCCTGTCAGCCTAAGTGATTCAAGGGAGAGCGCTTAGACTTCCTGTCTCATAATTTCAGGATGGGACCCGCTCATGCTCTGCCTCAGAGAGGAGAAGGCTGAGGGCTCAAAGAGAAAAGACAGTGTAGCAGAAATTTGGTTTCCTTCAAGTGGATACAGTCTGAAAGAAATCTATCCAACTGTTCTCTATGGTGCTTAAAATACGGTGGGTGACCATTGTCCCCCATCTGTCCCTGGCACTGTGCCTTCCCACTAGTCACTGTGAAAAGCAGATCACACTGGACTCAGAGGCCAGAATCCAGGACAAGTTCCCCCTTCCCATCTTGAGCCCATCACTTCTTTGTACAGCTGATAATGTAGCATTTACTTCTCCTTGGACACTCTTGGGGTTTTTTCCCCCATGAAATTGTGAAGCATTTAATGGGAAATAGTCAGAAAGTAAGATTCTGGTGGTAGCTATCAAAGAGATAATAGGAAAATTCCACTTCCCCTGAGCTGATACTGATTGATAGCGAGGATCAACTGTGCCCACCTCTGCCTGCCTTTTTAAAGGCTGCCATAGTATCTGTAAGAAAAGAGCTTATTTAACAAAATTTTTTTACAACTTGCTCAAGAAAGACTCATATTAAAACAGACAATCAATTTCTAAAATCTTGTTATCCCTGAAAGGGAACGGAATGGAGTATTTTTAACTGTTAGAACTTACCAGTCTGTTTTTTCCCTTTGAAAAAACTAACATTTGAGGTTTATGGCTTTCATCTGAAGTAATTACTCCATTAATAAAGATGCATCAGAAAAATCATGAGCCAGCATAGCACCCTTGCACCACTTAGGGTGCTTGCCTGGATTTGTACATCTTATTTCCTTAGAGAATGTTTTTATTATGACCTTAACTATAAATACCTATATATATGAATAGGGTTTTCTCTCACCCCACATGCTCCTTTAATCATCACTTAAATGTAAACCACCACCTCTCACCTCCCCCCACCCCTTTACCGAAAAATGCACTTTAATTCCTAATGAGAGTGGCTGTTCCTGGCCCTGAGGCCGGATTACTTCAGGAGAAGAGTTGAGATAGGAGAAGTCTTGCCAGACCATGTGAAACTAACCAAATTCCTTAATGAAAACACACAAATAATATCCATTTTTTAAAACTTCCCCATACCCCTTGCCAAAGGGAAAAAGAAACCACCACCAAAATGAAGTGTTTTCAAAATGCCTACCCCAATTTTGGAAGTTTCACTGGGGAAAATACCTAATATTAAGGGTTATTTTCTCAGCTACCAAATTGTATGAAACTTAATGTGTTGTTTTGTGGGAGGCTGTTGAAATCTTTTTAAGAAGTCGAGTGAAACACAAAAGCTATAAGATATGAACCTGATTCATGTCATTGGAAGTATCAGGTTTGTTCTCTCCCTTAATTTGACGGATGTGCTCAGTCTCCTCTTGTAGATTCTGTCCTTCCCCTGATGACAAGCTAATAGTTCTTGGAGGGGTTGCATGTCTCCTAGAGCCCCAGGAGCCTGTTGTGTAGCGGGAGGGGGGAGGGCAGGAGGGAGGGCAGTGAACTGGGGTTGGGGGAGGGAGAATCAAAGAAAGAGTAAAGATACGGATTTATATAAACATATTTAAAACAGTTTAGCAAAAGCTTTCTCATTGAACAGCTTTAAGAACAATGTGAATGAAATCTTGGCAACTTGGTTAGAAATCTGAAAAGTCTATTAATGTATACTTGAAATTCTGTTTGTATACAAAATGCATTTTCCTCTTTATTTTAACACTGTGTAAAAGAACATTATGCATGTGAGTGGTTTGAGAATTAAATGGTTTAATACTCAAATTTGAATCGCTTTTCTATACATAGATATTAATTTGTTGAAACTTTTTGGATTCTTTTAGTATGATGGGTATGCTGAGGATTCAAGCTACCCCCTGTCCTTTCAGATGCCTAAGGTCTGTGAAGATGAAGCAGTGACATATCCCCCTCCATTTTGACTTGATCCAGATGTTTTCACTGCGTAGAGATCAATTGAAAGCATCACTTTACCAAATCACTATCCTTTTCTCCTTTCGTTGTCTGTTTCAGGTGACAGTGTCCATTCATAATTGTGAGATGGGAGTAGTTGTATTTATTTTTACTTCTATTCACAAACCAAAATAGGACGAGATACAAAGAATAAGAACACTTTAGTTAACGCAAGGGTTAGCTACTCGACCCATGAAGATAATAGTGTTCAGAGCAACTTCCCTTATCAGAACCAGGAAGGGCTTGTTGGCCTTGAAGGTCACCCTGTTGGGGTTCAGCGAACGGCCGGCGATCCCGACTACGGTACTTGCTGCAGCTTCACTGCCTTCCTCGTTTACCTGCCATTCACATAGGAAACAAAACCACTACATTAATCTGCAGTTCATTTTAGGCAGGTAAATCATCCACCGACACAGCAATTCCTCAAAATGCTATTTTCCAGTAGAGAGTACACTGGGTCAGGTTGGGTTCTCTCCAGAACCCTGTTTTTATTCATCTAATGAATATTGATGAAAGCACTTGTGGTAGTTTGAAGACTTGCGCTAGATCATAAGTGCAAGGGTTCCATTCAGATGATCCCTGAACCAGAAATCTGGATGCATACGAGGTTGACACATTTCTGGCTGGCACCATTGTACTTGGCATTATGAGAGGATTATTTTGTACCAGCCACTAAAAGAGATTTTTGACTCAAGATCGGAGTTCTATAGTTGGGATGGTTTTGCTCTTGTAGTGGAGTAGCAAGGCACCAGATACAGCTGCCCCAAGGTACCACTCAGGACCTAACGCTTACGAAAAGAAGGTCCTCTGGCTGGATGAGATGAGTATTTCTTGGAGTAATAGACTGGAATCATAGTATTTAAATTTGGCTGTTAAGCAGAATCATCACAGATCTGATCTTCAGAGAATTGTATGTGGGGAAGTAGAATATCACTAAACAAACTCTGTCCCACTTCTAAATGAAAGTGCTTCAGAACCCTGAGCTTTGTGAAGCTGGTTGATAATGTCTCTCTCTCTCTTTCTCTTTTCCTCCCTCCTTCCTTACCCCTACCTTCCCACTCCATAGTATCTTATTTCATGATCCTTTTAGGGCTAGATTTATGAGCAGACGGGAGCTTTCACAAAACCAGGATTCTTGTATTCAAATCAGGCTCTGGTTTTTAATGGCTTTCCAAGAAATATACAATCAATTGGGATCCCATGTATTGAGTTCCCAAGGTTTTCAAGGAAAACAATTTTGTATATGGTCCTTTTGGACCCAGGAGGCTAAAATGGATTCAGACCTCTGCTTCTTCCTGAAAGTAACTCAAAGCCATCAAGGACGTCTGAGTTGACCACTTATATTTGGGTCCTAAGTAGAGGATTTTCAATGATAGCTAAAACCCCGAGGACTCAACCTCCTTTGTAGTCTTCCTGACTGAGTCTCCATAATCCATATTGAAGGGAGTGTCAGCAGTATCATTTTTACTTCCAAAACACCCATCCAGATTACTTCAGGAGGAGAGTTGAGGAGGGAGAACACTTGCCAGACCATTAATCTCATACTCATGCACCCTTATTCTGACCTCAGTACCTTTGATATACATCTCTACTCACACTGTTGTCCTACAGTCACTGACATCTATTATTCTACAGCTAATATTCCCACATTGAGGATTTTAGCACCTAGCTCATAGTCTTTCTGCACACTCCAACTCTTGCCGTAATTTGTCCTAGACAATTACAACACCTTAGTAAGAGACACTTTCAACATCCTACCCTCCATTTCTTTAATCCCATCAAACCCAATGAGTATTACATCTTCACTCCACTTAAGTAAACCAGACCCATGGCTATACCTTGGACTTACCATTTCTCAAAGTTTCTCTACCTTTGAAATTATTACTACTGTATCCTTCTCTCCGAATATAATCTGGTTTTCAAGCTATCACATTTCCTCACTGCCATTAAAATTAATTTGACCACCTCCTTGATCACTCCACTTTGCTCCTAACTACACATCTCTCACTGAGCTTGGACCCTAGGACTATAGTTACTAGTACTATGCTCTGAAACTCTTTGGCTACAACATCCTTTCTTCCTGATTTCCTCCATGTGTGACCTTTTCTAACATTGGTCCATCTTCTTTCCCTCATAGCCTGCCTGCCCCATATTTCCCCCCAAAGAATAGTCTTATGTCATGGTTCCCAAACCCAGCTGTGCATCAGAATCCTCTGAGGAGCTTTGTAAATACGCAGATTCTCAGCCCTATCCCAGAATCTCCAAAGGTCAAATTCCCCACATGACTAATGCACCTGGTCCTTTGGTCAGTATTTGTTTAAGAACCAGAAGTCCCACAGATTGTGCATAGTTATTACCCCAAAAAGGATTCCATGGACACATCAATTGGGGAAATACTAGGTTAAGCAATATTTAAGTTTTCTTCACTGTAGGGCTTCTCAAATTGCAAGATACCACTGTGCATTGTTAATCTCCCAGTAAGAGGATATACATTTATTTGACCACCTAACTTTTTGTTTTCTGCAGTGTAATCTAATGCTCTAGTTCTCTGGAACACACTTTAAGACACTCACCCAGCTCCCCTTCCTTACCTTCCATTTGCTTTTCAACCATTCCAATTAGGCATGTGCCTCCACTATTGTGTCCAAATTCCTCAGGGAGAGGTAACCTATGGTCACTTTTCAGTCTTCTTACTAGATGCTTGTCATTCTCTTAACACTTCTGCCTGGGTTTCCATGACCCTAACCTCTCCTGGTCCTCCTCCTTCCCTCTGAATTCCTTCCCAGTGGCCTTTGCTGTCTCCTTTTCCTCTGTGTCACCCTCTTCAAAATGTTGGTGTTCCCCAGGAATCCAGGCCCAAACAGTTCTCTTCCTATTCTATGTTGTTGACCTGCTGCTGGAGAGGTGGGGGGAGGGAAGTTAGAAAATTAGAACACAAGAGCTTCAGGGGAGGGCTGTGCTGAAGCAGGCCACAGGGCAAATGAGGCCACAGATTTGGATATCAAAGGACACGGAAAACATGCCTTTCACCACAGTTGTGTCTACTGTCTTTATACCATAAAAGCCAATGGAGCCAGAACTCCAAAGTTATAAATACCACAAGATATCCATGTATTAGCAGAAGAGCAGCATAGGAATAGAGAGCAAAGGAAGGTGGACTCACCTCAAGAAATGCCTTATGGAATGCATCTGAGACATAGAGGTCCTTCCGGCCTCCTGCAACGATACCTGAAAGGAAGAAAGACCAGAGAAGGCAAAGCTCTGTGATGTGGGAGAGGTTGGCTTAAACCCACAGGAGAGAATTCAGTTTGAATTGAGGCCCTTTTGGGCTTTTGTGGAAAATGGAAAGATATCTTAGACACTCACCTGATGACACCCCCAAAATGAATCCATGCTAAAAATGATAAAGTACTTTGGCTTGTTCAACCTGGTATCTATGAAATTAATCTCATGCTTCAGCTCTGGAGAGGAGTTCGCTCCTAAAGAAAAACTCATTCTATCTAGCAGGAATATCTTTCTAGTCTGGCAATATTTTTAGGAGAGGGATTGGTTTTCAGACCTGTTTAAAGATAGTCCAGCTGAGGACAATTCAATTGCCAAACACTGTAAACTTTGTTTAAAGAGATTTTAATGCATATTTTTAAAGTTTGTTAGGTTAGAGGAACCAAACTAACTAAACACCAATACTGAAGTATCATAACTCACAAAAAGTTAGATGTTTCTGTCCAAGTGACCTTAAGGACAGTATAAGAGCCCTTTGGAATGTCAGGCAAAGGGCTATTAAATATCAGCTATGCCTGTTTTTTTGTGACCCAGATGTCCCCAGATCTTAATCATGTTGGTCTCTTTGCTCTGAATTCCATCCAATCCCATCTCCTCTATCAGTTACAGACTCACAAGATGCCAGTACCTTCTGGGCCCATGGAGATTCTAGAGCAAACTCCCTCTTTTACAGACAAGGGAACTGAGGCCTTGAGAGAGGAAAGGACTTCTGCAAGCCAGCAGAACTAGGGTTAGAACCCAGGTGTCCTGACTTCGCTCTTTTCTATTCTTTCTCCTCCAACTCTTCTGCCTTTGATCAGACTACCTTGGGGGCAGAGAAGGAGGAACATCCTTCTTCTACTCACCTGGGAGCTTAGCCTTTTCAGGGCTGAACAGGTCCACGAGGCCCATGTCCTGAAGTTGCTCCTTCACACTGAAGCTGTCTTCAATGCGGAAGCGAGGCATGTGAGCCGCCAACAGCGTCTCTGTTAGCTCATCCAGCCACTCCTGCATCAACTCTGGGGTGAGCTCCTGCTCCACCTTTGTCAGGCTCTTTTCAGGTTTGGGCAGGATAAGCACCATGGTGATGTCATCACCCTTGAAGGGCAACTCGAGCACCTGGGTGCCTCCTGCCACACGCCGGTAGCGGAATTTGCCTTCCTGGTACATCATAGATGCTGAACACGTCTCCCCATCAGCCTTGTAAAACAATTCCTTCCTTGTGTTCTCAGGGCTGAACTTTGACTTCCACAGGCCCTGGAAGAAGAGGCCAGAATTACATCACAAGAAGGATAAAAACATCCATAGGAGAATATTGACACAGGAAACATTCACATTATATTATTATGTAAGATTGGAAGAAAATACATGACAAGTATTGTGTCAAGGTGATGGAATAATGAGTGTTTTTTTTCCCCTGTGTACTTTTCTCTATTTTCCAGATTTGCAGCAGTGGCATTTTGCTTTTATACTCAGAAAAATCAAAACTAAAACCACCAAACAACCTACAAGCCTCTTTGCAAGTCTCTTCTCAAGTTTAAATCTAACTAACTGCCTTTTGCTTTCTGCCTCCCACCAGCCTCTTCCCTGACGGCCATCCTACAAAGTACTGGTCTATACCCCAGATGAAGAAAGGCCAGAAACAGATGACAATCCCAGAGAGTTGTTGGCAAGCCCTGTCAGGCAGGGGGTGAGTCCAGGTTGACATCCTTTTCAAAGGGGGAGGGCCTCTGAGATATAAGACACCCCTTTGAAATTTCTGAGGTATAATTACCATTCCTTATCATTTTATGGCTCTTTGATTCGGGGACAAGTCATTTAACTCTTCTGATTTTAGTTCTTCATCTGTAAAATTAGAAGCTAGTGACAGCTAATGTGGATAGAGTGCTTACTATGTGCCAGGCACTGCCTTAAGCATTTTACATGCATTAACTTATTCAATTCTCTCAGCAACCCTGCAAGGTAGGTTTACCATCATCATCATTTTATAGATGCAGAAATTGGAGCATTGAAAGGTCTCAGGTAGCTTCCAAGGTCACACAGTTGGAAACAGAAGTCAGGATTTAAACTAGGTAATTCTTCTGAGGTGCCCACGGTCTTACCTGTGATGTTGTGAGGGTCAGGAGGCTAATAAGTAGCAAAGTGTTCTGTAAATGTTATAGGGCAATACAAATTGTGGAAATGCAACCTACTCTGTTCTTGGGGAGAGGGAAACCCCAAGAGACAGAGCGGTTGGCAACAGCAGTAACTGGCAAAATCCCTGGGGCCCATGGAGGGAAGCCTTCATATGGAGCACGTGTCAGGATGGGTGTGTGTCTCAGATCCACCAGATTTAAACTGGTGGCCCTCCTGAGTCTCAGTGATTTGTTTATTCCCACTTCCCTCTCCTCATCCTCCTTCCCAAATACAATCAAGCCAAAACAGTCATTAGAACTCTTGGCAGTGGGAGGAGGACTAGACTATCCTGATCAAATGACAAGGATTCTGCTAAGTCTGAGGTGAGTCTGTTACCTGGAGGTTTAGATGCTGTAGGCAAGGGGACCTTTGAGAGGCTGCTTCAGGTAATGGGGAAAAGCTCATCACTGAGGATTGTTGATGGATGCCGTCATTTTGTTCCAAATTTCAAAATGGAGTTAACCAGACAGCAGAAATTCTCTCATATATATATATGAGAGTTTATCACTGTTTTAGTTTTCCAGCTGCTAAAATGAATACCATAATACCATACAATGGGTCGGCTTAACAACAGGAATTTGTTAGCCCATGGTTTCAGAGGCCAGAAGGCTTGCCTCCTCTCTGGGTCTGTGTCTTCTGGCTGGCCAGCAATCCTTGGGGTTCCTTCTGCTTTTCCATTGTATAGCAATGCATATGGCAGCATCTTCTTTCTCCTCTGGCTTCCATTGACTTCTGACTTCTGGCTGCTCCCTGTAGCTTCTCTTTCCATGTCCAAGTTCCTTTGCTTATAAGGACTTCAGTCATATTGGATTAAGGCCCACCCTCATTCAGTTTGGGGGCACACCTTAACTAAGGACATCTTTAAAGTTCTTACTTACAAATGGCCTCATACTCACAGGACAAGGGTTGGGACCTGAATATGCCTTTTGCGGGGGACATGATTCAAACCCCAACAATCACCATGTACACATTGCAGCTGGGAACACTCTTCCCTGGGCCAGGGGCACTACCAGCCCCTTTGGGCCTCAGCACAGCAGACATGACCCTAATGGTTCTTGGCTCAAAGCAGATTTCCCTGTCCACTCAGTCATGCATGAACCATTGCTCAGAGAGGATCTACTTTCACATGCCCAAACTTCTGGTTGGTGTGGGAGATGGAAGGCAAGAGGAAATCCCCAGCATCTTTCCCAGGCCATTTTGAGTACCTTGAAGTAAATGGTGTTAACCAGCACCATGACAGTGAGCTCATTGATGGCTTCTTGGGGAATGACATCTGTGATACGCCCTTCAGTCTTATTGGCCACCCAGTTGTTGATGGTCACTCGGGACTGCTCTGCATTTTCCTAAGGGGAAGAGGAAACAAACCACCCACCATGCTATGCACCTAGCTTCTCCATTTACCCACGAGCATTTTATTTTGCTGACCATCCCTCTGCCCTTTCCAACCTTTGAGTTAAGAAGCCATCTCTCCAACCCTAATGGGTAAAAGCCTACATATCTAGTGTAGTGCTGTGAATCTTCCATATAGATAATACATATTAAACAGAAGAAAGTAAGGAAAAGATAGAGAAAAAGGAATAAATACAGAAATAGAAGGTGAAGAAAGGAGAAAGTCTAGAAAAAAGAAAACAAAAATATCTTCTCTGACTTTTGAAAACTTGAACTCATGCAAGTAAAGTTTCCAAAACGTATTCCATGTGAAGCTAATGAGTTGGGGGGAAGGCCCATGTAGTCAATGAGTTTGAGAAATGCTGATTGAATAACGTCAATAGATTTCTTTAGTGCAGGACTTCTCAGACCACTTAATCAGCTTATGTGCTTTATAAATCTCCAAGAGGAAAATATAATATGCAGCATACGCCAATTTTATTTGATCATAGTGACTTTTTTAAAAAATTAGAGAATTTTTTTAATAGAATGGTTATCTCCAGAATGGCCTTTAGTATTTATTTGACCTTATTGGATGAAAAGAAGAATTTATTGTTATCCTACTTTTTCAAAGACACCACTGCATTCTAAGCCCAGATGCCATTGAATGCAATGGCTGCTTTCTTAGGTTTTCAGCAAGAATAAGTATTGCAGGGGCACTGACTTGTGGTTCTCCCTCCACCAGCCCTCAGATAGCACAGCAGTGTTCATTTGGACCCTGCTCTCTACCTCCTCAATCTCAGTGTGGGAAGGTAAAAAATTGAAGTCAGAGACATCTGAAACTCACCTTGAAGTCAAGGGGCTGGAGCTTGGCTCCATATACTACCTCACTGATGTCCTGGTAGGTCTCATTGAAGGTAAGGGATTTGTCTCCAAAAAGGCGGTTGGCTGATATCAACTCAGAGGATTTGTTGGCTTTTCGATAGAGTCGGCAATTCAGTTTGGCAAAGAAGAAGTGGATCTGATCAGATGTCTTCTCAGAGATGGTATTGAACTTAAAGACCTGTGGAAGCCAAATGAAAATGGTGGTGGTATAATGGGGGGCAACCTACACAGGTGATGAGCACAATGCCAGTCAGCTCTGAACAGCCACTTCATTTATGAGCTCCTGCAAGCACACTGCCTGGCACAGCGTAAATGCTCATCACAGGTGTAAAATAAATAAGTAGATAAAAGAAAGAGAGAAGAGTGGGAAAGAGAGAAAAAGAGAGACTGGGATAGTATACCTAAAATCTCTAAAGGGCTCTGGACCAACACCCAAATGTTTTCTTCCTGAAATGGGAAAAGTCCTCCTGGTAGTCTGGGCAGAGAAAGGAAGTGAGAACCGTGTCCCTTCTTGTAACAAACACTGGAGTGCTAATGATGAGAAAGAAAAGGAGTGATTCTACTAGCAAGGGATTAAATGGAACTGGAATCAAAAAGTCTCAGAGTTGAAAAAGACTTAAAGGTCATCTGCACCATTCATTGCTACAGGAAGGTGTAATATCCCAACCCCCTACCATCACCATCACCATCATCAAGGCAGTATGAATGAGGCTACTCCATCTCCTTCCTTCCACGCTCTCTTTTCAGGCAACAAGAGGCCTCTTGGCTTTATCTGTTCTCTGCCTTTGATTTTTTCTGATTTTGCTTCAGTATGCACTTCCTTTGGGATGATGCCTTTGGCCAAAAACCTTGGTGCTGAGTTTCTCTTTTCTCCAGAGAGAGAAAGAGAGTCACACTCCTCTCACCCCACTTTTCTAACACATGGCATCTTGTTCATCTCTTTCATAGAAGAGGAGGAGCCAAAAGACATGCTTAGTTTATAAACAGTATTCTGCTTCTGCTCTTATTGGAAGACTCACACTGAAGATCTCACTTAAGAAGTGGGGGTTGTGGAAAAGTGCTTTCAAACCAATACCAATGTCTATGTAATTTACTGAGGGCCCAGAGAGGGCCCTTAAGCATTTTTAAAGCTATAGTTTCTTTTGTGTAGTGAAGGCTTCAGTTAAACTAACCCAGACAGCAGAGCAGAAGTGATGAGTTTCAGTGGAAATATGACCACTAGAGTAGAGGTAAACCTTCCTATGATCCACAGACCTTAGTGTCTAGAATTCAAGTAAATACTCGGTACCATGCAGAAGGACCTTATACCTCCCTGTTGGTTATCTTTGCTTCCCTAGTGTGATCCAACATAAAGAAAGCCAGCCAGGCACCCAAGCCATGGATAGATTAATGATCCAGATCTCAATATATGGTCCTAGACTCTTTACCCCAGGAGTCCATATGCCTGAGCTCACTAGATGGTAGCCTCCCCTAGGGCAGGAACTGGGAATTCCCACCTTGCGCAATGCCTGAAGCAGAAGAGGTGGTGAATGAATAAACATATAAATGACCAGATGAAAGAGTAAACATATAAATGAAAGAATCACTAAGAAAAGAAGCAGGACTTTTCCCATTTTAAGGTAGCCCCAAAGAGGAAACAGGTAGTAATTCCATGCCTAATTCTTAAAAAAAAAATGGTTTTCAAAGGAGATCACAACCCATAAGTAGCTCCTCTGGTGAACTTTACTGTTGGTTTAGGAGCCACTGGACTTATGGAAACCTGAAAGGTGGTCCCAGCAAGTAGGTTTGGCAGAGGACTTTGGACTGTACCTCCATCAGCTGCTTGAGGGTGTTGTCACAGGCACCCAGCTTGGTCATGGCAAAAGCTGTGGAGATACTCAGAGGTGACAGGAAAATGTTGTCATTGTCATCTTTGGAGTCTGCCAGGTGCTGATAGAAGGTGGTGGCAAAGCGGGAGTTGGCCTTGGACAATTCCCAGACCCGCCGATTGGTGGCCTCCGGGATCTTCTGCTCTGAGCCTTCATCCTCAGCTGCCTTCTTCTCTGGAGAGCGGTAAATGCACATGGGATTCACAGGAATGTCCCGAGGCTTAGCTGTGCAGATGTCCTCCACAAGGCCCCCATGACAGGTTGCACAGCCCCAGAGGCTGATGAGCAGCAAGGAGAGAAGACATACCTTCCTATAGGAAGACAAAAAGCTGAGTTAAGCTGAGCTGGGAGATCCCCTTCCCTCACTGCCTGCCACAGACTTAAAGCACAGGATTCAGCCCACCTGGTGTGGCCAGGAAGAGGGCCACAACCTTTGAACAAAGTACAAGGGCCCAGGTACATGTCAAGTTCAGGCCATTCTCACTGGCTTGGACATAGTCATGTTGGAATTAGAATCAACTACTGAATCGGTTGATGGTTACTAAAAGCATTGTGTGCTCAAGGCCCGATGTTGAAGTAATGGAAAAATAAGGAGTGCAAAGCTTTTGGTTGGTGAGATGTGACATATACACATGAAAAATAGGCAGAAAACTTTGATGCCCAGTGACAGGATTAGGGCACTAAATGAGCCATCTATCAAGTCTGCTTAGGGAAGGCCTCATAAATGGATGGAGTTTAACCTGGATCCTAAAGGATGGGAAGGATTTTGATTGAAGGAAAAAAGGGATTTCAGCAGAACAAGAAGGGCAGGAAGAAATAAATGGAGCAAAGGCACTACCTATGTGCTGAAGACACCCAAATCTCTAGCTCTAGCCCCACTTTCCACTGAGCTTCAGACCCACTGTTTGCTGAACAATTTCACCTGGATGCCTATGGGTTCCTTAGTGAGACATGTCCAAATGGAGCTTGCAACTCTTACCCTCAAACATGCTTTTCCTTCTGTGTCCTCCAACTCAATGAATGGGGCCCTCATCCACCCTATCATCCAATCCAGAAACCTGGGCATCACCCTGGATTCCTTCCTCTCACCCTCTTCATCCGGTCAGAACCCAGATTCCATGAATTCTACTTCCTTACTCTCTCCTACCAGTTATTGCTACTGCGTTCATTCAGGCCTTCATCATTTTTTTGTTACCTGGCTATATTAACAACTTCCAGACTGGTTTCTCTGCCTCCTGTCTCACCCATGTCAATCTATTCTCAATGTCATTGAGAAAGTGACCTTTCTAAAAGGTAAGTCCAGTCACATCACTCCTTTGCTTAAAATTCTTTAATAGTTCTCCATGGTCTTTACAATTAAGTCCAAAGTCTTGGAATGGCAAACAAAACCCTTCATGACTGGCCCTGGTTGACTTTCCAACCTCAATTCTTCTGCTCTCATCCTACATTCTAGCCATGGGCCATTGGAAGTTCTCCTAACTGGATGCTCTTTCTCACTTGCCCACCTTTGCACACATCGCAGGCTGGACTACCCTCCTTCCACTAGCATGTCTAGTGAACTCCCTTTGATCTTTAAGACTCAATTGTCATGTCTTCATGAAGCATTCCTTACCTGACCTCCCAGACCTGTTCTGTATTCTTGTGGAGCAGTTACTGGTTGCAAGCATTGTTTAAAAGCCTGTGTCCCTCATTAGACTGGGCCTCAATAAGGTAGGGTTACCTTTGAAGCCTTGTTTTCTCCTGAAGTTCTTGGCCACATTGCAGGCACTTAATAAATGCTTTTTGAATGACCAAAGTAGGAAAAGCCCTAAGATGAGCAAATCCAGGTTATATAGGGAACAGAGGGCACCTGCTGGGCAGGGGTGAAATTTTAGAATCAAATAAAGTGGATTTGTTGGTCCCACTGCCTCATTTTTACACATGAGGAAACTGGCTACTTAGCAGAACCAGTTCTAAAATCCAGGTTTATCAGACTTTCCACTTCAGTATTCTGTTCAAAACTGAGGGTGTGTGTGTGTGTGTGGGGGGGGGGGTTGTGAGTTGAGACCAGATTTTGGGGAACCAAAGGCGGTCCAAGGTTATAGGTTATAACCACAGTGTCCTTGGTTATAGGACGAGCCATAAGTGGTTTCTCAGCCAAAGACTGATGAGACCAAAGAGGTGTGTCTCGATAGATTTCTATGACCTGCCCCCACCCTCATTTCTCAGCCTGCCTCACGCCCATACCCAACATCATCCACACCAGACTTCCTTCCATTCCTTACTTCCACCTGGCCCAACCCCATCTCCTCTGCCTGCCTCCCTCTGGCTGACCCCGCCACATCCTGCAGTTCTCAGCAGAGTTGAATGAATGCCTGAAGAGAGTCTCACTAGAAGACGCCACAAAATGATTCCAGGAACAAGTATCTGACTTCTTAGATGAATAAGCTTCTTAGGGCCTCTATGATACTTGCTTGCAGTTTTGGTCAGAGGGAAACTGGAACGTGACACTTTAACACTAGGAAACAAGCAGAATCTCAGGTAATTGAGCCTTGCTGGATGACGTTCACGACTAGGACAGTGGAAGAGGACACTGTGCTTATGAAACAAACACCAGAACTTGCAGAAGGGCAGCTTAAGTAGAAATACATGTTTAATGAAATCTATGGACCTGAAGAAGGAAGTATGGTGAAGAGCTGGAGAGTAAAGAGAAGAGGGTAAACATAAGGTGTGAGGTTTTAAGTGTTTCCAAAGAGCACCCAACTGGGGGTGATGCCAATAATTGAAATGGAGATGTCAATGCTGGCCACATGGGCAAGACAGAGACGTACTGGGGGACTTGGGTGATCACGGATCCTACTGGCAGTATGGGTCTGTTTAGAACATTTGAAATATTCTTGATTTGTTGGACCAATAATATCATGAAGCAGAATCTGCTACTTTGGTCTGAACTTTAAGAAATGAAGTGACAGAATCTTGAGAAAAAGCAACTGACCATGCCATTCTAGGTTACGTGAGGCAAAGGGAAGGAATATTGGCAGGAGTCATGAGTACATTCCAGACTTGAAAAAAAAATTTATTCTGCCCCAGACAGATGCCGTAAGAGGAGTGTGGCTAGAAGAAAGGGAAGATAAAAATGTAAATTATGACAATATTGTCATTCCCAGAGAGAAGAGAAAGGGAAGGCATATAAAGACATAAATGGGGTCACATAAGGCACCTTTGACTGGCCCATCTTAAAAGGTCACATACCCAGATCTGACCCAGATCCAAGCGAGGTGAGACACAAGGGCTGGAATGAGCAGATGCTGATGGAAATCACAGGAGACAACAACGAGGGCTCAAAGCAGTAAGAAATGAACAAGGCAAAGAAACACCACTCTTTGGAGAAAGGGTGCAAAGTTGACTAAAACTCCATTTCCTCTAGAAAACTGATAGGGTAGAAAAAAGTTTGGAAGTTAAGGAAGTGAAATCCAAGAATTAGACTCAACTAACATTTTCTAAGTGCTGCTATGTGCCTGGTGCATGCTTGGCACTTTCACCTACAGTTATTTCTCATGCCAAATATGGGAGGAAGATGCATCTGGCTTCATTTTACAAATGAAGAAACTGCCCCAGAGGTACTGAAGATATTGCTCAAGTTCACTCAGTCAGGAAAGCTAGTCCAGTGCCTTTTCAGCTCCACCTTTCAGATCCCAGAGATGGTCAGAGAGAGGTGGCCATTGTTACGTGGGTTAAAGGTGCCTACCGAAACTGCAGCCACAAGTACAAACTAACTTACAGACAAGATGACAACATTAGTGATTTTGGAGAAATTGTGGAGAATGTGAGAGATGGTGAAGGACCAGAAACAGGTAAAATTCAGAAAGAGGGAAACTATTGACTCCAGTAACTTCATAGGACCCAATCTAATGCCAATCTTCCACAAACCAAAAGATTATTTAAAAGATGGTTTATGAACCCTTTAAAAAACTATATAATAATCACTAGCCATTAACATGAGTTCACTGAAGGTAAATTAAGCTAATCTCCTTTTTAAATTTTTTTGAATGCAATAACTAGATGGGCAGGTGAGGAGAACTGGACACCCAGTGAAGCAAACCAAGAGATAAAAGTCTTTTGTAATATCTTTGTAGACAAGACAGGGAAATGTGAGCTGTGTGTTAATACAATTAGGTAGATACATATTCTCCCAAGGTCCAAATGACTTCAAATTGAGGGACAGTCTCTAGCAATATGCCACTTGGCTCTGTTCTTGTCCTTGTCCCCATTACATTTCTTTTTATCAGCACTGTTGAGAAATGGAAGGCACACCTATCAGATCCTTGGCTGACACAAAGCTCAGAGGAAGAGTTAAGAAGGCTAATGACAATGTTGAAATTCAAAGTGATTGCAGCATGCTGAAGAAGGAATTAAAATCCAATAACTAAGTTAAATGTGACAGAGATAAATGTTTTTTAAAAATCGATTGTACTAATAAAGAGTACAGGATATTTGGCTCAGCATATGAAAAAGAGATTTTGTCTATCACCAGTTCAGTATGAGGCAACAATATGTTGTGGATTCCAGAAATACCAAAGAGACTGTACTTTTCCCTGAGAGATGTTCAGTGTCCAGACCTCCTAAAAAAACAAAGCAAAACAACAACAAAAACGAAAAACAGTGTTCTCCCTTGACTTCTCTGCTCAGGCCACAAATATCCAAGTATTGGGCCTGGGTCTGGACAATGAACATTAGGAGGGGCCCTGACAGTCTGGAGTGTGTCTGGAGGGGTGACTGGGGCGAGCAGTCAGGAAACCCAGGAGGGAGAAGGGGAGGCACCTTCCATGTTAGGCAAGAGCAGTGGGTGGCAGTTACGGAAAGGCAGACCTTGATTCAACATAAGGAAGAACTTTCTGGTAAAAGTAATTAAAGGAAAATAAAATGGACCTCTTGTGAGGCTGTGATGCTCCTGTTCCTTGTTGTGCCTAAGTGGAGACTGGTCAGACACTCATTAGTGATGTAGTAATAGGGGTTTCCTAACCTGGGTGGGAATCCACATCTAGGAATGCAAGAAGCACATTTTATATGAAGTACCTCTGACAGCCTTGTACAGGCAAGACAAGCAGGCAGGGCCCTATCCAGACCTGTCTCTGGGAGCACCACACCTGCTGCATGTAGGGCAAATACAAGTGGAGGCTGAGGGGGACCAAGAATGGCTAAGATGGGAGAGCCACAGGCCCACTTCTAACCTCCTGTGACAGCCCTGATCAAGGAGGGAGTACGTGTGTTATCAAGGGAGGGGAGTCTCACTGGGGTGAAAGGGAACAGGTCTGCGATCCTTTAGTCACAGTTCAGCGATCCTTTAGTCACAGTTCACTGAGATCTTGACGGGGCACGAACTGAGTCGAGGAACAAGCAAAACAGGTTGTTAGGAGGTCCCCATAGATTAAATTTGCTTTGTTTTCAGATGTTTGGACTGCCCTGAGTGCTGGCGCTTGGCACGGCATCTTTACATAAAGGGAGACATCCCACCTGTTTCTTGGGCTCTAAGGTGTGGCTTAGGGAAGGGCCTTACCCCAAGAGGGGGTTGGGAGGGAGGGCGCTTAGAATGACGTCTTCCAAACAAGTCTTTGACTGTAACCAGCAGAGAGAGGGCCTGGTCTTCTCGAAAGTGTCCCAGGTCATCTTTGCGAGTCCTTCAGGGGTCAGAAAACCCAGTAAAGACAGAGAAAAGGAAAACTCAGCCCTCTTACCTTTTTCCAGCAGCTATAGTTCCTTCCCCAATGGAAAACATGATCGTGAATCTGCCACAGGGCTGGGTGAGTGGAGATAGTGTGGTCTGAGGCAGTCTCTCTGAAAACTGGTTCTTTCCCCTAAATCTGACGGAGGTTCCAGAGGCTGTGGTGGGGGAGGGAACTGGTCAGGAGAGAAGACTGAGGTCAAAGGCTGATGACCAGCTCCCAGGGTTAAGCAAAGGCAAGAGCCCAGTGTTGTTTAATTAGTAAAGAAGTTTCAAAGTTCAGTCAGGCCCAGGGAAAGTATGGCCCATCTTTTCTGCCCATACTCCCTCATTCTCCCCTCCACTTGGAAAGAAAAGGAAAAGGGAGACATGTTCACAAATTTCAAACTTGGTCAGAGAATTACTTGACTTAGGAGAATTTTATCTTCGGTAGTTCCCCCCTCCCCCCACCCTGGTTAACCAAACCAAGAGGTAGAAATAGGTGAATATAATTGGCCAAGTTGAATGTTCAGAAACTTCTAGCCATCTTTCTGCTCAGTCCAATACCTCTTCTCTCACAGCTTTCTTTGGGGAAAGAAAGAGTTCACAATGTCTAATCAAAGGAGAGGGGAGAAGAGGAACTTTCCGAGACAAGGTGCTACCTTCAGGCTTTTGAGAGCTGAGGTCACCCTGACCCAGACCATGGTTGTACTTGTCATCCACAGACTGATCATTCCCCACTCAGCCCTGAAGTGATGGGATGTGGGGTACAAGAGCAGGAGCCTCAGGGTGCTGGTTGGGAGATACCTAGCAAAATTTTATTTGGCAACCAGCAGACAGTATGGGGCAGGCTGAAAATATACATGTAACTGCTGAAATACTTCTTAAAAAGCAAACAACCCAGCGTACATTTCATTGCGCGAATTGTTACTTTTACTAGTTATTGGAGAGCTTAAGTTAATTCAACTGAATGAGAATAAAAGACAGGTTTATTTATATTTCCCTTTTCCTAAATAGCCAAAAAGCAGTATCACAGGGATTGCTACAACAGTGTTCACAGGATAGAGCACCTTTTGTATGGTTGAAGACTCCTTGATGTTGTTATTTCAGTGGTGGTAATTCAGAGAATTCATTATTCTTTAGACAAGTAAGCCCTATCTAGACTGAATATGTCTAAGTTTTTGGATGATTCAGACCCTGGACACCTTGAGGAGTCCCATGGGCAGCTTGGACAGTCGTGAGGAATTGTCCAAAGGATGCCAGAATGCTCAGGGCCAATTGTTACTCTAAATTAAAGACAGTTGGAAAGTCTCCCATTCAAACACTATGTACAACAAATACAGGCGTGCTACCCTCTGCCCACAGGCACTGTCCTCAGGGCTAGGTATTCTAGTCAGGGGAGGCATGCAGCAATCACATAAAGAAATTTAAATATGAAAAATAAATATGTATATCATAAACACCGGTCAGTCAGGTGTTAAGGGCCATGGAGAATAAAAATAAAGCAGGGCAGGAGGATAGAAAGTAATGGGGGCATTGGGGGTGCCATTTTAGAAAGGATGGTAGGAAAGGCATCTTCATGGATTGACATAAGGAGACAAGAATGAAACGAGGAAGGGAGCCACATAAATATCTGCAGGATGAACTGTCTATATAGGAGAAACAACAAAGGTCCTGACTGGGGAGTGTGCTGTTCAGACCTATTGTTTTAGCTTGTAGGAGTCGTGAGGCTTGTACCTTGTAAAGAAGATTATAGGAGGGCAGGTGAGGGGGTCCTGTGAGAGGAGTGGTGGTGATCTGGTGAACATCTGCAGGAAAAAAGATGAGGGTGCATATACCACCTGACCAAGGAGTTAACTATACATCAGGGATTGGGTTTAATGTGTTCATTCATTCATTGAGCCATATGGACATTTAATTAACAAACATTTACTAAACGCCTATGTGTGTCAGGCATGGTGCTGGGTCTTGAGATATAAAGATGAATATGGTATGCACTTCGGCCCTCAGGGAGCTCAGTGCTCAGTTGGAGAACCCAGACACGTGGGTAAACATCCCAATTGATTCTCGGGTCACATGAGAGAAGTGTGTGTAGGGGAAGGGGAAAGGCATATAGGAGGGTCTGGTCAGTGGAGCTGGGGGAAGTGGGGCAGGAGATAATCAGGAGATGACAATGTTGTAAACACTTTGCAAGAATAAGACTTTAGTTTTTTATTTTAAGGTAACTAAGGTAAAACTTTTACAGAAAAGTTGCAAAATGAGTACAAAATATTTTTGTATACCTTTCACTCAGATTCCCCAAATGTTAATAACATTTTACCATGTTTGCTTTTCATTCTTTCTCCCTCTCTCTTTCTCTGTGTATATGTATATGCACATATTATTATTCTCTTTTCTATACTGTAATGCAATGTTCCTGAAAACAGCAACTTCCCCTTATATGGCCACAGTATAAGATCAAAATCAGGAAATTAACATTGATAATGTACTATTATCTAATCTATAAACCTTATTCTAATTTTACCAATTGTCCCACTGCTGATTGTTGTAGCAGTGGTTCTCAAATTTCTTGGTCTCAGGATCCCTTTATAATCTTAAAAATTATCAGTGATCCCAAAGAACTTTTGTTTGGTGTGGGTTATACTTGGTGTATTAGAAATTAAATCTGAGGAATTTTTTAAAACCCAAGAATACACAAAACACCTTTCATTAGCCACCAGAATGATGACATCATTACACATCTTGTAGCTTCTGGAAAACTATACTGTACATTTGTGAGAAAATGAGAATGTAAAGCCAAACAAGTCGTTATTATTAAAATAGTTTTGACTTCATGATGTACCCACTGAAAGGGTTTGGGGGATCCCCAGGTTCCCTGGACCACACACGACAACCACTGATTATAGCAAAAAATATATATATATATATTTTTTGCATTAGTTGTCTCTTGGGTCTTCTCCAGTTTGTAACAGGTTCTCTCTCTTTGTCTTTCAAAGAAATGTCTTTTTGGCATTTTTGAAGAGTACAGGCCGGTTATTTTGAAGAATGTCTTTCAAACTGTGTTTGCCTGAGGTTTCCTCATGATTAGGTTGAGGCTATACATTTTTTGGCGGGAATGCTACAGAAGTGATACAGTGTTCTTCTCAGGGATCACATCAGGGGGCAGATGATGTTGACTTGTCTTGCTCCTGGTGATGTTAACTTCAATCACCTGGCTAATGTGCCGTCTGGCAAGTTTCTCTGCTATAAAATTACAGTTTTTCCCGTTTTAATTAGTAAGTGTCTTGTGGGGAGATACTTTGAGTGTATGTAAATAAAGTTTCTCTCATCAAAGTCTCACCTGCTAATTGTAGCATTCCTCAGTGATTCTTTTCTAAGACTTTTTAAGCATGTAGCTTCCTTGTTATTTTCCATATTTCCCCCAAAATTTTATCACTAAAACATTAGATTTAAAGGGGTTGACTGCTAGACAACACACTTGGTTAGCTAGGCTGTGAAGAAATAGGCCCTTTCATCCATTGTTGGTGGGGCGGAAGTGCAAAACGTTATAACTTTGAAGGGAAATTTGGCAATACTTACCGAACTTACAAATGCATTTACCCTTTGAACTGGCAATCCCACTTAGGGAAATTTCATCCTACAGATATAACTGTGTGGGTATAAATGAGGTTATCAATTGTAACCTAATTTGTAATAGCAACAGACTGGAAACAGTTCCCATCTGTAGGGGACTAGCTAAATAAACCAAGGGACAACCACACAATGGAAAACTATGCCACTGTCAAAAAGAAAGAGGATGCTCTCTATGGACGCATGTGGAAGGATCTCCAGGATAATTATTAAGTGAAAAAGCAAGCTACAGAACAGTGTTTATAGTGTGCTGCCTCCTTGTGTATGCCAGAGTGGGAATGACAGAGGCGAGGAATGGACAGAGACCGGGGTGGGAGGGAAACGTCTCGATGACAACCACTTACTCTCTTACCCTTGTCAGTGTTATAGTCCACAGAACCGAGATCCCTGGGGAGAACTCTTGGGAACATAGGAGCACTAGGTCATGATGAAGGCAGTGACAGCACCTAAGAGGAAAGAGGCAGGCCGAGTCCCTGACTAGTGACAAGGCAGAGAAGGAGAGCAGGGGAAGCCCAGTTCAGTGTCTGCAGGTGGAGCAGAGGTGTTTAAATGAGCCCTGCCTAGCAAAGTATTTCTAATATCTGTATAATATTTCATTGGCTATAATTTAATGATTAGTTTACTGTTAGATATTAGCTTAGATCATACTCTTTAAAATTTTGAATATGAAAATAATAATAGGTGCCATTTAGAAATACTAATAGGATCTATGCTAAATGCTTTACAGGCATTAGCTTAAATCATTCTCTCATTAACTCTACCAGGTAGATTGCATTATTCCCAATTTACAGATTAGAAAACTGCTAATTACAAAGGTTAAGTACTTGCCCCCTAATCACAAAGCTAGCAGAGCTGAAATTCAACCCCCTGTCCGCCTGTTTCAATGGTCTGGTGCCCCAAAATGAGAGTTATGAAGAAAACAGTGTCCAATTGTTATTCTTGAAGCAGGTTTTATGACCTCACCACCTGGTTCTTCTCCTCTGGATAATCTTTCAAGTTTGTCTATGATTCTCTCAAATTCGAGGGCCCAGAAATGAACCCAAGGGCGGCCATCTTTACCTTTCGTTATCCATATTTTATTAGAAGGCATTTGTGTCTGAAGCACATTCCAAGTGAGCACAGCCACAGCACGGCCCGGGCATCCCAGCACACTAGCTCTTTCTTTTGGGGTAGCTCAGTCTACAAACCTCATGGATGAAAACGAGGCTGGACCTAAGCCCGGGGAGTTACCAGCCCAGCTCTTTCCTGCCTCTCACCTCTTGGCCCCAGCACATTTGGGAATCTGGGATCCCGTGCCCTGGAAGGAGAGAAAATAACCCCAGCATGAATCCAGACAGGGAAGCACTGTGCCTGAGGCTGTCCCACCCACTGTTGCCGTCAGCAGTTTGGAGGAAGACGCAGTCAAGAAATAGTCCAGGAGCAGTGGGAGCAGCAGTGCCCTGTGCCCCCGGCTTCAGTTCCACCCTCTCCTGCTCCAGCAGGTCTCCTTAGCTTTCCAGTTGGTCTTTAACACCAGCCCGGTCTCTGGTACGTGCTGCACACAGCTTTCCCAGCCTTTCCATGTCTAGATTCAGACGACCTCAAATCCTTCCTCTGGGTCCAGCTTAGGCTGTTTGGACAAGGAAAGGGAAAAGGCTCCTGTATATCAGGCAAACTAACTTCTATATTGAAATACAATAATAGTATACTTACATAGTAAGTTCTTCATGGAAACTTCTAACCATTTCTGGAGACAGAACTTTTATCAGCTAAAAATTAGCTTTTTGAGGAGAATTCCCCCCTTCTTTGTGGCACTATTTTTCTCTGGTCTGAGTAGAAATGAGATTAGAAGGAGCACATGGGGCTTCCCTGTGCTTGGCTGTGTTAGAGGTAGCTTCGAGGAGTTATTCAGGGAAAGAATGTAACATTCGGTCACCCTCTCTCTTTTTTTTTTTTAATTCCATTTTATTGAAATATATTCACATACCATACAATCATCCGTGGTATACAATCAACTGTTCACGTTACGATCATATAGTTATGCATTCATGACCACAATCTATTTCTGAAGATTTTCCTTACATCAGAAAGAATCAGAATAAGAATAAAAAATAAAAGTAAGAAAAGAACACCCAAACCATCCCCCCATCCCACCCAATTTGTCATTTAGTTTTTGTCCCCATTTTTCTACTCATCCATCCATACACTAGATAAAGGAAGTGTGATCCACAAGGTCTTCACAATCACACTGTCACCCCTTGTAATCTACATTATTATATAATCGTCTTCAGGAGTCCAGACTACTGGGTTGGAGTTTGGTAGTTTCAGGTATTTATTTCTAGCTATTCCAATACGTATAGAGGTGTTATCTATATAGTGCATAAGAATGTCCACCACAGTGACCACTCGACTCCATTTGAAATCTCTCAGCCACTGAAACTATTTCGTCTCATTTTGCATCCCCCTTTTGATCAAGAAGATATTCTCAATCCCACAATGCTAGGTCCACATTCATTGCCGGGAGTCATATCCTGCGTTGCCAGGGAGGTTTACACCCCTGGGAGTTGGGTCCCACATAGAGGGGAGGGCAGTGAGTTCACCTGCTGAGGTGGCTCAGTTAGAGAGAGAGAGGGCCACATCTGAGCAACACAGGGTACTCAGGGGGAGACTGTTAGGCACAATTATATGCAAGTTTAGCCTCTCCTTTGCAGTAACGAGCTTCATAAGGGCAAGTCCCATGCTCGAGGGCTCAGCACATCAAACTGCCAGTCCCAAAGTTTATGACAACATCAACACCAGTCCAGGTGAGGAAGTCCAACACTTCTGCACCTTCCCCTAGCTCCTCAGGGTGGGCGGTCGGGGGGCTGTAAATATATTTTTTATTCTCTGCCCAAATTACTTTGGGATGTGTCACTATTTCACTCTAACCTATACTAACCTACCGTATCTCACTTCCTATTCAAAGTTCCATGTAATTGTTCAGTCACCCTCTCTTTTAAATTCCTGCTTCCCTAGTTCTGATCCCTGGTCTCAGTAGTAACTTCTATGAGCAGGTAATTCAGCTGGTTCTTGCCCATTGCCTCACCTCCTGGACTGTTCTAATCTTTTCTTTGGACCCAAGAGTAAGACCTTGGCAGAGAACAAACAGTAGGGCTGAGCTCTTGCTGTGGTTACTGAGTAACTCAAAGCTTCACTCTTCCATAGAAAGTTGGCATAAAAACAAAGAAGTCTCCAAATGTCCTGGATTTCCAGTTTATTAGGTAATTATGACATTTTAATTAAGGCAAAATAAAGTTTATAAAAATAAATCCTGCATTTTCATTTGGCAGCTTTCAGCAGAGACTCTCACAGCATCTCAGTGGAGTTTATCACAAATCCTCATATCTGTTGGAAAGCTTAGTTTTGTTTTCAGGGAAACCAAATCAAAATAGCAAATATTTATCGAACACATCCAGTGCACACAGCACAGGGCCTTGAATGTACCAGGTACTCAATAAATATTTGTGTTTGAAGAAACCCAGTTCCAGAGTGCTTTTGCTGACTTATCAACAGGAAATACTTTAAATTCCTTCCACATGGAAGGTGAAGACTATCAATTAAGGTAAAAAAAAAATGCTTACTTATCCGGTGTAATTGACATCTTGCTTGAACAGAAACACCAGGCAAGGGTATTCTTGGGAGACTGAGCAAGAGTTGCATGGGTCAAAGGTCATTGCTTCTACATTAGTTCACAAAGTTATAGTTGGTGCAAGAGAAATGGGGAAAGGGAGAAGACAGAGCTCAGAGGCAGAGATAGTTGGGAGAAGGTTCCTTGGTGAGATAGGGGAGGGATTGGATGGATTCAGAAACAACAGCAAGAAGCTCATGGTAAAGCTAGAGCCAGTGGTGCTTGTTTTGATAAACACAGGTCACTGACATGGTTGGTGCCTTTTACCCACCTCTGCCAAGGGCTGCTCGGGCAGAATTTGACCAAGTCCATTTGAGGGATGATGTGGAAATGAGGGCCTAGGAATGAACACAGTCCAGCGGCTTTTATCCAGGATACGTCAGGACCCATAGTTGCTGTGAGGCCCTTCCCAAATGCAGACTGCTGGCAGTGCTGAAAACTAACAGCTGCTGCTTGGATGCAGCTCTAACTTCAAACGGAATCAAGCTTCAGGATCATACCTCAAAGTAGACTATGTCAGAGTTGGCCAGTTCAGCTAACCAGAAAATAATTCTGGAAGCAAAACCCTGAAGCTGCCCACAGTTAGAGGGAGAAACTGCCCAGCCCACTCTGGGGAGGCAGCCTGAGTAGTATCCTTGGTCAGGAGTTCATCATGTTCTCTAGCTTGTCCTCAGGCTCACAAAACACCTGGGTAAAGATGAGAGCAATCTTCAACAACATAAACCAAATGCATCCCCTGCCCCATAATATCGACAGCCCTTTTCAATATGAACAAGTTAGGGTGGTCACTGCCCAGATACCCCTGAAGATTGAGAAAGTGATCAAAAGAGAGAGAGGGCTAACAACAGACAAGATAGGATTTAACAAAGGATTATGAATACTGAATCTTTGCATAAATATATATATATTTTTAGTTGCTAGGGTACTAGAATAGCTAGAAGGAAATAACTGACACGGTGGAACTGTAACCCATCACTTTCTTTGAAATTTGCTTCATAACTACTTGTTAAATCCTACTTTGAAAGTTATCACCTTTCTGTATATACGTTAAACTATACAATAAGGAAATAACTGAAATTGTGGAACTGTAACCCATAGCAACCCATAACATTCTTTGAAATTTGCTCTCTAACTATTTGTTAAATCATACTTTGAAAGTTATTGCTTTTCTGTATATATATTTCACAATTAAAAAAAAAAAAGACAAGGGCAAGCCTAGGGACTGAGGAAAATTAGAGAGTACTTTTTAGATTATATTAAACTGAAAACTTTTGGACTTAGGAGGATAATAGGATGATGATAAACTGAGATAAAGTGTAGGTTTTCCTTGAAACTGAATATTTTCAAGGGTTTTGATACTGCAAAGATAATATTTTGCCCCCTAACTTGGTGGTGTGGATACAGATCTAGTGCTTGGTCAAGAAAACGGTGGGAAGCAGCCGACTTTGGTGGCACCTGTTCAGATGTTTAGTAATGATCATCATGCTTCTGTCATCTGTTTTCAGGCGAATGGCTCCATTATCCGCTGTCTCAGAAATTCTTCCCTACATTTTCATCCCCATTGTCCTTTTTTAAACCCTCATGATTTCCTGTAAGTCTATTACAACAAACTCATAACTGGCTCAGGCTCTATTCCACTTCAAACAAGAATAACCACATCACTTTTTTGAGTATGATGTTAGCTGTGGGCTTTTCAAACATTCCTTTTTATTATGTTGAGGAAGTTTCCAACCATTCTTAGTTTTCTAAGTGTTTTTATCAAGAAGTGATGCTGGATTCTGTCAAATGCTTTTTCTGTGTCAGTTGAGCTAAACGTGTTTTTTTTTTTTTACATTGTCTATTGTGATTACATTAATTGATTTTCTTTTGTTGAACCACCCTTGCATACCTGTGATAAATCCCACTTGATCATAGTATATAATTATTTTAATGTGCTGTTGGGTTTGGTTTGCTAGTATTTGTTGAGGATTTTTGTATCTATATTCATAAGGGATATTGGTCTGTAATGTTATTTGTGGTACCTTTATCTGGTTTTGGTTTTAGGGTGATGCTGGCCTTATAGAATGAGTTAGGGAGTGTCCCCTCTTCTTCAATTTTTTGGAATAGATTAAGCAGCATTGGTATTAATTCTTCTTGGCGAAATTTCCCTGTGAAGCCATCTGTTCCTGGACTTTTCTTTGTTGGGAGGATTTTGTTTTGTTTTCCTCTGTTAGAGAAGTTGTGAGTTTACAGGACAATTATGTATAAAACACAGGATTCCCATTTACCATCCCACAACAAACACCTTGCCTTGGTATAGAAGATTTGTTAAAACTGATAATAGCAAACTTTTATAATTGTACTATTAATTAAAATTCATGGTTTAACTTAGGGTTCACTGTGTAGTTTCCATGAATTTTTAAAAAAATTTTATTCTGTTACCATATATGCAATCTAATATTTCTCCTTTTAATCATATTCAGGTATATATTTCAGTGTTGTTAATTTTATTCACATTATTGTGCTACTATGACTATCATCCATTACCAAAACATTTCCTTCCTTCCAAATAGGAACCCTGTGCATTGAAAGCCTTGACTTCCATTTCCCTATTCCCTCTCCCCCCACTCCATCACCTGGTAACCTATATTCTAGAGTCTGACTCTATGAGTTTGCATCTTCAAATTGTTTTAAATCAGTGAGATCATACAATATTTGTCCTTTTGTGTCTGGCTCATTTCACTCAACACAATGTCTTCAAGGTTCATCCATGTTTTCACGTGATCAAGACTTCATTCCTTTTTTTATATCTGAATAATATTCCATTGTATGTATATACCCCATTTTATTTATCCATTCATCGGTTGCTGGACACTTGGTCTGCTTCCATCTTTTGGCAATTGTGAATAATGCTGCTATGATCATCGGTGTCCAAATATCTGTTCAAATCCCTGCTTTCAATTCTTTAGGAAATATACCTAGTAATAGGATTGTAGGGTCATGTGATAATTCTGTATTTAGCTTTTTTAGGAGCCTCCAAACTATCTTTCAGAGCGGCAACACCATTTTACCTTGGCCGCAGCAATGAGTGTTCCTATTTCTCTGCATCCTCTTCAACACTTGTTATTTTCCATTTTTTAAAATAATGGTTGTGAAATAATACCTCATTGTGGTTTTATTTGCACTTCCCTAATTGCTAATGATGTTGAGCATCTTTTCATGTGCTTTCCGGCCATTTGTATATGTTTTGTGGAGAGATGTCTGTTCATGTCTTTAGCCCATTTTTTAATTGGGTTTATCTTTTTGTTGTTAACATTGAAGGATTTCTTTATATTATGGATATTAATCCTTCATTGGATATGTGGTTTCCAAATATTTTCTCCTGTTGTGCAGGATGTCTTTTTACTTTCATGATAAGTCCTTCAAGGAACAAAAGTTTTTTTTATTTTAATATGGTCCCATTTATCTATTTTTTTCTTTTGTTGCTTGTGCTTTTGTTATGAAGTCCAAGAAACTATTGCCTAGCACAAGGTCCTAAAGATGCTTCTCTATGTTTTCTTCTAGGACTTTTATAATTCTAGCTTTTTTTATTTAGGTCTTTGACACATTTTGAATTGCTTTTTATATGAGGTGAGGTAGGAGTCCTTTTATTTGCAAATGGAGGTCCTATTATTCCAGCACCATATGTTGAAGAAACTGTTTTTTTTCACAGTTGAGTATTCTTTGCCACCTTGTCAAAAATCAGTTGGTGAGGGTTGATTTCTGAACTTTCAATTTTATTCTATTGGTCTTTATGTCTGTCCTTTTGCCAGTACCATGCTGTTTGTATTATTGTGACTTTGTAATATGTGTGTGTATAATTTTTTAAATTCGATTTTATTAAGATATATTCACATATCATACAATCATCCATGGTGTACAATCAGTTGTTCACAGTACCATTATATAGTTGTGCATTCATCACCACAATCGATTTTTGAACATTTTCATTACCACATACAAAACAGAATAAGAATTAAAGTAAAAAAGAACACCCAAAACATTCTACACACACCCATCCCTCCTTTTTATTCATTTAATTTTTGTCCTCATTTTTCTATTCATCTGTCCATATACCATATAAAGGGAGTGGGAGCCACAAAGTTTTCACAATCACACAATCACACAGTGTAAGCTATATAGTTATACAATTGTCTTCAATAATGAAGGCTACTGGGTTGCAGTTCAACAGTTTCAGGTATTTCCCTCCGGCTATTCCAACATACTGAAAACTACAAACGGATATCTATATAATGCATAAGAATAACCTCCAGAATGACCTCTCGACTCTGAGATCTCTCAGCCACTGAAACTTTATTTTGTTTCATTTCTCTTCCCCCTTTTGGTCCGAGAAGGCTTTCTCAATCCCCTGATGTCAGATTCAAGCTCAGTCCCATGAGTCATATCCCACATTGCCAGGGAGACCTGTACTTGTGGGAGTCATGTCGCACAAAGGGGAGAGTGCAGTGTATTATGTTTTAAGATCAGGAAATAGTAGTCCTCCAACTTTACTCATCTTTTTCAAGAGGACTTTATCTATTCAGTGACCCATACCCTTCCATATAAATTTGATGATTCATTTCTGCAAAGAAGATTTTTGGAATTGCAGTGAGTCTATAAATTGCTTTGGGTAGTATTGAGATCTTAATGACATGTGGTGTTCTAATCCATGGCATGGAATATTCTTCCATTTATTTAGATCTTCTTTTATTAATTTAAGCAATGCTTTTTAGTTTTTTGTGTACAAGTCCTTTACTTCTTGGTTAGATTTATTCCTAAATATTTTATTTTTTTAGTTGCTACTGTGAATGGAATTTTTTTTCCTTGATTTCTTGTCCCAATTATTCATTGCTTGTTACTAATTTTGGGGTGTTGATCTTGTATCCCACCACATTGCTGAATTAATTTATTAAATCTGGGAGCTTTGTGGAGTTTTCAGGGTGTTCTGTATATAGGATGATGTCATCTGCAAATAGTGAAAGTTTTAGTTCTTCCTTTCTAATTTGGAATGCTTTTTACTTCTTTCTCTTGAATAATTACTCCAGCTAGAATTTCCAGTACAGTATTGAATAACTGTGGTGATAGTGGGCATCCTTGTCTTGTTCCTGATCCTTAGAGGGAAAGCTGTCAGTTTTTCACCATTGAGTATAATATTAGATGTGAGTTTTTCATACATGCCCTTTATCATGTTGAGGAAGTTTCCTTCTATACCTAGTTTTCTAAGTGTTTTTATCAAGAAAGGGTGCTGGATTTTGTCAAATATCTTTTCTGCATTGAGTGAGATGAATCATATAAATTTTCCTTTTTCTGTTAATGAGGTATATTACATTAATTGATTTTTTTATGCTAAGCCAATTTTGCATACCAGGGATAAATCCCACTTGATCATATTAATTCTCTTAATATGCTATTGGATTTGATTTGCTGTTATTTTGTTGAGGATTTTGCATCTATATTCATAAGAGATAGTGGTCTACAGTATTTTTTTCTTGTGGTAGCTTTATCCAGCTTTGGTATGAGGGTGATGTTGGCCTCATAGAATAAGTTAGGGAGTGTTCCCTCCTCTTCAGTTTTTTGGAAAATTTTGAGCAGAATTAGAGTTAAGACTTCTTGAAATGTTTAGTAAAATTCCCCTGTGAAGCCATCTGGTACTGGGCTTTTCTTTGTTGGGAAGTGTTTGATTACTGATTCAATCTCTTTACTAGTAATTGGTTTGTTGAGACCTGTGTCTTCTTGAGTCAAGGTAAGTAGTTTGTGTGTTTCTAAGAATGTGCACATTTCATCTAGGTTATCTAATTTATTGGCATACAGTTATTCAAAGTATCTTCACATAGCCCTTTTTATTTCAGTGGGGTCAGTCTTAATACCTCCCTTTTCTCTTCTGATTTTTTGTTATTTGTATCCTCTCTATTTTCTTTATTAGTCTACTGAAATGTTTGTCAATTTTGTTGATATTTTCAAAGAACCAAATTTTGGTTTTGTTGATCCTCTCTGTTGTTTTTGTTTTCAATTTCATTGATCTCAGCTCTAATCTTTTTTTATTTCCTTCCTTCTGCTTGCTTTGGTTTACTTTGCTCTTCTTTTGGGAGTTCTTCTAGTTTTGAGGTTAGGTTTCCAACTTCAAGTCTTTCTCCTTTTAAAAAAAATGTTTTTGTCTTCCATTTACGTTTTCTTTCCTTTCTATTTGTTCATTTTTTCAATGCACATTTATTGAGATATATTTTCACACCATACAAACCGTCCAAAGTATACAATTACTGACTCACATTTACATCACATACATGTATGTGCATACAACCCCATGATCAATTTTAGAACATTTTCATTACTCCAGAAAAGAAATAAAAATAAAAAAGAAAACTCAAATCCTCCCAACCCCCTTATCCCTCCCATAGTATTGGTGTAGTACATTTGTTACTGCTGATGAGAGAATTTTAAAATCTTGATATTAACTATAGTCCATAATTTACAATAGGTACATTTTTTCCTATATACCTCTCTATTATTAACTCCTTATAATAGTGTCATACATCTGCTGTAGTTCATGAAAGAGATTTTTTTATATTTGTACAGTTAATCATGAACATTGTCCACCACAAGATTCACTGTGTTAGACATTCCCATGTTTTATCCTCCAACTTTTCTTCTGGTGACATACATGACTCAAAACATCTCCTTTCCACCACATTCACACAACATTCCACACTGTTAATTACTCTCACAACAATGTGCTGTCATCTCTGTCCATTTCCAAACATTTAAGTTCAACCTGGTTAAACATTCTGTACATATTAAGCAACTGTTCCCCATTCTATATTCTGTTAACCTATATTCTATATTTTGTCTCTGAGTTTACATATTATAGTTAGTTCATATCAGTGAGATCATACAATATTTGTCCTTTTGTATCTGATTTAATTCACTTAACAATGTCCTCAAGTTTCAACCATTTGTGTACTGCAGGACTTCATTCCTTCTTACTGCTGAATAATATTCCATCATATGTATATACCACATTTTGTTTGTCATCTGTTGATGGACACTTGGGTTGTTTCCATCTTTTAACAGTTGTGAATAATGCCACTATGAACATCAGTGTGCAAATGTCTGTTCCACTCCCTGCTTTCAAATCTGCTGAGTATATCCTGACTGGCAGGATTCTGGGTCATCAAACAACTTTTTACTTAGCTTCCTGAGGAACTGCCAAGTCATCCTTCACAAAGGCTATACCATTTTACATTCCTACCAGCAATGAATACATTTTCCAATTTCTCCAGAACCTCTCCAACACTTGTAGTTTCCTTTTTCTGTAATACCAACCATTCTAATAGGTGTGAGATGATATCTCGTTGTGGTTTTGATTTGCATTTTCCTAATAGCTGTTGAAACTAAGTATCTTTTCATGTGCTTTTTAGCCATCTGTATTTTCTCTTTGGAAAAATGTCTATTCTTGTCTTTTGACCATTTTTAAATTAGGTTGTTTGTCTTTTTATGTTGAGTTGTAGGATTTCTTGGTGTATTGTGGATATCAAACCCTTATCAGAAATGTGGTTTCCAAATCTTTCCTCCCTTTGAATCAGTTGCCTTTTCACCCTTTTGACAAAGCCCTTGGAAGCCCTGAAGTATTCAATTTTGAGGGGTTCCCATTTATCTATTATTTTTTTTCATTGCTTGTGCTTTGGGTGTAAAGTCTAAGAAACTACTGCCTATCACTAGATTTTGAAGATGTTTCCCTACATTTTCTTCTGGGAGTTTTACAATATTGATTTTTATATTTAGGTCTTTGATCCATTTTCAGTTAATTCATGTATAGTGTGTGAGATAGGAGTCCTCTTTCATTCTTTTGGTTATGGATATCCATTTCTTCCATCATCATTTATTGAAGAGACTGTTCTGTCCCAGTTGAGGGGGCTTGGGAGTCTTGTCAAAAATCTGTTGACCATAGATATGAGGATCTGTTTCTGAATTCTCAATTCCATTGATCAATATATCTATCTTTAAGTCAGAACCAGGCTGTTTTGACCACTGTGGCTTTAAACATGCATTAAAGTCAGGAAGCATGATACCTCCCACTTCATTCTTCTTTTTCAAGATGTTTTTAGCTATTCAAGGCCCTTTACCCTTCCAAATAAAATTGATAATTAGCTTTTCCATTTCTGCAAAGTAGTCTGTTGGAATTCTGATTTGAATTGCATTGAATCTGTAGATCAATTTGGGTAGAATTGACATCTTAATGACATTTAGCCTTCCAATCCATGAACCCGAAATGTCTTTCCACTTATTCAGGTCTTCTTTGATTTCTTTTAGCAACGTTTTGTGGTTTTCTGAATACAGGCCCTTTACATCCTTGGTTAAGTTTTTTCCTAGATATTTGATTCTCTAAGTTGCTGTTGTAAATGGAAGTTTTTTCTTAATCACCTTTTGGATAGCTCGTTACTAGTGTATAGAAACACCATTGATTTTGCATGTTGATCTTATATCCTACCACTTTTCTGAACTCTTATTGGCTGAAGTAGCTTTGTTGTTTTTTCACAATTTTCTAAATATAGTATCATGTCATCTGCAAATAATGACAGTTTTACATCTTCCTTTTCAATTTGGATGCCTTTTATTTCTTTTTCTTGCCTAATTGTGATACCAGACAAAGGCAATGAGTTCTTTGCCCAATGCATTCAAATGACCAATTCCTGAGACACCAGGTTTTCAAAGAGAGAAAGAGTTTATTGCTAGGCGTGAAGCAGGAGATCAGATGACCTCCCAAAATCTGCCTCCCTGAACTGCAGCAATTCTGATGATTTTATAGTATCAAAAGATGGGCAGGTTTTAGGATAATAAGCACAATGGCTCCAGATGACGTAATTAGAGGTGACCTAATTATTGAGCATGTGCAGACTGATTACATGCTTAGTCACAGAATGTATGTAAGAAAATTGCAGCCTTACTATGATGATGGGCATGATTTTTAATATTATAATGAGGTATAGGTTACTTACAAGTTAAAGTCTACACTACTGCGCATGTCAGGAAGTCCCATTTTGGTTAGACCCAGTTTTGGTTATCAATCAAGATAACTTTGGAATTGGGGTCAGTTAGTTCTGGGCTGACCCAAGGCCCTTTATTAATAAACACTAGGGGCTGTCTTCAGTGATCATAAGATTCTAAAGTCAAAAAACTAGGCAAAATTGGTACAGGTGAAAGTCAGTCACAAGGTTTATACAGTCACAAGGGTACAAGATAAAGGCTATACAATCATTATCAGAGATCAAGGCAGCTGGATTACTGTTCAAAGATTTCAGGTATTTCCCTTTGTTTATTCTAATATACCATAAAGTAAAAAGGAATATCTATATAACAATTCAGTAATCATAATCATCACTTAAATCCTAACTTCTTGGTTACAATTGCTCTAGCTAGAACTTCTAGCACAATTTTGAATGGCAGTGGTGACAGTGGGCATCCTTGTCTTTTCCTGATCTTCGAGGAAAAGCTTTCAGTCTCGCACCATTGAATATGATGTTAGCTGTGGGTTGTTCATAAATGCACTTTATCATGTTGAGGAAGTTTCCTTTAATTCCTATGTTTTAAAGTGTTTTCAATATGAAAAGATGCTGAATTTTGTCAGTGCCTTTACTGAAACAATTTAGATGATTTTATGGTTTTACCCATTTGATTTGTTAATGTGGTATATTATATTAATGGATTTTCTTGTGTTGAACCACCCTTGCATACCTGGGATACAACCTACTTGGTTATGGTGTATAATTCTTTTAATATACTGTTGGATTCTATTTGCAAGTATTTTGTTAAGAATTTTAGCATCTGTATTCATTAGAGAGATTGGTCTGAAGTTTTCTTTTCTTATAGTATCTATCTGGCTTTGGTATTAGGGTGATGTTGGCTTCATAGAATAAGTTAGGTAGTGTTCCCTCTTCTTCAATTTTTTGGAAGAATTTGAGCAGGAATGGTATTAATTCTTCTTGAAATACATGATAAAATTTGCCTATGAAGCTGTGCAGTCCTGAGTTTTTCTTTGTTGGTATTTTTTTTTATCATGATTGTTCACATACCATACAATTATCCAAAGATCCAAAGTGTGCAATCAATTGCCCCGATACCATCATACAGCTGTGCATCCATCACCACAATTAATTTTTGTTCAATTTTTAGAATATTTTCATTACTCCAGGAAAGAAATAAAGACAAAAAAAAAAGGGGGAGAAACTCAAATCCTCTCATATCTCTAACGACCCCCTCCATTGTTGACTTGTAGTATTGGTATAGTACATTTGTTACTGTTGACAAAAGAACACTGAAATACTTCTGACTGTAGTATATAGTTTGCAATAGGTATATATTTTTTCCTATATGCCCCTCTATTATTAACTTTCAGTTTTAGTGTCATACATTTGTTCTGGTTCATGAAAGAGATTTCTAATATTTGTACAATTAATCTCAGACATTGCCCACCAAAAGGTTTACTGTTTTACAAATTTCCATCTTTTAACCTCCAACTTTCCTTCTGGTGACATACATGACTCTGAGCTTCCCCTTTCCACCACATTGCACCATTCAGCACTGTTAGTTATTCTCACAACATGCTACTGTCACCTCTGTTCATTTCCAAATGTTTAAGTTCACCCTAGTTGAACATTCTGCTCATACTAAGCAACCACTCCCCATTCTTTAGCCTTGTTCTATGTCTTGGTAACTTATATTTCATGTCTATGAGTTTACATATTATAATTAGTTCCTATCAGTGAGACTCTGCAATATTTGTCATTATGTGTCTGGCTTATTTCACTCAGTGTATTGCCCTCAAGGTTTCATCATCAACCCATTTTTTTTTTTAAGATGGTTTTGTTCACACGCCATACATTCCATCCCAAGTAAACAATTGATTGTTCCCTGTATAGGCACATATTTATGTGTTCACCACCCTCACCACTATCTATATAAGGACATCTACATTTCTTCACAAAGCAGGGAGAAGAGTCAAAGAAGGTAGGGAGACAAAAGTAAAAGAAAAAAGAAAGAGAAAAAAATGACAGCTAGGAAGCAGCAAAAGGAATGATAACCTTAGGTCAAAGTAGAATAAAGAGTCAGACAATACCACCAATGCCAGGAATCTCACACCCCTCCCCTATGCCCCCCTCTTATCTGCATTTACCTTTGTCTATTGCCTTTGTTACATTAAAGGAAGCATAATACAATGATTCTGTTAATTATAGTCTCTAGCTTACATTGATTGTATTTTCCCCCCAGTACCTCCCTATTTTTAACACGTTGAAAAGTTGACATTCATTTGTTCTCCCTCATGAAAAAACATATTTGTACATTTTATCACAATTGTTGAGCACTCTAGGTTTCACTGAGTTATACAGTCCCAGTCTTTACCTTTCCTCTTTTCTTCTGGTGTCTCACATGCTCCTAACCTTCCTCTCTCAACCATATTCATAGTTATCTTTGTTCAGTGTACTTATATTGCTGTGTTACCATCACCCAAAATTGTGTTCCAAACCTCTCACTCCTGTCTTTAACTATCTGTCTGTAGTGCTCCCTTTAGTGTTTCCTGTAGAACAGGTATCTTGTTCACAAACTCTCTCATTGTTTGTCAGAGAATATTTTGAACTCCCCGTCATATTTGAAGGACAGTTTTGCCAGATATAGGATTCTTGGGTTGTGGTTTTTCTCTTTAAGTATCTTAAATATATTACACCACTTCCTTCTTTTCTCCATGGTTTCTGCTGAGAAATCCACAAATAGTCTTATTAAGCTTCCTTTGTATGTGATGGATTGCTTTTCTCTTGCTGCTTTCAGGATTCTATCTTTGTTTTTGACATTTGATAATCTGATTATTAAGTGTCTGGCATAGGCCTATTCAGATCTATTCTGTTTGGAGTACACTGTGTTTCTTGGATCTGTAATTTTATGTCTTTCATAAGAGATGGGAAATTTTCATTGATTATTTCCTCTATTATTGCTTCTGCCCCTTTTCCCTTCTCTTCTCCCTCTGGGACACCAATTATACATAAATTCCTGTATTTCATTTTGTCCTTAAGTTCCCGGAGATGTTGTTCATATTTTTCCATTCTTTTCTCTATCTGTTCTTTTGTGTGTAGGCTTTCAGTTGCCTTGTTCTCCAGTTCCTGAGTGTTTTCTTCTGCCTCTTGAGATCTGTTGTATGTTTCCACTGTGTCTTTTGTCTCTTGTGTTGTGCCTTTAATTTCCATAGTTTCTGCCAGTTGTGTTTTCAAACTTTTGATTTCTGCCTTATGTACACCCAGTGTTTTCTTTATAGCCTTTATCTCTTTTGCCATATCTTCTCTACGCTTTTTGAATTGATTTAGCATTAGTTGTTTAAATTCCTGTATCTCAGTTGGAGTGTAAGTGTGTATCTTTGACTGGGCCATAACTTTGTTTTTCTTAGTGTAGGTTGTAGTTTTCTGTTGTCTAGGCATCTGACCTCCTTGGCAACCCCAATCAGGTTTTCCCAGACAAGAACAGGCTCAGGTCCCAGAAGGAAGAAATATTCAGTATCTGGTTTCCCTGTTGGTGTATCTGTTGGTAAGTTTTTGATAACTGATTCAATCTCTTTATTTATGATTGGTTTGTTGAGGTCTTCTATTTCTTCTTGAGTCAGTGTAGGTTGTTCATGTGTTTGTAGAAAGTTGTCCATTTCATCTAAGTTATCTAGTTTGTTGGCATACAGTTGTTCATAGTAACCTCTTATGATCTTTTTTATTTCTTTGGGGTCCGTGGTAATGCCCCCCTTCTCATTTCTGATTTTATTTGCAGCATCTCTCTTTTTTTCTTGTTAGTCTACCTAAGGGTTTGTCAATTTCATTGATCCTCTCAAAGAACCAAGTTTTGGTTTTATTGATTTTATTGTTTTTTTTTTTTTAAAGTCTCTGTTTCATTATTTCTGCTCTAATCTTTGTTATTTCTTTCCTTCTGCTTGCTTTGGGATTAGTTTGCTATTCTTTCTCCAGTTTCTCCAATTGTTCTGTTAGGTCATTGGTTTTAGTTCTTTCTTCCTTATTGACATAAGCATTTAGAGCTATAAATTTCCCTCTCAGCACTGGCCTTCACTGCATTCCATGAGTTTTCATATTTTGTGTTTTCATTTTCATTCTCTTCAAGATATTTCCTAATTTCGCTTCTGATTTCCTGTTTAATGCATTATTTGTTTAGGAGTATGTTGGATAATTTCTGTATATTTGGGAATTTTCCCTTTCTCCTTCTGTTACTGATTTCTAGCTTCATTCTATTGAAATAGAATAATATAAATTTTATAATTTCAATATTTTTATTTTATTGAGATTTGCATTGTGACCCAACATATTGTCTATCCTGGAGAATGGATCTATGTGCACTGGAGAAGAATGTGTATTCTGATTTCATTAGGTGCAGTGTTCTGTTCATGTCTGTTGGGTCTAGTTGGTTTAATGTATCATTCAAGCTCTGTACTTCCTTATTGATCTTCGTACTAAATGTTCTATTCATTATTAAGAAGGGTGTGTTAATGTCTCTTACTTTTAATGTAGAACCATAAATTTGTCTCTTCAAATCTGTCAGTATTTGCTTTGTATATTTTGGGGCTCTGCTATAACAGTTACGTATATTTATAACTTTTACATATTCCTATTGAATTGTCTCCTTTATCAGTATGTAATTACCATCTTTCTTCCACATAAGTTTTTGACTTAAAGTTTATTTTATTCTGTATTGGTAAAGCCACCCCAGCTCTCTCTATTTCCTTTTTTACTACTTTCATGGTATTTTTTTCCCATCCTTTCTGTGTCAACCTACTTGTATCTTTGACTTTAAGATGATTCTCTTGCAGCTAGCATATATTTTGGTTGTGCTTTTTTATCCATTCTGCCAATTTACATTTAAAGTCACTACTGATATTACAGGACTTTCTTCCGCCTTTTTGCTATTTAGCCTTTGTAAGTCTTATGTCTTTTTTGCCCCTCACATCCATTAAAGCCTACTTTTATATTTATTTGCTTTCTTGTGCTGAACTATATTGATTCCATTTTCATTTCTATCTGGATATATTTTCATGTGTTTTCTTTGCGGTTATCATAGGGTCAAAATTTTACCTCCTAAATATATAACGATTATGTTTGGTTTGATACCAACTGTTTCAGTTTGCTATAGCTGCTGAAACTCAATATACCAGAAAAGGACTGACTTTTAACAATGGGGATTGATTAGTTTACAAATATGTAGTTCTAAGGCTATGAACATGTCCAAATCAAGGCATCAACATGAAGACAATTTCTCTGAAGAAAGGCCAATATCATCAGGGGTTCCTCTGTTACATGTGAAGACACATCGCTGGCATCTGCTGATCCTTCTCTCCTGGGTTTCATTGCTTTCAGATTTTAGCTCTTTCAGTTTTTATGGGTCCTTGCTTGCTTCTCTAAGGGTTTTCCTCTCCTTTAGCTCTCTCTAGTTGTCCTCTTAGCACCTCCTGGGTCTTTCTCTCCAAGCTCTCTCAGTTTTTTTTCTGTCTTTTATCCTCATAAAGGACTCCAGTAAAGGCCCACTTTGAATTGGGCAGGTCACGTCTCAATTGAAGCAACTTAATCAAAAGTTAGCACCCACAATAGGTCTGAACCTGCAAGAATGGATTACAAGAGCATAGCCTTTTCAAACCAGTACTCCAACTTAACTTCAATAGCATGCACATATACTTTTCCTGTACCCCTCTGTATCTCTCCATTTTTTGGTACTTGTTACTTCTTATATCATTGTGCATTATATGTCCCCAAACCTACATTTATCATTACTTTTTATGCATTTGTATTTTAGCAGCTGAAGAAAGTAAAAAGTGTGGTTACATACCAAATAATAGAATACAATAATAATGGCATTTATAATTACCCGAATAGGTCTTTTTTTCTTTATGCTGTTTTGAACCACTGTCTAGTGTCCTTTACTTTCATTCTGAGGAACTCCCTTGAGCACTGCTTGTAGGGCAGGTCTAGTGATGATGAACACTCTCAGCTTTTGTTTATCTGAGAATGTCTTAATTTCTCCCTTATTTTTTTTGTGTGTGAACTTTAACATAGATACATAACAGTAATAACTTTCAAAGAATGATTTCACAAGTAGTTAGAGAGCAAATTTCAAAAAATGTCATGGGTCACAGTTCCACAACTTGAGTCATTTCCATTTATTGAAAATATAACGTACATACGGAAAGATGTCAACTCTTGATGTACAGCTCAACAAGCAGTTATATACACAATGTCAAAAATTGTTATAGATTATAGTCCCTTCCTTATTATGCAAGAGAAGGTATATACAGAAAGGTGAAGATCTTCAAGACACAATTCAGTGAGCAGCTATAGAGCACATCCCAAAGGATGCTATAGGCTACAGTTCCAAAATGTCATTTACCTCCTTCCAGCCATTCCAACACCTAAGCATCCAAATATATATATATATATATATACATATATATATATATATACACACACACACACAAACATGTTTTAGTATTCATATTCCTTTGTTAAATCTTATCATGTTTGTTGCTAACCCTTCCTCTCACTTAATCTTTTTCACCATCTTCAGGGGTGTCTAGGCAGTGACCACCCTAACTTGTTCATATTGAAAGGGGTGTTGACAGTATGGGGAAGGGGCTGCATCTGATTGTTGATCTTAGAGAAGCCTCTGGGTTTTAGGACTTGTCTGGTATAGGAATACTCTGGTGGATTTAAGTTTCTGAAAGATAAAGCTTAGTGAGTGAATCTTTTATAGAATCTCAGGTAGGGACCTAGGTATTTGGGGACTATTTTTGGTAAGGGCATGGCACACTGTGGCCATTTGGGATGTCTAGCTGGAGCTTGCATAAGAGAAACTCCAGAATAGCCTCTTGACTCTATTTGGGAACTCTCAGCCACTGTGACCTCAGCTTGTTACCTTTCTTTCCCCCCCTTTTTGTTCAATAGGCATTTTTAATCCCTCACTGCCTGGGCCAGGCTCATTCCTGGGAATCATGTTTGGGAGATTCATCTCCCTGGGAGTCATGTCCCTCATGGGGGTGGAGGTTAATGAATTTATTTGCTGAATTGGGCTTAGCTAGAGAAGGGCCACATCTGAGTAACAAAAGAGTTTCCCTGGAGGGTTCAGCCTCTTTTTTACAACCCTAAATTTACAAGAACAAGCCTCAAGTCAAGGGCTTGATTTATTAATTAGTGAGTTCCTAACTTCACTTAATATATACTCTATCCCAAGATAAATGATCAGTTTCTTACATTATCTTCACTTAGTTGTACAATCATCACTCTCAATTTTAAGAAATTATCTTAATACATCCCAGAGCTCTTATCAGCTGCTAATTATTCATCCCTAGTATTAGTGTAGAGTTGGTAAGATATTCTTATTAAGAGAACCTAAGATGGCAGCTATGTGAGATGGGTCAAAAAAACACTTCTGTGAAAAATACTAGATAAAAGCCAAAAAGTGACCCAGAACACCAGTTCTAGCAATGCACCAGCCAGACAAGTTCTGCTAAATCCACAGAGACCATGCATTTGATGAAACTGGGAGTCTGCATTCTGAAATGAGTGAGTGAGCCGGCTGAAAGTCTGGCAGCCACGCTGTGGTGTGGGGAAACTGTGGGTTGGCATTTGAAGATGGACTAGTTCTTTAAAAAAAAAACAAAAACCCAGGAGCGGCTGCAGTTATGACAGTGAGAACCATGCAGTGAAGCATGGCAGGAGCGGGCTGTGCCAACCTCTCAGTGTCTGGTGTGGAGGATAGCCCGCTGCTGATTGCCTCAGGGCCAGGGGGGCAGAGGGGAACCAAAAGGAGAAAGAAACTGCGCCCCTTGCAGCCATCTCCCCAGCAGGCTGGGAATGCTCCTGCCTGGGGCCAGAGCTATAGTGCAGAGCCATGCCAAGAAACACAGTGTGACAGGGAGTGTCTCCCACAGCACCACGCACATGCCACAATATCAGCTGTGGACAGTGGCCTTTAGTGCACCCACAGCTAATTGTCCTGGAGCCGGGAAGGAGGAGCTGTGCGAAAAGGGGGAAATTAACATGCCCCATTCAACCATCTTTACAGCAGTCTGGGAATGCCCCTGCATGGCCCAGCAATCCAGGGCTTCCCTGGAGGGCCGGCACACACTTGTGACATGACACAGCCTTCCCTCAGCAGAGGTCCTGGAAGAGCACAGCTGAGAAGGGGGACCCACTCGGAAATCCCAGGGACCCTACGCCAATACCAAAGACTTGTGGGTCAGCAGCAGAGACAATCTGTGGCAAGACTGAAATGAAGGCTTAGGCTCTTGCAACAGCCTTAAATCTCCAGGAAAACCAGGGAGGTTTGATTATTAAAGCTCCCCTGCATTCCTAACCACCCAGACACATGCCCCATATTCAGGGTGGACAGCACCAACAACACGCCCAAACTTAGTGCACCAATTGAACCCCACAAGAACCAGATCCCCACACACCACAAAGACAAATTTGGGGAGAACTGACTTGAGGGCAATAGGTGACTCGTGGATGCCATCTGCTGGTTAATTAAAGTGTACGCCACCAAGATGTAGATCTGACAAATTAGAGATAGGTATTTTTTAAATCCAGAAAGAGCTCTATTGAGTAAAGCAAATGCCAAGAGGTAAAAAACAACAGAAAAACTTAAAGCATATGATAAAACCATATGCTTTTTTAAAACCCAAACCCAAATACCCAAATCAAAAGATCAGAAGAGACACAGTACTTGGTGCAATTAATCAAAGAAATAAAGTCAAACAATGAGAGCATGGCACAGGATATAAAGAACATGAAGAAGAGCATGGCACAGGATATAAAGGACATAAAGAAGACACTAGAAGAGCATAAAAAAGAAATTGTAAGAGTAAATAAAAAAACAGAAGATCTTATGGAAATAAAAGAAATTGTTGGCCAAACTAAAAAGACAATGGATACTTATAATACAAGATTAGAGGAAGTTGAACAATGACTCAGCATCCTCGAGGACCACAGAATGGAAAATGAAAGAACAAAAGAAATAATGGGGGAAAAATAAAAAAAAATCGAAATGGATCTCAGGGATACAATAGATAAAATAAAACATCCAAATTTAAGACTCATTGGTGTCCCAGAAGGGGAAGAGAAGGGTAAGAGTCTAGAAAGAGTATTCAAAGAAATTGTTGGGGAAAACTTCCCAAACCTTCTACACAATATAAATACACAAAGCATAAATGCCCAGAAAACTTCAAATAGAATAAATACAAATAATCTGACTCTAAGACATATTCTGATCAGACTGTCAAATACTGAAGAGAAGGAGCAAGTTCTGAAAGCAGCAAGAGAAAAGCAATTCACCACATACAAAGGAAATAACATAAGACTAAGTAGTGACTACTCAGCAGCCACCATGGAGGCAAGAAGGCAGTGGCATGACATATTTAAAATTCTGAGAGAGAAAAATTTCCAACCAAGAATACTTGATCCAGCAACTCTCCTTCAAATTTGAGGGAGAGCTTAAATTTTTCACAGACAAACAAATGCTGAGAGAGTTTGCCAATAAAAGACCTGCCCTACTTCAGATACTAAAGAGAGCCCTACCAACAGAAAAACAAAGAAAGAAGAAAGAGATATAGAGAATTTAACAGATATATGTAGAAACTTACACCCCAAATCACCAGGACACACTTTTTTCTCTAGTGATCACGGATCTTTCTCCAGAATAGACCATATGCTGGGACATAAAACAAGCCTCAATAAATTAAAAAAAAATTTTGAATATATTCAAAGCACGTTCTCTGACCACAGTGGAATAGAAATAGAAGTCAATAACCATCAGAGGCTTAGAAAATTCACAAACACTTGGAGGGTAAAAATGAGGGGGAGATGAAAACATTCCCGGATAATCAAAAGTTGAGGGAGTTCATCAGTCCTATAAGAAATGCTAAAGGGAATTGAGCAGGCTGAAATGAAGGGACACTAAACAACTGACTGAAACCACATGAAGAAACAAAGATTCCCAGTAAAGATCACATGGTAAATATAAATACCAATACTATTGTATTTTTGATGTGTAACACCACTATTTACTCCCTACAGGATCTAAAATACATAAACTGTAATGATAAAACAGTGGTTTTGGACTCAATGTAAAATATATAATTTTTGACAAGAACTACATATAGGTGGGGAAATGGAGGAGTATAGGAACATAGTTTACCTGTCCTATTGAAGTTAAGTTGGTATCAAAGAAAAACAAGATTGTTATAGATTTAAGAAGTTAAATTTAAGCCCCACGGTAAATGCAAAGAAAGTATCAGAGAATGTGACCATAGAGATGAAAAGTGGAGTATGGGTTATGAGAAGTGGGGGAAGGGGCAATGGAGAGTTAAGAAAGTTGTATAGGGTTCTGTTTGGGGTGAAGGAAAATTTCTTGTAATGGATGGTGGGAAGGTGATAGCATTGCAACATTCTAAATGTGATTAATCCCACTAATGGAATGCTAGGGAGGGGTTGGAATGGGAAGATTTAGGCTGTGTATATGTTTCCACAAGTGAAAAAAAAATAGTCTAAATAGATAATGGCAATTAAATGCCAAGGATGATCCTGGAAGGCATCTGAGGATGGAGGAGAGTAGGCTCAAAGGGACACTGTTGGTACATAAGAGAAAAAAAAAGAAAGGAAATATAGAACCTAGGCTTTGAATCAATGTTGAATTTTTTTAACTTTTTAGGTGTTCTTAATGGGATTGCATAAAAGAATGTTCTTGTTCATGGGAAATGTATGGGATATGTGCAGCCTGCTCTCATGTGTTCAGAAGACAGAGCAATAGATGATGGATGATAGGGAGGGAGGGAGAGAAGGAGGGAAAGAAAGAAATGGTGGTGTGACAGGATGTTAAAGTTGGTGGATCGGGGTATCAGGGGAGGGAGTTGGGGTATGCTAGAGTTCTATGTATGGGGTTTGTATTGTTTTTGCAACTGTTCCTGTAAGTTTGAATTTATTTCAAAATAAAATTTAAAAAAGATATTTTATTAAATATAGTCTTTAATATATATCAGTATAAATAATGGGTAGCTTTTCCATACTGTGTTGTTAACACTTTGCCCCAGTGTCATACCTTATAAATATATCATGCTAACACTTATTTAGGTTTATGGTGCTACTCTGTGGGTTACATGCCTTTAAACAACCATTTACAAACATGTTTGCCTTCAGTGCACCACTGATACTTATAATTCCATTAATGAACCATAGTCACACATGACCATTCCCATACCATTAAGATCACCCTCATTATCATATCTGATTATTGTTCCCCCTTCACTAGCTTCTGAGTATCTCTAGGTTCCCTATATTCTACATTATAAGACACTTATTTTATGTTTTTCACAGAGTTTACTTTAGTAGTAACATACAGTATCTCTCCTTTTATGTCTGGTTGATTTCACTCAGCACTATGTCTTCAAGATTCATCTATGTTGTCATATGTTTCATGACCTCTTTCCTTCTTATTGCTACATAGTATTCCATCATGTGTATATACCCCATTTTGTTTATCCACTCATCTGTTGAAGGGCATTTGGATTGTTTCCATCTCTTGGCAATTGTGAACAATACCATTATGACATTGGTGTGCAAATATCTGTTCATGTCACTGCTTTCAGATCTTCTGCGTATTTACCAAGAAGTGAAATTGCTGGACCATAGGGTAGCTCAATATCAAGTTTTGTGAGGAACTGCCAAACTGTCTTCCAGAGTGGCTGAACCATTATACAGTCCCACCAGCAATGAATAAGTGTTCCAAAATTTCCACATCCTCTCTGGCATTTGTAGTTTCCTGTTTGTTTGATGGCAGCCATTCTAATTGGTGTGAGTGGATATCTCATTGTGGTCTTGATTTGCATCTCCCTAATAAATAATGAAGATGAACATTTTTTCATATGTGTTTTAGCCATTTGTATTTCCTCTTCAGAGAAATGTCTTTTTATATCTTTTGCCCATTTGATATTTGGGCTGTTTGTTCTATTGTCATTAAGTTGTAGGATTTCTTTATATATGCAAGATATCAGTCTCTTATCAGATACATGGTTTCCAAATATTTTCTCCTATTGAGTTAGCTGCCTCTTTACCTTTTGGACAAATTCCTTTGAGAAGAAACTTTTAATTTTGAGGAGTTCCCATTTATCTATTTTTTATTTCATTGCTTGTGCCTTGGGTGTGAGGTCTAAGAAGCCACCCCCTAGTACTAGGTCTTAAACATGTTTCCCTACATTACCTTCTAGGAGCTTTATGGTACTGTCTCTTATATTGAAGTCTTTGATCCACTTTGAGTTAATTTTTATATAGGGTATGAGGTCATCTTTCATTCTTTTGGATATGGATATCCAATTTTCCCAGGCCCATTTGTTGAATAGACTATTATGTCCTAGTTCAATAGATTTGGGGGGGGGTCTTATCAAAAATCAGTCAACCATAAGTCTATTTCCAAATTCTCAATTCAATTTCATTGATCAATACATCTATTTTTGTGTGAATACCATGGTGTTTTTCGTTTGGTTGGTTGGTTGGTTAGTTTTTTTTGTTTTTGTTCTTGTGGGTTTTTTTGCCATTTGATTTCCTCTTCAGAGAACTGTCTCTTCGTATCATTTGCCCATTTTATAATTGGGCTGTCTGTACTCTTGTCATTGAGTTGTAGGATTTCTTTATATATGCAAGATATCAGTCTTTTGTCAGATACATGGTTTCCAAAAAATTTTTCCCATCTAGTTGGCTGCCTCTTCACCTTTTTGACAAATTCCTTTGAAGTACAGAAACTTCTAAGCCAGAGGGGGTTCCCATTTATCTATTTTTTCCTTTGTTGCTTGTGCTTTGGGTGTAAGGTCTAGTAAGTGACCTCCTAATACAAGGTCTTGAAGATGTCTCCCTACATTATCTTCCAGGAGTTTTATTGTACTGTCTTTTATATTGAGATCTTTGATCCACTTTGAGTTAATTTTTGTATAGGGTGTGAGATAGGGGTCCTCTTTCATTCTTTTGGATATGGATATCCAACTCTCTCAGCCCCATTTGTTGAAAAGACTGTTACATCCCAGTACAGTGGCTTTGGGGGCCTTATCAAAGATCAGTCAGCCATAGATCTGGGGGTCTATCTCCAAATTCTCTATTTGATTCCATTGATCAATATATCTATCTTTGTGCCAGTATCATGCTGTTTTGACTACTGTGGCTTTATAGTAAGCTCCAAAGTCAGGGAGTGTAAGTTCTCCTGCTTCGTTTTTCTTTTTAGAGTGTTTTTAGCAATTCGAGGCATCTTCCCTTTCCAAATAAATTTGATAACTAGCTTTTCCATGTCTGCAAAGTAGGTTGTTGTGATTTTGATTGGGATTGCATTGAATCTATAGATGAATCTGGGTAGAATTGACATCTTAATGATCTTTAGACTTCCTATCCATGAACATGGAATATTTTTCCATCTTTTAAGGTCCTTTTCTATTTCTTTTAGTAGAGTTATATAGTTTTATTTATATAGGTCTTTTACCTCTTTGGTTAAGTTTATTCCTAGGTACTTGATTTTTTTAGTCACTTTGAGAATGGACTCTTCTTCTTGAGTGCCTCTATAGTTAGATCATTTCCAGCGTAGAGGAACATTACTGACTATGTGCATTAATTTTGTATGCCGCTACTTTGCTAAATTTGTTTATTAGCTGAAGTAGCTGTCATCAATTTCTCAGGGTTTCCCAAATATAAGATCATATCATCTGCAAATAATGACAGTTTTACTTCTTCCTTTCCAATTTGGATGCCTTTTATTTCTTTGTCTTGCCAGATGCCCTGGCTAGCACTTCTAGCACAATGTTGAATAACAGTGGTGACAATGGGCATCCTTGTCTCATTCCTGATCTTAGAGGGAAGGCTTTCAGTCTCTCACCATTGAGTACTATGCTGGCTGTGGGTTTTTCATATGTGTTCTTTATCATATTGAGGAAGATTCCTTCAATTCCTACCTTTTGAAGTGTTTTTATCAAAAAGCAATGTTGGATTTTGTCAAATGCTTTCTCAGCATCTATTGAGATGATCATTTGATTTTTCTCTTTTGATTGGTTAATGTGTTGTTTTACATTGATTGATTTTCTTATGTTGAACCATCGTTGCATGCCTGGAATGAACCCCACTTGGTCATGGTGTGTGATTTTTTTAATGTGTCTTTGGATTTGATTTGCAAGTATTTTGTTGAGAATTTTTGCATCTATATTCGTTAGGGATATTAGCCTGTATTTTTCCTTTTTTGTGGCATCTTTGCCTGGTTTTGATATTAGATTGATGTTATCTTCATAAAATGTGTTAGGTAGTGTTCCATTTTCTTCAATGTTTTGAAAGAGTTTAAGTAAGATTGGTGTCTGTTCTTTTTGGAAAGTTTGGTAGAATACTCCCATGAAGCCATCTGGCCCTGGGCATTTATTTGAGGTAAGATTTTTGATGACTGTTTGGATCTTTTTTGCTTGTGATTGGTTGGTTGAGGTCTTCTGTTTCTTCTCTGGTCAGTCTAGGTTGTTTATATATTTCCAGGAAGTTATCCATTTCCTCTGCATTATCCAGTTTGTTGGCATACAGTTGTTCATAGTATCCTCTTATAATTTTTTTAATGTCTTCGGTGCCTACAGTAATGTCCCCTTTCTCATTCATTATTTTGTTTATATGAGTTTTCTCCCTTTTTGATTTTGTCAGTCTAGCTAGGGGCTTGTCAATCTTGTTGATCTTCTCAAAGAACCAACTCTTGGTGTTTTTTATTCTCTCTCTCTCTCTCTCTCTCTTTTTTTTTTTTTTTTGTTGTTGTTCTCTAAGTCATTTATTTCTGCTTTAATCCTTGTTATTTCTTTTCTTCTACTTGGTTTAGGATTAGTGTGCTGCTCATTTTCTAGCTTCTTCAGTTGATCCATTAGTTCTTTGATTTTAGCTCTTTCTTCCTTTTTGATGTATGCATTTAGTGCTATAAACTTCCCCCTCAGTACCAATTTTGCTGCATCCCATAGGTTTTGATATGTTGTGTTCTCATTTTCATTTGTTTCTATATATTTAGCAATTTCTCTTGCTATCTTCTTTATCCCACTGATTGTTTAGGAGTGTGTTGTTTAACCTCCAGGTATCTGTGAATTTTCTAAGTCTCTGATGGTTATTGACTTCTAATTGTATTCCATTGTGGTCGGATAATGTGCTTTGAATATTTTCAATCTTTTTAAATTTATTGAGGCTTGTTTTATATCTCAGCTTATCATCTATTCTGGAGAAAGTTCCATGAGCACTAGAGAAGAATGCGCATCCTGGTGATTTGGGATGTAATGTTCTATATATGTCTGTTAGATCAAATTCATTTATCAGATTGTTTAGGTTTTCAGTTTCCTTATTGGTCTTGTGTCTGATTGATCTATCTATAGGAGAGAGTGATGTATTGAAGTCTCCCACAATTATTGTGGAAAGATCAATTGCTTCCTTTAGTTTTGCCAGTGTTTGTCTCATGTATTTGGTGGCACCATGATTGGGTGCATAAACATTTATGGTTGTTATTTCTTCTTGTTGAATTGCCCCTTTTATTAATATGTAGTGGCCTTCTTTGTCTCTCATAACATCCTTGCATTTAAAGTCTATTTTAACTGAGATTAATATTGCTACTCCTGCTTTCTTTTGGCTGTAGCTTGCATGGAATGTTTTTTTCCATCCTTTCACTTTCAAGTCTAAGAGTCTCTTGTATGCAACATATTGCATGGTTCATATTTTTTGATCCATTCTGCCATTCTATATCTTTTAATTGGGGAGTTTAATCTATTTACATTGAACATTATTACCATGAAGGCATTTCTTGAATCAGCCATCCTCTCCTTTGGTTTAGGTTTGTCAGATATATTTTTTCCCTCTCTCTCTTATTGTCCTTTAATGAACCAATATTGAATCTTTTTAGTACTGAACCTTTCTCCATCTCTCTCCCTCCTTTCTTTGTTTCTCTGTTGGTAGGGCTCCCTTTAGTATCTCAAGTAGGACAGGTCTTTTTTTAGCAAAATCTCTCAGCATTTGTTTGTCTGTGAAAAATTTAAGCTCTCCCTCAAATTTGAAGGAGAGCTTTGCTGGATAAAGAATTCTTGGTTGGCAATTTTTCTCTGTCAGAATTTTAAATATGTCATGCCACTGCCTTCTTGCCTCCATGGTGGCTGCTGACTAGTCACTACTTAGTCTTATGTTGTTTCTTTTGTATGTGGTGAATTGCTTTTCTCTCCTTTTAGAACTTTGCTCCTTCTCTTCAGTATTTGACAGTCTGATCAGAATATGTCTTGGAATGGGTTTATTTGGATTTATTCTACTTGGAGTTCACTGGGCATTTATGCTTTGTGTATTTATGTTGTGTAGAAGGTTTGGGAAGTTTACCCCCACAATTTCTTTTAATACTCTTTCTAGACCTTTACCCTTTTCTTCCCCTTCTGGGACACCAAGGAGTCATATTTTGACATTTCATTTTATCTATGATATCCCTGAGTTCCATTTCATTTTTTTAAAATTTTTTCCCCATTCTTTCTTTTTTTTTTTTTAATCTTCATTTTATTGAGGTATATTCATATACCACGCAGTCATACAAAACAAATCGTACTTTCGATTGTTCACAGTACCATTACATAGTTGTACATTCATCACCCAAATCAATCCCTGACACCTTCATTAGCACACACACAAGAATAACAAGAATAATAATTAGAGTGAAAAAGAGCAATTGAAGTAAAAAAGAACACTGGGTACCTTTGTCTGTTTGTTTCCTTCCCCTATTTTTCTACTCATCCATCCATAAACTAGACAAAGTGGAGTGTGGTCCTTATGGCTTTCCCAATCCCATTGTCACCCCTCATAAGCTACATTTTTATACAACTGTCTTCGAGATTTATGGGTTCTGGGTTGTAGTTCGACAGCCCCAGGCATCCACCACCAGCCACCCCAATTCCCTAGAACCCAAAAAGGGTCGTCCAAAGTGTGCGTAAGAGTGCCCACCAGAGTGACCCCTCGGCTCCCCCCGGACTCTCCCCGCCACCGAAGCCCACCCCATCCCCCCCCACATCCCCCTCCCAGTCAAGAAGATGCTCTCCGTCCCACGATGCCAGGCCCACACTCCTCCCCGGGAGTCGCACTCCACGCTGCCAGGGAGATTCACTCCCCTGGGTGTCCGATCCCACGCAGGGGGGAGGGCAGCGATCCCACCCTTCAAGTTGGCTTAGCTAGAGAGACAGGGCCACACCTGAGCAACAAAGAGGCACCTGGGAGGAGGCTCTCAGGCACAACCACAGGGAGGCCTAGCCTCTCCCCCGCAGCAACCGCCCTCCCAAGGGCAAAACCTGTGGTAGAGAGCTCAACCCATCAAACCACCAGTCCCCCATGTCTGTGGTCATGTTAACAACCATGGAGGTGGGGTAGGCGAATACCCCTGCATTCTCCACAGGCTCCTCAAGGGGGCACTGCATCTTTCTTTTTTTTTCCCTTGTTTTTTTTTTTTTTTTAACTTTCCCTTCTTTTTTAAATCAACTGTACGAAAAAAAAGTTAAAAAGAAAACAAACATACAATAAAAGAACATTTTAAAGAGACCATAACAAGGGAGTAAGAAAAAGACAACTAACCTAAGATAACTGCTTAACTTCCAACATGCTCCTACTTTACGCCAAGAACGTTACCTAATATAGCAACATTTCTGTGAACCTGCTCCCACCATATCCATCAGAAACCAACAGACCATAGTCATTCCTGGGCATGCCCAGAACATTAAATAGCTTATCTATTCTTCTTGGATTATTGTTCCCCCTTCCTTAATTGCTCTCTATTGCTAGTTCCCCTACATTCTACATTATAAGCCATTTGTTTTATATTTTTCAAAGTTCACATTAGTGGTAGCGTATAATATTTCTCTTTTTGTGCCTGGCTTATTTCGCTTAGCATTATGTCTTCAAGGTTCATCCATGTTGTCATATGTTTCACGAGATCGTTCCTTCTTACTGCCGCGTAGTATTCCATCGTGTGTATATACCACATTTTATTTATCCACTCATCTGTTGAAGGACATTTGGGTTGTTTCCATCTCTTGGCAATTGTGAATAATGCTGCTATGAACATTGGCGTGCAGATATCTGTTCGTGTCACTGCTTTCTGATCTTCCGGGTATATACCGAGAAGTGCAATCGCTGGGTCGAATGGTAACTCTATATCTAGTTTTCTAAGGAGCTGCCAGACTGACTTCCAGAGTGGCTGAACCATTATACAGTCCCACCAACAGTGAATAAGAGTTCCAAATTCTCCACATCCCCTCCAGCATTTGTAGTTTCCTGTTTGTTTAATGGCAGCCATTCTAACCGGTGTTAGATGGTATCTCATTGTGGTCTTAATTTGCATCTCTCTAACTGCTAGTGAAGCTGAACATTTTTTCATGTGTTTCTTGGCCATTTGTATTTCCTCTTCAGAGAACTGTCTTTTCATATCTTTTGCCCATTTTATAATTGCGCCGGCTGTACTATTGTCATTGAGTTGTAGGATTTCTTTATATATGCAAGATATCAGTCTTTTGTCAGATACATGGTTTCCAAAAATTTTTTCCCATTGAGTTGGCTGCCTCTTTACCTTTTTGAGAAATTCCTTTGAGGTGCAGAAACTTCTAAGCTTGAGGAGTTCGCATTTATCTATTTTCTCTTTTGTTGCTTGTGCTTTTGGTGTAAAGTCTAGGAAGTGGCCGCCTAATACAAGGTCTTGAAGATGTTTTCCTACATTATCTTCTAGGAGTTTTATGGTACTTTCTTTTATATTGAGATCTTTGGTCCATTTTGAGTTAATTTTTGTGTAGGGGGTGAGGTAGGGGTCCTCTTTCATTCTTTTGGATATGGATATCCAACTCTCCCAGCCCCATTTGTTGAAAAGACCATTATGACTCAGTTCAGTGACTTTGGGGGCCTTATCAAAGATCAGTCGGCCATAGATCTGAGGGTCTATCTCCGAATTCTCAATTCAATTCCATTGATCTATATGTCTATCTTTGTGCCAGTACCATGCTGTTTTGGCAACTGTGGCTTTATAATAAGCTTCAAAGTCAGGGAGTGTAAGTCCTCCCACTTCGTTTTTCTTTTTTAGAGTGTCTTTAGCAATTCGAGGCATCTTCCCTTTCCAAATAAATTTGATAACTAGCTTTTCCAAGTCTGCAAAGTAGATTGTTGGAATTTTGATTGGGATTGCATTGAATCTGTAGATGAGTTTGGGTAGAATTGACATCTTAATGACATTTAGTCTTCCTATCCATGAACATGGAATATTTTTCCATCTTTTAAGGTCCCCTTCTATTTCTTTTAGTAGAGTTATGTAGTTTTCTTTGTATAGGTCTTTTACATCTTTGGTTAAGTTTATTCCTAGGTACTTGATTTTTTTAGTTGCTATTGAAAATGGTATCTTTTTCTTGAGTGTCTCTTCAGTTTGTTCATTTCTAGCATATAGAAACATTACTGACTTATGTGCATTAACCTTGTATCCCACTACTTTGCTAAATTTGTTTATTAGCTCTAGTAGCTGTATTGTCGATTTCTCAGGGTTTTCTAGATATAAGATCATATCATCTGCAAACAATGACAGTTTTACTTCTTCTTTTCCAATTTGGATGCCTTTTATTTCTTTGTCTTGCCGGATTGCCCTGGCTAGCACTTCCAGCACAATGTTGAATAACAGTGGTGATAGTGGGCATCCTTGTCTTGTTCCTGATCTTAGAGGGAAGGCTTTCAGTCTCTCTCCATTGAGTACTATGCTGGCTGTGGGTTTTTCATATATGCTCTTTATCATGTTGAGGAAGTTTCCTTCAATTCCTACCTTTTGAAGTGTTTTTATCAAAAAGGGATGTTGGATTTTGTCAAATGCTTTTTCAGCATCTATTGAGATGATCAATTGATTTTTCTCTTTTGACTTGTTAATGTGTTGTAATACATTGATTGATTTTCTTATGTTGAACCATCCTTGCATGCCTGGAATAAACCCCACTTGGTCATGGTGTATGATTTTTTTAATGTGTCTTTGGATTCGATTTGCAAGTATTTTGTTGAGGATTTTTGCATCTATATTCATTAGGGAGATTGGCCGGTAGTTTTCCTTTTTTGTAACATCTTTGCCTGGTTTTGGTATTAGATTGATGTTAGCTTCATAAAAGGAGTTAGGTAGTGTTCCATTTTCTTCAATGTTTTGAAAGAGTTTGAGTAAGATTGGTGTCAGTTCTTTCTGGAAATTTTGGTAGAATTCCCCTGTGAAGCCATCTGGCCCTGGGCATTTATTTGTGGGAAGATTTTTGATGACTGATTGGATCTCTTTGCTTGTGATGGGTTGGTTGAGGTCTTCTATTTCTTCTCCGGTCAGTCTAGGTTGTTCATATGTTTCCAGGAAATTGTCCATTTCCTCTACATTATCCAGTTTGTTGCCATACAGTTGTTCATAGTATCCTCTTATAATTTTTTTAATTTCTTCAGGATCTGCAGTTATGTCACCTTTTTCATTCATTATTTTGTTTATATGGGTCTTCTCTCTTTTTGATTTTGTCAGTCTAGCTAGGGGCTTGTCAATCTTGTTGATCTTCTCAAAGAACCAACTTTTGGTGATATTTATCCTCTCTATTGTTTTTTTGTTCTCTATGTCATTTATTTCTGCTTTAATCCTTGTTATTTCTTTTCTTGTACTTGGTTTAGGATTGGTTTGCTGTTCATTTTCTAGCTTCTTCAGTTGATCCATTAGTTCTTTGATTTTGGCTCTTTCTTCCTTTTTAATATAAGTGTTTAGTGCTATAAATTTCCCCCTCAGCACTGCTTTTGCTGCATCCCATAGGTTTTGGTATGTTGTGTTCTCATTTTCATTCGTCTCTATATATTTAGCAATTTCTCTTGCTATTTCTTCTTTAACCCACTGATTGTTTAGGAGTGTGTTGTTTAACCTCCAGGTATTTGTGAATTTTCTAAGTCTCTGATGGTTATTGACTTCTAATTGTATTCCATTGTGGTCAGAGAATGTGCTTTGAATAATTTCAATCTTTTTAAATTTATTGAGGCTTGTTTTATGTCCCAGCATATGATCTATTCTGGAGAAAGTCCCCATTATTTCTTTTGATCTTTCATTTTCCATTTTGTCATCCTCCAGGTCACTGATTGGTTGTTCAGCTTCCTCTAGTCTTGTACTATGAGTATACAGAATCTTTTTAATTTGCTCAACAGTTTCTTTCTTTCCATAAGAACATCTATTTTTTTATTTACTCTTGCAATTTCTTCTTTATGCTCTTCTAGGGTGTTCTTCATGTCCTTTATTTCCTGTGCCATGCTCTCATTTTTTGTCTTTAGTTCTTTGATTAATTGCTCCAAGTACTGCTTGTCCTCTGATCTTTTGATTTGGGTGTTTGGGTTTGGATTATCCGTATCATCTATTTTTTTCATTTGCTTTAAATTTTCTGTTATTTTTGGCCTCTTGGCATTTGCTTAACTTGGTAGAGTTCTTTTAGGATATGTAGGCTGATTCAAAGTCTAATCTCTAATTTGTCAGATCTACAGCTTGGTGGCATACGCTTTCTCTAACTAACCAGCAGGTGGCATCCGTGAGCCACCTATTCCCCTCATGCCAGTTCTCCCAAACTTTGTCTTTGTGGTGTGTGAGGGTCTGATTCTTCTGGGGGTCCAGTTGGTACACCAAGTTTGTGTATGTTGTTGGTGCTGTCCACCCTGAATTTGGGGTGTGTGTCTGAGTGGTTAGGGAGGGAGGGTGGCTTTAATAATCAAACCTCCCTGGTGTTCCTGGAGATTTAAGGCTGTTGTAAGAGTCTAAACCTTCAGTTCAGTCTCACCACAAATTGTCTGTGCCACTGTCCCACAAGTCCTTGGTATTGGCGTATGGTCTCTGGGATTTCCGAGTAGGTCCCTCTTCCAACCCGTGCCCTCCCAGGGCCTCTGCTGAAGGAAGACTGTGCTACATCACAAGTGTGTGCCATCCCTCAAGGGAAGTTCTGGGCAGCTGGGCCGTGTAGGGGCATTCCCAGCCTGCTATAAGGATGGTTGAATGGAGCATGTTAATTTTCCCCTTTTTGCACAGCTCTGCCTTCCTAGCTCTGGGACAATTAGCTGTGGGTGCATGAAAGGCTATTGTGCACAGCTGATATTGTGACATGTGTGTGTGTGATGCTGGTAACACTTCTCATCACACTGGGTTTTTTGGTGCAGCTCTGGGCTGTGGCACCAGTGCAGGGCAGGAGTGTTCCCAGACCACCGGGAAAGTGGCTGTAAGGGGTGTGGTTATTTTCCCCTTTTGGTTAACCTCTACCTGCCTCACTCCAAGAGAATTAGCAGTGGGTGCAGGAAAAGCTACCTTCCATTCCAGATATTGAGGCGTACCACAGCCCATTCCTGCTGCACTTCACTGTGCTGTTCTTGCTGCTGTATCCGCACCTGCTTGTGGGTTTTTTAAAAAAAGAACTAGTACAACTCCAAATGCCAACCCATGGTTTCCCCACACCACAGTGTGGCTGCCAGATATTCAGCAGGCTTACTCACTCATTTCAGAATGCAGACTCCCAGTTTCACCAAGTGCACGGTCCCTGTGGATTTAGCAGACCTTGTCCAGCTGGTGCATCGCTGGAACTGGTGTTCTGGGTCACTTTCTGGCTTTTATCTAGTATTTTTCACAGAGGTGTTTTTTTGCCATCTCTCCTAATTGCCATCTTCTGGAAGTCCAGACCATGATGTTTTGACTACTGTGGCTTTATAGTAAGCTTCAGAGTCAGAAAATGTAAGTCGTCCAGCTTCATTTTTCTTTTTTAGAATGTTTATAGCAATTTGAGGCATCTTTCCCTTCCAAATAAATTTGATGACTAGTCTTTTCAAGTCTGCAAAGTAGGCTGTTGGAATTTTGATTGGAATTGCATTGAATCTATAGATCAGTTTGGGTAGGATTGACATCTTAACAATGTGTAGCTTTCCTATCCATTAACACAGACTATATTTCCATCTCTTTAAATCCCTTTTTATTTCTTCTATTAAAGTTATATAATTTTCTGTGTAGAGGTCTTTTATATCCTTGGTTAAGTTTATTCCTAGGTACTTGATTTTTTTAGTTGCTTTTGAGAATGGAATCTTTTTCCTGAGTGTCTCTTCAGTTAGGTCATTTCTAGCGTATAGGAACATTACTGATTTATGTTCATTAATCCTGTATCCTGCCACTTTGCTGAATTTGTTTATTAGCTCAAGTATCTGTGTCAATCAATTTCTCAGGGTTTTCCAAATATAAGATCATATCATCTGCAAATAATGACTTCTTTCTTTTGAATTTGGATGCCTTTTATTTTTTTGTCTTGCCAGATTGTTCTGACTAGAAATTCTAGCACAGTGTTGAATAATAGTGGTGACAATGGGCATTCTTATCTCATTCCTGATCTTAGAGGGAAGAAGTCTCTCACCATGTTGGCTGTGGGTTTTTCATGCCCTTTATCATATTGAGGAAGTTTCCTTCAATTCTTACCTTTTGAAGCGATTTTATCAAAAAAAGTATACTGAATTTTATCAAATGCTTTTTCAGCATCTATTGAGATGATCATTTGATTTTTTCCTTTTGATTTGTTAGTGTGTTGTGTTACAATGATTGATTTTTTTTCTTGTTTTTAATTCATTTTATTGAGATATATTCACATACCATGCAGTCATATAAAACAAATCATACATTCAATTTTTCACAGTACCATTACATTGTTGTGCATTCAGATTGATTTTTTTTTAAATGTTAAACCACCCTTGCATGCCTGGGATGAGTCCCACTTGGTCATGGTGTATGATTTTTTTAATGTGTCTTTGGATTCAATTTGCAAGTATTTTGTTGAGAATTTTTGCATCTATATTCATTAGGGAGGTTTGGCCTGTAGTTTTCCTTTCTTGTAGCATCTTTATCTGGTTTTGATATTAGAGTGGTGTTAGCTTCATAAAATGAGTTAGGTAGTGTTACATTTTCTTCAATTTTTTGAAAGAGTTTAAGTAGGATTGGTGTCAGTTCTTTTTGGAAAGTTTGGTAGAATTCCCCTGTGAAGGCATTGGCCCTGGGCTTTTATTTACAGGAAGCTTTTTGATGACTGATTGGATCTCTTTGCTTGTGATTCATTTGTTGAGGTCTTCTATTTCATCTCTGGTTAGTCTAGGTTTTTCATGTGTTTCCAGGAAATTGTCTATTTCCTCTAAATTATCTAGCTTGTTGGCATACAGTTGTTCATAGTATCCTCTTATGGGTTTTTAAAAAATTTCTTTGGGATCTGCAGCGATGTCCCCTCTCTCATCTATTATTTTGTTTATTTGGCTCTTCTCTCTTTTGATTTTGTCAGTCTAGCTAAGGGCTTGTCAATCTTGTTGATCTCGAAGAACCAACTTTTGGTTTTATTTGCTCTTTCTATTGTTTTTTGTTCTGTATATCATTTATTTCTGCTTTAATCCTTGTTACTTCTTTTCTTCCTCTTGTTTTAGGATTAGTTTTCTGTTCGTTTTCTAACTTCTTCAGTTGTTCCATTAGTTCCTTGATTTTAGCTCTTTCTTCCTTTTTAATGTATGCATTTAGAACTATAAATTTCCCCCTCAATACCACCATTGCTGCATCCCGTAAATTTTGATATATTGTGCTCTCATTTTTCATTTGTCTCTAGATATTTAGCAATTTCTCTTGCAATTTCTTGTTTAACCCACTGATTGTTTAGGAGTGTGTTTTTTAACCTCCATATATTTGTGAATATTCTAGATCTCTGGTAATTATTGACTTGTAGTTGTATTCCATTGTGATCAGAGAATGTGCTTGGAATAATTTCAATCTTTTAAAATTTATTGAGGCTTATTTTATGCCCCAGCATATGATCTATCCTGGAGAAAGTTCCTTGAGCACTAGAGAAGAATGTGTATCCTGGTGATTTGGGATGTAATGCTCTATATATGTCAAGTCAAATTCATTTATCATGTTGTTTTAGGTTTTCAGTCTCCTTATTGGTCCTCTGGTTGATCTATCTATAGGAGAGAGTGATGTGTTGAAGTCTCCCACAATTATTGTGGAAACATCAGTTGCTTCCTTTAGTTTTGCCAATGTTTGTCTCATGTACTTTGGTGCACCTTGATTGGGTGCATAGACATTTATGATTGTTATTTTTTCTTGGTGAATTGTCCCTTTTAGTGGTTTAATGTTCATCTTTGTCTCTTGCATTTAAAGCTATGTTATCTGAAATTAGTCTTGCTTCGCCTGCTTTCTTTTGGCTATAGCTAGCATAGAATATTTTTTTTCCATCCTTTCACTTTCAATTTCTTTTGTCACTGGGTCTAAGATGAATCTCTTGTAAACTACGTATTCATGGTTCATATTTTTAAATCCATTCTGCCAATCTATACCTTTTAATTGGGGAGTTTAATCCATTCACATTCAATGTTATTACTCTGAAGGCAGTTCTTGAATCTGCCATCTTATCTTTTGGTTTTTATTTGTCAGATGTATTTTTTCCCCTCTTTCTGTTTATTTACTTTTAGGTACCCTGATTATAACTATTCAGTTCTTTGCCTGTATCCAGACCTCTGTCTCCTTTCTTTTTTTCTCAGCCAGTAGATATTCCTTTAATATTTCCTGTAGGGTAGGTCTCTTGTTAACGAATTCCCTCAGCATTTGTTTGTGAAAATTTTAAGCTCTCCCTCAATTTTGAATGAGAGCTTTGCTGGATAAAGAATTCTTGGCTGGCAAATTTTCTCTTTAATAATAATAAATATGTCATACCACTGCCTTCTCACTTCAGTGGTGCCTGCTGAGTAGTCAGTACTTAGTCTTATGTTATTTCCCTTGTATATAATATCTGCTATTTTTAATTTACTCTTGAAAATTCTTCTTTATGCTCTTCCAGGATCTTCTTCATGTCCTTTATATCCTGAGCCATGATATTGATGTTTGTGTGTACTTTTTTGATTAATTGCTCCAAGTTCTGTGTTTCCTCTGGCTTTTTAATTTAGGCACTTGGGTTGTCCATATTTTCTGGTTTCTCATATGCTTTATAATTTTCTGTTGTTTTTGACTTCTGGACATTTGATTATCTTGGTAGGGTTCTTTTAGAATATGCAGGATTATTTGAACTTTTGTCTGTACTTTGACAGCACTATAGGTTGGTGGAATGCACTTCCCCTGACCTACCAGCAGATGGCCCTCCTGAGCCACCTCTTACCCTCAAGCCAGTTCTCCCCAATTTGTCTATGCACTGAGTGGGGGTCCAAACCATGTTGAGGTCCAATCATTGAAAAAATTTTCCATATGCACTTGGAACTGCCAGCCCTGTGGGTGGGGAGCATGCCCTGTGCAGTTTGGCAGGGGGTCCATTTCAGGATACAGTGGTCCTGGCCATTCCTGGGGCTGTGGCTGGAGTACTCTGGGGCTATATTGCTGTGCATTTCAACTTCCAGCTCAAATGCCCCATAGTCTCTCTCTGCCATGCTCCCATTAGACCCTGAGATTGGGAGATGGCTCCTTGCACTTCCGTGTGGCACCCCTGCCTCTAGGCTGTGCATACCATGGGCTTCCGTGGAGGAACAGTGGATGCCATCACAAGCCTGCCAATTTCCGAATTCTCTCAAGGAAGCTCTTGGCCGTGGGACTATGAAGGGTTGTCTCCCAGCCAGCTGCAAGGTGGCTGCATGGAGTATGGAAAGTTACCCACTTCTGTGATTGTCTTCCTGCTCCAACAGCCAGTCGCTGCATGGGGGCTCTTGGCCACAGGTCTGTGAAAGTTTATCACCAAGTGCTGAGAAGGGTGCCCACAGTGTGGAAGGCTACTCCCCTCCATGCTATCAGCTGGGTCCAGCCACCCATTCCCCAGTAGCATTCCAGGCCAAACACTTACCTGTCTTAAGCACAGCCTCTCAGTTTCTCTAAGAACACACTCACTATGGGTGTAGGAGTCCCTGCCCAGTCAGTGGAACCCTGAAACTGCTATTCTGGGGCACTTTCTGTCCTTTATCTATTGTTTTTCACAGAGGAGAATTTTCCTCTGTCTCTCCTACTCCACCATCTTGGATCCTCTCTCCCTTATTTTTGAAAGAAAATCTTCCGGATGTAAATTCTTGGCTGGTAGTTGTTTTCCTACAGCACTTTAAGTGTTTCAACTCACAGCCTTCTTGCCTCCATAGTTTCTGATGAGAAATTGGCACTCAGTGTTATTTGGATTTTCGTGTCTATAACACAATGATTTTTTTTTTTTTTTGGCAGCTTTCAGTACTTAGTCATTGTCTTTCTCATTTGATAGTGCAATCAATGTATGATGGGTGTATTTGATTTTATGTTTATCCTGTTTGGTGTTTTCTGAGCTTCTTGGATGTGCATATTCATGTCTTTTGCTAAGTTTGGGAAATTCTCTGTCATTGTGTCTTTGTCCAAGACTGTCTGTCTCTATACTTTTTACACTCCTTTTGTTGTCTCAGACTGCTTTTGCTTGAAAGGAAAATTCAGGAAGGAGGGTCACCTGGGGTGTACTTTCCCACTTTGGTCTTTCCCAGCACAGTCCTGCTCCAAGGTGCCTTGTTGAGGGGGGTCAGGAAGTGAGTCAAAAACTTCTCAGATGGCTCCCCGAAGTTGAGCTTTCCTGGTTTGCCTAGCAAATGCAGCCCTTCAGCTAACTTTCCTCCACAGCCCTCAGGAAGCCCTGCATCTTTTAATCTCCAGTGTCTCTACCCCTGCCTGGGAAGAGTTGAAGCAATGGCTGCCACCAACCCTGTCTGGGGTGGGGTTGAAGCAGTAGCTCTCCCCAGAGCCTGGATCTGGCAATCTGAATTTCCTATTCAGAAACTGTAATCAGTGGTTAACTATGCACACCACTGTTCTTGGGGGAAAGGATTTTTGTGTTGCTTTCTTTAACAGCAGCTAGCCAGGGTATCAACCCTTTGGTGGCCTGCCACAAGAGGCGGGTACGGGTGCAGGTAGCCACCTTGCTTAGAAAGCAATTTACAGTCCTTTACTATAATTTATCAGCCTCTTCCTCTTCCTCCTGCTCTTCCCTGGATGCTGCACAGTGTACAGGAGTTTCAAAATAGTTGTTCCAGACAGTTCCTGCCTATTAAATAGTTGTTTTCTTGAAAATTCCTAGCTCTGGAGATCCCAACTCTGCCATACTTGTTTTTCAATTTAAAGTGGGTCTCTTATAAACAGCATATTTCAGTCAGGCTTTTTTTTATCTATTCTGTTAGTCTCTGCCTTTTTGCTAGAGAGTTTAATCCATTTACATTTAAAGTAGCTACTGATAATGCATAATTTCTTCTGCAATTTTTCTTTTTTCTTTTTAAATTCAATTTTATTGATATATATTCACATACCATACAGTCATCCAAAGTATGCAATTGTTCACAGTACCATTATATAGTTGTGCATTCATTACCATAATTAATTTTTGAACATTTTCATTACTACAAAAAGTGAAAATAAGAATAAAAATTAAAGTACAAAAGAATAGCCAAAATATCCCATCTCCCATCCCTCCCTATTTCTATTTCATTTTTGTAACTCTTATACTTTTCTCATCCCTCAATTCTTCCCTTAATTCCTATTTTCATTGTATTTCATATTGTGTATTGTATCATTCTAAGTCTCTTCTAATTTCTTTCTGCATGTATTTTTCATATATAGTGTGGAGATAAACAAGATAGAGAATTTGAAAAAAAAAAGTAGAGAGAATCAACAAAACCAAAATTTGGTCCTTTGAAAAGAGCAATAAAACTGACAAAATTTTAGCTAGACTGGCAAAAAAAGGGGGGAGGGGTAGTGGATATAAATAATGAAAATCAGAAATGAAAAGGGGTACATTACTACTGCCCACACTGAAATGAAAATGAGCATAAGTGGATACTATGAACAACTTCATGTGAGTAAATTAGATAACCTAGATGAAATGTACAAATTCTTAGAAGCACACAAACCACCTACACTGACTCAAGAAGAAATAGAAGATCTCAGCAGGCCAATAACAAGTAAAGAGATTGAATGAGTAATAATATAAAAACAAAACAAAACAACAACAAAACTTTCCCAACAGACTTCTAGCGAAGATGGCAGAGTGGGGATCTCCAGAACTAGGTCTTTTCATCAACAGCTATTAAACAGGCAAGAACTGTCTGAAGCAACTATTTTGAAACTCCAGAGGCCAGAAGAACACTGTGCAGCATCCAGGGAAGAGTGGGAGGAAGATGCTGATAAACTACAGTAGATAGAGAAATGAAATAGAAAACAAAGACAAAAACTGCTCTGGTTAACATGGGGCTAAAATTTTGCATCTTAAATCTATTTTTTTCTCCTTCTGGGATGCACATAATACATATATTGGTATGCTTGATGGTATACCATAAGAGTCTTGGTCTCTCTTTGCTTTTTAAAATTCTTTTTTCTTTCTCTCCTCAGCCTAAAGCATTTCAATTGTCTTGAAGTCACTGATTCTTTCTTCTGCCTGCTCCAATCTGCTTTTGAAATCCTCTAGGGATTTTTTCAAATAGGTTATTGCAGACAACAACTCCAGTATTTGTTTTGTTCCTTTTAAAATTTTCTCTTTATTGAGATTCACATAATGTTCATTCACTTACTCCCAACCCCCTGATATCCTTTAGTTCTGTCTCTGTGTTTTCCTTATCTCCTTGACTGTATTGAGAATCCTGTTCTAAAAGTCTCTGTTTTAAAAGTCTGTCCTTCTTGTTGATGGTTTCTGGTTTTTATCTTTTTGGCTGTGCCATCATATCCTGTTCTTTGTGTTGAAATCTTTTATTGCACACTCTACATTTTAATATTTTAGAGTATTAACACTGGATTTAGCCTCTGAACTGTCTGTTCCTTAAATTGTATCCAGTTAGTGATGTGCAGATATTTCCTTGAGTGTCCAGAGGTATCAAAAACAAACCAATGTGGGGAGGCGGGGCAAGATGGCAGACTGGTGAGCTGTATGTTTTAGTTACTCCTCCAGGAAAGTAGGTAGAAAGCCAGGAACTGCGTGGACTGGACACCACAGAGCAATCTGACTTTGGGCATACTTCATACAACACTCATGAAAACGTGGAACTGCTGAGATCAGCGAAATCTGTAAGTTTTTGCGGCCAGGGGACCCGTGCCCCTCCCTGCCAGGCTCAGTCCTGTGGGAGGAGGGGCTGTCAGCTCCGGGAAGGAGAAGGGAGAACTGCAGTGGCAGCCCTTCTCGGAAACTCATTCTGCTAATCCAAACTCCAAACATAGATAGATGGAGACCAGACACCAGAGAATCTGAGAGCAGCCAGCCCAGCAGAGAGGAGACAGGCATAGAAAAAAAAACAACACAAAAAACTCCAAAATAAAAGCGGAGGATTTTTGGAGTTCTGGTAAACATAGAAAGGGGAAGGGCAGAGCTCAGGCCCGAGCTCAAGCTCTGAGGCGCATATGCAAATCCCGAAGAAAAGCTGATCTCTCTGCCCTGTGGACCTTTCCTTAATGGCCCTGGTTGCTTTGTCTCTTAGCATTTCAATAACCCATTAGATCTCTGAGGAGGGCCCTTTTTTTTTTTTTTTTTTAATCATTTTTTCTTTTTCTAAAACAATTAGTCTAAGAAGCCTGATACAGAAAGCTTCAAAGACTTGCAATTTGGGCACGTCAAGTCAAGAGCAGAACTAGGAGAGCTCTGAGACAAAATGCAATAATCCAGTGGCTGAGAAAATTCACTAAACACCACAACTTCCCAAGAAAAGGGGGGTGTCTGCTCACAGCCATCATCCTGATGGACAGGAAACACTCCTGCCCATCACCAGCCCCATAGCCCAGAACTGCCCCAGACAACCCAGTGTGACGGAAGTGCTTCAAATAACAGGCACACACCACAAAACTGGGCGTGGACATTAGCCTTCCCTGCAACCTCAGCTGATTGTCCCAGAGTTGGGAAGGTAGAGCAGTGTGAATTAACAAAGCCCCATTCAGCAGACTGGGAGCCTCCCTACACAGCCCAGCAGCCCAGAACTGCCCTGGGGGGACGGCACTCACCTGTGACATAGCACAGTCATCCCTCAACAGAGGACCCGGGGTGCACAGCCTGGAAGAGGGGCCCACTTGCAAGTCTCAGGAGCCATACGCCAATACCAAGGACTTGTGGGTCAGTGGCAGAGACAAACTGTGGCAGGACTGAACTGAAGGATTAGACTATTGCAGCAGCTTTAAAACTCTAGGATCACCAGGGAGATTTGATTGTTAGAGCCACCCCCCCCTCCCTAACTGCCCAGAAACACGCCCCATATACAGGGCAGGCAACACCAACTACACACGCAAGCTTGGTACACCAATTGGACCCCACAAGACTCACTCCCCCACTCACCAAAAAGGCTAAGCAGGGGAGAACTGGCTTGTGGAGAACAGGTGGCTCGTGGACGCCACCTGCTGGTTAGTTAGAGAAAGTGTACTCCACAAAGCTGTAGATCTGATAAATTAGAGATAAGGACTTCAATTGGTCTACAATTCCTAAAAGAACCCTATCAAGTTCAGCAAATGCCACGAGGCCAAAAACAACAGAAAATTATAAAGCATATGAAAAAACCAGACGATATGGATAACCCAAGCCCAAGCACCCAAATCAAAAGACCAGAAGAGACACAGCACCTAGAGCAGCTACTCAAAGAACTAAAGATGAACAATGAGACCGTAGTACGGGAGACAAAGGAAATCAAGAAGACCCTAGAAGAGCATAAAGAAGACATTGTAAGACTAAATAAAAAAATGGATGATCTTATGGAAATTAAAGAAACTGTTGACCAAATTAAAAACATTCTGGACACTCATAGTACAAGACTAGAGGAAGTTGAACAACGAATCAGTGACCTGGAAGATGACAGAATGGAAAATGAAAGCATAAACGAAAGAATGGGGAAAAAAATTGAAAAAATCGAATTGGACCTCAGGGATATGATAGATAATATGAAACATCCAAATATAAGACTCATTGGTGTCCCAGAAGGGGAAGAAAAGGGTAAAGGTCTAGGAAGAGTATTCAAAGAAATTGTTGGGGAAAACTTCCCAAATCTTCTAAACAACATAAATACACAAATCATAAATGCTCAGCGAACCCCAAATAGAATAAATCCAAATAAACCCACTCTGAGACATATACTGATCACACTGTCAAACACAGAAGAGAAGGAGCAAGTTCTGAAAGCAGCAAGAGAAAAGCAATTCACCACATACAAAGGAAACAGCATAAGACTAAGTAGTGACTACTCAGCAGCCACCATGGAGGCGAGAAGGCAGTGGCACGATATATTTAAAATTCTGAGTGAGAAAAATTTCCAGCCAAGAATACTTTATCCAGCAAAGCTCTCCTTCAAATTTGAGGGAGAGCTTAAATTTTTCACAGACAAACAAATGCTGAGAGAATATGCTAACAAGAGACCTGCCCTACTGGAGATACTAAACGGAGCCCTACAGACAGAGAAACAAAGAAAGGACAGAGAGACTTGGAGAAAGGTTCAGTACTAAAGAGATTCGGTATTGGTTCATTAAAGGACAATAAGAGAGAGGGGGATAAATATATCTTACAAACATAAACCAAAGGATAGGATGGCTGATTCAAGAAATGCCTTCGCAGTAATAAAGTTGAACGAAAATGGATTAAACTCCGCAATTAAAAGATATAGATTCGCAGAATGGATAAAAAAAAATGAACCATCAATATGTTGCATACAAGAGACTCATCTTAGACACAGGGACACAAAGAAACTGAAAGTGAAAGGATGGAAAAAAATATTTCATGCAAGCTACAGCCAAAAGAAAGCAGGTGTAGCAATATTAATCTCAGATAAAATAGACTTCAAATGCAGGGATGTTTTGAGAGACAAAGAAGGCCACTACATACTAATAAAAGGGGCAATTCAGCAAGAAGAAATAACAATCGTAAATGTCTATGCACCCAATCAAGGTGCCACAAAATACATGAGAGAAACACTGGCAAAACTAAAGGAAGCAATTGATGTTTCCACAATAATTGTGGGAGACTTCAACACATCACTCTCTCCTATAGATAGATCAACCAGACAGAAGACCAATAAGGAAATTGAAAACCTAAACAATCTGATAAATGAATTAGATTTAACAGACATATACAAGACATTACATCCCAAATCACCAGGATACACATACTTTTCTAGTGCTCATGGAACTTTCTCCAGAATAGATCATATGCTGGGACATAAAACAAGCCTCAATAAATTTAAAAAGATTGAAATTATTCAAAGCACATTCTCTGACCACAATGGAATACAATTAGAAGTCAATAACCATCAGAGACTTAGAAAATTCACAAATACCTGGAGGTTAAACAACACACTCCTAAACAATCAGTGGGTTAAAGAAGAAATAGCAAGAGAAATTGCTAACTATATAGAGACGAATGAAAATGAGAACACAACATACCAAAACGTATGGGATGCAGCAAAAGCAGTGCTAAGGGGGAAATTTATAGCACTAAACGCATATATTAAAAAGGAAGAAAGAGCCAAAATCAAAGAACTAATGGATCAACTGAAGAAGCTAGAAAATGAACAGCAAACCAATCCTAAACCAAGTAGAAGCAAAGAAATAACAAGGATTAAAGCAGAAATAAATGACATAGAGAACAAAAAAACAATAGAGAGGATAAATATCACCAAAAGTTGGTTCTTTGAGAAGATCAACAAGATTGACAAGCCCCTAGCTAGACTCACAAAATCAAAAAGAGAGAAGACCCATATAAACAAAATAATGAATGAAAAAGGTGACATAACTGCAGATCCTGAAGAAATTAAAAAAATTATAAGAGGATACTATGAACAACTGTATGGCAACAAACTGGATAATGTAGAGGAAATGGACCATTTCCTGGAAACATATGAACAACCTAGACTGACCAGAGAAGAAATAGAAGACCTCAACCAACCCATCACAAGCAAAGAGATCCAATCAGTCATCAAAAATCTTCCCACAAATAAATGCCCAGGGCCAGATGGCTTCACAGGGGAATTCTACCAAACTTTCCAGAAAGAACTGACACCAATCTTACTCAAACTCTTTCAAAACATTGAAGAAAATGGAACACTACCTAACTCATTTTATGAAGCTAACATCAATCTAATACCAAAACCAGGCAAAGATGCTACAAAAAAGGAAAACTACCGGCCAATCTCCCTAATGAATATAGATGCAAAAATCCTCAACAAAATACCTGCAAATCGAATCCAAAGACACATTAAAAAAATCATACACCATGACCAAGTGGGGTTTATTCCAGGCATGCAAGGATGGTTCAACATAAGAAAATCAATCAATGTATTACAACACATTAACAAGTCAAAAGAGAAAAATCAATTGAACATCTCAATAGATGCTGAAAAAGCATTTGACAAAATCCAACATCCCTTTTTGATAAAAACACTTCAAAAGGTAGGAATTGAAGGAAACTTCCTCAACATGATAAAGAGCATATATGAAAAACCCACAGCCAGCATAGTACTCAATGGTGAGAGACTGAAAGCCTTCCCTCTAAGATCAGGAACAAGACAAGGATGCCCGCTGTCACCACTGTTATTCAACATTGTGCTGGAAGTGCTAGCCAGGGCAATCCGGCAAGACAAAGAAATAAAAGGCATCCAAATTGGAAAAGAAGAAGTAAAACTGTCATTGTTTGCAGATGATATTATCTTATATCTAGAAAACCCTGAGAAATCAACGATACAGCTACTAGAGCTAATAAACAAATTTAGCAAAGTAGCGGGATACAAGGTTAATGCACATAAGTCAGTAATGTTTCTATATGCTAGAAATGAACAAACTGAAGAGACACTCAAGAAAAAGATACCATTTTCAATAGCAACTAAAAAAATCAAGTACCTAGGAATAAACTTAACCAAAGATGTAAAAGACCTATACAAAGAAAACTACATAACTCTACTAAAAGAAATAGAAGGGGACCTTAAAAGATGGAAAAACATTCCATGTTCATGGATAGGAAGGCTAAATGTCATTAAGATGTCAATTCTACCCAAACTCATCTACAGATTCAATGCAATCCCAATCAAAATTCCAACAACCTACTTTGCAGACTTGGAAAAGCTAGTTATCAAATTTATTTGGAAAGGGAAGATGCCTCGAATTGCTAAAGACACTCTAAAAAAGAAAAACGAAGTGGGAGGACTTACACTCCCTGACTTTGAAGCTTATTATAAAGCCACAGTTGCCAAAACAGCATGGTACTGGCACAAAGATAGACATATAGATCAATGGAATTGAATTGAGAATTCAGAGATAGACCCTCAGATCTATGGCCGACTGATCTTTGATAAGGCCCCCAAAGTCACTGAACTGAGTCATAATGGTCTTTTCAACAAATGGGGCTGGGAGAGTTGGCTATCCATACCCAAAAGAATGAAAGAGGACCCCTACCTCACCCCCTACACAAAAATTAACTCAAAATGGACCAAAGATCTCAATATAAAAGAAAGAACCATAAAACTCCTAGAAGATAAGGTAGGAAAACATCTTCAAGACCTTGTATTAGGCGGCCACTTCCTAGACTTTACACCCAATGCACAAGCAACAAAAGAGAAAATAGATAAATGGGAACTCCTCAAGCTTAGAAGTTTCTGCACCTCAAAGGAATTTCTCAAAAAGGTAAAGAGGCAGCCAACTCAATGGGAAAAAATTTTTGGAAACCATGTATCTGACAAAAGACTGATATCTTGCATATATAAAGAAATCCTACAACTCAATGACAATAGTACAGTCGGCCCAATTATAAAATGGGCAAAAGATATGAAAAGACAGTTCTCTGAAGAGGAAATACAAATGGCCAAGAAACACATGAAAAAATGTTCAGCTTCACTAGCTATTAGAGAGATGCAAATTAAGACCACAATGAGATACCATCTAACACCGGTTAGAATGGCTGCCATTAAACAAACAGGAAACTACAAATGCTGGAGGGGATGTGGAGAAATTGGAACTCTTATTCATTGTTGGTGGGACTGTATAATGGTTCAGCCACTCTGGAAGTCAGTCTGGCAGTTCCTTAGAAGACTAGATATAGAGTTACCATTCGATCCAGCGATTGCACTTCTCGGTATATACCCGGAAGATCGGAAAGCAGTGACACGAACAGATATCTGCACGCCAATGTTCATAGCAGCATTATTCACAATTGCCAAGAGATGGAAACAACCCAGATGTCCTTCAACAGATGAGTGGATAAATAAAATGTGGTATATACACACGATGGAATACTACGCGGCAGTAAGAAGGAACGATCTCGTGAAACATATGACAACATGGATGAACCTTGAAGACATAATGCTGAGCGAAATAAGCCAGGCACAAAAAGAGAAATATTATATGCTACCACTAATGTGAACTTTGAAAAATGTAAAACAAATGGTTTATAATGTAGAATGTAGGGGAACTAGCAATAGAGAGCAATTAAGGAAGGGGGAACAATAATCCAAGAAGAGCAGATGGGCTGTTTGGCGTTCTGGGGATGCCCAGGAATGACTATGGTCTGTTGATTTCTGATGGATATAGTAGGAGCAAGTTCACAGAAATGATGCTATATTAGGTAACTTTCTTGGGGTAAAGTAGGAACATGTTGAAAGTTAAGCAGTTATCTTAGGTTAGTTGTCTTTTTCTTACTCCCTTGTTATGGTCTCTTTGAAATGTTCTTTTATTGTATGTTTGTTTTCTTTTTAACTTTTTTTTCATACAGATGATTTAAAAAAGAAGGGAAAGTTAAAAAAAAAAAAAAAGAAAAACAAGGAAAAAAAGATGTAGTGCCCCCTTGAGGAGCCTGTTGATAATGCAGGGGTATTCGCCTACCCCACCTCCATGGTTGCTAACATGACCACAGACATAGGGGACTGGTAGTTTGATGGGTTGAGCCCTCTACCACAGGTTTTACCCTTGGGAAGACAGTTGCTGCAAAGGAGAGGCTAGGCCTCCCTATGGTTGTGCCTAAGAGCCTCCTCCCGAATGCCTCTTTGTTGCTCAGATGTGGCCCTGTCTCTCTAGCTAAGCCAACTTGAAAGGTGAAATCACTGCCCTCCCCCCTACGTGGGATCAGACACCCAGGGGAGTGAATCTCCCTGGCAACGTGGAGTATGACTCCCGGGGAGGAATGTAGACCCGGCATCGTGGGACGGAGAACATCTTCTTGACCAAAAGGGGGATGTGAAAGGAAATGAAATAAGCTTCAGTGGCAGAGAGATTCCAAAAGGAGCCGAGAGGTCACTCTGGTGGGCACTCATATGCACACTTTAGACAACCCTTTTTAGGTTCTAAAGAATTGGGGTAGCTGGTGGTGGATACCTGAAACTATCAAACTACAACCCAGAACCCATGAATCTCGAAGACAGTTGTATAAAAATGTAGCTTATGAGGGGTGACAATGGGATTGGGAAAGCCATAAGGACCACACTCCACTTTGTCTAGTTTATGGATGGATGAGTAGAAAAATAGGGGAAGGAAACAAACAGACAAAGGTACCCAGTGTTCTTTTTTACTTCAATTGCTCTTTTTCACTCTAATTATTATTCTTGTTATTTTTGTGTGTGTGCTAATGAAGGTGTCAGGGATTGATTTGGGTGATGAATGTACCACTATGTAATGGTACTGTGAACAATCGAAAGTACGATTTGTTTTGTATGACTGTGTGGTATGTGAATATATCTCAATAAAATGAAGATTAAAAAAAACAAAACAAAACAAAACAAAAAACCAATGTGACAAACACCTTCCAATCATTGCAAATTGGCTCTTCATTGACTGGTGCTCCCTGTCAGAGTTTTGCCCTCCTATCAAGATCAGCCTGAGGCAAATGCAAAGTGCAGGGTCTTCTTCATCTTTTCTGAGCCTGTGTCTTGTCCTGGACTTTTTCTTGCTGTTGGCTTTTTTTTTTTTTTAATAATAGAAATTTATTCTCTTATAGTTCTGGAACTCAGAAGTGCAAAATCGGTTGCACTGGGCTGAAGTCAAAGTATTGGCAAGGCTGGTTTCTTTTGGAAGCTCTGTGAGAAGAATTCATTTCCTTGCATTTTTCAGCTTTGGGTCACCTTTATTCTTTGGCTTTGTGGTCAAAGTTCCTCTCTCCAATCTCTGCTTCTGTCATCACATCATCCTTTCTCAACTTGACTCCTCCTGCACTTTTTTTTAAATAATTTTATTTTGAAATAAATTCAAACTTACAGGAACAGTTGCAAAAACAATACAAACCCCATACACGGAATTCCAGCATACCCTGAACCCCCTCCCCCGATACCCTGATCCACCAACTTTAACATCCTGTTGCACCACCATTTCTTTCTTTCCTTCCCTCCCTATCTATCATCCATCATCTATTGCTCTGTCTTCTGAACATATGTAAGCAGGCTGCACACATCCTTGAACAAAGAATATAATTCACATATACATTTCCCATGAACAAGAATATTCTTTTATGCATTCCCATTAAGCACAGCTAAGAAGTTCAAGAAATTCAACAAAGCTTACATTCTATATTTCCTTTTATGTATTCTTTTCTTATGTCCCAACTGTGTCCCTTTGAGCCTCCTCTCTTCCATCCTCAGATCCCATCCAGGATCATTCTTGGCATTTAATTTAATTGTCATTGTCTATTTAGATTGTCTTTTTTTTTTTTTTCCACTTGTGGAAACATATATACAGCCTAAATCTTCCCATTCCAACCCCTCCCTAGCATTCCATTAGTGGGATTAATCACATTTAGAATGTTGCAATGCTATCACCTTCCCACCATCCATTACTAGAAATTTCCCTTCACTCCAAACAGAAACCCTACACTACTTTCTTAACTCCCCATTGCCCCTTCCCCTACTTCTCATAACCCATACTCCACTTTTCATCTCTATGGTCATATTCTCTGATACTTTGTGTTTACCGTGGGGCTTAAATTTAACCTCTTAAATCTATAACAATCTTGTTTTTCTTTGATACCAACTTAACTTCAATAAGACACATAAACTGTGTTCCTTTACTCCTCCATTCCCCCATCTTTATGTAGTTTTTGTCAAAAATTACATATTTTACACTGAGTCCAAGACCACTGATTTATCATTGCAGTTTATGTATTTTAGATCCTGTAAGAAGTAAATAGTGGAGTTACAAATAAAAAATACAGTAGTATTGGTATTTATATTTACCATGTGATTTTTACTGGAAATCTTTATTTCTTCATGTGGTTTCAGTCAATTGTTTAGTGTCCCTTCCTTTCAGCCTGCTCAATTCCCTTTAGCATTTCTTATAGGACTGATCTACTGGTGATGAAGTCCCTCAGCTTTTGATCATCCAGGAATGTTTTCATCTCCCCCTCATTTTTACCCTGCAGGTGTTTCTGAATTTTCTAAGTCTCTGATGGTTATTGACTTCTATTTGTATTCCATTGTGGTCAGAGAATGTGCTTTGAATAAATTCTCTCCCTTTTTTTTTTAATTTATTGAGGCTTGTTTTATGTCCCAGCATATGGTCTATTCTGGAGAAAGATCTGTGATCACTGTAGAAGAATGTGTGTCTTGGTGATTTGGGATGTAATGGTCTATATATGTCTGTTAAATTTCGCTATATCTCTCTCTCCTTTCTTTATTTCTCTGTTGGTAGGGCTCCCTTTAATGTCTGAAGTATGGCAGGTCTTTTATTAGCAAAATCTCTCAGCATTTGTTTGTCTGTGAAAAATTTAAGCCCTCCCTCAAATTTGAAGGAGAGTTTTGGTGGATAAAGTATTCTTGGTTGGAAATTTTTCTCTCTCAGAATTTTAAATATGTCATGCCACTGCCTTCTTGCCTCCATGGTGGTCACTAAGTAGCCACTACTTAGTCTTATGTTGTTTCCTTTGTATGTGGTGAATTGCTTTTCTCTTGCTGCTTTCAGAACTTGCTCCTTCTCTTCTGTATTTGACAGTCTGATCAGAATGTCTTGGAGTGGGTTTATTTAGATTTATTCTATTTGGAGTTCACTGGGCATTTATGCTTTGTGTATTTATATTGTGTAGAAGGTTGGGGAAGTTTTCCCCAACAATTTCTTTGAATACTCTTTCTAGACCTTTACCCTTCTCTTCCCCTTCTGGGACGCCAATGAGTCTTAAATTTGGATGTTTTCTTTTATCTATTATATCTCTGAGATCCATTTTGATTTTTTCATTTTTTTCCCCAGTCTTTCTTTTGTTCTTTCATTTTCCATTCTGTGGTCCTCGAGGATGCTGAGTCATTGTTCAACTTCCTCTAATCTTGTATTATGAATATGCAATGTCTTTTTAATTTGTCCAACAGTTTCTTTAATTTCCATAAGATCTTCTATTTTTTTATTTATTCTTGCAATTTCTTCTTTATGCTCTTCTAAGGTCTTCTTTATGTCCTTTATATCCTGTGCTATGCTCTCGTTGTTTGACTTTAGTTCTTTGATTAGTTGTGCCAAATACTGTGTGTCTTCTGATCTTTTGATTTGGGTGTTTGGGTTTGGGTTCTCCATAGCATCTGGTTTTATCATATGCTTTAAGATTTTCTGTTGTTTTCAGCCTCTTGGCATTTTCTTTACTTGATAGGGTTCTTTCAGGGTCTATAAAATACCAATCTCTAATTTATCAGATCTACAGCTTGGTGACATACACTTTCTCTAACTAACCAGCAGATGGCATCCGTGAGTCACCTATTCCCCTCAAGTCAGTTCTCCCCAGCTTTGTCTTTGTGGTGCGTGGGGGTCTGATTCTTGTGGGGTTCAATTGGTGCACCAAGTTTGGCTGTGTTGTTAGTGCTGTATGCCCTGAATGTGGGGCATGTGTCTGAGTGGTTATGGAGGCAGGGCAGCTTTAATAATCACACCTTCTAGGTGTTACTGGAGATTTAAGGGTGTTGCAAGAGTCCAAGCCTTCACCTCAGTCCCGCCACAGATCATCTCTGGTGCTGACCCACTGGCATAGGGTACCTGGGATTTCCGATCGGGTCCCCCTTCTCAGCCATGTTCTTCCAAGACCTCTGCTGAGGGAAGGCTGTGCCACATCACAAGTGTGCACTGGCCTCCAGGGAAGCCCTGGGCCATCAGGACATGCAGGGGCACTCCAAGCCTGCTGTAAAGATGGTTGAATGGGGCGTGTTAATTTCCCCCTCTTCACACAGCTCCAGGACAATTAGCTGTGGGTACTCTAAGGGCCACTGTCCATGGCTGATATTGTGGCGTGTGCATGGTGCTGCAGGAATCACTCCCCATCACACTGAGTTTCTTGGTGCGGCTCTGGGCTGTGGGTCTGACCCCGGGCGGGAGCATCCCCAGCCTGCCAGGGAGATGGTTGCAAGGGGCATGGTTTCTTTCTCCTTTTGGCTCCTGTCTGCCCCCCTGGCCCCAAGACAATCAGCAGCGGGTGTGTGTAGGGCTGTCCTCCATGCCAGACACCAAGACGTTGGCCCAGCCCACTCCTGCCATGCTTCACTGCATGGTTCTCACTGGCATAACTGCAGCTGCTCCTGGGGTTTTTTGTTTTTTTGTTTTTTTGTTTTTTTTTTTTAAAGAATTAGTCCATCTCCAAATGCCAACCCATGGTTTCCCCACACTGCAGCGCAGCCTCTGGACTTTCAGCTGGCTCACTCACTCATTTCAGAATGCAGACTCCTGGTTTCACCAAATGCATGGTCCCTGTGGATTTAGCAGACTTTGTCCAGCTGGTGCATTGTTGGAACTGGTGTTCTGGATCACTTTCTGGCTTTTATCTAGTATTTTTCACGGAGATGTTTTTTTGCCCTGTCTTACCTAGCCACCATCTTTGCTGTTGGCTTTTGGAATTCCCCCATTTACAGGAATTTGAATGCCTTATCTATTCCGTACAAAGCAGCCTTTTTTCCCTTCCTAGATTCTTTATTGTAAGACTTAAAGCAGGTTATCCTTTGACCCAGTCCACTTTGACTTGATTATTTCTTAGTTTTAGCTGTCTGCAAGCTGCCTTTGCTGGCAGCTCATGTACTGGGAGGGTTAGCTCAAGAGGAGGTACCTGGCTCAGTCTTTCAGAATGTGCCCCCCCCACCCCAGATTAGCACCAACCCAGCAGCACTCCAGTATGTACATGGGTGTTCCTCTCCTCCCTCTGGAACAAAGCCAGGGACCCACAATGGGAGCAGAGGGGGGTATGGAAGGGCCAGAAAGGGTGCCATGAGTGTCTCTTACTGCTTTTTTAAATGTAATTTTATTGAACTGTATTCACATGCCATACAATCGTTCAAAGTGTACAATTGTTCACAGTTTCATCATATAGTTGTTCATTCAACACCACAATCAATTTTTGAACATTTTTATCACTCTAAAAAATAAAAATGGAAGGAAGAACAAAAATAAATGTAAAAGAGAACACTCAAAGCTTCCTATATACCTCATCCCCCCTCATTTACTTTTTTTTAATTGAAATATATTCACATACCATACAGTCACCCAAAGTGTTAAACAGTTGTTCACAGTATCATCATATAGTTGTGCATTCATCACACAAGTCCATTTTTGAACATTTTCATTACTCCAAAAAATAAACATGAGTAAAAATAAAAGTAAAAACACTCTAAATGTCCCATATCCCCCTCATCCATATTATTCATTTACTATTTGTACCCATTTTTTTCTACTCATTTGTCTATATACTGGGTAAAGGGAGTTTGAGCCATAAGGTTTTCACAGTCACATGATCACACCATATAAGCTTTGTAGTTATATAGTTGCCTTCAAGAATCAAGGATACTGAATTGCAATTCAATAATTTCAGATATTTCCTTCTAATTATTGTAATACACTAAAAACTAAAAAGGGATATCTATATAATGTCTGAGTTACCTCCAGAATGTCCTCTTGGCTCCATTTGAAATCTCTCAGCCATTGAAACTTTGTTTCAATTCTCCTCCCCCTTTTTGGTCCAAAAGGCTTTCTCAATCACATGATGCAGGGTCCAGGCTCATTCCCAGAAGTCATGTTCCACAATACCAGGGAGATTAACCCCCTGGGAGTCGTGTCCCACATAGGGGGAGGGTGACAAGTTTGCCTGCTGGGTTGGCTTAGAGAGATAGGCCAAATCTGAGAAACAAAAGAGACCCTCTGGGGGTGACCCCTAGGCACAATTATGAAAAGGATTAGCTTCTCCTTTGCAGTATCAAGCTTTGTGAGGGGAAGCCCCAAGATCAAGGGCTCAGCCTACTAAGCTGGTAGTCCCCAATGCTTGTGAGAATATCAGGAATTCCCTAGCTCAGGTAGTTTAATATTTCCACACTTTTCCACAGTCCCTCAAAGGAGCTTTGTAAATACTTTTTATTCTCTGCCCAAATACTCTGGATTGTATCAGGGCTTCATGCTAACCTGTACAAACCAAAAAGATCTCACTCCCTAGTCAAAGTCCCATGTAATTATGGTATTTGTGTAAGCTGACCATACAAGTTAAATTACATGGTGTGCTGCAGAAAATAAAGATTTTGCACCAAATAACCATCTCTTTCTTTGGTCCCACACAGAAGCCAAGGTTTTAAAACACAGTTAATATCATCCTTTACCCTTTAGTCTGATCTACCCCAATTTCAACCAAGTCCATTTCATTCATATCTCCAATTGAATTCTGATGTCCTTTTCAGCCTCTTTAACAGTTGCTTCATGGGGCAATGTAGACACTCACAGCTTCCAAACTCTGGCTCTGAGTTACAGGGCCACACAGACACCCAAAGCTCCAAGGACTGACCATATCATATGCAAACAGCTCAACATCTCAGAATTTAGAAATAACTTTTACAACTCACTAACAGATGTGACTGCTGTGAGAACTTACAATCTAGGGACTGTAACATTAGCCTTCCCCTGATAATCCATGCTCCCAGATTCAATTCTTAGTGTTTGCACATTATTAGTCGATATTATTGAGGCATACTGTTTTATTTTCATTTCTGGCTTATTTCACTCAACCTACTGTCCTCATGGTCCATTCACTTCATTGCATAACTCACAACTTCATTCCTTCTTGCTGCTCTCTCATGCAAAAACATTCATATATTTGTACATTTAATTGCACTCATTGACCACTCTAGGTTTCACTAAGTTATACAGTCCCAGTCTTTATCTTCAATCGTTCCTTCTGGTGTCATACATACCCTTAACCTTCCTCTTTCGACTGTATTCACAGTCATCTTTTTTCAGTGTACTTACAATATTGTGCTACCATCACATAGTATTGTGCTATCTATTTCTGAATCCATACAATCAACCCTATAGAACATTCTGTACTCCTTCAACATCAAATGCCTGATTTCTAGCCTCTTTCTATCTCCTGATATCTTCATTCCTACACTCTTCTCCTAACCTCTCTCTCCTGTCTTTTCCTATCTGTCTGTAGCACTCCCTTTAGTATTTCCTGTAGAGGAGGTCTCCTTTTCATGAACTCTCTCAGTGTCTGTTTATCTGTAAATATTGTAAACTCTCCCTCATTTTTGAAGGAGAGTTTTGCCAGATATAGGATTCTTGGTTGGCAGTTTTTCTCTTTCAGTATCTTGAATATATCATGCCACTGCCTTCTCACCTCCATGGTTTCTGCTGAGAGGTACACACTTAGTCTTATCGAACTCCCCTTGTATGTGATGGATTGCTTTTCTCTTGCTGCTTTCAGAACTCTCTCTTTGTCTTTGATTGATTAAAAATCTGATTACTAAGTGTCTTGGAGTAGGTCTATTTGGATCAGTTCTGTTTGGGGTACACTGCACTTCTTGGACTTGTAATTTTATGTCTTTCATAAGAATTGGGAAATATTCATTGATTATTTCCTCTATTATTCTTTCTTCTGCTTTTGCCTTCTCTTCTCTTTCTGGGACACCTATAACATGTATATTCATGCACTTCATGTTGTCATTCAGTTCCTGAGACCGTGCTCATATTTTTCCATTTTTTTTCCTATCTGTTCCTTTGTGTGCAGGATTTCAGATGATTTGTCCTCCAGCTCACTGATCCTTTCTCCTGCCTCTCCAAGTCTGCTGTTGTATGTCTACATTGTCATTTTCATCTCTTCTATTGTGACTTTCATTCCCATAAGTTTTGTCATTTGTCTTTTTCAAGCTTATGAATTCTTCCTTATAGTCACCCAGTGTCTTCTTTATATCCTTCATCTCTTTTGTCACATTCTCTCTCCAGTCCATGATTTGATTTAAATGATTTGTTTGAACATCTATTATTAGTTGTTTTGACTCCTGAATCTCAGTTGAGGTGTTAGTTTCTTCCTTTGGCAAGACCATATCTTCCTTTATCCTGATGCGGCCCATGACTTTTTGCTGTCTAGGCGTCTGATTTTCTTGATTGTTTATTCTAGAGTTTTCTTTTCTTTTGCCTAAGGTTGTCTTGTTGATGGTCTTTGATCTCTAACTTTTCTTTGTTTCTCTCCATGGACAGTTGCCAGATTGACTCTGTCCCTCCTTCTTCCCCCCAAAATCCCCCTCAGCCTGCCACAGGGATGGGAGGTAGACACTGGGCACCCCAGCAAATTCACTGTGTATGGTAATATAAATTTGCTGGCTTCCAGTGGTGCTCTGTTTGCCATCAGCTAGTAAGACCTGGGTTCATTTTGTTGATTCTCTCTATTGTTTTCCTGTTCTCAATTGCATTTATTTCTGCTCTAATCTTTGTTATTTCTTCCCTTCTGCTTGCTTTGGGGTTAGTTTGCTGTTCTTTCTCTAATTCCTCCAGGTGAGCAGTTAACTCTTCAACTTTTGCTCTCTCTTCTCTTTTAATATAGGCATTTAGGGCAATAAATTTCCCTCTCAGCACCGCTTTTGCTGCATCCCATAAGTTTTGATAAGTTGTGTTTTCATTGTCATTTGCCTCGAGGTATTTACTAATTTCTTTTGTAATTTCTTCCTTTACCCACTGGTTTTCTAAGAGGGTGTTGTTTAGCCTCCATATGTTTGTGAATTTTATGACCTTCTGCCTTTTATTTATTTCCAACTTCATTCCATTGTGGTCTGAGAAAGTGTTTTGTACAATATCAATATTTTTAAATTTGTTGAGACTTGCTTTGTGACCCAACATGTGGTCTATCCTAGAGAATGTTCCATGAGCACTTGAGAAAAAAGTGTATCCTGCTGTTGTTGGATGTAGTGTTCTATAAATGTCTGTCAAGTCTAGTTCATTTATCATACAATTCAACATCTCTGTTTCTTTAGTGATCCTCTGTCTAGATGTTCTATCCATTGATGAGAGTGGTGTATTGAAGTCTCCAACTATTATTGTAGAGGTATCTATTTCTCCTTTCAGTGATCGCAGTGTTTGCCTCATGAATTTTGGGGCATTCTGGTTTGGTGCATAAATATTTATGACTGTTATGTTTTCTTGATGAATTGACCCTTTTATTAATATATAGTGTCCTTCTATGTCTCTTTTAATTGTTTTGCTTTTGAAGTCTAACTTGTCTGATATTAATATAGCTACTCCCACTTTTTTCTGGTTGTTGTTTGCATGAAATATCTTTTTCCAACCTTTCACTTTCAGTCTATGTTTGTCCTTGTGTCTAAAGTGAGTTTCTTGTAGACAGCATATAGATGGGTCCTGTTTTTTAATCCATTGTGCCAGTCTGTGTCTTTTTATTGGGGAGTTTAATCCATTTACATTTAGTGTTATTACTGTAAGGGCAGTACTTTCTACTACCATTTTGTTTTTTGGAATTTATATGTCATATCTTATTTTTTCCTCTCCTTTTACCTTTCCTGATAATCTTCATTTCTGCACTCTTCTCCAACTCTCTCTCTCCTGTCTTTTCCTATCAGCCTGTAGCACCCCCTTTAGTATTTCTTGTAGTGCCGGTCTCTTATTCACAATCACTCTCAGTGTCTGTTTGTCTGAAAATGTTTTAATCTCTCCCTCATTTTTGAAGGAAAGTTTTGCTGGATATAGAATTCTTGGTTGGCAGTTTTTCTCTTTCAGTATCTTAAATATATCATGCCACTGTCTTCTTGCCTCCATGGTTTCTGCAGAGAAATCTGTACATAGTCTTATTGACCTTCCCTTGTATGTGATGGATTGCTTTTCTCTTGCTGCTTTCAGAATCCTCTCTTTGTCTTTGACATTGGACAATCTGACCAGTAAGTGTCTTGGAGTAGGTCTACTGGGATCTATTCTATTTGGGGTATGTTGTACTTCTTGAATCGCTAATTTTCTGTCTTTTATAAGAGTTGGGAAATTTTCAGTGAATATGTCTTCTATTACTCTTTCTGCCCCTTTTCCCCTCTCTTCTCCTTCTGGGATACCCATAACACGTATATTTGTGCGTTTCATGTTGTCACTCAGCTCCCTAAGACCCTGCTCATATTTTTCCATTTTTTTCACCATCTGTTCTTTTGTGTGTATGAATTCGAATGACCTGTCTTCCAGTTCACTGATCCTTTCTTCTGCCTGTTCAAATCTACTGTTGTGTCCCTCCATTGTGTTTTTCATCTCCTCCATTGTGGACTTCATTCCCATGAGTTCTGCCATTTGTTTTTTTAAGTTTATGAATTCTTCTTTATGGTCAGCCAGTATCTTCTTTATATCCTTCAGCTCTTTTGCTATATCTTCCTTCATTTCATCAAATTTATTTAGCATTAGTTGCCTCCACTCCTGTGTCTCACCTGAGCTATTAGTTTGTTCCTTTGGGTAGTCCATGTTTTCGTGTTTCCTGGTATGGCTTGTTATCTTAAGTTGTCTAGGCATCTGATTCTCTTGATTAGTTTATTTTGGAGCTTGTTTTCTATCTTTTACTTAGTGGTTTTCTTGTTGGTTGGCTTTGTTTTCTGGCCTCTGTTATTCAGTTCAACTTATTCTAGACCTCTAACCTAGGTTCTATTTAGTTGATCGGAATTTTTCCCCTCTTGTTTTTTCTGTTTCTTGCTCTGCCTCTATGTAACCTTTTTGTGAGTGGGTCTCCTCAGATATGGTCGACCCTAGTCAGATTTTCCCAGTCTAGTGAGGCCCAGGTCTCATTGGGAGGGTATGGAGTTTTCCTGAGAATGAGACCCTCCTATGAGGCCTTTAGAATTGGTGCTTTTCCACTCCTGTCCAGCAGGTGGCGCTGGCCAGCCCGCAGCTCCCCCACCAGTGTAAGGAGGTGTGGAGCCTTTAGTTCTCCTGGTGACTCTGATCCTGTCAGGGGCGTGGCTGACTGAAGCTGGAATCTGAATTCCAGGCCCTGGGGTCTGAATTCCCAGAAGGAGGACTGCCAGTTGAGCTGGGCCTCCCTCCACTCTCCCAATCCTCAGAATTCCAGTTGTCTCTCAGGGGCACTATTCCCTTCTTCTCTCTCCTCTTTGGGGCCTCTCCAGGTAGATTCCTTGGTCAGCCTGAGTTGCCAATTAAAGACGGGGGTGGAGGCCTTCAGTAGTGAATACGGAATTCAAAGACACTGTAGGTACTCTGTCTCCCCTCAAGCCCAGCCTAGTCCCTCAACCTGGGCTTTCCGATAGAAAATAACCACATATATTACTTTTAGATTAAAAAAAAAAAAAAAAGAGGTAGAAAAGAAATCAAGAAAAAGAAAAAAGGAAAAAAAAGAGTCTCTTTTAAATGTTTTTCCCCAGCCTGGAAGTTTTGTCAGTGTCAGAATAGAGCATTTAAAGATATGCTTTGGGCTATTGTCTGATAATTACTCTCCAACCCCTTCAGTTCCACCCCTGCAGGGGGCTATTGAAATGCAAAAAGATAAGAGATCAGCGAGAAGCCAGAAGGGACAAAATGTAAGGGAAAAAAAAATGGCTTTTTGGAGTCTGGGAATGGGTGCCCGCTTTTACGTGCCCCCACTTCTTGGAGCCCAGCCCTTCTTTAGCACCCCAGCTCCCAAAGTTAGTTAATTAATTTGTTAATTAATTCTGCAGTTGAGGCTGGTTTGAGCCTCCCTTCTTGCCCTCAGCAGATTGCTGTTTTTTGGTTTTTTTTTTCCCCCCTTTCAGGGAGCCGGCAGCAAGACAGTCTGTGAGGTCTGGGTGGGGAGGGGTGCCAGACCCCTGGTCCGGGAAACTTACAATGTTTGCTGCGATCTCAGCTTTTCCTCCAATTCCAAACCTGTGTCCAATGTGTGACTGGTTACTGGAGACCCCGAAAACACTGTTTCATATAGTTCTTGGGTAATTGCCAGCTGCTCTAGGGGAGAGACGAAATTCTGCTCCTCACCACTCCGCCATCTTGCCCCGCCTCCCCTCCCTGGGTTCATTTTGGAGCCCTGCTTTAACAGTTGTTTTCTTAGCCAAAACTGGGCTGGGTTTCCATACAGGGCATATAGACTTGCTGCTGTATTCATAAGAAAGGGTCTGAGGCATCTTTTAAAAAGTATTTTACTTCCCTTGCACTTTCCATACTGTCCAGCAGTTGGAGCTGTTTGGTAACTTAATTATCCTCAGAGGCTGCTTTGCCTCCAATCACAGGCTTTTTCAGACCCAGCAGTGCTGAAACTGCAGGATTCTTATGCCCTCACTTTTTTTATTAATAATTCAATTTCGTTGAGATATTTTCACATACCGTACAGTCATACAATGTGTACAATCAGTTGTTCACAGTGCTATCATATAGTTGTGCATCCATCACCAAAATTAATTTTTGAACATTTTCATTACCACACACACAAAAGTAATAAGAATAAAAATTTAAGTGATAAAGAACAACTAAAGTAAAAAAGATCACCATGTGTTTTTGTTTTGTTTTGTTTTGTTTTTTGCCCCTATTTTTCTACTCATCCATCCATACACTGGACAAAGGGGAGTGTGGTCACCATGTCTTTCCCAATCACATTGTCACCCCTCATAAGCTACATTTTTATACAATCATCTTCAAGATTCAAGGGTTCTGTATTGTAGTTTGATAGTTTCAGGTATTTACTGCTAGCTGTTCCAATTCATTAGAACCTAAAAAGGGTTATCTATATTATGCATAAGAGTGCCCACCAGAGTGACCTCTTGGCTCCTTTTGGAATCTCTCAGCCAGTGAAACTTATTTCATTTCATTTCACATCCCCCTTTTGGTCAAGATGTTCTCCAGCCCACAATTCTGGGTCCAGATTCTTCCCTGGGAGTCATATTCCATGTTGCCAGGGATATTTACACCCCTGAGTGTCAGATCCCATGTAGGGGGGAGGGCAGTGATTTCCTCTGCCAAGTTGGCTTAGCTAGAGAGAGAGGGCCACGTCTAAACAACAAAGAGGCATTCAAGAGGAGACACTTAGGCACAATTATAGGCAAGTCTAACCTCTCCTTTGCAGTAACAGTCTTCCCAAGGGCAAGTCCCATGATTGAGGGCTCAGCTTCTCAAACCACCAGTCCCCAATGTCTGTGAGCACATCAGCAACCATCAAGGTGGGGAAGCCCAACACCCCATGCATTCTTCCCCAGCAATGTTCACATTAGTGGTAGCATATAATATCTTTTTGTTCTTATGCCCTCACTTTGCCAGCCAAAATCTGGCTTGATGTGGGCCTCTACCTGTGGTAAAGTACTCCATCAGTTGACCCAGCAGTCCAGCTGTCTCCAAGGCAAGGAAACAGCTGCTAGCTGCTGCTTCCCTCAAGGGTAGGGGAAGAGATTTCAGACCCAGGGCTGGAAACAGTTTCCATCCATGTTTTCTCAGTCTCTTTGTCCATCACTGATCTGGGCCTTGAAATATCCTCCCTTATTCACCAGTTCTTCAAATAGTGAGGGTATTTTTCATTGCTGTGAGATTCTAAAATCTGTGTCCCTAGTGGGAGGGATTCTGTTCTAGTTTGCTAATGCTGCCAGAATGCAAAACACCAGAAATGGATTGGCTTTTATAAAGGGGGTTTATTTGGTTACACAGTTACAGTCAGAAGGTCATAAAGTATCCAAGGTAAGTCATCAACAATAGGGTACATTCACTGGAAGATGGCCAATTGTGTCCAGATAACCTCTGTTAGCTGGGAAGGCATGTGGCTGGCATCTGTTCCAGAGTTCTGGTTTCAAAATGGCTTTTTCCCAGGATGTTCCTCTCTAGGCTGCAGTTCCTCAAAAATGTCACTCTTAGTTGCTCTTGGGGTGTTTTTCCTCTCTTGGCTTTTCTGGAGCAAAAGTCTGCTTTCAACAGCCATCTTCAAACTGTCTCTCATCTGCAACTATTCTCTCAGCTTCTGCACATTCTTCATATTGTCCCTCTTGTCTGTAGCAGGCTTGTTCCTTCTGTCTGAGCTTGTATAGTGTTCTAGTAAACTAATCCAGGCCCATGCTGAATGGGTGGGGCCACACCTCCATGGAAACTATCCAATCAGAGTTATCACCCATAGTTGGGTGAGACACATTTCCATGGAAACAACCTAAGCCAAACGTTCCAACTTAATCCCCACTAAAATGTATCTGTTCTTTGGGCATCAAAGAACATGGCTTTTTCTGGGGAACATGATATATACAAACTGGTCAGGTCCCATCTACTGATTCTGTGCCTTTCCCACATGGAGACCAGGTGAGCGGGAGGGGTGATGACAGGCTAGTCTCGGATGGGAAATTCCTACCTGATATTTATTCTCTTTATTAAATTTGGCATTTTCAGAGTCTTTCTTCAGTCTATATCCTCCTCCAGTGTTTCAAACAATTCAAAATTGTCCCTTTTTTCATTGAATCACTGGAGAGAAGTTTTCAATAGCTGTTTATGTCACCATGTTGATTATGTCACTCCCTAAATTAACTTTTGAAACTGTACACATCAAGTTTCATAATTAACATCTGTGATGGTTAGGTTCATGTGTCAACTTGGTCAGGTGATAGTACCCAGCTGTCTGGTCAAGCAAGCACTGGCCTAACAATTGCTGTGAGGATCTTTGTGGCTGGTTAATAAACCAACAGGCTGGTTTATTAAATCATCAGTTAATTGACTGCAGCTGTGACTGATGACTCACCAAAGGGCATGTCTTTCACAATGAGAGAATGCAGTTGGCTGGATTTAATCCAATTAATCAGTTGAAGACTTATAAGTGAGAGAGATAGAGGACCTTCACTTCTTCTTCGGCTGCCCAGTGGAGTGTTTCCTGAGGAGTTCGTCAAAGTTGTCGGTTTGTTTCCCGAGGAGTTCATCAAACACTTTCGTCAAAGATTCCAGTTCATTTCCTGAGGAGTTCATCAGACATCTTCCTTAGAGTTGACAGTTTGCTGACTGCTCTACAGAATTTGGACTCATGCATACCTACAGTTGTGTGAGTCATTTTTATAAATTATATAGTCATAGATACCTCTCATTGATTCTGTTTCCCTAGAGAACCCTAACTAATACAACTTGGTACCAGGAGTGGTTCTTGAGAAGCAGAATCTTAAAATGGGCTTTTACAATTTGTTTTCTACTCTGATTAGATTCAAAGGCACTAATGAATCTATTTCCAATAATCAAGAGCTCATTGACAGTCCATGGCATGAGTTGGCAAAGGAGATATGCAAAATAGCACCATTTGATTCTCCTAATCATACTCTAGTATGAAGCAAGGCTCTGGGTGACAGTGTTTTCGACACCTTCACAGAGTTTTGCAGTATTAAGAGTATAATGATGTTGGCTGGCTGCTCTTAGATACTTTGGATAAAGTTGTAAGAGAAAGGGATGAGCTAAAGGCTTCAAATTCAAAACTTAAACACTGTATGACAGATGTAAAGGTTTCTATGTGTGCCTTGAAAGAAAATCTTATTTCCTGTGCCTGCAGACTTGAGGTTTCTGAAAACCAGATGCAGAGTCTCATTGTGTGAGTAGCAGATTTACAACATAAACTAAAATCTCAACATCTCAGGGTATCTGCTGTTAAAGTAAAGGCATTGATTGGAAAAGAATGGGATCCCAAAACTTTGGATGGGGACATATGGATTGATAATAATGGCAGTGAGGACATTGGAATCCCAGATTCTGCTGAGTCATTGTTAGATTTACCTATAGAGGGCTGTCCTGAGGAAACAGCTTCCCCACCTCCAGTCTGCCCTAAGGAGCCTGCCACGCAACTCCCACTTAAGGAGATTGACCCTTCAGTGCCTGCTAATCCTGTAATCACCGCCTGGAGGAAGCATCCCTCACTCCTTTGTCTTGCAAGATTAATCCTGTTTTAAGAGATGAAACTGCAACAGAATGTCCTGAGGTACATGGCTTGAGGGATAATTCTAACTCTTTTCCTGACCCACCCCCACCACCAGTCTTTCCTTCAAGACCTGTAATTAGACTAAAGTCCCAACAGGCCCCAAAGGGTGAGGTACAAAGTGTGACCCATGATGAAATACACTATACACCAAAAGAACTGCATGAGTTTTCCAACTTATAGACAGAAACCAGGGGAATATGTGTGGGAATGGATTTTAAGGGTGTGGGATAATGGTGGAAGGAATATAAGGTTGGATCAGGCTGAATTTATGATATGGGCCCACTAAGCAGAGATTCTGCATTCTATGTTGTAGCTCAAGGGGTTAGAAAGGGTGTTAATAGTTTGGGTGGTTGGCTGAAACATGGATCAAAAGGTGGCTGGCATTAGCAGAGGTTGAAATGTCAGAACTGCCCTGGTACAATGTAGAGGAGGGGATTCAAAGGCTTAAAGATATTGGAATGTTAGAGTGGATTTATCATGGAAGACCTGCTCACACACCCTGAAATGTCCAGAGGACACACCTTTTACCAGGACTGTGAGGAATAAATTTATGAGACTAGCTCCATCATCCCTGAAGAGCTCTGTAGTCGCCCTTCTCTGTAGGTCAGATATTACTGTAGGAACTGCTGTCACTGAGCTGGAATCCTTAAACACAATGGGGATAATCCAGTCCTGAATCAGCAGAAGCCAAGTGGCTGCAGTTAATCGCCACAGACAAGGTGGGCATGGCTACCATAATGGAAAACAGGCTCAAAGCAGCAATCAAAATAATATGACTCGCAGAGACTTATGTTGTTTGCTAGTGGATCATGGAGTGCCAAGTAGTAAAATAGATGGGCAATCAACTAAATTCTTGTTTGAACTATATAGGCAGAAGAATTCTAGGTCATGTGAACAAAAGCCTCCTTTGAATTACAAAAACAGAGAGTCATGGCCCCTCAATAAATTCCCAGATTTGAAAGAGTTTACAGATCCAGAGCCCCTTGAATGAAGGGAAGGCCAGGTACTCTTGGGGAAGGACCCTGTTACACTGTCAAAAATTTATACTGTCAATCTTCCTTCCAGCCTTCCCCAGGGGGACATATGGCCTTTTACCAGGGTAACTGTGCATTGGGGAAAAGGAAATGATCAGATACTCAGGGGATTATTAGACACTGGTTCAGAAGTGACATTAATTCCTGGAGACCCGAAACGTCACTCTGGTCCACCAGTCAGAGTTGGGGCTTATGGAGATCAGGTGATTGATGGAGTTTTAGCTCAGGTCTGTTTCACAGTGGGTCCAGTGGGTCCCCAGACCCATTCTGTGGTTATTTCCCCAGTGCCAGAATGCATAATTGGAATAGACATTCTCAGTAACTGTCAGAATCCTCACATTGGTTCCCTGACTTGTGGAGTGAGGGCTATTATGGTGGGAAAGGCCCAGTGGAAGCCACTAGAACTGCCCCTGCCTAGCAAAATAGTGAACCAGAAGCAATACTGGATTCCTGAAGGGATTGCAGATATGAATGCCAGTCTTAAGGACTTGAAGGATGCAGGGGTGGTGATTCCTACCACATCCCCATTCAAATCTCCTATTTGGCCTGTGCAGGAAACAGATGGGTCTTGGAGGATGACAGTGGATTATTGTAAGCTTAACCAGGTGGTGACTCCAATTGCAGCTGCCGTTCCAGATGTGGTATCATTGCTTGAGCAAATGAACACATCCCCTGGTACCTGATATGCAGCTATTGAACTGGCAAATGCTTTTTTTCTCAATTGCTGTCAGTCAGGACCACCAGAAACAGTTTGCATTCAGCTGGCAAGGCCAGCAGTTTACATTCACTGTGCTACCTCCAGCCCTATGTCATAATATTGTCTGCAAGGATCTTAATCGTTTCTCCCTCCCACAAGACATCACACTGGTCCATTATGTTGATATCATGTTGATTGGACCTAGTGAGCAAGAAGTAGCAACTACTCTAGATTTGTTGGTAAGGTATTTGCGTGGCAGAGGATGGGAGATAAATCCAACAAAAATATAGGGGCCTTCCACCTCAGTAAAATTTCTAGGTGTCCAGTGGTGTGAGACCTGTTGAGATATTCCTTTTAAGGTAAAGGATAAGCTGTTGCATCTGACCACTCCTATGATCAAAAAGGAAGCACAATGCTTAGTTGACCTCTTTGGATTTTGGAGACAATATATTCCTCATTTAGGTGTGCTACTCTGGCCCATTTACTGAGTGACCAGAAAATCTTCCAGTTTTGAGTGGGGACTGGAACAAGTTGAGGCTCTGCAACAGGTCCAGGCTGCTGTGCAGGGTGCTCTGCCACTTGGACCATATGATCCAGCTGACCCAGTGGTGCTGGAAGTGTCAGTGGCAAGTAGAGATGCTGTTTGGAGACTTTGGCAGGCTCCTATAAGAGAATCACAATGCAGGCCTTTAAGATTTTGGAGTAAAGCTTTACCATCCTCTGTAGATAACTACTCTCCATTTTAGAAACATCTGTTGGCCTGTTATTGGGCTTTAGTAGAGACAGAATGCTTAACCATGGGCCACCAAGTTACCATGAGACCTAAGTTACCTAAGTTACCATGAGACCTGAGTTACCTATCATGAGCTGGTTATTGTCTGACCCACCAAGCCATAAAATTGGATGTGCACAGCAGCACTCCATCATGAAATAGAAATGGTATATATGAGATAGAGCTTGAGCAGGTCCTGAAGGTACAAGTAAGTTACATGAGGAAGTGGCCCAAATGCCCATGGTCTCCACTCCTTCCACCTTATCTTCTCTTTCCCAGCCCACAGCTATGGCATCTTGGGGAGTTCCTTACAATCAGTTGACTGAGGAAGAGAAAACTTGGGCCCAGTTTACAGATGGTTCTGCACGGTAAGTAGGCACCACCTGAAAGTGGACAGCTGCAGCACTGCAGACCCTTTCTGGGATGCCCCTGAAGAACAGTGGTGAGGGGAAATCGTCCCAGTGGGCAGAACTTCAAGCAGTGCACCTGGTTGTTCACTTTGCTTGGAAGGAGAACTGGCCAGAGGTGCATTTGCATACTGATTCTTGGGCTGTTGCTAATGTTTTGGCTGGATGGTCAGGGAATTGGAAGGAACATGATTGGAAGATTGGTGACAAAGAAGTCTGGGGAAGGGATATGTGGATAGACCTTTCTGAGTGGGCAAAAAACATGAAGATATTTGTGTCCCATGTGAATACTCACCAGTGGGTAACTTCAGCAGAAGAAGATTTTAATGACCAAGTGGATAAAATGACCCACTTGATGGATACCAATCAGCCTCTTTCCCCAGCAACTCCTGTCATTGCCCAATGGGCTCATGAACAAAGTGACCATGGTGGTGGGGATGGAGGTTATGCATGGGCTCAGAAACATGGACTTCCACTCACCAAGGCTGACCTGGCCACAGCCACTGCTGAGTGTCCAATCTGCCAGCAGCAGAGACCCACACTCAGTCCCCGATATGGCGCCATTCCCTGAGGTGATCAGCCTGCTACCTGGTGGCAGGTTGATTACATTGGATCACTTCCATCATGGAAGGGGCAGTGATTTGTTCTTACTGGAATAGACTCATACTCTGGATATGGGTTTGCCTTCCCTGCATGACATGCTTCTGCCAAAACTACCATCCATGGACTTACAGAATGCCTCATCCACTGTCATGGTATTCCACACAGCATTGCTTCAGACCAAGGAACCCAACTTCACAGCAAATGAAGTGAGGGAATAGGAACATGCTCATGGAATTCTGTGGTCTTACCATGTTCCCCATCATCCAGAGGCAGCTGGGTTGATAGAACAGTGGAAAGGCCTGTTGAAGACTCAATTATGGCGCCAACTAGGTGGCAATAACTTGCAGGGTTGGGGCAGTGTTCTCCAGGATGCTGCGTATGCTCTGAATCAGCGTCCACTCTATGGTGCTGTTTCTCTCATAGCCAGGATTCATGGGTCCAGGAATCAAGGGGTGGAAACAGGAGTGGCACCACTCACTATCACTCCTAGTTATCCATTAGGTAAACTTTTGCTTCCTGTTCCTGCAAGCTTAAGCTCTGCTGGTCTACAGGTCTTGGTTCCAAAAGGAGGAGTGCTTCCACCAGGAAACACAACAATAATCCCATTGAACTGGAAGTTAAGACTGCCACCTGGCCACTTTGATCTTCTTATGCCTCTGTATCAATAGGCAAGGAAGGGGATTACTGTACTGGCAGGGGTGATTGATCCTGACTATCAAGTGGAAATAGCACATCTCTTAGTACTACCATGCCCTGTGATTAAAGTCAATGGAAAACTGCAACAACCCAATCCAGGCAGGACTACCAATGGCCAAGAAACTTCAGGAATGAAGGTTTGGGTCACCCCACCAGGCAAAGAACCATGGCCAGCTGAAGTGCTTGCTGAGGGTAAAAGGAACATGGAATGGGTAGTGGAAGAAGGTAGTGATAAATATGAACTACAGCCAAGTGACCAGTTACAGCAACGAGGACTATGATGGCATGACTATTTCCTTGTTTTGTTATGATTATGTTTGTATTTGTCTGTAAAGCAAATATCTTTGCTTTCTTTTCTGTCTTATCCCCTTATCATATGGCATAACCCATACTGTTCATTTTGCTATATTTAAGCTAAAGGAAATCAATTTTAAGAGCTAATGTCACCCAAGGACTTGGACTCTATTCTGGAGAGTTTTAGTGCATTTCCAGTTGTACACTGCACAGCAGAGTATTGTTAGGCAAAATATATGTCTGTTATTGTTATCTACTTAGAGATAAAGGATGGTTTTAGGTGATGTGTATAACTGCCAAGTTGACAAGGGGTGGACTGTGATGGTTAGGTTCATGTGTCAACTTGGCCAGGTGATAATACCCAGCTGTCTGGTCAAGCAAGCACTGGCCTAACAATTGCTGTGAGGACATTTGTGACTGGTTAATAAACCAACAGGCTGGTTTATTAAATCATCAGTCAATTGACTGCAGCTGTGACTGATGACTCACCTAAGGGCATGTCTTCCACAATGAGAGAATGCAATTGGCTGGATTTAATCCAATCAATCAGTTGAAGACTTATAAGTGAGAGAGATAGAGGACCTTCACTTCTTCTTTGGCTGCCCAGTAAAGCATTTCCTGAGGAGTTCATCGAACACATTCATCAAAGATCCCAGTTCATTTCCTGAGAAGTTCGTTGAAAGTGCTGCTTCGTTTCCTGAGGAGTTCATCGGACATCTTCCTTGGAGTTGACAGTTTGCTGACTGCTCTACAGAATTTGGACTGTGCATACCCACAGTAGTGTGAGTCATTTCTATAAATTTTATAGTCGTAGATACCTCTAATTGATTCTGTTTCTCTAGAGAACCCTAATACAGATCTGAGCTCCTTGAGTGTAGGGAGCATTTTCTAACTGTTTTTTTCTGTATAAAGTCATGCATATGGTAAATATTGCAGTGAACATTCAGTGAATAATTGATGAGTTCACTTTTTTAAACTTTTTTTTTGTGAACTATAACATATATTCAGAAAAGTAATAACTGTCAAGATACAATTTAACAAGTTATTATAGAACAAATTTAAAAGTATGATATGGGTTACAGTTCCACAATTTCAGTTATTTCCTTCTAGCTGTTCTGTTACAGTAGAGACTAAAAAGAAATATCTGTATAATGATTCATTAGTCATAATCATTTGTTAAATCCTATCTATCTTCTCTGTTACAGCTCCTCTGTCAAACTTGATCATTCAGTCTTCAAGGATATTTGGGCATTAACCATTCTAGTTTCTTCTTATTGAGATGGGGTTTTGGTGTAATGGAGTAGGCAGATACAACTGGTTGATTTTCTTGGAGAGACTGGTACCCCTGGATTTCAGGGTTTATATGGTATAGGAATAAACTGGAGCTTTCAAGTTTCTGAAAAATAAACTTAGTGAGTGAAACTTTTATAGAATCTCAAATATAGCCCTGGGTATTCTCTAGGGTTTTCAGGCATACTGTTGTTGGGGAATGACATAGTTTAAGTTTATCTAACTTAAGTTTGCATAAAAGTAACCTTCATAACAGCCTCTCGACTGTCTTTGGACTCTCTTAGCCACTGAAACCTTATTTTTTACCTGTCTTTTCCCCCATTTGGTCAGGAAGACTTTCTCTTTCCCATGATGCCAAGGCCAAGCTCATCCCTGGGAGTCATGTCCCACATTGCCAGGATGACTTACATCCCTGGCAGTCATGTCCCATGTAGGAGGAGCATGAGCTTATTTGCAGTTTGGGCTTCAAGAGAGACCACATCTGAGGAACAAGAGGTTCTCTGGCTCAGATGTGGTTTCTCTCTCTCTAAGCCCACATGGCAGGTAAACTCACTGCCTTCCCCGCTATGTGGGATATGACTCCCAGGAGTGTAAATCTCCTTGGCAATGCAGGACATGATTTCCAGTGGTGAGCCTAACCCAGCATCATGGGATTGAGAAAATCTCCTTGACCAAAGGGGGAAGAGAAATGAAACAGTTTCAGTGGCTGAGAGATTTCAAATGGATTCAAGAGTTCACTCTGGAGGGTATTCTTATGTGCTATATGGATATCCCTTTTTAGTTTTTAGTTTATTGGAGTAGCTAGAAGGAAATACTTGCAACTGTTGAACTACTACCCAAGAGCCTTGATTCTTGAAGACAATTGTATAACTAGGTAGCTTACATGGTGTGATTGTGTGATTGTGAAAATCTTGTGGCTCACACTCTCTTTATCCAGTGTATGGACAGATGAGTAGAAAAATGGGGACAAAAATTAAATGAAAAAATAGGGTGGAATGGGGGGATGGAATGTTTCAGGTGTTCTTTTTTACTTTTATTTTTATTCTTATTTTTAATTTTTTTGAGTAGGAAAGTGTCCAAATATTGATAGTGTTGGTGAATACACAACTATATGATGGTACAGTAAACAACTGATAGTACACTATGGATGATTGTATGGTATGTGAATATATCTCAGTAAAACTGAATTAAAATAAAAAAGTTCTCTGGAAGTGACTCTTAAGCATAACTATAGGTAGACTTAGCTTCCCCATTACAGAAATGTTTCATAAGAGTAAGCCTCAAGATCAAGGGCTTGGCTTATTCAATTGGAGTCGCTAATGCTTGACAAAGTATCAGAAGTTTCCTAGGTAGGGAAGTTTAAAAGTTCCATATTTTTTCCCTAGTCTCTCAAGGGACTTTACAAGTATTTTTAATTATCTTCCCAAATACTCTGGAATGTATCAAGGTATTACTTCAAGCTCTACAGAATTATAAGATCTCATCCCTATTCTAGACTCCATGTGTTCAGATTAAATAAACTGACTACACAAGTTAAGTTAGATTGTATGCTGCGGAAAGTTAAATTTTAGACATAGTAAACATCTCATCCTTTGGTCTCACACAGAAGGTGAATTTTTAAAATATGGACAATATTGTCCTTTACCCTGTGTTCTGATTTATCTTAGTCCCAACCAGGTCAGCTTCATTCATGTCTCTAGTTAACATCTGATCTCTTTTTCAGCTTCTTTCACAGTTGCTGTATGGATTAATGCTGACTATCTGAGTTGTGGAACTGTAACACTTAGTCTTAGGTGTCACACAGGTACCCAAAATTCCAGGGAAATACCAGATTTATAAACACAGAGCACAGCATCTCAAAATTTGGAAATAACACTTAAAACTCAGGAATAAACATGACTGCTATAAGAGCTTACAATCTAAACCCTAATTTTCATATGAGTATTCTCTGAACAAAACCATATAATATCTGTCCTTTTGTTTCTGTGTTATTTTACTCAATATATTGTCCTCATGGTTCATGCACCCCATTTCATGTCTCACAACTTCATTCCTTTCTGTAGCTGCACAATATTCCATCATCTATATACACGACAGTTCACCCTTATGCTCCTCAGTCAGTGTACCCTTCGGCCACTTCCAACCATTGACTAATGTGAGTAATGCCACCAGAAACATCAGTGTGCAAATGTCTATTTGAGTCCGTTTTCAGTTCTTCCAAGTATATCCCTGGTAAAAGGCTTGCCTAATCATTTGGCAACCCTGTATTTGGTCTTCTGTAGATCTGCTACATTACCCTCTGCGAGGGCTACACCATCCTACAAGGGCTACACCATCCTGCTACCCTACCAACATTGAATAGTTATAGCTCCTTCCACATTTTCTCTAGCACTTAAATCTTTGTTTATTTATTTATTTTCAATCTGCAGATTTTGTTGAGATATATTCACATAGCATATATTCTATCCAAAATAAAAGTCTCACAGTATCCTCTCTTAGTTGTACAGTCATCACTCACGATTTTAGAAAATTTTCATTGCTCCAAAGAGAAAAATAACAGATAGACACCCTCGCACCAAAGCAAAAACTCACAACACCCCATAACTCTTATCCTACCCCATTCATTTACCCCCAGTATTGGTGTGGTTCTAGTAAGGTATTCCTGTTAAATACAGTCACAGCATGTAACAAGTAGTTTTAGCATTTGGAACTATAAATTTCCCTCTCAGCACCACTTTTGCTGCATACCACAGGTTTTGATATGTTGTCTTCTTCTTTTCATCTTTCTCCAGATATTTACCAATTTATCTTGCAATTTCTTCCTTGATTCACTGATTGAGAGTGTGTTGTTTAACCTCCATATATTTGTGAAGGATCTGGTTCTTTGGTGGTTATTGATTTCCAGTTTCATTCCATTATGGCCAGAGAAAGTGCTCTTAATTTCAATCTGATAAAATTTATTGAGACTTGTTTTGTGCCCCACTCTATCCTGGAAAATGTTCCATGAAAATTAGAAAAGAATGTTTATCCTTGTGTTTTGGGATGCAATGATCTATATATGTCTGTTAGGTCTAATTCATTTATCATATTGTTTAGGTTCTCTATTTCCTTATTGATCCTGTCTGTTCTATCTATAGGAGAGTGGTGTATGAAAGCTCCCCCCATTATTGTGGAAACATATTGATCTCTTCAGTTTTGCCAATGTTTGCCTTATATACTTTGGAGCTCCTTGATTGGGTACATAAATATTTATGATTGTTATTTCTTGATGAATTGTCCCCTTTATTAATATATAGTGTCCTTCCTTGTCTCTTATGACAACTTTGCATTTAACATCTATTTTCTCTGATAGTAGTATAGCTACCCCTTCTTTCTTTAGGTTACAGCTTGCTTGGAATATTTTTTTTCCATTTTTTCACTTTCAATCTATTTGTATCCTTGGGTCTAAGATGAATCTCCTGTAAACAGTATATTGATGGATCATACTTTTAATAAATTCTGCCAGTCTGTATCTTTCAATTGGGGATTTTAATCTGTTCATATTCAAAGTTATTACTGTAAAGGCAGTACTTGAACCAACCATCTTATCCTTTGGCTTTTATTTGTCAGGTCTATTTTTACCCTCTCTCTCTTTTTATCCTTTAAATTACCTTTACTAATACTCTTCAATTCTGTGCCCTTCTCTATACCTCTCTTTCCTGTCTTTTTTTTTTTTTTTCAGCTGACAGAATTCCCCTTAGTATTTCTTGCAGGATAGGTTTGTTGTTAAATTCCCTCAGCATGTTTGTCTGAAAATTTTAAACTCTCCCTTGTTTTTGAAGGATAGCTTTACTAGATAAAGAATTATTGGCTAGCAATTTTTCTCTTTCAGAATCTTAAATATGTCATACCACTGTCTTCTCACGTCCATGGTGCCCATTAAGTAGTCATTACTTAGTCTTATGTGGTTTCCCTTGTATGTGATGAATCACTTTTCTCTTGCTGCTTTCAGGACTTTGTCCTTCTCATTAGCATTTGATATTCTGATTAGTGTGTGTCTTGGAGTGGGTCTATTTGGATTTTTTCTATTTGGAGTTCATTGAGCTTCCTTGATTTGCATATTTATGTCATTTAGAGAGTTGGGAAATTTTCCCCAATTATCTCCTGAAATACTCTTCCTAGCTCTTTACATTTCTCTTCTCCTTCTGGGACACCAATGTTTTTTATATTTGCGTGCTTCATGCTGTCCATTTTCCTGAGATCCAATTCAAATTTTTCCTTCCTTTTCACCATTTGTTCTTTTGTGCCTTCATATTCAATTGCTCTCTCCTCTAGTTCACTTATCCTTTCGTCTGCCTCTTCAAATGTGTTGTGTATCTCTAGTATATTTTTAATTCCATCTACTGTATCTTTCATTTCTGTAAGATCTGTGATTTTTCTGTTTACTCTTTCAAATTCTTCTTTATGCTCTTCTAGTGTCTTGATATCCTTCATGTGTTTAGCCAACCCATTGAAGTTGTTTTGAAGATTTGTATGTACTTCTTTAATTAGTAGTTCCAAGTTCTGTGTCTTCTCTGGCTTTTTATTTTATTCATTTGGCTTTGCCATATCTTCTCGAATCTTCATGTGCTTTTTCATTTACTGCTGATTTCTAGGCATTTGATTATCTTGATAGAGTTATTTTGGGATATGCAAGTCTATTTGGGTATCTGTAGGTTTGGCAGATCAGGGATTTGCCAGAGTGAAGTTTTTGTGACTTTCTAGCAGATGGCACTGTTGGCCACCTCTTCCCCTGAAGCCCATTTCTACCTGACTGCAGCCTACTGGGAGGCGGCCCAAACCAGTCACTACAGCAGGTTTCCCTGCATGCTAGAGACTGTCAGACGGGATTGGGGTGGGCAGTGTACCACTTGGCTGGGAGTCTGCTTGAGGGCCCAATGTATCTGGTTATTCCCAGGCTTCCAAATGGATTAACCTTACACTGAGGGGCTGAGATTTGCACACTCCCCAACCCCAGCCAGCTCAGAAGTGCCCTTTTTGTTGGTCTGCAAGATCCTGGCCTGCCATGCACTTGCAAACCTCTGGGGTGGGGGAGGTCCTCTTGGCACTCTCCCTCATCCCTGCTTCTCTGCCTATGCACACTGTGAATGCTGCAAGCTTCCTTTTAGGAAGAGTAAAGGCCACAGAATACAGACTGTCTCTGTGGCCTACTAATTGTTGGGACCATTCTGCTTTGCTCTGTATATCCTCTCCTCCCACAATGAGGGCCCCCCAGTCCTCCTCAAAATAAGGTGCCTTCAGTGGCCTGCCTCAAGTTTGGAGTGTAGGCACTATGCACCACAGCATGGTCTCTGTGTGTGGCTAATACAAGTCTGTAAGTTCCTGTGTTGTTGTCTGCTGTTTGTGGAGATGAGAGTGAGGGATTTTGCAGTTCCTCCCTTACCTGCTCCGGCCGGCAAGTCCAGGGCAGTCATGATTGAATTAACTCGCCCCATTCTTTCAGTTGTAATTTCTCCACATTTTCATCCAGGTCCTCCCTATATAATGCAGACATCCCTCTCTGGCTGCTCGTACCCTGGAACCACTGTCCTGGTCATTTTATGCCTGTTCTCTAGTTATTCCTTGGTGGAGATGTTTGCTCTGCCTCTCCTATTCCACCATCTTCCTGGCCAGAGCCAACCATTGACATGATTGTGGATGTGTCTTTCTTGCAGACATTTTACATGGATATCATTTCTTGGTTTTCATGGTCTGTTTCCAAGGACCTTGCCCAAGTAGTTCCAGAGCCATGGGCACCTCCTCCATGGTTCCCAAAGGAATGAATTTGCGTTCTTTTGATGTGCTAGTTGTTCCAATTAAGAGTAGCCCCATCAACTAATAAGTCCTTATGTTGGAAAGTAGAGGATTTACTAACTTAATTGATCATTGTAGATTAGCTTGTTTCTGGGATCAAAGCTCTAATGCACGTGATATACTCACATTAACTTATCAGTTTCAGTTAAAGGGGTCAGAAAGTATCTGACTGCTTGTGAGCAGGGTAAGTCTATGTTGGTGATAAGATTGTAAGTTCTGGTTTTGGCATTCCAATTCTAGGTTTTGTATCATTCAGGGATGGTTGCAGCAGCTAAAATCTTTCCTACCCTCTGAACTTTCTTTGCTATGGCCACTTCCTTTCAGGTTGGATATGGTATTAATGGACACCTAGTTGCTAATTGTTAAGAATAACCTTCACTGGTAATGTGTATATTTAAAAAAAATTTTAGTTGACATTTTAAAGGAAATGCCAGCAATTTGTCAGTTACACATCTTTTTTAAAATATGGGCATTTTCTTAATCATGTTGCTATTGTTACACTGAACAAAACTCATTCCTTAGTATTACCTAATACTCAATACTTAAATCAAATTTCCTTAATTGTATCAAAAATGTCTTTAAACACTTGGCATGTTGGAATCAGGATTGAAACAAACTTCATATAATACATTTGAATTCTGAATCTCTTAAATTCTTTTAACTCTCCTCTCCTCTCTTCCCCTTTTTACTTCTTTATGCCATTGAGTTGATGAGTAATATGTATTTTATGGCGATCTCTAAGAGACAATAAGCCTACATTATTCTCTGACTGCCAGAAATGATTAATAGGTAGGGATTTTAGGACAAGTAGGAGGGAAGTCAATAAGAATGGAAAGAAAAAAAAATATTTTGGATCATGAAGTTACCCAGAACAAGATCATTTTAAGTATTAAGGTACTCCTGATTTTAAGACAAACTAAAGAACACACGACTTTAGATGTTAGCAATGGCATCTCATTGAACACTGTCCCTAATATTTCACAACCACCAGCTTACATTCCAAATGGGCTATCACTCTACAGCCAATGAAGGAATTTGGAGTATAATGTATTTAAGATTAGACTAGTTTCTATGATCTCTACACAAAATTGCCTACTTCTCTACTTTTTAACCTAAGTTTAAAAAAAAAATACCCCTATAATAAAGGTGTAAGAAAATAATTCTAAGGTTAAATTAAGATAGCACAGAGTTGAGAGAATTGTGTGAAGATGGCAGAATTGGAAATTCTAGGTGTCAGTCCCTCTACCAGAACAACAAATAGGAAGGAACTATTGAATCAACTATTTTGCAAATCCAGAGTCCAGCAGAACACCATACAGCATCCAGGCAAGAGTGGGAGGAAGAGGCTGGTGAATTATTGTAAATACCAATAAATTGCCCTCACCATGCAATGATTACCATGGCTCATCCCCTACTCTTGTGGCAGGCAGCAGTGGAGTCTGGCCCCTGGCATAGCACGCTGGTACCAGAGAGGAACATAAATATCCACTTTGCCAATATCCAGGGGTTAGGGGATAGGAAGGAGGGGTGATCGTGGATCACTTCTTTTTATTAACTGCTTTGGATCAGTGGGGTCTGGCTTGAGGGTGGCAATTGTTCCAATATGCCCCAGACAAATGCAGTGGAGGAGATGCTATCTCAGAGCTGGAGAGGAAGCTCCTGGCTTCCTTCATGGCCCCTCCAGGGCAGTTTTTAACTGGCTGATGCTCCTTTTATGGGTCCTTGGCCTTGTTCTGGCTGGGAAAAATGGAAACAATTGAGGGAGACAGGCTGCATGCAACAAAAGCCCTTCCTGCTCTAAGTCCTACGGTAGGACACCCAGGAGAGGGAGAAGGTCTGTTTACTGGGAAGTACAGGGGGCAAACGCCTATAAACAGGGGAAGCCTTAAGGCCACTAGCAAGCAAAAGCCCAGGACAAGACACAGAGAAAAGACAGGAAGTGACCTGAACTTTGCATTTGCCTTAGGCTTGACCTTCCTGATAGATGGGCTGAACTCTGATGGACAGCACCAGCCAATGTAGAGCCAATTTATAAGGACAGTGAAAGGTATTTTTTGCTTAGGTTTGCTTGGTTTTGTTAGCTCCTGACACTCAATTAAATCTCTGTCATACCACCAGCTGGTTATAAACTTAAGAAACAGACATCTCAGAATAAATCCGAGTTAGCATTTTAAAATATTAAAATATACATTGTGCAACAAGAGTACAAGATAAACAATGAAACAAGAAATGATGGCAGATCCAAAGGAAAAAGATAAAAATCCAGAAAACATCAATGAAGAAGACGACTGTGGATATGTTGGACAAAGATTTTTATAAAATGATCTTCAGTATGCTCAAGGACATGAAGGAAAATAAAGACTAAAATATATCAGGAAAACAGTAAATATGCTCAAGGAGAAGAAGGAAAATACAAGACTCTTAGTAAAGAGAAATTTTAAAAAGGAACTAAAACTACTGGAGTTGAAGACCACAATAACTGAAATGAAAAATTCCCAAGAGGGTTTCACCAGCAGTTGGAGCTGGCAGAATAGTCAGCGAACTTGTACACAAGACAACTGAAATAAGTAAGGCAGAGAAAGAAAAAAGAATTATAAAAAGCAAAGATAGCCTAAGAGGCCTCTGGAACATCATCAAGTGTCCCAATATATGCATTATGGGAGTCTCAGATGGACCAGAAAAACAGAAAGGGGCAGAAGGAATACTTAAAGAACTGATGACAGGAAACTTCCCAAACTTAGCAAAACACACAAATATGCACATCCAATAATCCCAGAAAATACGCCCCATCACATACTGATCAAAATGTTGAATGCAAAGAGCAAGGAGAATGTTCTGAAAACTGCAAAGGAGAAGCTATGTGTTATGTACGAGGAAGTTTCAATTAGATTAAGAACAGATTTCTCATCAGAAATCATAATACTTACAAGTGCTGAAAGACGAAATGGAGAAATTCCTAGAAACACACAAACTATCTTCACTGACTATGGTGGTCTGGACCAACTCCAGAAAAATTGTCCTTAAACTTAATCCATTCTGTGGGTGTGAATCCACTGTAAGTAGGAACTTGTGATGAGGTTACTTCAGTTAAGGTATGTCTTAATCCTATTGCTGGAGTGCTTTATAAACAGAATGAAATTCAGACAGACACAGAAAGGAACTGCAAGTAAGAAGCTGAAATTCAACAGAACCTGGAAGAGAACCGAGAGGCCAGGAGAGGCTGCCATGTGCATTGTCACATGAGCCAAAGACCAAGGACCACCAGCATTAAGCACCAGAATGCCACAGTCTTTGGGGAGAAATATTCAACTGATGCCCTTATTTGGGCTTTTTCCTGATCTCAAAACCATTACCCATTAAATTCCCATTGTTTAAGCCAATCTTTTGCATGGTATTTGTTTGGGCAGCCTAGGAAGCTAAAACAGGTTTCGGTACCATGAAAGTGGGGTGCTGCTATTGCAAATACCAAAAATGTGGAAACAGCTTTGGAACTGGGTAATGGGTAGAAGCTAGGAGAACTGTAAGGTGCTTGCTAGAAAAAGGCTAGATTGCTTTGAAGAGATTGTTGGTAGAAATATGGATGCTAAGGGTACCTTTAGTGGGACCTTAGAAAGAAATAATTCGTTATTGGGAATTGGAAGAAAGGGGATCCTTGTTTTAAAATGGCAGAGAACTTGGTAAAATTGAATTCTCATGTCAGAATGAAGGCAGAACTTAGAAGCAATGAACTATGATATTTAGCTGAGATTTCCAAGCTAAATGTGAAAAGTGCAGCTTGGTTTCTCCTTGCAGCTTATAGTGAATTGAGAGAGGAAAGGGATAAGGTGAGAATTGAAGTCCTGGGCACAAAGAAACCAGAAACTGGTGGTTTGGAAACCACCAATTTCCTTTTTTGGAAAATTCTGAGCCAATCCAGGTAATGTGTTCTGATACTAGGGCTAGAAGTGGTTCTATTGGGGAGACCTAAATAAATGGGAAGACATTCTGTGTTCATGGTCTGAAAAAATAAATATTGTTAAGATGTCAATTCTACCCAAAGCAACTTACACATTCAATGAAAGCACAATCAAAATGCCAACAAACTTTTTTGCAGAAATGGAAAAGCCAATTATCAAATTAATATGGATGAGTAAGGGCCCTTGAACAGCCAAAGTCACTTTGAATTAGAATGAAGTTGGAGGGCTCACATTCCAAATCTTAAAACTTATTAAAAACAACCGTAATAAAAACAGCACGATACTGGCATAAGGACATAGATCCATGGAAACAAATTTAGAGTTCAGAAATCAACACTCACAATTTTGGCCAACTGATTTTTGACAAGGTGACAAAGACCACTCAATGGGAAAAGGATAGTTTCTTCAACAAGTGGTGCTGAGAAAACTGGATTTCTATATACAAAAGAATGAAAGTAGACCCCTACCCCACAACATACACAAAAATCAACTCAAAATGGATCAAAGCCCTAAATATAATGGTCCAAACTCTAAAACTCCTAGAAGAAAACATAGGGAAGCATCTTCAGAACCCTGTGTTAGGCACAAGGGTTTAATATACAGAACATAAAAAGAAATCCTTCTACTCAACCAAAAGGACAAACAATCCAATTTAAAAAGATGAGTGAAATGACAATCTCCAAAGAAGATATACAAATGGCCAAAAAGCACATGAAAAGATGCTCAACATCATGAGCCATTAAGGAAATGCGAATCAAAACCACAATGAGATACCATTTCACATTCACCAGAATACCTTCTATTAAAACATGGAAACTTGTAAGTGTTGGAGAGGAAGTGGAGAAAAATAGGAACACTCATTCATTGCTGGTGGGAATGTAAAATGGTGCAGCCACTGTAGAAGACTCACAATTTCTCAGAAAATATGCAAGTACTATATAACCTGGCAATCCCACTTCTAGGTATATACCCACAAGAACTGAAACAGGGACTTGAACAGATATATGCACACCAATGTTCATAGTGGCATTATTCACAATTGCCAAAAGGTGGAAGGAACCCAAGTGTCCATCAACTTAGGAATGGCTAAACAAAATGTGATATAGACACACAATGGAATATTATTCGGTCATAAATAGGAATGAAATTCTGATACATGTGACAACATGGATGAACCTTGTGGACATCATGTTGAATGAAACAAAACATGCACAAAAGGGCAAATATTAAATAACCTCACTGAGCTGAAGTAATTAGAATAAGAAAACTCAGAGTCAGAATCTAGAATATAGGTTACCAGGGGATGGGGTGGGAGTAGGGAATAGGTGTGTTAAGGCTTACAATGTACAGTGTTTTTATTTGGGATGATGAAATTTTTGGTAATGGATGGTGGTGATGGTAGCACAACACTGTGAATGTAATTAATAGCACTGAAATATATTTGAATGTGGTTAAAAGGGAGAAATTTTAGATTGCATATTTGTTACTAGAATAAAAATAAAAAAAAAAAACCCATGTAACTGCATGATACAGTGAACTCGAAGTTAAATCATGGACTATAGTTAAGAATATATAAATATATATAAAATGTGTTTTCATGAATTGTAACAAATGTACCACATCAATTGCAAGGTGTTACTAATAGGGCGGTATACGGGAACCACGTATTTTATGCATCATTTTTCTGTAAACCCACAATTTCTCTTAAAAAAAAAAAAAGGCACAGACTCATTTACAAAAAAGACTACACATTTCACCTCATTAATTTATCATTTAATATAAATGCTGACAGAAAGCAGATAAAGACCTTAAAGACACTTTCATATATTTACAAACCAAAAGGTGAATCACCTCCTTCCATTTGTTAAAATAATCCTTTTATCTGCAACTCATAGGAGCCTTAAACACTAAGTAGGAGCAACATGAGGCTGAGTCAGTTTCCAAGGCAATGAAGAAAGGGAATAGCATCTTAACAAAATGTGGCATCTTTGATACAAACAACATGCACACAAATAACACAAAATTGAAAAAGATGGCCCTATTCCTCTCAAAATCTGTAGTAAGTGGAACATGTCCTTACTGAGACCCAGAGTTGCTGCTGCCCTGAACAAATTCCTAGTATTTTTTTTTTTTTTCACTTCACTTGTTTTGAAGGCTGCTTAAAAGTTGGAAATATTTTTTTTCAAGTATTTTAAAAAGAGAGGAAATGGTCTGTTTCAAACAGGTCTTTTTGTTTTTCCTATTCCAAAACAACTTTCAGGAGATTAAGTCTTCAAATAAGATGTCACAGTTTGCCAGATGCTACGAAATTATTCACAACTTGTGGAATTCCAAACCATTATTTTTTTGTCTTCACTTTTTTAAAAGTTGGAAACACTTGGAAAATGTAAAATTTTACAACATTCAGCAAGTTAAGTATCAGCTGTCAATATAAGGCTCAATATTTTTATTTCTAAACAGGTGAGTGGAGGAAGGCAAGAAAGAGAGCTGAGGCAAGAAAAATGAAAACAGGAATGCAAGAAGACTTTTTAAAAATGACATTTGTTAGCACTGATTTATAAGAACAGGAGATATAAATTCTCACTATCCAAAACTGTAAGTAATTTCATGAAGTCACTTATAACCTGACTCAAATCTCATGGGCTCCTTTATTAATCTAGATTATTTTTGTTTTGTTAAATATACCTCTGCAGGGCACAATCACATACAATCAATACGATTGGTAAATTACATAAGCTCTATCCCAAGCAAATACGCATCAATGTTAAGTTATTTAAAAAAAAAAATTAAAACAAAAACAAAATAAAATCCACCCAAAAAGGTGATAATGACTGCAGAATGTCTCGGGGAGACTGTTATGAGCCTAAAGACCAAATTCACTATAGTCAGGAAAGAGATAAGGGTAGCAAGGGGAAGAGAGCACATACACGAAGAGGAATCTCACAACTGGAAAATGTTTGAGTGAAAGGTTTTATTCTTTATTTTAATTTATGTTTCCCATTGCTCTGTTTCAAAAAGTTGTAGATTCATTATGAAGATAATGGACCAACAGAAAAAAAAAAATAACTCCCAAGTTCCTTTCATTCCCAGGAAGGAAGGATGATTTGGGGATATAAGTATGAAAATTTAGGCAAGGCAACAGTATACCGAGAAAAAGTAGCTTTCAGAACACTGTCTTAGTTGAATAGACTAATATGAAAACAAGCAAAGCCTAAAATGCCTTTATATATCAGAGGAATATTTTATATGGGGTGGTTCAGATGTTATGAGAATGGTAGCCAATCAGTGGGGAGAAATTATACTAATAAATGATGATTCAAAAAAATCAAGCAACCAATTATCTACCCAATAGTTTGTTTCCATCATTTTTTGACCTTTTTGTAAACCAGCTGGGGCAGGGGTAAGGGCTACATTGAGGCACCTGACAGTTTCCAGTTATAAGAGGACTCTGAGTGTATAACCTATAATGGATGCCAAAGACTTGTGAGCTCTGTTTGCCTAGAGTTTAAAAAGAAAAAATAAAAAACAAAGCCAAAAACAAACAAAAGCCAACCAGTAACAGTGAGACCTCAAAACAAGAAAATAAGTAACCTTATCTTGTAAAAACATATATTAGGATAATAAAATTCCACAGGATTTTATTTTTCTAAATACACATTTTTGGATACCATGTTGTTTTGAGGTTTAAGTACTTCCCCTTGGATTACTGTGCTTTATTTTCTTGTAAAAATAAAGGTTATTACTTTAGGGATATTTTGCTCAGGGATAAAGCTCAGGGGATAGTCAGTGTTTGGCTGAAAACCCAGAGGCTCTGAGAACAAGGGAATCCAGTGGTGAGGTAAGTCCTTTTATCACAAGAGAATTTCAAGGGGCTCTTTACCCACTTTGTTCAGTGCAGTATTGAAAATCCACCTATTGGGAACATATTTATTATTACAGTACTCCTGGTGGTGACAGTTTCCTATTCTTTATTACCATTAACAGCTATTATTACTGTCAATCAGAGTCTATTACTTGTGAAAACATTTTTAGCAATTACAGAAATGAAACTTTAACATCCAATTCTTAAGTCATTATTTACTACAATGAATAGTACCTTTTGAAAAAATAGCTTTTTCAAGTGGCTCAGAAAAGCTGAATTGAGAATTTTTTTTTTTTAATGTTATTGCAATCCACCTACAACCCCCAATATGTCACTACAACAGGAAAATTCCATAAAGCTGAGCTGAAGCACTAAATTTAAAACTCATAGCTGCCCAAGGTAGAAAGGTATGACTGTGAACCAGCAAAATGGGAACTCAGATAAAATCATGTCAGCAGTAAACGGTTTGCTTGTTCAATCCCTAAAGTTTAAAGTAAAATTTGCTTTAGTTCAGATCGGCCTGCTTTTATTTAAATAGGCAGATGTTTCAGAGGAAGAAGTCACCTTGCAATAATGGAACCATGTTTCACCAACTAAAAATTAACACATTTGGGCTCTTTTTTTAGGGTAAAAATCTAAGTAAACACTTCAGTTAATTTCCAGGCAGGTTAATTTCTCTTAAAAAGTAACTGGACTACTGCTTTTAATAAAATATAAACTATTAAGGATACATTCTATATATGAAACCCTTATTTGAAATGAGCAAAAAAGAAAGTGGAAAATATATGGTAAGACTTCCATCCATTACGGTCTAATATAAGCAATGACAACTGAATACTATTTAGTGAAAATAATCTATTTTTCTGTAAAACTGAATATAATCTGAACATGTACTGTCAGATGTTCAAGAATTCTTTTACCTAATCCCGTGACGTGATCAATAGCGATAGAAGATTGTCCTTCAGGCACAAGTAAAAAAAACAAAAACAGAATATGCTACCACAGTAAGATAATGTCAAAAAGGGGGGGGGGGGGGCAGAATGACAACTGCTTACACACAATATTGTAAAAGATGAGATTCACTGGTTTAGATGTATTTGCATTACTTTTACATTTTATAAGACCAGCTAACTTTAACAGTTAACTTTAATCTACTTGCACAGTATAATCAACTCACAAAGACTTTTAAAAGGTTTCACAATCAAAATGGCTACTACTTCCCCCAAAACCAAAACAGAGTAAAGCACAAGTCTTTGGCTCTCCTTTAAAGAAAACACAGGTTACCCTTCTTAACCAGACCTTTGTTTGCCTACCAGTAGGGCAAATACCACATTTGTGCATCACTGAGTAATAACACCATTAGAAAAGGCAACTTCACAGAAGTTATTGGCTAAGCGAATTCATTTGAATGCTCTGTTTTGAGGCAGCAAACTGTCACTGTTCCAGATTGGGGAGGGCAGTGGGTAAGTCCAGGGAAACTGGCAGGATGGAAAAGGGTCAGGGTTAAAAAAAAAAAAAAAAGACATTCACAGAAAAACTTAGGAGTTTAAACTTTGAGCTCCAACGCTGAAGACTGACAGGAAGTCTGATGGAGTTACATATTCAAAGTAGCAAATGAGAATCACATCAATTTTCTGTCTTTCAGGCAAAAGAATACATAAGTAGGAAAGAATAGGAAAGGGAAGGGAGATAAGATGGGAGAAGGGATCACCCACATTAATGCTGTACCAAATAATTTTCATACATTCTGAGTAGTTGAACATTTTAGCTCACATTAGGGATGGTGTCTTAGCATTTGAATATAACTGGAAACCTATGTTATAACTAACTTTTTATTTAATTAGAAAAGTAACAAGGAGTGAATTTTTGGTCACTTCAGCCCCTCTAAATCAGCCAAGAAAGGACTTGTGACAGTATCTATACATAAGGCAAAAAGAACTGCATATGAGACAGGACACTGAATCAAGAAGTGTTATTCCCAGTTCTTCTATGCTTTTCCAAAGATCCTTTGGAAAAAATAAAGTCAAAGTATTTTTATATTCCCTGCTATAATAAAATCCTGGTTTTCTTATCTAAATAAGAGTGAACACAATGCTTGTTACTCCTACCTTAACCCTCTCAGAATCGTTCCTGCTCATCTAAGATATTAGAGTCTTCCCAATGAGTTCAGTGAAAAGCAAAGGTGTCTTCAGAAGAAATTAATATTTTAATAAGTAGAAAGCATATAAACTGTATTTCCTATCTGATTGGTTTAATCTCTTAACTCTCTCTAAAGGAACAAGTCAAATAAGAAAGCCAGAAAAATCAATGCCTTTCATAGATTTTGATGCCAAAAAAAAAAAAAAAAAAAGGCAGTTAAAGAGGCAAGCAGTTATGCTCAAATAGGCCATTTACCCCTACAGTCTCATCATATCACAAAATATATCACAGAGAAAAGGAAAAGGGGAAAAAAAAGACAACAACAAAAAATCCCTCATCAGACTTCAGGGTTTTTATTTAATTCCTAAACCTTGAACACTAGAGAAAAAGCTATAGGAATTCCCACGAGGTAAGGCAGAATGACCAATTTAAATAAGTTACAGGCATAATGGAACAGTACACCATTATTCTGCCTTTCTGCCCAAATAGACTGCCTCTGGAGTATGAGGCCTTGGGAAAGGGAGTGGGAAGGAGAGTGTACAGCTAGAACTCAGGATATAGTTTAAGAGATTATTTTTTTCCCTAAATTAAAATGCCTAAAAATGGCTTTCCAGAATAGGAATATTTACAAATTAATTCCTGCTCCTGCCTAGCTCACAAAATCAAAATGGTGAAAGCAAGAAAGTATATTTGAATGAAATAAGAACAACAGTGGCTGAGCTATTTATGGGTTTCAACAGATACCCAGAATGGAACTTTACTTGTATTCTGAACTTTGACAAAATCAATACCCCAAATTCAATTTTTTTGAGTTCCAAATTGATCTGATTATAAAACTTAGAAATTATCTGACATGTCCAAATGAGAAATAAGATCTGCCCAAATCTGCCTACAGAAGGTTAGAGGCCAAAAATGTTGACTTTCATAGTTATGCAAAGAAATGAAAAATCTTGGGACTCTATCAGACATGTAAAAGTTTCTCTCCTTCTCCCAATAAAATTTAGAGTAAATGTATAAGGTTTTAATTAAAAAACAAAAAACAACAACAAAAAAGGCAAGTATGAAAAAGAAAAAAAAAAGAGGAAAATGTAGACATAAACTGAAAAAAAATGCCTCATCTTCATTCAGTGCTTCTACCTCCCAATCATTTTATCGCAACAGCTGCGCTCATGCGAAAAATCCTTAAAACATACCCAATATATATACAGATATAGCTATGTATATATGTATATATATAATATATATATAAATTTTTATTTAAATAAAAAAGAAAGCTCGAATCCCAAGCCAATATGTGTATATCAAATCCTTGACCAGCCAGGTCTGTAGGGCATAATCAAATTCAATGTGAAATAGTATATAAACACGGTGCCTTGACTGGGCAAATTAAATAATCGCTACTCAAAAGAGTGTTCTGTTTGGACTCTCCTACTGGTAGGCAATGGCAGGACTGTATTACCCTCCCTCCCACCCCCTAATTTGTTTCAGTTAACAGTATGATGGACACAGAGTTTAGACTGAGGTTGTTATGACCTCAGCAGGAGTTAAGGGTTAAGAAAAAAAGAAGTAAGATATAAACTCTTGCTTTTACCCAACCAAAGCAATGCAGTTAACTTATTACATAACCAGTGCTTTCTGATTTAGTAGTATATAATCCAGAAAGGGAAATAAAAATCAGGCAAACGGAGTGAATGGGGGAAGGCTGCCTACATTAAAAAATCCCCACTAAACATGTTTTATAGTTAGTTCAGTATAGACGAGGGGCATCAGAATATGTGCAGCAGAACTAAATAATAATTTAAAAAAATTCTTTCTTACTCTTTTCAATATTTTCACCAAGAAACTTTTCAATATTGTAAAGCCAAGTCTATGAAAACTGCCTTCTAGGTATTTGCTACCTACTTGTGCTAATGATTCTGAGCAGCAACAACTGCTCAATTCAGAAATTATCCTCAAGACAGACTCAGGCAGTTTGCATTTGCCAAAATCTCTTTGAAAGCCAGGGCTCCAATATACAGAGATTTTATTTTACACTTTCGGATTTCGAGAGTAAAATAAAAACATCCACTAGAATAATAAAGCTCTGATCATTTTAAGTTCAAATCAAGTATTGCACTTTGAAAACACGGTTGATGTCCTGGTTTTTGATAATTCTATGATTCTGGGAAAAGCTCAATCTGAAAATCACAGCCTCAAATTTCCAACCATGAACTCCATGCAGGGCAACACACCAGCCATGTCTTTTCAGTGTGAATAAACTAGAACTCATTCTCAATTTCCATTTAAATCTAATCATGCAATTCAAACACTGAATCAACTTTTTGATTGCATTAACAGAATGAAAAGTATCAGTGGTAATGGAAACAGGGACCTCAAAATGAATTGTCTAGTAATCACCTGTCTGTGAAGTTAAAACAAGAAATGCTCCTAAACAAAAAAACAACTTTTAGTGTCATAAGAAAACACACTATTCATGAAGCAATGACCCAGAAAGGAAAAAAGAAATTATAGTTTCTAAATAATAACTCTTGGAAAAGTCGGTTTGCTGCACATTTTCTAATAACTCAGTCTATTTCTGTTTTTATTGTTTCTCAAGCACCACAGAATTCTTAGAAAGGTTGGTGATTTTTGTCTGTTTTAGTTTATGGGGTGTTGAGAGTCGGAAAGGATTAGGAGTGAAGAATTATACACTGGGTATGTAATAATACCAAAATACAAGAAAAACCTACTTCATTAAGATCATACAATTAATCAAACAGAGTGTATATATAATATCTTCTTTTTTAAAGCCCTGGATCCAAGGCGTCCAAAGTTATTAAAATAAAGTTCATTCACAGAACAAAAACAAATTTAATCTGAATTGCTTGCAGATACTGCTAATTTTCTTTTTCTTTTTCTTTTTTTTTAAATTAAAAAATGCATTAATGTGAACTATGTGCAGGGTTTGTTTTTAGTAGTGGTGTTTGTGCACATTGCCTCCGGTGCTTTTCCTAAATTTCTCTGACCACTCTTAGAGAAAGGATTTAGAAGTTATCTGCTCTCCTATCCCTATGTCCCACAAACTGATCAGGAGCAGGAGAAGATAAAAGTAGGACTCTTCATACTTTAGTGAGCAGAACTGGGTGTAACTCCTGATCTCTGGGAGTCATTGTTATCCCCTCCTCCCTCAGGATCCTCTGATAGGTTCAGAGAGCTGGTCTTGTTTGATAGGAGGCTGATGTTCTCTTGTGTCAAGGCTGATCCATTTGGTACATCACTGTTAACAGTTAAAAAAGAAAAATGATTATTTAGTAGAATTAAATCAACAAGTCCCATCTTTTAGTACTACCTAAAAATATATGGATAGGTTCCAAACTTTAATTTATAGCTCCATCCCCATAATCTATTTAGCACAGCAGCTGGAAAACTACAGCTAGCCAGCTGTCTATTTTTATAAATAAAAAGTCTCAAAATACCCTAAGAAAGAATTAAAGATGTGCCAAGACTTAACTACAGTATTGTTTACTGGACAATATAGGATAGACCAAATTAAAAAATGGTTGAGAGTGGGAGGAGGTTAAATTTGTAAAAACTAGCAAGGGGTCAAACCCCACACTTGAATTTTTTGTAATATATTGAAAATAAGGGAAAGGGGGGTACTTTCATTTCTGTTTTTCATTTGAGCATTGTTTTTTACACTGAGCTTATATTATTTTGTAATTAAAAAGAATAAGGCTATATTTTAAATAAGTAAATAAAACAAGGGGAAGAAGGAACTGGAACCAGAAAATGTCATTTATTAGATATTAATAAATAATTAAACTTTGGACCTGTTCTGAATAAGAGTTCTATAATTCCTAGATTTATGTAAAAATACTCTTTTCTTGATGTATATAGAATGATATTTTAGAAATCATATTTATGAGGGCACTTCTGACATAACTAATATAATTTTTTTTCTCTTTTATGTGTAGTAAGATAAGGCTAAGAAATGTCCCTTTCCTTACCTGAATGTCAATGTAAGTTCCTCAGCTGGAACCTTATTTTGTGTTTCAGGTTGTCCATTTTCTGCTTGCTTACTGGTATTCAATTTGCTTTTTGTGTCCAGAGAACACTGGTTCTCCTTTGAAAAGAGAAGGAAATTCAGTAATCTTCTATTTAATAGAAGAGAGACCAACTTAAGGGAATACAAGCAAACTGATAATCCAGAAATCACATTTAGTTTTGCAAAAATGACCAAAGAAACTGGAAGACAGAAAGAGAGATGTACAAACATAACAGAGTACAACCTACTTACCACCCAAGCTGGACAAAAAGGAGAACACCTCAAGCTAACATGGAAAAATCTCACAGAAAAACAAATGACTTAGAAAAACCAAACCAAACTATAATATCTATATTTATTGAAAACACTTGAATATCTAAATTTATTTGCTTTGAAGAAGCATGATATCTATGCAACAAAAAAGTCAAACACCATGCAATCTGGGGGAATGGTTTAATCACCTAAGACAAAAAATTTACTAAAATTAATAATAATGTACTTTGAAGTAAACCTTAAGCATATCTGTGGATACAATTCCACAGAAAATAATGCATAGATTGTATTCGACTCATAACCAAAAAAAAAAAAAAAAAAAAAAAAAGTCAATATCTTAAGGGCTATGAAAACTAGAATGTTATTTGGTAAAACATCTTTATATAACATAATCTTATAGCAAAATAGCAAGCACCATCACCTCTGCTTCCCAAACTGATTAATCAATAAGCTTAAAAGAGATTTATTTAAGAATTTCCAATAACTACCTTGTTTTCCTGAAGTTTTTCTTAATGCCGAATCCTAAGACAAAGACTACACCCAAACTAAATAGGAATGAGGAGAGGAATGATAAAATAGGGAGGCAACCTATCTTCATGAGGCTTATCTTAAGTATAAGATATTCACCAGGTGCCTTTGAGTAAAGATTCTAGGGAAAGAGCCACGAGTTCTGTGACACGCAGAAGCTTTTTTTTTCTGTCCCTCACTTTTCTCACCATAATACTCACCATACTCAGTTCCCGGGTTCTCTTCCCGATTTCCCTTTCCACCTGGTGCAGTTCCAAGCTCAACTGCTCACTTGAGATCATTCCCGGCCATTTTGGAGGTGGTGGTGGGGGCTGTGGCTGGACTGCCAGGGTGTTCGCCTCCCTCTGCAACACCAGCCTGTTACTAACAGCCTATGTGCATAAAGCCAAGCACATATACGACTCAACACACTTCACACCACGCACAGAATGACCAGGCCATAGCCTTAAGAAGCTCATCACTCAGATATTTCCAATGAAAATGATGCAACTATAAGGCACAGTCTCTTCCTTTGAGCACCATTTGAATTTAAAAATAGGGGTCTTAAATTTAGTGAATAGTAACTTAATCTTAGGTTGCTCTTTTTTTCATTCTTATTTGAAAAAGAATCAACTATATATGTGAATCTTCCCCCTCCTCTTTTTTTTGGTTTTCTCTGAAATAAATCCTGTAATCTATTTTAATGAAACCTCAGCAATTACAAGGACTTTTAACCACAGTAAGTTAAATATGTGGCAAACTTCCAAATTACACTGATAATCTTGTGGGACAGAAAATGGGTCTAGAAATTTTAACTAAGACAAAAGACCATGAATTAGCAGGATAAAGGATAATGCCTTTTAGGGTTAAAGCTCTGAATCTTTAAAAAAAGCTAATGAACTAAAAGATGGACATAATCAAACAAAGCATTCTTTTTTACAACAGAAATCAGCAAAAAGTTCTGGACCAATGTAAAAAAGCCATGGTAAAAGCTGACAAAATATGAATATGATGCAGATTTTTATTTCCAAACCATATTGCTTATATAAGGGCTCAAGCTAGACATGTGCTCCAAAAAACAATCTCCTACTGTTTTTCCTAATAAAATCTAAGATAAAGTTATCAAGTTTCTCCCCCAAATGATTCCTTATATATGGTAAGAAGGTTTTGGTAGGATTAATGCTCTAACAGTACCTACTTTCCCTCCAAAAAGGAACAATGTATTTATCACTAGAGTGTCTTTAATTTTCCATATTCAAAGACTATGTTCCCATGTAAAGGATGATCTAAATAAAACCTAGTCTTCCTTACATGGCATTAATGAATTTTAAAAATCCTTTGCTTTCTAATCTTCTGTTTTTCTAAGTGAGACATAGCATGGTGAAAAGAATTCTAGATTTGGAGTATGAAGACTTGGGTTCATGTTTTAAACTCTATGACACTCACCCTTGACTTATAAAATGGGAATAATACCACCTGCCTATCCCATCAATCAGGGACATTGTGGGGCCAAATAAGATATGCTATAAAATTTATAAACTTATGTAAAGGGCTATATAAATGGAAGATGTTATTATTACACAGGAAGTACGTTGTTTTTTTAAAGTCAAAGTTCTAAGCTTCTACTTTTCAAAGATTTATAAATGTGGAAGATAAAAGGAAATTACAGAAAAACAAAACCCCCCCCAAAAAAAAAAACCACTCAAGATTCTTAAGCTAAAAGCATCTGCTGTTAAAAACTGTATACCTTACAGTAAGATCATGTTGGAAGCAATAGAGTTATTTTAGGTTTTTTTTTTCTCTTATTCCTTTGTTTTCTTAGGGGTTGTTAATTTTCTTGGGGTATGGTAGGAACATGTTGGAAGCAATGTAGTTATTTCAGATTATTTGTTTTTCTTACTCCTCTGTTTGGACATGGTTTATTAATTTTCTTGGGGTATGGTAGGAACATATTGGAAGCAAAGTAGTTATTTTAGGTTATTTGTTTTCCTTAATCCATTGCTTTGTTTGAAATGTTGTGGGGTTTTTTTGGTTGTTGTTTGCCTGTTTGTTTTTAATTTTTTGATAAACAAAGTTAAAAAATTGAAAAAAAATCAGTAGAAAAATGGGAGTAAAAACTAAATGACAAATAGGGTGGGATGGGGGGATGGTTTGGGTATTCTCTTTTCACTTTTATTTTTTATTCTTATTCTGATTCTTTCTGATGTAAGGAAAATGTTCAGAAATAGATTGTGGTGATGAACGCATAACTATATGATCATACTGTGAACAGTTGATTGTATACCATGGATGACTGTATGGTTTGTGAATATATTTCAATAAAACTGAAATATATTTCAATAAAACTGAATTAAAAAAAAACAAAACAAAAAACTGTATACCTTAAAAAACTTAAATGTGCCATTAGGGAATATAAATTCCTACTGGGAAATTTTAGATCATCTGTTTTCTATTTTTAGGTAATAGAAATACTAAGTTTCCTAATGTCCTAGAACTGAACTCAATATTTGAGTTATTTGAAAAATGGTTACCTATAAACTTATAAAGAAACAGACTTTAAAATTTTGTATTCATGGTGCCTTAAAGTTTTTCCTTTTAAAATCTTTACTGGAATGAGAAAAAGTTATCTATGGTACCTCTAGTCCACGTAGCTGGGTCTGTTGGTTAATCTGATGGTTCAATTGCTGCAATTCTAGTCGTAGCTGTTCCCTCTCAGCAGATGGAAGGGGTTTTCCATGACTGGTCACTTCTGACATGGCTATTCTCTCCCTTTGGTGGGAAAGAAAGCATGAAATAAATTTCTAAGTTTTATTTGGTTGAAATATGACTAACCAGGAAACAAAATAAGAAAAAACGAATAATTTTAAAGTTTGTAAAATAAAAAGAATGACTCATACCTTTCACTGAAGTGTCCCTGAGAAGGTAAGTTTTGATGAGGTGAATACGGAGAAACTCCCCAGCCACCATGGGTTCCATATGGACTATAATCTATAAGAGAATGATTCACCATGGCATGATGTGATTTATAGATTTGATTCTACTTTTAAGATACCCATATTCTAAAAGGCATAGGCACAACTGTCTAGAAAGATGTCTAGAAAGATCAAAATGGTAATAGGGTGTTAATATTTTCCCCCTACTGAAACTTTAGTCTTTATATTTTTTCTTCTATTTAAATGTTTTTATAATGAGAATGCATTATGTAATAAAAACAATGAGGCTATTACAATAAAATGAAACATAGGCAATCTTCACATATTTTTTTTAACATTTTATTATTGAGATATATTCCACCCAAATTATACTATCTATATACATATACACATATTTAAGTTTACTTTGTACTGTTAAAATTTCCTGGTTATAATTATCTCTCTTACAAGGATGATTTTATGGAAGAGTTTGAGAAACACTGTCTTGGCCTTGGAAGATTATCAAAAGCACTGACAGGAAATGGAGGGAGTAGGGAGACGACGGGAATTAAGAACATGAATCCTTTAGATTCTTACCTGAAACGTTAATAGATTTTGTAGCAGCTCCCTGAGGTGCCATAGCCTGCATTGGGCCAGCACCCTGATATATTGTTTTAGAAGTTCGAGAGATGGCACCAAACCGAGACACTGTTGGTCGGTCTCCAAATGGGATGAGGTCATCATCACTGGTTTCTGCTGCTCTTCTCTGAAGATCTAATCGCTGGTCTCTCATTCCTTTACTGTCTACATTCTGATAAAAAAGTAAGATGAAGAAGTCATCCTACACATAGATCTCTAACATAATTTCCTCTAGCTCTCTAAAAGACCTCTCCCTACCCTAAAAATATACATTTTACAACATGATCTAGTATATACACACATAGAAATATATATAATATACATAAAACTTTATAATATTTAGCCTTACTATATGCAGTGTACTCTTGTATTTCTATTTTGTTATTTGAATTCATTAAGTTACAGTTGGCCATAACCCACTAAATTTCATAACTCACTAGTTTAAAAAACACTGTTTAAGGGCTTTGCTACTCAAAGTGTTGTCCAACAAATGGCAGCATCAGCATCATCTGGGAACTTACTAGAAATCACAACCTTAGGCACTTCAATCTTACCAAATTAGAATCTGCATTTTCACAAGATCCCCGAGAAGTTCACAAGCAAACATTGTGATGTTTTTTTACTGAATGAAGAAAATGAGTTTTATTTTCCTAATACTTATTTTAATATGATAACCCTTTCTGAAAGCAAAGTATAAAGCAATAGTCCCTGTCTAACTCCACCTCCTCATTTCATTCCTGATCTTTAGAGGCTGCTTACTACCGCCTAAAAACAATGCTTCCCTAATTCTAACATTGCTTTTTCCTCCTCCTATCTCCCTTTCTCCTTTTTTCTTGGCTGGAATTCAAACATATTTTTGCTATAGATATCACATCACTCATATATAGTGTTGTTAGCATCCAAGACTTTTGCATTACTAAGGATTGGGTTTTTCTTGGCCAACTAGACAAGTATGTATCTTTGGATGAAAATCTATATAATAACCTAAAGAACTGTTGTTAAGATTTAATAAGGGCAAACTATTATATAAGAATAATAGTCAAGGCATACCTTTCAACTGAGCAATACTACTTCAAAGCATAGCTTTCACGCATGTGTACAAGGAGACACAAACAAGAATGTTTACTGCAGCACTGTACATAATAATGAAAAACTGGAAATGGCCTAAATGTGCATCAATATGGGAATGGATAAATCAATTGTGGTAAAGTGATACAACGGTATCTTATAATTTAGTTAAAATAAATGACCTTGAGCTATAGGCATAACTATGGATACATCTCAAAAACAATGCTTAGTGAAAAAGCAAGTTGAAGTATATAATTTATATAAGGTCTATAAACATGCAAAACAACATTGTTTAGGAATCGTATAAAACACTAAATTCAGGCTAGAGGTAACTTCCCTCCCTCCATGGAATTAGGGAGGGAGAGATGAGATTAGGGAAGCTAAGCAGCTTCAATTCTGATTCTATGATTCTACTACTGTTCACTAGATTCATCTTTGTTGTATAAACTTCAGAATTGTAAAAAAAAAAGTTACAACATTTGGTGAAGGAATACATTTTCAATAGTTATGCAAGATATAATTTATCAGTATTCATAAAAAAAGCTGTTGGGAAATTGCTGGCTGCACAGAAATGTAACAAATGCTCTTCTCTGCCTAAATATAAGTATTATAAGACTTTTATCTATACCTGAAACAAACAAAATACCATATAGCTTAAATATAATTCAATTGCAGTATACAGAACATGGTCTGAAATGCTAAGCCAAGCTCAATTATTTGTGCCTTAAACTATAACGGGAGGGTGGGAGTGGGGGTAAGGGAGGGAGAGATCTGTTTGATTTATCTTGATTTCATTATTATGGCATAACTATTACACATACCATCATTTCCACACTCCCTGCTGCCACAACATCTTTGGGTTTTGCATCTTTGGTTCCAATGTAGGAGCCGATGGTATCACAAGACCAAGGAGAGTACTGGCTATAATCATTTCCTTTGTATTTCCCAGCTACCTTCAAGTCTTCATCCAAAAACTACAGGTTAAAAAAACAACAACAACAGAGGAAATGGGTTTATAAGTAATAAGACAGAGAAAGCAGGGGATTTCTTAGGACATCATGCTGAAGCAACATATTGATGGCAATTTGGTTTCAAGTGTTACACAACAGAATTTTGTCGACTACGCAAAATATAAAATAAGTGAAAAATGATATTTAGCTTTTACGTTTGGTTAGCAGAAGGTCAAAAAGAAGTATCTCAATATCTTTCAAGGAATCAAGCTAGGAGTTTTGAGGAGGTTTACTCATCTTCTTTATTAGATAAAGTCAACACTTGAGTAAATATGGACCAGGCCATAGTTTTGCTAGATCCTCCTCAATGTTTCTCTCAATAACATCCCAGGTAAATAAGAACATTAAAATAATTTATAATGTAATTTAAAAGTTCTATAGTGCATGATGATGTGATAACTTTTTATGGACATCTCTTTAGCAGTAATAATTCTTATCTATTTAATTTTCTTTTCTTTCAGAATGAGTTCTACAATTATCCAGTAATAGAATAGCTCTTGTAAAGATAATTTGTATTTATTAAAACCTCAACACTTACACTTGTACAATGTTTTACAGTTTTCAAAGTACTTTCATGTGTTATCTTACATATTTCTCAAGCTCATGATAGACAACATAGCTGATTTGACCAGGATTATATGAGTATTGAGCAGTGCTAAAACTAGAATCTTAATGTTACTTTTACTTTATCACAAAATATACATGCTGATACACTGATACCCCTAGGGGCTACTGACATTACATCTAAAGTGCCTTCCCTATACTAAGATCTTTTCTTTTCTGAGTCATCATTCTTGGCTTCTGCATTGACAAAGGTTTTGCTGTTCATCACCAATATCACTTATTTTCAACTACAGTCTGTTTCTATTATTCATAACCTCTTTCCTTTTCTATGTCCTATTACTATGTGAAAAAACTCCATCTCTTTTTGTTATTCCTCCTCAACTTACAAACTTCATGTAGAGCGGCTAGCCTTTTAAAAACATGACTTACTCACAAGAATGCTCCTTTTTTCTCTCCATAAAGCATTATGCAACTGTTTAAAAGAATGAGATAAATGACACAGAAAGACATCCAGGATAATTGGTTTAAGTTTAAAAAAAAAAAAAAAAAACACACAAAAATCAATAAAACTAAACCAAACCAAACCAAAGCAAGATGTATTACTAAATGATCTTATTAAAAATATGTTAATTCACGCATAGAAAAAAAGTTGAAATATAAATTGAAAGAGGTTATATAGGAAATGGGATTTTAGAGAACTTTCCCTATATTATTTATTTCTATAATGTCTGAATTTAGTACAGCTATACATAATTGCTTATAATCAGAACTAAGGTTTAAAAATATTGCTTTGACTACCATAATTACATAGAACTTTTAATAGGAAGTAAGACCTGGTAGGTTTGCATAGGTTATATGAAATAGTGACACATCCCAAAGCAATTTGGACAGAGAATAAAAATATATATGTAGGGCCTCCTGAGGAGCTGGGGGAAAATGCAGAGGTATTGGGCTTCCTCACCTGGATTGTTGCTGATGTTCTCACAAACACTGAGGACTGGCGGTTTGATGTGCCGAGCCCTCTACCATGGGACTTGCCCTTATGAAGCTCATCACTGCAAAGGAGAGGCTAAACCTGCTTATAGTTGTGCCTAAGAGTCTCCACCTGAGTACCTCTTTGTTGCCCAGATGTGGCCCTCTCTCTCTAAGTAAGCCAACTCCGCTGGTGATCTCACTGCCCTCCCCCCTACTTGGGATATGACTCCCAGGGGTGTAAATCTCCCTGGCAACGCAGGATATGAATCCAGGGGATGAATCTGGACCCGGCATCGTGGGATGGAGAACAACTTCTTGACCAAAAGGGGGATGCAAAATGAAATAAAATAAAGTTTCAGTGGCTGCGAGATTCCAAATGGAGTTGAGAGATCACTCTCGTGGGCATTCTTATACACTATATAGATAACCCTTTTTAGGTTTTAATGCATTGGAACAGCTAGAAGTAAATACTTGAAACTATCAAACTGCAACCCAGTAGCCTTGACTCTTGAAGATGATTGTATAGCAATGTAGCTTACAAGAGGTGACAGTGTAATTGTAAAAGCCTTATGGATCACACTCCCTTTATTCAGTGTATGGATGGATGAGTAGAAAAATGCGGACAACAAAACTAAATGAAAAATGGGGTGGGGGGAGTGTTTCGGGTGTTCTTTACTTTTATTTTTTATTCTTATTTTCACTTTTTCTGGTACAAGAAAAATGTTCAAAAAATAGATTGGGGTGATGAATGCACAACTATATGATAGTACTGTGAGCAACTGATTGTACACTTTGGATGACTGTATGGTATGTGAATATATCTCAATAAAATTGAATAAAAAATATTGCCATGTCAGTAACTAAAATGATTCTAGATAAAATTCCTAAATAGCCAAGCATTACAATATTTTTATTAGAAGTAAAAATAACAACAATTAGTTACTATTCATCAAATGTCCACTACATGCCCAGATGACATGTCTCACTTAATCTTCACCACACCACAAGGTAGGCTTTATAATACTTGATTTACGAATGGAGAAACCTGAATCTCAGGGTTCAGTGAGGCTGAATAACTTACAAAAGATCACACAAAGTGACATAGCTGAATCTCAAAGTTAAGTATGTTTAATTCCAGTCAGCTCATTTTTTACAATGTCATATTGCTTACCATATTTCCTACAAAAAAGTATGACACAAGGTCTAACATGTCTCTAATAGGCAGTTTTTGAGAAAATCATACAAGTTATTTATACTTCATAAGTAAAATTATATTTTGTAAAATATATTTTATATACTTATATATATATAAGTAAAAAGATATTATGACGTCGCTACAATGTATGATTGTGGAAAATTCATTTAAAGTGTTTATAGTATTTAGATGGGAAAGTTAGATATTGTGAACAATTTCTATTTAGATAATTTTCAGAGCTCTAGCCAACTTATTGTTTACTATTTACTATGCATTTCACTTTATAATTTTAATTTATTATTATTCATAATTTGTTACTTAGCAATGTTTAGAATCATAATTCTACATGTATAGTATGCAAGACAGTGTCCTTATATAATATCAACTGCAACCCTGCTGAAAACCTTATTTGCTTGCTAAAAAAACCATATATACACCTTGAACTAAATGAGACATATGTACAATCATCAAAGAAAAAAAAAGCACATCAAAATGTCTGGCTTTTTGAAGACTAATAAAACCAGTAAATTCCTAGCAAGACTGTACAAGAAAAAAATGTCAGAAATAGAAAAAGGAACATCACCATAGACCCTACAGATATTAAAAAGATAAAAAAGACAACATCCATTCATAATAACTGTTAGCACTGTTTGGTAGAAATACAAAGAAAATAAGCCACCCAATTATGATTTATTGTCCTATAGGATATTAACCAGTTTTTTTTTAAGCAACCTTATTTCATCATTCTTTTTTCCTGTTCACTAAATATATATCCTAATGTCTCCTATTCTCCTTTGAACCAGCTTTACCATTCTATGGAGTCTCTCATTAATGAGTTAACAAAAATTGGCATGTCTCACTTATAAAATGGCCATTAATTCACAGGGGACAAGCTTGTGTGCATAGATAATCTAAAATAATTCAGGAATAAATATTAATATAAGAAAAAATAGCAAAGCTGCTGAATATACGGGTCAATGGACAAAAATCTACTGAATCTCTATATAGTAACAAGTAGGAAATGACATTTCAAAAAGGATTCCGTTTAAAATAGCTTCAAAAATCATGTTACCCAGGAATAAGTTTAATGAAAGATGTACAAAACGCAGAAAATTATAAGACATTATTGAGATATACCAATAAATCCAAATAAATGGAGGGATATACCATCCTCATGGAAATTTGATACCATAAAGATATCAGTTCTACCCAAAATGATCTAAAGCAGCACTAATCCAAATAAATGGAGAGATATACCATCTTCATGGAAATTTGATACCATAAAGATACGAGTTCTACCCAAAATGATCTAAAGCAGCACTAAGAAATAATGTGAGTCACATATGTAATTTAGAAATTTCTACTAGTTACATTTAAAAGGTAAAAGGAAACAGATGAAACTAATTTTAAGAACAATTTTATTTAATCCATTTATGTCCCAGGTTTTATCATCCTAACATGTAGTTGATATAAAATATTAAAGAGACTTTTTTGAAAACTAAACCAAATCCAGTGTAATATTTTATACTTTTTATAGTACATCTCAATTTGGACTAGCCTCATTTCAAGCACTCAATAGCTACATGTGGCTAATGGAAACAATTTTGGACAGCACAGACCTAGACTCAATGAATTCCTAATCAAAACTGCAGCCGATTTATTTGTGGAAATCAACATGATTTTAAAATGTGCTTGGAATGCAAAGGGCCAAGATCAGCCATGGCAATTCTGAAGAATGAAACTGTAAAACATACCACCAGATATTAAGACTTATCAATTGAACAGAACAAAGTCTAGAAACATATATGGTCACCTGACTATGAGAAAGGTTATTCCTGGGAACCAGGGAGAAGGAATAGGCTTTTTGTTAAATGATTCTGGGTCAGTGAGATATCCTTATGATAAAAAAATGGACCTTGAATCACATGACTTACAAAAATCAATACTAGATGGACTGCACATCTAAATTAAAATAATGAAACTTTTAGAAGAAACACAGGAAAATATTTTCATAACCTTCGGAATAGGCAAAGATTAAACAGGACACACACACACACAAAAAACACTGATAAGAGAAAAAATTGATCAACAGGACAAAAATGATATGCTTACTTCTTCTTGATGGAAGGTAGGAGGCAGTGTTGGTGAAGGTGCAAAAGGAGGGGGAGAGATAACCTTTCTTTCCTCTAGTTGGGCCATTATTTCCTTTCGTCGTCGATGTAGCTCGTCTAGACTAGGATGGGGCTGGGAAGGAGGGGGAAGCCGGCTATAAGGAGGTTCCTGAAAATGGAAACATTAGTTAAAACTGGAAAAGAATTTCAGGATACATTAATTAATTCATTTCACATATATTTTAATTAAGTATTCATACTTTGAAAGATATTATCTTTTTGTATATATGTTATATTTCACAATAAGGAAATAAACTGTGGAACTGTAACCCATAACATTCTTTGAAATTTGTCTCTACTTGTTAAATTGCACTTGGAAAGTTATCACTTCTATGTATATACGTAATATTCTATATCCCCACCCAAACTTTCAAGATCTTTGAAAGAGCTAAATTTAGGTCTCTTTTTCCTTGGCCAAAGACAATATATTTCCAAATAGATCAAGAAATATTAACAAAACTATCTAAACTTCAGAAACTAAGAAGGTTAGTAATGGGGGCTGGAGACGGGGGGGCTTTTTTTCTAAGAGTTAAAAACTAAACAAAACAAAAACTACCCAAATTATGAAAAGAGAAAAAGGAAAAAAACTTTCTCATAAATAAGATTGTTCACATAGTTATTACCATGGTAAAAAGATAAGGAATTACTGCCCGAGATAATCAAATTAAGTCTATAATAATAAAAAATACAGCATACTCTGAGGTATGAAGATCTGATCGGAGGTGGAGGAGGAGCCACTGGATAGTAACCCTCCATCTGCTGGTATCTTTCTCTAGATTCTGGTACGTAGGATGGTACTGCTGTGGGTGGAATCTCAATGGGTATAGGGCTTTCTCGAAAAATCTCCTCTCTTGTGTAAGACTGAGCAGGATATACTCGACGACCATCATAGTGTGGTGGATACATAGGTGGGTACTGCTGTGGCTGTGTGCCATACTGGGAGTTTACTACACGATCTTGGAGGTAGGGTGGATAATGATCCAAGTAGGGGGGACCAGGTTCAGGAGCGGATGGTGGTGGCCGGACAAAGCGGGACACACATGGTGGAGTATAGTACATGCCTGTATAATACAAGAGAGGAACCAAAAGCAACAATGAACCAATCTATTTTTCTAGATAAGATGTTTCCTTTTTAAACATTTAAACACTAAAGACTTAACAATCAGTTCTTTTCATTAGACGTTATTTTCCTCTTCTTACACAGACAGGTTTTTTGAAAAACAACTAACAAAAATTATCCTTAAAAGTCACTTAAAAATATAATCTGTGATAGTAAACTGACTTTCTCAACTATTTGAATCCCTTTTTGGTGTACCTGAATGCAATGCACATGCTGAAAAGCTAAGAGCTATATTTCCCAGGCTTCCCTGAAGCTCAGGTTCCACAAAAAAACTTGAGCTAACTGGAAAGAGATGTGGCATACAAAAGATCCATCCTGAGAGTGCAGACCTAGTAACTAATGCATGGTTTCAGAGTTTTTTTTTTTTTTTAACAGATTAATTTTATTGCATCTTTAAAATCACAAATAGGTCTGGCATCTTGTTGTTTCCATTGCTGCACAATTCTTTGATCTTATTCATCAGCCTGCTGAACGGTTCCTTTTTCAGAGACATAGATAGCATCCAAAAATTTTCTTATATCATTGTTTTTAACTGTTGTTGCTTACTGAATCAAAGGAGCTGAATTTGATACAGGTTCAATGTCATTTCCTTCAAGAATTAACTCATCTTTCTGGGCTTGAGATACTGAACAGGAAATACCTGGCCTCATTCAAACCCTACAGATGTATTTTTCACCCAAGTATTTTTGGATTTCAACCAGAGACCCACTCTCCTGAATAACAGTGTTATGGGGAAGTGCGCATACACAGACCCCATCCTGTAATGGAAGCCCAGTGTAACACCCTTGATCATGTTCTGTACATGACTACAGAGAGTGCAAACAGTAGCCAGCTCTTTTCTATTTCCCCACCATTTATCAATCCGAAGTCTCTTCTTTTTCTTCCCAAGTAGACTGAGTTCGACACTGATATAATTGAAGTCCCTCTGCAGGGTTCCTTGGGCGCCCTTCACAATAACTGTACGTCCCTTCAGCATGATGTCGACACTTTCTGTAATGTCAACAGTCTGGGTCCTCAGAATGGTCTCCATTCTCACAGCAGATGCGGCAAAGAGGGTTTCAGAGTTTTTGAGACAACTGTGGCAGTAGTTTCCTAATGTCCAGACTTTTGCCTCAAGTGATGTGATCCTGGAGCCACGACAGAAGTCTCCTACTTTTACTGCCTGTTCACTGTAACAGGCTACCTTGGCAGCAGTTCCACAGTATTGTTCTGGGACTCATTCCTGGAGATCCAACTTATGCCTGCTTCTCCAGCATTTACTCTGATTTTTAGGCATCTAACCCCCTGCATTAAACCTCTTTCTTCTTAATGTAACTAGAATAGTTTCTGTTATCTTGAACTCTGACTGATAACAGAGTACTTAAACTTACAACATGGCTTCTACAACAGTAGTTGGGTTTTTCCTGCAAAGGATGGTCAAAATAAATATACAAATCAACTTTTATCATATTTTACAGTATTAAGCCATATCAACTTACAACTATTCTTTTGAATATAGAGAAGAATATTTCAGTTTTTCTTCGGCCTTGAGAGAAGGAAATGGAAAATACTTTCAATCTTGCCCAGATTAAAATAATAGCACTATACTGTCTCTGACAGGGAGATAAACACTTTAGTTTTAAAATCACTGTTTATTTTACATATGAATTGTATATGTGAAACCTCAGTCTCCTCTCCTTTCATTCCCCATAAACCAAGTATTCTCATTAAACCTGGTTAAATTTTTCAAATTTGTCCAGTTTCCACATTCTTTCTTTTCCTTTCCCAGTCCAATAATCCAGTCCTCAACACTCACATCTAGATTAATTAGATTAATAGCAGCCTCCTTATTCTTCCTAGACTCTAGTCTCTTATGTTTCCAATCCATCCTTGTTGGTTTAATTTTTCTTTCTATTCTGATTACTCCCATTTATGGCTTTTCTTCTATAAAATCTTTTTTTTTTTTCCCCAATGTTCATTTGTGTCATTTTTTCGTTGCAGATTTTATTGATATATTCAGTTATCATATTTTCCATCAGAAGTATACAATCAACAGCCCACAGTATTGTCACCTAGTTGTACAGTCATCATCATACTTAATTTTAGACCATTTTCATTGCTCCAAAAAGAAAATTATCACAGACACACACAAAAGAAAACCCAATACACCCCATATCCCTAATCTTCCCGTTATTGACCCTAGTGTTGGTGCGGTACACCAGTTACTGTTGATGAAAGAATTTTAAGATATTACTGTTAACTATAGTCCATAGCTTGTAATAGGTAATATCCCCCCACATACCACTCTACTACTAAACTCTTTGATTCTTCAAGTTCTCAATATAAAAGAAAGCCAAGAACTAAAATGCATTTAAGAAACAGATACAAAAGGAAAAGATTCCAGGTACATTATTTCTAGAAATTCTCTCTCCTGAAACACTGGCCCAACTATCAAATTGAAAACATGCCTATGTGTGTGCGTGCGTGCGCAAATTCCTCATTATTTGTGGATTCCTTATTTGTCAATCTGCCTACTTTCTAAAATTTATTTGCAACCCCCAAATCAATATCCACGGCATTTTTGCCATCATTTGCTGCTATGTGCAGAGCTGTCCTTTGTGAGTATTCCTAGCTGTGGTTGAACAAGGCAATAGTGTGCCATTTTTTCAGCTTTTGTCCTGCACAAAAATATCCTTTCACCATAAATTTAGTGCCAATTTTTGCAGTTGTGTGCTTTTTCGTCAGTGATTTTGCTGTTTAAAACGGCCCCCAAGCACTGTGCTGAAGTGCTATCTAGTGTTACTAAACACAAGAAGGCCACATACCTTATAGGGAATGGAGACTATATATGTGTGTTAGATAAGCTTTGTTCAGACATGAGTTACAGTGCTATTAGCAATGACTTCAATGTTAATGAATCAATACCTTAAGGCATCTTAATACCTTGCATTAGAACTCCCTTGCGTCTTTTGGTGAATGTCTACCACACTAATAGTAACCACAAATGAACAATCAATTTTTAATACACACATACTCTTACAGTTTTCTATTCTTTAATAATACCGATTATATACTGTAAACTCTCTAATAGTATGCTACATTTTTTCCCATATACATTATTGGGACTGGGTGTGTTGAAGATAAAATAATATATATCTTAGGTGATAGTTCAAAGGAAGAAAAGTGTACTGTGTGTGTTAATTTACACCCATTGTAATAATTCTTTATTCATGCTTGAAGAAAAAAAAAATTTTTTTTTCCCCAATTCCCTTGAACTGAGCATAAAGGTTTCTCACTTTGCTGGGTAATGAATTAAAAAGGACCAAGGTCACCTGATGGTGACTCAATTGTTTTCTTAGCAACATTAATTTCTCAGATAGGAGAGTCTCTTTGAGCTGCTTAGTTCTAGAAAATATTCGTGTTTGGGCCTTGGCATTTCCAGTCATGGCACTTTTTAGATGATCTTTAGAAGATCATACACTGCCTTACTCATCAAATTTCCCTCTTCTATTTGGGTGACTTATTTCTATATATATGAACACATTTAACATGCAACTTAAAAAAGTAGATTGGGAAGCTGCTTTCTATAGCTTTGCTACTTCATTTCTTTCATACTATTTAGTTGATCATAATATTTCAGTTTTTCCAAAGTTATTAAAAAATTTATTTACTTATCGTAAGGAGGGTATTGCAAATATTATAACTCTTACCTAGATAATTGTCATAACATCCAAGAAAACTGAATGACAAAAATGAAAGATCATTACCTTGCTGATAAGCGGCTGGTTCAAATTGTGGAGCAGCTCCTCGAGGATCCTGATAATAAACATCTGCTTGCTGAGCTGGATATAACTGAGAACCTCGTGGTACCATCTGAAGTGGTTTGGTAACAGGCATGGGAGGCAGGTCTGTTGGACCCCTTGGAGGTACAGGATGTGGAGTCACAGGTAAGGCAGAAATATTCTTAGGGACAGATTCCAGCCTAAGGGAATAAGATTGTACAATTTAAGCTTAAGGTCTCAAAAGCAGAGCAAAATAAAGCCACCCTCCAAAAAAACCAACCAAAAAAAAAGTTGTTTTTTTTTTTTCTTTACAAAACATTGATTACTCCTTCTTTCTTCTATGTTTATAAAGAAGAAACTTTAACCAAGAGTTATGAAAAACGTACAGGTCAGGGGGGGATCCAGGGGCACTACTGCTCAGATGATCTATCTTTCCTGGTTTCAGACTAGAATCATAGCTGGGGTCTGTCCCTCGTGGAATCAGCTGTGTTACTGTGTTTCCTGATGATACAATTCCATTTGGCAGAGCAGGGGGTTTTCTGCTAGGCAGATCCACGGCACCTTCATCTGGAAGGATAGCTGCTGAAGGCAGGCCCACCTCATTAAGTTGACCCAAAGAGGCACTCAGGGGTCTTCTGGGAACCAGGCGTTTATTCATTTTACGAAATCTATAGGAAAATCAAAGACACAAACCAAAACCCAAAAGTATAAAAGCAAAATCAAGAAATAAAGTGCATTTTAAAAAAACAGATACAAAAGGAATTTCTAGAAATTCTCTCTCCTGAACACTGGCCCAGCTATCTACTTGAAAACATGCCTGTGCATATATGTATGTGTATTTGCAATCCTATTTGTGGATTCCATATTTGTATTCTGCCTACTCACTAAAATTTACTTGTAATCCCCAAATCAATATTCATGGCACGTACACAATCACTTGCAGACACGTGCAGAGAAAAATCTGAGTTGTCTCGTGTGCACATTCCCAGCTAAGGTTGAACAAGGCAACGCTCTGCCTTCTTTAAGCTCTCATACTGTACACAAGTGTTCTTTTTGTGGTAAATTTATTGCCACTTTTTTCACCGGTGATATTGCTGTTTAAAATGGCCCCCACGCACAGTGCTGAAGTGCTATCTAATGTTCCTAAGCACAAGAAAGCTGTGCCTTACAGAAAATGGAGAATATGTGTATGAGGTAAGTAAGCTTTGTTCAGGCATGAGGTACGGTGTTGTTAATGTTAATGAGTCAATACCTTATTTGATGAGCTCCCACTACTTGCCCCCAATGGGATTTAAGATTTAAACTTGCTTAAATTTATGTTCAGAGGCACTGTTTAAATGTGTTAAAATGTTCTGAGCAACCATACTGTCTACATGGGGAAGATTAACTATGTGGTGTTAAAAGAGGGCAGTCTCTAAAATGCCGGTGAAACATAGAATTTCCAAAGTAATCATTGCATGCAAATTTAAGGAGGAAGCAAAAGGTGTCTTTAAACGGAAACACACAAAACAAGGTTATGTATTGACTGGTTGATGAAATGTGATTAGAAGCTCATAGGAACTTAACCCTGTGTTTCCGCTAGGCGCAATGGTTCAATATTCACTAATAATTCAGTGTTCCCAGTGACTTTAAAGAGTAGAACTATTACAACAAAAATCTATAAAATCTCAAGCAGCAAGAGAATAAAATTTCTCGTGAGGATTATGTGTGATATTTGTAACATTACAAATCTTGCTAATTAATATTTGTACTATAAAATATTTTTATTGCAATCTCTATTTCTAAAACTTATTGGAGAAGGGTCAGAAAAATCTTTAGAAGACAGTTTCTGAGATATTTTACTTTCTTTTTTTCTCAAATGCCTTGGAATACAGCAAGCCATATTAAAAACTAAAAATGAAACAAAAACCACAATATGCAGAGAAAAATTTACAATTTACTCCATTAAAAAATTTAAGCAATCAAGGAAAACAATTTTCATCAGAACTGATTCAGAGATGATGATGTTACGTGTACCTAAACAAGACTGAAAATTTTAAAAGCAGCTTATTGGAAAAAATATATTATAATGACCTAAATTCAAACAGAAATTGATATAAAAGGCAGGCAAATTCTAAATCTAACTACCAGATCCCAGAAAAAGAGTCTAACATATAGAAGGAGTTTCTGACCCAGGGGCCCCGCAGCTTATCTCATAGAAACCACTTGTGCCATAAAATACAGGTTGAAGGCTGTTTAGAAACTCCAGTCATAGTGGAGCCTCAACCCCCAAAAGGCGGCTAAAGCAAGACCAGATATGTATATAAGATGAACAACTATAAGTATGTGGAAAAGGCCTGCTCCCCCCAAATAGATAATGCAGCTGCACTTCAAAGAAGAGCAGTGCATGCATCAGAACCCTAGCAAGCTATCAGCTCAGAAGTTGATAAGCCCTCACCCAATCAGGGCATAGGACATCACTCAGCAGACACTCTTCCCTCCCAATGCGGTTTTTTTCTTTAAAAATGCGGCTCTCAGAAAGGGAGGCGGAGCCACTTTCTTTCTTTTCGTTGGCTCCCACCTGCTTTCTTCCTCTAACAAATCTTAAACTTTCTACTTAAAACTTTGACTCGCTGTGTTGTGTAGATTCCTGAATCACTCTGACCTGACACTAACCTCAGTTAGATTCAGTGTATTTTAAAAAACACTTAATTTCAAAGATAAACTCCCATAAAAGTAACACTTTTTAAAATGTTTTCCATATTTGGCAAATTTCTGGGGGTGGAGTAGGGAGGACACACTACTCTTCAAAGGTAACCACAGTTAACAGTTTGGCATATAGTCATGTAGACTTTTTCCTCTATATGCTACTTTAGTATATTAGAGTTGTGCCAGTTTGAATATATTGTGTCCCCCAAATGCCATTATCTTTGATGTTATGTTGTGTGGGCAGACGTTTTCAGTGCTGATTAGATAGTAATTCTTTGAGTGTTTCTTTGGAATGTGCCCCACCCAGCTGTGGGTGATGACTCTGGATGGATAATTTCCATGGAGGTGTTGCTCTGCCCATTTGGGGTAGGTCTAAGTTGAGTCACTGGAGCCATATAAATGAGCTGAGGGACAGAGGAAACTCAGTGCAGCTGTGAGTGATGTTTTGAAGAGAAGCTACAGCCAAAAGGGATACTTTGAAGAAAGCACAGGAGCTGCAGATGAGAGACAGTTTGAAAACTGCCATTGAAAGCCGACTCTTGCTCCGGAGAAGCTAAGAGAGGACAAATGCCCCAAGAGCAACTAAGAGTGACATTTTTGAGGAACTGCAGCCTAGAGAGGAACACTCTGGGAGAAAGCCATTTTGAAACCAGAACTCTGGAGCAGACGCCAGCCGCGTGGCCTTCCCAGCTAACAGAGGTTATCCAGACACCACTGGCCATCCTCCAGTGAAGGCACCCAATTGCTTATGTGTTACCTTGGACACTTTATGGCCTTAAGACTGTAACTGTGTAACCAAATAAACCCCCTTTATAAAAGCCAATCCATTTCTGGTGTTTTGCATCCCGGCAGCATTAGCAAACTAGAACAATAGTATATAAGATATTATTTACAGAAATAGTTATATACAGCCTTGGTAATTTCTTCATCCACTTTCTTTTTAATTCATTTAATTTAAATTCATTTAATTTAAATGAATTCATTTAATTTAAATTCATTTAATTTTTTTTAAATTCATCAACCCTGTGTGATGGTAGCACAGTATTGTAAGTACACTGAACAAAGATGCCTGTGAGTAAAGCTGAAAGAGGTGGGATAGGAGAATGTATGACACCAGAGGTAAAGATAGATGATAAAGACTGGGACTGTGTAACTTGGCAAAAACTGGAGTGGCCAATGACTATTACTAAATATACAAATATAAAAATGTTTCTGCATGTGGGAAACCAAATGAATGTCAACCATGCAGAGACTTCATCCACTTTTAATAATCTCGGATATTCCTCTGTGTCAGTTCATTTTAGTTTGTTCCTAATTTACTGCTATCAAGACAATGCTATAGTGAAGAATCATGTACATGTACTTGCACCCTTGTGCAAATAAGAGTAACCATAAGCAGGATTGCTAGGTCAAAGGGCAAGCCTGTTAGAAATTGTTATAATGCCATACCGTCCTCCAAAAAAGGAAAATGCCTTTTTTTCAGTACCTCATCATACACTGAGTAATATCAGTCTGTCAATTTGATAGAATATTTGTATTTCCTTAACAATTAGTGAGGTTAAAACAGTTTTACATGTTTACTAGTTATTGATAACTCTTCTGTGAATTGCCTATTTATGCTATTTATCGTATTTCTACTGGTTCTTCTCTTTTTCATAGGTTTGTGGGAACTCATCTTATGTTAAGGATTATCAACTTTCCATATGTAATTTCTCCACCAATTCTTTTTAATTTTTTTTATGGTGTTGTTTGGGCCATATCATAGTTTTTAACTCATATGTAATTTAAGTTTATCAATTCTCTCTTATATGGATGCAGGGCTGTCAATCTTAAAAATTCCTTTACTACTATAAGATTATGTTTAAAAAAAATATCTTGGCACTTTTATTGTTTCCTTCCTAAATATTTAAATCTGATACAGCTAAAATTCATCTTGCTATAAAGAGGAGGTAAGGATCCAGTTCTAATTATTCTTCAAATGGATGGCCAATTGTTTTACCTCCATCATTTTTGACAACAATGTGAAATGCCATTATCACATGCACTAAATTCCTATATGTACTTGGAATTCTTTTAACATTCTCTACTTTATTTCATTGATTTATTTTTATGCTACTACTACAGTATTTTGCTAATACCTGTTGATAAGGCACTTATAATACAGGTTAATAGCTATTAGTACCGTTCCTGTTAAAGACTCTCTGTTTTTATGAATTTTTCTGGCTATCTCTCACATTTATTCTTCCAGATGAATGCTTTTGTTAGGTGCTGGCAATCATAAGGTTGAGATTTTCAACTGGGATTTCAGTGAAGCCACTGTTTAACTTAGGAGAAAATAAAATGTTTATAACATCAAGTCTTCTTACTTCAGAATATAGTATGTTTCTTAATTTATTCAAGTCTTCTTTTACGCTCTTAGTAGTTTAATAAGACTGGATCTAGTACTTTACTAATTAGACATTATCCTAAACTTTTGAGATACATGTTATTATGTTGAGAAAGTGTCTATAATATTTCTATTGTATTAACAGGTTTTGATCTATAATTAACACTAAATTTTCAAATATCTTTTGGCATTTTTGGATATGATCATATGATATTTCCTGTAACCTACAGTAACTATATTGAACTACTTATATACTCAATCACAGTGTCTATTTTAATGAATTATTGAATTCTGTGTGATAATATTTGGCATTTTAATAATTAATATGTAAGACTGATTATAAAAAAGTATTCCTGTCTTCTATGTGCTGGAAAATTTACCACCACTAGAATTAACTGTTCCTTGAAAGTTTGCAAGAACCTGTGAAAGTGAGTCTAGTAATAAAGTACCATCCTGAATAGAACAAAAAGTAAATTTTTCCACTGGAAATGCATTACACAGTTAAAATCAGTTAAAATTGAAGAGAATTATTAGAATCTTAATACTTTTTGTAGTGGAAAAGATTCACTTTTAGATTTAATTAAGCATAAAATAGTTTCCTGTTTGTTGGCACAATATAATAAAAGCTGAAGATTTTTTTAAAATTATACATTACGTTTTTAAACTTTCTTATGTATTGAAGGGAATGCAACTGTTCTTTTCGTATTTATCAATCTCAGCAAATTATTCTACATAATGATTCTACGTCATTATATAACAAGTTATTAGAAGCTGAGTTTAATAATTTTTACAGCAAGGCAGACTTACTTTTCCAGTTCCTCCTGTGAGTGTGCAAATGTGCAACTGGCACCACGAGGGCATCCTCCTCTCTGCTTCATATCTCGACACATGTATGTTTTATATTTGCTATGCTGTGGAGGCTAAGACCAAAACCAAAATATTAGACACTTAAAATAAAAAAACATAAATTTTGTGTTGCCATTTTTGGATCTTGGTGATCTAGATGAGTTAATTCATACAAATTCACATGCTTATTTAAGACTACCCAAAACAAAAAATGATGGAAAGTCATTTAAAGTCTCAGAGTCCACCAATAATAATAATAATAATAATAATAATAAAAAAGGTAGTTCCGACTTTTCTAATACATCAGTATTAATTCTCAAACATGTAGCATCATATAAATTATTGATAAATCTCTCACTGATAAATCTCATAGGGCTCTATAATTTTTTCTAGGTTTTTATAATGGACAAACCACTGGAATTTAGGACTTTAAAATATTTAAACTGTCCTCTAATATTTGTTTCATACAATGTTCAGTATAGGTATATATATAATTATGTTTCCTTATGACATACCACATAATCTACAGGAGGTCCTACAATTAAAGAATATTCCATAACTAATTCTTCTTGACATGGAGAAGAATATAAAATATAAAAAGGACTTAAATATCACTCAAGGTATAAATGAAACCTATTATTTACAACTCGGGTAAGGCAGGAAGATGGATTTAATGAATCTAACTCATTAGGGGAGTTAATGAATATTCAAATTCAACACTAGGCTGAATGAAATTTAAAGTGTATTTTATCACTTACTGCTGGACCTTAAAGGTTAGTCTCATTATTTTTCTTATGTTCTTCATGACGTCTAATGGAACATGGAACTAAAAATAGTAACTTTTTCTTTTCTTCAATTTCTTAATCATAAAATAAAGCTTTCTTAGCTAGATTAGGAAAAGAACATCCACATTATTCTACTAGCAGAACATTTTATATTTCTTGCCTCTCAAGGAAAAAAGGAATAACTGAGCCAGCTAAATTAAAAATATAGTTTTAAGTTCACAACCTTACTACTGCAAAATAAATGATCTAATGACTCTAACACAGATATTACATTTAATTGCCATATACATCATTAAAAATATTTGAGAAAAATTTGGCCCTCTGGCATAACAAGATTATGGATGCAAAATTTTAAATCCTAATACAGAAAAAGCATCTATACAAATATGAAAAGTACTAGAGATATACACATTAACAACTACTGTCAAACTGAAATGTAATACCAACTCAAGAGAATACAATGCTACTTAAATGGAAAAACAAAACAAAACTGCTGGCATGGAATCTACTTTAACCATCCAATGCTGCTATATCCAATGTGAAAAGTGACCCAAGCACAGCCACATCAGATCAACAAGATTACTTAATTTCAATGTTGACAAAACTACCAGGTTAATCCAACAACCTGGCTACCAACCGTGCGGAACTAATTTATAGATTTTATAGTCAGAGTCTCGATTATTGATGTCATTTTTTGGTTTCATCTGTATCTGTAGGTGTAAGCAAGGTGGTTTATCTCTAGATTCAAACTTCTGCCTTACCTGCTGCTGATCTGCTCCTTTTTTGCTGTGGTTCTGTATATAATCAACCAGCCCATGTACCACTGTACGCACAGCAACCAGCCCATTTTCTAGCTGATCCCAAGTAGGAGGAGGGGCATCTAAGAAAATAAAATTTCAAAACTATTATGTTATTTAATTTTTGCCTAATAATAAATTAATGAAGGAACACATAGTACTGTCACTAATTCAATGAAATTGAAATGAGTTAAAGCTTCATAAGCCTTTCCAGATTATAGCTTTTATTCATCAAAACATCATTTTAATGGAATAGATATATTATTTTAAAGCTGGGGTTGCAAACTAAAATTAACTACAGGGGCAGGGAAGGTGACATAAATGAATTAAGTAGGTCAGACAATAAAGGGTAATTGTTATTAGGCCTTTAGTGTTGAAGAGACAACGGAAAGTGACAGGGATTGTGCTTAACTGGAAAACATGTCTCTTTCTCTCACCTAACAGTATGGTTAATACTCAGCTTTATCTAATTGTTATGTGAGCTGAAATCTGAGATGATATAAAATCTCCCAGTTTTTAAGTGTTGGCACTTAACAAATTTAGAATTTATAACATTGTGCAGACCAACACTATGTGGACCAAACAACTTAACTGGAATGCCAATTTGCAATTTTCTGTAAATCAAATATTGGTAAACAGAATGTTTGAAAAGTATAATAGCAGACCCATTACATATAAAGCAACTGTTACTGCTACACGTCCTCTTCATTCAGTAAGTACGTGCCCACTGCAGCATTGTGATTATATAAAGGAAAAATTAATCATAAGGCTGGATATAAAATGTTTTCTAAAAGAAATATAAAATGAAGTGAGAGCACAGAAGTAAAGATGAATTTCTGCTGGAGACATTCTCATACTTCTAGCAATGGCATTTGAACGGGGCTTTGAAGGATACATAAATGTTAACAGGAAAAGAAAGTGAAGATGGAGAGAAAATTCATTCTAAAAATTATTTTTTTTTTTTAAACACCTGCTAAGTCTCAGGTATTATTCTCGCTCCTGGGGATGCAGTAGCAAATAAAACAAAAATCCGTTACATTCTAGGTGAGAAGACATATGATAAACAGGATAAACAAAATATAGAGTATTTAGACAAGTGAGCTGAAAAAATAGCGCTAGGAAGGGGAGTGGGACATGTATTATAAAATTTTAGACAGAGAGGCCAGAGAAGGTCTTTGTAACAAGGTTACATTTCATTAAAGACCAAAGAAGCACTGGAATAAGCCTTGTGGATTTTGAAGGAAAAACATTTATAGACAGAGGGAAGAATAAGTGAAGGGCCCTGATACAAGAGCGTGCCTAGGATATTCCATGGAGGTAGAACTGGAGAGGAGTAAATTAGGCAGAAAAAAAGAGTAGGAGATGATGTCAGAGAGATGTAATAGAAGACTAGACCATGGGAGACCTTGCAGGTCATGGGAAGGATTTTGTCTTTTACTCCAAGTCATGGAGAGCCACTGGAGAATTTCTGATGACAGCAGTGACAGGATCATTCTCACTCCTATGTTAAAACCAGACAGACAATAGGAGACTATTCCATAATCCATGGAGAGAGATGATAGTGAATTAGATGAAGGTGGTGGCAGTGAAAGCAATGAGAAGTAAATAAAAACTCTGGATTGATCTTAAATGTAGAGCCTACAGGATTTGCTGATGGAGAAGACCTACATGAACAAAGAAAGAGGAATCAAGTATTTGGACTGAGCAACTGGAAGGATCAAGTTGCCACTAATAGATTTTGGGGACTGGAGCTCATTTTTGGACAGGATAAGTTTGAAATGCCTATTAGATGTCAAAGTAGTACAGTTGGATGTGGAGTAAACAGCTGGATGTACAAAAAGAGAGTTCAGGAAAAAGATCTGGGCTGGAGATATGTTTCACAGACTTTAAAATGCCATCAATGGTAACAGCATTATTCTATGTGGCACTATGACAGAAAAAAGAGTGCTAATTAAATTATGATACAACTGTACAAATGTACCCCAATATCAGAAATGCTAAAACCTGGGGAAAAGAAGTAGAGCTCAGAACTGATGAAAAATAATAAATTTGTGAGTTGTACAGGTGATATTTAAAGCCATGAGACTAAATGAAATTATCTTGGGAATGTGTATAAATGGCAAAGAGAAGAAAAGGTACAAGGATTAAATTCTGGGGCACTCACCAGGTTAGAGGCTATGGAGATGAGAAAAAAAAAATCAGCAAAGAAGGGTTGAAACAAGTAAGGCAACTAGGAGAGTGTGGTAGTCTGGAAACTAAGTGTTTTAAGGTCAAGTACATTGAGAACAAGAACCAATCTTTGGAATTAGCAAGACAGTAATCACTGTGACCTCAACAAAAGCAGATTTATAGAGGCAGAGATAAACATTTGATTGGAATGGATTCAAAAGAGAAATGGAATGGTAGTTGGATGGGAAACTGGGTTAAAAGTAGATTAAGGTGAGAGAAAGAACAGCATGTGTGTTGATAGGAATATGCTAGTTAGAGAAGGAGAACTGATGATGCTGGAGGTGTGTATTTGACAAGATGACAACTAGTGCATGAGGATAGAGCGTGACGTTAGTTAGGGATACAGTTTATCCACTGTTACAAGAGAGGAGTGGAATATGACAAAGATTCAAGTGGACAGGTCAATGTTACCAGAGCTTATGGAAGTTCTCTTTTGATTGCCCAGGATCATCAGAGCACAAAAGTAAAAAAATTGGGGGAGATAAATCTAGAAAAGTAGGTTGATAAAACTGTAGAGGGCTTTGCAAGCTGTAGTTAAGTGTTCTGAGTTTTAGTCTATAAACCAATGGGGTATCACTGAAAGTTTATGAGTACGAAAATAAAATCAGATGTGATTTATTTTGCAGCAATAATTAGATTGAAAGAATTTAAAGGGGGAGGAAGTTGGAAGGCATTTAGTCTCTCATTAATGCAGTAATTACAGGCATGCAATAGAAGGACATTGTAAAAGAACAGATAGATCTATGTAGAACAAGTGCAGGGAAAAGATATGAAGCAAGACAAAGACTCAGATTTTCAGCTTACATACCTCAGAGAATCCTCGAGGTCATTAACAGAGAAAGGGAACACAGGAAGAGCAGGTATCAAATGAAGATGAATTCACTTTAAAACACAGGAAACAATGGAAACTCGCAGCAAGCATCTGAGAAAATGGGTCAGGAGTAATGAACAGATAATATTTGGGAGCCTATTATCTATACAGAGTTAATACCCAATATCTGGGAATGAATGACTATCATCAACAGAGAATGAAGACAAAATAAAGTACCAAGAGCACAACCTACCTATTTCTTAGGGGCAGAAGGGAAAAGAGTAGTCAAATGAGACAGCAACAGTACCAAGAGAAGTCAGAAGAGAAGTATGAGGCTACAGAAAGACAAGGTGTTAGGAGATTCTCTATATGAACAAAGAACATTATCAAATGCTGAAGACAATTCAAGTAATTTAAGTCTGAGAAGTCATCTTTGGAACAAGAGACTAGTAAATTATTAGTGAATATTAAGAATTTCAATTCAGTGGTAGGAATAAAAGCAGGAACAGTGACAGGACAGAGGCTAAAATATCTGAGATAAAGCGGAAAATGAAGGTTGGGTAATACTTTCAGGTTAAGAGAAAGGAGCAGGAAAGGATTTACGAAGTAAAGATATGCAAGAGAGGATGTGTGATGGAACAAGATATTGTGGAGAAGGGAAAAACAGGATCAAGGAAAACAAGGACATATAAGGAAGAAAAAGAAAAACTTGAGCTTTGGCAAAGAGGCAAGAATGGTAAAATAAGAGGACAATTTTGTGATGTGAGAAAGAAGAAACCATAAAGGAGCCCAGAAAGAATCTATTTTCCTGGTCAAGTGAACAGGACAGTACAAGGTAAATATTAAATATTGAAGTGAACTAACCTGAGGTAACAAAGGGCAAGAATGGGGCCAGAGACTTAACCACTGTAAAAAAGATCTGGAACAATTCCTTTGGGAAATGTTAGAGGAATATCACAAAACATAATTAAAAGAATCATCAACAGCACTAAGAGGACACATAAGACAGTCCACTAAGTTTCTTTGAGTTTACCTGGACTAGGATCAATGTTTGCCAACAGTTCCAAATGGGGTCTCAGTCGGTTCAAGTTTGCTGGGTCTCCAGTTCGCTGGAGAGCAATTGTTAGTTCCTGAACACTCTGTGCAAAAGAGGCTGGCGTCTGCAACTTTAGAAAGATACATATTAATTTTCCCAAAGGCCAGATAATTATTTTGAAATAAAGAGTATTTACAATATCATAATCATTTTTGCAATTTACTAAATTTAAATTTTATTCTCCTATACACCCTATGCTTTGGCCAGATCGGATTACCACCTATCTGAACAAACCCTGCACTTCTCTGTATCCACAGCTTAGCATGTTGCTATTATCTTCCCTCTGCTCTCCATCCTTCACATGCCTCTATGAGGTGAACTCCTAGTTATTCCTCGAATGTGACACCTTTCCCAATTTGGAAGCATTCTTTCCATCCTATGTTCTGACAGTACTATGTTAGTATGACTATTGGGGTTCTTCTAAATAACTGAAATTTGGAAATACAATCTAGAGAAAATGCTATATATAATAGCAAGAACGATGAAACTGAAGTCAGTCAAACCAGGCTTGAGTTTAAGCTCTCTTACAGATCAAAGATGATGACACTGATATACCCCTTATCCTTGTAGACTCAATCTGAAGTCCATCTGTTAAATGGACTAAATAGTTTCAAAAGATCCTAATATTGGTTTGGGATTCTTGGAAGCTATGAGGTTGTGTATTTTCCCAAGGCTAAATACATACACTCTGGCATTAACTTCTCTAAGCTGGCCATACTAGGATGTAAATAGAAAAAAACAAATTGATTGCATGATAGTAACTAAGAGTTCTTACTTGGAAACATTTAGTTCTCTATGCAGTTTATTAATATAGATGAGAACTCCCCCCCACAGAAGGGTCACTCTATAAAAGGTAATTTAAAAAAATCACACATTTTCAAAAACATGGGAAATAATACAGTTACCATTAGAATTCTGATGTGCCTTCATTTATATACTTGCAGTGTTATCATCCCTTAATATTTTAACAAAAGCATTTTTATTTTGCTAACAATTTTTATTACATTTCAAAGAAAATTTCTAATATAATGAAAACACCCATGTATCCATCAAGACTTAAAAAAAACATTTCACTATCATTATATATATATACATATGCTGAAGCAGGTATCTCTTCTGACCTAACTAATTTTAATGGCTACATAACAGTATTCTGAGCGGATAAAACAAAACTTCTTTAATCATCCCTTTATTTTCTTCTTTATAAATAATTTACTAATTAAGACCTCTGGGCTGGTAATCTTTCTGAAAGTTTAGATTATTCCCTTAAATTAGATTCCTGGGAATAATAAGTTTGGTCAAAAAACATGAACATTTTATGGGATTTTATTCACTGACATATTGCTTCTCAAAAGATTTCTAATGCACTTTACAAACCATCAACAATGTTTGAGAGCATGTTTCTTGTACTAATTTACTAGGCAGAGTTTGGTATGTTACTGTTTTAAATATTTATTTCTTTACCATGGGGCTGAATTCTATCCCATAAGTTAGATACATTTCCTCTTTGTAAGCTGTTAATGCATTTTTTGTTGTTGTTGTTAATTTCTGTTATACTTGCTAGGATTGGTGCTTTTCTTATCACTTTTAATAACTTATCTATTTGCGATGTCCAATATGACAGCAATTAGAGACACATGCAGCTACTTAAATTAATTAAAATAAAATAAAATTAAAATTAAAATTTCAGTTCATCACTGTGTAAGCTACATGTCAGGTCTCAATAGTCATGTATGGCTTGTGCTCACCCTATTAGACAGTGCATATATAGAACAGTTCCATCACTGCAGAAAGTACTGTCACTCTATATAATAAAGAAATGTCACAGACACTGTGATCCATGTAATATATGTCACTTAAAGTTGACCAGTTTGTTAAATGAAGGTCTCCTAATATAAATTTCAGACAATTTGCTCATGATGTGAGAAAATTATTACATGATACACATTCAGTTATTTAGTCCAATTCAGATAAGACCAACCTCCTTGTAGAATTTTTATAAATACAAGCCAAGTTTCTCTAGAGGTAGAAGGCTGCTCCTTTAATAAGAGATCATTACTACGCTTTGAATGAGTTATAGTCACTCACTTACATAAACTTCAGATAAAAGCACCTATCCAAAGCTAGGCGTTTCAGGTCAAGTTTGTTTAAAGGTATCCTGGGAAGACTTACAGGATAGAGCAAACAATATACATCATACTGAAAATTATCCATCAAGCAGTTACAAGATACATTTTCCAATACTCTTGATACCAATATACTACTTTTTCAAAGAACTCTATCTTTGGGAATATCAAAGTAAGTAAATAAATGAATAAATAAGGGGCAGAATAGTCTTGTAAGAACTTTAGTGTTATGAACATGAATTCTAGAGCCAGAATGCCTGAGTTCAAATCCAGGTTCTGTTACTTACTAGCTATGTGACCCTGGAAAATACACTTAAACTCAACATGCCTCTGTATACAAGTAATAATAATGGGTTGTTGAGAAAATTAAATGAAATTATTTAAAAAATATCAGGCACATAGTAAGCTTTCAGTAAGTGTTAACTGTTATTGAATTTAGACAACTCTATACATCTTGACCCTAAGTCCTTAAATTAAATACAGAGTGGTCTCTAGAGTTGGTAATTATTTCTGTGGTTATAAGAATTTAAGATAGTAAAAATTCATAACATTACTGAGCATGCTACATAATCTAAGATCCTTTAAGACTTCTCCACAGCACTCTCATACACTTCATGTTGAATTACAACAAAATCAGTTACAGTATTATTCTATTTTGAGAGCTCTTAGAGACACAAATAAATAATGGAGCCTGACCTGACCCTAATGGTCCCTTCATAATAACAGACAATATATGAAATGGAAATAAGTACATTGAAAATTTTCTTAAATTTAGAATGGTAGAACTTTTTATCATTATGTGAAATCATTCTAGTTGAGAATCATAAGAAACCTTAATGTATAGATCTTCCAGACAATTAAATGGCTGCTACAGGGAGAAAATAAAAACATTTAGAAAATGGGTTGAACTAATTCATACAATGATCAAAATGTTCCAATTTTAATGTTTAATACAAAGAAAGCCACAGTAATCAAAAAGGCATGGTACTGGCACAAAGACAGACAGATCTTCTCATAGAAGCAAACCTCACATCTATGGACAATTGATTTAAAAAAAATTTTTTTTATTAGAGAAGCTGTAGGTTTACATAAAAAGTATATAGAAAACAGAGTTCCTATATACCTGCCCCCATTATTAACATTTTGCATTAGTGTGGTACCTTTGTTACAATCGACGAGAGAGTATCATAATTGTACTATTAACTATAGTCTATAGTTTACAATAGGGTTCAGTGTGCTGTACAATCCTGTCTTCTTTATAAATTTTTATTCTAGAAACATATATACCACCTAAAATTTCCCCTTTTAACTACATTCATATAATTCACTGGTGTCAATTACATTCACAATGTTGTGATACCATCACTACCATCTATCACCAAAACTTTTCTATCACCCTAAACAGAAATTCTGTACCAATGAAACACTTTAATATGCACCACAGGTTCCTCTCTCTCCCTCCCTCCCTCCCTCCCGCTCTCTCTCTCTTTCTTCCTTTCTTTCTTTTTAAAGGTTAATGCCTCAATACAAAAGAAAGTATATCTGATTACGGAATTTCAAGCCCTGGGGTGGAGAGAGAGAGAGACAGTATATGCTTTGATGAGGGGGGTGAGGAACAGAGGTACAGAGGAGGCATTCCTTGGTATGGGAAACAGAAATGTCTTCAGTCATTAAACATTTAGTGTGCACTTAAGTGCTATGCATTGCCTAAGCGTTGGAGATTTAGAAATAAAATACTGCCACTGAATTTTGACAAGGGGGCAAAGTCCACTAAATGGGGAAAGAATAGCCTCTTCAACAAATGATGCTGGGAAAACTGGAGGTCAAGGACTTCCAGGGAAGAGTAGGGAGCCCCCAGACTCAGTCCTTCTATAAAAACAACTATTAAACCAGCAGGAACTGTCCAAAATAACTATTCTGAAAGTCCAGAGGCCAGAAGAACACAGTACAGCATCCAGAGAAGAATGGGAGAAGAGGCTGATAATTACAGTGAAGAACTGTAAATTGCTTTCTCTCCATAGTGGCTGCCAGCACCCATCCCCCATTCTCCAGCAGGCCGCTGCAGGGTCCAGTCCCTTACTAGCAACCGGTGAGAGCAAGGGACTTAAAAATCCTCTTCCCCAAGAGCAAGGGTGTACACGGCCAATCACAGATTACAGCCTTTGATTAGCAAACTTGGATTGCTGGGTTCTGGCTCAAAGGGCAGCTACTGTTTCAACCTACCCTTGGAAAAAGGGGGCAGGCAACCATTGTGTCAACCCCCACCCGGACAAAGACACAGTAGCCATTGCTTCAAACCTGCTTGGACAGGGGCAGAGGTGTAGACAGGGCTTCCTAAGGACTGTGGGGGAAAGTTAGTTGCAGGGCTGCATTTGTTGGGCAGGGTAAGAAAGCTCAGCTTTGGGGAACCATCGGAGAAGTTTTGGGAGCCCTTCCTGAAACCCTCCACAGGGTACACTGGAGACAGTCTGCACCTCCTTCCTGGGTCCCTGGTCCTACTCTGGGCTAGGAAGGACAGAATTGAGAAAGTCTGCCCCATGGTGACCCTCCTCCCAGAATTTGCCCTCTAGGCAAAAGCAGTATGAGACAATAAAAGCATTATGAAAAACAGTAGAGGCAGACAATCTGAGAAAAAAGTCTGGGGGTATAGATACCTGGGTGAGGGAGATTTGTCCCCTGGGAAAGCGAAGAGGACAAGCAATCTCCTGTAAAAGGGGAACTCCAAAACAAAGAACAAGCAAAAGCCCAGAACGAGACACAAGCCCAGTAAGACAGGGAAAACCCTGCACACTACATTCACCTTGGACAGACCTTCGTTATAGGAGGGCTGAAGCTCAAGAAAATCTGTCTTATCATCAGCTGTTTACAAAACCAGGCAGCAGACATCCCAGGGAGTAAATCCCAGAGTTTTCATTTAAAAATATTAAAATATACAGTGTGTACCAAAAGAGTACAAGACAAAGAAACAGGAAATGATTGCCCATCCAAAGAAAGAGGATAAAAATACAGAAAACACCAATGAAGATGACAAGAATGTGGACACACTGAACAAAGCCTTTAAAATAATCTTAAAAATGCTCAAGGACAGATAGGATTTATCAAAGAATTCTGAATACTGAATCTTTATATATATATATATTTTTTTTTTTTAGTTTCTAGGGTACTAGAATAGCTAGAATGAAATAACTGACATGGTGGAACTATAATACATAACATGCTTAGAAATTTGCTCTATGGCTACTTGTTAAATTGTACTTTGAAAGTTATCACATTTCTGTATATATGTTATATTTCACAATAAGGAAATAACTGAAATTGTGGCACTATAATCTGTAACATTCTTTTAAATTTGCTCTCCAATTACTTGTTAAATTACATTTTGAAAGTTGTCACATTTCTGTCTGTATATATTATATTTAACAATTATAAAATGCAAAAAAAAAAAATGCCCAAGGAGATGAAGTATAGAGAAAGAACTATGGAATAACAGGAAAACAGTGAATGAAAGATATGAGAATCTAAGTAAAGAGAGAAATTTTAAAAGGAAAATGAAACCACTGGAGTTGAAGTCCACAATAACTGAAATGAAAAATGCTCAAGAGGGTTTCAAGAGCACAAGACCTGGTAGAAGATAAGAAAAAGTGATCCTGAAGACAAGACACTTGAAATGAGCCAGCTGAGGAGCAGAAAGAAAACAGAAATATTAAAAACAAAAATAGCCAAAGACAGCTTTGGGACACAATAAGCACACCAATATACATGTTGCTGGAGTCTCAGGAGAATAAACAGAGAAAGGAGCAGAAGCAATAGTCAGAACAATGACACAGAACTTCCTAAGCTTAGGAAAAGACAATGAATATGCACATCCAAGAAGCTCAGAGAGCACCAAATAGGATAAACATGGAAAAAAAATACACCCAGTCATATACTGACTACACTATCAATTGCAAAAGACAAGGAGATAGTTCTTCAAGCTTTAAGAGAAAAAGCAAGGTGTTACATGTAAGGGAAACACAATAAGACTGAGTGCTGATTTCTCATCAGAAACCATGGAGGCAAGAAGGCAGTGGGTTGAAATACTTACATGCTGAAGGAAAACAACTGCCAACCAAGAATTTTCTATCTGGTGAGACACTCTTCAAAAACGAGGGAGAGATTAAGACATTCTCAGATAAAAGCTGAAGGAGTACATACTAGATCTGCCCTACAAGCAATGTTACAGGGAATTCTTCAGATTCAAAGTAATGGACACAAGACAGTGGTTCAAAGCCACATAAAGAAATAAAAACCTGTGGTAAAGGTAACCATTTGGGTAATTATAAATGCCAGTATTTCCTGTATTATATTGCTTGGCATGTAACTCCATTTCTTACGTCCTACAGGTGCTAAAATGTAAACTCATAAAAAGTTTATAAGTGGTACAAAGATATACGTGGTAAGAAGCACAAAAAAATTGTCATGGTATAGAGCAGCACAGGAAAGGTAGATGTGCATGCTATTGAAGTTAAGTTGGTATCAAACCAAATATAACTGTTATATATTTAGAAATTAAATTTTGACCCTATGGTAACCACAAGGAAAACAGAAGAAAAATATATCCCCAGACAGAAATGAGAAGGTACTCAATATGGTACAACACAAGAAAGCACATAAATATAAAAGTAGGCTTTAATGGAAATGAGGCATGTAAGTTATAAATACGTAATTAATAGTACATTTATAAAAATGTGCTATCATCAACTGCAACAAATTTTCCACACCAATGCAAGGTGTTGGTGGTGGGGCGGTATATGGGAATCCTGTATTTTATGCATTATTTTTCTGTAAACCCACAACTTCTCTAATAAAGGAAAACAAAAAAATACAACCAAAAAGTTCTGGATGTCCATATGCAAAAGAATGAAGCTGGAATCCAACCTCACGCCATATACAAAAATCAACATAAAATATAGCAAAGATCTAAATATAAGAACCGAAACTATAAAACTAGAAGAAAACATAGGGAAGCATCTTCAGGACCTTTATTTAGGGAATGGTTTCTTTAAGACTTTATACCCAAAGTACAAGCCACAAAAGAAAAAACTGATAAATGGGACCTCATTAAAATTAAAAACTTGTGTGTGAACTCTGTATTTTATGCATGATTTCTCTGTAAACCTAAAGATTCTCTAAAAAACAAACAAACAAACAAACAAAAAAAACTTTTGTGCATCAAAGCACTTTATCATGAATGCAAAATGACAAGCTACACAATAGGAGAAAGTATTTGGAAACCATATATCCCACAAGGGTTTAATATGTCGAATATATAAAGAAATCCTTCACCTCAAGAGCAGAAAGACAACCCAATTAGAAAATGGGCAAAAGACTTGAATAGCCATTTCTCCAAAGATAAACAAATGGCCCAAAAGCACATGAAAAGATGCTCAACATCATTAGCTATTAAGGAAATGCAAATCAAAACCACAATGCGATAACATTTCACACTTGTTCAAGAGGATGTGGAGAAATAGGAGCACACATTCATTACTGGTGGGAATGTAAAACTGTGCAGCTGCTATGGAAGACAGCTTTGCAGTCCCTCAGAAAGTTAACTACAGAATTATCATATAAGACGTGGCAATTCCACTTTTATGTGTTTACCCAAGAGAATTGAAAGCATGGATTTGAACAGATATTTTCCCACCGAAGTTCATAGTGGTGTTATTCACAATTGCCAAAAGATGGAAGCAACCGAAGTGTCCATCAAGCTATGATTGCATAAGGAAAATGTGATATACACAGACAGTATACTATTATTCAGCTGTAAAAAGGAATGAAGTTCTGATATATGAAACATGGATGAACCTTAAAGACATCATGTTGAGTGAGATAAGCCATGTACAAAAGGATAAATATTGTATGATCTCACTGATATGAAAATTAGAATAAGCAAACTCATAGTGCCAGGATTTAGAATAAAGGTTACCAGAGTCTGGGTGGGGGTAGAGAATCAGGAGTTAAGGCTTAAAATGTACAGTTTCTATTTAGGACACTGGAAAAATTTTGTATTTTTTTTAATGGATAGTGGTGATGGTAGCACAACATTGTGGAACATAATTAACGGCACTGAATTATATTTTAATGGGTTAAAAGGGTAAATTTTAGATTGTATATAGGTTACTAGAGTAAAAATGAAAAAAATATATCCATGGAACTACACAACACAGTGAATCCTAAGTTAAATGATGGACTACAGCTAATAGCACAATTATAAACATGTACTTTAATCAATTTTAACAAATGTATCACACCAATACAAGGTGTTAACAATAAGGGGGTATACAGGAGCCCTATAATTTATGCATGATTTTTCTGTAAACAAATAACTTTCAGAAAAAAAAGAAACTCAGAAAACAAGAAAAGAAGGGAGAAAGGCAATAACAAAATAGAAAAGGGAGACTCTCAAGGGATCATGAGAGGTTCCTGGATAAAAATTTGTTAAATAAATGATTTACCAAATCATGAAGGACTAAAATTCTAAGATTAGTTCAAGAAGCATGGCAAAACAACAACAACAACAAAAAACTCTACCTTGTCAATAATGGACTGCATATGAGATTTGTGAGACTGGTCTCCATAAAGCAAAGATGACCATTGGTCTGGTGCAATTCGTAAGCCTGCCTCCATGGCGATCTGCACTATCTGGGAGTCATGTTCTCGCCGCAGAGCTTCATAGGTTCTAAATTCTTCTTTCAGTTGCATCAAAGAAGAGTCTTCATCACGTTTGGTGACCTATTGAGAAACAGGTAATTCCAAAGTGAGTCAGAAACAGATAACTCCAAAATGAGTCAGGAAGAAAACCAAAGTGAGTTTTTACTTTATATGAACACACTGAAAAGAGAAAATTTTAAATATACAAGTTTCTTCTCCAACCATAGAAGAATTAAAATGCAATATATATTTTGCCTTTAAGACATTTCCCCCTTTGTAGATGCCAAAATCTTTTGCACAGACTTTACAGAAATAAAGAATGAACAAGTTATGTGTTAGAATGAAACTCAATGAATGAACAGACCATAACACAGTTGTGTCTGTATGATTTGTTAAAAGAAAATAATCACACAATTAGAATTACTCTGGAAAATTATACACTTTCCTCTATAATTGGGGATTATTACTCTTGGGCTTCTCTGGCAATTCGATAACTGACACTGATAATAGAAACAGCTACAGATGCAGGTGTGATTTTAGTTATGACGACTCCGTACTTGGCTTACTTCTCCATGAAGTTTTGTGGGTTAGGCCACTACCAAAAAGTGTAAAATCTGGGATTCTGTATTAGAATAATCATAAGGATGATAGCAATATTATCTTATAATAAAAACAGCTAATATTTATCAAACATTTACTATGTGCCAGTCTTTGTGTTAAGTTACTTGTATTAACTCATTAAATTCTCTCAACTTGTTGAGGTGGGGACTATTATTATCTCCAGAGTAATTCACATTTTGAGTCAAATTGCACTTAGGGCAAAGGTTTACCCAATGAAAGCAAAATAATTAATTCTAAGCTAGGATCATTTGTATCCTAACATATTTTAGAACATATATAGACTTCTTAACATTTTATTCCCATAAGGAGTCAGATTTCTCCAAGAAAAAAAACTCAGCTTTTTAATCCCACCAAAGAAACCACAGGATATTGCCATCAGGACTAATACATCACACTGATAAAGAGACATATATTTTTTAAAATTCAGTTTTATTGACATATATCATATACCATACAGTCATCCATGGTGTACAATCAACTGTTCACAGTACCATCATATAGTTGTGTATTCCTCACCCCAATCAATTTTTGAACATTTTCCTTACACCAGAAAGAATAAATATAGGAATAAAAAATAAAAGTAAAAAAGAACACCCAAACCTCCCCCCCCCCAATTTTTCATTTAATTTTTGTCCCCATTTTTCTACTCATCCATCCATACACTGGATAAAGGGAGTGTGATCCACAAGGTTTTCACAATCAAACTGGCACCCCACATAAGTAAGTTACATGGTTATGCAGTTGTCTTCAAGAATCACAGCTACTGGGTTGCAGTTTGATAGTTTCAGATATTTACTTCCAGCTATTCTAATACACTAAAAGCTAAAAAGGGATATCTATATAGTGCTAAGAATGCCATCCAGAGTGACCTTTCAACACCATTTGAAATCTCTGTCACTGAAACTTTGTTTCATTTCACTTCCCCCTTTTGGTCAAGAAGATTTTCCCAATCCCATGATGCCAGGTCCAGGTTCATCCATGGAGTCATATCCTAGGTTGCCAGGGAGATTTACAACCCTGGGAGTCAGGTCCAATGTAGTGGGGGAGGGCAGTGAATTCACCTGCTAAGATGGCTTAGCTAGAGAGAGAGCCATATCTGAGCAACAAAGAGGCTCTGGGGAGACTTTTAGGCACAACCACAAGTAGGCTTAGCCTCTCCTTTGCAGCAACAAGCTTCATAAGGGCAAGCCCCAAGATTGAGGGCTCAGCACACCAAATTGTCAGTCATCAATGTCTGTGAGAATATCAGTAATAACGTAGGTGGGGACATCCAACGTTTCCGCAATTTCCTGCAGCTCCTCAGGGGGCTCTGCATGTATATTTTTTTTCTCTGCCTAAATAACTTTGGGATGTATCACTATTTCACACTAACCTGTACAAACCTGCCAGATCTCATTTCCTATTCAAACTTCCAAGTAATTGTGGTACTTGAAAAAATTGACCAAACAAGTTAAATTATTTAGTGTGCTGTAGAAGAAATATATCCTGCACCAAATAAACATCTCTTCCCTCAGTCTCACACAGAAGTTGAAGTTTTAAAAGACAGTCAGTATCGTCCTTGACCTTTCGCCTGATTTGCCTTAGACCTAACTAGATCTGCTTCATTCATATCTCTATTTGAAGTCCGGACTCTATTTCAGTTTTTTAACAGTTGCAGTATACGATAATACTGACATTCATACATACCGAGCTCTAGCTCTGAGTTTCAGGTGTCACAAAGATACCCAATGTTCCAGAGACAGATCAAGTTATACACAAAGGGATCAGCATCTCAGAGTTTGGAGACAGCCATTACAATTCAGGAACAGATGTGACTGCTGTAAGAGCTTACAATCTAGGGACCATTACAAGAAGTATTCTCCTGATAAGCTGGGCTCTAATTCAATTCTGAGTTTACACATGTAGTTAGTCCATATTGGTGAGGCATTATAATGTTTGTCTTTTCGTTTCTGGCGTAGTTCACTCAAAATGCTGTCTACAGGATCCATTCACCTTGTTGTGTGTCTCACAGCTTCACTCCTTCTCGCAGTTGATCAATATTCCATTGCATGCATACACCACAGTTCACCATTCTGTTCATTAGTTGATGTACCCTTAGGCCATCTCCACCCATTGTAAATCATGAACACTACCTCCATAAACACCACTGTGCAAATGTCCATTCATGTCCCTGCTCTCAGATATTCTAAGTAAATGCCCACTAATGAGGGTGCTGAACCTTATGGTATCCACACATTTAGCTTTTTGTGGAACCACCACTCTGTCCTCCAGAAAGGTTACACTATTCTGCCACCCCACCAAAAGTAAATAGGTATATCCCTTTCTCTGTGTTTTCTCTAGCACTTTTATCCCTGTTCATATTTTTTTCCCACAATTTTAGAGATATATTCACATACCATATGATTATCCACAGTGATAGTCAATTGTTCACGGTATCAACATATAGTGCATTTATCACCACAATCATCACTTGAACATATTCATTACTACAATAAAAACAATTTTAAGGATAATAAAAAAAGATATTAAAATGAAAAAAAAAATACCATACAATATAATAGTAAGGTCAGACAATACAACCACTACCAAGAATCCCACATCCCTCCCTTACATAACCCTCTCATATATATTTAGGAAGGATATTACGTCACTGTTGACCATAGATGCCAGTTTGCTTTGATTATATTTTTTTCTCAATATCATCCCTTTTCAGCACTTTGCATGGTTGACATTCATTTGTTCTCCCACATGTAAAAACATTTTTATATTTGCACATTTAGTCACAATTACTGCCCACTCTAGTTTACACTAAGTTATACAGTCCCAGTCTGTATTGTCTATCTTTACCTCTGGTGTCATACATGCCCCTAGCCCTCCTCTTTCAGCTTTACTCACAGACATCTTTGTTCAGTATACTTACAATATTGTGCTACCGTCACACAGTATTATGCTGTCTATTTCTGAATCTATACAATCAATCTCATTGAACACTCTGTAGTCCTCCAGCATCAAATGCCCGATCTCTACCCTCTTTCTATCTCCTGATAACCAATATTCTCAGCTTTTAACTCTCAATGTTTGCTCATTAATGTCAGTTCATATTAGTGAGACCATACAGTACCTGTCCTTTTGTTTCTGGCTAACTTTACTCAACATACAGTCCTCAAGGTTCATCCATGTTATTGTATGTTTCAATACTTTGTTCTGTCTTACAGCTGTGTAATATTTCATTGTATGTATATACCACAGTTTGTTTATCCACTCATCTGTTGATGGATGTTTGGGCTGTTTCCATCTCTTGGCAATCATGAGCAATGCTGCTATAAATATCGGTTTACAAATGTCTGTGTCTTAACTTTCAGTCTTCTGAGTATATACCTAGTAATGGAATAGCTGGGTCATATGGCAGATCTATACTTAGCTTCCTAAGGAACCGCCACTCTGCCTTCCAGAGTGGCCGCACCATTCTACATTGCCACCAGCAGTGAATAAGTGTGTCTCTTTCTCCACATCCCCTCCAGCACTTGTAATTTTCTGTTTTTTGGATAATGGCCATTCTGGTAGGCGTGAGATGATGATATCTCATTGTAGTTTTGATTTGCATTTCCCTAACAGTCAGTGAAGCTGAGCATTTTTTCATGTTTTTGAGCCATTTGTACTTCCTCTTCGGAAAAGTGTCTGCCCATGTCTTTTGCCCATTTTTTAACTGGGTTGTTTGTCTTTCTGTTGTTGAGTTGTAGGATCCCTTTATACATTCGAGATATTAAACCCTTTTCTTATATGTGGTTTCCAAATACTCTCTCCCATTGCTGCCTTTTTACTTTTCTGAAAAGTCCTTTTATGAACAAAAGTGTTTAATTTTTAGAAGATCCTATTTATCTATTTCTTCTTTAGTTACTTGTGCTTTAGGTATAAGGTCTAGGAAACCACCTCCTACCATAAGATCTTTAAGAAATTGCCCTACATTTTCTTCTAAGAGTCTTATGGTCTAAGCGCTAAAGTTTAGGTTTTTGATCCATTTTGAGTTAATTTTTGTATAAGGTGTGAGATAGGAGTCCTCTTTCATTCTTTCGGAAATGAATATTCAGTTCTCCAAATACCTTTTATTGAAGAGGCTGCTCTGTCCCAGTTGCTTTGGCTTGACTGCCTTATCAAAGATCAATTGTCTGCAGGTGTGAGGGTCTAGTTCTGAACACTCAATTCAATTTCATTGGTCAGTATATTATCCTTATGCCAGTACCATGCTGTTTTGACCACTGTAGTTTTGTAACATGCTTCAAAGCCAGTTAGTGTGAGACCTCCCACTTTGTACCTTTTTTTCAAGATATTTTTGCTATTCAGGGCATCGTGCCCTTCCAAATAAAGTTGGTCATTGGTTCTTCTATTTCTGCAAAGTAAGTTGTTGGGATTTTAATTGGTATTTCATTGAATCTATAAATCAGTTTAGGTAGAACTGACATCTTAACTATATTTAATCTTCTAATCCATGAACACGGTATGTTCTTCCATTTTTTTAGGTCCTGTTTGATTTCTTTTAGCAGTTTCTAGTAGTTTTCTGTGTATATGTCTTTTGTGGCCTTGGTTAAGTTTATTCCTAAATACTTGATTCTTTTGGTTGCTATTATAAATGGAATTTTTTTCTTGATTTCCTCTTGTTGCACATTACTTGTGTACAGGAACGCTACAGATTTTTGCGTGTTTATCTTGTAGCCTGCCACTTTGCAGTATTCATTAATTAATTCTAGTAGCTTTGCTGTAGATTTTTCTGGATTTTCTACATATAGAATTAACGTCATCTGCAAAAATTGAAAGTTTTACTTCTTCCTCTCCAATTTGGATGCCTTTTATTTCTTTTTCTTGCCTAATTCCTCTAGCTAGGATTTCCACCACAATGCTGAATAACAGTGGTGACAGTGGACATCTCTATCTTGTTCCTGATCTTAGAGGGAAAGCTTTCAGTCTTTCCCCATTGAGTATGATGTTGGCTGTTGGTTTTTCATACATTGCATTTATGATATTGAGAACGTTCCCTTCCATTCCTATTCTTTGAAGTGTTTTCATCAAGAAAGGATGTTGAATTTTGTCAAATGCCTTTTCTGCATCAATCTATATGATAATGTGGCTCTTCCACTTTGATTTATCGACGTGGTGTATTACATTAATTGATTTTCTTGTGTTAAACCAGCCTTGCATACCTGGAATAAATCCCACCTGGTCGCGGTGTATAAATCTTTTACGTGCTGCTGGATTCGATTTGCGAGTATTTTGTTGAGTACTTCTGCATCAATACTCATTAAAGAGATTGGTCTATAATTTTCTTTTTTTGTAGTATCTTTGTCTGACTTTGGTGTTAGGGTGATGTTGGCTTCAAAGAATGAGTTAGATAGCTTTCCCTCCTCTTCAATATTTTTGAAGAGTTTGAGCAGGAATGGTACTAATTCATTCTTAAATGCTTGGCAGAATTCACACGTGAAGCCATCTGGTCCTTTTCTTTTTGGGGAGCTTTTTGATGACTGACTCAATCTCATTACTTGTGATTGGTCTGTTGTGGTCGTCTATTTCTTCTCGAGTCAATGCTTGTTGTTTATGCTTTTCTAGGAAGTTGTTCATTTCATCTAAGTTGTCTGCTTTATGAGCATATAATTACTCATGGTATCTTCTCATTATCTCCTTTATTTCTGTGGGGTCACTAGTTATGCCTCCTTTCCCATTTTTTTTTTTTTTTTTTTTTGTTGTTGTTAGCCTATTAATGGTCCATCAATTTTACTGATTTTCTCAAAGAACTAACTTCTGATTTTGTTGATTCTATCATTTTCCTGTTCTCAATTTCATTTATTTCTGCTCTAATCTTTGCTGCTTCTTTCCTTCTGTTTGCTTTGAGGTAAGTTTCCTTTTCTTTCTCTAGTTCCTCCTGGTGAATAGTTAATCCCTCAATTTTTCCTCTCTCTTCTAATATAGACGCTTAGGGCAAGAAATTTCCCTCTCAGCACCACCTTTGCTGTATCCCATAAGTTTTGATATGCTGTGTTTCCATTATCATTTTCCTTGAGGTATTTACTAATCTCTCTTGAAATTTCTTCCTTTACCTGGTTTTCTAAGAGTGTGTTGTTTAGCCTCCATATATTTGTGAACTTTACAACCTTCTGCCTGTCATTTATTTCCAACTTCCATTACATTATGATCTGAAAAAGTGTTTTCTACAAGATCAATATTCTTAAATTTATTGAGACTTGCACTGTGACCCAACGTGTTCTATCCTAGAGGATATTCCATGAGCACTTGAGAAAAATGTGTATCCTGTTGTTGTGGGGTGTACAGTGTTCTACAAATGTCTGCCAAGTCTAGTTCATTTATCATACAATTCTACATCTCTGTTTCCTTTTTGATCCTCTTTCTAGATGTTCTATCCATTGAAGACAGTGGTGTGTTAAAGTCTCCAACTATTATTGTAGAGGTTATCTATTTCTCCCTTTAGTGTTGACAGTGTTTGCCTCATGTATTTTGGGACACTCTGACTCAGTGCATAAATATTTATGATTCTTACGTTTTCTTGATGAAGCGTCCCTTTTATTAATATATAGTCTCCTTCTTTGTCTCTCTTAATTGTTTTACATTTAAGACTAATTTGTCTGATACTAGTGTAGCTACTCCTACTTTTTTCTGGTTGTTGTTTGCATGACATGTCTTTCCAACCTTTCACTTTCAGCCTATTTTTGTCCCTGTGTCTAACAGTGAGTTTCTTATAGGCAGCATATAGATGGGTCCTGTTTTTTAATCAATTCCACCAGTTTATGTCTTTTTATTGGGGAGTTTAGTCCATTAACATTTAGTGTTATTACTGTAAGGGCAGTACTTTCTTCAACCATTTTGCCCTTTGGATTTTATATGTCATATCTTATTTTTTTCTCTATCTCCTTTTACTCTTTCTGACAGCCTTCATTTCTACACTTTTCTCCAAACTTCTCTCTTCTGCCTTTTCCCATTAGCCTATAGCATTCCCTTTCTTATTATAGTGCCAGTCTCTTATTCACAAACTCAATGTCTGTCCGAAAATATTTTAATCTCTCCCTCATTTTTGAAGGACAGTTTTGCCGGATATAGAATTCTTGGTTGGCAGTATCATAAATATATCATACCACTGCCTACTCGCCCCCATGGTTTCTGTGGAGAAATCTGTACATCATCCTGTTGAGCTTCCCTTGTTAAGTGATGGATCCCTTTTCTCTTGCTGCTTTCAGGATTCTGTCTTCGACATTTGAGAATCTGATCAGTAAGTGTCTTCGAGTAGATCTACTGGCATCTATTCTGTTTAGGGTATGCTGTACTTCTTAAATCTGTAATTTTATGTCTTTATAAGAGTTGGGAAATCTTCAGTTATTATTTCTTTTATTATTCTTTCTGGCCCTTTTCCCTTCTCTTCTCCTTCTGGGGCACCCATTACACATATATTCATATGCTTCATGTTGTCTGTCATTCAGCTCACTAAGAGCCTGCACATATTTTTCCATTCTTTTCCCTACCTGTCCTTTTGTGTGTATGCTTTCAAATGTCCTGTCTTCCAGTTCACTGATCCTTTCTTCTGCCTGTTCAAATCTACTGTTGTATGTCTCCATTGTCTTTCAACTCTTCTATTGTGCCTTTCATTCCCATAAGTTCTGCCATTTGTTTTTTCAAGCTTACAGTGTCATCTTTCTATCCTGCATCTCTTTTGCCACATTTTCTTTTAGCTCTTGATTTGGTTTAGGAGATTTGTTTGAATATCTTTAATTAGTTGTTTCAACTCCTGTATTTCAGTTGAACTATTAGTTTGTTCCTTTGGCTGGTCCATGTTTTCGTGTTTCCTAGTATGGCTCATTATTTTAAGCTGTCTGGGTATCTGATTCTCTTGATTGGTTTTTTCTGGAACTCGTTTTCACTTTTACCTAGGGTTTTCTTGTTGGTTGGCTTTGTTCTCTACCCTTCGGAGTTCAGTTCAACTTATTCTAGACCTCTAACTTAGCTCTATTTAGTTGTTCAGAATTTTTCTCCTCTTGTTTTTCTGTTTCTTGCCCTGCCTTTATGTAACCTTTTTCTGAGAGAATCTCCTCAGATATGGTCAATCCCAATCAGGTTTTCCCAGTCCAGAGAGGCCCAGGTCTCAGGAAGAGGATATGGAGTTTCCCTGAGGATGAGACCCTCCTGTGAGACCTCTAGACTCTGTGCTTTTCCTCTCCTGTACAGCAGGTGGTGCTTGTCAACCCACAGCTCCCTTCAGTGTAAAGAGGTGTGGTGCCCTTAATTCTCCCCAGACTCTCTCCCTGTCAGGGGCATGGTTGACTGAAGCTGGTTTCTGTCTTCCAGCCCCTGAGGGTCTGAGTTCTTTGAAGGAGGGCTGCCACTTGAGCTGGACCATGCCCCCCTTTTCTTGAGGGAAGTTATGCCCTTTAGGGAATTGTCTCCCCAACTAGGTTCATTGTTTTGTCTGTTAAACCTATCTCGGCTCTCCCTTGCCTGGGTCCAGAGGCCAGCTGCAAATATCTGAGGCTATCTATAAAGAGCTACTAAGAATAGTTACTTAAAAAAGAAAAAAGAAAAAAAAAAAAAAAAGGAAATCCCTTTTAAAGGCCTTTCCCCAGCTCCCACATTTTGTCAATCTCAGTACAGAGTATTTAAAGATATGCACTTTAGGCTATTATCTCTTTCACCTGAATAGTTACTCTCTTACAGCTTTAATTCTGCCCTTTCCAAGGGGCTACTGAAGTGCAGAAAGATGAGGAGTCAAAGAGCAATAAAAGAAAAGGAAAGAAAGTAAAAAAATCCCACCCTTTACAGAGCAGCAGCAGCAGGAGAACCTGATTGGGTGCCCCTTTCTACACGCCCCCACTTCCTGGAGCCCAGCCCTTCTCCAGCACCCGCAACACCCACAACTCCAAAAGTTAATTAATTAATTTGTTAATTAATTCTGAAACTGAGGCTGGGTTGAGTTCCCCTCCTTGCACAGACTGTTTCTTTTTCCCTCGGGGAGCCAAATCCAAGAGAGTCTGCAATGCCTGGTGGGGAGGGATGCCAGCCCCCTGGCTGGGGAGACTTACAGGTTTTGCTGCCATCTCAGCCATTCCACCGGTTCCATACTGTTGTACGATGCGTGACTGGTCACTGAAAACCCCGAAAGGTTGTTTCATACAGTTTCTGGTTATTTACCAGCTGCCCTAGAGGAGTAACTAAATTACCCACCTAACCTCTCTGTCATCTTGCCTCACCCTGATAAAAGATTTTTTTTTAAAATCTTACTACAAGAATGTCTAACTTAAATTTTGGGAGGTAAGTCGATAGAAGGACCATTAATAGATAAAAATAAAGAACTGTAGTTACATAAACAATATATTTTACCACTATTAAAAGGCAAGTCAAAGAACCACAAACATTTGTATATGTATTAAAATATCCCCTCAATACAGGTTAAACCTCATTAAAATGTACAATGTGGTTTCTATGTGATATACTAGTTCTACAGACAAGGTTTTTAAATGAAACAGTCAAGGATTTCCAAGATGTAGTGTCTACAGTCCTGGAAATACATTTAAGAAACACCAAAATTGTCCCAGAACTTGAAAGGCTATTGTGCCACATATACCTGGCAGGATGGAAAATGCAGTTTCATTGAGTGCCCGTGATGAAAATGAAATAGATTTTGGTGAACATTGTCATACTGAATAAACTTTAGCGCATGGGACCAAATGGGATGAGAGAAACCTTTTCCTGATTGAGAATGTAGTACATACTAGCACCAGCTGAAGAAGGTGGGTGGGCATCGAAATAAGGAAAATAAACATAAATTAAGAGAAAAAAGTGGGGCTGAGACAAGAAACCATGGAAATCATGACCCATTAAAAAAAAAGCCAGAATTGGCTTTCTTATTACTGTCAAGGTTTTTAATTAGGATTAAAAGGTTAATTTTGTGGGTATTACAGGGTTTTGAGCACCTACTTATTATTCACAGGGGAAGGCTGGATTTCTTTTTTTCTTTCTCTTTCTTTTTTTTCCCTTTTCAAGCTTCCTATATTGTATATGTCTAGTGCATTTCGAAACAGCAAAGTAACACCAGAGTGGACTTTCTAATACATATTCCAAATTATACTGTACAATCTTGTTACTAAAACCTTTATGATATACAGGAGCAATTCCAGGACAATCTGGACCAAATGGAATAATTTTGGCTAGAAGTTCTGACAGCTCCAGAAACATCTAAGCAAAATAAGAGGGGTTGGTCAGTGGACAGACCTGGTGTCCTCACCCATTTCCAGCATATAATCTGACTCTAGAAAGACACAAAATAATGCCAGCATTTAGCTAGAGCTTAAAAAAAAAAAATTGAATTGAAATGGGAATTGGACACCCAGCACTGTATATGGGGAATTACACTAGTAGCAAATAGCCAAATCTTATTCATGTTTCAATGACAATCTCTTTAGATCAACTATAATCTTAATCTTCTGAGAAACTGAAGCAACTTGCCAAACTCACTGAACACAAAAATCTATAAAGGGGCAGGGCAAGATGGCAGTATAGAGAGGTGTGGAATTAAGTCCTCTAGAGCAACTGGTAAATAGCCAGAAACAACTAGTAAATAGTCTGGAACAACTGTTGGGAGACATCCGTGACTTGACACACATCGTACACCAGTCTGGAATGGGTGGAATGGCTGAGATTTTAGCATAGAACTTTAAGTAAAGTTCTCCAAATTGCAGAGCTGGCGGCCCTCCCCCAACGGCATGGCAGGCTCAGTTGTAACACTTCCCTGTGGAAGAAAGATGCAGGCTACCTGGAGTGAGGGGATGTAACTCAATCAAGCTCCAACTACAGTTTTAATCAACAAATCTGGACTACTGAACACAAGCTATAAGCACAGATACACCAGGAGCAAGCAGGTTCAAGGGAACTCTGAGATCTTTCCCAGCAGAGAGGAGGGAGGGCCCATGGAAAAAAATATATTAAATAAATAAAAACAGAGGCTTTTAGAGATGCTAAGCTCAGAATACTGGAAAATGGCTGTGTCCCAAGAAAAGGGGCACAGAGAACCGGGTACCAACACTGGTGGACAGGCAAATGGGGAGCTGGAGACTGGCTCTGAAAAGGGACTTTCTTTCTCTTTTTGTCTCTCATTCTAAGTAGCTCATTAGAGAAAGCTTCAGGCATTTTCAATTGTCAGCACTGACCAAGGCAAAGGCGGAGTTAAGACATCAGAAAGACAAAGGAGAAATTCAAACATAGGAGACAATCCCTGAAAGCATGTATTTTCCCTAAGGAAAGGGGAGTGGGGTCCAGCTTAAGTGGCTGCCCTACTCAGAGAATTTAGACCCCAGGGCCTGGGGGGGTGGGGTGGGGGCTGGGGGAGATCAGATACAACGTAAACTTGGCTTCTGACATCCTCAGTTCCAGGCCAGGACAGGGTCCACTGAGAATTAAAGGAACCACATCTCTTTACATGGTGGGTAGACACAAGCTGACAAGCTCAATATGCTGGACAGGACAGGAAAAACACAGAGACTAGAGGCCTCACAGGAAAGTCTGACAACCAGCAGAGACTCATCCTCAGGGAAACTTGAAACTGATTACACCTTCCTCATGAGTCCTGGGCCCATCTGGTCTGGGAAAATCCGAATAGGGTAATCAACGAAACCATATGTCTAGACAACAAAAAAAATTATGAGTCATACTAGGAAAAATGAAGATAAAACACAGTCAAAGGAACAAACCTACACTTCAAATTAGACATAGGAGTTGAAATAACTAATTAAAGATTTTCAAACAAACATGCTAAATCAATTAAAAAATCAAATCAACTAGTTGAGGGATGATATGGCAAAAGAGGTGAAGGATATAAAGACGACACTGGGGGAACATAAGGAAGAACTTGAAAGTTTGAAAAAAAAATTGGCAGAACTCATGGGAATGAAAGGCACAATACAACAGATGAAAAACACAATGGAGACATACAGCCGCAGATATGAACAGGCAGAAGAAAGGATTCATGAACTGGAGGACAGAACATCTGAAATCCTACACACAAAAAAGCAGATAGGGAAAAGAATGGAAAAATATGAGCAGCATCTCAGAGAACTGAATGACAACATGAAGCACATGAATACACCTGTCATGGGTGTCTCAGAAGGAGAAGAGAAGGGAAAAGAGACAGAAACAATAATGGAGGAAATAATCACTAAGAATTTCCCATCTCTTATGAAAGATATAAAATTACAGATCCAAGAAGCACAGCGTACCACAAACAGAATAGATCTAAATAGACCTATGCCGAGACACTTAATAATCATATTCTCAAATGTCAAAGACAAAAAAAGAATTCTGAAAGCAGCAAGAGAAAATCCATCCATCATATACAAGGGAAACTTGGAAGATTATAGGCGTATTTCTAAGAAGAAACCATGGAGGAAAGAAGAAGGCAGTGGTATGATGTTTTCAAGACATTGAAAGAGAAAAACTGCCAACCAAGAATTCTATATCCAGCAAAACCATCCTTCAAAAATGAGGGAAAGTTTAAAGTATTTTCAGACAAACAGCCAGAGAGTTCTGAACAAGATACCTGCTCCACAAGAAATACTAAGGAGAGCACTACAGGGAAATAGGAAAGGACAGGAGAGAGAGGTTTGGAGAAGAGTACAGAAATGAAGACTATCAGTAAGAGTAGAAAGAGAGTGGAATAAATAATAATAAAGTAAGATGTGACATACAAAATTCAAAAGACAAAATGGTAGACAGTAGACATTATGTTGAGTGAAGTTAGCCAGAAACAAAAGGATGGATACTGTATGGTCCCACTAACATGGACTAACATTGATGAGAAAAATTTGAAAGTTTAGAACACAGGTTGTCAAAAGATAGAAAGAGGCTGGAGATCGGGCAGTTGATGCTGAAGGAGTACAAAAGGTTCAACAGGATTGATTGTCTAGACATAGAAATGGAATAGATAGCATAATAGTGTGTGATGGTAACATAATATTATAAGTACTTTGAACAAAGATAAGTGAATATGGTTGGAAGAGGAAGGCTAAGGGCAAGTTTATACCAGAAGGAAAGATAGAAGATAAAGGATGGGATTGTATAACTTAGCGAAACCTAGAATGGTCAATGTTGGTGATTAAATATACAAATATATGAATGTGTTAAAATGACGGAGAACATTGCAAGGTGTTTAAAATTGGATGGTACAGGGGAAAAAATACAATCAATGCAAACTAGAGTCTATAGTTAATGGTAACATTGTTAAGATGCTGTCATTAATTTAACAGGCAATATACCAAAGCTAAATGTCTATAAGAGGGAGATTTATGGGAGTGAGATGAGTTTCCTGGTGGTGGTGATGCTGTCTGACCTTTTCATTGTATTTTATTTTTATTTTTCTTCTATCTTTTGAATTTTTATTCTTCACTTTTTTCTCCTTTTCCTCTTTCTTTGGGGAAGAGATGGAAATGTCCTAATATAGATTGTGGAGGTGATGGCATAATTATGTGATTATACCAGGAATAAAATAAACAGACAGTAGAAGTGTTGGAGAAAATGTGGAGAGAGGGATGCACCTATTCCAAGTTGGTAGGAAAGTAGAATGGCACAGCCCAGCTATAGGGCAGTGTGGTGGTTCCACAGGAAGCTAATTATGGGGTGGCCACATGATCCTGCAACTCCATTGCTGGGCACATACTTGGAAGAACTGAGAACAAGGACATGAGTGGACACTGCACACTGGTGTTTATGGCAGCCATATTTACAACTCATAATGGATAGAGGTGGTCTAAGGGTACATTGACTGATAAATGGAGTGGTGAACTGTGGTGTAAACGTACAATGGAATACCAAGCGGCAGCAAGAAGAAATGAAATTGTGAGGTATAAACCTAGGTGAATGGACCCTGAGGACAGTATGTTGAGTGAAATAAGCCAGCATCTAAAAGACAAACATTATAACGGACTAACTATAATGTGCAAACTCTGAGAACTGAATCTGAGAGCACAGGTTATTAGGGAAAGGCTTATAGTAAAGGTTCCTAGATTGGAAGCTCTTACAGCAGTCACATCTATTTATGAGTTGTAATGGTTATCTCTAAATTCTGGAGACTGAGCTGGCTGGTCCCTGTAACTTTGGGTATCTGTGTGACACCTGAGACTTAGAGCCAGAGTTCAGCAGCTGTGGATGTCAGCATTACCCCATACAGCAAACGTTAACAAAGATGAAAAAGAGATCAGACTTCAATTTGAGATATGAATGAAATGGACTTGATTAGAACTAAGGTGAACCAGACTAAAGGTAAAAGGATGATACTGACTGTGTTTTAAAACCTCAACTTTTGTATGAGACCAAGGAAGAGATATTTGCGCAAAATCTATACTTTCTGTAGCATTCTATATAATTTAACTTTTATTGTCAGTTTATCCAAATACCTTAATTACATGGAACCTTGAATAGGGGGTGAGATCTGAATGGTGAGTGCAGGTTAGCATGAAACCCCAATATATCCCAGAGTAACTTGGGCAGAGGAAAAAAAACGTATTTGCAGAGCTTCCTTGAGGGCCAGGGGAAAATGTGGAAACATTAAACTTCCCCAACTGGGGAACTCCTGATATTCTTGCAAGCACTGAGGACTACCATTGTAGTAGGCCAAGTCCTCAATCTTGGGCCTGCCCCTATGAAGCTTGTTACTGCAAAGGAGAGGCTAAGCCTACTTAAAATGTGCCTAAGAGTCACCTCCAGAGAACCTCTTTTGTTGCTTAGATGTGGCCTGTCTCTCTCTCAGCCCACTCATCTGGTAAACTCACTGCCCTTCCCCCTACACGAGACATGACTCCCAGGGGTGTAAATCTCCCTGGCAACGTGGGATATGACTCCCAAGAATCAGCCTGGTCCCAGCATCATGAGAGTGAGAAAGCCTTCCTGACCAAAAGGGGGAAGAGAAATTAAACAAAATAAAGTTTCAGTGGCTGAGACATCTCAAATGGAGTCGAGAGGTCATTCTGGAGGTTATTCTTATGCATTATACAGACATCCCTTTTTAGTTTTTAGTGTACTAGAATAGCTAGAAGGAAATAACTGAAACTGTTGAACTGTAATCCAGTATCCTTGATTTCCGAAAATGACTGTATAACTATACAGCTTATACAGTGTGACTGTGATAGTGAAAACCTTGTGGCTCTCACTCCCTTTATCCAGTGTAAGGACAAGGAGTAGAAAAAAGGGGAACAAAAAGTAAATGGATAATGGGGGGGGGGGGAGTGTGAGATGTTCTGGGTGTTCTTTTTTACTTTAATTTTTATTCTTATTCTTATTTTTTGGAGTCATGAAAATGTTCAAAAAATTGAGTGTGGTGATGAATGCACAACTATATGATGATACTGTTAACAACTGATTGTACACTTTGGCAGATAGGAAAATACAGGAAAGAGAGGTGCGGAACACAGTATTGGGTGATGGTAGCACAATATTGTAAGTACAATGAACAAAGATGTCTGAAAGTACAGTTGAAAGAGGAAGGCTAGGGGTGTGTAGGACACCAGAAGGAAAGATAGAAGATAAAGACTGGGATTGTATAACTTAGTGAAACATAGAGTGGTCAATAATTGTAACATAAGAATGTTTTTACATGAGGGAGAACAAATGAATGTCAACTTTGCAAGGTGTTAAAAATGGGGTTGTCAAAATAATTTGGGCAGAGAATAAAAATATATATGCAAAGATCCCGAGGAGCTGGGGGAGAATGCGGAAGTGTTGAACTTCCTCACCTGGATCGTTGCTGATGTTCTCATAAACACTGAGGGCTGATGGTTTGGTATGCCGAGCCCTCTATCTTTGGGCTTGCCCTTATAAAACTCGTTACTGCAAAGGAGAGACTAAACTTGCTTATAATTGTGCTTAAGAGTCTCCCTGAGTACCTCTTTGTTGGTCAGATGTGGCCCTCTCTAGCTAAGCCAACTCAGCAGGTGAACTCACTGCCCTAACCCTTAGTGGGACCTGACTCCCAGAGATGTAAATCTCCCTGGCAATGCAACGCAGGATAAGACTCCTGGGGATAAATCCGGACACAGCATCGTGGGATTCAGAACATCTTCCTGACCAAAAGGGGGATGCAAAATGAAACAAAATGAAGTTTCACTGGCTGAGATTCCAAATGGAGTAGAGAGGTCATTCTGGTGACATTCTTACACTATATAGATAACCCTTTTTAGGTTTTAATGTATTGGAATAGCTAGAAGTAAATACCTGGAACTATCAAACTCCAACGCAGTAGCCCTGACTCTTGAAGATATTGTATAACAACGTAGTTTGCAATGGGTGAGTGTGATTGTGAAAACCTTGTGGATCGCATTCCCTTTATCCAGTGTACAGATGAATGAGTAGAAAAATGGGGACAAAAACTAAACGAAAAATAGGATGGGATGGGGGGGATGATTTGGGTGTTCTTTTTTACTTTTATTTTTTATTCTTATTCTTACTCTTTCTGGTGTAAGGAAGATGTTCAAAAATAGATTGGGGTGATGTAGGCATAAGTATATGACGGTACTATGAAGAGCTGATTGTACACCATGGATGACTGTATGTATGCGAATGTATCTCAGTAAAACTGAATTTAATTTAAAAAAAAAGTGGGGTTGTATTGGGGGAAAAATACAATCAATGCAAACTAGAGTCTTTAGTTAACAGTTACAATGTAATATGCTTCCATTAATTGTATCAAAGGCAATATACCAAAGCTAAATGTCTATGAGAAGGGGATATAAGGGGGGTGGGGGTAAGGGGTTCCTGGCGTTGGTATTGTTGACTGACTTTTTTACGGTATTTTAATTTTATTTTTCCTTTTGTTGCTTTTTAATTGCCATTTTTTTCTTTCTTTTTCGTTTTTTCTCCTTTTGCTCTTTCATTGTGCAAGAAATAGAAATGTCCTCAAATAGATCGTGGTGGTGTACGAAACAATATATAGTTTCAGTGACTGTGAGATTTGAAATGGAGTCAAAAGGTTATTCTGGAGGCTATTCTTAAGCATTATATAGATACCCCTTTTTAGTTGTTAGTGTATTGGAAAAGCTAGAAGGAAATACCTGCAACTGTTGAACTGAAACCCAGTTGCCTTGATTTTTGAAGCTGATTGTATAACTATATAGCTTACACTGTGTGACCATGTGATTGTGAAAACTTTATGGCTCCCACTCCCTTTACCCAGTGTATGGACAGATGAATAGAAAAATGAGGACAAAAAGTAAATGATTAATAGGGAGGAATGGGGGGTATGGGATGTTTTTGGTATTCTTTTTTATTATTATTTAATTTTTCTTCTTTTTTGTGTATGGTAAAGAAAATGCTCAACAATTGATTGTGGTGATGAATGCACAACTATATAACGGTACTGTGTATATCTGATTATACACTGTGGGTGACTGTATGGTATATGAATGCATCTCAATAAAATTGAATTTTTTAAAAAAATGTATAATGCCTTTTTTTGATACATATTGTTCAATATCCAACATAGAAAATTCAACACAACAGGATTTAACTATACTATGACACTATCTATGTTCTTAAAAAAAAAAAAAATAGCTGAAATTTTCCAAAAAGATAACAGGCAACTTAACAAACTCAAAGTTTTAGCATTTAAATTTGGGAAAAGAACAATGTTTCCTTTCAAGTTGAAATTTAATATAGTTCATACCTTGAAGCAGGAGGCTCTATAAAGGAGCTGTACAACATGCCCAATGCTGGTTTTAGAGGCTTGAGGAAACCGTGGCTCCAACCTTTGTACCACAAAAAGAACCAATACTTTTCTTGATAAAGCAGAACCATCTTCTAAGGCCAGCAGAACCAGCTTTAAAGCTTCCTCCTGCATTGCTAGGAAAAGTTGGGTAAAAGCAAAATTTATCATATGCAGAAATATGATATATCCATTTATTAGAACAATATTCAATAATTTCTTGAACTATTATGCAATTAATGGCTAAGACAACAAAAGATATCCACAGTGAGAATTTAAAATCATTTCTTGTAATTTTATATTATATTCAGTGTATCTGGCTTAAGAAAGCAGATTTCAGAAAATCTTCTATCAAAATCAAATGAGATTAAAAGAGAAAATTCAAGTTCTTTGGAAAACTAGCTTACATGGAATTCCCCTAGACACAATTTTCCAGTGGGATATGACTTAATAACAACAGAATACTGCAAAGAACTAGCCTTTGTATATCACTTACCTGGTCCAAGGAATTGGCAGCCTCTAGCTCGGACTGCTGCCCAGAGATTGGAAGAGAGTTGCTGAGGATTCTGATGCTGCAGAATTAGCTCTGTAACTGTTCGTTCACCTAATGATCGAGCTGCCCTCATGGCACGAATCCTGCCTTCTTCTTCCACTAGTTGGCAGTGCACCAGAGTCACCAGTTTCCTTTGCATGGGACGACTCAGAACACTCTGAGTAGTGCTATTCAGACCCACTCCTTTAAAAGAAAGCAAAAAAGTTATTTCTAGGTTTAAAATGCAAATGGAAGAGTACCTTCTCTGATGGACTCACTGACTTGTGGTATGTAAATAGTTCTGGGTTCTACTAGAATATTTAAAATAAACAACAGATAAAATTACATAAATGAAGTCTAGTTAGCATTTTTTAAAGTATACGTGAAAACCTACCACTCATTAAATATCCACTATTCATTTCAATCATGGAGGAGTAAAGAAAAAAGCACAGACAACATTAATAATTAGCTTAAGATCGAAATCTTGAAGGCTTAACAGTTCTGGCACATAGCTTCATAAGAGTCCATCTTACTGACCTAAGGAAATAGCAAGCCCTTCAGAGAAGTAATAGCAACTTCCATTTTTATTATATTCCCTATAGCAACCAGTTAAAACTGGATAGAAGGCAGAAAACTAAGAGCTGCCAAATGAAAAGCCTTTATAAATCACAGTGCATTTATATTTACTTCTGTAACTTATTCCAACAACATTTCCATTATCACATAAAGTCTGAATTCACTACTTTATTAAACATGCTTTGTAGTATTACTTAGTATGAGTCTGATTTACAATAAATAAATAAAGTTTATTAACATTCACTGATTATCCATGATTTTTATGATAAAACAAGCATCTTTAATAGACATTTGTCTAACAGAGATAGTTGCATCAGATTTACCTCTAGCACTGCTGAGTGGTTTCAGGTACAATGCTAATTCTTCTACACATTTCTTGGCTTCCTCGTAATGCTTTGTATCTTCAACCCCACTACACAAAGTAATGGGCTGCTGCTCAGGGACCTGGAGGCCAAATGAACAGGTCTGAGTTTCCATGAATTAATTAAACACATTTTACTAAGTACCATTTATATATACTGCTACTTGAACACCAGCAACACCAACACTTCCACTAATTACTGAATTTTTTCAAATTATAAGACCTTTTCTATACAGACACAAAAAATTATGCATGTTTTCTTTTTGTAACAGCTTTATTGAGACAATTCACATACCATACACTTCTACTTAATTCAATGACTTTTTTTGTATATTCAAAGTTGTACAACCTTCACCACAATCAATTCTGAACCATTTTCATCACCCATACCCTTTAACAATCAGCCCCTATTGCCCCTCACCCACCACCACCCCCACTCACAAACATTAATCTTTGTCTCTTATGGAATCAGTAACACAATATGTAGTCTTTTCTGACTGGCTTTTTTCACTTAGCATACTGTTTCCAAGGTTCATCCATGTTGTACCATATTATCAGTACTTCATTTATTATTATTATTGCTGAATAATATTCCATTATAAGGATATATGACATTTTATTTATCCATTCATTAGTTGATGCACATTTGGGTTGTTTCTATTTTTTGGCTATTATGCTATGACCACTGGTGCAGAATTTGTGTGAATATGTTTTCACTTCTCTTGGCTTGAGAAGCCTAGGAGTGTAACTGCTGGGTCATATAATAATTCTACGTTTACCTTATTGAAGAACCGCCAGAGTGTTTTCCAAAGTAGCTGCACCATTTTACATTAACTACCAACAGTGTATAATGGTTCCAATTTCTCTATATCCTTATTACTGTCTTTCTTTTTGGTTACAGCCACCCTACTGATTGTAAAGTAGTATATCTCATTTTGATACTGTATTGTCCTGATAGCTAATGATGTTGAACATCTTTTCATGTGTGTATGGGCCACATTTTTCTCTTCCTTGGAGAAATATCTATTCATATCCTTTGCCCATTTTTTAATTTGGTTACTTGACTTTTTATTATTTAGTTGTAAGGATTCTTAATATATTCTGGATACAAGCCCCTTACTAGTTACATGATTTCCAAATATTTTTTCCCATGCTGGGGTTGACTTCTCACTCTCTTGATGGTGCCCTTTGAAAAACAAAGATTTTTAATTTTGATGAAGTCCAATTTATTTCCTTTTTTCACTTGTTGTTTGTGTTGTTGGCAAACATATCCAAGAATTCTTTGCCAAATCCAAGGTCATGAAGGTAAAAAGTTTACCTCCTGTGTTTCTTTCTGGTAGTTTTAGCTCTTACACTTAAGTCTTTCAGAGATTTTGAGTTTTTTAAATATATTGTGTGAGGTAAGGGTCCAATTTCATTATTTTCCATGTAGCCATCCAATTCTCTCAGCATCACTTGTTGAAAAGACTATTCTTTTCCCACTGGAAGGTCTTTGCACCCTTGTTGAAAATAAGTTGACCATAGATGTACGGTCTTATTTCTGGACTTCCAATTCTATTCCATAGAACTGTAAGTTATCATGAGTCAGTACCATGTCTTGCTTTGTAGTAAGTTTTGAAATCAGGAAGTTCATTTTCAAGATTGTTTTGGTTGTTCTGGGCCCCTCACAATTCCATATGAGTCACAGAATCAACTTGTCAATTTCTACAAAGAAAGCAGCTGTGATTCTGATAAGGTTTTGCACTGAATCTGTATATCAGCTTGGACTACTGTTATCTTAACAATGGTAAATCTTCTGATCCACAAATAGTGATGTTTTCCCAATTATTTAGATCTTCAATTTCTTTCAAATTTTTTTTCTTTTTTTTTTTTTTTAGTTTCAGAGTATGAGTCTTGCTCTGATTTTGTTAGATTTATTCTTAAGCATTTTTTTTTTAATGCTACTGTAAATGGAATTATTTCCTTAATTTCAGTTTTGGATTGTTTCTTGCAAATGTATAAAAATACAATTGACTTTTTTATGTTGTTTTTTATCCTGCAACTTTGCTGAACTTGTTTATTAGTTCTAAGTTTTTCACGGATTTCTTAGGATTTTCTATATACAAGATAGTGTAATCTGTAAATAGAGATAATTTTACTTCTTCCTTTCCAATCTGATGCCTTTGATTTCTGCCCTAAGTAGACTGCCAGCATGCTATTGAATTTAACTGGCAAAAGTGGACATTCTTGTTTTGTTCCTAATCTTAGGAGGAAAACATCCAGTCTCTCACCATTAAGTATGAGTTAGGTTTTTCACAGATGCCCTTTACCAAGCTGAAAAAGTTCCCCTCTATTCCTAGTTTGCTCTTTTTTTTTAAATTATTATTATTTATGAAAGGGTGTTTGATTTTATCAAATGTTTTTCCTGTATCTACTAAGATGGTCATATAGTTTTCTTTCTTATTCTATTGATACTGAATATTACACTAATTCATTTTCAGATGAACTTTGTATTCTTGGGATATATCTTATTTGGTCATGGCATATTATCCATTTTATATGTTACTGGATTGTGTTTGCTAGTATTTTATGGAGGAGTTTTGTTGTCTATATAAATAAGAGATCGATCCATAGTTTTCCTGTGATGTCTTTGGTTTTGGTACCTGGGTACTACTGGCCTCAGAATGAGCTGGGAAGTGTTCCCTCTTCTTCTATTTTTGGAGAGTTTGAGAAGAATTGGTATTATTTCTTCTTCATATGTCTGGCAGAATTCACTAATGAAGCCACCTGGGCCTGGTCTTTTCTCAGTGGGTATGTTTTTTGATTACTAATTCAATCTCTACTTACTATAGGTCTATTTTCAGAATGTTTGTTTCTTCTTGAGTCAGTTATGGTAGTTTATGTCTTTGTAGGAATTTGCCTATTTCATCTAATTCACTGGCATAAGTTGTTCATGGTATTCCCTTATAATCCTTACTATCTCTGTATGTTCAGTAGTAATGCCTTCTCTTTCATTCCTGATTTTAGTAATTTGAGTCTTCTCTCTCTCTTTTTTTCCTCAGCCACTCTAGTTAAGCTTATCAATTTTGTTGACCTTTTCAGAGAACTAGGTTTCATCTTCATTATTTTTTCTCTATTTTTTTCTATTCTCTATTTCATTAATTTCTACCCTAATCTTGGTTTACTTTCTTTGCTTCCTTTTTCAGTTTGCTATTCTTTCTACAGTGTCTTAGATAGAAAGTAGTATACTGATTCAAGAACTACCTTTTTTTTTAGGTGTGGAAACATTTGGTTTTTGTTTTTGTTTTTCTTACTCTCTCTCCTCACCCCAACCTACCCTTTGCTCCTCCCTGTCAAGTATTATAGTTGACTTTTCCTGCCTTACCACAGGCCCATCCCACAGCACTAATGGGGCTATCACAGATTAGTCTCAGGCCTGTAGATAATTTAGGATAATTTGTGGTCTTGAGCCTGTGACCATAGTCTTCAGCCTCCCCAGAAGTTGATAAGCTTTAGCTCCAGCAGCAAAGGGCAGTAAATTTTTTCAAAACCAATGAGGCCCCATGCTGGCACCTCATTTCAAAAGCAAGCCTGCTTCTAGCCCCTATTATCATTGGATATCAGTCTCTATTATCATATTGCCACACTCCTCATGGCTGCAGACTACTTTCAGACCCAGAACCTGGTAAGGCCATGGATTAAGCCCTGTTCACCATTTTGCAGTTCCACTCTGTGTCTGGTCCAGAGTTATTTATCTTGTTTTGAGCCCAGCTTTTTTTTTTTTAAAGATAATAGCTAAAAATAAGCTGAAACTTGGATTCTTATTACAACAGAGCTGTTGTCATTTACACTAAGCCATTACTCACTGTCTTTCCTGGAGAGAAAAAGACTTTGAATTTCTTATAATGAAGGGCACAGAGAATGCTGGAATTTTACCTGAAATCTTGGCCTTTCTAGTGTTTTCTTAGGCAATATGAATGATTCTATTTGTAGATGAAGAACCTGAGATACATAGAGGTTAAGAACAGCTAGTAGACTCCAGAACACAATTTTTTTTTAACAGTCACGCCCTACCCCAAGCCCCTTTCTATCAGCCAATTTGCTGTTTTTAGTCTTCTCTAGTAATATGACAAAATTCTTGTCCTTTAATGCCTTGCATATTTCACTGAGCATGTTTTCAAGTCTCATTAACTTCATTGGTTTCTTTTGCCTGAAAAATATTCCACTGTGTGTATGTACCACATTTAGCTTATCCATTCATTTGCTAATGGACACAGGTTGTTTCTACCTTTTGGCTATTGTGAATAATGCCACTGTAAACACTGGTGTATAAGTATCTGCTTGAGGCCCTGTTTTCATTCCCTTTTGGTATATACCTAGAAGTGGAATTGCCAGGTCATACGGAAATTCCATATGTAACTTTCTGAGGAACTGCCATATTGCTTTCTACTATGGCTGCACCATTTTAGATTCCCACCAGCAATGTACTAGGGTTTCAATTTTCTCCACATTCTCTCCAACACTTCTTATTTTCCATTTTTTACCAGAGATCCTTGTGGGTGTGAAGAGATTATCTCACTGAGGTTTTGAAGTTGCACATCTTTTCATCTGTTTATTGCCATTTATATAAATTTGATTAATTCTTTGGAGACATGACTATTCAAGTCCTTTGTCCATTTTTAAATTGGGTTTCTTCTGCTGCTGCATTGTAAAAGTTCTTTATATATTCTGGATATTAAACATCAATTCTTAGTTTTAAGTAAAATTTTATTTTAAAGTCTATATTGTCTGATATTAATATAACCATTCCCACTTTCTTATGCAATGCTTCTACATATCATTTTTCATCCTTTACTTTCAACCTATTTGTATCTTTGAATCTAAAGTACCACCTGTTGATAGCATATACTTGGATCTTGCTTTTATTAATTCAGCCCGACAAGCTCTGCTTTTGTTTAATCATTTCTAATTTAACATTATTACTATATATAGTTGTATTCATTTTGCTATTTTACTTTTTGTTTTTTATATATCTTTTTTGTTCCTCTATTTCTCCTTTACTGCTTTCTTTGGCACTGAATGAGTGAATATTTTCTAGTGTATCATCTATATATTTTTGTGAGTTATTTTCTTAGTGGTTGCTCTAGAGCTTACCATATCTATCTTAACATATCAAAATCTACTTTAAATTTATACTAACCCAATTCCAGTGAAACTTAGAAATGTTACTTCTATGTAGCTTTAGTCCCTCTCTGCCCCTTTTGTGCTATTATCATTATATATATTATATTTGTATATGTTACAAACCCAACAATGCATTGTTATAATGATTACTTTATATACTTTTTGGTTCTCTTTAATTTGTTCCTATGAATTAGAGTTTACCTATTGCTCTCTTTTTTCACTGGCTAAGGATATACAAATCTAAAATGTTTATAAAATATCTTATTCCACTCAAATTCAGATGGACTTAATTTTTAAATTGTTAAAATAATTTATTACTAGCCTCTACAACTATATAAAGTCAAACTAAGCATTTCATAAAAAGGATCTTACTTCATATTGTAACTGAAAAGTTAGGATTTAACAAATGATTATGATTCCTGAATCATTATATAGACATTTCTTTTTACTTTCTAGCATATTAGAACAGCCTGAGGGAAATATCTCAAATTTATGTTGTGATTGTAAAAACCTTGTGACTGACCTCCCACTTGTACCCTCTTATCCTGTTTTTCAACTTTAGAGTCTTATTATCAATAAAGACAGTGCCTAATGTTTATTAATGAAGGGTACTAAGTCAGCCCAGAACTAACCCATCCCAATTCCAAAACTATCTTGCTAGATGGAGCTGGATCTAATCTAAATTGGCCTGCCTAACGTGCAGTAACTTAACTTGAACCTATAAGCTACCTATAACTCATTAAAACACTAAAAATCACATCATCATCATATTAAGACCACCATTTTCTTACACACATTCTGTGACTAAGCATGTAATCAATCTGTGCATGCTCAATAATTAGATCATCTCTAACCTCGTCATCTCGAGCCATTATGCTCATTTTCCTAAAACCTGTTCATTTTTTGATACTATAAAACTATCAGTTACCGCAGTTCAGGCAGAAAGACTTTTAGGTTATAGGCCATCTGCTTTGCTTTGCGCTTAGCAATAAACTCTCTCTGAAATCCCCGTGTCTCAGGAATTGGTCATTTAAGTTCATCAGGCAGAATACCCACCACTTTTGATTGGTATCAGTATCAAAGGTAATTCAGAGATGGTGAATTTTTGAGTTGAAAATCACTTATGCCTAACTTCCTCTTTTTACAAGTCTGAAAGCAAGAAAACCACTCATTCATGTCCTTAAAATGAAACCTAAACTATGACTTTAAATTCACTTTAAAAATATGACTTTAACCAGGTAAATATCCAATCATGAAAAACGAATAGGGGTATATAATGAAAAATTTGGCTAGTCTTTGTCCCTAGTTCTTGGGGAGGGAACCTCTGAATCTTTGTAATTTCCCCAGATTGGAGTGTCTTTTGTTTCTCATGGTGGGCCCAGGACCACACCTGATAGTTCACATGCTAAGGAGAAGACAGGGAGGGGCCAGCTACACCTGTGAGTCACCAGAAAGACCAACCTGGTAATTATGGAGTTGGGACCTTAAGCCCCATCTTATCAGCCCAGTCCCCAGATCTCTGGGAGTAGAGGGAAGCTACAGACTGAGTTCAACCAGGTGGAATACGATTCTATCAATAATGGCTATGTAATAGAACTGGATACAAACTCCAGATACTGAAATCCCAAAAAAGCTTCCATGATCAAGAAAATACGTCACTGTGCAAGGAGGGTGACTCAGAAATTCTGATTCAATTTGTGCTCTCATTCTGAGGTCCTTCTAGAGATTGCCTTATTCATTTCTTCTTCAGCTTCTTACTTGTAACCTTTAACTTTAAACTCTAATCTTAAATAAAGAACTTTCAGTTGAGTTCTGTGAGCAGTTCTCATGAATTATTTAACCCAAGGGGTGGTGGGAAGTCCTGAATTTGTATCCAGTTGGTCAGAAGTGCAGGTGGCCTGGGACCCCAAAGTTGCAACTGGTGCTTAAAGGGCAATTTTGTAAAGGATTGCCCTTAGCCTGTGGAGACTAGCCTAACTCTAGGTATAGTCAGAATTGAATTGATTGTTACTGCAGTCTTTGCAGTTACTGACTGAATTTTTTGGCAGCCTTCACCGTGAAAGTATCCTTAACTCATTAGACCAAATCAGAGTTTATTTCCACTATAACTCCATCTTTGCACTGTAAGCAAGAATATATATCTCTTTCATCCTTTTTAACAATTAATTTCATTTGTAGTTATAAAATTAATCAATTAGTGCTATTAACCAAAGTGAGATGCAATTGACTTAAAATTCAAGGTATACTTTTTGAGGCAGTTTTGTGAAGAGTCAAGTTTACATAAAGCAAAACAATATAATCCAAAGATTATCCAAGGTACTAAATTCATATTTGATAAGGCTTTATATGAAGAGAATTTATTTTACTAAGATATTCATATGGTAATTTGGGAAAAACATGTTTCCTCCCTCAATTTATTTATAATCTCTGCACAGCTAATTAAATACATCCTCTTCTACATTATTGCATTTTCTCTCACCCAAAGACTCTTTTTACCTCCACCAAAGTCTCAAATGTCAAACAGTTTCTCTTTATATGAGTGACCAATTCTGGTTTTCAGTAACCATTCAGCTCCTGTGTAACTACTGCTAAGGGCTCAAAATTCATGAAATAAACAGAAGCCCTTTTTTTAATCTCTATTCCTGTGGCCATTATAATATTATACTGGAGGTAAAAATTGTATAAACTGCAAAAACAAACCTCTTTGGGCCTCATAATTAGAATTAAATAACTCTTTCCTCCCTGTACTTTACATAAAATATAGTATGGAGAGGCGGGGCAAGATGGCAGACTGGTGAGCTGTATGTTTTAGTTACTCCTCCAGGAAAGTAGGTAGAAAGCCAGGAACTGCGTGGACTGGACACCACAGAGCAATCTGTCTTTGGGCATACTTCATACAACACTCATGAAAATGTCGAACTGCTGAGATCAGCGAAATCTGTAAGTTTTTGCGGCCAGGGGACCCGCGCCCCTCCCTGCCAGGCTCAGTCCCGTGGGAGGAGGGGCTGTCAGCTCCGGGAAGGAGAAGGGAGAACTGCAGTGGCAGCCCTTATCGGAAACTCATTCTACTGATCCAAACTCCAACCATAGATAGACTGAGACCAGACACCAGAAAATCTGAGAGCAGCCAGCCCAGCAGAGAGGAGACAGGCATAGAAAAAAAAAAAACAACACGAAAAACTCCAAAATAAAAGCAGAGGATTTTTGGAGTTCTGGTGAACACAGAAAGGGGAAGGGCGGAGCTCAGGCCTTGAGGCGCATATGCAAACCCCGAAGAAAAGCTGATCTCTCTGTCCTGTGGACCTTTCCTTAATGGCCCTGGTTGCTTTGTCTATTAGCATTTCAATAACCCATTAGATCTCTGAGAAGGGCCCGTTTTTTTTTTTTTTTTTTTTTAATCCTTTTTTCTTTTTCTAAAACAATTACTCTAAGAAGCCCAATACAGAAAGCTTCAAAGACTTTTAATTTGGGCACGTCAAGTCAAGAGCAGAACTAAGAGAGCTCTGAGACAAAAGGCAATAATCCAGTGGCTGAGAAAATTCACTAAACACCACAACTTCCCAAGAAAAGGGGGGTGTCCGCTCACAGCCACCATCCTGGTGGACAGGAAACACTCCTGCCCATCACCAGCCCCATAGCCCAGAGCTGCCCCAGACAACCCAGTGTGACGGAAGTGCTTCAAATAACAGGCACACACCACAAAACTGGGCGTGGACATTAGCCTTCCCTGCAACCTCAGCTGATTGTCCCAGAGTTGGGAAGGAGGAGCAGTGTGAAATAACAAAGCCCCATTCAGCCATCATTTGAGCAGACTGGGAGCCTCTCTACACAGCCCAGCAGCCCAGAACTGCCCTGGGGGGACGGCACTCACCTGTGACATAGCACAGTCATCCCTCAACAGAGGACCCGGGGTGCACAGCCTGGAAGAGGGGCCCACTTGCAAGTCTCAGAAGCCATACGCCAATACCAAGGACTTGTGGGTCAGTGGCAGAGACAAACTGTGGCAGGACTGAACTGAAGGATTAGACTATTGCAGCAGCTTTAAAACTCTAGGATCACCAGGGAGATTTGATTGTTAGGGCCACCCCCCCTCCCTGACTGCCCAGAAACACGCCCCACATACAGGGCAGGCAACACCAACTACACACGCAAGCTTGGTACACCAATTGGGCCCCACAAGACTCACTCCCCCACTCACCAAAAAGGCTAAGCAGGGGAGAACTGGGTTGTGGAGAACAGGTGGCTCTTGGACGCCACCTGCTGGTTAGTTAGAGAAAGTGTACTCCACGAAGCTGTAGATCTGATAAATTAGAGATAAGGACTTCAATAGGTCTACAAACCCTAAAAGAACCCTATCAAGTTCAGCAAATGCCACAAGGCCAAAAACAACAGAAAATTATAAAGCATATGAAAAAACCAGACGATATGGATAACCCAAGCCCAAGCACCCAAATCAAAAGACCAGAAGAGACACAGCACCTAGAGCAGCTACTCAAAGAACTAAAGATGAACAATGAGACCATAGTATGGGATATAAAGGAAATCAAGAAGACTCTAGAAGAGCATAAAGAAGACATTGCAAGACTAAATAAAAAAATGGATGATCTTATGGAAATTAAAGAAACTGTTGACCAAATTAAAAAGATTCTGGACACTCATAGTACAAGACTAGAGGAAGTTGAACAACCAATCAGTGACCTGGAAGATGACAGAATGGAAAATGAAAGCATAAAAGAAAGAATGGGGAAAAAAATTGAAAAAATCGAAATGGACCTCAGGGATATGATAGATAATATGAAACGTCCAAATATGAGACTCATTGGTGTCCCAGAAGGGGAAGAAAAGGGTAAAGGTCTAGGAAGAGTATTCAAAGAAATTGTTGGGGAAAACTTCCCAAATCTTCTAAACAACATAAATACACAAATCATAAATGCTCAGCGAACTCCAAATAGAATAAATCCAAATAAACCCACTCCGAGACATATACTGATCACACTGTCAAACACGGAAGAGAAGGAGCAAGTTCTGAAAGCAGCAAGAGAAAAGCAATTCACCACATACAAAGGAAACAGCATAAGACTAAGTAGTGACTACTCAGCAGCCACCATGGAGGCGAGAAGGCAGTGGCACGATATATTTAAAATTCTGAGTGAGAAAAATTTCCAGCCAAGAATACTTTATCCAGCAAAGCTCTCCTTCAAATTTGAGGGAGAGCTTAAATTTTTCACAGACAAACAAATGCTGAGAGAATTTGCTAACAAGAGACCTGCCCTACTGGAGATACTCAAGGGAGCCCTACAGACAGAGAAACAAAGACAGGACAGAGAGACTTGGAGAAAGGTTCAGTAGTAAAGAGATTCGGTATGGGTACAATAAAGGATATTAATAGAGAGAGGGAAAAATATGGCAAACATAAACCAAAGGATGAGATGGCCGATTCAAGAAATGCCTTCACGGTTATAACGTTGAATGTAAATGGATTAAACTCCCCAATTAAAAGATATAGATTCGCAGAATGGATCAAAAAAAATGAACCATCAATATGTTGCATACAAGAGACTCATCTTAGACACAGGGACACAAAGAAACTGAAAGTGAAAGGATGGAAAAAAATATTTCATGCAAGCTACAGCCAAAAGAAAGCAGGTGTAGCAATATTAATATAAGATAAAATAGACTTCAAATGCAGGGATGTTTTGAGAGACAAAGAAGGCCACTACATACTAATAAAAGGGGCAATTCAGCAAGAAGAAATAACAATCGTAAATGTCTATGCACCCAATCAAGGTGCCACAAAATACATGAGAGAAACACTGGCAAAACTAAAGGAAGCAATTGATGTTTCCACAATAATTGTGGGAGACTTCAACACATCACTCTCTCCTATAGATAGATCAACCAGACAGAAGACCAATAAGGAAATTGAAAACCTAAACAATCTGATAAATGAATTAGATTTAACAGACATCTACAGGACATTACATCCCAAATCACCAGGATACACATACTTTTCTAGTGCTCACGGAACTTTCTCCAAAGTAGATCATATGCTAGGACATAAAACAAGCCTCAATAAATTTAAAAAGATTGAAATTATTCAAAGCACATTCTCTGACCACAATGGAATACAATTAGAAGTCAATAACCATCAGAGACTTAGAAAATTCACAAATACCTGGAGGTTAAACAACACACTCCTAAACAATCAGTGGGTTAAAGAAGAAATAGCAAGAGAAATTGCTAAATATATAGAGACGAATGAAAATGAGAACACAACATACCAAAACCTATGGGATGCAGCAAAAGCAGTGCTAAGGGGGAAATTTATAGCACTAAACGCATATATTAAAAAGGAAGAAAGAGCCAAAATCAAAGAACTAATGGATCAAGTGAAGAAGCTAGAAAATGAACAGCAAACCAATCCTAAACCAAGTACAAGAAAAGAAATAACAAGGATTAAAGCAGAAATAAATGACATAGAGAACAAAAAAACAATAGAGAGGATAAATATCACCAAAAGTTGGTTCTTTGAGAAGATCAACAAGATTGACAAGCCCCTAGCTAGACTGACAAAATCAAAAAGAGAGAAGACCCATATAAACAAAATAATGAATGAAAAAGGTGACATAACTGCAGATCCTGAAGAAATTAAAAAAATTATAAGAGGATATTATGAACAACTGTATGGCAACAAACTGGATAATGTAGAGGAAATGGACCATTTCCTGGAAACATATGAACAACCTAGACTGACCAGAGAAGAAATAGAAGACCTCAACCAACCCATCACAAGCAAAGAGATCCAATCAGTCATCAAAAATCTTCCCACAAATAAATGCCCAGGGCCAGATGGCTTCACAGGGGAATTCTACCAAACTTTCCAGAAAGAACTGACACCAATCTTACTCAAACTCTTTCAAAACATTGAAGAAAATGGAACACTACCTAACTCATTTTATGAAGCTAACATCAATCTAATACCAAAACCAGGCAAAGATGCTACAAAAAAGGAAAACTACCGGCCAATCTCCCTAATGAATACAGATGCAAAAATCCTCAACAAAATACTTGCAAATCGAATCCAAAGACACATTAAAAAAATCATACACCATGACCAAGTGGGGTTCATTCCAGGCATGCAAGGATGGTTCAGCATAAGAAAAACAATCAATGTACTACAACACATTAAAAACTCGAAAGGGAAAAATCAATTGATCATCTCAATAGATGCTGAAAAAGCATTTGACAAAATCCAACATCCCTTTTTGATAAAAACACTTCAAAAGGTAGGAATTGAAGGAAACTTCCTCAACATGATAAAGAGCATATATGAAAAACCCACAGCCAGCATACTACTCAATGGTGAGAGACTGAAAGCCTTCCCTCTAAGATCAGGAACAAGACAAGGATGCCCGCTGTCACCACTGTTATTCAACATTGTGCTGGAAGTGCTAGCCAGGGCAATCCGGCAAGACAAAGAAATAAAAGGCATCCAAATTGGAAAAGAAGAAGTAAAACTGTCATTGTTTGCAGATGATATGATCTTATATCTAGAAAACCCTGAGAAATAGACGATACAGCTACTAAAGCTAATAAACAAATTTATCAAAGTAGCGGGATACAAGGTTAATGCACATAAGTCAGTAATGTTTCTATACGCTAGAAATGAACAAACTGAAGAGACACTCAAGAAAAAGATACCATTTTCAATAGCAACTAAAAAAATCAAGTACCTAGGAATAAACTTAACCAAAGATGTAAAAGACCTATACAAAGAAAACTACATAACTCTACTAAAAGAAATAGAAGGGGACCTTAAAAGATGGAAAAACATTCCATGTTCATGGATAGGAAGGCTAAATGTCATTAAGATGTCAATTTTACCCAAACTCATCTACAGATTCAATGCAATCCCAATCAAAATTCCAACAACCTACTTTGCAGACTTGGAAAAGCTAGTTATCAAATTTATTTGGAAAGGGAAGATGCCTCGAATTGCTAAAGACACTAAAAAAGAAAAACGAAGTGGAAGGACTTACACTCCCTGACTTTGAAGCTTATTATAAAGCCACAGTTGCCAAAACAGCATGGTACTGGCACAAAGACAGAGATATAGATCAATGGAATCGAATTGAGAATTCGGAGATAGACCCTCAGATCTATGGCCGACTGATCTTTGATAAGGCCCCCAAAGTCACCGAACTGAGCCATAATGGTCTTTTCAACAAATGGGGCTGGGAGAGTTGGATATCCATATCCAAAAGAATGAAAGAGGACCCCTACCTCACCCCCTACACAAAAATTAACTCAAAATGGACCAAAGATCTCAATATAAAAGAAAGTACCATAAAACTCCTAGAAGATAATGTAGGAAAACATCTTCAAGACCTTGTATTAGGCGGCCACTTCCTAGACTTTACACCCAAAGCACAAGCAACAAAAGAGAAAATAGATAAATGGGAACTCCTCAAGCTTAGAAGTTTCTGCACCTCAAAGGAATTTCTCAAAAAGGTAAAGAGGCAGCCAACTCAATGGGAAAAAATTTTTGGAAACCATGTATCTGACAAAAGACTGATATCTTGCATATACAAAGAAATCCTACAACTCAATGACAATAGTACAGACAGCCCAATTATAAAATGGGCAAAAGATATGAAAAGACAGTTCTCTGAAGAGGAAATACAAATGGCCAAGAAACACATGAAAAAATGTTCAGCTTCACTAGCTATTAGAGAGATGCAAATTAAGACCACAATGAGATACCATCTAACACCGGTTAGAATGGCTGCCATTAAACAAACAGGAAACTACAAATGCTGGAGGGGATGTGGAGAAATTGGAACTCTTATTCATTGTTGGCGGGACTGTATAATGGTTCAGCCACTCTGGAAGTCAGTCTGGCAGTTCCTTAGAAAACTAGATATAGAGCTACCATTCGATCCAGCGATTGCACTTCTCGGTATTTACCCGGAAGATCGGAAAGCAGTGACACGAACAGATATCTGCACGCCAGTGTTCATAGCAGCATTATTCACAATTGCCAAGAGATGGAAACAACCCAAATGTCCTTCAACAGATGAGTGGATAAATAAAATGTGGTATATACACACGATGGAATACTACGCGACAGTAAGAAGGAACGATCTGGTGAAACATATGACAACATGGATGAACCTTGAAGACATAATGCTGAGCGAAATAAGCCAGGCACAAAAAGAGAAATATTATATGCTACCACCAATGTGAACTTTGAAAAATGTAAAACAAATGGTTTATAATGTAGAATGTAGGGGAACTAGCAGTAGAGAGCAATTAAGGAAGGGGGAACAATAATCCAAGAAGAACAGATAAGCTATTTAACGTTCTGGGGATGCCCAGAAATGACTATGGTCTGTTAATTTCTGATGGATATAGTAGGAACAAGTTCACAGAACTGTTGCTATATTATGTAACTTTCTTGGGGTAAAATAGGAACATGTTGGAAGTTAAGCAGTTATCTTAGGTTAGTTGTCTTTTTCTTACTCCCTTGTTATGGTCTCTTTGAAATGTTGTTTTATTGTATGTTTGTTTTCTTTTTAACTTTTATTTTTCATACAGTTGATTTAAGAAAGAAGGGAAAGTTAAAAAAAAAAAAAAAAAAAAAGAAAAACAAGGAAAAAAAAAAGATGTAGTGCCCCCTGAAGGAGCCTGTGGAGAATGCAGGGGTATTCGCCTACCCCACCTCCATGGTTGCTAACATGACCACAGACATAGGGGACTGGTGGTTTGATGGGTTGAGCCCTCTACCATAAGTTTTACCCTTGGGAAGACGGTTGCTGCAAAGGAGAGGTTAGGCCTCCCTATATTTGTGCCTAAGAGTCTCCTCCTGAATGCCTCTTTGTTGCTCAGATGTGGCCCTCTCTCTCTGGCTAAGCCAACTTGAAAGGTGAAATCACTGCCCTCCCCCCTACGTGGGATCAGACACCCAGGGGAGTGAATCTCCCTGGCAACGTGGAATATGACTCCCGGGGAGGAATGTAGACTCGGCATCGTGGGACGGAGAACATCTTCTTGACCAAAAGGGGGATGTGAAAGGAAATGAAATAAGCTTCAGTGGCAGAGAGATTCCAAAAGGAGCCGAGAGGTCACTCTGGTGGGCACTCTTACGCACACTTTGGACAACCCTTTTTAGGTTCTAAAGAATTGGGGTAGCTGGTGGTGGATACCTGAAACTATCAAACTACAACCCAGAACCCATGAATCTCGAAGACAGTTGTATAAAAATGTAGCTTATGAGGGGTGACAATGGCATTGGGAAAGCCATAAGGACCACACTCCACTCTGTCTAGTTTATGGATGGATGAGTAGAAAAATAGGGGAAGGAAACAAACAGACAAAGGTACCCAGTGTTCTTTTTTACTTCAATTGTTCTTTTTCACTCTAATTATTATTCTTGTTATTTTTGTGTGTGTGCTAATGAAGGTGTCAGGGATTGATTTAGGTGATGAATGTACAACTATGTAATGGTACTGTAAACAATCGAAAGTACGATTTGTTTTGTATGACTGCGTGGTATGTGAATATATCTCAATAAAATGATGATTAAAAAAAATATATAGTATGGAGTTATGACTACAATCTTAAAAAAGCAGCATTATCCAGTTGGAGCAGACCTTAGACATCATTCTTTCCAGGGCCTCTAAAACTGGGAAGTTCCCACACCTCAGGAATCCTTTTCAGCAATTATTTGCCTCCAATCCCTAGAGATCAAATTTAGAAGCCTGGTTACTAAAGAGAAATAATGAACCATTTAGAGCTTGAGAGGTGTGTAAAGGAAGAGAAGGGACTTTCAGTGCTTACAAAATTAATGGTCTTGAGCAGTAAGAGTACAACAGAAGCTGGGGATGTACATATGTTTAAGCAGAAAAGGAACTGAACTATACAGGAAAGAATTTCAAGATGATCTCCCTGTGTCAGGACATGTCATATTTCAGGACTAAGGCTTTAACAGCTGAAAGAGAGTTAATTCAATTTTCAAATTTAATAATATGAAACTGTAAATTACTGGCATCAGATAAAATTTTCATTTCCTATACAGAAAGGAAGAAAGACCAGAAAGACCATAGATACCACAGGAAACTAGGAGAGGGATACATAAAACAGATTGTAAGAAACTGAATACAAAAGTAAACTACTGCACATTTTGGCAAAACAAAATTAAAATCCTACATATTTCTTTTCCATATACATGAGCTGTTTCAGGAGATGAGTCAAACATTTTTGCATCTCCCTGCTCCAGCTTATCAGGAGGCTACAGTGGCTATGTGTATTATTTTGCTTCCTTTGCCCCTCCAAACAAAGCTGATGAGACCTGAAGTATAAATCTGCCCTAAGCTGGACAAAGAGATTCACTCTTCCAGAAATTTGCCATAAGGACAAGAGGACTCTAGCCTGACATCTATTGGTTGATCTGGCTTAATGGCAAAGCTGGGTTTAAAATAGTTATATTTTGCTTGCATGTAAATGGAAGCCCAAAAAGCTAGTCTAGAAAGAGAGGAAAGGATGATACAGATACACAGGGAAAAGCACAGACAGGCAGTAACTGAGGGAGTCAGAGACCCACTGGCTGGAAGGAGAAGGAAGATGGAGACTGGTGTTGGGGAGAGGGAGAGAGGAACTACTGTGGTTTCTACAACTTTCTGATTCTTCATTCAAGACATTCCAAAGGCATTAATGTACTTATTGCCTGGGGTTTCTGGGATGTCACTGTATACTTCCACTTAATTAGTCTTTTCACTCAAGCTACTTTGAGTGTCTTGATTCCTCGTAAACAAATCATCCCCAACTAAGAGAAACAAAATGGTATGACAGAAATAAAACATACAGAATTGGATAATCCCAGGCTCAAATCTATCACTTAATTGCTGGAAGAGTAGATAAATATCTAGTATCTTTTGAGTTTTAGTTTCCTTTTTGGTAAAATGGGGCTATTACCTCATAGGGTTTCAAAAATTCTTCTTAGACATACTAAATATCTGTATTTACAGGTGAAACAATATGATGTCTGGAATTTGCTTTAAAGTACTCTGGAGAAATGTCAAAACCTTTTTTTTTTGTTTGAGGGGAAATAGATAAAATACAAGAAGGATGTTGATAACTGTTCTGGTTTGCTAATGCTGCCGTTATGCAGAATACCAGAAATGGATTGGCCTTATAAAGGGGATTTATTAGGTTACAAAGTCACAATTCTAAGGCCATAGAGGAGTCTAGACTAAGGCATCAACATGATGATACTTTCACTGAAGAAGAGCTGATGGTGTCCAGAACATCTCTGTCAGCCAGCAAGGCAGATTGCTGGCATCTGCTGGTCCTTTGCTCCCAGGTTGTGTTTCAAAACGGCTTTCTCCAAAATGTCTCTGGATTTTGTCTTAGCTACTCTCTCTCAGCTCCTGTGTGTCCTTGCTTCTTTCTCCCAGGGCGTATTTCTCTTTAGCATCTGGGGGTCTTCTCTTAGCTTCTCTGGGGCAAACGCTGGGCTTCGAATCTCTTAGCTTAGCACCATCTTGAAACGTCTTTCTGTCCACATCTCCAAGAACCTCTAAGAGTCAGCTTTCAATGGCCATCTCCGAAATGTCTCTCTCAGCTTCTCTTGGGGCATTTTGTCTTCTCTGCTCTCTGTGTAAGCTCCCTTGAAAGAACTCCAGTGATGTAACTAAGACCCACCCTGAATGGGCAGAGCCCACACTTCTGTGGAAATAATTCAATCACAGGTTCCACCCTAATCAACAGACTAATCAGTCTGCCCCCACAAAACTGCATTAAAGAACATGGCTTTCCTGGGGGACACAATACATCCAAACTGGCATACTACTGAAGGTGGGAGTTGAGTACACAGCAGGGTTCATAATGCTATGTTTGCTACTTTTGTGATGTTTGAAAATTGTGTGCTCCTTAGCTTTTCCTTGGGGAAACAGGAGAATTCTCTCCGGCCTGTCTATTGCATAAAGGTTAGAAACTCCTTATCTTCCCCTCTCTACCTCTATTTCTTTTAATTTTAAGTTTTGTTACAACATTACCTTTCCTACAATCTTTACAATTTAAATAAATACTTCATTCTTAATTCAAACATCAGTAACATAACATTAAAAAGTTTGAAGGGACCTAGGGGCTTCCTAGCCAAACAAATAATTCTCCTTACATCACTGATGTCATCTACAGATACTTTTTGAATATTACCAACAAGAAGTTTGCTATCTCTACAAGGCATTTTCCTATAATTTCTCTTTTAGACAAATTTCTTTCTTATTAAGTAGCCAAAATTTGTTTCTTCTACTCATTGGTGTTAATTCTGAGAAGCTATAAAGAATAACAGTCTCTCTTATAGGTGATAGTGCTTAACTTCAGCTCTCTCTCCTCCCAAGTCTTCTCTTCCATAGGTCAGTTTCAATTTCAGTCCCAGTTTCTTCAACCACTTTGCATAAGACTGCCTCAAAGACAATTACCATGGTTCATGCACATCCTAATTTATGAAGTTACCTATTAAAATTCAGTTTTACAGCAAATAATCTAATAGAAAGCAGAATAGTTATAATAATGCAATATCACAACAGAGTACTATGCAGTCATTTAAAGAGAAATTTCCTAAGCTTTGAAAGACAAGAAAATGTGCTATCATGCCAAGAGAAAAAACTCAGACCACGACTACAGTGTGATTCCTGATTTGTTAAAATAAACAAAAACTAGGATGAAGTATACTGAATATAATTCCGGCACGACTCTAAGCAACTTTAAAAAAATGCTTCTTGTCTGAATGTTCTACAATGTATATACATTATTTTTATATGTGTGAGTATATTACAAATACTTCAGCATCCAAAACTGACCCTAATGTAAGCATGTTTCTGATTAAATATGAAACCATGCCACAATTAGCTTATATTGTTTCTAGCCAAAAGAAATACCCTTTTGGGTCAACACACTTTTCTCAGGCTCTTACTCATTTTTGTTCTGTTTTAACAAAAACTGTTAATAAGCTACGTCTAGCCTATCTTTTAGTAACACAACTAGCTTTTAATCCTGGATGAATAACTATTTTTACGGTAAATTTTAAACATAATTCATATGAAAGAAAACTTTTAAAACTCAATCTTCAAATGTGTTCCAAGAGAAAAAGTTAATTACAGATTATTTTAGATATACTATAGACAACAAAATAAACTGGGATATAAAAAAAAAACAAAAACAAAAAGATTAATATCCAGAATATATAAAGAACAACAAATCAATAATAAAAACCAAGCAATCCAGGGAGAACCTGAGATGGCAGCTAGGTGAGACAGGGCAAAAAAATACCTCCATGAAAAATACTAGATAAAAGCCAGAAAGTGACACAGAACACCAGTTCCAGTGATGCATCAACCAGACAAGGTCTGCTAAATCCGTAGGGACCGTGCATTTGGTGAAATCGGGGGTCTGCATTGTGAAACAAGTGAGTAAGCTGGCAGAAAGTCCGGTGGCTGCGCTGCAGTGTGGGGAACCTGCGGGTGGGCATTTGGAGATGGACTAGTTCTTTTTAAAACAAACAAACAAAAAAAAACCCCGGGAGTGGCTGCAGATATGGCGATGAGAACCGCGCAGTGAAGCACTGCAGGAGCAGGCTGTAGCCAACTCCTCGATGTCTGGCATGGAGGATAGCCCTCCCCACACCCACTCCTGATTGTCTCAGGGCCAGGGGGATAGTGGGTAGCCAAAAGGAGAAAGAAACCGTGCCCCTTGCAGACATCTCCCCGGCGGGCTGGACACACTCCTACCCGGGGACGGAGCCACAGCCCAGAGCTGTGCCAAAAGTGTTTCCCACAGTGCCACGCACACGCCACAATATCAGCCTTGGACAGCGGCCTTTAGTGCACCCACAGCTAACTATCCCGGAGCTGGGAAGGTGGAGCTGTGAGAAAAGGGGGAAATTAACACACCTCATTCAACCATCTTTAAAGCAGGCTGGGAATGCCCCTGCACGGCCCAGCAGCCCAGGGCTTCCCTGGAGGCCGGTGTGCACTTGTGACATGGCACAGCCTTCCCTCAGCAGAGGTCCTGGAAGAGCACAGCTGGGAAGGGGGATCCGCTCGGAAATCCCAGGGACACTACACCAATACCAGGGACTTGTGGGTCAGCGGCAGAGACAATCTGTGGCAAGACTGAAATGAAGGCTTAGACTCTTGTAACAGACTTAAATCTCCGGGAACACCTGGGAGGTTTGATTATTAAAGCTCCCCTGACTCCCTAACCACCCAGACACACGCCCCACATTCAGGGTGGACAGCACCAACAACACACGCAAACTTAGTGCACCCACTGAACCCCACAAGAATCAGATCCCCACACATCACAAAGACAAAGTCAGGGAGAACTGAACTTGAGGGGAATAGGTGACTCGCGGATGCCATCTGCTGGCTAGTTAAAGAAAGTATACGCCACCAAGCTGTAGATCTGAAAAATTAGATATTGGTATTACATCCAGAAAGAACTCTATCAAGTAAAGCAAATGCCTAGAGGCCAAAAACAATAGAAAATCTTAAAGCATATGATAAAACCAGAAGATATGGAGAACCCAACCCCAAACACCCAAATCTAAAGATCAGAAGAGACAGAGTACTTGGTGCAATTAATCAAAGACCTAAAATCAAACAATGAGAGCATGGCACAGGACATAAAGGAGATGAAGAAGAGCATGGCACAGGATATAAAGGACATGAAGAAGACCCTAGAAGAGCATAAAGAAGACACTGCAAGAGTAAATAAAAAAAATAGATGATCTTACGGAAATAAAAGAAACTGTTGGACAAATTAAAAAGACTCTGGATACTCATTATACAAGATTAGAGGAAGCTGAACAACGACTCAGCGTCCTTGAAGACCATAGAATGGAAAATGAAAGAACAAAAAAAAAGAATGGGGGAAAAAATAAAAATGGATCTCAGGGATATGATAGATAAAATAAAATGTCCAAATTTAAGACTCATTGGTGTCCCAGAAGGGGAAGAGAAGGATAAAGGTCTAGAAAGAGTATTCAAAGAAATTGTTGGGGAAAACTTTCCAAACCTGCTACACAATATAAATACACAAAGCATAAATGCCCAGCGAACTCCAAAAAGAAAAAATCCAAATAAACCCACTCCAAGATATATTCTGATCAGACTCTCAAATACTGAAGAGAAGGAGCAAGTTCTGAAAGCAGCAAGAGAAAAGCAATTCATCACATACAAAGGAAACATAAGACTAAGTAGTGACTACTCAGCGGCCACCATGGAGGCAAGAAGGCAGTGGCATGACATATTTAAAATTCTGAGAGAGAAAAATTTCTAACCAAGAATACTTTATCCAGCAAAACTCTCCTTCACATTTGAGGGACAGCTTAAATTTTTCTCAGACAAACAAATGCTGAAAGAGTTTGCTAATAAATGACCTGCCCTACTTCAGATACTAAAGGGAGCCCTACCAACAGAGAAACAAAGAAAGGAGAGATATAGAGAAATTTAACAGATATATATAGAACATTACATCCCAAATCACTAGGACACACATTTTTCTCTAGTGATCATGGATCTTTCTCCAGAATAGACCATATGCTGGGACATAAAACAAGCCTCAATAAATTAAAAAACAAACAAACAAACAAACAAAACTACTGAATATAGTCAAAGCACATTCTCTGACCACAACGGAATACAAATAGAAGTCAATAAGTTTTGATTTGTAACTCCACTATTTACTTCCTACAGGATCTAAAATACATAAACTCTAATGACAAATCAGTGGCTTTGGACTCAATGTATACTATGTAAATTCTGACAAGAACTACATAAAGGTGGGGGAATGGAGGAGTATAGGAACATAGTTCATGTGTCCTATAGAAGTTAAGCTGGTATCAAAGAAAAACAAGATTGTTATAGATTTAAGAGGTTAAATTTAAGCCCCACAGTAAACACAAAGAAATTATCAGAGAACATGATCATACAGATGAAAAGTAGAGTAAGGTTTACGAGAAGTGGGGGAAGGGGCAATGGGGAGTTAAGAAATGAATGTAGGGTTGCTGTCTGGGGTGAAGGGAAATTTCTAGTAATGGATGGTGGGAAGGTGATAGCATTACAACATTCTAAATGTGATTAATCCCAGTAATGGAATGCTAGGGAGGGGTCTGAATGAGAAGATTCAGGCCATATATGTTTTCACAATTGAGGAAAAAAAAAAAGAAAAAGATAGTCTAAATAGGCAATGACAATTAAATGCCAAGGATGGTCCTGGATGGGGTCTGAGGATGGAGGACAGGAGGCTCAAAGGGACACAGTGGGGACATAAGGAAAAAAAAAAAAAAAAAAGAAAGAAAAAAAAGGAAATATAGAACGTAAGCTTTGTATCAATGTTGAATTTCTTGAACTTCTTAGCTGCGTTTAATGGGACTGCATAAAAGAATGTTCTTGTTCATGGGAATTGTATATGTGAATTATATTGTTTGTTCAAGGATGTGTGCAGCTTGCTCTCATATGTTCAGAAGACAGAGCAATAGATGATGGATGACAGGGAGGGAGGGAGGGAGGGAAAGAAAGAAAGAAATGGTGGTGTGATGGGATGTTAAAGTTGGTGGATAGGGGTATTGGGGGTGGGGGTCAGGGTATGCTGGAGTTCTGTGTATGGGTTTTGTACTGTTTTTGCAACTGTTCCTGTAAGTTCGCATTTTTTTCAAAATAAAATTAAAAACAAACAAACAAACAAAAAAAAAACAAGCAATCCAATAGATGTGATGCCACAAAGTAAAAATAAAAGAGAAAAGCAAAATAAGACATTTTACCCACTAGACTGGGGTAAAGTCTTTCTTTTTATTTTTAAAAAGAAATTTTTTAAAATAAATACTTGATGTCAGGAAACAGGGACTCCCATCCACATTGTTGAAGGGTATTTAGAATGGAACATCCTTTTAGGAAAGCTATTTGGCAATAGCTATTACAATTTAAAATGTGTATACCCTTTTAATCCCAAATTCTACTTGTAGTCACTGATCTTAAAAAAATTTACTAAAAAATCTCATTGCAATATTGTTTGTAACAGGAAAAAGAAAAATCACAATCAAAATGTTGTAAAAGAGGAAAGTCTAAATAAACCACGATAAATTCATACTTTGCAATAATAGGCTGCTACCAAAAAAAGAAGATAGCACTGACATGGAAAGCTTTCCTGGACAAATTCAGTGGGAAAAAAGTAAGCTGGAGGAAAAAGATACAGTATGAGCATAGTACTACAAAAATGAAGGTATACATTTTATGTATCTGGAAGGATATATGTGGTAACAGTGGTTAATTTGGAGACAAAAGGAGAATATTCATTTTCTATATGTTGCTTGTGCAATTAAAAAGAATCACAAAAGAAGAAAAAATGAAGTAAGGTTTTAAATATACTTCAAATGGGAAGTGAAATATTTTCCCATCCCCTATCTCGTCTCATAAATAATCAGAGAATTTTCAGAAGACAGTGTAATGGAAAATTTATATACAAATTCAATTTGATAAAATAAACACTTTAACTACATGTACTGTTCAGCATAGGAGATTTCAAATATAACATTTCATTCTTTTCCTACTAGTTCCTGAGAAAATTTTGCTCCACCCCTACCCTGCTTTCACACACTACTGGAGATCTGTATAAAACTCGCCTAGCTGATATTCTAGGTTTATTTATATGCAGATCAACTCCTAATCAGACACATTTAAAGTGATCTGTACTCAGTTTCTACCATATTCTAAATATCATATTATGGTATGGGGATACAATGATGACATTACATTATCCTTGCTCTCAAGGAATTTATAGTCTGGTGGCTATATATGTATTAAAATTTCTTATCCTCAAATCTCATTAACATTAACTCTTTCAGTTAAGATATGACAAGTTCTTACTTAGTTTGGAGAAAAAGAATCAGTTCATTCTTAGACAATTTTAAGGAAAAAAGTAAGCATTGTTTGTTATTAAAAATGCCACATTTCTAAAACTGCTACCCCCAATACATGCTTCCAAAGTGTGACACAGGCATTTTCTAAATAAAAAGAGAAAATGATTATGAAATGAAAAATTAGGTATGGAAGAAGAAATAAAAAGAATTGCACTTTCTCATTCTACAAATATTTTGTAGTATTACTGATAACAACATCAAGATAGGCTTGTAAATAAAATAACCCTCTGAATTAAGTTATTCTGCAACAGTTCTCATTACCTCCAACATACACAGTATCAACTTTCCCTTCTTTTCAAAAGCTTATGGGAAGATCAATCTAGAAAGATCAGTGGGGCTTGATCCAAAGTTTCAGCATATTTATCCAGAAAATGATTTATGGAAAATATATGGGACTTCATACTCACATTGTTCAAATTTAGTAGTGAGGATTATTTAAGTGAATAGTATCTGCCTTTTAAAAACCTACTTTCAAAGATTTTGATTCCAGTGGAATCTCTGCTTTAGATTTTTTTGTGTGTATGTTAGTGAACTACCAGACTAACTTTTATATTTAGATACCTAGGGATATTTGTTCCTACTGTGCTTTATTGTTTTTGTCTTATCTTTCATTTCATTTCTGTTAGTGTCTATTAAGTAAATATGTCTGAAGCAACTTCACCTCTCTGAATGAGTGAAATGCAATGATTTTGTGAGTCATATTTTCCTCAAAGAGAAGTGATCCGTATTACTTACCTCTTAGGTTTCTCTGGTGATCTGAATACTTAGGATTATTGAAAGTCTGGCCACCAGAGTTAATGGATGTGACTGTACTGTAACTGAAAACACTGGACACAAAAAATCCTAACATACTGAAATAAAGGCTTTGCACCTATTTATACATATTTAAAGATTATTTTACCCAATTTTAATTCAACAGATTTCTCTCAGGAAAAGCAAAAACACACACACAGAAACTAAAAAGTATTATGACACTCATCTTACCTGAGCACCCACCAGCTGTAGCAATGCTGAGTTCACTGGGAGGAGCTCAATGTCTGTATTGATAGTGGTCTGATCAAATGGGCAAGCCTTGCGGTGTAGTTTATTCAGGCACATCTTGCAGACAGTATGGCCACAACCCAAACTGATGGGCTTTCGAATTGTTTCGTCGAAAGTCTGAGTGCAAATTGGGCAGGAAAGGAAATCCGTCCATTGTGGAGCTTGTACAGGCATTGCTTCTGGAGTTACAATTCACTAACATACACAAAAAAATTCTAAAGCAAAGATTCCACTGGAATCAAAATCTTTGAAAAGTCTGTCTCTTTTTTTTTTTAAATATCTTCTGTAGATACAGTCATCACATAGTGTGAAATATAACCTGAAAAATAAAGAAAAAGAAACAACTGAGAACGTCTTCCTTTTTGATCAACAATTGAAAAGGAATCTTAAGTCCAATATTACCCTATAACCTTCACTTACTGTATATTTCTATCATAATATATCCTTTTGCACTTTTACAGAATTACAGCCATAATAAATTGAGTCTAATCCCCTCATTTTAGACCCCAGAAGAGATGAAATAACTTGCCTAAAGTGACATTTGAAGTTTTTAATAAAATTAGATCCAGGACCTAGTTTCCTCAGTTTATCTAAGTCTCTGTTTTTTATTAAAAAAATTAGCCTTTCTAGGGGCTTAATAATGTTTTGCTTCTTGGTCTAGATATTGTTTACATAGGTGTGTTCAGTTGTGGAAATTCATCAAGCTCTACATTTATGTGCACCTTTTTTATCTTACACATCAATAAATAGTTTAAAAAAAAAAGGGGGGGGGGGCCTAAAATAAAAAGTTCCTTAAAATACTTATCAAATTAGGTGGGGGTAACAAAATAAAAAGAGGCTTTTTTAACGTTTACTTTTAAGAGTTTAAGATACTCTTACAAATTTACATACTGGTCGAATGCTGTCTCTTTTTTAAGCCGCCAGGTACAGCCTATACCTATTGCTATAATATGTTGTGATAGAACAACAGAGTTAAAATTATTTATTTCAAAAGATTCTTTAAATCCCCATATTTAAGAATGGTGGAACAATTACAATCAACTGGAATCTAATTATCCAGAACCCCTATATTATCAAATTTTACTTTCTACCTCTTCATTAGATACACTCCATTTTCAGTGTCGGATAAAAGCTAAATCGCAAAACTCATCACCTGTGCCTAACAGAAATTTTCTTTACAGTTTCTACTAAACATACTATGACTATAATTTTTTAAAATGAGAACTGATGCCCAGAATGATAATAAATTACAATAGCCTTACAAATTATTAAAGATACTATGCTCACTAGAGTCTGCTTATGAAGATACAGAAGCTGTAATAAACTAGAAAAGTAAGTTATCTTCATATTTTGTTCTTCAAATAATAACTTAACCTTGAATGCAAGTCAATTATTGATGAGAGAACAATTTCCATCAGGTTTACTAAAAATTTTGTCCATTCATTCAACAAATATTTACTAAGTACTACTATGTGCCAGGCTATGTGAATTGTTGGGGATACAGGGAAATGACAGTCATGGTAATCTGCCTTCATGGAGTTAACAGTCTAGTAAGCCTCAGCTTTGTTTAGGTTTTTGCAAAGCATATGACTAGATAAATGGAAAATTGAAAACAATTTTAATAATCTAGTAGACAGTTTCCAGTTCTGGATCTAAAATTAAAGTTATCCACACCTGTGTTCAAATGGCCTTTGCAATAAAAAGAAAGATTAAATTAAGAAACTGCCCAAATTTTGATTTCTATAAAACAGCATTATAAATACTTTTAATAAAATGCATATAAAAGCAGATTATGAGTAACTACAAATAGGATTACATTACATTATTACTATTTATATATTGAGACTGTCCTCTGGAATGCTAAAAAAGAAAGCACAATATCTAATTACTCCACTGGCATAGTAAAATGCTACAACTGTGCTTGGAGTTGTAGCATGTTGCAAAATAAAGAACTGAAAAGTGTTTAAAAGACATAATCATCTGAATGAAAGATGGTTATTAGTCAGAAAAAGTGTGCTGAAGCTGATTAAGTTGATAAAAATCAGCCACAGGAAACTTTCTATAGATTAGCAGAGCAGTTCGTATTAATGTCAATGAAGAATCTGACCCTTTGCAAAGAACTAGAGTTAATGGTTCCCTCCTTTTTACTTAAAATGTGTTAATTAATCACAAAGTAAAGATAAAACACACCACTTTATTCCCTTAAACATTATAACAAATTCAAAGGAGCACAAAATACAAATATTATATTACATATATTATAATTTTTACTATTTATAGAGCTATGTGCCGCATGTTGCTAAACACCTTACACAGGGCAAACCTATAAAAGGTATGTACAATTGTTATCTGTGTACTACAGTTGGTATAAACCAGTGTCACAAAGCTGCATTCCCTAACAGCTATTGGCAAACTTGCTGCCAAATCTAATGATCAGGTCATTGGTTTGATCTTATTTGTTTGCAAAGCAAGATATAAAACAGACAACCATTCTGCTCCTTTAAAGTGTCAAAGCCACTTCACTGGCTTTTCTTCTGATTTCTTAAACTTCTAAATGTTGGAGTTGTCGGGGCTGCCTTTGACCTCCTTTTCTCATCATTCTCCAGCTTACAACCCTGAAATAGCTTCCCATTATATTTAGAAGAAATCCATACTTCTTCACTAGATACAAATCAATAATCACACAACTAAAAACATGATTACAAATTACAGTAAGTGATATGGAGGTAAAGTAAAGTTCAGGGAGTTATCAGAATGTGTAACAAAGGAAACCCAACCAAACTGGGGTAGGAGTCTGTGGTGGGTTGATTTCCTAAGGAAGTGATACTTATGGTGAGATATGAAAGACATAAAGGCTGAATAAAAGTTATCTGTAAATGTGTATCAGGAGTGTGTAGATTCTCAGTAAAGGAAAGGCATAACCACAGGCTCTGAAACTAAGCGGAATATAAGGCAATTGGAGAGCTAGAAGAAAACTAAACAAAATAAAGAGCAGAGAGCAAGAGAAAAAGGTATGAGGTAAGGCTAAAAATTTTAGAAAGCAACAAGTAATACAGGACTTTCTAACTCATATTCTGCTATTTGGTTATCAATTGAAGAGTAATGTAAAGCCATTAAAGGATTTTAGGAAAAGGGTAACCCTCTTCATTGTTTTTGCTTTCCCCAGTCTGTAATATTATTCTCACTAACCACAGTCCACTGAGCTCTCCTTCAAGGCCCAGACAGGGAGTATAACCTAACAACTTCAGGTGACTTTTTTTCACTCCTGGGTTCTGAAGCACCTATATGCTGTTATGCCAGCATTATGCCTACTTTAAGAAAGCCTGACATGTAAAAAGTCCAACTCAGAGATGTTCTAGTCTAGTTGGCTAATGCTGCCAGAATGCAAAACACCAGAAATGGATTGACTTTTATAAAAGGGGGTTTATTTGGTGACACAGTTACAGTCTGAAGGCCATAAAGTGTCCATCAACCTTCAATGGAGAAAGGCCATTGGCATCTGGAAAACCTCCTGTAGCTGGGAAGGCACGTGGCTGGGGTCTGCTTGCTCCTAGGTTGCATTTCAAAATGGCGTTCTCCAAAATGTCTGTATCAGCTTCCAACGGCTGTCTTCAAAATGTCTGTCTCAGGTATAGTTCACTGTGAGCTCCTTCTGTCTGAGCTTATATAGTGCTCCAGTAAACTAAACAAGGCCCACGCTAAATGGGCAGGGCCACGCCTCCATGGAAACTATCCCGAGTTATCACCTACAGTTGGGTGAGTCATATCCCCATGGACACTGAACCAATAGGTTCCAACCCAATCCACACTAATATGTCTGCCCCCACAAGAATGCATTCAAGAATATGGCTTTTTCTGGGGGACATAAACACACAAACTGGTACATTCCACCCCCTGGACACCAGAAAAACATATTCTTTCCAAATACAAAATACATTCATCCAATCATAATATCACAAAAACTTAAATCATTTCAGTAACAACAGGCAAATACAAGATCCCATCAAAATCAGTTACAAGCGTGGTCTGTCCGAAAGCAAAATTCCCCTCTGGCTCTGTACCTGTGAAACTTAGAACAAGTTATTGGCTTCCAACATACAAAGGAGGGACAGTCATAGTGTAAACATTCCCACTGCCATAAGGAGAAACTGAAGGGAAAACAGGGTTTAAAGGACTAAAACAATTCCTAAAACCCACAGGGCAAACTCCATTAGATTTCAAAGTCTGAGAGTTACTAACAGAAAGATGTTGAAACCTTGGGGCTTGAGAGAGTGGGAGTCCAACCCCTTTCAAGGGCCTTTGCAGCAGCCCTTTTCTCTCCAAATGCTGGGGTGAGTACTCCAACATATCCACACACAGAGAAGACCACCTTCTTCTCAGCTCCACCCTCCTCAAACATCGAGGTGCCACAAGGACTCTGCCTTTCTGGGGCAAAGGCTCTACCCTCTCTGAACAGTGGAGTGGTGGCCAGGCTCTCCCCAATTCTCTGGGAATGTGCTCCACCCTCTTTGGGGCTTGGGGTGGCAAAATTCTTCCTGAACATCAAGGTGGAAGGATCATCCTCGATCTCCAGGGCAAATTCACCCTTTCCATGCGTGTGGGCCACTCCACTCTCCCAGCCCAAAACCTCTTGACTCCAGACCTCAACCTCTATGGCTCTGTCTCTGAAGAAATTTTTCCTTCAGTTTGTTCCTTGTCTGTCTCCTCCAGTCCAGGCCAGCAGCATTTCTGTCTGTAAAGAGCTTGCAAAAATTCTGTTGGCTTCTCATGAAGCACACAAGGGTCAAAGCCATCAGACAATAGGACTTTCCACAAATCCTTTCTGCTTAACTCCTTCTCCAATCTTGGCTTGTACTGAAATGATGGCTGGGTTCCATGTTTGGTTAAATCCTCACGTGGGGCTACAGCTTCTAGGGTTCCACCCTCTGGAAGCCTGGAATTTTCCAAACCATCAGTTTCTGGTTTCTTTGAACCCAAGAGTTCAGTTCTAAGTTTATTTCTCTCTGCTCACATTTTACTATAAGCTGCAAGGAGAAGCCATGCTGTATCTACAACATTTAGTTTTGAAATCTCATCAGCCAAGTATCCCAGCTCGTAACCTTCAAATTCTTCCTTCCATCCAACACCAGGACTCAATTCTGCCAAATTCTCTGGCACTGTAAAACAAGGATCACTGTTCTTCTAGTTTGTAACAATACATTCATCATTTCTGTTCAAGGCCTTGTTGGAACTATCTTTAGAGTACATATTTCTACTAACAGTCTCTACAAAGCAGTTTAGGCCTTTTCTGTCAAGCTCCTCACAGTTCTCCCAGAATCTTCCCCTTATCCATTTAAAAAGCCGTTACATGTTTGGTATTTGCAAACTCAGCAACACCAGCGCCCCACTCTTGGTACTAGCTTGCCAATGCTGCTGGAATGCAAAACACCAGAAATGGATTGGCTTTTATAAAGGGGGTGTATTTGGTTACAAAGTTACAGTCTTAAGGCCATAAAGTGTCCAAGGTAAGTCATCAACAATCGGGTACCTTCACTAGAGGATGGCCAATGGCATCCAGAAAACCTCTGTTAGCTGGGAAGGCACGTGGCTGGTGTCTGTTCCAGAGTGCTGGTTTCAAAATGGCTTTCTCCCAGGATGTTCCTCTCTCAGCTCCTGTAAGTTCTTCAAAGTGTCCCTCTTGGCTGCAGCAAGCTCACTCCTTCTGTCTGAGCTTATATAGTGTTCCAGTGAACTAATCAAGGCCCATGCTGAATGGGTGGGGCCACGCCTCCACGGAGACGATCCAATCAGAGTTATCACCGATACAGTTGGGTGGGTCACATCCCCATGGACACTGAACCAATAGATTCCAACCCAACTCACACTAGTATGTCTGCCCCCACAAGAATGCATTAAAGAATATGGCTTTTTCTGGGGGACATAAATACATAAACCAGCACACAGAACATATAAATTATGGTGATTGTTCATATTACAGAAAGAGTACTTTACCAAAGTATTCATAAATAATAGGATTTTTTAAAAAGAAAGGCTAGAAATCTTTGTAATTAACATTGGAAACACTAAGTGTACAACAAGAGGGGAATAACTAGATAAACAGAGGTACAAACATACTATGGAGAGGTACAGAATGATTAAAAACATAGATTTATGCATGAAGAAATAGAAAAGATCCAGGATATTAAGTAAAAACAAAATCTGCAGACCAATACATATGATAATCATTTGTGTTGGGGGAAAAAAAACAACAACATATAAGTCTATTAATGCAGGGAAATGGAAGAAGAATATATATTTTTTCCATTCTTTTACTTTCAAACTACTGGTATCATTTCTCAACTTGGGTTCAGGTCAGAAAGGACATGCAAGTCTTCATGACCTGGGTGGGATTCAGCAATGGATGCTTAGATATGACACCAAAAGCACAAACAACAAAAGAAAAAAAGAGATAAATTTGACTTCATCAAAATTAAAAACTTTTGTGTAGAGGAAATTATCAAGAAAATGAAAAGATAACCTATAGTATGAAGAAAATTATCAGATAAGGGTTAATGTCTAGAATATATAAAGAACTTTTACAATGCAACAACAAAAAGACAAACAACCCTATTAAAAAATAGGCAAAAGAACTGGACAGAAATTTCTCCAATGAAGATATGCTAATGGCCAATAAACACATGAAAAGATGCTCAGTATCATTAGTCACTAGGGAAATACAAATCAAAACCAGAAGGATGGCTATTATTTTCAAAAACAGAAAATAAATACTGCAATGCATGTGAAGAAATTGGAACTACAGTGCATTGTTGGTGAGAATGTAGTCACTGTGGAAAGCAATATGATGATTTCTCAAAAAGTTTAACACAGAATTATCATATGACCAAACAATTCCACTTCCAGGTAAACAGCAAAAGACAGTGAAAAGAGGACTTCAAACACATACTTGTGCATGAATGTTTACAGCATTACTTACAATACTAAAATGTAGAAACAACCTAAGTGTCCATGAGCAAATAAATGAATAAACGAAATGTAATACATACATACAATAGAATATCATTTGGCTATAAGAAAGAATGAAGTTACGAAATTCACTGTAACATACAAGAATCTTTAAAACATTATGTTCAGTGAAAAAAGCAAGGCACATACGGACAAAAATTGTATGATATATTTATAAGACAAAACTAGAAACTGCAAGTTCGCAGAAATAGAAAGATTAGACTTTGCCAGAGAATGGGGGAAAGGGTGAGAAGGGTGAGGGGGAGTGTTTGTTAAAAAGAAAGTGGGGGGAGGGTTTTGCTGAATTTTATGTAATTAAATTATATCTCAATAATTTATTCTTTAAAGGAGAATGACTACAATAAAAAAAGAATCACAAGTTGGGATCCATGGACATGTTTGTACTTCAAAGCCTATGACAGTAGTATTTCACAATGGAGACTTAGCTGTTCATTAAAAATGAAAGTAGGAGGCGGGGCAAGATGGCAGACTGGTGAGCTGTATGTTTTAGTTACTCCTCCAGGAAAGTAGGTAAAAAGCCAGGAACTGCGTGGACTGGACACCACAGAGCAATCTGTCTTTGGGCATACTTCATACAACACTCATGAAAACGTGGAACTGCTGAGATCAGCGAAATCTGTAAGTTTTTGCGGCCAGGGGACCCGTGCCCCTCCCTGCCAGGCTCAGTCCCGGGGGAGGAGGGGCTGTCAGCTCCAGGAAGGAGAAGGGAGAATTGCAGTGGCTGCTCTTATCGGAAACTCATTCTACTGATTCAAACTCCAACCATAGATAGACTGAGACCAGACACCAGAGAATCTGAGAGCAGCCAGCCCAGCAGAGAGGAGACAGGCATAGAAAAAAAACAACACGAAAAACTCCAAAATAAAAGCAGAGGATTTTTGGAGTTCTGGTGAACACAGAAAGGGGAAGGGCGGAGATCAGGCCTTGAGGCGCATATGCAAATCCCGAAGCAAGGCTGATCTCTCTGCCCTGTGCACCTTTCCTTAATGGCCCTGGTTGCTTTGTCTATTAGCATTTCAATAACCCATTAGATCTCTGAGGAGGGCCATTTTTTTTTTTTTTTTAAATCCTTTTTGCTTTTTCTAAAACAATTACTCTAAGAAGCTCAATACAGAAAGCTTCAAAGAATTGAAATTTGGGCACGTCAAGTCAAGAGCAGAACTAAGAGAGCTCTGAGACAAAAGGCAATAATCCAGTGGCTGAGAAAATTCACTAAACAACACAACTTCCCAAGAAAACAGGGGTGTCCGCTCACAGCCACCATCCTGGTGGACAGGAAACACTCCTGCCCATCGCCAGCCCCATAGCCCAGAGCTGCCCCAGACAACCCAGTGTGACGGAAGTGCTTCAAATAACAGGCACACACCACAAAACTGGGCGTGGACATTAGCCTTCCCTGCAACCTCAGCTGAATGTCCCAGAGCTGGGAAGGGGGAGCAGTGTGAATTAACAGAGCCCCATTCAGCCATCATTTGAGCAGACTGGGAGCCTCCCTACACAGCCCAGCAGCCCAGAACTGCCCTGGGGGGACGGCACTCACCTGTGACATAGCACAGTCATCCCTCAACAGAGGACCCGGGGTGCACAGCCTGGAAGAGGGGCCCACTTGCAAGTCTCAGGAGCCATACGCCAATACCAAAGACTTGTGGGTCAGTGGCAGAGACAAACTGTGGCAGGACTGAACTGAAGGATTAGACTATTGCAGTAGCTTTAAAACTCTAGGATCATCAGGGAGATTTGATTGTCAGGGCCACCCCCCCTCCCCGACTGCCCAGAAACACGCCCCACATACAGGGCAGGCAACACCAACTACACACGCAAGCTTGGTACACCAATTGGGCCCCACAAGACTCACTCCCCCACTCACCAAAAAGGCTAAGCAGGGGAGATCTGGCTTGTGGAGAACAGGTGGCTCGTGGACGCCACCTGCTGGTTAGTTAGAGAAAGTCTACTCCACGAAGCTGTAGATCTGATAAATTAGAGATAAGGACTTCAACTAGTCTACAAACCCTAAAAGAACCCTATCAAGTTCAGCAAATGCCACGAGGCCAAAAACAACAGAAAATTATAAAGCATATGAAAAAACCAGACGATATGGATAACCCAAGCCCAAGCACCCAAATCAAAAGACCAGAAGAGACACACCTAGAGCAGCTACTCAAAGAACTAAAGATGAACAATGAGACCCTAGTACGGGATATGAAGGAAATCAAGAAGACCCTAGAAGAGCATAAAGAAGACATTGCAAGACTAAATAAAAAAATGGATGATCTTATGGAAATTAAAGAAACTGTTGACCAAATTAAAAAGATTCTGGACACTCATAGTACAAGACTAGAGGAAGTTGAACAACGAATCAGTGACCTGGAAGATGACAGAATGGAAAATGAAAGCATAAAAGAAAGAATGAGGAAAAAAATTGAAAAACTCGAAATGGACCTCAGGGATATGATAGATAATATGAAACGTCCGAATATAAGACTCATTGGTGTCCCAGAAGGGGAAGAAAAGGGTAAAGGTCTAGGAAGAGTATTCAAAGAAATTGTTGGGGAAAACTTCCCAAATCTTCTAAACAACATAAATACACAAATCATAAATGCTCAGCGAACTCCAAATAGAATAAATCCAAAAAAACCCACTCCGAGACATATACTGATCACACTGTCAAACATAGAAGAGAAGGAGCAAGTTCTGAAAGCAGCAAGAGAAAAGCAATTCACCACATACAAAGGAAACAGCATAAGACTAAGTAGTGACTACTCAGCAGCCACCATGGAGGCAAGAAGGCAGTGGCACGATATATTTAAAATTCTGAGTGAGAGGAATTTCCAGCCAAGAATACTTTATCCAGCAAAGCTCTCCTTCAAATTTGAGGGAGAGCTTAAATTTTTCACAGACAAACAAATGCTGAGAGAATTTGCTAACAAGAGACCTGCCCTACTGGAGATACTAAAGGGAGCCCTACAGACAGAGAAACAAAGACAGGACAGAGAGACTTGGAGAAAGGTTCAGTACTAAAGAGATTCGGTATGGGTACAATAAAGGATATTAATAGAGAGAGGGAAAAATATGGCAAACATAATCCAAAGGATAAGATGGCCGATTCAAGAAATGCCTTCACGGTTTTAACGTTGAATGTAAATGGATTAAACTCCCCAATTAAAAGATATAGATTCGCAGAATGGATCAAAAAAAATGAACCATCAATATGTTGCATACAAGAGACTCATCTTAGACACAGGGACACAAAGAAACTGAAAGTGAAAGGATGGAAAAAAATATTTCATGCAAGCCACAGCCAAAAGAAAGCAGGTGTAGCAATATTAATCTCAGATAAAATAGACTTCAAATGCAGGGATGTTTTGAGAGACAAAGAAGGCCACTACATACTAATAAAAGGGGCAATTCAGCAAGAAGAAATAACAATCGTAAATGCCTATGCACCCAATCAAGGTGCCACAAAATACATGAGAGAAACATTGGCAAAACTAAAGGAAGCAATTGATGTTTCCACAATAATTGTGGGAGACTTCAACACATCACTCTCTCCTATAGATAGATCAACCAGACAGAAGACCAATAAGGAAATTGAAAACCTAAACAATCTGATAAATGAATTAGATTTAACAGACATCTACAGGACATTACATCCCAAATCACCAGGATACACATACTTTTCTAGTGCTCACGGAACTTTCTCCAGAATAGATCATATGCTGGGACATAAAACAAGCCTCAATAAATTTAAAAAGATTGAAATTATTCAAAGCACATTCTCTGACCACAATGGAATACAATTAGAAGTCAATAACCATCAGAGACTTAGAAAATTCACAAACACCTGGAGGTTAAACAACACACTCCTAAACAATCAGTGGGTTAAAGAAGAAATAGCAAGAGAAATTGCTAAATATATAGAGACGAATGAAAATGAGAACACAACATACCAAAACCTATGGGATGCAGCAAAAGCAGTGCTAAGGGGGAAATTTATAGCACTAAACGCATATATTAAAAAGGAAGAAAGAGCCAAAATCAAAGAACTAATGGATCAACTGAAGAAGCTAGAAAATGAACAGCAAACCAATCCTAAACCAAGTACAAGAAAAGAAATAACAAGGATTAAAGCAGAAATAAATGACATAGAGAACAAAAAAACAATAGAAAGGATAAATATCACCAAAAGTTGGTTCTTTGAGAAGATCAACAAGATTGACAAGCCCCTAGCTAGACTGACAAAATCAAAAAGAGAGAAGACCCATATAAACAAAATAATGAATGAAAAAGGTGACATAACAGCAGATCCTGAAGAAATTAAAAAAATTATAAGAGGATATTATGAACAACTGTATGGCAACAAACTGGATAATGTAGAAGAAATGGACAATTTCCTGGAAACATATGAACAACCTAGACTGACCAGAGAAGAAATAGAAGACCTCAACCAACCCATAACAAGCAAAGAGATCCAATCAGTCATCAAAAATCTTCCCACAAATAAATGCCCAGGGCCAGATGGCTTCACAGGGGAATTCTACCAAACTTTCCAGAAAGAACTGACACCAATCTTACTCAAACTCTTTCAAAACATTGAAAAAAATGGAACACTACCTAACTCATTTTATGAAGCTAACATCAATCTAATACCAAAACCAGGCAAAGATGTTACAAAAAAGGAAAACTACCGGCCAATCTCCCTAATGAATATAGATGCAAAAATCCTCAACAAAATACTTGCAAATCGAATCCAAAGACACATTAAAAAAATCATACACCATGACCAAGTGGGGTTCATTCCAGGCATGCAAGGATGGTTCAACATAAGAAAAACAATCAATGTACTACAACACATTAAAAACTCGAAAGGGAAAAATCAATTGATCATCTCAATAGATGCTGAAAAAGCATTTGACAAAATCCAACATCCCTTTTTGATAAAAACACTTCAAAAGGTAGGAATTGAAGGAAACTTCCTCAACATGATAAAGAGCATATATGAAAAACCCACAGCCAGCATAGTACTCAATGGTGAGAGACTGAAAGCCTTCCCTCTAAGATCAGGAACAAGACAAGGATGCCCGCTGTCACCACTGTTATTCAACATTGTGCTGGAAGTGCTAGCCAGGGCAATCCGGCAAGACAAAGAAATAAAAGGCATCCAAATTGGAAAAGAAGAAGTAAAACTGTCATTGTTTGCAGATGATATGATCTTATATCTAGAAAACCCTGAGAAATCAACGATACAGCTACTAGAGCTAATAAACAAATTTAGCAAAGTAGCGGGATACAAGATTAATGCACATAAGTCAGTAATGTTTCTATATGCTAGAAATGAACAAACTGAAGAGACACTCAAGAAAAAGATACCATTTTCAATAGCAACTAAAAAAATCAAGTACCTAGGAATCAACTTAACCAAAGATGTAAAAGACCTATACAAAGAAAACTACATAACTCTACTAAAAGAAATAGAAGGGGACCTTAAAAGATGGAAAAATATTCCATGTTCATGGATAGGAAGGCTAAATGTCATTAAGATGTCAATTCTACCCAAACTCATCTACAGATTCAATGCAATCCCAATCAAAATTCCAACAACCTACTTTGCAGACTTGGAAAAGCTAGTTATCAAATTTATTTGGAAAGGGAAGATGCCTCGAATTGCTAAAGACACTCTAAAAAAGAAAAACGAAGTGGGAGGACTTACACTCCCTGACTTTGAAGCTTATTATAAAGCCACAGTTGCCAAAACAGCATGGTACTGGCACAAAGATAGACATATAGATCAATGGAATCGAATTGAGAATTCAGAAATAGACCCTCAGATCTATGGCCGACTGATCTTTGATAAGGCCCCCAAAGTCACCGAACTGAGCCATAATGGTCTTTTCAACAAATGGGGCTGGGAGAGTTGGATATCCATATCCAAAAGAATGAAAGAGGACCCCTACCTCACCCCCTACACAAAAATTAACTCAAAATGGACCAAAGATCTCAATATAAAAGAAAGTACCATAAAACTCCTAGAAGATAATGTAGGAAAACATCTTCAAGACCTTGTATTAGGAGGCCACTTCCTAGACTTTACACCCAAAGCACAAGCAACAAAAGAGAAAATAGATAAATGGGAACTCCTCAAGCTTAGAAGTTTCTGCACCTCAAAGGAATTTCTCAAAAAGGTAAAGAGGCAGCCAACTCAATGGGAAAAAATTTTTGGAAACCATGTATCTGACAAAAGACTGATATCTTGCATATACAAAGAAATCCTACAACTCAATGACAATAGTACAGACAGCCCAATTATAAAATGGGCAAAAGATATGAAAAGACAGTTCTCTGAAGAGGAAATACAAATGGCCAAGAAACACATGAAAAAATGTTCAGCTTCACTAGCTATTAGAGAGATGCAAATGAAGACCACAATGAGATACCATCTAACACCGGTTAGAATGGCTGCCATTAAACAAACAGGAAACTACAAATGCTGGAGGGGATGTGGAGAAATTGGAACTCTTATTCATTGTTGGTGGGACTGTATAATGGTTCAGCCACTCTGGAAGTCAGTCTGGCAGTTCCTTAGAAAACTAGATATAGAGCTACCATTCGATCCAGCGATTGCACTTCTCGGTATATACCCGGAAGATCGGAAAGCAGTGACACGAACAGATATCTGCACGCCAATGTTCATAGCAGCATTATTCACAATTGCCAAGAGATGGAAACAACCCAAATGTCCTTCAACAGATGAGTGGATAAATAAAATGTGGTATATACACACGATGGAATACTACGCGGCAGTAAGAAGGAACGATCTGGTGAAACATATGACAACATGGATGAACCTTGAAGACATAATGCTGAGCGAAATAAGCCAGGCAAAAAAGAGAAATATTATATGCTACCACTAATGTGAACTTTGAAAAATGTAAAACAAATGGTTTATAATGTAGAATGTAGGGGAACTAGCAGTAGAGAGCAATTAAGGAAGGGGGAACAATAATCCAAGAAGAACAGATAAGCTATTTAACGTTCTGGGGATGCCCAGAAATGACTATGGTCTGTTAATTTCTGATGGATGTAGTAGGAACAAGTTCACTGAAATGTTGCTATATTATGTAACTTTCTTGGGGTAAAGTAGGAACATGTTGGAAGTTAAGCAGTTATCTTAGGTTAATTGTCTTTTTCTTACTCCCTTGCTATGGTCTCTTTGAAATGTTCTTTTATTGTATGTTTGTTTTCTTTTTAACTTTTTTTTTCATACAGTTGATTTGAAAAAAGAAGGGAAAGTTAAAAAAAAAAAAAAAAAGATGTAGTGCCCCCTTGAGGAGCCTGTGGAGAATGCAGGGTTATTCGCCTACCCCACCTCCATGGTTGCTAACATGACCACAGACATAGGGGACTGGTGGTTTGATGGGTTGAGCCCTCTACCATAAGTTTTACCCTTGGGAAGACGGTTGCTGCAAAGGAGAGGCTAGGCCTCCCTGTATTTGTGCCTAAGAGTCTCCTCCTGAATGCCTCTTTGTTGCTCAGATGTGGCCCTCTCTCTCTGGCTAAGCCAACTTGAAAGGTGAAATCACTACCCTCCCCCCTACGTGGGATCAGACACCCAGGGAAGTGAATCTCCCTGGCAACGTGGAATATGACTCCCGGGGAGGAATGTAGACCCGGCATCGTGGGATGGAGAACATCTTCTTGACCAAAAGGGGGATGTGAAAGGAAATGAAATAAGCTTCAGTGGCAGAGAGATTCCAAAACGAGCCGAGAGATCACTCTGGTGGGCACTCTTACGCACACTTTAGACAACCTTTTTTAGGTTCTAAAGAATTGGGGTAGCTGGTGGTGGATACCTGAAACTATTAAACTACAACCCAGAACCCATGAAACTCGAAGACAGTTGTATAAAAATGTAGCTTATGAGGGGTGACAGTGGGATTGGGAATGCCATAAGGACCAAACTCCACTTTGTCTAGTTTATGGATGGATGTGTAGAAAAGTAGGGGAAGCAAACAAACAGACAAAGGTACCTAGTGTTCTTTTTTACTTCAATTGCTCTTTTTCACTCTGATTATTATTCTTGTTATTTTTGTGTGTGTGCTAATGAAGGTGTCAGGGATTGATTTAGGTGATGAATGTACAACTATGTAACGGTACTGTAAACAATCGAAAGTACAATTTGTTTTGTATGACTGCGTGGTATGTGAATATATCTCAATAAAATGATGATTAAAAAAAAAATAAAAAAAAAAAATAAAAACAAGAAAAAAAAAAAAATGAAAGTAAATGCAAATTTCCAAAACTGGTTGTTTTCTTTGTGAAAACTGATACCATTTCTTAATTAAGGCTCTTTTCTAAATTATAAAGATAACTCAGTCCCAATGCAAAAGATTCATGAATAAATTCTGAAGACTAGGCCAAATACTTTGACACAATTTCAGTCTTTAGGGGACACATTTTGAAATCAGTCCTCCAACTGCAATAATGGCTTATTTTTATACAAGAAATTAGCTCCTCCTGTCCAGAGAAGTTATTTTGAGACACAATGACAAATCTGACTGGCAAGTAACTTTGAATGTTCACAATGAAAAGAAAATCTAACCTGTGCCTAGTAAAATTATTGGTAAATACTATCCTATAAAATGAAATAAGCTTCAGTGGCAGAGAGATTCCAGAAGGAGCCGAGAAGTCACTCTGGTGAGCACTCTTACGCACAATATAGACAACCCTTTTTAGGTTCTAATGAATTGGAATAGCTAGCAGTAAATACCTGAAACTATCAAACTACAACCCAGAACCCTTGAATCTTGAAGACAAATTGTATAAAAATGTAGCTTATGAGGGGTGACAATGTGATTGGGAAAGTCATATGGACCACACTCCCCTTTGTCCAGTGCATGGATGGAAGAGTAGAAAAATGGGGGCCAAAAAAAAAAAAAAAAGCACCCAGTGTTCTTTTTTACTTTAGTTGTTCTTTTTCACTTTAATTTTTATTCTTATTATTTTTGTATGTGTAGTAATGAAAATGTTAAAAAATTAATTTTGGTGATGAACACAACTATATAATGGTACTGTGAACAACTAAATGTATGTTTTGTATGATTGCATGGTATGTGAATATATCGCAAAAAAATTGAATTAAAAAAATACTATCCTATAGAATCTGGAGCAATCCAATGATATTGAGACATTCTAAAGTTTTAAATGATTTCTCCCCCCAACATTACAAAACAGAAGCCTACAAACCAAACACAGTAAAGGCTTCCAAATCCAAATATTCTTATAGTAAAGCAGTTTGATATTAACCAGTTTAAAAAGTGTAAGTGCAATTAAAAATGTACTTTTTACAATGAACATGCTTTAGTTTCATAATCAGTAAACACACGTACAAATATTTCTGCTTTGGAAAGGGAGATGGGACACCTCAAGGATTCTGTACTCAAATACAAAATCTAGGTTTTTGTTTGGTTATTATAAGCGGACAACTTACAGTATGAGCAAAAGAGTTTTAATATATTAAAGCTGGTGAACACAGAAGAAAAAACCCTAAAACTTTACCTTTTGGAGGGCTTCTGGGATGCTACTTATCAGAAAACTATACTGGCATTCCTATCTCTGAAGGCAATTATCAGAGGTTCAGCTAATAAATGAAAAATATAAGCAAATGGAGACTTGAAGGAAAGATGAGTTCTAAAATAATAATAGAATTTACTGTGGGTCAAAATATTCTAAAAACCTGAGGTACACTAGTGTTCTTTTTTACTTCAATTGCTCTTTTTCACTCTAATTATTATTCTTGTTATTTTTGTGTGTGTGCTAATGAAGGTGTCAGGGATTGATTTAGGTGATGAATGTACAACTATGTAATGGTACTGTAAACAATCGAAAGTACAATTTGTTTTGTATGACTGCGTGGTATGTGAATATATCTCAATAAAATGATGATTAAAAAAAAAAAAAAAAAAACCTGAGGTACATTATCACATTTAATTCTGATAATAATCTTGCAAAGCACTGTGCTCTTAAGAAAATCAAGGCTCAGAACACTTAAGCAATGTTCTCAAGGTTCCACAACCAGTAAATACAATTGAGATTCAAACTATACTTTACCCACCCCATCCCACTCCCACTATTTTAGACTTTTTCCTGAACTTTCTTAATCATTTGTGGCGGTAGGCTGCAAAAGAGCCACAATTCCTATCAGCTCTGCAGGTAAGCTTCTTCTGTAATTTGATTTTCCTCTTCTTTCCATCAAGAGATGGAGTCCATTTCCCCAACCCTCAAATCAGAGTGGCCCTGTAACTTGCTTTGAACAAATGCCAGAGTCGAAGGCTTCAAGAGCCTTACAGCTTCTGCTCTCACTCTCTTGGAAAGTGTGAGGAAGCTTGAATTAGCCTGCTGGGAGGATGGGTCCACATAGAACAGAGAAAAGCTGTTCCATCTCAGACCCTAGAACAACCAGCTCCAATATGAGCTGCCAGATGTCTGAAGCGCTTGAGTACCCTCTGGGGAGACAAACAGAAGAACCACCCAGCAAACCACAACCAAATTGCTGACTCACAGAATCATGGGCAAATAAAATGGTCATTTTAAGCCACTAAGTTTTGAGGTGTTTTGTTATTCAACAATAGATATCTGATATTTGTTTTTATAATTAAGACATAAAAATTAACATTTATAAATCTTGAAGGATTCTCTCAACGGAATTATAATCTTTTCATAGAGTGAATCTATTCTCATTTTAAGGGCCTCAAAACTGCTGAGATATTGAAGTATCCTCACAAGCACAACATGCCTAAATTTAGTTTCTTAATCCTACAGCATAAATATCAGTAACTAAAAATGAGAAGCATTCAAGTGTACCAAAATGGTACCTTTTCAAAGCACAGCATGGACAACAAACTCCTTTTGACTTAAAAACATGTACTGCTGAGGCTCAATTTAAAAGTATCTAAAACTTTTTTTTTTTATAGTTAACAGAAACTCTGGATTATGCTTCCTTTAATGTAACAAAGGCAATATCCCAATGCTAAATGCCTATAAGAGGGGGACATAAGGTAGAAGTATGGTACACTTGGAAATGGTAATGTTGTCTGACTCTTTTGTTCAACTTTAGTTTAATTCTATCTTTCCTTCCACTGTTTTTTTTCATTTAATAAATTTTATTTTGAAATAAATTCAATCTTACAGGAACAGTTGCAAAAACAGTACAAACCCCATACACAGAACTCCATCATACCCCAACCCCCCTCCCCCAATACCCTGATCCTTCACCTTTAAGATCCTGTCACACCACTGTCTCTCTCTTTCCGTCCCTCTCCTCCTCCCTCCCTCCCTCCCTCCCTATCATCCATCATCTATTGCTCTGTCCTCTGAACATATGAGGGCAAGCTGCACATATCTTTGAACAAACAATATAATTCACATATACCTTTCCCATGGACAAGAACATTCTCTTACACAATCTCATTAAGTGCAGCTAAGAAGTTCAAGAAATTCAACATTGATACAAAGCTTACATTCTATATTTCCTTTTTTTTTTTTTCTTGTGTCCCAGCTGTGTCCCTTTGAGCCTCCTCTCCTTCATCCTCAGATCCTGTCCAGGATCATTCTTGGCATCTAATTGTCATCTATTTAGACTGCCCTTTTTTTTTTTTTTCAATTGTGGAAACATATATATAGCCTAAATCTTCCCATACCACCCCCCTACCTAGCATTCCATTAGTGGGATTAATCACATTTAGAATGTTGCAATGCTATCACCTTCCCACCATCCATTTCTAGAAGTTTCCCTTCAGCACAAACAGAAACCCTACTCTCATTCTTAATTCCCCATTGCCCCTTCCCCCACTTCTCAGAACCCCTACTTTACTTTTCATCTCTACATTCATATTCTGATACTTTCTTTTGTGTTTCCCGTGGGGCTTAAATTTAACATCTTAAATCTATAACAATCTTGTTTTTCTTTGATACCAACTTAACTTCCATATGACACATAAACTATGTTCCTATACTCCATCATTCCCCCATCTTTATGTAGTTCTTGTCAAAAATTAAATATTTTATATTGAGTCCAAAGCCACTGATTCATCATTGCAGCTCATGTATTTTAGATCCTGTAGGAAGTAAATAGTGAAGTTATAAATCAACAATACAGTAGTATTGGTATTTATATTTACCATGTGACCTTTAGTGGAAATCTTTATTTCTTCATGTAGTTTCAGTCAATGTGTGTCAGTGTCCCTTCCTTTCGGCCTGCTCAACTCCCTTTAACATTTCTCATAGGACTGATTAATGGTGATGAAGTCCCTCAGTTTTTGATTATCCAGGAATGTCTTCATCTCCCCCTCATTTTTATCCTCCAGGTGTTCGTGAATTCTCCAAGTCTCTGATGGTTATTGACCTCTATTTGTATTCCACTGTGGTCAGAGAATGTGCTTTGAACAAATTCATTTTTTTTTTTTTTAATTTTATTGAGGCTTGTTTTTATGTCCCAGCATATGGTCCATTCTGGAGAAAGATGTGTGATCACTAGAGAAGAATGTGTCCCGTTGACCTGGGATGTAATATTCTATATATGACTGTTAAAATTTTCTCTCTCTCTCTCTCTCTCTCTCCTTTCTTTGTTTCTCTGTCAGTAGGGCTCCCTTTAGTATCCAAAGTAGGGCAGGTCTTTTATTAGCAAAATCTCCAAGCATTTGTTAGTCTGTAAAAAATTTAAGCTCTCCTTCAAATTTGAAGGAGAGTTTTGCTGGATAAAGTATTCTTGGTTAGAAATTTTTCTCTCTCAGAATTTTAAATGTCATGCCACTGCCTTCTTGCCTCCATGGTGGCCCTGAGTAGTCAATACTTAGTCTTACGTTGTTTCCTTTGTATGTGGTGAATTGCTTTTCTCTTGCTGCTTTCAGAACTTGCTCCTTCTCTTCAGTATTTGACAGTCTGATCAGAATATGTCTTGGAGTGGGTTTATTTGGATTTATTCTATTTGGAGTTCGCTAGGTATGCTTTGTGTATTTACATTGTGTAGACGGTTTGGGAAGTTTTCCCCAACAATTTCTTTGAATACTCTTTCTAGACCTTTACCCTTCTCTTCCCCTTCTGGGACACCAACAAGTCTTAAATTTGGATGTTTTATTTTATCTATCATATCCCTGAGATCCATTTCGATTTTTTCAATTTTTTTCCCCATGCTTTTTTTGTTCTTTCATTTTCTGTTCTGTGGTCCTCAAGGAGGCTGAGTTGTTGTTCAACTTCCTCTAATCTTGTATTATGAGAATCCAGAGTCTTTTTAATTTGGCCTACAGTTTCTTTAATTTCCATAAGATCTTCTATTTTTTATTTACTCTTGCAATATCTTCTTTATGCTCTTCTAGGGTCTTCTTTATGTTTTTTATATCCTGTGACATGCTCTTCTTCATGTCCTTTATATCCCGTGCCATGCTCTCATTGCCTGTCTATAGTTCTTTGATTAACTGCACCAAGTACTGTGTGTCTTCCGATCTTTTGATTTGGGTGTTTGGGTTCGGGTTCTCCATATTGTCTGGTTTTATCATATGCTTTAAGATTTTCTGTTGTTTTTGGCCTCTTGGCATTTGCTTTACTTGATAGGGTTCTTTCAGGGTCTATAAAATACCAATCTCTAATTTGTCAGATCTACAGCTTGGTGGCATATACTTTCTCTAACTAACCAGCAGATGGATTCTGTGAGTCACCTATTCCCCTCAAGTCAGTTCTCCCCAACTTTGTGGTGTGTGGGGATCTGATTCTTGTGGGGTCCAACTGGTGCACTTAATTTGGGTTTGTTGTCAGTGCTGTCCGCCCTGAATGAGGGGCGTGTGTCTGAGCGGTTAGGGAGGAAGGGCAGCTTTAATAATCAAACCTCCCAGGTGTTCCCGGAAATTTAAGGCTGTTCTCTGCCGCTGACCCAAAAGCCCTTGGTATTGGCATAGGTTCCCTAGGATTTCCGAGTGGTTCCCCCTACCCTGCTGTGCTCTTCCAGGACCTCTGCCGAGGGAGGGAGGGCTGTGCCACGTCACAAGTATGTGCCGGCCTTCAGGGAAGCCCTGGGATGCCGGGCTGTGCAGGGGCGTTCCCAGCCCGCTTCAAAGATGGTTGAATGGGACGCATTAACTTCCCCCTTTCCCCACAGCTCCACCCTCCCAGCTCTGGGACAATCAGCCGTGGGTGTAATAAAGGCCACTGTCCACGGCCGATATTGTGGCGTGTGAGCAGTGCTGCAGGAAAGACACCCTGTCATGCTGGGTTTCTTGGTGCGGCTCTGTGCTGTGGGTTTGGCCCGGAGTGCCCCCGCCTGCCAGGGAGATGGCTGCAAGTTGTGCATTTGTTTTTCTCCTTTTGGCTCCCCTTTGCTCCCCCGGGCCTGAAACAATCAACAGTGGGTGTGGGAAGGGGTATCCTCCACACCAAACACCAAGGCATTAGCCCAGCCCGCTCCCGTCATATCTGCAGCTACTCCCAGGCTTCTTTTTTTTTTTTTTTAAGGAACTAGTCTGTCTCCAAACGCCAACCCACCGTTTCCCCACACCGCAGCATGGCTGAGGGACTCTCAGCCGACTCACTCATTCATTTCAGACTGCAGACTCCTGGTTTCACCAAATGCACGTTCTCTGTGGATTTAGTAGGTCTTGTCTGGCTGGTGCTACTCTGGAAGTGGTGTTCTGGGTCACTTTCTGGTTTTTATCTAGTATTTTTCATGGAGGTGTTTTTTTGCCTTGTCTCACCTAGCCGCCATCTTAGGTTCTCCCTCCTAAAACTTTTAATTATTTTCCAACATGACACACTTAGGTTGTTCTCCATGGAAGAGTCCTGCATGCCAATGTGTCAGAACAACATTATTAAATCACCTAATATTGATAATGATTCATGTGTTCCAAATTTAGGTATTGTCAGTCCTGACAACAATCTAAAGACTGAACTTTCCTTACTATTGTCATGTTAGTCATCTTCAGCAAGTCATACTTGTTTACGTAACTACCTGCCATTATCTTTATATAATCCAATTTTTTCCCGCTCCACCTAAAAAGTACAGGGGAATTTGAAAGCTGAGCACTTAGATATTATCTCATTTAATCCTCTAACAACTTTCAGAGTTAGATATTATCACCTTCACTTTACTGATAGAAGAAAACCGAAAACGGTTTCTCAGCTAATTTATTGGTATAGTCATAATTTGAACCCACATCTGTCCAACACCAAAGACTATACTATTTCCACTATAACATAATGCCTCCCAACGTTCAGTACCTTTAATTTTTTACACTTCTTTTTCCCTTGTATGTATATATTTTCACCCTTAGGAATTTAAGTAGTACAATTTATAAAACTGTAAATGTGAGGAAAAGGGTATAAACCAGTTACATTGGGGATGTAGTGCAAAATAACCTCTGAAAATAGTGAGCCAAATTAATTTTGCACCACACTGTATAAGAATCCCTCTATCCCTACACATTAACAACTCTCCATTAATTTTAATCTTTTAATTCTTTGTTAATCTTAGATAAATAAATAGCTCATATTTTAATTTATATTTTCTATCAGTAATAATTAGGGTATTTTCATATGTACAGAAATCATTTGTATTTCTTTAGCGAACAGTTTATTCTCTTAGGTTTACTAATTAATACAAGGTAATTTATTGATTTGTAGACTGTCCTTTTTTTTTCAATAAAATTAACAATACATCAGAAGTCTAGCAAATACATTCCAAGATTTTCAAACCCTTTTTCCCCCACAAGTTATTTAAAGTTGCAGTCAAATCTATTAAGCTTTTTCTTTATAATTTCTTGGAACACCAAGATTATAAAACTTTTCAATTATCAACCATAATTTCAAGGCTTCTTTTTAACCATTTAAAATTTGAAACTATTTAAAGATTGTGTGTATATATGGCATGATGTGGAAAACTAGCTTTCATTTCTCTTAACCATTAAGATTGAAAATTCTATCTTTTCTCTAATTTGCTTGAAAAGACACATATTATATAAAAATTTCAATAAAAACATGTATTTCATTCTGGCCCCTACATATTTCTTACTAATTATTTTATTAATCAACTATAATTAAAGACTAAATTAGAAGATGTTTATTTTAGGTTTAACCAGAACATGATTGTTTTTATATTAAACTGATTTACTACAGGAACTCTGGAACTCTTTTAGCCTACTAATTTATCTTTTTCCAAAACTCAAGGTGTAGCAACCACTGTATTTCTTTTGAAGAGAACCATAAGAAATAACCTTGTTTTGTTTTGAATATTTTATTAGAACATTTTACTGAGAAATAAATAGGGAACTAAAACAGAAAATCAATCTTGATATCATATATTTTAAGCTTAAAATGTATAAAAGCATAAAATACATGCAGAAATGTATACAGCTCTAGTGTTCAGCTCAATGAATTATCACAAAGTGAGCATTACCTGTATACCCAAGATACACGTTACCAGCACCCCAGAAGGCCCCCTCACCATTCTTCCTAATCATTACTCCTTTGCTCTTCCCCAAAAGTCACTATTATCCTAATTTCTAACACTATGTATTAGTTTAGACTGCTTTTAAACTCCATACAACGGAATCATCAGTATATGTTCTTTTCTCCTAGCTTCTTTCACTCAACATTATATTTGTTAGATTTTTTTTTTTTTAATTTACATTTTAAACTTACAAAACACCCCAGCTAAATCGACCAGTTAGGAAGCTACCCTTTATGAACTCACTTTGGAGCAGTGATAATATGGATTTTTGAACGCAGCAGATTTCTGGTGTTGAACTGGAAGGAACAAAAACGAGTATCAATAACAAAACTAGGGAAACAAAGCGGCATATTTATGTCTCTAATAGGTCCACTTCATTCTTCTCAGTCACTTCTATTTCTTTTTTCCTAAGGAACTTGTGCCTTGGACCTCCCTGTGGCACTTGGTGGCCAGCAAGGGGCCTTGACTCATTCTAGAACTGGGTAACATGCAGATATTATATATATATATGTATATGTACTGCATATATATCTATATGTACTCAAAATAGATAAGCTGTGTGTGCAACATACTCCTTTTGCAATAGTTGGACAATATTCTGAACTAGGGATTTTGCTGTAATAGTGATAAAAATCTAATATATTTATTAATAATGACAAAAATCTACTTAGTAAACATATTGTTTATTTTTATGGAATATTTCCAATAAAGAAAGCCACAGTGACTTTTAACTGCTCAAACTTGAAAAATAATGGTACCAAAACAAAACAAAACAAAAGCCCTGCTGATTCATTTTCCATTCAGAATTATTTCTAGACTACTTTCACAGGCAAAATTTCATTTTGAAGAGCTTAAAATAATGAACAAATTGCTACACTCAATCGGTACCCAGATACAATGTATCTTAATTATACGTCTTGTTTACTCTTTTATCTTGACATAAAGTGGTAGAGTGGAATATCAATACAAGTTATAAAAGAAGATGTTTTGCAAATTCCCAAGTTGTAGCTAGTATTAGAGTACCTACTGATTTGTTGCTACATATGAGAATTAAATATAAAATTCCTCCTCCAAAACATGTAATGATGGTCTTTTAGGGATTAAATTAATGCTTTTATTTGTATAGTATGTGTGATGGGGGAGGAGGAAACAAAAAGTAAAGAGAAATTTAAATGCTGTTGACAATAAACAGGTAAATCTATTAATATTACATTAATTTTTTTGGTAAAAATAGGGAGTTCTGTTCTTTTATCTTGAAAAATTATGGACAATTCCAATCTTCTCCAAACCCTGCTGCTCCCTTTTCCCAAATCCCTACTGGCATTAATACATAAATTCTTTCAGGGAGGGCCTTCCCTGATCACCTTATTTAAAATTGAACTCCCACTCCTACCCTAAAAACACATACACTATATGCTTCCCATCTCTTTCCTAATTAATTTTTCTCCATATTACTTCTCACCATCCAACATGATGTTTTCTTTATTTTGTTCTACTGTGATCTACACCACTATTACTAGAATGTAAGCTCCATAAAGACAGGGCTAGGGGTTTCTTTTGCTTTTTTTTTTTTTTGGTCTCTATTTCTGTTTTTGCATATATTCTCTGTGCCAGGCACTGTTTTAAGTGTTTTCCATGCATTCTCTCATTTAATCCTCACAATGACTCTATTAGATACCACAATTAGCTTAATTTTAGAGTTAAAGAAAACTGAAGCACAGTTGTTAATAAGCTAAAGGTCACGTGGTAACTAAACTTATCCCTCTTTTTGAACCGGTAATTCCTCCCATAGTCTTTATTTCTTTGGTGACACCACTATCCAACCTGTCCAATGTACATACCTGGTAATGATCCTAGCCTCCATCCATTTTTATCACCATTATATATATCTATATAAAATTATCTCTTGTATCTATAATCTTCCTCTCCATCTCTACTTTTCTTAATTTTTTCATTCAAAAAGTACTTATCGATCCAAGATTGCTGATTAGGAGAGACAGAGCAAAATTCTCTGTGAAAAACACTAGATAAAAGACAGAAAGTGCTCCAGAATAGTGGTTCCAGGGTTTCACCAGCTAGGCAGGGACTTCTACACCCATAGTGACTGTGCACCTGGAGAAATCGAGAGACTGTGTTTGGAGGCAGGTTAGTGTAACACCTGGAAACCCGCCAGGGAAACAGCAGCCGGAGTCGCAGTCTAGCACAGTGGGGAGAAACTGAGAGAATGTGTTTGGAGGCAGGTTAGTGGAAGACCCAAAAAGCTGCCAGCGAACAGGCAGCTGGAACTGCAGTTGAATGAGGTGGCAAGTACTTTGCATGCTCTGGGCACCCGCCTCAGTATTTGGCGAGGATGATAACCCTTTGCACAACTGCAGCTAAGAACCCAGGAGCCAGCACGGGCCACTGCAGCAGGCAGAAGATCACAGAAGTGGGTAGCTTCCACGCCCTGAGCAGCCATCATTGCAGCTGGCTGGGAGGCACCCTTTCGCAGCACTGCGGCCAAGAGCTTCCTTGAGGGAATTCAAGATTTGGCTGGCTTGTGGCGGCGCACACTCCTTGTCACGGAAACCCACAGTTTACAGAGCCTAGAGACAGGGGTGCGCTCAGAAGTGCCAGGAGCCCTACACAAATCCCAGGGACCTGTGGGCCTATGGCAGAGAGGGATGGTGGGGAATCTCAGCTGAAGGGTTAGACACGTTCTGCAGCACCAGGATATTCTAGTTGCAGCCCCGGGAACAGCTGGGAGTACTGGGTCTTAGAGAGGTCTCCCTGCCAATATGCACAGGGCACGCCACCCTCCCACGGGGCTGGTGGTCCCCACGGCACACAGAAAATTGGTGCACTGACTGGACCCCACGTGGTCTGGGCCTACACTCGGTGCATAGACAAAGTTGAGGAAAACTGGCTTGAGGGTAAGAGGTGGCTCGGGAGCACCATCTGCTGGTAAGTCAGGGAAAGTATATTTGACCAAGTTATAGCACTGCCAAATTATAGGCAATTGCTTAAATAAGCCTGCATATCCTAAAAGAACCCTATCAAGATAAGCAAATGCCAAGAGGCCAAAAACAACAGAAAATCTAAAGCACAGGAAGAAACCAGAAGACATGGATAACCCAAACACCCAAATTAAACAACCAGAGAACACACAGAAATGGAGAAATTAATCAAAGAAGTAATCACAAACACAAATACCATGGCTCAGGATATAAAGGACATCAAGAAGACCTTAGAAGAGCATAAAGAATTTGCAACAGTAAATAAAAAAAATAGCAGATCTTATGGAAATAAAAGAAACTGTTAATCAAATTTAAAAGATTCTTGAAGGCTACAGCCAAGAGAGACACTCTGAAGAATGCACAGGAGGTGAGAGGGGAGCTAGAGCTTACAGACACATTTTGGAGACGGCCTTTGAAAGCAGTCTTTTGCTCCTGAGAAGCAAAGAGAGGACAAACGCCCCAAGAGCAACTGAGAGTGACATTTTGAAGAAGAGCTGCTGCCTAGAGAGGAATGTCCTGGGAGAAGGCCATTTTGAAACCAGAACACCAGAGAAGATACCAGCCGGGTGCCTTCCCAGCTAACAGAGGTTTTTCAGGATGCCACTGGCCTTCCTCCAGTGAAGGTACCCACTTGTTGATGCACTACCTTGGACACTTTATGGCCTTAAGACTATAACTGTGTGTGCTGGTTTGAATGTATTATGTCCCTCAGAAAAAGCCATATTCTTTGATGCAATCTTGTGGGGCAGACATATTATTGGAGATTAAGTTGGAACCTTTGGATTAGGTTGTTTGCATGGAAATGTGCCCCACCCACCTGCAGGTGATAACTCTGATGAGATATTTCCATGGTGGCATGGCCCCAACCATTCAGGGTGGGCCTTGATCAGTGGAGTCACATAAATGGGCTGACAAACAGAAGGAACTCAGTGCAGCTGCAGCTGAGAGTGGCATCTTGAAGAGGAGCTACAGCCAAGAGGGACACTCTGAAGAACGCACTGGAACTGAGAGAGGAGCTTCAGCTTACAGAGACATTTTGGAGACGGCCTTTGAAAGCCGACTTTTGCTCCGGAGAAGCTAAGAGAGGACACTGCCCCAAGAACAACTGAGAGTGACATTTTGGAGAGAAGCTGAAGCCTAAAGAGGAACATCCTGGTAGAAAGCCATTGTGAAACCAGAACTTTGGAACAGATGCCAGCCATGTGCCTTTCCAGCTAACAGAGGTTTTCTGGACACCACTGGCCATGCTCCAATGAAGGTACCTGATTGCTGATGTGTTACCGTAGACACTTGGTGGCCTTAAGACTGTAACTGTGTAACCAAATAAACTCCCTTTTATAAAAGCCAATCCATCTCTGGTGTTTTACATTCCGGCAGCATTAGCAAACTAGAACACTGTGTAACCAAATAAACCTCCTTTATAAAAGCCAAAAAAAAAAAAAAAAAAAAAAAGATTCTTGAAACATATTAACACCAGATTTGAAGAAGTAGACTTCTTCAATCCCTCTAAATGACATAAATACGCAAATCATAGATGCCCAACAAACTCCAAATACAATAAATCTAAATAAACCCACTCCAAGACATATCTGATTAGATTGTCAAATGCTGAAGGAGCAAGTTCTGAAAGCATCAAGAAAAGCAATTCATCACATACAAGGGAAACAACATTAGACTAAGTAGTGACTACTCAGTGGCCACCATGGAGGCAAGAAGGCAGTGGGATGACATATTTAAAATTCTGAAAGAGAAAAATTGCCAACCAAGAATTCTTTATCCAAGAAAGTTCTCCTTCAAATTTGAGGGAGAGCTTAAAATCTTCACAGAAAAACAAATGCTGAGAGAATTTGCTAACAAGAGACCTGCCCTACAATAAACAGTAAAGGGAGTCCTATCAGCTGAGAAAAAAAGAGGAGAGAGAGGTCCGGAGAAGGGCACAGAACTAAACAGTTTTAGTAAAAGTAGGTTAAAGGAAACAGAGAGACAGAGAAAGTACATCTGACAAATAAAAACCAAAGGATATCATGGCTGATTCATGAACTGCCTTCACAGTAACAAAACTGAATGCGAATGGATTAAATCCCCCAATTAAAAGACACAGATTGCTAGAATGGAATTAAAAATATGAACCATCAATATGTAGTTTACAAGGGACTCATCTTAGACCCAGAGACACAAAGAAATTGAAAGTGAAAGGATGGGAAAAAATATTCCATGCAAGCTATAGCCAAAAGAAAGCAGGAATAGCAATATTAATCTCAGATAAATAGACTTTAAATGCAAGGATGCCATAAGAAACAAAGAAGGACACTATATACTAATAAAATGGACAATTCAAAAAGAAGAAATAACAATCATAAATGTCTATGCACCCAATCAAGGTGCACCAAAAGTACATAAGACAAACATTGGCTTAACTGAAGAAGCAACAGATATTTCCACAATAACTGTGGGAGACTTCAGTACATCCCTCTCTCCTACAGACAGATCAACCAAACAGAGGACCAATGAGAAAACTGAAAACCTAAAGAATATGATAAATGAAATTGACGTAACAGACATATACAGAGAGCGTTACATCTCAAATCACCAGGATACACATTCTTCTCTAGTGCTCATGGAACTTTCTCCAGGATAGATCATATGCTCGGGCATAAAACAAGCCTCAATAAATTTAAAAGGATTGAAATTATTCAAAGCACATTCTCTGATCACAATGGAATACACCTAGAAGTCAATACCATCAAAGATCTAGAACATTTACAAATATCTGGAGGTTACACAACACACTCCTAAACAATCAGTGGGTTGAAGAAATAGCAAGAGAAATTGCTAAATATCTAGAGATGAATGAAAGAATGAAAATCAGAGCACTACATATCAAAACTTACAGGATGCAGCAAAGGCAGTATTGAGGGGGGAATTTATAGCTCTAAATGTATACATTAAAAAGGAAGAAAGAGCTAAAATGAAAGAACTAATGGAATAATTGAAGAAGCTAGAAAATGAACAGCAAACTAATCCTAAACCAAGTAGAAGAAAAGAAATAACAAAGATTAAAGCAGAAATAAATGACACAGAGAACAAAAAAACAATACAGAAAATAAGTAAAACTAAAAGGTGGTTCTTTGAGAAGACCAACAAGATTGACAAGCCCTTACCTGGACTGACAAAATCAAAGAGAGAGAAGACCCAAATAAAATAATAAAGGAGAGAGTGAAGATTACTGCAGATCCCAAAGAAATTTAAAAAAAATCATGAAAGGATACTATGAACAACTGTATGCCAACAAACTAGATAATGTAGAGGAAATGGATAATTTCCTGGAAAAACATGAACAACCTAGACTGACCAGAGAAGAAATAGAAGACTTCCACAAACCTATCACAAACAGAGAGATCCAAACAGTCATCAAAAAGCTTTCCACAAATAAATGCCCAGGGCCAGATGGGTTCACAGGGGAACTCTTGTTTCTAAAAAGAACTGACACTAATCTTACTTAAACTCTTTCAAAACATTGAAGAAAATGGAACACTACCTAACTAATTTTATGAAGGTAACATCACTCTAATACCAAAACCAGGCAAAGATTCTACAAGAGAGGAAATTTCACAAAATGGACATTAAGCAAGATCGGAAACTTATTGAAGAGTTACAGGATATCATTATACTCATGATGGGAGTCAAAATTAAAACAATAATGAGATAACACTACACACCTACCAGAACGGCTAAAAAAAATTTTTTTAACTGACAATACCAAGTGCTGGAGAGGATATGGGCATTTGGAATGCTCATGCATTGCTGAAGGGAGTGTAAACTGGCACATTCTTGTTGGAAAACTGTTTGACAGTATCTACTTAGGCCAAACAAAAGCTTACCCTATGACCCAATCCACTCCTAAGTATTTATACAAGATAAATCACAACATCTGTCCACCAAAGACACATGAAGAATGTTCACAGCAGCTTTATAAATAATAGCTAAAAACTGGAAAGAACCCAAACGTCCATCAGAAGAATAAACTGTGTTAAATTCATACAGTGAAATATAGCAATAATAAAAATGAAAATAATAATCTAGTGCCAAACACAGTAACATGGATGAATTTCACTGATACAATAATGAAAGAAGCCAGATAAAAAAGAGCACCCACCGTAGGATTTAATTTATAGAGCAGAAAAAAAGGAAAGGAGAACCTAAGAGGGCAGCTAGGTGAGACAGGGCAAAAAACACCTCCATGAAAAATACCAGATAAAAGCCAGAAAGCGACCCAGAACACCAGTTCCAGCGATGCACCAACCAGACAAGGTCTGCTAAATCCACAGGGACCATGCATTTGGTGAAACCAGGAGTCTGCATTCTGAAACGACAGACTGGGAACGCCCCTGCACAGCTTGGCGGCCCAGGGCTTCCCTGGAGGGCCAGCGCGCACTTGTGACGTGGCACAACCTTCCTTCAGCAGAGGTCCTGGAAGAGCACACCTGAGAAGGGGGACCCACTTGGAAATCCCAGGGACCCTACACCAGTACCAAGGACTTGTGGGTCAGTGGCAGAGACAATCTGTGGCAAGACTGAAATGAATGAAGGCTTAGACTCTTGCAACAGCCTTAAATCTCCAGGAACACCTGGGAGGTTTGATTATTAAAGCTCCCCTGCCTCCCTACCACCCAGACACACGCTCCACATTCAGGGCGGACAGCACCAACAACACACCCAAACTTAGTACACCAATTGAACCCCACAAGAGTCAGATCCCCACACACCACAAAGACAAAGTCGAGGAGAACTGACTTAAGAGGAATAAGTGACTCACGGATGCCATCTGCTGGTTAGTGAGAGAAAGTGAACGCCACCAAGCTGTAGATATGAAAAATTAGAGATAGGTATTTTTTTTTTTTTTTGGCTTTTATAAAATGGGTTTATTTTGCTACACAGTTACAGTGTTAAGGCCACAAAACGTCCAAGGTAACACATCAGCAATCGGGTACCTTCACCGGAAGATGGCCAATGGCGTCCGGAAAACCCGTTAGCTGGGAAGGCACGTGGCTGGTGTCTGCTCCAAAGTTCTGGTTTCAAAATGGCTTTCTCCCAGGACATTCCTCTCTAGCAAGCTTGCTCCTCTTCAAAACATCACTCACAGCTACACTCTGTCCAGTCTCTTTGAGTCAGCACATTTATATGGCTCCACTGATCAAGGCCCACCCTGAATGGGTGGGGCCATGCCTCCATGGAAATATCCCATCAGTTATCATACACAGTTGGGTGGGGCACATCTCCATGCAAACAACCTAATTCAAACGTTCCAACTTAATCCCCACTATTATGTCTGCCCCACAAGATTGCCTCAAAGAATATGGCTTTTTCTGGGGGACAAAATACATTCAAACTGGCACACATACCTATTCTTAAACATATATACTTTGGAAATGGCTGTCGGTGTTTTTACAGTTTTACAATTTATTTTTTAAAAAGTGCCATCATTAATAGTAACAAATGTTCCACACCCATGCAAGGTGTTGGTGGTGGGGCGGTAGTATGGGGTTCCTATATTTTATGCATAATTGTTTTGTAAACTCACAACCGCTCTAATAGAAAAACAAAACAAAACAGATATTGATCCAAAATCTAAGAGAAGATAAAAATGCCCAAAGAGACAACCAATTTTCTCACGTAAAATTATTTCTATGACTGTCGTTTCCTCTTCATGGGATATTTGCAATCCGGCACTGAGGTTACACATTACTTTCCACTTATCCACTGACAGAGTAGTGTAGATAAGCAAACTTATGCAGAATTCAGTGGATTACAACCACAGTGTTGATTTTTGTCAGGTGTCTGAGGCCAGTGTTGATTTTTGTCAGGTGTCTGAGGCCAGTGTTTCAGGCTTGGCTCCGCTACACATTTCTGCTCTCGTCTGGGCTCACTCACCTATCAGGGCTGACTAGAGACACTCAGTCTGTTCCATGTCTCCCCTCCTCCAGCAGCATAGCCTGAGCACATCTGCCTGTCAATGGCAGAAGTGCAAAAGTCAGACACAAAATCAGGTCCCAGAGGCAGAGTGGGATGGAAGGCATGGCTGAGTCACATGGGGAAGAGCAGGGATGCAGAGAGGGTGAGGATTTCTGTCACTTTGCAGTCTGCCCCAGGTAGATATGTCATCTCAACTCATCAAAGCATAAACCTTGAGAAGAGATTGATATCCAATAGCAGGGTACCTCATGCTTATCATGAGGGCAAGTTAAAAACACTTTCTCATGCCACCTACTTCTTCATTTAGCAAACACTTCTTCATGGCCTTCTTTGTGCAGACACTGTGAAGGATGCTGTGGAGAATTCAAAGGTGAATAGGCCAGATTCCAGAGAGGTTTATGTAACTGATTTTTTTCCTACAGAGGTTTATGTAACTGATTTTTTCATGGCAGACTGGACATAGAGATAGGTATTTTTTATACCTGGACAGAACCCTATCAAGTAAAGCAAATGCCAAGAGGTCAAAAACAACAGAAAATCTTAAAGCATATGATAAAACCAGACGATAAGGAGAACCCAAACTAAAACACCCAAATCAAAAGATCAGAAGAGACACAGTACTTGGTGCAATTAATCAAAGAACTAAGGACAAACGAGAGCATGGCACAGGATATAAAGGACATGAAGAAGAGCATGGCACAGATATAAAGGACATAAAGTAGAACTTAGAAGAGCATAAAGAAGAAACTGCAAGAGTAAATAAAAAAAATAGAAAATCTTATGGAAATAAAAGAAACTGTTGGACAAATTAAAAAGACTCTGGATACTATAATACAAGATTATAATACAAGATTAGAGGAAGCTGAACAACACCTCAGCCTCCTCAAGGACCACAGAATGGAAAATGAAAGAACAAAAGAAAGAATGGGGGAAAAAAATCGAAATGAATCTCAGGGATATGATAGATAAAATAAAACATCCAAATTTAAGACTCATTGGTGTCCCAGAAGGGGAAGAGAAGGGCAAAGGTGTAGAAAGAGTATTCAAAGAAATTGTTGGGGAAAACTTCCCAAACCGTCTACACAATGTAAATACACAAAGCATACCTAGCGAACTCCAAATAGAATAAATCCAAATAAACCCACTCCAAGACATATTCTGATCAGACTCTCAAATACTGAAGAGAAGGAGCAAGTTCTGAAAGCAGCGAGAGAAAAGCAATTCATCACATACAAAGGAAACAACACAAGACTAAGTAGTGACTACTAGCAGCCACCATGGAGGCAAGAAGGCAGTGGTGTGACATATTTAAAATTCTGAGAGAAAAAAATTTCCAACCAAGAATACTTTATCCAGCAAAACGCTCCTTCAGATTTGAGGGAGAGCTAAAATTTTCCACAGACAAACAAATGCTGAGAGGTTTTGCTAATAAAAGACCCACCCTACTTCAGATACTAAAGGGAGCCCTACCAACAGAGAAATAAAGAAAGGAGAGAGAGATATAGAGAAATTTAACAGACATATACAGAACATTACATCCCAAATCACCAGGACACACATTCTTCTATAGTGATCATAGATCTTTCTCCAGAATAGACCGTATGCTGGGACACAAAACAAGCCTCAATAAATTAAAAAAAAAAAAAAAAATTGAATTTATTCAAAGCACATTCTCTGACCACAATGGAATACAAATAGAAGTCAATAACCATCAGAGACCGAGAAAATTCGCCAACAACTGGAGGATAAAAATGAGGGGGAGATGAAAACATTCCTGGATAACCAAAAGCTGAGGGACTTCATCACCATTAATCAGTCCTATGGGAAATGCTAAAGGGAGTTGAGCAGGCCGAAAGGAAGGGACACTAACACATACTGACAGAAACTACATGAAGAAATAAAGACTTCCACTAAATATCACATGGTAAATATAAATACCAATACTACTGTATTGTTGATTTGTAACTCCACTATTTACTTCCTACAGGATCTAAAATACATAAACTGCAATGATACATCAGTAGTTTTGGACTCAATGTAAAATATGTAATTTTTGACAAGAACTACATAAAGGTGGGGGAATGGAGGAGTATAGGAACATAGTTTACGTTTCCTATTGAAGTTAAATTGGTATCAGAGAAAAACAAGATTGTTATAGATTTAAGAGGTTAAATTTAAGCCCCATGGTAAACACAAAGAAAGTATCAGAGAATATATTGTTCATAGAGATAAAGGGTAGAGTATGGGTTGCGACAAGTGGGGGAAGGGGCGATGGGGAGTTAAATGAGTGTAGGGTTTCTGTTTGGGGTGAAGGGAAATTTCTAGTAATGGATGGTGGGAAGGTGATAGCATTGCAACATCCTAAATGTGATTAATGCCACTAATGGAACGCTAGGGAGGGGTTGGAATGGGAAGATTTAGGCTGTATGTATGTTTCCACAAGAGAAAAAAAAAAAAAACAAAAAAAGACAGTCTAAATAGATAATGACAATTATTATATGTCAAGGATGATCTTGGATGGGTTCTGAGGATGGAGGAGAGGAGGCTCAAAGGGACACAGATGGGACAAAAAGAAAGAAAAAAAAGGAAATAGAATGTAAGCTTTGTATCAATGTTGAATTTCTTGAACTTCTTAGCTGCGCATAATGGGATTGCATAAAAGAATGTTCTTGTTCATGGGAAATGTATATGTGAATTATACTGTTTGTTCAAGGATGTGTGCAGCCTGCTCTCATATATTCAGAAGACAGAGCAATAGATGATGGATGATAGGGAGGGAGGGAGGGAAAGAAAGAAATGGTGGTGTGACAGGATGTTAAAGTTGGTGGACCAGGGTATCGGGGGAGGGGGGTCAGAGTATGCTGGAATTCTGTGTATGGGGTTTGTATTGTTTTTGCAAGTGTTCCTGTAAGTCTGAATTTATTTCAAAATAAAATTAGAAAGAAAAAAAAAAGAAAAAAGAAAAGGAAAAATAATTTATGATTTCATTTAAGAAAAGGCAAAATAATCCCTGGTCAGAGAAGTCAGAATAACAGTTATGAAGGGTGGGAGGTAGTGGGGAGTGTATTGTCTGGGGAGGAGCATGAAGGAGAATTCCTAGTGCTAGAAAGCACTAAGCTTTGGGTGTATATATATAATAACAAGTCCTCAAGATGTATCCGAGATTTTTACCCTTTACTTCATTACATCATACCTCAATTTAAAAAAAGAACACCAGCAAAGAACTCTTTATGGCCCCTATGATCAATTCCAAGCACCCTGACATGCCATGACAGATATCTATGGTCTGGTTCCCCTCTACCTCTCCAGTTTTATTTTTCATCACCCTCTTAAGCTCTAGCAACAAAAAAACAGAAGGCTCCCCTGCACACACTATATTATTTTTCACTCTAATCTTGTGCTTGACTCAATTAGTTCCCTATACCTAAAATGTTGCCTTTCCTCCTTCATACTGCTTGGCTAAGCCCCTAACCTATCCTTTAAGCAGCACTCAGCTCAGAAAACCCTTTCCAGAAATCTTCTCTTATAACTCAATCTGTTTTAGATGCCCTGCCTAATATTTCCCATATACCTTAAGGTCTTCCTATAGGAGAAAATCTGCACTGTTGTTTAATTGTCTATTTGTCAGGGAGTTTTTGAGCTGCACAGCACGTTATATTTTCTCAATAACTGTTGAATAACTGAAAAAAATCATTACTCTGCCAGACTGTGCCAAGTTTCAAATTTCTAAAGAAAGCATTGGACAATTCACATGAAAGATACAGCTGATGGGCAATGGGACTTAAGGCAGAGAGCAGAATCTGTCACCATAAGATGAGCTGCATTTTTTAATACTGTTATTTTAATATTTAGGAGAAAGTATGTCTCCAAATTAAATATATCTTTTAAAATATTTATAAGCAAGGTAAAGCTAAAACTGAAAGACAGATTAAAAAGGATAAAATCAACAATTAAACCTGGGGAATCTCAAATATGTAGATTCTGCTAATAGGATCTTGAGCTCCCTACTTTTACTCTCACCATGTTATCAGTATGTACCTAATAAGATGTTAAAGTTTTATATTAGCACTCTGTGTACAATTAATTACGTACATCAATCATTAGGGGAATGCTAATTTAAAATTCATTGATGCTTTCCTAAGAATATTATCTGTACTAGGTTTCATGACATTGTAAGTTATACATAGGCATTTAAAGAGATTTTAAAATTACATTTTCCATCTCAAAGATTTTCTTATTCTAAACACCATCAAATTTGATTTTATAGTGACAGAATAAATTAGAAGGGACTTTTGTGCCTTTTGATCAGGTTCTCATCAACTGCAGACCTACATAATAAAATGACATTTCTTATTAAAACTTGACTTATAGATGAGTTAATCCAAGGAACCTATAACTCCATTTTTCTAAACATGTAAAGAACCTTGCATTTACTACTAAAAAAGAAAAAAAGTAGCTTCTGAAATTTAAAGATAAGCTAGATTCAAGAGAAAAGTGACAGTTTTAATCAATACAGTATAAAAACTGCTATTATGGGGTAATGTAAAAATCAATGTATAAAACATGGGTTTTAAAAGCAGTATTCATAAAACAATTCAAAATGAAGGTTAAAAGACTTTTTTTTTAAGTATAGTATTTAAATGTGGAAGACTACCACTCTACTAACAGAACACATCTTCACAAATAGTGTTTTACAAATTGTAACCAGTATACAGAGGTCAAATAAAGACTACAGAGGAATAGCTTACCTCAAAAAAAAAAAAAAAAAAAAAAAAAAGAGCAAAAGAGTGACAGTATGCCCTCCATTTTTCAAGCCTTGGAAGGTAACTAACATGAGATTATGGGGTAACCCACGTTGAGTTTTACAGATCAAAGTATAGTTTGAATAAAATCCAAACGTAAACTGGTGTCAATAGAGAATTTTGTATACCAATGTGCCAGTTTGAATGGATTATGTCCCCCAAATCGCCATTATCTTTGATGCAATCTCATGTGGGCAGATGTATTAGTGTTGATTAGATTGTAATTCTTTGATTGAGTGTTTCCATGGAGATGCACCCCACTCAACTGTAGGTGATAACTCTGATTGGATAATTTCCATGGAGGTGTGGCCCTGCCCATTCAGCGTGGGCCTTGATTAGTTTACTAGAGCACTATATAAGCTCAGACAGAAGGAGTGAGCTCACTACAGCCAAGAGGGACACTTTGAAGAACTCAAAGGAGCTGAGAGAGGAACTGCAACTTACAGAGACATTCTGGAGATGGACATTGAAAGCAGACTTTTGCCCTGGAGAAGCTAAGACAAATGCCCCAAGAGCAACTGAGAATAACATTCTGAAGAGGAGCTGTGGCCTAGAGAGGAACATCCTGGGAGAAAGCCATTTTTAAACCAGAACTCTGGAGCAGATGCCAGCAATGTGCCTTCCCACCTAACAGAGGTTTTCCAGACGCCACTGGCCATCCTCCATTGAAGGTACCAGATTGTTGATGTGTTACTTTGGACACTTAATGGCCTTAAGACTGTAACTGTGTAATCAAATAAACCCCCTTTTATAAAAGCCAATCCATTTCTGGTGTTTTGCATTCCAGCAGCATTAGCAAACCAGAACAATCAATAAAGTTCAGTTAAATTCTATTCACTCCTACCAGCCAATTTTTTTATATTTTTAAATTGTGGTAGCATATATACATTAAATTTCCCATTATAGCCACTTTCAAGTATACAATTCATTGGTATTAATCACATTCACAATGCGTTGCTACAAGCACCACCATCTATTGTCAAAATTTTTCCATCATCCCAAACTGAAACTCTACACCCATTAAGGATTGACTCCCCACTCCTCTTCTCCCCCCACTCCAACCCCCATGCCTGGTACTCTGTAATCTACTTTTCTGTGTCTATGAATTTGCACATTCTGTCATTTCATATAAGTGACATCATACAATATTTGTTCTTTTGTGTGTGGCTTATTATATTCAACATGATGCCATCAAGGTTCATCCATGAAGTAGCATATATCAGTACTTCATTTCTTTTTTTTTTTTTTTAATCATCATTTTATTGAGATATATTCACATACCACGCAGTCATACAAAACAAATTGTACTTTCGATTGTTTACAGTACCATTACATAGTTGTACATTCATCACCTAAATCAATCCCTGACACCTTCATTAGCACATACACAAAAATAACAAGAATAATAATTAGATTGAAAAAGAGCAATTGAAGTAAAAAAGAACACTAGGTACCTTTGTCTGTTTGTTTGCTTCCCCTACTTTTCTACACATCCATCCATAAACTAGACAAAGTGGAGTTTGGTCCTTATGGCATTCCCAATCCCACTGTCACCCCTCATAAGCTACATTTTTATACAACTGTCTTCGAGATTCATGGGTTCTGGGTTGTAGTTTAATAGTTTCAGGTATCCACCACCAGCTACCCCAATTCTTTAGAACCTAAAAAAGGTTGTCTAAAGTGTGCGTAAGAGTGCCCACCAGAGTGATCTCTCGGCTCGTTTTGGAATCTCTCTGCCACTGAAGCTTATTTCATTTCCTTTCACATCCCCCTTTTGGTCAAGAAGATGTTCTCCATCCCACGATGCCGGGTCTACATTCCTCCCCGGGAGTCATATTCCACGTTGCCAGGGAGATTCACTTCCCTGGGTGTCTGATCCCACGTAGGGGGGAGGGCAGTGATTTCACCTTTCAAGTTGGCTTAGCCAGAGAGAGAGGGCCACATCTGAGCAACAAAGAGGCATTCAGGAGGAGACTCTTAGGCACAAATACAGGGAGGCCTACCTCTCCTTTGCAGCAACCGTCCTCTATGTCTGTGGTCATGTTAGCAACCATGGAGGTGGGGTAGGCGAATACCCCTGCATTCTCCACAGGCTCCTCAAGGGGGCACTACATCTTTTTTTTTTTTTTCCTTGTTTGTCTTTTTTCTTTCTTTTTTTTTTTTTTAACTTTCCCTTCTTTTTTCAAATCAACTGTATGAAAAAAAAAGTTAAAAAGAAAACAAACATACAGTAAAAAAACATTTCAAAGAGACCATAGCAAGGGAGCAAGAAAAAGACAACTAACCTAAGATAACTGCTTAACTTCCAACATGTTCCTACTTTACCCCAAGAAAGTTACATAATATAGCAACATTTCAGTGAACTTGTTCCTACTACATCCATCAGAAATTAACAGACCATAGTCATTTCTGGGCATCCCCAGAACGTTAAATAGCTTATCTGTTCTTCTTGGATTATTGTTCCCCCTTCCTTAATTGCTCTCTACTGCTAGTTCCCCTACATTCTACATTATAAACCATTTGTTTTACATTTTTCAAAGTTCACATTAGTGATAGCATATAATATTTCTCTTTTTGTGCCTGGCTTATTTCGCTCAGCATTATGTCTTCAAGGTTCATCCATGTTGTCATATGTTTCACCAGATCGTTCCTTCTTACTGCCGCGTAGTATTCCATCGTGTGTATATACCACATTTTATTTATCCACTCATCTGTTGAAGGACATTTGGGTTGTTTCCATCTCTTGGCAATTGTGAATAATGCTGCTATGAACACTGGCGTGCAGATATCTGTTCGTGTCACTGCTTTCCGATCTTCCGGGTATATACCGAGAAGTGCAATCGCTGGATCGAATGGTAGCTCTATATCTAGTTTTCTAAGGAACTGCCAGACTGACTTCCAGAGTGGCTGAACCATTATACAGTCCCACCAACAATGAATAAGAGTTCCAATTTCTCCACATCCCCTCCAGCATTTGTAGTTTCCTGTTTGTTTAATGGCAGCCATTCTAACTGGTGTTAGATGGTATCTCATTGTGGTCTTAATTTGCATCTCTCTAATAGCTAGTGAAGCTGAACATTTTTTCATGTGTTTCTTGGCCATTTGTATTTCCTCTTCAGAGAACTGTCTTTTCATATCTTTTGCCCATTTTATAATTGGGCTGTCTGTACTATTGTCATTGAGTTGTAGGATTTCTTTGTATATGCAAGATATCAGTCTTTTGTCAGATACATGGTTTCCAAAAATTTTTTCCCATTGAGTTGGCTGCCTCTTTACCTTTTTGAGAAATTCCTTTGAGGTGAAGAAACTTCTAAGCTTGAGGAGTTCCCATTTATCTATTTTCTCTTTTGTTGCTTGTGCTTTGGGTGTAAAGTCTAGGAAGTGGCCTCCTAATACAAGGTCTTGAAGATGTTTTCCTACATTATCTTCTAGGAGTTTTATGGTACTTTCTTTTATATTGAGATCTTTGGTCCATTTTGAGTTAATTTTTGTGTAGGGGGTGAGGTAGGGGTCCTCTTTCATTCTTTTGGATATGGATATCCAACTCTCCCAGCCCCATTTGTTGAAAAGACCATTATGGCTCAGTTTGGTGACTTTAGGGGCCTTATCAAAGATCAGTCGGCCATAGATCTGAGGGTCTATCTCTGAATTCTCAATTCGATTCCATTGATCTATATGTCTATCTTTGTGCCAGTACCATGCTGTTTTGGCAACTGTGGCTTTATAATAAGCTTCAAAGTCAGGGAGTGTAAGTCCTCCCACTTCGTTTTTCTTTTTTAGAGTGTCTTTAGCAATTCGAGGCATCTTCCCTTTCCAAATAAATTTGATAACTAGCTTTTCCAAGTCTGCAAAGTAGGTTGTTGGAATTTTGATTGGGATTGCATTGAATCTGTAGATGAGTTTGGGTAGAATTGACATCTTAATGACATTTAGCCTTCCTATCCATGAACATGGAATATTTTTCCATCTTTTAAGGTCCCCTTCTATTTCTTTTAGTAGAGTTATGTAGTTTTCTTTGTATAGGTCTTTTACATCTTTGGTTAAGTTTATTCCTAGGTACTTGGTTTTTTAGTTGCTATTGAAAATGGTATCTTTTTCTTGAGTGTCTCTTCAGTTTGTTCATTTCTAGCATATAGAAACATTACTGACTTATGTGCATTAATCTTGTATCCCGCTACTTTGCTAAATTTGTTTATTAGCTCTAGTAGGTGTATCGTTGATTTCTCAGGGTTTTCTAGATATAAGATCATATCATCTGCAAACAATGACAGTTTTACTTCTTCTTTTCCAATTTGGATGCCTTTTATTTCTTTGTCTTGCCGGATTGCCCTGGCTAGCACTTCCAGCACAATGTTGAATAACAGTGGTGACAGCGGGCATCCTTGTCTTGTTCCTGATCTTAGAGGGAAGGCTTTCAGTCTCTCACCATTGAGTACTATGCTGGCTGTGGGTTTTTCATATATGCTCTTTATCATGTTGAGGAAGTTTCCTTCAATTCCTACCTTTTGAAGTGTTTTTATCAAAAAGGGATGTTGGATTTTGTCAAATGCTTTTTCAGCATCTATTGAGATGATCAATTGATTTTTCCCTTTCGAGTTTTTAATGTGTTGTAATACATTGATTGTTTTTCTTATGTTGAACCATCCTTGCATGCCTGGAATGAACCCCACTTGGTCATGGTGTATGATTTTTTTAATGTGTCTTTGGATTCGATTTGCAAGTATTTTGTTGAGGATTTTTGCATCTATATTCATTAGGGAGATTGGCCGGTAGTTTTCCTTTTTTGTGGCATCTTTGCCTGGTTTTGGTATTAGATTGATGTTAGCTTCATAAAATGAGTTAGGTAGTGTTCCATTTTTTTCAATGTTTTGAAAGAGTTTGAGTAAGATTGGTGTCAGTTCTTTCTGGAAAGTTTGGTAGAATTCCCCTGTGAAGCCATCTGGCCCTGGGCATTTATTTGTGGGAAGATTTTTGATGACTGATTGAATCTCTTTGCTTGTGATGGGTTGGTTGAGGTCTTCTATTTCTTCTCTGGTCAGTCTAGGTTGTTCATATGTTTCCAGGAAATTGTCCATTTCTTCTACATTATCCAGTTTGTTGCCATACAGTTGTTCATAATATCCTCTTATAATTTTTTTAATTTCTTCAGGATCTGCAGTTATGTCACCTTTTTCATTCATTATTTTGTTTATATGGGTCTTCTCTCTTTTTGATTTTGTCAGTCTAGCTAGGGGCTTGTCAATCTTGTTGATCTTCTCAAAGAACCAACTTTTGGTGATATTTATCCTTTCTATTGTTTTTTTGTTCTCTATGTCATTTATTTCTGCTTTAATCCTTGTTATTTCTTTTCTTGTACTTGGTTTAGGATTGGTTTGCTGTTCATTTTCTAGCTTCTTCAGTTGATCCATTAGTTCTTTGATTTTGGCTCTTTCTTCCTTTTTAATATATGCGTTTAGTGCTATAAATTTCCCCCTTAGCACTGCTTTTGCTGCATCCCATAGGTTTTGGTATGTTGTGTTCTCATTTTCATTCGTCTCTATATATTTAGCAATTTCTCTTGCTATTTCTTCTTTAACCCACTGATTGTTTAGGAGTGTGTTGTTTAACCTCCAGGTATTTGTGAATTTTCTAAGTCTCTGATGGTTATTGACTTCTAATTGTATTCCATTGTGGTCAGAGAATGTGCTTTGAATAATTTCAATCTTTTTAAATTTATTGAGGCTTGTTTTATGTCCCAGCATATGATCTATTCTGGAGAAAGTTCCGTGAGCACTAGAAAAGTATGTGTATCCTGGTGATTTGGGATGTAATGTCCTGTAGATGTCTGTTAAATCTAATTCATTTATCAGATTGTTTAGGTTTTCAATTTCCTTATTGGTCTTCTGTCTGGTTGATCTATCTATAGGAGAGAGTGATGTGTTGAAGTCTCCCACAATTATTGTGGAAACATCAATTGCTTCCTTTAGTTTTGCCAATGTTTCTCTCATGTATTTTGTGGCACCTTGATTGGGTGCATAGACATTTACGATTGTTATTTCTTCTTGCTGAATTGCCCCTTTTATTAGTATGTAGTGGCCTTCTTTGTCTCTCAAAACATCCCTGCATTTGAAGTCTATTTTATCTGAGATTAATATTGCTACACCTGCTTTCTTTTGGCTGTAGCTTGCATGAAATATTTTTTTCCATCCTTTCACTTTCAGTTTCTTTGTGTCCCTGTGTCTAAGATGAGTCTCTTGTATGCAACATATTGATGGTTCATTTTTTTTGATCCATTCTGCGAATCTATATCTTTTAATTGGGGAGTTTAATCCATTTACATTCAACGTTATAACCGTGAAGGCATTTCTTGAATCGGCCATCTTATCCTTTGGATTATGTTTGCCATATTTTTCCCTCTCTCTATTAATATCCTTTATTGTACCCATACCGAATCTCTTTAGTACTGAACCTTTCTCCAAGTCTCTCTGTCCTGTCTTTCTTTCTCTGTCTGTAGGGCTCCCTTTAGTATCTCCAGTAGGGCAGGTCTCTTGTTAGCAAATTCTCTCAGCATTTGTTTGTCTGTGAAAATTTTAAGCTCTCCCTCAAATTTGAAGGAGAGCTTTGCTGGATAAAGTATTCTTGGCTGGAAATTCCTCTCACTCAGAATTTTAAATATATCGTGCCACTGCCTTCTCGCCTCCATGGTGGCTGCTGAGTAGTCACTACTTAGTCTTATGCTGTTTCCTTTGTATGTGGTGAATTGCTTTTCTCTTGCTGCTTTCAGAACTTGCTCCTTCTCTTCTATGTTTGACAGTGTGATCAGTATATGTCTCGGAGTGGGTTTTTTTGGATTTATTCTATTTGGAGTTCGCTGAGCATTTATGATTTGTGTATTTATGTTGTTTAGAAGATTTGGGAAGTTTTCCCCAACAATTTCTTTGAATACTCTTCCTAGACCTTTACCCTTTTCTTCCCCTTCTGGGACACCAATGAGTCTTATATTCGGACGTTTCATATTATCTATCATATCCCTGAGGTCCATTTCGAGTTTGTCAATTTTTTTCCCCATTCTTTCTTTTATGCTTTCATTTTCCATTCTGTCATCTTCCAGGTCACTGATTCGTTGTTCAACTTCCTCTAGTCTTGTACTATGAGTGTCCAGAATCTTTTTAATTTGGTCAACAGTTTCTTTAATTTCCATAAGATCATCCATTTTTTTATTTAGTCTTGCAATGTCTTCTTTATGCTCTTCTAGGGTCTTCTTGATTTCCTTCATATCCCGTACTAGGGTCTCATTGTTCATCTTTAGTTCTTTGAGTAGCTGCTCTAGGTGTGTCTCTTCTGGTCTTTTGATTTGGGTGCTTGGGCTTGGGTTATCCATATCGTCTGGTTTTTTCATATGCTTTATAATTTTCTGTTGTTTTTGGCCTCGTGGCATTTGCTGAACTTGATAGGGTTCTTTTAGGGCTTGTAGACCAGTTGAAGTCCTTATCTCTAATTTATCAGATCTACAGCTTCGTGGAGTACACTTTCTCTAACTAACCAGCAGGTGGCGTCCACGAGCCACCTGTTCTCCACAAGCCAGATCTCCCCTGCTTAGCCTTTTTGGTGAGTGGGGGAGTGAGTCTTGTGGGGCCCAATTGGTGTACCAAGCTTGCGTGTGTAGTTGGTGTTGCCTGCCCTGTATGTGGGGCGTGTTTCTGGGCAGTCGGGGAGGGGGGGTGGCCCTAACAATCAAATCTCCCTGATGATCCTAGAGTTTTAAAGCTACTGCAATAGTCTAATCCTTCAGTTCAGTCCTGCCACAGTTTGTCTCTGCCACTGACCCACAAGTCTTTGGTATTGGCGTATGGCTCCTGAGACTTGCAAGTGGGCCCCTCTTCCAGGCTGTGCACCCCGGGTCCTCTGTTGAGGGATGACTGTGCTATGTCACAGGTGAGTGCCGTCCCCCCCAGGGCAGTTCTGGGCTGCTGGGCTGTGTTGGGAGGCTCCCAGTCTGCTCAAATGATGGCTGAATGGGGCTCTGTTAATTCACACTGCTCCCCCTTCCCAGCTCTGGGACATTCAGCTGAGGTTGCAGGGAAGGCTAATGTCCACGCCCAGTTTTGTGGTGTGTGCCTGTTATTTGAAGCACTTCCGTCACACTGGGTTGTCTGGGGCAGCTCTGGGCTATGGGGCTGGCGATGGGCAGGAGTGTTTCCTGTCCACCAGGATGGTGGCTGTGAGCGGACACCCCCGTTTTCTTGGGAAGTTGTGTTGTTTAGTGAATTTTCTCAGCCACTGGATTATTGCCTTTTGTCTCAGAGCTCTCTTAGTTCTGCTCTTGACTTGACGTGCCCAAATTTCAATTCTTTGAAGCTTTCTGTATTGGGCTTCTTAGAGTAATTGTTTTAGAAAAAGCAAAAAGGATTTAAAAAAAAAAAAAAAAAATGGCCCTCCTCAGAGATCTAATGGGTTATTGAAATGCTAATAGACAAAGCAACCAGGGCCATTAAGGAAAGGTGCACAGGGCAGAGAGATCAGCCTTGCTTCGGGATTTGCATATGCGCCTCAAGGCCTGATCTCCGCCCTTCCCCTTTCTGTGTTCACCAGAACTCCAAAAATCCTCTGCTTTTATTTTGGAGTTTTTCGTGTTGTTTTTTTTCTATGCCTGTCTCCTCTCTGCTGGGCTGGCTGCTCTCAGAGTCTCTGGTGTCTGGTCTCAGTCTATCTATGGTTGGAGTTTGAATCAGTAGAATGAGTTTCCGATAAGAGCAGCCACTGCAATTCTCCCTTCTCCTTCCTGGAGCTGACAGCCCCTCCTCCCCCGGGACTGAGCCTGGCAGGGAGGGGCGCGGGTCCCCTGGCCGCAAAAACTTACAGATTTCGCTGATCTCAGCAGTTCCACGTTTTCATGAGTGTTGTATGAAGTATGCCCAAAGACAGATTGCTCTGTGGTGTCCAGTCCACGCAGTTCCTGGCTTTTTACCTACTTTCCTGGAGGAGTAACTAAAACATACAGCTCACCAGTCTGCCATCTTGCCCCGCCTCTCCATTTCTTTTTATGGCTCAGTAATATTCCATTATGTGCATATACCACATTTTGTTTACTCATTCCTCTGTTGCTAGACACTTGGTTGTTTCCACCTTTTGGCTTTTGTGAATAATGCTGCAATGAACATAGGTGTACAAATATCCATCCAGCCAATTCTTAATAGTACAGGATATTAATTTTTGTTATCCAAAATGGGTCACACAATAAAATTTAAAAAATCACAAAGTTCACTACTAGCATATCAAAATACTACATTTGTTAAAGTAGCACAAATTGTGTTTGCCTGAGCAAGGCGGGATACTACAACAGATAAATCACCAATTACTATACATTTATTTAAATGAATGAAATTTTAAAAAACATATGTTCTCAATTTTTATGTTCTAATAATTACATTATAACAAAGAATGGAGAGATAAAACCAAAATTTTAAAATACAAGATTACACTGTGGCAATATGGTTTTTACAAGAGCATTTGAATAAGGCGAGTTTTATCTTATCTCAGTGATGTCCATGTATTTGTAATGCTTCATTACAAACAAAAATTCCAACTCAGTGCAGGATCCTCCCAGTCTTTTCTATGCCTGTGTCTCGTCCTGGACTTGTGCTTGCCAGTGGTCTTAGGAGTTCAAATGCCACCTCCAATTCTCAGGAAACAGACCTCTCTCTGGTGGGTGTTCCACTGTAAGACTTAAAGTAGGTAAGCCTTTGCCCCAGGCCATCAGCCTCAAGTACAACAACTGTCTCAAGCTGCTTTTGCCTGGAGGGCAAATTCGGGGGGGGGGGGGGTGGCGGTGCACAACTGAGACACCTGAGACTAGTTTCTCAAGTCAGTCTTTCCCAATCAGAACAAGGCTAGGGGCTAGGGACCCACAAAGGGAGTGCCAGCCAGCTCCAAACTACCCTGAAGTAGGGATGAAAGAGGGGCCAGGAAGGGCGCCAAGAGCTTCTTCCTTGGCTCCCCAAAACAGTGCTTTCTTAACTTGGCACCTGCCCAGCAAAAGCAACCCTTCAGCAGTTTGCAGCTCTGAGGAAGTACCATCTTTAAGTCTCTTCTGCTGCCTTTGTCTGGGGCAGGTTAGAACAGTGGCCGCCCTCAGAGCCTGGCCTCCAGAGACCGGAAGTAGTTAACCAAAGCAGTTATCAGCCATCAACCCACCTCTCCCTCTCCACCCCTGATCTTGGAGAAATGGATTTTTATGTCCCTTGTGTTACCAGACAAAGGTGGTAAATTCTTAGTCTGATATGCTCAAATGACCAATGCCTTAGAGACGAAGACTTCAAAGAGAGAAAGAGTTTATTGCTATGCATGAAGCACAGAGCAGATGGCCTATTGGTCCAAAATTCTGTCTCTTCAAACTGCAATAATTCTGATAGTTTTATATTATCAAAACATGGATAAGATTTAGGATAATATGCATAAAATGGCCTGATGCACATTAGAGGTGATCTAATTATCGAGCATGCGCAGATTGATTACATGATTAGTCACAGGACGTATATAAGAAAATGGCAGCCTTAATATGATGATGGGCATGATTTTTAGTATTATAATGAAGAACAGGTCACTTACAGGTTGAAGGCTAAGGGCACATGTCAGGTGGGCCCATTTTGGTTAGATTCAGCTTCAGTTATCAAGATAACTTTGGACTTGGGGTGAGTTAATTCCGGGCTGACCCATGACCCTTCATTAATAAACATAAGGGGCTGTCTGTAGTGATCATAAGACTCTCAAGTCACAAAACTGGATAAATGGGTACAAGTGAAGGTTAGTCACAGGTTTTACAATCACAAGGGCACAAGATAAAAGCTATACAATCATTATCAGAGATCAAGGCAACTGAGTTACATTTAAGAGATTTCAGGTATTTCCCTCTGTCTACTCTAATACACCAGAAAAGTAAAAAGGAATATCTATATAATGATTCAGTAATTACAATCATCTCTTAAATCCTAACTTCTCAGTTAAATTCTTGGTTACACTTTCTGGGACCAGCAAGCCACGCCAAGGTCTGGACCTCACTGATTTAGAAAGTTCCTGCCTGTTTAATAGTTGTTCTGGGGGAGGGACTGATTCCTGGAGCTTCCTACTCCATCACCTTCCCACAATTCCATCATTTATTGTTTTAAGAATAAAAAAGCATAAATCAAAGTTCCACAATGAAGCACCTTATGAGAAATAATTCACAAAATATAATAGTGGATGTTGCAACTTTACTTTATCATGGCATACACTATAAAATAAAAGGAAAAAGAATTAAGAAAAAGTCACAAGAGTGAAACGCAGTTGCCTCTGCGTATGGGGCTTGGGTGAAGAGAAGGGAGGAGAAAGGATTGCTGATTTTGTTTAATTTTAAATCTTCTTTTAGCACTGTTTGATTTTGCTAATTTACATGTTCAACTTCATGAAAAGTGAGAATGTTAAATGAAGGATTCATCAATCCCCCAAACTCTATTAAATATTTAATTTTTTATTATTTTCCTATCATAACTGAATTAGAGAAATGAGCTAATGAAGATATATTTCCTCTTCTCTGATTCCATTTGTTTAAAGAATTAAGAATTACAAATAGTACATCACTGTTAATTAAATCTGTAGCTATAATCTGTTCACTATAAGGATATATTAAAGTACACAGCATATAATCAAATAGTCCTCAGTCACCTCTTCAAACCAGATTGTAACTAATAAGTACAGCAGCTCCACTAGTGGAGATCCCAAGAGACTACAACAAGGAGCTCTAGATTCTAATCCCAACTCTTTCATTTATTAGTTCTGAGATCTATTTTTGATAAATGTTCAAAGGCTTTAGAGAAAAATAAGAAAGAAAAAGTTGACTAGATTTTTAGGGACACAGATGAGTGGAGAAAAAAACAACTCCTGATGGGAAACCTAGGAAACCATACTATAATGGGCACATCTGGAAGGGCTGATTCTTTGAAGGGAATAAAGGATTTTTAATTATGTACAGGTTAGGATGCTGATAACACAAGCAATAAAATAGGATAGAGAAAGCAGTGAAAATGTAGGGTTGAGGATGAATTGAGGCCATACAGATAGATAAATTCTCTATGAGTGAATATAAATGGGGGAAAAAAATGAACCTTGGAGGAATAGTACTCTCCAATAGAACTTCCTGAGATGACAGAAATGTTCTGCATGCATTGTCCAATACGGTTGCCACTGGCCACTTGTAGCTATTGAGCCCTTGTAATGTGGCTGGTGTAACTGAGGAACTAAATTTTAAATTTGATTTAATTTTAATGAATTAAAATTTAAAAAGCCACATGTAGCTAGTGGCTGGTATTGAGCAGCACAAGTCTATGTTAACGAGAGACTGAGGGTGAAGAAAAAGACAATGAGAGTATTAAGAAAAATATTAAGAATTACTTTATTTATGACCCACCCCTACCAAAAGTACACATTCAGGAAATCCTCAGGTAGCCAAAGTTTTATATGTAGCTAGAGTATTAACATTTTAAAGAGGAACTTTTTCAAATATTCTAGATGGGTATCTTTCTAAAATGATTTTTGTTCAACAGAATTAAAAGAGGGAAATAACGTTTATTGAATGGGTACTGGGTGTCAGAAATTATATACCAAAGATTTTCATATATGCTATCTCATGTAAATTTCAAAACAATCTTTAGAAGAAGGTACTAATATTTCTGTTTTTAGAAATGAGGAATTATAAGCTTAAGTCATGACAGAGAAGAAACTAGTTACATTTGACTCCAAAGGCTCTGTTCTAGTATACTCTCAACTGTATATATTTTTATGATTCCCAAAATACAAACATAATTGAATTCTTCCCCAATGAATTTATCATTAAGATTATATAGCACAACATGATAATTAATGATGCACTTGGAGTCTAATGAAGATATTGCCACTGTATTAACTGACCATAAGCTAAAGTGTTTTTTTTTCCTGTTATCTCCCTTGATGTCCATCCTACCTACAGTGCCTCTATTCCCACATCGAATTTGCGATTTCTAATCTGCTATGGGATTAGAAAGTAGATAAGCCTTTTAGAATTAAGTACAAAGCAAGAGAGCTTCTAAACAAATGCCTTTATGCAGGCAATTTAGTTCATTAATTTTGTGACAACTAAAGGTCTTTTTGCCTACTTCTTTATTCTAAACTGGGTTCTAGATAGATGAAATATTGTTCTATAATAAACCTAAGAATCTAATGATCCTGTTTCCTTCTCAAGTCTTCTACTAAACCATAGTTTCAAGCATCACCTCATTTCAACATCACCTCTTCTAAACACCTCATCTAAACATCACCCTTTTTAAAGATATTATTTTATGATTAAATTTATTAACTTTGTATACCAGCTTTCCAGTAAATGTTACCAATTTGAGACATTTATAAAAATACAGAAATGCAAATATAGAAAGTTGGTGCATATACTCCTAAAGAAAACCACTATTAAAGAAATTTTATTGTATTAAGTTCTAAACACTTCTACATAATTCTTTCTATCAGTTTTAATTTCAAATTATTCTTGTAACTAAATTTATGAACTAAATGAATTTCCCCTAAAAAATAAGGATTAGTATCAAAATTCAAATTCTTCCCCACTTAGATCTCATGTACTGATTTTTTTTTAGAGAAGTTGTGTAAGTTTATAGAAAAATCACGCAGAAAATATGGAGTTGCCATATACTCCCCCTCACACATATGAATTTCCCTATTATTAATACTTTGCATCAGTGTGGCACCTTTGTTACAATTGATGAAATCATATTATAATTATTCAGTTAACTATAGTCCATAACTTACATTCGAGTTCACTGTTTCTGTCGTACAGTCCTATGTGATTTTTAACTTTATTCTAGTAACATATATACAACCTAAAATTTCCCTTTAACCACATTCAAATATACAATTCAGAGCTGTTAGTTACTTTAGCAATGTTGTGCTACCATCAAGACCATCTGTTCCGGTCTGCCAATGCTGCCTTTTCGCAAAACACTAGAAATGGATGGGCTTTTATAAAGGGGGTTTATCTGGTTACAAAGTTACAGTCTTAAGGCCATAAAGTATACAAAGTAAGTCATCAACAATCGGGTACCTTCAATGGAGGATGGCCAATGGCATCCGGAAAACCTCTGTTAGCTGGGAAGGCACATGGCTGGCGTCTGCTCCAGAGTTCTGGTTTCAAAATGGCTTTCTCCCAGGACGTTCTTCTCTAGGCTGCAGCTCCTCAGAAATGGCAGTCTTAGTTGCTCTTGGGGCATCTGTCCTCTCTTAGCTTCTCAGGAGCAAAAGACTGCTTTCAAAGGCTGTCTCCAAAATGTCTCTGTAAGCTGCAGTTCCTCTCTCAGCTCCTTTGAGTTCTTCAAAGTGTCCCTCTTGGCTGTAGCAAGCTCACTCCTTCTGTTTGAGCTTATATAGTGCTCTAATAAACTAATCAAGGCCCACACTGAATGGGCAAGGCCACACCTCCATGGAAATTATCTAATCAGAGTTATCACCTACAGTTGGGTGGGTCGCATCTCCATGGAAACACTCAAAGAATTACAACCTAATCAACACTAATATGTCTGCCCACACAAGACTGCATCAAAGATAATGGTGTTTTGGGGGATATAATACATCCAAACCAGCACACCATCTATTACCAAAATTTTCCCAGCAACCCAAAAAGAAATTCTGTAACAATTAAGCATTAATTCCCCATTTTCTACTCCCACTCCCACCTCTATTTTTGACTCTGTGAATTTGCTTATTCTAATTATTTAATATTCAGTGAAATCGTACAATAGTTGTCCTTCTGTGTCTGACTCATTTCCCTCAACATGATGTCTTCAAGTTTCATCTGTGTTGTAACATCTATGAGAACTTCATTCCTTTTTATGGCTGAGTAATATTCCATTGCAGGTATATACCACAATTTGTTTATCCAGTCATCTGTTGAAGGACATGTGGGTTGCTTCCATCTTTTGGCAACGGTAAATAACATTTCTATGAATTATGGTGTGAAAATACCTATTTGAAACCCATCTTTCAAATCCTTTGAGTATATACCTAGAAATGGGATTGCTGAGTCATATGGTAATTCTATGTTTAACTTTCTGAGGAACCATCAAACTGTTTTCCATACCAGCTGTACCACTTTACATTCCCGTCAACAATGAACTAGTGTTCCTATTCTTCCACGTTCTCTACAACATTTGTTATTTTCTGGCTTTTAATAGTAGCCATTCTAGTGGATATGAAATAATTTATCAATGTGTTTTTGATTTGTCATGTACTGATTTTTAGCCCTACTGCAAATCTTTACTAACATGAAATCTGTTTTTGCTTCTCATCAGAAATAGGAGGATTTCAATTTAATTAAGAGAATTTAAGATTCAAATATAAGAATATTTCCAAAGCTCAGAACTGAAACTTCAAATTTAGCAGCCATGCTAGATTTATCAAAGTCCAAACATTATTACTTTTTATTCCAGAAAGAAAAAAAGGCTATTCCTCCCCCCCCCGCCACCCCCAGTCAACTAAAACCAACAAAAAAAGCTACAAACCAACTGCTTCTGTAACAGTGTCCATGCTTTTGAAGGAGGTCAAGTATAGGCCAAGAGCAAGGTTTCTGAGGAATTCTCAACTAGGAATTACAATGTCAGACAAATTATAACTCTAAATATGCTCAAAGACTAGCTGCAGAAAATAGTCATAGAATCGATTCACACAGATTTAAAGAGTTTCAATCTAATTCTAAGAATCATTTTTTAGTGTAACCTCAAATAAGTCCTTTAAGTTAGTTAATACTATGTTTCTTCTACTTGTTAAGAAAAACTAAAAGGCAAACGAGCTCTAGACAACATACTATGTAAGTATTAGTAGCTCACATTTGTATAGAACATAAAAATTTAGTTAATTCTCACAATCCAATGAGGACATACAGATGAGTCTGAGAGCTGGAATAAAATTTCTTTAGACTGATGTAAACTAAAACTACAAATTGCTGTGACTCCTGATTTTTCTTCCATAAAGAGTCCCTGGCATTGTGCCTACTATACTTAGAGAAGCACTCAAAGAATGAGGTGGTTTTGATTCCTAACAATCACATCCCAAAGTTTTTTCTGCAATTTCAATTGTACATAGTACTCTTCCTTAATCTTGGCTCAAAATAATTTCATGTTAAGATATGTAAATAAAACTGACCCCTTTTAGAACTCTTCAAATGCTATTTAGCTCTTGGAGCTTTTAGATAAAATGCATTAGAAGTTCAATTATTGCCATATATTCCTGGCAATAAACAGTGAGAAGTAAACTGGTATCAGTTACAACATTGCAGAATTGCTTAACAAAGATCAAAAAAATATTGCTGTGACTTACGTTAGTAAATCATGTCCAAGAAATATGTAAATAAGCCTTAAAACATTTCTTTCTCTAAGACAAAAAGTGATTTCAATCAGTCAGCTCAACTGTAAATGTAAGGTACAATTCATCTCCTGGCTTCTATTATTGTGAATTCAAAATTTTTTACTAGACTTCTCCAAGCTTCAACCAATCAGAAAAACATTGTGACGTGCTAAGAAGTGTCTAACCCATAATATAAGACATTAGCAAGAATTTTATATAAGAAGTAAATAGGCACAAGTTTGACCAATAATTGGTACAAATAATAAAGTTAATTGTCTTGGGGATGTTGGGCAACATTTCAGATTAGTAAACTTCACATTTTAAAATGTAAAGAGTCTGTCTTAAATAATTTTATACTATAACCTCCAAGGCTGGTCTATATCAAGCCTTGACTCCAGGATTAAACAAAACAGAAGGTGATCTTAAAAAGGATCCTGTTACAAAACAGGCTGATTCTGAAATCAACTGTGACTGATTTGATACAGGCCAACCTGAGGATTTATCTGACTCAAAAACCCTGAAGAATACCTGAACACTCCTGAGAATTAACAGGGCCAAAGCTAAGCCAGAATACCCTGTGCCAAGAAACATGTTGCTCCAAGGTCTCCACCGAACAGAGAGACTTTTGAGCAGTTTATTCTTCTTCCCTTTGTTGGATGCCAACTGCTTCAAGATATGTACAAGAGTAGACTGATTAGACCACCTCAAACTACATTTCAAGCTGTAAAATCTGGGGATGAAAAATACTACAGAATTCTCAATCATCTACGGCTTAAAGAAAAAAATTATAAATGAAGAATTTCAATTGTTAGCTGACCAAACTTTAATATCACTGAATGTTATCACACTCATTTTTATAAAGTATTTCAAAGCACAATTTAATAATTGATTATATAACAAATTAAAGCCATGAAACAATTTCAGCAATATTATAAATCTGTCCTGTGTAAATGGAACAAGTTTCCTTATTTATAGCATTTCAAATCTACTGAAAGCAAAAATAAGTGTTTCTTTTGGTATTTATATGAATAAATACTTTTCTCAAATTTACAAGTAAATATTTGACAGGGTATGAATAATGATAATAAAAAGGATATTAGGACTACAGATAAGTACAACATCACAAAACATAGTTCACAGTCAAAACAAGCAGTCTGTCAACACAGAAGAGGCTTCAAAGCCTCGAGACATACGCTGGCCATAGTAAGCATCTAATTTGTGTCACAGGACATGGGTGTGGGTCAGCTCTTTTACCTATTAATTATGTGACCTTTTGGTAGTTACTTAGTTTCTCCTAGTCTCAGCTTCTTCATATATAAACAAGGACAATACCCCCAAATATTATAGCATAACTAGGAGGATTAAATAAATTAATCCTTGTATTTCACTCAACAAATATGCTTTGGCAAACTATAATTGAAAATGCAAATCTGATTCTTAAGCTATGGTCTCAAAACTTCTTAGAAAGAACCTCACAAATATTGAGAAAATCTTAACTGAAATAATCAAAATAAACAGTTATTGAAGATATGACAATTGAAGTATCATATCATAAAATAGTTTTGACACAAAATAATTAAATACCGAATTCTCTGATTTTTTAATGTTAAACAGAAACATGGACCCATAAATTGCTGGGTCAATATCCAATTTCAAGCACAAAAAGTTAACATTAAAAATCTTTGTTTTAGAAAAATGATACTAAATATGAGGTAAATTAGTCCTCGATACCACATGATGAGATTTTTTCCCATAACAATGCACGCAAACCACTTATAATTTACAAACTATTAAGTTACTATAATTGCTCTAACAGGATTAGGGACACAGATAAATTTAAATATCATTATAATATAGAATTTACTTGGACTATGTACTGACCTAACAAACTTCAGCATGAAAAAAATTCATCACAGATTGGAGCACTTAAAAAAGAGTTCTTTTAAAACATTTATTCCCCAAAAGTTCACATTAGCAGGAGCCACATGAAAGTTGCTCTTTCCCCACCAATCACAAGTCAAAAATACCTACATTATGTTAGACATAAAATGGAAGTCATTTTTGATATGCATCCACTATACTTTATATCCTAAACAATAAAATAGTTCAGCCTCCATGTTTATTCAATTGCTAATCTATTTACCCTGAATTCTTGTGGAACGCATATTCCAGGGAACTAAAATAGGCCTCCTCATTAAACTTCGTATAAACTGAATATGTTTTTAATTATGACAAATACAGACCAATTCAAATTAGAAATTTGCCCCAAAAGTGGTGACTATATTAACTGGCATCTCTGCACAGGTCATTCTTCCTTTAGGAACATGACTTTAGCCCTCAGGTGGACCACACAACTGAATGTTAAATAGTGGGAACTAATCTTCTTTGATGCATCCAAGCAATTTTAATAGAATCTGAAATAGAAATAACTTGAATCCTTTTTCCCTTTCACTCGGAAATGAATGTGTAAATGAATGTCCTCAAAATTTAAGTTTTGGAGAAACAGTAAACTATGGAAGTTTCAAGTACCACCACCATATAAATATGGCGAATATAATGAAGACCTGTCTCTCCAAAAGCCTAAATATTCAAAACAGAACTACAGTTGCTCTGTTATAATTTTTGAATTATAACAAAGTTTTGAAATCTTGTAAGACATGCTTTAGAAATCACTGTTTACTGAATAATTTTAGGCCAAATTATTGAAAAGTAAAATTGGAACATGGCACAAAGCACTAGAAGCTCTACGCCAGGAGAAAAAAAAACAAAGTGCTTCATTAGGTCCATTTTGTTAGTTAAGTTTGTTGTTCTTTATGTTAGTTCCTTATGTTAATAATTCAAAAAGACTCGCAGGAAGAAAAGTTCTCTTCAAACATTACAATTTTTCTCTCAGTGGCTAGCGAATGGCTTTGTTTCCGTATCAAGAACCCTTCTGGGATGTCAACAGTTATATTATTACTGCTCCAAAGGAGCCCTTGTTTCACCCCGTCTCACCGGGACGTGGTCATAACTGGTATTTAGAGAAAACTGATATTCACCAATATTTAGAGGACCATCCCTCACCACTCCACCCCTCTCCACCCCCCATCGATAATCACATTTTACCCTGTATTTTTGTTGTTGCACTCAAATTTTTTAAAAAAGACACCTGCACATACAATTTCCCCACCGCCACCAAGCAGAAAGAAGACTATCAGGCTCGAGCTCCAGGAGCTCCTGGGAAATACACACCGTAAAACACACTTGGCCGAGTAAGGGGAGCGCTTAAGGGCTGGAGGAGGGAGCAGCCCTGAGGTGCCGAGAGACAGAGGCGGCGCCTGTTTACAGACGCCTTCCCCCTCCCCCACGACTGGGGGGTCTAAAAAGCATTTCCTGTGCGCACCCTGCTCCCAGCCAAGGCGCCGGGAGTAGCCGAGGAGCCGGGCAGCCTCTTTGCCTCCTCCCTCCTGCAGAAGCCTTCCTTGCCCTTTTCTCGGCCAGGGCGGCGCCCGCACCACACCACGGCCTACCCACTCGGGCAAGCCCTCCAGGAGGCACGCGGAGGCCTGAGGCCTAAAGGACGCCGGCCAGTGATAATCCCCTCGGTCGCCAGCGGCGCCCCTAAGGGGCCTGGGGCCGGGCGGAAGCTGCGGCCCCCGAGAAGCAGCGGCGGAGAGGACAGTCCCTTCCCCGCCGCGACTGCCTATTGTTCCCGACGGAGGCCCCCACAGCGGCTGTCCCGCTCCCCCCGCCGCCGCTGCTCGCCGGCTCGCTCACCGCGCTGGTCCGAGCGACAGCTCCTCTCAGCTCCGAGTCCCCGCGGCCGTCGCTACCGCCGCGGCAGCCGCCGCCGACGCCGCTGCCACCGTAGACTCTAACTCTGCCTCAGGCCGCCGAGCCACGGCCGCCACCGCCACCACCAGCGCCGCCTCCGGCCTCCCACCTGCTGCTGCTGAGGCTGCTCCTGCAGCAGGGGCCATCTTGTTAATCGGCCTCCTCTTCCTCCTCCACCTCCTCCTCCTCCTCCTCCGCCCCGACGCTCGTTGTCCTCGTCCCCTTCCTCTTCCTCAGGCTCCCGCCCGCCCAGGAGACTGGGGCGGAGAGCAGAGGGCAAGGCTCCTCCTTCCGGGGGGCGGAGCCAGAGGAGGGGCGGGATGGGCGCGCGGGGAGGAAAGATCTGAGTCAGTCGCCACCAACGCCCGGGGTTGGGAAGGCCCGCGACGCTAGCTGCCTCGACCCGAAACACTCACGCCCTGAGCCGAAGAACTGGTCGGTCCGTCCGCCCTGCGCTCTCTCCCTCCACCTGGACCTTTGGGCCCAGCGGGCAAATGCCCAGACAGCGAGAGTTGAGTTGGAAAATTTCTATTTCATCAAAACCTGCGCTGCCTCTACTCCTTTGGCTTTATAAGCTGTTGTTCCTTATGTTTGTTTTCCAGATCTTCTCCCATTCTCTCCAGGTTCTACACCAGGTTTGCCCGAGTTACCCCGTCCCACAGAATCCCAAAAGAGTTTAGCCTACCTTAAAGGCAGCGAAATATCCCAGAGACCTGCACACTGCTCCAAAACGTGGTTTCCCCAAGGCCCAAGTGAACAATAGGAGCTATGTGGGGAGGACAGAAAAATATTTGGCCCATAGATGGCTCCTGGATCTAAAAGGTGAAATGCTTGTGATATCTGAAAGTCTCTTCTCATGGAAAAGATGCCATTTTGGTTTTGGGTTCACGCCGTCAGGACAAATCAGATTAGCCAAACTCTTGCTTTTGAGAAAGGAGAGAAATGAATTCTTTTCATATACAGTACTAACTTTAAAAAAAATCTTCTAAAATAGAGAGACGTGGTCCCCAAATAAACTTCCCTTTAATACTCCCCACTTTGCACAGTGGCCTTCTTTGCTTCAGGTTTTGGCCAAGACGGCAGATTTTGCTTTTCTGTCCTTTCTTCACTGCATACATCATCAATACCAAGAAATATATTAAATTTAGAGAAGGTTGTCTTTAACTTGACCAATCACTGTAACAGTGTTTTTATGTTATTTGTAAAACATCACACACCTTCCTATACTCTTTACCAGGGAAGAGATCTTTCTAGTCGTTAACACCCTCCTGCTACTCAGATTTCATCCTCTTTTTAGAAGACCTATTGATGTCTTTTTATTGATTGGAATTTACTCCCTTTGAAGTGGACTAAATCTGTAACATTCTCTACAACCTACTAAATAATAATCCCAGTCCTACAAACAAATTTCTAGCTACCGCAGTGGGATTAGATTAGCATGTGCTTTCTTTTCTCTTTTGGATAGCCTTTCACTCAAACAGCCCCCTGCTAGGAAAAACAGATTAATCTGTTCCTCCGGCTTTTCCTCCTCCTCCCATCTCACTCCTAGGGAACCTTCCACAACAGAAGGTTTAGCGGCTGTTGCTAGGCAAACATGCCAACAGCCCTGTTAAGCCAAAGCAAGTAACCCAACTTCCATTACCAGTAACCTAGATAATGTAACTTCTTTGAACTATTAATAGCTGTACCACCATTGGTAAGGCCCCTTCAGGATTCCCTTTCAAAATACGATTTCTAAGTTAAATTTATTTTTTGTTATTTCACCCATATTTCAATTTAAAAAAAAATGTTTAATGGAAGAGCTTCCCAAAATTCGTTTTCAAGGTATTATTTAACAGAGTTGGCAGAAAAAGAAGAGCAGATTTGAAGGAAAACACTTAAGTGTCTGCAATAAAAACTAATCTACTAGAAGTCATTTATATGCTTTGAACTCCCCAGTGAGCCTAGAATTATGAGATACAGAGGATAATTTGTCTCTTGAGACTGAGTCAGGAAGAAAGGTAAGTCAGGAAGAAAAAAAAGATATCCTGGATTTTATTCTCAAATTAACAACTCAGTGTAAGAATTTTTCCTGATTTTGCTTTTTTTTTGTAACCATTATTATTGTTATATTATAGTAACATTTTGCAGGGAGTTGAGATTTGTTGAGAGTTAATATAAATAAAATTAAGAATTATGGTAAAATTTAAATAAAATATATAAATATTTAAACTAAACTCTTAAAATTGTTTAATTTGTATTAATGCAGTGAAATGAATAGTGTTTGAGAAGAAACTTGGTCTAAGATAATATATTAATGAATTACTGAAGAGTAACATCTTAAATGTGCTTTATAGTCATTTGTGCTTAGAAATCACTATTTTATAGCTTTAACACAATTTAAACAATTTAGTTTTTATTGTAATTATATGTATATTTTAAACAATTTAGTTTTATTTCACATTTTTTAATTTAATTCTGCTGTGGAATGTCTAGAAATTTAGGCTCTGCATCAGGCTTCACTACTGATACACTATGAAACTTAAATGAGTCATTTCATACCAAGCACTTAAAACAGTGCCTAGCACATAGTAAGTACTCAATAAATGTTTTTTTAAAATTCCTTTTATGTTTATGTCATTATAGTCTTTAGTTTCTCAGCCAAATATGACAAATCATCAAATACATTTTTGCTCTTAGCATTAACCCTAAAAAAAGATTAGTGCTATTTTTTAGCTCACACACAAATAAATTAACATAATGCCTAATGAATTTTTCAATATATTTTCTATGTCTTTTACTATTTTGTTCCTCCTCTGATTTTTTTTTGAGAATAAACTATAATATATATTTAAACTATTGCATGATTTTAAATTGCTCTAGAATATATAATTGTTGACCTATAACATTGTTTCTCACATCAGGATTAGAAAAGACCCTAGATACCGAACCACTTATTTCAACAGGTGTAACTGAGACTTAAGAAAAGTTGGCTAGATCACATATCTACACAACTCCTTCTTTATAAATAAACATGATGGTATTGAGGAGGAGGTTAGAGATTGGGGAGGACTAGATAGAAAGCAGGAACTACAAAGATCAATGAGGCATATTTCCCTTCCTTAAAGAAATTTAACAATCTAGCAAGAATAATACACCAAGATGAACCTGTGAACAACCAGAGTATATAAAGTTATTTGGTGATGAGTATATAGGAAGTCTGAAGTTCAATGAGAATTAAAAGGAAGAAATAGTAGAAATCTTTAATGTCACTGAACCTTCCTTTCGACTATTGGCAATACTATGATTTTAGATGTGTACCCCGAGGCATAGAAGCACAGTCAGCTGTCGATTTGGGACAGTATGGGAATGAAGAAGGACGAGGGATGAGAAGTTGAAGGGCATGAGAATAGTTTGGATTAACTAAAAACAACCTGTAAAAGTTCATCTGGGCCTGAGACCTCTCCAATGTAAATAGTTTATGAGGGGGAGGGAATACATCCTCAAACACTCAACAAATGCACAAAATAGGAAGTATAGGAGCTGAGTCACTTGGATTTCCCAAATTGCTTTAGGTAAAGGGGTGGAGGGGCAGGAACCCGACCCTTACCCATTAAGTCCTTCCCATCTTCCCCTCACCCTATATAAAATTCTCTATGACTTCCTACTCTCTCCACCATTCCATACCATTACGCCCCTCCTATTACCAGTGTTCATTAAAATGAAACTCTAGAAAATAAATAGCAGAGGAAGATATCCCAAGCAACTGCACTAAAGAATTTGGAGGAAACCAATTATGTCTGACCTACCCTTCACTTTAGAGTCCAGTCTCAAACCAGGCCCAAGTCAGCATATGCAAAGTAGGCCTGAGGGTTTGCATTAGATTCAGGGTAACAATCCAAAGTAATCATGGGAGATGTCACCCAAGCCAGCTGTGGGATTTCTGGGGCTAGGCCCCTGTGGACTTGATTCCAAAGGACTAAAAAAAAATGTTTGAGCGCCATCTGAAATTGCTTCTAAATTGGCCTGTCTTCTAAGACCTTCAGCCCAACACGGAGCATGTCTGAACTTCAGCTGACCCCCTGAGATTTATCCCTTGGTGACGGTAAACAGAACACCTTTGGGAAAGAGACATCAGACAACTTTCAGCAAAGAGGCTCATTCTAGACAGTGCTCTAACAGTGTTGTAAGAAACAGCAGCTCTACTATCTGTCAAAACTCACCTGAATATTGTTGTTTCATTATAAATGCCTATTAAGGATTATGAATGCCTATTAAGGATATCATCCTTATTCTTGTGGAGGTACCATTTTAAATCTATTCAGTTAAACCAGAAGCTTTTCTTTTTCTTTTTACACCTTGCATCATAAACATTGATGATTTATTGTATATAAATTGCCAACAATAAATAAGATAATATAGATAATAAGATAACAATGAGAGTTATCAGAAGACAGATAATAGAACTTGAATAAATTCAAGATTAATATGAATGGATAAATATTTCTTTATATAGCTAATGATTGGAACCTCATTTGGAGATCCATCTATCTAAATAAACAGTTTTAGATTATTGAGATCAAATACATTTTGTAACCAAAGATGTCCTCCAGCAGTAATGCATGCTCAGTATCTCTTAAGCATTTTTTAGGTTTATCATATGGTTTTGAGTAGCCAGTTAGGAAAATACTGAACATTCATGTGTAAATCACCCAGAAAACCAGAATTTGAAATCATTTGCATTTTAAGCAAGATGGAGAGGAACTTACTTTTGCTCTATGCCTTACTTTCTAGGATCTGGACTTTGGGGAGTCTTTAGGGTTCTTTATAATGTTGCAAGGGATTAAAGATAATCTCTGCTACATGGAGGCAGGTCACAAACTGGGTAGAAAGACTTCTTTATGATAGACTCCTCATTGAAGATGAATATCTAGCTTCATGTTACTACACGGTTTATTTCTCCTTTGTTATCCTCTGATTTTGAATAAAATCTTATTTGAATGATCCAGGCTTTTCTCCACTACATCCTATTAATGGGAGAGTTCTGCAACCTTTCTTGGGCCAGTCATTCTCATGTATGCCTGTACAGTGTTGGCAGTGGAATACCTAGAGCTCCCCAAAGGAAAAGCAAATCTCAGGGGGCAAGAGTCAGAGGTCTTCTATACCTCAATATTTTTCTTCTATTGTCAATCTTGGACAGGCAGAAAGACCTAGTTCAAACCCTTGCTCCATCATTTACTAGCTGTGGGAACTTCAACAAGTAAACTTTAAAAAGTTTCACTTTCCTCTACTGAAGAATATGGATTGTAAAATATATCTAGGATGGTTTTGTGGAGATTAAAATGAGAAAAGTACACATAGAATTTCTAGTACAATGCCTGACATCTGTTAAGCACTTGATAAATCAGAGTTACTAAAATTATACTGGCCCTGGCATCATGGGATTGGGAATGCCATACTGACCAAAAGAGGGAAAAGAAATGAAACAAAATAAAGCTTCAGTGGCTGAAAGATCTCAAATAGAGTTGTTCCGGTTTGCTAATGCTGCCAGAAAGCAAAATACCAGAAATGGATTGGCTTTTATAAAGGGGGTTTATTTGTTTAGACAGTTACAGTCTTAAGGCCATAAAGTCTCCAAGGTAAGGCATCTACAATAGGGTACCTTCACTGGAGAAAGGCCATTGGCATCCAGAAAACCTCTGTTAGCTCGGAATGAAAGTGGCTGGCATCTGCTTGCTCCCAGGTTGTGTTTTAAAATGACATTCTCCAAATTGTCTCTGTGTCAACTTCTCAGGGCAAACTCTGGGCTAGTACCTCCAAAGCACCAGCAAAACTCTGCTTTCAACAGCCATCTTCAAAATGTCTCTGTAAGTTGCAGCAAGCATCTGGGCCTGTGTGGCTCTTTTTAAAGCACTCCAGTAAATCAGTCAAGACCCACCCTGAATGGGCGGGGCCACAACTCCACAGAAATTACCCAATCAAAGGTCTTGCCCACAGTTGATTGAGTCACATCTCCATGGAAACACTCAATCGATAGATTCCAACCTAATGAACACTAATACATCTGCCCCCACAAGATTGCATCAAAGAACGTGGCATTTTGGGGGACATAATATGTCCAAACCAGCACAAGAGTTGAGAGGTCATTCTGGAGTTTATTCTTATGCATTATATAGATATTCCTCTTTAGTTTCTACATATTAGAATAGCTAGAAAGAAGTATCTGAATCTGTTGAATGGTAATCCAGTAGACTTGATTCTTGATGATAGTTGTATAACTATATAGCTTTTATCATGTGACCATGTGATAGTGAAAACCTGGTGACTGACACTCCCTTTAAGCAGTGTATGGACGATTGAGTTGAGTAATAAAATGATGACAAAATATATATATAAATAATAGCAGGGAATAAGAGGTAAGGGATGGTTTGGGTGTTCTTTTTTATTTCTTTTTTTAAATATTTTTTTTCTTTATTCTGGAGTAATGAAAATGTTTGGAAATTGTGGTGATGAATGCACAGCTATATGATGATACTGTGAGCCATTGATTGTATACTCTGGATGGATTATATGGTGTGGCAGTATATCTCAATAAAATTACATTAACAAAAAGATTATCCAAAAATCAACAATATTTCTATATACTATCAATGTATAGATGGAAGCCTAAATTTAAAAAGAACACAAATACAAACAAAACACAATCTGTATGTATATGGAAAACTAAAAAATGCTAATGAAAGAAATCAAAGATCACTGAAATAAAGAGAAAAACCTGTGTTTATGGACTTACGACTCGATATAATAAATATATCTATTATCCCCCCCCCAAAAAAAAATTATACTATTACTGTGTGTTGCATTAGGCTTGTGGTTCTCAATTTCAGCTGTGAACTTTAAAAAACTATCTCCAGCTTTGACTCTAGAGATTCTGATTTGGGATTTTGATATGGGGCCAAGCTTCTTTGCTTTTTTTGGATTTTACAGATGACTCCATCCTTTCATTTGGGGTGAGAACAACTAACATAGATCAAGGGTCAGCAAATTTTTTCAATAAACAGCCAAATTGTAAGTATTTTAGGGTTTGCAGACCATATGGCCTCTGTCACAACTACCCTATTCTGTCATTGTAGTATGAAAGCAGCTATAGACAATATGAAAACAAATGAGCATGGCTGTGTTCCAAAAAAAAATCTTTATTTATTAAAAAAAAAGAAGCAGGCAGTGGGTCACATATGATTTACTGTATATGAAAAGAGATTTCACTTGCTATAGCTAAGGAAAGAATATTAAGTTCAACAGCATCAGCATTAAAACTCACATGTGATGACCAATGTTTTGTGTTATACACGGTTTAATTAAACCGATGACTCCTGCCTTTCAAGGAATTAATAATCTAAAACAACAACAGCACAGCCATAATATTTATAAGTAATTCCTTATGAGTAATTGTCACATAAACACATGATTATACAAAACTAAATGTGAAACTGGGTCCAGGGGTGGACAGATTTTCCTTGTGCTCTTGATTTATACATGTCGGGGGAAATAAAAGGAGTACAGGAGCTCGTTCAGGAACCAATGTAACTAAGAGGAAAAGAATGCCCCCATATTAGCTCCTTTTTTTTCAGCAAGAGGCTATAAAGGAACACCTTTTAAAAGGGGTCCTTTAATTAGGAGTTCATGGCTTTTCCCATCACTAAATTTGTCTTCTCTAAAGTGTAATTTCATTATCATTATTATCAGACTTATCATCTGAGTTAAAAGGCTATGTTATAGTTGCCATTTATAGACATCAGTGACCACATCCTTTAACCTGGAACAAAGGAAAATGTTTCCTTTTCTCAATAAGAATGAGAAATTTAGAAGAAGAATCAGTGGATCAGTTTGTATATCTATGTGTACATGTATTTATGGGTATGTTTAAATCAAGTCATTGGTAATCTAGTAACTTACTGCTTACAATTGTAGAAATGATGCAATAGTAGCTGTTGGATAGGGCAAGGTTCTCTTTTAATTTCCTCATTTTTTTGAAAGATGAGTGCGCATGGTCAACAATTCTAATTGTTTGACTGCCCGCAACTAACCCTCCCTTCTTTCCAGTGATTGGGAACCTTCCATTGGGAGTTTTAATGCATGGCAGGATCTCCTTCCACTACAGGGGTCAGAAAGTCCAGATACTTAACTTCTACCCCCAACACACATGTGGCTAGAGTGAGGGAAAATGACCTACACTTGGTCGACTAGATGCTCTTACTTTGGAGTAAGTACAAGTCATTCCACTGGAAGGTATGGCACCCAGTCTGGTGGGCCAATGGCAGCAATCCCATAGGGTGCAGTCCAGTGTCCTCTGACAATGGCAGAGGTACCCTAACCAGGCCATTTCAGGGCTGCCTTGAGCTGTGGTTCTGGCTACCTGACTTTCCTCACATCCAGTCCTGAACATCAAAACTGTGAGCTAATCAATAGTCTTCCAGTAAATTTCTTTCTCCTTACGTTAGCTACCGAGATTGTTTAACACATAGGGGGAAGGGTTCAGAAATAACCAGTTTTCCCATTTCTCGTAGAACCAATTCTCTACTCACGTTAATGGGGTTCTCTATGTTTTTATTTTCTTTGGGCCTTGATTTCTTTGGTTCTAGTCATCAGAGTCCCAAAACTTAAGGGTCCATCTGCATTCATTTCACATAATCTGAAGTGAATTTTTCTTAAACTGCATTTCCTTCTGTTAACTCATTCATTGATGATTCACAAACAATCACCCCTCCTTTCAAGCTTTTGATTTGAATTTTTTACTCATCTGCCAAGAATGTTTACTGTCTATATTAAAAACTAATATTGTTTGGAAATGGATGGTGGTGATAGTTGCACATTATTGTGAGTGGCATTAATAGTGCTGAATTACGTATGTGAATGGAGTAGAAAGGAGAAGTTTTGGGTTGTGTGCATTACTAGAATGAAAGCTAGACGATAAAACATGGGACTATATAACACATTAAACCCTGCTGTGGATGATGGACTGGGACTGATAGTACAAGTATAAGAATGTTCTTTAGTGAACTACTCATGAACTATAACAGAAGTATGACACTAACACAAGGTGTCAATAATAGGATGGTATATGGGAAAAAATATACCTAATGTAAACTATGGGCTATGGTTAATAATACTATTTTAATATTCTTTCATCAATTATAAAAAGATACCACAGTAATGTGACGTGTCAACACTGTCTCTTTGAACATTTTTAAGATCATTTTTTAAAAGGCTTTGTTCAGTGTATCCACATTCTTGTATTCTTCATTGGTGTTTTTCGTATTTTTATTCTCTTCTTTCAGATGGGCCATCATTTCCTGTTTCTTTGTTTGTCTTGTACTCTTCTGTTGCATACTGTACATTTTAATATTTTAAAATTTTAATTCTGAGATTTTCTCCCTGGGATGTCTATTTCTTGGTTCTGTAACCAGCTGATGATAAGACAGATTTTCTTGAGCTTCAGCCATCCTATCAGGAAGGTCTGCCCAAGGTGAATACAGTGTGCAGTTTTCCCTGTTTTTCCAGGCCTCTGTCTTGTCCTGGGCTTTTATTTGTTAGTTGTTTTGGAGTTCCCCTGTTTACAGGAGTTTTGTTGCCCCTGTGTTTCCCAGAAGACAGACTGTGCTCTCCTGGGTATTTGACACCAGCAGGTCTTTGTCCCAGACTGTTCACCAGTATAGTTTTTTACACTCCTTTTGTTGTCTCATGCTGCTTTTGCCTAGAAGGCAAATTCTGGGAGGAGAGTCACCCCAGAGAGGACTTTCCCAGGCAAAACAGGGCTGGGACCAACAAAGGGGGTGCAGACTGGCTCCAGAGTGTCCTGGAAGAGAATCAGGAAGGGCTCTAAAAACTTCTCCAATGGCTCCCTACAGCTGAGCTTTCCTAATGTGCCCAGCAAATGTGACCCTTCAGCTAACTGTCCGCCACAGCCTTGAGGAAATGCTGTGTCTTTAAATCTCCACCACCTCTGCCCCTGTCCCAGGAGGGATGAAACAATGGCTGCCATCAGAGCTGGGAACCAGAGATCAGAATTCGTTAATCAAAAGCCATGATCGGCGATCAGCAGTGCACACTGCTGTTCTTGAAAAGAGGATTTTTACTTCTCTTTCTGTCGTCAGCAGCTAGCCAGGGACTGGAACCCATGGCAGCCTGCCACAAGAGTGGGGGATGGATATCTGTAGCTGCTCTTGTGGAGAGAGCAATTTACAGTTGTTTACCGTAACTTATCTCCTTCCTCTTGTTCTTCCCTTGATGCTGTACAGTGTTCTTCAGGCCTCGGGTTTCAAAGTAGTTGTTTCAGATAGTCCTTGCTTGTTTAGTAGTTATTTTGGTGGGAGGACTGAATCCTGGAGTTCCCTACTCCCTGGAAGTCTTGCAGAGATTCTTAACCTTGTTTCTACAACAACCCCCCCCACCATGAAGTCTCAGATTTTCTCAAATGATGATATAAAATCACAGAACAAAATCAATTTACATTCATTTTATCACAATCAGCAAATATTTGATAACCTGTTATGAGCTGAACATTGTACTATGGTGATACAGCAATGAACAAGACAGGGTCTCTTCCTCTGGAGCTTGTAGTTTATCAGGGAAGATATAAAACTTATAAATAATTAAACAACCACAAGTTGTTAAATGCCCTGAATGCCAAAGTACATGGTGTATTTAACAGTGGCAATTAACCTAGTCTGAGAGGAATAGGTTTCCTTCGGAAAGTGACATTTAAGCTGAAAAAATAGAGGATGAGTAGGAACTAGGTTGGCAAAGAGAGGGGACACGTTTCAGGCAGAGAGATCCCCATGTACAAAAGCTCTGGTGGTGGTGAGAAGTATGGTGTGTCAAGGAACTAACAGAAATCCAGTTTGAATGGAGAAAGTGTAGAGATGCAGAGGAAGCTAGCAGAGAAGGTGGTGCAGAGATAGGCAGGTAGGCCTTGTAAGCCAAAGTAGTAATTTTGAATATTATTTTAAGATAAGTTTGCCAGAGAAAATGCAGAACGTCCAATTAAATTTGAATTTCAGGTAAACAATGAATAATTTTTTAGTGTATGTCCCAAATTTAACTAGGCATTCTGTATTTTTATTTGCTAATTTTGGCAACATTGTTTCAAGAGGAATGTGACATCTGAAAGGCTGAGGAGAGACCTGATAAGATTTGCTTCATAAAGCAATTACTCTCTAGCTATAGAGTGGAAAATGTTCTGAGGTGGAATAAAGGTGCATGAGAAGATCTTGATGAGTCCCACTTTCTTGAACCCTTTGCTTCCATTGACTTCATATGAAATCACATCTGTTTTTTCTCCTGTCTCATGCCCACCACCTCTCAGTCTCCTTTAATATATCTACCTCTTCTATTAGACATTTAAAGGTTGATGTTGTAAGATGCCACACACAAAGTTTATGAGGAAATGGAGCAACAAATTCTTCCATGCATTATTAGTGGGAATATAAAATACCCACTAGTAGCCAGAGTACAACTACTTTGGAAAAAGGTCTAGCGTTTCTTATTGTCTTAGTTTGCCAGGCTTCTATGACAAATACCACACAGTGGGTTGGCCTAAATACCAAGCATTTATTGTTCCATGGTTTTAGAGGTTAGCAGTCCAAACTTAAGGAGTTGCAAAGCATGCTTTCTCCTGGGAATCATGGCATTCTTTGCTTGCTTACAACAATCCTTGGGGTTCCCTAGCTTGCATCTTTGTCTTGCCTCCCATTACATGTTTTTTTCTCTCCAAGTGGCTGCTCTTTTGGTTTCCACTGACTTCTCTGGCTTCTTCCTGTGTGGCCTTCTCTAACTAACTGTGTCTGAATTTTTTCTGCTTATAATAAAAGGCTTCAATAACGTGGATTAAGGCCAACACTAATTCAGTTGGGCCACACCTTAACAAAAATAACAACTTCAAAAGGTCCTATTTACATGAGTTCACTCCCACAGCAACGCAGGTTAAGATTAAGAGCATGTCTTTTTGTTGGGGTGCATAATTCAACCTACTCACATATAAAAACAAAACATCTACCTAACCCCTATGACTTTATGAGCAATTCCACTCCTAAATATTTTCTCAAGATAAGTGAAAAAATATGTCCACAAAGATTTGTACAAAAATGTTCATAGCAACTTCATTCATGACGGCTTTGTTCTGTAAAGAGTGTAGGTAGCCATCAATAGGAGAAAGGCTTAACAAACTGAGGTATATTTCCTAATTTCCTTTGTGATTTTTTCTTTGATCCACTGGTTGTTTAAGAGTATATGGTTTATTTTCCATTTGTGAATTTTCCAGTTCTACCCCTCTTACTGATTTCTAGCTTCATTCCATTGTGGTCAGAGAAGATACATTGTATGATTTCAAAATTTTTTATTTTGAGACTTGTTTTGTTACTTAATAAAGAGTTTACCCTGGAGAATGTTTCATATACACTAGAGGAGAATGTGTATAAGGCTGCTGTTCGGTGAAGTGTCCTATATACATTTGTTGCTAGATGGCTTAGAATATTATTCAAGTATACTATTTCCTTATTGATCTGCTGTCTAGATGTTTGCGCCATTATTTAAACTGAATGATCAAAATGCTACACGTGAAAACTATGAGATGCAGCTAATGCCATACTTAGAGAGACATTCAGAGCTTTGAAATGTATGTATTAGAAAAGATGAACGATTAGAAGCTAACTAGTCATTTTACCAGATTAGGAAAAAAAAACAGAAAAATAAAATAGTAATAAATAAGATATAAACAGAAATGAGTGAAAGAGAAAACAAGTATACAATGAAGCCAAAGTTAATTCTTTGACAAGGCTAGCACAATTGTTAAACTCTTGATGAAACTGATTAAGAAAATGAAAATCACAAATAGACAGTATTAGAATGACAAAAGGGACATAGTTATAAATGTCACAAACATTTTTGTGACATTTTGCTAGTGCAAAAATATAAACTGATAAAAAATAATAGATCACTTGAATAGTCCTATATCTTCAAGTAAATTGAAACAGTAATTAAAATTCTTTTTATAAAGTAAACTCCAGGCCCCAAAGTTTTTTACTGGCAAATTCAAGAAGAAACAAATCATTCCAACCATGCAGAATCTACTCCAGATTTGACAAAAAAAAAAGGGGGTGGTGGTGGTGGTGGATCTTCCCTGTTTTATGAGGTGACCATAACCTGATGAAGGCTTCTGGTTTTGAGAAAGGTAAATTCCATGCCATTCTCATTCATGAACATAGCTGCAAAATTCCTAAACAAAATACTAGCATATCAAATTCAAGCAATGCTTTAAAAAAGCAGTGTCATAACCAAGTTGGTTTTGTTTTAGGAATGTAAAGCTGGGTTAATATTAGAAACATCACCTGTAAAATGCAACATCTATTGAATAATTTCTCAAAAGTTTTCAGCAAATTCAGACTAAAAAGGAACTTTTATACCACTACCATGGTGGTAGTGGTATTGGTAGTGGTATAAAAGTTCCTTTTTAGCCGTTAGCAAGGCTATTGGAACCTTGCTATTTTTCCAACGGTATGTGCTCACTTCTCATCTCTGTGTCACATTTTGGTAATTCAGGCAATATTTCAAACGCTTTCATTATTGTTCTATCTGTCATGGTGATCTGTGATAGGTAATGTTTCTATTGTAATTGCTTTGAGGCACAGCAAACTGCACCTTTGTAAGAAGGTGAATGTTTCAGTTTGCTGAAAGCTGCCGGAATGCAATATACCAGAAATGGATTGCCTTTTACAATGGGAGTTTATTATTCACAAATTTACAGTTCCAAGGCCATGAAAATGTCCCAATTAGTGTATCAACAGGAGAGTACCTTCTCTGAAGAAAGGAAGATGGCATCTGGAGTTCCTCTGTCACATAGGAAGGCACTTGGCCAGAGTCTGCTGGACCTCTCCCGGGTTTAACTTCTGATTTCTGTGGCTTTCTCCAAAATGTCTTTGGGCTTCTGTCTTAGCTTCTCTCTTAGCTTTTTCCAGAGGCAAACTCTGGATTACATGTTTTAGCTTCTCTCTAAAGTGTCTCTGCCTTTTATCCTCTCATAGAGGACTCCAGTAAGGGGATTAAGACCCACCTTGAACAGGTGGGATCACATATCCATGGAAACAACCTAATCAAAAGGTCCCACACACAGTAGGTCTGCCTTCACAAGATGGAATTAATAGAACATAGTCTTTCCTGGGGTACGTAATAAATACAAACCACAATAGTGAACTTAATTGATAAATGACATATGTGTTCCGACTGCTCCACTGACTGACCAATCCCCCTCTCTTTCCCTCTCCTTAGGCCTCCCTATTTCCTGAGACAGAACAATATTGAAACTAGGCCAGTTAATAACCCTACAATGCCCTCTTAGTGTTCAAGTGAAAGGAAGAGTTGCCCACCTCTCACTTGATATCAAAAGTTAAAAATTATTAAGCTTAGTGAGGAAAGTGTGTCAAAAGCCAAGTGTGTCGAAAGCTAGGCCTCTTGCACCAGTTAGCCCAGTTGTGAATGCAAAGGAAAGGTTCTTGAAGGAAATTAAAAGTGCTATTCCAGTGAACACACAAAAGATAAGAAAGCCAAACAGTCTTTTTGCTAATGTGGAGAAAGTTTTAGTGGTCTGGATAGAAGATCAAATCAGTCACAACATTCTCTTAAGCCAAAGTCTAGTCCAGAACAAGGCCCTAAATCTCCTCAACTCTGTGAACGCTGAGAGAGGTGAAGAAACTGCAGAAGAAAAATCTGAAGCTAGCAGAGGTTTGTTCATTAGGTTTAAGGAAAGAAGCCATTTCTATAACATAAAAATGCAAGGTGAAGCAGCAAGTGCTAATGTAGAAGCTGCAGCAAGTTATCCAGAAGAACCAACTAAGGTAATTGATGGAGGTGGCTACACTAAACAACAGGTTTTCAATGTAGATGAAACAGCGTTCTATTCAAAGCAGATATCATCTAGGACTTTAATACTTAGCAAGGAGAAGTCAATGCCTGGCTTCAAAGCTTTAAAGGACAGGCTGACTCATTAGGGGCTAATGCAATTGATGACTTTAAGTTGAAGCCAATGCTCATTTACCATCTCCCAAATCCTAAGACCCTTAAGAATTATGCTAAATACACTCTGCTTGTGCTCTATAAATGGTACAACAAAGCTTGGATGACAGTACATTTGTTTACAACATGGTTTACTGATCACAGAAAAAAATCTTCCTTTCAAAATGTTACTGCTCATTGACAATGCACCTGGTCACCCAAGAGCACTGATGGAGATGTACAATGAGATTAATGTTGTTTCCATGCCTTCTGTTCTGGTTTGCTAATGCTGCCATTAAGCAAAATACCAGAAATGGATAGGCTTTTATAAAGAGGGTTTATTTAGTTACAAATTTACAGTCTGAAGGCCATGAAAATGCCCAAATTAAGGCATCAACACAAGTATATCTTCAGCAAAGGAAGGGCAATGGTGTCCAGAAAACCTCTGTTAGCTTGGAAGTCACGTGGCTGGTGTCTGCTTGCTCCAAGGTTGTGTTTTTTTGTTTGTTTGTTTGTTTTTTTTAAGTGTATAATTAAGCCCTTATTTTTTTATCTTCATTTTATTTAGATATATTCACATACCATGCAGTCATACAAAACAAATCGTACATTCAATTGTTCACAGTACCATTATATAGTTGTACATTCATCACCTAAATCAATCCCTGACACCTTCATTAGCACACACACAAAAATAACAAGAATAATAATTAAAGTGAAAAAGAGCAATTGAAGTAAAAAAGAACACTGGGTACCATTGTCTGTTTGTTTCTTTGTTTCCTTCCCCTATTTTTCCACTCATCCATCCATAAACTAGACAAAGTGGAGTGTGGTCCTTATGGCTTTCCCAATCCCATTGTCACCCCTCATAAGCTACATTTTTATACAATTGTCTTCAAAATTCATGGGTTCTGGGTTGTAGTTTGATAGTTTCAGGTATCCACCACCAGCTACCCCAATTCATTAGAACCTAAAAAGGGTTGTCTAAAGTGTGCATAAGAGTGCCCACCAGAGTGACCTCTCGGCTCCTTTTGGAATCTCTCTGCCACTGCAGCTTATTTCATTTCCTTTCACATCCCCCTTTTGGTCAAGAAGATGTTCTCCGTCCCACGATGCCGGGTCTACATTCCTCCCCGGGAGTCATATTCCGCGTTGCCAGGGAGATTCACTCCCCTGGGTGTTTGATCCCACGTAGGGGGGAGGGCAGTGATTTCACCTTTCAAGTTGGCTTAGCTAGAGAGAGAGGGCCACATCTGAGCAACAAAGAGGCATTCGGGAGGAGGCTCTTAGGCACAACCATAGGGAGGCCTAGCCTCTCCTTTGCAGCAAGTATTCACAAGGGTAAATCCTGTGGTAGAGGGCTCCACCCATCAAACCACCAGTCCCCTATGTCTGTGGTCATGTTAGCAACCATGGAGGTGGGGTAGGCGAATACCCCTTCATTCTCCACAGGCTCCTCAAGGGGACACTACATATTTTTTTCCTGTTTTTGTTTTGTTTTGTTTTGTTTTGTTTTTTAACCTGTTCTTCCTTTTTAAATCAACTGTAAGGAGAAAAAAAAAATTAAAAACAAAAACAAAACAAAACAAAACAAAAAAACATACAATAAAAGAACATTTCAAAGAGACCATAACAAGGGAGTAAGAAAAAGACAACTAACCTAAGATAACTGCTTTACTTCCAACCTGTTCCTACTTTACCCCAAGGAAGTTACCTAATATAGCAACATTTCTGTGAACTTGCTCCAACTATATCCATCAGAAATTAACAGACCATAGTCATTTCTGGGCATCCCCAGAACGTTAAATAGCATATCTGTTCTTGGATTACTGTTCCCCCTTCCTTAATTGCTCTCTATTGCTAGTTCCCCTACATTCTACATTATACACCATTCGTTTTACATTTTTCAAAGTTCACATTAGTGGTAGCATGTAATATTTCTCTTTCTGTGCCTGGCTTATTTCGCTCAGCATTATGTCTTCAAGGTTCATCCATATTGTCATATGTTTCACGAGGTCGTTCCTTCTTACTGCCGTGTAGTATTCCATCGTGTGTATATACCACATTTTATTTATCCACTCATCTGTTGAAGGACATTTGGGTTGTTTCCATCTCTTGGCAATTGTGAATAATGCTGCTATGAACATTGGCGTGCAGATATCTGTTCGTGTCACTGCTTTCCGATCTTCCGGGTATATACCGAGAAGTGCAATCGCTGGATCGAATGGTAACACTATATCTAGTTTTCTAAGGAACTGCCAGACCGACTTCCAGAGTGGCTGAACCATTATACAGTCCCACCAACAATGAATAAGAGTTCCAGTTTCTCCACATCCCTTCCAGCATTTGTAGTTTCCTGTTTGTTTAATGGCAGCCACTCTAATAGGTGTTAGATGGTATCTCATTGTGGTCTTAATTTGCATCTCTCTAATAGCTAGTGAAGCTGAACATTTTTTCATGTGTTTCTTGGCCCTTTGAATTTCCTCTTCAGAGAACTGTCTTTTCATACCTTTGCCCATTTTATAATTGGGCTGTCTGTACTATTGTGATTGAGTTGTAGGATTTCTTTGTATATGCAAGATATCAGTCTTTTGTCAGATACATGGTTTCCAAAAATTTTTTCCCATTGAGTTGGCTGCCTCTTTACCTTTTTGAGAAATTCCTTTGAGGTGCAGAAACTTCTAAGCTTCAGGAGTTCCCATTTATCTATTTTCTCTTTTGTTGCTTGTGCTTTGGGTGTAAAGTCTAGGAAGTGGCCGCCTAATACAAGGTCTTGAAGATGTTTTCCTACATTATCTTCTAGGAGTTTTATGGTACTTTCTTTTATATTGAGATCTTTGGTCCATTTTGAGTTAATTTTTGTGTAGGGGGTGAGGTAGGGGTCCTCTTTCATTCTTTTGGATATGGATATCCAACTCTCCCAGCCCCATTTGTTGAAAAGACCATTATGGCTCAGTTCGGTGACTTTGGGGGCCTTATCAAAGATCAGTCGGCCATAGATCTGAGGGTCTATCTCTGAATTCTCAATTCGATTCCATTGATCTATATGTCTATCTTTGTGCCAGTACCATGCTGTTTTGGCAACTGTGGCTTTATAATAAGCTTCAAATTCAGGGAGTGTAAGTCCTCCCACTTCGTTTTTCTTTTTAGAGTGTCTTTAGCAATTCGAGGCATCTTCCCTTTCCAAATAAATTTGATAACTAGCTTTTCCAAGTCTGCAAAGTAGGTTGTTGGAATTTTGATTGGGATTGCATTGAATCTGTAGATGAGTTTGGGTAGAATTGACATCTTAATGACATTTAGCCTTCCTAACCATGAACATAGAATATTTTTCCATCTTTTAAGTTCCCCTTCTATTTCTTTTAGTAGAGTTATGTAGTTTTCTTTGTATAGGTCTTTTACATCTTTGGTTAAGTTTATTTCTAGGTACTTGATTCTTTTGGTTGCTATTGAAAATGGTATCTTTTTCTTGAGTATCTCTTCAGTTTGCTCATTTCTAGCATATAGAAACATTACTGACATGTGCATTAACCTTGTATCCCGCTACTTTGCTAAATTTGTTTATTAGCTCTAGTAGCTGTATTGTCGATTTCTCAGGGTTTTCCAGATATAAGATCATATCATCTGCAAACAATGACAGTTTTACTTTTTCTTTTCCAATTTGGATGCCTTTTATTTCTTTGTCTTGCCGGATTGCCCTGGCTAGCACTTCCAGCACAATGTTGAATAACAGTGGTGACAGCGGGCATCCTTGTCTTGTTCCTGATCTTAGAGGGAAGGCTTTCAGTCTCTCACCATTGAGTACTATGCTGGCTGTGGGTTTTTCATATATGCTCTTTATCATATTGAGGAAGTTTCCTTCAATTCCTACCTTTTGAAGTGTTTTTATCAAAAACGGATGTTGGATTTTGTCAAATGCTTTTTCAGCATCTATTGAGATGATCATTTGATTTTTCCCTTTTGAATTTTTAATGTGTTGTAATACATTGATTGATTTTCTTATGTTGAACCATCCTTGCATGCCTGGAATGAACCCCACTTGGTCATGGTGTATGATTTTTTTAATGTGTCTTTGGATTCGATTTGCAAGTATTTTGTTGAGGATTTTTGCATCTATATTCATTAGGGAGATTGGCTGGTAGTTTTCCTTTTTTGTAGCATCTTTGCCTGATTTTGGTATTAGATTGATGTTAGCTTCATAAAATGAGTTAGGTAGTGTTCCATTTTCTTCAATATTTTGAAAGAGTGTGAGTAAGACTGGTGTCAGTTCTTTCTGGAAAGTTTGGTAGAATTCCCCTGTGAAGCCATCTGGCCCTGGGCATTTATTTGTGGGAAGCTTTTTGATGACTGATTGGATTTCTTTGCTTGTGATGGGTTGATTGATGTCTTCTGTTTCTTCTCTGGTCAGTCTAGGTTGTTCATATGTTTCCAGGAAATTGTCCATTTCCTCTACATTATCCAGTTTGTTGCCATACAGTTGTTCATATATCCTCTTATAATTTTTTAAATTTCTTCAGGATCTGCAGTTATGTCACCTTTTTCATTCATTATTTTGTTTATATGGGTCTTCTCTCTTTTTGATTTTGTCAGTCTAGCTAGGGGCTTGTCAATCTTGTTGATCTTCTCAAAGAACCAACTTTTGGTGATATTTATTCTCTCTATTGTTTTTTTGTTCTCTATGTCATTTATTTCTGCTTTAATCCTTGTTATTTCTTTTCTTGTACTTGGTTTAGGATTGGTTTGCTGTTCATTTTCTAGCTTCTTCAGTTGATCCATTAGTTCTTTGATTTTGGCTCTTTCTTCCTTTTTAATATATGCGTTTAGTGCTATAAATTTCCCCCTTAGCACTGCTTTTGCTGCATCCCATAGGTTTTGGTATGTTGTGTTCTCATTTTCATTCGTCTCTATATATTTAGCAATTTCTCTTGCTATTTCTTCTTTAACCCACTGATTGTTTAGGAGTGTGTTGTTTAACCTCCAGGTATTTGTGAATTTTCTAAGTCTCTGATGGTTATTGACTTCTAATTGTATTCCATTGTGGTCAGAGAATGTGCTTTGAATAATTTCAATCTTTTTAAATTTATTGAGGCTTGTTTTATGTCCCAGCATATGATCTATTCTGGAGAAAGTTCCGTGAGCACTAGAAAAGTATGTGTATCCTGGTGATTTGGGATGTAATGTCCTGTAGATGTCTGTTAAATCTAATTCATTTATCAGATTGTTTAGGTTTTCAGTTTCCTTATTGGTCCTCTGTCTGGTTGATCTATCTATAGGAGAGAGTGATGTGTTGAAGTCTCCCACAATTATTGTGGAAACATCAATTGCTTCCTTTAGTTTTGCCAGTGTTTCTCTTATGTATTTTGTGGCACCTTGATTGGGTGCATAGACATTTATGATTGTTATTTCTTCTTGTTGAATTGCCCCTTTTATTAGTATGTAGTGGCCTTCTTTGTCTCTCAAAACATCCCTGCATTTAAAGTCTATTTTATCTGAGATTAATATTGCTACTCCTGCTTTCTTTTGGCTGTAGCTTGCATGATATATTTTTTTCCATCCTTTCACTTTCAATTTCTTTGTGTCCCTGTGTCTAAGATGAGTCTCTTGTATGCAACATATTGATGGTTCATTTTTTTTCATCCATTCTGTGAATCTATATCTTTTAATTGGGGAGTTTAATCCATTTACATTCAATGTTATAACCGTGAAGGCATTTCTTGAATCAGCCATCTTATCCTTTGGTTTATGTTTGTCATATATATTTTTCCCCTCTCTCTATTAATATCCTTTATTGTACCCATACCGATTCTCTTTAGTACTGAACCTTTCTCCAGGTCTCTCTGTCCTTTCTTTGTTTCTCTGTCTGTAGGGCTCCCTTTAGTATCTCCAGTGGGGCAGGTCTCTTGTTAGCAAATTCTCTCAGCATTTGTTTGTCTGTGAAAAATTTAAGCTCTCCCTCAAATTTGAAGGAGAGCTTTGCTGGATAAAGTATTCTTGGTTGGAAATTTTTCTCACTCAGAATTTTAAATATATCATGCCACTGCCTTCTTGCCTCCATAGTGGCTGCTGAGTAGTCACTACTTAGTCTCATGCTGTTTCCTTTGTATGTGGTGAATTGCTTTTCTCTTGCTGCTTTCAGAACTTGCTCCTTCTCTTCCGTGTTTGACAGTGTGATCAGAATATGTCTCGGAGTGGGTTTATTTGGATTTATTCTATTTGGAGTTCGCTGAGCATTTATGATTTGTGTATTTATGTTGTTTATAAGATTTGGGAAGTTTTCCCCAACAATTTCTTTGAATACTCTTCCTAGACCTTTACCCTTTTCTTCCCCTTCTGGAACACCAATGAGTCTTATATTAGGACGTTTTATATTATCTATCATATCCCTGAGGTCCATTTCTATTTTTTCAATTTTTTTCCCCATTCTTTCTTTTATGCTTTCATTTTCCATTCTGTCATCTTCCAGGTCACTGATTTGTTGTTCAACTTCCTCTAGTCTTGTACTATGAGTGTCCAGAATCTTTTTAATTTGGTCAACAGTTTCTTTAATTTCCATAAGATCATCTATTTTTTTATTTAGTCTTGCAATTTCTTCTTTATGCTCTTCTAAGGTCTTCTTGATATCGTTTGTATTCTGTACTATGGTCTCATTGTTCATCTTTAGTTCTTTGAGTAGCTGCTCCAGGTGCTGTGTCTCTTTTGATCTTTTGATTTGGGTGCTTGGGCTTGGGTTATCCATATCGTCTGGTTTTTTCATATGCTTTATAATTTTCTGTTGTTTTTGGCCTCTTGGCATTTGTTGAACTTGAGAGGGTTCTTTTAGGATGTGTAGACCAGTTGAAGTCCTTATCTCTAATTTATCAGATCTACAGCTTCATGGAGTACACTTTCTCTAACTAACCAGCAGGTGGTGTCCACGAGCCACCTGTTCTCCACAAGCCAGTTCTCCCCTGCTCTGCCTTTGTGGTGAGTGGGGCAGTGAGTCTTGTGGGGTCCAATTGGTGTACCAAGCTTGTGTGTGTAGTTGGTGTTGCCCGCCCTGTATATGGGGCATGTTTCTGGGCAGTCAGGGAGGGGGTGGCTCTAACAATCAAATCTCCCTGGTGATCCTGGAGTTTTAAAGCTGCTGCAATAGTCTAATCCTTCAGTTCAGTCCTGCCACAGTTTGTCTCTGCCACTGACCCACAAGTCCTTGGTATTGGCGTATAGCTCCTGAGACTTGTAATTGGGTCCCTCTTCCAGGCCGTGCACCCCCTGGTCCTCTGTTGAGGGATGACTGTGCTATGTCACAGGTGAGTGCCGTCCCCCCAGGGCAGTTCTGGGCTGCTGAGCTGTTTAGGGAGGCTCCCAGTCTGCTGAAATGATGGCTGAATGGGGCTTTGTTAATTCACACTGCTCCACCTTCCTAACTCTGAGACAATCAGCTGAGGTTGCAGGGAAGGCTAATGTCCACGCCCAGTTTTGTGGAGTGTGCCTGTTATTTGAAGCACTTCTGTCACACTGGGTTGTGTGGGGCAGCTCTGGGCTATGGGGCTGGCGATGGGCATGAGTGTTTCCTGTCCACCAGGATGGTGGCTGTGAGCGGACACCCCCCTTTTCTTGGGAAGTTCTGCTGTTTCGTGAAATTTCTCAGCCACTGGATTATTGCCTTTTGTCTGAGAGCTCTCTTAGTTCTGCTCTTGTCTTGACCTGCCCAAATTGCAAGTCTTTGAAGCTTTCTGTATTGGGTTTCTTAGAGTAATTGTTTTACAAAAAGAAAAAAAGGATTAAAAAAAAAAAAAAAGGGCCTTCCTCACAGATCTAATGGGTTATTGAAATGCTAAGAGACAAAGCAATTAGGGCCATTAAGGAAAGTTCCACAGGGCAGAGAGATCAGCTTTTCTTTGGGATTTGCATATGAGCCTCAGGGTCTGAGCTCTGCCCTTCCCCTTTCTATGTTCACCAGAACTCCAAAGATCCTCCGCTTTTATTTTGGAGTTTTTCGTGCTGTTTTTTTCTATATCTGTCTCCTCTCTGCTGGGCTGGCTGCTCTCAGATTCTCTGGTGTCTGGTCTCAGTCTATCTATGGTTGGAGTTTGGATCAGTAGAATGAGTTTCCGATAAGGGCTGCCACTGCAGTTCTCCCTTCTCCTTCCCGGAGCTGACAGCCCCTCCTCCCACGGGACTGAGCCTGGGAGGGAGGGGCGCGGGTCCCCTGGCCACAAAAACTTACAGATTTCACTGATCTCAGCAGTTCGACGTTTTCATGAGTGTTGTATGAAGTATGCCCAAAGTCAGATTGCTCTGTGGTGTCCACTCCACGCAGTTCCTGGCTTTCTACCTACTTTACTGGAGGAGTAACTAAAACATACAGCTCACCTGTCCGCCATCTTGCCCTGCCCTCCTCCAAGGTTGTGTTTGAAAATGGTGTTCTCCAGAATTTTCTTTAGGCTTAGCTTCTTGGGGCAAATTCTGGGCTAGTATCCAAAATGTCTGCTTTCAACAGCCATCTCCAAAATGTCTGTCTCAGCTGCAGCACCTCCTTCTGTCTGCGAACAGTTTTATAGGACTCCATTGATTCAATTAAGACCCACTTTGAATGGGTGTGGTAACACCTCCATGGAAATTATCCAATCAAATTTCTCACCCACAGTTGATTGAGTCACATCTCCATGGAAACAATCAAGGGATTCCAACTTAATTGACACTACTATGTCTGCCTCCACAAGATTCCATCAAAGAACATGATGCTTTGGGGGACATAATATATCTAAACTGGCACATTCCACCCCCTGGATCCCAAAATGACATGATCTTTCCATATACAAAATACATTCATCTCATCATAATATCACAGAAATGTAAATCACTTCAGTAACAATAGATAAGTACAAGATCCCATCAAAATCAGTCACATGTGTGGTCTTGCCCTAAAGCAAAATTCCCCTCTGGCTGTGGACCTTTGAAACTTCGATCAAGTTATGTATTGCCAATATACAAAGGAGGGACACTCATAGGATAAATATTCCCATTTCCATAAGGAGAAACTGAAAGGAAAACAGGGTTCAAGGGACCAAAACAATTCCTAAAACCTGCAGGGCAAACTCCATTAGATATCAAAGTTGGAGAGTCATTTATATAATAATGTTTTGTCCCTGGGGCTTGAGAGAGTGGCAGTCCTACACTTTCAAAAGGCTTACACAGCAGCCCTTTTCTCTCCAAATGTTGGGGTGAGTGCTCCAACATATCCACACATTGGGGAGATCACCTTTTTAGCCCCACCCTCCTCAAACATCAGGGCAGCACCCGGATTCTCTTGCACCTCCAGGGCACACACTCAACCTCTTCAGAACAGTGAGGTTGGTGGCCAGGCTCTCCCCAATCCCTGGGGAATCTCTGAGGCCTGGGGTGGCAGCACTCTTCCTGAGCATGGAGGTGGAAGGGCCGCCCTCTACTTCCAGGGCAAACTCACCCTTTCCAGGTGCATGGGTTGCTCCACTCTCCCTGCCGGAGATCTCTTGACTCCAGACCTCAACCTCCATGGTTCTGTCTTTGAAGAAATTTTTCCTTCAATTTGTTCCTTCTTTGTTACCTCCAGTCCAGACTTTCTAACACAACATCCATTCTGCATCCCATGGCAAGAAGTCATTCTGACTTTCAAGTCTTATTATTTAAGAAATGAATTTCATAAGGGCACAGATAGTGATTCCTCTGAAGGATATGAGCAAAGTAAATTAGAAACCTTTTGGAAAGGATTCACCATACTGGATGCCATTAAGAGTATTCATGATTCATGGGAAGAGGTCAAAATATTAATGAACCTCAGGGATGACTTTGAGGGGTTCAAGACTTCCGTGGAGGAAGTAAGTGTAGATGTAATGGAACTAGCAAGAGAACAAGAATTGGAAGTGGACCCTGAAGATGTGACTGAATCACTGCAAATTCATGATAAAACTTGAATGGATGAGGAGTTGCTTCTTATGTATAAGCAAAGAAAGTGGTTCCTTGAAATGGAATCTACTCCTGGTGAAGATGCTGTGAACATTGTTGAAATGAGAACAAAGGATTTAGAATATTACATAAACTTAGTTGATAAAGCAACAGCAGGGTATGAGAGGATTGACTCAAATTTTCAAAGAAGTTCTACTGTGAGTAAAATGCTATTAAACAATATTGCATGCTACAGAGAAATCTTTCATGAAAGGAAGAGTCAATCAAGGTGGCAAACTTCATGGCTATCTTATTTTAAGAAATTGTCACAGCCACCCCAACCTTCAGCAACCACTACCCTAATCCATCAGCAGCTCTCAACATCGAGGCAAGACCCTCCTCCAGCAAAAAGATTACAACTTGCTGAAGGCCCAATGATATTTAGCATTTTTTAGCAATAAAGTATTTTTAAATTAAGGTATGTACATTGTCTTTTTAGACATAATGTTATTGTATTCTTAATAAACTACACTATAGTGTAAACATAACTTTTATAGACACTGGGAAACCAAAAAATTTGTGTGACTTGCTTTATTGTGATACTTGCTTTATTGCGGTGGTCTGCAACCGAACCTGCAATAGCTCCAAGTTATGCCTGTAATCGCCTTGTTCTTGACTCTGTCATCATAGCTCCCCACTAACTGGACCAGGGGAGTGCTTTGGATCCAAGAACAAGCCAACTATTCTGGCTGGCTGCCTTCCTATGAAAAGGGAGATAGCAACAATTTTTCTGGTGTTTGAACTATATTTGGGAATCAGTGGGAGGAGAAGCAGAAAGTCTCCCTGAAAACAACAAAGAAAGAAATGTTAATGGAAGAACAGTCAGGAAAGATTTTCACGCTCTTGCAGCTGAGTGGATGCTTTCTCTGTGCTGAACCCTAAAGAAGCTTCCCATTCAAAAACCATGTTACAGTCTCTATCAAGTTCAGTTGTACTCAGATTCCCATCCTTCCTGTGTGTCCCAGTGATTCTGCCACTTCCTGGTTTCTTGGTTGGCCTGGACTTGTGGCTGAGCTTTCTGCCATTTTTTTTTTTTTTCTTTTTAAAAGTTTCCCTGGGTATCTTTTTTTTTTTAAATTCATTTTATTGAGATATATTCACATACCACGCAGTCATACAAAATAAATCATGCATTCTATTGTTCACAGTACCATTACATAGTAGTACATTCATCACCAAAATCAATCCCTGACACCTTCACTACCACACACACAAAAATAACAAGAATAATAATTAAAGTGAAAAAGAGCAATTAAAGTAAAAAAGAACACTGGGTGCCTTTGTTTGTTTGTTTCCTTCCCCATTTTTCTACTCATCCATCCATAAACTAGACAAAGGGGAGTGTGGTCCTTATGGCTTTCCCAACCCATTGTCACCCCTCATAAGCTATATTTTTATACAATCATCTTCGAGATTCATGGGTTCTGGGTTGTAGTTTGATAGTTTCAGGTATCTACCGCCAGCTACCCCAATTCATTAGAACCTAAAAAGGATTGTCTATATTGTGCATAAGAGTGCCACCAGAGTGACCTCTTGGCTCCTTTTGGAATCTCTCTGCCACTGAGGTTTATTTCATTTCCTTTCACATCCCCCTTTTGGTCAAGAAGATGTTCTCCGTCCCACGATGCCAGGTCTACATTGCTCCCCAGGAGTCATATTCCATGTTGCCAGGGAGATTCACTCCCCTGGGTGTCTGATCCCACGTAGGGGGGAGGGCAGTGATTTCACCTTTCAAGTTGGCTTAGCTAGAGAGAGAGGGCCACATCTGAGCAACAAAGAGGCATTCGGGACGAGGCTCTTATGCACAATTATAGGGAGGCCTAGCCTCTCTTTTGCAGCAAAAGTCTTCCCAAGGGCAAGTCCTGTGGTAGAGGGCTCAACCCATCAAAGCACCAGTCCCCTATGTCTGTGAGCACATTAGCAACCATTGAGGTGGGGCAGGCTGGGTATCTTTTTAATAACTGACATAATCTGAGTGTGTTTATGTTTCTTGTGACCACTATAACAACCTATAACAGGTTTTTTTTTTTCACACTGATGTTTTAGTGGCCTTTTCACAATTGACAAAAGATGGAAACAATCCAAGTTCCTTCAGCAGGTGAGTGGATAAATAAAAGGTGTATACATATGATGAAATATTATGCAGAAGTAAGAAGGAATTAAGTCCTGAAATATGTGACAAAATGGATGGAGCCCGACAACATAATGCTGACACAAAGGGAGAGACATTGCATATTATCACTAATATGAACTTTTTTTTTAAATTCAGTTTTACTGAAATATATTCACATGCCATACAATCATCCATGGTATACAATCAACTGTTCACAGTACGATCATATAGTTATGCATTCATCACCACAATCTATTTCTGAACATTTTCCTTACATCAGAAAGAATCAGAATCAGAATAAAAACTAAAAGTAAAAAAAAGAGCACCCAAACCATCCCCCATCCCACCCTATTTGTCATTTAGTTTTTATCCCCATTTTTCTACTTATCCATCCATACACTAGATAAAGGGAGTGTGATCCACAAGGTTTTCATGATTACACTGTCACCCCTTGTAAGTTACATTATTATATAATCATCTTCAGGAGTCCAGACCACTGGGTTGGAGTTTGGTAGTTTCAGGTATTTACTTCTAGCTATTCCAATACATTAAAACCTAAGAGGTGTTATCTATATAGTGTATAAGAACGTCCACCAGAGTGACCTCTCAACTCCGTTTGAAATCTCTCAGCCACTGAAACTATTTCATCTCATTTTGCATCACCCTTTTGATCAAGAAGATATCCTCAATCCCATGATGCCAGGTCCAGATTCATCCTCAAGAATCATATCCTGCATTGCCAGGGAGATTTACACCCCTGGGAGTCGGGTCCCATGTAGGGGGGAGGGCAGTGAGTTCACCTGCTGAAGTGGCTCAGTTAGAGAGAGAGAGGGCCACAGCTGAGTAACAAAGAGGTATTAATTAAATCTAGATTAAGCAGAAGAGAATAAGTAATAAAAATTAGAGCAGAAATCAATGAAATTGAAAATAGGAAAATCATAGAGAAAATCAATGAAACCAAAAGCTGGTTCTTTGAAAAGACCAACAAAATTGAAAAAACCTCTAGCCAGACTAACCAAGAAAAAAGAGAGAAGACACAAATTACTAATATCAGAAATGAAAGAAGGGCTATCACTACTGATCCTGTGGACATTAAAAGGATAATAGAGGAATACTATGAATAATTCTGTGAACATAAATTTGAAAACTTAGATGAAATTGACAAATTCTTTGAAAGACACAATCTACCAAAAGTTATACAAGAAGAAATAGATAACCTAAATAGACCTATGTCTATTACAGACAAATCAACAATTAATAATCTTCCAATACAAAACACCAAGCCCAGATAGTTTCATTGGTGAATTCTACCAAACTTTTAAAGAAGAAATGATGCCAACTATCTGCAATCTCTTACAGAAAATAGAAGCAGAGAGAACACTTCCTAAATCATTTTGTGAAGCTAGAATTACCCTAATGCTAAACCAGACAAAGACATTACAAGGAAGGAAAATTATAGACCAACGTGTCTCATGAACATAGATGCAAAAATCTGCAACAAAATATTAATAAATCCAACAGTGTATAAAAATAATTGTACATCTCAACCAAGTTGGATTTATTCCAGGTATGCAAGGCTGGTGCAACATTTAAAAGTGAATCAATGTAATTTATTTCATCAACAGGCTAATGAAGAAAAATCATGATCATATCAATAGGTGTAAAAAAAGCATTTGACAAAATCTAACACCTATTCATGATAAAAAATTTCAGCAAACTAGGAGTAGAGGAGAACTTACTCGAGTAGACAAAGAACTGATATGAAACACCTATAGCCAACATATAGTTAATGATAAGAAACTATATGCTTTCCCCCAAGATCAGGAATAAGGCAAGGAAGTCTCCTCCCACCACTCCTACTCAGCATCATACTGGAAAGTAATAGCTAGTGCATTAAGACAAAGAAAAAGGAGGAAAAAGGTATACAGATTGGGAAGGAAAGATATTTTGCTCACAGATGATATGATTATCTAAGCAGCATACCCTAAAAAATTGACAACAAACACATGAAATTAAGTGATTATGGCAAAGTTGCAGGGTACAAAATTGATATACAAAAGCCAATTGCTGTGAAAAATATAAAATAAATGTCTTATAATGTAGAATATAGAGGGTCTAGACATAGGCAGAAGCTAGTGAAGGGAGAATGATAATCTAATATGTACAGATGTAATAATGAGGGTGAACTTAATGGTATGGGAATGGTTAGGTGTGACTGTGGTTCATTAATGGGATTGTAAGTATCAGTGGTGCATTGAAGGTGAACATGTTCACAAATAGCTGTTTAAAGGCATGTGACCCACAGAGTTGCACCACAAACCTGAATAAATGTTAGCATGATCTACTTATAAGGTATGACACTGGTGCAGAGGGTTAGCAACAGATTGGTATATGGAAAAACTACCCATTACATATTATAGACTATATTTAATAGGAATATCTTACCAATACTACGCTAATACTAGGGATGAATAATTAGCAGCTGATAAGAGCTTGGGGATGTTTTATGTTATGATGATTGTTTAAAGTTGAGAGTGATGATGACTGTACAACTAAGTGAAGATAATGTAAGACTCTGTTTACCTTGGGATAGAATACATATTAAGTGAAATTAGGAACCCACTACTTAATAAATCAGGTCATCTACTTGAGGCTTGCTCTCGTGAAACTTAGGGCTCTGGGATATATTATGTTATGATGATTGGTGAAACATAGGGCTCTGGGATGTATTATGTTACGATAATTGGTTGAAGTTGAGAGTGATAATGATTGTACAACTAAGTGAAGATACTTGTAAGAAACTGACTGCTTATTTTGGGATAGAATATATATTAAGTAAAATTAGGAACCTACTACTTAATAAATCAGGCCCTCAACTGGAGGCTTGCCCTTGTGAAACTTAGGGCAGTAAATGGGAGGCTAAGCTTTCCTATAATTATAAGGCACCTCCAGGGAACCTCTTTGTTGCTCAGATGTGTGGACTTTCTCTCTCTAAGTCCAACTTGGCAAATAAATTCATTAACACCTCCCCCTGCCCACCACCACGAGGGACATGACTCCCAGGGGAATGTTCTCCCTAGTGACATGGGACATGACTCCCAGGAATGAGCCTGGCCCTGGCAGTGAGGAATTGAAAATGCCTACGTGACCAAAAGGGGGAAAAAGAAAGGCAACAAGCTGAGGTCACAGTGCCTGAGAGATCCCAAATACAGTTGAGAGGCAATCCTGGAGGTTCTCTTATGCAAGCTCCAGCTAGACATCCCAAATGGCCACAGTATGCCATGCCCTCACCAACAGCAGTCCTGAAATACCTGGGTCCCTGTCTGAGATTCTATGAAAGATTCACTCACTAAGTTTTATCTTCCAGAAACTTAAATCCACCAGAGTATTCCTATGCCAGACAAGTCCTAAAACCCAGAGGCAACAGCCTCTTTAAGATCAACAATCAGATGCAGCCCCCTTCTCCCTACTGTTGACACCCCCTTTCAATATGAGCAAGTGAGGGTGCTCACTGCCCAGAACCCCCTGAAGATGGAGAAAGAGATTAAGTGAGAGGAAGTGGTAGCAACAAACAAGAGAAGATTTAACAAAGGCCTATGAATACTGAAACTTTATATAAAGTTATATATATATATATATATATATATTTAGATGCTAGGGTGTTGTCATAGCTGGAAGGAGATAAATAACATGGTGAAACTGACCCTATAACATCCTTTGAAATTTGCTCTATAGCCACTCACTGAATGGTGCTTTGAAAGTCTTCACCTTTCTATATATATCCTATATTCTATAATGAGGAAAGAATTGAAACTGTGGAACTGTAACCCATAACAATTTTTGAAATTACCTATATAACTGCTTGTTGAACTGTACGTCAAAAGTTAACACCTTTCTGTATGTATGTTATATTTTACAATAATGGAAATAGCTGAAGTTGTGGAACTGTGACCTATGATATTCCTTGAAATTTGCTCTCTAACTTCTTTTTGAATAATACTTTGAAAGTTACAACTGTTAAGTATATATGTTAAAGTTCACAATAAAAAAAATGCATTAAAAAAAGCCAATTTCTTTCCTATATACCAGCAATGAACAATTGGAATCTGACATTACAAACAGAATACCATTTACATGAGCACCCCAAAAATGATATACTTAGATATAAATCTAACAAAAAAAAATACATGGCCTATATAAGGAAAACTATAAAACTTTGATGAGAAAAATCAAAGAAAGAGATAAATAAATGGAGATATATTCCATGTTCTTAAATAGGAAGACTCAATATTACTACAATGTCAAGTCTTCTGAGCTTGATCTATAGATTCAATGCAATCTCAGTCAAAATCCCAGCAAGTTATTTTGTGGATATTGACAAACTGATTCTAAAGTTTATATGGAAAGGCAAAAGACCCAGAAGTAGCCAACACAATACCAAAGAACAAAGTCAGAGGACTGACACTATCTGACTTCAAGAGTTACTATAAAGCTATAGTGATCAAGACAGTATGGTATTGGTGAAAGAATAGGCAAATAGATCAATAGAACAGAATACAGAGCTTAAAATACATCCAAGCAAATAAAGTCAACTGATCTTTGGCAAAGGAGTAAAGGCAATTCAATGGAGAAAGGATAGTCTTTTCAATAAACAGTGCTGGAAAAACTGGACATACACATGCAAAAAAAAAAGAAGAATCTAGACATAGACATTATACTTTTCATGAAAATCATTCAAAAGGGATCATAAACCTAAATATAAAACCCCAAAATATAAAACTCCTAGAAGATAATGTAGGAGAAAATCTAGGTGACCTCGAATTTGGTGATGACTTCTTAGTTATAACCCCAAAAGCATAATCCATGAAAGAAAAAATTGATGAGTTGTAACCTCATTAAAATTTAAAACATCTGCTCTGAAGTCACTGTTTTGGAAATGAAGACCAGTCATAGTCTGGGAGAAAATATTTGCAAAACACATATCTGACAAAGGACTTGTATCCAAATATACAAATACTTTTAAAATTCAATAGGAAAGCACAAAGCCAGATTTAAAAATGGTCAAAAGAGCTGAACAGGCCCCTCACCAAAGAAGATGTACACATGTGAAATATCAATATGAAAAAAGGTACATCATCATATGTCATTAGAGAATTGCAAATTTAAAAAAACAAGATACCACTACACATCTATTAGGATGGCTAAAATTCAAAACACTGACAACACAAAATACTGACAAGAATATAGAGCAACAGAAACTCTCATTTATTGCTGATAGGAATGCAAAATGATACAGCAATTTTGGATAACAGTCTGGCAGGTTCTTACAAAGCTAAACATAGGTGTACCTTATGATCCAGCTATTGGACTCCTAGGTATTCACCTAAAGGTGACTACAAAACCTGCTCACAAATGTTTAAGGCATATTTATTCATATTTGTTTTGGTGGTTTGAAGCTGTAAGTACCCCAGAAGAATATATTCTTAAATCTAATCTATTCCTGTGGGAACCCATTGTAAGTAGGCCTTGTGATGAGGTTACTTCAGTAAGGTGTGGCCCACCTCAATCAGGATGGGTCTTAATCCTATCACTGGATTCTTTTATGAGTGGAAAGGAGTTCAAACATGAAGAGAGAAAATCTACAGAAGGAGCAGCAAGAAACTGAACATCACTGGACCGTGAAAGAGAAGGGAGAGTCCAGGAGACACCTCCACGTGCCTTGCCATGTGACGAGCTAAGGACCAAGGATTTCCAGCATCCAGCCCCAGAACGCCACAGTCTTTGGGGGAGAAAGCATCACCTTGATGGTGCCTTAATTTGGACTTTCTTTAACCTCAAAACCATAAGCAAATAAATTCCCATTGTTTGAGATGAACTACTGCATTGGTATTTGCTTGAGCAGCCAAGGAAACTTAAACAATTGCCAAAAATCGGAAGCAACCAAGACATCTTATAAAAGGTCAATAGATAAATAAACTGTAGTACAGAATACAATGAAATATTATTCCTCAATTAAAAAAAAAAAAGAGCTATCAAGCCGCAAAAAGATATAGAAGAAACTTAAATGCAAATTGCTAAGTGACAGAAGCCAGTCTGAAAGGCTACATATTTGTTCTGATTTCTAAAGCTGCTGGAAATACAGTATACCAGAAATGGATTGGCTTTTACAATGGGGGTTACTTGGTTCACAAATTTACAGTTCTAAGGTCATGAAAATGTCCAAATTAAGGCATCAAGAGGTAGATAACTTCTCTGAGGGAAAGGCCAATGGTGTCCAGAACACATCTATCAGCTGGGAAGGCTCATGGCTGGCATCTGCCAGTCCTTTATTCCCAGGTTGCATTTCTTTCAGCTACTGATTTTAGTGGCTTTCTCCTTAAGTGTCTGTGGGTTCTTTCTTAGTTTCTTGGGGGCAAACTCTGGATTTTGTCTCTTAGCATCTTTCCTGGTTCTGATTTCAATGGCTGTCTCCAAAATGTCTCTGGGTGTTTTCTCTCTAAGCATGCTAGTTTGGATGTATTATGACCCCCAAAACACCATGTTCTTTGATGCAGTCTTGTAGGGGCAGACATATTAGTGTTGATTAGGCTGGAATCCTTTGATTGTTTCCATGGAGATGTGACTCAACTGTGGGTGGGAACTTTGATTGGATAATTTCCTTGATGTGTTACCCCACCCATTCAGGGTGTGTCTGAAATAAATCACTGGAGTCCTATAAAAGTGTTCACAGACAGAAGAAGGAGCTGCTGCAGCCAAGAGAGTCACACTGAAGAGGCACAGGAGAAATGAGTGGAACACAACCCAGGATCAGCAGGTGCCAGCCATGTACCTTCCCAGCTAACAGAGGTTTTCCTGGAAGCCACTGGCCTTCCTTTGATGAAAGTATATCATGTTGATGCCTTAATTTGGACATTTTCATGGCCTTCAGACTGTAACTTTGTAACCAAATAAACCCCCTGTATATAAGCCAATCTATTTCTGGTATTTTGCATAACAGCAGCATTAGGAAACCAGAACAGTAACTTTCCCCAAGGCAGTTTCAGAAGTGGGGGATAGAGATGGTCATTAAGCCAGAATGCAGTGAGATCCAAAGTAAAAGGAAGGTAAAGTAGCAGAAATATCAAATAGGGACTATAATTCAAGAATCCCAGAGATGAATGAAAATTGGGTTAGACCTCTTCTCTAAAGTTGGAAAAGAATCAGAGAACACAGAATGGTCTGGAGAATGAATGGAAGTTGGGTGATCAATATCTAAGGAACTAACTTAAATTGGAGAATCTTTGATGACTGCAATTTTCTGGCATACTCTCTGTTTAGTAGATACAGGAGTATAATTGACCTATTTGTCCTTCTTCCTTATTTCCCATCTTCAAAATAGTACACATATGCGCCACTTCCTATTCCCTCCCTAATGTGCGCTAGGAGAGTATAATTCCTGCCAACATTTGTGATGAGTGATCATTTGACAGACAGGCATAAAAAGTATGGATTCCAGATTCAGACTTCCTTGATTTGATTCCAATCTCTCACTATCTATGTGGGCAAGTTACTGAATCTCTTTCTTCTTCTGAAATCTCTTTTGTTATCTGTAAAGGAAGGATAATGATAATACCTGCTCATAGAGTTGTTGGAGGTTTCAATGAGTTGCAACATGTAAAATGCTTAGAACAGTGCCTGGCACATAGAAAGTGGTAGATGCATAATAATTATTTATTAGTAGCAGCATTACTGGTGGGAATAACAAAACAGAATGTTCAAAATCAGAATTGTGCTGGAAAATCCAGGACTTTTTTGATTGTAAACAATAAAGGTCTGTTCCAGTTTGCTAATGCTGCTGGAACGCAAAACACCAGAGATGGACTGGCTTTTATAAAAGGGGGTTTATTTGGTTATGCAGCACAGTCTTAAGGCCATAAAGTGTCCAAGGTAACACATCAGCAGTCGGGTACCTTCACTGGAGGATGGCCAATGGTGTCTGGAAAAACTCTGTTAGCTGGGAAGGCATGTGGCTGGCGGCTGCTCCAAAGTTCTGGTTTCAAAATGGCTTTCTCTCAGGACATTCCTCTCTAGGCTGCAGTTCCTCAAAAATGTCACTCTTAGTTGCACCTGGGGTATTTGTCCCCTCTTAGCTTCTCCAGAGCAGGGGTCTGCTTTCAACGGCTGTCTTCAAAATGTCTCTCATCTGCAGCTCCTGTGTTTTCTTCAAGTGTATCTCTTGGCTGTAGCTCCTCTTCAAAGCATCACTCACAGCTGCACTGCACCCTCTGTCCGTCAGCTCATTTATATGGCTCCACTGATCAAGGCCCACCCTGAATGGGTGGGGCCATGCCTCTATGGAAATATCTCATCAGAGTTATCACCTATAGTTGGGTGGGGCGCATTTCCATGCAAATCTAATCAGCACCAAAACATCTGTCCCACAAGACTGCATCAAAGAATATGGCTTTTTCTGGGGGACATAATAGATTCAAATCGGCACAAGGTCCAACTCAAACTAGTTTTGTAAAACGGTGAATGCGTTGGCTCATGTAATTTGTTTGGATTGCATAGCTAGGGAGATATTTGTTCTCTCTGCATCTCTTGGGACTATTTGCCACCTTTTGTCTGTTGGCATCATTCTTTTCTACAGCAGAAAGTGGAGGAAGGATATGGCTAATTGCCTCAGGCCTGACTTCTTACAGTTCTCAGTAACAATAGCAATTAATCTTAATTGAGTGCTTACTATGTGTCAGATATTGTTCTAAATGTACTAACTCATAATTTTTACAACCACCTTATGGAATAGGCATTATTATTATCCCCATTTTACAAATGAGGAAATGAAGGAAAAGAAAGATTAAATTATTTGCCTAGAGGTTACTCATTAAAAAAGTGGTAGAGCTGGGATTTGATCCCTAGAAGTCCTGCTCCAGAATCTGAACTCTAAGACTGTGCTGCCAAACAGTTGGAGTTAAAAATATCCAAGATAGTTGTATATGAGAAAACATATTTTCAAGTACACTTAGTGGAGATTTTGGAATGAAACCAAAAGACACATTTGGTTTTGAACCTTCGTAAGATGTTGAAGACTCAGAAATGTTTGTTGAAGCTAAGAATGATTTTTTTTTTTTAAAAAGAGCCCATCAGTGTTTTAAATTACCCACAGATAGACACAATATATTTCAATCCCCTGGGAAATTGTCAATGAAAAAGCATGTCTTTCACATTCTTGAGTATTAACGAAGAGATTACTTGTATTGCAAACAATTTGATATATTGAGAAGGATTGGAGGCTGTCTCTTTGCAGAACTGAGAGCAATCATCCAGCCATTCTTTGATTAAGGCAGAAGCTCTTGTTCATGGGGAGATCATGGAGCATTCCTTGAGATCCAGTTAGATCTATGGACACCTCTTTCTTTCCTCAAGTTTGTAAGACTCATCCAGCTTTCCTTTGTTCTTCATGGTTGCCACCACCCCATCTATGTTTCTCCTTACAAGACTGTCTAAGAAACTATCTCCTGAGCTTTCACTATTCATTCTTGATGGCCTCAGAAAAAAGTCCAGAGGAACCCTACTGTGCCGGTTTGAGTGTATTGTGTCCCCCAAATGCCATTATCTTTGTGGTCTTGTGTGGGGCAGAAGTTTTGGTGTTGGTTAGATTTGCTTGGAGTGTGCCCCACCCAGCTGTGGGAAATAATTTTGATGAGATGTTCCCATGGAGGCTTGGCCCCACCCATTCGGGGTGGGCCTTGATCGGTGGAGCTATATAAATGAGCTGACTCAAAGAGGAAAGAGAGTGCAGCTGGGAGTGATGTTTTGAAGAGAAGCAAGCTTGCTGGAGAGGAACGTCCTGGGAGAAAGCCGTTTTGAGGCCGGAGCTTTGGAGCAGATGCCAGCTGCCTTCCTAGCTAACAGAGGTTTTCCGGAGGCCATTGGCCATCCTCCGGTGAGGGTACCCGATTGCTGATGTGTTGCCTTGGACGCTTTGTGGCCTTAAGACTGTAACTGTGTAGCGAAATAAATCCCCGTTTTATAAAAGCCAATCCATCTCTGGTGTTTTGCATTCTGCAGCATTAGCAAACTAGGACACCTACCCCCTGCCTTTTTTTAAGAGCAGCACTGTTTTTAATGATTTTTAGCCCAGAATATAAAGCAAGGTATTAGCTGTTGCATTGAATATTAATACAATTTTAAACAATGGCTTTTTTACCCCCATAAAGGCAAGTTATAGAAGGATATGAGATGGACAGTATTCCAGTTTGCTAATGCTGTTGGAATGCAAAACACCAGAATTGGATCAGCTTTAATAAAGGGGATTTATTTGGTTACAACATTATAGTCTTAAGGCCGTAAAGTATCCAAGGTAAGTCATCAACAATTGGGTACCTTCACTTGAGGATGGCCAATGGCATCCAGAAAACCTCTGCTAGCTGGAAAGGCATGTGGCTGGCATCTGTTCCAGAGTTCTGGTTTCAAAATGGCTTTCTCCCAGGACATTCCTCTCTAGGCTGCAGCTCCTCAAAAATGTCACTCTTTGCTCTTGGGGTGTTTGTCCTCTCTTAGCTTCTCAGGAGCAAAAGACTGCTTTGAAAGGCCATCTCCAAAATGTCTCTTTAAGCTGCAGCTCCTCTCTCAGCTCCTGTGCGTTCTTCAAAGTGTCCTTCTTGGCTGTAGCAAGCTTGTTCCTTCTGTCTGAGCTTATATAGTGCTCTAGTAAACTAATCAAGTCCTATGCTGAATGGGCAGGGCCACACCTCCATGGAAATTATCTAATCAAGGTTATCACCTAAAGTTGGGTGGATCGCATCTCCATGGAAACACCCAAAGAATTACAATCTAATCAACACCAATACATTTGCCCACACAAGATTACATCAAAGATAATGGCATTTTGGGGGACATAATACATTCAAATTGGCACAGATAGGATGAGACATTTGAATCTATCTTTTAAAATCACCTGAAAAGCTAGCAGTATTGTTGCATTTTAAAAGACTTCTCATAAATTCTTTACTCCACCTACCCACCCTGTTTATCAAATCAAATTCTAGGACTTTTTTGACCCAAGAAATTTTGTGGGAAGAATTTCTCTTTTGAGACTTCAGCATGCAAAGCTCATTTTTCTTGGTTTGGTTGCTGATTTTGTTGAAATTTCCATCACTGGGTGACTCGGGAAGCTGGTGGGATTCTTTGAGTTCTTATGAGGAACTTTGATTATGATTGTGACTGTTTTCACTTGAGTATACCCTTGCAGACTGTATTCACTGAGCTCTTGGCCATTACCAGACATCTTGTAGCCACAGAAAGGTGACTGGGCCCCAAACACTTCATAGCAGTTGACCCACACAGTGCCAGTCTGGAGGGGCAGGGACAGGTAACTGGCCTTGTTCATGTTCTTTGTGAAAACAGCTGCAGCCAAAGCCCATATTTGGAATTTTTGGTTCTCCATATGACTTCCTCTATGGTCTCAAACTTCAGGATCCACTTCATTGACCCAAAGATCTCCTCCTTTGCAATGGTCATGAAATCTTACTCATCTCTAAACACAGTGGACTGAATGAAGCAGCCATGGTCAGCAGCAGCTCCACCACAATCACCACACAATAGCTTCTCCCTTCTTGCTTCCCAGATTTGATATAGTCATGGATCTCATTAAACTGTGTTTCATCCACCTGACCCTGCTTGATCGGACAAAAGGGTTTCTAACAACCCAAGACCTGGCCCAGATGACATTCAGCTCTATCAACTCAGCTTAGATTCCTCCTGCACAAAGGTCCAGGAGCTGGCACAGCAGCACAGGCCCTGGTTGAAGAACAGGGTAAGTGGGCCTGCTCAACAACCCAGTCCACATCAGCACCCGACATGATGGTGTTGAGGCTCTTTTCCCCCAGCTCCAGGGTCAATCTCTTGGGGTTGCTGCTCTCCACAGCAATCTAGATGAAGTGACCAGCCTTGGTGGAATTTGTGAATGCCACTTTGTCCACATCTTTGTGGGAAGCAATGGCAATGGTGGCACTTGTTGTTGGGCTAAGTCCAGGAACAATACTGACCATGCCAGGGGAAAAGCCAGCCTACTTAACCAAGGTGGCCACATAGGGGGCAGTAAGTAGAGTCTGTTTGGCACCTTCATCACAACCTCATTTCTAATTGCCAGGGCTGGGCCCAGTTTCTATGCTTGTATCATATATGAGACTTCCCATAAAATGGTCTGCCTGCACACCCCCATGAGTTCATATGGGTGTAGCTAAAGAAGTCCCTATCAGTGGGAATGGTTTTCCCATTAAACATATGTGTCCAGACTGCATAATACAGGAGACATTTGAGGACCATGTTCAAATCCACCAGGTGGGAGCTGATATAGGGCTTGCTGTTGTCCAAGTTACCCAAGGCCTCCAGGTAGGGCAGTCCCATTCAATCGAGTTGACCGGGTGGTTCAGCTGCTGATCCCTGTGGGATGTGTCCATCTGGTGCCCTGTCCATGTCTTTCTTTTTCCATTCAGCTACCTGACAGGTGACCTCTTCAGTGGATGAACGTTTTCTTGCTTATGGCACTGTTCCATTCATTGTCTATGAAGACCTGGTTGCAGAAGACCTCAATCTGCTGCTTGGGGGCCAGCATGGCCTGGGCAGTGTGGACAGGAAGCAGTGGCCCAGGCAGGGCCTCAGGCAGGTGTCAGTGAGTGCAGCAATGCACAACGTGCTATGATGGGAGAGGAGTGTGGGATGGCACGAGTGATGACCCCTTTTGGTTTTTAAGGAATTATCATTTATTGCTCTGGGGAAATAAATTTGTGACAAAATAAAAGTGACAAAAAAGTGTAAATAACAAATATCCCCAAGATTTTGAGAAGTTCTTTAAGTTATCTCTCATATTTTACTGAAGTGAGACAGTAGTTGGGGCCTAAACTAGTTTTATCATAGTCTCACATGGAACTTGCTTTTTTGCATAATTATTATTTATTGAGGACTTATATATGCTGGACACTGCTTGAAGCATTTTACATCTATTAGGTCCTCACAACATCCTTGTGATGTAGGTATGGTTAGCATCCCATTTTAGAGGAAACAGGCACAGAAGAATTGACTACTTGGTCAAGGTCACAGAGTAAATAATAGTCAATTCAAACTGAAGCCACCTACCTCTAAAGTCTACATTCTCTTAACCATTGCACTTTTTGGCTTCTCAGGTGTAACCAAAATTGGGGCAGTTGATTTGACAAACAGAAGTGTGTTAATGACAGTTTGCAAGACTGAGTGGAAGTATGGCTTAGAAGCCAGCTGCTTTCGCAGGCTCTCTTGGGCAGGATACTCAGCAGGAGTAGAATTGTAGGGAAGTAGGTTTGATGGTGGCGGTGGGGGTAATAGTTCCCTTAGCTCTGGGCATAACTAATGATATGTTCTTTTCCCTGTCCTAGAAGACACACTCTAATGACTCTTGCTCCCAGTTCTAATCTCTTTCTCCAAGGGTCAGGGGCCAAATGGACATGTCCAGTATTTGTCTCTGGAGCTCTCCTTTTTAAAATACTTCCATGAATTAAAAATGCCCCTTCTGACTTTTGTAATTGTTTGATCACATTGAACCTAATTATAGTAAAATCTTGGGACCATTTTATTTTTTAACACAACTTATCTATAGTCTAATCCATTATGTGTTGATTTTAAAGCAAAACTTATTTTTCATTTCTTGAGGCATATATGCTTTACTATAGTGCCTAAGGATGAAGACGTAAATGTAGCCATTTAAAGGGTGGGTTGATGTTAGAACAAAAGAATTTTACACAGATTCACACAGCTCTATAAAGTTGCAGAGATTGGGGTTCACATTCAGCTGTGATTCCAAAGCCAGTGCTCTTTGCAGGATCCCACCCTGCCGGCTTAAAAGGGAGACAACAGTAGATACAGTCAGTATCAACCAATCAGAAAAACATTTGTGGCACTTGTAAGTGCTTAGCTCTGTGAGATGTAAAATGTGCATAAAAAAACAAACAGTCTTTGCCCTCAAGGAGGTTACAGCCTCATTGGGTAGGCAATAACAAACATGAAAATATTTAGTAAATAATGTAAGGCTGTGGTACAAACTCTAGGTGCCCAGGAGCAAAATAGATAAGAAAAGAGAAAAATTAATGAGGGTTGTAGTCAGAAGCTTAAGAATGGGTTAAATTCAAATCAGTAGAGAGGGATAGGACAACCTAGGTGGTATAAAGATGATGGTGGAGGAAATGACCTCCATGGAGAATCATGCAACTGAACAGAGGGCTACTGAAGGATGGGTAGAGTGGGGCCTGATGATAACGGACCTAGAAAGGCAGGAAGAGAGTTTAGACATGACAAGTGTGATATATGGGGTAAGAGTGCATTTAGGGGGGCCACTCAGGGAGGTTATCCAGATCTGTGATGCTGAGGAACTGACTGGGGTGAGGGAGATGGGAATGGACAGGAGGAACTCTTATTTGGAAGGAAATATTATCAGACTTTCATTGTCAAGAGGACTGAAATAACTCTTGGGTTTTTCCTGTGCTCCCTCCCTTCTTTTTCTTTGATCTGCTTTTCCTTGTCTATATGTAAAACGATGAGGAGTGAAATCTGAAAATCTCATGTTTCTGATCAACCATTTTAGCCAGTTTATAAATGTTTTTCTCAATGGGGAAAGAATCTCAAGAATCAAGCAGTCATTATTGTTTTAGGCAATCTTCTTTGAGCATGTGTTTTTTCTTTTTCTTTCCCTTTTTTTCTTTTAAACTTTTGTTTCTTTTCTTTATTGGGTGGAGTGGGCAAATATTTAGGTATACAAAGGCAAAAAACTTCATTTCCTTAGTCTACAACATAATTATTGGCTACTACTTCTTTTTTGTCAGTTACATGTTTACTTGAAAATCTGTTAGAGTTGCATTTTATTCGTCCAAACACTGTTTGACTCTACTGCAAACACTGATAAACATAACGTGATGTTAATGCTCTACCTTTCATTCAGAAAGGTTCTAACATTCTTTACAATGTGTACTAGTATTATTATTTTATGTAGACACGCTACATTTCCTTAGTGACTCTCATCTGAGGATCATAAAGTACAGAGCAAGCATTAATTAATTCTTGTGACATTCTTGTGAACTATAATTTTGTGTGTATATAATAGCTGAGTCACCTGAAGCCTGCAAAACACAATCTTTGTGTGGAACAGTAGGCTTGGCGCAACTTAATATATAAACAATCTAGTCAAATAATTCAGGGCAGGAAAGGCAACATCACGTTTTATCTAACTAAAACCAGTAAGAGAATAATTACCCAAACTATTTCAGTAAGAGAATAATTATTCAAATAATCGCTTATCTGGGCTTCTACCAGCACACTTGGACTTTTGCAACAAATACCATCAGAAAAAGAGGGGGATGTTAAAGTCTATTAATAGCTACATGCTCAGTCTTATTGTCACTCAGAAGACAAGTACTTCAACAACTAAAAAGCCCTTATCTTTAGCTGAAGTTTTGATTTAGTATCAACACAGAGTAAGTGTACCTTGGCTGACTCATCATTTGCTTCCCACCTAGATTTCCCTGGAGTGTCTCTCACTTAAAGTGTTTAGCAGGCCAAGTCCTTTTTAGCTGAAGAGCGATTAAATCTTCATTTTTGCTTTTTAGGCTGCTTTCTTTAATACAAACAAAAATAGAATTTATAAAGGAAAATATTTACAAGAAAATGGGTTCTTTTCTAAGTCGACTCATGAAACAATCAAGAGTATATACCAACAAATGCTTTGTTCAGGGAAGCTGATTTAACATGTTTTTCTTTATTGGGAGCCTACCTTTATTCTAGTTTTTTGGTATAAAAAATTTCAAACATACACTATCTTAGTTTTGCCTGCACAGCTAAGACAAATACCACGCGACGGGTTGGCTTAACAACAGGAATTTTTTGGCTCACAGTTTTAGAGTCTGGAAGCCTTGCTAACTCCCAGGGTCAGTAGCATTCTGGCTGGCCCGTAATCTTTGGGTTCCTTGGTTTTCCCATCATATGGCAACACCTCTCCTTTTTGCTTCCAGTTCTGCTAACTTCTGGCTTCCAGCTCCTCCCCTCGGCTTTCTCTCTCTCTGAATTTCTTCTGTTTACAAAGGACTCTAGATAAGGTACAGCCTTATTGAGTTGGGCCACACCTTAACCAAGGCAACATCTTCAAGAAATCCCATTTACAACAGGTCCACACCCACAGGAATGTGGATCAAGACAAAGAACATGTCTAAATCGGGGAACATGATCCAATCCACCACATGCATAAAAGTTGATAGAGTGATATAATAAAAACCCACACATACATATCACTTAAATCTACTGAAACATCATTGCTATGAAGAAAAACTTTGCATAAACTTCCAGTCCCTTCGTTTGGCAACAGCACGTTTACCTCAAAGGGTTAAATGGAATTTCAAAGCCAAATTTTAATTCATTTTAATTGAATTTATAAAATAAATATACAAATATATGTCATAAAGTAAAACTGTAGGAAGAAGAGAACAATGTGCCAAAAAATCAAACAAATAGAATGTCTAAATCCTATATTATAATATTAGCTGCCATTTTTAAAGTCAAGTGCCAGACACTTTACTAAGCATTTTCCCCACATACTGACCTCTTATTTAATTTTTCCAACAATACTATATGGCAGGTATTAGTCTCTCTGTTTTAAAGGTCTGGAAACTGAGGTTTGTAGAAGTTAAGCAATTGCCTCAAAATCACAAAGCTAATAGGCAACAAGATTTGCAACTGGCATCATCTGATTCCAAAGTCCCCGCATTGTTTTACAAACTTTAGTCAAAGAAACCACTAGAGCTCAATCCAAAACACATGTTACCAATGTCAGAAAGCGAAAGAAAGTGGTAAACATCCAGTTTAGGGGGGAAAAAAAAAGAAACCCATAAGAGTTCTTAATGCTTTATCACCAAAGCTAAAGCAAAGAAATGAATCAAGTCTATAATTGCACAGTGAGGCATAATTTAACCTTGCCCCCTAACCTAATGCTAAATTAAATCAGAAGCTTTGCAAAATAAATCACTGTTAATGCAGTCCATAAATCCACCATAAACTCATGTCCTTCAAACACAGTGCATTAAAACTTGAATTTTATTGGCTCAGTCATCCTTATCTTTTAAAACAAATTGATGGTCAGGTTGCCAAAAAAAGCAAGTGGAATTTTGTTTGGCGTATTTTTTTTAAATAAAGGACATGTAACATTTTGTGTTTGGCTTCTATTTCTCAATATCTTCTTTTAAAAACTAATAGGGGGGAGAAACTAAGATGGCAGCTAGATGAGACAGGGCAAAAAAACACCTCCGTGAAAAATACTAGATAAAAACCAGAAGGTGACCCAGAATACCGGTTTCAGCGATGCACCAGCTGGACAAGGTCTGCTAAAACCACAGGGGCTGTGCACTTGGTGAAACCAGGAGTCTGCATTCTAAAACGAGTGAGTAAGCCAGCTGAAAGACCCGTGGCTGCACTGCGGTGTGGGGAAGCCAAGGGTTGGTGTTTGGAGATGAACTGGTTCTTTAAAAAAAAAAAAGAAAAAAGGGAAAAACCCAAGAGCGGTTGCAGTTGCGAAAGGGGGAACCACACAGTGAAGCATGGCAGGAGCGGGCTGAGCCGGCTTCTTGGTGTCTGGCATGGAGGATAGCCTGCTGCAGATTCCCTCAGGGCCAGGGGAGCAGAGGGGAGAGCCAGAAGGAGAAAGAAACTCTGCTGCTTGCAGCTGGCTCCCCGGTGGACTGGAGACACTCCTGCCCAGGGCTGTGCCCACAGCCCAGAGCCGCGCCAGTTGTCCTGGAGCTGGAAAGGAGGAACTGTGCGAGGAGGGGGGTGTTGGGATGTCCCATTCAGCCATCTTTGCATCAGGCTGAGAGCGCTCCTGCACAGCCCTGTGGCCTGGGCTTCCCTTGAGGGACGACGCACACTTGTGACGTAGCACAGCCTTCCTCAGCAGAGGTCCTGGAAGATCACAGCTGAGAAGGGGGGCCTGCTTGGAAAACCCAGGGGTGCTACATCAATGCCGGTGGTTTGTGGGTCAGCGACAGAGAGGGTCTGGGGCTGAACTGAAATGGAGGCTTAGACTCTTGCAGCGGCCTTGAATCTCTGGGAACACCTGGGGGTTTTGAATATTAAAGCTGCCCTGCCTCCCTAGCCACCCGGACACATGCCCCACATTCAGGGCGGACGGCTCCAGCAACACACCCAAACTGAGTTCACCAACTGAACCCCACAAGAATCATTTCCCCACACACCACAAGGACAAAGTTGAGGAGAACTGACTTGAGGGGTATAGGTGACTCGCAGATGCCATCTGCTGGTTAGAGAAAGTGTACGCCACCAACTTGTATTTCTGAAAAATTAGATTGGCATTTTTTTTTTACAACTTGAAAGAACCCTATCAAGCAAAGCAAATGTCAAGAGGCCAAAAACAACAGAAAATCTTAATGCATATGATAAAACCAGACGATATGGAGAACCCAATCCCAAACACCCAAATCAAAATATGAGAAGAGACACAGTACTTGGCACAATTAATCAAAGAACTACAATCGAGGAATGAAAACATGGCAAAGGATATAAAGGACATGAAGAAGACCACGGCACAGGATATAAGGGACGTAAAGAAGACCCTAGAAGAGCATAAAGAAGACACTGCAAGAGTAAATAAAAAAATAGAAGATCTTATGGCAATAAAAGAAACTGTTGGACAAATTAAAAAGACTCTGGATACTCATAATACAAGATTAGAGGAAGTTGAACAATGACTCAGTGCCCTAGAAGTCCACAGAACAGAAAATGAAAGAACAAAAGAAAGAATGGAGAAAAAAATTGAAAAACTTGAAATGGATCTCAGGGATACAATAGATAAAATAAAATATCCAAACTTAAGACTCATTGGAGTCCCAGAAGTGGAAGAGAAGGGTAAAGGTCTAGAAAGAGTATTCAAAGAAATTGTTGGGGAAAACATCCCCAATCTTCTACACAATATAAACATACAAAGCATAAATGCCCAGGGAACTCCAAATAGAATAAATCCAAATAAACCCACTCTGAGACATATTCTGATCAGACTCTCAAATACTGAAGAGAAGGAGCAAGTTCTGAAAGCAGCAAGAGAAAAGCAATTCACCACATACAAAGGAAACAACATAAGACTAAGTTCTGACTACTCAGCAGCCACCATGGAGGCGAGAAGGCAGTGGCATGACATATTTAAAATTCTGAGAGAGAAAAATTTCCAGCCAAGAATATCCAACAAAACTCTCCTTCAAATTTGAGGGAGAGCTTAAATTTTTCGCAAACAAATGCTGAGAGAGTTTGCCAATAAAAGACCTGCCCTACTTCAGATACTAAAGAGAGCCCTACTGACAGAGAAACAAAGAAAGGAGAAAGAGATACAGAGAATTTTAATATAGAACCTTACATCCCAAATCACCAGGACACTCATTTTTCTCTAGTGATCATGGATCTTTCTCCAGAATGGACCATATGCTGGGACATAAAACAAGCCTCAATAAATTAAAAAAAAAATTGAATATATTCAAAGCACATTCTCCAACCACAATGGAATACAAATAGAAGTCAATAATTTTTTAACTGTAACTCCACTATTTACTTCCTACATGATATGAAACACACAAACTCTGATGACAAATCAGTGGTTTTGAACTCAATGTAAAATATGTAATTTTTGACAAGAACTATATAAAGGTGGGGGAATGGAGGAGTATAGGAACATAGTTTGTGTGACCTATTGAAGTTAAGTTGGTATGAAAGAAAAACAAGATTGTTATGGATTTAAGAGGTTAATTTTAAGCCCCACAGTAAACACAAAGAAATTACCAGAGAATATGACCATAGAGATGAAAAGTAGAGTATAGGTTAAGAGAAATGGGGGAAGGGGCAATGGGGAGTTAAGAAATGAGTGTAGGGTTGCTATTTGAGGTGAAGGGAAATTTCTAGTAATGGATGGTGGGAAAGATAGCATTACAACATTCTAAATGTGATTAATCCCACTAATGGAATGCTAGGGAGGGGGTGGAATGCAAAGATTTAGGCTGTATATATGTTTCCATAATTGAGAAAAAAAAAAAAAGTCCAAAGAGATGACAATTGAATTCCAAGGATGACCCTGGATGGTATCTGAAGATGGAAGACAGGAGGCTCAAAGGGACACAGTTGAGACGTAAGGAAAAAAAGAAAAAATGAAATATAGAATGTAAGCTTTGTATCAATGTTGAATCTCTTGTACTTCTTAGCTGTGTTTAATGGGATTGCAGAAAAGAATGTTCTTGTTCATGGGAATTGTATATGTGAATTATAATGTTTCTTCAAGGATGTGTGCAACTAGCTCTCATATGTTCAGAAGACAAAGCAATAGATGATGGATGACAGATAGGGAGGGAGGGAGGGAGAGAAAGAAATAGCAGTGTGACAGCATGTTAAAGTTGGTGGATTGGGGTATCAGGGGAGGGGGTCAGGGTATGCTGGAGTTCTGTGTATTGGGTTTGTATTGTTTTTGCAACTGTTCCTATACCTATGAATTTATTTCAAAAAAAAAACTAATAGGAAGAATTCATTTTAAAATATTATCTATTTTATTTCATTCTTTAAATTTTAATCAAAGTATCACATACACATAATCAAAAGAAATCAAATAGCACCAAATAAGTTATAAAGACAGTCATTTCTTGCCACTCCTTCAAACTACCTCTCAATGATTGTTCAGAAACAATTTTTTTTAACATTTTGAACTTTCTGAATGTATTTATGTCTATATGACTAAATTATATGCTTATAAAGTTGCCTTTGATCACTTTTAGACATCATCTATCAATTTCCTGGCATGGTAAATGAAAATTTATTTACTCAACAAATTTTGGTTGATTGCCTAATATATGCCAAACCCTGATCTATATGCTGGGGCACAAAACAAATCCCTTACTTCATGGAACTGCCAGTTAAGTAGATATAACTCTCTTAAAATCCTTCTATCCAGTACCCATACTTCTAGTAAAATCACCATAATTTTTAGTTAATCACCCATGTTTATATTATATTTATATAAATATTGTTTGCTGCAGTGCATCAAGCTGTACTAGTACTCTATGTCTTTTTGCAGCTCTTGTATTTTTCCTATAGCTAATAAATACTTTATTTCACTCAAATACTTTTAAAAATCTAAATTGTTACAACTGCTTAATTAGATTCACAATCCACTTATTGTTAGTTTTTCCCAAATGGTCATATATAACATTAAAGCTATCAATTTTCTAATTTTTCTAGAGACTCAAATGTGGAAGCCTCTGTCTTATTTTAGTCTGTATTGATTGTTCTCTAGACTGCTTCTTCAGGGTTGCCTTGCAATGTGTCCTGGATTACATGTCTCTCTCTGTCTTGGTCTATATTCTTTTTTTGTTCAAGTACATCCTTAGTAACATCTAGAGATGGATGGATGGAAAACAAATTTCCTGTGTCCTTGAAATACGCGAAATGTTTTAATCTTCTGTCATCAATACTGGATGCTAGAAGATAATAAAGAATGCTTTCAGATTTCTGAAGGAAAAAATAATTTTCAAACTACTCAACTTCAGTTTATATGTTACTTTATCTCTACTAATTACATTTTAATTCTTGGAAAAGGTAAAGAAATTTAATAACACCTTTTAATGCATTTTATTGTTGCTAAAATCAGGAATTCAGTTTGTTAAGCAAATCATTCTAGGCAAATAGCTAAGTGAAATAATGGTTTGAAGCTTTTAATCTGTTCTTTCAAGCTTCAAATCTGTGAAAAACAGAAGGTAAAAGAAGAGAGATGAGCTTCACAGCCTAAAAATCTATTTCTTATTGTTGTTGGGAAACTGAAGAACATTAGTCAACTAACCCAAAACTTCAAAAGAGAGAGGAAGTTTTTGTTGGTTATTTAATTGGGTTCAACATGACAAGATGCATTGGGAAGACACGTGGTCTCTGAGTCATGTGTTGGGAACAACCAAGCTTCGCTTCCAACAGGCAGCTGAATTCAAACATCATGTAGTAATTGAGAACAAAGGCAGTTGGTTTTTCTGTGGCGCAATAAAGACTGGGGAGATGCTATCAGCATCATTTCAGAGAATTTTCAGGAAACTCTGGAAGTTAGGCTCATTTAGTTTGATTCTATTCCATATACTCAATGCTTCCTGCCTTTGTGTCAACAAGGGCTCCATCAACTGTGAAATCTAAGAGTTATAAAATTCAAATGATAATTTAGGATCTACAATGAAAAATAAGTCTTACTCCTCTGTGCTCTGTGTTCCTGTTCCCTTCCAAGAGGCAAACTCTGTTTCCAGTTTCTGGTATATTTGTCTCTAAGATATGCTAATGTATAGATTTTTAAAATCTACCCTTTCTATTTTCACTGCCACCACCCTCTTGTCACTTAGAATCGATATAACTATGCTTTAGAAAATGAATTTAGTCTTTCTTATGAGTTTATAGTAAACCTCTGCTGGCTCTTAATGATCAATTAGTACTTCTTTTCAAAGTGATCCTGAACAATGTGTGTGTACTAGAATTTCTTCTGGGACAGACTTCTATAGTTTTCAGGGGTTGCAGATTAATATGTCTTTGGAGGCCAGGCAAGAGTTCTAAAAATATAAAATGACTGGGTTCAAAGACAATAAGAAGTGATGGATAGTGTACAAACCGAAATGCCTGGTCTGAAGGTCTGTGTTTCAAATGCCAAGATTGTTAAATACATAGTACAACTAAACTACATGGTTTTGGTCCCTTATTATATAGTTCATCCTTCTTGAAAATCATAAATACACTTATCCCACAACCAGCCTCCCCAACCTAGCCCATTTTTCCTAATTCATTAAAAATTATAAAGATCAGTTTAATAATTTCAGGATTATGGTAGGTAATTTGGTTTGATCCCAAGAGATTTGAATATAGTGTCCGAAATGCTGTTTGTTTCATGAGGCAGAACCACAGATTGCTTAAGGGCACAGGTTCTGGAGTCAGAGAGTCCTGGGTTTGAGATTTGGCTTGGATGCTGGCTAGATTGGGCAAGTTCCCTAATCTTTCAAGCACTAAGCTTCATTATCTACAAGATGGGGATAATATATAGTTGCTTTAAAGATTATATAGATAAGGTATGTTAAGTGCTTAGCACAGTGCCTGGCACCTACCTGGTGTTCAGTAAATGGTAACTATTATCGTTGTGTAGAAGAGCTTGGTAGAATCTTATATTCCTTTGCACTTCAATTCTCTCTTAGGCAGATTTTTCCTACTTGTTTTAATCCAAAGATAGTTTTTGACAAAATGCAGAAGCAAGACTCTGTTCTCCTGGAACTTGCCTTAGAGTGAGGGAGACAGACAATAAACAAGCAAACAGATTAATATGATACAATTTCAGGTGCTAAGTGCTAGGATGTAAAATAAGCAGAGTAAGAGCTTGGGTTGTGAATGGGGTGGGGATGGGGTGAGGGTAGAATATTGATGAGTTGTGGCTTCCCCCATCAACTAACATGACCATTGGTTTCAAGAAGTAGGCCAGTCCTTCCTTTTCCTTTATGCCTTCCTTAGCATTTTTTCACAAGGCTTAGTTCATTTTGGTTTCAGCTTTATATTTGCTCTTGGTCTCTGTGCCCTACTTTCCATATTTTTTACAATTTGTTGAGATTTGAGATTGTCAGAGTAACTGCAGTAGCTCTATTTTAGTCTTTACCAGATACATTTGCAAATGCTTTCTCCAACCCTTTGCTAATGATACCTGTAGTCACGTAGCCATCCTTCCATGGACCATGTCTGATTTCACCATGTATAAACTTTGAAACACAATTCATCTCTTTTGTCACATTCCCAGAAAACAAACTTGCTCCACAAAATACTAAGAAAGAAAGCCAAGTTTTACTTAAGATTTGGTAGGAAGCAAAAGGTAAAGGTTTACAAGGCATACCACACAATAAATAACTTAATATTCCTAGTTGAACATTTTTGTCCCTTTCCCAGAGTGCTGCCAGTTACCGAGTCTTTTATTCTTTCCAACCTCTTCATCCATAGCCTTTAAATGCATCTCTCCTCTTCTTACACCGGGAAATTTAGCCCTTTTCAACTTCTCTGTAATTGTCAACTTTCTCAAAATCCCTTGAAGCCTAGCATCTCCGAATGGGTTTGTTGAAGTGGGTCTGTCCCTAGGGAAGCATGCTCCTGACTCACCTCCCCTGACATCATCTTATTCGTATTGTTACCTGTCTCCCATCCCCCAGTTTTCTTTTTTTCAGGCCAAATTTCTCTTATGAACCCTCATCTCTATAGCTGGTTGTCACCTGTCTTCTCCACCTGGATGCTCCATAGGTACTTTTATTTGATTATGTCTCAAACCAAACTAGCATTTTTTACCCTTCTTTCCAATTCTATTCCTCTTCTTATGTCTCCTATTTCAGAAAAAGCTACCATCATCCACCCAGGTACCCCAAGGCAGAAACCTGGGAACCATCCTTGACTCTTCCATCCTTCCTAACCTTTCTGTTAATAATTGCCCCCATCCATCTTGTTATCAGTCACCAAGTTCTATTGAATCTGTTTCCTGAAGATACTTTCAATCTACATCTCTCCATCCCCATGTACCATAATGAAAGGTTTTCTTCTGCTCAAAACCTACAATGATGCTCTATTATTTGACAAATAAAGTAAAAATCTTTCGGTTTTTTTGATAACATTGACATAAAAATACTTTATTATAATCAGGGGGTTGTCAGGATTTTTTAAAATGTGGAAATACATTTTATTTTAATTTTCATAAATAAAAAGGCTAAAACACTTTAGATTTTTAATTATACTTAGTTGACATCTAGTCAACCCCATACAACATTAATATTTTTCTCTTCTTGAAAATACTCAAAGATGCTTCCATTGTTCCTTTAGAAAACAGTCTAAGAGATATGCTGAATACAATGAGTTCCATGAAGAATATTCTACCACATCCATGTTTTTTCTGACACTTGAAATATTGAGTTATATGTCCTTTAACCTGTCTCTTGGAGGAAAAAACAAAAATGCACCATTAAAAAATTGGTCATCTATGATGAACAATTTAGCTATTTTTCCACAAACAAAACCTATTTTTCACCATGAGGAAGCAGAAAATAATATACAATCAGAAGGGTCTATCCTGAAATCATCATCTCTGTCAAAAGATAAGAGATTAAGTGTGGGAGGTCAACATATCATAAGTGACTTTTTTTTTTAACCATGTAACTCTGACTCAGAAAGGATTTTTTTTTTAAAGGAGACAAGAAATGTTTTACTGGTTTCAGCCTCTTAATGTCCTAAAATTTTTGTCTCACTGCAATGAAAAGAATCAGAAAGCAGTCTGATCTAGAGATAGGAGGGATCATCAAATGTGGAAAATCCTAACAGACAGGACTGCAGTTACCTAACAAATAATAGTCACAATAACAGAAAGCTTGGAAATGAACTTACAGTTAACCATGATGATGCCAGAAGTCATTCCAACACGGGTCTTGTGGAAGAATCCAAGCAATATTAAAGGCTGCTTATTATTTCAAGCCAGTGAATTTCAGGAGATCATGTACCCTCAAGGCCCTCACAAGGCACTCAAATACCAGGTCTACTCAAATAAACTTCCCAAGCAGCTTTTCTGTCCATTTCAGCTGCTTCCAGATGACTAGCCACTGTTATTATGCCTCGGCCCTCAATGATGATATCAGAAACTTGTTTGCCAATAACTTTTTGTGGGCTGTGGTATTATTGGCCAAGCTTATCGCCTCCTCCTTCTAATTGAACTCCTGGAGTCAAGTGAAGAAATTCTGCTTTCATGCTTACTTGTGAGCCAAAAATAACACCAACTACAAATTCAGGATGGTCCTCAGCCATTCTAACCGCTGCTTCGGCGTAGCTCGCAGTGGCTCACGAGCGAGTGGAACTCAATTCTGCAATGAGCAGGCACCGGCGATGCAAAGGAAGGCCCACGTCCCTTAGGCCTTTCACTAATTTAATGTAAAATCCGTCAGCCCATATGGATTCCACATCACAGTTTCCCATATTTTATAAGAAAAGAAAATAGGTTTAATGTTTAAGACTGAAAGACAACATTGCCATCATCACAGCTCAGAAAGTATCCACAGGACACTTTTAGAAACAGAATGCTGCCATGTCTCCAAAATGTGAGATTAGGCAAACTGACAGCAAACATGAGGTAAAAAATTAGAACATTTTCTGTCTTCATTCATATCATACCTCCACACCCCTGGGAATCCAGGTTAAATGGATTTTTCAATTCACTTCATTTCCACTTTAGCATCATAATGTAAGTGATAAAGCAACCTTGATTTTTATGTAAAAATCATAGCATCAATTTTGAAACTCAAATGGGACTGTCTTCATGTAAGAGAATGATCTAATAGCAAATTCCCGTATCTAGACTATATATATGTATACATATGTGTATGTGTGTGTGTGTGTGTGTGTATTTATGTATGTATGTATTTATTTATTTATTTATTCCATGAGGTTAACTTGAGCTCTTAAAGTATTTATTTTAAACTCAAGTAATGACAGTTAGGCCATTGCAATCATTTCCTCATCTGAGTCATATGTTTCATCTTTTAGTCACAATTCCCCTAAATCTTTGTTTACATTTGTAATATTTTTCCTCTTCCACTTCTTGGGAACTGCATCATTAGCACAGATTTTTCTCATTTTAATGTTTGGTAATTTCTTGACATCAATATCTCATTCCCTGAAAGTTTTCAGATTACTTGCATTTACAATGTCTGGAACCTCAAAGCCATATTCTTCGTACTGCGACAGCTAGCGTGGCCATCATTTGCTTGATGACTGTCTCCCGGGAATGGTGTCTCCTTCCTGGCCTGTCTTTGGCAATTTGCTCCAGTTTATCGCTGAATCAATGTAAATACCTTTCAATTAATTCACAAGTGTCTTTCTTTGAATATTCTTCTTTTGGGGGATCAAGATGACTGTGAAACCACTGTAGTTTTTCACCAATAATGTTGAGACACAAGGCCTTTTCATTCTTCAATTTTTCCTTTTTTCTTGTTTGAGCTGCTTTTCTACTACACGGATGGATGATTTTCTTTTTTTCTTCCATCCTGCACTTTTTCCCTTTGATGCTTTAGGCATGGTGACATCCTCGCGACCCCAGTGAGCCTCAGTGCTCCAGACCTGGGCAAATGCTCCCACTCCAGGGGGTACTACTGTCAGAGAAGCTCCTGTCCAAATACATGTGCTTGTCAGGATTTTTTCTCTCAAGAAACCCATTTACATATGATCAAATTTTCAGCTCTCTTTTGCAACCTACCCCCATTTATTTTAGTGTTTATATGTGCATCTTAAGAGACAAATAGTCTGAAAATATCCTTATTCTACTCTTATAGCTAATTGGTAGTTTGTTTAGGTATATAATTCTACATTAGAAATAACTTTTCTTCAGAATTTTGAGGGTGTCTCCATTGTTGTCTAGCTTCCACTGTTACTGTTGAGAAGCTATATCAATTTTTTTTTTGTAAACAATTACCACAAACTTAGTGGCTTAAACCCACCTAACAGTTCTGTAGGTTAGAAATCCAGTCATGGCATGGATGGGTTCTCTGCTCAGGATATCTAGACTGAAATCAAAATTTTGACTGAACTGAATTCTTACCTGGACACTTTGGTGGAAAATCCACTTTTGAGCTCATTCAGATTGTTGGCAGAATTCAGTTCTTTGTAGGTGTCGGACTGAGATCTCTATTTCCTTGTGGGCTGTCAGCCAGGGACTGCTCTCAGGTCCTTAAAGATTTCTGCATTTCTTCTCATGTGGCTCCCTCCATCTTTAAAGCCAGATATGGAGAATCCCCTTATACCAAATTCTTGTCACACTTAGAATCTCTTGTACCAAGAAGAGCCCCGTCTTTTTAAGGGCTTACCTCATTAGGTCGGTCTAACTGGGATAATCTCCCTTTCTTAAAGTCTATCATACCGTATAACATAACCTACTTACAGCAGTGAAATTCATCATATTTACATTACCAGGGATTTATATAGGACATGTACACCAGGGGGGCAAAGAATTTTGGGGCTATGTTAGAATTCTGCCTACCGTAGAAGTCCAAAATTATTCTAATTCCAGATTCATATTATGTGTCCCCCTCCCCCCTTTTTTAAATCTTTGGAAGTTTGCAGAATTTTTAGAATTGTCCATTGCCTTCAGGTTTCTGAAATCTCATGATGTGGCTTAGTATGGGTCTATTTTTATCCACTGTACTGAACACTTTTCAATATGAAAACTCACATCCTTCAGTTCAGTTTGACTATTTTCATTGATTATTTCCTATCTTCCATTTCCTCTGTTCTTGCTTTCTGGAACTCTAATTATTTGGACATTGGTCCATTTGGATTAGTTCTCCAGTTTTCTTCTTTTCTCCAATTTTTCCATCTCTGCTTTTTGTTCTACTATTTTTTTCTCAATATCATGTTCCAGATATTGAATTTTTCATTTAGGCTATCAAGTTGTTAATTTACAAGAGCCATTTTGTTTTGTTAGGTATTTTGTTTGTTCTTTTTATATGACATTCTGTTCTTGTTTTATGGGTGGATTGTTTTCTCTTATCTCTCTGAGGATATTAATAAGGGTTTCTTTTTAAGAATTCTTGTCTTCACATAGTCTTTGTTTCCTCTAAGTTGCTTTTACATATTTATTAGAAGATTTCCTCAGATAACTGTGCTCTTCATTCATCTATTTCAAAGCACTAAAAAGCTGATTGGGAGCTCTGAGCCCCTGAGTAAGGCCTGTCAACCATGAGCTTTAGTATAGAGTGAGCCATGTAGGCCATTATGTTACGGGATCCCAATGCTGCCTTCATTATGTCTTTCCTCCTGGAAAATTCAGATAGCCTGAAAAGACTCCTCAAAGCCTTTCCAATCTTCTACCAGAAAGTGGTTGGCTTGGTTGGTCAGCTTCTTAGAACTGGATGGGGGAAAAGAGCTGAGGGCATATATTCTTAAAAGTATATCTGGAATTCAATTTGAATTACTTCCACACCTGGTAGAGTTCTTAAATGCACTCTTTGCCTCTCATCTTTGTCTATTGAATTTTTGCTGTTCTTCATAGCTAATTTCAGTTGACCTGCTTAGAAGTAATCCCTTATACCACTCATAGTACTTTATCACACCTGCCTTAATTGTATAATTGATTACTTATCTCTTTACTAGAGATAAACTCTTTGACGGAAGCACCTATATCTAGACAATGGAGTTTTCCATCATAGTGTCCTGCTCTTGCAGGCTTTTAACTAATAATTGTTGAATGATTACAACAGCTACAAAGATTGTATTAATTTTTCCAAGACATATTTCTGTTGATTCTTCTACTCTAAGGTTTCCAGAAAGATGTTTTCAACCTTACTCATTTGGTTTTAGAGACATCTTTCAAAAAATTGTATTATGTGACTGGAAATGTTACAGGGAAAGAGAAAAGTAACAGCCTCCCTTTTCTTACGTCAGTCAACACCCACACAGAACAGTTAAACACCAAACATGAAGATATTAAGGTAAAACCTCTTTTTCCATTTCCTTTCCTGAACCACTGCCAGATTTTTTGTGAGAGACTTTCATGATAGCAGGCATTACCAACTGTTAAGTCATTTTAAGCCAATTACTAAAACTAAATATTTTCTAAATGATTGACAACGCATATGAGAAGACCACTAGTCACTCTCTTTCATTCTGATTTACTAGGCTCCCTTCACATGCAATTCATTCTAAGCTTCTTCAAACTTTTCTCCATCAAGGACACTCTCCAATGAATTCATTTTTGGGGGTTATTCATCATTTATGCATCTATCTACTCTCAAATTACATTTTGCCTTTTTGTGTGTGCTCCTGCTTTATCATGGGTGGGGTGGGGGTGCCTCTCCTACCTGTGGGGTAGAAATAAGTTGAGTATGTTCTTAAGAACTTTTTCTTCAGTTAAAGAATTGCTTTGGAATTTTCTGTGTAGGACATGAAATGTTGGCATAGCCAGTGGGAGGATCTTGGCCATGTGTAAGCATTTGCCTGTACTGTACTGAGTTTTGGTTAACTGGTAGTCCTTGAATCACACCACTGACATTCTTAAAGTAGCTCAGCACCAGCCACTGGCTTCAAGATGCTCAGCTCAAAGGTATGCCTGCCCCTTCTGGTAAGTGTCACATTTTATCTTTGGAGTGTTAACTTCAGTTTTGAAATGAATCCAGCAAAGCAGTCTGTTATTTTGTTGGCTAAGGTTGGGATGTCTATCTCAGACCCATGGGGGAATTTTCTTGGATGAGCCCAGGACAACATGGGGTGTCCCACACTGAATAGGCTCCAATAACAAGTCACGAATTCACCTTTTTCATTGCTTGTTAGGAAGAAGGGGGTGGGTTGTGGGGAATTGGAGCAAATTGATTTCTTTATCCTAGAAAACCATTTTCTCAATATTAGCAATGCATACAAATGGCCAGAGTAGCAGAAGATTTTTTTCTCTTTCTTGCTCCTTCACTGATTTTTGTGGACATATCATCTTTCTTCTCTTGATCGCAGTTTCATTTTGTAAAAATGATATGAAATGCCCTAAATGTCAATCTTCAGCCTCTTTTAAAAACATACAGGAAGAAGCACTTTCTAGAGGCTAGATTTCTTTCCTGCTTTTTGTAATTACAAGGATTATGGTAGCAAACCTGGAACCTCCTCCCACTTCTTTTACTCCTAATTCTTAATTTCTTTTCATTCTTCAAGCCTCAGCACAAATTTTATCCCCTTTATTAGGTACTCTATGTTAAGTGTAAAACTATTTTGGAAATATAGAAAGGATAAAGAGGAAAATAAACACCTATAATGCTACCATTCAGAGAAGATAACCGTGAAAAACAAAATTAATATTTTGCATTATCTCTTTCTAATCCTTTTCCTATGCCCAAATATATACGTAATTTAATTTTTAGTTTTATAAATTATGTATGTGGCTAGATCAATATCTTGCATTTTTAAACTTAAGATTGCATTAGAGGCCCTACCCTGTCCCCATCCTGTGGGAAGGCTCCAGAGCCCACGGCCTGCACTGGCCAGGTCACCCAAGCAAGTCAATACTAAGAGGAGATAGCATAAGGAATTCATCTTCATCAGTGGCATTTAAATATTTGTGAAACTTAAAAATTGTAACCAGAGTTCTGATTCATGGAACTTCAGAGAAAGCATAGAAGATATGTAACAGATGCAGGAACATTTCTGTACCTACAAAAGATGCCAGTTTAGGCAGATTTCAAGACCAATATTTTGTAAACTCAAACTAGGTGGAAATATAATGGTGAACAAAATATTCGGTTCCTGCTCTCATGGAACTTTAAGTTTAGAGAGGGAGATATAACTAAACAATTCAGAAGACCTGTTTGAGATGTGATGGTTTCAGCAAGGCCTCAATTTCCTCCTCTCTGCCCTTGTAATTTGGATGGCTGCTGCTTTTATTTTTTCATACATTATTGCAATAAGGCTCCACCATGCTGACCCAGCTTTGCCTTATATCAGTGACACTGGTACAGCAGCTCCAGAAAAATACTTGTGTGGGGCAATGTTAAATGTCACCACAGTTTTATGCGTTGCTACCATTTATGTTCTTTATAAGCAAGTTCAAGCTCCGAATCCTGAAGAAAATCATATCATCATGTTAAACAAAGCTGGCCTTGTGCTTAGATTACTGAGTTGTTTGGGACTTTCTGTTGTGGCAAACTTCCAGAAAACAACCCTTTTTGCTGCACATGTAAGTGGAGCTGTACTCACTTTAGGTCTGGGTTCATTATATATGTTTGTTCAGACTATCCTTTCCTACCAAATGCAGCCCCAAATTCATGGCAAACAAGTCTTCTGGATCAGACTACTGGTGGCTATCTGGTGTGGAGTCAGTGCACTTAGCATGCTGATTTGCTCATCACTTTTGTACAATGGCAATTTTGGCACTGATACAGTACAGAAACTCCATTGGAACCCTGAGGACAAAGGTTATGTGCTTCACATGATCACTACTGCAGCAGAATGGTCCATGTCATTTTCCTTCTTTGGTTTTTTCCTAACTTACATCTGTGATTTTCAGAAAATATCTTTACGAGTGGAAGCCAATTTACAAGGATTAACCCTCTATGACACTGCTCCTTGCCCTATTAAAAATGAACAAACTCAACTACTTTCCAGAGATTTATGATCAAGGGATCAAATATTTCTGTTATGATTATGATTCTCAGAGATTGAGGAAACATTCACAAAGCTACTTATTCTGCTCAGAAATTTTCAAACAATTAATCAAGGCTGACGTTGACGTTGATGAATACTGATAATCAAGAGATGTGAAATAAGCCATTTGATAAGTTATTTTAAAGGATATCATCGAGAGGATCATGTAAACATGTTTACACTTTTTTATCCCAGAAAATAAAACGAAAAGATTAAAAAAAAAGAGATTACATTAGAGGGATTTTCTCATATTGGAATTTTTACAGGATATGTTATAGTTAAGACCATAGCCTCCAGAGCCAAACTCTTCTGGGCTCAAATGTCACTTCTACCACTTATTAGAGTAACTTGAGTAAGTTACTTAACTTCTCTTTGCATTGTTTTCTAATCCGTAAAATGGAGTTGAGAATGAAAATGCTTACCTCAGGATTTTTGTTAAATGAGTTAACTTCATATAAAATACTTAGACAATACCTTGCACATAGCAAGTACTAAATGAATATTAGCTATTGCTGTTTAAAAAGATTTTAATGGTAACATAGTTCTCCATCATTTGAGTGTACTATAACTTGTGTAATTAACCCCTTATTATTGAACATTTATGTTGTTTCTAAATTTTTAATATTGTAAATAACACTGATGTATCAACATCCTTGTACACACATCTATGTGCATTTGTCTGATTTTTTGCTTAAATTCCTAGAAATTATGGACTATATTGTAATTAATTTATTTTTTATTGTTTCTCCCTCCGCATCCTCCTCCAAAAATGTAAGTTCCACTAGGGCAGGGAATTTGCCTTTCTTACTTAGTACTTTATTTCCAGTACCTAAAGAAGTCCTTGATACATAGTGGGCACTTGATAAATCCTTGTTTGTTGAGAAGAGTATGGCAATTTTAAGGATTTTGATAGACACTGCCAAATTAATACCCAGAAATTAACACTACTGCCTGATGGCTTGAGTGCCTGACTCATTACTCCCTTTCCCATCCAACAATGTCACTTATATCCTCTGCCTGAAGAATCTTTTATTTCAGAGTTCTTTTAGGTTCTGTTGCTCTTCCGGTATGCTGTTTATTCCATACTCCGCTAACCATGCGCTTGCAAAAAACTACTTAGTCCTTGACTTTATACTTTTCCTTCCGTACTTCATGTTCTGAGTATAGAATGACCTGCTACAGTCAGCCCTGTCTCTTCATTGTGCTCATTCCCATTTTCACGACTTTACTCTGCTTGGCTAAGGCATATTGATTGTAAGTAACAGCAACTAACACAAGATGAATTAGCAAAATGGATACTGTTTTAAAGATGTGGAATCGTCTCATAGAACTCAAGGACAAAAATGCAATGAGAGGCTCCAGAAGAGTCTAGTAGACTCTAGAACTAAGAAATCATGATTTTCTTTTGCTTCTCTCTCTGCAGAGAAGATTTTCCCACTTCTTTATCTATCTGTGGCTTCTGATTTTACACGTTACAATTTCATCCATGCTTATGGACTAGCCTAGCTCTTTTTTTTTTTTTTTTTAATGTCTGATCTTATTTATTTGTTACTCTTAGAAAATCTTATTTTTGACTGGACTCAGAATTAGAGGTAGAAGCTCTTAGAGGGGACAGCTTCCAACTCTTGGCAATCTATTCCTGGTGGTTTTCTTTGGCCTCCTTCATTCTCTTGGTCAAAAGTTTAGCATATTCTGCTGCCTCTTTCTTATTTTTTCTTAGTACACTGTTTCTTCAGGGCAATACACCGACGTTTATGTTGCAGGACACGTGAAGTAACAAGACGCTGAATCTTGAGCACTTTGGTCCTGGGTTTCTTACCTTCTTTGTTCAAGGGCTTTTTCACAACATACTGGTGGACATAATCTTTAGAGAGACTGAAAAGTTTGCAGATTCTGCTACCTCTTTTGAGCCCCAGGCAGTGAGGCACAGTAGTATCAGTCAGTCCAGGAATATCCTTCTCTCCTTTTTTTACAATAACCAGGTTGAGAACACTCAGATTGGCATCCACAGTGCAACCCCCAACAGATTTGCACTTTCTTTCTCCAGTTCTCCTTGGTCTATAACAGGAATGTCCCTTACTCAGTAGGAGGCAGACACTGCCATGGGTCAAGACAACCTGCTTCATGGGGAAACCTTGTTTGTTGTTTCTGCCACTGATTTGGACAACATAACTCTTCTACTCTTTGCCCAGAGCATCAGCAGCAACTTCTGTGGCCATAGGCGTCTATAGATGGTATGAAGTTTGCATTCAGTGTTCATTTCAATGAGCTTTTGGCAGCCAGTGGCTGGGAAGGAGATGTTCAGCTTCATGCTGAGGCAGCTGATTGCCTCTGAGGCACCACGAAAAAGAGCTAGCCTAGCTCTTTTGAATCCCAGTTCAGAATTCCTGAGCAGAAAATATGTTTGACCAATTTTGATTGACTTTGAGTCAAGCATCCAGGGCAGGCTAATCAGTCTTGCCACAAGAGAAGGAATCTTGTAGTAAAACTTGGTTACCAGATGTCCCTTCCTGTGAAGGGAGGGTCACTTCTGAAAGAAAGGGGGTGGGGGTGGGGGAGTTCTTTTAAGCTTAGTAGAATCCCCAAAAGTATCTGTCACAATGATCTTGCCTAATTCCTTTCCGTGTCTGAACTTACTGGCTTCCCTTAACCTTATCCATCCTTAAAAGCCCAGGAAAAATCTCAAATTCTAGAACCATATGCTACCACTAATGTGAACTTTGAAAAATGTAAAACAAATGGTTTATAATGTAGAATGTAGGGGAACTAGCAATAGAGAGCAATTAAGGAAGGGGGAACAATAATCCAAGAAGAACAGATAAGCTATTTAACGTTCTGGGGATGCCCAGGAATGACTATGGTCTGTTAATTTCTGATGGATATAGTAGGAACGAGTTCACAGAAATGTTGCTGTATTAGGTAACTTTCTTGGGGTAAAGTAGGAACAGGTTGGAAGTAAAGCAGTTATCTTAGGTTAGTTGTCTTTTTCTTACTCCCTTGTTATAGTCTCTTTGAAATGTTCTTTTATTGTATGTTTTTTTTTAAATTTAAAAAAAATTTTTTATTTTTCATATAGTTGATTTAGGAAAAAAAATTAAAAAAAAAAGAATAAAAAATAAACAAGGAAAAAAATATGCAGAGCCCCCTTGAGGAGCTGGTGGAGAATGCAGGGGTATTGGCCTGCCCTACCTCGATGGTTGCTAACATGCCCACAGACATAGGGGACTGGTGGTTTGATGGATTGAGCCTTCTACCACGGGATTTACCCTTGGGAAGACGGTTGCTGCAAAGGAGAGGTTAGGCCTCCCTTCAATTGTGCCTAAGAGCCTCCTCCCGAATGCCTCTTTGTTGCTCAGATGTGGCCCTCTCTCTCTACCTAAGCCAACTTGAAAGGTGAAATCACGGCCCTCCCCACTACGTGGGATCAGACACCCAAGGGAGTGAATCTCCCTGGCAATGTGGAATATGGCTCCCGGGGAGGAATGTAGACCCGGCATCATGGGATGGAGACCATCTTCTTGACCAAAAGGGGGATGTGAAAGGAAATGAAATAAGCTTCAGTGGCAGAGAGATTCCAAAAGGAGCTGAGAGGTCACTCTGGCGGGCACTGTTATGCACAATATAGACAACCCTATTTAGGTTCTAATGAATTGGGGTAGCTGGTGGTGGATACCTGAAACTATCAAACTACAACCCAGAACCCATGAATCTTGAAGACAATTGTATAAAAATGTGGCTTATGAGGGGGGACAGTGGGATTGGGGGGGCCATGGGGATCACACTCCCCTTTGTCTAGTTTGTGGATGGATGCATGGAAAGGTGGGGGAAGGAAACAAACAGACAAACAGACAAGGGCTCCCAGTGTTCTTTTTTACTTTAATTGCTCTTTTTCACTTTAATTATTATTCTGGTTATTTTTGTGTGTGTGGTAAGGAGGGTGTCAGGGATTGATTTTGGTGATGAATGTACAACTATGTAATGGTACTGTGAACAATTGAATGTACGATTTGTTTTGTATGACTGCGTGGTATGTGAATATATCTCAATAAAATGAATAATAAAAAAAAGACATACTGTCAAGTGAAAAGACTATGTCTTGAGTTTTTTTCTAATGTGTATTTGCATAGAAGCACTTTACTAGTAAACAATCAGACCATGAACATCTCTATAACACATCTATAACACATCTCAAATTCAACAACTTTTCATCACCATCTCTACCTTTGTTGAGTTCATTGTCATCTCTCTCAGGAACTATTGCAGTAGACTCCAATTCCATCTCCCTGTTGCTACTCTTGCTCCATCCCAACCCATTCTTCTCACGGTAGCAAGCAGAACATTCATAAAATGGAAATCTAAACCCATCATTCATCTGCTTAAAATATTTCAGGGGCTTCATATTTTACTTAGGATAAAATTCAAACTCACCATGGTCTCCAAAGCCTGGTATGACCTGACCCCAGCTTATCTCTTCAACCTCATTTTTTCAAGTCACTCCCTCCCACCCACCCCCATCTTGATATATGTTTCAACTACCCAGTTTTCTTTCAGTTCTCAGACACATCACGATCTTTTTCTACTGAGGGTCTCCACACATACTATTTATTGCCTGTCAGGGGAGTTGCCCTCAATCCCCTCCTGCAACATCATCTCTCCTTCAGGTTTCAGCTAAATGTCACTCTCTGTCCCTGACATGACTTTCCCTGACTGCCTTCACTAAGATCATTTCCCCTCTTCTTTTCTATTTCAGCTTCAAGTTTATTTCCTTCATAGAATGCTTTAAGCTCATGCCTATTTTACTTTTCTCCTCACAATATTTTTCCCCACCCCCCCACCCCCCATTAGAATATAGCTCCATGGGTGTGTAGGGACCATGTTGGATTTTTTCCCTCTATTGTATCTCCAGCACCTCACACAGGGCATGACATATAGTAGCTATTCAAAAATATATTTCTTGATTTCATAAACTAAGAGAAACAGGATAGATAGAATAGAATTTAGAATGCTAATTTTCCAGTAGGGGGAGTTTGGTTCAATGACAATTATTCAAGGCAATTTGGAAGTGGCGATGAGTGACCATACTAGTACTTAGGCAAGCAAACGGTGTGTGTGTGTGTGTTAAGAAAGTGGAAAACATAAACCAGCTTATAGAATAGTTTGAGCTGGATGTGCTTTCTTCTCAAAAACTGGGAAATTTCTGTAACTAAACTGATGGGAGTTGGCCTAGTGATAGCAGATGATTACGTGGTAAAAAGACCTTTTAGCTAATCTTCATGAATTAATATGTATTTATTCTTTGAAATGGGTTGTGGAAACAGGACTTGCAGAATCTCAAGAAAGGATGGAGAAGATATCCTGAAATTGTGACTATAGATTCCTGCTTTTTATGTCTGTTTGATATAGCAAGATATACACTATTGCCAGAAAATTTCAAAGCCTGGAATCAAAAGTGTAAGAGGGCATTTTGTTTCTGGAATTTCTTTCCCTAACAGCTTGACTATTTATATTTTAATAATATCTTTCATAAACATAATACTTTTTAAAAACATTTCCACCTTTCATATATGTAACAGTTTGCATAAACAATTCCACTTTCATAAACAGGGGAGGATTTATCACTATTTTAGAGGGATGAAAACTCAGATTTGGAGAGATTAAGTAACTTGCTCCCAGGTCACATAATTAGTAAAAGGCATGGGAGAGGAGTGTGTGGGTGTTCTCCAATTCTAGCCCAGGTCTTATTCCACTCTTCTAAGTCATATCTCTCATAAGTGCTAGGTATTAAACTTGCATTTCCTGGTAGCCCTAATAGAGACCTGCAAAGAAATAATGAAAATCATTTAATAAACAGAATCAGTCAATCTATATACAGTTTGTAATTGTGTAAGGATCTAGAACATTAGCCTGAGTGACCTCGCCAATATTCACAACATCTCAAACCTATTTTTTTTGATTCACGGCTTATTCCAGTTTTGGAATATTTGATATGCTTTGAAAAAATCATGACTATGCAATTCAGAAAGATGCTTCTACGAACCATTTTGCCAACTGACATTAAAAACTAACTTGGTCATGTGGTGCCCTCTGCTGACATAGTCATAGTATAACAGCAATTTCCTCTAAGAAACTGATATGAGTGTTCTCAGGATAACGACCTCCACATTTATAGCAATTCTTCAACAAATTCTTCATTTCCAAATATAGTATATACTATATATTACATATTATATATTATAAACTTATAACACCAGTACCTAATTTAGTGATTTAGGGGGCACTCAATAAATGTTTGGTGTATTAATTTCCATGTTCTTTGATTTATTCAAATAGTGCTCATGTGGCATTCTTCAGTGGCATTGTCTGGTAATGTTATATTCCTTAGCAGTTTCTGTTGGTCCTCAGTAATTTCCACTTGGCTCTTTCTACTTCTATAACCCTGTCTTGACACTTAGCAGTCATAGTGATTCCTAATCTTTCTCATCTTCCTCTCCCCAGATTGTTATTTTCGATTTTGCTGAAAATCACTGGAAGTTTACAAGAGCTTGAACTTTTGAGTGAGACAGTTTAAATCCAGGCTATACCACTACCTTGAACAAATTACTCATCCTTTAAAAGGTTTTCCCATCTGTAGAATTGGAAAATAGTCACACCTAACATGGCATTATTGTGAGGATTCAAATAATATAATGTCAATAAAGGGCTCAGCACAAGGCTTGTCACATAGCAACTGCTCAGTTTTTGTTTATTAATATTGTTTTTATTATATTTTAGCATAAGCAAGTATTGTCCTGAACATTGAATGCATTGGCTGAGTGAATGCTTTGGAGGACCATTCATATTGTTAGTATCCTGGGAACATTTGCAAAAAATATTTGTTTAATAAAAATTTGTTTCTGGGAAGGAAATTTCTGAAGAAAATTCTCACATTCTATAATTCTTTTTAATATCTCATGTTCCAATACTTTTTAGCCCAAAAGACTTGCCCTGGACACCCATTCTTTCAGGCCTTTTTATCCTTATCATGTTTTTTAGTTTTTTCTCCTTCCCTGTGAGAATGATAAAATAATATTCATTTAATAAAATATGAGGGAACTATAGCACAGGGAAGAAACTCAGAAATCATGGAACTGGAACAAGAGAGGAAAAAACAAGGTTTTATTGTTTATCTCACCATACTGAAATAAAGGAGTTAGCTACAATTTAATTTAATTTAATTTTAACAAAAGAAAAATCTTCATGTTTGCTGGATTTTAAATTTAATTTAAACTTTTATTACATTAATACATATACATAGTTTTAAAAGCAAAACATTATCATAAGGCTTGTAATGAAAAACACAATCCTTAGTCCCATCTCTTCCCCATCATCACATCCTACTGCTCCACTCCCCAGGAATCACTTAAAGTCTTTTGGCTGGTTCCTCTCATATTTACACTCATTTCTAAACAATATACTTATATTGCTATTTAAATTTTAGATATTACCTATTTGCTACCATTAACCACCTCCACACTCATCGGCACATCTATACTTGCACGTCCCCTCTTCTCATCCCGTCATCTAGTCATATTATTAGATGAATATTCAGTATTTGGTATTATGATTTTTCTATATACAGATTTTATTCACAGCTGAACTAAGTATAAAGACCTAGTTTTCCTCTCTGGTATTAATTTTAATTTTCTCTATAATTAATATTTGCCTTGTTCCTTTGCCTGGTTTGATATGCAACTATGACAAATTACTCTCCCAACTTTTGGGAAGAATTTTAAATATCTTTTCATTTTGTAATTGTAAATTGTAAATGTGTTAGGTAATCCACTAAATTTTTTTTCTCTTCATTTCTTCGTTTTCTTCTCTTCTTTTTATTTTAAAATATTCACTCTCTAATTCTCTAATGTTTTGTTCCAATCTGGATTCTGCTACAGAGCAGTTTTCCTGGACTTTGCTTCAAGCTGAGAAATCCTTTTATCACTGTGCTTTATTGGATCCTGTGTCCTGGACCCTATATCCTCCCCCTCTGTACTGGATATATTCCATTTGCCCTCTCCCGCCTCCCAGAAGCCCTCTCCTTTTTCACTGTGCTAAGAGCTTTCCCTAAGAGGCTGACCTGAATGGTTCTCTTTGGCCTTTGGTTGGATTTAGTTAGTGGGAGTCACAGTAGATCTGAGGGGGAAAGGAAGGTGAAGATGGGGTATTTAACCCCCTGGTTCCCTCCTCTGGTCAGTAACCCTCTTCATGTAGCTCTGTCTCTGGGTTCCAGTGACCACTCTCTCCCCTTGCCCAGAGTGTTGTGCTCTTATTGCTTTCCCTGAATAATGTCCACCCTCTGTAAATAGTGCCTTTATTAAACTCTCTTCAACTACCCAGTTTGACTGTGCATCTGGATCATTCTGGGATATTTCATTCCCTTGTTTTGGTGACACATATTTTCCAGTAGCTTTTTGAGAAAGGATGCATCCAAAGTAATTTTTTTTAATATCTTGCATGTCTAAAACTATTTTAATTTTACCCTTATACATGACTGATAGTTTGGTGGGGATAGAATTTTAGGTTAGAAAAAATATTCCCTCATATTGTTTTCAGTGGTTTCTAGATTTAAGCATTGCTGCTGAGAGGTCTGAAGACATTCTGATTACTTATATTTTGCATGAGACATATTTTTTTTCCTGAAAGCCTTTAAGATCTCTTCTTTATCCCAGGTCTGAAATTTGACAATGGTGTTCCTTGGTGTGTCAGTTTGGATGTATTATGTCCCCAAAACGCCATGCTCTTTCATGCGATCTTGTGGGGGCAGATGTATTAGTGTTGATTAGTTTGGCATTCTTTGAGTGTTTCCATGGAGATGTGACTCAATCAATTGTGAGTGAAACATTTGATTGGATAATTTCCATGGAGGTGTTACCCCACCCATTCAGGGGCGTTAATTGGATCACTGGAGTCCTTTAAAGGGGTTCACAGAAGGACCAAGGAGCAGCTGTGAGTGACATTTTGGAGAGCAACTGAAAGAGACATTTTGTAAGACGGCCATTGAAAGCAGACTTATGCTAGCCCAGAGTTTGCTCCACAGAAGCTAAGAGAGGACATAATGCCCAAAGAGCAACATTTTGGAGAACGCCATTTTGAAATGCAACCTGGGAGCAAGCAGATGCCAGCCACATGCCTTCCCAGCTAACAGAGGTTTTCGGATGCCATTGGTCATCCTTCAGTCAGTGAAGGTACCCTATTGTAGATGCCTTACCTTGGACATTTAATGGCCTTAAGACTGTAACTTTGTAACCAAATAAACCCGGTTTATGAAAGCCAATCCATTTCTGGTGTTTTGCATAATAGCAGCATTAGCAAACCGGAACACTTGGTGTGGGTCTTTTTCATCTGTTGTACTGGATACCCAAAAGGTTTGTTCAGTCTGAAAACTTATCCTTCAGCTCTAGGAAATTTTGTTTTATTATTTCATGAACATTTCCTTCCATGCTTTTTGACTTTTTCTTTTGGTCTCTTCCATGTTAGAGATGTTCCTCAAATGTCTGGTAATTCTTAGCTATCCATTCATATTTAAGAGTTAGCTTGTCAAATTGGTGGGCTTCACTGTAGGGATATCAGACATGGTTCTAATTTCTGGTTAATTATTTAGAAAGAAATTCTCTAATACAGATTTACCCAAAGTCTCTATCCATGATGAAATAAATGCTTGCACCAGAAAGTAAATCAACACACTGCTTCCTTCATTGAGAAAGTCTTGCTATGGGGGTGGGGTGGGATATGAGGTCAACTGAACTAAATGGTGCATTTAGTGACATAGTTAATTTACATTCTGGCACCAGTGCCTTAACTTGTTGCAGCCTGGTAAACAAACACTAGTCTGTGGGCCACACATTAAATAGTACTGCTTTAGTCTCTCTTTAAGTAAAGAAACTCTGGATGACAGCATTCTTGAGGCCATATGGGGCATGGGGCCTTGTTGTGAGTTAAATCATGTTCCCAAAAAGATATGAATAAGTCCTAACACCTGGTACCTATGATTGTGACCTTATTTGGAAATAAGGTCTTTGCAGATGTCATCAAGTTAAGATGAGGCCACAGTGGGTAAGGGTGGGCCTGAAATCCAACATGATTAGTATCCTTATAAGTAGAGGGAAACTTGGAAGCAGAGACAGAGACCCAAAATGAGAAGGCAGCCATGTGAAGACAGAGGCAGAGATTGGAATTATGCTGCCACAAGCCAAGGAATGTCTGAGGCTTCCAGAAGCTGCAAAAGGCAAGGAGGGATTCTTCCATTCTTCCCTAGAAGCTTTGGAGGGAGCATGGCCCTGACAATACATTGATTTTGGACTTCTAGCTTCCAGAACTGTGAGAGAATAAATTTGTTGTATTAAGCCACCTAGGAAACTAATAAAATCCTGAATATCTTACTTATAGTAAGTAGATTTCCACTTATTCCACCTGTTTTCAGTAGATTACTCACATCTTCAGCTATGCCTGGTGTCTCTGAATCTACCTTTTCTCTGGTTCAGACCTTCCTTCCAGACAGTAGACTTCCAATCTACAGGTGTGATTCTCAAATTCTAGCATGTACCAGAATCATGTGTAAGGCTTGTTAAAATACAGGGTGCTGTGCCCCACCACCAAAATTTCTGATTCAGCAGGTCTGGGACTAGGCTGGCAAATTTGCATTTCTAAGACATTTCTAGGTAATGCTGATGTTGCTGGTCCAGAGACCACATTTTGGGGATTCCTGGTTGAGAGTTCGTGTGTGTGTGTGTGTGTGTGTGTGTGTGTGTGTGTGTGTGTGTGCGTGTGTGTGTGCGTGTGCATGCATCTGCGAAAGAAGTGATTTAGAAATTATCTTTTCCTTATAATTCAACAAATCCTTCTATGTTCAATACCACATTTACCCCTTCTTCAGAGATACATTTGCCTTCAGTTTATGAACCATTCCAAGGCTCTGCAGCAAAAGTAAGACTTACTTCTTGATGGAAGCAGTCCCCAACCCTTCTGGCTTAGGTTTTAGCTTCTTCGGGTCTCCAGAGTCAGTTATCACTAGTCCATTCACTTCCCAACCTCCAAAATTTTGTTGATATTTCATAATTGCCATAGTCTTTTCCTGAATACTTTGATCTTTTGACTTTATGCATTTAAAAAATCCTCTTTCCAGTATTTTGGTATCAGAAACAAAATGAACATTGCTTCAAACTGCCTTGTTTAATAGGAAGACAAACAATGAAGGATAATACAAAGAAGAAAATAATAACTACCCACATCTCACCATTCAGAAATGACTATCATTAACATTAGGTGAACATCTTTCCATGATAGATAGGAAGAACTATTCTTATCTTTACTTGTGTTTTTTAAAAATAAAAATTGTTAACTTTAATTTAAAAAAATGAATTTAAAAAAACAAATTTATTTGAGTTGCAAATAAATCTTTCTCCTCTGAAGAGATATCATAGGTGCCTAATGAAGAAAAGTCACTAGAAAGAAATGAAGAGATTTGAATCATTATTTTTAACTAAAAATTTTCAGTTTACACATTGTGAATTGACACCCTGATCTAATAAATAAGGACACTTCACTATTATTTTTCTATCTGCATTCTCTTTCAGTTTTGGTTGTACATTGAATCTATCCATCAATTTGGGAGGAATTGATATCTTAACATTATAATAAGACTTTCAAACCATGAACATGGTAGATCAGTACATTTTTTTTTTTTTTGGTCTTCTTAAGTTTCCCTTAACAATGTTTGTATTTTTCAGTGTAGAGTTCTTATATACCTTTTCTCAAATGTATTCCTAAGTCTTTAATATTTTTGATGTTTTTGTAAGCGGTGGGTTTTTAAATTTTAAACTTTGATTGTTTGTTGCTGGTATGTAGACAAACAGTTGATTTTTGTATATTGATCTTGTATCTTTCAACCTTGCTGAACAAATTTATTTGTTGTAGTAGCTTTTTTGTAGATTCATTGGAATTTTCTACCTAGACAATTATAAAGACAGTTTAACCTCTTCCTTTACAATATGGATACCTTTTATTTATGTTTCTTGTCTTAATAGACTGACTAGAATCTGTATTACAATATTGGATAAAAGTGGTGAAACCTACTTTTGTTTCTAATCTTAAGGAAAGAAACTATTAGCTGTAGATTTTTGGTAAATGCCCTTTATAAGGTTAAGGAAGTTCACTTCTACTTCTAGTTCAATGAAAGTTTTTATATGGAATGAATATCAGATTTTGTCAAATGCTGTTTCTGCATCTATTGAGGTGATTAAATAGTGTTGTTGTTTTTTTAAACTATTCTGGTAACATGGTGAATCCATTGATTGATGTCTAAATGTTAAACCAACCTTGCCTTTGGCATGATATATTATTCTTTTTGAATATTGTTAGATTCAGCTTGCTAAAATTTTGTTAAAATTTTTTTTTGCATCAATATTCATGATGGATATTGGTCCTTAGTTTTATTTTCTTGTAATATCATCATCAGGTTTTGGTGTCAGGGTAATGCCAGTTTCATGGAATGAGTTGGGAAGTAGTCTATTATTTGAAATTGTTTGGGAAGAGTTTGCAAAGCTGTATCATTATTTCTTCCCTGAATGTTTGGTAGAGTTCACCAAAGAAGCTGTATGAGCCTGGAATTTTTTATGGGAAAATTTTTAACTACAAATGCAATTTCTTTAATAGACATAGTGGTATTTCTTTTGAGTGAGCTTTGGTAGATTATGTCTTTCAACAAATTTGTCCATTTTATGTAAGTTGGAGACTATGATTTCTTTTGTTTTCCTTTTAATACGTATGGTGTCTGTAGTGATATCACCTAAGTCAATTCTCCTAAAATTCCTTCATTGAGCTAAAGAAAAATATGAACAAAGAATTAAAGGAAATAGGGAAAATGATACATATACAGAAGTAGAAATTCAATAAAGAGATAGCAGTCTTAGAATGGAACCAAACAGAAATTCTGGAATTGAAAAATACAATAATTGAAATAAAAATTATTAGAGAAGATTAACAGCATATTTAAGCAGGCAGACGAAAGAATCAGTGACCATGAAGACAGGACAATTGAAATTATTTAGACTGAGGAGCAGAAAGAAAAAAGAATGAAAAAAAAAGTGAGCTGAGCTTAAGAGACCAGTGGGATAGCATGAAATGTATTAACATGCATATTATAAGAGTCCCATAACAAGAAGAGAATGAGAAAGGAGCAGAAAGAATGTTTAAAGAAATAATGGCGGAAAATTTCCTAACTTTGAAAAAATACATGAATATATACTTCCAAAAGCTCAAAGAACTCCAAACAAGATAAAGTCAAAGAGTCATTCTGAGACACACTACGGTTAAACACTTACAGTCAATCCTAAAAGCAGCAAGAGAAAAGTGATGCATCATGCACAACGGATTTCGATAAGATTAAGTGCCAAGTTTTCATTACAAACCATGAAGGCCAAAGAGCAGTGGGATGACATATTTAAAATGCTGAAAGAAAAACCTGTCAACCAAGAACTCTATATCTGGCAAAACTTTCCTTCAAAAATGAATAAGAAGTCAAGCATTCCTAAATAAACAAAAGCTGAGGGAAGTATGTAAACACTAGACATGCTCTAAAAGAAATCCAAATGGGTGTCTTTCAGGATAAAAGGAAAGGATTTTAGACAGTAACTTGAAGCAATATGAAGAGACAAAGATCTATGATAAAGGTAATGTCAGGGGTAATATAAATGCCAGTATTATTGTACTCTTAGTTTATAACTACTTTTCCTTTCTTAAGTGATCTAAAATACAAATGCATAAAAATCATAAATCTATGTTATTGGACGCACAATGTGTAAAGATGCAATGTGTGACAAGCAATATAAAAAAAGAGGGAAAAAAGAGTATAGAAGCAGAGATTGTGTAAGCTATTGAAGCTATATTGAAGCCAAATCAAACTGGATTGTTATAGATTTAAAATGCTAAATGTAAACCCTGTGGCAACCACAAACTATCAAAAAATATACAGAAAAGGAAATGAGAAGAAAATAAAAATGATTCACCACAAAAGATCAACTAAACATAAAAGGAGGCAGCAACGGAGCAAATGAGGGAAAAAAGGTATAAGACCTACAAAAAACAAATGGCAAAATGTCTGAATTAAGTTCTACTTTATCAGTAATTACTCTGAATGCAAATGAATTAAACTCTCCAATCAAAAGGCAAAGATTAGCAAAATGTATTAAAACAACCTGCTGTTTACCAAAGATTCATCTTAGATCCAAAGATGCAAATATGTTGAAAATGAAAGGATGGGGGAAAAATTTCATGCAAATACTAACTAAAAGAAAGCTGGTATGTTGTTGGAGCTTGAATTACACAAAAGACATGTTCAAGTCTTAATCAGCATTCCCGAGGGTGTGAACCCATTTGTAAGTAGGACCACCGAAGATGCTGTAATTAAAGATCCTATTTAGATGAGACAAAATTGAATCAGTGTGTGCCTTAATTCACATGACTGGAACCCTTATAAGCAAAGGAAATTTGGATGCAGTCAGTCAGAGAAAGCCACAAAAGGAGATGATGGAGACAGATTGCCATGTGACAGATGCAGAGATGCAAAGTCAAGGAACCTCAAAGATTGTGGCAAGTCAACACCAGAACACTACAGACTCTGGGAGAATGCATGGTCTGTTGAGAACTCGATTTTTCACTTCTAGCCTCCAAAACCTAAGAGTAAATTCCTGTTCAAGCCAGCCCATTGTGTAGTAGCTGTCATAGCTGTCCTGGCAAACTAACACAGGTGTCTATACTAATATCAGACAAAATAAACTTTAAGTCAAAAACTGTTACAAGAGACAGAAAAGAAGAAAAAAAGAAGAAGAAAAAGAAGAACATTATATGTTGATGAAAGAGTCAATCCTTCAAGAAGATAAAACAATATAAACATATATGTACCTAATAACAGAGCCCCAAAATATATGAAGCAAGTATTGACAGTATTGAAGGTTTAGCTAGATTCTGTATGAAGCACATTATAAGCATTATCATATTTAATCTTCACAACAAGCCAGAAATAACAGTAACTTATATTGGTATACTTCTTTCAGACTTCTTTTTTTTTTTTAAATCTTTTGAAAATTGTTTTTTAACTCAAAATCAGTATCATTGGGACAGATCTTTACCCTTAGCTCCAGATTCATATATCAAGTTGCCTAGTTGAATCACCACTTGAATGACTCCTCTGTTCTTCAAACTCCAAATGTCCAAAACGGAACCCTCTTCCAAACCGGGTCCTCCTCCCCTCTCAGTCAAAGCACCACTATCTACCTATCAGCCCCTGTTAGAAACCTAGTAATCCTGTTCAACTCCCCCTCTCCCTCACCTGCAGAGTCCAATCACTCATTATATCCTGTTGAGTCTATCCCCTAAATCTCTCTTTTTTCTAACTATCTCTTGAATTGACAGCTTATCTATATTATAGTGCAATCTATTATCTAAAGAGTAAAAACATGTGTTTTCTGAAATTAAAATCTGATCATGTCTCTTTTCTGCTAAACTCTTCCATAAAATCCCTTGGCTTACTTTTAGGAAAAAAGCCATACTCCTTAGTATGGCTTACACTGATAAGTAACTCCTGACTACCTCTCTAGCCTGATCTGTAAGCTTTAGCCATACTGACTATGTTTCTGTTCCTCAAATGTTCTCCTTTTCTTCTCAGGCTTAGCAAGAGCTCTTCACTTTTCTAGAACACTCTCCCTTCCTCTTGTTTGCCTGGTTAATTCCCAGCAATTTTCTAGGTTTTAGCTCAAATGACAGTTTCTTTGACCCTTAAAATATACCAGCTCCCCCTATTACATCCTTCATAGTACACCCTTGATTATAATTACTTGTTTAATTTTCTTTATTTCCCACTGGTTCCAGGACAATTGTATTTTTCACTGTTGCATTTTCAATGATGAGCACATAGTAAAGACTCAATAAATATCTGCAATTGAATGAATGAATGCTGTTTAACATGCTTTCCTGTCCACTGCCTGTATTTTCTAAACAACTTCCTCATTTGGAACTCTTATTTCAATTTCCTTCTCAGTTGGTTGAATTTTTTTTAAAGGAAGAGAATATGGTGGTATTTTTAATTCTGAAGGCTCTTGATGTTTTTCTTTTTACCATCACGTGTAAACAACACCTTTATCCACACTTAAGTAATAGCTTGGATTTCAAATTTTTTCCCTCCAAACTTTGTTACAAACTGTGTTACAGTGGAAGCTCTAATTGAGATCTAGCTGGCTTTGGGTTATTTGTAAGTACTCTGTTTTAGTCTGCTTGGATGCTGTTCTGGTTTGCTAATGCTACGCTTATGCAAAAACCAGAAATGGATTGGCTTTTATAAAGGGGGTTTATATGGTTACAAAGTTACAGTCTTAAAGCCATAAAGTGTCCAAGGTAAGGCATCAACAATAGGGTACCTTCACTGGAGAAAGGCCACTGGCATCCAGAAAACCTCTGTTAGATGGGAAGTTACATGGCTGGCATCTGCTTGCTCCCAGACTGCATTTCAGAATGGCATTTTCCAAAATGTCAGCATCAGCTTTCAATGGCCATCTTCACAATGTCTCTCCAAGCTGCAGCAGCACTGAGCTCCTTCCGTCTGAGCTTTTACAGAGCTCTGGTAAACTAATCAAGACCCATGCTGAATAGGCGGAGCAACACTTACATGGAAATAATCTAATCAAAGGTATTACCCACAGTTGGGTGGGTCACAACTCCATCAAAACAACTTAATCCAGATTCCAACCTAATCAACACTAATACATAGGCCCTTATAAGATTGCATTAAAGAACATGGCATTTTGGGGGACATAATATATCCAAACCGGCACAGATGCTTATAAAATTCTTGTTATTCAGACTTTTTTCCTGGATATGTCTAGGTGTAAGTCCTTTTCCATTAATTCTGTGTCACGTTTTCCAAGTTTTCTTTTTACTTTTCTAGTTTAATTTTTTAAAATTCACCTTTGTCTTTGATTAATTATTACTTCTGTCCAGATTATTCAGGGGTACTTAAGAGGCATAATTCTCAGTTTGGATTTTATTTCATTTTCATGTCCTTTTATCCTTCTGCTTCTGTTTCACACAGGCCATAACTTCTGGTTTTTTTACTGAGGATGTCAAACAGTTTTCTAAAAGATGTTTCCATTTCTTTAGGAAACCACTGTCATAGATAAGTAAATCTTCTGAATCTTCTGGATGGTGTTTCTTGTTCTTGTTCCAAATTATTTTTAATATCTCTCCTGGAACAAGAGATCAGAGATGAGGGACGTCAACTGGGGTCCCAAGGATCTGGGGCAAATTGAATGTAAGTAGACAGGGCTAGCCCCCAGCTGTGGGTGAAGAGCCAAAGGCGAAGAGCCTTGCCAGGTGACCTTGAGTAGAAAACAATAATCCGAAACGTGAAATCTGTGGAAGTAGGCAAACTCAAGAACTGGATCATTTATAAAGGCTTTCAGGCAAGATTGACCTTAGGTAGTAGATTCTAGAGATAGAGTCACAAAAGTTAATCTGAAGAAATAAAACAGATGAGGCATGTGATAGCGTTTCATAGAACTAGACCGGGAGGGAATTATTAAAAGCCCAAGTCGGTTTGGACATTTTCCTCCTCTCTCTTCAGCATAGAACAGGTGGGAACTATATTTGTATCTAGCTATGTCATCTCTATTTCTATCTATTTCTATTTCTATCTATCTATATAATTGATGATATCTCTAGCTAGAGGCAAAATTGATATTCCCATGTCCAGAGTAATTCCCAGTGTCTGTTTTTCTTACCTGGCTTGGGTATACTACAATAGGAACTTGTGCTAATGTTACTGCCTGAGAGATAGGATTCCCTGACAACCAAACCAATGGAATCCAAGGTCTGTTATTGTATCAGCAAGCACTGTGACCAGGATTTTGCCTGTAGACTTTGTTCATAGGGACAAATGTGCCAGGGCACCATGGAACACTTCCTGCCTCCCTATTATATCCTATACTTCTCCACTGAAGTTTCAGGTTCCAGGTGCAACTATCCACAGAAAGATGATAATCTCAAACAGTAATCTAATCACCTCACAAAGCAGAATTTTGGATTTCAGAGACATCAGACAGCCAGCTGCTCATATGCAGCTCTGTATAGACCCTGGATCAGTGAGCAGATGATTAGAGAGGGATGCTGAGACTTCTTTCCTCCTTTTGATAGGTGGGTCGGCTCTGGATCATGCACAGAGTATGAAAAGGCCACCAGTTGTTTTTCTCAACCCAATTCCATCATAATCGGGAATGTCTGTAAAACTGTCAGTAACAGAACTATCACCAACAGTCTCATAAACTGGGTTAATTCCTCCCGGCAATGAGTAGCCTGTCATTCAGCATTCAAAGTTGGTATGAATTTTCTAATTTTTCTTTGTCTTTTATGTTCACTTGATGATGGTGTGTTGGTACTTGATTTTATGTCTAGTTGGATAATGTCAAGTTCATGATGAAGGATACCAGTATCTCATGGACATGCGCATGGCATCTATTAGGAGCTCAGTAGCAAGCCCTGGGCTGTTTCTAAATATTTCTAATAAACACACACACACATATTGTGCTAGTTTGAATATATTGTGTCTCCTAAATGCCATTATCTTTGATGTAACCTTGTGTGGGCAGACGTTATCAGTGTTGATTAGATTGTAATTCTTTGAGTGTTTCTGTGGAGATGCACTCCACCCAGCTGTGGGTGATGACTCTGATTGGATAATTTCCATAGAGGTGTTGCTCTACCCATTCTGGGTAGGTCTAAGTTGAGTCACTGGAGCCATATAAATGAGCTGACGGACAGGGGGAGCTCAGTGCAGCTGCAGCCGAGAATGACATCTTGAAGAGGAGCTACAGCTAAGAGGGACACTTTGAAGAACGCACTGGAACTGAGAGAGGAGCTTCAGCTTACAGAGATGTTTTGGAGATGGCCTTTGAAAGCAGACTTTTGCTCCAGAGGAGCTAAGAGAGGACAAATGCCCCAAGAGCAACAAAGAATGACATTTTTGAAGAGCTAAAGCCTAGAGAGGAATGTCCTGGGAGACAGCCATTTTGAAACCATAACTTGGAGCAGATACTGGCCACATGCCTTCCCAGCTAACAGAGGTTTTCCAAATGCCATTGGCCATCCTCCAGTAAAGGTACCCATTTGTTGATGACTTACCTTGGACACTTTATGGCCTTAAGACTGTAACTGTGTAATCAAATAAACCTGCTTTTATAAAAGCCAATCCATTTCTGGTGTTTTGCATTCTGGCAGCACTAGCAAACTAGAACACATATATATTTATATATAATGTGTATATAATTTTTTTAAGTGAGCAAAGGTTTGCTTTGCTTCAAAGCCCTGCTGTGATTTCCCTAGCAGAACTTGACACAGTCTCTATATAACATTATAATTAGCAACACTTAAAGCTGCTTGCACTTCAGCCTGGAAAAGTTGGGATATCCTTTCCAAAATGAAGATCATGGTTTTATTCTCTCTACCACTAAGAAAGAGAAACAAATCTTTGGATTTTGGAGACAGCATATACCACATTTGAGTATGCTTCTCTAACCCATTTTCTGGTTAATTAAAAACATCCTTAGTTTCGAGAGGGCCCTAGAACAAGATAAGTCTCTTTAGCTGTATGGAGATAGATTAGGTAGCTGTATGGAGCTACATTAGGAAGCTGTATGGAGATGGTACAAGTTCTGTTAGGAGACTCACAATGGAGGCACCCTATGGTTTGGGAGAAAAACTATGCCCTTTTTGGTGAGTGACTATCCTATTTTTGATAAACAGCTTTTGTTTTGATATTGGACCCTGGTATAGACTGAACACCTGACCAAAGATACCAGGGGCTCTTGCAATCTGAGGAGCCCTCCATGCACCAGGCATTGTATTATCTATCTAGCCCTAAACTCTGATGTTTCCAGCAGCATTCCATCATCAAGTGAAAATGGTACATAGACCAAGCAAGGTTTAAATACCTGACACATGCAGATGGCTCACATTCACAGTGACTTTTCTGCTGCTTCTTCCTCAGCCATGCCTAGGGCTTCATATGGAATTCTCAATGATCACTGACTCAGGAGAAAAAAAAAATTCCAACCCGGTTTGTTGAGATTCAGGTCCTACTGGCACCAACCAGAAGGCACACTGCTCCATTTGGCCAGAAGAACAGATCATAAGCTTAATTTTGGACAAATTAATTTTGGCATATCTATTATTCATCCAAGTGGAGGTGCCTTCAGTTGCATATATGAATTGTTATTTCAGAAAAGAGGACTAAGTTACCACTCTATTCATAGGTAATCCTGAAGAATAATGGAAAAGAGAAATCCCAGCAGTCAGTGAAACTTTAAACAGGGCACCTCACTGTCCACTTTTCTAGAAGGAGAGATCAATAAGATAAATACGTACTTTGATTCATGGACAGTAAATAATATTTTTACTGAATGGTCAGGCCAAGGAGTAAAAGAATAGAAGAGCTGCTGATAGGGAGCTTTAGAAAAGTGGTGTGAGGACAGATATTTTAGAAGGGGTTAAGAATGTTAGAATATTTTTGTCTCATGGGAATGCCCTCTAAAAGATGCCCGTTTCAGAGGAAGATCTCAATAATCAGAAGAACAAGGTGACCCATTCTATAGATGTCACTCAGCCTCTTTTCCCTTCCATCCAAGTGTTTGCTCAGTGAGCTCATAAATAAAGTGGCTGTGATAGCAGGATGGAGGCTATGTATGGGGTAAAAAACATGGACATCTACTCACCAAGGCAACTCTGGCTACTGCCTCTGCTGAGTGCTCCATTTTCTAGCAGCAGAACAATCTCTGAGTCCCTGACATGATACTGCCTGAATCAAATCTCAGTTCCTGTCTCATTTGACCTTTCCAAAGCATTTAGCACAGGTTATATCTGCTTCAACCTTTTGGTTTGTATGTGGCTTTTCTTTTTCATTTATTAGAAAAGTTGTAGGTTCACAGAAGAATCATGCATAAAATAAAGTTCCCATATACCCCCATAATTATTAACACCTTGCGTTAGTGTGGCACATTTTTTTGCAATTTATGATAGAACATTTTAATAATTTTATCGATTATAGTCCATGGTTTACATTAGGGTTTGTGATCTGTTGTATAGTCCTATGTTTTTTTAAAATTTTTATTCTAGCATATATAAAAACTAAAATTTCTCCTTTTAACCACCTTGAGATATATAATTCAATACTATTAATTATGTTCACTGTGTTGTGCTGCCATTGCCACCATCCATTATCAAAACTTTTCCATCACCCCAAAAAAGACAGTATACAATTTAAGCATTAACTCCCCATTCCCTATCCCAGTCCTGGCCTCTGGTAACCTATATTCTAATTTCCGACTTTATGAATCCTTTTGTGTCTGGCTTATTTACATCAACATGATGTCTTCTGACCATAATGGAATACACATAGAAGTCAATAATAATTTCATTTCATCAAAAAGCCCATTGTGCTACACATCAAGCCTTTTACAGAAACTGCTTGGAAATGGAAACAAATGACCTGAACTGGAACAGGAGCAAAATATAAACATATGCATATGTAAATGTTGCCTCCTAACTTCCTTTACCATGAATTGCTTAACTTTAAATAATATCCAGGATTTCACAGCTTCTCTTAGAGAAGAGACTTGAATGTTAAGCTGTTCACTCATGAATGGACTGAGTTTCTCATGGCTTTCCCCTCATGCTTTTGTTATAAAATCAACTAACCTTGCCATTAAATGGTTGTTACACTTCTATACTTCATTAGTGCAAATTGGATGGGGTGGGAGTGGGATGGGGAGGGGTGAGAGGTTACTTGATGGGAGGGCTTCTCCTCCAATCCCCCAAGTTGGGGCTTGATGGCCTGGGGGGCCCTGACTGTTGGAGCCAGCCTCAGGCCTGATTATTCTCTGATGAAGCTCCGGCCCTCAGAGGTCTCCTCAATCCATTGCAGGCCTCTCCCTGCTCTGATACCACCCACGTCTTTGCCAGGGATTTGAAGACGTGAGTTGCAGAGTTTCGCAGACTGAGTGTGACTTGGGCAAAATAAGAAGCATCTTTCCTTCAGGTCGCTGCTACTATGATAGATGTGGAATGGAAGAAGCTGGAGATCACCCACGCTGCCTCCCATTCATCACCTGGATCCACAACGTATTTAGATGCCAACCCCATGCACTGTGCCCATTTGAGGCTGCACTGCCCCAAAGCCATGAGCCCTTTTTCCACTCTTACTTTGCTGTTTAATGAAATGCTCATTTTGAGGATTTGTTGGCACTTCACCCTGAGCTCCCACTGACGCATTCAGATCCCCTGTGACTGGGAACATTCACCATCATGATACCCACTAGGAATCACTACTAATATTTTGCACAGAAGCCAAGCAACATCTGGATGAGAAAGGGACATGAACAGCAAATGGCCTGAACCAATCTGCTGTAGAAAGCTTTTGAGGATTGCCAAATCAGGCTGTGTCATTACTAAGAGTTCTCCTGCTGTAAAGCAATTCTATGTTGCTTTAGACTCAAGGAAAGGAAGACATTGAAATCAAGGGCATGATCCCTCTTCCAACTGTATCTTGTGGCCAAACCCTTTCCTTAGAACTCTTTTCTCCAGTACCTTATCTGGCATATGTAGAGCATTTCTGGCTTTTTTAGAATTTACAGCTGATTATCACAGATTCATTCTTACATATTATAAAGCTCAAAGTTACAAGGAGGTATAGATGTGTTTGCTGTGTTGATGGTGTTTTGTTAGTATTTTTTTTTTTAATTTTGGAGATTTTTATTTGGTTTGATTCTTAGTTTTAATACATTAGACTATAATCACCATCAACATTTGGCAATGAATGAAACTAACTGACTTAATCAAAGGATAAAACTGTCAAGTAACAGAAAGTGCACATAATATAAATGAAATTTCAATATTTGTTTAAAGATTCAATAGTACAAAATGTATGTTTAAAATCCTACAGTTATCTTTAAACACATATCTTTTAAATAAATCAGTTCTATGGTCATTGATAAAACTGTCAAAGAAAGACAATGTCAATTATCTTACTGTCCTCATCATTTGCATAATAATTTATGTTATTGCTTTTCATTAAGCAGAAAGAAAAGTAATCCATCTTATTTTTATTCCTTTGGTTATTTACCATATCACTTCGAATCATCTAATAATTTAGATTTCTCAAAACCGTTCTTTTAGAAGTTTCCCATGTTGGCTTATACTTTAATTATATAATAGTGTACCTGCTTTAACACACCATCAGTATTCTAATTTCTAAAATGCCACATCAGTAGGAAAATATTCCACATTTCTTAACTGTGCTGGTCTATAAGACACATAATTCTTTCTTTATTCATAGCTCAAACACCCCTCCCTAATTAACTGCTAATATCCATTCACAATTATATGGTAAATACTCTGCTATCTATTCTATAACAAGAAAACACCCTTCTTCTAATGACACTTCACTTTCCTTCCAACTCTTGTACTGATGCACTGTAATGTGATGATAGTTGAAATTACTGTTACCTCCTTTCTATAATGCTTTCACTTTCAGATCCATGATCTGTTGCTCCAAATATGTCTCCCCAGGTGAGCCTAACAAGAGAAATAGGTCAGAAGCTCCTATGACTTCACTAACCAATTTGTGACCTGTGGTGAAAATGTCCTTCAGTAAGCTGAGGCTTTCAAAAATCTTGTCAAAATCCAGGGCCAACTTCACAAGGTCTTCTGAATTAGGCAGGGCTTTTCTAATTTTCTCAAAATCAATATACTCATCGATCTCCCACACAATGTCAGGCACAATCCTTTTTTTTTTTTTTTTTAAATTAAATTCAGTTTTATTGAAATACATTCACACACCATACAATCATCCATGGTATACTATCCACTGTCCACAGTATGATAACATAGTTATGCGTTCATCACCACAATCTATCTCCGAACATTTTCCTTACATCAGAAAGAACCAGAACAAGAATAAAAAATAAAAGTGAAAAAAGAACACCCAAATCATCCCCCCATCCCACCCCATTTGTCCTTCAGTTTTTATCCCCATTTTTCTACTCATCCATACACTAGATAAAGGGGGTGTGATCCACAAGGTCTTCACAATCACACTGTCACCCCTTGTAATCTACATTATTACACCCCTTGTAATCTACATTATTATATAATTATATAATTACATAATTGTCTTCAGACTGCTGGGTTGGAGTTTGGTAGTTTCAGGTATTTACTTCTAGCTATTCCAATACATTAAAAACTAAGAGGTGTTATCTGTATAGTGCATAAGAATGTCCACCAGAGTGACCGCTCGACTCCATTTGAAATCTCTCAGCCACTGAAACTATTTCATCTCATTTTGCATCCCCCTTTTGGTCAAGAAGATACTCTCAGTTCCATGATGCTGGGTCCACATTCATCCCCGGGAGTCATATTCTGCATTGCCAGGGAGATTTACACCCCTGGGAGTCGGGTCCCACGTAGAGGGGAGGGCAGCGAGTTCACCTGTCGAGATGGCTCAGTTAGAGAGAGAGAGGGCCACATCTGAGCAACACAGGGGTACTCAGGGGGAGACTCTTAGGCACAATTACATGCAAGTTTAGACTCTCCTTTGTGGTAATGAGCTTCATAAGGGCAAGTCCCAAGCTCGAGGGCTCAGCACATCAAACTGCCAGTCCCAATGTTTGAGGCACAATCCTTTTATAGTCACTAAGATCAGATACCATATCTTTCCATTGATCAAAAGTCTTTTTGGCTGTATAGCCACCCCCAACAACAGATCCTAGTATGAGTTATCACAGTTTTAAAAGCCTTGCAGCTAATCTTGCTGGCCAAAATTTCCTGTGTGGCTGGTACCCATATTTAATTGGAGAAAGCCTCAATTTACATAAAGGAAGGTTAGTTAGAGAAGAGATCTTCTGAAACGATGTCTTTAACTGGGTCTTTGAAACTTTAAGGTAGGATGATTGAATGAGAAATGCTTTGTGAAACCAGATGCAGTTTTTGTAGTGGTAAGTTTCCTTTTATTCCAGAGCTACGTCTCACTAAAGACTGGCAAACCTCACAGGCTGTGATAACCTGGTGTAGTTGCCACATGCAGGCTGTGGGGAGGTCACACAGGCCCTAACACGGCCACACTGGTCTCCTGTGTCAGCTCCAGTTCTGCTCCTGCTGCAGGGATGACCGAGGGAGGGGCACTCAGAAACAAGAGCACAGGGCCTGTTAGTATTTTTTAATTCAATTTTATTGAGATTGTTCACATACCATACAATCATCCAATGTGCACAATCAATTGCCCACAGTACCATCATACAGCTGTGCATCCATTATTCCAGAAAAGAAATAAAAACTGATTCATAGTTTTGGTATAGTACATTTGTTACTGTTGATGAAAGAATGTTAAAATACTACTAACTACAGTACATAGTTCGAAATAGGTATATATTTTTTCCTATATGCCCCTCTATTATTATCTTCTAGTTATAGTATCATACATTTGTTCTAGTTCATGAGAGCTATTTCTAATATTTGTACAGTTAATCACGGACATTGTCCACCACAAGAGTCGCTGTTTTATACATTCCCATCTTTTAACCTCCAACTGTCCTTTTAGTGACATATGTAATTCTGAGCTTCCCCTTTCCACCTCATTCACACACCATTCAGCACTGTTAGTTATTCTCACAATAACATGCTACCATTACCTCTGTCCATTTCCAAACACTTTAGTCCAAGCTAGTTAAACATTCTGCTCATAATATGCAACCGCTCCCCATTCTTTAGCCTCTTTCTATATCCTGGGAACTTATGTTTCATGTCTATGAGTTTATGTATTATAATTAATTCATATCAGTGAGACCATACAATATTTGTCTTTTTGTGTCTGACTTATTTCACTCAATATAGTGCTTCAAGGTTTCTTCATCATCTTGTTTTTTGTTTTTGTTTTTGCTTTTTAAGATGGCTTTGTTCACCCACCATACATTCTGTCCTTAGTAAACAATCAATGGTTCTCTGTATAATCACATATTTATGCATTTAACACCATCAGCACTGTCAATGTAAGAACATCTCCATTTCTTCCACAGAGGAGGAGGAAGAGTCAAAGAAGGTAGAGAGATGAAAGAAAAGGAAAAAGAAAGAAAGAAAGAAAAAATGACAGCTAAAAAGCAATAAAAGGAGGTCCTTCTTTGAGTTTCCGCTGGTGGAGATGCTGGGTCTTTGCTGTGGGGTGAGGCAGCTCGTGGCCGGACACGGTTCTTGTACGCCTTTTCGGCTCATTTTTGACGTCGAAATGCCTAAGAAAGCTGGTGCGACGAACAAGGGTAAAAGCCAGAGCAAGGAACCAGAGAGACCACTTCCTCCCTCTGGTCCTGTGGCAGTTGATCCTAAAGGTTGCGTCACCATAGCCATCCATGCCAAACCTGGCTCCAAGCAAAACGCTATAACAGATTTGACACCTGAAGCCGTAAATGTAGCTATTGCAGCACCTGCCTCAGAAGGAGAGGCTAATGCAGAGCTCTGTCGATACCTTTCCAAAGTCTTAGAACTCAGGAAGAGTGATGTGGTTTTGGATAAGGGTGGTAAGTCACGTGAGAAAGTGGTGAAGCTTTTGGCCTCCACAACTCCAGAAGAGATCTTGGAGAAACTGAAAAAGCAAGCTGAAGACAAATAGAGGCCAGAAATGAAAAATACTTCTGTGAGAAACTTTTTTACTGCTAACAGTGAAGAGGCTGTTAAATAGGAAAACATATTTAAATACAGAAGAACATAGAAATGTATTTTTTGATTAAGAACAAAACTAACAAAAGAAGTAGAAATTCAAAAAGTACTATTCATTGATTTCAGGGCTTAAAAGCCCCGACCCAAAACAGCTTGGAACATGTGACTATGATTTCATGGCACTATAAAATAACAGAGCTGGAAAGGATATTCAAGATGACTTCACTTCACCCCTTTCATTTTATGATGGAACGTCTAGTATCCAGAGGTTGAGAGACTTAAGATCACACCGTGCAAGATGGTAACTAGAACCTAGGTCCCTTGATTCCTAGTTGAATGCAGTTTATTCTAATCATAAATTAAGATATTTCCATTCATGCTTTACTTGTTTAGAACATTTCTGGAATTCTGGAGATTGCCTTCTAATCCAGTTAACAAGTGACAGAAAAATATCTGTCACTGCATTGTAGTCTTACCATATATTTAAAACACTAACCTAAATGCAAAAATGTTTTCTACATATTTTAAAACTATATTGAGCCTTTTATGAAAAAGTAAGAAAAATCCAGACTTGAAATTTATTGATGTTAATTATAATAAGACGTGAATGTTTTTTCCCTCTGAACATTGATGGTAACTGCACTCATCAAATCTGGTAGTTCATGTGAATCTCCAAAGATCCTTAAAAGAAGAAAGAGGATCTGGAAGCTATCTTCAGTATTTGTAAAAGCTTTTCAGAAATCACATCTATATTAAAGCTTCAAAAGCTAATAACAGATATCTTCTTTTTACATATTCAGTGCATGTTATAGTAATTTAGTACAGTAAATAACTTGATTACCTTGTGCTAATCAGAAGAGCTGATTTGTAGTTGTGTGCTTTGTCTAATAAGTACAAGAGAATGTATTGATAGACAAATCTTTAGAAACACAAAATCCACAAAAGGGACCAATACTAAAAATTCTTGTTGTTAAGAGCTGGAAATACTCATCTGATACAACTCTCTTATTTTGTTAGTATGAGCTGAGGGCAAGAAAAGTTAGGTGGTTTATCCATGATCACAGTGCACATCTATGGCAGAGCCTGCATTAAAGCTCAGTATCTTGTCTTAGAAACCATTCTGCCTCCCAATAGGCTTCTGTTCTATGTGATCTTGGCTTAAGAACTTTTCCCACTCTTTTTTCAACACTGTTCCAGTATGTGCACTCTGAAAGCATTTACTTGTGTTTAAATAATGTGTATCACTGTTTGTTAGTATACTTTCCTTGGCAAGAAATAGAAACTCAACTCCATGTGTCAATAAAGGGATACACAGCTGGAAAATCCAGAGGCAAGGTGTACTTATGGGTTAGTGTGACTCAGCAGCACAGTGATACCTTAGAAGACCACTTTCTTTCCTTCCCCCGACTCCAAACTGTCAGCTTCATCCTCAAGCTCACTTCCTTCACAGAAGCAAGGCGGCCTCGGGTTCCAGGCTTCATGCCCACACATTACTCCCTCCAGCAGGAAACAAAGCTTCTAAGAGCTGTGTTTTTCTTTTCCAGAGACTCCAGTCAGCTTCCTCTTGTATCTCAGCCCAAATTAGGTCACATGAAGTTTGTAAACCAGTCCTTGTGGTCAAGTGATGTCATGCTATATAACCCAATTTACCTAATCCAGTGACTGTAGAAAAGAGAATTACCTTAACTGTTTTAGACCAATCAAGGCCTATCCTAGAGCTGGAGATGGAGTCAGTATACTCAAAGGCAAAGGGGAAAGTAGTGAGACGTAGATGCCGGAATAAAAACTGGGAAAAGTTAGGAAGAGAGGAATGGATGCTAGATAGGAACCAACAAATATTCACAACTGACTTCATTTTAAGTGGCTTTATTTTTTAACATGTGACCTTTTTTGCCTAATCACAGTTGTGTTGTTTTGTTTTTGAGAAACAGTATTGTTTAATAAAGATGACACATTCCAGTGACACTTTGTTGTCAACAACTGTTGGAAGATGTAGGAACTGACCTGGGGGCTGTATTCTAGGACATTCTTTCCCTTTCTTTCTCCCCTGCAAACAAGGCAGTCTTCACTTGTCTAGCCTTCTTGTCCCAGACTGGGCTGTTCCCTGCTAGTGGTAGATGACAGCTAAAGCCTGTGGAAGTTCAGTTAATGCAGTGCTCTTCAGCCGGGCCCTGGTCCTCCCCCTAGAATCCTACCTGAGGCAAGCCCAGTGACCAAGGAGACAAAATATTCAACCCCCATACTGTTTGTTTGTCTAATGACATGATTCTAACTCTGCCCATCCCATTAAGTTTAAGTAAATACGTACTGGTTAGGTGGTCTGTGAAGTAAACTGTTAACTCTGTCTTTCTTGTCCTGTGGGTCCTGGCTCTGAGGCAACTCTTGAATGAGATTTGAAAGATACTTTTCTAACACTAGTAAATAAAGTCATGGTGATGTTTAGCACTACATCTGCCATCTATCAGTCCCACCTTAATAAGTGGTAATTATTCCTGCAGAAATGATTTATTAATAACTTAGGTGCCCACTACTTGCCAGACACTGCTAGATGCTTTGCCTGCACCATACAATTGATAGGACCTGGGAAGTAAACACCTGACTCATCCTGCCCCAGGAAGGAGTAGCAGAGAATGTGGACTCCAGATTCCTGTGGGCCATTCCACACTCCCCTCTGTTAGGGGATGGAGAGAGAGCACCAGGGGATGTAGGGAGCACCTCAGCAGTGTTTAAAGAATATAATTTTTAGAACCTACCAGGCCCCTAAAATTTTTCAGATTTTTTTAATGCATGTGACAGAGAATAAAAATTTAATCTGTATGTTCCGTTTACTTCCAAGAGGTGGCACCCTAATGCAACAGCAAAAGCCAGACATTTTGCAGCAGGGAATTGACTCTTAATTCCTTTTGAAATGAACAGCACTGTTAGGAAATCCGTTCTGCAGTGCCTGGATGCCAGTTTTACACTTGTGATCTTTCTTATCTGGTCTTCTACAAGGCATTCCTTGCACTTAGTCCCCTCATGGCTTAAGAAATTTAGCTTACTCCACAGAGTGTTGTTAAATGGGGATCCAGCTGAGTACTCAGGAATCCTGGGTCAGTGTTGGAGTTGGCATGGTCCTGAGTCCCTCCCTTAATTCTGCAGCTTTCAGAAATCCCTTCTAGTCAGTGTTTTTGAAAAATGGAATTGGGCTAGGCAATTAGCAAGGAATTGGTTTTTTAAACAGATGCCATTTTATTAGTGAAGAACCACCTACCAGACAGACTGCATAGTGGAATCCTCTAGTCAGTACATTCTGCCTTTTGGGGAAATTTCTTCAAGAAGCCAGTCATCATTTGAAGGCCACTTGGAGAGCTTGGGAACATAGCCAGAGAAATTAGGGGCTGGGGACAGGAAGCTATGACAATAAGGAGCTCCCTAGACCTATTTTACCTTACTTATCAGCTGGCCACAGCCCTCTCCTCAAACAACGCTGGAGACAGTGATGCTTCGTGGCACAGGAGCTCTTATTTTCCATGTTGTGGGAAGACCACCTACTTCTGCCAACACGGCCTTTTTTCAGACAGTCTAATTCAGTGATAAGGTTTTAGCATTTTATAATCCTGTTTTAGCTGTTTGCCACAGGACTCATCAGTCCCCTTGCTATTAGAATGTGGGAATCCTCAAACTTTGCAGAAACAGGTTACAGGCTTCCTGGTCATTTCTATATGAAACTCATCCCATCCATGATATGATTTTACTACTACAGTGGCTTCCAATTTGTTTCTATTTCAAAGCCTTAGTTAGGGCCTTAGGGGTATGGGGTACTGTGAAGAATAAATGGGAAAGTCAAGGCAACAGAATCCAAGTCTTCAGTCATTGTCTTCTAAAGCTGTGCCGTCTAATAGAGTAGCTGCTAGCCACAAGTGGACACTATAAACACTTGAAATATGGCTAATCCAAACTGAGTTATATGTGGAGTGCAAAGACTTTGTATGAAAAAAATGGTAAACATGTCACTAATTTTTTATATTGGTTACATGTTGAAATAATGTTTTAGATATAATGGATTAAATAAAATAGATTATTAAAATCAATTTCACCAGTTTTTTTACCTTTTTTTAATGTGAATACTAGAAAGTTTAAAATTACACAGTATAATTCTGGTATGTGTATATATATACACATTTATTTATATAAATAATTTTAGTGAGATTAAACTCAGGTTGGAGTCCTAATACCACCATTCCCCTCACCCTCAAAACAAAATACAAGAACTCAAGGAAGATATGGCAAGACTTGTTGAAGGAGATCAAAGGTGAACTGACAGACCTCAAGAAAGTAAAAGATAAAAATAAAAACATCACAGAAATAAAGGTTATGTGAGAAACAACACATCAGAGAAGAGGCTGAAAACATGGTATGGAATTTGGAGGGCAAGACAGAAAGGTGAGCCAAAAGAAGGAAAATGACAGATATGGAAGTCAAACAAAGGAAATCCATAATGGGGGTTCCTGAAGAAACCCAAAGAAATCCAAACAAAAACTATTTAAAAGATACAACCAAGAAAACTTTGAAGAAACCAAAGAAAAATTTACAGAATGAAAAGGTGAAGGAATGACAAACAATGACCAATAATAAGACATAACCTATAAAGATCTCTGATTTCAAAGATAAAAAGCTTGTTGAGGTTATTGGGGGAGAAGAGGAGACACGTTAAGTACACTCATGTTACTGATGGGAATGTGAATTGCTACAATGTTTTAGAAAATGTAGCAGTATTTATTAAAATTAAAAATATAGATCTTTTTACTCAACAATTCTACTTTTGGAACTGTCTTAAAGAACATGTAAAATAAAAGTACCAATCCAAAAGGATATATGTACAAAAGCATTGCAGCATTGTTGTGGGGGAGGGGGAGGTGTGAACAACTTAAGTATCTACCGATAGGAGAAAGATCATATAATCAACGGTGTATCATACTATACTATATATATATACTATAGAATGTGCTATTAAAGCTAATCATTCATTTCTAATCTAAAAAAAAAAAAAAAAAAAAAAAAAAAAAAAAAAAAGCAATAAAAGGAAAGATAGGATTAACCTAAAGTACAATAAAAGAGTCAGGCAACATCACCAATGCAAAGAGTCTCATATCCCTCCCTTATAGCCCCCTCTTATAAGCATTTAGCTTTGGTATATTGTCTTTGTTACATGAAAGGAAGCATAATACAGTGTTTCTCTTAACTATAGTCTCTAGTTTGCATTGATTGTATTTTTTCCCTAATATCACCCCATCTTTAACACCTTGCAAGATTGAAATTCATTTGTTCTCCCTCATGTAAAAACATATTTGTACATTTTATCACAATTGTTGAGCACTCTAGGTTTCACTGAGTTTTACTTCTTCTTTCCTTCCTCTTTCTTTTTGGTGTCCTACATGCTCCTAACCTTCCTCTTTCAACCATACTCACAGTCATCTTTGTTCAGTGTACTTATATTGTTGTGCTACTTTACCCAAAATTGTGTTTCAAATGTCTCACTCCTGTCTTTTCATATCTGTCTGTAGTGCTCCCTTTAGTATTTCCTGTAGAGCAGATATCTTGTTCACAAACTCTGTCATTGTCTGTCAGAGAATATTTTAAAATCTCCCTTATATTTGAAGGACAGTTTTGCCAGATATAGGATTCTTGGTGGTGGTTTTTCTCTTTCAGTATCTTAAACATATCATACCACTTCCTTCTTGCCTCCATGGTTTCTACTGAAAAATCCGCACATAATCTTCTCAAGCTTCCTTTTTATGTGATGGATCGTTTTTCTCTTGCTGCTTTCAGGATTCTCTTTGTCTTTGACATTTGAAAATCTGATTATTAAGTATCTTGGCATAGGCCTATTCAAATACATTCTGTTTGGGGTATGCTGCGCTTCTTGGATCTGTAATTTTATATCTTTCGTAAGAGATGGGAAATTTTCATTGATTGTTTCCTCTATTATTGCTTCTGCCCCTTTTCTCTTCTCTTCTCCTTCTGGGACACTCATGACACATACATTCATGCACTTCATGTTGTCATTCAATTCCCTGAGACGTTGCTCATATTTTTCCATTCTTTTTCCTATCTGTTCTTTTGTGTAGGATTTCAGGTGTCTTGTTCAGGTGAGTGTTCTCTTCTGCCTCTTTAACTCTGCTGTTGTATGTTTCCATTGTTTTTTGTTTTTTGTTTTTTTTTTTTAAAATAACAATTCTTTGTATAGAATTTACATGATAACAAGCTTGACACAAGCTGAGATAGCAGAGCGGGGCCACTGCCAGGGCAGGTGGGTGACTCCCATGTGGAGCCCTCATTTTGGGGAAGCAACTCTGGTCACAAGTCACTTTCCATAAATTGTTTACATGCCTGCTCTGCTTTCTGGGGTACAGGGGACTTGCTTGTGTGTGTGTGTGTGTGTGTGTGTGTGTGGCTTTGGGAAGTACAAAGAAATAAGCAAAAAAGTTTTCCCACGTGTTTCTACAAGAAACAATGTTCCCAAGAAAAAAAGTCCTTGGTGGCAGCCTATATACAGAAGTTGGTTTTGAACTTCCAAAATCAATTTTTTTTCCCTTTGTTTTGATTTTATACACACACAAGGAAAAAAAAAAAACCCATGGAAAGAAACCCTGAAGAGGATAGCAGGTGGGGTAAAATGGTTAAATTACAAAAGAAAAAGAAAACTGTCAAAGACTTAGATCTGAGTTTTTAAATCTTTTCCAGATTTTCCTTTTTCTGGGAGAAATAACCTGCTTGCTCCAAAAATAAATATCCTCTGGCCTTCTTGGGGTGTGGGGGCTGCTGGCAGGGTGGGATGGGGTGTGGGCTGGTGTGAGCAGGCCAAGCTTATAACGTGAGAGAATCACTACCCACACGGTCCCAGGACCCATCGTGGCACCGGGGACCTGCCTGCCCCCCCCAGCCCCTCCTGGGCCCAAGGTGACCGCCAGGGCAGGGGAGGGCAGAGGCTGCCCTCCCCAGTGCCCCCCACACCTGCTGGGCCTCTGGGCAGCTTCCTCCTTACTGGCATTTGAATGAGAAAGTAGACATTGAACCCCAGATCTGGGGGAAGGTGGGGGGGTGGGGGAGCCCAGAAAGGAGGTTCCCCCCTGGGACCAGCTTGGCTCTACCCCAAGCCACTCCAGGAAATGGCGCCCCCTGGCAGCCAGGGACGGAACTGCCTGGGAGGGGCTCAGGGGAGGCATGGAGTCCTCTCGCTGGCTCCAGGGCACCCAGCTGGGCCTTTGGGGCATGCAGTGTTCCCCGGTCCCGGCCGCTGGCCCAGCCTCTGCCTCCTTCCCTCCACGCATGCCCCCCATGGGGTCTCCTCTCTGTGATTCTGCCTTCACATTTCAATGGTTAAAATGTCTTTTCTCATGGTGAGGAAGAAAATGAAAAAAAGACAAAACAATGCAGCAGCATTCCTGGGAAGGGGCTGAGGAGGATAAAGGCAAGGAAGGAGAACAGATGGGGAGGGGTACAAAGAGAAGAGAAACAGACAGACCCAAGTGGAGACAGGCAGACAGAGAGAGCCACAAAGACAGAGAGAAGTTTGTGCTGGGGTTGAACAAAAATCCAGAAAGGAACTGTTTTAGGTGAGAGAGATGAGGATCGAAAGACAGAAGAGCCCTTTCCTGCTGAGGGGGCAGGAGCTGCTGGGTCCTGGGGTAGTGTTGGGGCACCAGGCCGGCTGCAGGTGGAGGGACAGCACCTGAATGGAGGCAGAGGCACTGCAGGCCCGAGTCTAGTTGAGGGTCCCCCGGCAGTTCTCGGAGCTGCAGAGGCAGGGAATCTTGACGTCCTCGATGGGGAACTTGTAGTCATAGGTGATCTCCTCATTGACAGTGATGTGCTGCTTGGAGTAGATGATCTTCTGCGACTCCACCGTGATCACCTTGGTGTAGCAGTTTGGGTTGCAGCTGTGGTATGAAGCACATGAAGTTGCTGCACTTGGTGACGTCAATGGTAGTGTCGTGGTCCACCCGGGACATGTAGCTGCTGCTGATGCCTTCATCTTCGTAGCGTTTCTCCCGCATGTCCGCAATCACCTGGTGGATATTCTGGCCCACATACTAGATGACCATCTCATCAGCCATGATGGCCTCCATGGCAGACAGGCCCCAGTCGTGGATGTGGCTCTTGCAGAATTTGAGCTTCTTCTTCCAGAACTTGAGCTGGTTGAACTTGAGCAGGTCGCTGTCACAGCTGCTGGTGAAGGAGGACAGGAGGCAGTGCTGCTCTGAGCACCACTTCGAGCCAGCTCGCTTGGAGGCATGCAGTTGTGCAGGGATGCTCATGCCCTGTCGGTGGGCAGCACGTTGGTGCTGGCCTGGCTGCTGTTGAGGTATCTCTCCATTGTGTTTTTCACCTCTTGTGTTGTGCCTTTCATTTCCATAGATTCTGCCAGTAGTTTTATCAAACTTTTGATTTCTACCTTATGTTTGCCCAGTGTTTTTTTTATATCCTTCATCTCTTTTGCTGTATGTTCCCTGAACGCATTGATTTGGTTTTTTATTTGATTTAGCATATTTCTTTGAAAATCTTTAATTGACTGTTTCATTAAAGTGAAACAATATCTCAACTGTATTTTGTTCCTTTGGGCCATATCTTCGCCCTTCCCAGTGTAGTTTGTAGTCCCAGTGTAGTTTGTTGTCTAGGCATCCCCCATTACCCCAATCAGATTTTCCCAGATGAGAACAGGTTCAGATCTTGGAATGGGGTTATACTCAATTTCAAGTCTCCCTGAGGGTGTGTCTTAGAGGTTGGCAGACTTTCCTGTGAGTCCTCTAGCCGCTGTGTTTTTCCTAACCTGCCCAGGAGGTGGCACCTGTCAGTCTGTCACTTCCCACTGGTGTAAGATGTGGCCCCTTCAGTTTCTGTTTTGGCTGTTTTCCCTCAGGCTCTGGGGTCTGGTTCTGAGGGGAGAGCAGGCCCTTGAGCTGGGCCCCACCTTCTTCCTCTTAGGGAAGATACACCCCCTAGAGGGCTATCTTCAGCATTTCAATATTTCCTTTGTCTCTCTGGCTCTGTCACCTCCACCCCTGTCTGGGTCAGAGTGCTGTGAATTCAAAATGGCTGAGGCTCCACTGAGCCCCTCAGATTGAGAGAGAGAAAAAGGGAAAGGAAGCCCCCTTTCAGAGCCAGTCCATGGCCCCCCAGTTTCACCCATTGGTCAGACAGAGCATCTAGTCTTCTGGGCTCCCCCTCCCAGGGCACAGGTGTTTTTCAGCTCTCTAAGGCCAATATCTAAAAGTCTCTGTATTTTTTTTCTTTTTTTAATTAATTTTTTTCCCTCTCCATCACCCACCTCCTCTTCACTGGGAGCGATCTCAGGGTACTTTTCTGCTTGTCTATGTTTGTAGCTTGTATCCAGCAGTCCACATTTGTTAATTAAAACCCAAGCTGGAGCTCAGCTGGGCTATATTCGCTCACTCAGAGAGTGCTGCTAGTTTCTACCACAGTGAGGTTTTGCAGCTCAGCCTGCGGTGGGGGGAGGGGGCTCCTGGCACAGTTCTGCAGTTTTTACTTACAGATTTTATACTGCAATCTCTGCCTTTCCACCCAATCCAGGTAGACAGTCATGGTTGTCCCTGAGCAGTTGCTCCAGATTATTTACTAGTTGTTCCTGGTTGTTTATTAGTTGTTCCAGGGAACTAACTAATTTCCACACCTCTCTATTCCACCATCTTAGTTTTTTAAAGTGAAAATGAAGTGTTACTTTTCTGAGGAAGTAGCCATAATAATACTCTCTCAAATTCAGAATCCTGTTGGTACAATTTGAAGTCAAATATTACTTCTAGTCAAATTATACTCTTGTCTGCTAAGATATCTTAACAATTTTAATATCTGAAGGCAGGCCTATATGATAATCCCAGGAGTATTCCAATGATAAGATTTTTGTGGGTTTCTTGAGAAGGAAATATTTGTTCAGGTGGCTTTCATCATGCCACTATGCTTCTATGTCATTTTCTTGTCCTGGAGGATTCCCTTATAGCATTCTGGCCACATGGTAATGAAAATCTCCCTGGCAAAACAGAATGAATGCTGCTGACTCCTTTTGCTTCCAGAAGGTAAAGTCATCAGGATGTGCCTTGTACTACCAGGCCTGTAGCTGAGCCATGGACTGGCCCTAGGCCTTACCCCAAAGTTGTCTTGGAGGAACTGGTCCATGTGTATGTAGAAGAGGAAGTGAACTTCCTGCTGGATATGGCCCATAGTGTGCTCTCCAGTGGTCTTCATGTGCATCATACTGATGTCCTGCCACCTCTTCTCATGCTTGATCTCAAACACTTAGAATGTGTGGAGAGGACCCAGCTCTATCAAAGGTGTCCTGAGATATCATCCATTGTGATGTAAAATATGACTTTACGGCCAACCACAAAGTACCTATTAGCAGATATTATGAACTCCAAGTAAACCTTAATGTATCTTCCAACAGCAAAACCGTTAACCCCAAGGTAATTAACTGTTTGATGTAATAGTTTGCTAAGGTGGCTCTGTCATAAGTGCCTTCCCACACAGCAGGCACCTTCCATATGGTCACTGCCACAACTTCTAGGCAGTTTTTTTTGGATTAAATCAATCCCTTAGCTGTGACTCTTCTTCATCTTCCTTTCTTTTTTCCTTTCTCTTTGTCTATGTCTTCTTGATAATTGTTAAACCCACTATTAAAGCAGCTTGGAAACCACCAGCCCTTCTGAGTACTGCTGTCACCAACTTCTGGTGTTTTTGAGTGATATATCTACAACAAAGAAACTTTTCAGCTGTTTTATCCATCCTGCCAATTTCTGCCTTTTGATTGGAAAGTTTAATCCGTTTACATTCAAAATCATTATTGATAATACAGGTCTTTCTTCTGCCATTTTGCTATTTAGCCTTTGTAAGTCTTATACCTTTTTTGTCCCTCACTTCTGTTAAAGCCTACTTTTGTATTTATTTGCTTTCTCATGTTGTACCATATTGAGAGCCTTCTCATTTCTATCCGGAAATATTTTTTATCTGTTTCCCTTGTGGTACCAGAAATTTGAAGAAAACTTGTAAAGGAAATATAAAAACCAAAATGGAGAAACAGAAGAAAGCAAACTTAAGGAAATAGCAGTTATGTAAGGAGAAAAAACTTAAATGCAAGAGAAGATGTTTCACTGATGAACAAGATACTACATAAAAGCAATATTCAGAGAGCAAATAACACTCTTGGGAATTGAAATTATGGTAGCATAAATGAAAAACTCAACAGAAGAATTGAGAGATACAGTTGAGAAAATCTTCCAGACAGTTTAGCAAAAAAATAAAGAGCAACAAAATAAGAAAAGAGGAGAAAAAAACAGATCCAGAGGACAAGACCAAAAGGTCCACCATCCGAATAACAGGAGTTATAGACAAAGGGAAACAAGAAAATCATTGGGAAGGCATTAGCAAGATAACAAAGAAAATATCCTGAACAGAAGCTCATGAGTTTTCATATTGAACAGTCTCACTGGGTCCATAACAAAGGGATGCCAACAGACCCACACTTAGGCACATTATAATTATAAAATTTCACAATAGTAGAGGCAGAGAAGAGCACACAAACTTTCAAAAAGGAAAAAGAGTTCTCACACGAAGAATCAAGAATCAGAATGGCTTTAAACTCTTCAAAAGCAATATTGAAAGCCAGAAAGCAATGGAGAGATGGCCTCAAAATTCTGAAGGAAAATTATTTCCAACCTGGAACTCTATACCTAGTATGAATATAGGAGGAAAAAAAAAACGTTTCACACATGAAAGTTCTCAAAAAATTTACTTTCCCTGTATCATTTCTCAGGAAGTTACTAAATGGTGAGTTCCATCAGAACAGAAGATCTATCCAGGAAAGATGTGAAAAGAACCTCCAAAATATTTGTGAAGGGAGATCCTAGGATGATAGCTACACAACAAGTTCAACTTGGAGTAGGTCAGGGTCCCCGGAACAGAATTATTTAGGAAGATGAAACTGATAGAATATCTTACATGAATTTAGACAACTGGCAGAGTTTGGTTGAAATAGGGATTAGAAAATGAATTAAACACCCACATACACATATATACCCAAGATGGAAATTATTATTTACAGGAAAAACAAAACATTTTGCATTTAAAGAAAAATAATCGTACTTTACTATATCACTGTGGTAGTTTGAAGCTGTTATGTACCCCAGAAAAGGCCATTTTCTTTTAATCCATTCCTGTGGGTGCAGACATATTGTGGGTGGAACTTTTTTTTTTTACCTTTATGTTTGTTTGTTTTTTTAAATTCAGTTTTATTGAGATGTGTTCACATACCATACAATCATCCATGGTATACAATCAACTGTTCACAGTACCATCATATAGTTGTGCATTCATCACCCCAGTCTATTTTTGAATATTTTCCTTATACCAGAAAGAATCAGAATAAGGATAAAAAATAAAAATAAAAAGAACACCCAAATCATCCCCCCCATCCCACCCTATTTTTCATTTAGTTTTTGTCCCCATTTTTCTACTCATCCATCCATACACTGGATAAAGGGAATGTGATCCACAAGGTTTTCACAATCACACTGTCAGTGGGTGGGAACTTTTGATTAGGTTTTTTCAGTTGAGATGACCCAGCCCATTCAAGGTGGGTCTTAATCCCCTTACTGGAGTCCTTTATAAGAGGATAAAAGACAGAAAGAGAGACAGAAGCTAAAAAAGAGAAGCTCACGAGAAAAGCCACAGAGAAGCTAAGAGAGGACCCACAGAAAACAGAGAGGAAGCCACTGAAGTCAGAAGCTGAAAGCAATGAAACCCAGGAGAACTGAAAATTGTAAGTTAATAAATTCATATTGTAAAAGCCAGCCCATTTCTGGTATATTGCATTTTGTCAGCTCTAGGCAAGTCAAAAGAATCAGTCTTTTCTAAAAAGGATACATAGTCTTAATGATATAAACACTGAATATTTATCTAATCAAAATTTTTTCACTATATTGCAACTATGAGAAATGGGAACTAAGTGTGTGTGTGTATGTGTTTAACTGTGATGGGGACAAGGAAACAATAGAGAACACCTATAATGAAAAGAACATGAAGAGCAGTACAAGCATGTGTTTAGAGATATGGAGGTACAAATGAAGAGAATCATCTCAAGATGAAAGTAGTTGCCTTTGGAGACAGGGAAATGGCAGATAGAAAGACAGATGACTGCTCTTTGTTTTAACATAACTCATAAAACTCATTGACTTTTTAAAAATAAAGACAAACTGTTAATTAATAATCACAGTATTTCAGAGGCATTGGTTAGGACACTATAATGGTTATTTTAACCATACTTTGTACATGATACATGGCAAGTACTCTAATTGTTTTTTTAATCATATTTTATATTGTAGAATATAACATACATACATAGAAGTGATAATTTTCCAAGTGCAATTTAACAAGTAGAGAGTAAATTTCAATGAATATTATAGGTTACAGTTCCACAGTTTCAATTATTTCCTTATTGTGAAATACGTACAACACATATGCAAAAAGATAATATCTTTCGAAGTATGATTTAACAAATAGTTATATAGGAAATTTCTAAAGTTGTTATGGGTTACAGTACCATAGTTTCAGTTATTTCCTTATTGTGAAATATAACATATATACAAAAAGGTGACAGCTTTCAAATTACAATTTAACAAGTAGCCATGAACAAATTTCAAAGGATGTTATGGGTTACAGTCCCATCATTTCAATTCTTTCCTTCTAGCTATTCTAATACCCTAAAAAAAGAAAATTCATAATCCTTTGTTAAATTCCTTCTTGTCTGTTGCTTTTCCTTCCTCTAGTTTAATTACCTTCCCGATCTTCAGGGATGTCTAGGCAGTGTTCACTGTAACTTGCTCATGTTGAAAAGGGGTGTCAACTTTATGAGAAAAGGGGGCACATCTGGTTGATATTCTTGAAGAGGCTATTGCCTCTGAGTTTGGGGACTTAGCTGGCATAGGAGTTCTCTGGAGGATTTAAGTTTCTGAAGAATAAACCTAGTGATTGAAACTATCTGGGTATTCTTTAAGGTTTTTAGGACTACTGTTGGCTTGGCTTGGGCTTGCCATACTGTGGTCATTTGGCATATCTGGGTGAAGCTTGCATAAGAGTAACCTCCAGGACAACCTCTTGACTCTATTTGAACTCTCTTAGCCACTGAAATCCCACTTTGCTGCCTTTCTTTTCCCCGTTTTGGTCAAAAGGCATTCTCAATCCCTCAATGCAAGGGTCAGGCTCTTTCCCAGAATCTGTGTCCCACTTCACCAGGAAGACATTCATCTGGGGGGTCCTGTCCCACACTGGGGGGAGGGTGATGATTTTATTTGCAGAGTTAGGCTTAGAGAGAGAGACTCCACATTTGAGCAACAAAAGAGGTTCTCTGGAGGTGACTCCTAGGCATTATTATAGGTAGGCTTAGCCTCCCCTTTACAACCATAAGTTTCACCTCAGCAAGCCTCAACATTGAGGGCTTGACTTATAAAATAGGGGATTCCTAAGTTCACATAGCGTATGTTATGTCCACGATAATCCATCCACATCTCACATTATCATCACCAGTTGTACAATCCTCTTCACTTTCCCTTTTAAACAATTCTCATGACCCAAAACACCTCGTAGCTCTTGTCAGCCCTTAATATTTGCCCCTAGTATTTGTGTAGTACTAGTATGGTATTCCTATTAATTATAGTCCCTAGTACGCAATAGGTAGATTTTTCCCATATACCCTTCTGTTGTCAGCTCTCTGTGCTAGTATCACACCTTAGAAGTATATCATGTATATGAACAACCTAGACTGACCAGAGAAGAAATAGAAGACCTCAACCAACCCATCACGAGCAAAGAGATCCAATCAGTCATCAAAAATCTTCCCACAAATAAATGCCCAGGGCCAGATGGCTTCACAGGGGAATTCTACCAAACTTTCCAGAAAGAACTGATACCAATCTTACTCAAACTCTTTCAAAACATTGAAGAAAATGGAACACTACCTAACTCATTTTATGAAGCTAACATCAATCTAATACCAAAACCAGGCAAAGATGCTGCAAAAAAAGAAAACTACCGGCCAATCTCCCTAATGAATATAGATGCAAAAATCCTCAACAAAATACTTGCAAATCGAATCCAAAGACACATTAAAAAAATCATACACCATGACCAAGTGGGGTTCATTCCAGGCATGCAAGGATGGTTCAACATAAAATCAATCAATGTATTACAACACATTAAAAATTCGAAAGGGAAAAATCAAATGATCATCTCAATAGATGCTGAAAAAGCATTTGACAAAATCCAACATCCATTTTTGATAAAAACACTTCAAAAGGTAGGAATTGAAGGAAACTTCCTCAGTATGATAAAGAGCATATATGAAAAACCCACAGCCAGCATAGTACTCAGTGGTGAGACTGAAAGCCTTCCCTCTAAGATCAGGAACAAGACAAGGATGCCCACTGTCACCACTGTTATTCAACATTGTGCTGGAAGTGCTAGCCAGGGCAATCCGGCAAGACAAAGAAATAAAAGGCATCCAAATTGGAAAAGAAGAAGTAAAACTGTCATTGTTTGCAGAAGATATGATCTTATATCTAGAAAACCCTGAGAAATCGACGATACAGCTACTAGAGCTAATAAATTTAGCAAAGTAGCGGGATACAAGGTTAATGCACATAAGTCAGTAATGTTTCTATATGCTAGAAATGAACAAACTGAAGAGACACTCAAGAAAAAGATACCATTTTCAATAGCAACTAAAAAAATCAAGTACCTAGGAATAAACTTAACCAAAGATGTAAAAGACCTATACAAAGAAAACTACATAACTCTACTAAAAGAAATAGAAGGGGACCTTAAAAGATGGAAAAATATTCCATGTTCATGGAAAGGAAGGCTAAATGTCATTAAGATGTCAATTCTACCCAAACTCATCTACAGATTCAATGCAATCCCAATCAAAATTCCAACAACCTACTTTGCAGACTTGGAAAAGCTAGTTATCAAATTTATTTGGAAAGGGAAGATGCCTCAAATTGCTAAAGACACTCTAAAAAAGAAAAACAAAGTGGGAGGACTTACACTGCCTGACTTTGAAGCTTATTATAAAGCCACAGCTGTCAAAACAGCATGGTACTGGCACAAAGATAGACATATAGATCAATGGAATCGAATTGAGAATTCAGAGATAGACCCTCAGATCTATGGCTGACTGATCTTTGATAAGGCCCCCAAAGTCACTGAACTGAGTCATAATGGTCTTTTCAACAAATGGGGCTGGGAGAGTTGGCTATCCATATCCAAAAGAATGAAAGAGGACCCCTACCTCACCCCCTACACAAAAATTAACTCAAAATGGATGAAAGATCTCAATTTAAAAGAAAGTACCATAAAACTCCTAGAAGATAATGTAGGAAAACATCTTCAAGACCTTGTATTAGGCAGACACTTCCTAGACTTTACACCCAAAGTACAAGCAACAAAAGAAAAAATAGATAAATGGGAACTCCTCAAGCTTAGAAGTTTCTGCACCTCAAAGGAATTTCTCAAAAAGGTAAAGAGGCAGCCAACTCAATGGGAAAAAATTTTTGGAAACCATGTATCTGACAAAAGACTGATATCTTGCATATATAAAGAAATCCTACAACTCAATGACAATAGTACAGACAGCCCAATTATAAAATGGGCAAAAGATATGAAAAGACAGTTCTCTGAAGAGGAAATACAAATGGCCAAGAAACACATGAAAAAATGTTCAGCTTCACTAGCTATTAGAGAGATGCAAATGAAGACCACAATGAGATACCATCTAACACCGGTTAGAATGGCTGCCATTAAACAAACAGGAAACTACAAATGCTGGAGGGGATGTGGAGAAATTAAAACTCTCATTCATTGTTGGTGGGACTGTATAATGGTTCAGCCACTCTGGAAGTCAGTCTGGCAGTTCCTTAGAAAACTAGATATAGAGTTACCATTCGATCCAGCGATTGCACTTCTCGGTATATACCCAGAAGATCGGAAAGCAGTGACACGAACAGATATCTGCACGCCAATGTTCATAGCAGCATTATTCACAATTGCCAAGAGATGGAAACAACCCAAATGTCCTTCAACAGATGAGTGCATAAAGAAAATGTGGCATATACACACGATGGAATACTACACGGCAGTAAGAAGGAACGATCTCGTGAAACATATGACAACATGGATGAACCTTGAAGACATAATGCTGAGTGAAATAAGCCAGGCACAAAAAGAGAAATATTATATGCTACCACTAATGTGAACTTTGAAAAATGTAAAACAAATGGTTTATAATGTAGAATGTAGGGGAACTAGCAGTAGAGAGCAATTAAGGAAGGGGGAACAATAATCCAAGAAGAACAGATAAGCTATTTAACGTTCTGGGGATGCCCAGGAATGACTAGGGTCTGTTAATTTCTGATGGATATAGTAGGAACAAGTTCATAGAAATGTTGCTATATTAGGTAACTTTCTTGGGGTAAAGTAGGAACATGTTGGAAGTTAAGCAGTTATCTTAGGTTAGTTGTCTTTTTCTTACTCCCTTGTTATGGTCTCTTTGAAATGTTCTTTTATTTTATGTTTTTTTTTTTTAATTTTTTTTTTTCATACAGTTGATTTAAAAAAGAAAAACAAGGAAAAAAATATGTAGTGCCCCCTTGAGGAGCCTGTGGAGAATGCAGGGGTATTGGCCTACCTCACCTCGATGGTTGCTAACATGACCACAGACATAGGGGACTGGTGGTTTGATGGGTTGAGCCCTCTACCATAGGTTTTACCCTTGGGAAGACGGTTGCTGCAAAGGAGACACTAGGCCTCCCTATAATTGTGCCTAAGAGCCTCCTCCCGAATGCCTCTTTGTTGCTCAGATGTGGCCCTCTCTCTCTAGCTAAGCCAACTTGAAAGGTGAAATCACTGCCCTCCCCACTATGTGGGATCAGACACCCAGGGTGTGAATCTCCCCGGCAACATGGAATATGACTCCCGGAGAGGAATGTAGACCTGGTATCGTGGGACGTAGAACATCTTCTTGACCAAAAGGGGGATGTGAAAGGAAATGAAATAAGCTTCAGTGGCAGAGAGATTCCAAAAGGAGCCGAGAGGTCACTCTGGTGGGCACTGTTACGCACACTTTAGACAACCCTTTTTAGGTTCTAAAGAATTGGGGTAGCTGGTGGTGGATACCTGAAACTATCAAACTACAACCCAGAACCCATGAATCTCGAAGACAGTTGTATAAAAATGTAGCTTATGAGGGGTGACAATGGGATTGGGAAAGCCATAAGGACCACACTCCCCTTTGTCTAGTTTATGGATGGATGAGTAGAAAGATGGGGGAAGGAAACAAACAGACGGAGGTACCCAGTGTTTTTTTTTACTTCAATTGCTCTTTTTCACTTTAATTATTATTCTTGTTATTTTTGTGTGTGTGCAAATGAAGGTGTCAGGGATTGATTTAGGTGATGAATGTACAACTATGTAATGGTACTGTGAACAATCGAAAGTACGATTTGTTTTGTATGACTGCGTGGTATGTGAATATATCTCAATAAAATGAAGATTAAAAAAAGAAAAGAAAAGAAGTATATCATGGAAGTACCTATCTTTATTTGTGGTGCTGAGCTGTGGGAAACATGCCTTTAAACAACCTCTTTCAATCCTATTCGCCTTCAATACAGCTCTGATACTTATAATCCCATTAACAATCATCACCCCATTCTCCATTACCATACCTTTTAATTCACCATCATTAACATATCTGAACATATTAGGTTATCATTCCCCCTCATGAGCTTCTGTCTATCATTAGGTCCTCAATATTCTTCATTATAAGATATTGATTTTATATTGTTCAGAGAGTTCACAGAAGTGGTAACATACAATATCACTCCTTTTGTGTCTGACTTATTTCACTCAGCATTATATCTTGAAGGTTCATTCATGTTTCCATATGTTTCAGGACCTTGTTCCTTCTTACTGCTTTATAGTATTCCATCATATGTATATACTACATTTCATTTATCCACTAGTCTATTGATTATTTCCATCTCTTGGCAATTGTGAACAATGCAGCTATGAACATTGGTTTACAGATGGCTGTTCATTTCACTGCTTTTGGATCGTCTGGGTATATACCAAGAAGTAGAATTGCTGGATTGTAGGGTAATTCAATATCTAGTGTTCTGAGAAATCACCCGACTGTTTTTCATAGTGGCTATATCATTATACAGTCCTGCCAGCAATGAAGAAGAGTTCCAATTTCTCCACATCCTCTCCAGCATTTATTGTGTCCTGTTTGTTTAATGGCAGCCATTCTTATTGGTGTGAGATGGTATCTCATTGTTTTGATTTGCATTTCCTAATAGCTAGTGAAGATGAACATTTTTTTTCATGTATTTTTTAGCCATTTGTATTTCCTCTTTGGAAAAATACCTTTTCATAACTTTTGCCCATTTTATAATTGGGGTGTTTGCACTATTGTTGTTGAGTTGTAAGATTTCTTTATATATGCAGGATATCAGTCTCTTACCAGATATATGGTTTTCAAATATTTTCTCCCATTGAGTTGCCTACTTCTTCACCTGTTTGACAAAGTTTTTTGAGGTACAGAAGCTTTTGATTTTGAGGAGTTCCCATTTATCTATTTTTTTCTTTTGTTACTTGTGCTTTGGGTATAAGGTCTAAGAAGCTACCTCCTATTACTAGGTCCTGAAGATGTTTCCTTATATTATCTTCTAAGAGTTTTATTGTGCTGTCTCTTATATTGAGGTCTTTGATCCATTTTGAGTTAATTTTTGTATAGGGTATGAGGTAGGGGTCCTCTTTCATTCTTTTGGTTACAAGTATCCAGTTCTCCCAGCCCCATTTGTTGAAGAGACTGTTCTGTCCCAGTTCAGTGGACTTGAGGTCTTATCAAAAATCAGCTGATCATAGATCTGGGGGTCTATTTCTGAACTCTCAATTCAATTCCATTGATCAATATGTCTCTGTGCCAATACCATGCTGTTTTGACCACTGTAGCTTTATAGTAGGTGTCAAAGTGTGGAAGTGTAAGTCCTCCCACTTCGTTCTTTTTTTTTAGGATGTTTTTGGTAATTCAAGGCCCCATTCACTTCCAAATAAATTTGATATCTAGCTTTTCCAAGCCTGCAAAGTAGATTGCTGGAATTTTGATTGGAATTGTGTTGAATCTGTAGTTCAGTTTGGGTAGAAATGACATCCTGTCCATGAGCACAGAATATTTTCCCACATATATAAGTCCTTTTTTATTTCTTTTAGTAAAATTTTGTAATTTGCTGTGTAGAGGTCTTTTACATCCTTGGTTAAGTTTATTCCTTGGTAGTTGATTTTTTTATTTGCTCTTGTAAATGGAATTTTTTTTATTGCCTCTTCAGTCAGGTCATTACTAGTATATAGGAACATTACTGATTTACAGGCTTTCATGTAATATCAACAACTCTGCTGAATTTTTTTATTTGCCCAAGTAGCTTTGTCATCGAATTCTCAGGATTTTCCAAGTATAAGATCATATCATCTGCAAACAATGACAGTTTTACCTCTTCCTTTCCAATTTGGATGCCTTTTATATCTTTGCCTTGGCAAATTGCTCTGGCTAGAACTTCTAGCCCAATGTTGAATAACAGAGGGGAGAGTGGGCATCTTTGCCTCATTCTCAATCTTAGGGAGAAGGCTTTCAGCCTCTCATCATTAAGTACTATGCTGGCTGTGGGTTTTTCTTATATGCCCTTTATCATATTGAGGAAGCTTCCCTCAATTCCTACTTTTTGAAGTGTTTTTTTTTAAATCAAAAAGAGATGTGAAATTTTTTCAAATGCTTTTTCAGCATCTGTAGAGATGATCCTTTGATTTTTCCCTTTTGATTTGTTAATGTGTTGAATTACATTAATTTATTTTTTTATGTTGAACCACCCTAGCATGCCAGGAACTAACCCCACTTGGTCATGATATGCAATTTTTTAATGTGCCTTTGAACTTGATTTGCAAGTTTTTTATTTAGAATTTTTGCATCTATATTCATTAGAGAGATTGGCCTATAGTTTTCCTTTTTGTGGTATCTTTATCTGGTTTTGGTATCAGAGTGATATTGGCTTCATAAAATGCATTAAGTAGTGCTCCTTTTTCTTGAAATTTTTGAAAGAGTTTGAGCAGTAACAGTGTCAATTCTTTTTGGGAAGTTTGGTGAAACTCTCCTGTGAAGCCATTTGGCCCTGGCCTTTTATTCATAAGTAGATTTTTGATGGCTGATTGGATCTCTTTGCTTGTGATTGATTTGTTGAGGTCTTCTACTCTTCTTGGGTCAGTCTAGGTTGTTCACGTATTTCCAGGAAATTGTCCATTTCCTCTAAATTGTCTAGCTTGTTGGCATACAGTTGTTCATGGTATCCTCTTATGAATTTTTTATTTTTTTTTGGGGGGGGATCCATAGCAATTATCTCCTTTTCATTTCTGATTATGTTTATTTGGGTCTTCTCTCTTTTTGATTTTGTCAATTTAGTTAAAGGTCTGTCAATCTTGTTTATCTTCTCAAAGAACCAACTTTTGGTTTTGTTTATTCTATTTATTTATTTATTTATTTATTTATTGTTCTCCAGCTCATTTATTTCTGCTTTAATCTTTCTTATTTCTTTCCTTCTACTTGCTTTAGGGTTAGTTTGCTGATCATTCTCTAGCCCCTTCAGTTGTTCAGTTAGGTTTTTGGTTTTAGCTCTTTCTTGCTTTTTGATATATGCATTTAGAGCTATAAATTTCCCCCACAGTACTGCCTTCACTGCATTCTACAGGTTTCAATATGTTGTATTCTCATTTTCATTTGTCTCTATTTACCAATTTCTTTTGTAATTTCTTCTTTGACACACTGATTGTTGAGGAGTGTGTTGTTTGATCTCCATATATTTGTGAAAGATCTGGTTCTTTGGTGATTATTGATTTCTGGTTGCATTTCATTATGGTCAGAGAATGTACGTTGAATAATTTCAATCTTTTTAAATTTATTAAGACTGGTTTTGTGCCCCAGCATATGATCGATCCTGGAGAACATTCCATGAACACTAGAGAACCATGTATATCCTGGTACTTTGGGATGTAATGATCTATATATGTCTGTAAAGTCTAATTCATTTATCATATTGTTTAGGTCCTCCATTTCCTTATTGGTCCTCTGTCTCATTGTACTATCTATAGAAAAGAGTGGTGTATTGAAGTCTCCCACTATTACTGTAGACATGTCTATTGCTCCTTTCAGTTTAGCCAATGTTTGTCTCATGTATTTTGGAGCTCCTCAGTTGGGTGCATAAACATTTATAATTGATATTTCCTCTTGGAGAATTGACCCTTTTAGTAATATATAGTGTCCTTCTTTGTCTGTTATGACATCTTTGCATTTAAAGTCTATTTTTTCCAATATTGATATAGGTACCCCAGCTTTTATTTGGTTGCAGTTTGTGTAGAATATTTTTTTCTATCCTTTCACTTTCAGTCTCCTTGTGTCACAGGGTCTAAGATGAGTCTCTTGTAAACAGCATATTGATGGGTCATACTTTTTAATCCATTCTATCATTCTGTGTCTTTTAATTGTAGAGTTTAATCCATTCACATTCAAAGTTGTTACTATGAAGGGAGCTCTTGAACCAGCCATCTTATCCTTTGGTTTTCAGTTGTTGGATCTATTTTTAATTCCTCGCTTTTTCCTTTAAGTTAAACTTACTAATACTCTTCAGTTCTGTGCTGTTCTCCAGACCTCTCTCTCCTTTCTTTTTTTCTCAGCTGGTAGAGCTTCCTTTAGTACTTCTTGCAGGGCAGGTCTCTTGCTAACAATTTCTCTCAGCATTTGTTTGTGAAAATTTAAAACTCCCTCAATTTTGAAGGAGAGCTTTGCTGGATAAAGTATTCTTGGCTGGCAGTTTTTCCCTTTCAGAATCTTAAATATGTCATACCACTGCCTTCTTGCCTCCATGGTGCCTGTTGAGTAGTCAGTACTTAGTCTTATGTTGCTTTCCTTGTATGTGTACCTTTGTCTCTTGCTGCTTTCAGAAGTTTCTCCTTCTCTTCAGCATTTGACAATTTAATCAATATATGTCTTAGAGTAGGTTTATTTGGGTTTATTGGGTATCTTTGATTTGCATATTTATGTCATTTAGAAGGGTTGGGAAGTTTTCCCCAACTGTGTCTTGAAACACTCTTCCTAGCCCTTTACCCTTCTCTTCTTCTTCTGGGACAGCACTGATTCTTATATTTGTTCACTTCATGTTCTCCATCATTCCTCTGAGATCCATTTCAAGTTTTTCAATTTTTTCCCCATTTGTTCTTTTGTGTACTTACATTCAATTACTTTTATCCTCAACTTCATTTATCCTTTCTTCTGCCTCTTCAAATCTACTATTGTGCAGGTCTAGTATATATTTAATTTGATCCACAGTGTCTTTTATTTCCATAAGTCCTGCTGTTTTTTAATTTACTCTTTCAAATTCTTCTTTATGTTCTTGATTTCCTTTATGTATTTAACCATCTCATTGAAGTTGTTTTGGAGATTTGTGTGTACTTCTTTAATTAATTTCTCCAAATTTTGTGTCTCTTCTGGGTTTTTAATTTGTTCATTTGGCTTGTCCATATCTTCTAGATTCTTCAAGTGCTTTGTAATTTTCTGTTGGTTTCAGGGCATTTGCTTGTCTTGATAAGGTTATTTTGGGAAATGCAGGATCATTTGAGCACTTCTGTATAATTTGGCAGAGTTACAGCTTGCTGGAGTGCAGTTTCCCTAACTTACTAGAAGGTGGCGTTCTCAAGCCAGTCTTCCTCAAACTTCTCGTAGGTGCTTCGCAGAGTCCAAACCAGGTGGGGAACCAATCAGTGCACTGGTTCTCCCTGTGCACTGAGGACTGCCTGTCCTGGGGCTGCAACATGGGCCCTGGGCAGTTAGGCAGGAAGTCCTCTCAAGGGCACCCCACGGATGGAACATGGACCCTGCCTGCCTTGCACCAGTGAGTGTCTGTGGTGTGGGAGGGCTCCTGATCATCAGTATGATGCCTGTCCCTTCCCCGCTTCTTGCCAGTGCACATCCCCCCTCCTGGACTTCTGTGGGGGGAAAGTAAATTCTGGCTATCAAGTTCCCTCACAGGAGCTCCCCACCATCTGAGTGTGGAAGATCACCTCACCAGTCAACTGTCAAGGTAGGTGCATGGGAGTGGAGAGCCACTGCTCACAACCTTGCATGGCAGAAGCAGTCTCATTGCTGCTGGCCCAGGAGGCAGACCTGGTGGGAACAAAGTCACCCCATCCTTTGAGTTCCATCTCTCACATTTTTGTTCATGTCCCCTCCATGTACTGTGGGTGACCCTCTATGGCTGATCACACCCTGAAACTGTGGTCCTGGGCATCCTCTGGTCCCTCTCTAGTTACCTTCATGGAGGACAAACCTGTTCTGCCTCATCTCTCTAATTGTTTTTTTAATTGAATCATTAAAAATGTGTCAGAAATTGTTGCAGCAAGCCATTACTAGTCTGCAAGATCCATGAGAACAGAGATTATTTCTTATACATTTTTTTAATCTTCATTTTATTGAGATATATTCACATACCACGCAGTCATACAAAACAAATCGTACTTTCGATTGTTCACAGTACCATTACATAGTGGTACATTCATCACCCAAATCAATCCCTGACACCTTCATTAGCACACACACAAAAATAACAAGAATAATAATTAGAGTGAAAAAGAGCAATTGAAGTAAAAAAGAACACTGGGTACCTTTGTCTGTTTGTTTCCTTCCCCTATTTTTCTACTCATCCATCCATAAACTAGACAAAGTGGAGTGTGGTCCTTATGGCTTTCCCAATCCCATTGTCACCCCTCATAAGCTACATTTTTATACAACTGTCTTCGAGATTCATGGGTTCTGGGTTGTAGTTTGATAGTTTCAGGTATCCACCACCAGCTACCCCAATTCTTTAGAACCTAAAAAGGGTTGTCTAAAGTGTGCGTAACAGTGCCCACCAGAGTGACCTCTCGGCTCCTTTTGGAATCTCTCTGCCACTGAAGCTTATTTCATTTCCTTTCACATCCCCCTTTTGGTCAAGAAGATGTTCTCCGTCCCACGATGCCAGGTCTACATTCCTCCCCAGGAGTCGTATTCCACGTTGCCAGGGAGATTCACTCCCCTGGGTGTCTGATCCCACGTAGGGGGGAGGGCAGTGATTTCACCTTTCAAGTTGGCTTAGCTAGAGAGACAGGGCCACATCTGAGCAACAAAGAGGCATTCAGGAGGAGGCTCTTAGGCACAACCATAGGGAGGCCTAGCCTCTCCTTTGCAGCAACCGTCTTCCCAACGGTAAAACCTGTGGTAGAGGGCTCAACCCATCAAACCACCAGTCCCCTATGTCTGTGGTCATGTTAGCAACCATGGAGGTGGGGTAGGCGAATACCCCTGCATTCTCCACAGGCTCCTCAATGGGGCACTACATCTTTTTTTTTTCCTTGTTTTTCTTTTCTTTTTTTTTTTTTTTTTAACTTTCCCTTCTTTTTTAAATCAACTGTATGAAAAAAAAAGTTAAAAAGAAAACAAACATACAATAAAAGAACATTTCAAAGAGATCATAACAAGGGAGTAAGAAAAAGACAACTAACCTAAGGTAACTGCTTAACTTCCAACATGTTCCTACTTTACCCCAAGAAAGTTACCTAATATAGCAACATTTCTGTGAACTTGCTCCTACTGTATCCATCAGAAATTAACAGACCATAGTCATTCCTGGGCATCCCCAGAACTTTAAATAGCTTATCTGTACTTCTTGGATTATTGTTCCCCCTTCCTTAATTGCTCTCTATTGCTAGTTCCCCTACATTCTACATTATAAACCATTTGTTTTACATTTTTCAAAGTTCACATTAGTGGTAGCATATAATATTTCTCTTTTTGTGCCTGGCTTATTTCGCTCAGCATTATGTCTTCAAGGTTCATCCATGTTGTCATATGTTTCACGAGATCGTTCCTTCTTACTGCCGCACAGTATTCCATCGTGTGTATATACCACATTTTATTTATCCACTCATCTGTTGAAGGACATTTGGGTTGTTTCCATCTCTTGGCAATTCTGAATAATGCTGCTATGAACATTGGCGTGCAGATATCTGTTCGTGTCACTGCTTTCTGATCTTCTGGGTATATACCAAGAAGTGCAATCGCTGGATCGAATGGTAACTCTATATCTAGTTTTCTAAGGAACTGCCAGACTGACTTCCAGAGTGGCTGAACCATTATAAAGTCCCACCAACAATGAATAAGAGTTCCAATTTCTCCACATCCCCTCCAGCATTTGTAGTTTCCTGTTTGTTTAATGGCAGCCATTCTAACTGGTGTTAGATGGTATCTCATTGTGGTCTTCATTTGCATCTCTCTAATAGCTAGTGAAGCTGAACATTTTTTCATGTGTTTCTTGGCCATTTGTATTTCCTCTTCAGAGAACTGTCTTTTCATATCTTTTGCCCATTTTATAATTGGGCTGTCTGTACTATTGTCATTGAGTTGTAGGATTTCTTTATATATGCAAGATATCAGTCTTTTGTCAGATACATGGTTTCCAAAAATTTTTTCCCATTGAGTTGGCTGCCTCTTTACCTTTTTGAGAAATTCCTTTGAGGTGCAGAAACTTCTAAGCTTGAGGAGTTCCCATTTATCTATTTTTTCTTTTGTTGCTTGTGCTTTGGGTGTAAAGTCTAGGAAGTGGCCGCCTAATACAAGGTCTTGAAGATGTTTTCCTACATTATCTTCTAGGAGTTTTATGGTACTTTCTTTTATATTGAGATCTTTGGTCCATTTTGAGTTAATTTTTGTGTAGGGGGTGAGGTAGGGGTCCTCTTTCATTCTTTTGGATATGGATATCCAACTTTCCCCGCCCCATTTGTTGAAAAGACCATTATGACTCAGTTCAGTGACTTTGGGGGCCTTTTCAAAGATCAGTCGGCCATAGATCTGAGGGTCTATCTCCGAATTCTCAATTCGATTCCATTGATCTATATGTCTATCTTTGTGCCAGTACCATGCTGTTTTGGCAACTGTGGCTTTATAATAAGCTTCAAAGTCAGGCAGTGTAAGTCCTCCCACTTTGTTTTTCTTTTTTAGAGTGTCTTTAGCAATTCGAGGCATCTTCCCTTTCCAAATAAATTTGATAACTAGCTTTTCCAAGTCTGCAAAGTAGGTTGTTGGAATTTTGATTGGTATTGCATTGAATCTGTAGATGAGTTTGGGTAGAATTGACATCTTAATGACATTTAGTCTTCCTATCCATGAACATGGAATATTTTTCCATCTTTTAAGGTCCCCTTCTATTTCTTTTAGTACAGTTATGTAATTTTCTTTGTATAGGTCTTTTACATCTTTGCTTAAGTTTATTCCTAGGTACTTGATTTTTTTAGTTGCTATTGTAAATGGTATCTTTTTCTTGAGTGTCTCTTCAGTTTGTTCATTTCTAGCATATAGAAACATTACTGACTTATGTGCATTAATCTTGTATCCCGCTACTTTGCTAAATTTGTTTATCAGCTCTAGTAGCTGTATCGTCGATTTCTCAGGGTTTTCTAGATATAAGATCATATCGTCTGCAAACAATGACAGTTTTACTTCTTCTTTTCCAATTTGGATGCCTTTTATTTCTTTGTCTTGCCGGATTGCCCTGGCTAGCACTTCCAGCACAATGTTGAATAACAGTGGTGACAGCGGGCATCCTTGTCTTGTTCCTGATCTTAGAGGGAAGGCTTTCAGTCTCTCACCATTGAGTACTATGCTGGCTGTGGGTTTTTCATATATGCTCTTTATCATGTTGAGGAAGTTTCCTTCAATTCCTACCTTTTGAAGTGTTTTTATCAAAAACGGACGTTGGATTTTGTCAAATGCTTTTTCAGCATCTATTGAGATGATCAATTGATTTTTCCCTTTTGACTTGTTAATGTGTTGTAATACATTGATTGGTTTTCTTATGTTGAACCATCCTTGCATGCCTGGAATAAACCCCACTTGGTCATGGTGTATGATTTTTTTAATGTGTCTTTGGATTCGATTTGCAAGTATTTTGTTGAGGATTTTTGCATCTATATTCATTAGGGAGATTGGCCAGTAGTTTTCCTTTTTTGTTGCATCTTTGCCTGGTTTTGGTATTAGATTGATGTTAGCTTCATAAAATGAGTTAGGTAGTGTTCCATTTTCTTCAATGTTTTGAAAGAGTTTGAGTAAGATTGGTGTCAGTTCTTTCTGGAAAGTTTGGTAGAATTCCCCTGTGAAGCCATCTGGCCCTGGGCATTTATTTGTGGGAAGATTTTTGATGACTGATTGGATCTCTTTGCTTGTGATGGGTTGGTTGAGGTCTTCTATTTCTTCTCTGGTCAGTCTAGGTTGTTCATATGTTTCCAGGAAATTGTCCATTTCTTCTACATTATCCAGTTTGTTGCCATAGAGTTGTTCATAATATCCTCTTATAATTTTTTTAATTTCTTCAGGATCTGCAGTTATGTCACCTTTTTCATTCATTATTTTGTTTATATGGGTCTTCTCTCTTTTTGATTTTGTCAGTCTAGCTAGGGGCTTGTCAATCTTGTTGATCTTCTCAAAGAACCAACTTTTGGTGATATTTATCCTCTCTATTGTTTTTTTGTTCTCTATGTCATTTATTTCTGCTTTAATCCTTGTTATTTCTTTTCTTCTACTTGGTTTAGGATTGGTTTGCTGTTCATTTTCTAGCTTCTTCAGTTGATCCATTAGTTCTTTGATTTTGGCTCTTTCTTCCTTTTTAATATATGCGTTTAGTGCTATAAATTTCCCCCTTAGCACTGCTTTTGCTGCATCCCATAGGTTTTGGTATGTTGTGTTCTCATTTTCATTCGTCTCTATGTATTTAGCAATTTCTCTTGCTATTTCCTCTTTAACCCAGTGATTGTTTAGGAGTGTGTTGTTTAACCTCCAGGTATTTGTGAATTTTCTAAGTCTCTGATGGTTATTGACTTCTAATTGTATTCCATTGTGGTCAGAGAATGTGCTTTGAATAATTTCAATCTTTTTAAATTTATTGAGGCTTGTTTTATGTCCCAGCATATGATCTATTCTGGAGAAAGTTCCATGAGCACTAGAAAAGTATGTGTATCCTGGTGATTTGGGATGTAATGTCCTGTATATGTCTGTTAAATCTAATTCATTTATCAGATTGTTTAGGTTTTCAATTTCCTTATTGGTCTTCTGTCTGGTTGATCTATCTATAGGAGAGAGTGATGTGTTGAAGTCTCCCACAATTATTGTGGAAACATCAATTGCTTCCTTTAGTTTTGCCAGTGTTTCTCTCATGTATTTTGTGGCACCTTGATTGGGTGCATAGACATTTACGTTTGTTATTTCTTCTTGCTGAATTGTCCCTTTTATTAGTATGTAGTGGCCTTGTTTGTCTCTCAAAACATCCCTGCATTTGAAGTCTATTTTATCTGAGATTAATATTGCTATACCTGCTTTCTTTTGGCTGTAGCTTGCATGAAATATTTTTTTCCATCCTTTCACTTTCAGTTTCTTTGTGTCCCTGTGTCTAAGATGAGTCTCTTGTATGCAACATATTGATGGTTCATTTTTTTTGATCCATTCTGCGAATCTATATCTTTTAATTGGGGAGTTTAATCCATTTACATTCAACGTTATAACCGTGAAGGCATTTCTTGAATCAGCCATCTTATCCTTTGGTTTATGTTTGTCATATTTTTCCCCTCTGTCTATTAATATCCTTTATTGTACCCATACCGAATCTCTTTAGTACTGAACCTTTCTCCAAGTCTCTCTCTCCTTTCTTTCTTTCTCTGTCTGTAGGGCTCCCTTTAGTATCTCCAGTAGGGCAGGTCTCTTGTTAGCAAATTCTCTCAGCATTTGTTTGTCTGTGAAAAATTTAAGCTCTCCCTCAAAGTTGAAGGAGAGCTTTGCTGGATAAAGTATTCTTGGCTGGAAATTTTTCTCACTCAGAATTTTAAATATATCGTTCCACTGCCTTCTCGCCTCCATGGTGGCTGCTGAGTAGTCACTACTTAGTCTTATGCTGTTTCCTTTGTATGTGGTGAATTGCTTTTCTCTTGCTGCTTTCAGAACTTGCTCCTTCTCTTCTTTGTTTGACAGTGTGATCAGTGTATGTCTCGGAGTGGGTTTATTTGGATTTATTCTATTTGGGGTTCGCTGAGCATTTATGATTTGTGTATTTATGTTGTTTAGAAGATTTGGGAAGTTTTCCCCAACAATTTCTTTAAATACTCTTCCTAGACCTTTACCCTTTTCTTCCCCTCTGGGACACCAATGAGTCTTATATTTGGACGTTTCATATTATCTATCATATCCCTGAGGTCCATTTCGATTTTTTCAATTTTTTTCCCCATTCTTTCTTTTATGCTTTCATTTTCCATTCTGTCATCTTCGAGGTCACTGATTTGTTGTTCAACTTCCTCTAGTCTTGTACTATGAGTGTCCAGAATCTTTTTAATTTGGTCAACAGTTTCTTTAATTTCCATAAGATCATCCATTTTTTTATTTAGTCTTGCAATGTCTTCTTTATGCTCTTCTAGGGTCTTCTTGATTTCCTTTGTCTCCCGTACTATGGTCTCATTGTTCATCTTTAGTTCTTTGAGTAGCTGCTCTAGGTGCTGTGTCTTTTCTGGTCTTTTGATTTGGGTGCTTGGGCTTGGGTTATCCATATCGTCTGGTTTTTTCATATGCTTTATAATTTTCTGTTGTTTTTGGCCTCGTGGCATTTGCTGAACTTGATAGGGTTCTTTCAGGATTTGTAGACCAATTGAAGTCCTTATCTCTAATTTATCAGATCTACAGCTTCGTGGAGTACACTTTCTGTAACTAACCAGCAGGTGGCATCCACGAGCCACCTGTTCTCCACAAGCCAGTTCTCCCCTGCTTAGCCTTTTTGGTGAGTGGGGGAGTGAGTCTTGTGGGGTCCGATTGGTGTACCAAGCTTGCGTGTGTAGTTGGTGTTGCCTGCCCTGTATATGGGGCGTGTTTCTGGGCAGTCAGAGAGGGGGGGGGTGGCTCTAACAATCAAATCTCCCTGGTGATCCTAGAGTTTTAAAGCTGCTGCAATAGTCTAATCCTTCAGTTCAGTCCTGCCACAGTTTGTCTCTGCCACTGACCCACAAGTCCTTGGTATTGGCGTATGGCTCCTGAGACTTGCAAGTGGGCCCCTCTTCCAGGCCGTGCACCCTGGGTCCTCTGTTGAGGGATGACTGTGCTATGTCACAGGTGAGTGCCATCCCCCCAGGGCAGTTCTGGGCTGCTGGGCTGTGTAGGGAGGCTCCCAGTCTGCTGAAATGATGGCTGAATGGGGCTTTGTTAATTCACACTGCTCTACCTTCCCAACTCTGGGACAATCAGCTGAGGTTGCAGGGAAGGCTAATGTCCATGCCCAGTTTTCTGGTGTGTGCCTGTCATTTGAAGCACTTCCGTCACACTGAGTTGTCTGGGGCAGTTCTGGGCTATGGGGCTGGCGATGGGCAGGAGTGTTTCCTGTCCACCAGGATGATGGCTGTGAGCGGACACCCCCCCTTTTCTTGGGAAGTTGTGATGTTTAGTGAATTTTCTCAGCCACTGGATTATTGTGTTTTGTCTCAGAGCTCTCCTAGTTCTGTTCTTTGCTTGACCTGCCCAAATAGCAAGTCTTTGAAGCTTTCTGTATTGGGCTTCTTAGAGTAATTGTTTTAGAAAAAGAAAAAAGGATTAAAAACAAAACAAAACAAAACAAAACAACAACAACAAAAAACGGGCCCTCCTCAGAGATCTAATGGGTTATTGAAATGCTAAGAGACAAAGCAACCAGGGCCATTAAGGAAAGGTCCACAGGGCAGAGAGATCAGCTTTTCTTCGGGATTTGCATATGAGCCTCAGGGCCCTTCCCCTTTCTATGTTCACCAGAACTCCAAAAATCCTCCGCTTTTATTTTGGAGTTTTTCGTGTTGTTTTTTTTTCTATGCCTGTCTCCTCTCTGCTTGGCTGGCTGCTCTCAGATTCTCTGGTGTCTGGTCTCAGTCTATCTATGGTTGGAGTTTGGATCAGTAGAATGAGTTTCCGATAAGGGCTGCCACTGCAGTTCTCCCTTCTCCTTCCCGGAGCTGACAGCCCCTCCTCCCCCGGGACTGAGCCTGGCAGGGAGGGGTGCGGGTCCCCTGGCCGCAAAAACTTACAGATTTCGCTGATCTCAGCAGTTCCACGTTTTCATGAGTGTTGTATGAAGTGTGCCCAAAGTCAGATTGCTCTGTGGTGTCCAGTCCCCACAGTTCCTGGCTTTCTACCTACTTTCCTGGAGGAGTAACTAAAACATACAGCTCACCAGTCTGCCATCTTGCCCCGCCTCTCTTATACATTTTTATAGTTCCTTCAGGGCATAGTGTGGCATTATTTGCATTTTAATTGCATTAATCTGTAGTATTTTGCATGTTTAAGACTCACGAAGACCTAAGTCAAATCCCTCTTTCTTCTTAGTTAGTGTGTAAACAATCCTGAGTGGAATATCTCTTATTTACAAATAAGATCTGCTCTTTTCAGTGCTATAAATCCAATCTCCACCCCTCAATCAAGAAATCAACCAACAATTTTTTTGATTACTTATTATGAGCAAGACGGATCATATAGTTCTTTATTAACTATGTTACATTCTCTAGAAAAAGAATCTGAGAGATTGCCCAAGGTCACCCAGAGAATTAGACAGCACTATATCTTCTAATTCAGATCACTTGCTCTAAATCAAACTTTTGTGATAAGTACACTCAGAGTAGGTGTGAGGAAAAAGTCAGAAGGGTCCATCCCACTTGAGATTAATAGGCAGTGTAGTTTGTCTTCAAGTAGAGTGTTGAAGGATACAAGACAAAATCTGATGTGCAAATTCAGCATTCACATTGTTGAAAGAGCTTAAAAATAGAAGGGAATTCTATTTAAGTTTAGACAGTGAAGGTTAGAAAGCACTCTTATAAAGAGGTGAACTTTAGATATTTTTCCTAGTGCAGAGCCCAAACTATGAAGCAGCCAGAATAAGCATCTTGCTTGCATTTCTGGTGTTTTGATTAATTGCATAGCTGCCCTGTATAAGCAGCTCCAGGGAGTTAGTATGAGATTATCTAGACACTATTTAAAGGGCTAGTGATTAAGGAAACAAAGAGGCCTCTTCACAGTAGGTATTTGAGTACTTTTCTAGTTCTTAGGCGATGGGTAATTTCACAAAGAAGATATGACATATTTGTCAAGCAAATCACTGTCATAGATTCTCCTTCTTTCTCTTATTTCCCTCTCATTATAAACTTAGCTTATATTCTGTGCCTTCAAAAGGGGACACTTATTCTGAGTACAACAACTCTAGTACTTTCTGTCTGCTGTATTAATGATTGTTGTCTCCTGTGTGGGAATTTGTCTTCCACATTTTAGGTTTTAAAAATACTCAGAAGAGTGTCCCCTGTACTGAAGGAACCATAATTCAGAAAACTTGTGAAAGAATGAAGTCCTTAAAAAAAGCAAATGAAAGAAAACCACATTAATAATTCTTATTTAAAATTCTGCCATTGAGGATAAACACAAATTTAAAAGAACATACTTATTAGCTTCTATACTTTATTTTTTTTTAATTGGTTTCTTTTTTTTTTTTTAATCTTCATTTTATTGAGATATATTCACATACCACGCAGTCATACAAAACAAATCGTACTTTCGATTGTTTACAGTACCATTACATAGTGGTACATTCATCACCCAAATCAATCCCTGGCACCTTCATTAGCACACACACAAAAATAACAAGAATAATAATTAGAGTGAAAAAGAGCAATTGGAGTAAAAAAGAACACTGGGTACCTTTGTCTGTTTGTTTCCTTCCCCTATTTTTCTACTCATCCATCCATAAACTAGACAAAGTGGAGTGTGGTCCTTTTGGCTTTCCCAATCCCATTGTCACCCCTCATAAGCTACATTTTTATACAACTGTCTTCAAGATTCATGGGTTCTGGGTTGTAGTTTGATAGTTTCAGGTATCCACCACCAGCTACCCCAATTCTTTAGAACCTAAAAAGGGTTGTCTCAAGTGTGCATAAGAGTGCCCACCAGAGTGACCTCTCGGCTCCTTTTGGAATCTCTCTGCCACTGAAGCTTATTTCATTTCCTTTCACATCCCCCTTTTGGTCAAGAAGATGTTCTCCGTCCCACGATGCCAGGTCTACATTCCTCCCCGGGAGTCGTATTCCACGTTGCCAGGGAGATTCACTCCCCTGGGTGTCTGATCCCACGTAGGGGGGAGGGCAGTGATTTCACCTTTCAAGTTGGCTTAGCTAGAGAGACAGGGCCACATCTGAGCAACAAAGAGGCATTCAGGATCTATACTTTAAAATAGATTTTTAGAGACATATTTTTAGTTAAAATCAAAGGAAGCACTTTGAATTTTTAGCATTTAATGTTGGAAGATGTAATTCAACAATACTACTTAGCATTTACTGTTCTATACTTTTTAAAGGCTTTCACATACATTATTTCTTTTGGTTTTTACAGCCTTTGAGATAGATAATGCAGGTATTACTATAATTTATAGATTGAGGAAACTAAGACATGAGAATTTAAGTGACATAGTCAAGAACTCAAAATTACATTGTGAAAGAGGCAGGACCAGAATAGTTGTCCCAGTGTTTTGTTCTTTACCATCTATCAGCCAAAGTTGAATGTTTGATTAAGTATAGGCATTCCAAATTTTTACTTCAGTATACAAAGAAAGACAAAAGAACATCTTAATGGATTTGTTCAAGGTCACTCTGCAAGAGAAATGAAGAATTGAGAAAAATACATACAAGTCCTGACTTGAAATCCTTTGCTCAAACCACTTGACCACAATAAATGATAGAGTGAAAGCTAAAGAGCTATGCAGAACACATTGTTTGTTATTATTCTTAAGGTTTATCCTAGACTAAAGGCTTCTAGTAAGATCCATTTCTTCTTGGCAAACGCTTTAGTTTTTGTATCACTACTCTAAAAAATACTAAGAGAAAAAAAGGTTTTTTTCCCAGGGTATATAATGGAAACAGAATAATCCTTTATAATGAACAAAGGTCAGAGGATTGAAGTTCTTAAAACCTAAGTATAGGAGTATGTCCATTATACAATTGCAAAGTCTATATCATCTATATAATCTATTGTATGGCCAAATAATTATAATGATATTGACGTAACATTCTGTTGATCTGACTTTTAAAAAATAATTTTAAATCAAGGAAACCATCATACACCAAATGACTTGTTGCTTTTATGTTTTTACATAAATAATACTAGAGAATTAAAAATAATTTGGAAACTCTGGTGGAGGTTGGCCACCTGAACTGTTTCTCTATATTTAGAGAATTCCTCACTTTGTAAACCTTGGTAGCAAGCAAAGACTGTCCCTTTAAAAAAACAGATGTCAGATACTTTCTTTCTCAGTCTTTCTTGTAGCTAGAGTGCAGGCATGTGACCTGGGCTCTTCAATGGGATATTTGATTGGATGGTGGACCTTTGATTTAGAACTGGACATATAAGCAACAGTGTTCTCTCTCTTTCCATAGCGGAGTAGAGGTTACTGCAAGGTTGAGTTATCAGTAAAAAAGTGGCCAAAGGGCAAACTGTGTTGTTTAGTGCTAGGTGTCTGTAGCAACCAGCCGTAGGGAACCACCTTTTTCCAGTTTGCCCAGGACTTTCCTGGTTTAACCATAGAAAGTCCCAAATCCCTGGAAACTCCTCAGCCCCCCCAAAACCAAAAGCATTGGTCACTCTAACCTGTTTCCTCATCGGATCAGTTCCGTGGGCAGCTTCAAGCCTTCCCAGCAATTCTATATGCTATCCAATATACCTTTTTTTTAAAGTTTTTGTTTGAGTATGACCCAATATTCTTTAATCAACCACTGTTCTGCTTAAATCAGCAAGAATTTGTCTCTATTATTGCTACTAAGAACCTTGACTGAAACAGACATCTTTGTGTATAAACAGTTTGGAAAGTTTCTTCTTTGTTCTACAATGACTCTATGAGTCATATTTTGGCTTGATTTGACTTTCTACAACTTGTTGTTGTGAAACCCTTTAGAATCTTTGAAAGGTCCTGCAAAGTTTAATAATGATTGCTTTTAACATATATTTGAAATCCTGAGACATTTCTATTGGTTGAAACTACTATGAACCATTTTTCCCTGGTGATGGGATAAACAAACATTGACAGTATGTAAAATAACTTAAAAGTAAAGTTGCTGACAGAAAATCTTTGATTTTCCCCACACCATCCCATCCCAATCCCCCCGACCTCATGGAAGTTTGTTTTAAGATGAAGAATTTCTAGTCAAAGAAACCTCAAAACCCTGCTCAACTGTGCATCTTTGGAGCATATGTGAGTTCTTTGTTCTTTTTCCTGATAGTTAGACATCCCTCCTGGACACATCCACCTTTCATCCAGCTTCACTTTCTTAATATCCCAATACTCCTGCACTTCGATTTTTCCATCCTTTGGTGATATATATGGAGAAACCTTCAATAGGGGGTACTCCTGTTCATAAAACGATTATTAAAATATTATTACATAAGCAATATATCTTTATTAAAGAATTGCTAGAAAATATAGGTAGACAAATAGAAATACATATCCACAATCATGCCACTGCTAATATTTTTTTTTTTAGAGTTAATGATGTTTATTCAGATGTCAAAACCATATTGGTGTTAAACCTTCTTTCCCAGCCACCAAGTTGAGAATGAAAAAATATGAAGAATATACCTGGTTTATTTCACTCAGCATGAAGTCTTCAAGTTTCTTCCATGTTGTCCTATAACCCAGAACTTCATTCCTTCTCACAGCTGAATAATATTCCACTATATGTACATATCCTATTTTGTTTCATCCATTCATCTGCTGATGGGCATTTGGGTTGCTTCTATCTTTTGGCAATTGTGAACACTGATGTGCAAAGAACTGTTTGAGTCCCAGGCTGTAGTGCAGAGGCAACCCCTCAGTTTAGCTCAGAAAACCATGAGGCCTGTGTTGCTCAAAACTTGCAATATCTCTTCTTTTGTGTCTGGCTTATCTCACTCAGCATTATGTTTTTAAGGTTCAGCTATGTTGTCATATGTTTCACGACATCGTTCCTTCTTACTGCTGCATAGTATTCCATCATGAGTCTATACCACATTTTGTTTATCCACTCATCTGTTGAAGGACATTTGTATTGTTTCCATCTCTTAGCAATTGTGAACAGTGTTGCTATGAACATCGGTGTGCAAATATCTGTTCATATTACTGCTTTCAGATCTTCTGGGTATGCACTGAGAAGTGAAATTGTTGGATCATAGGGTAACTCGGTATCTAGTTTTCTGAGGAACTGCCAAACTGTCCTCCAGTGTGGCTATGCCATTATACAGTCCCATATGCTGCTAACATTTTGAAATTTTTTTTCTAAACATACACATCTTTGTAGAATTTTTAAAAATTTTGGTCAAAACATGCTTACTATTTTAGAATCTGTTTTATTATTTTTATTTTTATGTGAAGAGCTTTCTATATATATGCATACACATAATTTAAACAATTGCCAATTTTTACAACATTTGGGGGTCTCATAATGTTATCAATGAATTACTATCAGATATTTTCAACTTCTATAAACAATGCTGTTAAAATTGTATATCCAGAAGAACTCACCAGAGGGATTGTGGAAAGATGGTGGAGGAGGGAGTTCCAGGACTCAGTCTTTCCACTAGAACAAATATTAAACAGACTGGAACTGTCTGAAACAATTCCTTTTAAACTCTGGAGGCTAGAAGAACGCTGTACAGCATCCAGGGAAGAACAGGAGGAAGAGGCTGATGACTTACGGTAAAGACTGGTAAATTGCTCTCTCAATGTGGTAGCTAGTGACACCCATCCCCCCACTCTCATGGCAGGTTGCCATGGGTCCAGCCTCTGGCTAGCTCATTCATGATTGAAAAGGATGTAAAAATCCTCTTCCTTAAGACCAGGGTTGGGCATGGCTGACCACTGATAACAGCTTTTGATTAGTGACTTCAGATCACTGGAGGCCCGGCTCTAAGGGTGGCCATTATTTCAACCCACTCTCGCAAAAGGCCACAGAAGAGGAGACTCAAAGATGCTATGTTTCCTCAGTGTTGAGGGGGACAGTTTGTTGAAGGGCTGCATTTGCTGGGCAGGCCAAGTAAGCTTGACTTTGGAGAACCACAGAAGAAGCTCTTGGTGACCATCCAGATCCTCTCCTCAGGGCACTTTGGAGCCAGTCTGTGCTCCCTTCCTGGATCCTTGACCATGTTTTGGTTGGGAAAGACCAACTGGGGAAATTCCTCTCTGGCATGCCCCTTCTCCCACAATTTGTCCTCCAGGCAAAAGCAGCTTGAGACAACGAAAAGTGTATGTAAAGGGGGACAATCTGTGGCAAAGGTTTGCTGGCTTGAAATTCCCAGGAGAGGGAGGTCTGTCTGCTGGGAAACAGAGGGGACAACCAGACTCCTGTAAGCAGGGAAACTGCAAAACAACAAACAAGCAAAAGCCCAGGATGAGACACTGGCCCAGAAACACAGGGAAAACCCTGCACAGTGCATTTGCCTTGGGCAAACCTTCCTGACAGGAGAGCTGAAGTGCAAGAAAATCTCTGTCTTATCGCTAGCTGGTTACAAAATCAGGAAACAGATATCTCAGGGAATACATCCCAGGGTTAATCTTTTAAAATATTAAAATGTACAGTGTACAACAAAAGAATATAAGACAAATAAAGAAATAGGAAATGATGGCCCACAAAAGGAAGAGGATAAAAATACAGAAAACACCAATGAGGAAGACCAGAACGTGGACATACTGAAAAAAGTTTTTAAAAATTGCTCTTAAAATGCTCAAGGAGATGAAGGAAAATAGAGAGAAAGAACTACAGAATATCAGGAAAACAACGAATGAACAATATGAGAGCCTAAGAAAAGAGATAGAAATTTTATAAAGGGACCAAACAGAACTACTGCAGTTGAAGACAACAATAACCAAAATGAAAAATTCCCAAGAGTGCTAATTTCTCATCAGAAACCAAGGATACAAGAAGGCAGTGGGTTGAAATACTAAAAGTGCTGAAAGAATACAACTGCCAATCAAGAATTTATATCAGGCTAGACTTTCTTTTAAAAATGAGAAAAGATTAAGACACTCCCAGATAAGCAAAAGCTGTGAGAGTTCATCACCACTAGAGCTGCCCCACAAGCAATGCTAAAGGGAGTTCTTTGGATTGAAAGGAAAGGGCACTAGGCAATGGTTCAAAGCAGCATAGGAAATAGAGACCTCTGTAAAGGTAACCATTTGGATAATATTAAATGCAGTATTATTACAGTGTATTGTTTGGTATGTAACTCTACTTCTTACTTCCTGTGGGTGCTAAAGTGCAAATGCATAAAAGTGATGATAAATCTATGGCTTTAGACATACAATGTTCAAAGACATAAGTGGTAACAAGTACAAAAAAAGGTGAGGGGGCATAGGGGAATAGAAAAAATATATGTGCATGCTGTTGAAGTTAAATTGGTATCAAACCAAATGTGATTGTTATATATCTAGGATGTTAAATTTTAACCCCATGGTAACCACAAGGAAAATAGATAAAAATTATATTCAGATAGAAAAGAGAAGGTACTCAATATAGTAGAACACAAGAAAGCAAATAAATATAAAAGTAGGCATTAACGGAAGAATTGAGGGACAAAAGGCTAAATAGTAAAATGGCAGAAGAAAATTCTGCATCACCAGTAGTGACTTTAAATGCAAATTGATTAAACTCTCCAGTCAAAAGGTGGAGATTGGCAGAATGCATAAAAAAGCATGGCCCAAGTATATGCTGTCTGCGAGAGACTCACCTAAAATTGAAAGATACAAGTAGCTTGAAAGTGAAAAGTTTGGAAAAAAATATACCATACAAGTAGCAACCAAAAGAGAACTGAGGTAGCTATACTAATATCAAATAAGATAGAATTTAAGTCAAAATTGTACATCTGTCTTTGAACATTTTCGGGTTATTTACCAAAAATAAATATTAGAAGCGGAATTTTTGCATCAGAAGGTATGCTCTTTTTGAGGCTTTTCTTATATCTTGCCAAATTGCCTCCCAGAAAAGTTGTACCAGTTGTGTTCCCACCAGTCACCTATGAGACTGTGTACTACGTATCCCACCTCAATAACACTGAGTACGATCATTCTTTAATATTTAGTAATTTTATAGGCAAAAAGATATTTCATTGCATTATTCATTTCTAGTGAGGCTAAAAACATTTTAATATATTTTTGGCTTTGTGTTTCTTCCTTTGTGAATTATCTGCTCCTTCTGTTCCTAGAAAGTGCCCATTTTTCTTCAGTATGGATATATGAGATTAACCACTTAACTCTGCCTTGAAATGCAGAGATGCAAACCTAAATTCTGAAAATAATTTCTATCCCCTCCAATAATTGTCATTTTGTTTTTCATTGTCACCTAGATATTTGAATTTTACAAATTATTTCCTCCCTGATATAGGTGTCCAGATGATTTTCATTCTTTTGCTCCCTTTTCCAAAGGTCTTAAGTTTCCAAAATTATTTTCTTTTATCTCAAGAAGTACCACAGTCAGATTGTACCCGTTATTTTAAATATAGGTGCTTGGGATATCTTGTTTAGGAAGGAATCAAGCAGCTACCAAAATACAAGTAATTTCATCAATTTACTCTTTATGTTAAATATATTGTTTCTCTTTTAAAAAGAAAAAAATAACATGTTTTGGCTTCATCTTGTATTTAAAGAATACATAAACTATTAAACAAAGTAGTTATGAATAGCTGGCATTTGCCGGAAAGTGGGAGGCTAGAGGAGGTGTAACCAGTGTCTCTGTATCAGTATTTACTGCCTATTTCCCAGCTACTTTGTTCTTTTTTGCTGACCCTCGTGTCTGCTATTACCTCAAAATCCATCATCACCCACTTCTAAAGACTACCTGCTGGGCATTGCTGGAGGCTGTTATTATCAGTCACACCAGAGAGAGGAGAGTGGGCAGGAAACTCTTCAGGGGATCTTGGTTGGCTTCTGTATCAGCTCTATTTTTAACTCTCTGCAATCAACGTTGATGTTGATGACATTAAGCATTGCCCTTAATCTCAGTGCACTCAGTCACCCTTTCTTGGCTCATTCTTCTCACACCCTATGCTTAGAGTGACCATATGCTCTCCTTTTTCTGGAGAGTCCCAGTTTCAAATATGCTGTTCAGTTGCCAAAACAAATGTCAGACCATATGCTTCATATTTTCTTTGGGGAAATATATTCACTTACCTATGCTTTGGCTCCCTAAACTCTGCTCATCAAGATTTCGATTGGTTTTACTAGACAGTTTGTAAAAAATTTTACTAATCCAAAATGCAGCTCACATGTCTCCTCCTATGGGAAGCCTTCCTTCATGGCCTACCTCCCTTAGATGCTACTCCTAGGTGCTCCCAGAGCTCTCTGTGCTGCCCTCCTGCAGAGCACAACCCAAGAGTCAGATTTCCCTTGCCCACCCATTAGGATCTCCAACTTCAGTGTATTTGGGAAAAGTGAAGGGTGAGAGGGTCAGCTGCATTTCTCTTATGGATTCACTCACCTGCCCTCTTCTGCTTAGAGGACAGTCTCCCTATTTAGAGGATGCCCTTCATTTTTCTGCTGCTGTTGGTTTGAATCATAGACTGTAGTCCATGTTCTCCTTCTTCTTGGTAGTCTGTATATCTGGGCATTCCTGCCTTTGGGTGTTTCAGTCTAGAATGATACCATGGGGAAGGGTTGGAGGATTCCAGGTAGGCTCTCCATTCTAAGTTCAGTTGCATCATTTAGAGTCTAGGGGAAGCTTTGTTATTCTGAGGATCTGGGAGGCAATTAATGGATCAGGAACATATACACACATTGATCTCCCAAGGAAAAATGTTACTTTTCAAAGCAGTACCAATGAGGAGGAAAAGAAACATTTTCCCAACTGCTCTATATAACATAGCCTCAGTACACCATGGAGTTAGTACTTTACATTATAATGCAGAAGAGCATTAGTTCTTTTATTCATCTTTTCCCCGTTCCTCTTCTGCTTTTAAATAGGGAGTTCCAGGCTAACCTGATTAAAAAAAAATGGATCAATTACTGAGTCTGATTAGCTCCTGATGATGAGAATATGATACAAACAGTGGCCCTTCTCTTCAGAAAAAAAATATATGTATACCTATCTAGTACATAAAGAATTTTACAGTTTTAGGGCATCCATGGACCTCTCTAGAAGATTTCTGCACCTCAGGATAAGAATTCCTGTCATATTTATTTTTGCCAGGCACTGCAGAAGCAGACATGAATCAAAGAATCATTCAGGCAACTGAAAATTACCATTGTAATTTTAGGTGCATTCAGGTTGATTGCCTTAGTCAGAGACTCTGGGAGGCTTCTCTGGTGATGTGATAATTGAGGTAAAGTCAAACAGAAAAGAGAGAATTCAGGGAAGGGAAATAAGAGAAGAGCCCAGTCGCTGGGCAGAGTAGCCATATTTAAGGAATGTAAAGACCAGGGGGGTTGATGTTACCACACATGAGGGCAAGAACTAGTGAATCTGAGGTTGGAGAGAGAGGCAAGAGTCAGACGATGACAGACTTTGTAGATATTATTAAAGAATTGGTTTTTATTCTAGGAGCAATGGGGATTGTTCTTGGTAGGAAGTTGATATTTGGTTTTGTGTTTAATAGAAAACTCTGGCTCTCATGTGGAGAGTGGATTAGAGGGGAACAAAAGTGGATGGGGAGAGACCAGTTAGGATACTATGGCTCTAGTCCAGGTTAGAGGGGATGGTAACTTGAAGAAAGAGATGGCAGTGGGGAAATAGAGAAGTGCTGGGTTCAAGAGATAGTTCAGAAGTGAAATTAATAGAAGTACAGATGAGTTGGAAAATGAAAGAGCATGTGTAGCGAGCTGCTACATGGAAGGTTGTGGAAACAGTTTCATGGATACAACAGAAACTTTCAGCAAATGACCTCTCTATTACTTACACAACACAAATTGTCCAAAGGAACAGGGGAAGTCTAGTCTCCCAGGGTGGCTGAAAACTGCTCCGGGTCAGGATTAGTGGATGGCAGCTACACACACCCTACCTTGCTTTGCAGAAAAGAGACAAATCTATACTGTTTGAGTGTGGTTTTTATCTACCTGGGTGGAGGGGTCCCTGCCACCGAGAATTCCTGCCTTGATTAGCATCTGGAGCTGCCTGTTCCTGGTTTCTGGATTTAAGGTCTGGCTGGGCTTTTTCATTAGACTCAACATTTCCCCTGACTGTAGAATGGCACACTGTAGAAAAGGAAGTAGGGGTGGCTAAAGGCTGGAGGACAGCTGCTTAGTGTGTGTTGGTGACTTCCCCAAGTAAGAAGGTGAGGTCTGGGCGATGGCTGCTTAACAGTATCTGTGACCTTCTAACAGAGGGAAATAATCAAGAATAGCACCTAGGCTGCCATTACGGTGAGAGCTGGCTACGGCGGTCAGTGGTTGGCGGAGAACAGCGTCCCTGCACCGCCAAGTTGAAGAGAACAATCAGATAGGGTCTTTTCTGGATGGATTTGTAGACAACATTAGAACATCAGGATATGAAGCAGTTAAGAATGTCTCTGCCAATCGACAGACAGCTATTGTTAATCTCCCTTCCACCAGAGTATATAAATACTAAGAAAAATGGGCGTTTGACAAATAAACTGAAATAGCTACAAAAAGTTGTCCTGAAGGCATTTTGTAAGCATAGTTTTTCTTGGTCTTTTCAGGAGCCTGTGGATGCTGTGCAACTAAAGTTGCCTGATTATTATGCCATTGTTAAAATCCCAATGGATTAAAATACAATTAAGAAGCACTTGGAGCATAAATATAATGCGAAGGCTTCAGAATGTATGGAAGACTTCAATATAGTGTTCTCAAATTGTTATTTGTACAACAAGCCAGGAGATGCCATGTTCTTATGGCACAAGCTCTAGAGATGTTGTTTGTGCAAAAATTATCTCAGATGCCACAGGAAGACCAAGTTCTGAGTGGTAAGGAAAGAATAAAGAAAGGCACCCAACAGAATGTAGTAGTTTCTTCTGTTAAAGAAAAACCATCTCCCAAAGCATCAGAAAAAGTATTTAAGCAGGAAGCAATTCCCTCTATTTTCTGAGATGTCTTTTTCTCCCTTAAATATAACACAAAGCGCTCCACTCTTCTCTTCCTCACAATGGCCCAAGTTACAAAGGGTGTGAAGAGGAAAGCAGATACAACTACTCCTATAACTTCACTAGTTAAAGCAAGTAGTGAATCTTCCCCAACACTTATAGAAAAAAAATCCATGAAAATGCACCCATAAAAGAAAGTGTGCTGAAGAATGCTTTGCCGGATTCTCAGCAACAATATAAAATTGTAAAGACTGTTAAAGTAACTGAATAATTAAACCACTGTAGTGAGATTCTTAAAGAAATGCTTGCAAAGAAACACTATATGCATGCCCCTTCTATAACCCTGCTTATGTTAATGCCTTGGGATTCCATAACTGTTTGATATTGTCAAAAATCCAATGGATCTTGGAATTATTAAGCAAAAAATGGACAACCAAAAATATAAGGATGCATATGAATTTGCTGCAGATATTAGATTCATGTTCATGAATTGCTACAAATACAGTCCTCCAGGTCATGAAATAGTGACAATGTCAAGAATGCTCCAGGATGTTTTTGAAATTCATTTTACAAAGATCCCAGATGAACCTGTTGAGAATTTGCCTGTATGTTACACCAAAACAGACACCACAAAAACCCCTGGTAGAGAAAGTGGTAGTGAAGCTTCTTTTGAAGATAACTCTTCTGAAGATGATTGAGTTTAGTGTCTTTGTAAAGCTTTAGGAGCAGCTTAAAGCTGTTCATCAACAGCTACAGTTTCTTTCCCAAGTAACTTTCCATAAGCTAAGGAAAAAGAATGAGAAGTCTAAAAAGGAAAAGAAAAATGAAAAGTTTAATAACAGAGATGGAAATCCAAGGAAAAATTTTAAGCAAATGAAATTAAAGGAAAAGTCCAAAAGTAATCAACCAAAGAAGAGGAAAACAACATGTATTTGCTCTGAAATCTGAAGACAAAGCAGTTAAGTTTGGATATAAACAAACTCTCTGGAGATAAACTTGGGCAAGTAGTTCATATAATACAATCAAGAGAGCCTTCTTTGAGAAATTCCAATCATGATGAGTTGGAGATAGACTTTGAAACACTGAAAGCATCTACACTAAGAGAACTAGAAAGATATGTTGCAGCATGTCTAAGAAAAAGACCACTAAAAGCTCATACTAAGAAATTAATGAAGTCCAAAGAAGAGCTTCATTCACAGAAAAAAAAAAGAGTTGGAGAAGTGGTTACTAGATGTCAATAATCAGTTAAAATCTAGAAAATGTCAAACAAAATCTGAGAAAACAGAATCCACCAGAGCAGTTGGAGGCGGTTCCCGATTAAGTGAAAGCAGTAACAACAGTAGCAGCAGTGGTGGAAGCAGTAGCAGTAGCAGTAGCTCATCGCAGTCTGAAAGTAGCAGTGATTCTAGTTCTTCAGACAGCAGTGATTTTATGTGCTTGTGGAAAATTTTTTTTTCTTGTAATATTGAGACATATTTTGAAGAAATATTTGTTATTTACCCAGAACATATAGTTATTATTTAATCGCATGTAGACAATCTTAAATATTTTATCATACCTTAAAATAGATACTGTGTAAAATGAAATTACAGATTATACATTTGTGTCTAATAGGCTTGCAATGTTGAAAATGAGTTTCTTGAAGATGGGACAGTCTCTTAATAAATAATACCTGATCTTAGTACCAGAAAATATTAGATGATAAAATCCAGATATTCGCTTCTTTTTATAAAATAAAAGTTTTCTTGGGGACATCTTTCACTTTACCCTCCATGATCTATATCATTTTAATGTTACAAAGTATATCCTGTTGTGACAATACATTCTGAATTGAATTAGCATTTTGAATTAAGAAACCAGTCATCAAGAAACTGTGTAAAGCAGATTTCTTTTCACTTCTGTAGTTTCTTCACTGTAGAATATTATCTTCCCTTTATAGAAAAATACAGTTTAAATTTAGATTCTCAGTTATGCTAAGGTATATTACCTTGTACAGTTTAGCACCAGCTGTATCAAGCTTAAGAGATTCATGTTTTCTTTGTGTTGTTCCATTTGATGGTTATATAATTGACAAGTAATCACTGCCTGAAGAATACTGAGTTGGCAGCAGGGTTCTGTCACTGTTGACCAACAAACAAATTCAGCATCTATGGTCCCTTTGTACATAACATTTTACTATTTTTTAAAAAATATTTGTCATGAAATTCAGTTCTCTTTTTTAAAGAACACCCCACAGAGAATATTGTCACATCAGGAATTCTTGCCATTTGTAAGGACATCCTTTTTATTTCATTCTAGTAGTAAGGATCTGTTGGCTTGCAATACATTTTATTTCACGCTGGTTTGCATTTATGTGGTACTGGTTGCTACATTCTGTTTATACTTTTCTAAAGTATATAGTGACAATACATTGCATTTTTGTAAGAATAAATGGGATAGTCACTTTTGTTGAAATTTGTCATATTAGAAAATTTTAAAATTGATTTAGACCTCTGATTATACATTATTTTCTTATATTTGACTTCTAAGCATAAAACAATGCTGGAAAAAATCTAAGTTGCATTTAGTATTTTAAATTGTAATTAGCATTTGTAATTTAATCTAATAAAGCATTTGTGGTGTAAAATAAATAAATAAATAAAAGAATAGCACCTAGCTTTTGGGCTTCCATAACAGTAAATGGCTGTGTCATTCAGATAGATCAAGCATGGTAACATCTTAGTGGAGAAGATCTTGGGTACATTTTGTACCTGTTGCTATGGAGATTTCATTAATTCCTTCAACTGAAGTATATTACATGGTAGATAAAATCACAGACTTACAAGTCAAACAAAACTGGGTTTAAAAACATAGCTCCCAGATTGGAGGTGAGAGAAGATGGCAGCATAGAGAGGAGTGGAAGACTGTTACTCCCCGCCTGGAACAATTCATAAATGACCAAAAAACTAGTAAATAACCTGGAACAACAGCGGGGAGACAAACGTGACTGTCCACTCATCATCCACAAACCTGAATTGGGAGGAATGCCCAAGATCACAGCATGAAATCTGTAAGTAAAACTGCGGACCTGCCCTGAGAGCTGAGAGCTGAGAGCCCCTCCCTCCCGGAAGCCGCGCCGTGCACTCTCTCAGTCCAGATCCAAGTGAGGTTTTAGTATTAAGTGCTCAATACAGACAGCGAATCCTCAACAAGCAGACAGAGGCTTTTGGTGACAACTGACCTCGGGAGAGTTGGGGGATATATCTGTCTCAGGACAGGGAGCCCAGAGGATCAGGTGCTATCTCTGGCTGATGGGTGAACCTGGGAGTTCTTCTGTCCCTTTCTCTCTCTGTGGAGAAAACCTCAGCTGTTCTCAGCCTGCAAGCTTTGTAGTAAAGACAGCCTCAGACATTTTAAAACCAAAACACTTTGATCAACAGAGTCACAGAAACAAAGAACTTACTGATATGCAAATGACATCTCTGGAGGGGGCATAGCTTCCCAAGAGGAAAGGGAGGGGCCCAGCTCTACTGTCCGTCTTTCAGTCCTTCTGGAACCAGACCCCAAAGCCTGGGGGAGGAGAGCCACAGGCCACACCCTCTTACACAGGCAGTGACAGGTGCATCCGCCCGGCAGAAAAGCACAGGTGTCTCAATACTCTAAGAAAAGCCATCAGGGAAACCAGATACTGAAATATTACCTCTTTCTGTGACCTGAGCCTGTTCTCATCTGGGAAAACCTGATTGGGGTGGCCTGGGAGGTCAGATGCCTAGACAACAGAAAACTACAACCTACACTAAGAAAAACGAAGCTATGACCCAGTCAAAGGAACAAATGTACACTTCAGCTGAGATACAAGAATTTAAACAACTAATGTTAAATCAATTCAAAGAGTTTAGAGAATATTTCACAAAAGAGATAGAGGCTGTAAAGAAAACACTGGGCATATATAAAGCAGAAATTGAAAGTTCGAAAAAATAACCAGTAGAATACATGGAAATGAAAGGCACAACACAAGAGACGAAAGACACAATGGAAACACAACAGCAGATCTCAAGAGGCAGAAGAAAACACTCGAGAACTGGAGAACAAAACACCTGAAAGCCTACACGCAAAGGAGGAGATGGAGAAAAGAATGAAAAAATATGAGCAACGTCTCTGGGAACTTAAAGATGAAACAAAGTACAAGAATCTATGTATCATTGGTGTCCCAGAAGGAGAAGAGAAGGGAAAAGGGGCAGAGGCAATAATAGAGGAAATAATCAATGAAAATTTCCCATCTCTTATGAAAGACATAAAATTACAGATCCAAGAAGCACAGTGTACTCCAAACAGAATAGATCTGAATAGGCCTACGCCAAGACACTTATTAATCAGATTATCAAATGTCAACAAAGAGAGACTCCTGAAAGCAGCAAGAGAAAAGCAATCCATCATATACAAAGGAAGCTTAATAAGACTATGTGCAGATCTCTCAGCAGAAACCATGGAGGCAAGAAGGAGGTGGTGTGATATATTTAAGATACTGAAAGAGAAAAATCGCCAACCAAGAATCCTATATCCAGCAAAGATGTCCTTCAAATATGAGGGAGAGCTCAAAATATTTTCTGACAATCAGACAATGAGAGACTGTGAACAAGACACCTGCCCTACAGGAAATACTAAAGGGAACACTGCAGAGTGATAGGAGAAGATGGGAGTGTGTGGTTTGGAACACAATTTCGGGAGATGGTAGCACAGCAATGTAAGTACACTGAACAAAGATAGCTATGTGTATGGTTGAGAGAGGAAGATTGGGAGCATGTGAGACACCAGAAGAAAGGAGGAGAGATAAAGACTGGTACTGTGTAACTTGGTGAAATCTAGAGTGTTCAACAATTGTGATAAAATGTACAAATATGTTCTTTTACAAGGGAGAACAAGCAAATGTCAACTTTGCAAGGTGTTAAAAATGGGGAGGCATTAAGGGAGGGATGTAATCAATGTAAACTAGAGACTGTAACTAACAGAATCATTGTATTATGCTTCCTTTAATGTAACAAAGGCGATATACCAAGGTAAATGCAGATAGGAGTGGGGGATAGGGAAGGCGTGTTGGACACTTGACATTGGTGGTGTTGTCTGACTCTTTACCCTACTTTGATTTGGGGTTGCTTTTCCTTTTGCTACTTCCTGGCTGTCAATTTTTTCCTCTTTCTTTTGCCTCTCTACCTTCTTTGACTCTCCCTCCTGCCTTGTGGAAGAAATGTAGATGCCCTTATATAGATAGTGGTGAAGGTGGTGAACACATAAATATGTGACCATACAGAGAACCGTTGATTGTTTACTTAGGATGGAATGTATGGGGTGTGAACAAAACCGTCTTAAAAAAAAAATGGGTTGATGTCAAAACCTCAAGGGCAATATACTGAGTGAAATAAGCCAGACACATAAGGACAAATATTGCAGGGTGTCACTGATGAGAACTAACTATAATATGTAAACTCATAGACATGAAATATAAGGTACCAAGATATAGGATGAGGCTTAAGAATGGGGAGTGGTTGCTTAGTATGAGCAGAATGTTCAACTAGGGTGAACTTAAATGTTTGGAAATGAACAGAGGTGTTGGTAGCAAGATGTGAGAATAACTAACAGTGCCGAATGGCACATGAATGAGGTGGAAACAGGAGTCATATATGTCACCAGAAGGAAAGTTGGAGGTCAAAAGATGGGAATGTATAAAACTGAATCCTATGGTGGGCAATGTCCATGATTAACTGTACAAATATTAGAAAACTCTTCCATGAACCAGAACAAATGTATGACAATACAACTAGAAGTTAATAATAGAAGGGCATATAGGGAAGAAATAGATAACTATTGCAAACTATATACAACATTCTTTCATAAACAGTAACAAATGTACTATACTAACACTACGAGTCAACAATTGAGGGGGGTTGGTTAGGGATATGGGAGGATTCGAGTCTCCTTTTCTTTTTCTTTTTTTTTTTTTCATCTTTCACTTTATTTCTTGTCAGGAGTAATGAAAAGTTTCTAAAAATTGAACAAAAATTAAGTGTGGTGATAGATGCACAGCTGTATGAGTGTACCAGGGGCAACTGATTGTACACTTTGGATCTTTGGATAATTGTATGGTATCTGAACAATCCCAATAAATAAAAATAAAAAAATTAAAAAATTAAAAACAAAAAAAAACACAAAAAAACACATAGCTCCCACAACCCAAAAAGTCCATCAACAGGTGAATGGATAAGTAAATAGAGATACATCCATGTAGTGGAACATTTCTAGCAATAAAAGAATGAACTATTAATACATACAACATAGATACATTTTTAAAAATTATGCTGAATGAAAGAAGTCAGATCAAACAAGAGTAAGATTTTATTTAAATAAAATTCTAAAAAATGCAAATTAATTTGTACTGTCAGAAAGCAGATCAGTGGTTGCCTGGGACAAGGGACAAGGAGGGGCAGGAGGGAGGGATTACAAAAGGAATAAAACAACTTTTGAGATTATGGATATGTTCATTATTTCATTTCAGATGTATACATATTTCAACACATATCAAATTGTACACTTTATATATGTGCAATTTATCCTATGTCATTTATACCTTAATATAGCTGTTAAGTCTTTTTAAGTCAGAGAAAACTGACTCCATATCCTGATAAAGAACTTAAAGACTTTCTCTGCCCATAAGTGAAAGGCATGTGGCTTCCAATTCAGGTGAACAGGCTTGGGCCAGGTTCCTGTCGTAGACTTCTGATGATGCTCTAGGTCTTTTTAGTGGATCTTTTTTGGGGCCAGCTGATCCCAAAACTGTGACTCATCAATGGGCTGCCCAGTCCCATCTCCCTTGGCCTTTCACTTGCTCTTCTGAAACCAAAGTTTTATAGCCCCCAACAGGTGAGGGATAAATATTTGCCAACTGATTGCACTGAAAGGATTCTGCATACATTAAGATTGAAAGCCCTTTTATCATTTGTCCAATAAGCATTTACTGAACTCCTACTAAGTGCTGGCTGTTATGGGCGTATTTATTGAGCAATTTCCCTACTCCTTGAATCTAAGGTTTTGACTTGCTATCACCAATACAATTTGGCAGCAGTGGCTTGTTTGCCCAGTTCTGAGCCTAGACCTTAAGAAACCTTACATGCTTCCACTCCACTCTTGGAATCCTAGCAGTCCATGTAAATAAGCCTGGACTAGCTTGCTAGAGGATGAGAGACAGATGGCTCAGGCATTCCCATCGACACCCCAAAAGTAGAACCTCCTAGCTGCTGCCCAACAGACTGCAGACACATGAGTGAGTCCAACAGAGACCAGGAGAGCTGCCCAAATTGTGAGTTAAATAAATGGCTGTTGTTTTCAGTCACACACACACACGTTTGGTTCTTCCTCTTTTTACTAGTACCTGTGTGTCTTGGTCAGGTTACTTAACCTGTCTGTGCCTCAGTTTTTAAACTCTTTAAATGATAATAAAAATACCTACCACATAGGGTTGCTGTGAGAGTTAAATGAGGCAAATTTGTAAAGTGCCTAACACAGTGCTGGGCATGTAGAAAGTATTCAGAATATGGTAGCAATTATTATTTTTTGAATGCTATATCTTATTCATATTTTTCTCCCCAATACCTAGCAGAGATTCTTCTACATAAAATGAACTTAGTAAATGTGGCCATTGGGGAACTATAGTGATCTCAATGAATAAGCTGATTACAATCTTAAAGATAGCACTGTATATTTTTCTTAAAGACAATGGAGTAATGCCTTGAAATTCAGGACCTCCATTGCCTTGAAATTCAGGACTGATACTGAAATTCTCATTTATCTTCTTTGACCCTATCAGCAGCATTCAATACTTTCTTCTAGAAATCATTCCTTTCTCCAGAAATGCTATCTCCATTTGGTTTCCAATACACCACCCTGCCCTGATGTCCCTTCTACTTCACCAGCCTTCCTCCATCTTCTTTGATTGGCCTCAGTCTCTGCATGTTGAAGTGCTCTAGGGCTCAGCCATTGGTCCTTTTCTCTTCTCCATCTCCCTTCCTGCCTTTGGTGATCGCATTCAGTCTCATCGCTGTAAATATCTTTCCTTATATACTGGCAATCCAACTTTTATATCTCTGACTCAGACCTCACCTCTGAATGCCAGTCTCATAAATCAAAATCATATACCTAATTGTCTATTTGACATCTCTATTTGGGTATTTAATAGGCATCTAAAACTTTATACATTTGAGACATAGCACCTGATTCTGCCTTCCTTCCACCTCAAACCTGCTTCTCCTGAAAATTTCTCTGTAATTTTAGTTCCTTTCTCCTTTCTAGTTCCCTCTACTGGAGAAATCTAAAATTCAGGGTGTAATTCTCTTGGGGGCATTTCCAAATGTTCTGTCTCACTCTACATGTAGCAATCAGGGGTGAAAGTTGGCAAATGAGTTGTGATGGGTACGGCACTTCTTAGAAGTTGCCAGTCCCAGATTGAGACCATTCTTGGTCTCTTGCTTTGTTAGTAAAATTCTTCTGTTCTAAATTGCTTCCCTTTCTGGTTACTCTAGGTGACAGGACAGTTAATATGATGAATTGATTAGTTTTAAGGTGTACTTTTTCAACAAGCTTTGTGTCCTTAAAAACTCCTTTGCTAGTGGTTTCCTGGTGGCATCTTATAACAAGATCCTTTTCCTTGCTGAATTATTTCATGATTATATGTATGTGATGTATATGTGTGTATAACAGAAACCTTCAGTGCCTTTAATTCAAAACAGTAAGTATTAGCTGTTATAGCACTACTAGTGGAGAATATAAAGTAAAATGTTGGGCAAGATAGTCTTTTGGTGCCTGTCAAAAATATCATACTTGGCTATTTACTGTATTTCTCATAAATAAATGCCCCCACTGTAGGCTAATTAATTCTGGTTCAAAAGTATCATTTCAACAGTTTACCTTCTTTTCTTCAAAATTGTTTCATATGCAATGGGTCTGATTCTCTTTCCAGAAGTGTATTCCTGAATGAAGAATAATCTCTTCATTTTTTCATAGATTCATTCAGAGTCTGAAGGATTACTTCAAAGAGGAGTAAATCTGTGTGTCATGGCTCATTCGCATAAAGTTTAAAAAATATTTTCACATCCACTTTCTAACCTAATTTTACTACTATTCTAATTCTATTACTGTTCTATCCTAATTCTATTACTACTATTACTGTTGTACTGTTTGTTACCACCACCTCCTTCTTATCCCTGTGATGAGCTAGTACCACATTCACAAACAGACTATTCTTATAGCTTCCCAACAGATCTCCCCGGCTTCATATTTTTTGCTCTAATCCATTAAGCATATCACTATTGAAAAAATTGATTTATTAAATCTGGACTTCTGGTTCTTCCCTTAATTCTTTGGAGTTGTATATGGGTTTACAATTTTCAAGGAGTTTTCATGTTATTATATTGATTAATTCTTACAATATTCCTGTAAAGTAGGTATTATTAACCACACTTTTAAGGACAAGGCAACAACATATACAGAAAGTAGTTATTATCTAAGAAAGTTATGTAAGAAATGCATGTCAGATCTGAGATTCAAGCTCAGGTCTTACTGTTGCAGCTTGAGTGTATTTTTATAATAGAGATACCCTTTTATAACCTCTCTCCCTACCCCTTTCTTAGAGAATATCACATTATCTTTAGCTCCTTCTGTAGGATGGATCTAGTTTCCATGTTAGTACCATGTGATGTTATACTCTCTAGCAATAGCTGATTGTACTAAGTGTGGATTTTGAACCCAAACTGGACCAATGAAATTCTCCCTTTCAGGAAACTGGAACTGGATCTCAGAGACTCTGATAAGATGTTGAGAACTGATGCTAGGATCTAGGGTGGTTTTTTTAACTGTGATGTGCTTGTATTAGGAGCTGAACACACCAGGGTGGAGAGAGAGATGAAATAGACAGTGAGAAGCAGAAATGAGAGGTAATACGTCTTTAGAAAGAAGGAAACTTTAGTTCTTGATTTCCCAGTTCCTGGTTCTATGCCTTTGTGGGGCCCAGATATACTTCTTGCCCATCTTTGAATCTGTAAGAACTCCTTATATTTTTAAAAAAATAATAAATTCTACTTTATCTAAACTTGATTGGGTGGATTTTTGTTCTTGCCTTCAAATGATTCCTAAAACAGTTTCTCTTTCCACCTACATTTTATTCCCTACCTCCGATGTTTTTGCTCATGCCATTCCTTCTGCCTGGAATGCTTTCTTATTCTGTTTTCTAACTTTCAAAATTCTGCCATCGTTCAAGTCCCAGTTCAAATACTATTTCTTCCTAATGCCTTCTTTGTTCATTCTCCATGCGATGAAGAGTCACTCTGTAACTATAACATTCTACTTACAGCAACAATAGAACACTTATAACCTACTACCTTATAGAATTATTTGTGTGTATGTCTCATCTGGCCTACTGTTAGAAAACCTTTGGAGGGTTAATTTTTACGTCCCACCATTGAACCAACACATGACAGTCATTCATTAAATAATCGAGAGAGAATGAATGAACACACTAAGGCCTTGACCCACTCAGTTCTGACATCTAAGGCACATCTGGATGTCAAAAATACAGTCTTCTGTGAAATATGCATAACTATTTTTCTGCTCACATAGTTAGCACCAATGCATTTCCCTATGTGTTCAGTTATACTATCTTTAGAATGAGATAATATAATTACTGAACTAATAACCATTTAAGTTGTTGATGCCTCAGGATGGCACTGAAGTGAGGTGGGTTTAGACTTTTAAGTTAATAGTCTCATAGAGACAAAGGGAAAAATTTAACCATGTATTTCCTAAGCTGCATTCAGTTCTGAGATAAGGAACAATAGCCATTTGTTATAGAGCCTGTAGTTGTATAGCCACAATAATGATGATGATAATATTGACTTTTGCAATTATTTAATATATAATTGTTAATTATATTGAGTTTTGAAATTCCTGGACACAGAGGCAGTATTTCAATCTCCAAATGTGATTAAAAATTACATTAAGAAGAAGATAACATTTTATTTGTGTAATTATGTATTACATGTGTTTATGTATTTGTACACGTACATATACCACTATGGTAAAAATGTTTTATTATTGTTTAAAATGTTTATTAAGATTTGTTTTAAACATTCTATGGCTAATATTTTATAACCTCTTTCATGATATGGGTTATACTTGTGGGCAGTAATGTAGGATCTAGCACATACCCTCAATACCGTTGCCCTTCTCTCCTTCCGTACTTGCCTGGCAAAACCCCAACCATGGTAAACTACAACTTCCCATTGCCCAGTGCCTGCACCTAGTCAACTGGAGAAAAACAAATAATCATGATGACTGATCTCACTTTAAAATTATTGCCTCAAGCCTCAAGTGGGCTCTCAGTGTTGCCCAGCAATTCTTTACATTTCCCTAGTCATTTGACACTTCCACTCTTCCAGATGACTCCATTCCACTCAAACCTACTCCTCCTCCTCCCTCTCAGCTGATAGTCTTGCTTTTGATTTCACTGAGAAAAAAGAAGCACTCAGAAGAGAACTTTCACAACCTCTCACCACTGAACCTGCCCCCCTACCTGCATCTTACTATCCCCCCTTTTATGAAAGCTGAACTGTTCCTGTTTCTGTCTGAGTCCAACCCCTTCCCTGTGCTCTGGGTCCTATCTCCCTTTACCCATTCAAGGACTCTGCTTCTGAAATGATCCCATCTCTTTCCTGTATTAATTTTTCTTTATCAGGTCATTAACACAAACATACAAATATACTTAGTCTCTCCCATTTAAAAAATTGAAAGAAACTTTCTCTTCATCTCACATCCCTCTTTAGCTATTACCCCATTTCTTTACTCGTCTTTACAGAAATACTGCAAAGAATTTTTATATTTGCTATCCCACATCATTGTCTCTCATTCTGTCTTGAATCCACTCCAGTCATGCCTTTGCCCTCAACATTCCACCGATAATACGCTCATTAAGGACACCAATGCCCTCCATATTGCTAAACCCTGTTCTCAATTCCCAGTCTTCATCTTGCTAGACCTCTTAGCTCTATTCAACACAGTTGATCTTCTTGGAACATATTCTTCATTGGCTTCCAAGAAACTCTTCTCTCCTGGTTTTCCCCTATCTCTTTAGCTTCTTCTCTGGAATCTGTTTTTTTTTTGGTTCCTCCTCACATCTTTGACAATTAAATGTCAAACTTGGAGTTCCCCAAAGTGCATGTCTTCTCTTCTGTATTTACCCTCATTCCCTAGGAGGTCTTAAGTTTATGGGTTTACAAACTATATATAAATGGCTCTTCCTCTTTCCCATTCCTTTCTTTCTCTTCTTGATTTGTTCCCAAAGCAGAGCAAGGTAGGCAAAGAGGTTGAATTGGAGGATGTCCCAGAGGTTCAAAATGGTATATGCCCAGCATGGATATTAACAGCCTGAGGAGGAGTGAGGAGGACATCCATGTAGAGGGGCATCCTGGCATGGGCCATTAGGCATCCATGCAGAAAATGCCTGAGCAATATGAGGAGGGCATCCACATGGGAGGGGCAGACAAGTATGGAGTGTCAGAGCTTGAGTGGGGTGATGAAGGAATCTGTGCAAGGAAGAGTGGTGGTAACAGTGGAAGATCTGTTACTTACAGGGTGTTGATCACATAAGTAAATGCATTAGAGTTGGAACCAGGATTCCCACTGTCAGATGGGAAAGAAGAAAACTACAATAATCCCTGTGGTGTTGGATTGGAGATATTTGTGTGAATCCATGGCCTCTCTCTCTCTCTCTCTCTCTCCTCCCTCCCCATACACACAGACAAGATAGATATAGAAATAGACTGATAATGTAAAAGTGTATATGTGTGTATCTATGTCTATGTCTACATCTACATCATCTATTTCTATATCTATAACTATCTCCTAGCTTTGTCCACTGAGAGCGCCCGGGAGTAACAACACCCCATATGTAATTAGCACATCTTGCCCCCAGATCTTAGCTTCTAAATTATATTCTCCACAAAAGTAACTAGGGCTCTTGGAAAAGTCTGATTCCGGGGCTAGGGCTGCAAAAGAAGAACCTGGAATACCCTGTTGAGCCAGAAGGCAAAGTACTTCAAGAATGATGGGAGCATGTCAAAAAGACAAAGGAAAAGAAAAAGAAAACTACCTATATGCTGATAAGTTTCAAATTTCTCTCTTGGACCAAAACACAAGATCATATATCTAATTTTCTAGTTAAAACCTTCATTTGGATGTCTAATGGTTATCACAATTTAACATGAACTTTAGAGTATGCATCCACCTCCTTCCCTCCATTTGCTCCTTCCCCAACGTTCCCACCATTCAAATCGCTGCTTAGGCCAAAACTCTTAAAATCATCCCTGACTCCCCTTTAACTCCCAGATCATCAGGAAATCTTCTTGGCTTTACCTTCAAAACACATCCAGATTTCAACCACTTCTTTCCATCTCTCCCACTACCACTCTATTTCAAACTCTGTTGTCTTTTATCTGGTCTTCTAATCTAGCTTTCTAACTGTTTCCCTCCTTTTACTCTTACTTCTCTACAGTTAATTCTCAATACTAAAGCTAGATTGATGTTTTTAAAACATAGAACTGATTTTGTCACTCCTGTACTCAAAACCCTCCAATGACTTCCCATCAACTAGAAAAAACAGCTAGGCCCTCTCCTATCTTGACCGCTAGCTACCTCCTCAACCTCATCTTCTAACACTCTTCCTTTAATCACTGACCGCAACCACAATAGTCACCCTGCTGTTCTTAGAGCACACCATGCACTCTGCTGTCTCAGGTCCTTTGCACTAAATGACCTTCAAACTTCTGATTAGGGTCTTTGCTGAAACACACATCCCCAGAGTGGCCCTCCCTGATCACCCTTTCTAAAATGGCACCTTCTATCCCTTTACATTATTTTATTTGTCTTCATTGCATTTGTCACTGGCATTATATTATAATATGTATTCATTTATTTGTTTACTGATAGTTAGCCACAAGTTATCACAAGTTTCATAAGAGCCTAAACTTTTTCTGACATGTTTATTGAATATTTCTAATACCTAGAATAGAGCCTTCTGCTTAGTAAGAACAATAAATAGTTATTCCATGAATGAATCAATGAATAAATGAAAATGGTTATATTAAAATGACCATATGAAAATTACATAGTAAGCTTTGACCAAGAGGGAAGTGTGGAGTTTGAAGTAATATCATTCAAAAGGTGGAGTTTCTGGGGTAAGTGAAGGTTGTTTCTTATTTTGATTAGGTGGAAAAGTAATAAGAGAGTCATGCCAAGGACACGGGTCTATTATATGCTTACATTTTCCCTTTTCTTGCTTTCTGCTATCCACTTAAAGGGGAGGAAAATCTCTAGAGGAGAAGAATTAAAAATATGTAGAAATATAGTTAAATAACAAGCTATATGGTATAGGCAGTCATTGGAATAATTACAAAAACTGAAGCAGCTACATTTACACTAGAGGTTTTTTTTTATTCTTACAAAGGCTTTTGATTTTTATAGAGGCTTTTGATTTAAAAGAGTGTAGCCAAATATATGAAGGGTTTGTGAGAATTAGGTTTGCGAGGTCTGAAGGAATTCATGGTAGGAGGATGGAGGAATTAAAAGAAACTACTGATCAGAGAGAAAAATACTAAATTAGTGATTGTATTGTGATTATTATTACCAGTTTATATTCTTGTTTTTCTAATAAAGAGTTCTATTTTTTGAAGTATAATTATTTGAAAACTGTGCTAATCTTCACTTTGTTAAATGCATCTCTGACAAGCCTGGCTATTTGAATCCTGAAGCTATAACAAATGTAACAGGAGATTGCATAGAAAATTTGACAGAAGCATTCCAATGCCACAGGTGTGAAATTTCAGAGTGAAGTATCAGACCACCAAGCAGTAATTTTAAAACAAGTTTCCACTGGTTAGATGGGTCTTCAAAACTGCAAGGGTCAGACAGTGGAAACTGATTGCATTTGTGAAGAGGTAAAGAGGTTTTCTTAGGAGAAAACCAGACTGTGCATCCTATGCCCCATTCTCACTTCTGACAGGATTGCTCAGAGAACTATGATAGAAGGGCATAAATGACTGAGGTCTGACTCCCCCAGAAAAATCTAGAGGACCAGAAAGAGATGACCCAGAAAGCTCTTTGTTATCAGAGAGGGTATAAGCTATTTTAGTTTCCTAGACTGTTTCAGCAAATACCATGAAATGAGGTGGCTTAATTGATGGGAATTTATTGGTTCATGGATTGAGGCTGGGAAAAGTTCAAATCAAGGCATCATCAAGGCAATGTTTTCTTCCTGAAAACCAGCATTTGGGGGCTGGCTGTCAGTAATCCTTGGTTCGTCTGTCATATGGCAAGGCACATGGAGGGATCCCCCGGTCTCTTCTTTCTCTTCTGAATTCCACTTCAGCTTCTTGCACCCTGTGGTTTTCTTCCTCTCTGTCCAAATTTCATTCTCTTTTAAAAGACTCCAGTAACAGGATTAAGATCCATCCTGACTGAGGTGGGCCATGCCTTCACTAAAGTAACCTCATCAAAAGGTCCCCCTTAAAATGGGTTCACACCACAGGAGTGGATTAAATTTAAGAACATGATTTTCTCGGGTACACACAGATTCCAGCCATCACACTCCACCCTCTGGACCCCTCCAAAGACATGTCTTTCTACCTGCAAAATACATTCATTACATCACAACATCCCCAAAGCCTTAAGTCATTTCAGAAAAAATGTGAAGTACAAAGTCTCATCAAAATCAGTTATGGGTGTGGTCTGTCCTGGGGTACAATTTCCCTCTGTCTGTGGACCTGTGAAACCTAAAGAACAAGTTATCTAATTCTGATATTCAATGGGGGGACAAGCATAGGATAAATATTCCCATTCCAGAAGAGAAAAATGGGAAAGAAAACAGGGGTCGTAGTTCCCAAACAAGTAGAAAACCCAGCAGGACATACTCCATTAGATTTTAAGGTCTGAGAGTCAACTATGAAATGACATTCTGTCCTCTAGGCCTGATGGAACAGCAGCCCCACCCCTTCTAAGAGCTTGCCCAGCAGCCACACTATCCCCAAACACTGGGGTGAAGTCCCCACACTCTCCAATCAGTAGGATGGCAGCCACACTCTCTGCAATCTCTGGGGCACAGGCCCCACCCACTCTGTGCATTGCAGTGGCAGCTCTCTTTCTGAAGAATGGGGTGGAAGGCCCACCTTCTCCAAACCCCGGGGCAGACTTGCCCTTTCCACACACATGGGTGGACCCACTTTCTCAGCCCAAGAAGATGTCTTTGGTCCAGACTTCAGCTCCCATGATTCTGCCCTTGAAGTGATTTTTCCTTCAATCTGTCCCTTTTCTGTTCCTTTGAGTCCAGGCTGACAGTAGTGACTTTCATACTAATCTTGCAAAAAAACAAAACAAAAAACAAAAAACATAAACTTCTTGGTTTTGCCTGTAGTACACAGGCGTCCAAACCATTAGACAAAAGAAAGAACTTTCCACTGATCCTTCCTGGATAACTGCACCTCCAATCCTGATTTGTGTGGAAATTTCTGACCAGTTCCATGTTCAGTTAAACTCTCGCATGGAGCACTATTTTCTGGGGACTTGCTTTCCAGAAACTCAGAATTTTCCAAACCATCAATTTTTGGTTTCCTCATGCCCAGGAGTTCGGTTCTCAGCTTATCCCTTTTCTTTTGCATTTTACTATAAGCTGCAAGGAGAAACCAGTCTGCGCTTTCCACATTTAGCTTCAAAATCCCCTCAGTTAAATATCCAAATTCATTACTTTCAAATTCTGCCTTACATCGATATCAGAACTCAACTTAGCCAAGTTTTCTGTCACTTTGAAACAAGGATCGCCTTTCCTCCAGTTTCTGATAAAACACATTCATCATTTTCTTCTAAGGCCTCATCTGAAGTTCCTTTAACATCCATATTTTACCAGTAGTCTCTTCAAAGCAATTTAGGCCTTTTCTATCAAATGCCTCACAGTTCTCCCTGTTACCCAATTCTAAGCCGTTTCCACATTTTTGGCATTTGCAATAATAGCACCCCACTCTCCTAGTAGCAAAATCTATTTTAGTTTCCTAGGCTGCTTCAGCAAATACTGTGAAATGGTTCAGCTTAAACTATGGGTATTTATTCACTCACTGTTTGAGGCTGGGAAAAAGTCCAAATCAAGTCACCATTAAGGCAATGCTTTCTTCCTGAAGACCAGCATTCTGGGACTGGATGCCAGTGATCCTCGGCCCCTCTGTTGTTTGGCAAGGCTCAAGGCAGCATCTCCTGCTCTCATCCTTCTCTTCCAGGATCTGTTTAGGCTTTTTGCTTCCTGTTTCTTTCTCTATGTTCAAATTTCATTCTCTTATAAGGACTCTAGTAGTAGGTTTAAGACTCATCCTGATTGAGGTGCGCCACACCTTCACAAAAAGTAACCTCATCAAAAGTCCTACTTATGGTGGGTTTATACCCACAAGAATGGATTAGATTTAAGAACATGTTTTTCTGGGGTACGTACAGCTTTAAACCACCACATACGCTGTTGCATTGGGATCAGTCAGCAAACTTGGTGTTTGTCAGGACAGAGGATGCATAATTTTTCCCATGGACCTATCTTATTTTGCTAGGCTGCTGTGACAAATAATACACAGTGGCTTGGCTCAGACAACAGGAACTTATTTGCTCATGGTTACGAGGCCAGGAGAAGTCCACAATCAAGGTGTTGGCAAGACTTGCTTTCTCCTGGAATCTGTACATTCTGGTACTGGCTGCTGGCAGTCTTTGGGGTTCCTTGCCTTGTAGAGATATCTCTGGTCACATGGTGATATTCTCTCCTTTGTAGCATCTGTGCCTTCTTGGCTCTCTTTATAAGGCCTCCTGCAATCTGGATTAAAATCCAACCTCATTCATTTGGGCCACATCTTCAAGAGGTCCTTTCACGATGGGTACACAGGAATGTGGATTAAGTTAAGAATGTATTTAAATTGGGGTGTGTAATATACTACAGACCAGATGTGTGCCACACAGGGGAGAAAGAGCCGGTCCAGAGCTCTTTTGACTGTTACCCAAGAGAACTTCCTGAGATGTCAGTTGGGCCCTAAGAGAAATAGCTGGTGTGGGTAGACAAAAACCCATGGCCAAGGGAGGAATGGCAGCAAGAGGAATAGAATATTTGGCTTGTGTCACGGGAATTGTTGCAGGAGTTGAAACTTGAGCAATGTAGCATGCAAGCCTCTGAAGCACTCACAAAAGCACCTACAAGAGAGTCAGCTTCAAACATCTGCTGGTCCCAGAAAGTACAAAATCAGCTCACCACAGTGCCAGTTGGGTGAGATCTTTCTGCTCCCTTCTGCCTATTCCCAGAGAGTTGGTAACAGCAGCTACTGAGTAGGGAAGGAAGTGAGCAGGAAAGAAAGAAGAAGCTGGTCACATTCCTTTTCTCTAAGGTTTTCCTTGATCAATGTCAAATTGAGGCCAAGTTTTGGGCTTTAAAGTGATTGTAAGACTATAGTTTCTATAAGTGACCTGAAAAGTCGTGAAACTTGCTGGAATTTTCATCTAGTGGCAGGGGAAACAACTCACCCCTCTTAATTTTAAGAAAACAGTTGTGTTTTGACTGTATCTTACAAGTCACGCTAGTTCAGTGTACTGAATACACAGATTTTCTAGTTTACAGTTGGTGGGAATCTTTCAGAATTGCAGGTACAAGTCTAGGAGGAAATACATATTGCAAAATCATATTTATAAAGTAAATTTTTTATGATTACATTAGTTTCATTCAGCAATTGCTACATTAGAATCCTAAAATAAATGAAAGGTGACATGCTCAAATTTTATGGAAGAAATAAAAGAAAAATATGAAGGAAAAAATTTATCTCAGCCTTTTTGAGGCAGGGAAAAATGCAGTGTAAAAATATTAACAAACCAAAATGGACTTAAAAAGATTTTAGCCATGGTCATTAAGATAAAATAATCATTGAAATTCATATTCAAGCTTCCTATATTACCTTGTCCTTCTAGATGGTTCCAAGTAAAGCATTTCAATTTTAAAGGAACTACAATATTATGCAATTAATTTAATACTGTGTTCTAAAATCAGGTGATTCAATTGAGAAGGAATATGACCCTAAAATAGGGTTTAAGAATATGAGTAGTGGCTAGAATTAGGTTTAGCTGCAGTGATTAAAACCAGAAATAATAAATAATAATGATTGAATACAGAAAGGTCTACTCTCTATATAACAAACTGAGAAGTTGGCAATTAAGGTGAGATGGAGTTTCCACAAAGTCTTCAGGAAGCTAAGCTCCTTCCAGTTCATCGCTCCACCATTCCTAGAGTGTTCTCTTATCCTCTGGTACAAGATGGTTGCTAGATTCAACCATCATATCTGTGTTCCAGGTAGTAGCAGAGAAGAAAGGGAGAAGAGCCCACTTTCTTTCTTTAAGAAAATTTCTGAGTTACTTCTCGTTTGTCAGAATACGTGACTGCAAGAGAGGCCAGGAATTATAGTCTTTTAACTGTGCATATTTTAATCTGGAATACATTTGGGCTTCTTTTACCGAAGTAGGAGAAAATGGATGTTGAGGCCAGCAGTTAGGGGTCTCTGGCATAGAGAAGTAAAGATATGGTTAGATCAAATATTAATTGCTAATGTTAGAATTATTGACATAGATCCTAATTGTACTGTAGATTTTATTTTCTTTAAATGCTTCTTTTCTCTATATGGAAACATTTCTGTCACTTGTAATCAAATAAAAATTAATTTATGATCAATTATTGGAAAAGTCAATAATTTGCTATGTTATTTAAGTTCTCTGTTTCATTGAGAAAGGACCATCACATCATAGTAATTTCTAACAAGTATTTGTGAATGCATTCACTCATTCTATTATTCATACAATAAACATTTACTGAATGCCAAGGTACTAAAAAAACGACAGGATTTTTGTCTTCAAAGAACTCATAGTCTAGTAGAGAAAGATAGTCATGAAATAAAAATTTAAAATGTAGTAAAGAGTTATAGGTATTGTATAAGAAGAATGTACTAGATGTTGTAGGGACACAGAAGAGAGAGTTATCAGTTCTACAAAAGGGAGATTGAAGGGTATGTATCCAGCATAAGGCTAGAAGTGATGGTGGATTTCAATTAAAATTATTATGCATTTTTAAATATACCAAAATGTATAGCAAAAACACAATGAACCTCCATTTACTCACTATCAACCTTAAGAAATAAAATATTATGACTATATTATATGACATAATTTTGATTTAAAATAATTCTAAACTCTGGATTTTTGGTAAGAAGTTTGAAACTATTAATAATGATGTATTTAGGTTTAAATGTCATAAAGTATTGCCCTTCCACAAGGAGGTCGGTATTGTCATCAAACCAAAAAGTTAAAGTCTAGTACGATCCTTCTTGAAATTGGTTGTTAGATAAAATATTAGGAAACTTTTAATACATTCTAAACCACCAGCTTTTGTCATTTAATAATTCTCTATTGCTTTTATGATAGGTAGACTTTCATAGGACCTTAGACATAAATCTTTTTTTCAAATTTGCAGCTTAGTTTTTACATGGCAAAGAGAGAAGTGACTAAAATAAACCACTGGGGTGTCGGGTGGGGAGGTGGTGTTAGGGAGGGCGTGGATTTCCCTTGACTCAGAAGAGGAAAGTGGTAATTTTCCTCCCCTGACAACATGAAAGTATTTGTAATTTTTGAAGTTACTTTTATGCAAAACATATGTATTTAAGGAATATGTCTTTATATAGTCAAAATCTGAAGTCTAGTCCTATGGCAAGTACTTTAAGGGAGGTTGGAGTTCACTGCCAAAACTGTGCTTGTGTGCCTGTTGTAGAGAAAGCATCAGGGAGCAAGAGCTCTTTTAAAATGTCTGGTATACCACATCTGTACAGAGGCAGCTTTCTCTTTGACTCTACGGTTTCTTTATGTTGTTAAAAATAGAGTTTCATTTTTCATTTTCTCTACATTGTTAACAAAATTAATCTAATTCAGATTAATTTGGCAGACTAGGCTGACAAGGGAAGACTTCCTACCATCCAAATATACTAGAATTCTAGATAATAAATTTTTAAAATTGAAAAAAAATATATTTTTCCAAGCTTGGAAGCAAGAAAGGGAAATTTCCAGGTTCTCAAAAAAGGAAAACAGAAAACAGCATTGAGAGGGAGCTCAATGACTCATTGTGGGTACAAGAATAAATGTTGTACGATTGAAAGATTAAAAGGGAAAACACTATTGATATGAGCAACAACATGGAGGAATCTTAAAATGATTATATTGAGTGAAAGAAGTAAGACAAAAAGGATATATACTGTATGATTCCATTTATATAAAACTCTAGAAAATGCAAACTAATCTAAGAGTAGATCAGTGGTAACCTGAGAACATGTGGCAATGGGGGAAGCCAGAGGGAGAGATTACAAAGGGGCATGAGGAAACTTTTGGGGATGATATATCTGTTCACTACCTTGATTGTGGTAATGGTTTCAGAGGTGTATACATATGTGAAAACTTACCAAGTTGTATGCTTTAAATATGTGAGTTTATTATATGTCAATTATGACTTAGTAAAGCTGTTAAAAATGAACAGGTCAACATCCAAACAAGTTCAGCACATCATCTCTCCCATTTTTATTTATGCAATTTATTTGTTGAAGAAACTGGGTGGCCTGTTCTGTAGAGTTTCCGACATTATGGATTTTGTTGATTGTGAAAAAATTCCTTATCCTTTAGAGAAATATCGTGATGTATTTATGGGTGAAATGATATGAGTTCTGTCATTGCTTAAAAATAATCCACATGGAGTAGGGGGTGGGGTGGGAAGATGGGCCATAGGTTGATAATTGTTAAAGCCAGGTTATAGAGCTAGAGGATTCATTATGCTAGTCTCTGTACTTTCTATGTGTTTAAATATTTTTGATATATGAAGTTAAAACAAACCCTGGGCTCCATCCCAGGGTTACTGAATCAGAACCTTTTAGGAGTTGAACATAGAATTCAGCATTTTTTATGAACATCCAAGGTGATTTTGCTGTAGATTAAAGAGGATCACTGCTCTGGGTATCTAGTGGGGGTGGTGGTGGTGTGACAGTTGTGATATAGTCTCTGTATGGCTTTTGTATTATTCTTGCATCTGTCCTATAAGTTTGAAATTATTTCAAAATAAAAAGTTCAAGGTGGGAAAAAAAAAAAGAGGATCACCGTCCCAGACCAAAGAAAAGGACTTTGATGGTGAGATGAATTTCAGGCATTTCAGACACTATTAGGTATGGGAAAATCATTCTTTGGTAGGTGTCTATACTAGTTTCCTACGGCTGCTTTAACAAAGTAGCACAAACTGAGTGGCTTAAAACAACAGAAATTTAGTTGTTCATGGCTGTTCTGGAGTCTAGAAGACTGAAATCGAGGTGTTTGCAGAGCCAAGCTCACTCTGAACCCTCTAGGGCAGGATCTTTCCTTGCCTCTTTCAACTTCTGGTAGCCGCAGGCATTCCTTGACCCGTAGGCATATGGCTCCAATCTCTGCCTCCCTCATCATATGGTGTGCTTCCTGTCTATGACTGTGTTTCTGTGTCCAAATTTCCCTCTTTTTATAAGAACACCAGCAATATTGGATTTAGGGCCTACCGTAATCCAGTAGAATCTCATTTTAACTAATTACGCCTGCAAAGACACTATTTCCAAAAAAGTTCCATTCTGAGGTTCTGGATAGACATGAGTTTCTGGGGGACACTATTCAACCCAGTCCAATCAATGTTCTTTTTTTAAAAACTTTTTATTTTGAAACAATTTCAAACTTACAGGAGAGTTAGAAAAATAATAGAATCCCCATACAGAAAACTCCAACATACACCCACCCAGATCCACCAATTTTAACATTTTCCCCCTTAACCATTTTTTTCTCCCTCCCTCCCTCCCTCCCTCCCTCCCTCCCTTCCTTCCCTCCTTCAGTTCTTTCTTCCTTCCATCTATCATCTATCAATTTATCTATCTATCTAATTTCTGAACATTTAAGAGCAGGTTGCACACATACTCATTGAACACTTAATACTTCCATGTAATTTCCCACAAACAAGGATATTCAATTTACCTTAAGTAATTGAACCTTAAGTTCAAGAAATTTAACATTTATACAAAGCTTACATTCTATATTCTAATTTTTTCTTATATTCCAATGATATCTTTTTGAGCCTTTTCTTTTCCATTCTTGGATCCCATCCAGTATCTCTTTAGTTTGTCCTTTTTTTTTTTAATTGTGGAATATATATATATATATATATATATATATATATATATACACATATATAAAATAAATCTTCTCATCCCAATCCTTCACAGGCATACCATTTTTGTGAGATTAATCATATACACCGTATCATAGTACCCTCACCACCATCCATTACTAGGACTTTCTCTTCACACCAAACAGAAACCCTGCATTCACTTTGCATTAACCCCCTGTTGCCTCTGCCCCCACCTCTGGTAACTTGTACTCTACTTTTGGTATATGTGAGTTTGCATATTTTCTGATACTTTCTTTGTGGTTATCATGGGGCTTAACTTTAACGACCTAAATCTATAATAATCTCGTTTTCTCTTTTGGAGACACGGAAGGTTCCCTGGCTTGATAGGCTATACAGCGGGGCCACTTCCTAGCCTTGGAAGCCTGAAGGTGGGCACCAGTCTGGGAAAAGGCCAAAGCATTGCATGCCTGAAGGCAGGCACCAATTTAGATAAGGGCTCCTTGCCGGGCTCCTTCTGTGCTCGTGTCTCCTGCTCCTGCTGTCCCCTGTCTAGCCCCAAAGACGTTGTCCCTTGAGATCAAAGACACGCAATCACACCTAATGGCTTTAGAAAAAATGTACCCTCCCTGAAATACCTGAGAACAGTCACATAGGAAACTACCTTGTATGCTATAAAAACCTGTAGAAATGAGTAGAATAAAACTTTCTTTTGCATGAACACAGAGATGGAGTAGGCTCCCTTCTTTCACATTCTCTGATACCAACTTAGCTTCAGTAGCACACACAAACTGTGTTCCTGTATTCCTCCATCATCCCCGTATTTATGTAGTTCTTGTCACAAATTACATATTTATACATTATGAGTCCCAAACCATTGATTTATCATTACATTTTATGCATTTGCCTTTTAGATCCTGTAAGAAGTAAAAAGTGGAGTTACAAATCAAAAATAAAATAATACTGGTGTTTATATTTACCCAAGTGATTATCTTTCCTGGAGGTCTTTATTTCTTGATGTGGCTTTAGTTAGTTGTCTAGTGTCCTTTCCTTTCTTTAGCATTTCTTGTAGGACTGATCTAGTGGTGATGAAGTCCATCAACTTTTGTTTATGTAGGAATGTCTCAATCTCTCCTTAATTTTTTTTTTTAAATACAGTTTTATTGAGATGTATTCACATATCATACAATCATCCATGGTGTGCAATCAACTGTTCACAGTACCATCATATAGTCGTGCATTCATCACCCCAATCTATTTTTGAACATTTTCCTTATACCAGAAAGAATCAGAATAAGAATAAAAAATAAAAGTAAAAAAGAACACCCGTATCATCCCCCCCATCCCACCCTATTTTTCATTTAGCTTTTGTCCCCATTTATCTACTCATCTATCCATACACTGGATAAAGGGAGTGCAATCCACAAGGTTTTCACAATTATACTGTCACCGCTTGTAATCTATATTTTTATACAATCATCTTCAAGAGTCAAGGCTACTGGGTTGGAGTTTGGTAGTTTCAGGTATTTACTTCTAGCTATTCCAATACATTAAAACCTAAAAAACGTTATCTATATAGTGGATAAGAATGTCCTCCAGAGTGACCTCTCAACTCCATTTGAAATCTCTCAGTGACTGAAGCTTTATTTCATTTCATTTTGCATCCTCCTTTTGGTCAAGAAGATGTTCTCAATCCCATGGTGCTGTGTCCAGATTCATCCTGAGGAGTCATATTCTGTGTTGCCAGGGAGATTTACACCCCTGGGAGTCAGGTCCCACGTAGCGGGGAGGACAGTGAGATCACCTGCCAAGGTGTCTTAGTTAGAGAGAGAGGGCCACATCTGAGCAACAAAGAGGCACTCAGGGGGAGACTCTTAGGCACAATTATGTGCAGGTTTAGCCTCTCCTTTGCAGTAACAAGCTTCATAGGGGCAAGCCCCAAGACTGAGGGCTCAGCATGTCAAGCTGTCAATCCCCAGTGTTTGTGAGAACATCAGCAACAATCCAGGTGAGGAAGTCCAACACCTCCGCATCCTCCCCTAGCTCCTCAGGGGGGCCCTGAATATATATTTTTATTTTCTGCCCAAATTACTTTGGGATGTGTTGCTATTTGACTCTAACCTATACAGACTTACCATATCTCACTTCCTATTCAAAGTTCCATGTAATTGTGGTGTTTGAACAAACTGTAGAAGTAATATTGTTTAGAAAATATAGATCCTACACCAAATAAACATGTCTTCCCTTGGTCTCACATGGAAGTTGAAGTTTTAACACACAGTCAGTTTCAACCTTTACCGTTTGGCCCAATTTGCCCTAATCTTAACCAGAACTGCTTCATTCATATCTCTAATTGAAGTCTGGGCTCTTTTTCAGCTTTTTTTTTTTTTTTAACAGTTGCTGTATCTGTTAATACTGACATTCGTATCTGTCGAGCTCTAGCTCTGAGTTTCAGGTGTCACACAGAAACCCAATGTTCCACAGACCAATCAGGTTGTACACCAAGAGATCAACATCTCAGAGTTTGGAGATAGCCATTACAATTCAGGAATAGATTTGACTACTGTAAGAGCTTACAATCTAGGAACCATTACAATAATCATTTCCCTGTTAGGCTGTGTTCTAAGACTGAATTTTGAGTTTACGCATTGTAGTTAGTCTCTTCTTAATTTTTGAAAGACCGTTTTGCTGGATATAGAATTCTTGGGTTGCAATTTTTTGCTTTTAGCACTTCTAATATGTTGTCCCATTGCCTTCTTGCCTCCATGGCTTCCAATGAGAAATTGGCAAGTAACCTTATTGAAGCTCCCTTGTATGTGACACATTGCTTCTCTCTTGCAGCTTTTAGAACCCCCTCTTTATTTTTGGCATTTGACAGTTTGATTATAACATGGCACAATGTGGATCTGTTGATCCACAGATCTAAACTTGTTTAGAGTTCATTGAGAATCTGGAATGGGTATAATCATGTCCATGCTCTTTTAAAAATTAATTTATTTTTTAAATTATGGTAACATATATACCATATAATTTGCTATTTTATCTATTTTTAAGTGTACAATTCATTGGTATTAATTACATTTACAATGTTGTGCTACCATCACCACTGTCTATTTCCAAAACTCTTTCATCATCCCAAACGGAAATTATGTACCTATCAAGCAATAACTCCCAACAGTATCCTTTTTATTTCTTATCAACTTAGAAAAGTCAGAGGTTAGCTATTCTTTTCCAGTAAGACATTTATGGCTCTTTCTGCTTCTTCTCACGCTGAGGAAATTTTGATCCCTAAATTTATCTCTCTTGATTTTGCTTATATTGTCTTAAAAGGGTGATTATAATATAGGCCCCTTCTATAATGTACACTCAGAATGACTTATCTGTATTACTTGGAATTTCAGCCCTACATGAAGCTGTGAAATATAAAAGTTTGTCTTCTGTATCTTCAACCTCTCTTCTATTATATCCTTTTCTACTTCTGTTTCCACCCTCCTTCAGATGCCCACTGTCTTTTATCCAGTCTTCCCACTATCAAGATACTACTCAAAAACTATCTGTTACACTCATTTATACCAAATTCTTGATTAGAATCAATGAAGTATTCTTCTCAGGGAGAGTTGATTTAAATAGGGCACAGGATTGAGCCAAAGTGTGTGTGTGAGTGTGTAAATTTAGTGATGGATTCTCAGGCATGAGGTAATCTAGTCAAGGAAGGATGTTTTGGGGGTGGTCAAGTTCCTCTCAAGTCCCTCTAAAATCTTACCATCTAGATTGTCACCTACACATCCCATTGGTATGGTGAGATAATGAAACTTTAGCTCTTTCTTCTGCAACATGAATGAAAACATTTAGCTGTGGTTGTAAGTAATAAAAAGCCAAAGTCAAACTTTCTTAAGCAATTAAGGGAATTTATTGGCTTAGAGAACTTGTTAAATCCAGAGGAAAGGGCAGACTTCAGGATTTGAGCTTTTCCATCGTCCATGTGTCATCTTCTTACTCAAGGTGGCTTCCCTCATGGTAGCAAAGTGGTTGCAGTAACTACAGGACTTACATCCACCTATTACATCAATGAAAGAGAGAGAGGGAGAGGGAGAGGAGAGGAAGAGGGAGGCGGGGGGAGAGGGAGGGGAGAGAAAGAGAGAGAGAGAGAGAGAGAGAGAGAGAGAGAGAGAGAGAGAGAGAGATAGAGATAGATAGATAGATAGATAGATAGATATTTTCTCTTCTCCCAAACTTCAAATTCAGGACCTGGGCTTCATTATGACTGAACCAATTTAAACCTGGGTTACTGCCTATCCATGAACAATGGCAGAGTCAAGTGATGTAGCATATATCAGTCAGGGCCTACACCTGGAACCTGGAGCTGGAGATGGGTGTAATTCCATTCAAATCTTAGGCTGTTTTATCATTGCAGAGGGATGGAAATGCAAGCTGGGGAATCAACCAATAATGTCCACTATAAAAGCAACATAATATTCCACTCCATTAAATACCATGGTTTAAACTTTTCCATTATTGTGGAACATTTAACTAGCTTCCAGTTTTTTATATTATGATATTATAAATTGGGTATTGCAGACCTAAATGAGGGAAATAGGCCAGCGTAAGGCACACTAGGGTATCTAGGAACTTTGGCAAAAGAGAGATTGCATGTCCTGTCTAAAGAAGATAGTTACCATCCAGTTGTAGCTGATTGTCACCAGGGAAGAATGTAAGCACACTGTTACCAGATTTTCCAGTTTTTGAAGAGAAGCCTGGGATGCATGTGGAATCTTCTAACTCTCAATTTTTAATTTTTTTAAGGTACCATGCAGGCCAAACAAAACACATTTGTGGTTAGATTTAGATCTGGACCACCAGCTTCTGTCATATTATGAATTGTGCTAGAATATTTTATGATACCCTCCCCAAAAGATGTGAGTTTCAGTCCTTTCATGGGCCAGGGCTGCTGGAATATGCTTAATACAAAGGAAGCCACAGTGGATAGAGAAGTGAGCAGTGTGCACATATATGAAGACTGCTTCATACATTCTTTGGCATGTTCTTAGAATTGTTTTCCTATTGGTAGGGATGAGTTTGCACCAAATCACCTTCACTGTCTCTTATCTAGGTTCTCTTATGACTTGTTTCTTATCTAGGTTCTCTTGTGACATCTCTTATCTAGGTTCTGTGAGAAACAGCTCAGCTTTTGAGAATGTCACATCCTGATTAGAGGTGTGACCTGTAGCCATGGGACAGAACTTTTCTTTTCCCTGTAATAAGCTGGCACATGGATTAATCCTGTGATTGTGATTTAGATGTCATCTTCCATCAGCTAATGATGTCCAGTATTATTGTTTCTAAAGGCATATAGATCTGAATTTGGGGAACACTAAACTTGTTTTAGACTCACCAATTAAAGAAAAATTATTTCCTTTTTTGTGTGTGCTAAGGTTCTTTTTGAGTGCAGATGAGTACTACAGCATCGCCCTTCTTTTCAAAAAGCTTCTCTTCAGTTAGAAATATCAGAAGGCAGAAACTACAGCGTTTTCATCTGGTGACTTCATGTTCTGAGTATAACATTAACAGTACTGTATTTAGTAAAGGCTCAATACTTACTTTTGGATTTTTAAAAATAGTTACTGTGCTTCTCAGGAGATCAATAGCTGATTTGAGTTATTCTAACCTTCATTTTATTAAATATTCATAAAAACTTCCAGCATTTATTGAGTCAAGCTCAGGGCTAGGTAGGCTTTTGGTATATAGAAGTTAACAGAGGATATTCTGGAAAGCAGAACAGCTGGTAGAGGAAGACATAAAATGGATGGTTGCATTATTCTTTATATGTCCCAGCATCTCTAGACATTTAAATTAGGAAAGTGAAAAATGGAACGTAAGAGGGCCTTTTGGACAAATGTCACATTTCTCATGGTAGCTTTAGCTTTTGGATCTGGGAGTGGGAAATGAGGGCATGGGAACTGAAGTGGAACAGAAGAAGGAATTTTATATTAAATATTTCATTTTAGAGCTCAAAGTACTGGACACACACTTAAGTTTTGCTGCTTCATAGTCACGTATTCATGCAATAACATTTATCAAGTACTTTCCATAAGTCGGACACTATGCTAGGCATTAAGTAAGATATAAAAATGAGTGGAGCAGGTATTAGAGGATTCTCTAGTGGGATAAAATATTGCACAAATTAACCTAGAAAATAAGGTTGAATATATTAGTTGCCACAAACCTACAGAAACAAGTACTAAGGAAATTCACAAAATTTACAGGTAACTTCTGGCTGCAGGATCTAGGAAGGAGGACATCCACAGTTCAAGTATCAGTACAATATTTGTAGAGAAAAAGAGTTAGTGGTTATTTTATCTCTACTTAGCTTGTGGTCTTCCAAATCAACTACCCTTGAGGATAAAAAAATGTAAATGAGGGCCCTTTTCCTTCATATAAACACATAATAGCACCGTGTGGTTTCCTGCTCATTTGCCGTAAGTGACTTCCCTCTTCAATCTCCCGAGCGCCACAGAACTAATCAACAAGACAAGGGAGAACTTCCTAAGCACGCAGACACTTTGGAAGGGGCACGGAAAGAGTAACTGACAAAAAAAGTTAATACTTTAAAAAGTGATTGGGATTACTGGGCATTAAGAATCAGACTATGTAAACCAGATATATGAACAAGAAGATAATGTCCCCCAATTCAATCTAAAAATTCAGTAATCCCTGCGAAGGGCTCCTGCTCGCCTGGGCCGGAGTCTGGGACTCCCCTCACCGAGCCCGCGCGAGTTGGCTCAGGGGAGCGGTGACCCCTTGCGGAGACTTCGGGGGGCGGAGAGCAATTCTCGTCCTTTTCGCGGTCCTTCCTCTAACAACCCTGGTTTTATCAGGTCTAGCTAGCGGACCAACTAACATCTTCACTTAACCGCCCCAAGCCCAAGAGCAGCCAAGCAGGGAGGCGCACGTGAACGCGCCGCCGCCGCCGCCGCCGAACAGCAGGGAGGGCACCTCTCCCTCCAGGAGCGCGCACGGCGCGCCGAGGGCCCGGACGCGCGCGCTCCCGACTCGCCTTCTCCTCGGCCCGCCTTCTCCTCGGCCCGCCCCCTCCCTCGCCTCTTCCTGCTCGTCGCCTCGCTCCCCTCCCCTCTCGGCTCTCTCCGCCCTGCTCCCTCCGCCCCCGCCCCCTCAGGGCTCTGGCGGCAGCTGAGTGAAAGCTACGGGCCGGGCCGCAGAGCGCGGGGCGGCGGATGGGACGCGGGTGCCTGGCAGAGTTGTTGTTCCGGCAGCGCCCGCGGAGACGTGAGGAGGTGAGACGACGGCGGGGTCTTAGAGGCCTGAGGACTGCTCGGCGGCCGAAAGCCGCGGGCCGGAGATATTGGTGGCTGGACTCAGCCAGGGGAGGGTCGGGTTTGGAAACCCGCCCGGGACAGGGATGCAGGGTGACGGAGAGGAGGCACGGGAGCGGGTTCAGGGTTGTCGGCAGCCTCCTGGGCTCCGTGATTGTCTCCCCGGCTGCTCCTCGCGGCCCGGGCGGGCGGGGTGGCGCCCCTCACCTGGGGCCGGGGTGGTGGCTTTGGCGGCCAGCCGCCTCCAGCTGCGGCCCCCTGACATTGCCTCCGCCTCTCGCTGCTGCCTTGTGGCTGCTGCCGGGTTCGCAGTCCCAGCAGCCCTGCGTCCGGAGTGCGTGTGGTTAAGAGTATTTTCTTACCCACACGTAGGCATCTGTTCGTGACCGTGTCTTGCCCTCGCGCTCCCCCTTTCCCCGCCCGGCGCTTTGCTCCGCTCCTGCTGTTGATGCTGTGTTTTGCAGTCTGGGATGGGCAGGGTCCTGGGGCAGATATCTACCTGTAAAGAATGCCTCGCTTCAAAGTTGATCTCCTGGGCCATGACAAACATCCCCTTTCCCCGCCCGAGTTGTGGGTGCTCAGTGTCCTGTTAACTGAGTCAAAGTTTCTGAGACTGGGCTAATACTTTGCACTGGTCGCCAACGGTGCAGGGCTGGGCAGTACGTCAGAATGTGGAAAGGGGCCACCGGCCAGCGGGAGGTGGCCGGGCGCAAGGGGGCTGGACTGAGAGCTCTCGTTTCTGCTCTTTGGGCAGAGTGTCCAGGTGCCTGTGTATTCCCTTTGGACCTCTCAGATAGAGTTATCTTAGAAAATGTACCAAAATTTGGGTGGTCACTTGCAAAAATTCTTGCAAGTGAAGAGAAACGCAGATCTCACGCTAGGGTTAAGGAGAACTTCCGTTTGCTTGGCAGCTTTCAGCGCTAACTGGAAACTGATTTCCAGGCCTGCATATTCCATACTGGAAGGTTTAGGAATCTTTGATACATTTAAATTTTCTTGGACATGATGGGTGGAGGTAGTTGCTTGTTACATTTCTGAAAATATAATTTCACAGAAACCTTCTGACTTTTTTCATAATAGCGTTTATATATGGCTTCTGCTTCACTTCTGTAGAATATCCAGCAGTTTTGATGTCAGAAGATACGGATGAAATTTGCTTTTGTTCAAATTGGAAGAGGATTTTGCTCATGTGAAATACTTGTCAACAAAGTTCTAGCACTGGAAAACTGGCCAGTGATTCCTTGTCTCAATAGAGCCCCACATGTAGCTGAGAATGAGACTGCAAAGGAGAAAAGCTAGAAAATCATCAAATTGTGTTAAGTGGTTTACCTGCTTGGGAGTTGAGCCAAGATTTTGAGTTAGACTGGTGTCTATACTAAATCAGTTCAAGATGTGCTGTGATATTATGTATTAAGTCACCTAGGGGAGAAGCAGATGTAGTAGAGCAGTGCTTCTATGTGAACATACTTATATAGCCTACACTGTACAATAGAAATCTGGAAACAAGATACTAGGTCCCAGTACTATTGGGACATATAAGACTAAACCAACCAACATTAAGAAGTGTGACTGCAAATGTATGAAGCTTTTTTTTTTTTACATGAGTTATTTGATGGGAATTTCCACACTTTTTCCTTTGATAATTGTTTTATGATTCATATAATTTTCTTAAAATTTTTTATTAGAGAAGTTGCAGGTTTACAGAAAAATCGTGCAGAAAGTACAGTGCTCCCATGTACTCCCCGCACAGTTTTCCCTATTATTAACATTTTGAGTTAGTGTAGTACTTTTGTTACAATTGATGAAACAATATTATTATATTATTAACTATAGTCCGTGGTTTACATTAGGATTCACTCTTTGTTTTGTACTGTTCTATGCATTTTAAAACAATTTTTATTCTTATAACATAAACAACTTAAAATTTCCCGTTTTAACAACTTTTAAGTATAGAATTCAGTTGTGTTAAATACATTCACAATGTTGTGCTACCATCACTAACTATCACGGATCGTTGTCTTTTCATTATAGTAGTTATGTTTTTATTTGAATGAAAGACTTTTATTAGGTATGTGAAATAGGAATTTTTATGTTTATCAACTCACCAGTTCTAAATTTGTTGCTTCTAAAACCTTATGCTTAATTTTTTTTCTTTGCCTTAACCCAAACTTAAAATCACTCAATTACCGTATGTTTACTTGAACTTTGAGATGATACAGCATTAAAGCTGAAAGTCCTTTTATCCATTCACTTAGAGTAGTTTGAGGAAGGAATTCTGTTGTGCCAAGTAAAAATATTATGTGTGGGAGACATCCGGCTTCCAGAGATTGACTTTGAAGAGACTAGTAGCTAAGTAGCAAAAATTTCTTGCATTGTGGGCATAAAACTGGGACCAAATTACATCTACCATTGTCTTGTTGATGTGGTGTGGCTGGATAGAATGCGTTTGGAGAATGAAGTATAGATACTGTAGCCTATCCAGTTCCCGGACACAGAGCTTTTTTGCCATGTCTCACAAGTTTTAATGAATTGTTACATGTGTACAGCTCTTGCCTTTTATATATGGGTCACCCACTGGGTCTGAGGATGAACAGTAGCCCAAGGCTGTACCAACTGCTGGTACTTAAAAGACAGCTGAGGAATTTCTTATGGAAAAAACTCTTATAATCATTTGCCACCACAAACAGTGGAGGTATAAGTACAGACTTGAGACTGATTTTATTGTAAAACATACTCAATTTTTAAGGAGAGTTTTTATATTGAGAATTTGGAGAAAACATGGCTTGACTTGACTCTTGGCTTTTCAGAATGGGGAATAAGTTTCACTTTATGATCAGAATTTGAAATTAGGTATAAGTTTGTGAAATTGGGTATAAGTTTATTAGGATCATGGATCCTAATAAGGAAGATTTAATGCAGTTAAGCAGAACTTGAATCGCAACATTCTACTTTCCATGTATCATTTACTTTCATATTGTACTTATTCAACAAACAGGATGCCATATTATTATTTGAGTATAGCAAGTTTGTGCTCATGCTAACTCTTTTTTTAGGTGTAAGTTTTGGGGATTTTCCTGGGAAACTTCCTGGTATACATTCAGTTGATTTGGAGTTAGAGAGATTTAGGCTAAGATTAATAGTGTATTTGAAATTCTGAGCCTTGTTTTCTAAATAGCCTCAAAAATGGAAAATAATTCTTTGTAAACATGCATGAAAAATTTGGTTACAGACTGTGTTGTTGTGATAGACATAGTACAGCCAAAAATATATTCAAGAACTTACTCCCTGCTTACCCAGTTTAGTAAGCTTAAACAAGAAATTATTTTTTTTTCTGTAAAAGCCTGATTTCTCCACTATATCAAGTCTAATGGCTGTTTGCTCTGCCATCTTCCCTCTGCCTATTCTAAATTCAACAAATAGTACACATCTCTAGTTCATGGCAAAAATTTAATTCCAGTAGAGAATTCTTAGTAATGGGCGTCTTGTTGAGGGATGCAAGCTTATTCCAGGGGAATTTTTACTGGGAAACAGCAGGTATGGAAAATATAGTTTTTTATAGCTCTGGTATTCTCTGTATCCTGGGTTCTCAATGGGGAGGAGGCATGAGCACAAAAGTGTCAGAATTATTTGGATTATTATTTTTTTCATACTGTACAGTTCCTCCTTCTGTTCCTCTCAACCCTTTGCTAGTGAGTCATTGTTACTAGTAGGAATGTGTTGTGTCCCTAAGGTGAGTGGGGTTGAACAAAGACTGAGAACCTAGACCCTGGGCCCTTGGCCCTTGGCTGATACTTTCTAAGCCAAATTTCCACTCCCTGTAATATGCCTTCTGGTGATATCAGCTGACTTCTCTGTTATTCTTGTTTTTGAGGCTGAAGAGAAATATGAATTGTGGTGGAAAAGAGACTAACTATCCAAGAATAAGATGATTGAAGTATAGTACACATGGAAGAGACTAGGAGATTGTTTAGCTGAACATTTATCAAACTTTTTGACTGTGACCTGCAGTTAGAAATACATTTATATCCTGAGCTAGTGTACGCGTACACATACACATACTTGAAGTTGGAAAAATTTGGCGAAACCATACTTATATTTTCAGTGCTGTGCTGGAACTCACTCATATTGGCATGCAATAGCAATTGTGTACATATCTTCCCAAGCGACATCATGTTTATAGCTTGAAATTGACCACCGTGGGAATATTTATACCTTACTCCAGGGAAATCAGCAAATGATACAATTCAGGGTTTTCTCCCCCTTTTGATAGCCAGTTGCTACACATTTACAGCACACTACACCTATAACATACCTTATTTTCTGTTCTATTTCATTTCATTTTAAAAAAATGCTGGGGTTTTGACCCCCAAATTTATTTTATATCTTGTTAATAGATAACATTTATATGTAGTCTGAAAAACTGGTTTAGCCCAACCCTTCACTTTGTAGATGCACATGTTAAAAGCCTAAAGTCCAAGGTCATAAAGCTAGTTATTAGCAAAGCCAGGTCTCCATACTTCTAATCTAATGTTGTTGCTACTGGACTTCTGTCTTTTAACCCACGCCATTCATTTAGCTGAGCTGGAGTGCTTACTGTGTGCAAGGCATTGTGTTAAGCAGTTTGAATAGATATGAATAAGGCATGAATCTTAACTTGGAGGGTTTCATGCTTATGGGGGCTAAAATATGGAAAAAAGATAATGTAAAGCAGAAAGCAATGGGTGGTAAAAAGATACAGATAAGGCTCTATAAGAATTTAGAGGAGGGAGAGATTACCTTTAGTTGTAAGGATAAGGGAAGAGATGACATTTGAACTGTGCTTTGAAGAATAAATAGGATTGGATATGTGGAAATAGGACGAATAGAATGGATAGAAAGGCCTGTCTGGGAGAGGGACTAGCGTGATCAAAGGCAGTAAGGCATGGAAGGGGAAAAGTGAGTAGTGAAAGAGCAAGGCAAGAAAGGTCAGTTAGTACCAGATGTATTAAGAGCCTTGAATGCCGGTTTTCCTTTCTGCTTTTCAGTTTATCTTTCATTTTTATCTGTGTAGTCATCTAGTACTTTTTAATATTAAATAAGCTTTATATGCTGTGCCCCTGATTAAAATATGTTTGAAAATAACCTTAGAGTAAGTGCTGAAGGGAAAAAATTATTAGTGCTAGGGAAGCAACCTTGAGTTTACCAATCCTAAAACTGTAGAAAAAGGAAAATATTTTCTTTGTAAGGAGATACCAGTGTTTTTTGTTTTGCTGAGTAGACAGCATCAAATTGGCTGTAGCAGTAGGAAGCAGTTTTGAAAGTCTTTTCAAAGGGTTTTCTAAACTGTTATTTCTAAATGATTGGATCTTAATTTTCAGAGGCAGGTCTGGTTCAGGCAGAAAGGCAGTTTATACAGATCCACAGCTGAACAAACTAGCTTTCAAAATTTGTGGCAACAAGTCTGGGTATATCATACCAAATCCAGTTGTGAAGAATTGATGGATTCTTTATTAAAAGAACTTTCTTGGATTTCGGCATTAATGTGTTTGACAGCCTGTATGACTAAGGGTGTTTTGAAGTCTTGGACGGAGCTTACCTTGTTCCACAGGGGAATTGGGTTGTTAGAAATGAAGAAAAGTGACAGTAAGCTGTGTCTGTTAGTCAGGTTAAACTGCACTGGTGGCAGTTACGTAAGGTTTTGTCTGCTGGTGATTTCACACTTACTGCTTCTAATTAAAATGATGCACAATTTGCTTCTTTTTGACCCACCGGTTCTGTAAAGGTAAATGCCCTCTTAGAGTGTTGCCCAGGTAGCACTACCTACGGAGAATGTTTAATATCTCATCACTCAAGTGTGTGGAAAATTTTGGTAATCTTGATAATGAAGTTGCTGTAATAAATAACTGCTTTGTTGGTAAAAAGCTGGGCATCTTGTGGATGGTTAAAAAGAGGTTTTTGGATGAAGCTTGAGTTCAACATAAATATGAATTATGTCTTCTTGTACTGTTTTCACTATTTATTTAAGCTTCTTATATGTAGACTGTGTTGTTCTGTCATTTTAGAAGGTTTCAGCCCTTTCATATGAGCTGTTGCACAAGATAGCACACCCTAAATGATATGATAAGAGTTCACATGCACCATACCTCAGATACCTCACACCAGTTGAATGGAGTAGCTAATCATGTCAGCACAGGTCCCCTACCCCATGCCTTTTTGAGACATGTCACGTTTCACAGATTGTGGTTATTAGAATCCTTCCAACATTTTTTGCCACCATTTTTTTGGTGCAAACTGTGATGTTGGTATCCTTAATTTAAACAATGCAAACATTTTCTAAAGACACACGCACACACACACACCATTAGTGGTGTAAATTTGTAGTGAAAATGTAGTCTACCTGGCAAATGACTTAAAAAAAGACAGTGAAGACAGTGGTCTTGAAGGCTATCATGTGAAGCATTCACATATATGAAAGGGATACTAACCCAAAAGGATTTCTTATGTCACATTTCCAGGAAAGGAGCACATTTTACAAAGCAAGTGTAGAATTTATTCATGTTCCAGTGAGGAATTTCTCAACTCCCCACTCATCCACTGACATATCTATATTCTCCCTCATCTGTAGTAAGCAAATAGGACTTTAAAATCAGACTTCCAGTACAGGGGATTCAAATAACAAAACACTATTTTTAGAAAAAATACAAAACTTTGGTTTAAGTTTTAAAGGTTTAAGAAACATATAACACTAGTTTAAAAAGTAATTATAATAATAACACTCATTTTTGAGAAAATGTATAGAGTGTTTATTCTGTGCTTTAAGATGTATTTATCATTTTGAAGCCTTCAGTTAAGAGCGTTATATAAATGAAGATGGTCAGTAGAGTGGTTATTAGGTATTTTTTGAATAATTTATTTCTCTGTAGTAAATTTATCTTGCTATAACATTTAGAATAGATTACAGTCTTACTTTAGTTTAGTGAAAAATCAACTATGAAAGGGAGCCTATACATGAGCCGGCAGGCAATGAAGTTGTTTTAGAGTAATTTAGTTATTTCAGCAGCTCTTTGCCACGAGACTTCATTCATTTTTTTTATTGGGATTTTACCAAAGCTGGTCTCTCATTAAATGTATTCTTTAATCTGTGACTCATGTTTGCCCTGCTGTCAAGGGTCGTGTTTGGACTAATGAATTCTTTTTTCCCATTTAAAGTGGAAAGCTATTATATGAAATTAATAGTTTAAATTGATTGTTTTATTTATAATTTTTGTTTTTAAATCTTTACACACACATATGTATAAGTAGAGAAAATAATATAATGAGCTCCCATTTCCTTCAGCTTCAACAGTTATCAACTCAGAGCCTATCTTGCTTCATTTGTGTCCCCCAAATCCCAGATATCATCATTTTAACTGGTAAATATTTCAGTATGTATATGAAAATATAAAGACTCTTTTAAAAAAGATGAACATAAATATCACTATGATAAAAAATGAATAATCTTTCAATATCTTCAAATATCCAGCTAAGTTCTAATTTCCTTGATTGTCTCCTAATTTTTTTGCAAAACGGTTTTATTCGCTCACCATACAATCTATCCAGAGTGTACAGTCAGTGGTTCTCAGTATAAACACAGAGCTGTGCTTTCTTCACCACAATTTTAGAACATTTTCATGGCTCCAAAAAAGAAAAACCCCATTCCCCTTATACCCCCCTATTATTGACACTTAGCATCAGTTGTGGTACCTTTGTTATAACTGATGGAAGAACATTAAGATATTGCTGTTAACTATAGTCCATGCTTTGCATTAGGTGTATTTTTTCCCATATACCACCCTATTATTATACTTGGTAATTGTGACATATATTTGTTCTAATTCATGGAAGAACATTCTTGTATTTATACTGTTTTAACTACTTTCATCATCCACAACAGGGTTTACTATGTTATAAAGTCCCTTGTTTCATTCTCTAGCTTTTCTTCTAGTGATATACACATCTCTAAACTTCCCCTTTCAACCACAATCACATACACGATTCAGTGCTGTTATTGACATATGTGATAATTTGCTGCCATCACCTCCATCTATTTCCAAACATTTACAATCAAACTTTTTAAAAAATTCTGTGCAAATTAATCATCAGTTCCCCTTTCTCTATCCTCATTCTATCTCCTGGTATCCTATACTCTAGATTTTAGCTCCATAAATTTGCTCATTATAATTAGTTCATATTAGTGAGATCATACAATATTTGTACTTTTGTGTCTGGCTCTTTCACTCAACATAATGTCCTTAACGTTTATCCAAGTTGTTGCATGCATCAGGACTTCATTCCTTTTTCACCTGAATAAGATTCCAATCATATATATATATTATATATACCAGAATTTATTTATCCATTCATCAGTTGATGGACTCTTGGGTTGTTTCCATTTTTTTGAAATTGTGAATAATGCTGCTATGAATATTGGTGTGAAATGTGTGTTTGTGTCTCTGCTTTTAGTTCTTCTCCGAACATATACCTAGTAGAGGGATTGCCTGATCATATGGCAGTTCTATACCTAGCTTCCTGAGAAAACACCCAAACTGTCTTTCACAGCATCTGTACCATTTTACATTCCCACCAGCCAAGAATAAGTGTTCCTTTTTCTCCACATCCTCTCCAACACTTGTAGTTTTCTGGTTTTTTTAATAGTGGCCATTCTAGTAAGTGTGAAATGATATCTCATTATGGTTTTGATTTGCGTTTCCCTATAGCTAGTGATATAAGCATCTTTTCATGTACTTTTTAGCCATTTGTATATCCTCTTTGGGAAAAGTATCTATTGAAGTCTTTTGCCCATTTTTAAATTGGATTATTGTTTTTTTTTATTGTTGAATTGTAGGATTTCTTTATATATGCTGGATGTTAAACCCTTATCAGATATGTGGTTTCCAAATGTTTTCTCCCATTGAGTAGTAGCCTGTCTTTCCACCTTCTTGACGAAGTCCTTTGATGCACGAAAGTGTTCAGTTTTGAGGTGATCCCATTTATCTATTTTTTCTTTTAATTGCTTGTGCTGTGGGTGTAAGGTCTAGGAAACCACTGCCTACCACAACATCTTGAAGATGCTTCCCTACATTTTCTTTTAGGAATTTTATGTTCCTGGCTCTTATATTTATGCCTTTGATCCATTTTGAGTTAACTTTTGTATAAGGTATGAGATAGGGGTCCTTTTTCATTCTTTTGGATATGGGTATACAGTTCTCCCAGCATTATTTGTTGAAGTGACTGTTCTGTCCCAGTTAAGTGGACTTGGCAGCCTTGTCAAAAATCCATTGACCATAAATGTGAGGGTCTGTTACTGAACTCTCAGTTTGATTCCATTGATCAGTATATCTATCGTTATGCCAATACCATGATGTTTTGACCACTGTAGCTTTGTAATATGCTTTAAAGTCAGGAAGTGTGAGTCCTCCAACTTTATTTTTCTTTTTCAGGATGTTTTTGGTTATTGGGAGCCCCTTACCCTTCCAAATAAATTTGGTAATTGGCTTTTACATTTCTGCAAAGTAGGCTGTTAGAATTTTGATTGGGATTATGTTAAATTTGTAAATCAATTTGGGTAGAATTGACATCTTAATGACACTTAGCTTTCCAATCCATGAACATGAAATTTCCTTCTATTTATTTAGGTCTTCTTTGATTTCTTTTAACAATGTTTTGTAGTTTTCTGAATATAGGCCCTTTACATCCCTGGTTAAGTTAATTCCTAGGTATTTGATTTTTTTAGTTGCTGTTGAAAATGAAATTTTTTTCTTGATTTCTGCCTCAGCTTGCTCATTACTAGTATATGGAAACACTACTGATTTTTGTGTATTGATCTCATATCCACCACTTTGCTGAACTTGTTTATTAGTGCTAGTAGCTTTATGTGGATTTTCTAGGACTTTCTAAATATAGGATCATGTTGTCTGCAAATAGTGAAAGTTTTACTTCTTCCTTTCTTATTTGGATGCCTTTTATTTCTTTTTCTTGCCAAAATGCTCTAATGAGAACTTCTAGCACAATCTTGAATAGGAGTGGTTTCAGTGGGCACCCTTGTCTTGTTCCCGATCTTACTGGAAAGCTTTTAATCTCTCCCAATTGAGTATGATATTAGCTGTGGGTTTTTCATATATGTCCTTTATCATGTTGAGGAAGTTTCCTTCTATTCCTCTTTTGAAGAGTTTTTATCAAGAAATTATGCTGAATTTTATCTAATGCCTTTTCTCATTGATCAAGATGATCATGTGGTATTCTGGTTTGCTAGAGCTGCTGTTAAGCAAAATATCAGAAATGGATTGGCTTTTACAAAGGGGATGTACTAGGTTTCAAATTTATAGTTATAAAGCCATAAAAGTGTCCATACTCAGGCATCAACAAGAGGATACCCTTACTGAAGAACGGCCGATGGCATCAGAACACCTCTGTTGGCTGGGAAGGCATGAGGCTGGAATCTGCTTGTCCTTTGTTCCTGGGTTGTGTTTCAAAATGGCTTTCTCCAAAATGTCTCTGGGTTCTGTCTTTGTTCCTCTCTCTTAGCTCCTGTGTGTCCTTGCTTCTTTTTCCCAGGTCATTTCTCTATAAGCATCTGGGGGTCCTCTCTTAGCTTCTCTGGGGCAAACTCGGGGCAAACATCCTTCTGTTTGCATCTCCAAGTGTCTCCAAGTGTCAGTGTCTGTGTTGGCTCTTGAGCTTTCTTAAGTACTCCAGTAAACTAATCAAGTCCCACCCTGAGTGGGTGTGGTCCACACCTCCTTAATCAAAGGTGTCACTCACAGTTGAGTGAGTCACATCTCCATGGAAACACTCAGTCTAAAGGTTCCACCCTAATCAAAAGACTAATAAGTCTGCTCCCACAAGATTGCATTAAAGAACATGACTTCTGTGGGAGACATAATAGATTCAAACCAGCACGTGGTTTTTTCCCCTTTTTTGTTAATGTGGTCTATTACATTAATTGATATTCTTGTGTTGAACCATCCTTGCATACCTGGAGTAAAACTCACTTAATCATGGTGTATAATTCTTTTAATGTGCTTTTGGGTTTGATTTGCTAGTATTTTGTTAAGGTTTTTTGCATCTGTATTCATAAGAGAAATTGGTGTGTAATTTTGTTTTCTTGTAATATCTTTATCTGGCTTTGGTATTGGGTGTTATTGGCTTCATAGAATGAGTTAGGTAGTGTTCCCTCCTCTTTTTTGTAAGGGTTTATGCAGGATTGGTATATATTCTTCTTGAAATGACTGGTGGGATTCACATGTGAAGCCTTCTGTTCCTGGGCATTTTTTTCTTTTTGTTGTTGTTGTTGAGAGGTTTTGGATGACTGATTCAATCTCTTTACTTGTGATTGGTTTGTTGTGGAGGTCTATTTCTTCTTGAGTCAGTTTAGGTTGCTAGTGTGTTTCTAGGAAATTGTCCATTTCTTCTAGGTTGTCTATTGATGGCATACAATTGTTCATAGTATCCTGTTATGATCCTTTTTATTTCTGTGGGGTCAGTGGTAATGATCCCCCACTCATTTCTGATTTTATTTATTTGTATCTTCTTCCTTTTTATCTTTGTCAGTTTAGCTAAGAGTTTGTCAATTTCATTGATTTTCTCAAAGAATCAACTTTTGGTTTTATTGATTCTATTTTTTTTCAATTCTATTTATTTCTGCTCTAATCTTTGTTGCTTTTTTCCTTCTGTTTGTTTTGGAGTTAGTTTGCTGCTCTTTCTCTAATTCTTCCAGGTGTTCAGTTAGGTTTTTGATTTGAACTCTTCCTTTTTAATGTAGGAGTTTAGGGCTTTAAATTTCCCTCTCAGCACTGCCTTTCCTGCATTTCATAAGTTTTGATATGTTGTGTTCTCCTTTTCATTTGTCTCGAGATATTTACTGATTTCCCTTGCAGTTTCTTCTTTGATCCACTGATTGTTTAAGATTGTGTTTAACCTCCATACATCTGTGGATTTTCCAGTTCTCTGCCTGTTTTTGATTTCCAGCTTCATTCCATTATGCTCAGAGAAAGTGCTTCATATAGTGTCAATCTTTTAAAATTTATTAAGACCTGCCTGTGACCCAACATGTGGTCTATCCTGGAGAGAAAGATCAATGATTACTTGAAGAGAAGAATGTGTATCCTGCTGTATTGGGGTGCAATGTTCTATATCTGTATGTTAGGTCTAGGTTCATTTATCAAATTATTTAGGTTCTCTCTTTCCTTATTGATCCTCTGTTTAGATGTTCTGTCTATTGATGAGAGTGGTGTATTGAAATCTCCAACTATTATTGTAGAGTTGTCTATTACTCCCTTCAGTTTTGCCAATGTTTGCCTCCTGTATTTTGGGGCACCTTGGTTAGGTGCATGGATATTTATGATTATTATTTCTTCTTGGTGAATTGCCCTTTTTATTAATTTATAGTGTCCTGCTTTGTCTCTTACAACATTTTTGCATTCAGTCTATTTTGTCTGATATTATTAAAGCTACCCCAGCTCTTTTTGGTTACTGTTTGTGTGAAATATCTTTTTCCATCTGTTCACTTTCAACCTATTTGTATCCTTGGATCTCAAATGAGTCTCCTGTAGACAGCATATAGATGGATCACATTTTTAAAATCCATTCTGCCAATCTGTGTCCTTTGATTCGGGGGTTTTACCCACTAACATTTAGTGTTATTACTGTATAGGCAGTACTTCAACCATTTTATCCTTTGGCTTTTATTTGTCATATCTTTTTTTTTTTTCTCTCTTTTTATCCTTTCAGTTACCCTTACTGATAATCTTCCTTTCTATACTCCCTTCCAAGCCTCTTTCTCCTGTCTTTTCTTTTTCAGCCTGCAGAACTCCCTTTAGTATTTCTTGTAGGGCAAGTCTCTTATTAGTGAACTTTCTCAGCCTCTGTTTATCTGTGAATATTTTAAACTATTCCCCATTTTTGACGGCTGGTTTTGCCAGATAAAGAATCCTTGGCTGGCATTTTTTCTCTTTTGGTATGTTAAATATATCCCACCACTGCCTTCTCGCCTCCAGGCTTTCTGACGAGAAATTGGCACTGAGACTTACTGGGCATCCCTTGTATGTGGTGATTTGCTTTTCTCTTGCTGCTTTTAGAATTCTCTCTTTATCTTTGGCATTTGACAGTGTGATTAGTATGTGTCTTCAAGTCAGTCTATTCACATTTATTCTGTTTGGAGTATGTTGTGCTTCTTGGATATGCATATTTTTGTCTTTTATAAGAGCTAGAAAATTTTCAGCCATTTTTTCCTAAAATATTCTTTTTGCCCCTTTTCCCTTCTCTTATCCTTTTGGGACACATGATGCATATGTTTGTGTGCTTCATGCTGTCAGTCGATTCCCTGAGACCATTCTTTTCTCTATTTGTTGTTTCCTCTGTTTGATTGCAGATGTCCTGTCTTCTAGGTCACTGATCCTTTCTTCTGCCTATTTAAATCTGTTGTTGCATGCCTGTAGTGTATTTTAAATCTCATCTATTGTGCCTTTCATTCCCATAAGATCTATTATTTTTTTTTGCATGCTTTCAAATTCCTCTTTCCCTCACCCAGTGTCTTCTTAATATCTTTTATCTTTTATCCATATTTTCCTACATCTCCTTGGTTTAGAAGGTTTTTTTGAACATCTTTGATAAATTGTTCCAAATTCTGTATCTCCTATGACTTTTTAATTTGTTCCTTTTACTGGGCCATATCTTCCTCTTTGTTAATATGGCTTGTAATTTTTTTTAATGATATCTGGGCATCTGATTATCTTGATGGATTTCTTCTGAAGGTTAGTTTTTCTCTCTTTTCTAGGATATTGTTGTTCATTGGGTTTGTGTTAAGGCCCTTCTTTGGCAATTGGTTTGTCAGTATTTCCCAGCCCAAACAGGGTCAGATACCTGCATAGGGGACACAGAGCAGATCAAAAGGGCTCTGGGGAGAGGGTCAGGAAGGACTTCAAAAACTGTTTTTTGATTCAGCTTTACAAGGCTGCACTTTCCTGGCATGCCCACCAGGTGGTACTCTTTGCCACAACTCCTTTTGGATGCTTTCCCAAAAGTGTACTTACCTGACCTGCCTGGGAGGTGGTGTTCTTCAGCAACCTATTCTGCTCAGTCCTATGAAGGCAGGCAATTTTTATCCCTTTGCCAGTTTCATGGGTGGAAACAATGGCCCCTGGGGTGCCTGACTGGATGGGGCTAGAACAGTGGTATTCTTCTAAATACTCTGGCCATTAGCTGGGCTGTGTCCCCCTCCGTACCTGGGGTGGAGGACTCCTGTAGCCATCCCAGTCCATAGCAGGGATCAGATTACCTGAAGCTGGTTGCCTCCAGGATGGGATGTGGGTGCTAGGACTTGCAGCAGGAATTACTTATTCACAGTCTCTCACCCCAGTTTCTTCGTCTCTTCATCCCACAGGGATGCTGCACAGAAATCCCCTGGTCTCTTGAGCCCCAGAACAGTTGATTCAGGCAATTTCTGCCTGCCCACTTGCTGCTTTTGGGAGAGGAGTGAGCCCTGAAGCTTCTTCCCTTTTCCACCATTTTCCTGGAAACTAGACCAGTGTTTTGATTTGCCTTTGTCCAAACTTGCTCTGTGCAGAAGTGTATTACTGCTTATCAAAATGATACTGAATGGTAATTTAGTTAATGTCTTCTTCCCTCCATCTGTTTTTTCCTCAATATTTCTAGCATCTACTCTACCACTAGCCCAAGCTTCCTGGCAAAGCCAACAGGAAAATTAAATTGGATACTATTATTATTCAAATCCTAGGACCTTCTATTTGCCAATATTAGAGAGCCCATACCATTTTTCTTCATGAGTTATACAGCTTAATTTTTTCATAATGAGACTAGGCCTCTAAGGTTTTTTGTTTTGTTTTGTTTTGTTTTGTTTTTTTGCATTCTGACATGCATTTTATATTTCTTTTCAGTGTTGTCAGTAGCTTTGATTTTAAGATGAAACGGGTTTCTCCTGTTGTAATTGGTCTAACAAACAAAATACTAATGTCTACCATTTGAGGGTATTAGATAAAGTTCTAAAAAGATACTCTAATTTTGGTAGGTTAGAGAAACCAGTTTCTTTAGCAATTAATGGAATATTTCCCATTTTGGATATAAATTTCATTGCTTGCCTGTAATCATAGTGGAACTTTATTATGTTCTACTGAGAATTTCTTTTCTGAAGAGAGCTTTAGTAATTTTTATACTTTTTGAGAATTTCACTTGTAAGAGGATAATAGTGGCTTTTAGAAATTGTTGGCTAAGAAAAAAAATAGTAGTTAAGGTGCAAATAACAAAAAAATATGTTTTGATTTTGTGGAAGACAATGTAGATCGAGCACAGGACCTACATTCTTGATCCAGTGCTGTTGTGAAATTCATAGAGTAAGTGATTTGGCCACAATTTTGTTTTTGAATAATAATAATAATGAGCTAACATTTATTGAGTTATTGGGTCAGTTATTACATAAGATATTTGCATTATCTAGTTAATCTTTACAACAAATGTATGAGGTGGGAGTTATATCATTCCTAGTTTGTACATGAGGAAATAGGCTGCGAGCCTCCGTAATTTGCTTAACATCATACGGCTCATAGGAGGCAAGCCCTTGTAGTGACTCTTAACTACTACTTCATATTGATGAGTCTGTAAATGAGGATGATAACACTTGCCTTGCCTATTTCATAGAATGGTTATGACAATAAAAAAAGATAAGTTTTATAAAAGAACACCCCAGGTACTATTAATGTCCCTGGTGTTTTTATTAGATAATTTTTGAGAAGCCAGTGAAATCTTTGAAATAGGTAAGTACCTATTCACGTGCTGGTACTTAATATTTTTTGATGACTTCCCCTTAAATTTAAATTTCTGTAATATGTATTTTCAGAAGAGAAATACTTATATTTCTGAAATGGTAATGAAAGTTATTTTTAACTTATGGAATGTTATAACTTTGCAGCTCTTTATAAAGTTGGTTTCATTCTCTGACATTGTTTTATTCAACAAGCATTTATGAAGCTAGAGAAGAGGAGATGAGACAGACTCTGTCATTTAAGAAGTTGACAGTTGTATTGGGGGAAACAGATAGGTATAGTGGAGTGTAGCAAGGATGGGGTCAGCACAGGATGTATCTTGTAGGAAAACTTGAGAGAGCCATGTAATCTGGTCTGGGGTGTCAGGTAAGACTGCCTGGACTTTCTGAGTTTTAAAGAGTGGGAAGGAGTTAGAAATTAAAGAAGGCAGAGGGGCATTTTAGATAGAGGTATGAAAATTCACAATAGTAGCTTTTTACCTATTAAGACCTGAGGGGTAATTCCTCATCTCTTGGAAACATTGCAGAAACCGCCAAATGTATGTCATTTTCTTAAGGAATTCCTTATAAATGAATCTCTTTAGGTTCTCACTGAGAGCTCACTTATTCTTACTTTTATATGATTGTGGTTTCTAAGGTTGTAGTATATTAGAAGGAGGAATAATTTAGAAGCAGAGAAGTGCTGTCATAAATGTATATTTCAATAACAGGACAGTGAGATTGCTGACTACATGACAGCAATGTAGAAATAGGAAAAACTATATATTAAAAAACCCCTGTAGAATGGTGCAGCCACTGTGGAAATCACTTTGGCAGTTCCTCAAAAAATTGAAAATAAAATTATCAAATGACCCAGAAATCTTACTTCTTGATATGTATCCAAAAGAATTGGAAGCAGGGACTCAGATATTTGTACACCAGTGTTGATAGCAGCATTATTCACAGTAGCCAAAAGGTGGAAGCAACCCAAGTGTACATCAATGGATCAATGGATAAATAAAATGTAGTAAATATATACAATTTAGGTGTAAAAATATGAAGTGCCCATTCATGCTGCAACTTGGAAGAACATTGAAGACCTCATGTTGAAAGAAAAAATATTGTATGATCTTGCTTATATGAAAAACCTGGGACAAGCATCGGGGTGGGGATGGGAAGAGGGAGTTATTACTTAATTGGTAAGTAGTTTATGTTTGAGGTGATGAAAAAAGGCGGGGGTGGTGTGTTTGGTTAGTGGATATCAGTGATGGTAGCACCATTTTGTGAATGTAATCAATACAACTGAATTGTACACTTGAATATGGTTAAAAAGGGAGATCTTGTGCTCTGTATTGGTTACTACAATAAAAAGGTTTTTTTTTTTTTTTAAACCCAAGTATAAAAAGCCATAGTTAATATAGAGAAGACATCTTTGCACACCTTAATTAGCTTAAGGGTATCAGCTGTATTTGTAACAGTATAGAATAATGAAAGTTTGTCATGCTCTCTCTTACCAAGAAAAAGTTAAGTATATGTTCTGCATAATACATTTATGAAGGCAGGAAAGTATCTTAGGTTTTCTATGTAAAATAGGATGAATAAACCAGAGGATCACCTCTTAGTTCATTTAGCAGATTGTTTACCCTGAAGATTTATTACCAAAGGACTGTCAATAACCTTAGATTTATTTTTCTTCTTATATATGACACACAAAGACCTGAAGATTTTATGGAATAGTAGACATAGTTCAGTACAGTATTTGGTATATGATGGTTGCAAGAAGTTATTTGTTTTTATAAGATATCAATCAGGGTTAGGATTCTTGACCATTTTGGTACCAATTATTTTTTAGAGAGCATGGGCCAAGTCATCTTTCTGTTCCGGAGGGCATGTAGTTGTGGTCTCAGCATAAACCTAATCTCTTCTTGAAAGCCATCCCTGAGACTATTTTAGAAGTTCCTAATACATGCTTTCAGAGCTTCCCATTTTTCTGCCTGTCCTGACAATAATCACATTGTATTACAACTTGCCTGTTTCTGTGTTAGACTAGAGACTTTTTGAAAGCAAAAACTTTTGTTTAGGACTATGAAATTGGTCTACATTAGGTTTGAATCTTGGCTCTGTGTGGCCTTGGGCAACCCTTAACCTGTTACTACTTCTGTTTCCTTATCTGTAAAATGGGAATAATAGTACTTACTGGATAGGGTTCTGTTTTAATATGAATGTAGAGAAGTCACTACTTCCTGGTACATAGTTAAGTTCTTATAAATGTTTCTTCTTTTCTTTCCTGTTGTGCCTGGCACTTAGTAGGAATTTCAGTAAATACTTAAGTGAATGCATAGATATATAGCATTAATATTATTAAGTGGAGATCTCTTAAAATGAATAATAATTGGTATATAATAATAGTCTTTGAGTTAGATGGCACATTGTTTAAATTCCAAATTAGATTACCAGCCTGAAAAACTTTTTCCAGCTCTTGTTATACTTGTAATTGTTATGATGGTAGTAGGTAAAAGTATCTTGAAGATAATGTCAGTGAAATGAACTCAGCTGTATTGCCAGGGAGGGTTTAAAGTAAGAGGGAAAAGATCGTAAAATTTCTTTTCCTGAACTTGCTATTTTCTGACCTTGTTCATTTCTATTGGTGGCTATACCTGTTATTGCTTTCATTTTGGTGTTTTTATGATGGGATGGTTATTGATCATATTTCAGGGGGAGGAAGGAACCCTAAATCTGACAAACCTCCATTTACTACTTAGTAACCATGTTCTTTGGGTAAGTAACTTTACTTCTGAATTTATACATCTGTAGAGTGAAAATAATAATACTTAATGGCTCTTGTGAAATTTAAGAAATGAAGTAGGTGTCTGGTGTATAGAAGTTGCTCCATACATGATCACTATTCTCACCCCTGTTGACACACACAGACACCATTTTGCCAGAATCCTCATAATCCTTATTTATGAACTTTAATTGACCTGATAGAGCAAACCAAGAAATAGGGTGAGGGAGAAAGGAATAATCTGGGGAATAAGGGTAGAGGTTTGGCACCAAGGCTTTTATCCTTTAACAAGGGTCAGGTGCAGGGATGGCCTGTGGCTCTATGTAAAAGTTTACACAGTGGAACAGGATTGGATCAGATTTGGCACAGCATCAATATTATGGCTTATAACTTCATAGACCAGATATGTTATACTTTAAAAAAATTATTAAAATGCCTGTAATATTACACTACTTACTTGATTAAGGAATGATTTTTCATTGAGCAGAGTTCATTTTTTTTTAAGGCTTATGGACTACTGAATTATTCCTTTGTGAAAATGTGTTAAGACATTTCTGAAGTGTGTTTGTTTTTTCTGTAACACCATGAGTTATTGAGATATAGGTTGCTGCTACTGCTAGTGGTGTCTATCCTTTCATCACATCGTTACTGTCTATAAGGCACCAGGCTAGATGCTATGGAGAAATGTAAAGAAGTATAAGTTATAGACCATGTCTCTTGGGAATTTGAATATAGTGGGGAGGGTAATATATACATGTATTAAAAATAACTGATTTTTAACTATTGAATTAAATTATTGAATGAAACACATCTTATTCTCTGAACCAAATATGTCTGGCATCATTTGTTTAAGATAAATAGTTTTTCTGGAAGAAATCTTAGGCTTTTGTTTATATTGGTGTCAAATTAATTGAAAAGTTGGAAACTTGAATTTCTGATGAATATAAATTTTTCATCTTATTTGAAGATCTTTGTTAGAATTATCTTCTCCTGATTCCTTAACTAATATCTTCTCAGGGTTTAAAAATTATCTATACATTTTAAAATATCTTCTCTCTATCATCTTTCAGTGTGATTGTTGAAAAGATGTTAATTATTGTTAATGTATCTTTCTGAAGTAGGTTAAGTTAAATCATTATGATTTAGTTATTTTCTTATAATTTTATGTTAATTTTGATATCTCTTGAAAAAATCATATTATTGGTCTCTTTGTAACATCTTTTGTACTTAAGTTGTACACATTTTGATCAAAAGAGGTGTTGCCTCTGCCCCCTTATGTTGCTTGCTTGACTAAAGCTTTGATGTAAGAGAATCTCTAAGCAGAATATTCTCACCATGGCTTTCCTGTTGCTGACTTCTTCTCATCCAGATCTTAGCTCTCTTGCGTCTTTCTCAAACCATCCAATCTGACAATCTGACCTGGTGACTTCATCATTTAGTCTTCCTCTGCCATATTGCCCTCAAAATATGTAACATTATCATCAGAAATTTTTGTTGTTGTGATTTTAGTTCACTCCCCAACCCCCTGCAGAATGTTAGCTCTTAGAGAGCAGAAATTTGAGTTTTATTCACTTATGGTGTTTTGAGAGCTTAAATGAAGAACGTAAGAAAATTTTGTTGACTAAAGAAAGAAGCAGGTATTCTTGCCTCTAATTAGCTCTAACACTTTGTTGAAAGTTATTTTTCCTCATTATGCCTTAGTTTTTTATTCAGTTTTATTGAGGTATATTCAAATACTGTACAGTCATCCAAAGTGTCAATCAGTTGTTCACAGTACCATGATATAGTTTTGCATTCATCACCACAATCAATTTTTGAACACTTTCATTACTCCAAAAAAATAAAAATAAGAATAAAAATAAAAGTAAAAAATAACACCCAAAACATCCCATGTCCTCCACCCCCCCCATTATTCATTTAATTTTTGTCCCCATTTTTCTACTCATCTGTCCATATACTGGATAAAGGAGGTGTGAGCCACAAGGTTTTCACAATCACATGGTCACATTATGTAAGCTATATAGTTATACAATCATCTTCAAGAATCAAGCTATTGGGTTGCAGTTCAATAGTATCAGGTATTTCCTTCTAGCTATTCCAGTACACTAAAAGCCGAAAAAGAATATCTATGTAACACATAAGAACAACCTCCAGAATGACCTCTCAACTTCATTTGAAATCTCTCAGCCACTAAAATTTTGTTTCATTTCTCTTCCTCCTTTTGTTCAAGAAGGCATTTGCAATCCCACAATGCTGGATCCAAGTTTATCCCTGGGAGTCATGTCCCATGTTGCCAGGGAGATTTACACCCCTGGGATTCATGTCCCATGTAGTGGGGAGGGCAGTGAGTTTACCTGCAGAGTTGGCTTAGAGCGTGAGGCCATGCATGAGTAACAAAAGAGGTTTTCTGGGGGTAACTCTTAGCACAATTATAAATAGACTTAGCCTCTCTTTTGCATTAACAGGCTTCATAAGGGCAAGCCCCAAGATCGAGGTCTCGGCCTCGGCCTTCTAAATTGGTAGTCCCCAGTGCTTGTGAGAATATCAGTAATTCCCCAGTGGGGAAGTTTAATATTTCCACAGTTTTTCCCAGTTCCTCAAGGGGGCTTTGCAAATACATTTTTATTCTCTGCCGAAATTACTCTGGGGTATTTCGGGGCTTCACCCTAACTTATACAAACCAACCAGATCTCACTCCCTATTCACACTTCCATGTAATTATGGTGTTTGAATAAATTGACCATTCAAGTTAAATTATATAGTGTGCCAAAGAAAATATCGATTTTGCACCAAATAAACAACTCTTCCTTTGGTCTCACAGAAAAGTTGAAGTTTTAAAACACCATAAATATCATCCTTTACCCTTTAGTCTGATTTGCCTTAGTCCCAACCAGATCAACTTCATTCATATCTCTAATTGAACTCTGAACCCTTTTTCAGAACCAAGTCCATTTCGTTCTTATCTCTAATTGAAGTCTGATCTCTTTTTCAGCTTCTTTAACATTTGCAACATGGGGTAGTTGCCGTCCAAACTCTGGCTCTGAGTCTCAGGTGTCTCACAGCTACCCGAAGTTCCAGGGACTGACCAGATTATACACAAACAGCTCAGCCTCTCAGAATTTAGAAATAACCATTACAACTCAGGAATAGATATAACTGCTGTAAGAGCTTACAGTCTGGGAACCTTTAGCATAAGCCTTCCACTGATAACCTGTGCTCTCAAATTCAATTCTTAGAGTTTTCACATTATAGTTATTCCCTATTAGTGAGGCATTATAATGTTGTTTATTCATTTCTGGTTTATTTCACTCAACATATTGTCCTCCAGGTCCATTCACCTAGTTGCATACCTCACAAATTCATTCCTTCTTGTAGCTGCTCAGTATGCCATTGTATGTATATGTCACAGTTCGCCATTCTGTTCATCAGTCTTAATGCCTTAGTTTTTTCCTTTGCAGAATGGGTGAGGTATGAGAGAGGGAAGAGATTGAATTTATTATCTCTAAAATCCTTGCCATCCAAAGCCCTACTGTGAGCAGGATGTGAACTTTGAGTTCTGTTATAATGGCAATGACATTGATGAATTTGTGCTGAGCTACTTATTTACTGTTTTACTCTGTCTTCTTTTGAAACCAGTAGTGCACATATGCAAGATTATTAACAGCATTGGAATGTCCATTATGAGTGTTGAATCAAGTTTCTTGATAAATCTGGATTATTATGAGATTAGATTTTGCAACATGGTTTCTGTTTTCAAAATCAAATTAACCAAGATAAATTTCTTTGGCGTATCCAAGTACCAGGTTGAACTGATCTTTCTGGTCTTTACTCTAAAGATCAGGATATTTGAGAATCATATCAACTTTTTTGTTATTATATAGCTAAAAAAATTGTAATCTACATAAAGTGAGCCTTGAAATAATATACATTAAATAAATTGGGAGGTTATATAAAAAGTAATGTTTGTAGTAATTTCTGGAAGGCAGTGGGGATTATAGATATAAGCTATAGTTTTTCCTTTGGTCCATGTGTCCAGAATTTTAGGCAACTAGCCATTTCATTCTTCGCTTGGTAAAACTTCATCATTGTCATGACCAAAAACATTTTTGAATGGGTAATGGAAATGAGCAAACAGTTGTATAGCAGAGGAAATACAACCTATAATCATCTTTGTAGAAGAACGTTAGATCTTATCAGCAATCAAAGAAATAACTATTAATGCAAAATGAAATACTATTTTATACCTATTTCAATTTTTTTTGTAAACAGTAATACGTTAATGCCTATTCAAATATTGCTAGTGCATTATAATTTGGCAACATGTATCTGAATTGGTAGAACGTTCATAACCTTTGATTTAATAATTTCACTTCTGAGACTATCCTAAAGAAATAACTGAAAAAAGAGAAGCAGAAAAAGGAAAAGATAAAAAAAGCAGTTGTATACAGAGAATATTCACAGAAGCATTATTTGTAATAGAAGAATATAGGGAGCAACTTAAATTTCCAACAATAGGAGACTTTAAATTATTATACATTTATTCTAAGAACCATTATGCAGCGTGAAAATAATTATAAAAAATGTATTAGTCTGAGAAAATACCTATACATTTAAGGAAGAATAAATATGACTGTTTAAAGTATATGCATATAGAAAAAGACGAGAATGCAACAAAATATTAATTGTGTTAGGCTGATGGGATTATGGAGTTTTTTTCCTAAATTTTCTAAATTTTTAGAACTTTTATAATGAAAAAATATAAATAAAATGAGTACTTGGGTTTTGCTAGCTGCGATCATTTTGTTAGTGTAATTAGAGTTGCCAGATTTACCAAATAAAAATGTATGCAATATTTGGAGCATGTTTATACTAAAAAATTATTCATTGTTTTTCTGAAAGTCAAATTTAATTGAACATTCTGTGTTTTATCTGGCAACCTTAAGTATAACACATTTTGGTTAGAGTTGAATCTAATTGAGAATTGTTGAGGCACACTGCTTCTCCCATAATTCGAACTCTTGCGTGTAGTTCAGCTGACTTTTTTTGTGTGTATGCGTGTCTTAAAATTGATATGTTAGAATCATTTATTTTAATTATCTACCCAAGGAAGAAGACTTTCAGATATAGTTCTAATGTAAAAAAGGGTGCTTTTTTTATGTACTGGGTAGTCATTTATAATAAGAGCAGTGAGATTATAGTCAGTGATTTAATTATCACAAGTTTGGTAAGCAAATTAAATCCATTATGACAAATGGTGCTTACAACTTTAAATGAACAGTGTTCTTTAGCAAATAAAAGTATCATGATAAATGTATATAATCTCAAAGTTTTAAGTCAGCAGCCCTTGGGATTTTCCTACTAAGATCAACTTCTTAGCATATTACAGGACAATTCTTTATCCTTGCTAAATAGAAACTCAGGTTTATGTTGATTTACATTACATGTAGCTTCAACTTAAATTTTGTGGTTACTATATGCAAATATTCACTAATCATCTCCCATATCTACCAATACTTTGCATTCCCCCAAACACTTGTGTTAGGAACTTCATTTCAAGTTTCTTGTTAAATACAAATAAAATTGTGACCTAGGATAGTTTTAACCAAAGCTAATTTTGCATTTTTACCTTTCAGATAACCAAACTATTTTCTTTTAGTTCTATATTTGAATTCTTATAAGTCAGTCTTAGTTTTCATTTTCAGAGCTGGAGCATGTTTTTATTCATCAAATTTTTAGTAGCTTTAATGAGATATAATTCATATACTATACAGCTTGCCCATGTAAAGTGTACAATTCAGTGGTTTTTAGTATTTTCAAATATATGTGCAGCCATCACCACAGTAAATTTTGGAGCATTTTCATCATCTCCAGAAGAAACCTGGTATCCTTAGCTCTCACTCCCCTATCCCCCACCCCACTCCAGCTCTAAGCAACCACTAATCTACTTTCTTCCTTTATAGATTTCCCTATTCTGGATGTTCACATGAGTGGAATCACATAGTATGTGGTCTTTTGAGACTGGTTTCTTTCACTTAGTGTAATGTTTTCAAGTTCACCCATGTTGGAGCATGTATCAGTACTTCATTCCTTTTTATGGCCAAATAATATTCCATTGTGTGGAAGTATACTACATTTTGTTTATCCATTCATCCCCTGATGGACATTTGTGTTGTTTCCACCTTTTGGGTATTATAAATAACGGTATAAACATTTGTGTACAAGTTTCTGAATAGGCATTAACTTTCTATTTAAGCTAGAACTATTTAGCTGGGAGAGTTTATTCTTGTGGTCTGTTTTATTTCAGGACTAATTTTTGGATGATGCCTGAAAGAAATATGATTTAATGTTTGCCAAGAGTAATGTAAAAATCTTATTTGATAGAAAGTTGGTAGTATTGGATGCTTTTGTTTAGCATTACCTTTTTATCTTAAGTAGAAGGATGTTGTCAAGGTACAGGTTTTCTAGTCTTTAAAATAATGGCATTTCTGCAGTGAAAATCTTGGTACATGTATCTGGGAAGGTGCTTTCCCTAAAGCAAACCTATTATAGGATGTTTGAGAGGTCAAGGAAACGGAAATAAGAAGGAAAGGGGAAACAGGACTGTAGCTACCCTGCTTTGAAAACTGGAACTTTTTGTAAGTTCCATGGAATATATATATTATTTGAACTGAAAATAAAATGACACTCCAGCAGAATCTATTATCTATTCCAGAAAAATAGATAATCTTCCCATAGAATAAAGTGTCAGGACTTTTTCACTTGAAAAATACTAGGTGAAATTTTGAGGTCCAACCGAGTAAGAGTCATATGAAGATGAGGATCAATTTAGTAATCATTGTTGATGAAGTTAATTTATTCAATCAAGACCTTTTATGTACTGGGTGCTAGGTGAACAAAATAAAGACCTTGCTCTCATGGTGTTTATAGCTTAATGGGGATATAGGCAGTTACAGTGTTCTGTGATAAGTACAGTGGTGGGGGGAAGGGGTGCAGTGGTGGCTTAGAGGAATAGAGGGTGTGATGTCTAAGCTGAGAAGGAGTAGCGGTTACCCAGGGAAATTAAGGTGTGGGTATTGGAGGAGTAAGAGCAAATATGAAGGCCGAGGGGCAGCAAATTTGAAGCCTAAAAAAAAGTTCAATATGGGTTGAGCTGCTCTGTATATGGGGGAGTGAGGAGTGCAAGTGGTGAGAAATGAGACTGTAAAGGTAGGCAGGGACCAGATAATGCTGTGCCTTACAAATCATATCTGAAGTTTGAGCTTTATTCTAAGAATGATGTGATGTGATCAGATTTTTGTTCTAGCGAGACTATTTTGACCTAGGTGTGGAGAATAAATTTGGCGAGAAGGAAGACTAGAATCAGGAAGACAATTTAGAAGATCTTTGCAATAATCCAGGCAAGTGAAGATGGTGACTTGAACTAGGGTGGAGGTAGTGAATTTGGAGAGGAATGGACAAGTTTAAGAACTTTTTAGGATGTAAAATCAATAAGACTGTGTGATATATTAGATTTAGGGGTGAGAAGTAGTTAAGGATTCTTGAGCAACTTCAACAAGAACTAAAGAAGGAACAGAGCATTAGGGGAAGAAAATATGAATTCAACATTTGATGCCTATGAAGCAAACATTGAGAAGTTGACATATGATTGTAAAGCTTGAGAAAGGTGTCTGTTTGAAATATGCTAATTGAGATTGAATGGAGTAGAAGAGGCCCAGAATAGAATCCCAAGGAACTCACATTTAGAGATTGAAGAGGAATTTATAAAAAAGGTAGAGAAAGACTGTTTCTAAAATTTATATATTTAAAATTTTTTTGTATTCTGTTTATTTGTATTTGTTTGTATTTGTTTCTGTTTATTTGCTTTTTTGAAAATGTTTCTTTCCTCCATTAGATTATAAGGCCCATAAGGGCAGGACCATTGCCTCTTTTATCGATCTCTGCGTGCACAGCACTTGTCACGTAATACTCAACAAATTTTTGTCTGGTGAATAATTATAGCTTTCTCTACTGTATTCCTTTTGGTTCCTCATTTAAATTCTTTTAGTTGTGGACATTCATTTGTAGAATCTCTGTTCTCTTCCATGATCAGTTTTTCTTTTTAAATCAGTATCAGATAGGTACATTTTTAACTTTTCATTATGGAAAATTTCAAGCATATAAGAAAGAAAAGAAAATAGCATAATTAATATCCTATATAATCATATAAAATTAATAGTTCTTAAGTTTGTCGTCTTTGCTTTTTGGTACAGTATTGTAAAATTACAGAAATTGATATATTTCACACCTAAATATTTAAATGCTTTGTTAAAAAATAAGAACATTTTCATATATAACTATTATCATACCAAACTAAATTATCAATTCCTTAATATCTTCAAATACCCAGTCCATGTTCAGATTTTGCCATGTATACCCAAAATATCTTTAATTGCTGGTTTGGTCAAATCAAGATCTATTTAAGGACTATACAATTGCATTTAGTTTTAAATCTCTTAAGTCTATTTTAATCTATAACAGTTCTTCCTACTTTTGTTTTTTCTTTTCATGATTGTCCAGAGAGACCCAACCAGCTGTCCTGTAAAATGTCCCACATTTGAATTCATCTGATTTATTTCCTTGTTTTCTATTCCATGTATTTCCTGTAAGCTGAAAGCTAAATCTAAAGGTGTGTCTAAACGAAAACATTCTGGGCAAGATTACTTATAGTTGATGTTGTGTTTTTCATAATGAATCATATTTGGAGACACATATCTGATTGTCCTACTTTTAGGGATAATGAAATTAATTATTGGATAAAGTGGTAACAAAATCTCATCCTTCTATTATAAAGTTTCTTTCCCCTTGAATCCAGCAAGTAATCTGTGGGTAAATATTTTGACTTTTAAGTCCCATATAGTTTTTTTAAATGCAATTTGATCGAGATATATTCACATACCATGTAATCCATCCAAAATGTACAATCAGTGGCTCAGAGTATCATCATATAGTTGTGCATTCATTGCCACAATTTTAGAACATTTTCATTATTCCAAGATAAAGAAAAAAATAAAAATAAAAAAGAACACCCAAAACATCCCATACCCCTTATCCCCCCTATTATTTATATATATATATTTGTCTTTATTTTATTACTCATTTGCCTGTACTCTGGATAAAGGGAGTGTCAGTCACAAGGTTTTCACAGTCACTCGGTCCCACTATAAAAGCTGTAGAGTTATATACTCATCATCAAGGATCAAGTCTACTGTATTACGGTTCAACATATTCAGATACTTCCTTCAAGCTATTCTAATACACTAGAAACTAAAAAGGAATGCCTATATAATGCATAAGAATAACCTCCAGAATGACCTGTTGACTCTATATGAAATCTCTTAGTCACTGAAACTTTATTTTCTTTCATATATTTTCCTCCTTTTAGTCAAGAAGGCATTTTCAATCCCACGATGCCAGGTCCAGGCTCTTCCCTGGGAGTTATGTTCCATGTTGCCAGGGAGACTTAACCCCTGGGAGTCATGTCCCACATAGGGGGGAGGGAAGTGAGTTAATTGTTATTTAGGATAATGTAGTTGCTTGAATGTCATCAATAAGATTAGTGAACATTTGAATTCTTTTTGCCTCCTAGCATTTGAACCTTTTTCTTGTAATTGGGAGACTCCCCCAGTTTTTGGAGCAGAGCCTCTTTTCACTTTCAAAGCTAAAAATGCTAGATGCTTTATTTCTAATCCTTGTTTCATTTAGGGCATGGTTTCCACTAATCAAATATACCTATCTCCGGTTTTGAACTAGAAACTGGTAATATAAAGAAGGTGGGACTACACAGAATCCTTTCTGGTGATGTGTAGTAGCAATAGCCACAGAGTTTCAGAAGCAACAGAGGCCCAGATATGAAATATGGCATGTAGGCAGTGTCCACACTGTCGGTGGCATGGGCAGTGCAAGCTATGACATTTGTGTTCAGCAGCAGTAGTAGTAGGGCAGTAATGATGTCTTCACTGGACAATTTGAGGCATGCTTTTGGGCATGTTCTTGGTTCTGGTCTTTAAAAGTCCAGAACCTTGCTTTTCTGGAGATAAAATTTTAATAAATTCCTTTTCTGCTTAAGTAGCTATACTTTGTTTTTCTTGTTAATAACTAAGAACTGTGACTGAGAGGTACACTTTGGGAGTGATAATTTAGATCATGTTCCCTTCAAATGTGTGGTTACATTGTTTACCCACTCTTGTGTTTTAAAAAGTCATTTTATATGTTTGTTCTATGAAATATAGTTCATTACCAATTGGTCAAGTTTTAAAAATATTCATTCTACAAGTATTCATTTTATGCCCACTGTATGCTGAGTTGGAGTTACAAACATGAGTTCTTCTGCAGATGCAAAGGAAGATGTTTTAGTTTCCTAGGCTTCTCAAACAAATACCATGAAATGAGTTGGGTTAAACAATGGGAATTTATTTATTTGCTCATGGTTTGAAGCTGGGAAAAAGTCCAAATCAAGGTATCATCAAGGTGATGCTTTCTTTCCAAAGTCTGGCATTCTGGGGCTGGCTGCTGTTGATCCTTGGCTCCTCTGTCACATGGCAAGGCACGTGGTGGCATCTCCTGGCCTCTCTCTTCCCTTTGGGTTTTTCCGATGTCCAGCTTCTTTCTTCCTGTAGCTTTCTCTGTCTGTCTGAATTTCATTCTCTTAAACAGGACACCAGTAATAGGATTAAGACCCATCCTGATTGAGGTGGGACACATCTTAACTGAAGTAACCTCATCAAAAGGTCCTGTTTACGATGGGTTTATACCCACAGGAATGGATTAGATTTAAGAACATGTTTTTCCTGGGGTGCATACAGCTTCAAGCCATCACAGAAGATAAGTCATATAGAGATGTTAAACTTGAGAGAACTTCAGATCAAGTACATTGGCAATTCAAGTATGAGGGAGTCATTTACAGGAGGAGGGATAAGAAATGAAAGAGGTTGCTATTGAGCTGAGTTTTGGAGGTTTGATAGCATTTGGACATGGCCATTTGGGGGAGGAAGGGAACAATAGCATGATCAAAGGTAAGATGTTGGATGTGTAGATGGAGATTGGAGATGGGAAATGGTTAAGCTATTTTTTTTCTTTAAAGCTCTATTTTATCATTGGCAACTGCCAGTTGTCTCAAAGTGACAGGTTCACTTTGCTTTTGAGAAAATGTCTGCTGAAAATACCATGGTCAGTCATTCTTTCAAGTAAAAATGGAATTCTTGGAAGAAAGTGGTTAGTTCAGCTTGCAACTCACACACTTGCACAAGTACTTTTCCTTGAGACAACTATTGTACTTTGGTATGCAGCAGCAGAACTTTGCAAACTTCCTACTTTATTACATAAAATATTAAAATGACATGTATTTGCTCAAGGCTTGAGATTTAATAAAATTAATAATTTTTCCTGCTTCATCATTAAGTGAAACCTTTTTTTTTTTTTCTAAACTGAGCATGGATAGCAGTGAAGAATACAGTGTTTACCAGCATTGCTTGGTGTACCTGCCTTCGTTTGCATTGTGGTGCCAGCAGTTTTACTCAACACTGGTTTTGTACCATCGTATCAGCTAAGTGAAAAAAGCAGATGAAGTCTTAGCAGTGTTAGGAAAGTGGCTTTGATCTTGTAGACTCTCTGAAAGAACCTTCGGGACTCCCTGCAGTTCATGAACCACCCTTTGACAGCTGCTGTTTAGGAGCAAGCCTATATATGAGCCCAGCATTTGTTCTTTTCTCTTCTCAAGTATGCATTTTATGGAGGGAATACCTGTGAATGGTACACAAGAATTTGGATATTTGTTAGAGTCTCAAAATATATTCCTTGGGAATCTTGAGAGTGTGCTAGAACAAATATTTTTATTTTTGAATAACTTTATTGAAGCAACCCTTATCATGCATGTTCTTAGACAGTCTTCTTGCTAAAAGAAATGAGAAATTAGTTTTAGATTTCTCTAAGGGATGCCTTTGTTTCTGTTGCTAAATTCAAGGTATTGATTCTTAATAAAAGTAGCTTCTATCTAGAATCTATAAATGACAAGATGATTTAGTGAACATGCACACATACTTAAACACACAGGATTTGGAGGTAGCAGATAATAGTGGGTCTAGAGCCAGACAGACCTGGTTTCAACCTTGACTCCCCTCACATAACCTGAGGCAAGTTATGTGAGCACACTGTGATTTCTTAGTGCCTTACTGCTGTTGCATATGTTCTTGAGAGCTTCCATTAGTACCAGGGTAGTGGCACAATGGTAGTGATGCTTGTGATTATGTCTATTAGCAATTTGCTATTTCTTCTAATAGAATTTTGAAAGCCTTCATTGGTAATCTTTGGTTGAAGTTGTGCTTTTATTTTGTGAAAATAGTGCCTTTTGGCTTTGAATAACATGTTTCTTGTGTTTTTAAAATTTTGCTTAAAAATTTATTTTATTATTTATAAATTATTATTTAATTAATAATAATTAGAGCACTTACTATGTGCCTGGTACTTGTTACATGCTTTACCTGCATTATTTTATTTAAACTCAGCCTTGTTAAATGGGCACTTTTCTTATCTTACTTCACAGATGAGAAAATAGAGGGTACAAGGAGGTTGAGTAACTTGTTCCACATGACATGGCTTATAAGTGGCAGAAATGAGTTTGCAAGTAAGAAGTGAAATTCTTCTCCCCATACGTTATTTAATAAATACACACATTAAAAAAAAATGAGCTTAATAGTGGACTTAGTATATTTTGGATATCCTTCTGTGATGGTTCTTTGGCAGGATAAACTGCATAAGATATTGAACTGTTTTCTTATTGGTAGACATTTAGATGGCCTCCTTTTTCCCCCCTACTAAAAGCAATGCTAACAATAAGTGTCCTTGTAATTCCATTTTCATATATTGGTGAGTGTTTCTCTGGGATAGATTTTTGTAGATGAATCACTGGATTGTTGTGTGGATTTACTTTAAATTTGGTTTTAATTTTTCTTTTAATTCTAATACAGTTAAAGTGTTGACTTCTAGTCCTTTTTGGACATTAATGTTCAAACTCATTTTGGTATAGATTGAAAGATGTTTCACTGAACAAAGAAAGATTTTTGCCAAGTAACTATTGTAGGTACAAACTCCCATGGGAATTCTCTCTTACTCAAGTTTCAGGTAGGTGGTGAAGATGCAAAGGATAGTTAATCTCACAGAATAATTAGTAGTATTCACTTTTTCATTTTGATTAAAAATTAAATGAGAATAATTTCTAAAAGATTTTTAATGTAAATATTTTAAACTGCTTTTTCATGAGAATTATAATAATTAAATCTTTTAATAAAAAATAGTGAATGTATATGGTTAAAATTTAAACAGTTCAGGATTGTCTCTAACTTGTGTAAATACCTCTGCTCCCTTCTCCCCTCAAGTGGTAGAAGAACTAGGCAGCTTAGTTATTCAGAGGCTGATTCCCCAAATTGTCATTATCATATATTTTCTCCTTTTTATTTGACCATTTTTCTGTTCAATTTTACCTTTGCTAATAATGGTCTTTTTTTTATTTATTTTTTATTTGCTAATAATAAAAAAGGGAAAGGTAGGAGGGTATGATCATGTTTGTTATGTAATTGGTTCATTGAAAAAGTCATTTAAAGTATGGAATCGTGAAAACATAACATAATATACCTTAAACGTTTTAACTTGAAATCTGTGTGTACCTTTATTTACCAAACTTGGTGTAAGGCCAAGACACTTGGCATTCTATATCTTGGTCTTTCTTGCTACACCTCACCTTTAATGCTTGATTTTAGGTTTCTTAGTACACTTACTATAAAACCTTAAATCCCTAATATGAAGTACAAGACTATAATTATCTGGGCCCCTGCCAATTTTCTTTGAAATCAATTCTCCCTCTGGATTTCTGTGATTGAGGTACACTGACTTTTCAATTTCTGAAACATGCCTTGAAGCCTTTTCTACATGTTTTTTTCATAACCTGGAATATTCTTTTCCCCAATTCTGGCTGGCTCAGATCTTCCTTCAGATGTCATCTCAAATGCCCTGTTCTTAGAGAGGCTTCCTTAATATTCCAGTCTAAAGCAGTATCTCCCTCCCTCTCACTAATATGACCCTGTTCTTTTTGTTCATTCTACTTTCCACATTTGATAAGTACATATTGATGTTTATTTGTTGAATATCTGCCTTTTTCACAAGACTGAAGTCTCCGTGAAGGGAAGGGCTATATCTGATGGGTTTATCATGGTATATATAGTCTGCTTATAGCAGTGTCTGGCTATTTATAGATTTAATTAATCAATATTAATTGTGTACAATGCATCAGGCATTAATTAATAAAAACGATCTACCACTTAGTCACCTTGTTAGTAGCCTATAGTACATTTTCAAATAGAAATCTTTACATCATAGTATGTATTATATTTAATAAAAATATGATATTAAAAATCTCAGGAGCTAATATTAGAACATGCAAATTTCATACTAAGATAAATAGAAACTTTTTTTAACATTAGGAAAGTGCTGCTTATCCTTTACAAATAGCCATTAATCCAATTTTCACTGACACTATCTTGAAGACTCTAATCATCTTGTTGGAAACTTTGAAAAGTTAGGAAGTCATAGACAATATTATTAACAATAATAGCATTTTTTTCTTCTGAAGTAATTAAGGTTTTCCTGTGACTCTGCATAATGTAATGATACTTTCTCTCTGGAGAACCAAATAGATTTAAAGTACAGAATTAGAACCAGAGCAGAGGTAATTAAAGCTAAACTAACACACTGCAATTCTGATTTGTTATGTAACTTAAGATCTGTTGTCCTTAATAAGGGTACTGGGATAAATAGAATGACAGGCATCCTTTGTAAAATTTTTCCTGTTTAATCATGGCCTTGTTTTTGTATGCACAGAAATTCTCTGATTTCTCGGGTTATACTTTATATAAAGAACTGTGTGCAGTAAATAAATGTTTGGCTTTTGTTTTTATATTAGGGTATGGAATGTGATTTCTTGGCTGTGGGTGAGGGAATTAATCTTTTAAATCCCATTAGCTATAAAGTGGATTTAGTTTTGGTATTTGTATGGGTTATCTAATGAAATTCTAATCTTTTAAAATTCTCTGTGCTAAAATGCTCTTGCTAGAGAGAAATTATTTTGGTCCTTGAAATGTGGGTGTGTATAAGTTTCAATGATTCGTTTCTTCATTCGTTCATTCATTCATTTATTCAAGTGTTTATCAGATGTATTATGTTACTGACACTTTTCTGGGAGCTGGGAATACAAAGATGAATTAATTGTAATTGATGAATAGACATATAATTATGTGATGTGATAAATGCTAGAGTAAGAATATAAATTATGTGAAGTGTTGTAGAAACAATGCACAGGGAGTGTTTGACTGTGGGAGGGTGGGGAATGTTTTCAAATTTATTAATCCAGAGATAGCCAACCGTTGGGTTTCCCCCCCAAATTTGTGTAAAACTATGTGCAAAGAACTCCTAAGGCAGAGGAGAGTAAAAGAGTAAACTTAGGGAGTTGGGGGATAAACTTCATTCAGAGCATCTTGAAAATGTCTTAAATTTTTTGTTTTCTCTTGAGAATTTATGTGAGATTTGCATTTCTTTGTATAATGTTTATATAAATGCAGAAATATTTTAATTATCACTAGAAAAGGGAAAAGAAAAACCTTTACTGCTTGTCTATTTATTTTGGAAAACTGAGGTGAATTGAAGGGAGCTGACACTATACAGCAGATTAGTATCTGTGTTCTTTTTCTTAGTATAGTCTCAGCACATTTCAGTTTATACCTGGAATATATGTATACTGGTTTGAGAAATATGTTTAGGACAGACTGGTCAGTCAGATCATGAAGCATTGCACTCTTTTTCTTCCTTTTATACATAGTAGCATAGTCTTGGGGCAGATTACCTAGAGTTTGTTGCTTTTGTAAATTGGGGTAATATTAGGGACACATACATTTGTTGGGAGGAAATCATGTAATAGTTGCTCATTAACTACTGATTGCCTTCTTCCGCCTTTCCCACCCACTTAGTTGTTGCTTTCTTTCTCCTTGGCTTCAACCCTAGTATTGTAACTTCTTGGTCTGCTTTGATCAATTTGCTTATCACCCTTCTGGTCTTTATCAGCCAGTGAACAGAGAACAATGGTAGAAGATGCTTGGGGCATTAACCAGGGAAGTTCCTTGAATAACACAAAAGCTGAGTCAGGAGCAGTCAGTATACCTGGGAAATAATCAGATTTAGCTCATCAGAGTAAGCAAAGGTCTAAGAAGATGCCACACTAATAAAGAGAAAGATAGGCCAGATTGTAAAGGTTGGAATTAGAATGTAGGACTGAGTGCACTGATAGATAGGAACCAATTTTTGAGCAGCAATTAAAAAAGGTGGTGTTGGCTTAGTTTTTTTTTCAAAGTGGTCGCAGTATTAGAACAGTCTGAAGACTTTATAGATTGAAGGAAGTATATTTCAAGAACAGATGATCTGTTTCCTGAAACCTTATAGTTAAACATCAAAAGAGGTTATATGACTGTTTATTTTGTAAATGATAATACCTATCCCATGGTTCTCTATTAGTTTGTTTCATTAATCTAGCTGCTTGTTCTCAAACCCTACCTACTCTTTAACTGTACTGCTTATGTCAGTTTGAGGTTCAGCAATGTCTAACTAATCACTTCTCCTTCTCTCCAAGTTCTTAACTATTTGAGAACAGAAACAAGGAGCAAATGTAGATCAGAATAAAATATTGAGCTTTATTACTGGTAAAGGTGTGCTGGAAAATGTGGTGAGGATTCCAGTTGTTGCACTTCTTGTAGTAAGGAAGTGAAAGCCCCCACATAGAAATATGAGAACACAGGAAAAGGATTTTCTTTGAAGTGCAATGAGTCATGATGCCTGCCATGGCCACAGTCCCTTCAGATGGAAACTTTGGGCAGGGAACTAGGCAGTCATGTTTTATACCATTTAATCCAACCTTCCCCTTCCCCCAGTCATTGAGCCTGAGGTGGGCACTTGACAATAGGCAATCATTGTAGTGGGAGGCAAACCACTATAAAATGATATTGATTTGGTTGCTTCAAATCTGGACTCCATATTTAATTAGCTGTGTTAACTATAATAAATTATTTAATATTTTGAATGGAATAATCCTTCATTTGTAAAGTGAGAATACTAATAGTTCAGTGGTTGTTATGAACATAAACAAAAAAGATAAGTAAAATGCCAAGACTGGTTCATAGTTGGCATTTAGTAAATAATAGTAATAAAATGATAGTTTGTTATTTGTGGATCAACATTGTAGTGACTACTTTCAGCAAACTAGATCTTGAATGTTTAACTCTTTACAAATTACAACTGCCACATTAATACATAGTATGTGATAATTGTTGTGTTCCTACATTGTACTGTTAAAAGTTAAAAAACGTATTCCCTCAGATTAATATTGCTACTGTGACCTACTCATCTCATGAATGGAAAAGGCTACAATCGCTTTTATGCTGATGTCCCGTTACTTTGCAGACTTGACCATGTGCATATTACATAGACTATATGTAAAGGTCTTAATTTTCTTGCCAGAATAAAATCTCAATAATATTCTCCATAATTTGGGGGAAAGGAGCATATGGGCCTGTCACGTATTAGTTAGCACTTGTTTCTCTTAAATGTCAGTTGAAATAGGAGTTTTAATATATTTGAGCAAATGTGCTGATATTGTAGGAGAGAACGATTTTATCTTTATCAGTGGCTACCAAATGCACAAAAAGCATTGATCTTTAAACTTTATATAGGATGCCTTGCACATAATTATTGTTTAGTAAATATTTGTTGTGTGGCCTCTTAATTGTATTTTCATTTACCTAGATATGTTCAAGTAGATCCTAAAGTATAATTGGAATATGTAGAACAGTAAAAATAGTACTTTTATCAGTGGAATGAAGTAAAGTTAAAACATCCTGCTGGTTGTATTCAGTTTATTTGATGCTAGAAGTTATAACAGGGGTCTGGGGTTTCTGGAGTTAGAAAGGATTTTGAAGGTTTTCTTGGAGGAGCTACCTCATATGATCAAAAATGGTGGGTTCTCTGCCCGATGCACTGAAATGACCAATTCCTGAAACACTGAGGTTTCAGAGAGAGAGAGTATATTGCTAAGTGCGAAGTAGGAGATCAGAAGACCTATTGGCCTAAAAATCTGCTCCCCAAACTACAGTAACTCTGATAGTTTTATGATGTCAAAAGATGGGCAGATTTTAGGATAGTAAGATATAATAATTAGAGATGGTCTAATTATTGAGCATGTGTGCATTGATTACATACTCGATCACAGAACATATGTAAGAAAATGGCAGCTTTAATATGATGATGGGCATGATTTTTAGTATTATAATGAGGTAAAGGTTAAAGTTTAAGTTACTGTGCATGTTAGGCAGGCCAATTTTGGTTAGATCCAGCTTCGTCTAGCCAGATAGTTTTGGAATTTGTGTGGGTTAGTTCTGGGCTGACTTAAGTTCCTTCATCAATGAACGTTAGAGGCTGTCTTTTGTGATCATAAGACTCTAAAATTGAAAAACAGGATAAGGGGGTACAAGTGGGGGCCAGTCACAAGGTTTTTACAATCACTAGATAAATGCTATATAGTTATACAGTCATTATCAAAGATCAAGGCAGCTGGATTACAGTTCAGAAATTTAGGCATTTCTCCCTGTCTATTCTAATGAACTAGAAAGCAAAAAGAAATATCTATATAATGAATCAGTAGTCATAGTTATTTGTTAATTCTTAGTTTCTTAGTTACACTATTTAATGATCAGATTCTAAAAATATACACGAAAAAAGCCACTTAAAACATTAATTTGCTGAGTATCCTAAGTTTTCTGCAAGATTTTTCCTTCCTTCCTTCCTTCCTTCCATCCTTCCTTTCTTTCTTCCTTCCTTCGTTCCTGAATTTTATTTAAAAAAATGATTTTGCAGAAGTTACCCTGCATTGTGAAATATGCTAATCTAAAATTTTGTCCTTTGAAAGGTGGAAAATAACTTTGAGTGAAACTCAACTGAAAGTAAGGCAGTTCCTGTAGGGAATTTCTACCTGTTACTGCTTGGAAACCAGTTGGCGAAGAGGTAGCTACTAGGGGTTAGTATTTAGGCTGCTGGAAAATGCTTTTAACTGCAGTTAAATGAAGATATTTTCATAGAACCTGGACTTAGTCCATTGTGATACCCTTGGATATCCTCACTACCTGGGTATGCTCATTCTTTGGCCACTCCTTTTCTTACTGGTAGGGCACATAGGAATCTTCTGCAATGTCTGCAAATACATCACTTTGTGAGCTGTGGTTTGGGATCCCATTGCACTTTTGTGAAGCAATGAGGATAATTGAGATATTTACTTCCCAAAGAATGAAGTGTAGTTAATAGGTAGCTATATCTAAAATACAATAGATTACAATTTACTTAAGATGTAGTACTTCAGTTTTACTTCTGGATATATCAAACACCAGTTTCATTTCCATTCTCCAACTTTTAATTTTCATCATTCTCTTGATAGAGTAAATTGAAATATGTTCTTTGTTACCAGAAGTTTGACAAATTTTGACAAGATTATGACATTATGAAAGGGCTCATCCTTTCATTTAAAATTTTTTATCTTCTGATTTGCCGTATTAGGTGTTACTGAAGTTTTATGCTAGGGTATTATGAAAAACTAATAATATTTAATATGTTAGGTACAAATTGCTTAAATGGCACATAAAAAGAAATAAAAAGTAAGGCTGGCAACTGAAAATTTAAGGTGCTGAGAGGGGCTTTGTCTAGTGGGAAGAAAGTTATTTGCTGATATCTGAAAAAATAAGTGAAGTTCAGATGTAGAGCTGACTATTCAGGTTTCTATGTTGATTTTCACTGAAATAATTTCCCATTTGTAAAATTTAGTTTAAAGATGGTAATTTTGATATAAAATATTCAAGTTTTTTAAAATCTGAGTTTCTTTATTCAGCAGTTTTCAACTTTGGCTATTGCAGGAGAGGATTCCTGCTTCGTATTTTACTTTTAGGGAAAAAGCACAACAAATAACATTTAACTGTGTGGTAAAAAGATAAGTTGGATAATACAGTGGGGAAAAACCTTCTTTGACTTCTTTGCACTTTGTGGTTGGGTGTTGGTTTATCTTTATAAAATTCCCAAGAATTTGAGAACCAAATAGGGGGTTTTTAGTATAAAGCAGCATTAGTTTATTTACTGCCATACATTTATTACTGAGCCTATTCATTCATACCCGTTAGAAGGAGTCAATTTCTATTTGTGTTCATAACCTATTCTATATTTTATGAGTTTTTTAATAATGGGCTACATCAAATTTAATTCTTCAATACAGACTGTCCAGTGATTGGTTCCAAGTTTTCCGTCATGAAGCCTAATAAAATTCAGCTTCAAGTGACAGGGTTCTGGAATCTGTGGAATCCTTCTGCCTACTATTCCTAAGAGTCATCTTTGTTAACAGCCCCGAAAACCTTAATGGGGATTTGAAAGTGAACAAATGTTATCTAAAATATATGACTCATAATGATGTTTAAAATATATGTGTGTATTGTGCATACATAAACATATACATATATGTATATATTGTTCTTTTCTCTGCTCAATAAAATTAGCAGCAGTTACAAATAAATTATTGGTTATTTCACTTTAATCTCGGTTATAGTTTAACTACATTAAAAATGCTTTTGGTTATACTGAACCTCACATCTTCCAGCAATACAGTAGTATAAAAATAGCATGGAAAACCAGAATATATCTTCTCTACTTAACTAAATAAGTGAGACTTATTAAGTGATAGATTGTTAAACTTATTAACTGATAGTTTGAACACTTTGTACATTTATACAAGCCTGAAGCCTTTAGAGGCTGTTAGGATAGTTTTTTATATTTGAGGTTTTGACAGTGGCTTTAAAATGTCGCGATAGTTGCACCTGGGAACCAATTAGATCATTTTACTCAGTTTTCTGCTCTAACCTAGTTTACAACTTCTTGATGGGCTCCATATAACTAGCTAGAACTTTCTTTGCTGGTTTGGAGCTGTTACGTACCCCCAGAAAAGTCCATGTCCTTTTTCTTTTTTTAGAATTAAAATTTTATTTCTTTGTAAAAAAATTTATCAGGAGTAATTTGAATAGTGCTTGCCTTCATCGCATCATGAAACTTACGATATGGAGCTACTGTCTTTTTGATGACATGGCAAAGTGTCATACTCCTTTCTAAGTTTGGATCAGCTTCCAAAATTTTATCCTTTGCACTTTCAATGTCATGAAATATGTCCAAGAGTTCCTGTAATGTGAAGTTTTTTGCCAGAATCACTTCCTCTGAGATATTGTCATCCTTTTCGTCACAATCACTTTGCTCACTTAATGTCTTTAAGTCACATCATTAAGTTCCTCTGACTGCTTATCTAGTATCTTACACAGCAGTGAAACATTCCCACGGCCGGGTATATCTTCCATAGCTCCATTTCCATTCCATTCGAGTCCTGCAAAAATTTTTGCACACTACAGTCTTGCACTACTGTGCAAAGCAAGGACTGCCTGTAATCCTTGGAATCTGGGGGCAAATTTCTCCACAGCATCCTTATCTGAGCCAACAGCTTCTTCAGATAGCTTAACATTAATCAATTCATCCCGACTTTTGAAATGATGAAACCAGCCTTTACTGGCAGTAAAATGTTCTTTTTCAGTCTCCTTGTAATTAACCGTTTTCTTTCAACATAGAAAATAACTTCAACATTTTGGCCTGAATGCTAGTCAGACTGATTGGGATTTATTTTTTTACTATCATCTTCAATTCAAAGTTGAAGTAAACACTCCATTTCAATCATGAGAGGCTTACTGTTCCTAGCGCGATTTATCCTAGAAGATATTAAAGCTACTTTACCTTGTTTTTTATATTTATTGGACTTTTTCAACATGGTTCATACTGTAGCTTCATGCAGGCTAGATCTCTTCCTGTCTTGGCTTTGCTGTCACCATTTTCAAATCTTCTAATCACATCCAGTTTCACTTCTAGCATTGTCATTTTGTATTTGTTTGCTGCCCCATCATCCTTGTTGACTAATTCCCTCTTTCTATCATCCATTTTGTAAAATGTCACATGGGTTTATCACTGGGAGACAAGGAGGCCATGTGACTACACACTGTTGTTTGTTTGTGAACTTAGGGTAACAGATGCTCAGTGACCAAGCACAAGCAGACTTTGAAGGAATTAATATGATATGCACATCTGTTATTTGCATAATAATTTATGGACCAAAGAGCTAGCAGCAGTTTGTACTTCATGCTACTCATAGCACATGGCAACTGAAGTTGCAGTTTTAACTGTGTTATTTGCAGATTGTTGCTGTTGAACTTAACTGTGGTAACTGATGTTCATGCATATTGGAACAGTACAAAGCAAGGACTACTTGTATTTTATTATATTAATCTTCAAATTCTTGGTCAGATAAATCTAACAAATGATGTTTTCTTAGAAAAACACCCTTCAATTTTATTCCTCCCTATCCAGAAGTACACTAATATCTAGGTAGTGACCCCTTGTGGCTTCTCTGGAGTTGGTTGTTTTCATTTAATTGGTCTTGATATGAATCTTTTTGGCTGGAATCTGGACAAAGGAAACAAAAATATTGCTTAGCCCCTTTGAATTCCATTGTAGCAAGGTGTTTTGCAGAAAAGGTTTCGTTGAATTAAGAGTCGACATATCCTCATGTTAGATTCTCAAACTCTTCTGAAGTCACATACCTATGGCCAACCTTACCAAAATCTCCTCTATTATCTTCATATCAGGGAGCCACCACCCTCGAACAATGCGGGAGGAGTGGCCATCCATGTTCTTTTAATCCGTTTTTGCGGATGCTGACCTATTGTGGGTGGGATATTTTGATTAGGTTGTTTCAATTGAGATGTGACCCAGCCCATTCAAGGTCGGTCTTAATCCTTTACTGGAGTCCTTTATGAGAGGATAAAAGGCAAAAACATTTGGAGAGAGCAGAGAGAGGAAAACCCCAGAGAAACAAGTGAGGACCCACAGAAACTGGAGTTGCCGAGAGAGCCACTGAAGCCAGAAGCTGAAAGGAATGGAACCTGGAAAGAAAGACCAGCAGGTATCGACCATGTGCCATCCCATGTGACAAGAGGTGTACCAGATGCCGGTGGCCTTTCTTCAGAGAAGGTATCTTCCTCTTGATGCCTTAATTGGGATATTTTCATGACCTTAGAACTGTAAAATTGTAAGGAAATAGATCCCCTTTGTAAAAACCAGCCCATTTCTGGTATATTGCATTTTGGCAGCTTTAGCAAACTGAAACAATTTATTTTATGTTTTTCTTCCATTTTATGTTTGTGAAAACCAATAAAGCTCGGAGTTGAAAGTTGTTATCCTGACTATTGAGGTTGTGAAAGCCCTGAGTATTTGAACTGAAGACTGATTTTCATGATAGTTTATCATATATGTTGTTCATGTTTTCTGTTTTTTCTTTAAAAACGTATCAGGTTTTACAGACTGTTTCTTAAGGCTTTGAAAATAATTCTTGACTGAATTGGTAGATGAATATTAAAAATAAATTTCTCAAATCAAAGAATGAGAAGTTCTTTTTTTGTTCATTTCTTTCTTTTGTTTTTTAATGTTAAGTTTATACAGAAGCTGCATGCTTAGAGACTTGCAATGTGATTAAAGGATTTATTAAGGAGATCTCTTCCACCTCCTCCAGATGGATGCTTCCATTCAGGGATTTATCACATGCAATTAGTGCTGTCCCTTTGATTCTTATGTTTTGAGTTATTTTCATTTTTATTTTGTATTAAAGTTCAAGAATTGTCCAGGATAAATAGTTTACTCTAAGAGGCTAAGAATTATTTTTTTGGGAATTGGGGAGCATTGTTTGGAAGTGCTGAAATTTCTTGTTTTCCTTGATATTTATAAAGATAAATAATTCATAAGGCATATGTGGTGGTTTGAGAAGCTGCAGGGACACCCTCTGCATTGTTGTAGATACAGCCTGAAGAATACAGGATTGATTCATGTCTATATCCCCACCTTCTAGTGTTAAGTACATATTAAACTTACATTAAATGTTGGAATTAATTAATTCATGGTTTGCATATTAAAAAATTCTTTGGAATCTTTTTGGGCAAGTATTTAATTTTTTCCCTATTTTGGAGTCTTTAGAAATTTTAAAATATCATAGTCTCTCAAGTTTGGGCAGATATGACTAGCCATTTATAGAAATGTTTTAGTTCTATCCTGTGTTCTTGGCTCTTCCTAGTTTTTTACCAATTGATTATTTAAGTGTTTTTCAAAGAATTCAAAGCTGGAGTCACAAGTTTCTTATTTTCAAGGTTATTACTGTTAAATATAGGAGTTCTCTGCCCTACTTCTTCTTCAATCTAGATAAAACATTTCTGTCTAAGGCCTCATTGGAAGTATCTTCAGAGTCCATATTTCTACCAACAGCCTCTTCAAAGCCATATAGGCCTTTTCTATCAAGCTCCTCAGAATTCTTTCAGAATCTCTTTCCCTTATCCATTTAAAAAGCCATTCTAACATGTTTGATATTTGCAAATTCAGCAGTATCCCACTTCTCTGGTACCAAAATCAGAACACCTCTGTCAGCTGGATTACTTAGCTAAAGAGATCTCCAAACTAAATGTTGAAAATTCAGTCTGTCCTCTCCTTGCAGCTCATAGTAAAATGCAAGAAGAAAGAGATGAGCTGAGAACTGAACTCTTGGGTTCAAAGAAACCAGAAATTGGTGGTCTGGAAAACTCTGGGCTTCCAGAAAGTGAAACCCTAGAGGCTACAGCCCCATGTGAGGATTTAACAAAACCTGGAACCAGCCAGCCATTTCAGTACAGCCAGGATTGGAGATGGAGTTATCCAGAAAGGATTTTTAGAAAGTCCTATTGCCTGACAGTTTTGACCCCTATATGCTGCATGCCAAGCCAACAGATTTTTTTTGTGTGTGTGTGTGAGATCTGTATAAATGGAACCACTGCCAGTCTGGACTAAAAGGGACAAAAAAGGGAAAGATTGAAGGAAAAATTTCTTCAGAGAAGGCAGAACCATGGAAGCCAAGAAATCTCATGCCAGGAGAGCAGAGGAGCCCATGCACATGGAAAGGGTAAGTTTGCCCCAGAGGCAGAGGGCAGGCCTTCTGCTTGGATGCTCAGGAAGAGTGCTACCACCCCAGGCCACAGAGAGGGTGGAGCACATTCCCTGGGGATTGGGATAGCCTGGCCACCACCCCTCTGTTGTAAATGGGTTGAGTATGTGCCCTCGAGATGGAAGAGTGCATGCCAGCCCAATATTTGAGGAGGGTAGGGCCAAGAAGAAGGTGGTCTTCCCAATGTGTGGATATGTTGGAGCACTCACCCCAGTGTTTGGAGAGTAAAGGGCTCCTGCGAAGGCCCTTGGAAAGGGTTGGATTCCTGCTCTCTCAATCCCTGAGGATAAAATGTCCTTCTACAGATGACTCTCAGACTTTGAAATCTAATGAAATTTGCCCTGCAGGTTTCAGGAATTGTTTCAGTCCTGTGACCCCTGTTTTCCTTTCAGTTTCTCCCTATGGCAGTGGGAACGTTTATCTTATGACTGTCCCTCCTTTGTATATTGGCAGCAGATAACTTTTTCTGAGTTTCACAGGTCCACAGCCAGAGGAGAATTTTGCCTTAGGACAAACCACATCTGTAACAGATGTTGATAAGACTTTGTACTTGTCTATATTTTGATGGAATTAATGTATTTTTCCATTGGAAAGAATGTGTCTTTCTGGGGTCTGGGGGGGTGGAATGTGCCGTTTTGAAATTGTTGTGGAACCCAGAGGAACCATGAACTTTTAACCCAGTCTTGTGGGTGGGGCATTTTGATTGAGTGTTTCCATGGGGTTGTGACTCAACTATGGGTGACACCTTTGATTGGGTTATTTCCATGGATGTGTGGCCCTGCCCATTCAGGGTGGGTCTTGATTAGTTCACCGGAGTATTTAAGAGAGAAGCTAAGAGCCGACACAGACCCAGATGCTTGCTGACACTTGGATATGCTTGGAGATGTAGACGGAAGGATGTTTGGAGATTCTAAGCTAAGAGATGTAGCCCAGAGTTTGCTCTGGAGAAGCTAAGAGAGGACCCCCAGATGCTTAGAGAGAAACACCCTGGGAAAAAGAAGCAAGGGCACACAGGAGCTGAGAGAGAGCAGCAAAGACAGAAGCCCAGAGACATTTTGGAGAAAGCCATTTTGAAACACAACCCGGGAGCAAAGGACCAGCAGATGCCAGCCATGTGCCTTACCAGCTGACAGAGGTGTTTCAGATGCCATTGGCATTCTTCAGTGAAGGTATCATCTTATTGATTCCTTGATCTGAACACTTCTGTGGCCTTAGAACTGTAACTTTGTAACCTAATAAATCCCCTTTATAAAAGCCAGTCCATTTCTGATATTTTGCACAATGGTAGCATTAGCAAACCGAAACAACATCTTTTATAATAAATTCCTTAGATAGGGCATAATGCAAAAAATGATATTTGGAAGTAGACCTGGGTTTGCTTTCATCTCCATTGCTTATTGGCTGGGTAGTTCTTTGGTGAGTTATTTACTTCTTCTTTAATCCCAATTAAGAATTATATTAACGAGTATAATACTGGCAGAGGAAGTGACTAATGTAATAAATGGTAACTCCTAATCATAACAACTATTTGCTTCTGACTGTATGTTTACTTAAAGAAAACCAGAGTGAATAATGGAAATTTAGGACACATTTGCACTTGAGGATGGAGTGGGATTATACAATTTATAAAACTGACAGCATAGTACATTTCTATTTTTAAGATCTTGGGGGCTCTCTAGGTTTAGTCCTCTGGATATACATTACATTTTTCTTAAACAGATTGTCAAAAATGTCACCGAAATGGCAAACTACAATTTTTAAAAAAGCTTTTTATTATGGACATTTTTGAGCATATACAAATGTAGGCAGAATAGAAAAATAAACCCTCATTAATCCATTACCTGGATGCAAGAATTATTTTCTCTTGGTCAGCCTTGCTTCCTCTCTACTCCCCACCCTTTTCTCTCCTCCAATATTAGTCTGAAACATTTCTCAGATGCAGTATCATTTCATCCACAAGTGTTTCAGTATGTATCTCTAAAGGATAATAACTTTTAAGAAACATAACCTCAACACTATTAAAAATAATTCCCTAATATATCAAATTCCCTTTATATCAAATTTCTACCTATCTCTCATAAAAGTAATACTTTTTAGAGGTTTGTTTGTTTGAATGATGATTCAAATAGGGTTTGTAAACAGTGATGATTCCAATAGAGTCTATACATTGCGATCGGTTGATGAGTCTTTTAGGTCTCTTAATCTATATAGGTCTCCCATCTCTGTCTTTCCTCCTCTCTCTTTTTTGTCTTTATAGATTTATTTATATTTGTACTTTATATAAATGGAATCATACAATATGTAGTACTTTGTGTCCAGTTTCTTTTTCTTAACATAATGTTTTTTAATTATTTTTTAATTAGAGAAGATGTATATTTACATTAAAGTCATGTAAAAACTACAGTGTTTCCATATAGCCCCTTATTGTTTACACTTTGTATTAGTGTGGTACCTTTGTTACAATTGATGAAAGAATACTAAAATAGTACTATTAACTATAGTTCATAGTTTGTAGTAGGTGCATTTTTTCCCCATATACTATCCTATTATTAACATCTTGTACTAGTGTCATACATTTGTTGTAATTCATGAAGGAACATTCTTAAACTCGTACTGTTAACTCCAGACCATTGTCCACTATAGGGTTCACTGTGTTATATTGCCCCATGTTTTATCTTCTTTCATTGTAGTATCATACACGACCCAAAACTTCCCCTTTCAACCACATTCACATACGTAATTCAGCACTGTTAATTACACTCACAAAAATGTGCTATTATCACCACCATCCTTTTCCAAACCTTTACAATCAACCTAGATAGAAACTCTGATCAAATTAAGCATCAGTTCCCCATTTGCTACCCTGAGTCTATCCCCTGGTAACCTATATTCTAGATTCTAACTCTGTGAGTTTGCTTATTATAATTAGTCCATATTAGTGAGATCATACAATATTTGTCCTTTTGGGCCTCACCTATTTAACTCAGCATAATGTCCTCAAGGTTCACCCATGTTGTCACATGCATCAGGACTTGATTCCTTTTTACAGCTGAATAATATTCCATTGTATGTATATACCACATTTTGTTTATCCATTTATCAGTTGATGGACACTTGGGTTCCTTCCATCTTTTGGAAATTATGAATCATGCCTCTGTGAACATTGGCATTCAAGTATCTGTCCAAGTCCCTGCTTTCAATTCTTCTGGGTATATACCTAGTAACAGGATTGCTGGATCTTAAGGTAATTCTATATTTAGCTTCATGAGGCACTTCCAAACTGTCTTCCACAGTGGCTGTATCATTTTACATTCCCACTTCAATGAGTGAGTGTTTCTGTTTCTCTACATCCTCTCCAACACTTGTAATTTCTGTGTGTTTTTTTTTTTTTAATATTAGTAGCAGTTCTAGTAGGTGTAGAATGATATCTCACTGTGGATTAGATTTGCTTTTCCCTAATAGCTGATGGCATTGAGCATCTTTTCATATGCTTTTTAGCCATTTGTAGATCCTCTTTGGAGAAATGTCTATTAAAGTCTTTTGCCTACTTTTTAATTGGTTGGTTTGTCTTTTTATTGTTGAGTTGTAGGATTTCTTTGTGTATTCTGGATATTAAGCCCTTATCGGGTATGTGGTTTTCAGATATTTTCTCCCATTAAGTAGATTGTCTTTTCACTCTTGTGACAAAGTCCTTTGAAGCACAAACGTTGTTAATTTGGGTGACATCCCATTTATCTGGTTTTTCTTTTCTTTAAACAGTTTTATTCATCATATAATCCACCCAAAGTGTACAGTCATGGCTCTCAGTATAATCACAGAGTTGTGCATTCTTCACCACAGTCAATTTGAGAACATTTTCATTGCTCCAGAAAGAAAAATCCCAAAACAAATATACACCCCTATTATTGACACTTAGCATTGGTATGGTACCTTCAGTTGATGAAAGAATATTAAGATATTGCTGTTAAAGATAGCCCATAGTTTGCATTAGTTGTATTTTTTCCCCATATACTGCCCTGTTATTAACAACTTGTAATAGTGGCGTACATTTGTTCTAGTTCATGAAAGAACATTCTTAGATTTGTACGGTTAACCACAGTCATCAGCCACAAAGCATTCACTATGTTATACAGTCCCATATTTTATCCTCTAGCTTTCCTTCTAATAACATATGCGACCCTAACTACTTTCAACCACAATCACACCCGTAATTCAGCATTGTTAATTACACTTACAATATTATGCTACCATCACCTCTGTCCATTTCTTTTTTTTTTTTTTTTTTTTTTTTTTTTTCCGTCTTGAAACCATTTATTTTTATGTGAAATGGTTGTTAACAAGTCTGTGTAAGGTTTGGATTCTGATTAAAAGAAGTATTTTAATTTGAAAGCCTTCGGTGCTCAGTTGTATGTCATGTAGCAGGGAGTAGCACTAAATTTGGCATAGGATTTAATAACCTTATTTACAGCTTCCAAGAAATCCTTCTCAGTAGCAATTTTTTGCCGAGCTCTAATTGCAAACATACCAGGTTCTGTGCAGACACTTCTAATTTCAGCACCAGTGCTATTTGTTTTTTTTTTTTAAATTCATTTTTATTGAGATATATTCACATACCATGCAGTCATACAAAACAAAGAGTACATTCAGTTGTTTACACTACCATTATATAGTTGTGCATTCATCACCAAAATTATTTTTGTCATTTTCATTACCACACACACACACATAATAAGAATAAAAATTAAAATGAAAAAGAACAAAGTAAAAAAGAACACTGGGTGCCTTTTGTTTTTCTTTTACTTCCCCCATTTTTCTACTCATCCATCCATAAACTAGACAAAGGGGAGTGTGGTCCCTATGGCTTTCCCAATCACATTGTCACTCCTCATAAGCTACATCTCTGTATAGTCATCTTCAAGATTCAAGGGTTCTGGGTTTTAGTTTGATAGTTGCAGGTATTTTCTGCTAGCTATTCCAGTTCATTAGAACCTAAAAATGGTTGTCTATATTGTACGTAAGAGTGCCCACCAGAGTGACCTCTCGGTTCCTTTTGCAATCTCTCTGCCACTGAAGCTTATTTCATTTCCTTTCACATCCCCCTTTTGGTCAAGAAGATGTTCTCCATCCCAGGATATTGGGTCTAGATTCCTCCCTGGGAGTCATATTCCACTCCCCTAGGTGTCAGATCCCATGTATGGGGGAGGGCAGATATTTCACCTGCCAAGTTGGCTTAACTGGAGAGAGAGGGCCACATCTGAGCAACAAAGAGGCATTCGGGAGGAGGCTTTTAGGCACAATTATAAGGAGGCCTAGCCTCTCCTTTGCAGTAACAGTCTTCCCAGGGGCAAGTCCTGTGGTAGAAGGCTCAGCCCGTCAAACCACCAGTCCCCTGTCTGTGAGCACATCAGCAACCATTGAGGTGGGGAAGCCCAACTCCCCTGCATTCTCCACCAGCTCCTCAAGGGGGCTCTGCATATTTTAGCACCAGTGCTATTTGGACACAGTCATGCTAACAATTCAAATCTGATATCTCTTTCAACACTCATTGAACGAGCATGAATCTTGAAGATGGAGTCCGACCCTCTAGATCAAGCAAGCTAAAGTCAATCTTTCTGTCCAGTCTCCCTGGCCTCGTCCGTGCTGGATCCAAAGTATCGGGTCTGTTAGTGGCCATCAGCACTTTAATATTGCCTTGAGGATGAAAGCCGTCCAGCTGACTGATCAGTTCCAACATCGTTCCCTGCACTTCATTGTCACCTCCGGCACCGTCATCAAAACGAGCCCCTCCAATAGCATCAATTTCATCAAAGAATATAAGGCAGGCTTTTTTGGTCCTGACCATTTCAAAGAGTGCTAATCATTTGCATTCCCTCACCAACGTATTTCTGCAGAAGTTCAGATCCAATAACACGAATGAAGCAAGCATCAGTCCCAACAGCAACTGCCCGAGCACAGAGTATCTTGCTTGTACCTGGTGGACCAAAGAGCAGCATGCCCTTGGGAGGCTCAATGCCAAGGTTAACAAACCTCTCTGGATGAAGTAACAGGGTTTCAACTACTTCTTGTTGTTTCTCACCAACATCATTGTATGTAACATCAGGTTTTTCCTCCACCTGTATCATGATAACTGTTGGATCAATCTTAGGAGGCAGTGGAATGTGAATTTGATACTTATTCCTTTCCACACCAACTTTCATCACTGAGATCCACCAGAAACTTGGCAAACTGCTTCACATTGATAATGTACTTTGGGTCCTCTGAATCAGCATTGATTATCTTTGTACATCTTGCAACCTGTAAAGGTTCACTCTGGAGCTTTTGCTTATCTGCAGCCAAATCCCAGAGGGCTGGTGGGGCCAGGCCAGTGTCAGATTCTTTAATACCCGTGGGCTCATTAATTTTCTTGAGAAGCTGTTGAATGTCATCTTCAAACTGCTTGATCTGCCTAGAGTAAGTGCTCTGACCATAAGTTTTCAGCACGGCAATATCCCCCTCATCCAGAGCTTGGTTGGGCTTATTGTCCTTCTCATTCTCTTTGGTTTTCCGCTGATCAGTGCTGAGGTAATCCAGCAGTTTAAGAGATCCAAGTACTTCTCCTCTGTCCATTTCTAAACATTTACAATTGACCTTATTAAAATTCTGCACAAATTATGCATCAGCTCCCCATTCTTTACCCTCTTTTTATCTCCTGGTAACCTATACTCCAGATTTTAACTCCATAAATTTGGCTGTTATAATTAGTTCATATTCATGAGACTGTACAATATTTGTCCTTTTGTGTCTGGCTCTTTCATTCAACATAATATCCTTAAGGTTCATCCAAGTTGACGCATGCTTCCGGACTTCATTCCTTCTTACAGCTGAATGATATTCCATCATACACACACACACACACACACACACACACACACACACACACACACACACACACAAACCACGTTTTGTTTATCCATTCATTGGTTGATGGACGCTTGGGTTGTTTCCATTTTTTGGCAATTGGTAATAATGCCGCTGTGAACATCAGTGTGCAAATATCTGTTCACATTTCTTTCAGTTCTTCTCAGAATGTACCTAGTAGGGGGATTGCTGGATCATGTGGCAGTTCTATATTTACCTTCCTTAGGAAATGCAAACTGTTTTCCACAGTGGCTGCACCATTGTACATTCACACCAGCAGTGAATAAGAGTTCCTGTTTTTCCACATCCTCTCCAACACTTGTAGTTTTCTGTTTTTTTAATAGTGGCCATTCTGTCTAGTAGCTGTGAAATGATATCTCATTGTGGTTTTGATGTGCATTTTCCTAATAGCCAGTGATATTGAGCATCTTTTCATTTGCTTTTTAGCCATTTGTATATCCCCTTTGGAAAAGTATCTGTTCAAGTCTTTTGCCTGTCTTAATTGGGTTGTTTGTCTTTTTATTGTTGAGTTGTAGAATTTCCTTATATGTTCTGGATATTAAACCTTTATTGGATTTTTGGTTTCCAAATATTTTCTCCCATTGTAGACTGCCTTTCCCATTCCTTGACAAATTACTTTTTTAAAAATGCAATTTCATTGAGCTACAATTACATAACATATGGTCATTCAAAGTGTACAATCAGTTGTTCACAGTATCTTCATACAGTTGTGCTTTCATCACCACAATCAAACTTTGAACATTTTCATTACTCCAAAAAATAAAATGAAAATCAAAATAAAAAAGAATATCCAAAACGTCCCATTCTCCTTCTCCCCCCATTGTTCATTTACTTTTTTTAAAAAAATATGTTTAATTGAGATATATTCACACACTCCACAGTCTCCCACAGTTGACAGAGTACTTTGAAGCACAAAAGTATTCAGTTTTGAGGAAGTCCTGTTTATCTATTTTTTTCTTTTGTTACTTGTGCTTTGGGTATAAAGTCTGAGAAACCATTGCCTAACACAAGATCCTGTAGATGCTTCCCTACATTTTCTTCTAGGAGTTTTATGATCCTGGCTCTTACAGTTAGGTCTTCGCTCCATTTTGAGTTAACTTTTTATAAGGTGTGAGATAAGGGTCCTCTTTCATTCTTTGCCTATGGGTATCCAGTTCTCCCAGCATTATTTGTTGAAGACACTGTTCTGTCCTGGTTGAGTGGACTTGACAGCCTTGTAAAAAATCTGTTGACCATAGATGTGAGGGTCTATTTGTGCAAACTCAGTTTGATTATGTTGATCAATATGTCTATCTTTATGTGCCAATACCATGCTGTTTTGACTACTGTAACTTTGTAATATGCTTTAAAGTAAGGATGTGTGAGTTCTGCAACGTCATTCATCTTTTCAAGATGTTTTTGGTTATTGAGGGCCCCTTACATTTCCAAATAAATTTGATAATTGGTTTTTCCATTTTTTAAAGTAGGCTATTGGAATTTTGACTGGGATTGTATTGAATATATGAATCGTTTTGGGTAGGATTGACATCTTAATGATATTTAGTCTTCCAATCCATGAACATGGAATGTCCTTCCATTTATTTAGGTCTTCTTTGATTTCTTTTAGCAATGTTTTGTAGTTGCCTGTGTAAAAGTCCTTTATATCCTTGGTAAAATTTATTCCTAGATATTTGATTCTTTTAGTTGCTAATGTAAATGAATTTTTTTTTCTTGATTTCATCCTCAGCTTGCTCATTACAAGTGTTTAGAAACACTACTGATTTTTGCATGTTGATCTTGTACCCTGCTACTTTGCTGAATTAGTTTATTAGCTCTAGTAGCTTTGCTGTAGATTTTTTAGGAGTTTCTATACATAGGATCACGTTGTCTGCAAATAGTGAAAGTTTTACTACTTCTTTTCCAATTTGGATGCCTTTTATTTCTTTTTCTTGCCTATTGCTCTGGCTAGAACTTCCAGCACAATGTTGAATAACAGTGGTGATAGTAGGCATCCATGTCTTGTTCCTGATCACAGAGGGAGAGCTTTCAGTCTTTCATCGAGTATGATATTAGCTGTGGGTTTTCCTTTATGCCCTTTATCATGTTGAGAAAGTTTCCTTGTATTCCTATTTCTAAGTGTATTTTTCAAGAAAGTATGCTGGACTTGTCAAATGCATTTTCTGATCAATTGAGATGATCATGTGGTTTTTTCCCTTCATTTTGTTGATGGGATATAGTACATTAATTGATTTTCTTATGTTGACCCACCCTTGCATATCTGGAATAAAAGCCACTTGATCATGGTGTATAATTATTTTGATGTGCTGTTGGATTCAATTCAAGTATTTTGTTGAATATTTTTGCATCTATATTCATAATTCGTATGTAATTTTGTTTTCTTTTAGTATGTTTGTCTGACTTTGGTATTAGGGTGAGGTCAGCCTCATTGAATGAGTTGCGCATTTCCCCTCCTTTTCAGATTTTTGGAAGAGTTTGAGCAGAATTGGTATTAATTCTTGGAATGATTGGTAGAATTCACCTGAGACGCCATCTGGTCCTAGGCTTTCTTTGTTGGGAGGTTTTTGATGAGTAATTCAATCTCTTTTCTTGTAATTGGTCTGTTGAGGTCTTCTATTTCTTCTAGAGTTAAGTATAGGTTGTTTGTGTGTTCCTAGGAATTTGTCTAATTTGTTGGCATACCATTCATTGTATCCTCTTATGATCCTTTTTATTTCTGTAGGGTCAGTGGTAATGCCCCCCTTTCATTTCTGATTTTATTTATCTGTGTCTTCTCTCTTTTTTCTTTTTCAGTCTGGCTAAGGGTTTGCCAATTTTATCGGTCTTCTCAAAGAACCAACTTTTGGTTTTATTGTTTCTCTCTATTGTTTTTTATTTTCAATTTCATTAATTTCTGCTCTAATCTTTGTTATTTCTTTCCTTCTGCTTACTTTGGGATTAGTTTGCTGTTCTTTCTCCAGTTTCTTCAGTTCTTCAGTTAGGTCATTGGTTTTACCATTTTCTTCCTTTTAATCTAGGCATTTAGGGCCATGATTTCCTTCTCAGCCCTGCCTTCACTGCATCCCTTAAGTTTTGATATGTTGTGTTCTTGTTTTCATTCATTTCCAGATATTGGAGTTTCTTCTTTGCAATTTCTTCTTTGACCCACTGATTGTTTAAGAATATGTTATTTAACTTCCAGTTAAATAACATGTTTGTGGATTTTCCAGTTTTCCACCTGTTATTGATTTCTGTCTTCATTCCATTATGGTCAGAGAAAGTGCCTTGTATAATTTCAATCACTCTACATTTATTGAGACTTATTTTGTGACCCAACGTGTAGTCTATCTTGGAGAATGATCCATATGCACTTGAGAAGAATGTATATCCTGCTGTTTTTGGTGCAGTGTTCTGTCTGTGTCTATTAGGTCTAGTTTATTTGTGGATTTTCCAGTTTTCCACTTGTTATTGATTTCTGTCTTCATTCCATTATGGTCAGAGAAAGTGCCTTGTATAATTTCAATCACTCTACATTTATTGAGACTTATTTTGTGACCCAACATGTAGTCTATCTTGGAGAATGATCCATATGCACTTGAAAAGAATGTATATCCTGCTGTTTTTGGTGCAGTGTTCTGTCTGTGTCTATTAGGTCTAGTTTATTTAACATATTATTCCAGTTTTCTGTTTCCTTATTTATCTTCCATCTAGATGTTCTATCCATTGATAAGAGTGGTCTATTGAAGTCTCCAGCTGTTATTGTAGAGGTGTCTATTTCTCCCTTCAGTGTTGCCATTATTTGCCTCATGTATTTTGGAGCACTGTGGTTTAGCTCATAAGTTTTTATGATTGTTATTTTTCCTTGGTGGATTTCCCCTCTTTGGGTTTGCTAAAGCTGCCAGAATGCAATACAGCAGAAATGGGTTGCCTTTTACAATGGATATTTATTAGCTTACAAGTTTACAGTTCTGAGGTCACGAAAAATGTCAAATCAAGGCATCAACAGGATAATACCTGAACTCTGGAGGCCAGCTACCAGCGATCTTGGGCTCCTCTGTCCATGGGAAGGTATATAGTGGTATCTGCTGGTTCTTCTTTCCTGGGTTTTTTTGCTTTCATCCTCTGGCGCTCCATCTCTCATCTTCTCTGGGTGCTTCTCTGAATTTCATCCCTTAGCTTCTCTCAGCATTTACCCTCTTATAAAGGATTCAGGTAGGAAGATTAAGACCCACTATGGGGCACTCCTCAACTGAATACCTAATCAAAAGGTCCCACCCACAATAGGTCTACACCCATTGGAATGGATTAGCTAATCTTTTCTGAACTTGACCTTTCGTGAGGTACACACAACTTGAAACCACCACAGCCCCTTTTATTAATATAGTGTCCTTTGTCTCTTTTAACAGCTTTTGACTTAAAGTCTATTTTGTCTGGTATTAGGATAGCTATCCCAGTTCTTTTGTGTTTACTGTTTGCATGGAATATCTTTTTCCATCCTTTCACTTTCAATCTATTTGCGTCTTTGGGTCTAACGTGAGTCTCTTGGGAATAATATATAGTTGGATCATCGTTTTTATCCAATCTTCCTACCTATGTCTTTTGATTGGGGAATTTAATCTAGTAACATTCAGTGTTATCTCTGTCAAGGAAGCACTTACTTCAGCCATTTTTTTCCTTTGTTTTTTAATATGGCATTTGTGTGTGTATATATACATATAGTCACTCTTTTCTTTTTTTTAATTTTGAAATAAATTCAAAGTTATAGGAACAGTTGCAAAAACAATACTAACCCCATACAAAGAATTCCATCATACCCTGACCCCCCTCCCCTGATAGCTCAATCCACCAACCTTAACATGCTGTCACATCGCTATTTCTTTCCCTCCCTCCCTCCCTGTCTATCATCTATCATCTATTGCTCTGTCTTCTGAACATATGAGAGCTAGCTGCACACATCCTTGAACATACACTATAATTCACGTATACACTTCCATGAACAAGAACATTCTTTTATGCAATCCCATTAAGTGCAGCTATGAAGTACAAGAGATTCAACAATGTTACAAAGCTTATATTCTATATTTCCTTTACCGTATGTCTCAACTGTGTCCCTTTGAGCCATCTGTCCTCTATCCTCTATTTCCATCCAAGTTCATCCTTGGCATTCCAATCATCTATTTAGTCTGTCTGTTTTTTTTTTTTTTTTTTTTCCCAGTTGTGGAAACATATATACAGCCTAACTCTTCCCATTCCACCCTCTCCCTAGCCCTCCATTAGTGGGATTAATCACATTTAGAATGTTGTAATGCTCTTTCCCACCATCCATTACTAGAAATTTCCCTTCACCTCAAACAGCAACTCCACACTCATTTCTTAACTCCCCATTGCCCCTTCCCCATTTCTCTTAACGCAAACTCTACATTTCATCTCTATGGTTATATTCTCTGATATTTTCTCCCTCGAATTTGAAGGAGAATTTTGCTGGATAAAGTATTCTTGGTTGGAAATTTTTCTCTCTCAGAATTTTAAATGTGCCATGCCACTGCCTTCTCACCTCCATGGTGGCCGCTAAGTAGTCACAACTTAGTCTTATGTTGTTTCACTTGTATGTGGTGAATTGCTTTTCTCTTGCTGCTTTTAGAACTTGCTTCTTCTCTTCAGTATTTGACAGTATGATCAGAATATTTCTCGGAGTGGGTTTATTTGGATTTATTCTATTTGGAGTTCGCTGGGCATTTATGCTTTGTGTATTTATATTGTGTAGAAGGTTGGGGAAGTTTTCCCCAACAATTTCTTTGAATACTCTTTCTAGACCTTTACCCTTCTCTTCCCCTTCTGGGACACCAATGAGTCTTAAGTTTGAACGTTTTATTTTATCTGTCGTATCCCTGAGATCCATTTCAATTTTTTCGATTTTTTTCTCCATTCTTTCTTTTGTTCTTTCATTTTCTGTTCTGTGGACTTCTAGGACACTGAGATGTTGTTCAGCTTCCTCTAGTCTTGTATTGTGAATATCCAGAGTCTTTTTAATTTGGCCAACAGTTTCTTTTATTTCCATAAGATCTTCTATTTTTTTATTTACTTTTGCGATGTCTTCTTTATGCTCTTCTAGGGTCTTCTTTATGTCGCTTATATCCTGGGCCGTGGTCTTCTTGATGTCCTTTAAATCCTTTGCCATGTTTTTGTTCCTCGATTGTAGTTCTTTGATTAATTCTGTGAGGTATTTTGTCTCTTCTGATAACTTGATTTGTGTGTCTGGAGTTGGATTCTCCATATTGTCTGGTTTTATCATATGCATTGAGATTTTCTGTTGTTTTTGGCCTCTTGGCATTTGCTCTGCTAGACAGGGTTCTTTCAAGATGTAAAAAAAAACCTATCTAATTTTTCAGAAACACAGTTTGGTGACATACACTTTCTCTAACTAACCAGCAGATGGCGTGTGTGAGTCACCTATACCTCTCAAGTCAGTTCTCCACCTTGTCCTCGTGGTGTGTGGGGAAATGATTCTTGTGGGTTCCAGCTGGAGAACTCAGCCTGGGTGTGTTGCTGGAGCCGTCCGCCCTGAATGCGGGGTGCTTGTACAGGTGGCCAGGGAGGAAGGACGGCCTCAATATTCAAATCCCCCCGGTTCCTGGAGATTCAAGGCCGCCGCAAGAGTCCAAGCCTTCATTTCATTTCAGCCCCAGCTCCTCTCTCTCGCTGTCCCACAAACCACCGGACTTGGTGTAGCCTCCCTGGGTTCTCCGAGCTGGTCCCCTCACCCAGCCGCGATCCTCCAGGACCTCTGCCGAGGGAATGCTGTGCTACGTCACCAGTGTGCGCTGTCCCTCAAGGGAAGCCCCGGGCCGCTGTGCCGTGCCGGAGTGCTTTCCGCCTGATGCAAAAATGGCTGACCGGGGCATCTCCACACCCCCCTCCTCACACAGTTCCTCCTTCCCAGCTCTGGGACAACTGGCAGGGCTCTTGGCTGTGGGCATGGCCCCAGGCAGGAGTTTATCCAGCCCTCTGGGGGGTCAGCTGCTATCCGTGGGGTTTCTTTCTGCTTCCGGCTCTCCCCTCCATTCCCCGGGTTCCAAGGGTATCTGCAGCGGGCTATCTTACAGGCCAAACACCAAGAGGCCGACCCAGCCCCCTCTTGCTGTGTTTTATTGTGTGGTTCCCACAATCGCAGCTGCAGCTGCTCCTGGGCTTTTTGTTTTTTGTTTTTTTTTTTTTAAAAGAACCTGTCGGTCTCCAGATGCCAAACCCTGGCTCTCCCAGTTCGCCGTGCAGCTGCGGGACTTCCAGCCAGCTTACTCACTCGTTTCAGAATGCAGACTCCCAGTTTCACCAAGTATACAGCCCCTGGGAACTAGCAAATCTTGTCCAGCTGGCGCATCGCTGTAACCGGTATTCTGGGTCACTCTCTGGTCCTTATCTAGTGTTTTTCACAGAGGTGTTCCTTTAGCCTCTCTCACCTAGCCGCCATCTTAGTTTCTCTACTCTTTTCTTTTATTGTACTCTTCTTTTTTGTATAGTTGATCTTTTCAGGTGTATCTGACTGATCCCTTTCTCATTTCAGTTTCTGTGTAATAAGAGTTGGGAAGTTTTTGGATTTTATTTATTTACTCAAATATTCTTTCTTTCTCTTTTCCCTTCTCTTCTTCTGAAACACCCATGGTGCATATGTTTCTGTGCTTTGTGTTGTCACCTAAATTCCTGAGACACTGCTCAGTTTTTTCTAATCTTTTCTCTGTTTGTTCGTCTGACTGTACAATTTCGATGTCCTGTCTTCAAGTTTGCTGATTCTTTCTTTCTTCTTCTTCTTCTTCTTTTTTAAATCTTCAGATTTTATTAAGGTAGGAAGTTTGCTCTTGTGGTCGGTAAGGGGATCTAACCTTATTCTGCCTTTTTGAAATCTGCTGTAGTATGCCTCTAGTGTATTTTTAACTTCTACTTTTGTGCCTTTTTTCCCCCATAATTTCTGTTATGCTTCTTTTTTTTTTTTTTAATTTCAAGTTCTTCTTTATGTTTACACACTGTCTTCTTAATATCCTTTATCTTTATGCATATTTTCTTTCATCTCCTTGGATTTAGGAGATTTGCTTGAATATCTTTGATGAGTTGTTCCAACTTTTGAGTCTCCTTTGAAGTTTTAGGTGTTCCCTTGGCTGAGTCATATCTTTCTTTTTCTTATTATGGCTTGTAATTTTTTGCTGATATATATGCATCTGATTATCTTGATGAGTTAACTCTGAAGTTCCATTTCTCCCTCTTTTAGGGTTTTATTATTGATTGGCTTTGTAATAAGGCTCTTCTTTGATGCTTGTTCCAACTTATTCTAGACCTTTAGCATAGCCTGTGTTTAGCTGTTCAGATTTTCTCAGCTCTTCTTCATCTACTTTGTGCCCTGGATATGTGGTGCAGTTGTTAAGATTGCACTTTTTGTGCAATTGTTTCACCTCCAGGAGAAGCTTCCTTTCCTCTGTTCCTTCTCTAGGAATCTTGATCTGTTTTTGTTTTTGTGCAAATTTTTCTCCTCAGCTCCTATGATTTGTTTAAATTCTTTCCCTCATTCAGAGTTCTGGGACCTGTTCTATTATACAACAGTTCAGCTTAACCCCCTTTTAAATTTATTTTTTATGTGAGGCTTTTCTGCCTCAGGTTTCTTCCCCACTAGGGTATCTTGCCCTAGGGACCCAAATGGGGTTAAACCAGAAAGGTGGGTCACTTCAGAATAGTGCATTTCTCCTTTAGATGTCCAGCCAACTGAAACTGGGTTAAGTGGTGGTACAACAATTTTTTACTGTTTTTTTTATTGTGGTCTCTATATCTTCTTTTTCTCCTGCCCCCTCAGGGCCCTTTTGTATGCAGCACTCTGTAGTGGCTTGTGTTCTGCCCTGGGTCTCTGTGGACTTAGGTCCCTGTGTCTGGATATGTGTGGAGTTCTAATTCACTATTGTGAGCCTACCATCTCAGACTGCAGTGGGATAGACCTGGTCTGTGCTTCCTCAGACTCCTAAGCTGGTGATACCACGTGAGTAGGGAGGGGAATGCAGACTTATAGGCATCCAGGAATTCTCCTACCTGAGATTTTTCTGTTTCTTTTATTCAGCATTTATGGAGTTCTACTCCAGTCTCTACCATCCTCCAGAGTTCTTAGCAAGTGGAGTTTGTCCTTTTATTCACTAAATCTCTGGGGCGGCTTTTTCAGGGTATGTCTTCTGTCACCATGTTGATCAAACTCTAAATATTTTTGGTTGAATATTTGCTGGTCTTTTAAAATTGTAGAGTTGGGTTAGTTGTTCTTTGAGGGATTATATGACAAAGGGAAAGAAATGTGCACAGTAAGCCGCCTGCCACACAGTAAATAAGTAGTAGCAAGTGAGTGTGTGTGTGTGTGTGTGTGTGTAGTGCTATGTATGTGGGCTCTGGTTAGATTGCCTTACTATCCTTGTGACTTTGAGTAAGCCATTTAGCATTCTATTGTTTCCTCATTTATAAAAAAGAATTAATATTAGCTCTACCTCATAAGGATCATTGTGAGAGTTAAATGTGATGGAATGTCAAGTGTGTAGTACAAAATAAGTACTCAATAAATGTTACATATTGTTATTGTATGACTTTTTTTAAAAGCAGGGGTCTTTGGGGTCTGACTTTTGAGTCTTGAGTTTTGAGTCTTGCTTCACGTATCTGTCTACTAATGCTGTCACTTTGGGCAAATTACTTAACTGTTCTTTTTCATATTTGTAAAATGACCATAATGACTACCTTATGGAGTTTTTGGAAGTATTATAAATATATAGGTATCCAGTACATGGTAACGATAGGCATTGTACCTACAATTCAGGTTGAGAGTATTTTCCTGGGTTAGCATTGTGAGATAGCTGGCTAGCTCTGACATTAATGGCTAGCTGAATTTGAGTACTTGGTGTCCAATTAGGTCAATTATGCTTTTTCTATAAAAATCAAACTTGTTATAACAGTGTAAACATTTATTTATTTATAATATTCTCATGTCAAATATAAATTAATGTATATAAGAGCATTTATTTTTTGTTTGTGTTCTCTTATTTGTAAAACAAAAGTAAAAGCAGTATCAGTATGGGCTCAAAATAGAGACGCTGTTGTGATCTCTCCTAGTTGCCTTCTTCCCCATGTATCCTGGAAAAGAGAACTCTTGCTCTGTATGGCACTGTCTCTAGGACTTAGAAAGGTTTATAGAGAAGTGATAGCCATCTGCCTTTTGCAGTGAACAACCTGGAACTTGTCTTGCCTGGACAACATAGAACTAGGCAGAAGTGGCGGGTGACTCTTCCTTATAATCTGTTATGAACGCAGTGGTCAGTGGGATCAGACAGCTCACCTCCCGACTTAGATCTGCAAAGGCATGCTGTCTCACAGGGCTCTGAGACATAGAGAATGTTAATGGAGGATGTTAGCAAGAGGTTTGCATGTACATTCATATATTAAAATCTCATTAGGTTATTAGGGGGGACAAAGTATATACTTATAACCCCCCCTGTTTTGGAAAAGAGATATCTTAGAATATCCACAAACCAAGGCTTAATAGTCTAACAGCATATTCTTGCCAGACACAAAATTTCTGGCAAGGAACAAGTAATTTTATATGTTTTTCTTCTCCTTTTGGGAGGTTTTGCATACCAGCTCCAATTACAGAATTTCTTTTTGATATATGATTCACGTACCATAAAATTCATCACTTTAAAGTTTACAACTCAGCAGGTTTTAGTATATTTGCAACATCGTGCACTACTAATTCCAGGTCAAGTATACCTTTTAAAGAAAGACATATCTTTTATCATATTTTGTTTAACTTACCTCTGACTTTCTTCTCTACTTTGATGAAAACTTGTTTTGTTGTTTGGAGTTATGTTACAGTTTCAGTTTAGACTGGTTGATCATCTGTGGTTTTTGTTTTTTCTTTTTTTTTTTTTTAACAGTAGTTACTTATGCTCAATAAATTCTAATAGCTGGATTCTCTCTTGATGGAAAACTCCACCAATTTCGTTGTTCTCTTCAAGTTCATCCTGTATGGGGTTTATTAGTCTTCTTGAAAGTGCATATTTGTGTCTTTCCTTAAATTTTCTAAGTTTTCTGCCATTATTTCTTTGAATATTCTACCCACCCCTTTTTCTGTTTCTTCTCCTTTTGGGACTCCCATCATGTGTATATTGGTATGCTTGATGGTATCCCCAGGACTGTTAGGATACATTTTTTCATTCTCTTTTCTTTCTACTTCTCAGCCCAAATAATTTCAGTTTTCTTGTTTTTGAATTCAGTGATTCTTTCTTCTGGAAGCCCTGTCTGCTATTGAAACCCCCTAGGGAATTTTTCATTTCCATTATTGTGGTCTTCAACCCAGTACTTCTGTTTGATTCCTTTTTAAAATTTCTTTCTGTTTATTGAGATTCTCATATTGTTCATTCATCATTTGCCTGATATCCTTTAGTTTTTCTCTGTGTTTTCTTGATCTCCTTGAGCTTGTGGATAATTTATTTTTAAAGCCTTTGTGCTGGGTGTCTGAAGTCTGGTCTTCTTCATTGATGGTTTCTGGATTTTTATCTTGTACCTTTGATCAGGCCAGCATTATCCTGTCTGTCTGTCTTATACTCTTTTATCATGCACTGTGTTACTGGTTAACTCTGGAATTTAGCCCCTGAGCTGTCTGTTTCTTAAGTTTGTATCCAGCTAGTGCTAGGATAGGACAGAGATTTTCTTGAGTGCCAGGAGCTGATAAAAAGAAACAAAGAAATACAAGAAACGCCTTTCACATTCTTTGCAAGTTGGCTGTGGGTTGGCTTGTTTTTTCTTCAAAGTTTAGACCTCCTGTCAAGAAGATCAGCGTGAGGTGAATGCTAAGTGTAGGGTCCTGTAAGGCTTTTCTGGGCCTGTGTCTTGTTTTGGACTTGTGATTTTGTTTGCTTTTGGCCTTAGGAATTCCCTGTTTACAGGAATTAGAATGCTCCCTCCACTTCCTATAAAAAATACTTTTTTCTCCTCCTGGTTTCTTTATTGTATGACTTATAGAAGGTAGTTCTTTGCCCTGAGCTGCTTTGATTTAATTCTTTCTTACCCTTCTTTAGTTGTCTACAGGCTGCTTCTGCCTGTGGGGTAAATTCTGGGAGGGTGAGCCTGAGAAGAGTTTCCTGTTTCAGTCTTTCAATCTGTCACCTGATAGATTGTCACCAACATATAGTTAACACTGAATTGCACATAGGGGTTACTTTTCTTCCTCCAGAACAGGGCCGGAAACCTACAATGGCAGCACAGGCAGGCTCCACACCATGCCAGGGAGGGTGGGGGGAAGGTTCCAGCAAGGGTGCTATGAGCTTCTCCTTCAATTCTTCAAGCATGCATTTTCTTTTTTCAGTACTTGCCCATTTATTGCAACCCTTAAACTGTTTTCCAGAGTTCTTAGGAAGATGTCTCTGCCAGTTTTTGTAACTCTTCAAAGATTCTCTGAGGGAACAGCACCCAGGAGCGTGTTCTGAGGCCATCTTGGTTGTTCGGAAGCCTCATATTAGTTTTAATAATTTTCCAGTTGATACTTTAAGATTGCAGTAGCAGTTTGCAAAATAATATCACTATAAAGGTATTATGGTACCCAAATAGCAGTATTTTGATATGATATAATCTCATTTTTACATTTTAAGCAATCTGTAGCTTGATGTCTTAAATTTCATTCATTTATTAAACCCTTATTTATTAAGTATTTGCTATGTGTAAGGCACTATTTGGGTGCTGAGGATGCAGCAATGCACAAAAATAGAACTTATATTCTAGCTGAGGTTGGGGGATGTTGAACAATAAACATGCAGCTGGGATCCCCTCTACATATATGAACTGTAATGATGTTTCGTTTTATTCTATTTTAGCTAGAAAGTATATCTTAAGCAATCTCTATTCTCATAGTAGTAAAAAAATTTTGGTGTGGTCTAGGGGATGATCTATTTTGAAAATGAACCTTTATGTTTGGCTACAATGATAGTTCTCTGTAAGATTCAATATTTATGTGTATCTCTCTTATTTAACATAGAAATTGAACTCCATGTTCTATATTTCTCATTTGTTATCCATTTGGCATAAGTAGTGGATCTGTGAACAACTAAGTTGTTTTCTGCTTGAATTGTGCATCTGTCAATTTTTCATTGTATTTTGAACAGTTTTTGCTTTATGTATTTGATGTTATGCTGTTTAGTGTATAAGGGTTTTTCACTAAGAGCTCTTCAGTGTGGTTTGTACCATTTATGAATATAAAAAGACCTTGTTTATTCTACTTAATGGTTTTTGCCTGAATCAAATTCTGATATTGAATTTTCCAACCTCAGTATTCATTTTGTTCTAATTTGCCTGTTGGTGATTTATACTTTCCTTTTTTAACTTTCCACAGACATTTGTTTTGATATGTCTTTAGAAGCAGTGTATGTTAGGTTGAATCACATGAAATTGCCATTTCTGTGTGTCAAGAATGTCATATGTTGGCAGTTTCATGTGGTTCAGTTTATGCAGTCATCATTCTTTTGGCCCTATATGAGAATTTTTTTAATACTTAGGCAGTATAGTGTATGAATAATAAGTAGCATGTATTGATTAGTTGTAAGTGCTGTTCTAAGCACATTACTTATGGTAATTCAGTTTGGTTTACAAAAATCCTGTGTGGTGGGTTATTTTATATCTGAAGAAATTCAGGCATTGAGAGATTAAGTAACTTGCCTGAAGTAAAAAAGAGCTGGCCATTATTGAAGCCATGATTCAAAACCAGCCATTCTCAGAGTCTAACCTGGAGTAAAAGTTGACCAGCTTGGCTTTGGCACCTATTTTAATTGCTTTCATAATAAGTACTCAATCAATAGTAATCATTCTCTTCTCCTTGGTGGTGATGGTTAAAAGAAAAAAATCTGCCCTTAGGAAAAGTGCTGAGATTATCATCAGTGACTTGTACCTGCTGGGCAGGTAGGTACTAGCCACTGTCTCCTGAATAGTAAGCAATGGCCAGAAAGTTGTAAAAACAAAAAAGCAATGTGAAGAGACAGAAAGTAGATTATTGGTTGCCAGGGACTGGTAAAACTAGTAAGAATGTGTACATGTTTTTTTTGGAGTGATAAAAATGTCCTGGAATTAGATAGTGGTAAGAGTTGCACAGCCTCGTGGATATACTAAAATCCACTGAATTGTGGGGGAAAAAGAAAGAAAGGAAGAAAGAAGCAACAGCAATTATGAGCTTTTTGTCAGATGGGGCACTTGGTGGGGCCTGAAGGCCAGGGCATCTTGTCTCTCTTGCGGGAGGATGCAGCTGACTTCTGCTTCATTTTCGTGTCTTTATTTACACTAAAGAGATTTGTACTTTTTTTGCCTATGTCTGTGGATGTCTTGTTGTCATTATCACTAGGATAATGTAGAATCCTTTCATATTTATGTGCTGAGTTGTTTGGTTTTACTTTCATCATCCATCTAATATTATATTCTTGGGGTTTTATGCTTTTCTGCTGTTGCCTTTTTTGTCTGTCATCTGTACAAGTACCAGAGGATTATGGGTCTTAATTCCCCACCCAAATGATAAAGAAGATGATATGTATTTTCTTTTTATTCTACCACAGGTTACATGTATGTTCTTTAAATACATATTTAAAGCAGTTTTTTTTCTTTAATTCTCAATATGAAGACAAGTTGTCTATTAATTGTGAAGGTAAGAAATTTAATGCATGTAAATGCAATTTTTCTTTCTTGTAAAGCTTTTATTGCTGTACTATTATTTTGACCCAAGTTATTATTTTTCAGTTTGAAAAATCATGGTTTTCACATTTGCTTTAAGTTTTTGTAACTATGTCAGCAGTAGTTATTTAGAATTAGTACTGTGTGATTGGTCTTATTGTTTACCTAGTTCTTTATAAACTTCTTTGTCCTTGAGTGCTTTTTGTTTTTGCTTGTTTTTCAGTTTTGGTTCTTCTCTTGGTAACTTAACATATATGTTGGTAATTATTTTCAGCAAGAGTATATGAGTGATTTATTTTCTGAGTTCTTGTGTAGTTGAGAAGGATTTGCTCTTGTGTGGGTATGGGATTCCTGAAATTTGACCTTTCTGTTTCTCCCTGTGAAAGTTTAAGGATTGTGTCATTATAGTCTGGCTTTTAGTTTTCCAGAGGAAGAAGTGTTAAGTCTGAGGTTAACCTGATTCTTCCTGGTACTTCTACTACCTCCCCTCTTTTTTTCTTTGTAGATAATTCTTTTTTACTCCTTGTTTTCTATGGAATTAAAGATTTTTTTTTTTTTTTTTACTTGGGCATATCTAGATGTTGGCTCTTTTTTTTTTTAAATTCAATTTTATTGAGATATATTCACATAGCATGCAGTCATACAAAGTGTAAATTCAGTTGTTCACAGTACCATTATATAGTTGTGTGTTCATCACCAAAATTAATTTTTGAACATTTTCATTACCACACACACACAAATAATACGAATAAAAATTAAAGTGAAAAAGAATACTGGGTGCCTTTTTTTTTTTTTGCCCCCGTTTTTCTACTCATCCATCCTTACACTGGACAAAGGGGAATGTGGTCCATGTGGCTTTCCCAATCACATTGTCACTCCTCATAAGCTACATCTCTATACAGTCAACTTCAAGATTCAGGGGTTCTGGGTTTTAGTTTGATAGTTGCAGGTATTTTCTGCTAGCTATTCCAATTCATTAGAACCTAAAAAGGGTTGTCTATATTGTGTGTAAGAGTGCCCACCAGAATGATCTCTTGGCTCCTTTTGGAATCTCTCTGCCACTGAAGCTTGTTTCATTTCCTTTCACATCCCCCTTTTGGTCAAGAAGATGTTCTCCATTCCACGATGCCAGGTCTGATTCCTCCCCAGGAGTCATATTCCATGTTGCCAGGGAGATTTACTCCCCTGGGTGTCAGGTCCCACATAGAGGGGAGGGCAGTGATTTCACCTGCCAAGTTGGCTTAGCTAGAGACAGAGGGCCAAGGATGTTGGGTCTTTTAATTAATTTTTCCTGGTATGCTCAAAATCTTTAGATGTCTAAATTCAGGTTTTCCTTAAGGTTAGAAAATTTTTCTTCTGTTAAGTTTTTGAGATACAGAATAGTAGTAAAAATCATTGAGGAGCCAAATCTGCTTGGTTTCCAATCCCTACTCTAATATAGTGTCTTTGGGCAAGGTTCTTAACCTTCCTGTGCTTTAGTTTACTCATCTATAAAATGGGGAAAAACAGACCTACTTGAAGGTTGTATTTAAAGTGCTAAGAGGAGCACCTGATACTGTTATAAAATGGAAGTAACATTATTATTACTTCTACTATAGGCTTCAGTATTATTGTTCTCAGTTCTGGAATTATTGTTTCATGGTCACTCGGATCTCATCTCCATATTTCTCTCATTTCTCTTCCTTCAGTTTTTCTATTTCTTAATCCTTTTATTCATTTTGGAAAATTTCTCCTGTTTTTAATCTTTATTAATTTATCTATTGAAGTTTCTAATCTGTTGGTCAGCTCTGCTGTGGTTTTTATTTGATAATCATGATTTTTGTGTCTATGTAGTTGCTTCTAATTTTAAATTGTTCCCTCTTCATAACTTCCTGTTCTAGTTTCATATATGTAATCCTCTCTTGAGTTTTCCTGAGAGCATCAGTTAGAAATTTTATAAACTTGTTTCCCTGTATTTTGTAGTAAATCTGTTTAAGAAGCAGTTTGCTTTCTTTGGTCAGATAATGTCCCTGTTTTGAATTGTGGTATCTTTTCTGATGTCGTGTGTATTTTTCCTGCTCATTTTTATAGTGAAAGGTCTCTGCTAGTCCAACATTGGTCCTACTGTGCAGTGTAATTTGAGAGGTATTATAACAAAGATGGATGTGGATCAGACTAAATCTTTGATTTAATTAAAATGAAGGGAAGTGTTATTACTGAAACCCTTGCAAAGATCCAGGGTCCACAGTAGCATAGAAAAGAACAATAAATGATCATCAGTAATATTTATTTAGCTTTTTTTTAATGTGCAAGGCACTGTGCCAAGTGGCTGAGTGGGTGTTTCTCAATAGTTGAGAACCTTTTTCAAAATACAGATACTATTATGACTTGCCCTGTTTCTTTTATCCCTCTCCATTGTCTTTGGGGTTCCTAGGCCTTCCCACCCAGCCACTTTAAATGTGACTGTCCTGCTAAGGAATCAATCTACTTATTTAAGGTATTGAGTGTATTTGGAGGAAATAACATGGTTGAATAGTTCTTGGTAGATAATTGCTGTTTTTCTTGAATTTTAGATGTTCTTGCTGTAATGATTAAAATTTCCAAATCCAGAGTATATATGGTTTAGATTCTGTTTATATTCATGTTGAGAAAGATACTATGAGTTTTGTGTGGTAACAAACACATTATTGTCTAGTTCATTAGGGAGTTATTAGCTGTACTAAAGCAGCCCACGATGACTTTGCAGGTTGTGATGTTATTTTGACTTTTAGAGTGAGAGAAAGGTACAATAAGTAACCCCTAGATTTAGGGAGTTAATTTAATAAAAACAAATATAGAATCTGTGAATTTTAAACTTTTGGAAATATGGCATAATATTTTCATTTATTTGATTTACTAAGATGTTTGTTGAAGTAAGTTCTTTCCAAAATGAAAACATAGTAATCAAAAAGGAAATGAGATTTTCTGATCAGCTACAGGGCACATTGCACTGTACTTGAATATTAATGGTATAAAAGTAATATTTCAAAATTCATCTCAGTAAAGAAAGGATAAAATATTTAGTGTCTTTAATATAAATGCTTAAAATTGTGGGACACCTCAGGCCAAGTTATTTTACTTACTTGATCAGTAGGGTTTTGAGTCACATCTTAGTGGAGGAAATTTTTTTTTTTTTGAATTGCTTTTTAATTTTATTCATAGTGTTTTGTTTTTGTTTTTTTTTTTTTTTACACTTTTTATTGTGAAATTTAGCATATATACAGAACAGTGATAACTTTCAAGGTATGATTTAACAAGTAGTTAGAGAGCAAATTTCAAAGAAAGTTATGGATACAGTTCCACAATGGAGGATATTGTATTTGTATGTTTTTCCTCAATTCCGAAGTATTCTTTCAAAAGATCTGTAGTTCTGTTCATTAGTTCCTTAATAGTGTATTCCTCCATGATTGTGAGAGTCAATTTAATATTCCTAATATTCTTTGCCAAATCTTTGGTTATAGAGCAAAGTTTTTATATTGGAGTTCCCTGATTCTAAATCTATGCTGGATCTTGGGTCTCCTCCCTCCTCATAAAGTGGTTTGGGGGCATTGCTTGAGGGGAATAACAGTGGAACTAGTTGAGGGAAAATTGAAAAACCATAAAGAAGTAGTAGCTATTCTAAGAATTATTGGTTATGAAAAAGTGCTTTCTTAGATTCACTAGTGATAATTATTCACAGGAAACAAATGTGAGAATTTTAGTTTTAAATCTTGGTATTTCTTAATTTAAAGAGAAAATAAATGTTAATTAAAGTAGTTGTGCATTTATTGTTTTCTTTAAGAATTTGAAATTTTGTCATTAAGAGGCAAGTGAAAATCACACTAAAATAGGTACTTAAGGTATCTTTATATAAGCATTTATGTAGGTGGTAGCTAACAATCTGGTATTCCTAGAACATGAAACACATATATCTTACTCTTAAACAAATTAGCAGAGTAAGCTGACATAACAGTCTCCATTCCCGATAGAAAAATTGTATACCTTTTGGTACTTGACTTAGTCCCTTGGATTTTATCACCAGTTTACCTGAATGAATGTCAGTTTTTAAAAATTTTTAATTTGTCTTACATGTGATGAGTGGCTCTCAGATTTTTTTTCACCACCACTGCACAAGGTAATATCATTTCACCAGAGTAGACTTAATTAGCTGGGAGAAATTGTTGAAACTGCTTCCAGAGGTGGGAATTCAATTATATTTTTAAGAGTGCAAATTTTGTTATATCTGGTTTATGCTACTTAGAACTTTTAAGATTTAAATTGCTGTGCCCTTTTAAATTTATTTATTTATTTTTGTTTACTTGATCTTTCTGGGATTGAGAGAGTGTGTGTTTCCTGCTATATTTGTTTTTTAATAAGGTTGATCCTTGTATTTGTAATAATTATGCTGCAATATTATTTGGTACATAAAATTTCAGACATGTCTTGTTGTTCCTGTTCATTATATTTTTGCATTTATATAATTGACCTTTACAGTGCCTTTTAGTTTGAAAAAAAGGTGAAAAATCTTTTCTATTTGTCTTCCTATCCTGTTCCATTCCTCTAATCCAAGGTCACTGTGGCTTTCCTTGTTTTGACAAGTTTCTTTTCTTGTACTTGCAGTAGTGATATCAGGCCCATTTCTTTATTTACATGTGGTTTGTTTCTGACTCATAAAGAGGTGCTTAACAATTGGTCACTAATTTTTGTTTTAATCTGCTCCTGTTATTATGGTAGCTTACAGAAATTGTCCTTCTTTTGTAACGTATAATTTATTCTTTGATCAGTTATTTAGATGCCACATAATGTGCTAGATGCTGAAGGAAATGCATGTTTGTGTGTGTTTTTTTAAACTTATTTTCCATGCCATTATTACTTCTTTTCTTCTTTTTATTATGACAAATTTGCTGATATAAATATTCCCATGACCTTTACCAATTTCAGCAATTATCAAATCATGACTAATCTTGTTTCTTTTACGCTCAGGCTAGATCTCTCAGAAGGATGATACTTGAGCTAAGATGTGAAGGGGTACTAATGGTGGTGGTCAAGGGGATATCAGGGAGGAGAGTGTTCATTGTGAGGGAGTATAGAATGTTCAGGCAGCAAGCGCAACCGTGCCAGACTTGTTTGAGGGAGAGCAAGGAGATCATTGTAGCTAGAGTTGTGAACAAAAGGGAGGAGAATAGTAGAAGACAGGTCACAGAGGTAAGGTAAGGTAAGGGTAGGGGAAGAATAGTGAAGGGAGGTAGTTTGTAGTACCAGCATGTAATGCCTTGAAGCCCATTTGACTTTTGTTCTGAGTGAAACTGGGAAGTCATTGGAAGGTTTTGATCAGAGGAATGAGAGGAACTGAATTAAGAGCATCACTCTGGCTGCTTTGTTGAAAATAGACCATAGGGAAGGAAGTAAAGAAACAGATGTTAGGTCACAAAACAAGTCTCAATAAATTTAAAGGGATTGAAATCATACAGAGTATCCATCTTCTCTGACCATAATGGAATGAAGCTAGAAATCAATAACATAAGGAAAATTGAACAATTCACAGATATGTGGAAATTTAACAACTCTTAAACAACCAATGTGTCAAAGAAGAAAATACAGGGGAATTAGAAAATACTCAAGATGGATGAAAGTGAAAACACAGCATACAAAACATATGGGATTCAGCAAATAGGGAATTTATAGCTGTAAAGGCCTGTGTTAAAAAACAAGAAAGATCTCAAATCAATAACATAACTTTATACCCTGAGCAATTAGAAAAATGAAGAGCAAACTAAGCCCAAAATGAACAGAAAGAAGGAAATAACATGATAGCAGAGATAAATGAATTAGAGAACAGAAACATAATTGAATCCATAAAACCTAAAGTTGGTTTTTTTAAAAGATCAATAAAACCGATAAACTCTTAGCTGGACTGACAAAGAAAAAAAAGAGAGATGGTGCAGATAACTAAAATCTGAGATGAAAATGGAGACGTTACTACTAACCTTACAATAATAAAAGGCATTACAATTTTATGAACAGTTGTATGCCAACAAATTAGATAATCTAGTTGAAATGGACAAATCCTAGAAACATACAAATTACCTAAACTGACTGAAAAAGAAATAGAAAATCTTACAGACTTAAAACAAAGGGATTGAATCAGTAATCAAAAACCTCCCAAGAAAGAAAAGTACAGGATTGGATGGCTTCTCTGGTGAATTCTACCAAACGTTTAAAGAAGAATTAACACCAGCCCTTCTCAGACTTCCAGAAAAATTGAAGAGGAGGAAATAGATCCTAACTCATTCTTTGAAGTTGACATTACCCTAATACTAAAGCCAGATTAAGACTTCATCAGAAAAGAAATTACAGACCAATATTCCTTATGAATATAAATGCAAAAATCCTCAATAAAATACTAGAAAACCAAATTCAATAATATAATAAAAGTATTATACAACATTACTAAATGGAATTTATCCCAGGAATTCAAGAGTGGTTCAACATGAGAAAGTCAATCAATGTAATACACTACATTAGTAGATGGAAGAATAAAAACCCATAGGATCTTCCCAATCAATGCAGAAAAGGCATTTAACATAAATCCAACATTCTTTCATGATATAAAAACACTCAAGAGAGGAAGATGGCAGATTTCATGTCTCCGTGAAAAATACTGGATAAAAGACAGACAGCACTCCAGAATACCAGTTCCAGTGATGCACCGGCTGGTCAAGGTCTGCTAAATCCATAGGGACTGTGCACTTGGTGAAACTGAGAGTCTGTGTTCTGAAATGAGTGAGTGAGCCTGCTGGGGAACCAGCAGCCATGCCGCTGTCTGGAGAAACTGGGGTTGGTGTTTGGAGAGGGATTAGTTTAAAAACCCAAAAGAGGCTGCAGAGCTGGCAGCGAGAGCTGCACAACCCAGCGCAGCGGGAAGTCCTTCCGCAAAATGCACACACTTCTCAGTAGCTGGCATGGACGATAGCCTTTTGCACACCTGCAGTTAATTGTCCTGGAGCTGGGAAGGTGGAAGTCCGTGAAAAAGGGAAAATATCCATGCCCATACAGCCATCTTTTCAGCAGGCTGGGAGCACCCGTGAGCGATGCAGTGGTCCAGCACTTCCCTTGCGGACTGCGCTCACCTGTGATATTGCGCTGTCTTCCCCCCTTGGAGGCCCTTGGAGGCAAGACTGCATGGAAGTCCCAGGGACCATACACCAATACCTGGGACTTGTGGGTCTGTATCAGAGACAGACTGTGGAGAGAATGAACCAAAAGTTTGGATTCCTATAACAGCTATAAGTCTCCAGGAACACCTAGGAGATTGATTATTAAAGCTGCCCTCCCTTCCTAACTGCTCAGACACACCCCCCACACTTAGGATGGGCAGCACCAACTGCATATGGAAATTTGGTGCACCAATTGGACCACTACAAGATACAGACCTCCACCCACCACAAAGGCAAAGTTGGGGAGAACTGGCTTGAGGGGAATAGGTGCCTTGTGGGTTCCACCTGCTGGTTAGTCAGAGAAAGTGTACTCCACTAAGCTGTAGCTCTGACAAATTAGAGATATTTGTTCAAAGAAGCCTGCATATCCTAAAAGAACCCTATCAAGATAAGCAAATGCCAAGAGGCCAAAAACAACAGAAAAATTTAAGGCATACGAAGAAACCAGAAGATACAGAGAACTCAAACCCAAATACCCAAATCAAAAGATCAAAGGAGACACAGTACTTGGAGGAATTAATCAAAGAACTAGTGAAAACAAGCAGACCATGGCACAGGATATAAAGGACATGAAGAAGAACCTAAAAGAGCATAAAGAAGAATTTGCAAGAGTAAATAAAAAAAATAGATAATCTTATGGAAATAAAAGAAACTGTCAATCAAATTAATAAGATCCCGGATACTCACAGTACTAGATTGGAGGAAGCTGAACAGCAAATCAGCAAGCTTGAAGAGAAATGCTGAGAGAATTTGCTAACAAGAGACCTGCCCTACTTGAGATACTGAAGGGAGCCCTACTGACAGAGAAACAAAGAAAGGAGAGAGAGTTATGGGGAAAGGTTCAGAAATAAAAAGATTCAGTATGGATACATTAAAAGACATTAAAAGCGAGAGGGAAAAAATATATCTGACAAACATAAGCCGAGGGATAGGATGACTGATTGAAGAAATACCTTCACAGTAATAACATTGAATGTAAATGGATTAAACTCCCCAATTAAAAGATATAGATTGGCAGAATGGAATAAAAAATATGAACCATTAATATGTTGCATACAAGAGACCCATTTTAGACACAGGGACACAAAGAATTTGAAAGTGAAAGGATGGAAAAAAATATTTCATGCAAGCTACAGCCAAAAGAAAGCATGAACACCAATATTAATCTCAGATAAAATAGACTTTAAATGCAAGGAGTTTATGAGAGACAAAGAAGGCCATTACATACTAGTAAAAGGGACAACTCAACAAGAAGAAATAACAATCATAAATGTTTATGTACCCTATCAAAGTGCCCCATGAGACAAGCATTGGCAAAAGTAAAGGAAGCAATAGATGTTTCCATAATAATTGTGGGAGACTTCAGTACATCACTCTGTCCTACAGATAGATCAACCAGACAGAAGACCAATAAGGAAACTGAAACCTAAACAATCTGATAAGTGAATTTGAATTAAAAAGATATATATCGAACATTACATCCCAAATCACCAGGATACACATTCTTCTCTAGTGGTCACAGAACTTTCTCCAGAATAGATCATATGCTGGGCCATAAAACAAGCCTCAATAAATTTAAAAAATTGAAATTATTCAAAACACATTCTCTGATCACAGTGGAATACAATTAAAGTCAATAACCATCAGAGACTTAGAAAATTCAAAAATCCCTGGAGGTTAAACAACACACTCGTAAACAATCGGTGGGTTAAAGAAGAAATAGCGCGAGAAATTGCTAAATATATGCAGACGAATGATAATATCAAACAACATACCAAAACCTATGGGATGTAGCAAAAGTGGTACTGAGGGGGAAATTTACAGCTCTAAATGCATACATTAAAAAAGGAGAAAGAGCTAAAACTGAAGAACTACTGGAGCAAGTGAAGAAGCTAGAAAACGAACAGCAAACTAATCCTTAACCAAGTAGAAGAAAAGAAATAAGAATTAAAGCAGAAATAAATGAGAATAACACCAAAAATAGAGAGAATAACACCAAAAGTTGGTTCTTTGAGAAGATTAACAAGATTGACAAGCCCTTAGCTAGACTGACAAACTCAAAAGAGAGAAGACCCAAATAAACAAAATAACGAATGAGAGAGGTGACATTACTGCAGATCCTGAAGAAATTAAAAAAACTGTAAGTGGATACTATGAACAACTGTATGTCAACAAACTAGATAATGTAGAGGAAATGGACAATTTCCTGGAAGCACATGAACAACCCAGACTGACCAGAGAAGAAATAGAAGATCTCAATCAACCAATCACAAGCAAAGAGATCCAATCAGTCATCAAAAAGCTTCCCACAAGTAAATGCCCAGGGCCAGATGGCTTCACAGGGGAATTCTACCAAACTTTCCAAAAAGAAATGACACCAATCTTACTTAAACTCTTTCAAAAACATTGAGGAAAATGGAACACTACCTAACAGATTTTATGAAGCTAGCATCACTCTAATACCAAAACCAGGTAAAGATAGTACAAGAAAGGAAAACTACAGGCCAGTATCTGTAATGAATATAGATGCAAAAATTCCCAACAAAATACTTGCAAATCGAATCCAAAGACACATTAAAAAATCATACACCATGACCAAGTGGGGTTCATTCCAGGCATGCAAGGATGGTTCAACATAAGAAAGTCAATCAGTGTACAACACATTAACACATCAAAAGGGAAAAATCAAATGATCATCTCAATAGATGCTGAAAAAGCATTCGAGAAAACCCAACATCCCTTCTTGATAAAAACACTTCAAAAGGTAGGAATTGAAGGAAACTTCCTCAATATGATAAAGAGCCAACATAGTACTCAATGGTGAGAGACTGAAAACCTTCCCCTTAAGATCAGAAACGAGACAAGGATGCCTGCTCTCTCCACTGTTATTCAACATTGTGCTAGAAGTGCTAGCCAGGGCAATCCGGCAAGACAGAAATAAAAGGCATCCAAACTGCAAAGGAAGAAAGAAACCTGTCATTATTTGCAGATGATATGATCTTATATCTGGAAAACCCTGAGAAATCGACGATATAGCTACTAGAGCTAATAAACAAATTTAGCAAAGTAGCAGTGTACAAGATTAATGCCCATAAGTCAGTAATGTTCCTATGCACTAGAAATGATCAAACTGAAGAGACACTCAAGAAAAAGATATCATTTTCAATAGTAACTAAGAAAAAATCAAGTACCTAGGAATAAAGTTAACCAAAGATGTAAAAGACCTATACAAAGAAAACTACATAACTCTACTAAAAGAAATAGAAAGGGACCTTAAAAGATGGAAAAATATTACATGTTTATGGATAGGAAGGCTAAATGTATTAAGATGTCAGTTCTACCCAAACTCATCTACAGATTCAGTGCAATCCCTATCAAAATTCCAACAACCTACTTCGCAGACTTGGAAAAGCAGGTAGTTATCAAATTTATCTGGAGGGGGAAGATGCCTTGAATTGCTAAAACCATTCTAAAAAAGAAAAATGACATGAGAGGACTTACACTCCCTGACTCTGAAGCTTACTATAAAGCCACAGTAGTCAAAACAGCATGTTACTGGCACAAAGATAGACATATTGATCAATGGAATCGAATTGAGAATTCGGAGATAACCTCCCAGATCTATGGGTGACTGATCTTTGATAATGACTCCAAAACCACTGACCTGGGACATAGCAGTCTGTTCAACAAACGGTGCTTGGAGAGGTGGATATCCATATCCAAAAGAATGAACGAGGATCCCTACCTCACATATCCTACACAAAAATTAACTCAAAATGGATTAAAGACCTCAACATAAGAGACAATGCCATAAAACTCCTAGAAGATAATGAAGGAAAACGTCTTCAGGACATTGTATTAGGAGGTCACTTCCTAGACCTTACACCCAAAGCACAAGCAACAAAAGGAAAAATAGATAAATGGGAACTCCTCAAACTTAAAACCTTCTGTACCTCAAAGGAATTTGTCAAAAAGGTGAAGAGGCAGCCAACTCAATGGGAAAAAATATTTGGAAACCATGTATTTGACAAAAGACTGATATCTTGCATATATAAAGAAATCCTACAACTCAACGACAATAGTACAGACAGCCCAATTATAAAATAAGCAAAAGATATGAAAAGAAAGTTGTCCGAAGAGGAAATACAAATGGCCAAAAAACACATGAAAAAGTGTTCAGCTTCCCTAGCTATTAGGGAGATGCAAATTAAGACCACAATGAGATACCATCTCACACCAATTAGAATGGCTGCCATTAAACAAACAGGTAACTACAAATGCTGGAGAGGATGTGGAGAAACTGGAACTCCTATTAGTTGTTGGTGGGACTGTATAATGGTACAGCCCCTCTTGAAGACAGTCTGGCAGTTCCTTAGGAAACTAGACATAGAGTTACCCTTCGATCCAGCAATCACACTTCTTATATACCCGGGAGATCTGAAAGCAGTAACACGAACAGATATCTGCATGCCAATGTTTATAGCAGCATTATTCACAATTGCCAACAGATGTAAACAACCCAAATGTCCTTCAACCAATGAGTGGATAAATAAAAGTGTGGTATGTTCACATGATGGAATACTATGTGGCTGTAAGAAGGAACGATACTGTGAAATATATGACAACATGGATGAACCTTGAAGACATAATGCTGAGTGAAATAAGCCAGGCACAAAAAGAGAATTACTATATATTATCACTAATGTGAACACTGAAAAATGTAAAATAAATGGTTTATAATGTAAAATGTAGGGGACCTAGTAATAGATACCAATTGGTAAAGGGGCAATGATAATCTGCTAAGAACAGATAAGTTATTGTGGGTAAATTTGATGTTCTGGGAATGCTCAGGAATGACTATGGTTTGTTGATTTCTGGTGGGTGTGGTAGGAACAAGTTCACAGAAATGTAGTTATCTTAGATTATCTGTTTTTCTTCTTCTTTTCCTGGGTTATAGTCTGTATATTTTCTTGGGAACATGTTGGAAGTAATTCTAAGATATTTGTTTTTTCTTATTCCTTTGTTTTGGTTGTGTAATTCTAGGATATTTGTTATTCTAGCATGTTTGTTTTTTATTCCTTTGTTTTGGTTTTGTTTGAAATGGTTTTTTATTGTCTGTTTTTTTTAATTTTTGATAAAGTTAATTTAAAAAAAGAAACAATGAAAAAAAATATGCAGAGCCCCCCTGAGGAGCTGGGGAAAAATGCAGAGGTGTTTTTCTCACCTGGATGGTTGCTGATGTTCTCACTAACATTGAGGACTGGTGGATTGTTGTGCCGAGCCCTCTGTCACGAGATTTGCCTTTAGGAGGCCTGTTACTGCAAAGGAGAAGCTGGGCCTGCTTATAATTGTGCTTAAGAGTCTCCTCCTGAGTCCCTCTTTGTTGCTCAGATGTGGCCCTCTCTCTCTAACTAAGCCTCCTCGGCAGGTGATCTCATTGCCCTCCCCCCTACGTGGCATCTAACTCCCAGGGGTGTAAATCTCCCTGGCAACACAGGATATGACTCCTGGGGATGAATCTGAACTCGGCATGGTGGGATTGAGAACATCTTGACCAAAAGGGGGATGTGAAATGAAATGAAATAAACTTCAGTGGCTGAGAGAATTCACATGGAGTCGAGAGGTCACTCTGGTGGACATTCTTATGCACTACATAGATAACACTTTTTAGATTTTAATGTATTGAAATAGCTGGAAGTAAATACCTGAAACTGTCAAACCCCAACCCAGTGGCCTTGATTCTTGAAGACAATTGTATGACAATGTAGCTTTCAAGGGGTGACAGGGTGATTTTGAAAACCTTGTGAATTGTGCTCCTTTTACCCAGTGTATGGATGGATGAGTAGAAAAATGGAGGCAAAAAACTAAAGGAAAAATAGTTGGTTGGGGAGACGATTTGGGTGTTCTTTTTTCACTATTATTATTATTTTATTCTTATTATCACTTTTTCTGGTACAAGGAAAATGTTAAAAAAATAGATCGGGGTGATGAATGAACAACTATATGATAGTAATGTGATCAATTGATTGTATATTTTGGATGATTGTATGTTGTGTGAATAAATCTTAATAAAAAACACTCAGAAAACTAGAAATTGGAGGGAGTGTCATCAACATGATAAAAGTCATTTATGAAAAATCCATAAATGTCATACTCAATGGAGAAAGCTTTTCCCCAAGGCCAGGAACAAGACAAGGATATCCACTTTCACCACTTTTGAACATTGTACCAGAAGTTCTAGCAAAAGAAATTAGGTAAGAAAAAGAACTAGCAGCTTCTGAATTGGAAAGGAAGAAGTAAAATATCTATTCACAGATGATATGTATGTGTGTACGCATGTGCATGTGTAATATTATATCAAACAATCCATCGGTCATCCACCAGAAAGCTACTAGAGCAAATAAATGAAGTCAGTAAAGTTGCGGGTACAAAGCCAACACTCAAAAATCAGTTGTGTTTGTTGAAGATGATTACATAAGTGAATGTCCTTGTTCATAAGAAATGTACGTGGAATTATATGTTCAAGGATTATGATGTGTGCAATCTGATCTCAAATGATCAGCAAATAGAAAGGTAGGAAGGAAGGTAGGTGTACATAGATAGATGGATAGATGATAGAATGGTAGAATGGCTTTCCATGAATTCTCTTTTATGTGCATTTTTTTGTTTTTGAATTCTCATTACATCTGTAGAACTAGGAAGATACATACACAATTAACAAGCACATACATGTGTGTGCATACTTATAAGCCAAGAAACTCTTGGGTACTGATATTTGAATTTCTTCTTCTGATGGGCTAAAAGATATTAAGTCAAGCATATCTCAGATATACTCAATGTTCTAGTAAATCCAGAAGGCACTGTAGTTCAAAGACAAAAATGAGATCTTTCCTTGTAGGTGTTAATGGGGAAAGAAAAATAAATAATTAAAAAAAATTTGGTTTTTCCTTAGTTGTACTGATGTTATGTCTTCTTCAGCAATCACTGGGGCTCCTCTGGCTGCTGATCTTGTTTGGGTCAAATAATTGTAGAGGGTGAGAGGGAAATCGCTTAGTCTTTCCTTTAGCTTCAGGCAACCAAATCTGATTGTCAGGTTTATGGACTTTCGATTCCTACCATGAGTTTCTCTGTGCTAGACCCAACAAGATGGGTGATGATTTCTTTGTTAACCTAGTGCCAGTTTTGTAGGAAGTACACAATAAATATTAATTCACTACCTTTCCCCCTAATTCTGCTTGTTGATGTTCTTTGGTATACTTTTACTTTTGCAGAGTATGTTATGAGCAGGGTAGAAAAGACAGCCTATTGGAATCCAAAATGTTTGTAATAGTGTAATAATTATCATTCCTTGGAAAGGTAATATGCTAGTGAATAGATACATAGATTCTGCTTCTGGCTCTGTAACTTTTTTAGAGAATTATTTAATCTCCATTCCCCATCCTTTTCAATATGTAGTATATTTCTTTTTCATTCACAGGTATATTCTGAAAATAAATAATTAAACTGCAGATTTTTTAGAGCTCAGGGATCTTGGAGATTATCTGGTCCAATCTCTTATTTTTCAGATAAAGAAACCATTGTGTTCATGAAGGTGAAATGACTTTTCCATGGACATATTAGAGCAGAAAGAACTCAAGATTTTTTGATTGTTATATACTTTGTGCAGCACAACACAATACAACATGACACTTCCTTTTGCAAGCATTGGATTGTGACCCAAAGATGACAACATTATGGTTTTACTACACCAGTAGTAGAAGAGGAGGCTACAGTTATGTGGACTTTTTAGTGTGTTCTTCATGTGATGGATTTTCTAACCCCCTTGACCATATATATGGCTCTAACTGCTTGGCCCAGAGTTGATCTTTAGTCTTAAGCCAAGTTTATGGACCACTGAATTGTACAGCTGTTAGTCCTGGGTTTCCTAGGCAACAAATGACTATATAATGTACATAATTTTCTCAACCTTGACTCTTGAATAGATTGAATTTATAATTATAATAGAAAACCTGAAAGAAAAATCTAGAGTCAAAGTCACTATTCTTTAACATTTTTGGTTATATTTCTTTTCCAAATATTTTTCATTTCTATTATGGTCTAGGAGATGTTGCTGAGTAGGCATGTAATGTAATACATGGGGGAAAGCTTTACACAACTTAGTATACTTAAAGTTGAATATTAGTATTAGAAGGTTAGTCTACTGAAGTACATTTTAATTAAGTGGAAAGTAAATGATAATTATAGAAATGATTAGATTTTTAGATAATAGTTGAACTGTAGCCGTATCTCCTTGAGAGATTTGTTGTAGTATTCGCTTTTTCTGATTTTTATTTAATTTAAAGATAGTATAATTCTGAAGAAATTAAAAATGTAGAAGAAATTAAAAATAGTAGTAGAAATTAGTAATATAGTCATAACTATTGCTGTGATAATGTTATGTTGCAACACAAAAGAGTTTGGCGTCTGTCCTAGTTTGCTAATGCTGCCGGAATGCAAAACACCAGAAATGGATTGGCTTTTATAAAGAGGGTTTATTTGGTTACACAGTTACAGTCTTAGGGCCATAAGTGTTCAAGGTAACACATCAACAATTGGGTACCTTCATAGAGTATGGCCTATGGCATCCGGAAAACCTCTGTTAGCTGGGAAGGCATGTGGCCGGCATCTGGTCCAAGTTCTGGTTTCAAAATGGCTTTCTCCTGGGATGTTCCTCTCAAGGCTTCAGCTCCTCAAAAATGTCAATCTTGGTTGCTCCTGCGGTGTTTTTCCTCTCTCGGCTTCTCTGGAGCAAGAGTCTGCTTTCAGTAGCCGTCTTCAGACTGTTTCTCATCTGCAGCTCCTCTCTCAGCTCCTGTGCATTCTTCAAAGTGTCCCTCTTGGCTGTGGCAAGCTCACTCCTTCTGTCTGAGCTTATACAGTGCTCTAGTAAACTAATCAAGGCCCATGCTGAATGGGTGGGGCCACATGTCCATGGAAATTATCCAATCATAGTTATCACCTATAGTTGAGTGGGTCGCGTCTCCATGGAAATGCTCAAAGAATTACAATCTAATCAACACAATATACCTGTGTCCCCACAAGATTGCATCAAAGAACATGGTATTTGGGGATACATAATACATGCAAACCAGCACAGTGGCTTACAGCAACAAACATTTTTTCTCTGATTTATGGTTCTGTGGGACTGCTGGAGTTGCTGTGCTTTAGGTTATGGATTGGATTAAATTATTTTTCACATGTTGTATTTTTGGGACCATTGGCTTTCTTTGGCATGTACTTCTCATAGGAAATGACAGAAGTTCAAGATACCAAGTCAAATCACTCAAGCACATTTAAAGTAAAGTCTTGTTTACTGATATTCCATTGACCAAGACAAATTACGTGCCTAGACCCAAAATTATTGGGGTGGGGAAGTATACCCTACTTCCTCTATTGGGAGATAGTGTAATGTCATATGGTGAGGGCCATAGATGTATAATTCTATAACAGGGAGGGAGTAAATACTTGGTAACCATAATTGAGTCTACCACAGTCACCAAAAATGTCACCATCCCAATACAGCTTTTTAATTTAAAAATTTTTCCTATATTACTATTTTTATAACAGTATTTTGTAGCAATATTTATAATGCACCTACATGTTAAAATTCCTTTTTGTTTTATGGTGGCTTCCTATTTTGGTTATAAAACATTCTTTCATGCCTTTTTTTCCTCCTTGCTCCTGGCTTCCCCACCACTCATGCCTGTGTTTATCCACTCTCAGCCTTTGTAAAACTTGGTCACTGTTTCCCTCCCTGTACCCTGTTTTTAATGGATTGCCATTATTATTATTATTTAAAAATTATAGTGGTAACATATATAAGACAAACTTTCTCATTTTAACCACTTTCAGATATACAGTTAAGTGGTAATTACATTAACAGTGTTGTTCTACAATTACCACCATCCATTACCAGAACTTTTCCATCACCCCAAACAGAAATTCTGTACCCATTAAGCATCAACTCCCCTCCCCATCTCCTGTAAACTGTAACTACTTTCTATACCTATGAATTGGCACATTCTAGTTATTTTGTATAAGTTAAATTATACAATATCTGTCTTTTTGTGTCTAGCTTTTTTCGCTCAACCTGATGTCTTCTAGGTTCATCTATGTTGTGGCATGTATTGGAACATCATTCTTTTTTGTGGCTGAATAATACTCCATTCTATGTATATACTACATTTTGCTTATCTGCTCATCTATTGTTGGACAGTTGGGTTGTCCCCACCTTTTGGCTATTGAGCAATGCTTCTATGAACATTGGGATACAAGTCTCTGAGTCCCTGCTTTCAGTTTTTTTGGATATATACCTAGAAGTGGAATTGCCGAATCATATGGTCATTCTATATTTAACTGTTTGAGCAAACCAAACTGTAGCCATTCTAGTGGGTGTGAAGTGGTATCTTGTGGTTTTGATTTGCATTTCCCCAATGACTAATAATATTGAGCATCTTTTCATGTTCTTATTGGCCGTTTGTATATTTTCTTTGGAGAAATATCTATTCAAGTTTTTTGTCTATTTTTTAATTGGGCTGTTTGTCTTTTTTTGTTGAGTTGTAGGAATTCATTATATGTTCTGGATATTAAACCCATATTAGATATATGATTTTCAAATACTTTCTCCCATTCTGTAGAGTCTTTGCACTATTTTGATGCTGTCCTTTGATGCACAAAAGTTTTTAATTTTGATTAAGTCCAATTTATCTATTTATTTTTCTTTTGGTGTAAAATCTAAGAATCCATTGTCAAATACAAGATCTTGAAGATATTTTCCTATGGTTTCTTGTAAGAGTTTTATAGTTTTAGCTCTATTTAGGTCATTGATTTATTTTGAATTAATTTTTGTATATGGTGTGAGGTAGGGGTTCACTTTCATTCTTTTGCATGTATATATCCAGTTTTTCCAGTCTTCTATGCCTTTTAAACCATCCTTTACACTATAAGCATCACTTGTATTGTCCTGTGTTTTTCTATAGTTACTTCAAGTAAATCTCATCTCTTCCTTTCTTGTCTCTTCCTTTTCCTTCCTTTCCTCCTTCAATTCCCTTCCTTTCTTTTATTCTTTCATCTCACTCACCATATTGTATATCTGGGAAATTACTATCAACTTTTCAGATTTTTTGTCTTCCTTTACTTAGATTTCTGTTCTCATAACTCTATATGAAACCATACTGCCACCTGCAGCCTATTTAAATATATCTTTTATGACTCTTTTTGCTTATTAAGACTTAATGGTTTCATGTGACAGAAACTCAGTTTAAACTGGCTTATGAAGAAGAAGAGTTTATTGGAAGCCTACTTGGGCATTTTATGAAATTAAAAGACCAGTGGACTTATTAAGACTGAGGATAGGAAGAGATGGAACTGGTTTTCAGAAATGCCTCAAAGGCATAGGGCTCAGTTAAGAACCTCTTTTGCTTGTCAGTATCTAGGATTTATTTTTCTCTCACACTGTGCACTGGCCTTCTTCATATGGGGAAAAACATGGCCACTAATAATTCCCAGCTTACATCTTAAAGTGTCTGCTGTGGGAGAGACACTGTATGGTAAATTATCTGGTTCCCATTACAAAAATTTTAGGAATTGGGCTATTTAGTCTAACTTGGATTCAGTGCCCACCTTTAGATCAATCATTTGGCCTTGTGGTTGAGATTTCTGTGACAGCCATGTGGTTCGAGAAGAGAGAAGATTCTCAGAAAAAAAGGTAGTTATTGCTGGATAAATAAAAACAAGTATGTATTAAAGTAATGTGAATTAATATGTCATGAAAGTTCTTATGTGCCCTTTTCAGGTCCAAGGATATGCTAGCATGCGTACATATATACATACCTACATACATATTAGTGTGGCTCTTGCCTGGAAACTACAAAAGTGGGTGGGCGGTTTAGTAAACAGAGGTTATGGTAGTTTTTTTCCATTACGGACTCAATTCTTTAAAGCATAGAAGAATTTTAATTGTTGAATGTTTTTCTAAATTATTCATATACGTTTCTTACTGTATATTTCTTATTGTAAATTATGAGTATTTCCTGTTTCTACCTTTGTAATGGGACTGCTGTAGTCATTCTAATTCTCATGCCTAATAGTCCTCACACTCTATCCAAATTTGGACTCACTCATACTTTTAGGTTTCTATTTTAGTTCCAGAGCCACTTGAAAATAAATAGGGACAAACACATAACCTAAAAGCAAGAAACAGAAGGAAATTGGACCATGTGCACTAGGATTTTATATTTTTGAATATGTAGAGTTATTTTGGGAAGAAAATAGCTTCCAGATAGACTTTGCTGAATAATGTTAGACTGTCTATTATATGTGAAAAATTGTAGTTTTAAGCATCCAAGTGAAGTGTTAATTTAGACATCATCATTGCTCATTTAACCAAAATAATGTGGCATTAAAGTAAGAATTAAAAGCTATTTCATTTGGCAAAACTGGTAGAATTGTTTTAGGTGTGAGAGATGTGTTTAAGTGTTCAATTCAGTGCAAATATTTTATTGAATTACTCTGGGTTCAGAGCCGTGGAGAACGGGACAGGAAGAGAAACATATATATATCAGATTTTTTGTGGCATTGATAATTTCTCTGTCCCTTATTCTCAAACACCTTCAAAATGCCTTGGAAATGAAAATGTTTACGCCTACTTTATCAGGTGCAATATTGTCTTTTGCACCTGAAGAGGCATAAAAATCCTTTGTTAGATTATACATTTTGATTTTTAGTTTGTAGTAGGCCAGTCTTTTTTTTTTTATTATTAAATTCAGTTTTATTGAAATACATTCGCACACCATACAATCATCCATGGTATACAATCCATTGTCCACAGTATGATAACATAGTTATGCGTTCATCACCACACTCTTATCTCTGAACATTTTCCTTACATCAGAAAGAACCAGAACAAGAATAAAAAATAAAAGTGAAAAAAGAACACCCAAATCATCCCCCCATCCCACCCCATTTGTCCTTTAGTTTTTATCCCCATTTTTCTACTCATCCATACACTAGATAAAGGGGGGTGTGATCCACAAGGTCTTCACAATCACACTGTCACCCCTTGTAATCTACATTATTATATTATTGTCTTCAGGAGTCCAGACTGCTGGGTTGGAGTTTGGTAGTTTCAGGTATTTACTTCTAGCTACTCCAGTACATTAAAACCTAAGAGGTGTTATCTATATAGTGCATAAGAATGTCCACCAGAGTGACCTCTCGACTCCATTTGAAATCTCTCAGCCACTGAAACTATTTCATCTCATTTTGCATCCCCCTTTTGGTCAAGAAGATACTCTCAGTCCCACGATGCCGGGTCCACATTCATCCCTGGGAGTCATATTCTGCATTGCCACGGAGATTTACACCCCTGGGAGTCGGGTCCCACGTAGCGGGGAGGGCAGCTAGTTCACCTGTCGAGATTAGGCCAGTCTTTTTACTAAATGTTTTTTAAAGCAGTTTTGCTTTCATACACTGTTCTGTTTTACATGCTGGGTTGAAATAGATGCATTAGTCTTGAGTTCACAGAACAGTGGGCTCCACATTATTTAAAGGACTCTTAAGAGTTTTCCAGCTGTAGTTACTTTTGATCTGAAATAACATCAAATTACCATGCATAAAGAGATAGTAACATTTTGCTTTGGCACACTGCTGGATAGTAGATGTTTTAGTAAATTATATTTTGAATTGATTTGTTGAAATGTAGGTAAGGAACCGATTGGATTCTTTTCCATATCACTTAGAATGTGAATCTTAAGAATAATTGACTTCAGCATTCGTTTAGTCCAATTTCCTACCTGATGCAGGAATCTATCCTGCTGTATTTGAAAGAATTGATATGTTTGTTAAACAGGTATTTATTGAAGCTGTGGTATGTGCAAGCACTGTGCTAGGGTTGTGCTGGTGAATAAAATAAAAGCAGATATAGTCCTGGCTTTTTTGGAGGTAGTTACGTGGTCTAGCTTATAGTTGTGTTTTCAATCAGTTGCTCATTCAGTCTCAGCAAGATATTGTTTGAACCTACTTACTGAAATTGATTGAAAAAAGATCCCTATTATATTTTATCATTAAAAAAATCTCATTACTTCTTATACACAGCTTTATTGAGATATAATTCACATACCATACAATTTATGCATTTAAGGTGTACAATTAAATATTTTTAAATTATGTTTTGCAGGACTGTGTAACTATATTATATTTTATTCATAATATAAATTTAGAACATTTTTGTCCCCCTAAAAGAAATGCCATACCAATTAGCAGTCAATGTCCATTCTCCTCCTAATCCCCACCCTCACCTCAGCCCTAAGTAACCACTAATCTACTTTTTGTCTCAAAGGATTTATCTGTTTTGTACAAAATTGTATAAAAAATATCTGGTCCTTTATGACTTTTTTTCACTTAGCATATCTTCAAGGCTCATCCATGTTGTAGCATGTATCAGTAGTTCATTTACTATTGTTGCTGAATAAAATTACATTTTACTTACCCATTCATCAGTTAATGGACATTGGGTTGTTTCTACTTCTTGGGTATTAGGAATAATGCTTTTATGAAGATTGTGTAGAAGTTTTTGTGTGGATGTATGTTTCTCTTAGGTATGTAATTAGTAGCAGAATTGTTAGGTGAAATGGTAATTCAACTAACTTAACATTTTGAGGAACTACCAAAATGTTTTCTAAAGCAGCTGCAAAATTTTACCTTCCCACTAGTAATGTATGAGGGTTCCAAGTTTTCTATGTCTTCCAACACTTGTTATTGTCTATCTTTTTGATTGTAGCCATCCTAGTGGGTGTAAAGTATATTTCATTGTGGTTTTGATTTGCATTTCCTTAATGATTAATGATGTTGAGCATCTTTTCATGTGCTTATTGGTCATTTGTATGTCTTCTTTGGAGAATTGCCTGTTCAAATCCTTTGACCGTTTTAAAATTGGGTTGTCTTTTTTTAAACAACTTTTGAAATAACTGCTTATTTTAGAATAGATTTAGATTTACAGAAAATTTGTGTATATAGTACAGAGAGTTCCCATATATCCCACACTCAATTTCCCCTATTATTAATATTGTACAGTAGTGTGGTACATTGTCACAAATAAACCAATATTGATACATTATTCTTATTAACTGAAGTCCATACTTTATTCAGATTCTTTAGTTTTTACCTAATTTTTTTTTTCTCTTCCAGGATCCCATCCACAATGACACATTATGTTTAGACATTGTGTCTTTTTAGGCTCCTCTTGGCTTTGACAGTTTCTCTGGCTGTGACAATTTCTTATAATTCTTTTGCTTTTGAAGACCTTGACCACTTTCAGTAGTATTTGTCAGGTGTTTTGTACAACTTTCCTTAATTGAAATTTGCTGATGTTTTTCTCATCGTTCTCATCACATCTTATCAAAGGTACACACTATCAGCATGAATTATCACTGTTGATGTTAATCTTGATCACCTGGCTGAAATAGTGTTCGTCTGGTTTCTCCACTGTAAAATTACTCTTTTTCTCCCTTTCCATACTGCACTTTTTGGATGGGAGTTAGTATGTGCAGCTCACACTTAAGAAGTGGGGAATTTATATTCCACATTCTTGAGGACTGAGTATCTACATAAATTATTTGGAATTCTTCTGCTTGGAAGATTTGTCTTGTCTTTCCCATTTATTCAATCATTTATTTATATCAGTATTGATTCATGGATATTTATTTTGTACTTGAGGTTATAAGCCAATGCTACTTTATTTTGTTGTTCAAATAATTCCAGCTTTGGTCATTGTGAGCTCTTTAAGTTGGCTCCTGTGTTGTTTCGACATACTCCTATCAGTTTGCTTTTTGAGAACTTCCTTTTTTACGCTATAAGATGCTCCAGGCTCATCTTCTATATTCTCTGCCACAGCCCTAGAATTAACCATTTTCCCAAGGAGCCTTGGTTCCTTTTATGGACTAGAAACCAAATCTGGACACTAGGCATGCTCATTACTATTGGGGTGCCCTTGCTTCTAGGCCTTCTCCGATGACAGACAAGGATATAATGTGTTAAATGGTTTCTATATAAATCCATTGGTATCAATATTAATCTAAATATGAGTCCATGCTGATGTCTCCCACTCTAATTCATTACTGAATGGATCGTTCTAGCCTTTTCACCTTGCTTGTCTGTAGCCTCCGACTTCAACAGTTAGTCATCCTTTTATTTAATTGTTCAATTCCAGTATACATGTATAGTAGTTTCAGAATTGTTAACCCATACTCCCTTATTATCAACTAGAATATAATGCTTATTTATGCACGCAGTTCCTTTTGCCTTTAGTCTTAAATTCCACTCATTTCCCCTCCACCCCAACCCCACCCCCCGCCGCTCCCGCCGAAGTTGTTTCATACATTTGTAATACAGTTTGATTCTTTTGTCAGTTTCCATTACATCCTGGGATCCCTTGGCCTCCTAAAAAAAACTTTTTTTTTAAGTTTGTATACATTAAGGTTTACTCTTCCTACTGTTAAGTTCTGTGGATTTTGATAAATGAATAGTGTTATATATCCACATTACTGTATCATACAGAATAGTTTCACCACCCTAAAAAAATCCACTGTGCTTCGTCTGTTCAACTACTCTCTCCACTGACCCCCTGTCTCTGACAGTTATTGATCTTTTCACTCTCCCTCGTTTTACCTTTTCCAGAATGGGATAATATAGTATGAATCCTTTCAGATTCGCTTCTTTTTCTTGGCAATATGCATTTAATAGACATCCATGTTTAATTAGCCCATTCCCTTTTATTACTGAATAGTTTTCCATTGTATGGGTGTACTAGATTTGTTCATTCATTCACCTATTGAGAGCATCTTGGTTGCTTTCAATTTTTGGCAATTATGAATAAAGCTGCTATAAACATTGAAGTGCCGGTTTCTGTGTGGACAGAAGTTTTAAAATAAGTTGAGCAAATACCTAGAAGTAGATTGCTGAATCGTTGGGTAAAACTGTTTTTAGGTTTGTAAGACACTGGTAATCTGTTCTTCCAAAATGGCTATACCATTTTGCATTCCCTTCAGCAATGAATGAAAGTTCCTGTTAATCTATATCAACAATTGATATAGTCGGTTTTTTTGATTTCAGCCATTCTAATAGGTGTATATTGGTATCTCATTCTTGTTTTAATTTGTCTTTCCCTAATGTCAATTGCTATTGAATATCTTTTGATGTGCTTATTTGTCATCTGTATATCTTCTTTGGTGAGGCCTCTGTTCAAATTTTTTTGCCCAGTTTTTATTGGGCTGTTTATTTTCTTATTGTTGAGTTCAAGAGTTCTTTGTATCTGTTCCATACAAATCCTTTGTCAGATATGTGTTTTGCAAATATGTTCTCCCAGTTTGTGATTAGTCTTTTCATTTTCTTATGCTGGCCTTTCATAGAGCAGAAGTATTTAATTTTTACTAAAGTCCAACTATTCACTTTTTTCTTTAATGGATTTTGTGCTTTTGGTGTTTTATCTGAAAGATTATCATCAAACCCAAGGTCACTTAGATTTTTTTCCCTACTTTCTTTTAGAAGTTTTATAGTTTTGCATTTTGCATTGAGAACTGTGATTCATATTGAATTAATATTTGTGAAACTGTAAGAACTGTGTTTAGGTTCATTTTTTTCCCCCATATGTATGCTCAGTTCCAGCACTACTTGTCGAAAAAGACTATCCTTTCTCCATAGAATTGCCTTTGTAAAAAATCATTTCATTATTTGTGTGGGTTTATTTGCAGGCTGTCTGTTCTGCTTCGTTGGTCTATGTGTTTATTCTTTTGCCAATACCACACTTTCTTGATTCATTGTAGTTTAATAGTAAGTTCTGAACTTGGTTAGTGTTGGTCTACCAATTTTGTTCTACCTTATTGTGTAGGATATTCTAGGTCTTTTGCCCTCCCATATAAATTTTAGAATCAGTTTGTTGATATTTACAAAATAGCTTGCTGGAATTTTGATTAGCATTATGTTGAATCTATAATTCATGTCAGGAAGAATTGACATCTTAACAATATTGAGCCTACCAATCCATGAACATTGAATATCTCTTCATTTATTTAGATCTTTTTTTCATTTCTTTCATCAGTGTTTTGTGGGTGTCTGCATACAGAACCTATTCATATTTTGTTAGATTTATACCTAAGTATTTCCTTTTTTTGTGTGTGGCTTTTGTAAATTATTTTTAACTTTCAAATTCCAGTAGTTCATTGTTTGTCTATAGGAAAACAATTGACTTTTGTATATTGACCTTTTATCCTGCAACTTGCCTATACTTGCTTATTAGTTCCAGGAATTTTTTTGTAGGTTAAGTTTGTATACATTTGGGAGTTTTCGACATAGACAATCATGTAATCTGTAAACAAAGATGGTTTTATTTCTTCCTTTCCAATCTTTATACCTTTTATTTTTTTTCTCTTATCTAATTTCTCTATCTAGGATTTCCAGTGTGATGTTGAATCACAGGGGTGAGAGAGTGCAACCTTGCCTTGTTCCCAGTCTTAAGGAGAAAGTGTACAGTCTCTCACCATGAAGAATGGTGTTAGCTGTGGGTTTTTTGTATCGAGTTGAAGAAGTTCTCCTTTATTCCTATTTTGTTGAGAGTTTGTATCATGAATGGGTATTGGATTTTGTCAAATGCTTTCTTTGTGTCAGTTGGACATGATCTGATCATAGTTTTTCTTTAGCCTGTTGATATGGTTGATTACATTGATTTATTTTTGAATGTTGACGCAATTTTGTATATCTGGAATAAATCATACTTAGTCATGGTGCACAGTTTTTTTTTGTTTTCTTTTTGTTTTTTTTTTTTGTATAGTATTTGGTTTGATTTTCTAATATTTTGTTGAGGATTTTTTTTTTTTAATTTTCATGATAAATGTTGGTCTATGGTTTTCTCCTATCTGGTTTTGATATTAAGTAATGCTTGCCATTTAGAGTAAGTTGGTAAGTGATCCCTCTCATTCTATTTTCTGGAAGAGATTGTGGAGAGTTGGTATTGTTTCTTCCTTAAATGTTTGGTAGAATTCACCAGTGAAGCCATCTGGACCTGGTAATTTCTTTTTGGAAAGTTACTGTTATGGATTAAGTTTCTCTAAAAGATATTGAGCTATTCAGATTATCTATTTCTCCTGGTGTGAATTTTGATAGTTTGTGTCTTTCAAGGAATAGGTCTATTTCATTTAAGTTATCACATTTGTGGGAATAGGGTTATTTGTGGTATTCCTTTATTATCCTTTTGATATTCAGAGGGTTAATACTGATGATCCCTCTTTGATTTCTGATAATAATTTGTATCTTTTCTCTTTTTTTCTTGGTTGGCCTGGCTAGAGATTTATCAATTTTGTTGGTCTTTTCAAAGAAGCTTTAGTTTTATTTTTGTTTTCTTTGTATTATATTCCTGTTTTCAATTTCAATAATAATTTTTTTTATTATTTCCCTTCTTTGCATGCTTTAGGCATAATTTGTTCTCCCTTTCATAGTTTCCAAAGGTTTGTAAGGAAGCTTAGGTTTTTTATATCTCTTTTTCTTTTCCATTGTATGCATTTAATACTGTACATTTCCATGTAAGTACTGTTTTTCTGCATCCCACAAATTTTGATGTCATTTTTCCATTTTCACTTAAGTCAAAATATTTTAATTTCTCAAGTTGTCTTCTTTGACTCATTGGTTATTTAGAAGTGTGTTGTTTAATTTCCAAATATTTGGGAATTTTCCAACAATCTTTCACTATTGATTTCTAGTTTAATTCCTTTGTGGTCTAAGAACATATTTGTATGATTTATATTCCTTCAAATTTGTTAAAGTTTGTTTTATGGCCCATAATGTAGTCTACCTGGAAAAATGTTCCATGTACACAATAGTGTTTTCTGCTGTTTTTAGATGGTTTATTGTATAAATGGCAATTAGATAAAACTGATTGATAATACTTTTAGGTTATCTGCATACTTATTGATATTCTGCTGTTTGGTCAGTGAATCTGAGAGAGGAGTGTTGAAGTTATAGACTATAGCAGTGGATTTATCTGTTTCTCCTTTCAGTTCTGTCAGTTTTTGCTTCATGTATTTTTTTTTTTCTTTTTCTTTTTTATTTTTTTTAATCTTCATTTTATTGAGATATATTCATATACCACGCAGTCATACAAAACAAATCGTACTTTCGATTGTTCACAGTACCATTACATAGTTGTACATTCATCACCCAAATCAATCCCTGACACCTTCATTAGCACACACACAAGAATAACAAGAATAATAATTAGAGTGAAAAAGAGCAATTGAAGTAAAAAAGAACACTGGCTACCTTTGTCTGTTTGTTTCCTTCCCCTATTTTTCTACTCATCCATCCATAAACTAGACAAAGTGGAGTGTGGTCCTTATGGCTTTCCCAATCCCATTGTCACCCCTCATAAGCTACATTTTTATACAACTGTCTTCGAGATTCACGGGTTCTGGGTTGTAGTTTGATAGTTACAGGTATCCACCACCAGCTACCCCAATTCTTTAAAACCTAAAAAGGGTTGTCTAAAGTGTGCATAAGAGTGCCCACCAGAGTGACCTCTCGGCTCCTTTTGGATTCCCTCTGCCACTGAAGCTTATTTCATTTCCTTTCACATCCCCCTTTTGGTCAAGAAGATGTTCTCCGTCCCACGATGCCGGGTCTACATTCCTCCCCGGGAGTCATATTCCACGTTGCCAGGGAGATTCACTCCCCTGGGTGTCTGATCCCACGTAGGGGGGAGGGCAGTGATTTCACCTTTCAAGTTGGCTTAGCTAGAGAGACAGGGCCACATCTGAGCAACAAAGAGGCATTCGGGAGGAGGTTCTTAGGCACAACCATAGGGAGGCCTAGCCTCTCCTTTGCAGCAACCGTCCTCCCAAGGGTAAAACCTGTGGTAGAGGGCTCAACCCATCAAACCACCAGTCCCCTATGTCTGTGGTCATGTTAGCAACCATGGAGGTGGGGTAGGCGAATACCCCTGCATTCTCCACAGGCTCCTCAAGGGAGCACTACATCTTTTTTTTTCCCTTGTTTTTCTTTCTTTTTTTTTTTTTTTAACTTTCCCTTCTTTTTTAAATCAACTATGAAAAAAAAGTTAAAAAGAAAACAAACATACAATAAAAGAATATTTCAAAGAGACCATAACAAGGGAGTAAGAAAAAGACAACTAACCTAAGATAACTGCTTAACTTCCAACCTGTTCCTACTTTACCCCAAGAAAGTTACCTAATATAGCAACATTTCTGTGAACTTGTTCCTACTATATCCATCAGAAATTAACAGACCCTAGTCATTCCTGGGCATCCCCAGAACGTTAAATAGCTTATCTGTTCTTCTTGGATTATTGTTCCCCCTTCCTTAATTGCTCTCTATTGCTAGTTCCCCTACATTCTACCTTATAAACCATTTGTTTTACATTTTTCAAAGTTCACATTAGTGGTAGCATATAATATTTCTCTTTTTGTGCCTGGCTTATTTCGCTCAGCATTATGTCTTCAAGGTTCATCCATGTTGTCATATGTTTCACGAGATCGTTCCTTCTTACTGCCGTGTAGTATTCCATCGTGTGTATATACCACATTTTATTTATCCACTCATCTGTTGAAGGACATTTGGGTTGTTTCCATCTTTTGGCAATTGTGAATAATGCTGCTATGAACATTGGCGTGCAGATATCTGTTTGTGTCACTGCTTTCCGATCTTCCCGGTATATACCAAGAAGTGCAATCGCTGGATCGAATGGTAACTCTATATCTAGTTTTCTAAGGAACTGCCAGACTGACTTCCAGAGTGGCTGAACCATTATACAGTCCCACCAACAGTGAATAAGAGTTCCAATTTCTCCACATCCCCTCCAGCATTTGTAGTTTCCTGTTTGTTTAATGGCAGCCATTCTAATCGGTGTTAGATGGTATCTCATTGTGGTCTTAATTTGCATCTCTCTAATAGCTAGTGAAGCTGAACATTTTTTCTTGTGTTTCTTGGCCATTTGTATTTCCTCTTCAGAGAACTGTCTTTTCATATCTTTTGCCCATTTTATAATTGGGCCTACTGTACTTTTGTCATTGAGTTGTAGGATTTCTTTATATATGCAAGATATCAGTCTTTTGTCAGATACATGGTTTCAAAAAATTTTTTCCCATTGAGTTGGCTGCCTCTTTACCTTTTGGAGAAATTCCTTTGAGGTGCAGAAACTTCTAAGCTTGAGGAGTTCCCATTTATCTATTTTCTCTTTTGTTGTTTGTGCTTTGGGTGTAAAGTCTAGGAAGTGGCCGCCTAATACAAGGTCTTGAAGATGTTTTCCTACATTATCTTCTAGGAGTTTTATGGTACTTTCTTTTATATTGAGATCTTTGGTCCATTTTGAGTTAATTTTTGTGTAGGGGGTGAGGTGTAGGGGTCCTCTTTCATTCTTTTGGATATGGATATCCAACTCTCCCAGTCCCACTTGTTGAACAGACCATTATGACTCAGTTCAGTGACTTTGGGGGCCTTATCAAAGATCAGTCGGCCATAGATCTGAGGGTCTATCTCTGAATTCTCAATTCGATTCCATTGATCTATATGTCTATCTTTGTGCCAGTACCATGCTGTTTTGGCAACTGCGGCTTTATAATAAGCTTCAAAGTCAGGGAGTGTAAGTCCTCCCACTTCGTTTTTCTTTTTTAGAGTGTCTTTAGCAATTCGAGGCATCTTCCCTTTCCAAATAAATTTGATAACTAGCTTTTCCAAGTCTGCAAAGTAGGTTGTTGGAATTTTGATTGGTATTGCATTGAATCTGTAGATGAGTTTGGGTAGAATTGACATCTTAATGACATTTAGTCTTCCTATCCATGAACATGGAATATTTTTCCATCTTTTAAGGTCCCCTTCTATTTCTTTTAGTACAGTTATGTAATTTTCTTTGTATAGGTCTTTTACATCTTTGCTTAAGTTTATTCCTAGGTACTTGATTTTTTTAGTTGCTATTGTAAATGGTATCTTTTTCTTGAGTGTCTCTTCAGTTTGTTCATTTCTAGCATATAGAAACATTACTGACTTATGTGCATTAACCTTGTATCCCGCTACTTTGCTAAATTTGTTTATTAGCTCTAGTAGCTGTATCGTCGATTTCTCAGGGTTTTCTAGATATAAGATCATATCATCTGCAAACAATGACAGTTTTACTTCTTCTTTTCCAATTTGGATGCCTTTTATTTCTCTGTCTTGCCGGATTGCCCTGGCTAGCACTTCCAGCACAATGTTGAATAACAGTGGTGACAGCGGGCATCCTTGTCTTGTTCCTGATCTTAGAGGGAAGGCTTTCAGTCTCTCACCATTGAGTACTATGCTGGCTGTGGGTTTTTCATATATGCTCTTTATCATACTGAGGAAGTTTCCTTCAATTCCTACCTTTTGAAGTCTTTTATCAAAAAGGGATGTTGGATTTTGTCAAATGCTTTTTCAGCATCTATTGAGATGATCAATTGATTTTTCCCTTTTGACTTGTTAATGTGTTGTAATACATTGATTGATTTTCTTATGTTGAACCATCCTTGCATGCCTGGAATAAACCCCACTTGGTCATGGTGTATGATTTTTTTAATGTGTCTTTGGATTCGATTTGCAAGTATTTTGTTGAGGATTTTTGCATCTATATTCATTAGGGACATTGGCCGTTAGTTTTCCTTTTTTGTCACATCTTTGCCTGGTTTTGGTATTAGATTGATGTTAGCTTCATAAAATGAGTTAGGTAGTGTTCCATTTTCTTCAGTGTTTTGAAAGAGTTTGAGTAAGATTGGTGTCAGTTCTTTCTGGAAAGTTTGATAGAATTCCCCTGTGAAGCCATCTGGCCCTGGGCATTTATTTGTGGGAAGATTTTTGATGACTGATTGGATCTCTTTGCTTGTGATGGGTTGGTTGAGGTCTTCTATTTCTTCTCTGGTCAGTCTAGGTTGTTCATATGTTTCCAGGAAATTGTCCATTTCTTCTACATTATCCAGTTTGTTGCCATACAGTTGTTCATAGTATCCTCTTATAATTTTTTTAATTTCTTCAGGATCTGCAGTTATGTCACCTTTTTCATTCATTATTTTGTTTATATGGGTCTTCTCTCTTTTTGATTTTGTGAGTCTAGCTAGGGGCTTGTCAATCTTGTTGATCTTCTCAAAGAACCAACTTTTGGTGATATTTATCCTCTCTATTGTTTTTTTGTTCTCTCTGTCATTTATTTCTGCTTTAATCCTTGTTATTTCTTTTCTTCTACTTGGTTTAGGATTGGTTTGCTGTTCATTTTCTAGCTTCTTCAGTTGATCCATTAGTTCTTTGATTTTGGCTCTTTCTTCCTTTTTAATATATGCGTTTAGTGCTATAAATTTCCCCCTTAGCACTGCTTTTGCTGCATCCCATAGGTTTTGGTATGTTGTGTTCTCATTTTCATTCGTCTCTGTATATTTAGCAATTTCTCTTGCTATTTCTTCTTTAACCCACTGATTGTTTAGGAGTGTGTTGTTTAACCTCCAGGTATTTGTGAATTTTCTAGTCTCTGATGGTTATTGACTTCTAATTGTATTCCATTGTGGTCAGAGAATGTGCTTTGAATAATTTCAGTCTTTTTAAATTTACTGAGGCTTGTTTTATGTCCCAGCATATGATCTATTCTGGAGAAAGTTCCATGAGCACTAGAAAAGTATGTGTATCCTGGTGATTTGGGATGTAATGTCCTGTAGATGTCTGTTAAATCTAATTCATTTATCAGATTGTTTAGGTTTTCAATTTCCTTATTGGTCTTCTGTCTGGTTGATCTATCTATAGGAGAGAGTGATGTGTTGAAGTCTCCCACAATTATTGTGGAAACATCAATTGCTTCCTTTAGTTTTGCCAGTGTTTCTCTCATGTATTTTGTGGCACCTTGGTTGGGTGCATAGACATTTATGATTGTTATTTCTTCTTGTTGAATTGCCCCTTTTATTAGTACGTAGTGGCCTTCTTTGTCTCTCAAAACATCCCTGCATTCGAAGTCTATTTTATCTGAGATTAATATTGCTACCCCTGCTTTCTTTTGGCTGTAGCTTGCATGAAATATTTTTTTCCATCCTTTCACTTTCAGTTTCTTTGTGTCCCTGTGTCTAAGATGAGTCTCTTGTATGCATCATATTGATGTTTCATTTTTTTTGATCCATTCTGCGAATCTATATCTTTTAATTGGGGAGTTTAATCCATTTACATTCAATGTTATAACCGTGAAGGCATTTCTTGAATCGGCCATCTTATCCTTTGGTTTATGTTTGTCATATTTTTCCCCTCTGTCTATTAATATCCTTTATTGTACCCATACCGAATCTCTTTAGTACTGAACCTTTCTCCAAGTCTCTCTGTCCTTTCTTTGTTTCTCTGTCTGTAGGGCTCCCTTTAGTATCTCCAGTAGGGCAAGTCTCTTGTTAGCAAATTCTCTCAGCATTTGTTTGTCTGTGAAAAATTTAATCTCTCCCTCAAATTTGAAGGAGAGCTTTGCTGGATAAAGTATTCTTGGCTGGAAATTTTTCTCACTCAGAATTTTAAATATATCGTGCCAGTGCCTTCTTGCCTCCATGGTGGCTGCTGAGTAGTCACTACTTAGTCTTATGGTGTTTCCTTTGTATGTGGTGAATTGCTTTTCTCTTGCTGCTTTCAGAACTTGCTCCTTCTCTTCTGTGTTTGATAGTGTGATCAGTATATGTCTCGGAGTGGGTTTATTTGGATTTATTCTATTTGGAGTTCGCTGAGCATTTGTGATTTGTGTATTTATGTTGTTTAGAAGATTTAGGAAGTTTTCCCCAACAATTTCTTTGAATACTCTTTCTAGACCTTTACCCTTTTCTTCCCCTTCTGGGACACCAATGAGTCTTATATTTGGACGTTTCATATTATCTATCATATCCCTGAGGTCCATTTCGATTTTTTCAATTTTTTTCCCCATTCTTTCTTTTATGCTTTCATTTTCCATTCTGTCATCTTCGAGGTCACTGATTTGTTGTTCAACTTCCTCTAGTCTTGTACTATGAGTGTCCAGAATCTTTTTAATTTGGTCAACAGTTTCTTTAATTTCCATAAGATCATCCATTTTTTTATTTAGTCTTGCAATGTCTTCTTTATGCTCTTCTAGGGTCTTCTTGATTTCCTTTATCTCCCGTACTATGGTCTCATTGTTCATCTTTAGTTCTTTGAGTAGCTGCTCTAGATGCTGTGTCTCTTCTGGTCTTTTGATTTGGGTGCTTGGGCTTGGGTTATCCATATCGTCTGGTTTTTTCATATGCTTTATAATTTTCTGTTGTTTTTGGCCTCGTGGCATTTGCTGAACTTGATAGGGTTCTTTTAGGGTTTGTAGACCTATTGAAGTCCTTATCTCTAATTTATCAGATCTACAGCTTCGTGGAGTACACTTTCTCTAACTAACCAGCAGGTGGCGTCCACGAGCCACCTGTTCTCCACAAGCCAGTTCTCCCCTGCTTAGCCTTTTTGGTGAGTGGGGGAGTGAGTCTTGTGGGGCCCAATTGGTGTACCAAGCTTACGTGTGTAGTTGGTGTTGCCTACCCTGTATGTGGGGCGTGTTTCTCGGCAGTCGGGGAGGGGGGGTGGCCCTAGCAATCAAATCTCCCTGATGATCCTAGAGTTTTAAAGCAGCTGCAATAGTCTAATCCTTCAGTTCAGTCCTGCCACAGTTTGTCTCTGCCACTGACCCACAAGTCTTTGGTATTGGCGTATGGCTCCTGAGACTTGCAAGTGGGCCCCTCTTCCAGGCTGTGCACCCCGGGTCCTCTGTTGAGGGATGACTGTGCTATGTCACAGGTGAGTGCCGTCCCCCGAGGGCAGTTCTGGGCTGCTGGGCTGTGTAGGGAGGCTCCCAGTCTGCTCAAATGATGGCTGAATGGGGCTTTGTTAATTCACACTGCTCCACCTTCCCAGCTCTGGGACAATCAGCTGAGGTTGCAGGGAAGGCTAATGTCCACGCCCAGTTTTGTGGTGTGTGCCTGTTATTTGAAGCACTTCCGTCACACTGGGTTGTCTGGGGCAGCTCTGGGCTATGGGGCTGGCGATGGGCAGGAGTGTTTCCTGTCCACTAGGATGGTGGCTGTGAGCGGACCCCCCCCTTTTCTTGGGAAGTTGTGGTGTTTAGTGAATTTTCTCAGCCACTGGATTATTGCCTTTTGTCTCAGAGCTCTCTTAGTTCTGCTCTTGACTTGACGTGCTCAAATTGCAATTCTTTGAAGCTTTCTGTATTGGGCTTCTTAGAGTAATTGTTTTAGAAAAAGAAAAAAGGATTAAAAAAAAAAAACAAATAAAAACAGGGCCCTCCTCAGAGATCTAATGGGTTATTGAAATGCTAATAGACAAAGCAACCAGGGCTATTAAGGAAAGGTCCACAGGGCAGAGAGATCAGCTTTTCTTCGGGATTTGCATATGCGCCTCAAGGCCTGAGCTCCGCCCTTCCCTTTTCTGTGTTCGCCAGAACTCCAAAAATCCTCTGCTTTTATTTTGGAGTTTTTCGTGTTATTTTTTTTTTTCTATGCCTGTCTCCTCTCTGCTGGGCTGGCAGCTCTCAGATTCTCTGGTGTCTGGTCTCAGTCTATCTATGGTTGGAGTTTGGATCAGTAGAATGAGTTTCCGATAAGGGCTGCCACTGCAGTTCTCCTTTCTCCTTCCCGGAGCTGACAGCCCCTCCTCCCACGGGACTGATCCTGGCAGGGAGGGGCGCGGGTCCCCTGGCCGCAAAAACTTACAGATTTCGCTGATCTCAGCAGTTCGACATTTTCATGAGTGTTGTATGAAGTATGCCCAAAGACAGATTGCTCTGTGGTGTCCAGTCCACGCAGTTCCTGGCTTTTTACCTACTTTCCTGGAGGAGTAACTAAAACTTACAGCTCACCAGTCTGCCATCTTGCCCCGCCTCCTGAATATACATTTTAAACTAAGTCCACTTTCAAATATTAGTAGACTGCGTTTAACATGTATGTGTATAGTACAGCTATGTGTTAACAGTGTATTCCTACTTCCTCACTCCTGTACTTTATGACATTGCTATCATTCATCTAACTTATTCATATGCTATAATCATTTAATACATTGTTACTGTTATAGCTTTGAACAATTATCTTTTAGATCATATCTTCTTTGACACTCTTCCTTTCTTTAAGTAGATTCAGGTTTTTACCTGTATAATTTTCCTTCTACCTGAAGAACATCTTTTAACATTTCTTGCAAGGCAGGTATGTGGATGATGAATTTCTTCAGTTTTTGTTTATCTGAGAAAGTCTTTGTTCCTCCTTCATGTTTGAAGGATAATTTCACTGGATACAGAATTCTAGGTTGGTAGATTTTTTCTTTCAACACTTTACATATTTCACTCCACTATCTCCTTGTGGTTTCTGATGAGAAATCTGCTGAAATTCTTTTCCTTGTTTCTCTATTGGTAAGGGTTTTCTACCCTCCTCTGATGTCTTTCAAGATTTTCTTTTTGTCTCTTTTTTCTGCAGTTTGAATATGATGTGTCTAGTTTGTGTCCTCCATCTCGTCAATGTATTGTTCTTGGTGTTTCTAGGTTTTTGGGAACTGCAGTTTAGTGTTTGTCATTAATTTTGAAAAGTTCTTGGACACTATTATTTCAGATATTTCTTCTACTTTTTTCTCTTTCTTCTTCTGGTATTCCACTTCTGTATATGTTATACCTTTTGGTTTTGGATTTCCTGTTCTGTTTTTTTTCTTTCTTCTTTTTTGCATTTGAATTTGGGTTATTTCTATTGACCCATCTTTAGGTTGACTGATTTTTTTCCTTGGCTGTTTACTGATGAGTCTACTGAAGATATTTTCCATTTCTATTAGCATGATTTTGATTTCTACTATTTCCTTTTGTTTCTTTCTTAGGGTTTCCAGTATTCTGCTTATAGTACCCAAATATTCTTGCATGTTGTCTACTTTTCCCATTAGAGCCTGAACATATTAATTGTAGTTATTTTAAATATTTAAATTCTCTGTCTAATTCCAACAACTGTGTTATATGAGTCTGGTTCTGATGATTCCTTTTTTTTTTTTTTTTCAGGCTGTGTTTTTTTCTTTCCTTTTGCTATGTCTTGTAATTTTCTATTGAAAGTCAGACATGTTTATTGGCTGATGGGAACTGAGGTAGCTGCTCTTTCACTGTGAAGATTTACAGTGATCTGACAGACTTGAGCTTTGTTAGAGGTGCTAGAGGTTTCATATTTCTCTAGTGTTCTTGTTTTTTTCTCTGCTTGACTTTGGGCTTCTGTAAGTACTTCTCCTTAGAGAGAATGTCTCTTGCAGTTCTTTCAACTGTAATCAACTGTTATACTGGAGCCCTGTTGGTGTGGTGGTTAGGTATGTGTGTGGGAAGTAGCATTCTGTTGTCTCCCAATTAAATCTCAGACTTCTAGTGTACCTGTATCTCAGAGATGTGACCTTCATAAGTCTGTTTCTAGTGATGTAGCTTTCCCCCTGCTAGCCACTTCCTTCTTTGGTTGCAGCATTCCCAATATTTCCATGAAGCCCTGACACCTATTGGCTATGTTCCCTACCCCTCTCCCCCAACACCTGAAGTGTGACAGGAAGGCTAAAAGAGGCTGGAATAAAAGGAATTCCCTTTCCCCAGCTGGGATAAGGCTCTGGCAAAATCTTTTCTTCTGAGAGTAGGCTTTTGTTATGGAGAAGAATCTTGTGTATTTCAAAAATGTTACTTTTCCTCTACTACTATAGAGCCAAGAGAGGATCTTTCTTGAATCTTTACATTGAGAACTTGGTGGGGTAAAACCAATGAAAGTGTGGGACACTCTACCCACCCAAGTCTGTGTTCCCCAGCAGTTTCTCACTCTTAAGCTATTCCATAGTCAGCCTCCACTGAGTTGTCAAAACTATCATTTAAGTGTTCCTGCTGATTTGTGGCTCCTTTGTCTTCTGCTTGATCTTGGTTGCTATATCTTTCTGGATGTGCCTGTCTTTCCAGATTTTGGGAAGGCAACTGGAGATATAATATGGAGATAAATGATATCTTTTCAAAGTTGAATCTTCCCTCCATGAATCAATATAGTAATTCCACCCCAATTATTCAGGTCTTATTTCATTTCCTTTAAGAATGGTTAATTTGGAGGTGGGGTTGACATGGCTTGCTATGTGAGGAGTAAGGAATGGGGGTGAATTAAGCATAATATCCAGGTTTCTTGTTTGAGTTACTTGGTAGAAGATGGTGTTTTTTACTGAAATGGGAAGTCTGGAGGAGGAACTCCACTCTGGTCACATTTTTTTAAAGATGGTAAGTGGAAATGTCAAGTAGAGAGCTGGAGTCCGAATAAGGAGCTTAGAAAAGACATTTGGGTTGGGATAGAAACTTGGGAGACTTTTAGCATATTGCTGGTATTTAAATCGATGGCAATGAGAGATATCTTTTAGAGTGAGTGTGTGGTAAGAGATCAGAAAAGGGCTCGGAACTTGAACTTGGGGAATTTCTAACATTTAGAAATCAAGTGGAGAAGTAGCAATGTGACAAGGCCTTGGAGAAGTACAGACCACACAAAGAACACCACAAATGTGTGGCATTTTGGCAATCGAGGATATGTGATGTGGCCTGGAAGGGTAAAGACATGGCTTCTAACACATACTGTATTTTCAGAAGCATACAATGGGCGATGTGAGAAAAACCTTTAGAGGACAAATGAATGTGCTTGAAGAATTTTAAAAAGAAAGGGCATTAGCATGCCAACAGAAAGAAATGGTGGCCAGCTATTAATTATATAAGCTATAATTATTCTTTAGTTTGATGTTCTTGGAAATTATGATTTTTGATAAATTTGGAAAGCAATTAATTTTTTTAAAGTGTAACTTGAAGCTGGAGGTAAATCATTTTTTCTTTTTTGGGAAGAGTACTTAATTTTAGTGTCACCTAATGGCAAAATGTGGTATTCTAGCCATAATTATATGCAACAATGAAAAGAAAAACCTAATTAGAAGAAGAAAAAAGAAGACTTTTTCTAGGGGGGGAGTTTAGTCATGGACCGGTAGATTAACCATGTTTTACAAGGTCCCGTGTTCTTTAGTTCCAGCCTGCTTGTCCTTTGCCTCCATCATTTTACCCTGTTGCACACTGAGTAGATTATTTGGCTCTTTTTTTGTCAGGTTTCAGCTCAAATAATTTCCTTAGAGCGTCCTTTCCTGTCACTTTACTTAAAGTTGTCCCTGCACTCCCCACAGTTATTCTTTATCACATTAAACTGTTTTATTTTTTTCATAGAATTTATAGTGATTTGAAATTATCTTATTTACTTACTTGCTTGTTTCCTTACTACAGTGTGAGCTCCAGGAGAGCAGGCTACTTGTCTATCTTACCATTTAAGTAATCCCAGTGCTGAGTACAGTGTCTGTTATATAGTATATATATATATCTTCAGTTAAGATTAGTTGTGTGAATATATGAACTTCTGGAAATCATAGACAGTGTTGAGTTTCTGTGGTAAGTAAAGGCCTGTCCAGAAAACAGAATTACACTGTATTTGATTGCTGAAACGTTGTTTGCTAGGTGAATGCAGTGTGAAAGCTTTTTAAAATAAAATTTAAAAAATTGGTGCTGATAAGTGGTAATGTGTTTGGAAAAGACACATGGCTTAGGGTGTTAAATTCTGTATCAATCAGCCAACTTCAGTAAAGCTCCCTCGCCCAGCCCCAGCAAGTATTTTAAGGTGTGATACTGATCAAAAGCGGTGGCTTCTCAGCCCAATGCACTCAAATGCCCAATCTCTCTTCAAAGAGAGTTTATTGCCAGAGATGAAGCAGGAGATCAGAGCCTACTGGCCTAAAAATCTATCTCCCTGAACGCAGTAATTCTGATAGTTTTACAGTATTAAATGTTGAGCAGATTTTAGGATAATGAGCACGATGGCTTCAGATAACAAGGTTAGAGATGATCTAATTATTGAGCATGCGCAGATTGATTACTTGTTTAGTCACAGAACATATGTAAGAACATGGTTATAGTTAAAATTTAAGGTATAGCTTAAACATGTCAGGTGGGCCCATTTTGTTTAGAGCCAGTTTTCTTTATCAAGATACTTTGGAATTGGGATGGGTTAGTTCTGGGCTGACTTAAGCCCAGAGTCATTAGGGGCTGTCTTTAGTGATCATAAAACTCTAAAGTTGAAAAACTGGATAAAAGATATACAAGTGAAGGTCAGTCACAAGGTTTTTACGAAAACAAGGGCACAAGATAAAGGCTATACAATCATTATCAGAGATGAAGGCAGCTGGATTACAGTTCAGAGATTTAGGTATTTCCTTCAGTCTACTCTAATATACCAGAAAGTAAAAAGAAATATCTGTATAAATATTCAGTAATCATAATCATCCCCTATATCCTAACTTCTCAGCTATAGGTATAGAATTTGACCTTGAGGGCATAAGTGTTTGGAAACATTTAGACGTAGTTAATAAAGTAATTTCTATAAATGCATTTTATGTGTGTGTATGTGTGAATCTGTAGGTATTTCTAATATTATGCTTAATTATTTTCTTTACTTATTAAAAACAGCAAAAAAAACAGTATTTCTAGGAGAAATATAGATATATGTTTTTTTCCCCCCAGAGAACAATATGGTTCTTTTAGTATGCAAACTCTGGGTTAAGAGTACATTTCCATTATGTTGCTCAGTCCAAGAAGGTGGTTTGGAGATAATTATCTAGCCAGCAGGAAACGTCTTCATATGAAACATTTTTAAAGGCAGAGGGTTGATCAGGTACTTTATTAGTTCATGGTTTTTTTTTTTAATTCCTGAAGTTTTGACCAAGTGGATGTGGGAAGAGAAGTTTGCCGAACTGAAATGGAGGTCAGAACTTCAATACAGAAGGTTACTGGGTCATCTGATTCTGTGACTACACGGAACAGTGAAGAGTTTGTTTTTGTTCCTCAGCATGCAGATGATACTTCTACAAAAGGTGATGAAAAACCTCAACTGAAGGTAATTTTTTCTTTTCGACTAGTGATACTATTTTTAATTATTGTTTTTTTAAATAGTTAGTTGAAACTTATCCCAAGCAGATATGTAAAATTCAAAGTTTTGTCTTATGTACTAACCTTGATTTACCCAGAGTCTAATTATTTGTTTTGTGAATTAAAAATTTTTTTTTGCTTTTGATTCTTCACCTTTTAATCTGGAATTTTAGAAAGGAAGTATAAAAGGGAAAAAAAAAGAAAAAAAGGACAGTAGTTTGGTGAATCAAATTTAATGATCAAGTCTTAGGTAAATTTAATTTATTGGATTATATTTTGGTCTTTCACTGTTGGAATTTAGACATTAACTATATGGTTATGTTTTACTTTCATTTAATTTCATATGGTTTTATGTTTTAAGTCAGTTGTTAACATTCTGGTATGTGATTAATCAGTTGACTGAATATATTTTAAGTATATGCCTTATATTTTTAGCAGTTGAATATTTTTTGCATATGATCCTTTTTTCTTTCATTTTTATGTTGCCTTTCCTAAGTCAAAGGATAAGAATCAAGCAAAACCAGTATACGTCCACAAGAATTGTATAATCACCCTCTAGAAATAGGAATAGAAAATCTAGTCAAAAGTGCTACATATTATTTAAGACTTTTGTTTAATATTAACTATGGCATCAAAGAGTAGTAGTATATCAAGCTAATAAAATATATTGTAAAAGTCAGATTATTAAATACTTATTTTACATTACATTGAGAATATATAGTTTTGTAATTTTATTTAAATGATTGATGGCTTTATTTTCAGATATCTGTATTTTAGTATCATTATGTTTAATGTAAGACATTAATTTACTTAGGCTTTAATGTCCCACCTGCTTTTAAGCAAAAGATGAGTAAATGTAAAGGAAATTAACAATACTAGGTGACTAGTTCAAGTAATTTCTGAAGAAATCAGAAATATGTTTATGTTATAACAAGAAATATTACTTTTTTCAGTAATACTCAGAAGGGACACTCTGTTTAAAGTTATTCTTTTTTTCTTGAAAATGCATAAATTTAAGGTTATCTGATTTTTAGGATGTATTCCTGGAAGTCAAAAAGGAAAAAAAAAAAAGAAAAAAAAAAAGAAATCTTTGTAAATATGATCTTAGATCAGATGTACTTGGAAACTGCCTGAAGTGTTTTATGAAGAATCCTTTTAAGGAAAGAATCCTTTATAGAAATGAAGTTAATAATTCTCCTCTAATTGAGTTGGTTTCATAATTCAGGATTTTAACCTATTACATATATGTGAAATTAGGTGCAATTGTGTAAATTCTTGGTATTCAGTAATGATAATTACATTTAAATATTTTGCTTGTTTTAATTTCTTATAGAAATGAAATGTTTTAATAAAATCAAGCTCCAGAACTAAATAGGAGTGAAACAGGACTAAATAGGAGTGAAAGAATTCTCTTTTTTTGTCTATAGATAGTTTCTAATGGTGATGAACAACTGGAGAAGGCCATGGAAGAAATTTTGAGAGACTCTGAAAAAGGGCAAAGCAGTCTTTCTGTTGATCCTCGATCTTCCAGTGAGATTTCAGTAGACAATTCATTTGGAGATGTTTCAGCTAACCAAACAAATAAGCCATCTCTTCAGTTAATTTTGGATCCATCAAATACAGGTACTGTATTTAACTCATAGAAACCTTAAGAGAAATGGGATAAAGTGATAATAGACATTTTAAGATGAAAATTAGAAATCCTGTGGTTTTGTTTTCTGTGATCAGGACCATCAAGCCTTTCAGTTCTTATAGAGAGTTCCTGCTTTGGTTCTTATGTTTCTGTCTGCATCTCTGCTTGTACAATCAGTCTCAATGTTCTTTGAGAACAGGGACTATGTCTAGGTCCTCATTTTACCCTCAATATTTGGCACATACTAGGTTGTCAATGATTGCTTATTGTACAAATGACTGAATTATTGGGCATCAGAGTGTAGTGTAATGGTTGCAGTATTTCATGTGATGTGCCTTTATACTTAGTTTGATTACACTTATTTCAAATTATAATTAATGGTAATTCTACATAAAATAATATATCAACTCCATCAGTATATTAGATATTAAATATGTAAGTCAAAATGCTTTAGGTGCTAGAAAAACAAAACCTAAACTTTCAGCTGGATTGAACACTGAAAGGGTGGTTTGATCTGGGTTCTGGTGGTGTTTCTTTGTAAAATCCTCAGCTCTGATGTTCTCCATGGCAGCTTTATCCTCAGCTGGCTTCACTCGTGGTCACAATGGAGCTATAAGCAGCAATTGTAGGTAATACTACATGATTTGTTCATGACTAGTGGCAGGAAGAGAAGTTCTGTTCTTCTACACTTAGAACAAAAGTTCTAGGTTTCACTCTTCAATTGGGCTATTTTCCTGGTGGTAAGAGAAATGACATAAACTGATAGCCCTTGACCTGGCTTACGTTCAGACTCTGCAGTAAATCACTTTGGCAAAGGGGCTGGGATTATCCTGATTGGCTCAGGGCATTCGGGATCCCATTTCTGAACCTTGGTATAGGGTAAGTATGGCCAGATTACATGTTTGCTACATAGTGGGGCCATGATGGAATGCTTGTAGGGAATGTAATCACACTGCCTGCCTTGGCAAGGATGATTCAGCATTAGAAAAATCTATCAATATAATTTACCTCATAAAGAGGTGAAAAGAGGAAGAAATTATTTCATATCAAGAAATATAGAACAAGTATTAGATAAAAAACTCAAGTTCTATTTTATATTCACACACACATAAAGTTCTGGTAAACTGAGAAGAGAAGGAAGCTTACTTAACTAGATAAATGTTATCTATCAAAATCCTATGTTATATTTTATCGTGAAATTTCTGATGCATCACCTTTAAAATCAGAAACAATTACAGCATGATAGCTCTGACCATTGCTCTTTGACATTATACTGGAAAATCTGGCCAATGCAAGATAACAGGAAAAAAGAAATGCAGAATGATGATTGGAAAGAAACAGAAAAAATTGTCAAGATTTGCAAAATACTTAAGAAAGTGAATAGATAAGCTATTAGATTTAAAGACTTTCGTTAAGGTTGTCAGCAAGAATAGAAAATAAAGATTCCATTTGTAATACCAACAAAAACAACAGATATCAAGGAAGAGACAAATTTGTGTAAAAACTTAATGAAAAAATTATAAAATATTCTTAAAGGAAATGAAAAAAGACCTAAATAATTGGGGTGGAATTACTGTATTGATTCATGGAGGGAAGATTCAACTTTGAAAAGATGTCATTTATCTCCAAATTAATCTGTAACTTGACTGGTAATTCTAAAATTTCAATTATTTTTATAAACTGATTCTAAAATATATCTGGACAAGTAGAGGTACATAAGCAGTTAAGATAATTTTGAAAAAGAGCATCAGATATTAAGATATACTACAGAGTTACAGTGATCAAACCAATGTGGTATTGATTGTAATACAAGTTGGTCACTGGAACAGGATACCAGAAACAGACCTATATATATATATATATATATATATATATGAGAATCTGGTATAGGACAGAATTGGTTCCATACATCAGTAAGGAAATGATGGATATTCAATAAATGGTATTGTGGCAATTACTCCTTTGAATGGAATAAAATAAAATTAGATCCCTAACTTACACTAGAAAAAAAAATTATTCTTAGTGAATCAAGTATTTAAATGTGGAAAGTTAATCTGTGAAAAGGAAATTGTTTTAATTCTCTAAAGCTGCTCAAATGCAATATACTGGCTTTTAACAATGGGGATTTATTAGTTTGCAAGCTTGCAGTTCTGAAACTGTGAAAATGTTCAAATAGAAGCATCAACAGGTGATCCTGCAGTCCTGAACTCCTCTGTCACATGGCAAGGCACATAGTGGCACCCACTGGTCAAAGGGACTTAAGCCATATCTTAAGCTAAGTATTTATTTTTATTAAAAAATATAATATTGGAAGCAGATATCACAGAATGTTAATTTTAATTAGTTCTTGATTGAGGGAACATGGGGGATATATTATTCATTGTGCTTTGCTTTGTCTTTTGAATTTCTTAAATCCCCTACCCTCCAAAAAAATACTCAAAGCATGCTGGTACTGACATTCATATAATTAAGTTATTTTTTAGTTAATATATTTATTGCAAATGAAGAAATACCTTTTATCTTCTAATATAACTCTGATGGGCTGTTGGAATAAATTATCATTTTCAATGCCTTAAGATAACATGATTCCTATTTCAAAGTATATTGGACAGGGACCATGTATTGTGTACCTTTTTGTATTTTTAATACCCATTACGCTAAATTTTTTAAAATGTAGCTTTCACAGGATTCGCTCTAAGATGGCAGCATAGAGAGGAGTGGAAGCTAGTTAGTCCCTCTGGAACAACTAATAAACAACCAGGCAACCAAGGGGATAAACACTAGCTGGGTTTACCAGTCTAAAGGTAGCCCCCCAGGAAATGAAGAAGATCCCTCCCTAGAAAGGGGGAGTCTCCCTCATTTTTGAAGGACAACTTTGCTGGATAGAGAATTCTTGGCTGGCAATTTTTCTCTTTCACTATCTTAAATATATCCTACCACTGTCTTCTCACCTTCATGGTGTCTGATGAGAAATCAGCAGTTGGTCTTATTTGGTTTCCCTTGTATGTGGTGAATCGTTTTTCTCTTGTTGCTTTCAGAATTTTGTCCTTCTCTTCAGAATTTGACAGTCTGCTTCCTATGTGTCTTGGAGAGGGTCTATATGGACTTACTCTGTTTAGACTACACTAGGCTTCTTGGATTTGCATATTTATGTCTTTTATAATGGTTGGATAATTTTTGGCCATTATTTCTTTGAGTAGTCTTCCTGGCCCTTTTCCCTTCTCTTCTCCTTCTGGGACAGCCATGATGCATATGTTGGTGTGCTTTTGTTGTCAGTTATTTCCCTGAGACCCTGCTCAAATTTTTCCCTTTTTTTCTCCATTTGTTCTTTTGTCTGTTTGAATTTGGTTGATCTGTGTCTAGCTGGCTAATTCTTTCTTCTGCCTCTTCAAATATGCTGTTGTGTGTCTCCAGTATATTTTTAATTTTATCTATAGTGTCTTTTTAAAATTTCCATGTATTCTTTCAAATTTTTCTTTATCCTCTTGTAGTGTCTTCTTTATATCCTTTATCTCTTATATACACATTTTTCTTCATTTCTTTTAATTGATTCAGGAGATTTGTTTGTATATCTTTGATTAGTTCCAGATTCTGTGTCTCTCCGACTTCTTGATAAGTCCCTTTACCTGGGCCATTTTTTTCTTGAGTTTTAGTATGCCTTGTAATTTTTTTGCTGGTGTCTGGTCATCCGATTATCTTGATGGGTCTGTTCTGAAGGTCGGTTTCTCTCTCTTGTCTAGGAGTTCTTTCCTGGGTTTGTATCAAGGCACTGCTTTGACAGTTGGGTTGTCCTTATTTCTCAGCCAAAACAGGGTCGAGTACCCTTGTAGGGGGTATAGACCAGCTCTGACAGGCCTGGGATAGGATCTGGAGACTCTGAAAAGCCCTGTACTTTCTGACCAAATGGTGATCTTTGGTGACTTAATTGTCCTTAGAAGGTGTTTACCTCATGGAGCTCCACAGCATCTGACCAGGCAGCTGAAATTGTGGGGTTCCTGTGCTCTCACTTAGCTGGCCAAAATCCGGTTCAGTGTTGGGCTGTGTCCCCCACTGTACTTGCAGCGGAGGACTTCCCCAGCCACCAGAGTCTGCAGCAATCCCCCAGGCAAGGATTGGGCCATTCATAGCTGTTTTCCTCAAGAGTGGGGGATTCCATGGTTGGAATCACAGTTTCCATCCACATTTTTTCTATTTGTTTCTCTCTGACCTAGGCCTTGAAGTGTCCTGCTCTGTCCCCTGGGTTCCCAAACAGTAGATTTGGGCAGTTCCTGCCAGGCTACTTGCTGCTTTTGGGAAAGATTTTGCCATTCCCTCCTTATTGCTCCATTTTGGAAACTCCTCCTTGTTGCCCTTTTATATTCTGCCTTCCCCAGCGGCTGAAGTCCTGCTATGGGTCTCTGTGGGCTTGGGTCTCTGTGTCTGGATATAGGTGGGGATCTGTTTCACTGCTGTGAGAGATTTTATAGTTTGTGTTCCTGGTGGGAGATGGAGGGATCTTGGCTGCTGCCTCTGAGCACTTCCCCAGCTGCTTGGGACCAAGTGAGGGGAAGAGGAGAGGACCAGCTGGTCCAGGATGGAACTTTCCTACCTGACATTTTTCTCTTTCCTTGATTCAGTGTTTGTGAGATCCTTCTCCAGTCTTTAACTTCCTTCCAGAGTTCTAAACAAGTGAGAATTGTCCTTTTTTTTTCTTTGCTGAATCTCCCTGGGGAGAGGTTTTCAGTAGCTGTCTTATGTCACTACGTTGATGATGTCTAGACCATTTACTTTTAATGTTTATATATATATATGTTTGGATATAAGTCTTCTACCCTCTAGCTCTTTGTCCCTTCTGTTTTTTGTTTCTTTTTTCCCCTTTCTCTTCCTGCCCTCTTTTGGATTGAATGTTTTTAAAATATTCCATTTTGTCTCCATTACTGGCATATTAGCTATGTCTTTTTGTTTTATTATTTTAGTGGCTGCCCTGGGGTTTAGTAACTGTGTCTTTAACACATCTACATTTTATAATATTATGCCACTGCATGTATATTGTAAGAACTTTCCATTCCCTCCTTTTCAGACTTTTGTGCTCCTGTTGTTCATTTTGCTTATATATAAGTTAAAAATCCTACAAAATACCATTATTATTTTTGCTTTAAGTAGTCCATTTTCTTTTAAAGAAATCAAGTAGCACGGAAAGCCTTTCCCTTGTATTTATCATTTTTGGTGTGCTTCAGTTTCCTTTTAGTATCATTTTCCTTCAGCCTGAGGAATTTCCTTTAACATTCCTCTTCTGTAATTTCTGTTCTGCTATCCAGGGAATTTTTCATTTTAGATTTTGTATTTTTCAGTGCTAGGTATTCTTTTGGTTCTATTTTCTGGCTTTTGTTTTTCTTCTTATTGTTAGATGTTTTCCTTTAAATCTTTAATCATATTTATAATAGCTATTTTAAAGAACTTGTCTGCTAATGTTGTCATCTGTCATGTCTGGATCCATTTCTGTAATATTTTCCATACTTGAGGTCTGTGTAGCTTTGAATTGTGGGTTGCCAAATTTGTAAAATGTTTATTTTTTTCAAACAGCTTTTTTTTTTTTTCCTTTCTCTCTCTCCTCTTGTTTAAGACTCCAATTACACAAATGCTAGACTACTTGAACTGTTTGATCTACCACTATGTTCCTTAGTCACTGAAGCATGGTTTGACCAGAAGACTTTGCAAATAATTGTTGCTGCCTAAGGGCCTACTAAATTACCAAAAATGTGTAATGCAAACAAGTAATCTAGACATGTTAATATTTAGTCTAAAAATGTATATCTTTGAAATATATTACATGGAACTTCTTGAAAAGGTGAAAAAACATATTTTAGTGACTGAAGAACCTAATAGATGAAATAGTTCATTTTAAAAGGCTTTAGTTTCTCAATGAAAAAAACAAGTAGGTAGCATGTTTTAGCATAAGATTTGGAAACTGAGGTGGGGAGGTTTGGAATGGCTTTTGTGAATTATTTATTACAATCCTGCAAGAAGAATCCTGGTAATGAGAATTTGAAAATGTTACAAGGATTCAGTTGAAATAAGACAGGTATGCCTAATTTTGTGCAGTATGGTTGTGGGTCACAGAGGGAAAGAGTTGGAGACTAGCCAATGTCGATTTTAGGTGGGGTTGGGGAGGTTGGTAAAGGAGAGTTGTGTACTACCTGACACAGAAAGATAAGATCCTTTGTAATCACAGTTGAGCCTTTGCCACATGCTGTGATTAGAGTCAAAGTGAATTGAATGTATGTATGTATGTATTTATTTTTAGGAAATTCATTTTGGGGCAGGGGGAGAGCATGGGAAACAATCATAAGATCATTCATCAAAAAAAAACAATTGTTTTGAGGGGAAAAATTCCATTGGAACACTTACATAGTTCGTAGAAGTGAAGCCAGCAAGCCAAAAGGAGCAAAATAAGGAGCCTGTCTTTTGTTGTTGTTGGCATGAAAAGTTAGATTGCATGATAAATTTTGTGCTGTAAAGGATTATCATAGCTAAGAGAAACTTTTAACTAATTTTAGTTTTATTTAGTCCCCATTATTTTTAGGCCAATTCAAATGGTCTTTAGTATTGTTTTTTCTAATTATTGTTCTGTATCGTGTGAATTCCATGTATTTAATTTTTAAAAACATAAATTTTTAAAGGTTTTTTTCTTTCCTTTGAAGAAGTTATAAGTAAGATAATATTTTAAGGGAGTTGAAAGTACAAAATGACCAATTCCATACTCTGAAATAAGATACAGGATGAACACTAAAAGAAATGAAAACACAAAGAGACCTGTTTTGTTTGAAAATTTAATTTCTTTTTGGGAAACAGGCAATAATTGTACAGCGGAGTTTTCCATTGAGTTTTGAGTGTTTTGGGTTTTTTTTCTTCAGAAATTTCTACACCCAGACCATCTTCTCCAAGTGGACTACCTGAAGAAGATAGCGTTTTATTTAACAAACTGACCTACTTAGGATGTATGAAGGTTTCTTCTCCACGTAACGAAGTGGAAGCTTTACGGGCAATGGCAGTTATGAAATCATCCAGTCAGTACCCCTTTCCCGTTACTCTGTATGTGCCAAATGTTCCGGAAGGTTCTGTCAGGTAATCTCTAATTTATTTTTCTTTAGATATGTATTAAGTTTTTTGGGTGCCAATGGGGATGTTATATCATAAATCAGGTATAGGACTTACTGTGAATTTGATTATACTCTGTAGAGATGCAAAATAAACATTATGTTTAGTCTTAGACTGTTGCATCTTTACAAGGGACATTATCCTTAGGTATTATAAGTGGGGATAAAACTGTAAAAATAATTGTAATTTGTGTTTTTCTTTTCTGCAGGTGAGTAAAAATATGCTTTCAGCTTGTCATGTAACAGTGGTTCAAAACTATACTAGGCCCTAGAGTTTAAGCCATTCAATACTGGACTGGAAAGAACCAAAATGCCTTTTTTTTTCTTACGCTTAATTAGGATAATATCTAATGTCATCTGAACCTTGACGTTCTTTAAATATAAATCAGATAATGTTATTCTCCTGCACTCAGCCCTCCAGTAAACTCTAATTACACTTGTGATTATATTTTAAGTCCTTACCATGGTTATAAAATCCTACTGAATCTGACCACCGATGACCTACTGCTCCAACTCGATTTCCACTCCCTCCTCTTCTCCATTCATGCTTTCCAGCTGGACTTATCTCTTTGATCTTTCTCAAATACGTATCAGTGATGATTCCTGCTTCAAGGCCTTTGCATAGTCCTTTTCCTTTGCCTGAATGATCTTTCCCTGGTATTCCAATGATTTTTCCACTTCTTCCTGGTTTTACCTCAAGAAACATTTTATCAGAGAAGTCTTCTTTGATTATATCATGTAACTGTCCTCTTTTCCCTTACTGTCCCCCCCTTTTTTCCTTTGTATCACTTTTCCTTAACTTGATATTATATATTTGTTTAATTATATGTTTATTGTCTTATCTTCCTCACAAAAATATAAACTCTGTTGGAGCAGGTTCTGTGTTTTCACTCCTGTAGCCTCAGTGCCTACGGAAGTGTCTTTTTCTATAATTGGATCTCAGTATTATATTTGCTGAATGAACAACAAATGGACCAGGTCTAGAAAATAAGGTGGCATGTGTCCTGAACCTAAAACAGAAGCTGAAAGTTGATTTAGTCTTTTTTCAAACTCTTTCTGATTTGCCTCATTCTCTGAAGTTTAGAATGTGAGAAAAATACTAGCTGAGTTCCAAGTATCAAAATAATAGCAATAAAACTTTATAAAATTTTGGTAAAAATGGTTTGAATTCCAGGAATAAACCTGGCTCTGGCATCGAGGGATTGAAAATATCTTCTTGACCAAAAGAGGGAAAAGAAAGTTAACAAAATAAGGTTATAGTGTCTAAGAGATTTCAAATAGTCGAGAGGCTATCCTGGAGGTTTCTCTTTTGCAAGCGCCAGCTAGATAACCCAAACGGCCACAGAATACCATGTCCTAACCAGTAGTAGTCCCAAAATACCTAGGTCCTTGTCTGAGATTCTATAAAAGTTTCACTCACTAAGTTTATCTATCAGAAACTTAAATCCACTGGTGTTCCTATGCCAGACAAAGCCTAAAACTCAGAGGCAACAGTTTTTTTAAGAACAACTGTAAGATGTAGCTCCCTTCCCCATAATGTTGACACCCCTTTTCAATATGAATGAGTTAGGATAGTCTCTGCCTAGATACCCCTGAAGATCAAAAAAGTAATTAAACAAGAGGAAGGCATAGAAACAAATAAGATAGGATTTAATGAAGGATTATGAATACTGAATCTTTATAAATATACCTTTTTTTAGATGCTAGGGTGTTGGAATAGTTAGAAGGAAAAAACTAAAAAGGTGGAACTGTAACCCATAACACTCTTTGAAATTGCCTGTATAACTACTTGTTAAATTGTACTTTGAGGGTTGTCACTTTTCTGTATATATGTTATATTGTACTGTGGGAAAGTGGCTGAGGTTGTGGAACTGTTGGCCCATGGCATTCTTTGGAATTTGCTCTCTAACTGCTTGTTGAATGGTACTTTGAAAGTTATCACTGTTATGTATAAATGTTAAATTTCACAATAAGGAATGTATAAAATAAAAAAAAATGATTTTAGCTTTTAAGGAAAGAGTTTTGAGAATGTTGTTATATGGTATCTCCTGAAAATGCAAGAATCCTCTTAATGTTATCTACTTGACTTCAAAGTGCCAAACACAACTTGAAAAAGACATAGTGTGTTGTCTTGCCTCTCTGTTCCTGGTGTTTTTGCTCTCCCCAGTCTGCCTCCCAACCCCATTTCTCAGTTTGAGATCCTGAAGGGGTCTTGGATTTTTAGGTCATTCTAGGGCTTGGGAGTTGTGTAAGGAACATAGAGAAGTATTCGCTGTCAAATCCCACAGTTTTTTTTTCTGAGCTTTTAAATTCTGTTGAGATTTCTTTGGAACTGTCCCGATCTTTTTTGGGGTAAAAAAGGCCTCAGTTGAATAATGAATTGGAGCTTGAGTAAACTTCCAGATGCTGCTCTGAAAAGAAATGGATGTTCCAGGGATGGTCTCTGCTATTCTGTACTGGCAATCTTTTGCCACGGCAGAACAAGACTAGCCTTTAGGGATGGATGGCATAGATTTTACCAGGCAATGAATACTTGACTCTGAGAGTAAATGAGTTGAATCATAGGAAACATGAAAATGATGAAATTTTCAAAAGAATTTTGCAAGAATATGAATATATATTTTTGCATTATTAGTATAGTTTATTATTTATAGTTTAGTTTATTTTTGTGACTAAGATAGTTTATGTTTATATGTCATATATTGGCATATTAAAACTGTTTGCCTTTGTTCTTTGAAAGTTAATATTTTATCCCATTTTTTATCACTGTTCTGCAGAATCATAGACCAATCTAGCAATGTGGAGATAGCATCTTTTCCAATCTATAAAGTGTTATTCTGTGCACGTGGACATGATGGGACAACAGAGAGTGATTGCTTTGCATTTACAGAGAGTTCCCATGGCTCAGAAGAATTTCAGATACATGTTTTCTCCTGTGAAATTAAAGAGGCAGTAAGTATAACATATTGTAGCAGTTTTCTATATAGATGAATTAGAGTAATATTTCTGGACCCTAACCTCACTGTCAAATGAATTAGTATATATAGCTGTATACCATGTTACATAAATTTGGAGTATATTTTTCCTGATGAAGTTCTTATTTGTAATAGCATAGAGCTGAATATGGTAAGCTGAATCTGATGTGTTGTGTTCTAAAGTGAAATTGTAAATGGGGCACTCTTGTACCAGATGTAATGGAAAAACACCATTTGATTAACTGTTCTCCCATGGTTGTAATTGCTCAGGCTCAGAAAGGAGAAATTGTTTTTGCATCTCTTTTATTATTTTGTCCAAGCATGTTGGTCTATGTGATATTAAAAAATGCTTATAACAATACCTATTTCTCTGCTTGGCCTCATAGTTACATATTGGTGTCATTAAGATATCATGCTGAGATTGTTTCATAGATCTCTGTGGTTTTCACTGTTGATTATTTGTTATGTTCATTCACTTAGAGGCTGGCTTTTGCTCTGGAGAACCAACTTATTAAAAATACAAATGCTCACTTACAGCGGGGATATTAACATGTAGTCCTATGAAGATGCCAGTAGGTTCTTCTTAGCAATTATAACTGGTGGTTTCTTCTTAGACTGGAAAAATAGTTCAAAGTCAAACAGCTATTAAACACAAGGGGAAATCAGCTTTTTTCTAAATGTTTTGAATATTTCTTAAATTAAAAATAAGTTACGCTATTAGGACTTTAGTGCTTGCAACCATTTCAAAGGGATTAATAAATGGATTTGAATGGGCAAGCTCTTAGGTGTGTGTTAGATTTTGGAAATATAAATTTTCATCACAAAATGCTGAAAACAACAGTCATTCTGTTCTCTGTTTACCAAGGAACATGAATAAACCATTGTATTAATAGGAGTTCTGAGAGTTTATTTCTGGTCACAAAATTGTAGATTTCTGTGTTTGTTAGTAAGCATGAAGGGTATGTCATTTCTTATACTCTGATGGTCTATGTGATTTACACTAAAATCAACACGCACAGGCACACACATAATTTAGATTTTAAACATAGAAGTTTTCTGCCTTGTGTTAAGTTCTAGTTTGGGTTTTGTTTTTTTAAGTAGTCTTAATTTATTTCATTTCCATATTAAAATAAATAACTATGCATATATATGTAATGTATGTATATAACATGCATACATACACACATACATCTGTACTGACTCTTTGGTAAAAATATGTGATAGATAGAGTGAATGAGTACAAGTATGCTAGCGAGCCTGGCACATAGTAGGCAGTGAATATAAGAGTGTGTGTGTGTGTGTGTGTGTGTGCGCGCGTGTGTGCACATGCACGTGTGTATGAATGAGGGGGTCTGTTTCTGATCTTACAAACACCACTGCAGAGGTGAGGAAGCAGATAGTAGAGTCCTGGCATTTCATGTTGGCAGCCATTATTTAACATACCTGTGTGGTTTCTGGATCGTTGGCGCTCAATAGCAAGGAAATGAACTTTGAAGAACTGGAGAATCTGCTGCTTGTAGAGGCATAAACACTGCTGCAGAAGGAAATTGAAAGGGACCCGGCTGCAAGCAGTTTTCATAATGATAATGGTATGGAACTCTCTGTCTTTGTGTTACAATATCCTGTTTATGGGTGGGATAATGTTTGTTATTTTTGAGAGATTTAACAGTGGGTAAGACTGGGGAATTTTCAGTCTGACCATTTTAGATGTAGTATTTAAAGTATTAATTGTATTTCTAGAAAGCATATTTGGTGCATTGCTGATAGTAAGAAAGTGGTGTCCATGTATTGTTTAATTTTTTTAGGGTTCACTTTTCAAAGTGTTCCCTTGTGGGACATTGGTGGTGAAATTCATTGTTTAAGGAGAAATAATCACAATTTTTGTTAAACCTTATTATGAGGGATCATTTCTAAATGAAGAATAGTATAAAAAGTGTATGTCAGGCCCTGTGCTAAGCATTTACTTGATACTCATAACATCCTCATGACATAGTTAGTATTTATTTAGATTGATGACCTTATGTTCCTGTTTGTCTGGAATAGTTCTAATTTGTGCCTATAGTCCAGGTATATTATTATCACTCTCTTTTATTCTCAAAAGTATTCTATTTTGGATGATAAATTGTATGGTAACCTTTTGTTTATTCCAAGGCAAAGGGAATAGATGATAGAGTTGTGTTTCAAATTGAATTGTCTGACTTTGAAGATCCTCAATAACTACTTTTCTGTTGCTTAAATAGCATTAAAAAAAAAAAACAACAAAATACCACTGTGAGCTTTGTCTTTCAATTCAGTTTTATAAAGGGATTTGTCAGCTAAATATCTTGCATTCCAGCCACGCTTTGTGCTTTACCAATGCTTTTTACATAAGCTATCCTATATCTTCTTCTTTCTGCTAAAAAGTAATTATCCTTTTAATTAATTTGAAATATTTTAGTTACAATTAATGGTCATCTTATTATTAGGTTTCCAGTAGTTCTCTGTTCTCTGGTGAAGGGAGAACTTTAGTCCTAAATAATTGAGTCCTTCTTGAGGGGCACAAGGAAATGGCACATTATGGTTCAGGAACAGGTGACTGACATTTTTATTGTTGTTTAATTATGTTTTGCATGGAGTTGTTGCTAATTTGTTTTCCTTTTTTTTTTTTTTTTTTTTTTTTGCAGACTATGAGCCCTGAAGAAGTTTATCACTTAAAGGCAGGAAGCCATCTCCTCAAGAAGGGGCAACAGCATGGTTGCCACTACCAACTGCCACTTGATGCTCGTATTTCACCATAAGGCCCTGAGCAGCAGACACCAGCAGTGGTAGAAGAGAAGACCAGTGAGGGTGATGGCTCTGTTAAACACCTGTGTCATGAGAATTAGGGTTGCCACAGAAGAGTTAGGACGCATTTGACTTCTTACCCTGCATATTCTTCTGCAGCACTCTTCTCGAGTGGACTCGATTATCTGTGGGAAAAGAGTTTGGGAGTCCAGAAACTTCTTGATGCCAGGGAGAATGATGTGCTAGGTTTCTACTGAAGAATTTCAGACAAAGAGAAATATCAGAAAGCATAGTGAAAATAGCCAAGGAGACACCTATTCTTTCTTACATCTTTATGGATATTAACAGCAAAACTGTTCTGAAGATACTGTGGAAGGCTTACTTAACTCCCTTTAAGATTTTATTTCTATTAGCCAGTGTAACCATTTGTTTTCAAAACATGTTTGATGTTTGTTGTTTTAATATACTTGTCATTATTACTAGTCTTTCCCAGTGTTATATTTTAGAAGCAACATTGTTCTCATCTGGTGTTAAAGGCATTCAGAAGTATTTTATGATAAATATCAAGGGTATCATTGGAAAGCTCTTTATTCTTAATGTACTGTTTTTTTCTTTAGGTTGCTGATATGCTGCTAAAATAAAAGCCTTATTCCTTGCAGGAAAAATATTATTTCTAAACACTTATTTATTGAGAAGGTAGTTTAGCAAAATGGCTTGGTTTTGGAAAGCAATTTAGAAGTTATTTTATCAATGTTTTCCTTAAATAAATTATTATAATTAAAAAATTCCTAGATAATATACCTCTCATGTTTGCTCCTTTCAATAAGTAATGTATCTGAGCAAGTTGTTTTAATATTTTTAACACATAGCTTTCAAGGTGCCTTTTATGGAATGACTTTTCTACATATATTTCTTGGTTGAGCATTTTTTGGCATAGGATGTTTATAAATGAGTGGATTCTTTTTTATCAACATTAGTGAAAAGGCTTTATCTTGCAAAAACTAGCTATGATATTTAATTTAAGTAAATACCTTTATTTACTTAATAGCATTTTTTGAACTGTTAATATATGATAAATATTTGAGAGTTTGAAAAATAATGAAATAACAAAGAAAATAAAAGTTGTGTAAATTTGCACCAGAGTTAAGATTTTGGTTTTTTATCCTTTGGGACATCTACATGTGCCTTCCTCCTCAAACCCTCAAAAAAGAAAAGAAAGCCAATTGTATAAAAGAAACTTTCATGTTTAATTGGTGCTTTCTGTAGGAACTGCTTTCTGGGGTGAAAATTGTGTTTTATTATTTATCAATAAACTCTTAATTTCTGGAAAAAAAGTGCCCATTCTAGATTGGTTTTTTAAAATAGTATGACATATATAAAAATGTTTGCTATGCTGTATGCTTTTAATATTCTTTTCATGATATAATTGGTTACTCATGTTCCAAGAATTAAAAACATTGATAATCCTTATTTCTTAAGCTGCTCTACCTTAGAAATCCTTGGACCACCATTTCAGCTTATTCATAGACTCTAGAATTCACTAATAATATCAAATATTTTGGTGAAAATAGTAACTTGCAAGACATGGGCAGTATTAAATGCAGTTTGAGTGCTGCTAATGAAGTAAGTCAATGTACTATTGTGTCTTTCCTTCAAAAAGAAAAAGGTAGAATCTAATTGCTTTCTATCATTATCTACCACTTCAGCTCAGCTCCATATACTTAACCTTTTAAGAAATTCCTGAGCTTTGCCATCTACTTTAGAATTTGCCTAGTTCTTTCCTTTTTTGGTATGGCCTTCTGATGTGACAGTCTTGCTAATCAGCTCTGATACAAAGACATAGGAAAATGAACAGTTTAGAATAAGAATAAATATATTTGAGTTTTAACTTTACTAATGTTTCAAAAATTATGTACAGATATTCCCTTGTTTTTATACATAATGCATTCTTAAAAATATACTGAAGTTGAATGTGTAAAAAATAAACAATAGACTTCATATTTTATTTGGGAATAAGAAGTGGGGTGTACTGAAAGAACTTAGAGTAGTTTAAAGTCTCTATTTACACTTTGCATGGTAGGCGTACTCTTCAGTGGCACATTTCTAGCATTTTTTATGCTGTTTTCTTCCACAACACTTAAATTATTGGACTAAGTCCAATAAGTAAAAGGCTAGATTTCTGCTTTTGGCTTATCTAATGATTCTTTCTCATCCATTTCAACCATATTCACTGTACATGTGCTAGAATGTAAACTTCATGTTCAATGCTGTATTCCCAGAACCTATCCTTAGTGTGCAGAAGGCTCTCAAAAAATATTTGTTGAATGAATGAGTGAATTTATTACTATCTTAATTATATAACATTTGAGGCCTACAGTTCTTATTAATATCAATCCTTTGCTCTTTTTGTTTTTACTCATTTATGAAGGTAATAATGAGATAAGTAAAATATTTTAAAAATTTTACATTGCGATATAAATACTGTACAGATTAAGCTGGACTTCAGGTTGGCAGGAAATGTATGTCTAATGGTTTAAAATGTCAGTCAGTTAATTTAAGAAACTTAATTTGGCATAGGAAAGGCAGTTTAGGTAATGTAATTACTGATTAATGAATGTAAGTGTGGCTATTGAGTATTTGAGGACCATTTGTTTTTCAATGTGACAGACTGTGTGTACAAGAAAAGGTTTATGGCAGAATATATGAATACAGGAAAAAATAGAAAAATGAGGGAGTACCCCACACTTCAGCAAATTCTGCTGTTGTTGGGAGCACTCTTGTCTGAAACAAATTGCGAAATGTTGCAGTTCTAAACTAATATAGTTTCATGAATAGAAGATTTTTATTTATCTAAGGTGAAGGATTTATTAGTATTAGGAGCAGTATCCTTATTTCTACCTCCATTGTGAAGTATTAAAAAATATGATCTCTGTTTAAACCTCCTCATTTCGTCCTATTTTCATTGCTCAATCTGTGAGTGGACTGGGAGATTTGGAATGTCTTGTTTTCCAACCTCACAAATTTGAGATGGCATGATGCTTCTTTTAGAACCAATGAAGAGAATAACTCCTGAAAGAGTATGGGATTTAGAGTACCTCTCTATTTTAGGGGAGGCGTATTAGTCATTTATATATATATATGTATATGTGTATATATATATATACGTTTTAAAGTATTGTCACTTGGTCGCCTAATACTAATAGAATAGATAGGACCATTTCAGCATTTATTCTGGGAATCTAGCAACACATTTACAATTCATCAATATTGAGTAGCAACACTGGAGGCCCTTTAAGCCATATTACTATGTTTGCTTATTGCTAAAACCAATATTTGCTTTATTATATGGCTTAGTATCTAGCCATCTGAAGCTTCAGGAAGTGAAAAGAGAAATTGAAGACTAAAACCTTGTTTACATATGTTCATTGATATTTAAATGCATGCATCATTTTAGTAATTATCTTAGAATTCATTAATTGCAGATATTCCATAGTATATTCTGAAATCTAGAAACATCTATAAATATAGCTTCTTTTGTCAACTTAAATTAGTTCAACATCTTTATTGCTGTTTAAATGCCAGTGTTGAAAGAAGCAAAAGGTAAGGATATTTGAAAGTGACTTTTTTTTGAAGTATTAAGAAAGAATTCTCTCTCAGTAAAGCTACTATTCCTCAGTATGAATACACTTGGGCATATTTATATATTCCATTCAAGCACATATACATAGAATTCATTGATCTTGATTTTCTTCCTTCTTTACTACTCTATGAGGTAAGTCAGTATAATGTTAAGAGGCAGTCTCCTGAAAAAGCCCTTTACTAAGAATTCTAGTCCTAGCTTAATAGCTACGTGATTTTTGGAATGTTTTGAGGCTCATTTTACTCATCTGTAAAAAGTTCTGCAAAAACCTGCTAGTCTGCTTTGTAAGGTATTTTTGAAGATCAAATGAGATAATGTATATAAATGGAGTTTGTAAACTAAAAAGCAATACAGATGTAAGGAATTGTTATTGATTGATAGCGATAAATAACATTTAAGATCCCTGTGAAAGGAATAACCCGTTCTTCCTATCTGGCACAGAAAAGACTCTGGCTTTCTATATTCAGGGGAGAAATTACGATAATATTATTTGCTCTACATAGTAAATTTTTCCTGTCAAATGATATGCATTCTCTACCTAATTAATAACCAAGCGTAATTAGGTAGAAAGGCAGTTTCTTTGAAAGGAATCCTGTCTTTTCAAAACATATCATCTGAGAAATGTTTTCAAAGAAAACTTTCAATAATGATGAAGTGAGGCCCTCTGGTACTAATGGTGCTAACTTGTGGCCTGGCCTCTGGTGTGTTTTTATAATACGAGAGGTTCTGGATCACCACTACTACTGTTTTTCCTGGGTGGCCACCCAGCTGCCTTCAGTCTCAGGATGCTCACATCCTTAGTCACAGCTCCTGAATCTTAGTTCTCTTCTGGTCTCTGGTATTTATAAAAATGTAGTAATATTAGACTTGGTCATAATTATTATTGAACTTTACCTGTCGAAGTTTAAAAACAGATCTCAGATTTTAACTGTAGTTTCTGTGAAATGAAGTTATGTCCTGCTACTAATTTCATAAGATAAAAATTCTGTGAATTGACTTTGCCTTTTGAAGGATACTTTTAATATTTCCCCTCTTGGACTTCACACTAATGGCATTCTTTAGACTGTAATAATTTGGAGTTAGGATGATCTCCGTTTTACTCTGTGTGTGTATATGTGTGTGTATGCTTAGCTACCCATTTCTAATGTATAAGTGTTGAAAGTTATGTCCCATGCAATATCTAAATAATTGATACATGGTTAGACTATCTATCTTATCTGCTAAAGAAAATTGTGGTGATAGAAAGTTATAGTTTCAAGAATTAGGAGAGAGAGGTATCAGATTGCAGTTAAAACCTTTGCCTAATGGTATTTCCGTTTTTGTTCTTTCAGGTAAGCAGAATTTTATATAGTTTCTGTACAGCATTCAAACGTTCTTCCAGACAAGTGTCTGATGTTAAAGATTCTGTTATTCCAACCCCCGACAGTGATGTGTTTACCTTCAGTGTCTCCTTGGAAGTAAAAGAAGATGATGGAAAAGGAAACTTTAGGTGAGGTTATTTGGAAGGAGTAAAAATTGGCATTATGCCTGAAATATAAAATTGCCTAATATAAAGGTTCTAGAAACTATATAATGCTGGGATAAAGCTTTAAAGTGATAAATATTTGGTTGAGAATAAATTTAGTTCACTTTCTGTATCTCATGCCTTTCAGATATTTACTTGATTTTCTTAATGATTCTAAAAATACTGATGCTTATTGTAGAAAAATTATTAAAACAGTAAAAATAAAATAAAAGCTATAATCTTAGCCATAATCTCTTGTAATATTTTGACTTCCTTTTGTTTATTTCTAGGGTAATTTTAAACAATTGTAGATGCAGTTTTTTTTCCTCAACATTATAAGACTTTTCTTCATTAAAATCTTCTTAATCAAAATAATTTTTAGTGAATACTAGTAGTACATTGTCTGGTTTGACCATTGTTTAGTTGACTATTTCAAATCCTTCTGTTACACATTTAGAATGTTCTTCTCCAATTCAAAAATAGGCAGTTAATAGGAAACAATTATACCATTTAGGAAATGCCTGTATACCTTAGTTGTGCCTATAATTCTAAAAATAATTGTAGGTAGATATTTTATCTGTGTTGTACAGATATTGAAATTAAGTCTCAGGTCAAATAACTTGCTTAAGGCATTTTTTTTTTTCCTTTTCAGATAACTCACATTTTAGACATTTATTGTTTTAATGAATTAATTTATAAGAATTGTCAGTCTGGCCGAGGCTAGAATTTGATAAACTTGCTCCTTATCTGTATCTCTGTCTGTCTTTTATTTGTATTTACTTGGATATGCCACACTTACCTCAAATCTATGAGTTTAAAAATAAGATCTTCTTTCTACTTGCTTTTTTAAAAAAATTTTATTAGAAGTTGCTGGTTTACAGAATGATCATGCATAAAATACAGGATTGCCATATACCACCCCACCACCAACACTTACATTGGTGTGGAAAATTTATTACAATTGATGATAACACTTTTTTTAATAATTCTGTTTTTTAACAATAGTTACATTTGTTATAATTGAAGAAAGATTATTAAAGTAATGCTGTAACTATAGTCCATAGCTTACATAGGGCTGTTTTTCCCTCATATTGTTGACCTATTATTTTTTCCATGCATGTCTTTATTTTATTACTCATCTCCCCATACACTGGATAAAGGGAGTGTCAAGTCACATGATTTTTACAATCACGTGGTCACATGATAAAAGCTATAAAGTTATACAATCATTATCAAAGATGAGGGCTACTATATTACAGTTCAACAATTTCAGGTGTTTTCTTCTGACTATTCTGATATACTAGAAACTAAAAAGAAATACCTCTGTAATGAGCCAGTAGTCCTAATCATTTGTTAAATCCTAATTTCTCAGTTACACCTCCTCCCTCTCATTTGATCATTCTGTCAATCTTCAGGGATATCTGGGCAATGACCATTTTAGCTATTTTGTGCGGAAAGGTGTATTGACCTTATGGGATAGGTGAATGAAACTGAATGATGTTCTTGGAGAGACTGGTGTCTCTGTGTTTCAGGGCTTATATGGCATAGAAACAATCTGGAGGCCTTAAGTTTCTGAAAAAATAAACTTACTAAGTAAAACATTTGTAGAGTCTTAGATAGAGTCCAGGGTATTCTTAGAGTTTTCAGGAATATTTCTGGCTGGGGTTTGGCATACTCCCACTTGTTTCACTGTGTTAAAGGCACTCATGGCCACCTAACCAGTTAAACCAGAAGTGTGGCAGTGTTAAAAATTAAATATACCACGTTCCCAAAGTTGTTAAATTTAAAAACTAAAATTTGAAATTATATCATTTTGTAATTCTTTAAATCTTAGTTTTCGGTTTGGTTAGGGATAAAATATAAGGGTCTTGAAAACCATTTAAAAAATTAATAGCAACTCTGTTTTGCTGACTATAAAACTTAAAGTTTGTGACAAGATGAGAGTTCAGTACATCTTAAGAATAAGGGTGTTGTTGCTTAAATACTTTGTTGTCTAGTTCTAATCTTGGCATTATCACTTTATTGTTTTAATAACTATATTGGTAATTACTGTTTTTTTTTTTCATATTTCAGTCCTGTACCTAAGGATAGAGATAAACTTTATTTCAAATTAAAACAAGGAATAGAGAAGAAGGTTGTGATTACAGTGCAGCAACTTTCTAACAAAGAATTAGCTATTGAAAGGTAAGCAGCTTGCCTCTAAATGCTACCAATAATTTGTATTGACATTGTTATTTGTGTTTCAGAAAACATACTATTGACTCTTAGCTGTATTACTCTCTGTGATTTTCAGGTACTTCAGTTTCTCTATTTTAAAATGAAGATAAGACTAACAATGCTTTCTCTACTTAAATAAGTTAAATGTAACTGGTTCATTGAAAATCTCAATTGATGGAGGAAATAAACACATAAAGTGTTTTTATTTTTTCAGTAATAACTGCTTCAACCCTGTTCAGTAATATCCTTCTTTTCTACTGTCTCTTTTTTGACATACAAGGCAAATACCTTAATGTATCTATCCTTTTTGGTTATTAAAAAGTCTGTCTAGTTACTGGAATCTCAGGAGCTTTAAAAGATCTATACAGGTATGCAGATATATATGTATGTTATATACATATCTTACATACACACGTGTGTGTATAAACATTTTTTAAAAACTTCTAGGACAAAGATATTATAAACAAAGCCAGTATACACATGATGGTTCTGGGAAGTATTTGCAGTGTAGAGGACAGGTGAAAAGTTATTATCTATAATATACATAATTTGTATAATATACAAAGGAGAAAAATGAGTAATAGAATGAATAGACAAATCACATGAATGCTATTAAAATGGCTAACAAATATATGTAAAGATGCTCCAATTTATGGATAGATATGCAAATTAAGGTAACGTAAGATATCAAATTGGCCAAAATAATATTTTCCTGGTGGAGATACAGGGAAAAAACTGTTCTCATGTTGTTCATGGAAATGTGAAATGGAACACCCTTTTGGAAAAGCAGTCTGGCAACATCTATAAAGATTAAAAAATACCTATAATTGGACACACTGGTCTCATTCTAGAGAATCTGTCCTATTGGAAATAAAAGAACCACTATTTAAGGATGTGTTTCTAAGGATGTTTATCATAGCACTGTCTGTAGTGACAAGAAAACTGGAAACAAAAATGAATGCTTATCCATAAAGAAATATTTGAATGATTTATCAAAAATAATGGAGACATTAAGAATAGTGTATTAAAATTCTATCAGATGACTTGAAGAGATTTCTATGAGGTATTGCTGAGTGAAAAAAACCAGGATGTAGAAAAGTGTATGTGATGTGTTTTTATGTCAAACAGGGACATGAAAACAAACAAAAAGCCTGTGCATATGAGTGTGTGCTTATGTTTGTGTGTACTGGGTTATATCAGTACAGAGAAAATATGACAGAATACAAATTTTTCACATTATCTTCTTGCAGCAAGGAGAAAGCATGTATGCAATGATATTTATATATATGTAAAGCTATATATTTGTGTGGTTATATGGCTAAATATATTAACTTAAAAGATTTATAAAAGTTAACAGAAGTTTGCCAAGTTAAAAATGCCAATCTTACTTCTTCTCTTCTCCCCAGTGCCAGTAATGCTTGGACTCAAGGGCTTGGAGAGGGTGAAGTATAGTCTGATCTTTCACTCCTCCCTGTCTTCCTCTACCAACTTTGTGTGGAGAGGCTGGAGTGTCCTCTGATATTCATTCTCCCCACTCCTGCTGCTCAGGCATGGAGGTAGAATAGAAGAGATGCAGGAATGGTCTTATGTAAATGACTGCCTCTTGACAAACTCCCTGTAGCTGGATCTGGTTTGGTTTGCTGCTGGTGTGCTGCTCCTGGCTTCTCCTCTAATTTCAGTGTTCCTTCATGCCTGGGTCCTCTTCTGAACTCTCCAAGCACTGTGGGAAACTTGTTGGAGGGCACCTCCTCCATTCTTCCCAGGCTCATTACTTGTTCCTGCTTGTCATTCTAGTATAGGTCACCAAAGTGTATTTGCCTTCATGCTCACATGTATCCCGAAACTCAAGTAATCTGCTCCTCTCATGTTTCACTCCTCTGCCATGGACATTTCTTTGAGAGCAGACATACTAGGAAGTGCGATTGCGCTGGTCTCTCCTCTTTTGTAGGGTCCCCTAATCTCTAGATTTGGTTTTATCAAGGTCCCTTATCACTTGACTTCACAGAGTGGAGAAGTTGGTGATGATCAAGAGAAAGAAAAGCCTCTTCACCATGACTGCTATACATTATAACCACTCCCTCTCTCCTCCTCCTCTAAACTGGGATAAGAGGGGGACATTGAAGTGCTGGCTGATAGTATCATGGCCACGTGTGCACCTGTTAAAAATCTGTGAGAAAGTGTCTGGCCCCCAATTGTCTGCAGCTTTCTTTAGAATATAGAGTATTTAGCTCCAGTTTATTTCCATCTTTGGATCCTGCTGCCAGTATCCAGGTATCAGAAAAAATTCTGTTCATCATCTTGGCGTAGTGATACATACACATGCTTTTAATTGTTTGCCAAGTTTGGTCATATATAAAGTCATATTTCATCAATTTTAAGGTGCATGAGTTTTAATATTTAACATCTCTGAAATTGGGATGTATTTTATAATTTTTGGCATCTTATATAGTCACTTTTTTCCTTAGTGATATAAAAAATAATAGTGAATCTTAAAATTGATTGCTTCTTAGGCTAGATGAAAGTAGCTAAAGATAAAAAGTACTGTTGATATTAAATATTTTAGTCCTAAAATAAAAATGATTAGATTTTACGTATGGTAACATTTAACATTTTTTTTAGCATTAGATATAGCAATTTTTAAAACTTTTACTTGGAAATAATTTCAAACCTCAAGAACAGTTGCTAAAATAAAGCTAGGACAGAGAGCACCTATACACTCCATATTCAGATTCCCCTATTGGTAACTTTTTACCCTGCTTACTTTGTGCCCACTTTTTTTAGTGTTCCTCTGCCCCACTTGTTTTTCTGAACCATTTAATAGTGAGTTACATATATTGTGACCCTTTACCCCTATATACTTTATTTTGCCTTTCTTAAAAAATATGGATATTTTCTTATATAACCACAGTTTGGTTAGGAACTTCAGTATATTTGGCATTCATACAGTATTTTTGTCTAACCTATTGTTTATCATCCAGTTTTATCAGTTAACCCAATTACATCCTTTACTCCCTCCAGTTCAGGATTTATTCTAGGGTCTGATGTTAAATTTAGTAGTGATATGACTTTAGCTTCCTTTAATTTGAAATATTTCCACAGCCTTTACTTGTCTCTTATGATGTGAACATTTTTGAAGAATATTCTTTCCCTTCATTTTGGGTTTGTTTAATAGTTCCTCATGATTACATTCAGATTATACATTGCTGTATAGGTGATGTTGTTTTCTTCTTAGGATATTACATGTGAAGGCACTCAGTATCCATTTGTCCTTCATTGGTGATGTTAACTTTGATTACCCAATCAGGAAATCTGATTTCTCCACTGTATAATTACTATTTTTTTCTCCTTTGTAACTAATAAGCAGTTTTTGGGTAGACAGCGTTAAGACCATGAAAATCTCCTACCCTTCATTAACTTCTCCTTGATTTAGCATTCATTGATGATTCTCACTTGATCCAATCTTTACTATGAGGATTGCAAAATGATAATTTCCCAACTCCTGTACTCTATACTTACAAGTCAGCCCTCAACATTCTGCTGTAAGCAAGCAGTCTTCCTTTACTTCTTTTTATTTATCTTTGTTATTGGCATATATTCCCACAATTCTGTTTCTTGCAGTGGTTTATAATGACTTCTTTACTAAATTATGTTGGTGCCCAAATTGTCCCAGAATTGGCTAGTGGGGTCTGTTTCAAGCCCTATGTCCTTCTGACATGCCTTCGTCATTTTTGGAGGCACTTCCTTACTTTCTGGCATAACATAAAGCAGCTTTCAGTTAAAAAGTATATAGTAACATAGGCAAAGAAGTATTAGGTAACTGTGTCAAGTAATTTTTCTTTTAATGAATACTATTTAAAAATCTTGGAATTTTATGATTAAATGGTATATTATGCCTGTGCTATGCCTGAATATAAGGCGATCCTTCCTTTCCCAATGAGAAACTCCTAGTTTGGATATAGAAACCTTGATGGGTATAGATTAAATAGTTGAATGCCTAATTATAATATTTTATTTGTTAACTTGCTTAAACATTTACACTTACTTACATTTTAAATATATTTCACAAAGCAATAATATAGAAATGTTGCTTTTTACAATTTCAGTTCCTTTCTGAATAATTTTAAGGCATTTTTCCAAAGCACATTAACTCAACTTCTAAGTTTTTTGAGATAGAGCATTTTTTGAATCAGGATATGCTCATTTAGAATTTACCTAAGACATAGGCACCCATTTGTATAACATTAGGACAGTTGTTTTTATAATTCATCCCATGTGTAATCACTTACTATATTGTTTTTATTTTAATATAACTAATCTTGTTGATAATATCCAACACATAATAGCTGTATTATGTGTTCAGCTGTATTATGTGTTCAGGTATTATTACTTAATGTATGTTAAGTTTCTTTGCTCCCTTTTTCACTCATACTTTCAGGTGACCTCTGTCAACATCCTAACCAGCTTGGACTGAGATTGTTTCAGCCTAACAGGTCTTCACCAAGCAATACTATGTTAAATATAGTAGACCGAATTTCCTGTAATATGAGAAATTTTGTAATCAGATATTTATTTATTTAGGAAAAGACACCCTTGCCTTTTATTGGTTTATAATTTAAATTATAAAATGTAAACAGTGGAATTTAAGGTAATCCAGCAGGTGGCAATGTTGTCAAGAGAATTCTTAACATCTCTGAATCTTTAAAACTGCTGCTGATAAAGTTAATTTGTAGTATAAAGAAATTAGTGTGGAAGAAAATCAAATTGTATCATGTACTTTGTACTTATTTTTGCTTTCATATCCCTAGTAAGTTGCTCTAGTTTTATATAGAAAGAAGCTCAAGTCATCAAGTTGCCCAGATGTTAGTTTGACTTGCATTTTACATGTAAATTTGTATGTCTATTAAATTTTTTTAGCAAAATTGAGAGTTAGATGTTCTTATAATTTCTCCTAAAGGCCATCATTCCTCCTCTTTCTGAATATGGGAAAAAATTAATGGGGTAATCCATACTCTGCATGTTATTTTAAAAGCTGCTCTGTGAGCTTCCTTGTTTACCCTCTTGCAAATACACTTAGGAAAACAGGGTGTTATGTATACAAAAATACTTTCATTGTTCTCTGGTAGTGATTTCAAGTGACAGTTGATGGAGAGCTGTTGGCATTATCAGGTGCCTTGGAGAGTAGATAATTAGAAGCTTCGGTAACTCTCTCTCAGCCTTTGGACTAGAACTTGTAATTAGGATAGAATTTTCATGTCTTCCATTGCTGGCTTTTGCTAGTTAGCACCCAGTGGAAGTGGCAGTATGGTATATGTATTAGTATGTAGATAATATAATTACCTTCACCGTTTTATTTTATATGAGCAGTGAAAACACATTGGTTTCTGTAACGTGTTCTTAAAAGTTAATCCATTTTAGATGTCTTGAAGCTCTTTTTTTATTTTTATTTTTTTTTTATTTTGAAAGAATTACAGACCCACAGGAAGTTGTAGTAGTAGTAGTAGTACAGAGAGGCCCACTTCACCCAAGGGCAAGATCTTACATAACTATAGCATATTATCAAAACTAGGAAATTACCTTGGTACAATTTACAGTTCACTCTTGGAGTTCTTGTATTCTTTTGTAAATCATAGTGTATTTCTATAGTGTGACAATCATTTCTTAGTTTATTGGTTCAAGAAATTTGGATTTCTAACCTGATCATTAAGGAATTGGAAGAGATGTGGTATTTTAACTATATCCTATGCTAATTATCAGTTTATTTCCCCTTGTCTACCATCTTACGTGTTCGGCATTAATGGAACTTGAAGTATTTTAGGTTGCTGCTTGCTTCTTTGCAGAAAACACTATACTAGGTTTTGTCAGTAGAGGGAACTGGAGAGACATTGCAGAAGAAAGGGGCTTTTCTTTCTGGTTCTGGTGTACTGCAATTGTTATTTCTTGTTTTTGCTGGGAGGTATAGGGACATCCAGTAGTGCTCTGCTCCAGCATTGTCCTTGTTTCGTGCTTCCTCCACCAGCTCATAGCCTTCCTGTGGCCTGCCCAACATGGACACTATCTGCCCTAGGTCATGCACCACCCTGCCAGCTTTGGGGGCCCTGATTTCTTCTGTTTACCTATTTGCCGCCCTCAGCCACCTATACCCCAGAGGGTTGTTTTCTCCTTGCCTGGTGATTTTGGTCCAGTTCTGCCTGAATAATCAAGTCAGTTTTTTTGTTTTGTTTTGTTTTGTTTTGCCATACATTTGACTGCAGTCATTCCTTCTCCAGTGAGGTCTGAATACTAGCCTTGGGGAGAAAACCATCCTTCCACCCCTCCACTCCCCTTGCAAATTTGTTCTTCCTTGAGTACTCGCTCAGCCTTAGGGTATTCACTTGAAGGAAACAAAAAGAAAGACCAACTTAAAATACTATTCCTATTTAGTAGAACTTCGAGCAATTAAGTTAAATAAGTCTTTCTTATAGGTGAACTTTTGCAATTGTACTTTATATTAATTTGTTTTTTTCCATTTTCAATACGTTTTATTGAGTTTACTCATCCTTGTTATTCTCATATTACTTTCCTAGTTGTTATTCACATTGTTTTCTTTAAGGTTTCCTTGGTAAGATAAATTATTCCATTATTTTTTGATAACTGATCAAAAGTTTATATAGCCTGATTCAGCTGTTATAAATGGATTTGAGCTTCTGTGGACTCTGTATGATTTTATACCCAGATATTTTTTAAATTAAACTTTTCTTTACTTAAAATATAAATACAGAAACAGGACTGTGCAGAAAAGAGTTAACATAGCAGGCCTGAAACTGCTATCCTTAAAAAGGCCTTTTTGAAGTGTTAGTCCTTGACTAGTTTTTGGAAATTTGGATTTTGGGTGGGTTCCCACCATTCCCAGAACTGATAAGAATGGTTCTCTTTGCCTAAACTGTACGTCCAAACAATGTGGTTTTACTGAACACCTGCTTTTCTTCTGGGAGTCTGGAATTTTGGTACATGCTAGGCAGAGGGTGCCAATGTGACCAGCCTCCAAGAAAAACCTTGGGCACTGAGTTTCTATGAGTTTCTCTGGTAGACAGTGTTTCACATGTATTGTCACAACTTCTTGCTGGAGGATTAAAGTGTACGCTCTGTGACTCCTTTGGAAGAGAATAGTTGAAAGCCTGTATCTGGTTTTCTTTGGATTTCACCCTATGGGCCTTTTCCCTTTGCTGATTTTGCTTTGAATTCTTTCACTGTAATAAATCACAGCTGTGAGTTCAACTATATGTTGAGTCCTGTGAATCCCCCTAGCAAATTGTTGAACCTGGGGGTGGTGTTGGGGACCCCTGACACAAGAGCATTTTGTTATTCCTAGATTTTCATCCAGAAAGTTATTATTTTCCTCCTTGGGCTGTGTGTGTGTATATGGGTGGGTAGCTTTTAATGGTTTCAGGAAGTGGGTATTCACCTACGTGAAGGCCTGTTTGTGAGGATGTAGGACAGCTCTTTTGAGCCTTGTCTTCAGAGACATAGTAGCATTTGTGAGATGAGGTTATTGAGCTAGTACAAATAAATATACATTTGGGTTCACAATTTTGCAAACACGTCAACTGAGGGTATCTCTAGGTACCCAGAAGTCATCTTTCTTTACTTGATGCATGCCAAGAAAAACCTTGACACTCATATACTCTACTCCCTTCCCCATCATCAGTAAGAGTAAGTGTATACCCAGAGCTCACATTCTTTTGGTAAAATTGCCCCTACCTTGGCTTACGCCAAGAGAATATAACCTTTACTTTGGCCAGAGTAAAGTGGGGTGTTCCAGAGCTCTGCATGCTCCTGCTAAGAGCCTTCTTCCTACCCGCAGCACTCAGTCTTAGTGACATATTTGTATTTTCCCTGTTTCTCTTAGGCTTTGTAAGAAGTTCAAGACTCCTGGGTTATCCATCAATATTCAGATTCTCTTCTTCTAGAAGAATATTTCACACCTTCTCTTTAAACCTCTTTGATGTCTTTCACCATGTTTACATTAATCTGATGGTGTTTTCTTCTCACTTAAGAAAATAGAAGCAATAAGAATAGAGCTTTACCTCTTCCCATCACCTCATCTACCAGTCTATCACATCTGTATCCTTCTTTCTTATTACTATGGCTCTTAAGGCCAGCTTTTGACTTGTATACTAGATTTTATTCCATTTTGCCTTCTTGAGGATATTATTCCGGCAGTCTTTCCTCTATCATGCTCACTCTTCAGGTTACCTCATCCAGTCTAATTTTTATTTTTGACTCAAGCTTTCCTTTGAACTCTAAACTCACACATCCAACCATTCCAGATCTTCATTTGGTATCTCAAAGTTAGTATGTTAAAAAATCAAACTCTTGATTCTCTGCCCTGTCCCAAACCTGTTCCTCCCATAGTCTCCTTCAATGTTGTAGAATTGTAACTTGATCCTCCAGTAACTCAGGCTGAAAAGCTTGGTGTCATTATTGACTCTTCTCATTTTCTCTGACTGTACATCCAGTTCATCAGTAAATCATATCAGTTATACTTCCAAATATATCATAAATCTGACTAATTATCCCTATCTCCTATACTTTGATGCTGCTCCAAGCCATTAGTAACTCTCTGGGATTACTGCAGTGGCCTTTTATGGGTGTCCCTGTTTCTGTCTTTGCCCCTTTCATTCTGTTCTTAGCACACCAATTAAAGGATTCCTTTAATTATATTAGTCAGATCATGCTATTCTACTGCTCAGAACTCTGTCATGGCTTTTCATTTCATTCAGATCAAAGCCCAAATCTTGTATGAACTGGTTCTTTTGCTTTCTTTGCATTTCTGTCTTGCCCTGTTTCATATGCTTCGGTAACACTGGCATCCTTGCTGTTTTTCAAACAGGCCAAGCAGGCACCTTTCCACTTGCTGTTTCCTCTTTCTGCAGTGTTTTTCCTCTGGATAGTAATACAGCTCACTTTCTCATTTCCTTCTGATCTCTCCTTAAATGCCATCCTCTCTGTGAAGCTTTCCTTGTCCATAATATATAAATAATAGACCCCTTTCCCTTTGTTCTGTACTTTCTAGTGCTCTTACTTTTCTTAATTTTTCTATATTGCATATATTGTCAGATATTTGCGTGTTTATTGGTCACCTTCCTCCACTAGAATGTATACTCTGTGAGGGCTCCATGTTTGTTTTATTTATTGCAGTATACCCAGGGCATAGAGTAGTGCCTGGCTTATTAGGTGCTCAATAAATAATGAACAAATGAAGGAATCTTTTTTTTTTTCCTAGAGTATCTTTACTCCTTTCTTACTAGTTAAATAACATGGCCTAGATAAAATACTTTTTCTTGGTAAAAAAAGCAGCAAATTGTTTGTTGTACTTTCTTCTTCACTTTATTATGTGTAAATATTAATGAAATTGTTTTTTTCTTGCTCTTTTTTCTCTTTTGAAATTAAATACTTGGACAATAATTTTATTTTATATTTTGCAATAAGTACAGAAGATTCAAGATGGTTTTTCCCATGTTGGAAAATTGTGCATATAAACTTTGAAATAGATATATTTATTTACATTTGCTTTAGAATACTAAGATAAGTGCTAGTATCAATGATCAACTCATCATATAAAAAGACAAGAATTCCATGAAGTATTGCAAAATAGAGCCAGTTACCAAAAGTTGAAAATACCCAATGGTTTTTGTTGGTTGTTTTTGACAGGTTTTTTTTTTTTTTTTTTTTTTTTTTTACCAGAATAGGTTAAAGAAATTATTAGGAACAAAAAACTTTTTTTGAAATCCAGTAATGGCAATATTGGCACAGTATTTTTTAAAATGGGGAGGAAATATAAAGAGAGATAAAATTCTAAAGGGATGAGATCACAATATATTAATGGACAGAGAAGAAAATGTAGAATGTAGATAAAAGAAAATATAATTGAAAGAAAAATTAACAAGTGAAATGATTATTGGAAGAAGGAAAAGAAAGCAAGAACTCTAGGGGGAATCATTAGTTTTTTATTTTATTAAAAACTTTGTGAAGTTGCTTATTCTCTAAATTCTCTTCTAAAACTGAATTTATCATTTTTGCTGATATTTGCCTCAACTCTACTTATATTTGACTTATATTTATGAAGAAGTACAAGATGGGCCTTTGTTAATCTGCTCTGGCTACAGTGAGAAATGTTATTTCTCTTCATGCTTTTTGATATTTTTGAGTTATATATACAAATATATTCTATTGTAAAAATACTTGTAGATTGTCATTTGTTTATTTTCATGCATAAATCTACTATATGCAAAACCCCCCAAAATGTATCACTACTTGAATTTCCTGTACTATTCCATTTGGGTGGAAAATGAAAACAGTTAATCTGTTGGTTGTTTTTAACTGTGATCAAACCAAATATTAGATTTTAAAATTTATTGGTTTGATTGTTTTAATCATTTTTAATATCATATTATATTTTTTATCTGCTATAGCAAAGTTCTAAGTTCTCCATTTGTATTTTGAAGAGAGCTATATAAAAGTATTCATAGTTGAGTTGTGGTTTTGCATTTCAAAGCTTGAACCATTCATTAATGTGGGAGTTAATGGAAACACTGCCCAGTGGTGGTATGAAGTTTGAGGTATGTTCTTGAGGTTTATTAGAATTTAAAAAAAAAAAAAAAGTCTTAAAAATATATCTCGTATTTTATAGACTTCCTGTAGGTTAAATTCTCTGTTCCTGTAGCAGATCTAAGACAATCCAAAGCACCAATTGTAAATTATTTTTTTCCCAGTAATTTGTCCTATGTTCCAGGAAATCTTTGGGGAACAAATAAAATTTCTTATTTTATGAAGGAAAAGAAAGGAATAACCAGTATTTTTACCTCTTTTGCTGATAAGTATAAGTCCTAATGAAGAGACTCCTTTCTCCTATTACTGATGGCACTGAAACTGGAAGAGTGAAATTTTTAAAATCATCAACTATGAGATCTCTCATCTGGGTTTGAATCCTGGCTCAACAGTGATCTTGGCCAATTGATTTACCTTCTCTGTGCTTCAGTTTCCAATTTGTATGTTGGGAATAATATTTAACTCAGGAATGCTGGGAGGATAAAATGAGATAATCTGTGAAGTGTTTGGAATAGTTCCTGGCAGAGAGTATGTGCTTAATAAATGCTTGCTGTTCTTCTTCTTCTTCTTCTTCTTATTAGTGCTGTTACCTTCACCACAATCATAACTTTTAGTGAGATTATTAGTGCTTTGTGAATGATAAGGGGGAATAAAGAGTAGCCCTCAGAATCAGGGTAGCCTGTTAACAGAAGAAGGCAAAACCTTGGCTAGATTTGTTTAGAACTCAGATGAATATACAGGCAACCCTTGTTTGCAAAGTTACAATGTGCGTGAACTTCTGTTACCATAGTTTAGTTAAATAATACCAGTGCCCTGACAACATGGTTAAAGTTTCAGTTACCACAGTGTATTAACTATGAGTCATTGCACAAAGTACAAACTTCACTGCTGACCTATTCAGTCCACAAATCACTGTGTAAATACATGATCAGTGATCTATTATGTCACTTATTTTCATTTCTGCTGATTATTGGTCACTGCACATTTATTACTCAGTTCATTCACAAACAGCAAAGCATGTAGTTGTATTGCCTCCTTGTCTCCCAGTGATAAAACCACAACATTTTACAAAAATCGATATGGAGTGTGAACCATATTGAAAAAGCCTGATTAATATAAAAAACAGGGTAAAATCACTCCAACACCTTTTAGTTTAAATTGTATTAGATAGAAATCCGCTTATGGTTGAAATGGAATGTTTTCTTCTACTCTGAATTGAAGAGTCTAATAAAAAATCCCAATCAGTTTTGCTGGCATTTATGCTAAAGCATTGAGGTTAGTTGTAACATTGGAAAAAAAAAAAAAAAAAAAAAAGAAGGTAATTACAAGGAGACTGGAGATCATGTAATTTTTTAGCTGAGTTTTGGAAGAAACGATATAAAGCATGTAACCGAAAACGTTCAAGCACCATGGCAAGAAGTGACAGTTAGTAATATAAGTGTAGTATGGCAGAAGCTTTTATTGCACTCTACAGATTTTGCAGGATTTGAGTACAACATAAATGGAATTATAGAAGAAATAGCTGACTCTGGGAATGTTGATACTGCTACCGGTTAGTGGACTATGGATATGCAGCCAGAAGATGAACTTAACAAAAATAAGGAAAGTGGTCATGATGAGAAGGATGACCGTCCCAGAGGAAGTGATACCAGTAAAGGCTTTATGCTAAAGGAGATCTTGGAGATGTTTCACAATGTTGAAAGCACTAAAGATAAAATATTAGAAGCTGATCCAAACTTTGAAAGAAGTACGATTTGCCAAGGCATAGAAAAGATGCCTGTTCCTTATTTTCAATTATGTGAAAAATAGAAGGCAAGCACTGTTCAAACTACTCTTGATCAAAAGTTTTTTCAAATAACTAAAATGCTTGCATTTTTAGTGTTTCTAAGTGCTTTCACTTTCAGTATACCAAATAAATAATAGTTTTATAATTTTATTCATTTCTCTATATACTTATAAAAAACAATAATAGCTTCTAAAAATGTTTTAACACATTTTTTAAAAAAATCACAGAACAATTATAGTTTTTCCCATTGTTAAGACTGCTTTGCACAGTTTCAGCTTGTACTGCCATTTTTATAGTTCCACACTCCCGTGCATAGTGAGGACTGCTTGTATATCTTTCTCTATTGGATTCCTTTGGTAGGCAGAACACAATCCCAGCAACTCTTTTATACGAGACTTTTCCAACCAATGCTCCTTTTATTTTAGCCTCTTTGGGGTGAGGCTGGCAGGGATTCCAATTTTCATGAAATTGTTTAGTTTTTTTAGTGTTTTTCCATATTTTCTGAAAAATTATGACGGAGTTATACCTTTTCTTTTTTACGGTTCTGTTTATATCCTTTTATCTTGTCACTTTTCCATTTCTAATAATAAAAATTGAATCTGGTAAGAGACGGTGTTCTTTAACTGATGATTGGTCAGATATTTTCCTTCTTTCCTTTTCTCCTTCGTAGTCTTGATGCAAAGTCTTAATGGAGGTATGTAGGAACCTTGTACTTTGATGAACTAAAGGGAAAAAGTAAAATATTTTAAAGTTTCCTATTGTGGGACTTCAAATATAACATCTTTATTTTTCTCACATCCTTTTTCATTCAATTGAGTCTAAAGCTATGATAGAGAATTGAGTTTTTGGTGTTTGTTGTGGATGCTGACTTTGTTTTAAAAGCTTTTGAAGCTCTGTTTTGAGTAAAAACTCACTAAGTATTATTTTCTTAATGATAACGTTAATTATAATAATTTATAGTTTGGTAACATCTTTCTAGTTTACAGTGCCTTTCGTCATGATTTTTTCATTTCAAACCTTACCCTAAAAGTGAACAAGCAAATAGGTAATATTTGCATTTCAGAAATATGGAAAGTGACACTGAAGTTTGTGACTTGCAGGGAATTTATAGTCTTTTCTGCTGATAGCTTAGAGAGGTGTCAGTAACAGAAAGACCATGGGGTTTTAGAGTCATAGACATGGGCTTGAATCCCAGCCCTATAATTTAATAACTGTGTTTCTTTGGACATATAAGTTCAGGTTTCTGGAAACTAGTTTTTTCATCTGTTATATGAGGGTTGTATTGAAATGTAAATGTAATACTATAGTAGGGTCTAGTTTAAGTTAAGGTCTAGTTTAAGTTAAGACATTCAATAAACTGTAGCTGCTATTATTATTAATATCATCGTCTCTTTCTCAGGAGATTTAATTTTAAATTTTGGGTCAGGTTGGCTATTGATTATATTATAAAATAGTATATTAATAAATAATGTTGGATGTGTCTTCTCTGTCCTTTGTTAACCTTTTGTACTTGTAGCTACCATAGAATGTACCATATTGGTTTATAGTTGCCTGTTTACTTATTTTCCTCCCCTGTTATGCTGTGAATGCCTTGAGAAAATATGCACAATAGCAATTTGCTTTCTACTTTATTTATAGAATTAATAAGAGAAGGTTGAATGCTTTGAACTCCCTAATGAAACACTTAATATTTGCATTAGGTGTTTGTGGTACTAATAATATCTATCTAATTCCTGACATATTTTTCCTAATAGATCTTGCTGTCTCTATAGGAAGCCTATTGTGCTTTAATGAAGTATAATTTTGTAAATGACTAAATACAGCTTGATAGAAAAATATATTTAATTTTAGTGCTGTGTTAAACCTCTCCTGTTTCCTAGATGGGGAAGCAGAAGCCCACAGGGGTTAGATGCTTTCTTGAAGGTCAAACTGCTGGTTGGTGGTAGGATTTTTAATATATAAGACTGGAAAAGAGCAGTGCATCAGAGATCACCAAAACAAGGTGATACATGTTGCCTTTTAGGGAAAATGTGAACCTCCAAAGTTCCTTTTTTTGTATTAGAGTTTAGTATAGGAATATTAGCCCAATGAAATGTAAAATTTTATCCATTTTACCATTTACCTGTAGATGCTTGACAAACAAAATAATGGAAAACTTGAATTTGCAAAAAGATCAAAGAGAAAGGTAGGGTGGATGCATACCATATCGTTAGCGTTGGTTCCTATGGAGCTGAGATTGGAGAGAGAATGGAGAAAGTATTTAGGTTTCCTTTATATACTCTGGTATTCTTTAAGTTCTTAAAATGAACATTAAATAATTTTGTAATTTAAAAAAACTGTAACATAGAAAATTGTTCTTAGAAAACACCCATGTGTGATGCAAGCTGATGCAAAGTATGTAGGGGAATGTGAGACAAGTCTTCTGCCCTCAGTGACCTGGCTTCCTGATTGGAGAGACCAAATTTTATAACTGAAAAAGAATTAAATCTTTTATTCTTGCTTAGCAAGAATTTAAAGCAATAATAGAATAAATACTCCAGTGAATTGCATGATTAATTACCATTTTATTTTTTACAGACAGTGTTTGTTATAGGAGTTCATAGGAGAGATATCATAGTGGTGTATAATCATATTAAAATTGTGAATAATAGAGCTTAAGTATTTCTGTCTTAGTAGATTATATTTTGTTCAGTGGCATAATAATATGTTTGAAAAGTTATTCTCAGAACTTATCCATTTTGTCTTTTCTGTACTTGATCATATTGGGATGTCAAAAGGGATCCTTGAGCAAGGCATCCTCAAGCACTCATGGGAAGTGTATATTGTTTTGCCACTTACTAAGCTCGTTTTTGGATAAGACTTATTTTGCTCCAAAAGCTATGCTGTTGGAAAGGTAAACTTTGGAAAACAGCAAGAATCAAATAAGTATTGACTGGTCAGCTGCACTATTTTGAAATTTAAAAAATCTTATCATGTTTAATTTAGTTACATTCCTTACCCCATCTATAAAATGCTTCAAGGCATATTCTTAAATTTGGGAAAGCTGCAATAAAAATATTAGTAAGTGTGGGTGTGCATTTGTTGGCAGGACACTTTGGAAAGTTCCCATTGCCCTTCAAGTTACAAGGATTATTTAATAGCAATATAAATTTTGGTAAATTGTTTAACTTCTCCAGACTTAAAACTTTTCTCACCCATAAAGGAGAGCTAATAATACATACACTAACAAATGTAAAAGATTAGAACTTTAGAGATTGTGAAAGTCCTTATAACTAAAGTGGAAGTGTTGATGAGATTCCTAAAGCTTTTCTAGCATCAGGAAGCACAGAGTAGAGTAAATAGTAATAGTATGTAGTATGTTGGATAATACTGTCACTAATATACATATAGCATATTTAATAGTGAGGTTCATATAAATTGTTTTTTCAAATGAGGATATACATTAAATTGTTACTCAGTTCATATGACTATTGATAGGGTAATAGGTAGCTTTCTGTTAATCTGGCTTATTATAAAGAGAGAAGTACAATGTGTTGTTCTTATTTTCAGAAACCTTTTTGATTTAACTAGGGTAGTTGCTCTTGACCTTATATTTGGCATAGCTAAGGCAAATAAAATCTCAGTTCTATCTAGTAACTAATCTGTATCTCACTACCATCACTACTGTATTTTCTTTCAGTTAACAATTTGTGGCCATTTATGGTAGTTTATGATCATTGGCAATCTTTCACATTTAAAATGGAGATCTGGGAATTTAGATAATTTATGTCTATGCAATTTTATTATGTATCTAAATGAATTCTAATTTGTGATGTTTCTAGAAACAAACTAAAGCTACTGTAAGTACAGAGCTCGTATTGTATAGTTATTATGAAAAGGCTTTTTGCTCACTGGGCTTCTACTTCTATATATTCTTGATACCTTATTTCTTCTTTTTGTTTTTTGTTTTTTTTTCCAATATTTTCAGATGTTTTGGAATGTTATTAAGCCCAGGTCGAAACGTGAAGAACAGTGACATGCATTTACTGGATATGGTAATGATAATCTTAAGCACCTTAACCAAATGTAGATGATAGTTATTTTATATTTTTAAAATATTTTATATTTAAAAATTTTGTCATATTGTCAAAATTGTTTCTAACTTTCAGCTGTAATACTTATAATTCAATTTGGAAACTCTAACTTAAAATTACTTGTGAGGGACAGTTTTGGTAAATTTCCACCAAGAAATCATATGCAAGTTGAAAGCAAATAAAAGTAAAGTGTTATGATAATGCCCATCTATTCATCTGTTTGGCTTCTTAGGAAGATGTCTTTTCTTTGAGCCAAAAACACTAAGTACATGATTATAGCAAGCATCTCCAGAGTGAATACGGTGCCTTTCTTTTATTTTAATGCACTGTTATTAATTTGAGTACTGTGAGGAATGCTTTTGTTTTCTTTATAGCATTTCCCTTTCTGAATTTTTCCATCTTGATTACCTGTCTTTGGCAAAGTATAGTTGTTGTAGAAGTAGTATTTATTTAAGGAATGCCCTTAAAGGTTAATGTACATTCAGGAGTTGGTATTTGATGTAAAATTAGTGAGCCATATTAACTTTTAAGCAGAAATACCTTCTAACATTGCAGTTAAAGAAAACATTTACTTTGTGATTTGGAAGTGTTATAGGGAATAGTCAAGTTGGAGTAAGTAAAAAGTTCCTCACTTAGTGTATTAGTTAGGGTTCTCTAGGGAAACAGAATCAACAAGAGATATCTGTAAATATAAGATTTTATAAAAGTGTCTCAAGCAACTGTGAGGATGCAAAGTCCAAATTCTGTAGGACAGGCAGCGAACTGGCAACTCCGATGAAGGTGTTCGATGAGCTCCTCAGGCAGCAAACTGGCTAGCTGAAGGAGAAAAGTCCTCTCTCTCTCTTCCTTAAAAGTCTTGAACTGATTGGATTAAATCCAGCTGATTGAATTCTCTCATTGCGGAGACACGCCCTTTGTTGATGTAATCGGTCACAGGTGCAGTTAATTGATGATTTAATAAACCAGCCTTCTGGTTTATTAACCAGCCACAAATGTCCTTGCAGTAACGGTTAGGACAGTGCTTGCTTGACCAGACACCTGGACACCATCACTTGGCCAAGATAACACATAAACCTAACCATCACACTTAGTTAACTGAAATTTTTAGATTTAATAATAAGCACCACATGTTTTCTTCCTTTCAGTTGTGTTTCACAAATGTCAGCTAATTATCACCCAAGATGTCAACATTTTCTTTGAATTACCTCATAGTAACATCACACTGATTTTCTAGTGGTACTTGAATGGTTCATTCAGCCTTTTGGATACCTGTTGTGTGCCAAGCAGTGAATGAGGTGCTGGGGTTACAGATATGAATAAAACATGGCTCTTACTATCTATGGGTTCATAGTTTAAGGAGGGAAACAGCCCTTTAAGTATGCAACTACAACAATGGGTTAAGTGCTCTCATAGAGTTAGTTCAGTGAGCCGGGGAAGTGGAGAGGAGGTACTGCCTGAATAGGTCAGGTAAGGATGACCAGTTACATTGAATGTGGAAACATAAATTAGCTATTTGTCCACCTCTGTTCCATCTGTCTCTATGATAACTTTAAAGAGTGTGGTTTTTTACCTAAGGCAAGCCATAGCATTTTGGAGTCCTGAAAATTCCATGAAAAGGTAGTTCAGGAACATTGAGGCATTAAAAACTTGCAAGATCCTAGGTTCTGATTAATTGTGGACCTTCAGAGTTTAAAAGATTAAGATGACTAGTTGGAGATTTTTTCATAAAACCTAAGTTCAAATCATAGAATTACAAATGTGGCATGAACTTCTGAGACCTCCTGGTTTTGTTTGTCTTACTTGCAGGGCAGTCGTCCACCTTTAGGGGTCCATTATCAAAATCGACAGGCTTATCATCATTAACACTCCTAGAAAGATAAGCAAAAGTTTACCTGTACAAAAAATAGTCAGACAAGTGGGGGGACTTGTATTTTCAATTATCAACACTAGTGTTTGTGTTACCCAGTACTTGAAATCTGCATGATACCTTAATACATGATGTTGAGCCTTGGCTAGACTACCTCTGATAAAAAGGAACTTATCGTCTTATAATCGAGCCTATGAGACAGTTCTAGTTATAATAAAGTTCTTTTTTTATAATTACATGAAATCATATTCTTTGTATCTTTGCCTAATTTGTTTCATTTCTGCCCTCTAGAGCACTCCACTTTATGCTTCCTCCACCGTATGACATGCCCAAATATCATGTGAACACTGTGAAAACAAGTTTCACCTTCTTAAATTCAATTATTCTGACAAACTTTGACACCACATACATTTAGTTTAACTTTAGAATTTGTGAGACAGAATTGTGAGACTTTTAACAATTTTTAACCAAAGTTGACTTTTATTCTCTGTGAATATTTTCTAATAAACAAGGTAAATTCAGATTTATCTATGTTTGATAATCTGCAAATCTAGTTGAAATATAAGATCATAATGAAAGAGGTCATATTTATAAATGAAGGTATATGTTTCAGTCGAATAGCCCAATTATATGTATATGATTTATGTATTATTTTATATGTATGTGTATCTATAAATAATATCATGTAAAAATAAAATTAGTTAGGTTTTTTGGGGTACATGTAACAGAGACTCAATTTTTTTTTCAGTAATGGTAATATTTTGGTGAGGATATTTATAGTGTAGGAATAAGGAAATGAGAATTTTAGACACACAACCATTGATACATAGGAAAAACCTAACAGGAGCCAAGAGGAGTAGAAAACTCAATAGAGCAAGGTTTCATGGAACTGGAACACAATTTAAAATCCAAGGATGTCTTAGAGATGCCTCAGGAAGTTTGTGGATCTTTATAATTAACCATTTAAAGACACTAGACTAATAGCTGGATTTTTTTTTTTTTTTACATTTTAATTTTAAATTGTAATCCAATACACTTGCATGTGTGTATTTGTAAAAAAAAAAGAGTTAAAAGTTTCATAAACAATTCTTGATCCTCACATGTGTGATGAGCTCTATTTCCTATTCTACTTGATTAAAAACAAAAGTCTGACCATTATCCACTAAATTGATTTTATGATCCACAAATGGGTCAAAAATTATTGTTTGAAAAGCATTACACTCTCAGGTCCATTTTGTTTTGTTTTCACTGTTGGATACTCACAGGTACAGAGCATGGCTCTCAGTATTTGCTATCCTCAAAATTAATTGCTTAATGGATTAGCACCATGAGCCAGCCTGCCTCCCTCCCTCCCTTCCCTCTCCCTCCATTCCTCCCTCCCTCCCCTCTCCCTCCCTTCCTCCCTCCCTCCCCTCTCCCTCCCTTCCTCCCTTCCTTCCCCCATTCCTCTCCCTCCCTTCCTTCCCCCCTTCCCCTCCCTCCCTCCCTCTCTTCCTTCCCCCTCCCTCCCTCCCCCCTCCTTCAATCCATTCTTCCTTCCTTCCTTCCTTCCTTTCCTTTTTCTCTGTCATCTCCTCTTTCTTGTACCATTTGGCTGCTTTGCCCTCCACTTTGCATCCTCAACCTTAGAGCTTTTGCTTGCTCATTACTTTACAGTAGTTCACTCTGTGTTTCTCTAGCATCTATCGGATGGCCTTTCATCTTGTGTCCCCTCTGAAAACTGCCATATTCTCTTTGTCTGTATTTCCTGGTTTATTTTCCTAAGAAGATGGCATTTGGTGGTTCCAGCATAGTCTGGTTTGGGCAGAGGTTTTTGTTGTCATGCCCCTCAGCCATGGAGGCATAGGAGTCTGGGAGAACTCTTCAGCAAAGACTGCAGAAGGGGCTGGGGGCATGCCAAATCATGTGATAGAAATGTCTAGTTCAACAGCAAAAATATCAGACTTGATGAGAAGAAACTTTTATTGAGTGTATTTGATAGATATGACACTACTACTGGGGTCATGTGTTATGAGGACTACTGAGAAATTAAAACATGGTGGTTTGAGTTAGGCTATTTTGGTTACAAGAAACATAGATTCACTTAGAACACCTTAAAGACAAAAGAGGTTTATTGATCTTCATGTACTTGTACCCAAACCTGCAAAGTGGGTTCTGCTACCTGGTCTGTTCCCTTCTGCCTCACCAACCCCTGCGATAAGCTTACTGTTTCTCAGAGCCTCTTTTTTGCTTAGGTGCTTGCCTTCTTCATGCCTCCATATAGATACTGTGTTTGCCCTGGATCTCACTCTCTACCTCTGGTGCTCAGACTCTCTTTTTCTGCCCCTCTCTGCTCTCTTTTTGTACCCCTCTCTCTTCCCTTCTTTGCCACTCTTTCTCTCCCCCCTGCCTCTCTTTATTCCTCTCTTTTTCTCTTCCCTTCTCTCCCTTTCCTTAATTTCACCCTCCCTGTCCCTTTTTTCCCTCTCTGCTTTGTCCCTCTGCCTCCCTTTGCCCACTGTCTCTGCCTTCTTGCCCTCATTTCTCTGTCTTTCACTCTGTGCTTCTCTTTCCTTCCCTTCTTCCCTCCCTCCCTTCCTCCCTGCCTTCTAGTCTCTGCCTGGTTTACTGTCTTTAAGGACTTTTAATGTTTGTTTTCTGTATTTCTTCCTTAACACTTGGCAATTTTCCTACCAATATGCTTTTCTATTCTTTAGATATTCTTTAGATATTTTCCCCTACTTTGTATTTCTGTTTTAAGTTCATTTTATGTTTTATGTTTGGCCTATCATGGCCTGACTTGGCCTGACTTCTCATAAAAGCCTTCAACTTCAGCTTCCACTGCTAACTACCCACTTTCCCTGGTATTTGTTAATTGAAAGAGATAATTTGATTGGTCTAGTTCATCTTTTTGGATTCAAGCACAACACAAGTTCTGATCCAGGAATGGATTGGGTTCCCTTGGGTCAGGTGCCCATTCCTGTTCTGAGTGGAGGTCCAGTAGTGGGTAGAGTGAGGGAATGGGGTGTATGTATGTGTGTGAAAATGGGGGCAGGAGGGAAGAGAGAGAGAGAATATGAACATTTAAGTGTGTTGGGTTGCTGAGGGTTGTTTTCTTTACAAATGGCCTTGGGTCAGTAGGCAGTATACTTGATGTCTGGAATAGAGAGTCCTTACACTCAGGCTACACAGTCTGGCTGTGAAATATCAGGGAAAGATTATCATAGAAAAATATACATAGTAATTACCAAATAACTAGTTCAGTTTTATAAGGATTCAGAGAAGTGTTTGTGGGGAAAAATTTTTTTTTCTTTGTTTTAGTCTGACCCTTTTAGCAGTAACTATTTATAATAGGCAATTGGTACAGAAACTGGAAAGTATTATAGATAATATGCTTTTGCATATGAACATATTTGTGTCTTGTATGATATTCTCCCATGGGACATACTCCCTTCCCCTGCCATACCCATGCACACATGTATACAACCTATATGTGGTCCTGCTCTCACTTTTAGGAGTTGCTGACTTCTTCAGTGAGAGTAAAGAACTGACTTCATAAAAGTCTTACAGACTGGAGATGAAGAAGGGAAGAAAGGAGGAATAAATATAAAAGTAGAGTGAGAGAATTAATACATTTGGGTGTTGCTTACAAACTGACACTAGTCTCCTAAGACTGTTTTGTGATTGTAAGAAAGTATACAAATTTGATATCTAGATAATAGAAAAGTATTATCTTTCAAGGTATTAACTGGAATAAAGTAAATTAATATGTTAAGAATATATTAAAAATTAGAACATTAGAAGAAAAATACTAACTTATTTTTTTCCTGTGAGTACCTGTTAATTCAATTTAACTGTCTTCAGTGAGATCCATGTCATAGTTCTAATAGAAACCAAGTGAATCCTTATATGTGTAGGTATATGAGATTTTGATAACTGCCATAAGATCAATAGAATTTCAAAACAATATGTTTTTATGATTCAGCATGTGTGGGTATGCCTCCTTTTATGGAAGAGATTTGTGTCTCTATATAGATAACTGTGTTTGCAGAAAGATGTGGGAAAATTTCATATTTGAGAAATGCTTTTGTAGAGTGAAAAGAAACTTACACAGAAAATAAATTTCCGGTTTGATTGTAAATCCAAATTTTAATTAATTGGGCTGCTTAAAGAAGGATATGCCTATAGTTTAAAATAGCGATTTTCTTTATGTATATATTCTTAGTGATTTCTGTTTGAACTTTTATAGGAATCCATGGGAAAGAGTCATGATGGGAGAGCTTACGTTATCACTGGCACATGGAACCCTAATGCACCAATATTTCTGGCACTTAATGAAGAAACCCCAAAAGGTGAAATTTTCTTAAAAAATACCTTATTGTTTGCTTTAAATTTTACATTATGAGCAATGATGTTGTTTAATCATGTTTTTAAAAAATTCCGATACTCATTTTAAATGTCAGTATTCTTAATACTTCATACTTCATGCTTCAATGGGGGAAAATCTCCATTATTCAAAAGAATCCCCCAATAGGTATGTGAATTAATTTATTAGATCATAAAGAGAGCATTTGGGCTTTGTTTTTCATATGTCACTCTAGAGTTGTTTTATTTAGGAGGAGGATGAAGGAGGAATATGAAAGAGAATGATGAAAACAAAAAAAATTATGAAATTTTACATATTTTTGATTGCTATTTTAATTTACCTTTTTCCCTCATGTTATAGATTACTTATATTTTTTCATTTATTATTTGTTAGTTCAAGTATTTTGAACTTTGGGATGTTAGTAGTATTTTTTTTCTGAATTTGTATATATTAAAGATTTCATTTGTGACAAACTTTTTTTCCCTAGTTGTTTACTTTTTCATTTTGTTTAACATGTCTAGTATTGGGCAGAAGTTATAAATGTTAGACACATTTGTCTTTTCCCAATTTTGGTGTTTTTATTCCTACTTTATCCAAATATCTGTTAATTGCCTACATTATTTTGCCTTTAAACTAAAATTTAAAGTTTTACCTGATAAGTTATGGTTGCACTCTAAGTGCTTTACTGTCATTCAACCAATGATTTATATTGTGAAAATAATGGCTCAGTTTGTTTTATCTTTAGTCTTACATTATATAGTTTATATTCACAGAAGACTTTTTGTTAAAGGCAGGAAGCTTTGGTGAATGCTGATATAGAAATATGATATGTCAATGAAAAGTATTAAACTGATAATTATTCTCAAATTTCCTTAAAGATAATACTCACCAGTTCTGTAAGTTCCATGTATTTGACCACACATTAAGCTGTTTCAACATGAGGGCTAAAAATAAAGAAAAATGTGATAATTATATAAAATTTAGCTTTTTATATATTAGGAATAAATAATTTTTACACCTGCAGTTTTTTATTTTTGGAGAGAGGCTTGCAAATAACTAGCCATTTTTCTTATAATCATTCAGAAAGAAAATGCAAAAATGAGAAAAATAAGCCAGTTAATAATTTTGAAGACTACAATGTAAGAATTTCAAACATCATTATAAAAGAAATTTTATCTGTTGTTAAAATGTAATAATACATAGTTCAGTTTCATTTTACATTTTAATAAACATTTGATCCTCAAATAAAAGTGTATTTTAAAATTTATTTGTTCTGTTAAAATAAATTTTATATACTATATTACAGTAATATTCTGATCCAAGATATAATGTGTTTTAAATTTAAAATCATCTCAGATGTCACACAAAAATGTTGACCTGATTCTTAAAATTTTCAAAGTGTCCTTGAAATTGTAAATTACTCAGGGGATTCATAAATTAAATAAAATTTGATTTTTATGGAAGAAGTTGAGGGCATGAGAGGTGAAATGTCTTATGTCTTTCTGCTGCAACAAGCTTGTCTTACCCAGTTGTGTATGTTTTGAATTATTCTCTTGCTCCTCAACATTACTTTCCTTACATTTTAAGGTCCTCTAGGTGAAGTACAAATCTACAGAATGTTAATTTCTCTTGAATTTGAAGGTTTAATGCCTTTTATTTAGTAAGAATGTAATAACATTTTTGTTAACTTTTATGAAATTGATAGTATAGTTGATGAAAATGGATGGTGTATAAAGTTTCTAAAAGAATGAAGGTTTCTTCTAGTGGCAGGCTTAGTTATTTGATTTAACATAAATAACAATACTGAACAAAATAAATAAAATATATTTTTAAAAGCAATAAAGAAATGACAAAATGGTATGGAATAACAATACACAAATTAAAAAATCCCAGTGAATCTCATGCAAGGCAAATAAAATAAAATTAAATCCGTACTTTGACACCATCATAGTGAAGCTGAGAAAATCAGTAGTCTAGAAGAGTCTAGATTCAAATTAAAGTAAGGCTGTAACCAAGAAAATATTTTAAATAACTGAAATTTTGACAGTTAACACTATACTGTTGTCTAAAAGCACCTGCCAAGACACTAGTATATACAGGAAAAGTGGACAAAATTATTTCATTGGAGCTTTGGTCAATGATATTCTTGAGGGTAAATATGAACTGTGGACAATGAGGGTATTGGTAAATATCCAGGAATTTTCTATCAAGCATACACTTTCTTAAATTGGTAACGTTTTACCTATACAATTTCAACATAGTGAAGGCTGAGTATCTCTTATGATCTGACAATTCTTGCCATCTAACTCATCAAGCAAATAAAAATTTTAGCATCTTTTTTTATAAGATGAAGGAGCAAATCTTTGTGATTTTTCCAGAGGACCTCTAGAAGATCTGAAAGATAGTTTTAGTGTAAGAAACACCCTGAAAATTTCATTTTATTTATTTATTTATTTTTATTAAGGATTTGATTTGGGGAAGGAAAAAAAGTTGTCTTGTGTTTGGACACTTGATTAAGAGAATCATGGCTGCTTGAGAAATGTACCTGAAATACTGGGCTATAAAATCAAAGTGACAACAGCATTTTTAAAAATATAGAAGGTAACATGATTTTAAAAACCGTATTTCTTTCATAAGTGAAGAAACTTTGTTTTCTTAAATAATCAGTAATAAAGCCAGTGTAAAGCACTGAAAATTATTCTGGTAAGGAACTGCTCTCTAGGCAATTTATATAGAAAATAAAGAATAACCCTTCATATTGCAGATGAAGACATTAATTGGTAAACCCAGGAAGTAATGAATCCATCAAAATTCAGCAAACTTTGAGCTAAAATTTTATTTATTTATTTTTGTCATGATCTTTTTTTTTATTGTGAACTTTAACATATATACATAACAGTGATAACTTTCAAAGTATGATTTCACAAGTTGTTAGAGAGCAAATTTCAAAGAATGTCATGGGTCACAGTTCCACAACTTCAGCCATTTCCATTATTGTAAAATATAACATACATACAGAGAGGTGTCAACTCTCGACGTACATGAGCTAAAATTTTAACACAAAAATTTCATAACTTCTTGTCAGACTTAAGTATAATAAACTAAGGCTGATAAGATTCATTTTCCAGTTTTTGTCCTTCATTATGTTCTTCCCATATTTTGGAACATACTAATGCTTTAGGACAGGTCTTAGGCAGTCTGTAAGGTCAAAACTAATTTCATCTTACTATTAAGATATATATTTACATGCAATATGTTCGTCATTGCTATCTTCAAACAAATCAAAAGATGGATTTTTAAAGATGTCTCAGTTTCAATTTTCAATGTGCTAAATATTGATTGTTATAACCCACATAAACAAAAGCTCTTATGGTCCTCAATAAGTCCTAAGAGTATAAAGGTTTCTGGAGACTAGAAAGTTTGAGAACTACTTTTTTTAGGACAAAACTACTCTTTTTCCTTGGAAAACTGAAACTTGAAACTGAATTGTGAAGACACAATTATATTTCTGTCACTGTTGCCCCTAGTATATTCTCAACCACTAATTTTAGTTGTGACTTTCAACCAAAGCAACTAACTTCTGTTTGAAGAGAAAATTAGGGGAAGGTAATTGACAACTGTCTATTATACCCGTCATTTTAGTAGACTAGGAAAGCTCATAATAGTGTTCACAGCCACACTTATTTATTCTTATGTGACAAGAATGAACGTGTTCACTGACATGACCTAAAACTATAGCCTCCCTGTAGAATATAAAAATAAGAAGCAAAATTATATAAATTTTAAAATTAATCTCAGTAATCAATAATCCAGTCTTGTATCTTAAAAATTATCTAGGTATCCAATGATTATCCATTGATTAACTCAACTTAATATTAATCCAAGGTTTTAAGTTATCTTTAGATATTGAAAATTATCTTCATTGTGATATGCTATAAATCCTATTAAAATAAAATTTGTTAGAGTAATAATTCAATCTAGTTCAACACAGATTTACATTTCTTATAAGCTTATATGCTTATTAGATCATTAAATTTGAATAAGTTTAGGAAAAACAAACCTAAGTAGAGTAAAATGTGAACTTATATTCAACACTGATAAATCAGAGAAAAGACATGGGAGTATTTTTTTTTTTTTAATTTTATTGTGGTAACATATATATAACATGAAATTTCCCATTTTACTTACTTTCAAGTATACAATTCGGTGGCGTTAATTACATTCACAATGTTGTACTATTTTTCATCACCCTAAACAGAAACTCTGTACCCATGATGCATTTGTTCCCCGTTCCACCCACTCCCCTCCTCACTCCTGGTAACCTATAATCTACTTTCTGTCTCTGAATTTGCATATTCTTGGCATTTTATTTAAGTGAAATATATTTATCCTTTTGTTCCTGGCTTATTTCATCCAACATGATATCTTCAAGGTTCATCAGTGTTGTAGCATATATCAAAACATTTCTTTTTAGGCTGAATAATATTCCATTGTATGTATATACCTTATTTTATTCATTCATCAGTTCATGGACACTTGGTGGTTCTTCCACCTTTTGGCTGTTGTGGATAATGCTTCTATGAACATTGGTGTACAAATATCTATTTGAGTCCTTGCTTTCAATTCTTTTGGGTATATACCTAGAAGTGGAATTGCCGAGTCATATGATAATTCTATACTTAATTTTCTGAGGAGCTGCCAAACTGTTTTCCATAGTGGCTGGATCATTTTACATCCCGACCAACAACATACAAGGGTTTCTGTGTCTCCACATCCTTACCAACATTTGTTATTTTGTTTTATTTTTTAAAATAATAATAACAATTCTAGAGGGGTGGGGTGGTATCTCATTGTTGTTGTGATTTGAATTCCTAAATGGCTAATGTTGTTAAGCGTCATTTACGTGCTTGCTGATCATTTGTATATCTTCTTTGTAGAAATATCTTCAAACTGTATGAGTTAAATTGTTTAGGAAATAGAGTTCCTGCACCAACTAAACATCTCTTCCGTTGGTCTCACATGGAATTTGAAGTTTTAAAACACAGTTTCATTTACCCTTTGCCCATTTTTTAAAACCTTTTTTTAAATTCAATTTTATTGAGATATATTCACATACCATACAGTCATCCAAAGTGTACAATCAATTGTTCACATTACCATCATATAGTTATGCATTCATCACCCCAATCTATTTTTTGAACATTTTCCTTGCACCAGAAAAAGTAAAAATAAGAATAAAAAATAAAAGTAAAAAAAAACACCCAAATCACTCCCTACCTCCCCCCCTATTTTTCATTTAGTTTTGTCCCCATTTTTCTACTCCTCCATCCATACACTGGATACAGGTGTGTGGCTTTCACAATCCACACACTCACCCCTTGTAAGCTGCATTGCTACACAATCATCTTTAAGAGTCAAGGCTACTAGGTTGCAGTTTGATAGTTTCAAGTATTTACTTCTATGTACTCCAGTACATTAAAACCTAAAAAGAGTTATCCATGTAGTACATAAGAATGCCTGCCAGAGTGATCTCACGACTTCATTTGCATTCTCTCAGCCACTGAAACTTTATTTTGTTTCATTTGGCATCGCCCTTTTGGTCAAGAAGATGTTCTCAATCCCACGATGTTGGGTCCAGATTCATCCCCAGGAATCATATTCTTCTTTGCCAGGGAGATTTACACTGCTGGGAGTCAGATCCCACATAGCGGGGAGGGCAGTGAGTTCACCTGCTGAGTTGGCTTAGCTAGAGAGTGAGGCCACATCTGAGCAACAAAGAGGACTCAGGGGGAGACTCTTAGGCACAATTATAAGCAGGTTTAGCCTCTCCTTTGCAGTAATGAGCTTTATAAGGGCAAGTACTGAGATACAGGGCTTGGTACACCAAACCACCAGTTCTCAATGTTTGTGAGAACATCAGCAGCAATCCAGGTGAGGAAGCCCAACACCTCTGTGTTTTCCCCCAGCTTCTCAGGGGGAGCCTGCATATATATTTTTTTATTCTCCATCCAAGTAACTTTGGAATGTGTCGCTATTTCACACTAACCTATGCAAACCTACCAGGTCTCACTTCCTGTTAAAAGTTCCATGTAATTATGGTATTTGAGCAAACTGAGTTAAATTGTTTAGGAAATAGAGATCCTGCACCAACGAAACATCTCTTCCCTTAGTCTCACATGGAATTTGAAGTTTTAAAACACAGTATCATTTACACTTTGTCCTGATTTGCCCTAGTCCTAACTACATCTGCTTCATTCATATCTCTAATTGAAGTATGGACTCTTTTTCAGCTTTTGAAACAATTGCTATATGTGCTAATACTAGCATTCATATCTGCTGAGTTCTAGCTCTGAGTTTCAGGTGTCACACAGATACCCAGAGTTCCAGGGACTGATCAGGTTATACACAAAGGGATCAGCGTCTTGGAGTCTGGAGATAGTCATTACAATTCAGGAATAGATGTGACTACTGTAAGAACTTACAATCTAGGGACCATTACAAGAAGCGTTCCCCTGATAAGCTGTGCTTTAATTCAGTTCTGAGTTTATACATTGTAGTTAGTCCATATTGGTGAGGCATTATAGTATTTGCCTTTGTTTCTGGTGTAGTTCACTCAAAATATCCGTTCACCTCATTGTGTGTCTCACAGCTTCACTCCTTGCAGTTACTCAATATTCCATCATATGCACACACAACAGTTCACCATTCTGTTCCTCAGTTGATATACCCTTAGACCACCTCTATTTGGGTTGTTTGTCTTTTTGTTGTTGAGTTGTAGAAATTCTTTATATATTCTGGATATTATAGCCCTGTCAGCTATAAGGTTTCCAAATATTTTCTCCCATTCTGTTGGTTGTCTTTTCATTTTCTTGATAATGTTTTTTCACTTTTTTGATGATGTCCTTTGATGTACAAAAGTATTTAATATTGATGAAGTCCAGGTTATCTGTTTTTTTCTGTTGTTGCTTGTGTTTTTGGCATAAGATCTAAGAATCTATTGCCTAATACAACATCCTGAAGATATTACCCATGGATGTATTTTTAATCAAAATTATTAAACTAGTCTTGTTTGCCAACAATTTACCTTAATTATGTGAATATATATTCTTAAAATATTTCTGAATCAAATTCTGTATGATTTTTTTTAAGTCCAGTACATTTAAAGTATTGGAAATCCAATTTTCTTATTTTGAGGAATTTTTAGAATGTTAGATTTTTATAACTGGTTATTTATTCCTATAAGCCAGTCAGAAGAGTGCTCCATTATTTTAGGAGACTTTTATCTAATTTATCATTACCTTCTGGAGACAGAAAAGCATTGTAAACTCAATGAGTGATAAAGACCTTTCTGAATTTCGAACACAGACATACCAACATAGAGTTTATATAGCTTCAGTTCTATAATTTTAGCCACAGGTCAAAAGACACAAGAGATGCAGAAACTGTCTGTTGCCGATATCAAAGAGCTGATCTCCTTCACCATGGACATGCAATTCTTAAATGTTTTGCGCTCAAAATAAACAAACAAAAAGACTGACAAACCAGATGCTCTATTATCTCTCACCCAACAGTGAATAGATCTCTATAATCCATTGTCAGAGATTACCAAATGATCAGACTGTAAAACCAAATTCTTAATTATTGCTGCCACCAATAGGGAATAATTTATCATCTGTAAGCAAACTAAAAACAAAAATAAAACACAAAATGGTAGAGAGGAGAATTAAAATTAGGTAAATAAGGAGTCAGCAAAGTCAAAATTCTATTGACACTTGGAACTTAACTCTAGGAGCCAAGAAAAGATGTGTGTGTATGCTTAAGCAGCTCATTAGACACACTTGTCTAGCAACTTTGTTTACCTGGCTTTGTCAGATAAATATTGTTGGACATCTTGCTGGGACCTCCAATTCTCTTAAGGTATAATTTTAAAAGAGAATATGATCATGACTCTCTGTCATTCAAAGATGAAATATAGTTGTGTTGAAGATTTTATTTAACTCATTAATTAATGAGGGAACCAGTAAGATGTTACTACATATTTAAAGGAGAATTCAAAGTACCACAATTGTAATCAGGAAAGGAATGCCGAAATGAATTTAGAAATAAATGTAAAGCTGGCAAAACTGGTTGATAACCAAAAAGTAATAATTAGTTGCACTCTACTGGAAACAACTTGCATTTCTATGGACAGAGGAATCATTGGCACTACTATCAATTTTCTGTAGTATACAGAGTTGTGAAATAACTCAAAGACAATGAAAGACACTGTAGCATTAGATCATATGGAAAGCTGCACTGGTCAAGAGACCCACTAGGATTTTGAGGAGCCAGCTTCAAAGTCTTTCACATTTTTTTCCTCTACAGTTTAAGTATAATTTGTTCTTGATGAAAGAAAAGCGGTCATTACTTTCATGGATCATGGTTTGATCCTGGTCTAGCATGCAAAGAAACATTTTTTTTAAAAGATCAGACCATACTAAACAAGGTATGATTAAGTACAAATAGGGTATCAGCCCCCTACCCTCAATAATTATTTAGTAAAAGAAAAACAAGCCACTTTGCATTTCTTTTTTCATGGAAAACTCTGAAAACCTTTAATAATAGTGCACTTGCTTGCATTTTTATGTTATAATTATTACTGCGAAAAAGAAAGTGCTTGATAGGTTTTATCTTAGAAATGCTTACAACTTTCTGACGTGGCATTAAAAAAAAAAAAAAAAAAAAAGACAGGTACCATTATTTTAATATTCCAGAAAAGGAAACTTAGTTGTAGTAAAACAAACCAATTTAACCAAGGCAAATATTGTCATCCTGTCAGAGCTAAAAATAGAATTCAGGTGCTTGCTGCCATTCTCTTATCACCTTTTCAGGTGATTGAATGAAACTAAATTGTTATGAATAATTGAGTCAACTCAGGTGGTAGATTCTTACGGACGTATACTTCATTTAAACATATGTGAAAATAACTTGCCAATCATTCAGAGGATAGTTTTTGATCATCTTGTTCTGTGCCAGACACTATACTAGGTATTACAGGCACGATGGCAAGTACAATACCTAATTCCTTCATTTATGGAACGTATGCTGGGTGAGATGTTGGGGTTAGTGTAGTGTAGCAGATCAGAGCAGAAGGGAGTATCTAATTTAGATTAAGTAAGTCTTATCTAAATGCCACATAAACTGAGACATGAAGGACAGTGGATAGTTGTCAGTTATGGGAGAAGAGGAATGTTATAGGCAGTGGGTATACCAAGTATGACTTCTCAGAAACGAGAGGGAACAGATACTTTAGATGAACTGAAATAAATTGTGTGATAGGTGTGGAATGTGAGTGTCTAGAGATGATGTTGGAGAAATAATCAGGGGCTAGATCATGACCAGGAGTTTGGATTTATAGCAAGAGCAATAGATAGCCATTTCACAAATACCTCCTTTATATGTGTGTTTTTCATCTTCCCAGTAAAATTACAAAATCCATGACAGTAGATTGTGTGATTTTTACTTTTAAGTATTTACCTTATAGTTCCAAGTGGAGTTTGTTGATTCATTCACTTTTTCATTAATAATTATATATAATAATAATAATTATATACTTATTAAGTATATAAAGTACATGGGTTAATGTAAATGTAAATATGATATGATCGCTGATCCCCAACAAAATATTATGTTGGTTCTTTTTTTTTAAATTTTTATTTTGAAATAATTTCAAACATATAGGACAGTTGCAAATACAATACAAACCCCATACAGAGAACTCCAACACCCCCTCACCCACAGATATCCGTATCTACCAATATTACATTTTGCTACCTTTGCAGTACCTTTCTTTCTCCTTCCTTCCTTCCTTCCTTCCTTCCTTCCTTCCATCCTTCCTTCGATCCTTCCTTCCTTCCTTCCTTCCTTCCTTCCTTCCTTCCTCCCTCCCTCTCTCCCTCTCTCCTCCCCCCTTTTCTTTCAACTGTATCTATTATCTTTCTATCAATTTTCTGTCTTCTGAACATTTGAGAGCAGATTGCATATATCATACTCCTTGAACACTTCCATGTACATTTCCTATGAACAAGGATATTCACTTATGTCATTAACTTAACTGCAATTAATTCAAGAAAATTAATATGGATATAAAGCTTAAATTCTATATTCCAGTTTTTCCTTATGTCCCCTTTGAGTTTTTCCCCTCCAGTCTTAGATCCACTCCAGTATCATATATTGCATTGATTGTCATTAACTCTTAATTAACTTTTTTTAAATTGACTATATCAAAAAAAATTTTTTTTTAAAAAAGATATACAATAAAAAAACATTTCAAACAAACCATAACAAGGGAGTAAGAAAAAGACAACTAACCTAAAATAACTACTTTACTTCCAACATCCTACCCCAAGAAAATAACCCAATATAGCAACATTTCTGTGAACTTGTTCCTACCATACCCATCAGAAGTTAACCATAGTCATTCTTGGGCTTTCCCAGAATGTTAAATTTACCTACGATATCTTATCTGTTCTTATTGGGTTATTGTTCCCCCTTCATTAATTGCTCTCTATTGCTAGTTCCCCTACATTCTACATTATAAACCATTTATTTTAGGGGTGTGTTGTTTTAACCTCCAGGTGTTTGTGAATTTTCTAAGTCTCTGATGGTTATTGACTTCTAATTGTATTCCATTGTGGTCAGAGAATGTGCTTTGACTAATTTCAATTTTTTAAAATTTATTGAGGCTTGTTTTTTGTCCCAGCATATGGTCTATTATGGAGAAAGTTCCATGAACACTAGAGAAGAATGTGTATCCTGGTGATTTGGGATGCGATGTTCTATATATGTCTGTTAATCAAATTCGTTTATCAGATTGTTTAGGTTTTCAGTTTCCTCTTTGGTCTTCTATAACAGAGAGTGATGTGTTGAAGTCTCCCACAATTATTGTGGAAACATCCATTGCATCCTTTAATTTTGCCAGTGTTTGTCTCATGTATTTTGTGGCACCATGATTGGGTGCATAGACATTTATGATTGTTATTTCTTCTTATTGAATTGCCCCTTTTATTAGTATGTAATGGCCTTCTTTGTCTCTCCTAACATCCTTTTATTTAAAGTCTATTTTATCTGAGATTAATATTGCTACACCTGCTTTCTTTTGGCTGTAGCTTGCATGAAATATTTTTTCCATCCTTTCACTTTCAATTTCTTTGTGTCCCTATGTCTAAGATGATTCTCTTGTATGCAGCATATTGATGGTTCATATTTTTTGATCCATTCTGCGAATCTATATCTTTTAATTGGGGAGTTTAATCCATTTACATTCAATTTTATTACTGTGAAGGTTTTTCTTGAATCAGCCATCTTATCCTTTGGTTTATGTTTGTTTATGTTTGTCAGATATATTTTTTCCCTCTCTCTCTTAATGTCCTTTAATGGACCAATATTGAATCTCTTTAGTACTGAACCTTTCTCCATATCTCTCTCTCTCCTTTCTTTGCATCTCTGTCAATAGGGCTTCCTTTAGTATCTGAAGTAGGGCAGGACTTTTATTAGCAAAATCTATCAGCATTTGTTTGTCTGTGAAAAATTTAAGCTCTCCCTCAAATTTGAAGGAGAGCTTTGCTGGATAAAGTGTTCATGGTTGGAAATTTTTCTCTCTCAGAATTTTAAATATGTCATCCCACTGCCTTCTTGCCTCCATGGTGGCCGCTGAGTAGTCACTACTTAGTCTTATGTTGTTTCCTTTATATGTGGTGAATTGCTTTTTCTCTTGCTGCTTTCAGAACTTGCTCCTTCTCTTCAGTATTTGACAGTCTGATCAGAATATGTCTTGGAGTGGTTTTATTTGGATTTATTCTATTTGGAGTTTGCTGGGCATTTATGCTTTGTGTATTTATATTGTGTAGAAGGTTTGGGAAGTTTTCCCCAACAATTTCTTTGCGTACTCTTTCTAGACCTTTACCCTTCTCTTCCCCTTCTGGGGCACCAATGAGTCTTATATTTGGACGTTTTATATTGTATCTATCATATCCCTGAGGTCCATTTTGATTTTTTCGATTTTTCCCCCATCCTTTCTTTTATTATTTCATTTTCCGTTCTGTGGTCCTCAAGGTCACTGATTTGTTGTTCACCTTCCATAATCTTGTACTATGAGTATCCAGAATCTTTTCAATTTGTCCAACAGTTTCTTTTATTTCCATAAGATCATCTATTTGTTTATTTAGTCTTGCAATGTCTTCTTTATGCTCTTCTAGGGTCTTCTTCATGTCCTTTATATCCTGTGCCATGCTCTTCTTCATGTCCTTTATATCTTGTACCCTGCTCTCATTGTTTGTCTTTAGTTCTTTGAATAATTGCTCCAAGTACTGTGTCTCCACTGATCTCTTGATTTGGGTGTTTGGGTTTGGGTTATCCATATTGTCTGGCTTTATCATATGCTTTAAAATTTTCTGTTGTTTTTGGCCTCTTGGCATTTGCTTTACTTGAAAGGGTTCTTTTAGGATATGTGGGGTTATTCAAAGCCGATTCTCTAATTTGTCAGATCTGACGCTTAGCAGCGTACACTTTCTCTAACCAGCAGATGGATACACGAGTCACCTATTCCCCTTAAGTCAGTTCTCCCCAACTTTGTCTTTGTGGTATGTGGGGCTCTGATTCTTGTGGGGTCCAATTGGTGCACCAAGTTTGGGTGTGTTGTTGGTGCTGTCTGCCCTGAATATGGGGCATGTGTCTGAGCGGTTAGGGAGGGAGGGAAGCTTTGATAATCAAACCTCCCAGGTGTTCTTGGAGATTTAAGCCTGTTGCAAGAGTCTAAACCTTCATTTCAGTCTCACCACAGGTTGTCTCTGCCACTGACCCACAAGTCTTTGGTATTGGTGTATGGTCCCTGGGATTTCCGAGTGGGTCCCTCTTCTAAGCCGTGCCCTCCTAGGGCCTCTGCTGAGGGAAGGCTATGCTACATGACAAGTGCGCGCCGATCCCCAAGGGAAGTTCTGGGCCGCTGGGCTGTGTAGGTGCTTTCCCAGCCTGCTGTAAGGATGGCTGTATGGGGCATGTTAATTTCCCCCTTTTCTCCCAGCTTCACCCTCCCATCTCCGGGACACTTAACTGTGGGTGCATGAAAGGCTATTGTCCACGCCTGATATTGTGGCGTATGCGCGTGATGCTGGAAACACTTCCTGTCACCCTGGGTTTTTTGGCGCGGCTCTGGGCTGTGGCTCCAGCGCCGGGCAGGAGCGTTCCCAGCCCACCAGGAAGATGGCTGCAAGGGACATGGATTTTTCCCCCTTTTGGCTCACCTCTGCCTTCCTTGCTCTGAGACAATTAGGAGCAGGTGTGCGAAAGGCTGTCTTCCACGCCAGATACTGAGGCGTCTGCACAGCCCGTTCCTGCCACGTTTCACTGGGTGGTTCTCACTGCCATATCTGCAGCCGCTTTTGGGTTTTTTTAAAAAAGAACTAGTCTGCCTCCAAACGTCAACCCTCAGTTTCCCCACACCACAGCATGGCTGCCGGATATTCAGCGGCTTACTCACTCGTTTCAGAATACAGACTCCCAGTTTCACCAAGTGCACGGTCCCTGTGGATTTAGCAGACGTTGTCCAGCTGGTGCATCTCTGGAACTGGTGTGCTATGTCACTTTCTGGCTTTTATCTAGTATTTTTCACAGAGGTGTTTTTTTGCCCTGTCTCTCCTAGCTGCCGTCTTAGATTCCAGCTATGTTGTTTCTTAAAACTTAGAAGGCATATATACCCATTTATCAAATTTAATTAAGATTTTTTTCTGTCTTTAGGTGTCATGCTATACCTTTGACTAGAAGCTGCATATGTGTTTTATTGTTATTTATTCTCATGACCTGCAATTAAAATTTCTACTATAGATAAACGAGTGTACATGACTGTGGCAGTGGATATGGTAGTCACAGAGGTGGTGGAGCCTGTCCGCTTTCTCCTGGAGACAGTAGTTCGTGTGTACCCTGCAAATGAGCGATTTTGGTATTTCAGCAGAAAGACTTTTACAGAGACCTTCTTCATGAGGTTGAAACAGGTAGGACCTTTTTGTTCCCTTAAGTTAGTAACAAATATTTTTCTTCTACTGTTCTTTTTTAATGCCAAGATAATTCTTTAAGTAGCAATGAAAAGCAATAAAATTTCTAAAATAATTGAATGGCATTTGAAGTTAATCATTGGAGTATTTGAAATATCCACATCTAGTCAAAAGTTTAAAAAAAAAACTGATGTAATAATTATGTACTTTTCTTTCTAGAAATCTGTAATGTATAGCTGTAAAGTATGATTGTATTTAATAGGAATATTTTCTGTGTATACAAGAATTTTTCTACCTTTTATATATAATTATTTAAAACCAATGTGTGGCACGGAAATATCATTTATTTATAAAGTTGTGTTGAAAACCTTTCCTACTGATACCTAATTACCATAATTATTTCCACCTGTAATATTAGGTAGTCAGCATTATGTGACTATATTGTCTGTCATTTCAGTAAAGTTATAAAATTATTTTAATATTAAATGAACAAATATAAGGTTTTTATGACATCCTTAAATTAGTGTCAGTAAGTAAAATACATAATTTTTGTTTAGTAGTGAAGGAATTAGGTAGCAGTGAAATAATTTGAATTCTAATAGAAAAAGCTTGTGTCAGTTTTGTGAATCAGGGTAAAATGTTCTACTTTAAAATATGCAAATCCTTTGTATGATGTTTTTGTTAGAACACCCACTCTCCCAAGTTTAAAAACGCTTGTTGCTTCATATATTACAATATGTGAAATGTAATGTGATAAAAGCAAGCACCACCACAGAGAACAAATACAGAAGGACTTAACCATCTCATATTTAAAAAATACCAGCCTTGTCGTTGCTCAGTTAAGATTTGTACATTAGATACTCTGAAGTTGCTGTAGTTTTCATCATTCAAAAAATTATTAGAGCTGTAGTTTGACTCAGCTTCTATTATTGTGTGGACTGTTTTCTTTCTTTTATCTTTTACATCATATTCTAAAGAAAATTATATGAGCAATACTTCAAATTTCAGTCTCAAGCATTTTTAAAAATTTTAAATATTTATTTATTTTTAATGCAGTTTTATTGAGATATATTCCCATACCAGATAATAATCCAAGGTATATAATCAGTGGTTCATGGTTTCATCACATAATTGTGCATTCATCACTACAGTCAACTTTTGAACATTTTTATCATTCCAAAAAAAAAAATAATAAAAACAAGAATAAAAATAATAATAAAAAAGAACACCCAAAATTTCTCATACTCCTCTTCCACCCTATTATTTGTTTACTTTTTATCTTTATTTTCTTTTCTCATTTGTCCATACACTAGATAAAGGGAGTGTCAGTCACAAGTTTTTCACAATCACACAGTCACACCATAACAGCTATATAGTTAATTATACAATCATCCCCAGGAATCAAGGTTACTGGATCACAGTTCAGTAGTTTCAGGTATTTCCTTCTAGCCATTCCTAAAAACTAAAAAGGGATATCTATATAATGCATAAGAATAACCTCCAGATTGACCTCTTGACTCCATTTGAAATCTCTCAGCCACTGAAACTCTCTTTTGTTTCATTTCTCTTCCCCCTTTTGGTCTAGAAAGTTTTCTCAATCCCACTATGCTGGGTCCAGGTTCATTCCTGGGAGTCATGTCCCGTGTTGCCAGGGAGATTTACACCTCTGGGAATCATGCCCCACGGAGGGGAGAGGGCAGTGAGTTTACCTGCCAAGTGGGCTTAGAGAAAGAACGGCTACATCTGTGCAACAAAGAGGTTCTCTGGGAGAGACTCTCAGGCACAATTTATAGGTAGGCTTGGTGTTCTAGTTTGCTAAGGCTGCCGGAATGCAAAACACCAGAAATGGATTGGCTTTTATAAAGGGGGTTTATTTGGTTACAAAGTTCTGGTCTTAAGGCCATACTGTCCAAGGTAAGTCATCAACAATAGGGTACCTTCACTGGAGGATGGCCAATGGTGTCCAGAAAACCTCTGTTAGCTGGGAAGGCATGTGGCTGGCGTCTGCTCCAGAGTTCTGGTTTCAAAATGGCTTTTACCCAGGACGTTCCTCTCTAGGCTTTGGCTTCTATCCAAAATGTCAGTCTCAGTTGCTCTTGGGGTGTTTTCCCTCTCTTAGCTTCTCTGGAGCAAAAGTCTGCTTTCGAAGGCCGTCTCCAAAATGTCTCTGTGAACTGCGATTCCTCTCTCAGCTCCTGTGCATTCTTCAAAATGTCTGTCTTGGCTGTACCAAGCTTGCTCCTTCTGTCCGATCTTATATAATGCTCTAGTAAACTAATCAAGGCCCATGCTGAATGGATGGGGCCACACCTCCATGGAAACTATCCAATCAGGGTTATCACCCACAGTTGGGTGGGGTGAATTTCCATGGAAACAACCTAATTCAGATGTTCCAACTTAATCCCCACTGTTATGTCTGTCCCCACAAGATTGCATCAAAGAACATGGCTTTTTCTGGGGGACATAATATATACAAACCGGTGCACTTAGCCTCTCCCTTGCAGTAACAAGCTTTATAAGGGTAAGCCCCAAGATCGGAGGCTCAGCCTACTAAATTGGTAGTCCTCAATATTTGCGAGAATATACTCAGATGGGGAAGTCCTGCATTTCTGCATTTTTTCCCAGTTCCTCAGGGGGACCCTGCAAATACATTTTTATTCTCTGCCTAAATTACTTTGGGATGTATTGGGACTTCACACTAACCTGTACAAACCTACCAGATTTCACTTCCTATTCAAAGTTCCATATAATTATGATGTTTTAATAAACTGACTATACAAGTTAAATTATTTAGTGTCTACAGAAAATATAGATCCTGCACCAAATAAACATCTCTTCCCTTGATATCACACAGAAGTTGAAGTTTTAAAACACAGTCAATAGCTTCCTTTACCCTTTTGCCTGATTTGCCTTAGTCCTAACCAGATCCCCTTCATTCATATCTCTAATTTAATTCGGAACTCTTTTTCAGCTTTTTTAACAGTTGCTGTATGAGAAAATACTGACATTCATAGCTGTCAAGCTCTAGCTCTGAGTTTCAGGTGTTACACAGATATCCAAAGTTCCAGAGACCAACCAGGTTATACACAAAGATGTATATGTCAATTCGTGTTCCTGTGCTCAGATCTTCCAAGTATGTACCCCATAATGATGTTTGAAGTCCTTATGGCACCCACATACTTAGCTTCTTGTGGATCCATCACACTGCCCTCCAGACCATTAATCTATTTTTGATTTTGTTGCTTGTGCTTTGGGTGTAAAGTCTGAGGAACAGTTGCCTAACAGAAGGTCCTGCTTCCCTACATTTTCTTCTAGGAGTTTTAAAGTTATGGCTCTTAATTTAGGTCTTTGACCCATTCTAAGTTGATTTTTGTATGGGGTACACTTGCATTCTTTAGCAAGTAGAGATCCAGTTTTCCCAGCACCATTTGTTGAAGAGACTATTTTTTCCTAATTTAGTGGTCATTGCCCCCTTGTGAAAAATCAGTTGGCCATAAACATGAGGGTTGAATTCAGAGCTCTCAGTTAGATTCCATTAGTTTATATGTCTGTCCTTATGCCAGTACCATGCTGTTTTGATTACTGTGGCTTTGTAAGAAGTTTTAAATCAGGAAGTTTAAGTCATCCAATTTTGTTCTTTTTTTTTCAGAATGGCTTTAGCTGTTTGTGTCCCCTTACCCTTCCATATAAATTTGATGATTGACTTTTTTCATTCCTGCAAAGAAGGTTGTTGGAATTTTGATTGGGATTGCATTGAATCCATAAGTTGCTTTGGCTAGATTGACATCTTATCTATATCTAGTCTTACAAATCATGAACATTGAATGTCCTTCCATTTATTTAGGTTTTCTTTGACTTCATATGCAGTGTTTTATGGTTTTCTGTGAACAAGTCTTTTACATCCCTGGTTAGATTTGTTCCTAGATACTTAATCCTTTTATTTCCTGTTGTGACTGCAGTTTTTTTCTTGATTTCTTCTTCCAATTGTTCATTGCTTGTATGTAAACAGACTACCAATTTTGAAAGTTGATCTGTACCCTGCCACTTTGTAATTTTGTTTCTTTTTTGACCAAGAACATACTCTGTATGATTTGAATCCTTTTAAATTGTTGAGACTTATTTTATGAACTAGCCTTAGGTCTATCTTGGTGAATGTGGCAGGGCGCTAGTAAGGAATGTGTATTTTGCTCTTATTTAGTGGTGTTTTCTATAAATGTCAATTGTGTTATGTTCTATGATAGGGTGCTTTTCTGGTCTCTTCTCAATGCTCCATATATCCAGTGAGTTCTCTCCATTCTTGTTGGAGGAAACAATAACAACAACAATTTCTACCTATTACTACAAACTTAGTATTAATAGTAACTACTATTTCTGGAGCATTTACCACATACCAGGCAGTTTTTAGGTGCTTAACATGAGTTAGCCTATGTAATCTTCAGTATGTCTCTATTTAGGGAGGGGCCATTATTATCCCCATTTTCCAGATAAGCAGTCAGGCACAGGAAGGTTATTAGATGGTGGACATGGAATTTAACCTAAGCAGTTTGACCCCAAAGCTTACCCTTAAGAAATATTTATGGACAATGGTTTGCTTTTCTAATCCTTATTTTTTCTCATTAAAAAATAAGAGTATGGGTTCGTAGTGTCACTGAACTTTTTTCCATCTTTAAAATTCCTTGACACAGTAACATTTGAATTGGTGAGCTACATAAAAGGTTTTGAGCACAAATAATTCCATGACTATTAATGTCCATTTAGTCCGAACAGTACAGAATAATTTCTAATTTCTGTGGTAGTGGCCACAGTGAGGATAAGATGCCTAAAATATAACCCTTACCCCACAAAGGATCTCTCTGTCCTTCATGTTAATGACGAAATATATAAAAATTATACAAGGAAGCATATGACGAATACCAAATGAGAAGACCAAATGAGAATGTTTAGAGAAAGGATGAACCACAGCCAGTTGTGGGCAGCAGTAGAATGAAACAAGATGGTAGTTAATAGCAGTCTCTTTGAGGAAATATGATTCATTTTCTGTGAGCACAAAAGATATGAGAGCCCAATGTGTGTTAGCGTTTAAGATAATGGCTGTGTTAGAACTTCATAAACTATAAAGTTTCATGAAAAGGTAAGCCAAAATATTAATGATTTGATTTTGATATTAGGCATGAGACTAGTTTCCCATTGTGCCATTTGGTAATTCTGTCTATGAACCTTGGCTTGTTCTTTTGTAAAATAGAAGTAATAATATATACTGCATAGAATTGTTTGATTATTTATTCATTCATTCAATAAATATTTATAAAGTGCCTATTCTGTGCAAATAACTATTTTGGACACTGGGGGCATAGAGTGGTGACTGCTGCAAAAGAGGTCCTTGCTTCTATGGAACATACATTCAAGTAGGAGAGGACAGATAGACAAACAGGCAAACAAATGGCAAGACAGCAGGTTGTGACAGAGTGATATCATGACTGGGTAGACACTCTAGATTGGGAAGTCAAAGAAAGCCTCTCTGAGGAAGTGATCTTTAAATGCCTGAGGTCTGAATGACAAGAAGCAGTCCACCACAGAAGATCTGGGGACATACCTCAAGGAAACAGTTAATACAAAGGTCCTGTGATAAGGATGAGCTTGGGTTGTTCTTCGAATTAAATGTCAGCTATCCTTAATATTATTATCATTTGTGATTATTTGTTCAGGAAAATTTACAAAGTAGCACTAGAACAGGAAGTGGAGGCCAGTTTTGCTTTTTTTGTTATTGCTGAATGTTACTTGCATGTTGTGCCACAGGTTCGTTAGAATATTTCATGCCCCAAGGTGTTAAATCAGTTAACAGCTGAAAATAACAAGAACTAATACTTCTATAGCACTTACTATGTGCTGGGTGCTGTTCTAAGTAGTTTCCTTGTGTTTGGAGTTTGGCTAAGAATAGACTTTGGATCCAGAAAAGGGAGAAATTTCAAGAAATAAGAGGGAAGGGGATCTCTGAATTGAGAGGAAGAATCATAATGCCAGATACCCAAAATGAGACTATGGGTGAAGAGTTGGGCGGGAGGTAAAGTCTTTCCTTTGACAAATATGCTTTCCAAATTCCATCTTCTTTGTCTTTCGTTTGGGACAAAGGATAGTTTGGAGGAAGGAGGCTGTAAGAACAGGGTAGGTTCCATGTCCTGACAGGAAGTCCTAACAGTCTCGTGACATAACAGTTCTCAGAAGTTCTTCTGACCCTACCTTCAACAGAGAAAAGTGAGCCATCTTTTCATTCTTTTCCAGATTGTGAGCCTTGCTGGAGGTAGAAGTAGCTGCCTCTTCTTACCATCCTTTTTCTACTGCAGGCCTCCTAAAGGCTTGTGGGCTTTATGCTAAGTGTAGGTTTAATGTTAAATTAAAAAAAATTTTTTTTTTACCCTCTGCTCCAAATTTCTTCTTTGCTTTTGGTTCCTTGACATCCTTTAAGTTTGAGACAAAGTGTTTTTATCCACTATTAGAGTTAAGAAGTATAAAAGGAAAATTCTCTTTTGAGGGTGCATGTTGGTTTAAACCTACTTCAAGTATAATCCATCAGTGAATTGACATAAATAACTTATTTTCTTGTTATAATTGCAGAAAGATGAAAAATAACAATGTTACAGGGTAATAATAAGGTTATAGGAAAATAGAAAGGCTGTGGAAGGCAATTTTTTTTTTCTAACTTAACGTTTCTGTTTAGGGTTGGCTTTCTTTACCTTTCAGCTGTGCAGAGACAGGTAGAAACTGAATGCAAACATATTTTTATCATATGATTATATATATCTGCAGGTTAGTGAGGACATCTGATTCTATTATATGATGTATGATTTTTTAATATAAACATTTTGGTTATAAATAAGAGCAAAACAATTTAACCCTTGCATCAGAACCACTTCAGGCTCTTTAAAAATATCCAGATTCCTGGGCCTGACCCTAAAGATTCTGACTAGTAGGTATTACTGCTTAAAATATAAAAAGTCCAAGGGTTTCCTCTTTATAGCTAGTGTTGAGATTTAATAGAGATATCAGCATATTGTATTTTATATTTGATGGCAGTATGATACCATATTGAAAAGACTTTTAGAGTTTATTTGCATAAGTGTGATGAATGTTTTTAATGTGACTTGGTTTACTACTTCCCATGCATTTACATAGTGCTAAGTGCTATAATGAATTTTGATATGAACATGACAATTCATTTTACAAATACAGATTCATTTTTGATTATCTAAAAATATGTGAATAATGGAAATAAGTATTCTTGTAACAGAATACTATATTTGAAACAGTTGCTAGGCACAATATTCATCTCATACATATGAGATACATGAGATCACAGTAGTGGAGAAAATTCTGCTTGAATATGAAACTAAGTGCAGATAACACTTTTTCACTACCACAGCAGAATTGAATAGTTGCTGTAGAGACCATATGTCCTATGAAATCTAAAATATTTAGTATTTGGCCCTGTACAGGAAAAGTTTGTAGACTTCTGACAAAGACAGTTATATTATTTGTAAATAAGAGTAGTTTTATTTCTACCTTTCCAGTTTGTGTGCCATTTCCTTCCTTCCTCCTTTCCTTCCTCTCTTCCTCTCTCCCTTCCTTCCTTCCTTCCTTCCTTCTTTCCTTCCTTTTCTTGCCTTATTACACTTCCTTAAGATGTTAAATAAATGTGGTGACAGTGGATATCCTTGCCTTGTTCCCTCTCCAGGAGAAAAGCATTCAGTCTTTCATCCAGTATGATGGCAGTTATAGTTTTTTCATAGATACTCCTTATCAGGCTGAGGAAGCTCCCTTGTATTCCTAGTTTACTCAGAGTTGTCATCATGTCAAATGCTTTTTTTTGTATCAATTGATATGACCGTGTAGTCTTTCTTCTTTAGTCTGTTAACATGATAGATTACATGGATTGATTTTTGAATGTTGAAACAGTATTGCATTTTCTAGGTAAATGCCACTGGTTGTGATGAATTATTTATATATTTATTGCTGGATTAAATTTGCTAAGACTTGGTTGAGGATTTTGCCTATTTTATGAGGGATATTTGTCTATGTTTTCCTTTCCTTGTAATACCTTCTCAGGTTTTGGTAGCAGGGTAATGTTGGCCTCATGCAATGAGTTGAGAAATAGTCTTTTTCTTCTGTTTTCTGCAACAGATTTTTTTAGGAATTTATCTTATTTCTCCCTGAAATGTTTGGTAGAGTTAGTCACTGAAACTATTTGAGCCTGGGGTTTTCTTTTTCAGAATTTTAACTACAATGTCTATTTGTTTAGTAGATATAGGATTATTCAGATTATCTATTATATTTTCATTGATATGTGTGGGCAGTTTGTGGCTTTCAAGGAATTGGTTCATAGTATTCCTTTATTATCCTTTGATATATGTGGAGTCTGTGGAGATAACCCACATTTTCATTCCTGATATTGATCTTGTACCATCTTTCTGTTTTTCTTTGTCAGTCTAGCCAGTATTTATCAATTTATTGATCCTTTCAAAGAAATAGCTTTTGGTTTACTTGATTAAAATTTTTTTGCTTTTCCCAATTTTATTGATTTTTGCTATTTATTTCCTTCTCTCTGTTTGCTTTGGGTTTTTTTTTTTTTAACTTTTTCTAGTTTCTTAAGGTGGAAGATTATTGATTTGGGGGTGTTTCTTTTTTTTTTGTATTATGAGCATATTTAGTACTGAATCTTCCTATGCACACTGTTTTCCCACTAATTTTGATTTGTATTTTCATTTTTGTTTGGTTCAAAACTTTTTCTAATTTGAGAATTTCTCTTAGACTTTGACCCATGGATTGTTTAGAAGATCATTATTGTATTTCCAAGTATTTAGGGATTCTTCATATGTATTTCTGTTATTGGTTTCCAGTTTAACTGTTATGTGGTTAGTGAATTACTTTTTGTGATTTTAATTTTTAAAAATTTCTTACTTTCTTTTATAACCTATGAAATGGTTTATCATGGTGACTGTTTCATGTGCATTTGAAAAGAATAAGTATTATGCTGTTGTTGGATGGAGTGGTATATAAATATCAGATCCTGTTGGTTGATGGTGTTATTCAGTTTATTTACAGCTTTGCTGAGTTTTTGCCTTCTTGTTTTGTTTATTAGTGAGAGATGAATATTGAAGTCTCCAGCTATAATTGAGAATTTCTGTATTTCTCCTTTCAATTCTGTCAGTTTTTGCTTCATACATTTGGGGTTCTGTTGTTAAGTTCATATACAGGAATTGAATCGATCATTTTAACATTGTGTAGTGTCCTTCTTTCTCCTTGGTGATTTTCCTTGCTTGGAAGTCTACTTTGTCTTATGTTAATATAGTCTTTTCAGCTTTCTTCTTTTTTTTTTTTAAATGCAATTTTCTTGAGATCTATTCACACACCATGTAAGCCATCCAAGGAATACTATCAGTGGCTCACAGTGTTGCCATATGGCTGTGCATTCATCACAGCAATCAATTTTAGAACATTTTCATTACTCCAAAAAAAAAAATAATAATAAATAAATAAAAAGAAAGAAAGAAAAGAAAAAGAAAAAAGAAAAATAATAAAAATAAAAAAGGACACCCAAACCATCCCATACCCCTTCCTCCCCCCCATTATTTATTTGTTTATCTTTATTTGATGACTCACCTGACATGGCAAGACTTTTCCAAGAAGAGCTGTGTGCCGGTTTGAATGTATTGTGTCCCCCAAATGCCATTATCTTTGTGGTCTTGTGGGACAGACCTTTTGGTGCTGGTTAGATTTGCTTGGAATGTGCCCCACCCAGCTGTGGGTGGTGACTTCGGTGGGATACTCCTATGGAGGTGTGACCCCACCCATTCAGGGTGGGCCTTGATCAGTAGAGCCATATAAAACATGCTGACTCAAAGAGACTGAACGGAGTGCAGCTGTGAGTGATGTTTTGAAGAAGAGCAAGCTTGCTAGAGAGGAATATCCAGGGAGAAAGCCATTTTGAAACCAGAACTTTGGAGCAGACGCCAACCACGTGCCTTCCCAGCTAACAGAGGTTTTCCGGACACCATTTGCCATCCTCCAGTGAAGGTACTTGATTACTGATGTGTTACCTTGGACACTTTATGGCCTTAAGACTGTAACTGTATAGCCAAATAAACCCCCTTTTTATAAAAGCCAGTCCATCTCTGGTGTTTTGCATTCTGCAGCATTAGCAAACTAGAACAAGCTGACACTTCAAAAAAAATTCTTCTCAGGTTAAAAAGAAATTATTGAACTGTTTATTCATTTCACAGGCAAATCATGCTCAGTGTTAAAAACTTACAATATACTAATAAGACCAAAAAATTAAAATTACTGATTTAAAATTATGTTTTGGCACATATACCCATGCAGACATTTTTCTATATGTAAATATAAATAGGTAGGGCTGGGCTCTCCCCCACACCCCAGAAGTGGTATGTTGTTTAATCTTTCTTTACTTTAGCACTGTTCACTGCTCGTAAATAGACATCTATATTGTCATTTTCAGTGGTTGCATAGTATTCTACTGTTCACCTGTAGCAAAAAATATTAAACAGTCTCTTAGTATTGGACATTTGATTTGTTTACTATTTTTTGCCTTTATAAACAATACTGTATTAAAACATTCTTGATGTTAAAATATTTTTGAAGCCCTGTCATTTCTGGCTCTACTGGATGTTATATTTCTTTCAACAAAGAAGTCAGACATATTTACAAACTGGTAAGCAATGGTACATTCTTCTCTGATTCTCACTATTAATTTGACTTTCTTAATCTTGACAATAATACTCATATGGAGGATTATCACACTTTATGGTATATATTTTTTTCCCGCCATCAATTTTAAAAGCTATTTCACATGAAGCTGCTTTGAGATGCCCTTCAAAATAAATTATATATGTGCTCCATCAGGGAGGCTTAGTTGAAATTTTCAGAAAGAAAACATTTTCACAGAAATAAGAAAAATTTAACAAAAGAAGTTCTTGATGCCTATTCCTAAGCAGTAGCCCTTGTCTAGAATATTCACCTCTCTCTTGTTCTTGAAAACTTGCTTCTCACATGAAATCTTTCCCAACTTGCTAGAAATTTTTTTTCTACTTTGTTTCCTCAATGCAATTTCCATGATTTCTTCCTTAAACATCAGTCCATTTTTTTCTGCACAAAATATAAACTCCATAGTTACTGTTTTTTTGTTTGTTTTATTTTCTGTTTCATTAATTTCTGCTATTATCTTTATTATTTTCTCTACTTTCTTTGGACAAATCCAGTTATTTTCTGGCTTCTTGAGCTGAATATTTAATTTCTCTTTTCAATCTTTTTTTCAAAAATAAATGCATTTAAATCTTTACATTTATCTTAGATTAACTCTTTAGCTACATCCCACAATTTTAACTTGTAATATTTTTGCCATGCAGTTCTAAGCATTTCAGAATTTCCGTTGCGATTTCTTTAACCCTTGAATTTGTTAGAAATATAACTTTTAGTTTCCAAACTTATTCTTTATATTTTATTATTGATTTATAATAATTTGTACTGTAGTCAAGGGATATGATCTGCACAATACTGATTTTCTGAAAGTTTTGAGACTTCTTTGAGGATATCATAGTCAGCATTCGCAAATAATTCTCATATGCCTTCAGCACAAATTCTTTTGAATACAAGATTTTAAACCACTCTATCAGATAAAGCTTTTAAATCATGTTGGGAAAATCTTCTAAGTCTTTTTTATTATTATTTTTCATCAAGCATTTTCTAATAGAAGTGTGTTAAAATTTCCCATTATGGTTGTGAATTTGCCAATTTCTCTTTTAAATTCTGTCATATTTTGCTGTTATATGGTCTGAGGCTATGTTGATAAATTCATAATTATTTTTATGCTCTTTGTGGATTGTTCTTTTTTTTTTGTTATGCAATTTTATTGAGATATATTGACATACCAGATAATCATCCAAAGTGTACAATCAGTGGTTCATGGTATCATCATATAGTTGTGCATTCATTACCACAATCAGTTTTTGAACATTTTTCATTACTCCAAAAAAATTAAATAAATAAAAATAAGAATAAAAATGAAAAAGAGCACCCAAAACATCCCTTACTTCCTTTCCCCCCTAAATTTATTTATTTTTTGTCTTTATTTTCTTTCTCATCTGTCCATACACTGGATAAAGGGAGTGTCAGTTGCAAGGTTTTCATAATTACACAGTCACACCATATAAGCTATATAGTTATACAGTCATCTTCAAGAATCAAGGCTACTGGATTACAGTTCAACAATTTCAGTTATTTCCTTCTAGCTATTCTAATACACTAATAACTAAAAGGGAATACCTATAAAATGCATAAGAATAACCTCCAGAGTGACCTCTTCATTCCATTTGAACTCTCTCAGCCACCGAAAGTTTATTTTGTTTCATTTCTCTTTCCCCTTTTAATCCAAGAAGCCTTTCTCAATCCCATGATGCCAGGGCGAGGCTCATCCCTGGGAGTCATGTCTCACATTGCCAGGGGCATTTTACATCCCTGGGAGTCATGTCCCGTGTAGTGGGGAGGGCAGTGAGTTTACCTGCAAAGTTGGCTTAGAGAGAGAGGCCACATCTGAGCAACAAAAGATGTTCTCTGGGGGTGGCTGTTAGGCATAATTATAAGTAGGCTTAGCTTCTCCTTTGCAGGAATAATTTTTATAAAAGCAAGCCCCAAGGTGGAGGTCTTGGCCTATGAAATTGGTAGCCCCCAACATTTGTGAGAACATTATAAATTCCTCAGGTAGGGGAGTTTAATATTTCCAGTTTTTCCCCAGTCCCTCAAGGGGGCTTTGCAAATACATTTTTATTCTCTGTCCATATTACTCTGGGATGTATTGGGCTTCATGCTAACCTGTACAAATCAACCATATCTCACCCCCCTATTCAAGGTTCCGTGTAATTATGGTGTTTGAATAAACTGACCATACAAGTTAAATTATATACTGTGCTAAAAAAATATATAGATTTTCCACCAAATAAACATCTCTTCCTTTGATCTCACATAGAAATTGAAGTTTTAAAACACAGTCAATATCATCCTTTTCCCTTTGGTTTACCTTAGTCCTAACCAAGTCCATTTTGTTCATATCTCTAATTAAAGTCTGGTCTCTTTTACAGCTTCTTTATCATTTGCTGTATGGGATAATGCTGACATTCATAGCTGCTGAACTCTGGCGCTGAGTCTCACATGTCACACAGATACCCTAAGTTCCAGGGACTGACCAGGTTATAAACAAACAACATTTCAGAATTTAGAAATAACTATTACAACTCATGAATAGATGTGACTACTCTCAGAGCTTACAATCTAGGAACCATTACCATAAGCTTTCCCCTGATAACCTGTCTTCTCAGAGTTTGCACATTATAGTTAGTCCATTTTAGTGAGGCGTTATAATGTGTATCTTTTCGATTCTGGCTTATTTTACTTGACATACTGTCCTCAAGGTCCATTCACCTAGTTGAATACCTCACAACTTCATTTCTTCTTGCTGCTGCTTAATATTCCATTGAATTTTTATAGCACACTTCACCATTCCATTTGTTGGTCAATGTACCCTTAGGTCACCTCCATCCATTGCAAATTGTGAATACTGCCACCGTAAATACCAGTATGCAATGTCCGTTCACATCCCTCCTCTCAGTTCTTCCAAGTATATACCCAGTAATGGGGCTGCAGGACCGTATGGCAACCCCATAGTTAGCTTTCCTGTGGAACCACCACATTGCCCTCCAGATGAGCTGCACCATTCTACTTCCCTATAAACAGGGAATAGGTACATCCCTCTCTGCATATTTTCTCCAGGAAATATCCCTCTGTTTATTTTTTAAACAATTTTATTCACACACCATACAATCCATTCTAAGTAAACAATCAGTGGTTCCTGGTATAGTCACATAGTTATGCATTCACCTCCACAACCTATATGAGGATATTTCCATTTCTTTCACAAAGAAAGAGGAAAAGGAGAAAAAAACGAAGAATAAAAATATAAGAGACAGAAGAAAAATAAAAATCAAATGAAATACAGTGAAAAGGTCAGGCAACAACACCACCACTAAGTCCCATATTACTCCCTTATAACCCGCTCTTGCAGACACTTAGCTTTTGTATATTGCTCTGTTACAATTAACAGAAGGGAATATAGTTTTCCCAGACCATTAGCTATAGATTCTAGTTTGCATTGATTGTATTTTTGCCCTTGTATCATCCAGTTTTCAATACCTTGCAATATTGACATTCATTTGTTCTCCCTCTTTTAAAAACATTCTTATGTTTGTAGTTTAGTCACTATCATTGATCGCTCCAGGTTTCAGTAAGTTATACAATCCCAATCTTTATCTTCTATCTTTCCTTCTGGTGTCCTACATGCCCCCTAGCCTTCCTCTTTCAACCGTACTCACACTCATCTTTGTTCAGAGTACTTACAGTATTGTTCTGCCATCACATGGTATTATGCTACCCATTTCTGGATCTATACAGTCAATCCTGTTTACTCTTATGTACTCCTTCAGCATCAAATGCCCAATTTCTAATCTCTTTTTATGTCCTGATAACCTGAGTTCTCAACTTTAACTCTCAAATTTCACTCATCAGTGTTAGTTCATATTAGTGAGTCCATAGAGTACCCATCCTTTTTTCTATCTAATTTCACTCAACATAATATCCACTATCTACTATTTTGACTTTTGGAATTTATATGGCTTATTTTATTTTATTTTATTTTATATTTTAATTTTATTTCCCCCCCCCCCCTCTTTTTACTCTTACTGATATTCTTCATTTGTACTCTCCTCTCCAAGCCTCTCTCTCTTGTCTTTTCCTATAGGCTTGTAGTGCTCCCTTTACTATTTCTTATAGAGCAGGATTCTTGTTCACAAACTCTCTGTGTCTGTCTGAAAATATTTTAAACTCTCCCTCATTTTTGAAGGACAGTTTCACCAGATATCGAATTCTTAGTTGGCAGTTTTTCTCTTTCAGTATCTTAAATATATCATATCACTGCCTTCTCTCCTCCATGGTTTCTACTGAGAAATAGAATAGAATAGTCTTATTGAGCCTCCTTTGTATGTGATGGATCACTTTTCTCTTGCTGATTTCAGAATCCTCTCTTTGTCTTTGACATTTGATAATCTGATTAGTATGTGTCTTGGAGTAGGTCTATAGGGATCTGTTTGGGATATGCTGCACTTCTTCGCTCTGCAATTTTTATGTCTTTCATAAGAGAGGGAAATTTTCAGTCATTATTTCCTCCATTATTGTTTCTTTCCTTTTGCCCTTCTCTTCTCCTTCTGGGACACCCGTGACATGTATATTCTTGTGCTTCTGTTGTCATTCAGTTCCCTGAGACCCTGTTTGTATTTTTCCATTCTTTTCCCTATCTGTTCTTTTGTTTGTAGGATTTCAGATGTCCTGTCCTCTAGTTCCTGAATCCTTTCTCCTGCCTCTTCAGATCTGCTGTTGTATGGCTCCATTGGGTTTTTCTTCTCTTCTATTGGGTGTTTCATTCCCATAAGTTCTGCCAATTGTTTTCTCAGACTTTCAAGTTCTTCCTTATGTTCAACCACTGTCTTCTTTATGTCCTTCATTTCTTTTATCATACCTTCCCTCAAATTGTTGATTTGATTTTTGAATTGATTTAGCATATTTGTTTGAAGATCTTTAACTAGTTGTTTCATCTCCTGTCTCTCATTTGAAGTGTAAGTTTGTTCCTTTGACTGGGCCATATCTTCATTTTCTTCTTGTGTCAGTTGTAATTTTTTGTTGTCTAGGCATCTGGTTTCCTTGATTATGCCAATCAGATTTTCCCAGACCAGACAGGCCCAGTTCTCATTAAGAGGTGTAATCAGTATCAACTTTCCCTTAGGATGAGACCCAGAAAGTTGTCATACTTTCTTGTGAGGCCTCTGAATGTTGGCTTTTCCTATCCTGCCTAGCAGGTGACACTTGTCAGCCACAGGTCACCACCATCACAAAGAGGTGCATTGTGTTTAATTCTTAGTTGACCCTATCCCTGCAAGGGGCTGAGGGTGTCAGAAGCCAAGCTTAAGCTGTTTCTGTAATTTTTCACCCCATGACCTAGGGTCTGAGTTTTCTGAGGGAGGGCAGCCACTTGAACTAGGCTCTGCCTCCCCATTTTCTTAAGGAAGATAAGACCTTTAGGGATTTATCTCCTACATTTGACTTCTTCCTTTGTCTCTTTAACTATCTTAACTTCACCCTTGCCTGGGTCAGAGCTGACAACTGAAAATGCCTAAGGCTTTGTCTTATGAGCTACTTAGAATGAGAAGGAAAAAAAGGAAAAAAGAAAAGATTTCCTTTTTCAGAGCCATTCCCCAGCTTCCCAGTTACCAGTTAAGAACCAGAGTTGGTGCCGGTTCCGTGTGCCCCTTTTCTTGGCACACAGCCCTTTTTCGGTATTCTGAACTCAGCTGAATCCAAAAGCCTCTGTTTTTATTTATTTATGTATATATTTTTTTCTGCCATCCCTGCCTCCTCTCTACTGTGAGAATCTTTCAGGTTCCTTTCTTGCTTGCTCTGCGGTTGTCTGTGCTCATAGCTTGTTTTCAGTAGTCCAAATTCGTTAACTAAAACCACAGTTGGAATTTGGTTGAGCTACCTTACCTTCCTCCTAGTAGACTGCTTCTTTTTCTCACAGGGATGTGTTTCAGCTCAGCCTGCCATGCCAGTTGAGGAGGGGTGCCAGCTCCACAGTTGGGGAGCTTTACTTATAGTTCTTATGCTGAGATCTCAGCCATTCTACCCATTCCAAACACAATGTGTGTTTGGTCACAGATGTTCCCCAACAGTTGTTCCAGACTATTTTCTAGTTCTTGGCCATATGCTGGTTGCTCTAGGGGACTAGCTAAATTCCACACGTCCCTTTGCTGCCATCTTGCCCCACCTCTGTACTATAATTCTTTATATGGCTCTTTTCTTGGTAGCTCTAAGGATTGAAGTCTCTGTTTCTTGAATATAATAGAAATGCAATAAAAATTTGCATGGTTTAAATTAATCACTTAACTTTTCATGCTGAGTCCTTTTTTAAACCTATTTTTTTAATGCAGTAGGCATTTTAATTATTGATTATTTGCTAAATGATTGGATGATACACCCTGAAATTTGACTTATGGTTCAGAATTAATTCTTGAAAATAGTGAATAAATAACAATTTTTTTTGTAATTTAAGATGATTGCAACAGATATAAATTAAAGATTATTTTGTCTCAAGACCCCTGTAGTATCCTTATCCGTTAGAGATTACTGCAGTGCTGTAAACATTGTAATAATAATAATAAATTTGTTCCATTTACTTTGGTAAATGAAATCTGAGTTCAAACCCAGGTCCTCCTCTCTCCAAAATCCATATATTTTAACATTAGTCATTCATTTAACAGATATTCACTGAGTACCTACTATGTGTCAGGTGCTATATTATTTGTGGTTGAAATCAACATAGTCCTTGCCCTCGTCGTGCTACTATCTTGTGGATGAGACAGTCACTAAACAAATAAATATAAAAACAGATGTGTAATTACAGAATATGATTAGTCTAAGTGAAGCGGAAGGACAGGGTATGATGAAAAACAAAAATAATGGGAACCTAGTTTAGATTGGGAATTCTGGAAGACATCTTTGGGGAAGTGACATTTGAGGTAGGACTCCAAGATGGATGGGGGTTAGCAAAGATAGGAGAAAAAGCTCTGTTAGTAGAGAGAAGAGGATGTCCCAAAGCCTTGAGTTGGTAAAATGTTTAAAGTACTCAAGTAGCTGAAACCAGGCCAGTGTGGCTGGAATGTAATAAAAAGCTTTAGGTGTGAGATGAAGCTGGAGAGAGAGGCAGGGACCTGTTTATCTAGGCCATGCTGGGGAATTATGTTGGTTAATTTTGAGAGTTGCCTTAATTTTCCTTCTAAAAGAAATTGAGCATAAACAATTTATAAGATAAATAGTTATCTCCTTGCATGGATTAGTTGATAGGCATAGCTATTATCTCTTTGACACAGTGTAGGTTCTAAAGGATCTAGCATCACTTGCTTATCTATTTTCCCAAGAACCTATAGTGCCTCAGGTTTTTCTGATAAAAAAAAATTGAATTCTCCCAAAATGGTTGTAGATTTCATTGTATTGGTTAAAATAAAACTAGGGGGATCATATATTTAGAATATCTTCTGAAGAACTATGGTGGCTAGGTTTATGCGTCCACTTGGCCAGGTAATTGTGCCCAGTTGTCTGGTCAAGGAAGCACAGGCCTAACCATTACTGCAAGGACATTTTGTTACTGGTTAGTAAACCAGAAGGCTGGTTTATTAAATCATCAGTCAATTGGCTGCAGCTGTGACTCCTTACATATGCAGTCAGCTAAGGGAGTGTCTTCTGCAATGAGAGAATCCAATCAGTTGGATTTAATCCGAACAGTTGAAGACTTGTAAGGGAGAAGAGAGAACTTTTCACTTCTTCAGCCAGCCAGCCTCTCCTGGGGTGTTCATTGAAAACCTTCATTGGAGTTGCCAGCTCGTGGCCACACAGTTTGGACTCATGCATCCCCACAGTTGTGTGAGACACTTTTATAAAATCTCATATTTACAGATATGTCCTGTTGATTTTATTTCCCTAGAGAACTTTGACTAATACAGGAACAATGCCCTTTAAAAGTTATTTTTTAAACCATATACATGTCGCAGAGTAAACACTTAATCTCTTTTAATGAACCAGTGAAATACTAACTTTCAGTATTTGCTTCAAGTTTTAAATATTGAAACATATGTTATGTCTTTCACAGTCTGAGGGAAAAGGCCACACCAATGCTGGAGATGCAATATATGAGGTGGTGAGTCTACAGCGAGAGTCTGAGAAGGAGGAAGCAATCACTCCTACTAGTGGAGGGGGTCCACTGTCACCCCAGGAGGATGAACTAGAAGAGGGTAAGAAGTTGTACTTATTCAGTCCTATTTTTTTAGATAGCATCTTTGCTGTATAATTCTCAAAGGTGTATGTATGTGTATGTGTTTTCAGTGTGGGGGGTGGTGGTGGCAGAAAGGGTTGCCAATGAGTAGTGATGTGGTTATTCCGAGTCTCTGCAAATTTTAGGCTAGATTTGGTTCCACAACATATAGAAGGGAATTTGGTTCATTTGGTTCCTTGGTCACATGGTCACCAGTACTACTTACACAGCTATTTAAATTTGACAGCATTACTATGCTACATTTTTGCTGCCTATTTTATTTCACTGAAATATTTTTGAAATGTTTAATGAGAAGTTTCAAATTCTTTTCAGTATTTTTAGAATTTTTGTGATATGTCATTTGGCGTTATTCAATTCTGACTTGTCTTTTTTGTTGTTGGTTTGTTAATTGCGACTTCTTTTTTTGAAATTGTGTGATGTTTGCTCTGTTTATTACATGGATGCTGCTAAAAGGTGTTAACCGACCTCATGAGAGTCACACAGCATTTGGCTCTGTGTTCAGTACTTTTTAGATAGAAACTAGAACTAATTGGCAGATCTTTACTTTAAGCCCTTTTATTATCTGCTTATAGATAGGGTTTATTAAAAGTAAATATCTGAATTTACATCATCTTTGAAAAAAACTATCTTAGAATTCTTTTTGTTAAATCATTCCTTTCTTTTATTGCTATAAAAATAATAGTAGCTAATACTTGTTGAGATCTTACTATATGCTAGGTATCATTCTAAGTGTTTCAAATGTGTTAACTCCTTTAATTCAATCCTATGTGTATTCTTATTAATTTGGTTTTAGGGATGAGAAACTGAGGCACAGAGAGGATAAACCACTTGCTTAAGATCAGTTGCTAGAAGTGAAAATCTGAAATACGAACCCAGGCTGTCTTGACTCTAAAGCTCATTCTTTTAACTATCAAACAATTCTGCCAAGTTAGCCAAATGACTAAAACATCTAAGCAACTCACTTTCTGTCTGTATTGATTTACCTATTCTGGGTATTTCATATAAATGAAATCTTTCAAAATGTGACTGTTTGTGTCTGGCTTCTTTTAGTTTGCATAATGTTTTCAAAGTTCACCCATGTTGTAACATGTATCGGTATTTCATTTCTATTTATGACTGAATAAAATTTCATTGTATAGATATACCACATTTTGTTTATCCATTCATTAGTTGTTTCCCCCTTTTGCTGTTGGTAATAGCGCTGCTATGAAGATATGTATACAAATATTTGTTTGACTCCGTGTTTTTGTTTCTTTTGGGTATATACATAGAAGTAGAGTTGCTGGGTCATATAGTAATTACGTGTTTAACTTTCTGAGGAATCACCTAACTTTTCCACAGTGGCTGTACCATTTTACATTCCCATTAGCAATGTATGAGGATTCTAATTTCTCTACATCCTCGCAACACTTGTTTTCCATTTTTTTTTTAATAGCCATCGTAGTAGATGTGAAGTGGTTTTGATTTGCATTTCCCTGATGTTGAGCATCTTTTATGTACCTGTTGGCCATTTGTATATTTTTATTAGAGAAATGTCTATTCAAATTTTTTGCCCATTTTCAAACTGGATTGTTTTTCTTTTTGTTGTTGAGTTGTAAGAGTTTTTTATATATTCTGGGTACTAGATTCTTGTCAGATATATGATTTCTAAATATTTTCTCCCATCTGTTGGTTGTCTTTTCACTTTCTTGATAGTGTCCTTGGCACAAAAGTTTTTACTTTGATGAAATCCAATACTTTTTTTTTCATTTATTACTTGTTCTTCCGGTGTCATATCTAAGAATCTGGTGACAAATCCAAGATTATCAAGCTTTACTCTTATGCTTTATTCTAAGAATTTTATAGTTTTAGCTGTTACATTTAGGTCTTTGATTCACTTTGAGTTAATTTGTGTATGTGTTGTGATATAGGGGTCCACTTTTCTTTCTTTCTTTTTTTTTTTTTTTGCATGTGACTATACAGTTGTTCTAGTTTGCTAATGCTGCTGGAATGCAAAACACCAGAAATGGATTGGGGTGTTTTTTTTTTTTAATCTTCATTTTATTGAGATATAGTCACATACCATGCAGTCATGCAAAACAAATCGTACATTCGATTGTTCACAGTACTATTACATAGTTGTACATTCATCACCTAAATCAATCCCTGACACCTTCATTAGCACACACACAAAAATAACAAGAATAATAATTAAAGTGAAAAAGAGCAATTAAAGTAAAAAAGAAAACTGGGTACCTTTGTCTGTCTGTCTGTCTGTTTGTTTCATTCCCCTATTTTTCTACTCATCCACCCATAAACTAGACAAAGGGGAGTGTGGTCCTTATGGCTTCCCCAATCCCATTGTCACCCCTCATAAGCTACCTTTTTATACAATTGTCTGCGAGATTCATGGGTTCTGGGTTGTAGTTTGATAGTTTCAGATATCTACCACCAGCTACCCCAATTCTTTAGAACCTAAAAAGGGTTGTCTAAATTGTAAGAGTGCCCACCAGAGTTGACCTCTCGGCTCCTTTTGGAATCTCTGTGCCACTGAAGCTTATTTCATTTCCTTTCACATCCCCCTTTTGTTCAAGAAGATGTTCTCTATCCCACGATGTCGGGTCTAGATTCCTCCCCGGGAGTCATATTCCACGTTGCCAGGGAGATTCACTCTCTTGGGTGTCTGATCCCATGTAGGGGGGAGGGCAATGATTTCACCTTTCAAGTTGGCTTAGCTAGAGAGAGAGGGCCACATCTGAGCAACAAAGAGGCATTCAGGAGGAGGCTCTTAGGCACAATTACAGGGAGGCCTAGCCTCTCCTTTGCAGCAACAGTCTTCGCAAGGGTAAATCCTGTGGTAGAGGGCTCAACCCATCAAATCACCAGTCCCCTATGTCTGTGGTCATGTTAGCAACCATTGAGTTGGGGTAAGCCAATACCCTGCATTCTCCACAGGCTCCTCAAGGGGGCTCTACATATTTTTTACCTTGTTTTTTTTTTTTAACTTTTTTTTTTTTTAAATCAACTGTATGAAAAATAAAAAAATAAAGAAAAATAATTAAAAAAAAATACAGTAAAAGAACATTTCAAAGAGACCATAACAAGGGAGTAAGAAAAAGACAACTAACCTAAGATAACTACTTTACTTCCAACATGTTCCTACTCTACCCCAAGAAAGTTACCTAATATAGCAACATTTCTGTGAACTTGTTCCTACTATACCCATCAGAAATTAACAGACCATAGTCATTCCTGGGCATTCCCAGAACGTTAAATTTACCCATGATAGCTTATCTGTTCTTCTTGGATTATTGTTCCCCCTTCCTTAATTGTTCTCTATTGTTAGTTCCCCTACATTCTACATTATAAACCATTTGTTTTACATTTTTCAAAGTTCACATTAGTGGTAGCATATAATATTTCTCATTTTGTGCCTGGCTTATTTCGCTCAGCATTATGTCTTCAAGGTTCATCCATGTTGTCATATGTTTCACGACATCGTTCCTTCCTACTGCCGTGTAGTATTCCATTGTGTGTATATACCACATTTTATTTATCCACTCATCTGCTGAAGGACATTTGGGTTGTTTCCATCTCTTGGCAATTATGAATAATGCTGGTATGAACATTGGTGTGCAGATATCTGTTCGTGTGACTGCTTTCTGATCTTCCGGGTATATACCAAGAAGTGCAATCGCTGGATTGAATGGTAACTCTATATCTAGTTTCCTAAGGACCTGCCAGACTGAGTTCCAGAGTGGCTGAACCATTATACAGTCCCACCAACAATGAATAAGAGTTCCAATTTCTCCACATCCCCACCAGTATTTGTACTTTCCTGTTTGTTTAATGGCAGCCATTCTAATTGGTGTGAGATGGTATCTCATTGTGGTCTTAATTTGCATCTCTCTAACAGCTAGTGAAGCAGAACATTTTTCATGTGTTTCTTGGCCGTTTGTATTTCCTCTTCAGAGAACTGTCTTTTCATATCTTTTGCCATTTTATAATTGGGCTGTCTGTACTATTGTCATTGAGTTGTAGGATTTCTTTGTATATGCAAGATATCAGTCTTTTGTCAGATACATGGTTTCCAAAAATTTTTTCCCATTGAGTTGGCTGCCTCTTTACCTTTCTGAGAAATTCCTTTGAGGTACAGAAACTTCTAAGCTTGAGGAGTTCCCATTTATCTATTTTTTCTTTTGTTGCTTGTGCTTTGGGTGTAAAGTCTAGGAAGTGGCCGCCTAATACAAGGTCTTGAAGATGTTTTCCTGCATTATGTTCTAGGAGTTTTATGGTGTTTTCTTTTATATTGAGATCTTTGGTCCATTTTGAGTTAATTTTTGTGTAGGGTGTGAGGTAGGGGTCCTCTTTCATTCTTTTGGATATGGATATCCAAATCTCCGAGCCCCATTTGTTGAAAAGATCATTATGACTCAGTTCAGTGACTTTGGGGGCCTTATCAAAGATCAGTCGGCCATAGATCTGGGGGTCTATCTCCGAATTCTCAATTTGATTCCATTGATCTATATGTCTATCTTTGTGCCAGTACCATGCTGTTTTGACAACTGTGGCTTTATAATAAGCTTCAAAGTTAGGGAGTGTAAGTCCTCCCACTTCATTTTTCTTTTTTAGAGTGTCTTTAGCAATTCGAGGCATCTTCCCTTTCCAAATAAATTTGATAACTAGCTTTCCCAAGTCTGCAAAGTAGGTTGTTGGGATTTTGATTGGGATTGCATTGAATCTGTAGATGAGTTTGGGTAGAATTGACATCTTAAGGACATTTACCCTTTTTATCCATGAACATGGAATATTTTTCCATCTTTTAAGGTCCCCTTCAATTTCTTTTAGTAGAGTTATGTAGTTTTCTTTGTATAGGTCTTTTACATCTTTGGTTAAGTTTATTCCTAGGTACTTGATTTTTTTAGCTGCTTTTGAAAATGGTACCTTTTCTTGAGTGTCTCTTCAGTTTGTTCATTTCTAGCATATAGAAACATTACTGACTTATGTGCATTAATCTTGTATCCCGCTACTTTGCTAAATTTGTTTATTAGCTCTAGTAGCTGTATCGTTGATTTCTCAGGGTTTTCCAGATATAAGATCATATCATCTGCAAACAATGACAGTTTTACTTCTTTTCCAATGTGGATGCCTTTTATTTCTTTGTCTTGCCAGATTGCCCTGGCTAGCACTTCCAGCACAATGTTGAATAACAGTGGTGATAGTGGGCATCCTTGTCTTCTTCCTGATCTTAGAAGGAAGGTTTTCAGTCTCTCACCATTGAGTACTATGCTGGCTGTGGGTTTTTCATATATGCTCTTTATCATATTGAGGAAGTTTCCTTCAATTCCTACCTTTTGAAGTGTTTTTATCAAAAAGGGATGTTGGATTTTGTCAAATGCTTTTTCAGCATCTATTGAGATGATCATTTGATTTTTCCCTTTCGAATTGTTAATGTGTTGTAATACATTGATTGATTTTCTTATGTTGAACCATCCTTGCATGCCTGTAATGAACCCCACCTGGTCATGGTGTATGATTTTTTTAATGTGTCTTTGGATTCGATTTGCAAGTATTTTCTTGAGGATTTTTGCATCTATATTCATTAGGGAGATTGGCTGGTGGTTTTCCTTTTTTTGTAGCATCTTTGCCTGGTTTGGGTATTAGAGTTATGTTAGCTTCATAAAATGAGTTAGGTAGTGTTCCGTTTTCTTCGATGTTTTGAAACAGTTTGAGTAAGAGTGGTGTCAGTTCTTTCTGGAAAGTTTGGTAGAATTCCCCTGTGAAGCCATCTGGCCCTGGGCATTTATTTGTGGGAAGCTTTTTGATGACTGATTGGATCTCTTTGCTTGTGATTGGTTGGTTGAGGTCTTCTATTTCTTCTCTGGTCAGTCTAGGTTGTTCATATGTTTCCAGGAAATTGTCCATTTCCTCTACATTATCCAGTTTGTTGCCATACAGTTGTTCATAGTATCCTCTTATAATTTTTTTAATTTCTTCAGGATCTGCAGTTATGTCACCTTTTTCATTCATTATTTTGTTTATATGGGTCTTCTCTCTTTTTGATTTTGTCAGTCTAGCTAGGGGCTTGTCAATCTTGTTGATCTTCTCAAAGAACCAACTTTTGGTGATATTTATCCTCTCTGTTGTTTTTTTGTTCTCTATGTCATTTATTTCTGCTTTAATCCTTGTTATTTCTTTTCTTGTACTTGGTTTAGGATTGGTTTGCTGTTCATTTTCTAGCTTCTTCAGTTGATCCATTAGTTCTTTGATTTTGGCTCTTTCTTCCTTTTTAATATATGCATTTAGTGGTATAAATTTCCCCCTCAGTACCGCTTTTGCTGCATCCCGTAGGTTTTGGTATGTTGTATTCTCATTTTCATTCGTCTCCATATATTTAGCAATTTCTCTTGCTATTTCTTCTTTAACCCACTGATTGTTTAGAAGTGTGTTGTTTAACCTCCAGGTATTTGTGAATTTTCTAAGTCTCTGATGGTTATTGACTTCTAATTGTATTCCATTGTGGTCAGAGACTGCTTTGAATAATTTCAATCTTTTTAAATTTATTGAGCCTTGTTTTATGTCCCACCATATGATCTATTCTGAAGAAAGTCCTGTGAGCCCTAGAGAAGTATGTGTGTCCTAGTGATTTGGGATGTAATGTTCTATATTTGTCTGTTAAATCCAATTTATTTATCAGATTGTTTAGGTTTTCAATTTCCTTATTGGTCTTCTGTCTGGTTGATCTATCTGTAGGAGAGAGTGATGTGTTGAAGTCTCCCACAATTATTGTGGAAACATCAATTGCTTCCTTTAGTTTTGCCAGTGTTTCTCTCATGTATTTTGTGGCACCTTGATTGGGTGCATAGACATTTATGATTGTTATTTCTTCTTGCTGAGTTGCCCCTTTTATTAGTATGTAGTGGCCTTCTTTGTCTCTCAAAACATCCCTGCATTTAAAGTCTATTTTATCTGAGATTAATATTGCTACACCTGCTTTCTTTTGGCTGTAGCTTGCATGAAATATTTTTTTCCATCCTTTCACTTTCAATTTCTTTGTGTCCCTGTGTCTAAGATGAGTCTCTTGTATGCAACATATTGATGGTTCATTTTTTTTAATCCATTCTGCAAATTTGTATCTTTTAATTGGGGAGTTTAATCCATTTACATTCAACGTTATAACTGTGAAGGCATTTCTTGAATCAGCCATCTCATCCTTTGGTTTATGTTTGTCATATTTTTCCCCTCTGTCTATTAATATCCTTAATGTACCCATACTGAATCTCTTTAGTATTGAACCTTTCTCCAAGTCTCTCTGTCCTTTCTTTGTTTCTCTGTCTGTAGGGCTCCCTTTAGTATCTCCAGTAGGGCAGGTCTTTTGTTAGCAAATTCTCTCAGCATTTGTTTGTCTGTGAAAAATTTAATCTCTCCCTCAAATTTGAAGGAGAGCTTTGCTGGATAAAGTATTCTTGGTTGGAAATTTTTCTCACTCAGAATTTTAAATATATCGTGCCACTGCCTTCTCGCCTCCATGGTGGCTGCTGAGTAGTCACTACTTAGTCTTATGTTGTTTCCTTTGTATGTGGTGAATTGCTTTTCTCTTGCTGCTTTCAGAACTTGCTCCTCTTCCGTGTTTAACAGTGTGATCAGAATATGTCTCAGAGTGAGTTTATTTGGATTTATTCTATTTGGAGTTCACTGGGCATTTATGATTTGTGTATTTATGGTGTTTAGAAGATTTGGGAAGTTTTCCCCAACAATTTCTTTGAATACTCTTCCTAGACCTTTACCCTTTTCTTCCCCTTCTGGAACACCAATGAGTCTTATATTCGGACGTTTTATTTTATCTATCATATCCCTGAGGTCCATTTCAATTGTTTCATTTTTTTTCCCCATTCTTTCTTTTGTGCTTTCATTTTCCATTCTGTCATCTTCCAGGTCACTGATTCATTGTTCAACTTCCTCTAGTCTTGTACTATGAGTGTCCAGAATCTTTTTAATTTGGTCAACAGTTTCTTTAATTTCCATAAGATCATCTCTTTTTTTATTTAGTCTTGCAATGTCTTCTTTATGCTCTTCTAGGGTCTTCTTGATATCCTTTGTATCCCATACTATTGTCTCATTGTTCATCTTTAGTTCTTTGATTAGTTGCTCTAGGGACCGTGTCTCTTCTGATCTTTTGATTTGGGTTCTTGGGCTTGGGTTATCCATATTGTCTGGTTCTTTCACATGCTTTTTAATTTTCTGTTGTTTTTGGCCTCTTGGCATTTGCTGAACTTGATAGGGTTCTTTTAGGATTTGTAGACCAATTGAAGTCCTTGTCTCTAATTTATCAGATCTACAGCTTCGTGGAGTACACTTTCTCTAACTAACCAGCAGGTGGCACCCACGAGCCACCTGTTCTCCAGAAGCCAGTTCTTCCCTGCTTTGCCTTTGTGGTGAGTGGGGGCGTGAGTCTTGTGGGGTCGAATTGGTGTACCAAACTTGCGTGTGTAGTTGGTATTGCCCGCCCTGTATATGGGGCATGTGTCTGGGCGGTCAGGAAAGGGGGGTGGCTCTAACAATCAAATTTCCCTGGTGTTCCTGGAGTTTTAAAGCTGCTGCAATAGTCTAATCCTTCAGTTCAGTCCTGCCACAGTTTGTTTCTGCCACTGACCCATAAGTCCTTGGAATTGGCGTATGGCTCTTGAGACTTGCGAGTGGGTCCCTCTTCCAGGCCGTGCACCCTCTGGTCCTCTGTTGAGGGATGACTGTGCTATGTCACAGGTGAGTGCCATCCCCCCAGGGCGGTTCTGGGCTGCTGGGCTATGTAGGGAGTCTCCCAGTCTGCTGAAATGATGGCTGAATGGGGCTTTGTTAATTCACACTGGTCCACCTTCCCAACTCTGGGACAACCAACTGAGGTTGCAGGGAAGGCTAATGTCCACACCCAATTTTGTGGTGTGTGGCTGTTATTTGAAGCACTTCCGTCACACTGGGTTGTCTGGGGCAGCTCTGGGCTATGGGGCTGGCGACAAGCAGGAGTGTTTCCTGTCTACCAGGATGATGGCTGTGAGCGGACACCCTCCTTTTCTTGGGAGTTGTGGTGTTTAGTGAATTTTCTCAGCCACTGGATGATTGCCCTTTGTCTCAGAGCTCTCTTAGTTCTGCTCTTGTCTTGACCTGCCCAAATTGCAAGTCTTTGAGGCTTTCTGTATTGGACTTCTTAGAGTAATAGTTTTAGAAACAGAAAAAAAAAAGATAAAGAAAAAAAAAAAGCCGTCCTGGCAGATCTAATGGGTTATTGAAATGCTAAGAGACAAAACAATTAGGGCCATTAAGGAAAGATCCAGCAGGCAGAGAGATCAGTTTTTCTTCGGGATTTGCATATAAGCCTCAGAGCCTGAGCTCTGCCCTTCCCCTTTCTATGTTCACCAGAACTCCAAAAAGCCTCCGCTTTTATTTTGAAGTTTTTGTTGCTGTTTTTTGCTATGCCTGTCTCCTCTCTGCTGGGCTGGCTGCTCTCAGATTCTCTGGTGTCTGGTCTCAGTCTATCTATGGTTTGAGTTTGGATCAGTAGAATGGGTTTCTGATAAGAGCTGCCACTGCAGTTCTCCCTTCTCCTTCCAAGCGCTGACGGCCCCTCCTCCCATGGGACTGAGCCTGGCAGGGAGGGGCGCAGGTACCCTGGCCGCAAAAACTTACAGTTTTCGCTGATCTCAGCAGTTCGACGTGTTCATGAGTGTTGTATGAAATATGCCCAAAGTCAAATTGCTCTTTGGTGTCCAGTCCACGCAGTTCCTGGCTTTCTACCTACTTTCCTGGAGGAGTAACTAAAACATACAGCTCACCAATCCACCATCTTGGATTTGCTTTTATAAAGGGGGTTACACAGTTACAGTCTTAAGGCCTTAAAGTGTCCAAGGTAACAGATCACCAATAAGGTACCTGCACTGGAGGATGGCCAATGGTGTCTAGAAAACCTCTGTTAGATGCGAAGGCATGTGGCTGGTGTCTGCTCGATAGTTCTCGTTTCAAAATGGCTTTCTTCCAGGACTTTCCTCTCTAGGGTGTAGTTCCTCAAAAATGTCACTCTTAGTTGCTCTTGGGGTGTTTGTCCTTTCTTAGCTTCTCCGGACGAAGAGTCTGCTTTCAACGGCCATCTCCAAAATGTCTCTCATCTGCAACTCAGCTCCTGTGGATTGTTCAAAATGTTCCTCTTGGCTGTAGCTCCTCTTCAAAATGTCACTCTCAGCTGCACTGAGTTCCTTCTGTTTGTCAGCTCATTTATGTGACTTCTATATGATTTAATTTAGACCCACCCTGAATGAATGGGGTAATACCTCCATGGAAGTTATCCCATCAGTGTCATCACCCACAGTTGGGTGGGACACATCTCCATGGAAATGCTCAAAGAATTACAATCTAATCAACAATGATATGTCTGCACACACAAGATTACATCAAAGTTAATGGCATTTTGGGGGACATAATACATTCAAACCGGCACAACAGTTGTCTTAGCACCGTTTGTTGAAGAGACTATTCTTTCACCATTGAGTGATTTTGGCACCCTTGTTGAAAATCAATTTATCATATACCTGTGCGTTTATTCCTGGAATCTCAATTCTATTCCTTTGGCCTGTATGTCTATCTTTAAGCCAGTACCAATCTGTTTTGATTTGTTTAGTTTTGTAGTAAGTTTTGCAATTGGGAATTGTGAGTCCTTCAACTTTGTTCCTTTTTTCAAGATTGTTTTTGCTACTCTGGGTCCCTGGCTCTACTCAGGGTCCTTTGCAAGTTTATATGAATTTTAGGATCAGCTTTTCTGTTTGCAAATAATTTCATTGGGATTTTGAGGGATTGCATTAATTAATAATTAGTTGTTTCAATTCCTGTATCTCTGCTGAGGTGTAAGTTTGTTCCTTTGACTCGGCCATATCTTCGTTTTTCCTAATGTGACTCATAATTTTTTGTTGTCTAGGCATCTGGTTTCCTTGATTACCCCAGTCAGATTTTCCCAGATCAGACAGCCCAGGTCTCAGGAGGAAAATATAATCAGTATCAAATTTCCCTTAGGAGCAGGTTGTCAGACTTTCCTGTGAGGCCTCTAGACTCAGTGCTTTTCCTGTCCTGTCCAGCAGGTGGCACTTGTGAGCCTCAGCTCCCCAGTAGTGTAAAGAGGTGTGATCCCTTTAATTCTCAGTGGACCCTGTCCTGGCCAGGGACTGAGAATGTCAGAAGCCAAGCTTAAGTTGTTTCTGTTCCCCCCGCCACAGGCTCTGGGTTCTGAATTCTCCTAGGGAGGGCCGCCACTTGAGCTGGGCTCCACCCCTCTTTTCTTAGGGAAGATACACCCTTGGGAGTTAGCTTCCACACCTGAATTCCTCCTTTGTCTCACTGACTCTGTTAACTCTACCCTTGCCTGGGTCAACACTGACAGCTGAAAATGCCCGAGGCTTTCTCTAATGAGCTTCTTAGGATGAGAGAAAAAGAATAGGAAAATGAGTGAAAGCCCCTTTTCAGAGCCCAGCCCCCAGTTTCGCTGGTTGACCATGTTGTTACCCGGTTCTCTGTCCCTTTTCTTGGGACATGACTGTTTTCTAGTATTCTGAGCTCAGCCATCTCCAAAAGCCTCTGTTTTTATTTATTTATGTATTTTTTTTTTCTGTCAGCCCTGCCTCCTCTCTGCTGGGAGGAACCTCAGTTTCCTTTCCTGTTTGCTCTGGGTTTATCTGTGCTTGTAGCCTGTATTTAGTAGTCCAAATTTGTTAATTAAAACTGCAATTAGAGCTTGGTTGAGCTGCATTCCCTTGCTTTGGCAGGGACTGTTTCTTTCTTTCACAGCGAACTTTTGCAACTCAGCCTGCCATGCCAGTGAGGGAGGGTCGCCAGATCCAGTTTGGATAACTTTACCTAGAGTTGCAGGCTGCTATCTCAGCCATTCCACCCATTTCAGGCTGGTGTACAATGTGTGAACAGTCACAGATGTCCCCCAACAGTTGTTCCAGACTCTTTACTAGTTGTTCCTGGCTATTTAGTAGTTGCTCTAGATGACTAACTAAATTCCACACCTCTGTATGCTGCCATCTTTCCCTGCCTCCCAAGGGGTTGCGTTGAACTGTAGATCTCTTTGACTAGTGTTGGAGATTAAATCATGTCCCCTACAAGAGACATGTTCAAGTCCTAAAACCCTGGTTCTGTGGGTGTGAAGACATTTGAAGTAGGTTCTGTAAAGATGTTATTATTAATTAAGATGTAGACTCATTTGTGAATAGAATCCTTTGAAGATCTTATTTAGATGAGGCCAGTTGAATCAGGGTGTTCCTTAATCCAAATGACAAGAATCCTTTTAAGCAAAGGAAATTCAGATACGGTCATTCAGCTAAAGCTGCAGGAGGAGATCAAGAAGACTGATTGCCATGTGATGGAGGAAGCAGAGATGAAAGTCAAGGAACCCCAAAGATTATGGCAAGCTAACCCCAGAACACTACAGACTTTGAGAGAAAGTATGGGTTGTCTTGACCTTGATTTTGGACTTACAGCCTCCAAACATGCGAGCCAATAAATCCCTGTTGTTTATGCCAGGCAGTGTGTGGTATTTTTCATAGCAGCCCTGGCAAACCAAGACAGGTAGCATTGTCATCTTAACAATATTAAGTCTTCCAATCCATAAAGATGGCATACCTGTCCATTCCATAGGTCTTCTTTAATTTGGATGCCTTTTATTTCTTTTTCTTGCCTAATTGCTCTAGTTAGAATTTCCAGCATGAAGACAAACAGTAGTGACAGTGGGCATCCTAGTCTTGTTCCCAATCTTAGAGGGAAAACTTTCAGTCTTTCACCCTTGAGTATGACATTAGTTATGGGTTTTTCATATATGCCCTTTATCATGTTGAGGAAGTTCCTTCTATTCCTATCTTTTGAAGTGTTTTTGTCAAGAAAGGATGATGGATTATGTAAAATTCCTTTTCTGTGGCTATTAAGACGATCATATGGTTGTTTTTTTTTTTTGCCCTTTGATTCATTAACATGGTTTATTACATTAATTGATTTTCTTGTGTTCAACAATGCTTGCATACCTAGGATAAAACCCACTTGATCATGGTATATAATTAATTTAATGTTCTGTTGGATTTGATTTGTTAGTATTTTGTTGAGGATTTTTGCATCTCTATTCAATAGAGAAATTGGTCTATAATTTTCTTTTCTTGTAGTATCTTTGTCTGGCTTTGGTGTTAGGGTGATGTTGGCTTCATAGAATGAATTGGGTAGCATTCCCTCCTCTTCAGTTTTTTTCAAGGAATTTGAGCAGGATTGGTATTAATTATTCTTGGAATACTTGGTAGAATTCACCTTTGAAGCCATTTGGTCATGGGCTTTTATTTGCAGGGAGGTTTTTGATGACCATTTCAATCTATTTATTTGTGATTGGTTTGTTGAGATCTTCTATTTCTTGTAGGGCCAGTGTAGGTTTTTCATATATTTCTAGGAAGTTGTCAATTTCATCTGAGTTGTCTAGTTTGTTGCCATACAGTTGCTCATAGAATCTTTTTATGATCTTTTTTATTTCTATGGGGTCAGTAGAAATGTCCCCCCTCTCATTTCTGATTTCATTTATTTGCATCTTCTCTCTTTTTTTCTTTGTTAGTCTAGCTAAGGGTTTGTGAATGTTATTGATCTTCTCAAAGAATCAGCTTCTGGTTTTGTTGATTCTATTTTTTATTCTCAATTTCATTTATTTCTGCTCTATTCTTTGTTATTTCTTTATTTCTGTTTGTACTGGGTTTAGTTTGATGTTCTTTTTCTAGTTCCTCCAGGTGTGCAGTTAGGTCTTTTATTTTAGCTTTCTTCTTTTTTAATGTAAGCATTTAGGGCTATAAATTTCCCTCTCACCACTGCCTTAGCAGCATTCCATAAGTTTTGATATGTTGTGTTCTGATTTTCATTTGTCTCAAGATACTTGATTGCTCTTGACCCACTTATTGTTTAAGAGTATGTTGTTTAATTGCCAGAAATTTGTGAATTTTCCAGTCCTTTACCTGTTATTTATTTCCAGCTTCTTTCCATTATGGTCAAAGAAAATGCTTTGTGTAAATTCAGTCTTTTAAAATTTATCAAGACCTGTTTTTTGGTCCAATGTGTAGTCTATCCTGGAGAATGATCCGTGAGCACTTGAGAAGAATGTGTATCCTGCTGTTTTTGGTGCAATGTTCTGTAAATGTCCATTAGGTTTAGTTCATTTATCATATTGCTCAAGTTCTCTGTTTCCTTTTTGATCCTCTGTGTAGATGTTCTATCTATTGATGAGAGTGATGTATTGAAATCTCCAACTATTATTGTAGAGACATCTATTTTTTCTTTCACTGTTGCCAAGGCTTGTCTCATATATTTGGGGGCACCCTGGTTAGGTGCATAAATATTTATGATTGTTACTTATTCTTGGTGGATTGCTTCTTTTATTATATATAGTGTCCTCCTTTGTCTCTTTTAACAGTTTTGCATTTAAAGTCTATTTTGTTCAGTATTAGTATAGCTGTTCCTGTTCTTTTCTGTTACTGCTTGTGTGGAGTATCTTTTTTGGACTTTCAACCTATTTGTGTCTTTGAATCTAAATTTAGTCTCTTGTAGACAGCATATAGGTTGAACATATTTTTTTATTCATTCCTCCAGTATTTTGATTGGGGAATTTAATCCATTAACATTCAGTATTATTACTGTAATGGCAGTGCTTTCTTCACCCCTTTTAATCTTTGTTTTTATATGTTGTTTTGGTTTGCTAAAGCTTCCAGAATGCAATATACCAGAAATGGGTTGGCTTTTCCAGTGGAGATTTATTAGGTTATGAATTTACAGTTCTAAGGCCATGAAAATGTCCAAATTAAGGCATCAAGAGGTGTATACCTTCTCTGTGGAAAGGCTGCTGGCATCTGGGGTTCCTCTGTGACATGGGAAGGATCATAGTGATGTCTGCTGTTTCTTCTCTCCTGGGTTCTGGTTTCAGTGGCTTTCTTTGTCAGCTCCTGTAGGTCCCTGCTTATTTCTCCCAGGGCATTTCTCTCTCAGTTGTCTGGACTTTTACTGTCCTTTATCCTCTTCACAAGGACTCCAGTAAAGGATTAATACCCACTTTGAATGGGCTGGGTCACATCTCAATTGAAATAGCCTAACCAAAAGTTCTCACTTATAATAGGTCTGCCCCCGCAAGAATGGATTAAAAGAATGTAATCTTTTCTGGGGTACGTAACAGATTCAAACCAGCACAAATGTCATATCTTATTTTTATCTCTCTCTCTCTCTCTCTCTCTTTTTTTTTTTTTTACCTTTTTAGTTACCCTTACTGATATTCTTCATTTCTATACTCTCCTCCAAACGTCTCTGTCCTGTCTTTTCTTTTCAGCCTGTAGCATTCCTTTTAGTATTTCTTGTAGGGCAGGTCTCTTGTTGACAGTCTCTGTCAGTTTCTGTTTATCTGTGAATATTTTAAACTCTCCCTCATATTTGAAGGACAGTTTTGCTAGATAAAGAATTCTTGGCTGACAGTTTTTCTCCCTTATTATCTTAAATATATCATACCACTGCCTTTTTCCTTTCTGATAATAAATCGGTACTTAGTCATATCAGTCTTTCCTTTTATGTGATGAATTGCTTTTCTCTTGCTGCTTCCAGAATTCTCTCTTTGTCTTTGGCATTTGACATTCTGATTAGTGTATTCAGGTAGGTCTATTGGATTTATTCTGTTTGGAGTATGTTGCACTTCTTAGACTTGTATATTGATGTCTTCCATAAGAGTTGGGAAATTTTGGGCTATTATTTCTTCAAATATTCTTTCTGGCCCCTTTCCCCTCTCTTCTCCTTCAGGGACACTCATGACACATATTTGTATACTACTTCTTCTCATTCAATTCCCTGAGACTCTGGTCAAGATTTTCCTTTCTTTCCTCTATCTTTACTTTGCAAGATTTTGGATGTTCTTTCCTCTAGTTTGCTGATTCTTTCTTCTGCCTCTTCAAATTTGCTGTTGTATGTCTCCATTGTATTTTTTTAATCTTATATTGTACCTTTAATTCCCATAAGTTCTACTATTTTTGTGTGTTCATGCTTTCAAATTCTTCTTTATGTTCACCGAGTGTCTTCTTTATATCCTTTATCTGTTTTGCCACCTTTTCCATCATCTCTTTAAATTGAATTATGAGATTTGTTTGAATGTCATTAATTAGTAGTTTTGACTCATGTGTCTTGTCAGAATTTTTAGTTTGTTCCTTTGACTGGCCATATCTTCCTGTTTCTTTGTATAGTTTGTAATTTTTTGCAGGTGTCTTGTCATCTGATTTTCTTGAAGAGACAGTTTTGGAGGTTAGTTACTCCCTCTTGCCTAGGGTTTTCTTGTTGATTGGCTTTGTGTTATAATCTTCCTTGCACTTGGTTCAACTTATTCTAGACCTTTAGACTAGCTCCTGTTTCACTGATCAGAATTTTTTCAGCTCTTATTCATCTAATCCTTGCCTTGAATATATGGTATGATTTTTGACATTGTGTTTGTGCAGTTTTTTTGCTCTCAGGAAAAAACTTCCTTTTCTCTCTTCCTCTTCCGAGAATGTTGATTTTGTTTTGGATTTGCCTTTATATGGTTTCTTTCTTTCTCTCTCTCTCTCTCTGTCTCTCTTTCTTTTTTTTTTTTTTTTTTTTTTTGGCTTTTTCAATGAAGAATAATTAGGTTGCAAACTTACAGTTCTAAGGCCACGAAAATGTCCAAATAAGGCATCAAGAGGTAGATACTTTCTCTGAGGAAAGGCCAGTGGCATCTGGGGTTTATTTTCATATGGGAAGGCACATGGCTGGTTCTACTGAACCTTCTCTTCTGGGTTTTCCTTCTGGTTTCAGTGGCTTTCTCCAAAATGTCCCTGGACTTCTGTCGCAGGTCCTGTGGGTCCTTGTTTGCTTCTCTCAGTGGAAAATTCTGGATCACATATCTTAACTTCTCTAAAATGACTCTGCCTTTTATCCTTTCATAACAGTTTCCAGCAAGTGAACTAGAACTCACCTTGAATGGCGGGGTCACATCTCCATGGAAACAACCTAATCAAAAAGTCCCACCCACAATAGATCTGCCCCCACAAGATTGGAATAAAAGAACATAGCTTTTTTGGGGTACATAATAGATTCATATCAGCACACTTGTCAAGAAATAGACTGGAACCCTCATCGTAAGCCTCTTTCTCCTGTAGGGGCACCATTATAGTAACATGTATGAAAACCGTTTATTTGATATTCTTGATATTTTACAATGTACAATTTCCCAAGACATTTTTTAGTTTTTCTGGTTTTGAAGTAGATACAGATTGACTCAAACTGTGTTGGTTTAGGTCTTGCATCTTTCACTCAAATTTATGTTTTAGGTATTTATCCATGTTGTTTCTTAGAGTGGTAATTTACTTTTTCCTTGCTGTGCAATATCCCACAACATAGTCATCCATTCTACTTTTTTTAATTTCAGTTTTACTGAGATATATTCACATACCTTAGAATCATCCACAGTGTACAATCAACTGTTCAAAGTAAAATCATATGATTGTACATTCATCACTCCAAATCAATTTTTGAACATTTTCCTTACTCCAAAAAGAATAAAACTAACAATAAAAATAAAAGTAAAAAAGAACACCCAAAGCATTCCATACCCCCATCCCACCCTATTTTTCATTTAATTTTTGTCCCCATTTTTCTACTCATCTGTCTATACTGGATAAGGGGAGTGTGTGCCACAAGGTTTTCACAATTATACAGTCACACCATGTAAGCTACATAGTTATGCAACTGTCTTCAAGAATCAAGGCTACTGGGTTGCATTTCCACAGTTTCAGGTATTTCTAGCTATTCCAATACACTAAAAAGTAAAAAAAAGGCTATCTATATAGTACATAAGAATGCCCTCCAGAGTGACCTCTTGACTCCATTTGAAATCTCTTAGCCACTGACTTTATTTTGATTCAGTTTGCTTCCCCCTTTTAGTTAAAAAGATTTTCTCAATCCCATGAAGCCAAGTCCAGGCTCATCCCCAGGAGTCATGTGCCACGTTGGCAGGGAAATTTTTACCTCTGGGAGTCATGTCCCACATAGTGGGAGGGGGAGGCAGTGAGTTCACCTGTTGAGTGAGTTTAGAGAGAGAGAGAAGGGGGCCACATCTGAGCAACAAAGAGGCTCTCTGGGGGAGACACTTAGGCACAATTATAAGTAGGCTTAGTCTCTCCTTTTCAGTAACAACTTCATAAGGGCAAACCCCAAGATTAAAGGCTTGGCCTACTAAATTGTTAGTCCTTAGTGTTTGTGAGAATATCAGTAATAACCCAGGTGGGGAAGTCCCACATTTCTGCATTTTTCCCCAGTTCCTCAGGGGGGTTCTGAAAATATATTTTTATTTTCTCCCCAAATTACTTTGGGATGTATTGAGATTTCACACTAACCGGTACAGACCTACCAGATCTCACTTCCTATTCAAAGTTCCATGTAATTATGGTGTTTAAATAAACTGACTGTACAAGTAAAATTATTTAGTGTGCTACTTAAAATGTAGATCTTGTACCAAATAAACATCTCTTCCCTTGGTCTCACACAGAAGTTGAAGTTTTAAAACACACTCAGTGTCGTCCTTTACCCTTTTGCCTGATTTGCCTTAGTCCTAACCAGATCTGCTTCATTAATATCTCTCATTTAAGTCTGAACTCCTTTTCAGCTTTACTGGCATTCATAGCTGCTGAACTCTAGCTCTGAGTTTCAGGTGTCACAGAGATAACCAAAGTTCCAGAGACAGACTTGGTTATTTGCAAAGAGCTAAGCATCTCAGTATTTGGCAATAACCATTGCAACTCAGGAATAGTTGTGACTGCTGTGAGAGCTTTCAATCTAGGAACCATTACGATAAACGTTCTCCTGATACGCTGTGCTCTAAGATTCAATTCTCAGAGTTTATATGTTACAGTTAGTCCATGTTAGTGAGGCAATATAATATTTGTCTGTTTGTTTCTGGCGTACTTCATTCAAAATGCTGTCCTCAAGATACATTCACTTAGTTGTGGTTTTGATTTGCATTTCCCTAATAGCTGGTGAAGTTGAGCAGCTTTTCATATATTTTAGAGCCATTTGTATTTCCTCTTCAGAAAAGTGCCTATCCATTTCTTTTGCCCATTTTTAAATTTTGGTTGTTGTTTGGCTTTCTGTTGTTGAGTTGTGGGATCTCTTTATGTATTCTGGATATTAAACCCTTATCTGATATATGGTTTCCAAATACTGTCTCCCATTGCATAGGCTTCCTTTTTACTTTTCTGACAAAATTCTTTGATGTACAAAGGTGTTTAATTTTGAGGAGATGCTATTTATCCATTTGTTCTTTGATTGCTTGTGCATTTGGGTGTAAGGTCTAGGAAACCACCTTGTGCCAGTTTGAATATATTGTGTCCCCCAAACGCCATTATCTTTGATGTAATCTTGTGTGGGCAGACGTTATCAGTGTTGATTAGATTATAATTCTTTGAGTGTTACTTTGGAATGCGTCCCACCCAGCGGTGGGTGATGACTCTGATTGGATAATTTCCATGGAGGTGTTGCTCCGCCCATTCAGGGTGGGTCTAAGTTGGTCAGTGGAGCCATATAAATGAGCTGACATAACAGAAGGAGCTCAGTGCAGCTGTAAGTGATGTTTTGAAGAGGACCTACAGCCAAGACAGATACTTTGAAGAAAGCACAGGGGCTGCAGATGAGAGACATTTTGAAGATGGCCGTTGGAAACAGACTATTGCTCTGGAGAAGCTAAGAGAGGACAAATACCCTAAGTGCAACTAAGAGTGGCATTTCTGAGGAACTGCAGACTAGAGAGAAATGTCCTGGGAGGAAGCCATTTGAAACCAGAACTTTGGAGCAGACGCCAGCCACGTGCCTTCCCACCTAACAGAGGTTTTCCAGACACCATTGGCCATCCTCCAGTGAAGGTACCCGATTGTTGATGTGTTACCTTGGACACTTTATGGCCTTAAGACTGTAACTGTGTAACCAAATAAGCCCCCTTTTATAAAAGCCAATCCATTTCTGGTGTTTTGCATGCTGGCAGCATTAGCAAACTAGAACACACCTCCTATCACAGGATCTTTAAGATATTTAAGATATTTAAGATATTTCCCTACATTTTCTTCTACATCTACTAGTGTCTGTCATACTAATAGAAAGTTAGTTGAACACAATTTCAGGTAAAGTCATATAGAAATGCCATTCCCTTTAGAAATCAAAAAGGTACAAAACTAGAATCAGGAGGGAACAAAAATAATTAATAGAATATCAGGCACTACTCAATAACAGTATGTTTTAGTATCATATAATTCTGCTTTATACTCCAATTTATAAAAAATCTTCTGTCCTGCTAATGTAGGAGAAGGATCCCTAATTAGCATAAATTAACTGTCTGCTTTGTGAATATATGAGATATGTAACAGGCCTAGTTTCACATTTCATTCACATTAGTCCTGAACAATAGCTGTTAGACTGTTAGCCTTAGATTACTTATGAGAAATAGAGGGTCATAGAGCTAGTAAGTATAATACAGAATTCAAACCTATGTCAGCCTCACTCTAAAGGCTATGAATTTTCATGACACGCAAAATGAAGGTGTTGTCCTTTAACCACTGAATTGATATAACTCCATTCTTACTTGCTTAAAAGGTTGGTGTTTTAGTATTCCCTTTTCAGACACAGATGTACATATTCCAGATCTGTCTAAAATTGCAGACCTTAGATAGAAGACATAATGCAATATAACATGAAAATATACCATGAAACCCTCCAGATAACAGTGTGTTAGGGGGCTTTCATTATATTTGGAAGCATTCTTGCAGAATGATTTCCAGCATGCAAATGAACTAGTGCATGCAGAAAGGAATTTAGAGTATTTAAATTATGTCATCCAGCATTTTTTTTAAAAGACAGGTTGCAGAGAAATTACTGAAAGCCAAAATACTCTTTTCAAAAGAATTCTTTCAGACACACAAGGACACCTCTAGTTTATTTCCTATGCATATTGTATAACAAATTGCTCAGTGTCATTAGGGCTCAGAAAGGTTTTATGATCCAGTGGTGATTATTTTAGGAATGATGAGATTGGAACATTATGCAGAGGTACTTTTTAATGGAAGAAATATTTACTTACAAAAAGCAAAATTGCTCAAAAATTGATGCATTTAGAAGTAAATGGCAAACCAAATGACCCCACAGTTCTGGGTGGTTCTTAGTCAGCAACATCCATTAAGATCCACTGTCAGGATCTGAAGATGGTGTAGGTAAGCATTAGAAAAGTCCATCATGTTTTAGTCTTACCAGAGAGTTGAACTGATCTCAAGTTTCATTTTTGACATAACCATTTTGACAGAGTTATTTTGACACAGTTTTGTTAAAATGGCTACATTAAAATGTAAGGAAAGAGGAACAGAAGAGATGAGTTTCTGAATATTCTGGAGTAAAATCAATGAACCTTATAAATTAATTGGATATGGTGGGTGACAGGAGAGAAAGGGGAGAGGAAGAATCAAAGGGTATTCCAAGTTTCTAGCTTGGGTGATGGGTACCAACAAATGAGATAGAAATTTAGGAGGAGGACAAGTGTGAGTTTAGGAGTGGGGGTAAGAGTCATTCAGTTTTAGACAATGGTGAATTTGAGCTCACTGAGAAATATGAAAGGACCTATTTTTCAGTTATTACACATTGTCACAAACTGTGTGTTCTAGTTTGCTAATACTGCCGGAATGCAAAACACCACAGATGGATTGGTTTTTGTAAAAGGGGGTTTATTTGGTTACACAGTTACAATCTTAAGGCCAGAAAGTGTCAAAGGTAACACATCAGCAATTGGGTGCCTTCACTGGAGGATGATGGCCAATGGTGTCCGGAAAACTTCTGTTAGCAGGGAAGGCACATGGCTGGCGTCTGCTCCAAAGTTCTGGTTTCAAAATGGCTTTCTCCTGGGATGTTCCTCTCTAGCTGGAGTTCCTCAGAAATGTCATTCTTAGTTGCACTTGGGGAATTTGTCCTCTCTCAGCTTCTCTGGAGCAAGAGTCTGCTTCCAACGGCCATCTTCAAAATGTCTCTCATCTGCAGCTCCTGTGCTTTCTTCAAAGTGTCCCTCTTGGCTGTAGCTCCTCTTCAAAATGTCACTCTCAGCTGCACTGAGTTCCTTCTGTTTGTCAGCTCATTTATATGGCTCCAGTAATTTAATTCAGACCCACTTTCAATGGATGGGCCAACAGCTCCATGGAAATTATCCAATCAGAGTCATCACATACAGTTGGGTGGGGTGCATCTCCATGGAAACACTCAAAGAATTACAATCTAATTAACACTGGTAGGTCTGCCCACACAAGATTACATCAAAGATAATGGCATTTGAGGGGACATAATACGTTCAAGCTGGCTCACTGTCTCTCATCTGTAGCTCCTGTGCTTTCTTCAAAGTGTCCCTCTTGGCTGTAGCTCCTCTTCAAAATGTCACTCACAGCTGCACTGAGTTCCCTCTGCCCATCAGCTCATTTATATGGCTCCACTGATCAAGGCCCACCCTGAATGAGTGGGGCCACACCTCCATGGAAATTATCTCATCAGAGTTATCACCTATAGTTGGGTGGGGCACATGTCCATGTAAACAACCTAATCCAAACGTTCCAACTTAATTCCCACTAGTATGTCTGCCCCACAAGATTGCATCAAAGAATATGGCTTTTTCTGGGGGACATAATACATTCAAACCAGCACACTGTGAAAGAAGTTTTGAGAGTCATCAGCATGACGCAGAGAGAATGGCTGAAATCATTCTGGGGGATGATGTGGGAAAGGTGGGTTAACAATTGAGTATAGATCAGTAACATTTAAGGAATAGGTAGATGAAGAGAAAACCCAGCTAAACAAGATGCAAAAAAAAATGATCAGTGCAGTGTGAGGAGAACCAAGATAGCATAGTAACAGACCAAGGAGATTCTCAAAGAGGGAGTAATCTGCAGTGTTGTCAAATGAAATGGGGTTTCAATAACATAAGGACCAGAAACTGTTCATTGGGATTTGGTAAATTTGGGAGGTCACAGAACTGCTATGAGGGTGATTCTAATAAAGTTGGTTAAGAAGCCCCATTTTTGTGGATTGAGGATTGACTAGAGGTAAGCAAGGAGACACCAGAGTTATAAAAGTTCTTTCAAGAAATTTGATTAGAAGAAGAGGAAGGGGATTGAACTAAAAATACTGTTATGTATGGTCAAGATAGGACCTAGGACCTTTTTAGAGTGTGTAATTAATCACAGGTTTCCAGAGGGATTTATTATAAGGAATTAGCTCATTTAACTCTGGGGGCTGGCAAGTCCAATTCTACAGGGCAGGCTGCAAGTTGAAAACACAGATGTTGAAGTCCTTAATCCAAATTCCCCAGGGGAATCTGGCTGACTGGAAATTTCAGCAAGAGCCAATGTTGAAGTTGAGGAAAAATTTTTCTTTTGATCTCTGAAACACTCTGTTTGGCTTTTAAGACCTCGAACTGATTGGATGAGAATACTTATGTGACTGAGGTCAGTCTCCTTTGTTGTAGGTTCAAACAATCAATTGTAGTTGCAAATCCCATCTACAAAATGTTCTCACAGTGACAAGTAGGCCAGTGCTTGACCAAACTGGACACCATAACATAGCCAAGTTGACACATGAAATCAACCATCAGAGTATATAAGAGATTTGAGTTTGTTTGTAGATGGAGAGGGAAAGCTGAAAATAGTATTCACTCACCCAACACTTAACCATACAGTTCCCTGACGTGCCTGTGTGACTTTGCAAATGCTCTTTCCTTTAGTTAGAAGCCTTTTTCCATTTGTGTCTACCTAAGTAAGCTCTTCCACAAAGTTATGCTAGCTAATAGTCCAAAGAAAATAGTAATTTTAGCATACTGACTGTTTCTGTACTTAGAAATGTTTCAAAATATTTTGTTTGACAGTTTTTAGTAGGTTACTCAGGCATATTACATTTAAAATGCATATAATGCAGAGTGGCCAAGTGAGGAGCTTAGCCAAACTGCTTCTCTAAAAGCAATGATACAACTGTTTAAAATAGTTAAAACAACCATTTTAGGAGTCTGGAAAGTGACCAAAATCATAGAACAAATTGAGAAACATTTATTTGAGGAAAATTACTGAACATTGGATAAGAACAGTGAGAGTCTATGGTGTTTTAGCCCCTGAAGCTGTTCCCATTCTAGCCCATTTCCCCAGTTTATTGACATGGTAATTCTACTAGGGCTGAATTTTATAGTTGCAGCCAGAGGGGGTTCCTTTTATTTGGAGCATTTCTTTGTGTGTTGTTGAAAACAGTAGTGATCTTGGTGGCAAAAAATGGGGAAGGCCAGTGTTGCATGTAGCATGAGGTTGTGATCTTGGTTGGGGAAAGCCAGAGACTGGCAGACTAGCCAAAATTTTAACGAGGAGATATGAGAATGAGACAGCAATGATAAGATTCTACGTATTGCTGGTGGTCTGGAAGGTTGCATACATGTATAAAGCTATATGTACATTCTGGAGAGACCAGAGAGGGTCTCAGCTTTCTACTTATCCATGCTGGACCAAAGGCTTTGCACATGTACAGTGGAGACAGAAGGGACCAGTGGAAAGTAAAAGCTGGGAATGACTTGTAAATGGCCTGGACTTTTAATGTGTTCGGTAACCCACACATAGATCCACTGGCAAAGGCTGAAAGCTTTACAGGCTCAAGGTGTTTGCGTACAACTTATGACTAATTTTTGGGGGCCCACTAAATTATGTTGATACAGGGGCCCCCAAGAAGCCAGGATTAAAAATAAAAACAATAATAATACAACTTACAGAGATATCAGTAGATAAGCACTGAATGAATTCAGAATTCATGCAGCTGAGCCACTAAATAAACACCAAAATCAGTACCAACAACCACTACCTCTAAGTGATAGACGAAATCTATAAATAGAAAACAGAAAGTCAATGAAAGTAAAAGTTGGTTCTTTGAGGAAGTCAACAAACTTGAAAAACTTTTTAGCTAGACTGATCAAGAAAGAAAGAGGATACCTATTTCCAAAATCAGATAACACTACAGAAATTAAAAGAGAATTCTATGAATGACTTGATGCCAACACATTCGACAACTTAGATGGAAAGGTTGAATTTCCAGAAAGCTGGAAAGAATGGAAAAACAAATGACCAAACTGACTCAAGAGGAAAGATCTTTTTTGAAGATCTAAAAAGAGCCAAAACAAGTAAAGACATTGAATTAGTGATTTAAAATATTTCCACAAAGAAAAGTCCAGGCCAGATAGCTTCAGTAGATAATTCTCTTAAATATTTCAAAAAAGATTGTATTACCAGTCCTCCACGTACTTTTCCAGATAGCAGGAAAATAGAGAACATTTTTCAGTTCTTTCAGTGAAGTTGGTATTAACTCTGATTACAAAGTTGGACAGATACATTGCAAAGAAAAAGAACAGCTACCTTGTATCCTTCATGAATATAGTTGTACATCTCTTCAACAAAATATTGACAAACCAATCCAGCAACTCATAGAAGCATTGTACACAATAACCAAGTGGGAATTATCCCTAGAATGCAAGGTTGTTTTAATATCCAAAAATCAAGTAATGTAATATTCCATGTTAATAGAATGAATGACAAAAAACATTGATTATTCTAATAGTTACAGAAAAAGCATTTGATAAAATCCAACACCTATTCGTGGTAAATTTTCTCAACAAACTAGTAACAGAAATGAATTTCCTCAACCTGATAAAGAGCATGTATGAAAAACGTACAGTCAACGTTATACTTACTGTTGAATGCTTTCTCCTTAAGATCAGGAAAAATGCAGATGTCTGCTCTTACTAGTTCTATTCCACATTGTACTATAGTTCCTAGCCAGTGTAATGAGGGGGAAAAAGTAAAAGAATCCAGTTTGAAAAGAAAGAAGTAAAATTGGCTTTATTCACAACTTACATGATCTGGTATGTGGAAAATACTAAGGAGTACAAAAAAAAAAAAAACTATTAGAAATAATAAATGAGTTCAAGCATTGTTGCCATATAAGATCATTAAGCAAAATCAATTCTATTTATTTATACTAGGAAAGAACAAGCTGAAAATGAAATGACTAAAAAAGTTCCGTTTATAATAGCATTAAAAAGAATAAAATAGGTGTAAATTTAAGAAAAGAATTGCAAGTATATGCACTGAAACTATAAAACATTGCTGAGAGAAACCAAAGAAGATCTAAATAAATGGAGAGACAATCCATGTTTATAGATTGGAAAGCTTGATATTGTTAACATTACATTTCTCTCCACATGGCTGTATAGATTCAACACAATCTCTTAACAAAAATCCTAGCAAGATTTTTTGCAGAAATTGATAGTGATCCTAAAATTTACTTGGAAATTCAAAGAACCCAGAATAGTTAAAACAATGTAGGAAAAAAAAGAACTAAGTTGGAGAAATTTCAAAACATACTATAAAGCTACTGTAATCAAGACAATGTGGTACTGACATAAAAATAGTGCTTATAGATCAATGAAACGTAATTGAGATTCTGGAAATCAGCCCTTACATCTGTGTTCAATTGATGTTCAACAAAGATGCTATTAAAAATCAGTGGGGATAGAAAGGCAAGACTTTTAAACAAATGCTGGTGGAGCAACTGTGTATACATGCACAGATAAAGGAATTTAGACCCTTACCTAACATTGTACTCAGCTTAACTTAAAATGGATCATAGAGAGGATCTAAGATGGCGGCATAGAGAGGTGTAGAAGCGAAGTAGTCCCCCTGGAACAAATAAAAAAAAACAGAAACAACTAGTAAATAATCTGGAATAACTGCACGGGGACAAACGTGACCATCCACTCATCATACAACAACCTGAATTGGGAGGAATGCCCGAGATCACATAATAAAATCTGTAAGTAAAAACTGCAGATCCAAATTGGGAAACCCCTCCCCCACAGCCTGAGCTACAAAGCCTGGTGGTGCCAGAGAGAAGCTTTCTCCCAGCAAATGAATATAGCTCAGCTGAGCTCCAACTGGGGTTTTAATTAGCGAGTGTGAACTGCTCACTATGAGGTATGAATCCCCAACAAGCAGACAGAGGCTTTGGGTGACGACTGACCTTGGAATGCCAGAGGGTCACCTCGGACTAGCTCTGTTCCTTTTTCGACTCAGTGGAGAAAGCCTCAGCCATTTTCAGTTCCCAGTTCTGTGACCCAGACAAGGGTATAGCATAGGCAGAGAGAGACCATTGGAATGCTAATGACCTCCCTCTAGGTCATCTGTCTTTTCTAAGAGGAAAGGGGTGGGGCCCAGCTCTACTACCTGCCTTTCATTCAGAACTTGGGGAAAAAGAGCCACACCTCCTTACGCCAGTCAAAAATTATGGGCTAACAGGTGCACCTGCTGGGCAGAAAAGCACAGTGACTAGAGGCATCACAGTGTGTACCAATTTTCTAAGACACACCCTCAGGGAACCAGATACTGAATATTTCTTCCTTTTGGGACCTTAGCCCATTCTGGTCTGGTGAGGACTGACTGGGGTAACCAAGGAAACCATGCCTAGACAAGAGAAAACTACAACCTACACCAAGAAAAATGAGGTTATGGCCCGGTCAGGGGAACAAACTTGCTCTTCAACTGTGATGCAGGAATTGAAACAACTAATTATAAGTGAATTCAAAAAGTTTAGGTAAGATATGGCAAAAGAGATGAACCGTATAGTGAGAACACAGGATGTACATAAGGTAGAAATTGAAAGTTCAAAAAACCAACTGGCGGAATCTATGGAAATGAAAGGCACAACACAAGAGATGAAAGACACAATGGAAACATACAACAGCACATCTCAAGAGGCAGAGGAAAACACTCAGGAACTGGAGAACAAGGCAGTTGAAAGCCTACACACAGAACAGATAGAGAAAAGAATGGAAAAGTACGAGCAACGTCTCCGGGAACTTAAAGACAAAACGAAAAGCAAGAATTTACGTGTCATTGGTGTCCCAGAAGGAGAAGAGAAGGGAAAAGGGGCAGAAGGAATAATAGAGGAAATATTCAATGAAAATTTCCCATCTCTTATTGAAAGATATAAAATTACAGATCCAAGAAGTGCAGCGTACCCCAAACAGAATAGATCTGAATAGGCCTACGCCAAGACATTTAATTAGATTATCAGACATCAAAGATAAAGAGAGAATTCTGAAAGCAGCAATAGAGAAACGATCTATCACATACAAAGGAAGCTTGCTAAGACTATGTGTGGATTTCTCAATAGAAACTATGGAGGCAAGAAGGAAGTGGGATGATCTATTTAAGATACTGAAAGAGAAAAACCACAACCCAAGAATCCTATATCCGGCAAAACTATCCTTCAGATATGAGGGAAAGCTTAAAATATTCTCTGACAAACAGACAACGACCAAGTTTGTGAACAAGATACCTGCTCTACAGGAAACACTAAAGGAAGCACTGCAGACAGAAAGGAAAAGACAGGAGTGAGAGGTTTGGAAAACATTTTGGGAGATAATAGCACAGCAATGTAAGTACACTGAACAAAGATGAGTGTGAATATGGTTGAAAGAGGAAGGCTGGGATCATGTGGGAAACCAGAACAAAAGACGAATGATAAAGACTGGGACTGTAACTCAGGGAAACCTAGGATGTTCAATGATTGTAATAAAAGGTACAAGTATGTTTTTACACGAGGTAGAGCAAGTGAATGTCAACATTGCAAGGTGTTAAAAAGAGGGTGGGATTGGGGGGAAAATACAATCAATGCAAACTAGAGGCTAGAATTAACAGAAACATTGTATTATGCTTCCTTTAATGTAACAAAAGCAATATACCAAAGCTAAATGCATATGGGGGTGGGGTGGGGAATAGGGGAAGGGTATGGGACTCCAGGCATTGGTGATGTTGTCTGACTCTTTATTCTACTTTAGGTTAATGCTATCTTTCCTTTTGTCACCTTCTAGCTATCAAGTTTTTTTGTTTGTTTGTTTGTTTGTTTTTCTCTCTTTCTCTTGCCTTTTTCTTTTGCCTCTCTGCCTTCTTTGACTCTTCCTCTGTCTTTGTGGAAGAAATGTCCTCATATAGAGAGTGGCGATGGTGCTCAATACATAAATACATGACTATACAGGGAACCAATGATTGTTTACTTAGGATGGAATGTATAGTGTTTGAACAAAACCATCTTAAAAGAAATGGGTTGATGAAGAAACCTTGAGGGCACTGTATTGAGTGAAATAAGACAGACATATGAAGGCAAACATTGCAGGGTCAGACTGATGTGAACTAATTATAATATGTGAACTCATAGACATGAAATATAAGTTACCAGGATATAGAATGAGGCTAAAGAATGGGGAGTGGTTGCTTATTATGGGCCGAATGTTCAACTACAGTGAACTTAAATATTTGGAAATGGACAGGGGTAATGGTAGCATGTAATGAGAATAACTAACAGGATAAAAGGTGTGTGAAGGTGGTGGAAAGGGTAAGCTCAGAGTTACGCATGTCACCAGAAGAAAAGTTGGAGGTTAAAAGATAGGAATGTATAAAACAGTGAATCTTGTGGTGGACAATGTCTGTGATTAACTATACAAATATTAGAAATCTCTCTCACGAACTAGAACATATGTATGTCACTATAACTAGAGGTTAATAATAGAGAGGCATGTAGGGAAAAAATATATACCTATTGCAAACTATATACTACAGTTAGTAGTATTTTAACATTCTTTCATCAACAGTAACAAATATACTATACCAAAACTATAAATCAATAATGGAGGGGGTGGGCATGGTTAGGGGTATGGGAGGATGTGAGTTTCCTTTTTTTTTTTGCCTTTTTTCTTTTCTGGAGTAGTGAAAATGTTATAAAAATTGAAAAAAAAATAATTGTGTTTGATGCACAGCTGTATGGTGGTGCCGTGGGCAATTGATTGTACACTTTGGATCTTTGGATAGTTGTATGGTCTCTGAACAATCTCAATTAAAAAATAAATAAATAAATAAATAAATAAAACCTTACTTAGAGAAAGGTTCTAAGGTTTATATTCTATTATAAATCAACAAAACATTCAAAAGGGATTTTTTAAACTTAAACTAATTAACAACAACAAATTAAAACAAAAGAGAGTAGGTGGAGAGAAGTGACAATGGATTTACCATGCAATTTCTACTTGGGGAAAATTATTGTATTATGTTGGCCACATGGTGATATGATGGATTCCTGAAGTTCAGCCATTCAGATAACTGAAAAATAAACATACAAATGAACTCTTAATAAAAAAAAGAAAATGGATCATAGACCTAAATGTAAGAGTCAAAACTATAAAAATTCTAGGAGAAGGCATAGGGGAAAATCTTCATGACCTTGAGCTAGACAATGTGTTAGTAGACACAAAGCTAAGTGCACGAGTCATTTTAAAAAGTGATAAATTGGCCTTCATTGTAATTTAAAACTTGTAGTTCAAAAGATACCATTAAGACAATGAAAAGATAAGCAACAGACCTGAAAAGAAATTTTCAATTAATATGTCTGTGAAATACTTCTATCTAGAACATAGAAAGTACTCTTACAACTCAATATTAAGAAACAACTCAATTAAAAGATGGAAAAATATTTGAGCAGACATTTCAGAGAAGATATAGGTATGGTCAATAAACACAAGAAGAGATTCTCAACATTATTAGTCATTAGAGAAATGCAAATCAAAACCACAGTGAGTGTTCATGGTGACTAGAATGACGATAATAAAAACGACACAGTGAGAAGTGTTGGTGAGGATGTGGAGAAACCCTCGTACATTGCTGTGGGACTATAAAATGTTACAGCCAATTTGGAAAACTAGTTTGGCAGTTTCTTAAAAGTTGAGCAAGCTTACCATATGAATGAAAAATTCTACACTTAGGTGTCTACCCAAGAGAGGGGAAAACATACATCCACATTAAGACTTTTTATGAATAATAGCAGCATTATTCTTAATAGTGAAAATCCAGCAACAATTTAAATGGATATTATTCAAGCAATAAAAAAGAATAAACTATTGATTCACTCTACAGTGTGGATGAACCTCAAAAACATTGTGCTACATGAAAGAAGCCAGACACAGAAGACTATATATTCTATTTGTATGAAATGTCCTGAAAAGGAAGATATGTTGACACTGAAAGCAGATTAGTGGGTGCCTGTACTGTGGGTTTGGAGGGAGGTTGACTGCAGTCAGATACATGGAATTCTTTTTGTGTTTTTTTTTAAATGGGTGATGGAAATGTTCTGAAAGTAGACTGCAGTGATGGTTGCACAACTCTCTAATAATAACAATCATGAATTATGTACTTAAAATGAATGAATTGTATGGGATCTAAGTTAAACCTCAGTAACACTGATTTTAAAAATGAGTTTACCCTCATTTATTCAAGCTCTGGTTATTCAGCTTACTAAGTTGCAATATTTTAAAAAGTACTTACTGTGGTAACATATATACAACACAAAATTTCCCTTTTTAACGATTTTCATGTGTACAGTTCGGTGACATTAATTACATTCTCAATATTGTACTATCGTCTTTATCATCCATTATCAGAATGCTTTCATCACCCCAAACTGAAACTCTGTACCCATTAAGCAGTAACTCTCTATCCACCCCCCACCTCATCCAACCCCTGATAACCAGTAATCTACTCTCTATCTCTTTGAATTTGCTAATTCTAGATGTTTCATGTAAGTGAAGTCATACAATATTTGTAGTTTTGTGCCTGGCTTATTTGATGTTACGCTATGTTTTCAAGGTTCATCCACATTTTATCATGTATCAGAACTTCAGTGCTTTCTGTAGCTGAATTATATCCCATTGTATTTGTATACCACCTTTGTATATCCATTCATCTGTTGATGAGTACTTGGGTTGCTGCCATGTTTTGGCTATTGTGAATAATGCTGCTGTGAACATTGATGTACAAATATCTGTTCAAGTCCCTGTTTTCAGTTCTTTTGGGTATAAACCTAGAAGTGGAATTGCTGGGTCATATATTAAATCTATGTTTACCTTTATGAGGAGCCACCTAACTTTCCCACAGCAGCTGTACTCTTTTGCATTCCCACCAGCAATGTTTGAGGGTTCCTATTTCTCCTCAGCATTGCCAATACTTATTTTTATTTTTTAAAATCTGTTTTGTTAAAATAATAACTATTCTGGTGGGTATGAGGTGATATTTCATTGTGGTTTTGGTTTACATTTTCCTAATGACTAATGGTACTGAGCATCTTTTCGTGTGCTTAATGGCCATTTGTACATCTTCTTTGGAGAAATTCCTGTTCTTGCCTTTGTCCATTTTTCAACTGTGTTGTTTGCCTTTTTGTTATTCATCTGTAGGCATTCTTTATATATTCTGGACATTAAACCCTTATGAGATATATGGTTTCCATATATTTTCTCCCCTCCTGTTGGTTGTCCTTTCACTTTATTTATAATGTCCTTTGATCCACAAAAGTTTTTAATTTTGATAAATTCCAATTTTTCTATTTTTTTTCTTTTGTTGCTTATGCTTTTGGTGTCATGTCTAAGAATCCATTGCCTAACACAGGGTCCCATAGATTTTCCCCTATGTATGCTTTTAAGAGTTTATTGCTTTAGCCCTTATATTTAGATCTTTGGTCCATTTTGAGTTCATTTTTGTATGTGGTGTGAGGTAGGAGTCCAATTTTATTCTTTTGCATGTGGATATCTAGTTTTTCCAGCACAATTGTTGAAGATACTATTCTTTCCCCACTGAGTGAACTTGACACCATTTGTGAAAATCAATTGGCCATAGATATGTGAGTTTATTTCTGAATTCTCAGTTCTATTTCATTGGTCTATTTATCTATCCTTATGCCAGTACCACACTGTTTTGATTACTATAGTTTTCTAGTAGGTTTTGAAATTGAGAAGTGTGAGTCCTCCAGCTTCCTTCTTTTTCGAAACAGTTTTGGCTATTTGGAACCCCTTGACTTTCCATATTAATTTGATTGACATTTCCATTTCTGCAAAATAAAAAAAGCACTGCTCAAATTTTGATTGGGATTGCATTGAATCTGTACCTCACTTTGTGTGTGACATCTTAACAATATTAAGTCTTCCAAATCCATGAACAAGGTATGGCGTTACATTTATTTTGGTCTTCTTTAATTTCTTTCAGCAATGTTTTATAGTTTTCATGTACAAGTCTTTTATATTCTTGGTTAAATTAATTCATATATATATATATATATAAAATTAGGTGCTAGCTATTGTTTTTTAAAATCTACCCCCTTCCTTCTGTTTTGTCTCCTGTCGGTAATTTTATTAGTAGTTAATGAGGATTGAATCATGTCCCACACCAAACGCATATTCAGGTCCCAGTCCCTGGTCCTGGGGGTGTGAACTCATTTGTTGATAGTACCTTTGAAGATGTTAGTTAAGGTGTGTCTAAACTGGAAGGAGGGTGGGCCTTAATCCAATATGGCTCAAGACTAATAAGCAAAGGAAATTGAACATGGAAAAAGAGAAGCCGTGAGGAACATTCATAGGGTAAAAGTCAACAGAATCCAGTCAAGAAAAGTAAAGACGCTGCCATATGCATTGTCATTTGATGGAAAAGCCAAGGAACCCCAAAGAATTTCAGACAGGCAGAAGATACTGACCCTGGGAGGAAGCAAGCCTTCTAGCCTGATACCATAAGCCAATAAAGTCCTATTGTTAAGTCAACCCATTGTATGGTATTTGTTTTAGCAGCTATGAAACTAAAACAGTAGTCCTTCTGAAGGTTACTCATTAAATAAGTGATAGAATTGGATGTGATCTCAGGTATATTTGATTTCAACATATATCCAAATTTCAATAGAAATTCAAAAGGATCTGGAATTATGATTTCTCAGTGTTTGATTTATAAAGCAGATATTACGTGCTTACAGAAAAGCAAGCAGTATATTTCTTTCTTTTATCTGAGTGCTCTTCTCTCCTTCCTTTGGTATTCAAATTAATAGAATGGATTTTTTTTTTATTAAATGTGGTTTTCAGCAATTGATTGGTGAAAATATTGCCTTTGAAGCTGTTACTTTGTACTACTCAAGTCTGTCACAATTTGGAAAGCTGTGTTTCATTTGGTATTTATAACACTCTCCAAGATTGCAGAGTCGGTATTGTATGGTAGTTAAGTATGGACTCCTGAGTCAGACCATATGTTTTCGACTCCTTCTTTGTAACATTTCCTGGTGGTATATACTCGAGCAGTTTCTGTATAACTCATTGTCCTCAACTGTAAAATGGCATCTATCATATGGGTTATTGTCAGAATTGATTGAATTAATCTGTTTTAGAAATCACTCAGCACATGATCAGAACTCAATAATTGCTGCTGTTGTCTAAATCTTAAACTTTTTGAAATTACACAATTTCCTTATGTTCTTTTAATTCTGATAGTATCTATTCAAAAATTTATAGTTGGCTTGAATCTTAACAATGAATATCTTGCGAATAAAGCAATTTCTAAACAGTACACAACTTTTATCTTTGGGAATCATCTTTAATAAACCCATCATTCCCTTCTTAGAGAAGGGAGGCAACCAGCTTCTTTACTACTGTTGTCTTGAAACTTCATCATTAGCAAAATGAAATTATAGCATTCAATTGGTGTTAATTTGTACTTAGCCGAGAATTATAGACAATGAATCTGAGCTTCATGCATGAGGATTTTATTATTTTCTTGTTGTAAGCTCAAGAAGGCAGAGGTTATGTCTGGATTTTGCTCACCTTTGCATCTTTGGAACATATTCAATAAATTGTTGTTGTATAAATGAACTGCAGGAAGTTTGGCAAGTATAGAAAACTCAGTATGCCAGTTTGAATGTATTATGTCCCCCAAACGCCATTATCTTTGATGCAATCTTGTGGGGCAGACATTTTAGTGCTGATTAGATTGGAATTTTTTGAGTGTTTCCATGGAATGTGCCCCACCCAACTGTAGGTGATAACTGATTAGATATTTCCATGGAGGCGTGCCCCCCCCCATTTAGGGTGGGCCTTGATCAGTGGAGCCATATAAATGGGTTGACAAATAGAAGGAACTCAGTGCAGCTGAGAGTGACCTTTTGAAGAGGAGCTACAGGCAAGAAGGACACTTTGAAGAAAGCACAGGAGCTACAGATGAGAGACAGTTTGAAAATGGCTGTTGAAAGCAGACTCTTGCTCTGAAGAAGCTGAGAGAGGACAAATATCTCAAGTGCAACTAAGAGTGACAATTTTGAGGAACTGCAGCCTAGGGAGGAACGTCCTGGGAGAAAGCCATTTTGAAACCAGAATTTTGGAGCAGACGCCAGCCATGTGCCTTCCCAGCTAATGGAGATTTTCCGGACACCATTGGCTGTCCTCCAGTGAAGGTACCCGATTGTTGATGTGTTACCTTGGACACTTTATGGCCTTAAGACTGTAACTGTGTGACCAAATAAACCCTGTTTTATAAAAGCTGTGCCAGTTTGAATGTATTATGTCCCCCAAAAAAAGCCATATTCTTTGATGCAATCTTGTGGGGCAGACAGAATAGTGGGGATTAAATTGGAACTTTTGAATTAGGTTGTTTGCATGGAGATGTGCCCCACCCAGCTATGGGTGGTGACTCTGGTAGGATACTCCCATGGAGGCGTGGCCCCACCCATTCAGGGTGGGCCTTGATCAGTGGAGCCATATAAACGTGCTGACTCAAAGAGATTGAAGGGAGTGCAGCTGTGAGTGACGTTTTGAAGAAGAGCAAGCTTGCTAGAGAAGAATGTCCTGGGAGAAAGCCATTTTGAAACCAGAACTTTGGAGCAGACGCCAGCCACGTGCCTTCCCAGCTAACAGAGGTTTTCCGGACGCCATTTACCATCCTCCAGTGAAGGTACTTGATTACTGATATGTTACCTTGGACACTTTATGGCCTTAAGACTGTAACTGTATAGCCAAATAAACCCCCTTTTTATAAAAGCCAGTCCATCTCTGGTGTTTTGCATTCTGCAGCATTAGCAAACTAGAACAGATTTTGGTACCAGGAGTGGGGTGCTTTTGCTGCTGAGTCTGCAAATACCAAACATGTTGGAACGGCTTTTTAAGTGGATAAGGGGAAGATTCTGGAAGAATGTGAGGAGCTTGATAGGAAAGGCCAAAACTGCTTTAAAGAGACTGTTTGTGGAAATATGGACTCTAAAGATACTTCTGATGAGGCCTTGAACAGAAATGGTGAATGTGTTGTTGTAAACTGGAAGAAAGGCGATCCTTGTTTTAAAGTGGCAGAGAATTTGGCAAAATTGAGTCCTGGTGTCAGATGGAAGGAAGAATCTGGAAGCAACAACCTGGAATACTTAGCTGAGGAGATCTCCAGACTACGTGTGGAGGATGTATCCTGGCTTCTCCTTGCAGCTTATAGTAAAATGCGAGCAGAGAGAGATAAACTTAGAACTGAACTCTTGGGTTCAAAGAAACCAGAAGTTGATGGCTTGGAAAATTACAGACTTCCAGGGGGTGGAATCCCAGAAGCTACAGCCCAACGTGAGGATGGAACCAAACATGGAACCCAGCCGCCATTTCAGTACAAGCCAAGATTGGAAAAGGAGTTAAGCAGAAAGGATTTGTGGAAAGTCCTATTGTCTGATGGCTTTGACCCCTGCGTGCTTCATGCAAAGCCAACAGAATTTTTGCGAGATCTTTATAGACAGAGCCATTGCCGGTCTGGACTGGAGGAGACAGACAAGGGAAAAATTAAAGGAAAAATCTCTTCAAAGACAGAGCCATGGAGGTTGAGGTCTGGAGTCAGGAGGTCTCAGGCTGGGAGAGTGGAGCAGCCCACATGCATGGAAAGGGTGAGTTTGCCCTGGAGGTCGAGGGCGGGCCTTCCGCCTCGATGCTCTGGAAGAGTTCTGCCACCCGAGATCCCAAAGAGGGTGGAGCACATTCCCAGGGAATTGGGGAGAGCCTGGCTGCCACCACACTGTTCTGAAGGGGTTGAGCGTGTGCCCCGGAGATGGAAGGGAATCCGGGAGCTGCCCCGAGGTTTGAGGAGGGTGGGGCCGAGAAGGTGGTCTCCCCAATGTGTGGGTATGTTGGAGCACTCACCTAAGCATTTGGAGAGGAAAGGGCTGCCGAAAAGGCCCTTAGGAAGGGTTAGGCTCCCGCTCTTTCAAGCCCTAAGGACGCAACGTTGTTCTGTAAATGACTCTCAGACTTTGAAATCTAATGGAGTTTGTCCTGCAGGTTTTAAGAACTGTTTTGCTCCTGTTAACCTTGTTTTCCTTACTGTTTCGCCTTATGGCAATGGGAATGTTTATCCTATGAATGTCCTTCCTTTGTATATTGGAAGCATATAACTTGTTCTAAGTCCACGGATCCAAAGCTAAAGGAAAAGTATGCCTTAGGACTGACCACGCCTATATTTGATTTTGATGGGATCTTGTACTTAACTATTGTTACTGAAATGATTTAAGTTTCTGTGGTATTGTGGGATGAATGTATTTTGTATTTGGAAAGAATATGTTTTCCTGGGGTCCGGGGGTGGAATGTGCCAGTTTGAATGTATTATGTCCCCCAGAAAAAGCCATATTCTTTGATGCAATCTTGTGGGGCAGACAGAATAGTGGGGATTAAGTTGGAACGTTTGAATTAGGTTGTTTGCATGGAGATGTGCCCCACCCAGCTATGGGTGGTGACTCTGGTAGGATACTCCCATGGAGGCGTGGCCCCACCCATTCAGGGTGGGCCTTGATCAGTGGAGCCATATAAACGTGCTGACTCAAAGAGATTGAAGGGAGTGCAGCTGTGAGTGACGTTTTGAAGAAGAGCAAGCTTGCTAGAGAAGAATGTCCTGGGAGAAAGCCATTTTGAAACCAGAACTTTGGAGCAGACGCCAGCCACGTGCCTTCCCAGCTAACAGAGGTTTTCCGGACACCATTTGCCATCCTCCAGTGAAGGTACTTGATTACTGATGTGTTACCTTGGACACTTTATGGCCTTAAGACTGTAACTGTATAGCCAAATAAACCCCCTTTTTATAAAAGCCAGTCCATCTCTGGTGTTTTGCATTCTGCAGCATTAGCAAACTAGAACAAAAGCCAATCCGTTTCTGGTGTTTTGCATTCTGGCAGCATTAGCAAACTAGAATACTCAGTATGGGAAGACATTACACCATCAATCTCTTATGTATAGGTAACCACTTTTAACATTTTGTTATATTTTTTTCTGATGATTTGCATTTATCTAATGCATATTTTAGTATTATTAATATAATACTGTGTATAGTCTCATGAGTTTTTACCAAGTATTATTTTAACACTTTTTTGACATAATTTTTGGTGAATGTAGAAATGCCCTCATTTTCATATGAACTCAGTACTCAGAGGAATGGCAAAAGGGGATTTAATAGCAGAAATGAACATATTTCATTGTTTTTGTCAAATATATGACAGAGTCCTTTTGCTTTAGTGACATTTGATATCTCCAGCATGGTAAGATGTTTATGAAGTATTTTGTATCCCTTTCTCAAAGAACATCGAATATGAGAAATTTATTATTTCTCATATTTATTTATATATATATTTATTTATAAATAAAATATAAATATATATATTTATTTATATATATATATTTATTTATATATATATTTATTTATTTACATTCTTCCCGTCCTGCTCTTTGGCATCATTACTATTCTAAGAAATGAATTTAAGATAAAAGTATACAAGATAGTGTTTAAAGTAGAGATGTTTCAATCACAGGTTAAATGACAAACTTTCACCAAAGTAGTAGTAAAATACTAGGATTTTTGCTCCAATTCTGTTGTGTCTCAATAATTCTTGTTCTGTCTCTTAATTGTTTTGCTTCTTTCTTTTCTATTATATGAAGAGACTCTGGGTTCCAGATGGGGTAAATGGCTGAAGCCTGATTCTCCCACAGCAAAGCCTTCTGTTGTCTCCTCTCAGCAGGTGGCAACTTCATTTTTCTTGTTGCTTAGGTTCCAAATCTAGGAGTCCAGATCCAACCTCTAGTGCTCTAGCCTAGTTCAAGGCCTTGTCATTTTTGTACTGGCTTTTTGTGATGCCTGCAAACTCATCTCCCACTTTCACCCTTGTCCCTTCCTCAGTAGTCTTTGCAGCTGTAATCATAACTTTGAAATATGTCGGATCATATTACTCTTCCTCTTAATATCCTCCAGTTGTTTCTTGTTTCAGTCAGGCAAAATTTTTTTACCATGGTTTATAAGGCTGCCTGCAGTCTTGCCTTCTTAGTTTTACCTTTCTGACCTCATTTACTACCACTCTCCACTTCACTGGTTTCACACTTATCCTTTTGCTATTCTTCAAACACACCAGTCATGCTCTTGCCTCAAGGCTATCGTACTATCTGTATCCTATGCTTGGAACTACTTTTTTTCCTAGATAGCTACATGGTTGTCTCCCTCCTTGTAATCTGTAGTCAAGTGCTAACTTCTCAATAAGGTCTTGCTGCTTGCATCCTCAGTAAACAGGCACTGACTGAGTGACTGACTGAATGACTGTTTTTCCTTTTATAGTGCTTCAAAACGATTCAATGCTGAGAAAGACTAGAAAAATTGAAGTAAAATCTCTATTGCATTTTCATATGCAAATGTAACTTTGCAATTTCTCTTTCTTATGCATAGAATAAGAGCAAGTCATCAAATTCCTGTTTTTCTCTATAAAATTTTTCACTTCTGTTCTTAATTTTTCACTGTTTGAGATGTCACCTTGTCTTTTGAAGATCTAGTTATCACTGATAACTTAAAAAAAGTTGCAAAACCACAAAGTAGGAAGTAATAGTTTCTTTTCTTTTATAGATCAGGCATTTCATACATTTTAATATACTTTATTATTAGTTCTGTAATTGACATTGCTGTCAACGCAGACATCAAAAGTTATAGCTGGAGGTGGCATGGAAATTTTTTCCTGCTGGGGGGAATTGGAGTAGTCTTTTATTTAATTATTTTCAACAATTTGCCTGTCAAAGCAAAAGTGGAAGTTCAAGTCACTCTAAATTTTCTTGCCTCAGCCTGTAATTTAACTAAAAGGAATACAGATTTAAAATGACTAAAATTGCTCTTAATTTTCTGGGAAAGAGCTGAAGTAAAATGAATTAGGTATCTATACATATTTTTCAAATGCTGTTCAAAAATGAAGTGTGTTAAAGTGTATTGATTTGAATGCAAGGAATCTTAGCAGAAGGTTAAGTCCATCGATGCAGCATTATGGGGATTATTTTTAAATTACCTTGTCAGCTTTTTATACTTCCACATGTTCTAAATTGCTCCTTTTATTGAAACTTGAGGTGCATTTGATATTACTTTATATGAATTTCAAATGGGCTTTCTGTTTGTTGACCTAATACTTGCATTAAGTTATTTGTAACATTGATAGTAAGCTACAGGTAGAAGATATTTGTATTCAACAGATGGCAAATATGGTTTAGTGTCCTTGAAGACACATGCCCAAATAATTGTAGACCAGTAACATTAAGTAAGTTTTACTCTTGATTATACTTTTTATGTTTAGTGTGTAATCTGTAATTTTTTAGTTGGCTAAAATACCATCTTAAATTTTTTCCCTTTAATTTAAGTGACTGTTAGTTGTCTAGTATTACTTCAGACTCATTATAACTAGGAAGCAAAATAGTCTTCAACTCAATTATAATTTATTTTCTTTTAATTTCTTAATTTATAGTCTGATTAGAGAAAAGACAATCACCACAATCAGCTTTTCTATAGAAATAAGTTTGCAAATGAAAGTTCTTTATATTCAAATGGAAACAAGGTAGAGAATATAGAGAAGGAATGAATCTTTTAAGAAAATATAATAATATATAGCACTTGTGTGTGACAGGCACTGATTAAGGAAGTGCTTCTCAAACTTTATGCATACACGTTACCTGGTGATCTTGTTAAGGAGATTCATATTTTGTAGGTCTGGGTTGGGGCCTGATCTACATTTTGAAAAATCTCCCACCTGATACCACTGTTCTTGGCCATACCACACTTTGAGTAGCAAGAGTTTAAATCGCCTACATATATTAACTCATTTAATTCTCACATCAATTCTAGAAGGTAGGTATTATTTTATATCTGTTTTATGGAAGAGGAAATAAGTTTCAGTAAAATAATTTCAGCATAGTAGGTACTATTTTTTTTACCAGCCAGATGCTTTTTATGTTCATAAAATTTCTGCATGTGTGTGCACATGTGGGTATGTGATTAAGAGAGAGTGGGGGAGAAAGGAGGAGAGAGAGGGGGAGAGAGGGAGAGAGGGAGAGAGGGAGATGGTAAGGGGGAGAGGGAAGGAGGGAAGAAGCAAGGGACTTTAAAATATTTTTGTCTATTCTTGCACTTTTACATTATCTGTTCTAACAAATTAAAAACTTAAAAATATTTTATAAGAGAGAGTACTTAAGAAAAAGTGGAGAGATTGTATTAGTTTTCTATTGCTGCATGAACAAGTCATCACAAATTTAATGGCTTGAAATTACACACATTTATTATCTCACAGTGTCCATGGGCCAGGAATCCAGGTATGGCTTAACTGGGTCTTCTGCTCAGGTTCTCATGAGGCTGCAACCAAAGTTTCAGCCAGGGCTGTGGTCTCATCTGAGGCTTAGGGTCTTCTTCAAAACTCACGTGGCTGTTGGCAGAATTCGTTTTCTTGCAGCCGTTTAACTGATTGTGGTTTGCTTCTTCAGGGTCTAGAGGAAAATCTCTGCTCTCCAGGAAGGCCAAAATCTCTTTTAAAGGGTTTGCCTTATTAGGTAAGGCCCACCCGAAATATTCTCTCTTTTGATTGATTCAAAGTCAAACTGATTAGGGACCTTATTTTATTTGCAGAACTTCTTCAACTTTGCAAATAATGTAACCAATGCACATGAGTGACATCCATCATGTTCATAGGTGCTGCCTACACTAAAGGGTAGGGATTATACAGGACATGTATACCAGAGGGCAGGAATCTTGAGGGCCATCTTAGTTTACCTATCACTGAGAGTTATGTATGAAAAAAAATGAAGGGAAATAATTTTTCAAGCCTATGTTATATAAGAAGTGTTTTTGTATATATGCTACCTCACTTTAATTGTCACCACTTAATTGAGTTAGGGCCTGGAAGGAGCAAAGGTTTGCTTTAAGATTAATCTGGCAAAAGTTATGTAAAATGCAGTTAAAAATAGTTAAGAAGCTATGGTACGTAAGTCTAATTTGAGAGATAAAAGCCCTGGAAATAGAATATGACCAAGTTTAGGGAAATAATTGACAGAAAAGGTGATTGAGTCATACTTGTCCTTAATTGCCATATTCAGAGGCTCAATGCTGGGTTAACTTGTCCTGGAAGAGGACATATTTGTATATAAATTAATTTCATTCATTCATTTCTCAGTATTTGTGTTCTACAATTTTTTTAGCACTATACTTGACTCTGAGAGATGACAAAAATTCATTTAAGTTTATCTACATTTTTAGATTGAAATGAAAGTTTTAAACCATTGCAGGAGTTAAAGAATTCTTTAAAACATCACAGTGTATTTTCTGTATGACTCAAATATAATCAAGTGCCAAATATTTGGCTTAGATCCTAAGTGCTATGAGATAAAATAAGAGTGTTATTTAGGCTCTTGATCTTTTCTCCTATAGGTAACCAGTGGTGCTTCAGAAAGCAACTAACATCTAATCATTGGTTGCTTGACTGTGATTGGGTCCCTATCAGCTGAACTCAGGCATTTAATAATTTCCTCCGCTGTGATTTGTATTTCTATTAAAAATCTAAAATACGAAATAGCAAGGTTAAATTCATGAAGAGTCTATTACAATATAATCTTATTGCATCCTTATTCATATCTAACCTTTATATATGTATATAATGTATATATTTTAATAAAAGAGTTTTTAAGGAATGAAAATCTGTAGGCTTCAGTAGAAAGTAAACTAAATTCTTACATTTGTAGATTGTCTTATATCAATAAAAATCCTCAGTTTTTTGTTGATTTTATTGATCTTCAAACAAACCAATTTTACATTTTATTGATTGTTTGTTGTTGTTGTTCTCCATTGCATTTATTTCTGCCCTAATCTTTATTATTTGTTTCCTTCTGCTTGTTTTGGGATTAATTTGCTGTTCTTTCTTTGGTTTTTCCAGGTGTACAGTTAGGTTTTTAATTTAGGTCTTTCCTTCTTTTTAATGTAGGCATTTAGGGTTATAAATTTTCCTCTTAACTGCCTTCACTGGATTCCATAAGTTTTGATATGTTGTATTCTTGTTTTTGTTCATCTTGAGATATTTTCTTTCTCTTGCAGTTTCTTCTTTTATCCACTGGTTATTTAAGAGTGTGTTGTTTAACCTCCATGTATTTGTGAATTTTCCTATTCTGAGGTTGTTATTGATTTCTAGCTTCATTCCATTATGATCAGAGGAAGTGCTTTATATGATTTCAGTCTTTTTAAATTATTTAAGACCTGTTTTGTGCCCCAACATGTGGTCTATCCTGGAGAATGTTCCATGAGCACTTGAAAAGTATGTACATCCTGCTATTTTGGGGTGCGGTGTTGTATATATGTCTGTTACCATCTAGTTCATTTACCATATTATTTAGGTTCTCTGTTTCCTTATCGATCCTCTGTTTAGACATTGTATCTATTGAAGAGAGTGGTGTGTTGAAGTCCCCCACTATTGTAGCGCTGTCTATTTTTCCCTTCAAATTTGCCATTGTTTGCCTTCTATATTTTGCAGCACCTTGATTAAGTGCATAAATATTTATGATTGTTAACTTCTTGATGAATTGTCCCTGTCATTAATATATTGCATCTTTCTTTGTCTGTTAAAACATTTTTGCATTTAAATTCTATTTTGTCTGATATTAGTATAGCTACCCCTGCGTTTTTTGTTGTTGTTGTTTTGTTTTGCTTTTGTTTTGTTTTGTTTTGTTTTTTGGTTACTGCTTGCATTGAATACCCTTTTCCATCCTTTCACTTTCAACCTATTTGTGTCTTTGGGTCTAATATGAGTCTCCTGTAAACAGCATATGGATGGATCATATTTTTAATCCATTCTGCCAATCTGTGTCTTTTGATTGGAGAGTTTAATCCATTGAGAATTCAGAGTTATTATTGTAAAAGCAGTCCTTCCTTTGACCATTTTGTCCTTTGGCTTTTATTTGTTGGATCTATTTTTTCTCTCTTTTTATTCTTTTAGTTAATCTTACCATAATCTTCATTTCTATATTCTCCTCCATGCCTCTGTCTCCCATGAATTTTTTTTTTTTTTTAAGCCAGCGGAACTCCCTTTATAGTCTTTCTTACTGGGTGGGTCTCTTGTTAACCAACTCTCTCAGCTTCTGTTTATCTGTGAATATTTTAATCTTCTCCTCATTTTTAAGGACATCTCTGTTGGATAAAGAATTCTTGGCTGGCAGTTTTTCTCTTTCAGTATGGCTTCCATGGTTTCTGATGGGAAGTCAGCACTTAGGCTTATGTGGCTTCTCTTGTATGTGGCAAATCACTTTTCTCTAGCTTCTTGCAGGATTCACTCCTTTCTTGGGCATCTGACAGTCTGAGTAGTATGTGCATTGGAGTGTGTCTGTTCAACTTTATTCTATTTGAAGTACTTTGGGCTTCTTTAATTTGCATATTTATGCCTTTCACAAGGGTTGGGAAATTTTCAGCCTTTATTTCCTCAGATAGTCTTCCTGGCTCTTTTCACTTCTCTTCTCCTTCTGGAACACCCATGATGTGTATTTTGTGCGCTTCGTGTTGTCAGTCATTTTCCTGACACCCTTCTCAAATTTTTCCATTTTTTCTCCATTTCTTCTTTTATCTGTTAGAATTTTGTTACCGTGTCTTCTAGCTTGCTGATCCTTTCTTCTGCCTCCTCAAATCTGTTGTGTGTCTCTAGTATATTTTTAATTTTATCTACAGTGCCTTTCATTTCCATGAGATCTGTTATTTTTCTATGTATTCTTTCAGATTCTTCTTTATGTTCTCCTAGTGTCTTATTATCCTTTATCTCCTTAGCCATCTCATTTGAAATTATTTAGGAGATTTGGGTGAACATCTCTGATTAGTTGTTCCAAATTCTCTTTCTCCTCTGACTTTTTAATTTGACTGTTTGGCTTGGCCATATTTTCTTGTTTCTTAGTACGTCTTATAATTTTTTGCTCATATCTGGGCATCTGATTATCATGATAGGATTATTTTGAAAGTTGTTTTCCCTCCCTTGTGTAAGATTTTGATGTTGATTGGGTTTGTGTTAAAGATCTTTGACACTTAGTTCATCAGTATTTCCTAGCCAAAGCAGGGCCAGAGTCCCATGCGGAAACTATAGACAAGTTCCAAAAGGCCTTGGGGAGATGTCAGGAAAGCAGCTACCCAACACTGCATTTTCCCAGCCTTCCCAGCAAATGACACTCTTCGGCATCCTATTCCCCACAGACTTACAAAAGTAAGTTATTTTTTTTAGCCCTCTGTCCCCTTTGTTTCTGAGACAGGTGGAAGTAATGGTGCTGCAGGCCCCTGTCCAGAAAGGACCAAGGCTGTGGGACCCTGTGATCCCATTTCATTGACCAATAGTTGGATCAGAACTGTGCTGCATTCCTGGGTAGGAGGGTTTACCCGACTCCCTTGGTCTGCGGCAGCCAATTGGGCAGGGTCTTGGCCAACAGAAGCTGTTGGCCTGGGGGTAGGGGATGGGTGCTGGGAACTGTGGTGGATTGAATCACTCACTGCAGTTTTTCTCTGTGTGGAAACAGTGGTGCTGCAGGCACCTCAGGCTCCTGCCTGGAAGGGATCAAACTGTGGGACCCAGAGGGTCAACTTAGCTGGCCAATAGTTGGATCAGAGCTATGCTGTGTCCGCCTCTGATTCTGGGGAGAGGGCTATCCTGTCTCTCCCAGTCCGCAGCAGCCAGATGGGTGAGAACCTGGCTGAGCTGAAGCTGCTGGCCTCAAAAGTGGAGGATGGGCACCAGGAGCCATGGTGGAGTTGAGTCACTAACCAGTTTCTCTGTCTGTGGAAATAATGAAGCCACAGGTGCCCCAGGCTCCTGCATGGAAAGGTTCAAGGCTGCAGGACCCAGAGGGTCAACTTTGGCAGTCAACGCTTAGATCCGGACTGTACCACATCTCCCTCTTTTCCCTGGGGGAGGGCCTTCCTGTCTCTCCCAGACCACAGTACCCAGCCAGGTGAGAACCAGGCTGACCCAAAGCCTTGGGGGTGGAGGATGGGTGCCGGGAGCCATGTCGAGTTCAGTCCCTCACCACAATTTCTCTGTCAGAGTTTCTCCGTTTCTTTGTCCAGCTCTTCCTTGTATGTTGGAGTGGTCCCTCCTTGGTCTCCAGAGTCCCAGAATGCTGCTCTGGACAGTTTCTGCCTGTTTTCTAGGTATTTTTGGAGAAGGAATAAGTTCTGCCTTTCCTTCTTCTACCCAGAAGTTCGTATAGTTTTAAAGAGTAAATGACCTCTCAGTTTGACAAAGAATACATGAGAATTACTGAAGCAATATTTTTGTGCCTGGGAAATTTCTTAACTGGTGGAAAATTCACTGGAATATAGAGTTTTGTTTTTTTTCAGTGATAAGATTTTTAAATTTGGTGTATCTAAACCTGAGTCTAATTAGTATGTTTATAATGTGTATGGGAATGATTTCTGTTATATGTAGTCTGGTCTTTTTTATTTTTTTTTTATATTTGCTATATAAGTTGTGTACTCACTTTTAAGGAACTTAATATTTATTTGGAAAATGTATTATTGGACATTAAACTTTTTTTGATATTTAGTATTTTTGAAGGGAATAAAAATGAGTAGTTACTCTGAAAGTTTCAAGGAGTTGGCCCACAGCCTGTTTTTGTATGATTCCTGAGCTAAGAATGTGTTTCACATTCTTAAATGGTTGTAACAACAACTTTTAAGAATAAGTGAATAAACAAAATAAAAGAAGAAAAAAATGTGGCAGAACTGAAAATATTTACTATATGGCCCTTTTTCCAGAAAGGTCTGCTAATCCTGATAGTCACAGCTTATTTGTGAATAGCTTTAAGTATGTTTTATGTAATTTCTGAAAAAATTATAGAATATAATGTTATTACTCTTCCTTCTTTTGTGTACCTAACAAGGGACCATTTTACAGTTGATCTGTAAGTTATGTTTTGTTACAGAAAAAAAAAACAAACCCTTTGTATTAGTGCTCCCAAATAAACCGCTTGTATAAAACTTTTTTCTATGGATAGTATGTTATAGTGAAGTTTTAGTGTATTTCTAGTTGAAAATATCTAAAAAATAAAAGATATGTTTTGCTCTTTGAAACAGCCTTAAGTGGAACAACTCAATTTCAAGCATTTGTTTTTAATAGAAAATGTATTTGAAAGGAAATATGAAAAGTAGCAAGAGAAGAAGAAAAGCATGCCAGGGTTACTGTTTCATCATATAGGTGTGATGGCAAGTACTGATCTTTCTTATTTGGTTATTTCAGTGAGCTTAAACAATTTTTCAGTACTCAAGATTAAAAATTTACTTTTGGTTGTTTTGGGCAATTCCCAAACCTGTATTTGGTGCAGACTATTATAGGTGAATGTTCTAATAAAAAAAGTACATTTTAAGATCATCAAAGTGTTTAAAAAATATTGTTATATATGCTATTTCAGGGAGTATTGGCCTTTAATACCATTAATATTGTGCAGAATATTTGGTGAGAAAATAAGTTTTGAAGGCAGTTTTATCCAAAAAGAATTTTAATATAAGTATATTTTATGAAGTTTAAGTTTCAACAAAACTTAAAAGTTCAAGAGTTTTTGTATTGTATGCTTTTAAAAAAGATTAAATAAATGTTTATTTAAAAATGCTCTTATTTAAATGGCTGTTAAACTTCCGTAGGTTTTTTCTTTTTCCTTTTGTGGTGTTTTCATTTTCTTGCTGGAGTCTAATTTAGTTCATTTGGTGCTTTGTAGAGATACTATTTACATAATCTGAAACATTATTCATGTAAAAAGACAATGGTAAGAATCAAGTCAGCCTGTTTCCTTTTCTATATTTCTTTATAATTTGTTTAAAACATTCGTTTCATAAGTTAGGAAATTAGTTTGAATTAACCAGTGCCTCATAGAAAGTTATCTCTAGTTCTTTCTTAGTGCTATTTTCATGTCATTCCAGTATGGATGGAGGTGTTCTGCATCATTTTTCTAGCTTTAGTTTGATAAATGTCTCACATTCCCCAATCTCCTGATCTTTCCTGGATGCTAGCTAATATGTGGTGCTTTTTTGCCTTCCTTCATGTCTCAAACTGTTTCTTGAAAGGTGGAGAAAAAAATTAACATGATTTGCCTTAGAGACATTGTGACAATGCTGGCTTTGTGATTTTCCTATCAACAATTTTTGTAAATGTAGGATAGAACGGTGATTGGATCTGAGGGAATCCTAGAGGATAGGATGGAGTTAAATTTAATAAAATTTGGTTATGCAAATTGTTGGATGAAAACTTGAGCACTTATTCATTTTTCTTACTGATATTATTCAGAATTCACATATAGTTAAGATGTTTTCATCTGAAACCCCTGAAGTTTTTCCCCCGCTTCATAAGAACCCCCTTTCCCAACTTAATTTAATTCACAAAATTATTGGGTTAAGAAGTATTTATTACTTCTAAAGTTTTAGGTTAATACAAAATTTTTTTCTTTATTATCATTTCTTTTTCAAGGAAAGTAATTCGTTATTCATTATGTCAGGGTTTGAAAGCCTTTTTTTTAAAAATGAAATTTATTTCAAATAGACAGCAATCTCACATATCTATATCCAGAACAATCATATTGTAAAGAATATGATACATTGGTACCTATTAGAAGATTGGAAGGCTTAATCTAATCCTGTAAATGTCTTTATTGGTAGTAGAAGCTGACCTTTAAATTATGGATAACCAAATTTGAACTTGAAGGGTCAGTGCAACTGTCTAAATGCCACAGTTTTTATAGAACTTTGACTTGATTTTTTTTCCTCCTGTTAACGTTTGTATGTGTAATTATATTTTCCTAAGTGACTCAGTGAGCATGTGAATGAAAGGCTGTCTAGATCCAGTACGCTAAAAGAGGGAGATAAGAATACTATTTTTTCACAATGGCTGTAGTTTAATATCTTCTCAATAATATTTTAAATGGTGGCCTAGTGAAGAGAAAGTGATAGGTCAGAAACAGGCTGGGGTTCTTAAAATAAGTATTGTTGACAATTGATGGGACGAAATGTAATAGAAAATCCCAAGTAGATTTTCTCTGAGATTAACTTGTAATAGCATATTCTTTTTCTCTAGCAAGTATTATTGTTCATATGTTTATCGTTTTAATTTTTCCAAGTACAAGAATTAACTAAAATGGTTCTCTGAACTAATCTTAGTTTTTGACTGAGAAAATCATGTAGTTAATCATGATTTTATGACTTTTAAATAAATGAACAGAACCACTAAAACATTTCCTTTATAAAGTCAACCACTGATTTATGATTTGGGAAGGTAGACAGCATTGGATTACTTAGAAAACAAACAAACCAAATGCGTGGAGTTGTCTTTCTCTTTTTCTTTCTTATAGTTTAAAAATTTAAGTAAGAAACTTATGAGTTACCATTGCCCAAGAATTCTAATTCACATAAGAAAATTTTTTTTAGCAATTTGCATACTTTTCCAAAAGAAACATTCTATATATTCTGTTTAGTAGCTTGCTTTTCCAATTTAATAATATATTATGAACATTATATTCAATTATTCTCTTTAATTGCATAGTATTTTATGGCATGGATATAGCATAATTTATTTCTCAATTTCAATTACGAAGTGTCTTTAAACAGGTTCCTTTTAAAATTGCCATTACAAATATTATAGTAAAGAATATTCTTCCTTGTATATATATTCTCAAACACAAAGATAGATTTCTAGAATTTGAATTTCTGGAGTGTACACATCAGGCTTTTGATAAGTACTACCAAATTGTTCTCCAGAAAGATTCCAGATTTAGGCTCCTTCGAATGAAGTATCAGCGCACCCTTTCTTCCATACCTTCACCAACAGTAGATATTATCTGGCTTTTCAATTTTTACCACTCTGATGGACAATAAACGGCATCTCATTTTAATTACCAGTTCTCTGGTTAAAAATGAGGTTGAGCATATTTCACATTTATTGGGCAGTACTTTTTAATTTTGTAGGTGTCCTGGTGACTGTTAAACCTCAGATGAACTGTTCTTTGTGCCAGAGATTTATATTTGACAATACCTATAGTCAGATTCCAAAACTATGATTTGGTTTCTAAATCTTCCTGTATATTCATCTAAAGGGAAGTCAGGAAAGAAAAGTGAACATATTTTGATAGTGGTTGTTTTGGTTTACTAAAGCTGCCGTTAGGCAAAATACCAGAAACAGATTTGTTTTTTGTTTTGTTTTTTTTTTTTTTATTTTTATTTTTATTTTTTATCATCATTTTATTGAGATATATTCACATACCACGCAGTCATACAAAACAAATTGTACTTTCGATTGTTTACAGTACCATTACATAGTTGTACATTCATCACCTAAATCAATCCCTGACACCTTCATTAGCACACACACAAAAATAACAAGAATAATAATTAGAGTGAAAAAGAGCAATTGAAGTAAAAAAGAACACTGGGTACCTTTGTCTGTTTGTTTCCTTCCCCTACTTTTCTACACATCCATCCATAAACTAGACAAAGTGGAGTTTGGTCCTTATGGCTTTCCCAATCCCATTGTCACCCCTCATAGGCTACATTTTTATACAACTGTCTTCGAGATTCATGGGTTCTGGGTTGTAGTTTGATAGTTTCAGGTATCCACCACCAGCTACCCCAATTCTTTAGAACCAAAAAAGGGTTGTCTAAAGTGTGCGTAAGAGTGCCCACCAGAGTGATCTCTCGGCTCGTTTTGGAATCTCTCTGCCACTGAAGCTTATTTCATTTCCTTTCACATCCCCCTTTTGGTCAAGAAGATGTTCTCCATCCCACGATGCCGGGTCTACATTCCTCCCCGGGAGTCATATTCCACGTTGCCAGGGAGATTCACTTCCCTGGGTGTCTGATCCCACGTAGGGGGGAGGGCAGTGATTTCACCTTTCAAGTTGGCTTAGCCAGAGAGAGAGGGCCACATCTGAGCAACAAAGAGGCATACAGGAGGAGACTCTTAGGCACAAATACAGGGAGGCCTAGCCTCTCCTTTGCAGCAACCGTCTTCCCAAGGGTAAAACTTATGGTAGAGGGCTCAACCCATCAAACCACCAGTCCCCTATGTCTGTGGTCATGTTAGCAACCATGGAGGTGGGGTAGGCGAATACACCTGCATTCTCCACAGGCTCCTCAAGGGGGCACTACATCTTTTTTTTTTTTTTCCTTGTTTGTCTTTTTTCTTTTTTTTTTTTTTTTTTAACTTTCCCTTCTTTTTTAAATCAACTGTATGAAAAAAAAGTTAAAAAGAAAACAAACATACAATAAAAGAACATTTCAAAGAGACCATAACAAGGGAGTAAGAAAAAGACAACTAACCTAAGATAACTGCTTAACTTCCAACATGTTCCTACTTTACCCCAAGAAAGTTACATAATATAGCAACATTTCAGTGAACTTGTTCCTACTACATCCATCAGAAATTAACAGACCATAGTCATTTCTGGGCATCCCCGGAACGTTAAATAGCTTATCTGTTCTTCTTGGATTATTGTTCCCCCTTCCTTAATTGCTCTCTACTGCTAGTTCCCCTACATTCTACATTATAAACCATTTGTTTTACATTTTTCAAAGTTCACATTAGTGGTAGCATATAATATTTCTCTTTTTGTGCCTGGCTTATTTCGCTCAGCATTATGTCTTCAAGGTTCATCCATGTTGTCATATGTTTCACCAGATCGTTCCTTCTTACTGCCGCATAGTATTCCATCGTGTGTATATACCACATTTTATTTATCCACTCATCTGTTGAAGGACATTTGGGTTGTTTCCATCTCTTGGCAATTGTGAATAATGCTGCTATGAACATTGGCGTGCAGATATCTGTTCGTGTCACTGCTTTCCGATCTTCCGGGTATATACCGAGAAGTGCAATCGCTGGATCGAATGGTAGCTCTATATCTAGTTTTCTAAGGAACTGCCAGATTGACTTCAGAGTGGCTGAACCATTATACAGTCCCACCAACAATGAATAAGAGTTCCAATTTCTCCACATCCCCTCCAGCATTTGTAGTTTCCTGTTTGTTTAATGGCAGCCATTCTAACCGGTGTTAGATGGTATCTCATTGTGGTCTTAATTTGCATCTCTCTAATAGCTAGTGAAGCTGAACATTTTTTCATGTGTTTCTTGGCCATTTGTATTTCCTCTTCAGAGAACTGTCTTTTCATATCTTTTGCCCATTTTATAATTGGGCTGTCTGTACTATTGTCATTGAGTTGTAGGATTTCTTTGTATATGCAAGATATCAGTCTTTTGTCAGATACATGGTTTCCAAAAATTTTTTCCCATTGAGTTGGCTGCCTCTTTACCTTTTTGAGAAATTCCTTTGAGGTGCAGAAACTTCTAAGCTTGAGGAGTTCCCATTTATCTATTTTCTCTTTTGTTGCTTGTGCTTTGGGTGTAAAGTCTAGGAAGTGGCCTCCTAATACAAGGTCTTGAAGATGTTTTCCTACATTATCTTCTAGGAGTTTTATGGTACTTTCTTTTATATTGAGATCTTTGGTCCATTTTGAGTTAATTTTTGTGTAGGGGGTGAGGTAGGGGTCCTCTTTCATTCTTTTGGATATGGATATCCAACTCTCCCAGCCCCATTTGTTGAAAAGACCGTTATGGCTCAGTTCAGTGACTTTGGGGGCCTTATCAAAGATCAGTTGGCCATAGATCTGAGGGTCTATCTCTGAATTCTCAATTCGATTCCATTGATCTATATGTCTATCTTTGTGCCAGTACCATGCTGTTTTGGCAACTGTGGCTTTATAATAAGCTTCAAAGTCAGGGAGTGTAAGTCCTCCCACTTCGTTTTTCTTTTTTAGAGTGTCTTTAGCAATTCGAGGCATCTTCCCTTTCCAAATAAATTTGATAACTAGCTTTTCCAAGTCTGCAAAGTAGGTTGTTGGAATTTTGATTGGGATTGCATTGAATCTGTAGATGAGTTTGGGTAGAATTGACATCTTAATGACATTTAGCCTTCCTATCCATGAACATGGAATATTTTTCCATCTTTTAAGGTCCCCTTCTATTTCTTTTAGTAGAGTTATGTAGTTTTCTTTGTATAGGTCTTTTACATCTTTGGTTAAGTTTATTCCTAGGTACTTGATTTTTTTAGTTGCTATTGAAATTGGTATCTTTTTCTTGAGTGTCTCTTCAGTTTGTTCATTTCTAGCATATAGAAACATTACTGACTTATGTGCATTAATCTTGTATCCCGCTACTTTGCTAAATTTGTTTATTAGCTCTAGTAGGTGTATCGTTGATTTCTCAGGGTTTTCTAGATATAAGATCATATCATCTGCAAACAATGACAGTTTTACTTCTTCTTTTCCAATTTGGATGCCTTTTATTTCTTTGTCTTGCCGGATTGCCCTGGCTAGCACTTCCAGCACAATGTTGAATAACAGTGGTGACAGCGGGCATCCTTGTCTTGTTCCTGATCTTAGAGGGAAGGCTTTCAGTCTCTCACCATTGAGTACTATGCTGGCTGTGGGTTTTTCATATATGCTCTTTATCATGTTGAGGAAGTTTCCTTCAATTCCTACCTTTTGAAGTGTTTTTATCAGAAAGGGAAGTTGGATTTTGTCAAATGCTTTTTCAGCATCTATTGAGATGATCAATTGATTTTTCCCCTTCGAGTTTTTAATGTGTTGTAATACATTGATTGTTTTTCTTATGTTGAACCATCCTTGCATGCCTGGAATGAACCCCACTTGGTCATGGTGTATGATTTTTTTAATGTGTCTTTGGATTCGATTTGCAAGTATTTTGTTGAGGATTTTTGCATCTATATTCATTAGGGAGATTGGCCAGTAGTTTTCCTTTTTTGTAACATCTTTGCCTGGTTTTGGTATTAGATTGATGTTAGCTTCATAAAATGAGTTAGGTAGTGTTCCATTTTCTTCAATGTTTTGAAAGAGTTTGAGTAAGATTGGTGTCAGTTCTTTCTGGAAAGTTTGGTAGAATTCCCCTGTGAAGCCATCTGGCCCTGGGCATTTATTTGTGGGAAGATTTTTGATGACTGATTGGATCTCTTTGCTTGTGATGGGTTGGTTGAGGTCTTCTATTTCTTCTCTGGTCAGTCTAGGTTGTTCATATGTTTCCAGGAAATTGTCCATTTCTTCTACATTATCCAGTTTGTTGCCATACAGTTGTTCATAATATCCTCTTATAATTTTTTTAATTTCTTCAGGATCTGCAGTTATGTCACCTTTTTCATTCATTATTTTGTTTATATGGGTCTTCTCTCTTTTTGATTTTGTCAGTCTAGCTAGGGGCTTGTCAATCTTGTTGATCTTCTCAAAGAACCAACTTTTGGTGATATTTATCCTCTCTATTGTTTTTTTGTTCTCTATGTCATTTATTTCTGCTTTAATCCTTGTTATTTCTTTTCTTGTACTTGGTTTAGGATTGGTTTGCTGTTCATTTTCTAGCTTCTTCAGTTGATCCATTAGTTCTTTGATTTTGGCTCTTTCTTCCTTTTTAATATATGCGTTTAGTGCTATAAATTTCCCCCTTAGCACTGCTTTTGCTGCATCCCATAGGTTTTGGTATGTTGTGTTCTCATTTTCATTCGTCTCTATATATTTAGCAATTTCTCTTGCTATTTCTTCTTTAACCCACTGATTGCTTAGGAGTGTATTGTTTAACCTCCAGGTATTTGTGAATTTTCTAAGTCTCTGATGGTTATTGACTTCTAATTGTATTCCATTGTGGTCAGAGAATGTGCTTTGAATAATTTCAATCTTTTTAAATTTATTGAGGCTTGTTTTATGTCCCAGCATATGATCTATTCTGGAGAAAGTTCCGTGAGCACTAGAAAAGTATGTGTATCCTGGTGATTTGGGATGTAATGTCCTGTAGATGTCTGTTAAATCTAATTCATTTATCAGATTGTTTAGGTTTTCAATTTCCTTATTGGTCTTCTGTCTGGTTGATCTATCTATAGGAGAGAGTGATGTGTTGAAGTCTCCCACAATTATTGTGGAAACATCAATTGCTTCCTTTAGTTTTGCCAGTGTTTCTCTCATGTATTTTGTGGCACCTTGATTGGGTGCATAGACATTTACGATTGTTATTTCTTCTTGCTGAATTGCCCCTTTTATTAGTATGTAGTGGCCTTCTTTGTCTCTCAAAACATCCCTGCATTTGAAGTCTATTTTATCTGAGATTAATATTGCTACACCTGCTTTCTTTTGGCTGTAGCTTGCATGAAATATTTTTTTCCATCCTTTCACTTTCAGTTTCTTTGTGTCCCTGTGTCTAAGATGAGTCTCTTGTATGCAACATATTGATGGTTCATTTTTTTTGATCCATTCTGAGAATCTATATCTTTTAATTGGGGAGTTTAATCCATTTACATTCAACGTTAAAACCGTGAAGGCATTTCTTGAATCGGCCATCTTATCCTTTGGTTTATGTTTGCCATATTTTTCCCTCTCTCTATTACTATCCTTTGTTGTACCCATACCGAATCTCTTTAGTACTGAACCTTTCTCCAAGTCTCTCTGTCCTGTCTCTGTTTCTCTGTCTGTAAGGCTCCCTTTAGTATCTCCAGTAGGGCAGGTCTCTTGTTAGCAAATTCTCTCAGCATTTGTTTGTCTGTGAAAAATTTAATCTCTCCCTCAAATTTGAAGGAGAGCTTTGCTGGATAAAGTATTCTTGGCTGGAAATTCCTCTCACTCAGAATTTTAAATATATCGTGCCAGTGCCTTCTCGCCTCCATGGTGGCTGCTGAGTAGTCACTACTTAGTCTTATGCTGTTTCCTTTGTATGTGGTGAATTGCTTTTCTCTTGCTGCTTTCAGAACTTGCTCCTTCCCTTCTATGTTTGACAGTGTGATCAGTATATGTCTCGGAGTGGGTTTTTTTTGGATTTATTCTATTTGGAGTTCGCTGAGCATTTATGATTTGTGTATTTATGTTGTTTAGAAGATTTGGGAAGTTTTCCCCAACAATTTCTTTGAATACTCTTCCTAGACCTTTACCCTTTTCTTCCTCTTCTGGGACACCAATGAGTCTTATATTCGGACGTTTCATATTATCTATCATATCCCTGAGGTCCATTTCGAGTTTTTCAATTTTTTTCCCCATTCTTTCTTATATGCTTTCATTTTCCATTCTGTCATCTTTGAGGTCACTGATTCGTTGTTCAACTTCCTCTAGTCTTGTACTATGAGTGTCCAGAATCTTTTTAATTTGGTCAACAGTTTCTTTAATTTCCATAAGATCATCCATTTTTTTATTTAGTCTTGCAATGTCTTCTTTATGCTCTTCTAGGGTCTTCTTGATTTCCTTCATATCCCGTACTATGGTCTCATTGTTCATCTTTAGTTCTTTGAGTAGCTGCTCTAGGTGCTGTGTCTCTTCTGGTATTTTGATTTGGGTGCTTGGGCTTGGGTTATCCATATCGTCTGGTTTTTTCATATGCTTTATAATTTTCTGTTGTTTTTGGCCTCGTGGCATTTGCTGAACTTGATAGGGTTCTTTTAGGGTTTGTAGACCTATTGAAGTCCTTATCTCTAATTTATCAGATCTACAGCTTCGTGGAGTACACTTTCTCTAACTAACCAGCAGGTGGCGTCCACGAGCCACCTGTTCTCCACAAGCCAGTTCCCCCCTGCTTAGCCTTTTTGGTGAGTTGGGGAGTGAGTCTTGTGGGGTCCAATTGGTGTACCAAGCTTGCGTGTGTAGTTGGTGTTGCCTGCCCTGTATGTGGGGCGTGTTTCTGGGCAGTCGGGGAGGGGGAGTGGCCCTAACAATCAAATCTCCCTGATGATCCTAGAGTTTTAAAGCTGCTGCAATAGTCTAATCCTTGAGTTCAGTCCTGCCACAGTTTGTCTCTGCCACTGACCCACAAGTCTTTGGTATTGGCGTATGGCTCCTGAGACTTGCAAGTGGGCCCCTCTTCCAGGCTGTGCACCCCGGGTCCTCTGTTGAGGGATGACTGTGCTATGTCACAGGTGAGTGCCGTCCCCCCAGGGCAGTTCTGGGCTGCTGGGCTGTGTAGGGAGGCTCCCAGTCTGCTCAAATGATGGCTGAATGGGGCTTTGTTAATTCACACTGCTCCACCTTCCCAGCTCTGGGACATTCAGCTGAGGTTGCAGGGAAGGCTAATGTCCACGCCCAGTTTTGTGGTGTGTGCCTGTTATTTGAAGCACTTCCGTCACACTGGGTTGTCTGGGGCAGCTCTGGGCTATGGGGCTGGCGATGGGCAGGAGTGTTTCCTGTCCACCAGGATGGTGGCTGTGAGCGGACACCCCCCTTTTCTTGGGAAGTTGTGGTGTTTAGTGAATTTTCTCAGCCACTGGATTATTGCCTTTTGTCTCAGAGCTCTCTTAGTTCTGCTCTTGACTTGACGTGCCCAAATTGCAAGTCTTTGAAGCTTTCTGTATTGGGCTTCTTAGAGTAATTGTTTTAGAAAAAGAAAAAAGGATTAAAAAAAAAAAAACAAAAAAAAAACAAACGGCCCTCCTCAGAGATCTAATGGGTTATTGAAATGCTAATAGACAAAGCAACCATGGCCATTTAGGAAAGGTCCACAGGGCAGAGAGATCAGCTTTGCTTCGGGATTTGCATATGCGCCTCAAGGCCTGAGCTCCGCCCTTCCCCTTTCTGTGTTCACCAGAACTCCAAAAATCCTCTGCTTTTATTTTGGAGTTTTTCGTGTTGTTTTTTTTCTATGCCTGTCTCCTCTCTGCTGGGCTGGCTGCTCTCAGAGTCTCTGGTGTCTGGTCTCAGTCTATCTATGGTTGGAGTTTGAATCAGTAGAATGAGTTTCTGATAAGAGTAGGCACTGCAGTTCTCCCTTCTCCTTCCCGGACCTGACAGCCCCTCCTCCCCCGGGACTGAGCCTGGCAGGGAGGGGCGCGGGTCCCCTGGCCGCAAAAACTTACAGATATCGCTGATCTCAGCAGTTCCACGTTTTCATGAGTGTTGTATGAAGTATGCCCAAAGACAGATTGCTCTGTGGTGTCCAGTCCACGCAGTTCCTGGCTTTTTACCTACTTTCCTGGAGGAGTAACTAAAACTTACAGCTCACCAGTCTGCCATCTTGCCCCCGACCATAACTTCTTAATTTCTTCATTCTGTAGAGGCTGGGTGTTCACATTCAACAGGATCAATAGAGACTATTTCCATAACTGTCCACTCCCATCCTCATCTCCACTAGATGTTTAATCTACACTAACACCCACATACGTCCTTTTCCCCTGTTCACATGGGACTTAGGTCTTTCCTCCACTCTGAGTCTAATCTTTTCCCTATGCTTGCCCCATTCCAGATTGGTTTTTAAAAAGGGGATTTATTGAGTTACAAATTTACAGTTCTAAGGCCATAAAAGTGTCCAAATGAAGGCATTGACAAGAAGACTCCTTCACTGAAGAATGGCCGATGGCATCTGGAAAACTCTGTTAGCTAGGAAGGCACATGGCTGGTGTCTGCTCCGGGGTTCTGGTTTCAAATGGCTTTCTCTAAAATGTCTGTTGGCTTGTCTGTCTTAGCTTATTCAGAGCAAACTCTGGGCTAGCATCTCCAAAGCATCAGCTCCAAGCATCTCTCCTAAAGTCTCTCTCAGCTGCAGCACTGAGCTCCTTCTGTCTATGAGCTTTTGTAGGTCTCCAGTGATTTAATTACCCACACTGAATGGGCAGGTAACACCTCCATGGAAATAAAAATCATAAGTTTCCACCTGACAAGAGTGGGTTAAAAGATCATGGCTCTTTTTGGGGGACATGATATATCCAAACCAGCACAATGGTGTAGGGAAGAGTCATGAAAAACCATTCCTTTTCCCCTCAACACCCTACTCCTTTTGGATTTTTGTCTAAGAGGTCAGTATTGTTTTGGTGTTCCATTAGGGTACTGTTCAAAACCACTAGGAAACCTAAAAATAATCTATTCTATTTGAGGGAAGGGGATTTTTGTCTTCCCTTAGGGAAGACAACTTTTCCCTCCCAGATTTTTATTGACTACCTACTGTGCCGGCACTGTGGCTGCTTATCATTTAGGCCTGCTTCATCCTTGACTGTTACCAGCTTTATTTGGTATAGTAGTAATTACCCCGAAAAATATTTGCGTTGGATGTGTTATATGCTTAAAGTGACACGGGAATTCTAAATGTTCTGGAGGATTATCTCTGGTGAAAGCTGGAGACTCCCTAGTGTGTCAGTAGTGTTAAGTTAGCCTAACGGTGTGATTACGGCAACTTACTTCTTTGGTGGTCCCTGGGGACGACTCCCAGTGATGATGATAATAATGATAGAAGTAACTTTTATTGAGCATTTACACATACCTGGACTACTATCAGCATTTTATGTCTGAAATGAGCCCTCTCTAGTCCTCTGAACTTTTATCACCAAAAGTAGTGGTAGAAGTCTGTAGCTATACAAAGTCCACTTGTTCAGAGATCTTGTGTCTAGGAGTACCTGTGGGACTACCTCACCCTCTTTTTTCTTTCTTTCTTTCTTTTTTTTTTTTTTTTTTTGATACTATAAAATGTTTTTTGAACTGAAATGAACTTCTGTGCAATATCGCACTGCAGCATCTCCTCTTGGAGTCCAAGTGGTGCATTCAGAAGTCAGTAGTTCCACTTAAAACAGTAGAACAATGGATCAGCTTGTCAATCACTTAAATCTCACACATGAGCATCTAAAGTCCCATTAAAGCAAAAAATCATCAGTGTCTTCTGTTTTCTTAATGGTTCTTGATGTATTATGTTTGTTAATTTGGGTCATTGTCCATGAACGAGTTTCATTTCCATTGCTTCCTGTAAGATTTTCCTGGTTTGGTTTCTCCTTAGTTTGTATAGCAGGGTTTGACACTTTGCCACCCAAGAGTTGCTTGCAATTAAGGTAGAGAGCAGTTCCTTGAACTATAAGGCTTGAGAGTCTCATTTAGCACTGGGATCTGTAGCACTCTTTGGAGTTTCTTGAGGGAACTGCTGAATTTCCTTTAAAAGGGTCAACTGCAGCTTTCCATGTGGTTTCCTTTGTCACAACAAAAATTTATTTTGTGCTCTTCTTTGTCTCAAATGATACTTTGCAGTTTTGTTACCTGAGCCACGAGGAAGACTGTTACAGATAGGTGTTTTTATGCACTCCAATTTCTGTGGCAAACTATAACCTTGAGCTTTGACATGGTTAAGCCAGTTACTTTTAAGAAGTTTGTTACTCAGAAAGGTGGCCTGAGTCTTGAGTTTTTTGTTCCTGCATCATACAGTTGCCATTTGGATTTCTTCAGAAAGTTGTACGAAAGTTTCAGCTTCTCGAAATCTATGCGCAAAATTTTTGGCAGAGGGAGTTTCTGTCATTTTCTGAGAAGAATGTTTGGTTGCCTTTATTTTGGCTTGAGAATACTTAAAGTTTGCCTCCTGAGTAGCTTTATGTTTCAGCTGTTTGCAGAAAGCCCTCACATCAAACTCTGATGACTTTTCTCTGAAGACTTTCTTTTTTCTTTACTGGCTGTCCAAGATCCGCATTGTTCTGTATATTGATCTGCATTTCTTTTGCTTCCTGGGTGCTTGCTCTTTTGTTAAAAACAGTTTATTTAGCAATCTAGTTACTCCTTTAGCCATGAAAGCTGTTGGCATTTTTTTCTTAAAGACCTCAAAATAGGGCTGTCCTAGAAATTCAGCAATATCAGAAGGAAAGATAAGATCTTTGAAGTAAGGCATTCTTTGAATCCTGGAGACTTCCTATAGCAATCCAAATAATGGTTTGTATAAGGAAATCAGCCCTTTTAAAATATCTTTGTGGAGAACCCATAACCTGCTCGCTAGTCCAACCATCACGCAGTTAAAATAATGAATTCTTGCAAACCAAGATGTTTCATGGTCAAGAGAAAAGCCTTGCAGCAACAGTCCAATAAGTGGAGTAACAACTTGCAGGCTCCCCAAATCTTCATCAACACCACCTCCACCACTGGTTAACTGGGGATGACACACTCTTGCATATTTATGGGCTGATTTTCATTGAGAGAAAACTCAGCCAGATCTTGAATTGCGCCCTCCAAATTCATATTTTTCAAGCGTCTTAAACATTATTCAATTAAGTGCCACATCAGGGTCCTGTACTGTCACTGCGCTATTGCTCCCCACTTTGGTGATCCTCACGCAGTTCCAAGGATCCAGCCCTGGCAGCATCACAGCCATCTTGAGAGACAGGGGAGGGACTGCCACCTCACCCTCTTTTGCTTCCAGTTTAATGATTAGGATTCAGACTGAAAGGTTGCAGTGACCACCTTGGTGCAATCACTTACAAAATGGTGATAGTGATGCAGCTACACATTTTCAGTAAATTTTTGATTTAGAAGAGACCTTAGAGTCTTCAACTGCATGCCTTCTCCTGAAGTAGAATCTTTTAAATACCTGGCAGGGAGCCTGGTCTCTGTGTAACCAGACTGAGTGACTGCTTCACAAGGCAGTTGATTCCACTATTTATTTATAAATAATAGAAAATACACATGAAACACTTACTTTGTGAATTATCATTTAATTCTCACACCAGCCTATACTGTGGTACTATTTTATCCATTTTTAAGTACATAAAATTGAAGCTTAGAGGTTAAACAGTTGCCCAAGGTTTTTCAGGTTGACGTCTTCCTTGAATCTCCCTTTCCTCTTACCACCCAGGCACTGCCTTCATTTCAGGTGGGAGTTGAGAATGGCAGACTCTTTATTTTTATCGGCCTCATGCTGGAGTTTGGTTTGGAGCCAGAAATTGTTGATGGGAACTGTGACTTCCAAGTACATGTCTGTGGGCAGGGCTCGGGGAAATAATTGTCTGAGGAAAAGCACCAAGGAGGAAGATGCTACTTGTTTAAGTTCTCTTTATACAATCTATTACAATCAAAAAAATTTAAATAACTTCAAATCATCAAAATATTTGAATTTTGGAGGCTGAAGACACCTTAGGAATTATCTATTTACATGCAGAATGTACTCAAAAAATGTTGCTTGAACTCAGTTTTGTTGAACCATCTCATTTATAGTTCTGGGAACAGACCTGAGGTTAAGAGATGGTGTCAGGACCAGCATCCAGGCTCACGATAGCTTTCTAATGTGTTCTATAAACAGTTAACCTCTAGCTGGAGGAAGACTGAGAGCTATTAACTAATTGTAGAAAGTTTACGGAAGTAATACATATGCCATTCTCATTAGTAGCAGCTAGTATCTAGAAGGAAAGAGATTAGTTTTTCAACTGGAGAAATTATGACTCTTTTCACATCTGAGGGCTGTGCTGTTTTAATGATTTGAATATGGCATTGGGAGTGGGTGACTCAGATCTCTTATAACTGCAGGAAGAAGCCTGAACTTTCTGAAAACTTCAAGCTAAAAATATCACACACCACACTAGCTTTAATATTGGGCCTGGAGTAAATATTTGTAAAATGTATGTCAGCAGAAAAGGCTTACCATAGAGCACTGTTGGTGCTTCATTATACTGTAAATAGAGATAGGCAACCTATTCAGTAAAAATTCTAAGTGGTACTTATTTGAGTACTTTAAATTTTTTTGAGTATATTTTAACAATAAAACTAAAGTTTGACTCTCGATAATTGGAACTTTGTCTTTTATTTTTTTTTGCACAAAACCCAAAACCAAATTTTATATCACAGAAAGATGGGTATGAGAATTTTCATGTCTCTTCAGAATTGCCCAAACATAATCTGCTTGATTTGTCTTTGTAATCACCTCTCCCCATAACTTTTATGTCTCTCCTGTGCTAGTTCCCCCTTATTTGTTTTCACAATTCCCAAGCTTTGCTTTGTCCTACTTACCTTTCCTTTCTAGATTCTTTCCTTCCATCCTTCCTGCATTCAACTAGATTTAGGGCCTGTTACATGTAAGACACTGTGTTAATTGCTTAAAATATAGTTCCTGCCTTCAGTGAGCTTACCATCTAGAGATGGAAAGAGACATGTAAAATAAATGCAAAATATTAGAGACACAGAAATCCAAAGAAAGATGCATTGAATTCCAATGGTTAGAATTTGGATACCTCTTGAAGGCTATACACCTGTCATGAAAATGAACTGCATATGTGAATGATATGGAGGTAGGGAACTTGAGAACCATTGATTTTTTTTTTTTTTTAATTTTATTGTGATTGTTCACATACCATACAATTATCCAAAGATCCAAAGTACACAATCAGTTGCCCTTGGTACCATCATACAGCTGTGCATCCATCACCACAATTAATTTTTTTCCAATTTTAAAACATTTTCATTACTCCAGAAAAGAAATAAAGACAAAAAAGAAAACTCAGTTCCTCCCCTCCCCTTAACCACCCCTCCCCCATTATTGACTCATAGTATTGGTATGGTACATTTGTTACTGTTGATGAAAGAATGTTAAAATACTGTTAACTGTAGTACATAGTTTGCAATAGGTAAATTTTTTTCCCTGTATACCCCTCTAATATTAGCTTCTAGCTATAGAGTCATACATTTGTTCTAGTTCATGAGAGAGATTTCACCATTGATTTTTAAAGATCACCTGTGCTGAGGTTCAGTAATCCAATTGTGAATACATAGAAGGCTCTTTGATTTCTGCAATGCCCTTTCATTTTTGGCACCCACGCACCTAATGAGTGTCCAGATCAAATGGATCTTTTTTTTTCCAAGCTACAGTTTTTTTTTTAATTTTTTAATTCAATTTTAAGATATATTTACATACCATACAATCAGCCAAAGTGTACAGTTGTTCACAGTACCATCATATAGTTGTGCATTTATCACCCCAATCTATTTTTTGAACATTTTCCTTGTACCAGAAAAAGTGAAAATAAGAATAAAAAATAAAAGTAAAGAAGAACACCCAAAACACCCTGCCACCCTATTTTTCATTTATTTTTTTTTGTTCCCATTTTTCTATTCATCCATCTATATGCTGGATAAAGGGAGTGTGATTCGTAAGGCTTTCACAATCACACTGTCACCTCTTGTAAGCTACATTGCTATACAATCATCAAGAGTCAAGGCTACTAGCTTGCAGTTTGATAGTTTCAGGTATTTACTTCTAGCTATTTCAGTGCATTAAAACCTAAAAAGGGTTATCTTTATAGTGCATAAGAATGCCCACCAGAGTGACCTCTCGACTCCATTTGAAATCTCTCAGCCACTGAAACTTGATTTCATTTCATTTCGCATCCCACTTTTGGTCAAGAAGATGTTCTCAGTCCCATGATGTCGGGTCCAGATGCATCCCTGGGAGTCATATCCTGCATTGCTAGGGAGATTTATACCCCTGGGTGTGAGATCCCACCTGGGGGGAGGGCAGTGAGTTCACCCACTGAGTTGCCTGCGGAGTTGGCTTATCTAAAGAGAGAGGGCCACATCTGAGCAACAAAGAGGTATTCGGGGTGAGACTCTTAGGCACAATTATAAGCAGGTTTACCCTCTCCTTTGCAGTGACGAGCTTCATAAGGGCAAGTCCCGTAATAGAGGGCCTGGCACATCAAACTGCCAGTCCTCAATGTTTGTGAGAACATCAGCAGCAATCCAGGTGAGGAAGCCCAACACCCCTGCATTTTCCCCCAGCTCCTCAGGGGGGGCCTGCATATATATATTTTCATTCTCTGCCCATATTACTTTGGGATGTGTCGCTATTTCACACTAACGTATTCAAACCTACCAGGTCTCACTTCCTATTAAAAGTTTCATGTAATTATGGTATTTGAATGAACTGTGAGAGTTAAATTTTTTAAGAAATATGCATGTTGCACCAACTAAACATCTTTTCCCTTGGTCTCACATGGAATTTGAAGTTTTAAAATGCAGTCAGGATGCAGTCTCAAAAGTCTATTCTTGGGGGAGGAACCTAAGATGGCGACTAGGTGAGACAGAGAAAAAAACACCTCCGTGGAAAACACTAGATAAAAAACCAGAAAGGACCCAGAACACCACTTCCAGAGTAGCACTAGCCGGACAAGTTCTGCTAAAGCCACAGGGAACATGCGTTTGGTGAAACCAGGAGTCTGCATTCTGAAACGAGTGAGTAGGCTGAATCCCTCAGCCACACTTCAGTGTGAGGAAATGTTGGGTTGGCATTTTTTTTAAAAAGAAAAGAAGCCTGGGAACAGCTACAGATAAGACAGGAGCGATCTGGACTAACGCCCTGATGTCTGGGGTGGAGGATACCCCTTCCCACACCCACTGCTGATTGTCTCAGGTCTAGGGGAGCAAAGGGGAGATGCATGACTTGCAGCCGTCTCCCCAGCGGGCGGGGCTACTCCTGCCCAGGGCCGAACACACAGCACAGAGCCGAGCCAAGAAACCGAGCCTGACAGGGAGTCTTCCCTGCAGCACCGCTCATACAACACAATATCGGCCGTGGACAGTGGCCTTGAATACACTCACGGCTGATTGTCCTGGAGCTGGGAGAGTGGAGCTGTGTGGAAAGGGGGAAGTTAACGCGTCCCATTCAACCATCTTTGAAGTGGGCTGGGAACGCCCCTACACAGCCCGGCGGCCCAGGGCTTCCCTGGAGGCTGGTGCTCACTTGTGACGTGGCATGGCCCTCCCCTCCTCAGCAGAGGTCCTGGAAAAGCACAGCAGGGAGGAGGGAACCGCTCGGAAATCCCAGGGAACCTACGCCAATACCAGGGACTTTTGTGTCAGCGGCAGAGAACAGCCTTAAATCTCCGGGAACACCTGGGAGGTTTGATTGTTAAACCTGCCCTTCCTCCATAACTGCTCAGGCACACGCCCCTCATTGAGGGCAGACAGCACTGACAACACACCCAAATTAAGTGCACCAATTGGACCCCAAAAGAATCAGATCCCCACATACCACAAAGTTGGGGAGAACTGACTTGAGGGGAATAAGTGACTCACAGACGCCATCTGCTGGTTAATTAGAGAAAGTGTATGTCACCAAGCTGCAATTCTAACAAATTAAAGATCAAGTAAAGCAAATGCCAAGAGGCCAAAAACAACAGAAAATCTTAAAGCATATGATAAAATCAGACGACATGGAGAACCCAAACCCAAACACTCAAATCAAAAGATCCGAAGACACACAGTTCCTGGCGGAATTAATCAAAGAACTACAGACAGGCAAAGAGAGCATGGCACGGGATATAAAAGACTTGAAGAAGAGTATGGCACAGAATTTAAAAGACATAAAGAAGACCCTAGAAGAGCATAAAGAAGATATTGCAAGAGTAAATAAAAAAATAGAAGATCTTATGGAAATTAAAGAAACTGTAGGCCAAATTAAAAAGACTCTGAATACTCATAATACAAGATTAGAGGAAGCTGAACAACAACTCAGCCTCCTTGAGGACCACAGAACAGAAAATGAAAGAACAAAAGAAAGAATGGGGAAAAAAAATGAAAAAATCGAAATAGATCTCAGGGATATGATAGACAAAATAAAATGTCCAAATTTAAGACTCATTGGTGTCCCAGAAGGGGAGGAGAAGGGTAAAGGTCTAGAAAGAGTATTCAAAGAAATTGTCGGGGAAAACTTTCCAAACCTTCTACAGAATATAAATACACAAAGCGTAAATGCCCAGCCAACTCCAAATAGAATAAATTCAAACAAACCCACTCCAAGACATATTCTGATCAGACTGTCAAATACAGAAGAGAAAGAGCAAGTTCTGAAAGCAGCAAGAGAAAAGCAATTCACCACATACAAAGGAAACAACATAAGACTAAGTAGTGACTACCCAGCGGCCACCATGGAGGCAAGAAGGCAGTGGCATGACATTTAAAATTCTGAGAGAGGAAAATTTCCAACCAAGAATTCTTTATCCAGCAAAACTCTCCTTCAAATTTGAGGCAGAGCTTAAATTTTTCACAGACAAACAAATGCTGAGAGAGTTTGCTAATAAAAGACCTGCTCTACTTCAGATACTAAAGCGAGCCCTACTGACAGAGAAACAAAGAAATGAGAGAGAGATATAGAGACTTTTAACAGACATATATAGAATATTACATCCCAGGTCACTGGGACACACATTCTTCACTAGTGATCACGGTTCTTTCTCCAGAATGTACTGTATGCAGGGACATAAAAGCAAGCCCCAATAAAATAAAAAATGAAAAAATGAATTTGTTCAAAGCACATTCACTGACCACAGTGGAATACAAATAGAAGTCAATAACTGTCAGAGACTTGGAGAATTCACAAACACCTGAAGGATAAAAATGAGGGGGAGATGAAAACATTCCCGGACAATCAAAAGCTGAGGAACTTAGTCACCAGTAAATTAATCCTAAGCAGGCTGAAAGGAAGGTACACTAAACAATTGACTGAAACCACATGAAGAAATAAAGATTTCCAGTAAAGATCACATGGTAAATATAAATACCAATACTACTGTATTGTTGATTTATAACTCCACTGTTTACTTCCTACAGGATCTAAAATACATAAACTGTAATGATAAATCGCTGGTTTTGGACTCAATGTAAAATATGTAATTCTTGACAAGAACTACATAAAGGTGGGGGAATGGGGGAGTGTAGGAACACAGTTTACATGTCCTATTGAAGTTAAGTTGGTATCAAAGAAAAACAAGATTGTTACAGATTTAAGATGTTAAATTTAAGCCCCATGGTAAACACAAAGAAAGTATCAGAGAATATGACCAAAGAGATGAAAAGTAGAGTAGGGGTTCCAAGAAGTGGGGGAAGGGGCAATGGGGAGTTAAGAAATGAGAGTAGGGTTTTTGTTTGGGGTGAAGGGAAACTTCTAGAAATGGGTGGTCGGAAGGTGGTAGCATTGAAACATTCTAAATGTGATTAATCCCACTAAGGGAATGCTAGGGAGGGGTCGAATAGGAAGATTTAGGCTATATATATCTTTCCACAATTGAAAAAAGAAAATAAGACAGTCTAAATAGTTGACAATTAAATGCCAAGGATGATCCTGGATGGGATCTGAGGTCGGAGGAGATACTCAAAGGGACACAGATGGGACACAAGAAAAAAAAAAAAGGAAACACAGAATGTAAGCTTTATATCAATGTTGAATTTCTTGAACTTCTTAGCTGCGTTTAATGAGATTGCATAAAATAATGTTCTTGTCCATGGGAAAGGTATATGTGAATTATATTGTTTGTTCAAAGATACGTGCAGCTTGCTCTCATATGTTCAGAGGACAGAGCAATAGCTGATGGGTGTTAGGGAGGGAGGGAGGGAGGAAGAGAGGGAGGGAAAGAAAGAGACAGGATCTTAAAGGTGATGGATCGGGGGATCGGGGGAGGGGGATCGGGGTATGATGGAGTTCTATGTATGGGGTTTGTACTGTTTTTACAACTGTTCCTGTAAGATTGAACTTATTTCAAAATAAAATTTATTATTAAAAAAAAATGCAGTCAGTATTGTAGTTTACCCTTTAGCCTGATTTGCCCTAGTCCTAACTACATCTCCTTCATTCATATCTCTAATTGAAGTCTGGATTCTTTCTCAGCTTTTCAAACAGTTGCTGTATGTGCTAATACTGACATTCATATCTGCTGAGTTCTAGCTCTGAGTTTCAGGTGTCACACAGATACCCAACGTTCCAGGGATCAATCAGGTTTTACACAAAGAGATTAGCATCTCAGAGTCTGGAGATAGCCATTACAATTCAGGACTAGATGTGACTGCTGTAAGAGCTTATAATCTAGGGACTATTACAATAAGCATTCCCCGATAAGCTGTGCTCTAAGGTTCAATTCTGAGTTTACACATTGTAGTTAGTCCATATTGGTGAGGCATTATAGTGTTTGCCTTTGTTTCTTGTGTAGTTCACCAAATGGTTCTTTTTTTATTCTCTATGTAGACCACAGGTACATTTTGGCACTTGCTAATGATCTCAGTTTTGAACAGTCTGTACTATAGACTCTGTGAAATATGTAAACAATTGATAATCAAGAGGGCCCCTTCAAGGAAAACATTAATGATTTATTCTTCAAGATTTTTCAAGTGTGATTTATGGATCAGGTCAGATCATTGGAAAGACATTTGTATCTCAAGATTGTTATTCAGTAGGTTTTATCAAACTTGTGAAGGTTTAATAAACTTTTAATAGGCACCCACTACTCTGCTAAGTGCTGGGGACAGAGATAAATGAGACACGACTTTTATCCAAGAGGAGCTTATAGTCTCCCTAAAGAAAGAGACCCATATATAGATAATTTTAATAAAATGTTGTAAGTGCAGCAAAAAGCTATGAACACAGTACCATATGAGCTGATCAAAAGGAATTTAGTCCAGCCTGGAAATTCAGGGAAAGCGTCTTGGAAATTATGCCCCTGAGCTCAGTCTTGATTGATAAATATGACTTAGTCTGAAATGTATGGATGCGGTGGTAAGGGAGGCCTTCCAGTAGAGGGAAACTTTGGGTGATATGAAACAGTATTGTGTGTGCACTAAAATACAAATAGTTCAGTTGTAAGGTGGAAGATGACAGCAGATGAGATTAAAGAGAATACACAGGCTGAGTTACAGAGGGCCTTTTGTGCCCTACTAATTTAGTCTCTGCTTCAATCAAAAGTTGATATAAGAAATATATCTGTAGGTCTGGTAAAAATGTCTTTGAGGACATGATTTATTATGTTATTCAGGGTGTTTTATATAAAGACTTAAGAGACCGGTTGCTTACACAGCTTGGGAGAAGGAATCTCTCCTAGTGAAATGATTTTCAACATTTTGTCAGTAAGTTGTGTGTGTAACCCTTCTTTTTTCCCTTCTTTGCTTTGTTTTTGGAGAAGGGTAAAGCCTAGTGTTTCATTTACCTATTGCATGTTGCTTTAGCTTAGGTGTTCTGATCTAAGTTATCTTTTCCACCTCACACCACCTCCCAATCCTTGACTTTTCCCTACCTGCTTCTATTATAGCATGTATTCTGTTGTATTTGTATGTATCTATAGCCATTTCCTTTTTTCTAGTAGAACATAAATTCCTTAATGGCAGACAGCATATCTGTTTCACCTTTTTAAGCCTTGGCAAGTAGTGGGTGCTTAGTAAATATTTGAATGAATGAATGAATAATTGATTAGTTCATTTTGGGCTTCATTTTACTTGTACCTGTTTTTAACTTCTGCTTCAAATCCTTTTTGTAAATAGGATAGATATAAATAAGATACAAATGTACTTAGTGGTATGGGGCTTCATATATCTTAAACCCCCAGTTTTTTAATACATATAGAGGACATGATATTATCGTAGTGGTTACCATTTATTGGGTGCCTGCTACATGCCAGGTACTTTCCTTCAAATGGACCTTTCTCAGTGCCATTGCATGTGCTGTCCCTTGTTTGGAGTGCTCTTCCATCGGAACTTCTGCTAGCTGCCTTTTTCTCATCATTTAGATCTCAGCTCAAGGCTCAAGTATTACCTCTTCAGAGAGTCTTTCTTGATTGCTTCTAGCTGAAATAGTCCTTTCCTTCTCTCTCATTTTTTTCTAGAAAGTCTACTTTTACACACTCAAGCATTATTAGTGTTTCTATCATCTTGCTCTAATAGTACTTTGATCACACCACTATAATAACTCTTAAAATACTGTATTAACATATGGTCTTTATTTATTCATCTCTCATCTTCTAGAGTATGAGTCCCTAGGGGATAAATATGGTATTTCATTTTTTTTTTTTGTTTCCATTGCCTAGTATGAAGCAGTTGTTGAGTAAAAATTTGTTTAATGAATGAAAATCTCTTTAAAATGTTAGATTCAGAGGAGAATAACATGTTTTTGTTTTAAGAAAATCTGTTAATGGAAGTTAGAATAGGTGATACAGAGGTGAGTAAGTATGCAAAAAAGAGTTAGCATAACAGGTTTTAGACTTGCAAGGTAGGCCCTTGGGTGGTGTCTGGGACCTTAGATTTTGGTTGAGCTCCCTATTACTTGACTTGTAAGATTGGATCACTGTGCCTAAACTGTTTGTGCAAACAATGTGATTTATGCTGAACACATGCTTTCCTTCTTGGAGTCTGGAATTTTGGTACTTGATGGGCGGAGGGCGTCTATGCGACTAGCCCCCAATAAAAACCTTGGGCACTGAGTCTCTAATGCTTTTTCCTGGTAGACACCATTTCACATGTGTTGTCACAACTTGATGCTGGACGAATTAAGTATGTGCCATGTGACTCCATGGGGAGAAGATTTTTGGAAATTTGTGCCTGATTTCCTCCAGACTTCACCCCATGCATCTTTCCCTTTGCTGATTTTGCTTTGTAGTAAATATTGGTATCATAAATCCTATATGCTGAATTTTGTGAGTCGTCTTAACAAATCATCAAACCTGCAGGTAGTCTTGGGGATCCCTGACACAATAATTCAGGTAAATTCTCTCTGCTTCTAGTTGGGGGAGAGATAATAGATAAAAAAGAAAAAAAAGAAAAAATAAAGAAATGGTAATTCTGTTAAGATAATTAAAATTGGTTGATTGATAGAGTGTCTGGGTAGCTACTTTAGATTGGGTGTTCAGCAAAAAATTTCTCTGAAGATGTAGCATTTAAACTGAGTTCTGAGTGACAAGAAGAATCCAACCATTGGCATATGGGGAAAGAGCATTTTGTGAGAGGGAATAGTCAGTGCAGAGGCTCAAAGGTGAAACTCTGTTGTTTTTGAAGAGGAGAGAGAAAGACAGATAACCAGAAGATAGGGGGCAAACAAGAGAGTGGTATAAGATAGGCATGGACAGATAGCTGTTTAAGGTATGTAAGCTACTGTGAGGGGTTTGGAATTTTTTCAAGTGCATTGTGAAGCCTTGGAGAGGTTACAGGCAGGGGAGAAACAAAGATTTGATTCATGGTTTCAAAACACCACTCCAGCTGTATATACAGAGAATGGAATTCAGTGGATCAAGAGTGGCTGCAGGGAGACCATTTGGGAGGTTCTCACAGTAGTCTGTGTCAGAGATATTAGAGGCTTGGACAAGGGTAGTAATTTGGAGATGGTGAAAAGTCAATGGATTTGAGCAACATTTTGGAGGTAGAGCCAACAGGGGCTTGATATTTAGGCAATGAGGATAGAAGAGGTTTCAAAATAACTTGGAGAATTTTTAGCTTGAGCAATTGGATGGATAGTGGTGTCATTTATGAAAATGAAAGAAAGTGAGGCAAATACAGGTTTGAAAACAAAATCAAGAATTTTGTTTTGAGATCTATGATATCCAAATAGAAGTGTCAAATAGGCAGCTGACATAGGGTCTCAGTTTCTGAAAATAGTGACTTTGTCTTTTATTCATTAAATATTTATTGAGTGCTCACCAGTTGCCAAATACTTCGATAGAGTGAGGAATAAAATGATGATTACAACAGTCTCTTGAGCAAGTATTAGTTTAGAAAGGAAGGCAGGCCATTATAGATAAGTAAGTGTTGTAGGGCTGTACGTGCACAGGGTGATTAGCAGGCCCATCAAAATGGCACCTTTACTTTTAAATCTTACATTTTTCTCCAAAATGTATTATTCACTGTTGCTTTCACAATTCTATTGCAGCAGACTTTTAATTTTGGTTTCAATTAATGAATAATGACAGCTTCATATTTTCTTCTCCAGCAACATCTAAAGCAATTAATTTACTTTTGAACTTAGTTTTATGAATTTTAAAGTTATTTTGTGTAGGGAGCAGTCTATATTAAAGACCTATGCAAGTATTTCAAATGGAGTCGAGAGGTCACTCTGGTGGACATTCTTATGCACTATATAGATAACACCTCTTAGGTTTTAATGTATTGGAATAGCTAGAAGTAAATACCTGAAACTACCAAACTCCAACCCAGCAGTCTGGACTCCTGAAGACAATTATATAATAATGTAGATTACAAGGGGTGACAGTGTGATTGTGAAGACCTTGTGGATCACACCCCCTTTATCTAGTGTATGGATGAGTAGAAAAATGGGGATAAAAACTAAAGGACAAATGGGGTGGGATGGGGGGATGATTTAGGTGTTCTTTTTTCACTTTTATTGTTTATTCTTGTTCTGGTTCTTTCTGATGTAAGGAAAAAGTTCAGAGATAGATTGTGGTGATGAATGCATAACTATGTTATCATACTGTGGACAGTGGATTGTATACCATGGATGATTGTATGGTGTGCGAATGTATTTCAATAAAACTGAATTTAATAAAAAAAAAATTAAATGAGCTACATGATTTAAAAAAAAAAAAAGACCAATGCAAGTCTATTTTGGTAGTTACTGTTTTTTCCCTCTTGTATTTTATACTTGGTGATATCTTCATCTGTTAGTTAATATGCTTTTCTTTAAGTAGAATCCATTTCCCCTAGATTTTACTCCCCTCCCTCTCTTTTGGAGACATCTGTCTTTCTCTTTCTCTCTCCTTCTCTCTCTTCCTCTTTCCCTCCCTCTCCACATGCATATACATATATACACACTTGTTCATATATACACGTACACACACATACATACAGATCTATGGATAGATATACTCTGTCTTTACCATGTCTAGTTATTGAATTTTCTCAGTAACTCTACTTGGTTCCTATTCAGAAGTATAGATTCAGGAAGGGAATATACAAAAATCTCATTGTAGATAGGAACTTGATCTCACTGCTATTTCCTTGAGTGCCTCATTTCATGTGACTGCTTTGGCTAGTTTTGTGATGTTTCCCCTTCCTTTCATTGCTTTGTGATTATTTTTCTCTTCAGAGTTACCTGCTTGATTGGAGAGATAATAAATTCAAGTAGATATTGCTCACATGTTTTTTTTTTTTAAAGATATAACTTCCCTTGATTAAGAAAGCATTTTGCTTAAATGTTGCTCATTGTTCTTCAGGTACATTGTTTTGGCTGTCCTAGTTCCCTTGAGTATGGTTGTCAGGTTTCACAATTAATGATACATTTTTATTATTTACTTATGCTTAGCACTACAAGGATTATTAATTAGAACATCTGTAATTAGGTTCAGAATGACAGTGATGATTTAGTTGGGAAAGAAATCATCCATGTTGTGATATAAGTTGTCTTCTGCCTTGAATCTTTTCTCTATAATGAATCACCTTGCTTTTGACTGAGAAAAATGTTATAACATTTCAAAAATTAAAGATGATCTTTTGTTTTAATTTAATTGTTTATATTTGTGTATTATATGTGCATATTAGCTTCCATGAAGAACAAGTATATTCTGACTCTGTCATGTGAAACATTAGAGATTATATTATTTTCAGGGTCATACAGATGTAGTTATAGCTTTTGGCTGTCCGAAATGACCTTATTACATTTTAATTACATCTCAGTGTTAAATTACATCTCATTTTTGTACTCTTCTAGATTGACTATTCTAGATTGCCAAGTATTATAGATCACCTATGTAGACCTGTGGTTTTACTAATTTTCATGTAGGTTTTATTTCCCAATGTCTTTAGAGGAGATTGTGTAGTCTGTATTCTTTTCAGCAAGCATTTATTACTTACAAAAAAAATAAAATAAAATTAGAAACTCTCTGAACACCCTCAGTAATCACATTTCATCTGTGTTTACTTTTCAGTTTTTTATTTTAAGAGTACTCCTTCAGTTAAAAAAATCAAAATAACATGAGATTTTATAGTGAGATGCCCCTAACTTTATAATTTAATTTTAACCTTATTTGAAGAAAAGCATTGTATTTATATTCTTTTTATATTGTTTATTGATACTAGTTATGAATTTTTTTGTGTGCTTAGGATGAAAAACATTACTAATAGAAATAATAATTTTTTTTTGAAGGCAGAGTGGCCAAAGTTGAGAGAGCCCTAAGTATATTTTGATTGAAGTAGTCATACATATTTATTTTGTTTGATCTAAAAATTTATATCTACCATCTTCTTTTGGTATTATACAATTGGCTTCTGCTTTCTGTATGTTGGAAATCAGTGGCTAATAAGAGAAGAAATAAACTTGGAATGCTTTTCTGGTTATTTTGAAGTCCTGGGAAGAAAACTGAGGCTTTAATAGCAACAGTAATAAAAGTGGTAGCTAGCAGTTGAGTATCAAGCACTGTGCCTAGTATTTCATATACATTTCATTTAATTTTTACAACACTATTTGATTTATTCTATTATTTCCATTTCACAGGTGTTTAATCAAAGAGAGTAGTAGTCCTACTGTATAGGTCCAGTGATACTTGGGTACTCTTATATATTCCCTTCTGAGGGAGACTAATAAACTTCAGGGCAACTGAAAAGGATGAGGAAAATACTTATGAAAAGGAATTGATAGGCATTTTCAAATGGTTTCTACCAAATTCTACTCTTAAGTTAAGCTGAGTCTCTCAGAAAGCTCTTCTAAAGTTAAACTTCATAGAGAAAGTTGAGACTATAAGCTTTGAATTCCCTCAACTCACCTTCTTAACATCTTCAGCCTTTTCTGTCCAGCCAGAAGATGAAATGTCCTGTATCATTCACAACCCCCAAACCTGAGCACTTGCATGTCTTTTGGGAATTTAACCCATTCTTCATCTTTCTGTCTCCAGTGTTTTCCTCCTCAATTTCCCTAAGTGCATGAACACCTTCTAATAATAATTCAGCAACAAAGAAACCCTTCCATTTATTTTACATTTGAGTTTTTAGTATGTGCTAAAGACTACTACATAAAGACAAAAAAAAAAAAAAGCCCCATCCTTCAAAGGGCTTAAGAGTCCGGTAGAGGGAAAAACACATGTAAAATGTTAATGTTGATATTAAATACATGAATATATAAGGGAAAAAGGCATGTTTTCATAAAAGTCTTTTAGGTATTATGGTAGAAGTCTATATGGGAGTGTAAAAGAAAGGACTGGCTGATTTTCTGGGGAATGGTGGTTAACAAAGGAAATGTAATGTTTTAATTGATCCTGCAGTCTCCTTTAGTTATATCATACTGTCTCTCATCTTTCCATATAGTTCATGTGTTTGAATAAAGAAACATCTGTGTTTACTGTCTATACTTCCTCTGTCATTCATTCCTCAATCCCTGCACTCTACTCCAGTACTCTATATTAGAATCACTCATATTTGTTGAATGACTAGAATGAAAATGGCCTATAATTGCTAATATTTATATATCTCTTGCCTTTTGCCAGATACTGTAATATGTGTTTTACATATAGCAACTTGCTTAATCTTTACTCTATGACATAGCTCCTATTACTATCCCCGTTTTAGAGATGAGGCAGCTGGGGGACAGAGAAGTTTAGGAAAATGTCCAGCATCACAGTAAGTGGTTTCAAATCCAGGCAGTTTAACTCCAGGATTGATGCATTGTGAATGACTGAGTGAACCTGGTTCCCTTTTATCCATGTCTCTGCATGCAGATGTCAGTATATTAAAAGCCACTGATTTCCAAGGCATACATTTTTTCTAGTTGTAATCGACTGTCTTTCTTCTTTCCTTCTTTCCTTCTTCTTTCCTTCCCTCCCTCCCTTTCTATCTTCAGTTTGCTTGTTTAGGAAGCTTTTAACACTTTTATAACCAAGTACTAATCTAGGCACTGGGAATTATAGAGATAAAGGATAGGCCCCACTGCCAAACTAACTTGTAGTCTGATGGGAGAAGATGAAGAAAATAGACAATTTTAATATGCTGTAATAAGTGCTATAATTGAACAAACCTGGGTGGGGGGTAGCACTTAGCCCAGCCAGATTTTGTTGGAAAAATAGGGCATAGCCAAGGAGGATAGGAATCCTAGGTTTTTGTTTTTTTTTTTTTTTTAATAAATGTAGAATGGGGTGCAGTTGCTACTTCAAACCTTCAGAATTTCTCTTTTACTTATTTGCATGGTTGCCTTTTTGCTTCTTTTTTCTTCTTTGTGATATTCTTCTACTCTCCAATCTGTTCACTTTATTTTTTTTACTGTACTCTGGTCTCCAGATAAGAATTATTCTTAATTCCTTCTTAGTTTATTTCTTTCATCCTCTTTAAGAACTCTGTTTTATCCAATTGTTCTAGTTTGCTAATGCTGCCAGAATGCAAAACACCAGAAATGGATTGGCTTTTAAGGAGGTTTACTTGGTTACACAGTTACAGTTTTAAGGCCATAAAGTACATCCAAGGTAACACATCAGCAATCGGGTACATTCACTGGAGGATGGCCGATGGTGTCCGGAAAACCTCTGTTAGCTAGGAAGGCACGTGACCAGCGTCTGCTCCAAAGTTCTGGTTTCAAAATGGCTTTCTCCCAGGACTTCCTCTCTAGGCTGCAGTTCCTCAAAAATGTCACTCTTAGTTGCACTTGGGGTATTTGTCCTCTCTTAGCTTCTCTGGAGCAAGAGCCTGCTTTCAATGGCCATCTTCAAACTGTCTCTTATCTGTAGCTCCAGTATTTCTTCAAAGTGTCCGCCTTGGCTGTAGCTCCTCTTCAGAATGTCACTTGTAGCTGCATTGAGTTCCTTCTGTTTGTCAGCTCATTTATATGGCTCCACTGATCAAGGCCCACCCTGAATTGGTGGGGCCAGACATCCATGGAAATATCTCATCAGAATTATCACCTACAGTTGGGTGGGTCACATTTCCATGCAAACAACCCAATGCAAACATTCCAACTTAATCCCCACTAATATGTCTGCCCCACAAGATTGCATCAAAGAATATGGCTTTTTCTGGGGGACATAATACATTCAAACCAGCACACCAATACAGTAGGAACTTTAGTTTACTTTCCTTCAGCTCCTTGTCTTCCTATCTAGCAGGGGGCCAGTTAAGTATAAAGTACTCACGGTCTGGTTTCTGCAGCAAAGAAGATGGATCTGGCTCATACTCTTGAGGAAATAGAAATTTCATTTGTTCTTCCTGGAACCTCTCCATTAAATCTGTTGTGCCAAATTTAGTGTTTCTTGGGTATGTGGCTTTAAATGTGGCAAGCTTTTCCATTTGCTCTGGCTCTGAGCATCTTAGATATTGATACTTGCTATAGACTGGTTTCTCCTAAGTACCAAACACAGCCTCCTATTAAACCACAACAACAAAAAACAAACAAACGTGGTAGGTAATACTATAAGGAGAGGCAAGATTTGACTCTGGATTCAAACTGAGGTTGAGTCCTAACACTCTGCCACTTATTAGCAGGGTAACCTTGGGCTTTAACTTCCCTGTGTGTTAATTTTCTCACCTTTAGTATGAGCAAACAAATAGTGACTACCTTATCAAGGAGTTTAGGGGATTAAATGAGTTAATACCTGTGAAAGTTATAACAGTGAGTAGCACATTGATAAACAGAAAGACATTCAATAAAAGCCTAGGTTTTTTTTTTTTTTTTACTTTTTTTATTGTGAAATATAACGTGTACAGAAAACTGAAAACTTTCAAAGTACAGTTTAACAAGTAGCGAGCAAATTTCAAAGAACGTTATGGGTTACAGTACCATAATTTCAGATATTTCCTTATTGTGAAATATAACATATATACGTAAAGGTGATAACTTTCAAAGTACGTTTTAACAAGTAGCTGTAGAGAAAATTATGGGTTACACTTCCACCATTTCAGTTCTTTACTTCTAACTATTCTAATACCCTAGCAACTAAGAAAAGGAAAATTATATAGATTCAGCTTTCATAATCCTTTGTTAAATCCTATCTTGTCTGATGCTACCCCTTCCTCTCGTTTGATCACTGTCTTAATCTTCAGAAATATCTGTGCAATGACCACACTAACTTGTTCATTTTGGAAAGGGATGTCAACGTTATGGTGAAGGGGGATGCATCTGTTTGATGTTCTTGAAGAGACTGTTGCCTCTGGGTTTGGGGACTTATCTACCATAGGAACGCTCTGGAGGTTTTAAGTTCCTGAAAAATAAACTTAGTAGTGAAACTTTTATAGAGTCTCAGATAGGAACCTATGTATTCTTTAGTGTTTTGGGGAATACTGTGGATTTGGGCTTGGCATACTGTAGCCATTTGGAATATCTAGGTGAAGCTTGCCTAAGACTAACCTCTGGGATAGCCTTTAGACTCAATTTGAGATTTCTTAGCCACTGAAACCTTGTTTTGTAAGCCTAGGATTGTAATCTTTCCTGCTTCAGTCCTATTTTTTTTTTTTTTTTTTTTTTTGTCCAAATATTTGGCTCCTGACTTGCTGTCTCTTCTGCCTTAATTGTGCATCAGGGATCTAATTTTACTTTAAAGTGTGTTCATTTATTTCCCTTCTCCTTGTGGTTCTCCTCTGCTAATCTCAGTTTTCACAGTTCTCATTTCCTTTTGTGATGGAAAATAACTGGAGCGATTGCCAGGAAGATACTACATTGTTGTTATCAGTGATGATTTTATGGCTCATTAGAAGAGGTTTATAGTAACAAAATAGGTGGTTGTTTCACATAGCAATAAGAATTATTTAGAAGATAAAACTATTTTTCCCATGCTTATTTTAGTCATGCATATTTGTTTATTGTAAAAGATAAGAACATTACAGAAATAATAAAACTTAAAAATTTTAAGATGTGTTCACCAAATATTTATTGAGTAACTATTATGTGATAAGACACTTTAGGGTGTTGGAACACAATTGCTATAATAGTTTGGTGCATATTCTTATGGCTTTTTTCTTTTAAAGGTCTGTGTAATCATATAAGTAATGTTATTTATTAAAATAAATCCACACTTAAAAATTCTCTCTTGAGTTTTGCTTTTTGTCACAAAATAATATACTTTAGATGGTTTCTATGTTAGAATATATGGATTTACCTCAGTCTTTTAAACTACTTGATAGTATTTTGTTGAATGGATATATCATAATTAAGTTAATAAAACTTCTATTGCTGGATTCCTGATGGTTTTTGGTGTTTTATTATTATAAGTAGTGGTATAATATGGTATTCTTTTACATATATATCTTTGGCATATGCTTCTGGAGGATAAATTTCTAGTGCTGGAATTCTTGGGTCAAATGATATATTAATTTAGAAACTTAATGAATTAAAAAAGATTGCTCTTTTTAAAATATCAGCCTTCTTGTCTGTTTCCCCATATCTTCAGCAACACTGGGTATTATCAGTCATTATATGCTCTGTCAGTCTAGTAGGTAAATATGTTTCATTGTTTTAATTTGCATTTTTAAAATTTTTAGTGAAGTTGTCATTTCTTTAATATGTTTTTTGGCCAGTTGTATTTTATATATTGTGATCAGTTCTGTGTTCATGTCCTTGGCCCAATTTCTGTTGGGTTGTTTTTTATCTTATTGATTTGTAAGATATTGATATATAAGAGAAGCTTTTTTTTTAAATGCAATTTTATTGAGATATATACACCCACACCATATAAATCATCCTGAGTATATAACCAGTAGCTCACTGTATCATCATATGGTTGTGTGTTCATCACCACAATCAATTTTAGAACATTTTCATTACTCCAAAATAAAGAAAAAAATAAAATAAGAAAGAGCACCCAAAACATCCCATATCCCTTATTCATCCCTCCCATTATTTATATATATATATATTTGTCTTTATTTTATAACTCATCTGCCCATATACTGGATAAAGGGAGTGTCAGTCACTAGGAATAGCTATGTAATGCAAAAGAATAACCTCCAGAATGACCTCTCATTTGAAATCTCTCTATTTTGTTTCATTTCTTTTCCCCCTTTTGGTCAAGAAGGCATTCTCAATCCATGATATCAGGGCCAGGCTCATCCCTGGGAGTCATGTCCCATGTGCTAGGGAGACTTACACCCCTGGAAGTAATGTCCCACGTAGGGGAGAGGGTAGTGAGTTTATATGCTGAGTTGGCTGAGAGAGAGGCCACATCTGAGCAACAAAAGAGGCTCATAGGCATAATTATAAGTATGGTTAGCTTCTCCTTTGCAGGAATAAGTTTCAAAAGGGCAAGCCCCAAGATCTAGGGCTTGACTTACTAAACTGCGAGAATATTAGGAATTCCCCAGGTGGGGAAGTTTAATATTTCCACATTTTCCCCCAGTATTTTGCAAATACTTTTTTATTTCCTGCCCAAAATACTCTGGGATGTATTGGGCTATTACATTAACCCATGCAGAATAACATGATCTCATTCCCTATTCTAGGTTCTTTGTAATTATGTTGTTTAAATAAAGTAACCATACAAGTTAAATTAGATAGAGTACTAGAGAATATAAATTTTTTTTTTACAAAATAAACATCTCTTAAATAACAGTTGAAAACCCAGGAATGGATGTGACTGTTGTAAGAGCTTACAATTTAGGAACCTTTACAATAAACCTTATTGAACAGTCTGTACTCCTGCATCATTAATTGCCCAGTCTCTGCCCATGTTCTATCCCACTTTAACTGTGCTCTCAAATTCAGTTCTCAGCATTTGCTCATTATAGTTGGTTTATATTAGTGAGGGCTTACAGTATTTATCCTTTCGTTTCTGGCTTATTTCACTCAACATAATGTCCTCAAGGTTCATTCACCTAGTTGCATGCCTCACACAACTTCATTCCTTCTTGCTCAGTATTCCCTTGTGTGTATATACCACAGTTTGCCCTTCTATTCACCCATCAATGTACCCTGTAAGGGAAGCTTTTTGTCATGTGTTGGAAATATTTTCTCTAGTTTTGTTTTTTATTTCATAGGTTTTAATTTAGAGAGAGTCAGATTTCTTCCTTTTTTTTATGGCAGCTTGCGTTTTTTTTTTTTAATGCTTACGTATTCTTTTCTCAATAAGAATAGTTCTGAAATAGTCTCGATATCAGTAGTTTTTAATGATTTTTATTATAATCAAGATTTGTGATGTCCATGAATGTTTGTTCCTTTTTCTATTTTTCCTTTTCATTGTGTTTCTAGTTTTTGGCCTCTACTTTAGCATAGAATACTTTGGAACCTTGGCATATTATTATTTACTGTGGAGCAAATTTAGTTGGACTGTCTTGTACCTTGCTTGATTACAAGTACTTGTATTTTCCTTGGTACCAGTTTATAAGTAGGGTGACTATTGGTCCCTGTTTGCCTGAGATAGTCCCAGTTTTGTAACCTCTGACTACAATATTTATACTTGTTTTTGTAATGGTTACTTTCTACTCCTTTATAGGATACTGTAGTTGTTTATACTTGTTATTGTAATGGCTGTTTTAGCTTAGTTACTTGTTATTGTAATGGTAACAATTCCACCTCTCTTTGTTTGAATCCATAAAAACCCTAGACTAGTTAATAGTGGAAAAACTGGTGAAATCACAATAAAGTCTTTTTTTTAATTAGTTAATAATATTGTATCAATGTTAATAGCATCATACCAATGTTAACTTTTTAGTTTTGATCATTGCACTGTAGTTATATAAGATGTTAACATTAGGAGATGCTGGGTCAAAGGAATACAGGAACTTATTATACTACTTTTGCAACTCTTCTGTAAATCTAAAATTATTTCAAAATAAATAGTTGTTTAAAATGTTAAAACAACAACAAAAACAACAAAAAGAACCCTAGACTCTTTAGACTTGGGAAGACAGATTTGATATTTTTCTTACTCCTTTCTCCTTTGCACAGCCATAGAATAAAGCCCTTTCTCTTTCTGAATCACCAGTGTCAGTATATTGATTTCAGGGAGCACTAGGCAGTGAACCTGCAGTTTTTGGCAACAGTTTAACCTATTGTTCCAGTGTAAGTTTAAATTTTCACCCTCAAAATGTACCAGTTTGGACAAAAAAAAATTGTAGGGGTTATAAGGGACAGTTGATTCCATGGGATAGTTCTTCAGTATATTTTAATACTAAAGTTTCAGTTATTTTTGTTTACATTACTCTTCCAATACTTGTAAGCATTTGCTTTAGTTTTAAATCTTTCATTTCTATTACATTCATGATGAATTTGCTGCATCCATCATGGAGTTTTTATTTTTGGTGAGGTGTTTCCAGAACAGTGATGCTAGTGTCTACCCTCCTTACCTTCATCCCAATTTCCAGAATAGTGTTTACTATTTGATAAAATTTCACTTGTAATTCTTGTTTATCAGGTAGTGTCTTAAAAATGTTGAAACATTTGTGTATGTGTGCGTGCATGCACGTATGTATGCACTTTTGTTTTATTTTTCTAAGTACAGTATGTGATCAGATTTTCTCATATGCATTGGACTGAATCTTTAACCCGGCCAAATAAACACTAATAACACATTGATATTTTTTTGGTGTCGTATATATCCCCAGATATAATTTATTTTATGTTTGAATCATTGGATTTTTATAATATGCTAAATAATACTGTTCTTAACATATATCCCTTTGGGATCCACCTAATGGCAATCCCTCTTGTACTGTGACAGCATTGATAAAACCTTGGTACTTACTGCCATTTTTATCTGGTTTATTTTATCATTCAGACAGTATTTCTCCAGCCTTTTCTTATGTAGTGCTGTGCCAAAGGCCTTGTTATAATGTAGATAAATCATGTCCATTACATTTCTTCTCTCCACCAAGTCTGTTACTACTTAAAAAGGACTATGGGGCTTAAAATAACTAGTTTCCCTACCTATTGTAAACTGTAACTCACCCTTATTCTTTCCGACCAAAAGGCCAAACAGTTCAATCTTTCCTTTAGTGAAAAATATCTTGCATTTGTGAATATATCTTTAAAAACTTAAAAAAAAAAATTAGATTTCTGGTTCATGTTTTTATGTATATATCATGATATATATTATATATATATATATATATATATATATATGCATTATGTATTGATAACATATGTTCGAACATTAATTTTAGTATTTGTTAGTCTCACAAATAAAATATAAATGGGTGACAATATTAATCTTGTGAGTAGAGCATCATAAAGAAATTTCCAATTTGTTATTAACTTTTAAATTTTACTCTCTGGGGATAAAGCTATTTATTTCTAGGTATTTCAGTTTCATACTTTGTATACTGTGAAAGAGAATTTTCATGAAATATTTATGTTTTGAAAATATTTTTCCAGGCCCTGAAGAGAAATTATACTAATGAAATTTTTACTGTTATTTTTGCTATGGGTATAATAATAAACCGAAGTAGTGCTTGATCGTTTTATTAACACAGTCATGTTTGTTGTTCCGTATTTATGTTTTTTTTTTTTTGTTTGTGTGTTTCTTCTGCAGAGAGTGATAATGAACTCTCAAGTGGAACAGGAGATGTGTCTAAGGATTGTCCTGAGAAGATCCTATATTCTTGGGGAGAATTGCTAGGAAGATGGTAAAAATTTATTTTTCTTATTAAAAATTTTATATTTATATAGTTGATGTTAATTTGCTGGATTATTTAAAATCTATGTGGTTATATATATTAATCTTGATATTAATATCTTAATATATTTTTAAAAACTTATTTAAAATATAATTCATAGATAATTTATGTTTGGCTAGATCTCCTGCGATATAGTCTTATTTAACTTAGTTTTCAAAGATATGTTGCCTTATTATTCTTCTCAAACATCACATTGTTCAGCATAGTCAATTTTATGCCATATTGCCAAATATTTAAAATGCTTATGCTGAAGTATTACATTTCCTTTTTCAACTAGCTCTGTTACCGCTTAAAGGGGCCTGTTAGCGTTTAGAATAACTCATTTCACCACTGATTGTAAATTGTAACTCAGCCTCTCTTATATTTTCTGACTAAAACTATTACTTTACATTTTGGAGTGTTTTATTGGGAATTGCAGAAAATATCTGCTGTTTATATTTATTATAAGTGAGTTTTTAAGAATGGTAAATGTAACTGTCCTATGTTGGGGAGATTAAGAAATCCTGCCAAAAAATTCTCTACCATACCAGTAAAAACATATATACGGAAAACTTGATTTATTATTCTTAATATGCATTGGGTCAAAACTAGCCTAGTCATACCCCAAAGACTCCAGCATTTTATTGAAAGTATTTAATAATCTCTTTTTCCATTTCAAAACCTTTATCATTTTTTTCCTACACTGTATTGAGAAGCTAATTAATTCATGTGCAAGCAATCTACCTGCCTGAATTTATCTCATATGTTTTTACTCATATGTTTTATCAGTTTTTTTTTCTTTTACGGATCATGGTTTTGTTGTCAAGAGAAATCGTTGTCGCAAAATTACTCAAATATGTATGACCTCCTTAAGTTACTATTATTTTACTAGCATCTCCAGAGTAGTATAGAAGATACTCAAGAGATTACACAGGAACTGAGCCCTCTACCACTCCAGTGTTTGGAGGTTGAAAAGACGAGAAGGAACCAGCAAAGAATTACAAAAAAGTACAGCTGGTGGGGTAGAAATCAAGTATACTAAGTCTGTCAAGAAGGAAGATGTGATCAACTGCTGTGTGAAATGCTGCTGATATAGGTGAAGTCAAATGAAGCCTAAGAATTGGATTCAGTGATTTGGAGGTCACTGGTGACCTTGACAAGAGCAGTTTAAGTAGAGAGGTAGGAATGAAATCTTGGTTGGACTGCATCTAAGAGGAAGGGGACTCAGCAGGTGTAGATAACTCTTACGAGTAGTTTTGTTTTAAAGGGTGCTGAGAGATAGGGATATATTAGGAGGTGGATATGGGGTGAGAGGTTTTTTTTTTTTAAATTAAAATGGGTAGTATAGCATGTTTATATGCTGTTGGTAATGATGCAGTAAAGAGAGAAAAATTGATAATTCCAAAGAAAGAGGACGTAGTGATAAGAGAAATAGTGAATTGGCAAGAAGAGACAGGTTTGTTGACTAGTTAAGGGATTGTACGTAGCATAATGGTTCATTTTAACAAGAGGAAAGGTGGGGCACAGCTACAAAGGTAATACTGACATTTAAGTGTACCTGTGTGCAGGTGCTATTCAAATCACTTTACCTATACTAGTTAATTTAATCACCACTACAACCCTCAGAAGTAAGTACTGTTACTACCCTCGTTTTGGAGGTAAGAAAACAGAGCACAGTTATATTATATAACTAGTATAAAGATACACAGCAAATAATGGCAACAAATAGATAACTTGTGCAAGGTCTTACAGCCAATAAGTAACTAATCTGTGATCGCCCAGTTACTAAATGACTAAGCCAGGATTTGAATCTATACAGTCTGGCCACAGAGCCTGTATTTTTAACCACGTGGGCAGGCTGCCTTTTCTATAAACATAGGTAGGTTGCTGGATTAGTTTTTATGGGAACATGTAGAAGTTCTGGTAAGAGTGAGTTGACTAGGGAAATTGATACCCTTGCCAGGCAATACTTGAGGCTTCTAATGAGTTTAAAGAAAAATTGTGAGAATGGCAGTATGGAGAACAGGAAATCAGAATACTTTGATGATTAAAACAACCAAACAGTGCTCTTCACTCTGTTTATAGAATGCAAGATTTATAATTTGTTTCACCATATTTTTATGATGCATCCTTTTAGACTCCAGGAGATACATACGTGAAGGAGACATAGTTCCTGCTTTTGAGGTTCAGAATCTAGAATGAGTATGTAGAATCATGACAGATCATTTTAGTAAAATAACTGAAACACTGAGGTTCCTTCAAATTTCTTGGTCATTTTATTGTTTATTTTTTCTGTAAAATAATGTCACTCAATTAATTCATCCAGCTTTTTTTTTTAGCCATCTACTCTCTTTTAGGAACTATACTAGGCACTGCTGATTTAAAGATAGAGATAGTTCCTACCCTCTAGGAGTTTATTATCTTATAGAGACATATGACATTTAAACAGATAGTTTTGGTATAATGAATAAATTCTCCAGTATGCATTGTACACCCAATGGAAATTTTCAAATATACACAAAAGTGGGAAAATAATACAATAAATGTATATGCCCACCATCCAGCTGCAAGAGTTATCAACATTAGGACAATCTCCAAAAAAATACTGTTAACCTGAGATGGCTATTGATGCTTTTTATTTTTTAGAAAGGTAACTGGGTTGGGAAGAGACTGATAAACAGAGAAACTAGTTGGGAATAATTGCATGAGTTTAGGTCTATACCAAACCTGTTGACCTTAGTTAAGTATGGAGAGGAGACTCCAAATGGCGAAAGATTTCTGAGGTAGAATTTATAGGATTTCTCAGCTATAATTCAGTGTAGAGTCTTTAAAAAATAGAGTATGATCTTTCTAAATTATATTCTTTTTGATAATGGACTTCCAGCAATTCATTAGAAGAATGTGAAGAAACTATTTTAAAAGAGTAAAACAGATTTTTAGGCCTCTAGAAAACTTTCTGGGTCTTTTAGAATTCAAATCTTTTTCTTTTATATAGCTCATTATTGCAATTGTGTCATCACTATTCATATGAAAAGGATAAAATTTGCCTAATTTAGAGAAGTTTATTATATCTATTATACAAGGATTGGCAAAAATTTTTAATTGTTATCTTAGAATTTCTTTTTCAAACATTAGCTTTCTTTAGAATTAGAAACTTCCAATGAATCTTGGGAATAGTATCTAGTACTTAAATGAAGATAAAATGAAGATAGGCAAACATCTGTCATGTAGAGCCCTATGTTATGTACATATACTATGAGAAGGATGTAAAGGAAAATATTTAATATTAATTTGAAATAATCAGAAAATATTAGGATAATGTGGAAAAGAAAACTAAGAACAGACTATAAAAAAGTTTAGTAATTGAGGTCTTTATGTAAAAGATTGGAGTTAAGGTAATTAAAGAAATAACTACATGGAGAGAGAAGAAGGAAGGAAAGGAGGAAGAGAAGGAGAGAAAGGAAGGAAACATGCATTTGTGATAGGAGGACTTGGAAAAACCAAAGTGAAATTGGTAGCAAGATTTCTGTTATATGTTGAAAATATTCAGAATGGTAATGTGGATGATTTTGTATAGTAGAATATTTAAGGAATTGAGGAGAATAGTTTCTGGATCCCTGCCTCTGGTTTTGAAAATGTAGAAAACTATTGAGATTGTAAAGATGAGAAACTAAAGACAGTGCTTACCCTGAACACTTAGGCTTAAAAAGTCAACTTTTGTAGTAGAAAGATTTTTCTAATAAAAAAAAGCTAAACAAATGTGATGATTTGAAGCTGTATGGACCCTAGAAAAGATCTTGTTCTTAAAGCTAATCCATTCCTGTGGGTATGGACCCATTGTAAGTAGGATCTTTTGGTGAGTAAGATTTTAACTTGAGATATGACCCACCTTATTCAGGGTGGGTCTTAATCCTCTTACTGGAGACCTTTGTAAGGGGATGAAAGACAGAGAAGATACAGAAAAAAGCCACAGAGAGAAGCTAGGAGAGAAAAGCCAGAGAAGTTGAGAGACAGAGTAGCCGGAAGCTGAAAGCAATGAAACCCAGGAGAGAATGGCCAGCAGATGCCACCATATGCCTTCTCATGTGACAGAGGAGTACTGGATCGCCAGCAGCTGGTCTTCGGGGAGAAGGTATCATCCTGTTGATGCCTTGATTTGGACATTTTCACTGTCTCAGAACTGTAAACTTGTAAGCTAATAAATCCCCATTGTAAAAGCCAACCCATTTCTGGTATATTGCATTTTGTCAGCTTTAGCAAACAAAAACAGTGAACATCTGGGGAAAAAATTGGATATATTTTTATTATATTAAATAAAATCATCTTCCAACTTATTCATTCTCCTTTAATAGAATATCAGAAAATTAATACACATGTAATAGGCATTTCAGTTGTATGGTTATACTTATTAAAGTGAGCAAATGAATTCTCAATCTGTAGTCTTGCAACCTAACTGACCATCAGCAGTTGGGAAAACAAAATGAAATCTAAGCTCAGATGAAACCCAACTACTTACAACCCACTATAGATTGTAGGTTGCAAGACTACAGATTGAGAATTCATTTGCCCACTTTAATAAGTGTCCTTCCTTTTTACATTAATATAAACTCATTTCTATATATATTTTTTTAACTATGGAAAAAACCAACAGAAACAGAAGCAAAAGAAAACTATCTGTAATTTGATCTTCATAGAAACCTTTGCTTTAACCTCTCCCTCTCTTGAAACTTTTCTTAATACAACTTTTGTAACTTCAGCATATTTAAGTCTACTCATATTTGGGGTAAAGAGAAATCCCCAGACTCATTTGATGCCACCTCATCTTTTAATTTCAGTTCATCTTCCCTTTACTGAGAGAATTTTTTCAAATGTGTTGAGCTGCTGTTTTTTTACATTCCTAACTTTTAGCCTCCTACTTCAGCCTCCTGCTGTCAAAGCTGCTCTGATTCCATTGGTGACCTCTCAGTGGTCATATTCAATGACTTGTTTTCTCTCTTGATTTTTCTACTGGTTTTGCTAGAAATGCTATCTTCCTTTTGAAATTTTCTCCTCAAGTGGACAGCTTTAAAATATAAAAAGTTCTTATATGCCTAGATAGTTTAAAGAAAATCCTCTTTGAAAGCAAGGGAAGTTTTCTAGATCAGTACGATAGCATCATGATCCTATTCAAATCAACAAGAATGCTGTTAAAGAATTGTTCTTTGTTTGTTTGGCCTTAATAGCCAGCCATGTTAGTTTCACTTTATAAGTGCATTATTAATCCAAATGTATTGATAGTACTATACTTTCTATATGAGGCAGTTGAGGAGGAAGTGACTGGAAGAGGGCTGGCCTGGCATGCACTCTGCATCTTGGGAACGTTGTTGTGCATGGAATGGCGGCTTTTGGAAGACTGTTGCCCAAAAGAAGAAAGATGTTTGGTTTTTACAAGCTTTTCTGGTTTGCCAGTACTGCTGTTATGCAAAATACCAGAAATTGATTGGCTTTTATAAAGGGGATTTATTAGGATACAAATATACACTTCTAAGGCCATAAAAGTGTCCAAACTAAGACATCAAGAAGAGGATACCTTCACTGAAGAAAGGTGAGTAGCATCTGGAACACCTCTGTCAGTTGGGAAGGCATGTGGTTGGTGTCTGCTGGTCCTTTGCTCCTGGGTTCTGGTTTCAAAATGGCTCCAAAATGTCTCTGGGCTTTTGTTTCTCTTAGCTTCTCTCTCTCTCAGCTCCTGTGCATCTGTGCTTGTTCTCCCAGGGTGTTTCTCTCTAAGCATCTGGGGGTCCTTTCTTAGCTTCTCCAGGGCAAACTCTGGCCTTCATCTCTTAGCTTAGTATCTCCAAATGTCTGTCTGCATCTCTAAGCATCTGGGTCTGTGTTGGCTCTTAGCTTCTCCTGGAGGTAAACTCGGGGATTTCATAGCTTAGCTTCTCTCCAAAATGTCTTTCTTGGCTTCTCTGAGCTCCTTGTTTCTGTGAGCTCTTTTAAAGGGCAACAGTGATCTAATTAAGATCTACCCAGAATGGGTGAGTTCACACCTTCATGGAAATGATCTAATCAAAAGGCCTCATCCACAGTTGGGTGGGTTACATCTCTATGGACGCAACCTAATCAAAAGGTTCCACCCTAGTCAAAAGACTAATAAGTCTGCCCCCACAAGATTACATTAAAGAACATAGCTTTTTGGGGGGATGTGATAGAGTCAAATCAGTACAGAAGCTAAAGTGTACCGAAGTATAGAGAGTTGCTGTTTTTGCAGAGCTAAGTCCTCCAGTTCTCGATTCACTAACATTAAATGCTGTGAAAAGGACTTCCAGAGCTGTTTTGGGTTGCATGAGACTTGCCCAAATGTCTGTGTCCTGCTTTTGCAAAGATAGAAGTTGCCAGCAGGATTAAAAGAAAAAAAAACAAAACAAGTAAAAACCTATAATCATGTGGTAATTGCAAGGGCAGGACCCAGACTAAACACTACATTGAAACCAAAGAAAGTGAAAACTCTGTTTGGAAACAGGATTAAAACCAGCCAGATCAGTAAACAGCTGAAAGAACTTAAAAGTCATAATTCTATCTCATAGTGCCACCTCAAGTGCTCCCAGCCTAATCTCCCTTGTTACAGTAACCATTCAGATGATGGCTCCGATACCGAGATGGCTTCTGGCTCTACCAGAACACCAGTCTTTTCCTTTTTAGATCTCACATATTGGAAAAGACAGAAAATATGTGGTGAGATTATCTATGAAGGCCATTTTGGGGACGTCCTCATTGACACACATCTATTCAAGCCTTGCTGCAGCAATAAGAAAGTAGCTACCAAGAAGCCAGAAGAGCAGGGACCTGAGCCTCTACCTGTCTTCACCTAGGAGTGTTGACTGAGGTTTATTAGAAGGGAAACAAACCAACAAAAATTTTTTTGAAAGGCAATAAACTGATCCTCCTATTTTAAACTTGGATCCTTGCTATTCTGCCAAAAGACAGTTTCTAGAATGAATGAGTTGGTTTTGCCTCCAGTTCCGCAAACTCTGAAGCCAGTGTCTAGCTTACTAAAAGAAAAAGAGAAGTGTACATAGTATTTAAGATGTTACGTATTTCATAGAATGCTGAATGCTACTGCAAAGTGCTCTTTAAGCTTTTTTGTTTGTTTTTTAATCCTCTTCTTATGAATGAAATTAGGAGAATTTTAGAGGTCAGAGATAGAATTTGCCATATGATAAACTATATGTAGTTTTAGTCTTTTCTTTATTGAGATGCAGTGGTTGGGGCATTTTTTTAAGATGGCTGGCTATCTTTAAAAAGTAATTCCTAAATATACAGAGAGGTAACTTGATGGTATATGTTGCATCCTGTGTTATCTCCCTCTATATTAATATTGGATAAAGATTTTAATTTATATGAAACTTCTAAAGCAGAATCCAAGTTCCTCTTTGGGAAATGGTAAGGCTTCAGGACAAGCGATCCTATATAAACTGTACCAAAGCATTACCACATGATAAAGAACACACACTATTAAAATAAATGTCCAAAAACTAAAGTGGGCAACTTCAAGATGTCACAAAACAAAGGTTAATGCTTCTTGGGGCACATTTCTTAGAGAGCTTGCCTGGTGTGTATATAATTGACTTTTGTTTATGTTATATGACTGGTGACTTCATTGAAAATCTGCACAATTCTGTTTTAGCTCTGGATTACTTCAGTTGACCTTTGTGAAGGTTTTTTGTTTTATTTATTTTAAATTATTAGAGTTTTTCTTTTCCTTTTCATTATATTTAAAGTAAAATTCTGTAAGAAAAGAAGTATGCATTATTGCTGGGTGGGTTGGTTTCTGTTTTAACTTCTTAGTCAGGCTTTCTGAACGTTGACATGTTAAGTGATAAATAAATCCTGAATGTGGAGCTCTTCAATTCTAAACTCTGTATTAAAAGCCTCTCACTTGAATCCAAACCAAAGTACTCTCATTGCCTCATTTCTGAGATTTCAGGGGAAAAAAATCAGACTTTTTGTGAGAGGAGAAAAATGTTTGCCTGCCTTACAATATCATGACTCATTGCTTACTTTTGAAACTGGATTTTTAAAATTAGATAATATAAACAACAATAAGGAGTGAGCCACTTTTTACAGGCACCTTTTTGTTTTATGGTTCTTACACTAAACTTAAGATTCTATATATTTTCTTTTTGGAAAGACCTACATGGTACATGCCACCAAATGCACAGACTACACAGTGAGTTGGATTAACTTTCCCACAGCCTTTGAGTTGTATTACAAGAGTCCTAGCCATTGTCATCTTCCTCCTGAGTTGTATTTGAAATGTTTTTATTTGGGGGGGGGGGGTACATTTTGACTGCTGTATTGGTGGTAGAATATACTGTAATATGGATCATCTCTACTTCTGTGCTTATTTATTTATTATTAGACTTCAACCACAGTCTTCTTTTTTTTCCTTCCACCTTTCTTTGCCTATAGGAGGTACTGTACGTAGTCATGCACTTTGTATTAACATATTAGAAATCTACAAATTTGTTTTGTACTTTTAATACTGTTGGATACTTATAATCAAAACTTTTACTAGGGTATTGAATAAATTTAGTCTTATTAGGAAAAAGATGTATTGAATGCCTTCTATGTGGCAGACACTGTTTTAGGTGCTTGGGATGCATATGTAAACATAACAAAAGATTCTTGACCTTGTAGAGTTTATGTTCATCCATTAAAAACTCCCTGAATACTGTATGATGGATATGTATCCTCATTAATTTTAATAGGATTTTGGAGAGATTGGGAAAATAAAATACATTAGACTTGTTGATGGGACAGAGGGTGATGTCAAGAGAACTACTTGGTTTCTAGTTTTGATGATGTGACAGTTAATCTTCTGTGTCAACTTTGCTAGGCTATAGTTCCCAGTTATTTAAACGAACACTAATCTAGATGTTGCTGTGAAGGTATTTTGTAGATAGTTTCCATCTACAATCAGTACACGTTAAGTAAATGAGATTACCTTGGAAATGTGGATAGCCTCCATGCAATCAGTTGAAGGCCTAAAGAGCAAAATCTGAAGATTCACAGAGAAGAAGAAATTCTGCCATAAGACTGTAGCATATAAAATATTGCCTCAGTTTCCAGCCTGCTGACCTGCCCTGTGGATTTCAGACGTGTCAGCCCCCACAATCGCATGAACCAATTCCTTAAAACAAATCCCCAAAATGTATATCCTGTTGGCTCTTTTTCTGTGGAGAACCAGGACTGATTCAGATGGCTTGTGGTGACAATCACTGAGATGGAGAACAACTAGGTTTAGAGAGGAAGAATGTGAGTTCAGATTTGGACATTTTAATTTTGAGGAGCCTTTGAATCTCTGATTCCCAGAGTAGTGGTCTAGTGATAACTGAATACCTGAGCATGGATGTTAATGCCCAGAAATAAGAGAGTGAAGAGAATTACATCATTGGGACAGAGTGGAGAGAATTCAGAACACTTAAAAAGGTTAATAGAGGAGAAGTAGTCATTAATGGGGTATGTGAAGAAGGAAAAGCAGGGATTGTTTTGTCACTGGAGCCCAGAGAAGCAGAGAGTGACCAACAGTGGAAGGTCAAACAAGCTGAGGATTAAAAAAAATGTGCCTTGAATTAAATTGCATGGAAAGGGATCCTAGATTACCTAAATGAAAACTGTTTTCAAGAAGAGATGGAGACAGAAACTATGTTGAACTGGTTTGAGGAAAGGGTGGGAGGAAAAGAAATAGGAATAGTGACTATACAACAACTCTTGGGAAATTTGATGTGCAGGGTAGGAAACGATATGACAGCTAGAAGGTTATGTGGGGTCAAGCAATGGTTTTCTTTTGCATGGAAATATTTATAGGAGTTTTATTAGCTGCAGTTACACAGTGATGATATATTGATCTCATTATAACATGTAGCATATATCTAGTTACTTTTAATTTCCCTTAATATATTATAGGAGTCTACTACTGAGTATTTCCCATTTAATTTCAGAGGGAACTAGCTTAATCCTTTATACATTGTTGTTTTTAGTTGTTCAAAAACTCAGCTACCCTAAAACCGTATATATTTTTCCAATTCAGAGCCAAACATTAAATTATGAAACAGATCCTTTCAAGATGATCCTGACTCTTGTGGCATAATATTCATTGCTAATGTCAACTGGAAGAAAGAAAGAAGCAACTGGAAGGAAGTTCCAGGCATTAAATAGTTTACTCAGGTGTAAGCTTTCTCAAGAATAATTAATAATCTCCCTATATGTGACATATTTTGTGGAGGATATTTACCGTTGATGTTTTTCTAAGTTAACTATAATTTAATTTAAGTCCATCAGAGATATTTAAAGAGTTGAACTGACTTTGTTGGTGTAGTTTTATGATTATAAAAGAATTAAGATCATTGTAAATATTTCAAACAGTAGAGAAAAAGTAAAGGGGTACTTTTCTCTTAATTCTATTACACAGATATTTTGAAGCATATTATTCTATGTTATTTTCCTAGGCATGTTTAAAAGCAGATTTCAAAATAATGAGTGTAACTTTAGGTTCAAAATAGCTTTGATTCAGCTTCAGGGCTCTGTCTCCCCACAGAAGCTTTGAACAATTAGCGAGAACTAGCAAAAACATCTTTCTCAAAGCTCCAGAAAACAGTTAAAGGACTGCAGTCAGAGGGTGGGCACTGAATCAAGAAAAAAGACAATCTAAAAGCTGTAGAATCTCCTGATGCCCATGCTGTCCCATCTCCCACCCCCCAGAGCCAGCCTGAGTGCAGACCTCTGGTCCAGGTTCCCTAAGGAGCAGAGTAACCCTGTGTACAAGCATGTGTGTCTGGCCCATTCTATCTGGAGATGGCCTAAGAGACTCCAAACAGGCTTACCCAAGACAAAGCAAGCAGGAAAGAACCAGGTAGGCCTCTACTCTTTGACCTGGAGTTATTCTCTAAAGTGATTATATGAATAAACTCTAAAGGAGAGCACTCACACAGGTAAATCTGTAAAGACTAGGGGGAAGGTGTTTTCTTTTTCCCTTTCTAATATTTTTTTTTTCAAGGAAAGCTCTGTGATAATTTTAGCTGGATATAAGCCTAAGGAACAGATGCCTGAGTCTAAATTCCAGTGATAACTCTAAATTCCAGTGATAACACATTTAAATACCATAATGTTCAGGTTTCAAAAAAAAGATTTCAAAATATACAAACAAATAGGAAGCAATGGCCCAGGCAAAAGAGAAGATTAAAGCATTAAAAACCATCAATGAGAAAGATCAGACATGGGATATTACAGACAAAACTTTTTTGAAAAGTATCCTAAATATGTTCAAAGAACCAAAGGGAAATATGGACAAAGAACTAAAGGAAATCAGGAAAATGATAGATTATCACAAAGAGAATATTGAGAGATGGAAATTTTGAAAAGGAATCAAACAGAGCTGATGACCACAGTAACAGAAATTAAAAATTTCCTAGAGGGGTTCAACAGAAGATTGGAACTAGCAGAAGAAAGAATCAGTGAACTTGAAGAAAAGACAATTGCAGAATGTCATGATCTAATCTGAGGAGCAGAAAGAGGAAAGAATGAAAAAGAGTGGACAGAGCTGAAAACCTGAGGGCATGCTTGAGTGCATACCAATATATGCATTTTGGGAGTCCCAGAAGAAGGAGAATAAGAGAAGTGGGCAGCAAGAATATTTTAAGAGATAATGGCTGAAAACTTCCCAAATTTATCGATTACCAAAGATAAAGAGACAATTCTGAAAGCCTAAAGAGAGAACTAATGTGTCACATACAAGGGAGCCTCCGTAAGTTGAAGTGCTGATTTCTCATCAGAATCCATGGAGGCAAGAAGGCAGTGGGAAGACCTATTTAAAGTGCTGAAAGCAAAACATTGCCAACCATGAATTCTATATCTGGTAAAATTGTCTTTCAAAAATGAGGGAGGGATTGAGACATTCCCAAATAAATAAAAGCTGAAGGAATTTATCATACTAGATTAGCTCTTCAAGAAATGCTAAAGAGTTGAAAGGAACGGACAATAGATAATTAGATTCTCCCAGTTGAGAGGAAAAGACACTAGAGAATTAACTAAGGCACATGAAGAAATAAAGATCTCTGGTAAAGATAATGACATGAGTAAATTTAAATACCAGTACTATTGTATTTTTGATTTATAACTCCACTTTTTATTTCCTATAGGCTTGTTCTAGTTTGCTAATGCTGCTGGAATGCAAAACACCAGAAATGGATTGGCTTTTATAAAGAGGGCTTATTTGGTTACAAAGTTACAGTCTTAAGGCCATAAAATGTCCAATGTAAGTCATCAACAATCAGGTACCTTCACTGGAGGATGGCCAATGGTGTCCGTAAAACCTCTGTTAGCTAGGAAGGCACGTGGCTGGCGTCTGCTCCAAAGTTCTGGTTTCAAAATGGCTTTCTTCCAGGACATTCCTCTCTAGGCTGCAGTTCCTCAAAAATGTCACTCTTAGTTGCTCTTGGAGTGTTTGTCCTCTCTTAGCTTCTCCGGAGCAAGAGTCTGCTTTCAACAGCTGTCTTCAAAATGTCTCTCATCTGCAGCTCCTGTGCTTTCTTCAAAGTGTCCGTCTTGGCTGTAGCTCCTCTTCAGAATGTCACTCACAGCTGCACTGAGTTCCGTCTGCCTGTCAGCTCATTTGTATGGCTCCACTGATCAAGGCCCACCCTGAATGGGTGGGGCCACGCCTCCATGGAAATATCTCATCAGTTATCACCTACAGTTGGGTGGGGCGCATTTCCATGCAAATCTAATCAACACCAAAATGTCTGTCCCACAAGACTGCATCAAAGATTATGGCTTTTTCTGGGGGACATAATACATCCAAACTGGCACAAGGCTCTAAAAGGTAAATGCATAAAATGTAATGCTGAATCAGTGGTTTTTGGACTCATAATGTATAAATATGTAATTTGTGACAAGAACTACATTATGGTGGCGGGGTGGTAGGTAAAGGAACATCATTTATGTATGCTATTGAAGTTAAGTTGGTATTAAAGAAAATGAGATTGTTATAGATTTAGGTTGTTAAATTTAAGCCCCATTGTAACTTCAAAGAAAATACCAGAAAATCTGCAAACTTCATAGAGACAGAGAGTAGAGTATAGTTTGCCAGAGGTGGGGAAAGGGGTACTGGGGAATTACTGCAAAATGAGTATAGGATTTGTTTGGGGTGAAGGGAAAGTTCTAGTAATGGATGGTGGTAAGGGCACTGCAGCATTGTGACTGTAATTGTGAATGTGATTAATATCACTGAATGGTATGCTTGGGAGGGGTTGAAATGGGAAAATCTTTGTTGCTTATGTGTGTGGTGTTTTGGAACTGTATGTACCCCAGAAAATCATGTTCTTGAAGCTAATCCATTCCTGTGGTGTAAACCCATTGCAAGGAGGATCTTTTGATGAGGCTACTTCAGTTAAGGTGTGACCCACCTCATTCGAGATGCGTCTTAATCCTCTTCCTGTAGTCCTTTGTAAATGGGAGATGGAGAGAAATAGGGAGAAGAATCTGCTTTGAGCAGTTTAGGAAATCAAAACAATATGTTTCCACAATTAAAAAAAAAGATTTGTAAGCTAAAGAGATAATGACAGTTCAATTAATACATGATACTGGATGGGATCTAAAAATGGAGGAGAAAAGGCTTAAAAGGGTATTATTGGGACGTAAGAAAAAATTGGAATATAGAATGTAGGCTTTATATGAATGTTAAATTTCTTGAACTTGATATCTGCAGTTAAAATGACTACATAAATTGTATCCTTATTCATTTGAAATGTGTATGGAAGTATTATATGTTCAAGGAGTATATGTAAGGAGTATATGTATAACCTGCTCTCAAATGTTCAGAAGATAGAGACAGAGATAATAGGTAGATGATAGATAGAATAATATGGCAAAGATGGCAAAATGTTAAAATTGGTGGATGGGTATCTGGAGGTAGGGTGGTGGTATGTTGGAATTAACTGTGTCCCTGCATTTTAGACATTGCCTTTGTTAGAGACTTTTTAATGTATTATCAAATAAACTTATGCACATCCTGTACCTTGGAGAAAAAAATACTCTTTAAATGTGTATTCTTTTCGACAATTGTCTAAGGCTTTTATACTTTATTTTATCAGCTTCTTCCTTAAATGATATGTTTGGATTCTAAGAAAGGTAAACCAAACTGCTATATGCCAATAAAGCACATTTATTATGGAAAAATATTGTGTGTATATATATATTTAAAATAAAACCTTATGTACTCCTCTGGTTTGTGAGAGCTGCTGTTATGCTGAATACCAGAAATTGATTGGCTTTTATAAAGGGAATTTATTAGGTTACAAATTTACAGTTCTAAGACCATAGAAGTGTCCAAAATAAGGCATCAACAAGAGGATACCTTCACTGTAGAAAGGCCACTGTCATCTGGAACATCTTTGTCATCTGGGAAGGCATGTGGCTGATGTCTGCTGGTCCTTTGCTCCCGGGTTCTGGTTTCAAAATGGCTTTCTCCAAAATGCTTCTGGCCTTCTGTCTCTCTTAGCTTCTCTAAGCTCTCTGCTTGGTTCTCCTGGAGTGTTTCTCTGTAAGCATTTGGGAGTCCTCTCTTAGCTTCTCTGAGGCAAACTCGGCTTCATCTCTTAGCATCTCCAAACGTCCTTCTGTCTGCATCTCCAGGTGTCTGCAAGCATCATTATCTGTGTTGGCTCTTCGGCTCTCTTAAGTACTCCAGTGAACTGATCAAGACCCACTCTGAATGGGTGAGGTCCACACTTCCATGGAAAAAATTTAATCAGAGGTTTCATCCACAGTTGGGTGAGTCACATCTCAATGGAAACACTCAATCAAAAGGTTATACCCTAATCAAGACTAATAAGTCTGTCCCCCTCAAGATCGTATTAAAGAACATGGCTTTTGTGGGGAACATAATAGATTCAAATCAGCACATGTACTGTTTTAAAACCTACTTTTTCACTTGGCAGAATAGCTAAGTTCTCTAATTATGCAATAGCCATATTTAATCATATAAGCTCTACCTCTTTTTATTTTGTTTTGCTTTAAGCCCATCAGTATTATAAACTTGATTGTGTAAACCAGCAATCTAAAAGTTTATCTAGAGGAGGCTGAAAGAAAGCAGAATGGCTATAAATCTGATGGTTCATAAACAAGTTAATGAGATGAGTTTACTTTAACTTGTTTGAGTTACGGAAGTTATTACTATTATTGCAAGATAAGGGGTTTATGACTGTTTGGGGAAAGCGCGGGGCATAGTTTTAGAGGTAGGGCATACCAACACTTGGGTCTTGGCTGGAACTGGGAAAGTGGTAAGCTACAGAAGTAGATGGGAGGCTGATTTTAGAAGAGGTGCGTATGGATTTGATGACTTTTAAGGCTTAAAACTTGAAACCAGATCCTTGGGTGTTAGGCCAAATCAGAGTCTGTAGTGCAGATGGTTGCATGAGGGCCAGCTAATAGATTAAAATTGAGCAGCAAATTCAAGTAGAGATGAAATCTGACCAAAATGGCATAGAACATAGAAGCAAGATAAAAGATGAAGGAATGAAATTCATATTTAGAAGACTGGGAACTAAAATTCAATTTTGTAGTTAGATGGCAGGTTATCATATTATTATATCTACTATGTGATCATTAACCTTAGGACAAGAAATGTTTGCCTTTGTTCCAATTTTTGGGAGTGGGTAAGGCTTATAAGTACATTTTGCTTCCTCAGCAAGGTGCCATTGTGTAGATTCTGGTGATTGTAGGTAAAAGGTCTAAGACTTTTCTTTAGGGATCACTTACATTTATAACCAATCAGGGAGACAAATCCAGAAGTACAAATGATAATGAGCTCTTCTTACTAGGCAACCTATTTTAGATCATTTTAATCTGCAAGACGCTTGGTACTTGAGTTTATGCTGAAGCAAAGAATCCCAAGTTAGATCATACAACCGTATGGCTTCCTGGGGTAACTTTGGGGTCAGGATATGGCAGCCACATGAAATTGACCTCAGACAGGGGGTATAGTCCAGGTGTGGTATACCTTATGATCCATTTTCAGCAGCTCTCTTCCCACTCTCCTCTGGCCCCTCACGCAACAGTAGCTAATCTGCCAAACATTCATCTGAGGGGATTCAGATGGTTCCTTTTATGCCTCTAAATACTGCCTAGAAGTATATATATATAATAATGAATATATTACCATATTCATTATTATGAATAAGTTTATAGGATGATTAAAGAAAGCAAATGAGAAAAAGAAAAAACTTTCACTGAGGTAGAATAACATGACTCACTAATATAGAAGATGGAATCATGGAAAAAAGTCAAAGACATTACTGATCTTATACTATTATTATTTCATGCTCTCACCACTTTTTCTCTTAACCTAGGCTTACATTTGTATAGAAACATATAAATATATTTTCCATAGCAACAGCAGTTGAAGAGTGGTAAAGGAAGTGGTAAATGGTTTGTTTTCTTGTTTTCTCAGGCACAGTAACCTTGGTGCACGGCCGAAAGGGCTGTCCTCTCTGGTAAAGAGTGGCATCCCTGAAGCATTGAGGGCAGAGGTATGGCAGTTATTGGCAGGCTGCCATGACAACCAGGTGATGTTGGATAGATACCGAATTCTTATCACAAAGGTAGGAATCTTTTTTCGTATTATTTACTTGGAACAACCTATTAAATAAATCCTGTTTACATGGCTCTCCTATGTCCTCAATGCTTTGAACTTCTTTAAGAAAATATATTGGTATGTGATGAATTGTTTTGCCTTTTATTGTGAATATTTGTTGGATAGTAGTAAATAGTGCACTGCACTTATCTACAAACACTTTATCCATTGGCTTTCATTTTCCCATTTAATTGACTTTATCATAACTGTTTACCTGACTGGAATATATTCATATTTCAAGTGCTTTCCCTTTAATTAACTTTTTTATTTTATGAGATTTACATACAGTTATACTTGTAAACAGTTACTCTGGTGTAATTTTAAAATGAAATTAGCCTAAAATTAAAAGACCTTCTGTGCTTAATGTAACCTTAATTTAAATGATGTAGATTGTTTCCCAGACCCTTAATCTGTCAGGAGCACCTAGTTCCAATGTAAATTATTTTTCTTGTGTCCTAAAAGCTGGTTTTAGAGCATGGTTAAAGGTAAATCTTGGCATATATCCTGGAATCTCCTCTTAGGTCTCACCTCCTAATTTCTTAGTTTACATTGTATATTTTAAATAATAGTAACATTTTATTTGTTGTTTTTTTTAATCTCTATTCATAAGTGAGATTTTTGATGACCAAGACTTTGTTCCTTAGTAAATATCAACTTTTAAATTCTTTAGTCCCCATGGATGAACCTTGAAGACATGTTGAGTAAAATAAGCTAGACACAAAAGGACAGATACTGTATCATTTGTCTTATATGAAATAACTAGAATATGCAAATTCCTAGAGACAGGTTACCAGTGTAGGGTGTGGGGAAGTGAGTGGAGAGTCAATGTTTAATGGATGCAGAGTTTCTCATTGGGGTGATTGAAAATTTTTGGTAATGGGTGAGGGTGACGGTAGCACAACATTATGAATGTAATTAATGCCAGTGAACTGTATGCTTAAAGATGATTAAAATATTTAATCTTCCACAAATATTTTCCAAGTATATTCGGTCACTACTAAATTCAGGTTTTTAAGAAAACCCAGAACTTAACCTTTTTTAAAGATAAGTCTTCTCCACAGCAGGTTATGCAAGGTGAGCCATTGATGTATGGGGGAAAAAGCATCTCAAGTTCCATTTGTATTTTTTAAATTAAAAACCAAAAGGATATTAAACTATCTATGCTGTGGTGCTGAGGCTGCGCTGGATGCATAGGTCTGATGGCCATTTGTCCCATGTGGTTGAGGAGTGACCTGAGGGAAGAATGGGAATTTCATATTTCGGAGTTAAATAACAGCGGTGTCTGTCCTCGGTGTTAACCTTCAGAGTATTGCAATTTTCTTGTACTTCCCATGTGCTAGATTAAGTGGTGGATCACAGGTTATCTAATTTTAATTTAACCTTCATAAAATGGTTGAGTGGTTTAAAGACTGCTATCACGGGATGCTGTCTGTTCATCATGGATGTTTGTAAGTCTTTTTCAGATATGATAATGAAAATCATGAATCCCAAAAAAAGTGATTTAGAAAGAAATTTTCAAATTGCTGTTTCATAAACTGCTAAACAAAGACACTAAAAAATAATGACTCATATTGTATGATTCCATTTATGTGAAAAATTCTGAATAGGCAAATCCATACAGACAGGAACTAAATTAGTGGTTTTCTGGGGATTGGGAGAGAGGGAGAACTGGGAGCTACTGCTACCAGTATGAGATTTCTTTTTGGGGTGTTGGAAATGTTCTGGAATATGATAATGGAGATGGTTGCACAACATTTTGTGAATATTCTAAAAAGCACTGAATTGTATACTTTAAAATGATACATTTTATGTTAAGTGAAGTTTATCTCTAAACAAATTATAAAATTTAAAAAATCATGACCCATATTCAATATTTGATATTCAATAATATTTTTGTCATTTTTTTGTGAGCAAAAGTTTTTTTGATTGTTTTTATCTTTTTTGTATCCTGTATGAATTTCCATTTTTGCCTTTGTTTTATATTGTGCATAATAATTTAGGACAGTTGAACTTGTGTATAAGAAATGTAAACAATAAAATAAATGAACATATATTAGAAATTTATACTCAGAAAAGTTTTATTGATGGTGTATCTGATTTAAAAAATGTCCAGAGAGCATTACTTGGGGATCAGATCACTTTTTCATATGAATAACATACTGTATACTTTTAATAGCTGCACATGGGATAGCAGCTACTGCCATATTCTTTTATCCACTAAGATGCTTTGATCATTCATATGTATTTCAATTTCAAACCTTGGGAGAATTATAAAGAATACTTTCACCACACTATGATTTATGATCTCCTGATAATACAGTATACTGTCAAATATGTGATAAAAATTTTGCTATTTGTACTAAGCACCATGGTAGTTCTGAATACATAACTTGCAGAAAAAGTTTAAGATCAAGAGACATACTGCCAAAAGAAGCATTTTCATTGACTTAAAGTGTGTGGTAAAGTATTGGAGGCCACCTTTCCCAGATTTCTTTACCTCTGGGGTTCTGGCTGTGATTTACTTTCTGCCAGTGAAGATGGAGTGGGCAAAAGCCAAATTAATTTTCTTTGGCTTTGGGGGCAAATGCCTGGGTTTTGCCAGTTGTGAGGTTTTGTATCTGCTTCTGGGCATTCCCCTTTCAATCCTTTGCCTTGATTTGATAGTTCCTGTTTTCTGCAGTTTCCTAGCCTGGGTGACAACTGAAACCTACTGATTCTCTGGATCCTAGGTGTGGGGTCAAACCTAAAAATTAGCGGCAGCATCCCCAGTCCTTTGCTCTTCCAGATGTTCCAGTGTGTAACTGCCTAAGTCCCTGCCTTAAATGCCTTTTGAAATACCCAAAGCAGATTTGTTTTCCTGACTGAACCCTGTCTGATAGACTTGGCATGTGCTTGTCACCTCATTCTCATAAAATGGCTACTTTATGTCCAACATTATGTTCAGAAAAGAACAGAGGAAGGACAGAGACCCAAAAGGCATATCTGAACTAAGGCTATGATCCTTTTAAGAATTTTTCCTTAGGCTTCAAACAATTTGCGTTTATGTCTCCTTGACCAGAATTCTGTTACAAGGCTCCTATCTCCATGGAAAGCTTGGAAATTTTTTTTTAGGTGGGCACATTGCTTCCCCTGTCCCTGCTGCAAACCCATGAAAAATCTGGGTTTGTTAATAAGAAAGTGAGAATAGATATTGGGTAGATAACTACTCCTTTCTTTGCCACAGCTGCCTCATAATAGTGACAGTAGTTGAGAGCTGTTGTAGAATAATTTATTCTAAAAAAAATATGTAAGCCTAGGATTCTATTTTAGAATAGCAAATGTTTACTAATTGCCACTTTGGATTGACTAACAATCTATAATTTAAAATAATGTAATTAATATTTCCACATTCAATTTATGAATCAATGACAACATAACATTTTAAGTTTTATTTCTATTGTTAATAGTATAATTTATCAGGAGCAACATTTTTATACAAACAGTATAGAAATCTGTGACTCCAATCATGATCTTTTGTTCAAGCTTTCAAGTCATAGCATCTGTGAGGGGAAGTACAATGGTATATTTAATTTCATTTTCTTCCTTGTCTCAGACAAAGATAATATTAAGCTGAATAATGTCATAATTTACAAAAATGATTTTCTCTTTTCTCTATGCTTAGTGGTAGAAATGAGACAGCAGGTATTTGCAGACAAAAGAATACATATGTACTTTGGTGGTAAATATATCTGAGCTTACCAGCCACTCAGTGGAAAGAACAAGAATACCCAGAGGATTTTCAGTAAGGATTGCCTGCATATTTGGCACTTGTTGGTCATGGTTCAACAGCTGTTAGTATTTTCTTTTGGTCCAGTTAATTTTTCCTGTCTTATTAAGGGAATGGCAGGATTTCAAGGTCAGTTAATGAAATGATTCAGCTTGAACAAACAGAATTGCTTTACAAAAACCCTACCAGAGACCTCAGATTATATAGAGAAGGAGGAATATAAAGTATTTACAGAAAACTTAAGATTTGACTTCTATGAAAAAGTATTCTGTTTCTCATTTAATTGTGTATTAATGGTGTGCTAGTTTAGAATTTGAAGCAACAAATCATATTCGGAAGCATTTTTTTTTCAGGGGTGGCAAACTCACAGCCAGCAGACTGGAACTAGCCTGGAAATATGTTTTATACATTAAAGTGTACACCTCTGACTTAAGCTTTATGTGTTGCCATAGACGCACTACTCTTTATTACTTACGCTTCCTACATTTTAATCTGGCCCTCAAATATATTTGATTTTGTGACTTCATTGTACTACCCTATTAACCGTTGCCTCAGAGGATGGGCCTATCATAGTGTGTTTTTAATTGATTAGTGTCTGTATGTCGGTTTGGTAAAGCTGCCAGAATGCAATATACCAGAAATGGGCTGGCTATCATGGGGATTTATTAACTTACAAGATAAAATTCTAATGCCATGAAAATGTCCAAATTAAGGCATCAACAGGACAATACCTTCTCTGAAGACCAGTTACTTGGCAATCTTGGGCTCCTCTGTCAGATAGCAAGGCACATGGCGATGTCTGTTGGTCCTTCTTTCCTGGGTTTTATTGCTTCTGCTTCTGGTTTTTCCATCTGTGGCTTTTTCTCTAAACTTCTCTGGGTGTTTCTCTGACTTTCATCTCTGAGCTTTTGTATGTATTTTATACTCTTATAAAGGACTCTACCCTGAATGAGGTGGGTCACATCGCAATTGAAATAATCTAGTTAAAAGCCCCCACCCACAGCAGGTTTGTACCCATGGGAATGGATTAAAAGAACACAGCCTTTTCTGGGGTGCATAACAACTTCAACTACCACAGTCTGCTTCCCCACTAGACTCTGAACTCCAGGGGAGCAAGGGCCACAATTATTTTCCTCTTCATGGGTTATCCTGTGCCTGACATAGGGTCTGGCATATGTTAGATGATCAATAAATATTTGATTTTGTCCCTCCCAAGAGGGACCCAAGGTCATTTGTTGACTTATTTATGTAATCATTTACTTATTCTTTTTTTCTTCCTATAAACTGTAAACTTTATAAGAGAACTCTGAGCAATTTAGCAGTTAATCTGAGCTGTAGTTCCTGGTGTATTGGCCTCTGTTATTTTTGCCAAGGAGTAGAAAGGAGCCATTAAGAATTACTGGTCTAGAAAGTGTTGCAATGGCCAGTGGTGTATGTACAATGAGTGTCTCTGAATCATGGTAGGTCAAGGCTAGGGAATAATGTTGAGCAGGGAAGTGGACTGGGATTACAGTGTAGAATAATCACACTTCATAGTCTTGTGTTTGTAATACAATTATAGAAAATAAAGCTGTACAAATCTTTTGACTATTAGGAAATGACTATAGGTTTAAAAAGGATGAAAATTCTGGGCTAGATTCAAGTGGAGATGAACCAGGTCAGGAGCTGTAGACCCATTAAGCCTAAATTTGGAGTCAAGGACCAACCAGGACCAGTTAGAAGAGTCTTCATGTTTAAATCCCTGAAGAATTGTGTTTACTCCACTTCCAGAATCAAAAGTGTTTTCAAGTACAACCTGCCTTGATTTAAAGCTGTAGCTCCATTTTAGGAGGAAATATTGATGCTCCCTGTGGAGGGAGATCCTGGGTTCAAATATCAAACTCTGCAACTTACTACCTTGGCACCACCTTGGTGACTTAGGTCAAGTTCCTTAACTGTCCTCAATTCCCTCATTTATACAATGGGCATAATAATACATATCTTATAGAATTGTTGTGAGGATTCAGTAAGATAATTCACGTAAAGCGCTTAACATATGCCTAATATGTAGTAACCACTCCCTAGTAATGAGAGATGAGGAAAATTGTAAACCAGAATGTGCTTACATCTTTAATGAATGGACTGAAAAATACTATTAGAAATAGGCTGTTGCTATGGGCTCTTAAGGTCCGTATAGGTTTCAGGGTATCCTTCTGAGATAGAAGTAGGGAGATGGAAAAAAAGCAAGATTGGTGTAACATCCTTTTATCTACTTGGGCCATTAATTCATTGTTAGTTTATCAAACAGAAAGTGTCTTTTTTTTGTATCAGACACTATGCTAAGCACTAGGCATATAAAGAAGAGTAATACTTATGATCTACCCTTCAAAAGTTTAGAGTCCAGTGGGGGAGACAGTCAAGAAAGCAGAGACATTGTGATGACATGGTTAAGTGCTGAAAAAGACATGAGCAAAGTAATATGGGAGCACAGACTGGAGCAGCCAACTCTGCCTGAGGTGAGCAAAGGGGCAACTTCACAGACTTGGGATTTTGCCAGATAACAAATGAGAGGATGTGGTTAGGCTGAGGCAATGTCGTGGATTGTAAAAGGTCCTGCCATGGTTGAGGGCTGTGGGAAGCTGAATATGACCTACTGTAGACTGTAAACTCTAAGAGAGCAAGGATTGTGTCTGGAATTTGCTCACTGCTATAACCTTAGCTCCCAATACTAGAACTGCCCTCTAGCAGATGCTTAATAAATACTTGCTGAGGGCATCAGTAGATTTTATGGTGTGCATAATATCTAATGCTTTCAAATTCATTCTCCATGTCTTTGATTCCTGTTTTCACAATTGACGCAAAAACTCTTAAAATTGAAATGAAAACTATAGGCCATTCCTAATTTATGTCTTTTAAAGATCCTTTGGAAAGAAAACTTCTCTGTATTTTCCTAATTATTTGAACTTAATCACTGTATTAGTCAGGGTTCTCTAGGGAACCAGAACCAACAGGAGATATATGTAAATATGAGATTTTATAAAAGTGTCTCATGCAACTGTGGGGATGCACGAGTTCAAATTCCGTAGGGCGGGATGCACGAGTCCAAATTCCGTAGGGCAGGCTGCAAGCTTGCAACTCCAGTGACGGTCTTCGATGAACTCCCGGAAGAGGCTGGCTGGCTGAAGAAGTGAAAGTTCTCTCTTCTGCCTTAAAAGTCTTCAACTGATTGGATTAAACCCAACTGATTAGATTCTCTCATTGTGAAGACACTCCCTTACTTGATTATAGGTGTAATCAGCTACAGATGCAATACATTGACTGATAATTTAATAAACCAGCCATCTGGTTTATTAACCAGCCTCAAAATGTGCTTGCAGTAATGGCTAGGCCAGTGCTTGCTTGGCCAGACAACTGGACACCATCACCTAGCCAAGTTGACACATGAACCTAACCATCACAATCATTAAGGGTGAAAAAGAAAAGTTAAAAGAAATAAAAGCAATACTATCACTTTTCGCTGCCTTATGGAAATAAAATTTATAATTTAATTTAGGAAATATTCTGTTTATATCAGTAAACAGGTATAAACCTTTCCAATGAATTAGTAATAGAAAAGTTGTAAAGCACCTAACTTCAAACCTTCTCTTTTTTGATGGGTCTTTATATCATCTATCCTAAAGTGAACCCAAGGCCTCACTCATTGTCTGCCATTATATGTGATTTCTACCATTGAGCCTGAAGGCACCACCACTGTTGATGACGAATCACTGCCAGACTTTCACCACATATTTCTGAAATATTGAGTTCTTTATTGCTGATCATTGATATTTCTTGCTATTCCTATTAAATTAGCATTCTTCATAAGTTTTTGAGTGATCTGAAAGGGTAATAGAGGGATTGTGACCATACTGCTCCGTTAGAAACGAGCAAGCAATTTAGAGCTTCTGAATGAGGATTTAAATCTTAATTGTTGGCTTGAGAGCCACCGAGTATGGCATTTTCACATATTCTGAGCCAGTCACCATGGGCAAGGTTGTGAGTATTTTAGGGCAATTTGATTTTTATGTCGCGTAATAGAACTGTATGTGTAATTTTAGTAATTACATGGTATGTGTGGTATAGTTTACCCATCAAGTCTGCTGATTTCTACCTATGTAATCTAGCAAATATTAGATTATGGTTTGGGGCTCTTTTATAGAAGTGGTCTAATTTATAACATTCATACTTTGTACTTTGTTAAAATCAAAACAAATTTTTAACTGATAAGCTTTCAAACATCATCATGAGCCATTTCCCTCTACCACTTGAATTATTTTTTCAAATGAATCTTCTCTTCCAGAAGTATGTGCACCTGTGTGTGTATGTGTGTAATTTCTTTTTAAAGGATTTAAATTCTAATGTCAGGTAGACCTGGGTTTGAGTCTTACTTCTCCCACTTATAATTTGTGACCTTCAGAAAGTTTGCCCAACTTTCAAAGCTTCAATTTCATAATTTCAAAATGGAGATAATGATAGTTTCTGCTAGAATTATTGTGCAGGTTAAATCAAATGATGAAATGAAGTGTTTGGCACATTGTAAGTACTCAAAGATTAGCTTCTACTGTTTTAATCAACATAGTACATCGTAAACATGATAATAGTCATAATGGATGTTGGTATCAATGTATACGTCCACGTTAATATGCACGTGTTGGATGACTTTCAGTCATATAATTTTCAAAAGAGCACATGACATGGATAATACACAATGGAATTGAGGAGGAATCTTTTTAGAAGTAAAAAGTGTTAGATTTGTCTTTTTTTGTTTGTTTGATGATTATTGTGGAATATTTGCATCCTAAAACTTGACCTTTTAGTGATTATATAAGTTATTACTTTAATGATTATACAAATTCAAGTATATCATAAAGTCAAATGACATTATCTAAAAACCACTCCAAAAGACTGCCTGATATAATCAAGACTACCAGGCAGGTATTATTCTCATTTACTTATTAATTCAGCCATTCACTCAATAACTCTTTATTAAGCATTGTTATGGGCCAAGAGCTGTATGGTTTCTAGGGCTATGCAGATGAAAAGAGTTCACACTCTTGACGGGCACAGCCTAGGGAAAGCCAGGCTTTTACAGGGGTAGATCAATAGATGAAGTACATTATGATTCATTATAATAGTTGTCTTAATCAAGTGTGTGGAATATAGTAGAGGCAGTGGCAGCTCCTTAGATGAGCCAGGGAAAACTTCATAGAGCAGATGATGTTCAAGGTGGTACTTGAAGAATATGTCTAAGCCAGATAGGGAGGGAGTGGAGCATAAGAAGTTGCTTATGTATTAATTGGTCTGCTATTTGGTGATTTAGCTTGGATTATCCAGGGAGGCTTAGGAGTAAAATAAGTGTGCTCTTTCCTCCCCCCACTTCCATTCCAGTTGGTCAGTTATATCCAATTCATGGATCAATGCTTGTCTCCCTGTTAAATGGGAAGTTTACTCTTGTTGGAACAAATGTATATAATGAAAGACCTCAAATACATGTCAAATCAAAATAATATCAAGAGATAATATTGAATTGGTCTCTAGGGTTGTTATAATGGAATTTTAACCAGTAAGATTACAGTGTCAATAAATGTTTGAGTACTGTTTAGGATTGAATCATGTCACCCACAACAGACATTTTCAAGTCTTAATCTGAGTTCCTGTGGATGTGAACCTATTTGTAAATAGGACCTTTTAAAGATGTTATTATTAGTTAAGATGTGGCCAAATGAATCCAGGTGAGTCTTAATCTCTATGACTAGAGGCCTTATAAAGTGATAATATTTAGATGCAGTCATTCAGAAGCCAGAAGTCAGGAGCCAGAGAAGAGTGAGAAATTGCCATGTGACAGAGGATTGCCAGAACCCTAATAATTCAGGGGGAAAGCATCTTGATTTTGAACTTCTAGCCTTCCAATCTGTGAGACAAAAAATGCTTGTTGTTTAAGCCAACCCATTCGGTGGTATTTGTCATAGCAGTTCGATAAACTAAAACAGATACTTACTGTGTGCCACACACTGTGCTAGGATGATGATGCATATTATTTTTTTAATCTATCTGATATCATTGGCTAAATATAAAACAGTATGGACAGCAACTAAGGAGTTCAGTTTTATAAACTATAGAATGCATGTGCTCCCATCTATACTGGAGAGCAAAAAGGGCAGTAGTTATAAATATTACTGTGATAGTGCTGCCCCAAATCCTTTTTGGAATAATAAGTAAAAAGCAACCACGGAGAATGGCCTGTTTTAAGACTCTGCAAGTCCTCTACTTTCTTGAACATTGTATGGACAGAAAAGGCTTCAATGTGTTTATTCTTGTGAGTTTGTTGGTACTGCCCAGAGCAAAGCCTTTCTTGTCTCTATTTCCCAGTGTATTATTGCAGCAGATGACTTTTAATACCACCTCTGACTGAAGAAAATTTTGTACTCTAATTTAGTGGAACGTACTATAGTTTTAACACTGAATATTCTCAAGAGAAAATATTTAAAGTGTTATTTTTCTTATAATTGAATAACATTTAGTGAATATTTAATTGAAAAGTAAAAATTATGGAATTAGTTGTTTTCATAGCTAAATTAAACTGTTTACATCATTTAACCAGGTAGGTGTTTGCTTTTTCTTTACATAGTTTACTTTTAAAAAAATCCAGTGGGCTATTCCAGCTGGGGCTGTACCATTGGTATTTATAAAAGTCATGGGCCCTTGTATGGCACATTACTGATACATTCATCAAATTTATAAATTGTTATTCAGAAAATTTATAGTTCTTTAAAATTTACTAAAAAAATAAGGTGGGCAAGGAGAATAAGGAGTGCTGTTTGTGTTGTAATATTAAAAGTCTTGAACATGTAGATTCTAGAAGATCTTTATTATAGGAAGTTTAGACGTATTGAAAGAGATTCTTTTAAGAAAATGTACCTTGTCTTTTTTTTCTAAGAGTGGGGATTTCTTGCTAAATAATTAAAACTTTGCTTATTAAGATATTTTTCAAGTTTTTGTAATTTTTTTATCAGGTTTTCTTGCATCAGGGAAGACCCTGAGGTCTTCCACTTTCTGCTGTATTTATATTGGCATTTATATGTATAAAAAATGTAATTATATATAAATCTGATAACATTTGCTCCTCACCCCCCAGTACTGACATGTTTCTGTAAAAATTAAAAATATATATTCTGAATTATTTTCATGTACTTGAGTGATTTGTTCTTTCACCAGTAACAAATATAAAACTGTTACTCTTTAAAAAATAGTTAATTTTTAGTAACTTAAGGAAAAAATGGTTTTCTAATGGTACCTTCATTTTCTTATCATGGAATTACATTGGGAGTATACTGTTTGGAGGAAAGATGAGGTTATTTTTGAGCATAGATCATTCAGTGGCATAATTTATAATATTTATTATTTATAATATTTTATAGCTATAGTTTTATTTATAGCTCTAGAATTAAGGATAAGAGGATGGTAATGATATTTTTCATAAATCTCAAAAATTTTCAAGAGCCTAGGATTACAGTGTGATCCTGGATTCCAATTTCATAATAAACTTTACTTATTGACCTTATCAGCACATATTTCTAGAGCATATTTCTCTTTTATTGAGTAATATGGTATGATGAGTTTTCTCCAGGGCTTTTGCTTTGATTTATTTCTCTGTTCAATTCATGTATAGATATGCTTACCATTAATTAGTGCCAAGGTAGAAAAAAAGGGCAGGGAAGTAGATAACTGTGAGGCAGGTATCAAAAGGACACTTCCTTCCCCACCCTACCCCCACCCCAGGGCCACCCCAAACATATACACACATTTCTAGTCATGGTTTGGTAACAGTTCCATTTTGCAATTTCTTGCTTGATTACTTCATAATTCTCTTTCTCAGTATTTTCTTCTTTCCCTTTTTGTGTCTATCTCTTTAGTTCATTTTATTTATTTTATTTTTTTTTTTTTTTTTTTGTCTCTTCATCACATATTTCATTCTTTATTATCTGCTTCCCTTTCTTAACTGGCCATTGTTTTTTGTTTTGTATTTGCTGGGTTTCAATTCCCAGTGAATTTCAGATTAGGCTGTTTTTTTTAGCTGTGTGGCTTTTAGTTGATTTGTAAACTGGCTAGATGTTAGGCTCTGTCATCACAGAGAGGCCCTGTCGTTTGGGTGTACTTTGCATCCTCTGAACCTGGCGCTGGCTTGTAATAAATGTTTCTTGAATGAGTAAATGAATTAAACCCTGTGGGTCAGTGCTCCAGGGTTAAGTAAAAAAAAAAGGGAGAGATGGGTGGGAGGGGTTAACTGTCCATGGCCTTGTAATTGAAGAATTGAGTTAGAAGTTATGAATTGTGAGTTATTTTATAGATCACTTCAAGTTATAGATCAGGGCTGATTAATTAAAGTCTCATTAAAAATCACGTTTAATAAGTAGCTCGTAGTAGCTCTGAGACACAAGGCTAGTCACTGGAAACTTGTCTTTTTTTCTTATTTATTCAATTGTTTTTCACTAAAAGATAAATTATTAGTTCTTTCAAGTCTGTAGAATAGATATGTAATTGTTAATATGTACACCCCCCCCCCCAAAATATGAACTGGAGTACATTTTCAACTGCAAATTCAGTGATTTCTTCATGCCTTTTTCCATCAAATAGAAAAAGAAAAGAAAAAAGGAAAAGACCATTGAGTAAATTTAAGGTTATTTTAGGTCATGGGAATGTTTAGTTCCTCTGAAATTTTTTGAGCTTCTTCAAAAAGATGCTATATGACTACTGTATAAATAAAAGGTTGGGATATTATTGTGGCCACACAGTTTTTTTTCAAATTTTAAAGCTTTATTTTATAAACTTATTTTTGATGTAATTGGTATGTTGTTTATTTCGATTATTTAGATACATTATTTCAAACTAAGTAGTATAATCAATTCAATATGTTACAGGTTTTTTAAAATGCAATTTTATTGAGATATAGTCACACACCATACAGTCATCCAAAGTGTACAATCAGTTGTTTGCAGTATCATCATATAGTTGTGCATTCATCACCACAATAAATTTTTTGAACATTCTTATTAGTCCCAAAAATAAAACTAAAAATAAAAATAAAAAAGAACACCCAAAATATCTCATCCTCCTTTTTTACCCCTATTATTCATTTACTTTTTGTCTCCCTTTTTTCCATTCATCTGTCCATACACTGGATAAAGGGAGTATGAGCCACAAGGTTTTCACAATCACACAATCACACCATATAAGCTATATAGTTATACGATCGTCTTCAAGAACCAAGGATACTGGTTTGCAGTTTAACAGTTTCAGCTGTTTCCTTCTAGCTATAACAATACATTAAAAACTAAAAAGGGATATCTATATAATACATAAGAAAAACCTCCAGAATGACTTCTCAACTCCATTTGCGATCTCTCAGCCCCTGAAACTTTATTTTGCTTTATTTCTCTTCCCCCTTTTGGTCAGGAAGGCTTTCTCAATCCCATGATATCAGGTCCAGGCTTGTCCCCAGGAATCATGTCCCACATTGCCAGGGAGATTTACACCCCTGAGAGTCATGTCCCACGTCGGGGGAGGGCAGTGGTGTTTTAATAAACTGACCATTCAAGTTAAGATATATAGCGTGCTACAGAAAATACAGATTTGCATCAAATAAACATCTCTTCCTTTGTTCTCACACAGAAGCTGAGGTTTTAAAACACAGTCAATATCGTCCTTTACCCTTTTGCCTGATTTACCTTAGTTCTAATCAAGTCTGTTTTGTTCATATCTCTAATTGAAGTCTGATCTCTTTTTCAGCTGCTTTAACATTTGCTGTATGGGGTAATAATGACATTCATAGCTGCTGAATTCTGGCTCTGAGTCAGGTGTCACAAAGATATCTGAAGTTACAGGGACCATCCAGCGCAACATCTCAGAATTTATAGATAACCATTATAACTCACGAATAGAGGTGACTGCTGTAAGAGCTTACAATCTAGGAACCTTTACCATTAGCCTTCCCCTGATAACCTATGCTCTCAAATTCAATTCTCAGAGTTGGCACATTGTAGTTAATCCATATTAGTGAGGGATTATAATGTTTGTCTTTTTGATTCTGTCTTATTTCACTAAGCATACTGTCCTCAAGGTCCATTCACCTAGTTGCATACTTCATAAATTCATTTTTTCTTGCCGCCATTCAGTATTCCTTTGTATGTATACACCACAGTTCACCATTCCATTTATCAGTTGTTGTACTTTAGGCCATCTCCATCCATTGTGAATTGTGAATTCTGCTGCTATAAACACCAGTGTGCAATGTGCACTCATGTCTATGCTCTCAGTTCTTCCAAGTATATACCAGGTAACGAGGTTGCAGGACCATATGGCAATCCCATGCTTTGCTGCCTGTGGAACCACTTCACTACCCTCCAGCTGGGCTGTGTCATTCTGCCTCCTTACCAACAGGAAATAGGTACATCCCTCTCTCTACATTTTCTCCAGCACTTGTATCCCTCTGTTTATTTTTAAACAGTTTTATTCACACACCATATTACCCACTCTGAGTAAATAATCAATGATTCCCAGTATAATCACATTAATTATGCTTTCACCACCACAATCTATATGAGGGCATTTCCATTTCTTTCCCAAAGAAAGAGGAAAAGGAGGAAAAAAATGAAGAATAAAAATACAAAAGATAGAAGAAAAATAAAAATAAATACAGTGAAAAAGTCAGACACAATAGCACCAAGAATCCCATATCACTTCCTTGTATCCCCTCCTTATAGACATTTAGCTTTGGTGTATTGCCTTTGTTACAATTAGTGGAAGCATCTTATAATGTCACTGTTAACTACAGACTCTAGTCTGCATTGGTTGTATTTTTCCCCTATACCATCCAATTTCAACGCCTTGTAATGTTGACATTCATTTGTTCTCCATCATTTAAAAACAATCTTATATTTATATATTTAATCACCATCATTGACCACTCTAGTTTTCTCTAAGTTTTACAATCCCAGTCTTTATCTTCTGTCTTTCCTTCTGGTGTCATATAGGCCTTTATCTTTCAACATATTCACACTCATCTTTGTTCAGAGTACTTACAATATTGTGTTACCATCACCTACTATGATGCTATCCATTTCATTTCTGGATCTATACAATCAATCCTGTTGAACCTTCTGTACTCCTTCAGCATCAAATGCCTAATCTCTAACCTCTTTCTGTCTCCTGGTAACCTGTGTTCTAAACTTTCAAATTTTGCTCATCAGTGTTAGTCCATATTAGTGAGACCATATAGTACCATCATTGATAGTCTTCAGTTCTACACTCTTCTCCAAACCTCTGTCTCCTATCTTTTCCTATGTTCCTGTAGTGCTCCATTTAGTATTTCTTGTAGAGCAGATATCTTGTTCACAAACTCTCTCAGTGTCTGTTTGTCTGAAAATATTTTAAACTCTTCCTCATTTTTGAAGGACAGTTTTGCTGCATATAGAATTCTTGGTTGGCAGTTTTTCTCTTTCAGTATTTTAAAAATATCATACCATTGCCTTCTCACCTCCATGGTTTCTACTGAGAAATCTGCATATAGTCTTATTGAGCTTCCTTTGTATGTGATGGAGTGCTTTTCTCTTGCTGCTTTCAGAGTTCTCTCTTTGTTTTTGACATTTGATAATCTGATTATTAAGTGTCTTGGTTTAGGTCTATTCAGATCTATTCTGTTTGGGGTATGCTGTGCTTCTTGGATCTGTAATTTTTTGTCTTTCGTAAGAGATGGGAAATTGTCAGTCATTAATTTCCTCCATTATTCATTCTGCCCCTTTTCCCTTCTCTTCTCCTTCTGGAACACCCATGCTATGTATATTCATGCACTTCATGTTGTCATTCAATTCCCTGAGACCCTGCACATATTTTTCCATTCTTTTCCCTATCTGTTCTTTTGTGTGTAGGAATTCAGATGTCCTGTCCTCTAGTTCCTGAATCCTTTCTTCTGCCTCTTCAAATCTGCTGTTGTATGTGTCCATTGTGCTTTTCATCTCTTATATTGTGCCTTTCATTCCCATAAGTTCTGCCAATTGTTTTTTCAAACTTTCAAGTTCTTCTTTATGTTTGCCCAATGTCTTCTTTATATACTTCATCTGTTTTGCCATATCTTCCCTCAACTCACTGATTTGATTTTTGAATTGATTTAGCATATTTGTTTGAAGATCTTTAATTAGTTGTTTCAACTCCTGTCTCTCATTTGAAGTGTAAGTTTGTTCCTCTGACTGGGCCATATCTTTGTTTTTCCTAGTGTGACTCACAATTTTTTGTTGTCTAGGCATCTGGTTTCCGTGATTACCCCAATCAGATTTTCCCTTCCTGACTGGCCCAGGTCTCAGGAGGAGGCTGTATTCAGTATCAGGTTTCTCTGAGGGTGAGACTAAGAAGATTGTCAGACTTTCCTGTGAGTCCTCTAGACTCTGTGCTTTTCCTACCCTCCCAGCATGTGGCACTTGTCAGTCCGCAGCTCCCCACCAGTGTAAACAGGTGCTGTGCATTTAATTCTCTGTGAGCTCTGTCCTGGCCAAGGGCTGAAAGTGTCAGAAGCTAAGCTTATATTGTTTCTGCCCTTTTTTGTTTTGTTTTTTTGAATCCCAGTCCCTGGGGTCTGATTATTCTGAGGGAAGGCTGCCTCCTGATCTGGGCCTTGCTTCCCACCCACCCACCCCCTTTTTTCTTAGGAAAGATAAGCTTTTTAGGGAATTATCTTAGACACTTTAGTTTTTCCTTTGACTCTGATGTCTTAACTCTACCTTTGCCTGGGTCAGAGCTGACAATTGAAAATGCCTGAGGCTTTCTCTAATGAGCTACTTAGAATGAAAGAATAAAAAAGGAAAAAATAAGTCCTTTTTTCAGAGCCAGTTCCTAGCTCTCCAGTTCACCAGGCAAAAACCATAGTTGGTACCCAGTTCTTTTGCCCGTTTTCTTGGGACACAGCCCTTTTCCAGTGTTCTGAGCTCAGCGGACTCCAGAAGCTTCTGTTTTATTTAGTTGTATATATTTTTTTCCATCAGCCCTGCCCTCCTCTCTGCCAAGAGAAAGCTCCAGGTACCTTTCCTGCTTGCTCCAGGTTTATCTGTGTTTGTAACATATATTCAGTAGTACACATTTGTTAATTAAAACTGCAATTGGAGATTGGTTGAGCTACATTCCCTTGCTCCTGTCAGGGACTGCTTCTTTTTCTCACAGTGATGTTTTCCAACTCAGCTTGCCATGCTAGTGGGAGAGGGGTGCCAGCTCTGCAGTTTGGGGAGCTTTACTTACAGTTCTATGCTGTGATCTCAGCCGTTCCACCCATTCCAGACTGGTGTACAGTGTGTGTTCGGTCACAGATGTCCCCCTGTAAGCTGTTCCAGACTATTTTCTAGTTATTCCTGGCTATCTACTAGTTGCTCTAGGGGACTAATTTAAATTACACAGCTCCCTATGCCACCTTCTTGTCCCACCTCCTATGTTACAGTTTTAAAAAGAATAATTATACCATAACAATTTATTAGGATTCTCTATTTAGTTCCTTTTTTCTCTATATTGAAGTCTTTACTTTTTCTAGATTCAGAATTTATCACTAATACTTCCATTATGCACACAGTAGACTTCAACTTTTTACATGCATTTTTATTCTTAGTAAGTGATGACTAGACTAGGTAAAAGTTGTTCAGAACTTTTTAATTTCTGGATTAGAATATTATGGGTATACATACTTTCTCTGTAAGAGAGAACTTTATGTGTCACTAATGTCAGAATAAGTCAATCACTTGTACCCTTTAAGGGGCTGATCTCTGACATGTTTATGAAAACTGCTTAATCTTTTAATAGATGACTAATTTTTTGAAGACAGCATCATGAAGTTTTTACCTTGATATTTGCAAAAGTGATGTGAAAGGAGCAATTTTCATTTGAATCTTTAACTCTCAGTGCTTGTTTCAAGAAGTAGAATGGCAATTTTGGATTGAAAGCTTGTCTTAATTTTTGTACTCATCCATCTAGTTGCTATTTAGGTACTCTGAATAAAGCTCCATCTCTTCATAGTCATCCTTTAATCAAAGCCTCTGTATCTATCTAATTTGACTTTCCAGGGACCTCAGATCTTTCTTATTTTGAAAGGTTTCAAAGTTCAAGTATGTGCAGTGGTGATTTGGGTATGTTTACAAAATTTCTGTCACATTCAGTCCTATAGAGCTGATCTCATAGACAAAAGGGAAATTGATCTGGTATATAGTATTTAAAATCAAGATTTTCTTAGTAAATAAACTATACCTGAACCTTAAATTAGGGATTGAAGAAATTCCCCTATCTAATTTGAGTGTTTCCCTATTGGAGCAGATGATATCATCTTTGGATATTGTACTGTAATTTTTCTAACTCACTTCTGCTGTGAAAAAGACCCTTTTCATGTAAGCAGAAAATAGATTGAGCTTGATCCTAGGAAAAAGACGATGCCTAAGTTAGTATCATGAGGAAAATCATTGTTTGTCCCAGTGGCACAGTGTAAGTCTTGCATGAAGTATTCTGGGACTAATTAATCAGGAAACAACTCTAATTAAAAAGGAAACTGCTCACCAGCTGCCTGCTCAGGCTATTTTACACACGCATACACACACACACACTCACACACAAACTGTAGACCTGTCTACTTGTGCTCCAGCTTCTAGCAGCACTCTTTAACAATTTATGTCCCAGTTAAAAGGGGTAATTTAAGGATTTCTAGCAGACCTTATTTTGTGGTAATAAACTTTGATATTTAATGGAATTCTTTTGGATGCAAATTTACATAAAAGCAGTAATTTTTGTTTGATCTGCAAGGGCTTTTAACTTCTGGTCTTACCATGTATTTTAAATCCTGCAACAAACTATGCTTCTTAAGAATAATCTGGTAGATAAAATTTGGATATATATGTGAATATGTATAAATATAAAAAACAAACATATATATACACACACATATATATCATGCGAGATCAAAGTAAACATAAATATCTAACAACTATTAATAAATTTACTTAAATCACATGAACATTTTTGTTAGCTGAACAGACTTTATTCAGCCTAAAGTCTTCTTAGAGAATTACTATATAAGAGAGAATCTTTTAATTTCACCGATGTATGTGGTTTTCATATGTGTCCCAGGCTGGTCTGTGTTTGAATGATGATTATTATATTCACCATACCAGGTTTTTCTTAATTTACCAAATGGCAATTGATTATGAACTTGTGAGAATTTTATAATTGTTCTTAACGTTGCTTTTGTTAACTTTACCTCCTTTCTTTCTATATTAGTCCTAATATAGATAGAAAGTTTTATCATTTTTTAACATGGGCAAGTAACTGGACAAATTAGGAAGGTAAAAACTGGGCAGCTACTCTCAGTGTGTGTCAGAATTGTAATTTACTCTTCCTTGCATTCTTCCCACCTCTCTTCTCCACTCTCTTCCACCCCCAGCATATAGTAAACACTGAGCACATTTTTATGAATTTAATGTTGGTCCTTTTGGGATCAATTATGCTGTTTATTGTTTCAAATAAGTTAGAGTCCAAGATGGTAAATCTTGTATAAGTGATTGATACTACAACACAGCCTAATGTTTACAAACTTTGTGGCAGGCTTAGCCAGGGCAAACATAGTTTTATGAATGATGGTGTAATTATTATTTTAATAGGTAGATGTAGTTCTAGTCTACTTGTCGCTTGTTCTTCCAAAGGATGAAAATGTTATTTACCCCAATATGCCACTAACTTATTTTGCAGATGATGCATTTGATATGAACAAGACAGTATCTTGAACAAGAACAGTGTTAAAGCTAGCAGTCGTAGCTTTTATTCAGCTTTTTTTAATCTCTGGGCTAATTTTAGAGTTTTCTTTGAACTTTGGGTTTGTGGATTTGTGTTAATTTGCATAACTCAATTACTCAGATGTTCATCTTATTTGAAGTACTGTTATATGTTTATTTAACACATTAATTTAAGGAATTGATTTGGAAAGATTTATTAATTTATCTTTGTAAGTCATCTATGGATTAAATTGATTTCAAATAATAGTATCACAGTTAACACAGAACTCCAAAAGTTTAAGTAAATAACCCAAGGTCAAATGGAAGATGTGTGCCAGATCTGGAAATAGAAACCAGAGTCACCAAAAATTTTTCTACAATTCTTAACTCTCTTCTTAATGTTTTCCATTGAACATTGGAGCATGAAGCTGTAGAGAATATTCCTTCTTTGTATTGTGATAAAATTGCAGGCTTATCAATCTTTGCATCAATAAATAGTACCTTCACAGACTAAACACTTAGAATACCTTGCTGGCTTTTCAGAGGTAACCTATCAAATACAGATTTGTGGCAGCATGTACCAAACTTGTTTTGTAAGTTGTCTCAATTGCTTACCAATGCTTAGTACTTACCCTCTGTGGAGCACATGTGGCAATGGATGAATGCTATCTATCACTCCTAAATGATGCTGAACTGATCCAAGTTAGATACTTGAATCACATCCCTTTTTTTAGGTAATATGTCACATTAAAATTCAGCAAGGTAGTAGATATTATTTCCCCTGATATTGTTTATGGGACACTAACTGTATAGAATGACTTTATTATCATATAAGAGGAAAGAGTCTTTTGGTGGTAAATTCTGTCCAGTTTGGACCAAGTTCAGTGGTGTCGTAAGTCACTGAACAATTCTTGAATATAAGAGTCCTCTGATGGTACAGTAATATTTTGAGAGAGTGGTTACAATTAAATCATTACTATGTCTTTTTATACTGGAGATAGAGATGTTCGATCAGAATGCCTGCAGCAGTGAAGCATCCTTGAAAAAGAGGAGAAACCTTTGTCTTACCTTGGTAATCTTAAGTGTTTTCTAAGGATTCCGTGATACTTGAGCATCATTCCAAAGAGTCTTTAAGGGGTCCTTCGTTCCATAAAAATACGGCAATAAAACTTTCCACCAACTTTATGTCATTTTGGTCCTATGTAGTGTGTAAACTTAGAATACAGTCTGAAATACCGGTACCATACCTCTCTGTAAGTCTTGATTTAATTATTGAAGCAATTAGTCAATTCTTGGTAATCTGTTCTTGATTTGTTTATATTCAGTTTTAATTTCACTATTGCCTTTTCTTTGTCAGAAACATTATCTAAGACAGACTTTCTCAAAATTTATGTGCATTCAAAACACCTGTGGATCTTAAAATGAAGATTCTGAGTCTGTAGATCTGGGGTAGGACTTGAGATACTCATTTCTAATAAGCTAACAGGCAGTGCCAATGCTGCTAGTCCAGGGACAGTGTTTTGAGTAGCAAGGGTCTAGGTCCTAACCCCTAAACTCTAAAACGTTTCTGAAATATTATTTGAATGATTATTATCTCAATGAATGCATGAAACTATTTCTCACTTATTTTATTTAAGAAAGATAAATATGCTAATATATCACAATTTTACTATTTACTATAAAATAGTTTTAAAATTTTCTATAGCTATGGTTTGCCTTCATTGTAATATTTCGTAGCATAATTTGGTATTGTCTTGAAAAGATGGACAGATGTGACAATATAGTTTAAAAACTAAAAAAGTTATAGTTCTTTATCAAAAGAATATTATGTAAATACAAAATGATAGTCATGATAATGGGATAAAGACAGTTGCCTTCCAAGATTTAAGTATATTTTCTTAACTTATACTTCATGTAACATCTAAATCATCTGATACTTGGCTTTGTCTTGATGGAAAAGTAGGAAAAAAAGTCAGAGAATCGAAGTAGAAGATGATCCTTTGGAACTATTTTTCTCTCCTGAGTTCTGGTTGTCAACTTTCATTTTTGATTCAGGCTTTTAAAATGCATGGCGCCTTTTAGTTTTTCCATTTTAGCTCAAAGGGCAAGAACTAAATTTTACTTCTGTTAATCTTCATTCCTATACTACCATAATAATGTTTTAATTCCAAGGAACATAAGTCCTGTTTTCTGTTCCTCCTGTTGGGTTACGTTTTCCTTCAGTGAAAAGCAAACCACATTAATTTAAAATATTCTGTCATGGAGATGGTAGCTTAACACAGTTTACAATTATTGGGAGACCTTAATTTTTTTTTAAATGTGGAGGGAAATGTCACCAAAAATATTGTGACAAACCAGCCCTCTAGGAAAATGTGGCCAAGTGCCTTTGCTGTGGAAATGAAGTGATGCGTATACTAAATGCATTAACCCAAAGAGCCTCTTTATTTACATTACTTTTAGAAATCACTTCCAGGAGAAAAAGGAGTTTAGATATTGTTCATGACATATTTTACCACTGCCATAGAAATAATCATTTGAATCTTGAACATACTGTATTTTAATCTAGATTATTGATTGAGAGAATATTAGGTTGAATGTTACTAGTTTAATTTGTTGGGGTGCCTTTTAAAGCACTCATCATTCAAGACATTTCTAGTATTTTTCTTAATGCTCAAGTGGATTTATAAACTAACTTTTAATTTTCCTTCTAACCTGCCTTATGTTTGTCTGGATATCCAATGCAGATTCAGGTTTTGAGGGCCTGAAGCTTATATAATATGGGGGACCCTCTCTAAGGGAAATAATTTTTTTTGAACATTTTGCAAAAACATATAACGATGTGAACATATTTCTGGGGACCTTTCCAGGATTCATAAAATGATGATGCCAGTATCATAAAATGAGGAAATACTTTGTAATTTTTTCCTGTTGCAGTGTAGTCCAGTATAATTGGAAAGAGCATAGGTTTTATGTTATAACTGGGATTTATACATGGACTTTCACTGTCTTCTTTGCTACTGCTAGAGTCCTGGATACAGCTTTTTCCTAAGCAACAACTGAAGGTTTCTAAATGGTCTCCCCACTTTCATCTTTTTACGTGTACCACATCCTACATTCTGTTCGCCATATTACAGCCAGAGGACTCTTAAAAACCTTTCAGTGATACACTTAGGATAAAGAGCAAAACCCAGGTATTTACTATTTTCTTTATTCATTCCTGAAGATCCACTTTTCTCTATTTTCATTCCTTTCAGCCTGAAATAATTCCTTTAGCATTTTTTATGGTGTAGGTCTGTTGGTGACAACTTCTCTTAGTTCCTTTATCTGAAAATGTCTTTATTTTGCTATTTTTCTTAAAAGATATTAACACTGAATATAGACTACTGGGTTGACAGTTTTTTCTTTCAGCATTTTGAAAATGTCATTCTTCATTCTGGCCTCTATAATTCCTGATGAGATTACATTGTTATTCCAGGGCTGATTTCATGAGCATGCGACTTAGGCAATTGCGCAGGGTGCTTCACTTAGAAGGGCCTGTGCTTGGTTTAATGATCTGCTGTCTCTGCCTTAAAATTCTTAACAGTTTTTGAACAAGAAACTCAGCATTTTCATTTGCCCTGGACCCCACAAATTATATGGCTGGCTCTGTATGGTTTGAATCATTATTCCCTGGTATGTAATCTGTTGTGTTTCTTTGGATGCTTTCAAGATTTTCTTGTTACTTTGGTTTTCAGCAGTTTGACTATGATGTGCCTAGGCATGGTTTTCTTTATATTAGTCCTGTTTGGGTTACTGACCTTCTGAATTCTGTAAATTTATATCTTTCATCAAATTTGGAAAGAGTTTGGCTATTATGTCTTCCAACATCTCTTCCTCCCCCATGCTCTCTGTCCTCTCCTATTGGGACTCCAACTTGTTGATATTGTTTCTTATATCCTTGGGGCTCTGCTCATTTTATTTATTTATTTGTCATCTGTTTTTCTCTTTTTTCCAGATAGGATAATTTTTATTGATCTATCTTCAAGTTCACTTATTCTTTCTTCTTTCAGCTCCATTCTAATATAAGTCCATCCAGTGAATTTTTATTTTGTTTTGTATTCTAAAATTTCCATTTGAACTTCTTTTATTTTTCAGTTTATCTTGAAATTTCTTCTCCTTACTTTCAGTACAACTATAACTTTCTTTACCTCAGTGAGCATAGTTAGAAAAGCTGCTTAGAAGTCCTTGTCTGACAATTTCAACATCTGGATTAGTTTAAGATTGGCTTCTGTTGATTATCTTTTCCTTTACAAATTGGTTACAGTTCCCTAATTCTTGTTTGTCAAGTAATTTTGGGATTCTTTCCTGGAAACTGTGAATGTTATGGAAGTATTGATCTTTTTGTTTAGCAGATATTTAATTTGATTTGACTCAAACTACAAAGTCTGTTTTACCTATTGTTGGCAACAGCCAAATTCTCTTTCAGTCCTTTTATCTTGAGCCTATGAGTTTGTAATCTGCCATATACATGCTTGGTTGTGGGGGGGTGGGGGGTTACCCAGAGATTTGGGCAGATTTTATACACAGAATTTAAGGTACTCATTTTCTGTCTCTTTCCTTTCCAGTATTTCTTTCCTCACTTTGTGGCAGCTGTCATTTCTCTGCTTCCTGCCTGGTTCCTCAGGCTTTGTATTAGAGCTTCAGCTGTCCTGCATTGCACTGTGTGGCTTTCCTTTAGGCCAGAGCTGTGAAAATACAAACTCCTCTGAGCTAGTCCTTTTCTCCAAGTTTAGAGCACCCCTCCAAAATATACCTACTCTTTTTTCCTGTCTTCAAAGCTGGCAGTTATTATTTTTATTTAGACCAAAACTTATAGTTGGTGGTTAGGGCTCACCCCATCATGCTAGAAGTGCAACTCCCTAGGTGTTTCAAGCTTTAGTACTTTTGAAAGGAAGGAAGAATGGTTCTTCTGAGGCTTATTAGCATATTGTTCTGAAAAGATAGAAAGTTTATAATGTCTTTAAGGGTATGTAATGTTAATAATAATAATAGCTAGTATTTTTGAATGTTTATTCACCATAACTTTATGAGGTTGTTTTTGAAGCACAGAGACTTTATGTAACTTACCCAAAGTCATGGTAGGCAATAGAGCTGTCTTGTTTAAGAGCACAAGCTTTGGATCATAGAAAAAAAATATGCTTTCTGTGGTTTCTGATTCGTAAGGATCATCAATATTTACTAAATTTTATTTTAACATTTGAATAACTTCCAAAAAGTTTTAAAAATAGAAAATAAAATCATTTATAGTAAGAATAATTTATTTTTCAAAGCCCTTTATAGTTTACAAGGTTATTTCCATATATATTCTAATTTTATCCTTATGTTAGCCTTGTGAGTTAGGCCAGGAATAATTTTCCCTCCTTTGTTGGTATGGAAATAGAGGCCCAAGGGAAGTTACATGAAATAATCTTGGGTTGGTCAGGTATCCATGCATCTGTGATTAAAGTCTGCTTTAAGATTTTTTTTTCTTGTAAGTGTCAGTGGTAAAAATAGAGACTTTTAAACTTATTGTACATTTTTTTCCAAAATGTATAATACATATTTAGTTTTCTAACTAACTTTCTGAGATAAACAAAACAATTGGTGATTTATGCTTTTTTTTCAGATGAGAAATTTGAGGGTCCAAGAACTTAATTTGTATGGGTCATGTAAGTAATGACTATAGGATGTGAAACTGTAGCCTAGGTCTGTAGTATTAAGTTCTCTGTCCATTTTTCTATTCTGTACCATCCTTATTTGCTTACAGGTGAATATGACAATAGACAGCAGTATATGTTGATCATTAGCTTACTGATATTTTTCCATAAAGTTTTATCTTAAGACTGCATCAAGCATTGTAGGAAGCTCTCAGAGCTTTATTGAATTGACAAATAATGGATGTAAATGAATCTTTGGGCAACATCTCCTGATGCCCTTTACACTTTTTTTTTTCTTATTTTCTTCTGGAAAATGTACGATGAATAAAATTGCTTTTTTTCATTCTCAAAATGAACTGCATAATATTTCCAAAGTGCATGTACCTGTACTTTGAATTATGAATCAACTAATAAAAAATATTTTAAAAGACTTCTGGATCAAAGGGCTATTTAAATGCTAAGTAATATGTTTTGGGATGAAAATGAATTATAAATATTTATGTTTAATAATTTTTCTATATAACCTCTTTGGAGGTCTTTTGAAAGTTTCTTTCTTTATTTTCTCCTTTTCCTCCCTCCCATCTTTCTTTTTCTCCTTCCTAGTATGAGTGCTGTTCTGTAAAAGCTATCTTCTTTCAAGCCCTGAAATCTAAATTTGGAACAACTTCTGTAGGTAATTTAAGTACAGATGGTAGACTGAGTGTTCATTTTACTTTTGATTTATATATGACATCTGTTAAGAACCAAACTATTTCACTTTTCAGAAATAGGAAAAAAATATTTATTTAGGGATATGTAGGCCAAAGGCAAGCGATTTGAGGAGGAAGCTCCCTTATTTTGTAAAGAAAAGTCATTATAGTTTATGAGAAAAGAGTGTATTTGACAAAGGATTTCAAAAAGAAAACAAACATTATACTACACTTTGAAGAAAAGTTTAATGAGTGATGAATGAAGGAAAATGTATCTCTATGTCTCTGTATCCAACCTAGAATACAGAATATATCTTCTTTTTTCTGACCCACCACCAAATAAGAGGTTTTAAAATTATTGACTTTAGTAGCATTGATTAGCTTATCGTGAGAGAGTACTAACCTTTATGTGTCTTACTCTCAGACCTTGTGCTTTTATGTTAAGTAGAAACAGTGGCACATAGCTTTAAATTCTGGTGTTTTTCCATTCTTAGCCTGGCATTTAAAGTCAGTGAAATGCAGATTTAACCTTCATTTCTTTCCTCAAATCTCAGTCATTTCTGGGTTCTTTATTAAACGGTTTTTAATAACATGATAAAAATACACATTGCATTGACTTTTAAGAGCATTTACATTGCATACTTTTCAGACTCAAATGTAGGGTCTTTCAGTCATACGTATTCTTTAACAATAACAATATTTTAAATCAATGTTGGATAGCAGTTGGCTTTTTGTTTCCTTCATGAGAAAGAAAAGGTGTTGGAAAAAGGTGCTGAGTAATTTTAACCACATGCTATGCAGTAATCTCCTTGAAATCACACTCTTTCTGAAGTGTCTTATTGCTACTATGAAATAAAAGCAGGAATAAATTCAGCCTTTAACACATTTTATTGACCTGTGTATAGCATCATTCACAGCGGACCTTTATGTTCCATTTGGGCCCATGATTCGCACATTATTGCATCATTGTTATAAAATTGTTGTATACAATTGGAATCCAAGTTATTGTGGAATTAAAATAAATTGACTGTGGATTATCTGTTAGCATTTAGAACAGAATGCTTAAATTGTCCTCGTTGATCATTGCAAGCAAGTAAGAGAACTTTTATGTTTTTTCACTAATGTTTCAGTTGGCATGGAGCATTGTTATATAGTGAATATTATTTGAGATGTGTAGGTCATCAGCCAGAGCATTGGTAATCTTTTTGTCATGCTGAATTTTCATTGGAATGTGTTATGGGTTGCCGTAAATGGGATTTCACTTTTTTATAATCAATGATACTATAGTACATTATTCTTTATCAGTAGTTTTCTGCAACTATTGTCTCTACAATCTTTGCGTCTTAGCCCACATTTATAATATTCACACCTCTTAAAGGGCATCCTTATGAATTAAAAAATTTCAGGTCTGTCAGTACTTTAAAAAAGCATCTAGTTTTGCTGTCACATGCTTCAGATGATAAACACCTCATTTTATAAGTTAGACAGATTAGGTATTTGGGGCTGGGAGAGTCAAGTGACTTTCTCCCTTTCATCCAATGAATAAGTGGAATAGAACTTCTCTCATTTACGATAGCATTTGGCTAAGACATGAAGAGTATTTGTAACAGATGTTTTCAAATTCTCCACAAACTTGGATTCTTATGAAAGTCCCCCAAACTGTAAGGAACTAATTAGACATAACCAATTTTTTTCCTAATATATATTTTTTTAAATCTGAATAAGTAAAACAAAACACCTCAGTCTGATTTTCCTGTTTGCTTTCTTTTATTAAACATGGGCTCTAGGCCAGTGTTTTCCACAAATACTCATGATCAATGAAAATTTTCTTTTGAGTGTTCACGTGAGTTAAACCCATTTTATGCTAAATTAAACTTTAGAAATGTAAAGACAGTCCAAGGAAATTGGATAAATATTTTCCCTGAAATTTTCCAAAACTTTTCTATTACCCGTTTTGTGCACAGTGAAAAATCTTGATTGTAATGCTGCTATCCATCTAGTTTATTAGGAAGCCAAGGATATTTATAATTAAGTTTCATGTACTTAGGGGGAAGGAACTTTATTGGTCGAATAATATTTATTATTGTAATTATTATTGCTTGAGTAGCATAATTTTACTGCATGCTACAATCAGTCATCATCATTCTTGTGAAATTCTGTAGGAAATACTGCATATTTAATACCTTTGCTCTTGACAACATCAGTAATTTCATTTCCCTTTGGAGCAAACAACTATTTTCAGCTGATGTTCAGTGTCATGTAAGGGCATAAAATCATTTTGATAGAAAGCTTTAAATTATAAATAGTCCCATAATGACATTAATCTTAGGTGGTACATTTATAAAAGCAGTTATTAAGGAAAATGTCATTCTAGCTCCCCATTACTACCACAGAATCCCTCATATTTCTGCAGCTGTCTTTTGGTGCAAGATAATATTCGCATATGTAAGCATTTAAACAGTTAGGGCTATCAAATTTACAAGCATAAAGATGTGTATTACGTATATTCAATAAATGGTTTTCCTAAAATTTTCCAAAACTTTTTCTCTCACAAATGCATCTTAATACATGCCTTTGCCTGTAAAGAGTGCTGAAAAACTGTAGAGTTAAGACTCCAGTATTTTTGTATTACATAGCTCAGGAAATACTTTGTATGCAATAAACAAAGTAAACCAGAACTTGATTTATCTTACTGTTATTTTATAAGCAACTTCAGAATATTAGATATTGAATAAAATTTCGTGGGAGTTTTTTCCTGTGTGAATATTGATTATAAGTTACCTGGTGTTAGTGTTCTGATTTTTATATACCCAATTAGTTTTGAGCTTCTTATTAGGACATTTAAATCTTATGACAATCTACTTTTAATCGAAAGCATATTACTCCTTCAACAAAATTATACTTTTTCAAAAAAGCTTTAATTTTTAAATAACTGTATTTGCTATAAATCACCTTTCTATCTTATGCTGCTACTTGTGTACCTGTGTATTTAAGTACCTGAAATAGGGATACATTAAAGATAGTAAATGGGAAGAATAGAGGATCATACCTCTTTTAATGTGTGAGTCCGTGTTGCAGAGCCACCCTTATCAAGCTTTAGTCTGTATTATGGTCGTTGCCGGAAAAAAAAAAAAAAAATCGAGTATTACTGGGTTGAAGCTGGCATTGTGGAGATGTTAGTGTTGGATTAACAGCAATATTTAACTTCTGTGAACATGTGTGTGTTTATATGTATGTGTGTGTGAAAATTCATTTTATTTAAAGTCCTATCCCCTAATCCAAGAGTTTGTAAACATTGTTACATGGTGCTGTTTATGAGGCCCAGAATTACCCAAGATGATTACTGATACCTACTTCGAATTCAGATTTTAATCACATTAACTTTTTTAATCCTAAATCCTTCTCAATAGAGTCATTTTGTTACCAGGCTTCTCCCAGTATAGCAACATTTATTTCCCTTTTAGGCATGTCTTGAAAACAGCATATAAGTTTATTCTTTCCTTTCTCAATTTCTTTCTCTTACAAGTAATTTCTGTTAAAGGTTCTGTGTTTTGAGTTGTTTCTTATGCTTCCTAATCACTTGAACCACTTAGCTTTGAAACTGCTGGTGAAAAATGAAGTTGTACTGGCAGATATAGGTCAATTCACTTTATTTCTCATTGTTTGTGCTCCCCCATAATATGTACCAACGATTTTTAGCCTTTATTTAAAAAAATGCTTTATATTCTGATGAGTTTAAGCCACTCCAATTTCTGATTTTTTAGGAGTATCCTGCTTTTAAATCTAGATTAGGCTCTATCTTTATAAAATAATCTTTTGTGTTGTTATTCACCAAGAGAGAAGCAAAAATCAGTTAACCTGATTTATTTAGCAAATATTATTAACCTTTCTTAAGGTACCAGGCACTGTGCTTGCCACTGAGGATAGTAGTAATAAAAGATATTCTTAACGGAGTACATAGCCTTGTCTGAGATGGTCAAAGTAGATGGTCAAATATACTCAAATCCTTGTTCATTAGTGAATTAAATTGCTAAGTAAATTGTGTTTGGGCCCCACAATATCCTGATCTGATTAATTAATGATCTGATTAATATATTCCCTGTCTAGAATTAGAAGGTTTTCATTTAATGCATTCCTTTCTGTTCACATTTCCTCTTCCATCATATTTTTAATGTGATTTTTGAGTGAGCCATACAGTATATTTGCCTTAATAATTTATAAAATCAGTAATGTCTATTTATAATATAGTGTAAGCTCTTTGGGGGGAAAGTACTGGGTCAACACAAACATTGTCCTTTCAAAAAACATGTACTGAGTATCTGATGTAAAGCACTGTATTTGGGCCTGATGAGGGATACAGAGAGAAACAAGACAATTGTCTAGGTCTAAGAGCTAGTGTGTGGGGTGGAATTGGAGTTTGGAGGAGCTGGCGGTAGAGGGGACATTTCTTTAATGCTTTCATGTAAGAACAAATGTATGTTTAAATGAGCATCTTATGAGAGTTAACTATATTCTCTCTCTTATAGCTCTTTTTCCATCTATTCATATGATTTATAATTGGCTATTTTCCATGAGTTTAATGGTCAATGTAGACACAAAATTTAAGTTAGTTTTTTAATTAACCTAGTTAAATTGTTTTCTTTAGCTTTGTTTTTTCTATGACTTGTATTGCCAGACTACTTAATCATCATTTTCAGAAGGCATCTTTTGAATATCAGCTGTTTGTGTCAGAGTTTTAACTTTGAATAATATGTGAAACCACTTCAAAGGGACAGAAAGTCCTTAAAGATCCCCTTCCACCAGAGTTGACTATAAATATAAATATTATTTCAATGTTATCTGAATATGTGGAGATATAAAATTAAATAAAAATTTTTATGCTTTTAGTTCTTATGACCATAATAAATTGAATAGAAGCAAATATAAAATCAATAAAAATGTATATTTACCATGTTAATATAATCTTATGGATGAAGTTTTTTCCTGAAACAAAATCTCTTCCTAAAATATGACTATGATTCTGGACAGCTACAATACAGATTTTTTTTTTTAGTTTGGCATGCATGTGTGGCCACATGCCCTTGGATGATTTGGTTTTCCCAACATGCTTTTCCAACCCACTGGGAAAACGCGTGTGTATGGTGCAGTGTTAGGTCTAGTGACCTTTGCTTGGTGCATCATTTGTATATTAAAATCTGTTTATGTTCTATTTTCTTAGGCTGCAACAAATTAACTACTTGGCTTCAATATTATGGTAAATGCTTTGAGAAATGTTGACACTGATATTGTGTCACAAAACTTTGTTATGAGATAGCAGCCAGATTATTCACTTTTGTTAAACCTCTTAGATTGTTGTGGAAATAAAAACTGAAAAATTTTTAAAAATTGTAAAGTATTTATGGACCATAAGAATATATTCTCAAAGATTCCCTGGACTCCAGTTTGTGAAATATTATAAAATGTATATTATGTACATATACTTGGATAGTGTATATATATGGTATAAACAACAAATCCAAAAACTATTACAAAATTAAATATAGAGGTACTACATGGATATAAATTACTATATGGTTAAAAGTAATGATCAAATTAACTATTAAATATCTCACTTTTATTTTGTAGGCACCATCTATGCACATAATACCACTGTGTAAAATTAAATTAGGTTCTTTTTTCTGGTGTTTTTAGTGTTTGTAATCTTTTTGTAAAAATTAGAAATATAGAAGGTATTATGTTAAATGATTCTAATAAGCAAGGATTAAAATAAAGCAAGGTATTGCAAGTTATTCATCTAAAGGACAACAATGGCCATTAAATTTTTTTACATATAAAAACATTTATTAACTTAGGCTGAAAATTATATAAAACCTTAAATAAAATCTGTAAGAATCCATACAGGCTGAATTTTAGATTCTGGATAGGATATGAGACTGCTTTTGCTTAAAAAAAACTACAAACAAAACCCACAAGACAAACACAAAACAGTTCCACCTCCATTTTGTGGGAGAGCACAGACCTGTGGTGAGCCAAGGATGTATAAATCAGGCACTGTGTTGAGCTAATATATTTATGGCTCATGTCAGGTGCCCGCACGCTGCCCAGGAACTCAGCCCCTGTACTGGTTTCTTTGCTACTAAGGCAATATAGTCTTAGGATCCTTCTTATAAAAGTCCAAATAAAATTTCCAAGTCTTCCTGGAGATGGGAGATGTCTGTGTTGCTTTGCAGCATGTGCTAGGCTGGAAACTGAAATCACTCAGCTGTAGCCTTTTATGCTTTAGCAGCATTTTCCAAAATTTTCCTTTTCTGATCTTCATAATCCTGTGTCAGACCTTCATCTTTCTGGGGTTTATATGGGATCTCTACTACTTTCTCTATTTTCTTTGTGGGGGTTCAACCACTGTCTTCTTTTTCTTTTGTGATAGAGTAGCTAAATCTCTAGGCTGTATGTCCATCTGCTGCCCATTCTTCTCTAATTGTTTACAGAGTCTATCAAAGATGGCTTTTTTACATTGGATGTGGCTACAATTTTATTTTTATCCACTTTTAGTTTCAGAATCTTGAATGCTAAAAGTAAGGCAGCAGTGGTGAAAAGGGATCTACTTTCTGTGTCTGTGGAAGACAAAGCTTTCCAGTATCTTTGAAGCAATGTTCAATGCTTCTGTACAGCCAAACTGTACAGCTAGGTCTCTTATTCAGATATTTGAATTCAGGCCCAGTAAATGCTCAAAAGATTTAAGACAGCTCTGATACATTTTGTTCACACCAGAAAGTTTAAATTAAGCCCTGTCCAAGGGGCATGTCATACAGAAAGCTGCAAGGTCCAGGCACATGACTGCATTGCTGGTTTCTGTTGTATATGCATACAGGCCAATACTTATCACCTGGGACAGTAACAAGTACTCTTCTGCTTTTGTCAACACTTTGGGCTCAGAGATGCCCAGACACCAGGCGAAGTGCCAGACCAGCTCCAATTCCATGGTGCGCAGCCGCAGTGCAATGAAAACAGCCATTAATTTTACCAAAAGGCAATAGTATTGTGTTTGGCTCAGGATTACAATAGTAATGGTCAATACTAGTCATCTTCTTTAGTGGGTAAGGTAGACAAAAGGGAAAGCAAGTTTGTGTTACAAAGGCAATTAGCTTTCTACAGAATTACCATACTCTATGGTATTATGTAACAGCAGGAGGGTTACCTAACCTACAAGTGCTGCAACTTTCCCTTTCTAGGTCTAATAGGAATCACAGCCCCCTTCCCCACTGAGTCCAGTCAGAGCTTCTCTTGTCTTCTTAACTAACCCTCAAGACAAATCAATGCTAGCTTAAAAAGAAACCAATGGTTTAAGCGGGAAAACACTGAAAAGAAAATGGATAAATAGTATAAATGAAGCAGAAGGGTATGGAGAGAAAAACATAGGGGGCTATTCCCAGCTGATTCTCTTCAGTCCATGAATGCTGGACAAATGTACTATCTTATTAGCAAGAAAAATAATGAAACCATGAAGCTAAATACTTTTCCTGATTTTCTAATGGAAAGTATGTAAATCTAGAATTTTTATTTCCTAACATGGCCATCTGTGGGAAAACAATTAATTCATGTTACTTCCTAGTTTAAATTCTTCAAAGTTTTACCATGCCTATAGTTCCTTCATGAAATTTCCCCTGCTAATCTCATTTTATCCCCCCATTGTCTTTATATTCCAGTCATGCTGCACTATTTTAGTTTGTTCTGTACTAGACCCTTATAAGAGCAGGGTCTCAGAATCTCACACGATACCTAGGACATGATAGTTCTTCAGTAAATGTTTAATTAAACTCTGATGAATCTAGGCAAAGTATTTTAGTAGAGGGTAGATCTTTTCTATCTTTAGTGTATTTTAGAATAGAACTGTGAAAATTAGAGGTAAGCAGCAAGTTAGCAGACAAAAAAATCCAAATTTTGCTGCAACTCTGAATGGTAGAATTCAATTCAACATGCATTTGTTGAATGATGAAAATTTCTCTCTATCCACTAAGTTTGGTAACATATAGGGTTGTTGAATATATGTAGATTGACAAGGGATATGAGGGTTATAAAAATACTTCAACTCTTATGACTTTTTAAAAATTCATACTCCAGAGACAACTGATAAAAATGATAGCATGAGTGATGAATGTACAACTATGTAATGGTACTGTGAACAATCGAAAGTACGATTTGTTTTGTATGACTGCGTGGTATATGAATATATCTCAATAAAATGAAGATTAAAAAAAAAAAAAAAAAGACATAATGCTGAGCAAAATAAGCCAGGCACAAAAAGAGAGATATTGTATGTTACCACTAATGTGAATTCTGTGAAAAATGTACAATGTTTTATACTGTAGAATGTAGGGGACCTAGAGATACCAATTAGTGGAGGGGGAATGATAATCTAATAAGAACAGATAAACTATGGAGGGTAATCTCAATGTTATGGGAATGCTCAGGAATGATTATGGTTTGTAAACTTTCTTGGATATAGTAAGATCATGTTGGAAGCAATAGAGTTATTTTAGGTTTTTTTTTTCTCTTATTCCTTTGTTTTCTTAGGGGTTGTTAATTTTCTTGGGGTATGGTAGGAACATGCTGGAAGCAATGTAGTTATTTTAGATTATTTGTTTTTCTTACTCCTCTGTTTGGACATGGTTTATTAATTTTCTTGGGGTATGGTAGGAACATATTGGAAGCAAAGTAGTTATTTTAGGTTATTTGTTTTCCTTAATCCATTGCTTTGTTTGAAATGTTGTGGGGTTTTTTTGGTGGTTGTTTGCCTGTTTGTTTTTAATTTTTTGATAAACAAAGTTAAAAAATTGAAAAAAAATCAGTAGAAAAATGGGAGTAAAAACTAAATGACAAATAGGGTGGGATGGGGGGACGGTTTGGGTATTCTCTTTTCACTTTATTTTTTATTCTTATTCTGATTCTTTCTGATGTAAGGAAAATGTTCAGAAATAGATTGTGGTGATGAACGCATAACTATATGATCATACTGTGAACAGCTGATTGTATACCATGGATGACTGTATGGTTTGTGAATATATTTCAATAAAACTGAATTTAAAAAAAAAAAAAATGATAGCATGAGTATTTCAAGTTTTCTTTTGAAAACTGAGTCATAAATGTTGTATTTTGAGCCAAGTGAAGGTTTGATTATTCTACACTTCATGGCTTTTTAAAATTCCAGTTGCTATAACAACTTTGATATTTCTTTATTATTTTTAGCACTTCAGTTGCCATAACGATATCTTAAAAAATAGCAATTTTTAAGGGAAAAATCCCTTTCAATTAAAAATGATTTGAATCAACATTTTTTCTTATAATTTGTACTCACTATTTAAAATAATGTGATTGTGCTTTTCTGTTTTCATACAATTTTAACAGACTTTTACAAGAGATGTTTTAAGGGTCAATTTTCCCCTCGATGCTTTTTGGTACAAAGGGTGAAGGCAGGTAGTTGTTTTGAAACCTTTCTATGAGATAATATTAATTTTCAATGGGTTTCAGTGATATAAAAATGCTACTAAACAATTTAATTTCCAGAATTTTTTATTCTTAAAGTAAGAGAAGAACATTATTGATGGATAGCTGTTAGCCAGGGTTGATGTAAGAAGTTTGGAAATTCTTCTCTCTTACGTCATTTTTCTGTAGATTTATCATATCTACTGCCACACTGAAACAGTTACTGCCTCACTTATCTAGAAAAAACTGACAACTCAGGCCTGAGTTAAGGTACTTTACTCATGGAGCAGTCTCTATATTTAGTCTTTAAGAATAATTTCCTATAAGCTTTGTTTCTGGTACTAAAGTCTCTAGGAAATGAAAGGTCACAAATTAGAAGAGGGAAGGAGTGGTACTGGCATATTTATAAATAGAGTCAGAGAAAATATTGCGAGCTCTATATAATTTTCTAGATACCTGGTTACTTTTGGAAATTAAGCAAGTCTCTCTCTTTATATAGATGTGGATATACATGCATATCAAACCCAGCAGCTACCGAAGGTTTGACTATATCAGAAGACAGTGTTCTCATTGATGTTAACAGTAAAGATCTCAGCTTATCAGCAGATATTAAATTATATTCATAATTGTCAGTTTAAGAAGGCAAAGAATGGATAATACAAGTTATAAAGATTTATATGTGGAATATGATAGAATAAAATAAGATTTAAATAGAGAAACCGTCAGTCACCTGAGTAATGCAGGATCCATGTAACTAAGGTTTTCATGTAATTGAAGTTTGGTAATTTTTATTTTACTATGTTGCTAATCACTGTATTTTCCCAAGATGCATGTCCAGGTTAAAAAATGATTTTTCTTTTAAGAATGCACTTTGTTTTTTAAAAGGAAAGTTAAGGGAGGTGGCAGTTCAATTGAAAAGAAAAAGCAATGTTATTAATTTCCTAATTACAGCAGGTAACTTGTGGGTGTAGTTTCTTAAGAAGAAATGATTAAAACAAAAGCTTACTGATAGTAAGGTAGTACCTTGCTATCAGTGAACTTTGAATGAACAACTGCTATGTGCCTTATATGCTTTATTTCTGCTTTTCAAAACTAACTTTAAAAGGTAGGTATATTTTTCTCCATTTTAGACAGAAGCTGAGACACAACAGTGAGAATGGCATACCCAAGGCCTCATAGTTAATGAGTGCCACAATAAGCTTGCCAACCCAAATGTATCTGAATGTAAAGCTTGTATTTTCTCTTCTAAGTCATAATCTCTTCTGTCTTCAAACTTAATAAATATTTATTAAAGGTCAAAAAAATACCTAGGGGAAAATGTGGAAAGAAAGAACATACTGTTCATGCTTTTATTTCATTGCTCTATATACAAAGTTATTTTTGATCACTTCGATTTTAAATACATATTTTTAAATTTGAAGGTTTACCAACTAAGAAAGGGTTAAATGTACATGTCCATCAATATTTTTACTCCATTTTTGTTTGTGACCAAAGATAATGGAACCACTTACAGATTTGCTTAGTTGGATAGTTGTCTTAGATCCCAGCTAGCTAGGGCAGCTTCAGAGTGTTATATAATAAGGATTCTTTTCTCACTCAGCATCTCATATATATTTTTCTCCTCTCTCTATTAATATCCTTTAATGTACCCATACCGAATCTCTTTAGTACTGAACCTTTCTCCAAGTCTCTCTCTCCTTTCTTTCTTTCTCTGTCTGTAGGGCTCCCTTTAGTATCTCCAGTAGGGCAGGTCTCTTGTTAGCAAATTCTCTCAGCATTTGTTTGTCTGTGAAAAATTTAAGCTCTCCCTCAAATTTGAAGGAGAGCTTTGCTGAATAAAATATCCTTGGTTGGAAATTTTTCTCACTCAGAATTTTAAATATATCGTGCCACTGCCTTCTCGCCTCCATGGTGGCCGCTGAGTAGTCACTACTTAGGCTTTTGCTGTTTCCTTTGTATGTGGTGAATTGCTTTTCTCTTGCTGCTTTCAGAACTTGCTCCTTCTCTTCGTATTTGACAGTGTGATCAGAATATGTCTCGGAGTGGGTTTATTTGGATTTATTCTATTTGGATTTCGCTGGGCATTTATGATTTGTGTATTTCTGATGTTTAGAAGATTTGGGAAGTTTTCCCCAAGAATTTCTTTGAATACTCTTCCTAGACCTTTACCCTTTTCTTCCCCTTCTGGAACACCAATGAGTCTTATATTTGGATGTTTTATATTATCTATCATATCCCTGAGGTCCATTTCAATTTTTTCAATTTTTTTCCCCATTCTTTCTTTTGTGCTTTCATTTTCCATTGTCATCTTCCAGGTCACTGATTCGTTGTTCAACTTCTTCTAGTCTTGTACTATGAGTGTCCAGAATCTTTTTAATTTGGTCAACAGTTTCTTTAATTTCCATAAGATCATCCATTTTTTTATTTAGTCTTGCAATGTCTTCTTTATGCTCTTCTAGGGTCTTCTTGATATCCTTTGTATCCCATACTATGGTCTCATTTTTCATCCTTAGTTCTTTGATTAGTTGCTCTAGGTACTGTGTGTCTTCTGATCTTTTGATTTGGGTGCTTGGGCTTGGGTTATCCATATCGTCTGGTTTTTTCATATGCTTTAAAATTTTCTGTTGTTTTTGGCCTCTTGGCATTTGCTGAACTTGATAGGGTTCTTTTAGGATTTGTAGACCAATTGAAGTCCTTATCTCTAATTTATCAGATCTACAGCTTTGTGGAGTACACTTTCTCTAACTAACCAGAAGTTGGCGTCCATGAGCCACCTGTTCTCCACAAGCCAGTTTTCCCCTGCTTTGCCTTTGTGGTGAGTGGGGGAGTGAGTCTTGTGGGGTCCAATTGGTGTACCAAGCTTGCGTGTGTAGTTGGTATTGCCCACCCTGTATATGGGGCATGTGTCTGGGCGGTCATAGAGCGGGGGTGATTCTAACAATCAAATCTCCCTGGTGTTCCTGGAGTTTTAAAGCTGCTGCAATAGTCTAATCCTTCAGTTCAGTCCTGCCACAGTTTGTCTCTGCCACTGACCCACAAGTCCTTGGTATTGGCGTATGGCTCCTGAGACTTGCGAGTGGGTCCCTCTTCCAGGCCGTGCACCCCCTGGTCCTCTGTTGAGGGATGACTGTGCTATGTCACAGGTGAGTGCCGTCCCCCCAGGGCGGTTCTGGGCTGCTGGGCTGTGTAGGGAGGCTCCCAGTCTGCTGAAATGATGGCTGAATGGGGCTTTGTTAATTCACACTGCTCCACGTTCCCAACTCTGGGACAACTAGCTGAGGGTGCAGGGAAGGCTAATGTCCATGCCCAGTTTTGTGGTGTGTGCATGTTATTTGAAGCACTTCCGTCACACTGGGTTGTCTGGGGCAGCTCTGGGCTATGGGGCTGGCAATGAGCAGGAGTGTTTCCTGTCCACCAGGATGATGGCTGTGAGTGGACACCCCCCTTTTCTTGGGAAGTTGTGGTGTTTAGTGAGTTTTCTCAGCCACTGGATTATTGCGTTTTGTCTCAGAGCTCTCTTAGTTCTGCTCTTGTCTTGACTGCCCAAATTGCAAGTCTTTGAGGCTTTCTGTATTGGGCTGCTTAGAGTAATAGTTCTAGAAACAGAAAAAAAAAGAAAGATTAAAAAAAAAAAGCCCTCCTCGCAGAGCCAATGGGTTATTGAAATGCTAAGAGACAAAGCAATTAGGGCTATTAAGGAAAGATCCAGGGGGCAGAGGGATCAGTTTTTCATCGGGATTTGCATATGAGACTCAGGGCCTGAGCTCTGCCCTTCCCCTTTCTATGTTCACCAGAACTCCAAAGCTCCTCCGCTTTTGTTTTGGAGTTTTTCTTGCTGTTTTTTGCTATGCCTATCTCCTCTCTGCTGGGCTGGCTGCTCTCAGATTCTCTGGTGTCTGGTCTCAGTCTGTCTGTGGTTGGAGTTTGGATCAGTAGAATGAGTTTCCGATAAGAGCTGCCACTGCAGTTCTGCCTTCTTCCCAGCGCTGACGGCCCCTCCTCCCATGGGACTGAGCCTGGCAGGGAGGGGCGTGGGTCCCCTGGCCGCAAAAACTTACAGATTTCACTGATCTCAGTAGTTCGACGTGTTCATGAGTGTTGTATGAAGTATGCCCAAAGTCAGATTTCTCTGTGGTGTCCAGTCCACGCAGTTCCTGGCTTTCTACCTACTTTCCTGGAGGAGTAACTAAAACATACAGCTCACCAATCCGCTGTCTTGCCCCGCCTCCCGGCTATATCGAAGTAATTTTCTCACTCAGCATCTCACTTGCATCTGGGCTGTTGTGTCTGTGAGTACAAACACTGAACCATGAGTCAGGTAGACTGGGAGAGTGTGAAAGTGGGCACAGGTTGGATATTCTTATTCTTTCCACCACTATCTTTAGAAATTTCCTTTAGATATTTCAATAGCTCTCATTCTTGATGGGACATTGTTATGGAGGTGTATTAGTTAGGATTCCTTAGGGAACAGTTCGAACAGGAGATATCTGTAGATAAGAGATTTTATAAAAGTGTCTCACACAACTGTGGGGATACATGAGTCCAAATTCCATAGGGCAGGCTGTGAGCTGGCGACTCCAATGAAGACCCTCTATGAGCTCCCCAGGAGAAGCTGGCTGGTTGAAGAAAAAAGTGAAAGTTCTCTCTTCTCCCATAAAAGCCTTCAAGTGATTGGATTATATCCAACTGATTGGATTCCCTCAATGTGGAAGACGCTCCCTTAGCTGACTGTACATGTAATCAACCGCAAATGCAATCATTTGACTGATGATTTAGTAATCCAGCCTTCTAGTTTATTAACCAGTCATGAAATGTGCTTGCAGTAATGGTTAGGCCAGTGCTTGCTTGACCAGACAACTGGGTGTCATCACCTGGCCAAGTTGGCACATGAACCTAACCATCACAGTCCGCCCCTTGTCAACTTGGCAGCTGTACACATCACCTTCAACCATACTTAGTCTCTAAATAGAACACAGTAAGAGACATATGTTTCACCAAACGTACTCAGCTGTCCTGCGTATAACTGGAAATGCACTAAATCTCTCCAGTATAAGGTGCAAGTCCTTGGGTAACATTCATGCTTAAACCTGATATACTATAACTTAAATACTAAAAAATGAACAATACAACTTATGACCTATGATAAGGGAAAAAGAGAAGAAAACAAAGCTTTTGGCTTATGTACACACACAAACATAAGAAAACAAGGAGGAAATATTCATACTGTCATAGTCCTTGTTTCTGTAACTGGTCACATGGTCGTAGTTCATATTTATCACAACCTTCTTCCACTACCCATTCCATGTTCCCTTTATGCTCAGAAAGCGCTTCAGCTGGCTGTGATTCTTTGCCTGGTGGGGTGACCCACACCTTCATTCCTGAAAATTCTGGGCCATTGGTATCCCTACTTGGATTAGGTTATTGCAGTTTTCTGTTGACTTTAATCACAGGGCATCGTAGTACTAGGAGATGCCCTAGGAGATCTCCTGTATTCCAGGAAGACTCTTCTTTATCTCCATGATGCAACTGCAGTCCTATTCCTCCTTGATAGTCAGCATCAATCACCCCAGTCAGTACAGTAATCCCCTTCCTAGCCTGTTGATTTAGAGGCATGAGAAGCCCAAAGTGCCAGATAGCAGTCTTAACTTCCAGTTCATTGGAATCATTGTTGTGTTTCCTGGTAGGAACACTCCTCCCTTTGAAACTAAGACCTGTAGACTAGCAGAGCTTAAGGCTGCAGGGACAGGAAGCAAAAATTTTTCTAGTGGATCACTAGGGATTATAGTGAGTGGTGCCACTCCCATTTCCACCTTTTGACTCTGGACCTGTGAATCCTGGCTATGAGAGAGAAACAGTACCATAGAGTGGAGGCTGATTTAGAATATGCACAGCCTCCTGAAAAACATTGCCCTAGTCCTGCAAGGCATTGCCAACTAGTTGGCACCATAATTGAGTCTTCAACAGGCCATTCCACTGTTTTATCAACCCACCTGCCTCTGGATGATGGAAAACATGGTAAGACCACAGAATTCCATGAGCATGTGCCCATTCCCTCACTTCATTTGCTGTGAAGTGGGTTCCTTGGTCAGAAGCAATGCTGTGTGGAATACCATGACAGTGGATAAGGCATTCTGTAAGTCTGTGGATGGTAGTTTTGGCAGAAGCATTGCATGCAGGGAAAGTAGACCCATATCCAGAGTATGTGTCTATTCCAGTGAGAACAAATTGCTGCCCCTTCCATGATGGAGTGGTCCACTGTAATCAACCTGCCACCAGGTAGCAGGCTGATCACCTCGGGGAATGGTACCATATTGGGAACTGAGTGTGGGTTTCTGCTGCTGGCAGGTTTCACACTCAGCAGTGGCTGCAACCAGGTCGGTCTTGGTGAGTGGAAGTCCATGTTGCTGAGCCCATGCATAACCTCCATCCCTATCACTGTGACCACTTTGTTCTTGCACCCACTGGGCAATGACAGTAGTGGCTGGAGAAGGAGGCTGACTAGTATCCACAGAATAGGGCATCTTATCCACTTTATTATTAAAAACTTCCTCTGCTGAAGTCACCCTCTGGTGAGCATTCGTATGGGACACAAATATCTTCATGTTTTCTTAACCCACTCAGAAGGATCTATCTACACACCTCTTCCCCAAACCTCTTTGTCATCAGTTTTCCAATCATGCTCCTTCCAAGTCCCTGACCATCCAGCCAAACCATTAACAACAGCCCATGAATCAGTATACAAACATACCTCTGGCCAGTTCTCCTTCCAAGCAAAGTGAGCAGTCAGGTACACTGCTCTAAGTTCCACCCACTGGGAGGATTTCCTCTCACCACTGTCCTTCAGGGACATCCCAGATAGGGGCTGCAGTGCTGTAGCTGTCTACTTTCAGGTGATACCTGTATATAATTTTTTCTTCCTCACTCAGCTGATTGTAAGGAATTCTCCAAGAGACCATAGCTCTGGGCTGGGAAAGAGAAGGTAATGTCGCAGGAGTGAGGGGCCATGGGCATTTGGGTCACTTCCTCATGTAACTTACTTGTGCCTGTGCATGTCCAACTTTATGTTGGCAGGTCAGACAACACCCAGCTCATGACAGGCAATTCAAATCTCATGGTAACTTCATGGCCCATGATTAAGCATTCTGTCTCTGCTAAGGCCCAATAGTAGGCCAAAAGCTGTTTCTCAAAAGAACAGTAGTTATCTGCAGAGAATGGTAAGACTTCACTCCAAAATCCTAAGGGCATGTGTTGTGATTTTCCTATAGGAGCCTGCCAGAGGCTCCGAACAGCAACTCTATTTGCCATTGACACTTCCAGCACCATTGGATCAGCTGGATCATATGGTCCAAGTGGCAGAGCATTTTGCACAGCAGCCTGGACCTATCACAGAGCCTCCTCTTGTTCTGGTTCCCACTCAAAACTAGAAACTTTTCTGGTCACTCGGTAAATGGGCCAGAGTAGCACACCCAAATGAGGAATATGTCTCCAAAATCCAAAGAGGCCAACTAGGTGTTGTGCCTCTTTTTTGGTCATAGGAGGGACCATATGCAATAGCTTATCCTTCACCTGAGAAGGAATATCTCAACATGACCCACATTAGAAATTTTACTGAGGTGGAAGGCCCCTGTGTCTTTGTTGGATTTATCTCCCATCCTCTGACATGCAAATGCCTTAGCAATAATTCTAGAGTAGTTACCACTTCTTGCTCACTACGTCCAGTCAACATGATATCATCAATATAATAGACCAATGTGATGTCTTGTTGGAGGGAGAAATGGTCAAGTTCCCTGCAGATAAGATTATGAAACAGGGCTGGAGGGTTGATATACCCCTGAGGTAGGGCAGTGAAGATAAATTGCTGGGCTTGCCAGCTGAAAGGAAACTGTTTCTGGTGGTCCTTACTAATAGCTACAGAGTAAAAAGCATTGGCCAGATCAATTGCTGCATACCAGGTACCCAGGAATGGGTTGATTTGCTCAAGCAGTGATACAACATCTGCATCTCCAATGCAGTTGCAATTGGAGTCACCACCTGGTTAAATTTACCATAATCCACTGTCGTTCTCCAAGAGCCATCTGTTTTCTGCACAGGCCAAATAGGAGAGTTGAATGGGGATGTGGTGGGAATCACCACCCCTGTATCCTTCAGGTCCTTATGTGTGGCATCAATCTCTGCAGTTCCTCCAGGGATCTGGTTTTGCTTCTGATTTACTATTTTGCTAGGCACTGGCAGTTCTGGTGACATCTACTTGGCCTTTCCTACCATAATAGCCTTCACTCCACGAGTCAGGGAAACAGTGTGGGGATTCTGCCAGTTGCTGTGTATGTCTATTCCACAACTGAGGAAATAACCACAGAATGGGTCTGGAGACCCAATGGACCCACTGTGAGATGAACCTGAGCTAAAACTTCATCAATCACCTGAACTCCATAAGCTCCTACTGCGACTGGTGGACCAGAGTGACGTATTGGGTGTCCTGGAATTGTCACTTCTGAGCCAGTGACTAATAATCCCCAAGATATGTGATCATTTCCTTTTCCCCAGTGCACAGTTACCCTGGTAAAAGGATGTAGGTCTCCCTGGGGGAGGCTTAGAGGAAGATTAATAATATAGATTGTTGGCAGTGAAACAGGGTGCTTCCCCAAGGGAACCCACTCTTCCCCTCATTCAAGGAGCTCTGGGTCTGTAACTGTCTCAAGTCTGGGAATTGGTTTAGGGACCGTGACTCTCTATTGTAATTCAAATTAGACTGTTGTTCACTTGACCTAGAGTTCTTCTGCTTATACAGATCAAACAAGAATTTAGTAGACTGCCCATCTTACTGCTAGGTACCCCATGATCTATTAGCCAATGCCATGAGAATCTGTGAGTCAGATTATTTTGACTGCTGCTTTTAGTCTGCTGTCCATTATGGTAGCCACGTCTACCTTGTCTTTGGTGATTAACTGCTGCCATGACTTTTGCCAACTTAGGATCCAATTACCCCCATTGTGTGTATAAGGATTCCAGCTCAGTGACAGCAGTTCCTACAGTAATATCTGACCTACAGAGAAGGGCAATTACAGAGCTCTTCAGGATGATGGAGCTGATCTCACAAATTTATTACTCATAGTCCTGGTAAAAGGTGTGTCCTCTGGATATTCTTGGGGTGTGTCAGCAGGTCTTCCATGATAAATCCATTCTAACATTCCAATTCTCTGTCTTAGTTTGTCCTAGTTTGCTAAAGCTGCAGAATGCAAAACACCAGAGATGGATAGGCTTTTATAAAATGGGGGTTTATTTCACTACACAGTTACAGTCTTAAGGCCACAAAGCGTCCAAGGTAACACCTCAGCAATCAGGTACCTTCACCAGAGGACAGCCAATGGCGTCCGGAAAACCTCTGCTAGCTAGGAAGTCAGCTGGCGTCTGCTCCAAAGCTCTGGCCTCAAAACGGCTTTCTCCCAGGACGTTCCTCTCCAGCAAGCTTGCTCCTCTTCAAAACATCACTCACAGCTGCATTCCGTTCCCTCCCCCTGAGTCAGCTCATTTATATAGCTCCACCGATCAGGGCCCACCCTGAATGGGCACGGCCATGCCTCCATGGGAACATCTCATCAGAATCATTACCCACAGCTGAGTGGGGCACATTCCAAGCAAATCCAACCATCAAGAAAATGTCTGCCCCACAAAACTACAAAGACAATGGCATTTGGGGGACACAATACATTCAAACCGGCACACTCTCTAAACCTTTGGATCCCCTCCTCTACATTAATCAGGGCAGTTCTGGCATTTTGACCTCAGGTAATGTCAGCCACCTTTTGATCCATGTTTCAGCCAACCACCCAAACAAACTGTTAACGCCCTTTTAATCCCTCAAGCTACAACACTGAATGAAGAATCTCTGCTTAGTGGGCCCATATCAATAAATTCAGCCTGATCCAATTTTATATTCCTTCCACCATTATCCACACCCTTAAAATCCATTCCCACACATATTCCCCTGATTTCTGTTTATATAAATTGGAAAACTCATGCAGTTCTTTAGGAGTATAGTGTACTTTTTCATGGGTCACACTTTACACCTCACCTTTCGGGGCCTTTTGGGACTTTAGTCTAGTCTAGTTATAACTTGAAGAAAAGTTCATTGGTGGGATAGGTCATGAAAAGAATTAGAAGCATCGTTCAAGTCAATTACCTCAGGGCATTCCAATGCAGTTTCATCTGGTGAAACAGGATTAATTTCCCCGGACAAAGGAGTGAGGGCTGTTTCCCCAGGGGGTATGATTACAGGTTTAGCAGGCACTGAAGGGTTACTTTCTTTAGGTGGAGTTTGGATGGCAGGCTCCTCAGGGCAGACTGGAGTTGGGAAACTGTTTCCTTAAGGCAGGCCAGAGGTTGCGTAGCTGTTTCCTCAGGGCAGACTGGAGACTGTGGCTCTTTCCTCGGGGCAGGCTGGATGGAGGGGGTTGGGGGGTTGTTTCCTCAGGGCAGACCATTGCAGGTATATGGAGCAAAGGCTCAGCAGAATCCAGGGTTCCAGAGTCCCCAGTGCCATCATTATCAACCCATAGGTCCGCATCCCAATTTTCAGGATCCCATTCTTTTCCAATCAGTGCCTTTACTTTAACAGCAGGCACCTGTGAGGTTGAGATTTTAGTTTAGGGTGTAAATCTAACACTCACACAATAAGACTCTAGGTCTGGCTTTCAGAGATCTCAAGTATGTGGCCACAGGAAATAAGATTTTCTTTCAGGGCTCACATAGAAACCTTAATATCTTTCATAAGGCTTTTAAGTTGCATATTTGAAGCTTTCACGTCCTCCCATTCTATTATAGGATAAGATACTGTATCCAGTGTATTTTAGAACAACCAACCAACATCATTATGTCTTAACTCCACAAAACTCTGTTTAGGTGTCACAAGCACTGTCACCAAGAGCCTTGCCTCATGCATGAGCATGATAGGGAGAATCAAATGGTGATATTTTGTGTATCTCTATTGCCAGCTCACACCATGGACTGTCAGTTCGATCTTGATTATTGGAAATAGAGTCATTAGTGCCTTTGAATCTAATCAGAGTAGAAAACCAATAATAAAAGCCCATTTTAAGATTCTGTGTCTCAAGAACCACTCCAACAAGCTGTATTACTCAGAGTTCTCTAGGGAAACAGAAGCAGGAGGAGATATGTGTAAATATAAGATTTTATAAAAGTGTGTCACGCAACTGTGGGGATGCATGAATCCAAATTCTGTATGGCAGGCCACTAGCTGGCTGCTCTGATGAAGGTCCTTGATGAACTCCCCAGGATAGTTTGGCTGACGGAAAAAAAAATTGAAAGTTCTACTTCTTCTCCTTTAAAAGCCTTTAACTGATTGGATTAAATCTGACTGATTGGATTCTCTCAATGTGGAAGACACTCCCTTAGCTGATTGTACATGTAATCAGCCACAGATGCAATCAGTTGACTGATGGTTTAATAAACCAGCCTTCTTTGAGGTAATGGTTAGACCAGTGCTCACTTGACCAGACAACTGGGCACCATCACCTGGCCAAGTTGACACATGAACCTAACCATCACAGGAGGGTTCCGGTATTTTTCTTTTTAAACATTGATATCAATTGTTTCCTAACAGTTTCTTGAAATTCATTCAAGTATTTAGGGCTGTTATTTGGTGGTTTTACACAGAAATGGGGCACTTGAAACAGGAAAGTACAATCACAGCTTGATCATTCTCTTGTGCTATAACATATAGGGGAAGTGCTCTGATCTGAAATGTTACATTTTAATGAGTTCTGGTATACATTTATCCATGAAATTCACACTTATCAAGATATGGAACTGAACATTTCCATCATCCCAGAAAGTTCCCTTGTACCTCTTGCCAGTCATTTCTCGAGTGTTCTTGCACACATATACACATACTCATATACCACCTGAGGCAAGCACTGTTCTGATTTCCTTCAGAAAAGATTACTTTTGCCTGTTCTAGAGCTTTATATGAATGAAATCATACAATGTGTACTCTTGTACTCTTGTATCTGGTTTCTTTCCCTCAGCATAATATTTTTTAGATTCGTCCATTGCATGCACATCATTTGTTTTGTTTCTTTTTATTGCTGAATAGCATTCCATTGTATGGACATACCACATTTTCTTTATTTGCCTATTGATGAATATTTGGGTTGTTTCCAGTTTGTGCTATTTCAAATAAAAGCATAATGACCATTTTTATGCATGGTGTTTTTTGGACATGTTTTCATTTTTATAGTGTGGAATTGATGAGTATTTGAATAGATTTGTTTAATGTTGTAAGAAACTGTCAAACTGTTTTTCAGGGTTTTCAACGATAAGTCATTTTACACTACCACCTGAAAATTCTGAGAGTTTCAGTGATTCTGTATCCTTACCAACATTGGTATTCTGAGTCATTTAATTTTATCCATCGTCTGGGTATACAGTGGTATCTCACTGTGGTTTTACTTTGCCTTTTCCTGATGACTGTTGATGTTCAGCAATGTTTTCATGTTCTTAATGGCCATTTGTATATCTTCCTCTGTGAGGTGTCTTTTCCAGTACATTCTGATTTCTAATTGGTGTTTGCTAATGCTGCCGGGATGCAAAATACCAGAAATGGATTGGCTTTTATAAAGGGGGGCTTTACTGGTTACACAGTTACAGTCTTAAGGCCATAAAGTGTCCAAGGTAACACATCAGCAATTGGGTACCTTCACTGGAGGATGGCCAATGGTGTCTGGAAAACCTCTGTTAGCTGGGAAGGCATGTGGCTGGTGTCTGCTCCAAAGTTCTGGTTTCAAAATGGCTTTCTCCCAGGACGTTCCTCTCTAGGCAGCAGTTCGTCAAAAATGTCACTCTTAGTTGCACTTGGGATATTTGTCCTCTCTCAGCTTCTCCGGAGCTAGAGTCTGCTTTCAACAGCCGTTTTCAAACTGTCTCCCATCTGCAGCTGCTGTGCTTTCTTCAAAGTGTCCCTCTTGGCTGTAGCTCCTCTTCAGTATGTCACTCACAGCTGCACTGATTACCTTCTGTTTGTCAGCTCATTTATATGGCTCCACTGATCAAGGCCCACCCTGAATGGGTGGGGCCATGCCTTCATGGAAATTATCTCATCAGAGTTATCACCTACAGTTGGGTGGGGCACATTCCATGGAAACACTCAAAGAATTACAATCTAATTAACACTGATAGGTCTGCCCACACAAGATTACATCAAAGATAAAGGTGTTTGGGGAGACAGTACATTCAAACCGGCACAATTGGGTTATTTTATTTTTTTATTAAATGTTATAGGAATCATTTATGTATTTTGTATAAAAGTCTTCTGTCATATGTGTATAATGAAGATTTTCTCCTAGAATGTTTTCTTCTAGAAGCTGAATTTTTGTGGTTTTGAGTTTTATGTTTAGATCTGTTTTCCATAACAAATAAATTTTTGTGTAATGTGAAGAAAGTATCTAAGTTCATTTTTACTCATATGGATATCCAAATTTTTCTAGTACCAATTGTTGAAAAGACTTTCCGTTCCCCTTGATTTGTTTTAGTACCTTTTTTGAAATTCAGTTGACCATATAAGTGGGTTTATTTTTGGACTCTCTACTGCATTCATTGATCTATTTATCTATCCTTAGGCCCCTCTTGATTACTGTGGCTTTATAGTAAATCTTGAAATCAGGTGGTGCCAGTCCTCCAACTTTTTAGACCTCAGGATTGTTTTGGATATTTTAGGTCCTTTGTGCTTACATTATTTTAGAATCAGCTTGTCAATTTCTAAAAAAAAACAAAAAATGCTTGTATTTTAATTGTAATAACTTTGAATTTATAGATCGATTTGGGAAGAACTGACAATATTGAATCTTCAAATCCACAAAGATGGTATATCTTTCCATATTCTTAGAGCCTTTTAATTCTTCTTAACAACCTTTTGTAGTTTTCAGGGTAGGGGTTTGGCACATATTTTGTTAAGTGTTTAGCTAAACATTTAATTTTTTTTTAAGGGCATTATAAGTGGTTTATTGTTTTAAAATTTTGTTTCTCATTGTTTATTGCTAGCATATAGTAGTGCAGTAATTTTTTCTTTTTACTTTATACCATTGTAAATCTACTCATTAGTTCTAATGGGATTGTTGGTAGGTTTTTTTGTTTGTTTGTTTGTTTTGTTTTTTTAGCATTTCTTATGTATACAGTCCTGTCTTCCTTTACTTGTCTGTATTTTATTTCTTTTTCTTGCCTGTTGCACTGGCTGAGACCATCAGTACAGTATGCATAGTGATCTTATGTCATGTATGGGATTATAAGTAACTTTATATTCTGAGCTTCACAAAAAGCTGTTAGACCTTTCCAGTACTCTTATAGGATCTACAAGCTATTTTTGTACGTTTTATATAAAAGTTATTAAGCATTGATTTGTTGGGCTCTTATTCTGTGCCCAGAAACTATAATATAGGCATTTGAGATATAATGGGAAACAAACCACATGTGGCTCTCCTCATGGGGCTTGTAATCTGGTCATGAAGACAAAATTGAATGAAATTAATAATTATATCCATGATAAAAGTGGAATCTGATCTAATCTGGAAACTCAGGGAAGGCTTCCCTGAGGAAGTGATATTTGAACTGAAACTGGAAGATTATGTATGAATTAACTAAAGGAAGTGTGATGGTATAGTAAACAGCAGGTACAAATACCCTGAGCAGTAAGAAACATCAAAAGTATCTGTGGACTGGCGAAGGTGGCAGGTGGGGGGATTCGGTTTAGCTAAATCCTATACAACATAGATATATGGAGACCAATTTCACTGGACCTCTTAAGACTTTATGCAAAGGGCAGTGTGAAACCACCAAAGTATTTTAAACAGAGGAGTGATATGATCTGGTTTGCATTTTGGAATGAACATTCTCCTGCTGTGCAGATATAATAGATTGAAGAGAGGCTACAGAGGACCTAGGAAGACCAGTTTGGAAGCCTGCTGTAGTCCATACACAAGATGACACTAGTTTGCCTGGGTAGTGACAGTGCAGATGGAGAAAGTCAGTGGATGGGAGGGAGAACTATAGAAATTGATAAATTCTAAATGCTTACACCTTTTGGTACCTTTTAAAAAATGTATTAAAAACCACAACTTTTACTTTATCCTATATGTTTACTTTTTATCATGCTATATTCTTACATAGTTCTCCTCAACAGTTATTACATAGTATTTATCCTATTTGCCCTTGATGACTAATGTTTCTCTTTTGCTTTTCTATCTAAGTCCTATTCAGTAGTTGTTTGAGTTGGTTGGATGTTAATAGTGAAATATTGATACTCATAAAATGATATATAAACCATAACTAAAGTATGAATAAAAAATCAAATGCATGTGATGTGTTTGTATCATCTCATAAAGTTGTACAGTTTTAGCTGTTTTAAGTAATTTTAAAGGATTTCCACATAGTGATTCCTCTTATAGATTTCCTGTCTAGCATTTATCAGTTGAACTGTGAGGGAAATGGTTGCTAATGATAGTAATAAAAATGGCAGTAATAAAACACCTTAATGACCCCTAAAATGAATTTAGAATTATGCCTAATATATAAGAATGCTTTATGTAATGAGCTAGAAAAATATATGATGTTAACGCTCTTATTATTAGAGCTTCACATTCCTATTAGATCAGAAAAAAAGGGATGGAAAAAAAGAAAAGTGAGGGGCTGGTAAAAGATCCAGGCATTAAAAAGAATAAGATTTGCTTGTTAGAACTACTGAAACTTTTTTTCCCTTGAAGTTGGTGGAAGGAAAGAAGACTGTTTAGTGGGTCAAAGGCACTGCTTTTTAAATGCTCCATCTCTTTGTATCATATACTTTTGGAGTCATGTACAATTATAGATTATTTACGGTATTTTTAGACTCAAGTCCTTGCCAGTGATTATTTTTTGAATACAAATCTGTCAAATTAAAGCTATCTAGAATTTGAATTTGAATTTATGTAAATGAGGGTGTTTTTTTTTGCTATTTCCCTAGAAATGTTCATTTCAAAGCTCTTTTAAAAATGTGTAAAGTCTACACTTTTAAAATGATTTATTCAGGTTTTGAAAGCTTGAGATAGCTTTATTAATTGATAGCATTTTATTTAAAAATAGTTTTGCAGTATAGCTTATTGTTTACCTTTTCTTTATAGAGATGTGGGAGCTGTCTGTATTTCTGAATGTTTATCAAATGTAATTTTATTTTTAATAATTATTATTTTTGTACAAGACAATGTTTTATCAACATAGCTTGATTTTTAATGCTTTTAGGTGTTTAAATCTTTGTTTTGTTTTTATTTTAATAATTTCAAACTTACAGGAAAGTTACAAAAATAATATGAAAACAATACGGAGAACTCCAATATATACCCTACCCGGCTACCCAGATTGACCAAGTTTTATCATTTTGCCACATTTGCTGTATCTGTCTATCTATCTGTAGCTGTCTTTCTGTCTGTCTAATATTCTAAACATTTAAGAGTAGATTGCGTACATCATGCCCCTTTAACATTTAAAACTTCCATTTATTTTTCCTAAGAACAAGAATGTTCGTTTACATAACCACATTAAGTACAGCTATCAAGTTCAAGAAATTTAACATTGATATAAAATTACAGTCTATATTCCAATTTTTTCAGTTGTTCCAATAATGTCCTTTTGGGCATTTTCTCCCCCTTTATTAGATACAGTCCAGGATCATGTCTTAATTGCCATTGTCTCTTTAGTCTCTCCACTTTTTTTCAATTGTGAGAACATATGTACAACCTAAAAGATCCCTCTCAACCACTCTCAAGGATACAATTCAGTGTATTAATAACATTTACAATGTTGTGCTACCCTCACCACTGTCCATTTGCAGAACTTTTTCTTCACTTCAGACAGAAACTTGCACCCATTATGTTTTAACTCCCCATTCCCCCTCCCCCTCCCCCTGGGTGACCTGTATTCTATTTCATGTCTATGAATTTGCATCTTCAAGTTCTTTCGTGTAAGTCAAATCATACAATATCTGTCATTTTTGTGTCTGCCTTATTTCACTCAAAATGATGTTTTCGAGGTTCTTCCATGTTGCCATATTTATGTATCTTCTTCGGAAAAATGTCTCTTCAAGTCCTTTGCTCATTTTTTAACTGGGTTGTTTGTCTTTTTGTTGTTAAGTTGTAAGAATTCTTTACATACTCTAGATATTAAAGCCTTATCCAGTATGTGATTTGAAACTATTTTCTCCCATTTTGTAGGTTGTTTCACGTTCTTGGAAATGTCCTTTAATGCATAAAAGCTTTAAATTTTGAGTATTCCAATTTATCTGTTTTTTCTTTTGTTGTTCCTACTTTTTGTGGAAATCTACAAATCCATTGCTTAGTATAAGGTCCTGAAGATATTTCTCTATGTTTTCTTCTCAGAGTTTTATGGTTTTAGCACTTATATTTAGGTTGTTGATCCATTTTGGGGTTAATTTTTGTACATGGTATGAGATAGGGGTCCGCTTTGATTCTTTTTCAGGTGGCTATACAGTTTTCTTAGCACCATCAAACAGTCTTGGCACTCCTGTAAAAATGAATTGGCCATAGATATGTGGGTTCCTTTCTGCGCTCTCAATTCTATTCCATTGGTTTATTTGTCCTTGTGCTACCACATTGTTTTGAATGTTGTAGCGTTGTAGTATCTTTTGAACTCAGGAAAGTGTCTAGTCTTTTTTTGTCTGCTTTCAATTCTAAAAATAGTAGTCATTCTAAGATTATCCTTCCAACTTGTTTTATAACTATTTCTGATGATGTAAGTTAGCCATGCACATACTTATGATATAAAATATATAAAACAAAAATATTCTAAAGAAATGCACACTTACCATTCTGTATTTCACCTCAAGCACCAAAGATCTTAGCAGTAACATGGTGTTCCTGAATGGCAGTTCAACATGGAGGAAAATATAGGGCTTTCTCTTCTGCAGAAATCATTTTTATGAAATCCAAAATAATTCTTTTTAGACACTTCCTGACTGCTTAGCCATCAGTGGAAGGAAGTGGAAGGGATCATCAATATGGGATTAAGAATAATTTTGACCTCTTTGAATTCCAGTTTCACAACTCTGTAATTGTAGGCAAGTTATACTTACCTACTCCAGTACCCACTTTATTCATTTGGAAAATAGTAATGATGGTAACTACTTCACAGAGATTTGAGGTTTCACAAAGAAAAACTATATAAAGCACAGAGCACAATGCTTGGCACATAGGACTCAATGAATGTTAGTTACCATTTTCAAGGAATGTTAGTGTTCAATGAATATTAGTTCAGTGATATTCATCTTAAATTTCCTGATTTTTAAAAAATTCTGAACTAATTTATAAATTAGTTTTAAGTCACTTTTTAGAAGAGTGCTGACCTCATAAGAAATATGTTTAAAATAGAGAATGTTTGTCAATAGTAAGTTACAATAGATGGAAATATTTTTAACTTCCATCCAATATTTGAGCATTATTTGCTTTCTTCTAATTTGAGTATGTGTAGCTCAAGCAGTTTATGACAAGTATTTTTGACCCCTTTTCATATTAAGATAAAAAGTGGATTAAACAATCATTCTAATTACTTGTAATGTCTATACTCTTCAGAGATCATATTTGACCTTAAGAATTTCCCCAAATAGATTTTGGTATAGTGGTGTTAGTTTCAATGATTTGCACAATTAAATACATCAAACTCAGCAATTTTGTGTGGGTGTGGCAGGGATTGGAGAGATTAGCAAATGACTTTTAACTTCCATTAATCAAAATATAGCTATATCACTTGAGTTTATGAAGACTTCACTGATTTTTAATAAGTTTTTTTCTGCCAGTGAGCATTAGATTACTGCTGACTTTTTAGTGTCATAGTACCTTGTGGTAGTTTTTCTATAGGCTCAAAGGTCTATGCCTAGATTTTTTTTCCTGTCCTGTCCAAGGGATATAATCTGGACAAATGCTATAAGGAGAATACCTCCAGAAGTTCATACATGCCATTAATATATTATAAGTATAGGTCAGTTCCATTGTCTTCTTTTGTCAATCTTTATTGGAGCTTGCTGAGTAAGTCTATAAGCCTGCATATGCCTGGCAACTGTTACCTAGTGACAGTTTCAGCTGCAGTAGCCATTGGCTGTGCTGTTCACTGGGGCAGGAGGACCGAGTCACCTTTCTGATGGTGAGTTCTTCTGCATCAGCTCAGGATGAGGAGGAGGAGGAGCCGGGCTTGGGCTCAGGTGGAGGCAGTGCTACTGAGAGATTGTGAAGAATATACAGCATCTTTGTAATTGCATCACAGTAAATCGGACTTCTGAATCAAGCAGCCCAGCCTAGCAGCTGATAAGAATGAATGTAGGTGAGAAGCATTACCTTATGCCTGTAACAAGAGAACTATTTTGTGACAAGTGAAACTAGAAATGTGCAAGGAGGAATATCCTGAGGATATTATAAAAAAAGGACTTCCCTGAATGACTTGATTGTGCACGAGAAAATAACTTTCGGAAGAATGCTTTCTACTAAGCTGCTGCATTGTTCCTGAAGGAAGTGTGTTTATTTCTAGAGCATGTTATTTCTTCAAAAGGTATGACAACAAAGACTGACAAGAGAAGCTCTGAAATGCCTGTACTTTAAAAAAGACTTTTGGCAAATGTTAACTTGATGTATGAATGACCTTGGAAGCCTTTTGGATGGATTGTTTCGTTCTATCTTGCCAGATTTTCAGTATTTCAAACTCTAGGATTTAAACTCATCTCAAAGCTTTAGAGGCATTTTAAAACAAACCACCTCGAAACTTACCTAATGGCCCCTGTATTAATTGAGCACTTGCTCAAAATAGAATACAGAAATATAAGAGGCATTTTCTTAACGTATGGCTGCTACATAATTGCAAATGTAACAAACAAGGTAATTTTCCACTTTCAGATTTAGCTGAAGTAATAATTTAATCTGTTAATCATCTAATGAAAGTAGAAAAGATGTAGGAACATAGATTAGGAAGCCGACTAGAAATAACCAATAAATAATGGCAGCATTTCTAGTCAAATAAGCTCTGAATGTATAGGAGAGTTTCTATTAGTGTTTAAATTTCATATATATTTAATATATATATATACCATATATGCATATATGGTATAGGTATGGTTGCGAAGTTGAGAAATAACTATGAGCTATATATTTATCCTGCTCCATTATAAAGACGGTGGCATATCAGATAAAGAAAGTTATTTGCATTTATTGATACTGAAATTAATAGCAAAAAATATTTCTTTTTCTTTTGTAAAGAAAGAGCTATAAATGACATTGCTCCTAATGGCACCGATAATGATAATGAACTAAAACTGTTTTAATCTGAATGTTTAGGAAAAAACGTGCATGCAGACTTGAAACTTCAAAAATTCATCATATTTTGTGGAGTGTTAACCCATTGTATTTTATCTTCCCTGCTTGAAATATATATATATATGTTCTCATGAGCGTTATAGGGCAATTTGGGTCTCTTGTTACCCCTTTTCTGTTCCTTTTTACCCATATATAGATGTATCTTTTGGAATTAACCTTGTCGTGGTGTTTTTCTTAGCTCTTAAAAAAAAAATAAGATCATAAAGATGACCAACCAGCATCAACCTGAACTCAGCCCAAAGACACTGCCACAATGAACTTTTTCTTAGATTTCCAACCAAATCTGAGATCTTAATTATTTAAATTCTAAAATATGAATCTACTTCTCTTTGAGGAATCAGGAAGCCTGAGGCAATTTAAAACTTTGCCTTTTCTTATTCTTTCTATCAGTCTCTAAAAAATAACCTTTCTCAAGAGAACAAACAGTCCACAGAAGCTTTTCTTCCCTTGGCAATTGATTTTCTTTTCCTTTTTACAGATTTAATTTTTCATAGTGCAAAGTAATAAGAAATCCATTTTCTCTAGAAGTCCCTTGTATCTGCAAAACGTAGTTTGAGAGCACCGGAGGAAGCTAATCAGTGACCTTTCTTCACCTCCTTTCTAGCTTATTCCCTTCTCTATCCCCCCCAAGCTGAGGTGTGTCACTGCTGCACTGAGGCTGATGAAGAGACTTGAGCACTCTCTGGGACGCTCAGCTGTGACAGAAGCACTGACACTGACTACTGAGGCAGATTCTGAGGCACTCATGTGCAGAGCTTAACAGATGCTGGGCAAGGTACCTGATTGCTGTAGCCAGGGCTGCAGGTTTCCTTAATTTCAAGCCATGAATGAATCCAGGTGGACTGAATGGAGGATACTGAACATGAGCAGTGGCATTGTGAATGTGTCTGAGCGTCATTCCTGCCCACTTGGATTTGGTCACTACAGTTCAGTGGAGATCTGCATCTTTGAGACAGTTGTTATTGTATTGCTAACATTTCTAATCATTGCTGGGAATTTAACGGTCATCTTTGTCTTTCATTGTGCTCCACTCTTACACCATTATACTACCAGCTATTTCATTCAGACAATGGCATATGCTGATCTTTTCGTTGGAGTTAGCTGCTTGTTTCCTACTCTCTCACTTCTCCACTACTCTACAGGTGTCCACGAGTCATTGACTTGCCAGGTTTTTGGATATATCATCTCAGTTCTAAAAAGTGTTTCTATGGCATGCCTTGCTTGTATCAGTGTGGATCGCTACCTTGCAATAACCAAGCCTCTTTCCTACAATCAACTGGTCACCCCTTGTCGCCTGAGAATTTGCATTATTTTGATTTGGATCTACTCCTGCTTAATTTTCTTGCCTTCTTTTTTTGGCTGGGGCAAACCTGGTTACCATGGTGACATTTTTGAATGGTGTGCCACCTCTTGGCTCACCAGTGCCTATTTTACTGGCTTTATTGTTTGTTTACTTTATGCTCCTGCTGCCTTTATTGTCTGCTTCACTTACTTCCACATTTTCAAAATTTGTCGTCAGCACACCAAAGAGATAAATGACCGAAGAGCCCGATTCCCTAGCCATGAGGTAGATGCCTCTGGAGAGACTGGACACAGCCCTGATCGTCGCTACGCCATGGTTTTGTTTCGGATAACCAGTGTATTTTATATGTTGTGGCTCCCCTACATCATTTATTTTCTTTTAGAAAGCTCCCGGGTCTTGGACAACCCAACATTGTCTTTCCTAACAACCTGGCTTGCTATAAGTAATAGTTTCTGTAACTGTGTAATATACAGCCTCTCCAACAGTGTTTTCCGACTAGGCCTCCGAAGGTTGTCTCAGACAATGTGTACATCTTGTATGTGTGTGAAGGATCAGGAAGCACGGGATCCCAAACCTAGGAAACGGGCTAATTCCTGCTCCATTTGAAGAGAACAGCACAGTAAATCAAATGTAATCTGACAGTGGTTTTGGATCGTATTCTTGATTTATCTGGAAAATTGCCACTGGATAAATATTTATTTGAATAGTTGACTATGAAATGAAGGATGGGATTGAAGGTTTCTCCCCCCACCCCTTCCTTTTTCATGGAAAAAACAACTAAAGCAAAGGATGTATAGAGGGTAATCTCATGAGGTAATTATAGCGTGTGAGTATAGTTGTGCAGTAATAGAAAAAATTAAGCACTGAGGATGAAAAACGTATCTAAAATCTTCCACAGGACATGAAGTAAGCCCCTCGATGTCTCTTGTCTCTGTCTGACTTACCTCTGTTTGTCTCTCTCATTCTCTTTCTATGTGTTTGTAGAAGTTACTTACAGACATTGCCTGTTATAGAAAAAAATGCTACATATTATATATGTTTCAAAGTACAACCTTTTGCATCAAAGTGTACTTTTAGACACACTAATTGACAATCCATAAATGGTCTCTCCGTGGAGGGTGCATAGTAAGTGTTGTATTTTATTGCTTGCCACACAACTCCTTTGCTTGTGTTTTGTAATGCTCTCTGCAGCACAAATTTTCTGCTATAAACAAAAAGAAAGTAGTATTTTTTCTTCTGGGTAAAATAGTATATGCTTTCTCCCCTCTTTCTAAAAGCCTGCTATTTTTTTCTCTCACTTTTTCTTGACCTGCATCCTTTACTACCTTCACCCAAAAGTGTCTTATCTAATGAAGGAATCTTCTGTATAAAGCAATCATAAGGTTAAAAATAATTTACTCCTTCCAACAAAGCAATCTAGTAGCCTGTTTGGGAATGATTGTGTTAAATATATTTATTGGTGTTTGGAAACATTTTTTCTGGTTCCTTTAAAATTAGTTCATATACCTAAAGTGTTGTCTTTTTGCTATAAGTAAAGCTTTTTTTTTTCTTTAAGAAAATCCACAAATAAATTCTAATGCAAAGGCAGGGTACTTAGCAGTGAGGTATTCTTACTGTTGATCAGAATGTCTATAAAAAAATAACTAATTAAAATGTTAATATTTTGTGTTAGATCTAAAATAGCTTACTATTGTGTCCATCAGTTATTTGTGTGATATACTCTTGCACATACCATAATTTTACAACAAAGAAAATGTATATTATATAATGTGGTTTGTGCCTAATGTTTTCTTAGCACAATAAGTAGATCAATTTGTTTAACTTGTCAACATTGGAAAAAATATATACAAAAATTCCTTTAAGAGAGAAATACTTTTGTGTATTTAGATATTATTTAGATATTAGTATTAGAACAAGCTGCATTTTTAGTGCTGCTGAGAATGTAATATACTTAATTATCAAATATAGGTAAGAGTCATCATTATTTTCTTTTGTAGTGATCTGTTTTCAGATTTAGATATTAATGTATTTTTTTATTGTGCTACATAGGATTGCATAATAAAGTGTCAGGGGTTTAGATGCAGCAAAGTGGGCATTTGGAGAATTAGTAGTAAGGAAGGTGTGAGCATTAAAACATCTAAATCTTACTTTTTTATCCTAAGTTTCCTTACTGAAAGATATTTTAAAATTTATAGCAAACTATTGAATATTTTCTTCTCAGAACTTCTGATTTCTTTGTTTTATGAAATGCATTTAATGAAATGTGCCTATGACTTTTCAAATCGGAAACCAACCATGTTTGCAAACTGGTGGTTTGACTTCAGAGATCCTTTACTAAAAATGTTGTTTTATTGAGGTTGTTCTGAACCCCTGTATATTTTTTAAACATGTAAGAAAGATTTAAAATAAAGAATAAAATAGTATTCTATATATCAAAATCAGACTTTGCTTCAGTTTAATAAAACACCTTAAAACAAGGGCTTACTTGTTTGGGAATCAAAATCTAATTGCTTTACATTTTTGTGGTCTGTGTTGTTTATAAGTATTCTTGGCCCCTGTTTGCCACTGGCATCTTGGATACATTGAAGTACTCCTTTGAAGTTCAGACCAGGTCAAGGAAACATAGTATTGTTAATTTTCAACTGTTGTAAATGGAACCTTCAACCTTATAGCTATCATTTGGGAATCAGATTTTAGTTTTTTTAGTTTGGAGTATAAACATAGTTAGAAAAAAACCTAGTAGATTATCTGTACATAAAGCTTCAGGCCATGGTTATTGCATTTGGCTCTTCTGGCTTTTCCTAATAATAATTAATAACAGCAACTTTGTGCTAGGTACCGTATCAAGTTTCAAATATATTATCACATGGAATCCTCACTATACCCCTTTGAAGTAGGTGCCATTATTATTCCCATTCTAGAGATGAGGAAACTAAAGGAAAGTTATTTATCCAAAGTCACTCAACTAATAAATGGCAGAACTTTAGTCACACTAAATCTGCCTAGAGCCAAAACCTGTATCATACTGTCTTTTCTTTTAAATAACTTCAAACTTTTGTACCACTATCCTGTACCTCTTTTTCCCTCACACTAAATTTTTTTCTTTAGTTCTTCCCTTATCTTGTGATATCTTTTGTCTTGATTTCTGAAGTCTCTTTTATTAAAACAATAATCTAATTAGCCCAAACTTTTTGCCTATGACCAGACTGAAACCTTGGAGCATAGTATTTCCTTGACATTACTATTGTTTATTTTTTAAGTTTTCCTTGAATAACTTTTTCAAATTTCTATGAATTTCTTACTAAAAATATTATTTGAAGGGAAGAGTGGAGATGAATGGCTTTATCATAGGCTAAAAGAGCACCCTCTTTGAGATGAGCTCTAGGTCTAGGTTCTTCCATTTATTATAATGTTTCATGTTCAACTCTAGGGCAACGTCCTTGTGATATATTTTAACATGTGTTTATATAATAGGGTAATACTTATTTTGAAACTACTCTGCCTTTTTAAAATTAATGTACTTTAAGAATAGAAAGCATAACCATTATTACCATTATCATATTGTATTCTATGGTAATTATCCAATTTGGTTATAAATGACAGGAAAGAAATAATGCTGCATTCTTTTACTTAAGGATTCTATTATCTGTGAAGTTGTTTCTAAAGCTATACAATGTTGGAAGGCTTTATAACTTATTAGTGTGTGAAATTTAGCCCTTATCATAAGCTTTTTGGTCAAAGGTAAGATACTCAATAATTGAAAACTTCAGTTTCCTCAGTGATAAAATTCAGAGATTTGTACCTCACTATTAGAATGATTTTGGGGGTTAAATGAGAAAATGTAGTCTGTGTGCTCTGCACAGCTCCTAGCACGTAGAAAGTATTCAGAATATGGTAATTGCTGTTTTATCTTTTTTTGCTTCAATATTCATTACCATCACAACTTAAAGATTTGATAATATTGGACTTTATAACAATTAATCCATTCAATATTCAGGTTTTCTAAGATAGCATTAAGAAATCTGCTTAAACTCATATTTTGGCTTGACCTCAGCTGCTTTTTATATGGAAAATTTCCATAATTTCTGAAAGCTCATCTCCTGGAAATAATTATTTATGAAGTTATCATTTGAGATTAAAGATACTCAGCAAGCAGATGTTGGGATGAGACACTCAGGGATAATTCTGGGGTTAACCTACCTTCTTACTTTATTGTATTGAATATGCTTAAAACATTTTTGTCCCATCAGGGAGGCAGTTGCAGGAAAGGATTGATCAGGGATGTCTTACCATGTTCGCTTTTACTTTTGTCTTTGCATTTTAGCTTTCCTCATTTATAAAAGGGTATTTCAGTTGTCATATACATGTTACTGGAATAAAACAAAGATTAATAAGCAGATTTGCTCTACTGATACTATGGATTATATGAGTTTAGAAATAGATGATGTTGCTGCCTTAAAGGACTTTTCTCCAATCCCCCCCCCCCATTAAATGTGAAAAAAGGTGTTATTGTGTGATAAACAGATAAAAAAAGATAAAGATGTGGGGAATCTATATTTATATGCTGAACATAGATTAATCTATGTTCAAGTGGGGCCTTCTCAATGCACAGGAGCATATATTAGTATGCCAATGCTATATTCTTTGTGTAGGTTCCAACAGTTACTCTTTTCCCTGAACAAAGGTTAAATTTATTTTGGGAATAAGAAGGATATGTAGACAGTGGCATATTCTGTAACCAAATGTATAGACATCGAGGAAAACAAAATGACTAGGAAAGAAGAAAAATAGATTCTCCTTTCAATGTTTATTGTAGATGAAAGTTTTATCCAATGATAGTTTTGCTCTGCAGTTTAAAACTTTTTTTTAAATAGTGAAAGTGGTTATCTTTTAAAATATTGAAAGTGATGTGTTTAGGGTTGTCTTTTCTTCATTACTGTTCTCTTAAAAACATTTTTTTCTTTATAATGAACCCTTACTTCTTTTGTAATCAGGAAAAAAAATTAATTTTTCAAAAAGAATGATGAATATTTAAAAAAATATTTTGACATTTCACAAAACAGCGTTTATTGATATTCTACAACTAACACTATCCAATAATGCCTCAATATTTTCTTCTTATGAAGATGGTTTATTTATTTTTATGACTTCTCTAGTATTTGTTATTTTAGGTAAAGTTTTCAGAGAAACTTGATGACCTTTTATTGCTGTTATTAGGTACTCTTGATTTATTTTTGTTTCAACGTAAACATTTTTGAAATACTATTTGGTGAATCTGAAATGGATCTGAATCACTGTAGGATTTTTCAATGCACACTGATGGCACCTTCCAGCATTTTTCACACTTTAAGTAACAGAAGGATGACCCTGCATTAGGAAAATAGGTTCTGCTGGTATGTTAACTGCATTTCATAGAAAAGCAGGATTCTATTCTCATTCTCCCTCACCGAGGACTATATCCATAACTATTTAATACCAACTGTTATTCTGTTTTTATATATGATTCCCTATGGAGATGAATAAAATCACAGTAATAAATACAGCAGTAGTCTGTTATGACTAGTAGATATTTACCGTGAAAGACGTACATGATATTAGTAACTTCGCAATGGTCAGTGGAGCCAAATTAATTTTTTTTCTAATAAATGCAATTTTATTGAGATATATTCACATACCATGTAATCCATCCAAAGTATACAATCGGTGGCTCATAGTATCGTCTTATCAAATTAGTTTTTGAGGTTCTAAAATTTTAAACTGTATAGATGACAAATAGCAAGAAACATCGCGCATAATGATGGAATTTATTGAATAATAGTATTTGCTAAAATTTGAAAACTTCCCCAAATATTTTATTCAAGAGAAATAACATTTACCTTTGACTTTAGAAATTTGACCCCAGCTTTATTGTATGTTTTCTACTTAAACAAATATAAATAAGGTTGATCGCAGGTAAAAGTATCCAAATATACTTTATAAATTCCAATAGGGTGCTCTTTCAATTGTGAGGCACAAAAAACTAAGTACAATGTTATATAACTTGTTCCCTGATTTTTGAAATGTATCTTTGAATGATACTTGACTGTAACAAATACAGATGGTCAGGACATTTATACCTAACAGAAAGAGATGTTCATGTATATGCTCTATGGAAAATGCAATTTGAAAACATTTACTTATGTTCCTAATAGAATTTGAAGTTAAAAATAGGATTAGTAGATCATAGATTTTATACTGAGAGCCTCTCCACAGTCATCCACTTACTCTTTTCAAGAATTTTATAATTAAAAATGCTAACTTTGTAAGACTAATATTATAAATGTTAGATTTGGAGAAGATTGAAATTGATAATTGGGGAGAGGAGCAAATTAAAAAAAATCTTTAAAATCCTATCAAGTATTTTAACATTTTAACCAACTAAATTATATTTGAATTTTTCTTGTATTTATTATTTTGGTAAAGAAAAGATTATTCTAAATTCTTTTTTTAGAATTGCTTGAAGTTATCAATTTCAAAAATAGTTTCTTGTATGTAAGGAAACAATTTGTATAAAATGTATTTCTTGGCTTTTGTGAAATGTTTTTCTTGCAGAAGGTTAAGTTTAAAATATGATTTATATTGAAATTAAAACTTACAAATAGGAATGCCTTCAATTTTTTGGTCTCATACAATAGATTTTGAGGAAAAACTTGACATCCTAAGAATTGTTTTATTCCCCATCCCCTACTTCCATTTCCCCAAGGCATTTTTAAAAAATGTGTGACATGCCCAAGATCTTAAAACTTTACTGAAATTTTTGGCATACTTATTTGGAAATAAATCTGGAAAAGTGCCTTTTGGAAGTTCATCTGTAGAATGTAATGTTTCTAAATGGGTCTTGTGATGGCTTCTGTCATTTCAATCACCAACTTCACATTTTCCCTACTTTCTTTGTTTTAAGTTTTATTTAAACCTTATTGTTGAACAAACTATTAAAATTTATTTAAGGACTTTATTCACTTTTATAGATTTTGCTCCCATGGTGAAATTTAATCTCTTAATTTCTGTAATAGGAAGAGTTATTTTAAAATTAATTTTATGTTAAAGGCAAGCTTTTGAGATCCTGGAAAATTTTAATGAGATGTATTATCAGACTTGTCAGTGTTTTGATATTTCTTAAAACAATTTCTTGTCTGTAGAAGGTAATAGAAATTTACTTGTCCTTCTAAAGACACAAGTTATTTGCTGGATGTTATATGAGATTTATAGACTGAATTGGACAGTGTTTGCTATGTATTTAAAAAACTATAACCTTGATGCGGAATTATCAAAATTGTACTATTTTCATATAACTGCTTTTGAAAAGTAATCATGTCATTGCTATGCACTTTATGTCCTGAGCTTTTTTTTGTAATGGATTTGTAATGTTGTACAGGTCATCATAGATAGATTTTTCATGAGCATTATGATGAAAAAATTTTTAAAGTTTCTGACTATACTGCATTATACATGTTTGTGTATAGTCTATATGGTAGTACTCAGGGACTCATGGAGGTCAGCATGAATTAGTAATGTTGTAAATGAAACCTTTTTTATACGTAAATCAGTTTTATTTCAATGAAATAAAAAGTTACAGAAAAATTAAAGGAATTCAAACTAGACTAATACAGAATTGCCTTATAAAGATCCTTAGTGGAAGTCTTTCCTTAAATAGTTGCTAGTAAGTTCATCAATGGAATATAAATGAATTCTATTGAGTTATTTGAAAAGTTTATTCTCTTAAATATTTAAAATTTCCCTGACAATTTTGCTTACGGCTACTTAATTTATGCTAGTCTTTAAAAGAGTTTGCAAAATTAACCATGGCAAAATTCAAATTGTTGAAATCTGAATTAACCAGGTTTTTTTGAATTCCAGGATAACAAATTAAGAAAATAAATACTGATTGATTGTGCTTTATATGCAAGGTATAAATTATAGTCCTGTAATACTTATCTCTTGACCCTTTAAATCTAAAGAATAATTTACAGTATTAGGTAGAAAGAAGCCAGGAATGGGGCAGATTATCTAATTTCCAGAATTTGAGGGGGAGATTGCAGAAAAGTCTTAGGAACAGTGCAGTAGTCTGAAGAGTGAGAGGAAATGATGACTATGTAACAGAGGACTGACCTACATATGTAGCCATGCGTTTGAATGCTGCAGTCTCAGGGGATACCTGGAACAATTGAGAGGTTATTCAAGTGAAAAGAGAAGAAATGCTTTGTGCTCAACATTGTACAAAAGTGTTGTGGGGGAAAATACACAATAACTTTGAGATGCAGTGTATGAAAAAGAAAATATTCTTTTGTATGGATTGAATCTGCTTAGAGTAAAATCATTAACTTAGGTGTAATTTATAAGCTTTGATACTAGGACAGACTATTAATGGGGGTAGAAGTAGCTAGAGACTGGTTATGGAACACATCCTACTGACTCAGTATCATCCTAGACCACTTTCTTCTTAGAGCTGTTTCTTTAGTATTTTTCACATGATAATAGGTGAATCTCACCATATGAAGACTGTTTCTGTGATGGGCGGGTTTTAATTTGCCTAGCTGTAGCTAATCATATGATATGGAACTGATATTTATTGATTAATAGAATCATTCATTCATTCATTCATTTATTCTTTAAATATTTATCAGGTTGCTACTGTGGGATTATATTAAGTTCGATGCAAGATAATGAAATTTATAAGTCAAACAGATTTTCATTTCTCCAAGAGCATCCAGACTACCAAGGGATATATGGACTATATACAGATAACTATAGCATAAAATTGGAATTGACAAATTATAGCCTATGGGCCAAATCCAGCCCACTGCCTATTATTATAATAGTTTTATTGAAACAAGGCCACACTTATTCATATACATATTGTCTATGGTTGCTTTCATGTACAATGGCGGAACTGAATAGTTGTAACAGATTTTATGGACTTCAAAACCTTAAATATTTGCTACCTGGCTGTTTTCGGAAAATGTTTGTGGACCCCTCATGACATTACAGATGCTCTTTTTATGGTACTTAAATAAAGAATGTTGTGCTTTTATAATTGACAGAGTTCCTCATAAGAAGGAATGATGACTCACCTGTGCCATTTCAACTTGATTCAACTGGGCATCAATAAAATTTCTGGCATGAGGGCAAAACCCTATATATTGATTCCTCTTCCACAATTACAGTGATTTGTCAACTGAGTATTCCACTCTAAATAAAACACATTTTTATTCTTTCTAATTAACCAATTTGTACCTTTATATAGTTAATTTGAATACTATATTTAGATTTTTTTCCCTATTTGGCTAAAGTCTTCCTAGTGTCTTTATCCAATTGCTAATATAGTTTAATCATATATTATTTTATCTTTAAGTATGTGGTCAGTGATACTTAACATCAGATTTAATTTTAAATTATGAGAAGCATTTGTTAAAGTTCCCCTCAATAAATGGTAATCTTATTGTCTGAAGAAGTTGATTTGCTCATAAAATAAGCAGCAGACCTCTTTTGTATTACTCTAATAAGCAGGAAAACAGAAAAGTAAAGAACAGAGCTGGCTATATAGATGCCAAACTTGTATGCAACTCTAAAATGTATATTACTTAAGAGAATCTACAGTTCTGACTTCATGTATAATATTTTTAGTAGGCTCTTGTTTATGTTAGAAAATAATTGGATAAAATGGAATTTTATGATTTTTGATGTTATCAGTTAATGCATGAGAATATAAAGCAATTTCCAGTAAGCTTCAATTTATATATATTTATACGAATTCAGTTTTAAAATTTTGATGTTACAGTTAATAATAGGTATTTGATATATTATCTGTTCATTTTTGACTTAGTGGATACAATTGTTTTAAACTAATCCATTGGAAAATTTTGGTTTTCCTCAAGTTTTGTCACATGGGGAGAAAATCAATATATGATCTTGACATTTATCTTGAAGGACACACTTCATTTGGCCCATTGGAATAAAAGTTAACACATATACCTTCTACGTACTAGGTGCTTTTCCAAGTCACTGAAGTAGTTGTACCATGATTTAAACTCATGTAGTCTGGCTGAATACCATAATAATTTTATCATTTTTCCTTAACCAAATGAACAGAATAATTTCTTGCAAAGCAGAATATTAAAAGACAGTAAATGGTCAGATTTCCATGAGTTTGATTTTCAGTGAAAGATTTCAGAGAATCATTAGTTCTTCCTGTGTCTTTCAGAATAGTCAATGAACTGGAGGGTCTTTAGAGAAGACCACAGAGATTTCTTATGAGATAATATGAATGTTAAGATATTGCCTCCACTTTTTCATATACTTACCTATTTTCCCTTCCATAATTAACACCATTTTATTCCAGACAACTCTGTAAGAAGATGCATTTTAGCTTTCACTGAAACTTATCTCTAAATTTAGCCTCCCCTAATTCCAGTCCCTACCACGTAGCCAACTTAACCTTTTTCATCCTCAATTAAAATTTAAGTTGTTTAAATTTTTAATTTTTTTAAATAAATGATGTTCCATAAGGAAATTTAGGGAATATTTAAAAGGATATAAAAGAGGAACCCATTGTTCCATTACTCAGATGTAATCATACATAACTCAAATTTGGAGGCCTTTTTCCTTCTATTTTTTCCACTATGGATTAGGACTTTTTCTATGTGAGAATTTTTTATGTAGTTATTTATATTGTAAGCATTTTTACATGCTGTTGCATGCTCTTTATAAACATATTTATAAATAAAGCTTTTTTCCATATATAACATTATTTTCTTACAGTTCTTAATACAGAGAAATACTGAGTCAAACAATATGAAGATATTTTAAGATTATTTATACGAATTGCCAAATTCTTTCCAAACAGATTGAACCAGTTTATCTTCACACTAGTATCATGCCAAACTATGTTTTTTTCCATGAATTTGTCAGCAGCAATTCTACATTAATAATATTATTAAGGGGATTACATTAAATAAATAAAAGGGATTAATTTTCACTTTGTTCCCTCCTTGCCTGTATAAGAGATTTCTTTGTTAATGTGGTTATTTGTTGTATATTTGTTCTTTGCAGTAAAATTTAAAAAAATGAAGATTTTTTAGCTAGGATGTATCTGTTGAGTCTCTTTCAAACCAAGGTGCCTCGAATTCTTTATTTCAAAAGTCTTTGAGCTGAGATCATCATCTCACTCTAAGAAACGCTTACCATTTACTCTCCACTTCTTTGTTGTTATTTTAAGAATCTTGTGTTATTTTAAAATAACACATAAGACCATGTGTTATTTTAAGAATCTTGACTTCCATCAGTGCTGCTCTACTGTTATTGGTGCCATGTCCAGTATGGCCTATCTCATTGTATCCGATTGTCTTGTGTATGCCACACAGCCACCTATATACTGGGATTTGAGAAAGGCTTGGAAAAATCTTTCCATAAGATTCTTCTACCTCTCTTGTAGCAGTGATATCCCTACTGGCCTCCCAGGTCTTAAGGTAGGGGAGGGTCTTTTCCTAAGGAGAAACTTTGGAGGTATGTGTCCTTGGTATGTATGTAGTTATCAAGATTTCAACTATTAAGAGCTGAGGACCCCAGGGGTGTTTTTGATAGTTATGATTTCCCTAACTTGAAGAAACATGGGTATGGTTCCCATAGTGATGGCTGCGGGATAAGCAAGTGAGTGGCTTTATCGCTTTTGGAGATGTCACACCTGGTGTGGCTGTCTAAGGAGCAAGGATGCCTGTAAGTCTATAACTTCTCTCCTTTCTATGTCTTTTACATCTCTTTGGTTCCTCAGAGTACTTCGTATATATAGTGGCTACTCAGTTATTTGTCAAACTTAGTGCAAAGGTGTTCTATCTATAGTCATTTACTTGGAGAGCAGAATTGAATTTAATTGTCAGAATTAGCATTATTTCTTGTCTCTCCTCAGCAGTTCTCTGTCCCAACTAAGATGAGGCTGTGGTTGGACTGGAAATCACTCCAAGATCCTTTTCCTATCTGCCTTTCTATTATACTATAAATGGGGGAGCTATGGAAAAGATTAGTTTAGAAGAGTTGGAAGGTTATTTAATTAGCTATCATTTAATATAGCTATCTGTTCTAATTGAAGTCTTTCTTCCAATATCCACACTCAGTGGGCTTATAAGCTTTCCTGGAACAGTATCTTAAAGGATGGTAAATACACTTTGTGGTAGCTCTGATTTTTAGATAACTTTTATTTACATTCAGCTGAAATTTACATTCTGACTTCTTCCCACAGTGATAAAATAGAAAAAAATTAAAATTCTTACTTTATTCAAGAACCTTCTATATAGTTAACCATTGTTTCTATCTCAACTCTTCTCCCAGTCTTGAACCATTCCTAGTAAAATATGGCTCATCACCACCATTCTGACTGCTTTTCCCTTATGTGCTCTAGTATATTCTTCTTTAAATGGTGTTCAGAGCTGAATATAGTGGTCTATAGTGATATAGCCAGCAACAGTAGAGTTTGGGATCATCTTTCCCCCTTGGTTTAAGTACTGTACTGCTATTTATTTAGCCCCAGAATCAATTAGATCTCCTTAATAGTTATATTTTACCACTTACTGAATTTTTTTCAATAAAACCACTGTCTTTTTCATATTTGCTTAATTATATGGTTCTCCTCACTACTTGTACAATGGTTTGTGTTTATTTTTAACACAATTTTAGACCCTAACTTTATTTCCCTTAAGCTGTCATCTTGTTAGAGTTGGCTTAGTTGTTCCAGTCTTTCTGCAACTTGCTTCTGTCATCCAATATATTTATTAAACTTTTGCCATGTAACTGTGATAAAACGTATCTTTAATGTATTAACCAGATAACTGATTTAAAAAATTAAACAATCCCAAACCCTATCTGTGTCAGGGGTCCCCAAATCTACCCCCATGTTTGGTGATTTGTTGGAGGGACTCATAAGATTTCACATATAGTCTTACTCATCACTAAGATTTATTACAGCAAAATGATACAAAGCAAAATTAGCAAAGGGACCAGGTGCAAGCTTTTAAGAACCCTCTCCTAAGTGGAGTCACACAGGATGTACTTAATCCCTCCAGAAACAAGTTGTGAGAATTCCCTAAGTGTTGTCAACCAGAGAAGCTCATTAGAGACTCAGTGCCCAAAGTTTTTATTAGAGGCTGGTAATGTAGGTACCCTCTGCCTAGCACCTACCAAAATTCCAGTCTCCCAGGAGGAAAACAGGTGTTTAGCATAATCCACATTGTTTACACAAAATTCTAGGCACAGTGAGTCACTCTACTCTTATCATTTAGGGGAAATTTTATATCAGTGTATTTAACTATTTATCAGCCAAGTTCTCAAAAGCCAGCCAGGAACCAACCTTGCAAGCAGGACTTTCTAAGGATAGGCAGTCTCAGACCTGGTATGTTAACTCCTTTCTGCAACATTAAGTTATGTTGGTATTTACTAGAATATATGTAAAGTATAAATATTTTAGGATATTGGTGGAATACAACTTCGTATATTACATGAAGAAGAATCATTCACTTCTCTGTTTTTATGCTCAAAGAAATAACTTTGAAAAGGGGGCCCTTTTTGATGAGATTAGAGCTTTTATTTTTATAGCAACAGACCTTTTGTGTGTAATATACCTTACCGTACCACTTGTCTTGATGTCTTCTTACCAGTAGTTTTAGTTATATAATTTTGGTAAGAACGTTCAACAACATTTGCCTTTCCTTTTTCCTCTTCATCACTAATTGCAAAGTATTTACTCATTTTCTAGGTTCCTGACTTCTAAATGGCTAAATTCAAAAGATGCCATACAATATTTAGAAACTAGTTTCCCTCTAATTTTTATTTTTATTTTAATCTTATTTATGATTGTTTAGGGTTAAGAAGAGAATTTTAAAAATTGGAAAAAAAATTAAATTTCAAGAATTATAATGTCTTACGTTGTAGAAAGATGCTGCTTATTTTACATTACCAGGAAATTGATGGGAATTCAGGAAACTTTTTTCACCTTTTAAGAAGTAGGCACTTAATTTGATGTAATCCAAATGGATGTTTTGTACTTGAAGAAGGTAAGGTATTATTTTCTAAGCTTATACTATATCCTAAACTATAAGGTTTTAAAATACCAAGAAAGAAATGTTTAAATCCTTTTGTTTATTCATTTAGCAAATCAAAGTATGATTTCATATGTGATTATTTGATAGCACTTATTGTAAAAAATTTTACCATTTGTATTCCATAACTACATTTAAAATATAGAAACATCTTGCCACAGATATCTTCAGCATTTGGGGTGTGTTTTATCAGGGAGATTCTTATGATGCCTTTTAGTGGAGATTTTTAAGATGATGAAAGATAATGATCTTTAGAGTTTTTATTTAAGTCCAGTTCTGCCCAGGAACAAATGAATGATTGGATGACTTTTTAAGATGATCCTTACAGAGCTATAATTTTGTGATGGTCTCCCCATCCCTAATTCATTGTTCTCTTTGGATATTTCCACAGAGAGCCCCTTCACTTTCAGGAATTAAACTATCCTTCTTCTGCTGAGTACTTTGAAATGGACCCTTCCAAATCTGGCTATGTGACTTTTTGTCAGTTTCATGTATTCAGCTCCTTTTGGCCTTTTAGCCATAGATTTCTCATAAAAAAAAAATTGAAACCTGAAAAATTATGAGGGGAGATCATTACTACCAACTCTTATTCTTTTAACAGAATATTTTTTGTTTGTACTATTTTGCTTTGTTTTCTTATTAATGTTATCGATACTAGTATCCTCCTGGATTTCCAGCTTATAGCCCTGTATATTTAATAAATGCTCATTGAGTGAAGACCATCACCAGGACTTTTTCTTCTCTCTCACTCACCATTTCATTCAAAATCCATTTTATACTGATTCTTTTTGCCTTTTAGGGCATCTCCAAGTAACTACTTAGATTACTTTCTTTTCGTCCATGGAAAGATCTTTTTTTTTTTCTTTGTTTTCATGTATGGTTTTTATTATATTTTTATGTACTTTGAATCATAGGTGCTTTGTTTAACTGATAACTTAAGGATCTAGCCCTCCACCCCACCTAAGAATGCTTTCATAACTATTAAGGTGGTCTCTTCCATTGTTAGACAACTCTGTGACTTAGAATGTGCTTTCTAAATGTGAGCCAAATCTTCCCCACAGAAATGCCCACTGTTTGTTTTTATGTCATTACTCTGGAGAAACATAGAAATTGTCTTTTCCCTTTTGGATATGGCTCTTCTGATAAATGGAAACTACTGGTATACCTTCTCTTCCCAGATTAAACATTATTTCTTCAATATTTTGCTTATTCATTCATTCAGTAAATATTTATTGAGTGCATCTTAGGTACGAGTCACTGTTTGAGATACTTGGAATATTGTGGTGAATGAGAATGATCAGCTCTCTTTTCTCATAGGTCTTACGTCCAAATAGATACAAACAAAAGTATTTCAAATTAAGATATCAACAAGTAAAATGTAAAGTAATCTTGGGTTTTGGTAAATGCTATGAAGAAAATAAAACAGGATATAGGATAACATAGAGATGGGAGGCTACTTTTCCATGTGTGTTGGTCTTTAAATCTCTCATTATCTCTGTGCCTTCTGTGGTGCATTGAATTGTGTACCCCAATTTAGACATGTTCTTGATCTTAGTCCACATTCTGATAGGTATGCATCCATTGTAAAATAGATATCAAGATGTTACTTCAGTTAAGTTGTGGCCCAACTGAGTCAAGCTGGACTCTATTCCAGATTGCTGGAATCTTTTATTGGCAGACTGAAAGTCAGATGGAGGGAAAAGCCATAAGGAGCAGCCAGAAGCTGGAAGTCAATGGAACCTGGAAGAGAAAGTAGAAGACACTTCTGTCTGCATTGCCATGTGACAGAGAAGCCAAGGACCAAGGTTCCCTGGCAGTCAGCCCCAGAATGACAAAGTCTTTGAGGAGAAAGGATCACCTTGCTGATGACTTTGATTTTGGAATTCTAGCCTCAAAACTGTGAGCCAGTAAATTCCTGATGTTTAAGCCAACCCCATTGTATGGGGTTTGTTTTAGCACCTGGGAAACTAAAGTACCCTTCAATACAACAATTTCTGTGGCCTTTTGCACTTTTCATTTGCCTATAATGACAAACTTCTAACCTGCTAATATTCTCTTGAATATAGAAAGGTAGGAGATTCTTGGTTATATATGAGATGGAACTATTTGGAAAACCACATCATTAAGGCCAATATTAAGATTTAAGACACAAAAATTTAGACCTTTGGGATTATTCTCAGACTTAGACACAGTACTCTCTAGCCCAGTGTGCTCTTGCAAAGTACAGTGGGACTAATAGTAGCGGTCTGTAGAAAGTGTGCCTTCGTTAGTGCAGCCCCAGATGTACTTAGCTGTTGTAATAGCAGGGTCACCATAGCTCTGTAGTGAACTTTCTCAGGTCTGTGGTATGTTACCTGTTCTTCAGCCAGATTTTTCCCAATCTGAACTTGGGAAATCAAGTTATTGAAACTAGTTGTCCAGCTTTACAGTCATTCCTGTAAAATTTAATCTCACTTATTCAGTTCTTTTAGTTATACGTGACTTTTTTGTATCTCAGTTGTCTTTCAAGTCAGCAATAATGATGTAGAATAGAAGAGCATCAAGAATAGAACTTAGCAAATTGTCTTCTTCTAAATCAGTTTTACTTCATTTAATTAACACATTTTGAGTATGGTCATACATTTATCTCTAACTCTTCCTAAATGTGTTAATACCTAGTTTTCCCCCCTTTTATTTTCAATTATTTTATGAGCTGTTGCCAAAGAGAATGACACATACTGATTAAGCCTAAACATGGAATCAAACTGATTTGGTTTTTAATTTTTGATCTTGTCTCTGGGTTCCTGAGTAATACCAGGTATGTTACCTAACCCTCTCTCACCCTTAGTTTTCTCCTCTGTAAACTGAGGGTTATAATTGTACCTGCCTTATGGGGTATTGGGGATTGAATCATGTCTCCCACAAAACGCGTGTTCAGGTCCCAACCCCTGGTCCTATGGGTGTGAACTCATTTGTAAATAGTGCCCTTGAAGATGTTATTAGTGAAGGTGTGCCCAAACTGAAGGAGGGTGGACCTTAATCCAATATGTCTGGAGACCTAATATACAAAGGAAGTTGGGCATGGTAAAAGAGAAGCCACAAGGAGCACCTAGAGGCTGGAAGTCAGTGAAACCTGGAAAAGAAAAGAGAAGACACTGCCATATGTATTGCCATGTGATGGAAAAGCCAAGGAACCCCAAAGAGTCCCAGACAGCCAGAAGATACTGACCCAGGGAGGAAGCAAGCCTTCTAGCCTATGAAACCATGTGCCAATAAATTCCTACTGTTAAGCCAACCCATTATATTTTATTTGTTTTAGCAGCTAGAAAACTAAAACACAGGGGTTTGTAAGATGATGAATATAAATCACCTATCACAGTGCCTGGCATGTAGAAGAGACCAATAAATGTTAGCAATATATCTTTAGTCATTTTCATTGAGTCTGCATAAATTAAATATACTTTCCTCATCTAAAAACACTTTAAATGAATATGCATAAATATAAGCACAAATACACATGTAACTTGTTTTTTGCAATTTATTGTTAAGGATGAAAACAGTGAAACCAACTTTATTTTTTAAGTTTTACAAGTGATCTGTCTAGAATTTTATTAGATGAACATTAAACTTACCATCTCTTAAATCCATTATTTTCTTATTGAAAGCTTTGTCTTCTTTCTGATGATTTGTCATCTTTCTGGTGGTCCACAATTTCTCAAATATTAGTGATAATATCAGTTCTTTCAGTAGTTCTCTTGGTTTATCTTTGAGCCTAGTTAAAAATGAGGCATAGGGATGGGGGCAGGTGCTGAAAGTAATTGGGAATTTTCTGGGTATTTCACTTTGCCATGGCTCTCTGGTCTCTGTTAGTACATAGGGAGTAGACTTTTCTATAGAAGCAGGGAAGAGAAATAACATTTGTACCACAGCTACTGTAGGACAAGCACTGTGAATGCTTCCTTATATATGTTATTTTATTTAACCCTTTTAATGATTCCATTCCACAGGCAAAGAAATTGAGCCTCAGAATTTAAATATCTTGGTCATCATATATCTGCTAAGTGGGAGAGTATACGGAATTTGAATCCAATTTTTTCCTGACACCAAAACCATGTCCTTTCCATTCTGATACCTGCTGCCTCCCATTTCTCCATTATATTTGGTAATTGACGTTATACTGACTTGTGAATTAATCTGAAACCACTGTTCTTTCTTTTCATTAGGCATGTCTTGCAGGAAACTAATCAAGATTTGCTGTAGAAGAGATTTTCAAAGAGAGATAATTGATGAGGATTATGACTAAAGTTGACAAATTTTCCTAGATGGGAAAACTTCAATATTTTAGAACTATTTTAGAATCATAGAATCTTAAATTTGGAAGAGACCTTCATGGTCATGAGTTTTTGTTTTCTGGTCCTGTAACAGTCATGTATGTGGGATTACATTGATAATGAGGTCATTTTAGTATTTCTGTATCAAATATTTTGGTTGAGATATAAGACCAACTCCTGCATTTCTTTATAATACTTTTCTACAGTACAATGTATTTTAAAAGTTTCTTTTGTATTTCTGTAATCTCATGGATATACACCAGTACAAACTTGATATATGTGAATTAGGATAAGTGAATAGAAAGTTTAGGATTCTTCCATACATTGAGAGTTGCCGTGGTGTTCTAGTTCATCACAGAAGGATCCTAAAGACTTCCACTAGGAGAGGGTTTTGTACATAACAAATGAGTACAGATAGGCCAATTTTGTATTTAATAAATTTGCTTTTTATTTTTTATATGAATCCATCCTGATCACTGATCAATGACAAATTCAGATCTATATTAGTTTTGTGATCTTGTTAGCGTTATAGCATAAAATAGTTATCTACTTTGAATTTAAACAGATATTATTGATGAATTAAAATTAAACAGGATCCATATGAAGGAGTGGACAGGCATTTTGTGGAAATATCAGTGAATTTCAAATAATGATTAGTTCCTTAGGCTAATATTGGACATTATCACTCTAAAAATCTAAAGAAAAAAATTTTAAAGTCAGAGAAGAAGAAATAGATACTGACACATATATGTAAAATTATTCCCATTACCTCCTGTTAGAATCTAAGTACCATGGGGACAGGGACTTTGTCACTTTAACCTAGAGAAGTATCCCACACATGTAGGTGTTCAATAAGAATTGCATTTCTAATGGTTTATAATTTTTTCCTAAATTTCTAGATGTAATTCGCTTAGTGTTTTATACAAAAGCTAAGAACAGGAAGTGCTTATATAGGATAATTATGTCAAATGCATGGCTATGTGTATTTATACTCATGTGTCTTTATCTAGTATTGGAGAAAAACAGCTGTGACTTATAACAACCTCCCCTAAATTGCAATGTCAGGTAAGTACTGCTGCTTTGATTTATTGTCCTAGACAATGGGCTCAAATCTTTGTGTGTGTGTATAATTGAATGTGAGTACATTGGTTGAAAAGGGAAATTACTTTGGTTACAAAATACCAGAAAGTTTCATATTGTTGCCTGTATCATTCTAGCAATAAAATTACTGCTTTCTAGTAAATCAGGTCTTCTCTCTGATGTGAATTAATCCTTCTACACCACTAAAACTAATCCAGCATTTGTCAGAAGTATAAGCTGTGAACACTTTACGTAAGATTTACTGGTAATGCTTATTAGAATTGTGGCTCCAGAAACCGCCAAAGATCCACTAAATCAGAATATCTTGGATGTGGGTCTCTGGAACCTGAATTTTTGACAAACCCTGCAGGTGATTTCTCTGCAATCAACTAAAAACTTTTCTGGTATCCCCTTTAAAGCCTAGGGGAGCCAGGTATTGAAGAATCGAGCTGCCTAGAAAGGGAGGAGGGGAAACACACTTGTAGTTCTACAATGGCAGAGTTCTCTTTGGTACTACGAAAACTTCAGCTTGTGTGTTTCATTATTTCTTGACTTTGGCTGTATGATCTAGTTCTCTCTGTAGTCATAACGCACCTTGATTGTCTTAGCACTTGCATAGGCCACTACTGCATTTGACATGTACCTACAGCATAACTTCATCTCACAGAGTAGATACCATTTTACGTATTGATTCATCTTATTCTCACTTCTCTATCATCAACTCAAAACTGGCTCTTTCAGAGCTTAAATCAGACACTCATTCTTGTCTCTCAAAACTTAGGTCAAAAAATTGAATCCCACATTTTGTGCTGGTTTGGTTGTATTATGTCCCCCAAAATATCATGTTCTTCAGTGCAGTCTTGTGGGGGCACTCATGTTAGTGTTGATTAGGTTGGACTCCTTTGATTATTTCCATGGAGATGTGACTCAATCAACTGTAGGTGAAACATTTGATTGAATTATTTCCATGGAGATATGGACCCAGCCCTTTCAGGGTGGGTCTTGATTTAATCACTGGAGTCCTATAAAAGAGCTCACAAACAGAAGGACCTCTGAGCAGCTAAGAATGACATTTTGGAGAGCATCTGAGAGAGACATTTTCGAGACGGTCGCTGAAAGCAGACTTTTGCTGACACTTTGGAGATGCTAGCCCAGTGTTTGCTCCAGAGAAGCTAAGAGAAGACAGCACCCCAAGAGCTACATTTTGAAGAATGCACGGGAGCTGAGAGAGGTGCTGGACACAACTTGTGTTCAGCAGACTCCAGCCATGTGCCTTCTTAGCTAACAGAGTTTTTCCGGATGCCATTGGCCTTCCTTCAGTGAAGGTATACTCGTGTTGATGCCTTAATTTGGACATTTTCATGGCCTTCGGACTGTAAATTTGTAATGAAATAAACCCCCTTTATAAAAGCCAATCCATTTCTGGCATTTTGCATAATGGCAGCATTAGCAACCTGGAACACATATGTATTCTGTGTGAACTTATTTGTGTCGGTCAAGTAAATGGTAATGTTACAAAAACAGTGATGCTGAATTAATTTTCCAAAAGTAATGATATGTTTTTACTGATGCATCCATGTTGTAATACCTGGACCTCAATGCCTGCATTCTAGAACGCAATCAGAGAACAGAGCACACCAATTAACTTATACATAGATCAAATCCCTGACCATTGGCTTTGCACCCTAGCCAATTAAAAGCTTCAGAAGTTGGATTTTGCTTGAATATTTATCTAATTTCCATGGTTGACAGTTAAGAGTGCTGACACTATGTATTAAGCTTTTTTTGTATCCCCTGAAGTAACTAACTAGTACAGTGGTTTATATGTTGTAGAAATTTAGAAAAAAAATCTTGATTTATTGGTACTTATTATATTTCAATACTTGGGTCTTTCAGCCAGTTGACATGGACTGCTTTGGAAAGGATTTACTAGGGTTTTTAATTTTTTTTGTATGTAATTTTTTGTCTTTAAATTACAACATACTTTTCACTTAGCTATCTTGCCAAAGCTCCTTTTTGATTGACTATAGTTATTGCCTTGCTCGTATATTAGTCATCTTAAAGAATTAGTATTCTTTTCTGTTTGAGTTAAAAAAAATTTTGCGATTTACATTGGGGATACAAAGATATTAAGGCAACATTCACTCTCTCTAACAGGGAAGATAAAATTATTCAAATTCATTTTAAATGCCCCAAAATACCTGTTAGGGAGTAATTTATTTAGAAAGATGAGAACTTCTCCATATATTAGAAATTTTGCCAAATTTGACAAAATCTTGGAAAAGTAGTTACATATTAGAGTTTAATATTAGGCAATTATTAAATTTTTTTACAAGAACTTGAACATATCCAGATCAGATCTAAATACTGACACAAACAGCTCCAACTTACTGACCTCCAAAACAAACCCCATTCAACTGTTGGGTATTGGCTTTTGTGGACGCTACATTAAATTGTTCTGTATGATATAGATGTTGTAGAGCCATGCCTTGGTGGACTTTGAGCAATGCAAATTCATAATGATTGCAGTCTCTTAGGAAGCTTAATCTTGCTGCAGAACGCAGAATTTATTATAGGTAACAGGGAGACCACATAGGAGAACAAATTAATAATCTAGGCTTGAGATGATAAGAGGAGTGGCATTGAGAAAGAAAGCAAGGGATGGAAAGAAAAGTAATAGTATAAATGAGTCTACAGGACCTAGTGGCTGATGGCATACAGAGGACAAAGTATGAGGTAGAACTTTCTGATGAGACCTGAAATGAATTTTTTATCCACTTTTCCTAAAGCGAAGAAGCAATTTTAAAATGTAATCGTGTCTAGAGTCTCAAAGACAACACCAGTTTTCGTGATTTTCTAGAAGGTTTTACAGAATTCAGGATATAGTCGTACTCGTGGCTATGATTTCTTACAATGAAAAGATACAAAGGAAAATAAAGCAAAGGGAAAAGGCACGTGGGGCAAAGTCCTGCGGAAACCAGGCACAAGCTTCCAAGATTCCTTTCCCAATGGAGTTGCACAGGATAAGCTACTTAGTGCAGATTTAGTTGTGACAGCATATGCAAAGAAGTGTTGTTTACCAGGGAAGCTCGCCTGAGCCTAGTAGTCCAGGTTTTTATCAGGGGCCAGTTACACGGGTGCCTTCTGTCTAGCATGTACCAAAATTCCAGTCCCAGAAAGAAAGCAGTTGTTCGGCATTAACCACAATGTACAAACAGTTTAGGCACAGTAAAACACCCTATCAGTTAGGGAATGATGAGAAAACTTCTGAAATCCAAGTTCCCAGATGCCAGCCAAGGGCCAGCCTTGCAAGCAGGCCTTTTTAAGGATAACATTCTCAGGCCTGCTGTGTTAACTGTTTTGTGCACAATAATATTCTAAACTAGAGAGGAAATATTAAATGGTTTTTAATTAAAACCAGTTAACTTGGTTTTCATTAAAGAAGCTTATGCATAATAGGAACAGATTTTAACCCTAAGCAGTCTTCTAGTTGGCCCACATATATTACAAGGATGCTTTTGACAAGTGTTAGAAAGAGGAAATAACTGAATACAGTGAAATGTTGCCATACCCTTTAAGGAACCGTGGAACAGTATTTTAGATTACGTTCTCTTATAAAGTAAGAATATCTATAGGATAACTTTGATAATAAATGCACGAATAGGTCAGAGAGGTGTGGCCACTTTATAGTTAATGTTGAATTAAAGAACTATTCCACATTATATTACTAAATGTCTGTGTTCTTTATTTTTTCATTAATTTGCTTCTTTATTATCTATTTGCAAGAGAGTACCTTATATAGTAGAATATTAACCCTTTTCATAAATGGTATGTTGTTACCTTCTCCCTTCCACTCCTCCCCCCACCCCACCCCACCCCCACAACAGAATGTTATTAGACAAGAGGTTTTTTATTTCTATTCAGTCTCTAGACAGATTCTATAACTTATCATGAGATTGTGTTTTGTTTGATTGCTAAAAAAATAGTCATGACTAAAATGTGAGCATGTTGAAAAACAAATGGGCTGTGTTTATTTAATTTCCAGGAGAGCCATTTGAGCAATTCAGTGTTTGTGAAAATCTACCCTCTATTTAAATGAACTTTTAAATTTCTTCAGATGAAATAAGCCATGAGCTAGCCCATTAGGTGGTTTTGAAAAACTCAGCATCAAGAACAGTGTTATCCAGGACCACTTCCAGAATAATATTTAGTTGAGATTTAAAAATGGAAATTAATGTTTCTTGAGTTCTGTGGCATGAATTTTTCTTAAGTGTTTGCCTAGAGTCTCACTGTTTAATTATTGATGTTAAACCAGATAAATGCAAAGAAAGATCCATTTTAGCTAAGTGATGAAAATGTTGTTAAGGCTAACCAAGAATTATGATGGGAAAAAATATATAATAATCACATTAAAGGGGATTTGACCTGGTCTCTGGTTTTTTGTCATAAAGCCAGGAAAGTGCCATTTATGTTGTTTATTTCACCCTGTGTTGTTTTCTCCAGAGCGCTGAAGAAGCCACGATGCATTCTGTGTTACCTTAGTAAAAATCCAGACCTTTCCACCCTTCACTCCCATTTTTATTATCATCTACTACATGGATCCCAAAGTTTTCCTGCCTTGCACTCCATGTGTCTCAAAGACACCTCTTTTGTTTATTTCTGTTTTGTTTTTGATAGAACATCTACTGCCCAGAGCTCTGGACAAGTTCTTACTCAAACTGTGAAGGAGAGAGGTAGAAACAGAATAGGCTCAAGGGTATTCAGAGGACAGGATGAGCATCACTCACTGACAGTGTTTTCCCCTCCTACACTTCATAGGGTCCTTTCTTCTCTTTGGATGATTTCTTATCCCAGATGCTCCTTGACAGTTAATAGGATAGTCTCCTCTCAGGCCAAGATTTCTTAGACATATGTGCTGATTTGTATATATTATGGCCCCCATATTTTATGTGCTGGTTTGTATATATTATTCTTTAATGCAATCTTGTGGGGGCAGATTGATTAATCTTTTTCATTAGGGTGTGACCTGATTGAATGTTTCCATGGAGATTTGGCCCCACCCATTCAGGGTGGGTCTTGATTAGTTTACTGGAGTCCTTTAAAAAGAGCTCACAAATAGAAGGAGCTTACAGCAGCTGAGAGGAGCATTTTAGAGAGAAGCTAAGAGCTGACACTGACGCTGACATTTGGAGATGCTTGGAGATGTTTGGAGATGCTAGCCCAGAGTTTGCTCTGGAGCAGCTAAGAGAGGACCCTGATGCTTAGATGCACAGGAGCTGGAAAAACTAAGAGAGACCCAGAGACATTTTGAAGAAAGCCATTTTGAAATGCAACCTGGGAGCAAAGGAACAGCAGACGCCAGCCACATGCCTTCCCAGCTGACAGAGGTGTTCCAGATGCCATTGGCCATTCTTCAGTGAAGGTATCATCTTGCTAATGCCTTGGTTTGGACATTTTATGGCCTCAGAACTGTAAATTTGTAGCCAAATAAACAGTCTTTTATAAAAGCCAATCAATTTCTGGTATTTTGCATAACAGCAACATTAGCAAACTGGAACAATATGTTTTACATAAGCATAATAAGGCGTGTATAATAACATAATGCTAGAGTTAGAAAAGTTTTCAAACTTCCTTTTCAAGCCAAACAAATCTCCTTAAAATCCACATAGGTAAAACTTAACAGCTGAGCTACTCTGATTGGAGCAGAATGAGGAACTTCACAGTCATCCTCTTGAGGCTCCTGCATAGAATGCTACAGGTTCTTAGAGACTGCTGATCTTGTCTAACTCCCTTATTTTATAAATAAGAGAATGTATGCCCAGGGCATTAATCCATATTCATCAGTTCTTTCATGGTTTTACCAAACTTTGTCCAGACTTTCTCTGACTAACCCCATTTTCTATTTTGTGTAGCATGGCAGAGTTAACTAGTCCCTTGAAATTTTGTGTAAATGTCTCTTGCAGAGCTTATCATTTTGTGTTTTGTTTTATACTTAACTGTTTATGCTGGCTCCCTCATAGTCTCTAACCTTTACAAATATTTTTAAAAATGATTTTTAGATCCTCACTGCCTAATACAATGCTAGGGTATAATGGGTATAAATGTTGCATTAAAATGAATGAATTTATTCAACACATTCCTTAGAAATTATGTATTCAGTTTGTAAGGTGTCATTTTGAGTTTGTTGATATTTCAATGTGTAATGGTTCTTCTGTTAATTTGTGTGAGCTACTTTTATTTCTTGGACTAGATTTTCAGCTCCTTAAAACCTTCTATGTCTTCCTACCCCCCCCCCCACACACACCATAAAGCCCAGCATCATAGAAAAATTTGATTAACCAAAGAGAATCCCATGGAAATGTTCATGATATTCTACCTTTACCCTCTTCTTAGTACCTCTAAAATATTCCTGACATTGATAAGATAATAGTTAATAGTGCATCTAGTTTCATGAGGCCAGTGTATAAAAAAGCAGTGTATAAGTGATAGCACATGGATTTGTATCCAGGATCTGCCACTTACTAGCTTTTGACCATGGCAATGTTTGTAAACCTCTCTGACCCTTAATTTCATCATCTATAGACATCTGGTAAGTGAAACCTAACATTAATGTGTCAAGCAAATAAAATAGCATGTAAAGTGTCTAGTAATAACATGTATCATACTTAATACTTAAACAATAGCTGTTATCATGTATATATATAGGTGTGAGGAACGTGCTGGACCAGTGGTGTGTAAACTTTAATGTGGATACAAATCATCTGGGGATCTTATTAAATTGCAGATTCAGATTTAATAGTTCTGATGTGGGGCCTGAGATTCTTCACTGCTGATGAGCTCCTAGCGATGCTGATGCTGCTGGTCTAGGAACTGCATTGGGAGTAATAAGGTGCGAGATTATTCAGGATTCCCACGGTGTGTGTGTGTGTGTGTGTGTGTGTGTGTGTGTGTGTGTGTGTGTAACATATTTTGAATGATTGAATTGTCTTTGGCAGTGACTGTATGTCTCCTGAGACATTGTGACTTTTTTTTAAAGAAGCCTTTATTTTGAAATAATTTCAAACTTAACAGGACAATTGCAAAAATAATAAAAATTCCCATACAGAGAACTCCAGCATACTCCACCACCTCAGATACCCAGATCCACCAATTCCAACATTTTGCTGGTTTGCCGTATAATTCCATCTGCCCATCTATCCATCTATCTGTTTATCTGTCTGTCTTCTGAGCATTTGAGAGCATGTATCACTCATTATGCTCCTTGAACACATAATGCTTCCATGTTTATTTCCTATGAACAAGGATGCCCATTTATATAATCACCTTAATTGCAGTTACCAAGTTCAAGAAATTTCACATTCTTATAAAGCCTACATTCTGTATTTCCGTTTTTTCTATAGTCTCATTAATGCCCCTTTGAACCTTTTCTCTTCCATTCTTTAGATCCCATGTAGTATCATGTATTGCATTTACTTGTCATATCTTTTTTGTTTATTTATTTTTTAATCATGGAAACACATATAAAACATAAATCTTCCTATCCCAGCCCCTCCCAAGCATATCATTCAGTGGAATTAATCACATTCACAATGTGGCAGTACCCTCACCACCCTCCATTACAGAAGCTTCCCTTCACCCCAAACAGAAACCCTACATTCATTTTGCATTAGCTCCCCTTTGCCCCTACTTCCACTCCTGGTAACCTGTACTCTACTTTCTGTCTCGATGAGTTTGCATATTCTTTGATATTCTCCTTGTGGTTACCATGGGGCTTAAATTTAACATAATAAATCTATAACAATCTTGTTTGCTTTAATACCAACTTAACCTCAATAGTATACAAAAACTTTATTCCTATACCTCTGCCCCCCACCTCCAAGTAGTAGTCATACATTACATATTTATACATTATGAGTTTAAAATCATTGACCTATCATTATATTCTATGCATCTGCCTTTTAGATCCTATAGGAAGCAAAAAGTGGAGTTCCAAATCAAAAAAAACAATGATACTGGTATATATATTCACCCATGTATTCATCCTTACTCAAGATATTCATTTCTTCTTGTGGCTGCAGTCAATTGTCTCTTGTCCTTTCCTTTGAACCTGCAGAACTCCCTTTAATATTTCCTGTAGAACTGGTCTAGTGGTAACAGATTCTCTCGCTTTTATCTATCTCGAAATGTCTTAATCCCTCCCTCATTTTTGAAAGATAGTTTTGCTGGATGCAGAGGTCTTTGTTGGCAATTTATTGCTTTCAACACTTTAAATATGTCTTCCCACTGCCTTGTTGCCGCCATGGTTTCAATGAGAAATCTGCTTTCAGTCCTGTTGAGACTCCTTTTTATGTGACTTGTTGCTTCTCTCTTGAGGCTTTCAGAATTCTCTTCGTCATTCAACAGTTTGATTATAATATGGTGTGTTGTGGGTCTGTTTGGGCATATCCTGTTTGGAGTTGGTTGAGTATCTTGGATGTGTATACTCATGTGTTTCATTAAATTTGGGAAGTTTTCAGCCATTATTCCTTTGAATATCCCCTCTGCCCCTTTCTCCCTTTTCCTTCTAGGATTCCTGAAATGTGTGTATTGGTATGCGTGATGAAATCCCACAGGTGTTTCAGGCTCTGTTCATTTTTGTTTATTTACTCCTAAACTGGAGGCTTCAATTGTTTTATCTTCAAATTTATTGATTCTTTCCTCTGTCAGCCCAATCGGCTGTTGAACCACTTTTGGGAATTTTAGATTTCTGTTACTGTGGGCTTCATCTCCGTTTGGTTCCTTTTCATAATTTCCATGCTTTACTGATGTTCTCTTTGTGTTCATCTATCATTTTCTTCATTTCCTTTAGTTCTTTGTCCATGTTTTCCTTTAGCTTTTTGAGCATATTTAGGGCCATTTTAAAAAGTCTTTTTCTGGAATATCCCATGTCTGATCCTCCTCCTTGATGGTTTCTAATGCTTTAATCTTCTCTTTTGCCTTGGCCATTGCTTTCTGTTTGCTTGTAGGCTTTGAAATCTTTTATTGAAAACTGGACAGTTTTATATTTCAAAGTGTTATCACTGGTATTTAGCCTCAGGCATTTGTCCCTTAAGCTTGTATCCAGCTAGCATTATCACAGAGCTTTCCTTGAAAAAGAAATATTAAAAAGGTAAAAAGAAAAAACCTTTCCCAGTATTTGCAGATTGCCTGTGTGAATGCTTTCCTTGGGAGCTTATCTATACAGTGAGTCTACAGAATAATGCCATGCCAAAGTATAGGGGCCTCCCTGGTCTTTTCTACACATGGGTCATGTCTTAGGCATGTCTGTTTGGTCCTAGAAATTCCTTTGTTTGCTCAGATACAAATGTACCCTCTTCCCTAGGAAACAGCTTCTTCACGGTCCTGAACACTGCACTTGTATGTCCTGCAGACAGCAATCCCTTGCCCCAGGCATCCACTTGCTTGCTCTTCCACAGCATTCTGTAGGAGAGCTCAGTGAGCCTTTTTCTGTGCGCAGGGCAAGTTCTGGGATAGTAAGACCTTCAGGCCACCTCCAGACAGATTGGGCTAGACATACATGTTCCCAGTATGTGTATGAGGGTCACTCTCCCACTCTGGAACCAGTGCCAGAGATCTGCACTGAGTATGGGGGGGGGGGAGGGACCAGCCAGGGTTCCATGAGATCTTATGCTTTTAAGTTGCCTTTTTCTTGATTTGGCATATGCCCCATTATTGTACTTCTCTGTTTTCTGTAGCTTTGGGAAAGACAGGTCTCCCCTTTCTTGCTGGTTGTTCAAAGCTTCTGTCAGGGAATGAAAGCTTCTCATTCTTGCTGTGGATTTCACTGTTCATATAACTTGTGACTTTTTTTAAGTTAGTATCGTGAACTCATACATTGCTTTGTTTTGAAAATCTTGTTTTGGTTAAAATGGCAAGGGCACAATAATTTGTTAAAAGTTTGCAGTTGGTGGGGAAACTAAGACGGCGGCTGGGTGAGACAGGGCAAAAAACACCTCCATGAAAAACACTAGGTAAAAACCAGAAAGTGACCCAGAATACCGGTTACGGTGATGCACCAGCTGGACGAGGTCTGCTAGTATCACACAGGCCGTATACTTGGTGAATCCAGGAGTCTGCATTCTGAAATGAGTGAGTAAGCTGGCTGGAAGACCCGCAGCCGTGCGGCGTTCTGGGGAAGTCAGGGCTTGGCATTTGGAGACCAACTGGCTCTTTAAAAAAGAAAAGGAAAAACCCAGGAGCAGCTGCAGTTGTGGGAGTGGGAATCACGCAGTAAAACACAGCAAGAGGGGGCTGGGCCAGCCGCTCGATGTCTGGCCTGGAAGATAGTCCGCTGCAGATACCCTCAGGGCTGGGGGTATGGAGGGTAGAGCCGGAAGCTGAAAGAAACCCCGCGGCTAGCAGCTGGCTCCCCGGAGGGCTGGATAAACTCCTGCCCGGGGCCGAGCCCACAGCCCAGAGCCCTGCCAGTTGTCCCGGAGCTGGGAAGGAGGAACTGTGCAAGGAGGAGGGGGTTGAGACACCCCGTTAGGCCATTTTTGCATCAGGTTGAGAGTGACACTGCATGGCCCGGCAGACCGGGGCTTCCCTTGAGGGACGGCCTGCACTGGTGACGTAGCACAGCATTCCCTCGGAAGAGGTCCTGGAGGATCGTGACTGGACGGGGGCACCCGCTCGGAGATCCTGGAGACACTACGACAAGTCCGGTGGTTTGTGGGACAGCGAGAGAGGGGGTCTGGGGCTGAATTGAAATGAAGGCTTAGACTCTTGAGGCGGCCTTGAATCTCCTGGAGCCTGGGGGATTTGAATATTAAAACTGTCCTTCCTCCCTGGCCACCTGGACAGACGCCCCACATTCAGGGCGGGCGGCTCCAGCAACACACCCAAACTGAGTTCTCCAGCTGAACCCCACAAGAATCATTTCCCCACATACTGTGGGAACAAGGTTGAGAACTGAGTTGAGGGGTATAGGTGACTCACAGACGCCATCTGCTGGTTAGTTAGAGAAAGTGTATGTCACCAAACTGTGTTTCTGAAAAATTAGATCGATATCTTTTTTTTTTTTTTTTTTTACAACTTGAAAGAACCCTATGAAGCAAAACAAATGCCCAGAGGCCAAAAACAACAGAAAATCTTAATGCATATGATAAAACCAGATGATATGGAGAATCCAACTCCAAACACACAAATCAAAATATCGGAAGAAACTCAGTAGTTGGCAGAATTAATCAAACAACTACAATCAAGGGATGAAAACATGGCAAAGGATTTAAAGGACATCAAGAAGACCATGGCCCAGGATATAAGCGACATAAAGAAGACCCTAGAAGAACATAAAGAAGACATTGCAAGAGTAAATGAAAAAATAGAAGATCTTATGGAAGTAAAAGAAACTGTTGGCCATATTAAAAAGACTCTGGATATTCACAATACAAGATTAGAGGAAGCTGAACAACGTCTCAGTGTCCTATAAGTCCACAGAACGGAAAATGAAAGTATAAAAGAAAGAATGGAGAAAAAAATCAAAAAAATTGAAAAGGATCTCAGGGATATGATAGATAAAATAAAACGTCCAAACTTAAGACTCACTAGTGTCCCAGAAGAGGAAGAGAAGGGTAAAGGTCTAGAAAGAGTATTCAAAGAAATTGTTGGGGAAAACTTCCCAAACCTTCTACACAATATAAATACACAAAACATAAATGCCCAGCGAACTCCAAATAGAATAAATCCAAATAAACCCACTCTGAGACATATTCTGATCAAACTGTCAAATACTGAAGAGAAGGAGCAAGTTCTGAAAGCAGCAAGAGAAAAGCAATTCACCACACACAAAGGAAACAACATAAGACTAAGTAGTGACTACTCAGCGGCCACCATGGAGGTGAGAAGTCAGTGGCATGACATATTTAAAATTCTGAGAGAGAAAAATTTCCAACCAAGAATACTTGATCCAGCAAAACTCTCCTTCAAATTTGAGGGAGAGCTTAAATTTTTCACAGACAAACAAATGCTGAGACACTTTGCCAATAAAAGACCTGCCCTACTTCAGATTCTAAAGGGAGCCCTACCAACAGAGAAACAAAGAAAGGAGAAAGAGATATAGAGAATTTTAACAGACATATATAGTACCTTATATTCCAAATCACCAGGACACTCATTTTTCTCTAGTGATCATGGATCTTTCTCCAGAAGGGACCATAAGCTGGGACATAAAGGAAGCCTCAAGAAATTAAAAAAAAAAAAAAAAAAAATTGAATATGCTCAAAGCATATTCTCCAAACACAATGGAATACAAATAGAAGTCAATAATTTTTGAACTGTAACTCCACTGTTTACTTCCTACATGATATAAAATACAAACTCTAAGGACAAATCAGTGATTTTGAACTCAACGTAAAATATGTAATTTTAGACAACTATATAAAGGTGGGGGAATGGAGGAGTATAGGAACATAGTTTATGTGTCCTATTGAAATGAAGGTGGTATCAAAGAAAAACAAGATTGTTATGGATTTAAGAGGTTAATTTTAAGCCCCACAGTAAACACAAAGAAATTATTAGAGAATATAACCATAGAGATGAAAAGTAGAGTGTGGGTTAAGAGAAATGGGGGAAGGGGCAATGGGGAGTTAAGGAATGACTGTAGGGTTGCTGTTTGAGGTGAAGGGAAATTTCTAGTAATGGATGGTGGGAAAGAGCATTACAACATTCTAAATGTGATTAATCCCACTAATGGAAGGCTAGGGAGGGGGTGGAATGGGAAGATTTAGGCTGTATATATGTTTCCACAATTGAAAAAAAAAAAGGCAGTCTAAATAGATGACAATTGAATGCCAAGTTGAACCTGGATGGGATTGGAGGATGGAGGATAGGAGGCTCAAAGGGTCACAGTTGAGACATAAGGAAAAGGAAATATAGAATGTAAGCTTTATATCATTGTTGAATCTCTTGTACTTCTTAAGTGCGCTTAATGGGATTGCATAAAAGAATGTTCTTATTCATGGGAAGTGTATATGTGAATTATAGTGTTTGTTCAAGGGTGTGAGCAGCTAGCTCTCATATGTTCAGAAGACAGAGCAATAGATGATGGATGATAGATAGGGAGGGAGGGAAAGAAATAGCGATGTGACAGCATGTTAAAGTTGGTGGATTGGGCTATTGGGGGAGCGGGGTCAGAGTGATGGAATTCTGTGTATGGGGTTAGTATTGTTTTTGCAACTGTTCCTATAACTTTGAATTTATTTCAAAAAAAAAATAAGTTTGCAGTGTTGGAAATCAAATAATAAGAGCAAACAGTTAAAGTAAAATGATAATCCTTTCTACTTTTGGAGGTTTAATGGATTTACTGAATTTGTAGGAATGCCAAGCAAGGACTTATGGCACTTTAAGGCATATCGAGTCTTAGCCATTTTCTTCCTACTATACATGAATTACGTATAGGCCAAGGAATTACAAGTATCAACTTAAGTATCTCATGAATTTTATAAATCTTCCTAAATTCAGATTGGAAGAGCTCTAAGTTGGTTGTCTATAGATGTGAATTATTGTTTGGGGTTCAGCAGAGATTAGCAGGTTAATCTTGGAAAGGTGAGTTTATTGTAACTTTTTTATAAATTCATGATCTTTATAAAGAGAACTTTTCAATGAAGCTCTAGATCTTCTATGTAAGAAAATTTTGTACCTGTAACTATTTTCTAATCTTTAATATTCTGAGTTTAAATTTAAAACTTTTAAGTACTTTAAAAAATTAACTGTGCCTTTATCATTTTTATTTTAATTAGATTTATTTGTAAAAAAGATTCTAATAGAAAATTTAGGAGCAATTTACTGATCAATTAAACATCTAAGATATTTTTATAAAAATATAGATTAAATGTAAAAATTTTAAAAACAATTATTTTCAAGTTATTTTTATTCGAAAATACCTGTTAAAGACAAAACACAAGAGATTATGAATTCCTTAATATTATAAAATACTCTTCAGCCACTATACAACTCTTGCATATGCCATGCTAACTTACGACTACCTCCAAACCACAAATTAAAACAGGAAACAGGAAAATGGAGGCTTGGCACTATTGGGAGATGATACTTGGTGTCTTAGTTTGCTAATGCTGCAGAATGCAAAACACCAGAGATGGATAGGCTTTTATAAAATGGGGGTTTATTTCACTACACAGTTACAGTCTTAAGGCCACAAAACGTCCAAGGTAACACATCAGTAATCGGGTACCTTCACTGGAGATGGCCAATGGCGTCCGGAAAACCTCTGTTAGCTGGGAAGGCACATGGCTGGCGTCTGCTCCAAAGTTCTGGTTTCAAAATGGCTTTCTCCCGGGATGTTCCTCTCTAGCAAGCTTGCTCCTCTTAAAAACGTCACTCATAGCTGCACTCCCTTTCTTCCCCCCAAGTCAGCTCATTTATATAGCTCCACTGATCAAGGCCCACCCCGAATGGGCGGGGCCACGCCTCCATGGGAATATCCCATCAGTTATCATCTACAGTTGGGTGGGGCGTATCTCCGAATCCAAACATTCCAACTTAATCCCCACTATTCTGTCCCACAAGACCACAAAGATAATGGCATTTGGGGGACACAATACATTCAAACTGGCACATTCCACCCCTTGGACCCCAAAATGACATTATCTTTCCAAATACAAAATACATTCATTTCATCATAATATCACAAAAACTTAAACCATTTCAGTAACAAAAGTTAAGTACAAAATCCCATCAAAATCAAATATAGGCGTGGTCAGTCCTAAGGCATACTTTTCCTTTAGCTTGGATCTGTGGACTTAGAACAAGTTATATGCTTCCAATATACAAAGGAGGGACATTCATAGGATAAACATTTCCATTGCCATAAGGAGAAAGAGTAAGGAAAACAGGGTTAACAGGACCAAAACAGTTCCTAAAACCTGCAGGACAAACTCCATTAGATTTCAAAGTCTGAGAGTCATTTACAGAACAATGTTGCATCCTTGGGGCTTGAGAGAGTGGGAGTCTAACCCTTCCTAAGGGCTTTTGTGGCAGCCCTTTCCTCTCCAAACGCTTAGGTGAGTGCTCCAACATATTCAGACATTGGGGAGACCACCTTCTCGGCCCCACCCTCCTCAAACCTCGGGGCAGCTCCCGGATTCCCTTCCATATCCGGGGCACATGCTCAACCCCTTCAGAACAGTGTGGTGGCAGCCAGGCTCTCCCCAATTCCCTGGGAATGTGCTCCACCCTCTTTGGGACCTCGGGTGGCAAAACTCTTCCAGAGCATCGAGGTGGAATGCCCACCCTTGACCTCTGGGGCAAACTCACCCTTTCCATGCATGTGGGCTGCTCCACTCTCCCAGCCCAAGGCCTCTTGACTCCAGACCTCAACCTCCATGGCTCTGTCTTTGAAGAAACTTTTCCTTCAATTTGTTCCTTGTCTTTCTCCTCCAGTCCCGACTGGCAGCAGCTCTGTCTGTAAAGATCTCGCAAAAATTCTGTTGGCTTCGCATGAAGCATACTGGGGTCAAAGCCATCAGACAATAGGAGTTTCCACAAATCCTTTCTGGATAATTCCATCTCCAATCTTGGCTTGTACTGAAATGGCGGCTGGGTTCCATGTTTGGTTACATCCTCACGTTGGGCTGTAGCTTCTGGGATTCCACCCCCTGGAAGCTCGTAATTTTCCAAGGCATCAGCTTCTGGTTTCTTTGAACCCAAGAGTTCAGTTCTAAATTTATCTCTCTCTGCTCGCATTTTACTATAAGCTGCAAGGAGAAGCCAGGATATGTCCTCCACACGTAGTCTGGAGATCTCCTCAGCTAAGTATTCCAAGTTGTCGTTTTCAAACTCTTCCTTCCATCCAAAACCAGGACTCAATTTTGCCAAATTCTGTGCCACTTTAAAACAAGGATCGCCTTTCTTCCAGTTCACAACAACACATTGATCATCTCTGTTCAAGACCTCGTCAGAAGTATCTTTAGAGTCCATATTTCCACAAACAGTCTCTTTAAAGCAGTTTTGGCCTTTTCTATCAAACTCCTCACAACTCTTCCAGAAACTCCCCATTATCCATTTAAAAAGCCGTTCCAACATGTTCGGTATTTGCAAACTCAGCAGCAAAAGCACCCCACTTCTCTGGTACCAGAATCTGTCTTAGTTTGCTAATGCTGCAGAATGCAAAACACCAGAGATGGATAGGCTTTTATAAAATGGGGGTTTATTTCACTACACAGTTACAGTCTTAAGGCCACAAAACGTCCAAGGTAACACATCAGTAATCGGGTACCTTCACTGGAGATGGCCAATGGCGTCCGGAAAACCTCTGTTAGCTGGGAAGGCACATGGCTGGCGTCTGCTCCAAAGTTCTGGTTTCAAAATGGCTTTCTCCCGGGATGTTCCTCTCTAGCAAGCTTGCTCCTCTTAAAAACGTCACTCATAGCTGCACTCCCTTTCTTCCCCCCAAGTCAGCTCATTTATATAGCTCCACTGATCAAGGCCCACCCCGAATGGGCGGGGCCACGCCTCCATGGGAATATCCCATCAGTTATCATCTACAGTTGGGTGGGGCGTATCTCCGAATCCAAACATTCCAACTTAATCCCCACTATTCTGTCCCACAAGACCACAAAGATAATGGCATTTGGGGGACACAATACATTCAAACTGGCACACTTGGTTAAGCAAGGATTTCTTGTATTCATGATATCTGAGAGAAAGGATTTGAGAAGTTAATTTTTCTTTTCTCTTACCTACATGCTTTTATCACTCAAATCCTCTTGGAGCGCCAAGGCAATATCTGTCTCTGCCTTCAGTGGCAGCACAGCCCTTAAACCTTCAGGACATTCTGACAGGATACCCTTTTATTTTGAGAATTTAGGGAAAGAGATGTGTAGAAGAGTATTACTCCTAAGAGTGGATGCTTTAGGTTACAGGTCATGCTGTGTGGGTCTGAGAGCTAGATCCGAATTTGGTCTCTAATAAATTCAGTTTGGAGCATTTGTGAATACCTAGGGCCCTCTGAAGCACAGAGTCTGCATCAAGATTCCTCTTGCCCAGGTCTAAGGGTGGTACTGCTTGGGTACCAGTGTAGCAGGAGCAGAACTGCGTGTGCTGAGGTATTAAAGCTGTGCATATGACCACAGCCAGAATATTATAATTAAAATATTATTTGGTGTATCAGATAAAATGCCAAGAGTTATTACTGGGCAGGGTGCTCTCCCAAATCTCTGCTGTTTATTTATATGTTTGAATGGTAGCCAGGCTGTTAAGGTATGTGAACAAACAGCATTGCATGCTAAAATTATGTTGTTCATAAGCAAATAACCTTTACTATGCTTCTAAGCATCTTGGTGTTATTCTTTATTTGGTTATAGCCATCGTTGTGGAGTTTGCACATGGTAATTGTCATTGTTTAACATTTAGGACTTCTGAGTAATGAACTAAGCATTATATTGTCTTACTAAAGTAAGCTTTTAGAATATGTATTGATTTTAGGGTTTATTCAAAATCAGCAATAAGTATTAGCCATTTCACATGATTTTCTGATATTTGCTTCCTTTAGCATTGTGTTCAAATTCAGATCTCATGGTTCTGGGATGGTAGAGTGGTACTGGGCATGTGGACAGGTTTTTTGTCTCCCAGTGCTGTCATAAGCTGATATATATTTCATGTTTCATGTTGATGAAATAAGCAGGTAATATTATACAGTATGCATCAGGGACTCTTACCTAATGTGAGGTAATAGCAAAATTATATTTATTCAAGAGGATATTGATGCTTATTTTGTACCTGACTACATGAAACCAGTTCTTATTGTATCCAATAAGTGCTTTGACCCAGGCAGCGCTTAAGTGACCGCTTAGAGATAAGCTTTCCAAAGATATTTTAAAATAGCATTTATATAAAACCTACAAATTTTATAAATAGGCTGCATACGTGGGTAGGATCCCCATAGATGAGTGGTAATAGTGTCAAGAACTGGTAATAAATTTTAATACTAATTTAATGTGCTTCTGTGATTAAGAAAATAAGTTGTCATCATTTCCAAATAAAGTGTTATCTGTAAGACAGCATAATATTATCTAGGATATGCACGTTACTGCCTAGTTTGCCTGTCTACTTTTCAAGGGTATTTTCTTGAGCTTTAGTTCTTTCTTTGATTGATTTGTGCCCCACCTTGTTTTAAAAACTATTCAAGGAGGATTGTCTAATAACAGTTTTTTCCTGTGTTTTGGTTTTTAGTTCTTTTCAGCAAGTCCCTTTTTTTAAAAAATTCAGTTTTATTGAGACATATTCATATACCATACAATCATTCACAGTGTAAAATCAACTGTTTACAGTACCATCATATAGTTGTACATTCATCACCATAATCAATTTTTGAACATTTTCCTTACTCCAGAAAAATAAAAAATAAAAATAAGAATAAAATTAAAGTAAAAAAGAACACCCAAAGCTTTCCATCCCTCCCATCCCACCCTATGTTTCATTTAATTTTTGTCTCCATTTTTCTACTCATCTGTCCACACATTGGATAAAGGGAGTGTGAACCACAAGGTTTTCACAATCACACAGTCACACTGTGTAAGCTACATAGTTATACAATCATCGTCAAGAATCAAAGCTACTGGGTTGCAGTTTGACAGTTTCAGGTATTTCCTTCTACCTCTTCCAGTACACTAAAAACTAAAAAGGGATATCTATATAGTGCATAAGAATGCCCTCCAGAGTGACCTCTCAAACTCCATTTGAAATCTCTCAGCCACTGAAACTTAATTTTGTTTCATTTCTCTTCCCTCTTTCGGTCAAGATTTTCTCAATCCTGTGATGCCACGTCCAGGCTCATCCCTGGGAGTCATGTCCCATGTTACCAGAGAGATTTGCATTCCTGGGAGTCATGTCCTACGAAGCGGGGAGGGCAGTGAGTTCACATGCCTAGTGGAGTCACAGAGAGTCGCCACATCTGAGTAACACAAAGGTTTTCTGGGGGAGACTCTTAGGCACAATTATAAATAGGCTTAGCCTCTGCTTTTCAGTAACAAGCTTTATAAGGGCAAGCCCCAAGTTCGAGGGCTTGGCCTACTAAATTGTTAGTCACCAATTTTGTGAGAATATCAGTAATAACCCAGTGGGGAAGTCTAACATGTCTGTATTTTTCCCCAGTTCCTTGGGGGGTGGGACCGGGGGGGCTGCAAATACATTTTTACTCTCTGCCCAAATTACTTTGGAATGTGTTTGGATTTCACACTAACCTGTACAAACATACCAGATTTCACTTCCTATTCAAAGTTCCATGTAATTATGGTGTTTGAATAAACTACTGTACAAGTTAAATTATTTAGTGTGCTACAGAAAATACAGATCCTGCACCAAGTAAACATCTCTTCCCTTGGTCTCACACAGAAGTTGAAATTTTAAAACACGGTCAGTATCATCCTTTACCTTTTGGCCTGACTTCCGTTAGTCCTAATCAGATCCATTTCATTCATATCTCTAATTGAAGTCTGAACTCCTTTTCAGCTTTTTTACCCGTTGCTGTATGAGGTAATACTGAAATTCATAGCTGCCGAGCTCTAGCTCTGAGTTTCAGGTGTCACACAGATATCCAAAGTTCCAGAGACTGACCAGGTTATACAGAAAGAGCTCAGCATCTCAGAATTTGGAGATAACCATGACAACTCAGAAATAGATGTGACTGCTGTAAGAGCTTATAATCAGGGACTGTTGCAATAAGCGGTCCCCTGATAACCTGTGCTCTAAAATTCAATTCTCAGCTTTTACACATTATAGTTAGTCCATATTAGTGAGGCATTGTAGTGTTTGTCTCTTCTTTTCTGGCATACTTCATTCAAAATGCTGTCCTCAAGATCCATTCACTTAGTTGCGTGTCTCACAACTTCATTCCTTCTTGTAGCTGCTCAATATTCTATTGTATGCATACGCCACAGTTCACCATTCTGTTCATCTGTTGATGTACCCTTAGGCCACCTCCGTCCATTGCAAATCGTGAATACTGCCACCATGAACACCAGTGTCAGAAAGTCTCTTTATTAAATGATAAACTGTATACCAACCTCAAGTCCTCATAAATAGGAAAACAAATTTTAAAATGTGCTGAATTAAATGAATAAGGTTCTAGTTATTCTTTATCTTAAGTGGGTCTTATAATGGGGACCAAAGCAACTTACAAATCATTGCTTCTTATGAAATCTTTATTTTTCAAGTTTTATTTGTTCTCAGTTGTGTCTTGAATGACTTCTGTCTTCCATCATTAATACAGTACTTGGTAGAGTGGGATGGGAATGTTACCATAAACATTTAAAAATTAACCAAAAGAGATTCAGAGCCTTCTATCTGCATTTCAACAGGGCATTGGTGTTGATTGCTTATTTTACTAGGAAGTGTATTTCATATGTTTACCACTATATCTCTAATACACTTTGCTGTATGAATCGTGTAAGGCCATGCTGAAGGAATACCTGCCTCCAGGAATAACAGCTCTAGAAAAGTGCTTCTCAGGCTTTAATGTAAATATGAGTCACCTGGGAATCTTGTTAAACTGCATGTTCTGATACAGCAGGTCTAGACTGGGGCCTTTGATTCTGCATTTCTGACATGCTCTCAGGTGCTGCTCTGTTGTGATCTAGGTATCATACCTTGAATGGAAATTATGGGTTACATGTATATGTCTAGTGTTCCTTAATGCCTTTGCCAAATGTCACAGGATTAACTTGATCTTTGGCATTGGCTCTCAGACTTTAGCATGCACTAGAATCATGTGGGAAAATGTTTGCTAAAAGTATACATGCCTGGGTTCCATTCCTCAGAGGGTCTATTTTGGTAGAGCTTTGGAGTCCAGGATTCTGCATTTTTCAAAACTCCTCAGAAGTTTTTGATGCAGGTGAGCTACAGACTACACTTTAGGAAATAGTACTGTTAAGTTTTGGAGTTGAAATGGGAGGACAGCATTTTAAAGACAAGAATACAGTGAAAGGCTCATCTGAAAGATCATTGCTTGCCGATGTAGTATAGTGGAGAAGCACTAGTGTGTTTTTCTATTCTATTCCATTGCATAGGGTAGAGGGTATATAATTTATTGAAATGTTTTGTTGATGAGAACTACTGCTTCATTCACTCCCTAATTAACTCCTAAGGGATCCTAACTGGATAATTGTTTGGAAGTGATAGGTGAGTAGGTACCTTAAAAATTGTTGTATGGATGATCAGTACTGATTCTTTGCTTGGATATTCTGACCAGGATATTTACTATCTCTCTAGGAAACATCTACATCTTTATTGTTTCTTGCTATTATATTTTCCAAGTACTACCCTGTTCTGTATATCTATATATAACATGTAGAGTTGGTTCTTAAGTAAAAAAGAAGGAATTAGAATAATTGATGAATTTGTCATTTTAGTTTAAGACAACAGTTAAATTCTAAAAGTATGTCATTCAAAGTGAATTTTTTAAAATGACATCTTTTCATAACTTTAAAATTGATCCTTCACCTGCACATGTCTCTTTCTGTTTGAAGGATGTGGGTGGTGTTTATATAATGTGATTGATTCTGTACAAAAGGGTTTAACAGAGGTTGCAGTTATTAGATAATCTTAGCAGAAATAGTGAATGCCATTTAGAATACTCTCTTCAGCAAACTGCATAGTGTCAACCAAAGTGATTTAAAAGCTTTACTAGGATTAATCCATCATCTGCTTAAATTTATTATCTCATTTATTCACTAATTTGCATGTGATTTTGTAGTGTAAAAATTTTAAACAAACAGAATTGTACCTAAAATGGATTTCAGGATGGATTGAATTAAAGCAGATTCTAACCAAGGCCAAACCTGGACAGAACTGTGGGATTAATACGCTGTGATTACATCACCCCCTTTGTGCTCCTCTGCCCTCAAGAGCAAGTTCCTTTGCCTTATTCCTGGATGATTTTATTCTGCAGTCACAGTACCCCTCCGAGGCCTCTCCTGCCTTTGAGTATTTTAGAGGACAGAGTAGAGGAAGTTTTGAAAACCTTCATGACATAGTGTAATAAGTGCTGGGTGAGAAGGATAGGATATCTGTCAAACAAAACCTTTACAATCCTAAAGGGGAGAGAATATTCCTGTCTGAAGGAAGAAGGGAGAAGAAGATGGACAAACATATCACAGGGGCAATTAACATATAACATAATTCTCTCTAGAGTGAGGATACCTGACCAAGTGACATTTTTGAGATGCCTTTCTCTTGAGAATTAATTCATTAATAATTCATTAATTCATTGTGCTTCACAATCCATAATATTCATACCTTTTAACACAAAGATGGTTAGGACTGGGGAGGAAAAGTTCTCTACTAATTTTTAAAGTAGAACAAAAACAATTTGCATTGCATTATGAGAAGTAGTTACATTGAAATTTGAGTAAGAATTTTACTGTGATATTGTTAATGAATTGAAAAGGCATTAACTTTTTCTATATATTCCTTTAGATATTCTTGCTGCTTTGAGTTAAGAGAATGTATGAGTAGAAATGTAAAGTGTATTTCTATCCTGTGGAATTTTTTAATGTGAAAGAAAAAATGTTTATTTTTTAAAAATGAGATCAACACCACTTAAGGTCTAAGGTGCTATCTTTATTTACAGACTAATAAAAAATATTAAACTCAACTTGATTATATAATACGTTTGTTGTAAATCCTACAGATTTGAGGCCAACCCTAAAAGACTAGACAGATGTAATAATGGATTACATAATAAAATAAGGATGTCAAAGAATGTTCATCATGTATGTGAGTCAGTATATCTCTTTGTTTGTAAATAAGAAAACAAAACACATCCACTGTGGTGGGGAAAAACAGCACCAAGGACAAACTCTGCCATTTTTTGACAACTATTCAGTTATAATTACCAAGACTTAGAAAATCTTCATCTCTCTCAAATCTATTTTAACAATAGTCCCAAAACCCAAACGTCACTTTTTCCACCAACTTCATATGAGATGCTGTAGAAGAGAATTTTAGAGTTCAATTGTGTAAATATTTATACACATATACCCAACCCTCATGTAATGTTGAAAATTTTTTCTCGGTTATACTTTTTGTATGTGCATGTGTGTATTTTTTTTTTCTTGTTTATTTGTAACGGTTTTGCAGCAGTTCTCTCATCTTGTTTGGTTTTGTCCTGTAAGTTTTAGTGTTGTATATGATTTTCTTTTCTGTAAATGTGAAAATATAAGAACACCTTCTCTTTCAGTTCTTTGAAACAAAGTCTTAGTTCATCCCCATCTAAAATGAACTTTTAACTTATCGGTCTAACAACTGACAGGCAGCTCACAGGGCTCTAATATAGGCTTGCAAACCAAGGTGAAGCAGTAATAAAAACAAAACTGGCCTGTGGAATTTTAAACTATGCAGAAAATTTTTCGTTCTGTTTGTCAGCCCTTGAAAGGAATTTATGTCATAACCATCTCATACAATCCCTCGAATTACACAGCTTCCTTACAAAATTCCAATTCAAAAACACTCTTTACAGATTCATTAAATAGTTCTTGAAAATCAAAGCTTATGTTTTCTAAGGATTTAGTCATCGTTATAGATTTAAAGATGTTTTCTGGAAAATGTGATGGCCATCCCTTCCCAGATTGTGTTTTATGAAGATAAGAATAATGTGGCTTCATGTCACAGCAGAGAAGTTTTCAGATTTGCCACAATGGAAATGTTTTCTGTAAATGAATACACTGGCTGAAATCCAGTTTGCAGATCTCACGTCATACATGGAGGTTTGTGTAAGGGTAAGGGGAATGCATGAAGGAAAAGTTGTTTTATTTTGTATTACATTGAATAAAGCTCAAAGAAAAACTCATTACAATGGGTGCTCATTAAGATCTGATTTAGAAATCAGGGTGTACAATAAATAAAAAAAAATTAAACTAAAGCCATTCTTTCCATTTAAAAAGCTAAACAGAATGCAATTGTAGAAGCTAATCATGTACTTCTTTCTCCAATAGAGCTTTCTTGGCTTGGGTGTCTGTCAGTTCAGATTTCAGATCCACCATCTGTGCCTCTAGCTTGTAGTTGATTTGGGACAGTTTGGACTTTGGGCAGAGCTGCGGCAGGGCAGGAGCTCAGGCTGGTCATCTTTTGTGGCCCCTCATAAGTGATGTCCACCTGGTCTGGATTGATCTTGCCTACGAGAATATCCACATTGACTAAGGCCTTGTTGAACTCATTCTCCAGCACATCCAGCTATCGAAACATGGATACCTTGCTGGGGGAGACGCCTGTGGCACAGGAAACACCCCCACTAGCCTCTCCCAGGCACTGGCCACCAGCGGACATGGCACCAGGGAGGGCATCCTCTGCCTGGTGCTGACTCCTGCGGGAGGGGAACTGCTGGGACTCAGAGACCCCTGAGCTGGCACTCTCCTCCCCTCACTGGGCCAACACTGGCAATGCAGTATTCTTAGTTAAATTTATTCCTAGATATTTTATTCTTTTAAATGCTGTTGTAAATGGAATTGTTTTCTTAATTGTCTTGTTGGATTATTTATTCCTAATGTATAGGAACAAATTTTTGCATTCATGTTTATTGATCACAAACTTTGCCACTTTACTGAATTCGTTTATTAGCTCTAATAGTTTCCTTGTGTATTCCTTTGAATTTTCTATATATAAGATCGTATATCATATATCTGTAAATAAAGATTGTTTTACTTCTTCTTTTCTAAATTGGATACTTTCTATTTCTTTTTTTGCCTAATTTCTCTGGCAAGAGCTTCTAGTACAATATTCAGTAGCAGTGTTGCAAGCAGGCATGCTTGTCTTGTTCCTGATGCCAGAAATCTTTCACCACTGAGTGTGACGTTAGCTGTGGGCTTTTATAAATGACCTTTATCATGTTGACAAGTTCCCTTCTATTCTTATTTTTCTAAGTACTTTTATCAAGAAAGGGTGTTAAATTTTGTTGAATGCGTTTTCTGCATCTATTGAGATAATCATTTTTTTCCTTCATTCTATTTATTTTATGTTATATTGATTAGTTTTGGAATCACCATGCTTATCTGGGATGATTACCACTTGGTCATGGTATACAATCTTTTTAACATGCCATTGTATTTCTAGTATTCATTAAGGATTTCATTAGGGACTTTTGCAACTATATTCCTAAGGAAAATTGGCCTGCAGTTTTTTTCTTATGTCTTTACTGGTCTTTGATAACACAGCAATGCTGGACTCAGAATGAATTCGGAAGTGTTCCCTCCTCTTGAATTCTTTGGAAGAGTTTGAGGAGGATTGATATTAATTCTTTTTTAAATGTGTGGTAGTATTCACCAGTGAAGCCATCTGCTTCTGAACTTTTCATTGATGGAAATTTTTTGATTATTGAGTCAATATCTGTACTTGTTACAGGTTCATTGATATCTTCTATTTCTTCTTGACTTAATTTGAGTAACTGATGTATTTCTAGGAATTTTTCCATTTCTTCTAGATTATCTAGTTTGTTGGCATACGATTGTTGAGAATATTGTCTTATAATACTTTTTATTTCTGTGAGGTTGGTAGTGATCACCATTTTCCTTTCTAATTTTAGTTATTTGCATCTTTTTTTTCTAAACTCCTCCATGACTTATTGCTCTGCCATCATGTAGCTTCCTTCCACTTTGTAGTTTAAGATGGCTGTTTAGAGCTCCAGCCATCAAGTCTACATTCTGGCCCACAGGAAGGGGGGCTGGTGTGTGGAGAGAAGAGAATTCCTTCTTTTTAAAGATAATTTCCCATTTAACTACCATAGAACATTTCATCTTGTATTTCACTAACTAGGATTTAATTTCATCTAACCAATATTAATTGTAAGCAAGGTTGAGAAATGTCTTTAGTTGAGCAGTAATGCGTTTCTCTTAAGAAGGTTTGTTGTTGTCAAATACCTCAGGAGAGCAAATGTGAAATTTATATTTAATATTTTGAAATTGATTTAAATGAATCATTTTCTGGTGTGAAACTCTTCTGGAGTGTGTTCTGAAACCCAAGAGAGCAGCAGGAAGCAAATAGCATTGCCTCAATTGACTAAAGCAGAGAAATCATTCATATAAATTTAGTTGTATAATCCCTATTGTGTCTATTTTCCATGTATTTAGAGCTCAGTAATGAGCTGTTTATTTTTATTTTTCTCCTTAAGCATTTTATTTTGAAGTAATTTCAAACTTACAGGACTGTTGCAAAAATAATATATAACCCATACAGAGAACGCCAACATATTCCTCACCCCCCACCTAATACCCAATCCAGATCCACCGATTTTAACTTTTTGCCACATTTTCCATATTGCTATCTATCTGTCCATTTTCTAAACATTTGAGAATAGACTGTATATATCATGCTCCTTGCACACATAATACTTCCATATACATAGCCTAAGAAAAAGGATATTCACTTCTGTAACTACTTTAAGTACATTTTTTCAAGTTCCAGAAATTTAACATTGATATAAAGCTTATAGTTGATATTCCAATATTTTGTATGTTACAATAGTATCTTTTTGAGTCTTTTCTCCTCCATTATATCCAGGAACATGTATCACATTTAATTGTCATTGTCTCTTTAGTTGCTCTCTCTCTCTTTTTAAAATTCTGGAACCATATATGCAACATAAACTTTCCCATCTGAACCACTCCCAGTGGGATTAATCACCTTCACAGTGTTGTGCTACTCTTACCTCCATCCATACCAGAACTTTCCTATCATCCCAAACAGAAGCCCTATACCCATTATGCATTAACTCCCCATTCCCCTTCTTCCTCTCTGCTGCTGGTAACCTGTACTCTACTTTATCTCTATGAATTTGCATATTTTAGCTATTTCCTATAAGTGGAATCATATAATGTCTGTCCCTTTGTATCTGACTTATTTTACTCAACATGATGTCTTCAAGGTTCATCCATGTAGTGGCATGTATTAGAATTTCATTCTATTTTAAGGCTAATATTCCACTGTATATATATACTACATTTTGTTTAACCATTCATCTGCTGATGGACATTTTGGTTGCTTCCACCTTTTGGTTATTGTAAATAATGATGCCATAAACACTTGTGTTCAGATATCTGTTTGATTTCCTGCTTTCAGTTCTTTTGAGTATATACCGAGAAGTTGGATTGCCAGGTTACATGGTAATTCAATATTTAGCTTTTTGAAGACCCACCTGTTTTCCACAGTGGCTGTATCATTTTATATTCCCTTTATGCAGAGGATTACTATTTCTCTGCATCCTTACCAGCTACTTGTTAACTTTTCTTTTCTTTTTTTAAAAAAAACAAATAGCTGTTTTAGTGGATATGAGGTGGTCTTGATTTGCATTTCCCTAATGGCTAATGAAGTTGAACATCTTTTCATGTGCTTATTGGCTATTTGTATATCTTCTTTGAAAAATGTCTTTTTCAGTCCTTTGCATATTTTTTAAATTGAGTTTTTTATCTTTTTGTTGTTGAGTTGAAGGAGTTCTTTATATATTCTGGATATTAAATCCTTTATCAGATATATTGTTTCCAAGTATTTTCTCCCATTTGTTGGTTTTCTCATTGTTTATTTTTTTTAAAGTAATAATTTGTTATACTATCTATGAAATATTATTGTTGGAGTTGAGGCTTCCATTATGTGGGATTCTGCTCAGATATACTAAAGTTAGTGTACAACTAAAACCTTCCAAATTAAATTTGCAGAAATACTATTTTTGATACTTTTATATTTCTGAAATGGGCAAATTAATCACAGAAATGATGATGTTCAAAAGAGTAGTAGTCTTCATTTTATAAGTCCAGGGAATAATGATGTTTTTTAATAGCCTGCATATAGTTGTTAATAGCTAGTGTAATTTATATGTGATTCACTAAGTGAAATTATGAGAAAATAAAAAGTTACTATTAGTCTTGTCAGTGTATTATTTTTATTCTATACAGATTTTACTCTGTCACGATCCAATTTTTATGTTTGTCATTTCCTTTACGTTTTATCAGATTTCCATTTTCTTTTCTTTATTACTAGCCGTTGCTGTAATTTCCTTGATAAATGTCAAGATGCACCTTTACGAAGTTTAGAAAAGAGTATGAGACTATATAGTGAAGGGGGCACATTTAATAAGTTATGCTGCTCTTTGGTCACCTGGTCATGCATGGAAGCTCTTTACCACCACTGTTCTTTGTAATTCTTTTGTCGCCAGTGTTGTATCATATGAGTGTAGCAACAGACAATGGTGGTTTTGGAACATTAATAGAACTGTGTTCAAGACAAATATAATTCCTCAGTGCTCTGCAATTTGATGTTTAATTAAGTTCTTAGTGGTTATTTAAATAGAGTCATCAAAGAGAGTACATTAATAAGGAGAATAAGATGGGTGTAGAATACTTACTACTGACTCTGTAAGAATAACACGGAGAACTGTTATTTCAGCCTCTGTTCAAAGAGAAACAATTATATTGAAGTAAACTTCCCTGCGATTCCTGTTTAGCAACTTGTGCCTTTAAGCATTAGGTTGTTCCTGTGCTCTCTACACATATTTTTATTGTCATAAATTTAGAGGAGACTTCTGGAAGTCCGTATCTAAAGATCTCAAGCAGTTTTTTCTTTTATAGGGAATCATCAGCAAAACTTTGAGGAAAAATAGAGCCTATATTCTCCTATATGCTACGTGATGACTATTTGTAATATACACTTTCTTTCTTTTCGAGTTCTTATTTTCACTGAGATCCTCTAATTTTGCTTGTGAAATTCCCAAGGAATTCCCATATCTGAATCTGCTAAGAATGAAGACAGATAAAAGGTTCAATGGACATAGCTCTGTAATCCATTTGTAAAATGAGGTTAGTGGGTGATTTCTACTTCACTGTTTCCCACCAAAACTAAAATTTTATAAAGTGGATTCTTACTTGATAATTGTTGCAACTTTGTTTAAAAAGTTCTTTACCCTTAGGTATTGACTTGAGGGCTGCAACTTGTATCTTTGATCAATTCTTTTACTCTTATTTTTACATCTGTCTGGTTTCATTGATTTCTTCCCCCTTGGCATACCAAGTATTACTAAACCTCTTATCTTCCTTTCACTACAAACTTATCAAGAGTCACTGACACACTTGCTTCCAAACTTCCTTTAAGAGCTGTGATCTGGTTCCTGCCACCAGCTCTTGACTAAAAGTGCTTATTTGAAGATCACCATTGATCCACTGACTGAAACTCTGGTGATCTTTTCTCAGTCTTTGTGCTCCTTTATCTCTGCCACACTTGAATCATTGACAACTTTCTGCTTGAAATTCTTGGTTGCCACTGCTTGCCTTTAAGTTCTCTTCACTCCATTCAAACTGGACTTGTCTTCCTTTTTATTCTTCTTTCCATTTACTCATACCAGCCTTCCTATCTGAAATATCACCTCATACACACCTCTGCCTATTACAGATCCTACCTGTCCTTTAAGTCCTGATTCTTAGGCTCGCTTCATGTACCACTTCCCCTTTAAAGCCTTGGACCTAAATATGTTCTTTCTCTTCTCTGAACTGAAGTAGTCATCTAATTCTTAATTGGAATACTGTTAGGAAGCATGTTTTCCTTGATAATATGGCTTTTCACACATTTATTATCTACCTTAATAGATAATAAGTCAAAGGAGAGAGAGGTCATCATTGCAGCTTCCTCAGTGCTGTGTATAGTCATAGCCTTTAAATATTTGTTTAATGTACTGTATTAGGCAGAATAATGCCTCTTCCAAAGATGTCTATGTCCCGATTCCCAGACCTTCTGTATATGTTACATTGCATGGCAAAGGGGAATTAAGGTAGCAGATGGAATTATGGTTGCTTTTCAGCTGACCTTAGAATAGGGAAGTTATCCTGGTGGGCCCAGTGTAATCACAAGAGTCCTTAAAAGTGAAAGAGGGAGGCACAAGAGAGAGTCTGAATGATGCAGTGTGAGAGGGCTCGATCAGCCTTTGTTGGCTTTAAAGATGGAAAAAGGTGCCATGAGTCAAGGAATGTGGGTGGTCCCTGGAAGCTAGAACAGGAAAGAAAACAGTTTCTCCCTAGAGAGCCTCCAGAAATCCTGCTGACACCTGGTTTTTAGTCCAGTAATACTGGTGTCAGATCTGACCAACTGAATTGTGAGGTATGTACTGAAAACTCAGTGGCAATGAGATGAGAAAAATAAGAAAAGCAAACAAACAAAAAACCAATGATTCTAAGATTTCTTTAATGCCCTCCACAGAGAATTTATTTAATTTTACAATAAAAAGCTTCTCCTGCTTCTCTTGTAGAGGAATTCTGTTTGCTGTAGTCATCCTACTGAGGAAAGGGCCTTAATAAAATATATTGATTTCCTCATATGTGGGACTTCATGATTTGAAAAACATAAAGATACTTCTATTTTCAACATGGCTGCTACACAGTAGTAGCTCAATATTTATTTATTAAATGAATGAGCAAATAGAGTTCATGAATGAAGAGAAAATGTTTTTGTTCATTCTCTTGAGAAATGAACTACTTTTAATTCCTCATGTGCACTGTATTCTTTCTCCCTACTCACACTACCCACCTGCCTCCTGCACCTCCCCCCACCTATACAAATAATGCTTTCTTTACTTAGAACCTTCTCCCTCCCCCCTTTTGACTAAATCCTAATGATCTTTAAAGTTTCAGTTTAAATGTTAAACATTTTGGGGAGTTTCTTCATTCCTTCATCACTCAGTACCTCTCACCCCATCTTCCAGACTAGCCAGGTACATCTGCTTTGTGTTCCCATAGCACATGTACTTCCCTGTTAGCCTTAATACACTTCAGTATTATTGCTCATTTGTCTTTTTCAGTAGACTGTAAACTCCGTGAGGTTAGGGACTGTGTCCTTCTGGCTCACCATTGTATTCCCAGGTCCCAGGTCATAGTGTGTATTTAATAAATATTTATTGAATGACATTTGTGAAATATGGTAGTACTCCGAAGTGTACAAAAAATTAACATTTGGTCTAAGTAGATTATTGTTTTCAGTTTCCTTATTTGCTTATCTGTTGAATTCATATCCCTACCGTTTAGGCCAGTATTAAACCCAGTAATAGTTTTATAGACAATGTAACCTCTAGTGGCAAAATCTACTTTTATTTTTAAGTAAACTGTTTGAAGTTTATCTGAACTTCAAAGTTGATATTTAATCCCCAGACTTAATCCTTAATCTGTTTAACCTTTATATTTGAACTTAAATACTTCTTTGTAGTTGCTGTTTTACACGTAGATATTATTTTTCAAGAAAATTATTTTTCTGTGACATTTCTTCATGGGAGTCTAGTATTTTTGAGGATATATATTTAGAACATTGATTATGTACAATGTTTTTAGAGAGAAATGGCATTGATCTGTTTCTTGCCTTTTGAAAATAATGCTCTGATGGTGGTTTGGGGGGGTTTATGTTGAATTAAGTGGGTTTATGTCTGTTGATGGGCTCCTGCAGATAAAGTTACAACCACCTTTAGCCTGGCTGCTTTTGTGTTGATGTGCTTTTTTCCCCTGGGCAAATAGATGCTGTTTCTCATAAGCTAAGAACATGATAGGGAAGGAAATTTGTTCTGTTTTTCTACTATTTAAAGCAACAAGAAACTGATTGGTGGACCTTGACACTCATCTCACCTCAGTTGAATTATTATTGTTGTTTTACTAGGGAGCAAAAAAAGGTTCCACTGGGAGAATTTCTATAATTCACAAAAGGTTTCATAGTTTTCCATATGAAATGAAGTGATACTTTGAGATTTGGTCCTGTTTATATCTGATTCCAGAATCTTTGTCCTTAACCACTAGATTGTTCTACTTCCTATTTGGATGATTAAAATTCATAAAGCTGATTCATTTTCTCTGCTTTCATTGTTAATGTAAAATTTTAAGTTGGCCTAAGAATTTCCAGTAGCCAAAATCTTTGGTCTTTTAGAATGTTATTTTTTAACTACTCTTTTCCCCTTTCTTCTCCTTATACATGTTTGCTCTCATTGCCTCTCACTGTTGGCTTTATTTATCCTGGGACCTGCGCTACTAGGACCAGCAAGAGACAACTTGTACCCTTATCCATTCCTCCATAGCCAAGAAAAAGGTGAAAGAGTTTTTGTGTGTGTATAAACCAGACAAGTTTGGGGAGACTCGGTTGAGTCATGTTGATAGCTCTTTGAGAAGTCCTGCCTTCTGAGGGATGCACAATTTCTGCAGGGAAAACACCATTGGTAAGGAAACAGCTTAGGTTTTAGCGTTTATCTCCCTATTCCACCTGCCCCACTCCCAACCCTCCTCCTGTAGGAAGAGTTGAATTGCCCCAGAAGTTCCTAACTCTCCAGAAGCATATGGTACCCTCCAGCCTGGGTTGTAAGGCTTTTGGTGGGCATTTGCCCTGGTCTTTAGACTCCAGCTACTCTGTGAGTGTTTGATGGAAACTGGTCCCCCTGTGAGATGTATACCATAAAATCTCATTGTTTCAGTTCACCTTCTTCCAGTCTCACAAATTCATGAAACAGAAGTGTTAAAGAGTGATTATTTTTGTTCCAAGTATTCCCTTGTTCCCATTGTCCCATTCATTATTTCATAATAATGAGGGAAATATAGCCTCAAATAAAGCAGTCATTGTTCAGCTCTGAGTTTGCTTGTTTATTTTTATATGTTATTTTTTAATATGAAATGCATGTATAGGAACAAAGTTTCAGAAGGATATAGCTGGAAGTAGTCTCCTCTTACTCCTTTCCTCCTAACCTACCACCTACCACCACCCTTTTTCCCTATCATCCAGTTCTGTGTACACAAAAGATACTGAGTTTACACTCTTCTATACTTTGCTTATTTCATATAATATCTTGGTTAAAGTTCCATAACAGTACATATAGAACTGTCTCATTCTATTTTTTTTAATTGGCAGACCTCCGTTGTGTTATAGTTCTAGAAAAAATATATAAATTTCCCTTCTATTTTTTATCTTTTTTTCTGTTTTAAAGTTTTTTCAAAGAGGAGAGTTCCCCATTTATTAACCAGAAATCCTTAATCAAATGGGATAATGAATATGAACAAATATTATAAACTATAAAACAATATTCAAATATAAATTAGCATTGAATGTGATGGCAGATCAAACAATATATAAAAACAAATTTTTCAAAGTCAAAATTTTATGTCCCTTACCTTTCATATTATTCCCAAAAAGTACCTTTTACATGCGAGGGATATAATTTTTATTAAACTCGCACACAGTGATGTCATTCTCAACATGCTATGAAGAGATTTGATTTCTCAGCGTGAGTGGAAGTTTCTCTCCGTTTGTTGGTAGATATGTTATCTCAACTGCAGTTGAATTATTCAAAATCAGAACTTCTTTTATAATGAGGATAAGCTACTTCCAGTATATAAGACTTTGAACATAATTTCTGATGTCAGTTTTAGACTATGCAAGATAAGAGAAAGTTTTCACTTAAAGAGACAGATGTTGACATTTGATGGAAAGTAGTTCACAGGTATTGATTTTTAACCACGGGTCAGACATCTTGCACATTTTGTACTCATAAAGCCACTTCAAGGCAAGTGGCATTCAGCCCATTTTAGGAGTGGATAACCTAAAGTTTAGAAAGTTTAAATACTTGACTCCATTTACATAGCCAGTAGGTTTCAGGGATAGCAGTTTGAACCCAAGTCTAGTTATATTATTACAAAACATATACCTTGCTGATAATGGATTCAGTAAGAAGACTCTCCTGAGGCACTTCCTCTAACTTAGCCTCTTAAGCTAGCTGTATGACACCAGTGCAATCAGTTAAAAATAAAAATAAATAAATAAAACATATGGTAAAACAAACTAGAACTATAATTTAAGCATTTTTTGTCTATTTTTAAATTTTCACAAACACTCTCCCTTCCCCCTTCCCCCTCCCTACCAATTTCTAATCTGCTTTCTATCTGCAAATTTTCTATTTCTGGTCATCTCTTACAAGTGAATTCCTACAATTTTTGCCCTTGCTTTGATTACCTTACTGAGCATATTGTTTTCAAGAAATCACCTGCTTATCGCATTTGGTTGTCTGGTCTTTCTTGTTGTGTGAGCTCTATTTCCCTCCTTTTATCACCTTAAGCACTGTTCCTGATACACTGTTCCCTGGTTATATGTTCCTTATGCTCCTCTCCCCCTCCCACTCTTTGCCCTTTTGTCATTGGCAGCTACTTGCAGATTCCATATACTATGCTAAATGCTCAAGATACAAGTATGAGGAATATACATTTCCTACTATATAAGCATTCATAGTGTAGTGAAAATAACTGACTCATTCACAGTAGTGTGATAAATATTATAGAGTGTAGTAAGTGCAATTAAAAATAAAGGATAGATGGGAAAGGTATATGTGAATTATATTGTTTGTTCAAAGATATGTGCAGCTTGCTCTCATATGTTCAGAGGACAGAGCAATAGATAATGGATGATAGATAGGGAGGGAGAGAGGGAGTGAAAGAAAGAGCCGGTGATGTGACAGGTCTTAAAGGTGATGGATTGGGGTATCGGGGGAGGGGGGTCGGGGTATGATGGAGTTCTATATGTGGGGTTTGTACTGTTTTTGCAACTGTTCCTGTAAGACTGAATTTATTTCAAAATAAAATCTATTAAATTAAAAAAAAATAAAGGGTAGGAACTAGGGTTTATTATGTGGCATATATTTACCACATAATATTTACCCTAGTATATATTTACTAGGGTTTATTATGTGGTATATATTTACCTATGTGGCGGATAATTCACGTGTACCATCATTTAATGATCACTGTCATCCTTTGATATAGATATTACTACTATCTGTAGTTTGTTTCTTGGCAAGGCTCAGCCCTTGATTGAGAGGGGAGGAGGCACAATGGCCCTAAGTTCCAGTGAAAGAAATCAGTGTATGTGGACTTGGGGCTTCTACAAAAGATTTAGCTGATAGCTAAATGGTAATGACTCATTGATATTCCACATTTTTTTTTATCTGCAGCTGAAATTAAATACCAAATTGCGTTTATTTCAGTTTTCTAAAAATCCGTTGTCTTAACTGAGTGAAAAACACAGAAATTTGTCTGATTTCTTAGGAGAGCAATCTTAGTGGTCTAAACTAAGAAGCATGCATTTCCTATTGCAGTGTATTTCTCTAAATTTTCTGAGTCAAATTTAGGGTGGGGCAAAAGCTTGAGAAAGACACAAAAGTTTCCATGTCCTTGAGACTGTACATTTTCTAAACTCAACTTGATCTTCCCAATCACATTTACCTTTATCACTTCATTTTCCTCCCATAACTTCATAAAATCTTTTTAGTTGCTTCTCTGATGGCATATAAAGTATTTTGAGGAGATTTAGTTGTTCAAAAGTATATCAATTGCAAGTTGTAATTGTTATTGTTGGTTATTAAAAAAAAAAAGGAAGAGCAGCTATGTACTAACAATTGGGCTGCTTTCTTAAACTGTTTCTATTGCATAATAGTTTTCTTTTGGAAGTGTTTCTCAAACATTTGGGTTCTCTGGTCCCCAAATAGGATTGCAATGGGAAAAGAATATTCCCATTTAGAAAATATGTAGTATAGTATGTATGCCCTCTTTGGGGGGAGAAAATACGATTCTGATATTCTTAGGATAATTATGAATCCTTTTTGAAAAACTTTCTTTCAGTTTTGCACAGATTGAACAGATCTAGAGGATATTCAAAATTTCTGAAGTATCTAACATTCCTCTATTTTACTTGAAGTACTGATAATCTTTGAAAACCATTAATTGAAATAAAGATGAATAAAAATATTGTGCAGAAACCATGAAATTTCTAAATAGAAAATTATGTTAATTAAAGTATGTGTCACACATTTCTGTTCTTCATAATCATCAAAATTCATATAAAAATAAATTTCCTGACATAGTGAACTTTTTATAAGCAACAGGTATCCAAAAAAGTTCATGTAATCAATATAAACAGCTAGAACACCAGGCAGAATATTAACATCTGTCAAGAAATTGGAGGATTCCCTTCAGGGAAAACTGACCACTTCAGAAGACTCCCTCTAAACTAGCCAGATCACTGTTCCATCACCATTCAGTGAGACACACCATTAAACAAACCCCATTCAAGTCCACAGAGCTTCCATATTTTTAGTTCCTTACTGTTAAATATGGATGAATAGCCAGGAATCACCAGATTTCCAAGGAATATCTTTATTGTTAACAATAAAAAAGACCAGAAGAAACAAACAGAAAACAGGAACTCAGGGGAAACAGAGATAATGCAGAAGAAAATATTCAAAGACATGTAATTAATATGATATTGCATACATAAGGGCAGGATGTTATTTAAAAAGAGAGAGAGAAAAACAAAAATCTCTTTGAAATTAAAGATATAATGGTAGAAATAAAAAATCCACTTGAAGAGTTGGAAGAAAAAGTGAGGAAGCTCCCAGAAAGTAGAACAAGAAGACAATGGAAGAAAAAAATTAAAATTAGAGAATCAGTCTAAACAAAAGGAGTTCCATAAAGAGAGAACAGACAGAGATAGATTGTGGTGATGAACGCATAACTATGTTATCATACTGTGGACAGTGAATTGTATATCATGGATGATTGTACGGTGTGTGAATGTATTTCAATAAAACTGAATTTAATAAAAAATTAACATAACATAAAATCACCATTTTAAGCATAAAAAAAAGAAAGAGAGAGAACAGAGAAGACAGAGAAGAGGAAGAAATTATCAAAGAATCAGCCCAACAAAATTGCTTAGAAACATAATACATTACTTTCAGATTGGAAGATCTCACCAAGTGTCCAACAAATGAGTGAAAAATAGCCCATGAAATTTCAGAATAGCAAGAATTAAGAGAAGATCTTAGAAGATTCTGGAGAGAAAAGAAAAAAAAAACATTGAATACAGAGGCTCAGGAATTAGAATGGTATCAGACTTCTCAACAGAAAACAGAGCCTTAACTTCAAAATTTCAAGGGAAAATAATTTCTAACCTAGAATTTTATACTCAAATGATCAAGTATGAGGGTAGAAGAATAAATATATTTCCAGAGGTGCAGGGTCTCAAAATATTTTACTCCTCATGCACCCTTTCTTAAGAAACTGTTAAAGTATATTCCCCACTAGATTTTAGGAAATGAAGAGTCCACCATAGGAGATCAGTAAAGATACAACCCAGGATGACAGTTGTGTACCAGACTCGGAAATGACCAATCCAAATTGGAATAGGAAGACAAAGGACACTAGGACATACATCTCCAATAAGAAAACAAAACTAATAAATACATGAAGTGTAGTCTATCAGAGACAGATTTTCAGTTGTTTCAGACAATTGGGGAATGAATTAGTGATACTATTTAAATGCAAAATGATTAGTTATGAGCTTCAGGAAAAAAGAAAACTGAACAAGAAGGGAAATAGGATCATAGAACACAACATGGCTTAGTGAATAATAGACATGTAGACATAGTAATGAAAACACCAAATACTGATTAACCTAAGTTGATAATATGTTGATATTGGGAGGATAGGTATAACAGGAGTGTGTGTACATGTGCTCATGTACACATGTGTGCACATATGTGGGCTGTGCACATATGTCAGGGGACGGGTGAGAGCTATATCTTCCATATTAGGAAGTCAGTAGATCTGAGGTTGGCAAACTATGACCTGGGGGCCAAATCCAGCCATTACGTGATTTTGTAAATATAGTTTTAATGGAACACAGCCACTTCCACTTATTTTTGGCTTCTTTGGTGCTATAGTGGCATGGTTGATTAATTGTGGCAGACTGCATGGCCCACAAAACCTCGGCTATTTACTATTTGACCCTGTTTTCCAAACAAGAAAAGCTTGCCAACTCCTGCAAAACTCAGTGATTAAAACTGAAATTTAAAAATCTTGAAATAGCAGTATGCACATATTATTTAGAAATATGTATGTAAAAACAGGACAAAGTATCTAAAAGATTTAAAATGGTTGCCTCAGAAATAGGAATCAAAAGTGGGGGAAAATGGGACAAAATGATGCTGCTGCTCATGTAAGCCTCATAGTACTGTTTTAAAACCAGGTACATGTATTGTTTTGATAAAAATATTTTAAATTAAGTTTTTAAAAACTGAAAAAAAGGGTAGCTGTCAGAGTTATGTTTGTTGATGAAGTGCTGCACTTTATACTGGTGTTTCCATTGTATAACTGAAGATATATGGAATCCAGCAGATATTTAAACAGAAGGCATCAGAGATACCATAGAAAATATATAGATGTTAAAAAGTACCAGTACTTTCAAACACCCCATTTTCAATTCCATCAATTTTTATTATCTGTTTTTATGGGACAGCTATAGTAGGTAATTGGTACTCAATGATAACCTTCATCTCTTAATTTAGTAATGTCAGTAGTTTCAGAACTTCCATGCAGCAACTTCCTTATACTTTAACTGCTAACAAGGAGTCAAAAAAAGTGATTTACTGTCATGGCACACTCTTATGGAGGTGATAATAGTAAAAAGACAAGAAATCAGGACTACAGAAGGAAAAAAATAAATGAGAGTTGCAGTGGCCCTGATAATTCATAGATTAGTCTATTGGTTCAAAATGAATCAGATGACTGCCCCTGGGGGTCATTAAACCCTGATGGTATCCAATGTCACTGAATTGAATTTTGGTTTAATATTAACTGTCTTTAATGTAATACATTTTATATTCATCAGAGTCATCTCTCTCACATGTTTATACTTTTTAAAGGCAGAAACCATAGTTTATTTACTTTTGTATCCCCTACAGTAGTGTCATTTAGTGGATGCCCAGTAAAGGTATGCTTATTGTGAATGGATTTTTCACAACTTATGAAATGTCAAAAATACTTTTAAATTTGTAAGTGATTAAACATACTATTGTATGAGTGTTGTTTCATCTTGAATAAATAGAAGCATTTCTCTTTCCTGATTTCATGTATCTATGTTTTTTCAAGTGATAAAAAGACCCTGCCATTCTCCATTCTGTTGGAGAGAGAACCCATATTTTCCCCACACAATTTCATCAGCATGTTGCCAGAAAACAAGGGCTGAGCCTTTTTATCTATTTTTATTTTTTCTAAATTCTACCATCCTAGCAGAGTAGACCTTTTTAATATTTTTTCTATAGTGGGCTTTCAGTATGCCTTTGATATGTATTAGTAAATCTGTTACGTACTTTTATTTCACCGTCTTTTGCTTTTTCTCTCAACCAATACAGTTATGTAGTTTACTTTGCTGTTGAATTCTACAGGTTATTTTCTTATTAATATAGTTATTCTTCATTTCTGCCATGTTCTCTTTGGAAGAATCTTGACTGCTTCTTTAGCTAAATGAAACCACAGCCAGGGAAAAAATGATTAAGTTCTGATGACATATGATGAATTGGAATTTCATTTGTAATTGTGTGTTACACCCAATAACCAGTTCCCTATGTGAAGGAGAAGTTCCCTCCTGGGAGTGCTGGTGGAATTGTTACACCATCATCCCTCAGAAAAGTTATTCATAGTGTTGTATCTGTGAAACACATCTAGAACAAAGATATCTCATAGAAATGATTGTCATTTCAAATACAACATATTTTTATTTGAAAACTTATTTTCTTCTTATCCCATCCTGGAAATAATGATATTAAACACATTATATGACTCTAAAGACCTGTGATTCTGATATGCAAACAAAGGCTGATATTTTTATTTCTGTATAACATACAGGTCCTATTTAGTTGTGTTCATTTTGCTAGGAATGAAAAAAAGAGCACATTTGCATTTGTGTTTAATTAAATTGGAGTGATGTAGTATTATACTATCTTAAAAAAACTACTGGAAAATTTTAAATGTTCAGAGAACTATATAAATAGGGATGAACAGAGTCTATTCAGGGCAAGGTAATTAGAGCATCTTTGGCAAGAAGATCTTTGGGTAAAAATAGTCTCAGATAGTGCTGGATAAAGGTAATTAAGGCTTGAAGAATAATGCTCAGATAGCCTTTCCTTATTTTAGGTTTAATGCCTTGCATTCAAAATAGTGAACCTTAGCCTATAAATCCCTCTGTAATCAAAACTAGCCCAGCAGGTACTACTGAGTAAGATAAATCTTAATACCCTATTCTATATTATCTCCCTGCTGAAGAAGAGAAATACTTATAAAAGTAAAAATATATTTATACTTTTTGTATATTTATATACATAATTCCTTAACCCTTATCTCCTTTTCCTTCCTTCTTGCCCAGGTAATGTCAAAGAATGTGCTATGGCAACCTAAATTGAGATTGCTGGATTTTTTATGCTATTCTTAATTCTCTGAAAAATCCTTTATTACTCTTTTTCTCCAAACCTTAAATGCTGACATCCTCCAATAAGCTGTCTAATTTCATTCTCTCTTTTTTCTTCTAATCCATCCCTTGGAAATCTTTTATTTCTACCATTATACTCTATGCAATGATTCCTAAACATACATTTTTGGTCTTCAAGTCTCCTGGACTCCAAAACTATATTTTTGACTATTGGCTTGACATCTGTATTTGAAATTACATCTCACACTAATTGTCTTCAAAGTCAAGAGTCATTCCCTATTCTCTGTAACTCTCCAACCTCTACTACGTGTGTGTGTGTGTACATATAAATATATATGTATGTATATATGCTGAAATATTTCAGATTATGAATCCATTGATCATTTCTGGTAATTTTTCTAATCAAGGCATGCCCGTTTTACTCATGTAGCAGTCATCAAATTTAACCTTTCCATTCCATCATGGAATTATGTCCATCATTATGTTTGGACTCAATCCTTTCACCGGGAATATAGCAGTTGTTCCCATTTACCTTCATGTCTTTCTCCCTCTAGTCCAGTCCACACAGTGTTCATAAAGTCTGCTTCCTTATTCATTGTTCTGATGATGTCTTTACCCTATTTAAAACCTTACACAGGGCCTCCACTCTTCCTTTACTTAAAGATCCCAATTTTCAACCTCACTTCTAAGGCCTGTCCCAAACTAGCTCCTTAACCTCTTTTTATACATGTGCCTTACCCTGGACACATGGAAATAATTTTTTTAAATCTGTTTTCTTCACTGTTCTTTTCCCAACTCCTAAAACAATGCCTGGCACATAGCAGGGACTCAATAAATATTTGCTGAATGAATAGATAAATAAATGAATAAAAGAAGGAGTTGAAAAGTATTTCTCAAGAGACTCAGCTAGGTATCCCAGACTTTGGGTTCTGAGTAAGAGCTCTGTATTCTTTTCTTTTGTTAACTTAAGAGTATTCTGTTCCTTTTAATCAAATGACCCCTGTGATGGTTTGGCTCATGTGTTGACTTGGCCTGGTAATAGTGCCCAATGGTTTGGTCAAGCAAACACTGGTCTATTACTGTGAGGACATTTCATGAACTTAAATTATTGTGAGGACATTTCATGAACTTAAATTGATTATATCTATGGCTGATTACATCTACAATCAACTGAGAAGAGTGTCTTCAACACTGAGAGTTGTTTTACCCAATCACTTGAAGGCTTTAAAAGAAGGAGGACTTTAGCAGTCAGAAGAGAGAATTTTCATCTCTACTTCAGTTGGCCAATTTCTCCTGGGGAATTCATTAAAAACCTTCATCAGAACTCCCAGCTTGCAGCCTCCCTTAAAGAATTTGGACCCATGCAGCTCCACAGTTACATGAGACAGTTTTATAAAATCTTATAATATTTACAGATATCTCCTGTTGATTCTGTTTCCTAGAGAACCCTGACTAATACAACCCCTAACTGAAATAGAAAAGTTGGGAAGGCACCATTTAAAAATTTGGATTAAAGAACTTGGTTTCAGATACTTGTATTATTTTGGGAAGAGCTCCTTGTGGCTCTTCTCAGCCTTGCCTTGTCATTCATCAAGTATAAATAAGCAAAATCCCACTCCTGAGGTCAGGTGACTTAAATATGTTAGCCGCCTGGTGGATGAGCAAACATCCTACTCATCAAATAGATGCAGGGTCACTTCATGGCTCTACAATACCATGTTTTGAACAAAGAACTTACTAAGAGATCCATGTATTAATTAACAACATTTATTATATATAAACAGACTATTGTCCTAAGATACTAATTTGGTACACTAAATTGAATTTCAAGGTATGCTGATTTGGTTGACTGTCAAGCCACAATAAAAACAAAACAAAACAAAACCATATTCTGTATCAATATCCACTTCCATTTCCTTATTTGGTAAATGACCAGAACTTAGGCAAAGAGGAGAAGCACAATCAAGATGAAAATGTGATGTCAAAACTTTGAAGTTTAAAAAATTAATTAATGAATTAAAAAAAAAAAAACACTTTGAAGTTTAAACTAATAGAAATGTTTCTCAGGGTATTGTATGGCATAGGGACTCAAGATTCCATTTCTTCTTTGAATAGATGCTTAGAACACCACTAAAAGGCAACCACATGGCTTCAGTTATATGGAAGAATGTGATAGAGAAAGGACAGCTTAGATTTTAAACATAAAATCAAGAAATAAATGTATTTATATGTATAGAATGCTGTAGATTAAGGAGGATAAGATCTGTTACTTTACCAACAAAGCAGTTAGGTAGAGATGTATATTTTAGTGAAGAATGGATGGTGGCATGTATGTAATTTGTCTTGGGTTATAAAACAATCTAGGAAGCTCATATGTGAAGTTAAATGTTTGCAATTAAGTAAGCCTGCTCTAAAAATCACAAATTTAGATCATTGGGACTAAAATGAATTAAGCTGTATTTCCACCTGAGGTAATTAAAATTGCATGCTTTTTTTTCATGGTTACTGCAGTAATTGTAAGAATACTAAGCATGTATCTTCCATTTGATTAAATTTTCTGACTTTCCATCAAGTGCTCTGGTTAATTTCTCTCCGGGTGTGCTTTTCAATAGCATCTGGCTTCTTTACACAGCTAATCATGTTGTGAAGTGTTTTAGATGATTTTTAATGAACAATAAACCGATTGTAATTCTAATTAGGAAAAACAAAGAATTTCTTCATTATATGTAAGTGCACTCATGAGAAGATACAGTTTACCACTTGAGACACAACATTTCTGGCCTAGTATTCTGCTCATGGAAATAGCTAATAGCTGGTATTATTCTTTATTCTTAGGGATGGTTTTAATGATAGTATTACCACATTTACTGCTTCTTCTCTAGTCACTGGCTTTTAGCAAGCTTGTTCTTATTATGTATTTTCCAACTAACAGTTCACGTGATTTCTAAAATACACAGTGGCAGATAGTTAAGCCTACTTTACCTTAAAAAGAGGGACATAACAAGAGTAAGTACATACATAAGAGATCAGTGCTTATTACTGTAATAAAATTTACATCATATCCGTTAACAAATCTCCTTCGAAGTAGAGGAGACAACTTAAATTCGTCATCTTGCCATGTATAAAAGTCTATGTTTTCAGACATAATGACCACACTCTAAGCCTTCAGTCTTTCTCTAATCCTCTTTACATTTGCATGTTGGTGGCAAACCAAGTATTCAAGTAGCCAGGTAAACCAGTTTTAGTTATCTAGATCTATGAATGCTTACTTGGTGAATTGGCGGTTTCTGTGACAGTGGTGCTAAATGTACTCTTTTTGGAGACCAAAAATACTAAAAACATTGATTTAGGCTAGATTGCTCTGCTCTGAGAAGAATGTCTATTTAAACATGTGCACATATAAGGTATATATATGTTATTGAGGATACTTATGTTTTAAATACAGTGCTGCAATGCTCCCTGATAGCCTCAGTTCTTCTTGAAAATGAGTTCCTCCATGCTAAGTAGCCATGAGTATGCATTGAGGGAAGACTTCATGACAGTAGTTAATACTGTAACCAAACTATGCTTTTAATGCAGTTATAATTAAATTCATTTTAAGGCCTAGATAGTTAGCACCTGTTTTGTTTTTTTTTTAACTTTTTTTTAAAAATTCAGTTTTATTGAGAAATATTCACATACCATACAGTCATCCATGGTGTACAATCAACTGCTCACAGTACCATCTTATAGTTGTGCATTCATCACCCCAATCTATTTTTGAACATTTTCCTTACACCAGAAAGAATCTGAATCAGAATAAAAAATTAGGAAAAAAACACCCAGATCACGCCCCCCCCCCATCCCACCCTATTTTTCATTTAGGTTTTGTCCCCATTTTTCTACTCATCCATTCATGCACTGGATAAAGGGAATAGCATCTGTTTTAAAACAATGATTCCATAGTATCCCTCAATATTTTCCAATACATTTTAAGTATTGTTTTATCTGATTTGAAATATAATGTTTGCCATTAAAAAGATTATTTTGAGCAATAGTAACTGTTGCCAATTGCTGCTTTTCTAGAAAATCATTATGGGATGTATTATGGGTTAAAACTTATTTGTCTTTTGACTAATGTAAAAGATATAACAAAGCTTAACATTTACTCACAGCTTATCTATTTTGACTTGGAATTTCTCCTAGTGATGTACTAAAATTATCTAAAATTATCCATTTTAATTAACTAATGTATAGCACAAATAACTTAGATATGTAACAAAGGAAATTTATATTTTAAGTATCCATTATGTGGAAAATTGTAAAACTAAACAAAAAAAAAAAGGATTTTGTGTGTTTGTATGAGTTTGGGGTTTCTTTAGGAATGATACTTATAGTGTCATGAAAGTCAAGGAAGGAAAGAATTTTGAAAATTGAAAGGTGGTAATACTGAATGCTTCTGTTCATTTAAAGGTGAAGATTGAGCTATCAAAGCCAGAACCTATAGACAAAATCTAAAAGGAATACATCAATAAATGGTCATAAGCATATGGATATTTAGGTATGGGGCTAATTATCATTAGAAGAAAAAAAGAAGTTGCTCCTGTGAAGAGGAGTTATGAGAGGAAAGAGGAATCGTGAACTGTTTTGTGCTTTTTTGATTTTTAAATCATGACACGTGTTATTTTTTGCCGAAAATGGAGGGAATGAGGGGGCGGATCTTTGTTTCAATAGGGTTCATTTGCCAACTCTAAAAGAGTAGCTTAGGTAAGTAGCTCTAAAGAGATAGATAAGGAGGGAATGGAGCAACAACAGGAGACCACTCCTTCAAGAAACTTGATGTTGAAAAAGTTACGTAGACCATGAGATAGAGGAGTGTAATTTACTATAAGCTAAAACTAATACATTGCTAATTTTTATTATGCGTATTCACTTCTGCAAACATTATATTCCAGGTTACCATTTGTTGTGTGCATTTTTAAATGGTCAAATTCTGTGCATAAAAAGATGAAGGCAGAGCCTACAATGCCAGCAGCTTCAAAGTTTCACTGTGGAGTTTTTTTATATTAGCTAACCTTGTTTTCTTGATCCTTCTCTATTTTCATGAGGCATTTCCAGTCACACTACACCCTTTTTAAATCACAGTTCTTTCTGACAGGTTTTTGATTGGGTCCAAAGTTGCAGACCATGTCATGAGTATCTAATTTATGTTTTTGTAATAGCAGTTCTCAAACAGTTTGGTCTCAGTACTGCTTTTATACTCTTAAAAATTATGGAGGACCCCAAAAGTTATGTGAATTTTATCTATTGATATTTACCATATTAGAAGTCAAAACTTAGGACATTGTTAATGTTTTTATTAATTTGTTTAAAAATAACATTAATAAGCCTATTTATATGTTAACATAAATAAGATATTTTTATGAAAAATAACTATATTTTCCAGTACCAAAATACTTTAGTGAGAAGAATGGAATTATTTTCCTTTTTCTTTTTCCTTTTTTGTAAATCTCTTTGATATCTGACTTAATGTAAGAGAATTAGAATCTCATATTTGCTTCTGCATTCACTCTTTTGCAATATCCAGTCATGTAATTGCTAATATTATAGATGGGCAGGTTTTAGGATAATGAGCCCAGTGGCTCTAGATGATGTAGTTAGAGGTGATCTAATTATTGAGCATGCCCAAATTTATTACAAGCTTAGTCATAGAACGTATGTAAGAAAACGGCGGCTTTAAAATGGTGATGGGCATTATTTTTAGTATTCTAATGAGGTATAGGTCACTTATAGGAAAGTCTAAGCTACTGTGCATGTCAGGTGGGCCCATTTGGTTAGATTCAGCTTCAGTTATCAAGATAACTTTGGACTTGGGGTAGGTTAGTTCTGGGCTGACCCAAGGCCTTTCATTAATAAACATTAGGGGCTATCTTTAGTGATCTTAAGACTCTAAAGTTGAAAAACAGGTTAAGGGGGTACAGTTGGGGTCAGTCACAAGGTTTTTACAATCACAAGATAAAGAAAGGCTATATAGTTATACAGTCATTATCGGAGATCAAGGCAGCTGTATTACTGTTCAGAAATTTAAGGTTTTACCTCTGGATATTGTAATATACTAGAAAGTAAAAAAGGAGTATCTATATAATGATTCAGTAATCATAATCATCCCTTAAATTCTAACTTCTTGGTTACAGTTGCTGAATACAGGAGGTGTTAGTGGTCCGTGTGGCTATTAAGGTCACCTTTTAGGAAAGGGAATAGCAGGACACTAACCTTTAAAACTTTAAGTACAGTTAATTAAAGTTGTAGCAGTCCATAGATGAGGGTTTAAAAGGATGGGTTTAGATTGGGAGAAGTGGATGGTTATGTCTTGGAAAAGGAGAAGTTGGTAGACTGGTGATCTATAATTGGCAAAGAGGAACTGAGGAGTGGCAGATGGGACAGAAATCTTTTGCACTGGAGAGGAAAGAGAAAGCCAGGTTTTCAGTTGAGTTGAGGAGGTAGAAGGAACAATCAATGAAAACCTTGCATGATATAGAAGAGTTAACTCATTATTCCCAAGCCCTTTGAAAGAACTATTAGAATGCTGTATCAGCTGGGGAGGGGCAGAAGAGGCATAGATAATGAGAAGCATTTGACCATAATATTTAAAGACTGATAAATATGAATAACATAGAGGAAGGAAGTGAGAATTTGGAAAGAAGATGGAAAACTTTGCTAGTGATGATTGGCAGATTTGAGTAAGTTCTTAGGCTTATTTTTGTCCTTAGGTACACTTGTAAAACTAACCAATCTCAGCATTCTCAATGCAGTGTGGGATATCTGGAAAAAGCCCTGCAAATCTGCCTTCACAGGTTTAGGCTTTAACTTGGTGGCTTCTCACTGTAGAGATCAGCAGATGCAGTTCTCCACTGAATGAGTTTATGGGTGTTGACTTTTTGATAGTCAGCCCACCAGTATTTGTTAAATTCTGTAGTATAGTAGAAAGGACATTAGACTAATTGTATAGTCTTACCAATTCAATCTCTACTCATTGCATCTGAATTTCTCATTTTACCTAAATATATGGATCTAGGTATTCTGTGTTCCTTCAGTATTTTACCCATTGACCCTCTCTTCTGCATCTGGATGACTTCCTTCTTTTCCTGTTATGTCTTAGAAAACTTCCTTTTGCAGTATATTACATTTAGCATTCACACATGCCATTCCCTGGTTTTGAATACATTTCTTTTATCTATTTCCTAATGCTTCCGTCTGAGTTCTAATGTTTCTTCCCTCATTTCAACCTCTGCTTAAAGCTCTCTTTGTTCATGAAGTATTTTCTGCCTGCCCACCTTCAGACATTCTAATCAGGGCTGATACCCTGCAGAAAGGGAGCTGGACTGAGGAGGCAGGTTGGTACTCAACTTCCTGAGCTATGCATCTTCACTTGGGATTGTTTGTATCTGCCCATCCAGGGGAAGGAGGGCTTTTTTCTAATGTGCACAAAGGTGCTTTATGGACTAGTAAGGCCATAGCCACTTATTTGTAAAAACTGCCAGCACTCAGATATTATTTAATAATGAGAAGAGGAATCACTAAGGAATAATGAACACTTGCTAGTCCTGGGTGTTGTGCTACATTCAACAAGGGTTATTTCATTTATTTCTCACAATAATCCTATTAAATAGTTGCTATAATTACAGATTATCTGGGGAGTGGACAGATATTAAGGACAAGTCAGATTCATGCAAAATAGCTACCACCTTTACAAAGTAAAATGATCTTTTTCTTTAATAAGATTAGATAAAATCTTGAAATCAGTTAGAAGGTACTTGAGCTATTCCATCTTTGAAAAATGTGTGTGTGTGTGTGTGAGAGAGAGAGAGAGAGAAAGAGAGGGAGAGAGAGAGAAAGTAGTTGGAATATTGATTTGTTTCATTTGCAGATTGGCCAGTTTCCACATATTGTTCCCATACACATCCTGTTGTTACTTTCTGTGTGTTCGTTTTTGTTGCAAACATCCTTATATGTTTTCATTGAACTGCAAGTTTTTTTTATTCAATTTTATTGAGATAAATTCACATACCATACAATCATCCAAAGTCTACAATCATTTGTTCACATTGGCATCATATAGTTGTTCATTCATCACCCCGATCTATTTTTTTGAACATTTTCCTTGTACCAGAAAAAGGGAAAATAAGAATAAAAAAAGAAAAGAGTAAACAAAGAACACCCAAATTGTTCCCCCCACCCTATTTTTCCTTTATTTTGTCCCCATTTTTTAACTCATCCATCCATACACTGGATAAAGGGGAGTGTGATCCACAAGGCTTTCACAATCACACTGTCACACTTTGTAAGCTACATTGCTATACATACATCTTCAAGAGTCAGGGTTGCTGGGTTGCAATTTGATAGTTTCAGGTATTTACTTTTGTCTATTCCAATACATTAAAACCTAAAAAAGGTTATCTATGTAGTGTGTAAGAGTGCCCACCAGAGTGACCTCTTGACTCCATTTGGAGTCTCTCAGCCACTGAAACTTTATTTCATTTCATTTTGCATCCCTTTTTGGTCAAGATGTTCTCAGTCCCATGATGTCGAGTCTAGTTTCATCCCCGGGAGTCATATCCTGCGTTGCCCAGGAGATTTACACCCCTGGGTGTCAGATCCCACATAGGGGTGAAGGCAATGATTTCACCTGCCAAGTTGGCTTAGCTAGAGAGAGGGGACCACATCTGAGCAACAAAGAGGTACTCAGGGGGAGACTCCTAGGCACAATTATAAGCAGGCCTAGCCTCTCTTTTGCAGTAACAAGCTTTATAAGGACAAGTCCCATGATAGAGGGTTCAGCACATCAAACTGCCAGTCGTCAATGTTTATGAGAACATCAGCAACCATCCAGGTGAGGAAGCCCAACACCTCTGCATTTTCCCGCAGCTCCTAAGGGGAGCTCTGCATATATTTTTCCATTTTTTATTTAATTAACTTCATCAAAAAATTAAAAAATTAAAAAAAACAAACAATAAAAAAACGTTTCAAACAAAACCAAAACAAAGGAACAAGAAAAAACAACCTAAAATAACTATATTACTTCCAATATGATCCTCCTCTACCCCAAGAAAATAAACAGACTATAACCCAGCAAAGGAATAAGAAAAACAAATAACCTGAAATAACTACATTTCTGCAAACTTGTTCCTACCATACCCCCCAGAAATTAGCAAACCGTCTTCATTCCTGAGCATTCCCAGAACATTAAGTTTACACATGATAACTTATCTTCTTGTTAGATTATTGTTCCCCCTATCGTTCCCCCTTCACTATTTGCTATCGCTAGGTCCCCTACATTCTACAATGTAAACCCTTTATTTTACATTGTTTCAAACTGCAAGTTTTTTAAGCACAGTCATGGTATTTTTTTGTTTCTCTAGTATTCCTTCATGTATTGTATTGAAGTGCTCTGTATATTGTGAGCATTTAATACATGTTGACTGACACATACTGTGGTGAAGTTTACTATAAATAGAATTTCTTTTATATATGATAATGTTAAAGGCAAAACTCTGACAATTATTTTTACTTAAAAAAATGCAGCAAACACTTGGTTTTAAGTTTGGGTTCTAATCTGATTTTGAGATTTAGATCAGTTAGAGACATTTCTTGAGCACCTGCTTAATCTGTTAAAGTAGGAATAATAGTTCTTGATAAACTGCTTCCAAATGTTCAAATGTAAAATAATTTAGGAACTCTTTTTAACAATGTAGATAATTATAAAAGCCAAGAGACTAATATTGGAGCATTATATTTTCTTTATTAATATGAAGAGCATCCTTAAAACAATTACTATTATCCTAATGTGAAGGCCAAATTTAGACCAGTTGATCATGGTTAAATTATAATGTATAGTTATAATGGCTCATATTTACTGAGTGCACACTGTGTGTCAGGCACTGTGTTAAATACTCTATGTATCTTCTCATCTAATCCTCAAGACCACCTTTTGAATTAGATATTATTTTATTTTATAAATGGGAAAACTGAAATTTAACAAGGTTAAGTAACTAGCCCTGCTAAGTTGCAGAGCTGAGATTTGGACCCAGGGCTTTGAACAATGATTTTTTTTTGTATTATAGATGTTGTAAAAAGTATTTTAAGAAATATTACTTCTGCATTCAAGTGTTATCTCACAATTTCTTTAAAATGGGGAGCTAATGACTTCTTTGAAAAAGACACCTATTGGAATATCTCTGCAGTTTCACTAAGGGCTGTTGAATTACTTAGATATAGATATGAATAATACTTCAATAAGTTATAATATTGTTATCATTAGTGGAATATTATGGGGATGTAATATAACTTAATCTCTAACATACGTTATTAAAATTGTTTTTTATTGCATCATTAAGTTAAACATTCATGGGAAATATTTCATTTCAAATATGTTCTGTAGGGGGAACATGTAGAAGCAGGATTTGGTTAAAAAAGTTTTGAGGATACATGAAATGTAATCTGAGAGACAAATTATCATCTTTTGCATTGTTTTTTTATCCTTGAAAATTGTTGTTAAAACCTCTGTTTCTAAGACAGCTAGAAATTTTTTCCTATTGAGTAACTAGATAGGCAATAGAACATTACAGATCTGAGGTGAACAGATTGATACAACCTTTAGAAAGTTATGGTTTTTGAAAGTCTGTATCCATGGAAAACAGGCATCATAGAAATACAGGAAGTCAGTCAGGGCTGTTCCTGTTCAACTTTCCCCTTTCTTATTTTGAAATAAAAAGTCAGGCATAGCCATTGAATGTAAATACCACTAGATCACAGCAGACTCTTCCAGAGTGGACCCTGTTTATATCAGTAATTTTTGTTTTACTCATTGTGCAGAGTGTTTCATTCCCAAAGAATATTTATTTCATAGTCTTCAATTATAGTGAAATTCCCTAATTCCCTTTATTTTATACCTTTACAAAAATGACATTGTTTGGGATGCTATTTTGCATTGTCATAATGTTTTATATTTAATGCTTGTTAGCATTCATCAGTTAAAAATATTACTGTTTATTTCATGTTAAAGCTAATTAAAAGTTTTAGGTAGAAAATTTTAGTGTGTCAGTGGACACAGAGGGTTAAATCACTCCTTTTTGCTTTGATAGAGTTTGGAACAGATCTTTATATCATTAGACCAGTGGTTTCCAACCCTGGTGGTACATAAAATCACTTGGGGAAATTAAAAACAAACACACAAATATAAACAAAACAATGCAAAGACCCCTACCCCCTGAGATTCAGATTTAACTGGTCTGGGATGGGGCCACTGCAAGTGTAGTTTTAAATTATTCTCCATGTGTTATTATGTGTAGCCAGGGTTAAGAGCCACAGCATTGGACTATCTGTGTACTCTACTCATCTTATCCTAGGCATTTAATATGTATTTAGTACTGCTTGTCGCACAACACAAGGGACACCATTCACATTGTATTCTGTGATTGGCACTTCCTCCAGGAGCAAATGGTACATCCTAGAGTTTGTCAGTGGTTGAATAAAAAAGCTGTGGTTTTAGTAATTACTAATATAGAAATAACAGGATTACTAATAATAGGAATATGCAATATGGCAGGGCCCTTGTATACATCCTTCTACAATTTAGCCTAAACATGACTGCCTTGACAATCACCCTCTATTTAAAATGAGTCACTTGACTCATTTTATGTAATGGCAAAACCTGAAAAAAAAAAATCTGTATTTACAGTAGCAGAACACTCAGCTGGTCCTGAGAGAAAAAAATAGTAGCTGTATATGAAATGAAAATTTGCATGAGATTTCAGAACTGAGAGAATGGGGAAAGGTCAGGTACAGAAAAGAGCTTTTTCATTATTGTTGATTATGGAAGTGTTACAGCAAGCTTATCTCTTTAAAACAGAACAGGAAAATACCCATGATTGGAGAAAGAACTGCCTCATTAAATACCATTAGAATAAAGAATATGTATCTCTTGCTGACATGACAAACATGTATTGCTAACCGTACTTAGGTTCTTTACGTTTTAATTAATCTTCAGTGATGTAAAGTCACTGGGCTCTAACAACAGTTTGATTTCAAACCCATTTATGAGGCCAAGATGAAATGTGGCTTTGAGACTCTCTCAGCACCATTGTGTATGCTTTATTGTGGTGAATATCAAAACAGCAGTTAATTATAGTAGTACCATTTCAGTTCTTCACCTCATTATCTCTGTCTTGCACTATTATTTTCTGTTGCTGCTGGCTGTACAGCATCAGGCCTGGCACCAGTGAAGTGTGAACACAATGCCAGCACTGCATTCAGCACGAGAATAGAAAGGCAGATGGCAGATTTTACTATTTATAGTTGGAGCCCATCTGCCTGAGGTGAGCCCTGCTGAAATGGTTCTTATCAAGAATGTTTTCATTTATTAAAGGGATAAGGAAATGAAAGCCAAATAAAAAGTCCCAGTCCCCAGGACCCTGAGAGCAAAACTCTTGCTATAGATAGCAAAGCAATTCCAAATATTAATCAGACATTTATGAACTGGAGAATTTTATATTTTTCATCCTACCCTCAAAAAAATAAAATTCTTCATGACAGAACTTGACGAATTTATTGTTCAGTGAAGTTGGGCTGCCACAGTAAATGATGCCAAGTGAATTTTAATTATTAGGAAAAAAATAGGTTTATGATAAGAACTAATTATTTAACAGCATTAAATACATTATTTAAACTATGAATAGTTTTTACTTTTTTTACTAATCATTTCTTGAGTGTAATAGGAAGAACACAAAATAACTCTGCTTCACGTTTGATACTTTATATTGTTTTACATTGTTTTAAGAATCATCAATAAAAACTGTAAATATTTTATATTATCAATTAGCATGTTGAACTATATTTTGTATTCAAAATTAGAATGGCATATGAATTATCTAGGGTTTCTTATACTTTAGGCATTTGATTTTAAAAGTGTTTTGTTCTCAAGAACATAACGCATTGATAACTAAAACACTCTATTAATGAACTTGGATAGAGGAAAATAATGGTGAGCTAATTCATGTTAGTGGCTAATAAAATTCATATTCCATGGAAAATAAAGAACCTTATATTGTGGGCTAATTCATTTAATTGAATCATGATAGCAAAAGAAAAATATTTTGAATTGGATGTATTAGAATTTAGCAGATCCTTTAGTCATATTCTAAATTATGCCAAAACATCTGTTCACTTTAAATCATGGTAGACTATGTCATGTCAGTTTATTGGTTTTATTTAGATGAATAATCAGTTAACCTGAATTTTCAATTTTCTGTGGCTGTACTGTGTCAGATAGCAGAAAGCTTATAGAAGGGGTTAGAAAGGGACAGCTAAAATGTAGATTTAATTCCTTGCTTTTGAATTTTATATATTTTTTGAAATACAGTAAATAGGAATCTTCAGGGAATTCAAATGAACATCTGTAAATTAAAAACAAAACTTTAAAGAATTGAGTAAAGGGATAGAAAATAAAGTTCAAGAAATCTCCCAGAAAATAAAGAAAAATACACAGGACTAGGAAATAGATTAGATAAGTTAATGAAATTAGAGAGCTCATAGCAATGAAAAGAACAAGCTATTACTATACACACTACATAGGTGAATTTGAAAACCATAATTACCTGAAAGAAGTCATTCACAGAGGAGTATATATTGCATGATTCTGTTTATATGAAGTTCAAGAACAGACAAAACTATGGAGATGGGTCAGAACAGTGGCTATCTAGCAGAGGTGGGTATTGACAGACAAGGCATATTGATAAGGGGGTGGTTCCCCAAATATACACATATGTAAAAGTATTTGAGCTGTATATTTAAGAGTTGTTCACTTTCCTGTGTAAGTTTCTAACAATTTTAAAAATAGAGGACAAAATAAAGAAAAAATTAATTAGAGAATCAGTATGAGAGGCCCAACTTGAACAATAGGAGTTCCAGAAGGAAATAAAAATAAAGGGCAGGCAATAAAGGAAATAATTCAAAGAGGTTTTCTGGTACTGAGGACATGAGTTACCAAAATGAAAGGGCCCACCAAGTCAGCCAGCATGTTGGATAAAAATAGATGCCTACTAACATGTATTGTTGGATAATTATGGAACCCTAGAAAGAAAAGATCCTGCAAGCTTCCAGAGAGAAGATATAAGCTTTGTTCTTTTCAATAGCAAAACTGGAAGCTAGAAGACAATGGAACAATGCCTTCAGAAATCCAGGGGAAAAGTATTTCTAACCTCAAATTCCATACCCAACATAATTACCAAATATGACAGTAGATTAAAGACAGTTTTAGACATACTAGGCCTCTCCGTTCACCATTTCTCAAGAAGCTACTGTAGGATGTTCATCATCCAAATAAGAGGGAAAACAAATAGAAAGACATAAGATACAGGTAGAAGATCTATCATGAGAGAGAGGTGAAGGGAACCAACACTTACGATGAGGAAAGAGAAAATCTCAACATGAAAACTGAATAGGGGGCCTATAGAGCAACTAATTCAGATTGGAGGTCAGAGGGATCTGGGGAGATTTTGTCAAGAAGATGAAACTAACAGAACAGAAGTAATTGAATCTATTAAGAGGAGATTTACAAAACTGGGGAGAATGCTGGGTACATAAAAAAAGAAGCAAATAAAGAAACAAGACAGTTATAAATGAGGGGGTGGAAGAAGCTGTATGGGAAAGGAAAAAGAAAAATAATAGCGTATCACATGGTTCAACTATAAGTAGCTTGGATAACTACTTAACTATAATATTAGAAATGTCCTTCCAGATAGTGTATTGCTTGCAGTGTAATACTATAAAGCAGCAAAATGGTGTGAATCACTATACACCTCAACATGGATATCAAAACATAATATGAAGTGAGAAAAGCAAGTTGAGGAATACATGCGTCTTGAAAGCATTTATGTAAAGTCCAGAAGTATAGAAAACATATATATTTTAAACATTCCTTAAAAATGTAATAAAACTATAACAAGAAGTAAGGGAATGAAAACCACAAAATTTAGAATGACTACTTTTGGTTGGGAAGGAAAAGGTTTTCGAGTTTATTTGTAGACTTTTCTTTTTGCTGTTTGCATCCCTTTTATTGCAGATATCAAGTAATTCATGTACACTTCATATTCAAGGGAAAGAATGAGACATTATGGTGAAGGCTTCATTTTTTAAAATGTTATGAGATGTTTCTAACATATAAAAAGTTATAGAGAATAATATAAATATTCATATTCATATATGAACTTAGGAAGTAAACATTTCAAATACAGTGAAGACCCCTGTGGACTGCTCTCTAGTATTATCCCTTTTCCTCTTTGCCTAAAGGTAACCACTATCCTGCAGTTTGTGTTTCTCATTTATTTATGTGCATATTTTTATACTACCTGAATATATATTCATAAATTATGCCTTAAATATTTTTAAACTTCATGTAAATGGTGGTACATTGTATGTATTCTTCTGCAGTTTGCTATTTTAGCTCAATGTTTATAAACTATTGTGATACATTCATACAGTGGCTACAGCAGTAACAAATCTCAAATGTAATATGAGGAGCCTTCCTTTTATATGAGTTTTCAATACTCTAACTTGTTGCATTTCATCTCACTTAAATGTTCCATTTCTAGAAGTTTATTTTTGGTAGTGAGTTAAACATAATGAACTACATTAACTCCTAGCCACATTAGTCCACTAATGTGCCCTGGTAATTTTTAAAGATACCATGTTTTGTGTCAGTGACTTATTACCAGGGAGTTTCTAACAAACCAGTATAATTTAATTCATTGACATTAAGCTCACAACATGGTAGAAAGCTGAAAAGGACATAGTTTATATTTGTTTGTTTTCATGGAAAAATACAAGTTTTTGAACGCCATTGTTTAATTTGACACCATAAGTTTAAGTATTGCTTAATTTTCTTGATCTGTTGCATGTAAGATAATTTGCACCTATCTTTTAGGTAAACAGTTTTTTCCTTTGAAATTTCATCAGTCAAAACATAACTTTATATAAATTAAAAAATAAGTAATTTATTTTTATTTCCTAAGAGAAAGACTTTAAAGATTTAAAGCCAGTTTGGGGTGGAATGATGACTAAAAGAAGCAGAAATAAATTCTAGATTTTATTTCTTTCAGAAGTTTCTTGGCTGTGGATTTGATTCTTCATTCCTCCCAAGTGTTCTTACTAAATATCCCAAGGAAAAAACAAGAATTATTTATTTACCAAGAAGAGAAGAAAGGGTTTCTCAAAAGCAGAGGTTCTCACTGTTTAGTGTTGATCAGAATCACTTGGAGAGCTTGTTAAATCACAGATTGCTAGGCCCCACCTCCAGTAATTATTCAGTAGAAATTGGGTTAGGGCCCCAAATTTTGCATTTTTTACCAAGTGTCCAGGTAATTCTGATGCTGCTTGACCGGGAAACCACACTTTGAGAAACTGATATAAATTCTAAATGTGTAGTACTTAGTCTCTGGTCATCTCCCTATTTAGGATATTCATCACGCTGAATTGTGATGTCTTTTTAAGACAGCTGTCATTTTAAGAACCACTTTCAACCATCTGTTGACTAGTAAATATTAGCCTTTCACTATGTAATAATATAAAGTGTTTGTAGTGTGATTAGATGCTAAACCTTACTGTACTTGAAATTATACGTAAACTCCCAGAGTTGAAAACTGAAGTTGTTTGGATCCTAATTTCTAAAAGCATAGTCCTTTGCCTTAAATATAGCTTTTTGTATTGTAACAAATAACGTAGTGGTTGAGTACATGCTCTGAAGACAGACTTGCTAGGTTTCTGGCATGGCTTTACCTCTTTTTAGCTGTTTGATCTTGAGCAAGTTATCTCATATATCTCAGTTTCTTCATCCATAAAATGGGAATAATGATAGCACATACTTCATAGGGTAGTTGTGAGTATTAAATGTTACAAGGATTATTACATGAAAAGTGTAAGGAACAGTGTCTGGCTTCCTATTAATATTATCAGCTGTTATTAAAATTGCCACCACTGTTACCATCGATATTTTTGCCCCCCGGATGGACTTTTATGTTGTATTAAGTATTTTATTTCCTAAAAAACGAATCATTTGTATAAACAGGAACTTTTTTTCCAAGCAGCTACTAAGTTGTACTTAGGTGAACTGTGGATAGTATTTAGCCTTTTGCAGTTCGATTAACTACTAGGACTCAAAATTGGTTTCTATAATTGTGAGATAAAGAATGAAATCTAAATTCTAAGTACGTTAGCTCTTTAGATTTGAAGGGCAGTGGTGGTTTTAAAATTAGTATTTAGTTCAAGGTATTTATTTCATGTTATCTTTTACTTTTCTCTCAGTCCACTAGGACAGTTTTTTTTTTTTTTTTTTTTTAAAATTTGGGTATGTTTCATAAGGCAAATTTTGAAAGGATTTCTAATGGGAATATAATTATCCTTGATTATTTTCATTACAAAAGTTTTTTTGGAGACTTTACCCAAGTAACTCTTTGTATGTACTATTAAAAGTATGTTTTTTGCTTGATCATTTTGGGGCCCATGTGAATGAACTTTTACCCGTGCCAGAGATATTAATATTCCAGGGAAAGAGATGACTACAAGATAAGGACGTGTCTGTTTTAATAGATAAAGTTTTGGGGACTCAGTAAGGTTCTATAAGTATTCATTCAAAAGGTAGGACAATGACTGGAACATCTTAAAATCAGAAGTATGGTAAATCTGAATCCAATTATTGTTATCAAGAAAATTTCAAGAGACCGAGAGAAAATATAAATATGTTCATCAAGGAGAAAACTAAATAATGATAACCATGATTAGTTAAGCTATACATGGAAGAGGAGGAAGAAGCAATAAAGTACATAGTGAGATCTAGCAGAGTGATTAGAAAAGCAATTTAATGCGTAAATATTGAGGAAAATTAGATAGCAAGGGAAACTAGGCCTATTGATACATAAGAAGCAAGATTAAATTAAGGATGATTAAAATGTTGAAATCCTGAGATATACCATTTTTCTATACTGCTATTTTCTGAATAAACTCAGCTGTATAGAATGAGAAAGTAATGAAAACTCTGAATATTGATAGAGACTGCTAAAAAAAAACTTGAATAATTGAAATATTGATTAGGTACAGATTATTTGGAATCTTAAGTAAGGGTTGTAAAACAACAACCTGCAGGTCAAATATGGCCCACTTCCTGTTTTTCTGTGGCCTGATAGCTATGAATGTTTTTACATTTTTAAATGGTTAGAAAAAGTCAAAAGAGTAATATTTCATAAAATGAGAAAATATGAAATTCAAATTTCATTGGCTATGAATAAATTTTTGATAGAATAGAGCCATGCTATTCATTTATTATTGTTGAAAGCTGCTTTGCACTACAAGGACAAAATAAGTTTTTGTTTTTTAATTTTTATTTTTTATTAGAGAAGTTGTAGATTTACAATAAAATCATGCATAAAAAACAGAGTTCCCACATACTACCTTATTATTAAATGTGGTAATTTGCTGCAATTGATGAAAAAATATTTTTATAATTGTACTATTAACAATAGTCCATAGTCTATTCTAGGATTCACTATTTGCATTGTACAGTCTTACGGATATTTTTTAACTGTTATTTTAGTAACATTTAGACAACCTAAAATTTCCCCTTTGAACCACATTCAAAGGTATATTTTAGTGCTGTTAATTACTTTCATTAAAAAAAAAAAATGTGGTGATGTGCTACCATCACCAGAATCCATTACCAAAACTCTTCTATCTTCCCGAATAGAAAATCTGTACAATCTAAGCATTATCACCCCATTCCCTATACCTACCCCGGCCCCTGGTAACCTATATTGTAGTTTCTGACTCTATGAACTTACTTATTTTAATTATTTCATATCAGTGAGATCACACAGTATTTGTCTTTTTGTGCCTGGCTTATGTCACTCAACATGGTGTCTTCAAGATTCATCCATGCTGTCATGTGTATCATAACTTCATACCTTTGTGTGAATGCCACATTTTGTTTATCTGTCCAGCTGGACACTTGGGTTGTTTCTATCTTTTGCCAAGATGGTATAATGTGACTATGAACATTGGTGTGCAAATATCTGTTGAAGTCCTTGCTTTCAAATCTTTTGGGTAGATAACTAGAGGTGGTATTGCTGGGTTACATGGTAATCCTATCTTTAACTTTCTGATAAACCACCAAACTCTCTTTCACAGTGGCTGCACCATTTTACAATCCCACCAGCAATGAATGAGCATTCCTGTTTCTCCACATCTTCTCCAACACTTGTAGTTGTCAATTTTTTTAATTAGTAGCCACTCCAGTGGCTATGATATTAGCTGTAGGTTTTTCATATATGCCCTTTATCACATTGAGGAAGTTTCCTTCTGTTCCTAGTTTTCTAAGGGTATTAAGACAGGGTTCCACCTTAATTCTTTTGCATATGAATATTCATTTTTTCCTGCACCATTAATTCATTTAATGCATCAATTGAGATTATAATGTGTGTTTCCCCCACCACCCCTTCACTCTGGTTTTGGTTTTGATTTGCATTTCCCTACTGGCTTATGATGTTGAGCACCTTTTCATGTGCTTTTTGGCCATTTGCATATTTTCTCTGGAGAAATGTCTTTTCAGGTCTTTTGCCCATTTTTCAATTGTGTTGTTTGTCTGTTGTAGGATTTCCTTCTATATTCTGGGTATTAAAATCTTATCAGATATGTAGTTTCTAAATATTTTCTCCAGTTGTATAGGTTGTAATACTTTTATGATAAAGTCCTTTGATTTGCAAAATTTTAAAAGCTTGATGAGTTCCCACTTAATAGTTTTGCTTTTGTTGCTTGTGCTTTGTGTGTGAATTCTAAGAAACTTGCTTAACACAAGGTCCTGAAGATGCTTTCCTATGTTTTCTTCTGGGAGTTTGAGAGTTTTGGTTCTTATATTTAGGCCTTTGATCCATTTTGAGTGGATTTTTATATAGGTATGAGACAGGGTTCCACCTTAATTGTTTTGTATATGAATATCCAGTTTTCCCTGCATCATTTGTTGAAAACAGTATTCTTTCCCTGTTAAGTGGATTTGGCACCCACTTGTCAATAATCAGTTGGCCATAAATGTGAGGGTTGTTTGATTTCTGAACTATCAGCAGTACCATGCTGTTTTGATTACTGTGGATTTATAATATGTTTTAAAATTGGGACGTGTGAGTACTCCAACTCAATGTTTTTCAAGATGGTTTTGGCAGACTGGGCTCTTTCCGCTTCCATATAAATTTGATGACTGGCTTTTCCATTTCTGTTTACAAGGCTGTTGGCATTTTAATTGGAATTGTGTCAAATCTGTAACTTGCTTTGAGTTGAATTGACATCTTAACAATATTTAGTCTTACCGTCCATGAACACGGAATGTCTTAACATTTATTTAGTTCTTCTTTAATTTCTTTTTGCAATGTTTTGTAGTTTTCTATGTATAAATCCTTCAAATACTTGGATAGATTTATTCCTAGTTATTTGCTTCTTTTAGTTGCTATTGTTAATCAAATTCTTTTTCTTGATTTCTTCTGATTGTTCATTGCTTGTGAATAGAAACACTACTGGTTTTTATGTGTTGATCTTGTACCTTGCCACCTTGATGAATTTGTTTATTAACTCTAGGAGCTTGGTTGTTGATTTTTCAGGATTTGCTGTATATAGGATCATCTCATATGCAAGTAAGGATAGTTTTACTTCTTCGTTTTCAATACATATGCCTTTAGTTTCTTTTTCTTGCCTAAATGCTCTGGCTAGAACTTCTGGTACAATGTTGACTGACGGTGGTGACAATGGGTATCCTTGCCTTGTTCCTGATCTTAGAGGGAAAGCTTCAGTTTTTCACCATTAAGTATGATATTAGCTGTAGGTTTTTTATATATGCCCTTTATCACATTGAGGAAGTTTCCTTCTATTCCTAGTTTTCTAACGGTTTTAAGATGGATTTTGTCAAATTCCTTTAATGCATCAATTGAGATTATAATGTGTGTTTCCCACCCACCCCCCTTCATTCTGTTAATGTGGTATATTGCACTATTGTCTTATGTTGAGCTACGTTTTCTTACTTGGGATAAATCCCACTGGATCATGGTGTATAATTCTTTTAATATGCTTATGAATTCAGTTTGATGGTATTTTGTTGAGGATTTTTGCATCTATGTTCATAAGAATTATTGATCTGTAACTTTATTTTCTTTATCTGGCTTTGGTATGAGGGTGATGTTGGCCTCATGGAATGAGTTAGGGAGTATTCCTTCCTCTACAATATTTTTGAAGAGTTTGAGCAGGATTGGTATTAATTCTTCTTGGAATATTTGTTAAAATTCCCCAATGAAGCCATCTGTTCCTGAGCTTTTGTTTGTTGGGATGTTTTTGATTACTGATTCAGTCTACTCATTATTTGTTTGTTGAGATCTTCTATTTCTTCTTGAGTCAGTGTAGGTAGTTTGTGCATTTCTAGGAATTTGTCCATATCGTCTAGGTTATTGAATTTGTTGGTGTATAATTTTTTACAGTGTCCTCTTATAGTACTTTTTATTTCTGTGGGTCAGTAGTAATGTCCTCTTTTTCATTTCTGATTTTAGTTGTTTGTGTCCTCACTTTTTTTCAATGTCTGTCTAGATAAAGGTTTGTCATTTTTATTGATCTTTTCACAGAACCAAACTTTGGTTTTGTTAATTCTTTCTTTTGATTTTTTATTCTCTATTTCTTTTATCTTTGCTCTAATCTTTGTTATTTCCTTCTATATGCTTGCCTTGGGTTTAGTTTGCTCTTGTTTTTCTAGATCCTCCTGTTTTGAGGTTAAGTATCTGATTTGGGAGCTTTCTTCCTTTTTAATGTAAGCAGTTAGAGCTATAAATTTTCCTCTCATCACTGCCTTTTCTGCATCCCATAGATTTAAGTATGTTGTATTTTCATTTTCATTCACCTCAAGATATTTCCTAATTTTCCTTGTGATTTCTTCTTTGGCCCATTGGTTGTTTGAGTACATCATTTAATTTCCATATATTTGTGAATTTTCCATTTTTCTCTGTTATTAATTTCTATTTTCATTCCATGGTGGTCAAAGAAGATACATTTTATGATTTCAGTGTTCTTAAATTTATTGAGACTTGTTTTGTGACCTAATATATGGTCTTTTCTGGAGAATGATTCATGCACACTCAAGAAGAATGTGTATTCTGTGTTCTATATATGTATGTTAGGTGTGTTGGTTTAAAGTGTAATTCAGTTCTACTATTTTCTTATTGATCTTCTGTCTAGATGTTCTATGCATTATTGAAAGTGGTATATTAAAGTCTCCTACTATTAATGTAGTACTGTTTGTTTCTCCCTTTAAATCTGTCAGTATATGTTTTATATATTTAAGGGTTCTGGCATTAGGTTCATATATATTTTTATATAATTGCTATGTCTTCTTGTTTAAATGACCCCTTTATCAGAATACAGTGATCCTCTTTCTTCCTCATTACAGTTTTTAATCTTAAAAATCTATTTTATCTGATATTAGTATAGCTATCACTGCTCTCTTTTGGTTATTACTTTTATGGTATATATTTTTTTCCATCCTTTCACTTTCAATTTGCTTATGTCTTTGAATTTAAGGTCAGTTTCTTGTAAACAGCTTATAGTTGCATCCTGATTTTTTATCCGTTCTTACAATCTCTGCCTTTTGACTAGAGTATTTAAGCCATTTACATTTAAAGTCATTACTGATAATGCAGGACTTTCTTCTGTTATTTTGCTATTTATTCTTTGCAAGCCTTGTACCTTTTTTGACCCTCAATTCTTCTGTTAATGCCTACTTTCATATTTATTTGTTTTTTTGTATTACGCCATATTGAGTCCCTTCATTTCTTCCTGGATAAATTTTTCATATATTTTTTGTGTGGTTACCATGGGATTAAAATTTAGCATTCTAAATATAGAAGAATCATTTTTTATTTAATAGCAACTTCAATAGTATGCTCATACACTGTTCCTATACCACTGTGTCATCCACCTCTTTTTAGTACTTTTTACAAATTATATCTTCATATCTTGTATGTCCAAAACCGCAGATTTACGATTTTTTTATATATTTGCATTTTAACACCTGTAAGAAGTAAGAAGTGGAGTTGCAAACCCCTGCCTGCCTGTTTTAAGCCATGGTATAATCTTTTCCTTTCTCTTTATAAATCTTTAAATATGTATGTGGATATATACATAAATATCTTTTTTATAGCCAATACATATATTAATATTTCTATCTTTATGTGTGTACATTCTTTATATATTTTTGCTTTTTTTTCCTACCAATTACCCAAATTATGATTCTGTTCCTTTTTGGCTTCATATTTGTCATAATTCATCTATTTGTTAAAACCAGCATTCCATACCCTCACTCCCCCAAGCTTTGTTAGAATCAAACTCTTTTCCTAACTTTGTGGGAACAAACGATGCTAGTGTGCTCTAACTCCTGAATTTTATGCCAAGATTGTGTTTTTAGTGGTTCTGTAGCTGGTATCAAAAAGAAATTAGAAAGGGTTGGTTATTTAAATATTTCAAAAGAAACTTTTCCTATTTCTTGGGGTTATTTGGGGATGAAAGGAAATAATTGACCCCTAGGTCAATTTGCTCGTATGTATAAATAGGCATCTGAAAGACTGGATTATGAATCGAAAAGTCTCAAAATATATTGACAAGTGAAAACATGAAATTAGAGGTTAAAGCCCCAAATGAACAATATACACAAAATGATTATCTCTGTAACATTATAGCACTGATCAGAAATATATTTGAGAATTTTGAGTAGAATGCAACTAAAACACATAATGTTGTTAAGAAAAAGAAATAAGCATTTATATAATCTGAGGGGAAAAGTCAAATGTGATTAATGTGGAAACAAGCAAAACATTGGTCACAGAGACTGGTGTTCTAATTAAGTACTTGATTCTAAAGTTAGACGTAGACAATTTTGAGGAAGATTGTGATTGCTAGCGCTTATTGTTTTGCACTTGAATGGAAGGAACACCTTTTAATTTGTAATGAAATTTAGAATAGATGTGAATTTGATTTTTCTGCTCTGGAACCTTTGCTTCCATTTTGCTGCTTTATTCTTGTGTCCTGAATTTGGATTTCACTAAAGATTCAATTATTTAAAAGTTAAAAAGAAATAGACATACATACGAGCAAATGGGCATTCGTTCTGCCAGTTGAATTCATTTTTGCCAGTCTGATTGCGTATGTGTGTTCAGACATGGAAGAAAATGAGCTTTGAAGGTTTTTAAATGTCTTAATGATATACCTTGTTCTTAAGAGATTATAATTTTTGTGTATTCCAGTAGACTGAATTTTGTGGGTCATGAGAATAAGTGTTGAATGATTGCTATGTCCTAAGTAAATTATGTTGGTGTTCTTTAATGTCCCTTCTCTCATTTAAAGTGGTTTAAAGTGTCACTTTCCTGATGGGAATGCACAGTGTTCACTCTGAAAGTGAACTAGTATTATTCTAGTTTAGCAGGCCTTGAATTTTCTAGATTAATAATTGTAATTTTTCTTATGGTATGTGATGTCCATCCCCTCTTTCTTTCTCCTTTGCAAATATGCCAAAATTAAAATAAACAAAATCAAGCAAAACTTCCATGATAGCCCCCATTCTCTACAACTTTATAGTTTTCTCAGGAAAATGCCCAGTCATTTTTAAGGGAAATTTCCTGTTCATATCTCAGGATTTGGGGTGACTTTACTTTAGACAGGCAAGAACTGTGTAGATCTACATTGTTAGGATCTCTCAGAAATGGATGTTCTGCTCATTATAGGAACTTGAACAGCAGTATTGTGTGTGGCATAAACTGCAGGAGCTACATGGTAGTGAGCATGTAAAGTCACTTAATTAGTTGGTGTTCTAGTTTGCTAACGCTGCGGAATGCAAAACACCAGAGATCGATTGGCTTTTATAAAAAGGGGGTTTATTTGGCTACATAGCCACAGTCCCAAGGCCATAAAGTGTCCAAACAATCAGGTACCTTCACTGGAGGATGCCCAATAGTGTCCGGAAAACCTCTGCCAGCTGGGAAAGCACATGGCTGGTATCTGCTCCAAAGTTCCGGCCTCAAAACGGCTTTCTCCCAGGACGTTCCTCTCTAGCAAGCTTGCTCCTTGTCAAAACATCACTCACAGCTGCACTCAGTTCCCTCTCTTTGAGTCAGCTCATTTATATAGCTCCACTGATCAAGGCCCACCCTGAATGGGCGGGGCCATGCCTCCATGGGAACATCTCATCAGAATCATCACCCACAGCTGGGTGGGGCACATTCCAAGCAAATCTAACCAGCACCAAAACATCTGCCCCACAAGACTACAAAGACAATGGCATTTGGGGGACACAATACATTCAAACCGGCACAGTTGGTAATAGATTTGTCAGAGGATGTTTGTCTTCAACCTGGATAGTTACTGTTATGAGAGGACCCTAGAAGATGCAGTTGGTGCTCATTAAGTGTTCAGAATCGTTTTGTAAGAACTGTAGGGTTCAGTTCAGTGAGAATATCTTGGATCTTCCATATTTACAGATTTACAGCCCTCCATTCCCTAATATCTTCAATTTTTCTCCTTCTGAAAGTTACATTTTCATAGTTTAGGGACTAATTAGTTTTCCAGAACATCTGATTCCTAAAGGATTTAAGGATTAGTTCAAAGGAAAAACATTTTCATTGTGGTTATGAAAAGCAAACTGACAACAGGCTTTCATCTTTCAGAATTGCCTGTCAGTTTGACATTGAAATAGAAAACTTCAATTTTCCCATGAGTTTTTATAGAAAAACAGCATATTTAAAAATTAAGTTGGATTTGCATAATTTTATAAGAACTAAAAAGGCTTTAACTGATACTCTTAAACTTTACTATGTTATATAACATAGTAGGTACTCAAGAAATATTTGTTGAATAGATTTGATAGCATCATGTTAATGGAATTCACAAATGCTAACATAATGTGGATGTGTTTTCTGTAGGAAACCTTGTCCTTGTATCACTCAGGTTTTCTGTCATAACATTTTTTCCTCCTTACAAATATCCTTTCATTAGTATTTTTTGGCAGTTTTATGGAGATATATTCACATACTATATAAACCATCTGAAGTACACAATCACTGGCTCACAGTATCATCATATGGTTGGGCATACAACCCCATGATCAATTTAGAACCTTTTCATTATTCCAGAAAATAAATAAAAATAAATAAGATACCCAAATCCTCCCATACCTCTTATGCCTCCCATTATAGACCCATAGTGTGGTGTAGTCCATTTATTACTGTTGATGAAAGAATATTAAAATATTACTGTTGCCTACAGTTCACAGTTTGCAATAGGTAAAAATTTTCCCCATATACCCCTCCATTATTAACTACTTGTAATAGTGTCATACATTTGTTCTAGTCATGAAGGAGCTTTTTTAAATCTGTAGTTAATCGTGAACATTGTCCACCACAGGATTCACTGTTATACATTTGTTTTAATCTCCAACTTTCCTTCTGGTGACATGACTCTAAACTTCCCCTTTCCACCACATTCACACAGCATTCAGTACTGTTAATTATTCTCACAATAATGTGCTAATGTCACCTCTGTCCATTTCCAAATGTTTAAGTTCAACTTAGTTAAACATTCTACACATAGTAAGCAACCGCTCCCTTTTCTTTAGCCTCATTCTATATCCTGGTAACCTATATTCTATATTTTATGTCTCTCAGTTTACATATTATAATTAGTTAATATCAGTGAAATCATGCAATACTTGTCCTTTTATGTCTGACTTATTTCCGTTAACGTAATGCCCTCAAGGTTCATTCATACTGTCTCGTGCTTCAGTACTCCATTCCTTCTTATTGCTGAATAATATTCCATTGTATATATATGCCACATTTTGTTTATCCATTCATCTGTTGGTGGACACTTGGGTTGTTTCCATCTTTTAGCAATTGTGAATAATGCCACTATGGACATTGGTGTGCAAATGTATATTTGTGTCCCTGCTTTCAGATCTTTTGGGTATATCCTGAGTAGCGGGATTGCTAGGTTGAAAGGCAACTCTATACTTAGCTTCCTGAGGAACTGCCAAACAGTCTACCACAGTAGCTGTACCATTTTACATTCCCACTAGCAGTGAATAAGTGTTCTAATTTCTCCACATCCTCTCCAACACTTGTAGTTTCCTATTTGTTTAATAGTAGCCATTCTGCTCGGTGTGAGATGATATCTCATTGTGGTTTTGATTTACATTTCCCTACAAGCTAGTGAAACAGAGCATCTTTTCATATGATTTTTAGCCATATATATTTTCTCTTTGGAAAAATTTCTATTCATGTCCTGTGCTCATTTTCTAATTGGGTTGTTTGTCTTTTTATTGTTGAGTTGTAGGGTTTCTTTATATATTCTGGATATCAAACCCTTATCAGATATGTGGTTTCCAAATATTTTCTCCCATTGTTTCAGTTGCCTTTTCACCCCTTTGACAAATTCTTTTGAAGCACTGAAGGTTTTTGAGTTTGAGGAGTTCCCATTTATCTATTTTTTCCTTCGTTGCTTGTGCTTGGGGTGTAAAGTCTAAGAAACTATCAACTATCACTAGATCTTGGAGATGTTTCCTTGTGTTTTCTTTTGGGAATTTTATGGTACAGTTTCTTGTATTTAGTTATTTTATCCATTTTGAGTTAATTTTTGAATAGGGTATGAGATAGGGTTCCACTTTCATTCTTTTGGTTATGGATAGCCAGTTCTCCCAACACCATTTCTTGAAGAGACTATTCGTCCTTTCTTGGATACCAAGTTGGGAGCTTTGTCAACAATGAATTGACCATGGATCTGAGGGTCTATTTCTGAAATCTCAATTCAATCCCATTGATCAATATATCTATCTTTATGCAAGTACCATGCTGTTTTGACCGCTGTGGCTTTATAATACACTTTACAGTCAGGAAGTGTGATAACTCCCACTTTATTCTTCTTTAAGATGTTTTTAGGTATTTTAGGTCCCTTACCCTTAGAAATAAAATTGATAATCAGCCTTTCCATTTATGCAAAGGAGTCTGTTGCAATTTTGATTGGTATTGGATTGATTCTGTAGATCAATTTGGCTAATGACATTTAGCCTTCCAATCCATGAACATGGAATGACTTTCTGTTTATTCAGGTCTTCTTTGATTTCTTTTAGCAATGTTTTGTGGTTTTCTGTGTACAAGTGCTTTACATCCTTGGTTAGGTTTATTCCTAGATATTTGATTCTTTTAGTTTCATTGTGAATGGAATTTTTTTTTCTTAATTACCTCCTTGGATAGCTCTACCAGTACATAGAAACACCATTGATTTTGCATGTTGATCTTCTATCCTCCCACTTTGCTGAACTTCTTTATTAGCTCAAGTAGCTGTTATTGTTTTTTCAAGATTTTCTAAATATAGGATCATGTCATTTGCAAATAGTGATAGTTTCACTTCTTCCTTTCCAATTTGCATGCCGTTTATTTCTTTTTCTTGCCTAATTGATCTAGGTAGAACTTTTAGCACTATGTTGAGTAGCAGTGGTGACAGTGGGCATCCTTGTCTTGTTCCCAATCTTAGAGCGTAAACTTTCAGTCTCTCAGCATTGAGTATGATGTTAGCTGTCAGTTTTTCATATATGCCCTTTATCATGTTGAGGGACTTTATTCCTACCTTTTGAAGTGTTTTCATCATGAAAGGATGCTGAATTTTGTCAGATGCCTTTTCTGCATTAATTGATATGATCACATGGTTTTTCCCTTTTGATTTGTTAATGTGATGTATTGCAATAATTGGTTTTCTTGCATTGAACCACCCTTCCATAACTGGGATAAAACTCACTTGGTTATGGTGTATAATCCTAATATGCTGTTGAATCTGATTTGCAAGTATTTTGTTGAGGATTTTTGCATCTGTATTTATTAAACATTGGTCTGAAGTTTTTTCTTGTGGTATCTTTATCTGGCTTTGGTATTAGGGTAATGTTGACTTCATAGAATGAGTTAGGTCATGTTTCCTCTTCAATTTTTGGAAGAGTTTGAGCAGGAATGGTATTAATTATTCTTGGAATGCTTGGTAAAATTCACCTGTGAAGCCATCTGGTCCTGGGCTTTTCTTTGTTCATAGGTTTTTGATGACTGATTCAGTCTCCTTACTTGTGATTGGTTTGTTGCAGTCTTCTATTTCTTCTTGAGTCAGTGTAGGTTGTTCATGAGTTTTTAATAATTTGTCCATTTCATCTATGTTGTCTAGTTTTTGGGCATACAGTTGTTCATAGTAACCTCTTATGATCATTTTATTTCTTTGGGGTCTGTATTAATACCCCACCCCCTTGTTTCTGATTTTATTTATTTTCAGATTCTCTCTTTTAGTCTTTGTCAGTCTAGCTAAGGGTTGGTTGATTTTATTGACCTTCTCAAAGAATCAGATTTTGGTTTTATTGATCCTCTCTATTGTTTTTTTTATTCTCCATTTCATTAATTTCTGCTCTAATCTTTGTTATTATTTCCATCTGCTTGCTTTGGGATTAGTTTGCTCTTCTTTCTCCAGTTTCTCCAGTTGTTCAATTAGGGCATTGGTTTTAGCTCTTTTTTCCTTTTTAATGTAGGCATTCAGGACTATAACTATCCCTCTCAGCACTGCCTTCCCTGCATTCCATAAGTTTTGAGACGTTTTGTTCTCATTTTCATTCATCTCAAGATATTTACTTATTTCTCTTGTGATTTCTTATTTGACCCACTAATTGTTTAAGAGCATGTTGTTTAAACTCCATATATTTGTGACTTTTCCAGTTCTCTGTTATTGATTTCCAACTTCATTCCATTATAGTCAGAGAAACTACTTTGTATAATTTCAGTCTTTTTAAATTTAGTACGACCTGTTTTGTGCCCTAGCATATAGTCTATCCTGGAGAATGGTCCATGAACACTTGAGAAGAATGTATATTCTACTGTTTTGGGTGAAATGTTCTATGTATGTCTGTTAGGTCCTATTTATTTATCATATTATTTAGGTTCTCTGTTTATTGATAGTCTGTTGAGATGTTCTATCTATTGGAGAAAGTGGTGTGTTAGAGTCATCTGTTACTCCCTTCAGTTTTGCCAGCATTTGCCTAATGTACTTTTGGGCTCCTTGATTAGGAGCATAGATATTTATGACTGTCATTTCTTCTTGGTGAATTTCCCCTTTTATTAATATATAGTGTCCTTCTTTATCTTTCATAACATTTTTGTATTTAAAATCTATTTTGTCTGGTCTTAGTATAGCTACCCCAGCTTCTTTTTGGTTATTACTTGGATGGAATATCTTTTTCCATCCTTTCACTTTCACCGACTATTTGTATCTTTGGGTCAAAGAAGATTCTCTTGTAAACAGCATATAAATAGATCCTATTTTTTAATCCAGTCTGCCAATCAGTGTCTTTTGATTGGGGAGTTTAATACATTGACATTCAAAGTTATTACTGTAAAGGCAGTTCTTAATTCAACAATCTTTCATTTGGTTTTTATTTGTCAGATCTATTTTTTTTCTCTGTTTTTATCCTTTAAGTTACCCTTACTAATACTCTTCAATTCTGTACCCTCCTCCTGTCTTTTCTTTTCAGCTGGCAACACTCCCTTTAGTAGTACTGGTAGGGCAGGTCTCTTATTAACGAACTCTCTCATCTTCTGTTTATCTGTAAATATTTTAAACTCTCCCTCATTAAACATCTCCCTCTCAAAGCTATGAAGGATAGCTTTGTTGGATATAGAATTCTTGACTGCCAATTTTTGTCTTTCAATATCTTATATTTCATACCACTTACTTTTTGCCTCCATGGTGTCTGATGAAAAATCAGCACTTAGTCTCATTTGGCTTCCCTTGAATGAGGTGAATCATTTTTCTCTTGCTGCTTTCAGAATTTTCTCCTCTTTGGCATTTGACAGTCTGATTACTATGTGTCTTAGAGTGGGTCTATTCAGGTCTATTCTGTTTGTAGTATGTTGGGCTTCTTGGATTTGCATATTATGTCATTTATAAGGGTTGGGAAATTTTCAGCCATATTTCTTTGACTGTTCTTCCAATAGTCTTCCTGGCCCTTTTCTCTTCTGTTCTTCTCTAACACTCATGTGATGTGTATGTTTGTGCACTTTGTATTGTCAGTCAATTCCCTGAGATCCTGCTCAATTTTTTCCATTTTTTTCTCTGTTGGTTTTTTTGTCTATTTGAATCCTGTTGATCTGTCTTCTAGCTTGCTGATTCTTTCTTCTGCTTCTTCCAATCTGCTGTTGTGTGTCTTCTGTATGTTTTTAGTTTCATCTGCAATGTCTTTTATTTCCATAATGTCTGCTGTTTTTCTATGTATCCTTTCAAATTCTTCTTTATGCCCTTCTAGTGTCTTCTTAATATCCTTCATCTCTTTATATACATTTTCCTTCATTTCTTTGAATTGATTCAGGAGATTCTTTTGTACATCTTTAATTAGTTTTTCCAGGCTCTGTATGTCCTCCAACTTTTTGATGTGTTCCTTTGACTGGGCCATTTCTTCTTGAGTTTTAGTATGCCTTGTTATTTTTTTGCTTATATCTGTTCATCTAATTATCTTAATGTATCTATTCTGAAGGTTAGTTTCTCTCCCTTGTCTATGATTTTAGTTATTGCCTACTTTTGTTTTAGAGAACTGCTTTGCCAGTTGGGTTGTCAGTATTTCTCAACCCAAACAGGACTGGGTCCCCATGCAGGGGGCATAGACCAGCTCTGATGGGCCTGGGGTAGGGTCTGTAGAGGCTCTGAAAGGTCCTCTCTTTCCACCTATATACTTTCTGGTCTACCTAGAAGATCATGCTGTTCAGTGACTTATTTGTCTTCAGAAACCGTTTATCTTCTGGAACCTCACAGTGTCTGAGCGGGCAGGGTTGAAACTGCAGGGTTCCTGTACCCTCACTTCGCCAACCCAAATCTGGCTCAATGTGTGGCTATGCCCACCACTTTACTTGTGGTAGAAGACTCCTCCAGCTGCTCCAATCTGCAGCCATCCCCAAGCAAGCATCAGGCCTCCCATTGCTTTTTTCCCAAAGAGTGGGGGAGGGACATCAGGACCCGTGGCTGTAAATACAGTCTCTCTCCACATTTTCTCAGTTTCTTCATCCCTCACTGATCTGGGCCTTAAAATGTCCTCCCCTGAACCCCAGGTTCTCAATTGATTCAGACAGCTTCTGCCTGGCTACTTGCTGCTTTTGGGGAAGATTTTGTGGTCCCTTCCCTACTCCTCCATTTGGACTTCTTCCTTGTTGCCCTTTTTTATTCCACCCTCCCCAGCAGCTTAAAAGTCCTGCTGTGGGGCCCTGTGGACTTGGATCTCTGTGCCTATATGTAGATGGGGATGTGTCTCATGGGGATGTGTGAGAGATTTTATAGTCTGTGTCCCTGGTGGGAGGTGGGCAGCTGTTCCCTCTGTGCACCTCCAGAGCTGCATGGGACTGAGTGAGGGGAAGGGAGACGACTGGCTGGTCTGGGATGGCAGTTTCTTATCTGAGAATTTTCCCTTTGATCCAGCATTTGTGGGATCCTTCTCAGTCTTTACCTTCCTCCAGAGTTCTGAAGAAGAGAGAATTGTACTTTTTTTTGCTGAATTTCTGGGTAGAGGTATTCAGTAACTGTTTACATCACCATGTTGATGATGTCACCCCTATATTAGTATTTTAATTATTGTTAAGGTCTGTACTTAGAAAATTTATTCAAAATGAATAATTCCTGAGTCAGGGGTAAGAAAAACACTCTGGAAATGTAATGTATAGCCTTTTCTCGGTGTTTTTAATCCCTTTCTTTAAAAGAGCAATGTTGGGGACTGGTGGTTTTATGGACTGAGCCCTCTATCACTGGACTTGCCTTTGGGAAGACTGTTACTGCAAAGGAGAGACTAGGCCTGCCTATAATTGTGCCTAAGTGTCACCTCCTGAGTACCTCTTTGTTGCTCAGATGTGACTCTCTCTCTCTAGCTAAGCCAACTTGGCAGGTGAAATCACTGCCCTCCCTCCTATGTGGGATCTGACACCCGGGGGTGTGAATCTCCCTGGCAATGTGGAATATGACTCCCAGGGAGGAATCTAGACCTGGCATTGTGGGATGGAGAACATTTTCTTAACCAAAAGAGGGATGTGAAATGAAATAAGTTTCAGTGGCTGAGAGATTTCAAAAGGAGCCGAGAGGTCACTCTGGTGGACACTCTTATGCACAATATAGATAACCCTTTTTAGGTTCTAATGAATTGGAATAGCTAGCAGTAAATACCTGAAACTATCAAACTACAACCCAGAACCCTTGAATCTTGAAGACGATTGTATAACAGTGTAGCTTATGAGGGGTGGCAATGTGATTGGGAAAGCCATGTGGATCACACTCTCCTTTGTCCAGTGTATGGATGAGTAGAAAAATGGGGGCAAAAAAAAAAAGCACCCAGTTTTCTTTTTTACTTTAATTGTTCTTTTTCACTTTAATTTTTATTCTTATTACTTTTGTGTGTGTGGTAATGAAAATATTCAAAAATTAATTTTGGTGATGAATGCACAACCGTATAATGGTGCTGGGAACAACTGATTGTACGCTTTGTATGACTGCATGGTGTGTGAATATATCTCAATGAAACTGAATTAAAAAAATAATGAAAGAGCAATGTTCTGGTTTGCTAAAGCTGCCATTATGGAAAATACCAGAAATGGGTTGCTTTCATAAAGGAGATTTATTAGGTTACAAATTTACAGTTCTAAGACCAATAAGAATGTCCAAACTAGGCATCAACAAGAGGATGCCTACACTGAAGAAAGGCCGATGGCGTCTGGAACACCTCTTATCAGCTGGGAAGGCACATGGCTGGTGCCTGCTGGTCGTTTGCTCCTGGATTCTGGTTTCAAAATGGCTTTCTCCAAAATGTCTCTGGGCTTCTGTCTTTTTTAGCTTCTCTCTCTCTCAGCTCCTATGCATACTTGCTTGTTCTCTCAGGGCGTTTCTCTCTAAGCATCTGGGGGTCCTCTGGTTGCTTCTCCAGGGCAAACTCTGGGCTTCGTCTCTTAGCTTAGTATCTCCAAACATATTTATGTCTGTATCTCCAAGTGTCTGGGTCTGTGTTGGCCCCTTAGCTCTCTTAAGGTCTCCAGTAAAGTAATCAAGACCCACCTTGAATGTAGTGGGGTCACACCTCTATGAAAATAATCTGATCAAAAGGTCTCACCCACAGTTGGGTGGTTCATATCTCCATGGAAACAACTTAACCAGTTTCCCACCTACAATAAGTCTGTACCCACAAGATTGCCTAAAAAGAACATAGTTTTTCCTGGGGGTACATAACAGTTTCAAACCAGCACAAGCAGTTTGAGAATTAAATCTCCAAAGCCAAAATAATTTGAACTTCCTGTAACTGTGTGTGTGCATGTGTGAATGTGCATATGTGTGACAGAGAAAAAGAGATTTAGAAAGAGGAGAAGATGAGGGGAGGAGGGACTTAGTGCTTACCATGAAATTGTGAGACATTCCAGGATGACTGAGAATTAAAACTTAAGTAGAAAGAAAAATTAACCTTTTTCTCTCTTGTGGGGGAAAAAACAAGCAGTAGCTGAGTTAACACATGGTAGCTGTTAGATGAAGCTCATAGTTGCTTTTAGATAATAGCTTAAGTCTTTGACTAATGGGGGAAACATACAAAATATCTTTTGTAAAAGGGTATGTACGATGTTGAAATAAGAATATTTTATATCCACTTTAATGAAATTTTCTAGCATTTCTTGAGAAATATTGTTATTTATTTTGAATAGAAAGAGTATTGGAATTATTGCTCAATATGGTTCCCCCTACTCTTTTTAAATAATTCATTTTTTCCTTTTAATGGAGAAAAGGACAGATTTCGATATTATATATGTATTTTACATTTTTAAAGAAATATTCTTTGGTAATTCTGGGACAAATATACTTGTAAAACCAAGGAGATTTTTAAGTTATAGAATATAATAGATATTGACAATTCTTGTTTCTATTTCTGAAATTGGTCCTTTTATTTTAAAGGCCAACACTCTCATTTATTGGTTTCTTTGAAGTAGTGAGTTATCTTTCCTCTCACCCTCACCAAACCATAAAGATAATTTCAGAAATGTCTTTCCAGCTGAGCTTTTGAATTTTGCCAGTTTTCCTGTGACATAGATGAAGTTTTAATTAAAAATAGACTATGAACTTATATGTAGGTGGCAATTGAATGAGTTGTTATGACAGTTCATATTAAGAGGTTGAATCAAGTGCAAAGGAGCTTAACAAGATTTGAGAAACAGCTACATTAGTACTAATGATGACTCACCTTTAACCTGAGGTAAGAGCAGGTAAGATTAAAGAGACGTCTTCATCTCAGAGGACAAAAAGCTAATTGGGGGAATCAGTGCAGCCTATACTCTTGAACTCATTGCTACTAGTAATTCATCTTCCCAAGGAAGACCCTTCTTTCCCATTTGTAGATATGGCCAAAAGCTATTTGGGAAACTGAGTCATTTCTGTATGGCTGTCTCCCCAGTCCTCTGCATACTGTCCCCAGAAGAGGTGGTTAATGAATGCTACATATCATTAGCCAATTCTACTTCCTGCTTCTGAATTTTCCTTCCCTTATTGAATTTTCTATTTTCTCAATAGAATTTTGGGTATTGCAAAGTGCATCTTTGTATAAAACAAGCAATTTCAATATTGAAATATTGGGCAGAGAAGCAAACAAAAATATATTGGCCTGTATTTTTTAGAAAAGGATTCCAGTTACAGAGCACTGGCAACTGAAAATGAGAATAGAATGAATAAAAAAGAGAAAAGTTGACAGCTCTGTTTCTGAGATGGCAAATAAAATTCATTTGAATATTGAAATTCAGTTGTTGGAGAAAATGTGCATGTAATGAGTTTGTTTTTATATTTGTATGAATAGCTGTGGGTGGATGAAATGGCAAGGTTTCATTCTTCTGCTGATACAGCAGTCTTTTAGAATGAAAACATGGAAAACCTGAGTTGGTGTGCCACAGGTTTCACAGGTTTATTTTTCCTGAATCCCAGGAAGGGATCTTGATTCTTCTTGAAAAGTACAATATGCACTCTCTCCAGCCAATCATGTGTATGCTATATATACTGTACTCTATTAGTAACCTGATTTTTTTTCACTCAACAAGGCATTGTGAAATTTTCCCATGCTATTAAATATTTTTCTATAACATAATGTTTAATGGCTGCATAATGTTTTATTGTAAAGCTGTCACATAATATATCCAACCATTCCCTATTGTTGAATATGTCCTGATAGAATTTTTAATATTCTACCATGAAGTTCAATGAATCATTTTTTTCTTTTTAAAGTACTATATAATTAGCTTTTAGTGACATACCAAGAAAACATTTTTGTTTTTCCTCCTTTTAATTACTATCTGCTGTGGAATAAATAGTTCCAATAGCTCACATTAAGTAGCCAAGTTAGTAAACTTCTAAAGACAGCTTTGCTGATATGTCTAGTAGTACTGAATGGAACACTCATACTTACTCTTTTTTTTTTCTTTTTTGAATAGGCAGGAATAAATTTTATTAGGTACAAATGCAGAGAAAGAGCATGTGGGCACTCTCACAAGGAAATAGAGGCAATAGGCAAGAAACCCTGGCACTGTGAGGCAATCTGATTTTATAGATTTTTGTTCCTTTTGTAATTTTTATTAACTATTTTACTACCCCCCCCCTCTTTTCCTCCTTTGTTGATGTTTGATTGTAGATGGCTCACTCAGGCAGGGTTGGTTGGCCCCACCCTTCTCCCTCTGTTGATGCGTATTGTAGATGACTCACTCAGGTGGAGTCCGTTGGCCCCAGGTGCTTTTTTTTTTTTTACATTTTATTTTGAAATAAATTCAAAGTTATAGGAACAGTTGCAAAAACAATACAAACCCCATACACAGAACTCCAGCATTCCCTGACCCCCCCGATACCCCGATTCACTAACTTTAACATGTTGTCACACCACTATTTCTTTCCCTCCCTCCCTCCCTCCCTTGCTCCCTATCATCCATCATCTGTTGCTCTGTCTTCTGAACATGTGAGAGCTAGCTGCACACATCCTTGAACATACACTATAATTCACTTATACACTTCCCATGAACAACAACATTCTTTTATGCAACCCCATTAAGCGCAGCTAAGAAGTACAAGAGATTCAACAATGATACAAAGCTTACATTCTATATTTCCTTTTCCTGATGTCTCAACTGTGTCCCTTTGAGCCTCCTGTCCTCCATCCTCAGGTCCCATCCAGGGTCATCCTTGGCATTCAATTGTCATCTATTTAGACTGTCTTTTTTTTTTTCCTCTATTGTGAAAACATATATACAGCCTAAATCTTCGCATTCCACCCCCTCCCTAGCGTTCCATTAGTGGGATTCATCACATTTAGAATGTTGTAATGCTATCGCCTTCCCACCATCCATTACTAGAAATTTCCCTTCACCTCAAACGGCAACCCTACACTCATTTCTTAACTCCCCATTGCCCCTTCCCCCATTTCTCTTAAACCATACTCTACTTTTCATCTCTATGGTCATATTCTCTGATAATTTCTTTGTGTTTACTGTGGGACTTAAAATTAAACTCTTAAATCCATAACAATCTTGTTTTTCTTTGATACCAACTTAATTTCAATAGGACACATAAACTATGTACCTATACTCCTCTATTCCCCCACCTTTATATAGTTCTTGTCAAAAATTACATATTTTACATTGAGTTCAAAACCACTGATTTGTCATTAGAGTTTGTGTATTTTATATCATGTAGGAAGTAAATAGTGGAGTTACAATTAAAAAATAATTGACTTCTATTTGTATTCCATTGTGGTCAGAGATTGTGCTTTGAATATGTTCAATTGTTTTTTGTTTTGTTTTGTTTTGTTTTAATTTATTGAGGCTTGTTTTATGTCCCAGCATATGGTCCATTCTGGAGAAAGATCCATGATCACTAGAGAAAAATGAGTGATTTAGGATGTAAGGTTCTATATATGTCTGTTAAAATTCTCTATATCTCTTTCTCCTTTCTTTGTTTCTCTGTTGGTAGGTCTCCTTTAGTATCTGAAGTAGGGCAGGTCTTTTATTGGCAAAGTCTCTCAGCATTTGTTTGTCTGAAAAATTTAAGCTCTCCCTCAAATTTGAAGGAGAGTTTTGTTGGATCAAGTATTCTTAGTTGGAAATTTTTCTCTCTCAGAATTTCAAATATGTCATGCCACTGCCTTCTCACATCCATGGTGGCCGCTGAGTAGTCACTACTTAGTCTTATGTTGTTTCCTTTGTATGTGGTGAATTGCTTTTCTCTTGCTGCTTTCAGAACTTGCTCCTTCTCTTCAGTATTTGACAGTCTGATCAGAATATGTCTTGGAGTGGGTTTATTTGGATTTATTCTATTTGGAGTTCGCTGGGCATTTATGCTTTGTGTATTTATATTGTGTAGAAGGTTTGGGAAGTTTTCCCCGACAATTTCTTTGAATACTCTTTCTAGACCTTTACTCTTCTCTTCCCCTTCTGGGACACCAATGAGTCTTACATTTGGACGTTTTATTTTATCTATCATATTTTTGAGATTTTTTTCGATTTTTTCAGTTTTTTTCCTCCATTCTTTCTTTTGTTCTTTTGTTTTCTGTTCTGTAGACCTCCAGGACACCGAGCCATTGCCCAACCTCTTCCAATCTTGTACCATGAGCATCCAGAGTCTTTTTAATTTGGCCAACAATTTCTTTTATTTCCATAAGATCCTCTACTTTTTCACTCAATCTTGCAATTTCTTCTCTATGCTCTTCCAGGGTCCCCTTTATGTCCCTTTTATCCTGTCCATGGTCTTCTCCATGTCCTCCATATCCTGTGCCATGTTTTCGCTTCTCGACTGTGATTGTTTGACCAATTGTGCCAAGTACTCCGTCTCTTCTGATACCTTGATTTGGGTGTTTGGGATCGGGTTCTCCATATCGTCCGATTTTGTCATATGCATTAAGATTTTCTGTTGTTTTTGGCCTCTTGGCATCTGCCCCGCTCGATAGGTTTCCTCCAAGTTGCAAAAAAAAAAAAAAAAAAAAAAAAAAATACCAATCTAATTTTTTAGAAATACAATTTGGTGGCGTATACTTTCTCCAACTAACCAGCATATGGCGTCTGCGAGTCACCTATACCACTCAAGTCAGTTCTCCCCAACTCTGTCTCTGTGGTGTGTGGGGAAATTATTTTTGTGGGGTTCAGTTGGTGCACTCAGTTTGGGTTTGTTGTTGGAGCTGTTCACCCTGAACACGGTGCATGTGTCCGGGCGGTCAGGGAGGCAGGGCAGCTTTAATATTCAAACCTCCCAGGTGTTCCCAGGGATTCCAGGCCGCTGCAAGAGTCTAAGCCTTCATTTCAGTTCTGCCCCAGACCTTCTCTGTCGTTGACCCACAAACCACCAGCATTGACGTAGTGTCCCTGGGTTTTCTGAGCGGGCCCCCCTCCTCAGCTGTGATCTTCCAGGACCTCTGCTGAGGGAAGGCTGTGCTACATCACTAGTGTGCATCATCCCTCAAGGGAAGCCCCGGGCCGCCGGGCTGTGCAGGGGCGCTCTCTGCCTGATGCGAAGATTAGCCTATAATTCTTGACTGGTGTAAGTTCTGAATGAAAGGCAGGTAGTAGAGCTGGGCCCCACCCACCCCTTTCCTCTTAGAGAAGATAGACGCCCTAGGGGGAGGTCATTAGCATTTCAGTGGTCTCTCTCTGCCTATGCCACACCCCTGTCTGGGTCACAGAACTGGGAACTGAAAATGGCTGAGGCTTTCTCCACTGAGTCGAGAAAGGAACAGAGCTAGTCCGAGGCGACCCTCCAGCTCTCCAAGGTCAGTCATCACCCAAAGCCTACTAGTTGGGGATTCGTACCTCGTAGTGAGCAGTTCACACTCGCTAATTAAAGCCCCCATTTGGAGCTCAGCTGAGCTATATTCCCTTGCTGGGAGAAAGCTTCTCTCTGGCACCACGAGGCTTTGTAGCTCGGGCTGTGGGGGAGGGGTCTCCTGATTTGGATCTGCCGTTCTTACTTACAGATTTTATGCTGTGATCTCGGGCATTCCTCCCAATTCAGGTTAGTGTAGGATGAGTGGACGGTCACATTTGTCCCCCTGCAGTTATTCCGGATTGTTTACTAGTTGTTTCTGGTTTTTTTTTAGTTGTTCCAGGGGGACTACTTAGCTTCCACTCCTCTCTATGCCGCCATCTTAGATATGCCCCCCCCAGGTGCTCCTTATTGGGGTTCTTCTCAGAAATACCTTTCTCCTTGCAGCCTGACTGCTTCTTGGAATTTGCCCTTTGCTCATCGATCAGCCACCACTTTATTTCTAACCGTGCCTCAACTTCCCTTTCAGAGAATCTAGCTGCCCGTCATCTTAAGGGAATTTGGGCTAATAGTCTGTCTTCTGTAGCTGCTTCAAGCTGTCAATGTGTTGCAAGCCCTACTTATGGTAGCATGTAAGTGTCTGGATATATTATTGAGTGTGCTTGGTTAAACATGAGGAACAGGAGCATAGCTTCTGGTGAGGGAGTTTGGTAAAAAGACTTCTGATCTGGAAGAAACAAACTGGGTGAGAAAGTTTAATGTATATGGTCTTAACAGAAGCAGGAGCAAGATGGAGCTCAGGGTATTAGAGTTTTCAGGAGCACTGTTGGTTGGGGCTTGGCAAGCTGTAGCAGTTTGCAATATCTGGCTGAAATTTGCATAAGAATAACTTCTAAAATGACTTCTCTATTTGAAATTTCTTAGCCACTGAAATTTTATTTCCCTTTTTTGATTATCTAATCCTATGATGCAAGGGCTAGGCTCCTTCTTGGAAGTCATGTTTCACATTGTTAGGGAGACTTACACCCCTGGAAGTCATGTCCATGGAGGGGACAAAGTTAGTGAGTTTATCTGTAGAGTTTGTCTTAGAGAGAGACCACATCTGAGTAACAAAAGAGGTTCTCTAATACCTGAAACTCAGAGCTAGAGCTTGGCAGATATGAATGTCGGTATCAGTGCATACAGCCACTGTTAAAAAAAAAAAAAAAAAAAGCTGAAAAAGAGCCCAGACTTCAATTAGTGATATGAATGAAGCAGGTCTGCTTAAGACCAGGGCAAGCCAGGCCAAAGGGTAAAGGTTGAAACTGACTGTGCTTTAAAACTTCAACTTCCATATGAGACCAAGGGAAGAGATATCTATTTGGTACAGGATCTAAATTTTCTAAACGGTACAACTCTACAGTCGATTTGTTCAAACACCACATTTGCATGGAACTTTGAATAGGAAGTGAGATACGGTAGGTTAGTATAGGCTGGCGTGAAATAGTGACACATCCCAGAGTAATTTGGGCAGATAATAAAAAATATATTTACAGCCTCTCCCTCCCCAGCCCCGAGGATCTGGGGGAAGGTGTGGATGTGTTGGACTTCCTCACCTGGACTGGTGTTGATGTTGTCACAAACATTGGGACTGGTGGTTTGATGTGCTGAGCCCTCGATCATGGGACATGCCCTTATGAAGCTCATCACTGCAAAGGAGAGGATAAACTTGCATATAATTGTGCCTAAGAGTCTCCCCCTGAGTACCTCTTTGTTGCTCAGATGTGGCCCTCTCTCTCCCTAACTGAGCCATCTCGACAAGTGAACTCGCTGCCCTCCCTGCTACGTGGGACCTGACTCCCAGGGTTGTAAATCTCCCTGGCAATGCAGAATATGACTCCCAGGGATGAATGTGGACCTGGCATCGTGGGACTGAGAGTATATTCTTGACCAAAAGGGGGATGCAAAATGAGATGAAATAGTTTCAGTGGCTGAGAGATTTCAAATGGAGTCGAGAGGTCACTCTGGTGGACATTCTTATGCACTATATAGATAACATGTCTTAGGTTTAAATGTATTGGAATACCTAGAAGTAAATACCTGAAACTACCAAACTCCAACCCAGCAGTCTGGACTCCTGAAGACAATTATATAATAATGTAGATTACAAGGGGTGACAGTGTGATTGTGAAGACCTTGTGGATCATACACCCTTTATCTAGTATATGGATGAGTAGAAAAATGGGGATAAAAACTAAAGGACAAATGGGGTGGGATGGGGGGATGATTTGGGTGTTCTTTTTTCACTTTTATTTTTTTATTCTTGTTCTGGTTCTTTCTGATGTAAGGAAAATGTTCAGAGATAGATTGTGGTGATGAACGCATAAGTATGTTATCATACCGTGGATGATTGTATGGTGTGTGAATGTATTTCAATAAAACTGAATTTAATACAAAAAAAAAAAAAAGAGGTTCTCTAGGGGTGACTCTTAGGCATTAATTTGCTATTACAGAAATAAGTTTCCTAAGATCGAGAGCCTAGCTTATTAAATTGGGAGACTGTATTGCTTAAGGGAATAGCAGGAATTCTCCAGATGGCGAAGTTTAATAGTTTCACATTTCTCTCTAGTCCTTTAGAGGACTTTGCAAATACTTATTTATTTTGCTTAATTTACTCGGGCTCTATTTTGGTCTCAAACAGAAGTTAAAGTTTTAGAATACAGACAGTATTATTCTTTACCCTGTATTTTTATTTACCTTAATCCTAACTAGATCAGCATCATTCACATGTTGCTGTATGGAGTAATGCTTACTTTCAGAGCCAGAGAATTTTTACCCTGAATTTTACATTTTACACAGATACTTAATATTCTAAAGAACTACTAGTGTTATACAAAGAGCAAAGCATCTCAGAATTTAGAAATAACGGTTGTAGCTCAGGAGTAAATGTGGCTGCTGTAAGAGCTTACAATGTAAGCTTTAATTTTCTTATAAGTATTTTTTAATGAAGCTACTTTCAGAAATAAAAACATTTGACAGTTGTCTTATATTGGGGTCATCAACTACATACCATAGCAGAGGTTTTGTCTTGTTTCACACATAACTATGTTAATTAATAGGTGATATATACTTGTCTTGCTTCTCTTTTTAAATCCTTTTAGTTGAAGATGAAGTTCTGACTTACAGCTGACCACATGTACTTTTAGAAATGACTTAAAGTAGTGTAACTGACATGTAAATTTGGTTGTTTTTATGATCTGTAACTTTTTCTAAGAATAACTAAAATCATGACTAACTACATGATACTGTTGTCTAACACCATACAGATCAGTATCAGGATATAACATGGACAGTAAGAACACTGTCAAGTTTTTAGGAATTTCTTACAGTCTCTAAATATATGAATAACATTTCACTTATACAAATTTAGCTTAACAGAAGGGTAGAAAATCTCTTTTAATTATTGTAATACTTCCTAAACACTTCTTATGTAATATGTTAAACCGTTTTAGCACCTCACTTTCACAAGGTGAAGGAACAAATCTTTGGAACAGCTTTCCTTTAAGAGTAAGAAGACTTGTCTTTTGAAATAAAAGATGAGAAGGTCATCGTAAACATCTACAAGGATATCATTCTAATATGATATAAAATCTTTGTCTTCAGACAGGGTATTCAGACAGCTAAGAAAAACTTGTTTATAACCTTTCATTGAGAGCTGACCAACGATTTATTGCAGTATTTTAACAGGGAGAAAACTTACTCATTTAGGTTTTGTCTTACATATCAAAACTAGCAATTTTATTTTAGAAAACAACTATACTCCCTTAGACAAGCTTATTAAATTTTAGTCAGCATTGATTACAGTAAACGAAGTTTACTTGCACAAACTTTCTATAACTTTCTATATCCATTCAGGGCTGGTAGTCAGCAATGAATACAACAAATAAAATTCACTTTCATACTAGGAACATGTTAGTTCAGGCATTCTTAAAGGTATGGGGACTATCTTGAAACCCTTGGGTCAGCACTGTCAAAGAGAGTTGGGCCCAGTGAGCTGGGTGGGAATCAAATCATTAAGTCTCTGCCTTTCAAAAGCAAGTAAGCATTGAGAGTCAGAGTGAAGAAGGATAAAAAAAAAAAAAAGTGTTTGTAAGATCTAGAACTAAGAACCTAATGTCTTCATCCCACACAGACGGGTCTATTTGCACAAGGAGTTCTTTTGGGATGCTGAGAGGTCTCAATTTAGTGGGGGCTTAGGGGCAAACAAGTAAACACTGATCGGGTCTACTAGTCTTAAGGTGGTCCCCAGAGAGTAAAGATCTTTCCCTAGAAGGGGGGTGGGGCATTCAGGTACAGTGAGAAACTGATGGGACAACTAGAATGTCCTCAAGCCTATGAAGGAAAAGGGTAGTGAAAATCCTACTTCTGGCTTTACCATCAACTCCCATAATTAGGCAAGTCTGAGAGGAAGTAGGACCATAGTGGCAGTTCAGAACAGAGTAAGTGATTCTAGTATTTAATTAAGAAATCAATAATATTAGCTGCCTCATTGAGTGTCACCTGAGGTTCCTTGAGGTTGATGATCAGATGTGAAGTCAGCGGAGCTATACATGACTTCGGGTACCCTCAGTCTTCTTCAGTTGCCACAAGCAGGGCTCTAGGGCCTGTTCTGCCTGCCCTTCAGTGCAGTCCCTGCCCCAGTGCCCAGGATGGAAGCACTTGGGACAGAACCCTGGTGGGTCCTGGGGTCGTGGAGTGTCCCAAGGTTTCTGGCACTCTTTCTGCCAGTGGCCCTCTGACCCACAGTTGAAGCAAGGCCCTTAAGTCTTGGTGCCTTGATTTAGGTGACCCCAAGGGAAAAGGACACTTTTATCAGTGACTGCAATAAGTTGAGCCTGTTCTCTGGTCTTTTGCTCTCCTCTCTTTGCTTTCTCCTCCTCAGCCTTGTCTTGATTGTTAAATGCAGAGAAGGCAGTTTCCAATAGGTCGTTAGTGGGATTCTGAGGCTTATGGAAAGCTTTTGCAACTTTCTCTGAAAATCGGGTGCAGACTGGCTAATGAAATATGTGCCCAGCAAAATCTGACCTTCCCAGGAATCTAGGCTTACATTTGTAAACTTTTTTAGGCTTCCCCTAACTTCCCCTAGAACAGGGCCAGGTTTTCCTCTTTCTTCTAAGTGATCTCCCTTGGCTTATCATTATTAACTGGCTTGATGCTACATTTTCTTTGTCTTTTAGCCAGCAGGTGGCTGTATGGTTCTTATTGGCTTAAAAGGGGATCATCAAGAAGATTCTCTCCTCTAATGGAAATTGAGACATGGACATAACACAAGCAACAAGTCCCTCTCAGGTCCTTGTCTTGATACAGAGCCATAAACATCTGGGCATTGGGAATTTCTGACTACTTTCCCTGTATTTTACAGACTGGAGGGGTGGTATTGCAATTGAGAGGCCCATTGGAGGGCTATGCTTCCCCTTTATTTAGCTTATATTGACTGTTGGCATTTCCCATTTTCTCTGGGAAAGGAAATAGAGAGGCTTACAGCCTTTTCACCAGCCCAATGTCTTGGGAACATGGGGAGTAAAGTCACTGGGCATCCCCAGGACACATTTCCTGAGAGATGTCTGGACCTTGCCTGGAAGGATTCCAGGGCAATAGTCTCCACTGGTCCAATGTCTGACATCCCTGTGATGTTCCTCCCTGGGAAATGTCTAGACCTATGCTCCCAAGGTGGGGACCTGTTCCACCTGAGAGACATCCATGACAACGTACCCAGGAATATCTTTGTCCTCTGGTTTCTTGTTTCCTGAGGGCTAAAAAGCGAGCATGCTATAGAAGAAGGGAAACCTTATATTTGGCCACAATAAGTCTCAATAGAGACCAAATAATCAAGGCCTAGAGGGGATACAGTCCCATTGGAAAGTACCCAGTTCCCATGGGCATAAACCAGAAGTGACTCCCTAGAATGTCAACAACAGCACCTTGTTTGGTACAAGAATCCTTAGCTGAGAATCCTGTGTTACAAAAGATGGAATGTATCAGATGGCATTGAAAGCCAAAGAGGAGAAAGAAAGAGACTCTAATGGAGGTAGGGGAGAGGAACTCTGTCGAAGAGGTGAAAAGAGGAACAGATTCAGCAGGAGGAAGAGTCTGGTACCCTAGAGGGAAGGAAAGAAGAGAGTGTGGGGATGTCTTGGGGAGCCAAAGAGAGAGAGATGGGGGGACTTGATTTGATGATTTGACTCCCATCAGACTCCTGCACAACACAGGGAGAAGTCCCTAGTCAGGTTTCAAGGGCAGCGTCACCTGCCTCTCTGAGTCTCCTTGGATCTGCATGGCATGAAGATGGGCTCTTGTCACCTCTGAGGAGGGAGTCAGAAAACTCAGCGTTGTCTGAGATTATGTCCTGGGGGAGCCGGATCAGAGTCCGTAGATCTTAGAGGGAACAGTGAAAATGATCCCACCCTTTTGGGAGGACATAGAGTTGCATGAGGAAGCCAAGCGAGAAGGAAAGCGAAAGCACATGGCCACGCCTCCCAGTCAATAGCCATGACTTACAGTCCAGACAGTCAGAGAGGAGAAGTATCTCCTGGCTGGCTTGCCAAAATGTGGTGCCAGATTTGGGTTCCTAGGTTCTTGGCCATGCTGTGAGAAAGATGAGAAAGAATTCAAGGGCATAGCACAATTGAATAAGCAGGCAGAAAATTTGTTAAGTACCCATGCAGAGAAAGAGCCGGTAGGTATTCTCACAAGGAAATAGAGGCAGGAGGTGAGAGGCCTATACTTACTTTTTATTTATGTATTTATTTTATTTGTAACTTTGGTTATTTGCTCTACCATCAGCATTAACAATATTACCTAGAGCAGGTCTTTCTGCTTCCTCCCTTTTTCTGTAGAACTCTATGAGGGTAGGGTCTGAGGTCTCTTCCATGCTTCATGTGTAGTAGATGCTTAGCATTTTTATTTTAACTTCTTATTTTGAAATACTTTCAGGCTTATAGGACAGTAACAAAAGTATTGCAAACCCCATACAGAGAACTCTTATCCCCCCAGATCCACAAATGTTAACATTTTTTCCACATTTTCCCTCCCTCCCTCCCTTCCTTCCTTCCTTCCTTTTTCCTTTTCTCCTCTCTTCTTCCCCTCCCCTCCCTCCCCTCTCCTTCTCTCCCCTTCTCTCTTTCTCTCCCCACCCCCACCTCTCTCTCTCTTTCTTTCTTTATTGTGGGAACATATATAAAACATAAAACTTTCCCATCTCACTCACTCCCAAGCATACCATTCAGTGGGATTAATTACATTCTCAATGTTGTGGTACCTTCACAACCTTCCATTACTAAAAAGATCCCATCTACCCAAACAGCAACCCTACACCCATTTTGCATATGACACCCATTCCCCCTGCTCCTGACAACCTGTCTCTGTGAGCTTGCATATTCTCTGATATTTTCTTTGTAGTTACCATGGGGCATCCTAAATCTATAGATCTTGTTTGATTTAATACCAACTTGACATCAATAATATACATATATGTGTTCCCAATACCCCTCCATCCTTCCATCTTTATGTAGTTAGTGTCCCAAATTACATGTTCATGCATTATGAGTCCAAAATCATTATTCTCATTACATTTTATGCATTTGCATTTTAGATCCCATAGGAAATAAAAAGTGCTGTTATAAACAAAAAATACAACAGATTGGCATTAGTATTTACCTTTGTCTTTACCCTTAACAGGGATCTTTATTTCTTCATGCAGCTTCAATATATTGTCTATTGTCCTTTCCTTTCAACTTGCAGATCTCCCTTTAGCATCTCCTGTAGGGCTGGTCTAGTGGTGACAAACTCCCTCAGCTTTTGTGTATCTGGGACTGTCTTAATGTCTCCCTCATTTTTGAAAGATGGTTTTTCTGGATATAGAATTCTTGGCTTGCAATTTTTTTCCTGTTACACTTTAAATATGCCGTCCTATTGCCTTTTTGCCTTCATGTTTTCTGATGAGAAATTGGCACTTAATCTTATTGAGACTCCCTTGTATGTGACACATTGCTTCTCTCTTGCAACTTTCAGAATTCTGTTTTTGGCATTTGACTGTTTGATTGTAATACGCTGCTGGGTCTATTTGGGTTTATACTGTTTGGAGTTCCTTGAGCATCTTGGATGTGTATATTCACATGTTTTGTTACATTTGTGAAATTTTCAGTCCTTACTTCTGTGAAATTCTGTTTGCCCCTTTCTCTCTTTTCCTTCTGGGACTCCCACAATGCATAAATTGGTATGCTTGATGGGGTCCCACAGGTTCCTCAGGCTGTGTTCACTTTTCTTTATTCTTTCTTCCCTCTGCTTCTCAGACTGGATGATTTCAATTGTCTTATTATCAGGTTCACTATTCTTTCTTCTGGCAATTCCAATCTGCTGTTGAACCTCTCTAGGGATTTTTTAATTTCTGTTACTGTGGTGTTCAGCTGTGTTTGGTTTCTTTTCATAATTTCCATCTCTATTGATATTCTTTTTGTGTTCACCTGTCTTGTTTCCTGATTTCCTGTAGTTCTTTGTTCATGTTTTCCTTTAGCTCTTTGAGCATATTTAGGAACATTTTTTAAAAAGTCTGTCTGGTGTGTCCTGCCTGGGCCATCACTTCCTGTTGTAATCTTTTGTAGAAACCTGGACATTTTGATATTTTAATGTCTCATTACTGAAATTTAGACTCTGAGGTGGCTATCTCTTAAGGTATCCAGCTAGCATTACAGCAGTACTTCCCTTGAATGCCAGGAGCTAACAAAAAAAAAAAAAAAAGAGGAGGAAGGAGAAAGAAGAACTAGAAGGAAAACCAGAAAATACCTTTCTCAGTGTTTGCAGATTGAACTGTGTGAGCACTCTCCTTCAAGACTTAACTATCCATGCACTGAGTCTAGAGAATAGCTCCAGTTCAAAGCATAGGGGCTGCTCTGATGTTTTCTGTTCATGTGTTTTATCTTGGGCCTGTGCACATGGCCCTAGGAATAATCCAAACGTCTTCTCTTCCCTAAGAAACAGTTTCCTATGGTCCCAGGCACTGCATTGTATGTTCCACAACCAGCAATCCCTTGCCTCAGTCACCACTTGACTGTTCTCCCTCAATGTTCTTTGGAGGGCCCTGTGAGCTGCTTTCCATATGCAGGGCAAGTTCTGGGACACCAGATCCCTCAGTCCCTCACCAGATTAGACCAGACATACATGCTCCTAGTATGTGCACAAGGGTTGTTCTGCTCCCTGCAGAACTGGGACCAGGTACCTGCACTGGGAGCTCTGCCTCACTTAGCTGACAAGGAATGAAGGAGGGGCCAGCCAGGGTACCATGAGATCCTACTGCTTTTAAGAAGCCTTTTTCTTGATGCTACTCTGGCAATGTTACTTTAACTGTTTTCTGGAGCTTTGAGAAAAATGTTTCTACCAGTTCTTACAGGTTCAAAGCCTCTGGGGGGGTACAGAGCTCTGAAGCATCTCACTTCACCATCTTGTTTGGGGTGGGAGTACTTTTTTGTTATTTTGTTTTTTTTTAAATGATTAAGGAAAGGAAATGAGGGAGGAAGGAAGATTATTTTTTGCAGTTCTCTCAATCTGAAAATCTTTGATAATGCTATTTCAATGAAAAAATTCACATTTTCCTCAAACACTGTTTATAATTTTAATTAAAGCTGATGAAAAATTCCTGTGTTTTAAATATTTATAAATTATTGTTGAGTCATATTTTTGAACTGTGTATTTTATATGTTTGTGTTAAAGATTTTTTGAATATAACTCTTTTGTATTATTGTTGTGACCCTAGGGAGGAGTTTTTAATATTATAATCTTATCTGGAGATGCTGATATATTAACTTTATAAGAGGTATACTATTACTCCATTAAGAAGTATTACTTTAGAGACTAATATCTCTAGATTAATTGTTTTAAACATAAGCATGTAAACATGAAATGTATATTCACTTTCTAATTAAGAAAACAACATTAATTCCCTGGCTCACTAAGTCCAGACAGGCCTCATTAACACAGCGGGGGTTGCCTTTGGAGTGCCTCCATTACTTTGTACAGGGTGACTCCCCCAACCTCCATGCCCATACTGCTGCTTTGTACATAGTTTCAGTACATAGATTGTTTCCAACTCATTAGTGTTCAGAGAGGTGGTTAGAAAACCAGAAGGCTAACTCACCAGCCACTGCTGAACACCCTTTTGACACTGGGTGGGGAAAGGTCAAGGGGAGTCTCTGCATCTGGCCATAGCACACCTCTCATGGCTGAGAGCATATTCTTACTTTTGCCCTCATTTAATCCTTGATGAAGGAGTGAGATCCTTAAACTGAATATATAGAACATTACTTTACCCCTAATATTTATCCCACCTACCCCCTTTCCCATTTTAACTGTAATTGTCATATTTTAGAACTTAACACAGTGTTGTTACCTTATACAGTATTTCTCAAATATTTCCATTTTAGAACTCTCAACAGTCAGCAAGGGAGAAGGAACTAGTTACTGAGTGCAGAGGGGGAGAATGGTGCTGCCTTAGAGCACAACACTAATGATCTTCCATCACGTGAGCTTTATATAGTATTCCATATTCTTTGTGATCAGTGTGGGAAAATGTAATCTGATGCATGCATCAAAGCTTTTTAAAGAGAGTGAAAATTTAGACTTTTTTTCAACTCCAGAACTCTTCCAGCAAGATTGATTTTCAAGGAAGACCATCCATGTGCATCCAGTGTTTCCACATACCCAAGCATACTATCACATGAAGTTCAATGAACACGTAGCCAATTAGTTCCCGTCTTCCCTAGTCGGCTAAAAACGTTGCCAGAGCAATTGTCTTGAAGGTTACATTCTGTTATGTAATATTCTTGTTCCATTTAGTGTAGAAGAAGACTCTAAACTCCTTAGCCTGCCTGAAAATGCACTCTACAATCTGCCTGGGCCTGCCTTCCGATTCTTAAAACCCATTGCCCTTTTCCTGTATGCTGCGGTGCAATAAACTCTGAACTATTCTCTGAGGAAACATTTTCTTTGCTTATTATAATACTTCCATCTAGAATGCATATTTCTCTATCTTTGCTTGTGGACTTTTTAATCATCTCTAGGGTCCAGTTAAATGCCAAATACTTTTGAAACTTTCCCATGTTTTTCAACCTGAGAGTAATTTTTTCTTTATGTACCTGAGAGTAAAATTTTCTTTGTAAATCTCTCCTAGTTTTTAATGTATTTAACTTATCCTTTCCTTATGTTCCTCATAAATTTGTGGCTTTTTTCTCTTCTGCCAGATTATAAACTGGTTAGGGATGATATTTTACATTTTTCTAAACCCAACATTGTCTATCATATATTCAATACAGTATGTGCTCCATAAACATCTACCAAATTGAACTAAAGTATAATCTTATAGACATATCACTAATCTAGGGACATTGTATTCTAGTTCCAGTGTTGCCATTTCACTTTGAATCACATCCTGAAATTTAATTTTTCTAGTTTTTTTATCCACAAAGTGGGTATAATGCATTATAAAATTGTTGTTAGTTATCACAGAATTACTTTGAACTCATGGGAGCAAAACGGTCAAACTGATATAAAACAATAGTATTTTGCCTCTGAAATATATAAAAGTTTTGAACACAATTTAGAGATGTTTTTGTTTAAGCATCAAATAATCTAGGTGTACAGGACCAAAATACCATATATGTGTGTATGTGTTTATGCATATAATCTTTCACGTTTATAATTTCATTTTATAATGAGATATTAGACCATACTAAGTTTGTTAGAAGGTTGAAATTGTTACAGAAAAATATTGCTTTAGTGTAGTGTTTGAAAGTCTGTGCTCCAATTCTATGTGGCATTTCTTTCAGCATTAGGTAGAAACTTTTGGGTCCAAAAGGAATTCTGTCATACACACACACACACACACACACACACACACACACACACAAAAATCATAAAGTTAAGGAAAAATAGGTTACTTTGTAAATTTAAAGAAAATAAGGACTTTTCAGCCTTCTCCTGAAAACTCTTTTGGGCTATCAGGTTGGATACTCCACTGGCCTCTTTGGAGAGTTAGGAAGAAGTCCTTTAAGCTGCTTTGCAGATGCATCTGGAGGCAATCCTGGAGAAATGAGAGGCTGAAAAAATTCTTCATTCCTAGATCAGTGGTCTCCAAAGTGAATTGTATACTATAATCCAGTGGGTGAGGAAAAATATTAGAACATCTATTTACCTTTATTTTATATACAAATATTTAATGTATAGATTGATAGTAGTGCATATAGCTAACCTATTAAGTATAAAAATATTGAAATGGGGAGTCAGATTTTTTTATATGATAGACTACTATTCTTCAAAAAAAATGGCTGTATGAAGAAGTTCTAGTATAAACAAAATTTAGATATTTTCTTGTGATTTAATCTGATTATTACTCAGTTCTCGAAATTCATCAGCTCTTTGCTTTCCTGTAATGTGCCATATATGATAGGGAAATAGGAGCTTTGCTCTGAGTTCTTTTTCAGAGAAGACTTTTGAAAAGATGCCTCTTTGGGTTGTGGCGTGATAGGTGAGGGGAGGGTGTAGAACCATTAGAATTGCTTTACATAAATTGAGGAAAACAATTTAGAGCTGATTTGTTTGGTTCTTTGTTTTTCCTAAATGGCATCTTTTTAATTAAGATGAACCAGTTAAATTAAGACAAACTCAGTAGAGATTTCAAGTTCATTTTTTTAAATTGAGCTTTTAACATAGTGATTTAAAATTAGACCTGGATTCGAATCCTAATTCTAAATCCTGCTAGGAATGATGTGAGTATAGTAATAGTATCCTCCTCTTAGATTTATTGTGGTAAGTCCAGCACAGTGCCTGACCTATTGTAAGCAAGCTCTCAGTGAGTGTTTATAATTATTATTGTTATGGTGGTGGAGATGAGGAAAAGAGTATTTTTATATTGTAGAGTTTGACCTACTTTAAAAGAATGCAAATGAATAGTAATTCTAAGTTTTTTTAGAGATGGGGAGTTTTTCTGCAAAGTTTCAATATGCATTAATACTATTAGTATTTAAACTGATCCCAGATGCTTCTGTTTATTACCTTCTATGTTGTATTTGAAAAGGATCGTATTTATTCTTTTAGCAAGATTAAATTTAATCTCATGTTGAGACTATTTTAACTTATCAAAGGTCATCTTAAAATGTAGTTTAGGTTCTATGAAGGTTTCTGTGGTACCCTGTCACCAGCTGTAATTCAACATTAGACTGGGTGTTCTAATTTTTCATGCTTTCTGTTCTAGGTCTTTTCATGAGCCTAAATTGTACAAGTATGTCCTAAAACACCAACTTGTTAGGATCATTAATGACTGTTAAATTCACCAGTGTTTCTTGGGGGCTTGGCATGAGTGCTGCTGTCTGTGCATGGAAGATTAGAGTTTAGATGCAACTCTGTGGATCATTTCCCAGGGTGAGATGTCACACGGTTTCACTTTAGAACCCATATGAATAATCTCTGAGAGTGAAAGTAATTAAGAGAAAGCATGATCTTCAGAATGAAGCCAAGTATTCCAAGATTCTGTTTCTAAACTCTTGCTAACTTTGTTTGGCTTATTAATTTATTCATTTGTAAAATGATAGTTTCTGTTGTTAAAATGCTTTATAAAAAGTCCTTACTTTAACAGTCCTATCTACCATGATTTTTAAGACTATGAATAGAAATAATGAAGCAACTCTGAACTTGTCTGTATATGGATGTCATTTTATATGCTTAGTAATACAGATAAATATAGTAATAAACAACCTGAGTTTCTTATGTCATTTTACAAAATGAAACTGTATTCAAGTTGTTCAGAACAGCAAAAATCGCTAGTTTTCATCTGTTTCTGAGATGTGCTGTTTTTATTCCCACATAAATTTGCAGAGGGCTTATGTATGCCACTTGCCTTTCAATATTTTAGAACTTGGCTAGATTCCCCTCATGCTACTTAACTAATTCAACTTGCGTGGAAAGCTTAACTACTACTGAAACTTTAGATTCTGTCTCCTTACCACTTCTTTCTGGTCTTTTAAATTTTACATTCATTAGCTACTTGCTGTTATTTTAATTAGATATGTTTAATTAATACTAAAAATGTATCTGAATTTTGAGCTAGTATGTTACAAGCTTAGTTAGAAATGCCCAAAAAAGGTTTAAAAATAATTTGAAACTACAACATTGATCTACAATTGAAAAGAAACTCTCTCAACTATAAAAATTTCTTACTACTATGCTTATCCAGTGAAGAACTGAATCTTTATATAAATAAATTTTTTTAGTTTCTAGGGTACTAGAATAGCTGGAATGAAATAACTGACAATGTGGAACTGTAACATATAACATACTTTGAAATTTGCTCTATAGCTACTTGTTAAACTATACTTTGAAAGTTATCAGATTTCTGTATATATGTTATATTTCACAATAAGGAAATAACTGAAATGGTGGAACTGTAACCCATAACATTATTTTTAATTTACTCTCTATTTGTTAAATCATACTTTGAAAGTTATCACTTTTCTGTATATATGTTATATTTCACAATAAAAATGTAGAAAACAAACAATGAAAGACAAGATTGAATGTAGGAAGATGTTTACTGCAGTGTTATATATATCATGGCAAAAACATGCAAAAACCAAACTCTTCAACATAGAGGAATCATTAATTAAATGAAGCCACCTTAGAAAAAAGGGGCTGACTGGTACTTGAAATAGTGTGGGCAGATATTGTACAGCATATTTAAGTCATTTTGTTAATACACCTGAACTCCTAACTTTGAGTTCCCTCTGAACAGTTAAGTGGAACACTGAAAACTTTATTATTGCCCTCAAATCCATCTGTTAGGTAATGTCCTAGTCTTGGTTTTACAATGACTACTCTGTTGGCAGTTTTTGCTAGTGTCTTGGTATCTTGTACCCCACTCTTCTTAAACATATACCATTTTTATTTCAGTATGCCAGTAGTTTTCAAGAGGAGATAGAAAACAAGGGCTTATTTCCCTAAGGTGGTGTATCATTTCAGTATTTCTATTCTCTTTAATGAGAATTATAGAAAATTTTCTTGACTTGTGGAAGATGGGGATAATGGTTGTTGTTGATACTCAAAATATGGTGTAGGAAAGCATTATAGGAGGAGACCAGATTTTAAACACTGAGATGCACTTTGGTATACAATCCTATATAGGTATTCAAATACAGAATCCTGGTAAAGAGAAAAGGCATTTTGAGTCTGTAAAAAGTTGGTCCCCCTTCTAGGCTAAATTTAGAAGTACAAAAGATTAAGTGAAAGTCTTAGACTTTTAGTCATAGCTCTTGAGATCTCAAAAAGTGAAATAGGCTAAAAAGATAAAACTATTGAAAAGTCAAGCCGACTTGTTCCTGAATCCCTATGCCTAAGAATAATTCTAGAAGTTTAGCTTTTTGCCTATAAACAGCGTAGAGGAACTTAATTATCTTTGCCATTAAATAGGAGTTGAACACTATACTAGTTTGAAACCCCTGAGATTAAAACTATCCGGAGTCCTAGCTTTGTTATAGTTTATAATCCCTTCCTCCATCTTCCCTTAGGTTAAGGAAATATTCTGTAATAACTGAGGGCTCTCACTTTCACATTTTTCTTAGATTACTTTTATATTTAAATTGATCTCTCTTCCTTAACCCACCAGTTCATTCTTTTACACTTTTCTAAAACATTATTCTACTTATGTATTTTCTGTATTTCAGAAACTGTCCATGATTATTATTATCTGAAGCTCAATGTCTTCTTCAAGATACTCACATTCCCATACCATTATGGTGTATATAATTATTCTGTATTTAACGATTTTGTCTTGCATTCTGTATTATTGTCAGGATGCACTAAATGCCCTGTATTTTTTCCATAAATTACAAAAAATACAGCAGTTGGAGCTCTTTTCTACCACAATTGACATTTAAATCACTTAAATGACACTAGCTGAAAAATCATATGTCCACAAATAGAGATCTGGACAATCCGTTTTGGTTGTTTCTGTAGGTTTTTCTGAGTGAAAACCAAAAGATGAACTGAGAATTAAAAGTACCAAATTTTTATATTCAAGAAAGGAAAAGAGAAAACAAAACCAAACATAACAAAAAAAAAAAAAAAAAAAAAAGAAGGAAAAGACTGTTCTTTGCCCAAAAACCCAAGGCAGGAATAAGTAACCACCATTAATTTAAAATAACTTTGGATCAGTACATATGCTATGAAAATCAGCCAATAAACTACAGCCTCACTCGATTGGCCATGGATGTGGCTACTATAGAGGCTACATTAAAAAATTAGATACCCCTCTCCCCCTGTAAGACAGAAAATCAACAAGGATGTGGAAGATCTGAACAACATAATCAACCAATAGAATCTAATTGGCATATATAGGGCACTCTACCAAAGATAGCAGAATTCACTTTTTTTTTTCAAGTGTCCATTGGAACATTAACCAGGATAGACTGTATCCAGGGCCATGAAACAAACCTCAACCAATTTAAAATAATTGAAGTCATACTGAGTTTGTTCTCTGACCACAGTAAAGTCAAAGTAGAAATAAATAACAGAAAAATAACAGGAAAGAATGAAGCATGTGTCAAAGAGGAAGTCTCAGAGGTGAAAACAGATATACATAGAACTGAATGAAAATGAAAACACAACATACCAAAAATCAAAATATGTGGCAGGCAGATAAATCAGTGCTGATAGGGAAATTGATAGCACTAAATGTAAGCTTATATTAGAATCAAGAAAGTTTTCAAATCAATAACCCAAGTTCCTCCTTCAAGCAACCTAAATTCCTACCTCAAAAAACTAGAAAAGGAAGAATAAAATAAACCCAAAAGAAGCAGAAGGAAGGAAGTAATAAAGAGAAGAACAGAAATCAATACAATAGAAACTAGGAAAATAATAGAGAAAAATCAGTGAAACAAGAAGCTGGTTCTTTGAAAAAAAAAAATCAGTAACATTGCTAAACCCTGGTTAGAGAGAGACAGAGAGACAGAGAGAGAGGAGACAGAGACAGAGACAGAGACCACCAATACCAGGAATGAAATAGTGGGTTTAACTACAGATCCTGCAGCCATTAGGAATGATAAAGGAACACTACGAACAACTCATACATATGATGACTTAGTAGAAATGAATTAATTCATTGAATACTACAAACTACCAAAACTGAACCAAGGTGTGATAGATAATAGGAATAGCCCTTTCATTATTATTATTATTATTATTATTTGATTTCTCTTTAAATTTTTATTTGTTTTATGGTGGTTTTTTTGTTTGTTTGTTTGTATTTCTGTTACCGATTCAGCTTCCAGGTTCTTGGCTGTGCCGCAAGATGTAATTCAAGGGCAAAGCACAGATAGAGCAAGCAGGTAGAAAATTTACTGAGTACACCTGCAGAAAGGGAGAATGCGGGCACTCTTGCAAGATGCTAGAGGCAAGAGGCGAGAGGCCTGAATAGCCCTTTAACCATTAAAATATGAAAGTGTAATTAAAAAGCTCCTAAAAAAAAAGAAATCTCCAGGCCCAGATTTCACTGTAGAATTCTTCCAAACACTCAAAGAATTAACATTAATTTTACAGTCTCCTCCAGAAAGAAGAGGAGAGAATGCTGACACATTTTATAAAGTTAGTATTACCCTGATACCAAAACCAGACCATGGCAATACAGAAAACTATAGATCAGTATTTCTCATGGGCTTAAATACAGAAATCCTCAATAAGTATCATAGAACCAGAAGGAATTATAATTAGTATCTTTCTTTAGAGATTAATAATCAAAGACTGTACTTTAGTGGCAATCAAAATTCAATGCTCTTTTGTATACTCCTTCTACTATAGTCTCCAAGATGAACTGATTTATAGTCAAATTCAGCAGGTTTTTGTAGTTTCATTTTGTTCTCTTCATTTGTATCATGGATGTTTTTCAAATATAAGAGAATCACTTTTGTAAATTGGACCAAATTCTCAAATAGTTTTTAAAAATTGTACTTTCTCTCATTTGTCTTTTTTGACAAAGGATATGCACCTTTTCTTAAATTTTCAGTTTATAGTATTGAACTTAAATAAGCTGAAGTTCACCTCTCTTTAACGAGGAATCTTAAAATTTTATTGCAATGTGTTCATGATTAAGTTAAAATTTCCTCTTTATGACCTGTTGGCTATAAAACTGAAATCAATTTCAATTAAAGTAATCTACCATAGCCCCTTGGCATTTACAAGCAAGGTCCTTAGAATTTTGCAATGGTAGATTTTTTAAAAAATGAGTACTTTACTTCTAAGTAAAATATGGCATAATATGTATCAAAAGATGAAGTATTTGTTTTGATTTATACACTGTAATTCCACATCATGTTCTTTTCTTTAAAAAGACATCTTGTATCTGTTTGAAATAATTTCTCTCAGTTTCAGGCAAAATACATTCCTAGAAGTTTAAAATTAAACCTTTTCCCCTAAATTAAGGCGATAATTTTCTGCAAAAATAAAATGTTTACCAAGGGAGTCACATATCTTACCATAGGTCACATCTGTTTTAAAGGAAGAAAATGAAAGTCCTCTTTAAATTTAGTTAGTGATAGAAGTCATGTTGCTATTTGGCACATAATAAATCTTGATTTAATAATAAATGGTGATAGTTGCATAACCTTTTTTGCATTGTTGTACTTTTGTTTACACTTGGAGTTTCCAAGGCCAGCATGCAGGGATTTGCTTTATTGCTTCTTAATTAGGTTACCAACAGTTAGAATAAGCAAGAAGATGCCTGGTTTATGGCATTGCAGTATGTCTTGATAGGCTTCCCTTGATCATGGTTAAAATAAAGAAAGAAAGAAAGAAAATAATTATGTTCTTTCATAATTATACTCTCTCTGTATATTAGAACTCTTTGTTTAGAGTCAAACATTGAAAAGTAATAATATACATGTTAAATAAATGGAATATATATTTAGAGCCCTTTAAAAAGGATTACAAGCATTCCTAGGTACAAATTATCTTTTATTTTCAATTTCAGGTTCACTGCTTAACCTACTCTTGAGAAATACTAACATCCTTTAAGCTTTAAAACACTCCCTAATGTGTTTATAGTATAGATAGGAATAGCTTTAAGGCAAACCCTTGCAGTCATTGCCCTTAATCACATAACAAATATTTATTGAACACCTGGTTTAATTATGTATAAAGCATTGTGATAAGAATCTTTAGGGAGTCATTTCAGCAAAGATTTGTTGAGCATATGTTATATGCCAGGAAGAAAAATATAAGACTATTCCTTTTCCTTAATGTTTAATATAATGAGGGTGGATATATGTGTACACAGGAGAAAAACCTAATAATCCATGTGTCACAGCCCATGAGGGCCATGCCAGTCCAGAGGCCAAAGAAGACAATGAGCATTTTCTGATAAAATGAACTTTTTTTAAAAAAAATTTTATTGGGATTGTTCAGATACCATACAATCATCCAAAGATCCAAAGTGCACAATCAGTTGCCCCCAGCACCCTCACACAGCTGTGCATCCATCACCACACTTAATTTTTGTTCAATTTTAGAACCTTGTCATTACTCTAGACAAGAAATAAAGTGAAAGATGAAAAAAGAAAAAAAAAAAAAAGAAAAGAAAAAGAAAAGGAAACTCGAATCCTTCCATATCCCTAACCAACCCCCCTCAATTGTTGACTTGTGGTGTTGGTATAATACATTTGTTACTGTTTATGAAAGAAGGTTGAAATACTACTAACTGTAGTATATAGTTTGCAATGGGTATATATTTCTTCCCTATATGCCCCTCTATTATTAACTTCTAATTGTATTGTCATACATTTGTTCTGGTTCATGGAAGAGTTTTCTAATATTTGTACAGTTAATCATGGACATTGCCCACCACAGGATTCAGTTTTATACATTCCCATCTTTTGACCTCTAGCTTTCCTTCTGGTGACATATATGACTCTGAGCTTCCCCTTTCCACCTCATTCACACACCATTCGGCACTGTTAATTATTCTCACATCTTGCTACTAACACCTCTGTTCATTTCCAAACATCTAAGCTCATCCTAGTTGAACATTCTGCTCATTCTAAGTGACTGCTCCCCATTCTTGAGCCTCGTTCCATATCTTGGTACCTTATATTTCATGTCTATGAGTTTACATTTTATAATTAGTTCCTATCACTGAGACCCTGCAATATTTGTCCTTGTGTGTCTGGCTTATTTCACTCAGTATATTGCCCTCGAGGTTTTGTCATCAACCCATTTTTTTTTTTTTTAAGATGGTTTTGGTCACACACCATACATTGCATCCTAAGTAAACAATTGATGGTTCTCTGTATGGTCACATATTTATGTGTTCACTGCCTTCACCACTATCTATATAAGGGAATCTACATTTCTTCCACAAGGCAGGAGGGAGAGTCAAAGAAGGTAGAGAGGCAAAAGAAAGAGAGAGAGAAAAAAATGACAGCTAGGAAGCAGCAAAAGGAAAAATAACCTTAAATCAAAGTAAAGAGTCAGACAAACACCACCAATGTCAAGTGTCTAACATGCCTCCCCTATCCCCCCCTTTTATCTGCATTTACCTTGGTATATCGCCTTTGTTACATTAAAGGAAGCATAATACAATGATTTTGTTAGTTACAGTCTCTAATTTACATTGATTGCATCCCTCCCCCAATGCCTTCCCATTTTTAACACCTTGCAAGGTTGACATTTGCTTGTTCTCCCTCGTAAAAGAACATATTTGTACTTTTTATCACAACTGTTGAACACTCTAGATTTCACCAAGTTACACAGTCCAGTCTTTATCTTTCCTCCTTTCTTCTGGTGTCTCACCTTCCTCTCTCAACCTTCCTCTCTCAACCATATTCATAGTTATCTTTGTTCAGTGTACTTACATTGCTGTGCTACCATCTCCCAAAATTGTGTTCCAAACCATGCACTCCTGTCTTCTCCTGTCACTCTGTAGTGCTCCCTTTAGTATTTCCTGTAGGACGGGTGTCTTGTTCACAAAGTCTCTCATTGTCTGTTTGTCAGAAAATATTTTGAGATCTCCCTCATATTTGAAGGACACCTTTGCTGGATATAGGATTCTTGGTTGGCGGTTTTTCTCTTTCAGTATCTTAAATATATCACACCACTTCCTTCTTGCCTCCATGGTTTCTGCTGAGAGATCCGCACATAGTCTTATTAAGCTTCCTTTGTATGTGATGGATTGCTTTTCTCTTGCTGCTTTCAGGATTCTCTCTTTGTCTTTGACATTTGATAATCTGATTATTAAGTGTCTTGGCGTTGGCCTATTCATCTCTATTCTGTTTGGAGTATGCTGCACTTCTTGGATCTGTAATTTTATGTCTTTCATAAGAGATGGGAAATTTTCATTGATTATTTCCTCTATTATTGCCTCTGCCCCTTTTCCCTTCTCTTCTCCTTCTGGGACACCAATGATACATACATTCTTGTACTTTGTTGCATCCTTAAGTTCCCGGAGACGTTGCTCATATTTTTTCACTCTTTTCTCCATCTGCTCCTTTGCATGTAGGCTATCAGGTGTTTTGTTCCCTAGTTCCTGAGTGTTTTCTTCTGTCTCTTGAGATCTGTTATTGTATGTTTCATTTTTGTCTTTTGTCTCTTGTGTTGTGCCCTTCATTTCCTAAGCTAGTTGTTTTTTTGAACTTTCGATTTCTGCCTTATGTATGCCCAGTGTTTTCTTTACAGCCTCTATCTCTTCTGCAAAATCTTCTCTAAACTTTTTTAATTGATCTAGCATTAGTTGTTTAAATTCCTGTATCTCAGTTGAAGTGTACGTTTGTTCCTTTGACTGGGCCATAACTTCGTTTTTCTTTGTGTAAGTTGTAGTTTTCTGTTGTCTAGGCATCTGACCTCCTAGGCCAGCCCAATTGGGTTTTCCCAGACGAGAACAGGCTCAGGCCACGGAGGGAGGAAATATTCAGTATCTGGTTTCCCTGATGGTTTTTCTTAGAGAACTGACACATCCGTGCTTTTCTGCCCAGCAGGTGCACCTGTCAGCCTGTCACCGGCTGGTATAAGGAGGTGTGGCCTGTGGCTCTCCTCCCCCAAGCTTTGGGGTCTGGTTCTGGTAAGGCAGGCAGTAGAGCTGGGCCCCTCCCTTTCCTCTTGGGAAGCTATGCCCCCTCTGGAGAGGTCTTCTGCATATCAATAAGTTCTTTGTTTCTCTGACTCTGCTGATCAAAGTGTTTTGATTTTAAAATGGCTGAGGCTTTCTTTACTGCACAGCGCTGCAGGCTGAAAACAGCTGAGGTTTTCTCCACAGAGAGATCCTCTGGGCTTCCCGTCCTGAGACAGATATGTCCCCCGACTCTCCCAAGATCAGTTGTCACCAGAAGCCTCTGTGTGCTTGTTGGGGATTCACTGTCTGTATTGAGCAGTTAATATTAAAACCCTGGTTGGAGCTGGGCTGAGAGAGTGCTGCTTTCTAGCACCGTGAGGCTTCCATGAGGGAGGGGCTCTCAGCTCTTGGCTCTCAGCACGTGTCCGCGGTTTTTACTTACAGATTTTATGCTGCGATCTTGGGCATTCCTCCCAATTCAGGTTGGTGGATGATTAGTGGACAGTCACGTTTGTCTCCCTGCTGTTATTCCAGGTTATTTATAGTTTTTTGGTCATTTATGAATTGTTCTAGAGGGGCACTAACAGTCTTCCACTCCTTTCTATGCCGCCATCTTAGCTCCTCTCTGATACATGAACTTTTATTCAGGGCTTTCTTACAGGGTGAGAAGTCGTGGAGAGATCATGACAGCTATCTCAGGCCAGGCGGGAAGTGACCGCACATTGCAAAGAGGACAGAAAGCCTTTTATGAGGGTTTAACACAAAGATATTCCTAAGGGTGGGGGGAGCATAGATGCAGAATCAGGTCACTCTGACCTGAGGGGGGGTATAGGAAGGACTAGAATAACACTTGAACAATTACATTTTGCTCTTTTTGTGAGACTAAGCCTCTCACATTTTAAGGTCATTTCACCCTTTTTTCTCTTTACTGGCTTACAAAGACAATAGGTTAAACATTTAGCTGCCTGGGTCACACAGACTGCTGTGCACTAAAGATCTGCAGACCTGTTTTCCTCAGGCCATGGGTTGCCACACCATGGCTGTAAATTATCAATATTGACTCTCAATTTGTGGGGAGAGTTTCAAGGAGTGGGGAGTGGTTTGCAATAAATGTAAATAGCCTCAAAAGTGATGGGACTTAAGTGATTAAGATAATTTTGATAATGGAAGGGTTTAGGTACTGCATTGTGCTAGAGGAGAAAGAATGAAATTATAGGAATGGTAAAGAAGAGGATAGGAACTCAAGGAATGTGAATAGATCAGTTTGATTGGAGTACAGGCTTCATTGTAGAAGATTAGTGAAAGGTGTGAATAAAAAGGCATTGGAGACCAGATGGTGGAGGGTTGTGCATTTGGACTGTATTATGGGAATGAAATAATTAACGCTGAGTTCTTTTGACTTTTAGAGGTAATTTCCTTATATATATTTATTTTAGAAAGATTAGAATATACAGATGAGTAAAATGTAGAAAATAAAAACATGAAATAGAGATTTTTAGAAGTACTCATCTGGTTTTATACAGGATAGAAGAAATAAAATGAGTGACTGAAGGCAGAGGCCAGTCAAGTGAGTTATAGTTGACCTCTTTCCCTCCCCCCAACCCCCACATACCCCTCCTCATCAATTGGTGGCAGAAGCTTAAAATCTGAGGAGTCAGAGCCAAGTCAAGTTTGGGATCTGAATTAACCTGAGACCAGCTTTAAAAATTTGAATTTGGATTAGATGTTACACATTACTTTTCTGTTCTGGATCTTGAAAACATTCTTTATTGAGAACTCAGGTATTTGAAGATGGATGAAGTGAGCTCAACTTTGAAAGCAGCCTTATGTTAGTTGATTGCTGTACATTTAACTGAGTACAAACCTTTAGGAGCATCATTGGTGGTGTGAGTGAGGAGTCCGGATGTTTTTACCAGTGCTTTAATGCCGTTTTTGTCTTCATGTCTGAATTCTTTAACCACCCCAAAATTGAGAACGTCAAGGAATCGTTATTCCTGACTATAAGCTATTGGTTGCTGTTTCCTTTAATTCCATATATCCACAAAGGATCTGATATCATCTATATCAGAACACTAGTTTATATAGATGATACAAACTCTTGAATGATATGAATGAACTGGCAATTATATAAATAGTGCAAAGGGACTGAATTGCATCCACATGCTCATCTCTGTAACTGGAAAGTCAACTGACTGACCTTTGCAGCAACTTTTGCCATTGCTAATGGCTGATCATGCTCTGAATTGCCCATGATTTCCTTAAGTACAGCATGGAGGTTCTGCCCTGACAGGCTGGAGATTCTCCGGTGAATTCTTCAAGGTCATAATAGCAGGTCTAATATCTTGAGTTTGGAAATCACTGGCTGCCTTTCAGATGCCTTGATGGAGGCAGAATGGAACTTCGTCCATCTGTTGGATGCAAGGACCACTCCTGTTGATTTGATGGCTGTGTGTATCTCTTGCTTGGGTACCAGTTCTGGCTTGAGCCAGTGATATTCTATATACCTCAAGTCCATCCTCTGGAGATTCTTCTCTTCACTCCTGTGACCTCCTCCACACCCCTTTCGTTCCATTTGTAGATGTTATTCTTGAGTATGTTTTTTTTTAAAACCATACTATGTCCCTGTTTTTAAATACCAACCCGACTTCCTATCCCATACTGATTTAGAATTAGGAAATAATTAGAGTGTGGAGTGAATTATGTTTTCTTTTGTTCTATTAATTAAACAGGATGCTGCTGCTTACCCGTAATATGCTAAGTGGTATCTTGGATTTATGATTCCTGACTAGAAAAGTTACTGGCACTGTAGTATTGGGAGGTGAACTCCTGTGGCTATTGTACGAGGCTATTGTAATGCTGGGGTGAGAAAACAAAATTAAAGGATGTCATATCTATGGATTTAAGGTTTAAGCAGGTATTTTCTTTCAGTTTTATTTCTCAGTCATTATAAGTTTCAAGTTCTAGACAAATGTAGTTGTCTTTCCCTCAGAGAAAACAATGGAAGGGGTCTGAAGGCAGCAGTCTTGCTCTTCATTGATAGAGAAAGAAGGAATACTCCATCTGGAGGTATCTCACCTAGTCATTGTTTTCAAGCTTTACTTTTGTTCACTGAAATTTAAAAAGTGTATGTTTGGTCCTATGTTATGTAATCTGAAAGTAGTATCATTTTATTAAATATGTTCTTGAAAGAGGCACAGCATTTTCTATTGCTCATTATCACTGTGAACATAAGTTTTAAAACATTGAGCTACGTATTTCAAGATATTAAAAATTTCAACTTCAGTGTGTCTCAACCAGGCCATAGAAAACTATGTGCTGGCATGCATACGTGTGTGTGTGTCTATATATAGAGAGAGACACACACATACTCTAAAAACACTGTAAACATCTATTTAATCAGTAAAGAAAAAGATAACCAGAAATTGCAAATTCAAATTATTTAATACTGAGTGCAAGATCTAAGGACTTGAAATCACTGCACTGTCAAGGGGCTTGTCCACATTTTCGGTGATTCAAGATAAAATATCTTTAAATAAACTTACTCAGTGCTGGAGACCAAACTGTGCTGAGCTGATAACACCTTAAGAATATACTTCAAACATTCTCTGAGTTGAAATATTACTTTTTACTTTAGATGTCTCTAAAGATGGTAGAAGTCAGTTTACTGGTACTATTGAGTGAGACTGACAGTAAGACTAGAAAAATGGGTGGAAGAAAGAATTCCATTTGAGCCACTCTTTCATATCACTCTGTTTCATTCCACTTTGCTAGAAAGGTCAATTTTTTTTTTTCATTTTTATTGAGATTGTTCAGATACCATACAATTATCCAAAGATCCAAAGTGTACAATCACTTGCCCCTGGGTACCCTCATACAGCTGTGCATCCATCACACTTAATTTTTGTTCAATTTTTAGAAACTTTTCATTACTCCAGACAAGAAATAAAGTGAAAGATGAAAAAAGAAAAAAAGAAAAGGAAACTCTAATCCTCCACTATCCCTAACCAACCTCCCTCAATTGTTGACTCGTAGTATTGATATAGTACATTTGTTACTGTTTATGAAAAAAATGTTGAAATACTACTAACTGTAGTATATAGTTTGTAATAGGTATATAGTTCTTCCCTATATGCCCCTCTATTATTAACTTCTAATTGTATTGTCATACCTTTGTTCTGGTTCATGGAAGCGATTTCTAGTATTTGTACAGTTGATCATGGATATTGCCCACCATAGGATTCAGTTTTATACATTCCCATCTTTTGACCTCCAGCTTTCCTTCTGGTGACATATATGACTCTGAGCTTCCCCTTTCCACCTCATTCACACACCATTCGGCGCTGTTAGTTATTCTCACGTCTTGCTACCAACACCCCTGTTCATTTCCAAACATTTAAGTTCATCCTAATTGAACATTCTGCTCATACTAAGCAACCACTCCCCATTCTTAAGCCTCATCCTATATCTTGGTACCTTATATTTCATGTCTATGAGTTTACATATTATAATTAGTTCCTGTCAGTGAGACCCTGTAATAATTGTCCTAATGTGTCTGGCTTATTTCACTCAGTATATTGCCCTCGAGGTTTTGTCATCACCCATTTTTTTTTTAATATGGTTTTGTTCACTCACCATACATTCCATCCCAAGTAAATAATCGATGGTTTTCTGCATGGTCATACATCTATGTGTTTACCACCTTCACCAATATCTATATAAGAGCATCTACATTTCTTCCACAAGGCAGGAGGGAGAGTCAAAGAAGGTAGAGAGGCAAAAGAAAGAGGAAAAAAAAAAAATGACAGCTAGGAAGCAGCAAAAGGAAAAATAACCTTAAATCAAAGTAGAATAAAGAATCAGACAATACCACCAATGTCAAGTGTCTAACATGCCTCCTCTATCCCCCCCTTATCTGCATTCACCTTGGTATATCACCTTTGTTACATTAAAGGAAGCATAATACAATGATTCTATTAGTTACAGTCTCTAGTTTATGCTGATTGCATCCCTCCCCCAATGCCTCCCCATTTTTAACACCTTGCAAAGTTGACATTTGCTTGTTCTCCCTCGTAAAAGAACATATTTGTACATTTTATCACAATTGTTGAATACTCTAGATTTCACCAAGTTACACAGTCCCAGTCTTTATCTTTTCTCCTTTCTTGTGGTGTCTCACATGCTCCCCACCTTCCTCTCTCAACCGTATTCATAGTTACCTTTGTTCGGTGTACTTACATTGTTGTGCTACCATCTCCCAAAATTGTGTTCCAAACCACGCACTCTTGTCTTCTATCACCCTGTAGTGCTCCCTTTAGTATTTCCTGTAGGACAGGTGTCTTGTTCACAAAGTCTCTCATTGTCTGTTTGTCAGAAAATATTTTGAGATCTCCCTCATATTTGAAGGACAGCTTTGCTGGATACAGGATTCTTGGTTGGCGGTTTTTCTCTTTCAGTATCTTAAATATATGACACCACTTTCTTCTTGCCTCCATGGTTTCTGCTGAGAGATCCACACATAGTCTTATGAAGCTTCCTTTGTATGTAACGGATCACTTTTCTCTTGCTGCTTTCAGGATTCTCTCTTTGTCTTTGACATTTGATAATCTGATTATTAAGTGTCTTGGTGTAGGCCTATTCATATCTTCTGTTTGGAGTACGCTGCGCTTCTTGGATCTGTAATTTTATGTCTTTCATAAGAGATGGGAAATTTTCATTAATTATTTCCTCTATTATTGCTTCTGCCCCCTTTCCTATCTCTTCTCCTTCTGGGACACCAATGATACGTACATTATTGTACTTTGTTTCATCCTTGAGTTCCCGGAGACGTTGCTCATATTTTTTCATTCTTTTCTCCATCTGCTCCTTTGCGTGTAGGCTTTCAGGTGTTTTGTTCTCCAGTTCCTGGGTGTTTTCTTCTGCCTCTTGAGATCTGCTGTTTTATGTTTCCATTGTGTCTTTCATCTCTTGTGTTGTGCCTTTCATTTCCATAGATTCTTCTAGTTGTTTTTTTGAACTTTTGATTTCTGCCGTATACATGTCCAGTTCTTCCTTTACAGCCTCTATCTCTTTTGCAATATCTTCTCTAAACTTTTTGAACTGATTTAGCATTAGTTGTTTAAATTCCTGTATCTCAGTTGAAGTGTACGTTTGTTCCTTTGACTGGGCCATAACTTTGTTTTTCTTAGTGTAGGTTTTAATTTTCTGTTGTCTAGGCATGGTTTCCTTGGTTATCCAAATCAGGTTTTCCCAGACCAGAACAGGCTCAGGTCCCAGAGGGAAGAAATATTCAGTATCTGGTTTCCCTGCGGGTGTGTCTTAGAAAATTGCTCCACCCTTTGATGCCTCGGGTCACTGTGCTTTTCTGCCCAGTAGGTGACGCCTGTTAGCCTATAATTCTTGACTGGTGTGAGGAGGTATGGCCGTGTTCCCCCAGGCTCTGGGGTCTGGTTCTGAATGGAAAGGGCCCCACCCCTTTCCTCCTAGAGAAGACATACCCCCCAGGTGGAGGTCATTAGCATTTCAATGGTCTTTCTCTCTGCTTGTGCTGTCTCCGCCCTTCCCCAAGTCACAGCTCTGGAAACTGAAAATGACTGGGGCTTTCTCCACTGAGCCGAAAAAGGAACAGTCCCCTTCAGACCCAGTCCAAGGTGACCCCCTGGCTCTCCCAGGTCAGTCGTCACCCAAAGCGTACCTGTAGTGAGCAGTTCACACTCGCTACTTAAAACCCCTGTTGGAGCTCAGCTGAGCTATATTCGCTTGCTGGAAGAGAGCTTCTCTCTGGCGCCACGAGGCTTTGCAGCTCGGGCTATGGGGGAGGGGGTCTCACGACTTGGTTCCGCAGGTTTTACTTACAGATTTTATGCTGTGTTCTCGGGCTTTCCTCCCAATTCAGGTTGGTGTATGATGAGTGGATGGTCTCATTTGTCCCCCCGCAGTTATTCTGGGTTATTTACTAGTTGTTTCTGGTTTTTTGTAGTTGTTCCAGGGGGACTACTTAGCTTCCACTCCTCTCTATGCTGCCATCTTGCCCCCTTTCCCAGAGATTTTTTCTCAATTTTTTTTTATTCTGTGTTTAATGAAGTCATTTTGATGAGAACTAAAGTTGATGGAGGCAAAAGCATAACCTGGCAATCTTGATTCTGCCAAAAGTCCACATCTACCCAAGAGCCCTGGCACTGAGAATGGAGCCAATATGTGTATCCTCAAAGGTTCCCTTTCATGAAAGCACATTTCACAATTGGCAGTTATGGCCCAATCCTGCAGACTGAAACTAAAGTATATCTCTACCCATGCAAAAAAATAAAAAAAGGCACTTAAGTATATGGTATTCAGTGCAGTGGTCCCATATACTCAGTTCCATTTTCAGTCATATCAAAGTTGTAGAACTGACTGGTAGCCCATTCTAAAAGTTAAGAAAATAATTTAAGAACTATGAGTAGAAGTATAATGGGATTGAGAGGTGACTGTAAGTGAGGAAACAGATTATGGGGGGAAAAGCTGTACTCTTAAGTTATGTGTTAATTATGATGATCCCTCCCAGGATATTTTTTGAACACTAGTTTAACATTTCTGGATTTATATTATCTTCTTTCTGCCTTCCAGGATTAAATCTTAAGGCAATGCAACAAGGCTTAAAATATGGAATTCAGTGTTTTAGCTTCATATTTTGAAAACCTAATTTTAAAGTCACCCATTTAAGTTTAGCTATTATAAATATGCTTTAAAATCCTATGAGGTATGGAGGAATGAACATGGATTTAAAAAATTAAGACCTAGGTTAGCTCTGATATGTAATTGGCTGTGTGAACCAATGAGCATTATTTAATTTCTCTGAACTGAAGTTTTCTTCTTTGGACTATGAGATAAACATACCTTCTCTTCCTTACAGTGTTATATCAAGATCAAATGGGAAAGCTCTTTTAAGAGGAACATGTAGAAAAGACCCTCTAAAAAAGTATTAGTTCATTAAACCAAAGTTTCTCAACCTCAGCACTATTAGCATTTGGGGCTGAATAGTTCTTTGTTCTGGGGGGCATTGAAGCATGTTTAGCAGCATTTCTAACTTTTAACCACCAGAAGCCAATAGCCATCTCCCTTCCCCTAGTTGTGACAATTAAACATGTCTCCAAACATTGCCCTGGGGGACAAAATCACCCCTGGTTAAGAACCATTGCTTTAAACCAAAGAAAGGATTACTTCTAGTAATGCAGTTTGTTTAATTTCACCATATTAGAGCTCTGTTATGTGTATATTGTATCCATAGAGCAAGGGTCAGCAAACATGGCCCAATCCAGCCCCTATGGCCCAACCTAGCCCAAGATTTGTTTGGTGTTAAAATTTAAAACGTATCATTTATGTATTGTCTATGGCTGCTTTTGTACTACCCAGACATAGAAGAATAGTTGTATGACATGGCGCCCAAGCTGAAAATATTTATTCTCTGTCCATACAGAAAAGATTTGCCAACCCCTGATTTAGAGAGTTTTAGAGTATTTTGACAGAATAGTCTTTACTGTATATACTGAACTATGAGTGATAGTGAATGCTAAAACTTAAAATTAATGTTTGGTTTTAAGTGAAGGTTTTGGTGAAAAAGTATTTCAATTTTCACAAGTATATAAATTGGTTATAAATTTATAATTAGGTGTAAATTAGGGTACATTTAAAGCAAAATATACATGTATCTGTGCTGGCTGTTATATAAACACACAGTTTAGCACATTAATTAAAAACAAAATCTTTGGAGTCAGATTGCTTTAGTTTACATCCTGGCTCTACTATTCAGTGATCTTGGGCAGTCAGTTAACCTCTGTCCCTCAGTTTCCTCATCTGAAAAAAATGGGAATAATATTAAAACCTGTGAGCATTAAATAAATTAATACATGCAAAGCATGTAGAACAGTGTTTGGCATGTGATAAGTACTATATTTATTATTGTTATAGCCAGTTCCAGAAATTAACTCATTTGATATTTGGTCTGAAATATATTACATGGCAGTGTAATGCAAATGTGTGAATATGCAATAGTTGTTTTTACAGTGAAATGTAGGCAAATAATTTCACTTATTTCTTCTAATGCCTCTAATCCTTGGTGCCACTGAACATATCTGTCCTGTTCTTCTCTGCTCAATTTCTGGATGGATTAGGAAAAAGTTGAATTGGCTTCTAGCCAGGTTCTTTATTTAATTCCAGCCAGAAATTGGTTTTGAGTCACAAAAAAAATGTTGTCACCCCAGGTCTCACCATCACTAGAAAACAAATTACCTCTAAAAAAACCAAAACAAAACATTACGGCTTTTCAACATGTTTTTCGCTTTCTGTGCCCTCTCTGGGATGCTTACGCCAGTGCATGTAAAGCTCTGCTTTGTAGTAATAAGAAGTATCCATCAAATTTTAGGAAACCCTGGGCACAAGCCTCCTCTGGCTTCCTAGAAATGCATATTTTAATACCGTTTTCTATTTTTGGAGTATCATTTTGTCCCAAAGTACAAAAATGATTACAAATGATCCTATTAATCTCTTGAATAATATTAAACTGTTATTGTTTCCTTATTTTTCAGGTGAAAAATGAAAAACAGAATTTGTCAGGAAATACTAAGATGAAATTTTTATTCACATTTTTTTTCCCCCGGGACATCCTGGTTATGTTAGGACTGCCATGAATATTATAATTGGTCAGTTAGCAACTTATTAAATTCCTCTGTAAATGAGACATGATGTCAAATAATATAGAATTTGAAAGGAAATATAAGAAATGTATTTTATCCTCAAGGGGTTTACTGAACATATGGGAAAATCTCAATACATTTATGGGAACTTAAATAACAACTTAAAAATCACAATATTCTAAAAGTATTCCCAGAAAGGCCACACAATTATTCATACTAATTATCAAGTGAGTTGTATAGACATTGAGTATTTTATGTTCAGAGAAGAGATTGTTCATAATGTACTAGACTATATTTGTCCTGAATTTCACAAGCTTTTAGGGTCTTCTAATTGTCAGGCATTGTATTAATTACTGGGGGTCATAAACAAGACAGTGCTTTCCCTCTGGGACCTTCTAATTTGGTGAGAGAGAAACTTTTCTTAATATTGACAGGGACACAGTAAATGCCTTAGTAAAGATTATAGAAATAGTAAGGATAGAGAGAGTAATTTTGCCTGAGAGGAATGAAAATGTCTTCATGTGAGCTTCTGAAAAAGTCTTATTCTAACATAATCCTTTTCTACCTAAATAACTTGCCATGAAGAACATTTATCAAAGTTTTTTCTTTTTTTTGAGATTTTCATCCTTAAAATAATGTGCACAAGTGCACTAAATACTACATCATCTCAGTGAAGAAAGCAGAGATGAGAACTATTTGCTTATCATTAAACAGATGTGTATTATATAATAAAAAATGCAAATGTTTATGTTAAAAATTCACATATTTGTGGCATTTCATGATGATTTCACATATATTATCAATTTCACATTGATTATACCTAAAAGGTAGTTATCTTCATCCTTATTTTTCAAATGAGGAAACTGAGGCTCATAGAGTTTATGATTTATTAACTCTAGGTCACATGACCAGCAAGTCCACATATTCCACCTAATATGTGGAATCCAAGTCTCCTAAACCCTAGTCTACTGCCCTTTCTGCTCTAATATGTGTTCTCCTTGGCAGCAGCAGCAGCAAACATTTTTTGACCGTTTACGATGAGTCAGCTACTCTGCCAGGTGCTTTGATGTGTCACTTTGTTTACAAAAACCCTGTGAGATAGTACCTCAAAAGATCTATCTAAAGATTTAACTTTCTTTGGTTCTTTGAATAAATGTAAAATCATAATTTGTTATTCAGGCAGGTAAGTATTGATCTTAAGGTGTAGCATTATTTTAACAATTCCTCACTCCTCGTTAGGATTCTTAAGTCCCTTTAGAATTCATTCCAAAAAATACAAAGATGTCTCAGTGATATTTCCTATTATTAAATATCCAGTTAGTGAATATTTTACCTTCTGTGTCTTTTTTCTCTGCTTTTAAACTTTTGGTAGTTCCATTACTGTTTAGTTTGTACCTCAAACAGAAACCAAGCAAAAAGCAAGAAAAGAAATTCCGTTTTGCTGCTTGTCAGTAACCAGTGAGGGATTGAGGATAAGGGATGGAAGATGGGGAGGGGAGAGGGAAGTCTTCTTACCTAAAGAAATTTTTGGAACTTAGCAAGACATTAGGGTCACTTCATAGTCACTCTAGGTGGGCTAAAAATTGGTCCTCTTTTGAGTTAGGTTCTTTAAATATTCTTTTAATTTGGAGGGGATGTTGAGTGTTATGCAGAAAAGGGGTAGAGGAAGAGGGGTAGTTATCTGTATTCACTGTATTCTGCTTTAGTCTTGTGTCTTGTATCATGGTCGATGTTTTGTAGCATTACCCAATGCTAGGCAGAGAACCATAGCTCTCAGTGTCAGATTTAGTGATTCAAACAGCATCATTTCTCCTCTTTGTGGAAAACATGGAGAATTTAGAATTGTCCTTGAATACTTGTTGAAGTAATTGCAAAGATTACTTAGTATTTGTGCCTTTGTGAGGCTTTGAATATTCAGTTTAAACAAGACTTTATTGATCATCTTTGTGTGTCTATTTGTGCAAGACTTTCTGTCAGGATAACATTGATCATATTGGGAAGGCAAGACGTGGTTATGGATTTATTGTTTAGGTATATTGTAAAAAGTATCATTTTCATTTTGCTATCTGCCACAGGTTTTTAAAGAGTATAAAACAAACTTGTAGAAAATTTCCTGGTCCTAGAAGTGTTTCATCAGCCTTCAATAATCTATGAAGAATGGGTGAAATATAATGTGCATGATATTTTGATATGTGAAATGGTTACATAATAAAAGGTTTTTTGTGATTTAATGTCACAATAAGGGATACAGGGAGAATATATTTTGTTAGAAATCTAGGAGATGCATTATGGAAGATAAATGAGTGGCAGTATGAATTCATGGTTAAAATCATGAGCTTTGCATCCAGAGTACTTGGATTGAAATCCTGGCTCCACCATTTGCTAGCTATGTGAGCCTGGGGAAATTAGTTAACCTCTCTGGGCCTCAGTTTCCTCATTATAAAATGGAGATAATTATGGTTGAACTCACAGAGTTGTTTTAAGGATTAAATTAGTTAGTATGTGCCTGATTTAGGTAGTGTAAGTGCTGTTTTGCTGTTTGCTATCATTGTTATTAGTTGATGAAGGCCTTGTAGAAGAGATTGGAAATGAGTTAGACCTAATGCAGCTCTGTAGGATTTGATTAGAAAAGAATTTGAAAGTGACTCAGTTAAATGTAGAGAGAATGTTGATGGCATGTTTGTGTAGGCAGACATGTGTCACATGGTGGTTAAACACAAAGCTTTGGAGTTCAAAGACCTCCGTTCAAATCACAGCCATTCCATATACTCATTTTGTGACTTTGGGTATAACCTTTCTAAACTTTAGTCTTTATAATATGAGGACAATAATGGTGATAACTTTATAGGATTATTGTGAAAATTTTAAGAGAGTTTTCATGTGGAACACTTAGGATGTTACCTGGAAAAGAAAGAGCTTTCAGTAAAGTTTTTTTGAGAGAAAGAGAATCAGTGTATGTGTTTGTGCACAGGTGTGTTTTGGAAAAGGCACTAAGAATAGAAGGGGCCTTGCTGAAAGCAGTGATTTGAGATGATCGATCTGTTTACACTGTGCAGATAGTTTGGAGCTTGGGAAAGAATAGATAAACAAAAGGGAAAAAAAACAGTTTACACAATTTTTAACCACTGAAAGGAAATCAGCAAAAGAAAGAAAATACCTGAAGCAAAATAATCACTTACATTTTCTAGGTGTTTATTATGTGCCAAGCACTGTGCTAAACTCTCTATTTTGATTATTATAATTTTATGTTCATATTAACCTTAATATGGGGGATTCTATTATTATCTCAATTTTACAGATGAGCAATCAGTACACAAAGTAGTTACTGTAAATAACTTGCACAAGGTCACACAGATAGTGTGGTAGAGACAACTAGTCCCCCAATCTGTTTTTACCTTTTTCCCATAGTAATAAAATTTTCATCTGGCCACTCAGATTAAATGCCATATTTCCTAACCTCCCTTGCAATGACGTGTGACTAAATCGTGGCCAAAAAAAAAAAAAAAAGTATTGTGGGTAACTTTGGGAAACTTTCAATCTTAAGAGTTGGCCTGCACCTTTTGCCCCTTCTTCCTCCCTTCGCTATTCTTCCTTTCTCCTGTGATATGCATGTGACAGTTGAAACTCATCTTAGAACATGAAGATGAGGGTTGTATCCTGGGGATGGCAAAGGATAAAGCCGACAAGACCTGGTCCCTGTGAATATTGGAGAGTGGAGCCGCCCCACCAATCCTGGATTGCCAAAATATGGACATTTACATAACAGATTAAAATAAACTTCTATATGGAGTTTCCTATTATTTTTCAGCCAATCCTAATCCTCCCTAACAAAGATAACTAAGGGGAGAACTGAGAATTGGACCTGGACACTTTAACCCTGGAACCTCTTTTAACTGCTATGGATATGGCCTCATTTACCTTAACAACTCTTTACCTTAGCAACTCTCAGATGCCCACCAGTTTTTATAAGGAATTATTAAAAACTGACTCTGCATTGCAGCTCAGAAAGGAAAATTTATAGAGGTTAGGCACATATCCATAAATGGATTCAAGAAATCAGCAGTGTATTCTTGGTTGAATAAAAATTAACCAAGTAGAAGGACTTGACAGCTCCACTACAGAAGGATAAAATCTGAACTTTTGTCGTTATTGTTGTTGTTTTAATTATCCAGAGCTGTGATTTGTAAATGGCTTTTGGAAAAAATGAGTCCTGTCTCTAAGCAAAAGACTTGTGTAGTCATTATTATGAATAAAAAGTAAATTCTGAATAAAAAGTAAAAACTATTGATTGAAGGTAAATGTGCTGTTAGATGCTGCAGAACTATTAGTCTATGATTCTTTGAGCAATAACTGAAAGATTTTGAAATTTTATCAGTTGGTCAGTTGTTGACAAGGCAATCCTGTAGCATGGGCTTGAACTGATAAGATTTACCAGTGTTACATGTTCGTAGAAATCTTGAACATGAAACACTTTCTACAGCAAACAATTTGATCATCATTATTTATAGATATGTTACCGTAATAGAGGGTATGTGGGTTTGAGCTGTTTTCATCTATTCTGGATAGGTTAAATAACCACAGAACTTTGTATTTCAATCATCAGTGGACAAAGATGTTGTATTTAGTAATCAATGGCATGTGCATTTGATATAATGCTTGCTTGTAGAGTATCTCAAGATCATATGGTTTAAATCATGTTCAGTACCAAAGCTCTTCAGTCAGAAGTACCTGATAATAACGCAAATTTGAATTGTGCAGAATCTCAAAGGGCAGTAAAGTTTTGAAATAAAGTGAATAACCCTTCAAATCATTAAGAATCATACAATTTTTGATGCTGGAAGCCAAGTGAATTGTATACTGTTTTTACACTGCTTTAACTTGGTGTCTTCATTTTAAATTCAAAGAGAAGTACTTTTCTTTCTTTTCAGGATTAGTCTCAATTATGTAAGTTTTTGTGATATCCTGAATTTTTCTTCAGGAACAATTTGCAAATAAAAGAGTCAACTCACTGTATAAGAAATTTTGATTGTTATACTTTGGGCAAGGTTTCTGCTTTGCTTTTCCAGTCTAATGGAAGTGTAACAGCTTGCAATTAAACATTTTTAGAAACATTCCCACATAAGGCAAACCTGAGTTGAAGGGTATTCATATGTATATATGAGGTAGTGTGGTTTAATGACAAAACATGGATTGTAGAGTATGTAGGAAGACTCCCAGTCCTAGTTCCATCTCAAACTTGACCTTTGTAAAATGAGAAACATAACTGCTATCTTGTTGAGAAGATTAAATGAGATAACATGTAAATGTTCTTCATAAACCTTAATGAACTATACAAATGTTAAATGTTATTATTACTTCGCCTATTTTCCTGTAACATCTTAAAATGTCCTTTAAAGCCATTATGTTTTTAATATACCTTAAAATCAGAGCATATATTATATTATTTCTCAAGTCAAACATTAGAAATTCGGGAGAATGGATGCACTTAGTTGAAACTTGTTGCACTACTTTGCCAGTGAAGTTTATATAGAACAGTAGTTTTCCTCTTTTAGTAGTCCTTATTCAGAGTCATAGCAGCTTGGAGCTGGGAGAGTTCTTGGTGATTAGTTAAGCCAATTCCTTTCTTTTGTAGTTAAGTGTACTGAGAGCTAGAGATTAAGTGATTTTCCCAAGGTCATGTAGCTAGTTTAAAAGCAGTTAAAGAACCTCTTGAATCGCAAGCCAGCACTCATTTCATTTTGCCACTATTTTTTAAATCATTGATTTTAATACATTTTAAATTTATGAGGTCATTTTCCAATGTCAGAGGACCATTTGAAATTAAATCCAGCTTCAAAAAATGTTACCATTAAAAGTTGCTAGGAGTAATAAATGCTTAACAGAGATATGTTTAGAAAAAGGTAAGAACAAACCCAATAAGAACATCATTAATTTAAACTCTATTAATTAAGAATCATTAATTTAAACTCGATTAAGTAAGAATTGTATACAGTGCCTGAAGTGAAATTTACTTTTGCTTCTAGAATTCTTTCTTCATTGCCTATGCAAACTAATAATGTGAGCAAGATTAGAAAGGACATGTTTTAAATGGTTAAAAGAACAGAATGTTTCTGAGCAGCCTTCAGTAGTTGGGGATACTGATTAGCATACACATAATAGGCATGCTAATTACAGGCAGCCTTATCTGGTCATTACAGCAGGTCCCCCAGGACCTTTCTGTTACTGGGTGGAATTTGAAAGTAATGTTTGCTTTCCATTGCAATTATTCTGTAATTAAGAATTCCACAATTTCTAATGGCATTGCCCTGAATAAACAATTTACTTTAAATTAAATAATCATATATTTCTTAGTTTATAGGACAAAATAGATGCTGGTATATGAAAAAGAAAGATGGTGACTAAGTTTGTTAGAAAGCATCATCCTTCCTAGTTTTTCTACAGTATTGTTTTGATGAGAAAGTTAAAAATTTTTTTTACTTTTTTTTTTTTAATTTATTGACCCATACTTCCAGGCTTATATTGCTTTTTGTTAACTTAATGAATGTAACAGCCTTCTTAAATCTCAGGACTATTCCTTTTAATCCTGGATGGATCAAGGAATAAGAAAATTTCCCTCTTCTATTGATACGAAGTTTGAAGCCTTAAACAGAAAGGAGGTATCAGCAGTTCTATTTTTCAGAAAGTATAGCTCATGTTTAAATTGTGCTGGTTTCGTTTTTCCACAAGTGAAACAATCAGATATTAAAATGGTATGTTATTTTTGTCACTTAGAAAAAGACTCATTATGTAGGTAGTATCATATAGGTATTAATTTGTCATCTTTTGTTACCTATTGAAATGTTCTTCTTAGGTATCATTACCACTAACTGATTGGTTGTTGTGCTATTTAAGTTTTGGTCGTGTTTTATTTTTCCTAATCTCTATATAGCACAAAATGGATGAAAAAAGCCTTAGGTTCAGATTTCATTGTTTGTACGTAAGAATCAGTCACACTTTTTTCATTAGTTGAAAAAAAGATTGGACTGGATGTTCTTTTGAGTCTTTTCTGCCTTTCTTCTTAAAGCTTATACCTGGATGGGATAACTTTTTGCCTGGATAATATATTTGGTCCTTGGCTTGTTTTTTCCCCTCCGTCCCTTTCTTTACCTAGACCAAAGGGAAATATTGCTTTGATCCCAGATGTACCTGGAAAATAATTTCCAGCTCTTTAGGCTGCTCTTATTAACAGAGCCAGGGAAGAAATAGTAAAAGATTTAAGTTGCAGAACATTGATTGACTGTCTCTGCTTCTTTTCTCCATCAGTCTACTGGAAACTACTGCTTTGAGAAAGTCACCATTGGTTTCCTTGTTGCCATATCCACAGGGAGGTATTTTAGTTCTTAAATTTAGATGTATCTGTGACATTTGATATTATGAAGCACTCTTTCTTAACACTTGTTCCTCCTTTAATGTTCTTTTTTACTTTGTGTTTTCCTGCTTTCAGTTATCTGTGCATCAAATATTTATGGAGCTCCTTGCTAGGTTCTAGGGTTTAGGTGGTGAAGGACACATTCCCTGCCTTCAAAGAGATTATTCTCTAAGGAAGGAGATGGGAAAGTAAACAGTTTTATGCTTTCATACCTTTATCCATGCTAGTCCTTCTCTCTGAGATTATCTCTCCTCCATAACTGTCCCCCTCCCTCATCTCCCCACCATACATATGCACATACATAAACCCTTTTAACTCTTATGCTTTCTTGAATATTGAGGACATAGCTCAGATATTTGATATACATGCATAATTGCTTCCTTTTATCACAAGGCCTGGGTTCTAATCATGCTCTGCCATTTTACAGCCATATGACTGAGTTATAATTTAACCCCTCAGGAGCCTTTGTTTCCTCATATTTAATGTGGCTTAGTAATTATTTGTGTACCTCATTGGATTGCTGTGAACATTACATGAGGTAATAATATATATTGAGTGCCTGATAACCTGGAATATACCATAACAAGGTAAAGTGGTTTTCCTTCTTTCAGCTTCTTTCTTGCTCTCTTCCTGGCTCTTCTTCCTCTTCTCTTTCCTTTTCTTCATATGACCTTTCTTTCCCTTTCTCTTCCATCCCTTTCCACTGGAGGAATAAAAGTGTATTTTTGATATTTGTGCATAGAAGTAAAGTTTTACATTCCAGTTCTTAGCTTTGAAAGTAGTTTTTACATTTCATTGCAAGGGGGACGAATTTACAAATTTATATAGTGCGTTTTTTTGTTTTGTTTTGTTTTTTTAATGTTGTCCCATAGTAGGAAGGGAAGAGGCATATTGACCATTAGAGAACAAGTGCTGGATGTATCTGCAATTTCAGAGTCCATTTTGGGGATGGGAGGAATGCACAGGAATGAATTTTGCCATTTTGCTAACAAAATCTTTTAATTAAACACATTTTCCTGGAATTCGAGGAATTGGATTAGTTGTTTTTTTTTCCATTCTTATTTCAACTTTGCGGAAGAAAGTTTTTTAATAGAAATGTGTTTTCTGAAGAATTTTTTGGCATAAAGAATTTCCTTGATTCTGTGTTTTCCATAATGATCTTTTACAACTAGCAAAAGTTAGGCTTTTAATAAATTTTAGTTAAGGTATAATTTATATTCAGTGAAATGCACGGATCTTAAGAGTACAGTTCCATCAGTTCTGACATGCATACGCCTATGTAACCCACATTCTTATCAAAATATAGAACATTTCTATCACTCTAGAAAGTTCCTTGTGTTTTCCAAATCATTCCCACCTTCATCCCCCATTAAAGCCATCATTCTGATTTCTATCATGATAAATTAGGTTTGCCCATTTTAGAACTTTATATAAATGGAGTTACACAATATGTACTCTTTAATGCTTGGCTTCTTTCACCTAGCACAAGGTTTCTCAACCTTGGCACTATAGATATTTGGGGGAAGATAATTCTTTTATTTTGGGGAGGGGGAAAGCTGTCCTGTGCCTTGTAGAACATTTAGCATATTCCTGGCCTCTACCCACTAGATGCCAGTGACACCACCTTCCTTCCACCCCCTCCCTGCAGTTGTGAAAAAAATGTCTCCAGACATTAAAACTATCCAGTGTGGGGCAAATTCACCCCTAGTTGAGAACCAGTGACTCTGCGTAATATTTTTGAAATTCATCCATGTTGTTGTGTGTATCAGTGATTCATTCCTTTTTATGGCTAAGTGGTGTTCCATTGTAAGGATATTCTACATTTGTTAACTCATTCACCTGTGCAGGACATTCAAGTTGTTTCCTTTGTGAACACAGTTGTTATGCACATACTTATACGTGGCTTTTTGTGGATGTATGCATATTTTTCTTTTGGATAAACAGGAGTAGAATATGTTATATTTAGCCTTTTTGCCCAATATTTTATTACAAAATTTTTCAAATATACAAAGAAGTCGAAAGAATTTTTTAGTGAACACTAATATACCAACCGTCTAGATTCTTCTGTTAATATTTTATTATAATTGTTTATCATATATCTATCCATCTACCCATCCCTTTCAATCAATCCAACTTATATTTTGATGAATTTCAAAGTAGATTGCAGACTTTGGTACAATTGTTTAACTTTTTTAATGAAGTGCCAAACAGTTTTCCGAAGTGGTCATATCATTTCAGTTTTTGTTTCTGGCCTCTCTAATTATTTGGCACCTCTATGTGTCGGGACTACTATGGAGAATATCAAGTTTTACCTAGTTACAGAAGGCAGGAAGTAAAACCAAGTAAGCTAGAAGGAAACTTCATTGTACCCCAAAAATTGTGTACCTGAATGAACTGTAGTCAGTTATGAAATGTAAAAATTTTAAGCAAGATCTTGTCTACAAAATTTAAATATGGGAAAATTGTGTTTTAAAGAAAATGCAACAGAGATCTGTTACTGGTATTTCTGGCGTGGGCAAAAGACATTTGATTTGACCATGAAGGTACTTATAAATAGAGATTTACTGTGTTTGTAACTTTCTTCCCTATTTATGTTGTTTGTATTTAAGTATGGTTCCCTGAGAACTTACTTGACAGATTGCTCTGTATTGAGATTGAGCTAGATGATCTCTAAAGCTTTCTCCAGATCTAACATCCTCTGATTCATTGATTACATGAATTAATCATAATCCTTGAGGTTGAAGATACATGTCTTTTCATGGATTTGTTAAGGTTATATAGAGAAGTCTAGTTTTCAAATAGCAGAGCTATCTCCAGGAATGAAAATTGGTGAACGCTATTGTCAATGCAAGAATTTATATACATTTATGGTCTCCAAGAATACAACTTCACAGGGTTATTGAAAGTACTAAGAAGTAATGCATTTAAAGTGCTTAAAACACTGCCTGGACACAAGGTAAATACTCCGTGAAGTTTTGCTATTACCACCACAACCACCACCACTGCTATAGATTAAGCAGAGGAGACTCAACAATAAGTTGTCTTTGTCCTGAAAATAATACATCCTCCTCAAGTTATTGAAGGGAATACAGCCAATAATCTAATGAGAAAAGGTATAGTTTCCTGTTGACTATAAACTAAACTATTTTGAAGTCATTCTAAAGCTACCCATTACAACCTGTGTTTAATCTGTTTAAGACAAAAAGTAAGCTGTTTCATAAGACCCTGAAGCAGATTAGTGCTAAATAGTCTTATAAAATGAAAATGCTGTAGCATCAAATATTAATATTTTGCTAGCAGCAGGCAGCCCAAATGTTAATGGCTGGTATGCATTTGAAGGCCTCCTTCACTGTGAATTTTATTAGGACGATTTCTCAGAGCTGGAGTTATAAATGGACTTATAAATGAGAAATTAGCCACCCCTCTAGGGAGCAGCAGGTTCTTTGAAATTTTAATTAACCAGTCACGTTGATCTTCTCTTCTTTCAATTGCCAGCACTTGGTTAAATGCTGAAGAAAACATTGCCCAGCTGGAAACAGCTGAAATAATATGAGCACAATTGTTTTATATTTTGAAATAAATATAATCATAAGATGAAAAATAAAAGAAATAAAAACGTGGTTCATATATGCCTGTTTGAATATTTCCTTTTGTCCAGTGCACTTAAAAAAAATTACACTGCAAAACTAGGAATACTTTTTTAAAATCAGAAATAAGTATGAGTAACATAGTATGTTTTGTGTCTGTAAGATCTTTACTTACAATGTGACTTTTGAAGTACCACTTTATTTTCTTCCACATAGATGGTCACAAATTATAGCAATGTATCTTTTAAGAAAGTTGATTTCTAAGAAAATATAAATAAATTGATGCATTGTAAAGCAATGTCTAGAAAAGGTAATTGATGTGGTAGAATAAAAATATATAGATGAAAATTTGATAGCACTTTTAATTGAGTATCTTTTTCCAGTGACACAGCATTATATTTCCTGAGATAAATTGTTCTGTGCTGAGTCATTACTTTCTTCAAATGGATACTTCAGCCAATGTGATCTTAGTAAATTTATAAAAAATGAGGTAGTTTTGTGATTGATTTGCCTTCCCTTAGACATATAACACTGATTTTGAAATTGCCTTACTCGTGCTATATAATTTTCAGTATTTTATACATATTAGCCTTTCCAATACTATTGAAGGAAAAAAATCCAGATATAACACAGTCATTTAAGTCACTCAAATTTCTGGAAATATGAAGACCCAATTTCCCAACATTTGCTCAGTCCTTTTTCATATTTAACAAACATTATCCCTTCTATACGCCAGGTACAGTTGCATAGTTATCACATTTAATATCTAAAAGAATCTTGTGAGCTAGAGGAATATATGTCAGGCAGAAGGAGGAGCATGTATATGTGAAGACATCTAGCTATAATATAGTATAGCATATTGCATAGGGTCAGAGAGGTCTTAATGCTAAATTTTGGAAAGCCGCTTTGAGACTGGAGGACAAGGAGGCTAGAATGATGGATCAGGGAAGATCTTGGGGGACTCAATGGCAAAGGAGTACAAAGGAGTTTGGACTTTATTCTTTGGGTCAGAGGTTCTTGAACAGGCTTTAGCACATTTATGAACTTCTTGAAATTGCATTAAAAAATGTGTGTGTTAGCCTGCCCATGCGCATACACACACACACGTTTCCTGGGAAAAAGGTCCATAGTTTTCATCAGATTATCTAATCCCAGAAGGTTAAGAATCACTGCAGTAGACATGACAAAACCATTTAGAGATTTTGATTAGGTGATAATATGATATGAATTGCTTAATTTATTTGCTTTTTAAGAAGGGTCATTTTAGCAGCAAGACCAAAGATTGGTAAATGGATTAAAAGGTTGTAATAGGACCCCCTACCTCACACTATATACAGGAATTAACTCAAAATGGATCAAAGACTTAAATGCAAGAACTGAAAACTATAAAACTCTTAGAAGAAACCTTAAATATAAATCTTCATACCTTGTATTCGGCATTGGTTTCTTAGATAAGAAATCAAAAGCATAGCAACAAAAGAAAAGAATAAATGAATTGGACTTCATCAAAATTTAAAACTTTTGTGCTTTATAGTACACCATTACAAAAATAAAAAGACAACCCACTGAATGGCAGAAAATATATGCACATTATTTATCTGATAAAAGACTTGTATCTAGAATATATAAAGAACCTTACAACTTAATAATAAAAGACAAGTAGCCTAATTAAAAATTTAAATAATCCAATTTAAAAAGTTGAATAGACTCTTCTCCAAAGAAGATATACACACTGGCCAATAACCACATGAAAAGATGCTCAACATCAAGCACTATTTTTGCTCAACATTAAAACCACAATGAGATAACACTTCACACCCCAACTGGGATGGCTGTAATTAAAAAGTCAGGTGTTGGTGAGGATGTGGGAAAATTGGAACCCTCATACACTGCTGGTGGGAATGTAAAATTTTACATCTGCTTTGGAAAAACGTCTGGTTAATCATGTGACCCAGCAATTCCACTCCTACGTGTAGACCCCCTGTTAATTGAAAACACATATACACACAAAACCTTGCACATGAATGTTCCTATTCATAATAGCCAAAAGGTGGAAACCACCCAAATGCACATCGATTGATGAACAAATAAAGAAAATGTGGCATAGCCATATAAAAGACCACATATTATATGATTCCATTTATATGAAATATTCGGAATAGGAAAATCTGTAGAGACAGAAAGTAGACTAGTGGTTGCTTAGAGCTAGGAGGGTGGGGGGATAGGAGCTGATGGCTAAAAGGTATGGGGTTTCTTTTTGGGATAATGAAAATGTTCTAAATCTAGACTGTGTTGATGATTGTACAACTGTGTGAATATGGTAGAAACCATATTGAATTGTACACTGTAAATGGGTGACTTTTTTGGTACATGAATTATATCTTAATAGTTCTATTTAAAAAGGAAAAAAGAGTTGTTTTAATCATCTAGGCAGAGGAAGCTTAGGTTGTGAAAGTAGGGATAGGAATAGAGAAATAATGATAAGAAAGAACTGATGGGGCGTTGTACGTGATTTGACACTAGCATTCAGGGAGGAGGATGCATATGTAGGGACTCCCAGATTTCTGGCTTGGGGGATTAAATAGAGAATGGTGCCATTCACCACAGTGAGGCAGGAATATAGAAAAGGAAAAATGGTTTGAGAGAAAGATGATGAGTGTGTGTGTGTATGTGTGTGTGTGTTTAGCACACTGAGTTTGAGATGCTTGTGGGGCAATCAGGTGGAGATTTTCTGTAGGCAGTTTGAAATAGTGAATCTGGAGCCTGAACACATAATTTGGGAATCATTAGTGAATGGCTCAAGGTTGAGGCCTGGGGTAGGTACAGAAACATGCAAAGAGAGTGTTGGTTAAGAAAAAAAAAGAACCGAGGACATGTAAGAATTTTACATAGGAGTTGCTGTCAAAGGAGACTGAGAAATAGTTGCAAAGAGGTGAGAGGAAAATCAGGCAAGAAGTTTTCATGAGCCTAGGGGGAAAGAGGTTCAAGAAGGAGAGAGTAAGCTTTGTCAGATGCTGTCCATTTCATGCACTGTGAGCACTGAAAAATATCTTTTGTGCTTGACCATTTAGAGATCACGGTAACCTTAATTAGCAGTTTCAGTGGAGTATTGAGAGTAGAATCCGTGAGAGTTTAAAAGGGGGGTTTCTTTGAAGATAGGACAGAGTTAACTCTATAACAGACAAACTTATTTTCCCTAATAATGCTTTTGTGCCTTAATGCTTGGACTTTTTTCTTTTATCCAAGCATTTTCAATTCATGATGTTTCATTTTCTAAAAAAATCACGTGCTTTAATCCAGGTTGATTTTCTTTTCATAACCAAAATTAGCATTGCAAACTATAGCATTGGTGTTGTACACATTAGGATTCTCAAATTATGTAAATCTCTAACTCCATGCACACACAAAAAAAGGATTTATATCAGATTCTATTTATAAAGCCAGGAAAATTCCTTTCAGCAGAGCCTTACCTCTTATATTTCCCAAGTACTTTTAAAAATAGGTAAAATAGTCACAGCCTGTATGGTTTACCTCCAAAAACCACCAGACCCCTTGGTGAATCCTGTCCTGAGGGTTGGGGTGGGTTGATTTCAGCCAGGGATGTTGGAAATAAAGTGGTACCTGTAAGGGAATAAACACTCTCTCGGTTCTGGAGGAGAAAAGAATTTATTTACGATCTTGCAAGATGGGGCGTCCAGCCAAACACGCGGAAGGCTGGCGCGCCAGAGGAGGAGAATGGCGATCTTTAAATCTCCTACTCCTAATTCGCAAGTCCCTCCCCTGTTTCCCCATTGACTGGGTACTACAGAGGTTACAGCCTATCCGAGAACACTAACTAATTCATCTTTTGAGATTTTAATTTGTACAGCCAATCCCAGAGAGCCAACTAGCTCATTATTGAGATTTTGAACTGATTAGCCAATCCCCCCCCAAATTTTTATTTTTTTGCTGTGAGTTCCCGCCTCTGATACTACCTCATGTCTCTTTACATCAGGCAGATTCTCTCTTCTCTTTGTCTGGGGCTTGTTTAAACTGGTTTTGCCTCCATTTCCCTTATTCCATGCTGTCTCTATGTGAAAACGAAACTTATTCCTTTCTTACAAGGGAGAAAAAGTTTTGCTGAAAAAAATTATTTCAAAGAAAGTAATTGAGTATCATGTGTGTGTGTGTGTGTGTGTGTGTGTGCATTAAATTGTTGCTGTTTAAATTGTTTTCCATTGTAAATTCTTTACTTTAAATAACACAATATGGAAAAGAAGAAAAATCACATTTTTCAATTTAATAGTTTACAATTTAACCAAAAATAAAAACACTTGACTAAAAATTTATTCAAAGGTGCACCATTGTAGTTAGATACTATAGTGTCTTTTGGTTCATTTATGAAGTTTCTACAAAAAAAATTTAAACCCTTCAGTGACAGAAAAATGAGAAAGCTTACATGTAATTGCTAACATTTATTTCCTGATTTTAAAAATACGTAATTCATAAATTTTTATTTTTTTCTGACTAGGCTGTCGTGCATAAAGTTTGCTTGTCCCCAGTTCACCACACCCACTAAGCCTTTTCAAGTCATGCCTTGGAGCACCTTCCCCACTGATACTTCTTCACATCAATATTTGCAAAACAAATACTAGAGAAATAAATCTTCCTTTGATAAGGCACAGCATCAATATGTCAGGTTTAGGTAATCATGTTAATTTTGAAGCCACTTTCTTTCTGAAAAAGTTTTTCAGATGTTAATTGATTGATCTTTCTTTGGTATATTTAATTAGAAGAGAGACTTGTTGACTAAGTAAACATTTTCAGCATCTTTGTCATTTATTCACTGGGACGAATCTTTGTTCTCTGCTGCCTTCTCTTTGGGGACCTCAGACCAGTTGGCTATATCTTAATTTGATCTTATTTTCCAGGTCATCAATTCAGTTTTTCTGTGCCTCACAGGCAAAGTATTCTCATTATTGATAGTGTCTGTCCATTTTTATCTAGATGTCCTCATTTTTCTGCTCAGTCTTTTGTAGTTTAGACCATATTTTTTTTTTTATTCTCAGCTTCTGTAGCTTTTAGCTAATGTTTGCTCCTCTGTAATTAAGGAAATTGGACACAGCTCACTCAAAAATGATACCTTTCAGATCAAACTATTCTAAAGCAATTTAAACAAAAAGAAAATGATGTTTTAAGAATACTCAGGGATTGCTTCACCCATCATCAGATATTAGTAATCTGGGTAGGGTTGCTGGATTTAGCAAATAAAAATACAAGAAGCCCAGTTAAATTCTAATTTCAGATAAACAATGAATAATTTTTTTAGTATAGTATGTACCATTCATTATTAAATTCTTTGCAGTTTAAGTGGGTGTTCTTTATTTTATCTGGTAATCTTAAAAATGCAGCAAAGTGCAGTAGCTTTTAACTTTTGTACAATTCTAAAACTATAAAACAAGTGGAGTAGTAAAGCCCACAGTATAGTTGAGCATATTGAGTTAAATATATTTTCTTCAGAGGGCATTGACTCTTGCATAGTTGCCCTACTTAAAGCCGTGTCACGGCCCAAGTGGGCCTTGGCTACTGAGAGGCCGAAGAAGATGCCGGACATGTTCAGAGGCATGAACTTTTTATTCAGGGTTTATTTACAAGGAAATGGAAGTCAGTCACATTGCCTGGATTCAGGAGCCTTGCCTAGGTTCAGGAGCTGCTCTGAATGGCAGCGGATTCAGAGCTCAACATGAAAGTAGTCCGTAAAAGCAGGGGGTACCAGGGAGTGATTTATAAGGATTAGGACAAAGACACTCAAATGGGTATGAGAGGAGGGGGTGTCTTGTGATGTAGGGAGGGATCGATTGTAGTCAACAGGGAAGAGGGGAGGATTATAGATTATCTTGTAGAAAATAGTACTTCAGGAAGTTTCAGGGAGGAGGTAGTTTCAGGGGGGAGGCAAGCTATAGATTACATTTAGCACCAGAGGCCTGATTTTACAAGGAGAGTAAGTCAATCCTTAATTGTCCTAGGTCAGGCAAGCCGCTGTGTGCACAGGCTTCATGGCACTTGGGGAAGGCCCTGGGTCCTGGGTCCCACAATCCTTTAGTAAAATACAAAGACAGAGGTAACAAGTTAAGAGTTATTTTGCTAATAAAATATTGTTTTGCCCTTGCCCCTGTCGGAAATAAAGTGGTACCTGTAAGGGAATAAACGCTCACTCAGTTCTGGAGGAGAAAAGAATTTATTTAAGATCTTGCAAGATGGGGCACCCAGCCAAACACATGGTAGGCTGGCGCGCCAGAGGAAGAGAATGGCGATCTTTAAATCTCCTACTCCTAATTCGCAAGTCCCTCCCCTGTTTCCCCATTGACTCGGTACTACAGAGGTTACAGCCTATCCGAGAACACTAACTAATTCATCTTTTGAGGTTTTAATTTGTACAACCTATCCAAGAGAGCCACCTAGCTCATTATTGAGATTTTGAACTGATTAGCCTATCCGAGAGAGTTCATTTAGTTAAAAAAAATTTTTTTTTTTTTGCTGTGAGTTCCCACCTCTGATTTTACCTCATATCTCTTTACATTCCAGTAACCATGGTTACTTTTCCATATAAGGAGCTGGCAGATTCTCTCTTTCTTCTCTTTATCACGGGGCTTGCTTAAACTGGGTTTGCCTCCATTTCCCTTATTCCATGCTGTCTCTATGTGAAAGCTAAACTTATTCCTTTCTTACACCCCTAAATGTTATCCATTTCTCTCCTTTCAATTCACTTAAACTTCCTTGATTTTCCCTATGAGAACTGGTCCTCTGAGTTGTAATACCTGCTCTCAGGGGTTAGAGCCTTCTTTCTCTTCTGCCCTATGTAGCCCACCTCATCTCCATCTCTCTCTTACTTTGCAGGGTTTGCAGACATTCCCCTAGTAGTGAAAGTAGAAGTGTCCTCCTGGTTGCTATGCAGGGACAGAATGCTGTGTCTTTGCTTTTGAAAGAATCAAAATGAGTTAGGACTCCTTTCTCTCTCTATGACCATCAAATTTGTTGCATTTGTAGAGGTTATCTGGTTCACACTATCTTGGTTGTTTCAGGGCTACATCATTTATCATTATGATCTTGAACGCAGTTGCACAACGTGGTTAGCAAGAAATACTCAACTTGTAAGAGTGCTGCTTTTCGGAGACTGCTTAGATAGTTGCAGTGCTATACCATCTTCATGAAGCATTTTAACCTATGCTATGCTGAAGGTAGATTTAAATGAAATGTGTGCTTTCTGTTTATCATGATAAATCTGTATAGAGACTAATTTCTTTCTTCTTTCCAACATATCAGAGAGTTAATATTATGAACTGAGGTCTGATGACTTGCTCCAGTGTTACCTCCGTCACCAGTAAAGGAAGGGTTATGAACAATGAGACCATCTGTTTTTTTGTGGGTGAATATGTAAATCATGGCATTGGCTATAGCAGTAGTTCCTTAGATAACATTCTACTTTATGATGGTTTTTGTAACCTCTCACTCCATGGAACCAGCTCAGACCTCTCACGGGGCAGACGTAAACACCTCATAAAGGAAAATTTGCCCCTACCTGGCTTTCTTTGGTAGCTCAGTGTAAGGCATGATCCACCCTCCACTTAAACAACAACTCGAACTCTTTTTCTTTATTCTCTGCCTTTCTGCTTTGGTTCAACATTTTCTTTCTTCACGGAATCATTTATTCAGAAAGTTTGTTCAGTTCTTACTATGTTAAGGGTACTAGATGTGATACTATAAGGCTGCATCTCATGTGGCCAGGAGTTTTATCTTTCAGTTATATGGAAGTAAAATATGTCTTATCCCAAGGCAATTATGTTCTAAGTTTTATGTAAGTATATACAATTTGGTATTATAAGAGCATAAGGGAAGAAGATTTTATTTTCACCTGGGATCATCAGGAAAGTGCCATGGAAGAAGTCTGATATGGGCCTCAATGAAGTGGACAGGATTTTAAAAGCTGAAAATGTGGGAAATAATTTCCAGGCGGATGAAATTGTGCAAAGGCATTGAAGCTTGAAAGAACAGAAAAACTTTGCAGAATAGATTGTGATCCAATGGAATGGATTAATGTGTTGTTTTGTTTTGTTTTATCTATTTGAGTGTAATAGGTGAGATCACATTGTAAATGGATTTGAAAGCCAAACGGGAGCAAAACAATGCTTTACTAACCTAAAAGTACTGTAGAGGATGCTTGAAGGAGAGAAAATCTAGGGACTTGATGATGTGGAAGCCATCGAAATAGTCCAAGCATAAGTGCTAATATCCTGAACTATGGCAAACATACCAGAGAAGGACATGTATACTTGCTGACCCAAACAATACTTAGTTTGTTTAAAGAATAATATTGTTTTCATTTTGAGAATTACTTACCACTATACCTAATTTCCATGCAACATAGGAACAGATACGTGAATGTATCAACCACTTAAAACTTGGTATCAACCACTTAAAATTTAGAAAAAGATGATAGCTTTTATTTATAAACTAGGCCTACAAAGGCAAAGCTAGATGAATGCATAGAAAGAAAACTCCATCACCACTCAATCAAATCAAAGTACTCTCTACCAATGGCCACCCGATAATTGAGAAATAAGAAGGTTTTGCTTTTACCATTTGAAAATTTAAAAATTTTTACAGCAGTTGCATTTTCTTCTCATCATTTAAAATTCAGACATTAAAAACCTCTCTTAGCATCTTGAGTCTATTAGGAAAAAAGTTACATAAAAATCTGTAACCCATGTAGCATTTAAATGAGAAGTAAATCCATTTGTTGATTGCAGGAGGTGTTTCAAAAGTGAAAGACCACAACCATAAACTGCTTCTATCACTCTATTTTCCTCATGCTACTGTTATAGAACCTAAATAACTAGCAGTTCAAAGGGTAGGAAAAAAAAATTCTCTTTACTTGAGTATCTTATAATCGTATCAAGCAAAATAGAAGGCATTAGTATAGTTAATTCCCCTATTTCTTAATTTTTATAACTTCTAAAGGGTCATAATATGAAAAAAGAGGGTCTTTATCTTCCTTTCATTTAATATTAAATGACCAGTCATGAACTTGAGCCTATCACATACCACAATTAGATTTTGGTTTTTGCCTAACCTTGAGATAAAGTACTACTTCAAGCTATTTAACTGATAAAAGATTAACATGTATACTATGAAGGATACTTCAGATTTCTAAAGCATCAGATTTAATGTAATTTGATTCTACCAACGTTTTGAAAACTTTTATTAATTATATGATTCATCTATTACTTAGAGTAAAAAGACTGATTTAAAATAATGTATTTGAGCAACTAAAAGAATCAAATATGTAGGGATAAATTTTCCAAAGATGTAAAGGACTTGTACACAGAAAGCTGCAAAACACTGCTTAAAAAAATCAAAGACAACCTAAATAAATAGAAGGACATTATGTGTTCATGGATTGGAAGACTAAATATTGTTAAGATTTTAATTCTACCCTAAGCTATTTACAGATTCAATGCAATCCCAATCAAAACCCCAACAGCCTTCTTTGCAGAAATGGAAAAGCCAGTGATCAAATTTATATAGAAGGATAGAGTACCCTACATAGCCAAAGCCATCTTGAAAGAGAAGAACAAAGTTGGAGGACTCAGGCATCCCTGTGTTAAAACTTATTACAAGCCCTGCAAATAAACTCACTACCCTCCCCCTTATATGGGACATGATTTCCAGGGGTATAAGCCTCTTTGGTATCGTGGGACATGACTGCCAAGGATGAGCCTGAACCTGACATTGTGGGATTGACAATGCTTTCTTGACCAAGGAGGGGAAAGAAATGAAACAAAATAAAGTTTCAATGGCTAAGAGATTTCAAATAGATTTGAGAGGTCATTCTAGAGGTTACTCTTTTGCAGTCTTCAGCCAGCAACCAGATATTCCACATTGCCACAGTATGCCAAGCCCCAACCAACATCCTGAAAACCCTAAAGAATATCTTGGGCTATATCTGACTCTTTAAAAGACTTACTTATTAAGTTTATTTTTCTCAAAAACTTAAAGCCTTCAGCTTGTTCCTTTGCCAGATAAGCCCTGAAACCCAGAGGTACTAGGCTTTCCAAGTACATCAACAGTTTCTTTCCTCTACCCCATAATGTCAACACCCCTTTTCAGTATAAAGAAGTTAGAATGGTCATTGCCCAGATATCCCTGAAGATTGAGAGAATGATCATAGGAGAGGGAGGAGTTGTAACTGAGAAGTTAGGATTTAACAAATGATTATGACCACTGAATCATTACATAGATATTTCTTTTTTTCTAGTGTATTAGATTAGCCAGAAGGAAATACCTAAAATTGTTGAACTATATAATCCAGTAGCTTTGACCTTTGATAATGATTGTATAACTATATAGCTTTTAGCCTGTGACCATGTATGTGATCATAAAAACCTTGTGACTGACACCCCCTTTATCCAGTTTACAGTTAGATGAGAAATAAAATAAAGACATGCATTAAAAAAAAACAAGCCAGGATAGAGGGTAGGTAAAGGGAGTTAGTGCTTAAATTGTGCAGAGTTTCCATTTGGGTTGATACAAAAGTTTTGGTAATGGATGGTGGCGTTGATTATACAACATTGTGAACGTAACTAACAGCACTGAACCTTATATTTGAATGTTGTTAAAAGGGGAAATTTTAGGTTGTATATGTTACTAATATAAAAATTTTTTTAAATAAACCATAGGACTTTGCAACCCAAACTTAGAACCCTAATATAAACCATGGACTATAGTTAATAATACAATTGTAATAATATTCTTTCATCAGTTGTAAGGAATGTACCAGAATAATGCAGGATGTTAATAGGGGAAGTATATGGGGACTGTGTATTTTCTGCATGATTTTTCTGTAAATCTACCACTTCTTGAATAAAAATTAAAAAAAAAAAAATTACTACCAACCCACAGTAATAAAATCAGCATAGTACTGGCACATGAATATTTTTTTCCCATTCTGTAGTTTGGGATAGACATATAGACCAATGGGATTGAATTGAGAGTTCAGAAATAGACCCTCACCTCTATGACCAATAGATTTTTGACAAAGCTGCCAAGTCCACTTCAACAAATTGTACCGGGAAAAACCAGATATCCATATGCAAAAGAATGAAAGTAGACTGCTCCTTCACACCATATACAAAAATTAACTCAAAGTGGATCAGAGACTTTAATATAAGAACTAAAACTTTAAAATTTCTAGAAGAATACATAGGGAAGCATCTTCAAGACCTTGTGTTAGACAATGGTTTCTTAGACTTTTTACACCCAAAACATGAGCAACCAAAAAAAAAAAAAGATAAATGTGACTTAGTAAAAATTTAAAAACTTTGTGCACCAAAGGACTTCGTAATGAAAATAAAGACAAACTACAGAATGAGAAAAAATGTTTGGAAACCTTATATTCAATAAGTTTAATATCCAGAATATATAAAGAACTCCTACAACTCAACAACAAAAAGACAAACAACCCATTTTAAAAGTGGGCACAAAACTTGAATAGACATCTCTCCAAAGAAGATAAGGAAATGGCCAATAAACACATGAGAAGATGCTCAGTCTCATTAGCCATTAGGGAACTGTGAATCAAAACCACAATGGAATACCATTTCACACCCACTAGAGTGGCTGCTATTTTTTTATGATTAAAAAAGTAAAGGAAAATAGTAGGTGTTGGAGAGGATGTGGAGAAATAGGAACTCTCATTCATTGTTGCTGGGAATGTAAAATGATGCTGCTATTGTAGAAAACTCATAAAATTAGTTATGGAATTTTCATATGACCCAGGGTGTCTACCCCAAAAATTGAAAGCAGGAACTCAAACAAATATTTGCACATCAGTGTTCATAGTGCCATTGTTCACAATTGCCAAAAGATGGAAGCAACCCAAGTGTCCATCAACTGAGGAATGGATAAACAAAATGATATATACATACAATGGAGTATTATTCATGGGTGAGAAGAAATGGAGTTCTGATACATGTGACAATATGGATGAACCTTGAAGACATCATGTTGAGTGAAATAAGCCAGACACAGAAGGACAAATATTGCATGATCTCACTTAAATATAATAATTAGAAAAACAAATTCATAGAGTTGGAAACTAGAATACCAGGGGCCAGGGTGGGAATAGGGAATGGAGAGTTAATGCTTTATTGGTACATAGTTGCTGTTTTGGGTGGTGAAGAATTTTTGGTAATGAATGGTTGTGATGGTAGCACAACATTGTGAATGTAATTGACACCGCTCAATTCTATATTTGAGTATAGTTGAAAGGGGAAATTTTAGTTTGTATGTGTTACTAGAATAAAAATTTTTAAAGATAATTAAAATGAAGTAAAGATTTTGAAAATGTATTGTTTTGATGTATCTTTATTTTTTATTGGTTTTCATATAAAATGGGGTAAAGTTCAGTAACAAAACCCCAAACAGTTTTTGTAATGATGGTTTTCTGTGAATCCAGTGGCAGTAGAATTTCTCATTTCTGTGTTAAGATGGAGATCAATTTTGTGATCTTCTGTAGTTTATATAATATTTATAATTATTTTCTTTGGTACTAGAAGTAATGAAATTTTGCTATGAAATTTTGTTTTTGAAGTCTTTGGCTACTGTCATCATCTTTGATTTTGGTAGAAATTATTTTCTTCAGTTACTGTTCTTGACTAAATTAGGTTGGAGGAAAATTTAAAATTCAGAGCAAATATTATAAGACTTTTGTCTCTCCATCTTGGGGAATAAATGCTTACCATGCCTGTTTCCCTTAATCTGATTTATTCAGCACACAGGTGCTAAGCACCTACTAAAGTCACAGGCACCAAGGAAACAGATAAATAAGGATTAAGTCTGGTCCACCTGGAGGTGGCCTTTTTATGAGGTATTCATACAGGAAGTACCAGTTAATTAAAACAGCAGAGTTTTGTGGACGCCCAGAGCACCAATTGATTAATGGTAAAAACAAGGCGAGAATGGCATCCAGTATGACTCTTACTCTGGTATTCTAGTCCCAACAGTGATAATGGTGTCACCTCATCAAATGGTGTCACTCCCTATTCAAAAGTATGTCATTGCATTTCTTTTCCTGTGTCTTTAACGAGGTGTTCACAATAAAATAGTCCCTTAATGCCATGTTAATTTAGATGGCCACCTCTCATGCAGAGCTTCAAAAGTTAAAAATACCAGAATGACGGTTAGTCATTTGATTATGAGCTCCTCAAAAATCATTAGCTGGTCAGTGAAGTGAAGACCACTAAATGAAAGGAAGATCACATAACTACTGAAAGAAACCTATACTTTACTTGCACAAAGAGTCACCTGGCATCTCAAAGGAAAGTGAGTGCATTCCCAAAACAAACAAACAAAAAACAATAACTGCATCCCTAAATAAATGTCAGTAATGTGAATATTTTAAAAATATTTTAGGATGAATAAAATCACTCAATTATTCAGATAATGAGTTTTCAAAAGAAAGATTAATTTTTATATCATCAGGTTATGTAATTACCATTCTGTTTCTCTTTGTAACAGCACATCCTTCCATTAACATAAGTTTATAATCACCTAGGAATAGAAGACACATTGATCATAGCACTAATAACAATGAAATAGGAATGGGTAAGAGCAGAAGGATTTGTTCTTGAGAACTTTTAGGTCTTAGTTATAAAGGTCATCTTTTTTAAATGTAAATTTTTTATTAGAGAAGCTGTAGGCTTACAGAAAAATCTGTAAAAGTCATCTTGATAAATTAAATATTCTAATTCCATATAATAAGTATGAAATGTACTTTTTTTTCTTTTACAAATGCTGGTAAATATCACAACTTTTTCTTCTGATACTGTACTATGTTTGTTGATTTTTCTCTATTCAAGCAGATCAATTTCTGTTTTTCCAACAGATTTTGTGATTATATCACCTCCAGAAAGACAAGAAATCCTTATGAGATAGTACATATTTGAAACTTTATTAATCCTTTTTGGAAAAAGGACAGGAAAAAAGCCAAATCACCAATAGAAGTCTAAAGAATTTTATTAGACTTTTCTTTTATATGCATTTAGAAATTAGAATTATCATTCTAAGATTTAGGAGATTTGGGAAAATATAGATTCTATTTCCTGAACACAATATTTCCTCTCTAGTTTCTTTGCTGGAATCTCCTCTGTGTAGTCCTTAAATGCTGATGTTTCCTCCTTAGCCTTGTTTTTTGCTTACTCTCCATGCTCTCCCTGGGAAGTTAATATTCATTCCTGTGACTTCAGCTACCATCTGTCTTCTCTCTCCTGTATCTTCACATATCTTTTGTTTACTAAAATAGGTGTTAAACATGACTGTTAATCAGAATCACCTGGGAAGCCATTTCAGAACACACATTCCCAGATACCACCTAGATTTAATCTGTCAAAATCTCTATAAGATTTTCAGAAATCTGTATTTATATTTTATTCATTAAAAAAAATGCTGGGTATGCACATAGCCAAAGTTAATAAAATTAGAAAATGTCATTATTAAGTGATAATAAGCATGTTTACCAAATTCTGGTTTTAGAGGCATTTCTTGAAGTTTTTTTGGAATATTGAAAAATTGTTTTTTTACACAATGGGTGGTAAGCACAGAGTTCTTTTTCCAACGTTTATTTGTTTCAAAGGATGGTTTTGATAAAATCATAATTAATAATTTTAAAATAATGCAGACTTGGGAATACATCTACCTTTAACAGCATGCAGGTCAGCTATTAACCCTACAGGTGTAGGGTTTATCATTACCAGTTGATATGAGTTCCAAGACAGTCACGTTCCCCAGTTGAACTTTTATTTTGGGATAATGAGCAGTCAGCAGCCCTAAGAATAATGGTGTGCCCAAATAGATGCATTTGGTAAATGTATTTAGAGTCTCACAGTAGCCCCAGACATTTGTCATAGAGTCACCTCTAACTCTGACCTAGCTTCCATAGGATCTCTGAAAAATGCAGGCTGTGCCCATAGGCTGCAGTGCCTCCTACCCTTCTAGTCTCAAAGTAATGCTTTATTCTATTCAAAGTACCAATCCTGTTACTTCCTCCAGGAACAAGGTATAACCAAGAACATTGATGGATTTATAAAACGCTTCTCTCCTCTCTCTCCCTGCCTTTAGTTCTTACTATTGCCACTCTTCCTGAAGAGATTTCTTTCCAATCAAAGCCAGAATATGGCTTATTTTTTTTACCTTTTTTTCAGGTTTTAATTCTTAGGTATTTGACAGCATGTGTGTGCAGTGCCCATTAAACAGCTTGTTCACCATATGATTTAGTTGAGGTTTATTTCTTTGTTTCTATATTACCCTACTTATGTTAAGATCCCTCCCTTCCCATATTCAAAAAATGAAGACTGGCAATGGTCCAGTCTTTTTGTTGACTGTTTCAGCTCATAATTTTAGTAACATGTTTGAAACTAGAATGCACTTCTACATATTCTTCTTTCATCTGTATCTCTTTGGATTTTTGGCAAACATCAAGGCAAGTAAATAAGACCCACTACTGCAAACCCATCTGCTTTCAGGGACATGCAAGCAGAATAGTTTGTGATGTTGTATCATAGATCTATCTCCTACATGGAACTAAGGAGAGTCCCTGTGGAGTAAGAATAGAAGGCATATTCTAAGGTCACATTTTTTTTTAAAGCTCTGAATCATTTATCTGCTGTGTGGCTAGTGGTGGTTTACACTGGCATTTTACTGGCACTAACAAATTGGCCTGGTACTTATAAAGTTGAAATGATTTTGTGGTAGATGTAAAGTAAAAGTGCAGTTTATGCTTTGGATTTGATAATAGAGATTAATATGAAAATATGTTGTCTTGGTTTTAAAAATATGGCATGGTATTCATTTGTCAGGTTATTACTTTTACATTTCATCTGCTGCTAAGGTCACATGTGAAAACAGTCATCCTCACCCAAACACCTTTCCAATTGTTGACAGCCCAGAAATTGTTTCGTAAAAAATAATAGGCTATGATCATACAAACCTGTCTTCCTAATACTTATTGACATTTGAATGCCATATTTCTTTCTCACAACAAGCAAGTAAATGACGATTCTCTTCAAAGTAGGAATTAAGAGGATTATAAACATGTCAAGCTATACAAGTTTTACTGGAAGAATAGCTCATATAATATTCTTGATAGCAGCTGTAAATCGAACCCATTTTAAAAATGATTGAAGGTTAATCGAGCTACTTATCATAACTTAGAGTTGATTTTAAACTGATCTTCAGTAAACTGAATTATATCCTCTCTTGGACCACGGATTTTGTCAGATATGGATTGATGTCTTTTCTGAGGATAAGTTTAGTCTTGTGACTTAATGATTTGGAAATTAAAGAGAATCTTTGAAAAGTAAATTTAGGTTCTCTTTGTGGTGGTGTGTGTGTACGTGTGTGTGTGAGGGAGTTGGTGGTGGAGGGATAAAACTCAACTTTCAAGCCTTTTCTTCCAGACTCTCACTAGTACTCCCTGTTTCTGGTTTGAGTCACTGTTTGTTTGTGGCCTAACCTGATCCTTCCTCAGGGAGGAAAAAGGATGACCTAAAGGACCTTGTCTGTTCTTGGTGGTGGTAGCCCGGAAGGGAGGCATGCAGTTCTGACAGTGGCATTTGTCCTGTCCATAACCGTGACTTGAACCCTTCTCTGATCCTGAGAAGCTAAATTCTAAAGTAATGTTGGAAATGGTGCTGTTCTGGCAAATTTAGTGTCCATTCTATCCTTCCTTTCCCATCCTACTTCAGGGTATATTTCTGCTCATCATTCTCTGTTGCATGGGTGATATGCGAAGTTGGGGCCAGAGTGCCTATCAGTTGATAGAAATAGCACGTTACCAAAGAATTGTCCCCTTATGCTTTTGCTAATAGATTAATAGAAACAAGGATAATTTAAGACACATAAGATACATGATAGGGAATTCAGAATGGGGTATGTATGTATTAATACATCATTCTGAAAATTTCTAAGGGAGTTGGTTTCATAATGTTCAAGATATTCAAAGAAAAGTGATTCATTGTTATTTTATTATTTAACTATACAAATGAAGAAGATTATCTAAGATGTATCTTTCACTAAAAAATCTTAGGTAGTTAAATGTGTGTCTTATGGAAAGGGGGAATGACAACAATAATAATTATAACAATAGTACTGTATTTTCTTACCATTGTAAGTATTGAATTGAGTACTCAGTTTATTCTAGGCAATATGCTAGAACTTTACACACATATTTCATTTTAAGCAACATTATGTATTAATGTTATCTCATCCCATTTTACAGACAAAGAAACTGAAATTTAGTGAGATTAAATAACTTGTCTGACATCTTACAGTTATTAAATAGGGAAGCCAGAAATAGAGCTAATGAATTTTTCTGCCTCCAAAATTACTGAACCTCCACTCTGGACTCTGAGGATGAAAATGGGATATGGATCTACTGAGAAGTAAATTCTGGGCCAAGGTGTGAGTTTTGGGGGCTTGGTGAATTAGCTGCCCAGGAGGAATGACTTTTTTTTCTTTTTTTGATTCTGAAGATAATTGGTAAGACTGAGGGAGGCTCTGTTTATGGGAGTCTTCCAAGAAAAAGACCTTGTATCAGTTTTGGTTGTGCTGGAGGTATTTTTAGCCATATATAATTGAAAAAAACCCAAAACTCTTTTTCACATGAAACCCTTAAACTCCAGATTATTCAGTTCATGAATTATTTGGGCTTTTTGTTGTCCCTTCTCGCTGTTCATTTTATTGCTTGTAAAAATTGACAGCTACAATAAGAGTAGGTCTAGAAAGAAAGGCATTAAGTTTGAAAAGAAAAATTGTTTTGTCCTCCTTTCAAAGAGTGTTAGATTTGGTGACTCCCTGACTCAAAGAAAAAATTATTTGTTGAATGAATGAGTGAATTTGGAGGATTAGATGTGGGTTCTTAAAATACAGTTTCTACTCTCAGCAATTATGGGTAATTGGGAAGTGGGATTATTTTCTCTTGATTTTCACTAGTCCATTACACAATTTCTATTTGTCCATTTGTTAAGAATCTATGGTACCTCTTGACTTTTCACTTATATTAAAAGGATCAATGAAAAAATGTAGCAAAATAGCTTATTTTAGTCTATAAAATTGAAACCAAGAGAGACAGGTGTTTAACTTGTGCTACTTCTTTCTCCAGTGAAGTTGCAGAATTTATTCCCTGAGGTAACTGAGAGCAGTCTACAGGAAGAAAACTTTAGAAACACCTATGTGTAGAAAGCCTTTTAAATTTTTGCCCTTTTAAAAGAAAGACAAAACACGTAGGCATAGGAAAAAAATTACTGAGTATTATGCAAAGTTATTGTCTAGAAATTTTATCAATTTCTCTTTCTCTGTCTCAGACTGTGGGTACCATTTAAACATAGTATGATGCCAAATATATATACTGTTTCTAGGGAGCATAGTCCAGTGATTTCTCTCCCATGTTGTCTTGAAAAAGTGCAAAAATGTTTATCCTTTGAGCCTCTAGGCACGTTTGGCTCCTGGAGCAGTTCAGCCACAGCAACAGTAATATTTTCCCTGGTTATTCAAGTAGATTGTAAGTGGAAATATTGCTGTGTGAAAAGAGAAACCTTCTGTTGGAGAAAACCTGAGCAGTGAAAATGTTTATCTATCTGGGATCAGATTCCCATACTAGGACTCTGTACCAAACCAGATAAAACATATATTTTATCTCTCTCTCTGTCTTTTTTTTTTCCCCCTTTTCTTTTCCTTGTTAGAGAGGTTGTGGGTTTACAGATCAATCATGCATAAAACACAGGATTCCCATGTACTACCTATTATTAATACCTTGCTTTGGTGTGGAACGTTTGGTACAATTGATCATAACACATTTTTATAATTGTAATTTTAACTATAGTACATAGTTTAACTTAGGGTTGTTTGTATAGTATACTTCTGTGGCTTTTTAAATAATTTTTTTTTACTATTACTGTATATACAATCTAACATTTCCCCTTTTGATCACATTCAGATATATATTTCAGTGCTCTTAATTATGTCCACAATTTTGAGCTATTGTCACCACCATCTATTTCCAAAACATTTCCATCATTCCAAATAGGAACCCTGTACATTTAAGCCTTAACTTCCCATTCCTTATTCCCACCCTGTCCTGTGATAACCTTTATTATAGATTTTGACTCTGTGAGTTGGCTTATTGTAGTTGTTTCTAATCAGTGGGATCATACAATATTTGTCATTTTGTGTTTGGCTTTTTTCACTCAACATGATGTCTTCAGGGTTCATCCTTGTCACATGTGTCAGGACTTCATTCCTTTTTATGGCTGAATAATAATTCCATTGTATGTATATACCACATTTATTTATCCATTCATCAGTTGATGGACACTTGGTTGCTACAATCTTTTGGCAATTGTGAATAATGCCACTATGAACATCGTTATGCAAATACTTGTTTGAGACTCTGCTTTCAATTCTTTTGGATATAACTAGTAGTGGGATTGCCGGATCATATGGTGGTTCTATACTTAGCTTTCTGAGGAACCACCAAACTGTCTTCCACAGCGGCTGCACCGTTTTACATTCCCACCAGTGAGAATGTGAGTTCCTATTTCTCCGCATCCTCTACAACACTTGTTATTTTCCATTTTTAAAATATCAGCCATTCTAATGGGTGTGAAATGATATCTCATTGTGGTTTTGATTTGCATTTCCCTGATGGTTAATGATGTTGAGCACCTTTTCATAAGCTGTTTGGCCATTTGTATGTCTTCTTTGGAGAGATGACTGTTCATGTCCTTTGCCCATTTTAATTGGGTTGTTTGCCTTTTTGTTGTTAAGTTGAAAGATTTCCTTATATCATAATATATTTCTTTATGCATTCCCTTTATCCTTACCCTGCTCTGTAGCCCCACCCCAGGCCAACATTTTCTTTCTTACGAGAACCTGCATTTATCTTGACAAATATAAACTTTCTGGGTATCTGTCTACTGAAGTTGTGGTCATTTTTAAAAATTCCATTTTTTTTTCAACTTCAACATTCCATTCCTGTAAGCCAGCAGAATTTCCTCTAGACTGATTTGCAATATGGTTGGTGTTTGCTAGCAAATTTTGAACTTTTCAGTTTGCTTCCTTTCATTCTCTACATGATATAGGATCGAATTACCACCCAGCATGAAGTAGCAGCTGAAATGAAAAAGACAGCACGAGAAGGCACTTGCTTAACTTTGAGCTAATCAACTACCCCCTTCTTATATACTTCACAGCTAGAAAGAGAATGGGAAATAGCATTCATTAAAGTAACTCTTATATTAAACATTTTCCCCTTTCTTGGTTTGACACTGAAGAGGGGTTTTGTTCAAATCTTTATGAAAACAAGACATTAAACAAAACTTTTAATTTATAATTAGTAGTCTTTTATGGTTCCTTGAATTGTGCAAAGTATCTTCATCTTCAGGGTTGCTAGAAGCAGTGCCATCCTATTTTCTTGACATTTAAACAGATTAAATAGCCAACAATTCCAGGAATAAAATAAAATTAAGTGAATTATTAATTGTTTCTTATAAGGTTTAGAATTTTACTCAATTTTAAGTTTTCAGATCCCATATCTATCTGAAAAAAAAATCTAGGTTTAGCTTTAAAGTATATGTTATATTAATATAGTAACATGCAGGCTCTTTATTGTGTGGAGTGAGTGAGTTGGGTAGTTAACCGAGCAAGGGGGAAAGTTTGGTAATATATTCAAATTACTGTGGTCTGAGGTTTCACCTACTATGATGTCAAGATTTAAAAGTAAGATAATATGTGGAATGCTGAGGATGTGGAGAAATACATACTGTACCACTGTTGACGATATGTTTTGGTACAATTCTAACGGAAAGTACTTTTATCAAAAATGGAAATGTATATTTCTTTTGAACAAGCAAATCCACCGATAGGACTCTATCCCTGAATATGTATGCAAGCTGTATGGATTTACAAGAATGTTCCTTGTGGTATTGTTTGTAACATAAATGGGAAAAAAAGCCATAAAACTGCATGGTCTTTAGTAGGATAATGTTAAATAAATTATGATATGTCAATATCCAGATGTACCTCATTCATTTTAACATTTTCTATTAAAAAGAACAAAGTATATTTGCATTTATTGATAAGGAGCACTGTATATGTTATACTATTAAGTGAAAGGAACAGAGACTTCGTTTTTTAAAAATAGCTGCTACTATAAAGAATGAAGTATATATGTATGTATTGATGAGGAACATTCTATAGGTTATCCTGTTAAGGTGAAAAGAGCAGAAATAGTTTGCTTCTGTTTTTCTTTGATAAAGCAAAGGATGGAGAATGTGTGTACAACTTCCCTCCCTTCCTTTCTTTACCCACACACATATGTTTATAGATAAGTGGATGAAAGGATATAAAAGAAACTATTGGAAGCACGTATCTCTGGGGAATGGGACTTATGGTTCTAAGATGGAAGGGAGATTTTTAAATTCAGTATACTGTGTTTGTGTTTAAATTTTTTTAATGTGTGTATACGTCATTTTTCATAACTAAAAAGAAATGTAAAATTAATGATGAGTTCTATTTTTTTTTCTTTTCTAGGACTCAGCCCAGGAAAGTGTTATTACTCGAGATATTCATCGTACATTTCCTGCACATGATTACTTTAAAGATACTGGAGGAGATGGTCAGGAATCGCTCTATAAGATCTGCAAGGTAGGGCCTTCCACTTCATTTTTTTCTAACTTAATTTACCAGGCTATATTTCAGAAACTTATCTTACAAATTTTTAGATTTGTTCTGTCGTCATTTTTTTTGCACTATACCATGTTTGCTATCTTACACTTACACTGTCAGGTCCTTAAGACTGAACTCTGAAGGTGATCTTTTGACCATGTGTTCCATGCATACTCATGAGAGAGGAGATGCAGTGTTGCCTCGGTTTAGTTCTACTACAACAAGGAAAGAAACAGAAGGTCCTCTCAGGCTAATACAATAAAGTCCCAAAGGAGTTCCAGGTGACCGTGCCCTTATGAAGAGATAATATGGAGACTCTCTTGTCACCTTTGTTATTTTTTGACACTAGGTGAAAGTGAAAATCATTGCCTCCTGTTTTCTCTGATACTGTTGATTTACTCTGAGTTATGTCACATCAAACATCTTTGTGTGGTTATTATGCCCTATTTTGAAATTTCCCTTCTCCCTCATTAATAGTGAGCCTGGAAGAAAACTATTTCCTGACTTAAATAAATGTGCTCTGCTTGGACACAAAAAATTCTCTCTCTGTCAGTAGAGAATAACCATCAAGTTATCTCTTTTCAAGGTTATGTAGCAAATACAGAATGATTTATTTTAATCCTTACCTACATTCAAATCCATATTGAAAACTGTTTTAGTTGCCTGACTGCTAAAATGAATACCATGCAATGCCTTGGGTTAAACCATGGGAATTTATTGGCTCACAATTTTGAGGCAAGTAGAAATCCAAAATAGAGAAGTCTGCAAATTGATGCTTTCTCCCCACAAACTGTGGCATTCCAGGGCTTGCTGCCAGCAACCCTTGGTCCTTGGTTTTTCTGTCCCATGGAAATGCACATGGAAGCATCGTCTTTCTGTTCTGGGTTCTTTTGATTGCCAGCTTCTGGATGCTCTCCAGGCTTCTCTTTGTCTGACATTTATTCTGCTTATAAAGGAATTTAGTAATCTGGATTAAAACCCAACTTGATTCAGTTGGGCCACACCTTAACTGAAGTAACATTTCGAAGAGCTCCTGTTTTTGGGTCCACATGCACCAGAATGGGGACCAAGACAAAGAACATGTCCAAACTGGGATACACAATTCAATCCACATCAAAGCCAAAGACTCAGTTACAAAGTACATTAGAAAAAGTTATGTACATTAAACAAAGTTATTCCTTTTGAAGTGTGGTGGGTATACTCACATTGTTCTTACCTACCATTCCAGTAAAGATTGCGAATGAATAGTGAACTACACATATGTCTTGTATTAATATGGAGAAAAAACAAGAATCATGGCTAATTTACAAGTTAGATAAACTATTTCTGAACAATCAAATTTAGCTTTTTAACGAATAGCAAATATTAGCCAGTAGGAAGTCAGAAGTATACTCACATATCTATTTCCTTTTATATTTACTGAGTTAAAATGACATTTATAAAAACACTTGCCTACATGTGTTAACCTAACAGGATTGGTGTTTAATTTTGAAAATCACACATCTTTCATTAAAGTTCTCCTTGCATTTTGGTGGTTATACCCTCTGCCCACTCCTGTCATTTTTTTCTTTCTTTTTTTTCTTGATCCTAGCCATTTTGGAAGATTATAAATATATACTGATCAGAAATCTATTTTTACCTGGATGTATCATTCAGAGCTAGAAATACATAAATTACTTCAAATCTGATGTCTAAGAAGCTTAATAAATACCAAAAAACCATTGACCTCCATGAAACAATAAATAATATATTGATTATATGCTTGTAAAAGGCAAAAATGATTATTGAAGATAAATTTTCTACCAGTTTTGAAATTTGACAAGTTAAGTAGCCTCTGGCTTGTTTTAAGGAACATATAAAAATGTATATAGTTTCTCACAGGGAAGTATCTTCAGGACCTTATATTTGGTATTAGAGTCTTAGACTTTGCATCAAAAGCATAAGCAATGGAAGAAAAATAGATAAATTGGACTTCATCAAAATTTAAAACTTTTGTACATCAAAGGATATTATAAATAAACAACCTACAGCATGGGAAAAAATATATGGAAACCATATATCTGGTAAGGATCTAGTGTCCAGAATTTATAAAGAACTCCTGCAACTCATCAGCAAAAAGACAAATAACCCAATTTAAAAATGGGCAAACAACTCTGCAAATAAACTCAGTACCCTCTCCCCTACATGAGAAATGACTCCCAGTGGTGTAAATTTCCCTGGCAAAGTGGGACATGACTCCCAGGGATGAACCTGGCCCTGGCATCATGGGATTGAGAATGCCTTCTTGAACAAAAGGGGAAAAAGAAATGAAATAAAATAGCATTTCAGTGGCTAAGAAATTTCAAATAGAGTCAAGAGGTCATTCTGGATGTTATTCTTATGTATTATAAAAATATTCCTTTTTAGTTTCTAGTATATTAGAATAACTGAAAGGAAATACCTGATATTGTTGAACTGTAATGTAGTAGCCTTGATTCTTAATGATGACTGTATAACTGTATAGCTTTTATCATGTGACCATGTGATTTTGAAAACCTTGTGACTGACACTCCCTTTATCCTGTGTGTGGGCAGATGAGTAATAAAGCCAAAAAACTATGTAAATAATAGGGGGTGATAAAGCATATGGGATGTTTTGGGTGTTGTCTTTTGTTTTTATTTTTATTTTTTTGTTTATTTTGGAGTAATGAAAATGATGTAACATTGAATGTGGTGATGAATGTACAACTATAGGATGATATTGTGAGCCATTGATTTTATACTCTGGATGGATTATATGGTGTATGAATATAGCTCAATAAAATTACAGTTAAAAAAAGAAAAAAAATCCTATAAAAAATGGGCAAAGCATTTGCATAGACATATCTCCAAAGAAGATATACAAATGGCCAATAAGCACATGAAAAAAATGCTGAACATTATTAGGGAAATGCAAATCAAAACCACAATAAGATACTACCACCTCAGTAGGTGAATGGAAGGGTGAACTGTTGTATATATGTGCAATGGAATATTGAATGGCTTGCAAGAAGGAATGAAGTCATGAGACCTGCGACTAGGTGAATGAAACTTGAGGACATTATGTTGAGTGAAATAACCAAGAAATTAAAGGACAAATATTGTAAGCCCTCACTAATATAAATCAACTATATTGAGAAAATGCTGAGAATTGAATTTGAGAGTATAGGTACCAGGGGATAGAATGGGCAGCGATTGGGCAATCGATGATACAGTAGTATGGCGTATTTGTGGGGCTTGTTGTAAAGGTTTGTAGACTGTAAGCTCTTATAGCAGTCACATCCATTCCTGGGTTTTCACTGTTATTTAAGAGATGTTTGTTTGGTACAAAATTTATTTACACTTATAAAAATGTAGTTGAAAATACCTTATTATTGCCAAATAGCTTAAATTACCTAAATTTTAAGAAGATGTGGGTAAAAAAAATCATAAGGTTATGAAACATTTCAAAATTCAAGGTAGAAAATAAAACTTGTTGAGGCTTATACTATCGTACTAAAATATATATTGCCTAAAACTAATTTCATAACAGTTTTGATCATGGAGGTGAGCAGTGATATACATGTCATAAAATGTTAGAGAAAACAAAATTTGTTGGGGTCCTACTGTTGGGGGCCAAGTGTTTTATGATTAATCTACTTCCTGCTCCTCTTGATCTGGATTTAGTCGCCCATTACCCACACAGGAAACCTCAGGGGGTTGTGATAATCACAAATAGGATAGCATACTTATAAATAATTCAGAATTGAATATTCTTCTTAAACTTCTGCATCTACTTTCCTTTGCTTTTTGTATCCAATTTGAGCCATAGGCTTTTGTTTTATGACCCCATCCCATAGCCCTCAAAGCTAGTTATGTGTGCCTTTCAAGGCCAGTGAATGTGGTCTACCTGTTCAATCATTTTTATATCTAGACTAATATCCAGCATGATGCACTCTCAGAAATATGCCTTTAAATTTCTAGTCTGGCTATCTGGCACAGAACTGAATTCACATTAATCTTTCCTTGATCTTATACTCAGACACTTTGTATTTATGTAATCTGTAAATAAAGACAATTGTTTCTTCTTCACTAACCCTTTTTCCTCTTCTGTATTTTTCTTTTCTTATTGCACCAGCTAGCACCTCCAGTATATTGTTAAATTGAAACAAAGGTAGTAGACATCCTTGTAGACATGCTTGTCTTGCTTTTGATTTTAGGTAAAATGCATTTGATGCTTTATGATTAAGAATGGTGAATCTTATTCACATCAGCATTTTTGAAATGAAATGCCTTTCATTTGTTATTATAATTTCAAATTTGCAGAGTTCTTTCATATTATCACACTTATTTATGACAACTCCTCTTCAGGGGATCATATACTAGAGATACAATGTGCTGTGTTCTTTTTTTTTTTGAAATAAATTCAAAGCTATATGAACAGTTGCAAAAACAATACTAGCCCCATACACAGAATTCCATCATACCCTGACCCCCCTCTCCCGATAGCTCAGTCCACCAACTTTAACATGCTGTCACATCGCTATTTCTTTCCCTCCCTATCATCCATCATCTATTGCTCTGTCTTCTGAACACATGAGAGTTAGCTGCACACATCCTTGAACATACACTATAATTCACATATATACTTCCCATGAACAAGAACATTCTTTTATGCAATTCCATTAAGCACAGCTAAGAAGTACAAGAGATTCAACAATGATACAAAGCTTACGTTCTATGTTTCCTTTTCCTTATGTCTCAACTGTGTCCCTTTGAGCCACCTGTCCTCCACCCTCCAATCCCATCCAAGTTCATCCTTAGCATTCAGTTGTCATCTAGTTAGACTGTCTTTTTTTTTTTTTTTTTCAGCTGGGGAAACATATATACAGCCTAAATCTTCCTATTCCACCCCCTCCCTAGCCTTCCATTAGTGGGATTCATCACATTTAGAATGTTGTAATGCTCTTTCCCACCATCCATTACTAGAAATTTCCCTTCACCTCAAACAGCAGCCCTACACTCATTTCTTAACTCCCCATTGCCCTTTTCCCCATTTCTCTTAACCCAAACTCTACTGTTCATCTCTATGGTTATATTCTCTAATAATTTCTTTGTGTTTACTGTGGGGCTTAAAATTAACCTCTTAAATCTGTAACAATCTTGTTTTTCTTTGATACCACCTTCACTTCAATAGGACACATAAACTATGATCCTATACTCCTTCATTCCCCCACCTTTATATAGTTGTCTAAAATTACATATTTTACATTGAGTTCAAAACCACTGATTTGTCCTTAGAGTTTGTGTATTTTATATCATGTAGGAAGTAAATAGTGGAGTTACAGTTCAAAAATTATTGACTTCTATTGTATTCCATTGTGGTTGGAGAATGTACTTTGAGTATATTCAATTTTTTTTTTTTTTTAATTTCTTGAGGCTTGTTTTATGTCCCAAATTATGGTCCCTTCTGGAGAAAGATCTGTGATCACTAGAGAAAAATGAGTGTCCTGGTGATTTGGAATATAAGGTACTATATATGTCTGTTAAAATTCTCTATATCTCTTTCTCCTTTCTTTGTCTCTCTGTTGGTAGGGCTCCCTTTAGAATCTGGAGTAGGGCAGGTCTTTTATTGGCAAAGTCTCTCAGCATTTGTTTGTGAAAAATTTAGGCTCTCCCTCAAATTTGAAGGAGAGTTTTGCTGGATCAAGTATTCTTGGTTGGAAATTTTTCTCTCTCAGAATTTTAAATATGTCATGCCACTGCCTTCTCGCCCCATGGTGGCCGCTGAATAGTCACTACTTAGTCTTATGTTGTTTCCTTTGTATGTGGTGAATTGCTTTTCTCTTGCTGCTTTCAGAACTTGCTCCTTCTCTTCAGTATTTGACAGTCTGATCAGAATATGTCTTGGAGTGGGTTTATTTGGATTTATTCTATTTGGAGTTCGCTGGGCATTTATGCTTTGTGTATTTATATTGTGTAAGGTTGGGGAAGTTTTCCCCCACAATTTCTCTGAATACTCTTTCTAGATCTTTACCCTTCTCTTCCACTTCTGGGACACCAATGAGTCTTAAGTTTGGACGTTTTATTTTATCTGTCATATCCCTGAGAGCCATTTCGATTTTTTCAATTTTTTTCTCCATTCTTTCTTTTGTTCTTTCATTTTCTGTTCTGTGGACTTCTAGGACACTGAGATGTTGTTCAGCTTCCTCTAGTCTTGTATTGTGAATATCCAGAGTCTTTTTAATTTGGCCAACAGTTTCTTTTATTTCCATAAGATCTTCTATTTTTTATTTACTCTTGCAATGTCTTATTTATGCTCTTCTAGGGTCTTCTTTATGTCACTTGTATCCGGGGCCATGGTCTTCTTGATGTCCTTTAAATCCTTTGCCATGTTTTCGTCCCTCGATTGTAGTTCTTTGATTAATTTTGTGAGGTACTGTGTTTCTTCCAATATCTTGATTTGTGTGTTTGGAGTTGGATTCTCCATATCGTCTGGTTTTATCATATGCATTAAGATTTTCTGTTGTTTTTTGCCTCTTGGCATTTGTTTTGCTTGAAAGGGTTCTTTCAAGTTGTAACAAAAAAAGGATATTGATCTAATTTTTCAGAAACACAGTTTGGTGACGTACACTTTCTCTAACTAACCAGCAGATGGCGTCTGTGAGTCGCCTATATGCCTCAAGTCAGTTCTCAACCTTGTTCCCATAGTGTGTGGGGAAATGATTCTTGTGGGTTCAGGTGGAGAACTCAGTTTGGGTGTGTTGATGGAACCATGCACCCTGAATGTGGGGTGTTTGTATTGGTGGCCAGGGAGGAAGGGCAATTTTAATGTTCAAATCCCCCAGGTTCCAGGAGATTCAAGGCCGCGGCAAGAGTCTAAGCCTTCATTTCAGTTCAGCCCCAGACCCTCTCTCTCACTGTCCCACAAACCACCGGACTTGGCGTAGCATTCCTGGGTTCTCCAAGCAGGTCCCCCCTCCCAGCCATGATCCTCCAGGAGCTCAGCTGAGGGAATGCCGTGCTATGTCACCAATGCACGCTGTCCCTCAAGGGAAGCCCTGGGCCGCCGGGCCATGCCGCAGCATGCTCTCAGCTTGTTTCAGAATGCAGAATGTCTGAGGCTGTCTTTACTGCAATGCCTTGCAGGCTGAGAACAGCTGAGGTTTTCTCCATGGAGAGAGAGGGACAGAAAAACTCCCAGGTTCACCCGTCAGCCAGAGATAGCACCCGATCCTCTGGGCTCCCTATCCTGAGACAGATATGTCCCCCGAGTCTCCCAAGGTCTGTTGTCACCAAAAGCCTCTGTCTGCTTTTGAGGATTCACTATCTGTATTGAGCAGTTAATATTAAAACCTCACTTGGAGCTGGGCTGAGAGAGTGCACCGTGTGGCTTCCGTGAGGGAGGGGCTCTCGGCTCTCGGCTCTCGGCTGTCAGTGCGGGTCCGCAGTTTTACTTACAGATTTTATGCTGTGATCTCTGGCATTCCTCCCAATTCAGGTTGGTGGATGATGAGTGGACAGTCACGTTTGTCTCCCCGCTGTTATTCCAAGTTATTTACTGGTTTTTTGGTCATTTATGAATTGTTCTGGGGGGGACTAAGTCTTCCACTCCTTTCTATGCCACCGTCTTCCCAGAATCCTCTGTGCTCTTAAATTGAGATAGAAATTATTAGGAGAATCTCAATTACACTAAGTCTAGGAGTCATCTCCAGTTTCAAAGGTATAGAAAATTCGATCTTTGAAGTTGAAAAGTTTTCTGTGGCTCTGGTAAGATGAGAAATTATCTGAACTGTCAGTTTAGAGGGAAGACTTTAAAAACTTATCATGTTTTAATGGCCCTATCAATTCCAGTTTGTCTCTTAATATCTTCTTCAGAGTAGAAGAAAATTGAAATGGTTCATAGCTTCTTCTGTTGTCATAAATTTATGTGGGGAAATAGAGCTGAAAATAAAATAGTAGAAGTCAAAGGATTCTGCAAATGAAAAAACTGGCCTGCTGGTCTGTCTCACTCTCCTTCCTTCCCTCCATTGCTTCCTTCCTTCCTTGTCTTCCTCCTTCCTTCCCTTCCAGTTAGAAAATAACATGTTTTAAAATAGTATCCTTGAGAAGGGGAACAATATACTACCACCCCCGATTTTTTTTTTAGCACTTTTCTAATTTACACAAATGATGTAAAATCTGTTTTAGGTTGGTAGTCAGGTTGGCAAAGTTTAAAGAGCTAGACATCAGGAGATCAGGTTCTGGTCTTGATTCTTCCTCTACCTAATTCTAAGAGTTTGAGAAAAATCACTTTTTGGATTTTCCAAAGTGATTTTGTAACATTGCATGATCCGATATGGTTGTGCCTATTCAAATTTGCAGTGCTTCTAAGTAGGGCTTAAAAAAAATTTCCAAAATATTGTATTTGAATGTAGAATTTAATAGTTAATTCCTAAGTGAGTTATTAGCTCTGTGTCTCAACTATGAAGACCTTACCTGGCTGTCTGTTATTGTGTTGGGTCTGTCATATCAAATGGAGTCTCAGTGATTTAGTGGCCTGCTTTTAGGTATACAGCTCTTTGTAAGATCCAAGTCCAGTCAGTTTTATTAATCAGCTAAAATATTGCTTGCAACAGTATAGATTGAAGTAGCCCTTGGTGTGCAATTTAATTTGAAGGCATATTGCTTTTTTAAATTTTCTGATTAGAAGAACTCCTTTCTGAAAAAGAGGCTACTGCTGTGAATTTAATGGGAGGGATTGAATATATTAGAGAGAAATCAATAACTTTGTTCATTGGGTTAATAATTTGATAACATAATGACTTGTGGGAGGTCAAAAATTAACCCCTGTTGTATCAAATAGTTTTTATGAAACAAGACTGGATTTATTATAAAAACAAAAGATTCCAAACATCTGGAATATATAAATCATTAGGACAGAAAGCTCACCATGATTGCCAGGGTTTGGGGGAGCAAAGAATGGAGAGTGACTGCTCGATGGTTATGGGTTTTCCTTTTGGGGTGATGAGAATGTCTTAGAACTAGATAGATGTCATGGTTGCACAACATAGTGAATACACTAAATGCCACTAAATTGTGTACTTTAAAATGGCTTAATTTGATGAATCTTAATTTTAAAATTCAATAAAAAAATTGAAGCTTTTCAGATGTTATTTTGATACTGATGAGTGATTATTTTGATACTGCACGCTTTTGAGGAATGCAAATGATCACTGAACTCTTAAAACTAGAAATAATCATACATTATTTACATTATTTTCTAGACAGGAGATTTTGTGGGAAAAATCGTTTTTCATTGAGTTGACACTGTTCTCAATACAATTTACTAGCTATTTGACTACTTTACTTTAATTCATCTCCCATTATAGAGGCTCATGAATGAGCCCTAGTTTGAATGGCAGCATTTACAGGAACAAAATGCAGTCCACCATTCTTTACTCGACATAGCCCAATTTTCTGGATAATTGTGAGCAGCCTGTGGAACTCCTCCTACTCATGCCCTTGGAATCTGATTGGCTCCAGAATGAGAGTCCTTTGGTGTGGAATGACTGATTTTCTAGATCAAAATGGAGCCAAAAGGTTTAGGTTTGGAGTGGTACCATGGGGCATCAGGAAACCCTTGGAGAATCAAGCAGATCTTTCTGTTCTCTGTGCCCCTCCTTTCTCTTCCATGAGTTTCTGGCATGTTTCTTTGAATTATGTTAACTTTCTAAGGTAGATTCAAATAGTGGGCTACTGAGGAATCCTTGGAACTTCTGGGGCTACCCTGCTTTGCCTACACACCCTAATAAGGAATAAATTAAATGGTTTCTGTAGTCCTTAAGGGACAGCAAAGTATTTTCAAAGCAAATTAGCTTCCATATGGAAAAATGAATTATTTCAGGCTACTCAAGAAGGCTTGGAGTACCTGTTTTGGTTTGCTAAAGCTGCTGGAATGCAATATACCATAAATGGATTGGCTCTTACAATGGGGGTATATCAGTTCACAGATTTGCAGTTCTAAGGCCATGAAAATATCCCAATTAAGGTATCAATGGGACAATAACTTCTCTGAAGAAAGGCGGATGGCATCTGGGGTTCCTCTGTCATATGAGAAGGCACAATGACCGGAGTCCACTGGTCCTTCTTTCCCAGGTCTAGTTTCTGGTTTCTGTGGCTTTCTCCAAAATGTTTCTGGGCTTCTGTCTCTAATTGTCTCTGAGCTCTCTCAGTTTCATCTGTCTTTTATCCTCATAGAGGACTCCAGCAAGGGTATTAAGACCCACCTTGAATGGGCTGTGTTACATCTCTGTGGAAACAATCTAATCAAAAAGTCCCACCCAACAATAGATCTACTTCCACAAGACTGGATTAAAAGGACATGGCTTTTCTGGGGTACATAACAGATTCAAACCAGCACAGAAACTTGCTAACATTCAGATGATGATCAATATAATGACAACATTAATAGTGTAAAGTTGTGAAGTCCTGTGGTTTAGAAAGCACTTCTGTACATATTTTCATTTGATCCCCACAGAGCAGGTAGGAGTTCCCTCATTTTATAATTGAAACCCAGAGAAATTACATTGTTGGCTTAAAATGATATGGCCACTAAATCTGACTTGAACCCAGATTTTTTAGCTTAAAATTTTGTGGTATTTTTACAAGACTATGACAATTGTACATGTATAATGAAAAAAAAAAATTGCAATTTCTAAAGTATCCTCTGTGTACCAGAAACCATGCTCAGCATTTTTGTACACATCATGTTATGTAGTCTTGACAGTTATTCTAGAAATACAAAACTGTATTTCTTTTCTTACACTTAAGCTAACAAATCCTCAGGAAGGTTAAGTGTTTACCACATCACACATATAAGAAATTACAAAATTAGTATTCCAGCCTAGGTCTGTCTCACTCCAGAGTCCATGTTCTTTGCACAATAGTGACTTCCTTCAATGTTAAAGGGACAGTATTTAAACCAAAAGTGACTTAGCTTCATCATCATAAATGAAATCCAGAGAGCTAGAAAATATTTTTGTGTCAAGCTAAAAATAAAATGCATAGAAGAAAATGACCGCATATACCCTATTTATATATAAATGTCATATTAAAAATAATAATAGAGAAGGTCAGGGGCACGACTGGTATCTTCAGCTATGTGCTTGCAGTTACGCTAGCTACTAGGAAAGGAAATGTTTTAGTATTATTTTTTTGAGACAGCTAGTGCAGGAATACTCAGAAAATAGATCAAAGATATGCTTAAGGCACCACAAAAGAAAAATGAGTTCATCTTTGATGACTTCATCTAGAATTTTATAATCTGAGATTCTAGAAATGTTATTTTAATTTCAGCATACTTTTAAGTTTTGATTCCTTTTTAAAATGTTATTTTGAATTACATATAGGGGATTGGCATTGTATTGTCTTCAATCATTAAGGATGTTAAGAGTTTTCTTAAGACCATAAGTACTTCTAGTAAGAATAGATAGAAATTGGACATCACGCTTAGGAAATATGGCTTTTTCTTATAGCCAGTTTTAAGAAAGCAGTGCCTTTATTTTTGAATTAAGGACTTCATCTTTATAAAGAATAATTTCCTTAGAATCACCTCAGATCTCACTGTTTTTTAATTAAAGTATAATATGTAATATACATACAGCAAAGTGCACAAATGTTAAAAATAGAACTCTGAATTTTTACCAAGTGAATACTCCTGTGTAAAAGCCATGGGACAAAGATACGGAATTTTACCATCACCCCAGAGGCCTCCCTTATTTCCCCTCCCAGTTATTATCTCCTCTCAAGCTAACTGCCATTCTGATGACTATTACCATAGGCTAGTTTTGACTTTGTTTGAATTTTAAAAAATGGAATCATACAGTATGGACTGTGTTGTGTGTGGTTTCTTTTGTTCCCATTGTCTATGAGATTCATCCATGTTATTGCACGTAGCAGTAGTTTATTATTTTTCGTTGTTGCCTTGTATTCCATGTGTATGAATGTATCACAATGTGTTATCCATTCTTTTCTTGTTATGCATTTTGGGTTGTTTATGAATAATGCTGCTATGCACACTTATATATTTGGTGCACATATGTATGCATTTCTTTTAGGTATATACCAAGGAATGGAATTTCTGAGTCAGAGAGTATACATGTTTGTCTTTAGTAAGTATTGACAAGTCTTCTAAGTTGCTTTACCAATTTACATTCACTGAGGTCTGTTTAAGAGTTCCGGTTGCTCCATATTCTCACCCACCTTTGGTAAACTTTTTTAAATATATAATTGAATTCAGTTTTATTGAGATATATTCACATACCATACAATCTTCCATGGTGTGCAATCAGCTGTTCACAGTACCATCATATAGTGTGCATTCATCACCCCAATCTAGTTTTGAACATTTTTCTTACACCAGAAAGGATCAGAATAAGAATAAAAAATAAAAGTAAAAAAGAACACCCAAATCATCCCCCCCATCCCACCCTATTTTTCATTTAGTTTTTGTCCCCATTTATCTACTCTTCCATCCATACACTGGATAAAGGGAGTGTGATCCACAAGGTTTTCACAATCACACTGTCACTCCTTGTAAGCTACATAGTTATGCAATCGTCTTCGAGAGTCAAGGCTACTGGCTTGGATTTTGATAGTTTCAGTTATTTACTTCTAGCTATTTCAATACATTAAAACCCAGAAAAGGTTATCTATATAGTGCATAAGAATGTCCACCAGAGTGACCTCTCGACTCCGTTTGAAATCTCTCAGCCAGTGAAACTTTATTTTGTTTCATTTCGCATCCCCCTTTTGGTCAAGATGTTCTTAATCCCAGCATCCTGATGCTGGGTCCAGATTCATCCCCGAGAGTCATATCCTGTCTTGCCAGGGAGATTTACACCCCTGGACATCAGGTCCCACATAGTGAGGAGGGCAGTGAGTTCACCTGCCGATTTGGCTTAACTAGAGAGAGAGGGCCACACCTGAGCAACAAAGAAGTACTCAGGGGGAGACTTGGGCACAATTATAAGCAAGTTTAGCTTCTCCTTTGCAGTAACAAGCTTCATAACCCTTGGTAAACTTTTAAATTTTTACCATTTGGGCGGATGTGTTGTGGTTTCTCAGTTGGGTAATGTGTAGTGGTATCTCACTGTGGTTTTTGTATACATTTCCTTTATGGCTACTTTGGTTGAACACCTTTTCACATGTTTATTGGCCCCTAGGAAATCCTGTTTAGTTCCATACCTGTTCATCTTTTGCATATTTTAAAATGAGATTTTCTCTAATTGTGTTGGATACATGCATTGCAGGTAACTTCTCTATGGCTTGCTTTTGCATTCTTTTATGCTCTCTCTTGACAAACAGAAGCTATTAATTTTAAGGGGGTCTAAATTATTAATCTTTTCTTTTATGGTTAGTGTTTTGTGTGTGTGGTGTATCTTGTTTAATTAAGAAAGCTTTGCCTAACCCAAAGTGATGAAAGTATTTTCTGATGTAATCTAGAAATTCTATTCTTTTCCTTTTTCAATTAAGACTATGATACATCTGGAATTGATTTTTGTATGAAGTAGATGTCAAAGTTCATTTTTTCTCACATGGGTCGCTAATTGATCCAGCATTATTTTTAAAAGACCATGTTTTCCCCACTATATTGCTGAGGCATCTTTGTCATAAATCAGTTCCATGTATATGTGGGTCTATTTCTGGACCTTTATTCTGTTCCATTGATCTACTTTGTACCAATTACATGTCTATCTTTGTACCAATAAAAATAATCTATCTTTATATCTTTACTTCTATCTTTATATCTTTTATATGTTTATAGCTTTATATAGTATATATAAAGCTATAAACATATACTTACTATATTTACAATATGGTAAAGATTGATACAGTATTAATATAGTAAGTCTTATTACCGGATAGTGTTATATTATATTGTTGAGTGCATCAGTAGTCCATTTTTCTTAAATTGCTGACTTGTATTCCATTGTAATCCCCCCAGTTTTGAGGTTTTATTACCGTTTAGTTTTAAAACTTTTCTAATTTTCATTGTGATCTCTTTCGCCCATCACATTTAGTGATTTTTAAGTTATTGTTTGCTTAATTTCACTGTGATTAGAGAACAAGTTTAGTGTTATTCCAAAACTTTGAAATTTGTTGGGACTTTGTTTATGACCTACATATGTCTTGTTTTAGTGTCAATTAGAAAAATTTTGTAATCATATTTTTCTAATCTTCTCTATAGTTAGAGAAATTGTTTTTGTTTTTGTTTTTGTTTTTTCCTATCAGTTACCAATGAAGTTGTGCTAAAATTTCCAACTGTGATCGTGGATTTGTCTTTTGTTTTCCTTTTAGTTCTATCAGGTTTTTCTTGATATATTTTAAGTCCATGTTATTAAGTGCATACAAATTTAGTATTGTTATATCTTCCTATTGAATTAACCTTTTCATCATTATAAAATTTCTTTCTTCATCGTGTCCCACATTGGGGGGAGGGTGATGAATTTATTTGCAGAGTTAGGCTTAGAGCCAGAAAGTCCACATTTGAGCAACAAAAGAGGTTCTCTGGAGGTGACTCCTAAGCATAATTATAGATGGGCTTAGCCTCCCCTTTACAACCATAAGTTTCACCCAATCCTCAATATCAAGGGCTTGACTTGAAAAGCTTGGGGTTTCTAAGTTCACATAGCATATGAAATGTCTACGATAATCCATCCATATCTCACATTATCGTCACTCAGCTGTACAAGCCTCATCACTCTCCATTTTAAACAATTCTCATGACCCAAAACATCTCGTAGTTCCTGTCAGCCCTCAATTATTTGTCCCTAGTATTTGTGTAATACTAGTATGGTGTTTTCCTATTAATTATAGTCCCCTATATGCAGTATGTAGATTTTTTCCATATACCCTTTTGTTGTCAACTCTCTGTGCTAGTGTCATACCTTAGAAATATATAATGCAAGCACCTATTTATATTTGTGGTGTTGATGTGTTGGAAATCTGCATTGAAACAGCTGCTTTCAACCTTATTCACCTTCAGTACAGCTATGATACTTATAATCCCATTAACAAACAGTCGTCACCCCTATCCATTACCATACCTTTGAATTCACCATCATTAACATAACTGAACCTATTAGATTATCATTCCCCCTCAACAGCTAGTGTCTATCACTAGGTCCCCTATATTCTACATTATAGGACATTGATTTTACATTGTTCAGATAGTTCATAGAAGTGGTAAGGTACAGTATCTCTCCTTTTGTTTCTGACTTATTTCACTCAGAATTATATCTTCAAGGTTCATCCATGGTGCCATATGTTTCAGGACCTTGTTACTTCTTACTGTGCATGTATTCTATCATATATTCACATACATATATATACATATATATGTGTATATATATGTATATATATACCACTTTTGTTTATCCACTCATCTGTTGAAGGACACTTGAATTGTTTCCATATCTTGGCAATTGTGAACAATGAGGCTATGAACATCGGTGTACAAATATCTGTTCCTTCACTGCTTTCAAATCTTCTGGGTATATACCAAGAAGTGGAATTGCTGGATCACAGGGTAATTCAATATCTAATTTTCTGAGAAACTGCCAGACTGTCTTCCAGAGTGGCTATACCATTATACAGTCCACCAGCAATGAATAAGATTTCCAATCTCTCCACATCCTCTCCAGCATTTGTAGTTTCCTGTTTGTTTGATGGCATCCATTCTTACGGGTGTGAGATGATAACTCATTATGGTCTTGATTTGCATCTCCCTAGTAGCTAGTGAAGATGAACATTTTTTCTTGTGCTTTTTAGCCGTTTGTATTTCCTCTTTGGAGAAATGTCTTTTCATATCTTTCGCCCATTTTATAATTAGGCTGCTTGTACTATTGTTGTTGAGTTGTAAGATTTCTTTATATATTCAAGATATCAGTCTCTTAGCAGATACATGGTTTCCAAATATTTTTTCCCATTGCGTTGGTTAGCTCTTCAGCTTTTTGACAAATTCCTTTAAGGTAAAGAAGCATTTGATTTTGAGGAGTTCCCATTTATCTGTTTTTTCTTTCATTGCTTGTGCTTTGGGTGTAAGGTCTAAGAAGCAACTTCCTATTACAAGGTCTTGAAGATGTTTCCCTATATTATCTTCTAGGAGTCTTATGGTACTTTCTCTTATATTGAGGTCCTTGGTCCACTTTGAGTTAATTTTTGTATAAGGTGTGAAGTAAGAGTCCTCTTTCATTCTTTTTGTTATGGCTATCCAGTTCTCCCAGTTTTGTCTCAGTTTTGATTAGTCTATGTTGTTTTGTTTTGTTTTGTTTTGTTTTTTTGCTTACTTTTTGAGGCCTTGAAGTGTTTACTGGGGACTCTCTTCTGGTACTTACACTTTAATTTTTGTGTCCCTGATACTGTGAGACCACTGATATCTTTGCTTAAGTATACTTAGTATGCTTCCAGGCTATTTTTTTCCCCAAAATTTCCCCTTCCACAAAATGTTGTTTAGCTCCATAGAGGAAAAATGAGAAATGAAATTTTCACGGTGTCCCCCTCAAACTTTTAAGTGGACAAGATGTTGATCTATAGTCTCAGATTTTCTGGGGGAAAATGAGAATTTTCATTGAAATTCCTTCTTATAGTGGGATAGAGTACCAGTTTAGCATACTGATAATCGTAATCTCCCAGAGTAAGAGTTTTCTTTATTTTTTTCCCCTCCTCAAGTAAATCATTCATTTCACATTCTCCACTTTGGAGGAATTGTCCAATTCTGTTTATTGCCAAGAACAATGAAGTTCATCATCATTTAGAACAGTAGGTATATGTGCACACATGTACATTCATATAAACAAATCTTAGTAACCTAAAGTTGAAAAGTTTCATTGTATATGTGTATTTGGGGTTAATTTCATGCTAAGGCTTTGCTTACAAGATTTTTTTTTAAAAATATTTACTGTATTGTTTAGTATAGTCATATAAGGATATTTTTGTCCTCTTTAATATACATTTTAATAGGATAGACTTCTTATGAGTTAGAGCTCACCTGAGAAGATATACTGTGATTTTCAAATATGGATTTTTCTTCTGAGACTGTAACAATGAAAAGATCAGGTTTGGGAAGCTGCAGTCCTGGAAAGGGAATGAGTGATTTATAATGCTCTTGAGAGTGCCAGAGAGATTTTTAAAATTTCTTCACGTGTTTGGATCCCCTAAGTGCTTTTCTTAAAATAGTTTTATAGTTTCTGTGGAGCCTGTAGTCTTTCAATTGAAAGGCTAATTGAAGCCCACATTACTAGGATAAAGAAGAGAAAAGGTGGAATTACAAGGACGATAAAAATGGATAAAATTAGAATAAAGGGATTGGTGTGGATCCTAAGGGTTTGAATGTGGTCTTTCTTTTGGACATCAACATTACTCTTTGAGAAAGAAATTAATATTACTTTTGTAACACAGAAATGGAAAAAGAAAAAACTCACCTGCAAAAACAAAACACAAGGAACGGTCAAATAAAATGCTTCTCATAGTGCCTCCTGAATTTATGACTTTTCTCAAAGTTGAAATATTTTCCTCTGTAGTATTCAAATGCCTTAAGTATCCTGGACAGTCAATACTCAGTGTTTTCTGAGGATTATTTATGTTACAGAATTATGGAGACTTATTTCCTGTTTTCTAATTGTTATGCAGTTGGCAATATCTTTATAACTTTGAAGCTTCCTTCTTTACTAGACCTCTGCCTGCATCTTTTAAAGACCTGTTTTCTTCCCTAGAAAGGGTATGAATCTGAATTGCTCTCCTCCTCCTTCCCATCTGTCCAGATCTTAGTTGCCTAGCTCCCTTGTGAAGCTTGTCCTGCCCACTTCTGCTCACAATGATTTGCAGATTTAAAATACTCCATAAAATTTAGATTATTATTGTAGATCATGTTTTGAACATTAGCTTTTTAGTTTCATTTAAGTCTTTTCTGCGGTGTGTTCAGTCTTTAAGGAAAGATGCTATGTCTGACATTTTCTTTTTCTTTGTCTCAGAAGACAAAGTTCAGTACTACTCACACTGTGTCAGTATAATTAACTCTATGGTCTTGACTTGATAAAATGGACTGTGTTATTCCAGGTCCTCTGGGAAGCCATCACCAAGACAGGATTAAATGTTCAAGAAATGTATTAGCGGAAATGCCTATAAGAGAAATGGGGAAGAGCATGAGGGACTGGGAGAGCCTCCGACCACAGTGCAAGTGTTACCCCAAGGGAAGAAGAGAGGGAAGGAAGGAAGATTGGGTGGAAGTGTCTCAGAATGTATAGCAGTTCCAAGAAATATTTAGCAAGGCCACTGGGGAGTCCTCAAGCTAAAGTCACCAGTGAGGTCCCACTTCTCCCAAAAGCTGCCCCGTCTTAGTATTGGCTGGAAGCAGCCTGTGGGAACAGTGGCTGTTCTAGTTTGCTAATGCTGCCAGAATGCAAAACACCAGAGATGGATTGGCTTTTATAAAAGGGGGTTCATTTGGTTACACAGTTACAGTCTTAAGGCCATAAAGTGTCCAAGGTAACACATCCACAATCGGGTACCTTCACTGGAGGATGGCCAATGGTGTCCAGAAAACCTCTGTTAGCTGGAAAGGCACGTGACTGGCGTCTGCTCCAAAGTTCTGTTTTCTAAAAATGGCTTTCTCCCAGGACATTCCTCTCTAGGCTGCAGTTCCTCAAAAATGTCACTCTTAGTTGCTCTTGGGGTATTTGTCCTCTCTTAGCTTCTCTGAAGCAAAAGTCTGCTTTCAACGGCCATCTCAAACTGTCTCTCATCTGCAGCTCCTCTCTCAGCTTCTGTGCAGTCTTCAAAGTGTCCCTCTTGGCTGTAGCAAGCTTGCTCCTTCTGTCTGAGCTTATATAGTACTCCAGTTAACCAATCAAGGCCCATGCTGAATGGTCAGAGCCACACCTCCATGGAAATTATCCCATCAGAGTTATCACCCACAGTTGGGTGGGTCACATCTGCATGGAAACACTCAAAGGATTCCAATCTAATCAGCACTGAAACGTCTGCCACACAAGATTGCATTAAAGAATATGGCCTTTTCTGGGGACATAATACATTCAAACTGGCACGGTGGCCTTGGAATAAATGCAGAGATGGATTTCAGAGCACAGCAGGTGGAGCCCATAGTCAACTATGCTCCCTACTGTTGGACATCTGAGAGGTGGATTCTCATAGTTACCATGTTGAGATTTTAGATGAAAAATTAATGTGTATAAACTCTAAAATAGCTCTTTATTCTTACTGTTTCTCTTTCCTGTGAAATATTTTTATTTGTAAAAACTCTTCAGGCTAAACATCATAAGGGCAGGGCTACTGCTTTCCTTTATTTTGTATAGTTGCTGGGTTTATGCTATTTTTTCTTTTTTAGTGAAAATTCCAAGAATGTAAATTGAACACTCTGAGTAATTTGCTGTAGTTTACTTGTAATGGGGACACAAACTTTTTTTTTAAAGATATGGCAGTCCAGTTTTACATTTCCTTTCATATATATGTGTGTGTGTATATATATGTGTGTGTGTGTGTGTGTGTGTGTGTAAGTTCACTTTTAAGTTGTTGCCCAGAGCCTTTTTAAAAAAGTGTTATATAAAAGGCCACTTGCATCTAGGAATTTTGTCAGCTATTTTAGATAAGAAAATTGCTTTGTGAGTGAATATTTGTGAGTACATCTAGACTTCTACATTCATCATTGAGTTTGGATTATTTCATATCATTGAATCTATTTTTTTCACCATCACAACTATCATCATAATATCATATTATATTTTATTCAGCATTATTCTGGAGGTCTTAGCCAGTACAGTAAAATAAGATAAAGAAAAGGTATAAGGATTGAACAGGAAAAAACAAAAATGCTCACTCTTCCCAGATGATGTCATTGCCTACAGAAGCGTCTACAGAAAAACATGAGAAATAATGAGAGTTTAGCAAGTGGCTGGATAAGATACATTAATTAATTGCATTTTTAAATACAAGAAACAAATAGAAAATGTAATTTTAAAAGGGTATAATTTTAAATAGAATAAAAAAATATATTTAGGTATTGAAGAATAAATCTAACAGAAGCTGAACAGACCTATTTGGGGACAATTATAAAACTTTACTGAAAGTCATTAAAGAACACCCAAGAAAATGGAAGGATATATCATGTTAATGGATTCAACAGGGTAAGTTGTTAATTCTCCCTAAGTTGATCTATAGGTACAGTGCACTTCCACCAAAATCCCATTAGGGTGTTTTGAGAAAACTGATGAACTTATTTTCTTAAATGTGTACAGGAGTTCAAAGGCCCAAGAACAGAGATGACACACTAAAGAAAAATAATAGGGTAGGGAGATTTCCCATACCAGTTATCAAGGTTTATTATAGAACTACAAAATTTATGACAGTGGGCTATATGTGCAGGGATAGACAATAGACCAATTGAACAGACTAGAGAGTCCAGAAACAAATCACACATGTAGGGAAACTTGAATTGTGATACTGTGGGCATTGCTGATTAGAGGAAAAGGACAGATTGTTCAAAAAGGGATTCTGGTAAATAGGATATCCATTTTTAAAATTGTGTCTATAGTTACATGTGAAAAGCCATCTTAAAAACCTTTAGAAGAAAATATGGAGTATCTTTTGTGGCCTCAGGACAGAGAAAGATCTTTTCATTGGAGAGTTTAATCCATTAACATTTAGTGTTATTACTTTCTTCTACCATTTTGTCTTTTGAATCTTATATGTCATATCTTACTTTTTCCTCTCTTTCCTTTTACCCTTCCTGATAATCTTTATTTCTAAACTCTTCTCCAACTCTCTCTCTCTTGTCTTTTATTATCAGCCTGTAGCACTCCCTGTGGTATTTCTTGTAACACTGGTCTTTTACTCACAAACTCTCTCAGTGTCTTTTTGTGAAGGAGAAAGATCTTTTAAGACACAAATGTGCAAAATACATAAAAAAGCTGGATGAGTTTAACATTAAAGTTCAGAACTTCTGATCACCATAAAGTAAGTAAAAATACAAACCACAAACTGGGAGATGATATTTGCCATATAGATTTCCATCAAAGGATTAGTATCCAGAATTTAGAAAAAGTTCCTACAACTTAATAAGAAAAAGACAAGCAACTCAATAGCAAAATTAGCAAAAGATATAAACTGGTGTTTCACAAAAAAGAAACATGAATGACAAACAAATATATGAAAAGGTGTTCAATCTCATTAGTAGTCAAGGAAATGCAGATAATTTTTTATCCACTAGATTGGTAAATATTAAGAAGTCTGATAATAACCAGTATTGGCAAGATGTGATTCATCCAGAACTTTTATACACTGCTGATGAGAGTATAATTGATAAAATTCCCTGTGGAAAACCGTTTATTATTTATTATCTGGCAAAATTGATTATACATATTCTCACAATCCAACAATTCTACTCTGTCCATAAACCCAGAGAAATTCTTGAAAATGTAAACCAGGAGAAATATTTTTTAAAATGTTATCGCAGCATTGTATATACAAGGAAAAAAACCTGAAGAACTGAAATGATCACTGACTGGGGAATGAATATATAATAATGGTATAGTCTACCACTGAATATTTTTAAGCAGTGAAGAAAACCAATGAACTAGACCTGCATCCAACAACATGAGTGACTCTTAGAAGCATGTCATTAAGAGAAAAAGGCAAATTATAGAAGACTTCATACACTATTATATTATTTTTATAAATCTCAAAACAGTGAATTTATTTTTAGAGCTTATGGTGATACTCTTCTTTTTCACCAGGATGTGGGACAAACTTAAGCTTTTTTAAGCTCTAATTTGTATTATGAAATTCAATGGACAAAATGACTATGTCAAATTTATATATTTATTTATGTATGTTTATTTTATATATTTATATATTTTTGAAAACATTTTTAAAACTTACATGAAAATTGTAAGTACTGAATTTTGTTTTCCTGAACTCTTTGACAGTGAGTTGCCATCTCATGCCCTATCACCCCCAGAAACTTGAGGTTCTTTTTCTTACAAGGAAGAATATTCTTCTATATTACTGTCATATAACATCAAAATCAGGAAATTAGCTGTGATATATTGCTACCACCTAAGCCTCAGACTTCATTAAGCTCTCATTAATTGTCCAAATATTGTCCTTTATAGCGAAAAGATCCAGCTCAGAATCATGCATTTCATTTGGTTGTCATGTCTCTTTGATTCCTTCAATCTGAAACAATTTCTTATTCTTTCCTTGAATTTCTTGACCTTGACACCTTTAGATTACAGGCCAATCATTTTTTAGACAGCCTCTCAATTTCAGTTTGTCTCATGTTTCCTCATGAATAGATTCAGGTTATATATATTTGGCAGGAATAGCACAGAAGGAATAATCTGTTCTCATTTCTTCATCTCAGGTAGTACACAGTTTTAATTTTTCCCTTTATTGATGATAATCATTTTGATCACATAAATAAGGTGATGTCTATCAGACTTCTCCACTATGAAGTTTCTCTTTTTTCCCTTCATAATTAATATGTGTTTTGTGTGAAGATACTTTGTAATCGTGTGAATATCCTTATTAGATTATCATTTCTCTTTTTTGTGTTCTTTCTTCCTTTCTCTTTCTTTCATCATATCCATATGGACTCATGGATTCTCATTTTATTTAATGAGTTATGTTCTCTTATTATAGTTATTTGTTTGATGCTCAATTTTCCCCAGTTTGGCCAGTGAGAGAGCTTCAAGATGGCTTTTATGTCCTTTTGACATGAACACCTGATCATTCTTTGAGCACTGCCTTTCCTTCTGCCTCCACCGAGATGTTCCAGACTTATCTTGTACTTTCTCTGTCCCAGCTCTTCAATTGACTGTTCCGCCAGGGAACCCTATTTTCTTTTAGTCAAAAATGGTAAGAAACTAATAATTTGGGCACTAGGTATGTTCATTGCTATTGGAGTTCACAAGTTCTCTCAATGAATCGAGCTGGGGAAGGTATGTGCATATGAATATATGTACATATATATGTATCTGTATGCACACATACACACATTTGCATCCATATTTTTAAATTGAGATAACTAATATACCATAAATTTCACCCTTTAGAAGTATGCAATTCAGTGTTTTCTAGCATATGCACAAGGTTTTGCCACCATCACTCCTGATTCCAGAGTACTTCATTACCCCAGAAAGAAACCCTGCACCCTTTAGCAGTCACTTCCCAATCCCTCCTCACCTTCCCCTCCCCTTCCCCTAGTCCCTGGCAACCACTAAACTACTTTCTGTCTCTATAGATTTGTCTATTCTGGACATTTCATGTAAATGAAATCATACTACATGTAGCCTTTGTGTCTGGCTTCTTTAACCTAGTATGTTTTCAAGGTTTATGCATGTGTCAGAACTTCATTCCCTTTTACAGCCAATTAATATTCCATTGTATGTATATACCCCATTGTGTTTATGCATTCATCAGTTGATGGTCACTTGGGTTGCTTCCACCTTTTAGCTATTATGAATAATGCTGTTATGAACATTCATGGGCATTTTTTTTTAAACATATATTTTCAGTTCTTTTGTGTATATACCTAGGAGTTTAATTGCTGGTAGTAATTTTTCTTTAAATGTTTGTTAGCATTTACCAGTAAAACCTTCTGGTCCTAGGCTTTTCTTTGTGGGAAGTTTTTGTACTACTCTTTCAATCTTTTTACTAATTATAGGTCTACTAAGATTTTCTGTTTCTCGTTGAATCGGAGTCTCAAGGTCAGCCAGAGGTGCAATCTTAGGACTTTTCAGGTTTTTCCTGTGCATACACATGGTCTTGGGCATGGCACAGTCCTACATATGAGTGTGGCCCTCTACATTCCCGTTAATATGCTGTTTGAAGTTTTTCAAGGCCTTTATTGACATGCCATTCCTCAACTTTTCCTAAAACTTTTCAGTTAGCCTATTTGCCCCAACTATTTATCTGTTGCTTCAGGTGACCACAAAATTAAGATTAAACAATTGCCTGTTATTTTTGACAAATGCCCCTGGAAAAAAGGTTTTTTGCACTGGGTGAGACTTCCAAGTGGGGTCATCCAGGGAACCACTATACGGTAAAATAATGATAATTCTCTGGAAATGAGGCTTTGAAGGAACTCCAGCTTCAGTTTGCTCCCTTTGATGGCTGCCATACTGCTTGTTTTACTGTGAATGTGGGCTGTAGTTTTCAAATCTGCCATTGAGCTGTAGAGTGGGGAATGGGTCTATGGCAAATTAAAATGCCACAGAGTTCCCTGTTCTTACCTAGATTCAGCTATTTGTCTTGAATAAATGCTCTAGAATGGCTACAAGCCTTTGGATAATTTCCAGAGTTCTGAAAAGATTGATTGTGACATTTTTTGCCATTTTTCTCATTGCTGTTAAAGAAGAGAGAATTTCCAGAGACCCTGACTCTGATGTCACTGCACATATTTATTTCTCTCTCTATATATATAAATATATTGAAAACCTTAAGTTCATAGTAATACTTCAGAATTCTAGTCCAATATCAAGGATTAATTCTATTCTCCTTTTCCATGTTTGTAACTCCTTTTTCTAACTGAGAAAATTGGCTCCCATTTTTTATTCTCCTTTCTGGGGCTTATGCATTACTTTAAATATATTTATCCACTTGATAAACCTGTATATAACCAATCTCCCATCACTGCCGCTCTTCTCTTGTACAAATGTCCTCTGCAGAGTTTGGGGAAGTCCACAAGACTGCTCCCACATCTGATAACAACTGTTAAGTTTGGGGAGACCCAAGACCACCATCACGTTCAGTGGAGGGACTCAACTCACTGAAAACTGTTATTCTCACAGTTACAGTTTATTATAAGCAAAAGATACAAATTACAATTAACCAAAGAAAGAAGCACATAGGACAAAGTACAGGAAAGTTCCAAATGTAGAATCATGGACTCACTTGGCAATGATAAATGGTATAACACATGGACTATTGCCTTGAGCCTTGGTGTCCAGGGTTTCACTGGGGCATAGTCACATACACATGGTTGACTGCTGATGTGGTTAACCCCTAATATCCAGTCCCTCCTGAGGCAGGGCTGATACCATGTGGTCCAAAGTTCCCATCATAAATTACATTGCTTGACTGTCTGGTATGGCCTAGGGTCACAAGGTAAACAAAAGCACTCTTACAAGTCTTCACCTCCTAAGAGACAAGGGCAAAAGCCAGGCCCTTATGTGGGCAAGGTTAATTCTTTACAACACACCCTCCTTGCTGTGTCAGGCTCCAGCACTCCATGCAATGCTATCATCCTGTGTGGACTTACTCCTTACCTTATCAGGCACTGATCTCCCTATTCTTGGCTACCTCTCCTATCCTCCTCATCCTGTTTAGGGTCCAACACCACACACCAGGCCACCGCTCTGTGTGAATGACTACCTCACTGGGCCTGTTGGCCTCATAAAGACAAGGGGAAGCTTAATGACTTTTGTGTGTATGTGGTAATACACATACAACACAAAATTTTCCATTTTAACTAGTATCATGGGTATAAATAATATCATGTGTATAATTAAATTCACAATATTCTATTATTAACAAATTATCAACACCACCGTGTATTACCATAACCTTATCCCTATCCCAAACAGCAACTCCATACCCATCAATCAATAACTCCTCATTTCCAACCACCTCCCACACCCCAACCCCAAGCCCCTGGCACCTGTAATTCACTCTCTGCTCTATGTTTCTACCTATTCTAAATATTTCACACAAGTGAAACTGTACAATATTTGTCCTTTTGTGTCTAGCTTGTCACTCAACATGGCATCTTCAAGATTCATCCAGGTTGTAGCATGTGTCAAACTTCATTCTTTCTTATAGCTGAATAATATTCTATTGCATATATATATGCTACATTTTGTTTATCCATTTATCTGTTAATGGACACTTGGGTTGCTTCCATCTTTTGGCTCTTGTGAATAATACTGCTATGAACACTGGTATATAAATATCTCTTTAAGTCCCTGCTTTCAGATCTTTTGGGGACTATACTGAGACGTGGGATTTTCATGTCATATGGTAATCCTGTTTAACTTTATGAGTAACTTCCAAACTGTTTTCCACAGAGGCTGCACCATTTTACATTCCCATCAAAATGTATAAGGATTCCTATTTCTAAACCAGTGCTTTTTATTTTCTGCCTTTTTAAAAATAGCCATTCTAGTGGGTTTGAGGCAGTATCTCATTGTGGTTTTGATTTGCATTTCCCTAATGGCTAATTGTGTTGAGCCTCTTTTCATATGCTTATTGGCCATTTCTTTATCTTCTTTGGAGATATGTTTATTCAAGTCCTTTGCCCCTTTTTAATTGGGTTGTTTGTCTTTTTGCTGTTGAGTTGTAACAATTCTTCATATATTCTGGGTACTAGATCCTTTTCACATATATGGTTTCCAAATACTTTCTCCCACTCTGTAGGTTGTCTTTTCACTTTCTTGATAGCATTTTTTTTTATTAAATTCAGTTTTATTGAAATACATTCACACACCATACAATCATCCATGATATACAATCCACTGTCCACAGTATGATAACATAGTTATGCGTTCATCACCACAATCTATCTCTGAACATTTTCCTTACATCAGAAAGAACCAGAACAAGAATAAAAAATAAAAGTGAAAAAAAACACCCAAATCATCCCCCCATCCCACCCCATTTGTCCTTTAGTTTTTATCCCCATTCCTCCACTCATCCATACACTAGATAAAGGGGGTGTGATCCACAAGGTCTTCACAATCACACTGTCACCCCTTGTAATCTACATTATTATATAATTGTCTTCAGGAGTCCAGACTGCTGGGTTGGAGTTTGGTAGTTTCAGGTATTTACTTCTAGCTATTCTAATACACTAAAGCCTAAGAGGTGTTATCTATATAGTGCATAAGAATGTCCACCAGAGTGACCTCTTGACTCCATTTGGAATCTCTCAGCCACTGAAACTATTTCGTCTCATTTTGCATCCCCCTTTTGGTCAAGAAGATACTCTCAGTCCCACGATGCCGGGTCCACATTCATCCCCGGGAGTCATACTCTGCGTTGCCAGGGAGATTTACACCCCTGGGAGTTGGGTCCCACGTAGGGACCTGTCGAGATGGGTCAGTTAGAGGGAGAGAGGGCCACATCTGAGCAACAAAGAGGTACTCAGGGGGAGACTCTTAGGCACCATTACATACAACTTTAGACTCTCCTTTGTGGTAATGAGCTTCATAAGGGCAAGTCCCATGCTCGAGGGCTCAGCACATCTTGATAGCATTTTTGATACACAAAAGTTTTTAATTTTGATGAAGTTTATTTTATCTATTTTTTCTTTTGTTGCTCATGTTTTTAGTATAAAGCCTGAGAACCTATTCCTAATACAAGAACTGAAAAATTTCCTGTGTGTTTTCTTCTAAGAGTTTTATGGTTTTAACTCATATTTAGGTCACTGATTTATTTTGAGTTAAGTTTTGTATACAGTGTGAAGTAGGGATCCAATTTCATTCTTTTGCATGTGGATATCCAGTTTTCCGAGCATCATTTGTTGAAGACACTATTGTTTCCCTATTGAGTGGAGTTGGTTCCCTTGTTGAAGATCATTTGCCCTAAATGAGTTATTATATTAGCTGAAATCTCAAATCTATTCCATTGTTTTATTTGTATGTCCTTATGCCAGCACCACACTGTTTTGATTGCTGTAGCTTTGTACTAAGTTTTGAAATTGGGAAGTGTGAGTACTCCAAATTTGTTCTTCTTTTTCAAGATGTTATTGGCTATTTGGGGCTCATTGCTATTGCATATGAATTTTTTTATTGGCTTTTCCATTTCTGCAAAAAGAAAAGGCTTCTCGCTTTCATTGAATCCATACATTGCTTTGGGTAATATTGGCAGCTTAACAACACTGTGTCTTATAATCCATGAATGAACACAGGAAGTCTTTCCATTTATTTAGGTCTCCTATGATTTCTTTCATCAATGTTTTGTAGTTTTCTATGTATGAGTCTTTTAACACACTTCATTAAATTTATTCCTAGATACTTTATCCTTTTAGATGCTGTTGTAAACGGAAATGTTATCTTGATCTCCTTTTCAGATTGTTCATTGCTGGTGTATAGAAACACAACTGAAATTTGCATTTTCCTCTTGAAGCCTATCTAAAACCAAATGGTTTTGATATAAATTACTTTTTATAGCTATTGTCTGTCTTTTCCTACTAGAAAATAAGCTGTATGAAGGTAAAGATTTTGTTCACTTCTGAGAACAATGCCTTCCACATAATCAATAGCAAATATTTGTTGGCTTGTTGAAAAAACTTGAAGCTTAGGGAAATTAAATAATTCTGATAAATGGCAGAACTGTGATTTGAGGTGTTTGGCATCCAGAGGCATATTAGAAAACGTTTAAGCAAATTTTTCAACAAATAATTATTTTCAAGTATTTTACTTTTAACAAGTTACTGTGCCGGACACTCTCTTTAGTTAGGGGCTAATTTTGTAATGAAGGCTAATCTGACAACCTCATAACCCCATTACTTTCATGGAAAAACAGACGTTCAGTTTCAAAAAACAGACTTGTAAATGAACTTTTAGAAAATGATCTCTTCATCACTGTGGACTACCTATACTCAGTACTAAAGAAATAAGCAAATGTGTAATTGAGAATGAGTCTAAAGGCTTAGGGAACAAAAATATGTTTGAATAATAGTGTATACTGAAAATTTTTAATAAAAATATTAATTTATTACCAGATTTTAAAACTCAGAATTGTAGTTTGGGAATATATCTGCATTCATATTTTACTTGGTTCTTCTAATGTTTATGGCCCTTCCAAAAACTAATAATTCATAATTCTAATTAATTTCATTTTTTCATTAATTAAATACTTTTTGTGTTGAATTGCTTTTTGTAGGCTGATGCAAAAATTAAAGTTTTAACTTAGTTCTGGGTATAGATTTTATACTTAGATATATGTATATACATATGCACATATACATACAACTTTATCTCTCCAAGGAGAGTATGTGTATGTGTATGTATGGGTGTGTATACACTTATGTATATACACATATATGTCCAAGAAAATTAGTTTTCATTGATTATCTATTTACCTATTTTATTCATTATATTAAACTCCAGTGTGGGACCTTGATATGTGTCTTTCATATATTTGTATTCTAGAGATATCTGGAGATGCCAAATTGAAATGGTCACATAAACTATTTAATGGAAGATTACTAATGAGTATTTTTAAAAATATTTTAATTAAAATATAAAAATTATGAACTATATCATACATTCAAATGAGTAAATATAATGTGTATTTATATGATTTAAAAACTAATAATAGAAGTAAAATCCTTGCATCTGCAACTCAAGAAATATATTACCAAATAGTCACCAATTATAATTAACATGAATTAAAAGTTTCTGTTATAAATTATAAGGATAAAGGTATATTATAAAAAAAGAAATATATTACCAATATCTTTGAAAATCTCCAGGAGTGCCTGTTAAATCCACTCTTTCCCCAACAGAGAGGTAATCACTCTCTTGATTTTTGTGACTATTTTTCCTCTACTTTCTATGACTAAATCATCTCTCTGATTAATTTATAGATATTTGAGTGCATCTTGAAAAGAAAACTGTGTTTTAGAGTCAGTTTTATAGTTACTCACCTGAACACAGTCATATATGTCAACAATCATTAAAATCCAGAGACTACACAGTGACAGGATATAGGAGCTTGGTCTCTGGAGCCAGACTGCCTGAGTTGAATTGTGGTTCTGAAGCTTACTAATTGAATGACCTTGAAGAAGTTATTTAACCTCTCTGTGCCTCAGTTTATTCATCTGTAAAATGACGATAATAATAGTACTACCTCAGAGGGTTGTTGTAAGGATTAAATAAATTTATATATATATCTGCAGTAGTAGATAGCAATAAGTATTAAATAAATGTTAGTGGTTATTAATAGGTAGAGAAATTAATGCTAAAGAAATTCTTTGAAAAGTCACTTGTATTAAGTGCTATATTATAGAGTCTTTTCCTTAAATGTCACCCTAGTTTCTTTTAGGCAACCATGTATTTACAGTTCTTGTCACTCTGTGACCTCTTTTCATTGAGTATATTGTGGCATTGCTTAAAAATAGTCTTTCTTGGTTGCTCATTTTGTCTCCCAGATTGTGTGAAAATAGATCTCTTTTTAGTTTGTAGATAAATTTATTCTACATATTTTATATTTAGTTGTTTCCCAGGCATACTCATTTAAGGACTACTGGTGCCACAGACAATAATCCAAAGGCTGATTTGTTAGGTTTTTTGTTTATTTTGTCTCATGTTGGCAGAAGCTCATTATAGGTGATAAATTAAACAGTTTGTCTAATGAATGTCAAATTGCTTTTCATAAATATCAAGCTCTTGTTAAAGTAAGGAGATCCATGTTAGTATTCTCTGTTCTCGCATTGCTTTTAGATCTGTACTGAACAAATTGTGAGACAGTTTAATATGTAGGTTCGAGTTTGGAGAAACACTTAAGTGTTAATGTTAAAACTTGTGAACTTAACTACCAGTTATCAATAGCCAGTGAATTAGTAGAATATGTCAGTTATTGTGGCAATGTCAAGAAGCTGAATAGGGATCTGTGTTTGTTTGACGTTTCCTTTTATGCCCCCATAGCAGCCCCTCTGTGCAGGAGCTGGAGAAAAAGTCTTTTGGATACCGTTAATGGGTACCCAAGCTGCTTCCAGTTTGAGCCCATTATGAATAAAGTTACTAGGAATACTCTTATATAAATCATTTTGTATACATTTGCTTTCATCTCTGTTGGGTAAATACCTAGGTATGGGATTGCTGAGTAATAGGGTAAGTGTATGGTTTAGTTTCATAGGAAACTACCAAAACATTTTCCAAAGTAATTGTAGTATTTTACATTCCTACCAATAATGTTTGAGAATCCCAAGGCAGCTTTTTCTTTTTTTAATTTTAGCCTTTCTGGAAGCTGTGTAGTGAAATCTCATTGTGGTTTTAATTTCACTTTAATTTAATGACTAATGATGTTAAACACTTTGTCATGTTCTTAAGGCCCTTGGGGTGCACTTTTTCCCCCACATGGATAGCCAATTTTTTTAGTGTATTTGTTGGAATAATTTTCCTTTCCCAATTGTATTACCTTGATACCGTTTTTGAAATCCAAATGACTGTATGAGTGTGTCTATACCTCTAGAAGTTTTATCCTATTCTGTTGATTATTTGTCTTTCCTTATATCAGTAATAGACTGTCTTGAATACTGTCATTTTACAATTAGGTATAGTAAGGTCTCCTCTCCTGTGACTATCTTTTTCCAGAATTTCCTCTCTCACTTTCTAGCTCTTACTTTTCTGGTTCTCACAGCCAGTAAAACTACAGTTTAATAGTCAAGTTTTAGCCACCAAGTGCAGTAACATTGGAGCATGTCCTGAAGCAAAATACCATAAAGAATAGGAATTTTACCTATTCTCATGCCCTTCCAAGTGTATTCTCCTCTCATTTACACCTGTTTTTGTTCAGCATTTCAGGGCCTTCATGTAGTTGTTTTATATATTCATCCAGCTGTAGTTTAAATTTGTTACAGGGTTTGATGGGAAGACAGTTGGCCTGATAGGAGCTACTCCTCCATTAACACTAGTGGTACCAGGTGGTTTTTCAAGTCAAGCTGAACAACAGGCAGCTGGCCAGTGAAGCAGTTAAAGTGAGGAGTGGGGAGAGGTAAAGTGCATGAGAGGCAGCTTTTGAACAGAGGGAGAGGATTCTGATTAGCGCTAATAGAGAAGGCTTAGACTAAAGCAGAACAAGGGCTTGGAAGAACTTCAAGGGAAAGAAATTGCTAGAACAGTTTTTCAAACTATGTCATAATCCATTAGTGAGTCTTAGAATAAATTTAGTAGGTGCCCTCTGAAAAGTCATCTTTGCCATCATCCTAACTTTAGATGAATAAAACAAGTAGAAAATAAGATCATTGCTTCTGTTTAAGTACTTTTGTCCTAAGCTCTCTAGTTGGAGTAGGCTGTGGAGTCATTGAATTCATACCTTCTCTGTCTGATACATCACAGACCTTCACTTCCTGCTGCACTTCTCTCATAACAGAAATGAACATATGAGTAGTGCAATGCTCAATAAATGTTAAATATATTTGTGTTAAGAGGGATCAGACATTTTTCAAAGTAATGTCAGGGTTGAGGAATAATTGACTCTGCAGATCTACAGTTTTGAAGAAAACTTCAAGGGGAGAGGGAAGCAGACACCTTAAAAATATATTTATGGACCTGTGTTTTTAAAATCAATTAGGTGCAGAACAAGAACAGGGAGGTTTATGTCATATTGTATACATCCGATAAATGAACTTTGTAAATGAAACTGAGGGTGGGATTCAGATATCACTCATGTGACTTGCTCTCTCATCTAAAAATCCCCAAGTTTCTTGTACACAGAAAAGAAAGTGGCAGAGAACCTTATCAAGAATTCTCTAGGTAAGGGTAAGAATAGAACCTTTCCCCTTTTTCGTCCTTTTTTTTTTTTTAAAACATTTTCTAATCTCTCTGATTCCTTCTTCCTACCCCAGTATACAAACACATGCATATGCACACACACATAAATCCATGAGCTCTAGATAAAAGTACAAGTTAAGCAATCAGAAATATAAGTATAAATCAAAAAAATTAAAAGTTAAAGGATGTTAATTGATCTTTTCCATTTTCTTTATTAAGTAGAACTCTGAAAGCTGTTAATGAGGAAATGCTCCTTCCAGAGTCGTTAGATAATGATTCCAATGATCTAATTTTTCTAAGACAGTGTGATAATATCATTAGAAGAAGAGGATTAAAAGAGAACAATAGTCCATAATACGACTGATTTCTTGATTGAGTGATTGCCCTTCTACTTACTGAAAGAGCTGAAAGAGTTTACAAAATTAAAAGTTGTGTAAAATAGTTAAGACACAGTATAGACTGAGCAGAATAGATGTTATCAGGTATCAGAGATGAGCTCTTTTTTAGAGTTGAGTAATTAATTATTAATTGATTGTTATTTCCTGGCAGTTAAGGAAAAAAAAAAGTGCTGAGTAATTTAATATTCATTATCTTATTAATATATACATATTTAAAGCAATGGCACATATTTTTCAGGTACAAAATTTGAGGAAATTATTACAGGGATCCAAATATGTATTGGATGACTCTTATTATTTATCTTAATAATTGGGAAACAATTGAGGGTATAGAGGATGCTATTAATTATGCTGGGACAACAGCGACATATGGTAATTTTAGGTGTGGGGAACTTGGGGTAATGTTGTGGATGGTAACTGCAATGTGCCTTTACAAAATATGCATGAATACTGCTTAAATGAATAATTCTTATTCAACTTAGGTTCTAGAGTTGAATGTGGTGAAGTCTATGAAAGGTTGAATGTGTAATATCAAATATTAACTCAGTAAAGATATTCTGTAGAATAAGGTTACTTTTCTTCCTCATTATCTAGCTTCATACAAGCATAGAATTTAAAGACTCCAGAAGTATTTTTTTAATCAACATATCCAGTAGTCTCATTTTCAAAAATGAGCAAAGGGTGAATTTTACTATATGTAAGTTGTATATTAATAAACATGTGTGCCAGTCTGAATGTATTGTGTCCCCCAAAATGCCATTATCTTTGAAGCAATCTTGTGTGGGCAGATGGATTAGTGTTGATTAGATTGTAATTCTTTGAGTGTTTCCATGGAGATGTGACCCGCCCAACTATAGATGATACCTCTGATTGGATGATTTCCATGGAGGTGTGGCCCTGCCCATTTGGCTTGGGCCTTGATTAGTTTCCTTGAGCACTATATAAGCTCAGACAGAAGGAGTGAGCTTGCCACAGCAAAGGGGGACACTTTGAAGAATGCACAGGGGCTGAGAGAGGAGCTGCAGATGAGAGACAGTTTGAAGATGGCCGTTGAAAGCAGACTCTTGCTCTGGAGAAGCTAAGAAAGGATAAACGCACCAAGAGCAACTGAGAGTGGCATTCTGAAGAGGAGCTATGGCGTAAAGAGGAACGTCCTGGGAGAAAGCCATTTAGAAACCGGAACTTGGAGCCAGCCACTTGCCTTCCCAGCTAACAGGTTTTCTGTATGCCTTTGGCCATCCTCCAGTGAAGGTACCCGATTGTTGATGTGTTACCTTGGATGCTTTATGGCCTTAAGACTGTAACTGTGTAACTAAATAAACCCCCTTTATAAAAGCCAGTCCATCTCTGGTGTTTTACATTCCAGCAGCATTAGCAAAATGGAACAGATTTGGTACCGAGAATTGGGTGCTGCTGAGTTTGCAAATACCAAACATGTTGGAACAGCTTTTTAAATGGATAAGGGGAAGATTCTGGAAGAGTTGTGAGGAGCTCAATAGAAAAGGCCTAAATTGCTTTGAAGAGACTGTTGGTAGAAATATGAACTCTATAGATACTTTTGATGAGGCCTTATTTTAAAGTGGCAGAGAATTTGGCAAAATTGATTCCTGGTGTCAGATGGAAGGAAGAATTTGAGAATGACGAACTGGGATACTTGGCTAATGAGATTTCGAAACTAAAAGTTGTGGATATAGCATGGCTTCTCCTTGCAGCTTATAGTTAAATGTGAGCAGAGAGAGAGAAACTTAGAACTGAGCTCTTGGGTTCAAGGAAACCAGAAACTGATGGCTTGGAAAATTCCGGGCTTCCAGGGAGTGGAACGCCAGAATTTACAGCCCCACGTGAGGATTTAACCAAACATAGAACCCAAACGCCATTTCAATACAAGCCAAGATTGGAGATGGAGTTATCCAGAAAGGATTTGTGAGAAGTCCTGTTGTCTGATGGTTTTGACCCTTGCATTCTTCATGCCAAGCCAACGAAATGTTTGAGAGAACTCTATAGCCAGAGCCATGGCCGGTCTAGACTGAAACAGACAGACAAGGAACAAATTGAAGGAAAAATTTCTTCAAAGACAGAGCCATGGAGGTCGAGGTCTGGAGTCAAGAGGTCTTGGACTGGGAGAGTGGAGTGGCCCACACTCATGGAAAGGGGGAGTTTTCCCCAGAGGTCGAGGGTGGGCCTTCTGCCTTGTTGCTAAGGAAGAGTTCTGCCACCCCAGGCCCCAAAGAGGGTGGAGCACATCCCCAGGAAATTGGGGAGAGCCTGGCCGCCACCCCACTGTTCAGAGAGGGTAGAGCCTTTGCCCTGGTGTGCCGGTTTGAATGTATTATGTCCCCCAAATGCCATTATCTTTGATGTAATCTTGTGTGGGCAGAGGTATCCATGTTGATTAGTTTGTAATTCTTTGAGTGTTTCTGTGGAGATGTGCCCCACCCAACTATGGGTGATGACTCTGATCGGATAATTTCCATGGAGGTGTTACCCCACCCATTCAGGGTGGGTCTAAATTAAATCACTGGAGCCATATAAATGAGCTGACAAACAGAAGGAACTCAGTGTAGCTGAGAGTGACATTTTGAAGAGGAGCTGCAGGCAAGAGGGACACTTTGAAGAAAGCACAGGAGCTGAGAGAGGAACTGCAGATGAGAGACAGTTTGAAGATGGCTGTTGAAAGCAGACTCTTGCTCAGGAGAAGCTAACAGAGGGCAGACACCCCAAGAGCAACTGAGAGTAACATTTGGAAGAGGAGCTGCAGCCTAGAGAGGAACATCCTGGGAGAAAGCCATTTTGAAACCAGAACTTGGAACAGACACCAGCCACATGCTTTCCCAGCTAACAGAGGTTTTCTGGACACCATTGGCCATCCTCTAGTGAAGGTACCCAATTGTTGATGAATTACCTTGGACTCTTTATGGCCTTAAGACTGTAACTGTGTAACCAAATAAACCCCCTTTATAAAAGCCAATCCATTTCTGGTATTTTGCATTCTGGCAGCAGTAGCAAACTAGAACACCTGGAAAGGCAGAGTCCAGGTGGCACCCCGATGTTTGAAGAGAGTGGGGCCAAGAAGAAGGTGGTCTCCCCAAAGGATATGTTGGAGCGCTCACCCCAGCATTTGGAGAGAAAAGGGCTGCCACAAAAGCCTTTGGAAAGGGTTAGACTCCTGCTCTCTCAAGCCCCAAGGATACAATGTTGTTCTGTAAGTGACTCTTAGACTTTGAAATCTGATGGAGTTTGCCCTGTGGGTTTTAGGAACTGTTTTGGTCCCTTAAACCCTGTTTTCCTTACTGTTTTTCCTTATGGCAATGGGAATGTTTATCCTATGACTGTCCCTCCTTTGTATACTGGCAGTACGTAACTTGTTCTAAGTTTTACAGGTCCACAGCTAGAAGGGAATTATGCCTTAGGACAGACCATGCCTGTAACTGATTCTGATGGGATCTTGAACTTAACTATTGTTACTGAAATGATTTAAGTTTTTGTGATATTGTGATGGGATGAGTGTATTTTGTATATGGAAAGATCATGTCATTTTGGAATCCAGGGGGTAGAATGTGCCAGTTTGAATGTGTTCTGTCCCCCCAAATGCCATTATCTTTGATGCAATCTTGTGTAGGCAGATAGATCAGTGTTGATTAGATTGTAATTCTTTGAGTGTTTCCATGGAGATGTGACCCACCCATCTGATTGGATAATTTCCATGGAGGTGTGGCCCTACACATTCAGCATGGGCCTTGATTAGTTTACTAGAGCACTGTATAAGCTCAGACAGAAGGATTTAGCTTGCCACAGCCAAGAGGGGCACTTTGAAGAATGCACAGGGGCTGAGAGAGGAGCTGCAGATGAGAGACAGTTTGAAGACAGCTGTTGAAAGTAGAATCTTGTTCCGGAGAAGCTAAGAAAGGACAAACACCCCAAGAGCAATGGAGAGTGGCATTCTGAAGAGGAGCTATGGCCTAGAGAGGAATGTCCTGGGAGAAAGCCATTTAGAAAGCAGAACTTGGAGTGAATGCCAACGATGTGTCTTCCCAGCTAACAGAGGTTTTCCAGACGCCATTAACCATCCCCCAGTGAAGGTACCTGAGGCCTTAAGACTGTAACTGTGTAACCAAATAAACCTCCTTTATAAAAGCCAGTCCATCTCTGGTGTTTTGCATTCCAGCAGCATTAGCAAACCGGAACACGATTTTTTAAAAAGGAACTATTTAAAAAAAAAAAAAAAAAAAAAAAAAGAGCAGACTTTTAAAGATGAAAGTAAGCTTCACTATCGCCTAGTTTTCAGATACCAGATATCTTAGGTGAGCCTTGGCAGGTGCTGAAATACAGTCAAAACATAATGATATTTATAAGCCCCCATAGCACTAATAGTGCACCTAGTATATGCTTTTGGGTAAAATGAGAGCACTTTTGAATGAAACATATAGTTATTATTCTCTTGTGAAAATTTAAGAGCCAGATTTGTATCTTCGTTCATATGGAAGGTCAACCCTCTTTAGCACAGTTTGTATTATGGGGATGCCTGCAAGTAAAACCAAAATTTTTTTTTTTAATGTTTAAAAAAGAAAAAGAAAGGAAAAAGAAGCTATTTGGGTCATTTCAAGCATTTTTACAAATACTACTTTGAGATGCCAAATTTCTGTACTGTATGGACTGGAAGAAGTGACTGCATCCCGAAACAATTTATGGCATGGGGTACCAATTGATGACCTTGTTCATAAAATAATTTGGGTTTCCCTATGGAAACTCTGATTTTAGATGACAACACAGAATGTGTGATTTTATAGAACTGTATCTTGTTGAGACTACAGAATGTTCCTTTAAGAAAGATTTTTTAATTTAAAAAAATTTAAGTAAATAGGCTATTTTTAGAACAATTTTCAGTTGAAAAATTGCACAGAGTACAGAAACTTCCCATGTTCCTATTTCCCCTGGCAAGCAGTCTCCCATTTATTTATATCTTGCATTAATGTGACATATTATTACAACTGATGAACTAAGCTTGATACACTATTATTAAATAAGTTGCTATTTATGTTGTATAGTTCTATGGATTTTGACAAATGCATATCATGTATCCACCACTACAGTATCTTGCAGAATGGTTTCACTGTCCTAGAAATACCATCTGCTCCAACTATTCATCTCTTCCCCTTCTCTCTGAACCCCTTCCAACCACTGATCTTTTTACTGTCTCTATAGTTTTTTGCTTTTCCAGAATGTCATATACTTGGAATCATATGTGTGCTGCTTTGGATGTATTATGTTCCCCAGAATACCATGTTCTTTGATGCAGTCTTGTGGTGGCAGATGTATTTAGTGTTGATTAGATTGTAATTCTTTGACTGAGTGTTTCCATGGATATATGACCCACCCAGCTGTAGGTGATAACTCTGATTAGATCATTTCCATGGAGGCGTGGCCCCGCTTATTCAGAGTGGGCCTTTATTAGTTCACTAGAGCAGTATAAAAGCTCAGACAGAAGGAGCAAGCTTGCTACAGCCAAGAGGAACACTTTGAAGAACACATAGAAGCTGAGAGAGGAGCTGCAGCTTACAGAGACATTTTGGATACAGCCTTTGAAAGCATACTTTTGCTCTGGAGAAGCTGAGAGCAGACAAATGCCCAAGAGCAACTGAGAGTGACAGTTTGGAGAGAAGCTGAAGCCTAGGGAAGAACGTTCTGGGAGAAAGCCATTTTGAAACCAGAACTCTGAAGCAGACGACAGCCACGTGCCTTCCCAGCTAACAGGTTTTCCGGACATCATTGGCCATCCTTCAGTGAAGGTACCCAATTGTTGATGCATTACCGTGGACACTTTATGGCCTTAAGACTGTAACTGTGTAAACAAACAAACCCCCTTTTATAAAAGCTGATCCATTTCTGGTATTTTGCTTAACCGGCAGCATTAGCAAACTAGAACAATATGGTATGTAGCTTTTTCAAACTGGCTTTTTTCGCTTAGCAATAGGCATTTATAGTTTCTCCAGGTGTCTCTGTGACTTGATAGCTCATTTCTTTTTATTGCTGAATAATATTCCATTGGATAGATGTACTACAGTTTGTTTATCCATGCACCATTGAAGGACATTGGTTGCTTCTGGTTTTTGTCAATTTTGAATAAAGCTGCTATAAACATTTGTGTGCAGGTTTTTATGTGGGCATAAGTTTTCTCTTCTAAGAAGGCTTTTGAATAAATTTGTTGAGGGGAATTGATGAAGACAGCCCTTTCATATATTAGGAAGTTCTTACTAGATTTGCTGTTTTAGTTTTAACATTATTGATCCTGAAAGGGTTCTCCTGATATGAAAATAAGTCAATGGAAACTTCCCTATAGAGTTCATTACGATACTCAGTTTTGCAAGGATTAGAAGCCATTCCTCAGTAGAGATTCTAAACAGTTTTTGTGACAAAGCAAAAACAAAAAGAAAAAAGAGATAAAAGTTCTCCTTGGGTTGAAACAGCTGTTCAAATATTGTAGAGTTTGTGACTGAAAAGATCCTTGGAATTAAAAACATAAAGGGAGTATTTGAGAAATATGTATATAAGTGAAGAAATTTGTATGGTTGTCAATGGAGGTTTACATTTTGGTTATTGCTTTTGGAGATGTGATAGCATGGACAGCAGTATTCCAACATCTGCTTTGGTTATTATTTGCTTTGGCCATTATACAGTTCGATATATTGGACTGTTGGCATTTGTTGGAATCCATAAAAATGTGGTTTCTTCTTTTCTAGATGTGACTTAAAATACATTTTTTCTCAATCCTTCTTTCTCCCTTCCTCTCATAGTTTTAACTGGTGATGGGATTTTTTTTTAAAAAATCCTGATTGCTTAGACCCAGGGGAAATAATTTCCTAAAATAGTCATTTATGGATAGTCATGTTAGTTTGACAAAATCTGTAGAACATCAAGATTTTAATATTTGTTTCCACATTTGTGCCACTTATGTTATAGGAATCAGAGAAGATATATATATATGTGTGTTTTTTATATATATATATATTCATTTGCTTTTGGAATTTATAATAAATTATTAATAACTCAAGGGTTAATTTCGACTAACATATTTGAGAAAAAATACAGAGCAACACTTCTGTTATGAGTCATTGAAGGAATTTATTAGTTACCTAGTCTATTTAATCTGAGGAAAAAGACTTATAGAGGAAGTTTGTATAGTCCTGCTTTATCCCACCCCATTTCATCCCTTCATTTAAAGACTACCTCAGTGGTCCTATTTTTAGTCCTTGGCTCTGTCAGATGAACCAAGTTCTTCTCTGAGGCTATGACATTTGGAGTTGAGGTTGCCCAGATTTCCTCAGGAATTCCTATAGTAAATACATTGACCTGGGTGTGAACTAGATCTGTCCCACCCCACTGGCCTAAAAATGTTTAGGGACCATGTCAGTTGCTAAAGATTGGTACCATAATCAATACTATTTTTCCAAAGGTATCAAAAAGTTAGAAATTTATAGCTTTAAATTTCTACTTTAGAATAGAAGAAAGATTTATCTTAAACTGGAAATGAAAAGCAAATTAAATTCTGACAGAAGGAAAGAAATAACAAAGATAACAGAAATCAATGCAATAAAAAATAAACAAAAGAAAAAATTGACAAAATCTTTCTGAAGAATTCTATTCTTCAGAATTCTATTAAGAATTAATAATAATTCTATTATTAATTAGAAAGATTAATAGAATTAATAAACCCTTAACAAAACTATTCAAGAAAAAAAGAGAGAATATACAAATGTCATGACTGTAAGAAGGTAAATTAAATACAGACATTAAAAAGATAATAAAGGGCTATTATGAAACTTTATGCCAATAAAATCAATACCTTAGATAAAATGGACAAATTCCTTGAAAAACATAAATTGTGTAAGCTGATTCAAGAAGAAAAAGAAAATATGAATAGCCTATTTCCACTAAAGAAATTTAATTCATGATGAAACTTTCCTGCAGAGATTACTCTAGACCCAGATGGTTTCATTTGTGATTTCTATCAAACTTTTAAGGAAGAATTAATAACAATTTTTATACAAACTTTTTCAGAAAACAGAGTAGGAAAGAATACTTCCAAACTTCTTTTATAATTAGCATAACCCTAGACCAAAATGAGGCAAAGATTATGGAATTAGAAAATTATGGACCAATATCCCTCATGAATTATTCTCAAGAAAAAATTAATAAGATCATGAAGGAACACAAGGATGTCTTCTCCCACTTCTAATATTCTCCAGTGTTCTGGAGATCCTTGTTAGTACAGTGAGGTAACAAAAAGAAAAGGCGTACACATTGGAAGTAAAGAAGTAAAACTATAATTATTCACAGACAATTTCTATATCATTGATATAGAAAATTCTAAGAAATTTTAAAAAAGCAATACTAATATGTGAATTTAATAATGTCACAGAATAAAGGTCATTATAACAATCAGTTGTATTTCCTTACACTAGTAATACCCCGTTGACTAATAAAATTTGTAAAATATCACATTTACAGTAGTATCAAAAACTTGAGAATAAATTTTACAGAAAGTATGCAAGACCTCTATGCTATAAAAACTACAGTATTGCTAACTAAGCAAAATTAAGTAAGATCTGAATAATTGGAAAGAGATGCCATAGTCATGTCATGCTTTGTAGACTCAATATTATGAAGTTGTAATTCTCTCCAATTTTATCTATAGATTCAACACAGTCAAAATCACAGCATACATTCTTTTTACATGCAAAAAAGAGTGAATACACATATACACACACACAAACCCCTGAGCCATAAAAGAAAAAAACTGATAAAGTGGTCTTTAACAAAATTTAAACATGCTCTTCAAAAGAACCATTAAGAAAATGAAAAAGCGGATGAGAAAATATTTGTACTGTATATATCTGACAATGAACTTGTAAAAAGAATGCATAAAGAGTGCCTATGAATCAGCTATAATAAGACAAATAGTCCAATTAAAAAAATAGACAAGAACTTTAACAGACATTTCACAAAAGAATATTTATCAATTGCCTAAAAGTACATGAAAAGATGCTCTCCATCATTAACCCTCAAGGAAGGAGAGACTTCCAAGGAAGATGGTGGAGTAGGGAGTTCCAGGACTCAGTCCTCCCCCCAAAACAACTATTAAACAGGCAGGAATTGTATGAAACAAAGACTTTGAAACTCCAGAGGCCAAAAGAACACTGCAGCATCCAGGGAAGAGTGAAAGGAAGGGACAGACAAATTACAGTAAAGAACTATAAATTACTCAGCCCATATGGCAGCTACCAGTACCCATCTCCCACTCCCATGGCAGTCTGTGGTGGGTCCAGTCCCTGACTAGCTACTGGTGATAGAAAGGGTAGTAAAAATCCTCTTCCTCAAGAACAGGGGTGGAGATGACTGATGCTTTAGCACAGCTTTTGATTACTGAATTTGCACTGGCTCCCCCTCTCTGATGGCAGCTATGGTTTCAACTTGCACCAGACAGTGGCGGTGGCAGCCGTTATTTCACCCCTCCCCAGACCAGGGCAGAGATGTTGGAGATTTAAAGACATGGCACTTCCTTAGGGCTGTGGGGCACAGTTAGCTGAAGGGCTGCATTTGCTAGTCAGGCCAGAAAATCTCAGCTTTGGAGGCCATCCGAGAATCTTTTGGAGCTCATCTCTGATCCCCTCCCCAGGGCTGGTCTGTGCTCCCTTTATATGGTCTCTGGCCCTGTTTTGCTGGGAATGACTGACTTGGGAAAGTCCACTCCAGAGTGACCCTCCTCCCAGAATTGGCCATCTAGGCAAAAGCATGGTGAGACAAGGAAAGGAGTATAAAATCTCTAGAGGCATACAAGGTAGACAGTCCAGGGCAAAGACTTAATGGCATCAAATACCTGGAAGAGAGATATGTACCCAAGAGAGAAGGGTCTGTCCCTGGGAAACAGAACAGACAATGAAACTTCCTATAAAAGCCTAGGAGAAGACAGAGGCCCAGAAAGACAGGGACAACCCTGCATACTGCATTCACCTTGGGCAGACCTTCCTGATAAAGGGGCTGAAGCTCAAGAAAATCTCTTTCCTGTCACCAGCTGGTTACAAAACCAGGAAAAAACATTCCAGGGAGTACATTCCAGATTTAACATTTTAAAATATTAAAATGCACAGTGTGCAACAAGGGTACAAGACAAAGAAGCAGGAAATGATGTCCCATCCAAAGAAAGATAAAAATAAAACACCAACAAAGAAGATGAGATTGTGGACATACTGAACAAACCCTTTTAAAAAGTGATCTGAAAAATGCTCTAGGAGATGAAGGAAAGTACAGAGAAAGAACTAAAGGATATCAGTAAAACAGTGAATGAACAATATGAGAGTTATAAGTAAATGGATAGAAATTTTGAAAAGGAACCAAACAGATCTACTGGTGTTGAATACCACAGTGACTGAAAGGGAAAATGCCCAGGAGGGTTTCAAGAGTAGATTGGAGCTTTCAGAGGAAAGAATCCAGCTAGTTTCTAAGAATCATATCTGTGAGTCAGGATTCCCGATCCAGAGACAATGGCCCCAATGAGATGGAGCCCGAAGGCATCATTGAGAGTAACTGGAATGAGATTGTTGACGATTTTGATGACATGAATCTCTTGGAGTCCCTCCTCCGTGGCATTTATGCTTATGGTTTTGAGAAGCCCTCCACCATCCAGCAGCTAGAAGGGTTATGATGTGATTGCTCAAGCCCAATCTGGGACTGGGAAAATGGCCACTTTTGCCATATTGGTTCTGCAACAGGTCGATTTGGATCTAAAGGCCACTCAGTCCTTGGTCCTGGCTCCCACTTGGGAACTGACTCAGCAGATACAGAAGGTGGTAATGGCATTAGGCGATTACATGGGTGCCTTCTGCCATACCTGCATCGGGGGCACCAATGTGCGTGCTGAGGTTCAGAAGCAGCAGATGGAGGCTCCTCATATCATCATGGGGACCCCAGGCCATGTGTTTGATATGCTTAATCAGAGATACCTGTTTCCCAAATACATCAAAATGTTTGTATTGAACGAAGCTGATGAAATGTTGAGCCGTGGAGTAAAAGATCAGATCTATGACATATTCCAGAAACTCAACAGCAATACCTAGGTGGTTTTGTTGTAAGCTACAGTGCCTTCCCATGTGCTTGAGGTGAGTAAGAAGTTCATGAGGGACCCCATTCGGATTCTCATCAAGAAGGAAGAGTTGACACTGGAGGTATCTGCCAATTCTTCATCAATGTGGAATGAGAGGGGTGGAAGCTGGACACAGTGTGTGACCTGTATGAAACCCTGACCATCATCCAGGCCATCATCTTCATCAACACCTGCAGGAAGGTCAGCTAGCTCACTGAGAAGATGCATGCCCAAGACTTCACTGTCTCTGCCATGCATGGCTATATGGACCAGAAGGAATGAGATGTGATCATGAGGGAGTTCCATTCCAGTTCTAGCAGAGTACTCATTACCACTGACCTGCTGACCAGAGGCATTGATGTGCAGCAGGTTTCTTTAGTTATCAGCTGTGACCTTCCCATCAACAGGGAAAACTATATCCACAGAATTGGTCGTGGTAGATGTTTTGGCTGTAAGGGTGTGGCTATTAACATGGTGACAGAAGAAGACAAGAGGACTTTTCGAGCCATTGAGACCTTCTACAACACTTCCATTGAAGAAATGCCCCTCAATGTTGCTGACCTTATCTGAGGGGCTGAGGGGCTGTCCTGTTACCCAGCCAGGGTTCATTCCTGGGGGGCCAAGGAGGGGCAGGATGGGGGAGGAAAGGGAGCCAAAGGATGTATATCTTGTCATTTTTTTTCCTTTCTTTTTTTTTCTTTGAATAAATGTCACTTTTTGAGGCAAAAGAAGGAACTGTAAACATTTTAGACACCCTTTTCTTTGGGGTAGGCTCTTGCCACAGGTGCCGTCTCTTTTCCAAAAGAATCCTAATCCACTTCCCTAACCTAGTCACCTACGGACCCTAGGGGTTCTCCCCCCACCCCAGCCAGAATCTTCAGAAAATGATTCAGGGGGCTATCCGTCACTCAACCTCATTTGCTGGACAAAATCTGGAGGGGTAAACCCCCAAATAAGATAGCCCAGGGGCTTGTCCTCAGGTTGGGGGAGCAGGGGACATTGTTTTGTATAGTATTTATTATTGATTCAGTAGCCAAAACACAAAATTATGAATTAAATTACTTGGAAACTGAAAAAAAAAAGAAAGAATGCACAAATAAGACAAGACACTTAAAATGAATCAGGCTAAGGAATAGAAAAAATGTATATATTCAAAGTGAAAATAGCCTAATGCAGCTATGGGATATCATCATGTGTACCAATATGTGCATTATCAGAGTCTCAGAAAGAGAGGACAGAGGGAAAAGGGCAGAAGGAATTCTCAAAGAAAAAATGACAAACAACTCAAATTTAGCAAAAGATGTGAATATGCACATCCTAGAAGCTCAGAGAATACCAAATCGGATAAGCATGAAGAAAAATACACTCTGTCATATATTGATTACACTATCAAATGGAAAGGAAAGGAGATAGTTCTAAAAGCTGCAAGAGTAAAGCAATGTGTTATGTACAAGGGAGTCCCAATTAGATTCAGAGCCCATTTCTCATCAGAAACCACGGAGGCAAGAAGGCAGTGGGTTGAAATACTTGAAGTTCTGAAGGAAAACAATTGCCAGCCAAGAATTTTATATCCAGAAAGACTCTATTTCAAAAATGAGAGAGATTAAGCGATTTTCAGATAAATGAAAGCTGAGGATGTTCATCACCACCAGACCAACCATACAAGCAATACTAAAGGGAGTTCTTCAGATTGAAATGAAAGGACACTAGACAGTGGTTCAGAGCAGCATTAAGAAATAAAGACTTGTGGTAAAAGTAACCATTTGGGTAATTATAAATGCCAGTATTATTGTTTTGTATTGTTTGGTATGTAACTCTACTTCTTACTTTCTACCAGTGCTAAAATGCAAATGAATAAAAAGTAATTATAAACCTAGGTTTTTGGACATACAGAGTACAAAGATATAAGTGTTAACAAGTACAGAAAAATGGTGGGGGTACAGAGAACTATAGGAAAAGTATATGTGAGTGCTATTGAAATTAAGTTAGTATCAAACCAAATTTGTTACATATTTAGGATGTTAAATTTTAACCACAAGGTAACCACAAGGAAAATAGATGAAAAATATATCCAGATGGAAATATGAAGTCACGCAATATAGTACAACACAAAGAAGCAAACAAATATAAAAGTAGGCTTTAATGGAAATTAGGGACAAAAAAGGTATCAGACTTAACAAAGGCTAAATAGGAATGTGGCAAAAAAAAAAAAAAAAGTCCTGCATTATCACTAGTGACTTTAAATGAAAATAGACTAAACTCTCCAGTAAAAAAGCAGAGATTGGCAAAATGGATAAAAAAGCATGACCCAGCTGTATACTGTCTGCAACAGACTCACCGAAAAGTCAAAGATACAAGTAGGTTGAGGGTGAAAGGCTTGGAAAGATCTTTTAGTAACCAAAAGAGAGCTGGGGTACCTTTAGTAATGTTGGATAAAATAGACTTTAAGTCAAAAAGTTATGAGGGATAAAGATGGTCAGTATATACTGGTGAAGGGGACAATTCAACAAGAAGATATAGCAATTAAAAATAAATATGTACCTAACAGCAGGGCTCAAAATATCTGAAGCAAATATAGACAGATTTGAAAGGAGAAATGGAAGGTTCTACATTAAGGGTAGGAGACTTTAACACAACACTCTCAATAATGGATAGAACATCTAGTCAGAAGATCAATAAGGAAGTACAGGGCTTGAATGATGCACTAAACCACCTAGATCTAGCAGACATATATAGAACACTACACTGAATGAAAGCAGAATTCATATACATGGATCCTTCTCCCAGATGGACCATATGTTGGGTCACAAAACAAGTCGCAGTAAATTCAAAAATAGTGAAATCATGCAATGTATATTCTCTGACAACAAGGGAATGAAGCTAGAAATCAATAACAGTGTGAGAAATGGAAAATTCACAAATATGTGGAAATTAAACAACATACTCTTAAATAGCCAATGGGTTAAGGTGGAAATCAGAAGCAAAATTGGGATATATCTTGGGGCAAATGAAAATGAAAATACAACATAACAAACTTATGGGATGCAGCAAAGCCAGTGCTGTGAGGGAAATTTATAGCTCTAAATGATTACATTAAAAAAGAAGAAAGAATTCAAATCAGAGATCTAATCTCAAAACTGGAAGAACTAGAAAAAGATGAACAAACTAAACCCAAAGTGAGCAGAAGGAAGGAAATCACAAAGATTAGAGCAGAAATAAATGAAATAGAAAACATACAAACAAACAAAAAATAGAGAATCAACAAAACCAGAATTTGGTTCCTTGAAAAGATCAGTAAAATTGACAAACATTTAGCTAGACTAACAAAGAAAACAGAGAGGATGCAAATAAAGAATATCAGAAATAAAAGGGGGGCATTAACTGACCAGCTGAAATAAAAAGGAATGTAACAGGATACTATACCAATAAATTAAATGACCGAGATGAAATGGACAAATTCTTAAAAACTCACAAACTATATACATTGAGTCAAGAAGAAATAGAAGATCTCAACAAACCAATTAGTAGTGAAGAGATGGTATCAGTAATCAAAAACCTCCCAACAAAGAAAAGCCCAGGATCTGATGACTTCACAGGGGAATTCTACCAAACATTCCAAGAAGACTTAAATTCAATTCTGCTAAAATTCTTCCAGAAATTTGAAGAGGAAGTACCACTCCCAAACTCATTCTACAAGGCCATCACAACCCTCATATGAAAGCCAGATAAAGGTATCACAAGAAAAGAAAAGAAAATAAAAAAAAAGACTAGTATCTCTTATGAATATAGATGCAAAAATCCTCAACAAAATACTAGCAAACTGAATCTAACAGCGTATTGAAAGAATTATATTTCATGATCAATTGGGATTTATCCCTGGTGTGCAAAGTTAGTTCAACATAAGAAAATCAAGTAATGTAATATACCACATTAAAACAATAGAGGAAAAAACCCACATGCTCTTCTCAATTGATGCAGAAAAGACATTTGACAAAGTATGGCACTCTTTTTTGATTAAAAATAAATAAAGAGCATATATGAAAAGCCCACAGATTACATCCTATTTAATGTTGAAAAACTGAAAACTTTCCCTCTGAGTTCAGGTACAAGACAAGAATGCAGATTGTTACCAGTTATTCATCATTGTACTGGAAGTTCTTGCCAGTGCAATCAGGCAAGAAAAAGAAATAAAAGGAGTCTGTATTGGAAAGGAAGAAATAAAACTTTCCCTATTTGTGGTTGATATGATCCTATATACAGAAAACCCTGAAAAATCCACAACAAAGCACCTATGACTAATAAATGAATTCAGCGAAGTGATGGGGTACAAGATCAACTCCTAAAAAACAACAGTGTTTCTTTACACAAGCAATGAACGATCTGAAGAAGAAATCAAGAAAAATCTTCCATTCACAATAGCAACTAAAAGAATCAAATACCTAGGAATAAATATAACCAAGGATGTAAAGGATTTGTATGCAGAAAACTATAAAATAATTCTAAAAGAAACTAAAGAAGACCTAAATAAATGAAAGGACATTCAGTGTTCATGTATTAGAAGGCTAAATATTGTTAAGATGTCAACTACCCAAAACAATTTATAGATTCAGTGCAATCCCAATCAAAATTCCAACAACCTTCTTTGCAGAAATGGAAAAACCAATCATCAAATTTATAAGGAAGATTAAGGGGGCCCAAATAGCTAAAGCCATCCTAAAAAAGAAGAATGAAGTTTTAGTAGGACTCACATGTCCTGATCTTAAATCTTATTATAAAGTCATAGGAATCAAAACAGCATGGAATGGACACAAGGATAGGCATATACACCAGTGGAATAGAATTGTGAGCTCAGAAATCAACTCTCACATTTATGGCCAACTGAAGTTTGACAAGGTGATAAACACCACTCAATTGAGAGTGAATAGTCTCTTCAACAAATGGTACTGGGAAAACTGGATCTCCATTTTCAAAAAAAAAGAGAAGAGGACATCTTCCTCACAGCATATAAAAAAATCAACTCAAAATGGATCAAAGACCTTAATATAAGAGATAGAACTGTCAAACTCTGAGAAGAAAATATAGGGAAGTATCTTCAGGACCTTGTGTTACGCAGTGATTTCTTAGACTTTACATCCAAAGCATAATCCTCAAAAGATAAAACAGATAAATGGGACCTCAGAAAAATTAAAAACTCTTGTGCATCAAAGGGCTTTATCATAAAATTAAAACAACAAACTTCAGAATGGGGGAAAATATTTGGAAATCACATATCCAACAAAGGCTTAATATCCAGAATATATAAAGCAATCCTTCAACTTAACAACAGAAAGACGAACAACCCAATTAAAAATGGGCAAAAGACTTGAAAAGACATCTCTCCAAAGAAGAGATATCAGTGGCCAAATAGCACATGAAAAAATGCTCAACATCCGTAACTACTAGGGAAATGCAAATCAAAACCACAGTGAGATGTTTCACACCCATTAGAACAGTTGCTATTTAAAAAAAAATGGAAAATAAGCAATGGAGAGGATGCAGAAAAATAGGAATTCTCATTCATTGCTGTTGTCAATGTAAAATGCTATAGCTGCTGTGGAAGACAGTTTGGCAATTCCTTGGAAAGCTCAGAGATATCATATGACCCAGCAATCCCACTACTAGTTAAAAACCCAGAAGAGTTGGAAGAAAGGACTCAGATATTTGCACACTGATGTTCATAGGGGCATTATTCACAATTGCCAAAAGATGGAAGCAACCCATGTGTCCATCAACTGATGAACAGATATACAAAATGTTGTATATACATACAATGGATTAATATTCAGCCATAAAAAGAAATGAAGTCCTGATACCTGCGGTAACATGGGTGAAATTTGAAGATACCATGTTGAGTTAAATAAGCCAGGCACAAAAAGGCAAATATTGTATGATCTCACTGTTTTGAAACGATTAGAATAAGCCAACTCATAGAGTCAGAATCTAGAATATAGGTTACCAGGGGACAGAGTGGTGATAGGGAATGGGAAGTTAAGGCTTAAAATGTACAGATTTCCTATTTGTAATTATGAAAGTATTTTTGGTAATGGACAGTGGTGATGGTAGCACAACATTGTGAACACAGTTAATAGCACTGAAATATCTACCTGAATATGATAAAAAGGGGGAAATGTTATTGTGTATATGGTAACAGAATAAAAATTAAAAAAAAAAAATCTATGGAACTATACTATACAGTCACCCCTAAATTAAACCAGGGACTTTAATTAATAGTACAATCATAAGAATGGGCTATCATCAGTTTTTACAAATGTTCCATACCAATGCACGGTTTGGTGGTGGGGTGGTTATGAGAACCCTGTATCTTTCATGATTATTCTGTAAACCTACTTCTCTTAAAAAAAAAAGCAGCAAAGGATAAATACCAAGTATTAACAATGATGTGAAGCATCTCATACTTTGCTGGTGGGGGTGTAAGAATGTACAAGTATTTTGAAAAATAATTTGGCAATTTGTTAGAAAGGTAAACGTATACGTAACATTCAAACCTCTGTTCCTAGGTATTTACCCAAGGAAAATGAAAACCTATGTCTTCAGAAAGCCTTGTGTATACATAGTAACTTTATTCCTACTAGCCCCAAACTGGAAATAACCCAAATGTTCGTTAACAGGAGAATTGATAAACAAATTCCATCAGATTCATTCATTGGAATATTACTCATTGTGCCAGTTTGAATGTATTATGTCCCCCAAACACCATTATCTTTGATGCAATCTTGTGGGGCAGACATTTTAGTGCTGATTAGATTGGAATTCTTTGAGTGTTTCCATGGACTGTGCCCCACCCAACTGTAGGTGATAACTCTGATTAGATATTTCCATGGAGGTGTGGCCCCACCCATTCAGGGTGGGCCTTGATCAGTGGAGCTATATAAATGAGCCTACAGGCAGAGGGAACTCAGTGCAGCTGTGAGTGATGTTTTGAAGAGGAGCTGCAGCCAAGAGGGACACTTTGAAGAAAGCACAGAAGCTGCAGATGAGAGACATTTTGAACACAGCCATTGAAAGCAGACTCTTGCTCCAGAGAAGCTGAGAGAGGACAAATACCCCAAGTGCAACTAAGAGTGACATTTTTGAGGAACTGCAGCCTAGAGAGGAACATCCTGGGAGAAAGCCATTTTGAAACCAGAACTTTGGAGCAGACACCAGCCACGTGCCTTCCCAGCTAACAGAGGTTTTCCGGACACCACTGGCCATCTTCCAGTGAAGGTACCCGATTGCTGGTGTGTTACCTTGGACACTTAATGGCCTTAACACTGTAACTGTGTAACCAAATAAACCACCTTTTATAAAAGCCAATCCATCTCTGATGTTTTGCATTCCAGCAGCATTAGCAAACTAGAACACTCAGCAATTAAAAGAATGAACTACTGATGCACACAGCAGCATGGAAGAATCTCAGAAACATAATGCTGAGTGAAGAAGCCAGACAAACAATATTACATACTGTATTATTCCATTTATATGAAATCCTAAAATGTGCAAAACTAATCAATGTATTGTAATGAAAGTCAGGTTCATTGGTTGCCTGGGTTGGAGGCCGTTTGACTGCAGAGTGGCATGTGGGAACTTTCTGGAGTGATGGAAATAATCTGTAATGGTGGGATCACCTGGATACCTACATTTTTCAAAACTCAACGAATTGTGCAATTCAATGTATGCATTTTATTGAATATAAGCTATACTTCAATAAGGTTTATTTTTAAAATAATAAAAAATAAGAGTTCCAGACACTGCACTCTGACTACATTGGCATATGGGAGATACCACACTGAAACCTCACTATAGTATCCCTTCCTATTTAGTTACCTTTGATACCCATTACCCTGATAGAGACAATTTTTATACTCACAAGACTGTAATGAATTGGATAATGTAAATTAAATGGAAATTCCTTCACTAAAATGAAGCATTACAGATAGATGCAATACATGGGATGGGTTATGTGTCCAGTATTCAAACAGCAAAATTGGGATATTTGTCTTTTAAAAATAAATGTGGGAAAACCTGAACAAATTCTTGTTCTAAATCAGGGATCAGCAAACTATGTCCCATGCAGCCTACTTTTCTACTGCCCGTGAACTAAGAAAGTTTTTAGATTCATAAGGTGTTGTTAAGTAAACAATAACAAAGAAGAACATGCAACAGAAACCATATGTCTTGCAAAACCAAAAATATTGACTCTCTTACACTTTACAGGGAAAGCTTGCTGACCCCTGTTCTTTGCTCTTTGTTCAGCACATTCTGACTACTATACCTGATTCAACCTAAAAACTAGTATAGGGCATCTTTTAAAAAAAATTATATCGGCGGTTTGGAATAGTTTGAAGTATATTAAGCATGCCACCTTGTTTTCTTTCCTCTAAATACAAATAAGTGAAAGTTAAGTTGAGTGGTATGGTAGTTGTTTCTCAGGGAATATTGTGTTTCCTATGAATGGGCTTCTTTGGCTGTATCCAACTGGCCTGATTAGAATGATATTAAAGATGTTATATAGCCAGAGCATGTATGGTAGAGACACCTGTATGTTGCTCTCAGCAACCTGTAGAAACCCTAGGGCTATAAATGTTTCTGTTTTGCCTCAGTGGTATGGTTGAGAGGAGCCATTTTTACCCTTCAGCATTCTGGAAAATGGGAGTATAGTTCAGAAGGGCTTTGAGAACTTCTAAAGATTCTCTGTAGAAGGTGACTTTTTTGTAGGTCAGATTAGGGGATTTGAACTACACTCTTATAGCTTCAAGATTTCTCCCTTCTAGTGATCAGAATTCCCTAGTACATCAACCTTAGAACCTTCCCAAAAGGGATTGATTGATTTTTAATTAGAGAAGTTGTGGATTTACAGAAAAATCATGCATAAAATAGAGTTCCCATATACCACCCTGTTATTAATAGCTTGCATTAGTGTGGCACATATTTCACAATTCATGAAAGAACATTTTTATAATTGTACTATTAACTATAGTCCTGGAACCCCCAAAATGGTCTCAAGCACTTGCACTCAAACCATAATGGTTCTTTTATTTTTTTAATTAATTTCAGTCCTCTGAGCAGCTTCTTAGTAACAAACTCTAAAGATGATCCTAGGAATAAAGAGGCTTCTAGAACTGCTTTAGAAAATGCTCTGCGTCTTTGGGGGACCACACTGCACTTATGGCACATATGCTGAAGTTGAAGGATCAGTGAAACTGTAGTGGACAGCTCAGGGGCAGGAACAAGCAGCAGCCTTCTGTAAGCTGGACCATAAGTAAAAAATTGTAAATGTTTTACAATATTTCTTTCTGTCTTTTCTCTAGGCCTACTCTGTCTATGATGAAGACATTGGGTACTGTCAAGGACAGTCATTTCTTGCTGCTGTATTGCTGCTGCATGTAAGTAATTTTCCATGTAACAAATGGCACAGTGCTGCCAAGTTTATTTATTTTCTACTTCATTTTGTTCTTTCTTTTTATTTCTCGTTTACCTGATGAAGATTATATATGGCATATCTTTTTTAAAATGTACCCTGTGTAATAAAGTAAGAGATCTAATGTCAGGAAGAAGACACTTTCTCAATGCAATTTATTTTACTTTCTAGAAGGGAATAGATTTCTTATTTGGACTTATTTTTAACTAGACTGCTTTAGAATTAGAGAAGTCAGTGTAACTGCCAAATATGAGCAGGACCAGAACCATTATGAACCTATACTCCATGGCAAAAAAAAGCCTTTTATACTTTCTGTAATTGGTTTATTTACATATTTATTTATTTAGAGAAGTTGTGGGTTTACAGAAAAATCATGCATAAAATAAAGAGTCCCCATATACCATCCTGTTATTTATGCCTTGCATTAGTGTGGTACATATCTTATAATTCATGAAAGAACCTTTTTATAATTGTGCTATTAACTCTTCCCCATCATTTACAATAGGGTTCACTGTTTTTATTGTACAGCCCTATGTTTTGTTTTAAAATGTTTGTTCTAGTAACATATATACAATCTAAAATTTCTCCTTTTAACCACATTCACATATATAATTCATTGCTGTTAATTTCATTTACAGTGTTGTGCTACCATCACCACCATCCATTACCAAAACTTTACAGTCAACCCAAATAGAACTCTGTGTAATTTAAGCATTAACTCCATATTCACTACCTCCACTTCAGCCACTGGTAATCTGTATTCTAGATTCTTACTCTATGAGTTTGCCTATTCTAATTATTTCATATTAGTGAGATCATACAATATTTGTCTTTTGTATCTGGCTTATTTCACTCAACATGATGTCTTCAAGGACCATCCACATTGTCGCGTGTCCCATTGTCTAGTATGTTGATTTTTTTCTTCTGCCTGTTGAAATCTACTGTTGTATGCTTCAAGTGGATTTTTAATCTTATTACTGTGCCTTTCATCCCTATAATTTCTGTTATGTTTCTTTTAACTTTCTAATTCTTTTTGCTCACACATTTACGTCTTAATATACTTTAGCTCTCTAACCACCATTAGTTTATTTCTATCTATATTTTCCTTAATCTCCTTGAATTGATTTAGGTGATTTGTTTGTGCTTCTTTGATTAGTTGTTCCAAAGTCTGTGTTTCCTTTGAGGTTTTAATTTGTTCCCTTGATTGAGCCATATCTTCCTATTTCCTAGTATCGCTTATATTTTTTTGCTGATGTCTGGGCAATTGATTATTTTGATGTGCTAACTCTGAAGGTCAGATTCAGTTTCTCCCCCTTGTAGATTTGTAGATCAGCTATGTGTTAGTCTTTTTTTTTTTTTTTTTTTTTTTTTTTTTTTTTTTTTTTTAGATGCTTGGTCCAAATTATACTGGACCTTTAGAGTAACCCTAGTTTAACTTTTCGGATTTTCTCATGTCTTCTGCCCCTGATTCTTGCCCTAGACATGCAGTACAACTTTCAAGATTGCCGTTTGATGTGCAGTTGTTTCACCTCCAGGAGAAAGCTTCCTTTCTTCTGTTCCTTCTCCAGGAATCCTGATCTATTCTGTTGGTGGAATCCTGATCTATTCTATTGGTTTTTGTGTAGAATTTTCTTCCCAGCTCCTATAATTTGTTTAACTTCTCTCCCTCTCTGTCTCACTCAGTGCCTCTTTTCATTATCCTTTTCAGTTCTGGAACCCTTTCTGCCTTACAGCAGTTCAGTCCCCCTACATCCTTTTTTTATTTCATGAGGCTTTTCTGCCACCAGTTACTTCTCCATTAAGGTATCCCACCCTGGGAAGCCAGGTGGGGTCAGTGTTGTAAAAGGACTGTTTTTTCGTTTAGGTGATCCAGCAATCAGAGACTGGGTTGCGGACTTGGGACCATGTGTCTGGATATGTATGGAGTTCTCACTTGCTGCTGGGAATGTCTCTGTGGTCTCAATCCGTGGCAGGAGGTCCTTGGGGCATGCTGCCTCTGTGTTGCTTTAAGTTGCATGGGTCCAAGTGAGGAGGAGGGGTCCAGATTGGTAGGTCCAGTTTGTAGATCTCCTAGTTCCTTCCCTGCCCCGCCCTTCAACTCAGCATTTATGGAGTCATTCTCTAGTCTCCATTGTCATCTGGAGTTCCAAGCACATGGGATTTGTCCTTTATTAGTTGTTCATGAGGGGAGACTTTTCCAGGTGGAAAAGTTACCAAGATGTAGTCACTCCCTGTGATTTTTTTTTTTTTTTTTTTTGCTTAAGGAGTTTAATGTAGTTATATTTTATTTTTTTATCTTCATTTTATTGAGATATATTCACATACCACGCAGTCATACAAAACATCGTACATTCTATTGTTCAGAGTACCATTACATAGTTGTACATTCATCACCTAAATCAATCCCTGACACCTTCATTAGCACACACACAAAAATAACAAGAATAATAATTAAAGTGAAAAAGAGCAATTGAAGTAAAAAAGAACACTGGGTACCTTTGTCTGTTTGTTTGTTTGTTTCCTTCCCCTATTTTTCTACTCATCCATCCATAAACTAGACAAAGTGGAGTGTGGTCCTTATGGCTTTCCCAATCCCATTGTCACCCCTCATAAGCTACATTTTTATACAATTGTCTTCGAGACTCATAGGTTCTGGGTTGTAGTTTGATAGTTTCGGGTATCCACCACCAGCTACCCCAATTCTTTAGAACCTAAAAAGGGTTGTCTAAATTGTGCGTAAGAGTGCCCACCGGAGTGACCTCTCGGCTCCTTTTGGAATCTCTGTGCCACTGAAGCTTATTTCATTTCCTTTCACATCCCCCTTTTGGTCAAGAAGATATTCTCCGTCCCACGATGCCAGGTCTACATTCCTCCCCGGGAGTCATATTCCACATTGCCAGGGAGATTCACTCCCCTGGGTGTCTGATCCCACATAGCGGGGAGGGCAGTGATTTCACCTTTCAAGTTGGCTTAGCTAGAGAGAGAGGGCCACATCTGAGCAACAAAGAGGCATTCGGGAGGAGGCTGTTAGGCACAATTATAGGGAGGCCTAGCCTCTCCTTTGCAGCAACCGTCTTCCCAAGGGTAAAACCTATGGTAGAGGGCTCAACCCATCAAACCATCAGTCCCCTATGTCTGTGGTCATGTTAGCAACCATCGATGTGGGGTAGGCCAATACCCCTGCATTCTCCACAGGCTCCTCAAGGGGGCTCTACATATTTTTTTCCTTGTTTTGTTTTTTTTTTTTAAATCAACTGTATGAAAAAAAAAAAATTAAAAAAAAAAAAAACATACAATAAAAGAACATTTCAAAGAGACCATAACAAGGGAGTAAGAAAAAGACAACTAACCTAAGATAACTGCTTTACTTCCAACATGTTCCTACTTTACCCCAAGAAAGTTACCTAATATAGCAACATTTCTGTGAACTTGTTCCTACTATATCCATCAGAAATTAACAGACCATAGTCATTCCTGGGCATCCCCAGAACGTTAAATAGCTTATCTGTTCTTCTTGGATTATTGTTCCCCCTTCCTTAATTGCTCTCTATTGCTAGTTCCCCTACATTCTACATTATAAACCATTTGTTTTACATTTTTCAAAGTTCACATTAGTGGTAGCATATAATATTTCTCTTTTTGTGCCTGGCTTATTTCGCTCAACATTATGTCTTCAAGGTTCATCCATGTTGTCATATGTTTCACGAGATCGTTCCTTCTTACTGCTGCGTAGTATTCCATCGTGTGTATATACCACATTTTATTTATCCACTCATCTGCTGAAGGGCATTTGGGTTGTTTCCATCTCTTGGCAATTGTGAATAATGCTGCTATAAACATTGGCATGCAGATATCTGTTCGTGTCACTGCTTTCCGATCTTCCGGGTATATACCGAGAAGTGCAATCGCTGGATCGAATGGTAACTCTATATCTAGTTTTCTAAGGACCTGCCAGACTGAGTTCCAGAGTGGCTGAACCATTATACAGTCCCACCAACAATGAATAAGAGTTCCAATTTCTCCACATCCCCTCCAGCATTTGTAGTTTCCTGTTTGTTTAATGGCAGCCACTCTAATCGGTGTTAGATGGTATCTCATTGTGGTCTTAATTTGCATCTCTCTAATAGCTAGTGAAGCTGAACATTTTTTCATGTGTTTCTTGGCCATTTGTATTTCCTCTTCAGAGAACTGTCTTTTCCTATCTTTTGCCCATTTTATAATTGGGCTGTCTGTACCATTGTCATTGAGTTGTAGGATTTCTTTATATATGCAAGATATCAGTGTTTTGTCAGATACATGGTTTCCAAAAATTTTTTCCCATTGAGTTGACTGCCTCTTTACCTTTTTGAGAAATTCCTTTGAGGTGCAGAAACTTCTAAGCTTGAGGAGTTCCCATTTATCTATTTTTTCTTTTGTTGCTTGTGCTTTGGGTGTAAAGTCTAGGAAGTGGCCACCTAATACTAGGTCTTGAAGATGTTTTCCTACATTATCTTCTAGGAGTTTTATGGTACTTTCTTTTATATTGAGATCTTTGGTCCATTTTGAGTTAATTTTTGTGTAGGGTGTGAGGTAGGGGTCCTCCTTCATTCTTTTGGATATGGATATCCAACTCTCCCAGCCCCATTTGTTGAAAAGACCATTATGACTCAGTTCAGTGACTTTGGGGGCCTTATCAAAGATCAGTCGGCCATAGATCTGAGGGTCTATCTCTGAATTCTCAGTTCGATTCCATTGATCTATATGTCTATCTTTGTGCCAATACCATGCTGTTTTGACAACTGTGGCTTTATAATAAGCTTCAAAGTCAGGGAGTGTAAGTCCTCCCACTTCATTTTTCTTTTTTAGAGTGTCTTTAGCAATTCGAGGCATCTTCCCTTTCCAAATAAATTTGATAACTAGCTTTTCCAAGTCTGCAAAGTAGGTTGTTGGAATTTTGATTGGGATTGCATTGAATCTGTAGATGAGTTTGGGTAGAATTGACATCTTAATGACATTTAGCCTTCCTATACATGAACATGGAATATTTTTCCATCTTTTAAGGTCCCCTTCTATTTCTTTTAGTAGAGTTATGTAGTTTTCTTTGTATAGGTCTTTTACATCTTTGGTAAGTTTATTCCTAGGTACTTGATTTTTTTAGCTGCTATTGAAAATGGTATCTTTTTCTTGAGTGTCTCTTCAGTTTGTTCATTTCTAGCATATAGAAACATTACTGACTTATGTGCATTAATCTTGTATCCCGCTACTTTGCTAAATTTGTTTATTAGCTCTAGTAGCTATATTGTTGATTTCTCAGGGTTTTCCAGATATAAGATCATATCATCTGCAAACAATGACAGTTTTACTTCATCTTTTCCAATTTGGATGCCTTTTATATCTTTGTCTTGCTGGATTGCCCTAGCTAGCACTTCCAGCACAATGCTGAATAACAGTGGGGACAGCGGGCATCCTTGTCTTGTTCCTTATCTTACAGGGAAGGCTTTCAGTCTCTCACCATTGAGTACTATGCTGGCTGTGGGTTTTTCATATATGCTCTTTATCATATTGAGGAAATTTCCTTCAATTCCTACCTTTTGAAGTGTTTTTATCAAAAAGGGATGTTGGATTTTGTCAAATGCTTTTTCAGCATCTATTGAGATGATCATTTGATTTTTCCCTTTCGAATTTTTAATGTGTTGTAATACATTGATTGATTTTCGTATGTTGAAACATCCTTGCATGCCTGGAATGAACCCCACTTGGTCATGGTGTATGATTTTTTTTAATGTGTCTTTGGATTCGATTTGCAATATTTTGTTGAGCATTTTTGCATCTATATTCATTAGGGAGATTGGCCGGTAGTTTTCCTTTTTTGTAGCATCTTTGCCTGTTTTTGGTATTAGATTGATGTTAGCTTCATAAAGTGAGTTAGGTAGTGTTCCATTTTCTTCAATGTTTTGAAAGAGTTTGAGTAAGATTGGTGTCAGTTCTTTCTGGAAAGTTTGGTAGAATTCCCCTGTGAAGCCATCTGGCCCTGGGCATTTATTTGTGGGAAGATTTTTGATGACTGATTGGATCTCTTTGCTTGTGATGGGTTGATTGAGGTCTTCTATTTCTTCTGTGGTCAGTCTAGGTTGTTCATATGTTTCCAGGAAATTGTCCATTTCCTCTACATTATCCAGTTTGTTGCCATACAGTTGTTCATAGTATCCTCTTATAATTTTTTTAATTTCTTCAGGATCTGCAATTATGTCACCTTTTTCATTCATTAGTTTGTTTATATGGGTCTTCTCTCTTTTTGATTTTGTCAGTCTAGCTAGGGGCTTGTCAATCTTGTTGATCTTCTCAAAGAACCAATTTTTGGTGATATTTATCCTCTCTATTGTTTTTTTGTTCTCTATGTCATTTATTTCTGCTTTAATCCTTGTTATTTCTTTTCTTGTATTTGGTTTAGGATTGGTTTGCTGTTCATTTTCTAGCTTCTTCAGTTGATCCATTAGTTCTTTGATTTTGACTCTTTCTTCCTTTTTAATATATGCGTTTAGTGCTATAAATTTCCCCCTCAGCACTGCTTTTGCTGCATCCCATAGGTTTTCGTATGTTGTGTTCTCATTTTCATTTGTTTGTATATATTTAGCAATTTCTCTTGCTATTTCTTCTTTAACCCACTGATTGTTTAGGAGTGTGTTGTTTAACCTCCAGTTATTTGTGAATTTTCTAAGTCTCTGATGGTTATTGACTTCTAATTATATTCCATTGTGGTCAGAGAATGTGCTTTGAATAATTTCAATCTTTTTAAATTTATTGAGGCTTGTTTTATGTCCCAGCATATGATCTATTCTGGTGAAAGTTCCGTGAGCATTAGAAAAGTATGTGTGTCCTGGTGATTTGGGATGTAATGTCCTGTATATGTCTGTTAAATCTAATTCATTTATCAGATTGTTTAGGTTTTCAATTTCCTTATTGGTCTTCTGTCTGGTTGATCTATCTATAGGAGAGAGTGATGTGTTGAAGTCTCCCACAATTATTGTGGAAACATCAATTGGTTCCTTTAGTTTTGCCAGTGTTTCTCTCATGTATTTTGTGGCACCTTGATTGGGTGCATAGACATTTATGATTGTTATTTCTTCTTGTTGAATTGCCCCTTTTATTAGTATGTAGTGGCCCTCTGTGTCTCTCAAAACATCCCTGCATTTAAAGTGTATTTTATCTGAGATTAATATTGCTACACCTGCTTTCTTTTGGCTGTAGCTTGCATGAAATATTTTTTCCATCCTTTCACTTTCAATTTCTTTGTGTCCCTCTGTCTAAGATGAGTCTCTTGTATGCAACATATTGATGGTTCATTTTTTTTGATCCATTCTGTGAATCTGTATCTTTTAATTGGGGAGTTTAATCCATTTACATTCAACGTTATAACTGTGAAGGCATTTCTTGAATCAGCCATCTTCCTTTGGTTTATGTTTGTCATATATATTTTTCCCCTCTGTCTATTAATATCCTTTATTGTACCCATACCGAATCTCTTTAGTACTGAACCTTTCTCCAAGTCTCTCTGTCGTTCCTTTGTTTCTCTGTCTGTGGGGCTCCCTTTAATATCTCCAGTAGGGTAGGTCTCTTGTTAGCAAATTCTGTCAGCATTTGTTTGTCTGTGAAAAATTTAAGCTCTCCCTCAAATTTGAAGGAGAGCTTTGCTGGATAAGGTATCCTTGGTTGGAAATTTTTCTTAGTGAGAATTTTAAATATGTTGTGCCACTGCCTTCTCGCCTCCATGGTGGCTGCTGAGTAGTCACTACTTAGTCTTATGCTGTTTCCTTTGTATGTGGTGAATTGCTTTTCTCCTACTGCTTTCAGAACTTGCTCCTTCTCTTCCGTGTTTGACAGTGTGATCAGAATATGTCTCGGAGTGGGTTTATTTGGATTTATTCTATTCGGAGTTCGCTGAGCATTTATGATTTGTGTATTTATGTTGTTTAGAAGGTTTGGGAAGTTTTCCCCAACAATTTCTTTGAATACTCTTCCTAGACCTTTACCCTTTTCTTCCCCTTCTGGAACACCAATGAGTCTTATATTCAGATGTTTTATATTATCTATCATATCCCTGAGTTCCGTTTTGATTTTTTCAATTTTTTTCCCCATTCTTTCTTTTATGCTTTCATTTTCCATTCTGTCATCTTCCAGGTCACTGATTCGTTGTTCAACTTCCTCTAGTGTTGTACTATGAGTTTCCAGAATCTTTTTAATTTGGTGAACAGTTTCTTTAATTTCCATAAGATCATCTATTTTTTATTTAGTCTTGCAATGTCTTCTTTATGCTCTTCTAGGGTCTTCTTGATATCCTTTGTATCCCGTACTATGGTCTCATTGTTCATCTTTAGTTCTTTGAGTAGCTGCTCTAAGTGCTGTGTCTCTTCTGATCTTTTGATTTGGGTGCTTGGGCTTGGGTTATCCATATCATCTGATTTTTTCATATGCTTTAGAATTTTCTGTTGTTTTTGGCCTCTTGGCATTTGCTTAACTTGTTAGGGTTCTTTTAGGATTTGTAGACCAATTGAAGTCGTTATCTCTAATTTGTCAGATCTACAGCTTCGTGGAGTACACTTTCTCTAACTAACCAGCAGGTGGCCTCCACAAGCCACCTGTTCTCCACAAGCCAGTTCTCCCCTGCTTTGCCTTTGTGGTGAATGGGGGAGTGAGTCTTGTGGGGTCCAATTGGTGTACCAAGCTTGCGTGTGTAGTTGGTGTTGCCCACCCTGTATATGGGGTTTGTTTCTGAGCAGTCAGGGAGGGGGGGTGGCTCTTACAATCAAATCTCCCTGGTTATCCTGGAGTTTTAAAGCTGCTGCAATAGTCTAATCCTTCAGTTTAGTCCTGCCACAGTTTGTCTCTGCCACTGACCCACAAATTGTTGGTATTGGTGTATGGCTCCTGAGACTTGTAATTGGGTCCCTCTTCCAGGCCGTGCACCCCCTGGTCCTCTGTTGAGGGATGACTCTGCTATGTCACAGGTGAGTGCCATCCCCCCAGGGCGGTTCTGGGCTGCTGGGCTGTGTAGGGAGGCTCCCAGTCTGCTGAAATGATGGCTGAATGGGGCTTTGTTAATTCACACTGCTCCACCTTCCCAACTCTGGGACAATCAACTGAGGTTGCAGGGAAGGCTAATGTCCACGCCCAGTTTTGTGGTGTGTGCCTGTTATTTGAAGCACTTCCGTCACACTGGGTTGTCTGGGGCAGCTCTGGGCTATGGGGCTGGCGATGAGCAGGAGTGTTTCCTGTCCACCAGGATGATGACTGTGAGCGGACACACCCCTTTTCTTGGGAAGTTGTGGTGTTTAGTGAATTTTCTCAGCCACTGGATTATTGCCTTTTGTCTCAGAGCTCCCTTAGTTCTGCTCTTGTCTTGACCTGCCCAAATTGCAAGTCTTTGAAGCTTTCTGTATTGGGCTTCTTAGAGTAATTGTTTTAGAGAAAGGAAAAAGGATTAAAAAAAAAGGGCCCTTCTCACAGATCTAATGGGTTATTGAAATGCTAAGAGACAAAGCAATTAGGGCCATTAAGGAAAGGTCCACAGGGCAGAGAGATCAGCTTTTCTTCGGGATTTGCATATGAGCCTGAGGTCCTGAGCTCTGCCCTTCCCCTTTCTATGTTCACCAAAACTCCAAAAATCCTCCGCTTTTATTTTGGAGTTTTTCGTGCTGTTTTTTTCTATGCCTGTCTCCTCTCTGCTGGGCTGGCTGCTCTCAGATTCTCTGGTGTCTGGTCTCAGTCTATCTATGGTTGGAGTTTGGATCAGTAGAATGAGTTTCCGATAAGGGCTGCCACTGCAGTTCTCCCTTCTCCTTCCCCTCTGGAGCTGACAGCCCCTCCTCCCACAGGACTGAGCCTGGCAGGGAGGGGTGCGGGTCCCGTGGCCACAAAAGCTTATGGATTTCGCTGATCTCAGCAGTTCCACGTGTTCATGAGTGTTGTATGAAGTATTCCCAATGTCAGATTGCTTTGTGGTGTCCAGTCCACGCAGTTCCTGGCTTTGTATCTACTTTCCTGGAGGAGTAACTAGAACATACAGCTCACCAATCCGCCATCTTGCCCCGCCTCCCCATATTTTATTTTTAAGTTTTTAATATACCCAGTATAAAGAAAGTTTATTGTGGAAATCCATATTTGAAAGCATTCTAATTTGAAAAAATTCTGTTCTAACTCAAAATAGAGGCAAGTGGAAGGAGTTAGGCATGTCATAACAGATAGTTGCTGGAGAATTCCTTTTCCTGTTTAAATCTTATGTTTAAAATAAGTATACTAGAAAAGACAAACCCCAGGCCCTGGGGAGCAGAGGACTTGTGTCCATCAGGGTAGGCTGCACTCCCCCAGCAGGGTGGCTCCGCGGTGGAAGAGCAGCCCAGGCCCGTGCTCAGGCTGGCAGGCAGCTTTCTTCCATGTGGCAATTTGGGGACTGAGGCACCTTCCATTTCTTGGCTTCACCACTCCTTAGGGCCTTTTGTTTTTTTTTTTCTTTTTTGTCATCATTGTGATTTATTTTTGTATTCTCTCTTTCCTGTCAGCAACCTTCATTTAAGAGAACATTATTGAACACCAATTGCTAGGTACTGGGCTAGGAAGTCGAATTATAAAGAGAAATGATTTACAGCTCATGTTCTCAAAGACCTCACAGTTTAGGATGGGACACAAAAATATAGGCACTACTTATTTTTACTATCTTTTATGTCTCTTTACTGAATTTTCTGAAGACAGAAGTAAATACTTGCTCACTAAAGAAGAACTTACAGTGTGCCAAGGGAGAGATTGACAAGGAAAGGGAATAGAGAAGTGAATTACCTAACCTTGCTCTGCCAGAACTTTCAGGAGAGTCTTTCTGGAGATGGTGGCAGCCTTACAAAGACATAAATAACTGAAGTTGAGGGGAAGCAAGAGGGGAAAGGGAGGGAGTAGAAAATTGTAGAGAAAAGGAACAGCATAAGCAGATGTATGGAAGCATGAAAGGGCACAGCGTCTGAGGGAGGCAATATGAAATCACAGGTTGTTATAGGAATTGTATGCAGGGAGTGGTATGTGGTAAAGATGGTAATGTGGGCAGGGGCCAAACTGTGAAAACTTTGTAACCATGCTAGAAATGTGAGCTTTATTCTAAAGCTAATGAGGAACCATTGATCACTTTGAAGCAAGGGCATGATATAGATGCCTGTTTCAGGTAAGTTATTATTGTACCTGTGTGGAAGGTGGAATTGAAGGGATAACAGCAGAGTCCAGTTAGTAAATAGATATTGAGCCCAAAGAAAAAGAAAGAATTAAACACTGAGGAGGCAAAATTGATAGGTTTATGTTGATGGATGAGCAAAAGAAAGGTCAAAGGTGACTTGTCTAGTTTTCTAGCTTTGGTGACTGGATAGATTGTGGTATTTAGAGCTGAGGAAGAAAATGCATCCTTTGAGACTGAATGGAGGAAAAAGTATAGAAGTCGATGATGAATTCTGGCTTGAATTCACTGAGTTTAGGGTATTTCTGGGACATCTAATTGGAGTTGTTCAGTGACCAATTGACTACCAGAGACATATCGGGAGAGTAATAAAATCTGAACTTTGAAAAGTGGATCAGCTGGCCTAAGAAGGATAAATAGAGTAAGAAGAATAGGATAGTTCCAGAAACACACACACACACAAACACCAAAAATAATGGAGCCCTTGAAGTTCATATTTTCTGTGGAAAGGAAGCAATGTTTAAGGGTCAGATGTGACAGAGAAATCCAGCAAGTTTAAAACATTTCCTTTGGGTTTGACATTCTGGAAACGAAAAGTAGTTAAAGTATATTGGTAGTCCAAATCCTAATAACCTGATTTTAATGATGATGATATACAATGGTTGTATTGTGATTCAACACTTTATTTTACTTTGAGATTGATTTCTTCCTCTGTTGTATTAGCATCTCCCCGTTATCCTTCTTTCTTTGAGATCTCCACATCCCATTTTTTTGGGACTCCATGTGGTAATCAAACACTTTGGGGCCACACATTCTCAGGGCCACTTATTTCTACTATTAAGCCCACCTAGTATCTAGAATAGTTAGATCCCTTCTGCAGGGGGCTGGAGCTATGTTCAAGCTGTGGGTGGTGAAACTTTGTTTTCTGAATCTTCACATAGCCATAGTTCAGTGTATTGACCTATAGCCTTTTAGAGAAAGCAGAGGGACCCTAAACTGAGGAAGGCTTCAAAAATGGAGAAATAGCTGCAGAAAACAGGAAACCATTGTTCTTCATCTTTTCAGTACATTAGACTTCATCATAAAGTTCAAAACGTAATAGTATATTGCTTAAGTTCAATGAGATTACCTTTAGAGAAATCTGTTCTGAGATTTGACAGATTTAATTTTTAAGTTCATACTTATTCGGAACCCCCCCACACACACACATACATGCACATACATACATGTGTGTGCGTGTGTAAAAGGAAGAGATAGAGAGAGTGGTCCCAATAACTAGAAAGCTCAGTTATCTAGAATTTCCCCCAACATTATCTATTATACATTCTCTTAAGGAAATGGTAATGTCTTTCCCTATCCTTAGGGAAAGACAAAATGATATTCAGCATAGTGCTAATGAAAAACATTGTATTCTAATTTTTAATGGACAGTATGTGTGATAATGTTCAGTTAATCAATGTATTCCATTAACTGACCAACCCATCACTCAGCGAGTTTAAGTGACAATTTAAAGTTAACCGTACTATTTTTCTTTTCTATATTTTTGCCTCCATGGTTCAAATAGGTCAAAGAATACAGACTAACTTAAACAATTCATCAAATACACTATCTCAGGTTCTAGGGAGATACATTATTAGGGAGTTACAGCTAGTTTTTTATCAGTGACATAAGCTATTGCTTCTTTTTGCTGCCAGACATCCTTTGGCAGCTCCAAATTAATCACTGTCAGAACCTTTTCACTTTGAAATGCTGTCCTTTCTTCAACACATGGCCATTTATATTTCACATTTACTGCCTAAGAGGAATGAAGGACAAAAGATGAAAGTATGTTAAAAAATACAAAGTTTCAAATTTTAAAACTTTTTCCATGTCTGAGTAGTTTTAAGGAATAAATAGACTTTCTTTATAAAGTCTAAATAATAGGCTTCAGGTGCTTGGACATTTCCAGATGTTTTGATAACAGCTTCTTTTTTAAAGCTTTTTTATTACAATTTATTTATTATAAATAAAACAAAAGAATATTTTGTTTTTATATTTTATTTATATTAAACATTAAATATTTTATATTTATATTAAATTTTATTTTATATATAAAACATAAAATTATGATTTTGACTTTTAAAGTGTACAATTCAGTGGTATTAATTCCATTTACAAACTGGTGTTAACATCACCATCACCCGTTTTCAAACTTTTTTATCACCTAAAACAGAACCTCTGTTCTCATTAAGGAATTATCTCCCCATTTCACCTTCCCACAGCCCCTGGTAATCTGTAATCTACTTTCTGTCTCTATGAATTTGCTTATTCTAGATATTTCATATTAGTGGAATCATACAATACTTGTCCTTTTGTGCCTGGGTTATTTAATTTAGCATAATGTTTTCAAAGTAAATCCATGTTGTAGCCTGTCAGGAGTTTATTCCTTTTAATGGCTGAATAATATTTCTTTGTATGTATGTACCACATTTTGTTTATCTACTCATCTGTCTATGGACTCTTGGGGATAATAGCTTTTTAACATTCAGGATTTAAGTAGTGACAGAATTAAGTGTTTCTTATAGTAGATGCTGTTATATCCATTAATGGAGTTACAAGATATTTATCACTTACTGTTGGAGAAGAATGTTACAGCACAGATTGCTTGAAACCATTATAGTATTCAATTGCCTTTAAAGTTAAATATATGATAATAATCAGTTATATATGTCATCATTATAGTAATAATCTTTGCTTAATTGTAGGTATAATAAATAATGTCCTTTTATATATTTCATTTATTCTAAAAGTCATATAAAGTATTTTAGATAACTTTTAATCCAATATATTTTTCTAAAGTATTGTTAGTTTTTAATTATATTATATTTTTGTCTTATTGAACATAATATACTTTTTTAGAATATTGTGTCCATTTTTCAGGTTTAAAGTACTGTATGTATACTAATACTGAAATGTATAGAAGCTTTCGAAGTACAGAAAGTATTATGTTTGAATAATCCAGAATTTTTAAAACTATTGAATTCTTTTAAAACTATGACTAGGAACAATTCCTTTCTAAACCAGTTTAGCTTCATTTGATAAAGATATGTGTACATAGCATATACATTGTATACATAGCATGTAGAAATGCTGTATACCTTAGTCAAATTTATGCATTTGTACACAAAAGTACATGTATAAGCATTGTCATAGGATCATTGCTTATAGTAGTCAAAACACTAAAACAATTTAAATGCTCATTTAAAAATGTCCATTATTAGAACTGTAATTAGACATTAAAAATGGATAAATTGTGATATATTTATATAATGGAATGCTATGTAGCACTATAGCGATTAATATTAAGCAGAAGGTCTAGTAACAAAGCAATATGTATGGTTAACTTAGTTTGATTCCATTTAGTATAAAGTTCAAAAACAGGTGAAACTAAACTCTATGTTTAGGATATTACATACATGGAAAAACTATAAATACCAATGAAGTGATTCTTATTAAAGTCATAGAATTGAATTCTCTGAAGGGAAGGAGTGGGTCATGATTGGGAAGGGACATCCGGGGATCTTCAGGGGTATTGCCAGTATTCTATTTATTAACCTGCGTGGTGGTTACATGCGTACTTTATAATTTTTTTAATTTTATAATCAATATTCACTAAACTGTACATTTGACGTTTATACGTTTTTCTGTCTTATATTTCAAAATAAAGTAAGATTTAAAAATTATTAATCCTTAAATGCATTCTAAAAAAGGCAGGTTTAGGATAGATAAAACCAACAGACTTAAGAGAAGCAGAGCTACTTATTAGTTTTCCTGAAAATAAAGATTCCACAGATTCCAAGGTGACAAGATAGAGGCTTCCATATCTATCTTTCTGTCTTCTTCCTTCCCTCCCTTCCTTCCTTCCTTCCTTCCTTCCTTTCATCCTTCCTTCCTTCCATCCTTCCTTCCTTTCTTCCTCCCTCCCTCCCTCTCTCTCTCTCTTTCTTTTTCTCTTTTCTTTCTTTCTTTCTCTTTCTTTCTTTCTTTCTTTCATCTATTTATCTATCTGTCTATCTATCATTTAATGTAAAAATAATTGTGACATTATTCAGGATTCTTTATGCCATTTGTGACAGAACCCTAACTCAAAGTAGCTTTAGTTAAAAAAAAAAAAAAAGAAATTTATTGGCTCACATAACTGGAGAGTCCAAGGCAGAGATGATTTTTGACATGGTTGGATTCCAGAGTTTGTGTTTTGTCCTCAGGAATCTGTGTTTCTGCATTGCTGCTCTGCTTGAATTTTCTTGCCCTAATTATACAGGCAAACTCTCCCCACATAGTAGATAACATGGTTGCTGGCTGACCCAGCTTCATGTCCTCTGAGTTATATGGCTTCATTTAAAAGGGACTATCTATTAATCTATCTCCTGCATTAAAAAAAAAAAAAATCCATGAAGTAAGCTGGTTGTCCCGTCTTGTGACATCATCCATCCCTGAATCAATTTCTGACACCAGGAGAGCTGAGTTTCTGATAGACCAGGCCAAGTTCTTAAGTCCACCCTAGTGCTCACATGAACTGAATCAGCACCTCCTAAACAATGGAGCAGTTTTCCTACAGGAAAAGGGTTTCTGATACCAGAAGATACAGGGAAAGCGTGCTAAAAACATATAGCCTATCATCATATTTTGATGTCGTTACTACCAGAGGTTTAGTGTATTTTTTAAGTTGTTTTATACACCCAAATCACCTTTTTCCTTATAATCCAAGAGAAAGAAGTATTCATTTTCCTGTTCTAAGTTAATTCCTGCATTAATACTTTTGAGCCATTTCCCATCTTCTCCCTGTGTTCTGTAAATGAACTCAAGACATTTTACCTCTCTTGATCCTCCCATTTAGCTACTGTCTTCTGTTTCACTTCCCTTTCAAAGCTGAACTCCTTCAAAGGATAATAAAAAGCACAACTAAGAACCTTTCAATTTATATGACCAGTTTTCTCAACTCTCTGATTTTTAGTTTCTTCATTTACAAAATGGAAATTATATTATGACCTTTATAGGGATTTTATGAGTATTAAATACCTTATGTTAGGTGTGTAAATAATCTTACATTGTACCTAGCACAAGAGGAGTGCAACCATGAGATTAAATTCAAGCTTTACTTAATAGAACTGTAGTTATTGGCAGGTCACTTAACTTTTTTGAACTTCACTAGTTCATATTTAAAATGTAAAAACAACACATACTGTACTGGTTTGTATATATTATGTCCCCCAGAAAAAGCCATGTTCTTTGATGCAATTTTGTGGGGGCAGACATATTAGTGTTGGTTAAATTGGAACATTTGGATTAGGTTGTTTCCATGGAGATGCGCTGCACCCAACTATGGGTGATAACTCTGATTGGATAATTTCCATGGAAGTGTGGCCCTGCCCATTCAGCGTGGGCCTTGATTAGTTTACTGGAGCACTATATAAGCTCAGACAGAAGGAGCAAGCTTGCTATAGCTAAGAGGGACACTTTGAAGAACGCACAGGAGCTGAGAAAGGAGCTGCAACTTACAGAGCAACATCTTGGAGATGGCCTTTGAAAGCAGACTTTTGCTCCGGAGAAGCTAAGAGAGGATAAACGCCCCAAGAGCAACTAAGAGTGACATTTTTGAGGAACCTGGAGAGGAACGTACTGGGAGAAAGCCATTTTGAAACTAGAACTCTGGAGCAATCGTCAGCCACATGCCTTCCCAGCTAACAGAGGTTTTCCAGATGCCATTGGCCATCCTCCAGTGAAGGTACCCAATTGTTGATGACTTACCTTGGACACTTTATGGCCTTAAGACTGTGATTTGTAACCAAATAAACCCTCTTTTTTATAAAAGCCAATCCATTTCTGGTATTTTGCAAAAAGGCAGCATTAGCAAACCAGAACACATACCTTGCAGAGTTTTTGTGAGGTTTGTGAGGATCAACTAGGATAATGAATGAATGAATGAATGCACCAATGAATGAATGCTGAAATAATGGTAACTGCCACCATTATTTCTAAAATTTTAAATTATTTGTCCCATCCTATTTTCTTTGGACCCTCCTTAAATGGATTGTTCATAAGAATCTGATATATTGTGCAATGATTGTGTTTTGTGACTTATAAATAGACATTCAATTAAATGTATTTTAGTGGCTGTCATACTGAAAGGGAAAATAAATATCTAGTTTTCATTCTATTTATTTTTCAATGTGTAAAGAGAAAATAAAGACTTGTGAATATATGATTTTTAAAATAACCACTATTATCCATCTTTGTTGAAGAAAATTCAGAAAACCAGTGGAATGTTTATTGCATTTGTGGGAAAAAGTGGATTGTTCAAAAAGATGTGGAAATCAATAATGTGGAATAGGAAATTAGTTTTATCCTATAGATGGAGATTATTTTAAATTATCAACAAATAATTTTGCTTTAAAAATATCTTGATATTTGTTACTTTGGGTGAATCTTAAAGACTTTTAAAGTACTTAAAACTGGATTGTTTTACGGTTCTTTATGGAGAGAGTCAGTGAAGCTTGGAGACTGACTTCATTCATCAGTCAATTCCTTTGGTACATTTGTTGCCAAATAGTCAATTACATCATGCTTCATTCTCAGATTATTCATATGAGCCAAATATTTAGTTTTGTGTGTTTCGTAGAGGCATGGATGATATTTTAATATTTTAAATGATAAGAATTTAATGATTATCTCTTTCTTTCCCCAGTAAAACACTGATTCCATGACAAAGTTCCTCTACACAGCAAGGGTGGATATATTCAATATTAGAAATCTGCCTTGCTCTATCATCTTAATATTTTATTTTAAAATATATTATTGAATTATATATTTGTATTATAATTTAACCCAATTAAATATCAGTGAGAAAATGGATTGTCCAGGCAATGAAATATTAACCACTCTATGTAGTTTGAAGCTGTTATGTACCCCAGAAAAGGCCATGCTCTTTTAATCCATTCTTGCCCGTGCAGATCTATTATGGGTGGAACCTTCTGGTTAGGTTATGTCAATTGTGATGTGACCCATCCCATTCAAGGAGGGTCTTAATCCTTTTACTGGAGTCTTTTATGAGAGGATAAAGGACACAGAAAAAGCGTAAGCAGCTCAGAGGGAAATACTCAGAGAGGTTTGAACAGAAAAGCCCTGGAGAAGCTAAGAAAGGACCCACTGAAGATCATAAAGAGAGCCACTGAAGCCGAAAGCTGAAAGCAATGAAACTTGGGAGAGGAGGACCAGCAGACGCCGGCCATATGCCTTCCCGTGTGACAGAAGTGTCCCAGATGCTGGCAGCCCTTCTTCTCAGAGAGAGAGCCAGTGAAGCCAAAAAATGAAAGCAAAAGCAGTGAAACTCAGGAGAGGAGGACCAGCAGATGTTGGCTATGTGCCTTCTCATGCGACAGAAGTATCCCAGATGCCGTTAGGCTTTCTTCAGAGAAGATATCCTCCTGCTGATGCCTTAATCTGGACATTTTCATGGCCCTAGAATTGTAACTTGTAAGTTAATAAATCCCAGTTGTTAAAAGCCAGTCCATATCTGGTATATTACATTTCAGCAGCTTTAGCAAACTGAAACAGATTTGCATACCAGAAGAATGGGGTGCTATGAGATGCAAATACCACAAATGCTGGAAAGGCTTTATAAATGGATAACAGGAAAATTCTGGAAGAATTGAGAGGAGCTTCATAGATTGTTTTGGAGAGACTGTTGGTAGAAATATGGACGCTAAAAGTACTTCCAATGAGGTGTTAGGTGGAAGTGATGAATGTGTCATTGCGAAGTGGAAGAAAGGCGACCCTTGTTTTAAAGTGGCAGAGAAATTGGCAAACTTGAGTCCTATTGTTGGCTGAAAGGCAGAATTTGAAAGTGATAAGGTTGTATATTTGGCTGAAGAGGTTTCCAAACTAAATGTGGAAAGTTTGGCCTGGCTTCTCCTTGCAGCTTATAGTAAAATGCTAGAGGAAAGGTATAAGCTAAGAACTGAACTCTTGGGTACAAAGAAACTAGAAATGGATGGTTTGGAAAATCCTGGGCTTCCAGAAAGGGAGTCCCAAGAGAATGGTGCTCCATGTGAGGATTTAACTGAATATGGAACCAGCCAACCATTTCAGTGCATGTCAGGATTGGAAATGCAGAAAGGATTTGTGCAAAGCCCTATCTTGTGATGGTTGGAACCCCTGTGTGCTGCATGCAAAATTGATAAGATTTTTGCTAGATCTGTAAAAAACAGAACCACTGCCAGTCTGGACTAAACAAGACAGAAAAGGGACAGATTGAAAGAAAAATGGCTTCAAAGGCAGAACCTTGGAAGCCAAGGTCTGGAGCCAAGAAACCTAGACCAGGATAGCTGATCCACCCATGCACATAGAAAGGGTGACTTTGCCCAGAGTTTGCAGAGGGCGGGCCTTCTGTCCCATTGTTCAGGAAGAATGCTGCTGCCCCAGGGCTCTCAGATGCTCAGGGAATTGAGGGGAACTTGGCTGCGCCCTTGTTCATGAAGAATGCTGCTGTCTCAGGCTTCAGAGAAGGTAGAGCACATTCCCAGGAGTTGGGGAGAATCTGGCTGCCACTCCACTGTTCTGAGAGGTTTGGGCCTGTGCAGCAATTACATCATGAAGTCCTTGTTGTTCCCTTTAACCTGGCAGCTACCACTCTGAGGCTTGAGGAGGATGGGGCTGAGAGCATGATTGTCTCCCCAATGTTTGGAAATGTTGGAGCCCTCACCCCAGTGTTTGGAGAGAGCAGGGCCACTGTGCAAGCTCTTGAAAAGGGTGGGTCTGCTGCTTTATCAAGCCCCAAAGAGAAAGCATCTTTCTATAGATGACTTCAGACCTACAAATCTAATGAAGTATGCCCTGCAGATTTTCAGAACTGTTTTGTTCTGGTGACCCCTGTTTTCCTTTCAGTTTGTCCCTATAGAAATGGGAACATTCACTCTATGACTGTCCCTCCTTTGTATATTGGAAGCAGATAACGTGTTGTAAGTTTCACAGGCCCACAACCAGAGGAGAATTTTACCTTAGGACAACCACATCTGTAACTGATTTTGATGAGAATTTGTACTTAATACTGTTACTGAAGTGATTTAAGCCTTTGTGATATTGTGATGGAATGAATGTATTTTGCAGGGGGAAAGAACCTATCTTTAGGGTGTCCACAGGGTGGATGGAGTGTGTTAGTTTGAAGTTGTTATGTACTCCAGAAAAGGCCATGTTCTTTTAATCCATTCCTGTGGGTGCAGACCTATTGAGGGTGCTACCTTTTGGTTAGGTTATTTTAATTGAGATGTGATCCAGGCCACTCACGGTAGGTCTTAATCTGTTTACTGGAGTCTTTTATGAGAGGATAAAAGACACAGAAAAAGCACAGAGAGCTCAGAGAGAAACACCCAGAGAAGTTTGGATAGAAAAGCCCCAGAGAAGCTAAGAGAGGACCCAAAGAAGCTCAGAGAGAGAGCCATTGAAGCCAGAAACTGCAAGCAATAAAACTCAAGAGGGTAGGACGAGCAGATGCCGGTCATATGTCTTCCCATGTAGCAGAAGTGTCCCAGATGCCAGCAGCTTTTCTTCAGAGAAGGTATCCTCCTGTTGATGCCTTAATTTGGACATTTTCATGGTCTTAGAATTGTAATTTATAAGCTAATAAATCCCCATTGTTAAAAGCCAGTCCATATCTGGTGTATTGCATTTTGGCAGCTTTAGCAAACCAAAACACATTCTAATGTCATTAATCAATAATATCAAAGTCATTTTAAAGGCTTTTTAAAAAGTAAGCACCACCATGCTACCTAATGTGGGAGCCACATGTAGTAATGTGGGGTTTGACTATAGAGGTAGTTATTGATTCTCAAGTCTTAGTCTATTTTCTTTATGCTAACTGAGGAGACAAATTTAACATCTAATACAAATATAATATAATGCAAAAGTTTCTTATATTTAACATTTGTAATAATATTATAAGAAATGAAATGCTACATTTTTGTTGATTCTTACCTTGGCAATTGCCAACAGATTGTCCTACTTCTCTGAGTATCTTCATTGATAAAGGCAGAGGTATTCAGAGCATTGCTAAAGTACCTTAAACAAATAGATGATACTTGATACTATATAATGCATTATTTAAGCTTTTATGCTAAGACCTGTGGGGAATACAAAGTTAAAGCAGTGTCCAGTGGTTAGTAGGTATGCACAAGTAACTGTAATATCTGCCACAAAGAACTTCAGATTCAGAGAAAGTGAAGAGCTCTTCAGGTTAAAGGGAACAACAAGGATTTCATGATGTAATTGCTGTTTATGATCAACCTTAAAAATTTCAGAGGCACAGCTATGACTACATAGTGTACCCTTATCCCAGCCATCCATCCGGAGCTTATGTGCCATAATTAATAAGGGGAGCCTGGAGAGTGCAGCCTGTCACTATCCATGTTACAAAATGTGGGGGGTGGGAAGGATTGTGACATTCCTCCCAGTGATAAACAAGAAATGATGTGATCTAGATGAAAAGTAACAGAATTTTCTATTTCATTGAAAAACTTATATCCCTATAAATGATTTCAACAGTAGAAATGCCCAATAGTAGAAATTCACTTTTGTCATTTTTTGATTAGATAAAAATTTTATCCATGCATTTATTTATTCATTGTATTCTTCTGAATACCTATGTGCAAAGCATTATAGTAGTTGTTGATGTGTAAGATATAGTCTCTGTTTTCAAAGCAGAAAAGAGAAGAGAAATTTACATTTAGCAGTCGCCTACAATGTGCGTATGTTGTCTTTCACATGCATTGTCTTATTTAATCCTTATAAAATAAGGACATAACTATTATTATTTATAATTTTTTAGAGCTAAAAAACTCAAGCTTGGGACTTATTGCTTAATGAGTGAAGAGTTTCTATTTTGAGTGATGAAAAAATTTTAGTAATGAAAGGTGATGATGATGGTAACACAATATTGTAAAAGCAGTTAATGCTACTGAATTGCACACTTAAAAATAGTTAAAATGACAAATTTTATGTTATATATGTTACCACAATTAAAAAAAAGCCCTCAGAATCTGAGAGGCTACCTGCTCTAGGCCACTAGCTAGTAAATAAAATCTTTTTTAGGAACTCACATCTATCAGTGTAAGTCCAAAAGTATATTTTTTTCAACTGTAGCATCTTTTCCATATTCACCATCTATTTCTGGGCAGCCTTTTAGTGGGATTGTTGAACCTAGGTTCTTGTCAGTTATCCTTTCATGCAAAAGAAAAGTGGAAGATCATTACTAAACCAACATATTTATAATCCATTCTTCCCTTAATCCGTTCTCCATATAGCAGTTAAGTGTTCTTACTAAATATAAAAATCAGATCATATCGCACCCCTCATTCCACTCACCTACTCCCCTTCTCCCCCAGTTAAAACTCTCCAGTGGTTTTTCATTGCACATAGAAGATACTCTTAACTCTTTCATGATTTATACTGGTGGTGTGCTGGAGCCAGCTCTTACCAACTCAAGGGAGTAGATTGGTAAATTCACAGGAATTTTGTGAGCCAATTCTTCATCACAGCCATTATTAAAGATTACATTATATAAACTTACAATGAAATAAGTTATATTAAAAACAAAAAAACAATAAATACTAAAAACTCTTCACTTCCTAATTATTTTACCACATTTTATTTATATGTTTTATCTGTATGATGGAATTGCTATATAATGGTGTGCTATTGTATATCACTTCCCAAATCCAGTCCATTTTATTTTCTAGTATTCTATTAGGGGTAGTGGCTAAATTTGGCTAATGCTACAGCAAGACCCTTATTATCCACCTTGTTTTTGGATTTATTAGTACAGTATTGTGTTTATATTTCTATTAACCGAGCTAATAATTTATTATTGTCAGTAAAATTTTCTGCCACTGCTGAAGTCATTAGTGGTCATTGTGAATGAAAATTGTTTAAAATATCCAAAATATATCTTCTCATCATCCATCTTATGTTTTACAATTTCACCAACCTAGACTCAGCCTTCGCTGCCTGATATTGATACTGCACTGAGGTATAATGTCTTCCTTAAAAGGCATCGTCTTATCCTTCAAAATTATTATTATATCTCAATATTTAAATTTCCTTTTTTGCAGTGTAAATATCAGTCAGTATTTGATTTTTAGCCATATTTTATACATTTTCAATACTTTTTCATTTTTAAAATCTTTGACAGTTTTGCTAGATTTTTGGATGTTTACCCTGGTTGATGCTACTGGTGATGAATACATTGATTGAAGAAAGAGAAATACCAAGGGAAGCTTAACTGGGCATGCTAAATAGATCCCATTTAGTCTTTGAACTAGAAAGAGATGGCAACGTTTACTCTTACCAAAAGATATACACATTTCCCATTACTTCCTCACTCATCTTGTTTGTAACCTTTTTCTTTCTTCACAGGGGTTCATTTTAGTCAGTTTTATATTGAGGTAATATCTGAGAGCCCATAAGAGCTTATTATATCTGACGTTAGTCTTTGCAGATAGTCAGTATTGGTTCTCCTCCAAGAGGACTGATATTTTATAGGTTTAATCTACTATTTTTAGGTGGCACATTAGCTGAAATGTAAAAACTTGGCTATATTGCTGAAATTAGACATAAAGAATACTCCAAGACTGCCAATCCCCCATAATGCAGATATCTTTTTAAAAGGGAGAGGTTATAGGCTGGGATTTTCAATTAATATTTACAAGTTTTTATTTTGTAGGGATCAAGTTCAGATTTCCAAATGATTTTGTTTTTGAAGAACCTTTACTAAATATACTGTTTGCTGTTTCTGTGTGGTATTTGTGTGTATGTGTGTGTGTGAATGAGAAAAGACAGTGTTTAAGCTCCATACCCAAAAACAAAACAGAAATTTGGGTCCATTTGTCATTCTCCTAGTAATTTATTCTGATCTGGCCCATACTCACCTCTTTAGCATTATCATTGGCCATTTCTCTACTTGTACTTACCCTTGGTGTTAATTATGTCTACATCCTAACCCACTTACTTAATCTCTGCTATCCCAGAACTTCTTTGTCTTTATCAGACTAACGTAGAGTCACCTGTTACTCATCTGCTCCCCTAACAGGTGGGAAGCTCCATTAGAAGGCATCTTACCATTACTTCTATATAACCACGACCTAGCACAGTGTGTTGCAGCTCCTCTGTTCAGTGACTGGATATACAAATGCTGAAAAGTATTTAAACCTTTTATTTCCTTTAATGGTTTTACCACATTCAAGGAAATAAATGTTTAGGTTTATCCCCTTTATAAGCTACCAGACGGTAAAATATTCAAATAGTCATTCACTTAGAAAGAGAGAAACTAAGTAAATGAGTTTCTCTAGGGCGGGCTATGTTTTGTTTTTTTTTTTTTAATCTTCATTTTATTGAGATATATTCACATACCACACAGTCATAAAAAACAAATCGTACTTTCGATTGTTTACAGTACCATTACATAGTGGTACATTCATCACCCAAATCAATCCCTGGCACCTTCATTAGCACACACACAAAAATAACAAGAATAATAATTAGAGTGAAAAAGAGCAATTGAAGTAAAAAAGAACACTGGGTACCTTTGTCTGTTTGTTTCCTTCCCCTATTTTTCTACTCATCCATCCATAAACTAGACAAAGTGGAGTGTGGTCCTTATGGCTTTCCCAATCCCATTGTCACCCCTCATAAGCTACATTTTTATACAACTGTCTTCAAGATTCATGGGTTCTGGGTTGTAGTTTGATAGTTTCAGGTATCCACCACCAGCTACCCCAATTCTTTAGAACCTAAAAAGGGTTGTCTAAAGTGTGCATAAGAGTGCCCACCAGAGTGACCTCTCGGCTCCTTTTGGAATCTCTGTGCCACTGAAGCTTATTTCATTTCCTTTCACATCCCCCTTTTGGTCAAGAAGATGTTCTCCGTCCCACGATGCCGGGTCTACATTCCTCCCCGGGAGTCGTATTCCACATTGCCAGGGAGATTCACTCCCCTGGGTGTCTGATCCCACGTAGGGGGGAGGGCAGTGATTTCACCTTTCAAGTTGGCTTAGCTAGAGAGAGAGGGCCACATCTGAGCAACAAAGAGGCATTCGGGAGGAGGCTCTTAGGCACAACCATAGGGAGGCCTAGCCTCTCCTTTGCAGCAACCGTCTTCCCAAGGGTAAAACCTGTGGTAGAGGGCTCAACCCATCAAACCACCAGTCCCCTATGTCTGTGGTCATGTTCGGGCTATGTTTTTTACATGCAGCTCTTTGGTACAGACATTTGAGTAGAGATCTGGTAGGGAAGATGAAGAGGGCAGAAGTATTGTAGACCACGTATGTGCAAGTAAGTGTCACTTGAGGCTTCAGTGATAGAATTCTAAAGAAGTAATTAATATAGTGTATTTATAATCTAAATAACTGAATAGAAACTGAAGAATATTTGCTAATGTGAGCAACTGGGTCAAAGACCAAAGACTTTGAATAACCTTATAGTTTAAAAAAACAACTCATAGATAAAAGGAGAAATAAACACATATTTCCAGAATTAACATGAGGAGCTAAGTGTAATTGTTTAACTTTAGGATAATTTATTGAGCTAATTTAGGTATTTCATGGTTTATAAATAGAAGATAAAACTGGCCAATTTGTATAGGAACAATTATATTTCTAAGTGGAAATATGAGTACAATATAGCTCTACTTAATTCAGTTATTCATGAATACGCTTATTCTAACATTTGTGTCAAATATCATAATTAGCCAAGTTCAAACTTTCAAAGAATTGACATTTAAAGTAGATTTTTGCATAATACATACATCTCAGATCTTTGAGTAGGGAAAATAGCTTTTTTTTGTCTGTTTGGCTGTGCCCCTATCTCCAAATTCTTTCAGTTTGTTGATACCACATTTAAAGATTTGTTCTTTTAACTTCAGGCTTCATTTCTAATTCAAACAAAAATACCTCTAGGATGGTTAATATATAAGATTTTGTTTGCTCATTAAATATTTTTTTTAATTCAATTTTATGGAGATATATTCACATACCATACAATCATCCACGGTGTATAATCAGTTGTTCACAGTACCATTATATAGTTGTACATTCATCACCACAATCAATTTTTGAACATTTTCATTACCACACACAAAAAAGAATAAAAATAAAAGTTAAAGTGTAAAAGAACACCCAAAATATCCTATACCCCCATCCCTTCCTATTATTCATTTACTTTTTATCCCCCCTTTTTTATTCATCTGTCCATACACTGTATAAAGGGAGTGGGAGCCACAAAATTTTCACAATCACATAGTCACATCATGTAAGCTAAATAGTTGTATAATTGTCTTTAAGAATAAAGTCTACTGGGCTGCAGTTCAACAGTCTCAGGTATTTCCCTCTAGCTATTCCAGTACACTAAAAACTAAAAAGGGATATCTATATAATGTATAAGAATAAACTCCAGAATGACCTCTCAACTCTATTTGAGATCTCTCAGCAACTGAAACTTTATTTTGTTTCAGTTCTCTTCCCTCTTTTGGTCCAAGAAGGCTTTCTGAAATCCCACAATGCCAGGGCCAGGCTCATCCCTGTAAGTCATATCCTACGTTGCCAGGGAGATTTACACCCCCGGGAGTCATGTCCCATGTAGGGGGGAGGGCAATGAGTTTACCTGCAGAGTTAGCTTATAGAGAAAGGCCACATTTAAGCAACAAAAAAGTTTCTCTGAGGGGGTAACTCTTTGGCACAATTTTACATAGGCTTAGCCTCTCTTTTGCAGTAACAAACTTCATAAGGACGATCTCCAAGATTGAGGGCTTAGCCTTTTAAATTGGTAGCCCCCAGTGCTTCTGAGAATATCATTAATTCCCCAGGTGGGGAAATTAATATTTCCACATTTTCCCCCAGTCCCTCAAGGGTGCTTTGCAAATGCATTTTTATTCTCTGCCCAAATTACTCTGGGATGTATCAGGGCTTCACACTAACCTGTACAAACCAACCAGATTTCACTCCCTATTCAATGTTCCATGTAATTATGTTGTTTGAGTAACCTGACCATACAAGTTAGATTATACTGTGTGTTACAAAAATATAAATTTTGCACCTAATAAATGTCTCTTCCTTTGGTCTCACACAGAAGTTGAAGTTTTAAAAACACCATCACTATCATCCTTTACCCTTTAGTCTGATTTACCTTAGTCCTAACCAAGTCCATTATGTTCATATCTCTAAGTGAAATCTGATCTCTTTATTCAAACTCCTTGACATTTGTTGTATGGGGTAATGCTGATATTCATAGCTGCCAGACTCTGCCTCTGAGTCTCAGGTGTCATACAGATACCCAAGATTCCAGCGACCAACCTGGTTATGCACAAAAAGCTCAGCATCTCAGAATTTAGAAATAGCCATTACAACTCAGGAATAGATGAAACTGTGGTAAGAGCTTACATTCTAGGAACCTTTGCAATAAGCTTTCCCTTGATAACCTCAGACTCAGTTCTCAGAGTTTGCACATTATTGTTAGTCCATATTAGTGAGGCATTATAATGTTTTTGTTTTCATTTCTGATTTATTTCACTCAACATACTGTCCTCAATGTCCTTTCACCTCATAACTTCACTCCTTCTTGTAGCGGCTCAATATTCCATTTTATGTATACACCACAGTTCGCCATTTTGTTCGTCAGTCAATATACCCTAGGCCACCTACATCCACTGCAAATCATGAATACTGACACCATAAACCCTACAGTGCAAATGTCCATTTTTGTCCCTCTTTTCAGTTCCTCCAAGTATATACCCAATAACCAAGTTGCAGGACCATATGGCAACCCCATGCTTAGCTTCCTGTGGAACCACCACACTGCCCTCCGAATGGGCTGCACCATTCTACTTCCCCACCAACAGTGATAGGTACATCCCTTTCTCCACATTTTCTTATACTTGTATCACTCTGTTTATTTTTTTAGGTGGTTTTATTCACACACCATATATTCCATCCTAAGTAAACAGTCATTGGTTCCCTGTATAATCATATAGTTATGCATTCACCACCACTATCTATATAAGGACATTTCCAATTCTTCCCCAAAGAAAGAAGAAGAAGTGAAAAAAGTAGAAAGAAAAAAGACAAAGAAAGGAAAAAAATGACAACTAAAAAGCAACAAAAGAAAAAATAAAATTAAAATAAAATACAATAAAAAAGTCAGACAACACCACCAATGTCAAGAATCCCGTACCCCTCCCTTATATCCCCCTCTTATAGATACTTAGCTTCAGTATATTGCCTTTGTTACAATTAATGGAAGCATATTACAGTGTTACTGTTAATTATAGACCCTAGTTTGCATTGATTTTATTTTTTTCCCAATACCATCCCATTTTTAACACCTTGCAAAGTTGACATTCATTTGTTCTCCCTCATGTAAAATCATATATGTGCATTTAATCACAATCAATGACCCCTCTAGGTTTTGTTAGTTATACAGTCCCGGTCTTTATCTTCTATCTTTCCTTCTGGTGTCCTACATGCCCCTAACCTTCCTCTTTCAACTATATTCACAGTCATCTTTGTTCAGTGTACTTACATTATTGTGCTACTGTCACCCAATATTGTGCTCCAAACCTCTCTCTCCTGTATTTTCCTATCTGTCTGCAATCCTCCCTTTAGTATTTCTTGTAGAGCAGGTATCTTGTTCACAAATTCACTCAATGTCTATTTGTCTGAGAATATTTTAAACTCTCCCTCATATTTGAAGGACAGTTTTGCCAGATATACAATTCTTGGTTGGCAGTTTTTCTCTTTCAGTTTCTTAAGTAAATCAAACCACTGCCTTCTCGCCTACATGGTTTCTTCTAAGAAATCCTCACATAGTCTTATTGAGCTTCCTTTGTATGTGATGGATTGCTTTTCTCTTGCTGCTTTCAGAATTGTCTCTTTGACTTTGACATTTGATAATCTGATTATTAAGTGTCTTGGTGTAGGTCTATTTGAATCTATTCTGTTCGAGGTATGCTGCACTTCTTGGATCTGTAATTTTATGTCTTTCATAAGAGATGGGAAATTTTCAGTGATTATTGTCTCCATTATTGTTTCTACCCATTTTCCCTTCTCTTCTCCTTCTGGGACACCCATGAGACATACATTCATGCACTTCATGTTGTCATTCAATTCCCTGAGATCCTGCTCATATTCTTCCATTCTTTTCCCTATCTGTTCTCTTGTGTGTAGGGTTTAAGATGTCCTGTCCTCCGGTTCATGAATCTTTTCTGCCTCTTCAAATCTGCTGTTGTTTGTCTCTATTTTGTTTTTCATCTCTTATATTGTGCCTTTCATTCCCATAAGGTCTGCCAATTGTTTTTCCAAATTTTCGAGTTCTTCCTTATGTCCGCCCAGTGTCTTCTTTATATCCTTTATCTCTTTTGCCGTATCTTCCCTCAACATGTTGATTTGATTTTTGAATTGATTTAGGAGATTTGTTTGATTAATAATTAGTTGTTTCAATTCCTATATCTCAGTTGAAGTATAAGTTTGTTTCTTTGACTGGGCCATATCTTCGTTTTTCCTGATGTGATTCATAATTCTTTGTTGTCTAGGCATCTGTTTTCCTTGATTGCCCCAAACAGATTTTCCCAGAGCAGACTAGTCCAGGTCTCAGGAGGAGGTTGTATTCAGTATCAGGCTTCCCTGAGGGTGAGACCCAGCAGATTGTGAGACTTTTCTATGAGGCTTCTAGACTGTGTTTTTCCTATCCTGCCCAGCAGATCAGGCTTCCCTGAGGGTGAGACCCAGCAGATTGTGAGACTTTTCTATGAGGCTTCTAGACTGTGTTTTCCCTTTCCTGCCCAGCAGGTGGTGCTTTTTAGCCCATAGCTCTCCACTTGTGTAAAGGGGTGTGGTCCCTTTAATTTTCAATGGACCTTTTCCTGCCAGGGGCCAAGGGTGTCAGAAACCAAGCATAAGTTGTTTCTGGTTCCCCACACCAGGCCCTGGTGTCTGAATTCTGTGAGGGAGGGCAGCCACTTGAGCTGGGCCCCACCCCCCTTTTCTTAGGAAAGATACACCCTTTAGGGAATTATCTTCTACACTTGAATTCCTCCTTTGTCTTTCTGACTCTGTTAACACCGCTCTTGCCTGGATCAGGGCTGACAATTGAAAATGCCTGAGGTGTTCTCAAATGAGCTATTCAGGATCAGAGGAAAAAAAAAAGGAAAAAGAAAAAAAGCGCCTTTTCAGAGCCAGTCCCCAGCACCCCAATTTCACTGGTTGACCAGTGTTGGTACCTGGTTCTCTGTGCCCCTTTTCCTTGGACACAGATGTTTTCCAGTATTCTAAGTTGAGTTGTCTCCAAAAGCCTGTTTTTATTTATGTGTGTGTGTTTTTTTTTTTCTTCCATTAGCCCTGTCTCCTCTCTGCCAGGAAGAAACTCAGGTTCCCTTCCTACTTGCTCCAGGTTTATCTGTGCTTGTAGCTTGTATTCAGTAGTCCAGATTTGTTAATTAAAACTGCAGTTGGAGCTTGGTTGAGTTAGTTTCCCTTGTTCCAGGTAACCTGCTTCTTTTTCCACAGGAAAGTGTTTCAGCTCAGCCTGCCATGCCAGTGGGGGGAGGGGCACCAGCTCCACAGTTTGGGGAGCTTTACTTACAGTTCTATGCTGCAATCTCAGCCATTCCACCCATTCCAGACTGGCGTACGGTGTGTATTCAGTCACAGGTGTCCCTCAACAGTTGTTCCAGACTATTTTCTAGTTGTTCCTGGCTATTTACTAGTTGCTCTGCTCATTAAATCTTAATGATAGACGCTCATGAGACTCTTTCCTAAAAATTACCTTTTAATAGAAAGAAAAGTAACGACATCAAGATTCTCAGGGGACAATATGGCACTATCCATCAAAATTTAAAAACACATTTATCTTTAAATGTAACAGTCCCTCTTTTGGGAATGTGTCTACCTTGGCATATGTACCAAATGATGCATATACACTGTTGTTTATTTCAGCTCTTGTTTATAAGAGATTAGGAACAACCCAAGTTTCCAATAATAGGAAACTGGTTAAATAAACTATGGTGTATCTACATAATGGAATACTGTGTAGCTTTTTAAAAAATAAAGAGGCAGCTATGTACTGAGATGGAAATAGTTCCAATTTATATTATTAAGGAAAAAAGCAAGATACACAACAATATATATATGGAATACTATCTTTTATGTAGGAAAGGGAAACATAAAATAAATGTAATTTCATTTATTTGCATAAAGGAATACCAGGAGGATACATGAGAAATTATTGAGTTAAGAGGTATGCAAAAGGAGTGGGAGAGAGGGGTAGGTACAGAGACATAATAATGACTAGCAGTGAAATTTTTACTTTTATATCTTTTTATATGGTTTTGTCTTTGAACCATGTGACCATATTACCTATTTTTTAAAATGACCTAATGAATGAATGACAGGATGATTACAATTAGTAAAAGAGGGAGATTTATTCCAAGTGAGGAGGCTGGAAGCTTTGAACACAAATTTTATCTATGTCACTCTGTAAAGGGCTGGCTCTGAAGGACTGTATTCATTACAGGGCCTTCACCCATTTTTACTAAGGTCTAATGACACAAACTTGTCTGACATTCTGGCCAAATACCACTCAGTCATGTCTATATGTATATGTTTTCCTTTAGATGCCAGAGGAACAAGCATTCTGTGTTTTGGTAAAAATCATGTATGACTATGGTTTGCGAGACCTCTACAAAAACAACTTTGAAGATCTTCATTGCAAATTCTATCAGATGGAGAGACTAATGCAGGTAAATAAAACTTAGGAACGTTTATCACTTGGGTATGTTGAGTTGTATAAAAAGTTGAGTTGTATTGATGATCAATAATGTTAGTTATAGAATTTTAGTGGAATACTACAGAAAATGTTAATAGATTTATCTCTGATAAATAAATATATTGGTCTTCATGTTATATTTATTTAGCAGTTTGACTATTTTGTTAAATAGTCTCACATTTTGAATATTCAGTTTTAATACACTTTGAAGTGAGGGTGTGGTTAGTTATGTCAATAGGAGACTGTCAAGAATTAATTGTAGAGGAATGAAGATATTACTGAATAAAAGATTGAAAATACCTAAGAACTGTCTTCATATTAATTGACATTACTACTGTATTTGGGTACATATATAGAAGACACTTGGAAAAGATAGAAAGTTCTTGATAACAGAATAAAAACACCAAAAATACCAGCAATGCAGAGACATATTTTAAAGTTTTTTCCATATAATTTCTTGATCTCAAATGGTGTAGTTGTGCTTCATAACATACATATGTATGTGCAAATGTATTGTATAATAAAATAGATTCTTTTTTATGTACCAAATACAGCACAATAAAAAAGATTTTAAGCAAGGGCGTACATTTTTAGTAGGCGTGACAAAAGGGATTATTACGTAACTTTGAAGTTCCAGCTGAAGTTGGAAATCTTGTATTTACAATGGGTCTATTCAGAATGTTCTATTCAGGAATGTTGGGAACCCAAGGAAAAGGTAAAGTAAATGTGTGGACAGATTGAGTCCATATTGGTAAGATGGTTGAGGAAGGTTCGTGGGATGTGGGAGTAGAAGTTGGGAGCTCAGTGACATGACCCATCAGGTGACCCATTTGTGTCCAAAGAGTAAAGGTGAAGCCAGAGGCAGACTGAAAGAGCAGAAAAACAGGGGAGTGCAGGATTGAAACTCTGTAGTCAAGGAGCAGATTTACTGGGAGAAGGGATTGTATGGAGGTAGAAGATCTTAAAAATGAAGAAGAAATAAAGGAGGGAAATGTCAAATGAAGCAAAAGGACGATGATAAAGCAGCATTGAAGGGGGAAGCAATGCAGTAACAATGGACATTGAAAGAAATAAGCTCTTTTTAAAAGTCTTAATTCTACCAAGTAAATATTTTAAGATCATTTACCTTTTACCTTTCATATACAAAAGTTCATGTGTTTTCAAGATCTGTATTCCTAAGGACTTTGAGAATCAAATACATGTACCTGATAGATAAGGAGCAAGTCTGTGGTATTAAGGAGAAAGCCACTTACATTTAAAATACCTGGTGGGTACATTTGGGTATCTTTTTTTTTTTTTTAATGCAGTTTTATTAAAATATAGTCACACAGCATACAAAACATCTGGAATATACAGTCACTGGCTCACAGTACCATCACATATTGTGCATACAACCCTATGATCAATTTAGAACATTTTAATTACTTCAGAAAAAAAAAAAAATAGTAAAAAAGAAAACCCAAATCCTCCCATACCCCTTATCCTCCTCTATTATTGACCCGTAGTATTGGTGTAGTATATTTGTTACTGTTTATGAAAAAATATTAAAATACAATCCATGGTTTGCAATAGGTACATTTTCCCCTGTTATTCCTCTATTAGCTCCTTGTACTAGTGTTGTACATTTATTCTAGTTCATGAAAGAAATTTTTTTTATATTTGTACAGTTAATCACGGACTTTGTCCACCACAAGATTCACTATGTTATACATTCCCATGCTTTAACCTCCAACTTACCTTCTGGGTGACATACATGACTCTGAACTTCACATTTGGGTATCTTTTAAATGGAGAACCTTGTGCAAGAAGTAGTTTTTTGTTTTGTTTTGTTTTCATTGTCTGCTTATGAAATACAAAACTGAATCATGTTTTCACTTATCTTTTTTGCCTTTGTTTTTCAGTTAAGGCAATAGCTACTGAGTTGCCTTCCTGCTTTTGAAAAAGTATTTGCTTCTTTAACTTGGGGAAGGAAAATAAAGGCATTTCTAGGAGACATCTAATTTCATACATTTTACACTTGTGCAATTTCTTACTTTGCCATTTTTAATATGTCAAAAATATGTTTTTAAAAGTATGTCATGGGGTTTTCCAAGTATCCCAAAAATAAATGTACTAAAATTGTATCATAGAAAACAGGTATTGTAAATATTCAGTTGTTTCAAAAAGTAAGATGCCTTTTCTTCCTGGCTAGTTAGGAGTTGACTCTGAATGGGAATGTTGTGACTTGACCCTGGAGTCACTATAGTGGGTGACATTCATTAGCCTTTGGGAGTTCTGTCACAGCTAGCATTTCCCACGAAACAAGAACAATCAAGTGAGCAAGAGATGATTTTTATTATGTGTTCATAATAAGTATGTCTTTATTTCCCTCAGTTATCTGTCATATTCCCAATTCCCATCTCCTGTTAACTCTTCTTTGTGGTTATATAAAATGCAACAAAGGCTGGAATAGAGTGAAAAAGTAATCACAGCGTATCATAAATTGTAGTTGCGGTCAGAAATAAAGCTTCTTCAGTGTTCCTCCCCCTAAAGTTTCCACTTTGACTTTTAGGAGCAGTTACCAGACCTGCATAGCCATTTTTGTGATCTGAACCTGGAAGCTCATATGTATGCATCCCAGTGGTTTCTCACTCTTTTTACTGCCAAGTTCCCGCTCTGCATGGTCTTCCACATCATTGACTTACTGCTTTGCGAGGTAGAGTGACTCCCATCTTTCATACCTAAACCAGAATAGAAAATATATTCTACTCAAAATGATTACAGTTTTCTTCATTTTCTTTTATCCTGTGACTTTATAATAGACATTGACCAAAAAGGTCTATTTGAATTTTTAGTAAAGACTATTTTAATTGCATTTTATTTATTTGGATGAATGAGAATATTAGGACACACATAATTCCTTCAAAGTAAAATGAATTGGTTAAGTTTGTATAATTAAAATCATAGTAAGTCTATAACTGTGTAATAATATATTACTGATACAAAGGACCTTTAAAGCTAAATAATGAATTTGGAATCATGTGTTTTTAATATTAATATAATTATACTCCAAAATGAATATAAATGAGATTTTTACAATAATTAAATCCTCAATTCATAAGCTATCTCTGTGTATATGATGTTTGAGATTATTACCAGATGAGAAATCAACTAGGCAGATATATTTTATATTTTTTGTGATATATTTTAGGCAGAAGAATATTTCAAAAATTAGTTTTCAAAATTCCTTAGGTATCTGTACTTCTTTATTTTATGCTGTTTAGTTACTTAGTGGCTACATTTATTTAATTCGCTCTTTTAAAGAATTGAGTAATATTACGTATGGATACATCTTATATTGTCTGTCAAAATGTTTGACAATCTTAGCAGAGAAAGAGAACTTGCTGGATGAGAAGTATGCATTTTTTAATAAGTATAAGTTCGTATAAAAATATAGCTGTCTTAACTTACAAAAAAAGGTGTAGTAATCTAAAGTATAAGCTTATGTACTCGATTATAAGTCTAATATAATCTAGGCAGTTTTGTATTGTGATATACTTTTTTTAGCATAAAGCTTCTTTTTCTTAAAAGTCTAACCATTTTACTTACCCTAAGAATTTGAACTTTAAGTTTAAAAATATATTTCTAAAAATAAAATAGGATAAAATATGTCGGCCCTATAAAGCATAACAATGTTATTTCTCACCTACTACAGCAGCAATCCATTTTGCATGCAAGCATATCTAGGCTTTTTACTCTAGTTGCCATATTCACAGTACTTGAATGTTTCAGAGCATTTTCTAAATGTGTAAAATTTTAACCGTTTTTAAGAATTCTTTGACAAAGAAGAGTTTGGGTGACTTGCTGAGGGCCACAGAATAGGTTCCTAAATCCTGAATATGTAACAGCTAAAGAATCTGATTAACATATTCTCCTGTTCATTTTGCTTACAAATTAGTTTCTAAAATGCCTTTCTAAATTTTAATATAAAGTAAGAATGCAGAATTAGGAGCTAAAACCTTATTCAAAGTCAAAATGGTGTGATCATATTATATGAAAAGCAAATTTAGGCATTTGTACTAAAATTTCTACTTTGCCTGATTATCTGAACAATTCTGACTCCCCTATTTTAGTGCAATACTCTTAAAATCCAAATTCACATTTTTGAGTTCTATAATATTTAAAAAGCTAATACTAAAAGCTAAATTTTATAAAAATGTATATATTCATAGGCCTTACTCATTGCATACTCAGCTGAGTCTGATCTTCCATGGTATTTCATTAAAAATAGGAAAGTGGGGGTATAACATTTTAACACTTTTTGCTTTCTATATAATAGGAGCTTGCAAATATTTATTATCAACCCTTCACATTTTTTTGCTGAAAGACATTATCAATTTCATACCAGATTGGTTTCATAGTGTTCATTGTAGAAGAGGGAATGAAATTAATATGCTTAATCACACCAGTTAAATGGGGTTGGGGTTTCTCAGTCTCCCTTATAGAGTAATCACACTGTCCTGTAGTCTCTGGAATAGTGACTTTCTAAAATTGTCTGTCTGAATCGTAGCACACCTGTTATCAGTCTTCTGGAACCTGGACTCACAATTTCTCAGGAAATTTTGTCTTGAAGGTACTTGAATTTCTAATGGCAGTTTCTAAGATGATTAGCAACATTTATGGTAGTGAAAAGAAATGTAAATTCATAAGCCTTCTCATCAGTTTTCAACTGTGATCACAGTGTTTGAAAGATCATAATGTTCATTAAAATTAATAAGAGCATCTTAATTATTTTCCCTCCTTTAAAACCTGTACCAGGTAGCTGTTTAAGGAAGTTGCATAACTTGCTAAAACATGGAGTAGGTTGTAATTACAGCATCACGGTATCCAGGAAAATAAATGATGATATCCCTTACCAGAATAAAGTGACTTTACAAAATAAACTTTATTGGAAACAATATTATGAATGTTTCAGGATATTCGTACTTTCCACTAACCCATCTTTGTCAAAGGATTATTTTCCAAAGGAAATTTTTGAATAAACTTTTACTTCCTGCCTGTCTCTGTTTATTATTCTTTGTCCCTGTCCTTCTTGTAGTTAATAAAATATTTATATCAAAAGCTATTTTTTCATATACGATAAAATATTTTAAGAGAAGAAAATGGTAACATAGTCTTGAATAGACCATCCTATTAGATGATAGAGCCTAATAGATGATAGATCTATTAGAATGATATGATCCTAATGGATCAAACAATGTTTGCTACTGTCATATTCTCTCTTTTTAAGAAAGCAATTCAAATCTTGATAGTTATGAATTAATATTTAGTTTCAAATAAAAAGGAACTTCTCAAATGGAAGTGTTGATTTTTCAAAGTTTACCATTCTAACAAAAAAAATATATTGATCCGTAAAATATTTTGCTCAAAGACCCTATTGCAAAGTGAAAAAGAAAGACATTGAGTTTGAGACTTTACTCTTAGAAAGCATGTCATTGTGTTACGTTTTTCTTAGTGTGGTAGCCTGGAGCTATGTACCCCAGAAAAACATGTTCTTAATCTTAATCCATTCCTGTGGGTGTGAACCCTTTGTAAATAGGTCCTTTTGATGAGGTTACTTCAGTTAGGGTGTGGCCAACTGAATTAGGATGGGTCTTAATCCTATTACTAAAGGCCTTATAGGGAAGGCCACAGAGAAAGAAAGACACAGGGAGCAGCGAAGCTATAAATAAAGGGAACCCAGAAGAGAAAGGAGAAGCCAGGACAGGCTGCCATGTGCATTGGAATGTGACAGAAAAGCCAAGGACCAAGGATCACCAGCTGCCAGCTGCAGAATGCCACAGTCTTTTGGGAGAAGGTATTGCCTTGATGACACCTTGGTATTGGACTGCTCTAGCCTCAAAACAATGAGCCAGTAAATTCCAGTTGGTTTGAGCCAACTCATTGCATGGTATTTCTTTTAGCTGCCAGGAAACTAAAACACTAAGCTATATGCTTTTGAAGGATTTCTTTCATCCTAAGGTCAAGAATATGAAGTTTATTTAGTATTAGAAATGGGGAGAATTTTAGTAGACTTTGACATTGCAGTCTGAAGCAAAAACTCCAAGTTATAATTTTATTTAACATACTTAAAGTACTTAAGATGAAAGTCCCTTTCTTGGTTAAAGATGGATAGCAATAAGATTTAAAACTAGAGTTTAAAAATACACTTTCTTATAATTAGATGAATGGAACTAGTTGTAGGTTGTCATTTTAGCCAGTAATTGAAATGAAAATCCGTTTTTAAAAAAAGAACAAACCTTTTGTTTTATTGTCTGCCACTATCTGTATGGAGAGATAAAAAAAGGCTAAGAAAAAATATTAACAATTACTGTATAACCTTATGCTGATCACCCACCAAGAATAGAACATTGTTTTCTGTAGAACTTTTTATTGAAGTATAGCAGAATAAAGAAAAATGTACGCAAATTAGTGTACAATTTGATGATTTTTCACAAAATGAACACACTTACATAATCAGCACCTTGATCAAAAATAGCAGAACATTATCTGCATTCCTGCATTCCAGAAAGTCTGTCCCACCACACACACACACACACACACAAACACACACACACACGCCACCTTGCCCCTTGTGCTGGTTTGTATATATTGTGTCTTCCAGAAAAAGCCATATTCTTTAATGCATTCTTGTGGGGGGCGGACATATTAGTGTGAATTGGGTTGGAACCTATTGGTTCAGTGTCCATGGATATGTGACCCACCCAACTGTAGGTGATAACTCTGATTGGATCATTTCCATGGAGGTGTGGCCCCACCCATTCAGCTTGGGCCTTATTTAGTTTACGGGATAACTAATAAGCTCAGACATAAGGAGTGAGCTTGCTACAGCCAAGAGGGATACCTTGAAGAACGCAGGGAAGCTGAGAGACAAGCTGCAGATGATAAGACAGTTTGAAGATGGCTGTTGAAAGCAAACTCTTGCTCTGGAGAAGCTAAGAGAGGACAAACACCCCAAGAGCAACCGAGAGTTACATTTTGAAGAGGAGCTGTGGCCTAGGGAGGAATGTCCTGGGAGAAAGTCATTTTGAAACCAGAACTTGGAGCAGATGCCAGCCACGTGACTTCCCAGCTAACAGAGGTTTTCTGGATGCCATTGGCCATCCTCCAGTGAAGGTACCCAATTGTTGGTGTGTTACCTTGGATACTTTATGACCTCAAGACTGTAACTGTGTAACCAAATAAATCCCCTTTATAAAAGCCAATCCATTTCTGGTGTTTTGCATCCCGGCAGCATTAGCAAACTGGAACACCCCTCTCCCAGGGGTAGTCACTATCCTGACTTCTAATACTATAGATTAGTTTTGCTTGTTTTTCAACTGTATATAAATGGAATCATACAGTATGCACTCTTTTGTTTCTAGCTTTTTTCATTTGGCATATGGTTGTGAGACTCAACCATATCATTGTATCTAGACATGGTTTGTTTGTTCCACTGTGTGAATATGCTATACTTTGTCTGTTCTTCCATTCTATGGTTGATGGTCATTTGGGTGATTTCCCGTTTGGGGCTATTATGAATAGTGCTGCTGAGACCATTCTTGAACTTATCTTTTAGTGAACATATGTATGCACTTCTGTGGGTACACAATTAAGAATGGAATTGCTGGGTTACAGCATTCATTTGTTCAGTTTTAGTAGCTACTGCCAAACAGCTTTATGAAGTAGTTATTAAAGATTATCTTCTAAGGTTTTATTCGGTGATGGTCTGGTCTTCCTTATGATCAAGGGTAGTTTTTTAGCTTTTGTTTTTATTTTTGTTTTGTTTTTAAGTGGCATATCCTAAATGAGATCAGAGTTCGTGAATATGTAACAAGATGAAACTCATTTGGGGATTGAAGTCATTCACTTAACTCTAAACTCGCATATGGATGTGCAGAGTAGACCATTTTTGTCCTTCTATGAGAGAAATTACCCTGAGTAGACAATCCAGCAAAGTATCCAGTTTGAGAAGAAGCAACAGAGAGACAGTTAACACTGGAGTTAAGATATTGGGCTCTTTAGTCAGCCTTTCCTGGTTCACCTTATTCAAGTTACTTGACCTATTTAAGCCTCAGTTCATCTGTAGAATGAGACTAATAATACCTATCTCCCAGGTTTGTTGAAAGATTAAATGAGATTATGGATATAAAGTGTTTAGCATTGTGCATGTTACATAGTAAATATTTAATTAGTGATTATATTAATCTCCATTCAGCTTTATCCACCTGTAAAGTACTTTTAGTGCTTCTCAATTTCTTCAGTTAACTAGCTGACCTCAGAGATTCTCGAGAGGATTAACTAGCTGTTGGTTCTTTGTTAGCTTTCTAACCACCACAATTTTAGCCAGTTACCTTGATGGAAGCTTAATTCTATTTCCTTTTCCAGTAGTGATTCAAGTAGTTCTCCAAATTATTTTTTTCTTCCCCTCCATCTTCTTTCAAATGACATAAGGAAAACTCCAGTATTTCTTCTAGTCTCAACAGAACTGACAGCTGGTGTTTGAAGTTGTCTCTTTCCAGATAGTTGAATTTTTAGAGTATCAGTATATTCACCTTTATACGATAACGTGGTGTTTCATGAAACTTAAGGAAATCATTGACCCGTCAAATTTGTGTGTTTCCTACTTCTCCTTTCTTCTTAGGATGATGGAAAAAACAGCAACAGTGCTGCATTGCTTGATTAAATGCCACAAGCTGTAATCCTCCTTTCAAGGCAGTCTTATGGAGAATGGATTTATTGTATAATATCCTCTCTTGTGTCCCCCTTTTCCCCTCAAACAGTATGTTGAATTTAGAATTCATCAGAATGGACTGATACAAGGAAAATTAAGATCTCTAATGTAAATAGAAATGTTTCTGGATATTTTAGGACTAATAATCGGCCATAAGAGTAGGAAAAAAGTTCTTTGACTAACCAATAAAAAATTTTATAGGCTACTGTTCCGGTTGCTAATGCTATCGTTATGCAAAACGCCAGAAATGAATTGGTTTTAAAATTGGTTTATTTGGTTACAGAGTTACAGTCTTAAGGTCATGAAAGTGTCCAGGTTAAGACATCAGCACTAGGGTACCTTCACAGAAGAATGGCAAGTGGCATCTGGAACACCTCTGTTGTCTGGGAAGGCATGTGGCTGGCATCTTCTTCCTTTGCTCCCAGGTTGTATGTCCTAATGGCTTTCTCCCAGGACGGTTCTCTCTGGGAGTCTGGGGTATTCTTTTAGTTTCTCCCAGGCAAACTCTGGAGTAGCACAAGTCTTCTTTCAATGGCCGTCTTCAAAATGGCTCTCTTGGCTGCAGCTGCTCCAACCTCCTTCTGTCTGAGCTTTTATAGGGCTCTGGTAATTAAATCAAGACCAACTCTGAATGGGCAGGTTCTATATCTCTATGGAAACAATCTAATCAAAGGTATGAAGCACAAGAAACCCACAGTTGGGTGAGTCACATCTCCATGGAAATATCCAATCAAGAGGTCACACACTAATCAAAAAGATTAATCAATCTGCCCCTACAAAATTGCATCAAAGAATATGGCTTTCTCTGGGTGACATAATATACACAAACCGGTACAGTTACTTTATAATTTTACTTATCAACAGAAATGTTCATGACCAAAGAAAATCTCTCTTTAAAATCCTATTTCTGAGCCCCAACTTATTTCCCACATGCAAGGGTCTTTGTGGTTCTTCTATCAGTGGTTTTACAGTCTTTTCTTGTGCTTTCATTAATTTCACCATTACAGACAGAAATCTTGAGCAGTCATTCTTTGTTAAAATGGCAGAACTATTGTCTGTGTTTCCTGTGACCCTCAGAATAATATTCATTCTTTCATTCATTCATTTAGTAAACAGCCAAAGAACTGCTAAATTCTTGACGCTATTCCAGTTTGGGGATATAACTGTAAAGAAAATGCAGATAAAATATCTTGTACACATAAAGTTTTCATTCTTGTGGAAGAGACAGAAGTTAAACAAATGACTAAGTAGTATATATAGTATATCAGAAAATGATAAGTACTATGGAGAAAACTACAGGAAGGAAGATAAATAAGGCAGATTTTAATAGGGCCTTTTGACTGTTGTAAAAACTTTAGGTTTTACTAAGATGGAAACACTGAAGGGTTTTGAATACAGAAGTGACATAATTTGATATGAATTTTATCTTGATCACTCAGGTTGTACTGTTGAGAAGGGATTATGGGGGTGCAACCTTAGAGGCAGGGGATCAGTCAGGAGGCAATTGCAGTAATCTGGATGAGAAACGATGGCTGCTTAGACCAAAGTAGTAGCAGTGGAGCTGGTGAGAAGTAATTGAATTCTGGATATATTTTAAAGGCAGAGGACATAGGATATACTGATGGATCAGCTGAGAGTAAGTTTTACTGACAGCATGTTCTCATTTAATAAAGTAGTGAAAGTGAAGGATGGCTGGTTTTGCAGCTTCTCTTTTTCAGGGGGAATCTTGGAAACAGATAATGTCATAGAGTGCCTGGGAAGGTTATTATAACATGCTTTATTCTGGCAATGCTAGGATTGCATTTTCTCTACATCATTTGTTCTGGGAGCAGGTTTTGATACCCTTGCTAACCTTTGTGGTCAATATTGGGAGCTTTAAGGACAAAATATAGAGGGTATAGTAATTATGAGATATGAACAGTGGGGTATAAGCATGTCAAACCTAGTACTTCATAATAAAGGCACATGTTTTCTGCTTAAAATATAAGTGGTATTTTGCTTCAGTAAAACTGGACTCATTTTATTTTGAAGACTTTTAACCACTTCACATAACTTGGACTTGTTCATTAACAATATTTAATTGTGCGTTTAGTTCTCAATATCAGAACAATGTTCACTGACTTAAAGTTGAAGAGTGACAATTTTTTTTTTACTCAACAAAAATCTTCCAGATTCTAATGAATTGTAATAATTAGTTACCTTATTGTATATTTGCTGCAGAAAAATTCATAGTTTGACTGTCTTCATATAGATTAAATTAAGTAACTAAATGCATTCTTTTACACTTGGGATTAAATATTTAAAACATATGAAAAAGCATTGTTGCATAACAATGAATTCCTCTACATCTACCTCTATGGTTAAAAAAATAAAATATTACCAATGAGATTGGAAGCTTTATGTTATTACTCTTTCTGAACATATCCCCCTCTTTTGTCTCCCTCAGTGGAACGATTATATACAATTCAGTGTTTATCATTTTCATGCACGTATATATTTTTGCTACACGTTTGTGTCTCGGAGCAATTTATAATTGAACATATTGGAAAATATTATTGTGATTACTGGTTTATCTACTCTGTCTCCAAAATAGCTCTTGAATCTGTCTTCTACTTCTGTCTCTGAGCCAGCATCATCTATTTAGTAACTTCCTAACTGGTCTTCCTACTTGTCCTCCTGTCCCTTTCATTCCATTATTTTTCATAGTATCAAGAGCTATTTTTATACAGCACATATCAAATCATATCACCTACTGAAAACCCTTCAGTGGTTTCCATTGAATAAAACTCGTACTGTTTCATTTGGCCTGTAATCTCACCCTTCCTGCCTCCTCAGTGTATCCTAGAGCCAGTCCTCCCCTTATTTACTATACTTCAACACTGGCCTTCCCTTAGTTTCTATAATGTTGATAATTTTTGTGTATTCTTTCCTTCTGCCTAGAATGTATTCTTTACTCTTTCTCTCACTAACTCAGGTCTACTGAAAAATGTTAGCTCAAGTTTTAAGAGGAAAAAAAAGTTAATATTAATATCCTTAGGAATTCCTTCTGTTTTAGCTCTGATATTTGAAGAAACAGAAGCCCATTTATAGTAGCTTAAGAACAGTGGGGGTTTATAATACAGAGGGAATCCAGGAAAAAATGAGCCCTTCCTCAGGGAAGGGCAAGAGCCAAAGTGAGTCCAGGCAGTCTTCTCGCTCATTTGCTCTCTATGCATCAGATGGTCTCCCTTTTCTCCAGACCTACTTCCTTGTAACTTTATGTTACATAAGGCCTAAAATATCTCAGTTCCAAGTCTGCATCTGTGTGACTTTTCAAGTCTAGAACCAACTGTTCTTGGCAATCTCCCTATGTGTCTTTTAGATAAAATTCCTGAATGAGGACCCAGCTGGCCTTGTTTGTTTTAAAATAACTCCAAATAGTCATAGGTCACAGAACAACTTCCATTTCATATCCAATATGCCATGGTAAAGGGTAAGAGTAGGGTGGAGTCACATGACCTAAAGCCAACTCAAGAGGGACTGTATATGGAGGCAGATTTTCTATAAAGGGTCATTTGTGGATCTGGCACAGCAAAACATTTCTAGGTGCATACATTTCATGGACTAAAATTATTAGTGCTGACTAGATTGAAAGTAGGCATTTGATAACTGTAATTGTTAAATAAAACTCTAATACCTCTCAAAAGCAAGCTATATATTATTCATCCATGAGTATTTGTTAATTAGAGTGGGGAGGAGCATAATTTTAATATAGAGTAGAATCTTAAAAATTATGGTCCTCAGGGTTGAAGTGATAGCCATGTACCAAATCATTTTCATGGTTTCTTGTTTTTTTTTTTTTTTTGAGTAAAAGCGTCATGTAACTTTGATCTATATAAATCATTTTAATGATTATCTGCAAGCTATGTCAAGTGTTTGAATGCTTCCTAATATCTGGAAATTAGATTGTGAAAGCATCTTCTGAATGCTTTTTTAAAGAGCTTCCTTCAATTATTAGTAAGAAGATCACCCCGGTTTTTTAAATTATTTAGATTGAGCAATAGAGAAAGACTGCTATCATTTAGTATCAACTGGAAGTAGATTGAAAATGAGACCTTGTATTGAATGTTAGCTGATAAACTTTTAGATTTCCCTTTTTAAGTCTCAGAGATTTGAGGACAGGGTATTGGCAAGCTTTTCTGTAGAGTATTTCTGGGTATTCAGATACATGGCACTGAATACTTTATATGCACTATCCTGCTTGTTCTTTTTTTAAATATACTTTTTATTAGAAAGGTTGTAAGTTTGTAGAAAAATCAGTTATAAAATAGAGTTCCCATATACACCTCCTATTATTAACACCAGCATTAGTGAAGTACTTTTGTTAGAATTGATGAAAGATTATTGTAATTGGACTATTAACTATAATCCATAGTGTTCACTATTTATGTAATACAGTCCTATTTTTTTTTTCTAATTTTTACTCTAGTAACATATATACCTAAAATTTCACCTTTTAACTATACTAAAAACTTGATATACATTATTCAACTTGTTCTTAACTTCTCCCCACAGACTGCTGCCCTTCACTTCCTTCATATAAGTTGTCCAACTTAGAAATAGGTGGTGGTGGTGGTGGTGTTTTAATTCATATGGGTAGATATTTTAATTATCTTTGTCCTTCATCTCTACGACATGTAGGCAGATGGTTTTTGCCCCTCAGAAACTCACATTATCCACTGCATTTTAAAGTTGAAGTCTGATCATTTCTCGACATTATTTTGAGTTCCTCAGCCCAGTTCTCTGTTGGGCCCGTATCTGACGCATTCCTTCTGTTTGATCTAGCAGGGTTTCTCTACTTTAAATTGCTTCTCCTGATGCTCCTGATAGTCTTCTCCAGCTGCCCTTTTCAGGTACTTTTTACCATTAGTGTCCATTGTTTGGCATTTTTAACCAAACAATGGTTTGACCTTTTTATCTATTATTCAAAACCTCTGAGTTATATCTAGAGCCATAATATCCAGCTACCAGTACTAAAATTCTGATTTCATTATTTAACAGAGAGACATAATAGGACCTTCTGATCTCCTACTTTTCAGGTTGGCTCACCAAGGCTTTCAGGAGCTCTTATTTTTTAGAATTATACTTGACATTTTGCTTGCTGTGTATGTCCTAGTAATGTAGCCCATTTTGTTCTTCTTTGCTGAGTAATAATGGCAGAAAAATTTCCATAGTTGAATAGAACAATTTCCTGCATAGTCCTCTAGAACACTGACCTATTGGATTTCAGTTTGGACTAGGTCACGGTCTAGTAGTTGTTTCTTACTGAAGACATTCAGTGGCCGTGGTCTGGTTGTTTTAACATCCCAGTGACATAGATAAACACTATTTCTGACCAATTCTCCTGGTTATTCAATATGCAGATAGACAAGAATTCCTTTTGTCCAAAAAAACCTTAATAAAGAGGAAAATTAGTGAATCCTTTTCAGAATCTGTTACCCTACAAATATATTTAAATGATAACTTACTAATATTAACATATGACTCTTTATACCAGGATGAAAGATAAATATCCAATAGAGATGATAAAACCTCTAGTTTAAGTGCCCTTTTTTTCCCATTAAATAAAATCATCTCAGGTTTTATCTAACCAATAAGTTTTCAACTTGAAAAATAAACAGTTTAAAATAAGCAACTATGAGTTGAAGCTAATAGTGCTGAACATATTTGGATACTATGAATCAGTCTTACAGCAAACTAAATTTTCAGGCTTGTGAAAAACTAGTCACTTTTAGAAGCCAGATATCAGTTTGTCTAGTCACCTATCTCAAAGTATTAATCTCATGCTTGTGACAAACCTTATATTTTCTTCAAAAATCAGTACAGTTGCATTTGGTTTATGTATGTTAGTATACCACATGGGAATTTTCCAAATATTCCTTGTTCAGTGAGAATCTCTATAATATCAGAGGAGCATAATAGCAGTCCAGTACTGAAAGAAAAGAATAAGTCTTACTGTTAGCTAATTAGTCATAGAGTCTTGAAGGAGGTAGAGAGCAATTTTTTTCTCCAAGCTCAGGTTACCTGTTATAATCTGTACAGAGTTCTTGCTGCAAGAACCTCTCTCTGTAGCTTCTTCTCTCTTTACTTATCTCCCCATTGTCTCTTCCGTTTACTTTCTGCTTTTAGTCCTTTGCCCTGGGGCCTTCCCTCTTCTAGGTTTGTGGCCTGGATTTTCAGTTATTGACTTTGAGCTGGTTTTGCCCCAGAGAATGTTTCATATCCAACCAGGTTGAAAAAGAGAGTGAAAGAAAATGCCTTGCACTGGTCCTCAGGATCTATCATCTGCAAGACAATCAGACATTTTCCTCTGTCAAGATAAATTCCTTTTGGTGTAACTTTGCTCCTAAGAATCTCTACAACATTTCTCTTCCTTGAGTTGTCTTACAAAGACCTTCTTCTGTTATGCTAGTTCAGTATGCACTCAGTTCCAAAAGGAAAACGGAATGTATGTTTATGTCTCTGAAAAGGAATGAGAGAGGAGGAAAAATCCAATCCTGTTTCATTGGTGCCTGAATTGGATTTTACTTAGTTCTTAACATTTAATAATTCCATCCATTTTTGAGACCCTTGGTATCATTTATCATCATGCATTATTTTGGTGACATTTAGTAAAACATTGTATGGGGACCCCAAACAGTCTATATGAATCCATTGCTACTCTGGGAGAGAATGTCACGATGAAATTTCAGGCAGAGGGGGTACAGTGGATTGAAGTACCTGTGTTCCCTCAGATGTAGCGCCAACTCCTTCCTTACAGTATAATTGGCTTTTTGAGGCCCTTTTATTCCAGTGTTACAAATGACTTTTTAAAATTGTGGCAGCATAATTTTTTTTAATCTGTGTATTTTCCTCCAAGAAATACAGGCCAATTTAAAATTATCTTTGGTAATTAGAGATAAATTCAAATTTTATCTGAAATTTGTTGCTAACCCTGCATTATATTTTACCAACTGTATCAACTTTCTTCATCTGTTGAATCTTTCCTAGATGTGATAACAGATAGGAATTAGAACATAGTGGAGTTTCACCCTTTCTCCCTGATCTTTTAAGACATAGAACTATTCCCAGTCAGTCAGTAAACATCTGCTAAATCTTCCTAAATTCAAGAATAAAATCATTGGATTTAATCCAGCACTTGGATAAAACCCTTCAAAAACTTGGGGTTTCATTACATAAAATAAAAAGAATCAGCACCTTTCCCACTTTTACTTAATGGGCCTATTTTAAGGAATTATTTGAATTAGGTATAGCAAACTCAGATTCACAAAATGAGTGGAATGGATTAGGCGTAAAATAAGAGGGAGACATGAGGACAGGGATGAACCGGAGACTACATGCCAAATGTTAAGAAGCTCAAATTCAACATTTGTAAAACATACTATATTAGGGATTGTGGGAGAGTAGAGCAGGGAACTCCAGGACTCAGTCCTTCCACCAAAATATTCAGGAAGTGTCAGAAACAGCTATTTGGAAACTCCGTAGGCCAGAAGAACACCGTGCAGCATCCAGGAAAGAGCAGGAAGAAGAGGCTGATAAATTATGGTAAATAAAGATCAGTAAATTGCTCTCTCCCAGAACCTTAGCAAACCAGCACCCATCCCACACTCTTTCAGCAGGCCCCTATGGGACCCAACCCCTCACTTGCTTGCTGGTGTCAAAAGAGGCCATAAAAATCCTCTTCTCCGAGACCAGGGGTGGGCACTGATTAGCAAATTCAGATACCTGGTGGCTTGGCTTTGAAAGCAGCCAGTGTTTTAACCTACCCTATATAGGAGCAGCACTGGTGGAAGCTTAAGGACACTTCCTCAGGACTCTGGGTGACAGGTGAAGGGCTGCATTTGCTGTGCAGGCTACGAAATCCCAGCTTTGGGGACCCTTTGGAGAAGCTCTTGATGCCCTTCCTGATCTGCTCCCCAGGGCACTTTGGAGCCAGTCTGCACCTCCTTCATGGGTTCCTGGCCTAGTTTGGGCTGAAGGCTGACTTGGGAAAAGCCTCTCTGACATGCCTGTCCTCCCAGAATTGATCCTGCAGGCTAGAGCACCTTGAGACAAAGAAAGGAGTATAAGAAACTGTAGAGGTGGACAGTGTGGTGCAAAGACCTGCAAGCTTCAAACACCCAGGAAAAGGATGTCTGTCTCATGGGAAACAGAAGGAACAACCAAACTCCTGTAGAAGGGGGAACTCCAAAACAACTAATGGGCAAAAGCCCAGGACAAGACAGAAGCCCAGAAAGACAGGGAAAACCCTGCACACTGCATTCCCCTTGGACAGACCTTCCAGATAAGAGAACTGAAGCTCAAGAAAATCTCTCTTACTGTCAGCTGGTTACAAAATCAAGAAACAGAAATCTCAGGGCATAAATCCCAGAGTTAACATTTTAAAATATTAAAGTGTACATATAGTGTGCAACAAAAGAGTACAAGAAAACAAAGAAACAGAAAATAATGGGCCATCCAAAGGAAGAGGCTAAAAGTCCAAAAGATACCAACAAAGAAGACTGGAATGTGGACATACCAAGCAAGGCCTTTAAAAAAAGAATGAACTTAAAAATGCTCAAAGAGAGGGGGATCCAAAATGGCAGATTAGGAGAGACAGAGAAAAATTCTCCTCCGTGAAAAACACTAGATAAAAGACAGAAAGTGCTCCAGAATCCTGGTTTCAGGATCCCACCACTGGGCAAGGACTTATACTTCCAAAGTGTTTGAGCAATTGGAGAAACAAAGAGCCTGCATTTGGAATCATGTAAGTCTTTGATCTGGAGAGCTGTTGGGAAAGGCAGCCAGACTCACACTGTGATTGGAGGCAGGTTGGAGTGGGACCTGGGGAGTGGCCAGGGAGACGGACAACGAGAGCTGTGGCCGAGCACAGCGGGGAGTGCCTTCCATGCTCTGGGCACACGCCTCGATAACTGGCATGGGTGACAGCTCTTTACATACCCGCAGCTGAAGGCCCCAGAGTTAGAGATAATCCACTGCAGCAAGTGGATGACTGTGGAAGTGGGTTATTTTCCACACCCCTCGCAACCATCTTTGAAGCAGGCTGGAAGCCACCCCTTCACAGTGCTGTGGCAGAGAGCCTCCACAAGGGAAATTGGGATTCAGCTGGCTTGTGGCAGCACAACTCCTCCCCTGCAGAAGCCTGTGGGGTACACAGCTGAGAGTTAGGAGAGCCGCACCGGAAGTGACAGGATCCCTACACAAACCCAGGGACTTGAAGGTCCACAGCAGAGAGAGACTGAAGGGAGTCTGAGCTGAAGGGGAGGACACCTGCCACAGCCCCAGGGTACCACAGCCACAACCCCTGGAACAGCTGGGAGTACTGGGTCTTAAAGCGCTCTACCATGATAAACTGCACAGGGCACAACCCCCAACCACAGGGCTGGTGGTCCTCACTGCACACAGAAAATTGGTGCACTGATTGAACATCCACATGGTTTGGACTCCCACTCACTGTATAAATGAAGTTGGGGAGATCTGGATTGAGGATAAGAGGTGGCTTGGGAGCACCATCTGCTGGTAGGTCAGAGAAGGTGCACTGCAAGAAGCTGTAGCTGTCAAATTATAAATAATTGTTTAATCCTGCATATCCTAAAAGAACTCTATCAAGATAAACAAATGCCAAAAGGCCAAAGACAGTAGAAAATTATAAAACATATGAAGAAACCAGAAGATATGGATAACCCAAATGCCCAAATTAAAAAATCAGAGGAGATACAGAACTTGGAGAAATTAATCAAAGAAGTAATCACAAACACTGAAAAAGCCGTGTTCTTTGATGCAGTCTTTTGGGGGCAGACATATTAGTGGGGATTAAGTTGGAACATTTGGATTAGGTTGTTTCCATGGAAATGTGCCCCACCCAACTGTGGGTGATAACTCTGATTGAATAGTTTCCATGGAGGTGTGGTCCCACCCGTTCAGCATTGGCCTTGATTAGTTTACTAGAGCACTATATAAGCTCAGACAGAAGGAGCGAGCTTGCTACAGCCAAGAGGGACACTTTGAAGAATTTACAGAAGCTGAGAGAGTAGCTGCAGATGAGAGACAGTTTGAAGATGGCCGTTGAAAGTAGACTCTTGCTCCGGAGAAGCTAAGAGAGGACAAACACCCCAAGAACAACTAAGAGTGACATTTTTGAGGGACTGCAGCCTAGAGAGGAACGTCCTGGGAGAAAGCCATTTTGAAACCAGAACTTTGGAGCAGATGCCAGCATGGTGCCTTCCTGGCTATCAGAGATTTTCCAGACACCATTGGCCATTCTGCAGTGAAGGTACCCTTTGTTTATGGACACTTTATGGCCTTAAGACTGTGAATTTGTAACCAAATAAACTGATTTTATAAAAGCCAATCCATTTCTGGTGTTTTGCATTCTGGCAGCATTAGCAAACCGGAACAAACACCAATACCATTGCTCAGGAAATAAAGGACATCAAGAAGTCCCTAGAAGACCATAAAGAAGAATTTGCAAGAATAAATTAAAAAAATAGATGATCTTGTGGAAATAAAAGAAATTGTTGATCAAATTAAAAAGATTCTAGATACACACAGTACTAGAAGCTGAGGAAAAAATAAGTGAACTGGAAGAGTGCAGACTTGAAAGTGAAAGTACAAAAGAAAGAATGGAGAAAAAAATTGAAAAATTCAAAATGGATCTCAGGGATATGATGGACAACATGAAACACACAAATATAAGGACAATTGGTGTTCCAGAAGGGGAAGAGAAGGGTAAAGGTCAAGGAAGAGTATTCAAAGACATTGTTGGAGAGAACTTCCCAACTCTTCTAAAAGACATAAATACACAAATCATAGATGCCCAACGAACTGCAAACAGAATAAACCCAAATAAACCCACTCTGAGACATATTCTGATCAGATTGTCAAATGCTGAAGAGAAGGAGCAAGTTCTGACAGCAGCAAGAGAGAAGTGATTCACCACATACAAGAGAAACAATATGAGACTAAGTAGTGACTACTCAGTGGACACCATGGAGGCGAGAAGGCAGTAGTATGACACATTTAAAATTCTGAAAGAGAAAAATTGCCAACCAAGAATCCTTTATCCAACAAAGCTCTTCTTCAAATTCAAGGGAGAGTTTAAAATCTTCACAGACAAACAAATGCTGAGGGAATTTGCTAACAAGAGACCTGCTCTACAAGAAATACTAAAGGGAACCCTACCAGCTGAGAAAAAAAGAAAGGAGAGAGAGACATGAAGAAGGGCACAGAACTAAAGAGTTTTAGTAAGGATACATTAAAGTAAATAAAGAGGGGGGGAATATATCTGACAAATAGAAACCAAAGGATATGATGATGGATCCAAGAACTGCCCTCACAGTAATAACATTGAATGTGAATGGACTAAACTCCCCAATTAAAAGATACAGATTGACCGAATGGATTTAAAAATATTAACCATCAATATATTGCTTACAAGAGACTCATCTTAGACCCAGAGACACAAAGAATTTGAAAGTGAAAGGATGGAAAAAAATATTTCATGCAAGCTACAGCGAAAAGAAAGCAGGAGTAGCAATATTTATCTCAGATAAAATAGACTTTAAATGTAAAAATGCTCAAAGAGATGAAGGAAAATACAGAGAAAGAACTAAAGGATAGCAGGAAAGCAATGACTGCATAATATGAGAATCTGAGTAAAGAGATAGAAATTTTAAAAAGAAACCAAAAGTTACTGGAATTGAAAACTACAAAACTGAAAGGAAAAATTTTCAGGAGAGTTTCAAGAACAGATTGGAGCTTGCAGGAGAAAGAATCATTGAACTTGAAGACAAAACAATTGAAATAAGTCAGGTTGAGGAGCAAAAAGAAAAAGGAATTATTAAAAGTGAAAATAGCCTAAGACACCTCTAGGACACCATCAAGCATACCAATATATGCATTATGGGAGTCACAGAGGAGAAGAAAAAAAGGGCAAAGGAATATTGAAAGAAATAATGACAGAGAACTTACCAAATTTAGCAAAAGACATGAACATAAACATCTAAGAAGCAGAGAGAACACCATATGGGATAAACATGAAGAAAAATACAGCCCATTATATATTGAGGCACTATCAAATCCAACAAACAAGGATAGAATTCTGAAAAATGCAAGAAAAAAGCAAGATGTTATGTATAAGGGAGTCCCAATTAGATGGAGTGCCAGTTTCTATTCAGAAACTGTGGAGGCAAGAAAGCAGTGAATTGAAATACTTAAAGCATGGAAAGAAAACAACTGCCAGGGAAGGATTTTGTATCTGGTGAGACTTTCTTTAAAAAATGAGGGAGAGAGAAAGATATTCTCAAATAAACAAAAGATGAGAAAGTTCATCATGACTAGAACTGCCCTACAAACAAAGCTAAATGGAGCTCTTCAGCCTGAAAGGAAAGGACTCTAGATAGTGGTTCAAAGCAGCATAAAGAAATAAAGACCTGCAGTAAAGATAACCAGTTGTGAATTATAAATGCCAGTATTTGTGTAGCATATTGTTTGGTATATCACTCCACTGAAGAAAAATGAAAATAAATCATACCAAAACTAATGGGATGCAGAGAAGGCAGTGCAGAGAGTAGAATTTATAACTCTAAGTGCTAACATTAAAAAAGAGTAGAGAATTCAAATCAGAGCCCTAACTTCAAAACTGGAAGAACTAGAAAAAGAGCAAACTAAACCGAAAGATAGCAGAAGGAAGGAAATAAAGATTAGGGCTGAGATAAATGAAATGGAAAACAAAACAAACAAAAACAGTAGAGAGAATCTACAAAACCAAAACTTGGTTCTTTGAAAAAAATCAATATATTCAACAAACCTTTAGCTAGAATGACAACAAAAAAAGAGAAGGGATACAAATAAAGAAAACCAGATATGGAAGAGAGACAATACAGACCCTGCTGAATTAAAAAGGACTATAAGAGTATACTATGGAAAGCTGTGTACCAGTAAATTAGATAGCCTGGATGAAATGGACAAATTGTTAGAAACATACAAATTAATTACTTCCATTGTCTCAAGAAGAAGTAGAAGATATCAACATACCAATTACTAGTAAAGAAATTGAATCAGTATTCAAAAACCTCCCAGCAAAGAAAAGCCCAGGACCCAGGTAGATGGCTTCGCAAGGAAATTCTACCAAACATTCCAAGACTTAACTCCAGTTCTGCTCAAACTCTTCCAAAAAATTGAAGAGGAAGGACTACTCCCTAATTCATTCTATTAGGTCAACACCACCCTCATACCAAACCCTGATGAAGATACACAAGAAAACAAAATTAAAGACCAATATCTTGTATGAATATAGATGTAAAAATTCTTAACAAAATACTAGCAAACTGAATCCACAACATATTGAAAGAATTATACACCACACCATGATCAAGTGGAATTTAACCCTGGTATGCAAAGTTGGTGATAAGAAATCAATTAATGTAATAGACCACATTAACACAGTGAAGGAGGAAAAAACACATGATCATCTCAATTGATGCAGAAAAGGCATTTGACAAAATGCAGCACCCCTTATTGAAAAAAAAATTAGAACACTAGGAATAGAAGGAAGCTTCCTCAATATGATAAAGGGCATATATGAAGAGCCCACCATTAACAACCTACTTAATAGTGAAAGACTTAAAGCTTTCCTGTAATATTAGGAACATGATAAGTATGCCCATGTTTACCACTATTATTGAATATTGTACTGGAAGTTCTTGCCAGAGCAATTAGGCAAGAAAAGTAATAAAAGGCATCCAAGTTGGAAAGGAAGAAGTAAAACTTACCCTATTTGCAGACAACATGATCCTGTATATAGAAATTCCCAAGAAATCTACAACAAAGCTACTAGAGCTGATAAACCAATTCGGCAAAGTAGGCTGAGTAGATCAACATTGACAACTAATAGTCTTTTTTATACAAGCAATGAACAATTAAAGGAAGAAATCAAGAGAAAAATTCCATTCACAATAGCAACTAAAAGAATCAAATATCTAGGAATAAATCTAACCAGGGATGTAGAAGACTTGTACACAGAAAACTACAATAACTATATGAAGTCAAAAAACATTTGACTTCATGGATTGGAAGACTAGAATCATTAAGATGTCATTTCTACCCGAAACAATTTATAGATTCATTGCAATCCTTTTGCAGAAATAGAAATGCCAATAAATCATTAAATTTATATGGAAAGATAAGGGAACCCGAGTAGCTAAAGCCATTCTGAAAAAGAAAAATGAAATTGGAGGACTCATACTTCCTCATCGTAAAACTTAATTACTGAGAGAACCCAAGATGGCAGCTAGGTGAGACAGGGCAAAATAACACCTCCATGAAAAATACTAGATAAAAGCCAGAAAGTGACCCAGAACAGCGGTTCCAGTGATGCAACAGCCAGACAAGGTCTGCTAAATCCACAGGGACCATGCATATGGTGAAACCGGGAGTCTGCATTCTGAAACGAGTGAGTGAGCCGGCTGAAAGTCTGGCGGCTGTGCTGCAGTGTGGGGAAGCCATGGATTGGTATTTGGAGATGGACTAGTTCTTTAAAAAAAAAAAAAAAAAACCAGAACCGGCTGTGGATACAATGGTGAGAACTGTGCAGTGAAGCACAGCAGGAGCAGGCTGTGCCAACACCTTGGTATCTGGTGTGGAGCATAGCCCTTCCCACACCCGCTGCTGATTGTCTCAGGGCCTGGGGGAAGAGGGGAGCCAAAAGGAGAAAGAATCTGTGACCCTTGCAGCCATCTCCCTGGCAGGCTGGGGATGCTCCTGCCCGGGGCTGGAGCCATAGCCCAGAGATGCCCCCAGGGTCCCAGTGTGATGGGGAGTATTTTCTGCAGCACCGCACACATGCCACAATATCGGCCATGGACAGTGGCCTTTAGTGCACCCACAGCTAATTGTCCAGGAGCTAGGAAGGCAGAGCTGTGCGAAGTGGGGGAAATTAACACGCCCCATTCAACCATCTTTTCAGCAGGCTGGGAACACCCCTGCACGGCCCGGTGGCCCAGGGCTTCCCTGGAGGACTGGCATGCACTTGTGACATGGCACAGCCTTCCCTTGGCAGGGGTCCTGGAAGAGCACAGCTGAGAAGGGGGACCTGCTCGGAAATCCCAGGGACCCTACGCCAGTGCCAGGGACTTGTGGGTCAGTGGCAGAGATGATCTGTGGCAGGACTGAAGTGAAGGCTTGTACTCTTGCAGCAGCCTTAAATCTCCAGGAACACCTAGGAGGTTTGATTATTAAAGCTGCCCTGCCTCCCTAACCACCCAGACACACGCCCCACATTCAGGGCAGACAACACCAACAACACACCCAAACTTATTGCACCAGTTGAACCCCACAAGAATCAGATCCCCACACACCACAAAGACAAAGTTGGGGAGAACTGACTTGAGGGGAATAGGTGACTGGCAGACACCATCTGCTGGTTACTTAGAGAAAGTGTACGCCACCAAGCTGTAGATCTGACAAATTAGAGATTGCTATTTTTTAGATCCTGAAAGAACCCTGTCAAGTAAAGCAAATGCCAAGAAGCCAAAAACAACAGAAAATCTTAAAGCATATGATAAAACCAGACGATTTGGAGAACCCAAACCCAAACACCCAAATCGAAATATCAGAAGAGACACAGTACTTAGCGCAGTATGTCAAAGAACTAAAGGCAAACGATGAGAGCATGGCACAGGATATAAAAGACATGAAGAAGAGCATGGCACAGGATATAAAGGACATAAAGAAGACCCTAGAAGAGCATAAAGAAGAAATTGCAAAAGTAAATTAAAAAAAATAGAAGATCTTATGGAAATAAAAGAAACTGTTGGCCAAATTAAAAAGACACTGGATGCTCGTAATACAAGATTAGAAGAAGTTGAACAACGACTCAGTATTCTCGAGGACCACAGAACAGAAAATGAAAGAACAAAAGAAAGAATGGGGGAAAAATCAAAAAAATCAAAATGGATCTCAGGGATACGATAGATAAAATAAAATGTCCAAATTTAAGACTCATTGGTGTCCCAGAAGGGGAAGAGAAGGGTAAAGGTCTAGAAAGAGTATTCAAAGAAATTGTTGGGGAAAACTTCCCAAACCTTCTACACGATATAAATACACAAAGCATAAATGCCCAGCGAATTCCAAATAGAATAAATCCAAATAAACTCACTCTAAGACATATTCTGATCAGACTGTCAAATACTGAAGAGAAGGAGCAAGTTCTGAAAGTAGCAAGAGAAAAGCAATTCACCACATACAAAGGAAACAACATAAGACTAAGTAGTGACTACTCAGTGGCCACCATGGAGGTGAGAAGGCAGTGGCATGACATATTTAAAATTCTGAGAGAGAAAAATTTCCAACCGAGAATACTTTATCCAGCAAAGCTCTCCTTCAAATTTGAGGGAGAGCTTAAATTTTTCACAGACAAACAAATGCTGAGAGATTTTGCTAATAAAAGACCTGCCCTACTTCAGATACTAAAGAGAGCCCTACTGACAGAGAAACAAAGAAAGGAGAAAGGGATATAGAGAAATTCAACAGACATATATAGATCATTACATCCAAAATCACCAGACACACATTCTTCTCTAGTGATCATGGATCTTTCTCCAGAATTGACCATATGCTGGGACATAAAACAAACCTCAATAAATATAAAAAAAAAATTGAAATTATTCAAAGCTCATTCTCTGACCACAGTGGAATATAAATAGAAGTCAATAACCATCAGAGACTTAGAAAATTCACAAACACCTGGAGGGTAAAAATGAGGGAGAGATGAGAACATTCCCGGATAATCAAAAGCTGAGGGACTTCATCACCAGTAGATCAGTCCTATAAGAAATGCTAAAGGGAATTGAGCAGGCTTAAAGGGAGGGACACTAAACAATTGACTGAAACCACATGAAGAAATAAACATTCCCAGTAAAGATCACATGGTAAATATAAATACCAATACTACTATATTTTTGATTTGTAACTTCACTATTTACTTCCTACAGGATCTAAAATACATAAACTCTAATGATAAATCAGTGGTTTTGGACTCAATGTAAAGTATGTAATTTTTGACAAGAACTACATAAAGGTGGGTGAATGGAGGAATATAGGAACATAGTTTATGTGTCCTATTGAAGTTAAGTTGGTATCAAAGAAAAACAAGATTGTTATAGATTTAAGAGGTTAAATTTAAGCCCCACGGTAAACACAAAGAAAGTATCAGAGAATATGACCATAGAAATGAAAAGTGGAGTATGGGTTACGAGAAGTGGGGGAAGGGGCAATGGGGAGTTAAGAAATGAGTGTAGGGTTTCTGTTTGGGGTGACAGGAAATTTCTCGTAATGGATGGTGGGAAGGTGATAGCATGGCAACATTCTAAATGTGATTACTCCCACTAATGGAATGCTAGGGAGGGGTTGGAATGGGAAGATTTAGGCTGTATATATGTTTCCACAAGTGAAAAAAAAAAAAAAGTCTAAATAGATAATGACAATCAAATGCCAAGGATGATCCTGGATGGGATCTGAGGATGGAGGAGAGGAGGCTCAAAGGGACACAGTTGGGACATAAGAAAAAAAAAATGAAATATAGAATGTAAGCTTTGTATCAGTGTTGAATTTCTTGAACTTCTTAGCTGCGCTTAATGGGATTGCTTAAAAGAATGTTCTTGTTCATTGGAAATGTATATGTGAATTATGTTTGTTCAAGGATGTGTGCAGCTTGCTCTCAAATGTTCAGAAGACAGAGAAATAGATGATGGATGATAGATAGGGAGGGAGGAAAAGAAAGAAATGGTGGTGTGACAGGATGTTAAAATTGTTGGATCGGAGTATCGGGTGAGGGGGGTCGGGGTATGCCGGAGTTCTGTGTATGGGATTTGTATTGTTTTTGCAACTATTCCTGTAAGTTTGAATTTATTTCAAAATAAAACTTTTAAAAAAAACTTAATTACTTATTACAGTTATCGTAACAGCATGGTACTGTCACAAGGACAGACATATAAACTAATGGAATAGAATTGAGAGCTCAGAAATCAGCCATCATATTTATGGCTAACTGATTTTTGACCAGAAGGACCAGTCATTTGGTAAAGAATAATCGCTTTAACAAATAGTACTAGGAAAACTGAATCTATACTTGTTAAAAAAAAAAAAAGAAAGGAGGACCCTTACCTCACATTATATAAAAATCAACACAAAAAATCAAAGACCTAAACATGAGTTAGAACTATCAAACTTCCAGAAGAAAACATGTGTAAGTATCTTCAGGACCTTGTATTAGGCAATGGTTTCTTAGATTATACACCCAAAGCACATGCAACAGAAGACAAAGTGGATAAATGGGACCTCATCAAAATTAAAATCTTTTTTTTTCCTCAAAGGATTTTATCATGAAAGTAAAACAACAAGCTACAGAATGGGGGAAAATATTTGGAAACCAATAGCTCAGAAAGGCTTAATATCCAGAATATATGAAGAAATCCTTCAACTTAACAACAGAAAGACAAACAATGCAATTTACAAATGGGCAAAAGACTTGAATAGGCATTTTTCCTAAGACGATATACAGTTGGGCAAATAGCACATGAAAAAATGCTCAACATCATTAGCCATCAGGGAATCAAAACCACCATGAGATACCATTTCTCACCTGTTAGAATGGCTGTTATTAAAAAAGCAGAAAATAACAAGTGTTGAAGAGGATGAGGAGAAATAGGAACATTCATTCATTGCTGGTGTCAGTGTAAAATGGTGCAGCCACTGTGGAAGACAGTTTAGTGGTCCCTCAGAAAGCTAAGTATAGAGCTACCAAATGTCTCAGCAAACCCACTACTAGATAAATACCCAAAAGAATTGAAAGCAGGTACTCAAACAGATATTTGCATACCGATGTTCATAGCATCATTATTCACAGTTGCTGAAAGATAGTGCAAACCAAGTGTCTATGAACTGAGGAATGGATAAATAATATGTGGTGTGTATATATATATATATACACACACACACACATATATATACATACACATACATACATACACACACATACACATATATATACACACACACAGCTGAACATTATTCAGCAGTAAAAAGGAATGAAGTCTTGATATATGAGACAACATGGATGATCCTTGAAGACATCAAGTTGAATGAAATAAGCCAGACACAAAAGGACAAATATTTATTATTTCACTGATTTGAAACAATTAGAATAAGCGAAGTCACAGAGTCGGAATCTATGAATATAGTTTAGTGTAATAAATGGAAAGTTGAGGCTTAAAATGTACAAGATTCCTATTTGGATTGATGGAATTGTTTTGGTAATGGATAGTGGTGATGATAGCACAACATTGTGAACATTAATAGCACTGAAACATATATCTGAATGTGATTAAAAGGGGAAATGTTAGATTGTGTACATGGTAATAGAACAAAAATTTTTGTAAAAAAATTCTTAGAATTACACTACACAGTGAACCCTAAGTTAAACCATAGACTGTAGATAATAATACAGTAATAAAAATGTGCTATCATCTATTGTAACAAATGCTCCACACCAATGAAAGGTATTAGCAGTAGGATGGCATATGTTAATCCTCTATTTTATGCATGATTGTTCTGTAAACCCACCACTTCCGTAATAAAGAAAAAAATGTACTATATGGCCAAATAGATTGCATCATTCAGCCAACGGGGTGCCAGTTTGTGACCTCTGATTTAGATAACAAGATGAAATGTTATTCTTTTGGGGGGACATTTTGGGGTGGTAGAAGTTATTCTAAATCATGATCAATAAATTAATATATTTTAATTTAGAAGCCCATATCACAAAAGATGTATTCATGGTGGCTATAGAAATTGACACATTGTAATTAAGAAGTGTATTATGCTTGAAGGCGTAAGCCAGTGTTTCTTTAAATGTGGTTCAGCTGTTACCAGAATAACTTGTGAGACAATTTAAAAACTTATTATAATGCTACATTAGCCAAGACTGTACTGGCGTGAGAATGGATATAGGTTAATAGAATAGAATTGAAAATCCAGAAATAAACCCATACATCTGTGGGCAGTTGATTTTTGACAAGGGTGTCAAAACTGTACAATAGAGAAAGAAGAGTCTTTTCAACAAATGCTGTTGACAGTGTATAGTCACATACAAAAGAATGAAGTTGGATGCCTAGCTCACACCGTATACAAAAGTTAACTCAAAATGGATCAAAGATCTAAATGTAAGAGCTAAAACCATAATACTCTTAAGAGTAACCCTCAGTATAAATCTTCACGGCCTTGGATTAGGCAATGGTTCTTACATATGAACCTAAAACACAAGCAACAAAAGAAAAAAAAATAGATAAATTGGACATCAATTTAAAAACTTGTATGCTTCAAAGAGCACTATCAAAGTGAAAAGACATCCCATAGTATGGGAGAAAATATTTTCAAATTACATATTTGACAAGGGACTTGTATATAGAATATATAAGGAACTCTTATAACTCAACCATAAAAAGACAAATAATCTGATTAAAAAATGAGCAAAGATAGTATGTAACTTTCTTGGGGTAAAGTAGGAACATGTTGGAAGTTAAGCAGTTATCTTAGGTTAGTTGTCTTTTTCTTACTCCCTTGCTATGGTCTCTTTGAAATGTTCTTTTATTGTATGTTTGTTTTCTTTTTAACTTTTTTTTTCATACAGTTGATTTGAAAAAAGAAGGGAAAGTTAAAAAAAAAAAAAAGAAAAAAGACAAACAAGGAAAAAAAAAAAAAAACGATGTAGTGCCCCCTTGAGGAGCCTGTGGAGAATGCAGGGGTATTCGCCTACCCCACCTCCATGGTTGCTAACATGACCACAGACATAGGGGACTGGTGGTTTGATGGGTTGAGCCCTCTACCATAAGTTTCACCCTTGGGAAGACGGTTGCTGCAAAGGAGAGGCTAGGCCTCCCTGTATTTGTGCCTAAGAGTCTCCTCCTGAATGCCTCTTTGTTGCTCAGATGTGGCCCTCTCTCTCTGGCTAAGCCAACTTGAAAGGTGAAATCACTGCCCTCCCCCCTACGTGGGATCAGACACCCAGGGAAGTGAATCTCCCTGGCAACGTGGAATATGACTCCCGGGGAGGAATGTAGACCCGGCATCGTGGGATGGAGAACATCTTCTTGACCAAAAGGGGGATGTGAAAGGAAATGAAATAAGCTTCAGTGGCAGAGAGATTCCAAAACGAGCCGAGAGATCACTCTGGTGGGCACTCTTACGCACACTTTAGACAACCTTTTTTAGGTTCTAAAGAATTGGGGTAGCTGGTGGTGGATACCTGAAACTATTAAACTACAACCCAGAACCCATGAATCTCGAAGACAGTTGTATAAAAATGTAGCTTATGAGGGGTGACAGTGGGATTGGGAATGCCATAAGGACCAAACTCCACTTTGTCTAGTTTATGGATCGATGTGTAGAAAAGTAGGGGAAGCAAACAAACAGACAAAGGTACCTAGTGTTCTTTTTTACTTCAATTGCTCTTTTTCACTCTAATTATTATTCTTGTTATTTTTGTGTGTGTGCTAATGAAGGTGTCAGGGATTGATTTAGGTGATGAATGTACAACTATGTAATGGTACTGTAAACAATCGAAAGTACAATTTGTTTTGTATGACTGCGTGGTATGTGAATATATCTCAATAAAATGATGATTAAAAAAAAAAAAAAAATGAGCAAAGGATTTGATAGATATTTTTGCAAAGAAGATAATCCAGAAAAGCACATGAATAGATGTTCAACATCATTAGGCATCAGGGAAATGCAAATCAAAACCACAATGAGATACTGCTTCATACTCCCACTGGGATGGCTATAATAAAAAAGACAATAAGAAGTATTGACTAGAATGTGGAAAAATTGGAACCATCCTAGTAAATGGTGTATAGTTGCTGTGGCAAATAGTTTGCAGTGTCTCAGAAGGTTAAACATACAATTACCATATGACCCAGCAATTCAACTCCTAGGTATGCAACCAAGAGAATTGAAAATATGTATTAAAACAAACAAACAAAAAATCGTGTACAGAATGTTCACAGAACCATGATTCATAATAGCTAAAAAGTGAAAGCAACCTAAGTGCCCATCAACTGATGAATGGATAAACAAAGTGTGGTATACTCATACAATGGAATATTATTCAACCTTAAAAAGGAATGAAAGCAGCTAATAAACATTCCATTCTTATGTCCAAAAAAAAAAAAAAAAAAAAGGAATGAAGTCCAGATTCATGCTACAACATGGATGAACCTTGAGAACATGTTAAGTGAAAGAAGCCAGACACAAAGGCCATATATTCTATGATTCCATTTTTATAAAATGTGCAAAACAGGCAAGTCTATAGAGAAAAAAGTAGATTAGTGGTTGCCAGGGGCTGTGGAGAGGAGGAATTGGGAGTGACTGCTAATGGGTACAAGGTTTCGTTTTGGGGAGATGAAGTGTTCTGGAGTTAGCAATGATGATTGTATAACCTTGTGAATATACCAATAACTACCTAATTGTATACATTAATATGGTGAATTTTATGATGTGTGAATTATATCCCAATTTTTTAAAAAACTACTTGGGGAAAGGGAGGATGCTTATTAAAACATAAATTCCAGAGACCCATTTTAGACATAAGAGTCTTTTGAGGATATTGCCCAGAAATATGCTTGTTTAAGAAATGTACCCTGGTTTTTAATTTTATATTTTCCTATGTTCAAGGAACACTGACATAATAATTGTATGTATTTATACTTTGAAGTGTGTTTGGGTTAAAGGATGTGTGATTTTTACCATTTTAATCATCAGTGGCAGAAGTAGTAGTGAGTTTTGGGGAAACTACTTTCTGTTCCATATGGAAGTTATCAAATTAGTATAGGAGGAATGAGAAGAGTGATTTGGAGAAGCATGAGAAAGGCAACTTTTAAAAATTCTTTGAATTCATTACTTTGGCAAATTCAAAGAAGTGAAATAATAGTCCAAGGTAATGAATTCAGAGAAACATAAAACTTAAGAGAAATGTCTAGCAATATTCCTGTGGTTGCTGTGTTCTTAATGTTGCTTCTGGAGGTTAAAACCTTGGTCTGTTGTTTTTTTTAGGCTATTTTGGTCAGATGTTACTGTGAACCCATCACAAAGCCAAGTTGACAGAGAACAGATGAATGTCTTAACAGCTAAACTTCCTCAGGAATAGTAGCTGGATCAGATTTGCTTCACAGTGACACCACAGCCAGACAGACAAAGCATTATGAAAATAGGCAGATACTATATTTCATGAAGATTTAGGAGAAGAAAAAGGTAGAACCTTTTAGAGTTTGCAGTTGCCAAATAAGGAACAAAGTTGCATTTTCTCAATACATACTATTTGGGGGTTTATTCAGATTGTTATTTTCATGAGGTAGAAAATGATGTATTTAATATCCTATAAATATTAAATGCAAAAATCTCTTTTCAAAATTTAAAATTCTCCTTTTCATATTATATCAAAAGTTTTTAAAAATGAGGTTCACAAATATCTTTTTTTTTTTTTTAAGAGAAGTATGGGTTGATTCTCAGATTTTTTTACAGTTGTTACCAGTCACTCTGACTTTGACTAAGCTTATTTTTTCCTTTGACAACAAAAATAGCCAATCAAACTGAACAGATTCTACACAACATGAATGGTTTACTATAATGGCTTTTTTATATGTAAGTACTGTTGAACAAACATTTTGTATAGTAAAGATGTGGAAACATGAATGTGACTAGCTTCCCTTTTTTTATCTGAAGCTTTTGCCAATACTGTTAGATGGCTAACAGAAGTCTTCGATGCCTCAAAGAGGAGAGTTCTATTACCAGGCTTTCTTCCAAAATGTGGAACCTCAGATACTTGCTTGTACTTACTGTGTACAAATTGACCAAGCTGAGCCCTCAGTCAATATTTATTGTGCTCTATGTTAGGCCAGTCACAGTACTTGTTGGTGGAGGCACAAAACTAAAAGATGTTTTGGGGAGGAAGCAGGTTGCACTGGTCAGAGACAAAATAGAAGGACTCTTATATTAGGTTGAACCACAGGAATTTGCCATTTTTGTAAGTAAAAAAATTATTGAATATTGACAATTTCCTATGGTACAACCTAATATTTTACTGAGAATAGTGTTATGTTGGAGATGAACACATCGGAAGAAGGAACACTGAATCCAAACGGGGGAATTTAGGAAAGGTTTCCCAGAGGAGCAGAATTTCTGATTATGATTAATATCTAGGCAAAGAAGAGGGAAAGCAGTTAATAGCAGACAGAGTAACATGTCAAAAGGTTTGGGGTCATGAGAAACTATTCAGAGAACTATATTATAACTATTCTTACTTTCAGCACTCCAGTAACCTGAAGATTGCCTACTCTGTTTTCTGTTTTCCCATCTATAAAATGCTGAAATAAAAACATTAGGATTAATATAATGCATTGTATGTTAATATTTTTAAGATACTTTATCTCACTTTTAGCCAGTGTCTTTCTCTCAGTTGTACATTTCCCATTTTCAGGATAATCTTCCGAAATTATTCAGATTTAAAGCCAACAGAATAATCAATTAGAAAATGTTTGAGAACTTTGTTGAAATATTGGAGAAAGGCCACCAGCTACATAGCCTTTGCAATTTATTTATTCAATTTCAGTCAGAAGGAACTTGACATTTATATTACATTAGCTCTCTTTTAAGGGTGTGTTGACACTATAGATTTTAAGTGTTCAAAATAGTTTTCATCAGGGATATAACTTTTTAAAACTCTAAACTTAAAAATAGACAACTTGGGGTGATTATTTACTTTTAAAATGTTTTTCTAAGAATCAAACATTTATTTTGTCTTCTAATAACTGTATTTCAGTTGATGAGAGAAAGTTCTTTATAAAAGAATAATAGCTTATAAATACAAAAGGAATGATAAATTTAGAAAAATCATCATTTTGGAACCTCCAATTAAATAATGATTCTAGGCAATGATCAAGAGGTTTCTAAAATTATTAGCTGAAAATTTGATGGACTGGACTGACATCACCTGACCCCACTGATCAGCATCACCCTGAAATATTCGTAGCAGAAAAAAATTACCCTAACTCTTCCTAAGCCTTTACCTCCAATTAACAGTATACAGGAAATAAAGGTATAATGGGCCATGTTAACACGAGGATGTTGTCAGCCAAATCCAGAATCTAGGAAATTCTGCAAGATAAATAACCCAGTTTCTTCAATAAACAAGTGACATTAAAAAAAAAAAAAAGTGCGAGGGAAGTAAATTGTCACAATTAAAAAGGAGATTTATCAACCAGTACAATGTTTGGATCTTGTTTGATCCTGATTATAACAAGTAAAATATAAAAAGATGTTTTTGGAAGAGTCAGAAAACACTGAACATCACTGGACATTAGATGACATTAAGGAATTATTGTTGATTTTATTGAGTGAGATAATATTGTGGTATGGTTATATTTTTTTTAAAAAAGTTATATTAGAGATACATATTAAAGTACTTACAGATATACTTATAGGTGAAACAAAATGGTATCTAGGATTTACTTTAAAATACTCCTGCCCCCTCTCCATCAAAGGTAGAGAAAGGAATAAATTAAACAAAAAAAAATTACCTGAGTTGTTAATGATATTTAAAGCTGCATGATAGGTTCATAGGAGTATTTTATACTTCATCTTGTTTGAAAATTTTCATAATAAATTTAAAAATTATTTTGTCTTACATAGGTGTTATCAGAGTTTAAGTAGCATTTACTTACAGATCAGTAACTAATTGACTACATCACTCTGAGATTTAAACACTTGGTTATTGCCAAATAAGATCATTTAAAAATATGGGTAAAGAATTTTTAACATTATAACGTGAGTGAAAAGAATGTATGATTTGCTTTTTTTCAGAAGCACTTTTCTCACATGAGCAAAGTACCCCTGTATGTAAAATAATTTTGATACTATTTTTTTTATTGTTTGTAAGTCTGAGTCTTCTCTTATTTCAGTTATGGTTTGCAGCTTGAAGACTGTTTGGTACACTTAGAGCCTAAACTTCCACTAGAGAAAGAATTTCTTGAGGCAGGCATTGTTTCTTTTGGCTGTCTTCCCAAAGGTTGACATAGGATAGACTTTCCAAACATGTTCATTGAGCGAATGAATGAATGCATGCATGCATGGTTGAAAAAATAAATAAAAGTGTGAAGTTTGTACTGTTCTCTGTTCTAGGAGTTACATAGAACATGCTTATTTAGGACCTCACACTTTCCACTTTTTACCATTTGTTTTTAGATATGGATCTTAATTTATGAAACACTACTGTTTTGGGTCAACATTTCTAGAGATGGTTAACATTTCTATAGATTCACAAATTATCTAGCAATTTACTGTTTCCTAGAACACTATTCAGTCCTTTACTACTCCCTCCCCTGCCCATTCTCATATACATTCCACTAACCGTGCCTATCTTTCAGCCTCAGCTTAGAAGTTGCTTCCTTTAGGAAGCCTTTTCAGATTATTCCTGCTTAAGACTGATTTAATGCCTCTTCCATATTTTCTCATGGTAGTCTGTATTTCACCTGTCTTGGCACAGAGCCCACTGTGTGCCATGGCTGCTTTGTGTTTCTGTATCTTCCACCATTGTAATTATGTGCCTATTCATGTCCACAGCATGATCCCACTGATTGCTGGGCCATAGTCATCACTAATTATTTAATAAATGATTGAATGTCCTCTGTGATGTCTTTTTGTTTTGTTTTGTTTTGTTTTTGTTTTTGTTTTTGTTTTTGTTTAATACTTTGAATAAGTTTATTATAACAAGAACTGTCCTTATTTGAAAAAGATGTGAGTTTGTTCTCTATTGTACATGCTCAAATATTGGATGAAAGGCCATATCTAAGAACGTTTCAATAGAACCAAGAATCAAATAGGGGATTTAAAAGCTGACATTTATGATCCTTTGGGATCATAAGTAGTTTCTTGGAGTAATTTTACACTGAGTCTTGAGTCAAAAGATATGATCCAGATTCAGTGGTATTAGAACTGCTTGCAGCAAAATGAATCAGGCAGAAAACAGGTCAAATTATTAGATCACATGAGAAACAGGGAGAAGAGAAACAAAACCAGAATAATGTATAAGACATGGTGGTAAAGCCATAAACATAATGGAATCTGCTCACAAGCTGCACTGCAAAGAATAGAATGGGAGCGGGTTTGGCCTTCCACAAATCTTGCTGTACTTGATGCTTTGTCACTCAATGGAACATCAGTTCAAATTAAAAGGGAAATCAGTTCTCTGTGCTCATTTTGCCTACTTCCTCAACAATCCTACTTACAGAAGATGTATTTCAACATAGAGATGGAAACATCTTCTCTTCTTTGTCAATCAGAATTTGCAAAGTATTCCTCTCTGCTGCCTCAAGTCACATTTTGCTGCACCATAACTTTCTCATGGCATTTTTAACTTCTGCATTCTTCAGGATGTAAATCAAAGGATTGAGCAAGGGAGTACAATTGCCACCAACTTGTCCACTGGAAATGTGGTTGGAGGGCGAGTATATGTGAATATACATGGAGTAAAGAATAAGGTGACTACAGTTATGTGAGATGTGCAGGTGGAGAGGGCTTTCTTTCTTCCTTCTGCACTCTGGTTACTCAGAGAATGTAAGATTAAAATATAGGAGATTATCAGGATTATAAAACTCACCATGCATGTGGCCCCACTATTAAAGACCATGAGTAGATTTATGACATAAGTATCCATGCAGGTAAGTTTCAACATAGGTTGCATATCACAGAAGTAGTGATCGATAACATTTGGGCCACAAAAGGGTAATTTCACAGCTAAAATAATCTGCACTGAAGAATGGATACAAGATCCACCCCAGGCCAGATTCACCAACACACCACAGACATGTCTGTTCATGATGGTTGTGTATCTCAGGGGCTTACAAATGGCCACATAGTGATCAAAGGACATGAAGATGAGCACCAAGGTCTCCCTCCATGCACCCAAAGAAGTGAAGTGCAAAGATCTGAGTCATGCACTCATTGTAGGAGATGACTTTCTTCTCAGATACAGTATCTATAATCAACCTAGGTGCTGTGGTTGTGGAGAAACAGGCATCAGACAAGGATAAATAGAAAAGGAAGAAGTACATGGGGCTCCCAAACATCTGATTGTATCTGATGGTCATCAAAATAAGGAAATTCACAGAGTTGCAAGGTAAATAAACAAGAAGGCCACAAACACTATTTCCTCCTTTAGAACATCCTGTGTGAACCCAATCAGAATGAATTCACTCACACTGCTCTTCAGGTCCATGGTTATGGTACATGTAGAAAGGACACAGTAGAGAAATGGTTTATATTGTTGTGCTACCATCTCCCAAAATTGTGTTCCAAACCACGCACTCCTGTCTTCTATCACCCTGTAGTGCTCCCTTTAGTATTTCCTGTAGGGCAGGTGTCTCGTTCACAAAGTCTCTCATTGTCTGTTTGTCAGAAAATATTTTGAGCTCTCCCTCATATTTGAAGGACAGCTTTGCTGGATACAGGATTCTTGGTTGGCGGTTGTTCTCTTTCAGTATCTTAAATATATCACACCACTTCCTTCTTGCCTCCATGGTTTCTGCTGAGAGATCCGCACATAGTCTTATTAAGCTTCCTTTGTATGTAATGGATTGCTTTTCTCTTGCTGCTTTCAGGATTCTCTCTTTGTCTTTGACATTTGATAATCTGATTATTAAGTGTCTTGGCGTAGGCCTATTCATATCTCTTCTGTTTGGAGTACGCTGTGCTTCTTGAATCTATAATTTTATGTCTTTCATAAGAGATGGGAAATTTTCATTAATTATTTCCTCTATTATTGCTTCTTCCCCCTTTCCCTTCTCTTCTCCTTCTGGGACACCAATGATACGTACATTATTGTACTTTGTTTCATCCTTGAGTTCCCGGAGACGTTGCTCATATTTTTTCATTCTTTTCTCCATCTGCTACTTTGCGTGTAGGCTTTCAGGGGTTTTGTTCTCCAGTTCCTGAGTGTTTTCTTCTGCCTCTTGAGATCTGCTGTTGTATGTTTCCATTGTGTCTTTCATCTCTTGTGTTGTGCCTTTCATTTCCATAGATTCTACTAGTTGTTTTTTTGAACTTTTGATTTCTGCTGTATACATGCCCAGTGCTTCCTTTACAGCCTCTATCTCTTTTGCATTACCTTCTCTAAACTTTTTTAATTGATTTAGCATTAGTTGTTTAAATTCCTGTATCTCAGTTGAAGGGTACGTTTGTTCCTTTGGGCCATAACTTTGTTTTTCTTAGTGTAGGTTGTAATTTTCTGTTGTCTAGGCATGGTTTCCTTGGTTATCCAAATCAGGTTTTCCCAGACCAGAACAGGCTCAGGTCCCAGAGGGAAGAAATATTCAGTATCTGGTTTCCTTGAGGGTGTGTCTTAGAAAATTGCTCCACCCTTTGATGCCTCGGGTCACTGTGCTTTTCTGCCCAGCAGGTGACGCCTTTTAGCCTATAATTCTTGACTGGTGTGAGGAGGTATGGCTGTGTTCCCCCAGGCTCTGGGGTCTGGTTCTGAATGGAAAGGGCCCCACCCCTTTCCTCCTAGAGAAGACAAACCCCCCAGGTGGAGGTCATTAGCATTTCAATGGTCTAGCTCTCTGCTTATGCTGTCTCCACCCTTCCCAGAGTCACAGCCCTGGAAACTGAAAATGACCCGGGCTTTCTCCACTGAGCCAAAAAAGAAACAGATAGTCCCCTTTAGACCCAGTCCAAGGTGACCCTCCGGCTCTCCCAGGTCAGTCGTCACCTAAAGCCTCTGTCTGTTTTTTGGGGCTGCGTACCTGTAGTGAGCAGTTCACACTCACTACTTAAAACCCCAGTTGGAGCTCAGCTGAGCTGTATTCGCTTGCTGGGAGAGAGCTTCTCTCTGGCACCACGAGGCTTTGCAGCTCGGGCTATGGGGGAGGGGGTCTCACGACTTGGTTCTGCAGGTTTTACTTACAGATTTTATGCTGTGTTCTCGGGCATTCCTCCCAATTCAGGTTGGTGTATGATGAGTGGATGGTCTCGTTTGTCCCCCCGCAGTTATTCTGGATTATTTACTAGTTGTTTCTGTTTTTTTCTAGTTGTTCCAGGGGGACTACTTAGCTTCCACTCCTCTCTATGCTGCCATCTTGCCCGAGTCTCTCTGTGATGTCTTTTTGGTACATTTATTGAATGTCAGTTATGTGCCTAACAGTCTCCCAAACTCAAAGCTTCTTTAAAGTTGCATATCTGATATGAAAAATTCATGTAAATTTTTTGTTCTGCCATAGAGCCATAGCTATCTTAGTATAAATTTTTCCTTCAAATATTCAAATAAAATTGTCTGTCCAAGGAGCTGTAGCATATTTGCCTTATCTGTTTCTTCTCTTGTACACAGCTCTCTTTACCCCTGGGGTTTGGCAAACTCTAGTTTGGAAAGCATAGTTATATAAATGGGAAGTCACTGAAATTTTAAATCAGGGTAATAATACATGATGAAATTGATGTTTTAAAAGGTAATTCTGGGAGAGCCAAAATAGTTGTATTTTAATGATCAACTGGAATATATTCATTGAGAATTAAACATTAAGAATAAATGCTGGCATTGTGAATTGTTCATGGCTTTTACAAGTCTGTCCTTTAGTGCTTGTGCCTTTTATCTTTTGCAGTAAGTATACATATATAGCATACATTTAAGTATACATTTAAGAGTATAATACTTAATTGTTCTAACAGTACTACATTTGGTGGAACTGAGGGAATGGGCACATTATACAATGTATATAAAATTTAATAGATCAGTGGTTTCTTATATTTGGTGGAAAAAAAGAATTCATAGAATACATTAGTGTATTCATTATTTCAGCAGGATGACTAAATTTTTAAAGGCTGGATTACTGTAGGTTTATATGGGAATCTAAAAGGACTTACGAGTAATTTTCTTTCAAAAGCATTGAAAAGGAGTGAAAAAGTGGATGACTATCTAACTCCAGACATGAATATGAAACAGACTAGTGCTTATAGCAGTTAGGAGGATGCCAGGAAGGCCAAAAAAGGAGCAGCATATGCTTCAAAATTGTTTTGAAGTGAGAATTTTTCTCTAGAAAAATAATAGCTAGTGACTCATCAATTCAGTATCTAAGGGAACGAAAATACTTACTAAAAGGAGTGTTCTTATTCATTAATTCAGTCATTCATTTATTTAATACTGAACACCTAGTATGTGCTAACATTGGGCTAGATCTAACTGATACCATGTTGATAGAGCAGATAGTATGCCTTTGCTTCCATGGAGCTAAGAGGCTAGTGGGCAGAAAGATAATAAATAAATACACAAAAATATATGATTATAAATTATAATAAGTACTATAAAGAGAAAGTACAAGCTGCCTCAAGATTGCGTAACAAGGAAACCTATTTTAGATTAGAGTTTCAAGAATGGTCTCTCTGAGTAAGTGACATTTAAAGCAGAGATCTGAGAGATGAGTAGGAGAAATTTCAGGGGATGGGTGGGAAAGTACGTGTGTGAGGCTCTTGGGTAGGAAGAACTAAAAGTCAGAACTTCTAGAACACAGAGAGCAGTTGGTGAGAGAGGTAGGTAGGGGTCAAATTACATAGGAGCTTGGTGACCATGCTGAGGACATAGGATTTTATTCCAAGTGCCGTGAGAAGCCACTGAAGGTCTTTAAGCATGAAATTGCATGGTCTGACTTGTTTCAAAAATCACTATGACTGTTGTGACTAGCCTGGAAGGAGATAAGAACAGAGAATTAAGAGCTACTGCCTGAGAGTTGATGGTGATTAGTTGAAAGTGTCAGCAGAGGAGGTGAAGGGTAGTAGATGAATTCATATTCAGAAATAGAGGTCATGCTTGTTTCTTAAGGAAGTGGTTTGGGATTGGGGACCCTTTGATGGATTCTTACAATTCAGTGGGAGGGAATGAGGTGGGGCAGGACTGGAATGAATGAAATGGAAAAAAGCACCCGCCTAGAGCCAAGAGCATTTTGCTAAATGCATTTCATTTCTTCTTTAGTTATTGTTTGGACCCAAAGCTAACTAGTGCAACTGAAGATCGCCAGTTAACTTTAAGTTAAACTCTTAAGTATTATTGCTGTATTTTAACCAGGGAAAATACTTGCCTGGGACGTGGAAAACATTATCCTCTTCCCACAGCACTACATACATAGTTTAAAGGTTGAGAAACAGGAATATATTGCAGGGAAATTTTGATAATTTTTTTTTTTTTAACTTCTGGAAACATGATTTACTGTTTTCTCCCCCACAAATTTTCTATTTGGGAAGAGAGATTTAGTAGAATTTAGACTTAACAAATTGGAAGCATCAGTAATGTATAACCTTTTATTTCAGTTTACTTTTTATGTTTGTTTTTAAACCTTTCATTTTTCCTTCTGTAACTTTTTTAGCAACTGTTTCTGTGAAATCTCTTTTCTATCTTTGAAAATTTATGGTGCAGGATCCTTATTTTCCAAGAATGAGATAGCCTTTTTAGTAATGTCTATTTGCCTGTTGGCTTCCTGGGTCAAAGAAGGGAAAGGCTCACTTATAATCCAAAAGTAACACTGTTTTGATTTAGCATGGCTCCAAGGTTTGTATTATATTCTAGGAAAGTGCTTTTGGAGTGCTTGGAGTCAAAGAGATGAATTGACATGTGGTTAGGTGGAAAAAAGTACCGTTCCTCATGAACTGTGGTGTATAACACCATGAATTATCCTTATTGATTAAAGTCAGTATTGAGGGTATAATAATTACTTAATGATCTTTAACTTATATTTTTGATTTGTTTACTTGTTTAATAATTTGGCACTTTGAATTTTCCCTTTGAATTTTTATTCTCCCAGAAATCTTTTCTGGGTTAGGTTTATCATGTTAGGACTTTTTAGCTAATATCTCTATTAAGTTCTGCTTATAAATTGGTTTTCAGCAGACTTTTTTAAAATTAAGGTTATCTTATTTCTTCAAAGAATTTTTGATCAACAAGGCTAAATCAAGAGTAATACTTCTTAATCTTTAGTGAATTATGAAAATTAGGTCATTTAAATTATCTATCACTATTATAAAGTTTTTAGAAAATTTGAGTCATTTTATAAAAGATAATCAGTTTTGGCAGCTTGATTTTGACTTTTTGTCATGCCTTCATTGGTGCATGGTGCCACCTGCTGTTTGTGGGCAGTAGGTTCTATTTTGAACCATGAGGCAGAATAGATATATAATGTCTAAAGAAAAAATGTAAAAGTAGATGAAAAGGTAAAAAGCAAACATGTGGCCTATTTGAAACTTTGTGGTCTGTGGTTTACTTGCTTATTTTTTATGTAATATTATTTTTTAAATCTGATTGTCTTTAGCACTTAAGTACATCACAAGACTTTATACTTGTTATATTCTGTCTTAATTTTGTTTTCTTGCTCTCATATCTTTCTTCTCAGTGTAGCTTGGTCTTAGGCTCCTAAATGAACATTTATGTGTCCATTGACTGGCTTAAATATCATGGTGTTTGTTTATGTGACTATACTGGGCAACTTTTCTAAAGTCATTTTCCTGGCCTGTGTTTTGAAAACAGTATAGGATTTGAAGTGGGAAAGACCTTGTTATTCAACCAGGAGCTGCTGCTCATAGGCTGCACAGTGTTGGGCAAATGATTCACCTCTTAGCATCTATTCCCTCTTCTGTAAAGAAAGAAGATAACATCCATCTCTTGGGGGTGTTGTGAGGATTAAATGAGATAATACTAGGCATATGCCTAGCACAATCCTTTCCTTTCACTGAAGTAATATTTTCAGGTTGGGTTTATTTTTGCTTTATTTCGAATATTTTTACCTTAGAAAGAGATTTTGTCACTATAGAGTCCTGAACTCTTGGAGCTAGAAGGAACTTTAGCAAGTGCTTCTCAAATTTTAATATGCATTCAAATCATCTAGAAATCCTATTTAAATGCCAATGCCTAGAAAAAAACCCAGGTTTTCTTTTTTACTCTTTCTCTTGTACCAGTCATCAGAAATGGATTTCTTTGTAGAGGAGAAGAAAAATAGAGTCTCTATCCAAAAGACATTCTAGACTAATTTCTTAAACCTTTACTCTCAGCAGTGACATTGTTAAGAGAAATTGTTTAGAGAATTATATTCTTCAAGATCCAACCATTTATTGCCCAAACACTGTAATTTCCTAATACTTAATCGGAAATAATTCAAAATTCAATTAAAACTCTTATTTCTATTTTTAATGTTAACCTAGTTCATTCCTTTTATATTGTGGTAAAAAATTTCACTGATAAAAAATGAAAAGCTAAACAAATTAACCCCAGTAATTCAGTTAAATTTTGGAACAATTGCCTGACTCAAAGCATAAGAAATTTTTTTAGTGTGTTGAATATACAATACTCCTCTGTTGAAGACTGAGTTTTCCTCCACACTATAAAACACTTCCTGATTGATTTCATTTAAACCTAAATATTCACATTTCCAGTGCATAGTGTGGGTTTACCAGGATGTAGTGTCTATTCACAGTATTCCCTGAAAAAAGAATGCCTTTAGTTTTAGCTAGAGATTCATAGAATTGGTCATACCTGAGAGATCACAAGACCAGAGTCTTTAAGAAAATTTAAAAAGCATAAAATAAATTCTGCTTAGGAAATATATGAATTTGATTAAAAAGTAAAAACTATGACCTAGGAAATAATTAATGGGCAGAATCCTTTTCCAAAAAAAAAAAAAAAAAAAACTTATGTGGAGTGACAATATTAATATTGCCCTTCCTCCCTACCTGTCCTGAGGTGGCTCTAAGGAAATTCTGCTTTTATCTAGTGCTGCACACTGCCCTCAGAATGATTGCTATGAGTTCACTTTAAATTCATGAAGGAAGGAATTCTTCCTAACTCATTCTATGAAGCTAACATTAATCTAATACTAAAGCCAGATAAAGACACCACAAGAGAAGAAAACTACAAAGTAATTTCTCTTGTGAATGTCAATGCAAAAATCCTCAATAAAATACTAGCAAATTTAATCCAGAAGCATATTAAAAGAATTATACACGAGGACCAAGAGGGATTAAGCAGGAATGTAAGGGTGGTTCAACATAAGAAAATAAATTAATATAATAAACCACATTAACATAATTAAAGAAAAATAAACATGATCATCTCAGTTGATGGAGAAAATGCTTTTGACAAAGTCCGACACTCTTTCATAATAAAAACACTCAGAAAAATAGGAATAGAAGGTAACTTCCTCAGGATGATAAAGAACATAATGCAAAACCCACAGGGAACCTTATACTCAATGTTGAAAGACTGAAAGTCTTCCCCCTGAGATCAGGAACAAGACAAGATGTCTGCTTTCACCATTGCTATTCAGCAGTGTACTATAAGTTTTTGTCAGAGCAGTTAGGCGATGGATGGATGGATGGATGGATGGTTGGATGGATGGATGGATGGCAAGCATACAAATTGGAAAGGAGGAAATAAAACTATCTTTATTTGCAGATTGTATGATCCTTTTTATAGAAGATCCCAAAGAATTCCCAAGCAAACTACTAGATCTGATAAACAAATTTAGTAAAGTTGCAGGCTACAAGATTAACATGTAAAAATTAGTTGTGTTTCTATACAAAGAATTAGTTGTGTTTCTATACAAAGAATCTTCTGAAATAGAATTTTAAAAAAAACTTTAATAGCTAAAAAAGGAATAAAATGCCTAGGAGTATGTTCTAGTTTGCTAATGCTGCTGGAATGCAAAACACCAGAGATGGATTGGCTTTTATAAAAGGGGAGTTATTTGGTTACACAGTTACAGTCTTGAGGCCATAAAATGTCCAGATCAGCAATCGGGTACCTTCCCTGGAGGATGGCCAATGGCGTCTGGAAAACCTCTATTAGTTGGGAAGGCACGTGGCTGGCATCTGCTCCACAGTTCTGGTTTCAAAATGGCTTTCTCCCAGGACGTTCCTCTCTAGGCTTCAGCTTCTCTCCAAATTGTCACTCTCAGTTGCTCTTGGGGCATTTGCCCTCTCTTAGTTTCTCTGGAGCAAAAGTCTGCTTTCAGAGGCCATCTCCAAAATGTAAACTGCAGTTCCTCTCTCAGCTCCTGTGCATTCTTCAGTGTCCCTTTGGCTGTAGCTCCTCTTCAGAATGTCACTCTCAGCTGCACTGAGTTCCTTCTGTTTGTCAGCTCGTTTATATGGTTCCAGTGATTTAATTTAGACCCACCCTGAATGGGTAGGGTAACACCTCCATGGAAATTATCCAGTCAGAGTCATCACCCACAGTTGGGTGATGTGCATCTCCATGAAACCCTCAAAGAATTACAATCTAATCAACACTGATATGTCTGCCCACACAAGATTACATCAAAGATAATGGCATTTGGGGGGACATAATACATTCAAACCAGCACAGAGTAAATTTAACTAAAGAAGTGAAGGACTCTTACCCTGAAACCTACAAAACATAGCTGAGAGAAATAAAAGAAGACATCCCTTTTTCATGCCTAGGAGTACTTACTATTTTTAAGATATCAGTATTACTCAATTTCTGTCTACAGATTGAATGCAATACCTGTCAAAACCCAGCAGCTTTTTTTTTTTTTTTGCAGAAATGGAAAAAAAAAAAAAAAATCCTTGAATTCATATGGAATCACAAGGGGCCCCAAACAGCAAAATCAGTATTGCAAAGGAAGAACGAAGTTGGAGGTTTCACACATCCAAGTTTCAAAAGTTACTACAAACCACAGTAATCAAAACAATGTGGTACTAGCATACAGTTATACATGTAAACCAATGGAATAGAATTGAAAGTGTAGAAATAAACCTAATCATCTGTGGCTAACTTTTTTTTTTTTTTGAGTTAGAGAAATTGTGAGTTTACAAAACAATCCTGCATCAAATACAGGATTCCCGTACACCACACAAACACCAACAGCTTGCACTGTGTAGAATGTTTGTTACTGTTAAAGATAGCACTTTTTTTTTTAATAAATCACACTATTTTCTTTTAACAATACTTACCTTTGTTACAATTGATGAAAGATTATTAAAATAGTTCATTCTATTGTCCATTAGGTTTTTTTCTCCATACACTACCCTATTATTACCACCTTATATTAGTATCATACATTTGTTAAAATTCATGAAAGAACATTCTTACACTTGTACTGTTAACTCTAGTCCATCATCTACAATAGAGTTCACTGTGCTGTACAAGGCAGATTGGGCAGGAGGGAATTATTGTTTAATGGGTGAGTAATTTCTGTTTGAGGAAATGGAAAAGGAGGGGTGTTTTAGTTTTCTAGCCTCTAAAACAAATACCATATAATTGATTGCCTTAAACAACAAGAATTTATTAGCCCTGTAGTTTTGAGGCTAGTAGAAATCCAAAATTGAGGTGTCATCAAGGCAATGCTTTCTCCCAGGACTATGGCATTCTAAGGCTGGTTGCTGTTGAACCTTGGTCCTTGGCTTTTCTCTCACATGACAGTGCACATGGTAGTGTCTTCTTTCTCTTCTGCGTTCCATTGACTGCCAGCTCCCCATGCCTTTTCTCTGTCTATCATTACTTCAGTAATCTGGATTAAAGCCCTACCTGATTCAATTGAACCACACCTTAACTGAAGTAACATCTTGAAGAGATCTTATTTACAATGGTCAATTTAAATTTAAATGGCTCCATACCCAACAAAATGCAGACCAAGACCAAGAACATGTCCAAACTGGGGTACACAATTCAGTTTACCACAGGAGTAATAGATGCCACACAATATTGTAAATATAAGTAATACTGCTGAATTGTAAACTTAAGTGTGGTTAAAAAGAAAAATTCTCGCTCTATATCCGTTACTGCAATAAAATGTTAACAAAACCAAATCATAAAGGCCACTTGGAATTTTATAGACATGTTTGACTGTCACCCTATATGCAAATACTTACATATTCCTTCAAAATGAGTGTTTGCCTATTGTTTCAGATGTCTAGAATAGGAAATTACCCAGCTTTTTTTGATAACTTTTTCAGGATTTTATAATTCTCATGCTATTTCCCAACATCTTTGAAAAATAGATTAAAATATTTTTCAGGCACATAACTTTCCAACAGTAATCCAGAAAAATCCTTTATATCCTAAATCTCTAACGTGAGAATTTGCTTTTTCATACCATTCCTAGCTGTCCATCTTTACTTTTATTCATACTCAGTCTTCATGTAAATTTGTAATGTGTCTGAAAACTCCTCTGGTCTTAAAAAGGCTAGATTCTATAGGCATATTTTGTAAATGAGTCTTTGTTTCCAGAATCTTCCCTGGTAATGCTGGTGCCTTGCTCACCACATCTTCTGGTGACCTAGAACTTAAAGACAGCCCTGTCTATAAGTCTATTCAGTCTGTTTTTCATTTGAAATTAAAAAAAAAAAAAAATCAAGGAACTGTGTTTGTACTATATTCAAATTATAAAGAATTATGGATTAGATTAGGTTAGATTAGGAAGGTACCCTAGAGGTAGCTTAAGCTTATTTAAAAGAAGAGGACCTGTAAAAGTACGAGAAAAGACCCATGGCTGATCTCAAAAGTAGGCAGTTTAGTACTGGGCTTAAGATTTAATAAATTTAAAATCTAATATTCTGGAGTGTAGTAGGTAATTCTTCAATAGCAGTCTGTATTATTTGGATCTATATTACAGTATACCGTCTGGTTTTATTTTTTATTAGGAGATTTATGATGGTCTTGGATATGGTTCATAAGTGACCAACAAAAGAATTTAAAGTTAGTACCTGTTAGGATAGATTAAAGGAATCAAGAATATTTAACCTCAAAAGGCATTTTCACTGACATGAAAAAATGTTACCAGGTGTTCTCCATTTCCTTTTAGGCCAGAACAAAAGGAAGTAAATTTACACTATAAAAAAGAAACAGCAGTTAGATGTGAGGCAGATCCACAAAGAGAAGCCTGTAAACACTGAAACAGGAGGAATATTTGACTTCCTGGTTCTCTTCCTCAAATTTTCTGGTTATTATCAGCATCTGTTTCCTGTGGTTGGGATTTGGCATCTGAAGGCCTGAGAGGATGTACCTCCAGAAATCCTGTCCAGTTCAGTGATCTTGCATGGTCTGTCTAATAGTGACTGTTAGACTCACAATAATAGTCTGTTCAAGGCAAACTTCCTATCATCAGTGCAACTAAGCTCTGTTTTATTGAAATTATTTTTTAAAACTCCAACTACTAATTAAGGAATAAATGCCAAAGACTAAATTAGTTTTCTACTATCATTTTCTAGAAGCAAAATCAATAAACACCTCTCTTCTGTATCCATTTTTTAAAGTTTAAGAATTCTTGGCTCTGTTTCTCCTAAAGTACTAGTTGCTTCCTTTTCCTACCAACCTAAGTTTTCCCTTTTAAGTCATTCATATGATCAAATGTATTGGGAGAAAGAACAGAACTTTGTTTTTCATGAAGATATACAGGAAATATCTAGGTCAACCTTTATCAAAATGTGTAGCAGATTCCTTAAGATCTTGAATTACTGAAATTCCTAATAATAATTCTTGGAAGCTCAGTTTTGGGGGTTTTAATATAAAAAATGTTAGCATATGTGGTGCTCAACTGTGTGGCAGGCACTGTTGTAAATTCTTTAATATATTAGCCCATTTAATCCACACAACAACCCTGTGAGGTAGGTGCTGTTTATGAGGAAACTAAGGCTGAGGCAGTCTAAATAACTTGCTCTAAGTCATACCATTAGAAAGAAAGGAAATGTTGATGGAAACCTTGGAAGTCTGGCCCCACAGCTCATCTCATAACAACCACACTCTACTGCCTCTCCAAAAAGGGATAAAGACAGGAAAGGAAATATAACTTTAAGTGTAATGAAACTACTTTTACATTGCCCAAGTATCTCTAGAACTGATAACATCTGGAACCAAGATCTGGACAGTTACAGGGGGTCATGGAGAGCCAGCAAGCCGTGGAGCACTTGCCTCCTTCTCCAGCTTCAGTCCTCTTCTGTCCTCACATACACTCTCTCAGCCCTACCAGATCATCTCACATTCCTCAGTGTGCCATGACGCTTCACATCTCTCTGCCTTTATGGATGCCGTGCTGTTGGTTTTCACTGCTTTCCTCCCAGTACTTTGACCTCATTAATTTGTGTTTTTTCTTCAAGACTTTATTCAAATATCCACTGCTTTGTAAAGCCTTTTCTGGTCTAACCACTAAGGACTGTTTTTTTCACCTGTGGGGTCCCACTATACCATGCACATACATTCATTTTACAACTAATTATTTAGTACTACTATGTGCCAGCTTCTGTTCTGGGAACTTGAGAAATTGGTCAGACCAAGTTTCTGACCTCATAAGCTTCTAATATCTAAGTTTTTAAAATGGAAGAATTTCTAGTAGAGAAAGGATATGATGTGATGTCTCATTTAAAGGGATCACTCTCGCTCTGTCTGGAGAATAGACAGACTATGGGGAACCAAGGGTAGATGCTGGAAAGCCAGGAGGCTATTTCAGTGATCCATGTCAAGAGATGATGATGGCTTGGGCTAGGATGGGAGCAGTGGAGATGATAAGTAGTAGTTGGATTGAGGATGTATTTTCTAAGTAGGGCTACAAGATTTGCAGATGAATTAATTATGGGTTGTCAGAGAAAGTGAGGATGACTCGAAGGTTTTTTGCCTGAGCAACTAGAAGAATGCAGTTGCCATTAACTGATGTGGCAAATATTGGAGGAAGAGCAGGTTTATGGGAAAAATAAAGAGTTTAGATTTCGGCGTGTCTGAAATTCCTATTAGGACATCCCAATAGAGATCTTGAGGTAGTTGGATATATGAGTCTGAGTTTAGGGGAGATATTGAGGCTAAAGATATTAATTTGGGAGTTATCAGAATATAGTATGTATTTAGAAACTCTTAGTATATAGTGTTAGTGAATTTCTACAGTGAATTTGCAGACTATTAAATACTAGGCTTCATTTATTATGTTTAAATGAGAATGAATTTCACAGGGCTTCCAAATATTTTCCCTATAATTATAGAATTTTTGTAGCAACTACTATATTCCTATTGCTACAGTGTCCTTTGTTAATTAGGTCTCTTCTTTACTATAGCTTACATGTGTGTGTATGTATGTATGTATGTAGTCATTTAGTAGATCCCAGGGACATCTCTTCTCCATTATGGCACACATATCTGTTATTTTTTAAGTATAATTTCTTAATGTGAGGCCAGAGTTTCTTGGAAAAGGACTTGCAGAAAGAGTGACTTAATTATCTACTTCCTTTAGATAGATACCTTTTTCTCAATCAGCTCCTAATAAAGGAACAAGCTCTCATCTATTTTACAGCTTATCATAATTGTGAGAGAGTTGAATTATATCCTGAAACATTCAAATTATTAAATATACTTCATGGTACCTGAATTCATTACTATTTTCTTACATAATACTTAATTACTAACAGAAAATGGCTTGCTATATAGGTAGTACTTAATTGAAAATCTACTGGAAACTCATTTACTTTTTGCTTTCTAAAAAAGTTGGTAATTATTTTGGTTCATTGATCATGAGTTGTAGATTTTACATATCCCTGATGTTTGAATGGATACGTGGAAGTAGGAAAAATATTCCCTAATTTATTGTGGTTGCTGTGCTTTTTGTAGACATGAGTAGAAAAGGCTTATAAAGCTATAGAACAGAACTTTTGCCCACTTGTAACTTTTTAGTATTGAAGAGAACTCAATTGTTCATCAGAATATTTTGTTACATTTAAGAGTTTACTTCATTTCAGTTGTGTTTTATTAACATTATTAGCTTGATGATAGAATTTTCAGATTGCAATATATAATAATTACTAATTTCATGTATATCATCTCTTCTATTAAGGAATGTGTTTTTTGGTGATTCAAGTAATATATATTTATGTTAAAATTTGGGGAACAATTTGTAATTGATGAACAACTGTTGATTTCAATAGAATTTTTTAAAGAATTAATATTGATAGCTTTTTTCTCTAAAATCTTTTATCTATTTGACAAAAGTAATCTACTGACTTGAAATTTTGTGGGTTAGCTTTTATCATATGATGTTCTTTTCTCACCATTAATTTGCTGAAATTTTGTCACATTCAACCGCTGCTATTTGCATTTTCATTAAGCTTAGCTCATTTAATTGTATTTCCTATAGATTTTTAAAGAACTTATCTATAGCTTCCTATTAAAATAGAACACCTATATACAAATATGTACACCTATCATACAGATATAAATCACTGAAGACAGTTGTGAAATTTGAAGCAAGTAATCTATTTTCAACAACTTCCAGCGTGACCAACTCAACATTATTTTTCTACTGGAAAATATAAAGGCTAGTCTGCAATATATGCTAACTGTTTTAGGTCTTTATTTACTATTTTCTCTGATATGCATGATATGTATTTATTTTAAATGCATAAAATGTAATATTACTTGTATATTTTAATTACTTAATCGTATTTTAGTATAATTCAAGTAAAATATTATATATTCATTTACTTGCTGTGGGAAACATCAAGTATCAATTTGTAGTGAATTATTTGCCTACACAAATATACTGAAAGGACTTTTCATTAGGGAACTGAATATGTTCCATTCTGATAATGTTGCAGGATAGCCATGAATAGGTTCCAAAGAGAATATGTACTATTTCATTTAGTATACCTCAGTTCTTAAGAAACTGAGGACAGATGAATATCAATTTTATTTTTTTTAAATAATATTAGTTGCTTCTGCTATTATCATCATTTTAGGTTGAATTTTATAAAAATTGATGTTATAAATATAAATTCTACAATTCACATTGTTTTTAGTGACATTAAATTTTTTTCATTTACTTTTTTTATTAGAGAAGTTGTAGGTTTACAGAAAAATCATCCAGAAAATAAAGAGTTCTGACACCACTTCCCCCCACACACAGAGTTTTCCCTATTATTAATAATTTGCATCAGTGTGGTACCTTTGTTACAACTGAGGAAACAAAATTATTAAAATTATGCTATTAACAATAGTCCATAGTTTGCATTAGGGTTCACTGTTGGTATTGTACAACCCTATGGTTTTGTTCTTTTACACTCACAATGTCTTCAAGGTTCATCCATGTTATTGCATGTCTCAGAACGTAATTCATTTTTGTGGGAAATTATATGCCATTGTATGTATATACCACATATTGTTTATTCATTGATCTGTTGAGGAACACTTTGGTTGCTTCCATATTTTGGCAATTTTAAAATAATGCCTCTGTCAACATCAGTTGGCAATTATTTCTCCGTTCTTTCACTTTCAACCTGCTCATGTCTTTGAGTTTAAGATGAGTCTCTTGTAAACAGCAAATAGTTGGGTCATGCTTTTTTATCCATTCTGCCAGTCTCTGCCTTTTGACTGCAGAGTTTAATCCTTTTACATTTAAATTAACTATTGACAATGCAGGTCTATCTTCTGCCATTTTGCTGTTTGGTCTTGGTAAGTCTTACACCTTTTTTGTCCCTTAATTCTTCCATTAATACATACTTTCACATTTATTTGATTTTTGTATTGTACCATTTCAAATTCCTTCTCATTTCTTTCTGTATGTATTTTTCATGCATTTTCTTTGTGGTTACCATGGGACTTAAATTTAACATTCTAAATCTATAACAATCATGTTTGATTTGATGTAAACTTAACTTCAGTAGTATACATATACACTGGTCCCATACACTGTGTCCCCCAGTCTTTTTGTTGTACTTGTTGCAAATTGTATCTTTATACATTCTGTGTCCAAAATCAGATTTATCATTACTTTCAGGCATTTGTATTTTAGAACCTGTAGTAAGTAAAAGTGGAATTACACATGAAAAATTACAACAGTACATTTATAATTACCTCTGTGGTTACCTTTACCAGAGATCTTATTTATGCCACTTCGATTCATTGCCTAGTGACCTTTCCTTTCAGTCTGAAGCTTTAGACTTACTTGTGGGACAGACCTAATGTTGATGAACCTACTCAGCTTTTATCCGGGAAGGTTTTAATCTCTCCCTCATTCTTGCAAGATTTGATGGATATAAAGTTCTTGGCTGGCAGTTGTTCTTTGTCTGTACCTTAAGTATTTCAACCCACTGCCTTTTTGACTCCATGGTTTTTATTGAGAAATCAACACTTAATCTTATTGGAACTCCCTTGTACATAACATGTTGCTTTTCTTTTTGCAGTTTTCAGAACTCTCTCCTTGTCCTGGGCATTCAGTAGTTTGACTACTGTGTCTGAGCCTGGTTCTCTTCAGGTTTATCCTTTTGGGGTTCATTGGGCTTCTCAAATGTACATATTTATGTCTTTGTTAAATTTCAGGAGGTTTTGTGCCTTTATTTCTTTGAATGTTCCTTCTGCCTCTTTCTCTTTTCTCCTTCTGGGACTCTCATAATTCATGTATTGGTATGCTTGATGATGTCTCACTGGTCTATTAGGCTGTTCTTTTTTTTTTTTTTCATTCTTTTTTCTTTCTTCTCCTCAGTCTGAATCATTTCAGTTGCCTTGTCTTCAAGTTCACTGATTTGTCCTTCTGCCAACTCCTGCTGTTGAAACCTTGTAGGGAAATTTTCATTTCCATTATTGTGGGTCTTCAATTCCACTATTTCTGTGTGGTTTCTTTTTAATATTTCTTTCTCTTTGTTGAGATTCTCACATTGTTCATTCATTGTTTTCCTGATCATTTAATTCTTTCTCTGTGTTTTCTTTTATCTTCTTGATCATACTGAGGATCTTTTTTTTTTTTTTTTTTTTTTAAAAGTCTCTGCCCAGTATGTTCAAAGTATCTTCTTTTTCATTGAAGGTTTCTGGATTTTTATCTTGTTTTTTTGGATGGGCCATCACTTCCTGTTTCTTTGTTGTCTTGTAATCTTTTGTTGTACCCTGTATATTTTAATTGTTTAAAGTGTTAACTCTGGGGTTTAATCTCTGAGCTTTCTATTCTTTAAGTTTGTATCCAATTAGTGACATGACAGATTTCCTTGAGTGTCAGGATCTAACAAAAACAAACAACAAAGTAATAACCATTTTTCACAGTCTGAAAAGTGGCTCTGCATTGGCTGGTGCTCTCTTTCAGAATTTAGCACTCCTTTCAAGAAGATAAATTTGAGGCAAACATGAAGTACAGATTCCTCTTTGTATTTTCTGAGCCCGCATCTTATCCTTGGCTTGTAGCTTGCTCATGGCCTTAGCAATTCCCCCTTTTACAGTTTCAAATGCCACCCCTACTCCCTATGGAATAGACTTTCTTTCCTTCCTGGGTGCTGTATTGTATGACTTAAAGCAGGTAATCCTTTGCTCCTGTCTGTTTGGGGTTAATTGTTTATTACACTGCTTTAGTTGTCTGCAATGCTGCTTCTGCCTTCTGGGCAAGTTTGGGAGAGAAAGCCAGAGACAAGTTTCCCGATTCAGTCTTTTAGCCTGCCACCCGATAGATTGGCAGCAATATACAGGAATCACAGCATATCCGTAGCAGTTACTCTGCTCCCTTTGGGACAGAGCCAGATACCCAGAATGGGAGTGCAGGCTGCTGCACAATGCACCGGGAAGGGGGTGAATAAGGGGCCAGCAAATGTGCCATGGTGCTCTCCACCGTTTTATAGCACTGCATTTTCTTGATTTAGCACTCACCCAGTTACTGTGTGACCCTTTAAATATTTTTCAGAGTTCTGAGATAGATGGTTCTACCAGTTTTTGCTAGGTTTTCAAAGACTCTGTGGGGGAACAGCACCCTGAAGCATCTTATGCTACCAACTTTGTTGACCAGAATCATCAGTGGCATTCAATTTTGATATTTGACTGCAAGAATTTTGCACAAATAAACTTCGGGAATATTTTAAATATTACATGAAGACTTTGTGAAAGAAGTTTAAGAAGTGCTTGTTAGAGGCATTGTGTAGTGATCCCCACATTTGTCTGCATGTTATAATCATATGGAGAGCCTGGGCCTTACCCAGACCAATTAAATTAGACTTTTGGATATTCTTAACACTTCCTAAGTGATTCCAATATGCAGTCAGGCTTGAAAACTTTGGTAATACTCAGCTCTGAATCTGGATTCATATTAGTATCTCCTGTGAAGTCCTTAAAAACATAAGTGGTTAGACTCCACCCCCAATAAATGTTTATTTATTTGATCTGAGATGGGGCTCCTGCATCAGAGTATTATAAAATTTCCCCAGGTGATTTCTAATTAGTAGTCAGATTTGAGAACCAGTGGTCTAATGGAAAGATAAGTGGATTTGAATCAGAAAATTTGGGGCTCTAGTCCCAATTCTGTGAACTCAGATAAATCACCTAGCATATTTGAATTTCCTTTATAAAATGGAGGTATTAAAAATTACCTATTCACAGTCAAATGAAACAGTGTATTTGGAAGTTCTTTGCCAAAAAAGTCCTATATTAATATTAGGAATTAAGGCCTATTGTGTAATGACTACTGAATATAAGCGTTATGATTAGTTTGGTGCTAAATCCTACATAGTACTTGTAAGAAAGTTGCTGGATGTCTAAGTCATATAGAAACCTAGGCTCCTTGGCTATCCCCAGGTTATGTGATCCTGATTCTTAACCTTTGTATTACATTATTATGGGGACCAGGCTGCTAGTTGTTCTAGGTGGCAGGAAGCAGGAGATGGAGAAAAAGGTGGGGCTACTCCAGCTGGCAATTAAAAAAAAAAATTGAGTTCATCTAATCAGTAACATCCTTCTTATACCTTCACAGAGACATAGTGGACAATAGAGCTGTTTACCTAGTTTAACTTGGCCAAATCCTCTCCCACATATTCTTTTTCAATGCCTTTTCTTGTACCACTTCTTCCCCTCCTGTTAATAGTGCTCTTCTAAGGACAGAAGAGAGAGAAAGGATCCCCAAAGATGAAAACACCCATTTCTGGTTACCAGCATAGCACAAGTAGTACTTCACCCTTGCAGGGATGAGAGTTTATTATTCAGAGCATTCCCTTTGGTGCAACCTCTTGTTATAAGCATCATCTCTCTGCAATCAAAATTGTATACCATTTATTGAGGTTTTCACTCCTAACTGGATATTTGACTATAAGTTCTTGAGCATTTTGCTTGGCATGATTCTGCTATACTAGTTCTTAAAGTATCAGTTACTGCTTATCTCTGAAGATTGAGATTAAGAAGAGATTGAGTGTAATTTTAGTTATTTTTTTCCTGAGCAAATTAGCTTGATCCAATATACCTTAGTTTTCAGATTTGGAAATGAGAAATGAACCTTTCCCCTTGGGTCAGAAGGTGAAAGGTAACATGGTGAATTTTAGTGTTACTGTCCAGGACCTCACTTTTCATGTTTAAGAGGGAATAGAGGGTCACATTTTTATCTTTCCAAATAGGCTGAAAAGGAGATGTGATGGTTAATTTCAGGTTTCTACTTAACTAAGTTATGATATCCAGTTGTTTGGTCAAGTACTGGCCTGCCTGTTAATGTGAGGGTATTTTGGATGAGATTTGCATCCATAATCAGTTTATAGCATCTACTACCAACAAAGGAGATTGCCGTCAGCGATGTGGGGAATCTCTTCTCCCAATCAGTTGGAGGTCTCCCAGAATTTAAGATTTCAGAAGTCAGAAAGTTACTGACCCAACTTTAGCACTGGTTCTTGGAAATTCCAGCCAGCCAACTTCCCCTGCAGAATTTGGACTAAGGACTTCAGGCTCACCTTTATTGGAATTTCCCGTTTGAGGCCTACCCTATGGGAGTTCAGACTTGCCTGCCCCACAGTGAAGTAAACTAATTCCTGATAGTAAATCCTTTACATAAATATAAATATAAATATAAATATAACCATGTTGGTTCTGTTTCTCTGGTGAACCCTGACTAATACAGGAAGCTCAACAACAACTAGAAAAAGATACAGTTACTATCAAGATATTATAGGAAGAAACTGTTTTGAGGAGCATATCATGGTGTTTAATTCTTATTAAAGGTCTGTTTCCTTGATCCTGACTACCCTATTCATTTCATCCATTCATTCAGCCTACTGCTGAAGTAGGTGTGAAGTAGGTCTTGAGTACCTACTCTGTTCCAAGTAGTGTCCTGAGTGATGGGAACATACTAGTAAAGAAATAGGCAGGATTCTGCCCTCATGTAACTTACAAGGAAATAGAGACAGGTAGATGAGTAGTTAAACAGCAGTGAGGTGAGTATTGTGATACGGAAAGTATAGGGTGTCAAATCATTAGCAGATGGCACATCATCTGGTAACAACAGCTGGGAGAGTATCAGAGAGAACCTTAAAATTTTCTAGTAGTCTAGATCTCCTCGCTTGGTATTCTTGGATTAGCTTTTATTTGATGCTCAAGTTGACATATTAACACATACCTTGTAATGATAAATTGGCACACTCTCACATATTCCTTAGTTAATGGTTGTCCGGCGCTCTCTCCGCCCCGCCTCGAGTCCTCGGTCGGCCGGCGATGGGGACCAGAGAGATAAGGGGAGAGAGGGTGCGGACAACGTCTTACCCGGAGCACTTGTGATCACTCAGGACTCGCGGTGGTAAAGCAGATAAACTTTTAATGGGACTAGGCAATCATCATCTTTACAGGTTCCACCCGGGGCGAGACACCTCGGGGGAGAACAACCTCGATGCGGCCGTCAGGTACGGCTCCTTGTGGGCTGTCTCCCCGAGCTTTGCCCGGGAACTTTCTTATAAACCTTGCGTGTATCCAATGGGCTAACGCCACGCACACAAGCATGATTGGTGAATACAGCGGGTGGTTACATACATCAGAAGCCGGAAGCAGGATGTGGGCGCCATCTTGGCACCACTCGATGGGCGGGGGGACTTTGGAGCAGGTTTACAGCGCATGCGCTATGCCCGTCCCGGGAGACGGCTCTCCACAAATGGTCTTTTGGAATCATGTTTAGTCAAAAGGGTCAAAGTATTAAAATATCTCCATTGGTAATGAAGTTCTGATGCATGCAACACCCATGGATGAACCTTGAAGACATCATATTGAGTGAAATAAGCCAGAAACAAAAGGATAAATATTGTATGAGCTCACTGAAAAGAAATAATTAGAATAAGCAAATTCATAGAATCAGAAAGTAGAATATAGGTTACCAGGGGCTGGGGTTAAGGTAGGGAATAGAGAGTTAATGCTTAAATTTTACAGGGTTTCTATTAGGGATGATGGAAAAGTTTTGGTGATGGATGGTAGTGATGGCAGCACAATATTGGGTATTTAATTAACAGCACTGAATTGTATATTTGAATGTAGTTAAAAGGGGGAAATTTTAGGTTTTATATATGTTACTAGAATAAAAATTGTTTTAAAAAACCCGTAGGGCTATACAACACAAACAGTGAACTCTAATATAAACCATGGACTATATAGTTAATAGTACATTTATAAAACATTCTTTCATGAATTTCAATAAATATACCACACTTATTCAAGGTGTTAATAATGGGGAACTCTGTACTTTATGCATGGTTTTTCTGTAAACCTACAACTTCTCTAATTTAAAAAAATATATATTTAATTCAGCAACCTTTTGAAACAATCTCATTTTGAGCTTAAATTAATAGCTTCCAAATTGGTGAGAACGTATAGTATAGCATGGTGGCTTTTACCGCAATCTCTGGAGACAGACTGCCTGCTTTTGAATCCCAGCTTCAACCATTAATGTGTGTGATGTTAGGCAAGTTAATTTGTTTTCAGTTATGTGAATCAGGTTTTTCATCTCTTGTAATTGAATTTAACATATGCAGTGTTCTTAAAACAATTGTTGACATATGGTAAATGCTTAATAAACATTACTAGCCGATAGCATCATCATCTCCATTTTTAGTTCATCAATTGGAATTGGGTTAAAATCCAGCTTTCCCAAGAAGGCTTCAGGCTGCTCTTACCCATATTATTTTGGTCCATACAACTTTACTTGGCACATTTTACCAAGTGTTGCTTTCATCTGTTCTTTATCCTTTTGCATGTAACTTGCCTCTCAAATTATATTGAATTGTTTTTGAAAATGAATGTGTTTTAATGTTTTTAAATCTTTTTTTTTTAAATTTCGGAACACCACTCTGCAATGTTGAATATACTTTTGGTGCTCTATAAATATTTACTGAATTTAGCTCAATGTTTTAGGGATTTTTTTTAAAGATCATTTTTATTATTTTTCAAAGGAGGTTGTATGCAAGGACTCTAGGAGCAGAGCTCCTCCACCTTCTAGCTTACCATTGTACCTTCTGATTGCCAGTGTTCAATGCCAATGGGGTGTCCTTACAGGGACTTCATAGCATTAACTCAGTAGTGCTCCAGTTTCAGGTTTCACCTCTCATTTACTACCCAGGGGTAGATAATATTTTTATCTCCTATGCTAAACTGGGAGTACTTTGAGTATAGAGATGACTTACCCATCATTGTACATATACAAATGCTTATATGTACTAAGTAGGGCTCAAAAATGCCTGGCACGCAGATTTGATGAATATATGTCAACACTCAAATTTGTTTTATTTCTCTCATTTTACCTTCCTTGTTTCTGAAAGGTTCATCCAATTCAGATGTCACTAGCCTCTAAGAATTTTTCCCAGAGTCACCCATAATTAAGGTTTCTTAGACTTTGTAGACCTACCGTCTTTCAGTATTTCATTTGTAAAACAAATGCAAACCAAACAAAGATTAAAAAACAAAAATCACCCACAGCTAGACAGAAGCATTAATATATTAAAAATCTGCATTTATGAAAGTGTTTAATAAATGAATTGATAATAAAAATGAAAAATTTTTAATAAAACTGGGGGAAAGAGAGGATGGGAGTCATCAAATTAATTTGTATTATAACAGTGGAATAGTGGTGGACGTTAGGGAGGACTTAGCTATGAAGATTTTTAAAACAGCATGACTAAATGAATTTGTGTAGAAGGATGCTGTAAGGATCCTAGAAATTTTGTTTTTTTAAGTTGCTGTTTGCTTTCCAGTGCTTCAATCCTGACATCTAGTGGCCATCTGAAAACAAAAACCAAAGTATCACATTTTACTGGTTATTCCATCAAACTCCACTATTTAGCCATCCTCAAATATTGAACTTTCAAAAAGCCTACAATATGAAAAGCACAATAAAGTAAAAGACTTTTGGCTAATGTGTTATAGTATTCTTGCTGTGGAATCTAAATTTAAGAGCAGCCAGTATTTTCTTGTTGATATTTATATGGTTATTATGTTACTTTCACCTTCTTTCTTTGGAGAAATATATTACTTTACAGATCATAGAAGTAAGAAATCAAAGAGAAGCCAAAGAAATATTCTGCTAGTTTCCTGTTGTGTATAACAAGCTACACCAACACTGAGTAGCTTTTAAACAGTGCTTTTATAATGAGGAACATTGATATTTCTCCAGAAGGGAGAAATTGGAAGGAAAACAGGAGTTACGGGTCCCAAACAAGTCCAAAACCCAGAAAGGCAAACTCCATTAGATTTCAAGGTCTGAGAGACACCTGTGGATCTATGTTTTGTCCTCTGGGCCTGCTAGAGGGACAGCTCGACCCTTCCCAAGTGCTTGCCCTGCAGCCGTGCTTTCCTTGAACACTGGGGTGTAGGTCCCATCTTTTCCCAAGCATTTGAATGGTGACCAGGCTCTCTGCAAATGCTGGGACACAGGCCACACCCTCTCCAAGCATTTGGGGTAGCAACACTCTCACTAAACAACAAGATGCATGGCCCACCCCCTCCAAATGCTAGGGCAGATGGCCTGCCCCCTCCAAGCGCAGGGGCAGACCTGCCCTTTACACACACTTGGGTGGGCCTGGTCTCTCGGCCCAAGGAGATCTCTTTAGTTCAGACCTTGGCTTCCATGGTTCTGCCCTTGAAATCATTCTTCCTTCAATTCTTCCCCACTCTATCCCTTTCAATCCAGGCTGGCAGTGATTCCACTCGTGCAAATTGCACAAAAACCTTGGCTTTCTGTGCAGTTCACAGTGGTCCAAACCATCAGACAATGAAACTTCCCACAGATCACTCCTGCATAGCTGCATTTCCAATCCTGACTTCCACTGAAATGGCTTCCTTGATCCATGTTCAGCCACACCATCCTTTGCAAACGGTTGTTCAGTTAAACCTCACATGGAGCCCTGTCCTCTGGGTATTCACTTCCTGAAAGCTTAGGGAGGTCCCTGATAGAGCCACTTCTCACCCTAGCCTCAGAGCACACTATCTGGATAGGCTCAGAATTGCCCGAACCATCAGTTTCTCATTTCTTTGTGCTTAAGAATTTAGTTCTCAGCTTATTCCTTTCCTTTTGCATTTACTATAAGCTGCAAAGAAAAGCCAGACTGCACCTTCCACATTTAGCTTGGAAATCTTCTCAACTAAATATCCAAGTTCATTGCTTACAAGTTATACTTCCAATCTGACATCAGAACATAATTTGACAATTTCCTACCAGTTTATAATAAGGATTGCTTTTATTCCACCTTCCAGTAACATATTCATCATTTCCTTCTAAGGCCCCAACAAAAGTATCTTTAACATCTATATTTCTACCAAAGCAATCTAGGCTTTTCTGTCAAGCACCTCAAGCACCTCACAGTTCCTCCAGCGTCTACCCGTAACCCAATTCCAAAACCATTTCCACATTTTTAGGTATTTGTCATAGCAGCACTCATTTTCCAGTACCAAAAGCTGTTTTAGTTCAGTCTAGTTGCTCAAGCAAGTATCATACAATGGATTATCTTAAAAATAGGAATTTATTGGTTCATAGTTTCAGAGACTTGCAGGCTTTCTTCCTTCCAGGATCAGTATCTACTTGATGGCCAGCAATCTTTGGGGTTCCCTGGTGTAGTGGTTGGAAACTGTATGTACCCCAGAAAAGCATGCTCTTAAAGTTAATCCATTCCTGTGGACTCACTGAAAGTAGGATCTTTTGATGAGGTTACTTCAGTTAAGGTATGACCCACCTCACTCAGGATGGGTTTTTCATCCTCTTACTGGAATCCTTTTATAAGCATGAATACAGAAAGAAAGAGAGAGAACCACAGAAGCAATCAGTTGAAATAAAAAAAAAACCCAGAAGAGAAGGGAGAGACCAGCAGATGCCACCATGTGCCTTGCTGTGTGACAGAGAAGTCCAGAATCACTGGCAGCTGGTCTTCAGGATGAAAGTATTGTCTTGATGATGCCATGATTTGGAAATTTCATGGCCTCAGAACTGTAAGCTTATAAGCTAATGAATTTCCATTGTTAAAAGCCAGCACATTTCATGGTATCTACTTTCAGCAGCCTAGCAAACTAAAACCCTTGGCTTTTCTGTCACATGTGAATGCACATGGTGGCCTCTTCTCCATTGTCTTCCAGGTGCCATTGACTTCTGGGTTCTGGCTGCTCCCTGTGGCTTCTCTCCATGTATATATCTAAATCTCATTCTGTTTATAAAGGTCTCTAATGATCTGGATTACAACCCAACCTGATTCATTTAGGCCACATCTTAAGAGAAGTAACAACTTCAAGAAATCTTACTTACAATAGGTCCATACCCACAGGACCAGAGATTGGGACCTAAACATGCCTTTTGTGGGAAAATGATTCAATCCCCAACATATGCTATCTTGATAATTTAGTAATTCCCCTTCCTGAGTAGATGTTCCATTTTGAATGTGTGAGAAAAGGCAACAACACCCCATTTCCTCTAGCTTTATCTGTATTTGTTGACATGCTCCATTTGCCTTGGCCACTTTGGGCTTGATAATTTCTCACTGCCTTGTTGTTAGGATTTTCATTTCCACAACTATTTATTTCCCCTTTATTTTGATCTCTAAAGGCTTAGGTGCTAATGCACATTTGGCACTTTTTGACACTACCTTTTCAGCATTTATTCTCAGTACTGTCAGCATAGTTTTTGACAGCTTCTTAAACAATCTGTCAGCTGCCTCTGAGCCCACGACTGCCTGCTCATCAGAGCCAAAATGTTCAGTGTCTTTGTTTCAGTGAGCGCTCTGCTGTCAGCCTTTCTTTGTGCAAGATTGTGGGTGCTCAATTGTTGGCCTACCCGGGAACACCATGATGTGCACTTTGGAACAATTATTTAATTTGGGGCAATTACTCGTAGGTGGTCTTTAAAGCGAAGACTTTGCCAGACTGGGACTGAATTTTGAAACAGCAGCATCCCAATTAGTTAAGAAACCACTTCTTCCTGCACACAAGGCTAATCTCAGTCTGTTGGCACTGGAGGAAGGTGGTGACCGTTTCTTTCCACAGCAAGCTGGGTTTTTATTGTCTCACATCCTGCAAGCATTTAGCTACTTTCTGTGTTTTCAATATGGAGACAAATAATAGAATTTGGTTTTGGTAGAAGTCACTTATTTGTTACCCTTCTACTTTTTGCTCTCAAAATGTACTTGCCTTTAGATAAAATGAATTATTTCAATCCTTTAGAAATTAGAGGGCCATTGAATAATACCCAAAGAAGGGATTATTCATTTAACTCATTGAACCAACGTTTCTAACTTCAGAGTTATGAGTTAAAATTCTACATCTGTGTGACCTTGGAAAATGTACTTGACTTTTCTAAATCCTAATTTCTTGTCTGTCAAATGGAATTTAGGGTTGTTGTGGGATTAAATAAGGACATGCTTTCAACATAATCTACATCTTGGCACATAGAAAACATACACCAGATTCTGTCTCTTATTTATTATTTACACTAGGAGTTAGATCTTGCACAATAAATAAAAAGTGGCTATAACAACATTTTAATGTTATTTTCACACTTAATGGTTCTCTAAATTTTTTTAACACCCTAAGTCCCATTATCCCTGTATAATAAACAAATTGTTAGAGTGTACATACTCCTGAGAATGGGAGGCATCTTGAAAATATACAGCGTCTTTCCCTTTTAAAACCGTTTTTCAAAAATATATATGTTTCATCTCAATTAAGCAGAAGTTGGATCAGGAAAGAATAGATAGAAAATAAAGTAACAACAGGAGATTTAGTTAATGGTGGCTTAGCAGAGTAAAGGGTGATTCACTTATAACTGGCTCTGTCGTTGCTAGGAGGCTGTGCTGAGGACCAAAGCTTGCATGGATGTTATCATCTTAAAACCATCCTACTTCTTATGGCCCACTTTTAAACAGGCTACAGGATAGTTGGCCTGTGAAAGCTTCTTGTAGTTTAATCACACCTCTAATTATATTCCTAAAGAGAATAACTCTTATTTAAAAGAAGAGAATAGATATTTTTAAATATCCAACTCAGGTTGACTCCTTTCCTCTCAGGAAGTCAGGATACATTTTGTAATGAAATAAAAATCTTGACAAAATAGCAGGTTTTTCCTGATCTCTAATAACTCAGAAATCTGAAAGTATCTTATTTGCTTGCATAGTCCAACTACTCTGTTTAATTCAAGGCATATGAAGACTTCACATTTCTTGATTTTTATGGATAATATCTAGAGCTTTATATAAGCAGGTGCAGTAATGCCTTATTATTCTGAACATATTCATAAAGTTCACATAAATAAACTTTTCTGGTAACTGAAAGTTATATTTTCACATCCCAAATTTAAATATATATATGTATTTATTTAAAACACACTATTCTCCCTTCTTACGTACAGTATTTTGAACATAACATAAGTATTTGTTCATGCTACTGGATTATCATTATGAGCATTAGCTATTGAAGGGTTATTGGCTCCTTTGCCAAATGGGCCCAGATAGCTATGAATTTTATGATTTTTTAAAAAAACATATCTTCTTTTTCTGCCAGATCTAATGTTTTAATTCTGACAACTGTCTTTATAGGCCATCTGTCCCTAATCTCATCTAGCACATACTTTGTCTTATAGTTTATGACTACTAATATATCTATAAACTAAAAAATCATATTACCAAACTAATTAGAAGCATGTATAAAATTAAAATCTGGAATAAATTTTTCTCTTGGGGTTTGTGAGAGCAGTTTTGGCTCTTTTGAGACCTTTATTTTTTTTTTTTTTAATATCTAAGTTCTTATTTGTGTTTTTTCATGGCTCAGTTGTCTAGCAGTTTGACTTTGAGATAATTAAAGAAAAGAGGTTCTTACTGTAATTTGATGATGTTTCTGTGATTAGTCTAGTTGGGTTTTCTGGCTTTTAGGAAAAAGAATCAACCCCAGAAAGTGTGGGGTAGCTAGTTCAATCATTTAATCATAAGTGCTTACAATGGTACATTTCAGCACTGTATGATGAGATGCCATTAGACTAAATATCAGGAGATTTGGATATGTTTTAGTTTCCTGGGCTGCTCAAGCAAATGCATGAAATGGGTCAGGTTAAACAATGGGAATTTATTTGTGCACCATTTTGAAGTTAGGAAAAAGTCCAAATTAAGGTATCACTAAGACAATGCTTTCTCCCTGAAGACTGTGGCATACTGGGGCTGGCTGCTGGCAATCCTTGGTCCTTATATTTTGTCACATGACAAGGCACATGGCAGTGTTTTCTGGTCTCTCGCTTCTTTTCCAGGTTCTGTTGATGTTCAGCTTCTGGCTGCTTTTTCTGTAGCTTTTTCTCCCCGTCTGAATTTCATTCGGCTTATAAAGGACTCCAGTAATAGGTTTAAGACCCATCCTGATTGGGCTGGGCCCACATCTTAACTGAAGTAACATCATCAAAAAGACCTGCTTACAATGGATTCACACCCACAGGAATGAATTAGGTTTAAGAACATGTTTTATTGGGGAACATATAGCTTCAAACCACCATAGGTGATACTTTCCTGCTACTAATATACATATAACATTGGCTGGTCACTTTCATATTCTGAAAAATGGGATTATAGTACAGGTTGGTATGAGAATCAGTGAGATTTTCACTATTCCTATGAAAACAAGGAGGAGGGAACAATATTGGCAGATTCAGAATATAGCTGAGTTGGTTAAACAGGAAGTGGAGGTTTCTAAGAGTACAGTGAAAAGATTTGGGAAGGAGAGGTGGAGTGGGAAACTAAATGACCAAAGAATTATGAGGTTTAGAGAACTAGAGAGAGGATTACAATTTTTTTGTAATTTAAAAAAAAATGACATTTTAATCAGTGACTGGAGCAAACAAGAACCGCAGCCATGGTGGATTTACTCCTGATGGCAGGTTGATAGACACTCGGGTTGTGAGAATTCACTGCTGCCTAGAAGTGAAAACTAGCAGTTGTGATGGGGGCACAGATGGGGTGGAGGGCAGAGCTGCTGGTCTGTTTTTTCTTGCTCTGCAAGTTTGGTAGCAGTGGGCAGCAGCTAGTGCTTTCCAAATTCAGATTAGGAAAGCAAATTTTGCTTAACTGTAATCCAAGTTTTTTAATCTGTAAGTCTTTTTCTTTTTCTTTTTCTTTTTCTGATTTGTAAACTGTGATAAGAATCAGTCTAGGTTCATAGCTTGGTGTGGTGATGAACTGTGTCAGTTTATTTTTGTTGCCTTGTCTGATTTTATTTACTTCCTACTGCTTTTGATTTCTTGACAAAGTATCTAAGTAAACTCAAAACCTCCATCAAATATTTTATGTTTATGATTCATATTTCTAGTAGCTGAATATGAAAAGCTATATTAGCTTAGCAGGAATTCACTCCAAGTTTCTGGTCCTAATCTTCATTTCTGATTTTGGAGACAGGAAAAAAGCATGCTTTATTAGAAGTGTTTTGCATAATACATTTGATACAGCTCCATATCCAAAAAGTAGATAGATTGTATTTGTTAGCAAGATGAAGAGAGCACATTGACTACTTCCTGGACTTAAGGAAAATGTCATTTCACATCTGAAATATCATTAATCTCATGTGCTTTAGTTTCCTTGGCTGCTCAAGCAAATACTGTGCAATGAGTTGGCTTAAACAATGGGAATTTATTAGCTCACAGCTTGGAGGCTGAGAGAAAGTCCAAATCAAGGAGTCATGAAGGCAATGCTTTCCTCCTGAAGACTGGCATTCTGGAGCTGGCTGCCTGTGATCTTTCGTCCTTGGCTCCTATGTCACATGGCAATGCACGTGGCATCCTCTTTTGTCCTCCAGGTTCCATTAAATTTCACAGCTTTCTCTCTCTGTCTGTCTGAATTTCATTTTGCTTATAAAGGACTCCAGTAATAGTTTTAAGATGCACCCAGATTGAAAGGGGCTACACCATAACTGAAGTAACTCACCAAAAGGTCCTAATTACTATGGTTTGTACCCACAGGAATGGATTAAGTTTAAGAACATGTCTTTCTAGGGTACATACAGCTCCAAACCACCACATCACTGAAGATGACTTTTTTTACAAGGACACAGCACATTCTATGGCAATCTTGTTTCTGATTCTGTTAACTCGAACATTTAAGATTCCCTGTGTCTTGAATTTAATATCTCAACATCTCTTCAGAGTCATTGGCCTGAACCCAGAGTTCAAAATTCAGATCCAATAAGGCTTCTCAAGAAGCAGTTTAATTTGTTTATCTATTAAAAAATCGTATTAGGATCTGTATTAGCATTCTCCAGAGAAACAGAACCGACGTACATATATATATGTTAGTATTATGAGATTTATTATAGGAATTGGCTCATACAACAGTGGGAATTGGCAAGTTTGAATTCTGTAGGGCAGGCAGCAAGCTAGAAACTCGGTTGAAGGTTTTGATGAATTCCACAGGAGAAACTGGCTGACTGAAATAGAGATAGAAATTCTTCTTTCTGACTGCTGAAATCATCAGTTTTCCCTTTAAGGCCTTTAACTGATTGATGAGACTTCTCTCATTGCTGAAAGCAGTCTCCTTTGTTGAATGTAGATATACTCAACCATAGATGCAATCAACTGACTAATGATTTAAATCCATGAAATACCCTCACAGTAGCAATCAGGCCAGTGCTTGCTTAAACAAACAACTGGATGCCATAACCTAGCCAAGTTGATACATGGACTTAACCATCATAGTATCTGACTTCTTTTTTTTTTTACAAAGGAAATACAGAGAAAGAAAAGAAAAAGGCATTCTGTCAGTCCCTGATTACATCTCCAGTTGTAGATTACTACCTTAAAGCAAGCACTAAAACAAACAAAAATGGTAAGAATGGTAGTGGTAATCCAGTGTGATGCTTGCAGCTCTCCTTATATAATGTCTCATTCATCAGCAATCCTGTTTTTTGTTTGTTTTATATTGTTTTGTCTGCCACTGGCAGTTTAACCTCATCACCCAGATGTCCTGACTGGGACTTAGGAATCTCAGTGAATAATTTTAGACTTCTACATCATACTGTCATCTTGAGCAAGAAACTTAACTTTCACAAGCCTTAGACGTATACAAATAATCCAGAAATGGATTTAAGGAAAATAACTTATTGTAAAAAATAATAATTAATTAAATAGCACTTGAAATTTTCAGTAAGCCCCACAGGAAAGGACAAATACCTCTTTTTTAAAAATATGGTTTAATTATTATTGTATGTGGAAATGAAAGCAATTAGGGAATTTATGTAGGGAAAGTCCTGGGAAATAATAAAACAATGACAAATGTTTTAATGTATGAAGGTCTTGGGAAATAGTTAATAAAGGAGTGTCAAATATAGTAGTATTGATTTTCACTCTCCTTTTCTGTTTCAGGGTTTGAATATAATCTTTCATGTAGCCTTGGCTCTCCTAAAGGTAAGTGTGCCATTATGTTTAAGTTACCAACATCTTACCTCTCTCCGCTTGGGTCTAGAATGATTCAATATACAGTCTTTGACTCATTTGGCTTCTGGGTTCTTGAACAAAATAAAGATTTCAGTGAGAAACTGTGATCCTTTTTATTCTGCCCATCTCCATCCTTTTTTGTTGTTTTTCTGAGGTTTGTTTGTTTTTCTTATAATCTATTTAAATTTGCTATCATAGCACTCCTTCCAGGAACATTTAAAGGTGTTTTTATTCATCTGTGTTAGTTGATATAAGAGAAAAAATTAAAACCTGTTTTCTATCAAAATGATGCCAGCTTTTCTAAAAATATTGTAATAACATCCCTGTAGGTACCTAAACATATAATTGAATTATTAAAAAACTTCTGTAATATATTGAGTAAAAAGCAAACTGCTACATTTCAATTTGCAGTTCTTTCCCTGCTAGCTAGAAATTTATACGACACTTTAGGATTCAATTATAATTACTTTGTTGGATTTTACATCAACATATCCATGCAGTTTTAACACTGTGGGAACAGCAAGACAGTTGCTGCAGAGCTGGTGAAAATAACCCAGCCAGTTTTTATCCTTTAGTCAAAGATGACATTCTGTTGTTGAAAGTGATAATTGCTTTGTTTATAAAAAGATGCAGTCTCACCCTTTTCCCAGTATAAAGTAGTGATTACAATTGCAGACTTCGGACTCTGAGAGATTTAGTTCTAATGTCAGCGCTAGTGTATGACCTTGGGGAAGTTACTCTAAGTGTTCAGAGCCTGAGTTTTGAGATAATAATAGAAACTAATTTATGTGGTTATAAAAATTAAATAAAATCATACATAAAAGTACTTAACAATGTCTAGAAAATTTTATTGCCCCATTAACATTAGCTGTCATTATTATAATTACTATTGTTATTTCTAAGATAACTCAAAATGTGTTTCTAGATCCCCCATCATTCTTCCTTAAACTCTCAAAAGTTAATAACTCATTATCTTGGGAGAGCCTCCATACTTCACCATTAAAATACCTTGATTCAAAATAAAGGCATTCACCTCCAGTGAGGGAGTCCTGGGTCTCCACATCCCCAACCTCCACTTGACATTTTCCAACATCTAATTTTTGCTAGATCAATAGGATGAATCACTCTCATTTTACTTGGCATTTACCTGATCAGTGATCAATAACTTCTACCATCTTCTAGTGTGTCTGTCAGAGTTTTGGGTTTCCTTGTTCCCTGCTCATAATCTTTTTATGTAATATGCGTATATTCATTTATTTATTTTCTTGCTGCTTTGCAGCAGTTCCTTGTACATTCCAGGTATTAATTGCTCATCGATGTTAAACCTCACAAATACCTTTTCCCATTCTGTCATTTGCTGTTTGTCCTGTGGTGTTCTCATTAAAAGACGTCCTCATTGGGCTGTTATCAAATGTAAAAAAAAAAAAAAAAAAAAAAAATAAAGGCATAAAATAATGTGGGTCGTCTGCAACTCAAGAAATGGGTTGCTGCTCCTCATCTCTGATACTGTTAAACATTTGCTTGTTTAGAAGTTCATAAAATACACTTTAAATTACTCACTAAATTGTTTTGTGTTTATATGTGAACATTCTTATGCCAACATTACTTTAGAAGTTAAGAAAATATTAGGAATATGTTTAATAAAATAACACAAATGTATTTGTATCTTTTAATGAAGTCGTGGCTCTCTACTCCTAATTTTCTTTTTCTTATCATTAAAACAGATAAAAACCAAAAACTTTCTATCATGTCCTTTTGAGCAGGGCTGGAATAAGACTTTCAGAATACCTAAGCAGTGAAAGTATTATGTAATTTAGACTAAAAACAATACTAAACCGTAAAGTAAGTGTAAGAAAGTCCAAAAAGTTCTGATTTTTTCCGTCACATCCAATTGTTTTTTAATTATCAGATACTACATCTTTTCCTAAATATGGTTTTTTTTTCCTCATTTTTTTTGATGACCCTTCTTTACTGATGTACTAAGCACATGCTTAGTCTGTCTTTTGGGAAATCCATGATTGCCCCTCAGGTTATCAGACCTGTAGTCTGTGGTTTTAGTTAATTATCTTCCTGATTTACACATTGGCTTGTTGGTATTATTTTCACTTATTTTTGGCCATGTTAACCCAGACCAAGCCTGTGCAGAGAACATTCTCTAGTCTACTGGGCAGAAAGGCTCTTTGTTTCTTCTCTAGCAAAGCAAGGATACTTGTCTAACAGCCTCTTAACAGCAATTGACTAAAGATAAAAAGGAGAGCCTTCTAACCACTAGTGGCCTATATTTATATCACTTCCTCATATGTGAATCCTAGAGCTGACCCTACATAAAGACCTGAATTGAAGTATACCTTCATTGATCTGGTTGACCTCACCTGGAAAAAGAATATCTCAAACATACATGACAGTGACTCACTTTCAGCTTCTAGTCTAGTATGCCAAATAAAAGTGTTTGCTTATATAAAGACAAGAAACTGAGGGATAGTGTCAAAGTCCTTATGAACCCAGTATAAATGTGGAAGGGCTTTCAATTTCCCTGTATTAGAAATATGTCTTGTGATGAAGGGAACTAACATTTTTTGGGCGTTTATTCTATGCTAAGCTCTAGCATAGTGTATCTCAGCACACATTAAATGTCCAGGAGTTATTTGTAGGAGAATGGTAAAGAGCAGACCATCTAATTCCCCCTCTCCCCCACCAGTTAAAAATTTAGAAATTGAGAGAACCCAAGAGGTTATTTGATTGCCTGAAAGTCTTTTAGTTCAGTGGTAGCAAAGCTGGATTTATATTTCTTTTTAGATAGCATAGATGTGATTAACATCTCTGTTGCTGAGTATGGTTTAAAGATACCTTCTTTGTGAGAGGGATATGCTTTTTGGGGAGTTAGAAATAGTCTACCGGATAACTAGATAGCTATTCAGGTAAAAAGAATGATTCAGTGTAGAAGGTAGATAGTATAGTCAACCATCATCAAATCACTTAGAATGTTTGCAGTTTCCAGTAGGTAGCTTAGATAATGTTCCCAAAATTCTGGTTCATTTATTATAAGCAACATTTAATAGCCCTAGCACAGTACATTATACTTGATTGGAGATGATCAGTCAGAATTGATCTTACTTCATGTTGGGTAGAGAAATTTTTCAGAATAGGTTACCTGCTTTATAACTGTGGTAAAAAGCAAAGGATAGAATGGTTTCCTTCCTCCCACCCCAAGTATTATATGCTCATTCTCTAAATATGTATATGTGTGTATAAACATTACAGAGATAAAGAAAGCCCACTCATAAACCCACTTCCAGAGATAAATAGAATTGAAAATTTGGTATTAAGTCTTCCTTCCTTTTAATTGGTGTTTGTACCATAATTGTATGTACCATAATTTATTTAACCAACCTTATATTAAATTTTTATGAATATTTAAATAGTTTCCAGACTTTCCTGTTAAATAAAACCATGACAAACATCCTTAAACTTACATCTTTGCCTGCTTATCTGATAGTATCTCTTGGATAAATTTCTAGAATTGGAATTTCTGGGCCAAACTGTAATAATCTTTTAAATTTTGATACATAATACAAAATTGCTCTCTACCAGCAATATGAGAATGAATTCTTCCCATATGCTTGCCAAAGTAGAATTTCTAAACTTTGCACTTTTATGGACATTGAAATCAAGTTCTAAAATAAAGCAGTTTAAAAGTAATTATATAATAATTTTTTCATTGGAAACAAATCCTTTAAACAGTTATGAAAAGTCCAGTGTTATGTTCTTTAGTTTAGGAACATCCAATTTGGGGGGGGGTGGTGAAAATTTAGCCAGAATCAACTGGCTAAATTTAGGAAGAATGGGCCTTCCCTTAGCTTGGAGGGGCTTTGTATATTATATAAAAGTTCTGAAAGATATCTTTGATTGTTTTTTTTTTTTTTTTTTTTTTGGCTTTTCAACCCTCGCCACTATGGATTTTTTCCCACCAAATTTTTGAAACTTATTCTCTGAAGTCACTAACAGCTTGTTAAATCTAGTGAACATCTTTCAGTTTTTATCTTACTTGATCCCTCAACAGTTGTCAGATCAGAATAACATTTCTCATTTATTCTTTTCTCTCTTTTTTTAAACATCTTCTCTTGGCTTCTAATCTTTTATCTCTTTTTCTGCTTTTTCTCATTTTCTTTTGCTCATTCTGTTTTGTTTTTTTTTTTTTTTTTTTTTTTTTTCTAGCCATTAATTTGGAGTTCCACAGAGCTTCATCCTCTTACAACTCACTTGATAACCTTTCTCCCTTGGTGATCCTGTTCAGCCTCTGGTTTCATGTATAAATATTCACTCTCATCTTAACATTTAGCTCAGACCCAATGCTTGACTGTATATTTAACTTGTCTACTTGGATGTTTCACTAGCATATCAAATCCAGAAGTTAAAACTGAACTGACATACCTTCCCAAACCTACTCTTCCTCCTTATTTCTGTAAAGGCACTAGCATTTACCCAACTGCTGAAACCAGAAATCTGGAAGTTGCCCTTGTGTTTCTTCTTTTCTTAAGCCCCCAAATATAATCCATTTCCAAGTCTTAATAGTTCTACTTCTTGAGAAATTTTGGTACCTCCCCACTTGCCTCCTATCCCCGTTTGGTAGTCCAGGCTACCAGACTCACTAACCTGAACAATTGCAGTGGCGTCCTTCAGTAACAGTGCCAGGCGTTGTTCACGGCATTGGAGATAAAGCTGTAGTTAAGAAAGATCCTGCTTTCATGGAGCTTGCATTAAATGGAAGAGAGTAAATAAACAAATAAATGAATATGATTATTTTAACACATGTTAAAGTTTATGAAGGAGAATGATGCTGATGCAGAGTGGAGAAGGCTCCCTTCTTTGGATTAGATGATCTATAAAAATGCCCTGTAGGGTGATATTTGACCTGAAAATCAAATTAAAAGAAGTAATCAGCTATGCCAAAATCTGAGGACAGAGTCTTCTAGGCAGAAGATACAAACATAAGGGCCTTAAAGAGGGTTTTTTATGTGTGTGCTTAAAAAAGAGAAAGAAGGCCTGTGTCTGGAGTATGATAAGCAAGAAAAGCTTGGATTTGGGTAATAGCACTAGAACTAAGAGAGGTGAGTAACTGCTCTTCTCCTACCTACTTTTGGCCATTGTCAAATCCATTCTCATATTACAACCAGAGTAGTCTTTTAAAAACAGATTTTATTATTCATTATTCAACACATATTTACTGAACACCTTTTCTAAGACAGACACTATTCAATGTGCTTGAATAGACCAGTGAACTAAAGTAACAATAGTAGTTGCCTCCATGTTGTTATGTTCTAGCAGAAGACAGTTAATAAATATGAAACATATTAAATATGTAAATATAGTATGTTAGAAGTATAGTATATGGGAAAAAGGAAAAGTAGAGCAGGGTAAAGGAAGATGGGGGTAGGTTGCATTGTTAAATAGGGTAGACAGGATGTGCCTCACTAAAAAGGTGAGATTTGGTTAAAGACTTGAAGGCATGCAGTAAGAATCAGTGAGCAGTGTACATACATGGAGAAGACCATTCCAACCAGGAAAAAAAAAACCTGTGCAAAGGCCCTGTGGTGGGTGTGACTAGCATGGTAGGGCTCAGAAGGAGGCCAGTGAGATTGAAGCAAACGAGTGAAGGAAGGGCAGTAAGAGATGGGATCAGAGAAGTAGCTTACTCCCTTTCTTAAACGGAGTAGCCTTTCAATACCCTCCCACTGCTCTTGGAGTTTATCTCTCCGCAATTATTGGCTTTTTCTTGCCTACTCCACTTACTTTAGTGTTCAGGTTTTGTAAATACATGGTTTCCACTACCTGAGGAATAGAAAATATATTTGCATTACAGTACTTATTTTAATTTTTTTTTTCTGTTTAGCTTGTGTAGTTCCGACTGGTATTTCAAATAGAATCTAAACGCCTAACTATAACACCTCTTTCTTTAACCAAACTGCTCATATCAGTAGCCTGCTACTGCAGGCCTGAATTTTATGTCACGCTGCACTTTTCTTTGAGGAATCTGTCCAGATTCCCATGGGAGAAATACATGATCATATTTTTGGCCTCCATCGAAACCTTCCAGTTTACCAGCTACTCCTGGTCTGTAAGATCTTTCATAAGCCATGCTCTTGTAGGTCCCATCCTGCTGCCTCTGTTTCCTATTCAGAGTCTCTTCTACAGCTAAAATAATCTCCCAGCAAGCCTTTTTAGTATTTCCTCTCTCTTTTCCTTTAATAACCTTGTCATTTTGTAATCTTACACTTGTTAGCCTCCAACTCATCTACCATTCCCTTCTCACAAATTTCCCAGGACCCATGAAATTCATTGTATACTAACGTTCATTCATTTATTTATTTGTTTATTTAGAAAATTATTATTAAGCACCAATTATGTGCTAGGCACTGTGCTTAATGATAGGGTTAAACCAGTATGGACATACTCCCTATCTCTGAATTGTTTTAAGTAGTATCTGACAGTCCTCTTAGTGCATATGAGCAAATAAAATATCTTCCTCTCACTTCCCTCCTCCTCCAGAAAAGAAACTTGCTCATAATCTACAAAAAGAGACTGCCCCATCCTATTTTAGATATGTCACAATATTGTTAAGTTCCTAGACCAATAGATCTCAAAGTGATTCTTAATCATTAGTGTTTTTTAGAATTATCTAGGTCCCAAGGAGTTTGTTTAAAATGAATATTCCTGAATGCCACCTCCCACCATCCCACCCCACTTCACCCCTCCCAAAATTCTGATGCTGGCAAACCAAAACAGTGGGTACACTAGTGTGTTGCTCAGAGCAAGGATTCTTAGCCTTGACTATCTATTAGAATCTCCTGGGGAGCTTTTAAAATTTTCTGATTTCCAAGTTGTACACCAGACCAATTTCATCAGACTATCTAGAGTAAGACCTAAGCATCAGTAGTTTTTAAAGCTTCCCCAGGTAATCCCAGTGTATAGCTAAGAATCTAGTATATTTTTGGCTAAACATTAAAATTAAATTATTCAAACCATGTTGTGAGGAAAGGAAGAGGAGAAAATGCATCTGCTTTTAGTATAAGCATTCACCCTCACACTTAGAAAATGGGTAATCCTTCTTTTCATTGTTAGTGATTGATAATTTGTCTGTTTTGTCTCAGTGCTCCTCCATCTTTATGCCCTTTTTTTCTGGATTGTAGCAGCTGCTGAATGGGGCCTATGAGGATTATCAATAAGTTCCTGAGGAATATTGGGGGCTCCTTGAAAAGGGAGGTGAAAGACACACTGTAACTCACCTGATCAACATTGAAATTAACGAGGTTTACTCACATGTAGAACTTGATTTATAAAAGATAACTCATGCACTGTTAGTATCTTCATATAAGCAGAAGAGAAATGGAGAAAAAGGCTTAAGAGAGAACAAAAAATAATAGTAATTCCATAATTAGGTCCTGTTTATTTGAGTAATAGTAAAAATTAGTTATTATTCAGCACCATGCTAGTTAAGTATTCTTTTGACCTTTCAAAGTACAATTCTCCTTTTCCTTTCTGTTGACATTGGAAAGAAGGGGCTATTCATGCTGAAGAGGCTCTGCGTGCCACACTCCCTACAAGGCCATATTTTGAACACCATTCAGGCTTAAAGAATGAAAAGTGAAGAGCAAAATACCTTGAAATTGGAAACAAGATTTCAGTTCTGCCTAATCTTTGATTCTTCAACTTGGGTTAAAAGTTCTAGTTTCTGTGCTTGAAGATAGTGACGTAAAAGAAGACTGATATTGGGAATGTTGTTTCCACAGTTACCATTCAGGATACAAAATTAGAAGTCTAAAAGCCTGAAAAAAAAAATGGGACAACCCCTAAACATCCTTTTGGGTTTGTGATGATTTTTGCAGTTTTGTAACTTCCATGAAAGAATGCCTATTGTCCTGTTGGTGGCAGTAAAACACTACTAGATAATGGAAATGAAGGATAAAAGCCTGAACTAAATTCTGTGACTTCTGTACTGTTCCTCTATATTGGTTTCTCCTTCCTACATCATTTATTGTTTGAATGTTTTGTTTTGTTTTGTTTTGTTTTAACTTTTCTCTAGTGTATCTTCAGTTTAATAATAGGTTAGCCTTAAGATACTATCTAATGCTAAAACAAACAGTATAGGATATCCAAGGCATTTAAAGTTTTAGAAATGATGCATTTTATGAGTTAGGGATCTATACCAGAAAAAATATATATCATCATAGTGACACGCATATATTATATATGTTATTCACACTTGATACTCTAACCCAATAGTTCCCACTCAAAATCTCATACTCTTTCACATTTTACAGCAGCAAACCATTAAATGGTGGTGAAATCAGCCTCCATTTCACAAATCCTTGTTGGCATTATACTTTGAATGAGAGTAAAGTTTTTTATCCAAGTTGCTTGAGGACTGCATGTTAAAGATAGTTGCCTCAATTAAAAATTAACCTTGGTTGAATAGGACAGAAGAACCAGAGCAACTAGGGCCATTGCTATGTCATCAAATTTAAGCTAATAAAGACAAACTCACTGTCGAAAATGATGATGAAATTAAAATATTCTCTGCTTTTGACTGGCAAGAATATTCTGTTCCTGAGTTTTGCCTATCTACTTATTTTTCCATGGTCTTTAATATGTAGTCATCCTTGAATCCTGTTTAATGTCCTAATCAATCTCTATTTCACTCTGACCAATGACTGTGTGTGAACTGAACATGGGGAAATATTATCAGGAGACTTTCTTCAGAAGATGTCACTACCTAATAAGCTTTTATGACCCTTTTTATCTGCAAGGGTTGCTGGCATTGCGTCTCAGCATGGAAAAGACTAATTTTCTTCATTAAAGTGCTGACAGGGTTGATGACTCGCTGTGGGAATCAGTTGATATTATCATGATATTATAACAAGTCAGAAGAAATTCAGCTGAAGCATATAAAAATTATTTGATATTTGGTTTATGCAGGTTAACAAGACACTGAAGTATGCTCCTTTTATCTGAAATACAATAACCAAATATCCCATAGCCTTGCTCTTCTTTTTTCCTGTGTTGCTTTCCTTTGATTAAAGGAATTTTATTCTGGCAAAGGTAAATGAATTCAGGATGAAATCATTTATTTGTGGCACATATGCCTTGATTAGTTAGGGCATAGGTTAAACTGCTAATTAAAAAGAGAAAGAATGCATGAAAGAGAAACCATGAGAAATACAGTGGTTTAAATAAAATAGTTTATTTCTCACATGCATACCAGTTCAGAGAGAACTGAACTGGTCCCAAAAGGCAGGACAGTTCAGCTATATAGGATCACTCAGGGACTCAGTTTCTCAGTGTGTTTTTGCTCTCCTATCCCTTAGGTTGTTGTCCTCGTGTAAGTAATAGATCACTGGCATATGCATGTTCCAATTCACGGGAATGGAGAAATTTCAAGCCAAAGCAGAGGGCAAGCAATTTTCTTTCTTTCTTTTTAATTGAGATTGTTCATATACCATACAATTATACAATTATCCAGAGCTCAAAAGCATACAATCAGTTGCCCATGGTACCATCATACTGCTCTGCATCCATCACCACAATTAATTTTTTTTTTCAGTTTTTAGAACATTTTCATTACTCCAGAAAAGAAATAAAGACAAAAAAAGGAAACTCAAATCCTCCCATACACCTAACCATCCCCCTCTCCATTATTGATTCATAGTTTTGGTATAGTACTTTGTTACTGTTGATGAAAGAATGTTAAAATACTACTAATTGTAGTATATAGTTTGTAATAGGTATATTTTTTCCTATATGCCCCTCTATTATTAACTTATAGTTATAGTGTCATATATTTGTTTAGTTCATGAGAGAGATTTCTAATATTTGTACAGTTAATCACAGACATTGTCCACCACAAGATTCACTGTTTTATACATTCCCATCTTTTAACCTCCACCTTTCCTTCTGGTGACATACGTGACTCTGAGCTTATCATTTCCACCACCTTCACACACCATTCAGCACTGTTAGTTATTCTCACAATGTTCTACCATCACCTCTCTATTTCCAAACATTTAAGTTCACCCTAGTTGAACATTCTACTCATAATAAGCAACCACTTCCCATTCTTTGGCCTCGTTCTATATCCTGGTAACTTATATTTCATGTCTATGAGTTTACATATTATAATTAGTTCATATCAGTGAGACCCTGCAATATTTGTCCTTATGTGTCTGTCTTATTTCACTCAATATAGTGCCCTCAAGGTTTCTTCATCGACCCATTTTTGTTAAGAAGGTTTTGTTCACACACCATACATTCCGTCCTAAGTAACCAATTGTCGGTTCCTTGTATAGTCATGTATTTATATATTCAGCAACATCACCACTATCTATATAAGGACATCTCCATTTCTTCCACAAAGGAGGAGGAAGAATCAAAGGTGGCAGAGGGACAAAAGAAAAAGAAAAAAGAGAGGAAAAAAAAAAAACATGACAGCTAGAAATCAGCAAAAGGAAAGATAACATTAAACTAAAGTAGAATAAAGAGTCAGACAATATCACCAATGCCAGGAGTCCTCTACCCTTCCCCTATGTCCCCCCACCTCCCACCCATACGCATTTAGCTTTGGTATGTTGCCTTTGTTACATTAAAGGAAGCATAATACAATGTTTCCATTAATTATAGTCTCTAGTTTGCATTGATTGTGTTTTCCCCCCAATCCCACCCTAAATTGAACACTTTGCAATGTTGACATTCATTTGTTCTACCTCATGAAAAGCATATTTGTACCTTTTATTACTATCATTGTGTACTTTAGGTTTCACTGAGTTATACAGTCCCAGTCTTTATCTTTCATCTTTCGTTCTGGTGTCCCACATGGTCCTAACCTTCCTCTTTCAACTATACTCACAATCATCTTTGTTCAGTGTACTTGCATTGCTGTGCTATTATCTCCCAAAATTGTTTTCCAAACCTCTCACTCCTGTCTTTTCCTTTCTGTCTGCAGTGCTTCCTTTAGTGTTTCCTGTAGAGCAGGTATCTTGTTCACAAACTCTGTCATTGTCCATTTGTCAGAGAGTATTTTAAGCTCTCCTTCATACTTAAAGGACAGTTTTTCCAGAGATAGGATTCTTGGTTGGTGTTTTTTTTTTTTTTTTCTTTCAGTATCTTAAATATATCGCCCCACTTCCTTCTTGCCTCCATGGTTTCTATTGAGAAATCCACACATAGTCTTATCAAGCTTCCTTTGTATGTGATGGATCACTTTTATCTTGCTGCTTTCAGGATTCTCTCTTTATCTTTGATGTTTGATAATCTGATTATTAAGTGTCTTGGTGTAGGCCTATTCAGATCTATTCTGTTTGGGGTACGCTGTGCTTCTTAGATCCGTAATTTTATGTCTTTCATAAGAGATGGGAAATTTTCATTGATTATTTCCTGTATTATTGCTTCTGCCCCTTTTCCCTTCTCTTCTCCTTCTGGGAGAAAAATGACACGTTCATTCCTGCATTTCATTTTGTCCTTAAGTTCCTGGAGATGTTGTTCATATTTTTCTATTCTTTTCTGTATCTGTTCTTTTGTGTATAGTCTTTCAGGTGCCTTGTTCTCCAGTTCCGGAGTGTTTTCTTCTGCCTCTTGAGATTTGCTGTTCTATGTTTCCATTGTGTCTTTCATCTCTTGTGTTGTGCCTTTCATTTCCATAGATTCTGCCAGTTGTTTGTTCAAACTTTCGATTTCTACCTTATGTACACCTAGTGTTTTCATTATATGCTTCATCTCTTTTGCCATATCTTCCCTATCTTCCCCAAACTTTTTGAAGTGACTTAGTATTAGTTGTTTCAATTCTTGTATCTCAGTTGAAGTGTAAGTTTGTTCTTTTGACTGGGCCATAACTTTGTTTTTCTTAGTGTAGGTTGTAGTTTTCTATTGTCTAGGCATCTGGTTTCCTTGGTTACCCCAATCAGGTTTTCCCAGACCAGAACGGGCTCAGGTCTTGAAAGGAGGGAATAGTATCCAGTCTCCCTGAGGTTGTCTTAGAAGATTGGTATACTTGAGGCCTCAAGTCACTGTGCTTTTTCGCCCAGCAGGTGGCATCTGTCAGCGTGTAGCTCCTGATTGGTGTAAGGAGGTGTGGCCCGTGGCTGTTTTCCCCCAGGCTCTGGGGTATGGTTCTGAATGGAAGGTGGGTAGTACAGCTTGGCACCACCTTCTTCCTCTTAGGAAAGTTATACCCCATCGGGAGAGGTCATTTACATTGGAATAGTCTCCCTGCCTGTGCTATCTCCACCCTTGTTTGGGTCAGAGTACTGGGATCTGAAAATGGCTGAGGCTTTCTCCACTGAGCCGAAAAAGGGACAGAAATCCCCCTTCAGGGCCAGTCCACGGCCACCCTCCAGCTTTCCAAGGTCAGTTGTCACCAAAAGCCTCTGTCTGCTTGTTGGGGATTCATAGCTTGTATTGAGTAGTCCATGTTTGTTAATTAAAACCCAGTTGGAGCTCAGCTGAGCTATATTTGCTTACTGGGAGAGTGCTGCTCTCTAGCACTGTACGGCTTTGCAGTTCGGGCCGTGGGGGGAGGGGGATCCCAGCATGGATCTGCAGTTTTTACTTACAGATTTTATGCTGCAATCTCAGGTATTCCTCCCAATTCAGGTTGGTGTATGATGAGTGGACAGTCACATTTGTCCTCCTGCAGTTATTCCATATTATTTAGTAGTTGTTCCTGGTTGTTTATTGGTTGTTCCAGGGGGACAAGCTAGCTTCCACTCCTCTCTATGCTACCATCTTCTTCCATCTCCAGGCAATTTTGTTTCAAGCAAATAGTCTGGAAGCTGTATACAGCACTTTTGCTCACATTCCAGTGTGTGTGTGGTGGGGGTGGGGGGGGTGGGCAGGGGGCTGGTTATCTAGGACCACACTTAGCTGCAAGTGAGCTAGGAAATATGATCTTGAGCTCAGCAGCCATGTGCCCTGCTATACTTCTTATTTATATGGAAGAATGAGGAAGTTTTCTAGAGAAGAATTAGCAATCTATCACAGTCTCCTCCTCTGGCCATTCAGTATCTGTGTGCGCCCTTATTCTCATGTGAAGAATATACTCCCTCTCTCCCAAGGGAGATACTCCAAGGCCTCATTCAGTTACTTCATCTGCTCAAAGTCAAGGGCCTCTGGATGATGCACAGTCCTGTCCCCAACTAAAAGATGGTTTCTCTTAGTCCAGTGACTAATAAACACGTTATCTGCTCATCTCACACCCAATATACAAAAGTGGTAGGAAAAGGATAATTGTAGTAAAAGCTCTCATTCAGAAAAGGGAAGCAGTCTGTAGGCATTTCAAGGATTCCCTACTTTAGCAGTAGAGAAGATTCCTTGATTAATCCATCTGGCTGCCCTGAATCTAATCTCTAGGCACTATACCCTTCTCCATTGTCCTCCATGACCACATGTAAAGTTAGTGTTGGAGAGTATACCCTCCATTAGAGCTGCACAGTTTTCAAAACTTGCTTCCTACTTCTGAAGGTTTGGAGGTCTGAGATTTGTTTTAGTGAAAAACATAGGCTTTTTTTTTTTTTTTTTTTTTAGCCAGGCTGGATTTCTTCTGCAAAATATTTTCCTAAAAAAACTTTTAATAAGCTTTTGGTCCTTTTGATTCCAGTCAATTCCATGTGAATAAACAGAGCAAAAAATCTCTTCCAGATGAAGTTATTAAATCTTCTGGTTTTATATGTTTTTAGTGGCCCCATCCTTCTCCTTGCCCATTTTTATGGTGGTTGCCTTGAGGCCATTTAAAACCACAAACTTGGGTGGGAAGGTAACACCCTTAATTTTGTCTTTGCTTTTCTGGCTGGCTTTTTTTTTTTTTTTTTTTTTTTTTGGCTGAGGTTTTGATGAGAGTACTCATGAAAAATATAGAGCCTTTTTATCCTTCTGTTTTGGGAACAAGCAGTTCGATTTTCCAACCCTATGAGGCCCCAAATCACTGTATTTGATCAGTGTAGATTGTGGAACACAGTCAGACAAAAGCTCTCTTGGAAAAGCTCTATTCCTTTGCTTCTGCTTGCAAACTAGCCAGTTTTTGCCAGGTCTTATCTACTCCTTATAATTCCTTACTAAAGTAGCAAGGAATAGCCAGCTCGCTAATTTTCCAACCACTTTCTTTATAGAGTGGGTCATATTGTGCAGTTTGCTTATCTTTTAAGTTACCACAGCAACAGTTTTACTAAATATTGTGACATGGCATAAGAAGAGTCACCAGTTTACCAGCCTGTGTTATTTGTTTTCCTACCTTGCCTTTCACCCAATCAAGGAGTGTATTTTAAGTTTTAAGTTTTTATCCTGGCTGCACCTCACCTGAGGGAACCAGTTTCTGTTTTAGTTAGATTGTAGGCTAAACTGCCATAACAAATAGATCATGAAGTACAGTGGCTTAAATAAGGAAGAAGTTGTTTTTCTTTTTTTTTCCTTTTTCACGTGACGGTCTGTAAAGGTAGGCATGCAGTCCAACCTGTATGCAGCTCAGCTCCATGAGATTATTCAGGGACTCAAGTTCATTTCATCCTGTTGTACTATAGCAGGATTTTTCAACCTCACTATTTTTGACAGTTTGGGCCAAATAATTCTTTGTTGTAGAATGCTGTCCTGTGCATTATAGAGATCAGTATTCCTGATCTCTATCCCACTAGACGCCAAAAGCACCTCCCTTTTGGACTAGTAGTCACAGTCCAAAATATCTCCAGACATTGTTACATGACTCCTGTGGGGAATAATCACTGTGGTTAAGAACATTGCATTACCATCTCTAGAATCTCATCTTCATCTTCATGGTCAAAGCTGGGTCACCATCACAACCACATTCTAATTTACCAGAAGGAGAAAGAAAACAAAAAGAGAACAAGCTAGTTCTCTTTAAAAAAAAAATGGTGAAGAAGTTTTATTCGTCAAGTGGTAAAAACATTGTCATAGTTTACACCTAGCTGGAAGGGAAGGTGGAAAATGGATTCCCTAGCTGGAGGCCATTTGTTCTACTAAAACTCTATTATTTAGATGAAAGAAAAGGGACATTTAGGAGTCACCTATCAGTCTGCCACAAACCCCATTAGAAGAATTAGAATTAGACTTTTATGTAAGTGATAAAAGTTAAGCCAGGAGTAATAGCTCAGTGGGAAGGACTTAAGTAACTTTCACTAAATAGGAATTGACCAGCATTTTCAAGTATAGGATTGTAAATAAAGATTTCCATTTTGTTATATATGTATATTTTTTTGTGGTTTTATCTGAAAAAGTAAAATGTGATGAATTCACAATCTTGTTGAAAAAAGTGATGATATATTAAGCTATAAAAGTTGGTGTTGAAGTAGTAGCAGGGCCAATCACCATAGAAAATTTTATTTTTCTTTTTTTAATAGTAAACATTTTTATTTAAGTAATAACCATAGAAGAAATAAGATTCTCTATGCATGTTCTGGCACTTGATTTTTTGAGTAGGGTGTTCTGAAAATTTTGGTATTTTGAAGAACATATGTTTGAAAATGACTTTTTCTAGATTTATACAATCTAGGACTTAATCTAGATGTTAAAATCCTGGTATTAGAATTTCAGGAAGAAGAGCTGGGAGTTAATCAAATTATCTAAAGAGAAAAATCTCACAAATTGTTTTTGTTTTTTTCTCTGTACAAAAGTACAAAGATAGGGAGAACCTAAGATGGCGGCTAGGTGAGACAGGGCAAAAAAACACCTCCGTGAAAAATACTAGATAAAAACCAGAAGGTGACCCAGAATACCGGTTTCAGCGATGCACCAGCTGGACAAGGTCTGCTAGAATCACAGGGGCCATGCACTTGGTGAAACCGGGAGTCTACATTCTGAAATGAGTGAGTAAGCCGGCTGAAAGACCTGCAGCCATGCTGTGGTGCGGGGAATCCAGGGGTTGGCATTTGGAGACAGACTGGTTCTTTTAAAAAAAAAGAAAAAAGGGAAAAACCCAGGAGCGGCTACAGTTGCGACAGTGGGAACTGTGCAGTGAAGCATGGCAGGAGCAGGCTGAGCCAACCTCTCGGTGTCTGGCGTGGAGGATAGAATGCTGCAGATTCCCTCAGGGCCAGGGGAGCAGAGGGGAGAGCCAAAAGGAGAAAGAAACCCTGCTGTTTGCAGCTGGCTCCCCAGAGGGCTGGAGACACTCCTGCCTGGGGCCATGCCCACAGCCCAGAGCTGCGCCAGTTGTCCCGGAGCTGGGAAGGAGGAACTGTGCAAAAAGGTGGGGGTTGAGATGCCCCATTCAGCCATTTTTGCATCAGGCTGAGAGCGCCCCTGCATGTCCTGGCGGCCCGGGGCTTCCCTTGAGGGACAGTGTGCACTTGTGACGTAGCACAGCCTTCCCTCAGCAGAGATCCTGGAAGATCACAGCTGAGAAGGGGGGCCCACTCGGAAAACCCAGGGACACTACGTCAATGCCAGTGGTTTGTGGGTCAGCGACAGAGAAAATCTGGGACAAAACTGAAATGAAGGCTTAGACTCTTGCAACAGCCCTGAATCTCCAGAAACACCTGGGAGGTCTGAATATTAAAGCTCCCCTGCCTCCCTAACCACCCAGACACACGCCCCACATTCAGGGCGGACAGCTCCAACAACACACCCAAACTGAGTTCACCAACTGAACCCCACAAGAATCATTTCCCCACACACCACAGAGACAAAGTTGAGGAGAACTGACTTGAGGGGTATAGGTGACTCGCAGATGCCATCTGCTGGTTAATTAGAGAAAGTGTACGCAACCAACTTGTATTTCTGAAAAATTAGATTGGTATTTTTTTTTACAACTTGAAAGAACTCTGTCAAGCAAAGCAAATGCCAAGAGGCCAAAAACAACAGAAAATCTTAATGCATATGATAAAACCAGATGATATGGAGAACCCAATCCCAAACACCCAAATCAAAATATCAGAAGAGACACAGTACTTGGCACAATTAATCAGAGAACTACAATCGAGGAATGAAAACATGGCAAAGGATATAAAGGACATGAAGAAGACCATGGCACAGGATATAAGGGACATAAAGAAGACCCTAGAAGAGCATAAAGAAGAAATTGCAAGAGTAAATAAAAAAATAGAAGATCTTATGGAAATAAAAGAAACTGTTGGCCTAATTAAAAAGACTCTGGATACTCATAATACAAGATTAGAGGAAGTTGAACAACAACTCAGTGTCTTAGAAGTCCACAGAACAGAAAATGAAAGAACAAAAGAAAGAATGGAGAAAAAAATCAAAAAAATTGAAATGGATCTCAGGGATATGATAGATAAAATAAAACAGCCAAAGTTAAGACTCATTGGTGTCCCAGAAGGGGAAGAGAAGGGTAAAGGTCTAGAGAGAGTATTAAAAGAAATTGTTGGGGAAAACTTCCCAAACCTTCTACACAATATAAATACACAAAGCACAAATGCCCAGCGAACTCCAAATAGAATAAATCCAAATAAACCCACTCCAAGACATATTCTGATCAGACTGTCAAATACTGAAGAGAAGGAGCAAGTTCTGAAAGCAGCAAGAGAAAAGCAATTCACCACATACAAAAGAAACAACATAAGACTAAGTTGTGACTACTCAGTGGCCACCATGGAGGTGAGAAGGCAGTGGCATGACATATTTAAAATTCTGAGTGAGAAAAATTTCCAACCAAGAATACTTTATCCAGCAAACTCTCCTTCAAATTTGAGGGAGAGCTTAAATTTTTCACAAACAAATGCTGAGAGAGTTTGCCAATAAAAGACCTGCCCTACTTCAGATACTATAGGGAGCCCTACCAACAGAGAAACAAAGAAAGGAGAAAGAGATATAGAGACTCTTAACAGACATATATGGAACCTTATATCCCAAATCACCAGGACACTCATTTTTCTCTAGTGATCACGGATCTTTCTCCAGAATGGACCATATGCTGGGACATAAAACAAGCCTTAATTAATTAAAAAAAAAATTGACTATAATCAAAGCACATTCTCTGACCACAATGGAATACAAATAGAAGTCAATAATTTTTGAACTGTAACTCCACTATTTACTTCCTACATGATATAAAATACACAAACTCTAATGACAAATCAGTGGTTTTGAACTCAATGTAAAATATGTAATTTTTGACAAGAACTATATAAAGGTGGGGGAATGGAGGCATATAGGAACATGGTTTATGTGTCCTATTGAAGTTAAGTTGGTATCAAAGGAAAACAAGATTGTTATGGATTTAAGAGGTTAATTTTAAGCCTCACAGTAAACACAAAGAAATTATCAGAGAATATGACCATAGAGATGAAAAGTAGAGTATGGGTTAAGAGAAATGGGGGAAGGGGCAATGGGGAGTTAAGAAATGAGTGTAGGGTTGCTGTTTGAGGTGAAGGGAAATTTCTAGTAATGGATGGTGGGAAGGCGATAGCATTACAACATTCTAAATGTGATGAATCCCACTAATGGAATGCTAGGGAGGGGGTGGAATGGGAAGATTTAGGCTGTATATGTTTCCACAATTGAGAAAAAAAAAAAAAGTCTAAATAGATGACAATTCAATGCCAAGTATGACCCTGGATGGGATCTGAGGATGGAGGACAGGCAGCTCAAAGGGACACAGTTGAGACATAAGGGGGAAAAAAAAAAAGGAAATATAGAATATAAGCTTTGTATCAATGTTGAATCTCTTGTACTTCTTAGCTGCTTTTAATGGGATTGCATAAAAGAAGATTCTTGTTCATGGGAAGTGTATATGTGAATTATAGTGTTTGTTCAAGGATGTGTGCAGCTAGCTCTCATATGTTCAGAAGACAGAGCAATAGATGATGGATAGAGAGGGAGGGAGGGAAAGAAACAGCATGTTAAAGTTGATGGATTGGGGTATCAGGGGAGGGGGGTCAGGGTATGCTGGAGTTCTGTGTATGGGGTTTGTATTGTTTTTGCAACTGTTCCTATAACTTTGAATTTATTTCAAAAAAAAAAAAAAAAAGTACACAGATGGAGACATTAGTGCCTCAGGCCAAGATGGAGTAACAGGGACTAGATTTACTTTCCTGCCTAAAACAAGAATAAAAGATAGACAACATATGTGAAACAATGGTTTTCAAGACATTGGACATCAAGCAATGAAAGACAGTGATCCCTGAGAGAAGGGAACCAAACAAAGTGCTTCTTATGATTGCTCCAACTTATTGCCTTGAGACAGTTTCTAGGCTGCAAGGCACAGGGTACAATCAGATGAAGCCCATCAGTCTCCCTGAGTTGAGGAGACAGAACTGAGAGTTTAGGAAGATCAAGGCAGCTAGAGTTCAGAGGACAGAGTACTAGAGAGAAGAGAACTGCACGGAGAGAACTCTGAAAATCTGTGGAGGGTCACACTCTTGAGGATTCAGCAGAGTACTGATCCATGCATGTTTATCAGGAAACTATCCAAAGATGGGGAAAGAACCATTTGAGAAGATGAGAGGAAATACTGTTTGGCATTCATACAGGGCCAAGAACAGTGCCTGTTCCCACCAGCCAGACTGGAAACTTTATAATTTATAGGACACTTGGTAGAATTTTCAGAAGGGTCTTGCCTCAGTAATGGGGAATTATTAGCCCTAGAGTAAATGTTACTCTGGTCCTGCTTAACAAATAAAAAATAAATAAAAATAAAAAAAAAAAAAAAACATGAACCAAAAGGATCAAACTGTAGCCAAGTAATTTAATTGTTTTTCACCACAAAGTTCGAGAATATTTACAGGAATACAAATCCAAATGTGTAGCATCTAATAAAACATTACCAGGCATGCAAAGAAGCAGGAAAACATGACTCATAATGAAAAGAAAAATCAGTCAATCAAAATCGACTGAGATGTTAGAATTAGCAGACCAAGGACATTAATGAAGTATTATAACTTATCCCAAATGTCCAAAAACTTAGGTAGAGAAATGGAGGACATAAAGAAGACCCAAATTGAATTTCTAGAGATGAAAACTACAATGTCTTATAGAACTAAAAATTAGACTAAATAGGATTAACAACTGATTAGCCCTTGCAAAAGAAAAATTAAGTAAATGTGAAGACATAACAATTGAAACTATTCAAAATGAAATACAAAGAGAAAAAAAGAAAGAAAAGAGCACCAGTGATTCGTGAGACACTTCAAAAGACTAATGTACATCCGGTTGGAGTCCCTTAAAAAGAAATGAAGACTACCCTTCCCTCCTACGTGGGACGTAACTCCCAGGGGTGTGAATTCCCCTGGCAATGCTCGAAATGACTCCTGGGGATAAGCCTGGACCCAGCACTGTGGGACTGAGAGGATCTTCTTGACCAAAATGGGGAAGAGAGATGAAACAAAATAAGGTTCTGGAGGCTGAGAGATTTCAAATGGAGTCGAGAGGTCACTCCGGAGGGTATTCTTATGCACTATATAGATATCAGCTTTTAGTTTTTAGTGCATTGAATAGCTAAAGGGAAATACCTGAAACTGTCGAACTGCAACCCAGTGACCTTGATTCTTGAAGATGATTGTGTAACTATGGAGCTTGCACAGTGTGACTGTGTGATTGTGAAAACCTTGGGGCTCACACTCCCTTTATCCAGTGTATGGACAGATGAGTGGAAAAAGGGGAACAAAAAATAGATGAAGAATAGGGTAGGATGGAGGGGATGGAAAGATTTATGTGTTCTTTTCACTTTTATTTTTATTTTGCAGTAAGGAAAAGGTTCAAAAATTGATTCTGGTGATGAATGCACAAGTGAATCATGGTACTGTGAATAATTGTACACTGTGGATGACTGTAGGGTATGTGACTATATCTCAGTAAAACTGTATTTAAAAAAGTAAATGAACAGTAGAGGGGGAGAGGGATGGGATGTTTTGGATATTCTTTTTTATTTTAATTTGTATCTTATTTTTTAGAGTAATGAAAATTTTCAAAGATTGATTGTGGTGATGAATGCACTACTATATGACGATACTGTGAACAACTTATTGTACACTTTGAATGATTGTATGTTATGTGAATATATCTCAATAAAATTGCATAAAAGTTTAAAAAAATAGAAGTGAGGAAGAGGGGGCAGAAAAACATTCAAAGATATAATGGCTAAAGTTTTCCCAAATTTAATTAAAACCATAAACCCACAGATTCAAGAATTTCAATGAATCCCAGAAAAAAGAAACATGAAGAAAACTGTGCCAATCCACATCATAATCAAATTGCTCAAAACCAGTGATAAAAAGAAAATCTTAAATGCAGCCAGAGAAGAAGGTAAAGGATGTACAAAGCATGACAGCAGACTTCTCCTTACAAACAATTAAAGTTAGAAGACGTTAGAACATCTTTAAGTACTAAATTTTAAAAATGTGAAAATATCTTTAAAAAACTGATATGAAATACTTTTTCAGATATACAGTAGTTGGAGTAGTTCATTATTAGCATACTCACAACACAAAAAAAAATGTTGGAGAAGTCCTTCAGACGGAATAAAATGATACTAGATAGAAATATCAATCTGTTCTACACAAAGGAATGGAGAACACTGGAAATGGTAACTACAAGGATAAATGTCTTTTTTCATATTATTTAAACACCTCTAAAATATAACTGATTATTTAACTAAAAATAATAACAGTGTATTGTGGAGTCTATAACACTGTGTAAGAAAAATGTGTGACAACAATAAAATAAAAGCCAGGAGGGAAGAAAATTGAAACATACCATTATAAGGTTCTTATACTATATGTGAAGTGATATAATATCACTTGAAGGAAGCTTGGGATAAGTTAAAGATATATGTTATAACCATAAAACAACCACAAAAATAACAAAACAAAGAGTTATAGCTAATGATCCAATAAAGGAAATAAAATGGAACCATAAAAAATACTCAACAAAAAGACAGAAAAAGAGGAAAAAGAGCAGCTGATACAGAAAACAAACATCAAGATGATAAACATTTATGCACATAATAACACTTTCTAGCCAGGCTGATCAGGAAAAAAAAAAAGAGAAGACACAAATTACCAATAGCAGGAATGAGAAAGGTAACATCACTACAGATTCTATGTACTATACATTAAAAGGATATTGAGAGAACATTATGAACAACTTTATGCCAATTAATTTGACAAATTCTTTGAAAAATGCCAAGTACCCAAACTCATTCAAGAAGAAATAGATAACCTGAATATAACCTGTATCCATTCAAGAGCTTTTTTTCCTTTGTATATTGAATTTTGCAACTTGAAATTTTTAGTTACTGTAGGAATTAGAAGTTTGATCACATGGGTACTAAATCCTAATAAGCAAAGCAATATATTAGTCTTGTTTTTAAGATATAGAAGCTACTAAGAAAAACAGAAGTTTTCATGATTTGCCTCCTACCTAGTCATAACCTTCTAATTATACTGATCGGGGGAAAAAAACCATTCTGCAGATATGGTACTTTTCTCTTCTTTCATAGTCCTGTATTCTTCAAGTCTCTTACTTTTCTGCCAGACTGATCAGAAGGAAAAGTGAGTTCCTTTTCCTTCTCAGCTCTGCAATGAGTAAGTCCTTGGGCCTTCTGCATTTTTTTACATTGCCTTCTCACCCTTGGAGAAGTCATTAATTCATGTTCAAATAAAATAATTCCTAAATGTTGCCCTAACCCAAATTTCATGTTTATATCTTCAGCAACCCTTTAATATCTTTAGAGGCCCTTGACATTTACTTTTCATTATCATTATCATTTTCATATATGAACCAGGCAGGGTATATATTGCACAACTCCAGGGGGGGATGCTATTCACATAGACTGTGATCTTTACATCTGTACATGGTATGCTTGATTATAACATTGAATTCTGCTTTTCACTCCCCCATTAAAAATCTTTGAGCTAAACTCTCACACTGTACCCTCAAAGCATCTTTCTCTTGCATGTCATCTCTCCTTTTATTTGTGTATACAGAGCCTTCCTAGCCCCTATATTGTGACTTAAACCCTACCTCTATTAAAGGATGGTTCTGGACTCTTTCTTCCCAAAATGAGCATCTACTGCAGTTACTTGATGTATCATTCACTTTGACACTAACATAATGTCTTTTGTTGTTATTTAGACATTTCATATGTGTATGTCTCACATTCTCCAATTGGATTTTTCATTCCTTAAAGGTTGTCTCATGCTTACTTTTTATCCCACAGAGTAACAATTGGAGTTCTGTATGCCCAGCAAGCACCACTAAATCTAGCATTGGTAGAAAGAGTAGGGAAGTGCCCAAATGATTAATCTCATACTTTTTCCAATTATTGTATTTGAGTAGCATATACCCCATCTAAGGCAATGTTGGAAATAGTTTTGTTTTTTCCGTAAACATCTATGCTTTGTATTTAAGTTTTTATATTAGAGAAAAACTATAGCAACCCTTGCTTCTTTCAATTAATATTTTGTAATTGTTTATACATAAAAACAGATCTTTGTATATAGGTTATACATATTGAATATTTTTAAATTTTTTATTTAAATAATGATGCACCAATTAAATTTTCCCTCAGTTAAAATTATAAATGTTTACTATAGGCTCAGATGCTATTTCCATCATATTTATCCTGTATTTAATGAATCTTCATTGATTTCTAAATATTGAAGATTGAGTTCAGATGCTTTATTCTGCTCTTCAAAACCCTCTACACTTGACTCAAAGTCTTCATTCTAGCTAAACCAGAAGTGGACTCAAAGATGAACCACGCATGCCTTGGGCTTGTCTGCTTTCTGTTCAGGAATAGCTTTCCTCCATTCTTTCTAAATCTCCATGTCTTTCAAGTTCAGCTCACATCTAACCTCTGATCATCATTTCATCTCCTCTGTTTTTACAATGTAGTCCTAAATACAGATAACTGTCAGGGCATACCATTAAATTATAGTTTACTTGCAAAAATAAGTGCTTTCAAATACCTGCCTTACTTTACTTAAATGCCTTTTAAAGCATTTGAGGGAAGTTCTGTGAAACAAGATTATTCAATTGTTACTCCCCTCTGGGGCAGCTATGCACCTCTACATAGAGGGATGGACTGTATGTTGTTTCTGGGATTGGGGTAGGGGTATGAGAGAATACCAGATGAAGAATCTAAATACGTTACTAGCTCCTCCTGAGTCAGTTCTTCACAGAATGCCTTCATTACATATGTTCATTCCTAGTATGTAAGAGATACTCAAATAGAATTTCAATAACACATTCAAATCAGTATTATTCCTCAGTTTGAAATTTGCACCTTTCTCAGTTATTGAGAGATGGCTGAACTTCTTTGCATATTTGACATTTTTTCCTCTTTTATGTGAATAACTGTAGATTTCATTACTTTTACTCTATTCTCCTTTCTCTTTAGCCCTCTTTATTTTTGTCAATTTATTATATTTACTTTACTTCAGATTTGTTTTCTTTCCCTTGAGCTCTCTTCCATATTGTGGTAGGAAGTAGGAGAGGCTGACCTCAGCAGATGTGGGATTGGTAGTGAGAACATCTCTACCCACAGGTGATAATACATTGTAAAGGTTGAGAGTTGAACAGATGAACTGAATAGGGCAACTGAGACAAGATTGGCCATCAAGCAAAGTTGCCCTGAGGTGAGAATCAGGAACTTAAGCCAAAAAGACACAAAATGAGCACAAAGGAGGGCAATTTAGTGAAGGGGGAGATTTTTGTATGTGGGGAACAGGCTGGGTGCTTCTCTGCTACTGGGCTTTTACATGTTCTGCAAGCTTTTGCATTGTTGAGCCATCTCTATTTTAAAGGATAAGCATTGGAAAAGAAACCACCAATCAATTTTTCCTAATTATTAAATTATAAATGCCATTTCCCCTTAATTATAAAAGGATGAAAGATGTTATATTTCATATAGGATCCATTTGGTTCTGGATGGCATTTAAATAGGCTCTTCTTATCATTCTGCATATGTTTTTTTGGATGATGATATAACTGTAATATTTCAAAATGTAGTATTTCCAGAGAGGTGATTATGAAATAGAAAATTAAGTCTTGCTCTTAGATTAAGGTTATTTTATCATCTAGCTACCACTTTAATAAAATAAGCAATTTCAATAAAGGGATTATAAAAGTAGTTCTATTTATCTTTTTTAATTAACTAATTTTTTATCATTTAATTAATTTTAGTTTTTCTATATATAATATAAAATTTGCCATTTTAACCATTTTTAAGTGTACTATTCAGTGACATTTGTTACATTCACAGTATTGCACTACATGAGCACCATCTATTACTAAAATATCTTCATTAAATTAAACAGAAACTCGGTACCCATTAAGCAATAACTCCCCATTTCCCTTACCCCCAGCCCCTGGTAACTTCTAATTTACTTTCTGTATCTATGTATTTGCTTATTCTAGACATTTCATATATGTCATCATAAAAAATTTGATCTTTTGTGTCTGGCTTCTTTCACTTAGCATAATGGTTTCAAGATTCATCCATGTTGTAGCATGTATCAGAAGTTCATTCCTTTTTATGGCTGAATAATATTCTGTTGTAGGTATATACCACATTTTGTTTATCCATTCATCCATTTAATTATCGTCATCTTGACTTGGTAGTTTATGCTATATTCAGGCAGTTTTAGGATTGAAGAAATCAAAGAAGTTTTTGCTTAGCATACTTGCTGCTGAGGCATTCTTAGTGGACGTTAATAAGGTGTTCTCATTTCAGAGCAAAGACAGCAAAGCTGACACTGGTATTTGGAGACCTAAATGCCTCTTTTAAGAACAGGGCCATTTGAGCCTGTGAGAGCTTTTGCACACATGTGTTCAAGTGCGCACTCTGTCACATCTACAGCCTGCATTGCTTCTGCACCTTAGGTGCAGAACATAAGCTTTATAGTGTTGACAGCTGCTGTTAGGTTCCATTTCCTTACATAAAATAGAATGTGTATGTGTTAGACTTTCAGTTCTTGAAGGTTAACTAAAATTTTAAACTTTCATTAAAATGTTGTAGTGTCCTATGATCAGAGCATTATAACCTGGAATATCTCTGATAGGAAAGCAAGAAATAAGAGCCACATTGCAAATGTAAAATAAATGGAAATTGGAACTTCATTATTTGGTTAATTTGTTTATCCACACTGGCTAATTCCATTTTGAACATCTTACCAGTTTACCTGCAGATTTTTTAGTCTCTAAATCTAATAGCTTCCAGGGGGGCAAGATGGCGGCATAGAGAGGAATGGAAGCTAAGTAGTCCCCCTGGAACAACTACAAAAAACCAGAAACAACTAGTAAATAATCCAGAATAACTGCGGGGGGACAAACGAGACCATCCACTCATCATACACCAACCTGAATTGGGAGGAATGCCAGAGAACACAGCATAAAATCTGTAAGTAAAACCTGCGGAACCAGGTCGGGAGACCCCCTCCCCCATAGCCCGAGCTGCGGAGCCTCCTGGTGCCAGAGAGAAGCTCTCTCCCAGCAAGCGAATACAGCTCAGCTGAGCTCCAACTGGGGTTTTAAGTAGTGAGTGTGAACTGCTCACTACAGGTACGCAGCCCCAAAAAACAGACAGAGTCTTTGGGTGACGACTGACCTGGGAGAGCTGGAGGGTCGCCTTGACTGGGTCTGAAGGGGACTATCTGTTTCTTTTTCGGCTCAGTGGAGAAAGCCCCAGTCATTTTGAGTTTCCGGGCTGTGACTCCAGGAAGGGTGGAGACAGCACAAGCAGAGAGCTAGACCATTGAAATGCTAATGACCTCCACCTGGGGGGTCTGTCTTCTCTAGGAGGAAAGGGGTGGGGCCCTTTCCATTCAGAACCAGACCCCAGAGCCTGGGGGAACACGGCCATACCTCCTCACAACAGTCAAGAATTATAGGCTAACAGGCGTCACCTGCTGGGCAGAAAAGCACAGAGACCCGAGGCATCAAAGGGTGGAGCAATTTTCTAAGACACACCCTCAGGGAAACCAGATACTGAATATTTCTTCCCTCTGGGACCTGAGCCTGTTCTGGTCTGGGAAAACCTGATTTGGATAACCAAGGAAACCATGCCTAGACAACAGAAAATTACAACCTACACTAAGAAAAACAAAGTTATGGCCCAGTCAAAGGAACTAACGTACACTTCAACTGAGATACAGGAATTTAAACAACTAATGCTAAATCAATTCAAAAAGTTTAGAGAAGGTAATGCAAAAGAGATAGAGGCTGTAAAGGAAGCACTGGACATGTATACGGCAGAAATCAAAAGTTCAAAAAACCTGCTAGTAGAATCTATGGAAATGAAAGGCACAACACAAGAGATGAAAGACACAATGGAAACATACAACAGCAGATCTCAAGAGGCAGAAGAAAACACCCAGGAACTGGAGAACAAAACACCTGAAAGCCTACATGCAAAGGAGCAGATGGAGAAAAGAATGAAAAAATATGAGCAACGTCTCTGGGAACTCAAGGATGAAACAAAGTACAATAATGTATGTATCATTGGTGTCCCAGAAGGAGAAGAGAAGGGAAAGAGGGCAGAAGCAATAATAGAGGAAATAATCAATGAAAATTTCCCATCTCTTATGAAAGACATAAAATTACAGATCCAAGAAGCGCAGTGTACTCCAAACAGAAGAGATATGAATAGGCCTATGCCAAGACACTTAATAATCAGATTATCAAATGTCAAAGACAAAGAGAGAATCCTGAAAGCAGCAAGAGAAAAGCAATCCATTACATACAAAGGAAGCTTAATAAGACTATGTGCGGATCTCTCAGCAGAAACCATGGAGGCAAGAAGGAAGTGGTGTGATATATTTAAGATACTGAAAGAGAAAAACCACCAACCAAGAATCCTGTTTCCAGCAAAGCTGTCCTTCAAATATGAGGGAGAGCTCAAAATATTTTCTGACAAACAGACACTGAGAGACTTTGTGAACGAGACACCTGCCCTACAGGAAATACTAAAGGGAGCACTACAGGGTGATAGAAGACAGGAGTGTGTGGTTTGGAACACAATTTGGGGAGATGGTAGCAATGTAAGTACACTGAACAAAGGTAACTATGAATACGGTTGGGAGAGGAAGATGGGGAGCATGTGAGACACCACAAGAAAGGAGGAAAGATAACGAATGGGACTGTGTAACTTGGTGAAATCTAGAGTATTCAACAATTGTGATAAAATGTACAAATATGTTCTTTTACGAGGGAGAACAAGCAAATGTCAACCTTACAAGGTGTTAAAAATGGGGAGGCATTGGGGGAGGGATGCAATCAGCATAAACTAGAGACTGTAACTAATAGAATCATTGTATTATGCTTCCTTTAATGTAACAAAGGTGATATACTAAGGTGAATGCAGATAAGAGGGGGGGATAGGGGAGGCATGTTAGACACTTGACATTGGTGGTATTGTCTGATTCTTTATTCTACTTTGATTTAAGGTTATTTTTCCTTTTGCTGCTTCCTAGCTGTCATTTTTTTTGTTTGTTTCCTCTTCCTTTTGCCTCTCTACCTTCTTTGACTCTCCCTCCTGCCTTGTGGAAGAAATGTAGATGCTCTTGCTTAGTATGAGCAGAATGTTCAATTAGGATGAACTTAAATGTTTGGAAATGAACAGGGGTGTTGGTAGCAAGATGTGAGAATAACTAACAGTGCTGAATGGTGTGTGAATGAGGTGGAAAGGGGAAGCTCAGAGTCATATATGTCACCAGAAGGAAAGTTGGAGGTCAAAAGATGGAAATGTATAAAACTGAATCGTATGGTGGGCAATGTCCATGATCAACTGTACAAATACTGGAAATCACTTCATGAACCAGAACAAATGTATGACAATACAATTAGAAGTTAATAATAGAGGGGCATATAGAGAAGAACTATATACCTATTACAAACTATATACTACAGTTAGCAGTATTTCAACATTTTTTCATAAACAGTAACAAACGTACTATATCAATACTAGGAGTCAACAATTGAGGGGGGTTGGTTAAGGATAGGGGAGGTTTAGAGTTTCCTTTTCTTTTTTTCTTTTTTCATCTTTCACTTTATTTCTTGTCTGGAGTAATGAAAAGTTTCTAAAAATTGAACAAAAATTAATTGTGGTGATGGATGCACAGCTGTATGAGGGTACCCAGGGGCAAGTGATTGTACACTTTGGATCTTTGGATAATTGTATGGTATCTGAACAATCTCAATAAAAATGAAAAAAAAAAAAAAATCTAATAGCTTGTGGGGGAGACATATGGCAGAGTCTTCCATTTCCACAAATATTTGCCATATTCATGAGTTTGATTTCAGTCCTGTTATCAGTAAATTCTTAGCATCTGCCCTCTTGGACAAATAAACTTGTCAATCAGATGTTTTCTTAAAAGTGTATTTTATGTTAATATTGGTTTGGGTGCATGATGGTGTTATTTAGAAATCTTTGTTCGAGTCCTTTACTGATTCGATTTTATAGTACATATTATGTATAGCCAAATAAGTTACTACATTCATCAACACCTATGCTTTGTCTCCATATGAAGTGGAAAATATTGTTTCTTTTTATAGTCCCCCCAATATGTTTTACACATTAAAAGCCAAATGAAAATGACAACCTTGGACTCTCATTTGTGTCCATCCTGCAAAGTATATGGATCTGTATACTGATCCACTTCCAGAGAATTAGCCTGTCTGATGATAAGATCTCCCATACTCCCCAAATCAAATTTACATGTTCCTGAAGGAACATCTACTGATATTGAGCATATTGCTAAATTACATTGAGTTTTATTTATTTTCTTGTGACTTTTATGCTGTTTTACTATGTGTCAAAATTTACTCTCCCTTCTTTAGAAACCCATAGACCACTCTCATTTTGACCTTTGTTTTTATTAATTTAGAAATTAAATAAGAGATACACACACACCATCCCTTAGTTTAAAATGTCTTTTTCAAAATTTGGCTCATATTTTAATTCTATAAACTATTTCTTCATTTCAGCATCAGTTATTCATTCATTTAGTCCATGTGCATTTATTTATTTTTATATATCCTCTTAACACTACCTTCTGCTCAGTACTCAATATTTATATAAATGAACTGTGAGCACAGTGACGAGAAACTAGTGATGCAAAGATGAGTAAATCATCGTGAAATTCAAGGAGTTCACAGAAAAGTAGGGGAGACAGACATGTTTGCAAATAATTGCCACAGAAGACATAGAAGAGTTATTCTAGAATCATAAACAAATGGACAGGATGCAGAGGTGGACTTGAAAGAGAAAGTGACATTTGAGCCTTGAGAGACAAGATTAGAGAAAAGACAAGGCATGTCTCAGACAACAAGATCAGTATATCTAAGGAATAAAATCATCATAAAATATAGCATATTCAGAAAATGGTGGGAAGTTCCATCAGAATATTGGGCATTGGGATCAAGGTGACAGATGTAATTGGAAAGGTAGGATAGGTCTAGATTGTACAAAGGTTGTCTTTTGGTTGGGGTTCTGTGCTTACCATTGAATCTGTAGGCCAGAGGGTATCTTCATGCAAAGAAGTTATGTGATCTGATATTGTGTTTTAGGGAGATAATTTTGGAGACAATGAGATAGACTGAAATGTGAAGAAACTGGGAATAAATAGGGAGACCAGTTAGGAGACTGTTAGAATAATTCAGAGGAGAAATAATGAAGACTTCTTTAACCCATGCTGTGGCAATGGGGGTGGAAAGGGGCAAACTCAGCAGCATTTCTGAGATTCTGTCAGGAGGACTTAAGAACAATTGGATGTACACAGTGATGAAAACTGAGTCATTACTATTCTCACTTTTCTTTTTCTCTCTCTTTCTCTTCCTCATAAAAACTTCCCTGTCATGTTCTCTCTTCAACTTTAAGGAAAAGAGAAGCTTATATAATGTTCTTTGTAGAGAATGCAGCTTACTAGCACTTACTTAATCTTACTCATTCCTCATTTAGTGATAACCAGGGTGCCCCTAAGCCGTTGAATAGTATTACCAGATCATCGTCTGCTTGGTTCAGGTTAGCGTGTTATGGTTTGCATTCCATTATTAATTAGACTTTCCGAGAAAGTAACCAAACCCTTGATCTTTTAACCACACTGTGTGTCTGAAAGTTGGGAACTTTGAGAGAGCCAGTGTGTTCCTATATTAGGGGCATTCCATTTCCTCAATGGTGTGCCCTTCCCTGACTGGATAAAGAATATTATCTCTGAATTTTATGTCATTATGTTTTACAAAGGAGGACATAATAAGTCATACATAGTTTGGAAAGTTACAGAGACACTGAAAACTTGGGGGCGGGGGGTTTCCCCTGATATCTCTGTTTCCATGGCAACATTCCAGCCTCTCATTTTCTCACATTTGGTCACTGAATTGTCTGTCTACCTCGAGTCTCTTCCTCTTATAAGCACTCCTGCCCTCTGCTAACAGGTTAATCTTTGTAAAAAATTGCCTCATCTTCTGGTGTTCCATTTGCATCATAATCTGGCCTTACCTTACTATCTAGTGTAGTTTCAAATATACCTACTTGATACATTTATTACACACAATCATTGGGACCCCCTAATTGTCCTGATTTGTGTCTTGTCTCTCCACATAGACTATTTTGCCATTGAGGGTAGCCATCATATGCTGGCTTTTTATTTCATCTAGCACCAAACACAGTTCTGGGTACATAGTATAAACATAGAAAATTCAATATTTCCTCTTTAACCCTTTGCCTTGTGTTCATTTATTCCTTTCCATCTTTACCTAGTCTAAGAGCTGTTTTCTGGTGTTTTGTATTAATTTCCTTCTCTTTCCTTAAGTAGTTAACATGTATATAGCATGTTTTATACAAATTTCACAGGACACTTTAAACACCAATATTATGATATCTTCATTTTTAAATATAGAAGCCTTTCTCTTCTTTACCAAAAACCCACAGTGATTCAGCTACTTGCATGTCTAAAATAGTCTCTGCATTTTTCTGTGGCTAGTCTTTATGCTGGCTATAGATCAATAATCTTTATGGAAACATAACATTTGGTATTAATCATAACATCCTTAAGAAATCATCACAGTTAACCAGGTAGACCAGTTTAGTTGGACTGTGTCTATTTCTTTACTGTGTATACACATGGGTTCAAGGGAGAAAAAAACAACATTCATGAAGGATATAGCCTAAGATGCTCTTAAATTTCCTAATTTTAAAATAGCACTAAATGTCACAATTATATACTTTAAAATGGTTAATTTTGTGTTACGTGTGTTTCACCTAAACAGTTTTTTTATTTGTCAAAAAATATTACTGTGAGTTTTTTTGCTTGCTATCTTCATTTAAAAATTGAGATAAAATAACTGCCTCACCATAAGAACATACAATAAATGAGAACAAAGCCATGTAAGCTAGGCTTACTCACTATCTGCTACTAGGGAGTGACTCAATTCCTCAGCTAACCCACAATTTGCTGTGCTGTGGCTTCTGCAGAGTCTCTCCAGGAAAGCTGAAACAATAAATATTAAATCTACAATGCCAGGAGGTCACTTTAGTTAACTCTAGGTTGCTAAAGGAAAGACAGTGTTCAACAGGCCCTATAAAATTATAATCTTTGAAAGTAAAAATGGATGAATGAATAAATGGAAGGTGCTGAGACAAGAATCTTATTTTGAGTTTATATTTTTCTTTAATAACCTATGAATAAAGATTATTTAAATCTTTTGCTCCTCTCCCCACTGAACTCTGCCCTGATATTCTGGTTAGAGAGAGAGATAATACATAGGAAATAAGTAAATAGGCAATTTCAAGTAGTGATAAATGTCATAAAGGAAATAATACAAGATAAGGGAATCTAATGTGTTACTGCACTCCATTAGATAGGATGGTAAGGGAAGGCCGCAGAGTAGAATGACATTTGAGTTGAATGATACAGTGGAGCCAGGCACAGGAAGATCGGAGGAAACAGCAAGTGCAAAGGCCATGAGCCAAGAGACTTTATATTCAAAACAGAAAGAAGGCCAGTGTGGCTGGTGCATAGTGAGGGAGTGAGTGAGTAAAATGTAGAGAGGGAGGAGATATGGTCAGAGAGTTGGGCGAGGGCCAGATCACTAAGGCCCCATCTGCCATATAAACAATAGGAAAGCCTTTGCCTTTGAGTACAATGAGAAGCCATTGTAAGTTTTAAGCAGAAAGAAATTTAATCTGATTCATGGTTTTAAGAAATGATTTTGATCAAGGAATTCTGGCATGTGGAATGCACATTTAAAAGGGACAAGAGTAGAAACATGGAGAGTAGCTAAGACATTATTTCAGTAGCCCAAGAAGGAAATGGTAGCTTGGACCAAGGGAATGACAGTAGAAATAGAAAAAGAGGATAGATTCAAGAGATATTTTGATAGATAAAGACATTTAGATAGACAGGATTTGTAGACTAATTGGATTTGGAAGCTGATGAACAGTGAGAATCAAGGATGTTGCTGAGATGCAACTGATTTTGCATAACACAAATAGATCATTTATTTAATCAACATTTAAAGATAACATAGTAATGAAATGAGATAGGTCATGTAAGTAGGTGGTACAATGTCTGACCCACAATAGGCATTCTTTAAATTTTTATTCTTGCCCCCATCTCACCCTTCCATTCGGAATCTATATTCTCACGTTATTTTTTTAGGGTCACCAAATTCCAAGCAAACAATTAGAAAGCCCCTTGGTGGGGATTATATGAGCGTCAGTCATTCATCATTTCAGTAAGTATTTTCTCAGCTCTTTCTGTAAATAGTCATGGTGCTGGGTTCTGGGAATATACTAATGAGTGAAGTGCATGCAGTGCCTACCCTGAAGGAGCTTAATGTTTGGGAGTGCAGATTATTACACTAACTACCATTACACAAATGCTCATAAACTTACTGCTAGGATATTCAAGAAGAGTATCAAGAAGCACTATGATAATGTCTCTTCTTGACTTTCATATTTTTCCCAGATGACCTCATTCACTCTCATCTTTCATTTTGCATATATATACCATTGATTTCTAAACTCATCCCAGGGTTCCAGATTCATATTTCCCATGGCGTGAGGAATGTTTCCAACAGATTGCCACATATTCTTCGCTAACTCCATTCATCCTCTATCCTTTCCTGTCCCCAATACTTTCCCTTTGTTGTTGCCTATCAGTTAATATTGTTACTATCATCCCAGTTTGCCAAGCTAGAAATGTCACAGGTGTTAATAACAATAGCAACTTCATAAGATTACTATTATTAACCACATTTTCCCAATAAAAAATTAGACTCAGAAAGGTTAATTAACTTTTCTGATGTCACACTGTTAATGGATATCAGATCTTAGATTTAAACCCAGTGTCTCTGACATCTCAGTTTTTGTTCTTTCCATGAGAACATTTCAAAGGATTATTAAAAATTTTCTTTAAAAATGATGGAGGAGAGCATTGGGTTCCGTCCCCACTCCATCAAGATGTCAAAGGGAGAAATTTTAGGGTTCTGTTCCCTCCACAGAATCTTTGAACTACCAACAAGAACTGGCAGAAACATCTTTCTCAAAGCTTCAGAAAACGGTTAAAAGATTCCAGTAACAGGGCAAGCACTGAATCAAGAAAAAGGTTCTTTAAAAGCAGTAGTATCTCATGGTGCCCTGACTAGCCCCTCCCTCACCCCTCACCAGCTCCACATAGAGCAGGCCCACGATCCCAGTGCAGATCCCTGTTTTGGAAAGAGCAGAGTAACTTTTTTAAAAAGCAATTTTATTCTCACACTGTACAACCCATCCAATGGCTCTCAGTATAATCACAGAGTTGTTCTTTCATCACCACTATCAATTTTAGAACATTTTTGATAAGTAAAAACAACAACAACAAAAACCCAAACCCCCTGTAACTGCCTATTATAGCATTGGTGTGGTAACTTTGTTACAATTGATGGAAGAATATTAAAATATTACTGTTAACTATAGTCCATAGTTAGCATTAGGTAAATTTTTCCCCATATACCACACTATTAATAACACCTTGTCATGGGGCATACATTTGTTCTAGTTCATGGAACAACATTCTTATATTTGTACTTTTAACAACCTTCATCATCCACAACAGGGTTCACTATGTTGTACAGTCCCATGTGTCATCCCTTAACTTTCCTTTTAGTAACATATACTACCCTAAACTTCCCCTTTCACCCACGATCACACACATAAGTCATCACTGTTAATTACACTCAGAACAATATGCTATAATCACCTGTACCAATTTGCAAACATTTGCAGTAAACCTTATTAAAAATTCTGCACAAATTAGACATCAGCTTCCCATTCTGTACCCTCATTCTATCTTCTAGTAACCTGTATTCTTGATACTAACTCCATGGAATTAGCTCATTATATTTAGTTCTTATCAGTGAGATCATGTAATATTAGTCTTTTTGTGCCTGGCTTATTTCACTCAACATAATGTCCTCAAGATTCATCCATGTTGTTGCATGCATCAAGACTTCATTCCTTCTTCTTGACCAAAAGGGGGAAAAGAAATGAAACAAAATAAAGTTTCAGTAGCTAAGAGATCTCAAATAAAGCTGAGAGGTCATTCGAGAGGATATTTTTATGCATTATATAGATATTCCTTTTTAGTTCCTAGTGTATTAGAATAGCTAGAAGGTAATATCTGAATCTGTTGAACTGTAATCCAGTAGACTTGATTCTTGATGATGATTGTATAACTACATAGCATTTATTGTGTGACCATGTGATTGTGAAAACCTTGTGACTGACACTCCCTTTATTCATGTATGGGCAAATGAGTAGTAACATAAAGACAAAAAATACATAAATAATACGGGGGATAAGGGGTGTGGAATGTTTTGGATGTTCTTTTTTATTTTTATTTTTTCTTTATTTTGGAGTAATGAAAATGTTCAAAAATTGATTTTGGCAATGAATGCACAACTGTATGACAATACTATAAGCCGTTGATTGTATACTTTGAATGGATTATATGGTGTGTAAATATATCTCAATAAAATTGCATTAAAAAAGACTTCATTCTTACTGCTGAATAATATTCCATCATATATGTATACACACACCTCATTTTCTTTATTCATTCACCATTTTATGGCCATCTGGATTGCCTCCATCTTTTGGCAATTGTGAATAATGCCACTGTGAACATGGGTGTGCAAATATGTGTTTGAGTCCCTGCTTTCAGTTCTTCTGAGTATATACCTAGCAGCAGGATTGCCAGATCATATGGCAGCTTCCTGGGGAACCACTAAACTAGCTTCCACAGCAGCTATAACATGCTACACTTCCACCAGCAGTGAATAAGTACCTATTTCTCTACATCCTCTCCAACACTTGTAGTTTTCTATTTGTTTAATAAGCCTATTCTAGTAAGTGTGAAACGGTATCTCATTGTGGTTTTTGATTTGCAGTCCCTTACAGCTAGTGATGTTGAGCATCTTTTCATGTGCTTTTTAGCCATTTGTATTTCCTCTTGGGAAAAATGCCTATTCAAGTCTTTTGCCCATTTTTTAATTGGGTCATTTGTCCTTTTTTTTGTTGAATTGTAGAATTTCTTTATATATTCTGGATTTTAAACCCTTATCAGATATGTGATTTCCAAATATTTTCTCCCATTGAATAGGCTACCTTTCAACTTTTTGACAAAGTCCTTTGAAGCACAAAAGTATTCAATTTGAGGAAGACCATTTATCTATGTTTTTTTTTTTTTTTTTTTTTGCTTTCTTTGTGCTTTGTGTGTAAAGACTGAGAAACCACTGCCTACTACAAGATCTTAAAGATGCTTCCCTACATTTTCTTCTAGGAGTTTTATGGTGCTAGATCTTATATTTTGGTCTTTGATCCATTTTGAGTTAATTTTTATATAAGGTGTAAGATAGGAGTCCTCTGTCATTCTTTTGGATATAGATATCCAGTTCTTCCAGCACCGTTTATTGAGGAGACTGTTCTGTCCCAGTTAAGTGGACTTGGCAGCCTCGTCAAAAATCAATTGACCATTTAGCACAATATTGTAAGTGTAATTAACAGTGGTGAATTATGGGTGTGAATATGTTTGAAAGGGGAAGTCTAGGGTTGTGTATATCACTAGAAGGAAAGCTAGAAGATAAAACATGGTACTGTATAATATAGCAATCCCTGTTGTGGATGATGACTATGGTTGATTGTACAAATATAAGAAAGCTCTTACATGAAGTAGAACAAATGTAGGTAACTACTACAAGATTTTAATAGGGTGGTATATGGGAAAAATACAACTCATGCAAAATATGGGTGGTAGTTAACAATAGCATTGTAATTTTCTTTCAAAAAGTGTAAAAAAGATACTATACTAATGTTAAGAGTCAATAGTAAGGGGTATAAGGGCTATGGGATTTTTGTTTGTTTGATTTTTGGGTTGTTTTGTTTGTTTGTTGGAGCAATGAGAATGTTCTCAAATTGATTGTGGTAAGTAAATGCACAACTCTGTGATTACACAGAGAGCCATTAATTCTTCACTTTAGATGAATTGTATGGGATGTGCATAAAACTCTTAAAATCAATTAACTACAAATATATGGGTCTATTTCTGAACCCTCATTTCTTTTCCATTGATCAATATGTCTGTTTTATGCCAGTACCATGCTGTTTTGACCACTGTAGCTTTGTAATATGCTTCAAAGACAGGAAGTGTGAATCCTCCAATTTCGTTCTTCTTTTTCAAGATGTTGTTGGATATTTTGGTCCTCTTGCCCTCCAAATAAATTTGATAATTTTCCTTTTTTCAAAGTAGACCATTGGAATTTTGATTGGGATTGCATTGAAGCTGTAAATCAATTCGGGTAAAATGACTTCTCAATCATATTTAGTCTCCCAATCCATGAACACAGAATGTTCTTCCATTTATTTAGGTCTTCCTTGATTTCTTTTAGCAATGTTTTGTAGTTTTCTGTATATAGGTCCTTTACATCCTTGATTAAGTTTATCCTATATATTTGATTCTTTTAGTTACTATTGTAACTAGAATTTTTTCTTGATTTTCTCCTGAAATTTCTCATTACTAGTGTATAGACACACTACTGATTTTTGTATGTTGATCTTGTATCCTGCCACTTCGCTGAACTCATTTATTAGCTCTAGTAGCTTTGTTATAGATTTTTCTGGACTTTCTAAATATTGGATCATATTATCTGCAAATAGTGACATTTTTACTTCTTCCCTTATGATTTGTATGCTTCTTATTTCTTTTTCTTACCTAATTGCTCTGCCTAGAACTTCCAGTATTGAATAACAGTGGTGACAGTGGGTATCCTTGTCTTGTTCTCGATTTTAGAGGGAAAGCTTTCAGTCTTTCACTATTGAGTACAGTGTTAGCTGTGGGTTTTTCATATATGCCCTTTACTATGTTGAGAAAGTTGCCTTTGATTCACATCTTTCAAAGTGTTTTTATCAAGAGAGGATGCTGGATTTTGTCAAATGCCTTTTCTGCATCAATTGAGATGATGGTGTGGTTGTTCTCCTCAATTTCTTAATATGGTGTATTGCATTAATTAATTGATGTTGAACCACCCTTGCATACCTGGAATAAAACTCACTTCATCATGGTGTATAATTCCATTAATGTGATGTTGAATTCGATTTGCAAGTAGTTTCTTGAGGATTTTCACATGTATATTCATTACAGTGATTGGTCTTGTAATTTTCTTCTTTTATTATCTTTGGTATTCAGGTGATGGCTTCATAGAATGAGTTAGGTAGTGTTCCCTACTCTTCAATATTTGGAAGAGTTTGAGCATTATAGGTATTAATTATTCTCGAAATGATTGGTAGAATTCACCTATGAAGACATCTGATCCTGTGCTTTTCTTTGTTTGGAGGTTTTGGTGTTTTTTTTTTTAATGTGCGATTTTTTAAAATTCAATTTTATTGAGATATATTCACAAACCATACAGTCATCCACAATGTACAATCAGTGGTATGCAGTGCCATTATATAGTTGTGTATTCATCACCACAATCAACTTTTGAACATTTTCATTATCACACACACACAAAAGAATAAGAATAAAAATTAAAGTAAAAAAGAACACCCAAAACATCCCATATCCACCATCCCTCCCTATTATTCATTTACTTTTTGTCCTCATTCTTCTACTCGTCTGTCCATACACTGGGTAAAGGGAGTGAGAGCCACAGGGTTTTCACAATCACATGGTCACACAGTATAAGCTATATAGTTGTGCAATTGTCTTCAAGGACCAAGGCTACTGGGTTGCAGTTCAACAGTTTTAGCTATTTCCTTCTAGCTATTCCAGTACACTAAAAACTAAAAAGGGATATCTATATAATGCATAAGAATAACCTCCAGAATGACCTCTTGACTCCATTTGAGCTCTCTCAGCCACCGAAACTTTATTTTGTTTCATTTCTCTTCCCCCTTTTGGTTCAAAAAGGCTTTCTCAATCCCACGATGCCAGAGCCAAGCTCATCCCCACATTTTCAGGGAGATTTACACCCTTGGAAGTCATGTCCCACATGGGGGGAGGGCAGTGAGTTTACCTGCAGAGTTAGCTTAGAGAGAGAAACCATATCTGAGCAATAAAAGAGTTCTCTGAGGGTAACTCAAACACAATTTTAAGTAGGCTTAATGTCTCCTTTGCAGTAACAAACTTCATAAGGGCAAGCCCCAAGATCAAGGGCTCAGTCTTCTAAATTGGTACCCCCAGTGTTTGTGAGAATATCATTAATTCCCCAGGTAGAAGAGTTTAATATTTCCACATTTTCCCCCAGTCCCTCAAGGGGGCTTTGCAAATACATTACATGTTTGTTCTCTGCCGAAATTACTCTGGGATGTATTGGGGCTTTACACTAACCTGTACAAACCAACCAGATTTCACTCCCTATTCAAAGTTCCATGTAATTATGGTGTTTGAATAAACTGACTATACAAATTAAATTATATAGTGTGTTACAAAAAATATAGATTTTGCATCTAATAAACATCTCTTCCTTTGGTGTCACACAGAATTTGAAGTTTTAAAACACTGTCAATATCATCCTCTACCCTTCAGTCTGATTTACCTTAGTCCTAACCAAGTCCATTTCATTCGTATCTCTAACTGAAGTCTAATCTCTTTTGTCAGACTCTTTAATATTTGCTGTATGGGGTAATACTGACATTCATAGCTCTCAGACTCTGGCTGAGTCTCCAGTGTTACACAGATACCCAAAGTTCCAGGGACTAACTGGGTTATACACAAAAAAGCTCAGCATCTTAGAATTTAGAAATAGCCATTATAACTCAGGAATAGATGTAACTGCTGTAAGAGCTTCCAATCTAGGAACCTTTACAATAAGCCTTCTCCTGAAAACCTATGTGTTGGAAGGTTTTTGATGACTGCTTCAATCTCTTGTAAATGTTCTGTTGATGTCTTCTGTTTCTTCTCAAGTCAGTGTAGGTTGTTTGTGTGTTTCTAGTAATTTGTTCATTTCACCTAAATTGTCTAATTTGTTGACATACAGTTGTTCATAGTATCCTCTTATGATGCTTTTTATTTTTGTGGGGTCATTCCCCTCTCCCATTTTTAATTTTATGTGTTTGCATCTTCTGTTTTTTAATTTGTCAGTATAGTTAAAGATTTGTCAATTTTATTACTCCTCTCAAAGAACCCATTTTTTGTTTTTTAATTCTATTTTTTTTTAATTCTCTTTCATTTATTCCTTCTGTAATCTTTGTTATTTCTTTCCTTTTGCTTTCTTTGGGATTAGCTTGCTGTTCTTTTTATGGTTCCTCCAGGTGTGCAGTTAGGTCTTTGATTTTAGCTCTTTCTTCTTTTTTAATGTTGGCATTTAGGGCTATTAATTTTCCTCTCAGCAGTACCTTCATTTCATCCCATAAGTTTTGCTATGTTATGTTCTCGCTTTCATTCATCTTGAGATATTTGCTGATTTCTCTTGTAATTTCTGCTTTGATCCACTGATTGTTCAAGTATGTTGTTTGACCTCCATATATTTGTGAATTTTCCAGTTCTTTGCTTTTTTTTTTTTTTTTTTTTTTTCCTGCTTTCATTCCATTTTGGTCAGAGAAAGTGCTTTGTATAATTTCAATCTTTTTCGATTTATTGAGACTTGTTTTGAGACCCAACATATGGTCTATCCTGGAGAATGATCCATGAGCACTTGAGAAGAATGTATATCCTTCCATTTGGCATGCAATGTTCCTTATATGTCTGTTAGGTCTAGTTCATTTATCATATTATTCTAATTCTCTATGTCCTTATTGTTCCTCTGTCTAGATGTTCTATCTATTGATAAGAGTGGTATATTGAAGTCTCTAGCTATTATTTTAGAGATGTCTATTTTTCCCTTCAGTTCTGCCGGTGTTTGCCTCATGTATTTTGTGGCACTGAGGTTAGGTGCATAAGTATTTATAATTGTTATTTCTTCTTGATGGATTGCCATTTTTATTAATTTATCATGTCCTTCTTTGTCTCATAACATTTTTGCATTTGTAGTCTGTTTTGTCAGATATTAGCGTAACCATCAGAACTCTTTTCTGGTTACTGTTTGCATGGAATATCTTTTTCCAGCCTTTCTCCTTCAACCCATTTGTATCCGTAGGTCTAAAGTGAGTCTCTTGTAGGCAGCATATAGATGGATCATATTTTTTACCCATTAATATTCAAATGTATTACTGTAAAGGCAGTACTTAACTTCAACCATTTTATCCTTTGACTTTTATATGTTATATCTTATTTGTGTCTCTTTTTTTTACTGTTTTAGTTACCTTTACTGATAATCTTCATTTCTACACTCTCCTCCAAGCCTCTCTCTCCTGTCTTTTCTCTTCAGCCTGCAGAACTCCCTTTAATATTTCTTGAGGAGTCTCTTCCTAACAAACTCTCAGCTTCTGTTTCTCTGTGAATAATTTAAAACTCTCCCAAATTTTTGAAGGACAGTTTTGCCAGAATAAGAATGGTTTACTAGGCAGTTTTCTCTTTCAGTATCTTAAATATATCATACCACTGCTTCTTGCTTCCATGGTTTCTGATGAGAAATTGGAATTTAGTCTTATTGAGCATCCCTTGTATGTGATGGACACTCTTCTCTTGCTGCTTTCAGAATTCTCTCTTTATCTTTGGTAATTGACAGTCTATTAGTATGATTCTTGGAGTAGGTCTATTTGTATTTATTCTGTCTACAGTATGTTGCATTTTTTTGGACCTGAATATTGATGTCTTTCCTCAGAGTTGGGAAATTTTCAGCAATTATTAACTGAAATCTTCTTTCTGCCCATTGTCCCTTTTCTTCTGGGGCAGCCATGGTACATATGTTTCTGCACTTTCTGTTGTTATTCAGTTCTCTGAGACCCTGCCCAAATTTTTCCTTTCTTTTCTCTATCTGTCCTTTTTCTGTAAGATTTTGGATGTCCTGTCTTCTAGCTCACTGATCTTTTCTGCCTGTGTAAATCTGCTGTTGTATGCCTCTAGTGGATTTTTAATCCCTTTTATTGTGGCTTTCATTCTCATATGTTTTATTTTTCCTGGTAAGCTTTCAAATTCTTCTTTATGCTTACCTGCTGCCCTCTTGGTATCCTTTTTCTCTTTAGCCACATTTTCCTTATCTCTTTGAATTGATTTAAGAGATTTGTTTGGACATCTTTGATTGGTTCTTTCATATTCTGTATCTCCTGCAACTTTTTAATTTTTTCCTTTGACTGGGCCATATCTTCCTGTTTCTTATTGTGGCCTGTAATTGTTTTGCTGATATCTTGGCATCCGATTATCTTTATGAGATTATTCTGAAGGTCAGTTTCTTTCTCTTGTCTAGGATTTTTTGTCAATTGGTTTTGTGTTAAGGCTCTTCTTTGACACTTGGTTTGTCAGTATTTCCCAGCCAGAGCAGGGCCAGAGACCCACGTAGGGGCTGCAGACCAGCTCCAAATGGCTCTGGGGAGTGGTTCAGGAAAGACACCAAAAAAGCCTTTTTTTTTTTTTTTCCCAGCTCCCCAGGGCTGTGCTTTCTTGGTCTGTCAAGCAGATGGCATTCTTCAACCTATGCCCTGTGGCTCTAAGAAGGCATGGCATTTTTAGCCCTCTGCCAGCTCTGCCTCTGGCATGGTTTGGAAAAATGGCACAGTAGCACCTTCTGGGATGTACTAAAGCAGCAGGACTCAATGGTCTATATTCACCAGCCATTAGCTGGATGAGTGTTGCACTGTACCCCCTCTGGTCTTGGGGAGGAGGACTTCTGCAGACCTCACAATCCATGGCAGCCCACCAGGCAGGGACCAGACTGACCCAAAGCTGCTTACCTCACAGGTGGGGGTTGGACACCTGGAACCGTGGCCAAGAAAGTTACTCACAATTATTAACAGTTTCTCAGACTCTTGTCCCATTGTCCCACACTTCCCTGGATGCTACGCAGTACTCCACTGGTCTCCAGAATTCCAGGACAGTTGTTTCATACAGTTTTTGCCTGTCCACTAGCTGTTTGGGGTAGAAGAGTGAACTCTGCAGCTCCCTACTCTGCCATCTTCCTGGAAGTCAGAGTAACTCCTGTGCACATACTAGGAGCATTTGGGTCTGGCTCAGTCTCTGTGGTGGTGGCCTGAGGGCCTTGTGTCTCAGAACTTGCCTTGCTATAGAAGGCAGTCTCAGAGCTCTCCTATAGAAGGCTGTGGGAGAGTAGTCAAGAAATGCTTCCTGGGGAAAGGGAATTCTGGCTATAGGACATACAGTGCAGTGCCCCAGAGCTGACATTGAGGAAATTGTTTCCTAGGGAAGAGAGGATATTTGGGGAATTCCCAGGGCCACATGTGCATGCTCAAGACAAGACCTATGCCCAGAAAAGACCAGTAAGGCTCCTATACTTTGGCCTGGATTTATTCTCTAAACCCATTGTACAGATAAGCCCTGAAGGAGTGCATTTGCATGGTTCAATCTGCAGAGAATGGGCAAGGTCTTTTCTTTTTTTCTTTTTTTTCTATTAGCTTTTTCCATTCAGGGAAAGCTCTATCATAACACTAGCTGGTTACAAGCTTAAAGAACAGACACCTCAGTGTCTAAATTCCAACAGTAACATATTAAAATATCAATATATCAAAAAAACATTTTACCACATTTACTTTATCATTGTATCTATCCATTTCTGTTTCTATATATTAGTCCATTCTCTGAACACTAAAGTGTACATTGTATACATCATGCCTGTTGCAGCCCAAGAGGGCCATGCCAGTCCAGAGGCCAAAGAAGACCACGAGCATTTTCTGATACATGAACTTTTATTCAGGGCTTACTTACAGGGTGAGAAGTCGTGGAAAGATCATGACGGCTCTCTCAGGCCAGGCAGGCATCGCGTTCACAGGGAAGACAACCCAGTGATGCAAAGAGGGCAGAAAGCCTTTTATAAGGGTTTAAGACAAAGGCCTTCCTAAAGGTGGGGGGAACACAGATGCAGGAACAGGTTACTTTGACCTGGGGAGTGGTGCAGGAAGGACTAGAATAGCACTTGAATAATTACATTTTGCTCTTTTTGTGAGACGAAAGAGCCTCTCATTTCCTGCCTGCTTGCATACAGTTACGTTTTAAGGTCAATTTACCCTTTTTCTCTTTACTGGCTTAGAAAGACAATAGGTTAAACATTTAGCTGCCTAGATCATGCAGACTGCTGTGCGCCAAAGATCTGCAGGCCTGCTTTGCTCAGGCCATGGGTTGCCACGATGCCCCCGAACATTTAATACTGCCATGTACATTTCCTAAGAACAAGGATATTCATTTATGTATCCACCTTTAGTGCAATTTTCAAGTTCAAGAAATTGAACATTGCCATAAATCTTACAGATTGTATTCCAACTTTTTTATATGTCCCAATAATATCCTTTTGAGCCTTCTCTCCTTCCTCATTAGATCCCATCCAGAATCATGTATTGCCTTTAATTGTCATTGTCTTTTAGTTGGTCTTTCTTTTTTCATTATTATTATTATTACTGTGGGGAATATATATATATATACAACATAAACTTTCCCATTTCAACCACTCCCAAGCATACCATTCAGTGGGATTAATCACATTCACCATGTTGCAATGCTGTCACCACCTTATGTTTCTAAAATTTTCTCGTCTCCCCAGGCAAACACCCTATAACCATTATGGGTTAACTCTCCATCCCCCTGTCCCCACTCCTGGCAATGTGTACTCTAATTTCCATCTTTATGTGCTTGCATATTTTCTTTGTTGTTACAATGGGACTTAAACTTAACATCTTAAACCTATAATAATCTCATTTTGCTTTGGTACCTAAATTATTTAACTTCAGTAGCGTGTACAAACCATGAATCTGTAACACTCCATTCCCCCATCTTTATGTAGTTCTTGTCACAAATGACATGTTTATGTATTATGAGTCTAAAACCACTTATTTCTCATGACATTTTATGCCTTTGTCTTTTGGACCCTGTAGGAAGCAAAAAGTGGAGTTACCAAAAAATAGGATAGTATTAGCATTTATTCCTTTCATTACCCTTACCAGAGATCTTTATTTCTTCAAGCAGCTTTGATCTATTATCTATTGTCCTGTCTTTCAACCTGTAGAACTCTCTTTAGCATCTCTTGTAGGGTGGTCTAGTGTGTTAGGTTCGGTGCCATTCAAGAATTCATACAATGCAGCGAGTCAAAGTTTAAGTATAAAGTTTAAGATTTATTAGAGGAAGAAAACAGTTGGGAGCCAGCAGAAAAGAAGAAGAAGATAATGGCTCCGGCTCTCTATCTGAGGGCAGCATTCTTTAATGAAAAAGGAACCCACGTTGGGAAGGGTGTCTGCTGTGATGTTCTGTGCCTCGATTGGGTAAGTGCCTATCTAGTTTTGGGCTGATTGGTTCGTAGAATTCTGAGGCAATATTCTTTTTAAGAAAGCAGCTGTGTTATCTAGCTAGGGAGAGCAGGCCTTTTTGGTTGTTTATTTTATGGGCATTTCTGTCCTTGCCTTACCTGCCTTTAAGGGGCCACTGGGACGGCCTTGAACAGCTTTGAACAGACTTCATTCTTTAGTTTATGGGGCACCTGTTTTCTTGTGAGATAAGCTGTGGGACCCCTGGGTCAGAAACTCCTTCTACATGTTAGTTTCTTCTTCTGGGATCTAACATAGTGGTGACAAACTTTTTCAGCTTTTGCTTTTCTGGGACTGTCTTAACCTCTCCCTCATTTTTGAAGGACAGTTTTGGTGGATAAAGGATTTTTGGTTGGCAGTTTTTTTAATGAACATTTATTGAGATATATTCACATACCATATAATCCATCCAAAGTATACAATCAGTGGCTTCCAGTATCATCATATAGTTGTGCATTCATTGCCACAATTAATTTTAGAACATTTTCATTACTCCAAAATAAAGAAAAAAGTAAAAATAAAAAAGAATACCCAAAACATCCCATAGCCCTTATCCCCACCATTATATATATATATATATGTCATTATTTTATTACTTATTTGCTCATATACTCTGTAAAGGGAATGGCAGTCACAAGGTTTTCACAATCACATGGTGTTCTGGTTTGCTAGAACGGCCATTATATGAAATACCAGAAATAGATGGGCTTTTATAAAGGGGATTTATTAAGTTACAAATTTACAGTTCTAAGTTCATAAAAGTATCATCAAAGAATACCTTCACTGAAGAAAGGCCAGTGGCGTCCAGAACACTTCTGTCAGATGGGAAGGCCTGTGACTATCGTCTGCTGGTCCTTTGCTCCTGGGTTGCATTTCAGAATGGTTTTCTCTAGAACGTCTCTGGGCTTCTGTCTCTCTTAGCTTCTCTCAGCTCACTACTTGGTTCTCCTGGGGCATATCTCTCTAAGCATCTGGGAGTCCTCTCTTGGCTTCTCCAGGGCAAACACTGGGCTTCTTCTCTTAGCTTAGCATCTCCAAATGTCCTTCCATCTGCATCTCCCAGCATCTCCAAGTGTCTGGGTCTGTGTCAGCTCTTAGCTTCTCCCAGGGCAAACTCTGGATTATGTATCTTAGCTTCTCTCCAAAATGTCTCTCTCAGCTTCTCTTGGGGCATTTTGTCCTCTCTGCTCTCTGTGTAAGCTCTCTTTAAAGGACACCAGTGATCTAATTAAGACCCACCCTGAATGGATGGGGCCACACCTCCTTGGAAATAACATAATCAGAGTTCACACCAACAGTTGAGTGGGTCACATCTCTATGAAACATTCAATCAAAATACCCCAGCCTAATCAAAAGACAAATAAGTCTGCCCCCACAAGATTGCATTAAAGAACATGGCTTTTATGGGGGACATAATAGATTCAAGCCAGCACACATGGTCACATGATAAAAGCTATATAGTTATGCAGTCATTATCAAGAATCAGGTCTACTGGATTACTGTTCAACAGATTCAGATATTACGTTCTAGCTATTCTAATACACTAGAAACTAAAAAGAAATATCTATATAATGCATAAGAATAACCTCCAGAATGACTTTTCAACTCTGTTTGAATTCTCTTAGTCACTGAAACTTTATTTTGTTTCATTTCTTTTCCCCCTTTTGGTCAAGAAGGCATTCTCAATCCCCTGTTGCCAGGGAGACTTACAGCCCTGGGAGTCAAGTTCCACATGGGGGGCAGGTAGTGTATTTATTTGCAGTTGTTGACTGAGAGAAAGAGGCCACATCTCAGCAACAAAAGAGGTTCTCTGGGGGTAGGCATAACTAAGTAGGCTTAGCTTCTCCTTTGCAGGAGGAATAAGTTTCACAAGGGCAAGCCCCAAAAACCAAGGGTTTGATTTATTAAATTGGGAGTCCCTAATGCTTGTGAGACTATCAGGAATTCCCCAGGTGAGGAAGTTTAATATTTTCACATTTTTCCCCAGTCCCTCAAGGGGACTCTGCCAATACTTTTTTTTTATTTTCTGCCCCAAATACTCTGGGTACTTTGGGGTACCACATTAGGCTATACAGAATAATAAGATCTCATTCCCCATTCTAGGTTCCATGCAGCCATGTTGTTTAAATAAACTGATCATACAGGTTATATTGGAAAGTATGCTACAGAGAATATAAATTTGTACCAACTAAGCATCTCTTAAGTAATAGTCAAAACTCAGGAATAGATGTGACTGCCATAAGAGCTTACAATCCATGAACCTTTACAACAAGCCTCATTGAACACTCTGAACTCCTGCATCATCAGTTGCCCATTCTCTGTCTGGTTGGCAGTTTTTTGCTTTCAGCCCTTTATATATGTCCTCCCACTGCTTTCTTACCTCCATGGTTTTTGATGAGAAATCAGCATTTAATCCTATTGAGGCTCCCTTGTATGCAACATTATGACTTTCAGAATTCTCTTTATCTTTTGCATTTTGCAGTTTGATTATAATATGCTATGATGTGAGTCTATTTGTGTTTTTCCTGTTTGGAGTTTGTTGAGCACCTTGGATGTATATATTATAGTATTTTAAATGTAGTAATAGAATAGGTTGTTGGTCTAAGAAGCCGAGGTTAGCAATTAATCAATAAGGACACTGGCATATATTTTAGAAGAAATAACTATAGAGCTAATAGGTCTACAATAGGTCTGTATTATATTTTTTAGAGATAAAATAAAGATCCAGCTACTTGAACCCAAACCTTCCAAGTAATAGACATATATTCCAGGTATAATACTGTTACATGAAGGGAATGAGTAGTTTTGCATAAGAAGGTTAGGAAAGTCTTCACAGAGGAAGTCATAAAAGAAGAAAAGTAGTTTTCCTAGGGTGCCGGTTTGAATGTATTGTGTCCCCCACATGCCATTGTCTTTGTAGTTGTGTGGGGCAGAAGTTTTGGTGCTGGTTAGATTTGCTTCGAATGTGCCCCACCCAGCTGTGGGTGATAATTCTGATGAGATGTTCCCATGGAGGCATGGCCCCGCCCATTCAGGGTGGGCCTTGAATGGTGGAGCCATATAAATGAGCTGACTCAAGGAGAGGGAACTGAGTGCAGCTGTGAGTGATGTTTTGAAGAGGAGCAAGCTTGCTAGAGAGGAAGGTCCTGGGAGAAAGCCGTTTTGAGGCTAAAGCTTTGGAGCAGACGCCAGCTGCCTTCCTAGCTAGCAGAGGTTTTCTGGACGCCATTGGCCATCCTCCAGTGAAGGTACCTGATTGCTGATGTATTACCTTGGACGCTTTGTGGCCTTAAGACTGTAACTGTGTAGCGAAATAAACCCCCATTTTATAAAAGCCTATCCATCTCTGGTGTTTTGCATTCTGCAGCATTAGCAAACTAGAACACCTAGGCAGACAAATATGAGGGACACTAAGACATATAAGGGAAGTACTTTGAAAACTGCACATAATTTGCTATGAGTGAAGCAGAGTGTTCATGTTTTAAAAATGACAGAAGAGAATATTTAAAAAGCTTGTTGGGGCTATATCAGAAAGGAAATTACATGTCCTCCTATGGAGCAGTTTAGACTTATTCTGTAGGGACTGAAAACCATTTAAGGTTTTTAAGCAAAGGGCATATAATCAGATTTACATTTTAGAATGCTCTTTCTGAGGACAATCAGAAAAATAAACTGGAAGTGAGGAAGGCCAATCAGTAGAGTTTGGTAGTAACCCAGATGAAAGATGATAAGGGCTGATCTGAAAGCAGAAGTGCTGGGAATGGACAGGAGGAGATTTAAAACACTTAAATACAAAATGCAAGATATATACAGTTATCCCTTCCACATCATGGGGGTTAGGGACACAGCACCCTCATAATCTGGAAAACCCATGTAAAACTTTTTGGCCCTCCCTTCGTACCAGAGATGGAGGCTGAATTTTTTCTTTTTCTTTTATGGGGTGTTTACAGAAACTTATTGTAAAGTTTGGGTTAAGTGTTTGGTCATAGGTTATATGTAGGTTAATGATAGGTATAAATACTATATGAAAAAGAAATTTTAAAAATACAAAATAAATATGAAACTTTTAAAAAATGAAATTTGAGAATAACACTGAACATACTGCATGTATAACAAAAGACATTTTAAAAACATAACCTGTGAAATTCCTTCCTGGTACTCACCAATATCCTGTGATACATCTCTGCTGGCCTTCACATGTTATCTGCAGCTTCCACAAAACTCCCCCAAAATTTCAATTTAATTTCTTATGCCAACCAGTGATATCTCAAAACCACAATGGGGAAAGTCACAATGTGGAAGGGATAAACTGTAATTATTCATAAAACGTAATTACCCCCCCAAAATAGTTGCAACATGTACAATTGCATATCTGCTCTGAGTACCAGTTATCAATTATTAGCTGCATAACCTTGGGCAAGTCACTTTTCTAAGCCTCAAATGCCTCCGATGTAAAATGGACATAATTAGTCGTTAAAATTAAATGTGGTAGTACATGCTATGAGCTTAGCATAGTTCTTGGCCTTAATAAACAGTGAATAAATGGTAACTATTATCGTTCACACTTTTAGTCACTTAAATATTTATCAAGAGTCTGTGATGTGCAAGTTGCTTATTTTTTGGGGGGGGTCTTTACTTTTTTTTTTTTAATATTCATTTTATTGATATATATTCATATACCACACAGTCATACAAAACAAATCGTACATTCGATTGTTCACCGTACCATTACATAGTTGTACATTCATCACCAAATCAATCCCCGACACCCTCATTACCACACACACAAAAATAACCAGAATAATAATTAAAGTGAAAAAGAGCAACTAACATTGGATGCCCTTGTCTGTTTGTTTGTTTGTTTCCTTCCCCTACCTTTCCACTCATCCATCCACAAACTAGACAAAGGGGAGTGTGATCCCCATGGCCCTCCCCCCATCCCATTGTCCCCCCTCATAAGCCACATTTTTATACAATTGTCTTCAAGATTTATGGGTTCTGGGTTGTAGTTTGATAGTTTCAGGTATCCACCACCAGCTACCCCAGTTCATTAGAACCTAAAAAGGGTTGTCTATATTGTGCATAAGAGTGCCCACCAGAGTGACCTCTCGGCTCCTTTTGGAATCTCTCTGCCACTGAAGCTTATTTCATTTCCTTTCACATCCCCCTTTTGGTCAAGAAGATGTTCTCCATCCAACGATGCCGGGTCTACATTCCTCCCCGGGAGTCATATTCCTCGTTGCCAGGGAGAGTCACTCCCCTGGGTGTCTGATCCGACATAGGGGGGAGGGCAGTGATTTCACCTTTCAAGTTGGCTTAGCTAGAGAGAGAGAGGGCCACATCCGAGCAACAAAGAGGCACTCGGGAGTGAGGCTCTTAGGCACAATTATAGGGAGGCCTAGCCTCTTCTTTGGAGCAACAGTCTTCCCAAGGGCACATCCCGTGGTAGAGGGCTCAATCCATCAAACCGCCAGTCCCCTATGTCTCTGGCCATGTTAGCAACCATCGAGGTGGGGCAGGCCAATACCCCTGCATTCTCCACCAGCTCCTCAAGGGGGCTTGGCATATTTTTTTCCTTGTTTTTTTTTTTTTTTTAACTTTTTTTTTTCTAAATCAACTGTATGAAAAATAAAAAAATAAAAAAACATGCAATAAAAGAACATTTCAAAGAAACGGTAACAAGGGAGTAAGAAAAAGACAACTAACCTAAGATAACTACTTTACTTCCAATATGTTCCTACTCTACCCCAAGAAAGTAACCTAAGATAGCAACATTTCTGTGAACCTGTTCCTGCTGTACCCATCAGAAATTAACAGACCATAGTCATTCCTGGGCCTTCCCAGAACGTTAAATTTACCCATGATAGCTTATCTATTCTTCTTGGATTATTGTTCCCCTTCCTTAATTGCTCTCTATTGCTAGTTCCCCTACATTCTACATTATAAACCATTTGTCTTACATTTTTCAAAGTTCACATTATTGGTAGCATATAATATTTCTCTTTTTGCGCCTGGCTTATTTTGCTCAGCATTATGTCTTCAAGGTTCATCCATGTTGTCATATGTTTCACAACATTGTTCCTTCTTACTGCTGTTGTAGTATTCCATCGTGTGTATATACCACATTTTATTTATCCACTCATCTGTTGAAGGACATTTGGGTTGTTTCCATCTCTTAGCAATTATGAATAATGCTGCTATGAACATTGGCGTGCAGATATCTGTTTGTGTCACTGATTTCTGATCTTCGGGGTATATACCGAGAAGTGCAATTGCTGGATTGAAGGGTATCTCTATATCTAGTTTTCTAAGGAACTGCCAGACTGACTTCCAGAGTGGCTGAACCATTATACAGTCCCACTAACAATGAATAAGAGTTCCAATTTCTCCACATCCCCTCCAGCATTTCTAGCTTCCTGTTTGTTTAATGGCAACCATTCTAATCTGTGTGAGATGGTATCTCATTGTGGTCTTAATTTGCATCTCTCTAATAGCTAGTGAAGCTGAACATTTTTTCATGTGTTTCTTGGCCATTTGTATTTCCTCTTCAGAGAACTGTCTTTTCATATCTTTTGCCCATTTTATAATTCGGCTGTCTGTACTATCATCATTGAGTTGCAGGATTCCTTTATATATGTAAGATATCAGTCTTTTGTCAGATACATGGTTTCCAAAATTTTTTTCCCATTGAGTTGGCTGCCTCTTCACCTTTTTGAGAAATTCCTTTGAGGTACAGAAACTTCTAAGCTTGAGGAGTTCCCATTTATCTATTTTTTCTATTGTTGCTTGTGCTTTGGGTGTAAAGTCTAGGAAGTGTCCGCCTAATACAAGGTCTTGAAGATGTTTTCTTACATTATCTTCTAGGAGTTTTATGGTACTTTCTTTTATATTGAGATCTTTGGTCCATTTTGAGTTAATTTTTGTGTAGGGTGCAAGGTAGGGGTCCTCTTTCATTCTTTTGGATATGGATATCCAACTGTCCCAGCCCCGTTTGTTGAAAAGACCATTATGACTCAGTTCAGTGACTTTGGGGGCGTTATCAAAGATCAGTCGGCCATAGATCTGGGGGTCTATCTCCGAATTCTCAATTCGATTCCATTGATCTATATGTCTATCTTTGTGCCAGTACCATGCTGTTTTGGCAACTGTGGCTTTATAATAAGCTTCAAAGTCAGGGAGTGTAAGTCCTCCCACTTTGTTTTTCTTTTTTAGAGTGTCTTTAGCAATTCGAGGCATCTTCCCTTTCCAAATAAATTTGATAACTAGCTTTTCCAAGTCTGCAAAGTAGGTTGTTGGAATTTTGATTGGGATTGCATTGAATCTGTAGATGAGTTTGGGTAGAATTGACATCTTGATGACATTTAGCCTTCCTATCCATGAACATGGAATATTTTTCCATCTTTTAAGGTCTCCTTCTATTTCTTTTAGTAGAGTTATGTAGTTTTCTTTGTATAGGTCTTTTACAACTTTCATTAAGTTTATTCCTAGGTACTTGATTTTTTTAGTTGTTATTGAAAATGGTATCTTTTTCTTGAGTGTCTCTTCAGTTTGTTCATTTCTAGCATATAGAAACATTACCAACTTACGTGCATTAATCTTGTATCCCGCTACTTTGCTAAATTTGTTTATTAGCTCTAGTAGCTGTATCATCGATTTCTCGGGGTTTTCCAGATATAAGATCATATCACCTGCAAACAATGACAGTTTTACTTCTTCCTTTCCATTTTGGATGTCTTTTATTTTTTTGTCTTGCCAGATTGCCCTGGCTAGCACTTCCAGCACAATGTTGAATAACAGTGATGATAGTGGGCATCCTTGTCTTGTTCCTGATCTTAGAGGGAAGGCTTTCAGTCTCTCACCATTGAGTACTATGCTGGCTGTGGGTTTTTCATATATGTTCTTTATCATATTGAGGAAGTTTCCTTCAATTCCTACTTTTTGAAGTGTTTTTATCAAAAAGCAATGTTGGATTTTGTCAAATGCTTTCTCAGCATCTATTGAGATGATCATTTGATTTTTCTCTTTTGATTGGTTAATGTGTGGTTTTACATTGATTGATTTTCTTATGTTGAACCATCCTTGCATGCCTGGAATGAACCCCACTTGGTCATGGTGTATGATTTTTTTAATGTGTCTTTGGATTCGATTTGCAAGTATTTTGTTGAGGATTTTTGCATCTATATTCATTAGGGAGATTGGCCAGTAGTTTTCCTTTTTTGTAGCATCTTTGCCTGGTTTTGGTATCACATTGATGTTAGCTTCATAAAATGAGTTAGGTTGTGTTCCATTTTCTTCAATGTTTTCAAAGAGTTTAAGTAAAATTGGTGTCAATTCTTTTTGGAAAGTTTGGTAGAATTCCCCTGTGAAGCCATCTGGCCCTGGGCATTTGTTTATGGGAAGCTTTTTGATGATTGGTTGGATCTCTTTGCTTGTGATTGGTTGGTTGAGGTCTTTTGCTTCTTCTCTGGTCAGTCTAGGTTGTTCATATGTTTCCAGGAAATTGTCCAATTCCTCTACATTATCCAGTTTGTTGCCATACAGTTGTTCATAGTATCCTCTTATAATTTTTTTAATTTCCTCAGAATCTGCAGTAATGTCACCTTTCTCATTCATTATTTTGTTTATATGGGTCTTCTCTCTTTTTGATTTTGTCAGTCTAGCTAGGGGCTTGTCAATCTTGTTGATCTTCTCAAAGAACCAACTTTTGGTGTTATTTATCCTCTCTATTGTTTTTTTGTTCTCTATGTCATTTATTTCTGCTTTAATCCTTGTTATTTCTTTTCTTCTACTTGGTTTAGGATTGGTTTGCTGTTCATTTTCTAGCTTCTTCAGTTGATCCATTAGTTCTTTGATTTTGGCTCTTTCTTCCTTTTTAATATATGCATTTAGTGTTATAAATTTCCCCCTCAGTACTGCTTTTCTGCATCCCATAGGTTTTGGTATGTTGTGTTCTCATTTTATTCATCTCTATATATTTAGCAATTTCTCTTGCTATTTCTTCTTTAACCCACTGATTGTTTAGGAGTGTGTTGTTTAACCTCCAGGTATTTGTGAATTTTCTAAGTCTCTGATGGTTATTGACTTCTAATTGTATTCCATTGTGGTCAGAGAATGTGCTTTGAATAATTTCAATCTTTTTAAATTTATTGAGGCTTGTTTTATGTCCCAGCATATGATCTATTCTGGAGAAAGCTCCGTAAGCACTAGAGAAGTATGTGTATCCTGGTGATTTGGGATGTAATGTTCTATATATGTCTGTTAAGTCCAATTCATTTATCAGCTTGTTTAGGTTTTCAATTTCCTTATTGGTCTTCTGTCTGGTTGATCTATCTGTAGGAGAGAGTTATGTGTTGAAGTCTCCCACAATTATTGTGGAAACATCAATTGCTTCCTTTAGTTTTGCCAGTGTTTCTCTCATGTATTTTGTGGCACCTTGATTGGGTGCATAGACATTTATGATTGCTATTCCTTCTTGTTGAATTGCCCCTTTTATTAGTGTGTAGTGACCTTCTTTGTCTCTCAAAACATCCCTGCATTTAAAGTCTATTTTATCTGAGATTAATATTGCTAATCCTGCTTTCTTTTGGCTGTAGCTTGCATGAAATATTTTTTTCCATCCTTTCACTTTCAATTTCTTTGTGTCCCTGTGTCTAAGATGAGTCTCTTATATGCAGCATATTGATGGTTCATTTTTTTTGATCCATTCTGTGAATCTGTATCTTTTAATTGGTGAGTTTCATCCATTTACATTCAATGTTATAACCGTGAAGGCATTTCTTAAATCAGCCATTTTATCCTTTGGTTTATGTTTGTCGTATATATTTTTCCCTCTCTCTATTAATATCCTTTAATGTTCCTGTTCTAGTTTGCTAATGCTGTGGAATGCAAAACACCAGAGATGGATTGGCTTTTATAAAAAGGGGGTTTATTTGTCTACACAGTTACAGTCTTAAGGCCATCAAGTGTCCAAGGTAACACATCAGTAATCGGGTACCTTCACTGGAGGATGGCCAATGGCATCCGGAAGACCTCTGTTATCTCGGAAGACACGTGGCTGGCGTCTGCTCCAAAGTTCTGGTTTCAAAAATGGCTTTCTCCCAGGACGTTCCTCTCTAGCAAGCTTGCTCCTCTTCAAAATGTCACTCACAGCTGCACTGAGTTCCTTCTCTTTGAGTCAGCTCATTTATATGGCTCCACTGATCAAGGCCCACCCTGAATGGGTGGGGCCATGCCTCCACGGGAATATGTCATCAGAGTCATCACCCACAGCTGGTGGAGCACATTCCAAGCAAATCTAATCAACACCAAAACGTCTGCCCCACAAGACTGCATCAAAGATAATGGTGTTTGGGGGACACAGTACATTCAAACTGGCACATTCCACCCCCTGGACCCCAAAATGACATTATTTTTCTAAGTACAAAAGACATTCATTCCACCACAACATCACAAAAACTTAAATCATTTCAGTAACAACAGTTAGGTACAAGATCCTATCAAAATCAATTACAGGCGTGGTGGGTCCTAAGGCATAATTCTCCTTTAGCTTTGGATCTGTGGACTTAGAACAAGTTATATGCTTCCAATATACAAAGGAGGGACATTCATAGGATAAACATTCCCATTGCCATAAGGAGAAAGAGTAAGGAAAACAGGGTTAACAGGATCAAAACAGTTCCTAAAACCCACAGGACAAACTCCATTAGATTTCAAAGTCTGAGAGTCATTTACAGAACAATGTTCCATCCTTGAGTCTTGAGAGAGTGGGAGTCTAACCTGTCCTAAGGGCCTTTTTGGCAGCCCGTTCCTCTCCAAACGCTTAGGTGAGTGCTCCAACATATCCACACATTGGGGACACCACCTTCTCGGCCCCACCCTCCTCAAACATCAGGGCAGCTCCCGGATTCCCTTCGATCTCCGGGGCACATGCTCAACCCCTTCAGAACAGTGTGGTGGCAGCCAGGCTCTCCCCAATTCCCTGGGAATGTGTTCCACCCTCTTTGGGACCTCGAGTGGCAAAACTCTTCCAGAGCATTGAGGTGGAATGCCCACCCTCGACCTCCGGGGAAACTCACCCTTTCCGTGCGTGTGGGCTGCTCCACTCTCCCAGCCCAAGGCCTCTTGACTCCAGACCTCAACCTCCATGGCTCTGTCTTTGAAGAAATTTTTCCCTCCATTTGTTCCTTGCCTTTCTCCTCCAGTCCTGACTGGCAGCGGCTCTGTCTGTGAAGAGCTCGCAAAAATTCTGTTGGCTTTGCATGAAGCATGCAGGCGTCAAAGCCATCAGACAATAGGAGTTTCCACAAATCCTTTCTGGATAATTCCATCTCCAATCTTGGCTTGTACTGAAATGGCGGCTGGGTTCCATGTTTGGTTACATCCTCACGTTGGGCTGTAGCTTCTGTAATTCCACCCCCTGGAAGCCTGTACTTTTCCAAGCCATTAGCCTCTGGTTTCTTTGAACCCAAGAGTTCAGCTCTGAGTTTATCTCTCTCCGCTTGCATTGTACTATAAGCTGCAAGAAGCCAGGGTACATCCTCCACACGTAGTCTGGAGATCTCCTAAGCTAAGTATTCCAGGTTGTCACTTTCAAATTCTTCTTTCCATCTGACACCAGGACTCAATTTTGCCAAATTCTCTGCCACTTTAAAGGATTGCCTCTCTTCCAATTCACAACAACACAGTCATCATTTCTGTTCAAGTCCTCGTCAGAAGTATCTTTAGAGTCCATATTTCCACAAACAGTCTCTTCAAAGCAGTTTAGGCCTTTTCTATGAAGCTCCTCACAGTTCTTCCAGAATCTTCCCCTTATCCATTTAAAAAGCTGTTCCAACATGTTTGGTATTTGCAAACTCAGCAGCAAAAGCACCCCACTCCTGGTACCAAAATCTGTTCTAGTTTGCTAATGCTGTGGAATGCAAAACACCAGAGATGAATTGACTTTTATAAAAAGGGGTTTTATTTGGCTACACAGTTTCAGTCTTAAGGCTGTCAAGTGTCCAAGGTAACACATCAGTAATCGGGTACCTTCACTGGAGGATAGCCAATGGCGTCCGGAAAACCTCTGTTATCTTGGAAGTCACGTGGCTGGCATCTGCTCCAAAGTTCTGGTTTCAAAAATGGCTTTCTCCCAGTACGTTCCTCTCTAGCAAGCTTGCTCCTCTTCAAAATGTCACTCACAGCTGCACTGAGTTCCTTCTCTTTGAGTCAGCTCATTTATATGGCTCCACTGATCAAGGCCCACCCTGAATGGGTGGGGCCATGCCTCCATGGGAATATGTCATCAGAGTCATCACCCACAGCTGGTGGAGCACATTCCAAGCAAATCTAATCAATACCAAAATGTCTGCCCCACAAGACTGCATCAAAGATAATGGTGTTTGGGGGACACAGTACATTCAAACTGGCACAGTACCCATACCGAATCTTTTTAGTACTGAACCTTTCTTCATGTCTCTCTCTCCTTTCTTTGTTTCTCTGTCTGTAGGGCTCCCTTTAGTATCTCCAGTAGGGCAGGTGTCTTGTTAGCAAATTCTCTCAGCATTTGTTTGTGGAAAATTTAAGCTCTCCCTCAAACTTGAAGGAGAGCTTTGCTGGATAAAGTATTCTTGGTTGGAAATTTTTCTCACTCAGAATTTTAAATATGTCATGCCACTGCCTTCTCACCTCCATGGTGGCTGCTGAGTAGTCACTACGTAGTCTTATGCTCTTTCCTTTGTATGTGGTGAATTGCTTTTCTCTTGTTGCTTTCAGAACTTGCTCCTTCTCTTCCGTATTTGACGGTGTGATCAGAATATGTCTCAGAGTGGGTTTATTTGGATTTATTCTATGTAGAGTTCGCTGGGCATTTATGATTTGTGTATTTTTGGTGTTTAGAAGATTTGGGAAGTTTTCCCCAACAATTGCTTTGAATACTTTTCTTAGACCTTTATCCTTTTCTTCTCCTTCTGGAACAGCAATGAGTCTTATATTTGAACGTTTTATATTATCTATCATATCCCTGAGATCCATTTCAATTTTTTTGATTTTTTTTCCCATTCTTTCTTTTGTGCTTTCATTTGATGTTCTGTCATCTTCCAGGTCACTGATTTGTTGTTCAACTTCCTCTAGTCTTGTACTATGAGTATCCAGAATCTTTTTAACATGGTCAACAGTTCCTTTAATTTCCATAAGATCATCTATTTTTTTATTTAGTCTTGCAATGTCTTCTTTATGCTCTTCTCGGTTCTTCTTGATGTCCTTTATATCCTATTCCGTGCTCTTCTTGATGTCCTTTATATCCCATGCCATGGTCTCATCGTTCATCTTTAGTTCTTTGATTAGTTGCTCTAGGTGCTGTGTCTCTTCTGATCTTTTGATTTGGGTGCTTGGGCTTGGGTTATCCATATTGTCTGGTTTTTTCATGTGCTTTAAAATTTTCTGTTGTTTTTGGCCTCTTGGCATTTGCTTAACTTGATAGGGTTCTTTTAGGATTTGTAGACCAACTGAAATCCTTATCTCTAATTTGTCAGATCTACAGCTTCGTGGAATACACTTTCTCTGACTAACCAGCAGGTGGCGTCCATGAGCCACCTGTTCCCCTCAAGCTAGTTCTCCCCTGCTTTGCCTTTGTGATGAGTGGGGGAGTAAGTCTTGTGGGGTCCAATTGGTGTACCAAGGTTGCGTGTGTAGTTGGTGTTGCCCGCCCTGTATAAGGGGCGTGTGTCTGGGCTGTCAGGGAGGGGGGGCGGCTCTAAGAATCAAATCTCCCTGGTGTTCCTGGAGTTTTAAAGCTGCTGCAATAGTCTAATCCTTCAGTTCTGTCCTGCTACAGTTTGTCTCTGCCACTGACCCACAAGTCCTTGATATTGGCGTATAGCCCCTGAGACTTGCGAGTGGGTCCCTCTTCCAGGCCTTGCACCCCCTGGTCCTCTGTTGAGGGATGAGTGTGCTATATCACAGGTGAGTGTCGTCCCCCCAGGGCAGTTCTGGGCTGCTGGGCTGTGTAGGGAGGCTCCCAGTCTGCTGAAATGATGTGTGAATGGGGCTTGTTAATTCACACTGCTCCACCTTCCCAACTCTGGGACATCCAGCTGAGGGTGCAGGGAAGGCTAATGTCCACGCCCAATTTTGTGGTGTATGCGTGTTATTGGAAGGACGTCCGTCACACTCGGTTGTCTGGGGCAGCTCTGGGCTATGGGGCTGGCGACGGGCAGGAATGTTTCCTGTCCACCAGGATGATGGCTTTGAGCGGTCACCCCCCTTTTCTTGGGAAGTTGTGGTGTTTAGTGAATTTTCTCAGCCACTGGATTATTGCCTTTTGTCTCAGAGCTCTCTTAGTTCTGCTCTTGTCTTGATCTGCCCAAATTGCAAGTCTTTGAGGCTTTCTGTATTGGGCTTCTTAGAGTAATTGTTTTAGAAAAAGGAAAAAAAGATAAAAGAAAAAGAAAAGGGCCCTCCTGGCAGATCTAATGGGTTATTGAAATGCTAAGAGACAAAGCAATTAGGGCTGTTAAGGAAAGATCCAGGGGGCAGAGAGATCAGTTTTTCTTTGGGATTTTCAAATGAGCCTCAGGGCCTGAGCTCTGCCCTTCCCCCTTCTATGTTCACCAGAACTCCTAAAAGCCTCCGCTTTTATTTTTGAGTTTTTCTTGCTGTTTTTTGCTATGCCTATCTCCTCTCTGCTGGGCTGGCTGCTCTCAGATTCTCTGGTGTCTGGTCTCAGTCTATCTATGGTTGGAGTTTGAATCAGTAGAATGAGTTTCCGATAAGAGCTGCCACTGCAGTTCTCCCTTCTCCTTCCCAGTGTTGATGGCCCCTCCTCCCACGGGACTGAGCCTGACAGGGAGGGGTGCGGGTCCCCTGGCCTCAAAAACTTACATATTTCGCTGATCTCAGCAGTTCCACGTTTTCATGAGTGTTGTATGAAGTATGCTCAAAGTCAGATTGCTCTGTGGTGTCCAGTCTACTCAGTTCCTGGCTTTCTACCTACTTCCCTGGAGGAGTAACTAAAACATACACCTCACCAATCCACCATCTTGCCCCGCCTCCCCTCGCAATTTGCTCATTTAAACCCTGCTTGGAACAAATAGATGTATAGGTAAGTAAAGGAGCATAACAAGCTTAGACAACCCTTATACACTTCTTACTATCCCTTGCCAGATAGCCTCACAATACTGAGTGTGGGTGTGTGCTGAACTCACAAGAGGCAGATCACCTCCAGTAAAAGTAGAGGAAAATCTCCTCTGTTCTCACCATTTTGCCATCTCTGAAACCCTACTGAATCCATTTGAAGCTGTAAATGACCGCATAAGATTGTATGACTTTATAGTCTATTGCCATCTGTAGTTTAAACATGGACTTGTCTATTCAGAAAAATGAATGTCCCCATCTTGACATACTCATTTCATAGAAACAAATTCATTGCTAATACATGGGCTGACCCATATAACTCTTACCCTGAAAAATATTATTTTTCACAGTTACAGCTGTTAAACTTCACTTAGCATTCTGTGTAACATGAAGATGCCAGAGATTGCATAGTTAATAGAGAATTGAAGATAGACCATAGGAAAAAGGAAGAGGTAATTCACAGTTTAGCAAGATGACTACAATACCTCATTATTTTTAACAAAAAATGCACACATGCATAAAAAATGCTAGTTTGTCTTGAGAGACTAGATTCTGTATGTCATAATTTTTATCTGATCAATTTAAAATTAAAATACAGGTCTCTGCTGACATATGTTTATACCTTAGGCTTAAGCCTGAAAATAAATATGAGCTTTATACATACTACGCAGGGAGAGGACAAAAGCACTGAGATAGCATTCCATTTTTAACCCTGTGTCACTACCATGGCTTCAAGAAAGCTACTCTAACGTAGCCATTGCTGCTGAACTGCCAAGGATGTAGCTACTTGAACTGTTTCATTGAATAAGAGAGTGCTTATCAGTTAAAAATTGAGAATGGAGATGTTCTTTATTGTCACAGATGTGTGTTTTGAAGTGACCATTCGCAAGGCAGGTTTTTGGATGCTCCCTCTCAACTCAGATTCAACTTAGATTCTTTCATACCAGATGGCAGACACAGGCTCCATACCAATTCCACATGTGATAAAATGTTGAAGTATATTCTTCTTAATAAGATAGTTTTTTGTTTGTTTGTTTTATATGCTACATTAACTGAAAGATAGCAAACTCCTGTACAGTAAATGCTAGGTTTCCTGCTTTGCAGCTGGGCTCTGAGAGCCTGACTTCCTTCCTTGGCCTCCAATAAGTTTTATAATCATGGGCAAGTCACTTATCTGCTGCCTCAGTTGTTTCAGCAATAGGATGAGCATGTTAGACTTTGATGTTTTCTAGGGTCTAACAACATCCCATTACTTTATGATTCTGTTATCATATCTAGAGTATCCTTTTCCGTGTGGACAGTGCTTTACTGAGGGACACTCTCCAAACAAGCGTGTCCTTGGGGAAGCAGGCAAAACTATAAATGATCCAAAATGGTCCAGAAACCAGTCTGTAGGAGGCCCAGTTAGCAACTGGGATGGTTTAAATTTGAAGAAAAGGAAATTACTGCTGTCTGCAAATATTTTAATTAACACCATGTGTAAAAAGGAAGTATACTATTTCTGTGTTTTTATAAAAATATATAACTGAGTCCTGTGGGTAGAAGTTATAGATTTCTGGTTCAACATAAGAAATTCTTTTCTAACAAATATAAATGTTCAGCAATAAAATAGGAAACCTGTTGAGCTACCTATCAATGAAGATATGGAAGCAGAGGCAAAATGACCAACGCTCAAAAGGGCTATAGACGTTCTTGCATTAATAAAGGCATTACACTAGAATCTGATCACAGATGTAGGCACTACAATATTAATGATGTTACCATGACTATTCAAAATGTTATCAAATTGCTTTTGGTGGGGGAAAATTTTTTCTTCAATTTTTAAACAAACAAATAAAAAACTCTAACACAGTTATGCCATAAGTCTTGCAAGAGATTGGAGCATTCTTAAAAGATGAGTCAACAATATTTTACAGAAATGTGTTTTTAAAATTCCTGTAGACTTTTGTTCCAAATCACCCACAATGTCAGTTAATTATATATTATTTTTTATTTTCCACTCTAATTCTTTGATGTGTGAATTCCATCTATAAAATAATAAGACTCATTTCCCTGTGATATAATTTGTATGCTCAGCTTCATTACATTTCATTTTAGCCATTTCTTTAGGTAGCTTGAATAATCCATAAAGTTAGAAGCAGCATCTGATGTATCTTTCTGTCTTCATCAACATGTAGCATACTGCTGGGCCAAATCAGGACCTGAATAATAGAAAGTGTGTGAGTTGTGCAGGATTTTACAGGACTGAGATGCTGATGCTACTCACTGTCATCTTTATTTAACCTGTTTTTTGGGTCTTAGGAACTTGCCAACTTATTGAGGGTTCATCTTTTAAAAAAGTGGTCTATCACACAAAAGAGAAATAACGAGAATTAATTGAAGAACAGAGTGGATCCTTTGCTACTTATTATTAATGTGTCTAAAATCTTAAGGGTGAACTGAAGAGGCAGAACTGAAGACAAGAATATCTTTTATGTTTGGATAAGTCTCATTGTAACGTTAATATATTAAATCCTTTTTGTCTTTCTGAACCCTAAACCAGATTAACACAATGCATTTACACATGCTTTCCTCTTCTACATGATTTCCTGGGAAAAAATGAAGGAAACTATTAGTTATGGAGCACCTACCATGTACTGGGCATTATAAGGGATTTCTCTATATGTATTAACTTATTAGATTTTCAGAGCAATTTGGCTAGGTAGGTAATATTGCCATTTTATAGAGATTCAGAGGAAGTTAAGTAACTTACCCATGGCATATGGCTAATAAATGTGACTTAAAAATCATGTAATAAGTAATGCCATGTTTTGGTATTAGAGATATGTTTAATTCTCATAACTATTAGATTTGGTTGCAGGCTAATCCCAGTAGTAGCAGACTACTTCTGGCCATAGCTACTGTGGACAATAATGACAATACTAGATCACGTGTGACTAGATCATCACATCCTCCTTTGTGTTTGTATACCTTGCTGATTATAAGCTCCTGCAGAGTGGAAATTGCTACCCTTTCATTTTTATAACTGTTGATATAGCCATCTAACATGTTTTTTGTAAGCGGTGTTCTTAATTACAGTTCTATGAGTTAAGTCAAATATTCTTTTCCTTTTATATGGAAGTCTATGTGTGTCCTGAACATGTCTGCCTACCACGACACAGTGGAGTGGCTCAGGAAGAGCAATCTCAAGTACTCTCTCCTCTAATTAAGAGTATACCACTGTCCACCTGCTTCCAGCTCTTCAGAGATTTAGGTTTCTAACCTGAAGACTGTGGCTCTGGATCCATTGCCTGGGCCCTTTTACCTCTCCTTCACTCTTCGTTTTATGATTTATCTGAATTTCCCATATTATCTTCAAATTGCTGTTGCACTTTTCAGAAAGAAAAAAAAAAAAAAACTCCTAGAGTAATACGAAGTAAATTTGAGAAATCATGTTATTATTAACTGGTCAATTCAGAATAATTTCTTTTCTATTATAAGTTTTATTTTTTAAGCTACTTTATAACTCAAAAATTCCTTCTAAGCAATACTCAGTGATTTATTGCTGAGTGTGGTCAACAATAAACCATTAGGAGGCTGGGGAAGGAGGGGGGAAATGCTTATGAGATGAATGACTCTTCTAGGGCTTTAGATATCCCTAGAATCCATTTTAACACAAGATGCCTAGAGGAGTTATTTTACCTGATATTGATCAACAGCCTGTTCTCAAAGGACAATCTGAGAACAGGACTGGAGTTGTAAAATTATGAAAATTTTGAAAGCAAGGGCATTATATTGTTGAGGGGAAGCATGATGGGGAGATTGGGAAAACAGATACGTGACTGCTTCCTTTTAGTGACTTTTACATAGCATTTTGTTAAATGTACTTAAAATGTTTTAAGTGTAAATTGGCTTGCTCATTAAAATATCATATTTTAATGATTACATTTAGAGTTCATGTAATGAGTGCATGTAATTTTAACTTTTTTTGTGGCCATCAGAGCCAAACCTCATAGTTCTAAAATCTTTTTATTAATTTTTCCTTCTTTCTACCAGAATCCTTTTGGGCAAGAATTTCTTTGTTTCTGGATTCCTTAATAAAAAAATAAATGCTTCTGCTAGTGTTCTTTAAGACTAGTTCAGTTGGATGGAAACATTTACCTTATCCTTTTAAAAATCAATCAGGATTGTGTTTTAAAATTTCAACTTGCATATGAGACCAAGGGAAGCGATATCTATTTGGTACAGGATCTAAATTTTCTAAACGGTACAACTCTACAGTTGATTTGTTCCACAATTTCATGGAACTTTGAATAGGAAGTGAGATACGGTAGGTTAGTATAGGCTGGAGTGAAATAGTGACACATCCCAGAGTAATTTGGGCAGATAATAAAAAATATATTTACAGCCTCCCCCTCCCCAGCCCCGAGGATCTGGGGGAAGGTGCGGATGTGTTGGACATCCTCACCTGGACTGGTGTTCATGTTGTCACAAACATTGGGACTGGCGGTTTGATGTGCTGAGCCCTCAAGCATGGGACTTGCCCTTATGAAGCTCGTTACTGCAAAGGAGAGTCTAAACTTGCATGTAATTGTGCCTAAGAGTCTCCACCTGAGTACCTCTTTGTTGCTCAGATGTAGCCCTCTCTCTCTCTAACTGAGCCATCTCGACAGGTGAACTGTCTGCCCTCCCTGCTATGTGGGACCCGACTCCCAGGGTTGTAAATTTCCCTGGCAATGCAGAATATGACTCCCGGGGATGAATGTGGACCCGGCATCATGGGACTGAGAGTATCTTCTTGACCAAAAGGGGGATGCAAAATGAGATGAAATAGTTTCAGTGGCTGAGAGATTTCAAATGGAGTCGAGAGGTCACTCTGGTGGACATTCTTATGCACTATATAGATAACACCTCTTAGGCTTTAATGTATTGGAATAGCTAGAAGTAAAGACCTGAAACTACCAAACTCCAACCCAGCAGTCTGGACTCCTGAAGACAATTATATAATAATGTAGATTACAAGGGGTGACAGTGTGATTGTGAAGACCTTGTAGATCACACCCCCTTTATCTAGTGTATGGATGAGTAGAAAAATGGGGATAAAAACTAAAGGACAAATAGGGTGGGATGGGGGGGATGATTTGGGTGTTCTTTTTTCACTTTTATTTTTTACTCTTGTTCTGGTTCTTTCTGATGTAAGGAAAATGTTCAGAGATAGATTGTGGTGATGAACGCGTAACTATGTTATCATACTATGGACAGTGGATTGTATACCATGGATGATTGTATGGTGTGTGAATGTATTTCAATAAAACTGAATTTAATTAAAAAAAAATCAATCAGGAAAAAAAAATGTTATAAGCAAAAGAGTCACTAAATAATTCCTACTTTCTAAATGCCCCTTATATTAACAAATGTGAAGCTTCTGTGGCAGTGTTTTTCACCCTCATACAGCAGTAGCACACTTTTCAGGCAAAATCTATTGTATAACCCCAATATGTAAAGTAAAGCCCAGAATCTCTTCCTTATAGTTTCTTGCTTCTAGCCCAACCATCTTCCACCACCCTCTATAAACCATAAGACATTTCCTTGGATACCCTGGAGTTCTGTGGTTTATGTACATGTGTGTAATATTCTAATGCTTTTGATCATTTTACATTAAAATATTTACTTTGCTTTTGTATGACTGCATGGTATGTGACTATATCTCATTAGATGAATTAAAAAAAAATCTTTACTTTGCATAGTTCCCCCCCCCCATTTACTTTTAATTAGAACTTTGCATAGTTTTTAAGAAATCATTTTTGGAAGAAGTAAAAGGCTTGGCAGCAATATATAAAAATTTCATTTAAAACATTTTTTAAATAATATTTTAAAAGTTTAACAAGAGAAAAAGTTTTGCTTTCTTGAGGTTTTGGAAAAAGAAGCCAAACCATATTTTAGTAAGAGAAGCAATATAGCAATATCTCCCTTCCTTTTTCTTCCTCCTTATGCCCAATTCCATAATTAATCTATTTTTTAACCAGGATAACAGAGATATGCCAATAAATATGTTTCTTTTTTGTTACTTGCAGAGATTTGTAACTCTTACTTGTCAGAATAGGAAATTAAGACCCAGAAGGAACTTGATCTGTCTCTCTTAGCCCTATTACCCTGTACCATGTCTACAACTTGCATGGAGAAACTGGTCTGGCATTTATGAAACCCACTGCAGAACCAAGATACTGAATATTTAGTAGTTGAAAGTTAATGTCCCTAAAGATGTTCTTATCCTTCTGGCCTCATTTGACTACAGCTAGTTATTTAGACCTTAGAAATTAATATAATGCTTTTACACTAAGATTGTAATTTTTAAAATTTTATTTTTAACATATATATAACCAAAGATTCTCCATTTTAACCATTTTCATGTGTGCAATTCAATGACATTCATAATATTGTACTAATATCACCACCATTCATTACCCAAACTTTTTCCTTACTCCAAACAGAAACAATGGACCCATTAAGCAATAATTCCCCACCCCCCACACTCCCAGCCCTGGAACCTGCAATTCACTCTGTGCTTCTATGAATTTGTTTATCCTAGGCATTTCATATATGTGAAATCATATAATATTTGTCCTTTTATGTCTGGCTTATTTCAAGATTATAAAATTTTTAACTATGGGTAATTCTCAGTTATTTTATTACCATTGTATAAGAAAGTTATTTTTGCTTTGGTTCCTTAAATGTATGCTCTCAATATTGTGTTGTAGGTTTTTATGTTTTATTATACTGCATGTTTATAAAAATCTTTCTTTTATTTGGGGCTAACATTCCCAGCATTGCTGAAATGCTTCTGCATATCCTGGCATTGCAAAATGTCATCATTATTGCACAAACACTTCAACTTGCGGGTGTGTCATTTCTTAGATGCTCTGTCCTTGCTCTTCTGTCTGTACTTCATCATTTTGTCCTGACACCTCTCTTCTGTGTCCAACACGGGTTGGAGCATCCTGCTTTAAATACACAGTATAAGATCAGACTGTTAACGGTTTTCATTGTTAGAAAGTGGGAGTGAATAAAGGTCAGCCTTTTAGCTGGCAGCCTGTCTGATTTTTCTGTGAGCATCACATGTTAGAAGAAGCTAGTTCATCTGTCTGTGGATTTAGGATTCAATAGCATAAGCTGTCAGACTAACACTGATTGAAGGTGGACTGGGAGGAAGATGCGCATCTGTCCAGTGGCTTGCTATTGGCTTCTTATTACAGCATTCTCCCCCGAGACACGCTGTGCATGCTCATTCACCCACCTCCTCCTCTTCCCTCCCCTTCCTTTCCTACCCCTTCATTACTGATTCACAGCGAGAAGCATCAGCAGCAGCAGCAGCGCTGCTTGTCACGAATCAAAGATTGCAATGAGCTCATCCTTTTCTCCTTGCAGCTTCACAACTGCCCTGGCTTCCTGGCTACTGCTGCTGCTGTCTGCTCACACACACACAGACACAGACATACACACACATGTTCTCTCTCTCTCTCTTACACACACAGACACACATTCACACACTCACATGCTAGACCCTTCTATGCAGCTTGTCCGTTTTTACACTTGTATTAGAACTCTCCTGCGTCACTCTTGGCCATTTTCTTGCATTCGGTTGCTTTTACTCTTTTTAATTTAGATCAGTATTTGATTTTATTTTCATTTTCCAGTCTACTTAGGGGCTCTTGCACAGTGCATAATTTAGCCAAAATGTTTTTCTTGTGGAGACAGTAGCTAACAATTCCCATCACAGACTGGCTTGTGCATACTCCTCGGGAGACCTAAGCCTGGCTCCCCTCCCACTGCAGTTCTTAAAATTGTGGATAAGAGATCCAGCTTTCTCATTCTGGATACCTACTTACTGCTCATGGAAGAAGGGGTGCCCTGCCCAGCCCCAGCTGCTAAGCTCGCACCTCCTGTCAAAAAGTCCCAGGACATGCACGACGAGAGGAGCAAGCTGGTGAATGAGTATGCATGTCGAGTGCTGGAACTTCTGGGGATGGGGCATCGCCTGTTTGTGCCTCGGCTTCTGGCGGTGAGACTGTTTTTCATTGAACTTCATTTGTAGGGAATCTATCTCCCTCTGTGAAAATCCCTTGTATCCTTGGAAAGGCTTGTGGTTTCTTGTTTTCTTCTCCTTATCCCCGCTGCACTGAGAAGGGAATGCTGAGTGGCCACTGCCGTGAGGCTCTTTCCAAGCCTGGTCCACGCCACTCCTTAATTGGCTAGAGGAGATCATGGCTCTTTTCTCAGAGTAGTGGCATTATCTCTGTGGCAACAAAAATGATTTTCTGGCTGGCTAGGCTCAGCGGTAAAGCAGAGTACACAGGTGCTTGATAATAGGCATTCTGTTATGTCTCCAAAGAGTTAAATTTTGTAACACATTAATGCCACTTATCTAGACTATGTATTTTGCTTTCTAACCTTTCCGTTTGATTGCCAATTTGATTTGCTTTTTCTGGTAGGAGGTTTTTTTCCCCTAAAAATCCTTGGTTATAAGACTGTAGATTTGTCTCCTGGAACGACTGAATTGTGTACCTATGAAATGGCTTAAAGCTCTTGAGCCTGTGCTGTGGATCCGGAAAGTCTGTCTTGCTTGTTATTTGATATCCTGAAAAAATAAAAAATCACCCTTCCTCATCTTCTAGCAAGGGTTAAAATTAAGTACCCATTGGTACAGGAAGCATTGCCCGTTTCTCTTCAGTGGTTTAGGAACTATACCCAGCAACTGTTCTGTAATGTAGTTGGTCTATAGTAGCTCTTTACCATTATTTGGTAGTTGAACAAGAATAATTTAGCCTTGTCTGTTTTATATACAATGGAGTTTAATACCATTGCAAACTGTTCCCTTCTTATGGTTCTCTCATATTCTAGTATTTTCAGTACAATATTTACTTGACTGAAACTTAACTCTTTTCTCCTGCATTTCTCTTTACAGTATAGCACATCTTTGTTTATGCTTATCTTTACAATTACTAATTCAGTTGTCATGTATGTATTTTCATGCAAATATAATCTCTCCTGTATTATTGTAATAGACATGAGATAGCCATATACATGAGGGATTTTCCACCCCTGAAGAATGTCTGTTCATCATTGCAAGACAAAGTTAGATGCAATATCTAGTGTGCAGTTACAGGGGGGTTATTTTCAAGAAATATAGTTCCTTTGTCATTTAAGTAAGAAATAAAATTAATCCAATATATGTGTTTTAATGCCCAGGTGAGCTCATCAGTGCTCACTTGAATTTTGCTTTCCCTGCATCACATTATTTTTTTAATATAGGAGAAAACTGAAGATTCATGATTCATTAGAAAGGAGATCTTTAAAAAAAAAAAGTAGAATAAGAAGGCTGTTATTACAAGAACTTTGACATGAAGAATTGCTAAAGGCATATTTCACAAATTCTCTGTATCACTTTGAGGAATCGGTTTGGGGCCAATATATTTCCATATTCTTAAAGACTACTCAACTTTGTGACTCAAAGGCGTCCACTGGTAACTTTTCAAAATCTCTTTGGCATTTACATTTACAGTGTTTTGAAGAAAAACATAAATTGATAACCAAAAGAATCTCTCATGCTCAAATCTGCCACTATTTTAAAAAATATATATCAGCAATAAAATCCACAGGGAGTTGGGTTTACATGTCCATATCTTTGGAAGGTCATATATGCTTGTATATTAAAACTGTACACAGTCCATTTGGTTGCCAGATTAGGTTCTGAGATAGTGTATTCCTCAAGTTATTTTAGGCTCTAACACTCAGAACCTAGCTAATAATGTCCCTTGCAGTACATGTGAAAAGCATATGCTGGGTTATCTATAGAATAATTTGGAAATCTCTGACTTTGTTATACATAGTTACACTTGAAAGATTATTGGTAGAACCAGAGTACTCTACGTTTTGGGAAATTGCATGTCCTTTAATTAGCAATATGGCTGTGGATTGGAATCTGCTATTGAATGAGTTACTGCTCAAGTTCAGCATGTTTACCAGGGAGAAGTACAGTTGTTCAGCCTTGTGTTATTGGACTGGCTAATGATGCAGGATCAATGGCTAATCTGCACAGGGTGGTCCTAAGAGAAATCCTGCCATATACAATATATGCAGTCTTTCCATTACCAGTCAAGAGGGCAAGCACTCAAGTTTAAGAAATTACTGTGTCTTTGTTGTACTTCTTCAGTTAAGTTTTAAACATGAAATAGGTGTGGACTTAAACACATGCAAACACTTATTTTACTTTAAAGATCCCAGTAATTTTTTATGTAAGATGTTAACATTTTTAAACCAGTAAATAAATGAAGATTTATGAAGGCAGTGTTGTAGATTTAAACTCTGAGCCTTATTTATTGTTCACTGATTTACAGAGGGACCGTCAAACTAGTAGAACACTGTGCTTCTATAACTCTTGGTTGGTATCAGCCTACTGATTAAATAGGGGATGCAGATTTGGGATTTTTGCTTATTGTTCTTCAAAGGTGCATTCAGTGAAGTACAAGTTCTCTTTAATAAATTAGGGAAAAGTATTTCATTTTAAATATTACCACCAGGCATACATTCTGTGTGCAGACTCACCAAGTACACATTTCTTTGATAAAATTAAAATACCAAAGCAAGAGACACAAATATCCCAGACTCCAGAAAGTAATGTCTTCCTTTTCTAAAGCCTTTGCTTCGAAATGACTGTCGAACCTCTAAAAATATTTCTCAGGTGAAAAGAAATCTGTTAGACACTACAACTAAAGGAAGTAATAGCCACTGGGGTGAAAATAGTGAGGGTAAGAAAGAGAATCATGTCTAGATTTTTTTTTTCCTCCAAATAGTCCCCAGAAAGAATCAAATCTAGAATTTGCTGCTTGTAAGAAAGACTTAACATCCAAGAATAGTGGGCGGTTTGAAATAGAAGCATCTGGAGCTAACTCTCAAACGTTAGAACTGTTTCCACCCACCCTGCCACCTTAAAAAAAAAATCACTTTAAAATGTGATGCTCTTGCACTGAATTTTTCAGTGGGAAAAACACATTCAAAATGGTGTCAGCAGTGGCACATGGCCAGAGTCCATAGTCTGTGTGAAATTTGGAGAAAGAAGAAAACTTTTACTCTGCCCATGTTCAAAATCTCCCTTTTCCCTCTGGATATTGGGGTTTTTTGTTGTTGGTGGTGGTTTGGTTGGGTTGGATTTGGTTTTCTTATTTTTTAGTATTTAGTATGACATAGGAAGTTATCAGATCATTATATAATATTAGTGTTGGATATGGTTTTAATACTGCAGGTCTGGATGCTTTCCACAGTGAATCCAAAGGACTCTCAGGTCAAGGAGGGTGTGTTTGTATGTGTGTATGTCCCTGTGTGTGTGTGTGTGTGTGTGTGTATACACATACACAAATACTTCAGCTGTCCTTTCAGTAGCCATTTTAAGTTTCCATTTGATGAAATTTCTTATGTTGTGAAAATGCCTCCTATGTTTTTATTTTAATTTATAGACTTTCTTAAAATATTAATTTTAAACAAGTATCAAAGAACAAAGGAGATAGTACATCTACCATTTTTACCTCTGTTGCTAATAGATACAAGGATTGCTCACTAAAGAGAGATTACAACTCTTAAAAGAAGTCAAAGACCCCAAGTACAAAAGTTGCATATATACTTCTAATGCAACCCTATAACTTGATTTTTATATCAAAATAAATCTTAAATCAACGTCCTAATTTACATTTCATATATTTTTATTTTTTAATACTGGATATGCAGTAAGTGGAGCCTTTTGAATTCATTGAATAAATTTATGTTGCTGTCTGCTGTGTGCCAGGCAATTTGCTTAATTTATTTTATTGGGCTCTGAGTGCAAAGGATACTTACATTAACTTCCTACTTATCTTTCTGGATATTTCTTCCTACTTACTTAGAAGGAAGTAAAAATTCCTTCTAGGTATCTTCAACTGATCAGGTAATCGTTTTATATAATTTATATTCAAATGAAGAAAGAAATAGTGTTGCCTTTGTGTAATTGGTAAACATATTCTGCATCATCATTTAAAAGTATTTGACAAAGTTCAGAGAGCATAAGTTAGGTGTTGGTTGAGCCACTAATTTTCAAAAGTTTTCCTTTATACTTATTTAAAAGCTGGTAGAGTTTTTTTCCTTTATTTTACAATGAAAGAAAATATGTCTTTGCCTATTAAAATTTCTATAATTCTGGTCTTTATGGTCTTCTGGCTAACGTTACTTCACAAAAGTTGGAAAAGTAGTTATATTTTCCTTATTTTACTGTTCTCTCACTACTGTTCTGAGAGAATTGTAGAAAAACTAAGAATTTCCCAGTTGAAGAACAGCCTTTCCAGATTAAATGACTTCTTCTAGCCTGATGGGACTATGTAGTGGAGCAGAGATGGATAACGATATTACGGAAGTCAGCACAATCTCTTTTTGGTACTTGATTTGGCCCTTGAAATGTTGGTCTGTCTTTTAGGGGTACGTTTTTAAAGCCTTGGATCTTATCATTGTAAGATCATTCATTAAGCCTTTTTCACTGTCCAGGTAGAGGATTAGTATTCATATAATAATAATAAACTCAGTTGTAATCATTAATGAAGTTATCTCCACAGCCAGCTCATTAATAATTAGTATGTGTAAGAACTGGTCCTGTAACTATAGTTGAAGCCATGTTTTAATTTCATAGAAAGCACCCTACTTCATGTGTGGGAAGCATAATATTTTGGACTAATGTTTTATTAATGCTTGACATTTGTGAGGTGTATATATTTAACAAATAATGTCTATCATATGATTCAGATTTTAAGTATATGGGTTGTGTGTATGTGTGTATTTATGTGTGAAGGGATGGGAAAAAGACTATAAATAATGTAACAAAATGCTAATAGTGTTTATCTCTGCGTGATGGAACCATATATCAGGCTTTAAAAAATTCTTTTTTCTGTGCAGCGAATATATATTACTTTCAGAATCAGGAAAAAAAATGTGTGACCTCACTATATAGATACACACACACAAATACAAATTATGATAAGTTCTTAGTGAGGCATCCAAATCCGTGTGAAGCAAGAAGTCTCTCCCTCAAGTACAGAAGGAAAAACCTCTCCAGTACAATGGCATCAGAAAATGTAAAGTTAGCCCTATAAGCTTATAATCTGCTTAGAGTTTTACAAAAGCATTTGAAGTGATACTTAATGATTATGGAAGTCTCTTTAAAAACTGGAGGATAAAAGCTCATCAGAAAATATTACTGCAGGTTGTCTTTTACTAGAAAACTAGTAAGCAAGATTTATGTTTATGATTTTTTGCTTATTTGCAATATTTTCTTTCATTCACAATGAAACTAGCTTTATTGCAGCCCAGGAGAAGCATGAAGGTGCTTACAACTTAGACTGCCTACTTTATGGAATTAAAAATGTCAGTGAGATCAAAGCACTGTTTTTTAGCCACTGAAATGACACCGTTTGAGCATATTTGAGCAACACGAAAGCTATCATCCCTTATATTTGTTTTGGAGTTCACAAAGTACACTCATATGCTTTAACTTAGTTTATTCTCAAATATTGGAGGTTAAGGTTACTCCCATTTCAAAGACGGGAAAACTTTGGCGACTTACGCAGCACCATGAGTTAGGCAGAGTTGGAATTAGAATGAGTTTATTCCAGGGTTGTCAGAGCTTCACTCTCAAGGGCTAAACTGAGTTGAGCAAGCCATGCAATCTGAAAATCATCAATACAAAATGTCGTAAAAAGCAGCTACCGGGGGCTCTGGCTTCTGGCATCCAGAGGACTCAATCTGAGGTAGGCTTCAGCTCCAGATAGGTGGGGAGCTTCTTGCTGCACCTAACTTGAGACTACAACCTCCTCCAAACAGCATCTCTGTGCACATGGCCATTCTTACCTGGACTGGGGTTGAATGCATGAGGATGTGTGATTCACCACCCTTGATTCTAAACTTTCAGTTTTTGTATGAGCTCAAAGGCTGGGCCTGAAATAAGGCTTTGAGAGTATTAGAAAATTAGGCAACCATATTGCTGCCTGCAAACAAAAGATTGTTCTCATCATGTTGGAACATCTCTTCCCAGGTAACTAGAGGTTACTCATACTGAAAATAGAAGAGGTGCTTTCAGAGTAGTGGGGAATGGGTTAATCCTGTTTCCCTACAAGCTATAAGGAGTCTGCTTGAATTTTCTCAATGATTACCAGAGAATTGGTCATCAGAATCAGTATTACTGGTGAAAAGGGAAGACTAGGGATGTGGAATGTCTAGTATAACTTGGAGCCGGATACTTTCTGAGTAACTCAACAGTTGATGTTTTAGTTGGAGAGGCCCTCTTTAGAGCTGAAGTAATTTTCATTAACTGCCTTTCCCATCTAAAATAAGGTGAGCTGATAGCACATTGTCAAGCTAAACATTCTCTCCACCACTTATTGCCACCATGTTTCAGTGTCTCTAAGGAAGGTACAAATTTGAGATGTACTGAAGGTTTTTTTTCATTGCCACTGTTAGCCTTGCTCTCTTTTCTGATTACTAGTTTGTGGTCCTAAAACTGGACTAATCTAGATCCTTGTGAAATCACTTGGCATATGAATTAAGACATTATTTTATTTTACATGTTTCTGATAAAAAGGAAGGAGAAAAGATGAAATGTATGTATATAGAATGAGAGAAGAGAATAGATTTCATTCATTTGTTAAATTTTTATTGAGTACCTACTATCTGCTAGGCTTAGTTCTTATCACTGTAGATACAGCAGCAAACAAGACAGACAAGACTCTTTCCCTTATGAGGGGAGGGAGGGGAACAGACATAAAACTGGAAAGTGACTTGGTAAAGGGTGGGCTGGAGGGAGGAGTTTGTAGGTACTCAAAGAAGGTCTCACTCAGATCTTACATTTAAGCTAACATCTAGATCACAAAAAGCTGCTATCATTATGAAGACCTGGGAGAAAAATATTCCAGGAAGAGGGAACAGCAAGTATAGTAACCTTCAGTTAGGAATAAACATGGTGTTCAAAAAACAGAAAGAAGGCCATTGTACCTGCAACTTGAGAACAAGGAGGGAGAAGTGGTTCAACATGTTGGAGGGGAAGGCATGGGCTCCAAACCATGGAAGGTCTTGTAGCAATGATAAGGATTTTAGATTTTATTCTGAGCACAATGGAAACCATTGGAAGACTTTAAACAGAGGAGCTACATGATCTGAATCGTGCTTTAAAGAGCATTATCTTGCTGCTGTCAGGAGAATGAACTGCAGGGATCAAGAGCAGAAACAGGGAGGCCAGTTAGGAGGAATACTACAGTGGCCCAGTTGAGAGATGAAAAGGGCTTGGACTAGGGTGGGGATGACAATAGCTCAGGCCCTGTTGTGAGCACAAATTTCCCAGACATCTTTATACACTTTCAAATGCAGTCTTTAAGGATAATCAGCTTGGTGTTTGAATTTAAATAAATTTACATTTTTAACTAGTATGTAGTTCTGTAATTTCTAGATGCTGTGGTATTTTATTTTATTACTACAGTTTTTGACAATCAAGAACTGACTGTTAAGACATCTAATTTCTTTTTGGCTTACTTGTATGTACCCAGTCTGCTTGAGTCTATAATATATATCCAAGTGTTTGCCAAATGTTTATTAAAATGTTTATTGTCTTTCTGACTACAAAAGCTTTACTGCAGAAAATACAGCAAAATATAAAGAAGAAAATCGCCCATGATCTTACTGTCCAGAGAAGCATTTTGTTTTCTTTCAAATTTTCTTTCTATGCATGGTTATATTTATTTCCAAGTGGTTGTTCTTTTTGAAAGAAGTGAATTTTGCAAGCAAGAGTTCCCATAACCAGTTCAGTAATTAAGTGGTTTATTTCAGTTGTTTTTTCTTAGCATTCTTTAAGGTGTGAGGTAAGCTTATTTTCCTAAACTGAGCTGCTGCTGTCATTAGTTGTACAACCATCCTCCCATTAGCTGTTTATTATGTAACTCTGATGTGCTTTGATTACATTGTCTTTGTTTTCAACTAGCTTTATAATAATGCCCTTAAAATGCCCATCAAGCCAAAGTCACAGATTAGTCCCAGAATTTAATTCTTTTTCCTTTATAGCCTTTTTCTTTTCTCAGAACAGCAACCTCATAAATTTTGCCAGATTCCAACATTGTAGTCTTCAGGTGATACAAGTGAAATATGTTAGTTTGTTAATCCATTCTTATATTGCTGCTTTAACTAAGACTTATGGTGACTTATTTCAAACTTGTACGGAATAGGGTAGAAATCTTTTCCTAAAAAATTCTGGAACCAATCTAAATCTTGGCTATAAAAATGCATTCAGGAAAATAGAAATTCTTTTGCAATGTATTTGTCCTGAATGCAGACTAAAATGTAATGATGATTCTTATTGATTATTTTGCAGACCTCAAAGGAAGATCTGCTGCAGGCTGATTTTGAAGGTGCTTTAAAGTTCTTCAGAGTTCAACTTCCAAAGAGATATAGGGCAGAGGAGAATGCAAGAAGATTAATGGAGCAGGCATGCAATATTAAGGTAAGATACGTGAATTTGTATAAGAAAGGGGTAACTTCAATGTGGGAAAACATAAAAACATGGAAAATTATGTAAAAGCCTTCTATTTGTTGCTGAGATTTGAGTATGTTTAAGGTGATATTGTGTATGAACTAGTTTCTCCCAGATTTTTTGTCATACTGGTATGTATATAGTAGCTTAACCTAATAGGACTCAGAGTGAAAGTTAGCAGATTCTGATTATAACAATAGGAAGACAACCATTAATCTTATAGGTGGTCTCTAGAATGGGCTTCTATGATAGTGGTTTCCATAGCAGCAGACTTAGTATTTAGTTTTTACCATCTGTTTTAAGATTATTTAGGACAAAGCAAGAAAAGCCTGCTCAGGCAATGCTTTCCTTCCTCTAAGGGACCTGGAAAACTGAGTGTTGATCTGCCCATTCCCATCCCACACACGTCAAATGTCAGTGGATCCACTGGAACTTGTCATAAGTCTGATAAAACCAAACACATTTTATAAGCTAATTTGAAATTGAAATATCTATCCAGACAGTTATGCTATTAAGATGAGAGCACATTTCTAAAAAATGTAGAACCAATTTACTAATATTAATTATTATAACTCTGGAATATACCAGGGGACCTTCTCACATAGCTGTGACATATAAAATCTGTGACATATAAATATATGTTTGTTTCGTGAACAAAACAAAACAAAGATTCCTGCGCTTATGAACCTTACATTCCTGCAGCATGAAACAGACAATATTAACAGAAAGAAAAAAGAATATATTTAGTATATTAGAAGGTGATAAATAACTATGAAAAAAGAAAATGACAATCAAGATAAAGAGATGGGATTGGTTGAGGGAGGGAAGGTAGCAATTGTTATTGGGTAGTCAGAGCAGACCTCATTAAGAAACTGAAGGAGATGAGGTGTTAGTTGTGTTGATGTCTCTGGGAAGAGCATTCCAGGAAGAGGCAATAGCCAATTCAAAGGCCTTGGAGCTAGCTCAGGTCTGGTGGGTTTGCAGAACAAACAGCAAGGTCAGTATAGCTGGAGTGAAGTGAATGAAAGGGAGAGTAGTAGGAAAAGAGATTAGAGAGTTCACAAGAGCCATTGCAGTGTTTCCACTGGAGGAGTGACATGATCTGAGGTTTATTAAAGGATCAGAGGGCTATTTTGTTAAAAACACACCACAGGAATGTGAAAGTAGAAACAGGGAGACCAGATGGGAGAGTTTTGCACTAATCCTCTTGAGAGATGATAGATTGAACCAGGTGATAGCACTGCAGATGATGATAAGTGGTTGGAACCTAGATATATATTGAAAGAGAACCAACAGAATGTTATGATATATTAGACGTGGGTGTAAAAGAAAAAAGAAAAGTCAAGATGACTCCAAGGTTTTTGGACTGAACAACTAAAAATTAGAGTTGCCATAGTCTTATTAAATACATTAAAATGGACTTTGACATAGACATTATTTTGACATAGGCACCATACTCACTGTAACACTTTTTTTTGTTGTTTTGAAATTCAGCCTCTTTTTAAAAGTAAACTATAAATGTTTTTTAAAAAGTAGAATTCAGTGCTGAAGGTAAATAACTGAGCAGGGAAAAAAAGTATATATTGTCCTTCAAATGAGTCATGTCTTCAGAGAGATCATTTTTAAAAAATTTAAAGAAAGGTGGACCTCTAAAGCCTTTGTCCTGAAATACAAATTCTTTAAAGCCTTCAGGGCTGATTATTTTATTTGGTTAGACTTAATGACTAAGCCTAAGTCACATTTGTCTATAGACTTCGAAAATGTATTTCAGTGGGCAGAGTGCCTTTGGCTGAATTTTGTGGGTGGTGCATTTTAAAGGTAGGCTTTGGCCAGTTGCTTGTTCCAGAGCTGCCAGAAAGAAGTATGTAAGTTGAAGCAATGCTGTACATAGTTTCAAAGGAAATTAACAGCATTGGCAAGTCAGTGAGGATGAAAAACCCATGGAAATGATCCAAAAATATGAAAGCAGGGAAAGTTTTTTTCCTATATAGTTTATGAAGTTCCTCTAAGGATAGAGGTAGCTAACAAATATTGTTCCAGTTTGCTAATGCTGCTGTTTGCAAAACACCAGAGATGGATTGGCTTTTATAAAAGGGGGTTTATTTGGTTACACAGTTACCGTCTTAAAGCCATAAAGTGTCCAAGGTAACACATCAACAATTGGGTACCTTCACTGGAGGATGGTCAGTGGCGTCCAGAAAACCTCTTAGCTGGGAAGGCACATCTGGTGTCTGCTCCAAGTTCTGGTTTCAAAATGGCTTTCTCCCAGGATGTTCCTCTCTAGACTGCAGCTTCTCAAAAAGGTCATTCTTAGTTGCTCTTGGGGCATTTTATCCTTTCTTAGCTTCTCAGGAGCAAAAGTCTGCTCTCAAAGGCCGTCTCCAAAATGTTTCTGTAAGCTGCAGCTCCTCTGTCAACTCCTGTGCATTCTTCAAAGTATCCCTCTTGGCTGTAGCAAGCTTGCTCCTTCTGTCTGAGCTCATGTAGTGCTCCAGTGAACTAATCAAGGCCCACACTGAACGGGCAGGGCCACACCTCCATGGAAATTATGTAATCAGAGTAATCACCTACAATTGGGTGGGTTGCATCTCCATGGAAACACTCGAAGAATTACAATCTAATCAACACTGATACGTCTGCCCACACAAGATTGCATCAAAGATAATGGCATTTTAGGAGACATAATACATTCAAACTGGCACAAATGTCAAGCCAGAACCATGGAATCTGAGAAAGAGACACATGTTAGGTATGTCAGAAAACAAGTACAAAATATGATCTGACTGGACTCAGAGTGATTTATTTAGACATGAACTGGTAGATATGAATACTAGAAACAAAGGAATAATAAGGTTTTATTTTTACGTTATCTAAGGAAAGTACCTTTTTCCTAGATGTTTAAAACACAGAATACCTGTACCTATGATTGGGAGTGGATGACTGTGAGGGAAAATTAGGAGAAGAAAGACAAGAGTAGTACAGTACTCAGGAATTATGCTGGGACTAGAATGCAGGTCTCTAGCTCAAAGGCTTATTTTTTTTTATGACTGAGGCCTAAATTTTGAAGTAACTTTTATATCAAGACCTCTACCACACATACATACACACTTGCATATATATAGATATATATATAACTGAAGAGTTACCTACCCTTATAAGATGTGCTGCAATATTTTCTCTTCTCCTCTATTTTATTCTATTTCATTTTAAACTTCTTCTCCACCCCAAGAAAATCCTCAAACCAAAACGCTGGTTACTACCCACTAAATCAGTTTCACACCAGCTTGCATTTTTGAAAAAAACGCTAAGACCTATCCCATTGTTTCTACCACCTTCCCTCTTCCCTATTCTGATACACCGCAATCAGTGAAAGGCCATGGAGGATGAGGTGTTACAATGAATAATGGAAGCGGGAATGTGGGCAAGGAAGTGAGTCATAGTGCCATCATCATGGTGGTATATGCCAGCAGTCGGCAGCTTTAGGAGATGATGAACTTTCAGACCCAAGCAGTGTGGTAGACAAAGCATTCATGGCGCAAAGGTGACTGTGGGCATGGGGAAGGGCAAAAAATGTGAACGCACGATTTCCTATCCGCAGCCTATTTAGGATTAAGGACAGAATTTCTGTCAAAAGTTATAAGATTTTCTTTTTTTTTTTTGGATTTTAATTATTTTCAAAGTTAGTACTCTTGTGTATAGTTTTATCTTCTTTGAAAAGCATGTTCTCACTTAATTACTCAAAAAAATGAGTCACTTTCCTCTAATTTTAAGAAACTTGATAAGCAGTGATTTCAGTGAATTGACTGGTTTTAAAAGAGATGCAGCAGCTATAGGTACAAAATTACTGGTGAGAGATATTTGGCATTCTCTGTGGTTTATTTCTGTGAGTATATCAATGGTATTTATTAATAAAGAAAATTGGGTTGGATAAAGAACTCTTTACTTCTAAAATCTGTGTAACATTAAACATCAGGAACATTTTTTGATAGATTCTAAACTGTTAATTTAAATAACTTGATTTTAAGTTATTCTAATTGGCTCTGCCCCCGTGGTTCCAACCAGGCTAAAATCAGAAAATATGTTGACTGATCAAACTTGACTTTGAATAGTCATTTGACTACTTAATTTTCAAACCAAGACCTAAATGAGAAACAGTTAAAGAAAAGTACCTAATATTACTATCCTGACTTTCCCAAGGAGTCAACTTTTATTGGATCCCATTATTAGTTTACCTTACAGTTAAAAATCCTGCTATCAAGGAAATACCTGAAACTGTCGAGCTGCAACCCAGTAGACTTGATTCTTAAAGACGATTGCATAACTATGTAGCTTACATGGTGTGACTGTGCGATTGTGAAAACCTTGTGGCTCACGCTCCCTTTATCCAATGTAAGGAAAGATGAGTAGAAAAATGGAGACAAAAGTTAAATGAAAAATAGGATGGGATGGGGGGAAAGAAATGTTTTAGGTGTTCTTTTTTACTTTTATTTTTATTTTTTTTTTGGAGTAAGGAAAATGTTCAAAAATTGATTCTGGTGATGAATGTACAACTATATGATAGTACTGTGAATAATTGATTGTACACTATGGATGATTATAGGGTATGTGAATATATCTCAATAAAACTGTATTGAAATAAATAAATAAATGAAAATAAATTTTTAAAAATTAAGAAAAATAAAAAATACTGCTAGCACTGTAAAGCTTCTTAAAGTTGGATCTTGGCTTAAGGGACTCTGAATCACCAGAAATTTGAATTTCTTTATATGAGCTTCTAAGCATTTTGTTTTTCTTAGTAAGATAATATAATAGCTTTCATTGGATTATTAAAAGGAATTCAGTGACTCAAAAAAAGTTAGCCTTCGTACTAATGGCATAATCCCCAGCCTTTTAAGCAAATTGGTACTTCTATAAAGCATTGAATTTATGAATAGGATACCTATATATATTCAAGTGCATATTACACATATTCTTTTTAATTATTCCTGATCTGATTGCCTGTTTTTCTACATATTTTTTCAATACCATTTATGTTATATTAGGTTAAATTGATGACATTGCATTTTTGTTAATTTAAAAACTGTCAATATTTGAAGTTTTATAGAATTTAATTCAATTTTTCATGTCTTCTTGTGGTTCAAATAGGTTCTGTGTATATGAATGATGAAATATTAAAAAATTTGGTCTTTCAAATATAATAAGCTTCATTTAGCTGACATTGCTCTGATAAAATTAAAAAGATAAATTAGAAGAATAAAATAAGTTATTAGTATGTTAGTATTACATGTATCTTAGTTCTATGGCCATGTAAACCTTTCCTTGAGAATTACTCTCCAAAGGCTGGAAAGCAAGTTGTTCATTGTTGTTATTGTTGTTGTTGTTGTTGTTGAAGATGATTTTTATTTGGAATAATGTTGCAAGTTGTGAGGGACCACGTTAGTAGCGATGTTCATAAGCACGTCACCCAAAACATTGTTGGTAGGTAGATCTTTGTAATAGAATGTTTTAAAATATAGATTAGCCAGTTTCTTTTTATTTTATTAGTACAATAATTTGACTAAAATTAAAACTATGAAATCTGTCCTTAACATAAAAGATGGGAATTAGGAAAGAAGAGTCCTTTACTGAGTGCCTATTATGTGCCAGGAATTCTGCAACAGGATTTCTCAGAGGAAGTGAGAACTAAGATGAAACCTAAAAGATCAGCAGGAGTTAAGGAGTACAGGGTGCAGGGGGAAGGATGTTCCACACAGAGATATATAGAGGCCCAGAGGAGAGCAAGCATGGATTTGTCCAAGGCCTGAAAGTAGTTCGTGGCTGACAAGTAGGGTGTGAGGAGGGAAAGGAAATGAGGGGAGTGGATAAGAAAGGGGACTGGAGAGAGAAGCAGGAGCCGGACAGCCTGTGCAGAGGTATGTGATTTGGATTTCATCCTGAGGGCAATAGGAAGCACTGAGGGATTTGAAATAGGAGACAGAAATGATCAGATCTGTGTTTTAGGAAGGTCATTCAGGCTACTATGTGGAGAATGAATTGAAGGGGTAAAACAGACCACTTCAGAAGCTGTTGCAATAATCCAGGTGAGAAATGATCACAGTATTTGTTATGGGATAGAGAGCTGCAGACACACTCTGGAGGTCTCTCAACAGGTCTTGGTGGTTAAATGTGAGCATTGGGGTAGGGGAGGAGAGCAGGGAAGGCACTCAGGATTCTCATTTTTGGCAAGTTGGTGGTAGCCACACTGAGACAGGGAACAAAAAAAGGAGAACAACTTAGAGGGGTAGAAGATAATGAGTTATGTTTTGGACATGTGCAGATTGTGGTGAATATCCACAAACTCATATTCAATTAGATGGAAATATCCAATAGGCAGATAAATAATGTAAGTGAGATCTAAGCTAAATGTAGACATTTGAAAGTCATCAGTATTGAAACCTTGGAAGTGGGTGAATTCTCCTAGGGAAGCAAATAAAATGAGCAGAGAGGATGGTTGAGGATAGAATAGATGTATTAACATGTAAAAGACTGACCCAGGGATAGAAGCTGGTGTAACTGAGAAGACAGAAGTACACTCAGGGGAGTGTGAAGTGCAAACACTAAGGGAAAAGGTGTTTGTTTTCAAGAAGAAAGGAGTGAATGTGCCAATGATACTTAGAGGCATGTGAAGTCACTAAGGAGTGGAAAGTGGCCATTTACAGTATTTAACAACAAAGCCTTCCTTGATGGCCTTAGGGAGAGTAGTTTCAGTGGTGTAATGAAGTATATAAGCCAGTGACACTGATTCAAAGGATAAATAGGAGGTGAAGAAATGGAGAAAGGAAGAAGAGACAGCTCTTCAGAGAAGCTTAGTATGATTGGGGGTGTGAGGTAGGGTGGGGGGTGAGGGATGGAGGAAACAGCCACAAGCCAGAGAGAGTAAGTATAAGAGGGATAAGAGGACAGGATGTCGATAAGGATTTTTTGGAGGTTGGGAAAGATTTGAGTGTTTAAATGATTAAAAAACAAAAAACAAAACAAACAAAAAAAACTCAGTTAATCTTTTTATCTTTTTTTCCTTATTGAACATCTACTATATTCCAGGTACTGTGCTAGAACCAGGGGTACAAGGTTGAGCAAAAGCAGATATGTTCCCTGAACTCAGGTGAATGTGCAGTTTGGTGAGAAGGAAATTGAGGATATCCCATTTAAAAATTTCTGTTAAGCAAGATTTAGAATGAAGGGGATGTCATAGGTGGTTTGAAAAAATATTGAAAAGTTTTTAAATGGACATTTTACTGAATGGGAAAACACAACAGACTTGCTGGGCTACATTGTTAGAGGTTGGCCAGTATGAAGCAAAGGCCAGGAAAGGGTATGCTAATAAAATGACTCTTGGGCCAGGGAGGAGCAGAGGGGAGATTCCCTGATTTGTAGCTTTTGCCAATATCCATGGTGTAAATACTTCTATCATGGCCAATTTTAAGCTACTGATGACTTAACTGGTTCACAGAATTTCTGGATATTTAACAGTACTTTTCCTGAGCTGGTAGTTGCTGACTCCAATGCAACACAGAGCTGGGGAGTTGGGGTTTAGTAGTAGGAGAGTGGTGGACATGATGATTAACGGAGTCTAGTGGAGAAGCAAGTAAAGACGGATGGGGACTGAAAGACCTTAAGTAAAAGGAGGCAAGGAGGGGAACAAAGAAGTGTTGAACTCCATGAACAGGAGGTATGTGGAGGAGGAGATTAAATCACTTGTGGTGGTTACCCAAGGGAAAAACATCTCATTTTTCATAAAATTCTTGTATTTTACAGGCAGTTTAGTGACATTAGAAATTAATACCAACCGGTGCTCAAATTTTTCACTTGTCAGCTCAGGTTAATTACTGGTAGCACCAATTGCTTTTTTGGCATCCACAGCCAGCACCTATGGATCAGTGCCACCATCACTTCCATTTTACTCTGATCATTCTACCAAAGATTTGAAATGCATTGTAGGAGGAATAAACAAAAATGGCAGAGGCAGTTAGATCAGAGGAAATGATGAGGGCCCCTAGAAGCCAAAAGCTGAGTCCTGATCTGGTGTCTTCCTCACACACCAAAATGGTCTTCCCACCTCATGCTGGAGAGGTAGGCACCAAGGACCAAAATATTACCATGGTAACTACTTACTCTGAAAATTCTAAGCTCTGCTGCAGCTCTGTTACCTATATGCTGTGCTGGACAATTCTGTACTCTCCAGAGGAGATTAATACCATTTGGTTTTGCCTCTCACAAACCATGTTTTTAATAAAAGGTAGTGATAAATTTGTTTACCTAGAAATTTAATATTTTCCCCACAAACCTCCATATTTACAACCATGGACTTGAATTTAACTTTTTGGAAAAAACTTTCAAACTATGGCAAAACTATAAAGAACATTTGTACTAAAAGCAATTTACTTTATCTCTAATACCTTCTAATTTCTCTTTGTTATTTATTGCTGGCTATTCAATGTACTCTCCCAAATAGAGGCTTTCTTTGAATTAGCATTGAGGCCCCACAGAAGCTTTTGATATCTCAATGGATCTAAAATTTGTACCCTGATGTGCCCCAGTGAAAAGGTTCATTTCTGATGAAACCACATCTTATGATGTTCCTTTCCTATAAATACCTCTGTACATTGACAACTGTGATTGAGAATATTTGGCTTAAAGTGTTATAATCTTTTGCCAGGGAAATGTTTATGTTATAGAAAACAGAAATGTCATAATTCACTGATAATGAGGTAGTTTCTATATCAAAACATTTGCCTCTTCTGAAGCTTCTAGTAATATTCATAATCTTTAGTATGCCTCAGATTTGAGGCATTATTTGCTTTTTGTTCTGTCATTTCCCAATGAAGAAAATATGTAAATGCTGGATATGCTCCCAAACAGTTGAAAACAGGTAGAAAAAATAGAGTATAGCTCCAGATGCCCAGGATCAGGCACTTCTTTTTTTTTTTCTGTTTGCCCAAAATTTATTTTATAAGAAAAACTTCTTTGGTTTTAAAAAAAAAAAGGAATAAAGGCCTGGGAGCAGTGTGATGAGCCCAGCTGGAAAGAGGCCTGTTAGTGGGCATTGCTGTACTCCTCTAAAGCCTGGGTACCTGTTTAAGGAGGGAAAGCAGGAACCCTGGGGCAGGGGGAGGCGGATGGTTCTCAGTGACTGTGCTGACCACTGTAACCTGCTGGCACAGGTCCCCCGGGTATAGAATAAGGGCCCAAAGCCTCTAAACCTAGCTCTGGGACTACCTTTGCTGGGCCCCATCAAGACCTCTGCAGAAGGAAAAGGAAAGAAGAAAAAACAGGTAGCAGAAAAAATTTAACTTTTATAGCTATTCTTAATCAGTTAGAATGCATTTGTCTCCTTTATTTGTTCCTGCCATTTTATTTTAACATTATACTTACTTCTGTCTGTCATTTTATCAGTCAAAGAGAGAGCCACATAGACGTTTTAAATTAACTTCATGGGTGAACTGGGATTTGTATCATGACTTACTCTTGTTTTCCCAGATGCTTAAACAAATACTATGTAATGGTTGGCTTAGCACAGGAATTTATTGGCTCTATGGTTGCAGAGGCTAGAAGGCTTGCTTCCTTCTGGGAGTAGGTATCTTCTGGCTGGCTGGCAATCTTTTGGGTTCCTTGGCTTTTCTATTACATGATAGTGCACATGGCCATGTTTTCTCCTTTCTCTTCCTGGGTCCGTTGACTTTTGTCTCTGGCTGCTCCTGTAGCTTCTCCTTCTGTGTCAAATTTCCTTTGCTTATAAGGATTTCAGCCATATTGGATTAAAGCCACCCTCATCCAGTTTGTATTATTTGGTAATTAGTTAATTAATAACATCTTCAAAGGTTCTGTTTGCAAATTGGTCACACCACGGGACCGGGGACTGGGAGCTGAACATGCCTTTTGCATGGGACATGATTCAATCCCTAACATAACTCTATATAAATCATTCTCCTGCCACCAAGAAAAATAAGATAAATGGATTTAAAATTTGGTTTATCTATCAAACTCTCTTTTCTTTAGAAAAAGAAATAAAAATACATAGGAATAAAGCATTAAGACGTTATATACTTTCCAAAATTGGTACCTTGTGGTAGACAGAGCTTTCTTCATACAATTAAGTACAAAAAAAAAACCTTCAAAATTCTTATCTCAACGAATAGTTTCTCTCCTTTAAAACTTTACATATCCTTTTTTCTTCTGCACCTAATTCAGTGCCAGCAGTCTTCTAAAGACTTAGTAAGACTAAATGGTCATGCTTTTAAATAGTAATTTTCTTATTTCATATACCTTTCTTCAGTGTTTTGCCAATTATCTTTTATTCAGTTATGATTTATGTTTATCTGTGTTGAAGAATAAAGGTAGAACTTTTCTTCACTATTTGGGAATAGTGGTAATTAATTATTTTCCCAAACTACTTAAAATGAGTTCTACACTTCTTTGAGTTTGTTTTTGTTTTTTATTTTATAAATTCATATTAAGATTATATTTAAAGTGTGCATTCTAGTTTGCTAATGCTGCCGGAATGCAAAACACCAGAAATGGATTGACTTTTATAAAGGGGGTTTATTTGGTTACACAGTTACAGTCTTAAGGCCATGAAGTGTCCAAGGTAACACATCAGCAATCAGGTACCTTCACTGGAGGATGGCCAATGGTGTCCGGAAAACCTCTGTTAGCTGGGAAGGCACGTGGCTGGTGTCTGCTCCAAAGTTCTGGGTTCAAAATGGCTTTCTCCCAGGATGTTCCTCTCTAGGCTGCAGTTCCTCAAAAATGTCACTCTTAGTTGCACTTGGGGTGTTTGTCCTCTCTTAGCTTCTCCGGAGCAACAGTCTGCTTTCAACAGCTGTTTTCAAACTGTCTCTCATCTGCAGCTCCTGTGCTTTCTTCAAAGTGTTCCTCTTGGCTGTAGCTCCTCTTCAAAATGTCACTCACAGCTACACTGAGTTCCCTCAGCCTGTCAGCTCATTTATGTGGCTCCACTGATCAAGGCCCACCCTGAATGGGTGGGGCCATGCCTCCATGGAAATATCTCATCAGAGTTATCACCTACAGTTGTGTGGGGTGCATTTCCATGCAAACAACCTAATCCAAACATTCCAGCTTAATCCCCACTAATATGTCTGCCCCACAAGATTGCATCAAAGAATATGGCTTTTTCTGGGGGACATAATACATTCAAACCAGCACAGTGTGCTTCATGCTTTAGGTTTGGAGATCTGATTTGAACAAGAAGATAGATGTGGTCTTCCTCTGTGCCCTCGTTGCTGATCCATGGAATTAATTTAACTTTGTTCTTCAAACATCTTAGGTATTTAGAATAAAGTGGAACAGGAGGGCTAGACTGTTGCATCCCTGAGTTTTAATATTCCAAACACTTTAACCACAATTGTATCAGATGCTAATGCCTCTGATCTAGAGAATATAAAATAGAATTTTATTATAATTGCTTAGTTATTCATATTCTGATTTCTCCAACTCTTGGATCCATTGAGCACTTAGCTAGTAAATAACTGAGTCCAATTAATACTCCGGAGGACTTATCTTTTTTTTAACTATTATGTCTTTTTCTCCCCTGCCCCCTCAACCCCTCTCCCTCTGAAAAATTATTTTCTTTTGAAATGGTGGAAACAATATGTAAATGAGACTAGCAACCCAAAAACAATAGTGAATAATTTTAAATGTTATTCACGTATCTCCAAATGTTGTTTGTCAAGCTTTCTGAAACTCTGCTTAAAGGGAAATGATGCATAGGGAAAATTGTATTTCTCTTGTTGTAGTTGGTAGTTGTGGTTAAATGGGCAATCCTTTCTCCTTGCCAATTCCATTTGGCTTGGGGACTTTCTATTTCAGCTACCTGTGGGAAGAGGGAACTATTTCATCTAGAATGGCTAGCCTTTTTTCTTTTCTCTTTTTTTCTGAATGTACCATTTCCTACCCAAACCACTGTAATATGTAGTTCACATGGCCTCTTTAAAATGCTTGTTTTTTTTTTATTCATAATGTGAGGGAATCTTGGAGTGCACACCACATGATGAAGTGATAAAACACATATTTCTTACATAGTTTAGGCTAGGGGAAGCTTCAAGTTACTCAATTTGGCACAGGTTCAACACACTTAGTGTGTTCTAGGTTGTGTTTAAGTCTCTACACTTAAATGATAGCTGCATTTTTCCTCTATTTTCCCTTACCCTTAGGGTTACAGTACTCCCTACTAGCTCTTACTTGTTTTATCCTGAAAAGTTTAAGGTGAACTTTCTCACTAAGTTGGTTCCTGAAGAAGTAGTACTTTTGTTTCTGGGTTCTACCTTCAGCTTTGTGTCCTTCTCATAATCAACTGAGCATAAGTTTCTCCCCAGTATCTCTGAAAACATCCTCTTCTTCTGAACATGAATCTTTCTTGACAACTGCGATCTGTATCTCCAACATATGGTAATACATGACAGTTTCCTATTTTTGTCAGTATACCCAAGTTCCCCCATTTCCTCCTAAACTCTTAGATTGTCTAAAAGTTCCTATTTTTCTTCATAGCTCTGCTCTTCACTTCCATCAGCCCTTTTGGTTGGCAAGGAATTTCCTCTGCCACAAATGTTAGCTTGTTAAAGTTCTAATTTACCTTATATACTCTGTTCTAGTACAATCTTGTTGCATTAACTTCCTCATAGTCTTGCCTTTATATTGTGTATCTCCCCCAAACCACAATCTCCCTGATTCTCTCCCTTCCTTAAAAGACATCTTTTAAGGTCAGGCAGTGAATTGTGCAAGTAAATAAGTTATGTCTTAGCACATTATCCAGTGGTAGAAGGAAGTCTATATTATATTATAATAGAATGAGTATTTTAAGCAGCAACATAATTTTAATACTATATGGGAACACACGGACTTAGTTTATTTTCTAAAGTCATTTACATAGAACGTTTTATATCAAAATATTCACCAAATTTTAGGACAGCTGTTATTGAAGTCAGATGGCAGACATTTCCCCTTTGAAGAAAAAAAATGTGAAGACTGCCTGACATAGTAGGATCTTTTTGGAGACTTCAGAATTCATAGTTCGGGCCCCTGACATTGCTTGTCTGGACTGTTATAGCTGCCTCTTCACAGGTCCCCCTGACTTTAGTTTCTGTTCTCTCTAGTTTCCCCTACACATCTACCACCAGAGTTTCTGCCTGGAAAGCCATCCTCATCTTATCACTCCTTGTCTCAGAGAACACTATTGGCTCCCTGTTACCTGCAGGATAAACCCCGCACACCTCAGCTTGGCACACATTCCCTGCTTTCAGCAATATGCCATGCCCCCTCCTGGTCTCATCATATCCTGCCCCTTCTGCCAGGAATACTTTCCCTCTTTGGAGTATCTGGAAGAGGTGGGAGCTGAAGGCAGGCAAGTCAGGCGTATTTCATCAGCCGTGTTTGAATTCTGGCTCACTGACCACCTAGTCTTACTGAGTGATCATGAGAAAGTTACTTAATCACCCTAAATATGAGTTCCCTTCTCATGAAGCAAGGCTAATACCTTGTTGTAAGAATTAATTCAGCTAAATGCATGTGTGAAACACTGACAGCCTTGCAGTCAAGCAAACTCCTATTCACCCTTCCAGATCCAGTTCAGATATCACGCCCTCGGGGAACCAAGGCTGTTAGTCTTTCTGACCATGGCAATTCCTCTAATGGGGCACTAGTGTTATGATTAAGAATATGGTTTCCTGAACCCAGGCTGTTGGTGTTCAAATCTTTAAATCTTCTTCAATCTTCTCCACGTATTAGCAGTGTGATCTCTGTATAGTTACTTATACTCACTGTGCTTCAGTTATCTCCTCTGTAAAGTGGGAATAATATCATCTATGTAATAGAATCATCATAAGGATTATGTGGAATAATATAGGCAAGAAACTTAGCACAATGCAATGTATAGTTTCTCTCACTGTGAGTCCTCAAGGGTGTGACTCTAGCTTGCTCCTCTTTGGATGCCTTGTGCCTGATCCAATGCCTAGCATGGTGTCTGTCTCAAAGATGTTACTCATTAAATAATAATAAAATTAACAACTTTTTTTCATACAGAATGAAGAATATTAAACTTTTAATGCCCCCTAAAAATACTTCTGGAAATAAACAGAAAAATCCTTATGTGGTAAACCAAATAATAATCCAGTTTTTTTTTTCCTGCAGAAAAGTGAAATAGCTGAATTTCTTAGACTGAATCCTACTTTTAAGAAAGGTGTCTAACATACTGTGTAGATTATAGAGATGATAAAATACAAATTTCTGAATTTTCCATTTTCACAAAACTTTAAGACTTGAAGAGAAGATCAACTTTCTTCCATGATGCTGTGGTTTAACCAGATACCTTCTCTTATTTCTAACTATTAGCTTTTTGGATCATTAGTCAATGATTTTAGAATATTAAAAGTTTTTTCAAGCCTCATTTACACAAACTTCTTGGTTGTCTACAGTAAAAACTGTATTGAAGAATTGAAGCTAAGATGTGTATGTCATGGCCTTTTAAAATTTTTTTTATTTTAGTAACATATATATAATGTAAAATTTCCCCCTTTTAACCACATTCAAATATATAATTCAGAGGTGTTAATTACATTCACACTGTCATGCAACCGTTACTATCATCCATTACCACACATTTTCCATCACCCCCAACAGAAATTTTGTACTAATTAAGCTTTAATCCCTCCTTCCCTAGCCCTCCTCACTCCAGGTAACCTGTATTCAAGTTTCTGACAGTATGAATTTGCTTATTCTAATTGTTTCATATCAGTGAGATCGTAAAATATTTGTCTTTTTGTATCTGGCATATTTCACTCAACATGATGTGTTCGAGATTCATCCATATTGTTGCATGTATCAGAACTTCATTCCTTTTTATGGCTGCATATTTTTCCTTTGTATGCCTATAACACATTTTGCTTATCCATTCATCTGTTGATGGACACTGGGTTGCTTCCATCTTTTGGCAATTGTGAATAATGCTGCTATGAACATTGGTGTGCAAACATCTGTTTGAGTCCCTGTTTTCCATTCTTTTGAGTGTATACCTACAAATGGAATTGACGGGTCATATGGTAATTCTATAATTAACTTTCTGAGGAATCGCCAAACTGTTCTCCACAGGGGCTACACCATTTTACATTCCCACCAACAGTAAATGAGGGTTCCTATTTCTCCACATCCATTCTATCACTTGTTTTTGTTTTTGGGTTTTAATAGTAGCCATTCTAGTGGGTGTGAAGTGGCATCGCATTGTGGTTTCAATTTGCATTTTTCTGATGACTAATGACATAGAGCCTCTTTTCATGTTCTTTTGGCTATTTATATATCTTCTTTGGATAAATGTCTATTCAAGTCTTTTAACCAATTGTTTATTTGTCTTTTTGTTGTTGAGTTGTAGGATTTCTTTATAGATTCTGGAAATTAAATCCTTTTCAGATATATGGTTTCCAAATATTTTCTCCCTTTTCTGTAGGTTATCTTTTCTATTTCCTTGATGGAGTCCTCTGATGCACAAAAACTTTTAATGTATCTATTTATCTATTTTTACCTATTTTTTCTTTTGTAATTCATGCTTGCCATGGCCTTTTGAAACAGGGAAGAATGTTAAATTAATAGAGTGTATGATCAAAACACTGCTAATATGGATACCAAATGACAGACTAATCTGTTCCTTCTTTATATATGAAGTTATAATCCCTCACAGGGCCCATTTTGTATTTTGGTATGTATTTCCCTTTATGCAGTTCATATTATCAATTTAATTTTATTCATAAACTAAATTCAAGGAATTTCAATAGCATATCTGCATATTTTTGGTTGCATATTGTATCAGTTATCTATTGCTACGTAAAGTAGCAATTATTTCTTATGATTCTAAATTGGCTAAGTTGGTACTTCTGATATCTCCTGGATTCACTTACATGATAGCATTCAGCTAGTGAGATGGTTTGGGGCAAAGCTTCTCTTTCTACATGCTTTTTCATACTGGGCTTCTTCATAGCATAGTGATCTCAGATTTCCAAGAGGGCAATAGCCAATGCACTAGCACTTTATCAAGCCTCTGCTTGTGTCACATTTGTCACTATTCCATTGACCAAAGCAAATCACATGTCTAAGACTCAAAGTCTTACATTGACTACATAAGGAAATGAACAGCAGGAGGCATGATTGACTGGAAGTCATTCTTGTAACAATCTGCCACACACATGCATGACAAATTCATGTTTCATTACATAAGAAACCATTAACATAATTCCTGAGAAGAAGGCTGAGAGTCTGGTGGGGAAGGGAAACTTCATTGTAATTTAATAACATTTGCTTTCTTTTACTAATATTTTTGGTTTAATAACATCTTTCTATACAATTTGAATTGTATACATGTGCTGATACTACTTTATCAATTAAAAAGAAAAAAAAAAAAGACACTTTTAAAAGACAGGTGAATGGGTGAACGTGGCATCAGTTTAAGTTCCCTGATAGCTAAAGCAATAATTGCTTATGAATTGTTAATAAAACTTGGGTAGAGAGATCTTTTGATTACACAGAAAATCCAGCCTGGAGTAAAAAGGAGGCTCAAAATTTTTAAGTTTTTGTGTCTATGGCTATTAAGAATTTCGGGGTGATTTGAGAGAAAAAAACCAATTAGGTTTTTATTTTATTTTCACTGGATTTTGGTATCCTTCAGTTGTAATGTTTATTTTCTAACAGATGATATTGACTCTCAAAAGAATGGTTTAGGCAGCATAAACCATAGGGGGAAGAGAAGAATAAATCTGCCAAAATGGACATGAACACATACTGAAGACAGTATCACTCAAGATTCTTTTAAGACGAATCTGAGTCTCCCAAAAGATATACTTTCTCAGCTGAGGTAGGGCAGCAGCTGCTCTTTCTTTAGAATCACGTGTTCTGATTTCAATAGGAAAGTTAAGTTTGAATATTGTAATTGATTTTTGAGATAAATGTCCCAGGCTTTTCTGAGGATAGGATGAGTCTATCGTGTGTTAGAGAACAGGATAAACTATATTTTGTCTGTCTTACTGACCAATTTAAAATATAGTAGAATCAAATGCATGCTTCCCATGTGATACCAATCTGTGCAATGCTTTACTACAGGCAGATTCTTTCTTTGAACCTAGTTAATCTGTTCTTGTTTAAATCATCTCTGTGTTTGGCTTTAGTCATTTTATCCCAACAGATATAACTTTAAACCGTTTCTATGGTGAGGTATTTAATCTCATCTTAATCTAAATTTTCCATGGAGGGTCATGGGTATAGTCTTAGGGTGACTAGGAAAGAACTAGTTTTATATCTAGAGAAAAAAGTGAAAACTTTATTGCATAAAAAATAATCAGACCTACAGTCAGTATAATATTACAAGATCCAAACTCTAATGCTTTATTTTAGACAAATCCAGTACCTGGGGATGGTGTACAAGAGAGGGGATTGTGTAATATATTCTCAGTATTTTGAAGGAAAATGCAGTTGGAAAGAGAAGGAAGACAAAAGAAAATGGAAAAGGTCTAGTACTTTGTCTTTTGAAAAATAGGATCCATGAGTAGAGTGCTGCATCTATCAGGAAAACTGCATTATACAGAACTTGCCTTTAATGTTCCAAGGTGCTTGCTGCTGCCAAAATGCATACAACTTAATCTTGGCTACTTGAGTAACGTTACCAGCTATTCTAGATGAACTGAGCCTGAAAGAAGATCCAAAGACACCTTTCCCCATAGAGAGATAGTTGATGATGGATTAGATGGACTAAGTGCTATGAGCACATTGCAGAAAGAGATCATGGGCCCAGCTCTCCCCAACAGCCCCTTCTCCCCTGACCACATGCCAATGATGATGCTTACTGGAGATGGGCACCGATGCAGCCAGTCCTCCTGCCTCTGGGTGGTGTATCTGCAACCTCACGTCCCTTTCTACTGCTTGTCATTCCTACATGCTTTTCTCTTTTGATTCTATACAATTTGCCATTTTTGTTTGATGATACGTTGGTTGACATTAACTTTGTAATGATAACAACCACCACAGCAATTATATCCTGCTTCCTGGATGCCTGTCATGTTTATAATTAAGCATCACATTAATACCATGAAGTAAGTACTCTTATTGACCCCATTTAAGAGATCAGAAAACTAAGGCACAGAATTAAGTGCCTAGCAAAGGCCACTTGGCTAATAAGTAGCAGAAACAAAAGAGTCTGTGCTTCACTATCTCTCTTATATTTGCTATTATTTGTGTTAATCTTACACTATACTGCATAATTGTGGAAGGAAGTCAAACTTTAAGATTTGTTTAATATTGCCAGTATTTATTGGTTACCTACAGGATTAACACTACTCTATATCATTATGATCATATTAAATTCTGTCAAATCATTCTTTTATTTAACAAATATTTAGCATTTATTGTGCACCTACTATATCCTTTGGGTTAGGCACTCTATTCAGTAATAATCAAAACACAAGATTGTGTCTTCCTGGAGCTTAAAGGATAATGGAAAGGGCAGATTAAATAAAATATAATTGCAAGTTGTGATAAATGCTACAGAGGGAAAGAAAGGGTAGTCACAAGAGAGAAAATAAGTGAGAAGCTAATGTAGATTAGGGGATAAAGACCAAGGAAAACTTTTCTGAGGAAGTGACATTTTAAGTTGAAGCCCTTAAAGATTAATAGCAGCTTGTTAGCTGAAGAGGCATAATAAATTATGCCATAGAGGAAATTTTGTTTTTGGCAAAATGGTGAACTAGATGTCAGTAAAAACTTCTGGAATAGAACATCTAAAAATGCTGGATAAAATAATCAAAACATCTTTTTAAGCTTAACTAAGTTGACTGGAAAATAAGGAAAATCTTTAGGAATCAGAAATTATGAGAAAATCTGAATCCCGAGATGTAAGTAAATCCTAAACCTGTGTTTGTTCTCTGGGCATCTGCCAATCCCTAGTGGCCTGAACCTTGGGCTTTAACAGGCCTGGGCAGAGGACAAAAGACAAAGCCAGAATTGCTGATAGTCCTTCTGTGAATAGGTGAACTAGGGGGAAAAAAAAACTCATCCCCTCCACATACTTCTTCCCAGAGGACACAGTTGGGATAATGCCTGTCTTGGTCTTGGTGCTTGAGTGGGTGGGAGTCACATACTTCAATTATAGTTTTTTATGTGATAATATATTTCGTAGTAAAAAAAATAAAAAAATAAAAAATAAAACCTTCTAGACAGAGGAAATAATATACTGGAAGCTGTCAGTTAGGAAGTCGGTTGGCCGGTTCAAGTAATTGAAAGGCTTGTGCAGATTGAACAGAAGAAAGTGGTAGAAAACAAAGTTAGATATAGAATGGGGACCAGATCTTGCAGGGCCTTACCTTTGTTAGAATTTTGGATTTTATCCTAAGTGCAATGCAAATCTTTTGAAGAACTCTCAAGATTATCTTACCTCTTTCAGAAAGAGTATGTTGAGAAAAAGTAAAAGTAGAGAGCCACTCTAAAGGTAGAGAGGAAGCTACTGCAGTAATCCAGGTGAGAGGCATTATGGGTATGGGAGGAAATAGATGGATTCAAGATATATTTTGAAAGTAAAATAGATCTAAACTGCTGATAAATTAGATGAGAGGTTGAAAGAGAATAAAGTATAAAAGGGTATTCCCAAGCATCTAGCTTGAATAAGTGTTTGTCCAGAGGTTTTTTTCCTCAGACGAGGAAGTCAGGAGATATGGAGGGGAAGATCAAGAGTTCAGTTTTAGAAATGTTGTGTTTTAGAAATACTAAGTTTGACAAATAAGAAAATAAAATGGAAATAATACCACTATTTGATACAGTAGGATGAAGGAGGGTTTAAAATATTTTTATGTAGTTGAACTTCTAATTGAATATGCCAATGTGTAATGATGATAAAACTTTACCTTTTACGGGCAATCCAATTATAGTAAATTTCAATGAGAGACAAATGTGTTAAGTAATAGAATTTCATTGTAATAAATAACCATTTAAATTCACATACCTAGTATATAAGAGCTGGCTGAATTTACAGGTGAAGTGTAATATTCTGGCAAAGACGTGACAGAGATTGACTAGTCATTCACCAAACCTCTATTCCTTTCCTCCTGCTGACACAACTGAACTACATTTTCCAACCTCCTCTGTAGTTAAGTGTATTTAAGTGACTGAGGACAGAGGAATGAAAGTAAAAAGAATATGCATTTCTTCCCTTGGTCTGGCCCATTGAAAAAAATTAAAAGTTGCCTATTTACTTTTCCATACTTTCTCTATCCCTTGTGCCAGTTGGATATCAGCAACCAAAGTGAATTGGAAGCCATGTGCTGAAGATGACAGAACCTCCATCAATCAGGTTTCCTAAAAAACAACATGGTTTAGAACTCCCCAACCCATCCTCCTGCCAACTGAACTTTGCCTGTGCCAGAAATAAACTTCTGTTATTCTAAATCACTGAGATTCTGTGATTTGTGTTTCAGTAGCTAGCATCACATTAAAAGAAGATGCTAATTTTCTTTCAATGTGGTATCGAGCACCAAATTTCTTTTCCAGTTTTTTATGGGTGTTTGTTATCATATGTGACCAGTTTAATTGAGTACATTAGGTTGTTGGGAGGTTTATACGGGGGCACAGCGGTGGTGAGATGCTTGAGGAATGAGGTAGGAGTTGAAGGATGTAATTGCTTCCTGTTCTGCATCCAAGAAAACCCTCACTCCTCCTCTGTCTGGTCCAGTAATTCATTTCAAAGGTCTATATTCCCGTACGCTCACTGCAAAGCAGAGTTGATAAAGACCTTCCTTGATCACCTCTCCCTTTCTTGCCTAGTATAACATTCACATATAATCAAATTTATACACTGGGATAAAAATGATCATAAAATAAAAGTTAAGAAATATTTTCTCTTCTTTATATATCTGATAATAGATGTCACAGAGTCTCTTGTGGTAAACACTTTTGGGAGAGATGCAAAATGTTGCCAAGATGTGCATATTTTTTTTAGGACACAAATGAATTCTTGGCCAGTGGTTTAGCCAGTTAGACTCTACATTGTTCTCTTATTATTTATCAGTCTGTTTTCCTTGCCTGAGCTTTATGACTTTTTGAAGGAAGGTATGAGGTAAATTCATTTCCATATTCTGAATATCCAGCATGATTCCTGACATATTGGTATTGTAGGTGCTCAGTTACCCTGTGGTTTAAAATAGAATGAAGATTGAAAGCAGTATGGTATGTGTTCAACGGATAAGAGTGTTCCTTGTAGAATACATATTCTGGATTATTCATAATAGAGAATTTTATTTTAAGCACATCAGTAACATGCCTTTATGACGTAGGTTACCACCTGGCAATTAAAAATACTTTTATGAAAAAATTCTTATTATGATAATGTTTGTTGTATAAAGATTTTACCTAAATTTATATCCACTTTGATATATATTTATATAGAAATATTTTTATATATAGCTTTCATTTGCATACTCTAAAAAACTATCAGATTATTTTTATGATTGGCAGAGTTCAAAATTTTGCAAGAATTAGACAAATCTCACACTCAGGGACACATGGGGCATATGTCCCCACAGGAGCTTTAAAGGAATTCATTCTGGCCCTGTGGAGAAATGCCTCCTTTTCAATTCCAGTGGCATATGGCTAGGCCTGAGCAAACAGATGTCTGTACCAAGTCAGGAATTTGTTGTCTCAGTTTGGGTGCTAGGCCAGGCTGAAGTTTACAGCTGTGTCCTAGTTGAACTTCTCAAGCTGCAACAGTTTATTCTCTCCAGCATACTTCCAATTGAGAATGAAGGTATTGTTGGCTTTTGGAATAATTTTCTTTCTGTAACTATAAGATGATGATAAAACTTGTTCTCATAGGGACTGTGATGAGCAAACCTAATTCAATTCTAAATTGTCAAAAGTAAAATAAAAAAGCTTTTGTCTATGTTGACTTGGGTGACAGAAATACAATTGTGAGTAAGCCTAATTTCTTATAGGCACACTGCTTGACCTTAGAGAATGGATGGTTCCTTTATAAAAGTAGGTATATTAATCACTTTGACCTCTTGGGAAACTAGCAGTAGGTGCTATTTGATATAACTCTTTCCAAGGAATTTCCAGCTGGTAGACTAAATTTTCATGCCTTTGGGGTATATTATATGGATTTTTATCTTGGCAGTGATTAAGAAGTACAAAAGAAAAGCTTGAAAGGTAATACAGTGAGCAAATCTATTTCACATGACTAATGCTTTTTGTTAATTGTAGAGAAGCTGGTGTAAAATGCCTGCTGTTGGTCATCAGAACTGAGGAAAGTATAACCTTGGTACTAAGTGAGCCAAACCTAGGAATGTCTATATACCCACAGTCCTTCTAAGAGGTCCTACCTACTATTGCCCCTTGATGAAATGATCAACTCTAGGCAGATACATATATGTTGCTATGTTTGTATTGCTTGATCTTACCATCTGGACCATATTTGGGGAGAACAGTTGACTTAAAGCAGTCAGTCAGACTATATGAAGGCTGACCCATCAGATGGCCTGGAATGAGTGTTTTATTTAACTTTCGATCATGACAAGTGAACTGATAAGATCTTTTCTTGAATTTGAGGTAGAGAGGAATACTTCATAGGAAGAGAAGTCAAATCCTTATAAGCGAGAAAAGGCAACAAAGATGAGATGAGGCTAGGGAAGCCATAAATAAGTAAGAGTTGTAAGTAAGTAGAGCTAAATCATGATTTTTTTTTAAGTGAGAGAGGGATACGACGATTTTAGTTAACATCTGTAAGGAAAGAGGAAGATCAATAAACTATAGCTGCCAGGGGGATGAGGAACTAACCAAGTCACTACCTATCCATTAGATCTTGGACAACTTGAAATTACTGCTTGAAATTCTCAATGTATGTTCTTGTACTTCCCATAAGGCCTGTTGAAGCTGTTTTCTATGAATTATCACAAGGTCTAGCCATATGGCATCTCTTGGTTGCTTATTTTCATGTAAAACTTTACAATGAAATCCCCACCAATACCCTTCTCACACAAACAACCATCCATAGTTACTTGAGATAACTTGAGTGAGTCTGTACTTTATGGCCAAAGGATTCTAATTTACACAACTATTTTTTCAGTTTGACTTCTATTATTCTTACTCTTTAACCAAGGCAGGGAGTGCTGAACCATGCAGTTTTGTGCCCACCCACAAGGGTACAGGCTTCAAAAAACAAAAGGCAGTTGATCTACCACATTTAAAAGAAGATGATGTAATACAAGAAAGATGGGTACCACTAATGACAACATGGCATTTGAGGAGAGTATGTGGAAATGTAGGTATAACAGAAACCTTAAAACAACACTTCTTCTTTCTCCCCTGCTAGATTATGAATTCCCAGAGACGCTTTGCACATCATAGGTAAAACACTATAAACAGAGCACATAATGTAACTCAGCTATTGATTTATCTTAAAGTTTAGTATTAGCTTTGAATTGACTGGAAAAAAAAACACTTTCAGGCAGACTAAATTGGACTGAAGAGAAAGATATGAGTCTACATATCAGGACCTATGGGACCAAGCTAAAGTATAGTTCAGAAGCACCTATATTAATAAGAGAGAGAAAAATTTCTTTTCTTTTCCTCCGAAAAGATATGTTCAAGTCCTAAACTCCAGACCTGTGAGTGTGAATTTATTTGTAAATAGGATCTTTGAAGATGTTACTAGTTAAGATAAGGCCAAACTGGATGAAGATGGGCTCTAGTCCAGTATAACCATTGTCCTTATAACAGAGGAAATTTGGACAGAGAGACAAACGTCTGATGCAGAGACAGAGAGAGAAGTGGTCATGTGAGAGAGAGGCAGAGATTGGGTTCTGCCATAGATAGCTGCCAAGTCACCACCAGAACCCTACAGAGGAAGCATGGCCCTGCCAAAACCTTAATTTCAGACCTCTAGCTTCCAAAACTGTGAAACAATAAATTCCTGTTGTTTAAGCCACCTAATTTCTGGTACTTTCTTACAGCAGTCTTGACAAACTAAGAAAGACATCATTAGAGAAATTTCTGACCCTGATAGTACAATTAAATGACACTGTAATGTTTTTGAGTATTTTCATTTTCTGGAATCTTACTTGAGTTAACCCTATTTTGTTCTAATGGACTTCATAAGTATAATTTGCTTTTTAAGTTGTCAGACACTAGAATTTATCTTTCAGTTAATTAAGTATTTTAGTTTAATGGTATTGGAACATTATTTAATTTTTGTTTAATTGATCATACTTTCATAAACTTTTACCTGGAAATCTTGACTGTGAGGACCACAGAGAATCAGACATATCTATCCTGGGAGTATGGGAAAATTTAGAGTAGGGAATTCCTTCTGTGGTTTCCAGCACTTCAAATTCTGAAGAGAAAAGCACAAAACAGAAATGCTGCACATCAGTGTCAGGAGCCCAAATTCAAAGCATGATCATCAGGTAGAAAAATACATATGAACTTTAATATTCAGATTTTTTTAAAAATATTATTGTGGTAAACATAACGTAAAATTTGCCATATAGCCATTTTTTTTTTCATTTTTATTGAGATTGTTCAGATACCATACAATTATCCAAAGAGCCAAAGTGTACAATCACTTGCCCCTGGGTACCCTCATACAGCTGTGCATCCATCACACTTAATTTTTGTTCAACTTTTAGAAACTTCTCATTACTCCAGACAAGAAATAAAGTGAAAGATGAAAAAAAAAAAAAAAAAAAAGAAAAGAAAAGAAAAGGAAACTCTAATCCTCCCCATCCCTAACCAACTCCCCTCAATTGTTGACTTGTAGTATTGATATAGTACATTTGTTACTGTTTATGAAAAAATGTTGAAATACTACTAACTGTAGTATATAGTTTGTAATAGGTATATAGTTCTTCCCTATATGCCCCTCTATTATTAACTTCTAATTGTATTGTCATACATTTGTTCTGGTTCATGGAAGTGATTTCTAGTATTTGTACAGTTGATCATGGACATTGCCCACCATAGGATTCAGTTTTATACATTCCCATCTTTTGACCTTCAACTTTCCTTCTGGTAACATATATGACTCTGAGCTTCCCCTTTCCACCTCATTCACACACCATTCGGCGCTGTTAGTTATTCTCACATCTTGCTACCAACACCCCTGTTCATTTCCAAACATTTAAGTTCATCCTAATTGAACATTCTGCTCATACTAAGCAACCACTCCCCATTCTTAAGCCTCGTCCTATATCTTGGTACCTTATATTTCATGTCTATGAGTTTACATATTATAATTAGTTCCTATCAGTGAGACCCTGCAATAATTGTCCTAATGTGTCTGGCTTATTTCACTCAGTATATTGCCCTCGAGGTTTTGTCATCAACCCATTTTTTTTTAATATGGTTTTGTTCACTCACCATACATTCCATCCCAAGTAAATAATCGATGGTTTTCTACATGGTCATACATTCATGTGTTCACCACCTTCACCATTATCTATATAAGAGCATCTACATTTCTTCCACAAGGCAGGAGGGAGAGTCAAAGAAGGTAGAGAGGCAAAAGAAAGAGGAAAAAAAAAGACAGCTAGGAAGCAGCAAAAGGAAAAATAACCTTAAATCAAAGTAGAATAAAGAATCAGACAATACCACCAATGTCAAGTGTCTAACATGCCTCCCCTATCCCCCCCTCTTATCTGCATTCACCTTGGTATATTACCTTTGTTACATTAAAGGAAGCATAATACAATGATTCTATTAGTTACAGTCTCTAGTTTATGCTGATTGCATCCCTCCCCCAATGCCTCCCCATTTTTAACACCTTGCAAGGTTGACATTTGCTTGTTCTCCCTCGTAAAAGAACATATTTGTACATTTTATCACAATTGTTGAATACTCTAGATTTCACCAAGTTACACAGTCCCAGTCTTTATCTTTCCTCCTTTCTTGTGGTGTCTCACATGCTCCCCACCTTCCTCTCTTAACCGTATTCATAGTTACCTTTGTTCGGTGTACTTACATTGTTGTGCTACCATCTCCCAAAATTGTGTTCCAAACCACGCACTCCTGTCTTCCATCACCCTGTAGTGCTCCCTTTAGTATTTCCTGTAGGACAGGTGTCTAGTTCACAAAGTCTCTCATTGTCTGTTTGTCAGAAAATATTTTGAGCTCTCCCTCATATTCGAAGGACAGCTTTGCTGGATACAGGATTCTTGGTTGGCGGTTTTTCTCTTTCAGTATCTTAAATATATCACACCACTTCCTTCTTGCCTCCATAGTTTCTGCTGAGAGATCCACACATAGTCTTATTAAGCTTCCTTTGTATGTAATGGATCACTTTTCTCTTGCTGCTTTCAGGATTCTCTCTTTGTCTTTGACATTTGATAATCTGATTATTAAGTGTCTTGGCGTAGGCCTATTCATATCTCTTCTGTTTGGAGTACGCTGCGCTTCTTGGATCTGTAATTTTATGTCTTTCATAAGAGATGGGAAATTTTCATTAATTATTTCCTCTATTATTGCTTCTGCCCCCTTTCCCTTCTCTTCTCCTTCTGGGACACCAATGATACATACATTATTGTACTTTGTTTCATCCTTGAGTTTCTGGAGACGTTGCTCATATTTTTTCATTCTTTTCTCCATCTGCTCCTTTGCGTGTAGGCTTTCAGGTGTTTTGTTCTCCAGTTCCTGAGTGTTTTCTTCTGCCTCTTGAGATCTGCTGTTGTATGTTTCCATTGTGTCTTTCATCTCTTGTGTTGTGCCTTTCATTTCCATAGAGTCTACTAGTTGTTTTTTTGAACTTTTGATTTCTGCCGTATACATGCCCAGTGCTTCCTTTACAGCCTCTATCTCTTTTGCAATATCTTCTCTAAACTTTTTGATTTGATTTTGCATTAGTTGTTTAAATTCCTGTATCTCAGTTGAAGGGTACGTTCGTTCCTTTGACTGGGCCATAACTTTGTTTTTCTTAGTGTAGGTTGTAATTTTCTGTTGTCTAGGCATGGTTTCCTTGGTTATCCAAATCAGGTTTTCCCAGACCAGAACAGGCTCAGGTCCCAGAGGGAAGAAATATTCAGTATCTGGTTTCCCTGAGGGTGTGTCTTAGAAAATTGCTCCACCCTTTGATGCCTCGGGTCACTGTGCTTTTCTGCCCAGCAGGTGACGCCTGTTAGCCTATAATTCTTGACTGGTGTGAGGAGGTATGGCCGTGTTCCCCCAGGCTCTGGGGTCTGGTTCTGAATGGAAAGGGCCCCACCCCTTTCCTCCTAGAGAAGACAAACCCCCCAGGTGAAGGTCATTAGCATTTCAATGGTCTAGCTCTCTGCTTGTGCTGTCTCCACCCTTCCTGGAGTCACAGCCCGGAAACTCAAAATGACTGGGGCTTTCTCCACTGAGCCGAAAAAGGAACAGATAGTCCCCTTCAGACCCAGTCAAGGCGACCCTCCAGCTCTCCCAGGTCAGTCGTCACCCAAAGCCTCTGTCTGTTTTTTGGGGCTGCATACCTGTAGTGAGCAGTTCACACTCACTACTTAAAACCCCAGTTGGAGCTCAGCTGAGCTGTATTCGCTTGCTGGGAGAGAGCTTCTCTCTGGCACCACGAGGCTTTGCAGCTCAGGCTATGGGGGAGGGGGTCTTCCGACTTGGTTCTGCAGGTTTTAGTTACAGATTTTATGCTGTGTTCTCGGGCATTCCTCCCAATTCAGGTTGGTGTATGATGAGTGGATGGTCTCGTTTGTCCCCCTGCAGTTATTCTGGATTATTTACTAGTTGTTTCTGGTTTTTTGTAGTTGTTCCAGGGGGACTACTTAGCTTCCACTCTTCTCTATGTCACCATCTTGCCCCCCCCCATAGCCATTTTTAAGTTTTCCTTTCCTGGATGACTCCAGGGGTTTGCTATAAGCCTGCTGAGGACAGGGGATACTTCCGCCGTATGTATAGTGCCTTTGTATGGTATCTGATAAATGGGAAACCCATGCATAAAAATGTAAACAACTGATTTTAATGACCCTATGGTGGGTGTGATTAACAAACAGAAGTTTCTACTTTGCTTTGATAACCAAGTTTTTTTTTAAGAAGTTATCAGTCATTTTTAATAGAAAACTATATTTTTCTTTAGCAAATGAAATTAAATGTTTTTCTTTGTTTTGTTTTTAATGAGATTTTTCTAAAAGGAGTGGAACTGTATCCTTGCTAATTCTGTTGTGAATTGATACATTTAGAGCAAGAACAATTATATTAATCTTCTGCACCAAAACATATAAAATGACTTTATCACTGGTTTGTATCTGAACTATGAAGGGGTAATAACTTGCATAATATAAGAATACTTGAAAGAAAGCAGGCTATTTTTCTTGAAGTCCAGTGATCATTTTAGTTGGCTAAACCATACCTTACACCTTTATCTTGTGTATGAACCATACTTTACAGTTTTTGGTACATAACTGATTAGTGTGTGAGGTGAGTTCCTTGAGCATCACACTTATGGGTCTCAACTCAAAAGACAGGTTTGCTCCAAAAATCAAACCTGGCTCTGGTAGACTATTTTCAAAGATAACTCTTGATGATCTTTCCTCAAGAGGGGGGAAAAGTGGTACAGATCACCCCAAAATCATGTTGACTCCCTGCTGCATGCAGAATTTTCCTCTGGAATATATATCTTCTAAATAATGATTCTCCTAGATTAAAACTAAATTTAATTCACTGTCTGAACCCTGTACCTGATAATGAACATTTCATAGGTGTGATGGTCAATAATGGTGTGCTGGCCACAAACGAAAAACTTGTGGCAATGAAACTTTGATATGCTGCCCATGGTAAATTAAGCATCAGCACACCATAGTTTGTTTTCACTTAGACCTATGCAGTTTTGGAGCAGAATTGCACATAAATAGTATAATAAGCTTATGTAACAGATTTCCACTACATAAATATAAAGATCTCAACTTTTCACAGAAGTAAGATTAACCCCCTGTTTTTTGCATGTGTTCAATGCTTTCATGAATGAATTGCTTAGCAGGAAATCAAATAATATACATTCCAGACCTCATATTACATATACATATATTTTGAGGCAGAAGAATGTTATAGTGTGGTGCCCTTATTTATAAAACTCTGGGGAAGGGGAGGCTTACAATGTTTTAATAGCAAAGATCTTTCATTGTAAAAAGTGAGATTATTCCTGTATAAACCACATAAATTACTGAAGGGAATTATTACCAAGAGTATGTTCTAGGTGACTAGATACCAAATGCCCATATCACTGGAAGATTACTATTCTAAATATGTTTTCCATTAGCTAGTTTCCATTCAGGAAATAGATTAGACCCTTAATGGCCTTAGCAACCAGGAAATGAGCATCATATTTATAGATTTCACTAAAGAATTTGAAATAAAATTTCTTGCCTATTAAAAATTTTGTGTGCAATAGACTCAATATAAATGCTTTTTAAAAAAATATTTTTTTAATGTTTTGCTCTCTCTTCCTCCCTTATCCTAACTCTTTTTGGATCTGTTCCCTGTGATCATATCAATAAAAGAATTGCCTAAAATTATATTGACTGAAAGCCTGATTTTAAATTAAGTATGGAGAGTCAAATTACTATTTCCTTTTTGTTCCCGGTAATGGAGACCAATCCTTTCCTTGTTTTGGGGTCCATAGCAAGTCTGAACCACAGTGGCCATTGTGGACCACTGTGATGACTCCATTCAGTCCTAGAGCTTCTCCAGTGTAAAATGTCCTGCTGGAAACTCATTTTCAAATTATTTAGCCCTTAGAGTTTAGCTGCGCTTGGTGAAAGATGGGGGGTGACTACATCCTATGCAAAGGGCCTAAGGCCTTGCTTCATCAAGAGTCAAGGACTGAGAAGATTCCAGAGAGGCTGTCCTGTTCTTACATCGTATGAGTCTAAATTCTACCCCTGATTTCATAGAATCCTGAGGCAAACATTCCACTTCTAAGGACTTTGTTTTCTACACCTGGTAAACAAAGATACTGACATCCTCCTGAAAAAGAGAGACTGTTAAAAGCAGTGAAGTTTTTGAATGAAAGGCTCAAATCAAAGATGTTTTTACAAATGAATTGAGATTAAAAGGTATTTGTTTATTTGGTTTTTGGTGGGGGATGTGGGAATAATATATTTATTTTCATTAAGTGAAGAAATTTCTTTCATTTTCTTCCTACAATTTATTGAGACATTTTGGAATTTCTTGACTTTTTCATTTTGATACCACAGATGTTTTAACACTGTGTTCTGTGCATAGGAAACATTATCAGTAAGTATGTATTCTCTTGATTTTCACTGAAGTACCACTTGAAAAAGTGAGGTTGTATCAACTGCCTTTTGGTATTTTAATTGTTTTTATGCCTTTAACTTTTTAAAAAAAATTTTATTGTAGTAATGTATATACAACATAAAATTACCTATTTAACCACTTTGAAGTATACATTTCAATGGTTTTAATTATATTCACAATGTTATGCTATCATCACTACCATCCATTACCAAAACTCCCTCACCTCAAGCAGAAACTTTATACCCATTAAACATTAATTCCCCATTCCTGCCCATGGTAACCTGTAATCCACTTTTTGTCCCTATGAATTTGCATACTCTAGTTAAGCCTATTTTTAATGATAAATTGATATTCATGCAGTGACCCACTTTTGTTTGTCTTTACTAACAAAGCATAGCTTTCAATAAGTGGCCAGTTCAAATGGGAATATAATTTGTGCTCTGAATTTAAATATTATATAATCCCATTCCCATCCAAATGCTCTCAGATCAAACAGATCAAATGCACATTGGAACACCTGGACAGATCTATGATACAACTTTAAACTTGTACTGAAGCAGCCAAAGGTCAACACTATGTTTTACTGAACCTTCCTTTTATTTCTCTATTATATTTTCAAAGTTACATCTTTAAAAAATCCCTAGAATGAACACATAAGAAATCATTTTCAGAACTTAAAAGTTTGTAATGAACTCAACACCTCTTTGCTCCCTTCTCCTGCCACCCCCCAAAAATAACAGAAAATCTAATCAAGTTGTATAAAACATCAACCTAGAAGAAGGGTGGTTATATGATAGCTGCTTCCCTTTCCCACAGTCAACTGCTTTTATGGGTTTACACCAGAAACAATTTCCCCTTGATAAGAAGCACTTACTCTGTTCACAGCTGTAAAACTACACCTATTACTTCCCTAGTTCTTGTTCTATATAGAACCGAGGGCCTGAGATTTGCAATTTATGAAGCGCTGATTGGTCACACTCTGCCACACCCCAGTAAAGGCAAAAGAATTACTTTTCTTCCTCCAGGCTTTATTTCTTCCCTCTTTTTTTGCTCCTTTCTTCCTTTCCTCTTCCTCTTTTATTTTAAAATTTTCTCATTTAATTACTTTTTAAAATTATTATTATTATTATTATTTTTTGCTTTTTCAGTTGGTGCTTAATCAGTAGGCTTTAGCTTCCAATCTGTAATGCAGAAACTGGATGATAATCTCTAAAGCCAATTCCAACACTCTGTGAACTTGTGGTTTTGTGTATTTTTAAATAAATACGATTTATCACCTTTTCATAATAAATTCATCAAGAAATCATTGTTCTGGAAACATTTATTGAGAATTTGAAAGTATACTATCCTTTAGAACTCTCCCATCTCTAAAATTCATGGACACTACTTTATAGAACTGATTGATTAAGTTGAATAATAATATATATTCCAACATATAAATAATATAAATAATTAATACTGACATATATAAACAATACCTATAACATTGAGATGCCTACAGGTGATTTGTCAATAACTGATTTGTGATTTCCCAATTTTAAGAATAAGTTTAAGTGCTCTGGTTGTAATCTATGAGGGCAAGATGATTGTCAAAGTAAAAGAAAACTCTTCACAGATATTTATTCAATGACACTGATAATTTTCAGTAGGATCTGAGATAATAACAAACACTGAAATTATAAAAATTATTTTAAAGAACCTAATAGTTAGAGGTCAATTGGGGATGAAAAATAACTTTCAACAATTTAAATATATGTCCATGACTCTCATCCTGGACAGTTTTGCTCCCCAGGAGACATTTGGTAATGTCTGAAGACAGTTTTGGTTCTCACAATCTAGTATCTAGTGAGTAAAGGACAGTGATGCTGCTAAATATTCTACAATGCACAGAATAGCCCCTGACAACTGGCACAAAATATTAATAATGCCAAGGTTGAGAAATCTATATATGACTTTATTACTCATTTTAAGAGCTTTACAATTTGGAGTCTCTGCTCATTTAATTCTAGTATGTCATGAAAATGAAAGTCATTAAAATCTTATAATTCAGCCATGCAAACATCTACAAACTTTGCTTATTCCTTGGCCTTTTACTGTTACCTAAGCAGTTAGACCTTCACGGTAGATTCAGGAATTTGGTCTGAGATGGTGTTATTGCTATGGGAAAACGAAAAGAAAAAGCACCCAAAACATTCCACTAACTGGTAATAGGTATCCCCTCTGAGCAGATTTAAAGAACAGGTAAATCTTTATAGATAATGATTCTTATAACAGTATGCTGTTAAGCTAGAGTAGACTTGACCAACCATTTAGTCCAACGCTATTGTTTTAAATTAAGGGATAAACCTAAAGTAAGAAACTACTTATCCAAGTTCACCTGGTATATTGTCTGCCCTCGTTAGTTTCTGCCTCAAAGTTTGCTTAACGTGAACTTTAAGAAAATCTGGGAAGGAATTGATTTTGTGAATAAGGGGATTGGCAGTTACAGCCCTGCACCATTTATACACCTTTCAACTTAATATTAAAAATGGAAGGGGGAGAAGTGGAGGGATGGGATGGGGAATTTTTCCTTGAAGCCTCAATATGATAGAACTGTATATTCCACTTCCTGTATATCTTTTCTCCCCCATAACAGCTGGAATTCTACAGTAATTTTCCCTCCAGTTATTTGCCTATTTCCTTTTTTAAAGTTTCCATTAATATACCTGGTGGATTAAACAACATTCCTCTTTACTCATTGAGTTGATATAGTAAAATCTGTAAAAAAGAGTTGTTATTCAGAAATGCTGACAATAAAGAAGACATTTTTTTCAGGAATCTGGTAGTTTCTAAGCAGCATTATGAAGCTATAGCTTTACTAATTTCATGTTACAACAAGATTTTATTTAAGTATGAACTAGGTTGGTAACATACCCTGAAACTGGGAATTGATGAAAATTGTATTAGAAAAAGGGAACGATGGAGCTCACAATTGGAGTATTCTGATCTGATTTCATAATAACTCAAAAATATTACGCTGTTGAGTGTAAGGATCACCATTTTAATAAAGTTAAAATAATAATGTGCTAAAGTACCTTCATATTTGGTGCTAGCGGCACCAGATTAACAAGTTAAAGCTTTTTTCCTGTCTGCTTTTCAAACGCTATTCCCCAATTTTGCATCCAATTTATCTTTTTCTGAAAACCTGCTAATTTCATGCGCTTTAGCCCTACAGAAGAGAATGTTGCTTAGCAACCGCCAAAATAACTAATGGCCTATAACTATTAAAGGCTTGAAGGAGTTATTTATTTTAAATTTATATATTTATTTATTGACCATCAAGACTAAAAGGAAATTTCACTTTTAATTTCTTCCGAATTCTGCATTTTTGTAGTTCATTTATATATGGATTGCTTGTAGCAAAAACAAAGCAAAACACAGCATATTTAATGTGAATGTCTCTTTTCTCCTTTAGTAGCCTAGCTCTGTGTTCATTTGCGTTATTTCATGTATTCCAACAGAATACCCTGGTATTGATATATGCTTAGCAAATAAATGCATTCTAAATCACTGAATACAGAATTTTGTGTTGCTTTTTGATGCTGTGAAGCTAAATTTTTTTAGGAAATAAATTAAGATTTTAAGAGAGAGAATTACTTAGAGATTAAATTGAAATGGTTGATAATACCTATATTGGTTTTATTTTTGATTATTTGACCCAGAAGCATGGTAGAAGAGTCATCAAGCTAATGGTATTCTAAGGCTGTGGCGGCGGTGCGTGTGTGTGTGTGTGCGTGTGTGTGTGTGTGTGTGTGTGTGTGTGTGTGTACGCTGCAATATCCAATCGCTTGGCAGTGGATTCCTAACTGTCACTTGGCCTTGGAGTATATACTTGTCAGAGATTTAAGCCTTTCCACCATGACATACAAAGCTTTATTACTATTTTAGAACTATTTTTCTTCACTCTGCTCCTCTTTAATTACCGTGGAGTAAAGATAAAATATCAGATTTGCTTACTGTTCCCTCTGTGTTCTGTAGTGTTGAAAAGTTATTTTAAAAAGAAAATTGTTTGCTTCAAAGAGAATTTTTGTCTTGAAATCAAGCTCCTTTACAAAATGGCTGCTTTAGAATTCTGTCTTGCAGAGAGGCTTCAGGCAAATTTATAGCTTATTTTCTTTCACAGGAAAGAACTCCTGGTGTATCATCTTGCATAATGCTTAATTACCCTCTACAGACATCAGAGGTGTTTTTTTGTTTGTTTGTTTGTTTTATGGAATATCTTTAGTAAGGCATTATCCTAATATAAAATAAAGTAGTGTTGTGTGTGTGATGTGTGGTGTGTTTTAAGTAATACTGAATTACTGGTAGCTGCAGTGACTGAATAATAGAAGAGAAACAGTTCATCTACAGTTGGCTAATATAAAATTCATTTATAAACTATACTCTATGAGAACATATATGCTGTTTTCACATCTCATTTATGTTATCACCCCTTGTAGAATAACTGGAGTTAAGTTTAAATATGTATAATAAAGACAGTTATTTAGTAAGTTACCTAATATAAATACAGTAGGTACCAAATGGTTTAAGACAAAAATAATCTTTTAAGAGATGTGTTTAGAAGCACGAGCGAAAGCAGCAGAGAAGAGGGAGTAAAGAGAAACAAGATGAGAATTTAAATCTCCAAACATTAACATCTTAGCATTAAGATCAGCTTACTGATCAATTTTACCACAGCAAAAAGAAACTCACAAAATTGTTAATTGTGAATAAAATAGTTAATAAAAGCAGCCTATTGTTAATACTTAAAGTGTGTATTTCAAAGTCCAGATAATGGACAAATTCACTTCTTTTCTTTATAAAGTTTAATACAAAAAAGTTTTGCTTAACATTAAGTTTATTTGGCCAATCTTATTTTCCAGCTTACCTATAATATTCATTTAGGCAGATCTTTTTACATGGGAATAAGAAATTGAACGTATGGGTGAAACTTTCATAACAAAATCTCAAACACTGGACCTTGTACTTATTTTAGCTTTTAATTTTAGTTCGTTCCCTTAGCCTAGTCATTTGACAGCGATGATTAGAAATGATATCCACCATTTAATGTCAGTAATTAGAATTTTTCTTTCTTTCCCTGTTTCTGTACTCTTTAAAGTAGAGATACCAGTAAGAAGCAGAGTGCCAAAGAACTAGTTGGCCATTAGGAGAAGCAAAGGACATTATTATTTACATAGGTTATATGTTCTACACATTAAGATCTAATACATATTCATTTTGCACTTTGATCATTTATACCAGGTTGGGTAATATATAAACATTCCCCTGGTTGCAGCTAATTAAAGTAACTTTTTGTTTCACCATCTTTTCAATACTATTTAGATGTTAGTTTATTTTAGTAATGTAAAACATAATCTCATATTACACAGCATAATTAAAAGTATCTACAAATGTATGCTAAAATGAATATAAAGCAATAGTTTTAAAGCAGTTTTGAATATTTAAAAATGTCCTTAGTCCTAAATGTGGTCATAATATTAAAATTTGTGAATGAAAGTAAAATTCTCACATACACTTGGGCAGCTTTGTAGGCACTAAAATAAACTCTTAGCTTCTGGCTTAATTTGAAATGTAATTAAAGCATAAGGATTTTTAACTATCTGTTTTTATGCCTTCATGATATCGAAAACAAAATTTTTAATTAACAAGCAGTCTAAGGAGATATTCTTTATGATGATACTTTATGATAATTCCTAAATGTGAAATGATCACTTTCTGGAGAATTCTTTTAGATTACACATAGTAAAATAAACTCTCATTCAAATGAATAAAATTAGAGTGCCCAGAGCATTGCTACTGCTGCTACCACTACCAGTATTAAAATGCTATTAAGCCCTTTTTCTAGACCAGATGCTTTACATGTGTGATCTCATTTAATCCTTACAATACCTCAGTGAGGTCAGTTCTATTATTTGCCCCATTTTTCAGAAAAAGAACCTGAGGCTTAGAGGGAAGTTGTTTGTCTAACAGCTGGATGTGACAGAGTAGAGATTCTAACCCAGAACTCTGATACCAGAACCCACACTTTCATGTACCACGATTGCCTTACTAGGCAAAAACATGAAGTGAGTAAATGTTTGAAAATGTCTTTAGGGGAATGATGTCTACCAATCTGTTACAGTTTTCTCTTAAAGGATACAATAACCTATTTGACTAAAATTTTCATAGTAAAATTTACCCATTAGAATCTTTCTTCTACATTGAGACTGCTATAAATTTTGTGTTGATATTATTTTACTATTAGCCATTTAAGCAGTTTACTGTTACTAATAAAGCCAATTCCGAACATCCTGGAAGCCACCACTGACAGGTCATTTAAATAATATCTCAATCCTCATAACATTTTCTAGGCAAGCAGACTGTTAATTTGCGAATTACCCATAATCAGGAACTTGAGGAAAGCTTCCCTTCAGTCTTGTCTTTTTCTTTATATTTACAAATGCCTTATAAATAATGGTATTAGATGCACTGTAAGTTTTTAGTTTATATTTTCAGTATACAATGATACAATGTTAAAGAAATACTGAGAGAAGAGGAATATAGAGTCCAACTTTGAAAACTCAAAAGCTTCTATTTCAAGTATCTGCATGTCGGCTATTCAAGAGTGAATTCTTTCTTTTATTTTCTTCTCTCCTGCATTCGACCTGGTGGGGAACAGAGGGCAGGGGGGAAACTGAGCCTTTATAATCACACATTTCAGTTCTAATCCTGGCTCTGATTTGTTAGCAATTTGAATTTAAATAAATTACTTAAACTCTTGAGAGTGGTGGTTTCCTCCTCTGTAAAATGGGAATGATAAAACCAGCCTAATAAGAACTAAATGAACTCGTTAAGAACTAAATAAGATAATGTAAATAAAGTTCCTCTGCAGCATATGGTTAAATATTTGTTACTTCTCTCCCCTTTCCCCATTCATTCCGATTTCAAACTCAGTTGATATTTTTAAAATGAAGTGGATTACAAGGTTTATTGGTCAGTTCTAAGCTTCAGGAAAAACTGCTGCTGTAAACCATTGCATAAGATAGTTCCTTTGACTTTGAGATACAAATGAACAGTGGAAAATCTGGTTATAATAAGGTTATAAAGAAGGATTATGTATTTCCACATGATAGCCCATAGTAACAGTGTTTTGTTGATCATATTAAGACAGATAAATACAACAAATGCTCTCTTTGTTCCCCGTTCTTGTCACAATTGCTCAACTTAATAAGAGGTAATTGATTACACTCTGTTTGCATTATAGTCAGGAAATTGAAGAGGGCAGCTAAACTTTGGATTTTTTTCTTCTCACACTATCAAGTCTTTCACTTCCTCTTACCTGTCACAGTGACAATAGAATATGTGTAAATTATCAAATCACTCCCAAAATAAAGTAACACCTAAAAATATTTGGAGTTTGGGAAAAACTGGTCGAGGATTGGAGTTGTGTGATACTTTTTATTTGTCCCTCCTGATTTTTTATTAATTGGACAAGGAAATAGAAAATGGAGACATTGATTATGTTCTAGTATACTGAGAACATTTCTTTCCCTTTTCTAAGTGTTAAAATTCTGTCTCCTTTCCTGTTTTTGGTGGATGATCTTGCTCTTATGGGCATACTTTTTTTATTCATATTAATAATAATAGCAGCTAACAGTAATCAAATGCTTTCCAGAGCTAGGCACCTTGTTAAGGGCTTCACATAATTTTCTCATGATTCTTCATGGTGTCAGCACTGTTCTCATTCTCTCATTTTATGGATGAGAAAATTAAGGCTGTAATTCACTCATGGTCACACAGCTAGTGAATGGCAGAGCGAAGTATCAAACCAGGTTATGCTGACTCTGGACCTGTGTGTTAACCATTGTATTATTCTCTCCTTGTGACAAAACTGGACGCTGGAAAGGCAGAAACTCCAAAGTCTTCAATGACTTCCCTTGGCTTACACACCATATATTCCGAACTTACCAACCTGATATTTTAAACCTACATAAGCAGATTCCAATAGGCCGTTGCAACCTTATTTACTGTGCCTACTATCAATTCATCACTTTGGCCAGATTAATTTCATTTTCCCTGTAAAAGAAATTATTTTGCTCTGCCTATCTAAATTTAATCCGTCCTTTCCATGAAGCCTTTCCTGTCCGCAGAGGGGCTTCATTCTGTTACAATCCTATATCACTTATTATTGCATTTATTATTTGACAGACATAGTCCATATTATACTCTGTAATCTGCCTGTTTGTGTGAAGATATCAGTGCTTGAGAAGCAGTAGTGACTGGCACATGGCGGTTTATTGGAATATGTTTGTGCCTCCCTGATCATCCTTGAGTGATGAAGGGAAGAGCGTGCAATTTGGAGCCAGACACACCTGGATTTGAATTCTATCAGCTCCATTTCTAACTGTGAGAATTGAGGCAAAGTGTTGAACTCCACACTTCATCTATAAAACAGGTATGATTATAGACCCTAGCTCATTGATTTATTGTGAAAATTAAATGAGATTCTGTGCCTAGGACACAGAGGACACTTAATAAATATTAGCTGCTATTATTATCATTATAAAAATTTAGTAAATATTAGTCATTGTTACAACTGAATTGTAGATTGTGTATTACAAATTCTTTAAGCCCAACTCATGTGCATTATAGGCATTTAGTAAATGCTGTTTTTTTTTTTTTTTAAATTGAGATATAATTCCTATACTGTAAAATTTACCAACTAAATGTTTTAACTGCCGGGTTTCAGCTGGAGTCCCCTGCTGCAAGCTGCTAGAACATAACCTACTGCAGGGGACAGAACACATTGGAAAGGGATTCTTCCAGGCTAGGGGGCGCCAGAAGGACTTGAGACAAATAAGCACTTGAGTGAAAACTAGTTTACAGCCGATTGTTGCTCTTCCCTAATTTATATTCCCACGTAGTTGGAGGAAGGGAGTGAATCTGAAGATGGGGGTGGGAAGAGGAAATTTCCTCTTTGGGAAAAGGGGCCTAAGCCTTAAAGTCCTGGTATTTTTTAGAGCGTAACCAAAGTAAGAATTGTCACAATCCCCTAAACTCACGTTTTGATATTTTTATTATCATCAAGGAAAACTCTTCCACTGGTTTTCACAGTAAGTGGTAATGATATTGGGGTGATTGTGTTCCTTTCACAGCCTGGTTTGTGAGGAGAGAACCCCAAAGGTGTTGAGATTTATGGCAGCTTTGAAATGGAAGTAAGACCAGTTAAGGCCTGGAATATATAAGGCCTGTGGCTTAGCAGCCTCAGAAGACTTGAGTAGCGAAGTTATTTACCTTTTAAAAATTTTTAGAATTACCCTTTTTGTACAACATGTATTTTATTCCCTTTCAAGATGTTAGTCATGTGTACCGCTATGACCCAGATGGATAACAAGTTAGAGATCAATGTTAGTCTTTTTCTGTACGACTGTTCAACTTGCATGTACCATGTTAAATGCAGTTTTTAATGGAAGTGCATTGATAGATGATTGCATCTAGTTGTAAAAAAGTGAATATAAAGTATCACCCTTGTGGAATAGTTTGATTTTGTTGTTAGTAAAACTTTTTTTAAAAAATTACTGGAATGCTTTAGAAATTAAGGTAAAGTTATTGGCAATTACAAGTCAGTTGTTTTCTCAGCCTAAAATGGGACAAGGTAAAGCAAGATATCACTACTTGTACTTTTAGATGTGTCTGAAACCATCCTCATTTCTGGGTGGTAGCCAAATAATCAGTGGATGCTTGAGAGCACTTGAAATACTTATTTTTGATTAGATGAAATTTAATGTGAATGTGTTGCCTATGGATTTTAGGGTTACGAATGAGACATATAAAAAGTTGAATTGTTAAAGAATTGCCCTATTCTTTCATAGCCTGGAATCTACCTCAGCCTCATTCTTTGTAGCAAGATGCAAATGAGGAGTAAGATAGCCAGTATACCTGTTAAGCAAGTATTTAGGTCCCACTGGTTTTTCTTTTCTTAGTTTAACTCTGGGGAATTTTATTTTATTTTTTTTAAGAAACTGTAGTTTCTGAGGTTTTGAATTTGCCTAGCAATTGCTAGGAAAGATAATGAGATGAATGGTTGGAATTTGACACAATAATGGTTTTCTCTATTTACTTTTGCATGATTTAAAAGAGAACTAATATTTCACTTATTTATCTTTTATTTTTCATTCTTTTCCCTTTGTGAAAACTCAGTATGTGTTACTGGACTATTCTGTAATTCCAGAATATTCTGAAAAGCTTTCTTCTATTGATAATTATGTGGTTTTTCATTTGCATCTTTATCTTTTGTTTCCCCTCTTTACGTATTTAGATTTTATAATGTGCATGCCTAAGTGTTGATAGAAAACTGTTCGGAATGTAGGTTTTATATTATTACAACAGTATTTGTAGAATTTTGTTTTAGAGTTGTTTCTTTTCATGTCTACACCATGAACGTTTTGATTTTTAAGATCCCTTAAAATAGAGTCATGTATACTTCCATGAGTATTTAGGATTGTTTCTGAATCACATCCTTGTTTTAACTTGAGGAGAGCTTTTTAAGTCTCTTAAAACATCTGTAAGAATGTTTATGCACAATTGGGCAAGGGATGCTCAGGCAGGAGGAGCTCTCTGCAGGGGCTCGGGATGTACTTGTGGGGGAGGCAGAAAGAGCTCTCTGCAGGGGCTCGGGATGTACTTGTGGCGGAGGCACCTTTCTGCCCTGTAGACCGTATTTCTCTCGTGGTGGTTTTATCCTCCTTTCCATCTGCTCCTGATTTTTTGGCTGTTGTTATAAGAATGTTCACATAGAACCTGAGACATGGGAAAGGGTGTTTACAGCCACGAGAGCATGAGGTGGGATCAATTTTCAATCTATTTGCTGCTCTGACTGGTCAATACAAAAATGCTACTCCCCTAATGAAATTCCTTTGTTTCGCTGCATTTGGGGAGAACACAGCAATAGAACAGTGTCCACATCTTATTCAAGCTTTTCTTGTTTTTTGTTTTGGATGTTTCTAAATTTGATACTTGAAAATATATGTCCTCTGAAGGTCAGGATGGGGTTTATTTAAGTCATACTCACTATGACCCAGGTATTTTTTGGCTAAAAAGATGATGGTGGGACAAAATCAACTCACTGAGAGATAATTTCTATGTAAAATCCTAAAGTGTTTAAAAATCATTGGAGATATTTTACTTGTTAAAATGTTCTTACCTTAATGAGATCCAGAGCCTTTTGAAAACTATTTTGTAGCCACTTTGGCCTCTGAATATAAAGACTGTAAAGAGTAATGTAACTTACAAAAAGTATAACAAGTGTCATTGAATCCCCTTTTATAGCTAAAGAATTATTAGAAAATCCAAACTAGGTTATAAAGTAGACTGTTAGGACACATTATAGCAATCCTGGGGGGACATTCTTAACATGCAGGATTAGTGTTACCCTTTGTTTGCTTCTTATTCTGATACAGATTAAAAAAGTATTCCCATCTCCAAACCCCCCAATAAACCTATTCAGTGGTGGGAAATAGGACACACTGCTTTTGACTCTCAGAGCACACTTGAAAACAGCTACTGTAGTCCATCCTTCTCAATTTACATGACCATGAGGAAACTGAAACCTGGTGAGGTTAAATGACTGGCCCTGTGACTAACAGCTAGCTAGTTCCTGTTTGAACTGGGGACCATCTTTTTGATTACCCCAATTGCCTAATTTTCTACTGCCTGTTTGATTCATAATCCTTTCCCGATATATTTTAGCAGCAAATGGTGGCGTCTGAACTGCACCCCTTGGCTTCAGGTAATTCTCCACCCCCACATCTTTTTTTTCCCCCTGTGGAAATGCATGGTGTGAAATAGATAACTGTAAAAACTCAGGTGGAAACAGTCCTGGGAGATCAGTAGGTTACAGTCCACTGGAAAAAGGTAAAAGAGATATCTTGCAAAGGGAGTAAAGGACCGTATGTATACATGACTGTGTACAACAGTTCCAGAAGTTTGGGGAGGTATTAGGGTAGCTATTATTTCTGAGACTGGAGAAAATGGCTTTAGAAAAATGGAAAAAGCCAATACAGTGCAGGATTGCAAAGATTACTTACCGGAAACTTGCTTTTCTTCAGAACCACGAGTGTGCATTTAATTGTAAGAGAAAAGAAACATTTGAGTTTTTCTTTTTCTAGACTATGAAAGTGAAGTTTGTTGGAACATTTTAAGGGTGACAAAAAAAATGAAGGGCGCAAATCAGACTTGGAATTTTTGATCTAGAAAATGTATGCACTGGTAGCTTTGATAGAGGACCTCAGATTTAGAAATGAAATATTAATAATAATTCTAATCACCGTGGCTAATTAGAACATAATCTCTTGAAGGCAGCAAACTGAAGCTTTTAAAATGTTTATCTAAGAACCTGGGTAGGATTCTAAAAAGACTGAATTATTTGCAGTTGTTAGCTTCTGTTTATGTGAAAGTAAAACAATCATTAGTCTTTGTTTCTACAAAATGTTTTGCACTCTTATAGTCCTGGTGCCTTAGTTTATGAATTTAATATACCACATCAAGTATTATTTGATATTATTCTCCCATTCCTTTTTTCTTGGGTTATAAATATCTTCTTAACCAAGAAGATCACTGATTGTTACACTGAATGTACTCTCCCAGGGTGCAGAGGGGACTGCTCAAATGCGGTTATAATTCTTGTTTGCCCCTGGGCGGTTGCCAGCAGGGAGTAAGGCATCATGGGAAGTAGTTTCTTTACCTTCCACAACAGGTGTCTTTGTCAGTGCACCTTATTCAGATATCAGTGTGCGGAAGCACTGAGTCACTGTAGCAAAGAAAAATATGAAAGCAAGAGGAATTGCTTTTACATCTAGAAAATGGTGCTGCAAGATAAATCTGAATTCTTCTGGTGCTAGTGAATTCATGAAGAGGTTCACAGTATCTTTTAAAGTACTCCTGAAAAGATAAAAGGAATTTAAAAGGTACGAACTGCCTGGATTTCTTGTAATGCCTTGTCTGCTTATTATCATGTTAATTGTTACCTGATTGGTCAGAATTAGGAAATTCTTTTTAGGTGCTGGAAAAGATTCTGTCGACAATAAAGCTTAAAAGACAAAGCTGCATTGTAGAAAAAAAAAAAAATGGAGTAAATGCTTTACTGGCTCCAACAAGGGTCAAGCCCAGTTTGAAGCTCTTTAAATCTTGAGGATTTATTTTGAGAATTGCATTTTTTGTTCACATAAGCCTATTAGATTTGCTTCTGTTTCCTAGCAATAAGGTGTGTTTTCCCCCTTCCCTCTGTGTGTGTGTGTGTGGGGGGGGGGTGTTTAATCTAGAACGCTATGGCAGTTGCAAAATTCTTCTATTAGCATTTAAATTGAACATGCTACTATTTAAGTAATCATGCTAATCTAGGTGAAGATCCTTTAGAAAGACTTGAGAAAAGAGACACTGTAGATTTCATTTTGAGTTTTGTTCATTTGTTTTCTGAAAAGTTAACAAGCCTAAGATGACATAATATTGCTATAGGTAATTAGGACTAAAAATCCTAACCAATGGGTGTAGGTTCTGTTGATTTTAGACAAACATTGCCAAATTGATTTCTAGTTCTAACAAATAGTGTTTCTCATAGTAACTGCAGCGTCATTATAATATTCTCTAAAAATCCGAGAAGATATTAGCTTAATTAGGAATGTTGGAAAAACAACTTTTGGAGGCACTTTATCTGCCCTTTCCCACTTCTTTATTTGCTAAATACTTTATTCCCTCAAATTAACATAGATTATATTTCCTGTCTTTAATTTAGGCAATTTTGTCATGATAATTGTGGTCAGCTTTCAAACTTTTAATCTGGGAATATGGAAGTTCATTTATAGTTCCCAGCTGTATTTTTAAAAACCATTTCTAGTGGCTAAGGCACCAACAATTTATGGCCATCTGCTGATTTGGGCAATTAAAAGAAACATCTAACCTTAAAAATGGAAGAAGGAAAGAACTTTTATGTATGGGAGGAAAAATATTCACTTTAAAAAGGAGGCCCTTGATTGCTTTCTAAATAATAAGACAGCAGAATCTAAGTTGTCAAAATAAGGAGCTCTGTTTTAAAATATTTTTTTTTAGTGGGAGAAGGGGAAAGGATTATTGATATTGCTGTCCCTGTTTCATTTTTATATCTTGATACTTCTTTTTTTTTAACAGAAATATTCAGAGGGGGAAAAGAATCTTTCTTTTCACACTTCAAGAGATAATTTTTAACTACACCAAGAATTCTATAAATTCTGAACAATTAAAAGAGGTTGTCATCTATTTATTTTCTATGAATGTGCAAAAATAATTAGTAAAAGTCAAGAAAATTCACCTTCTCTAAGAAGACTCTTCATTTAAATAAATACTGAAGTAAGAAGATGAACTGTTACAGAGATTTCTAATTTTCAAGAACATAAGATAAATCAGTTGTGTTTTGTTTTTTGTGGGTTTTTTTTCTATAGAATATTTCTATTTAGGACATTTTTGTTTCTTTTTTTTTAAGTGTAAAGATTTTCAAAAACTGAATTTTTCAGCTGCTGTATTAAGAATACAGAAGGTATTTATAGTGTATACTTCCTGAATAGATAAGAGACCTCCTTTAGTTTTCTAGGGGTGAATTACAAAACAAGCCTGTAATAGCAGCTACTCTTTTTTTTCCTTTTTTCCTTTTGGATTTTTGACACTCCACCCCCTCTAGCTCAGGTGGGTGTGTGCATTGGCCCTGTGCTGCATTAGGATTTTTCCTTGGATTGTCTGGTCTGGAGCTGGGACAGCAGCCACTGCCGTGGAAAAGCCAGCTGGCAAGATGATGGAAGAAATCTCTATTATGGTAGCTTATGACGCCCATGTTTTCAGTCAGCTGCACGATGAAGACTTCCTCACTAGTCTGGTGGCCACCAGCAAACCCAGGTCTATGGTAGGTGGTGCCTTGCACACTGCTCTGGGACTTTCTTTTCCAATAGAACAGTTATACTCCTGTAACATTGAGGCTCAGCTTCCTAGGAATTAAAATTGCTGTTGGCTTTGTATTATAAGCTGCAACAAGGTCTACAGATTTTCAGTGATTTCTGCACATAACTAAATGCTAGTATATTCATCATTACATTTCATGTGTCTTAGGAGAAAAACTTATATAGTTAGGTTGAGAGGAGTTTTATAGTTCCAAACATCACTTTGTTGCAGTTGTGTTTGCTTTGTATGTGTGGGAATGATTATGTTGGTAAGGGCTACTTAGAGATACACACATGTAATTCAGCCTTTTTGAAGTGGAACATTTCTACCAGTGGGCTATAACATTGACATTGAGAATTGAGCTATTTAAAAATCAAATAATTTTTATGGTCTGTAAATCATTACTAAGAGGAACTATGATGACAATAATTCCTAGTAAAATTTTATTTGGGGTTCAATGATTGTAAAAATTTTACAGTTCTCTAAAGGTGTGCATGTCCTGGCATAACTATTTTCATGCAGAAAATTGACATTTTGCAAGTGTTTTTTGTTTCTTCTCTATAGATGTCATCCTTACAATGGGTATATTGAGTTTATTTAACATATCAGTGATCTGTACCTTTTAAACAAACTTTTTTAACAATTGTTGTAATCACGTCTTATTCATTATATTTATTAGTACTCATCACAATTGATAGAATGTATCATGACATGTTAAATCTTATTGGTATGAAACCCTGTTTCCCTATTTTAAGGCACAGGAAACTTAAAAAAAATATATGGCAATGTTTTCAAGTAATATACTGCAACAGATAAAGGGGAAACCCATATATTGATTTAAAAAGGCTTTAGGGTCATATCAACCAAATGCAATGTATGGACCTTGTTTGGGTGCTGATTTGAACAAACTATAACAGCTTTCTAAAACACAATTAGAAAAATTTGATCACTGATTAGGTATTTAATAATATTAAGAAATTTAATTTTTAGGTGGACTAGTGATATGATTATGTTTAAAATGGTGATTTACAGATACATATTGAGGTAGTTATGGATGAAATGTCTGCAGAGATTCAAAAAAGCAGTGGGGTTGGTGATGTGGATGAAACTAAATGTGGTTAGTAGTTGAAACTAAGTGATAGATACATAGGGACTGGATTCATTATACTCTCTATTAGATGTTTTATAGATGTAGTTTAAAAGAATCAGCTGGACAAGAACTAAAAACAAATTCAAAACCACATGCTTCTGAAAGTGTTTGATAATACAGAAACATCTGACCTATTGCATACTTTTCCTATTTAATAAAAATAGTAAAAAATTTTTTTTCTATTTTTATAGTTATATACATACATACATTCACGTGGAGTTTATAGCCAACCCTTAGTTACCCGCAAGTCAGGATAAGATAGTCCATAGTTGTGAATAATCTTTAAACTTCAATTTAGCCACTAATTTCTCAGTATTCCACTACAAAAACTTATCCAAAGAAATCAGTATTCTGTTTCATTTCTTTCTGATGGTCCAATCAAGATCCTTTCAAGAGATCTGAGTTAAGTCTTCAAAAATTTGTAGGAGTTTTCCATACCAAAGGGGAGAAGAGACAAAGAACATGGAGGTGTGAAGTAGCACATTGTAGAGGACAGAGGAGACTAAAAATGTAGGCCGTGATCAAATTGTAGTGAGCAGCCTATGTTCAATCAATATAGGACCCTGTGTGTGTGTGTGTGTGTGTGTGTGAGAGAGAGAGAGAGAGAGAATAAATGAATGAATGAATGAACATTAACGTGCTTACCAGGACACACTTTTCTATTTGTAGGTTATATAAATATTGTATATATTGATATATATTATGCCTTGATGTAATCTCGGCTCCCCAAAGTGGACTCCTAGCACCCCTGAGCTTCTATGATTTGAAATTTGTTTACTAATATGGAAAGCCTTAGAGGTATGAGAGAGACATAAATAAAATGTTACTCTGTACACAGAGCTTTTTTTTTTGTCTGAAAATGTCTTTATTTTACTTTCATTTTTTTAAATCTCAATTATATATTCCTTTAAATTCAGTTTTATTGAGATATATTCATGTATCATATAATCATCCTTGATGTACAATCAGCTGTTCACAGAATCATCATATAGTTGTGCATTCATCACCCCAATCTATTTTTTGAACATTTCCCTTATGTTCAATTAAGAAAAAAATTAAAATATAAAAAATAAAAGTAAAAAATAACACCCAAGCCATCCCCCCCCACCCTATTTTTCATTTGATTTTTGTCCCCAATTTTCTACTCATCCATCCATACACTGGATAAAGGGAATGTGATCCACAAGGCTTTTCACAATCACACTGTCACCCCTTATAAACTACATTGTTATACAATCGTCTTCAAGAGTCAAAGCTACCAGATTGCAGTTTGATAGTTTCAGGTATTTACTTTTAGCTATTCCCAATACATCAAAACCTAAAAAGGGTTATCTATATAGTGTGTAAGAGCGCCCATCAGAGTGACCTCTTTACTCTATTTGAACTCTCACACACTGAAACTATTTTGTTTCATTTCGCATCCCCCTTTTGGTCAAGAAGATGTTCTCAATCCCATGATGTTGGGTCCAGATTCATCCTCAGGAGTCATATCTTGCATTGCCAGGGAGATTTACACCCCTGGGAGTCAATTCCCATGTAGGGGGAAGAGCAGTGAGTTCACCTGCCTAGTTGGGTTAGCTAGAGAGAGAGGGCCACATCTGAGCAACAAAGAGGTACTTGGCGGGGGGGGGGGGGGGGGGGGGTGGGGGGGGGGTGGCGCTTAGGCACAATTATAATCAGGTTTAGCTTCCCCTTTGCTATAACAAGCTTCATAAGGGCAAACCCCAAGATAGAGGGCTCAGCACACCAAACCGCCAGACCTCAATGTTTGTGAGAACATCAGCAACAATCCAGTTGAGGAAGGCCAACACTTCTGCATTTCCCCCCAGCTCCTCAGGAGGACCCTGCATATTTATTTTTATTCTCTTCCTGAATTACTTTGGGATGTGTCGCTATTTCACACTAACTTGTGCAAACCTACCAGGTCTCACTTCTTATTCAATGTTCCATGTAATTATTGTATTTGAACAAACTGTATGAGTTAAATTGTTTAGGAAATATAGATCCTGTACCAAATAAACATTTCTTCCCTTGGTCTCACATGGAAGTTGAAGTTTTAAAACACAGTCAGTATTGTCCTTTACCCTTTGGCCTGATTTGCCCTAGTCCTAACTACATCTGCTTCATTTATATCTCTAATTGAAGTCTGAACTCTCAGCTTTTTTAACAGTTGCTGTATGTGCTAATACTGACATTCATATCTTCTAGTTCTGGGTTTTAGGTGTCACACAAATACCCAAAATTCCAGGGATCGATCAGGTTATACACAAAGGGATCAGCATCACAGAATCTGGAGATGGCCATTACAATTCAGGAATAGATGTGACTGCTGTAAGAGCTTAAATTCTAGGGACCATTACAATAAGCGTTCCCCTGATAAGCTGTGCTTTAAGATCCACTTCTGAGTTTATACATTGTAGTTAGTCCATATTGGTGAGGCAGTATAGTGTTTGCCTTTGTTTCTGGTGTAGTTCACTCAAAATGCTGTCTATAGGATCCATTCACCTCGTTGTCTGTCTCACAGCTTTACTCCTTGCAGTTCAATATTCCATTGTATGCGCACACCACAGTTCACCATTCTGTTCCTCAATCCATGTACCCTTAGGCCACCTCCACCCATTGCAAATCATGCATACTGCCTCCATAAACACCAGTGTGCAAATGTCCATTCGTTTCCCTGCTCTCAGATCTTCCACGTATATGCCCCTTAATGAGGTTGCAGGACCTTATGGCACCCACATACTTAGCTTCTTGTGGAACCACCACACTGTCCTCCAGAAAGGCTACACCATTCTGCCTCCTAACCAACAGTAAATACTGTACACAGAAGTTGTAAATAATAGAGATGTTGGGTGTTAAATTTAATTACACAACTTCCTGAAGATATTTACCTTATTAGATTTAAAATTTAAAAGGGTCGACTAATAAAGGACCACATGTTTTTCTTTTGGAAGTAATATTTGGTTTTGACTCATCTGGAAAAGTTATGTTAAAATTGTGCTAAGATAAAATACTTACAATTTACTTTTGATTACTTGTTGAATTTTTTGCTTTGAGGTGAACCCTTCAAATCATGAGATACTCACTTTTCTGTAGTAGAAAATAGATTACTACTCAATCTGGTTTATTACTGCAATGTGAAACAATTAAATTCTTGCTAACATAAAATCCTCTTTAGGTATAGGTCGAATATTACAAAGGGTATTTCTTAGTATAGGAGTAGCTAAATATCTTCGTACTAGACTTTGTTTCATAATGGAAGGTGTCTTGATCCCTTGAATGGCGAAAATCACATTAAGTATGATAGTTCTCAGTGAACCTGAACTTTTTCTTCATGAGTAATCCTGTGGCTTTGTAACGTCTTTCGTGGAGACCCATGTTAAAAAAAATACATTGCACGCCAGTATACACTGATTGATTGAGAGGAAATTTGACTAAACAATACCTACTATTGCTACATTTGATATCTTTGGGTTTTTTTTGTTCTGTTGAATTGTTTAAATGTTGGTTTTTACCCTCTAAATTAATTTCAGGGAGTCTTGATCTACACTTTTAAAAAATATAGCTACATCCTATCCATGGTGCAAGAAAATAGCAGACCTTCTAGATAAGGAAGAAGAATAGGAAAACCAAGTATAGCTTTTCATGCCTTCCAAACCCTCCAGAAACAAACAAAATAAGAAATCAGCTAGACCAATATTGTGTTTATTAAATGAAACTGAACAAAAGCCTAGTGTTACCAGTAGCAAAACTTAAGAGCGTTTTAGTAACAGCATGATTTTGTTGGTACGTAAGGTGAAAAAGCCAGTCTACTCAAAATGATTCCAGAAACATTTAAAAAGACCTCTTGCTGGACACAGTATTCCCGCCTCCCATTAAGTCCAACCAGTAACTTTTTCTTTGCTTGTTCACTGGCTAAAATTAACTGGATGGCATTTAGAGGCAAAATTGTACCCCCTACCTACCCACCCACCCCAACACAGTCTCACTCAACTAGAGGTGCTCACATAAGAAGTAAGAACAACTGAGGGAGCAAGTCTCTTAAGTTTTCCAGTCAGGGCATTCTGTCTCTGAGTGAAATGGCCAGCATTCCTCTCTAACACCCTCAGCATTTCCAGTTATTTTTGTACCATAATAGTATTAATGAAGGGCAAAAATCACACCCATTACATTTGTTGTGAGTTCCAAAGGAGGCTTTGAATATGTATTTAAATTCAAAATGCATGGTCTAATATTTAAACAGTGAACAAGTCTACAGCCAATGCATACTCTCTGGCAAACTTGAATTCTTCTGGTTAAATGTTAATTTATATTATGATGAATTATTTCAACTTTTTAATCTGAAAAGTAGCTCTGAAGGGAACATTGCCTTCAGTAGTATGTTAGTAGAGACTGGCACATAATATTACAGTTTTTGGTAACTACAATGTTTGAGCATAAATAGAATTCCCTTCCTTCAAAGACCTCACATTCCAGTAAGAGAGACAAAAGAAGTAAATATTTATGAGAGTGCTGTTGGCTATCATAGGGTAGAACAAAGTGGGGAATAATTACCACTGATTGAGCAGAATGTAGAGGAAGCCTTCATAGAGAGGGTGAGGTCACTTGAGTTGGGCTTTAAAGGCTGAGCAGGTGCTTTCCAGGGAAAAGAAGAGGGTAGGACCTTTCTAAGCAGGGGGAACAATTTGTGCAAAGGCTGAAAGTTTAAATTTGGGGTGGCTTTAAATTAACACAGCCCTCAGTTCAGGTTTTAGATCTGCTACTTACTGGGTAAATTACTTAATTTCTCTAAGCCTCAGTTTTCTCAATTGAAAAAAAATAGTACTATCTCATTGTATTACAGTGAAGATTAAATAAGAGAACACATGTAAAGTATTTAACACAGTGAAAGCTCTAATTGTCTTCCTTCTTATAAGAGAAAAAGTATTCCGATTAGAGAAGGCCTAGAGAAGGAGTGGAATGAATAGATAAGGCACCATGGTGATGTGGAAGAAGGAAAGGGAAGACAGAATGAGAAAGTGAATTAGTTGGGGTACCTTGGAGAATTATTTTGTTTGCATTTTGTATGGCTAGGGGATCACTATAGGATATGAATCCTACAGGATCCTTGAAATCTTCTACACTGAAAATGGTAAAAAGAATAGTAGGAGCCTCAGGATAGTAGGAAGGCAATGTAGTGTGTAAAGGAGGGAGTTTAAATGTGCCATCCACCTAGTAAATGATATTGACTACTACAGCAGTAAGATTAGAGTGGAAGGGCCAGATTACCAATGGAAAAATTTTAAGAAACATTTCAGTATTGCACATGAGAAGAGTTGACATATGCCTGGATTTAGATACTTGATAATGTCAGTATGAATAAGGAAATCAGACCACACAGGTTGGTTAGTTCCTGCATTGGATAGATGCAGTAATATTATTACATAGGCAGAAGCAGCAGTTGATGTATATATGAAGAGTATATGATTGAGGAAAGTTGAGAATTTCTGCATGTTTCCTGTCTTAAGATATTGGAAAGGTTTTTGTGATGGGAAAGATGACTATCAAGAATGTCATGAAGAAAAAGAAGACCCACTCTGGCTTTGCCATGTTCTGCATCAGTAGAAATTCTAGGTCACGTTATCTCTGTAAAAGACGTAAATGATCTGTGGTTCGAACACTAACAAAAGTCTTTGACCCAGACTAACACATGGCTATGCTGTACTGGCACTATATAAACGTCCTTAACTGACAGATATCAAAATAGCAGCACTGTGCCAGTAAAGACAGGGAGCTCTTTCTGGGAGCTACAGTTCTATAAATGGGAGATGAGGGTAGCATTCTGTAATTACTTCCTCCTTGTCTAGTTGGCACATAGATTTCATCTAGCATGCCAAATTAAAAAAAGTCTACAGAACAATTTCATGTGTCAGAGATGGGGGAAATAATAAAATCAATTCAATTTATTTCTTAATCTTCACTGGATAAACATTTTAAATATTGCTTAGAATAAAACATAAAGCTGATTAAGACTCATCAGTATTTTTTTTTTTTTTTTTTAGTTTTAAATCAGAACATTTTTTATTCTCACTTATTTAACATGTATATAAGTTTGGAAAAGAGGCAATTCTTCCCTCGTTTGGTTTATCAGTTCTGATATAAGTTTAGGTTCTTACAGTTGCAAGTAATAAAATCTTGAGCTATCTTAAATAAGAAAGGAAATTTATCGTAAGGACATCAGGGTGTGTCCTTTTCAATGTAAAGGCAGGAGTTCAACCAGGCAGTGGAGCTAGTACTGAACAGATGCTGGCAGGCGCTCTCCCTTTCTCTTGCCTTCTAATTAACTTCTGTCTTTGGGTCTATTATTATATCTGTTTCCTTATTCTCTGTTTTCTTCATTCCCATGGCAGAATATGACTACCATACAGCATCTAGATTTACAGTTCTGCCATATGCAGAGTTAAGTTGCTACCCCTGAATCCCAACTCCAGATTCCTTGGAGATGATCTGATTGAGTAGTCTCGGTTCAGGGGGCCTGAGCCAATCAATTGTTTGGGCTGGGAGTAATTTCACCATACAAATATGGCACTGGAGGGTCATCTATATGGCAGGGGGGAGACAGCAATTCTGAGATAAGTGGGTGGTGTATAAGTTAGCCAGATATCTCTGGGGTGTCTACTAATGACAGAATAAAAGTATTAACAGAGGAAGTCTTGTTTTATAGTAATAGGTATATTGGAAAGTGGTTTAAAGAGAAATGTCACATTTTAAAAGTGTGAAACAGGCTGTAATTGCTAAATGAACAGATACCTCAATATCAAAATGTTGACACTTAAAAAAGGAATCATATTCTGATGTCCATTCTGAGATATTTATAGAATCTTGTTTTGGTTCATCATCAAATTTGTATTTTCATTTCTACAGCTGAAACATATAAGTGCAGTATGGAGTAAGCCTAGGAACGTAGACTCTGGAGCTAAGCTGCCTGGGTTCAAATCCCCCCTCACCTCCAACTAGCTCTGTGACTTTAGGCAGGTTTCTTAACCTCTTTGAGCATCATTTTTCTTGTCTGTAAGATTGTAATCATATTAGTAGCACTTTAAGGGATTGCTGTGAAAACTAAATTCGTTAATATTTGTAAAGACTTAAAAATATGTAGCACATAGTACGTGGCATATGTGTATTAGTTGATATTATTCCCAACTGATTCTTCCTTTTCAAATTCTTGAACTAAAAAGTGACAAACTTTTAGCAAGACTTTATAAATTCAGTATCCCAAAATAATTTTTTTGCTTTTTATTTATTTTATTTAATTATTAAACCTGCTTTTATTGTAATAATTAGAACTCTGTGTTTAATGCTGTTTCAGAGGTTGAGAAATAATCTTTCTATACTTGATAGTGGAGGGGGGATTGATTTGTAGGTCCATCAAAATATCTTTTTACAGAAGATTTTGTAAGAGCAGTTTATATGAAATATGCATGAATTTTATTTCTCTGTTTTATAAATTCATAGTTTGTTCACAATGATTGAAAGTCTTACTCTGGGCCTTTTTTGTTTTGCTTTAGCCACTCACATTTGCATTCAATTTAATAATCAGTCAGAAATATTCGTTGATCTGCTACTTTGTGCTGTGCTATATTCTTCACACTAGGAATCTAAGTGTGAACCAAAAGGACATGATATCTATTGTGAATCTTATACTGTAATGGGGAAAGGTTAAACACAAATGAGAAAGATATCAGCTAGTGATACTACTATACAGAGGATTAAAATAGAGTGATACAATCAAAAGTGATTAATTAGAGCTTTAAATTGGGTAGTTAGTGAGGGCCTCAATAAGGAGTTGTCATGTGAGATCTAAATAACATGCCAGCCATGGGAAAATGAGCAAAAAAAAAACATCTAAGGCACAAAAAATCTCTTAGAGAGAGGTCCCAAGGTGGTGAAGAGCTGTATATACCAAAACTGGATAATAAGTGTATTTGAAGCCCCATGAGCCACGGGCAGACAGTGTTAAGAAATGAGGTTGGGAAGAAAGTTAGGGGCCAAGGGTTAGAAGGAGTTCAATCTTTATTCCTTACAAAATGTCTTTATTTTGATTGGTTTGGTTTGGGTTTTTTTTTTTAGAGCAGTTGTAGGTTTACAGAAAAATCGTGCAAAAAATAGAGTTCCCATATACTGCCCCACTCCCCCCCCACCTCAGTTTTCCCTGTTATTAACATTTTTCATTAGTTGGTACTTACAATTGATGAAACAATATTTTTATAATTATGCTGTTAATTTTAGCCCACTGTTTACATTAGGGTTCACTCTTTGTGTTATGCATTTCTGTGTTGTGTGTGTGTGTGTGTGTGTGTGTGTGTGTGTGTGGTAACATACAACCTAAAATTTCCCTTTTTATCCTTTTTCAAATATTCAATTCAGTGGTGTTAATTACATTCACAAAGTTGTGCCTTTACCACCATCATTCGTTGCCAAAACTTTTCCATCCTCTCAAACTCCCTACCAATTAAACATTAACTCCTCATTCCCCTCCCCCACCTAGCTCCTGGTAACCTGTATTCTAGTTTCTGGCTTTATGAATTTGCATATCCTGTTTATTTCATATAAGTGAGATCATACAGTATTTGTTCTCTTGTGTCTGGCTTATTTCACTCAACTTGATGTCTTAAGGGTTTATCCATGCTGTAGCATGTATCAGGACTTCATTCCTTTTTATGGCCAAATAATATTCCGCTGTGTGTGTGTGTGTGTGTGTGTGTGTGTGTGTGTGTGTGTGTGTGTGTATGTTGCACATTTTGTTTATCCTTTGATCAGTTGATGGACACTTGGGCTGCTTCCACCTATTGGCAATTGTGAATAATGCCACTATGAACATCACAATCCAAGTATCTGTTGGAATCCCTGCTCTCAATTCTTCTTTGTATATACCTAGTAGTGGGATTGCTGGATCTTATGGTAATTCTATACGTAACTGCTTGAGGAACCACCAAACTATGTACCACAGGGGCTGCTCCATTTTACATTCCCACCAACAATGCACGAGAGTTCCTACTTCTCCACATCCTCTCCAACACTAATTTTCAGGTTTTTTTGTTTAATAGTAGCCATTATAGTGGGTGTGAAATGGCTATCTCATTGTGGTTTTGATTTACATTCTCCTGATGGCTAATAATGAACATCTTTTCATGTATTTATTGAAGAAATATCCATTCTTGTTTTCCCTTTTTCTAATTGGGTTGTCTGTCTTTTTATTGTTGAGTTGTAGGAGTTCTTTATGTATTCTGGATATTAAACCCTTATTGGATGTAAGGTTTCCAAATATTTTCTCTGATTCTGTAAATTGTCTTTTTATTTTCTTGATAAAGTGCTTTGATATGCAAAAGTTTTTCATTTTAATTAAATCCCATTTATCTGTGTTTTCTTCAGTTGATTGTGCTTTAGGTGTAAAGTCTTAAGAAACCACTGCGTATCACAAAGTATTGAAAATGCTTCCTATGTTTTCTTCTAGGAATTTTATAGTTTTGGTCCCTATAATTAGGTCTTTGATCCCTTTTGAGTTAATTTTTGTATATCGTGTGAGGTAGGGATCCATCTTCATTGTTTTGCATATGGCTATCCAGTTCTCCCAGCACCGTTTGTTGAAGAGACTGGTCTTTCCTCATTGGGTGGACTTGGCACCTCTGTGCAAGATCAGTTGGCCAAAAGTGTGAGGGTTTATTTCAGAACTCTCAATTCTATTCCATGGATCTATGTGTTTATTCTTGTGCCGGTGCCATGCTGTTTTGATTACCATAGACTTGTAATAAGTTTTAAAATTAGGAAACATGATTCTTCCAATTTTGTTTTTTTGAATATGGTTTTGACTATTCAAGGCTGTTTATTCTTCCATATGAATTTTGTGAAGAAGTTTGTTGAAATTTTTGTTAAAATTACATTGACTCATTATATTGTTTTGGGTAGAATCTGTATCTTAACAGTATTTAGTCTTCTAATCCATGAGCATGAATGCCCTTCCATTTATTGAATTCTTCTTTGATTTCTTTTAGCAATATTTTCTAGTTTTCTGTGTACAAGTCCTTTGCATCCTTGGTTAAATTTATTTCTCGATGTTAGATTCTTTTAGGTACTATTTTAAATGGAATTTTTTCTTGAATTCCTGTTCAGATTGTTCATTACTAGTGTATAAAACACTATTGATTTTTGCATGTTGATCTTGTACTGTGTCACTTTGCTGGATTCATTTATTAGCTCTAAGTAGCTTTCTTGTGGAATTTTCAAGATTCTCTATGTATAGGATCATGTCATTTGCAAATAGGGAGAGTTCTACTTCTTCCTTTCCAATTTGGTTGTTTTTATTTCCTTTTATTGCCTAATTGCTCTTGCTAGAACTTCCAGTACAATGTGAATAATTAGTGACAGTGGAAATTGTTCCTGATCTTAGGGAGAAAGCATTCATTCTTTCATCACTGAGTATGACATTAGCTGTGGGATTTCACGTGTGCTCTTTATCATGTTGAGAGTCTTTCCTTCTATTCCTGATTTTCTGAGTGTTTTTGTCAGGAAGATATCCTTGTATTTTAAAAATCTAATGAATCCTTTTTGTTACCATAAGGAAAGCTGGATATTAAAGCATGGGAATGTTTAACACAGTGAATCTTGTGGTGGGCAATGTCCATGATTAACTGTACAAATATAAAAAAGTTCTCTCATGAACTAGTGCAGATGTACAACACTATTATAAGAAGTTAATAATAGAGGAGCCTATGGGGAAAAAATGTACCTATTGCAAACTATGGACTGAAGTTAACAGTAATATTTTAATTCTCTTTCATCAGCAGTGACAAATGTACCACACCAATACTATGGGTCAATAATATGAGGGGTAAGGAGTATGGGTGGATTAGGGTTTTCTTTTTTAGTTTTATTTCTTTTCTGGAGTAATGAAAATGTTCTAAATTTGATCATGGGACTGTGTATACAACTTTGTGATGATACTGTGAGCCTGTGGTTATATACTTTGGATGTTTTCTATGCTGTATGACTATATCTCAATAAAATTGCATTAAAAAATAGTAAGTGATATCCTGGAAGGTGGTTAAAATGTGAAATGTTATGTTGTATATATGTTAGCACAATAAAAAAAGTCTAAGGAATCATATTTTAGGCTTGGTTAACAGATATGTAAAATAATGATTAATTATTAGAGAAGCCAATATTACATCAAAAATTCACCACCATTCTCAAGCTCACTATGAAATCAAATTATAGGATTCAAATTTAATCCAAGGACTTCAAGCTTGTTTATTAAACAGGATTCATAACAAAATAACACTGTAGCATCATGACTATAATGTCCACAGTGAATTTCTAGTAGGCTGAACAATTACAGAAGCCCTCTTATCTGGCACAGTCAGGACTGTAGTTGGTTGGTTAATTGAAAAAGTTGGTTCAAGGGGGGAAGGATAACAAATGATGCATAATGAAACATTTTATATTAACTAAAATGTAAATATATATTCATTATCAAATTTGTTATAAATCCTATAATACCCTTTGCTTGAATATCAATTCTATAATCCATAATGCTTTCCAGTTTCAGTTTCCTTAAAAAGGGGCAATAGATTAATAAATTTGTGAAGCAGTCTAATGCAAAAATTATGGGACTCTTACAATTTTTTTCAGTCTTTGTCAGTGGTATTACCATCATTTAATGTGACCATGATTTTTATGTGTAACCACTGATCTTCACAAGTCTTTCCAAATTGCTCAGTTTTTACAGAAACAGCAATTCAGCTTCTTTTGTGCTTATTTTATTATGAACATAAACAGATTTAGAGCAAATGCAATTAACTCTTTTTCAGCATAAACTTAAAAAAATTCAAGAAAGTTTAGCATACCTGGGGTACCAGTTTGCTTTTACAGAAGAAATGGAGAGCATTAATCAGGCAAGGTTATTTTAAAGTGTGCTTCAATCATATATTTTTTAGTCAAATATAGCTGTATACAACAATCAACCATAAATCTCAGTGACACACGACAGTAAACATTTATCTTTCCTCATGAACTTACGGGTAGGTAGGGTTTGGCTGATCTTGGCTGATGTTGGCTGGGCATAGCTGAGCATAGCTCCAGGCCACAGATCCATTCACATCTCTCATTCTTCTGCAATCAGCAGGCACCTAGAGCTGTTTTCCTGGCAGTGTTTGGAGGTTCCCAGGGTGGTCAGTGGATGCATTTGATGCTTCAAAAAGGCCTAGGTTTGGAACTAGCCCAGTTTAATTTCTGCCCATGTTCCATTTGCCAAAGCAAATCACAAGGCTAGTTCCAATAACAGTGGGGCAGATAAGTATACTCCAGATTAGTATACTCCACCATAGAGGTTGGGGGTAGGAGAATGAAAATTTGTTGAACAATAATCTACCACATATGTAATAATTGACCCTTTATGTGATCATCATAGTTGTTCATTGTTTAAAATATATAAACAGTGTTTCTCAACAGTATACACAGGGCTTATATTCATAAAAACTCTATAGTCATGGATTGGCCAACAGAAGAATTTTCATTTTTTATACTCATTGAAAATATTATAAAATCAGACTGGAAATTCAAATTTATCCTCAAATCTATTCATTTTCCACTGTACTTTTTCATTTTACTTGGAACTTTGAAGTGAATTGGCACTCTTCTTTCCCATCACTCCCAGAGGTAATTAAACAGAAATTTCTTGCCAATGAAATTCTGTGGAATACCAACATTGTCAGCCAGACCTGACCCATCTTTAATATCCCAAGAATCTAGACCTTCTGGGGACCACGGACACCTTTGGCAGCCTGGTTAAGTCCATAGACTCCTTAGAAAAATATTTTTAAATGCATAAAATAAAATACATGAAATTGCAATATTGTTATCAAAAGATATAAAAAAATCTATGATAAGTAATATGTGCTTCTTTATTAACACAACAAATAAGTAGATATGGTAGCATAGTAGTTCTAAGATATATGCAATAAATGAATGTGATATGAAAATATCTAATTTCTATTGGTGACAAAAATCACAAATACTACAGTGGATTATTGCTTAGATTCATAATTGATAGAGCCGTTAAATTTCAGTTAGAGGTTCAGGAAAATAAAGGTATATCATTTTTTCCATCTAAACTCATGGACACTGGATTCTCTCCATGACCCACTAACCTAACCTTTATATTATCTAAGACCCAAAGGTTTAGGGACCTTTTCTTTCCTTATATCTGGCTGGGAGAAATCTTGACCATGTCATCCAATTTATCTCTTCTCCTTCCTGAACATATTAAAAAATACTTTTGAAATGTGTAGTTATTTAATTAATCTCTGTTATTAAACCATAACCTCCATGAGAGCAAGGCTATGTTTTGTTCACCATTGTATCTCTAGCCCAGCATGGTGCCTGGTGCATTGTATGTCGTCTGTACGTATTTAGTGAATAGCATTGGAAAAAATGAAGCATTGCATAGGTATAATCATTGGTCTACAGTAGATGGTATGTTTGTGACAATTGAACATATTCATGAATATGTGTACATGTCAGATACAGAAGGTTATTTTTAAATCATTTTATCCTAATGCCTATAATAAATTATTATCAAATTAATTGTGGAATCAGGTCAGAGGCTAGCTGAATACTTGAATATTCGCTCTTAGCTGTTAAAAAATAACAGGGTGCTTATTATTTTAATTCTTTAATTTATTCAGTGGTTCATTTAACAGGAAAACCTGCTATGTGCATAGCCCTATGTTAAGCTTTCAGATATCTTCAAAGAGATCACAGTCTAGTTAGGGAGACAGCCATGTAAACAATTACTTATGTATCAGTGATAAAGTGCTAGTAGAGATGTGTTAGGTGCTGCTCCCTCCCGGGTGCTCCTGCCACATCCTGTACCCTGGGCACTCACTGAAATACAATATTGTATCTGCTTTTCTGAGTTGTACATTGAAGTTCAATCTCCTTGCAAGTTGTTTTTATTACCCTCTGTATCTACCACATCAGCTAGCATGTGGTGTTGGCAGTCAGTAAACGTTATAATAAATGCATAAAGAAATGATGGAGGAATATTGGGGCATTAGAGATATTTTCATAAAGATTGGACACTTTTTTCATTTTGATTTTTAAAGTTCTACAGTTTTACATTTTCAGTAGGTACCAATTCAAATGTTTTAAAATTTTCAACAAATATCAGATGGTATACAGTGACGTTTCCCACCCATTCCAGGTGTCCCAGCGATGTCACTAGTTTTTGAAAATATCCTTCCAGGTATATTTAATGCAAATACAAGGAAATCTATTCTCTCCTCTCCTTTTACAGAATTTTTGGAGCACCATTCATTTTATGTTTTTTGCTTTTCTCACTTATCTGTATGCACTGGAGATTTTCCTTTGTTTGTACGTAAAGGGTGTCCTTGTTCATTTGACAGCTGCGTAGCATTTCAGGTATGGATTTCTATATGTTTTACCAACTCCCGATTTGCTGTTATTTAGGTTGCTTCCAATATTTTGCCACAACAAGTAATTCTGCAGTGAATAATCGTATATATCATCATTTCACAAGTGTGTGAATATATCTGTAGGTTAAATTCCTAGAAGTGGAATTGCTGTATTGTGTGCATATTATAATTTTAATAGATAGGGCCAAACTGCTCTCCTTAAAGGTTGTATCAGTTGATATTCCTATCAGCCTTGTATATCTGTGCCTATTTACAGGTGGAAATTTTTGAGCAGGACTGGAAAGAAAAAATAGGGTTTGTCAAATGGTTAGGTAGAGAGAAGATGTTGCAGACAGTGGGACTAGCACATTAATAGACACACAGGAGCAAGAGAGAAGTAGCATGTCTGGAAATTTCAGCTTGTTCCATCTGGCTAGAATGTGGGAGGGAGGCAGGGAGGTGATGAGAGATGAGGCTGAGGAGGGAGTGGGAGTGGGAGTTGGTCATGAAAGTTTTCATGTGCAATGCTAAGTAACTGATATTTTTAATTCTATAGATGAAGGTTTTGATTAAGAACATGGTATAATAAAGTGGACTAACACATATTACAAAGAGAAGAAATACTTGTAACTATGTATTTAAATGAAGCTTGCCAAATAGATTTATTCCCTAAAGATTCTTCTGGCATTTTAAAGGTTTTTTTCCCCAGTAATTAATGACTAATATGTTGATTTTAGAACATTTGGAAAATACATATAAACCAAAAGCCAAAACACAGAAATTTCTCATAATTTTACCACTCAGGGGATAATCTTCCTATCCAGATAACCCCTGTTGTCCTTAAAACAATAAAAGAAAATCAATATATGTTAGGTTAAAAAATGCAGACCAAGTGGTTTCTGAATACAGCCACTCTTGAGAGTTTTTTCTGATGCCTTCCAGGAAAAACGGAAAAGCCGAATGTATATACCCACATAAATCACAACAGAGTTGTTAATGGCCGCATTGTTTTACACTGTAAGGCTATACCATGAAGGCCTTCTCTTAACATATGAGTGATTTTTAAAGACATAGAGAACCATTTTATTTTTATTTTCTTTAAAGACCTTATTAAAAATACTTTAGATGGATCCCAATTACCTGTACTGTTTGTCCTCTTGTGATATATCACTAGCAGCTACTTCTCTAATCGGGATCTCAACAATTAGTTTATGCAGAATCCCTGGAAGGGATGTGTATTTCAGAAAGCTGGACTTTACTCTTCATACTCAATGATCTTGTGGAACAATTCTAATATTAATAGCCAAGTTTGCCACTTATAGAGCCAGTTGCAGCAGCTGTTGGCATAGCTTTCTTTGTATGTATGAGTTGAAAAATATCATCTCCAAGTCACTAATGCTCGGTGGTAACGTGTCCTAGTGCTTCAGAATTGCATTAATATACCTTCAAATCAGTTTTTCCCTTTATAAGTACATCCTAAGAATTATAAAGGCCCCAGATTCATTTACTGAGCTGATGGATTATGACAGTTTTGATGATTTAGGATTCAGTATCTCTAAAGTAGTGTTACAAACACACATTATATAATAAATACTAGAATCAGGATAAGTCTCCTAAATGGTTAAAATTTGACCTTTGGCTGGAAGCTCAAAAGCTCTGCAGTGCTCTCCAACCCAACAGTCACACTTACATTAATATGATTCCTTTATGTAAAATGATCATTTTTATTTCCACTGCCTGAGAGGTGCAAATTACTTTTTCTCTGGGGTTTAGGCTGCTCAGCTTCTTATTAATGAGACAAGAAATGTATCTTCCATTTAAAGTGTTAATGTTATCTGTAAATGTGTAGTTCAATTTGTCATTGATTTGAATGCTTCAAAAAAAATTTGAAAAGAAGGTATAACTTAGCCCTCAAGATTGTTACACAAGAATTAAATATTTTCAGTGACCAGCCTTCCTTGTGTTGGGAAGGGGGCGGAAAGGAGGGTAGGAAAGAAGGCTGGAATAGATCTGAACCTATGTTGTTTAATAGGTATGACCTATTACTGAATTGGCTGGTCTCCCAAATTTGTTTCTCTCCTAGGAAAGATTTTCTTCTATTACTTTGGGAAATGAGCACTCTTTATAAACCTTAATGAAAGTGGAGGTTGGGGCACTGCATTGGTGGAAGGGAGGGTTGTTGAGACTGGACCCAGGGAAGGAAAAAGGTTCTTTGTAACAGACACTTCTCAAAAGACAGGAACTTTCAACTGACAGATATTTCTTAATTCTTCCAAAGCAATAAATATCACCCACTACCCCTTTTCACATTTTTCTCAACCCTTATCAGGTCAAAATATGGTAGACATTCTACCAAAACTGGGCAAATAAAAAAGTGGAATGAATGTTATTCATTCTATTAAGTTTCTGGTAAGTGGAAATTATAGAAATGGCTCTGTTTACTCTCAGTGGCTTTAAGAATAAAGTATTAAAGATACTTACATGCTAATCAACTTTGAAGTGGCATTAAGTGTCCAGCCTGTCATTGTCCCGTAAAGAATCTCCAAGGAGAAAACAAAGTGTAAAACAAAAGTAGTAATTCCATTTGGGTTGAAATAGAGACATTCAGTGTACTCTAATCCTTTAATCTGTTTGGTAGTTTTTTGTATATTGAACATGTTTGAACATTATATAAAATCATTAAGAATTCATACTGAAATTGCATTCACCTCTGACATTATTAGTCTAAACCAGTGGGGTTTAGCTTGCCTCTGGCCTCAGGAGGTTGAGCCTGACTTGTCTGGTGAAACGTGATGATGCCTGTGTGATGACAGCATTGCCAGTATTGTACTGACCCTCTTTGCTCTGGGCATCTCCATGGGCCCTCTGCTTTTGTAGGCTATCAGACTTGCTCTATTATAGAGAATTTCTCACTTAACAGTAAAAGGTACTTGTATGTTAGTATGCTTGATAATCCTTCAGAGGGAAATGATTTCCTTTATTGATTCTGCAGACTTCATATTAGGAGATTTGATGTAGGAAAAGGAAATTAGTGTGCTTACAAATTGAGATGAAAGAGAATTGTTATAATAAGAAACATAAAACGCAGAGTCCATAAATCCTACAGTGTGATGACCTGGATTTCATCTTAATAGCACTAAAATAAGTACAGAATAACAATAATGCATGCTGTGTATTAACTCTATTTAATACAACAACTCTGTGAGGTAGGTCCATGTTTTATGACTTACTTTACAGATAGGGAAACTAAGGTACAGATTGAGTAACTTGTTCAAGGTCCCATTGCTGGAAAGTAGTTAAGCCAAAATCTGAACACAGACTGTCTGGTTCTGGAGCTGTGCCCTTAATCATTGTTCAAAATGCATGGCAGCTGTGCTTTGCACTCATTCATTAGTTGTTACACCCAGTATTGCTTTGGTTGTATATCCCTTTGATTATCAGAATCCAGAACTTTTCTACACTTCAACTGTTTCTCAGGAAGGTGTTAAGTATAGAAATCAAATCTTTAAATAGAGTTTCCTTATTCTGAAACATACCTCTTGAAGATGAATGATTGCTCTAACAAAGAGTGGCACTATCACCTGATTTTTATTTACTTATTCTTAGATATGTGGATATTAAGGTAATGATGCTTGTCTGAATTTCAGAAGTTCCATGTTTGACTTGGTGTGATACTCAGTACATGAAAAGGGCACGTCATTCTATAGCAAGCATACTTACAGTGATTAGATAGGCCAGTTAAAGGTTCTGTTTATTTTGAATTTTCCTTGGCTGTAGAAATGACATATGGTAATGAGGAAGTTTATTGTTCTAATGTATAACCTGTGCCATCTTTCTTGAATCTGATTTTTTGGCATATGTATTCAAATATATATCTAAGCAAAGCTAAGTGTATTTGATATAATGGAGAAATGTTTTGTTTAGTCCAGAGACTGGCAGTTTAGGATATCAGACACAAAAGTGGCTTATATTAAAAACTCTCTCTTAACAGCCTTTTTTTTTTTTTTAATTCATTTTACTGAGATATATTCACATACCATGCAGTCATACAAAACAAATTGTGCATTGCCACATTCAGTTGTTCACAGTACCATTACATAGTTGTGTATTCATCATCAAAATCAATCCCTGACACTTTCATTACCACACACACAAAAATAACAAGAAGAATAATTAAAGTGAAAAAGAGCAATTAAAGTAAAAAAGAACACTGGGTGCCTTTGTTTGTTTGTTTGTTTGTTTCCTTCCCCCATTTTTCTACTCATCCATCCATAAACTAGATAAAGGGGAGTGTGGTCCATATGGCTTTCCCAATCACATTGTCACCCCTCATAAGTTAACAGCTTCTTAAAGGAAGTTGCTTATTTATATGGAGCCAATATATTTTTCACGGCATGTGTACCAAACTTGTGGAGTACCTGATAAGTATAGTTATTGTTGACATAATCAGGATCTGGAATGATTCAGCTAAAACAGTGTGTCAGTGAAACATAATAGAGCTAAGTGTAGCAGATGAGATCCAAAGTAAAAAAAATTCTATACAGGTTACCATGTTAGCAACATTTTTTTAGGTATTTTTAGCAATTATAAACTAAATTTATACCTTTTATTCATTGAATATTTAAGTATATACTTTGTGCCTAGTAATTTGGAAATGTTAAGAATGCAGAAATGAGCAAGATAAAAGCAGTTCCTACCTTCACAGGGTTTACAATAGAACAGGAAAGGCAAATATTAAACAAATAAGTACAAAAATAATAATAATAAAAAAACAGGTTAGTGATGTCATCAACATGGCAACATAAGACATCACCTGAAAAAGCCTCCCCAGAGATTTGGCAAATAAAAGGACAAATCCCATTTGCTTAGAACTCTGGAGGATGGCAGAGACTGGAGAAGAACTCCACAAATGCTGAATCTAGGAAACAGAAAAATCTCAGGAGAATTCCATTCCAGATGCTAGTTGGTTCCCATTTCCCTCCCCTTTACTCAGTCCTGTGCAGCTTGGGAGTTGCACAGAGGCAGCATGACCTGGGTCCCTCCCACTGCAGACTGAGACTGTAAAACAACTCAGAGTAGTGAGTTAGAAACCCTCGCATATCTAGTCACAGGATTCTAAGTCTGCAGAGGCCCAGGGCAGAACACAAGCCACTGAGGAGTGCTGCCTACAAAAGGGACTCCAAACCGCCCCCCGCCCAAAAAAAAAAAAAAAAAAAGCTGGTAAGAACTGTTGTGCCTTCAATCCAGTTTCTGTTGTCAGTTGGCTGGACACCAAAGGCAAAACAGACTTTTCTGAAGTAACCCACCTTTCTGGATTTAACCTATCTGGCTCCCCAGGGCAAGGTACCCTAATGGGAAGAAATTGGAGACAGAAAAGCCTCACAGAAAAAAAAAATGGTGGGAGTCATGGTGGGGAGTGGGGCTTAACTAAACTGCCCTAAAGTCAGACAGGTCCCGGAAGTGAAAACTATAAGGAAAACAGGGCACTGAGTGAGGGAGAGAATTTAAACAAATCATAGGACCTAGGGAGAAAAGTCTGCACAAAAACGGAACAGATTAACTTGCTCAGAGAAGGAATAGAAGAAAGGAAACTGTCTCCTTGAGGTGAAAAATTACACAAAAAATGCAGTCTTAAAAAATTGCCCTGCATCTCCAGGACCAGAACAGATGAAAAAGAGGTGAGAAAACCTAACAGCAGTTACACATGGGTAAATCTAAAGATCTAGAATAAGATAGACCAAGTGCCAAAGAAGAGCCTTAGTACAAAACCAGGCAAGAGAGAGAAACTACTCCTCAGAGTTAACTCATAAAGATAATCAGATGCCTATACATCAGCAAAAATTTGTAAGCCATACTAAGAAACAGGGAGATATGGCTCTGTCAAGGGAACAAAATAAAATTTCAGAGGAGACTCAGAAGTTGGAACATATCTCCTAAATCAATTCAAGGAAATGAAGGAAAATATGCATAAAGAAATAAAGAATATTAAAAAGACAGTGTGTGAGCATAAAGAAGAATTTGAAAGTATAAATAGAATCATAACAGTAATTATGGGATGAAAGGCATGGTAGTAGAGATTAAAAATACACTAGAGGCATACAACAGATTTGAATAGGCAAAGAGAATCAGCAAACTGGAAGACTCGGACAATCAAAATCATATAGTCAGAAGAACAGATAAAGAATAGAAAAAATTAAGCAGTGTCTCAGGGATTTGAGTAGCAGCATCAAGCCTGCAAACATACATGTCATAGTTGTCCAGAAGGAGAAGAGAAGGGAGAAGGGGCAGAAATATTTGAGGAAATAATGGCCAAAAACTTCCCAACTCTCATGAAAGATATAATATACATGTCCAAGATGCTCAGCATACTCCAAACAGATTAAATCCTGATTAGACCTACCCTGAGCATACCAATCAACATGTCAAATGCCAAAGATAGAGAATTTTGAAAGCAGCAAGACAAAAGTGATTCATTACATTCAAGGGATCCTCAATAAGACCGTGTTTATCTCTATCAGAAATATGGAGGCGAAAGGCAGTGGTATGATACATAAAGAACTGAAGGAGAAAAACTGCAAGCCAAAAATTATTTATCCAGCAAAACTGTCCTTCAAAAATGAGGTAGAATTAAAAGCATCCACAAACAGAAAGTAAGAGAGTTCATCAGCAAGTGATCTGTACTACAAGAATTGCTAAGGGGAGTTCTTCAGATTGAAAGGAAAAGACAGGAGAGAGTGGCTTGAAGTAATGGGAAGAAATGAAGATCATCAGTAAGAGTAAAAGGGTAAATGCAGAACCCAATATTACTGTATCTTCAATATACAACTCCACTTTATCGTTCATATAAGAATCATATAATTGAGCAAGAGAAGGAATATTTCCTGATAACAGATGTGCAAAATATTATGTGGTAAAGTGGGGAAGAAACAACATGAAGAGAGGAAACAGAGGGGCATGGCAGCAGAGAATGTTTATGCTTTGAAGCTACATTGGTGTCTTTTCAAATTAGTAGGTTATAGATGTAGGTTGTGCAATATAAACCACAGGGTAACCACAAAGAAAGTATTTTTAAAATACACAGAAAGAAGAATGTGGCGGAGATCAGTGAGATATATCACAGAATATCAACTATACAGAAAAGGAGGTTTCAATACAGGAAGAGAGAGGAAAATAGATATGACATACAAAAGCCAAAGGACAAAATTGCAGAAGTACTACCTTTACAGTAATAATACTGAATGTTTTTGGATTAAACTCCCCAGTCAAAAGGTATAGATTGGCAGAATGGATTTAAAAAACAAACAAACAAAAAACTTGATTCACCTATTTGTTGTCTACAAGAGACTAATCTTAGACCCAAAGGCACAAATAGGTTGAAAGTGAAAGGATGGAAAAAGATATCACACACAAATAGTAATGAAAAAAAAAAAAAAAAAAAAACAGCTGTGGTAGCTATACTAATATGAGACAAAATAGAATTAAGTCAAAAGCTACTACAGGAGACAAGGACATTATAAATAAAAAGGTCAGTCCACCAAGAAGAAATATCAATCGTAAATTGCATCTAATCACAGTGCCCCAAAATACATGAGGCAAACACTGGAAAAACTGAAGGAAAATATAGACAACTCTACAATAATAGTTGGAGACTTTAGTACACCACTCTCTTCAATAGATAGAACATCTAGATGGAAGATCAATAGGGAAACAGAGAACTTGAATAATATATGAACTGGACCTAACAAACATATACTGAACATTGCACCCCAAGACAGCAGGATATACACTCTTTTCAAGTGTACATGGAACATTTTCCACGATAGAATACATGTTGGGTCACAAAACAAGTCTTAATAAATTTTAGAAGGTGAAATCATACAAAGCATCTTTTCTGACCATAATAGAATGAAGCTGGAAATCAGTATCAGGTGGGGAACTGGAAAATCCACAAACATTTGGAAGTTAAATAGTACTCTCTTAATCAGTGGGTGTTTCAGTTTGCTAAAGTTGTCAGAATGCAATATACCAGAAATAGATTGGCTTTTATAAAGGGGATTTATTAGGTTACAAATTTACAGTTCTAAGGCCATGAAAGAGTCCAAACAAAGGCATCAACAAGAGGATATCTTCACTGAATAAAGGCTTATGGCATCTGGAACACCTCTGTCAGCTGGGAAGGCATGTGGCTGGCATGTGCAGGTCCTTTGCTCCTGGTTGCATTGCCTTCAGCTTCTGATTCCAGTGGCTTTTCACTTAGCTTCTCCAAGGCAAACTCTGGGCTTCATCTCTTAGCTTGTCATCTCCAAGCTTCTGTGTCTGTGTTGGCTCTGAGCTCTCTCTCTCCCTGAGCTCTCTGAGTACTCCGGTAAGCTAATTAAGACCCACCTTGAATGGGCAGGGTCACATCATCTCCATGGAAATAATCTAACCAAAAGGTCCCACCCACAATTGGGTTAGTCACATCTCCATGGAAACAACATAATCAAAAGATCCTACCCACAATAGGTCTGCCACCACAAGAGTGGATTGAAAGAACGTAGTCTTTTGTGGAGGACATAACAGATTCAAACCAGCATAGTGAGTCAAAGAAGAAATTAGAAGGGAAGTCAGTAAATATCTTGAGATGAATGAAAACAAGAACACAATATATCAAAACTTATGGGATGCTGTGAAGGGAGTGCTGGGAGGGAAATTTGTAGTCCTAAATGCTCACATTAAAAAAGAAAGGAGAAATAAAACCAAAGACCTAACTGTACATCTACAGGAACTATAAAACATACAGCAAACTAATCCCAAAGCAAGCAAAAGAAAGAAATAACAAAAATTAGAGCAGAAATAAATGAAATTGAGAATAAAAAAACAATAGAGAATTAACAAAAGCAAACATTGGTTCTTTGAAGAGATAAATAAAATTAAAAGACCCTTAGCTAGACTGGCAATAAAAAGAGAGAAATGCAAATAAATAAAATCAGAAATAAGATGGGGTACATTACTGTCCCCACAGAAGTTAAAAGGAACGTAAGAATATACTGTGAACAACTGTATGCCAGCAAATAAGATAACCTGGATGAAATATGGACAAACTCCTAGAAACACACAAACAATCCACACTGATGCTACAAGAAATAGAAGACCTCAACAGACCAATTACAAATAAAGAGATCAAATCAGTTATTAAAAGCCTCCCAAAAAAGAAATGCCCAGGAACAGATGGGTTTACAAATGAATACTACCAATCTTTGCAAGAAGAATTAATAATAGTCTGTGCTGGTTTTAATCTGTTATGTACCCCATAAAAGACTATGTTCTTTTAATCCACTCTTGTGGGGCAGACTTATTGTGGGTGGAGTCTTTTGATTAGGTTGCTTCCATGGAGATGTGACCCTGCCCATTCAAGGTGGATCTTACTTAGCTTACCAGAGTCCTTAAGAGAGCTCAGGGTGAAAGAGCTCAGAGCTGACACAGACCCAGACACTTAGAGACATTTGGCCAGAAACACTCCAGGAAAAACAAGCAGAGAAGTAAGAGAGAAGCTGAGAGAGACATTTTGCAGAGAAGCTAAGATATGTAATCTAAAGTTCGCTCCCAGGGGAGGCAAGCAAGGACCAACAGGAGTTGAGACAGAGGCCCAGAAACATTTTGGAGAAAGCCACTGAAACCAGAAACTAAACCCAAGAAAGAAGGTTCAGCAGAGCTAGTCATATGCCTTCCCATGTGACAGAGAAACCCCAAACACCATCGGCCTTTCCTCAGAGAAAATATCTACCTCTTGATGCCTTAATTTGGACATTTTCCTGGCCTTAGAACTGTAAATGTGTGAATTAGTAAATCCCCATTGAAAAAGCCAATCCATTTCTGGTATATTGCATTTCAGCAGCTTTAGCAAACTGGAACACAATCCTGCACAAATTCTTCCAAAAACTTGGAAGAGAAGGGCCTACTACCTAACATATTCTATGTTGTATCACCCTAACACAAAAGCTAGATAAAGATACTACACAAAAAGAAAATTATTCCCTTATGAATATAGATGTAAAAATCCTCAAAAAATACTTGCAAATTGAATCGAACAGCACATCAAAAGAATTATACACCAAGATCAAGTGGCTTTTATCTCAGGTATGGAAGGGTGGTTAAACATATGAAAATCAATTAATGTAATACATCACATCAATGAAACAAAGGGCAAAACCCAATCAAAATTCCAACTACCTACTTTGCAGAATGAAAAACCGCAATTATCAAATTTATTTAGAAGGATAAAAGTCCCCAAATAGCCAAAAAATCTCAAAAAAGAAGAACCAAGTTGGAGAGTTCACATTTCCTGACTTTAAAGCATGTTTCAAAGCTACAGTGTTCACAACGGCATAGTATGGCAGAAGGTTAGATATACCAAGTAGTGGAATGTAATTGAGAGTCCAGAAATAGACTCTCAAACCTATGGCTAATTGATTTTTGACAGGCCTACCAAGTCCATTCAATTGGGAAAGAAGAGTCTCCAACAAATGGTGCTTGGAGAACTGGATATCCATGTGCAAAAGAATGAAAGAGGACCCCTATCTCACACCATATACAAAAATTAACTCAAAATGGATCAAAGACCTAAATATAAGCACCAGGACTATAAAGCTCCTAGAAGAAAATGTAGGGATTCATTTTCAGGATCTTCTGGTAGGCAGTGGTTTCTTTTATACCCAAAGCACAAGCAACAAAAGAAAAAATAGATAGGACCTCAAAATTAAAAACTTTTTAGTATCAAAGGACTTTGTCACGAAAGTGAAAAGAAAACCTACTAATGGGAAAAAATATTAGGAAATCATATATCCAATAAGGGCATAATATCCAGAATATGTAAAGAAATCCTACAACTCAACAATAAAATGACAACCCAATTTAAAAATGGGCATTGCTTTAAAGAGGATATACAGATGGCTAAATAGCATATGAAAAGGTGTTCCACATCACTAGCTATTAAGGAAACAAATCAAAACCACAGTGAGATATCACTTCATACCGACTAGAATGTCCACTATTTAAAAAAACAAAACTACAAGTGTTGGAGAGGATGTGGAGAAATAAGACCACACATTCATTGCTGGTGGGAATGTAAAGTGGTGCCACTTCTGTGGAAAACAGTTTGGTAGTTCCTTAGGAAACTAAGTATACAAGTATCATATGACCCAGCAATCCCACTACTAGGTATATACCCAGAAGAATTAAAAGCAGAGACTCGAACAGATATTTGCACACTGATGTTCATTGGCAGGATTATTCACAGTTCCCCAAAGATGAAAGCAATCCAAGTGTCTGTCAACTAATGAATGGATAAACAAAATGTAGTATATGCATATGACAGAATATTAGTCAGCTGTAAAAAGAAATGAAATCTTGATGCATGCGACAACATGGGTGAGCCTCGAGGCTTATACTAAGTGAAATAAACCAGGCACGATAGGACAAATATTGTATGATTTCACTGATATGAACTAATTATAATAAGCCAAGTCAGAATTAGAATCTAAAATATAGGTTACCAGGGGATAAATTTGGGTAGAGAATGGGAAGCTGATACTTAATTCATACAGAATTTCTATTTAGGTTGATTGTAAAGTTTTGGAAATGGATGGTGGTGATGGTAGTACGTTATCGTGATGTAATTAATAGCACTAAATTATGTGTGTTGATGTGGTTTAAAGGGGAAGTTTTGGGTCATGTGTATTACTAGAATGAAAGAGGATAAAACACAGGACTGTAGAACCATGTTGTTGACAATGGACTGGGGTTAATAGTACAACAATGTTCTTTCATGAATTAGAACAAATGTACTACACTGATATAAGGTGCTTAATATAGGGTGGTTTATGGGGACACCTAATATAAAGTAGGGACTATAGTTAATAGTACTATTTTACTATTCTTTCATCAGTTGTAACAAAGGTTCCACGCTAATGCAAAATGTCAACAATGGAGGGTATATGGGGACATTGCATTTTTTTTCACTGTTTGAATGGGTTTTTAAATGCAATTTTATTGAGCTATATTCACATACCATAGTTATCCAAAGTGTACAATCAATTGTTCACAGTGTCATCACATAGTTGTGCATTCATCACCCCAATCTATTTTTGAACATTTTCGTTACTCCAAAAAATAAGAATAAGAATAAAAATAAAAGTGATAAAGAACACCCAAAACATCTCACACTCCTTTTCCCCCCTATTATTGATTTACTTTTTGTACCCCCTTTTTCTGCTCATTGGCCCATACACTGGATAAAGGGAGTGTGAACCACAAGGTTTTCACAATCACACAGTCACACCATATAAGCCTTAACTACAATCATCTTCAAGAATCAAGGATACTGGATTGCAGTTCAACAGTTTCAGGTATTTCCTTCTAGCTATTCTAGTACACTAAAAACTAAAAAGGGTATTTATGTAATGCATAAGAATAACCTTCAGAATGACCTCTCGACTCCATTTGAGACCTTTCAGCCACTGAAACTTTATTTTGTTTCCTTTCTCTTCCCCCTTTTGGCCAGGAAGGCTTTCTCAGTCCCACGATGCTGGGTCCAGGCTTATCCCCGGGAGTCATCCCCCTCATTGCCAGGGAGATTTACACCCCTGGGAGTCATGTCCCACATAGTGGGGAAGGCCATGAGTATACCTGAAGGGTTGCCTTGAGAGAGGCCACATCTGAGCAACAAAAGAGGTTCTCTGGGGGTGATTCTTAGGCAATTTTAAGTAGGTTTGCCTCTCCTTTGCAGTAACATGCTTCATAAGGGCAAGCCCCAAGATTGCGGACTTGGCCTACTACTCAGGTAGTCTCCAATGCTTGCGAGAATATCAGGAATTCCCCAGGTGGGGAAGTTTAATGTTTCCACATTTTCCCGCAGACCTTCAAGGGTGCTTTGCAAGTACCTTTTATGCTCTGCCCAAATTACTCTGGGTGTATCAGGATTTCATGCTAACTTGTACAAACCAACCAGATCTCACCCCCTCTTCAAGGTTCCATGTAATTTTGGTGTTTGTATAAACTGACCATACAAGTTAAATTATATAGCATGATACAGAAAGTATAGATTTTGCACCAAATAAACATCTCTTCCTTCCATCTCACACAGAAGTTGAGGTTTTAAAACATAGTCAATGTCATCCTTTAACCTTTAGTCTGGTTTACCTTAATTCTGAACAAATTTGTTTTGTTCATATCTCTAATTGAAGTCTGATCTCTTTTTCAGCTTTTTTAACATTTGCTGTATGGGGTAATGCTGACATTCATAACTGCCAAACTCTGGCTCTGAGTCTCAGGTGCCACACAGATACCCAGAGTTACAGGGACAACCCACCTCAGCATCTTGGAATTTGGAGATAACCATTACAACTCATGAATAGATGTGACTGCTGTAAGAGCTTACAATCTAGGAACCTTTACCATAAGCCTTCCCCTGATAACCTATGCTCTAAGATTCAATTCTCAGAGTTTGCACATTATAGTTAGTCCATATTAGCGAGCTGTTATAATGTTTGTCTTTTCATTTCTGGCTTATTTCACTCAACATACTGTCCTCAAGGTCCATTCACCTTGGTACGTACCTCACAACTTCATTTCTTCTTGCAGTTGCTCAGTATTCCATTGTATGTATACACCACAGTTCACCATTCCATTTCAGTTGATGTGCCCTTAGGCCACCTCCATCCATTGTGAATCATGAATATGGCTGCCAAGAACACCAGTGTCCCTGCTCTCAGTTCTTCCAAGTATATACCCAATAATGGGGTTGCAGGACCGTACGGCATCCCCATGGTTAGCTTCCTGTAGAACCACCACACTGCCCTCCAGCCTGGCCACACCATTCTACTTCCCTACCAACAGGGAATAGGTACATCCCTCTCTCCACATTTTCTCCAGCACTTGTATCCCTCTATTTATTTTTTTTTTCAGTTTTATTCACACATCATACAATCCACCCTAAGTAAACAATCAATGATTTCTGGTATAATCACATAATTATGCATTCACCACCATAATCTATATGAGGACATTTTCATGTCTTCCCCAAAGAAAGAGGAAAAGGAGAAAAAAAAAAAAGAAGAATAAAAATACTAAAGATACAAGAAAAATAAAAATGAAATACAATGAAAAGGTCAGACAACATCGCTACCACCAAGAATCCCATATAACTCCCTTATGTACCCCTCTTATAGACATTTAGCTTTGGTATATTGCCTTTGTTATAATTAATGGAAGCATCTTACAATGTTACCTTTAACTATACACTATAGTTTACATTGATTGTATTTTTCCCCTGTACCATCCAATTTTCAACACCTTGGAATGTTGACATTCATTTGTTCTCCATCATTTAAAAACAATCTTATATTTGTACATTTAATCACCATCATTGACCACTCTGTGTTTCTCTTAAGTTATACAATTCCCATCTTTATCTTCTATCTTTCCTTCTGGTGTCACACATGCCCTTAGCCTTCCTCTTTCAGTGTACTCACACTAATCTTTGTTCAGAGTACTTACAATATCATGTTACCATCACACACTATTATGCTATCCATTCCATTTCTGGATCTATACAATTAATCCTGTTGAGCCTTCTGTATTCCTTTAGCATCAAATGCCCAAACTCTGATCTCTTTCTATCTCCTCATAACCTGTGTTTTCAACTGTCAAGTTTCACTCATCAATGTTAGTCCATAATAGTGAGACTATATAGTATCCATCCTTTTTGTTTCTGGCTAATTTCACTAAATGTAATGTCTACTGTCTGCCATTTTGTCTTTTGGATTTTATATGTCATATCTTATTTTATTTTTATTTTTCCCTCTCTCTCTCTTTTTATCCTTACTGATAGTCTTCATTTCTACACTCTTTACCCAACCTCTTTCTCCTGTCTTTTCCTATCTGCCTGTAGTGCTCTCTTTAGTATTTCTTGTGGAGCAAGTATCTTGTTCACAAACTCTCTCAGTGTCTATTTGTCTGAAAATATTTTAAACTCTCCCTCATTTTTGAAGGACAGTTTTGCCAGATATAGAATTCTTGGTTGGCAGTTTTTCTGTTTCAGTATCTTAAATATATCATACCATTGCCTTCTTGCCTCCATGGTTTCTACTGAGAAATATGCATATAGTCTTATCGAGCTTCCTTTTAATGTGATGAATCACTTTTCTCTTGCTGCTTTCAGAATTCTCTCTTTGTCTTTGACATTTGATAATCTGATTATTAAGTGTCTTGGCATAGGTCAATTTGGATCTTTTCTGTTTGGGGTATTCTGTGCTTCTTGGATTTGTAATTTTATGTCTTTCATAAGAGATGGGAAATTTTCAGTGATTATTTCCTCCATTATTATTTCTGCTCCTTTGCCCTTCTCTTCTTCTGGGACACCCATGACCCATATATCTGTGCACTTTATGTTGTCCTTCATTTCCCTGAGACCCTGCTCATATTTTTCCATTCTTTTCCCTATCATTTTGTGTGTAGGATTTCAGCTGTCCTTTCCTCCATTTCTTGAATCCTTCCTTCTGCCTCTTCACAGCTTCTGTTGTATGTCTCCGTTGGGTTTTTCATCTCTTCTGTTGCTCCTTTTGTTCCTAGAAGTTCTGTCGATTGTTTTTTTTTTTCAAATTTCCGAGTTCTTCCTTCTATTTGCCCAGTGTCTTCTTTATATCCTTCATCTCTTTTGCCATATCTTCCCTCAACTCATTGATTTGATTTTTGAATTGATTTAGGAGATTTGTTTGATTAATAATTAGTTGTTTCAATTCCTGTATCTCAGTTGAATTGTAAGTTTGTTCCTTTGACAGGGTGAGATCTTTGTTTTTCCTGTTGTGATTTGTAATTTTTGGTTGTCTAGGCATCTGGTTTCCTTGATTACCCCAATCAAATTTTCCCAAAACAGATGGGCCCAGGTCTCAGGAGGAGGCTTTATTCAGTATCAGTTTTCCTTGAGGGTGAGACCCAGAAGACAGTCAGATTTTCCTGTGAGGCCTCTAGACTCTGTGCTTTTCCTATTCTTACCAGCAGGTGGCACTTGTCAGCCCACAGCTCTCCATGGGCATAAAGAGGTGCAGTGTATTTAATTCTCAGTGGACCTGTCCAGGCCAGGGACTGAGGGTGTCAGAAGCCAAGCGTAGGCTGTTTCTGTTGGTATTTTTCATTCCCCCAGGCCCTGGGGTCTCAGTTCTCTGAGGGATGGCTGCCATCTGAGCTGTCCCCCTTCCCTTTTCTTAGGGAAGATAAACCCTTTAGGGAATTGTCTCCTACACTTGAGTTTTTCCTTTTAATCTCTGACTATCTTCCCTTGCCTGGATCAGTGCTGACGATTGAAACTACCTGAGGCTTTCTCTAATGAGCTGCTTGGAATGAGAGGGGAAAAAAAAAGGAAAAGAGCAAGAAGTCCCCTTTTCAGAGCCAGTTCCCAGCCCTCCAGGTCACCAGGCTGTAACCAGAGTTGGTACCTGGTTCTGTGTTCCCTGTTTCTTGGGGCACAGTCCCTTTCCAGTATTCTGAGCTCAGTGGACTCCAAAAACCTCTGTTTTTATTTATTTATATATATTTTTTTCTGTCAGCCCTGCCTCCTCTCTGTCAGGATAAACCTCTGGGTTCCTTTCTTCTTGCTCCAGCTTTATCTGTGCTCATAGCATATATTCAGTAGTCCTAATTTGTTAATTAACACTGCAATTGGAGCTTTGTTGAGCTACATTCTCTTGCTCCCCACAGGGACTGCTTCTTTTTCCCACAGCAAAGCTTTGCAACTCAATCTGCCATACCAGTGGGGGAGGGGGTGCCAGCTCCACAGTTTGGGGAGTTTTACTTGAAGTTCTATATTGTGATCTCAGCTATTCCACCCATTCTTCACTGGTGTATGATGTTGTACAGTCAGAGATGTCCCCCCATCAGTTGTTCCAGACTATTTTCTAGTTGTTCCTGCCTATTTACTAGTTGCTCTAGGGGGCTAACTAAATTTCACACCTCCCTATGCCACCATCTTGCCCTGCCTCCTTGACATTGTATTTTTTTACATGACTCTTCTGTAAACCTGCAACTTGTCTATTTTTTTAAAAAATAATTAAAAAAAAAAAAACACACTATGCTAAATGAAGACAAAAACCAGACACAAAATGCTACATATTGTATGATTCTATTTTTATAAAACCTAAATATAAAGAAATTTATAGGGACAGAGACAGATTTAGTGGTTATGTGGGCCTGAGTAAGGATAGAGGGATTGACAGGTGACTGCTAAGGGATTTGGGGTTTTTCTTTTTGGAGTAATGAAAGTGTTCTAAAATTAATTGTGGTAATGAATGCAGAATGCTATGAATATACAGAAGCCATTGACTGTACACTTCAGATGGATTTTATGGTAGGTGAATATATCTCAATAGAACTGCTTTTAAAAAGCAAGCAGGTTATGAGTTTTATGAAGAGAGCAAGTATTGAGTCCTGTGGTAACATACAGGGAGACTTAATCAAAGGTATAGGGATCAGGGAAGACATGAAGGATGAGTGGGATTTAGTCAGCTAAAGAGAACAAGGGTAAGGGAGAGAGTGTTCCAAGAAGACGAGAAAGTATATTCAAAGTCACAGAGGTGAGTAAAAGAACTTAAAGAAATAGAATAAATGGAGCATAGAGTGCCTGTTGGGAAGAGCCAGGGAGGGGTTGAAATTAGGCCAGAGCAGGGAGTATCAGATCAGGAAGAGCCCTAATAGCCTTGTTAAGGAAATACGGCTTAACACAAAGGGCAATGGAAAGCCATTTAAAGTGCTGTAAGCAGGAAAGTCATTAATTTTTATGGTAATGTAAGAAAAAAAAAATGTGAACCTAATGACATAGACAATTTTTGACCTTTCTAGGTATAAATTTTCTCATCTTCAGCATGAGGAATTTGAATTAGCCCTTTCAAATGACATATCTCTAATGTGAATGAGGTTAAGCATCCTGATAAAAGTATCATATCCAGGAAGAGGTGATAAAGTATTTCTCATCTACTCCTCTCTGATTCAGTTATTTTTCCTTTCAGAATTAACTGTTTTATCATGAGGCATATTTCACTCTATTTTGGAAGAATTACTCTGATGACCTCTATGAAGTGAAGTTTGTTGTTTGTCATCATAGAAGTAATATTATGTATTATGGAAAATTTTAGAAATTTAGGAAAAAATAAAAATAAAATCATAATCATGGGTGTCACAATAGTAAAATACTTGGAAAATAGTTAGAATGGAGGGTTTAGGATACTAAAGGAGGTGTGAAATTCTGTCAAAGGACAGTGTTGGAGGGATGATAATAGTTTTCAGATTCGTGAAGGACTATATGTGGAAGGTGGACTAGACCAATTAAGGCCAGAAGGCAGATTATAGTTAATAGATAGAAGCTGCTAGAGGTACAGATTTCAGCTTGAATGGGAAAAACTAAACTGTTAGGACTGTGCACCTGAAAATTGAGTTCCTTGCTCTGAATGCCTGTAGGTGTTCAGTAAATTATTTAAAATGTTTAAGTAATTAGTAGTCACTCGGATATACTGATGAGATCCAAGCACCAGATAGACAAATAAATTAAATGAACTTTAGGTTCATAACTAAAGAGTTTTATTTTGGCATTTTGATTCATTATATATTTTGATGATTTATTTGAAGAATAATGCCTGTTTCACAAGAAAGAGCAATTTAAGCTGCTTAGTGTCTTGACTTTGAAAAGATATTTGAAGTATTGAACTGCTGCTTTGGTATGTCACAGAGTAACAATAGCATAATTTAAATATAAACTGCACACAATATGTTGTTCTACTATTTGGGCTAATGCATTTAGATTTCAAGAGAACATTTCATTATTAGTGAAGAAATGCATCAAAAAAATAAGTTGGGGAATGGATTGTGTGAAGATGGTGGAGTAGATAGCTCTAGGATTCAGTCCTTCCAGCAGAACAGCTATTAAACAAGAAGGAACTGTCTGAAGCAACTATTTTGAAACTCCAGAGGCCAGTAGAATACTATACAGCATCCAGGGAAGAGCAGGAGAAAGAGGCTGGGAATTTATGGTAAAGATCAACAAATTGCTCTCTCTGCTGGACAGTTACTGGTGCCCATCCCTCACTCTTGTGGCAGGCCACCATGGGGTCCAGCCCCTGGCTAGCTCACAGGTGACAGAAAGGAACATAAACATCCTCTTCCCCAAGACCAAGCATGGGCACTGCTGATCACTGATCATGGCTTTTGATTAACAACCATAATATGAATTAAAGATCCTAAGAAATCATTAGATTTTTATACTAGAATTTTTGGAATGACCCTGCTCAAAAAATTAGATTCTCCCACTATGAAATTTTCATTCTATTTCTTGGCTTATGAGGATAAACATGACATCCCCAAAGAAGAATGAAGTTGGAGGAGTCACACTTCCTGATCTTAAAACTTACTACAAAGCCGCAGTAATCAAAATAGCATGGTAGTGGCATAAGGACAGGCATGTAGACCAATGGACTCCAACTGAGAGCTCAGAAATCAACCCTCACACTTATCACCAACTGATTTTTTTTAAATTAGGTTTTATTGAGATATATTCCCATACCATACAGTCATCCACAGTTTGCAATCAGTTGTTCACAGTACCATCATATAGTTGTGCATTTCATCACGACAATCAATTTCTGAACATTTTCCTTATGCCAAGAAAAATAAAAATATGAATAAAAATAAAAGAAAAAAAGAAAAAAAACACCTAAAGCATTCCATCCCCCCATCCCACCCTATTTGTCATTAATTTTTGTCCCCATTTTTCTGCTCATCTATCTATAAACTGCATAAAGGGAGTGTGAGCCACAAGGTTTTCACAATCACACAGTCATACCATGTAAGCTACATTCAACTCACTTTTTTTAACTTAAATTTAGCCTGTCCTAAACAGTACTCTCTGAGAAATCACTAGTTTGAAATTCTAATTATTTAACCTTCAAATATACATTAGAATGAATTTAAAAAATATTTTTTTTCTTGCTAAAATCAACTCATGTGCTCCTGGTAGCACTTGCCCCACACTTTGGGAAACTCTAGGGCATACGCTGCTCAGGTGCTTGCATTTTATCCTTCTAATATGGGAGGCCAAGAGGGGATTTAGGCTGTGAGATGCATGAATAGATTTGTAAAGGAAGTATGAATGTCTTTATCTTAGAGATAGGAAAGGAGCAGAGAGAGTGGAAGAACATGAAGGAAAAGTTGTGGTAGAGAAGAGAATGTGAAGCACGAGTGTTCCAGTGGCCCAGATCACCTTAGTGAGGTGCGAGGCCTGGATTGAATTGGGGGCCAACACAGATGGAAATGGTTTGGCTCTGAAGTCAGGGACTGTAAAACTTGTTGCTTACAAGAGATTGGGTCAAAGGGTTTCTAGACAGCCTGATTCCCCTTTTCTCTGCTTTAGCAACACTTCACAACCCAGAGGTTGGCTTTGGAGGTTGTACTTGCCCAAGTGTGCTGGGACTGAGGGTTTATCACCAACTGATTTTTGACAAGGGGGTAAGACCACTCAATTAGGAGAGAATAATCTCTTCAACAAATAGTGCTGAGAAAACTGGATCTCCGTTTGCAAAAAAAAAAAAAAGACCCCTACCTTATACCATATGCAAAAATTAACTCAAAATGGATCAAAGGCCTAAAAATAAGAGCCAGAACTATGCAATTCCTGGAAGAAAATGTAGGAAAACATCTTCAGGACCTTGTTTTAGGCAGTAGTTGCTTAGACTTTACACCCAAAGCACAAGCAACAAAAGAAAAAATAGATACAGGAGACCTCATCAAAATTAAACTTTTGTATATCAAAGACTTTATCATGAAAGTAAAATGATAGCCTACACAATGGGAGAAAATATTTGGAAACCACATATCTGAAAAAGGTTAAATATCCAGAATATATAAAGAAATCCTTCAACTTACCAAAAAGACAAACAGCCTAATTTAAAAAAAAAATAGATAAAAGACTTGATAAACATATCTCTAAAGAAGATATAGAAATAACCAGAAAGTACATGAATGGATGCTCAACATCGTTAGCCATCAGGAAAATGCAAATCAAAACCACAATAAGATACCACTTCACACCCATTAGAATGGCAGCTATTTTTGAAAAAAAGGAAAATTACAAGTGTTGAGAACGTGGAGAAATAGGAACACTCGCTCATTGCTGGTGGCAATATAAAATGGCGCAGCTGCTGTGGAAGACAGTTCGGTGGTTCCTCAGAAAGTTAAGTATAAAACTACCACGTGACCCACAAATTCCACTTCTAGGTATATACCACAAAGAATTAACGCGGGGACTCAAACAGATATTTGCAGACCAGCATTCATAGTGGCATTATTCACTATTGCCAAAAGATGGAAGCAACCCAGGTGTCCATCAACCAATGAATAGGCAAACAAAATGTGGTACATACATACAATGGATTATTATTCAGGCATAAAAAGGAATGAAGTCCTGATACATGTGACAATATGGGTGGACCTTAAAGACATCAGGTTGAGTGAAATTACCCAGACACAAAAGGACAAATATTATATTATCTCACTAATTTGGAACAATTTGAATAAGCCAACTCATCGAGTCAGAATTTAGAATATAGGTTACCAGGGTACAGGGTGGAGATAGGGAATGGAAAGTTAAGGCTTAAAATGTACATGGTTCCTATTTGGAATGATGGAAATGTTTTGGTAATGGATGGTGGTGATGGTAGCACAACATTGTGATTGTAGTTAACAGCACTGAAATATATATCTGAATGTGGTTAAAAGGGGAAATGTTACGTTTATATATGGTAATAGAATAAAATTTTAAAAAATCCATGGAACTGCACTACACCAACTCTAAGTTAAACCGTAGACTATAGTTATTAGTACAGTTATAAAAATGTGCTGTCATCAATTGTATCAAATGTTCCACACCAATGCAAGTTGTTAATTATAGGGTGGTATTTGGGACTCCTGTATTTTATGCATGATTGTTCTGTAAACCCACAACTTCTCTAATAAAAAAATAAGGTGAATTGATGTTTATATGGATGGATTGATAGATATGTGATAAAGCAAATACAGTAAAAATTTAAAGGTAGAATCTAGGTGGTGAGTGTTCACTGTAAAATCTTTAAATTTTTTTGTATATTTGAAAATTTTCTAAATAAAATCTTGGAAAAAAGGGAGGATAGGGGTGTGTTGGGGATTGAATCATGGTACTGCACAAAAGGCATGTATAAATCCAACCCCTTCTCCTGTGGATGTGAACCCATTTGTAAATAGGATCTTTGAAGCTGTTCTTAGTTAAGGTGGGCCCAAACTGAATGAGTATGGGCCTTTATCTAATCTGGCTGAAATCCTTATACACAAAGGAAATTGGACACTGAAAGAAAAGCCACAGGAAACAGCCAGAAGCTGAAGTCAAAGGAACTCGGAGGAGAAAGTTGAAGGTATTGCTATGTGATAGAAAAGCCAAGGAGCTCCAAAGTTTGCTGGCCAGCCAGAAGATATTGATCCTGGATGGAAGCAAGCCTGCCAGACTCTGAAGCCTTACACCAATAAAATCCTGTTTTCAGGTCAACCCATTGTATGGTTTTGTTTTAGCAGCTAGGAAACTAAAACAGGTACTTGTAAGAAGAAGGGGAGAAAGAAGGATCCTATACTTTAATATAAATACAGCTGGACAGAAGAAGCTAGGCCAAAAAAAAAGATTCTAGGATATGAATACAGAAAAAAATATACTTGGAACTTTTAAGAGCATTTATTTCTTTATGCCAAGCAAAATTGTTAAACAGAATACACAACATGGACAGACTATAAAATATAGGATATTCGTGTAAGAACCAGGCAAACAAGTCATGTGATTATATCCTTGTGCCAGCAAAGCTAGTCAAGTAAATTTCAGGAACATAAAATATGGACAGAAAAAAAAACTGAGGTAAATGAAACTTTTTAAATCATAAAACCTGATATTCAAATTTAACGTTTCATTTATTGAGCATGTACTTTATGCCAGGTCCTATGCTAGGCAAGAAAAATAAAAACTCAAACCTGCTTTCACATTAGGGAGAATGAGTATTGAAGCAACTCATGTAATACAATGTTAAAGGGGAAAAGCAAAATAACACGTTTAATCAGTGCCTGCTTTGTCTAAAGTGCTGGGAGCATATATTGTCCCATTGAATTCTCACTAACCTTGGAGATAGGAGGTACATGCTTGTCTAACAGATGAGAAAAATGAGGGTCTAAGAAGTTAAGGAACCTGCCTAAGGCTTCAGAGCTAAGTGGCAAAGCTGGCTTCTGACTCTAGTGGCCGTGTTTTATCCATTATATGCATTCTCTAAAATAAATTTTCTGTGTATTAAAGATGATGTAGAGGCAACAAAGCAATTCTTTCTTCCTGGAGAGTTTGGGAAACTTCCCAGAATTCCCAGATACATGTACAGTCAGTGTCAGTATTCCTCAGACGGCATTTGCCTGCACCTAAAGTTGCCCCCAGGTTTGCACCCAGGTAGAATTACATATTCTGAGTTGGGGTTGACCCATTAAACTCTGGATGTATGAATTGTACATCTAGTAGAAATGGAGGAGCTTTATAGTTAGATCAAGAAGAGAATGTGTGTCTGAATATATCCCAAGAAACTTGTTTTAATATCACGTATGCATTATTCCATGAGACAGAGCATCTGCAAATTCTGTCCTATTTGAGTATTTAGCAGTGGGCTTTGGGATCTCTGGCAGTGCACTTGGGAGATGAAGATGTTCATGTGGGGGATGGGGGAGAGAATTCTGAGCAAATGAATTAGTACTGTTACCATTTAAATACATATAGTACTGGATATAAGTGGATAGGAAAAGAGTATTTCCCACAATTTGAGACCTTTGGACTGTAATGATTTCTCAACTAATATTGAGAGCGGTGTGCATTCTTGAGAATGTCATTTCTGTCATTTCTGTGAAAATGGTCATGAAGTTAGCTTGGGAAGCAAATATAAAAATAGTGTTGCTTATTGGGAGTAATTTAAAGTTTGTAGTTAAAAAAGGTTTGAGGTGCTGAAAAGTTAAGCAGTTTGGATCAAATATATGGTATGTGAAAGCTCTATGTTGGGAGGTGGCAGAAAGCGAAGTGTCTGATGGTTCCACTGGTTATAATTTGGATGCAGTAAAGGTAAAGCCATTAGACTAGCAGAATATTTATTTGCTTTCGGGAAAAATCTGGGTTTAAAATGCCATATCAAGTTGAGAATCATTAATGTGTATTTCACCCCATTTTTGAATGATATTGCTATTTGATAGGGTATTTCAGAAATTCTGAATTTTTTTATGTGAGGGATGTCTTATGATAGGAAACCAAAGCCATTATTTTTCTTTCATCCATAATTCTACTTACTTAGAATTTTCACTTTTTTTAAAATTAAAATTTCTAGTCCTGCTTTTTATAATACTTTTATAGTCTGTAGTCTCTTTATTTATTAGGTACTCTCAAAGATATTTTTACTTGAAAAAAGCACCATAAAATTCACAAAACATCTATTTAAGAAAGCAAATTATGTAATTTAGTAAGAATACAAACTGTTCAGTTGAATAACTACAGGAATAACATAATAGCAAAATTGAATGTAAATTTGTGAGTTAAGTGATTTTGTCACCTTCTCTAATCTTTATCTTACTGTCAAATAGAGTCCCATTCACCCATAAAGGATATTTTGGGATTTTAAACTAATGCTTATAAGACCTGAGAATGTGCTTTCAAGTCTGGCAATAAATTTTGTGAGCATAATATCTACTTAATAATGACATCATCTATCTTACAAGATTTTCAGACATTGAAAATAGCCCATTCAGATACTCCTATTATATAATTGATTTATTCTTTAATGTTGTAAAAATCAAAGCTCCCATGCTGCTACTATGGTTCTTCTAAGCTGGTGAATGTAGAGATACATGACTGAGCAGTAAGAGGTGCTTACTGCTTCCAGCTGTCAGGCTGTGCTTCCCTTGATAATGTGGAATGGAGATAAAGTTGACTGTGGAAACAGTATCCTTTAAACTATTTCCAAAACCAGGAGTTTTATTTCAGGTATCCTAGTTTTTCCCCTGGAGCTTATGTGATGTGCTGACAAAGCTCAGAGTAACACAAAAAAACCTGCTCATTTTGGAAACTTACTCTTATTGTTTTTTTCCCAGCACTGCTATTCAGAGTGGCTCCTTCCCTTGGCAACCTTGTTTTTGTTTGATAGGTCAAGGAAATGAATAGGTAAAAGATTTGACTTTTACATTTGAAAATTCCAAGATAAATTCAGTTGGGTACGCATTTATGCTTTTGTGAACTCATTGTTTACAAACATAAGTCAAAAACGTAAGAAGTTAGTAATGGCGTCCTTCTCTGTCAGGTGTTAATGAGACACAAGCCATATGCTCCATATCCAAATGAAACAGTTGATTATGTTCCATTTTGTAGATTATGGGTCTTTTCCCTGCTGATAGCCTGTCAAATTTATCTCACAGAAGGGACCAGGCAAGAGAATATGTATAGATCTGCTCACATCTATTGTCCTGGAAAAGTAACTCAAGGATCTACCCAAAGGACTGGATACTTGTTTCATCCCTGCATATGCTGTGATAGTGCATTTATAAGTGGCCAGGGTGTACCAAGCCTTATTACAAGGGATATCAGAAAAACTTAAATACCTAGTCTTTGATCTCAAATAGCTTCAGTATTCTCAGAAAAGAACACACCCACATCTAGAAATGTCTTATGACATAAAAGCAAGGTATAAAAAAGGTATAAACAAGGTATAAACAACTGAATCTATTTGAGACAGTGCCAACTGAATCTAAACCAATAAGTTGATTTCATATGGAAAATGCATATCAATCTAAGAGATAGGGCATGCCAATTAGTTGAAATAAACAGAATTCTGGTCTCTTCTGGATTGTCAGAAAAGAATTCATTTGACAGTAAAATTTCTTTAGTATGTATGTAAAGTCTGTATATTTCTAGATGCAGATAGTCTTTTTTATCCTAGAAAATACTGAAAATAATTTAAACATGCACCATTTTAATGGCATCAACTTCTTATTGCTTTCATTTCCATTGTCATCTGGTATACACCTCATTAAGCAGACTATTATGCAAAGTTTAATTATTGCCTAGTGCTGTGTGAAAGCTTATGTTTCTTTGTTTTATATGACACAAACTGTACCCTTGGCTCTAAGTAGAGGTGTCCATTCTCTACATGCTTATTTACAAGAGCCATGTGATATGACCATATGGTTATAAGAATTTCGGTTGTTTCCCCCAGAGCTTTTGACTTGCATCTCATTGCTTTTTGATTGAGGTAGCAACACTAAACCTTGTACTTCCAGAGATAGGTTTATTTCTATGAACTGTCATTTGGAACATGCAGTTTCTCTTGTCTTGCCTGAAGAACCACATGCTTTTTTTTTTTTTTTTTGAGATACAATCTCCCTAATAAGGTAGATATGTTTACCAAACCCTTGCCTTATGGAAATTATACAAGGCTTAATCCTATGACTTCTATAGTAAAGAAAAGGGCACTGCTTTCTGACTTTCAGCTCTTCTCCTGATTGATTACCTACCATGGTTCTATTTTAAATCTGGTGGGAGGTGAGTAAATAGCCATCTACTTTCTGTAAATGAGCTGTATGCAAAGGGCATTTTAAACTATTTAACTTCTTAAAATGATTAGTTTTGTTGGCGTAACTACAGGAAAAAGAAAAAGGACAGATTTTAACTTAGTGCTATTTTAACGCTAGTGGTTGTATGAAATGAAAAAAGACTGGTGAGTCATTGTTTCAGAAAATAGGTCTTGACACCCGAAAGATAAGATACAGCTTCAATAATTTTCTGGAACATTCTTTAAATGCATACACTTAAGATACATACTATTGTCCAGGATATATTTCCCAGTGTATTTATCTACAACAGATCTTGAATATTGAAAACTAGCAGAACTTGTTGCATAAATTTTTCTGTAATTAGATAAGAACATTCTTGTTTCTGGTCTGCAAATAGTTCATAAAGATAGCTGCTGCCTAAGATTTTTTCAGCTGACAAATGTTGAGAGTAAACTCCCTTCTTCATTTTCTATAATTTAATTGTGTTATCCTAAAATCCAGTGGGTTTTTCATATACATTCCAGGGTTGAGAGGTCCAGAGTTAGTCAGGTGGCTCTGCTATCCTACATGCTGCTGCCATCACTGGATTCAAGGAGCTACCAGAGCTCTTGCCATCTGCCTGCCATAGAGGAAAGGAAGTGGAGAGTGGCCCCTTTCAGGAAGTGGTGTATCAGCATAAAGCACACCAAGCTGCTCAGGAGGCTGGTAAAGATAATCTTCAGATGGGTAACCATGAGCCCAGTCGAAACTACTAAAGGAAGAAGCAAAATGCATGCTGGGGAACAATTTCAGTAGTCTCTGCCACAATAATATGTCTAAACGCATACATATAAATCTATAGACACAGTTTTAAAACGGGACTGGAAAGGACCAGTGAAGCTTTATACCAATGATTTAGAAGTCTTACTTTTCCTCTTCACCTACTGCAGAAAGATTCTAGCTAGATTTTTTAAAACTTTTTATTTAACAGCTTTATTGAGGTATAGTTTACATACCAAAAATTCACCTATATTGAACTACGCTGTTCAATGATATTTAGTGAATTTGTACACATTGTGCATCCATTACCACAATCCAGTTTTGGAATATTTTCATCACCTCATAAAGTTCCCGTATACTCATTTGCAGTCAATCCCCATCTATCTCTGATCTGCTTTCTGTGTTTGCCTTTTCTGGAAATTTCATATAAATAAAATCATACAATATGTACTCTTTTGTATCTGGCTTCTTTCACTTAGAGTAATATTTTTGAGATTCAGCAATTCTATGTTGTATATAGGTAGTTTGTTACTTATTATTGCAGAACAGTATATTCCTTTGAATAGCTATCCCACATTTTGTTTATCCATTTACCAGTTAATGGATTTTGGAAAAGTACTTTTGAAAGGAAGTTGCATATATCCATTCTATTCATTCCATCAGTAAAAACTTGTCACTGGCCATATCTAAAGTCAAATAAGGCTTGGAAGCATAGTCTTTAGCAAGAGGCATGTACCCAGCTAAAACTTACATTATTAAAGAACAAGGGAGAATGCATATTTAGAAGCAGTTAGTAGGTTATACCTTTAATTATATATATAGTTATGTTTATATATACCATACAAGCATACTATTTATAAATATAAATATGCCTGTTTCAGTTTCTTTGGCTGCTCAAGAAAATACCATGTAATGGGTCAGCTTAAACACTGGGTATTTATTATCTCACAGTTTTGAGGCTAAAAGAAAGTCCAAGTCAAGGCGTCATCAAGGTGATGCTTTCTCCTCGAGCACCGTGGCCTTCTGGGGATGGCTGCCCGTGATCCTTGGTCCTTAGCCTGTCATATTGTGATGCACATGGTGGCTTCCTCTGGTCTCTCCCTTCTCTTCTTTGTTCAGTTGATTTCAGTTTCTGGCTGCTCCCTCCATGGCTTTTTCTGTCCGAGTTTCATTTTGCTTATAAAGGACTCCAGTAATAGGACTAAAGCCCATCCTGGGCCATGCCTTCACTGAAGTAACTTCATAAAAATGTCCTATTTACAATGGGTTCACACCCACAGGAATGGATTAAGTTTAAGAACATGTTTTTCTGGGATACCTACAGCTTCAAAATACCACAATGCATTTATAAATATATACTTACATTTATATATACATCAAAAGATAAACATTGAGCACTTATATTTGAGGCATTGTTGTAGGGATTGCAAAGATTGTCCTCAGTAAGTTTTCCAAAATTTAATAATTGTGTGTGGGGGGGGGTGAGAAATGATAGTTTTATTTTCAAAACTGAGAATGCTTTTTCTATTTCTCATACACAACCACTGCAGATCCAAGCTGCACCATTTACAGTTTTTTTCATCTGTCTTGATTTAGTAATTCTTCACTTCAAAAAACATTTATTGAGTGCCTGTCATTTGCCTGGGCTACAAGGATAAACTATCTGTATCCAGAAATATAAATGTAATTACGTCTTGGCCTTGGACAGAGAGTACATAGAGTCTTTTCATCCTGAAATATTGCAGTTTGAATAATATTAAGAAGTAGTAATAGGCTTTTATAATGTAGTAGGGTTATATTGTGAAGTAATTGCATTTTGGAAAGAGCCTGGGACTGGCAGTGAAATGCTTGTCCCAGATCTGTCACTCATCGGAGAACCATAGACTTGTCTCAGTTTCCTCATCTTTAAAATGAGGGAGTTGGTTATATATTTTCTTTTTTTTTTTTTAACAACATAATGTATTTATACTTAATATAGTACCTCTCACCAAAGGACGTTAGTCACTTAATCAATATAAAGGTGTTTTTTTTTTAATTCATTTTCACTGAGATATATTCACATACCATGCATCATACAAAACATACATTTATTGTTCACAGTAGCATTATATAATTGTGCATTCATCCCCAAAATTAATTTTTGAACATTTTCATTACCATACACACAAAATAAAAGTTTTTTTACATTAAATCTTTTTCCCCATTGCAATATTACATACATTGAATACATTTTTCCAATTTTTTTCTCCAAAGATTTAAAGGTTTCAATTTTTGACTAAATTTCATATCCAAGTACAGTATTACCTTGGGAAAAAAAAACAAAAATTTAATTAAAACATGGAGAAAAGACTTCGCAACAATTCAGGAGACAGTGATTATAAAGGAACAATGGTGATTACCTAGGATTCTGTGTAAAAGCTTCCTTCTTACTATTTCGTGAGCTTTGAGACGTCTGAAACTATGGAATGTTATTTATGCAAATTTCAGTCATATTATTTATTTCAGCTACTTTACAATTAGCAAATAGGAATTATAGTCTGTTTTTTCTTAGTGCTTTCTTTGATGTGAAGAGAACATTTTCCCCCCATTTAACATACATCAATTTGTTTCTATTCATAGGGAGACATCTAGGAATGTGAAATTATCTCATCTACTGTCTGTTTCTTGGGAACTTTCAGAAACCGTAGCTCAGTTTTAACCTCAGTAGTTTTCAGGATGAGGTTTGATTTAGGAGGCCCTTGAAGGTCGGTCACACCTGTCCATTTCTCTTTTGCGCTTATACCCCCAATCAAGCACAAATGCCTGAAATGCTGAGAACTACACCTAACAAGACAGCAGTTGCATCTCCTGCTTCTACTGCTTCAACTACAGGCAGCACCAAAAGCAGTGGAATGAGGACTAGCAACAATTTTGTTGAAACAGGTCATGATGCTGGGGTCTTGAGAGCTAAAGATTCCAAAGAAATGGGGTATATATCTATGTAATTTTATCCCTTCCTGGAACTCCGGATGCTGAGGTTAGGAAGTTCCACGTGATACTGCCTTCAGGAAGCAGCCATTACAGGAATGGTCATAGACTTTCTATGGACCTCTTATTTTTTTAATTATCATTTTTTGATTGTAATATATAACATATAAATAGAAGTGATAACCTTCCAAGTGCAATTTAACAAATAGTTAGAGAGCAAATTTCAAAGAATATTATAAGTTACAGTTCCACAGTTTCAGGTATTTCCCTATTATGCAATATAATATATATACAAAAAGCTAATATCTTTCAAAGTATGATTTAACAAGTAGATACATAGGAAACTTGCAAAGTTGTTATGAGTATAGTACCATAGTTTCAGTTATTTCCTTATTGTAAAATATAACATATATCCAAAAAGGTGATAGCTTTCAAATTAAATTTAATGAGTGGCTATAGAACAAATTTTAAAGGATGCTATGGGTTATAGTTCCATCAATTCAATTCTTTCTTCTAGCTATTCTAATACCCTAGCAGCTAAGAAAAAGAAATTATATAAAGATTCAGTATTCATAATCCTTTGTTAAATTCCTCTATGGACCTCTTTGTTTATTTGATTCTTTAGCTCCCATTATCTATAATCTATGTGTCATACATGTTCTATCTTATATGTTATACATTATCTGTAATCTGTCTGTCTGTATGCGATTATGGTTATCTATAGTCTATAGTTCTGATGTATCTACTATAAACCACCCCAAAACTTAGTATCTTAAAATGACCATTATGCTCTCAGAGACTGTCAGACAAAAATTTAGACAGGGCATATTGGGGATGGCTTATCTCTACTCCATAATATCTGGGGCCTTATCTGGGAAGAGTCAACCAGCTGGGAAGACTAAGGGCTAAGATCTTCTGGAGGCTCTTCATTCTGTGTCGGCCTCCTGAGCTGGGATGACTCAAAGACTAGGCTTAGCCAGGACTATTGATGGAAACACTTCCTTTGGCTTCTCCATTTGACGGACTTTCTCACAGCCCGGTTACTTGAGGGTCTCACATGGCAGCTCAAGGCTCCAGGAGCTAGTGTTCTCCAAGAGCAAGTATTTATCTTATGAGATGATTACAATTTTCTAGTGGAATGAAAATATTTAAAAATTATTTCAAAAATCAAGTCCAAGATAAGTATTAAGTAGGTAGAATTATAAAAGTTGAGGCCACTAGGATACTAGAACTGGCATTTAAGTGTATCCTGTATGTCTAGGCACTGTACCAAATTACTCTGCAGGATTATCTCATTTATGTGGGGGTTTTTTTTTTAAATTTTTAACTAAAATTTATTATTACGTAAAAAAAGAAATGTAATGATAAATGGAAGAATTTTACATCTGTATTTCAACCATAATACTTATAATTTATTTTGTCTCAATGCCAAAAATAAGAATGTTTAGTTTCATACTTCTCCACTGACAAAAATCTGATTTTCAAACTTTTGAGGCCCTAAGAAAGTAAGAAGAAATAGAACCCTTTTTAAATGCCTATATTTGGGGACAAATTAATAAAGCTATTATTTCAGGCTTTTTAAACATAATAGTTTATAAAAGACTTGATTTGTTCCTCTGAATCCAGGTAATAAATTGTATGAAACAGAGTTCTATTTCACAAAAAATTTCATAATTCATCTTTTTAAATGATGGTAGGGCCCAGGAATTAACATTGACTCAAACGAAAAGAAAAGCATTTCATATAACATGATATCAGACTTTCAGTACCTGGCTTAGGAACTGTATGTTTATTGAATGTGATGGTTCACAGAGCCCAGCTTCTCTCCTATTGCTTGTGACTGAATCAATTCATGAGATTCGCTGAGTTTTTTCCTTTCTTCTCTTCACTCTCAGCTCTCTGTGAGGTCATCACACAGTGTTTTAAGTCACACCGTATATCCAATTTGTTTACTAATACAAAGTCACTTGCAACAGCATCCTCCATTGTAGAATCCATGGACTCATCTTGGAAAGTACATGTTGAAGACAGTCCCAAATTGGCTGAGGGGAGTGGAACTGGAGGCCAACTTGGAACATTGGACCTCACAATTTCCTTTGGAAATCTCCACTTTAGCCAGAAATTTCAACGTTTTTTCAAAAATTTCTTCTGAGATTTTGATGGCTGAAACCAATACCTTATTGTTTACTGAGGACAACGTTTGATTTATGACAGGCTTGAGCACTACACATATTTCCCACTTACGCACCATCATTGAGCTATAAGGTCCTGATGGTCCTGTACTGTCAGGGAATATGCCCACATGTCATTGCAACAGCTTTCAGTAGCTGCAGTGGTAGAAGTTCTTGCTCTTGGAATAGTCCACAATGCTGGATGAAAGAAAGGCCAAGGAAGCCATGGGCTTGGCCTCACAACCGCTGTGCAGCGCAGCCCAACACCGCGGCCACTGCCACCACCGCCGCCACCCTGCCTATCTCATTTATTCTTCACAACAGCCTTATGCAGAAACCAAGGCTTAGAGAGATTAAACAACTTGTCCAGGTCATAATGCTGTTATGTGGCAGAGCTGTGGCTCAAAAGCAGGTCTAGCCCCAAAGTTCATGGCTTAACCATTAAAATACTATGCTAATGTGTAAATGTTTTTCTCCCTACAAAGGTATTGTCAACAGTATCCATAAGTGATTGTTCCCCTACTTATATTAGTTTCATTTGTTTTTTTATGGATCTTCAAGCTCTCTCTTAGCATTATCCCTTGCTGAAGGATATAATATAGATGTATAATTCTTGGGTAAAAACACATTCTGTTAGGCATACTCTTTTCTATAGGGTAAAATTAGAGTTCTTACTTCTTTTGAGATGTAAGCATTAATAATCTCCTTTAAGGAGATTATTTTCTGAAAAGTTCAAGGTTTAATTAAGATTGTTTCAAAGTAACCCAGAATCAACATGTAAAACTCTTAATCTTATACAGCTAGTTATTAGCTGCTAAGAACTATTCAAATATCCAAGAAATTAGACTCCATCAAAACATAGCATTTACTCCTTCAACCATGTATTTGTGACTTTATTACAGTCTGTTGTGAACTTTTTTGTCTTGTTCCACGTGTATATAAATTTTGCCTCCCCAGTGAGCTTCCTAAAGATGCATTCTTTTGACTCCTCTCTGATTAGTAAAGTGTAGGGCTCTTTGCAGGTAGGCACTAAATGCAGATTAAATTGACCGTGACTTTCAGATTTAGATACTGTGGGTATATTTTCCCTGCAATCCCCACTATCGAAACACTGTTGAAATCCATATGGGAAAGGGCATTTATTTTCATTCCTTGAAGGCTGTTTTGATGCATTCACTGTGCCATTCAGTTTTTAAAACTGCTACTGCCTTTCCCTCTCTCCCCTTCCGTCAAAGAGAAGCTCTACAAATGAAGAGTTTATACTCACTGTCTCAACTTTTCTTTTGTCTTATTTTTCCCATTGAACTAGTTCAAAAACAGAATTATATAATAAACACCCATGTCCTTACCCCCTAATTAACAAAAATTGTTTTGCCATATTTATTTGAAACCATTTTTTAAGAAATAAAAGAATGCAAATACAGTTGAAGGTTCTTTTATCCTCAATCCCTTTTTCTTCTCTTCCTTCCCAGAGGTTTCTTTGTCCTAAAATTAGTATGTATTTATCTTAGCTACTTTTTAATACTTTTACTACATTCTAAGAGCTAACAATTATATGGAACTTACTATGTACCAGGCACTGTTCTAAGCACTTAACAACTTAACATGTAGAGTTATTGTCCTTATTTTTCAAATAAGGAAATCGAGACCCAGAGAGATTACGTGACTTGCTCAAGGTAACTCAGCTAGTAGTTGGTAAAACCAGGATTCTAATACAGGAAGTCTGGCTCCAGAATCTGTACTCTGTGCTATTTTGTTTTATCATAAACTTATACTGTTTTCTATGTCTAAATTTTACATAAATATTTTCATACTGTACCTATCCTGTTAAAACTTGTTCTTTTTTTTTTCTACTAAGTATCAATTTTGAGATGTGCCTGTACTACTATGTGTGGATCTACTAGCAATCCATTGTATGACTATACCACAGTTTATTTATTCATTCTTCTACTTACGGACTTTTACTTTTTCCTGGTGTTCACTATTGTAATCAATACTCCCCTGAAGCTTCTTTGTGTCTCTTTATGTACCTGACCCAAAGTTTCTCTAGAATATATACTTCAAAATGGCGTTGCTAGATTGTAGCCAAATTGTTCTCCAAAGTGTTATTATTCTAGTTTACATGCTACCAGCCATGTTTGAATTCCTATTTCCCCACATTATCATTTGCACTTGATATCCTTAGATTTTCTAAAACTTCTTCCAATCTTTTATCCATGAATGAAATGGTATTTCCTAGTGGTCTCTTCATTTTCCTAGGGGGTAGGGTTTCAAGGTTAACTAGGGTGGTTAGTATAGATTTCACTGAAAAGGTACCTCTGAACAAAGACTTGAAGGAGATGAGGAAGTGATCCACATGGCTGCAAAGGGAAGAGTGTTCAAGGAGAAGCAGCTCAAAGACTTCAAGGCAGGAGCATTGCTGGCATGCCTCAGGAACAGTAAAGAAGCTGGAGCGTGGTGAGCTAAGAAGGGAGTGGAGAAGCTGACAGCAGACAGGAATGGGGGAAGAGAGAACCAGCTGGAGCAGGCCATTGTAGGCCATGGGGTGTTTGGTTTTAATTTTTTAATGATTTGTGCTTTTGATCTCTTATTTTAAATTTCTTTCTTGCCCATAGGTCATAGATGATGATGGTAGTGATGATGATGATAAAGATAGTTGTTAATATTTACTTACTTACTTACTCTTTACCAGGTACTTTTTTAAAACTAACTTTTATAGATGTTCATATTTATTCTTTAAATAATCTATATTTATTCTATAAATATTTCACATTTAAAAGTTTCTGAATATTTGTTTTTCTCATTTAGGTATTCAGTTCATCTGGGTAAATAATTTTTTTTAATTCAGTTTTATTGAGCTGTATTCACATACCATACAATCATCTGTGGTGTACAATCAACTGTTCATAGTACCATCATATAGTTGTGCATTCATCACCCTGATCTATTTTTGAACATTTTCCTTATAACAGAAAGAATAAAAATAGGAGTAAAAAATAAAAGTAAAAAAAAAAACACCCCAATCACCCCCCCATCCCACCCTGTTTTTCGTTTAGTTGTTGTCCCCATTTTCTACTCATCCATCCATACACTGGATAAAGGGAGTGTGATCCTCAAGGTTTTCACAATCACACTTTGTAAGCTACATTGTTATACAATCGTCTTCAAGAGTCAAGGCTACTGGGTTGCAGTTTGATAGTTTCAGGTATTTACTTCTAGCTATTCCAATACATGAAAACCTAAAAAGCGTTATCTATATAGTGCATAAGAATGTCCACCAGAGTGACCTCGCAACTCCATTTGATATCTCTCAGCCATTGAGGCTTTATTTTGTTTCATTTCACATTCCCCTTTTGGTCAAGAAGATGTTCTCAATTCCACAATGTCGGGTCCGGATTCATCCTTGGGAGTCATATCCTGCATTGCCAGGGGTATTTACACCCCTGGGAGTCAGGTCCCACATAGGGGGGAGGGCAGTGACTTCACCTGCCTTGTTGGCTTAGCTAGAGAGAGAGGGCTGCATCTGAGCAGCAAAGAGGTACTCAGGGGGAGACTCTTAGGCACAATTATAAGCAGGTTTAGCCTGCCTTTGTGCATATAATTTTTGTTTATGATGTGAAGTAGGAGATCTTATTTTTCCCATTTGGATAACATTTGTCATATCACCATTGATTAAATAACCCTATTTTTCTCTATCAATATGTAGCTCCACCACCTTAGTTTTATACCAAGTCCCATATGTGTATGGGCCTGTCTCTGGGCTCTCAGTTGTGTTTCATTGGTCTGTGTCTATCCCTGAGTTGGAACTACATAATTTCAATTAGTATAACTTATTAGAAATCTTTGATATCTAATAGGGCAAATGCCCTTTCCTTTATTTTTCTTTGAAATTTGTTTAACTATTCCTGGTCCTTTGCTCTTCAATATGAATTTTTTTCAATCAGTTTATCAAGGCTCATAAAAAATCCCTTGGGATATTGAATAGAACTGTGTTGAATTTATAAATTAATTTGGGAGGTGTTGGTATCTTAATACTGTTGAGTCTTCCCATCCATTTTTTAGATCTTTTTTATGTTCTTTATCAAAATTTTAAAATTTTCCTCATAGAAGTTTTTTGTTAGATTTATTTCCAGAGACCTTCTAATTTGTGTTACAAGAACAAGTGGGCCCTGTTTTCATTTATGGTTTTAAACACTGGCTGTTGCTTGTGTATAGAAATACTGTTGATTTTGTAAATTGATCTTTTTCTAACAAGCTTGTTAAAGTCTCTAATTAGGTTTATTCTTTTAGCCATAGGTTATTTTAGATTTTTGTAAGACAGTCCTTTCTTAGGAGCTGGTCCAGGCATTGCTCATATGTACTCAGTGACTAACTTCTGTCCATTTTTGGCTTCCTCACATTTCTCCTTGCCTCTATATTCTTTCCTGGTTGCCTAATCATTTTCCATATTCTGCCAGACCATGAAATTCCTTTGCTTAAAATCTTTCCATGATCCCCTAATTCATAGCATCCAAAAGTCTGAACTCCTTAATATGTCCTATAGAGCTCCCCAGGATCTGGCCCTTCTATAGCCTTGTGGCCCCCGTACTTCTTGCGTCCCACTTTCCAATGATAAGGAACTGTTTGAAGTTCCTGGGAACCAGTTATCCCTGAGGACCTTTCTCAATGTGTCTCTTTGTCTAGCTGTCCAGCATTTACTCATGATTTAACCCTGAGCCTCACCTACCTCTATAATACATGTCCTGACTCCCATGTATAGTAGACCATTTAATTCTTGCTACTCCATTCTACCCCATACAGACCTTCATCAACCTTTTGACAATTTATGGAATTGTGTATTTATCTCCCCTACTAGACTAAACTAGGTACCCTATTCAAAATATTCATTGTTATAAAAGTAGCACAAAGAAAGTATTTAGTTCACACATAAAGGGTTGAATGGGTGAACAAAGGAACACGCAGACAGGCAATGATGAAGAGAAAGGAGAAAGGAATTTTTCAGAAAAAAAATAATATAAGCAAAAAGCCTATATGGAGTTAACTGTGACTGTTAATCTCATTATCTACCTTGAACCCAGAAATGTTTCTAATTAATTGACTAATTGGTTGAAACAGATTCTTTTTACCTGTAATATTTTGCAACTTTGTTGCTGGTTTTTTTTTTTTTTTTTTTTTTCTTTATACAGAAGCTTTCTTCTGTCTTCCCTCTTTCTTTAGGAATTTTGTTCACCTTTAGGTTGATTCATCCTTTCAGTCAATAAATGTTTATTGAGTACCTTCTGTGTACCAGGCTCTGTGCTAATGCTAGGAACTAGAGAGAGCCTGTGCCTGCCCTGGAGGTTCTCTCCAAGTGGTTGGAGATACAAATTTATAAACAAATAAATATAGCAGTGCGTTTATATATGAATCCTAATTATCTTGTCATTTTTTTCCCCACTGGGACCCCCATCTTCTAAATGAAGTCTACCACTTGCTGGGTTTTTTTTTTTTTTAATTCAATTTTATTGAGATATATTCACATACCATACAATCATCCAAAGTGTACAATCAGTTGTTCACAGTACCATCATATGGTTGTGCATTCATCACCCCAATCTATTTTTTGAACATTTTTCTTGTACCAGAAAAAGTGAAAATAGGAATAAAAACTAAAAGTAAAGCAGAACACCCCAAACACTGCCCCACTCTATTTTTCATTTAGTTTTTTGTCCCCATTTTTCTACTCATCCATCCAGACACTGGATAGAGTATGATCCATAAGCTTTTCACAAACCAGCTGTCACCTCTTGTAAGCTACATTGCTATACAATCGTCTTCAAGACTGGGTTGCAGTTTCAGGTATTTACTTCTTTGCTGGGGTTTGAACAGTTGTGTTTGGTGCGTAAAAGAGTTACTGGAAGTGATTCAAGGTGGGATGCTAGGAAGAAATGGTCTAAGGGACGAACTTCCTATTTTACTTATTGTCCTCGCCTCCTTGTTACAAATTGTCAGTGTAGAAGGTCTATGTTCCCTAAGTAGACTGGTGAAAAATATGATTGGGGTTTTTATTCTTTGGTTAGATTAGAAATTTAGGAAGTGTGTTCATTCCTATTGATTTTAAAGCAAAATTCAGTGAATATGACTTTATCATTATTGCATGATGGTTTACTTGGTTCTGTTTTCTTCATTTTCCATGTTGAGGAGGAGATAAGGAAAAATGTGCTCAAAGAGCTATGATCCAGAATTTGAAATGTAATGAATCCATTTATAATGGAACTATTTATAACATGGACATTACAAGATAGGGCCAACTCACTGTATGTTTTTTTTGTCTGACTTACTAAATGTAATGTGACCTGTAGTATATCTGAAGATGGATAAAAACTGATTATATTATAGTATTTGAGGTTTGACTGCAGCTGTTAAATATCTCTGGTTGAGACCATCAAGGATAGAGTTAGATTTCTAAACTAATGGTTTAAATTGAAAGGATTTAAATTCAGACCCAAATTTACTGTGTCATAGCCATAATTATACCCAAAAGCTTTAATAATGTTGCATTAAAAAACTTTTTATTATATTAATTGTCAAACACACGCAAAAATAGAAAGAAGAGTACAGTGATCATCCATGTATCCATCACCCAGCTTCAATACCATCTACCTTTTGTTGCATCTCTAACTTCTTTGCTCGAGTATTAAATAAAGTCTCAGACATATCATTTCAGTAAAATAAGTATGTATCTTAACAGATAAGGACTTTAAAATCATAACCATAATATTGTTATCACGCCCACTAAAATCAATAATAATCTAATCATGGATGCATTTTTGAAACTCAAATGAATAAAATATGAAACAATCAGAGTCAAATTTGTCATGTTCCAGCTTACCAAGAAGGGGAATAGTTTGTTTTTTTAACCCATAGCTTTTTTTTTCTTTAATTTTGTTTGATTTTAACCAGAAACATATAAAAATCATTCCCTCATGTCTCCTCTTCTAAAATTAGAGGCAAAGTAAGTGATGTGGGTGCTCTATAATGCATTATGTTGTTCGTTCACGGGCACTTCAGAATTTTCCTGTACCTCCCTGTGCCAGGCTCCAGGTGTATTAATATATGTGTGTCCAACAAAACAGTATTTTCTTATATGATGAACATTTCCCATTTCTTTTAAAAAGGAAAGCTGATGGGATATCTTTTACATTATGTCTTAAGAATGAAATTCAGAATCCCTGGTGCTAATGGTGAGATTGAATTCTAATACTTTACTTCTAAGCCTAGTTTTGAATTATTTGAATAAGGGGATTCTTTCCTATATAATGCTTTTTTCACTGATCCTCTTGCAGGGATATTCTTTAGGAGGCCTTTCAAGCTTAATAGAAGCTAGTGCTGTTGAGCCAAATCAAAGTTTCTTTCTGCTCTGTCAAGACTTATATTTAAAAAAAAAAAAAAAAAAAAAGATTAGGGAAGGAACAGCTATGGTCGTGTGTTTTTCTCTGCCATACTGAACCAGAATTGTCACCACCAGTTGGAGTATTAACGAGGGAAAGGGGAAAGGCAGATAGCTTTTATATCTGTATAACATATGTAGCTCTGTTCTGCTCTTTGCCTAAAGGTGTTAAAGATTCTGATTAATTGGTAAACTGTAGCCATCTCAAGTTAATTTATAGTAGAAACTGATGTGCATTTACTACTTGCCATCAGCCTCCAAGCACTGTATGGTGCAAAAAAAAAAAAAAAAACCAAAACAAAATAAAACTATTTTATACCTGAATGCCTCATTAATATTTAACTTAAAAAAATATTTAAATGTACTGAGTCTTATTACTTCCTAGTTGATGCTACAAGAAAGTGGCAGAAAACTCATGTGAAACTCTTTTTGCCTGCTGGCCTCTCTCGCTGAAGATATTGCTTGCCTCTCTTTTATGTCTAGATGTAGATACTCAAGATTTGCCTTCTTACCATTAAAATGAAATTTAAATTACAAAACAGCTTTCACTGTTCGTGTTTTTGGTGTGTAGTTATTTTCCTGTCCAGCAAAGTTCTGAGTTATACATGGTCAAAACTCTACTATTCGGTCAGCTTTGAATGACAGGAAAGCAGTTCGATAACAGGGTTGAATTGGTAAATTGGGAAGGGTCCAGGGAAATTATCTGGTACTTCTCCTTTCTCCATGTACAATTATATCAGAACTATTCCAGAGAGTCAATATTTGTCTTTAAAGATTTCAAAGAAGGATTTTTATTCATTTATTTAAAAGAATTTTTTTAAGATGAACTTTGAACCAGGTGCAGAAGGATATTTATTCATTTATTTAAAAGAATTTTTTTAAGATGAACTTTGAACCAGGTGCAGTGTTCAGCTCTCTCTTTTTTTAATGCAATTTTATTGAGATATATTCACATAACATACAAACATTCAAAGTGTACAATCAGTTGTTCATATATGTGCATTGATCACCGCAATCTTTGAACATTTTCATTACTCCAAAAAATAAAATAAAAATTAGAAGAAAAAAGAACATCCAAAACATTCCATTCCCCTCCTCCCCCCATTGTTCATTTACTTCTTTTTTTCAATCATTCATTGTTTTTTTAACTTTATCAAAAAATAAAAAAAACAATAAAAAACATTTCAAACAAAACCAAAACAAAGGAGTAAGAAAAACAAATAACCTAAAATAACTACATTTCTGTGAACTTGTTCCTACCGTACCCCCCAGAAATTAACAAACCATAGCTCATTCCTGAGCATTCCCAGAACATTAAGTTTACCCTCTACAGCTTATCTTCAACTCTTATCTTCAACTCTTTCAACAGCTTATCTTCAATCTGGAAGTTTCTCAGTCTTTCTTTGTCTTTCATGACCAGGATACATTTGAAGATTACAAGCTGGTTATTTGTAAAATGTCTCTCAATTTGAGTTTGTCTAATGGCTCCTCATGATTAGATTTAGGGTATGCATCTTTGGAAGAAATATCATAGAGGTGTTGCTATATTCTTGTTTCATCCATCTTATCAGATGGAGCATAATTTTGATCTGTTCCATCACTGAGGTTGCTCCCGTTGAGTATCTGACTAAAGTGGTTCCTGCCAGGGTCTCCTTGTAAACTTATTCTATACCACTTCCTAATTAATAAGAATTTTATGGGGAGGTATTTTGAAACTATGTAAATATCTCATTCCTTCAATATCTAAATATATTCCAAATATCCCAAACTTTTGCTCTGTTTTATTTATATGGACTTATGACATTATATTTTAGTCAGTTATTTATACTTCGTTACTATCATTATTTGTTTTAATGCTCAAATTGTCCCTGTTTTGGTCAGTGGAAGCCCATTCAGGATGGTTTCTGTGTCCTTTTGATATGTTCTCATTATTCTTTGAGCATGATTTTCTTTCTGCAATAGCAAGATATTCCATGCTTTTTGTTCTTTCCTGGCCCTAGCCCTGAAATCAGGCATTTCTCCACAGGGCCCTGGTTTCTTTTAGTAGTGAACAATATTTAAAACCAAGATGTGCTCATTGCTCCTGGGGTATCATTGCTTCTAGTCCCTCTCAGCAGACAGAGCTAGGGAACACACACACACACACGGCACACACACACCATTCAGGCATCCATAATTTACATCTGCATTTCTCTTCCTAATTATATACCTGGAAAGTCTGGCTTCTCATGTTTACTTGCACTTTCAATTTAACACAACAGGGCTCATTCTAGTCTAGATTTTTTTCCTTTCTATGTGTATAACTCCTTTCTCCAACAAGGATAAATCTGAATCCTTACTACTTTTTTTAAATGATCAATCCCCCAGTATGTGCCAAATTTACCATCTCTGCTGCCATCCTCTGCCTTGTGTGGACACCCTCCTCGCCCTTCTTGGTCTCTGACTCCCCAGGCCAGATTGCCCTACACATCCATGGTCACCCTCCTCATTCTGCTTGGATTCCAGTTCACCCCTGCCAGGCTGCCTCTCTGAGTAAATGTCCTCCTCACCTTTTCTGGGCTCTGACACCCACACAGGGCTGCCCTTTGCATTATCACCCCGTCACCTCACTTGGGCCCAGTCTCCCGCAATAGGCAATCCTACACACTGTCTCCCTGGGTTTGGATACATAAGAAAATTGGATGCCTAAAGAATACCCAATAATATGCTCTAAAGGAAGGAAACCAGAATAGTTTGGTGTGTAGTCCCTAAACCAGGAACATCAACTTCATGTGGAAACTTGTTAGAAATGCAAATTCTCAAGCCCCTTCTCAGACTTACTGAACCAGGGACTCTGGGGTGGGACACAGCAATCTGTGCTTTGACACAGAAGACTTGGATGCACATGGAAGTTTGAGGCCCACTGTCTAGGGAGAGATGGAGCCTCTTCTTAGCATACTACTCCTTAACATCTAGGTTATTTCTGGCATAATGAAGATTCCATGGTTGTCAGGTGTGTCTTGGGACCTTTTTAGGGCTTTGGAGCCATCCTAGAAATTATGGCCTTTCATCTGGGTCATAATTGAATGGGCTTCCACTGACCAAAACAGGGACAATTTGAGCATTAAAACAAATAATGATAGTAATGAAGTATAAATAACTGACTAAAATATGAATATTTATCCAGTTCAATCTGCCATTTGTGGTGGATTCCTCTAGAGAAAATCAAGAAATTGTAGAAGAATTAAACTCTGCTTTTTCTTTTTGGCTTAGAAACCTTTTTATTTAACACCAACAGTTGAAGTTGAAGTGGTTAGAAATGTGAACAGCAACATGAAAGCAACAGAAGTTACAAAGAAATTTTGGTTATTTAAACTCACAATGTAAGAGTGTACAATTAATGAACTGTTAGTCTCCTACTCTGTAGGTTTTCTGCAGTCATCAAAAATATGCCTCACAAACTGACTTCTATACAAACACAGAGGTTTACATTTCAGGTGAATAAAACAAGTTCTGTGGTAAACCAATTTGGCAACAATAAGTCTTATCTCTTTCTTGAATGGCATGAAACATAAGAGAAAGTCTATTATTATAGAGAACAGATAATAGTCAAATGCATTATTGAGACCTTCGCCTCAACTGGATTAGCCACAGACTAGGTTCTTTGTTTCAATTTCTAGGCCAGAAACATTCTATATCTTTTAACTTTTCTATCAGCAAAAAGGGATAATTTACTGCTATATAGTACCTGAATTATAAATGCTTTCAGTTCCAGTTAAGGAATTGACATAGTTTCCCTTGAATTAAAGCTGATTCTGTCTTAAAAGGAGATTGATATCTGACTTTTCATTTTCTTGTTCTTAGACTATATTATAGTTTTTCAACAAAATTTTTCTGTTTCTGGGATCTCTGTTTCTGAGATCATGTGATTAAAAGTTTTGAGAATATGATTAAAAGTTTTGAGAATATCTAGGTGTTATACCAAAAAAAAGAATACACATCCACTCACATTTATAAAGGCCAAGAGGACTAAAATAATTAATGTGGACTTTGGCTTAATTTTGTCCAGGCCCTATGATTTTGCATTTATAAATAATCTCTTGAAAGTATGTCTCAGGAAATTTTTGATTTTGAAAAAGGAAATTTGAAAAACTTAGAATTCCAATATTTGTGATATAGTTGATTTTTAAATTCATGAATTTATCATTTGGGATTCCAGCATTTTTTTATTTCCATTAAGAGTCGTGGCACTAACATTTTGTAATTTTTAAAAGTCCCGTTTGTCAATATATACCCTCTGTGGTTGGGTATGATAGGAGCAGGTCTTGATGCTGTTTTTTCAGCATCTACTTTTTAATTTAACTTTGTTTCTGGATGGAAACAAAAAGAAAGCCAATCACTAGTGCTGATGGCAGAATTGATGAGAACATGAAGTACAGAGAAATGATGGTTTTTAGCAAGAAAATAGTAGCTTTGATTAAGTCAAAGCATACTTTAACTTGTCAAATTTCACAGTTGTTTCTATTTTATGAATTAAATCACTTTCCTCTTTATAGAGATAAACAAAAATATGCTTCACAAACTAACTTACTAGCCACTAAAAATTTACTTATCAAAAGAGAAAGAAAAATCTTTATTGAAAATTGGAAAGTGCCCGAATTTATCTATTACTTTAGTCCAGCATTTATAGAATCATCCAGGGACCATTTTTATTTTTTCAGATATTAGTCTGCATTTTGTTTCTTAAATTATGTGTTACCCAATAGTGACGTTTACACAGTCTCAGGACAACCCTCATGTACCTCAAGTTCTAAAATAGTGAGGGGTAGGGAAGGAAAGCTACCATATTTCTTTTTAAATAAGACTAATAAAAAATAGGCATACTTAATTTAAAAACATAATTTAAAAAAAACTGAAAAAAATAAGCATCTGGCAGTTAAAAACACTGCCTTATTCATAAATCTCAGTAATACCAGTACTGGGTGCCAAGTGATAAATAGGTTCTCAATATGTGCTTCTTAAAGTAATCAGAATTAGACTTGACCCAAAATGAAAACTAGTTATCATAAATTAAGTATCCTCCATAGTTTATTCCTATATTCTAGTCTTGGAAATATCTCCTTGGAGATTTTGGTAAGAATAAGACGTCCATTTAGGCCCCAACAGTCTATTAGAATACTTCCATACTTCCACCTTACCTTGTTGGCTAACATTCTCAATACCATTCTGTTGAATGTTCAGATAATCTAATAGTGTTCAGGTTTTGTTTTTGCCTGAGGCATGTGTGAATAGAAGCCAAGTAGTAGTTTGGGATAACAACCTTTCCAAAAAGAGTGAAAAAATACCTTAGAGCTAAACTTAAGTTATGGACATGTAAAACAAAGAATTTTTCATCCTTTTTTTTTCTTTTTTTCTTCTTTTCTTTTTTTCTCTATCCTCATATGTGTTTTAAATGATGGTATTCTTTTCAGGTTATTGAGGAGGATATTTTCCCTTGAGCTAAAAGCTTATAACAGATTTCCGTCTATAATTTTACATGTGTATTCTTGGACATAGTGGGGAAAATGGATAGTCTTTACCAAGTGGCCTATCCTTTTCAATTACAGAAGCTAAAGAAATATTGGCATATCTCTCTATTCAAACTCAGGTACCAAAAAGATTTGGATAGCATTACTTATGTTTGTAGAACTCCCTCCAGTATAGATCTCTTGCCAGGTTCAGTAGGCTTAGTGTTCCAATTCTTTGGGTGTAGCTGACAATCTTCACATAGTTCCTTGTAATAAAATATAATTAAAATTTAAATGTTAAATTAGATCCATCCTTCCTCCTCTCTCTTTCCTCTTCCCTCAGTTTAATTAGTTCCTTTTTACATTTTCCACATCCACCATTTGGGGAAAGTTTGTGACATCAGAATGACTTGATCAACATTCTCTGTGTTTCCTATCATAGTCATCTTTTAGAAATGATATACAATAATGGAATTGGGAGAGACAGCAGTACACCAAGCCTCAAAAGATTCCTTTGAGTATTCTTCCTAACAATAGTTATTTAGTCAATTCCCCTCATAAATTTTTACAGTGGGGAAATTATTAGGGAAAACGCCATTTAAAAATTTTAACAACTGCAGTAAACTGTCATTTGCAGCTCTCAGCTGACATTCAAACAGCTGCATTCGAGCCAGCTTTCACTCTCAGCTGCTGGGGGTCTTTCAACTCCTGTTCCCATGGAAAGGAGGAGGGCTGCATGAGTGGAAGGGAAATGAAGGTTGAAATACACATTTCCTCATACTGTATTTTTCTTGCCTCCCAATAGTTTCCATGGAAATGGGAACATAAAGGCCACCCCACCCCAAGCTCTGGAGAGCATTCATGTGTAAACTACAGTAAGTGTTCCTTAAACAGGAACAAAAAGGTTAATCTTCTGACCTTTCCTTTACCTGTGTGTAACCAAGCCTAGTTTCAAATATATTCTCATTTGACCTACTCTCCACACAAAAAATCCTTCAGTACTGTTTTCAGTAAGTTTTTACAAAGTCAGTTGGATATTTACCTTTTCTCCCAAAGTGAGGATTCTGTTAAACATACTCTTATTGACAGTTAGATATGTGTTTGTTCTACATGTGTTAAGCATTTAGCATGCATGATGTTTTTACTTTTTTCCTGTTTTGGGTTTTTTATTTTTGTTTTTGTTTTTTTTACCACCAAGAGTAAAGAAACAAATTTAGATTTAGATTTAGGTATTACCATCCGATTGCACAGCATAAAAAGTCTCTTCAAATAGTTTTGTTCTTATGCACTATTTTAGAAATTGCCCCACAGCGCAGAAGTAATAATTATGGGCTCTGTCAAACATATCAAGGAAAGCTACTATTTTAAATGGTTATCACAAACTTCTCATTTAAGTAGCAAAAAATGCCCTATGTTAAGTGGAATTCTAGATCTTCCCTAGAAGCTCCATGTCATCAAAATCTCCTGTAATAACATCCTCAAGGAAAATATATGGGCATAGTCTGAATCTTTTTTATACCAACATTTTAACTAATTAACAATTTCCATTTGAGCCTACAAAACATTAAGAACATACTTAACTAAATAAATCTGCATTAGACATCTTCTAATTCAGCTTTGAGTTAGATTGAAGTAGGAGTATACTAACTTTAAGTAAGGCAGGATTTTTTATCTTAAAGCTTCTCAATCAAATTAGGAAATTCATACTCCAGGAAAAGGTAAATATGAATGCACAGCCGTATGTGATTATTAAATGTGTGTGTGGACTAAATATAAAGAAGTTCCAGGAGGGGACAGATCATTTGTCCTACCTGAAATGACCAGTAAAGGCTTGCCTTAAAGACCTCTCTTTTATCTGTTCCTTCCTTTCCATTTCTGTTGTCACCTTCACAAAGGCCTTTTCTCCGGTATTTAGTTTCATAGCTCCTAAATGTTCTTTTAACTGTTGCCTTTCAACTCTTACCTCATTTCAGATTAATGTTTTTAAAAGCTCAATTTTGATCCTTTTATTACCCTTTTACTACCTTTCTAAAAAGATAGTTCTAATGTTAAATATTCTGCCTCTGAAGCCCTATACACTACTATTTTTTTTTTTTAATCTTCATTTTATTGAGATATATTCACATACCACACAGTCAAACAAAACAAATTGTACTTTCGATTGTTTACAGTACCATTACATAGTGGTACATTCATCACCCAAATCAATCCCTGACACCTTCATTAGCACACACACAAAAATAACAAGAATAATAATTAGAGTGAAAAAGAGCAATTGAAGTAAAAAAGAACACTGGGTACCTTTGTCTGTTTGTTTCCTTCCCCTATTTTTCTACTCATCCATCCATAAACTAGACAAAGTGGAGTGTGGTCCTTATGGCTTTCCCAATCCCATTGTCACCCCTCATAAGCTACATTTTTATACAACTGTCTTCGAGATTCATGGGTTCTGGGTCGTAGTTTGATAGTTTCAGGTATCCACCACCAGCTACCCCAATTCTTTAGAACCTAAAAAGGGTTGTCTAAAGTGTGCATAAGAGTGCCCACCAGAGTGACCTCTCGGCTCCTTTTGGATTCTCTCTGCCACTGAAGCTTATTTCATTTCCATTCACATCCCCCTTTTGGTCAAGAAGATGTTCTCTGTCCCACGATGCCAGGTCTAGATTCCTCGCCGGGAGTCATATTCCATGTTGCCAGGGAGATTCACTCCCCTGGGTATACACTACTATTAAAGCTATCCAAAATTGTTTAATATTTCTGGTTCTTTCATATTCCAAATTGAATGGATACAAACATCTGTTAAGACCATTTGCCTGGCTTTTATTTAAAAAAATATGGTCACTAAACTAGCAACTACAAAAATATGATCATGCTTTCATCATTTGGTGTCAGCCTAGATCTTCCTTAAATCTGTGTCCAGTGCATTCTTTTCAGCCTGCTCTGCAGCTGATTGATGCTGGTGTGTCTAGCTCCTCATCCAGACAAACTTAACTATTAAGTTAATTTTAACCTGGGCTAAGTTTAAGTTTAGCCCATATTCCATGCCTTTGCTTACAGCGGTTTCCTTCTGCTTTAAGTCCTTTATGAAATGGGACAGAAATAAGCAATAATGAACTGTTTCCTCCATCTAGAATGTCTTGCTCCTCTCTGTACCTCTCACAGTCTCACCCTACTGTTTCCTGTCTGTAATTTGTGTTAAAATACTCCAGCCTACACAGTGTGATATGATGTGTGTTAGTTTTACTCTACACTTAGGACTTTATTAATTAACATTAAAAGTACCCTTACATAGAAGTACACACTTGAGGGGTAGTTGATTGGCACTGGGAAGACCCTAATCAGGAGGCAGCTACTATAAACTTAACCTATTGATATCTAAATTTACACCCGAGGGTTTTCTAATTAACATGAAGGATGTCAGAAATAATCTTAAATTGGATTGTCTAGAAATACTGTACAGGCCTGCTTCTGGCCTTGCATGAATTGTGTGTAAGATCCTGGCAAGCATGGTAATCTGACACCTGCAGAACAGCACCTGAGGCCAAAGACTCTGGGCCTAATGGCTACCACTAATAGTAGCTGCTGTAAACTGGTTTGACCAGAAGGTAGACTGGCTCCTGCCTCTGGTGAACAGTTCTTGAAAGATCCTTGATGGAATACCTAAAGACTAGAGAGCTAGGACTTCAAGAGCAGGTTACTTACATGTCTGCTTCCTAATAAGTGTTAGTGTAGCAGAGTTCAATCTAACATTTACTTTCATTGTGATGTACTATCTAGTAGGAAGGTAGTAGGGAAAAGACCTATGGCTTTGACTATCTCCAATCCTTAGAGGCTGCTGGTATGTACCAAAAAAAAAAACAACAACAACAAAAAACCCACAAACAAACAACCTGACATGCGTGACAGGACAACTTGGGTTGTATCAGTGTGCCAAACCTCTCTTTAGGACAATGCTCACATGCCAATTCCTCCTTAAAGCCTGTCCTAAATTTTCTGATGGATTTGTGAAAACATTCTACTCAAAATCATAATAGAGACGCTTCTATTTCTATTATGGTAGTAATCAAATTTTTAAATTTACTATCCATTTCTTTATGAAAGGACTGTGTTACAGCTATCTTTAATTCCACCTTGCATACTGTATTTGTTCAATTAATGAGCACATACATGCATTTCCCAATTCTGTAAGAAATGGATCCAGCACCAGGCCATGGGGTCACTGGAAGCCAACGTGTGGATTCCTGGAGTTCCATTAACTTGGTGTCCATAATTCTCAGGGAGTCAGTAGTAATTATCCATAACTACATGAACTTTAGCTGCCATCAGCACCTAGACACATTAAGGACTGCCATCAGAACCAGAGGAAAGTAGTGTTGTATTTGGCATCTTCTTTCAGAAATTCCATACCTAAATTTATTTCATATTATTGTTCCATTAATTCTGGCTTGGCTCTAGATGATTAAAAAAAGGAAAAATCTTTACTTTTCTTGTTGTATATCTCTTAGCTAATTTCAGACCGTATATATAGCTCACTCAGCAGAGAAAAAAGTGAAAATAACGGAAGACCAGGGAGAAAAAAATTGGAGATAACTGGTGAGCATAGATTGAAAAAACAAAGCAAAATAAAACATTTGAAGTAAAAGGCAGTATAATATGGTAGTTCAGAGCAAGGACTTTGGACCCAGACTCCCTGGATTTAAATGAATCCCCCCCACTAGTTAGCTGTGTGACCTTGGGCAAGTTATTTAACCTTTCTGTGCCTTTCTTTCTTTGTCTATAAAATGAGAACAGTAATAGCGCCTACCTCGTAGATGTGAGGCTAAAATGAATTAAAACATGTAAAGCATGGTTCACTCGTGCCTGGCACATAGGAAGTTCTCTAGATGTGTTTGCTGTTCTCACACTGGTGTTAAGTCATTGCTCTAAAGGCAGGAGGAAGCTAATTTCACTCAGTTTGGAGTCCTTTTGTCTGTGTGTTTGCAATTCCCTACCCCATGTGAGTAATGTTCATATGCTGAATCTCCCACCTTTGGTGTTCATACCACTCTCCTGGAACTTAGCGCATTCTACCCTAAATTATAAAATTATTTGTAAGCTCCTTAAAAGCAGAGATTATCTGCTTTGTCTTCCTCTTAGCACCCAGCAGAATGTTTTGCTTCCCTAATAGCTGTTTAGTAAATATTGGGAGAGCAGTGAAGGAGATAGTAATAAGCCCTCTGTGACATTGGTCCCTGAAAGCTGGAATCTGGAAGCCTTGAGCTGTGGGCTGGTGCCTCTGCACCTCTTGTTCAGTCCCAGCTCTCGCCATTCCTCGCCCCCAACCCCCATGCTCCAACAGCTGGTCTTTGATCCCTCAAACATGTATCCCTCTTTCCCAAGATAGCTTCACAGATGCGTAACCTTTTCAGCTGTACTTAAAAGGACCCTAAACCTGGTTTAAAGCTCTGCTGTCACCATCTTTAAATTCTTACTTTTTGAACAAGGGGCCTTGTATTTTCGGTTTGCATTGGCCCCACAAATTATGTAGCTGATTTGGTCCTTCTCCATTCCATGTCCACTGTTCCTTCTGCCTGGAACACCCTTTCTCCCCATTCTTCACTTGCTAACTTATTTTTCAGATCTCAGCCTCAGTGTTATTCCTCAGGGAAGCAATCAAAATTAGAGCCTTGTGTTACATCCCTCCACCTTTACTTCTCCCTTATAGAACTTACCTTGTTTTTTAAGTCCGATATTTATTTAAATTGTCTGATTAGTTCTTTAAAGTATTTCTCCTCACCAGACTGTAAGCTTTCTGAGGGCACAGACTGTGCAGTTGCTCCCAAATGACTATGCCTCATACATTGTAGTTAGTCAATAAATATTTATTGAATGAGGGAGTAAATGGAAAATTTTTATAAATGCAAAGTTGTAGATATAAATCGTCTCCCATGTTAAAAAGTTGATGTATAAAAATAGCAATGCAATCATCAAGCAGTTTATTACTGCCGCTAACGACTTCCAACCAACTGTACTACTGACTTTAGAGGAGATAAATACAATAAAGGGTTTCCCCATTTCTCTTCTTTCCTACTGTTTTTCTTTCTGAAATAGTCTTGTGTATTAAAGTCAGATTTCTCTAAAGACAGAATTATTCAGATTGTTTGGCATATTAGTCTCTTGAATTAAATTCTTATAGCATAAATGTCTATAGCCTTTTGTCTGGTGTGAGGAATTTTAGCAAGAGATATGTATTTACTTTTGATCTAATACTAATGATAATTAACATAAGAGTACTGCTTCAAGTTTCCTAGCATTCTGGGTGGAAAGACCAACACTATTATAATGAATGTAGCATTTGATGATGGTATAGAACAGTGTCCTGCTTGGCTCCCCTACCATTCTTCCTTTCCTATCTCATTGTCTAGTTTTAAATAAGCTTAATTAGCTCATTGTGAATGCACAAATGTATCAGCTTTCTGTGGCCCAATTCTGGAACTACATCTAGTTAATCTACTCCTTGGAATCAGACCAATAACATTCAACATGTAACCAGATTCAGTGTATTATATACCATCTTAAGAATCTTAATTTTTAGCATTTGGTAATCATTGTATTATTATCCAAACACTGCACTACATTTTTAAGTGAAAAATTTCAAACCAAAATCTAACTTAGAAACTGAAATTTACTTGCAATATCACAGTGGATTTTGAGCATACATCCCTACCCCCAAAAAGAAAAGAAATGAAAATGTCCAGCATAGTATACTAACTTAAGATAATGCTGCTTCTTAATTTTTACCAAGAGAAAAATAATCTGAATTTCCATTTAGTCCAAAAGTAAGAATAACAGATACAGTGAGATGGGAATTTTTATTTTTTTTTAAAGAAAAACAGATGAAATGTCATGCTCTCCTTTTAAATGCAAAGAAACTGAGGAAAAACAGACTTAAAAACCAATAGAAGGAATAGTTGTAACCCAGCTGTAACTATTGCTTCTGGATGAAGAAAAGAATCTGGCATTATTTGTACAAATCAGTACACAAAGAAGTGGGAGCAGAAGGAAATAGAGAAATAATCCACAGAGAAGGCATTCCCAGTGAACATGTAGGCATATGTTCCATCCAAGCACGGATTGATTCTAGTACCTCAAGGTGATTTGCTTTAAGCTGTAACTCTCTGGATGGTTTATGCCCTCAATATTGTTTTCTAGAAGGCCGTGAGAGGAGGAGATATGTCATTACAACCTGTTCTCTCTTAAGACTTGTGGAATTTTAAGAATTTTGTCCCAGAGTTAAATTCCTGGTTCAACCACTCCTAGGTCTGTTTGACCCTCTCTTTTTTCCTAGCGTTCTGGAAAAGATCAGAGTGCTGATGTTCTTTTTTTATGCCAAGTAGTATGGTAGGTATCTTAGGTTCATCATCTCCCAGTCAGGTAATAGATAAAATAACAATATCAGCATCTTCCCTGAGTTGATTAGCTCAGTTCATTGGAGTAGGCTACTGATGAGGTCTAGCTAGAGTCCCGAGTTTGAGAGCTACCTGTGCTGGCGAGATGACAGGCAGTGTCAGGTACTGCAATTAAGACTTTAGCTCTGGTGTCAGAAAGGTCTATTGGGTCTGTCATTTTGTGGTTCCTGGGCAAGTTATTTAGTCTTTCTCAGTTTACTCAGTTTATAAAATGGGTATAGTAACATCCACCTCAACTTTTGAGGCTTTAAGTAATATAAGGTATGATAAGTGCGAAATATGTTAAGTTTTATAAAATAGGTTAATACTACCATGGCTTGCATTATGTGCTCAATAAAAGGAGGCAGTAGTAGTTGTTGGTTGTTGTTTGTGTTACCCAATTAAAAAAATTAAAAACTGAAGCTCTGAGAGGTTTAAATGATTTGTTCATGAAATTATATAACTAGTGTTTGGCAGAGCAAAGATTTAAATGCAGACCTGTTTAACTCCTAAACCTTGTTTAGTCTCCTAAACTACTCTGCATCCAGTTTTGAAGGGAAACTGTGTTGCTCAAATAATTTTTTTTGAAGCATATGGTTTTTCCCTTCTTTAAAACTTAATTTTGTCCTTATACCTATATTAATTTCCTAGGGTAACCATAACAAAGTACCACAAACTGAGTGGTTTAAAACAACAGAAATTGATCCTCTCACAGTTCAGGAGGCTAGGAATCCAAAATCAAGTGTTAATAGGAGCCACACTCCTTCTGAGGATCCTTCCTTGCCTCTTCCAGCTTCTGGTAGCCCCAGCTGTTTTGGGCCTGTGGCAGCAGAACCCCAATCTCTGCCTGGGTGTTAACATGGCCATCTTTTCTCTATGTCCATGTCTCTGTCTAAATTTCCCTTTTCCTATAAGGACACTAGCCATAATTCATTTAAGGCCCACCCTACTCCAGTATGACCGCATCTTAACCAATTACATCTGCAAAGACCCTATTTCCAAATAAGGTTACATTCTGAGATTCCAGGTGGACATGAATGTTGGGGGGACACTATTCAATCTAGTACATACCCAAACTGTGTATATAACAGATTCTTGAAGTATTTTAGAACATTAAAAATAAGCAGTCCTGACTTACAAATTTATTCTCTCCTGAAGTTTATTTATAAATTGACAGTTTGGAACACAGAATGAATGCTCCCTTAGAAATGTGATTATATTCTCAGGCCAGTTGATAAAATTCTCTTTAGTCCTTCCCTCAGTCCTCCCTTTCTAACACTTGATAATTTAATGCAGTGGTTTTCAAATGGCAAGCATATTAGAATTGCCTGAAAAGCTTTTTGAAAATAGAGGTGCCTGGACCACACCTAAGACCTTTTAAAGCAGACTCTTGGGGTGAATGTGCTGGCTTCATTCAGGCAGGGCAGAATATGACATGTTTAAGGAACTAAAAGAAGTCCATTGTAGCTGGAGTATGGACTAGTTGTCTCTAAACACTTTTGATTATGCATGCTTGTCAATATAAGTCTCTGGAGCACATACTTCCAAAATATGTATTTTCATTTTAAAAAATAAATTATCTACATCCACTATAGTAAAACAGTCACAAATAAAGATGAGATAAAAATGAACAGAACTAGAAATGCTAATGATTGCCTTTTGCTTTTTGTACCTGTTTGGATCATCTTATGGGCCCCCTGGGGTATGTGAACCCCAGTTTTATAAAATAACTGGCATGGAGAGTGAGGGGAGAAGTAGCTAGAGACCAGATCCCATAGGACTAGCACAGCCATATCAAGTATTTCTCTCTTTATATTAAGATCATTGGGAAGTAACTGAAAAGTTTTAGGAAAAAGAGTGACATCAGATTTGTATCATGAAAAAAAAAAATTACTTTGGCTGTCCTATGGAGAAAAGATTTGGAGTAGAGCAAGCATGGATGCAAGGAGACCAGTATGGAGGTTATTGCTGCAGTCCTGATGAGAACTAGAGTGGTGCCAATGGAATTCAAAAGAAAATAAACTAGAATGATATTTTGGAGGGATACTCTATAGAACCAAATGATTGATTTGATGAGCACTGATGGAGGAGAGATCAAGGGTGATTTCCAGGTTTCTGGTTTGAGCATATGGATGGAAAAACAGCAGTTTTTGTGGTAGGCAATGGGGTATATGCCCAGGTATAAAGTGTTTCAAGTCTAAATATCCAAGTGATGATATGAAGTTAGCAGTTGGATATGTAGGGTTAGTTCAATAGAAATCCTGGCCTGAAAACGATAAATTTGGAAGCTATCAATACATAGTCCAGAAATTCCTCTACCTACAGATATTATTTATCCATAGGAAAGCTCTACAGCAGATGTGTCAAGGCACTCCATGAAAATAGTATTCAAGATTAAATTGATAGGAATGGAGACAAGGAATTAGAAATGAACAGATAAGCAGTTTCTATAAAATGCAAGCGGCTCCTAAAGTTGCTACAGCATTGGGACCAGACAACTTATATTGGACGGTGCTAAAGAAAGCAGAATCAATATTTCAGAAGCTTTCATAGACACTTTGATGAGCACACTACATTCTGGAGTGGGCCATGAAGGCTAGAAAGTGGCTAACATCACACAATTATTCATGACACAGGTTTGTGCACCATCAGCCCTGAGTAAGTGGGAAAGTTTGATGTGCCAGATGAGATGAAAGCAAGTGCAGCACTATAGATTGTAATGTTCGTAAGAATTCAGGAAAAGAATGCCCCGTAATTTGATGTCTGTAAGTCTTGGAAGTTACGGCAGAATTGCAACAAGTACTTTCCTTTTCCCTCACCTTCTTAAGCCATTGTGTTCCTTAAATATTACAATACATCTAAGGATAATTTATAGGCTCTTTTGTTTTCTGAAGGGTCTTTTTTCCCTAGTCTCTGGGGTAAAATATCATGGGGTAAAAATATCTTCCCCCTCTGCCCAGTGCTAAAAGCTCAGAGTCAAAGTAACTTTTTGCTGAAAACTACGAAGTGGATTAAGTGAAACCTATGGGACATGGTCCCTTTTCTTCTCCACCTAATTCTGTCACATCTATTTCTCCTCCACTCCTTTATGCTACTTCAATTGACTGTTAGAATTTCTGTTGCCATTGATCCATTTCATGCCCAGATCTTGACAAGTCCTAGCAGAAGTGACTGTGACTCTGAATTGGAGATTCTCAGCACACACATGCCCCCTTCCTTTGGAATATTATACTAATTTTTTAGGTGCTCTAACTACTTACTACCAGGAATCGTTACTTTATTTTGGAAAATATTCACCTGCATCATACTGTCCTTTTTTTTTTTTTTTTTTTTTTTTTGAATAAACAATGATTTACTTGCCAGCATTTGTATCCATCAAGGGCTATTTTTGTGTCTTTTATTTCTGACATAGAGAAGCAAATTCACCTAGCCCTGAATAATTACTCTTATAGAGGACAATGTTAAAATTTAGCACAGGGGAAATGCTGTATTTTTTATTGGGCAAGGGAACTTGCATAAACTTGTCAAAATGAACCCCCCCCCACACTGTATATTTCTTCTTGATCAACCTTGTACCTTATATGAACATCTGTTAACTGCCTTTATGAAAACTATATGGTAATTAGACAAGTATTTGGCACTACCTTTAGACTGTCAACTTCTTCAGGACCTTTTTCTTATTCATCTAGTCCCAAGCAGTACGGCAAAGAGTGCAGGCTCTGGAGGCAGACTGCTTGGGTTCCATTTCTGAATATCCATTTACCAGCTGTATGACCTCAGGCCAGTTACCTTTCTTCACTTTCCTCATTTGTAAAATACAAATAATATCTACCTTATAGAGTTGTTGGTGGGATTAAATATAGAATTTTCAAAGCTATCACTTTAAAAATGTTTGAAACAAAAAATAAAAAACAAAACCTCTTTGACATGAAGGAATTCCATGCTTTTCTTAATGCCAAATACTGCTGATTAAAAAACAGATCAAAGGAAAGAGGGAAAGGGACATCCAGAATACACCAATACTACAGCACCTAAAAACCTTGTAGGTTGGTTCAGGCCTCCCATTGTCTTTATTGACAGCTTAGCTCAGTGGTTTCCTGCTGCTATATGACTCCTGCTTCTTCTGGAAACATATGTGGTCATCTTATTGTCACAGTGATTGGAGAGCACTGATGACATTTAATAGATGAAATGATAAATGGAGCCAGGGATGCTAGGAGCCCAGAAATGGAAGTAGAGACTACACAACCAAAATTCATCCCACCCAAAATGAAGAATAATACTTCTACCTTGAGAAACCTGATAGCCCCTGGGTTCTTTATTTCAATTAAAAAAAAACAACTTTCACAAAGTTGATATTCTGTTACATGGCCAAGATCAGCATGCCAAAGATCATGCCATGTACATTGCAGAATGTAAACTAGGTTGAAAAATTCCCCACATGTGTAGTCTGCTCTGTAGGGTCATTTCTCTCTTCAGTGTGTAAGTTTTCTTTAAATTCATGTAATAAGTTTGTTCCTAATTTGTTACTTAAGAGTTCTGTTATCCCATTAACTACTATCCAAAGTTTAAGATCTGTTTAGTTGCCCAATTCATGAATCGCTTAATAAAGCTGTGAGATACTAAAAAAAAAAAAGATCCATGTGGTTGAAAAACACTTGAGCTCCTAAATGGACAAAGACTACAATTGATAATCAGGAAACCTAACCAAATCATAAATTTGAGAAGAGAAATGTGTGTTATTTGGAAATAAGTAATGCACATGAAATTCAAAATATTAATGAGAAGTATTAAAATAAGACAGTGAAAGTAAAAATACAAGATAGGGCCATAATCCTGCTAGGTATGATTAGTGAGATGGGGATTATTGAGGCAAGTGCATCTAAAATTAGTGGATATGCAACAAAAACTAATTTATATTCAGCCTGTGGGACATATATAAAAGTAATAAGTGTACATTTTAAATGTCAGGAAGACGGAGAGCATAGGGAATGAAGAAAGCTGGGTGTGTTCCTTTGCAACCTTCCTCCTCCATATCCCCAACTGAGGCCAGCATTATTAAGATGGAGGGAGAGTAAGGTAAATGAGGAAAACTGTGCTTTCTCCTCCCCTATAATTAAAGGTCGTTGTTTCACTCCACTTTCCCTTAAGCTTATTGGGCTCTTTTCTAGGTATTTCCTGAAAGCAGCTGAGGAGGACCCACTCTCATCAGTAAATGGCAAATGAGGGCATTGGTGATAATGCCTCGCCAGTGATATAGAATTACTACCCACAGACTGTGGTTGTCGGGAGAATAGATGCAAAAACCCATTTGATTAGTGCAGTGTCCTTCAAATTGCTGTTTATGAAATCATTTTAGAGGATTTCCACAGGAGTTTAAAAATAGAATGCAATAAGACATAACAGAAAATATCAGTGGACACGTCACAGATCCTGAGCCAGAACAGTGCAACTTAACGAATACTGCAACCAGCTGCCATTAGCAACTTGAGAGAGAAGGCAGAAAGGGAGGAAGTGAATCTGTACATTAGCTGGGGCAAAGTTCTTTTATCTTTGCTTACTGCCATCTCATTTGGTATTCTAGTATTTGGGACCAGAAATTATAAAGGGTTAACATTTAATTTTATGTTAACACAATTTGTAACTAAAATACATTTTCTATTGTTACTGTTACAAATTACCATATACTTAGTGACTTAAAACAACACACATACTGTATGGTATGTGAATATATCTCAATAAAACTGAATTTAATTAAAAAAACACACACACACATTTATGATTCAGCAGTTCTGTGGGTTAGAAATCCTACCCGGGTCTTACTGGGCTAAAATCAAGGTGTCAGCAGGACTGTGTGCTCATTTCTGGAGGCTCTAGGGTAGAGTCCATGCCCTTGCCTTCCCCAGCTCCTAGAGTCTGCCCACTTTCCCTCCTTGGTAGCCCTCTTCTCCAGCTTCAAAGCCAGGAAGGATTATCCCATTTTAATAATTTATATGATTAACTTGGACCCACCCAGATAATCTAGGATGATCTCCTTAATTTAATCACATCTACAAAGTCCCTTTTGTCATGTAAGTAACATATTCACAGGTTCCAGGGATCAGGACACAAACCTCTTTGGGGTCCATTATTCTTCCTATCACATTCTCTACATTGACTCCAAATTCATTGTTTTCTTTCAAAATAAATTTATATAAAACAGTGTAGCTGGTTTAAAGAAAAAATGTGTATGGCCGTGATAAAAATAATGAAAGAAGTATTTGAATATCTGAAGTTTGGGAAAAGACTTCACCTGAGAGACAGCCCAGTCTTGGGAAGAAGGAGTACAGGCTGGAGAGGGGGGAGACCCACCCACATTCCAAATTGCTCTGCCACCAACCAGCTGGCATGCGCCCCCATCCAATGCTCTAGCCACGTGCATTCTGTTTCCCCACCTGTAGAGAAAGGGATTACACCAGACAGTCTCCAAGGGCCCCTCCAGCTCCATTTTACCAATTCTTATAAATGGGTATGTATGTTACGAATTTAAATATCAGGGCAAATCATATTGTGAAATATCTCTAGATGCCATAAACTATTCAAAAGTTGAAAACATTGATTCTAGCTTAACTGTTGCCTTCCCTAATTGCATTTGCTAGTCCAGAATGCTTGCTATCAAACTCTTCAGGGGCTTTCTTGTTGGGAACATATATCCTTTTTTCTTTTCTGTTCCTTTGGTTGGTTGTTTTTAATAATACATTTTGAAACAGTTAAGTGCTGATCATCATTTGTGCTCACCCAAGAATTATGGGTTGCTTAAGTGCATTTGCTGAGCTTAGTCAAATACGAAGTGCTGGACAGGAGGACCAAGTCTGACACTGGACGGTTAGTGGAATAGGACGCCAAAATGAGATGGACATTTGAAAGAATTAGTGATTCTTAACACATTCTTCAGGTCCACACCTTTACTTAATTGATTTAACTTAAGGGGAGAGATACCTATACTATTTTTAAAATAAGAGGTTGCTTCAATTCTAATAATTCTTGGCAATTTTCTGTTCTTTGTGTTAAAACTATATACTAAAGAGTTTCTTTGCCAATTCCTCATGGTCTGGCATTATTACTCTCCTCCCACTCCTACCCTTGCCTAATTTCTTTCTCTGATAAGAAAAATTTCAGACTTTGGCATTGCATTCCCTAAAATAAAAGCAATTTTGACCTGAAATATTGTTTTTAAAACTCTTAAGTCTTTCTGTTTTCTTTGATTACTTCATAAATAACAGACATTTCATATCAGCTCTCTTTCTCTTCCTCCTCCACCCTTTTCCCCACTTTTTCTTTGTGCTAATCACAGGTAGATGCTCAACATCACCCCACAGAACAAGATAAATAAGTTTGGAAGGTTTCCTAGCAACATATTGTTCTGGGAACCTGCTCTGTTTACCTAAACAAGACGAAGCCAGACATCCTAGGCTCTCAGCTAGATGGGAAAGGATTAGCTTATTTGAGATATCTAGTGAATTTTATGAAAATTTCACTTTGAAATGAACCTCAATACAAGTGGCAGGACTGACTTTTCAAAGAATATTCTTAGGTGTAAAAGGAAAATCAAAATTACAGTTTGGGTTTTAAAGAATGATTTCAGAAAAATTCTCTGGAACAAGCTTACAATATATAATTCAGTCATTGGTGAATGGATCCATTTTAGAACCATGAATAAAATGCTTCTGCACAATTTTTATCCTTAGCCTGGTACACACTGGTATGAGTCTTCCAGTCTGGTGGGTAAATAGCTGCTGGGGCAGGCTGTCTCCCCCCAGGGCTTTCACCACTCTGGCTGCTCCCTTAACCCTTGTTCACAGAGATAAATTTGAAACATTTTGTCACTGCTTTAAACTCTGAGACCTCTTGCCTTTTTTCCTTAGCTCCAGAGCTATTTCAGTGCTAGTGGTTTGCCCCTTCATCTTGAGAATCTAGTTTGATGTCCTTAGTATTATGAGTAATATATACAGAGAAAAAAAAAAAAATAGAGGTAACTGAGGCTGCTATCCAAGTCAAGAAAAATAATGTTTTTATTGTTGCTGTTTTGTTAGTGCATGAAGATGAATATTTTCCTTATTGTTTAATCTGATGGTATGTGAAGCTGAATAGTTGCCAGGAGGTACTTTTGTTTCTGTTGCATTTTAGGTGGTCACAGTGTACGGCTGAAGGTCTCTGGAGATGGAATAATAAAGAATTAGTGTTTCTCATAATAATATTTAACAGTGGCTATGCAATTCAGTTATGCACCTTTGAAAATGACCTTTCTTGTTTGACTGGAGAGACATTCCCCTGTCAGCCAGATGAATATGGTCATGAATGTGGTTGTTTAATCATTTGTGCTGTCAATCATGTTTGGTCTGAGTTTGTGAAACTCCCCAATCGTGGTCAGAAGCAGATAATTCCAGTACTTCATAGTGTTTCCAAATGGGAAGAATGAAGCAAATAGAATAATATGGAGAATGACACATGGCGTCTTTGTTTTTTATTTAACAAATTCTCTGACCAGTTTCAAGAGAATTAAAACTGTCCTCACCTCAGAAAGCTGTAAGATCATTTCATATTCATTCTGGTAGCTTTCCTTTCTCTCATGCTCTTTCTTTTACCATATCCATGTTTTCTAAATACCATAGTTTAAAAACTGGTTGCACTCAACAAGAAACAATCTTTTGAGGGCCTAGTAAGGACCTAGTACTTCACAAGGTATCATGATGGATGCAGAAGGGCATCAACACGTCATCTTTGCCTCTCTGGGTTTTCAAGAATTCAGCAAAATAGCATGTTTGCAATCTTAAAAAAAAAAAAAAAGAACCTGTTTTCCTTCTTTTAATTGCTTACTTTGGGACCTAAAGATTAAAGAAAGATTTTGATGCCTAAAGGTATTGTATAATTAAGATTGTCCAAGGAAAAGACTACAAGAAGACTGACACAGTCTTGTGGAACACAGTAGATTATAATAGATTAATTTTGATTAAATACCATTTTTAAAACAATTTTAAACATTTCCATGGACCAGGCAATATTTTAAGTACTCTACATTATATCATTTAATTCTTCTGACAACCAACATGAGATTCGTATTTTTACCTGCCATTTGACTGATGAGGAAAAAGAGATTGAGAGAGATCAGATAACTGTTTGCTGAGGTATTACATAAATGACTGTTGGCATTCAGATCCTAGTCTACTTTGTATCAAATTCCATGACTTTTACACTGTGCTATGCTTATGTATTTTTAGAATTTTAAGATTCTGAGTAATCTTTTTTCCTGTGTAGATTTTCGGAAAAGAACAGACCACTGTCTTTTGAGGATGGCATAACCGCTTAGATAATTTTTCTGTGATCTCATACAGTACAATGATTCTATATTCTTTGAGTTTTCAGTATCAAACTTTTAGAATCTGCTTTCTCACTAGGATGTTAACTCCATATTTATTAATTTTTTGCTTATTTTTTTAATATAAAATACTTTTCATTTTCAATATGGTAAAAGGCGGTGAGTGAATTATACTTAAAGGCAGTTAACAGAATCAATAATAAGATGAAAGTACATTAACAAATGATGATGACATATCAGCAATACCTTAGAACAGAGATGGACAAACTGTGGCCTGTTTTTGTAAATCAAGTTGTGTTGGAACATAGCTGTGCTTATTTGTTTATGCATTGTCTATGGCTGCTTTCATGCAACAATGGCAGGGTTGAGTAGTTGCATTAGAGACTCTATGGCCAACAAAGACTAAAATATTTACTATCTGAACCTTGGCTGAGAAAGTTTGCCATCTCCTGCTCTAGAATCTAGATGGTCCCCAAACTCTGAGTTGTGCATACTCCCCGAGAAGCATAGAGACTTAATTGGGAAACACTTCAGAAAATTTTTCCCTGAAAGGATGTCCTTGTCTAACATGTTTTTCCACTAATCACTGCAGGTGCCAACCAAGAAGCTGAAGAAATATGAAAAAGAATATCAGACAATGCGAGAGAGTCAGCTGCAGCAGGAAGACCCGATGGATAGATACAAGGTATGGGAGACACAAGCTGCCTATCAGAGCAAAGTGCCTTCTTTACCCTAAGGCAGCAATTGTGACAAGTTAAATTCCCGCTATTCTTTGTTGATTGATTTAGATATTCTGAGGATGCTAAATATCCGGGTGTTTTCATTTCAGAGACCCCTAAGTGGCCAACCATAATATTTCTTTTCTTTCAGTTTGTATATTTGTAGGTAACTCCAGCTGTTGCACTTATACTGGGAATCTTCATATGAAGCTGAGAGAAGGAGGGGGAAAGAGAAAGTGGCTTTTGACTACTTTCAAAAATGAGAAAAAAGGAAAAGGACAAATTATTGTTTTAGCTGTGCACAGTCACATCCACAAAGACTTTTAGAAGGTGAACTGTTACAAGACTGGCACACGGATGTTTCAAACTTACCTTACCTCTGTCGGTAGCAAATGTTAAATATACAAACTCACTTGGAAGGAAAAATAAAAACCACAAAAGTATATCAAGCAAAGAAATGGTGTTTGTTGCAATGTTTATTTCCACAAACAGACTTATGAATAACAGTGACATTTGACTGCAGTAATGCAATTTCAGAATCAAAATGGTTTCAGTGTAATATTAGTTAATTGTGTGCTATTTTAAGATATTGGGCCATTCATGAGGATAGAACTCTTCAATGATAATTAGCAACACTGTTCTCATAATATATTGTTGGGAAATAATAATTTCCAACTTTTTTTCCAAATGAAATATTATTGTCTCTCTTAAACATGTTTTAGTTCTTCAGACACCTGTAGATACATAATGGTTCCCTCCCTCTCCACATCAGTACATTAGGTAAAAGTGTGTATTTTATTTTCCCATTGAATACCAGTGCTGAAACATCCTGAAAAGAAAAGTACTGTGGTGGCATTGTTAATAATTTACCCTCAGTTGGGTGACTTCCACTTTTGTAACTAGAGTTGCCTTTATGTGGTCACAGAGCTGGACATGGCAGTTCCAGGACAGTTAACACAGTACATCTTGTCTCTTTCACTGAATTGAATAGCAGGGGAGGTTTAGCAGATTAGCATGGTGGAAAGAGTATGTGAATTTTGTGGTTAGAGAGATCTGAGTTCAAATCCTGGTTTGGAAAAAAAGCACAGGATTTGGAATCCACGTTGGGGGTTTCAGTCCCTATGCCACCTTCAGCATGTAGGACTAGTTATTGAACCTCTCGATCATTTGTGAAATGTGTAGTATAATCCTTACCTTACAGGATTGTTGTGAGGCTGAGAGATGGTGTATGTTAAGTACCCAGCACATAGCTGGTTTTTAATAAATGGCTGTTATTGGTCTTGGAAGATCTACTTCTACTAATTATCCAGGTATTACTGGAGCAATATTACTTTATTTGGGCCTTCCCCTCCAGTCCCCTCTTTCCTCTTCCTCTTATTTCTCCCAGCTATTGCCACCCAATATCTCCCATCAATATGTTTCTTCTCTTGCCTATAGAACTGGGTCAAGAACTGATAATAACATCTCACATACTGCATGGTAGATAACTGTTAACAGATAATGTGCTTATAGGCAATGTTTAAAGCTAATTTCTACCATGACCACCTCCCCAGTAAAGCCAACTCTAATGCTTATATAGCAATCTGCCTTACAAAGGCTTGAAGGGTAGTAATTATAAGATATTATTAAGGATCCAAATGAAGCCTTCCTACTGCTTGTTTCATCCTAAATTTCATTTTGCCGCCGTCATTTTGAAGGAAATCAGGGAAGAATGCATTAAGAAGAGGAGACATGAAAGACCAAAATTACACATTTATAATCAGCCTGAGCCTGAACGTGTTATTAATGTTCTTAATAATATGCCTTATTAATGTCTTAAGTCCCTTTTGGGCCAAAGCAGAAATGTGTGAATAAATAGTAAATGCATATTGTTTTTAAAAAGTATCACAGGTAAGATTATCAGTGTGTTGAGTTTCTGTTGAGGGATCAAAGTAGAATTGAACTTTTTTTGTTTTGTTTTGAAGGCAGATATTTTAAGTTTGATTGCTGTGGCCTCTTTATTCTTTTAATAATGTCCAAGCATATGTTCTAGTGTTTTACTTGATAATGTGGTTTTGCCTCTTCAAATTATAATCACATTTTTAAACTTTTTATTTTAAAATAATTTCAAACTTACAGGACAGTAACAAAAATAATACAAATCCCAAACAGAGAACTCCAATATACCCCACCCCCACCTAGATATCCTGATCCACCAACTTTTAACATTTTGCCACATTTACTGTATCAGTCTATCTGTCCGTCTTTCTATTTATCTATTTTCTAAACATTTGAGAATTATATTCATGCTCTTGAACACTTAATACTTTCATGTACATTTCCTAAGAATAAGAATATTCACTTATGTTACCACCTTAGGTATAGTTATCAAGTTCAAGAAATTTAACATTGATATAAAGCTTATAGTCTATTTTCCATTTTTTCATATGTCCCAGTAATGTCCTTTTGGGCAATTTCTCCTCCTTTGTTAGATCCAGTCCAAGATCATGTATTGCATTTAATTGTTCTTGTGTCTTTAATTTCTACCTCCCCACTCCCCACCCCTCTCTCCCTCTCTCCCTCTCTTTTAACTGTGGAAAAGATATGCAACATGAACTTTCCAATCTCAGCCACTCCCAAACATACAATTTAGCGGGATTAATCACACTCTCAGTGTTGTGCTGCCCTCACTGCCATCCATTACCAGAACTTTCCCATCACCCCAAATAGAAACCCTGCACCCATTATGCATTAACTTCCTCCTCCTCCTCTTCCCCCACCCTAGCAAGCTGTGTTCCACTTTCTATCTCTATGAATTTGCATGCTGTGCTCCAGCTATTTCATACAAGTGGAATCATACAATACCTGTCCCTCTGTGTCTGACTTATTTCATTCAATGTGATGCCTTCAAGATTCATTATAATTACATTTTTAAGGTGGCACTTGACAACGTAGTTTCCAACCATCAGTTGATTTGCTCTTTTAGATAATCAGTATCTAGTTTAAGAAGCTAATTATAATTATCTTAATTAAAGTAGGAAAGCCTCTTAGAATCTTCTAAATTTAATCTCATCAAGAGTAAGACTTCTGTCCTGGAAGTGAACACCTTACAATTCATAGATCTTGATCTGGGGACCCAGTTATCTAAACTGTAAAGAACAACTGAGGAAAATCTTTTAGGGCATGAACCAGTTCAGTAACAACCTTTCCTCAAGCATTAGGATCCTTACTATTTAAAATGCCATATTTACCCCCTCGCTTGCAGTATGGCAAGAGATAGAAAGGAACACTTTACTGGAAGAAGAATATAGAATATTCTAAACCTCTTTTCTTATTCTTGTTAACTTAGACCTTGCCAGATTTATATAGCAGTCTTTATCTAGACTGATATTTTGGTTTGCGAGGACTTGTATCGATTCCAGATGAAGCAAAATGCAGGATAAAGATTTGGCTGTACAAATATATCATGTACATTTTCACTTTTGTACAAGTCCCCAGGAAACACATATTCAGGGATATGTATAGCTGTTTTAGTAGTTTTAAAATTAGTAACCTAGCACTTAATAAACAGGCACCAATTTCAGGAATTAATATTTCATTTCCTTTTTTAAGGAGATGAATTTTTTCTGTTGGGGGGATAATCAGCTTTCTAATCTATTAGAGACCTGCAGTCTTCATCTGCCCCTGAAAGATGATAGACTTTTCTTGTTTAATTAAAGAACTACTTGCACAAATGTGGGTTAAGCCTTAAAAAGCACAATTAATTAGTTAAATTAATAGAATTTAATCTCCCAAAGCATATTGAAGGTTATGTTATAACCTTCTCTAGATGGAAAAAATCCTAGGCAGAATCTTGAATGTTTAAACCCTATTGGGTTTGAGACACAGATTATAAACACATGATTTCTAACTGGATTATTTTATCCATGTCCAGTATAATTAAATTTAGAATGCTTTAACTTCTTTCTTGAGTTTTGACAGTATTTTTTTTTTAATCAAAATCTTAATTCAAATAGAAAGAAAAATGATAGTTTCTAACTCAAGTTTACTCAGAGTTCTTCTTGCACAGACTAATTTTTGTAGATCAGTTGTCCCGGCATGTATTTTTAAATTAAGCTATTTTTATTATGCTTGACAAAAATAATACAAACAATATTTGAAGTAAAATTTACTTCTTCTTATATTATTTTCCATCCTTACATCTCTAATGGAATAATTTAGAGCAGTTTTCATTTTTTATCTTGACAAGTGAAGTAGTTTAATTTACTCTAAATCTCTTAACAAAAAAAAAATTTTTCCCCTTTTCTTAATGGGATTGCCCAGGGAAGTCAAGATAAGTGAATCCATCTTTGAAAACTACTTTTCTACAAAGGAAAATAAAATTATGTTTCATTATTTTTCCACATCAGAGACTCTTTTTGGCCTTTAGGAATATTTACATTATGAAATAATGTGCTTCTAATGAGTATTAATAGACAAGAGGATGGATTTTGATCTGCCTATGATAACTTGATGATAAACTTGAGAAGACTGCCACTCTTTCTTTTTGAGCTCAAATAACCTAATGAATTCATCATTGTAGGACGGTCAAGAATGCAAGCCTAAGTCCTCTTGACGCTTCTCAAGCAACTTAGCTAAGAAGGAGCAGGTGGTTTCTGATGCTGCTTGTCAACTGATTCAGTTTTACTTAACACTTGGGGGAGGTATGCATGTTAAGCACATCAAACATTTCTAAGTATGTTTATGGATGATGTTCAGAAGTAATTCTCCAAACATTCTCTTCAGTTTTTTGTAAGTTTCATTTTCTTTTAGGTAGTGTTATTGAGAAAATTATTATCATACTAATATGTTTCTACATCATCTGCAACTCATTTGCTTTTTTAAAAATTTGATCTGTTGCTACAGCAGAGCAAGTAACTGCAAACTGTAGCCTGTGGGCCAAATCTGGCCCATTGACTATTTTTGTAAATAAAGTTTGATTTGAACACAGCCACACACACACCCCCTTTTTTTTTTACCTACTGTCAGTGACTGCTTTGATTACAATGACAGAGTTTAGTAGTATCAGCATAGAGCCTAAGGCCCACAAAGCCTAAAATATTTACTATGTGACCCTTTACAGAAAATGTTTGTTGACCTCTTGCTCAAATATAATCTAAGATTATTTTTAAAATACTGAAAGAAATGCAATCTGGTTTGTCAACTATTAGTTTTTACTGACAAGATTTTGTTTTTATTTTGACATTTAAAATTTTAAAAATTTTCACCAGAAAGATAAAATTGGATGTGATGGTAAAAGGAAGGAAGTATAAAACAGGGTATCAGATATCCACTTTTTTTTCCTCAAATCTTCATTTTACAGGCGATGCAGACATTTAAGCGTTTCATCTGTAGGCGTTTGTCTTCTTATTACAAAAAGCTGTCAGCATAAAATGGAGTACGATGATTACCAACTCATTTTTGAAAGAGGCATCCAAAATGAATATGTGAGAGTTGAGTGTGTTGTCTGCTAATAAAATTGCTCTGGGTCTTTTAGAAAAACGTTTTCTCCAGATCCTTAAATGCCTTTAAAAACCTGTGCCAAGAATTTGTCATAGCAGCAGACATCACACCCAAAATATTGAGCTAGGGTTTATAAAGCCTCCTCCTTTCCCAGCATTTTTTTCTTTAAAGCTTGGTTTGTTTTCTTTTGATTGCCAGTTGACATTTCTCTGATTTCTTGTTTTGGAATGAATGATGTTCACTCATACCGCTTCTCCTAAACTTCAGCCCACAGAGAGACACAAATGAGATCTAAGATCAGGTTTTCTTTTGCACTTCTCTGCCCAACAATCTCATCTGTGGCCTGATGATGAACTATATTTTGCAAGGTTTCTGACCTTGTCTTATAAGGAAGTTCCTTCCACACAGCTATACAAACAACTCACACCATGGTTGCTAATAGCATTTTCATCAGTCATGCAGACGCAAATAGCTGTGTGGAGAGGGTGGAGTTTTAGTATATCACTCTTCCTGAGTTGAGACTTGCCCACTGGTTGCCTCAAGTATACTTTCTTCCAACAAATGTTTGCAGCCACAGAGAGAACTTAAGAGTACGACACTCTAAGGAAAAACAAAATAACAAAATAGCATTAACAAGTGTCTGTTTTTTGTTATTGCCATTTCCTAATTGTATTAATAGGTGTGCAATTTCATTGGATATTCTTTTTTTTTTTTCAATTGTCTTTGTACCTATGATTGAAAACAGTAGTTGGTCTATGACTTTTGAGGAGGTAAGTTTTTATCTATGTATGTCTGTAACATCAGTGTGTGTCTCTGAAAAAATGCAGTATCCTCCTCCCAAAAGTTACTAACCGAACTTTCCCAGCTATACATCTCCTATGCAAGAGGGAACTACTGAAGAAAGTTATTGTTTGCTTTTTGCTCAATGGTGTCAAATGGAAGACGTTTTAAATAGTGTAATGTGAGTTTTAAGGGTTATATAAGCAATGTCTCCTACAGTCTTTTCAGAAAGGCAAAGGAAGTGATTTGCCTGTTTTGTTTATAAGCTCTGAAGTTCCAGCATCTGTTTGTAGAAGTTTCATCATGTGACTATCTCTGGATTAACTGAGTTTAAAGGGGCTGACTTTAAATTAAATGTCTCGGGTGGCCAGCCCTTGCTAACATTTCAAAATTAATCTAGCAACTTCACTACTTGTCCCAAACCCATCAAAACTAAACTTTCTTCTCCATTCTAATATAAATACAAACTTTTTTCTTGAATTGGTCAGTTCTAAAATCAGTTCTGGCTCCTTGGGAAGGGCTAGAAAAGAAAGCCAAGTACCATAATCTTTCTATAACCTTCAGTATGTGTAGGCAAGTTCTTGTTAGAAAATCTCCATCTCAGTAGCAGTCTCACTGTAGAGCTTTCAGTAGCACTCAGTGGCCCTGGAGCACTTGTAAGGACAGCTCACTGCCCCCAGGTTCATACTTTGGAGGATGATACTGCATTTTTGGTCCCATAACTTGCTTTCCCACTTGTCTGTGAGTGCAGAGCAGGAGTCTGACACTTCCCACTGTGCTACTTGCTTTGCAGACACTGAACTGAAACTTCTTGCTAAAGCAAAGGCTAGCAGGCGTGCCCCCCAGGTTATTTTGTTTTTTAGGGACCCTCAGACCCTCTCCCCTACTCCTTAGCTCTGTGTTTATAAGAAAGGGTTCTGGTTGCAGCAGTCATCTTAATGGGCGGTTACTGGTTAGACTCTCCCCTGAACTCACATCTTTTTCTTCTATAATCTAATCCAGCAGACACTTATCTCTAATCAATAGTGAAGTATTTACCTGGGTGCCATTTTTAATACCTTGAAAAAAGTACTTTTCCATAAACATTGTATGACCTTACCTTGAGGTTATTTTAATTCAGTTGGAAGCATATATAACTGTAACCTGAAAAACTGATACCTGCAACATTCTCATTTGTGCCAAATTAATGTAATATAAATTATAGTTGAGGGAACTTTTGGTGCCTTAGAGTTCTGAAAGTACAATTTCTGTATAAATAGAGCACTTAACTGAAGAAGAGGTATTGGAATAATCTTATCTTGGTCTCAAAAAGATTTATGAAGAAATGAGAAAAATGTCTTCCCTGCCTAAGCAGTCTGCATTGCGAAATGTGTTGTGTTGAAACTGTGCTAGGTGTTGCTTTTCTTTCCTAGCAATGAGGAAATGTATTGAAAAAGTTTCTGAAACAAATTTTGTTTGAATATAAGTTTTCAAGAAGTATGTAAGTTGTTTCCACAAAAAGGGGTAATACTTAGCTTCATCAGAATGAAAGATTAACTCTCCGGCCCCTACTAGAATTTGGATTACTTCAGCAAAGATGGAAAGATTTCAGCTGTAGAAGCCTGGCTTTTAAAAAAGTATTTTAGTCTCCACTTTTATCACGCTTCTGTGGGAGGGTAGCACTTATATAGATTGTGGGAACAGACAGAATTTAATGAGTACAATTTACCCCTTAAAGTATGTATACTGTCTTTTCAGGAACATGTTAGGAAATGTTTATGGCAAGGCAGTACTTTTGAGGGTTAACATTGTGTATTGATCTCAAAAGAAGATCCAATAGGGTTCCTATAGAATATGAGCTTCTAATAGTAGTGGACTTGAAAAATATTCTTGTTTTGGCATTATATCCCTTCCAATAGAATCGAAATTCTGATTTGCTTTTTTTTAAAACGAAAGTTGTTTTTTTTAAAAATACAATTACAAACATATATTCATTGTGAAAATTTTTGATACATTTAAAAGCATAAAGATAGCAATAGAAATAATCTACTACCCACAGTTAATATCTTTGTTTATATTGTTAAAAGAATGGGAGTGTACAGTAATGTATCTTATTTTCCTATAATATATCTTTTTTCCTAAAATGTACCATAAGCATTTCCTATGTCATTAGGTATTTTTCTCTAATATTTTAACACCAACTGGAATTCTATCATGGATTTATTTTAAAATATTTAAGTGATTTGGGATTGTTTCTAAAGTATCCTTTTCAAGAATGTTTTGATATTTCCCAACTATGCAGTCTACTTTTCCTAAAAGAAAACACAACAGTGGGTCCCATAGGCTGGTCATCCCTTAGTTTCTCTCACTTTTTTTTTTTTTTTCTTGGATCCTCTGCTTATCAAGCTTTGCTGTTACCCAGCTGTTTCTTAGCTCTTTTTCTTGTTCTGTTTCTAATTCTTCTAATTCTAGCCCCCACCCCCTTCCTTCTTTTCAAGGTTTTCTTCTTTGCATATTACAAACACCAGGTTGTTCTACAGGAAAACTTCACTCCCCCTATTGCTGTGATACCCTATCTTCCAACGCATAGATACGTCCTCTGGTTTTTCATTACTGCTTTGTCTTTTTTTCCCACCCCTATAAGAAAACACTATTAGGAGCATATATATGAAAAACGGTAAGGTCTCATCACAATGAAGTCTTTCCTGTCCATTTTCTTTTGAATCTCCTTTAACTGCTAAGAGAGCAAATAAAACACTTTTGATACTTTGGAATGGAAGATTCTAAATTGTTATTCTGAAAATAGCCATGACTGTGCACACTTCAGAATAATTAAGAGGAAACCTTGCTTCATAAGAATTAATGACTGGATTCTTTTTGCCATATAACTTTGTTTCAGATTTTCCCTGTGAATTAAGGGAAAAATAGCTCAGTAATTTATTTTACCTGTAATCTTTACATGTGAGTTTTTTAAAAAGCAAATATTTAGAGACATTATCATAAAGACTACTACTCTCATTAACACAAAAATTGGAGTCCAGAAAAATAAATATATTCTTATCCAAAGAATGAAAATGTCACTTGGTAGGTAGCAAAGTCATGAACTCAGGAATCTTGATTCTTGAATTACTCCTCTTAAGTAGACTCAATTAATTTGAACCCTGATCTTGGGAAAATAATTTGAAAATATGTCTAGAGGTCCTCCCCTCCCCATATTTCATCCCTATCATGTCTTGCCGTTTCCTTTAAGGTCAAGGCTGGAACTATTGTGCAAGAAATGAATTGCCTGTGTCTGTGCTGTAGTTCTATATTAAAATCTGATAGGATTGGGAGTATGTTTGAAAATTTGCTCTTTGTGGCACATTTTTTTTTATAATTTTTTTACGTCTGGAGGGTTTGAGGGATGATTGTAAGATTCACTGGTTAGAGGACTGCATCTGCACTGCTAGCTTAACTCACTGTTGTTTCCCCAGACAGCAATCCTGCCTTCCTGTGCCACTTGCGCCTTCTCCTTTTTACACCTTTAAAAGTTCACTTTGTTGTCCTTGCTTGTTTTTCCTCACCAATTCCATTGGTTTCTGCTAGCATGTCCAGGTACTAATACCCATGTCCACTTTGTTCTTTTTCTGCAGAGGGAAAACCGAAGGTTACAGGAGGCCAGCATGAGGTTGGAACAAGAGAATGATGACCTCGCCCATGAACTAGTAACCAGCAAAATTGCTCTGCGGAATGACTTGGATCAGGTAAACTTGCCATTCACTAGATAGAAATAAGACTGTGATGACCTCCCCAAGAGCAGGGACCAAATTTCACTCATCACCATCTTGCAGGGGATCTCTCTGTACTTGACACCAAGGAGCTACTTGATTGATGAATGGTTGGGTTGCAGGTGGGCAGGAAGCTGCTTGTGCTAATTGGAGAGAGTGAAAAATGCAAGCCTTTGAGAAAGGTTTGGGTCATTTCCAAACAGCACGTGTGACATACTTTTTTATCCCTCTAAATTTCTCTGGTCTCTCTCTTCATCTGTACTTTCCCTAAACCAAGGGCTGCTGCCATAATTATCTGAGGATACCAGTCACCAAGGATATACTAATGCCACTTTAATATTAGTAGGCTCCTTACTTTTTGTTTAAATAATTTTTACATGATGAAAGTGGAGATTTTATATACATTCAGATTTGTGTATTGTTGGATTGACAGGCAGCCTTGGGGCTAAGAGCCAGATTGCCTGAGTGTGAATCCTGGCACTTCCACTACTACCCATGTGACCATGGGCAGTTATTAACCTGTGTATTGATATAAAAATAGTGTCTGCCTCATAGGTATGATGTGAGAATTCAACAAGGTAAAGCATTTCAACAGCAAACGTTCAATAAACGTTAGCTCTTGCTACAAAGACCCTAAATTGTTTAACCTCCCTTGCTCTTTGTAACAGTGCTGACAACCTTAGGAATTCCTGTTTTCTGTTGTTAGAGTTTTCAGAGATAATTGGCAATATGGAAAGAGTCTGGTGCAGATTTAAAATCATCACTCCATTTTCTGTTTTGTTAAAAGTGAGTATTCTCAACAGATGGTGCAGGGTCAGAAAAACTGGGATTCAAACTGCTGTTGAGTCTGTAAAAAAGTCATTACCTGTGCTCTAACTAGGCATTGACAATATTTAAAATACAAATCCATTAATAAAATGTCTACTTGAATGTTTAAAATTCAAGGATGTCTTCAAATGGTCCCTACCATGACTCCTTTTTCTGAATAAACAGCTAATTTTGCAACCCCAAAGTTTCAACAGCAGTTAAAGACCAGGGTTAAGGAAAAAGGAGAGAGGAGAAAGCTGAGGGAGTCAGTACTAATTAGATTAAAAAAACAAAAACTGTGACACAGGAGATGGAAGTTAAAAAAAAGCAGCCCTGAAAATGATATATTTTTATTTCTATTTGTCACTTTTAACCTCAAACCTCTTTCAACCAGCCCACTTGGAAGTTGTTGGACATGTGTGACTAAAGAGTAGAAGGTTGAGGGGTCCCCGTTCAATCAAGGTCAAAACCAGCCTGATCTCAGCAGTTTATTTTTGTATTAATGAGTCTACAGTGGTAAGTCAGAAGTACAGTAATGAAAATCTTGGTTCCATAGCCTTCCAAACTGCATTGACTTGCATTTGATTCTACCATGTTGAGTCTTTTAACCATTATTAGTTTTCTTAAGATGATTTCCTAAATGAAAAAATTTTTTAAACACTTGGACTCAGTGGGGATGCAATAAAATAAGTGTTTCATATGCTGAAGATGCTAGAGGTAGGTATAAATTGATACATTTGTTTGGGAAATTAATTTGGTAGTTCAAACCAAGTCTTTAAAAGGTTTAAAGAAATAATAATTAAAGCAAATAATTACTGCACACTTACTTTGTGTTAAGCACTATATTTAGCAGTTACAAGCATTGGCTCACTTATTCTTCCTAACTCCTTGAAGCAGGCATTGATTTAATGCCTGTTTTATAAGTAAAGAAAATCTCATATGTACTCGGACTTGGGAAATCATCCTCAGAAAATCGTCAAAAGATGTAGTCAGAAATGTATGTACAAGGATGTTTACTGCAAAGTAAAAAAATTGAAATAATGGGTATATGTCCCAAATAGGAAAGTAGTAAAATGATGATATATCTGTAAAATGTCTTTTCAGAATAATTTTTTAAAACAATGGGAAAAAAATGATATACTAGTAGGCACTTAAAAAGTAGTAGATTTATCTACATGTAAGTTGTTTGCATCTAAATTCCAAGGGATGTTGAGTGGAGTTGGCCAACCTTATAGGGAAGGGGGTTGAATGTACCTACACAGGCAAAAAACCTACAATGAAATATGTTAAAATGTTACTTATATATGTATACATGTATCTAAAATACATCTTTGGATGGTAAGATTAAACCTAATTTTTATATTCATCTTTGTACTTTAAAATTTTTTCAGTTATTTATAATTTATAGGAAGACTGTAAGTTACTTAGCCACCCTTGGTTAAGTAATGTATTATAACTTTTTCATAATCAAAAAATATATTATTTTAAAATTTACTTTACTACCAAAAGAATTCTTTTTTGTGTGGATCAGTTTAGAGTGACAGATATCATGGGTATTCCTAAAATAATTGATTATTGAGTACCTGGGTACTTCAGTCTTTCCTCCCTTCCCTCCTTCCTTTTCTCCCTTCTTCCCTCCCACCTTCATACCTTTCTCTCTCTTTTTAAAAAGTGAATAAGACCTGGTTCCCGCCTTTCAAAGCTTATTATCTAGATGAAAGAAAAACAAACAAACTGCTATTTCAAGTATATCTCATCCTAACTTCTGATTTTGCAGTTTTTGCTCAGCAGGGTCTATTTATTGGCCTCTCAGAAAGCTGGCCTTGCAGTTCGGCACCCTGCCCCTCTAGCCTTCAAGGAAGGGTGTTAGCCTGGGGCCTGAGAGTGAAAGTTCTGGCTTTGCCTGCCTTCACCTGGTTTGCCCGGTACTTTTCCATTCTCAGTTTATCAAAAGCAGATCTCTTAATTAAAATAGCAAAACTCTGGCAAACATTAAATAAACATGAAAGCAGATTGTATTTTAGACAATATGTAAAGCAAACAAACACTAATTAGGTAATTAGGTACTTTTTTAAAAATAAGTCATTCCTTATACTTCTCATTTTAGCTCTGGCTTTAGGTCTTCCTGGGCACCAAAGACTCTTCAGTTATTCTTTCCTCCAGAAGCCTTCTCTTCTGACAACTTGCCCTCTCTTACATCCTTAAATAAGAACAGCTTCAGGGATTAAAAATGAGAAAAGATGCAAATCTCCTGCTCTCAGATCCCTTCCTGTACTTCACTGTTCCCAAGGAACAAAAAAGATACAACTAGTACTTTTCCATTGAAGGTGGTATTTATGTTCCCTCTAACCATAGTAAGTTCTGTCTTAAACCAGAAACTACATGCAAATTATTTTGTTTTTGTTTTAAATTTAACAACTGGTGTGGCTAGTTCTTTCAGAAATCGTGACTGATAGATCTTCATCCCTGACATTAGAGCTAAGCTTTTTGATCTATTGGTTGATTCATGACTGAATCACGTATTTGCAGTACTTGTTTCTCTCAGCATAATACATATATGTCCCAGGAGCCTTAGATAGTAATTAGAAGTTTCGGTATCTTATAATAAGACATTAAAAGATGTTGGAAAGTGATTAGAAGACTTAATAATGAAAATATTCCATTTAAGTCATATTATCAAATTACAGTGAATGTTTTATAATTTGGGTTCAAAGAAAGAATTTGATTATCTGTCAATTTAGTATTAATTATGATGCTAGATGTTTGTTAAACATAAATGATGAGGTATAGACGCTGGCCATACAAGGATCCAGAATATGGTTTTTAGAGGGAGAGCTAAGGTATTTCAGATCTGGTCTTATTTTGATGAGCAGAAGAATCACTACCATTTCACTGTTTAAGGGAGAAGGAGACTTTCAGATGAAGCTCCCTGGAAAACTGTGGGACTCCTCCCATAGGGGACCCTTAGCAATTGCTGCAGATGTCAGATCTGATAACAACTGAAATAGAGTGAGGTTGCCTTAATCTGACCTAGGGAAGAACAGTTCAGAAGAAAATGTGGAAATAAAAATAATAGGTGGTCTCAGCATGAATATTTAGGTATTTATTAAAAATTTCCTCAAGGAAGTCGGGTTTTTTTTCCTTTTCTTACAGAGGTTTCTAAAACTATAAAAGAGATATGGTGCAGAACTCAAAAGCATATTACTGAATGTCAGTGTAGTACTGACTATTCAAAAGTTCATAAAAAGATGAAATTTTAGGTGAATCTCTCTTCAAAAACCCAAACTTACAAAACAGATTTATTTCAGAGTATCATCATATGTATTATAAAAGGATTCTTCTCTTCTTAAAAAGGAGATTGCTGGGGGTACTTTAAAAGGAGGACGAATTATAATCGTCTTTATTAGCAGGGCTGTTGCTCGGAAGTACAAGTATTCTGGGGTAGAACTTAAACCAAGAGGCCAAAGTTACTGGGTGACAGATTTGGTTAGATTTTAAGATCAGCACAGCTGCTTTTGATAGGCAGCTCTATGACCATCCATCAGTGACTTGGGAAGGGTATCCTTGCTTTGTAGGTAATTTCAATCATTTGAATCTTGCAACTCTAGGATTCTTAGTTTTGAGTGACCATAATGTACATCAGTATCTTAAATTTATGAAAACTTAACTTGCAACATATATGCTGCATTTTTTGAGGTCTGCCTCTAATTTTAGTATGTTCTTTTGCTGTGTAGGTTTTTCCACCCTAAAATCTAATACATCAGAACAAATTTTAGGGCCTCTAAAAGGGTCTTTTTCACTTTAACTACCAATAGTTCCAAATCCAAAACAGCTATAATCACGGGGATATGGGACATCAGGAGCTATAAGGCACTGAGAACCAGGGAAGCTGGATCGCAGTTTCTCTGCCAGTACCCAGCAGGCTGTGCTGGCCTGGCCATCTGGACATGCGAGGGATATGGCGAAACACAGACAGAAGGCAACCTGTCCAGATTTCACGATTACTTGGATAACATTTTGCTGCTGTCAGCTAGGGATAGCTTCTTCAAATAGCTGCCTCTCCTCTGCGTCTGTGGCTGCCTCTGCTCAACTCATCCTGGGGCCCACTGCCACCTCCACATCCTCTCAGCACAGTCTGTTACTGCAGCGACTTCAAGAGCCACATCCGTTCACTCACCAAATAGTTACTGGAGTGTCTACTCTGTGCCAGACACTGGGCTTGGTGCTGGAAATAAAATAAGCACAATAAGCAAAAGAGACACGGTCCTTGTCTCCTGGCATTGAAGGCAAGACAAATAAATCACTCATGTAATTTGTCATAACAGACTATGCTATGAAGGAAAATCTGAGAGTTTTCAATAGGCGAACTAATTTAGTTGGGGGTGAGTGGGGGCAGGGCTCAGGGCATGCTTCTGTGAGGAAGTAAACATGAAGCTGAGAACTAGAGGATGAGGTAAAGACCCTGGAATGTAAAATATAGACACATTAGCTAAGTTAAATGTACACAGTATTTTCACAGTTAATTTTAGTTCTGCATCCAAGGTAAAACCAGTGTACATTCTCCAAATTCTTCCAGGGCATTCCAGAAATATGGTCTTCTCTGTCTGGGTTCCCAGTCCATACTTCAACTTTCCTCATGGCCATCTTACCACTTGTTTCTTTTCTTAATTTCTCCTCACTACCTGCTGTCCTATGTGAGAGGCCTCATGGGCCAGCTTACCTCAACTAGTCTTTGAATTTTCTTATCTCACTGTTGTTTATGGATCATTCTGTCTGCTCATCCTCTCTCCTCAGAAGCATCTGTATGAGGCTCCACCCCTTCATCAGATCCTTCTACAAAGACTCCAAGTCCTGTAGTAACATCTGAAAAATGGATAAGGCAATTAGAAAGAGCATGAGCTTTGATGTCACTCAAATCTGTATTCAGATCACAGCTCTGATATTAGATGCATGACCCTAGTCAGGTTATTTGATTTCTCCAAAGCCACTTTCATTATCTGTAAAATAATTATTGTTATAAGGTTTAGAGATAATGTCTGCAAAGTGCCAGGGACATAGTTGGCATTCAATGAAGGCAGCCACTGCTGAGTGAGCTAGGAGGGAAAAGAATGGCTTGTATGTTGGAACAGTAACTGAAGAGTGGGAATGGTTTGGACATTCGCAATACACGTACTTTCTTCACCCTCTTTATGATTGCATGTTCCCTTATTTGCAGGCAGAAGACAAGGCAGATGTATTGAATAAGGAGCTCCTCCTGACCAAACAGAGGCTTGTGGAGACTGAGGAAGAGAAGAGGAAGCAAGAGGAAGAGACTGCCCAGGTAAAAGGCATATGTGGGCTCTTCTTGACATAGGCACATTGATATGGAGAAAATTAATACTATAAAATAAACAGGAAGTAAAACTGAACATTCTAAGTCAACAGTGATGTGGAAGCAGTAAATGTGAGAAGTAGCATGAGTCACACACTTATTTTGAAGGGTATCAGAAAAGGATGCAACCTTTCTATCCTTTTATAGCTTTTAGGAATTTGCCTTTGCAGAGTGTCAAGTTTTCTCTAAGTTTGGTTACTTTGAATTATGATCCAAGAACTTTTACAAGTCTGTGAACTTCGTGTTGTATCTTCAAGATAATTGACTTCTCTGAAGTAGTTTACGAAGATTGTTATGCTGAAAGCCCACAGAGAGCTCTGCTGGGAGTTGCCTTACAGCCTCTGTCTCAAGCAGTCAAGCTTAATTTTCCTGACTCATGCCTTAGAAGGAATACCTAACGTTCCTGGCAGAGCTCTCAAACCTTTTATTCCCTAAGAGCGTAAAAAGAAACCTTTTGGGAACCAGCTTTGAAGTTTGCACCCCCCAGTTTTCATATGAATTGTGAGGCTAGTCACCTGGAACACGCCACCATTGCAAAGGAGTATAGAATAGGTGATAGGAGGGGGTCTCTCAACCAGATGGGTTGAAACTTTTGGCTTCCCTAAGAAAGACTAGGCTGCGTCACCAGTGTTCTCCATGCCTGTCAGCCACAGCCAGGGGGCTGACACCGATAGGATTATGTGTTAGATTTTCTTCATAACTGGATGAAGTCCACTGCCAAGAGCTTGTTTGAATTTTACTAATATAACTAACTTATAAAGTGAGGAAACCTCTTAAATTATAGTTATTTAATTTTAACTTTAATGCATTCTGTTCTGAGGCATTTGTAATATTAAATGTATAACAGCTCATGAAGCATTTCAAAGACCTACATCCAAGCAACCAGAAAAAGTTTCAGTAAAGTTACAAAAGGGGGATGATGCTTCAGTGTTCAGTGATTTGTTTTGTTTGTTTGTTTGTTTGTTTGTTTTTATTCCATTGGAAAATGATTAAATGAGTCTTTGGCATTTACTAAGGCCTCTAATTTTTTTTTTTTTTTTTATCAACTCAGGGGCTGATTATCTAGTTTTGAATTCTCTAGGCCTCAGGATGAGTTTTTTTTTTTTTTTTTTTTTCCTTCCCCTTTACCTCTTGCCTTCTTTAGGCCACTTCAGTACTTTGGATGAAGAAGAAAGCTATTGGAAATAAATTTCAGTTTCCCTTGCTCTCCTTGCCCCATGTGTGGTCCTTGGGTACTTGTTTCCTCCTTTAATCATTATGATGCCCTTGTGTGACAGGGACAATTCTCCTCATTTGTCAGATGAGGAAATTACCTCTTAGAGAAATTGACACTTGTTCAAAGTCTCTCAGCTAGCTAAGTCTGTTCTAAAGTTGATAGGACATGATCAAAGAGATGGATGATTATTGTTTATGTCCTTCACTTACGTAAGCTAGAAAATAATATGAACAACTAAGTTTGAATCAGTGTAACCTACAAATTGCTTTTAGAATGTAGAAGATATGAAGAGATTTCAGGAATCTTCTAATGATAAGGTGTCCAATTATAAATTACAACAATTTACAAATTAGCTAGTAGAGCGCTTACCCTATTAATAATTTGGGATGCTGCAGTGCAGAATTCATCTTTTCTGAGCATGTACTTAAAGGTTAAGTTGAGTTGGTTTTTGCTTGTTTGGCCACCAACTTGGCAGAATTGAATTCTTTCTTTTTTATCTGGTGGTTCCTGAACTTTTTCATAGCCTTTGTCTTCCCCTATACCTAGACTTCTAGAGCTACTAGGCCACAAAAATAATTGTCTTTTTAAGTATATGAATGTTATAATTTAACATTTCAGTGGCTATAACAAGTACCTGCATTATATGTGACTTAAGCTTCTTCTAAAGTCAGTGTTTCTTTGGCCCCTGAATCTCCTGTCCTTCCCAAGAGCTCTCCTTCTTTTTCTGACTCCAGTCCCCAAAACCTCTTTTTTCTACCTTAAAAGAGGTAACAGCAGTAATGGTAGGGGACTGTAAATAAGAAGGCCTGAATTTTTTGTGTGTGTAATTTATAAATAGCACCAAGAGTAAAACTTCTAGTATTCAAACGTTGCCCTGATGTTTCGTTTTGGATTCTCTATAAGAATAAATATAGTTTCTGAATGGACGCTTAATTAGCAATATGTTTATGAAGTAAGTAGTAAGCATAAGCAGTTTTATTATAGGGTTGCTCATATGTCTTATATAATTTATAGGAAAAAAAGAAATTTCTGCATCTCTGAAAATGACTAGGTTTTTCATATTATCAGTGTGCAGTTTCAATGGGGAAAATCTGTATAGTGTTAACATTGTCATTCGCTGTGAATCAGGCAAACTTAAATGTAGATGTTTGTGGAAATTTATTAAAATTTTGGCTGAATCTTGATATCGCTCATTCTTACTCTTTCTAGCTAAAAGAAGTCTTCAGGAAACAGCTAGAGAAGGCAGAATATGAAATAAAGAAAACTACAGCTATCATTGCAGAGTATAAACAGGTAATGTACAATTGTGGGTTTTCTTGCTATGGAAGTATTTTGTTATTGTTGTTTTTATTGTTTTTCTTTGCTCTGAGAGTTTCCAAAAAAAATGACTGCACGTTAATTCAATTTGGAGGCCCACTCTCTCCTCAGAAATAGACAATGCTTGGGCATTCTTGCTAATAGCTGGCAGATCTAATTGATCAAAACAATCTGTTTGCAATTGTTTACAATGTTTGGTAGATTTAGAGGAATTGGAAACCTTATTATTACCTTTGGGATCCTGTCTTTGTCTTGCTCAGAAGTGAATTTCCAGTAGATCATACTAGTAACATTTGCCTCTTTCCAAGGACTAAAGTTTAGAGATTATATTAAAACAGCAATAGCTAATTTGTCCTTTACTGTCATAGTACAGAATGTGGGAACTCTTTTTCTGAAGTCTATGTGGCTTTACCCACTGTAGGCCAGTGTTAGCAGGAAGTGTTCTGTTGTGAACCTTAAAATGCCCTTTCAAAAGAGAGTTCTGTCTTCTTGAGACTATTTTGGGATCTATTGCCAAGGTGGTCCCAGAAACTCCCCACTCCAGCACCAATGGTATCTTCCTGTCCCCCCTGGTCATGCTGGGACATGGCAAAGAATCCTTATCGCTGAGAAACCCTCAGTGGCACTGTACAAGTTGCAGGTTTCCAGAAGTAATTAAGGTTCCCTGTGCCATCTTCTGATTCAGGATTTTTCTGGGGCGTCCTGCATCACATAGGAGTTTGAAATCTGATGCTCACTGTTTTGGCTTTTTAAATTTATGTTTCTGCTTGTAATTTATATTCATTGTGGAAAATTATGAAAGTGCAGAAAAACAAAGAAAACAAACCTCCCTTAATGTTGCCAACTAGCAATAATCACTGTAGTGGGTTGAGTATGCATTGCTGCTATGTAAATTAAAATGTTAGTTACATAGTTCATGCTATTTCTTGGAACTAACTTTAGTTCCTTCATACATTATGAATATTATTCCATAAGGATTATTCACCTTCATGGATGACTGTTTAGTAAAAAGGCTTCAGAGCTGTCTTGCTCTCTTTTATAATAATAAACAAATGTTTATTTCATGCCAACTATGTGCGAGACCTGATACTTTGGGGGACAAAAAGATGAATTCATTCAATTCTGTGTCTCTCCTCCAGAAGCTTATATTATAATGGAGAGATAATGCCAATGCATAAATAAGAGGAAAGGAAACCCTTCCTAGAGATGGGGTGGTTTGAGCTGTGCTTCCAAGGCTAAGTAAGCTTAGCTTATGTGGAGATGAAGATGGAGATGGAGAGGATGGGTATGGTGGGAGAAGGGGAACAGCATGTGAAAAGGCATGGAAGTAGGTTAGTGAACAGAAAACAGTTTTGTTTGACAGGAGATTTGAGTACAGAGAAGAAAAGGTGATTTGTAGCCCAGATCAAGGAAGGTCTTCAGGGCTAGGATGCGGAATTTGGATTCTATTCTATAGGCAGTAGGAATTTTTGAACAGGCGGTGACATGGTTAGAGACATAATGTTGGCACTAACCTGTCTCAGTGAGGAATATGGAATCAAGTTGAGAGATCCAAGGGCAAATACCCAGACACAGAGGCTAACACCAGAATTCAGGTGGAAAAAAAATAGGGCCATGACCTAAAATAAGTGGTAGTGAGAATAGGGAAGAGGGAGATGCAAAAGATAGTCATTTCTTGCTTGATAAAGGAAGGCATTGAAGGTGATCCTGAGATTTTAAACTTGGTTGACTGGGCAAGGAGATGGGTAGACATTAACCAGTACAAGAAACATGAAAGATCATATGTTATGGAACTTAACCATCACTGTAAATGCACATCATGCCATGGGTGGCTGCCCTATTAAGCACTCTTCAAATAGTAATCCATAAGAATATTCTTAAATATTACCTGGCAGGCATTTCAACTAATGTAAAAGGCAACAGATCCATCTGTTTGAAGATTTGAAGAATAGAAATTACAATGTAAATGCATTCTACAGTTAGAATTGGTTATTTCTGGCTGTATTTCAGAATCATTTTTTTTTATTTTAACAGGGAATATGGTTTGTAAAATAGTCCTATTAATCATTTCCCATGTTTGGATCTGGTAAAATTGGAGACTGAAATCTTATCATGCAGGCCCTGCTTTCTAGAGCTAAACTTGAGCAGATTGGGATTCTTTTTAATCTGTTTTGATAATCGAGATAGACCAGATACACTTTTAGCCCAAATTGCACTTTTGAAATGTGCCAGTCCCTAACCAGTTTTTCCCTTCCATTTTTCTAAAATGAAAGATTTTTATTTCAGTCAATGGATTTGAATATCAGTATTTTTTTAAACAGAATTTTTTTCTTTTTTTGCTTTGAAAGCACTCATTTCTACCTGTTCCTAGTACTTGGTTAGTACCTCATTTCAGAGCCAATATTAATAGATTTTATTTATTGAGCACTTACTATGGGCCAGGTACAATACTAAACCCTTTGCATTTTTTTACTTGATTGTCACAGCACTTTTCAGACATGAGAAAACCGAGGCTTAGGAAAGATTAATGAAGTTGCCCAAGGTCACACAGCTGGAAAGTAGTTGAGCTGACTGGCCTTAAACTCAGATTTGACTCCAACACCTGAGCTTTTAATATATATGCTATGTTGCTAAATTACTTAATGAGTGTTATTTTCTTATCATTTTAACTTTGTTTTATTCACTCTACCACTTCTTAAGAAAACTTCCATGGTTGGAGACAAAGACTTTTTCTGTAGCTGTAGAAAGGAGAAGTTATCTGGTTCAGAACTCAGATCCCCAGCATATTGCCTTGCACAAAATAGATATTCAGCAAAGATTCTGTAGATTGATTTCAAGGTGAACTTGAACTTGATTTCACTGGAACTGGTTACCGAAGGCCAACTAGGAAAAAAAAACAAAAACAAAAAAACAACCAAATCTACTCTACATCTTTTCCTGCTAATTAAAATACTGTGTTCTCCACATGGAACTCGCTCAAGCTTTCTGCTTCTCATTGCAGAAGTGACTGGCATTTGTTGGCATCACTAGGTTCAGAAATGCTAGCTTAATCTATGAGTTGATAAACACTTAGATGCAGAAGCTGCAAGAGTCATTCTCTTTTCCAGTTAAAAAAAAAAAAAAAAAACCTCTCTCTTCTTTCCTTTAGATTTGTTCCCAGTTAAGTACCAGGCTGGAGAAACAGCAAGCAGCCAGCAAGGAGGAGCTGGAAGTGGTAAAGGTAAGGAAGAGTAAGATATAATTTCTTTCCAGTTTACACAAACTTAGTGAGCACTGATAGGGAGAGCCTAATACGTGAGGCTGCCAAACTAGCAGGACAACTTGTAGACATCATGCTGCTCACCCCCATCCCAGCTTTGTTTTAGGACATGGCTGTTCTGACCTAGGTGTGTCTTCTTCCATGCCAGCTGTAAGAGTATGCTCCCATAACATGGTCAGAGGCAGGTAGCACTCAGAGGCAGGGAAGTAGGATTTGAGTATTGTCACAAGAGGCCTCTGAGCCATGTAGCTTTGTTCCTATTCTTTAATGGCGGAAACTTGGGAACCCTCAGTAGCCCGCATCTGACTGTCCTTGAATTGATGTGACTTCAGTTTAGGATTCAGTAAGATCGTCCTACTACGTTTTGAACAATAAATACCTTAAGAAATAGAGAAGTTGCTGGAAAACATGTTCTGGGTAACACCGATTCTTCCACCAAATTATGAGGTTTGTTTTAAGAGAACCTGTAGCATTTGTTTATATGCTGCCCCCTGGTGGTAAGGTTTCTTATGTTGATGCTCTACTTGAAAACAGCTATTGCTCCTATAGAAGCCAAATAGATGTGTATTCTTAAGAAGCAATGTTGGCCATATTTGAATGTGGCTGAAAGGGGAAATTTTAGGTTTATGTATGTTACTAGGAAAAGATTAAAAAAAAAATCCATGGAACTGTACAACACAATCAGAGACTCTAAGGTAAACCACAGACTATAGCTAATAGTACCAGTATAAAAATACGCTTTTATCGATTGTAACAAATGTACCACCAACGTAAGGTGTTACTAATAGAGTGGTAATAGGAACCCTGTATTTGATCCACGATTTTTCTGTAAACCCACAACTTACCTAATAAAAAAAAGAAAAGGATGCATTGTTGGCACAGTCAACTCTTGAGACCAATGTTAAAGAAAACTGATATCATTCTATTTGGATATATTTAGGTTTCATACTAGTAAATTCATGTGTCCCAGAAAATTTAACATAATATTTTAAAACTGGAACACATTTAATCTCTTCTGTTTCATTATGTCCTCTGTAAAATTGCCTGTCTCATAAGATCATTTTGAACATAAACTAATATAATGTATATAAAGTGCTTCCCTAGTACCTGGCACATAATAAATGCTCAATAAAGCTTATATTTTTGTACATTATAGCCTGAAAATCTGAGGCATGAAAACTGAAAAATAAGAACCTTGTTCTGACCTTGTGTTTTTAAAAAATGGTTCTTTCTTCTTATTTCAAGTTACCAAATATTAGCCTGAGATTATTAGGTATGGGGATGGAAGTCTTCCTCTACAAACCTGCTAAAATTGTGGGCTCTTACTTTCCCTTTCTGATCTATCATTGCTCCCCTCTCTACTTAGCATTATCATTCTTTTTACATTGTAGGCATACTGACCAAGACTCAGTTGATGAAGTTTCTTATAAAAGAGTTTGCTATCCTGAATTAAAATCTTTACAGAAATAGAAATTAAATAAGAATTGACATCGATCACACCATAAAGGTCTTATTGAGCATATACTATTTGCACTGCTACTAGACCCCCTTTGTTTATAAGAATTGTGTATGACAAAGAGCTTAGAATTTTCCTATAGGAGCAAGTTACACACATGTGCACCTGAAACATTTAGGAAACAGCTCAAGAGTGTATAAGTAAGTGCTGAGTTGGATGACACTGACAATTAGGGCTGTAGAGAAAGCAAAATGACTAGATACTGCAGCCTAAAGAAGGCTTTATGTAGGAGGCTGGACTAAAGGAGGTTCTTCAAGGTTGGATAGAATTTGGTTAGAAGAGTATTTAAAAAAGACATTCTAGAAGAAGCCATGTGAATGAAGATGGAAGTGATTAGATTGTATATTAAGGAATAAAGGAAAATATTGGATAATTAGGTGGTGCTACCTAATAGGACATTCAAGAAGAGGAATATAAACTTGTTCTTTGCTTAAAACTGGACAGAGGGCATTCATTTTATTTATTGCAAGAGTAGATTTTGGTTAAAAAGGAATGAAGTTCTGATACATGCAATAACGTGAAAGAACCTTGAAGACATCATGTTAAGTGAAATGTTAGACACAAAAAGATAAAGAGCTCAATAAATTGCAGGACAAAATTTCAAGATCAGATTTCAGAGTGATGCTATAATACCTTCTATTTCTAGGGTCTTTTTAAAAATATTTGAAGAAAAAGGAGCAGCCATTTTGAATCATCAGGTTTTGTGCTTACTTGAACTATTCAGAAATAGGTCTTGCATTTGATGACAATAAGCAGCATCTAAATAAAAATCATATATTGTTTTAGGAAGTGATTTTTTTCCTATGAAATGCAGTTTGATGTTGGTTCTCTCTTTTGGCTACTTCAGGGTAAAATGATGGCATGTAAACACTGCAGTGATATTTTCAGCAAGGAGGGTGCTTTGAAACCAGCATCCATAAGCAGAGAAGACCAGGGAATTGAAACGGATGATGAGAAGGACTCACTTAAGAAACAGCTGAGGGAGATGGAGCTGGAATTGGCACAAACCAAACTGCAGTTGGTGGAAGCCAAGTGTAAAATCCAGGTTGGTGATCTGATAAAAGAGCAACAATTAAAAATAAATAGTTAGTGGTCCAGGGTATTCTAAGTATATTTATCTCAAAATCGTAAGATGTTACCATAAATGATGAATACATTTTCCACCCATTTAGTGTATTCTGCATAATCACATTTTGTGTTATGTATTTTTAAACATTGATATAAATCAACATTATTTAAAATAAAATTTTAAGAATTAAAATTACATTTGTGAGAATTTAAACAAATGCTTTTTGAATTAACCCTGAGATTTTTTGTTTACTAAGGACCTTTCTCATTGAACTTGGTCACTTTGTAGCTAATCCTGAAAATGAAAAGCCCAGTCCTCTCTGGTATCCTTGTCCCTTGACAGTTGGACATTGGCTGACACCCAGTTTTTTCCTTTGGAGCATCTTTTCATCCTTAGCTGATTTTGACAAATTCCTTTCCCCATAATCTCCTTTCCTATTGGAGGATAAAATAATTAGAAAACTAGTCCTGGCTTCTAATGAGCTGCTCCTCATTTCTTCACTAGTGATCCCTACCCACTGCCATATGCCCACCTTGGCACCAACGGCCACACTAGCTATTCCAAACTATGCATCTATTCTGGATCTGAAAAATTCTCAGGGGCAAAGGCCATGTCTTTGGAACCCATTCATGTTTATAATAACATCCATACATTAATGATTATTTGTGGTTTTAAACACTTAATACAAGATACTACCTCAGATGGCAACCTAAACCTAAATTTGGACCTAAATTATGGGTGGAGGGAGGAAATAAAATGAAGTTTCATTACACTTTTAAGAGAAAGCACAGAGTCTGTTTTTTAGTGGTGACTCCTTTAGCTCTAAACTTTTTTCTTACATTATGAAGCCAATTAAATCTTTTCTGGGTCTGTGGGAGGAATATTATGGCTGCCTCAACCTGGGAATTTCAAAGAGCTGTATTCTAATGTTTGTCAGCAGAGACAAAGCATTTACATAACTCAGATGATTCTCTTTCTTTAATTAGGAACTTGAACATCAGAGAGGAGCCCTTATGAATGAAATCCAAGCTGCAAAAAACTCTTGGTTTAGCAAAACCCTGAACTCTATCAAAACGGCCACAGGCACCCAGCCACTGCAGCTGCCACAGGCAACCCAGCTACCCAAGGAGAGCACATAGTTCCAGCCTCACCCAGGCACAAGAGCACAACGATCAAAGCAGCCGAATCCTGGAAGGATCCTTCCTGGTGTCCCTGTGATGGAAAGTAAAGGAGACCAGAAAGCAAGCCAGAATCTTTCAGCAACTCTCATTTTTCTTGTATGACACTTTTCAAAGAGATGTTATTTAAATTGACCCAATTTATGTTGATTCTCTATTTTTCAGCTTCTCCATCAAAAGCTATGTTCAGATCTTTCATAGTATTACACAGTTTATATGCCTGGATGTTTAGTTGGAAATAAGCAATTCAGAACTTAAATGCTTTTTATTTAGAACTAATTATTCGTAATTATTTTTATCTTACATAAAATGAAGATGACGTCTATTGCTCCAAGTTGGAGTGGTAGGAAGATTTATGTCACAGCCAAAAAAAAAAAAGGAAACCTAAGCCTTTTAACTTTTTAGGATTTATTCAGACAAAGCACACTGGAGGACTGGTTATAACCATTGTTAGCTTTCCTCCTAAAGGTGATTTCCTGGGGTAAGGGAAGGAGAGAACGGACCAGGAATTGAGCAGTCCCCAAAGAGAATTGGTTTATTTTCATTCTCTGTGGGCACATCTAGAAATGAAGTGCCAAGAGCTTTGGAATAGATGGGCTATCAAAAATACGCACTAGGTGAAAGGAACTGAGATTTTGATAAATGCAGGATAAAATTAATCTTTTTGGCCACCATATTTTAACAGGTCTTTTTAAGAGCTCCATGTGGGAATTGCAAGTACCTGAGATTGTCTAAGTATGAATACAGCTGTAACTTCTGGCAAACCTGAAGTCAGAGGTGTCTATTGTGAGTTGCAATTTAGGGAACCTTCATCAGAGAAGCCTAGAAAGACTTGGCTGCTGTGTTTAGAATGGACTAAATTGTTCTAAATGAAAATAAGTGAGAATGTAAAACCAAGGACAGAATATTCCATTCCATACTTGCTAAAGAAACACTAATGTACTATAACTGTTAAAGGGCGTAGTACTGAAATGGGAAATAGAGGTCAGCTTCACATCATCTTATTTTAATGTTAGGCAACTTTTCCTTATTTCTGTAGCTCCCTAAAACTGTGTCCTTGATTATTCTAGAAGAAGAGATGCAAATGCATTTGTAACATGCTTGTTTGAATATAAAACCTTTATAGAAATACTCATATCATGGAAAGGTGAACTATTGTTTAAAAATTAATGGAAATTCTTTTTAAATTATATTTAACATGTCTATTAAATAGCCTTGCAGAAAATCTTTTGGTAAGGGCAAAACTAATTTATCCATTTTCTAAGCTATTTTGGAGGCCTCTGGTCCTTTTATGCTCACCAAACTACTGCCAGTTCTGTACAATAACATTTATTCTTATCTGATTCTTATTTGTCTTTTCTGTGCCATAAGTTGCAATTACTTATGAAAGTAAAAATGAAAGAAAAGCCTTCTTAATTCCAGGGGCAGGCACTACCTGTTGGTCATAGTGTATCCTTTCCTCTAAAATGATTTTTAGGCTCTAAAAAAGTAAAGTCCCCTCCATCTATAAATGTTTAGATCATCTAAAACCCATAAAACTGATATGGTTATTTATCTAATAACCTTTGTCACACTCATCTTTCAGCATAATATTCACCTTTCAGTTAGGCAATTGAATATGTCCTAAAATATAGTGAAATATAGTGATTGGTGGTAATATTATTATCAGACTGTCTATTTTGACTTTAACATTACCTACGTGGTGGTTTAGAAAAGCTAATTTTTTAAAGTATAATTGCTAGAAAATTATATCTTGCCACTTATTTCTGTAAATCATTTATAATAATCTTTTAACTCTACTGTTACTTTTCGTGCTATACAAGTTGCCTTCTCAAATGGTCAGCCTAATTAAAGATGCTCTTTTGTGGTGTAAGTCTCAAAGTTCTACTGTACAGAGCTTATTTTTTACCTTTTAAAAATTAATACATTCCACAGAATGCCTACATTATGTAATTTTCTTCAAATGGTGGGTAAGGGACAAATAAAATGGCTCTAGGTCCAATCCTTTAAATATATAGATCTTGTTCAAATTCATAGTTCCTTATATTTTTTTCTTTAAACAAAATCATCAGGTACATACATTCCAAAAGTTTGATAAATCTGTCTTTTCAGTTTTCCTTTACCTCTTTCAAAAGGTTATGATCAATCTATAGATTTCCATTCTTTTTCAGGCCCATATCATACATATTGGTTATGTCTATTAGTACCATAAGTCTAAGCTGATTTTGGATCAGTAACAATAGTAAAGATTGGAAAAGGAAAAGATTTAAATTTTGGGATTTGATATAAGTGTTCATGCAATATATTACAATAGCACTGTCTCAAACCACAAGTCAGTCACCATGTATTATTTGAAAACTCATGCATCCCAGCATTGACTGCTAGTTTTAATTTTGCTTATTTTTAGGTATATTTTGAAAATTGCTGTTCTTCTCTGGAATTTTGTTTTTTTTAAGAGATCAACCATCCAAATAGCCAAGAAATTTTCCAACTTTCTAGAGGTTTTCATTTTTTTTTATCTTTTCCTAAGATATACTATATAAAACATGCCTCCAAAAACCCAACATTTGCAACATTCTGAAAAATTATTATTTTTATTTCCATTAAATTCTGCAGAATAAATTAAGGGAAGGAAATTCAACTTGATAATTCAGTTCATTAGCTTTTGTATCTTGAGAATCTTGTTTAACACATTCTTTGACACTTAAAGAATCTAAACTGAATTTTGCAGTGCATGTGTTTGTAGCTTCCCGTATCCTGAGCCACATCACAGTTGGTTATATTTAGCTACATATAATTTAATTCAAAGAAATCCTCAGTCACCTAATGTTCTGTATATCAGCACATACCAGAAAGGCTAACAGCAATGCTGTTATTATGGCCCATCTTTCCATACAACCAACCTTCTCTCAACTATGAAATTAGTCACTTATTCTTCATTGACTATTTTAAATTACACTAGTAAAGTAGAAAAACAACTTTTATGCCAATGTTGGGATAATTAGTAGTATTTATATATTTTTTTTTGTTTTTTTCAAAATTTGCATTCTTTCCTACTCTATACTAATTATTTCTTTTTCTCCTACCCCTATATTTTCCAGTTAAGAACTATTGGTCCATTTTTTAGCTGAACTGAGAAAACAGAGAATACAGAAATCCTAGGGCACAAGAGGTAACAGAGTCTTCAAAGGAGTTGGTCAGTCACCTAGGATGAGAATCACCGAGGTAACTAATACAAGGGATTGAGCTTTCTTTCATGTTAGCTGAAGACAGTTTACTGACTATTCCACCACCACCATGCATCCAACACAAAGGTGGTTATCTGGTCTTACGTCACCTTTAAGGAAAAAAATACAAAAAAACCACGTTTCTTTAAATTAAATGCCATGCTTGCCTCATATTTCTAGGAAAGAATACTTCTAATTACTTAGCAAGATGATTAGATTACTACTGTATAACTTACCATTAAAAAAATCAAGCTCTAAAAGAACTCTGATCCTTTTGCTTCAATTACAAATAAACAACGGAATGAACAAACTCTGTTTTATGATTTGAACACTTGGATTTTTGGGGGTGTGATTGGTAGAATTTTATATAGAATATCCCTGCCTATTTTGTATACCACGTACCATGCAACCAAATATACATTGAGATTTTAAGACATGGTGACCAAAGCCAGAAACCCAGGTAATAGTTCTGTGGCCCATGTTTCCTTCTACCAGATACAAAACTCTCCTTCTTTCCCTCTAGTTGCTTGCTTATGGTCACACTAAGCTAGAATTGCCCTAAAACTTCCTTCCTCTCATGGCTTCCTTGTAATACAGGAAACCCTCTTATCCTTCAAAGCTACCATAAGGAGGACTTCAAGTGGGCTGCATCTAAATAGGAGAAGAGGATCTTGACTTGTAATAGGAAAAGTATATGCTTACAAAGTATTTTAGGGATGTCAGTCAGCTGTAGGGCCTTTCTCAGTTTCCATCTAAGAGTCAAGCTTTTCTCCAAATGCATCTGTTCTCTGCTATAAAAACATTTTCATCAACGTAACCCATTCTCCTCAGTCCCATCCCTGGTTTATCACTAGGAGTATTCTGACAAGTTTAATCTAAGAAAAAAGAATCATTGAGTAGAAAATTAAAGGTTTAAGTTACTCCCCTTTTTCACTGGCAACTATTTAACATGTAGGTTTATTTCCATGAATATGTAACTTTTAATAATTATATTATCTATGGAATAAAACATAGGAAACTGAATTGTAAGGATATCAATGCTTCAAAAGACTCTGGTGTCATGAAAGTACAAGAATAAAGCTGGAAATGGTCCCAGAATCCAAGATGTCCCAATAGCCTTTTGCATCAGTTTCTCTATTTTTGGTATTTTTCATAATGCATGGATCTCTACTTAGTTCAAATGAGGGAAAAAGTTTCAGTCAGCCCCACCTCCTCTTTCCAACTTCTGCCGTTCCCTTGCTGAGGAGGTAGAAATTCCGTACTATTTTTATGAATTATTATGATTTTGCTCAGGATTTCTCTAATGAAAACAAGTTCTAGAATAAAGGAGCTGATTAACCCCAACAGCACTAATTGACTACAAAAGAAACATTAGTGATTGCCTATTCCTCTATGAACACTGACCTGACTGATTAGATGTTTCCATAACTCCATGTATTATGTACACTCTATAAATGTAAATGTAATGCTTGTAAGAAAAGTGCAATTTATTGTACATTGTCCCAACAAATGTTTACTTTTATAATCGTTATGAACTTGAATTGAATTAGTATCTTGTTTTCATGTGTGAATGAAGCCTTGTAAAATAAACAAATGCAACCAAGAAGGTAACAAGGTGCCTGTTTTAGTGAGCCAGTGATGTTTTCAATGCTTTGTGTTGCTCCATTTGCCCCATTAAGTAGTAATAAACATTGGTTCTTAAGTCCATATGTATCCTTTCTGATTTCTTCTCATTGATTTTATTCTGAATCTTTTGAACCAGTGTTTTTGCAACACTTCTTATCTGACACTAGACTCCAGGCAACTTAGAAACTAAAAATAGAAGTTTGCTTCAAGCTACACCCTGCAAAATGATATCCTATACAGCAGCACTGCCAAGTGTTCCTTTTTTCCCCTTTTTATCAAGATTCCTTGGTAAGTAACAGAAACCCTCTCAAGCTAGCTTAATAAAATTTTTAAAACTCATTTAATTAAAAGGAAACAGCTATCCTATCTCATGGATCCCAAAGGCCTAACAGTTGGACCTGAAGAAACACTGGGACAAGGGACTGGAAACAGCATCAGGAACCCAGGCAACTATTCTCATGATCAGTCTTCTGCTTGTCTTGCAAGATGATGCTTATCTGCTTCATTCTTCTCTCTCTGAAAACAAGCTTTCTCTGCTTCTGAGTGCACAACTATCAAGTTTATGTGTCCTGTCTTCAAGTGACCCACAGAAATGAGCTAGCATCTCAGTGTCCCAAGTCCAAAAGCTTGCAAAAAATCTGCTAAGCCAGGTGAAGTGGCTGCCACTAGTCCTTCAAGGTATAAAATTGTGGGTGATATCAGATAATTAAAACAGAAATCCAAAGGCTCTCCTGAAAGTGGAAGCAGTGTGGAGAGAATCCCAAAGGTATCCCTTTGTATTTGCATTTTGTTCTGGGAGTCTAGGAACATAAGTAAAAGCCAAGAGATTAGCAGCTTTTAAAATTCAGCATGTATTCAAAAATATTAATCAGAAGTTGTAAAATTGCAGTTTGTGGTCCAAATCCAGACCACAGATACCTTTTGTTTAGCCCGTGCAACATTTTAATCATTAAGAAAATTTATATCAAAGTCAAAATTATTCACAAAATATCCACTAAAGTTGGCAATTAAGATGTTATGAGTGGTCTTGAACAGTAAGTAGGGGAGGCAGGAAAGCTGATTGCAGTGGGGTAACAAGTGAATAAGAAGGGAGAATTTCCTTTTGAAAAGAAAATTTTCCAAAACTTGGAAATAAGGCAACAAAGGTGAGTGTTCTCTTTTCAAAGACAAATCCAAGGATTGGGGGATTGTAATTTGTTCACGCATCAATCACTATTGAATAAAGGTCCTACACTTAGCAAAGTTACAAGTTAATTTGCAGGTTTTTATCTAGTAGACATACAAATGATTTCAGTGGAACACATAACTCCAAAGTTTATAATTTATTACTCTGTAAGATATTAACCAGTTTGTATCTAACCTAGCAATCTTATATTAACATTTCATTTTTAAATTGGCAATAAATACCAGCTACTCAAGTGCAATTTGAAGCAATTTTAACAACTTATCATTCGCTCCTTAATTAAAGAGCTGGATAAAATCAGGTGAAGGGGTCAACATTAGAAAGAGAGATGGATGATGCTTCCTTCAATTGTCACATTTTCCTTTTATATTTGCATGAGTCTTGATTTTACAATTTTGAAAACTGTACCAGGAGTTTTGATTACCATTAAAAGAAAACTCAAAAAATCTTCAAAAAGTTTACTTACAAGGAAAGTTTGCAAATAAGCCCAATCTTTAGAAACACCAGCTCACCAAATAAAATTAGAACAGGTATTTTATAAGGAAAAAACTATACAATTTCCAGTTTATAAAGTCTACACTTAGTCCATTTATTGTGGGAAAACAATTTTCTCTCACCATTATATTATTGCAGATCTTCAGATATAATTGCAGAAGTCAGAGATTTTGTTTGATTTTAAGGAATCTAATTTTATAGGAAAGGCTCAAGGTTTCATTTATTTGGGGGATCAGAACTAGACAGGTGACCCTGATGCTGATGTGTACATATATATGTTGTTGCTGTTATATTTTGTTTCTGGTTTATTTCAGAATTCAGTTGTTTTTGGTTTCTCTACCCAATTATTCATAATGTCGGCAGCAAGGTTATCAGTTGTGGTTCCATATGATAGAGGTAAGGACAATTATAGGATACAGCTAGAAAAGGGGAGCATTGAGTTTTTGTGGACCCTTAAGGATAGGAGATCTGAGCTGTTTTAAAGGCTTGCAGAAAGGAGAGAATGAAGATAATCATCATTTTCCTTTAGGGGAAAGGAAAGAAGGGTTGGAGTCTTGCTGGTTAAGTGGAGTAAATGAAAGAGGGCAAAGGGAGTCCAGGGAGGAAGAAGAGAACAGTAAAATTGATGATCATGAAAGCTAACTTGAGAGGGCAGTAGAAAAGGGGGAAATGGAGGTATTAAAGAACTGCAGTATTAATGAAATTAAAAATAGGTTTGGTCGGAATCAGGAAGTGCTGGAAAAACGGGGAACAGTTCAGAATATGGGATTTTAGAGTTTAAGACTTCAGAGATGGGCAATTCTATGACATGATAAGTTGATAAGTTTCAATTCAGGTTCGTGGATATATGTGGCTGAGTTATAAAAATAACAGCTAACATTTATAAAGTGCTTACTGTTTTAGGGACTGTGCTAAGTGCCTTTATGTGAGTAACCTGAGTTTAATTCCCAAACAATGTTATTAGATATTCTGATCTCCATTTAGACATAAGAAAACCAAGGCTTATGAGAGTTTAAATGAATAGCCTCAAATCATAGCTCATAAGAAGTAGAAACTGTATCTAAAATCAAGAATCTAAAGCCTTTATTCAGTATCTGGGGTCTGTTTTCCAAACTTTTCTGATAAGAATCACTGGGGCTATACTAAAAGTACAGATTTCAGGTCTATTAAATTCATTCAAATAATGTGTAGTGATGGCATACTGTACCAGACTCTATTCTAAGTGCTAAAAATGAACAAAAAGATCCTGTCCCTGAGGAGCTCACACTCCAATGCAGGGTTTCTCAACCTCAGCACTACTGATATTTTGGGTCAGATAATTCTTTGTTGTGGAAGCTGTCTTATGCACTGTAGGATGCTCAGCGGCACCCACAGTCTCTACCCACTAGATGCCGGTAGTACTCCCTCAGTCGTGACAACCAAAAATGCCTCCAGATGTTGCCAAACGTGGGGGTGGAGAGTGGTAGAGGGGCAAAAGTTGCCCCTGTTTGAGAACGACTCCTATGTGGGAAAAAGACTCATAAATTTCAGGTGGTAATAAGTGCTATGAAGAAGAGTGGAGAATAACGGTGAGGGTGGTGAGGATGAAATTGGTAAGATCGTCAGTATGATGGTTTTTTTGTGGCATCTTGGCTAGACTGCACTCTTCAGTTATTCACTCAACACTGAAAGTTACTGTGAAGGTATTTTGCACATGGAATTAAAGCCCTTATTCAGCTGACTCTGAGTAAGGGATGTTGTCCTGGATGACCTGGGTGAGTCTGATTGAATCAGGTGGAAGGTCTTAAAAGCAAGGCTGAGGTTTCCCCAAGAAGAATGGAGTCTACACTGGCCCCTGTTCTTCCCTCCCTGACTGCCTGCTGGGGAAAGTTTCAGCCTGTGCTCATGGGGCCCAGCCTGCCCATGATCTTCCATTCTTGCCTGCCTGGCCTTCAGATTTTGGACTTGCTTAGCCAACCCCCACAACTATGTAAATCAATTCCTTGTAATAATTCTATGCTATATGTCTATCAGATATATGTCCATATATCAATTATCTGTCTGTCTACCTCCACTGATTCTGCTTCTCTGGCTAAACTCTGACACAGTCAGGAAGAGTCGCCTGGTGTTACATTTGAAAGACTTGAATAAAGTGAAAAAATGATCCATGTGATCATCTGGAGGATGAGCATTCCAGGCAGAGAGAAAGCAGAGTAAAAACCTGAATATGAAAGCAAGTAGGTCTAAGGAATAGCAAAAATGCCAGAGTGGTTGAACCAGGGATAGGGAAAGTAGTGACAGATGATTTCTGTGAGTTAAGACATGAGGTTTATAAAGGTACGTTAAGATCATGCAGAATATTATGTCATGGTAAATTGTGTGGGCTTTATTCTACGCTGCTGGAGAATTTTAAGAAAAGGCATGCAATGGTTTGAAAAGATTACTCTGGTTGTTCTATGAAAAACTAATTACAGAGGCACAGGCAGAAAAACAAAACAGTAGTAGGAGTCTAAAAATCCAGATGAACAGATGACTGCTTGATTTTGAGTGGTAGTAGAGGAGGTAGTATGAAGTGGTTTGATTCTCAATATATTTTGAAGATAGAGCTAGTAAGACTTGGTATAGGATAAGATGTAGGACCTGAGATTGAAGAATCAAGTATGACCCTGAGGCTTGAACTATTAAGAGAATGAAGTGACCATTCACTAAAGTGGAGAATACATGGAGAAGCTATTTTGGGGAGCAAGAATGACAAATTGGGCTTTTATTTTTAGGCAAGCAAAACTTGATATGTTTATTACATATCTAAGTAGAATCTGGAGCTCAAGGGAGTGGTGAGCCTGCAGATACCTATTTGGGAGTCATGTCTTTTATTTACATAATACATGATATTTAAAACCACGTGACTGGCTACAGACTATCTGGGGATGGAATTGTCCCAGACATTTTTAATCAAGCAAACTTGAAAATCACAGCATTAGGTCATGCTTTCATCCAGTGCAACAGGTTATCTGTTCCTACTGAATTAAATACTAAATAATTCCATCTATCCAGGTTGGATACCTTTTTAAAATTGAAGTATAAGTAACATACAATGAAATGAACAAATCTTAGTTGATTCCATGAATTTTGACAACTGTATGTATCTGTAACATTTCCATCACCTCAGAAAATCCCCTCCTGGACTTTTTTAAATATATAAATTTTAATTAAATATACTATATAAAAGAATGACCTCCAAGTGAACACACCGTAACCAGCCTCCGACTCTAGAAACAGAACATCACCTGAACCTCAAAAGCCCCCTCGTGGCGCCTTTCTGTCAGTTGCTCTCCCCACCCAGGTAAATATGATTTTTAACTGATTTTTAACACCATAGACTTATTTACTGTTTTATTTTGTTTTTGTTTACTTTAAATGGAACCATACATTATGACCTTTTCTATGCCTCGCTTCTTTCTTTTAAGGTCTGTGAGACCCATGTTTGCGTCTGCTTCTGTACCGCATTTTTTCTAGTAGCTCTTCCTCTTCTGACTTGCTGTTCGTAATCGCTTCCTTGGGCGATCCAGAGAGCTGAATGCGGACTATTTGACTTCTCAGGAGTTAGTGTTTATGTTCTCGACCGTGTTGCACACACTTGAGAATACCAGAGGCTAAAATAATCTAAAAGATGGGCTTCTCAGGGACCTGAAAGGGACTGCCGAAGCCAGGAAAGGGGCAGAAAGCAATCCCACGAAAGTTCAGCCAGGCACATCCGTCCGATGGTCAATGGACTCTATTTAAATCGAACCCACACCCAAGTGAGAACTAGAGACCCACAGCATGCTCGGTGAAGGAGGCAAAGTCACCAAGGAAGTAGGCTTCAAGAGTCAACGAGAAAAAGGACACCATAATTACGACCACAAAACAATGACTTCCAATAAGCAGCTTTAATCCACCCAGGTCGAGAGCCAGGTTGTCACGTGGCTGACGCAGCCCCACCTCCCACCGCGATCCGTGATGACGCCACCACGTCAAAGGCTAAATCGTGATGACGTCTCCAGCGCTCCAGAACCCACTGAAAATCAATCTGTTCCCTTTAGGAAATCTCCACATGTAACTTGTTCGTTCTCCTCCGTTGCTATATAACGACGCTGCTCCTTCTCCCCTTTTCTCGCAGTGACTCACAGACTACTTAGGCAACATGGAGTCCAGCTGAATCGGTGCCCTAGAGAGGACGGAAGCAGCTGAACTCTCTAGTCAATTTCCGATTTGAACTCGAAGACCCTTACGTTATTTCCGGGGCTGGCTTAAGGTACGCGAAGGAAGAGTACCGCGACTGCGCAGCCGGGGCAAACACGATGAAGTAAGAAACAAGTTGCCCTAGCGGGGAGGAAGAGGCGTTGCTCTCATCGAACTTCCGGTTAGCGCGTGAGAGTTGCGCGTTGCTAGGAAGCTCGTCGGACGGGGCGGGGCGAGGCCAGGCTCGGAGGGGCGGTGTTACGGGTGGGCGGTGGCTAACTCGCGAAGGTTCCAGAGGCGCCGCGTGCTGGAGGCGATCCGCGATCTCACCCAGGGTCAGGTGTGCGCACAGGCTGCGGGCCTTGCGACTAGATCCGGAGCGATCTACTCTCAGGGTGAGCGTGCTCCGTACGGTGTTTCCTGTTCCCTTTCCTGCGCCGCTGCAGCTCGGGTCTTCGGCCTGACCCAACCGACTATGGCTTCAGCATTGGAAGAGGTAAGGGATCGGCCTCATCTCCCTCGCTTATCAAAACTGGTGCTTATTAGTTCCGTTGCAAGTGACTAGCGCCCCACCGCCACCGCTGCCCTACGCCCAGTGCGTTAAGCTGCCCTGCGGCGGCCCGCAGCGCCTTACCCTCGGGCCTCCTTCCCGGAACCCTCCTGGGTCTTCTGGTCCCCGCGCTTTCCCCTTCCTCCACCCTACCCAGCTTGCAGCGGCGCCTGCTGCCTACTCGGCCACTTCGGGCCTCCACGCCTCCGCTACCCCGGGAAAGTTGTCGATCGTCGCCAGTGTCTGGGCTCCGTCTCGGCCCGGGAGGATGAGTAGGGGTGTGTCGCGACTGCAGGTAGTGCTGATTGATGGTGGAGCTGTGAGACCTAGTCACCTTCCCGTTTTTCCCGGCTCTTTCCGTTCCCGTTATATGAACCAGAAGCCATGAGCTTAATTAAAGTAAAGCTGCTTGCCAAAACTGGGTGTCATTCCATAGTCCTTGGTCCCAGTATTTTAATTCTGTCATATTTTCTCTACACAAATGAGTAGCTGTGTTACTTTGGGCAAGTTAATTAGCTTCTCTGAGGCACGGCAGTTTCTATTTCATAGGGCTGTTAAACAGATTAATCTTTCTGAGTGTTTAAAACAGTACTTGGCAAACAGTAATCTACGATATGTTTTATAAATTGGAAAGATAGTTGTAACTAGTGATCGGAAATTTAATAGGAAACAGCCTTTGTGTACCTGTACAGTCTGTAAACTTTGAACATGGGGGACTTAACCATTTTGGACACTTAGGTTGCTTAGCTGCGAGATAGGAATAATAACTTTGGTCTTTTTCTGGCATAACCGTGGTGTATCAATAAGTGAGTGTTATTTACAGTAAAGTGTTGGATGTCTATTAACTAATTCGCTTTCTGGATTTTTTACCCCTCAGTATGAAGAACAAATACTAGGAAATATCAAATTTGTCTTTTTACGTTTAGGAATATGCTTTAACTAAAGAAAAATAGTGTAGTGTGTGTGTGTGCCTAAGTATTGATCTGGTTAACTTGAGTCAAGTTTATCTTCCCTTTTAAAGATAGGCCTCAGGGTCCCATGTGCTGGGATTTTCTCGGGTGACTTTACAGTTATGCATAGGGATAGCACAGTATTCTCTTCAAAGTAGGGGGCTTTGTCAATTTGAGGTACTTAGAAATATACATTTAGGAAGTATTTTGTGTTTGTGTTTTTAATTGAGATAAAATTCACCATTGTAACCATTTTAAAGGCTACAATTGCGTGGTTATTAGTTGCCTTGTACAGCCATCTTAATTCCAGAACATTTTCATCATCCCACAAAGAAACCCATTAAGTACTTATTAGGCAGTCCTGCTTCATCCTCCTCACCTCCCACCCTCTGTCAACTACTAGTCTACTTTCTTTCTCTATAAATTTGCCCATTCTAGGCATTTCACATAAATAGAATCATAGAATATGATCTGAATCATAGAATATAGCTGGCTTCTTTTGCTTTGCATCATGTTTTCAAGATTCATCCATGTTGTAGCATGTGTCACTACTCAATTCTTTTTATAACTGGAGTAATCTATTAATGTGAACATACTACCATTTTTCTTTAACAGTTGAATATTGGAATTGTTTCCACCTTTTGGCTATTGTGAATAACGCCACTGTGAATATTGTGTACAAGTTTTTGTGTGGACATGTGTTTTCAGTTCACTGGGGTACATACCTAGGAGTGAAATTGATTGCTGGTCAAAAGGTTAAACACTACTTTTAACCTTTTGAGGAACTTCCTGCTATCTTCCAAAGCACTGTACCATTTAACATCCCCACCAGAAATATATGTGGGTTATAATTTCTTAGCATCCTGGCTAGCACTTGTTATTTTCTGCTTTTTTTATTAGAGTGATCTTAGAGGGTGTGATTTGCATTTCCCTAATGACTAATGATGTCTTGAGCCTCTTTTCATGTGCTTGTTGGCCATTTATATATCTTTTTTGAAGTAATATCAAATATTCAAGTCCTTTGCCCATTTTGAAATATGAAGTTTAATGCCTTATGGGGAAGAATTTGAAAATATTAAAAGATAAAGCTTGAATGTGTTTATGCTTACCAAAGATTATTACTATGTAGCTCAAAAGGAAGGCAAGGGTGAGACATTTCTGCAAAAGGAAAACAAATGCATGCCACAAAGGCAAGGAAAATTACAAAATAAATTAAGATGTCCAAGATAGAGTAGGAGATAGTATGAAGTTTGTGTGCAAGAAAAGCACCAAAGGGATCATTTTCACTGGTTTCAAGTCTGCAAATAACAGGGAAGAGCTGAAGAACTACCCAAAACAGGCCTGTTGTAAGTCAATGGATACCTTACAAAAGCGTCCTTTACAACCAATATTGACTATAAAGAGGACTGGGAATTCAGCCACATAGGAGGAATCCCTTGCTTAATACTCAGTTCTTTTTTGAGTCTACAAGAAAAAGAATTATTCCAGTCAAAAGCAAAAACTCTTGTTCAGACTTGATACATTTCCTTTCTATATGTGTGTTTTTTGTCGTTGTTGTTTGTTTTTAATTTTGAGATTGTTCACATGCAATACAATCATCCAAAGATCCAAAGTACACAACCAGTTCCCACGGTACCATCGTACGGCTGTGCTTCCCTCACCAAAATTAATTTTTTTTCAATTTTTAGAACATTTTCATTACTCCAGAAAAGAAATAAAGACAAAAAAGAAAATTCAAATCCTCCCATATCCTTAACCAACCCCGCTCCGTTATTTACTCATAGTTTTGGTATAGTACCTTTGTTACTGTTGATGAAAGAATGTTAAAATACTACAAATTGTAGTACATACTTTGCAGTAGGTATATTTTTCTTTATATACTTCTCTATTATTAACTTCTAGTTATATTGTCATACATTGTTCTAGTTCATGAAAGAGATTTCTAATATTTGTACAGTTAATCATGGACATTTTCCAACACAAGATTCACTGTTTTATACAGTCCCATATTTTAACCTCCAACTTTCCTTCTGGTGACATACGTGACCCTAAGCTTCCCCTTTCCACCACGTTCACACACCATTCAGCACTGTTAGTTACTCACAATAACATGCTGCCGTCACCTCTGTCCATTTCCAAACACTGAAGTTCAACCTAATTAAACATTCTGCTCATAATAAGCAACTGCTCCCTATTCTTTAGCCTTGTTCTATATCCTGGTAACTTATATTTCAAGTCTTTGAGTTTACATACTATAATTCATTCACATCAGTGAGACCAACAATATTTATCCTTTTGTGTCTGACTTATTTCACTCATTATAGTGCCCTCAAGTTTTCTTCAACCCGTTTTTTTTTTAAGACAGTTTTGTTCACCTACCATACATTCTGTCCTAAGTAAACGATTGATGATTCCCTGTATAATCACGTATTTATGCATTCACCACCATCACTGCTATCTGTATAAGGACATCTCCATTTCTTCCACAAAGAAGGAGGAAGAGTCAAAGAAGGTAGAGAGGCAAAAAAAAAAAAAAAAGAAAGAAAGAAAGAAAAAAAAAGACACTAAAAAGCAACAAAAGATAGAATTAAACTAAAGTACGATAAAAGAATCAGACAACATCACCAATGCCAAGAGTCCCAACCCCTCCCTTATGTCCTCTTCTTACAGGCATTTAGCTTTGGTATATTGCCTTTGCTACATTAAAAGAAGCATAATACAATGTTTCTGTTAATTATAGTTTCTAGTTTGTATTAATTGTATTTTTTTCCCCAGTAACACCCCATTTTTAACACCTTGCAAGGTTGATATTCATTTGTTCTCCCTCATGTAAAAACATATTTGTATATTTTATCACAGTTGTTGAGCACTCCAGGTTTCACTGAGTTATACAGTCCCAGTCTTTATCTTTCCTTTTTCCTTCTGGTGTCCCACATGCTCCTAACCTTCCTCACAGTCATCTTTGTTCAGTGTGCTTACATTGTTGTGCTTCCATCACCCAAAAGTGTGTTCCAAACCTTTCACTACTGTCTTTTCCTGTCTGTCCATAGTGCTCCCTTTCCTGTACAGCAGGTATCTTGTTCACAAACTCTGTCATTGTCTTTTTACCAGAGAATATTTTAAACTCTCCCTCATATTTGAAGGACAGTTTTGCCAGATATAGGTTTCTTGGTTGGTGGTTTTTCTCTTTCAGTATCTTAAATATATCACACCACTTCCTTCTTGCCTCCATGGTTTCTTCTGAGAAATCCGCACATAGTCTTATCAAGCTTCTTTTGTATGTGATGGATCACTTTTCTCTTGCTGCTTTCAGGATTCTCTCTTTGTCCTTGACATTTAATAATCTGATTATTAAGTGTCTTAGCATAGGTCTGTTCAGATCTATTCTTTTTTGGGGTACGCTGTGCTTCTTGGAGCTGTAATTTTTTTGTCTTTCATAAGAGATGGGAAGTTTTCATTGATTATTTCCTTTATTATTGCTTCTGCCCCCTTTCCCTTCTCCTTCTGGGACACCCATGACACATGCATTCATGTGCTTTGTGTTGTCATTCAATTCCCTGAGACGTTGCTCATATTTTTCCATTCTTTCCCCTATCTGTTCTTTTGTGTGTAGGCTTTCAGGTGTCTTGTTCTCCAGTTCCTCAGTGTTTTCATCTGCCTCTTGAGATCTGCTGTTGTATGTCTCCATTGTGTTTTTCATCTCTTGTGTTGTGTGTTTCATTTCCATAGATTCTGCCAGTTGTTTTTTCAAACTTCTGATTTCTACCTTATGTTTACCCTGTGTTTTCTTTATATCCTTCATCTCTTTTGCCGTATCTTCCCTGAACTAGTTGATTTGGTTTTTGAATTGATTTAGCATATTTCTTTGAAAATCTTTAATTGATTGTTTCATTAAAGTGAAACAATATCTCACCTGTATCTTAATTGAGGTGTAAGTTTGTTCCTTTTACTAGGCCATAACTTCATTTTTCCTAGAGTAATTTGTAGTTTTCTGTTGTCTAGGCATCTGGTTTCCTTGGTTACCCCAATCAGATTTTCCCAGACCAGAAGGGTTCAGGTCTCAGAATGCGGTTATATTCAATTTCGAGTTTCTGTGAGGTTGTATTTTAGAAGAATGACAGACTTTCCTGTGAGGCCTCTAGCCACTGTGCTTTTCCTAACCTGCCAGCAGGTGGCACCTGTCAGTCTGACACTCCCCACTGGTGTGGCCTCTTCAGTTTCTGTTTTGGCTGTTTTCCCCCAAGCTCTGGGGTCTGAGTTCTGAAGGGTAGGCTGGCACTAGAGCTGAGCCCCACCTCCTTCCTCTTAGGGAATATACACCCCCTAGGGAGTTATCTTCTGCATTTGAATTGCTCCTTTGTCTCTCTGACTCTGTTATCTTCACCCGTCTGGGTTAGAGTGCTGCGAACTCAAAATGGCTGAGGCTCTCTCCACTCTCTCCACTGAGCCACTCAGGTTGAGAGAGAGAGAAAAAGGAAAAGAAAGCCCCCTTTCAGAGCCAGTCCACAGCCCCCCAGTTTCGCCCATCGATCAGAGAGAGCATCTGGTTTTCTGGGCTCTCTTTCCCAGGGCACAGGGGTTTTCTGGCTCTTTAAGGTCAGTGGTCTCTAAAAGCCTCTGTCTGCTGTTAGGGGGTTATTCGTGTTTGTAGCTTGTATTTTCAGTCCACATTTGATAATTAAAACCCCAGTTTGAGCTGGGCTGAGCTATATTATAGCTTGCTCCAGGAATGCTGCTTTCTCCTACAGCGAGGACTTGTAGCTCAGCCTGCCATGGGGGTGGGGGATCCTGGCGCAGTTCTGCAGTTTTTACTTACAGATTTTATGCTGTGATCTCAGCCGTTCTACCCAGTCTAGGTTGATGTATAATGTCTGGACAGTCACTGTTGTCCCCCAGCAGTTCCAGATTATTTATTAGTTGTTCCTGGTTGTTAATTAGTTGCTTCAGGGGACTAACTAAATTCCACTCCTCTCTATGCCACCATATTGCCCCTCCCTCTATTTGTTTTTAACTGAATCTACTCTGGGAACAAATATACCCCGTTTTACAGTACATTATTTTTATCATGTTGATATTAGAATCAATGTGAATTTTTGGTAATAAAAGGATTTTGTTCTGTGTTCAAAGGATGGGCTTGCTTTTATTTTTTTTTTTTGTTCTTCTAATATGAGTCATTTTTTCAATGTGTTTGTATGTGGTGGGAGAGTGTGGACAAGAGGCTGAGCACAGTTTAGGCAAAAGAAGGGCCTTTTCATTAAATGAGATAACAAAACACTTGGGATAAAAGAAGATAATAGTTTTTCTGTTAATGTATTTTATATGACTATTAAGAAAAAAAGGCTTTCAAACACAGTTACACTTCTGATTTTAAACATTACTATATTGAGCCTTTTATAGGATCTCAAGGTATGTAAGATTCATGCTGTCAAGTTGCTATTATTGCGCCAAAATGTAGTCTTTTTAAAAAAAAGGAGTTAGTTGCTTATAAAGACTTCAGTTTGCAATATGTCAGAGAATAATTGGAAAAGAAATTAAAGCCCATTTATTTTCTAACAGTGTCTTTAACTCTTGAACTTCATAAATGTTGACTCTATCTCTAGAAAATAGAAATACAGACTTTGATAGGCCATGTATTGTCATGAGAGTAAAACAGGAACAGGGTAACTTTTTCAAAAGGTTAGCTTTCAGTGATCCAAGAGTATTTTGCATTTTGAATTATTGCTTGTTCTTTCCCTCGACTTGTGCAGCCAAGGCTCAGACTTCTGACTGAAGAGTGACCTGAGCTCCAGAACAAGACTGTTAGAAAGAAAGAAAGAAAGTACACCACACACAGAAATTTGCTTTTTGTTTTCCTTTGAAAATTAAGACTTTTTGTGTAGTAATTTGGTGTTTGAGGTAGGAAGATCACTAAGGAACAGTTACAGGAATGTAAAAGGATTACCTCAGTGAAGTTGCCTGTAGTACTTCACCAGTTATCATGTGTTCTTTCATCTTTTTAATTTTAAATTTTAAAAAATTCCTGATATCTGATTACATTAGGGCTGAGTGCTAAAAAGAAATCTACAAACTCTTTTAGTTTTTTTTGTTGTTGTTCTTGTTTTTTGAGATTTCTGTATCTGTGATTACAAATCACAAAGGTATCTTGTAAATACAGTGTTCTAAAACACAGGCAGATAACTGTCTACCAAATTGGAAGTTTTAGGCTTGATTATCTGTTGTTGAAAATTAAGGCTTTCTTTTAAAAAGAAGGAAGCTTGAGTTAATTAAATTTCAGCAGCCTGAAGAGAAGAATCCAAGTTGCAACACAGTCTTAGAAAATTTAAATTAACCTATTCATTCTTAGCTCTTATTTTAGTAAGTTGAAATAAGTGATAAGCACAATATCAGATCATTACCTATTTATCATAGCTAACTCATCTTTTATTTTAACACAGCTACAGAAAGATCTGGAAGAGGTGAAGGTATTGCTGGAAAAAGCCACTAGAAAAAGAGTGCGTGATGCCCTTACAACTGAAAAATGCAAGGTTGAGAAGGAAATCAAGAACAAGATGCAGCAGAAATCACAAGGGAAGGCAGAACCTCTTGAAAATGAAAAGCCAGCAGCTGTAGTTGCTCCCATTACAACAGGATATACAGTGAAAATCAGTAACTATGGTATGACTCATTCCCCTATATCCAATTGTTTCTGCCTGTAAGCAACCTATTCCCCAGTTGTGACCTGCTAACAAATTAATTTTTAAAATAGTTTTGAATGTTTGTTTATAGTGGCTTGGAAGCTGGCCTGTCATTTCTTACTTATAAGGTGCTTTGCTTTTTGAGATGAAAAATAAAAGGATATGTTCTAGAAGCTGTCAGTGTGAAAGCAGTATGACTTAAGTACAAAGAAGATGTGTAGCAACAAGGAAGGAATGTATTCTGATGTTCATTTAGTATATATGAACACAGCTGTTTTTTTGCATTTGGTTTTGTTTCACTTTGTCAAACAACCACCAAAATTAAGAGGACAGGAATCCAGTTGAATACAATAAATAAGTTTGAGCACCTAATATGTGTCATTATTGTGCTTTGACTTGTGGAAACAAAACAATGGCTAAGACTAGTCCCTTCCTGCCCATGGTGCGTTTGGGACCCGGGTATATAACTGATACCTTATACAATGTAATAATACCATTTTCTCTCAATAGAGATTCACTTTTTTGTTTTGGAAGCAGTGTGGCTTGAATCTGAGTGATGAACCCTCATGAGTGCAAGGACAGTCTTATTTTTCTTTGTGTTCACAGTGTCTAGCAAACTGGGTACTTTAAATATTTGCTTATCTAAACTGAATAGAAATTTATAAAGTGTTACAGGAATACCACTGAAGAAGTAATTCCAGTGGAGGTAAGGAATAGTCAGGGAGAATGTTCAGAGTTTGTTTAACAAATGGAAAAGGAAGGGAATAGCATAAGCAAAGGACACAAATAGAGAAATGAAAGGCATGAAGAACTTCTGAGTATTGTGCTAGGGTAGAGGCCAGATAGCAAAGAGCATTGTGCATTGTACTTAAGAGACTTACTGTATACTCAGTTGACTGTAGGAAACTGATGTGAAGGTGTTAGGCTTAGGGAAGGGTGGAGATGACATTTTAATCAGGAACCTAGATTTATGTTTAAGGAGAAAACTCCTGTAACAATCAAGAGGAGGATGGACTGAATGAGAAGACACAAGGTGAAGTTCCACAGAACTCTCCAGACATGTTTCTTGTTTAACACTGAATTTCTTTTCTGTGAGGAACAGTCAGGGAAATAATTACTGATATATAGTACTCTTTTTATGTGAAGTTTGTGTGTTTTTTTGTGTTGATAATTTGTAAACAGTCCGATAATATAGTGAAATAGCATTTAGTAGATATTGATAGGTTAGTCAAATGAGCAGATTTGGGTAAAGAATTGGACTCTGAATTTGTATGCTATCTTGTTCCAGAAAGAAATTGGGGAAGCTAGGATTGCATTTGTTGGACTGCCAGGAGAAACAGAAATGATAAAATTAAACAGAACTGATGTTTAGGTGTCAGTCTTGGTAGAGAATTACCGGTATTTAGGTATAGGTCAAAAAATAATTCCATAAAAAGGGAAAATGAGCTACTCTTAAAGAATGTATCTAACTATCATATTCTTTAGTTTATTCTAAGTAATTAAAAGAACATGGACTTAGAAAAATATATTATATTTATATATATTATATATATTTTTAATTAATCTGAAGGGTTATGGTTAAGTGAAAATATGTATATAAAATTAGATTTATATTTAATGAAATTAAATTAAATGCTTTGAGTTCTTCAAATGTTTCTTCCCATTACAATTTTATTTCATATTAAAATTCCTTACATAAAAAAAAAAAAAAGAACATGGACTTTTGTGTTCAGTAGACCTGGATTTGAATCCGGGTTTTGCCATTTGCTAGATGACTAACTTTAGATTCACTTAACTGCTTTGAGTCTCAGTTTCTCCATCTAGATAATTTTCCAGATCTTTTTTTTCATGTTTTATTACTGAATTTTTATGTATTTATTACCCAGTTTTATTATGAGTCTCATGCATTTGCTGTTCTAGAGAAAATTTCAGAGATTTATTTGTGTCCCATCTTTTTGTTCTTGTTGCTAGGATGGGATCAGTCAGATAAATTTGTCAAAATTTACATTACCTTAACTGGAGTTCATCAGGTCCCCACTGAGAATGTGCAGGTGCATTTCACAGAGAGGTGAGTTTGAGTTCTCATTATAATGGAGAAGAAGACAGTGATCAGATTAATCATTAAAAGTCATAGATTGCCTTAGCATGGGGCTTTTTTCTTTGGGTTTCTGAAATTCTTTGGGTTTCTGAAATTGTGCTTAAATTTAGAATTAATTATTCTTCACACCTACTTTGAAGGGGTGTGTCTTCACCCCTTTGTTATCTGGAATGGACAAATGCAGACCCTGATAGAAAACTGGTAGCTTCTTTTCTGCAAGAACTGTAGAGCAACTTTCGTAGAACCAGAAAGATAATGTATTCATTATTGTGTTATAGGTCATTTGATCTACTGGTGAAGAATCTAAATGGGAAGAATTATTCCATGATTGTGAACAACCTCTTAAAACCCATCTCTGTAGAAGGCAGTTCAAAAAAAGTGAGTTTGCTTTTTTGGTCCTTTTGAAACATCATTAAATTGACCCTGGCTAATTTAGAATTAAGATGAACTAGAATTAACTTGTCCTCTAGAACAAGGATCAGTAAATTGTACCCCACTGCCTGTTTATAAGAATAATGCAGTAAAATCAGGAGCAGAATAAACTTTAAAATAGTTAACATTGAGAAAAATTTTAATGCCAACTCTGCCACTTAATAGTTGTGTGACCTTTGGCAGCTTAATCACTCTGCCTCAGTTTCCTCATTTATGCAATGGGAATAATTTATTTCAATGTTGAAATGAAATACTGTATGTAAAGTGCTTAATTAATGGTAGCTGTTGTTAGATGGCACTATGTGTAAGTTTTGATACAAAAAACAGGGAAGGAAACAGCCTAGAAGGAGTTTGGTAGAAGCTATAAAAACAATGAAACTGTCTTTAAAAAACAATTAATATTTTTCACTAATTCAGACAATCCCTATTTTCTAAGCAGTTTAAATAAATGAGTTTTTAATGCAATTTTACTGAGATATAATCACGTAACATACAATCATTCAAAGTATATAGTCAGTTCACAGTATAGTCATATAGTTGTGCATTCATCACCACAATCAATCCTTGAACATTTTCATTACTCCAAAAAATAAAATTAAAATTAAAATTAAAAAGAACATCCAAAACATCACATTTCCTCCCCCCCATTGTTCATTTACTTTTTTAAAATACAGTTTTATTGAGATATATTCACACACCCTACAGTCATCCACAGTGTACAGTTATTCACAGCACCATCATACATTTGTGCATTCATCACCAGAATCAATTTTTGAACCTTTTCCTTACTCCAAAATAAAACTAAAAGCAAAAAAGAACACTTAAATCTTTCCATCCCCTCCATCCCACCCTATTCTTCATCTCATTTTTGTTCCCATTTTTCAACTCATCTGTCCATACACTGGATAAAGGGAGTGTGAGCCACAAGGTTTTCACAATCACACAGTCACACTGTGCAAGCCACTAGTTACACAATCATCTTCAAGAATCAAGGTCACTGGGTTGCAGTTCAACAGCTGCAGGTATTTCCCTCTAGCCATTCCAACACACTAAAAACTAAAAAGTGATATCTATATAGCGCATAAGAATACCCTCCAGAGTGACCTCTTGACTACTTGAAATCTCTCCGCCACTGGAACCTTATTTTGTTTCATCTCTCTTCTTCCTTTTGGTCAAGAAGATCCTCTCAGTCCCACAGAGCTGGGTCCATGCTCATCCGCAGGAATCATTTCCTGCGTTGCCGGGGGGATTTACACCCCTGGATGTCATGTCCCATATGGGGGGAGGGCAGTGAATTCACCTGCCAAGTGGGCTGCCACATCTAAGCAACAAAGAGGCTCTCTGGGTACAATTACAAGTAGGCTCGGCCTCTCCCTTTCAGCAACTAGCCCCACAAGGGAAAGCCCCCAGATTGAGAGCTCGGCCCACTAAATTGGCAGTCCTCAGTGTTTGTGGGAAAATCAACAATAACCCAGGTGGGGAAGGCCAACATGTCCACATTTCTCCCCAGTTCCTTGGGGGGGCCCTGCAAATACACTTTTACTCTCTGCCCATATTAGTCTGGGATGTGTTGGGATTTCACCCCACCTATATAAACTCACCATATCCCACTTCCCATTCACAGCTCCATGCACCATGGTGTTCAGACAAACTGATAGTACAAGTTACATTATCTAGTCTGCTACAGAAAATATAGATCCTGTACCAAATAAACATCCCCTTCCTTGGTCTCGCACAAAAGTTGTAGTTTTAAAACCCAGTCAGTATTGTCCATTACCCTTGGGCCTGATTTGCCTTAGTCCTAACCAGATCCGCTTTGTTCATATGTCTAATTGAAGTCTGAACTCTTTTTCAGTTCTTTCAGCAGTTGCCATGTTGGGTAATAACTGACATTTATAGCTGTCAAGCTCTATCTCCCAAGTCTTGGGTGTCACACATAAGAGTTCCAGAGACCAACCAGATTATACATAAGAAACTCAGCATCTCAAGATTTAGAGATAACCATTACAACTCAGAAATAGATGTGACTGCTGTAAGAGCTTACAGTCTAGGGACCATTTCCAATAAGCATTCCCCTGATAATCTGTGCTCTAAGATTCAGTTCTCAGAGTTTACACATTATAGTTAGTCCGTAATAGTGAGGCATTATAATGTTTGTCCTCTTATTTCTGGTGTGCTTCACTCAAAATGCTGTACTCAAGGTCCATTCACTTAGTTGCATGTCTCACAGCTTCATTCCTTCTTGTAGCTGCTCAGTATTCTGACGTATGCATACACCCCAGTTAACCATTCTGTTCATCAGATGTCCTCCATCCATTGCTAATCGTGAATACTGCCACCATATACTCCAGTGTGTAAATGTCCATTTGTGTCCCTGCTTTCTGATCATCTAAGTATATATCCCATAAATGAGGTTGCAGGACCTTGTAACACCTACATACCTAGTTTCTAGTGGAACCACCACACTGTCCTCCAGATAGGCTATTCTACTTCCCCAGCAACAGTGAATACATACCTCTCTCTCTCCAAGTTCTCTCCAGCACTTGTGTCCCTCTGTTTATTTTTTTCCCTGCAATTTTGTAGGGATATATTCAAATACTATACAATCATCCACAGTATACAGTTATTTACAATATCATATAGTTGTGCATTTGTCACCACTATTAACACTTACACATAAAGAATTGAAACAAAAGAATTAAAAGGATAAAAGTAAAAATAAAATAAAAGTACAGCGATAAGTTCAGTCAGCAACACCACTACCAAAAGTCCCATACCCCTTCCTTACCCCCCACCCCCCCACAGACATTTAGCTTTGGTATATTGCCTTTGTTAAACTTAATGGGAGCACATTACAATGTTACTGTTAACCCCAGACTCCAGTTGTAGTGATCATATTTTTTTCCCCAACACCATCCCTTTTTCAGCACCTTGCAAGGTTAACATTCATTTTCCCACATGTAAAAACGTTTTTACATTTGTATATTTAATCACCATCACTGACCACTTTAGGTTTCACTAAGTTACACAGTCCCAGTCTTTATCATCCATCCTTCCTTCTGGTATCATATATGCCCCAAGCCCTCCTCTTTCAGCTTTACTCACAGATGTCTTGGGTCAGTGCACCTGTAATACTGTGGCACCATCACACAGTACTGCACTCTCCATTTGTGGATCTACACAGTCAGTACAGTTGAACATTCTATAATCCTTCAGCATCAGATGCCTGATCTCTACCATCTTTTATCTCCTGATAACCTGTGTTCTCAGCTTTAACTCTCAAAGTTTCTTCATTAATGTTAGTCCATATTAGTGAGACCATACAGTATTTGTCCTTTTGTTTCTGGCTAACTTCGTTCAACATAATGTCTTCAAGAATAAATGAGTTTTAATGCATTTGTTGTACAGCTGTGTTCTTTTTTTTAATGTATGTATTTTTATTTCTCTATATTAAAAACCATAAATTGACACCAATAATTGCATTCTAATCCAAAACCACAACACACATTCTGGTTTTCTTCCCTTATGTATATTTAGCTTTCTCCTTTGACAAGTGAGAATCTTGGCTTGCTCTTGTTTTTGTTTTTGTTTTTTAATTTTTTAAGAATTAAAAAAAAAATTTTATTGTGCTAACATATATGTAATATAAATTTCCCATTTTCATCACTTTCAGGTACTCAATTCAGTGGTGCTAATTGCATTCACAATATTGTATGATCATCACCAGTCTCCATTACCAAAACTTTTCCCTCACCCCAAACAAACACACCCTGTATAAGTGAAACCATAACAATATTTCTTCTTTTGTGTCTGGTTTATTTCACTCAACATGTCTTCAAGGTTTATCCATGTTATCCCATGGTTCAGGACTTCAATCCTTTTTATGGCTGAATAATATTCCACTGTATATATGTATATGCCACATTTTATTCATCTAGTTTATCTGTTGATGGGTGTTTGGTTGTTTCTGCTTTTTGGCAATTGTGAATAATGTTGCTGTGAACATTGGCTGTTCTGCCATCTCTGTATATAGTTACATGGCAGCCTAAAGGTAACATTAAAGTATAGTTTATTGATTAGCCATTTCTCACTGCTCCTTCATCCACTAATATCAAAGGAAGGAATACTCAAAAGACTCATTGTTAAGAGTTTTATATTCTAGCTCTTTTCCACTTTCCAAACTCCTCACAGTGCTCCATTCTGCCTTCTGTAATCTGGTTCTTGCCTCTTTCTCACTCTTCTTACTACATTATCCCCAACTTGGATCACTACCATCCAGGTACTCCTTCTTTCTAGTTCTCTGACACACCAAGATCATCTTGTTTTGGATGACTACTTGCTGCACCATCTCCCTGGAAGGCCCTTTCCTCAGATATTAGGTCTCAGCTCAGATTTCACCTCAGAGAGGCCTTCCTGCCCCCAGCCCATATCTTCTTTTTTTCTTCATAGCACTTACTAGTACTTGAAAGTATTCCAGTTTTACCTATTTATGATCTCCCCTCTTCACCCCCTCCCCCCCATAAGTTTTGGGACTCGGGCTTATTCTTCGAAGTATTCCTACCATCTAGGACAGGAACTACACATATAGACGTGATTATTTGAATAAATATTTGAATAAAAATTTGAATATTTATGCCTATCTCCACTGTTTTCCCGCTTTTCTTCCAGGTCAAGACTGATACAGTTCTTATCTTATGTAGAAAGAAAGCAGAAAACACACGGTGGGAATACCTGACTCAGGTTGAAAAAGAATGCAAAGAGAAAGAGTGAGTCTACTTTGATTTCTTTAAGAATTTTAATGTATTCTTAGCTGGGATTATAGATTTTAGGAGTTTGCTTTTTTTTGGATAATAGAGCTGTATAAGCTGTGATTTGACTGTTTACCTCTTGTCATCCACTGACTAAACCTGATTATCTTGTGTATCTCCTTTCAACTGTCGGAAGCTACTTGAAGAGGCATGTGCCCAGTAAGTTGCTTTTTAAAAAGATCTCTGTCGTTGTGGTTGGCTCCTTTCGTGCTGGTTCTTAACCCTGGCAGAGACTACAAGTGGTGCTTCTACACAGATATTGTCCCATTCCCAGAGATTCTTTTTGAATAATTCCAGAGTGCCCTAGAAATCCATGTATATTTTTCAGTTCCACAGGAGTTTCTAACATGTAGTTAAGAGTTTGAATACCACTGGTATAGATACAAAGTAATATTTTTATCCTTCTTAATAATGACTATTGAAAAAAATGTTTTTTTGAAGATACTTCCATTCTAGGTCAAATGTTCCTCTGCTTTAAATTTCCTCCTGCAATGATAATGTACTGCACCGAGTCGGTCATCCACATTTCTCTCCCCTCTGATAGCCAGCATGCATTTGCCATGTGCTTGGCCAGAGCTGGGCATATGGGACTGTCTGTGAAATCAGTTATAAATCTATACTGAATTACTTAGTGCAGGACCCTGTCTTACTCTTATTGTATCCCCAGTGTCCTGTACAGAATCTGGCATTTAACAAATGATGTGATTGAACTAATGGTGAAAGAATAATTAAAGATAATTGGCCCAGTTTGGCCATTCAGTGAACTAAAGGTACTGGTACATTAAAGACTGCTCTGACCTCCAGGCCCAGATCCCTCTATCTCAAGCTTAAGAGGAGGGCTTTTCCAATTAGAAGTGTATGAGCTGGAGTATGTGTCCAGGTGTAATGTACATTTGTGTTTTTCCCTCAATGAAAGTATATTTTTCCCCAAATTCGTTAAGGAGACATTTTTTTAAAAAATTGAAACAATTCATAAAAGTAAATGAGGGAAAAAGGTAAAAATCACCTGATACCCATTTCCTCAAGATAACCCTGTACCATTTGATGACCACTTTCTCATGCGCTGTGGGTCTGTGTTGTTTTATTAAGAGGATTTATGTAAGCTATTTAAATTGTAAACACCTTCACATACTGCTTTGGATAGTTCCCCTTTTCTCTACCCCTCCACTCCCAACCATCGTTAATGACCAGGATTGTATCTTTCCATGCTTTTCTCTGGGCTATATCTTCATACTTATAAGATGATCTGTTAGTATATGAGTTCATTCATATTTATTTCTCCATTATTGTGTGCATTTTCCTTTTAACAGAAAGCCCTCCTATGACACTGAAACAGATCCTAGTGAGGGATTGATGAATGTTCTAAAGAAAATTTATGAAGATGGAGATGATGATATGAAGCGAACCATTAATAAAGCATGGGTGGAATCAAGAGAGAAGCAAGCCAAAGGAGACACAGAATTTTGAGACTTAAAGGTCTTTTTGGGAACTGTGATGTGGAAATAATTGATATTTTCAATAAGGGAATATTGGGGAACTGTACAGATACAGTTTGATAGCTAATTATTTACATAGCCTTCTTGCAAGTAAAGGCAATGAATTCTCCATCTCCTACTGGAGGATTTATTTAAATAAAATGTGCTTGTTAAATACTTCATCCAAAGATGGTTTCCTTAGTACACCTGGTCATTTTGTTTAAGAAAGGGTTAGGTTGCATCCTCACTTAAATTGTTAAAAAGCAAGTCTTGCCTAATAATAAGACCACATTGTGTGTGTTTTTGTTTAGGTAAACAATGAGAACAAAAGTATTTGCTTACTTTTAAGCAGCTCCCACCAATGTAAGACTAAGAGTAAAACCTTAGCTTCTGCATAAAATGCAAATTTGTACCTGTGCTTGAAGATTACAGTAGAGATGTTGGCCCTCATCTATAAGCAGCTTAAGCAGTGCATATACCATGCATTACCTTGCCCTAATACTCCAATCACATATGCTTCTAATTTAAATATATTTATGAATATGGGCTTGAAACTAAATCTTAACTTGACAAGAATAGACAAGACTCTTTGCAAGTACCAGTTAGTAAGTTTTGACATGGATCAACTATTCAAAACTTTATGGATATTGCATAAAGCAAGAATAATTTGAAACTCCATCTATTCCTATGTTCAATAAAGTTGGATTTTTATGCAGAAGAACAGCTTTACTATATGTTTGTCCTGGACTTTGTCAGAAAAAATTAAGGCTAAAATAAACAGTTCTCATTAAAATCAGAAGCAAGAGGAAGATGCATACACTCTCCAATAGTATATTGTACTGGAGGTATTTGCCAGTGCAGTTAGATAAAAGGCAGTTATAGGCATAGAGAGGAGAAATCCCAGAGAATCAACCAAATAACAAAAGAATTCGGTAGAAGTGTCAATTTTAAATTACAGAAACCAATAGCTTATAATATAGGATAGGTGTTACCAGATACTGAAACACAAAGTGCTATAAGCTGTGGTGTTGGTGCATGAGTAAATACCAGTGGAAGAGATTAGAAAAAGACTCAAGTGCATAAGGAATTTGTATAGTACAGTAAAGGTGGGCTTTTAATGATATTGGGATAACTAAAAATAGCTATATGGATAGCCTAAATAGAGCAAGTACTAGAAGACATGGATGGAATTCCATTATAACTTGGTAATGAGGGAAAAACCTACACTCTGAGACTTAAAATCTAAAAGGACTAAAACTAAATATTGATCATCTTAAAAAAAGTTTACATAAAAAAACCCACTGTAACCAAAAAAGACAACAGTGAGAGGATTCCAATAACTTGATAGAAAAATGCACAAAAATTATGAACATTTATAGAAAAAGAAGTGTAAATGACATAAAAACGTTCAACTTGTTTGGAAGAGAAATAGTAAAAATATACCATTTCTCACTTTTCACTGGAAAAAAAAGAAAAAAACTTAAGTTTAGCATGCCAATAGTGTTGAGTGTTGAGACTGTGGGGAAAGAGGCACATTTACACCATTTCCTACTAAAAGGACTGGGTACCCTTGAAAAAAATGAGACAGGAAATGTACAAGGTGAGCAAGGGTTATCTTATGCCAGAAAGCAAGGAAATACCAAATATCCTGTGTCAAGTAAACGGTACAGGAGCCAACTTTGGGGTTCTCATTGGTAGGGAACAATGTGAGCACCAAAGAGCATAATGACTGGAGTGGATAGAGACGCTAAATAAATAAAAAAGGTCACAATGATAATAAAAAATAAATTATTTGTTACCACTAGAAGTTGATATAATACCCAACTCATTTATTTTGAAAATTGATAATCATACATTCATCTTGCCTTTCTTGTAAGAAATCCGTTTTCAGCGAAATAAATTGTTGATAAAGGAAAGTTCCTTACAGAAAAGTTCCCGCTAATAAATGTAGGAAAAATGATGGAATTAGAAAATCACCATTGCAACCCCTAATGAAGTAATAGACCAGGTAAATGATCATCAATGAAATGCTAAAATCATCAGGTTAATTAGGTTAATGAATTTTAAAATGCGGGGATCAGACTGACCTCACCAGAATCTGCTGATTAATCCAAAGCTAAAAACTAAAAGTTGTGTATGTGCCTCCTGGTGTGATGTGATGTGACCCAGTATAGAGCACCATCTACAAGTATTTGTGCTTAAAAAAAACTATACCTGAATCTACTCAAGCTCCTGGATGTCAATACTAGTTTACAGGAGATTTGAGGGACAAAGGCATAAGTTAAAGAACACATGAAGAAGCAAACAGACATTCCACAGGACAGACGTCTTGGTTCCTCCTGTAAATGAATGCTGTAAAGGAAAAATGGAGTGGGAGGGAGGATTTGTGAAACAAAAGTGGTTTTAGAGACATAGCAACCAAAAAAATCAATGGATCATGCTTGCACCCTGATTCAATCCACAAGGTGGGGGAGGGGGAGTCCAATCAGTGATATGCCAGAAATCAGCAGATTTGATTGTTCAAGTTAGGATTTGATGAACACTAGTTATTAGTTGGAATATTAGCTAAAGCATTCCAGTTGGTAAGTTGTCATATAACTTTAGAAAATACAAATCCAAGGTATAGCAAAACAATTCCCTTTCATAACTTCACCTTGCACCTGAGTTTTAGACTGATGAAGTTGCATACTAGATCTTTCCATTGGGATGACTCACAGGCATCGCAGGCATTGCATGACTAAAACCTGAAATCTATCTGGTGTTTCCCCCAAAGCAGTGCTTTTTCCTTATTTTCTGTCTTGGAGTTCTCGACACCATCTGTCTGGTCACCCTCACCAGGAACCCAGAGAGGTATCTTTAACTTTCAGATATAGTCAGTAAGTGTTTCTCGATTTTCTTTTCTAAATGTGCTTTAAAATCTGTCCTCCCTTCTCCTTTGCTAATACCACTACCTTGCCTCAGGCGCTTGTCTTTCTGAACAATGAAGACATCTTCCTAATTGGCTATCATGCTTGTAGCCTTTTCTTCTCATAGCCATCTACCTGATAATGTCACTACTCTGCTTAAAACTCTCCAATAGCTGGTATTAAAGTTAAGTTTTAATTCCTTTATATCTTTTGTGACATCATCCATAATATAGCCCTTTTTGCCCTGAGCTTCCTATTTTGCATACACTGAAGTGACTCATTTTACCACTTAACACCACACACTGATGCCTTTTCTGTGCCTTTGCTTCTGCTGCTCCCTCTGCTAAGAATGTCCGCATCCCTTGCCTCCTGATTTAAGTTTGTGTCATCTCCAAGTATTCTCTCCTGAAGCTGTCAGGTGCTTCAATACTATCCCAAGGATACTTTTATCCCTGGGTGACCATACTGTCTTGACCTTGTGAGCCATTTGATGGTGGGGACCGAGAGGGCAATCAATCAATGTTGAGTTAGTGCATGAGACAACCTTTTGCCATCCTTATTCATTTCTATCACAGATGAAACAAACATGAATACAGGGAATAATACTATTGCAACAAAACTTGTCCTCTCTGGATAGATTTTCAGGGGCTTAAAAGAAGCAATATAGCATATTTTGTTCTAAGGGCCCTTGAAGATGGAACAAGGAAATACATAGTGCTTCCTTTTATCTTTTTTTTTAAGGCATCACATAAAGAAGATAAACACTCATTAACTCAGAAAATCACCATTACTTTCCAATCTATGGTTTCTCTAACAATAAAATAATAGTTAAGGTGAGCTCTGCAGGCCCACCCAGGATAAAAAATTTCCATAGATGAGCTACATGTCAATTAGCTGGATAAGACAACATCGTTTCTGAAATAATGCCTTACACACATACACACACACACAAAGCCCTTCTATGTTAGTAAAAGATTAAACTTCAAGGAAAATGGAAAGCATACACAGCATATTTTCCAAGAAAATATTTTTTATTATGCTACTCTGCACAATGTATGGGAACAGTATGTTTAACCTGTTAAATCCAAGAGAAAAGGTAATTGATTGACAGCTGGATTGCAGTGACAGAATAAAACACCCAAATTTCTTCATTTAAATTTTAAAATAATTTAAATATCAACAGAATCAAGTGGACTAGGCTCCTATACTGGACCCTTACAAAAACCAGGTTTTTGCCTATTAGAAAAGTCTCTTGCCAGAACTGGCTTCCCTCCAAGCTCAGTAGGTCCTTCCTGGAGTTGATTTACCACATTGCTCTCTGGACCCCAGAAAGTTGCCCATGGTCAGCTAAATGACGAAAGACAATACGACTAAGTCTCCAGCGCCGCTTTACACCTCGAGGACGGGACGTCATGACACAGCGATTTCTGATTCTAACAGGACAGCTATCCCGGGGAAGGGCAGCAATTTCTTCATCAGCCACTTCCTAAGAGAAATCACAACAATTATTACAAAGATTACATGGATTTATTTATTCCAGATGCCTGTTTCAATGCTTATTGGAAGAGGAGACAGAAGGCTAGGATCACTAATGTAGCCAGGGTTTGGCAAAATACCCGTGGACATGTTGAGAACCTCAAACTCTGAGTAAAAACAGACCAGAAAGCTGCCAGATATGTTTACCATGCTTCTAATAAGATTTTTAATATTTAACTGAAATTTAACATAGATCCAGGAGAACCCACACACCATAAGTGTAAAGTTCAATAAATTATCACAAACAGTGCATACTTAAATAACAAGGACAAGATTAGGAAACAGAACATTATCAGCACCCCAGGCCCTACCTGTGCCCCCTTTTAGTCACTAACCCCCTGGGTAACAGCTAACCTAACACCACAGATGAGTTTCTCACAATTCAAATGTTATATAAAAATTTAACCATATAGCGTGAATTCTTTTTTGTTTCTGTTAGCCTCTTTCATTCAACAATGGGCTTGTGAGAGCTATCTATACTGTAATTTTCATTGTGTGACTATACCATCATTCATTTATCCAGTCTATAATTGATGGACAAATGGGTACTTTCCTCTTGAGCTACTGTGGATAACACTGCTATGTATTTTCTTGTTTAAGTCACTTGGAAAATAGATGAATGCTTTCTGTTGTTTCCTCATATGACTTTTGAACACTGAAAGTTTGAAACCACTGAGCTAAAGATCAAGGTGGAAATAATGTGGCTTGAGGGAGAATGGAGAGACGCAAGGGTCCAATCACACAGAGTCTTGAAGCCCATGATTCTGAATGCTGGAGAATAAAGGGGAGTAATAGATGAGATTTACATTTTTAAAAGAACGAATCTGGGAGGGACAGAAGTGCTTGAGGAAGAAAAGTAGGGATTACTGCAGAACCTTGGACAAGAAATGTCAGTGGCTTGGGCTAGGGTTTTGTCAGTAGAGACATTCTTATGTATGTGCTTGCAGGTCCATGTGTGTGTTACAGTTACTTTAATCTGAAAAGTGTGCTAATAAATACGGTCCATACGTTAATAAACTGTGGAAGCAAAATGATTACTCTAACACATTAAAAGTGCTAAGTAAAATAAAATGGCCGCCTGCATTGGGTGATGCTGGAAGGGGCCGCTTACTGAGAAAAAATTTTCCAGAAGAGAAAAACAATGGAACTATACATGCTTTCTGAGAATATGGACCAGTTTTGGTCTAGAGAAGACAGCATACCAGATTGGACGTACCATATACAATGTATATCTGCTCCCCACCCTGTAATACCCCTATGTACAATGGAAACTTAAAATCAGCCAGTCAGAACATTTCCTCACTTGTTTCCCCATCAGCCCTATATAAGCTTCCCTTTCTGCTCCCTCAGCCAGGCTCCCTTCTACTCTCTAAATGGGATACTGCCTGATTCAGGAATCAACCAATAAAACTGTGAGATCCTAAACTATATGAAAAGTTTTTCTTTTAGCAAAAGTATACAAATTAAATGAGAAAATGCATAGGAAAGCCACTAAATTCACATAAACTATTAAGAATAGTTCCTGATTTTCAAAATCTTATGTATGTGTTGTCATTATGAAACACTGCAGAATTATACAATTAAATTATTGAGTGGTAGATAAGAACTACAGAAGGAAATGGAGAGGAGAAATGCCTGGGCTGGAAAACAAGTAATTTCATGGAAGTAGACCTTGCAGAATGGCTACAAATTTATCTATATGTACTCCTTCTTTGTTTCCATAAAGATTTAAGGCAATTTATAAAATGAGGAAATTGGGGCAAAGGGAAAATCAGAGTAGAAAAGATAAAAGGCTCAGGACACAAAAGTGCATGCTGCGAAAGCCTGTAGGTTTGTTAGAACTGGGACATAAATTTGACTCTTAAGCGATTTGTCAGGCAACATCAAGAGAGACCCAGTTAATTTCCATGATTCAGGGTCTCTGCACGGCTATTGCTGGTACTGATAAGACATTTCTTCTAGGAAATCGTAAATAAGGTCCTCAGTAATATCTTTAGCTGACTTTCTGAAGGGTCACTTCTCATCACTTCCTAAATGTAGCAGGTAGTTTAATGCCATTACAGCAAAAGTCCTAACAGAGTGGTCCAGGGCACTCAATTTTCTGCTCATCTGGCTTAATCCAGACAAGATTTAAGAGGATCCACAGTAATAAATGGCCTGCTTATCATCCTGCCAACTCATATACAATAAGATATCATCTTTTTTCACCCAAGCTTTTGATAAGTTGAACGGTCTTGAGTTTGAGTCATACTCCCTGACAAGACTCTTGATCGCAGGGATTCTGTCACTAGTTAGGGGCAGGACCTTCTGCTTGAGGAAGCCAAGCTAGAGCAGACTGACATCCTCTTAGTAAAGTTGAGGAGTGTGATGAGAAAGTAAGCCTAAATGGAAGGCTGCCCCAGCACACAGAGGTGGGCAAGGGAGCGCAGGAAGACAGGGTAGGAAGAGTCCCAGGTATGGGGCAGTTTTGGCCTCATGCTAGGCACATGGTCTCACACATCAGCAAAGCCTCTCAATGCCTTAAGAGTTGAAAAGTTGGGATAAAGTATAGGAGAAATCTCAGGTCGAAAAAGCTGCCCAGTTTCCATGTGCACCCCATGCAGGGATCTAAGGATCAGATGCTTTTCAAAGAGTTGAAAAGGATAATTAGGAGTGATTAGCTCCCTTTAATCTGAGCCTCACCAAAATCAGTGTCAAGGGGATTCCTTTGTGTTGACTTGGAGTATTTGCTCTTATTTTCCAGATATTATATTGATAACAAGTCATAACAAACAGTACCAAAAATGATCTGCTTTGAGTAAATGACCCTGTGTAGATAGGGACTCATCTGAATTAACTAACCTGAAGGTCTTTGGGCAAAATGGTATTCTTCCTGAGGGAATTGATCCTTAGTCTCTCATCCGCGTATTCATAGGCCATTTTTCGTCTCTTCACATCACGCAACATTCTCCAGTCTACATAGTAACCTCGAACTTGGCCTGAAGCTGATAAAGGAACCATCTAAAGGAGAGAGACAAGAAACAAGTAGAGGACAGCCAGGCTCAGGCTCTGCTAGTCTCCCCCAATCCTGTGATCCTGGATCACTTTAATAATTTAAAATAACAGACTTCTCCATTCAGAAGAAATAACTTATGGATGTACATTAAGATAAAATGGTAATATAATGCCAATTATGAATGTGTTGGAAAGTGAAAAAATTTCAGGAATTTTTTATATAATTCTTTGTCCTTTATGTAAACTCATGCAGTCACATGGTTCAAAAATCAAAAAAGTATGAAAAGACATACAGTGAAAAGACTTCTTCCCACCTCTTCCTTCCGCTGCCCAGAGACCATCACCCATTCCAAAGGTAATTGGTTTCTTGTGTATATTCTTCCAGATTTTTGTCTCTAGGAATACATGTATACACCTTGTTTTTCATCCTCTACCCCCTTTTCTTTCCCTTACAGTATCTTGGAGATCTTCCTATATCTGTATATAAAAAGCTTCCTCATTTTTTTAAGGCTGCATAGAATTTTGCTCTAGGGACACATCATCATTTATTTAACCTGCAATCTACTGGTGACAGCTAGACCACATCTCACAGTTTATCATTACGAACAATGCTGTAAAGAACAACTTCACATACAGATCATTTCATATATGTTCCTATATATCTTCAGGATAATTCTTGGAAGCAGAATTGCTGGGTCAAAGGGTACTTTGAATTATCATTGACCTAACATTTCTTCGCGCTAGTTGCCCAGTAACAAGAGAGAAGGTTCTTTATTGTCACACATTTTATTTATGACACGTTAATTAAATTGCAGCTATACAAAATAATGGTGGCTTCCCCTAACAGCTGTTTATAGACGATATAATATATATACAACAGAATAAAAAAATGAAAACGAGAATATTATACTGGAAAGCAAGCATTTTTTAACCTATTAAGAAAAGATACACTGAACGCCTTCAATGTGTATATTACTAAGCAAAAGTCCCATGGGGAAATACAAGGATTTTACAATTACCTTTTGGAAATAAGACAAGCATGAATGGAATTTAAATATCAATTTGCCACATGACTGAGTCAAATGAATACAACTGGGGGTGGATGGACCCATAGGGAAAGCTGGAAATGAGCCATGGAAAGAAGCGTGAGGGGACTTAAGCAAGGCTTTGAAGATTTGACAGAATTTTGATATGTTGGGGGGTAGGGGGGCAAGGAAGAAGTCAGCAAGATATACCATGAGAAAATCACTCTTGCTGAAAGAAACTATTCATATTGAGGGGGCAATTAGAGGTTTGCTTTTATCTGTGAAATCGAAAATTAAGGGGACTCAGACAACAAAATAAACACTTTTTCCTTGAATTTTTTTCAAACTATTCCTAAACAACTTCCTCCCTCTCCTAAAGGGTTTCTATTTATGTTTTAAAATAATCTTTCATTCTTATTTGCGTAACTTTTTCCTGACTATATGAAAGTAATACACTTTTAAAGTAAAATATTTATTGACGTAAAATATTTATTGACATAAAATATTTATTGGCATATTATTTCTTGTGTGAATGTTTTATATCCTCTGCCTATTTTTCTATTGTAGTGTCAGTATTTTTTTTAATAGTTTGTAGCAGTGCGTTATATATTAAGATTGTATTCTATTCTGCTCTGTACACATCTTATCCTGCCCCCTCTCCCAGCCCTCTTCACCTCCTAAAACTTTTTCTGGGCCTTCTTCAACTCATGGCCTACCACTATCAAACTCTTCTATATCCTCAACTTCTTTTACCATCTCCTTCACCTTTTGCTCTAACTGAATCTTGAGTACTTTCCGATAGCTTTCCCTGAACCTCTTGTTTCTCCCACAACTGGGCCTGGAGATGGGGTAGGTGTCTACCTTGTTCTTCATTGCAACTTTTAGACCATTCTCCCTCCCTCCTTCCTGAAAGTCTCTGGCTTTGACTCTTGTGCCATTGGGCTAGACCTCCCACTACCCCTCACTGTTGCAGGGATTGAACCCAGCCCCCTCCACCCCCTTCATTCCTCAGCGACTTTAGATCCTAGCTCACTGTGACATTCTTCCTGTCTTAATTCTTGGGGATTTCAAAATAAATGAAATTACACTCTGATCTCACCATTCCTTGAACTCTCTACTCCAATGATTGTTGTTCTCTGCTCCCCATTAGCACTTCACTTCCATACTCTGTTTTTTATCTTAATTCTTGGTGATTTCAAAATAAATGAAATTACACTCTGATCTCACCATTCTTTGAACTCTCTACTCCAATGATTGTTGTTCTCCGCTCTTCATTAGCAATTCACTTCCATACTCTGTTTTTTATCATCAGTAAGGGCAACCTCTCTATCATCTCAGTTTTGCCTATCTCATTTTCTGACGGTCGCTTATGTTTCTGGTTTGCTTCTTCTAACACCTCAATAAAAAAAAAGTACCTTGACTCCTCTGGGATTTTCAATCCACTGATCCTACTATCTTTTCAGTGTCTCTCAGCTTTTGACCTCCGGTTTCCTTCCTTTACCCAGCCTAAATTCCATGGTCCATCAACACAATCTTCTTTTGTGCACACCCTCAATTCCCTGGCCTCTCTGTCACTTCACTGTACTTGCTCCCACTCTCCCAACTATTTTACACTGTCTCCTCTTTCCTTTAACCCTTAACACCTGCTCCCACATTCTCACATTTGGCTGATTAATTATGAATTTAGAAGCAATCAGAACTTCCACAAACTCCCACTACCACATCTACCTACTTATGAGTATCTGTAATCAACTGCTCTACATTCTGTCCTGTTAGTATAGATCTGCTATAAAAAAATATATAAGCATCTCATTAATCATTTTTATATTGAGTACATATTGAAATAATTTATTGGATATGTTGGGTTGAATAAAATATATTATTAAACTTAATTTCACCTGTTTCTCTTTACTTTCTTAACAAGGCTCCTTGAAAATTTTAAATTATATTGTGGCTCACATCACTTTTCTATTGAACAGCGCTGCTATGGATAAACTGTCCATGCTCCTAAGACCAAACCCGCACAAGACCCCATACAAGGGTACAGCTCAGCAGTTCTTCCTTCTCTCCGGCATCATCAATTTTTCCCACCCTATAGGGTCAATCTCTTTGATACAGAAATATGTTGTTAAGAAAAAAGCTCTTAACCCACCTCCCCCTCCTGCTACTGACCCACTTTTCGGCTTCCCTTTACAGCCAACTCCTTCAAAGAACCGTCTATAATCGAAGTCTCCAGTTTCTCTCCTCCCATTCTTTCTTGATTCCACTCTAAAAACGTTTTTGCCCCCACCACGCCACGGAAATTGCTATGGCCTAGGTCCCCAACAATCTCTATAAGGCTAAACTCAATAGCCCATTTTCAGCCCTTATTTTAGTTAACCTGTCAACCTTAAGCGGAGAGTTGATTATTCCCTGCTCCTTGAAATTGTCTTCTCTTGCTTTCAATCCACCACACTCTCCAGGTTCTCCTACTCCCTCGCTGACAGCTCTTTTTCAGTCTCCTTTGCTCGGTTCTCACTTCCCCAATCTCTCAATGATGGAAGCTCTCAGACCCCTTTTCTTCTCTATTCTACACTCACTCCTTTGTAAATGCAAGTCAGTTCTATGCTTACGTACACCCAATTTACCTCTGCAGCTCGGACTTCTCCTAAACCAAGCCGGAGCGGGGTAAGTGGGTGGAGTGGGAACTCCTGGGACGGGTCCGCAATGGTCCCTAATGGTGGTAGAATCATGGGGGACCCACGGGTTATGGGATTCAGGGGTAGGAGGGAGGGGTGATGATAGAGATGCGCGCCTCACCTGCCGGACAGTCCGCAGCAGCGAGGCCAGCACAGAAACCGCCATCTTGTCCGCCGCAAACATCAATCGGGTGCAACTTTATTGACACTCACGAATCAAGACCGCATGTGAGGGCGGGGCCTGGCTGCAGGGGGCGGGGCAAGGCAGCGGGCCGGTCTGTTTCCACCGGCTTCCGCCTCCACCGAGACAACCCCACGCCTTAGGAGGCGGATCTTTTGCCTACTGGAAGGAAGAGTTCGCGGTTCGATTTGAGTTCTCGCGGTATTTAACGGAATTTGGGCAAATTAAAAATCTGGGCGAATAACGTGGAAAATGGTGCCGCACATTGACGCTCGTTACTCCTTCTTCCTCTCTCGCCCGATTGCACTCCCTCCTAAACTATGTTTGTTCCTACTCGGCTCCCTTCCTTCTGCCTGTACTAGTTAGTCATCACCGACTTCTCCCTGCCTTCTCAGCTCGTCCGTCCTATATTCTCCACTAGGTTTACGTTACTTACTTGCCAGAAACTTAAGAATTACTGCCACTTCCTTCTCCGTCATCCTGAAGATCTCCCGTCTCGTTGTGCTTTGCTGGGGATGATGATGATAATGTTGATAATGGTGATGATGAAGATAGTTCTTTTTTATGTGCCTACGGGGTGTGTGTGTGTATGTATGTATTGGGGTTTTAGATGAAGTTTTTTTTTTTTTTTTTTACTTTGGGTTTTTGGATGGGATGGTATTGTCATTTAAAAACAGGTGACAGGAATTTTCAGGTCATCTTCAGATGTCCTTTATCTGGGATGGATTTTGAGGGGCCCCCTTTCGATTGTGTGGATGTAAGGCAAGTGCCACCGTTGTGGTAGAAGAGTGTCAAGGAGTATATACTTGGCAAGGAACTGTATCTTAAATGTATTGGCGGATGAAATGAGACGTCCTTCCCATGTGCTGTTTACATCCGCAGTGTTACCTAGGAGCCTCTGGGAGGAAAAGGAACTGGATGCAGACCCCTTGCCTTCGAGGTTCAAGTTTATTGGAGAATGGCTGAAGGACTGAGGAGGCCTGCCTGAGGCCAGCTGGCAGGGAAAGACAACATGAGCCTGTATTATGGGAGAATCAGAAAAGCCCTGGCCCAGCCTCAGGTAGGCACTACTGGGAACTCAAATCCATATAGTGGCCTTTTCTCTCTCCCCACAATCAAGTGTCATCCTCTGTAATCAGCATGATCTAAGTGGGCCAGCTCTGTGCACCATGTCCTTTTCCCTCCTCCACGTAACACTAGTTTTAAAAGCGTCTTTAAACAGCATTAGTATCTTAGTATTTCTTTTAGAAAAGATGAAAGCCCCTAATGGTGCTGATGATGCAGGAATTTCTGAAATATGAGGTAAGACTCCAGGTCCTCTGTATTTGTGCTGGTCTTGTGAAACAGCCTAAGGCTTTCCCCCAATGGACCTCCTTCCTTGGTATCTAAGTCAGCTTGGAAGGGCCTAAAGAGGGCTGGCTTTAACTTGAGTTGTCACATGGACTCTGTGGGTTTTTCCTGGCCATTCAATCAAATTGCTAATTAGGTGAAGGCTGTTGGCCTTACTGTCCTGTAATAGTGCTTCAGGAGAACTGTCACTGTTCATTCATTTATTCATTCATCAAATATTTATTGAGAGCCTGTTATGTATCAGTGTATATGTTTGTGGTGGGGAGGGAAGACAGAAAAAAATCCCTTCCCTTTTGTTCCTTATATTCAGTTGGGAATTATAGATTTAGATTGAGTTGGAGGTAGTCATCATTGCCAAGCAAATACCGTGAGTTAGCTTGGCTTAAGCAATGGGAATTTACTAGCTTACAGTTGAAAGAAAGTCCAAATCAAGGCATCATCGATGTGATGCATTCTCCCGGAAGACTGTGGCATTCTGGGGTTGGCTGCTGGCGGACCTTGGTTCCTCTGTCACATGGCAAGGCACATGGCTGGGTCTCCTTGCTCCTCCTTCTCTTCTGGGTTCCATAACATAGCTGACATAGCTTCTGCTTCCTGAAGCTTTCTCTCTTCATGTCTAAATTCATTCTCCTTATAAAGGACTTAGGATTTAGACTCATCCTGATTGGACTGGGCCACACACATCTTAACTGCAGTGACCTCATCAAAAGGTCCTGTTTAAAATGGGTTCACACCCACAGGAATGGATTAGATTTACAAACATCTTTTTCTGGGATACATATGGCTTCAAACCACTACAACTACCTTTGCTTTTTTCTTTTCTTTCCCTTCCCTTGGGGGCTTGAAAGGTACTTTTTGGATGGACAGAATAAAAGAGTTAATGTTTTGAGATTTTATTTGGAGACTGTTCTAGTCACCATGTTGATTCTGGGTCCAATAAAAGAATAAGAATGATGACTCATGTAGTGCTAACTGTACATATTTTATCTAACTTAACCCTCACATCAGCCTGGTGAGTTAGGTTCCATGCAAGACCTCATCTTATAAATGATGAAATTGAGGCACAGAGAGAGGTTAGTTAACTTACCAGGCTCATATAGCCAGTCCTGAGCCGAATCACATGTTCAGAATCCCCATTCCATGTTGTCTCCTAGAGACGTGCCAGAGCCAGAGTAAAGGCCTGTCTGTCCTCTCAGAGTCCTTTGTCCTCTGAACCCAGAACAGCCCTTCACAGTGAATTTCACCCTTGGGGAGAAGAGGAGTCTGGTCTGGTACCTGGGGGTATAGCAGGGCCCAGGCTGATGGGGGTGGTTGTCTTGGGGTAGAGAAGAGCCGGAAACTCTTACAACACCTAGGCCTGCCTGGAGAGATTTGCTCCATGTAGGAACTGAAGGAGCTAGTTACTGAGAGCCTTCACGCATGGGGCCCCAGCCTCATTTTGCTGTGCAGTGGCCTCCCACTGAAACACCCCAGAGAGGATGCCTTTACTCTCTCTGCACGTACAGAGGCTTGCACTGTCCAAGGTCTGATCTGACCTGCTTCTAGGGCACTCAGTTCACACCCTCCCTGCAAGCACCTGCAGAAGGGTGATGTAAATATTCCTCTGATGAATTCCTTGGGGAGGAGATCCAACCTTGGCCAGCAGAGCAGCTCTTCAAAGCAAATAAAAAAGCCTCAAGCACTATGTATCATTTAATATGTGCCAGGCAGTAGCTTAGGTGTTTTACAATTATTAATTCACTCAATTACCATAACAGTGTTATGAAGCGGGTATTGTATAGTGTGCATTTTAGAGATGGGGAAATTGAGGAACAGAGAGGGTAAGTAAATTCCTCAAGGTCACACAGCTAAGAAGTGACAGAGCCAGATCCTAGCTTGGGCGTGTTATGTCTCAAGAGGCAAAGTTGTTTGAATATTGTGCCAGTTTGGATGTATAATGTACCCCCAAATGCCATGTTCTTTGATGCAATCTTGTGGGTTCAGATGTATTTAGTCTTGATTAGGTTGGAACCTTTGGATTAGGTTGTTTCCATGGAGATGTGACCCACTCAACTGTAGATGATAACTCTGATTGGATTATTTCCATGGAGGCATGGCCCTGCCCATTCATTGTGGGTCTTGATTAAATCACTGGACCCTATAAGAGCTCAGACAGAAGGAGCACAGAGCTGCAGCTCAGAGAGACATTTTGAAGACGGCCATTGAAAGCTGACACTGACATTTTGGAGAATGCTATTTTGAAAACGCAACCTAGGAGCAAGCAGACACCAGCCATGTGCCTTCCCAGTTAACAGAGGTTTTCCAGATGCTACTGATGTTCTTCAGTGAAGGTACCCTTGTGTTGATGCTTTAATTTGGACATTTTCATGGCCTTCAGACTGTAAATTTGTAACCAAATAAACCCCCTTTATAAAAGCCAATCCATTTCTGGTATTTTGCAAAACGGCAGCATTAGCAAACAGAACAAATATTTTTTTTAAAAGAACCCATATTTTTATTTTGTTGCCATAAGTAGTATATCAGGACATATGGATTACCACATTGCAATGCACTTATAATTATTTTTATTCCATTTTACAAATAAGGAAATTGAGGCTCAGAAAGGTTAAGCAGCCATATCATGCAGGAAGTAATGATTTGAAACCCAAATCTGATTGACTGAAAAGTCAGTCTTTTCACTTCAGATTCACATCAGCTTTTGCCTCAGGTTCCACACTGGTTTGCTAAATGTTTCTCTGACTATAAGTTCTCTCTCTTCCAACATCCTCTCCTACACAACAGTGAAAAAAAAAAAAAATTGAAAGAGAAAAATCATCAATTTTCTACTCAAGTCCTTTGACCCTCCACTGCTGACAGGGTAGAAAACAACACATCCGATATCTCAGTGACAGGGCCCCTCGTGGCCTGCACTGTGCTCATCTTTCCAGTCCCATCTCTGCCTACCCTGCCCTTTGGTTTCAGTTGTTTGGAACTGCGTGTTTCCCTCGAGGTGCTCTGCCAGTTTCCGCTTCCGTGCCTCCACACGTGCTACTTCCACTGCCTGGGTTTCACTTCCTCCAGCTGAATAAGGCTTTGTCCAGAGTCTGCAGGTGAGTGGCTTTCTGTCTCCTCTGTGCTGTGACAGCCTCTGCACTCATCTCACTCTAGACTGTGAGTGCCTTGTGGGACTTACTTGCCTTTGTGTCCTCAGCACCTCATGCAGCACCTGGCACATTTCAGATACTCAGTTAGCTGTTTGCATGCATGTATGCATGAATGTATGCATGCAGTTAAACGGGGGAGGAGATGAGAGATAACAAAGCCACAGTCCTAGATGGTCATTATAAAATGTATTAATTCTTCCTTAATTAATGTATAGATTTTGTGCAATTTCAATCAGTAACCCAATGGGATTTTTCTTAAACTAATTCTAAAGTACATTTGAAAAAATAAGTGGAATAGGAGGGTGGTAGAAAGCTATGAAATTTTTGAAAAAGAAATATAATGAATAGGGTCCTACCCTACCAGATATTGAAGTACCATATATTATAAAGCCATAATGATTAAACTAGTGTGGTACTGGTGCCAAAACAATAGACAACTAAATGAACTAGAGTAGATAAGCCAGAAAGAAATGCCAGTATAATTAGAACTCGGTTATATACACAAGGAAGCATTAAAAATCATTGGACAAGTGGTACCAGAATAAATGGTTAAAGATTTGGAAAAAAATTAATTACATTTTAACCAATACCATTAAAAAATAAATTTTAGATATATTAAAGAATTAAATGCTCATGAAGCCTTAATAAAGACAGAAGAAACTATAGATGAATAATTTTTTAAAAACACTTAAATCCCAGGAGTCAATTCCCAGAATGCCTAATAACATTAAATGTATTCAACCTCACTAGTTTCCAAGAGAATGCAAATTAAAACAGTGAGATCAATTCAAGCTAACAAATTTGCAAAGATTTAAAAAAATTCAGTGTTGTCATGAGTGTGGGGAAAGGAGTAATTTCATATCCTACTGGTAGAAATATAAATTGGCATAACTTGTTTGCAAATCAATTTGACAAGATTCTTTACAAAGTTTATATCTATTGACCCAGTCATTCCATTGTGGAATCTATTCTCAGTAGAGAAATTGTAAAATTTATATATAGGAACACTTATCAACCATGGGATTATCTGTAATAATAATAATAAAAAAGCTATAATTTAAAACTACGAAAGTAGGGGGAAAGCTGGATGAAGAAATATGTTATAATTCTAAAAAAATCATACACACACACACATACACACACAGAGTTGTAGATAGAGCTATTGGTAGTATGAAGATGTTATGTACACCAGAAAAGATCATGTTTTTTTTAATCCATAACTGTGGGTACAGATCTATTATAGGTGGGATATTTTGATTAGGTTATTTCAATTGAAATGTGACCCACCCATTCAAGCTGGGTCTTAATCCTTTTACTGGAGTCCTTTAAAAGAGATGAAATTAAAAGAAGCTCATGGAGAAAACCCTGGAGAAGCTAAGAGAGGACCTCAGAGACAAGGAAGCCACTGAAACCAGAAGCTGAAAGCAATGAAACCCAGGAGAGAAGGACCAGCAGATGCTGGCCATGTGCTTTCCCATGTGACAGAGGATGCTGGCAGCCTGTCTTCAGAGTCCAAGTATCATCCTGTTGATGCCTTGACTTGGACATTTTCACAGCCTTAGAACTGTAAACTTGTAAGCTAAGATATCCCCATTGTAAAAGCCAACCCATTTCTGGTATATTGCATTCCAGCAGCTTTAGCAAAAAAAAAATAAAAAATAAACAAAATTATATATTTATATATATAATTTATATTAGAAAGAAAGAGAGAGAGAGAGAGAGAAAGAAAAATGATTAGAGGGAAATATACTCAAATGCTGAATTGTAGGTAAGTGACCAGATTACTGGTTATTTTTGTGTCCTTTAGATTTTTCCAATTTCCCTGAAACTAACATGTATTACTTTTAGAATTACAAAAATGTTGAAGTTGAGTTAAAAATCTGTCTGTCCGCCTCCCGGCCCTTCCCTCCCCACGCTCCCTCCGGTGCTTCACTGTGACTTTGTTCTCCCCAAGGGGCCATGACTCCCAGTACTTCCACAGGAGAGCTGGATGTGGTTTGACACAAAAGAACCAGGCACCTCAGGCCCTGAGTGGTCCCTATGTGGGAACAGCAGTGAAAGGAACTGCAAAAAAGTGGAAGGTGGGAATGAAGGGAGGGAGAGAGACATGCACAAACACACAGTCACAAGCATTTTAAACTCTGGCTCTGAAATAGTGTGTATGGATAGTGGGTGAATCTCTGTTCCCGTTCCACATCTGCCTCGATAAAACACTACCAGCTGAAGGGCAACACTGTTGGGTTACCAGCTTGGCGGTGGAGTGGGGGTGGTCTTAGCACTCCTGGAAGCAGCAGCGGGGGCCTGTGCGTCTGTGCCGGGAGCTAAGTGCTATGAACCGTGTTGAACACAAGGTGGCAGCAGTACTGCATCTGCGCTGCAGTGCCCAGCCATTCTCAACACTGCTTACCAACGGGTAGGACTTGTGTTTCAGTCTGGGTTCACCTCCCTTGTAGCAGTCACAGGAAGGACAGGCTACGTGATTTGCAGGGCCCAGTGTCACTGTGGGCATGGACACCTGAGGCTCCAGGAGGCTGCCACCCAAGCACAGGGAGCTAGCGCCCGTGGGGACACCCTGAGCCAGGGGGCAGAAGCTATGAATAGCACATTTTATAGGGCTCCTCAGCAAGACACAGCACCAGTCACCTGTGGCTGTGGGTAACAATCTTGTATTGCTTTTTTCCTCCTTTCTTGTTCCACTGCCCCTGCTCCTTGAGATCACTTTCCAAACAAACGACCTGCACACAAACTGCTGTCTTGGTTTCTGCTTAGGTGGTGGGGGGACCTCAGCCTAAGACAAAAATATCCCATCTAACTGATCACCCAAATTGTGTTGATTCCATTCCAATTGTCTCTTTAATTTTCTCTGTTCCTGCTCCTGCTCCATTGCTCTGGGCCCTCTTCGTCTCTGGCCTGTGCTAGTACCTTACTGGATTCCTGACGGCTCTTTATGTCTCCTCTTTCTTTACCTAAGCCATCACCTCTTCCACACACACAAAAAATCCACCCTTTTCTGCTGCCATTACAGTACCTTCTATCTCACGTTCTATAATATTACTACTCTACATTACACAACAGCTACTTTTGGTAGCTCCCCATCTCCTACAAATAAAGTCCAAACCTCTTAACACGGTTCTCATGATGGCAGTAGCCCTCTGCAGCACCATTTCCCATCACTCCCCCTGCACATCTCTGGCCACATTGGATCCTTCATCCTTCAAGGTTACCCTTAGGTGGTTCTTCCTCTCCAAGCCCTTCCTTGGCCAGCCTTTTCTTTCAGTTCGGTTTAGTCCATCAAATGTTTCATTAAGCACCAGGCACATGGTGGTTTCTGCCTATCCTGACAGGTGAGGAGCAGGCAACAAGATGGGTGGGTGGAGGGAGATGCAACAAATTTACTGGGGTTGAAGATAGAGAATATGTCGCATGTCAACACAGTCCCTTGAAAAGGTTTTCAGCTAGTCTGTCCAAGTAGAGGGCTCTGAAAATACTGTTTTCACCAGGCTGAACCACTGCTGGGACTTTGATAAGGAGATAGGAAAATTTGCATTTGCAGAACTTCATATCTAGTGGAAAAATAGAGTTTGGAGTCAGGGTAAATGTATGAAAAGCCTTTTTATCTTTACTTTGATCATAAAGACTGATGTCTAAATAAAAGCAATGCATTTGACATTTTGCACATTGTAAATTAGCAGTAGCAGATAGGGTACTCAATTTCCTCTTACCACCCCTGACTCACTAAACAAACAAAAAAAAAGTGTTAAATTTTCTCCCTGCAGTTTCAATGAGAGGTCTGCATATTTGTTTTGATTTGTTGTAGATAATATGCATACAAAGAGGTTTTTCTTTCCTGTGTCTCATTTTCCATTCTCATACTCAAAGACTTCCTGACTTCAGGACTTGGAATTGTTGCTTTCCCACCTCCCTGGTTCTGTCAGGGCCCCTGCATGCAGTTGTCCCGGGCTGGGGGCCAGTGGGCCTCACACCCAGGGCGTGTGTTTGCAGGCTGCGCTTTCTGGCTCGGGGCTGCTTTACTTTTATAATTCTGCCATGATTCAGAGATGAGGGATAAGTTGGTGCTTGAGATGGAAATGGGTTAGGGTGCTCTTATTTAACCAACGAGGCCCAGCTGAGCAGGTAATTCCGAACCCTTCTCCCCTGCAACCAGGGTTTATCGTCACAATCACAACCTTGGCCGAAGCAGATACTCTCTACTCCTCTTTTCTATTTTGGCAGCCTCCTTCCTCTCAGATGTGCTTTCCCTCTTCTACTTTACCTTTATCAAGATTTCAGTGCAAATGCCTCTACTTCTTATGCCATATACTTTACCTCCTTCTTCTATTCTCAACTCCCAGTTCTTCTTTTCTTAATTATTACCATAGGAGTGACTCATAATTTGAGTGCACAAGACTTGGCCATTCTAAGTTTCTAGAGATAGATCGAGGTAAACACATATTTATTAGAATTTCTCATAGGGGGAACTCAAAGTTAGGGAGGGAGGGACTGGTATTTTCACACTTACAACATGCAGGCCTAGTTTTTTAGAAGAAAGTGTGCGGTCGCAATTGATTCGTCTGGGGGGGGTGGCGGCCGGTTGCTAAATCCTAGGCTCTCAGGATTGCTCGGAGGGTACCGGCGGCGGGGGCTCTTTCCCCGGAGGCGAGGGCGAGGCGGAGGCGTGCAAAGTATGGAGGGCGGCGAGAAAGGAACAGGCGGGACACGTTTCTTTTTAGGGTGAAGAAACCAAGAGAGTTTATTAGGGGAGAGTACAAGCTTATAACGGGCGGTCTAGAGGGCGGGGTAGCTGTAGAGGTTAAAGGCTTGGATTGGTTCTGAGAGGGCGCAGAGGTTGGTTGTTGGGTGTTGCACAATGATTGGTGCATGTGCATTGGCAGTAGGGGACGTTGCATTGTAACGGAGGGGTTGAGTGGTTAGACGAAGGAGGCGGTCTTACCCGGCAAGCTTCCTCCAACGGTTGGTTTTGGGTGAGGAATTGGGGCCTGCCTCCGGCCTCACCTTCTCAGGCCCGGGGGGCTGTGGAGGGCGCTGTCACCCGTACCCACTACCCTCCCCAGGGGTGGATCCGGTCCCCCGGCCCAGGCCCGCCAGGTTGAAGCACGTAATCAGTATCCCGCAAAAGTGCCCTCCCATCTCTCCCTTTCCAGCCATGGCAAAGTCCACTCTTGCAGCAACAATGGGAGCAACCTAGACTTTCTGTCTCTTCCAGAGCAGGGAGGAACAAGAGTAGTTTCAAGAGCACAATAGCGGGAGCAGAGGTCTCTCATGAGCCTTCTCTAAAGCAGCCATAAATCCTATGCCTCCACGCTCACCTGTGAAAGTAAACTCCATGAGGGCAGAGATGAGGCTTGGCCTCTTTGGATCCCTATATGCCCCTCACAGAGCCGGCACCCAGCAAGCCTTGGAAGACGATGATAAGGAGATGTTTACAGTGCCCCCCGGCAGGCTGAAAGCCAAGCAGATGCAGTCACCCTGCAGTCCTCCGGGGGCACAAGGAGAGCTTTTGTTTGCTACCTGGAGAGACGAGGCCCCCAGGGCTGCCTGTCCTTCAAGGATTCCAGTCCTCTCTCCCTGCTGCCTCCGGGCCCAAGGCCGCTGTCCTCCTGATGGTCAAGTGGGTTCTCTTGCTCTCTCCTGCCTCTCGAGGTGGGTGGTGCCGCCCCCTCCTCTCACCAGCGGGAAGTCCACCCTCGTGTGGTTTCAGGGACGGGGTCACACCCGTGTTCCTGGGCGGTGTCCTTAAGCGATTTTATTTGGGGGAATAAACAGTTGACAGGAAGGCAGCTTTTCCTTTCTTTAATCACTTCTTTTTCTTTCTTCTTTCTCTTCCTTCTTTCTCTTCCTGGTTTTTCTAATACCAACCCCCCCCCCTCCCCCCCCCGGACGAAAAGGCAAAATGTTAACAATTTAGCTTAAATGCCATAAATTAACAGGGTTTAAGAGGTAGAAAACCCTGCAAAGCCACAGGCAAGGCTTGATGCTGCAAGAGCACAAGGCAGAGGTCTCCTCTGCTGGAGAAGAGACACAGCCAGGCGATCCCACAGCGTCCCTGAAATGCAATCCACATCTTCATGTCCAGTCGAGGCTGGGTCCTGGGAAGGAGCAAGGGGAGCTCGCTCTCCCTTTCCATTACATGCCTGTCAAACACAGTCTCTGCAGCTTTCCCCCAGGGTTCTTAAAAAACAAAACAAAACAAAACAAAGAGATCCTTAGTTCCCAACCCTACCCCACCTCCAGACTAACTTAGGTTAAGATAAGAGAGATGTTCCTGAATATGCTTCATTTTCTGCCAGGTTTATTGGTGATCAGTCAAGCCATGTGAATTTAGATTTTGTCTTGATTTCTTTTAAAAAGGGAAATTGAATTTCTAGATATTTTTCATCCTTTGTTCTGTGTTATCATACATAGCTAATATTCCCTCCTTGTGTTATTTGTTGTTTCATGTCTCATTTCTCCAAGGGTAAGTAGGACTCATGTCATCCACTTTCTTGGATATCTCACAGAGCACGGCTTGGGCCTTGGCCCCCGGGAGACATTCGACATTCAGCAAACCCTTTTTGATCAAGTAATTAGGTTGGAGGATTGAGCTCTATTTGCTGGACATCTGTTTTAGGGATTCCATTTGGGGTTTTGTTTTCTCCTTCCTGGATGTAATTCATTGTGAATTAGCGTCCTTAGCTTTTCTGTTACAGAAGGAAGAGAGGAGAGAAAGGACAATGGGAGCTACCTAAATTGCTCTATCTCCATAGACTGCAAGCTGTAAGACCATGTCTCTCAGTGTCATCGGTGTCCTGTAGAGCACTAGGAAATCTGCTGTGTGTTCCCTAAAAGATATATGAAGAATATAAAATATCATGAGTTCACTTACTTCCCTCATAGAAATACAGGGCGATCCTTATGGATATTGACTCCCTTTTTATTACAGGGAATGCTAGTCTGTCTTTCCATCTAGAAATATAAGCTTCGTGAGGGAAGGGATGGTGATGATGACGACGACAATTAGTCTATTTTGTTCAAATTCCCAGCTCATGGAGCAGTGCCCGGCACACAGTGTGCACTTAGTAAATATTTGTGGAATGAATGAGTAAATTAGAGTTCAGGTTATAGTCAGTACAGCAAGACCTGACAGATCATATTATGGTGATTAGCAAAGCCAAGGTTAGACTTGCTGTCTCACATGTTTGAAGTCTGTCCTTGGGCTTTGAGTGTCTTCTGCTCTGTTTGATCTGGGATTCTGTACAGAACTTCAGCCTCATGCTTTAGGTAACCACTTCTAGAAGAGAGGGAGTGTTTGCAGTAATGAAGGGGATTGGCGACCCCGTAGGAAAAGCTGATGTAATGAAGGTGAGCAAACAAGCTCACACGTGGATATTTCACTATTGAATACATTTGTCTATTTGTGATGTCCAGAGTTAACCACGGGGGCCTTTTACAGGGTTTACTTTCTCTCTTTTGCTTCATTTGGTTATCCTTCAGCCCTCTACAGTAATAGGTTGTGATCTAATTAATGTTGGTTTTAATACTGGGAAAGATTCAAAGCAGATTAGTACTAACTAGTCATTATTAATTGTAATTATTTGGATTAACAAATCTTGGCAATCGTCATTTCCTCTGAGAAGACCCAGGCACTATGCAGACATGGTTTGCTCATCTTTCAGTGTTCCAATGAAGTGGAAGAATCCCTAGCTCCATTTTTCAGGTGGTAAGAACACAGCATGGACATTTACCTGAGCTGGGAAAGCCAGTCCTCCCATTATAATTTTTTTCTAATCCCTGGTCAGGCCCTCCTGACCTCCTGTTGCCACAATACGTAGGACCTTGGTGCATCCTCACTATCTGATGGAGAAAATAATGGGTTTTATAATTATAACATTATCTTATTTTTCACAGCTTGTGTTTATAACCTCTGGAATAAAAGCCTGGGCAAAAATGATTATCTATAAAGCTGTTTTAATTTGGGGCCTGCTGCTCCCCACAGAGAAACAGAGGGTTTAGGGAAATATGAACCAGTGACTTTATGTAGCTTAAAAAGCTTTGTGGGAAACTGAGTCTTCCATGTTGCCTGAGGCATATCTAGGGTGGTGGCTTAGAACGCTAAGCCTCAGGCCTGCATGGAACACTGTGCAGGCCCGCCCAGTAAAGATATGTGTCTTGTGACTATGAGGACAACGTTTACCATTGTTCTAAACCTAGATTGTTCCTTCTGATATGCAACAGGTTGTAAACATAGGTATCTGGTGGGCTCTCCCGAGCCTGAGGACATTTAGCATATACTCCCTGATCTTCTGAAATAAATAACTGGAGCAAAGGTGCATTATTGTCCACTTAGCACGAGATGCAGTGGGCCCCCTGCTCCCTTAATTCTTAACTTTGTGTCTGTGTCTCATTCCTGCGCCACCCTGTCAGCAACAAAGCTTTTTTTTTTTTTTTTCCTTTTTTTAAAATAGTGATCTCTGGCCCATTACTAGGATGTAAGTTCAAGTTCAAGTTCAAAATACTTTTGCCCTTAGTTTTTAGTCCCAAGGGTGAGACGCAGCATAAGTTGCACTTAAGAAAGCAAGCTTTGCCAAATGTGGGAAAAACCCAAGTATCTGTCAACAGATGAACCAGTGAACAAAATGTAGTATATCTGTACAATGAATATTGTTTGGCCATGGAAAGGAATAAAATTCCTATATATGCTGTAACATGGATGAACTTTGAAAACATTGTGCTAAGTGAACTTAGCCAGACACAAAAGGACAAATAATATATAGTTCCACTTATATGAAATACCTAGAATAAGCAAATTCATGGAGACAGAGAGTAGATTAGAGGTTGCCGGGGGCCTGGGGAAAGTGCAGATAGAAAGTTATTGCCTAATGGGTGCAGAGTTTCTGTTCAGGATGATGAAAAAGTTTTGGTGATGGACAGTGTTGATGGTAGCACAACATTGTGAATGAAATTAACACCACTGAATTGTACACTTAAAAATGGTTGCAATGACAAAATTTATGATATATATATATAACCACAATAAAATAAAAAATTAAAGTTGGAAAGAAAAGAATGCAGGCCTTGGAGCCAGACTGCCTTGGCTCCAACCATTTACTTGCTCTGGGCCTCTGAGCCATGTACTTGACCACTCTGTGTACACAGTCTCCTCTCTAAGGGCCCCTCCATCACTGGGTTATTGGGAGGATTCAATAATTCAGCTCATTTAATCCTTAATTGACTTAATACAGCACCTGACAGACACACAGTGAATGTTTAATAAACATTGTTTGATGATAATGATGATGATGGTTTCCCCTTCTAACTCTGTAGGTCATAGGTATCCTTCCTCCAATATTGCCTCATGCCATCTATGTCTGAGTGACATCCAGTTCACTGGACCTTCCCCCAAAATGAGACTCTGAGCATTGCCGGCAAAGGAAAATTAGTGGAATTAGTCTAGAAAGGAAGCAGAGGAATGGTTGGAGGGATACAAGTAGAAAGGCAATTCATTCATGTATCCACTCAATAACCTTTATTATATACCTGCTATATGCCAAATGCTATGCAGGGACTGTGGAGAATATTTATTATGTATCTGCACACACACATACTGTTGTTTCTGTCCTCAAAAAACCTATAGGTCTTCCTCAAGAGGCTTTCCCAGGGAATCCCAGGCAGACTGCTTGTACTGAAAACCATGAGTTCCATGAGCTCAAGAATCACAACTTTTTTGCTTTGGGGGCACCCAGCAGAGTGGCTGGTGTTTGGCACATGTTTGGCAGACAGGACAGGTGTGGATAGAGCCAGTAGAGGTTGTTGTTTTGGTGTCGTCTTCTTCTTTCTCCACAGGCTTTGGTATCAACCTCTTAGCCTTAGACCTCACTTTTAGACCTAATTGTCATCCTTGATGCCCTACCTGGCCCCCTTTTACCTATAACCTTTCCTAGGATGGTTTTGCTTCCTTGGTTCCACTCCACAAGGAGTGAGCTGAGAGAAGGAGGAAGCCTGTCTTCTCCAAAAGGTGTATCCTGGGGAAACAGGGATCGACCTCTTTGTCCTTCAGGAGTCAGCTAGTCAGGCTCTGGCATTTGCATCACCTGCAGGTGGCCACTCTTCACAAGACTTCTCTACCTTGTTCACTAACCTTCTACTGAGAAGAGGAGCCCAGAATGAAATGAAACGGGGGGCAGGGAGTGTGAGGAGTAGGTGGGGGGTGGAGGCAGTGGCCAAAGCTTCAAAGAACTCCATATTCAGCTGTGTTTGCCAAGCTCATTCTTCCCCGTCCCCCTCTGGCCAGGCTCTGGAGCACAGAGTTTTCAGGGCCAGCCCATTCCCCGGAGGGCAGCAGACTTGTCCAGCTCATGCCCCCGTTGAGTCTCTGGAGCTTCTGGCTTCTATCAGTGGCTGGAGCCTTAGGGCTTTCTGAAAGAAACTGCACAATGTGTGTCTGCAAAGTGTTTATGCCAACTGCAGTCTCACGCAGACTTTCATAAACACATGTCAGTTACCAACCATCTCGGGTCGTCTTTCCATCAGTCTGAATTGCTGTTCATCTTTCCAATCCACACTGAGAGACACATCCTCCTGCAACACACACACTCCCTAACACATGCTACCAACCAACACATCTGCTAAGGCACCTTCCTCCGAAGTCAGGTCCCCATACTCACCATGTACCCCAACACCTTCTGCAAATGTTCACCTCATCTCTGTCTCCCTCTAGGGTTATGTTTTGACAGATCCTTCATTTGCAATTGTTTTTGAAGCTTAGCTTTAAACCTCTCCCCAAACCACAGTGGTATGGTAGAAGGCAAGGCTGCCAAAGTTTAAGAGTCATGATGGCTGTCTTCCTCTTGCCTCAAGCTATTTTCTTCTTCCTGTGGAACACTGGAATGGAAAGGTGGACTGGCATTTTTCTGCACTTGTCTGATGGCTCCTTCTGGAACATAAACTAAAAGCACATGGTTCAAGTGACACCAAAGCTCTGCGACAGAGGCTCATCATAGAGGCTACTGGATAAGCTGTGGTTGGTTTGGGAGGTGGATAGACCAGCAGGATTCCTGGAGGATGTTTTTTGTCCTTTGTCATTACTGAAGGGCTGACTATAAGAACTAAGCAAAAATAATGTCAATCTTTGAAATTCTGGGTTTACTCTCCGGCTTGCCCAGGTCAGTGGTGACTTGATTTAGATGAAATATTTTTTGATGAGAAATATATTCTGAAAAGGCCTCTCTCTACTCCTTACTTCAAAATCTTGACTGTGTGGATCAAGATTCTAGACCCCTGACCCACACTGTTTCTCAGTCTCCACGGGAGACTCAGCCTGGAAGGGCCAGTGTGTCTACATTTATCATCACCACTGATCATGAAGGTGCTAGATAAAGAGCACCTTCTTTACTTGGCATTCAAGGACTTCCAAATCTAGCTCCTATGTACCATTCCAGTGCACTCCTCCCTTTTTTGAACTCTCACTTTTACCAGAATGGTGCTCCTTTTTGCATATAATCTGATATTCTTATCTCTCTGACAGTTCCTTCTCAATCTTCTTCTTGGGCATCTCTTCAAAATATCAATTTCCCAAGGGATTGCTGCTGCTCTTTTTCTTCCCGTGTCATTTTTTGCATATTCTCATTCACCCTGATGACTTCAACGACCACCACATTGTGCTCACCTCTATCTCCTTCCCCAAATTGCCCTGAATTCCAGACCCTTATAATCCCATTGGATATCCTGAATGTCTCGGTGGAACCTCAAAGTTAACATGTCGAAAACTGAATTCATAGTTCTTCTCAAGCCTGATTCACCTTCTGTTATGGATTGAATTGTGTTCCCTCAAAAGATATGTTTAAATCCCAACCCCCAGTCTCGTGACTGTGATCCTATTTAGAAATACAGTCTTTAAAGATGTTATTGGTAGGATGAGGCCAAATTGGATGAGGGTGAGCCTTAATTCAGTATGACTGCTGTCCTTATAAGGAGAGGAAATTTGGATTCAGACAGACAGAGAGAAAAAGACAATCATGTAACAGAAGAAAGGTTGAGTTCTGCCACAACCCAAAGAATGTCACAGAGTGCCAACAAGCCACTGCCAGAATCCCACAGGCTTCCGAGGGAGCAGGGCCCTGCTGACACCTTGGTTTCAGACTTCTAGCCCCCAGAACTGTGAGAAATAAATTTCTGGTGTTTCAAGCCATCCAGTTCATAGTACTTTGCTGTGGCAACCCTAGCAAACTATTTCCCACTTAAGACACTCTGGGACTTGGCCATGAATTTCTCCCTCCTCCTTACTTCTCATCCAAAATTGAAACTCTTGGTTCCCCACCCCTTCATTTGCCTTCTCCACATGTCTCAGGAAATTTTATTATCCTATACTTGCATGCCCAGGACAAAACTCTTGAAGCTTCCTTGATTTCTCCCTTTCTCTCATCCCCACATCGAATCCATCAGCAAGTCTTATCAGTTCTCTCTCTAAAATATTCCCAACCCTCTAATTCGTGTTGAAAGAATTCAGGTAGTCACTAGGTTCTGCAGATTCTATGCCCATAACATCTCCATGGGCTGTTTTCTTCCTTCCATCACCCCGGCCCTTCTTTAGTTTAGGCGCTCGTCCTCTCTTGTCCTTACTGATCTGTCTCTGATTTTGCCTCCTTTAAAGTCATAATTGATTCATTCAAAAAATATTTATGGAGTAAATGCCATGCTTGGGAAAGAGCTCTGAACAGGGCAGATGTGATTCCTGCCTTCACGGGGCTTATATTCTACTAGGAAAGACAGACATCAAACCCACATCTGTAGGTGTGACACATGGTAGGAGAACTCCAGGGCTGAGAGGGTAAAACCTGGACAAAGCTAGCCTTAGGGGTCAAACAAGCATTTCAAGTGAAGGAATGTTTCAGTCAAAAGCTGAAGAATGAGTAGGAGGCAATCAGGCAAAGGAGAGGAAGGGGAAGAGAAGAGTATCCTATTCTGAAGAAATATCAGATGACAAAAAAATCTGGTGCATGTGATGAACTTGCTCCACACAGTTGTCAGTTTGATCTATCTTCTTTTTTAAAACATTTTTCTTAGTTTTCTAATAAAAAGTAATTCACACTCTGTGCTGGTTTGGAGCTGTTAGGCACCCCAGAAAATGTCATGTTCTTTCAATCCATCCCTATACGGACAGACCTATTGTGGGTGGGACCTTTTGATAAGGTTGTTTCAATTGAGATGTGACCCCGCCCATTCAAGGTGGGTATTAATTCTTTACTGGAGTCCTTTATGAGAGGATAAATGGCAAAGACATTTGGAGAGAGTTTAGAGAGAAAGAAAAGCCCCCAAGAGCTGCTAAGAGAACAGGAGCTGAGAGCAACAGAACCCGGAAGCAAAGGACCAGCAGACTCCAGCCGTGTGCCTTGCTATCTGAAAGAGGAGCCCCGAATGCCAGCAGCCCTTCTTCAGGGAAGGTATCCTCTTGTTGATGCCTTAATTTGGACATTTTCACGGCTTTAGAATTGTAACTTGTAATTTAATAAATCCCCATTGTTAAAAGCCAACCCATCTCTGATATATTGCATTCTGACAGCTTTAGCAAACTGAAACACACTCATTGTAGAATATTTGAGAATTACTAAAAGATATGAAAAAGAAAGTCACAGTGACTCATCATCTCACCATCTAGAGACAAGCACTGTTACCGCAAGTGCATGTCCATACACATATGCATTTTCCAAATGATTGCTCTACACTAAAAATCTCCATTGTGTTATTTCCTTTCTTAAAAATCCTAGTGGCTCCCTATTGTCTAGGAGTCCAAGTACCTTGCCCAATGCTCAGCGATAAATAACTGCTGAATGGATGACTAAATGCACAAGAGAGTGGGTGAATAAACATGTGGGAAGTCACCTGCATGTGCTCTTCCTCTTCTTCAATACCTACGTAACTCCTGTCTTCAGTTCTCAACTATCTCAAAGCCTTCTTTAAATGCTCCAAGTCTCACGTTGACTCCTGCCTTTAAAACAGATTGTACTACTCTGCACATCCTGAGCAAAGGTTAGCTGCCTTGGAATGTTGTTTTTCTATATTTATACTTGGAAGCCATTTGTGTTAAATTGCCTGTTGACAACATCATTCCATCCCTCGTTTCTCAGTTTTCTAAAGCTGCCTAACAAAGTACCAGAAACCGGGTGGCTTAACACAACAGAAATGTATTGTCTCACAGTTTTGGATGCTAGAAGTCCAAAATTAAGGTGCTGGCAGGGTTGGTTCCTTCTGGAGGCTCTGCGGGAGAATCTGTTCCATGAGTCTCTCCTAGCTGCCGGTGGCTGTCTGCAATTCTTAGTGTTCCTAGGCTTGTAGACACAACACTCCAATCTCTGCCTCAGTCTTCACATGCCTTCTCCTCTGTGTGCGTGTGTCTCTGTGTCTTCTCCTCTTCTTATAAAGGCACCAGTCACTGGATTTAAAGCTCACTCTAATCCAGTATGGCTTTAATTTATCACATCTGCAAAGACTCCATTTCCAAATATGGCCACATTCTGAGGTTATGGGTGGATGTGAGTTTTGGGGGGATCCTACGCAACCTAGTATGCCTTTTATGCTCCACTGTATCTCCAGTGTTGAAAGTCTGAGGAATACATTTCCCAGAGTCCTTTGCTAGCAGCGCTCCCAATTAGATTCCACCAGAGAGAAGCATGCACTTGAGATTTGGAATGAGAAAGAGAAGCAGAGTGTTTTTATTGCTCCTCTGGCTGCGGAAGCCCATGCAAAGCAGAGTGTTGCTCTGAAAATTACCTGCCTTGGTGCTGCAGGCAGCTGGGATCATCAATGGTGATTACCTGAAGTCCTGCACCTCCTCAGACCTGACTTTTGCTCCTCTCTGTCTCTTCCTACTTACTTGAAGTTCCCAATGCTTCTATTTTTCTGACCAAAGCCTCACTGAATTCCTTCATGGGCAAGAGCTGCACCCTACACCTTTTTGTACCCTCTAACTTGGCACAGTGCCTGGCCTGGCTTAGTTCCTTGATTCATATTTTCTGCTGATGATAACACCGGTGACATTACTGTAGACAAAATGTCTGACTTAGTGGCCAGAGCCATATTTTTAGTGATTTAATTTTTTCCTTTACAGCACTTTATTGAGCATGTGTACATTCGCACAAATATATGGAAGAGTGTTACAAGACAGGTGACTACCAGTGAGTGACGTAGCTCTCTGTGGCTGCTAGCACTGATTTTCCAGCACAATCAATCATCACTTGAATCATCCACCAATATTTCTTAGCAGTCTATTATTTGTGTAGAGCTGCATTAAGCCTTACTGGAGTCAGATGCAGGGGCAAATTTTTGGCAAACTTGTATCTACTTGCTAAGTGTCTACCATGTGCCAGGCAAGGTGCTAGGTATGGGGATAACATAGTGACCAGGAGTGGCAGCTCTCTGCCTCCTGGAGATGGCAGTCTGGCAGTTTCAATGTTTGATAGGTTTTATTAGAAAGAAGTGAGGCCAATCAGTCTCCACTCTCACCTCCACTCCCAGTGACCAGGCCTTTGGGGACTGTTCCCACGGAGTTTCCTGCTTACTGGTGGGGTGTCTAGCAGAAGGGGCTGTGAGCCAGGCCCAGTCTGGGTTCCCCTGCATGCCAGCCTCCTTCACAACAGTCAGGTTCAGCTTGGTCCTTTCAGGATCGCTTGCTTCTTGCTCAGCATCTCATCCATGGTGGGAAGCCGGCATGGCAGCCAGCAGCATCCAACCGTAAACACCAGGGACAAAGGCGAGGAGTAATGTGATTGTTGAAAGGCAGGGTTGGATGAGCTTTTACAGACGGACTGGAGCGGTTTTCTGTGCCAGGCTGCAGGGTGGAACATACAGCGGGATAGAGTAACATTTAAATACTTATTTTGGGATTTTTAAAGAAAAAGAAAAGAAATTTAAACACCCCTAAGTATCTGAAGGGCAGCAGAAAGGTGGTTAACTAATGTTTATGGAGTGTTTGCTTCAAGCTGGGCACTGCTTCATTTAATCTCACAATGTGTGGGTAGGGACTATAATGATCCCCATTTGACAGGTGAGGCAACCGAGGCAGGAGAGAATAAGCAGCTTGCCCAAAGCTGAAGAGCTGTAAGTGGTGGAACTGGGGGGTTAACCTGGGGAGTCTGATAAAAATAAGGGGAGATGTAAAGTCCCCGTCCTCTGTAACTTCTCCTGGTTCCACCTGAGAGAGTCTGACCTGGATACCTAGAGAGCAAGTGCCAAAAAGTGGTATTTGTAAGAGCGTCTTAGGTTGTTAAAGACATAAACCATTCAGGTGTGGTAAAGTTGGGTACTGAGACAAGGAGAGGAGAGGTTTTGAGACAAGTTAGATTTATTGGTTATTTGCAGTTCCTGGAGAAGTGCACAGTCCACTGCACAGGGTACTGGGAGCACAGCCCGATCGCGGCAACCACGAGGGGAAGGAGAGAACCAAGGGAAACTGGGCTGCAGCCTTTACTGGGGTCTAGGGTGGGGCATTAGCATTTGGACAATCAAGCATGTGGGTGTTTGAATTTGACACCTTGTGAAACTGGACACGGTTCTCTGGACACCAGCGTAAGGGGGACCCAGGGGAACTTATGCTCACGTTAGCAGCCGAGGGTGAGCCGTGATGGTTGGGCCAATATGATGGCATTTGGATTTGAGAATACAAAGAGGGGGTTTTAGAGGGGTGTGTGTTGTGTGTGTTTTCTGTTGTTTTTGTGACCCGAGGACATGTGGATGCTGAGGCCCCATAGCAGGGGCCATTCCTTGACTTCGACCTTTTCCCTGAAAGGTGATGTACCATCTGATGATGCCCGGCCCTCAGCAGCTCTGCATGAACTGCTGTATTAATTCAAGACATGGCATTCAGAACAGGTTGGTTGTAATGGAGGGAGAAGGGATGTAAGGGGCCAGAGAAAGAGGGTGATGGAGGGGTAGAATGGCTTCAAGTTGGTTTCCATGTGAAGGAACCACCAATCTTCACAGACACATACTGAGCCTCTCTGCAGGAGGCTAGATGGCAAAAGCCCCTTCAGAAAAGCATGTAACTTCAGAAGCTTCCCCTTGGATTTCAGCTGTCAGTGCTTCTATTCAGTTCTGCCAAACAAATGTAAGGATAGAAAAGAAGGAAATCAAGCCATTGTTATTCATAGATGACTTAATTATTTACATAGAAACTTTTAGAAATCTAGAGAAAATATTAGAACTAATAAGAGAATAGAAACAGAAATGTAAAATACCTTAGAGTAAATCTAACAAAAGATAGATAAGATCCTGTGTAAAAAATCATAAAACTTTGTGGAAAAAAGATCCATATAAATAGAGAGATATTCCATGTTTGTAGATCAGGAAACTCAATTTGTGACTATACAAGGGTTTCCTAAATTCATCTACAAATTGGGGGCTATTCCAGTCAAATCCAAGCAAAGTTTTTCATGGAATGTGACAATCTAAATCTAATAAAAGAGCAAAGGGTAAAGAATAGATAAAAATATTTTAAAGAAAAGAATCAGATGAATATTAAGACATTATAAAACTATAATAATTGAGGCAGAGTATATTGGTATGGGAATAGTCAAATAGATCAATAGAACAGAGTAAAGAACCCAGAAGCAAATCCACACACATACAAAAACTTGATAAATGAGAGAGATGACAGCAAGTTAGCAGGGAATACATGGCTTATTCAATAAATGGTGTAAAAACAGCTGGATATTCCTGTGTGGTAGATTGAGTTATGTATCTCAGAAAAAACATGCTCTTAACCTTTGCCCTGCCCTGTGCAAACCTATTATAAACAGGACCTGTTGAAGATGTTATTTTCAGTTAAGGTGTGACCAACAGAATGAGGGTGGTCTTAATGTGGGTTACTGGAGGCCTTTGAAAGAGGACCCAGAAGTCACAGAAGTCAGAAAGGAAAGGATATCACCATATGATGTGAGGCAGAGAAGCCAGCACCAGAACACTAGCTACAGACCCAGGAAAAAGCATGGTTTTGTCAATGTCTTGTTCTGGACTTCTGGCCTCTGAAGTCATGAGCCAGTAAATGCTTGTTGCTTAAGCCAAACCATTTCATGGTATTTGTGGTGGCACCTCTGGCAAACTAAGATATCATATAGAAAAAAAAGTTTGGATACCTACTTTAAATAAATTCCAAATATGCTAAAAACCTAAATGTGTTCAAACAAACTTTAAAACCTTTATAGGAAAATATGTGACTATCTTCATGACCTCAGGATAGGAAAGTATTTCTTAAATGAGACACAAAAAGAACAAATCATAAATGGAAAGACTGATAAATTTGACCAAATTAAAATTAAAAAACTTCTGCATATCAAAATATGGGAAAGAAAATGAATAGAGAAATAAAAATAAGATGTTGATCATGCATAAAAAGGAAAAAATATTAGAAACATTAAGCATACATTAAGAACTATAAATCAGCAAGAAAAATACAAAGAAACTAGGACAATTTCCAGAAAGAGAAATGAAAATGACTTATTAAAAGATACTCAACCTTCTTAAAAACTAGGGAAATAAAAATTAGAACCAGGAGGTACCATTTGACATCCACCAGATTGGCAAAAATACAAAAATATAAAAATCATTCTGCCAATTTCAAGAGTGGGAGAGGATATGGAAAAATAGGAACAGTCACACACTGCTGGGGAAAATGGAAACAGGTACAACAACACTGGAAAGTAATTTAGCCATTTTAGTCAAGTTGAAGGTGTGTGGGCTTTAGGGCTAGAGACTGTCTCCCACGTGCAGAAGAGACCTGCAGATTACTAAGTAATAGCCAGTAATCGGAAGCACCCTGACATGATCATCAACAGCCAATGGATCTGATTTGTGCTATATCATACAATGCAATACACACAGGACCGAAATCATTGGGGCAGAGTGACACGCATCTGCGTTGTGGCAAAAGGATCCTAGGTAAGTCCCACCTGCCGGAGTCCACACCTCTGTGTAGCTTCCTTCCAGCGGGTGCGGGCCGAACTTGTAACTTGATGTTGATAGAGAGAATGTGGCAAAAGGAATAGGAAGTCACTTTTCTCTGCTCTGTAACACTCGGTCTTAGCCGACTGAAGGGAGAGACTGGCTGGCCTCGGGGAAACAAGCTGCTGTGGCGTGACGTCCTCTGGAGAGCGCCTCGCGGCGGGGAGCGGTGGATCCTCAGCCACACAGCCCGAAGGGAATGAATTCTGCCAACACCGGAGTGAGCCTGGAAGCGGAGCCTCCCCCAGGCGGCCCCGAGACCGACGGCAGCCAGCCTGACACCCTGGCTGTGACCCTGTGAGACCCAGAGCAGGGGACCCAGCTGAGCCGAGCCCAGAAACGTGAGACATAAGCGGGGGTTGCTCTGAACCACTCCGTTTGTGGTAGTTTGTTGTACAGCAAGAGAAAACAGTACAAACGCGGATAAAAACACGATGTTGATAGAAATTAAGTTACAATAAAATACACGCAATGTGATACCATTGGTATAAAGCTTAAAGCATGCAAACCAATTCTATATATTGTTTAAGCTTACAAATAGACATGTAGTAAAAGTACAAAGACATGCCCTGGAATGATAACCCTGATTTCAGGAAAGCACTTCCATCTGGGAGGGAGGGGATTGTGATCAGAGAGGGACATGCAGGGGCTTTAACAGTGTATATAATGTTCTTTTCTTAAGGTGGGTCAGCATACAAGGGTGTTTCCAATAGTTTTTTCTATAACTTTTTGTATAGCTGAATTATTCCATAATTTTTTTAAACGTCTATCTTGAGCTTTAGGCTTCACTGGGGATGGCATTGTGTTGACAATGAGCTTTGTCCATTTTACATTTCCCAAAGCTGGGCTTGACAAGAGTGGGTGGGAAAGTGAAGAGTTTGTGAGGCCAAGCTGGGGATGGCTGTGGGATAACAGAGGTGGGAGGAGGTGGGAGGAGATGGGGGCAGAGGGCTGGCAAGCTCAGAGGGCCCCTGTGAGAGCCCCACCCCTCAGACATTCAGGGAACCACCCCGAGACTCAACTGCAGAGACCACTGTTGGCCTTAAAGGGGTGACCTCAGGAATTCCATAATAAGTCCTCATCAGTATCCGCAGCTTTTCCTTTGCATGAAAGGGAATAATTGCCATACACCAGCCTCAGTGTAATTGTACACTTCTAAGAAAACAGCAATTTAAAAAATAAAAACCAAAGCCTTAGCAGTTAGGCTATTAGGGAGAATCAAAGTTGTTTAAAAAAAAAAAAAGCCTTAGCAGAATGGTCTTAGGAAGAAAATTCCAGATGGTTAGATATGACTCAGTAGGAGAGGAAAATGTTTGGATTTTCCTATCATTTTTTAAGCAACTAATCAGTCTAGTCTTTTCTCCCTTTGAAGATAGCCATGATGTTTGAGAGATGTTATCATATCTTGATAATATACGGGAAACCTGAATTCAGAGAACTGGCTGAGAGGGGACTTTCCAGTGGTGTGCTGCTAGTGTTTAACAGCCATGGAGCTGGGAAGAGATGTGCAGAATCAGCTCTTTCAAAAGGCCATTTGGGTTGGCTTCAACACACCACTGACATTTCCTTCTTGCTAGGGTGGTGAGCACACGGCTGCAGCTCTCAGCCACGGGAGAGACAACCACCAGCCAGGGAGGAGCCTCCATTTAAATGGTACCTCCCAAATCCCTTTCAATTCAAAGAAGTTGAAATTTCACAATTCCACTTAGAATGTAAAAGCACTTCCATCACAGCCAAGTATTTTTAAAGGATAAGAATATATTAAACATATTGTGCCAGTTTGAATGTATTATATCCCCCCAAATGGCATTATCTTTGATGCAATCTTGTGGGGCAGATTGATTAATCTTTTTGATTAGGGTGTGACATTTTGATTGAGTGTTTCCATAGAGATGCGACCCACCCAACTGTAGGTGATAACTCTGATTGGATAATTTCCATGGAGGTGTGGTCCCGTCCATTCAGCCTGGGACTTAATTAGTTTACTAGAACACTATATAAGCTCAGACAGAAGGAGTGAGCTTGCTACAGCCAAGAGGGACACTTTGAAGAATGCACAGGAGCTGAGAGAGTAGCTGAAGCTTACAGAGACATTTTGGAGATGGCCTTTGAAAGCAGACTTTTGCTCCAGAGAAGCTAAGAGAGGACAGATACCCCAAGAGCAACTGAGAGTGACATTTTGGAGAGAAGCTGAAGACTAGAGAGGAACATCCTGGGAGAAAGCCATTTTGAAACCAGAACTCCGGAGCAGATGCCAGCCATGTGCTTTCCCAGCTAAGAGGTTTTCCGGAGGTCATTGGCCATCCTCCAATGAAGGTACCCAATTGTTGATGGACACTTTATGGCCTTAAGACTGTAACTATGTAACCAAGTAAACCCCCTTTTATAAAAGCCAATCCATTTCTGTGTTTTGCGTTCCGGCAGCATTAGCAAACTAGAACACATACTAATACCAAAATTCTTTTTGTCTAGAAAAGCCATAGAGAGCAACGATTTGTCCTCTGTGAAGAAGTCAGTGATTCGGTACTGGGGATGGAGTTCAGCTTATGTACAATACCTTTCTCATCACCATCAGCCTAGAGGGCAGTTCTCCTTGCTGACCTCAGGGAAGCTTGCTCTGGGGCTAAGTTGGGAAACTTAAGAGTTTCAAACTCCCTGGTCACTGCTCAGTTTTGTAGTCCCTCTGGAGTTTTTCAGTCTGTGGGGCATTTTCTGTGAAAAGTATTTGGGTAAAGTAACAAACAACCTTGACCCAATTGGTTTCAAAAATGAAGAAATATATTATCTCAGGTAATGAGAAGTCGTAAAGTAGATAAGCACCAAGGTTGATTAGTTGAGGAGTTCAAGAACGTCATCAAAGACCGGTCTCCCATCTTTCTGCTGTCATCCTTTGTCCTGTTCAGCTCCCCTCGTGGCTCTAGGATGGCTGCTGCATTCCAGGCAAGCACGGAAACAGTCACAGGAAGAAGAGGACCAAGTCTGCCTGTGTGGGGAAACTTTCCCAAGGGCCCCATTTGACAGAATTGGATCACATATTCCTTCTAAAACCAAACCATGTCAAGGAAACTGTAATTACTATGATTAGTTTAGAATACATCAGGATTTACTGTGAGTCACATGAAGGGTGGGGTTGGGGAGGGGGATAAAAACCCGAACAAAATTGTCATCTGCCAGCAAGGAAGAGGGTGGGGTGCCTGTCAGATAGGCAACCAACTGTCCTCCCATGGATTCTTCCAATATTCTGATTCTAAGACAATCAACTTGTACAGGTCAGTTTGGTCCTTTTGGCTGATCAGAGAATCAGACCCGTCAACTTGATCAGAAAAAAAATTAAACCGTGTTTACTACATTCATTAACCTCAAGAATAATTGATCAAAAAGTATTTGTTAAGCACCTACAGGGCATCTTGTGCTCAGAAGTCACAACTATTAGACACGAAGTCCACTGGTGTGTGACCATGGACAATGGACTTAGAACTCCTGATCAGCTGGCAGAATAAGTAAAAATTTCTTCCAGGTAAGCAAAAGTAAATACTTTAAAATATATATATGACTATGATTTTCAACAAGGGTGCCAAGACAATTTCATGGAGAAATAGTGGTCTTTTCAGCAAATGGTGCTGGGACAACTGGATATCCACATGCAAAAGAATGAAGTTGGACCCCTACTTCACACCATATGCAAATATTAACTCAAAATGTGTAAAGAACTTAAAACCACAAAATTCTTAGAAAAAACTTAGGTGTACATCCTCATCACCTTCAATTAGGCAATGATTCCTTTTTTTTTTAATTATGGAAGTTGCAAGTTTACAGAAAAATCATGTATAAAATAGAGTTCTTGCATATCACCCTATTATTAACACCTTGCATTAGTGTAGTACATTTGATACAATTCATGAAGGAACATTTTTATAATTGTACAACTATAGTCGAGAATTTACAATAGGGTTCAATGTACTGTATTGTCCTCTTTTTTTTTAAATTTTTATTCTAGTAAAAAACATACATATAACCTAAAATTCCCCCTTTTAGCCACCTTCACATTAAAATCTAGTTTTGTTAATTACATCCACAATGTTGGGCTATCATCACTACCATTCATTACTAAAACTTTATAATCAACCCAAATAGAAATTCTTCACAGGCGATGGTTTCTTATATACGACAACTAAAGCACAAGCAAGCAAAGAAAAAAATAAATTGGACTTCATCAAAATTAAAAATTTTTGTGTTTCAAGGGATACTATCAAAAAAGTGAAAAGATAACCCACAGAATGGCAAAAAAAAAATGTGCAAATTATATATTTGATAAGGTTTAGCATCCAGAATATATAAAGAAAACTTACCACTCAATAATAAAAAGACAAATACTTCAATTTAAAAACAGGCATGACTTGAACAGACATTTCTCCAAAGAAGGTATACAAAGGGCCAACAAGTACATGAAAAGACACTCAACATCATTAGTTATCAGGAAAATGCAAATCAATACCATACTGAGACTCCACTTCACACCTACTGAGATGGTTACAATGGAAAAGATGGATATCTACAAATGTTGGTGAGACTGTAGGGAAATTAGAATGCTTATACATTGCTGGTGGGAATGTTAAATGGTATAGCCACTTTGGAGAACAATTTGACAGTTCCTCAAGAAGTTAAACATAGAGTTACCATATAATCCAGGAAACAATTCCCCTCCTACATTTTTACCCAAGAGAGATGAAAACATACATCCATAAAAAAACTGGTATATTAATGTTCATAGCAGTGTTATTCATAACAGCCAAAAAGTAGAAACAAGCTAAATGTCCATTCACTGAAGAATGGATAAACAAAACGTGTTCTATCCATGCAATGGAATATTATTCAGCCATAAAAAGAACTGAAGTTCCAACACATGCTACAACATGAATGAACCTTGAAAACATTATGCTAAGTGAAATAAGCCAGGCACAAAATACCATATATTGTATGATTCCATTCACAATAAAAGTCAAGAATAGGCAAATCCATAGAGAGAGAAAGTATATTAGAGATTGTCAGAGGCTGGGGGAGAGGGAAATGGGCAGTGACTGCTAACGGGTCTAAGGTTTCTTTTGGGGTGATAAAATTTTTTCCGAAATTAGATAGTGGTGATGGTTACGCAACTTTGTGAATGCTCTAAAAACCACTGAATTGTACACTTTAAAGGAGAGAATTTTATGGAATGAGAATTTTACCTCAATAAAAAATATTAATATGACTATCTCAGGGCTTCAGGGAGGGTAGATAGGATAAAAACTATCAGTGGCTTAATAAATGTTTAGTTTGCAAAATGTATAAAAGTATTTTATGATTCTGCAATTTATACATCCCATTTTATCTCTTCTTCCTGCCTCCTTGCTTCAATTGACTTATTGTGGATACCAGTGGTTCTTAACTCTGGCTGCACATTTGCACATTTTAGAGTCACCCAGGTAACATTTCCATTACCCCCTCAAATTCCTTCATGTCCCTTTGCAATCAATCCCTTCCCTGTGTATTAGATGCAGCATGTTGGAATACTCTGCAACATTAAAAAGCATGTCCTTGAGCAATATATAAGGAAATGGAGAAAAAAACTTACTATATAGAAAAGCAGAAAAAATTATCTAGGTAACGTAATCTTAATTGTTTAATTTCTTTTTATATATGTGCATGGATATATAAATCTCTCCATAAAGGTGTACCTGTGTAGGAAAAAACAGTGGCTATCTCTGTGGGAATTACAAGAGATATTAATTTTCTTCTTTATATATTTTTTGCATTTTCTAGTCAGCCTACAAAAATAAATTACTTCTACAATGAAAATAATAATGAAATTTACAAAATAGTGATCTATGGGACAAGTGATGCATGAGGAGCCTCAGGGCCAAGTTCCCCTCCTCTGAGAGGTTCCAGGCCTGCTATAAATCCAGCCTTCTGATCCCACACAGAGGTTGTTGGCTCGTAGCAACTGTTATTGCCAAAAGAGATTAATAAGACGGTATTGACTTTACTGAGATTGATATAAAAAAATATTGACCCAAGAGAGGAAAATACTGGAGAAGAAGAATCAAGGTCTTTTATTGCCTGGAAGGGAATAATAAACCTTCCTCTTCACTGAATATCATATTCGGTTGTCTATTGTTACAGGCACTTGCACATCCAAAGGCAGAGATGGCACTTCCCTGCAAGCACTATTAGAGGCTTGAATTCAGGGTCTACCACAAGGGGAAGATAACCCAGTAGGCAGAGAATAAACACAATCCATAGTCTCTATATAGGTAAATAAATAAATAAATAAATATGCATATATATTTATAGAAAGAGAGAGAAGAGAGCTGAGACAGGATCGTGACAGTGGGGGTCTATTCATGCTTGGTTTCAGTACCTTTTGATTTAATAGAATCCTAATTTAAAATGTTAAGACATACCTTCCAAACAGCTCAAAAAGACCAAAATCAGCTGAGACCAGCCCTGGGTCTCCAAACTATATAAACTGATTCAGGCTCTCTCAGAGCCAGCACATTGGTCACTTGGGCTTTTGGCAATTTCTTGGGACAAATAAAATTGCGGATGACTGCAAATGACTGCAGCTGGAATGCTTTTTCCTACATTTTTCTCAAATAGAAGAAGAGGATATAATAATAGGTTGGTTGAACCATCATTTGAACCAACAACTTTTTTTTTTCCAGGGTGTTCTGGAATGGGTTTTATTATTGGGACAACATAACGGGTTGGAATTAGTTTCAAGTTAATCTATTTCCCTGGTTTGGATATAAGATCAGTGTCAGTTTTCCATTTTTGCTTAGCAAACCTCTCCAAAACGTAGAGGCTTAAAACAGTCATCGATTTTCTCACAATTCGGTGGGTTGGCAGTTTGGGCTAGATGGAGCTAAGACAGCTCACATTGTGCTGCTGGGCTCACTCACAGGTCTGGGGCTTTAGCTAAGGTGGCCTCCCTCTCCGAATGTTCTTTCATCCTCTAGAAGGCACTGCAATCCAAAAGGGGGAGAGTAGAAGCTGCAAGGCCACTTGAGGCCCTGGCTGAGAATTCACACAAGGTCTCCTAGGCACATTCTAGTGGGTAAAGCAAATCACAAAACTAGGACAGATCCAAGCCCTGAGGAAATAGACTCAACTTTTTGAGGGGAGGAGATGCAAACATCTGTGGCTGTTTTTAATCTAAAAGACACACAGCCTGAAGAGAACATGGAGAAGCCGAAATACCAAAAGCTTTGGAATCTGATTTCCCTGTCTCCAAACCATGGCCTGTCATTGGCTGTGACTCTACATTTCCTCCTGGGGATCCCTACATCTCTCTCTCTCTCTATGCTCTCAGAGGAATGTCAATAATAGATTTCACTACTAAGAAACTGGCTCATCGATGTTGAATCCCTTAGAATGCTTTCAGCAATTAGAAAACAAAATCCTGACCCAAGTAAGTACTGAAGTAGGAAAACTCTAGTGGTAGCTACTTCAGCAGCTTAACAATGCCATCAAGAACCCAGATTCCTTCCCCCTTTCTGCTCTACCATCCTTGATATGTCTTTTTCATCCTTGGGTAGTGCCCCTTATGTTTGGTTGCAAGATGTCTGCCCCAGTTCCAGCCATCACATGCACATGTGACAATGTTCATCTCGTCTTTGGACCACTTCATTTTTTTTTTTTCAATATTTGAATGAAGGAAACTTTCCTTGAAGTGCTGGCAGAAGCCTCCCCCTTCATTAGTCTCAAATGCATTGTGTGCCCTTACCTGTACCAGTCAATGGATTACCCTATTGACTCAGATTTGTCAGAACCCACCTCTGGGATAGGGAATGGGCCCAGAGATCACCTGAAACCCAAGGTCAGGAAGAGGTGAGTAGACATGGAAATAAAGTTGGGTTCTTTCAGGAAACAGCAAGAGGCAAGGCTTTTGGGGAGGCAGAGAAACCACTGTTTTCCAGCATAGTTTAGGCCCAATATGTTTGTTGAATTTACTGTCCTTGGATGTTACCGGGGATTAAATCACATCTCTCACAAAAGGCACGCTCAGGTGCCAACCCCTGGTCCCTTTGGCATGAACCCATTTGTAAACAGGACCTTTGAAGATGTTGGTTAAGATGCCCAAATAGAATGAGCGTGGGCCTTACTCCAATATGGTTTGTTCTTATAAGCAAAGGAAATTAGACACAGAAAAGGAGCCGTGGAGAGCAGCCAGAGGCTGGAAGTCAACAGAACCCTGCAGAGAAAGGAGAAGATGCCACCATATGTGTTAGAAGACTCAACTTAAGGTCTAGGACCAGGAAGAGGGATTTATATAGAGCCAAATGAATAATTTGACGTTGCATGGGCATTCTTGTTCTTCAAAGTAACAACTTCTAAGGAATATCCCACTGGCGTCCTTCCTCCCCAGGCCCTTCCTTCTGCCCTGATGCCTCACCCCCTCCTCCCTACATACAGTCTCTTCTGTTTACCCACTGCCACTTCCTATTCATTTCTCATGCAGAGCTGAACTTCTGTTTTGTTTGTTTCTTTGTTTTACCACAAACCTTTCCTTTGGATCTAATCTTCCATATCCCAGGTATTTTCCTAAACAGAGTTACCTTCCTAAGAGAAACTCTGGGGCCAGCTGTTAGAAAGGTAAAATTTCACCTTGATACAGGCACTTAGAGTAGGGAAAATCAGTGTGGTTGGGAGAGACCCCAGAGGACCTCGAGGAGGTGGAAGTGAGGCTGGCCCTAAGAAGTGAGCTGTATCCTGGTGATGAGAGGCAGGGAGGAGCTCCTTGCTTGCCCAGAACTGGGAGGAGACTGAGTTGGTTGAACTGGGAGGAGACTGAATTGGGTTTGCATTTGTAAATAGAGGGAGATGAGTTTGGAGGAGCATTTTGCCATTGGTGTATGGGGTAGGCTCTGTGGCCCATCAATGCCCATTTTCCCTTTTTTCTTTGCCGGTGTAGCTCCTGAGCTTTAGATATTCCAACCTCTTGGGCTGGGTGTGATCTTGCGAATTCTGGCCAATGGGATGCAGTGGAAGCAGCGTATGTCCCTTCAAGGCTGTGCCATTAATGGAAATGAGCGTGATTTTCCAATAAAAAGAACCAGGGCTCCGGGAGAAATGGGGGATGCTACGGCTGGGAGAGGAGAAGTGCAAGATGAGCCTGCAATACCTTGCTGTGCCAGAAAGTAAGGAAGTGCTCAAAGAATGAAGGGGCATGTTAAAAGGAGTCCCACTGGCTAAATCCATGATAATTTGAGCAACAAAGTAAATAATGACAGTGAATGAATGTAACCCATAGAATAAAATAAGAATACACCAGTAGATTCTAATATAAATAAATAAAATAAGGTGGGGGGGAGAGGGAAAACCTTTTCTTTATACTAGAATTTCATCTAATAAATATAGAAAGAATGATGGAATTAAAAAAATCAATCTCAATTTGACAAGCGCCACAGTAATAGATGTTTCAGGCAAGAATCAATAATGGGCAGTAAAAGTAGGGGGTGAAAGTGTAAAAATCAGGATATCTACGTACTCTCAAAGTTCTCTTCCCACAAGATATTTATTAGTTACAAAGGGAAACTACTAACTTTACAATGGAGAAACCTGGCAGACATCACCCTGACCAAGTGATCAAAGTTAATATCACCAATGTCGGGACAGACGGTCATTGCGTGCCTTCCAGTAGGATGCTCTGGGAAGGACTCACCACCTCTGCAAAAATGCATCGCCTGAATCTAGTCACAAGGGAACATCAGACAGACCCAAACTGACCTGCGCTCTTCAAAAATGTCAAGTTCATGAAAGACAAAAGTCTAAAGAACTGTTTCAGGTTAAAGGAGACTCAAGACAGTGGTCAACGAATGCAATGAGCTATCCCAGCTTGAATCCTGGACCAGGAAAGTTGGTTTTTTCCTTTTCCTAAAAAGGACATTAGAGAGACAATTGATAGAATTTTAAAACAGTCTGTAGATCAGCCAGTAGTATTATGTCAGCGTAAATTTCCTGATTTTGATCATCGTAGGATGGCTATGTAGGAGTGTCCGTATTTTTAGGAAATGTTATGTACTGAGGTATTTACAGGTAAAGGGGCATCATGTCTTCAACCTATTGTCATATGTTTCAGGATTAAAAAAACAGAGAAGAGAGAGAATGAATGATAAAGTGAAGGTGGTAAAATGTTAATGTTTGGAGAATGTGGATGAAGGGTTTATGGGGGTTCTCTTACTTTTGCAACTTTTCTGCAGGTCTGAAAGGACTGTGAAATAAAAGATGTTGTTTCTGGTCTTTGAAGCAATGGACATTTTCCCCCCTCGCCTCACCCCTCCTCACAGTCCGGGAGATGACACAACATGAACAGTCTCTTGACCCTAGAGTGGTGGATGTGTCCTGTGGATGGTGGCACTGCCCTCCCAGCCCTATATGCCTTCCTCCACTGTTATGGGAGAGGGAAATCATTTCATGAATTGTTGGTGCCCTGCAATGGGGGGCTCTTGGGTGTAGGTACGTGTCCTGCACTAACAACACAGGCAGGAAGAAGGAGGGCTGGAGGGAGGTGGCTGGCTAGGAGCCTATTGCATTACTCTGGTTACAGATGTCGAGGGCATGGAAGATGGGGTAACGGTGAAAGACGGCAGAAACCGCTCACGTGGGGCAATTTAGAATAGGAGAACAACCTGAGGGGTTGGCAGGGTCCCAGGAGTCTCTAGGGGAGACGTGCCTATTTAAGAAGCAGAGAAAAAAGGCCCCAGGGAGAGGAGAGATGTTCCCATTCACAACCTGCTGGTCACGTCTGCATATGGCTGCCCCAGCTCCAGATAGCAAGACTATGTGTGGTTGTAAGTGAAGAAGGGCAGAGAACTAGGGACCCTTCAGAACTGAGGGGGAGATCATCACATGCTGCTTAGTGGGGTGCATAAGATGAAGCAAAAATAATAACAATAGTCACACTCACAGTACAATAACATTTACTGAGTACTAATTAAATCCCTGGGACTAGTCTAAGTGCTTCATACCTATCAACTCATTAAATCCTCACGACGACGGTATTATTCCTATTTTAGAGACGAGTAAGCTGAGGCACAAAGAGGCTAAGTAACTCATCAACAGTTGTGTGCTAGTAGCGGAAACAAGCTTCAGTCTGGCTCAGGGTCCCCCTCAAACTTCCAGGGGCAACTCTTTGATCCCCCTTCTCTCCTGTCCTCTTTTCTTCTCCTTCTTTCTCACCAAAAAGGTTTGATGCCTGCAGAGGCAAAGTGGTAACAAATGGGCTCCCTCCAGTGTGGTGCAGATGTGCACCCCAGCATCAATCCAGGCAGGGCAGGAGAGGGATGGAGGGTAGAGAACAGTAGTGTTGGCTGTGACCTGTTGGTTGGAATGGCTCTGGTTCCTAGAAACTGTCAGGGTCAGTCCATCTGATGGAAAAGGGGATGGCTGGCCCAAAAGGGCACCATTGCACTTTGCTGGTTGTGGAGTTCATGTGCTGCGGGTGTGCGGGAGGCCTCTGGGTGGCGGAGTGGATGGGATTGAATGCCTGGGGTCTGTTCTTGCTCTCAGCCCACCTCACAGTCCCTCCCACTCAGAACTGTGAGGTGAGGATGAGAGGAGGTGGGGAAAGGGGTGGGCAGAGGAAGTTCTGTCCATAAGGGTCTCTGCTCATTTTGTTCTGGACTAAAGGCCTTTTCATATTTCAGAAGTGATTGGCAACGAGTCCCAGAAATGCCTGAAACAGGAAAAAGGGAAAGCGATTTTTTAAATGCACTTTCAAACCCTGAGACTCTACTGCTGGCCAGGAGACATGCAAACCTTTTTAATATGCTTAAGCTGGATCCACTTAAATGGAAACAGCCTACAGTATTTTTAGCTGCTGCACAATCGAAGTAAAAAAGAAGGGCGGGGGGCAGAAGGGTTGTGTTTTTTCTTTTTTTCCTTTCCTAGTTAGAAAGGAGAATGAGAAGAGAAATACTCATTACCCCTGAGCTGAGCCCCTGCAGGAAGAAAGGAAAACACCCAAGAGTCCCTGTTGGCTCCTCCTCTGCCCTAGACGGGATTTAAACCCAGCGAGGGAAGCAGAGGAGAGAAGAGAACCAGGGGCAGACTGAGCTCCCAGGGCCCATCTCACAGGTGTTGGAAGCAGTTCCCAGCAGCCTCCAAGGTAAGGGAGCCCATCCCCGAAGGCTAAACCTGTGGGACGGAGGGAGGTGGTGAGATGGGGATGAGCTCCAAGGCTGAAGCCCATGGCTCCTGAGCCTCAGTTCCTCAGCCTGAAAAACTAGATCTGAATTAGGAAATACTTCCAGGGATGTGAGCCCTGTATCCTTAGCCAATTTTATACTCCATTAACAATAGGACTAAGTACTGTCGCCTTCTTACCTGGTCAAATGCAGTCTTGTGTTGTACAGGTGTTTCTACCTGGAACAATACATTTTTTTATGTGTAATATTTCCTTTAAGTCAAGCACATCCTTCTCATCTTTATTTCTTTGTTAGTTTCTTTACAATGTCAAAGGCCTCTATTTTGGTAATTTCTTATATCTTGCTTTTTTAAATCCTAAGATGGAAATTTCATTTTAGTTGTGATAAGGAAACTATTATAACTTTCTCTTTTCTGGATTTTGTGTCTACCAGTTAAGGTAATGTTTGCAAAATAATTTGAAGAACTTTGAAGTTTATTCAAATGTTTTACTTGTACAGATTTTAATTCTTATTTGTAAGAGGGCAATTTCTTCTTTTTCCCAAATTCCTATACTATTACCCTCACAATGCCTCAAAAAAAATTTCAAAACATATCAAGAAATGGTATGGAGGACTAGTTTTTCCTTCCCTCCCTCCATACCCCGCTCTCTCCTCCCTGCCTCCCTCCCTCCCTTCCTTCTTTCCTTCTTTTCTTTCTTTCTCTCTAGATAAGAGGAGATCTGGGGAAAGGAGGGAGAAAGAATGAATGAGAATAGACAGGGTTTCACTTAAATGCATGAAACTTGAGTTGCTCATATAAGCATTAAGTAAAGAATAAGTTCCAATGTAAAAATAACAAACCACCCACATCTGGACATGTGTTCAGCATGGTGCTTAAAATCCTCTGGGTTCTGGAGGAAGCCAAAGTGTCACCAGGTATTAGGTGACCTGCACAGTCAGCGCTACAGATGGGTAGTTGGCAGAGCAAGCATCCTCATGGAAAGCATCAGTGCCATTTGGCATTCTGCCATTGTCGGAGACTCAGAGTCAAGGTGATGATGTTGGGAGAAGGAACTCAGAAAGAAGCCAAGAGTAACAACATTGGTATCATTTTTCCCAGGGAGGAGGGAAAAAAAGCACCTGGCATCCTTTAATACAACTTTGAGTCCTGCTATGCCCCCAAGTTTCTGGGCAGCAACTGACTCCTGAAGGAGGGAAAATATGACAGGATGACTTGAAATCATCTTGTGGCTTCTGGTTTCCATTCCAGCCCTGTTCTGTGGTTTGAAATATTGGGTAGACAGAGGTCTGTTCCTTACAAGATGCCTGAGGAAATCGTGCCCAGGCCCAGTGGAAACTCTTGTCCATTCACCGCTCATTCCAAAGCCTTGGCTCCTGTGAGGTCTGGATATAGACGTGATATCATGATTTAGGTTCTGCGGCAGCATCTGGAGCCCCCGGCCTGTGAGCTGATGAAGCTAAGATCTCAGGCCTGACCCCCTGGGTGGGCGGGGGCTCTGCTCGGTTCCACCACAGTAGCCTCCCTGCTCTGCCAACCAGCCACCGTCTGAAAATGAGCTGTTGGTCATTAGTGACCAGTGTGGGAGGGGTGGGGTGGGGTGCTGAAAATCCTTGGGAATGATCAAGGTCTCTTAAAGTTATTTCAATATGTGGAAAACCACACGTTAAACCAAAGAAAGGGATTGCAACTTTTCATCATGTGCCTTTCTTCATTATCATTCATTTGAAGCAGAGGCGGTCATCAGAGCCCCTCATACCCATGGGGAATAGGACTAGATGTGCATAAAGTAATAGTCATTCTGAGATCGGGTATTTGCTTTGACATGGGGGAGGAAGGGCTCTGAATTTATTAGGCTGTTGGTCTATTTTATCTTCTTATTGTGCGTGAGCCTAGGCCCCTGGAAGCTAAAGGAAGGTGTTTCTGAGAGAAAGTAATTCATTCCTGAGGGTAATGTAACATTTTTGTTCAATGTTCAGGAAGAGATTTAAAGTGCTCAGCACAGAGCCTGATATGTAAGTGTTTAGAAAATGGTAGCTACCATTATCACCCATTTGAGACTTTGCAAGGCAGATCAAGAGTTGGTTGACAAAACAAAGCCACAAAACAAGCCCGTGGCCACCCGTGAGAAAGTACCAAATGCTGAGGCTGGGTCAGGGAGGTGATCCTTCATCTTTTCTAGCCTATTTGGAAAGAGTTCTTTGGGAAAAGGGTTATTGTATGGTGGTCTGAGAGTCATTAACAAGGATTTCTTGGGGATTCACTGGATGTTTCCCACCGAACTAGGAGAGTGGGGTACAGAATGATGCCACAGTGTGACCATATCAAGCCTTATCATACACAAAAAAACAATTTTCCATTCTCATCCATACCTCACTGTCTTGTATCCCATAGGGAACACCTGTGCAAAGAGTTCAAAGTCACAGTGAAGAGGAATTAAAATGTTCACATGCACTTGGTTCAACTGGGGTTTATCCTAAGAGATACAACACTACCTAGTACATCATATGCTTTCGCATCCTTTACTAGGTTCCTAGGGCTGCCTTAACAGATTACCACAAATGGCGTGGCTCAAAACAACAGAAATTTATCCTCTCCCAGTTTGGGAGGCAAGAAGGCTGAAATCAAGGGGTCGATAGGCCATACTCCCTCTGAAAGCTCTAGAGAAGAACCCTTCCTTGCCTCTTCCAGCTTCTCGGGGACCCCCGCAATCCTTTGTGCTCCTTGGCTTGAGGCTGCAGCGCCAGTCTCTGCCTGTCTCCACGTGGCCTTCTCTGTGAGTCTGTGTCTCTACCTCTGTGTGTCCTCTCTTCTTTGGGGCCCACCCTAATCCTGTATGACCTCATCTTAACTAATTACATCTGCAAAGGCCCTATTTCCAAATAAAGCCACATTCTGAGGCTCCGGGTAGACACTATTCAAACTCAGTGCCCTTACTGAAGGAGAAACAGGTGCAGAGGTGAGATCGTCCCTAAGGTCTCCAGTCAACTTAAGCCGGGACAGATTCCTCAGGCACCTGAGAATACATTCTCTTGCACAAAGTACTTGGGTCAGAACACCCCAGGGTCACCCAGGGCCCAGGTTGTAGATTAGTGGCAAAATGTGCCCCCAAGAGAGTTTGGGGAAGAAGTGACAAACTTGCGAGGCAACGTTTGTGACATGGATGTATCCCTAGCTACCAGCCTCCCTCACTCTACTTCAAAGTTCATTGACGTCCACCCTATCATTTGGGGACAGAATACCTAAGTGTCTCCACTGGAAACCCATAATAATACAGCTTTTCTAAAACCCAAAGCAATGTTCTCATTTGCCTGTGGTTAATGCTCAAGGCAAGATGAGGTAATAAGGCAGAAAAGCTCTGAATTTAAGTATAAAGGTCTGTAATGGTGGGCAGAAGTTGGCTATAGCAAATGGTATTTTTTTATTCTTAACTTAGGATTTTTAATACACACAGATACACAAAACCCAGTGGCTATTTTTATTTAAGTCACAAAATATTACTTTGGCCAGGACTGTGCTATGAGACTGGGGATGCAGAAGGGATCAAGACAGTCACGGCCACTGCTATCCCTGAGCTTAAAGAGCTGTCTGGGCTGGGAACATGCCTATAGACTCGAGAGCTGTCAGTATTTGGCTGTAAATTAAAGCCCGGGGGTGGGGGTGGATGCAGTTACTAAGAGAGAATGCACAGTGCAGAAAGGCAGAACAAGGGGGACCCTCCATCCAGCACTTGGTCAGCAGCACACACCCCAATGAGCATTGCTCACAAAAAGCAAAACGAGGAAATGTGCCTCCACCTCCCACCTTCCCATACTCCCCAACGCCCCTCCTCCAGTCAGAATTGAAGGTGAGCTCACAGCGGCACTGGTTTCGGGCCAGGGACCAGGCACACGTTTTCCCTGCGTGTGCACCCCCATTACCTCACATATTCCATGGGAAACTTTTCCTCAAAAGAATAATCATCACTGTTCAGAAACCTCTCATCCTGCATTTTTCTTGCTGAACATTTGGTGCCCTGTCTCCTGTTCCCCACCTCCCCACTCCCCAGTGTCTGTGGTCTGCCATTCATACTAGAGTCGGTGGAGTCATCTCTTCCCTTACGCTGGTAAAAAAGGGACGTCTCTCCCGCCAAGTGTTGCAGAGAGAGCCAGAAGGCTTCTCTTCTCGCTCATTACACTTGACAGAAGTGCTGGATTTTGGATTGTCTCTCCTCTCATCTTTTTGAGCAATCACGCTGCCCAGCAAAATCTGAGATTGATGGAAGTGATCCGAGAGGCTGTAATTTGCAAGGACATCTCGTTACAATTCAGAATGACAGGGTACACAGATGACAGGGTACATGGAGGGCGGGTCCCTGGGCTTCTGGGGTTTTTCATATTCCAGGCTTCAAAAGCAAACAGTGAGACTGGGCTTTGGGCAGCTTTGCTGTGGTTTATGGCAAGAGTCTGTGGCTTTTTTGCATTCATTTGGAACTTTTTCTGAGAGCCATCTGCATGCGGTTCATTTCTTGGAGAATAGGGTGGGGGCAGGGGCTGGATGGCAGGAGTGAGTAGACAAGTCTGCTTCTGTAGCTCTACTGCTGCCTGGAAAGGGAATTTATACTGTGGAATCTTGGGTGCTGCCATGTATGTGAAATGAATAAGTGTGACTGTGAAAGGCAGAAGCATCTGGGGGCCAATGGCTCAGGTTTTGGAGACTGCAGCCCTGGGTTTGAATCTGTAGTCTTGCACTCATTAGTTACCTAATCTAGGGCACATTGCTTGACGCCTCTAAGCTTCAGTTATCATTTGGGGGGTTAACTGGAGAACATGTGTGTGACTGTTTTACGATTGGCTGAACTTTCAGGAAATATTATTTTTATCCTACGCCTGCCATCCAACTCACTCTACGGCTGCTCCCCACCTCCCCCGCCCCCTGACAAATGTCAAGCAGATCCCAGGGTTTTTCTGGTTACCTTTGGTATTAGAAGAGAATTGCTTTTATGAAAAGGTAACTCCATTTCAACACGAGAGCTCCAAACTCTTGTCTGGTCCACCCCCAGCTCCCTGTAGACAGACAGCGGGGAAGGGGACCTCGGTGTGCCTGGCCGTTTCCTTTCTCACTTCTCCCTCACTTGTGTCTCTGCCTCTGGCTTCACTGGGTTGCAGGTGCAGTGAGGCAGGGAGACGGGAGTTTGGAAGAGAAGAGGGAGGGGCGTTTCATTTGGCTGGGGGCTCATGGAGTTCTCTGCCGAGGTGCCTCCAGCAAACGTGAGGGGCAATTTAGGTCTCTTGTGGTCTCAGTTTGTGAGTGATCAAAGACTGTGCCATCCCAGATGGGGGCTGGGGCACTAGAGGAAATGGGCTGAGGAGAGGGGCAAAGGACCACACGACCTCCTGGTGGCAGAGGAGGCAAAACCTAAGGGCCTAAAATTTATAGAGTAGACCAGATGTTACTAGTGTTTGGGGCAGGGAGCTGGGGGTTGGGGTTTCAGGGTGGGGGGTGGGCGGTGAGGAGTGATGGTGATGGTAAGGGGTGTGATTGCTCAATGAATACAGTTTCTGTTTGTGGTGATGAAAAACTTCTGGATGGTGGTGATGGTAGCACAACATTGTGAATATAATTAATGTCACTAAATTGTACACTGAAAAATGGCTAAAATGGCAAATTTTATGTTACATATATGTTGCCACAATAAAAAAGCAATAAATTAAGAACAAACAAACAAACAAACAAACTAAAAACCCTAATGACCTGCCCTGGCCTGGGTTGCCAGGCTACTCACGCACTGACTGATTTGAGGAAATGACTGAAACCCCACCTGTGTATGACTCGGGTCCCTGGATCAGTCCCAAGATCAATCTCCCCTGGGTCCTGTCCTTAAGAGGCTTACAGCCTAGTAGGGAGATAAGAGCCATACACAGTTAACTATAATCAAGGTAAACCACCTAGAGACCAACTGAGAAGGACCAGCACATTTCTCTGAGCTAGTTTCAAGCTGGGGTGAGGTGGGAGGTCATGAGAGAAGTCTTCATGGAGAAGGTATTTTTACTAGAAAGTCCTACATTTTGCTGGCTCGTAAGCAGGGGTCGAGTGAGAAGGACACTGGTCCTAAAGTTGGTGGACCGAGCTGCATAGCTGTGTTACTCAGGACAATTTGCGCAGCCTCTCGAATCTCAGCCTCCTCTGGTGTGTGAAGCAGTGAGACGTAGTGTGCCAAGCATGGACTCTGGAGTCAGACTGCCCGGGTTCAAATCCTGCCACTCTTAGCTGAGCACCTGTGGGCCAGACATTTAAGGTAGCTGTGCCTCGGTTTCCTCTTCTGTAAAATAGGGGTAATAATAATATAAGCCACAAAGGGTTGCTGTGAGGATTGAATGAGTTGATGTATGTAAAACAGTTAGCATAGCACCTGGTACATAGCAAGTACTCCTTGTGCAGGAATCATTGATACTAATAACGGGAGGATAATTTTAGGGCTATTGTAAAAATGAGTGATTAGTGGGATCAAAGCCTGGCACACAGTAGGCCCTCAATTCAAGATCGCCATTCTTCTTATTTTTAAAGTGCAGGGCAATCTAGAATAAAAAGTGAAGAAAAAGGCATCCCAGGTAGCATGAAGAGTGCAAGCAGACAGGAGGCAGAAATGTGCAATGTGTGAGGAAGGAACAGAAAAAATTTAGTTCAGCTCCTCAGGAGATATAGGATGAATTCTCTCTGCTGATTTCTCAGTAGACTATGTGGACTAGAATCCATGAAAAAGGCCAATTTCCTTAAACAAAGCTGCATGGCTTTCTTTTGTGCTTTCTCTGGACACAGGCCTCCTGGAGGGCCTGCCTCCTTCTCTCCAAGGATGAGTCTCCAGGGGATGTTCTGCTTCTCCCTGGGGCTCCTGTTCGGCTCTGTGCTCCTGGTGGCATCAGCCCCAGCCATGTCGGAATCTCACGGCTGCAGCAACAAGGAGCAGCAGGTCACCGTCAGCCACACCTACAAGATCGACGTGCCCAAATCTGCCTTGGTCCAGGTGGAAGCTGACCCTCAGTCCCTCGCTGATGATGGGGCCTCTCTCCTGGCCCCAGGGGATGCTGGAGAGGAACAGAACATCATCTTCAGGCACAATATACGCCTGCAGACACCACAGAAGGACTGCGAGTTGGTGGACAGCATCCAGGACCTACTGGCCCGAGTGAAGAAGCTGGAAGAAGAGATGAAGGAGATGAAGGAGCAATGTAGTGTACAGCACTGCTGCCAAGGAGCTGCTGGTGAGCTCACCATCTAGTATTCATTCAGCAAACCTTTAATGAGCATCTATTTTGTGCCAGGTGCTCCATCAGCTACACGAACGCTCTGAGTCTGGTGCATTCCCACCTCTCGCTCTGGGTTTCCCCTGAGGGACCATGTCCCTACTGTTTATTCATTGTCACTAGCAACAGGGACATCTGGGAGCCTGAGTAGGGAGGGACTAGAGACTCTTGAAGAGAGTTTAGATTCCCAGATTAATGCTTGCAGGTGAGAAAGTTCCCAGGGGCTGCTTTACCTGTGGACCCAGTCTGTACTCAAAGGGGAAGTAGTGGGGAAGTAGAGGAGAGATGGGGGATTTGGAGCTAGACAAGACAGGGTTCAAATCCCAGTTCTGCCACATTTTAGCTATGTGACTTGAGCAAATTCTTGGTGACTTCAACTGCCCAACGAGAATAATTCTCTCAACCAGTATAATTCTAAGAATTAGAGACAATGTACATAAGATTCTTGGCCCACAGTAGACAGTCAAGCAAATCGTAACTATTTTATTAGTTAAGAAGCACTACAATTTGTTTTTATAAATAGTGAGGGTTCCCTCCCCCGAATTTTTAAAACAAACTGCCCAGGCTGATCCAAATGATAATGAATGGTACTTGGCTTAGACTTTTATGCCTGAAGGAATTGCTATTGTCAAGAGCGCCATCTATAGGCCAGACACAGAACTAGGTACTGGGGTCCCCTCGGGAATAAAAAGCAGAATAGGCATTTCTGCCCAGGAGCTTCTACTTTGAAAGTGCTTTTAGAAAGGCAAGAGGGTGTTCTGAGAAGTAGGAGGAGTTGGGGCTGGAGAGGAGGGGACTGCGCTGACTGACAGGAGCATTGGAGCAGAAGGCAAATGCCTCTTGCTGAATAGGCTCAGAGGGGCTGACTGACCTGTGGGGCATCTGGTTAATTCCTTCTCCCACCCTCACTCCCCATAATTGGGACTGGACTGTTTCAAAGCTTCTGCAGGTGGGCCTGCCACCAGGTTCCCAAGGGTTTTAATTCAGGCTCATTTCTCAGACTTGGCTTGGTCCAGCTCTATCCAGCACAACCCTCACTCTTATCTGCCTCCCAAGGGAGTCAGGCGACATCCAGGCTGGACCATTTAAGGACTTTGCAGAGAAAGGTACTAAATAAACAACACCCTTCAGAGGGGAAGGAACCGGGAGAATTCATATGAGCGCTTGGGGATGAGAAGGGAAAAGGGGGCATCACGAAGTTTTTCAGAGAAAGGTGGAAAATTGTCGATTTCACAAGTCACGGAGTTGCTCGGGTTGAGAGGGTGGAACTGTTTCTCCATTATGGAGCCCCACCCTGCCTCCAAAGAAAGAACCGTGCCAGACCCCAGAAATCACCAGCCTGCTCTTACGGGTCTCCAAGAACTCGCGATCCCCACCCCTGACCCCTCGATCCTCAGCCTACTGTTTTCCCTTCCCCTCCCCAGATGTGAGTCGCCTCTGCAGCGGCCACGGGACCTTCTCCCCGCAGACCTGCAGCTGCCACTGCGAGCAGGGCTGGGAGGGCGCCGAGTGCGAGCGGCCCGCCTGCCCCGGGGCGTGCAGCGGCCACGGGCGCTGCGTGGACGGGCGCTGCCTCTGCGACGAGCCGTACGTGGGGGTCGACTGCGGCTACCCCGCCTGCCCCGGGAACTGCAGCGGGAACGGCGTGTGCGTGCGCGGCGTCTGCCAGTGCCACGAGGACTTCATCTCGGAGGACTGCAGCGAGCGGCGGTGCCCCGGAGACTGCAGCGGCCACGGCTTCTGCGACACGGGGGAGTGTTACTGCGAGGAGGGCTTCACGGGCCTCGACTGCGCCAAGGGTGAGGGCGGACATTCGCCTCGGCCCGCCTGTCTTTCCCCCCATGCACTGTGGACTCTGCACCGTACCATTTAACCCTCAATTATACACTGCCTTATGAGGGGGTTTTCAGTCACAGTCACCTGGAAGGCTTGTTAAAACACAGATTGCTGGGCCCCACCCTCAGAGTTTCTGATTTGGAAAGTCTGGGGTGGGCCCCGATAATTTGCAAGTCTAACAAGGTGCTACTGAAGCTGCTAGTCTGGGGACCCCACTTAGAGAACCACTGGTCTTGTGTGATCTAATGACTGTTTATGTGTGTGTGCGTGTGTGTGTGTGGGGGGGGGTGGATAGAGAATTGGGGAGGGGTCAGTATTACCTCCCAAACAAGTAATAACTTCTGGAGGGTTAAGAATGGGGCCTCATACAGGCTTTGGTCCTCCACAGTCATCATCACATGTTAAGTGTGTAGTAGATGCTCAATAAGTACTTACTGGCTATGGATTCCTTCCCCTCTTTGCCCGCCCTCTCCACCTTTCTGCCTGCAGTGGTCTCCCCTCAGGGCCTGCAGCTGCTCAGGAGTACTGAGGATTCCCTGCTGGTGAGCTGGGAGCCCACCAGCGAAGTGGACCACTACCTGCTCAGCTACTACCCCCTGGGGAGGGAGCTCTCTGGGAAGGAGATCCAAGTGCCCAAGGAGCAGCACAGCCAAAAGATCCTTGGTTTGCTGCCGGGAACCAAGTACATTGTCACCCTGCGCAATGTGAAAAAAGAGGTTTCCAGCAGCCCGCAGCATCTGCTTGCCACCACAGGTGAGGAAGCAGCCAGATGCCCCGGGTTTCCCAGAGAAGTCCCCATTTTAAATGTTTTCTCCTATTGTCCCCACAAATATTCTTCTACTAGTCAGGCCATTGCCCTGATTTGGGCTTCGGTTTGATTGGCAGCTGCAATCCTAGTTTCCAGAGAAGAGTCCCAGTTCTCTCTTCCCTCTCCCTGCTCCCTGATTATGGAGTCCTCCGAGAGACAGTGACAGCAGCTTGCTGCATCGGGGCTTAAGGAGTCCTCTCCATGCCTGAGATTAGCAAGGTTTGATTGCCTTGCACCCACTGATGAGTGGCAAAGAGGTCACCGCATCCATAACCCCTCACTGAGCCATTCGGCAGGTTCCGTGGGAGCGGGCAGGGTTGGAGCCACCTGTATCAATCTGTTTCCTAGAAGCAAACAGAGGGCAGACTGTGTAACTGAAGAAAGTTTAATGAAGATGTGTTTTACAGAGGTGTGGGTAGAGTTTGGATGGTGAAAGACCCTGGGACCATCATCAATGGGGAGCCATCACGGTCTGAGAGGGCAAGGGATGGGAGTTGGGACTGGGACCCAGAGTGAGCCGTTGAAGAGGGCTGGCTGATGAGGTGCTTTGTGAGGGATGCGGGCAATCCATCATGTCCCAACAGGGAGGGAGCACAGGGGACCAACTGCCAGGCCTCTCTCTCCTCCTGCCCTCTGCTTTGCTGGTGACTCCCAGAGGCTAAACCCAATAAGAAGGCAAGGAAACCAGGGTGATGTCGTTCATAGAGGTTATCACCTGGGATACCGAGCAGGATGGAGAATGGTAGAGGCTGGATCTGGAGAGGCAAACAGAGTATTCAGTGCACCACCAACTGCCACCAATATGTTTGGAAAGATAAACATCATTGCTAACTCTTAAATTCTTGTTTCCTCAAGCAAATTCTTAAAGCAGCTTAGATCTTTAAGGGTTTGGAGAAACCTACTTGTTGGAGTGACTCTGAGTCATTCTTTCACTCAACACATTTTTACTGAGCACCTACTATGTGTCAGATATTGTTATAGGTGCTGATAAAAATGAGCTGCCTCCATCCTGCCCTAAACTCATAGGGAAAGACCGTGGGAGACCCAGGTGGATGGGCCTTTGTCACTCAATTGTCTTTGCAGAAACATCAGGCTGCCAGTCTTCTTTGGTGGTGGGGTAGGGTGGATCAGTGTTGGAAAGGGCAGTGAGTGACTTGGCATCCTTGGGCACAATTTGTGATTGTCTTTGTCAGTGCCCTTCAGCCATGACCACTAGGAACGTTCCTGTCCTTGAACAAGTTGGGTTTGCTGCTCATTGTAGCGAGGGAGAATGCACACCATGGGAGAACTGTGGGCTGTCTCCCTAAAAGAGTGTTTGAAAGGACTTAAAGGATTTGGGCTTGTGTTAGATGGTTGGGGGAGGATTTAAGGAAGAAGGTATCTGCTTGGATTGGATGCTGCCAGGAAGTGGGGGCAATTCTATGATTGGGTATCTTAATGAATCTTATCTAGAAAGAGGGAACATGAGAGTGAGGCTATAGCTGTAATTGGGAAAGATGAGGCAGTCACTCATATTAGTCAGGACAGGGAGATGTTTAGGATGTTTAGCCATTTTTGTGGTTTGGACAATGTTCATGTTTTTGTCTGTTCAGACATGTTTATGGAGTGACCTTTATTTTTGTCTTGATCCATCATGTTCCAGAGTTGCATTATCTAATGTTGATGTTATGTGAACTTGTTTATGATCAACAGAACACCAAAAACTTAGCCTTCCATGAGTGCCAGGACAGATCACAGATGCCAGAAGCTCATTTCCTTTTCTCACCTTCCTGCTTATAGACAGGACAGTGTCCAAAGCCTCCCAAGGAAGGACAGAAACATCTGTTCTGAAAGTCTTAGCCTCCCCTCTTGGCTTCTTTCTAGGGACTTGTAAATCTGTAGTGGTGAAGTTTTTCTTTCCTGCCTAATCTGACTCAAATCCATTCTTATTTGCTGCTCAGAGCAGCCTCAGACTGAGCGACACTTATCCCTATAATAATCTTGAACATTTTCATTAAGTCCCTGCTTTTCCATTGGGTGAATCCCTCCGAGTTCTCTTAAGCCATATGGGACTCCTGCAGTCCTTGAATCACTTTCATTACTCACCTCTTGACCTGTTTCAAGTCCCTCAAAGAATTCCTATATTTGAAGGAAATCTAAAAACAAGACCTAGAAGCTGGCAGGTGGGAGCCAGCCGGGCGGGAGGAGCGCTTCAGAGAGAAGGCTCCGTGAGGCTCCTTATCCATAACAGAATGGGTCAAAGACATTCAGAACCAAAGGGAACCGCGAGATCATTGAGCTCATGCCTGCCTGGTGCACAAAGTCATTGCACCACATCCTTGACTAGTGGTCAGTTAGCCTGGGTGGGAAACCTCCAAGGAGGTGAAGGTAAGATATAACCAAGGAAAAGGGAAAGGCTGCGAATCTGGGGAGCCTTGTCTTCCCTGTTCCAAACTTCAAACTCAGGCTCAATTAGCCTGGGACATGGCCAGTGGAATTCAAAGTAATCCCAAAGTTCCTCCCTTAGAGCCACATCAGTGATCCATTACTTTGTATTAATCATGAAAAATTTCATGTATGTATGTTTAGTGACAAGCATTAGGAGGGGTGAATTAATATTTTACAATGAATAAATATAATAACTCTCTTTAGGCAGACAGCCTGAGAACACCAGGTACCTGGTGGAAGTACTAAAAGTTGGTAGAAAGTACTGGAAGAATACTCAGAAGGACCAAGTTAAAATTCACCTGCTTTCTAGCTTTGCGTAAGATTAATCCTTAGAGGAAAATTGGAGAGGTGGAGGTTTATTTTGGAAGACTGAAGGACCTGGTTGTATTATCAATAAATTATATTCTAGGAAATTCTAAATGCATTTCTCAAATTTTACATGGAAGGCCTAAGCATTCAGGGACTCTGCAGCTAAAGGGTGAACGTTTAGTTCAGAGAACCTGACTCCTGGGGTAAGTGGTTTGGCTGGGCGACCTGAGAGGGTGGTTAGTGCCTGACTCACATCGGTGCGGACACGGAGGTCTGTATAGTACCTGATGGAAGGGGATCAGGGAGCGAGATTCTCCTGGAGGAGTCTGTCCTCAAGACAATTTGAAAACCAACATTTTATTTGCCACTTTGGTAGCCCTAAGATTCACGGTAAGGACTGTGGCTTGAGGCTGAAGCCAGCTCACAATGTGTCAAGAGAGGGAGCTGGCCTGGTAGCTGACGATCTATGCTTTGGCCCCTCACTGCTGTCTCTGGCCCTCCCTGACCCCTGCCCTAGATCTTGATGTGGCTGGCACTGCTTGGGTGACAGATGAGACTGAGAGCTCTCTCGACGTGGAGTGGGAGAATCCCCCGTCCGAGGTGGATTACTACAAGCTGCGGTATGGCCCCCTGACAGGGCAGGAGGTGGCTGAGGTCACCGTGCCCAAGAGCAGTGACCCCAAGAGCCGATATGACATCACTGGTAAGAGCCCGTCCCTGGGGGTGTCAGATGTTTGCTGCGGATGCTGAGCTGGGGGCTGTGTGCAGAGGAGACCGACATCGCCACCCATCAGAGTGTGCACAGAGGAATCACGCTTGAACCCTTACTCCTGAAACTCCAGACGGGAGCCCACTCTGAAGGCTCGTGGCTCTGCTCCAGCACCTGGAGTCTCAGAGCACCGTGTTAAAAGATTGCAAGTCCCACATATTCTCCTAAGACAACCTGCCTCCTAAATACCCTGCCTGCACCTGAGACATTCCTTCTGAAAGAACTTATGCAGGGATGTATGTGTCTGTGTGTGTACAACGGTGAGAGAGAGCGCGAGAGAAAGAGACAGAGGGATCAAGAGGTTGATTGAGAGATATTGATTTGTTTAGCACGATGCACAGGAAGGAGTTCTCTTAGGAAGGCTTGGATGGGCAAGAGGTCCTTGTCTCACATCTGGGCTACTACTGTTGGGAGCTGGAAATCAGACTCCTGCTAAGGAAATGGGGCCACACAGGAAAAACTGATCTTTCCTAAGGACATGGGGCCACAAAGGGGTTGATCACATTTTGTGATGCCTGAAGATTATACAATTTTCAGGGCCCTCTCTAAGAAGACTAATATACAATTATGAATAGCAGACAAGGTATAGGGCTTTGGAAGGGGCCATGCAAGTGAGCGGCCCCAAGGTTTCTTAGCTTCATGGCAGATCCTCTTCTAGGGTCTTGCTCTGCTGAGTTTAGTCTTGAGAGGACACCTTGGGGTTCTCAGTGTTTGTGGAGTGGGGGTGGTGGTCATGGGTGGAGTGGAGAGTGAGCGTGCATGCCTCACACACACTGCTTTCTGAATATTGGTGCTGTGAGGTACAATCATTCGAGTTGCTTCTACAAGGAAATAACAACAACAACAACAAAAGGCTAATTATTACAGTAAAAAGGTAAGAAACTTTGGAGAGAAACGCTGGGAACAAAAAATATTTGGGGCTGTAAATCAAGTTGGGAAATAAGTGCCCGGTGCCCCAACAAAGGATTGTGTACTCCATGAACTTCGTCTCATCAGCTCTCTCCTCCTTCTCTGACCAAGAAGCCCCTTTGATGCTGCCTTGTATTTCACTGGTTCTGTGGCTCTTTATCTGGCTTAGTCTTTGGTTGAGCAGCAGAGCCCCTCCTCTTCCCCTCATGGGAAATCATGCTGCGTGGGGGTCTGGAGCCTGAACTCACTCCCAGCTTGGCCATTTGTGTCCAGGTCTGCAGCCCGGGACGGAGTATAAGATCGTAGTTATCCCCATGAGAGAAGAACTGGAGGGAAAACCAATTCTCCTGAATGGCAGGACAGGTAAGAGCTACTTGGAGGCACAATGAACGTTTAATCATGTTTACGTTCTGATATTTTTCTTGGATGCCTCCTCTCTGGGCACAAATTCTGGGTTTTGTGTGTAGGGAGATTCTATCTCTTTGTGTACTTAGATCTATTTTGGGTGATGGGAGGGGGGAGCAAATTTCTCTTATTTCTTGCCATTGAAAATCTCTCCTTAAGTCTTGGAGTCAAGGGAAAAGACCGTTTCTGACACTCTTCTGCTTACTTTAATAGCTTTAATCGGAATATTTCCAAGGCATTTATTATTTTATCAGTGGGATATTTCCAAGGCATTTATTATTTTGGAGCTAAAGACACATGGTCTATAATTTTTTCTTGCTGCTCCTATGTATTTCCTGACAACTACACTCAGGCATAGATGCAAGACACACTATTTGACTTATCGTTTTTAGACAATGCTTGGGCCACTATTGAATTTTGAGCCTCCTGTAATAACTCTGTTCTCCTGCGTACCCTAAATTGAGATCTAAAATGTAATACCACTGGGTAGAGGATAATCCTTGGAGGGTAGCAAAGAAGGAGTCTCTTTTTAGTTGAGTCTTACCTTAAAAAATTTTTTAGTCCTTTTCAGTTCAGGCCTAGCAATAGCTGGTTGGGAGTGGTGAGAATAAGAGATTGTGTGAGAATCAAATGCATTATTTTAACTGTGTAACAGATTGTGTATCTGGCATATGAAATGGTTATAGTTGGCCAATTATAAAGGACATGGATACAACTTAAGAAATATACAGTATAGACTCTGTAGCCTGCCTAGTGGACGAGCAAAACATTTTAGTGAGTTGGAAAATGGTAATAAGTACTTCCTCACTTCTGGTGGCTTTCGCTTTTGCTCTGAGTTAATTGAGAGCTAACTATGCACCAATGCTAAGCACCTTTCATGAATTGTTTCATTTAGTTCTCACAGCAATCCTGTAAAGTAGGTTCTATTATTATTTCCATTTCATAGAGAAGAAAACTTAGACTTAGAGAAGTTAAGCACAGGATCGCTAAGCCAGGATATGGAAAGCTGGGATTTGAACCCAGGATATAGAAGTCTAAGCCTTTGGGCTCAGCCACAAGGCTAAACTGCTTTCTGCTTTCACCCTCCCATCCTTCCTGTTCATTATTTCTGCTTCATTTTCATATTGTCTGCTTCTGAACTAAAAAATGATTCTGCTACTCCTCATTTTGGGATAATGTAGAACCCTTTTATCTCAGCCTCAAAGGGCCTGTCCAGCCTTTGCCGTGGCTGTTCTCCCTCCTTCCCAACAGGAAGCCTCTTGCAGTAACTCTTCACATGGTTTCCTAACACAGAAGGCTTATCTTTACACTGTGGGCTGGTTCATGTTGTCATCCCAGCCTAGAAAATCCTCCACCGTAATCTCTAGCTATCAATTAATTCAATTAAACAAACATTTATTGTAGGGTTCAGGGTACACACTAGGGATATGGTCTCTTTAGAAACTTCTGAAGATGATAAGTCATGGTCCCTGCACTTCAGTGGCTCACAGTAATAATATCACTCATCCTTCTAGGCTCAGCTTAAACCTTAGCTTCTCCTCCGAGGCTTTCTATGACCACATTAATGTCAGCCATCTTTGCCTCTGAGTTGCTAAAGAATTTAATCACATACGGCCTTGAATGGCTGGTTAATGTCTGAAGTATACTATCCCATCTAGAATGTCAGGAACTGAAGTGTTTTTGTGGTCAATTATAACCTAAAAGGAGGATGGGATATTTTATTGGATTACAAATAAATTTATATCATGTGTCTTACAAATATTTTTAAAAAAGACAAAATTATTTTTAAGGTCAGGAAACACCCTCAACTTGGCTAGACTCTTAATTCATGGGAAAAAGGAATCACTGTTTTCTCCAAACATTTTGTATCCCACAAGATGGAAAAGCCACTGGAATTCAAGAACAGCATAAGCATGTGCAGAAAGGAAAGGACACAGACCAGGTATTTTCCAACTAATAGCACAAAAGGGAAAGGGTCGGTTGAAAATCCTCACCCTAACATACTCAAGGTGCATCGAAGCACCTTCCAGAAATGCCAGGCTTCTGCAGCAGGTCAACATCCAGAGCAGCAAAAACAAGTGAAGCCACCGTTTCCAGGGGGAAATGTCCCTGGACTTCTCCATCAGACCCTCAGAGCTGTAACTCATGTCAGATGACAAGAAAAGCAGGCCCCCCACTAAGAGGTGATGTCATTCTTTTGTCCTCGATTTCTCCATCTGTAAAATTAAGAGTTGGACTAAATGAGTTTAAATTCCCTTCTGTTTTTTTTAAAAATGATTATGGTTATTCCTATAATAACTTCTGTGATTCATGCCTTCCCACAGTGAGTACAAAACAAAGGACTGCGTGCTCTGTTATAATTTCACAAGCTCTTATGCAAGGCAGAGCACAACAAACTAGCCTATTCACTTAGCAGCAATTTTCTTGGAACTTTTCCCCTTAGACTCAGCTATGAAAGAACAGTTTTGCTTTTATTACCTTTCTCACTTTTGACTACTTTCCAAATACAATGTCCATTTAGAATGACCTAGCCCCTAAAACTTTTCCCAAACTCCATGTTCTAAGATGAGCTCCTGTGGTGGTGGTTTGGAGTTATGTACCCCTGAAAACCACATCCTTAATCCTAATTCATTCCTATGGGTGTGAACTCATTGTAAACAGGACCTTTTGATGAGATTACCTCAGTGAAGGTGTGGTCCAATTGAATCAGGATGGTTCCTAATCGTATGACTGGAGGCCTTATAGAGAAGGCCACAGAGAGAAAAGCCACAGGGAGCAGCCAGGAGCTAGAGGTCAACAGAACCCGTAAGAGAAAGGAAAGATGCTGCCATGTGCATTGGCATGTGACAGAAAAGCCAAGGACCGAGGATCACTGGCAGCCAGCCCCGGAACACCACAGTCATTGGGGAGAAAGCATGGCCTTGATAGCACCTTGATTTTTAATTGTGAGCCATTAAATTCCCATTGTTTAAGCCAACCCACTGTGTTGTTTTAGCAGCTGGAAACCTAAAACACCTGTCAATGTTCAGAACTCCTGTCCCATAACCTGCCATCCAGCACACATACCCAGTGGCTCCCATTTATGGGCCTACTGTATGCTAGGCTCTGGGGGACTTCCTAATCATTATCTCTTATCCTTACAATAGCATTGCAGGTATTGCTAGCCCGTTTTACAGATGGGACAATTGAAGGCTACAGAGTTTATAAGACATGGTGAACCAATTAGTGAATAACTGAGCTGGCATTTGAACTCAGCTTTGCTTGAGACCAAAGCTGATGACCTTTCCAGAAGCAACACTGGAGGACATAGAAAGAGGGTTCCTCTCTCTGAGCACATTCTCTGCAAATGGTGCCTTTTGAACAATTTTATTCAACAGTGAAAAGACAATAGATGAAGCTGGTGAAAGCAAGACCATGGAACTCATGGTGACTGTCGTTTAAAGGCACCACTTTTCCATGAACTCTCTTTCAAACCAGTGGAATAGGCCATGTCCCCCGTCCCTGTGCCTAACTCACACCACCATAGATTTTAGAGCTTGGCTGTGCCACTTTCCACTCTGCTGACTGGGTGATTCACAAGTGGACATTGTGAGTGGAGAAACCTGTGGATGTGTGCTGTTGGTTGTTACAGCAGCCATTCCCTCCCAACCTATGGTGAATCTTGTTATGAGATGGAAATGAACTTTCTGGATGTGAATAGAGCTCCTCATCAACCTCTTTAATGTAGTCAGGTTTTGTAAATTAGATCTCTTTGAAGTGGAGCTCACCAAGTCTTGTCTTAAATCTCTCTTATCTTGAATGGTCCTGAGAAAGGTCCCACAACAGCCACTAGTGTCCAGCAGGTGGGAAGGTGTGGCCTGCGGAGAAAGTCGGGGCTGGGGGACGGATAGCATGTCTTGCAGTTGAGACTACAGCTGTGACTCATCCATGACTTGGCCAGCTACTGCAGCTACTGAAAGGCTTTGTTGCATGGAAAAACTGTTTAATGACCCCCACATCCCTTCTTGGCAGCAAGGGAGGCTTTGTCCCTGCTAAGCTGGCCTCTTCCAGCAAAGTGGACTATACTGGGGGTCCTGACTCCAAGGACTTCCCCCATATTGGTATCTCTGCATCCAATTCTCATCCTGAGAATTGTCAAGGAGGAGAGAAGCTCTGGGAAGAGCCTCCTTCCAACTTAAGTTGTTTCAGGGTATTGAGAAAAAGAAGGAGTAGGAAGAAATTGTTCTGAGTCCTAGGCTGGCCCTGCCCCTAACTGGCTCTGTGAGTTGGGACAAGTCGGGTCTGCTTTCTAGGCTTGAACTACTAGGTCTCCGATATGATTCTTTTTCCACCCCCCTAATTCTCATAACCAGGATGCCTTTTCCTGGGTTTTCTCCATCCTGTCAGTACTCTGGGACTGTTTGGGGAAAAAAGAACTTTAGGGCTAGTTACTGCTTCTTCCCTGACCCTACCCCATGCAGGCAGCCCCTTGCCCAGCACCAGCCTTAGAAAGCCACGGGCCTTTGTAGCAGAACCTGGCAGCTACAGTGGCATGAAGCAACCTGCGGAGGGGGAGGAGGTGGGAGGCACTGTTGGTTTGCTTTGGAGAGGATGAGGGCAAGGGGCTTCCAGAGGCAGGACTCTTGGGGAGTTCTTACTCTCCTCTCCCATCCTCACTTTTCTATTCTTAATGACCCCATTCCCAATTCTTCACTAAGGTTCCGAGATTGAGATATTGCCTTGGGAAGACCTCTTTATACCCTCCCTATCATGTGCAGACCCATGCCTTGCACAGGAAGAGCTGACAAGACGGGAGGGTGTCCTGTCTGCTGCAAATGCTTTCTCCTGAATAGCCTCTTAGAGCCTGCTTGAGCCTCAGAAGCCGTGGACCTGGCTCTATGGGTTTTGAGTCCTGATTGCATCACCCCCTCTATTTCATGAGACCCATTCTGCCAGTCAGGTACGCCACACCCCTGACTTCCAGGAGTCTGTAATCATAGGCCATTTTCTCTCTCTAGTTGTCTCTCTAAATTCCAATCTACTACGGCTGCTGGATTTCAGATTGCAGCGACCTTTCAGATCACGTTATTTTATTTATAATTTTTTTGGTGGTTGTTCTATAAGGAAAGGCTAATGATACTACTGTTTGTGCTATAGTGGTATAAAGTATAAATGTGTCATCTTTGAGAGACAGGAATGGGTTCAGATCTTGGCTCTGCTTCTTAATGTGTCCAAAACCAAACTTTTGGCTCCACTCCTGTCCCCACCCCAACCGCAAACCCTCCCTTCCCTCAGATCTCAGCATCTTTGTAAATGGTAACTCTATTCTTCGAATTGCTTAGGCCCAAACCAGCAAGTCATTGTATCCTACATTGAATTCATCTGCAGCTTCTGACAACTTTACTTTTGAAAGCTCCAAAAGCTCACCTTTCTCAGGGACCCTTATCTCTCCACAGTTGCCTGCACCACTGTCATCTGTGGCTTCCTGGATAACCTCCACTTTTGACCTGCCACAGTCTGTACTCTCCCCATCAGCTGGGGTGATCCTTTTATAACACAAGTCAGATCATATCGTTCTGTGCAAAACCTCTAGAGGCTTCTTAATTTGTTCAGTGGAGAAGGCACTTGCCGTCTACAAGCCTCTTGCCTCATCCCCTCACTGGCCTCACCTTCGGCCACTTAGCCCTGTACTTACTCTGTCAGATGCAGTGGACTCCTTGCTGTTTCATGAACACACAAAGCAGGGCCTTTGAACTTGCTGCTGCTTCTGCCTGCAATGAGGTTCCCCCAAATTGCACATGGCCCACTGCCTCATTTTACCTGTCTTTGTTCAAATGTTACCTTTGTTCAAAAGTTACCTTTCCTGACCTCCCTGTCTAAAATAATAAATATCTTTTTTTCATCCACCTTTATCCCTTTCCCTTGCCTTATTTGACTCCATAATACTGCCACCACCAAATGTACTATGTGTTTATTGTCTGTCTCCTCCCAGGAAAATGTAGGCTCTGTAGAAGAGGGGTTTTGTTTTGTTCACTGCTGAATACACAGCCCCTAGTATTTACTCAAGGAATATTTGTGGAATGAGTCTGGGACTAACATTTACTAGCTGAGTGACCTTAGGACAGTTATCTACCCTCTCTAAGCCTGGCCTCTAGTAAGTACTCTGAAAATGGTAGCCATTATTAATTTTCCCAATTAGTACATTGGGAATCTGATAAATACCTTACATTGTTGCTATGAGGTTAAAGTTATGTATGATAAACATCCGGCGCTTAGTAGGTATGCAGTAAATGGTAGTTGGTTTATTAAATAAAATATGTACTTCCTCTAATGATGGAAATATTTCATTTCCTTGCACACAAATTGAACACTGCCACTGCACTTGAAAAAGTTGCATTGAAGTTGATATTGAAAAAAAAAATGCAGCCATGTTAGGTCAAAACTCCTCTGCTGGAGAACCCTTGGCCAAGAGAGCAGCAACAGAGTGGGAAGGAAGAGAAATCGCTAGGCTTCTGAGTGTAAGAAACATTTTTGTGTGTCTTTACCCAAAAGGATACTGATCTGTATGTAGGAAGGGCTCTTGTGGTGTTCCTAGCTTCGTTCTGTACGACATCTTTATCAGTCATCTTGATGGGTGTGCTCAGATGGATTACCTATTAAGTTCACAAGTGATATGAAGTTGGAAAGGAAAGTGGGTATGTTGTATAAAAGATTCAATTTTAAATGGAATCCATAAGATAAACTATAACAAGGATAAATGTTGGGTCTAAGAAATGTATTATGCCTGCAAAAAAATGGGGAAGACGTGACTTAATGTGGAGGTTCTCAGCCTTTAGTGTGCATCAGTATCACCTGTAGTTTTTTTTGTTTTTGTTTTTAATAAAGATGCCAGGGTTTATCTGAGAACTTCTGAATGAGAATCTCTGGTGGTGGTACTCAGTAGGTGCCAAATGTTGACAAAGGTTGAGAACCGTGCTTTAGTAGGGTTATGTGTGACAAAATTCAGGGATGTTCTGAGGCCGTGGTCTCAGGGTATGATATTGGAAAGCACATGTCCAGGACATGCCCTGTGTGCTGTGCTGGGTTGGTCCTTTTAGCATCAAAACTCCACCACATGGGCAGGGATTTCTGGCTGTTTTATTCATTGATGATTCCTGAATGCCACTATGTCCCCTGGCACAGAATGGATGCTCAATGAATGGTTGTGGAATAAATGAGTTGAATTTTTAAAATTCTTATTTGAAAAGGAGAGGACAGGAACTTGTCTAGATATAAGTGCTAGGTCTAGAAACTAATTTGAGAGGAACGGATGGGCAAGGTGAAACTGCTCTGATTAGAGGAAAATTAGGAAGGGGAATGGTTGCTATCTTAAGCACTTGCTGGGTGGGCTCCCAGAAGAGGAATTAGGTTTATCTGTATAACTCCTGAGGGTAGAAGCACCATCAATGGCTACACTTGAAGGAGTTTTCTCTAATGCGCCCAATGATCTGGAAATGAAAGGGATTAGCTTTGTCCATCAGGAGCCCTTCCTCAGTCTAGGGTTCAAGCAGAGGCCAATTGTCCACTTGTACAGATGATAGAAAGAACCTCCTGCATCATGTAGTCTGTTGAATGAGGTCACCCAGAGAAACTAGTTTTCTAAGCATCTGGGAATAAATCTGTGGTCTTGACCAGCCAGATGATTTCCTCTAATTTTTCTTTCTCATGTGTTCTTATGAAGAAATTGATAGCCCAACCAATGTGGTCACTGATCGAGTGACGGCAGACACGGCCGCTATCTCCTGGGACCCAGTGCAGGCGGTCATAGACAAGTACGTGGTGCGTTATACCTCCCCTGATGGGGAGACCAAGGAGACGGCGGTCCCCAAGGACCACAGCAGCACCGTGCTGACGGGCCTGAGGCCGGGAGAGGCGTACAAAGTCCACGTGTGGGCTGAGAAGGGCGACCAGGAGAGCAAGAAAGCTGACACCAAGGCCCTCACAGGTAACAGAAGGATGGGAACCCAAACAGCCTTCCCTAGGGAAGGGAGAATGTTGATTTTAAATCAGTAGTTCATTGACCATCCATTATCAGCTCTTTGTTTATTTACAGGAGTTGGGGAGAAAGTTGCAAAAGCAATTTCTAGTTTCTTAATTATGAATTTCCCCCTATAACCTCAAATTAAAGAGATCAGCCTTTTTATTTGATACAGAGGGACAGGTCATTCTTATTTGGGTTGGAGTTCTACTTGCACTTTCTAATTTTCATTTTTGACTGTGAAAACTCAAAACATTTGGCTGACGGTGAATTTGAATGCTTATCTCAGTTTGCAGTGGCTGTACAGGCCCTTTGCTCATAATCTGGAGCTCTCTTGCAGACCGTGGCAATGGTTGCTTCCTGAGACAACATTAAGCAAATGCACTGACTCTGCCATTAAGCTTTCAGAAACCCGAGGCTGCCCATACTTCACCCAGTCATTCTGCTCAGTGGGCCTGGAGATGACCTGAGACTGCACCCAGGAATGGCCCAGCCATCCTTTTTGCTTAAACTCTCTGGCACTGTCCCTGAATTAAAAGATGCCCGGGGCTGACATCCACTTGAGGTTCCAGATGCTTGAAAGGGAATCACAGGAGAAGGACTCAATTATCATTCAGGCTTCTGGACAGTCACAGAGTATAGAGGATCTAAGAGAAGCAGATAAGTAGTTAGGAATATGGTTTCAGAAGCTGACTGCCCAGAAATTTTTTTTTTTTAATTTCAGTTTTACTGAAATATATTCACATATCATACAATCATCTGTGTTGTACAATCAACTGTTCACAGTACCATCATACACTTGTGCATTCATCACCCAAATCTATTTTTTGAACATTTTCCTTGTACCAGAAAAAGTAAAAATAAGAATTAAAAAAATAAAAGTAAAAAAGAACACCCAAATCACCCCCCCACCCTATTTTTCATTTAGTTTTTGTCCTCATTTTTCTACTCATCCATCCATCCACTGGATGAAGGGAGTGTGATCCACAAGGTTTTCACAATCACACTGTCACCCCTTGTAAGCTACATTGTTACACAATCGTCTTCAAGAGTCAAGGCTACTGAGTTGCAGTTTGATAGTTTCAGGTATTTACTTCTAGCTATTCAATGCATTAAAACCTAAAAAGAGTTATCTGTATAGTGCATGAGAATGCCCACCAGAGTGACCTCTCGACTCCATGTGGAATCTCTCAGCCACTGAAACTTTATTTTGTTTCATTTCTCATCCCCCTTTTGGTCAAGATGGTGTTCTCAATCCCACAATGTCGGGTCCAGATTCATCCGTGGGAGTCATATCCTGCGTTGCCGGGGAGAATTACACCCCTGGGAGTCAGGTCCCACATAGTGGGGAGGACTGCCCAGATTTTAATCCCAGTCCTACCATTTACTAGCTGAGTGGTTTTGGGCAAGTAACCACATCTCCGACCCTCAGTTTTTTCATCTGTAAAATGGGGCATACAAGAGTGCCTACATCCTAGGGTGGTTCTGAGGGTTGCTTGAGTTAATTCATGTAAAGTGCTTGGCACACAGTGAGTGCTACATAAGTGACAGCAATGGTTATTTCTTAGGGTGTTAATCAACATTTGGCCTTTGATGTATTTCCTGGTGGATAGCCTCCTAGATCTATGTGGGCCCTCTAGAAAGCTGACCTCTTCTCCAGGGGAGAGAAGAAGAAAGAGTCAGTAAGGATGGTGAGACCTAGGTTTGTTTAAAATCAAGGTCAGTGAACTTTTGTGTAAATATTTTTGGCTTTGTGGACCGTAAGGTCTCTGACACAGCTATGTAATCTACTGTTGATGCTCTAAAACAGCCATAGGCAATATGTAAACAAATGGGCCTGTGTTTCAATAAAACGTTATTTACAAAAACAGACAGTGGGTCAGAGTTAGCCTGACAACTCTTAGTTCAAATTACCCATGGCTTTCTGTTTAATAGGATTTTGAGTTTTGTGAAAAGATAGAGCACGTGGGTCAGTCTCTTTAAAGACAGTGGAAGTTGGAATGGAGAGGAACCTTCCCATCTCTCAGGTCGGGGTGGTATCAGTAAGCACCCCAGCATAAGGGGGCACCTGGGCTGCAGTACTGCTGGGGGAGTTAGGCACAGAGCTAGGCTCTGGAGATACAAAGATAAAGAATTTAGCACTTGCTTGTGTGGAGTTCACAACCTTTTGTGGCAGAGAACACAAGTCAGATGATGAAGTATTGCAAGTAATGTTCTAGGGCAGAACATCCCTGGTGTTATGGGAATGTGAAAAAAGGGTGCCCACCTCAGACTGGGATGGAAGAGGGGTCATGGCAGGCTGTCTGGAGGAGGGGCTGCCTGAACAGAGCCTGAAAATGTTCAAGTGTGAGAATATGAGAGAATATGAGAAGTCAGGGAATCGAAGTGGTTTTTTTTTTAATTAGAAAAGCTGTACATTTGCAAAAAGTACAGTTCTTATATACTGTGCCACCCCCACCCCAAGACACAGTTTTCCCTATTATTAACACTTTTCATTAGGGTGGCACCTTTGTGACAACTGATGAAACAATATTATTATGATTATACAATTAACTATAGTCCACAGTTTACATTAGTTTACTGTTTGTACTGTACAGTCTTATTAAAAAAATCTTATTCTAGTAACATATATACAACCTAAAATTTCCCCTTTTAACCACATTCAAGTTTATAATTCAGAGGTGTTAATTACAATGCCAATGTTGTGCTACCATCAGCACCGAGTGCCAAAAGTTTTTCATCACCCAAACAGAAACTCTGTACCATTGAAGCATTAAAACGTCCATTCCCTAACACACACACACACACACACACACACACACACACACACACCCATACACACAGTCTCTGATAAACTGTATTCTAGTTTCTGACTCTATGCATTTACTTATTCTAATTATTGCATAACTGTGAGCTCATACAGTATTTCTCCTGTGTCTGGCTTATTTCATTCAACATGATGTCTTCAGGGTTCATCCATGTTGTCATCTGACCTTCATTCTTTTTTACAGCTGATTAATATTCCATTATATGCATACACCACATTTTGTTTATTCAGTTGATTGATGGACACTTGGGTTGCTTCCATCTTTTGGCAATTGTGAATAACGCTGCTATGAACATTGCTGTGCAAATATCTGCTTGAGTCCCTGCTTTCAATTCTAGTAGTGGGATTGTCGAGTCATATGGTAATTCTAGGCTTAACTTTCGAGGAACTGCCAAGCTATTTTCCATATTGGCTATATCATTTTACATTCCTACCAACAATGAATGAAGGTTCTTATTTCTCTGCATCCTCTCCAACACTTCAGATTTTCCATTTTTTTAAATAGTAGCCATTCTAGGGGGGTATGATGTGGTATCTCATTTCATGGTGGTTTTGATATGCATTTCCCTAATGGCTAATGATGTTGATCATCTTTTTATGTTATTATTGGTCATTAGTATATCTTCTTTGAAGAAATGTCTACTTAAGTTTTTTCCCCATTTTTAAATTGTGTTGTTTGTCCTTTCGTTGTTGAATTATTTATATATTAAACTCTTATTGGGTATGTGTTTTCCAAATATTATTTCCTGTTCTGTAAATTGTGTTTTTACTTTTGTGATGAAATCCTTTGATGCATGAAAGTTTTTAGTTTTGATGCAGTCCATTTATCTGTTTTTTACTTTTGTTACCTGTGTGTTAAGTGCAAAGTCTAAGAAACCATTTCCTAACAGAAGGTCCTGAAGATGCTTACCTGTATTTTCTTCCAGGAGTTTTATGGTTTAGGTTCTTATATTTAGGCCTTTGATTTATTTTGAGTTAATTTTTGTGTATGGTATGAGGTAGGTGTCTACCTTCATTCTTTTGTTTGTGGAAATCCAGTTTTCCCAGCACCATTTGTTGAAGAAATCATTAGGTGGACTTGGCACTCTTGTCCAAAACCAACTGGCAATAATGTGTGGTTTTATCTCTGGACTCTCAACTTGATTCTATTAGTCTATATGTCTGTATTTGTGCCAAAACCACACTGTTTTGATTTGCAGTAGCTTTATAATAAGTTTTAAAATCGGGATGTGTGAGTCCTCCAACTTTGTTCTTTTTCAAGATTGTTTTGGCTATTTGGGGCCCCTTACCCTTCGATATAAATTTGATGTTTGGTTTTTCCATTTCTGCAAAGAAGGCTGTTGGAATTTTGTTTGGAATTGCATTGAATCTATAAATTGCTTTAGGTAGAATTCCAATCTATGAACATGGAATATTTTTTCATTTACTTAGGTCTTCTTTGATTTCTTTCAGCAATGTTTTGTAGTTTTCTATGCAAAAGTCCTACACATCTTTGGTTAAATTTATTCCTAGATATTTGGTTCTTTTAGTTGCAATTGTGAGTGGAATTTTTTCTTAAATTCCTCTTCAGATTGTTCATTATTAGTGGTTAGAAACACTACTGATTTTTGCATGTTGATCTCGTACCCTGCCATTTTGCTAAATTGTTTATTAGCTCTAGTAGCTTTGTTGTAGATATTTCAGGATTTTCTTCATATACGATCATGTCCTTTGCAATTAAGGAAAGTTTTACTTCTTCCTTTCCAATCTGGATGCCCTTTATTTGTTTTTCTTTCCTGAATGCTCTAGCTAGAACTTCCAGTACAATGTCAGTGTTGAATAACAGTGGTGACAGTGGGCATCTTTGTCTTGTTCCTAATCTTACAAGGAAAGCATTCTTTTACCATTGAATATGATGTTAGTTGTGGATTTTTTATATTTGCAGCTTTCAGAACTCTCTCCTTGTCTTTTGCCTTCAATAGTGTGATCAAGTTTATCCTGTTTGGTATTCTGTGACCTTCTTGGATGTGCATATTCACTTCTTTTGCTAGGTTTTAGGAAATTCTGTGTCATTATTTCTTTGAATAGTCTTCTGCCCCTTTCTCTTTTTCTTTTCCTTCTGGGAGTTCCATAAGGCATGTATTTTTGAACTTGATGGGTCCCAGAGGTGTTTTAGGCTATTTTCACTTTTAATATTTCTATTTTCTTTCTGTTCCTTAGCCTGACTCATTTCAAGTATCTTGTCTTCAAGTTCACTGATTGTTCAGTAAACTCTAATCTGCTCTTGAAACCCTTTAGGGCATTTTTCCTTTCAGTTATTGTGCTTTTCAACTCCATTAGTTCTTTTTGGTTCCTTTTTAAAATTTCTGTCTCCTTACTAAGACTCTCATATTGCTCATTCATTGTTTTCCTGATATCCTTGAATTCTTTCTCTTTATTTTCCTTCTCCCTGAGCATTTTGAAGATGATTGTTGAAAAGGCATTGTTTGGTATGTCTATTCTTGTCCTCTTTGTTGGAGTTTTCTCTATTTTTATCCTGTTCCTTTGGATGGGCCATCGTTTCCTATTTCTTTGTCTTGTGCTCTTTTGCTGCACACTGTAATATTTTAAATGTTAGCACTGGGATTTATTTCCTGAGACATCTGTTTCTTTGTTTTGTAACTAGCTGGGGATGAGACACAAATTTTCTTGAACTAGCCCTCCTATTGGGAAGGTCTGCCCAAGGTGAATGTCATACAGGATTTTCTGTGTCTTTCTGGGCCTCTTTCTTGTCTTGGGCTTTTGCTTGTTAGTTGTTTTGGAGTTCCCCTGTTACAGGAGTTTGGTTGTTCCCTCTGTTTCCCAGGAAACAAACCCCCATCCCAGGTGTTTGAAGCCAGCAGGCCTTTGTCCCAGACGGTCCACCTCTATAGTTCATTCCATTCCTTTCATTGTCTCATGCTGCTTTTGACTAGAGGGCAAATTCTGGGAGTAGAATCACCCCAGAGAGGACTTTCCCAAGTCAGTCTTTCTCAGCCAGAACAGGGTCAGGGACCCATGAGGGGGTTGGAGACCAGTTCCAAAGTGCCCTGGGGAGGCAATCAGGAAGGGCACCAAAATCTTTTTTCCTTGGCTCCTTAAAGCTGAGGTTTCATGGCCTGCCCAGCAAATGCAGCCCTTCCGCTCACTGACCGCTGCAGCCCTGAGGAAGCCCTATGTCTCAAATTTCCACTGCTTCTGCCCCTGTTGGGGATGGGTTGAACAATGGCTGCCACTGCCTTTGTCTGGGGCAGGTTGAAACAACAGTTACCCTTAGAAACTGGCCCCCGGTGATCGAATTTGCTAATCAAAAGCTGTGATCAGTCCCTGTACTTGGGGAAGAGGATTTTTATGTCCCTTTCTGTCACCAGTGAGCTAGCCAGGGACTGGACCCCTCAGCAGCCTGCCATGAGAGTAGGGGGTGGACTCTGGTAGCTATTGCACAGAGAGTGCAATTTACTGTTCATTATCAGCCTCTTCCTCCTGCTCTTCCCTGGATGTTGTACAGTGTTCTTCTTGCCTCCAGAGTTTCAAAATAGTTGTTTCAGACAGTTCCTGTCTGTTCAATAGTTATTTTGGTGGTCCTGGAACTCCCTACTCTGTTGTCTTCCCTGGAAGTCTCTCTCCTTTAGTTCTTTCTCTGTGTTTTCCTTTATGTCTTTGGGCATATTGAAGATCATTTAAAAAATATCTTTGGTAGGTCCAAAGTTTGTTTTTTTTTCACTGATGTTTTCTGGATTTTTATCTCATTCCTTGGATGGGCCATCATTTCCTGTTTCTTTGTTTGTCTTGTAATCTTTTGTTACACCCTGTACATTTTAATATTTTAAAGTGTTAACTCTGGGCTTTAGTCTCTGAGATGCCTGTTCCTTAAGTTTGTATTCAGCTTGTGATAAGACAGAAATTTCTTTGACTGTCAGGAGGTAACAAAAATAAACAAAGCAATACAAAAACGCTTTTCACTGTCTTTGAAAATGGGCTCTGAGTTGGCTGGGGCTCTCTTTCTGAGTATAGCCCTTCTATCAAGAGTTCAGCCTGAAGCAAATGTGAAGTGCAGGGCCCTTTCCATGTTTTCTCAGCCTGTGTCTTCTCCTGATCTTGGGCTTTCTCATAGCCTTAGGAATCCCCTCATTTAAAAGAATTCGAATGTCCTCTCTACTTCCTATAAAATAGACTTTCTTCTCTTCCCGGGTGCTCGATTGTATGACTTAAGGCAGGTAATCCTTTACCCCAGGCAGCTTGGACATAATTGTTTCTTACGCTACTTTAGCGGTCTGCCAGCTGTTTCTTTCTGCAAGCTGCTTCTTTCTGGGAGGGTTGGCCCAAGATGAATTTCCTGGTTTGTTCTTTCAGGCTGCCACCCAATATTTTGGTACAGACATATAGGCCCTGCAGTTTTGCACAAGGATTACTCTGCTCTCTCTGGAATAGGGCGAGGTACCCACTATGAGAGTACAGGCTGGATCCCCACCATGCTGGGGAGGAGATGGAGCAGGAGTCAGGAAGGGCACCACAAGATTTTCCTACTGTTTTTTAAAAGCTGCATTTTCTTGATTTGGTACTTGCCCAGTTACTGCAACCCTTTAATTGTTTTCTGGAGTTCTGAGAAAGATGACTCTGCCAGTTTTGCTAGTTGTTGAAAGATTCTATGGGAATGATACACTGGAGTGTCTTATTCAACCATCTTGGTTGACTAGAAGCCTTAAGTGCTTTTTATGGTGGATGGGTTGTGTAAGTGGTGGAGTGGTGAAAGATGAAACTAGACCACCAAAGGCAGCCCAGAGTCCCATGAGCTAAATTGTTTTGTTCGTTTATGTCATACATTTGTCATGCATTCCGAGCTCCTGTGCTCCTTAAGGCAAGTTAACTTACCTGGCTGTGTACCCCACTGAACTGTACTGCTCATGCTTGGCAAGCGTTCTTTCATAGGTTTGAAATGCAGTTGTTATCTCAGAAAGGTCAGCCTTTTGAGGAGGTAGGTTTTTTTTTTCACTGTATGCCTTATATTTTATTATATTTTTTTATTGAGATATATTAATATACCATACAATCATACAAAGTATACAATCAGTTGTTCAAAGTGCCATCATATAGTTGTGCATTCATCATTACAATCAAGTTTTGGACATTTCCATTACTCTGAAAAAAGAAAAAAACAATAAAAATTAAAGTAAAAAAGAACATCCAAAACGTCCCATCCCTCCCTATTATTCATTTAATTTTTGTCCCCATTTTCTACTCATCTTTACATATACTGTATAGAAAGAGTGGGAGCCACAAGGTTTTCACAATCACACGGTCACACCATGTAAGCTATATAGTTATACAGTCGTGTTCAAGAATCAAGGCTACTGGGTTGCAGTTCAACAGCTTCAGATATTTCCTTCTAGCTATTCTAATACGCTAAAAACTAAAAAGGGATATCTATATAATGCATAAGTATAACCTCCAGAATGACTTCTCGACTCCATTTGAAATCTCTCAGCCACTTAAAATTTATTTTGTTTCATTTCTCTTCCCCCTTTTGGTCCAGGAAGTCTTTCTCAACCTCACGATGTCAGGACCAGGCTCATCCCTGGGAGTCCTGTCCCATGTTGCCAGGGAGATTTACACCCCTGGATGTCATATCCCACATTTGCCTGCGGATTTGGCTTAGAGAGAGAGGCCACATATGAGCAACACAAGAGGTTCTCTGGGGTTGACTCTTAGGCACAATTATAAGTAGGCCTAGCCTCTCCTTTGCAGTAACAAGCTTCATGAGGGCAAGTCCCAATATCGAGGGCTTGGCCTTCTAAATTAGTAGTTCCCAATGCTTGTGAGAATATCAGTAATTCCCCATGTGGGGAAGTTTAATATTTCCACATTCTCCCCCTGTCCCTCAAAGGGGCTTTGCAAATGTATTTTTATTCTCTGCATAAATTATTCTGGGATATATCGGGGCTTCACACTAACCTGTAGAAGCCAACCAGATCTCACTTGTTCTGGTTTGCAGAGCTGCCATTTTGCAAAATACCAGAAATGGATTGGCTTTTATGAAGGGGATTTATTAGATTATAAATTTATAGTTCAAAGGCTGTAAAGGTGTCCAAATGTGACACATCAACAAGAGGTTACCTTTACTGAAGAAAGGCAGATTGCATCTGGAACACCTCTGTCAGCTGGGAAGGCATGTGAGTTGTGTCTGCTGGTCCTTTGCTCCTGGATTCTGGTTCCAAAATGGCTTTCTCCAAAATGTCTCTGGGCTTCTGTCTCTCTTATCTTCTCTTGGCTTCAGTCCCTCTTAGCTTCTCTCTTTCAGCCTCTGTGCATCCTTGCTTGTTCTCCCAGAGCATCTCTCTCTAAGCATCTGGGGAGTCCTCTCTTAGCTTCTCTGGGGAAAACTCTGGGCTTCATGTCTTAGCTTAGCATCTCCAAACATCCTTCTGTCTGCATCTCCAAGCATCTGGGTCTGTGTTGGCTCTTAGTTTCTCCTGGGGGCAAACTCTGGATTACATGTTAGCTTCTCTCCCAAATGTCTCTCTCAGCTTCTCTGATCTCCTTGTTTCTGTGAGCTCTTTTAAAGGACTCCAGTGATCTAATTAAGACCCACCCAGAATGGGCAGGATCACATCTCTGTGGAAATAATTTAATCAAAGATCTCACCCACAACTAGGTGAGTCACATCTCCATGGAACACTCAGTAAAAAGGTTCCACCCAACAAGAGTGCAATAAAAGATCATGGCTCTTCTGGGTTCCATAACAGTTTCAAACCAACACATCACTCCCTATTCAAAGTTCCATATATTTGTAGTGTTTGAATAAACTGACCATATGAGTTAAATTATATAGTGTGCTACAGAAAATATAGATTTTGTACTGAATAAACTTTTCTTCTTTTGGTTTCACATAGAAGTTGAAGTTTTATAACACCATCAGTATTGTCCTTTACCCTTTGGTCTGATTTACCTTAGTCCTAACCAAATACATTTCATTCATATTTCTAATTGAAGTCTGATCTCATTTTCAGCCTCTTTAACATTTGCTGTATGGGGTAATGCTGACATTCATAGCTGCTGAACTCTAGCTCTGAGTCCCAGGTGTCACACAGATACCTGAAGTTCCAGGGACCGACCAGGTTATACACAAAGAGCTCAGCATCTCAGAATTTAGAAATAACCATTACAACTAAGGAATGGATGTAACTGCTGTAAGAGCTTATGATCTAGGAACCTTTACCATAAGCCTTTCCCTAATAACCTATGCTCTCAGATTCAGTTCTCAGGGTTTGCACATTATAGCTAGTCCATATTAGTGAGGCATTATAATGTATGTCTTTTCATTTCTGGTTTATTTCACTTAACATACTGTCCTCAAGGTCCCTTCACCTAGTTGCATACCTCACAACTTCATTCCTTCTTGTCGCTACTCAATATTCCATTGTGTGTGTTCACCACATTTCACCATCCTGTTCATTAGTTGATGTACCCTTAGGCCAAGGAGGTGAGTTTTGAATAGGGTAATAAGGCATGCTAATCATATTGCTTTTCTGACTCTTTAAGGGTCTATATTTTGAGGAGAAAGTAGTATTTTGCACCTCAAAAGACATTAATAATAACAAATGGCTCATAGTTAAGCATTTGCTATGTGACATCTCATTTACTATCCATCATAACATATGGGAAAGGTACTGCCATTTCCCTTTTCGTAGAGATGAGGGAACTGAGATTTAAATTATATAGCTTGTCCAAACTAAGCAACCAGGAAATAGTGGATCCCAGGTGCTAACTCAGTCTCATTGCATTGAAATCCAGACAGATTCCACTAGCAGGATTATTTTTATCAGCGCAGACCTCAACTACTATCAATTTAAAAGTACCTTGGTTCCTTAGCCATAGACTTAGTGTTTTATTTGGGGAAAATTGACAGCTTCTAGTCCCAGGATATTTTCTTCCCAAATAACATATTAAAGCAGATGCAGAGATTTATTGAAATAGTATTGCTTTGAAGCACAAGGAATCAGGAACTTAAAGGGTGGATTATATAAATCCGGGCAAAAGGAGAAATTTATATATGAAGCCAAATCCTTTTATCTAAAGACAACTTGTAGGAAAAGTTTACATAGATAAGGTAAATTTTGTCTTTGTCAGAAAACATTTATTTTCATTAAATACAATTAACTCATTCTTGGAATTTCAGATCACTTGTATAAACCCTTAAGTTTGCGTATAATGGACTATGAAATTTTTTGTTTACCTTTTTGGCTTATTATGTGTTACCCTCTCAGGAATTAGACAGTGATAAATGATACGCTCTACACTGTTATTTAATCTCTTTCTTCAAGAAATTGACAGCCCAACAAACTTGGTTATGGACCGGGTGACGGAGAACACGGCCACCGTCTCCTGGGACCCGGTGCAGGCCGTCATCGACAGGTACATGGTGCTCTACACCTCTGAGGATGGAGAGACCCAGGAGGTGCCCGTGGGGAAGAAGCAGAGCAGTGCTGTGCTGACGGGCCTGAGGCCAGGTGTGGAGTACACGGTGTACGTGTGGGCCGAGAGGGGCGACCAGGAGAGCAAGAAAGCGGACACCAAGGTCCCGACAGGTAACAAGAAAGGAGAATGGTTGACCGTCCTAGTCATTGAGAGATGGTCAATTGGAATGAACTTTGAACCTGTGGACTCGAGTGTGCATGGTACCACAGGATGTAGTCTAAGCTGAGAGAATTTGCAGTTAGAAGTCTTAAAGATTGAAGAAAGACAGTGGCCTGCAGTGGTAATCTCAGTGGGCTGCCTTTCCTCAACAGTAATGAGGTGTTCATGAAACCTCTCAGCTCATTGGAAGGAGAAGGGAATTTGTATGGTAGAATGTTCTTATCAGATTCATCAAAGACATTCATTAGATCTGGTCACTGAGTTGCTTGTGAGCATATATTTAGAATGCTTGCCAGTGAAGTAGCCCTTGACAAAATGGTAAATTAGGTACTCTGAATGTGGTGGCAGATGTCATTTAATTAATGGTTTTGATGTGCCAGAATATTGCTCAATAGGCATTGTTCTTTCCACTTTTTAGGGAGCTGTAAGCCAAGAAAGTATCTCAAGTTTATAATGACTAGTCCTTTTAAATGGAGAACCAGGGATTGATTACTTGCTCCCTTGACTCCTATCAGAGATTCAGAACAGGGCCCCCATTGCCTTGTGCAAAGAGAGCTGTAGAAGAGGCAAATTACGATGATGGGGTGGTGGCTATAGCTTCTGTGGCTTCAAATTTTAGGCTTTTCTAAATTTTTTCTTAAAGAAATTGACAGCCCTAAAAACCTGGTGACTGACCAGGTGACGGAGAACACGGCCACCGTCTCCTGGGACCCGGTGCAGGTCGACATCGACAGGTACATGGTGCGCTACACCTCTGAGGATGGAGAGACCCAGGAGGTGCCCGTGGGGAAGGAGCAGAGCAGTGCTGTGCTGACAGGCCTGAAGCCAGGTGTGGAGTACAAGGTGTACGTGTGGGCCAAGAGGGGTGACCAGGAGAGCAAGAAAGTGGACGCCAAGGCCGCAATAGGTAACTGAACATCGTTTTTAGGCAATGTAAAACCAGCTATGCAAAGCCTATAGTTGGTCAAGGTTGGTTTTCCTTCTCTGACCTTGACAGAAAGGGTGTTTTAATGGAAGAGCAGGTTGGTGTCTACCCTGCACTCCTTACTTCCTTTAATGGCTTCTCTTAAAAATGAGTATCTCATATTGTGTTCTACAATCTCTGATCTTTAAAGATTGATGGATTTTGCTTATAAGTGTCCATTCTTCCTCTGCCTGTGTACTTTCTTTGTTATTAACACACTAAATGGTCCTCTTGATAAGGAATAAATACAAAGAAAATGCAGGTAACCATTATGCCGAAGGAGCCAAACTTGTGAGTTTTGATCTACCAACAAACTTATTTTTTTCTTCCTTGCCTGTTCCAGTTTGCTAAAGCTGCCATTATGCAAAATACCAGAAATAGATTGACTTTTTTTTTAATCTTCATTTTATTGAGATATATTCATATACCACGCAGTCATACAAAACAAATCGTACTTTCGATTGTTCACAGTACCATTACATAGTTGTACATTCATCACGCAAATCAATCCCTGACACCTTCATTAGCACACACACAAGAATAACAAGAATAATAATTAGAGTGAAAAAGAGCAATTGAAGTAAAAAAGAACACTGGGTACCTTTGTCTGTTTGTTTCCTTCCCCTATTTTTCTACTCATCCATCCATAAACTAGACAAAGTGGAGTGTGGTCCTTATGGCTTTCCCAATCCCCTTGTCACCCCTCATAAGCTACATTTTTATACAACTGTCTTCGAGATTCATGGGTTCTGGGTTGTAGTTTGATAGTTTCAGGTATCCACCACCAGCTACCCCAATTCTTTAGAACCTAAAAAGGGTTGTCTAAAGTGTGCGTAAGAGTGCCCACCAGAGTGACCTCTCGGCTCCTTCTGGATTCTCTCTGCCACTGAAGCTTATTTCATTTCCTTTCACATCCCCCTTTTGGTCAAGAAGATGTTCTCCGTCCCACGATGCCAGGTCTACATTCCTCCCCGGGAGTCATATTCCACGTTGCCAGGGAGATTCACTCCCCTGGGTGTCTGATCCCACGTAGGGGGAAGGGCAGTGATTTCACCTTTCAAGTTGGCTTAGCTAGAGAGACAGGGCCACATCTGAGCAACAAAGAGGCATTCGGGAGGAGGCTCTTAGGCACAACCATAGGGAGGCCTAGCCTCTCCTTTGCAGCAACTGTCTTCCCAAGGGTAAAACCTGTGGTAGAGGGCTCAGCCCATCAAACCACCAGTCCCCTATGTCTGTGGTCATGTTAGCAACCATGGAGGTGGGGTAGGTGAATACCCCTGCATTCTCCACAGGCTCCTCAAGGGGGCACTGCATCTTTTTTTTTTCCTTGTTTTTTTTTTTTTTTTTTTTAACTTTCCCTTCTTTTTTAAATCAACTGTATGAAAAAAAAGTTAAAAAGAAAACAAACATACAATAAAAGAACATTTCAAAGAGACCATAACAAGGGAGTAAGAAAAAGACAACTAACCTAAGATAACTGCTTAACTTCCAACATGTTCCTACTTTACCCCAAGAAAGTTACATAATATAGCAACATTTCTGTGAACTTGCTCCTACTATATCCATCAGAAATTAACAGACCATAGTCATTCCTGGGCATCCCCAGAACGTTAAATAGCTTATCTGTTCTTCTTGGATTATTGTTCCCCCTTCCTTAATTGCTCTCTATTGCTAGTTCCCCTACATTCTACATTATAAGCCATTTGTTTTACATTTTTCAAAGTTCACATTAGTGGTAGCATATAATATTTCTCTTTTTGTGCCTGGCTTATTTCGCTTAGCATTATGTCTTCAAGGTTCATCCATGTTGTCATATGTTTCACGAGATCGTTCTGTCTTACTGCCGCGTAGTATTCCATCGTGTGTATATACCACATTTTATTTATCCACTCATCTGTTGAAGGACATTTGGGTTGTTTCCATCTTTTGGCAATTGTGAATAATGCTGCTATGAACATTGGCGTGCAGATATCTGTTCGTGTCACTGCTTTCCGACCTTCCGGGTATATACCGAGAAGTGCAATCGCTGGATCGAATGGTAACTCTATATCTAGTTTTCTAAGGAACTGCCAGACTGACTTCCAGAGTGGCTGAACCATTATACAGTCCCACCAACAGTGAATAAGACTTCCAATTTCTCCACATCCCCTCCAGCATTTGTAGTTTCCTGTTTGTTTAATGGCAGCCATTCTAACCGGTGTTAGATGGTATCTCATTGTGGTTTTAATTTGCATCTCTCTAATAGCTAGTGAAGCTGAACATTTTTTCATGTGTTTCTTGGCCATTTGTATTTCCTCTTCAGAGAACTGTCTTTTCATATCTTTTGCCCATTTTATAATTGGGCCGACTGTACTATTGTCATTGAGTTGTAGGATTTCTTTATGTATGCAAGATATCAGTCTTTTGTCAGATACATGGTTTCCAAAAATTTTTTCCCATTGAGTTGGCTGCCTCTTTACCTTTTTGAGAAATTCCTTTGAGGTGCAGAAACTTCTAAGCTTGAGGAGTTCCCATTTATCTATTTTCTCTTTTGTTGCTTGTGCTTTGGGTGTAAAGTCTAGGAAGTGGCCGCCTAATACAAGGTCTTGAAGATGTTTTCCTACATTATCTTCTAGAAGTTTTATGGTACTTTCTTTTATATTGAGATCTTTGGTCCATTTTGAGTTAATTTTTGTGTAGGGGGTGAGGTAGGGGTCCTCTTTCATTCTTTTGGATATGGATATCCAACTCTCCCAGCCCCATTTGTTGAAAAGACCATTATGGCTCAGTTCAGTGACTTTGGGGGCCTTATCAAAGATCAGTCGGCCATAGATCTGAGGGTCTATCTCCGAATTCTCAATTCAATTCCATTGATCTATATGTCTATCTTTGTGCCAGTACCATGCTGTTTTGGCAACTGTGGCTTTATAATAAGCTTCAAAGTCAGGCAGTGTAAGTCCTCCCACTTCGTTTTTCTTTTTTAGAGTCTTTAGCAATTCGAGGCATCTTCCCTTTCCAAATAAATTTGATAACTAGCTTTTCCAAGTCTGCAAAGTAGGTTGTTGGAATTTTGATTGGGATTGCATTGAATCTGTAGATGAGTTTGGGTAGAATTGACATCTTAATGACATTTAGTCTTCCTATCCATGAACATGGAATATTTTTCCATCTTTTAAGGTCCCCTTCTATTTCTTTTAGTAGAGTTATGTAGTTTTCTTTGTATAGGTCTTTTACATCTTTGGTTAAGTTTATTCCTAGGTACTTGATTTTTTTAGTTGCTATTGAAAATGGTATCTTTTTCTTGAGTGTCTCTTCAGTTTGTTCATTTCTAGCATATAGAAACATTACTGACTTATGTGCATTGACCTTGTATCCCGCTACTTTGCTAAATTTGTTTGTTAGCTCTAGTAGCTGTATCGTCGATTTCTCAGGGTTTTCTAGATATAAGATCATATCATCTGCAAACAATGACAGTTTTACTTCTTCTTTTCCAATTTGGATGCCTTTTATTTCTTTGTCTTGCCGGATTGCCCTGGCTAGCACTTCCAGCACAATGTTGAATAACAGTGGTGATAGCGGGCATCCTTGTCTTGTTCCTGATCTTAGAGGGAAGGCTTTCAGTCTCTCACCATTGAGTACTATGCTGGCTGTGGGTTTTTCATATATGCTCTTTATCATGTTGAGGAAGTTTCCTTCAATTCCTACCTTTTGAAGTGTTTTTATCAAAAAGGGATGTTGGATTTTGTCAAATGCTTTTTCAGCATCTATTGAGATGATCAATTGATTTTTCCCTTTTGACTTGTTAATGTGTTGTAATACATTGATTGATTTTCTTATGTTGAACCATCCTTGCATGCCTGGAATAAACCCCACTTGGTCATGGTGTATGATTTTTTTAATGTGTCTTTGGATTCGATTTGCAAGTATTTTGTTGAGGAATTTTGCATCTATATTCATTAGGGAGATTGGCCGGTAGTTTTCCTTTTTTGTAGCATCTTTGCCTGGTTTTGGTATTAGATTGATGTTAGCTTCATAAAATGAGTTAGGTAGTGTTCCATTTTCTTCAATGTTTTGAAAGAGTTTGAGTAAGATTGGTGTCAGTTCTTTCTGGAAAGTTTGGTAGAATTCCCCTGTGAAGCCATCTGGCCCTGGGCATTTATTTGTGGGAAGATTTTTGATGACTGATTGGATCTCTTTGCTTGTGATGGGTTGGTTGAGGTCTTCTATTTCTTCTCTGGTCAGTCTAGGTTGTTCATATGTTTCCAGGAAATTGTCCATTTCCTCTATATTATCTAGTTTGTTGCCATACAGTTGTTCATAGTATCCTCTTATAATTTTTTTAATTTCTTCAGGATCTGCAGTTATGTCACCTTTTTCATTCATTATTTTGTTTATATGGGTCTTCTCTCTTTTTGATTTTGTCAGTCTAGCTAGGGGCTTGTCAATCTTGTTGATCTTCTCAAAGAACCAAGTTTTGGTGATATTTATCCTCTCTATTGTTTTTTTGTTCTCTATGTCATTTATTTCTGCTTTAATCCTTGTTATTTCTTTTCTTGTACTTGGTTTAGGATTGGTTTGCTGTTCATTTTCTAGCTTCTTCAGTTGATCCATTAGTTCTTTGATTTTGGCTCTTTCTTCCTTTTTAATATCTGTGTTTAGTGCTATAAATTTCCCACTTAGCACTGCTTTTGCTGCATCCCATAGGTTTTGGTATGTTGTGTTCTCATTTTCATTCGTCTCTATATATTTAGCAATTTCTCTTGCTATTTCTTCTTTAACCCACTGATTGTTTAGGAGTGTGTTGTTTAACCTCCAGGTATTTGTGAATTTTCTAAGTCTCTGATGGTTATTGACTTCTAATTGTATTCCATTGTGTTCAGAGAATGTGCTTTGAATAATTTCAATCTTTTTAAATTTATTGAGGCTTGTTTTATGTCCCAGCATATGATCTATTCTGGAGAAAGTTCCGTGAGCACTAGAAAAGTATGTGTATCCTGGTGATTTGGGATGTAATGTCCTGTATATGTCTGTTAAATCTAATTCATTTATCCGATTGTTTAGGTTTTCAATTTCCTTATTGGTCTTCTGTCTAGTTGATCTATCTATAGGAGAGAGTGATGTGTTGAAGTCTCCCACAATTATTGTGGAAACATCAATTGCTTCCTTTAGTTTTGCCAGTGTTTCTCTCATGTATTTTGTGGCACCTTGGTTGGGTGCATAGACATTTACGATTGTTATTTCTTCTTGCTGAATTGCCCCTTTTATTAGTACATAGTGGCCTTCTTTGTCTCTCAAAACATCCCTGCATTTGAAGTCTATTTTATCTGAGATTAATATTGCTACACCTGCTTTCTTTTGGCTGTAGCTTGCATGAAATATTTTTTTCCATCCTTTCACTTTCAGTTTCTTTGTGTCCCTGTGTCTAAGATGAGTCTCTTGTATGCAACATTTTGATGGTTCATTTTTTTTGATCCATTCTGCGAATCTATATCTTTTGATTGGGGAGTTTAATCCATTTACATTCAACGTTATAACCGTGAAGGCATTTCTTGAATCAGCCATCTTATCCTTTGGTTTATGTTTGTCATATTTTTCCCCTCTGTCTATTAATATCCTTTATTGTACCCATACCGAATCTCTTTAGTACTGAACCTTTCTCCAAGTTTCTCTGTCCTTTCTTTGTTTCTCTGTCTGTAGGGCTCCCTTTAGTATCTCCAGTAGGGCAGGTCTCTTGTTAGCAAATTCTCTCAGCATTTGTTTGTCTGTGAAAAATTTAAGCTCTCCCTCAAATTTGAAGGAGAGCTTTGCTGGATAAAGTATTCTTGGCTGGAAATTTTTCTCACTCAGAATTTTAAATATATCGTGCCACTGCCTTCTTGCCTCCATGGTGGCTGCTGAGTAGTCACTACTTAGTCTTATGCTGTTTCCTTTGTATGTGGGGAATTGCTTTTCTCTTGCTGCTTTCAGAACTTGCTCCTTCTCTTCTGTGTTTGATAGTATGATCAGTATATGTCTCGGAGTGGGTTTATTTGGATTCATTCTATTTGGAGTTCACTGAGCATTTGTGATTTGTGTATTTATGTTGTTTAGAAGATTTGGGAAGTTTTCCCCAACAATTTCTTTGAATACTCTTCCTAGACCTTTACCCTTTTCTTCCCCTTCTGGGATACCAATGAGTCTTATATTTGGACGTTTCATATTATCTATCATATCCCTGAGGTCCATTTCGATTTTTTCAATTTTTTCCCCATTCTTTCTTTTATGCTTTCATTTTCCATTCTTTCATCTTCGAGGTCACTGATTCGTTGTTCAACTTCCTCTAGTCTTGTACTATGAGTGTCCAGAATCTTTTTAATTTGGTCAACAGTTTCTTTAATTTCCATAAGATCATCCATTTTTTTATTTAGTCTTACAATGTCTTCTTTATGCTCTTCTAGGGTCTTCTTGATTTCCTTTATCTCCCGTACTATGGTCTCATTGTTCATCTTTAGTTCTTTGAGTAGCTGCTCTAGGTGCTGTGTCTCTTCTGGTCTTTTGATTTGGGTGCTTGGGCTTGGGTTATCCATATCGTCTGGTTTTTTCATATGCTTTATAATTTTCTGTTGTTTTTGGCCTCGTGGCATTTGCTGAACTTGATAGGGTTCTTTTAGGGTTTGTAGACCAATTGAAGTCCTTATCTCTAATTTATCAGTTCTACAGCTTCGTGGAGTACACTTTCTCTAACTAACCTGCAGGTGGCGTCCACGAGCCACCTGTTCTCCACAAGCCAGTTCTCCCCTGCTTAGCCTTTGTGGTGAGTGGGAGAGTGAGTCTTGTGGGGTCCAATTGGTGTACCAAGCTTGCGTATGTATTTGGTGTTGCCTGCCCTGTATATGGGGCGTGTTTCTGGGCAGTCAGGGAGGGGGGAGTGGCTCTAACAATCAAATCTCCCTGGTGATCCTAGAGTTTTAAAGCTGCTGCAATAGTCTAATCCTTCAGTTCAGTCCTGCCACAGTTTGTCTCTGCCACTGACCCACAAGTCCTTGGTATTGGCGTATGGCTCCTGAGACTTGCAAGTGGGCCCCTCTTCCAGGCCGTGCACCCCGGGTCCTCTGTTGAGGGATGACTGTGCTATGTCACAGGTGAGTGCCGTCCCCCCAGGGCAGTTCTGGGCTGCTGGGCTGTGTAGGGAGGCTCCCAGTCTGCTGAAATGATGGCTGAATGGGGCTTTGTTAATTCACACTGCTCTACCTTCCCAACTCTGGGACAATCAGCTGAGGTTGCAGGGAAGGCTAATGTCCACGCCCAGTTTTGTGGTGTGTGCCTGTTATTTGAAGCACTTCCGTCACACTGGGTTGTCTGGGGCAGTTCTGGGCTATGGGGCTGGCGATGGGCAGGAGTGTTTCCTGTCCACCAGGATGAAGGCTGTGAGTGGACACCCCCCTTTTCTTGGGAAGTTGTGGTGTTTAGTGAATTTTCTCAGCCACTGGATTATTGCGTTTTGTCTCAGAGCTCTCCTAGTTCTGCTCTTGACTTGACCTGCCCAAATAGCAAGTCTTTGAAGCTTTCTGTATTGGGCTTCTTAGAGTAATTGTTTTAGAAAAAGAAAAAAGGATTAAAAAAAAAGAAAAAAAAGGGCCCCTCCTCAGAGATCTAATGGGTTATTGAAATGCTAAGAGACAAAGCAACCAGGACCATTAAGGAAAGGTCCACAGGGCAGAGAGATCAGCTTTTCTTCGGGATTTGCATATGCGCCTCAGGGCCCTTCCCCTTTCTATGTTCACCAGAACTCCAAAAATCCTCCGCTTTTATTTTGGAGTTTTTCGTGTTGTTTTTTTTCTATGCCTGTCTCCTCTCTGCTGGGCTGGCTGCTCTCAGATTCTCTGGTGTCTGGTCTCAGTCTATCTATGGTTGGAGTTTGGATCAGTAGAATGAGTTTCCGATAAGGGCTGCCACTGCAGTTCTCCCTTCTCCTTCCCGGAGCTGACAGCCCCTCCTCCCCCGGGACTGAGCCTGGCAGGGAGGGGCGCGGGTCCCCTGGCCGCAAAAACTTACAGATTTCGCTGATCTCAGCAGTTCCACGTTTTCATGAGTGTTGTATGAAGTATGCCCAAAGTCAGATTGCTCTGTGGTGTCCAGTCCACGCAGTTCCTGGCTTTCTACCTACTTTCCTGGAGGAGTAACTAAAACATACAGCTCACCAGTCCGCCATCTTGCCCCGCCTCTTCACCTTTTTTCAGATTGACTTTTATAAAGGGGATTTATTAGGTTACAAATTTACAGTTTGAAGGCCATAAAAATGTCCAAACTAAGGCATCGACAAGAGGATATCTTCACTGAAGAAAGGCCGGTGGCATCTGGAACACCTCTGTCAGCTGGGAAGGCATGTGGCTGGTGTCTACTGATCCTTGCTCTTGAGTTGTGTTTCAAAATGGCTTTTTCCAAAATGTCTCTGGATTTCTCTCAGCTCTCTGCTTGGTTCTCTTGGGGTGTTTGTCTCTAGCATCTGGGAATCCTCTCTTAGCTTCTCTGGGGCAAACTCTGGGCTTCATCTTTTAGCTTAGCATCTCCAAATGTCCTTTTGTCTGCATCTGAGTCTGTGTTGGCTCTTAGCTTCTCTCCAAAATGTCTCTCTCGGCATCTCTGAGCTCTTTGTTTCCATGAGTTCTCTTAAAGGACCCACAGTTCCATGGAAATGATCTAATCAAAAGGTCTCGCCTACAGTTGGGTGGGTCACATCTCCATGGAAACAACCTAACCAAAAGGTCCCACCCTAATCAGAAGATTAATAAGTATGTCCCCACAAGATTGCATTAAAGAACATGGCTTTTGTGGGGGACATAATAGATTCAAACCAGCATACCTGTTTAAACGCTTTCTATGGAGCATGCTTTTGTTTCTGCCCTTTGGAGAACATTTTAGGCAGAAATCATAACAATATTTTATTAGTTAAAAATAAGCAAATATCTAGTCACTCTAGTCTCAAAAACGTCCCATTTGACTAATTAAATGTCTACTTCCATGTATTAGTTCACAGTTGATTTAAAGTTAAAGCTGCTCTTCTCCATCAGCTTGGGTCATTTGAAGATTGCCTGTAGTGGGAAGTTGGACATGGTTGGCTTCTTTTACACCTCCATAGTTGTACTTCAAACTCTGTTCTTTCAGCATGATAGCTGCAGTTTCTAACCCCTTTATGTTTGGTGCAGCGAGGAGGGAGGAGAAGCAAGAGGTTGGGTGGGAGGAGAGGTAAGGAATCAGGGGAGGCCTTACTTTAATGTAACAGCCATAGCTGGCTTGGGCCTGGCACAAGGCCTGGCAAGTGGTAAAGCAGATTCATTCTGCCATGGAATGCATTGGTAGGATCTTCAGAGACCTTTTCCTGCCAGAGATCTGCCACTGGAGATCTTTCACAGTTTTCACCCTGTGGGCAAGTGTATCACAACGTTTTTTGTTGTGTAGAAAATTGAATCTGAATGGCTGATTTGCCTGTGATTACATTTTTAATAGTACAGTAATAGTGCAAACATGACACATGGCTTCAGAGCTGGAAACACTGTAATAACTTAACATTTTTAAAGTCCTTTTTTTATGTGACATTTTTCCTTGGCTTTCAAAGGAACCCAGAGAGATACGTACAATAACTTTTAACAAACCCATTTTGCAGATACGGAAATTGAAATACAGAGAAATTAAGTGACTTGTCCAAGGTCACAAAACAGGTTCAGTTTATGAAGATAGATGTATGGAATATTAATACTTGTAGGAAACTTACATTCAGTTTTACAGATGAAAAAGCTGGGGCTCAGCCAGAGGCAGCTGGTTGTCCAGGGCCACAGCTGGCTGGTGGCAGAGCTGGACTAGGTCCCAGGTCCACTGGCTCCAGCCCAGGGTTCTTCCTGCCTGCCTGTCTAGGCTGGGACTAGAATCCACCTCTTCTGTCTCTGGATCTAGTGCTCACTCTACTCTCCTGTGCTGCCTCCTTGAGGATCCAAGGGTCCAACTGAGGAGACAGGGTCTATGTCCATGAACAACTGAAAGCCAACGAGAGCATATGAAATGGGGAAACCACAAAACAGGAAGTGGACTCATCCCAAACTAAACGGTCTTACTCTTTGGTGCCTGTTAATAGTGTTTATTGATCAACATTTCCTTTCAGACATTGACAGCCCTAAAAACCTGGTGACTGACCGGGTGACAGAGAACACGGCCACTGTCTCCTGGGACCCGGTACAGGCCAACATTGACAGGTACATGGTGCTCTACACCTCTGAGGATGGAGAGACCCAGGAGGTGCCCATGGGGAAGGAGCAGAGGAGCGCCGTGCTGACGGGCCTGAGGCCAGGTGTGGAGTACACGGTGTACGTGTGGGCCAAGAGGGGCGACCAGGAGAGCAAGAAAGCAGACACCAAGGTCCCGACAGGTAACAAGAGAGGAGAATGGTTGACCGTCCTAGTCATTGAGAGATGGTCAATTGGAATGAATTTTGAGCCTGTGGACTCGAGTGTGCATGGTACCACAGGATGTAGTCTAAGCTGAGAGAATTTGCAGTTAGAAGTCTTAAAGATTGAAGAAAGACAGTGGCCTGCAGTGGTGATCTCAGTGGGCTGCCTTTCCTCAACAGTAATGAGGTGTTCATGAAATCTCTCAGCTCACTGGAAGAAGGGAATTTGTATGGTAGAATGTTCTTATCAGATTCAGCAAAGACATTCATTGGATCCAGTCACTGAGTTGCTTGTGAGCATATATTTAGAATGCTTGCCAGTGAAGTAGCCCTTGACAAAATGGTAAATTAGGTACTCTGAATGTGGTGGCAGATGTCATTTAATTAATGGTTTTGATGTGCCAGAATATTGCTCAATAGGCATTGTTCTTTCCACTTTTTAGGGCGCTGTAAGCCAAGAAAGTATCTCAAGTTTATAATGATTAGTCCTTTTAAATGGAGAACCAGGGATTGATTACTTGCTCCCTTGACTCCCATCAGAGATTCAGAACAGGGCCCCCATTGCCTTGTGCAAAGAAAGCTATAGAAGAGGCAAATCACAATGATGGGGTGGTGGGTACAGCTTCTGTGGCTTCAAATTTTAGAATTTTTCAAATTTTTCTTAAAGAACTTGACAGCCCTAAAAACCTGGTAACTGACCAGGTGGCGGAGAACACGGCCACCGTCTCCTGGGACCCGGTGCAGGCCGACATCGACAGGTACATGGTGCGCTACACCTCTGAGGATGGAGAGACCCAGGAGGTGCCCGTGGGGAAGGAGCAGAGCAGCATCGTGCTGAAGGGCCTGAGGCCAGGTGTGGAGTACACGGTGTACGTGTGGGCCAAGAGGGGCGACCAGGAGAGCAAGAAAGCAGACACCAAGGCCCCAACAGGTAACGGAGTGTCATTCTTAGACAATGTAAAACCATGCAAATCCTGTGGTTGGTCGAGGTTGGTTTTTCTACTCTGGTAATGACAGAGGAGATGATTTCTGAAAAGCATATGTGGCCTTCTGGAATAGACTGCACACAAGCACTATCCCTCACTTTCTGTTAGCGCGTTCTCTCAAAACGCGGACCTCGTTTTGTGGCCTCACACTTTGGTCTCGTAAAGAATGATGGTGATTGGTGACATTCACCCACTTTTCTCTGAGTACATATTTCCTTCGTGATCTGTCATTAAATATTTCTTCTTGAAAGGAAAGGAATATAAAGACACCTATATGTTAGGATCCACCTGCTAAATAATTCAGGGAAATGACTTGTTCTGTGATCCTTTTAGCACAGGGAAGGATTATTACTTTCTTAGTGAATAAACCCTCTCTTGAGTACCTACTCTGTGCCCAGTACTGATTATCCTGTTTCCAATTATATGCAATAAGTTCATACATTTTAAAGTTCTTTGATATCTGGTTCCTCATTTTTTCCTTGAAATTTTATTGAGATAATAGTCACGTACCATACCATCATCCAAAGTGTACCATCAGTTGTTCACAGTATCATCTTATAGTTTGCATTCATCATCAATTTTTGAACATTTTCATTACTCCAAAAAAAAATAATAAAAATAAAAATAAAAGTAAAAAACACCCCAAACAACCCAGCTCCCCCATCCCCCTTTTTATTCATTTACTTTTTTGTCCCCATTTTTCTACTCATCTGTACATACGCTGAATAAAGGGAGTGTGAACCAAATAATTTCCTCATTTTTTTCCTTTGGATTTTTTTTAAAACTCAGTTTTATTGAGATATATTCACATAACATACAATCATCCATGGTGTACAATCAACTCTTCACAGTGACATCATATAGTTGTGCATTCATCACCAACCTCAACCAACCACAGGATTTGCATGGCTGGTTTTACATTTTCTTTACACCAGAAAGAATCAGAATAAGAATAAAAAATAAAAGTAAAAGCGAACACCCAAATCATCCCCCTATCCCACCCTATTTTTCATTTAGTTTTTGTCCCCATTTTTCTACTCATCCATCCATACATTGGATAAGGGGAGTGCGATCCACAAGGTTTTCACAATCACACTGTCGCCCCTTGTAGTCTACCTTGTTATACAGTTGTCTTCAAGAGTCAGGGCTACTGGGTTGGAGTTTGATAGTTTCAGGTATTTATTTCTAGCTATTCCAATACATTAAAACCTAAAAATAGTTATCTATATAGTACGTAAGAATGTCCACCAGAGTGACCTCTTGACTCCATTTGAAATTTCTCATCCACTGAAGCTTTATTTCGTTTCATTTCACATCCTCCTTTTGGTCAAGAAGATGTTCTCAATCCCATGATGCCATGTCCAGATTCATCCCCGGGAGTCATATCCTGTGTTGCCAGGGAGATTTACACCCTTGGGAGTCAGGTCCCACATAGGGAGGAGGGCAGTGATTTCACCTGCCAAGGTGGCTTAATTAGAGAGAGAGGGCCACATCTGAGCAACAAAGAGGCACTCAGGGGGAGACTCTTAGGCAAATTATCAGCAGGTTTAGCCTCTCCTTTGCAGTAATGAACTTCATAAGGGCAAGTCCCAAGACAGAGGGCTCAGCATGTCAAGCCGTCAGTCCTCAATGTTTGTGAGAACATCAGCAACAATCTAGGTGAGGAAGTCCAACATCTCTGCATCCTCTCCCAGCTTGATTCCTCATTTTTAATAACAGCTTTATTGAGATATAATTTATATACTATGAAATTTCCCGTTTTACAATGTACAATTTCGTCATTTTTAGTACATTCACAGAGATGTACAACTATCACCACTATCAAATTTCAGAACATTTTCATCCCCCTAAGAAGAAATGCCAAACTCATTAGCAGTAAGTCCCCATCCCTGCCCCCTACCACTCCTCCAGCCCTAGGAAACCACTACTTTCTGTTTATAGATTTGCTTATTCTGAACATTTCATTAAAAAGGAATCATACAATATGCACCTTTTTTCTACTACTTTCATTTAGTTTAATGTTTTATGGTTCATTCATTTTGTAGCGTGTATCAGGACTTCATTTCCTTTTATGGCTGAACAATATACCATTATATTGTTATACCATATATCATTTATTCATTCATCAGTTGATGGACATTTGGGTTGTTTCCACTTTTTGGCTATTTGTGAATAATACTGCTGTGAACATTTGTGTATAAGTTTTTGTGTGGACATGTGTTTTCATTTTTCTTGGGTAGAAGATCTGGAGTGGAATTGCTAGGTCATATGGGTACATTGTTTAACATTTTGAGGAACTGCTAAACTGTTTTCCAAAGTGGTTGCAGCATTATAGGTTCTCACATACAACTAATAAGGTTTTTTTTTACACCTTACTTATTCCTCAGAGGCATTAATTGAGATGAATTGAGCAGGAACCACTGTCTCCATTTTATAGTTGAGAAAACTCACTTCCAGAGAAGTGTGTGACTTCCACAAGGTCACAAAGTTAGCTGGTGATTCATAGAGTTAGATCCATGGCTTATTCGTGGAAAATTATCATATCTTAAAATTTGTTTAGTCTAAGCTCCATAATTTACAGATGAAGAAGCTGGAGCTCAGCCAGAGGCAGCTGGTTGTCCAGGGCCACAGCTGGCTGGTGGCAGAGCTGGACTAGATCCCAGGTCCACGGGCTCCAGCCCAGGGTTCTTCCTGCCTCTCTGCTCTGCCCGTCTAGGCTGGGACTAGAATCCACCTCTTCTGTCTCTGGATCTAGTGCTCACTCTACTCTCCTGTGCTGCCTCCTTGAGGATCCAAGGGTCCAGCTGTGGAGACAGGGTCTATGTCCATGAGCAACTGAAAGCCAACGAGAGCATATGAAATGGGGAAACCACAAAACAGGAAGTGGTCTCAGCTCAAAGCAAATGGTTTCACTCTTTGGTGCCTGTTAATAGTGTTTATTGATCAACATTTTCTTTTCAGACATTGACAGCCCTAAAAACCTGGTGACTGACCGGGTGACGGAGAGCACGGCCACTGTCTCCTGGGACCCGGTGCAGGCCGACATCGACAGGTACATGGTGCGCTACACCTCTAAGGATGGAGAGACCCAGGAGGTGCCCGTGGGGAAGGAGCAGAGGAGTGCCGTGCTGACGGGCCTGAGGCCAGGTGTGGAGTACACGGTGTACGTGTGGGCCAAGAGGGGCGACCAGGAGAGCAAGAAAGCGGACACCAAGGCCCCGACAGGTAACAGAGCGTACATTATCATTTGTCGTTGCTAAGCCTGTGGTAATTCTAGTTTGGTTTTCCTCACTCGGATAGTGATGGAAAGAGATGATTTATGGCTGAGCAGATGGTGACCCTCTGTGATAGACTGCACACATCATCCCTCACTTCCCTTTTATGTTTCCTTACAGGTCAGGACTATGTGGCAGTCTTCAAACTATGATTTTGCCATGATTTAATGGATGTATCCATCCGCTCCTCCTCTGATTGCATAGATCTTTTGCCGTAGATGGTATTGAGGGCCTCTTACTGAGTTTGTGAGTAGGGGTAGAAAGTGAAAATCAAATGTTAGTGTTAATAACAACATATTGAAAATTTAAGAAAATATACTTTATATCTGCCATAATTAGTGTGTGTGTGTATGTGTGTGTATATATATATATCTTGCTTTACTGTAAATGAATCGTGTTATAATTCTGATTTTGAGGACAAGGATAACCCCAGTGTTATATTCTTATCTTTGTCTTGTGAGAGAGATAGAATACAGGACTATATATTTGTACAGTGATTTAACCAGCATTAGAATGAATCTGTGAGATGTTCTAGAATATTGAAACTGGATTTTACTTTTTGCTGATTCATTTAAATAATATTTATTGGGCATATTCCGTGTGCCCTGAACTATACAAGGCACTGGAAACGCAAAGAGGAAGAGGATGAAGCCCTCCTCCTCTAGGAAATTACATCTAGATATGGCTTTTAGGATCTTCATGTATGAAATGGTAGGTCTTCATTGACATGAGACTGGGTGCAAAATTAGCTTCTTGTGAGCAGAAAAGATGTCTTCTTCAACTCTGGGCCCAGCCCACTGTTACTGCCATCGTTTGTACATAGTAGAGGCTTGATATAATCTTACTAAATGAATAAAAAGATTCATTTTGTTAAACTCTTAGTACTGGTAATAGCCCAGATTTTCAGATTTTGTTCTACTGTGCTGTTTACTTGAGAAGCCAAAATCTACCTGGGGAAGCAAGTTGTGCATGAAACAGATTAAAAACAAAACAAGTGCATACAGCACGGAAAAACCACTTAACATGATATGGTCTCATCCCGACCAAAATGGCCAGCAGTTTCCACACTCTAGAGCCTGCTAATATTGATCTGCATTTTCCTTTCAGACATTGACAGCCCCCAAAACCTGGTGACTGATCAGGTGACGGAGAACACGGCCACCGTCTCCTGGGACCCGGTGCAGGCCGACATCGACAGGTACATGGTGCGCTACACCTCTGTGGATGGAGAGACCCAGGAGGTGCCCGTGGGGAAGGAGCAGAGCAGTGCTGTGCTGACAGGCCTGAGGCCAGGTGTGGAGTACACGGTGTACGTGTGGGCTGAGAGGGGCGACCTGGAGAGCAAGAAAGCGGACACCAAGGCCCCAACAGGTAACAAGAGAGGAGAATGGTTGACCGTCCTAGTCATTGAGAGATGGTCAATTAGAATGAATTTTGAGCCTGTGGACTCGAGTGTGCATGGTACCACAGGATGTGGCCTAAGCTGAGAGAATTTGCAGTTAGAAGTCTTAAAGATTGAAGAAAGACAGTGGCCTGCAGTGGTAATCTCAGTGGGCTGCCTTTCCTCAACAGTAATGAGGTGTTCATGAAACCTCTCAGCTCATTGGAAGGAGAAGGGAATTTGTATGGTAGAATGTTCTTATCAAATTCATCAAAGACATTCACTGGATCTGGTCATTGAGTTGCTTGTGAGCATATATTTAGAATGCTTGCCAGTGAAGTAGCCCTTGACAAAATGGTAAATTAGGTACTCTGAATGTGGTGGCAGATGTCATTTAATTAATGGTTTTGATGTGCCAGAATATTGCTCAATAGGCATTGTTCCTTCCACTTTTTAGGGAGCTGTAAGCCAAGAAAGTATCTCAAGTTTATAATGATTAGTCCTTTTAAATGGAGAACCAGGGATTGATTACTTGCTCCCTTGACTCCCATCAGGGATTCAGAACAGGGCCCCCATTGCCTTGTGCAAAGATTGCTGTAGAAGAGGCAAATTATGATGATGGGGTGGTGGCTATAGCTTTGGTGGCTTCAAATTTTAGGCTTTTCTAAATTTTTTCTTAAAGAACTTGACAGCCTTAAAAACCTGGTAACTGACCAGGTGACGGAGAACACAGCCACTGTCTCCTGGGACCCGGTGCAGGCCAACATTGACAGGTACATGGTGCACTACACCTCTGAGGATGGAGAGACCCAGGAGGTGCCCGTGGGGAAGGAGCAGAGCAGTGCTGTGCTGACGGGCCTGAAGCCAGGTGTGGAGTACACGGTGTACGTGTGGGCTGAGAGGGGCAACCAGGAGAGCAAGAAAGCAGACACCAAGGCCCCCACAGGTAACAGGAGGGAGGAGAAATACAAACTTGGGTAATCCCTGTGTGTTGGTTTATTGCTGCTGAATTACGACACCGCTGCTTATGGAGTCTGTGACTTCTGCCTGTTTTGGGAGAGTTTGCTGTGAGAGGCTTAATTCATCTCAAGAAAGAACAAAGCACAGTAATGCACCCACTACTGAGTAGCCCCATGAGTGTGTTAAAACTCTTTCCCCAAACCTGTGCCTTTAACCACTGTGCCTCTTCAATTATTGAAAATTATAAGAAATGAGACAAAACATATAAGAATTACTGAAAATACTGCATTAAAGAATTGTTTCATTGCAGGCTGGTTTATATAGGTTTGACTAAGTAGCTATTTTGTGGTTTAAAGGAACATGCATTACCCTATGCACCTGCAACTAATTTTTAATGAGCATCTTCTAAGTGCCAGGTCTGGTGACTGAATGGTGAACCAAACGAATATGGTTCCACTCTCTTGAAGTCTAGTGTGACAGATAGACAATAAAACAAGCAGACAAATTGATAACCGTAAATTATGAGACCCTCTATGAAGGTGATGAACATGGTATAGGCATAGAGAATAATGGGTGGATGGGGTGTACTTCAGAGATAGGCTGGGCTGAGGAATAGATGGGATAACTGTTTTTTTTGTTTGTTTGTTTGTTTTTAAATAGCTCTACCTCTCTCGCTTAAATGACAGAGAAGTATGTTCCTCTCTTGTGGAGGATCAGAGTACAAGTAGGCCAGAGCAGATATTGTTCCGTGGTGCAGGAGCCCCAGCTCCTTCCCTGCTGTTTCTCTGCTATCCCTAGGGAGTTGCCCTCATCTACATGGTCATCACCTCAAACACATTCCAGCTGGTGGACAGAGGTGTGAGAAAGGGGAGGGCATGGTGCCTTGCACACATCAGTTCTACTCACATTCCATTGGGCAGATCCAAAATACAGTGCAGGACTTCACTAAGGGAGGCTGGGAAATGAAGTCTTTAGCTGGGAGGCCATGTACCCAACTTAAACTTCTATTATGTTGTGCTGTCCAGTATAGTAGCTACATGTGGTTATTTAAATTTTAATTAAGAAAAATTAAAATAAAAAAATTTCCAAAGTTGCACTTGCCACAGATCAAATGGTCCATAGCCACATGTGGCTCAATGGCTACTCTATTTTTATAGACTATTTCTGTCATTGCAGAGAGCTTTTTCAGACAGCAAGCTTGTGGAAGAAGGAGATAACAACTATTGGGGCAGACTAGCCATTTCTGCATTTCTGACAGAGGAAAGAGAGTGTGTGATGGCCCTAAACTGGAATAATTTATGAGATGACTAAAGAACTGAGAGGAGGCTGGTGTAGCTGGAGCATAGAGAGTGAGAGAGAAAGCGGCATGAGACGTGGGAAGGAGGGAGGGACCAGGTCGTACAGTGTCATGTGGTGCCTGAAAGAGGAAGGGTGTGATATTTATCAGAAGAAGAGTGACATGATCCAGTATTCATTTTAAAAAGATTATTCAGGCCATGGTGAGGAGAATAAATGGAAGGGATTACAAAGGCAGAAGTGAGAAGCCCAGTAAAGTGACTATTTTAGAAGTCTGGGTAAGAAAAGAAGATGGTTTCAACAAGTGTGATGGCAGCAACCATAGAGGAAAGGGGTTATCTGAGGATATATTTTGCAAGAAGAGATGATAGGACTTGATGGATTAGATGAGGTGTAGGAAGAAAAATACTTGGAGTAGGAATCAAGTACAACTCCTGTGTTTCTGGTCTGACCAACATGGAAGGTAGTGGCACCATTTTCTGAAAAGGGAGACTGAGAGATAAATAGATTTGGGGAGAAAAGTCAAGACATTTAGATATTTAAGTTTGAAATACTTGTGAGAGTCAGTGCTTAACTGATGTATTTATTGATTCCACAAATATTTATCATCTACTAGGTGCCAGGCACTGTGCTGCATACACAGTTGTAGATACAAGTCAGGGGCTCAGAAAGGACATAAATTGGAAAGTGATGGGTATCCAGTTGGTATCAAAGCCATGAAAATGAGTGAAGACCCCTAGGGAGAAGTGGAGAGACAGAAGAAAAGAAGTTGCCAGGAAATCTCCAACATTTACTTGTCACTTACAAAGGAGACTAGAGAAGAGGAGCCAGTGAGTTAGGCAAAAACCAGGGGCATGTGTAGACATGGAAACCAAGAGCTGAGAGTTTCAAGAAAGGAGTGGATCATCTCTGCCAAATGGTACTAAAAAGTCTAGTAAGATGAAGATGGTGAGGGTGGCAAATGTCTGTTGGATCTGGCAACTTGGAAGTTATTGTTAACCTAGACTAGCAGTTTTAGTGGTGTGATGTAGAAAGATGCCAGACTTGATTGAACTGGGGTGTGAAAGGGAGGTGAGGAAGTGAAGTGAAATATACAGACAAATGTCTTCAGAAATCTGTCAGTAAGGGGTGCAGAGAAATGGAGCGATATAGGGAGGGATGGAAGATGCTAGAGCTTGTTTGTTTGGGAATGATGGTAGAGAAGAGAGATGGATGGTACAGGAGAGAGAGCAACAGGAAAGGAGCAGAGTCCTTGAGAAGGTGGGAGGGCTCAAAATGCATCACAAAGAGGATCTAATCTTGGTTTTAATACAAGAAATCAGTGGGAACTTGGACAAGTCTCTTCATTTTTCTGGGCATCTATTTTCCTTCCTTTTTAATAAGACAATCAGGTTAAAAGATAAGACTTTTCAGCTCCCAAATTCTGTGAAATACAGTTATTGCATACCACGAAGATCATGGCAGAGGTTTCAGCAGCAATTTTGGTTGCTTATCTTGTTGCTCAGATTTTTATTGCCATTCTTGGGAGAACTACAAGGACAAAAAATTTCCATGTTGATAAACTTGGAGAAGATCTGATTCCTTCCAGTTTTAATATCCATTAGTTTGTTTCTCAGGAAAATGGCAACCAGGGACCATTTACTCCTGCTTTAAATGACACTGTATCATTATTAAAGATAATCTGAGTGGCGAGCTCCTGGTGATGGGGTGTGGTGGGTATGTCTGAGCTTGGCTCTAAAAGTGTCTAAATCTTTTCAAAAAGAAATTGACAGCCCGAAAAATCTGGTGACTGACCGGGTGATGGAGAACACGGCCACCGTCTCCTGGGACCCGGTGCAGGCCGACATCGACAGGTACATGGTGCGCTACACCTCTGCGGATGGAGAGACCCAGGAGGTGCCCGTGGGGAAGGAGCAGAGCAGCATCGTGCTGACGGGCCTGAGGCCAGGTGTGGAGTACACGGTGTACGTGTGGGCCAAGAGGGGCGACCAGGAGAGCAAGAAAGCAGACACCAAGGCCCTGACAGGTACTGTGAGTAGGACAGGGAAACACTTCACACACGTCGGGAGAGTCTTCCTTCATAAGCGGGGTGGGCAGGGGAGCGGAGGGAGGCAGTTGCTTTACCTGAGAACTTTATTCACAGTGGTTCCCTTTTTCCCTTTTGAGGTAATAACGTTGACATAATGGTTGCTCACGATTAACGTGAAATAAGTATAGAGGAAGTAGTGTGAACGTAGAACTGGGTGACTGCGTGGCTGTGCGAGGGTGGCGTCCCTCACCAGCCCCTCCACCCAGCCAGCTCCCAAGCTGTCCGCTCTTGATATCAGAACCTGGTTGGGCTTCAGCTCTGGTTTGGAGGAGAAGGGGAAGGAGCCTCTCCTTTTTCCATCTTCCAGATTGGGGGCAGTGGTGGGGCACCTTCCTCCACTTGGTTGATGAGTAAATGTGCCTGGATGGCGTGTATTTTGTGAGTATGGTGGGACCTCTGGTAACAGTTGCGCATCGTGGAGATCAGGCCTCAGAGGGACCTGGAGAAAAGCACGCTACCCACCCCCAGGTCCGTGGGCCTCTACAGGCTGTGGGCAAGGTCTGCCCATCTCCATGACCAAGTGCACCATGTGTGGCTACCGGAGTAGGGGTGCCTTGAATTTCTTTATTATTATTATTTAAAGATATTTTTTATTGTGGGAACATATATACAACACAAAATTTCCCATTTTGGCCACTTTCATGTGTGCAATTTAGTGCTATTAATTACATTCACAATGTGCTACCTCTTTATTATTTTTATTAGTTACAATTAGCAAACATTTTAAATAAAAGAGTAATACATGCTATAGTAAAAATCTTCAAACTAAACAAAGGAGTGTAAAAAGATAAGAAACTTTCTTGCCCATCCCAGGCTCCCTAGTACCTAGTACTTCAGAGGCAACCAGTAGCCAATATCCTCCTTCCTTATTCCCTTCTTCCTTTTCTTCTTTCCTCCCTCCTTTTTTCCCTCCATTCCTTTTTCCATGTTCCTTTCTTCCCTCATCCTTTTTAATCTTTTCCTCATTTTATTTTTCCCATTTTTTAATGAGAATAAGATAATCATATTTTTCCTTCATAGAAATGTGGATGTAACCAAGACAATTATCTGAAGTCTATAACCAGAGATGAGTGGGCAGTCAAAGAGGTGGCAGAAGCCAGCTTAAAAAATTATGATTTTGTTTTCATTTTGAAAGCAGGAAATTCAGTTTTTCTGTGTGATGGATAGAATAAAATCCATGCTGGATGTTATGCTCTAGAAAGTCAAACCAAGCTCATATTGTTCCATCTCAAAATTTGCCAAGATATCCTAATTCAAAACAAGAGCTGCCTGATTTCTGTTAGAATACCACAGTTCAGTTCTCAGCTGAAATGCTACTGGGTAGAAAATAGCCTGGAGACATCTTTCTGGGAACTCCTAAATTAAAATCACCTTCTACAATGATGTTTCTTCACGACGGAAATTTCCACTCATAGCTTAGTTTACAAAAATGAGCCATTTACCAACTATTATTTGCTGACTAATTTTTGCTGAACTTTAATTTTCCTGGTCTAAATACACACAAAGATATCCTCACATTCCATCTAGTGTCTGGGTGGGGAAGTGTATAGGAATCAAAAGAAAATCTCTGCATTATCCCCATCTCTTCTTCCCTTCCTCTCTTTCTCGCCTCCTTTATAGAAGGCCCCTGGTCCTCCCCCACCTCCCATTCTTGCTATAGTGGATATTCCTCTAAGGACATACACTTAGCTATATATGTAACAAACAGAACTTTGTATTTCTATACCAACTTAATTTACCTCTTAAACCCCACTCGGCTTGTGGGAAAGAAATCTCACTAAAATTAGGGTTGTGCTCCGTTCCCAGGGCTGTATGTAAAGTCTTGGATAGTTTCCCGCTGTCAGGTACGGGGGTGCCCATGGGGCATTTTGGTTATCTCTCCAGGCAGGTATTTGCTGAGACACCCCTGGTTTCTGTGTGCAGGGCCTTGTCAGATCTGCGGCTCTCTCATCTTTCCATCCTGAGAATCCTTCTGCTGATCTAGGCTGCCCATAACTACCCTTCTCTGGGGATCTGCTGGGGAAGAAGGGGCACAGATTCTCTTTCCTTGGGACCCACCCAACCCCCTAGTCTTTAATCCTGTTGTCCCCAGTGTATCTATCCTTTTGGAAACAAAGGCCAGGAAGGCCCCTTGGCAAGGAAGAACACAGCCTGCTCCCTGCAAAAGAAGAGAAAGGGGAAGGAAATGTAGGGATAAAATATTAATTAATGTCTCAAAACTTATCTTGCCTCAGTTGCATTTTAGTAATAATAGCTCTCTGACTTTTTATATACAGAAATTGACCCTCCCCAAAACTTTCATCCATCCAATGTGACACGGTCTGGTGGGGTATTGACCTGGACACCCCCCTCTGCTCAGATCGATGGCTACCTTATGACCTACCAATTCCCAGATGGCACTGTCAAGGTATGGCTACTCCTTGGCTTTTCTCTGGGTGCACGTACTCAGCCTCTGTGCGAAGCAGCTGGCTTGGCCCAACCAGCTTGATTGCTGGTCTCGTGACAACCTGCTAATCAACCAGTTGATCCTTATTGGTCACCTGCTATGTGCAAGTGACACAGTCATTAGAAACATGGTGGGTCTCTTTTTATAAAGATTAACCATTGTGCCTGCCCCTAGCTGACCATGGTGTATTTGCTGGACATGCACCTGCCCTATGTTAGTTTGTTTATTTTTGGTCTTCCTCAATAAAATGTAAGCTCCACGAGGGCTGAGAATTTTTGTCTGTTTTGTTTCTTGCTCTGTCTAAAGTGCTTGGAGCAGCACCTGGCATGTGATAGGTGCTCAATAAATATTTACCAAATGAATTGATTAACCCTTATTTCAGGGGTTATGCCTCCCACTAGGAACCTGGAATTCTTGCAAAATTTCCAAATGTCTCCCAATGGACTATTATTACTCTTTCACCTTGGCAAAGAAGAAAGAAGGGGGGAAGAAAAAAAGGAAGGACCTTTGGTTTATTCATTATTTCAATTAATGCTTATGACAGCCCTGCTAGGAGTGTTAGTCCTATGTTTATAGAGGAAGTAACAGAAGTTCAGAGAGAAGTGAAAACCCAAATATCTCCCTGCTTCACAGATATCAATTGCCATTTTCCCCCTTCCTGATAGCTTCTCTCCAGCCTGGCCTTTTCTTTGGTGCTGCCAGTGGTGGTTGTAGTCAGTGTTCCAGTGTGTGCCTGGGTTATGGAGTTCCCAGGGCACCTCTTAGTAGGTCTTCCCACAGGGCAGTGCCTGGTGCTGCCTCTCTGGCTCTTACTTCGTGCTCCTGGGAACACTGAATCTTTGGGCTGGGAACCACTGGGATTTGGGGCTGCCACTGGGCACTCAAAGAGGCAGAATGCTGTGCCCTCAGAGAGCTTCCACTGTTAGCACCCAGGGAATGCTGTTGGCACTGAGGATGCTGGGGAGATAAAGTGAGTAACTGACTCTCCACTTTCTCCTTTGTTTGTAGGAGGTACAGCTTGGACAGTGGGACCAGAGGTTTGCATTGCAAGGCCTTGAGCAGGGTGTCACCTACCCCATGTCCTTGGTTGCCTTTAAGGGCGATCGCCGGAGCAGGAGTGCATCCACCACCCTGTCCACAGGTAACGTGGAGTCCTGCTCTCTGAATGAGTGTGCAATGGAGGGTGAGCACTGGAGAGGCCAGAAAATGTATCTAGGGAGAAGCAGGTGGATACAGAGTTATGGATAGCTCTGGGCATGTGGAAATGGAAATGGGATACGGAGAGAATAAAGAAGGGAGTGAAACAGAGTATGATTGGGAGGAGGAGTTGGGTTGGGTGAAGAAGTGGTGTGAACGCAACCTTAATTCTGGTATATTTGGAGGGATTGCCAGGAGTAGAGTGAGTGAGAAAAATAAGATGTGAGGGAATAGTTGGAAGAAGCAAAGTTGTAGGGAGTTGTGAAATAATTTCTGAACAAAATAAACTGTCCTTTAAAAAGTGGAAGCAGCATCACTCCCCTTCTTCCTCACCCATTTTCTTATGATGCTGTCTCTCTGCTTGGCTCCCAGTTGGTGCCCGTTTTCCACACCCTGCGGATTGCAGTCAGGTCCAGCAGAACAGCAACGTCGCCAGCGGCCTGTACACCGTCTACCAGCACGGTGATGCCAGCCGGCCCCTGCAGGTGTACTGTGACATGGACACCGATGGAGGCGGCTGGATTGTGAGTCAGGCAGAGCCCCGGGCAGCGCAGGGCAGGGCTTTGTTTGTCACTCCAGGGAGCTGGTCATGGCTGTTCTGGAGAGCCCTGGGAGCCCCATTTCTTCTTTATCCACGAGAGATAGGAATTTTGGTGGCTTGCACTGTTTTTAGAAAAAACCCCAACCCACTGTGAGGAAAGAGCCCAGTCTGAAACACCTGGGGTAAAGCAGGCTTGTTTAAACTAAGGCTGAAGTCTATGAAGGCTCCTGGGTTTATCACCATCTGGTAATGACCTCTATTTATGTATAACTTTCATAAACATAACCGTCACACACACTAATGACAAAGCTGGGACCTGATTTCAGGGCTCTAGCTTCCTGGCTCAGTGGTCTTCCCAGTGGGCCATCTCAGGCCATCCAAGATGGTAACACATGACTTCTTCGTGAGCTTAGTCCTCTGAATTTGGGCCCTTTGACCAGGTTCTGTGTCCTGGCTCCCCAGCACAGAAACAAGGCCTTTCGGGCTTTGATTTGAAAGTCTCAAGCCTGAAAGAGGGAAACCGGCAATATTCTGATCTTCCCTCTTCTGTGTGGAGGCTTTATTCTCTTGTGCCATTGTCTGCTTAAGCCACATGGACTTTCTTTGATTGCATCAGCCTGATCCAATTATATGATGAGCTGCCTTTGAGAGTTGTAATCTGATCCTTCCATTGCCACTCCTGCCCTTCTGCCTGTGCGTGAAATGGTAGAGGTGCTCACTGCCCCAAACCAGCATGCAGCCTTACTCCCTGGGCATCTGCTACTCATTCTGGGAAGGAGAAAGCAGGATCTCATAGTGTTCAAACGATGTTCATGTACGTGTTTGCTCAGGGGCCTGGGAAACCAAAGACCCTTGAGCAACCAACGATAAAATGATACTATCTGACACTAGCAATGAAGAAAACTTATTATCCACACAGCTGCATCTTTCAGCTTAAGGGCAGTAAATGGATTATTATCAATTTCAACTTCTTTATAAAAAAATGAACAGAAGGTAAGCATGGGAAGTCTCCCACCTGATCAGACCCATAGGCTTACACTTGCTGCTTTTCATCAGCACTACTGTAACCCTCCGCATTCACTTTCTTCAGGCTTGGGGCTCAACCCCCTGCCTTTTTGCTCATGATTGACCCTTGACAGGATGTTTGCACTGTTTCATGTGGCCTTGTTGAAAGCCAAGTCTGCCTATGGAAGGAGACGTTTGTCTAGAGCAAAATTTAGAACAAGATGTATCAGTCTGTGTTCTATTTTGCTAATGCTGCTGGAATGCAAAACACCAGAGATGGATTGGCTTTTATAAAAGGGAGTTTATTTGGTTACACAGTTACAGTCTTAAGGCCATAAAGTGTCCAAGGTAACACATCAGCTATCGGGTACCTTCACTGGAGGATGGCCAATGGTGTCCGGAAAACCTCTGTTAGCTGGGAAGGCACATGGCTGGCATCTGCTCCAAAGTTCTGGTTTCAAAATGGCTTTCTCCCAGGATGTTCCTCTCTAGGCTGCAGTTCCTCAAAAATGTCACTCTTAGTTGCACTTGGGGTGTTTGTCCTCTCTTAGCTTCTCCGGAGCAACAGTCTGCTTTCAACAGCTGTTTTCAAACTGTCTCTCATCTGCAGCTCCTGTGCTTTCTTCAAAGTGTCCCTCTTGGCTGTAGCTCCTCTTCAAAATGTCACTCACAGCTACACTGAGTTCCCTCAGCCTGTCATCTCATTTATATGGCTCCACTGATCAAGGCCCACCCTGAATGGGTGGGGCCGTGCCTCAGTGGAAATACCTCATCAGAGTTATCACCTACAGTTGTGTGGGGTGCATTTCCATGCAAACAACCTAATCCAAGCGTTCCAACTTAATCCCCATTAATATGTCTGCCCCACAAGATTGCATCAAAGAGTATGGCTTTTTCTGGGGGACATAATACATTCAAACCAGCACAGTCTGTCTGCCTCGGAATACCCATGATGTATTCCACAGATATTTACTGAATGCCTATTCTGTGCCAGGCACTGCTTTATGTACTCGAGATCCAGCAGTGAACCAAAGAGACCAAAACCCCTGCCCTCACACAGCTTGCCTTCTACATCCCGCCCACCCAAATGATCCTTACTGGAATAGAGAGGTCAGTTCCAGAGGTAATGAAATAACTCTGCATTCTCACCAGCACTGGCTGCTTCACAAGTCTTGTTTTCTGACCCAGAAACCTGGAGGTGATGCATGAACTGGGATTCTATATGTTTCCCTTCAGAGCCACAGTACTCTAGGAAACATGTGGAGTTCAGAAAACTCTGCAAAATATTACTTGTTTAAAAATATAATTTATTTGTTTTTAGTTGTAAAATATGCATAACAAAAATTATTTTAACCATTTTAAATGGACAATTCTTTGACACTAAATACATTGATAATACTGTGTAGCTTTCACCACTATTTCCAGACTATTTTCATCATCCCAAACCAAAACTCATATTCATTTAACATCTCACCATTCCCCACTCCTCCCACACCTGGAAACCACTATTTTGCTCTTTGTCTCTACAAATTATTGTCTCTGTGTTTATTGGCCTTGTGAGTTTCTTCTTTGGAAAAATGCCTATTCATATCTTTGACCCACTTCTTTTTTTGTCTTTTTGTTGTTGAGTTGTAGTTCTTTGTGTATTCTGGATATTAAACCCTTATCATATTCTCCCATTCTGAGATTGTCTTTTCACTTTTTTGATGATGCCTGTTGATGCTCAAAAGTTCTTAATTTCAATGAAATCCATTCTATTTTTTTCTTTTATTGCTTGTGCTTTTGTAAAATCTAAATATCCACTGCTTACTACAAAATCCTGAAGTTATTTTCTTACATTTTCTTATAAGAGTTTTATAATATTAGCTCTTATATTTAGGTCTTTGACCCATTTTTAATTAATTTTTGTATATGGTAAGAGGTAGGATACCACATTCATTCTTTTGTATGTGGCTTCCCAGTTGTCCCAGTTTCCCTGTTGAATGGACCTGGCACCATTGTTGAAAGTCAACTGGTCATACATATTTGGCTTTATCTCTGGACTCTCAGTTCTATTCCATTGGTCAGTATGTCTATCTTTATACCAGTACCATAATGTTTTAATTACTGTAGCTTTGTAGTAAGTTTTAAAACCAGGAATTGTGAGTCTTCCAATTTTGTTCTCCTTTTTCAAGGATATTTTGGCTATCTATATGAATTGCTGTTATTGCAAATCCGTATGAATTTGAGGATCATCTTTTCCTTTGCTGTGAAAAAAGGCTGCTGGAATTTTGATAGCAATTGCACTGAATTTGTGGATCATTTTAGGCAGTATTGATATTTTAACAATAGTAAGTCTTCCAATCCGTATTAAGGGTTGTCTTTCCATTTATTTAGGTCTTCTTAATTTTATTTGAGCAGTTTAATTTGTCTCAAGGTATTTCCAGATTTCCTTTGTGATTTCTTCTTTGATTCATTGGCTGTTTAATGTGTGTTATTTAATTTCCACATATTTGTGGATTTTCCTTCTATTATTGATTTCTAACTTTATTCCATTGTGATCTGAGAAGATACCTTGTATGATTTAGAGATTTTAAAATTTTTAAAGATTTGATTTGTGGCCTAACATATGGTCTATCCTAGAAAATGTTCCATGTGCCCTTAAGAAAAATATATTCTGCTGGTGTTGGGTGGAGTTTTCTATATATGTCCGTTAGGTCTAACTGGTTAATAGTGTTGTTCAAGTCCTCTATTTCCTTATTGATCTTCTGTTTAGATATTCTATCAATTATTGAAAGTGGTATATTGAAGTCTTCAACTATTATTGTAGAACTATCTATTTCTCCCATCAATTCTGTCAATTTTTGCTCAATATATTTCGGGACTCTTTTGTGAGATGCATATATGCTTATAATTATATCTTCTTGTTAGACTGAAATTTTTATCAATATATCTTTTTTTGTTTCTTATAATCTTTTTGACTTAAACTCTATTTTGTCTTACAGTAATATAACCACTCAGGCTCTGTTTTGATTACTGTTTGCATGGAGTATCTTTTTCCATACTTTTACTTTCAACCTCTTTGTGTCTTTATAACTAAAGTGAGCTTCTTGTTGATAGCATATAGATGGATCATGCTTTTTAATCCAGTCTGCCAATCTCTGCATTTTAATAGGGGAGTTTAATCCATTGACATTTAAGTTAGTAACTGAGAAGGAAGGATTTGCTTCTGCCATTTAGCCATTTGTTTTCTGCATGTCTTGTATGTTTTTTGTTCCTCAATTACTCCATCACTGTTTTTTTTTTTTTTTTTTTTTTTTTTGTATTTGGTTGTATTTTGTTTTGATTCCCTTCTTATTTCCCTTTCTCTATGTATTTAGTTATTTTCTTAGTGGTTATCTTTGTAATTACAATTAACATCTTAAACTAATAACTACCTAGTTTGACTAGTACTAACCTAGTTACAGTAGTATATTTTTTACTCCCATATATCTCCATCCTTCCCCTTTTATATTGTTATTGGTCAAATTCTGTCCTTATACATTGCCTGACCATTAACATAGATTTTAAATGTTATTTTATCCATTTGCCTGTTAAGTTATATTATCAGTTACAAACTAAAAGTACAATAATACTGGGTTTTATATTTACCTTTATATTTACCTTTACCAATGTTCTTTATTTCTTCTTATGGCTTCAGGTTTCTGACTAGTGTCCTTTTATTTCAGCCTGAAGGACTCCCTTTAGCATTTCTTATAGGGCAGGTATACTGGTAATGAATTCTGTCAGCTTTTGTTTACTTGTAAATGTATTAATTTTTCCTTCATTTTTGAAAGATAATTTTGCTGGATATAGAATTCTTGGTTGACAGTTTTATTCTTTAAGGACTTTAAATATGTCATCCCACTACCTTCCTGCCTCCATGGTTTCTGATGAGAAATTCACTGCTAATCTTGTTGGGGATCCCTTGTATGTGACAAGTCATTTCTCTCTTGCTACTATTGAAATCACCTCTTTGTCTTTGGATTTTGATAATTTCACTCTAATATGTCTTGGAGATCTCTTAGCATCTATCCTACTGGAAGTTTGTTGAGCCTCCTATATGTATTCCATGTCTTTCATCAGATTTGGGAAGTTTTCAGCCATTATTTCTTTAAAAACTTTTTCTTCCCCTCTCTCTTTCTCTTGTCCTTCTGGACTCCAATGATGCATATGTGGTATGCTTGATGGTGTACCACAGGTCCCTCAGGTTCTGTTCATTTTTCTTCTTCCTTTTTCTTTTTGATTCTCACATTGGATAATTTCAACTGTCTTGTCTTCAGGTTTGCTGATCCTTTCTCCTGCCTCTTCAGATCTACTGTTGAATCTGTCTGAGATTTTTCATTTCAATTACTGTACTTTATGGCTCAAAAATTTCTATTTGGCTCTTTTTAAAAATTTCTCTCTCTTTATTTTGTTTGCACAATGTTTTCCCAGTTTCTTTTATTCCTTTGTATATGGATTCTTTTAGCTCATTGAACGTATTTAAAACAGTTGATTTAAACTTTTTGACTAATAAATAGTTCCAAAACATGAGCTTCCTCAGGGATGGTGTCTGGCAAATTCTCTTTCTGTGAGTGGTTCATATTTCCTGTTTATTTGAATGTTTTGTAATTTTTGTTGAGAAATGGATATTCTGAGTATTATGTCTTTATTACTCTGGAAATCAAGTTCTCCCACTCCTCTGGGATTGGTAAATTTTTTATGTTGTTGTTGAGGGCTGGGGCCAAACTATTTTTGCTCCCAAACTGAGAATGGAAAGAGAAAAGAGAAGAGAGGAGAGAGAGAGAGAAGAAGAAGGAGGAGGGGGGGGAGGAGGAGGAGGGGGGAGAAGGAGGGAGAGGGAGATGGACAGGAACAGGGAGAGGGAGAGAAAGGTACTGTCTCTTTAAGACTCCTCTGCCACTTTTCCCTGAGGGGTTGGAACAATGGTTCTGAAGAAGCTGATCAAAGGTAGTGATTGGTAATCATCACATCCCCCCAGATTTTGGAGGACTAGGTCCTTATAGCCTTCCCTGGCACCAGCAATCTGCACCAGGAGCCTGGGCTGCAGTCCCATTGCTGCCTTCATGAGGTTGGCAGATGGGAGATGGTAGCCGCTGGACAGAGGGTAAAATTCACTGCTATTTACTGCAATTTGCTAGCCTCTTCCTTCAGTGCTTCCCTGGGTGCTTCAGTGTTCCTCTAGACTCCAGAGTTTAAAATAGTTGATTCAGACAGTTCTTGCCTGTTCAGTAGTTGTTTTGGTGGAGGGACTGACTCTGGAGCTTCCCACTTTGCCATCTTTCTCCACAAAATATTTTATTGATGGTTTCCATGTTTTTTGGGTTCAAGAAAGTCTTCTATCACATCAGCTTGACCTATAGAATACTGCTACTTTTTATTGAACTTTTAAAGTCCTTCCCTATTCAGGCAGCAGGAAACCAATTATATTAACAGGCCAGAATAATCCTGCCCTGAGGTTACTGAGGCTGCGTGAATATTTCCATGTTTGTTTTCCATCTTGCTAGTCTTAAGGACTGCATTAGAGGCTCTTTCCACAGACATTTAAATGAAATTTTGATGTTTTTCCTTCTGATTTAATCATTTAGGACGTGGAATAAGTTCCAGAGTGCGATGAGAAACTCTGTGGTGTAAAACCAGGCATGAAGAGAATTTCTTCTCTTTGAGACTTATTTGCTAAGGGTTTTGCTATCCCAAATAGTTCATTATAAGGTGCTTTCACCTCATAGAGTGGCTATGCATTTGATTCTGAATGTGTCAATTAAGGCTTCCTGATCAAGATATAGAAATGATCCCTGTGGGTCAGTTTATTTGGAATCTGATATAATAAAATGCAAGCTAACATTCATTGAGTGCTTTCTATATCTATGTGTTCCAGACTCTGGCCTGAATATTTCATGATTTATTATGATTAATGACCTTGCTGATACCTTAATTGAAGCCCACGACTAAGGGGCTATTAACATCTTGGCTTAACAGTTGAGAAAAGTGAGGCTTTTCAAAGTTAACTCATTTGCTCAAGGATACGACTAGTAAGTGATAGAACTAGGCTTAAACAGTGATGCAAGGGAGCACCAGAACCATTTGTTTTGGATCCTCCCTGCCCAAGCTGAAGCATTATTTTAAAAAAATAAATCAATACAACCTGCTCCTATCGTGCTTGGTTCTCAAGGTCAAGCAGATTATATAGGAAGAGGTAGCAGTGACCAGAATTCAAGCAAGCAGTTGACAGATCTCAAGTGTCAACCCACAGTTTCAGAGAGCATCATTCTCCATCTTTTTTTGGTGCTAATAAGAAAGGTAGATCCCATTTTTTCCTCCCATATGTGTAGCTTAAGCATGTTACATCTGTGTTCTCCTTAAAGGAGGTATTTTCATGTCAGTGATTTGTTGAAACGTCAGGTGTCCTGTCTGGTTGTCAGACTTGCTTCTGTTCTCACTTAATTTAAAACCATTTGGGTGCTGTGTTCGTTGACTTGAGATAGAGACATAATGCATCTGTCCTAGTGGGGCAGGATTGGATGTGAGCCTAACCTTGTACTGGGAGTGTGACTGGACATGATGTACATGAACCAAACACCTGCACCACCTCTGTCCTAGGGCTCCACAGTTGATGAGTGAAAGAGCCCCAGGGAAGGGACTGAAACAGGTGCCCTGCTAGGAAATTAACAAAACCTCAAAGCTTAAGAAAAAAAATTTTTGAACAACGACTCAGTAGAGAGCTGACATTTTTAAACTTTCTGCTTGAAAGATGAGGATATTTGTGTTTTATCCTTGCATCAGCTACTGAATAATTAGCTATAGGACTCTGACTAAATGCTTCTCTCGCCTTTTGCTTTTGTAAGATGGCATAATTATACTTGCTGCAGAGCTGGCACTTAGTATGTGCCCAGTAAATGATCCAATAAGTGAATAAGTGAATAAACAGATGGAAAAAAAAATGCAGGGAGCCAAGAAAGGAATGGGCCATCTTTAAAAGAGGACCCTTGTGAAAAGAGGAAGGAGAACACAATGTTAGTGCAACGTGTTCCTGTTTGCCATAATTGTTCCTAAATTCTGCTCTTTGCCATTTATAGAACATTTTTACTTAGACCATCTCATTTAGTCCTTCCAGCATCTCTGGGCTGTAGACACTTCTTTCCCATTTCTCTCTCTGCTTTACAACCAGCTGACTGAGGCTCAGGGAGAGAAATGACTGACTCACCATCACCTGCCAGTAGGCGGCAGTGGTCTGACTCCAGGCCTGGAGCTGCCCCCCCCCCCCCCCCCCCCGTTCACTGGTGCCTTATTTCCATGCCTCCTGGGCCAGCAAACTTGGCTCAGTGCTTCAGGAGTTAGATGAATGTGAGCCTTCCATGTGGAACTTTTAGCATTGCTGTAGCATTGGTGAAACCTGCTCTTTTCTTCTCTCCCTGACTCTTCCTAAAAAAAATGTATAAATGCACAAATATTATGAGGTTTACCTTATCAAATTCAAGATAATGTGTTTCACTTCAAGGCACATGCTGTGAAGCCTGATGGAAAGGAGAGAAATGGGATTCTGCATTTGAATGAATACAAAGGAAAATAGGTAGAAAGAAGGATAACATTTTCAGCTTTGGGTTACTGGGATCCAGTTCTAAGTTTAGCTAGGATAGCGTTTTGCTTGGCTCTCAAGGTCATGTAGAATTATATTTTTTATTTTATTCCAACAGTATGCACAGGTGTGTTTAGCTTTTAGTACTTTTCAAGTTTATGTCTATAAAGGAATCCAATTTACTCTGCTTGGAACTGCCTTCCTTCCCCAAATAGAGGAATTTTTGAAAAGAAAGCAGATCATAATCGTATAGAATAGCATCCAACGCTGACTCTCTTTTCTTACTTTTCACTCACTCTTCCAACCCCTTCGAGTCTGGCTTCTGTCCTTATCTCTCACTGACACAGCACTTCCCAAAGTCACCAGTGATTACTGTGTCACTAAATTCTGTAGATCACTTTGGCCTCATGTTCCTTAACATCTCACAAACATTTGCTACTGTTGACCACCCCTTTTTTTTCTTGAAATACATTCTCTTTGCAGCTTTTGTGATTTTAGTTTCCTTTCTACATTTCTAGTTGCTCCTTCTCTCTCTCTCTCCTTAGTGCACTCATCTCTTAATGTGACCATTAAATTGGGACTTCCTCAAGGCTTGATTTTAGGCCATTTTCTCTTTTCAGTTTCTATTTCCTCCCTAAGTGGCCTCCTCCTTTCCCATGGCTTCATTTTACTTTCTATGTCCCAGAGGCTCTCTGTTTTAGTTAGGATAGAATGCTCCATGCTGCAGTAACAAACTGATGCTAAATTGCAATCATTTAACACATAGAAGTTTTTCTCACTTGTGCTGTCTTCTGTGGGTTTGGCAGCCACTTCTAAGTGGTGACCCAGGGATTCAGGCTGTTTCCCTCTGTGACTCTGCCATTTTGGCTTGTGTCCTCCACAATAGCACCGTGGCTCCATGGCAATGGCGCCTACCGACTCAACTGTATTCCCTCTGAAAGCCCTTTTGCTAGAACTAATCACATGGCTCCAACTTAACTGCAAGAGAGGCTGAAAGATGAAGTCATCTGTGTTCTTGGGAAGCGGACAATGAAATGGGACTTGGTGAACACCAAGCATGGTCTTAGACGCACTCCCACATTTGTGAATGCAGTCTAGACCTCTCTTTAGAACTCTAGCCCTTATATTCAACTGCCTGTATGGCTTCTTCACCAGAATACCTCAGAAGTAGTTCAATTCAGCATGCCCCCAAATTAACTCATACTGTGCACCCACAAAACTTGTCCTCTCTTAGAATCTCCCGTCTCATCGAATAACTGAGTGATAGCCATCCAGTTCTGGAAGCCCAAACACAAGAATCATTCTTGACCTCTTCCTCTTTTTCAACTTCTCTTTCAGTCTGTCACCAAGTGTGGTCATTTTGACCCTCCAGCCACTTCTGTCTATCCCCAGTGCAGCCCTCTAGTCTTCTACTACTCAGTGGTCTCCTAACCAGTCTTCTTGCATCCATTCTTGCCGTGGCCAGCCCGTTCTGTACACAACAGTCAGAGGGATCTTTTCAAGATGTAAATATGAACGTCTCACTTTCTGCTTAAAACCCTACAAGGTCTGACCTCTGCCCATCACTCCATATCACTTCATATCACTTCCTAATCAACCCCTCACAGCCCCAGCATCCCGTCTGCCAGTCCTTTTGCTTGACTACCCTTACCCATCCTGTAGCTCCCAGATACTTCCTGAGGGGAGCTTTCCTGTCTCCTGGGTTAGGTCCTCCTGTTTTATGCTCTCACAGTACTATCATACTTCTCCTTCATTCCCCTTATCACAGTTTTAATTGCAAATGTATTCATTTAATTATTTGATTCATAGCTTTTCATTTACTGGACTGTTAGCTCCATGAGGATAGGGACCTCTGTTTTATTCATTGTGTTTATTTATTCTGTTTTACCCATTTTGCATATCATCTTGTACATAGTAGATGCTCAATAAATATTTGTTGGGTGAATGAACTTTCTTCTCCATAAGTATCAAATAATTACTCATGTTAGGAATCAAATGAATTAAAAAAACAGTTTCTACTTTCAAACTATTTAAGGTAGAAAAGACAACAACAGAAAAAGAGAACACATAAACATAAAATGCCCAGTTGAGCTTATTAGATGTTGAAGGTTATGGGTCAGGGTAGGCAGAGGACCAGTGTGTCCCATCCTACCGAAACTACCACTAACAATCATCAGCTCTCCATGTTTTCCCTAGCTCTAGAATTGAAAATTTCTAGTGGGCAGGAAACTTCTCTGCTTTCATTCTACACATGTCAGTACCCGCTATACTGCTGTACCCATAAAGCATGCTAACTAATATAGCAGAATGTACTAATACATTAATAAATATATATATTTATATGTTGACTCTACGAATACATTAATAAAAATCTTTTATTTTTTTAAAAAACAGCGATGTGCTAGCTAGAGGAAGTCAGTATATGTGTGTAGGCTCATAGTCCCCTCTTGCCTCTTGCTGCTCCCTTGGGAAATACAAATCTTGTTCCCATTAACTCAGTTTTGTCTGTTGAAGTGTGTCAGTGTGAAGTGTCCATCTCTCTCAGGTCTTCCAGAGGCGGAACACTGGGCAGCTAGATTTCTTCAAGCGTTGGCGGAGCTATGTGGAAGGCTTTGGCGACCCCATGAAGGAGTTCTGGCTTGGTAAGATGTCCACGAACGTGGTGGGGGGTGGGCTTTGGGGGGTCAGGCAGCGTGTGGAAGTTCACAGCATTCAGGGAGAGAGAGGTCCAGGTGACAGGCCCTCTGAGGGACCTGCAGACCAGGGTGTTGGTAGGGTCGTGTCACTGCCAAGGTTCTCATGTGCTCTGGGCTTGTGAAAGGGGGGCAGTGTTGTGAGGTGGTTTTTTTTTGCTGTATCTGAGCCTATAGGATCTGCCTGGAGCCTGAACTTCTTAGAAACCACTGTAGCAAGAGAATAGTTGATTAACTGGGATTCTGGGCTATTGCTAAGAGGCAATCTCGTAGTCTCTGAAACACTGTTAGTAATGCCAGCCATCATGGACATTGTTTATCCCCTTTTCCCCACTCCCTGCTCTATTCTGGAGCAGATGTTCATGGAGACTGAAATAGCCAAAAGCATCAACTGAGAAATAAGGAATTACAAAATCATAATCTCTATGTCTGGTAGAGTTGATGATGCTTGTGGTTTGCTTGGTACCAAGTCTCTTCAGAGATTTTACAATGAAAAATCTATTCTACATGGTGAGATAAGTGGATAAGAAATATAACTGCTTCTGTTTTAGAGAGATGGAGTCAGTGGAGGCAGTTTTATCCCTCCACTACCCTCCAGTACTCCCTTCCCTAAAACGTAATTCCCATACTCATTAACATGATGGTGCCAAAGAAACAATAGGATGAGAAAATGAGCTCCCCAAAAGAGGTGTTGGGAAGGCCCCTATGAGCAGAGGTGATGAAAGGCTAAGGGCACTTTTGGTCCTGAAAGTCTCAGGTACAAATGGTGTGTGCTCACATCCATTGGTTGTTTGGTTATTGAGATTCCATTCCTTATTTTTAGGACTTGACAAGCTACACAATCTCACCACTGGGACTCCTACCCAGTATGAGGTGAGAGTGGACTTACGGACTGCCAATGAGTCTGCCTACGCTGTGTATGATTTTTTCCAAGTGGCCTCCAGCAAGGAGCGGTATAAGCTAACAGTAGGGAAATACAGAGGCACGGCAGGTAAGAAAACATGTCTCTTGCTCTCTGTGTTTAAGGATTGGTTGGCCTTGGATCTGAGGGTGCAATATTGTTCTCCTTGACAGTCGAGTCCCTCCTCTCTGTAAGTTGCTGGGGTGAGCTAAGTCGTTAAAGCAATCCTTGATCATCGTAAGATCAGAACTGTTGAACGTTATGCATTGGCATCGCCCCCCAACCCAATCCCTCCTCTTGTACCCTCCAAGTTCAGGCTGTTGTACATTTACCTGATGAACCCACATTAGGAGCTAGTTCGTGGCGCCTGCCAACTTCCACTAAGCTTTAGCAGTGCAGCTGCCTTCTTTGTCTGCAGGTGTGTGTGTATTGTTAGTTAAATATTTTTGGCACTCTGCCATAATTAAAGACCGCAGAATGAAGGTGCTGATACAAATGATAAGAAGTGTAGTCTCTAACTTAATACAATTGTGACAACACAGAGATTAGCAATTGAGTTGAGAGTGGGCAATCTTTAGCCTCGATTAGTTGCTCACTGGGTTTAAGTCAGTTGATGGTGTGTTCAGTTGTGAAAAGAAAAGTACAAAATTAAGCAACGTGACTGAAATACTGGAATTATACCACTGAATATTTTAAGAGGGGAAGCGTGGCATTTTAATACTATATTTTAAACCTGTTTTATGGTTTTTAAACCCTAACAAGCATGTCTGTTGTTGACTTTTGCATGCTTTTGACTTTGGTATAACTATGTTGTTATCTGTTATAAGCAAAAGTCTACCAAATGTATAGACATTGCCTTTTCCCTTAGACTCACATGTAAATAGATGAATAACAATATAAGATAACTTTTGTGAAAAGTCAAATAAGTAGTAAGGAAAATAAAGAACTACAGGAGTGTGGAGAAGGTGTGTACATTGAGGACTGGAGAGACTGAAGGAAAGAAGATTCTTGCAGGAGAGTGTGTGGGAGCTGGGTCTGAAGGAGGGTAGAGTGTAGATGGGAAGAAAGAAAGGGGCATTTCAGGCCTGGGGAAATCTAGGGACAAGCAAGCACAGAGCAGAAGCAGGGAGAGTGAGGTGCACTCTGGAAGCCTTGCAAGCCCTCTTAAAATTTTCCACTTAAGGACCCCTGATGGCAGAGGACCCATCAGCAGGTACCCCTCACTGTGTCTGGGGCAATGATCTAAAGTGGCTAACCGCCAGTGCAAAATTTCTTTTAGAACTTATAATTTAAAAATTCATGTGAAATTGGCATTTGCTCTTGTTTCCCAGTGCCTGGCACAGAGTTGGTGAGTTAAAAAAATGAAATTTCTAGCAGGATTTTAATATGTAGATGTATGGATGTTTTATGTCTTAAAGAATAGTGTCTGAGACCCAAACAGTTTCTAGAGGGGTCTGTGAAGAGGTGAGTTTGGTGACATGGTGACATCATCGTAGGAGACAAAGTAGGAGACAAAAACAAAAGTAGGAGTTTGGGCTGCAGACCTGGGACAGTTGTTCCAGGATTCTGAGTAAGGGTTGAGTGAGAACAAGTGCGCAAAGAATTGTTTCAGGGGAAAAAACAATCCTTGAGAAAAATAGGCTCAGTAGCTGGAAAAGCCCTCACTGCTTTAGGTCCTGCCACTTCTCTGATCAGTGGTCCTGGGCCTCCATTGGCTGGCAACAGGCTGGCAGCCGTTTTACACTGAACTACAGCCACTCGATGTGTAATATAGAACATGGGCATTCAGGCACAGAAGAAAGACAGTTAAAGTTCAACTGGGAAACACAGATGGCTATTCATATCATCATAAGGATATTTACTGAATGGGGAGCATTATTTAAAGATGCCATTTTGCAGGACTGAATACTTGGCCTACCTTTTTTATTTTTTCCCTATCTCTAAATAAGATCAGACTACATTCCTGACAGCTTATTCCAAGATCTCTCTACCTGTTGGTGTAACGAGCTGTGCATTCTAGTCTCCCTTAGCCCCTCGAGCCTCCTCCTGAGACCTCATCGCCATGGAGCACGTCCAGTCAGCCCTTTTGTTTCGGATGCCCCATTCACTGTTCCTGACTACAGTGATCAGTTAACCCCTAGTTTTGCTTTCTCAGGATAAGAATCCGAGTCTCTGGAAGCTTCACTCATGGGACCTTCCTCAGACAAGGTTATGAAGTTGGGGTCGTTCCCTTTGCCACTATGAACCACATCTCTCCCCAGTACCCAGTCCCACGCTGGCCTCCTATTGGGGCTGCACTCAGGTCTCCTTCCCAGGCGGTCTCCCAGCTGCCCCCAGCCTGCCCACTCACCTTTCCTCTTTACCTTTTCGGAGGCCCGTCTTAAGATTCTCTAGTAAAGGAACTGAGGCTAAATGTGAAGCTGTGTGAGAAGGAGACAATGCATTCATGAATTAAGGTGATCCTGCTCCCAGGTACTGTTATCAGGGGATACTTGCTGCTCTAAAGTTGGTCAAGCCAGGAAGCCTTGGGAGATTATCAGATCACACAGCATTTAGACAGCGATATTGTCTTCCCATGTGTACTATCATTCCTACTTTTAAATTCTGAATTACAATGGCAAAAGCAGGGTTGGTGGAGGTTCACCTTTCCTTGTAGATGCTGATTTGTCCATGAGGAGAGTTTTGAAATTTAGGAAGCTTCTGGCTGCTCATGTCCTAAGTGATGAGGCAATGTTTAGAGAAATGGCATTCAAATAGAAGTGCAACATTTTGTTAGCTCCATGTGTGTGCCAGCTCTCAACAGCTTTTTTAAAAAAATATCTTACAAGTTTGTTTATTTTAAAAATAATTTTATTGTAGTAACATATAAAAGCATAAAATTCCCCAATTTTAGCCATTTTTAAGTATACATTTCAGTGGTGTTAATTACATTCAGAATGTTGTACTACCATCACCTCCATCCATTACCAAAACTTTTTATCACCCCAAACATAAACTCTATACCCATTAATCACTAACACCCCTTCTGCCTTCTCCAGCCCCTGGTAACCACAATTTCTACTTTCTGTCTAGGAATTTGCCTATTCTAGACATTTCATATAAGTGGAATCATACAATATTTGTCTTTTTGTGTCTGGCTTATTTCACTCAACATAGTCTTCAAGGTTCAACCATGTTGTATCATGTATCAGAGCCTCAGTTCTTTTTATGGCTGAATAATTCCATTGAATATATGTACCACATTCTGTTTATCCACTCATCTGTCAGTGGACACTGGGGTGATTTCCACCTTTTGGCTCTTTTGAATAATGCTGCTATGAACATTGGTGTATAAGTATCTGTTTGAGTCCCTGTTTTCAGTTCTTTTGAATACATACCTAGAAGTGGAATTGCCCTGTCACATGGTAATTCTATGTTTAACTTTTTGAGGATGCCAAATGCTTCTCTGCTTCTAACTCCATTACCGTCCTGATTAAAACTGAGAAAGGTGCAGTCCTGGGAGAAGTGTATGGTTTAAGACTCCTCCCCTACTCAAACTGTCCAGGTGGGCCCTCCAGTTTCAGCTTCTACTGAAGTACCTGAACACCCATTTTTTCTCCTTGAAGGAAATTCTAGTAAGGTAATAGTATGTAAATACGGTTTTTGATTCTGGGGCCTCGAGTGGGGCAGAGTGTATGTCTTATGAGTTCTACCTTCCGAGGCTGTTCATCCTTTAGAGGTTATTATGCAAACATGAATAGATATTCACACACGGGCCTTGGTGCAGAATGACTTCGATGAGCCGATTTCAAGTCCCACTTGATTTGACTCAGTGGTCCTCAACCAGGGACAGCACTACCCCCTGCAGTCATCTGGAAATGTGACTGGGGAACACCACTGGCATTTAGCGGGCTGGGGCCGTGGAAGTCAAATGTTCTAAGTGAAGAATTGTCCCCAAATGCTAGTGCCTTCCTGTTGAGAGACACCACAGTAGATTCTTTGACACTGGCACATAAGAAAGAGAGAAAAAATAATTGTTGGGTATATGGATAAAAGGTAAAGATAGAGATGGCACAAGTCACTCAGCCTTTTCATTTGCTGACTCCTGATCCCAGGGTAGAAGACATCCAGTGTCCAGATACATGGTCCTTTGCCTGTGGGCAATTTACAGGTGACATGATGTTGATGGCTTCTTCTTGTTGTGATGGCTTAGCTGCCAGGGTCCTCATCTTTCCTTCCCCAGGGTGTGCTTGGGGAGGACGTGGCTCTCAGAGTGACATTTTGATGAGATGGGTGAGGACCAGCTCAGTGCCCCCACCCTGGGCTTGCATTCAGATCTTTAATGGGCCTGCCATCAACACCCCAACTCCCCACCTGAGAACACTAGATTCCCACCCAAAGTCATTATTTCAAAAGTGGGGCACTTATCTCTCATAAGGAAGGATTTTCTCCTAAAACTCAAAAGGGAGGGAGTGTAACCAGCATCAGCTTGACTATTTTATCTTACTTAGGGAGATACGTAATCAGAACAGTCTCTCAGTTGGGGCCTGATGACCAGAGCCAAGTTATTTTTTGATTTATGAATACACTCACTATCCACACTCTGAACATTTGTATGACTTCAGTGTCTAGAAGGTAGAAAATCCATCTGAAGGAAAAAACAAAAAACAAAAAAATAAAAACAAACTCCCACACTTAGGCCAACTGGATTCACCTTTCTTGATCCCACTATCCAAGGTTAGATAACCACAAATATATCTTTCAGAAATAGTCTCTGCACAAATTCTTAGAAAACAGCTCTGGGGAACTTTATTTTTTATTTTTTTTTTTTTTTTACCTTTTTTTTTTTTTTAATCATCATTTTATTGAGATATATTCACATACCACGCAGTCATACAAAACAAATTGTACTTTCGATTGTTTACAGTACCATTACATAGTTGTACATTCATCACCTAAATCAATCCCTGACACCTTCATTAGCACACACACAAAAATAACAAGAATAATAATTAGAGTGAAAAAGAGCAATTGAAGTAAAAAAGAACACTGGGTACCTTTGTCTGTTTGTTTCCTTCCCCTACCTTTCTACACATCCATCCATAAACTAGACAAAGTGGAGTTTGGTCCTTATGGCTTTCCCAATCCCACTGTCACCCCTCATAAGCTACATTTTTATACAACTGTCTTCGAGATTCATGGGTTCTGGGTTGTAGTTTAATAGTTTCAGGTATCCACCACCAGCTACCCCAATTCTTTAGAACCTAAAAAAGGTTGTCTAAAGTGTGCGTAAGAGTGCCCACCAGAGTGATCTCTCGGCTCGTTTTGGAATCTCTCTGCCACTGAAGCTTATTTCATTTCCTTTCACATCCCCCTTTTGGTCAAGAAGATGTTCTCCATCCCACGATGCCGAGTCTACATTCCTCCCCGGGAGTCATATTCCACGTTGCCAGGGAGATTCACTTCCCTGGGTGTCTGATCCCACGTAGGGGGGAGGGGAGTGATTTCACCTTTCAAGTTGGCTTAGCCAGAGAGAGAGGGCCACATCTGAGCAACAAAGAGGCATTCAGGAGGAGACTCTTAGGCACAAATACATCTGGGGAACTTTATATGCAAGTTAGGTGAACTGTGCTCATTGCTAGAGTGTTACTGGGGGAGCCATTGTGTGCTATTTCAACCTGCCATTAAATGTCAGCAAGAAATCTGAAGAGAGGAGGAAATGTATGTAAATAAAGTGAAAATTTACTTTTCCTTGACTGGAAACAATGAAAGGGGGCCCGAGTTGTTTTGTTGTCTGAGTGGGAGTGGCCTATAAAGCCCATTTCTTGCTCCTCCTGCTTTTTCTGGGTTAGGCATAAAGAATCCACTGTTTGAACTCTGAGAGTCAGAGAGCAGATTAGAACCTTCCCTTTGCACAAGGTGTCATCAATTCTTTAAGTACCTGGCCCACCCACCCAGCTAAGCTCTCGGGAGCAAGGACCACCTTATTTTTGTATTGCCAGGGCTTACTACCGTGTTGGTCCATAGCAGGTGTCCAGTAAATGTTTGCTGGATGAAGAAGTGAATGAGGGGATAGGCCAGAGGTTCTCTGATGTTAACTTGCATCAGAATCATTTGGAAAGCTTGTTAAACAAGCGGGGTAATGTATAGAAAGTTTTTAGTACAGGTAAAGGGGGAAATATTAGGTTGTATATATGTTACTAGAATAAAATTAAAAAAAAAACCATAGGACTGTATAACATGAACAGTGAACCCTTATATAAATCATGGTCTATAGTTAATAGTACAGTTATAATAATATTCTTTCATCATTTGTAGAAAATGTATCACCTGAATGCAAGATTTTAATAATAGGGGGTATATGGAAATTCTATTTTCTGCCTGAGTTTTCTGTAAACCTACAACTTCTCTAATAAAATAAAAGCAAGACCACAAAAGAAGGAGAGGGAGAGGGAGAAGGAGAAGACAGGTTGTGGGATCCTACCCCAGAGTTTCTGGTTCTTAGGGCTGGGGTGGGGCCTGAGAATTTGCATTTCTAGCAAGTTCCCACCTGAGACCAATGCTGTTGGACCGGAGAGCACACTCTGAGAACCGCTGCCGCAGGCTCTTAGGGAGGGCTCGCTGCTCTCACTGGCTTTGACACCCTCTGTTGAAATAAGCAAGTCACAGATGAAGTGACTCAGAAGGAACACCAGACTTGGAATTTGAGGACCAAGATATGAGTCCTGCCTCTGCCTTTTGTGGGCTGTGGGATCCTGAAAAGCCTCCAGAGCCTAATCTTTGTGGGTTTGTTTCCTCCTGGGATGAAGACCTGCCCTATCCACCTTGCAGGTTTGTTATGAGGATCAACTGAGAATCAATATGTGAAGATGATCGATAAACTCAGAGATGCAATGTTAAATCTAAGTGATATTGTGGGAACAGAACTTGATAGAGTTTGTCATTGATATGTGTCCTTATGACCTTTTTTGAGCTCAGTAGAAAAGTAAACTTAAAAAATGATGACAAACAGGCTGGGGAAAAAGGAGAGATATAAGTTAAAATAATCAGAGCACATTTCCAGATAGGATATAATCAAGCACTGAATTTTGTATGTCCCTCAGGGGTTCTGGAAGTTTGGGTTAAGTGCATGTGTGCAAGGAGGGTGTGTGGGAGGATCAGCGTGGGCTGGAGTGGCCAGAGGAACCTTCCTCAGGAGCGGGCTTGACTAGGCTTGGAGGGATGGTTAAGATTCGGGTCAGTGAACGGCAGAGAGAAACCCCATGAGCAGGGCACGGAAGGTGTGTCTGTCCACTCCACAGGTGGAGGGCGCCTGGTGGGACGGAAGGAAATGAGATTGTGCAGAGGGTCAGCCAAGTTACAAGCTTGTAAAGCAAAGAAGAGTGATTTACCTCCAGGTGGTAGGAAGTGGGACATTAGGCCTGCGATGATAAAAATGGATGTTTATGCTCCAGAGGGGCTGGCAGCCAAGAAGCCAGAGAGAAGAGTATTGTGTTAATTCAGGCCCAAAGAGATGAGGACCTGGCCATGGAAATAGTCAGGAAGGGGTGGGTACGAGTGATTTACAGAAGGAAGGGCTTGATAAACAGGTGCCGAGGAGTCGTCAAACCTTGCTCAGGGGTTTGAAGTCTGGGTGGCTGGGAGGACGGTGGCACCATCTGCAGAGACAGAAAGGATGGGAGGGAGGTTAGTCTGTTTTGGAGGGTGCTTGGGTGGTGTGGGGAGAGTTGATGGGTGTGGATTTGGGTATTTGACATGACTGTGAAGTTTCCAAGTGAAAATGTTGGAGAAACAGGCCTGAAGTTTGGGTGACAGTCCTGGAAAAAGCAGCTGTTCATTGTGTCATGTTCTCGTGGTGGCCGTTTGGAGCAGAAGAGTTGACATAACTGGCATAACTGACTGGACTCTTGGCTTTTCTTTTGAGCCAGCGTGACCGCCCCATCACCAGCTACACTTTAGTTCTCTCTCCCATCTCTTCTCTCCCTCAGGGGACGCTCTCACTTACCACAATGGATGGAAGTTTACAACTTTTGACAGAGACAATGATATCGCCCTCAGCAACTGTGCCTTGACGCATCATGGCGGCTGGTGGTACAAGAACTGCCACCTGACCAACCCCAACGGCCGGTACGGGGAGACCAAGCATAGTGAGGTGGGTGACAGGGGAACATTTTTTTTTTTCTCCTAGCTTCTGCCTACAGCCAGCTCCTGAAGGGACCCTGCCCAGGCTAGTTTGGCTGTTCTTCTCCTCTGATGCCTCCAGTCAGGGCAGGAGAACCTCTCCAGGCTCCGTGGCTTTGAGGTCTGGGCCTTCCCTGTGCACCTGCTGTGCCTCCCACCTTGGCATTCCCACCTTAGAGGCAGGTGGGTGGGAGCTCAGGCTTTCAAGACACACCATTTCACCCTGCTGTTCATACGTGGGCCCTCCATGATCCTGTCTGGTTGTTCTAGTTAAACCAGAGCTGTTTCCCTCAAGACCTTTGATGACAGGGAAAACAGGCTTTGCTGACTTAGGTCAGACCCACCCTTGGACCCAGTTTGCCCAAAGCCACCCAAAGCCTGCCCTGTGCATTGAACTAAGGCATTCTCCTCATTTCACCAGAGTGCAGGCCAGGGCTGAGCGCTCCTCTCCGCTCCCTTGCTCTGGAACTTTCCCACCAGTGATTTCTCAAACCTCCATGACCTGCATACATCGTCCTGGCTCCTCGCCGGCTACTGGGCACCTCTTGCCTGCACCCTCACAGCTTCTCTAAAATTGCATCTTTGTTCCTACTCGTCATTAACCTACTCCCCTCCATGAACCCTCAGAGCCCCTCTTCTGGGTTTCTAATTTCCCATGCTAGGTCCTGATCCTTGCCCTCAGGAAGTCACCTCTCCCCAGAACACACCTTATACCAATATTTCTGTAAATATTAGTCCATCTAAAGTACAGGCACATTTTTATTATTTGGCCCTGCAGAGGCTACAGGGACTACTGATGCTTACGTGATTTTTCAAAGGGAAGAAGGAGGAACTTCCCCCCAGGGAAATGAGGGACGGTGCACCCTGAATCACAGTGGCAGCATGTGGGCCGACGAAGGGAAGCCAGCGATCAGAGATCAGATATTTGAAATGAGCAGTCGGCATGCCCTAAACCATCCCCACATTTGCTAATAAAAGACATTCATCTGGTTAATGTGCTTTCCACAGTCTGCAAGGCATTTAGCTTCTTGTTTATTATTTACCTCACAAATTAAAATACATAAAATTGGTCACTCGGGCTCTTTATTGGCCAGGTTGCAAGGTTATTAAGTGAATTAAATATTATTGCGCTCACCAGTCAAAAGACAGAAAATGAAATTTAGTCTTCAGCAGGCCATTTGTTACCCCAGAGCTAATCTCTAAACAGTCTAAATTGAAAAAGATTTTACACAATTGGCCAATTAATATGTTTATTTTTGCCTTTCATTGTTTTGAAAGGGACAGAGTGAAGCAGAGATAACTTGGTCAAGGCTGGCCAGGCTGACCCCCGGGTTATCTTTATTGCCTCCCTGGCCTCCCCCACCTTCTGGGCTCATACCCTCATCCTCCCATGCGTAGGGTCAGTCCGCTTCCAAGCCGTCAGCCTGCCTAGCCCCGGCTGCCCAGCAGAGGGCACAGTTCCTGGGAGTCAACCTTCGCCTCCCTTAGGAGAACACCCCCAGCCACCACTCGTCTCCCTCTCTCCCCCTAAGCAGAAAGGAGTGGTTTCGCTGCAAAGAAGCCTTCCCTTGTTCTCTCCTCCTAAATGATGCTCCTTGATTTTTGTTTTTGTGTGTAGGGGGTGAACTGGGAGCCGTGGAAAGGACATGAATTCTCCATTCCTTTTGTGGAGTTGAAAATCCGCCCTCATGGCTACAGCAGGGAGCATGTTCTGGGGAGAAAGAAGCGGGCGCTAGGAGGGAAGACGAGAACGTTCTGAAGGCCCAGCTGCACAGTCGTCGCAAGAGACAAGAGCGGCTCGGGTTGGGGCTGTGTAAGCTTGGGGTGGGGTGGGCAGAGACGACTGGCTAATGGCAGTTTGAGGGATGCACGTAGACTTTAGTTTCTGAGATCACTGATAACCTGCAGGACCTCTGTAATTCAAAGCGTGTCACCAAGTTCAAATCATAGAGGTTTCTGCCCTGTCACCTGCATTTTTGCCCATGTGATGTTATCTATACTGGGGTTTCTGAAAACCAACAAAATAATAATTGCACAGTGTGTATGGGAAAGATGGCACTGGAACTGCAAAGATTCTCAGCCAGTCTCCTGTAAAAAATATATTGGATTAGGGCAAAAATAAATAAATGAATCCTCCAGCACTTCACCAGTTAGAAAGCTCTAGGAAAAATATTTTTTTTTTTCTTTTTTTAAAAAAGCTCTGATAATGCAAATCTTCTTTCTGGAAAGAATCACCAACGAGGGGATCTGGTTACCAAGGGGTCAGCACTAAGGTGGCTCAATGCTAGTTATCTCCTGTTCCCACTGGGTTTTGAGGAAAAAGTTGTCCATCTCTCCCCTTTCCTTCAATTGCTGATGCCATGAGGAAGAATAAAGAGAACAAAAAAGGGACCAAGATGGATTTGCATTTAGCTAAATTCTACTAGTATCCAGCATGCTAGAAACCAAAGCTTCTACTTTACTGCTATTTTTAAGTGCCCCCTTTCCAGCCATTTGCATAATCACTTTCATAGATCTGCATATGTTGTGAATAAATTCTCACTCATTTCAGCTTTAAGCTATTTGACTCTTTTGATAATTGGTACCGCCCAAAGACTCTTTTCTACAACTCCCTTTCATGCCCCTTAAACCCTCAGTGCCTCCCTTTCCCGGCTCCCCACTCTTTTGGACTCAGACCTCACTGAAGTTGCTCACCTCTTTGAGGCTTACTGTTTGAATGGAGACTTGGCAAGGTCAGATCCTGTTTACTTATTTTCCCATCATTTTGGAAGGTTTTCTGTAGTGAATTCAGTGGCTTAAATTCCTATTCAAGAAAAAAAATAAATAAACCACTTGATTAAAAAAAAAAAAAAAACTGCCTTGTATTATTTTTCCCACATAAGTACACTTGAACTCTAAGTGCAAGAAATGTACAATTTGTTCATTACAATGGAATTGGGTTGGCTGTGGTCTCTTACTTGCATGGTGGCAAATAATGGTGTTTGCAATGCAGAAGGGAGTGAGTGGGAAGTCAGGCAAATGCCCTAAAAGCTGCAGTCCACCTCCGGGACAGGGGTGTAGGTTATTCGCCCTATTTCTCCAGGTTTAACCCCCTGGGTGAATGCCAAGGCATAGTCCCAAGACAGTTTTTGTCAACCTTGAAATTTTCAATACCCTGTGGCCCCTCCCTCCCTGCTCAGCCCTGACACACACACACACACACACACACACACACACACACACACAGCAATGTGGTAGCACCTTAGGTCTGGAAATCAGCGGTCTGAATGAAGCACAGTCTCACTGATCATTAAAAACTGTGTTTGCATATAGTTCATTGATTCAATGCAAATTTATTAAGTATCTTCCCACTCTGTACCAGGCCATGTGCTAGGAACTGGGGAAACAGGGGTGAGCTAGAGAGGTAGTCCTTGTATTAATGGAACATAAGTGTTTTCATTCATTTCTTCATTCATTTATTCAACAAATATTGATTAGGCTGTATTATGTGTCAGCTTCTATTCTCAGCACTGGTGCTATAGAGGTAAAAAGAACAATATTCCTGCCCTTGTCGCCATTCTAGTGGTGGAAACTGACCATCAACAACAAATAAATGTATAATTTCCAGAAGGGATAACTGCCATGGAAGATGAAATAGGATGAAGGGATGAAGGGATGGAGGGTGGTGACCCGTGGTGGAGGTGGGGCACTGTGTTTCATTAAAGGGGGGCCTACAAAGGTCTCTCTGAGGAGGAGATATTTTTGCAGAGTCGTGATGCAGCCTCATCAGGGCCTGAAGCTGAGTTAATTTCCTCGTTTATGTTCAAGATCCCTCTGTCCAGCTTCCCGTTCCGAGTCTTCTTGGGCACTCCCTCCCGCCATGTTCCATGATGCCGTGTGCACCTCGCCTACTCACCTTGGTGATTCGGAAACCTGATGCTCATCCACTGGGTCCGGGCCTTTTAGAAAAGATGTGCCTCTTTTGCAAAGTGGATCAAACCCCGGAGACTGATTCAGAGCCAGGGATGGTGGGTGATGGGCACTGCTTCTCAACTTTTAACATGCTTTTCAAAACACAGATTACAAGCTCATGTATTCTGATTCAGTCAGTCTGAGCAGGATGCTGTTGGGGAATTGGAGACAACACTGAGCTGCTCTGGAGTAGGGACCACAGATGGTCTTTTTGCTCTGGATGAGCCTGTGAGGGCAGCAGATTGCAAAGGGCACACCCCCGTGTTCACTGACCCCAGCGTTTCTCCACCACTGGCCAAGAAGGGGACTTGTGGGGAGCTGGAGTTCCTTCTTGCATTGTCTCAACAGTAGGCCCAATTGCCCTGCAGGGGTGGGGAGCAAAACACCTCAGTTGACCCTCCACGTTCTACTTGGGGCAGAGAAGGAAGCTCATTTCAAAGGGTGTTCGTCTGGTTGGGGAAAACATTCCAGCTCTAAACCTCATTTCAGCATGACCAGAGCTGGCGGTTCCTGCTCTCAGAGCTGAATATAAGCCCAAGGCATGGGTAGACCTGTTTTTCAGAGTCAAGCAATTTTCTCAGAGCTCGGCTATGAGCCGTTAGGCGTTTGAAGCTTCCAGGGGCATTTTCTAGCCTTAAAGCAAACCACAGAAAACACAAGCTGTCACAGAAGGGCAGGCTGCAAGCAAGGGACAGAAGGGAGGAGAGAAAATTACCACATGAATTTGATAATGTTTCCGAGCCATTGCCTGTTATGTGCAAGTCTCTAGCAACCTAGTGATGAATAAAACAGAGCCCCTGCCCTTGAGAAGCTGGCAGTGTGGTGGGAGAGACAGCCGTGGGTACAAATCGTGGCAGTGGTGGCAAAATGGGGAGTGAGCAAGAATATGAGAACAGAGGTGGGGGAGGGTGTGTGTGTGTGAGACCAGCCCTGCCTGGGGAGCTGGGCAAGCTTCACTGGGGTGTGAGGTTGGCATTGGGTCTGCAAGGAGGAATCTGGGTTTTCCAGGGGAAGAACAAGAGGTGAGGAGGGAGGCAGAGTACCTGGCATAAAGGAAGCCCCAGGCAAAGATGGCAAAGATGAGAAGTGTGAAGTGTGGTGTGTTGAGGGGAGACAGTGATTCTTAGTGGGGTGAGGAGGGCTTGGTGGGGAGCCAAGCTGAAGAGATGGGCAGGGATCCTTTCTTTGCCACACTCGTACGGTGGCTCTTGGCCCTCACTATCCATCAGAATCAACAGGGAGTTTTATAGGTACAGATGACCCGGCCCCTCCTCACGAGACTCTGATTCCACTGGTCTCAGGTGGGTCCACGCGTCTGTGTGTTCTCATTCATTTGTTCCCCGGGTGAGTCTAACATGCAACCAGAGGAGAGAGCTGTTGCTAAGACCAAAGATTATGGGCAGTGGAGAACACTTAGAGATTTTTAAACCCTAGAGTGACATGGTCAGGCTTGTGTTTTGGAGATACTCAGTGTAGAGAATGAGGTGGGGGATGGTGTTGAGGGAAGTTTTGGGGAAAGGAGAGAGATTCACAGAAAGGTTAAGGGCTATTGCAATAGCTCAGTTGAGAGCTAATGATTTTCTTTGTGGTAGAAATAGTGGGAAGGGGGAGGGCAAAGATTAAAGAGAGATTTAGGAGGAAGGAGCAACAGGATTTGAGGAGGATGGGTATCAGGCAAAGAAGGAGTTCTTACACGGCAGAGTTTACAGCTGGTTGTTCTTGACAGCAACTTCCTCTGGGAATAGAGTCCCAGAGTCTATGTTTGCCAAAAGAAGTCTTCAGCTCTGCTTTTTAATTTAGGACTCTCAGAGACTCAAGATGAAAAAAGCCAAAAAATGCTGAAGGAGCCAGAGAGAAAGACGCAGAAAGACTCAAGGAGTGGTGATCAAGGGGGTGTGGTGAAGGACGAGGACTGGTGTGATGTGTGGTGAGAGCAAGGGTGGACGAGGAGGAAAGCTAAAGGAAGACGAATGCGGGGCAGAAGGAAAAACAAATACAAATACTGAAAAGCTCTTGGCAAAGCTTAGTCATTTGCTGGAGAAAGTCCTCCACTAGAAACATGTCCAAGTCATTATCTTAAGCCCAGGGTGGTGGAGAGGATGAGGAGTTCCCATCCATACAGAGCAGCTGGGGCCCAGGGCAAGACGCCTGCTGCACCCAGGCAGGCCAGCAGATGGCAGTGCCGTCACACCGGGAGCCTCTCCTTCCAATGCCACTTTCCTCTCTTCCAAAAAGGGGGAGTGTGGGTCGCCCCTCACTTTTCTCTCTTCCTGGGTAACGTTGTCTGGAGAGACATCCAGTGGGGTCCAGCTCAGCTTCCAGCCTGCGATGGGTGGGTGTTCAGGCATTGTTGTTGCTGGATAAATGCACAAAAGAGAAACCTGGGAAACACCTGTCTGGTGCACTGGGCTGTTGTGGGACGTGGGCGTGGGGGTTGTGGGCATGGGGAAAGGGGAAGGCGGCACCGCTGGAAGGGGCTTCAGGCAGTTCCTGTTCTGTGTATGAATTCATTTCCCAAAGTCCTTCTCTAGGTTGATTGTTTCTATGGGGGATTGTGTTCAGAGTTCCAATGTTATATAAAGAAGTTAGATTCCCAGTTTAGCCCATAAAATTCTAGTTTTTTTTTTTTTTAATAATATAGCCAAGCTGCAGTGCACTTACAATGGTGAAAATAGAAAACAATAGTATGGCTATGTTATAATTTAAATAAAATGAGGAAACAAAATGGAATGAAAACAGTTATTTTGGTAAGTGGAGAAAATTAGGTTTAATAGAGATGGATGAGGAGGCAGACGAGGCTTTCTGTGGAACATCTGAAGGAGACATTTGGGCACTTAAAGGCTTACAGGCAGAGCCCTTGATTGCATTCAACAAGCTTCTGACCCGAAGTCTTGGAGGAGCCAGCCAGCATATTGGCCTCAATTATGATGCACAGTGCCCAGAAGGAGGACTGGGGTGAGTGTCTGAAGACTGGTTTAAGTTCCAGGTCTGGGTAAGTTGGCTTATCTTCTCTGGGCCTCATTTCCTTCATTTATAAAACAGGAATGATATCAGTCCCTGACTTACTCACTGCACTGGGTTACTGCAACAATCAAAAGGGTTAATGAAAGTGATTGCTCTTTAAGGATTATAAAGCATTTCCAGAATTGTCAGATAGTGGCCTTGGATCTTTATTCTTTATAATTTCCTTTAAAACTGTTGGTTCTTTTTTTTTTTCTGATAGAGGTGTATTTCTAGGCATCCCAAAGTATATTCACTATGACTATCCACCAGCAGGATTATTATGGTTCATAAATAGAAGAAAGAGAAAGGGAAGCGTGAGAAAGAGAAAGACATCCTTAAGCATTTGGTTAAGAGTGGGAAAGCGAGAGATGGTAAGGGAGAATCTGTGTACATTTCAGGAAGAGTTTCCTTGGGGATGATATTAATCGAGCTGTAAGCAGAGAAAGACAGGAGCAGATGAAGCATGGGGCGTGCATGAGCCCTCAACAATATTTCCCAAACTGTGTTCCTTACAACACTTGTTCCTCCAGATGTGCTCAAAGAAAAAGAGATTTCCTGGTCAAATAAGTTTGGGAAAACCTTGAGTTAAGTAGTGTTGAACTGGTTTATTAGCTACCTTTTAGAATCTTGCATGTGATGCATGCACTGTGGCTCTCAAGGGGGCGGGTGGGGGAAGTCACGTGTTGGCCATGTTTTGCAAACTTACTTGGCCACAGAACTCTTGTTTTCTTAGTATCTAGACAGTATTTCTCAAAGTGTGGTTCCGGGAGCACCTGCATTTATTTACCTAGAGTGCTTGCTAGAAGAGCAGGCTGTCTGGCTCCATCCTAGACTTAGCAAATCAGATGAGGATGGGGAATTGCCAGTCTGCACTTTTAGGAAACACCCCTAATCAACACGTTTAATAGAGATTATGTGCCAGGGTCTAAGCAAGGTACTGGAAGATATAACAGTGAATATGACAGCTACATTCTAGGTTCCTAAAGGCTAATTCCAACAGGGGTGGGTGATAGGGTGCAGCTCCAGGAATAAAGAAAAGTAACCAGTTACAGTGTGGTCTGATCTTGCTGGGATGGGGAAGACTTGTGTGTTGAGGGATGCAAATAGGGAACACTTCACCAAAAATATGTTTGTAACAATTATGACTTAGCTTGATGGAAATCCCTTATCTGTCAAATGAGCAGAGTAATCCCTTCCCTGACAGATTTGTGAATATTATAAAAATCCCGATGACTCTTTTGCACATTTAGTTTGAGAACCAGACGTCTAGCTGCACTGTTGTTCTGAGGGAAACCCGTTCTAAGGTGGAGACGCTTTCCTTATCTGGCCACTTGGTGGCACTGTCGTCCCAGGACGGTTTGGCTGGCGGCTGAAGAAGCAGAGGCTCAAGAGGTGGTTACGCAACCTCACCGGCCACCTACTGCACATTAGGGGACCTTAATTCATGGTGTTGGTAATACTGTAGACAGTGCGCGGTGAAATTAGGGAACACGCGGCACCAAGAACAAGAGGGAACGTAAATTATTTTCAAGCTCTATCTCATTTGAACCACCTGCACCATTTGACTCCATGGACTGTTGATTTCTTCTTGAAAGTTTCTTCCCCTTTGACTTCTAGGATACAACTTGCGATTTTCCTTCTTTTCTTAATCATAACAACCAATATTGGCTGAGCACTTCCACTAAGCCAGGCCCTGTGCTAAATGCTTTATATGCGTAATCTCATTTAATCCTCTTGTCCCTCTGAGATAGGTAATGTCATTAACTTTACTTTACAGATAAGAAAGCATTAGTAAGATTAATTCACTGGCAAAACCAATGAGAGTTGAAGCTAGCATCTGAGATGGGACAACCCTTATTCTGAGCCCCAGCCCACCGCTCATTTGTCCTTCCCTGGTGGTCCTCATCAGGCTGGCTCCCCTGCAGCCCCCCAGTCCCCCCAGAGCACACCTTTCACACTGTAATCCATGCAAACAGTTCCCAAAGTGGTGCCATGTGGCAGCCCCCTCTAGATTCTTGTTCCTCTGCTGGAGCCTCCTTTCCCAGTCTCTTCCTTTTCCTAACTACAACCCAAGTGGAGACAGACAGCTCCTGAGTGATCTCCCTCACAACCCATCCCCATGCCAGGTCCCCACACCTGGAGCTTCCTTTAAGGAAACAGTGAGCACACCATATTGTAATTGTCTATTTGCTAGTCTGTCCCCGAGCCAGGCTGTGAGCCCTCCAACTTTGTGTCTCTGTTTCCTACTGTGCTCAGTGCTCAGCACAAAGCAGGCAGTAGAAAATGAATAAGCAATTTTGAAAAGGGACTAGATGCCTGCCTGAACAGCCACCCCCAGGTGAAGCATCTCTGTGTGGAGTTGCCCATGGTATTTGAACACATCCCTTTGAACCCATGACAGAAGCAGAAAGCTGTGTTGAAAGAACTCTTTTCAGTCTTGTAGTCCTGTGACTTTGAACTTGAGAATAATACCAAGGTCAAAGGGTAGGGGGGCCAGTTCGGGTGCCCTGGTGAGTTGGGACTGCTGATGGTGTTGTTCAAATCATATTCACACCCCAAGGGTCAGGCCAGGGCTGGCAGGTGGGGCTGATGGCACTTGGCCCTGGCATCGCCACAGGTGTTCAGCAGCTGCTCCTTTCCCAGTGGTTTCCTGGGCAACATTCCCTCCTCTGCACTGGAAAGCTTTGGAATGTCCTGGAGGAATGAAGAGGAAGCTGCATGAGGACTGTCTGCTCTTTGGCTGTCGTGGGAACGTGAGTGACCAGGAAGAGCCTAGTGTAGTTTGGAGCTGCTACATACTCCAGAAAAGGGCATGCTCTTTTAATCCATTCCTGTGGGTGCAGACCTGTTATGTGTGGGACCTTTTAGTTAGGTTATTTCAACTGAGATGTGACCCACCTCATTCAGGGTGAGTCTTGATGCACTTGCTGGAGCCCTTTATAAGAGGATGCAAAAAATACAGAAGCTAAAAGATGAAATTAAGAGAAACTCACAGAGAAACATGCAGAGTTCAGAGAAAAAGCCACAGATGGAAGAGCCAGAAGCTGAAAGCATTGAAACCCAAGAGAAAAGGACCAGTAGATGTCACCACGTGCCTTCCCACGTGAGAGATGAGCCGAGCCAGATGCCAGCAGCCTGTCTTCAGAGTCCAGGTATCGTCCTATTGATGCTTTGACTTGGACATTTTCACGGCCTAAGAACTGCAAATTGTAACCTAAGAACCCCCCATTGTGGGTGGAGGTGGCCTAAGGGTACATTGACTGAGGAACAGAATGGTGAACTGTTGTGTATGCATACAATGGAATACTGAGCAACTACGAGAAGGAGTGAAGCTGTGAGACAAGCAATGAGGTGAATGGATCCTGTAGACAGCATTTTGAGTGAACTACACCAGAAACGAAAAGACAAACATTATAATGCCTCACCATTAGGGACTAACTATAATGTGTAAACTCAGAACTGAATCTTAGAGCACAGCTTATCAGCGGAATGCTTATTGTAACGGGCCCTAGATTGTAAGCTCTTACAGCAGTCACATCTATTCCTGAATTGTAAAGGCTATCTCCAACTTCCGAGATGTGGATCCCTTTGTGTATAATGTGATCTGTCTCTGGAACTTTGGGTATCTGTTTGACACCTGAAACTCAGAGCTAGGGCTTAGCAGACGTGAATGTCAGTATTACCTCATACAGCAACTGTTAAAAAAAAGCTGAAAAAGTTCAGACCTCAGTTACAGATATGAATGAAGCAGATCTGGTTAGGACTAAGGCAAATCAGTCCAAAGGGTAAAGGATGATACTGACTGTGTTTAAAACTTCAACTTCTGTGTGAGACTAAGGGAAGAGATGTTTATTTGGTACAGGATATATATCCTCTACAGCACACTAAATAATTTAACTTGTATGGTCAATTTATTCAAACACCATAATTACATGGAACTTTGAATAGGAAGTGAGATCTGGTAGGTTTGTACAGGTTAGTGTGAAATACTGATGCATCCCACAGTAATTTGGGCAGAGAATAAAAATTCATATGCAGGGCCCCTCTGAGAAGCTGGGGAAAAATATGGAAATGTTGGACATCCCCACCTGGGTTGTTACTGATATTCTCACAAACATTGAGAACTGACAATTTGGTGTGCCGAGCCCTTGGTCTTGGGGCTTGCCCTTATGAAGCTCGTTACTGCAAAGGAGAGGCTAAGCCTACTTACGACTGTGTGTAAGTGTCTCCCCCTGAGTACCTCTTTGTTGATCAGATGTGGCCCTCTCTCTCTAACTAAGCCAACTTGGCAGGTGAACTCACTGCCCTCCCCCCTATGTGGGACCTGACTCCCAGGGGTGTAAATCTCCCTGGCAATGCAGGATATGACTCTCGGAGATGAGCCTGGACCCAATATCGTGGGATTGAGAAAATCTTCTTGATCAAAAGGGGGAAGTGAAATAAAACAAAATAAAGTTTCAGTGACTGAGAGATTTCAAATGGAGTTGAGAGGTCACTCTGGAGGGCATTCTTATGCACTATATAGATATTCCTTTTTAGGTTTCAGTGTATTGGAAGAGATAGAAGTAAATACCTGAAACTATCAAACTGCAATCTGGTAGCCATGATTCCTGAAGACGATTGTATAATAATGTAGCTTATAAGGGGTGACAGTGTGACTGTGAAAGCCTTGTGGATTACACTCCCTTTATCCAGTGTATGGATGGATGAGTAGAAAAACGGGGACAAAAACTAAACGAAAAATAGGGTGGGATGGGGGGATGATTTGGGTGTTCTTTTTAACCTTTATTTATTCTTATTTTTATTATTTCCGGTGTAAGGAAAGTGTTAAAAAATTGGGGTGATGAACGCACAGCTATATTTTGGTACTGTGAACAGCTGATTGTGCACAATGGATGATTGGATGGTATGTGAATATAGCTCAATAAAACTGAATTTAAAAAAAAAAAAGGACCCCCCCCTCCCATTGTAAAAGCCAACCCATTTCTGGTATATTGCATTTTGGCAGCAATAATGGGGGGACAAGGCAGAAGATGAGCTGCACTGAAGGCCTTCCTTCCTCAGCCCTGGTCAAAATAGAGTTACTGCAAGCGTTTTGCCATCTTGTCGGGCCACTGCCCCCACTACGCTTCTAGGACTGTGCTGTCCAGTATGGTGGCCACTGGCCACATGTGGCTGTTGAGTACTTGAAATATGGCTGGCATAACTGAGCTACTGAAACTTTAGTTTTAATTAAATGGCTACACGTGGCTATTGGTGCCGGCCTGGGCAGAGCAGACATAGGACAGGTCTATCGTTTTAAGTTCCGCTGGATGGCACTGTTCTGGATGGTTTCTGCTTTAATGGCAAGCACGGCCTCATGAGGAAGCAGGAGCATCCAAATCACTGCATTTCAGAACAAATGCAAAGCTATGGAAGACTTGAAAAAAGAGATATAAATCCGTCCATACCTGCACATATATTATGTGTGTGTGTATATATATACATCCATCCCCAGTGGTTACCATAGAGGCGTTGACCCCTCCCCTAACTCCTGCCAACAACAGATTTAACTTGGAGGGGTATTTTTACTTAGTTTTTGCTATTTCCCCCTATTTTTAAAAGAAGACATTGATCAGCCTCATTGAAGGGCCAGTTAGAGCTCTAAGTGTTGCCAAGGAACATCGTGTGTCTTCACTGCTGTTGGCAACTTGGAAGACGTCTCCAAGGCTGTGGTGAGAAGGCCACGTTCCTGGTTCTCCGACCCGTGGTTCTGCAGGGGGAAGGCAGGGACCGGGGAGGGCTGGGCTTTGGTGGCCGAGAGGGAGTCTCTGCCCCCATCATTTTGAGGGAGGTCTCACAGAGGGTAAGGTTTGAGGTCTCAAAGTCACTGTCTGACTCCAGCAAGTAAGGCAGCCAGGTGGGGTATTTTATTTTCAAAGTATTTTATTTAAATTAGTTCTTCTCTCTTGTGTTTGAATTTTACTGGAAAAAAAAAATACTGGAAAATACTACACAACTTTGACCATTAATATTTTTCTTGGAAAGGGAACTGCCTTCCTTTATATATTGCTCCCTTCCCCTACTCCCCCACCCACTCCCAATAAAAACCTAGTCCGTTGAGCAATGGGGAGACAACCTCCTCTGACCCTGTCTGCTGAGTCTGTTTGGAAGAAATTCTGGGTGTGAGGCACCTTCTCCCCAAGCTTGTGCTGCTTCAGGCAGCTTCTCCTTTGTGGATCTTTTTTTTTTTTGGCCCCCATTAGCTCAAATCTTCCCAGAGCAGCCAAGGCCAGCTCCAGTCCTGAGGCACCATTAGTTGCCAGTGGCAGGTCTGGGGCAGAGACTGGAAGGAGTAAAAATAGACAGGAATAAAGAGATGGAACTGGGGTGGTGCAGGGAAAAGCGGGAATAAGAGAGTAAAACACGGGGAGACACATGAGAATAAAGCCGGGGTGAAAGGGGAGTGGACACCATTAGGCACCATTCACGCACCATTTACTCAACAAAAATTTCAGGGCCTGTTGTTGTAGGCCGTCCAGTCATGCCCATTCAGGGTTTGGGTCTCCTGGGTCCTAGGCTATGGAAGCCACAGAGAAGTGGGTTTCTGGGTGTTTCCTGCCTGGAGTTAGAGTGGGTCCATTATATTAGGAGCTAGCAGGGACACCGTACCTGGAGACAGAGGCCCTGACAACTGAGTGCTGTCCTAATTCAAACTAGCAGCCAGTTGCCATGGCAACTGTGCTGTGTGGGCCCTGATCGCGGTGATCCACTCTCCTAGATATGTCTGACATCCAGTCTTGCTGCCAGCCTCCACGTCTCTTCCAAGTTGCCCATTTTGGGGGGACTGAGAGTTGCAGATGGAGGGGCACCTGGTGCTGGTGGGCAGCAGTACACGTGGGGAGGTGTGTGCACTGGGACTGGGGATGACTACTCATTCTCTGACGTGAAGGGGACAACCAGATGCTCCGTCTCACGCTCTCCCTGTGACCAGGGGACAGAGAATCAGAGAGTGCCTCTTTCTCTGGCCTATAGGGCTTACGGGTGAGTGGCCTGTGTGCCCAGGGAATTTAGGGCCACTTAGGGTGAGCATGACTGGTGCTAAAATACATGCAGACCTGATTTACAATTCCCAGGTTATAGTTTAGACTCGGTGAAACGGTACCACCACCAGGCACCCACCCGCTACAGGCCTGGAAAACACTCAGAGGGCAGGTAGCTCCAGGTAGTCCAAATCAGCAGAGCACATCTTTCCGTCACCGTAATCTTAGTTTTTTGTTACCATAAATATCATAATTTAGCTACCTTATTAAATAGCTATTTGGCCACCATTTATTTCAAAGAGAGCCTACCCTGCAGAACTTTCAGAGTACAACCTCCTCTCAAGATGGGAATGGTCCATCTTTATAATCTGGTCAGTACAATCAAAATGCCAACCAGTTCATCATACAAGCAGATTAACTCTGCCTCCCAACCTCAGCCCAGTGGGGAGAAGCTCTCGTCAACTTACTGCAAACCTAGTTTATGTCTCCAAATACCTCAGTGCACATACGGTAATCCAATTCTTGTTTCTGCATATATTCTCATAGAATTCAATACCTAACTTTCATTCATTGCAGCAATGAGTGGGCTCACTTAAAGGAGAAGGTCACTTACAGGAATTGGCGAGGTATTCCAAGTTTACCCTTAACACCATCCAACAGCACTGACAGTCAGTTTTGATTACCAATAGTGTGCAAGGCACTTGCCTGAGCTTCAAGATAAATATTCAGAAACCTCCATGGAGCTTCGGCCTACTTTCATTTAAACAACAATAACAATTTCTGCATCCCACCCACAACATACCATGCACCCATTACAACCTTATGAAACCATTTCCAATGTGCTTTCTGTGAAACTGTGCTGGTGGCTGTCTTAATTCCTTCTGCCCTGAAAACCTTTGGTTATACAAGAGATCCTGTACTCAAGTCTAGCATCTCCTTACCTGTTCCATCTATAAAATACACAATGCACATGTATACAATTTCAGCCCGCTGAAGTGAATGAGTGGGTTTCCATGGCTTTCTAGCAGTCACAACTAAAGCCAAGTGGCTCTGGAAGCAGTGTCTCAAAGACAGGTGTGGACCGCAATGGATACTTCTCAGTGGTAATGAGGACCTTGTCGTGAGTTACAAGAAAATAGCTTCCAATTAATTTTGATCCATCACATTTTAAACATTTTGGCACAGGTGAGGGGGTCAGAAGCACAGGAACTTTGTATGTCTGTATAAACAGACACAGGGACAGGACTGTACCAGGTTGCTGGAATGTCTAAAGATGAGTATTTCCAGTAAAAGTTATATAGGGATAGGGATAGGAAAACATACATCTCTAACCTGAGAGGTATATGGGATAGCAGTGCACAGGGACCTTGCCCAATTTTATAATCGTGCATATGTGCCTGGATCTGGCCAGGCCTTCCTGTAAGTCATTTTTGCAAGAGTAGATAATGTACTGCCTTGCAGAGTGCCTTACACAAAGTAGATATTTAATAACCATTTGAGGAACACAGTATACTTGCCCATGTACCTGCTGCCTGATTTGTGTATGTATGCACGCATGCACGCACACACACACACACATACAAACTTAGGAGTCATATCAAGATGCATGGATAAATGTTCTTTGTGCTTTTGCATATGGGGTATGCATGCCTGGGTCTGTAGTAAATAGCGTTGCTTTTGGACACATAGCTGCCAGGACGGTGACTGTCCATGTGCTCCCCTGGGAGTGTCCTCCATTAGGATGCTCAGTTTAGTAGTTATTCTGTGCACACGAGAGCATCCCCTACAGGGATTCCTGCTCCTGACCCTCTGTGTGGTGGGAAGAAGGCTTGGCCCCAGAGGGTGGGCACCTCTGCCCCCTGCCTCTGACTAGACAAGCAGGGATGGCCTCTTCTCCAATTGGAGAAGCTTGGGCTGAGCAGAGATCCAGAGGTCTTCTTCATCCTTCCTCTTCTTCTTCTTCCTCTTGTTCTGCTCTGGCTGTTGACTGCTCTTGGCTGACCGGCTCCAGCAGCAGTGGCAACAGATGAAGAGGAATGTGATGACCACCAACAACGGCAGCCCCAGGAGGACCCCCAGGCAGACGGTGTTGTAGATGCCCTCCTGGTGTTTGGCAGAGATGATGTCCCAGATGGAGTTAAAGAAGGAGCTGATTTTCTCCATGGCGCCTGGCTAGACTGGGGCCAAAGGAACCTCTCAGCTCATCAGCAAGTCCTGGGCTCAGGACAGACTTGCCTGCTTGTAATTTATTCTTCTTCCAGCTTTGGGTTTGGGCATGCCACTGATAGCATCTAAAGATAAAGAAAAACAAACAATTCAAGAGAAATGAGGTGGGAATGGTCTACAATTTTTTAATAACATCACAGATTTTAGGCTTGGGAAAGAGGAAGGAATTGAAGATTGCCAAAGAGTCCACTGAAATTGTACTGAGACTCAATAAACAAGTTAAATGCTTGCATTTAGAAGCATTAACTCAAGTCTTGCCATATACGCACACTGCATTAGACTCAGGATATAAATTATTAATAGTATGTCAGCTTTGGCACAGAGTAGGTGCTCAGTAATTGCTGAATAAATGAATCAGCATGTATAGTTAGTATCCTGGTTGGGGATTGGCTCCCTGGATCCTCTGCAACAGCAGTTCTCAATTTTTTTTCCACTGTAGCTCACCTGACAGGTGTTGAACACACACTCTCCGCAGGACAGCTCTGTGTATGACCATCTATGAACACAACTGGGCATTTTCAACACTCTTTAAAAACTTAAGCACAAGATGATTCCAAGCCTTGCTGCCTGTGGAAGGGGACTTGGACCTCCTCTAAAATAAGAGGTTATCAGTGCTCATCTTGCTTTATTACTGTCCTTTCATGCTCTTTTCCTGCTCCACATCTCCTCCCTCCTTGCCGCTCGCTGTCCCTGAAGGGGACCTGACCTGCAGATTGCGTGTCCAGGTGCCCTGTCCTCCAGAGGTTGGGAGAACCAGGGGAGACTATTTGCTGGTTCTTCCTGTTTCTACCTTCCTCCCTGGATCACCCATATCTCTGCTTTCCATTTCCAAGTCTCCTTCCCTGCTTGTTCCCTCACCCATCCTTTCTCTGTGGGGAAGGAAACTTGCAGGCTGCTCAGTGATGGTGACTGGGAACTACTGGGGAGGGGTCCCTGCATGCCTGCCCACTCCCATCCTGAGCTCGGCTTACAGCCTGGTCACCCGTACAGAGGGGCAGGTCTCTCTTTCTTTGCACTCCCTCTACCTCTCCACATGTATCTTGGGATGCAGCTCTCAGGTATAAAGGTTGGAGAGGCTCACTTTGTTTCTGGAATCCACAGGATCTTGTTATCAAGACCCTGAGGATAGGGATGATTCAAAGAAATTTAAGAGACCTTATTAGTGCAAGACATTTCCCTGGACCCAAAGATCAAAGAGTCACTGATTTCCAGACTGGAGAGCTTAGAGATCATCTTGACCATCCCTCTCACAGATGAAGAATCTGAGGCCCAGAGTGGTGAGGTGACATGTCCGAGGCCACACAGAGCTTCAAGGAAAACCCAGATCTCTGGGCAATGGGTCCAGGATTCTCTCAAGGCTGCTGAACAAGCAGAGGAAGTAAAGATGATAACGATGCTACTTTTATATTTGCATTTCATGAGATACTTTCCTAATCACCTTCATGTGCATCATATCTTTTAAGTGAGCAACAGGATGGTGCAGTGTCTATGGAGGGAGGCACTGGGGGTGCTGGGCCCAGAAGTCAGGTTAGTCCAGGCTTCGTTCTGCTGCCCTGCACTGGAGGACAAATGCAGAGCCCCTCGCGGGTGGTCTGTGTACAAGGTACCACAGTACCTTCAAGGTCTGATTCCTTGGATGGCATGCTCTATAATGTCCCAGGTACCCAGTATCCTTAGGCCCATCTAAGTCCCACCTGACCTTCAGACCTGTCCACGGGCATGTCCCAGGGCTTGGGGCTCCACCCACTCATGGTCCTATTTATACAATCATGGAAAACCTAATACTGTGCCATTTGGCCTATGGAGCCTGAAATGACACTAATAAGGATAGTTAATTTTTATTAAGCACTTAATGTATGCCAGGCACTGTTCTAGGCACTTTACACCTACTGACCTCATTTGACCTTCATTATAACCTTATGAAGTAGACTCGGTTATCCACCACCCCATCCTACAGCTGAAGAGGCACAGGTCACAAGGTGAGTAAGTGGCAGGGACAGCCTTGCTGATTTCTGGGAATTTGGCTCCAGATCCCTAAGGAATGAGCTGTTTATTTGTGTTGCTCTGCAAACTCCTAGACCTTTGTGTGGAATTAACCCCTTTTTTGGCAAGCAGCCCAAGATTTATAGAATCTGACAATACTTGGCTATTCCCCAGATTGACGTAAACGTTTATCCCAGTATTTTGTAGGAAAGACTGCAAAGAGATTTATTTCCCATTGTTTGATACTTCACAAATGCATGAAGATACATAACGTAAAAAACAAAACAAAACAAAAAAAAAGTCCTGCCCAAGTGGAGGTTTATAGAAAGCATATGGCTGCCCCAAATTAAATTCAACACGCAATAAAGAAAAGTATTCTGGGAAGTCACACCCCTCACCACAGGCTCTGATGACCCCTTCTGAGGGCCTGGGAACATGGTGTGACAGATCTGCCTCCACAGCACCAAGCCCACCAGGCTCTTTACAGAGGAAGGTGGCCCTTCACGCCCCCATTAGCCCCATAGCGCCCTCATCCCACGTCTGGATTTTCTTTCTCCCTTTGCCATGACTGTTGCTTTTACCTCAGCCTTGTGTGGCCTGGTAGTTTTCTGGCCCATTGAGAGGGATTTTTCTGCAGCGCTGTGAGAAGACTTTAGGTGCTTTTCCCTAATTTGATCCCACATGTACGCTTTTTTGGAACCAAGCAGTACCATGCTGCCTGCACAATATTTCTGTGATTCAAATTAAACACCACATTTGCTGACAGACTGCTCTGTGCCAGGGACTGTGCGGGTGCTGTGAGGAGCTCAAGTGCATCAAGAGCTCACTCTTGAGTTCAGCCAGGGAGGGAGGAAGGACGTCAGGCCCTCAGAGAACATCAGGGCAATTTTCATGAACGTGGGGCCACGTGAGGGGGTCCTTGAAAGGGTGTTGACGGAGGAACTTGAGGGAAAAGGACATTCAGACCTTTCAGGCAGAGAAACTTCTAGAACACGTGTGGGAAACACGGGGCCTAATGTTGAGCCCAAGGCTCAGGGTGTGAGAGGGGAGGGCTGGAAAAGAGGCTAGAAAGGTAGGTTGTGGCCGGGCTTCACAGGGTTTGTGTTTATTTGGGGGCTTTATGAAGATTTCTGAACAGGAGAAGGCTGTGATCAGAGCTGCTCTTTAGGAAGAGATCACAGGGTCTGAAAAGCTCTAGGAAATGTTTTAAGAGCACTCTTCAGCCATTAACAAACATTTATTGAGCACCTAAAGTATGCACCTGTGAGTTGCTGAAAATTTAACAGTGAACAACCAAGTCGTGATACCCCACATCACAGAACCTTGTACATTCCAGAAGTGTTATTATTATTATTGTGGGATCGTGTCATACAAGACAAATACAATGAGCAAATTCTAACTTAGGAGGCTCAGTTGGCCAAAGTAGGAGCACACTTTTGAATTATGTGTTTATCTCAATATCTCAGGTCCTCCTTCTCCTCCCAGCCTGCCTCAAAGTTGTCCATCCATGGCACTTAAAATGGCTTTTAAATAAATAGATTTCTTCTCAAACCAACACTAAGTCAATAATTCACTTCTGGATTCCTAAAGGTACTTTTTTTGAGTCTGCTCTTTGCACAGCGGAAGAAAGGTTTTATTAACATTTGGGAACCCAGTCAGGGGAAAATTGTATTTAAAGGTATTCTTTGTATTTTTTTAATCTAAGAATTCTCTTCTAGCACCACTCCCCCCCCACCCCAGGTTATTTGCTGAGCTCTGCTAATCTATAGTGTTTCATTAGTATTTATGAGCCGTGCATTATTAGCGTTTCCAGGAAACAATCATCTCTTCTGTGGTATGAATTAAAAGTTAGGGTTTCCATGGAATGTTTTGCAAAAGGAGTCACACTCCAGGCCCTAGAAATGCACTTTGGGAGACCTCATCCTTTTGTTGGCACTCAAAGTAGGCTGACTCTGCTTGAAAAAATAATTAATCTATTCTTGTACACCCAACAATAGCTGCTAACTAACCTTGATTGTTTTATTGTGATTGTGGGGGTAGGGGTGAGGAGAGAAGACAAGAGGGGAGAGGCAACTTCCAATTTCCTTGAAACCAAATACTATTCATCCCTGTGCCCTCTGAGGGACTTGGTAGGGGAGAGTCATTTATTCATTCTGTCTTCCAATGAGCTTTTATCTGCCAGTGTATGCAGTGCAGTTAGGGAGTGTGGTGCTGGAGCCAGAAGACATGGATTGCGAGTTAGCAAATCTCAGCTACAAAACGAAGTTAATGACCTCCCCACATAATGATGTTGTGAGGATTAAAAGAGCTAAAATCTTTAATGCATTTTGTAAACTGCAAAATACTGTACAAACATAGCCTATAAAGTAGTGGGTTATCTCCAAATAACAATGGACAAATTCTAGCCTTGAGATTTTCCTCCCTACCCTTGAACTCCAAACCAGTTCTCACTGCCAAAGACCCATCGGCCCCACCCCATTGAAATGAAAGGGCTTCACAGGTAACTTCCCTCCTGATGGCTGGTCTACAGGTCTTTAGTTCTAGGCCCTGGCATCCAGTGACAGGGATGGAGAAGGGTCATTTGGGGAGCATCTGACACTGTCGGGGAACCACTGAATTTATAAGGTGAGACCCCAGGAGAGTGACTTGCTACCTGTGGGCCCAGCCTCCCTCCCAGGCTTTGGGTCCCCTAGAAGAGCAGAGGGAACGGTCACTCTGCAGGGGGTGGGGTCCACTCCCCAAGAGCTGCTCCAGGGTGGGGTCCAGAGCTGACCTTGGGACTGGAGTTCCTTCTGGAGCACCCCAAGGAGGGTGTGGCCGATTCCACTTTCCATCAGCCACTTAACTGTTCCTATTTATTAGATGAAATAATACAAGTAAGGCTCTTAGAACGGTGTCTGGCAGATAGTAAATGATTTTGAGAATGGTTCACCATAAGGATTATGAAGACAACTGTGTTAGTTAGGGTTCTCTAGGGAAACAGAACCCACAGGAGATATCTGTAAATATGAGACTTTATAAAAGTGTCTCACGCAACTATGGGGATGCACAAGTTCAAATTCTGTAGGGCAGGCAGTGAGCTGGCAACTCTGATGAAGGTGCTTAATAAACTCTCCAGGAGAGGCTGGCTGGCTGAAGAAGAAATGAAAGTTCTCTCTCTTCTCCCTTAAAAGTCTTCAACTGATTAGATTAAATCCAGCTGATTGCATTCTCTCATTGTGGAAGACACACCCTTAGTTGATGTAATCAGTCACAGCTGCAGCCAACTGACCAATGATTTAATAAACCAGCCTTCTGATTTCTTAACCAGCCACAAATGTCCTTGCAGTAATGGTTAGGCCAGTACTTGCGTGACCTGACACCTGGGCACCATCAACTGGCCAAGTTGACACATGAACCTAACCATCATAACACCCAATTAAAATCCCTTGCGACCCACCCCAGCATGACCTCCAAACGGTCCAGATCTTTTAGCCTTTGGTGGGGGGGTGGAGTGAGGTGGGAGGTTTCCATCTCTGTCAGAACCTTAAAAGACTCCACTGCTACAGCCACAGACTCCTGGGTGCGTGTGTGTTGGGGGGTGGGGGGCATCTTATAACTGAAAGTTGAGGGCAAGGGTCTCCCCTCAGGCCTTCCCTCAAACACGTGCATTGAGTTTTCTGCCTAGTACTGCAGTTATCACTGTGTTCAATTTACCTCCTTGATCAGGGCTCCCAAGTGACAGATGGCTGGGGGCTGGCTGCTTAAGTGTCCCCTAGGGAGTTGGTTAAAGAAACTGATTCCTGGGAGATCCGGGTTCAGCAGTTCTGGGGTGGGCCCAGGACTTTGTTTGTAACAAACAGTTCAAGGGTTCCTGGTTGCGTATACTGTTTGTATAAGCAAGTGAGCAGGGGCCCCTCATTGGATTCATCTCTGGATCCCCCATTTCTGTGAGCGCAGGAGTCTTGTGCTGAATGAGGGAATGGGTCAGGGGACGTGGGGTTGAGATTTATCTTGAGGCACAGCGGCACAGCACAGCCTCCTTCAGGTTGCTCTTGCTGTTGTCATGTAGACAGGGCATCTGGGCCAGAACTGCTTTTCTCCAAGTCACGATTCCATGCTGTAAACATTCGGGGAACACCCACTCTGCATCTGCTTCTGCGCATTCAGTCCTTGAATGCCCTGCCCCCGGTACAGCAAAGGGGAGACAGAGAGAGCAGAAGCACAACGTGATGAGGCCTGCGATCAAGCTCTGGGTAAAGGGATACGGGAGCAGCAGGGAGGAAGGAGCAGGTTAGGGATAAGGATTAAAAGGAAATGACGCTCAAGATGGTGTCTGCTCATTCATTCATTCAACGACTATTTATCGAGCTCCTGTCACCGGCTGAGGACTCTTTTGGGCCCTGGGTATTCAGTAGAAGCACAGGCAGGCCAGATCCCCATCCTTCTAGGGCTCAAAGTCTGTGGTGGGAAGCAATTGAGGTATACAGGAACAATTATGGTAAATGCTTTCAACGCGAAGCCCAGGAGGCCGCAGAAATGCGTGACAGGAGAAAGTGACTCAACAGGGAGTTTCAGGGCAGGCTCTGACGTGGGGACAACTTCTCTAAGATCTGAATCATAAAAAGAGCAAACAAATGGCCAGCATGTCTGAAAAGTCTTGAAGCGCAGCATAAACTTATTTTAAAGAATTTTCAAGTAATATGTTTGCGTGTTTTTCTTCAACCCTGAGATACCTTGTCCGGTGAGGCACCTCCACATTTAAAGCAATGAGTTCAATTGTTCATATGCTCTAGCATGTCTCCCAAAGTCTGGACACACAGGGAAACAATTCATTTACTGTTTTGTTTTGTTTTTCAGACCAACAATTGGACCCCTTGCTTCTCGTGAAAAGGACCAGGCAGCAGGGAGGACCGGCGGGGTGGTGGTGTGGGGAGAGGCCCGTAGGCAGGAAGCCAGGCCCCCGGCCTTCTGAGCCAGGTTAAAGACCCGTCTGTACGCCAGAGCCTCGGGGCGTTAGGCAAGGGAGGGACGTGATTGAACCTGTGTCTCCCAAGGAGCACTCTCACTGAGGTGGGGAGATGGTGAGGGGAGAGGGGGAGGAGAGGATTATGGTCGACCAGGGAACATGGCGGCCCTGATGACAGTGAAGGTGGTGGCAGACAATGGGAAAAATGAACTGACTTCAGTGTTGTCCAGTGATGTGGGGACAAGGGCAGAGAGAGGAGAGAGAGCTCTCAGGCAGGGTTTTCCCTAGTCTCCTCTGAGTTTGGCATATCTGTTTTTCTTCCCCCCTTAATTAGTCTTTACTTGACTCACCACCATCTCTCCTAGGGGTTTAAAACATCTTATTCAGCCCCAGGCCTTTCCACCCCAACAGCGCAAACCTTGTCCCAGCTCTCAAAGCACCCCGCAGTCCTTGCAGAATCCCTATGGTTACGATAATATCACACACTTCAGAAACCAAGGCTCTCTGGCGGTGAGGGCACAGAGCGGAACCTCAGTCTGTAGTTATTAACTCTGCTGCTCTGGATATGTATTTTCTTGACGGTTCTCACCTTGCTAACCTGGCATGCTCAGATGCCCTCTAACAGATGTAGGTACTATTTTGAACAAAATTTTTCAGACCACAGCAGACACTCTGCTTGCAGAACGTCACGTTTAGGGCTTAAACCTGGCTCTAGGCATGACGAGATAGATATCTGTATTTTCCCCAATTTAATTAATTGCTTCAAATAACTAGTCTTAATATAAAGTTGGAGGCACCTTTCATACATGGTGTGTAACTAGATATTATATATTAGAGGAGCCTCAAAAAAATAGATGGTATCTCCCCCCCCACCCACCCCGGAATCAATGTTATAATTATGGCTGCATTTTTTAACAAAAGCACAAATAGATCATCAGTATACACCATGGTAATTAAAAATTATAAAATGATGCTGCGGTAGCTTGGAGTTACGAACTCCAGAAAAAACATGTTCTTAATCTTAATCCATTCCTGTGGGTGTGAACCCATTGTAAGCAGGACCTTTTGATGAGGTTACTTCAGTTAAGGTGTGGCCCAACTGAATCAGGATGGGTCCTAATCCTAACCCTGGAGGCCTTGTAAGAGAGGCCACAGAGAGAAAAGCCATGGGAGAGCAGCCAGAAGCTGCTGGAACCCAGAAGAGAAAGGAGAGGATGAAGCCATGTGCATTCCATGTGAGGGAGAAGCCAAGGAACCTGAAGATTGCCCCTCAACCAGAAGATACCAAACCCCAGAGAAAGCAAGCCTTCTAGACTCTGAAACCATGAGCCAATAAATTTCTGTAGTTAAGCCAACTCATTGGACGGTATTTGCCCTAGCATCTAGGAAACTAAAGCAGATGCCTTATCCCATGGACATTCAGAATGGGAAGAATTCTGAGACGGGTAGCCTGGTTGGAATCCCTCATTTTAGAGAAGAGGAATCTGAGACCACACAAGGCTATATAGCTTGCTGGAGAACACACAGCAGAAGAACCAACGTCTTCTGACTCCTAGTGTTCCTTCCTTCCAGGACTCCCCTACAAAAATCCTTAAAAATAAACACTGAGGCAGCACTTTGCAAGATGCCTACCAAATCCTCTTCCTGTGCACAGCAGAGACTATGCTTTACAGGCACCTAAATCTACATCTAGCCAGTGGAACATGGGTCTGGCTCCTGAAATCTCTCTCAAGATTCTCCATGTCCTCTGCTTATTGGCTGGCCAGAAGCAAAAAAGTCCAGGGGAGGCCTCCAAGACCCTGGGGATAGAAAAAATGAAAAGTGCTCCCGAATGACTGTGTGGGGCAGAGCACCTCAGCTGACCAGAGCAAACAGTGAAATGAGGGAAAAATAAACCTTTGTTGGGTGAAGCCAGAGATTTGGGGATTGTAACAGCAGTTAGCCTATCCTAACACAAGTGACAAAAAGCTAGTAATGATTACAACAAATATGTGATGAGTTCAAAAACCCACCTAGAGGGCAGTTTTGGTCAGAGAATTGTTTATCTTAGTGCTTTAGAGCAGTTGGGGGATATTCTGGGTCCGAATCTTGGCACTGCCACTCACTGGCAGTGTAACATTGAGCAAGTTACTTAACTTCTCTCTCTGGGGCTCAGTTTTCTCATTTGTAAAAGGGAGTGTATAATAATAGAGACTTGCGAGAATTGAATGAGTTAGTATAGATAGAGCACCTCAGGGCAGGGCCTGGCAATAAATGTGTCCTATTATCTGACCTCACACATACAGGCCGGCCAAAATAAACATCCCTCTACATCTGAGTTAATGATGGTTTTGTTTGCCTTTTTAGAACCTGGGATGGTTCTGGAGTCATGGCTTTTATTATACAGGCCTCCTTTCAAAGGCACTTTCCCTCATTTCCCAAATTTTCCTGTAGCAAAGTGATTCTAAATTATTCCATACGTCAATCTGTTTCAAAGCAATCATGTAAGAATTTAAATGTATGTAGGCATTGCTCAGGAGAGGAATTCTGAGGGTTTGGACACAGTCTCTTTACCCTGGCCCATCACCTCTCTCCATGGACCCCACATAATTAGATGGAGTGGGGTACAAGCCTCCTTTCTGCCCTCTCACCAAATGGACCTTTTGTTTCCTCCCTGCCTTCCTTCTTTCCTTCTGCCAATGTATTTAATGAGCTCCTACTGTGCATCAGACTCTGTCCTACACACTGCAGATACTGTCATGAATAAGACAGACATGGTAAAGCTACGTACTCTATACAGGGAGATGATAAGAAATAAGTGAACAAATAAATAAACCAAGATATGTCATTCGTGCTCTAAAGAAAACAATCAAAAGAGCCCTGAGGAGGTGACTTTGAATGGAGAGCTGAAAGATGAGATGGCTCAGCAGTGCACAGAACTAAAGGAAGGGCACTCAGGTAACGGGAACAGCAGGAACAGCAGGAGCGAAGGCCCTGAGGTGGGAAAGAGCTTGGCATTCTCCAAGAGCAGATGTGGCTGGAGCACAGTGAGCATCAAGTTAAGGGGGGTTGAAGCTTGGCAGCTCTGGGTGGTGTGAGTATGCAGGGCAAGGGGTAGAGAAGCAAAGAAAGGGTCCTGAGGAGTGTAGGTGCCCTCTGCTTCATCCCCATGGTGATCATATTAGCCCAAGCCCTCAAACTGCTCTCTGGTTCTTACTTCCTTCAATTCATCTTTCTAAAATTTGAATATGATCTTGCAACCCCTGCTTAACTCCTCTGTGGTTCTCCATTCCTCATACAGTAATCACAGCTCCTTAGCAAGGAGGACAAGTGGCTGTCAGTTTGGCCCCTCCTATCATTCCAGCCTCATCTTCCACCACCACCCTCATCGCCTCTCTTTCCATGAGCTCCCCAAACATTCCCTGCCCTCTCCCACTTCCATGCTTTGGCACATGCTAGTCCATCTGCCTGGAATGTCTCCTCAACCAGTTTTCCTTTTCCAGGAGAACTCCTTACCCTTTAAGCCTTGAGGTCCCCTGTGACTATCAGTCTACAGTCTACCCTCCACATTGACCATATCTTCTGAGCTCCCATAGAACCAATTATTTACCATGGCTCTTATCTCATTGTATTGTAATTATTTGTTTTCTTGGAAAAATCAAAAGAATATAGAAACTACAAAGTATAAGACAAGTACAAACACTTTCTTACACTTGTTGACACATTTCTCTTGTACACACTGCAAGCTCCTACATAGCAGGGATCCTCACTCATCTGTATAACCCAAAGGCCTAGCTTTTTAGATGCTAATAAATATTTGATGAATGAATGATTTCTTTCAATGCTTGGGTTAAGCAGAAGACTGACTCTTTGTCCTTGGGCCCCCTCTTTGTTTCACTCCCACTTTCACCCCATCAGTTGGTCCCACTGACTTCATCTCCAAAATATATCCTGAATCCATCCTCTTCTCTTCATTTCTGTGGTGAGGTCGCCATTGTCTCTTACCTGAACTACTGCAATCACTTCCTAATAGGACTTTCTGGTTCTGTTCTTCCCTATTTTCCCCAAATGAGCCAGATCATATCATGCTGCTCACCCCCCTTTACCTCCCCCACCTCTGTTATGGGTTGAATTGTGTCCTCCAAAAAGATATGTTCAAGTCCTAACTCCTGTCCCATGAATGTTACCTTATTTCCTTATTTCAAAACAGGGTTTTTGAAGATGTGATTAGTTGAGTCCAAATGGATCAGAGTTGGCCTACCCCGATATGACTGATGTCCTTATCGGAAGAGGGAAGTCCGGACCTACAGACAGATGAGGGGAGAAGGCCATGCAAAGATGGAGGCAGAGACTGAAGTGCTGCGTCTATCAGCCAAGGAACGCCAAGGACTGCCCGTAAACACCACAAGCTCCAAGTGGCAAGGAAGGACTCTCCCCTGCAGGCTTCAGGAAGCAGGGCCCTGCTGACACCTTAATTTTGGATTTCTAGCCTCCAGAAATGTAAGAGAATAAATTTCCTTTGTTTTCAGCAACCCAGTTTGTGGTATTTTCCTATGGCAGCCCTGGGAAACTAAGACATCCCTCATGGCTTTCCATCACTTGTAGCGTGAACTCTAAACTCCTTACCAAATCCCACAAGTCTCTCCATCATCTGGCCCTGCTTCCTCCTTCTGGCCTCATCTTGTACCCCTTTCCCTCCCCCTCTCTGTGCCCTGGCCACACCCACTCCAGGACTGCCTATTCCTGCCCCCCATCTTCCTCCTCCTTGTTTGTCCCTTTGTACATTTACTCTTAGATTTGGAGTGACTACTTCATAGCATTCAATGTACGTGTTCAATACACAGCTCAAATGTCTTTCCATTCAAACGTAACCTCTTTGAGGCCTTCTCTAACCAAAGAATCTAAAGTAGTCCCCAGCCCCAGTCAACCTCTACCATATCATCCTGTTTTGCTGCCTTTATACTATTTCCCACCCTGAAATCTCTCATTCATTTATGATGCTCTTGTCCTGTCCCTTTGGTTTACATGTTTATTGTCTGTCTTCCTCCACTAGAATGTAAATTCCATGAGAACAGGGCGGGTGCCTGTCTCATTCTGTTTGTATCCCCAGGGTCTGGCACATAGCAGAATGAATGAAGTCAAGCAAGTTAACCCAAGGGTCCTGAACGAAATGAGATCTTGAATAAATGTTAATCAGTCAATCCAGGTCATTGGGGAGAAAGAGCATGTGCAATAAACGGCATAAAAATGACCCTCAGCCACATCTGTGGTCAGACTTTCATGACAATGACCCACCATTTACCTCACCATCTTGCCAGATCCTCCAGCCATGTAACTCATTTAAGGAGGAAATAATGATCAAGAAAGCAGTAGGAGGTGGGGGTGCACTTTATCAGCTCCTAAATAATCACCTACCTTCCTTTTCCATTACAAAGAGCCCATTGTAGCTGGGTCTTTCTGATAACAAGGGATCCTTTCCTAATTACTGTATGCTCTATTTCAGGTTCAGCAGAAAAGAAAATTAAAAAGCTCCGTTTCACTACAGTTTCAAATGAGTCAATCTTTCAATCAATCAAGTATTAATTAAGTTATGCTAGGAAATACAGGGGAGGTAAAAGATACCCTCTCCTTCCCCAAAGAAATAATTAGAGAATAACTTAACAACGAAGAGAGTTTAAAAGGATTTCATTTGGGCTTTCTTTGACTTTCTGTTACAAAGACCTGAAATCACCAGTCCCTTTCTTCTCTTTTACTCTTTCTCCTTCCTTCTTTCCTTCTTTTCATTTCTTCTCATCCTTAATCACACTGTCTCCAAAGGGTCCATGCCATAGACTCTGAGAATAATTAGTCCTTTTCAACTCAATCTAAGGCTTAGTCACAAGAAATTGTGTCCCTGATTGCCTGAAAATTCCAACTGTGCTAAACCTAACTGAATAGAGTATCCCCAGCCTGATAGCAAGTTGATAACTTCCCCACGTCAAGGAAATTTCATAATTCTTTCATTCATCAACAAGAAAACTTTTGGTCAAGAATTTTGCCTCCTCCACTAATATGGTATGGGGGCCAGGGAACAGTCTCTTAAGTGCTTTAGAGTTATTTTCTTTTCTGTAAACAGAGATATTAGCACCTTTCTCAGGGGGCTAGGTGTTTTATCCACTGTGCTACATTGTTTTACTCTCAATACATAGAATGGGGCCTGGTACAAAGTGGGATAGCAAGTATTTGCTGAATGGATAAATGAATGAATGCATGTAAGCATGTATGTAAAGCATGTAGTACTTTACACAGTGGGTGCCGTAAATTTGCCTTGAAATCTGAAAAGCACTATATTTCCTCTTACTATACTACTTATATTATGTGAAAGGTGAAAGCATGCATTTTTAAAGAACTCTTTTGTTCTAAACAGAGTTTGATTTTTCACTGAACTGGTTTAAAGAGTGAGTTAACCAACCCCCAGGGAATCAAGGAAGACACATTTGCCTCTCCTTTGCTTTCTTGTTAACTTTATTTTCACTCATTCCCAGCAGCTTCTCCCTCTTTCTGCTCTCCTGACCTTCAGGATCTAATTTCTTATGGGAACCTTGCTTTGTCCATCACTATCAACTGTCTTCTCTCCATTTCATCTAGAATGTCCACTTGTTTTCTTTGCTTGGCCTCTTTTGATTTAGATACTTCAAGAGGCCAGGGCCTAAAGACAGAGTGTTGGCAAAATGTCTTCCCGCTTTTCACAGGGACAGGGAATGATCTGTTGAATCTAAAGCCACCATTTGTTTTCTCATGAAGTGCACAACTGTGTGTGTACTCAAGTCTTTACAGACAGCGACCTCACTGGACAACACAGGAGGTCAGCCTTTTATCCCTCCTACACAGATGAGGAAACTGAGGTTATCAGAGATTAAGTAACTTGCCTAAGGCCATGGAACTACTAAAGTGCAAAAAGAGGTTTGAATCCAGTCCCGTCTGAGACAAAATATTCTGCCATAACCACTATGGCATACAGCTGCCATTGCCTGGACCTTTTCTTTTCGGATAATGATGTGTTCTCACATTCATTCACCTATCAAACATGTGAACACACGTGTGTCACACCCTACAGATACACTCTGGATTGGGTAAGGCGTCTTCTGTGATCTAAAGGAGCTCATACTTTAACAGGGCTAGCCAGGTAAGAAGAGAAGTGCAATAACATATCACATATCAACCGGGGGGTGTTCGGGGCCCAAAGGCATAAAGCACCCTGGAAGTCCACAAGCCATATCCAGCCCACAGCTCACAGCCCACAGGTCACTTTATTTTTTTTTCTTTGCCTCCTCCAATGTCATATAAAATTCTAAACTTTTCGCATTTTTTTAATTTTTACTTTTTTAAAGACTTGGCCATGCTAACTTCCCACATAACCACAATCTGTTGGAGCTATAAAAGGGCTCCATCCCCATGCCCGAGTCCTCACTCTGCCTGATTCACCCAGTCTCGTCACCTCTCTGGTCCCTGGTCCCTGGAAGCATTCTGAGCTTGCAGCCTCTGGAGTAACAACTCCCTAGGCAGCAGGGACTAGACTACCTTTTTCTAGACGCTGTAATTCACGTAGGATAGAGCCATGCAGGGGGGGTGAAAAATATAACTGAGGACAAAAGGCAAGACTTCCTTTCTAGCTCTAACCTCCAGTTTGATTAATTGACCCTGGTCTTTGTTTAATCAGCCAAATGATAAGGAAGAAAGATGTTTGCAAGAGGAATTAATATGTATCAGAATGTTCCCAGACCCAATACAAAAAGCTGGCAGAAGGGTGCAGTGGAAAAAATATTAAGCTAGGAGTCAGAGGAACCAGTTCTAGTCCCTGCTCAGTAACTCTCCAACCTCTTGACCTTGGGCAAATCTGAGCCATTTCCTTTTAGGAGAAATGAGGCTATTGCCCGTCTCAGATATCTCTCATGATTGTTATGAAAAACAGAAAAGACATGTGAAAGCACAGTGAGAAGTGAAAATTGCAATCTAAATCCAAGGTAGGGGTATTTTGGGGTATTATATTAAAAAGCCAAATGAAGGCTAAAATCAGAACACTAAACTTCTCTTACTGAAGCAGCTCTCCACTCTCCTAAACTGCTCCCCCTTCCCGCCTGGTCCTTTATGAATCATAGTCATTAGGAGCTACTTTCCCAATTTGAAGAATTTATGGCTGCACACACTGACACACTCACACCTCTATTTGTCCTTTCTATATATCCATTCTGACCACATCGTGGTCTAAGTGCTAATACGATCTGTAGCCATGGTTACAATGAAATAGATTGGTTATTCAGCTCTCATTTTCACTGTTCAAATCTGTCTGGCAAAATATTTTGGATCCAATATTTGTGGGTGTGGTAAAGCACCTAGGTAGAGTTTTATTTTTGGAAAGTGTGAGCCGAAGCTCTGAAGTCATCTGTGAGTTACAAGTGGTTTGGGGTGGGGCGGTGCCTTTTTGTTCCACAAATAAAGTGAAAGCTCTGCTTCTGGCTGACTCCAATGACTGCTGTTTAAGTCTTTAAACATCATATCCTCTTGGAGGGTAAGAGTGTTTTTTGAGAAGGCAAGAGGACAACCAAGCACTTGTATGGTTCAGGGTCTCCCACACGGGTGGTAATTAAAACATAGACCTTAAATTTAAGGTTGCATACTTTTCTTTAATACTAGAGAACAGAACTTAGAGTTCTGCAAACTTTGCAGCAATAATTGAATGACCTGCTTATTTATTTTCCTCAGTAGTGGTGGGGGAGAGGTTTATAGGCTGGAATAGTTTAAAACTAATGGCGTGGCAAGAAATACAATTATGCAGCTCAGAAGCAACACAGATACGATTTTACTTTCCTTCCCATTTCCTCCTTTCATTTAACGTTAACAAAAGTTCAGGGCAATTAAAAGCCAAAAGCTACCTTTCCTCAATTCTAAAAAGTAAAGGCCAAATCATAGAAGGCATGAACAGAAATATTCTCATTCCAATAATAACTCACCCCTGTGGAATGTACAATGTGGAATATTTCAGATTCACCCAACTCTGGGCTGCAGGCTTTGTCCCAGAGGTCAAGTTCTGCAGAATTCATGTTGCCAAAATACAAACCTTCATTTCCTATCTGCCTGGGTTTATATCTGCCTACCAAACACTGTATGGTGATTTCTTTTTGGCAGTTTTGATAAATAATTGTTGTTGAATGCAGAGGACACATATGAGTAAGATAAAGTATTTATTGAGCACTCACCCTGTGCCAGGCAAGCAGGGCAATCTGCTTCAGCACCCTCTTTCTTTGAGACAGATATTTTCTGTTTCACCAAACGCAACTTGAGGTGGCTCTGTGCAAATAGATTGCTGCCCCTAAGCAACTCTTATAGAGAAATTTTGAACTATCATGGGTTTCACCCATCCCTGGTCTCCTCAGCACACCTGCCCTCAACCCCAAATATCTCCTCTCCATCCCTGAAATGCCCTTCCCCAAAGAGGCTGTAGGTAATTGCAAATATGTGGTTTGGAAACAAGGATGGAGAAAAACTTAAGCAGGAGATTGTAAGGGGTGGTCCATGGATACTACACACACACACAGACACACACACACCCTCACTCTTCCCCACCTCCACTCCACCCATGCCTGGAGACCTTAAAGGTTCATGGAAAAGCTTTCTGGAAAGCACTTGGGTGGGCTTATGGGAGAAGCCAGGATCTCAGATTTTATCCTCCTGCTCTACACAGCTCTGCCTCTGCCTCGGGGCTGGGCTGCCTGTAGAGTGGGGTCCCCAGGCTTTATCTCCTGTTAGCAGCCCAGGATACATTTTTTATCAGACCAACCAGTAAAATACTGAAGGATTAGGACACTGGGTGGAAAAGCTTTGATGGAGCAAAATGATCTGCATGTGTGGCCCTGCCCCTGCCAGGAGGCAGGAAAGGGTTTTAGGGAAGCAAGTAGTTTGGAGCAGCAAGAGAAGGGAGTAGACGTCCCTGTAGTGCCCGAAGGAGGAAGGCAGTAGTTTTCAAGCAATGCTTCTCAGCGCAGAGCCTGTTAGGCTCCAGACCTCTTCCTCTGGCTTTGGCTTTTATCTAGTTTTATTTGCTTTATGCTTTTGTAAGTTTTCCTATGAGCTATATTCTTGGCCAAAAAATAATGTGAAATCCACAACTATAGGGGAAGCTCATAGGCTGTGGTAAGAGAGGAGACTTACTCAGTGTGTGTCCTCCCAAAAGTCATTCAGCTCCTTCGGGCCTTGGTTTCTTCATTTCCAATATGGGAGAAATCTGGAAGAATATACAAGGAAATGATAGTATGTGTTGCCTCTATGGAAGGAAGCTGGGGGCAGGACTAGAAGGGAGACTTGGTATTATTCTGAACGTCCCATCATATGCACTACTTTCGAAAAGTAAACAAAGAAACAATTGGAAGTCAACATCTGCCTTTCAGTGTCCTTGATCAAAGCAGACAAAGCTCATGAATGTGCTCCTAGGCTGTCAGGAACTGAACAAACATTTACAGTCATAATTAATACTATTCCAGAAGATGTAAGGGCATGGCAGAAAACTTGACTCCTTCTCAGTTTTGTCAAGCAGTCAAGGTAGCCTGAAATTCTTGGGAAATTTGTGCTCATGCTGGCAAGTCTTCCTGCCTCCAGCCCACAATGGATGACGCACACGCCCCCGGCCCTCAGCGTGGGCTCTTTTGCCTGGCCTGAGGGGAGGAACTAAGGCCCACCTGCTGGCTCTGCGCTGGCAACCGGGATCCTCCGTGAGACCAAATGACCCCAGGTTTCCAAGGGCCAGCCGAGCGTGTCCACCCTGCTGGGCAAGTTCTGACCTGCACATTCCACCCATTGCCAGGAGGCGGTGGGGCCGAGCTGCTTGGTGGGAAGGAGGGAGTGGAACCTGCCTGTGTTGCTGCCCTGGGATTGATCCCTCCCCAAACCCGGGGCAGGGGAGGGGAGTTTGACAGAATGTGTGTGAATCTCCCTTAGGCTGTTTACAGAGTCACTATAATAAAAATAACACCGGGAGCAAGAGGTTCTTTATACATGAAAGGGCTAACGGCACTGATAACAATTGTTTGCATGAATAAAACATGTCATTTGAATTATTTTTCCTATACTTGCATATGGATTTCATTTCAAGAAGTGTTAGTTAAATATCTACTATGTGAGCCACATGGTGCTGTAGGGATTAAAAAAAAGAAGCATATGAACTGGTTCCTATCCTAAAAGAGTTTAGAACAGCTGAGTCCTGCTCTCCTACGCCTAAGCCAGGTGACAGGGCAAGTTGCCAAACTTCCCAAGTCTCAAGTTCCTCATCTGAAAGATGGGAAGAAAATAGTAATTACCAATTTCACTCGCCACTTAGTGTTGAAAGAGTCAAATAATAATATACATGAGAGTTCTTTGTAGATGGAAAATGCTCTGCAAAATTTAATTTTCAAAAAAAAAATAGTAACTAAATGTTAAACTAAATATTAGGAAGTGCCAAACTGAATGAGCTATTAGAAAGGAGAGAAGTCAACGTTGCCTGCAGCTTTGGGGAGGGGGGGCTGCATGGAGGAGGTGGGGGCTGTGCTGGCTCCTGCGCTGGGTGTTATCCCACGGAGAGGCTGGGCATTCTGGTGGGGGAAAGGGAACGTTGGGGGTGGGCTGGGTAGGATGAGAAAGCTAGAGCAAAGGCAGAGAGGCTGGCATGTACACAGTCAGGGCTGGGATGGCCAGGAGGACACCTTCTGAGCAAGAGTGGGAAATGAGTCTTAGAGGCAAGGTGGGTGAGATTATGGAGGGCTTTGAGAATCCAAGGTAGATTTGGTACAATGTTCCCAGCCCCCAAGAGGCTCTAAGGTTGGTGAGCAGAGAGGATCTAATGGCATCAGTGTTTAAGTGGCCATGTTCTCTTCCCTGATCCCTCTTGTAACTGCAAGCGTGCCTTGGTCAAAGCTCGGGATAATGCAGGATTCAGCTCCCACCCCTGGGCTCACTGGCAGTCTGCCCTAACCAGCTGAGCTCAGTGATCACAGATATTACAATTTCTTAAAAAAAACCCAACCTTTTATTAATAGCATACTTTTTCCCTTACACAAAATCTGATTATGAACTGAAATGAAATATCACCAAAACAATCCGAAAGAAACTACTATTTATCTCATGATCCCTTGGGAATGAGGGGGTAGGGGATAAAAACAGTGATGCAATCACTTATCCAGTCTTTGAATGGATGCCCAAACAGGCTTGTGCTTATTTATGATCAGGGAAAATCCCATCACACACCCTGCACCTATAAGTCATTTTAATTTTTTAAAATTCTCTTGTAAACATTTCTTCATTCAATGCACTCTAATGAGGGGAGGGGAAGGATTTCTTGCCTTGTTTCACAGATAAAAAAATTGAAGAGCAGAGAGGTTGAGTAACTTGTTCAAAATTACAAAGCTGGTTACTGACCAAGGGAAGATGAGGTTCTAGTTTTCCAGTTTCCCAGTGTGATGCTCTCTTCACTATACTAACTCCTAATGAGAAACAAGAAAGGAAACAAATGACGGCAGCCAGTTTACAAAGCTGTTGTTCTTCAAACTTTGTGGCCCTCTCTTGCTCTGGGGCCTCACACAAGCTTCTTTATCTGGAATTGACACTCTCCCTGCCCCCTCCCCCCCCACCTGTCTCTATTCATGTCTCTAGTCATCCTTTAAGTCTTGCTTGAGACATCGTGCACTTTGGGAAACCGTTCTTGACCCCATTAAAGGTTAGGACCCCTGTTCCGTACCTCTTGCTGTACTTATATTGTTACCAAGGTCCTTAATATGCTTTAGGGTACTTGTTCATTTAATCATCTTTCTTTCTTTCTAGATGGAATCTGGTACTCATCACTGTGTCCCCAACATCTGGGATATATTTTGCCCTTGGAAAATATTTGCTGAATTAATGAACACTTATAGGATTAGGAAACTGAGGCTTCCTGAAATTGAATGATTTGCCCAAGGTCTCACAGCTAATAAGAGATGGGATAGCAACTCTAAGGCAATTCTTCTAATTATTCAGTGTGGAGGTTTCCCACCTCCCACTGTTAGGCAACAGGCAAACAGCTACTCCTCTCCCACCCTCAGCCCTTCTCCCAGCCAGCTGCTCTAATCACTGTCGCATTCCAGTGAGCAGATATGCCAGACTCGGAGGATTCCTCAAGGCTGCTACCAGGAAGCGTTCTCTCCTCTGCACCTCATTAGCGTGTTATGGCTTGAAGGTCCAGAACAAGGCTGGGGTGGGGGGTGGGGGTGACCAATGACGTAATGGGCTCACAGACCTTCAGGGGAGGTTTTCATGTTTGGCCATGAAGGCAGATTGTTGTGTTAAGGAAACATGAGTGGATAGTGCATTTTCTGCCTCCTGCCCCCCGCTTCCCGCCGCATACACTTCATCCCTTCATATATCCGTCAGTTTGTCTATAATCCTGATTTCAAATCAAAGTCCCTAGGTAATCAAAACCCAAATCGATTGGCTTAAGCTCAAAGAGGACTCTCTCTTTCTCCCCTTCACACATACACTCCCATGTAGCAACAGTGTCAACATTTAGCACAAGACTTGTGGAAAGCAAATGAGATTTTAGTTCAAGAGGCAAATCTAGAATCCATCTGTCAATCAGAGGTTGCAAATGGGAAGCAAATGAAGTGGATACTGCCAGCAAATGGATTTGGTTTGGTTTAGCTTTAGACAGGGTTACAGCTCTCCCGTTCGCCCCACTGTGTCCTCCTTATGCTCTCCCACCACCCGTGTTACTCAGTTAGGCAGACTGGCCATGGCAAGACTGGCCATGGGTCACTAGCTGTGTGACCTTGGGTGCCTGAGTATATAAAAGTATATATACACATATTTATAGACCCTGCCTTAATAGAATTGTGGGAATTGAGAAAGCTAATCTGTGTAATATGGTGAGAACAGTGCCTCACACAGAAGAAGCATTCAATAAATGTTAACTTCATCTGCCAGGCCCTGGTAGGCATGTGTCCTTGTGATCCCCACTGTGATCCGATGGTGAGGAGTTGAAGTGTGCAAACGGGGTCACAGTGATGACTCCTAATACTTCAGGCAGAGCCAGCAAGGAGTGCTCTGTAACACTGTAGTGAAGATTGATCCCACCAGATACAGGTGATTTGGTGGCCTGGGGGCTTTTTCTGGCACCATAGGTTACATAGAGATGATCACAGTTGAAAATTCCTTTTTCTCTCTACCACCTCGCCTCCCTGACCACATGAGAAATATGATTGTTTACAGACAGTGCAGATGATGTTCATGTCTGCTTTCCCACCAGACTGCAAGCTATTAAAGAGTGTTCTCTTCTGTGTATCCCAGCATCTAGTTCAGCGAAGACACATAGTAGATACTCAGTAAATGCTTGTTGATTGATTAACTAACTGACTGACTCATTATGGTCTTAGGGGATGGAAAAGAATCAAAGTTAGAAGTGTCCATGTGAGTGCTATGTGTTACCTTAACAAGAGGAGGACACCCATATTGATCTCTGGTACCCTGAGCTCTACAATCTTCAAAGCTTTGCACAGGTCTCTGCAGAGCCGGGCCCTGGGGAGGTGCTTCAGGGTAAGGGCACCAGGACAGGGGCCTGGGCACTCCAGGAAAGCCATGCAATGGGTCAAGCTTTGACACTTGGGGTTGGAGCCATCAGCAGCAGCTTATGGTTTAGACAAGTTAGTCAGACAACTGGAGAGCCAACTGAGCAGGGATGAAGCAGATGTCACTGATATTCAGAGTGGCACAGTCCGGAGCCTAGGGGATGGGTGAAGAGCTGGGTGGCCCCAGAGAGCAGAGATCCCAGAGTAGACCCTGATCCCAAGGAAGAGGCTGTTTTCTCACAGCTCTACCTGAGAGAGACAGGACTTGCAGCCTGGCCTTGCAGTCTCCCTGAGGGTGTGATCTGTGCTGACCTGTCCCCCTACCCATCTCCCACCCTTTTTTTTAAATTCCCCATAGTCCTTAGCATAATGTCAGGCACAAAGAGGTGTTTTAAGAGATATTCTGGAAAACAATGTAGTTAGAGCTGTGTTGGGGCAGCTTCTGCCTTCTAAAGCAAGGCTTCCAGGCCTCCTAAGAAGTTTTTTACAGTTCTTTTGTAGACAGGAGCCAAAGATGACTAACTGAAGTAAGCGATGGCTGCCAGATTTCACTGACAAATCACTGGGAAAGATGGATAAGAATTCCCAGTATAGACCTGCCCATGAAGGTCTTCTTGTACCTGCAGGGTGAGGGGAATTGCCTTAGATATTGTATAGTGCAGCTCCATAAGCTAGAAGTCATTGAAGCAACAATAAAGCCTTGAGATGAAATTATAGTTTCAGAAAGCGGTTTACCAGTTTATTTTCTTTCTTCTCTAGGATCTCATGCAACCCTAAGAGTTGCCTTGCCCAGGCATGGGAAGACCTCTATTCTTTGACATTTGTAAGACTTCCTGCCCTTCTCCCCACCCTTCCTCTCCCTCTCCTCTTGTCTTCTCAAATACATGGAACCATGTTCAGAGGCAGAAAGAAAAACAAAAGCCATTCTAGGCCTTTTCTAATTTCCTTCCCCTAGATCCCTGGGCCACAATCTGTTCTGAGAAAGCCCTTGAATTGAAATCACTCTGTAACAGTGGGAGAGGAGCTGGGAGTTCCGTCTATGGAAGCACACATGTTTATTAACCAATGTTTAATGAGCAGCTACTATGTGCCAAATGCTGGGCACTGGGAATACAATGATGAGGCTGTGGTGCCAAAGGGTGACTGGGGAGGGTCAAACCTTACCTAGGGTCTCTAAGGTTTATAAATATAATAATAGGCACTTAATTAGATTTCATCTCCTCTGGGATGTCTATTGCCTAGAGCTGGACTGAGTGGTCTTCCTCTGGGTCCCGTGGGTCCCTATCATTACACCTGTCATAGCATTTGCTGTGCTGTGTAATAATCACCTCTTTAACTATCTGCCTGCTGAATAGACTGGAAGCTTCTGAGGAATAGAGCCTCTTAGTCATCACTGGATAGGGACATTGGATCAGAGCTCACAGACAATAATCTAGAGCTAGGGGGAGAGCATTTGGCTCTTGGCAGAGCCCTCAGTTTCCTCCTCTACAGAATAGGAGTAATAGTAGTACCTGTCTTGTTGAGTTATCATGAGGGTTAAGTGGGATGATGTAAGTAAAACACTTAATGCAATGCCTGACACACCTTATAAAAACACCACATATTTTAATTTTAGTTTGCTTCCAATATTTACTATCCCAAGCGTCCAAACAACTCTGCACTTTCAAGAAAATAAGAGGCAGGATTCAGTGTCTCTTATCAAAGCAAAAGATCAAAGGCATTGAATAAGGGACTGGGCATGGGAAAGTACGCCATTTAAAATGCATATTATCTGCCACAAAGGAAAATGAATTTATAAGTATTTTGATAGTAATGCAGGAAGAGATGATGCAAAATTTCTTGAAAGCTAATACATTGGTAAATGGAAAGGAATGGTATAATTCCCATTATTAATCATTTAAGAAGTATAAAATGTCATCAATTGTCTGTTTATTGTGAATTTATTATTTCATTCCAGCAACAAATGTTAAACGTCCACACTCTGAGTGGCTTAAGTATTTTTTTCCTCTCACCCTCAGGCCCCACCTTGAAGGAATATTTTTAAGCCAGCAAAATCTTATTCCTGGAAAATATCAGTCAGGAGCATCAGACCTTCTTCCCCTGGGGGCACAAGCTCTGTGACTGTCTCCTTTCCTTGTCCCAGACAGTGTATGTGGGGGGGCTGGGAACGGGTTGCAGTACCTCTGTCTGGAAATGATTTTTTTTTTCCATGGCTAAGGAAATCTGTGCCATCTGTCCATTGAAAACACAGTAAAACCAGCTCTTTGCTCAGAGGGGTCAATCATGTCCTGGTGTAAAACTAAGAAGTGTGTAGTTGGAAATCAGCAAGTATCCTAAGCTGCCTGGAAAACTGTTGCTTTTTTTTTTCTGAACCAACGAAGGCTTTGGGCCATGTTCAAACATCCCGCAGGGCAGGATCTGAGGTTCTAATTTGGAAACTAGGAGAGCTCTGAGCAGATTACGTCTAGGTGTTTGGTGTGCAAATCTGCTCCCCTTTCCCAGTAGAGGTTTCATTATGGGATGGTGTGGGGCACGCACGTAATGAGCCTGAAGGTTTTAATCCAGGCTACTGCTGGGCTGTGCTGGCAATTGCTACTCAGCCGATTGTGGGCCTTGGGCAGGAGGGAGTATGTCAGGTAGGGAGTGGAAGGAGGAGAGAGGGGGGGAGGGTAGAAGCCACCAGTCATTTATAAGAAAGGGACTTGATATATAGGACAGATCTGCAGGGCTGGGACTTGTGAGAGGTGTGCTCTTTCAGCTTTGCCACTTCTCTCTAGCATAATGTTGGATAACAAATTATCTTGAGCCCAGAAAGCAACCTGGTGGGGTGGAGGTAGGGGGCAGCACTGGTTTGTCAGCTTTGCATGCCCCTAATTCTTAGCACCACCATTTGACAAATGGTTATTAAGAGCTTAGCATGCACACTGAAAATCCATGGGAATGTAGAAAGGTTGGACAGACATTTGTTTCTACTCTGGGCCACTAAGTCATTAGGAAGGTCATTTTGACCCTGTATTGATTCCTGGGTGGTTTCAGGCCAGTGCATGTGAACGGCTGCCTGGAGCTTCCGGGCTACAGCCAGGACTTTGGGAATATGATGACCAAGTTCAGAGGGACTTTAGAAAGCTGGCATTTATCCCAACTGGTGGAGCTGCACCAGAATCTAAGATTAAAAACCACAAACAGAAGGGCACAGACTCAGTATCTCACTGGGTAGGGAAGGAATAAATAGGCTCCTGACTCACATTGTTGCATTCTCTTCTCTTACTTCCTGTGGCCATTGTCTCATGTCATTTAGGTTAAGACACAGCATGTCCACTGTGTGTCATTCCATTCCATAATACTACAGCTAATGGAACTTCCCAGTTTCCACTGCTTCTTTCCAGCTGCCAACTCTCAATCTCTTACATCCATCCCCAAACCTGTGTTCTCCCAACTTTTTTCCCTCTTAGAACAATTTGGAGACCAAAAGTACTATAACATGCAGCTATCCTTATTACTGTTATTCATATATTTTTCTGTCTTCTGGCAATTTTCTTTGATGATTTGCCTGGAAAACTAAAAAAACTGCCGGTGAGCTTTCCTTAGGCATATCTGGCTTGAAATTAGGGTTGTATTTGAGAAGAAGAGTCAGCTGTAAAACATCCTAAGAGGAGGAAGTTACAGACAATTAAGAATGAATGCAAGTCTGCAATGGCTTATAAACACAATTTTTTCCTTTTATTTCATCCAAGAAATAAATGGTTAGTTTTTCTTGCATTTCTTAACAGCAAAGGCCATGGAGCAGCTTGGTTACAATCGTGGGAGCAAGTCTCTTCCCAGGGGCATGGATTTGGTTTGGACACTGCCATAACCCCTTGGGAGCTGCCCTGAGAAAGCAATCTCATGTTTGTGTGAGGTTCATTTGGGAACTTAGCTACCCTTTCCCGATCTCTATTAAATAGCCACTCACATACCCAGTTGCTTCTCCGTTCTGATGGCTCAAACTGATGGGGGGAAAAAGTCAGAAACCTGAGCAGGGCGATGGCCCCAGGGATTGACCTTCAAAGAATTTGCTGTAGCTTTCCCCTTTGGAGAGGAAAAGTCTATCCTCGCCACTGTCTTTCTCTCTCTTACTGTGCCTGGGAGGAGTCTGACGAGCTCCTGTTTTTCACTCGGAGCCTTTCTCATCGACTGGTACACTATGGATCAATATCCAATGTGCAGCGGTGACTTGTCCACTGCTCTCCAACACATATTCTTATATCTGAGGCAAAACGGTTTTTGTAACAACTTGAACAAAATGCTAACAGAGCTTAGCTAATGAAGGCACCTGATATGGTTTCCCTCCTTGCAAGGTCCTTGGGAACTCTGTTTTGAAAAGTCTGAAAATTAGGGCATGCATCTCTCCAGGGTATGCTTCTGGTTTGTCCCAGAGGCTACTATGGCCTTCAAATGCACAGTCTTTTTGATTTTACCTCTTTGCCAGCGTTTGAGGTCTGTGTGTGTCCCTGAGTGAGGCACATAAGGTCCTGGTGACTGAGACCTCAGACAGCATCAGCTCTTCCTGAACAGAGAGAGACGGAGCTTGGATTCTGGTTCCCCCATCAACCAGGTGTGTGACCTGGGCACACTTCACCTCCGTGACCCCTAGTTTGCTCCTTTGTGAAATGAGGGAGTGGGGCTGGCTCATCTCTAAAGTATCTTTCTATTTCAAGTCTCTGAATCTGTGGCTACTTCCTTTTCTTCATCAACAGACAGCCCCTATTAGAATTCTGTTCACTTAAAAATTTTCATGTTGGCAGGAAATTCAAGCTTTACTGGGTTGGAAGATGTCAGGCTTCCCAAATTAGGACAGGAGAAAAACAAGCATACATCTAGGTATCAACCAATGCTCAGATTCAGGGCCTCTACTGATTTAACCAGCACCTTAGTGAGAATTAGAAAAAAGCATGCCCTCTGGGTGGACTCGGCAACACCGGGCCCAGGCCTAATAAGCAGAACACTGCCTGGAGCCCTTGTGAAGTGTGCAGCCTACGTAAGCATTCTTGGAGCACTCAGTTCCTTGGGTTCTGGCCACTTTAGCTAAGGAGTGAAAAGGGAAGAGGCCAGAATAGACACCTATCATTGATATGATGGAAGGGGACTCATAATCAATGCCCTGAAGTACTTCAAACAAATAAGGAGCTACAAGTATGGGTTTCTAAGATTGCTGCCCATATCTTACATCTACCTGGTCCATCTGATTCTGGTAGCTTCAAGAGGCAAGATTAGTAATCATAATAAACCTCCTTACATTTTTATAGATTCTTACAATTTATGTAACACATTAAAACATACTTTCTTTTTCACTTTGATTCTGATTCTAACCATCACCCTGGTCAGGAATAATTCATTATCCCCATTTTAAATATAAGGGAACTGAAGCTGAGAGATTCAATGACTTGCTCCAGCTCAGCTAATAAGCGATCACACCAGGAATGGAACCCATATCTGTCTAGCTCCAAGTTCAAGGTTTTTCTCTTCCAGGCCAGAGTCACTCAAGATCTTGATCTGGGCATTGGCAGCCTGTCCTAAAGAACTGCTACGTAAGGACCTGGGGATAGGCTAAGCAGGTCATCCTTGTTTTTAAGAAGGCAGGACTCTCCCATACAAGTGCAGTAACTAAAGACTTGGGGTCTGAGTTCTGCAGAAGTCTTAATAGATCTTACAACAGAACTGAAGTATTCATTTTTCACATGGGGGAGGGCAGCACTTTTTTTTAAATTTTAGAGCAGTTGCAGGTTTACATAAAAATCATGCAGAAAATAGAGTTATCATACCCCCCCCTTACAGTTTCTCCCCTTATTGACATTTTGCATTAGTGTGGCACATGTGTTACAATTGATGAACCAGCCTTACAATAATTATATTATTAAGTAAAGTCCATTGATTACATTAGGGCTCACTTTTGGGGAAATGACTTTAAGGTTTCCTGGGGATTCCCTCTTATAGTTAAATGTTTCTTTACTACCTATGTTCCATTATCCCAGGTTTCTTTCCACCACTTTAGATATCAGCCTGCAAGACATGCTGGGAAGTCTTGGGAGTTTAGAGTCATCTGGAAGCCACTGTATGGTATGAAAAGAATATCTGTAGGCCACTATATGACAAATCCAAGATGCTTCAGTATCAGCACAGTCTCACTAATAATGCTACAACGCTACCCTTAGCTACTTACAACACTGCTTTCATAAACAACATCTGCCTCCCATCTCTCCCTGAGCTCCAGACCTGTATGTTCAACTGCCTACTCTATATCTCCACCTTACCTGGATATTTCCAGAGCATATCTAATTTATGTCTCAAGTGTTAATTGCCTTCTTCTCCCACAATCTGTTACCCAAGCCTACCCCTCCTCTTATTTAAACTATTTCCGTTAATGACAAGACAATGTACCTTTTTCCTACCAGCTCAACACTTAATAATCATCCTGGGTTCCACTAATTTCTCCCGTACCACATTCACTTAGTCACCAATTTTGATTCTACTTCTTAAACATCACTAAAAGCCATTCTCTGTTCTCAGTCTCCACTGCCATTGTCTTAGTTGAAGTCATTATCTCTGCTTCCCATCTCTTCAAGCCAGCCTCAAACTGCCATTAGCTCTCTCTCCAAATTCAAGTTTGACCACACCCTGCCCCTGCTTATAGATAAAAAATGGCTTTTTATTACTATAAGGGAGAGCTGGTGGTTCTTAATATAGTTGTGTAATCCCTATTACTTGCAGTTCCTCTAACCTGCTCTTGACTTTGCATGTACTCTTAACTCTGCCTGGAACACCCTTTCTCTGGGAATTCCCAATCATTTTCAAAATCCTGCTCAACTATCACTTTTGCAGTGAAGACTTTCCAGATAATTTCTGGGGGAATTTCCTTCTTTTGTGATTGCTTCAGTGTCCTGAAGCTACTGCTATGAGGTATATTACACTGACTGATAGTTGTTTGTTTCTGTTTCTGTCTTGTTTATCAGATCAGGGCTCCTCAAAAGCAGGAGCTGTCTTCTCTTTGGACTCCAAATTCCTGGCATACTGTCTGGCACACAGTAGGTACAGTAAATGCCAAACAAACGGATGTACCTCCCTCTTTGATGAAATCAATAACTTAGCTTGTTGAGTGTTCATTATTCTCTTGGGTTTAATCTTGAGGGAAAAGGGCAGAAGCCATCCTCTGTTCATCCCCCAGGCTAAATATTGACAAAGTACAGGGGCGGGAGAAACATTTGTTTTGTAATACATCTCTTTCTAAAAACTATACCTGGGATGGGGGTGGGGGTCCAGAACATCAGTCGCAATGAAGGACTCATTCAGATTTTTCCCTATAGCTGCTTCCACAGCCCAATACTGGGTGAAGGGAAGCACAGTAGACCAGGTGGTTGATGGAAGTGCATCAGCTTTAAAGGCAGGTAAGACCCTTGTTGAATTCTTTAAGTGGAACTTGCAAACCGTCTTTAAAGTGGTCATGAACAAGACACATCAATGTTATTTTTAGGTCCTGTTGGTTAAAACTCAAGCATATCCCATAACAGGACTTCAAAATCAGGGTTGCTTAAAATTACCTTCAGGTCTTGAGAACTTTAGGTGAGTGAATGAAGCGCAACAGCTTTGGAAGGGAGGTACTGCCAAGATGCGTTAAGTACACTTTTCTTCCCCTTCCTCATTGAAAAGAATCAGCAGAACAGATTGCAACGTAGTGCAGCACACTGGCTGCTGTCCTTCTCTTAAATTAGGCCAAGTGTTTGTCTTTGCTTCAGTTTCCCTTTCGGTTAGGCGGGACTAGCATTCCCACTAGATAACATCTATAGTTTACTTTATTATTACATAATGTATTCCATGAAGCTCTTCAAAATGCTAGGGAAACAGGTCCTATTGTGTCCCCTATTCTACCTCCATGGGTGGGGTGGGGAGCAGGGTGGTCTAAAGAGTCAAAGAAGTTACAAAGCAATCTGTGTCACAGCAAATTCCCCAGAGGCTCTGGGAAGAGCAGACAGGTCCCACTCCACCCCTGGCTCCAGGCCATATTTTTGTTTGGCTAGTTTGTTTAGTTTAAGCCCGCTGAAAATGTGGCTTCTCCTAGCATGATTTAGAAGCATCTAAGTCTATGGTGCTTTTTGGACAGTCTCAGGCCTTGACTTTTTCAGTAGCGAAAAGAATGTCCATCTGTCCCTTTCAAACCGCTTCTAACGGCAGTTGTCAACTGGAGTAACAGAACTCCACCCTCCACCGCCGAGGAGCCCATGTGGACGCAGCCCAGAAGCAGATGTTGGACTGATGGGAATCCGCCGCAAAAGAAGGAAACATACTAGAACTACAGTTATGAAGGGGCAATAGGTTATTCAGAAAAAAATCCTTAGAGCCCACTTATCTCTGGGGCTGATCTCATCCTTCTAAGGAAAGAAGTGCGGGGGGAACCCCTTTCAGAGAGAGGACAGCTTAAAATATGCTTTAAAAACACAACCAAAAAACTTTTGAAACTCACCTTTCAGTTCACAGGAGCGCTTCCTCCAGGCGCGGGCGCCCAGTCATCTACCGGGTACTGCCTTGTCTGACACCAGTCCAGGTTTGAGGGGCGAGGTCCAGGTTTCTCTTCTCCAGCCCCTGCCCCTCCCACCAGGAGCCAGGTCCGCGGCGGAGGGTCAGGAGCGGCGGGTGGCGGAGGGGCAGTGGGTGTCGCGGTCCCGCCCCGCGCCCGCCCGGCTTCCGCCCCCACGTCCGCTGAAGTACCGCGCGGCGCGTACCTGCCGCTCCCGCCCAGAAAAGCGCCCTCTGTGCTCCGCGCCCTCCAGCTGGCTGACGCCTAGCATTTTTGAGGTTTCATTCCGAGTCACTCCTGTCCCTCGTGTCAGAGACACAACTTCCTGAACCAGACTGGGCTCACCCTCCAGCTCCCTGCACTCGGCCCGAGCAAACCGACCACGGGTGCCTTTGGACTCCTTGGGCTCACACGCCCCAGCCGCGTCCTCCCTCCCTGTCTTCCCGCCAGTCACACACCCTCAACCCCGCCATTACGTGTTCGTGCCCCCTCCGTCCCGGAACACGCCTTCTCCAGGACACAGCCTGTGGAGCGTGTCCCAGTTTTTTTCACAAAAGCCCGAGGAATGTGAGACCCAACTTAAGTAAAAACAGCCGGGTGCTGCCTAATAGAGCAGACTTGTTGGAGACGGAGCGAGGGGTGCTGGAGAGGGAACGGTGGGGCAGGTTGGGGGAAGGCTCTAATGCCTTAAGCGGACACACGAAAATGACAGGTTCCTCTAGTCAATGCCGTGTGCTCGGTGCAGTGCACGCAACACCTCAGAAAAGTTTCTTATTGCGGCTGTTCACTGAAGACGCTAAGGAAAACTGCAACTTAAGGAGCTGTCAGAAGCAGAGACGGAGGGGGAAACTGCCTTCAAGATGTTCTCAGTGATTTTCCCCTCTCATCCTGATTTGCTCTCCATCCACCTTTTATTCAGGTCTCGTGGGTCCCATTCCAAGAACCTGGACTGGTAGAAAATGAGAGGACCTGCACTAATATTGGATGCAGGACTCCAGACACAAAGCTTCTGATGGACAGAGAGCTCCTCAGTGTCTCCAAGGTTACTGTGTGGGGCTGATGCCAGGACCTGGCTGTGGAGCTGCCAGGGACCTCTTCAGAGCCATCACAGGAGGGCCTTCCATGACAGGAACCTGAGATGCTGCCTTTGCCAAGTGCACCGAGACCCAGTGCACCTGAGACCTGAGACCCACCTGAGACCTGAGACCCAGTGCACCTGAGAGCTGGTGTCCTTTGGTCCCTGTGTGTGGGCATTAAAGAAACCGCAAAGAAACAAGAGATCCCTTTTTGTTTATGCAGGAGAAACCATATGGCTCCGAGTTGAAAGGAGAAATCCAGCACTCCAGACAGAGAGGCAGAGAATGCCCGTGGAAAGAGAAAAAAAGAATTTTTTTTTCTGCCAGTGCAGGGAGGCTAAATGAGCCCTTCGTCTAAGAAACCCAGGTGGAGTGAACTCAGCCTGGATTTGATCAAGAATGGGGAAGGGTCTCAGAAGCAGATGGGCTAACAAGTAGTCGGGGAGGCCAGCAGGGAATGGAAGACAGTGGGGCTCAGAAGAGGAATCAGAGATCTTAGGGAAAAGAGGGCCTAGAGGTGGACTCAAGCAACTGCTTGGGAGTACCCAGACTAAGGGGCTTTCCTCCGTACCTGTGTCCACCAAGCTGGGAAAAACTCAATCTGCAATGGCACCTTCAACCTACAATTTTCTATCTGTATAGAGTTGGTACCCCTAAAACTCCTAAAACCTGAAGCAAGAATACAGAGTCTAACAGAGCATTGAGGAAGACAGGCCTGGAGGGGCGGGGTAAGGCCTCAAATGCTGGGAGTGAAGGTTTCCTTTCATGTTAGGGAAGGACACCAGACACTGTGCCAGGAACTTTACACACTGTATATTATTTATTCTTTTACAGCATATTTGTGAGTATATGAATACTTCACATTTTGCAGATGAGGAAACTGAGGTTCAGAGAGATTAAGTAACTTCTCAATGTTACAGGGCTAATAAAGTGGTGCAGCCCGGATTTGAGTCCTTGTGTTTCCAACCTGTAAATCTATCCCTTTACCACTGTACCATCCGGTGGAGAAGGAAATTGCCTTCTTCAAAGGAATTCTGCGTTTGAGCAAGGGGTAATGTGCAGGCCCAGAATGAGGTCTTTTGGTAGAAGGCTACAGAAAATACTCCCTGGACATCTAGAGCAACATTACAGATCGGCTCTGGCCAAGGTTCTGGCTTTTTTTTTTTTTTTTTTTTTTTTTTTTTTTTTACCAGAAGGCAGGAAGAAACTAAATGAGAGAAACTGAGGCAATCAATTTGAACTCAGGGCTTCATGGACTTAGTGTCAGATGATAGAAAGAAAATCTGAGGCCCATTCATTAGATGGTACCTCTATGATATCCCAGAAGTGAGGAAAGCCCAGTGCTGAAAACCAGCAGCTTCTGAGGCAGAGATATCAGTGACTTACAGGTGAGCAAGATGGTGGATTTGCTCACACTGTATTATCAAGGCTGCTGAAGTCTGCTGAGGGTCTGACACTGCTAGGAAGATGCAGTTAGGGCAGAAGAGAAGGAGTGGGCATCTGGCCAGGATGTTTTTATGCTGGGTGGATGATGCATCCCTTATGAAAAAAGCAGGTTAGAGCGCTCATCTATTTTATTCTCTTGGCACGAAAACTCAACTCCTATGAACTCATGAATGGCCCCAGGCAACTACACTGCTGTTATATTTTGCTTTCCCCTCATTATTTTCAGTGTTTTCCATAAGGATATTTGAAGGTAGTCAAGAGGTTAGTGGGCTCTAAATGGAATGAAATAGCATTAACATCTAATTTGTAACAAAAGGAAAGTAAAATAAGCAGATTTGTGAATTGAGGCAGGAAATTTGAATCCTGATTTTGAGCGACCCCATCTTCTCCGCTCCTAACTTCAGCAACAGCCAAGCTCTGTTTTCCTATCAGCCTGTTGGGGAAAAAAGGTATTGCCTTCCTCCCAGAATGTTGTGCAAATCTGGGGGGTATTAAGTATAGAATCTTAGCCTGCTTTGAAGGCAAGGAGTGACTACACTTATTTTCTTTCTTGGAAATGCCCTTTTTCAGACGGGTAGACTTGCAGTATTGGTCAGCATCAATCTGTCTTGTGCTACCTGGAGACAGTTTCCCACCAGTTTGCAAATCCGTGAGGCCACATCTAATATAACATGGTTGCACCCAGAACTGTGCTGCACATTATGGGTATATTCTTCAGGTATGGAAAGTATTAAATTGTGAACATTATCTTATTCTCACCTAAAAGTGTAGTGTGTTCTTGCCTGCAACATTATGCGAGGGTCTAGAAGGAAAAACAGGGCTAGGGAAAGTTCTAGAACATCAGCTTGGATGACCTGAGGAACTGACTGGAAGCCAAAGGGCTGCTTCGCAGAGGAAATGGTCAGCCTATATATGGTGTGGATAAGATGAGCACAGACTTGTTCATCAGATCCTGAAACATTAGCAGCTCTTTGGAACGAATGAGGCAAGTTCAGGACAAGTAAGTGGAAATACTACTTCACACAGCAGGTAATGAATTTATGGAATGAATTACCTCTCAAAGGTGGTACAAGCTGGCAACATAAATGGATTCCAGAGGGGTTAGGACAGACGTTGTGAATGGCAGAGCCACAAAAGAGGATCGTAGGAAGCTGAGATGTACTCAGTGTGGGGGGGAGTTCAGGGTGGCCCAAAAGGCCATTACACAGTGCCCACTTGGGGTCTGTGGCTAAAACAGTCCTGGCTGGGATAGAGTGTGGATTTCAGCCAATGGGCTGTGCCAACACCTCCGTACTTCTACAGTCTGTGTGGCCTTTGCCTTACAAAGGCAGCAAAATGTTCATTTTACCTTAGCCAAGTGTTTTCTGCAGATACTGTTTTTTTTTCCTCTCTTTTAAGTCTCATGTGCTCAGTTTTAGTGAGTTACCCAAAAATAGCAAATTTTCCAGGTTAATTATAGCCATTCTAAAAAAAGCATTTCCACTCCCACCCCACCGGCCCCCAGCTCATTTAAAACATCTTGCTTTTTCATTTTGGCTTCTGACTTCTAAACAGATTTTGAGAGCCTGTTTTCATAACAATTATTATATTTATCTCTTGCAATTACATTTCTGTTTGGATCGTCCCTCCTTAAACTATCTAATTCTGACGTAAATTACTTAATTATGAAAGCTCCTCTAAAAAGAGCAGAAATGATATACTTTTCTTGGGAGATCTTTTTAATGCAACCTCCAGAATGTCTTCAATGTGGCATGCAGGGTACCAGGAAAAATGTTACCTTTATGGCTGTAGCCTCAAGTCTTGGCATTGGGGGAAGTTTAGGAAACTCTCGAATGTTTCCTCTAAAAATCCATGACTCTCCCCAAGCCCCCACATACATACTCCTCCCCTCGATGTACTTTGTATTTTCTTTAGCATCCTTGTAAGTTCTAGAGATAGAGAAGTTTGATGTGGGGCTGGTGAGGGTCAGGTGGTAGCTTGGGAGACTATTTTACCTCTGGGGCACAAAGGGGCTCAGTTCTCATTTTCTGAAGCTGGCTCACAGACACCCCCCCCCCCCGCCCCCTCCAGAGTTGTGTCTTTAAAGCCATTTTTCACAGCACTATCGCTGGCAGTTGTACACTGCCAGCACTATCGCTGGCACTACTGTTCAGGGCTCTTTGTTGTGATTCAGCTTTGGTTTTGTTCTCAGTATAAACTGTGAGCCTCTGGATTCCATTTTTCTGGCAGGGGTCTCAGGGCAGGAGGTGGGAGAGCCCCACAGAGTTATTTTGCCTCTGTTTGTGGTTCCCCTTGTCTTCTCTTTTCTTAGGGATGGGTTTACTTATCGATTTATTGAATGTGCCCACTGTGTGGGTTTCATATAGCAGTTACATGGACTAGGTAAAACATTTCTTGTTGCTTTGTCAGAGAGACTCCTGGGAAACCCCACCTTGCCCTGCCCAGCGATTCATTCCGGCAGAAGCTTTTGTGAAGACTGAAATGGTTCATTCCTCTTGCCCTGGAGGCCCACAAAGTAACTGGCTTGGAAATTTGCTTTCTTAACTAGATCAGTGACTTGGAATATCATTATTGCCACAAACGGACTTTCTCTCCCTAGGCTGGCTCTTTTCTAATAGATAAAAGGAAGGGCTGTCAAAACATCGTAAAATAATGAGATAGCTTTCATTTACCAACTTGCAGGAAATACACCCACACTCTCTCTGTTTTAACTACCATTGACTAGTGCCTTCTGTGCCCCAGGCACTGTGCTAAACACTTTATACATGTTGTCTTTAAATTTCTAACACTATGAGATGCTAGTGTTACATACATCTATTATATGAGGAAACTGAGATTTTAAAAACTTGAAAATTTGTCAAAGAGCAAGTAGATGGCAGACAGAAATCTGAACAAATAGTTGGAGATGCATTTATTTATCACATATATGTTCCGGGTTCCATATGGAACACAAAATATACAAGAATAATTGAGACTCTGGTCTCGAGCAACTTACACTAGAGTCATATTTGAACCCAGAGCTTTTTGAATTCAAAGTTCTACTCTTTGCACTGTTACCTACTTTAATCAACTGGATAGGTTTGGGGAGCAGTCTTGGTGACCATGGGACAGAATCAGATTAACTGACCCAAGAAGGGTTAACAATGACACCAATAATATCTGATGCTTATACTTTATGTTCAATATACAAAGACATTTCAATGTACTATTTAAGGGTTGCCCATTCCCCTGTCCCCCATACTATTAGTTGGGAAGGATAGAGAAGCTCTAATCAACTGAGTTAATAAATACAACCCATGAAATTCCATCCATCCCTGCATCCATCCATCCATTCATGAACTAGCAAGTTTTTATGGAGAACCTGAAATAAACTGTGCCCTGTGCTAGATAGCACTATGCCATGGCCCTTAAGGAATTTATATTCTATGTGGAATAGACCCATAAAATTATTAGATAGTAGAAAACTGTGTAATGGGGTACTAAATTTTGTGTTTTGGATTTAAGGGCAGTAGGGCTGGGGCACTCATGGAAGCCTTCCTGGTAGAAGAAGGTTGACCAGAGTCTAGGAAGTGCAGAATTTGAAGATGGGCAAAGAGGATGGCAGCCTTTTAGGATGAGAACAACATGGCCAAGGTGTGGAAGAATAAATATAGTTGGACTTTTTGTAAATAACATAATTTGATGCTATATAGCCATCCAGTTCTGAAACTTGGGAAAGATTCAAAGGCATGAAGGAGAAAAGCAAAATATCATCCAAAATCCTGCTCCCCCAAAATAACTACTGTAACACTTTTGTGTGGACTATTCTAGTTGTTTAGAAGGACATTAGAATTTGTATGTGGATAGTTAGGGTCACTGCAGATTTTTGAACAATGGACTGACCACTCTCAAAGAAAGTTAATCTGGCAGCCTTTTGCAGGATTTATTGGAGTGGGGAGAGACTAGGAGACTGGAATCAAAAATTCCAGCCTGGTAGTAGGCCACTATACACACCAGCTCCTGCCTTTAAAATAACAATTAATCATCTAACTAACTAACTAACTAACCAACCAGCTAGTTGTCTTGATCAGTAGAGTTCCCCATAACCGGAGGAATTCAAGCAGAGGCTGGATGACCACCTGTCATGGATACTATGGTAGGGATTCCTGTACCTGGTGAGAAGGCAGATTTAGTATGATCTCTTCCATCCCCAAGATTCTAGGGTTTACATTGTTAGCTGTGGAAATTCACATTCAAATTAATTATTATTCTGTACTCTATTATGATTTGACTGCAACTGGTTTTGCTCAGCACAACTTAGGTAAATGTTATTGGGAGGTAGGAATCAATTATGTCTGAGGTGTTAGGGTTAAGTTCTTATATTTTAACCCTGCTGCTATCACTTGCCATTTTATTACTTGAGAGCTGCCCTTGCGTGGAAAATATTTGGGAGAAACTCAACCCTATCGGCTCTCTACCTGCCTGGGTCTCAGCTCAGCCACAGCCTTCTCTATAAAGGTCTCCTTGACTCTCCACATCTGAGGCAGGAGCTATTCCCTGTATTCTCGCAGGACACTTACTCATCAGAGAACCTGCTCCATAGTGATGAAATTGCCAGTTTATCTGGACTGTAAACTGTCAAAGTGAGGATGGTGCCTAGCAGACGATAAGACACTCAGTACACATTGATCAATGAATGAAGACCCTTGGCTTTAAGACCAGATCTTGGAGGTTTTTGAGGTCCTCCCTTGCTTTTCTTTGGTTAATAAATGGTGCACTTCCTTGTGCACTTATTTCTGTGGCGGGGCCAAAGCACTTGGCTCTCTCCTTCTTTGGTACTGCTTTGGGGTCTGCAATTCTGCCCCCTTTCAGAAGACTGAAAGTATAGCTGAGAATATGCATGAAAAGGGAACTGAGAAGGGAAAAGAACATTATTGAAAGTGACATGCGGTCAGGGTCAGGAAGGAGCAAGGGTAAAGACATGCCTCTGAAATCAGACCAGGTGTACATTTTTTCTTAAAGCTGATGTGACATTTGTAAGAAAATGGCCTTTCTGCCTCCCTTCTGTGGCGTCCTTGAAACTGTCTAACAACATCCAATTCTCTTCCAGGCAAACGGAAGGAACCGGAGTTCCTAATATTCCCCACCTCCAGCATTGCTATTGCCCTTTTTCAAGTTCCTGATGCTGCTGGCTGGGGAAAATGCTGCAGGTTCATCAGGAATTCTAGACATGGGTTTAAGCCTGGAAGATGTTGGATCCGAGTTCCTGTGAGATTCACGCAGGTTCCAACTTGAGCCTTAAGTTACAAGAGAAAAAAAATCTCTGTCTACAAGCTTATCTTCCACGCCTCTCTTGGAGTCACTGGGCAGCACAGTTTTCAGTGGCTCTAAAGACCTTGTGGGTAAAAGATGATGTATTTCTATATATGGCCAGAAAATAGCCCAATCACAGGCCAGCTTCCTGGTTGACGCTGTCCAGTTTTTCCAGACCTGCAGACTCCCGAGACTTCCAGGCTGGACATTGGTTTCTGTGACCGGCATGTAATTAGGTTAAGCAGTGGAAAATCTGGCTCCCAGCGGGACTGTCCCTAGTTTTCCTGGTCCCCCTACCCCTCCACCCTCTGCCCTGCTCCCTCAGAATGCGGCAGCTAAAAGGCAAAGAGAGAGGCTCTCACAGCTGCAGCCCTGCTAAAAATAGAAAGTTTGTTTATTTTTATGTCCATGAAACCCTTTTCCTGCTGTTGCTGTTGTTATGAGAGTAACTCCCAGGCAGGAAGTGGCAGGACTGTGAACTGGTCACTGGCCAAAAGAATTCCATCTTATGGTTGGGCTCAAATTGAGGCTCATTAGGGACCAGAGGATTTGGTGATCTGTTTTCTTTTCCGAGCCTCTCCTCTCTTAGCTGACACCTGCTCTCCAGAATTTGGGGGTGGGGGTGAGTTTCTTGTTTTTTAGATGATTTGCTTGAATGTACTTCCCTTTCAAAGGCAGCCTTCCCCTTTGTTTTGTTCTACTCGTAGGAGAGGTATGGGCAGAGGAAAAGACACTGAGCTAAGAGACAAGAAAGCTGGGTTTTATTTCCAGTTTTGTCATCTTGCTTTGTAGCCTTGAATAAATTACAACTTCTCTGAATCGCCATGTCCTCATCTATAAAATAGTGATAATGATAGGTGCTCAGAACTCAACTTAATGGCTATGAAACAACTTTGAAAAGTCAAACTGTTTGTAAGTGGATTGTTTTCTACTTTCGCAAAGCCCAGCCATCTCAAATGTGTTCAAGAGACAGTTATTTCCTTTGACCCAAAGGGATCTTGAGTCCCCCTCTCCCAAAAGGGGGAGTGGTGGGGGGACGGGAGGATGATACAGAGGAAGGTGCACTCTGATCATATTTCCTTTGAGGTCTGCAGAAAACAGGTTCACATGGAATTACCTGGGAGGTGATCTAGTCTAGAATAAAGCATTCTGGCTTAGAATTTGGGAAATAGAGGAAATCCTCAACCTTTTGTTAGCTGGCTATGGGCATTGGAGCTATGATTACATTGCCCTGTGTCTTACTTGCCCTCTCCTGATGGAGAGCCATTGTTAATAGAGGATGCTCCCAGCTAGAAGGGATCTCCATTGCTCAGCCATCCCGATCATGTGGCGTGTACCACGCACACTGTGCTTGTCACTGGTTTTCCGAACAGCATCCTGGAGTGTCATCACTAATGTTTTCTCTCTCCTCTCAGATCCTTACGGTTGAGGGCAGGGCTGTGCTGGACACATCTTTGCCTTGCCCAGGGGCACCATTATTATTGTGCTTGTTTTCCTTGGAGAACCATGGCATGCCCAGGGCTTGTCCCGGCACGTGGTTCACATGGGGTTCCTGTATCCAACAGGATTCGTGGTTATAAACAACAACAACAAAACAGCAATGATCTTAGCAGATAAAGAATTTATTTAAAGCAGAGCTCTTAGCCCGTTTTACTTGTTTAAAATTTATGGAGTTTGTGACTGGATGGGAGAAAAATCCTATACATTTTTCCCGATAGTGTCCAAGTGAAATTTAGCATCTCCTTAAGTTATGAACGTGTCAGCAAACCAGGTACCTGTGACTTTATCAACTTTAGAAATCATAGATATTTTCAAGTCACATTTCAGTTGTTGCAGACCTTGTAAAATTCTGTTTATGCTCTCCAATAATTCTAAGGAATTTTGATTTATTAATGTGCTAATTATAAAGCACACATTATGCTATCACACATTTGTTTTTTTAAAATATTTTTGTAACTATATTTCAATATAATTGGCGTTCTATGTATTTTTTAATGCATTTAAAACATTATTTATAAGCTTCATATGCTTTACCTGACTATCAAGGGCTCCATGGCCCAAAAAAGTTTAAAGACTCCTTGACCTAAAGCATACTAGGTAGCTCACAGCAGGATTGGCTACATAATTTGAGGAACCCAGTGCAAAATGAAAATGTGAAGCCGCTTGTTCAAAAAGTTTTAAGAATTTCAAGATGGCAACAGGAGAGCATTAAACTAAGGGCCCAGAGCCCTGGAACTGCACAGGTTGCTCTCCCACGAAGCTCACTCGTGAAGTTTGAAAAATTTCCAAAAACGTCAAAGGGCCAGGCTTGGGGGTACAGCCAGGATTAATATCCAAGTTGTGCTGCAGAACGGTCTGGTGCAGACCCCTGCTGCTGCTGGGCACAGATACTGCAGCTTGTCCTCCTGTCACACCCACAGTAAGTACTGGAAGCTGCCCCTGAATCTGCTGCTGCTGGTGCCTCAGGAAGTTGGATGGATCTGTCTCCACTGCCAAAATGGATCCTGTGTGGCTCTTGCTTTTTTGTTTTGCTAGCTTCCAATTTAAAGTCTGGGCTAGATGCATGTGATTGGTAGAGCCTAGTTCACATCTAGCACTCCAACTGCAAGGGAAGCTGGCAGAATAAGTAGCTATCATTGTTAGCCTCCATAGAGGGAGACCAGCTCTGCCTCACAGGGAGAGGGACTCCCCAAACTCAGGAAAGATGCCAAATGGCCAAAAGTCATGACAAATGTCCTTGACAGTACCCATGCACCCAGAGGGAACTCTGACTGCTTCTGAAGGTAACCCATGGGCGTACACAGAACATGTGGCCACCTACAAGTAGAAGAGGTTGTGGGAGAGAATACTTTACAAACTAACACATTTTAAATTTCTGGAAAATTTGGGTGTTTTCTAGGAACAATAAAGCAGAATATTTGGGAGAGATTATTTAAAAAAACTCACACTCAATAGGTGTAGGACATAGGAATTTGGGACTTTTGCCCAGTATTCTGTACCCACAAGACCAGGATGGATGGATGGGTTCTACACTGTTACACAATGAAAAGGTCTAGTTAATTTAAAAGGGTCCTACGTGCAAAAGAGGGTCAATCCGGATGACTTAAAGTTGGTCCAAGCTGAGGGTTGGGCAAGGGTTCCTCTAGAAATGAGCCACCATGTGGTGCTGCAACTATAGTCACGGTCCTTAGCTGGTGTAATGTAGAATTATATTGGTGGACATGTGATTGTCATTATAAATGCTAAACATTCATTTTTCGTCTTCTACAACCGTCTCCAAATGTAACAGCCTTTCCTTATGTGACTTGTTCCTATTCATCCTTAGATTTTAGCTCCAACATAATTTTATCAGAGAAGCCCTTCCTGATCTCTTAGACTAGGTTAGATTTCTCTGTTATATGCTATTGTAGCATCTAAATTTTTCCTTCATATCACTTGTCACATTTGAAAACAATTATTTGTGTAAAATTTTGTTTCTCTCTTATCTCCAATTAAACTATGAACTCTATGAGGGCAAGGATTGCATTTCTTTTGTTCCCTAGTGCCTAGTATAAGGATTTAGTTAATAGATAATTGTTGTTGGCTATATCCCTGGGTCTCTGTGGCTGCCCATCAGCAAGAGCCTCTTCCGTGTTCTTCTTGCTGACCCTTCCAGTAGGGATTGTCCACTGAACGTCAGACTCTTGTCCATTCCTCCGTGCAATGTGTGTGCTTGGAAGGAAGGGGAGATGGTAAGGAAGGAGAAAAATTTAAGATGATATGGGGTAGGAAGGAGAAGGAACTTCTTTAGTCTGATAAAGGGTATTGACAAAAAAACTTGGAAAAAACATCATATTAGTGGTGTAATATTGAGAGCTTTCTCCCTAAGATTGGGTTTGAAACAAAGATGCAAGCTTTCACTATTTCTATTCAACATTGTATTAAATATCCTAGCCAGTATAATAGCCAGAAAGAAAGAAAGATCATAAGGATTAGAAAGAAAGAAATTAAGTGACCTATTTGCAGATGGCATAATTGTGTACACAGAAAATAGACTATAGGTAAATTGTTAGAATTAAAAAACAAATTCAGAAAGCTTGCTGAAATGAAGTCAATTTACTAAACTCTATTTTATTTCCATATATCAGCAACAAACAATTTGACAAGGAAATAATATCATTTACAATATTGTTATGTAAGGTTATATATGCATGACCTCCACACAGAAAACTACAAAACATAATTGAGAGAAATTAAAGAAGACCTAAATAAATCAAGATATATACTATGTTCATAGATTGAAAGACCTGATACTGTAAAGATGTCAGTTCTTTCCAGCATGGCTGGGAAAGGGCCAAAGAGGGGGATTCTTGGGGTGCTGACAATTATCTATTTTTTAAAATCTGAGTAATGGTTACAATGGGTGTGCTTATTCTGTGAACATACATTGAACTTTATTCTTATGATCCATGCAGACTTCTGTTTGCATGTCGTGGGTCAGTTAAAAAAAAAGTTTATTTAAAAAGGGCATGTATGGGGTAGCTCAGGGTTTCCAGAAAGACTAAAGAACTGACTTGTGGAAACCACAAAGGCAATGTGGAAGATGTTGTAGAGATTGGCCTAAGAAGCAAACTTGAACATTTGTTGAGCAGGGGCTGGACCTATAGCCTCAGCTCATGACTCACTGTTTCCCTTCTTACTTTCAACTCAAAGGTAAATCACTAAGTACATGGTAAGTTTTTTCTGTCTCCCTATCTCAACATAGTGATGGGTGGGCTGCTCTTTACAAAGAGGCACAAGGACAGAGCTGCCACCAGAGAGCTGGACAAGAGCCCAGCAGAGTACAAGCTGGCTTTCTAGAAATGGGGCTGAGAGACCACTGCACAGCTGTCCAGGTGCGGAGGGATCCAGCAGCTCCTCAGGAGACTTGTTACACAGGGGGAGCCTTTGCTGACGATGCAGAGAAGCAGTCTCTTCCACCCAGCGGGAGTGCCTATAAGAGCTTCTCTGGGGAGCTGATGGAAACTGCTTGTGGGACTGCCCTGGGAAGGAGAAAAGGGAAATGCCATTCATCCAGCACCTGGCATGGACTGAGTGTTTTACATCCATTGTCCCTTTGATCCCCTACAACAACACTTGAGAGAGGTATCTTTGCACAATTCCTGGAGCATCCCAGTTCCCTTTATCTTCTCAACATGTTACCTTGAGGGGAGAAAGGGTTGGCTGCCGTCTTTTGCTCAACCATTTTTAGGAGGTTGGAGATTTTGGGCCTTTTAATGTACTTTTCACTGGGGAGAGGAGATAATCATCTCCACCCTCACATTCACCAAAACCAAGCTTCTTCTTCAGCAAAGAAACCTGGAACTTTCTTCGTTACTTTAAAAATTAACTTTAACTTTGGTGTAATTTTAGAGTTACAGAAAAATGGCAAAGACAGTACACAGGTTCCATATAGCCTTCACCCAGCACCCCCTGATGCAAACATGTAGCCATGTGCATTTGTGGAAACTAAGAAACTGACGTGGGCACAGTACTGTTAACTAACCTATAAACTCTTTTCAGATTTGCCCAGTTACTGTCCTTTTTATTTTTCTGTTATGGTGTCCTATTCAGTATACCACATTGCATCTGGGAAACCTTGAATTTCAAGAGAACTTTCAGATTTCCAGTAGAGGATATGACCCAGGATGTGAAAAGGGGGTTTTATTTGTACTTTCCCTCATCTTTCTTACCAGAGTGCTTTGCATATTAAGTTTTGTGGCTTCAATGAGCTCTTAGCTGCTTCACTGGGATGCTAATGCCAGACAAGGTGAAGTGGCTTGAGAATTTTGGAATAAATATAACACAAAAAATGCAAAATATTGTGATGATTGAAATGAAATTCAGAATATCGAGGTCTGTATCTTTTCCCCCAAGTTATGAGTCCTAAAAACAGGATACTTTCATGTAGACTTCCACCTCACATCTTCCCGTAGAGTCATATAAATTTGGGCTCTGCGTCTTGCTTGGTGTTGGCGGCAAAAAGAATAAAAATAGATGAGATATTGTGTGAATTCAGTTGTGGGATATGTTTCCTCTCATTACTCCATTCATTGTTGTTCATAGCACCAAGCTTGTCTTGGCAAAATTCCAAGTTATGGGGTGTCACTATAATTAACTGGGCTTTTACTTTTTAATTGGGCTTGCTAATATAGTTTGTTTTCTCTTGAAATAGAAGTAAAAATAGAATTATACTGAGACAATCTTGAGTCTGTGGCAGATTCCTTTTTATAGTCTACTGACCTGGACTCCCGAGGCTGGAAATCTGTAAACTTTCAGGAGCTAGGCATCTGAGGGTCCTTGTCATGGTTACATGGAACTGAGATCCCACAGACTACTTATTGGTTATTAGAGTTATTTATAATGCTTCGTTGGATAGACATAGCATAATTATAAGTACCTCACTGATAATTCAGCTCTCCATTATCAAACTTTATCCAACACAATCTAAAAAGGTGAGCATATTACACAACTGCACAAATAACTCTATCCATCTGGCATTATAGCCCACCTAAATCTGAGGGCTTAAATTTAGAATAATGATAATTGCTAATATTTCCTGACAATTTACTATATGTAGGTAGTTTGCTACACACACTCTTTACATGTTTTTGTGTGGTATTACTTTTACAACTATGTGGTAGGTACCATTGTGTTCATTTTATGGATGAGGAAATTACATTAAGAAACAATTTCATCCAACATCAAATAGCTAGTAAATGGAAGAACCAGGATGTGAACTGAGAGCGGTCTAAGTCTAAATCCAATTTTCTCTTAACCACCTTGCTACACTGAACCAAGATATATGGACAGGTGGTGAATACTGACTATTGTTTTGAGGGAATGGCTTGCTATGCCCCCTTTAAGCAAAAATTATTCAAGTTGCAGAAATCAATGATCTACATCATTTATTGAATTCTTCCTCCATGCAGAACTCTGTACTTGATACTGTGGGAGATTAAGAGATAAAAAAAAAAAAATGAGCAAAGTACTGGAGTGGAAAGAGCCCAGGAGACCAGAATTCTGGACCCAAGTCTATCATTGGTTGGTTTGGCCACATCATGTGGTCACTTTGGTCATCAGATGGTTCATTTGTAAATAAAATGAGGAGGTGGGATTAGATGCAATCTAAGATCCCTGCCAGCCTTTTGATTCCATGCCCTACCTTTGTGCAAAACATGGCAGGACAGGATAAATGCTAGATATGGCCCCTGCCCTCAAGGACCTGGAAACAAAAGTTTCAAACACATGAAACAATAGTAAAGTGGTACTTTACTATATTAAAGTGGTAAACATAGATACGACTTCCCTGTATGCCCTTACTAAAACAGTAAAGTGGTAAATTGTCTGTCATGGGCTATAAGCAACCACTAACAAGTACTTACTTAAGCCTCTTATAAAACTCAGCAGTTTAAGGGATACAAGACATATGTTATGTTTTCTACCCTTAATTGTACAAATTAGTTGGAAAAACAGGACATAAGCACTTGGAACAATGACTAATATAAGACACTGAGAATTAAGTGCTAAATTGTGCTACACAGTGATTGTGTGATGATGAAATGAGAGCAACAAACATTTTCTGAATTCTTAACATGCTAGCAGGGTGAGGACTAGTGTAAGTATGGCAAGAATGCAAAATTGAAGGGGTGCCGTACAACTTCAGTAATCAATGCACATAATATTTAATGCAATATTTTCAAAACTCAAAATGAGTGCAAAAAATCCACAATGAACAAAATATCAAAATTTTAAGTGAGTACAGATAAATCAGTATTATGCCTTTTCCTTTTGCCTTGGACTCTAGTATGGCTCTGCACAGTGCTGTGTGCTAGATACTATGTCTTTCTTCTTGACATTCATTGTCTTATTTGGTCCTCAAAATAGTTCTTATGATTAAGTTCTCATGTCAGTGTCATTCTATGGATCAGGAAGCTGAGACTTAGAAAGTTCAAATCACAGAGGTGGTAAGTGGCAGGGCTGGAACTTGGCTTTGTAACCCAGGCTTTTAACTACTTCCCTATATGCCTTACTAATACACGAAGTGCACTTCCCTGGTAGAAGGCTGTGCTCACTGTGATGCTGCACTGGGGGTGGGCTACACCCAGGGCAACTCTGTGGTTCTCCTGGAGGGGTGTAGAGTGCAGCTGTGCTCTTGCACCTGCTGCCTACTGGCTGGAGCCCTCGGGTTGGGGGGAGGGGGCTCTTATCTCCCCACCCAGTGGACTGCACAGTCTGAAACTGCATGAGGGTCCCACCCAGCACCACAGTTCTAGGGTGCTCTTCCCACGTACTCGTCCAGGAGTAGGACATCCAAAGTTAAATCCACCCAAACGGCCCTTTCTGCCTGACCCCACAGGAAGAAAAAGCTCTGTGATGTTTACCAGTATTTCGCAGCAAAAGAAGCCATGCTGAATGCAGAAACCATGTGAGGCCCCATCTGCAGCACCGAGCTCCATTTCCGGGCAGGAAATAAAACCACAGAGAGCAAGCAAGATCTTGATTTTCAAGTCAACACTTTAAGGCAGCAGTCATTGTCATGGCAGGGGTACACCTGGCACACATTTGTCCACAGCAGGGCACAGGCGTTGACCAGATGGACCCATGGGGTATCCACCGCTGTGCTGCTGGGGTCTAGGGGCTAGATTTCTGCTACCCAAGACAGCTGGTTCTTAGTACAGGGAGAGGCTCAGGATAGCCAGGAGGTGTTGGGATAAAAAGGAAAATCAGAATCATAAACTATCTAAACAAATTTTGAAGGTCATCTTGTCCATTTCTTCATTTTACAGAAGAGGAATTAGAAGCCCAGAGAAATTATGTGCCCTTGGGAAAGCTCACATAACCACTTTGTGGCAGGTATGGAACATGAACTTGGGTAGATGACATTATGAAGTGGTCCTTTTAATTCAACCACAGGGCCATTTTCATGCTGTCCAAAGAACATTATTTTTAGAAGCACAATGAAATTTTCACTCTATTCTTTGACCTCACTTTAGCCCCTCATCTCAGATTCAGTGGAGAAATATACTGAGATCATTTAGTCATGTCTGTAGCAGGAGAGTAGTAAAAGCTCACATGCAACGTATCAACTATTTCTGTAGAATAGTAAGGTAATCTATAGTGGTACAAAATCCTAGGGTGCTGTGAGTCTCTCCACAAATTGGTATATACTGTCTTTGTTTTAATTTTTTTTATCTTGATGGAAATGTTTCTATTTTTAAATTGTGGAACAAAGAAACTGTCTTAGGTTTCTCAATGTCTACAAGCTGATTCATGTACTATTCACAGTTCTAACGTATTTATGACAGTTCAAAATGTTTATCCCTCCAGGATGTTGGGTCATTATGCTGGGCTATTGCAATGCTCACAAAGAGAAGTTGGGTCTCTCTATCCTTCAGCCTTCTCCTCCTCCCCTCTTTCCCATCCTTTTTCCTGGATCTTCATAACTGCAGGTGGACTGTCCCATGAGAATTCAAGGCCCTATGAGGATCAAGGAATCAGTGACTAAGAGTCATTTAACTATCTATAACTATTCACGACTTCAGGTGTTCAATTTAAAAATATTAAGTGAATTTGATGAGATCATGAAACAGGGAGTATAAATTTATGGTGCATACACCAACAAAAAGTGGATAATTATTTCTGCTGCTAATTTCAAAAGGATATTAAGCTATGCGTATATTTATGGGACTGTGTTTTTCTGCATGCCTTTCTTATGGAGCTACCCACAGTTCCCTATTTCACCCCATTATTGCCCTGAGCCTGGGCAGCACTTCCTCCCTGCTGGCGTGGTGAGCTGCTCATCTCTTAAGTCCAAATTCAGTTGCCAGTACCTCTGAGAAACATTTCTTAGCCTTTCAGGTTAAAGGACTACTCCTTTCTTTGTGTGCCTTTACTCTTAGCCCTAGTACAGGCGGCCACTCTATACTTGCAATTATTCATTTATATGTCTATTTCTGTACTTGAGAAAAGTGATCATGATCCATCTATCTGGTGTCCCAGAGCCTAGAACAGAACCTGGCACATAGTAAAGCTTAATAAATATTTGTTAATTAAAGCCTGTCATCAGGACAACCACCACTAGGAAGTGTCTGAGCAGGTGCTTGTCACAGGTGCATTGAAAGGCTGGGTCTCCTGCTCCCTGGGCCATTGGAAAGAGGTGGCCACAGATGTCATGAGTACACGTCCCTCTCAATGCCTGGAACACTTTTGCTTCCAATTCAGAAATTGTGCCAATAAGATGTCAGCATTTAGGCACTCTGTTTGTAAATGTTCATATAAACTTGTACCTATAAAAGAAAATCTGATTTTTTTTTCCAAATGATTTCCAGTTTCCTTTCTTATTTCCTTTTTTTTTTAAAAAAATAAGATGCTTATTGAAGTACAATCATTATGCTGTGCTGATTCCAAATTGCCTTTTTATACTGTTATCTATTTCCGTCTCTGTGATTTTATGCTCCTACATTTGTCAGTCAACAAGTAGTTAATGAGAACCCTGCAGGGTGTCTAACATAACATTTTTTATGCATATCATATTTTTCTGAAGTATTCTCCTTGTGTTATAACTTTGGTTTCTAATACAGTTTAAATGAGAAAAATATTTTACTTGAAGTTGTTTTGAAGGTCACAGTCTAGAGACTGGTGTCTTTGACGAGGAAAGGGGCAGTTATAATTTATTGGCCTACTGTGTGCCAGGCATCATGCTACACAATTTACACACATTATCTTACTTAATTCTCACACCAATCCAGCAGGTAGCTGTGCTGACATCTGCATTTTACACACCCAGATTCAGAAGTGGCAGTTTCCTATAACTGGCAAAGGCTTGAACCCTCACTCCTTCCCATGCATTATTTTCTCATTACATTAAACTGCCCTAATTTTATTAAAGGCAAACATTTGCAATGATTACAGTTGAAAATAGAGTGTAAATTTTTGAAGGACTGGGACTCTGTAAAACTGTTCCACTTAATGATTTTTGACAAGTCTTTGTGTATTTTCTCCCACATGTGAAAAATAGGACTCCCACTGAGATTCCTCTTTCAGCAGCTAAAAATAAGATGGGATGATTTCACATCCCTCCCTCCTTCCATCAGTCCTAAAGAACAATTTGCAGTACCTAATTCCCAAATCAAGAGCTGTATGTTGATATTCATTATTCTAATCATATATTCATTATTTTTTGTTTGTGCTCTTGATATATAAGCTCTTCTTTGTGAGATATATGCTTTCTGTGTGTCTTTCTGTCCTGTGTTTTTCTGTGTGTCTTTCTGCATGCCTTTCTTTGTGTCTTTCTGTCTGTATGTCTTTCTGCCCTTCGGTGCATCTTTTTGTCTATGTGTTTTGTGTGTCTTTCTTTTAGTCTGTTCATGTGCACATGTGTATAAAAAGTAAAGAATAATCTATGCTGTGTAATTTGTGAGGCATTGAAAGGTCATTAATTCATTTGTTCATTCATTTATCAATCAATTTTTGAGCCCTTCATGTATCCAAAGAGGGTCTGAAAGTTGCGCACTGCTCATCCTTGAGGAGCTTTTAGGCAAACATACACACAACTGACTGCAAGATGCTATCTTTATTCCAAATTAGTCCTGTGAACAAAGTTTAATAGACTCCAGGAGAGTGTAATGTTAATTATAGTGGAGGAAGGGTAATAAAAGGGGAGACCAAGGAAATCAACAGAAAGCAGAACTCATTAAACCTGGATATTCAGCCACATGCAAACATTTATTGACCAGCTATATGGGTCAGGTACAATTTGAGGCCCCGGAAATGCAATGGTAGGTAATACACAGTCCCTATCCTCAAGGTACTCACAATCTAGAAGACGGAAAAAGACATGCAAGAAACTGAGTGTTAGGTACAAAGTTAGATGCAAAAGTTACAGTGGCTGTGGCCATGTCAGCCTTGGTGAGTGGAAGTCCATGTTGCTGAGCATATGCATAACCTCCATCCCTACCACCATGACCACTTTGTTCATGAGCCCATTGGGCAATGACAGGAGTGGCTGGGGAAAGAGGCTGACTGGTATCCACTGAATGGCTCATCTTATCCACTTGATTATTAAAATCTTCCTCTGCTGAAGTTGGCCTCTGGTGAGCATTCACACGGGGCACAAATATCTCCATGTTTTGCCCACTCAGAAAGGTCTATCCACATACCTCTTCCCCAGACTCCCTTGTCACCAATTTTCCAATCACGTACTTTCCAAGTCCCTGGTCATCCAACCAAACCATTAGCAACAGTCTATGAATCACTATACAAACGCACCTCTGACCAGTTCTCCTTCCAAGCAAAATCAACAACCAGGTGCACTGCTCAAAGTTCTGCCCACTGGGAGGATTTCCCCTCACCCCTGTCCTTCAGGGACATCCCAGAAAGGGGCTGCAGTGCTGCAGCTGTCCACTTTTGGGTGCTGCCTGCATATCGTGCAGAATCATCTGTAACCAGGCCCCAGTTTTCTCTTCCTCAGTCAACTGATTGTAAGAAACTCCCCAAGATGCCATAACTGTGAGTTGGGAAAGAGAAGGTAAGGTGGAAAGAGTGGGGGCCATGGCATTTGGGCCACTTCCTCATGTAATTTACTTGTGCCTTCAAGACCCACTTGAGCCCTATCACATATATACCATTTCCATTTTATGATGGAGTGCTGCTATGTACGCCCAACTTTATGACTTGGCAGGTTGGACAACACCCAGCTCATGATAGGTAATTCAGTTCTCATGGTAACTTGGTGGCCCATGGTTAAGCATTCTGTCTCTTAAGGCCCAATAGCAGGCCCAAAACTGTTTCTGAAACGGACAGTGGTTATCTGCAGAGTATGGTAAGGCTTTACTCCAAAATCCTAAGGGCCTGCCTTGTTATTCTCCTATAGAAGCCTGCCAAAGGCTCCAAACAGCATCTCTATTTGCCACTGACACCTCCAGCACCATTGGATCTGCTGCATCATATGGTCCAAGTGGCAGAGCAACTTGCACAGCAGCCTAGACCTGTCACAGAGCCTCATCTTCTTCCAGTCCCCACTCAAAACCAGAAGCTTTTCTAGTCACTTGGTAATTGGGTTGGAGTAGCACACCCAAACTAGGAATATGTTGTCTCCAAAATCCAAAGATGCCTACTAGTAGGCCTTGTGCCTCTTTTTTGGACATTGGAGGGACCAGATGCAACAGCTTTTCCTTCACCTTAGAAGGGATATTTCAACATGCCCACACCACTGGACACCTAGAAATTTTACTGAGGTGGAAGACCCCTGTATTTTTGTTGGATTTATCTCCTATCCTCTGACATACAAATACCTTACCAACAAATCTAGAGTAGTTGATACTTCTTGCTCAGTAGGTCCAATCAACATGATATCATCAATATAATGGACCAGTTTGATGTCTTGTGGGAGGGAGAAACGATCAAGATCCCATAGCACACTAAGAGTCTCCCCCTGAGTACCTCTTTGTTGCTCAGATGTGGCCCTCTCTCTGTCTAACTGAGCCATCTCGACAGGTGAACTCGCTGCCCTCCCCCCTACGTGGGACCCGACCCCCAGGGGTGTAAATCTCCCTGGCAACGCAGAGTATGACTCCCGGGGATGAATGTGGATCCGGCATTGTGGGACTGAGAGTATCTTCTTGACCAAAAGGGGGATGCAAAATGAGACGAAATAGTTTCAGTGGCTGAGAGATTCCAAATGGAGTCAAGAGGTCACTCTGGTGGACATTCTTATGCACTATGTAGATAACACCTCTTAGGCTTTAATGTATTGGAATAGCTAGAAGTAAATACCTGAAGCTACCAAACTCCAACCCAGCAGTCTGGACTCCTGAAGACAATTATATAATAATGTAGATTACAAGGGGTGACAGTGTGATTGTGAAGACCTTGTGGATCACACCCCCTTTAGCTAGTGTATGGATGAGTGGAGGAATGGGGATAAAAACTAAAGGACAAATGGAGTGGGATGGGGGGATGATTTGGGTGTTCTTTTTTCACTTTTATTTTTTATTCTTGTTCTGGTTCTTTCTGATGCAAGGAAAATGTTCAGAGATAGATTGTGGTGATGAACGCATAATTATGTTATCATACTGTGGACAGTGGATTGTATATCATGGATGATTGTATGGTGTGTGAATGTATTTCAATAAAACTGAATTTAATAAAAAAAAAAGTCAAAAACAACAACAACAACAACAAAAAAATAGGATGTCTCATGAAGACTTGAGGAGGTCAATGGCCAAGTTAACTGATTGGCAACTTGCTTTTAATTCTTGTTCAGAAATATATATATATATATATATATATATATATATATTATTTTTAATATATATTATATATTATTATATTAAAAAAAAAAAAGATCCCATAGCACAATATTATGCCATAGGGCTAGAGAGTTGATATACCACTGCAGTAGAACAGTAATGGTATACTGCTGGCCTTGCCAGCTGAATGCAAACTGTTTCTGGTGGTCCTTACTAACAGCCATTGAGAAAAAAGCATTTACCAGATCAATAGCTGCATAGCAGGTACCCATGGATATGTTGATTTGCTCAAGCAATGATACCACATCTGGAAGAGCAGCTATAATTGGAGTCACCACCTGGTTAAGCTTAGAATAATCCACTGTCATCCTCCAAGACCCAACTGTTTTCTGCACAGGCCAAATAGAGTTGAATGGGAAGGTGGTGGGGACCATCACCCCTGCATCCTTCAAGTCCTTAAGAGTGGCATTAATTTCTTCAATCCCTCCAGGAACCTGGTATTGCTTCTGGTTTACTATTTTGCTAGTCAGGGGCAGTTCTAGTGGCTTCCACTTGGACTTTCCTACCATAATAGGCCTCCATGAGTCAGGGAACCAATGTGAGGATTCTGCCAGTTGCTGAGTGTTCCAGTTTGCTAACACTGCTGTTACACAAAATACCAGAAATGGATTGGCTTTTATAAAGGGGGTTTATTTGGTTACACAGTTACATTTTCAAGGGTATAAAGTGTCCAAGGTAAGTCACTGACAATTGGGTACTTTCACTGGAGGATGGCCAGTGGTGTCTGGAAAACCTCTGTTAGATGGGAAAGCACTTGGCTGGCATCTGCTTGCTCCCAGGTTGTGTTTCAAAACGGCATTCTCCAAAATGTCAGTGTCAGCTTCTAACAGCCATCTTCAAAATGTGTCTTTCAGCTGTAGCAAGCATCTGGGCCTGTGTGGCTCTTTTTAAAGTATTCCAGTAGCCAATCAAGATCCATGCTGAATGGGTGGGGTCACACCCCCATGGAAACAACCTAATCCAAAGGGTCCAACCTAATCAACACTAATACGTCTGCCCCTACAAGATTGCATTAAAGACTACAACTTTTGGTAGGAAATAATACATACAAACTAGCATACTGAGTACTTCTATTCCAATTATGCATTCTGGAACTGGGGAAATAACCACACAATGGGTCTGGGGACCCACTGGACCCACTGTGAGAAGGACCTGAGCTAAAATTCCATCTATCACCTGACCTCCATAAGCCCCAACTCTGACTGGTGGACCAGAGTGATGTTTTGGGTCTCCTGGTATCAATGTCACTTCTGAATGAGTGCCTAATAATCCCCAAAATATCTGATCATTTCCTTTTCCCCAGTGCACAGTTACCCTGGTAAAAGGCCATAGGTCCCCCTGGGGAAGGCTGGGAGGAAGATTAACAGTATAAATTTTTAGCAGTGTAACAGGGTCCTTCCCAAGTGTACCTGGCCTTCCCCTCATTCAAGGGGCTCTGGGTCTGTAAACTGTCTCAAGTCTGGGAATTGATTAAGGGGCCATGACTCTCTGTTTTTGTAATTCAAGGTAGACTTTTGTTCACTTGACCTAGAATTTTTCTGCTTATACAGATCAAACAAGACTTTAGTAGACTGCCCATCTATTTTACTTCTAGGTACTCCATGATCTACTAGCCAATGCCATAAGTCTCTGTGGGTCAGATTATTTTGACTACTGCTTTGAGCCTGGTTTCCATTATGGTAGCCATGCCCACCTTGTCTGTGGTGATTAACTGCTGCCATGTGGCTTCTGCCAACTTGGGATCTGATTATCCCCACTGTGTTTAAGGATTCCAGCTCAGTGACAGCAGTTCCCACAGTAATATCTGACCTTTGAAGAAGGGTGACTACAGAGCTCTTCAGGGATGATGGAGCTAGTCTCACAAATTTATTTCTCACAGTCCTGGTAAAAGGTAGGTCCTCTGGGCATTCCAGGGGTGTGTGAGCAGGTCTTCCATGATAAATCCATTCTAATATTCCAATATCTCTAAGCCTTTGAATCCCCTTCTTTTCATTATACCAGGGCAGTTCTGGCATTTAGACCCTCAGGTAATGTTGGCCACCTTTTGATCCATGTTTCAGCCAATCACCCAAACTGTTAGCAACCTTTCTAACCCCTCAAGCTACAAAATTGAATGCAGAATCTCTGCTTAGTGGACCCATATCAATAAATTCAGTCTGATCCAACTTTATATTCCTTCCACCATTATTCCACACCCTTAATATCCATTCCAACACATATTACCCTGATTTCTGTCTATACAAATTGGAAAACTCATGCAGTTGTTTTGGACTATAGTGTACTTCCTCATGGGTCACACTTTGTACCTCACCCTTCAGGGCCTGTTGGGACTTTAGTTATAGATCTTGAAGCAAAGACTGGTGGAGGGGGTTGGTCATGAAAGGAATTAGAAGTATCCCTCAAACCATTTACCTCAGGACATTCTGTTGCAGTTTCATCTCATGAAACAGGGCTAATCTCTCTAGTCAGGGGAGGTGATTATAGGTTTAGCAGGCACTGAAGGGTTAATCTCTTTAGGTGGAGGTTGGATAGCAGGCTCCTCAGGGCAGACTCATGGTTGGGAAGCTCTTTCCTCAAAGCAAGCTGGAGGTTGGGTAGCTGTCTCCTCAGCACAGACTGGAAATGGTGGGGCTATTTCCTCAGGGAAGACCATTACAGGTATATGTAGCAAAGACTCAGCAGAATCCAGGGTTCCAATGTCCTCACTGCCATTATTATCAATCCATATGTCCCCATCCCAAGTTTCAGGATCCCATTCTTTTCCAATCAATGCCTTTACTTTAATGGCAGACACCATGAGATTTTAGTTTACATTGTAAACCTGCTACTCACACAATGAGACTCTGGGTCTGCTTTTCAGAAATCTCACGTCTGTGGCCACAGGAAATTAGATTTTTTTCAGGGCACACATAGAATCTTTACATCTGTCATCTGGAGCTTAAGTTTCAAATTTGAAGCCTTTAGCTCATCTCTTTCTCTGATAGCTTTATCCAGCATTTCTGAGAGCAATCAGCCAACATCATTATACCTCTTGACTCTGCAAAACTCCATTAAGGTGTGAAAAACACTGTCACCCAGAGCCTTGCTTAATACAAGAGTATGATTAGGAGAATCAAATGGTGATATTTGCATATCTCCATTGCCAACTCATGCCATAGACTGTCAGTGCCATCTTGATTATTGGAAATGGAGCCATCAGTGCCTTTGAATCTAATCAAAGTAGAAAACCAATTGTAAAAGCCCATTTTAAGATTCCGTTTCTTAAGAACCATTCCTGGTACCAAGCTGTATTTGTTAGGGTTCTCTAGGGAAACAGAACCAATAAGAGATATTGTAAATATAAGATTTTATAAAAGTGTCTCACACAACTGTGGGGATGCACAAGTCCAAACTCCATAGGGCAGGCAGTGAACTGGCAACTCATGAAGGTGTTCAATGAACTCCTCAGGAAATGCTTTGCTGGCTAGCTGAAGAAGAAGAAGTGAAGGTCCTCTCTCTTTCTCCTTAAAAGTCTTCAACTGATTGGATTAAATCCAGCTGATTGAATTATCTCATTTTAGAAGACACACCCCTCAATGTTGTAGTCAGACACAGATGCCGTCAATTGGCTAATGATTTAATAAACCAGCCTTCTGGCTTATTAACCAGCCACAAATGTCCTTGCAGTAATGGTTAGGCCAGTGCTTGCCTGACCAGACACCTGAACACCATCACCTTGCCAAGCTGACACATGAACCCAACCATCACAGCTGTATTTACTGTTGAGTTGCTTTTGTACCATTGGTAAGAATCAATTGGGCCTATTTGTGTGGGCCTATATCTGGGTTCTCTATTCTGTTTCATTGATCTATGCATCTATTCCTCCACCAATACCACACAGTCTTGATTACTGTAACTACATAGTATGCCTTGGAATTGAGTGGACTGATTTCTCCCACTTTATTCTTCTTTTTTCAAAGTTGTCATAGCTATTCTATTCCTTTGCCTTTCCATTTAAAGTTTAGAATAACCTTTTCTCTATCTACCAAAAAATTTTGCTGGGATTTTGATAGGAATTTGGTGAAATCTGCATAACAACTTGGGGAAAATGGACATCTTTATTATTTTAAGTCTTCCAATACATGAACATGGTATGCCTCCATATTTATTTCGATTGTCTTTGATTTCTTTAATCACATGTGTAGGCACATTTTGTAGTTTTCAGTATGCAAGTTCTGTACATGTTTTGTTAGATTTAGACCTAAGTATTTAAATCTTTTTAGCCATTGTAAATGGTATTGTACTTCTAATTAAGGTCTTCATGTGTTCATTGCTAGTATATAGAAATGCAGTTATGCAGTTGAGTTTTGTATATTTATCTTGTATCCTGTGACCTTGCTAAGCTCATTTATTAGTTTTAGTAGTTACTTTATAGATGACTTGGGATTTTCTATGTAGATAATCATGTTTTCTAAATAGAGATAATTTTATTTCATCTTTTCTGATCTGTTTTTTCTTTTATTTCCTTTTTTTTTTTTTTTTTTTTTTTTTTTTTGCCTATTGCACTGGTGTGATGGTTTGAAGATTAATGTACCCCAGAAAATATCATGTTATTAAAGCAAATCCATTCTCCTGGATGTACATCTATTGTGGGTGGGACCTTTTAGATTAGGTTATTTCAGTTAAGGCATGCCCCAGGTGGGTCTTGATCCTCTTACTGGAGTCCTTTATAAGAGAATGAAGGCAGAGAGCTCATAAAGAGAGCCACAGAAGCTGAGAGACAAGAAACATGGAAAACAGAGAGAAACCACAGAAACGGAGAGGAAACCACTGAAGCCAGAAGCTGAAAGCAACAAAACCCAGGAGAGGAGAAGGACCAGCAGATGCCGGCCATGTGCCTTGCCATGTGAAAGAGCAGTCCCAGATCGCTGGTAGCCAGTTCTTAGGGAGAAAACAGCACCTGTTGATGACTTGATTTGGACATTTTCATGGCCCTAGAACTGTAAACTTGTAAGGTAATAAATCACAATTGTAAAAACCAACCCATTTATGGTATATTGCATTTTGGCAGCTTTAGCAAATGAAAATGACTGGCTAGAACTTCCAACACTGTCGAATAAATGGTTAGAGAAGACATCTTTTCTTTGTTCCAGATCATAGGGGGAAAAATCAGTATATCACCATTCAGTATAATGTTAGCCGTAGGTTTTTTTTTTGTTGTTGTAGATACTCTATCAAGTTGAGGAAGTTCCCTTTTATTCTTATTTTTTAAGAGTTTTTTTTTTTCATCATTAATAAGTGTTGAGTTTTGTCCATTTTTTCCTGCATTGATTGATGTAGTAATGTGAGTTTCTTCTTTGGACTGTGGGCTGGTTTGGATGTATTATGTCCCTCAAAACATCATGTTCTTTAATGCAATCTTGTGTGGGCAAACATTATTGGTGTTGATTAGGTTGGAACCTATTGATTATTTCCATGGAGATATGGCTCAATCAACTGTGGGTGAGAATTTTGATTGGATAATTTCCATGGAGGCATAACCCCATCCATTCAGAATGGGTCTGAATTAAATCACTGGAGTCATATAAAACAGTTGACAAACAGAAGGAACTCAGAGCTGCAACTGAGGGACACATTTTGAAGATGGCCTTTGAAAGTAGACTTTTGCTACAGCAGAGTTTTCTCTGAAGAAACTAACAGAATACCCCCAGACACCTAGAGGGAAACATCCTGGGAGAAAGCCATTTTGAAACACAACCTGGGAGCCAAGGAAGAAGACACCAGCCACATGCCTTCCCAGACAACAGAGGTGTTCCAGATGCCATTGGCTAGTCTTCTGTGAAGGTACCCCATCGTTAATGCCTTACCTTGGACACTTTATGGCTTTAGGACTGTAACTTTGTAACCAAATAAACCACCTTTATAAAAGCCAACTGATTTCTGGTATTTTGAATTCTGGCAGCATTAACAAACCAGAACAGAGTGTTAATTGTGAATTACATTGATTGATTCTCAAATATTGAAACTGCCTGGCATTCCTGGATTAAACCCCACTTGGTCAAAGTGTTTGATTCTTTTTTACATATTGCTGAATTCTATTTACTAATAATTTTGTGTCTATATTCATGAGGGATATTGGTGTGTTGTTAAGTTTTTGTGCTGTCTTTATTTGGTTTTGATGTCAGGGTAATAACTTCATAAAATTGGTTGGGAAGTGTTCCCTCCTCTTTTAATTTCTGTGGGAGATTGTATAGAATTGATGATAACTCTTCATTAAATGTCTGGTATAATTTTTTAGTGAAACCATCTGGGCCTGAAGATTTCTGTTTGGGACTTTAAATAACAAATTTATTTCCCTAATAGTTATAAGGCTATTCAAATAATCTATTTCATGTGGGGTGAGTTGTGGTAGTTTTTTTCAAAACATTTGTCCATTTTGTCTGAGTTGTCAAATTTAGATGTGTACAGTAGTTTGCAGTGTTCCTTTATTATACTTTTGATGTTTGTAGAGTCTCTAGTGGTATCTTCTCTTTCATTCCTGGTATCTGTAATTTGTATTTTCTCTCTTTTTTTTTCCTGTATCAGTCTTGCTAGAGTTTCACCAATTTTATTGGTTTTTTCAAAGAATCAGCTCTTTGTTTCATTGATTTTATCTATTGTTTTTCTGTTTTAAATTTCACTGATTTATGCTCTTATCTTTATTATGCATTTATTGTTCTACTTACTTTGGGTTTATTTTGCTCTGCTTTTTCTAGATTCTTGAGATGGGAGATTAAGTTATTGATTTGAGACTTTTCCGCTTAATACATTTAGCACTACAAATTTCCTTCTCAGCACTACCTTAACCTGTGTCCCATAAATTTTGATATGTTGTGTTTTCATTTTTTTTCAGTTCAATGTATTCTTTGATTCCCCTTCAGACTTCCTTTTGATACATGGAATGTTTAGACATGTCTTGATTAGTTTCAACTGTTTGGAGATTTTTCCTGTTATCTTTTTGATATTGATTTCTAGTTTGATTTTTGTGGTCAGAGAACATACGCTGTATGATTTGGATTGTTTCAATTTGTTAAGGTTTGTTGTATGGCCAAAGATATAGTCTATCTTGGTATATGTTCTGTGGGCACTTGAAAAGAAAGTGTATTCTGCTGCTTTGGGATGGAGTGTTTTATAAACATCAATTAGATTCTGTAGGTTGACTGTGTTGATGAATACTTCTATATCTTTGATGATTTTCTGTCTAGTTATTCCATTGATTACTGAGAATTTTTAAAGTCTCCAATTTTTATTGTGGAGTTGTCTATTTGTACTTTCAGTTCTGCCAGTTTTTCCCTCATATATTTTGTAGCTCTGCTATTTGGTGCACACACATTTAGTAATATGACGTTTTCTTGGCAAAGTGACCCTTTTGTTGTTAATGTCCCCTCTGTCTCTAGTAATTTTCTTTACCCTGAAGTCCTCTTTATCTTAATATACTCACTTCTGCTTTCCTTTGATTAATGTTTGCATGATATATGTCTTATTATCTGTTTAGGTTTGCTAAAGCTGAGGTTTGCTAAAGCCAACGGAATGCAACATACCAGGAATGGATTGATTTTTAAAATGGGGGTTTATTAGATCACAGATTTACAGTCCTGAGGCCATGAAAATGTCCCAATTAAGGCATCACCAGGACAATACCTTCTCTGAAGAAAGGGTGATGACATCTGGGGTTCCTTCATCACATGAGAAGGCACATGGCAGAGGATGCTGGTCCTTATCTCCTGGGTTTAGCTTCCGGTTTCTGTGGCTTTCTCAAAAATGTCTCTGGGCTTCTGTCTTAGCTTCTCCTATGGGTCCTCCTTGCTTTTCCTGGGTGTTTTCTTTCTAAACTCTCTTTGTGTGAGCTTTCTTAAAGGACTCCAGTAAAGGATTAAGCCCCACCTTGAATTGGGTGGATTACATCTCCATGGAAAAAACCTAATCAAAAGGTCCCACCAACAACAGATCTGCCCCCACAGAGATGGATTAAGAGAACATGGCCTTTTATGGGATACGTAACAGATTCAACCCAACATCCTGGTGATGCCTTAAAAGAGAACTAGTCTGTCTCCAAATGCCAACCCATGGTTTTCCCACACCGCAGCATGACCGCTGGATTTTCAGCCAGCTCACTCACTCGTTTCAGAATGCAGACTCCTGGTTTCACCAAATGCACAGTCCCTGCAGATTTAGCAGACTTTGTCCGGCTGGGGCATCACTGGAACTGGTGTTCTGGGTCACTTTCTGTTTTTTTTCTAGTATTTTTCATGGAGGTGTTTTTTTGCCCTGTCTCACCTAGCTGCCATCTTAGGTTCTCTCTCTGTTTGTTTTATATATAACATCCTGGGACTTTTCATTTTACATAATGAGAGGAATAGGGAAAAGCATGTCTATTCCATCTTCCCCAAAGTGAAAGCCTCAAATACAAATATTTTAAATAAAAATGTTTCATATAAGTTGAATTTTAATTTGGTTTTTGAAAATTTAATTAAACCTTTAAATGGCATTTTATAAAAAAACACTATTTACAGTTTTAGTAGTCAATGTTCTTCTAATTACCAATAAAAATACTGGTATCATACTTTTCCCTTATATACAAATTTAAGGGTAATATGATTTGTATAATATTGCAAAATGTTCCTCAGCTGCTACCTGCATCTGTTGCAAATACTTTGATAATTTGTGAATACTTCTAGAACCCAAAATTAGATCACAAAAAGAAAGAAAATAAACACTTAGTACTTACTAGGAAACAATAATTCAGCATATACAAGAAGTATTGTATTTATGCTGACAGGAAGTACTGGACAAGTTAATTTGTCTTTTCTTTCATACCTAAACACTTCTGCTGCTCAAATTCTCCCCATGGTTCAATATCTGCAGGACAAAGCCCACACACTGTCATGGCATTCAGATGCAGCTGTCTTCTCTTTTGAAGACGTGGGCAAGAGATGTGAAGTGTTTCCCTGGGGTCTAAAGGGTGCTAGAAACCAGAATGGATGCTTGGGGTTGTTGGTTGCTTTTTGTTGATGCTGAGCACCAGCTCCCAAGTGACAGAGGGGTCCACAAGAACTTCAACAATTAGGTGTGTATGTGCAAGCATGCATACGTGTGTGTGTGTTTGTGATCTGAGACATGGAAAACCGTCTAACATGCAAGTCCAGGGCAGGGACCCCTCTTGCCCATAGCCTAAGAGGTCTGTCTTTTATTGGGCAAAATTTGCTAAGACTTTTAAGCTACTTGCCATTTTGGGGGCTCTGTTTCTCATCGGTTTTCTGGTAATCTAGTGTAAAACTATTAGCAATGTAAATGAGGCAAATCTGAACATTTCCACATTCAGTTGAGAATTAATATGAGGTAAACACAGCTCAGGAGATGGTGAGAGTTCTTTCTCTATAATTTATGATTCAATTTTAATGCCTCTGAACCACTGTGTGTCTCTGTGTAGAGACACTGTGTAGACAGAGAGGGATATTTCTCCCCGTATTTTTGGGGTAAGTGCTGAGTTTTTTTTTTTTTTTTTAATGGTCAATTTTCTTTTTCTAACTAGAATCAAACACTTGGTACGATAATTAAAAATACATCAAGGCATCCAGAACTGAAGCAGTTATGTGTTTGGTTAGATGACAGGATAATTGCCAACCCTTAACTGCAATTTTTAGACTTAAATCTCTTTCCCATTTAGTTTTAATTGGCTCTGGGATTCCATCCATCTTTAACTTTGGGGTCATTTGTTGCAATTGTTTTATCTAAGCTAAGTTCTTCTCCAATGAATACAATAAATCTATGTATTTGATTCATCTTTGCTTTTATAGTTAATATTTTTAAATTATAAAAGCAGATTTTTCAGAATGTGAAATACAGGAGTAAATGTCCCAGCCTCAGAATTACTTTGTTGATGTCTGTGAGAAGGTATTAGCAGTTGAGCATTAGCTTATTCAACCACATTTTTTGAAACTCTAGAAAAAACAAGAATTTGTATTTTAATTTTCCTTGCTCTGAATTTCTGTTTATTTTTCACAGCTCCCATAGCAGCTATTTTTGAAAACTTAGGTCCTTTCAAAATGATTTCCTCTCTTTCCCAAACTTAGAGTTAAATGGTCACCTAGTTTAAGGCCATCTTGGGGAGTTTTGTCAATAGAGAATTCTGCTCTGTCTTGTTTGGTTATCTAACAGTGGTTACAACCTTTTTTTATTTTTGAGGGAGTGGAGATGACTGAATATCTTTTGAAAGTTATAAACTGTCTCCTTAGAAAAATGCATATCAATACATACAGTTTTAGGGGATTTGCAGACATCCTGTGGTTGTACATAACTTTCTGAGGGTTTCCTAGATCAGGGTTAAGCCCCCCTGGTTTAGACCACTGGGTGGTAGAGGCATTTGCGATAGTTATAATGCAGCAATGTCTTGGATTATTTACAAGATCCAGTGGGCTAATGTTGCCCGGGGCGGTTAGGGAAGGACATTTCATTAGCTGTGAATGAAATTGGAGGCTCTAGGCTCAAGGCCTAAAGAGCAGTAAGGCTAAAAATCAGGGAGTGAATTTATACAGTGAAATGAAAGCTTCTTCCTATGCTTTCTAGTGAGTTAGAATTGAATTTATAAGTTTATTGGTGAAACAAAGGAAAAGGATCTCCATTTAAAGCAGCTGCCTTTAAAAGCTGGCACTTCTAAAGGAGCTGAAGTTTTTGGTTCCATTGCCCACCTAGATGGGCACTGGGTATGCAAAGCAGGGGAGAGAGCTAATATGCTCTGAGTGAGAAGTGGGGAGGATTCCTTAGGGCGAGACGAGAGGGGATCCTCGGTCCCTCACACTGAGCAAGGCCCGTGAGAAATCCCTGGATAGTGTTCAAGAAATGGGACATGTAGTATCAGATGTTAGGTTACTTGCAGTGTAGTGAGAAAATGTAACCCATCCCGCATGACCTACAAAACATCTAAAAAAATTCTGCTAACGTGAAACACCTGTAAAAATGATAGCTTTTAGGTGAGAGGACAGTGTTGGGCTAAAGGGTGCAGAATTATGGAGCGCTGAGAATAAGAATTCAATGAGGACAGGAAATTGGAGCCAGAGGTGACGGGAGAGTATAAATTCCCTTGCAATTTGCAGAACTCTCAAGGCAAGCATTACAGTTTTCCCCTAGGACATAAAATGGGGATTTGAGCCAAACAAATGTGTATTTTAAGGAGCATGGTGACCCCCGCTGACCTCTGAGTAACATTTGCATAAAGAGTTTACCTTTCCAGAGCACCTTTATATTCATTTCCATTGTTTGTTCTCCTTTATTTTGGCTGCACAGGCGCTGGTGTCCTTGTAGAGGCAGGTAGATGCTGGCCTTAATCTTGTGAGACTGGGGACTGCTGAAGGAGGGTAGAAGCGTGCTTTTAGTAAATGTGGCCAGGAAAGAGATTAATGTAAATCTGAGAGTAAAGTAAAAATTCCAATGGGTCCTGATAAGTTTTCATTGGGGCCTGATAATTATTTGCATAGTTTCATTAAAAGGTGCTTAGTTCAGTCACATCTGGTTCCCGGGTCCGAGAGCCCTGGGGCCCAGGGATGTCATTTCTCTTTTCTGGGAGAGAAGGTTGAACCCCAAAAGGACTTCCAGACCTGAGTTTGACCCCTCATCTCTCTCAGCAATGCAGGGCCCTAACTTTCTTGGCCTGTCAAGCAGAGCCCTGTAAGGTAGTGTGATAGGGTAGCAGAGGGGAGTGGGAATGGGATTATGGTGATTCCTTTTTTCTTTCAGTTGTTGGCTGGCATGGTTAGGCCCTGGGACAAATTTGGTATTCTGACTCGTAACTTCTGAAATGAAAATAATATGAGTGTGTCCCACCTTCCTTGCTTACTGCTGTGTCTTACACATGTTTTGACTCTGAACAGGAATTCCTTTCTGAGGAAATCTTTATTGCTCACTGAATCAACTCCGTGGGAGGGAGGGAGGGAAGCAGGTGGGGGTAGTGGGGAGGCGGATGCTGCCTGGAGGCAGAGCCATGAAAGAGGAAGTCAGGGGCGCAGGCCTCGAAGATGAGGCTGACTGGCTTGTGTGTTTCATTTGCTCACATCTCATGACCTGCATTCCCAGCTCTTTTCTCCAAGAATTTTATATAATACGGTCTCTGGAGATGAGGTCACCTCTTTAGGCAGTGATTACACTAAGTATTTTATTGCATCAGGGACACTGGCAGGTCTACAGATGGACATGGAAGGAGTGGGAGAGGGGCTATTAATAGGGGCCCGTGTGGTGACTCAGCACTGACACATATACTGGGGCATTATAATGATTGCATTTCACATGCAGTGAATCATTCCACAAGAATTTATTGGCTGCAAGTAATGGGCCAGGTGCTGAGGAGGCAGAGAGGGGAATGCACAGTTTGTGCTCTAATGGAACTTGTAGCAATTTCTGTTGCATTTGGTGGATTGCAAGTTCTAACAATGGCTTTCGAGGTCCTATGTGTCTTGACCCCTGCTACCTCTTCATTTCATCCCCATCTGCTTTATCTTGTGTTCCCTCTGATTGCTCCAGTCACACTGGCCTCCTTGCTGTTCCTGGAACACACCAGGCAGGCTCCCACCTCCACACTGGCTGTCGTCTCTGTGTAGAATGTTCTCCCTCACCCCTTTTGTTCTTTACTCAAATGTCACCTGATTCAGGCCACCCTATTTAAAAGTGCAACTTGCCCTTTCCAAACACTCCTGTTCTCCCTTATCTTCTCTACCTTTTCTTTCTAAAGCATTTATCTCCTTTGGTCGTGGCATATTTTCGGCTTATTTTTTATACTTTATTATTTATTGTCTGTCTTCTTCTGCTAGAATATAAACTCCAGGTGGGCAGGAATCAGTGATGTGTGCCAAGCACCTAGAACAGTGCCTGTTGGATGTATAAATGAATGAATTAATAGGTTATGGTGGGAGCTTGGGAAATTATTCCTGCAGCTCCTCATTTTGATGCCAGGCCCTTCTCAAGGCTTTAGTTTACTTCATCTCTCTTGTCCATCTCTTCAATCTGACACTTGGCATTGGATGAGGGAGGATTTATCAGCTCACCTAAGCAGGCTTGGCCACTGTGGACCCTCCTCTCTGTGGTGCCTGCAGGAGGGGGAGTGCAGGCAAGTAAAGAGGGCATGATGTTATTCTGTTAAATGTTTTCAGGAACTTAATTGTAACAGTTTTGAGATAACTTAGCAAAAGGAGTTCTTGAAAGAAGGCTTTATCTTCTGTGTTAGAGAACCAATTATAGTCTTCCAAATAGGATCTAAATTTCACCCATCCATCTAGTTCTACTTCTCTTTCAAGAGGCATTCCAGTCATCAGTGGTCACCACCCCTAATATCCACCTGCCAGGCCTGAGTCTCTAAGCTGCATGTGTCTGGAATCCTCTCCCTTTCTGGGTATTTCTGAGAATCCCCAAGGAGTACCTGTAAGTCACCCAGGTTTCCCCAGTCACCTCTGAATTTGGTATAACCACTTCTCTTGCACTTCATCTGATTTTATTCTCCTAAATAAGAACACGGGCTTGAACTTAATTTCCCCAAATAAAATGATTCAAGGCTATATATATTTAATACATTTTACAGAAGACTTGATGATACCACAGGAAAATTAAATCCCAGGGAAACTCACTACTTACTACAGAAAAGGGAAACTAGAGGTGCAGATCACTCATCAGTGCTTCTAGATCCCTTGGCCATGCTTCTCCATGAGAGGAAGTGTCCCTAATTGGTCAACTCTATCCTTAGGCCCCAGTTTACTGCATTGTTCTAGGGCTAACTCATCTCCTCTGCAAAGGCATCCCCTCTTGAGTGTCCTTTTCCCTCTGAATCCAAGCCCCCAACTCCATTTCTAAAGTCAGCAAACAAAATACTAGTCAACATCATGATAACCTGTGTAGAGAGGAATTCTGCTTACAGGGAAGACAGCATTTTCACATCATAAACTGAAACTTAACATACAGCATGTGCATTTGGGCTGCTTCCCTGGAATCAGGATTTCCTGCATGACTAGAAAGTCTTATCAAAAAGGATTCTTTTCAGAGTAAAATCTTCCCCCAAACCAAATTTCAGTCTTCACAGCAGTGAAGTAACAGGGAAACCACAGCAGTGATGTTTGCAAAACCACACTGGCAGCTTGTCAACAAAGACAGAAGAAATAATGAAATTAGAAAATTACTGTTTGCAACCCCTAGTGAAATAATGGTTCTGGGCAATAACAATCAAGGGTGTTAAGATCATTGGGTGTCAAGGTATTGATGGGAAATTTATAATGGAGGGACCGGGCTGATGCTCCATGATCCCAGTGATGGATCTTAGCATCGCTGAAAGTAAGGCAACCAGACAGTAGGTGCCTAATGTACACAGCACCCCTATGAAGTATTCTTGTCAAGAAAGCTAAACCTGAATCTGATTGTCTCTCGCTGCCAGTGTGGAAATAAATGAAGACAATCCAAATGTGAATAAACAAGCTATTCATTCAAAGCTTGCTGTATAGCAAGGGAGTCAGCCTCCATCACTTGCCAAGAAGGACCAATGGGAGATCAGCAGTCTGGTCCCTCAAAGACAGGCAGAGGAGCGGGAAAGCTTTATAATGAAAGAAAGGAAGGGCTTCAGGTATGTTCTGATTGGAGGTTGTTGTTATGTGAAAGTTGGAGGCAGCTAACTAGAAGTTGGACACCTTATGTGATTGGTTTAGGGGAGTGTCCTAGTTTGCTAATGCTGCAGAATGCAAAACACCAGAGATGGATAGGCTTTTATAAAACGGGGGTTTATTTCACTACACAATTACAGTCTTAAGGCCACAAAGCATCCAAGGTAACACATCAGCAATCGGGTACCCTCACCGGAGGATGGCCAATGGCCTCCGGAAAACCTCTGTTAGCTAGGAAGGCAGCTGGCATCTGCTCCAAAGCTCCGGCCTCAAAATGGCTTTCTCCCAGGACGTTCCTCTCTAGCAAGCTTGCGCCTCTTCAAAACATCACTCCCAGCTGCACTCTCTTTCCTCTTTGAGTCAGCTCATTTATATAGCTCCACTGATCAAGGCCCACCCCGAATGGGTGGGGCCACGCCTCCATGGGAACATCTCATCAAAATTATCACCGACAGCTGGGTGGGGCACACTCCAAGCAAATCCAACCAGCACCCAAGGGTCTGCCCCACACAAGACCACAAAGATAATGGCATTTGGGGGACACAATACATTCAAACCGGCACAGGGAGCATATTTGGCCCTTCCTGTTTGGTCCTGAGTTTGAAGTGAGGGCAAAATTAGGGGCACTGGCCATAGTTGGCCATGTCCTGATCATTCTGGGCCAATTGCTGCAAAGGTTTGGTTTTCTGGGCTGGTTCCTGCTGAGGTTGTGCATTAGAGCTCTTTTGCCATAGGTTTGGCCATTGCCTGTTTATATGTTTTGTATCTCACCAGTTTACAGGAAATGCAGGGGATAGAGGAACAAGCTAAATGACATGGAACCATGAGAAAGGTATCAGTCAAATCCAGACCGTGGGACATTCTCCAAGGCAAACCACTTGGTTTCTCTAACAAGTTAAGGACAGGAGGAAAAATAGAGGGGGCACTGTGACAAAATAAAAATGAATTAGGGGATTGAAAATCTTTATGCAATGTGTAGACCTCACTGAGATCCTGATTTGAACAAACTGACTATAAAAAGATGTTTTTGAGACAACTGAGGAAATTTCAAGATAGACTGGATTTTAGATGTAAGAATTCTTGTTAATTTTGTTTGGTGTGATGATGGCATGGTGGTTATGTAAAAACAATTCTTATTAATTAGAGAGGTATTTATGGGTGAATGACACATGGATTTACTTTTCAATAACCCAGAAGACAATGAGAAATGTAGGAGATATGAATGGTAACACGTTGATAATTGTTGAAGCTGGGTTATGGTACCTGGGGACTTGTTATACTATTCTCTACTTTGTGTTTATTTTTAAAAAATTCTATAATAAAACCTTAAAAAGTGGCATCTTGTCCCTGCTTCCAGCCATAAGGAGTTCAGAAATAATGGATCTAATGTCTGAGTCCCCTGCATTTTCTGAACTATTATAGTTTCAAATATTCAATGAAATTATCAGATCCTGTTTTCTGATTTCTGATTTAAAATTTGGTTACTGTACCTGTGTGATCATTGTTTGTGAAAATCATCTGCATCAGTGGTTCTCAAGTGGGGGTAATTTCCCCTCCTGGGGACATTTGGCCATGTCTGGAGACCTATTTGATTGTCACAACTGGGGAGAGGAAGTTACTAGCATCCAGTGCATAGGAGCCAGGGACACTGGTAAGCATCCCACAGTGCACAGTTTTCCACAACAAAGAATCATCCAGCCACAAATGTCAATAGTGCCAAAGTCAAGAAACCCTGATTTAGATGATTATCCTGTATCTTCTGTGGTATTTTATAAGTGCTTTGATTTTAAAAAATTCTATTTTATTGTAACTTAGATTTATTTGTGATATCTTATCTCTCAGACTAGATTTTATACTAAGGTCTAAGAGTTATGCTTATACATGTTTTGTGTTTAATAGAATTTTGTTGAGTGAATGAATGAGTGAATGTGGAAGGTGTGATTAATAAGGTGGATCTGCCTCTAGGCCTTTCCAAATGGTGCAGATACACAGGGCTGTCCTTTGATTTTTGGTGACTGCTGGTTTCTGTGGTTCTTGTCCTTGTTTATGACTCTGACTTTCTGAGTAAGTCTGAAGATTTCCCTCTTTGTGGATGCTCAGTGGTAATGTAAGCTGCTCTTATCCTCCAGCAACATATTTAACAGAATGATGTAGGTGTTAAGAGTCTGGGCTTTGGTGTCAGAATGATTTGGGTTTCAGTTTCAACCCTGACACTTACTGCTGTAATAATAATCCCAATTCTTGATGTGTTGCAAGGATCAAACAGGAAAATGCATGTGAAGCAGTGAATTATTATTTAGCTCATTGTGGGATGCACAGTAAAGAGATGAAATACTCTTAGCTATGATTATTATCAGTAGTGGTAGGGCTGGCAATGCGGAAATGGTGAGATTTCCTCCTCCTTTCTCGGGAGACCTGGGGGGCCCTAGGTCAGAGGAAAGTCCAATGTGTGTCATACATGGGATGAGTATAGCTCACACACAGATGAATATTGATTATTGTCCTCAATATCTATTTTTATGTGTATTCTCAAAAAATTCCTTGTACTATAAATCCATGATTTTATGCATCTTATAGCTTAGGATGAGAATACATTCATTCAAACATAAAGTGAGTCAATTTTAAGGACATCACTAGTAAATGACAGCACAGGTGGAGCACGGAGAGTGTCAAAACTATGGAAGTGGAGCATGCGTGACTGAGTTTTGGAGCAGTCACACAGGCAGCAAGAGAAATGTTTTCTGGGAGGGGAGGTGCTTTCTCTCTGCAGGCAGTGGGTAGAAAGGGCCCTTTCAAGAACACTTTCCGATACACCTGGAGGACAGAGAGTAGGTCTAACATCATATTTCAAATCTTATACGAAAGAAAACAATTTCCCTGAGGATCATCTTTTATAGAGACACAAAGATAATGGGTAGATTACAAATAAAGTACCAGGATAATTATTGAGATATAAATTTTGTTCCTTCCACCTTTTCCAGGCCTCTTAGACTACCTTGCTCAGGGGAAGTTTTCGTTGAATGGCCAAAGTACAACTATACTGAAGACAGCCTTTTTCTCCCTGTCTTTGGTGAAATGTTACCTAAAGCAATGGGCAAGAATTCAAACATCCCAGGGACAAATGGGTAATATGAAAATGAGGGATGAAAGCAGGGTGTCAACAGTAGGAAATGGTGCTTCCCCCAAAGCAGAGAAGGCTGGCCCTTCTAACACTCGCCATTCATTGAAAGAGCCATTTTCCAGACATGCTCATGAATGTATGTATTTTTTCAATCTCTTTATCTTCATTTCCACTGCCTCAGCCCAACTGCCATCACCTTTCGCCGAACCACTGAAATAGCTCAAAACTAACCTTCTTGATTCCCCTCTCGCCCTCCATAGTCCATTCTCCCGGTAGCAGCCAGAGTGATGTTTCTGAAACGTAAACCCCAGCAAGTCATTCCCTCCTAAGAACTAACCAATGGTTTCCAGATGTAATTGGGATAACATCCAAACTCTGTTCATCATCTGATTGCTGCCATTGGATCAAGCTCTTTTTATATTCTTGCTACCTTCTGTGCTCTAATATGTTGGAGCCCCACTGGCTTTTTGTCTCTAACTCCTAAAAGTAAGTTTGTGCCCAGCTTGGGGTTTCTGTGCTTGGTGTTAGCCCTGTCTGGCTTGCTCTTCCCACAGACGTACATGCACTAGGCTCCTTCTTGTTGTTCAGGACTCAGCTCAAATGACACCTCCTTGGAGATGTTTCCCTGGCCTCTTAGTAGAAATTGTACTCTCTTATACTCCCTCATGTCACTCTGGCATATTTTCTTCTCAGTCTTCATCACTCACTGAAAGAATCTTGTTTGTTTCTGGTTTCTATGTAAGTAGCCATCTGTAGGAAAGACTGGATTGGATTTCCCACCAGCCTGCAAGAAGGGAGGCTCAGAGTCAGATTTAAATTAAAGTGAATAAAGCTATATGCCATTTCTTGTACAAACAAGTTTAGAGGTTAATAGTCATCCCTATTACTTGATATTTTGTTTTTGTCAAAGGGGGCAACACGGCTGGGAAGTGTGTTGGGGGGAAAATATAATACTGAAACTCACACCAACACAGACGTTCTAGTTAAGGTTCCCTTGGGCTCTCCTGAGAGCCCTTCCAGCTCACCCTTGGACAGTGTCATCCCAGATGTTTCTCCTGGTTTCAGCCCTCTCCTCCCAGGGTGAGAGCCAGCTTGCTCTGAAACCTCATTATGCAAGGAATTTGCAGTCCCAACACAACACTTGCTAGTTAAGTTTCAACAGCAGGGCTGAGGTTTAGGCATCAGAGGCCTCTTATGGTCCAGAAGAGGGACAATCAGTGCCAAATTGATAGCATCCCTCCGCGGTGTCCTCAATTCTACTTGTGAAGGGGAATTCCTAGGCTCTGCTGGTTCAGTCCTTTTTTGGAAGAGAAAAAGATCTTTCCGGACCCTTTTCATGCTCTAAACATGTGTTTCCTCCTCCCCTCCCTAGAGAATGACCTGGAGAGAAGGAAAGCAGCTGGCTCAAGCTGGCAGACAGGATAAGGCTTTTTGTGCAGAGTTTCCCAAGTGAGAGCCAGAAGCTAGAGGTGGGACTGACACTGTCATCTAGCAAGCAGAGTTTCTCTCTGGCAGAGAGTTTAAAGGGACAGCTGGAAGGTGCACCACTCCTTTCACATTCTCTTCATCCTCCTGGCCTCACCCACAGAGATTCTGACTGCCTGTGAGTTAAGGCTGAAGGACTTACTGAGGGAGTGGGATCGTTCTATGCTAGAAAGCATGCCTTATTCCCAAGAGAAGAGAGTGCACATGAGTAAGGGTTAAAAATAAAAAGCTTCTGAATTTCTCTGAAGACTGACAAAACATAAAATACACTGTCTGCTTGAGTGACAGAGGAAAAGTATCCTCAGGCTGATTCTTTTTTCTTTTTTTTAATCCAGGAATATTTTGTTATGTATTTATAAAAGATAAGGACTCTAAAAATAAACTTAATGCCATCAGCATACCTGAAAAATTAACAATCATTTCCTATCATTTCCCAATATCAGTAAGTATCAAGTCACTCAGACTGATTCTTACTTGTGCCTTTCTCCGCATGTCACCCATCTTATCCCACCTCCTCTTCTTGGACAACTGAAGTGGTGGGGGAGAGAGAGAGGGAGTGAGAGAGGCAGGCCCCAATGTTCTAAGGTCAGGTTTGGAAGTGGAGAAGCAAGGAATCGGGTGAAAGTGGGCAGGCTGTATTGAGGGCACCAGTGTAAATGGCCTTTAGGGGGACTTGAGACCCAATTACGTCAATTACTAATTCCACCTCTGGCATTCAGACATGTCTGTGCATCTGTGCAAATTTGTCTGGTGGGCCAGCCATGGACTCAGGAGCCTCCTAGAAGACCCCTCATCCTCCGGAAGCAGGAACCTGGCACCATGATCTTGGCCTGATAACAAGGCCTTAGACACCAGAGGGGAGGAGTGATGGTACAAGCCTGGTATCTGTCATGCAGATCTGTCCTAGCCCCGTCCCATGCTTTAGGAAGTGAGGAGATTGGTGGCAAGCAGAAAGTGAGAGAGCTCTTTTCATGGACACTCCACAAAACACCAGACAGCAGCACTTCTGCTTCCCCTGCTTTAGTGGTCCTAATACACCTTGTAACATCATGCAGGGAAGGAGCAGTTCTCCTCCACATTGCCATAGATAACTGAGTAGCTGGTAGGTGATGGAGGAAGTGGGAGAAAGTGCTTTGTGGGAGCTGATCCAAGAGTTAAGGGAGCACAGGTAAGGCAACCTCCAAGGACTCTCAGAGCTACCTGGGTGAACTTAGCAGAGTAGAGCTGTAGAGCCTTCATCAGCAGGAGTATCACACAGCCACAATAATAACTGCACTCCACATTTACATACTGGGATGGACTTTACAGAAAATTTCACAGGTATGTTCTCATTTGCGGCTTGTAACATCCTGTAAGGTGGAAGCAAGTATGGTAATCTTCTTCCATTCCAAGAGGGATTGGACTAGGAAACCTCAAGGCCACATCAGCTCCACCATTCCATGGTTCTCAGGAGTTGTCCAAGGGCCCATTGTGAACTATTCTTAGGTAGGTACACTTCAGAAGCTGTGCAGTCAAGATACACCTTGTCTGTAGACCTCTTCCCTGCCCAGGGTTCTGAACAAGAAACAAAGCAGTAAAGATGGAGAAGAAATATTACCTTTATTACTATTAGATAAAGATGGAAGGTGGAAGATGCAGCTTACATGAGAAAAAACTAGTCCTGCTAACTGAGCACAGAATTGGGCCAGATTTGCCCAAACTGTAACAGGTGAGGCTGGACATTTTTCCAGATAAGACTCAGAGCACAAAAAGGCAAAGGGGGACAAGAGGACAAAGAGGAAGGCACTGAGTGACTCCGTTTGCTTTCTCTGTCCAATTCACCAACCAGGTGAGTGAGGGGTGGAGAGGGTCAGGAGTGTCACACTCATGGATGTTCATCCATGTGGAAGAAACTTCAGGGCTTAGGAAAAGTGTCCTTCTACAAACTTACTGTACTACCTCGACATGCAACAGCCACTGGGGCCAGGTGCTCTACATTGATACAAGCTGCTCAGCATTCTGGTTGGTAAGTGTTGATTGCCCTTCTCAATCTTGCCAGCCAAGAGGCAGCATTTATCACAAAGTTCTGCAGAGAAGAGTGAATTAATGTTTTCGTTGGGTGTAAGGATGTAGTCTGAAAGCCCCAATTTTACATTACTATGAAATCTCAGTGTTCTACCTTAGAAAAATCACATAGATTTTGCTGTTCACTTCAAAATACACCCACCTTGTTTCCTCAAAAACCTTTAGAGTAGGACTGATATTCTAGGCATAAGCACCATGCTTGTGTTGCTGTGTGGTGTTCTCGCTGACATACTGCCAGATACGTTTGCGGGTATCACATCCTGTTGGAGAAATACAAGAGAAAGATGAGGTGGTGAGGAGCAAGCCAGAGGCAGGTCAAGGGAGGGAGGTGGTGTTTCCTCTACCAATTTATTCTGCCCAAGAGACCCCTGCATAGGGCCTGGGGTTGGGAAGGGGGAAAGAGAATCCTGCCATGAATAAAAGTAAAGGGGCTCCTTTCAGAAAGTTTTGTTTGAAGGTTTAAACTCTCTGGAAGGGTAATAGTAATGGTACATACTTAGATATCACTTATGATGTGCCAAACACTATTCCAAGTACTCTATTTGCATGTATAGACTTGTTCAATCCTTACAACAACCTCATGAGCAAAGTGCTTATTTCCTGTTTTATGGATGAGACCACTGACACACTGAGAGGTGATTCAACTTGTTCAGGGTCTCACAACTAGTAATTTGAGTGCAGATATTCTGGCTCTAGAGTTTAGGCTCTTAGCTAGTGGCTGTACTTGCTACATGGATTCTCTAATAAGGGTAATATTTAGGAACATGCCAGGTTCCATAAATCTTGATCAAATGCTAAAAGGGCTATTGGAAGATTTTACTGTCTCCCTCTAATGCTACATCTCTGTGGTTCAGGGTCCTTGATAGGACAGCAGGCAGAGCCAGGGTGATGATCTATTTTAGGCCTGGAGGCCAGTAGCCATCTTGATGCTACACATCAAGGTGTACACGTAAATGGACAGGAAGCCTGCCAGTGGCATATTTTACTCTGCTTGTCAATGATTAAATCACAGCACTTAAAAACCAAGGCACATGAGCCTTCTATCTTGGGGCTTGCCCTCGTGAGGCTCATTGCTGCAAAGGAGAGGCTAAACCTGCTTATAATTGTGCCTGAGAATCTCCCCGAGTGCCTCTTTGTTGATCAGATGTGGCCCTCTCTCTCTAGCTAAGCCAACTCAGCAGGTGAACTCACTGTCCTCCCGTCTATGTGGGACCTGACTCCCAGAGGTGTAAATCTCCCTGGCAACATGAGATATGACTCTCGAGGATGAGTCTGGACCCGACATCATTGGATTGAGAACATCTTCTTGAGCAAAAGGGGGATATGAAATGAAACAAAATAAAGTTTCAGTGGCTGAGAGATTTCAAATGGAGTTGAGAGGTCACTCTGGAGGGCATTCTTATGCACTATATAGATATCCGTTTCTAGGTTTTAGTGAATTGGAATAGCTAGAAGTAAATACCTGAAACTATCAAACTCCAACCCAGTGGCCTTGACTCTTGAAGATGATTGTATAACAATGTAGTTTACAAGCGGTGACAGTGTGATTGTGAAAGCCTTGAGGATCGTACTCCCTTTATCCAGTGTATGGATAGATGAGTAGAAAAATGGGGACAGGTACTGTTCTAGTTTGCTAATGCTGCCAGGATGCAAAACACCAGAAATGGATTGGCTTTTATAAAGGGGGTTTATTTGGTTACAAAGTTACAATTTTAAGGCCATAAAGTGTCCAAGGTAAGTCATAAACAATCAGGTACCTTCACTGGAGGATGGCCAATGGTGTCTGGAAAGCCTCTGTTAGCTGAGAAGGCACATGGCTGGCATCTGCTCCAAAGTTCTGGGTTCAAAATGGCTTTCTCCCAGGACGTTCCTCTCTAGGCTGCAGTTCCTCAAAAATGTCACTCTTAGTTTCTCTTGGGGTGTTTGTCCTCTCTAAGTTTCTCTGGAGCAAGAGTCTGCTTTCAACAGCTGTCTTCAGACTGTCTCTCATCTGCAGCTACTCTCTCAGCTTCTGTGCATTCTTCAAAGTGTCCCTCTTGGCTGTAGCTCCTCTTCAAAATGTCACTCTCAGCTGCACTGAGTTCCTTCTGTTTGTCAGCTCATTTATATAGCTCCAGTGATTTAATTTAGACCCACCCTGCATGGGTGGGGTAACACCTCCATGGAAATTATCCAATCAGAGTCATAACCCACAGTTGGGTGGGGCACATCTCCACGGAAACACTCAAAGAATTACAATCTAACTGACACTGATATATCTGCCCACACAAGATTGCATCAAAGAAAATGGCATTTTGGGGGACATAATACATTCAAACCAGCACAGGTACTAAATGAAGATTGGGGTGGGATGCACAGGTATGGTTTGGGTGTTCTTTTTTACTTTTGTTTTCCATTCTTATTTTTGTTCTTTATGGTATAAAGAAAATGTTCAAAAATGGATTAGGGTAATGAAGGCACAACTATATAATGGTACTGTGAACAGTTGATTGTACACCATGGATGATTGCAAGGTATGTGAATATATCTCAATAGAACTGAATTAAAAAAAAAAACCAAGGCATATTAGAAAAACATAAAAAGTTAGACCATTTTAAGGCTTTGTGCATTATAGAAAAGAGACAAATATCAAGCAAACCCTAAATCTCAGTCTTTAGTTGCATTTGAAAATGTAACAGTTTAGCTTATTTTTAAGTACCGAGGGAATCAGTGAGACAGTGTGTGGAGAAAATTGGACTTGCAACTGTATTTGCAGTTGGTGGAGTTGTTGATTTGGAGAAAAAGCCCCTGGTGACTGAATGACATCTGTCCTGAGATTCAGGTCTGCCTATTGCCAGACTCTCCAGTCTAAGGGCCCTTTCTCAGGACAGGGAGTTTGTGAGCAGAGGAAATGAAGCCCGCCCCATAATGAACATGAATGGAGTGGGGCAGGGGGAGGGAAGGAAGTTGGAAAAGCAGAGGCATAGTGATTGTTGACTTTGACTAGTACCTAACTATTTGACCTATGTTTCTTAAAATGGGAATCTAAGGGAGTCCAGGATAAATTCTAGGAGAGTAACTGGCATCACAGTTAAGTGCTCTGAATAGCTGCTTAGAGGAGCTAGTGTCCCTCAAGCAAAAACAGTCTCTTTATCTTGTGGGGCTGGAAAATATGTGTGGTAAAACAGGTAAGTAATCAATAATCTCAGATTATTGGAGCATGAAATACATTAGGAAAGTGATGCTCAAGTCCAGTGTTTTAAAATATCCTTTGGTTTGCTTTGGACATTGTTTTGGTATCTACAAACTTTCTCCATCTGTGTATATACAGTTTGTCACTGAGGAAGAATGGAGCTGTTATTTCTTTCTCTGTCTTCTTCTTTCTGCAAACATATGCTGAAAACTCACTAGTTCTGAGGCATCTTACTAGAGGCTAGGAGAAGAGGGAGGGCGAGGAGTACAAAGATTCAAGGATGTGTTTATCAGCCAGGATATATTGGATTGCGCTTCAGAACAAATGATCCCCCATGAATCTAAATGTCTTATAATACAAAGATTTGTTTCTTATTCATGTTACAACTTCTTCAGGGGTTGGTTTGAAGTCTATTCTGTATTCATGCTAAAAGTCTGACTGGTAGAGTATCCCCTATTCAGAACCTTGGCAATGGGAGAAGAAAGGAAAAACAAACCCTGGCAAACCATGTAAAACTTGTGTCAAGCGATTACACATACCAAATATATGCACATTTCATTGACCAAGAAAGTCATATGGCCAGGTCTGACATCCAATGGTTGGGGAAGTGTTATCTTTCCTTAGGATCAGGCAATGAATATTTGTAAACAATAACATACTCTACCACAATCTGCCCTTCTGGCCACAGATATCCTTTTCATTGTTTCCTCCCACATGCAAAGCACACACACCCCCTCTCCAAGGGAGAGAACCCCAAAGTCCCATCCAGTCTACAAATCAGGCTCATAGTCCCTGATCTCATGATAATCTTTACACCAGTCTTGATATGGCTAGAGACTTAGAACTAAATAGATGAGTAATCTGCATTCCCTCCACACACCCCCTCCCCCACCCCAACATGCACACAGTGTACAATGGTGGACTAGGAATATTATAATCAAAATAAATAGAGCCATTTGGAAAAGGAAAAAACTGGAGGCATACATCTGTGACTGGCCCATAACAGTTCTGAAATATCACTGGGAGACCTTGGGATGAACCTCTTTTCTGTGAGTAGGGAATATTTCTTGATTAAATACTGATTCCATTTCTTTGAGTAGCTCTCTGGTACACATTTTTCCCATGGCCCTTGGCTCCACTCTCTTGGAGATCCTTCCTTTTCCATTATTCTCCTTGATTATATCTGAAGAGGGAACTGGAGACTGTGCTCTCCTTAGAGGTTGAGAAGATTCTCAGCCTGCTTTTTGTCCATAGAAGTTTGGGAGTCCAAAGGATTATTTTTATTTTTGAAAGGGTCATGGTATCCTTTAGCCCAGGCTAGTAGCACTTTTGGCAGTACAATTCTTATATATTTGATCCAAGGAAGCCCCTGGTGCCAAAAGCCACAACCATTATTGTTTTGAGGTAGGGCTCTTTCTTTAGATTTTCTGGAGAAGCAGCACTCTTTGTTCCGTTTTCCTGAGCTAGGGATTTACTGAGGATCCAGTCAGAGGTTTTAATATAGGATGTAAGGATACTCTTAGTTTGGTTCTTGCCAGGAGGATAAGTTTAATCAGACTTTCTGGCTCAGATTACTTCTCATGTTAGCTCTTACTATTTGATGTTAACTTTATAAACCCTGGACTCTATTTTCTTTTATTTCTGTTTAAAAACAGCCATTTCTGTTCTTAGCTCATCTCTTTGTGAGCTCATCATTTTGCTTTTCCAGTGTACTGGAATAAACCAACATGCAAACAAGTAACCACAATAGAAAGATGAATGATGCAAGCACTAAATCAGGGGTGTAAGTGCCGTATAGTGAAAAAAAAAAGACTCTGGGGATGGAAAAACTTGGGTATAAGTGTTTGCTCTGCCACCTACTGTTTGTGTGATGTGGTCAAGTTACTGTGCCTCTGTTTTCTCAGCTATAAATTAGGGATATAATTTTACCCCAAAAGGAGGTTGTGAGGATAAATGACATAATGTATAAAACCCTTAGCACATAGTAAGTGCTCAACAAATGTTAGTTTTCAAGATCATGAAATGTATAAATTGTTGCCTCTATTTCTTATATTTTATTAGGAGAATAGTGGTTTGGGGCAGAGACATGTAGGCAACTGGGATTTGGGACCTTGTGTCTGTTCGCACTGACCCCACAGAGAGATACGGGGGCAGAAATAGAGGTATCCACTGACCCTGGCCAGCCCTGGGGCTAGACCCATTCTCCGAGAAGGGAGAGAATCATCAATGTAAGTAAATTCATTTAGCAAAATTAAATTATTAAGATTTTCTGGAGATCAATCCTTGTACTGATTAGTACCTCAGGCATCTGAGATCTGTGGACCATATCCTTAGCCATGTTTCTTAAACATTCTTTGTATTGAAACGAGGCAAGGATGACTTGCTTCTTAAATCAATGAGTAGTGTCTGCTGTGTGCTATGTCCTGTGTTGTGGGGGACCCAAAAGGGAGCGATATGTGATATTTGTTCTCTGGGTACCCAAGGTTAAGTTGCAGATAGCAAAGCATAATACGATGAGTGCAATTAGGAAGATTTAAGCAAAGTGTTATTCTGGTTTAGAGGAAGGTAGGATTAATTCTGACTTGGGGTTTTAAGAAGGCTATGGAAAAGAAGATATTTAAACAGCATCTTAAAAAGTAAGTCAAATTTTGAGAAGCAGAGATTAAAGAGAAAGATACTCCAGGATGTGCTGTATTTGAGGTACATTGATGAGTCTGGTCTTGTTACAATGTTCTGGAGGTGTGTTTGTGTATGTGTGTGTATGTGTGTAGGGGCCAGGAGGATGGCTGGGGCTGGAGGTCAGGAAGTAAAAACTAAAGAGAGAGCTCATTGTGGAAAGACAGGTTAGCACTATATTGGGAAAGGCATCAAATGCTGTGCTAAGGAGTTAAGACTTCCTATGGAAGGTAATGGGAAACTGTGGATTGTATTAAGGAGGCATTTGGGGAAACATGAATTTCTGAAAATCCTTCTGGCCAATGCATGAAGAATGAGTTGAAAGGTAGTCAGGGGCCTGTGTAAAAGTCTTGTAAGAGCTGCATGAGGACTGAACCACTGTAGAGACAGTGGAAATGGCTGCAAAGGGATTCATTTGAGAAAACTTTTGAAGGCAGAACCTGATGTCAATTAGAAGAAGTAATTTTGGTTAAAGTGGGAGGAAGTGAAACAGGAGTATTTCTGTTTGTCTCTATTTTATACTTAGTACATTCTCCCTTGTGTCAGAGACTGCTCCATGCCTCCTGTGTTCCCTTTGAATTGGAGGTTCATTGAGGGCAGAGTTGGAGTTTTTATCTCTGTGTCCCCCCGCCCCCAGCCTTCAGCACAGGACTCTGAGCAGGTGAATGCAGTATATAAATATTTGTGGCTCCAAAGTGTCCCCAGAGAGACAGGCTGTGCCATGCAAATCACATGACAGAGGTTCACTTGCTAGTGGGTGTGATGCCTGGCACCTGAAGTGAAACTATGTGGCGTGCACATGTGGGAACCTGCCTGGGGAGACCCCCCGACATCCATGAGCTGTCACCTCATCAGCACCACCTGCACTGCTGAGGGAGCCCTGATCAGGAACGGGGGGATGGGGTGCAGCTGGGCAGTCCTGCCACTCTTCATGTCCTGGGCTGGGGAAGCTCACTTCAGGTCAAAGAGAGGCTGTCCTGGGCTGGGGAAGCTCACTTCAGGTCAAAGAGAGGCTGGCCAGGATGACAGCTGTGTGGGAAACACAGGGTCTGGCCTAGGAATCACCACCCAAGGCCACCACAGGAACCCAAAAGCATGCAGAAGTCATCACTGGTTATAGGTTCCAATAACCTATAACCCACAGTAGTGTCTGGCAGGGTGAGGGGTGTGGAGTAAATATTCTCTTCTTTTATATTTGATTTATTTATCTTTTTTTTTTCTTTTTTCAAAAAGTTAATGCATGTTCATTGTAGAAAATTTGAAAATACAAATAAAGAAAAAGATACCTTAAAGTACCCATTGTCCCACCAAAGATTATCAGTGCCAAATCTTCATTGACCGTAAGGCAGCATGTCCTGTGTTACCAAATATATGGTACTTTATATTTCCTCAGTTAATCACTCAGGTCCTCAACTCTCTTTATTCGCAGGAAGTCCAGGGTCTCATCCCTTTTCCACCATCTGGGAACACCAGGAGTTCACTCAGTTCAAAAGGGGCCAAACCAGCTCTCAAACACCAAGGGGAGACAAGGCAATGTCTGATCAATCTGGCACTGCTTGTATTTCTTGCTGTCACATGGTGTCACTGTTGAAAACTTTTCCTGGGAGGTCTGATATTTATTCACCAATCCCATGATGTCTTTGCAGGTCTAGAATCTTGTCACTACCCTTGAGGGTTCTCATGTCCAAGGTCCAAGGTTACAGTTTCCTAAGTTCACACTCACTCAGTCACTGCTCACAAAGTACCACCATGGGCCCTGGTGGCTGCAGAGTGCGGGTCATCCAGCCTCAGCCCGTGCTATCCCAGAACTAGCTCAGCCCCATGAACCTCAGACTCCATCATGAGCTGGGTCCCCAGCACAGCATCCCTGTGCCCTTTTGTCTTTGGGGTTTTGAGAATCTTCCTCTGACAACAAAACATGGTCTGAACTACTCCAGTTTCCCTACTCTTGAATCTTGGGGAACAAAGCTTAAGAATCCAGATTGCTTTCTTCTGGGATGACCTTTGTTTCCTCAGGCAAATTGGTCCTCTTCCCCAGCTCTGCAAATCCAGGAATATTTGTCAGGCTACAAAATGTTTCATTACATCATTCTCTAAGGTGCGTGTCACAAGACAAAGATTCCTCCAAGATGGCAAACAGGACAAACTCATACATAGTTGTACAACTGGTTGGAAAATTTCCCTGGACAAGAAGTAAGAGATAGCTTTGGCACATAGTTACATGGAATTTTCCTTTTGTGTCAAAAGAAATTCATTAGTCTCCTTATCCTAGTGCGGCCCTAGTGATTCGGCCCTCTCTGCACTCAGGGTTGGCATGCCAAGCATTGCTTCCTGAGGTATTGATCAAGTACCCAGCTCTTTCAATCATCAATTTAAAAAATGGAAAAGCTTCCAAATCTCACAGCTGAGGACTTGCTCTAAATCATAATTGGCAGGTGTGATTGAGATACTCTACCTTCAAAATATATCCCTGTCTTATCGCTTCTTATCACCCAGCTTCAGGCCACTCTCATCACTCATCTGGACAATTACAGTGACCCTCCAATCAATTTCTCCACTTCCACACTTTCCCTTCTAAAGTCTGTTTTCACTCAGGGGGCAGAGTGAACTCTCCTGCTCAAAGTCCTCCAATGCCTTCCTACACCACGCTAGAATAAAGTCCACACTCTCCATCTTGATGGGAGGGCCCTCTGTGACACGACCCCTGCACGTGTCTCCACTATCACCCCTCCCTCGCTTCACTCCAGCCACTCTGCCCTTTTTGCCCTTCTTTGAATGACTCAAGCCTGTTTCTTCCTCAGAGCCTTTGCACATGCTTTTCCCTCTTCCTGGAACATTCTTCTTCCATGTCCCTACATAGACCAACCCTTCGATTCATTCAAGACGTTGCTTGTAAGTCACTCACTTTTTCAGAGAGGACTTTAAAAATAGACACGTCTCCTTCCTCCAAATGCTGCCTTATTCCCTGAATCATACTTTATTTTTCTTCATAATTCTTACCACTACCCCCAAATTTTCTAATTTATTGACTTGTTTCCTTATTTCTTGTCTGTCTTCTTGGCATTAAGTTGCAGTTCCTTGAAAACAGAGCCATGTATGGTCATGTGTAGTAGCCATGGGGCCTGGAACTGTGCCCAGCACAATTAGATGCTTAATGAATGAGAACTGCACGAATGTATGTATGGGGCTGTTCCTCAAATTTATGGTGCTGTCTCCCTAATTTGGAGATGGAATACAGTAGTGAAATGGCTTTCTTTGACATGGAATCATTAGTCTCCCCATTACAGGATGTTTCTTGGCTACCTTCGGAAGTTCTTAGCGGTGTCAGTATAAAGGACATTGAACATAGGCACAGGCACACACACATACACAGCAGTAATGAAATAGGCAGTCAGAAACATAATTAGACTTTCTTTCCTGAAATCTGAAACCATAGTTTGGGGCAAGCTCTACCTTTGGGCATTCCTTTTGGCCCTGCAAGGAATGGGTCACTCTCTGTCACTGCACGGGCAGATTCTTCAGGAGGAATTTGTCTGTGAGGAAGCAGTATTGATTCTGAGTGACCCATCTCCCTTTGTGGAGCCTTCTGAAGGCCTCCAATCTTTTGGGTTAAAACCATAAATGGTAAGGAATTTGGGTAGGGGTTGGCTGGATAGGTCTGTTCCTTAGGACACTGGCTGGAGTCATTCACTCACCTGCATTCAGCTGGTGCCTAAAATGGGCTGGAAGGTCCAAGAAGTTTTCACTTACATGACTGGTTCCTTGATGCTTCCCTGTGAGGTTTTCTCTTTCCTCATGGCTAATTGGGCTTCCTCAGGGCATGGTGGTCTCAGGTTTTTGGATGTCTTACACTGGAGCTGACTTACAAGGGGAGCAGCAGTCCAAGCCCTGAGTGCTAATCTTGACTCTATTGCTATTAGCTTTGTGACACTGGGCAAATTATTTCAATTCTCCAAGATTAAACTTTCTTGTCTGTAACATGGGGATAATAATACATATTTCTGAGAGTGGTTGTGAGGGTTTAAAGTGATAAATGTGTAATAGGAGAATGGAATCCCAGAACCTCATGAACTTGGAGTTTGCTAGGGTCACAGGGAGAATAACTTTTCTATTCCCTTCCTTTCCACTTAAAAGACCTATTCATGGGAGAGGAGTCCCTGACCAAAAATGCGATCTGGGGCACCTTCAAGGAAAGTTACAATTTCAAAGCTTCTTCTGGTTCTTTGTGGTGTTTGGGGTGGAACCCAAAGTTGTAACTCACATTAGAGGGTCTTTTGTGGTTGTTGAAGGCAAAGCCCGGGGAGGTAAGGTGGGACAAAGGGGACATAAAAGTACTCTACATAATAAAGTAACAGAAAATGACAGTTTTCTTGCCCTGGAACTCAACAGAGAGAAGATGGGAGAAAGCTCATGATAGGAGGTTGAGATCCCAGTTACCTGACAACCATGGGCCTGGGCTCAAGAAAACGGGAGAGGGTTGGCAAGTCAGTCTGTGCCCTGATGTATTACACTTCAGTCTGTTTCCTTCTCTGTAATTACCTCCATGGTCACCACATTTTGAGGAAAGGTTTTGTGTTGGTGCTGCATGGAAGCTAGGAAGAAGGGGCCATACCCAAATTTCAGTGGAAGAGGGGAGAAGACGGTATTTCAGGAGGGAGATGGTGAGAGGGGGTAAGAAATGAGCTGACAGCAGGAGTTTGAAGAATAGTTGAGCTCACCTTAGAAATTCTTAGAAATACCAGAAAGATATTAGACTTCTCTAATTTAGTATGTTGGGGGTAGCTCAGGTTATTTTATTGGGGGAGGCTGACTCCAGGAGGCTGGAACAGTTGGGGGAATTCTGGTTATTTTTGTAAGGAACTTGCCCCATACAGGCTTGCCTTAACTGGTACTTCTCTTATTATTCAGAGGTTAAGCAATGTCCCCAGGGAAACAAAGCTTGGCACGGCAACTGGCATTCAGGCACAGGTTTGTCTGAATCTAAAGTCTTCACTTTTCCCACTGTGCCACATTTCCTTCAAATACTGTGTATTCACTACTAATTCTTTTCAGAGCTTTAGAGCCAAATAAAAGACCAGGTGGCAGCTTGGAGCCATGTTAAATGGTGACTTACCCTAGGTCACCCGAGGCAGGCAAGGCAGAGATATTTTGAGGGCTGCCTGGGGATTGCCCAAGTACAGTGTCCCTTGGTTATTTTGGGGTCAAGTCTCCAGGGATTATCAGGCTCTAAAGTCCTTCTCTGCTCCAGCTCTTTTAAAATCTTGTTTATATGCAAATCATACTCTACCCTTAGCTCAGGTTCTATCATCTGCCAAGTAAATAGTGACCATAATGAGAAAAGAAACCAGAACTGCAAATGAAGAAAGGCAAAGTGTAAGTAAGCAGGAGCTAGCTTAGTGAAATATATAATTCCTACTCAGCCACATTGTCTCATTTCTAAATTTACACTTTTATTTTTTATTTACTCTTGCATAAGAAGCATTCTTTGCATTAGTAATGACACTGTTAATGTTTTATAGGGTGTAGAGGTCATATTGCATTGAAATCCTCCTTCAGTGGATGGAGGACTCTTAGACTTATTTAAATGTATACTGAGTTTGAATCAGATTGTCATCTGTCCCTCCTGGGGGCTTGAGAATTTGGAGGGGGTGGGGTTTTGTTGGGGACTTCTGTCCCTCCTTTCATTGTTAACAAATGTGCCTCAACATCCCCAAGAGGTTTCAGAAGTCTCCTTCACCCTCCTTTTCTTAACTGAGACCTGGATCTCCTCAAAGTCTCAGACTCCTCTGCAGTCCTCAGCAATAGAGGCTACACATTCTTCTACATTCCATGCAGCAGCTGCCGAGACAGAAGTTGCCGTTCTTCTGGCTCCAACCTCCCCTTCCAGACCAGTGCTCATCAGCCGTCAGGTAGAAGCTCTTTTATTTTCCAGGCCATATAACCCAGTTATATCACATTGTCCTCCTGATAACTGACACCTGCCTATCTCCTGGCAAGCTGCCTTCTTCCAGTGATGATCGGGGGATGGCTCATAGTCATTATTCATTATCCCCATCTATTTTAAACAGAGTCTTAGGATATTTTAACATTTCTGTGGACATTCAATCCAAAAACCCAGTCTCCAAGCTCTTGGACGTCATTAGCTACAATGTCCTTCATTTCACTCCTCTACAACCAACCTCTATGTGGGCAACACCATAAATGAGATCATCATCTGGACATACTTGATCTCAAAAATATTACACTCTAGTATCCTGCTCTGACCACAATTTCCTGTCCTCACAATGTCTTTCCCATTATACTTGCACCTTGACCTCATATTCATGCCTTATCCTTTGATCACTCCTTTCTGACTCCACTTTCCTCCCAGATCCAACCTGGACCTCATGGATTATACAGAGATCTGGACCACTCTTTCACAAGTGTCTTTCATCCTTTATATTTCTACTTCTTTCTACTTCTTATGATCTCAATCTAGAATCAACATTACTATTGATCTCTTTTGCTCCTGCACCTGAATAGGGCAATATACTGAAAACATAATCCTAGAGTGGTACAGGTTGGCATGTTGACAAGTTCATGTGTCCCATCTCAGTAACCCCCTTTCCCCATTTCCTTCCATAACTTTCAAACCTTATTTATTTCTTCAAATCTCATATTCAATCCCTCTCCCTTCATTCTCAGTGGGCAATCAAGAAAATCAAGAAAATTAAGAATAATTTCTGCCCAAACTTTTCCACATTTACCCCCACTGTGGCAGATATTTTTGGTTACCTACTTAACAGCCATGCCCGTTCATTCTTCCTTGGAAAAACAATCCTAATTTGGTTAAGGTCCTGATAGCGATAGTCTTCAGGGAGGCTTGGATCTTGCCTAGCACCAGTGGATGAATCATAATGAGCCTAACCCAATTATGACTGTTTCATTTGCCTTGTCAGTAACTGGTTTAACCACGTGAAAAAATTCTGGCCATTGAACGGACATCTGTAGAGGGGCTTTTGGAAAGTTTTTCTTCCTTTCAAACTGGGGCCCAATGAAGAGCTCTCTTCTCCTGGCCTTTGGATATTGTTCTGTGTGTAGCCTGGGGCTACTGCAGTGATCTTTTGACCACAGGGAGATTAGCTGACATGCCGAGGGTGCCAGAGCCAAAACATGGAAAGAACCTGGGTCCTCGATGCCATTGTTAAGCCTCTGAATTAGCCTACCTTGTAACCATCCCACACTTTTGACTTCTTGATATGTAAGATAAAGTTTCCTTGTTTAAGCTTCTTTTGGTTGGACTTTCTGTTACTGCAGCCAAAAGCATTCTAAATGTTATACTAAACTTATCTTCCAGTCCCAGAAGGTGAGGTCCTCTCTTTGGGGTCAAGCCCTTCACCTGTGCTTTTGGTCCTGTTGTTTTCTACCTCCTCTGCAACTTTGTTACATGATTTGCTACCCCTCCACCCTATACTTTCTACTTCTCCTTCTATAAGTATATTAAATTTCTTAAGTTGCCTCCACTGTTAAAAGCATCCTTTGACTCCATATCTTCCTCTAGCTCTCAACAAACCTGTCTTCTCCCCTTCCAATGCAAACTTGCAGAATGAACTGTACTTTCTGTTTTCGCTTCTTCACTTCCCATTTACTTTTTAAGTCACTCAATTTGGCTTCTGGCTCCACCATTCCATTAAAATGATTCAAATTAAAATTACCACTGATCTCCTAACTACTATATCCAATAGAATGTTTAAGGTCTTACTTTTTTGCTGTACCTCTGTTTCATTTAATGCAGGCTATTGACTCTTTACTGCCTTGGCTTTCATGCAGTCATATTCTCCTGGATCTCTTTATCTCTATGACCCTTCCTCTAGGTCTCTTGTGGTTGGACACTCCTCTCTCTTCTTGCCCCTTACATTTTGTTGCTCCTCAAGTTTCCACCATTGGCTCAGCTCTTTTTTCATTCTACATATTCTCTCTGAGTTAGTGCATCCACTTTTATAGTTTAAATCATCATCTTGCTGTTGCTGACTCCAAAATCTCAGACTCCTTGTACGAATTTGAGACTCTTCTGTTGAATGACTTTCTAGATGTCTATACCAGGATGTCGCTCAGCCTCCTCATACATAACATGGCTAAGTTTAACTCATTATCTTCCTCAGCAAACTTCCTTTCTCCTGTATTCTCTTACTAGGTTGGTGACCCATTCATCTACTAATGACTTAAACAAGACACTTGAGGGCCATCCTGAACATTCCCCTTTCTTCCCGTCTCCTCATTCAATCTATGACAAAATACAATTGGCTTTGTCTTCCACATACCTCTCAATTCTATTCTTGCCTCTCCACTCCCACAGTCACCCCTCCCTTAACCACAGTAATGGCCTCCTAATTGCACTCCCTATCTCCATTCTCCAACTTATGTCCCACACAGCCTGCAGAGGGTTGCATCTTCACTGCACATTTGACTATGACACTCACCTTGATTGCATTCTTTTCATGGCTCCCCAGTTTTTATTTACAATAAAAGCAAAGTGCATGTTCCTGAACATGGCATACATGGTTCTTCATGATTGTCTCCTGTTGTTTCTCTGGGTTTATCTCCTGGCATCCCACCTCACAATTTATTCTCCAGCAGCAAGGGGATGCTTTATTTTCTTTTGCATGCGTGCGTGCACATGCACACACACACACACACACACACACACACACACACACACGCACTGCCTAGCTAATTCTTTGAGTTGGATTCCATTTCTTAATTCTACCACAAGATTGCCATTTCAACCACAGGTTAATGTATTGCATTATAATGTTCTGTTTTGTGACCATTTAGAACCGTATTATTCATTTCTGGACTGCCAGTAACTAGCCCCTAGTAGGAATTCCTTAATATTTGTTGAACAAATGAATGAAAAAATAAACAATATAAGCTCTGATGAGTTCAGTTTCTTGGATCTAAGAATTGCCTGTAAGATTGGACCCTGCTATAAGTTCAACTCAGGGCTTGAAGTGTGAACTAAGATCTAAGCCTACATATAGCTCTGAAAGCACCTTGTCACTAGTCCCATATTTCTCCTCTTTTTGTAATTCTCAAATTATTTTATCAGTCTTCTGGTTTTAGAACAATAGAAGGGTTTCTCCATAGGTCTGCATGCAGGAAATAGTGGAAGCAACTTATGATTCATTCATTATTTGAATAAAATTATAATGTGTATGAATAAAATTTTATGTTTACTTTCAGACTGCTATAGAGGATATTGTTTCCTGATTACCTTTGTCTTTTCTAAACTTCCTTATTTACCCATTCTCATTGCCTCAGAATTGCAAAGTAAGAAGAGATCCCTCATCAAGGGAAGGCAATTCTTGGAGCTGGAGGATATGGAGGGACAAAGCAGTGGACACTGCAAACTTTGCTAATTTCTAGATTTTACAGAGCAATGCATTAGGATAGGAGTCTTTTCCAGTTTAAAAACATTCCTTTCTCTGTGACTCCTCTTCTCCTCTTCCTACCACCTCCCCATTTCTCCAGTAAATACCTGGGATCACTCTATCCTCTTCAACATATGTGAAAAAAAATCGTAGCAAGATTAGTCCTGGAAAATTGTGTAATCTATGGAATTACACACCTTGTCTCATGTCCCTTCCTCCTGCAACACAAAAAGAGAAGGTAGGCCTTTCTATCAGTGAATTAGGGTCAATTTTTCAGGTCAGCAAGAGGGAAATGTATGGGGTAGGCAGTCCTTTTGTTGTTTAATGCCTTCGGACCACACTAGAGAGAGAGTTGTCTATAGAACCTTCTTACAAGTATAGGGAAACATTTGTCTTTGAGCAGTATGTTTTAAGAGTCTTCAGACTCATATATTCCTTAGCTTCTTCCAAACACAAAGAAAACAGAGGGACAGGAGGTGATAATGATAAAATTATATGCTTTTCATTGTTTCCCAAGAACTTCCAAGTATAGGTAGCTCCAGAGGTTAAGGGAAAATTCTAAACTGGGGATTACCTTGAGTAAGGACAAGGACACTAGGGACACTTGCTACTAAGTGACACACTCTATTCTTCTTCTTGTCATTTGCTGCAACCACATCAATCATGACCACATCTTTCCAGATCAGGGAGGGCCTCGGGGTCATCCAAAGATGTTCCCATACATGCTCACACATGCTTTGTCAGATGGCCTGAGTGTGACTGTGAGCCATCCAAGTGCTTTTTTCCTTACTGTTAGGGGATTGAAATGGAAAATCTCAAGAATGCACTGCAGCGGGGTCTAGGGCTCTTAGGCCAGATTCTCTTAGTTGCCTGTTACAGGATAAAGGAATTGGAAGAATGTTAATGCAGGCTCCATGGGTAGATGCAATGAACAGGTGAGGGGACTTACAGATATGTGGATCTGTATATTTCAGGATGGGGGGTAGTGGGGGGTGGAGTGATAGGTCCAAAAAGCGTATTTCCCTTCTTTCCCCTTCCTTGCTTCAATCTGCTCGGGAGGTACCAGAAATCTCAAAGGGTGAAAACATGGCAGTATATTTTGTCCAAGAAAACCTTATTCTGCTTTTGAGTTTAGGAAGATATGATCCAAAAACCAGATAATCTTATAAAACTGTTCAAAATACGTATGAGCCATAAAGTATAACCCACTAAATCCTTCACTTAGTTAATTCCCCAATTCATTTTACAAAGTAATGATAATTTTAATCCCCAAATCTAAAACAAAAACTAAAATAAAAAAGAAAACTTTAGACAATTTTCATTTATAGAAATAGGTATTGTAATTCTAAATAAAATAGTAGATAGAGAGACTAGTTGTTAACCAAGCTGAGGGAGTCCTAAAAGGAGGAAAAGAGACGAATAGAAAGACATTAAAAATAAGCTCCAATTCACGTCATTATTTGGACTAGGGCAGATCCTGGCAAGAAAATTGAAACAAGAAATGAAAGATGAGAAGGCTGCAGAAAACTATAAAGCTATGCTATCAAATAATAGATAATAGTGGGTAAGAGAGAAGTTAATTGAAAGTCAAATACTGGTATGCCATTATGTCAGTGCTTACTAAATTATATGGAAATGAAATCTGGGTAAACTAGCTAAGTATAAAAATGAATCAATGGTATTTAAGAGTCTGCATGGTATCTTGAAGATGATTGTATAGCAATGCAGCTTACAAGGGGTGAGACTGTGATTTGTGAAAGCCTTGTGAATCTAAGTCCTTTTATCTGGTCTATGGATGGATGAGTAGAAAAATGCAGACAAAAAACAAAATGAAAAATAGGGTGGGGGGGTGATTTGGGTGTTCTTTTTTGCTTTTATTTTTTATTCTTATTTTCACCTTTTCTGGTACAAGGAAAATGTTCAAAAAATAGATTGGGGTGATGAATGCACAACTATATGATGGTACTGTGAACAATTGATTGTACATTTTGGATGATTGTATAGTATGTGAATATATCTCAATAAAATTGAATAAAAAAAGATGGTATAGTTTGTTATCAAGAGACGTGGTATACACACACAGACACACACATGCATACACACGCATATCTATAGATTTATTATAAGAATCGGCTCATGTGACCATGGGGGCTTGCAAGTCTGAATTCAGTAGGGCAGTCTGCAGGCAGGAAACTCTGATAAAGGTGCCTGTGCCAGTTTGAATGTATTGTGTCCCCCAAACGCCATTATCTTTGATGTAATCTTGTGTGGGCAGATTATCAGTTTTGATTAGATTTCTTTGAGTGTTTCTTTGGAGATGTGCCCCACCCAACTGTAGGTGATAACTCTGATAAGATAATTTCCATGGAGGTGTGGCCCCACCCATTCGGGTGGGCCTTGATCAGTGGGACCATATAAATAAGCTCATGGGCAGAGGGAACTCAGTGCAGCTGAGAGTGATGTTTTGAAGAGGAGCTACAGCCAAGATGAATGCTGTGAAGAAAGCACAGGAGCTGCAGATGAGAGACAGTGAAAACGGCCGTTGAAAGCAGACTCATGCTCTGGAGAAGCTGAGAGAGGACAAATATCCCAAGTGCAAGTAAGAGTGACATTTTTGAGGAACTGCAGCCTAGAGAGGAACATCCTGGGAGAAAGCCATTTTGAAACCAGAACTCTGGAGCAGACAGCAGCCACGTGCCTTCCCAGCTAACAGAGGTTTTCCAGACGCCATTGGCCATCCTCCAGTGAAGATACCTGATAGATGATGACTTACCTTGGACACTTATGGCCTTAAGACTGTAACTGTGTAACCAAATTTTATAAAAGCTAATCCGTCTCTGGTGTTTTGCATCCCAGCAGCATTAGCAAACTAGAACAGTGACGTTGAAGTGCTTGGTACAAATCTCCAGGGGGAGCCTGCTGGCTGGAAATTCCAGCAAGAGCCAATGTTGAAGTTGAGGGAGAAATTCTCCTTCCAGGCTCTGAACCCTCAGTTCTGGCTTTTGAGACCTCCAACTGATTGGATGAGGAGATTACTCACATCGCAGAGGGCAATCTCCTTTATTGGTTGTATTTGCAATCAATTGATTGATGATGGAGTCAACTGATTACAAATGTAAATCTCATAAACAAAATACCTTCACCATAGCAAGTAGGCCATGTTTAACCAAACAACTGGACACCTTAACCTAGCCAACTTGGCACATGAAATTAACCATCACTCTGGTTCTAGACTAGTTCAGTCACTAATTTGCTGTAAGATCTTAGAGAAGCCACTTAATTTCTCTGTGAAATGAGGAGAATGGTCTACATCAGAGCTGCTCAAACTTTAATATGTGCATGAATCACCTAGAGATCTTGTAAAATGTGGATTCCAATTGAGTAGTCTAGGATGGCCTGAGATTCTGGATTTCTAATAAGCGTTCAAGGTGATGTCAGCGCTGCCAGTCTGCAGACAACACTTTGAATAGCAAGGATCTAGATGATCTCTCTGTCTCTCCCACAGGGATCCAGTTAAAAACTTTCTGTACCATAGGAATAAACTTAAAGGAATCATAAAAACTACTGTAGTAAATAAGGAAAAATTGAGATGCATGGACACATCAGTAGGATTGACTTAGCAGTGAATTTTTTTCCTGCACCCTTAATGTTTCTTTTTTAAATGCAATTTTATTGAGATATATTCACATACCAGATACTCATCCAAAGTGTACAATCAGTGGTTCATGGTATCATCATGTAGTTGTGCATTCATCAACACAATTAATTTTTGAACATTTTCGTTATTCAAAAAAAATCAAAATACAAATAAAAATAAAAAAGAACACCCAAAACATCCCATACCCCTAATCCCCCTATTATTTATTTATTTATTTTGTCTTCATTTTGTTATTCATCTGTCCATACACTGGATAAAGGGAATGTCAGTCACAAGGTTTTCACAATCACACTGTCACACAATGTAAGCTACATAGTTATACACTCATCAAGGCTACTGGGTTGCATTTCAACAGTTTCAGGTATTTCCTTCTAGCTATTTGAACACACTAAAAACTAAAAAGGTATATCTATATAATGCATAAGAATAACCTCCAGAATGACCTCTGGACTCCATTTGAAATCTCTCAGCCACTGAAACTTTATTTTGTTTAATTTTGCTTCCCCCTTTTGGTCAGGAAGCTTTCTCAATCCCACAATGGCAGGTCCAGATTCATCTCCGGGAGTCATATCCTGCATTGCCAGGGAGATTTACACCCCTGGGAGTCACGTCCCATGTAGGGGGGAGGGCAGTGAGTTTATCCCTAGCAGTGAAGTTGATGCAGTAAGGTGAGCAAGCCAAACCCAGTTAAAATCAGGAAACAAATCAAATCTCAGTGCAAAGGATATGACTAGAGAGGGAAGGGAGATGGAGAAAGATGCCTAGGAACCTTGTAAGTGGTGGAAGCATTTGATTGAAGCTTACCTCCCATCAAAGGACCAAAAGAGGCTGGGGCACACCCTGGCAGCTTCCTCTGGGTGTCCTGGGCTTCACTGGAGGGCACATTGTCATTACGAATCCTGACACTCCCCATCTTCATCACTTAGCTTCTCTAAAATGCAACGCAGATAATGGGTTCACAAATGTACACTGTGGTGCATTCTGAAGAGGTCCTCAGCATCCTAGTTGTGAGGATCCACAACACAGGACTCAGGTTTGTCTAAGAAGCGGAGAGGGGAAAGACAGAGTGAGGAGGACCCAGTAGGATTAGCACTCCTTTCAAAACCAGAAATCTTCCCTATTGCATTTATTCATTGGAACACTGACTTCAATTTAATGGCAATAATGATTTAGTAATGGCAATAACTATATTAAGAAAAATTCTGTGAGGTAGATAAGGTGGGCATTGTTAGCTAATGTAAAAAAAGAAGAAACCAATACCAGGCAGGTTAAACTCACCCAGCTAGGTTAGTGTCAGAGGTAGGATTAGAACTCAGGTGTCTGCACCCCCCAAGTTAGTGATGTTCCCTGTACAGTGTTGGTACCTAGACCACCCATATTGACTTGACTTTCTTTTTCTCTCATACACCACTAACTTTAGATCTGTTATAGTCAAATAATTACTAGAAGCTTTGCTTCATAATTTGATGGCAAACTGTTTAGGAACTCAATGGCCTGCATGTTGGTGGGAATGTCAGTCATTGTTGGTCGCCGATCCTATAGCACTTGCCTTTCTTCTTTGCCGAAAAATTCTATTTATCTTCCTCTGAGAAGCTTTATTCCTGAGCAGAGACTGGACCCTTTCCAGCCTTAGGACACCAAATCCCAATTGTGCTAAGCTACTCCAGGTGGTTTCATTCCCTTTGCCACGTGATTGCTGAGTAAGGGCGTGTGATGGAGCTGTGGCCAGTGAGACATGAAGGGAGGTCTCCAGGAGCTTGTGGAAGCATTGTCTTTGCTTTAAAAAAGGGACACAGTGCAGAAATGTTCCTTATTCTGCTTCTAGACTTTGTTGCCTGCAGAGTATATCTGGAACTGTGGCAGCGTCTTAGAACCACAAGGGGTTTATTTGACACAATGAGGTCAGTAGAAAAGAAAAATGGAAAGAACCTGTGTCCTTAAAGATGTCATTGAGCCACTGAATCAACCAATGCCAGTTCTGTCCTTTCTTTGGACCTTTCATTGGGATTTCTTTTACTGGGAGACAAATGCATCCCAGTGGATGCTGAGTGACTGGAATTAGCTCTGTAAACAACCAGAGTTGGAGTCTCAGCTGTATTACCAACTAGCTTTATGACCTTGGGCAATTCATTTCATCTCCAAGAGCTTAACTCCTTATGAAAATGGAGGTAATAAAATACCTGCTTCACAAGGTGAAAGTTCTAACATAAGTTGTGAAAACATCTGAAAATTGTTGTTGTCATTATTATAATTGTTACTGTTATTATATTAATATTATATGAGATATAATAATAACAGTGTCCTGACCTGGCTTCTCATAATCAGTGTACAGTGGGCATGCTTTAAAGTCTGTCTAAGTTTTTAGGAAACCCACTGCATCCTGGAACATTTGTTCCTTCCCTTTTTCCTCAGGACATGAGAGGAAAAAGCCAGGCTGGTTAGAGTTTGGATTGGGGAGTTCTTTAATGGAACATGAAACAACATCTCATGACAAGCAGAAGATGGCTCATCCCTCTGCTTTGGGGGCTAATGTTCCATGAGAGTGTTTCCAGCAATTTCAGTGCATTGGTGGGGCTGCATCACACACAAGGCAATTTTTCTTTCCACTTTTCTTTGCATTGAGAAGTGAGAGCTCCACAAGTTTCAGGTGAAAGATTGTGTCTCTGATGTACTGAAAATAAAGAAATCTGGGAGCCTGACTGCACTTTATTAGTGAGACGACTAGTTCCTCAAAGTGTCCTTCCATTCTATTTTTCCTGTCCTCACTTCCCACCCCCCAAACCACTCCTTAAGCAACCCCCAAACACTGCAGGATTTTCTTGGTTTGCAGGAAAATCCATTTTGTTAAAAGAGTAAGGTCCAGAGAAGTGGTGTGTGTGTGTGTGGGGGGGGGGGTACTGCCTCTTATTTCTCACTAAAAATAAGAATGTTGTGATTCTGATGAGATTCTGATTAGTTTGCCACCTTGGAGGAGACTCTCAGGCTGTTTGTTGAAGCTCTAGAGAGGAGAAGCATTTTGCTCAGACTACATAATGAATAGAGGGAACCCATGGGATCCTTGTTTGGCCCAATTCCAGCACAGAGGCCACTATTTTTTTTTTTAATGGAAGGTCAAGAAACGAGGAGCTGAACCTATGGACATCTGCCTGGTGTAAAATTTCCAAACTGGTCTTTCTCCTTTGGAGGTTCAGTTTCAAATTTAATTAGCTAACTAATTACCATAAATTATCATAATTAATTGATGAATGCTAAAGTGCTTTGAGTATATAAAGCATCATGCATAGTCTGTAGGGCAGTTAAGGTCTGGGATAACTTTGAGGAATAAGACATTAATAATAATAATAACAACAACTGTTATTTTAGAAAATGGTTTGTACTGAAGCCTTCTAGTGGTCTGGAACACTGTCTTAGGGGAGTATCCCATACAATCTCTCCTTTCCCACATAGTTAAAAGACCTCTCCGTTTGCCAGAGGCATCCCTGGAGGAATAAGACCTTGTGAGGGACCTCTACGTCTATCTTCACAGGCCAGAGGGAAGACAGACAAGAGGGTAGGCAGTTATCCCGGAAGGTAAGTGCTGTGGTAGGGGGTATACAGAGAGCTGCAGGAAGGCAGAGGGGAGTCTGGGAGGCATCCTGGTGGAGGTCAAAGCCCCTGGGGAAGGATGAACAGAAGTTCCTCTGGCAGAGATGGGGGCAGCGAGTAAGAATGGCATCTAGGCAGAGCGAGAAGCCTCTGCAAATGTGTTCCTGTGTGCATGTGAATGGGTGTGTGTGAGTGAAAGTGAGAGGGAGGGAGGAGAGAGAGGGAGAATGAGTAGTGCCTTTGGGGAACTGCAAGTAGAGTGTGTGTTTTGTTTGGTAGGAAAGCAAGATATGTGTTTAAAAGGCCAGAGGACTTCTGTTTAAAGAAGATAAATTGAACACATGTAGTTATATGTCCTCCCTGACAAAACTCTACTAAAGGGACAATACTGGTATTTTTATGAAGACATAAACCAAAGAACTGAAGAAAAGACAACAGTACCATAATTTTAGAGCTGGGCAGTAGATGGAAGAGTGGCAATTGATTAAGCAGATTGGAAAGAGCTGGATTATAATCCTAGGTAAGCAATGGGAAAAATCAAGCAGGAAGCAGATTTGAACCAGAGATTGCCCCCAAAAGGCTAAGAATTAGAGGTTATAGACACCCTGGGAATAGAGATAAAGGCAGATCTGAAACCAGGAGGCCTGGTTTGAATTCTTTTAAAGAAAAAGTTGGATCCCCAAATCATTTCCCCATATGTACTGGCAGATGATTGCCCATTTCCACTTTGGCAGAGGCTGCAAGCTTATTCTTTTGAAAGAGTAGAATAGAAACCTTGTAGAGTTAATTATGGGGATACAATACTGAAACTATGGTGATCTAGTGAATGCTTACATACTGAGATTGAGATACCTCCAGTCAGAATTTTGAAGCCAGATATACATCCTTCAGGAAGGAGATAGGAAGAACGTTCTCTGGAAATTTGACCAACTCAAGAAAAATGGCCTAAGGGTCTTGCTATCCGGGCTTCCCTAGTGATCCCAGTGACAGGACTCAACAATGAAGACCACAAGTGTACCTGTGGACTCAGAGCTTCCATTTAGCTTACTAGGATGCCAAGCATTATGAAATATCTGAGAAAGCATAAATATGAAAGACAGACACAAACAGAAATAAGCAGCTTAGAAGAGACAGAGACTACAAAGGGAGAGGAAAATAAAGCAAATACTATTTTAATGTCCTTGGAGCAATAAGAGAACATATTGCATCCAAGGAACAGAAATATGATGCTATAAAAATAATATCCAGGAAGCTCTCAGAAATTAAAAATGTGAAAGTAGAAATGAAAATTTCAATAGAAGTGCTGAAAAATAAAGTTAAAAAAACTCTCTCAGAAATAAGAACAAGAAGACAGAGAGAAAATCGGACAGAAAGGATCTTCAAAATTGCCCAACATCTAAAGAACAAAAGTTCCAGAAAGAACGAAGAGATAAAATGAAGGGGAGGAAATTATAAACAAGGAAATCCAGAAAATTTCTCATAACTGAAGGACTTGAATTACCAGTTTCCAGGGTACTGTACAAGGAATGAAAGTAAAACCATACCAAGGCTCATCATTGTGATATCTCAGAATGATAAGAACAAAAATAATAATGTACAATTTTTGAGGGAGAAAAGAAGTGTCATACAAAAGATCAAGAGAAAGAAAAAGCATCAGGCATCTCTTTACCAACACTGGAAGCTGGAAGACAATGGAACAATGCCTCCAAAATACTGAGGTAAAGTGATGCAACTCAGACCTCTATACCAATCAAATTCCTAGTGACAGTAAAATAAAGATATTTTCAGACATGCAAGCTCTCTGAAATTTACTTACCATGCATCATTTTCTAGGAAGCTAATGGAGTGTGTGTTCCATCAAAATGAAGGATGAAATACCATGAAAAGAAACTGTGCAATCCGGGAAACACCAGGGAGAGGAGAGTACATGGTGAACAGAATTACCCAGAGGATTGTCTTGTAGCAGTCCTGGGGGGTAGCCAGCCCACTGTGGAGCAGGTCAGAAGGCTTCAGGATGGTTTCTTAAAGAAAGTGAAATTGATCGAAAGCTTAATACCTCAAGGGTTTAAACGACTGATATAGAATTTGGGGCTGAATTAATGATAAGTACACAGAAAAAGCTAGGGATATGTTCATAGAAATCTAAGCAAATAAACAAACAAACAAAAGACAGCAATTAACTCCAGCAGAAACAGAAAGTTGTTCAGGAAAGGAAGCATCATAGTGTAGTATATAGTTCGGTCAGGAAATATGTTTTTATGTTTATAATAATTTGAACAAAGAATATTTATGTTATCAAAATAAAAAATTGCAAGTAGGATGGAGGGATGGAAAGTGTATATTGGAGGCAGGGATAAGTGAGAGAAAGAACACTCTATTTTCATCTTCCGCAGTGGAAAATTAATAGATTATGCCAAAATATTGAAAAATCAGGAGTTGTGTTCTTTATTAAGATAGGAAACACAGGAGACGAGGAATTAGGTGGAAAGGTAATAAGTTTTATTATTGAAGGGTGATTTTTGAGGTGCCTATAAAACAGGTAAGTGGAGATGTCTAATGGCCAATTGGTTCTTGGCATCTGGCGTCAACCAGCCTCAGTGAGGTTCTTGGAGAGAATTAAGCCATACAGGAAATTATGTGAGTGACTATTTTCTCAATTCTTCTCCAGGATGGTTGATAGCTACTACCATTTTAGATACTTAGGAGAGAAGTGAATTAACTGTATTCAATGAATGCCATAAGGCACTGGGGTTTAATTCCCTTGCAGAAGCAATTAGGAAGGGCTGAGTGACTAGGATGGAAAATAAAGATTCAGAGTCATTGTCAGGGAAGTAGATGAAACTGGAAAAGAGCCAAGGGTAACTCCTAGTGGACACTAACAGGTTATAGGTAAGAGAAAGCTTCAAGGAGATTAAGATGGAGTAATCAGAATTATAATAGGAAAACCAGGAGAATGTGACATCCAGAAGCTAGAGGAGAAGGGCTTTTGAAGGAGGAGGTGCATGGGAGGTGAGAAAAATTGCAGAGAGGTTATGTGAAATAAGGACTATAAGGGAACCATTGCTTTTGCCCATAAGGAAGTTTTTGGTAAACTTAGGGCAGTTTCAGTGGAGTAGGTAGTATTTGGAAGACAGATTGCAGTCTACTTGGAGCCTAGGAATCAATCAGTTCAAACTAGTTATTTCTTACCACCCACCTCTCTAAGCCAAGCTGAAACTCCATTCATGCTCCAAGTCACATCTTCTACAAGGGAGCTCTGTGTTCCCACAGGAGAGCACTTAGACACACAATACTGGTTTTCTACGATGACTTTGTGAGATCATTTCTAGAAATTCATGGGACCTGGCCAATCCTATTATTACATTTTTTAGAGTAGTTGTTTTTACGTGTTTTTTTTTTTTTTTTTTTTTTTTAATGTGCAACCTTAAATGGGATAATGTGCTGAAACTGACCAGGGGAAATGTGTTGGATTACTTTTTCCTTCAAGTGATTTCCCAAAATGAGCCAAGAATTTTTCCACTGAACAAATAAGAGCCTGATTGATTGTAATGTGACTGGGTAGTGTCAATCTATCCCTAGTATGTCTATGGAACAGTATTACTGTTCCAAATATCATTCATTCACTGAAATGTTTGCTACCATTCTCAGTGTTATGAGAAATTAAAATACAAAGATATGCATTGTGCTCCCCAAGACTTATGATAGAGGCAAAGGAATGTTTTGTGTGCCCAGATAGCACTGATGCAAGATGAAAAAGGCTAAGATTTGATACCCAAATCTTATTCTTGTGGAGAGATTTCCATCCAAATCAGCCAGAATGGAAGGACTAAAAGGAAGTGGGGTCTCCTAGAAAGTGTGTTGATTGTTCTGCCTTGAAATTGCCCCTTGTCTGACCTGAGTGTGACCTCAGTCTTTACAGAGCTGCCACAGGTGGTGAACTCTCAGTATTTGGGGTTGCTTCTGGATACAGTAGCTGGGCCACAAGTGCAAAGGGATGGTGAAAAGGAGGCTCCATTTGCAGCTTGTGTTTGGAGTTTGTTACAATGTTCTCGCCCTTATAAAGGAATTGTAAATTAGGGTGCAGGAGTAAGTTAATATTTTTGACCAGCTAGGTGCTCAAAGTGGTGTGGAGAGTCTCAACCATTGTAACTGAGAGGCCCGAGTCTTACTCAAATGTGGCTATGAAATCAAATCAGATGGACAGCGACACTCTAAATCTTAATGCTAAGACGCCATTAATCTTTGACAGGAAGGAAGCCGCCTTGCTTTCAGGAGTTTCTTTCCTCAAATATTTCTATGCCCTCTCTCACAGGTTTTGTATGTGTATCTCAAATACTCCATTGGTCTCCTGGTTTACCCTGGGTGGGTTTATGGGGGGGTGGGGTGGGAGGTGTGGGACCAGCAATGTCTAACAGTTGTAATCAGAGCCTCTGTCTTGACATCCCTGTGCTCTGCTGGTCATGGTTGCCAGGCAACCAACGTAATCATTACACCTCCAGGTTGGCTGCTGGCCTCAGGAACTCTTCACCCTCTGGGTCATCTGGGAAATGCCTTTGTCTTCTGACCAGCTTTTTCAGCGGTGCTAAACCTCCAGTGACACAGTCTCTCTTGCCATCCAGCCCTAGCTTTTCCAGGGGGCACAGCTCATCTAGGAGGGATCTGGCTGGGTGTTGTCAAGCTCCATATCACACTTCCCTGGAACCTCAGCTACTTCAAATCCCAGGCCCACTCCAAAAAGCTTAGTCATTGTCTATTCTACTGTTAGGCTCTAGGTATGTCATGGTTATTACTGGGAAACCATTTTAGTATCTCTGAATATTACCTGATCATGCTCAGGGAAGCCCAAAAACTTCTTGAGAAAGATGTTGCCTAACTTCACACTGAACCAAGCCAGCTGTGTGTGTGTGTGTATGTGTGTATGTGTGTGTTGTGGGGAGGGATGGGGACATTATTATTTAAGGGTGGTGGAAATCAAGGGAAATTCCTTTTAAAATGAAAATGTGTTTAGTGAAGCCCTGAAGGGCTTCTTGGGCTAGGGAGTGGTGAAGCAGACACAAAAAATAATGCAAAAAGTTAAGGTTCAACCTCTCAAACCTGAGCCATTGCCTGTAGTGGCAGCTCCGTAGGTTTGAGTGATCTTGGCTCATTAAACTCGTCGGAGAACTTCAGCTATCTGTGGATTAGCTTCTGAAACTTTTCATATTGTAGTAAAATTTGTGATAGAGGAGATGGACTGGGTATGTTGTGGGGGATGGAAGAATGGAATGAAATTGAATTTGAAGTAAGAAAGTGGGGGGGGGATAAAAAATACTTGAGGGAAAAGAGGGCATTTGCCATTATTTTTGGCTGCCTCCTACCTCCCCCCGCCAACACCCATCTTTTGATCTTTGGGAATTGTCTGTCTTAACAGAGGGCAAAATCTTTCTCTCTGTGTAGATACTTGCTATAAGCTAGATGCTTGCTGTGCCAGCCTTCCTTACAGCTAGATGATAGACATGTGACTAATGATTCATGAATTAGTCTTATCCAGGGTGGATTTTGACTTGGAAGCTCAAAACCCCAAAGAGCAGGAGCTTTACAGAGGCCATCTTGGTGAGGTTAATGGTGGTAGTAGTAGTTAGATCCAGTTCCAGAGTCCGTGATGGAAAATGTTCCATCAGCAGGGGCCAGTGCCCAGTTTCAGTGTTGTCAGTATCACATGCAGTGGAGTCTGTGTCCAGTAGAAAAACAATGGTGTCTTCACACGATCAGTTCTATGAGTGGATTTGGGACGTTTTTCTTGGGTGGGTAACATTTAAGTCTGATTCTGACCCTCCTGGAGACTCCATGAGCAATACAATATCCTTTAATAGATTCCCTTTCTGCCTCAATCAGTAAAGTTGCATCTAAGAACCTTTACAACAAAGTTAACAAACAAAACAAAATCATCAAGATAATTTGCATTACGAAATGCTTGGAAAGGGGAAAAAAGGCACCCATAATCCTATCACTTTAATGCAAAATTGATGACCCCATGTTTCCCTCATGATGATTCCCCAGTGTGTCTCCAAGGAACATCAGGTGTCACGTGGAGAGAAAAGGACTCCATCATTACATAATTTTGGAAATATGCTAAATGTTCTGATACCATCACACAGACTTCTTCAAGTTATAATTTCTCAGAATCTTTATGATGTTGATGCATTTTGAGAAAAATCAAGAAGGGGATAAACAATTACATTTTTTTCTGACAAAATTTCAAGAGATTTTGAGGAACACATGCTGCAAAATACTGTTTAACGCTCTTTTCTCACATGCAAGTGATCTACATAATGATAATCATGGCACACATGCAATTTTGTGCACTGCTTCCCTCTTCTACTAATTTATTACAGGGTATTGAGGCAAGACTGCATGGAAGAAGCTTCTCTTCTTTGTCTCTGGGGGCTCCACGTGTGAGCCTGAGGGGATCCAGCAGGTGGGCAGGTGGGAAACCCTCCCTGAGCTGGCAGACCACGTCTTGGTACTTATTCTCTGCTCATGCGTACTCTGGTAAAAGCATGTTGTCAGGACTTGAAATAGGGTCAGGATCTCCTAATTCTGAAATAAACTCAGTTTATTTGGGCATTTCCAGTTCATTAAATAGAACATCCAATTTCCCAGTCACTGCCCAGGACTGAGGGTAAGAGCTCTCACAGTGACTTGACACAGACCATAAAGGAAGAAAGAAAATCCAATTTTCCTTAAAGGGAGAATCTCAAGCACAACCAATTGCACCAGGGTTTGTCATGCAAATGGACGTAGTGTATTCTTTTTGCCCCCAATTATGCCCAGTGTGGAAAGGGCAAGAGATTTAAGGAGACTTAGAGGAAAGAAAATAATGTATCATCTGTGGAGCACTGACTGTTAAAAGGAGAAAAGAAAACTTTTCACTTCATTTTTTTTTTTTTCACCTGCTGAATTGACTGCAGGAAATGTGACACTAAGTGATACCTATGTCCCAACTGTGCTATGTAACTGTTGGATAGAATATAGTGCTGAAAAAGGCACAGACATGAATTCCCATTTGAATTTATGATCAGTGAGGAGAAGGACTTGTTGGTTTTTACACTGTTGTATCCCCAGGATATAGAATAGTTGCAGTATAAATATTTGTTAAATTAATGAAACCTCTGTGCTTAGAGAGGAACTTGTTTTACTGGGCCTCACAGACAGGCACTGATTCTAAGCTTTACCAGCCTGAAACTTCTAGTTTGGTGTACACGGGAGATATAAAGGCAACTACCATCATATATCTATAAGTCCTTCTTAAAAAATTTCAAGGCACAGATCTCTGCTTTGTACTATTTAGTAGAATTCACTCTGAGTTATCTTGTTGCTACATCCCGCATGTTCAAAAAATGCATGCTATTTCTGGCGCTATAATGGCCAAGTATCTGAAACAAGCTACAATGAAAATGCTAGTTAATGTATATTTAAAATAACAGTGAAAATGCTAGTTAATGTATATTTAAAAAAAAATCTTAAAACATTGATGAGCTAATAAAATATAGCAGCAATGATATATCAGCCCAGCATCTAAGGAAAGGCAGGAACAAAGAGAAGTAAGCAAAGTTCTGAAACTGCTTTTAGCCTGAGGGCTCTTACTGTTGTTGCAGCTTCAATTTTCATAGTTTTCAGGACAAGCACCCATGTGGCTCTGTGTATGTGTGTGAATGTGTGTGACAGAAAACAAAGCCTATCCCCAAAGCCTGGAATCCCAAAGGATCTGGTAAGTGTGAACCAGAACTAAACCCAACTGCACCCCTTCTACACAACAGGAAATTTCAAGTTGTCTACACACAGGGAAGAATAGGGAGTTAAAAAAGAATAACCTCCTCCTGATAATTAAAACCTTAAGCTGACCTTTGTGTGGACATGTAGTTCAAAATTCATGTGATCTGGGTGGTCAAAAAAACTTCAAGTCAGATTTTAAGGTATTCTCAGAATGGAAATTCCCCAAGCATCTGGTAAAGCAAACAAATTCTCCCTTGAGGAATTCATTTTTGTCCAAGGCCTCAAAGAATTCCCACTAGGAAAGAATAAAGCAGCAGCTAACAACTAAAAAATACCAACTGTATAGACAGAAGAAATAGGTTTGCTTGGACTTTGGATATTGTAACTATCAAGCTCATGATACAAAATAAATATGATTACTATTTTTAAGGCCATTAAAAGGCTAGCATAAAATATCTATAGTGTACATGAAACTATAATGAGAGATGAAGGATAGGTGAGGAAGATCCAATATAATTTCCAGAAATGAAAATTATAATATTAAAATTTAAATTATCTAACAGAAGATTAGATAGAGGCAAAGAGAGAATGACTGAACTGGAAGGTAAGTTAAATTATCCAGCATGTATCATAGAGATACTAAAAATAAAAAATATGAAAGAGGTATTAAGATACATGGAGAAAAGAATGGAAATATTTAAAAAACATTTAGTTGGAACTCTGAAGGAGAGGTGAAAATGAGATAGAGAAATATTTGAAGAGTTAATAGTTGAGAATTTTTGAGAACTGGTAAAGACCAGATTCCAAAAGTCCTACAAATCCCAAGAAGGATAAATAAAAATGAATCCAAGTTTAGGCATATTATAGTGAATCTTCTGGATATCAACACAAAAAGAATAGATCTTAAAAGCAGCCAGAGGGAGAAAGAGGTTACCTTCAAAGCAGCAACAATTAAACACACAGTTGATTTTTAAAACAGAAACTATAGAAGTCTGGAATAAAATCTTCAATATGCTGAGAAAAAATAACTGTGAACCTAGAATTCTATACTCAGGGAAACTGTATTTCAATAAAGTAACAAAATAAAAATATTTTCAATAAACTAAAAACCAAGAAAAATTGCTACCAGGGGATCCTCTCTAAAGGGAATTCTATAGGATGAACTGCAAGCAAAGAAAAGCAATCCCAAATGGAAGGCTTAAAATCAAAGAAGAAATGAAGAGTGAGAAAGTGGTAAATACATGGGTAAATCTGAATATTCAGTGCTACCAAAAACAATAATTATAATGTCATGGATGTTTAAAAAAGATTAGAATAAACCACTTTGATTAAAATATCATATAAGTCTGGAGAGTGGTAACTGGAATTAAATCATTATAAAGTTTTTGTATTGTCAAGAAGAATAAAGGTATTGTTTAAATTTAGAATTTAACATATTAGCTACAGGCTCTAATTCTTTGGTAGCCACTAAAAGAATAGAAAATAGTGTATAATTTCCAAACTAGGAGAAAAGGAAAATGGGAGGATGAAAAATTCTTCACTTGATTCAAAATAAGATAAAAAAAAAGTAACATAGAACAAGTAGAATAAATAGAAAGTACAAAATAAAATGGAAGAATATATATTATTTTATTGCATATTAAAAGAATAAGTGAAAATATGGAAAGAACTCTTAAAACTCAAGAACAAGGAAACAAACAACTTGATTAAAAATAGCTGAAATATCTGAACAGCTACCTCACCATAAAAAGATGCAGAATGGCAAATAAGCATATGAAAATCCGCTCAACATCATTTGCCATTAGAGAATTGCAAATTAAAACAACAATTAGATACTGGTATACCCTATTAGAATGGTGAAAATCTTAAACACTGACATCAAATGTTGATGAGGATGTGAAGCAACAGAGATTCTAATTCATTACTGGTGGGGATGCAAAATGGTACAGTTACTTTGGAAGACGGTTTGGCAGTTTATTGTAAAGCTGAACATAATCTTACCTTATCATCCAGTGACTGTGCTCCTAGGTATTTAGCCAATGAAGTTGAAAACTTATGTCCTCACAGAAACGTGCACACAAATGTTTATAGAAATTTTGTTCATAATTGCCAAAAATTGGAAGCAAGCAAGATGATCTTAAATAGGTCAATGGATAAGTAACTGTGGTACATCCATCAGTGATAAAAAGACACGCACTACCAAGCCATGAAAAGACATGGAGGAACTTTAAATACATGTTACTAAGTGAAACAAGCCAATCTGAAAAGGATACATACTATATGATTCCAAATATATGGCATTCTGGGAAAGGCAGAACTATAGAGACAGTAAAAGGATCAGTAGGAAGGAAGTTAGTGGATAGGAGGGGTTGGGAGATGGGTGAATAGGTAAAGCTTAGGATATCTTAAGGGCAATGAAACTTTTGTAGATACTGTAAGGGTGGATGCATGACTCTATGCAGTTGTCAAAACCCACAGAACTTTATAACACAGAGTGACCCTTACTTTGCCCTCAAAGGGGTGGAGCATAACTCTCCACTACTTAAGTGTGGGCTGCACATAGTGACTTCTTACCAAAGAATATAGTCTGGAAAGGAGTAAAAAAGAGAACTTTTGTAATGTGGTATCCAAGTAAAAACAAAGAAAATATGAATAAAATATGAACTATAGTTGGAAATAATGCATCATTTCATATTGATATGTAATATCAATATGTAATTATTTCTATCAACCATTAGAAATAATGGTTCATTAATTATAACAAATGTATCATGCTAATGAAAATTGTTAATAATAGGGGCAACTGGGTGTGGAGTATATGAGAACTCTCTTACTATCTGTTTTATCTATAAATCTAAAACTGTACAAAAAGAATAAATACTACATTTAAGAGAAAAAAGATGGTCTGATTGGATAAAACACAATATCCAACTATATGCTGTTTATAAGAGAAACATCTAAAATATAAGGACATAGAAAGGATGAAAGGAAGAAGAATGAAAAAAGACACACCAGGCAAAATCTAACCAAAAGTAAGCTGATTTGTTTATTTTAAGATCAGTAAATATAGGCTTTAATCCAAACATCCTTACAAGAGATAAAGAGAGTCACTTCATAAAAACAAAAATTTGAGCTCGCAAAAAAAAAAAAAAAAAAAAAAAAAAATTAAAAAGTACATGTACCTTGATAACAGGACCTCTAAATAGTCAATCAAAAATTAAAAAACTCCTAGGAAAAATAAATAAATCTATAATCAGAATGGGTCATTTTAGTACTCCTCTCAGTAATTGGTTGAACAAACAGATAAAGTATCAGTAGGAATATAGAATATTTGAACATGATGAACAACCTTGACTTAATGGACATATCATTGCCTTTGACCAGTATAGTATACATTTTTTGCAAAACACAGAGTATTTACAAAAAATTGACTATATATTTAGCCATAAAGCAAACTTCAATAAATTTAGAAGGACTGAAATAATGTAGATTGGGTCTTTTGATCACAATGCAACTAAGCTAGAAATCAATGATAAAATGGTAATTCCAAAGATAAAGATGTGTTTGAAAATAAGAAACACACTTCTATATAATCCTTAGTTCAAAGAAGAAAATGCTTATAGCAATTAGAAAATATATTTAGCTAAATGATAATTGAAATTACTACATATCAAAATTTGTAATATGAACCTAAAGCGGTATTTGGAGGAATTTTAAACCTTAAATGTCTACATAAATGAAGAAGAAAGGTTAACCAAATTTACAAAGTTTAAAAACGATACTTCATCATGATGAAGTTGGGTTTATTCCAAGAATTCAAGGATGTTTTCACATTAGAAAAGTAGTGCAGTCTATCACATTACTAGATGAAAGGAGAGAAATCTTGCAATAAGCTCAATAGATGTAGAAAATGCTATCCATTCATTATAAATATTTAGCAACCTGGGAGTACAAATAAATTATTTAATTTAATAAAGGATCTCTGCAAAAAGAAAAAAGAGGATGGGATTGAGAAAAACTAGAGAAAACATCATTCATAATGCTGAAATATTTAAAACTTTCTCTTTGAGATAAAGAATGAGATAAGAGTACTCAACATTGCTGTGGAAATTTTAGCTAGTGAAATGAAGCAGGAAAAAAAAAAGAATAAAAGATATAAGGTTTGGAAACAAAGAAACAAAATTTCATTAATCAAAAAAGGATGTGATTTGTATGCAGAACATTCTGTAGAATCTGAGAATAAATTATTAGGTTAGCAAGTTTAGTAAGATTACTAGATAGAGAATGAATATACAAAATCAATTACATTTCTGGACACTAGCAAAGAGAGTTGGAAAGTGAAATTTTTAAAAGGTATCCTTTACAAGAGAATATAAAGTGCTGCTGGGAGACTTTATCTTGGGAGATATCAAGAATTATTTTAAAGCCACAATAATTAAGGTAGTGTGGTATTGAGACTGGAGTTGACAGAAACACCTGCATTAGGCAGGTGGCATTGCAGATCAGTAAGAAAGGGTGAACTTTAAAGCAGATAATACTGTAAAAATTTATTATTTCTATGGAAAGTAGATAGTACTGTAAAAATTTATTATTTCTATATACCCATGCCTCACACAACATATTGTGTTGAACCTTATGGAATTTCTATTTTATAAGTCAAAAACAGTACAATTTGGCAATTTCATATAGTTCAACATAAAAAATTTCACGTAGACTAAAAACCTAAATGTAAAAGGTAAAACCATAAAGCTTTTATAGATAACACAGGAGAATATCTTCATGTCACAGGATAGGAAAACAAGACAACAAACACTAACCATCAAGACAAAGATTGATACATTTGACTATATTGATACTAAGAAATTCTCTTTATCAAAGACATCATAGAGACTGCAGAAAGAAAAGCCACAGAGTGTAACAAGATATTTTAAACACATGTAACTGACAAATAACTCTTATCCCAAAATTTTAAAAGTCACTCCTAAAGTCAGTAAGAGTGACAGGAAAGCTAATAGAAAAATGTTTCAATGAGTTATGCAGATCTTCCAAATTTGACATATTTTATTTTACAATATCAAAAAAACACATTTGTTAATATTATCACTGATTTCATAAAAAAAAAAGGCCTTACATATTGGGAAGTTGTCAAGCTTATTGTGGTGCATACAAGTTGTTCAAAACACGAATTTTCTTTGGAAAGCTTGAATTTTATCACTGGCAACAATTACTGTCAATTATTTTCCTTGAGTGACAGGCTCTCTTGGTTAATTTTTGAAAAAATGTCTGCCAAATACCCAAGTTTATAAACATTGTTTGTTGCTTGTTCTTCAAAAAAAAAAAAAAAAAAAAAAAAAATGGCACTCCATGAAAAAAGCAACCAGCTCAGCTGGCAACTCCAATTGTACGAGTTCTTTCCTCAATACAATCATTATAGTCAGGCATGCTGCAGAAGTGCTTTAAGCATTCTTCCAATTTAGTCACACAGAATTAAAAAGACATGCATTCAAGGTCAAGATGTAATAAAATAATTTTTATTGTTTTGTCAAGGACATTCTTAAATGTAACTGGCACTTTTTTTCTTTTTTTCTTTCTATGAGTGAAGAATACAATGACTATGAGTACAGTTTATTGCTATTTCCTTGATTTGTGTTTAGGTGCCTGTAGCTTTATCTACCATAAATGCAAATGCCAATGCAATGAAAAAGGAAAATAGCATCTTAGTTTTATTATAAAAATGGTTTGGATTTTGTAGGTCCCCTGAAAACATCTTGGGGATCTGAAAGGATCTACAGACCACAGTTTGACAACCACTGTGCTAGTTAGGCAATTTCCTAATGTCAACAGCAAAGTGTTAATAGAAACACCTAGAATCCAGGGGTGTTCAGTGAACTTTCTTTTCTGCCATAGTGTCTGTAGGAAATATTCTTGCTGAGACAGTCATCAGGACAGTTTGATGGGCCCACATGGTGGAGCTTTTTTGACTTTACCCATTTGAGTATACAAACAACATAACTTTGGGAATGGATGTGGTGAAGTCAAAGATGGAAATAGGGTACTTTCAACTTTGCTTATTTACAAAAAAGTCTGAATGTTAAACATCAATGAATTTTTTTTATATGCTGGGTCAAAATTTTCCTGGAGTCTGAATGTCATGAGCCACTTACAATATTTTATAGGTTAAGATGCTTTTTTTATCAAGTAACAGGAAACCCAGCTGAAACTGGCTTACGCAAAACAGGGGATGCATTCATGAATCCAGATCAGATTTGATTCAGCAACTTAACAATGTAATCAGAAACCAGTTTCTTTTAGTGTCTCTGTTCAGCCTCATGTAGTGTCAGTTTCATCCCGGAATCTGGCTGTTTTCATGGGGGGGATATGGATGCTCTGATTCCAAGATGTTCATCCATATACCATGTGATTCAGAGCTAATGAAAGTTCCAGTCCTTGATTCCACCAAAGAAACATTTTCTCTAGTCTTCTTGGCCTAAATTGAGACATGTACTCACCCCAAACCAATAACTGAGGACCAGGATGGGGTTGTGCTGATTGACTTTAGGCCTGAACGGTCATGCCCCCTCCCTACAGCACTGGTTCTAAAGGGAGGGTGATTTTGCCCCCAGGGGACATTTGACAATATCTGGAGACCTTTCTGGATGTCACAACTGTGTGTCAAGGGGGAGGAGGGTGGTATTGGCAGCTAGTGAATAAAGGCCAGGGATGATGCTAAACATCCTCCAATACTCAGAAAAGCCTTCCACAACAAAGAATTATGCAGCCCCAAATGTCAATAGCGCCATTGTTGAGAAACCCTGTTCCAGAGGAGGGTGTGGATATCAGAATGAATGGTGGGGTAATTAGTGAGATAAAAGGAATGGATATCGGAGAGGCAGGTATCATGTCTACTTCATATATTCTTTTCCATTTCTGGTCCATTGGAAACCTTTTCCTATGAAAAACTAATGTCTTCTATTTGGCCTCAATTCCCACTTAAAAAATAAGGAATAATCTTTTTTTTCTTCATTAGGAATATGAGGAGATTTTAATGTTGTTTACTGCCTTCGAATGCGTTATGTCAAAAGTTGAGTAAGTGAAATATTATGTGAATTAAAAGTAAAAGAAAATCCTATCTTAGGCGACCACAGAGTTACTAGCTGTTTGTTGTGGCCCAACCAATTGTATACTTACAAGGTCTTGCAAACAGTTTTCTCAAACTGTTACACACCCTGAAATGGAAAGCCTAAAAGATTTACAGGGATCCAGATGACTGCTTCTCAGACAAGGAAGAGAGAACTCAGACTGTTGAAAATGCCCTCAGAATCCAGTGACTGTCTCCTCCATCTTTTATTTCACATCCTAGGTAAAGAAGAGGCAGGGAATATGAAATGGCTTTTCCTTTTACAATCTGTCTTCTTTTACATTCCTGTTGAACCTAGGCCCCCTACCTTTCTCTAGGTGCTTTTATCCACTCTAGTCAGGTTTTTACCACCACCATCCTCTAAAACTGCCTCTGTCAAGTTCACTGAGCTCCTCAGCTTACCTCTCCTCTCATCAGTATTTGACACAGTTGATCACTCTTTTTTCCTGAAATATTTTCTTTACTTGGCTTTCAACATACCACATTCTCCTGGGTTTTCCTCTTCCCTCAGTACCTTCTTCTTCTCAAGTTACTTTTCTGGTTTCCCCTCAACCTCTTAAAGTTGAAGTGTCCAGTGTTAACTCTTTGGTCCTCCTTTCTATGAACTCTCATTCTCTAAGTGATTTCATGCAGTCTCATGGCTTTAAACAGCAACTTTTTTGCTGGCAACTTCCAAATGGATACCATAGCTCAGAATTTCTCCCTTGAACTCTGGAACTACACATACAATGGTCTACTTGATACCCCCACCATTATGTTTAATGGGCATCTCAATTGTGACATGTCCAAAACTGAGCTCCTGATATGTCCTTCTTTCCTGTCCTTGCCACTTTTCCTCCTGAATAATTCCTCATCTCAGATCATGGAAGCTCCACCCTTTCAGTTGCTCAGGCCAAAACCTTGGGTCAAGGTTGACACCCGCAGGAATGGTGGAATAAGAACCTATAGAAATCTCCTACATAAAAGCAATGAGACTCCTGGAAAAAAAAATTGTCAAAATCAACTTTTTCAGAACTCTGGAAATTAACCAAAGTCTTGAAACGTTCCAAGGAGTGTTTATTCAAGAAAAATGGTTGAGTCTTGGTAAGAACAGTGATTGTTGTGGTGCTTAAACCTGCCCTGGTCCCATTTTCTCTCCCCAGCCCTGGAACAGCTTTGAAGACCAATAGCTTCACAATCTTGGAGAAAATCAGCAGATTAGCAGACTCAGGAGGGGGAAGGATTGGGTTAGAGCTCCGCCAAAGCCCAATTCCCAGATAGCTATCATTATTTGACCTGTATGACAGTTCTCTGGAAAAGCCTACTCACAAACCTTATATTTAACTCTATCTGACTTGGAGATGGCCCAGTCTGAAGAGTCTTGTCCTTGGGGGCATTTGTTGAAAAAGTCATTAGCAATTGTTTAACATCACAGCTTCCTAAGGTGGCAATAACAGTTGGGGCAAACAAGAAACTCACCAAAAAGCTTAAAAGGAAAAACTGGACAATGAAATGTCCATGGGGGCATTGAAAAGCTCTGACATTCCTGAGGACCTAGAATTCCACACACAAGCAAAGGGCTGTGCACATGCTAGGAAACCTGAGAAGGCCCTAACCTCTCGCCTCTAATGACCTGAGGGTCTGCACAAGCAGGAAGTAAAACATGAGGCAGACTTTTAAACTGCCTGCCAGAGTTTAAACTGACATTATGCCCCAACATGCACCCTAAGCCCTTCAGCAAACTGGGAGAATTATTGGTTCTAGCCATCTAAGGAAATCTCTGTTCAATCGTTAGTTGACTACTGAGATGATTGAGTGGATACTTCAGGGGCCACACATGACAAGAATACATTCTTTACAGAATTAATTCAGAAAATTTATCAAGCAAACAAACAACAGTAGCAGCAGCAACAATGACAAACAGCAGGGACAACAAATACTGCGGTGCAGGATATGATTCCCAGAACTGCTACATTATATAATTTAAATTGTCATCTTTTCATCAAAAAATTAGGAGTCATATAAAGAAACAAGAATGTATGGCCCATACATACGAAAAGAAATCAGTCAATAGAAACTGTCCCTGAGGAAGCCCAGACTTTAGACTTACTAGACAAAGATATCAAATCAGCTGTTTTAAAGATGTTCAATGAGCTAAAGGAAATCATATCTAAAATACTAAAGGAAAGTGTGAGAAGGAAGTCCCACCAAATAGAGAATGTTAATAATGAAAAACAAGTTATTTAAAAATAACGAAATGAAATTCTGGGGTGGTAAGGTACGATAGTTGAAATGAAAAAATTCATGAGAGAGGTTCAACTGCAGATTTGAGCTGGCAGAAGAATCATCAGATTTGGAGATAATGCAATTGAGATTATCCAGTAGGGAGAACAGAAGAAAAAAGAATGAGGGAAAAAATAGTCTCTGAGAACTGTGGGATACCAGCAAAGATACCAACAGATTCAAAATGGTAATCCCAGGAGAAGAGGAGAGAGAGGCAGGGGCAGAAAAAAATTTGAAGAAATAATGGTTGAAAATGTCCCAAATTTAGGGAAAACATTAATCTACACATCCAAAAAGTTCAACCAACATTAAGTTAGATAAGCCCAAAGAGATCCACAGAAAAACACACCAAAAAAAAAAAACAAAAAACAAAAAACAAAAAACCCACAAAAAACTGTTTAAGGCTTAAGACAGAGAGAATCTTGAATTTAGCAAGAGAGAAGCTACTCACCATGTATGAGAGATCCTCAGTAAAAGTAACAGCTGATTTCTTGTCAGAAACCATGGTGACCAGAAAGCAGATGACAGATTCAAAGTGCTGAAAGAAAAAGGCTGTCATTCTAGAATTCCATATCCAGCAAAATTATCCTTCAGAAATAAGAGAAAATTTAAGACATTCCCAGATGTACAAAAACTGAGAGTATTTGTTGCTAGCAGGTCTGCCCTACAAGAAATACTAAAGGAATTCCTTTAGGCTTAAATGAGAGGAAATTTGATAGCAACTTGAAGTCACATAAAGAAATAAAGAGCATAGATAAAAGTAACTACATAGGTAAATATAAAAGACAATATAAATACATTTTTGTTTGTAACTCTTTTTCCCTCTTATCTGCATAAAGCAATAATTATAAATCTTATTGCCATAAGATTTGGCAATAAGAGCACAAAGGATGGGGATGGGATGGAGCTATAGAGGAGCAAAGTTTTTGTAAAATATTGAAATTAAGTGGTATTAATTTGAACTAGATTATTATAAATTGAGATGTTAATCATAATCCCCAAAGAAACAATGAAGAAAATAACTAAAAACAACAACAACAACAACAACAACAACAAAAATAGTGAAAAACCAAAAGGGAAATTAAAGTGGTACACTCATAAAATATCTATTTAGTACAAAATAAGGAAGTAACAGAATATAAAAACAAAAAGATATAAAACATATAGAAAATAAGTAATAATATGACATAGGTAGATCTTACCTTTTCAGTAATTACATTAAATGTGAATGGATTAAACACTCTAGTCAGAAGGCAGAAATTGGCAGAATGGATTTAAAAAACATGATAAAACTATATGCTGCCTGCAAGAGATACACTTTAGATTCAAATATACAAATAGATTGGAAGTAAAAGGATGGAAAAGCTATGCTATGTGAACAGTAACTAAAAGAGAGCTGAAGTGTCCATACTAATGACAGACAAAATGGACTTTAAGGCAAAAATTGTTACTAGAGACAAAGAAGACATTTTATAATGATAAAAGTGTCAATCCAACAAGATTGCAAATATATATGCACCTTACAACAGAGCTCCAAACTACCTGGGGTAAAAAAAAAAAAAAAACTAATGGAATTAAAGGTAGAAATAGTTTATTTGACAATAATGATCAGAGAATTCAATACACAATTTTCAATAATAAATAAAACAGGTAAAAAGATGACCAAGAAGGGAATAGAAGATGAAAATACTATAAGCTAACTAGACCTTACAAACATCTATAAAACTTTCCACTCCAAACCAGAATAATACACAAGTACCTCAAGCGCAGACAGAACATTTTCCACTCTAGAACATATATTAAGCCATAAAATAACCCTCAATAAGTTTAAAAGGATTGAAATCATACACCCACCTTAAGAAACTAGAAAAACAACAAACTAAACCCAAAGCAAGTAGAAGAAAGGAAATAATAAAGACCATAGCAGTAATAAATGAAATAGAGAATAAAAAAATAATAGAGAAAATAAATGAAACCTAAAGTTGGTTCTTTGAAAAGATGAACAATACTGACAAACTCTTAACTAGACTGACCCCCCCCCCAAAAAAAAAATTAGAGAAGGCTCAAATTACTAAAATCAGGAATGAAACGGGGACTTTACTACTGATCTTACAGAAATAAAAGGATTATAGGAGAATATTATGAATAATATTATGCCACAAACTATATAACCTAGACGAAATTGACAAATTACTACAAAGACACAAATTACAAAAGCTGACTGTTCCGGGTTGCCAAAGCTGCCATTATGCAAAATACCAGAAATGGATTGGTTTTTATAAAGGGGATTTATTAAGTCACAAATTTATAGTTCTAAGGCCATAAATGCCCAAACTGAGACATCAATAAGAGGATACCTTCACTGAAGGAAGGCTGATGGCATCTGGAACACCTCTGTCAGATGGGACGGCATGTGGTTAACATCTGCTGGCCCTTTGCTCCTGGGTTGCTTTTCAAAATGGCTTCCTCCAAAATGTCTCTGGGCTTCTTTCTCTCTTAGCTTCTCTCCACTTTCTGCTTGGTTCTCCTGGGGTGTTTCTCTCTAAGCATCTGGGAGTCCTCTCTTAGCTTCTCGGGGGCAAATTCTGGGCTTCATCTCTTAGCTTAGCATTTCCAAACATCCTTCTGTCTGCATCTCCCAGTGTATCCAAGTGTCTGTGTCTGTATTGGCTCTTAGCTTCTCCCAGGGGGCAAACTCTGGATTATGTATCTTAGCTTCTCTCCAAAATGTCTTTCTCAGCCTCTCCTAAAGGACTCCAGTGATCCAATCAGGACCCACTCTGAACAGGTGGGGTTATACCTCTGTGGAAATAATATAATCAAAAGGTCTTGCCCACAGTTGGGTGGGTCACATCTCCATGGAAACAATCAACAAGATTGGATTAAAAGATCATGGCTTCTCTGGGGTTTTTAACAGTTTCAAACTAGCACACTGACTCAAGAAGAAAGAGAAAATTTGATTAGACTATAAAAAGTAAAGAGATTGAATTAATAATAAAATATGTTCCCACAAAGAAAGTCCCAGGCCCAGATGGCTTTACTAGTGAATTCCATCAAATGTTTAAAGAAGAAATAACACCAAATTCTTTCCAAACTCTTCCAAAAAATTAAAAGAGAAAGAAACAGTTCCCAATTCATTCTGTGAGGTCAATATTATTCTGATACCATAACCAGGCAAAAACATCATCAGAAAACAAAACTAACAACTAATATCCCTTATGAATATAGATATAAAAATTCTTTATAAAATACTGACAAACTAAATACAGCAATGTATAAAAAAGTGTTATACACCTTGATGAAGTTGGATTTATCCCAGGAATGCAAGGTTGGTTCAACATATGAAAATCCATCAATGTAATACTCCATATTAATGGAATTAAGGACAAAACCCACATGATCATCTTGATAGATACAAAAAAGCGTTTGACAAAATCCAACTCCAAACACATAAGCAACCAAAGAAAAATAGATAAATTGGACTTCATCAAAATTAAAAGTGTTAATGCTTCAAATGACACTATCAAGAAAGTGAAAAGGCAGCCCAAAGAATGGCAGAAAATATTTGCAAATCATGTATCTGATAAGGGACTAGTATGCAGAATATATAAAAAATTCTTATGACTCAGCAACAAAAGACAAATAACCCAATAAAATGGGCAAAGTATTTGATTAGTCATTTCTCCAAAGAGTATAATACAAGTGTCCAATAAGCACATGCCAAAGTGCTCAACATCATTAGTCATTAGGGTAATGTAAATTTACACAAAGAGAAACCACTTTACGCTCACTATAATGGCAATAATAATAAAAAAAAAGGTGGATGATAATAAGGGTTGATGAGGATACAGGGAACTCTCATACATTGGAACCCTCAGACATTACTGATTGGAATGTAAAATGGTGCAGCTTCTTTGGAAGCATAGTTAACCCTAAGTTAAACATTGTTACCCTGTTCTATTCTTAGCGTAGCAGCTGGGGAGATCATGTATTTCCTGTGTTCAAGAATCTCTGATGTCTTTACATTTCACTTGGTGTAAAAGCCACAGTTGTTATCTTAGTCCAAAAGGCTCTATAGCTGCACTCTTCAGTGGGGTAGACACTAAGCACATGTGGCTACTGAGCACTTGAAGTGGAGCTTCTGGACATGAGGAAATTTTAAATGTTTTTGGAACAGTTTGGGTGTGAATCTACTTTTCCAGCTGTAAATTTTATGAAAACTAAATACAGATCAAGTATTTCTGAGAAAAAATTAGCCTCCAAATTGAGATGTGCATACATGTAAAATATATACCAGACTTTGAAGATTTAGTATGAAAAAAGAATCCAATATATCTTTTTGATAATTTCTTTTATATTGATCAAAAAATTGAAAAATAGTGTTTTGTATATATTGGGTTAATAAAATACATGATTAAATCAAATTTACCTGTTTCTTTCTTTTTTTAATGTGTCTACTAGAAAGTTTAAGATTACACGGGTGGCTCACATTCTTTTTCTATTGGACAGCAGTGCTCTCTACAATCTGGGCTCCCTTTACTGATCTGACCTTATTTCCTGCTACTGTCCCCGGCGTCTTTGTACCAGCCACACTGGTGAACCTAGAACTCTGGGCTAGCTCCCCCTCAAGGTCTTTGAACTTGCTGTTCTGTCTGCCTGGAGCACTTTTCCTCCAGATATTCCCATGGTTTGCCCTCCCACCTTCTTCAGGGAACATTATTCAACTGTCACTTTGTCAGCCACATTTATTTTTTAAAAATTGAAAACCCCTCTATTAATTTGGGTTGTCCCCAAAGCAGACAGTGAGACAATGATATGAGTGCAAGTAGTTTGTAAAGAGGTAAACTCAGGAAGCTTTGTGAGGGAGCAGAGAACTGAGACAGGGAAGGAAAGCTTATGACTCAGGCTTGCTGCTACGGGCACCTGGAACATAGTCTTGCCAAGGCCCCTTGAGAAACTACATAGAACACACCTCAGAATTGTCCTGTTCAGGAGTAAGGAAGCCAAGTTATTTATCTGTCATCTCCTGATGGCCTTAATTCCTTAACATTTCAGTAGAAAACATAGAAGTTTCAGGTAAAATGCTGTGGGCATGATGAAAACTGTCCACTGAAGCCTCAGGTGACCCTATGGGTGAACTGAGGAGACAAAAGCAGGACATTGAGTCTCTGCTACACCTGTGTGCCCCCAACACCCACTGCTTCCCTTATTGTCTTTCTTTATAGTATGTGAATACCCTCTCAGGTACTGTGTATTTTTCTAATTTGCTTTGTTTTTATTTTTCTCCACCTACTATTATAAAAAATCTATGAAGATAAGTACTTTTGCCTCTTTCATTCTCTGCACAATCACCAGTGCATAGGACAGTGCCTGGCGCATGAGTGCTCAGTGAATATTTGTTGAATGAACAAATAAATCCATGCCTGTAGCTTTAATTACTATCAGTATCCCTATTGATATTATGATACATCTTCAGGACCAGCTACGTGATTTGTGAGGGCCAGTGGAAAATGAAAATGTGGTGCCTCTTGTTCAAAATTTTCAAGCTGGTGGCAGTAAAGCATTAAACCAGTAGAGTGTGGGGCCTTCCCAAAAGTGGGGCATTGTGTGCTTGCACAGTTTGCATGCCACAGTGCTGGCCCTGAATATGATTCCCAAATATATTTCTCTCCTTTGACCCTCAGCCCTATGCATGCAGCTGCTTGTTCTCCCTCTGGCTTGGGAATCTATCTCAAATGTTCTTGACATGCTCAAAATGGAGTTCCTGCCCCGAGGCTCCCTGCTAGCATCTCTACCCTTCCGTGGTGGCCATGTCCGGAACCGTGGGCACCACCCTTGTGACCTCATTCTCCCTCATCCACGTGTGTGAGTTCTGCCAATTTACCTCCTCAATATCCTTTGAATCTATTTCTCTCACCAACTGTGCTTATAAAACCACCCAGATTCAAGTAATGAAAATTTCTCACATGAACAACTAAAGTCATCTGACGTTTCCCCAGAATCTTGTACATCCCCTCATCATTTATGTGACAGCCATAACCTCATCTGACTGTTTATAATGCAGATAGGATTATTCCACTCTCCTGCTTAAAATACTCCCATGCCTTGCCACTGCTCTTACAATAGATGAAGACCCTCCCTGATCAGGCCTTGTCCACCGTCCCAGCAGCAGCCTGTGACCCACCCTCTACCCATCTGTGCTCCAGCCGCACTGGCTGTCCACCAGTCCCTTGCACAGAGCTGGACACAGCAGATGCTCAGAGAATGTTTACTGAATGAATTAACAAGGAATGAATGCCCTAGGTCAGGAATGTGTAGGTTGCTCAGGTGAGAGGTGGATTGAAGGGCATGCTCTTTCTTTCTGCCCTGCCAGGAATCTCCTTGGCAGTGGGTACAGCGTGTGAGGAGGTGCTTTCTTGCTGTTAGTGAGAGGAAACTGCAGCAGAGTGGGCCCAGTGCCCCAGCACATCTGTCACAGTTCACATGACAAAACCCGAGTGAAAACAACTGACTTGAACCGCAAATTTGTCTGTGTCATCTGGGTGCAAACACGAGCCCAGGACTGAATGTAAATGTGAGAGTTTCTGTTCCTTTTCTTTTTATGAATCAAGCCCTGGGACAAACAAGCAGCTCTGAATGCAATTCTGAGCCCTTTGCCCCTGTATCACACCAGACAGAATTGAGGCTGAGCTGTGAAAAGCTTTTCTCCCAATCTCTGGTTGCTCTCACTGGGACATGGGCAGGGACACTCTGAGAGTTCACGCTTTTGGGAAGTTTTGGGTCTGTTATGACTGGCCTCCTAGAAGCAGACACTCTTTTCCATGTGGGGCTTCTGGACAAATTTTGAGGGCAAGGCTGGGTTGCAACCAGACCTGTGGGCATCCAATGAATATTCTTTAAACATTTGCTCCACATTCATGTAGAGTGGGACTGAGACCCGTGTAGGAGAATCGTGGGATGGTGCTGACCCAGTGCTCAGCCTCTCTATCCCTTGAGTAGTTTGGCTCTAGCCCCAAACACCCCCTATTTGGCAAAACAAAAGTCACAGCTCCCTAGAAGCCCAACAGAAGCCCCCTCCTTAGCAGTGACCTTAGTGGGCTTCTGTGATGTTCACGCATGCCCTGTGGGGGTTAACGCCTGGCCCCTGAAGACCTCTCAAGCACAGGTGTGGTCTCCTGGGGGTGGGGGGTGGGGCTTTTGATAAGAACAGGGACTCTCAGTGAGGAACTCTCACCCACACATTCGAAAGGTTGCTGTTTTGTACCAGCATTTCTATGGTGGCTGCTGAGTACCTGTTGTGGTCTCTCTGGCTCTGATTTTTTTTTGCCCCCGTTCTTCTACTCATCCATCCATATACTGGACAAAGGAGAGTGTGATCCACATAGCTTTCCCAATCACATTGTTGCCCCCATAAGCTACAGTTTTATACAGTTGTCTTCAAGAGTCAAGTGTTCTGGGTTGTAGTTCAATAGTTTCAGGTATTTACTGCTAGCTATTCCAATTCATTAGAACCTAAAAAAGGTTGTCTATATTGTGTGTAAGAATGCCCACCAGAATGATCTCTTGGCTCCTTTTGGAATCTCTCTGCCACTGAAACTTATTTCATTTCATGTTCCCCTTTTGGTCAAGAAGGTGTTCTCCATCCCACGATTCTGGCCCTGATTTTATGCCCTGGGGTGGGGGTGGGGAATGGACTGGAACCTGACCGTCTTTGGAGAGGCTGAAGCTGTGGAATGTACTAGACGGGCTTTCAACACAGCCTGGTCCTCAGCCATGGATCCTTTGTCATACTCCTGTATCCTCTGTTCCTTTTTCCCTTTTTCTCTCGCTTCTCATCTTCCCTGCCCCAACCCTTGACTCCTCCTGCTCCCAGGTAGCTGTCAGCTAATCCCTTTTAGCATGTTGGTGATACTTTGCCTAGGGTATTTTCTCAAAGGAAAGATTTGCTTTAGGGAACCGGATTAGTGAGATTTCAAGCCATAGCACTGCTGGGAAGGTGTTTGAGATGTAAGGATTGTGTTGGGGATTGAATCATGTCCCCTACAAAAGATGTGTTCAAGTCTTATCGGTGTTCCTATGGATGTAAACTCATTTGTAAATAGGACCTTTGAAGATACTATTAGGTAAGGTGTGGCCAAACTGAGTGAGGGCAGGCGTTCATCCAGTGTGGCTGAAGTCCTTATACTTAGAGGGCACTGGACATGGAAGTAGAAGCCGGAAGTAGGAGAAGCCAGAAAGTGTTCCCCATGTGACAGAGGATGGCCAGCACCTGTATGCTACAGACTCTGGGAGAAAGCCAGCCCTGCCAGTACCATGATCTTGGGCTTCAAGCCTCAAAAATTGTGAACCGATGAATTCCTGTTGCTCAAGTCAACAGGAATTTGCCGTGGGAGCCTGGACAAACTAAGGCAGGTGGCATTCAACATCCTTTAAACTTCCACTAAGCTAGCAGATTCCCAGTTAATCTATAGGGTAGTGACAGCTACTGCAAGGCATTTTTTGCATATTTTAAATTTTGACCCTCATGGTAGCCCTGTGAAGCAGATAGGACAGTTTCCCTTGTTCTCATTTTACTACTAAGGACACTTAGTTCCGGTGAGGTGAAGGAACTTACCCTACGGCACATCGGCAGCATGTGCTAGAAATGGCTTTTAACCTCGGTCCAGTGCTCTTTACTCTATTACCTTGTTAGTCTTGAGGTCTGTTCTCATTAGATATTTTAGGGATCTATCCTAAATTTTAGCATAATTAAAGGTATTAGTTGAGTGTCTTTTGTAGACACAAGATAGGATTGATTCAATTCAGTTTATATTAGTTCTTTATTGGGCTCCTATAGAGTGCTGGGCTAAATATTGGGAATAGAAATGGACAGGCACACAGTTTTTGGTTTATAAATTGCAATTTTCATACATGAATATTTCTGTTTTTAAAATTATTATTCGAGTAACGTATATACAATCTAAGTTTTCCCGTTTTAACCACTGTCAATTATACAATTCACTGGTGTTAATTATATATACAGTGTTGTGCTATCATCACCACCATCCATTACCAAAACTTTTCCATCACCCCAAACAGAAACTCTGTACAAATCAAGCATTAATTCCCCGTTCTCCACCCCTACCCTCAGCTCCTGGTATCGTGTATTCTAATTTCTATGTCTATGAATTTGTATATTCTAATTATTTCATGTAATTGGGATCCTACAGTATTTCTCCTTTTGTGTCTGGCTCAACACGATGTCTTTAAGGTTCATCTATGTTGTCACACATTCCTTTTTTACTGCCAAATAATATTCCATTGTATGTACATACTACATTTTGTTAATTCATTCATCTGTTGATGGACACTTGTGTTGCTTCCAACTTTTGGCAATTGGAACTAATGCTACTATGAACATCAGTGTGCAAATATCTGTTCAAATCCTTGCCTTAAATTCTTTTGGGTGTATACCTAGAAATGGGATTGCTGGATCATATGGTGATTCCACATTTAACTTTCTGAGGAACTGTTAAATTGTTTTCCACAGAGGCTGCTCAATTTTACATTCCCATCAACAATGTCTGAGTGTTCACATTTCTCCACATCCTCTCCAACCCTTGTTATTTTCCTTTTTTAAATAGTTGCTATTCCAGTGGGTGTGAAATTGCATCTCATTTGGTTTTGATATGTATGTTCCCAGCAGCTAATGCTATTGAGCATTTTTTCATGCGCTTATTGGCCATTTGTGTATCCTCTTTGGAGAAATGGCTATCCAAATTTTTAACCTTTTTAAAATAAGGGGCACTTTTTAAGCCTAGTGGGTCATTTTAATACTCTTCTCTGCTTTTTCAGTGGCTCCTGATGCAGAGGAAATCCCTATAGTGAAAAAGAGCATGCTGGACAGCAGCACATTCTTTAGCACCAAGATGTGGACCCACATTTTTTGCTCTTTTGCTGTGAGCTTAGCGGCTACACGTGCCCCTGCAGGAAGGGACTCTCATCAGATTCCCTGAATCAGATGGATTCAGACCTGGGCTGCCTGTCCAAGAGAAGCAAATATGAGGGCTTCTGTGCCAGTTGCACTTGTACCCTGATACTCTCCTAATCCCAGATGACCTTTAAGACTAACTAACATTATAGAGGCCTGCTTAAGGTGACTGCATCTTCATAACACAAAATATGGCTTGAACTGTATACCCCAGTTTGGGCATGTTCTTTGTCTTGGTCCACAGTCTAGTGGGTGTGGACCCATTGTACGTAAGATTTATTCAAGATGTTACTTCAGTTGAAGTGCGGCCCAACTAAATCAGATTGGGCTTTAATCTCGATTGTTGGAGTTCGTTATAAGCAGAGTGAAAGTCAGACAGAAAGAAGCCATGGTGAGCATCCAGAAGCTGGAAATCAACAGAAGCCAGAAGAGAAAAGAGAAGACACTACCATGTGATTGCCATATGACAGAAAAGCCAAGGATCAAAGATCACCGACCGCCAGCCCCAGCCACAGTCTTCAGGGAGAAAGCGCTGCCTTGCTGCTGCCTCAGTCTTGGACTGCAACTAGCCCCAAAGTTGTGAACCAATAATTCCCATTGTTTAAGCCAACCCATTGGATGGTATTTGCTTCAACAGTGAGGAAGCTAGAACAACATATAACTGGTTTAAGTGGCCCAACAGGGAGCACTGGGACAACAGGAAAGAAAAACCAACATTGTAACTTCCCTGAAAAAGCTGGAAGTAGAAGTGACATCCCTCCTCATCCTCACTCCTGTTCACTGGAAGTGCTTGTTTGGAGAGTGAGTTGAGTAAAGAGGTTTGATGGTGGGCGAGTTTCTCCTCCACATGCTGAGACTAGAGTCGATTTCTTTGGGGGACGACTCTTTATTTTTCCCTTTTGCCCCATTCCTTCTCTTATGACTCAGTTAACACTTCTCCTCGGCTGGGAGCCTGGTCGATCCTTTGCTCTCCCTAACATCATGGATCCTTCTTGGGCATGTGGTTTTGGTACCCACATTCTCGTGGAGAACATGGGCAGTGGCATTGGCCTTCCTTGCTCAGCTGACCAGAGTCCTGGGCTGGGCATCATCTAGGGGCAGCATCTGGGACAAAGCCTTCCCTTCCCCCTGTCTTTAGAACCTGATTTACCCTTGATTTCTATCTTGCTAAGAAACCGTCAGGACACATTGGATGTTCTGGGGATCTTAAACAATCGATACCATTTATTATCGTCCACAAGTGAAGCAACAGAGCCAAAGGTCTAATTTGCAATTGACCCTTGATTTGAAACCTAATTGATTGCTGGAGGGCCATGACAAATTGAACCATTGTAAGTCAAGCTCTCAAATAAGCATCATCTTATGAATTCCTCTCTGTACCTTGGAATCTACTCTCATACCACAAAATACCCAGAGTAATTTCAACAAAATGAAACTTAAAGAAATCACAGATACATGCTTTTCAACCATTTATAAACTATAGTAAAGGAAATTCAATAGAAAATCTATATCAGTGTTAAATTTGGGGAGCTCTCGTTTTATGGAATGAAATGAACTGGCTGAATCATCTTACAATGTTTCTTCAATGAAGTTTGGATTGAAGTCATCTTTTTGCTTTATAAATCTCCCTAAAGCCGTGGATCTCACCCAGGGGTATTTTCCCCCCACAGAGGACATTTGGCAATATCTGGAGATGTTTTTTGTTGCTGAACAACTTGGAGGGGGGTTGCTACCGACATTTAGTATGTGGAAGTCAGGGATACTGCTGAATGTTTTGCAATGCACAGGACAGCTCCCCACAATAAAGAATTAGCTGAGAAACTCTTCCCCATAGCAAGCATGGAAATTTCAAACTGACTTAAAATTCAGGTCACTTCTTCATAAAATTGGGTTGCAAACTAGATTTACCTGAATGTCTCACAAAGTCTTTAAACAGTAAATCATGGGCTGAAGGGAGGTAGGAGGGCATGTGGTTTCCACGGTGACTTTTTCTTTAATGATCTCATGTCGATAAGTCAGCTGTTTGTCACTGTTGCCAATTGTTTCTGTGTAGCTTTGGTTGTAAATACAAGTTCTGGTCCTTATACTGTGGGTTTTATTTATGAAAAAATCATAAAAGTGAGTGTGGGTCACAAATCAAGTCTCTGATTTGCCTGCACATGGACATCATTTACACATTCCCTTATAGTTTTCACTATTTTTCTTGGAGCTTTAGATTTCCTGGACACCTAGCAAATTGAATTCTCATAATTGCTACTGCGTTTCTTGTAAATGATGCTAATTTCTCAGCAACCTCTAAAGAGCTTATTGTTTGTCATGAAGAGCAGACCCAACATTTTCACACAAGCTAGGAATAAATGCTTTGCAGGTTCTTTAGTGACCTCTGATGACAGCAATTCTTATTTAAGGCTTTAAAGGGCATCAACATTGTAAGACGCCAGCACCTTTTTGGACCCTCTCCCTTTCCACTAAGGAGGATTCTATAGTACTCAGTTGCTTGAAATGCTTCTGCTAGCTTTTTAGATTCAAGAAGCTCCATAATTGCCACTTTTTTGGTGTTTGAAGTGTCTGAAATGTGTCTGAGTTTTAAAGAAAATACTGTCAATATTGAAATGATGACACTCATCCTAATTAACTGAATTCTTTCACTGTATATTTCCTTCTCTTACTCACGAAAACATAAACATAAATTTGGAAATTTTACTCTTTTCTATTTTAAAGCCTTTGAAGCAAGGGGCTTTACACACACACACACGTGTGTGTGGAATAATACTCATGGGGAAGTTTGGTACAAGAGGATGGAAGAGGAAAGAGGGAAAAAGAGACTAAGCCCCTTAAGGGTGGATACCAGCCTCACATCGATTTGTACATCCGGCACTTGGCACCAGGCCTGACCCACAACAGGTGCTCATTGAATGTAGGTGGTGAGCAAGGGGCGTTTATGTTTGGTTTTATGAGTCCAATGCATATTCTTTTTATAACCCCTTGAAAGACTGGGCAATGGGGCATATTGTACATGTCACAGGAGAGGAAAGACCTAGGCCCTACGGGCCCTTATTCTGTGGTGATCTCTCATTGCTGACTGGTAAAGATGTCAGTGCTGAAGCACGAGTCCTGTGCCACCGAGGGCATTACGGGAGAGAAGATGCTACTGTGTTGAGGTCGGGTTCTCGGTAATTGGTCTGATTACTAATGCTGCTAACATTACTCTTGCTTAATAATCCACTTTTAATTTTACCCATGGCGTTTCTTAGTCCCACAACACAGCAATAATTAAATCTACATTCAGATGGCTGTAAATGCACCCAGAGGTCTTAAGCAATGGGTGAATTACACTCATTTAAGTTAGACATAATGTTAGCATTCAGCTGTCTCAGGAATAAATACTAATTACTGAAGTTCCTTTAAGTTTCATTGTATCCTTTAATTCCTGTCTCCCAAATAATACACAGGAGGATTTGGGTATTGGGTTTTATCTCCTTACTACAGTGGCCATGCCTCCAGTACTGTAGTCCTCAGGTATGGGATTCGAGGGTGGCTTACTTAAAACAGGACCAGGAAATGTGGCTGCTTTTAAAAGGCCTTCTTTGTCTGATATTCCAGAAATCTGTTTTTTTAGGAAACGATGAAAGAAGAGGAAATGGAGCACAAGGAGAAGAGCTAAGTGAAGTGTCCCAACCCTGCATTCTTATGGGGCCCCTTCACTGGTGCATGGTTGTTTTGGATTTAATCACATCCCCCACAAAGACAGGTTCAAATCCTAACCCCTGTCCTGTGCATCTGAAAGCACTTGCAAAGAGGATCTTTGAAGGTGCTATTAAGGCGACGCCAAACTGAAGCAGAGTGGGTCTTAATCCAGTGTAACTGGGGTCCTTATAAGCAGAGGAAATTTGGACACAGTAAGGGGAGGAGTAACAGATAGGAGATGGATGGCCACATGGGAGAGGTAGAGAATGAGTCATGCCAGCAAGCCACCACCAGAACCCTGCAGACTTCAGAGAATGCACGATCCTGCTGACACCTCGGTTTTGGACTTCTAGCTTCCAAAGCTGTGAGACAATAAATCCCTGTTGTGTACACCAGGCAGTCTGTGGCATTTGTTCTAGCAGCCCTGAGAACCTAAGACACTTGACATATAGCTTGCAGCTGGGTCTCTGTCCCTGTTTCTCACCTGCATTTGGTCCCAGGGATGAGAAGAGGCCTGCTGGAGCTTAGAAAAGAGTAGGAGGAACTAACCTTTTTCTATTTATTCCCAGGGTTGTGATTCTGTCCCGTCTTTAAAGCACTCACTGTTTCTCCCTTTTAACATGGAAGTGTGGAGAAAGGTCTCTCTCCCTTTTGGCTTTGGGATTTCTCGGTGTTCAGCCCGCCTGTGTCTGCCTGTGGGAAGCTGTGTCATCAGAGGCCCTGAGGGAACCAGACAAACATGAACACCAAACCACCCCTGGCCCTGCCCCTGCTAGTTTCACTGTTTCATGTCCCCGGCTTTTGTTCATACAGTTCCCTCAGGTAAGGCCCTCCTCACCTGGCTTCCTTGGTAACTCTTATTGTCGTAGACCCAGCCAGGTTGTCTTCTTCCAGGAAGGCTGCTGAAATCCCCTCCCACATCTAGCAGGGGAAAGAGTTCCTCTCTGATATGGGAGCTACCCCACTCTATCACAGTTATCTTTATTCCTTCTTATCTCCTCCACTGCGTTGTGTGTATTTGTGGTTTCCCTCATGACCCTCCTCTTGGGGCTGTTACGAGGCCGAGGTCTTACCTAACATTACCTGGAGGGTAGAGTTTACTTTGCATTGTGCTCTAGGCCCATGTTTCCCCAGGTGACCAAGTCTGAGAGGCAGGTGGCCATCGAGCCGCCATCAGGTGACTGGCTGTGAATTCGCCGGAGCCAGCTCCAAGTTGGAGCCGTTCTAAGACATGGCAGAGTGGGTTACTACAAACCGGGATAGGCAGGCTCCAGCAAGTTGAGCAAGTTAGAATATTCTCTGCTGGTACCCGTAGATGGCACTAGAGCCTTGAAGATGTGGCTGCCGCTGGGCACCTCAGGGTTGAAGGAGCAGGAAAGGGCTGGAGGGAGGCAGACAGTGATTCACCATCTTTGTGGCTGATCGAGGGTTCAAAGCTACAGACAAGGCCAGACAGGGTGACGCTAGGACTTCCAGCAGAGGCTACCACCACAAGTGACCTTTCGTGACAGAAAAAGCAAAGGGTGAAATGAAGAAATCAAAGTGGGTAGGAGAACTGTCGAACTGTAATCCAGTAGCCTTGATTCTTGAAGATGATTCTGTAACTATATAGTTTCCATAGCATGTCTGTGTAATCATGAAAACCTTGTGACTGACACTCCCTTTATTCAGGGTATGGGCAGATGAATAAGAAAATATAGACAATAAATAAATAAATAATAGGGGGGATAAGGGGTATGGGATGTTTTGGGTGTTATTTTTAATTTTGATTTTTATTCTTATTTTTATTTTTTTTTTGGAGTAATGGAAATGTTTGAAAATTGATTGTGGTGATGAATGCACAACTATATGATGATATGTGAACTGATGATTGTACACTTTGGATGATTATCTGGTATGTGAATATATCTCAATAAAATTGCATTAAAAATCAACTTACCATAAATTAAAAAAAAAGGGGATGGGAAAAAAAGGAAGCAAGAGAGAATTGTGAGGAAGAGGAGTAGGTGGGGGGAAAAAGGAGAGAGGAAGAGACAGGATATACTGAGAGCTCAGGAACAGGCCAGACAGAGAACACAGATGAAAGGAAAAGGACCGTTAGGAAGGAGAAAAGCCTACACAAAACGTAAAACGGAGAAACCATTTTGGCAAAAGCGAGTTGGTAAATGCCTACGAGAGGAAGTCCAGAGGAGAAGAAAAGGGAGGTCAGTCATTAAGAAAGGCATGTAATTCCTTTAGGATCTTTTATTAACGTATAGAAAATGTGTTTAAAAAAGGAATTATACAGAGGCTAAAAGCAATCAGGACTAAAAATACTAGTTAACAATGGTTAACAAGCAGAGATTCCAGTCTGAGCTACAGTGCCATGAAAGGATGGGAGAAAGTGGTTTTTCCTTTCCCTTCCTCCGTATCATTTCAATTTTATTTTAGTTCATTAAAGTGTGCATCACCTGAGGAGTACGAACTCCAGTTTCTTCTTTTTGTCTTTCTTCCAGTCTTTCTTTGAAGTAAATGTTTTCCCAAGCACTTTGTAGCTACAAAGTCAGTAAATTGGTCTTTGTTATTTTTACCTGAAAAGGCTGTCAAAGGTTAAAATGACAAACTCAAATTTGGAGGGATTGAGGATTTGGTGTTTTTGATTTCTCAGAACAACAACCTAGAGACCACCAGCGTGGGTTTCAGCTGCCTGAGCCCCCAGGGATGACTCCATCAGAGTCACAGTGACTTGCTTAGGGTACCTGGGGGTTCCAGTGGGCCCCCGAGTGTCTGGGGTTGGAAGAATTGGATGGGTGTGTGCGAGTGTGTGGCAGACAGAAAGGAGGAGCCTGCGGGTTAGCAAGAATGGACTCATCTAGATTCTGATCCTTGAGGCTGTGGGACCAGGATGCGAGTCTGGGCATCAGAGAGGGGACGGGTGAGGTTCCTGAGGTTGACACAGGAGCACTTGGCTGGCATTTTGGCAGAACCCATGGTGACTGCCGGTCCTTACGCAGAAGCGCCTGCTGCCCAAGCAGCTCCACGCTGGAAGATGACCATAAAAAGCAGAGTTCTCTCTCAGGGAGGTCTATTCCCTTACACATAAACATTGTTTGAGTAAGGAAAAGGGGTTCATTTACAGTGTTTTGATGTGACAGCTAAAAATACCAAATTACCAAGTGCTGACTTACTTCTTGATTTCCAAAAAGCAGCAAAGAGAGCTGAGATTGTAGCTAACTATCTTCTGTGCCTTCCCTCTGGGAGGCTCCCCATCCACTGGGGAAATGGGGGCAAGTCAAGAGTAGGGAAAAGAAAACAGGGGATAAAGAAATTAATTTGCCTCCTGCTTTTGTCTAGCCTTGCCTCTGCAGGGGATTGTAAAGGTCTGTGTACCCCTGGAAGTCTAGGAGGAGGTAGCCCAAATTAGTCTGCAACTGGCTGGTTGTAGCCTAAAACTTCATGTGATATCTGCATTTGATACCATAGGTATTAGTTTAAATATTTTAATAATATAACCATTTCCTCACAAATTCCAGAGTTAAATCGAGGCTTCAGGAACATGTGCCAATTTTATTCTGCAGCTTTTCCCTCCCCAGTCCTAGCCAATTGCCCCAGTTTGAAAATAGTGACTTTGGAACATCCCATTCTATATTCCCAAAGGAGTGTGGTAGGGGAAATAACATCTGTGTCTTGATCAAAAAGTAAGGAAAGGAAGGGGCTTCCAGGTTGTTTTCATTTCTGATAATGAGGTTGGGGGATCCCCTGGAGTATGTGGCAAAAGCAATGCAGAGACTCCCTTTTTTTAGAAGACAGAGAGGAGAGAGGAGGTGGCACCAGAGGCCCTTTGTGAGAATATTAGCAAAATCCAAGATGGCAGCCACTTGGCTAAATAAAGGCAAAGGTTGGCATCCTCGTGCCTTAGAAGAGCAAGGACTTTGGGATTAGAGAAAGAGGTTCAGAGAATGGCTCTACTACTTACTAGCTGTGTGACTGTGAGCATGTTACTTAACCTTTTTTCTGCCTCCATTTCCTCACTTGTAAAATGGATAAACCCACCTCAGGGTTGTGGTGAGGATTTAACAAAAATATTTGTCAAGCCCCTAGCACAGTATCTGGAAAATAGTAAGTGTGCAAAAAAAAAAAATGCCATTTCTTTTAGTCTTCATTTGGAGAGAGAGAGAGGGAGGGAGGGAAAGAGGGAGGGAGGGAGAGAGAGAGAGAGAGAGAGAGAGAGAGAGAGAGAGAGAGAGAGAGAGACCCATGCCAGACAGGATCTCAGCTGTGTGAACTTGGGCAAGTTGCTTAACTTTCTTGGGCCTCAGTTTCCTTAAACGTGAAATGAGAGGATTGGACTAGATGTTCTTCAGAGACCCTCCTAGCTCTGAAGGTATGCACCCAGCATTTGCCTTTTGGAGGCAATGTTGAGCATATTAGTGTTTGATCACAGTTAGGATATTAAAAAGCAATACCTGGTCTCTCTGCGGGCTGCTAAACCACTGAAAGCAATTGTTCTCAACCACGCATATACCTCCTGGCCATGCATCTGGGCCTAAGCCCTCATTTGTGGCTTAGGGGTTCCCAGGCCTTCTGGCTGTGTGGCTTCCTTCTCAGAGAAGATGCTTGCCCTGTATCACATGAGCCCATGAGGCCAATGGGCCAATGCCAGTACCCAGGAAAGCCAGCCCTGGGAGGCTGAAAGAGTTAAATGTTTCTGAACCGGAAATTTAGCATTATTCCAGCTTCACAACCCAGACAATAAAGAGCTGTTTTATTAAGTTAACAGAAGGGGCAGAGTTTGTCTGAGGAACAAAAACTGTGTTATTTGGATGCTCTGCAATAGCCTTATTAAGCTCGGGGAAGGAGAGAGGATTTCCGGTTTGGAGAAAATGCAACACTGTCCAAAGACTGTGAGGTTTCCCAAGGACATTTGGGCAATGAAGTGCTGCAGGTGCAATGAAGTCATGTTTCAGGCAATGGATGACCTTGAAAAATTAATCAAAAATGCTAGACATGACAAATCAGGCTTGTAACTGCTGGGGAAGAAAAAGTGAAGCCCAGGCAAAGAAAGTCCCTCTGCTTCTCATTTTCTGTATAACTCAAGCCCCTGGTGCCTTAGATTATCCTTGTCTGACAGGAGCTCTGGTGGGAAGTTGGAGACTAGAATTCATGAATCAAATGTGAGCCCTTTTATCCTGGCCCCTGATCTTTGCATTTTTAGTGTAGGGCCATCAGTAGAAAAGTCTGTTTTAATCTCCAATGATCCAGCAGCTTCTTATTTTGTTTTATTTTATTTTACTTTATTTTTTTCTGTGAAGAACACAGAATTGGCATAAGCAAATACAGTGTGGATATAATTAGAATGAATCAGAGTCATATTTTCAAAGTGGACCTGACTCTACACTGACACACCCTCTTAAAGCATAGTGGATTTTTTCCTACTTGCTTTTAGGGGTTTTCTTTAGGCCTGTGATTTCTCATATCCAAAAATGCTCCAGTATTCTCGAAGCAAACTTTATCACATCTGTGTGGGGTTAGGTTATGGAGAAGAAAAGGTTTAGGGGAGCATTTAGGCAAAGATCTTTAGAAATGTGGCCAAAGGACACATGACCAGAGATAGGCTACAGGCACAACACAGAAGCCAGCCCTGGGGCTCCTCTGTCCCTGTTACCTGGATGAAAAGAGACCACTGAAATAAATTAGGTGGAGCTGGGTGAGCAGCTCTTGGGAACTGAAACTCTGTAAAAGAGACAGGGAGCTCTCAAACTTTACAGATCCATGCCAGGCCTCTGAGTTCCCAAGGCCCTTCTTGCAACTCTGGCAAGCTTGAGGCAAATAAAAACAAATTAGCCAAACTTCTATGGGATTATTGAAACTGAACTAAAACATGAAACTTTCAGAGGTTCCCTATTAAAGTTTTACGAGTGGATACTGAGATGCAAGTACAAGCAGAAATTATCCCCCTTGTGGAAGTAAGGAAATAAAAAAATACTGAATAGGAGTCTGGTGATAAGGAAGCAAGCCCCAGAAAAGCACATTTCCTGGGTAAGTGGCTCCACATTTCCTGAAATTTGGGGTGGAGGTTAAAAGGAAAAAATGTCCCAGGAGTATTTACAAGTCAGGGTCACCAGCTAGGCTATTTCAATGCACTCAGCTTGGCACACCCACTGTTCTCAGAGGTTCCATTTTTCTCCGGAGGAAAAGACAAAGCCCAGCTCCTGGGACAAAGAGGAACTTATAAAACCCTTCTGAATGGATGCTTTCAAAGGAGCCCTTTGAAAGATTCCGTAACGACCTTTTGTCCCTTTAATCTACACCTCCATTCTCAGACTGGATTTTAAAAGTAAAAATGTGATTAGGATTGTTTGGTTTGGCATTGAGCTCATCGGCAACACTGCTTCTTCAGGTTTGCCTTTGAAATAACCGTCTTCAGCCTTCAGGGAACCAGTGTTTTTTCTGAAACCTATAACTTCTCTAATTTAAAAAAATTGTTTTTAAAAGAAAGTACAGAGTTTCCAAGTGCCACCTGTTGTAGGCACCGGGTGGAAAGAAACAGCGTGCCAGGTATCTGGGAGGCCTTCCCATATTTGGGTGGCAGAGCTGGCAGCTGAGGGTTAGGGTGGATTTGAATATTTGTTGTTGTTATTTTTGTTGTTGTTATTGTTCTTTTACCAGTCAGTTTCCTGTGCAGACCTGTCGCCAGTTTTTCTGGTGCCGGTTTGGCATGAATTCTGAAAACCTGGGATTTGCTGTTCTCAACCCCCTCACTGAGTTTCAGTCCATGGCTGGGTGTTGTGAGCGCCACCTGGTGGTCACACTTAGAAAGTCCCCGTCTCCAGTGAACTCCGGTGTAAGTCAGCTGGGCTATCCTCCAAAGCAGGAGTTTTCCATAGATGTTTTGTTCCCCCATCCCTGTCCTCATGCCACTCCCTTCACCAACCAGAGATAACATGGAGAATGGGAGTTTAAAATAGTGGCAAACTATCTATCTGATGGAGAAATGAAAAAAAAGGAGAAACTGCTTGGGTCTTGGTTCTAGGCAGTGATTCTATTTGCAGTCATTGATGGCTGGTTTGTTCGTATGAACAGATATCCTGATGTGTATGCAGGTAAACTGCCTTCTGGGCAGGGCCCACTTCCTTTTGAGAATCCTGGGAGAACTTTCGATGTGCTTAGGATGGCTGCTTTGTGAGTACTGAATCCACTTTTGGATGAACAGGAGAAGCAAGAAACAGTGAGTAAAGTTTAAGAGGCTTTGAGTCAAGTTGACCATGGGCTTTGGGAGAGAGTGGGGACAGAGTCTCCTGAAAATGGTGAAAAAAATTGCCAAAAGATGGTAGCAGCCCAAGTGTCCATCAGCTGATGAATGATTAAACAAAACATAGTATAAACATACAATGGAATATTAAGCGGTAAAAAAGGAATGGAGTCCTTACATGCTACAACATGGATGAACCTTGAAGACATTATGCTGAGTGAAATAAGCCAGAAACCAAAGGACAAATGTTATATGATATCACTGACATGAAATAATTAGAATAAGCAAACTCATGGAGTTAGAATCTAGAATATAGATTGCCAGGGGCTGGATTGGGAGTAGGGAATGGGGAGTGAATGCTTAGTTTGTACAGAATTTTTATTTTGGTTGATTGTAAAGTTTTGGAAATGGATGGTGGTGATGGTAGGAAAATATGGTGAGTATAATTAACAGCACCAAATTATATATACATAATTACATATATAGATGAATGTGGTTAAAAAGGGAAATTCTAGTAACATATATATGTTACTAGAATAAAAATTAAAAGATAAAACATAAAACTGTACAACACAGTGAACCACATTGTAAACGATGGACTACAGTTAGTGGTGCAATTGTAGAAGTGTTCTTTCATGGGTTGTAATGGATGCACTAATGCAGGGTGTTAATAATAGGGTGGTATATGGGAAAACACACACCCTGATATAAACTATGGACTATAGTTAATAATACAATTTTAATATCCAGTCACAAATTGTGGCAAGGATGACACATTGGTGCAGGGTGTTAGCAGTGGTGTGTGTGTTTGTGTGTGTGTGTGTGTGTGTGTGTGTGTATGGCAACACTATGTTCTACACGATTTTTCTGAAGCCTACAACTTCTCTAATTAAAATATAATTTTAAAGAAAAGCAAGTACAGAGTTCCCACGTGCCACCCTGTTGTAGTTCACTTTGCATTGATGTGCTGCATTTGTTTTTATTCATGGAGGAGCATTTGTAGTTGTACTATTAACAATCCATAGTTTACAATAGGATTCAAGAGACTTTTTAATTTGCTTTTTGGATTTTGTTTTTTACTGTATGTCTTTAGTCAAGATTTCTCTATTTTATGTCAAATTATTTTGTGATTTTTTCTTTGAAATTGCATGTTTTAATGCCATGGAATTAGAGACGGCTTCATACTATTATTTCACAATCTCTTCTAAAATAAACCCAACTAAACTGAAAAAAAAAATGGTGAAAACCAGTGAAAACAAATCACTCTGCTTAATAAAAGGAATCTATAAATTGTTTTATAGAGAGTTGGGTGAGCTGATCTTTGAAGTCTCTTTCTTGCTTTAAAATTCTCCTAAAACAAATCCAGGCAATGCTTCTGATGCTATTTATACAAATGTTCCATAGGGTAAAATGGTTCCAATAAATGGCAGGTTTTAGTTTCCATTGACATTTCTTGACTTTCACCTGAATTGACAACACGAGGACTCAATCTTTTTCCATTTCATTTCCCTTGATGAGGTGGGCTGTCCTGGCACCACCCAGGTCCTTGGGCTCTGCTTCTATAGACAAAACGATTTCAGCCTCTTACTTGGCATTATCTTTTCTGCAATGCTTTCTCATGTCTCTCTCTCTCTCTCTCTGTGTTACCTAAGACTTCTAAATCTTTTTCTCTCCTTCCCTTCCTTCCTCCCTCCCTCCCTTCTTTCTTTCCTTCCTTCTGTCCCTCCCTTTCTCTCCCTTTCTCTCTCTCTCTCTTTCTTATAAAGCAGGAATCCTAGTGAATTTTCATTTCTTAATTGTACTGTCTCACCAATACCAAATTTCTACTCAGAATTACAGAAGATAGACTAGTAATATTGAATATCAGGGCAGAAAAGGATCTTGGAAATCCTTCTACTTTAGCTTCTTATCAACAAGTGAGGAAACTGAGGCCCAGAGAGGTGAAACGACCCACTGGACGTCACACAGCTAGCAAAATGGTAGAGGTGGGTCTAAACCCTAGCCTCCAAGTCTTACTTCAGCCTGTTTTGACAATTCACTGCTGTTTCACTCTCTAGCTAAGTCTTATTTAATTTACAGTTTTCTTGAAAGGATTGTTTCTGTTTTTTCCTCCTCCGCTCATTTTTTTTTGGAGACTGTGGTGGCAATGCCACCTACATTGTTTGGTGTCAGGTGTGCCAGTCACAGCAGTGGACAAGGCCTTGGAGGCCAGCTCAAGTGGGGAGTGCCCACAGCAAAGGGCAGGCTGACTTCATCCTCATAAGGTCAAGAGTGTGATCATCTGTCCAAGGGGCTGTTTCTTCTTGGTTACTGAAACTTTGTTAAATTGTGGATGTTTCCATTAAAAAATCGCCAGCTCTCAAGCCCGTCCAGTAACTGGCTGGAAAGTCAAAATGCCCCGGTTTGCCTAGGGATGGGGATCGCAGAAAACAGAAATGGTGATACGAGGAATGGGAGAGGAAGGGGAGAGGCAGCCAGGGGTACGGGGCATGGATTTTAGCGGATGTGGCAGGGATGGTTACAGCTGACATTTGATTTAGAGGAGAAGTTGAAAGGTCATGATTTCTAGAGCCTCCAATTCTCCTGGGCTTAAAAATCAAATCATGCTAGTAAGACAGCACATCTCATAAAACGGGCGGTAGGCCCACAGCGCTCCCCTATTCACCTTTGGATTTCTAGATGTAATTTCTGCTGGCACTTTTCATTTTTCCTCCCGAAGGCGGAATAATAAAAGAAGATGGTGAAAGGCTTTTCATGGTCTTACCTCATTAAGGGGGCATTCCTGTTTCCTAGGGACTGAAAAATGAAAAAAAAAAAGAAAAAAGAAAAAATGTCCTCCTCTTCCCAGGGAGGATAGCTGGCTGGTCATACAACTTCATCTTCTGACTCTAATTAAGCAACTCACACTAAAGAAGGTTTGGCTAAAGACAGAAATGAGGCATTCAGTTTGGAATTCAGAGAAACAAAAAACAAAAAAACAAAAAACAAAACAAAACCCACAACAAATAGGATCAGAAATACAGAAAATGTTGCCAGGTAGGACCTGTGTTCCCCTGGGGACCTGTAATTGTCATGGCTGGTGTCCTGACCTCTACTTCTGTCCTTCTCTCAGTGCCTGACCCCAAAGTGTTAGAAAACAGCAACAGTCTCTTCTTTCCATTCCCCTAAAAGTTATTGTTTGTCTGACCTCAGCGAGGGGCAGTGACTTATGACCCACCAGGACATGGCTACTGTGCCATCCAGGGAAAGAAGGAGGCAATGCCTTGGGACCTAGATTCCAAAATGGTGGTTGGATTAGGGGCAGGATGATGAGTAGGCAAAGGATCCACTGGGGCTGGAAAAGAGGCTGTTACTCTTAGAAAGACAGCAGAAGACGACTTGGGTAGTAAGAGTAAGAGTGCCAAAAGATGAGACTCTTTGACTTATTAAGGGGAGCTGTTGGCGACATTAAGGGGAGTTAAGGGGAGTTAAGGGGAGTTGTTGGCAACATTCTCTTGCTGAGAACCTGTCCATTAAAGGCAGTGACCAGCTCAGAAAGGCCTGGAAGGTGAAGGGCATCCCAGAAGGAAGGCAGGGAAAGAAGGTGTCACCATTACCACCTATTTTAGGACTCATCTTCGAGTAGGTCTTTGAGAGAACTTCCCACTTTTCCCCCATGGAGGGAAAGGAGGGGTGGGTTGGGATGCCTGGGTAAGAGGGAGAATGGGGATGGAGGGTCAGGCCCTGGGGCAGCAATAACCATGAGCAGCTGCACTTCACTTATTTTTGCTACATCTCTGCTTCCTTCAAACACTCTTAACATTTTGCAAAGCACATTAATATTACCCCCCCTTGTTTCATATTATAAAATACAAACAAATGACAGAAAAGGTCAGTTGGCTCGAGCCACCCTCTGCTCAGAACCGTAAGGACCGCCGTTTCCTCCCTGCCATGAGAGGGTGGTTGTAGGGGCGCATCTTCATTTCCACAAAGGGGATGGAGAACTCGTGACCTTTCCAGTGGTACCAGTTGATCCCCTGGGCAGGAGAAAAATAAGCATGTCAGATCAACCTTCCCTCCAAAGGAAAACTTACCTCGAAAAGAAAGGGAATGATGGGAGCAGGGAATCCACGATGTGGATTTAGCCATTTTCCATTAACAGGAAGCTTTGTGGCCAAGGTCCCAATAAGGTTAAGGGAGCAGAGTATTTTTCCAGCTTTCCCCTTAAACTTGCTTGCATTTGGCTTTTGATAAGGAATATATTGTAGTTTGTTCCGTATGGCTGGCTTTATGCTTTTGCTTTCAGGAGGTGCATGCCTCAGAAGGCAGTGGTGAATTTTGAAATTCCAGGAGTGTGGAGAAACTTGAAGAAAATAATTATGTTTGACTTCTCATTTCTGATGAGAGACTCAGGAAGTTTTCACCCAGGATGACTAAACGTCCCAGTTTGCACAGGACTGAGGGGCTTCCCAGATATGAGAAAGTCCCAGGCAAATCATAATGAGTTAGTCACCTATTCACACAGCCCGTCTAGGGACGTGGAGTCTCTGATGGGGTAAGATAGTCCCATATACATTGGTATCTCTGATCACTGGTTTCTTTGGGCCCTTCCTGGGATGAAACTGAGCCTGTGAAGCTGTCACCAGAATTGATATGCTCTTATGGGGAAATAAAATGGAACTTCACTGGTTGTCGAGAGGCTGGTCACTGGGTGAATTCTAGCTTCGGGGTCCAGAAGCTTTCCTTTCCTTCCTCTGGCTTCTACTCTGTCCTGCCCTTATCCCAGTGTCTGCATTACATTTCTCTTTATGGCGGTCCTTTCTCAAGAATTTGAGGATTTCTATTTAAAGAGAAATGTAAAGCTCACATGTGCATTGAAAGCTAAGGGACCATGCGTGGGTTCCACAGCCTGGATCATTAACAACAATGCCAGAATTTCACCTACCTGACTATGCCTGGACTCCCCATATTTCCCGTTGAGGTTGGTCCGGTGGCAGTTCTTATACCACCAAGCCCCTTTGTAGGACATGGCACAGTTGGTAACTGCAACATCATTGTCTCTGTCCTCTGTGGAGAAGGGGCGTCCCTGATGATAGCTGAGGGAGTCCCCTGGAAAGAAAGGTACATTCGTGAGCCTGTCTGATTTGTCACTCTTTTATCAGGATTTTCTGGACATTTACTCACTGCTAACAAACCTGGCTTCCACTTATGGGACCTTCCAGTTACCTCTCCCATTTTTACCCAGTTCAATGGCCTGACTGTACTGAACTTCTACTCCATCTTACACATTTGGGTCAACTACTTGCATGTTGATCTCTCCAACCTGCTTCCTCATTCCCCCAATCTTTAACTTAGAACTGTGTCCACTCAGCCCCATCTCATCAAGCTGTCTGCTTCCTCCAGGCACGCACTGGGACACAGAACATTTGTGGCTCTGTCTCCAGAGGAGATAGTGATGAACCATGCAGACTTGGACCATTCTGGGTCTCCACCATCCTGCATGAGTCTGGCCTTCTCCATGGCTCATCAGTCTTGGTCAGACCACACCCAAAGTCCCATGTTTAGAACTTGGTGCCACCCTTTAAGAGAGACATCAGCAAATGAGTTCCAGTCTATAGGAAACGGGATGATGAAAAATCATAACCATGTCACAGGAGAAGCAGTTGGGAGAATGGAGGCTGTGGCTTGGGGAAGAAAGCTTGAAAGGTGAGAGAAGATCCATGATCACTTCTCCAGATAGTTGATGAGCTATTGAGTAAAAATCAAATAAAATTAACTCTGTGGGGAAACATGTGGATCAGTAGGTGGAGACTATAAGGAGGCATATTTAGTGGAATATATGAAGAGACAGTATCTAAAAATTAGAGCTGTTCACAAATGGAATAGACTGACAGCATCAGGAGTTCTGCTGACCCACTTCCCAGTGAAATCAGTGAAAATTCTTTTAAAAAGCAACCATCTGAAGCCTTTGGGAAAAGTCCTAGCAAAATTTAAACAGCAAATGAAAATAAAAAACCATTTATTCAAGAAAATCTACCATCATTTGGTAAGAAAGGCTAGGGTTTGTGTTATTTGAACCAAGACCACTCCTTCTCATCCTTCTCTCAGGTCAGTGAGGTAGAGGCTCCATCCAGGCTGCTGCAACCGGGAATACAGGCTCCCTGTCCCCATAGCTCCCAGTCAGAGTGCTTTCTGCCTGGGAACCGGAGGACTTCAGCATTACTCATCCTGTCCCCAGTTACCTGTTACTGAGGCTATGTCCTGGGTGGGTGTGGTCAAGAGGTGGGGACTCCCTTCTTCTGCCCAGCCTGAGAAAACTGGGGTGCCCATGGCCCTTGCCCTGGCTCATGAGGTGGTGGTTCTATCCCAGGAGATGCAAGCCAAGAGGCTGCAGGTTGCTGCCTCCCACCTCCACTGAGCTCCCTGCTCCTAGAGTGAGGGTATCACTCAAGGGGAAGCTTGGCATTATCCTCACCTCTGGGTCCAAAGCCCTGGCTCAGATATTTTGCCAGGGAGCAGGAAGAGAAGCAGGCCATAAAACAGATAGCTCCTAACCTCTTCCCAAAGGAAATGGCCTCACTTGCAACAGAGAACGAGAAGGTCAAACATAAGGGCACTATAAAGAATGGGGGAGATTGTGCTGAACGACAATTGGGAGGAGATTCATGGATTTAATGAAGATTCAGCCTAGACCATGAGCTGGCTACTTTTTGGTAGAGAGCCAGGGAATAAGACAGCTGGGAGCAGGAGTAGCTCTCCTGGGGTCAGAGCAAATATCAAACACTGATCTCTAGAACTATTCCTTCAAAGGAGCCAAAATTTAGTTGGAGTAGTATGCAGAGTAAATTGTGTCCTAAGGCATTTAGAGCAGTTTAATAGCTGGGTGTGGTTAGGGAAAGAGAGATAGAGAGTCCTGCCAATACCACTGTCATCACAGTGTGACTATGGGCATAGCCAAAGCTGTGTCTCCCTGAGGACCAACATCAAAGGCTTAACACTGTGTGTCTATGTGGGGAGGATAGAATTCCCTAAAATAATCCAGCCAGTCACTAAAAAATAAATAAGCGAAAACAAAACAAGCCCCTGGGGGTGGGGGACCAGTACGCAAGGTTGCTGTAATATATGACAATATATGATACAAAAATGTGCAATTGGCTACAAAATATTACAAGGAATGCAAAGAGACAAGAAAATATGACCCATACACTGGGAAAAACACAGGTGACGAACTGTGAGAGTGGTCAGATATTGATTTTAACAGAAAAAGATTTTAAAATAGCCATTTTAAATATTTTCATGGAACTAATGAGAAGCATGGTTAAAGAGGTAAAGATAGGTGTGATGATAATGTTGCATCAAATAGAGAATATCAATAAAAAGCTAGACATTAGAAAAAATAACTAAATGGAGATTCTGGAGTTGAAAAGTACAATATCTGAAATTCTAATTCCCTTAAAGTGGCTCAGCAGTAGATTTGAACTGACAGAGGAAAGTGAACTTGAAGATAGATCAATAGAGATTATGTAAGCTGATGAACAGAAATAAAAAAGGATGAAAAATAAACAGAGCCTCCAAAACCTATGGAACATACCGTCAAATATACCAACATACATGCAATGGTAGTACCAGAAGGAGCTGAGAAAGGAAGGAGTAGAAAAAAAATTTTGAAAAAAAAGAGGCAAAAAACTTCACAATTTTTTTTGAAAAGTAATAATCTAAATATTCAGGAAAATCAATGAATTCCTTGAAGGGTAAATGTAGAGATCCAAAAACAGATACAGCATAGTAAAAATGCTGAAAGTCAAAGACAGGGAGGAAATCTTGAAAGCACCAGCAGAACAATATCTCATCACTTACAAGGGAACCCCAATGAGTTTAACAGCTGACTTTTCGGCTGAAACAATGGAGGTCAGAGATAGTAGAACAACATATTCAAAGTGCTCAAAGAAAAAACTGTCAACCAAGAATCCGATAATCCAGCAAAGCTATCTTTCAAAAATAAAGACAAAATAAAAGCTTTCCCAGGTGAACAAAAAATGAAAGAATTTGTTGTTATGAGACTCACCTAACAAGAAATACTTAAGGAAGTTCTTCAGGCCGAAAGCAAGTGACCCCAGACAGTAATTCCAATCCAAACAAAAAATCAAAGAGCACTGGTAAAGATAATTATGTAATTATAAGAAGTAGTATAAATGCATATTTTTTCCTTTCTTCTCATAACTGATTTAAAATTAAAAAGCAATTGTACAAAATAATTTGTATATAATATAATACTGGGCCAACAACATATAGAAATGTAATATATTTGCCTATAACAGAACAAAGGAGGTGGGTGGGAGCAAATCTGTATTGAGCTAAGGAAGTGACTACAGAGAGTAAAGCAGTAATTATAACATACACTGTTGCGCTAGTAATAGTAGATGTAATAAGTATAACAATAATACTGCTAAAGGCGGGGGGAGGGAATAGAGCTATAGAGGAATAACATCTCTATATATCATTGGAATTAAACTAGCATAAATCTGCAGCTGATTCTGATAAGCAAAGATGTATATGGTAAACCCCAGAGCAACCACTAAAAGTAAGTCATACAAATGAATAGACTGCTTAGAGATGTGGTGAGATTTCTCTTCTTAAACGCAAACAGAAAACCTGGATGTTCACTTCTTGGGATGTTGTGGCAGGAGCCTGTATGGATTGAATATTTGAGGTGAGGGATCAGACTATAATTAATTTATAATGTTTAACCAGACTTTTGGCATGGTCTCTGGGGATACTGTGAAGAGGGCTCATGCTACTGAGTAAAAGTGATCTTGGATGCTCCTGAGGTTGCTTTAAGTTTGGAGACACCCTAGTTACAATTCTATGGCTTCTGAGTCTTTGCTCACTGTGGCTGCTCAATGCTTCCAATGCCTGCTACCACAACGTAAATTTTAGGGGTTGAGCTTTATTTTACAGGGCTCCTGTACAGCTCTTCCTAATTCAATATTTCATTGTCTCTACCCCATTCGTCTTCATAGTCCCTTTCCGGATTCCAAGGAGTCAGGCTTTGGGTCCATTTAGAGCTAATCCCACCATCTGCCACCCATTCTTGCCTAGACAAAGTTGGAAAGATTCCTGTGGTTTTTCTACAGGCATAATTCTAAACTCAGGGAGTGGACAGCATCAGGTGATTTTTGAAATGATTTAGCCTGGCATCTTGTTTAATACACTTCATTTCAATGGCTATTTTATGCCCAAAGTGTGGCAAATTGGACCTTTTGTTGGGGGCACTTCAGGGTGGTCTAACTGCCATTGGAAATGATTTCAAATATGAACAGAACAAAGGAAACGGAGTCTTCTCTGGGCAGTAACCATTCCTGCCTGAGAAGAGAAATAAATGAACAGAGATGATGACTGGAATGGCTACAGCTTGAGGCTCTTAATTCCAACAAGCATGAAAAGTGTTGCTAATATTATACACCTGCACTTGGCCCTGAAATCAGAGATAACAAAAGGACAAAGAGCTGCATGTACCAAACAGTAGACTATCTGAGAAAACAGATTTTATGAAATGTCTGAAACAGATTGGCAAATGCCTAAAAAGCAGACCAGATATTATGTTCTGATAAAACTATTAACGTAACAGAGCTTATAGAGTTGGTTGTTCTGCTTAGTAGAAATGTCATAAAAATCTACACAGAAAACATAACCATGCATGCAGCTCTCATGGAGGAATGAAAAGAATTGTGGCAAGTGGGAAACATTTAGGTGAAGTTGTTGGCTCCTTGCCTGGGGTGTTGTGATGACAGCTGATGGGGACATCTCAGAGGATGGAGGAATCTGTCCTATTTCCCCATAATTTAAAGACAGTTTCCTTAGATGCCATTGAGGGGAAATTTCTACTCAGAAAATAGATGATTATGTTCTCTCTGGATAAGAGCCCATATTGATTAATCTAGACAAGGAAAACAATCCTTTGCCTTCACATTGCACTTTTTGTTTTTTAACTTTAAGAGCACTTTCGCTGCTTTTATCTCATTTTGTTTCCCTGTTGACATCCCTATGCAGCAGGACAGGCGTTATCCTTGCAATTTTCCAGATGAGGAGACCAAAGTCCTGGGAAATGGATTTCAGATCCCCCGAGTGGCTAGGGTCGGCCTGGGTCAGAGCACTGATTCCCAGCCCTCTGCCCCCTCTCTGGCTTGCAGAGAGCTCCTGAACCAGTGGGTGCGCCCCTTCCCCGTGTGGCTCAGGGCTAGGATGTGGGGGCCTGGGCTGCCACACCCCACTGCCCGTAGGGTCTGCTCAGGGGCATGAGGTACCCGCAGTGCCGTTGTAGCCTCCTATGCGCAGTTTGTACAGGCTTCTGCTGTCCTCAACAGAGAACTTGCTGTAGTGGGCGAAGGCGGCCTCCTGGCCGTCCCGCATGTCCACGCGCAGCTCGTAGCGGCCTTGGGACGTGATCCTGTGTATGTTGTCCAGCCCTGTGGACGAGAGCAGAGGATGCCATGAAGCTGGTCCCCAGTCGCTTCAGAAATGAGAGTGAAGATGCCACTGTGACCCCAAAAGCATGCTATGGGGAAGAGGAATGGTATCCAGATTTCCCTCAGCCCTCCCTGGGTTGTTATAACTCATCTCCACCAGACTCCAAATTTCCTCCTGCAAAAAGGGAATGAAGTACTGATACATGCTACAGTTTGGATGAACAGTGAAAGAAGCCAGCACAAAAGGCCACATGTTGTATGATTCCATTCATATAAAAGTCCAAAATGTGGACACTGCCCACATTTATAGATTTCATAACTATATAAAGTCAGAAAGAAGATTAGTGGTTGCTTAGGGCTGGGGGATGGTGGATAAAGGGATAGCAGCTAAAGGTATAGATCTTCTTTTGGAGGTGCTAAAAATGTTCTAAAATGGTTGCACAACTCTGTGAATACATGAAAAACTATTGAGTTGCACACTTTAATTGGGTGAATTGTGTGTTATGTGAATTATATCTTAGTAATGCTGTTAAACAAACAAATACAAAAGACCAGTGCAGATCTGCTGATGAGTTCCTACCTCAGGCCATGTCAGGGATCCTAATATCTCATGTTGACCCAGTAACTGACAAGCCCTGTGTCTCGGGATTCCCCGACCTGTCCCTTCCACCTTCTGCCCCCAACCATGGTGTTCGATGAAAAGTACGAGAGGCCTTACACGGATGTGGTCCTTTGATATGAGTTGTAGGGTAGAATGCGAGAGGTAGAGACACTGAGCAGGAGAGTTCAGAGCAGGCGCAAGGGGTCCAGGATATCAGGTGTCCTAACATTTCCTGGTAGCCTGTGAAGGGGGGCTCTGCCCACAATTCATAATACTGCCCCTCCTTCTCTCAGCCGCCAGCCCTCCTGGGCTCCCATAACCAGGTCAGAGAATACGGGCCGCTGCCTCTTGTCTCCGGTACCATTCTCTCTAGTCTACCTGCTACATCTTGCATGACTACCTCTTCAGTTGCTCACCTGCTCTTTCCTGTGTCCTCTAAGCTGCCCAGGCTTTGCTCTAATCAAGGCTTGCAAGGTGCAAACCCTTGCAGGCTCAGAGCTTAGGTGGAGCCCAGCTCTCTCTCCCTTGGTGATGTTTTCTCATCTGTATTTTCCTGTCCACTTCCTCTGACTGGCTCTGCGATTTCGACCTCCCTGTCTAGACTTGGAACCATTCACATTGCATTGCTATTGATCTGAGTCCTCCTGATTTTTGTCTCCTTCTGGACTGGAGTCCTCTTGCTGTGCTGTGGCATCTGACATGTGACATCAGAGTATGCCATGATTTAGAATTAAAGAATTACAGAGATGGTAAGGAATTTAGAGATCTCTTAGTCTGCCCTCTTTGTTTTGTAGACGAGGAAGTTGAAGTCCAGAGAGGTGAAATGAATGGCTGAGGGTCATCCAGGTCTTTCTGCTGCCCTATCCTGTTTGAGATTTAAAGTCTTACCCTGACTTTGATTATGAGTCAAAGTTTCTTTGATTGCCATTTGCTGTCTGCCAAGTTGCCAATCTGCCACGACACTAGACTTGTGCTTATGCAGATGCAGTCAATGCTGGTGGTGCCCTGCCCAGGGATCGTATCTGGTAGGAAGACCCATAGCTGTTAGCTGCTGGTAACTCAAAGCTGTTTCCTTCTCTGGATAATTGCCCTTGGCCAAAACAGTCAATTTACCTTGGAGGATACACTCTCCCTCCCCCATGCCTAGGGGCAGTCCTTGGTCAATGACTGACGGGTACAAAAGCACAGTCCCCATATCCCAATGGGGACCAACCCCAAGGTGCCATTCATGCTCCAGAGCTTCCTTTGGGATCAAACTGAAGGTAGTCTCCAGCTGAGACTACATTTTTGCAGTTTTCCCCCCTGTTCAATCCTGTTTACACCCCATACCCTCCTTTTTCCTGAGAGTACACCCTCAGTGTATCACTTGACTGGGAATTCCTGCCACAGGTTCTGGTCCTAGAGAACCCGACTTGGCATACAAGTCATGGATCATAATGTTACCTCTACCTGAGTGCAAACTAAACATCACCAGGCCTCTCCTCTCTTCAAGAACCCTCACTGGCTCCCTGTTACCTGTGGCATTAAGTCGAGACTTCATTTTCTTTAGGTTCCATACGTGCCTTCATTCAACCCACCGATCTCATTTTCTTCTTGCCCTGACTTGCACTTTCCTCTGGGTGGATGGGTTTCCTCACTGTCCCCAGTTTGTACATGTCAAAAGGATCCCTGCCTTCCCTCTTTTCTTGTCCCCTTTCCCCCTCCATTCTTCTTACTCATCCCTCTGTGCCTTCTCCATGAAGCTGAACTCTTGCTTCTCTGAATATCTGTGGTCTTCTTGTCAGTAGATGATAGGCTAGTCCAGTGCTTCCCAGTGTGGGATGGCATCTCTGATGCTACGGGAAATAATTTGGGGGTAGGCACTAAATAATCGTGAACTTAAAGTGAGAACGGTATTTCCAAATTCCATCATGGTCTTTCTTAACAGATCAAGGAAAAACCCTAACCGTAATCCTATCCTTAATTCTCAGCTTTAATTTGGTTTAACGCCCATTGTTTTCTAATTTCCATGTCTTAACAACAACAGCATCAATAGCAAAATCAGGCCTGTACCCTTCATGTTTAGTTGCCATATAATAATACTGTTTTCTTTTCATTGTATTTATTTTTATGTTTCCCTTTTATTTATGGCATGTGATAAGTGTTTTTCCATTTTGGTAATGCTATCAAGTTTCTTTCCCACACAGAAAATTGTTTTAATTAAATAAAACAAGTTGATAAGTAGAAAAATTAAGTACATAATAATTCAGAGATTTCACAAATAGGAAAAAAAATTATGAAGATGGTACAGAGTGCATTGATTCATGTGTATTATGCTTGTTTCCCAAGCTGGTTGCAAACTCTTCAAAGATAAGGATATTTTCCTATTTGTTTGATTTCTCTATCAACATTTCTATGAGAGTTTTCCCTTATTTTCTTTTATTATCTAAATCACCAGATACAGCTCTGGGCATCTAACATATACTCAATAAATTCCTGTCATTGATTGATTGTTGATCAATTGATAGGTACCTACTATCCCTCAGGCACTGTAATAGGCAATGTTAGAAGATGAGTATGTGTGGTTCCTGACTTGAAAGGAGCTTGCCCAGTGTAGTAATCCAGAGAGACAGACGGCAAAATAGACGCTATGATTTGGGTCACAAAAGAGGGAGTGGCTAATTCTTCCCTAGGCAATGGGTGAGAAAAATGTTTAGGACAGGTTCTAGAGAGGAAGAGGTGGTTAACTGGTCTTTAAATATACACAGATAGATAACAAGGTGTTGGGGGAGGGTGACAGCTGGGAAAGCATTCCTTGCAAAGGAAATGTCTGTGGTTCCACGTTTCGATTTCCGTATTGCGTGGGAGTGGGGGAAGAGTAATGGGTGGTACTGAGAGGCAGAGTGCAGGCTCCAGATGGAGAGTAGAATACAGCGGACCTTGTACCTTAGCTAAGGTGTTGGCTGTTACCCGTGGTGAGGAGGACTCATTTAAAAGTTTTACAAATGGGGTTAGCCTTGACTCAGGTTCTGAGTGTGAGGAAGATCATTCTAGTGGTCACGTGGACACCGGGCTGGTCCTGGAGGTAGGGAGGTTGTTACGGGCATCCAAGAGAAAGATGGTAGCGAGATAGTAGCAAGCGAGTTAGAGACGAGACCATGAATGTAGAAGGTGGTTATTTGCCTTTCCCTCCATCCTCCTGTATAAATTCCTAGGAAATCTAACTCAGAGGGAGATGCAGGTGATATTACATTTACTGTTTTTTTCCGGGATTGGCAACACCACCACCTGCCTGCGTGGGGTGTGGCTTTACCTTCTCACACCAGCTCACTTCTCAGTCTACACCTCCTGGCTGTGTCAGATCTCCAGGAAATCACCAGTCACCTCTAATGCCATTTTGATTTTTTCCCTTCCCTTCTGGAGTCAGGTAATCACATTCCTCCAAGGAGCTAAGCAGAGTGACTGCACTCATTTCCCTCGCGACCTGCAGGCTGGCCGGCTGCTGCCAGGCTCCCGAGACATCAGCCTGCTGCTCTCGGCCCCCCACCCCCAAGCAGGTGCTCACTCCCTTTGTACTTGCCTCATGTCAAAACCCATCAGCATAAAAGACTATTAATGAGGATAGGAAGGGACAGAGCAAAGAGGAAAACACCACAATAAGATAAAAACAGATCAATAGTGGAGCCAAACGGAGCAAAAGGTACTGAAAGCAATTCACGAGCTGTCAACTTCTCAGCAGATACAGGCAGGGTTTCTGATAATCCCAGATGGACACAGGAAGGAGAATAATGGACAAAAAGCCAAAGCAGCACATCAAGAGAAAACCGAAAGGAGGCGTTACCCAACCAAAACTCATCCTCCAGATTCCCAAAGCCAACCCGGTAATCAGCCCATTTCCGGAAAAAATCAGTTTGGCCATTCTGCCTCCTCTGGAATACCTGTGAAGAGAAAGAAAAATAAAAATGAGAAGAGATGATAAGGAAAGGAAACTGTAATTGGTCAAACTGATATAAACTGGGTTTTATATCTGCAACAAAAAACATGGCCTGATAAGGAACATCGCTGTACGGAGCTGAGCGTTTACCCCACAGCTTTCCCAGGAGATGCTCCGAGCTCCTGACAAATAGGACGGCGTGTGATGTTGACACTAATTTGCACCCCTGCAATGTAGAATGGATTCAGGATACATAAAAAGCCCCCAAACAGTGAGAGGAAATTGGCTCAGCTCTCAAATTAATCTTTTGTACCATGGAGTCCATGAAAAAGTGTTTCTCGCCAAAAGAACAGGACCGACTTCAAATCAGCAAGTAACTGTCACCGTTGTAACGCAAGCAAAGCAACTGCATATCATTCACTTTCTAAGCTGTTTAAGCACTAATTTCTTTTAACCTCCAATAAATCAGCCTCAGCTTCAATTTCCAATTATGCTTTAGGAAGGAGGCACAACTACGTCAAAAACATAAAAGTAAATGTCTCCCAAGAGCTGCGGTTAGGAGCACAGCCACCATTTAACTCTATTTAAAAACTGCTCGTCTTTGCACCATGAAAAATCCAGCCCCATGTGTTGGCCGTGCTGGGTGGCATATCTCACGGAGGTGGAGGGGCTGGGTCTCCACCCCACACTGACTCAGTTAATGCTGGACCCCTTTAGGGCAGGTTGAGGGGACCCTCATGTCTGCATGGTGCCCTGTATTGACTGGTGGGGCTGCTTGTGAGGCTGCCCTTTCTCTTCCAGTCTGTACTATCCTATCAGGCATGGGGAGGAGGACAGTGACAGAAAGTGGGAGTCCTTCTTCCTGACCACTGGTGCTCCTTGCTCTCTGTGACAGCTCTGGAGAAGAGCCTGGGAGGTCAGGGAAGAAAGGGACAGGTGTGGACTTTGCAACCAGAGATGGCTATCCATGTTCTTCCCCTCACCTGCTCTCCTATATGAAACCCTCAAATGGAAGAATCCTCATCACTTCCCACATAGAGGCTCACCAACTCCTGCAAAAGAGCCTACTTCTTGCTTCAGCAGGCAAGGTTCCTGGGCCTGTTGGAGCCATCATCCCCTTTCCCCTGTATTAACAATTCTTGCAGAGGAGCAGGAGGGAAGGCAGACACCTTGGGGCCCCTTCACTGGGCCAGGCCATTGCAGCTTTGATATGCTGATTGCTTCCTCTACCTGGCCCACCTTAAGACTGGGCTGCTGAACAAGGGACCTGAGGACAATGATGAGCCCCAAGATGGGCATTTAGGAGGTGGATGAAGGGTGCCTTCAGAAGGAAGGGTGGTGCCTTTGGATTGACAGGCTCTGAGCCAGGTGGACCAGAACACCAGGATGTTTGCAGGCAGGAAGAGCCGCCGCATGTACTTACAATCCAGCCACCCCCGTCTGTGGTCATGTCGCAGTACACCTGTAGCTTCTGGCTCAGCTCCCCACTGAGGAAGATGGTATAAACCCCACTCAGAGTGTCTCCATTCATCAAGTGCTGGGCACAGTCTTGAGGATGAGAGAACACACGCCCCCCTGCACAACAAAAGAGGCTATTTTCAGAAAGGATCTCTCTCCCACTATGCATAAGAACCCCTTGGATCAGAGTAGTTTTTGGAGGGCCTCATGAACTTCATTGAGAGCTGGAAGAAACCGTCACTGCATCTCAGACTGTGAGCTGGCTCACAGTCTGGGTCCTCCACTTCCCTATTTATTTGACTTTAGGCAATTGGCCTGACTTTCCCAGGAGACAGTTTTCTCATCAGTAAAATGGGAATAATAAAAATCTGCCCCTTGTCAAGTGAAATTATGTTAATTCAGCTAGTTATTGATTACTCAGGTAATGATTATAGATACATGTGTTAAAATAAATCACTTTGTAAGGGCTACCTTTCCAAAGAGTCAGAGGCATCTAAGCAACTCCTCCCATCATCTTCACAGCAGCCATTAAGAAATGCCCATAGAAGCCCAGCATTAGCAAGAAGATGGATGTCTCTTTCTTGTGCAAAATCATCTCTTGATTGTACTACACAACCAAATGGCCATGTTTTACAGTTCAGTTTAAGTTTAAGGAGAGGGCAGGGGAAGTAAATTGCTGCTCATCTTTCAGGGAGAACAGCCCAATTTGTAGAACAATATCTAATTAGCTGAAAGGGAAGCTTAAATCATGTGTCTTGAAGAGCTTAGTTTCAGGACAAATTTTAATGCTTAGCAGGCAGGCCAACAAGTAGAGAGCACACTGGAGGAGATTTGCTGGAATGCAGGAGCTGATAGAGCAAGTTAAAAGCAGAGCTCGCCATTTGAGAACAGTGGTTTGGGTGTTCTGTAAATATAATGATCTTCTGGGTCAATGAAGAGTGTGGTGCTATTGATGTGTTCTGCATCCTTCAATTGCTGCAGTTACAGGCTGGGTAGGTAGCTCTGGCATCAGTCACTACACTGACCCCTCGTGGCCAAACCAGCACACTACAGGTGTGATGTGGGACCACGTGGAAAGCTCGCTGGTGGGTCAGAGCAAGTGATAGCAGAATGCCACTCACAGTAGGTGACATGGCAACCTCCCTGAAAGCCCTTACCATCTAAGACTCCTGTCACATTATCAGTGAAGCACCCTGTGTTAGGAAAAAGTTGCTGGAGTTTGTAGGCTTCATGGAAGATCCCTCTGGAGGTGAGTTAACTCCTTCCAGGCACAAGGAAGGTACTTAGCTGCAGCCACATCACGGTCAATGGCAGCACCCATTTAAGGCAGTTTAAAATGAAGTCACAGCCTGCTGCAGGCGTGGTTGAACCAGGCAATAACATTTCATTTCTATGGAACCTGTACTTTACAGAGTATGTTTTATGTATGTCTAATTTTTGCAAGCAGCTTGAGAGGACGGCAGATTTTTGTAGACAAAATAATTATTTTACAGAGAAGGAAATAGCAGTCAGAAAGATCACATGACTCACTCAGGTCATGTGAACTCAGGTTTTCAGACCCCAAGTGCTCTTTGCACTCTACTGAAACAGGAAATATAATATATGATAGCGATTACTCTGTAGAAAAGGATTAAGTCATGTCTACATTTGTCTTAAGCCTATAAAGCTTCAAAGGTTAAAATTACCCCCAAAATCTCTAAGTTCAAAATAAATACCGCCCAAAACTGATTTCCTTAATAGCTATAATAAAGCTGCTAGCTTGCGTTTCCTGGGTGCCCTAGACCAATTTAAAGTTCCTGACCCCACCTATTCCTAGCAGTTACAGTTACATTTCAGGAGGAAAGTGAGAGTCACCTCCTTCATGTCTCCCTGTTGCTTTGGGAACACAGATATTTCCTGTCTTCCAGGACACTCTTAACGTGGTCCCTGCAGCAACAGGCCTCTGCCCTCCTGCCTCCTCTCCTCTTTCACTGCCTGACTCTCCCATTGTAGAATATCAGAACATAACGTCCTTCATCCTCAGCTCACTCTTGCCGTATGCACTAATAGCCCTTTCTCCTGAAGAAAGGTTTCTTCATTAGATGAACTCAGCTTCTTAAAGGAATCAGAACCCCGTCTTTCTCCTCAGTATCCAACTTGCCCTCCTAATAAAACAATATCTCCCTCCAAACCTCAAAAACAACCTCAAACAACTACACATTAAAAAATGAACCCCCCAAAAATCAGAATGGGTGAATAAATGATCTTATATGGGCTTCCTCACATTGATAATGTAGATTATTTAATATTTAGGTTATAGATACTTTTTAAAGGCTCAAACTTATTAGCTGCTTTAAAGTTAGATATGCCACACACAAACTTAGTAAACTTGGATGGCTTGTCCTAGAGAAGGGGTGCTCTTAAATATCTGAAGGACTGTCATATAAAAGAAGGACTACTGTAAATTTTAAGTCAGAAAATGTGAAAAAGCCAACTTAAAACAAAAATGTGCTCTAAGGGGTGCTGAAAGGTTGGATGGGATAAAAGTCAGTAGACTGTACCCCGGGAGAGGAAGGTTGCCTGCTCTTCCTTCCAGGCCCCCAGCACTGGGCTGGTGGGTGAAGGTGTTCACTTAACATGTGCGAGGTTGGTGCACAGAGCTGCTGGGCACTGTTACCTTCCCTTACCTTGAATGAGTTGCAAAGTCCCCTGGCTGCTTATAGATTTGATTGGCTGTAATTTAGTCCGTGGCATTCATGGAAAGATAACCAACAAGAAAACATTTTTCTTGTGCAGAATACCAGGAGGAGCAGAGCAGCTACCCAAGATTTCCACCTTCTGGGAGCCTGGAGAGGACTTGACATTGACCACGAAACCTCTGCCTTCCAGCCCCAGCCAGCGCTCAACACTGACAAAGTTTTGTCTCCCACCCAGCAGTCCTTAATCAAATTATTTCTTTTTCCCAGATGAAAGAAAGCAGATGTCAACTAATAGTTCCTGAACCCAGGACTCTATTAAAATTCAAATTCCTGGATCCTGCAGCAGATATCCTGGATTAGCATGTCAGGGGATGGGACCCGGGAATCAGTGTTAAACCAAAGCTCCTCAGATGAGTCTGAAGACCAGCTAGCTGAATTGGGAAACTGCTGGGCCATATGACCAGTTGCTGGGCTGTGGTAGGGGGATTGTCAACCTTGGATTCTATGATTTCATTTTAGTAGTCAGTAGGGTAGGTGTTACACACAAATTCAAGGAGATAAGGCCTGGAGTAAGTGAAGACCTCACAGGAAGTTAGTAGCACAGATTCGGGACCAAATGAAGAACAAGCTTCAGAGCTGTGATCACTTGCATGGGGAGTCTTCATTGTATCCTGGTCACTTTCTGCTGGCACAATTGTTGGTTTTGGTTAATGTGGCTGATTTGGGGGTGGGGGTGGTCTTGGCCTCGTCTTGCCAGCCTGGTTCCTCCCAAGGGAGGAGGAACTGCTCTTCCAGTTGGTTAAATTCTGGAATACTGCAAACAAGGAGGCAGCATCAACAGGCCTTAAAAGGTGGAAACCAGACTCCACTCTTTCTCAGGTTCATTTTTCTCTTCTGCAGAGAGGTCAACAGGAGGAACTGGTAACTGGACAGTGCCCAAAGGCTCTCTGCGTCCTGCTTACTTTGCCTGGATTCATGGGGCTGGATGGGTAAGTAGACTGAGCCTCTCAGTGCCTCTGTCTCTCTGACTCTCTGTCTCCCTGTCTCTCTCTCCCCCTCTCCAACTCTCTCCTCTCTCTCTGTCTTCCTCCATCTCTCCTTCCCAGTAGGTATGTCCTAAGTGGGCTGATCCCAAGATTTAGACTGGGTGGCATGGGAAGGGGAGGGAATAAGAGGCTCTATTTAGCCTTGAGTTTATGCCATGTGCTCCAGGTTTTACCATTAAGTCCTGCTTTGGGGGCTATTGGACTTTGGTTAAGCTAGTAATAAAGAATACTCTGGTGTGTGTTCTGCTGTGTTCACTGTGTGTGTCCTGCAGCTTGAGACCTTTCATGATACAGGGAGAGGTGATAGTCAGGGCAGGCAACACATTCCTGTCTCTCCGGATGTCACACCGTCTAATATCAGAAACTCACCTTTAACTCTAGCATAGATCATCTCGGTAACGTTTCCCAAGGCAGAAATTTCAGGGCCAAGAGCAAAGCTGGCACTGTTTTCTTCCTTTTGGTGTAATAACTGGGGCCTGGCTTGAGGAGGAGGCATTTTTTAGCACAGGCCGTGATGATTACCAAGTAAGAGGAAAGCCATGCCGAGTGATCAGGACACAAACGGTCTCATGGTTAAATGTTTTGAGATGCAACTGTGAGATCAACAGGACTGGGGCACTCACTGGAAGAAATGCTCAGAAAGCGGTTTGTGTCGGGCATCCGGAGGCTGAATGCTGAGTGGAGTGGACGGAGCTACATGACACGCAGCACAGTCAGACGGCCCCAGCTGGCTGGGGGTGAAGGAGTAGACTTCCTCTGTTCCTGCCCTGCCTCTTACTTGTTTGGTGCCTTTGGGCACCTCTTTAAAATAATCGGATTTAATGACTCTGGGGAGCTTCTGCCCACTGCCCATCCTTAGAGCAGCAGCGTCAGGACTGAAGCCACGATGTCAGAGTTTCTCTCTGAGAACAGCCTCGACAGGCTTCTCTGTAACTGCAGAGCAAAGTGTGCTCTGTAGAAGCATAAGCGACGGCCTCCAGCCACCAACACTTTGATATGATTTTTTCCAGAAATGGGTTTGTGTTTGGCTCCTACCTGGTCCCCCTTGTTGGAATTAATGGCCTACATTTTCACAGTGGCTGGCTAGACAGTGGGGGACAACCTGCAGCCACGGGTGAGAAAAGGTTACCTGTTGAACCCACATAGACTGTTGAACCAACACCTTAGCCTCCTTCCCAGCATCTTCCAATTCATTCACTAGTGTATTTATTTGATAAATATATAGGGAATGTTTGCTGGGTTCTGAACACCAGACTGGGAGATGGGGATATAACAGGAAAAAAGACACCAAAAAGACACTTTCAGGTTTCTTACACTCTGGTGGGAGAAACAGATAAATGTGAGTCTGAGTTCTTAGAGCTATGGGAAAGAGGTAAACACAGGTGCTTGTGAGAATAGGAAAGTGGGGCCTGCAAAGCAGCCCATGTCAGATGAGTGTGGGATGAGAGGCTGGCATGGAGGTAATTGGTAAGTGCCAATTAGAAAGAATTCTGATTTTAGGAACTGGTGTACAAGCCACAAATTGGTGGTAGAAAAGTGTTCCAGGGCTGTGCAAAAGTTTAAGTCCATTTCAGAAACTACAAGTTTCGCTGGGAGACAGAATGAGAGCTGGGTTGGATGGATGAGGGAGGGTCCTGGGAGGTAATCAGGGACTGGATCATGCCGTAAAAGGAAGTGGACATTCTCCTGAAGGCAGTAGGATGAAGAACCCATAGATGGATGTTAGACTCAAAGTTTTAGAAAGACCATTCTCATTGCAGTGTGGAGAATAGATTAGATGGGATAAACAACAGCTTTAGATACAGCTGAAAAACATAAATCAATTGAAGATCAGACTGAGGAACCCTCTGAGAAGGTAACAGGAAAGGATAGAGAAGGAAAACAAAGAAAAATCTAAGAGATATGGAGGACAGAATATACAACCGGCTAATAGAAATCCTAAAAAGGGAAAATAAAACAGGAGGGAATGTTTAAAGAAATAATGAAGATAAAATTCTCAGAATTAAAGATAAAATATGTAACATTTAAAGGGCTAATAGAATGTCAAACTGGAGGTGAAAAATGTAAATGATCTTCAAAAAGAAAGAGAAACATTCTAAAAGCTTCCAGAAAAAAAGATCAGATCACCTACAGAAGGACAATAGTCAGATAGATTGACACCAGACTTCTCAACACTGCGTACAAGAAGACTGTGGAATATTTTTAAATATGAAGGGTGCAAAATATCTGAATCTAGAATTTTATATCTGACCAAATTGTAATTCAAATGTGAAGTGTGATAAACTTCTTTAGGCATCTGAGGTTTAAGAAGGTCTGCCTTACAAAGTCCTTTACTGAAAATTCAGAGTAAGCATACAAATAAGAAGAGCAACAATATAAAAAGTAAGAGTGATCCAATGCCTGGGTGGAATTTCTTATCTTTGTCTTCAAAAACAAAACAAACCAACAACAATAACAACAACAAAATCCAGGCTGTATTCAAAGTATATATGTTAAATTTCACAGTAAAAAATGTATTTAAAAAAGAAAACATTCATAATGATCCAGAATCAAAATGTAGATGGTGACTGGGTGGGTGGAGCAGAGGGAGTAGGGGTGAGATGGAGTCCAGAGGGATTTCAGTCCCTGTGCAAATACTTGGATTGTTAGAGGCAAGGTAGTATATTGATACACTTAAGAAATCAATAAGGATCAATAAGCATGCATATGGATCTTAATCCACGAGCCAGTGCTTTGAAAATATTAATGAGAAATACATCACTGGCAGGACAGATTAAGAAATAGAGAAGATGAAAATAAAATACAAAAACAAAAAAATGAAAAATAGAAACTAGCTATAGATATGGTAGAGATTAAAAACAATAAAAAGGCTTTATGAAGAATTTTATACTACTAAGTTTTAAAATCCAGCTGAAGAGAATAGCTTCCTAGAGAGTTATAAAGAGTCAAAACTAGTGCAAGAAGAAATCAAGAACTTGGATCTATAACTCATTTTAAAAACTTTGAATTGGTTGTAGTCAAAGACCTCCTATTCCAAAAATGACAAAAAATCAAACAAAACAACAAATGCCCATATAGGTTTAGGGTGAGTTCTAGCTTATACAAGTTATTCCAAAAAATAGAAAAAAGAGTGAAACTGTCCAGCTCCTTTTACGAGGTTAGTGAAACATGCATTACAAAACCCGAAAAGGACATGTATATAAGAAAAGGACATGTATATAAGAAAAAAGTGTACAGGTCAATTTCATTTATGACTATAGATATGAGAACCCTAAACAAAATATTGGCTAACCAAATCCAACAGTGCATTTAAAAAGTCATATTCAGGCGGTGTTTCTCCCAGGATAGTAAAGAAATGTATCAAAAAAAATCAATGTAATCCATTTATCAATGGAATTCCCCTTATTAGTAAGCTAAAGGGTAAAAGTCATATAATTAACCAAAATGGTGCAGAAAAAAACATTTGCTAAAGTTCAACAACAGAGTTTATGACAAAATTTCTTAACTTGAAATAGAAGAAAATTCTTTAACTTGGTAAATGTTTTATAATCCAAACCTAAGCAAATAATGTTCTTGTTTATTTCAGATTGTAGCCAATTATATATTTTATTTTAGAAAAAAATGAATAGCCTTTTAAAAATCTAAAATAGACCAGAAAAGAAAAAGAAAAGAAAAGAAAAGAAAATGAAGCCTTAGAAAAGACTATGCATTTCTGGAGGTTATTCTTATGCATTATATGGATATCTCTTTTTAGTTTTTAGTGTATTGGAATAGCTAGAAGGAAATACCTGAAATTGTTGAACTGCAACCCAGTAGCCTTGATTCTTGAAGATGATTGTATAACTGTAAGTTTACGCTGTGTGACCGTGTGATTGCGAAAACTTTGTGTCTCCTACTCTCTTTATACAGTGTATGGACAGATGAGTAGAAAAATGAGGACAAAATATAAATGAATAATAGGGAGGGATGGGGGTATGGGATGTTTTGGGTGTTCTTTTTTACTTAAATTTTTACTTTTATTCTTTTTTTGTGTGTGGTAATTAAAATGTTCAAAAATTGATTGTGATGAATGCACAACTATAAAATGGTACCATGATCAATTGATTGCACACTTTGGATGATTGCATGGTGTGTGAATATATTTCAGTAAAATGGAATTTTAAAAAAAGACTATGCAACATGAAGCTTTAGTTGCTTTTCCTTTAAGAATGGGAACAAGTCAAGGATACCTAACGTTCTGGAGGCCCTAGCTAATGTGACAAGGAAAGTGGTAGAGGTATAAGGAATAGAAATATACAGCTAATGCTGTCATTATTTGTAGAGAATATGAAAGTTTAACTGAAAATACTAACAAACAACAGAAAACTACAATTAATAACAGAGTTCAGTAGGATTATTAGATACAAGATCAATATGCAAAAATCAACAGCAATTTTCTACATGAGTAATAAACAACCAGAAAATATTTTTAAAAATTAGACAAAAGTAAAAAAGCAATTAAAACTTATAGGAATTAACCAAGAACATAAAGAATGCTACAGGGAAAAATTTTACACTCTACTGAAAAACATAAGGATGATTTGAATAAATGAAGATATGTTATATACATTTAGAAGGGATGACTTAATATCATAAAAAATGTCAGCACTCATCCAATTCTCCACAAATAAAGATATTCATTATTTATTGTAATTCCAATCTAAATTCTAGTTGAATTTTTTTTGTTCTGAGAAAGTTCCACAAATAACTAAGTCTACCTAATAAAAGAAGAGAAAAGAAAGGAAACTTGTTCTACCAGATATTAAGATATAATCTACAGCCATAGATACAAAAACACAATTTTGCTAGTGTTGCCAAAAGAACAGATAAAAAGACAATGGAATAGAGAGTTCAGAGTTCGAAGACAGACCCATGCACATATGTGAATTTAATATACAGTAAAGCATCACAAATCAATGGAGAATGGAGGGATTATTTAGTAAATGATATTGGGAAAACTGACTCACTATATAAAGAAAAATAAAACCATATCCCTACCTAACACCACATAGAAAATAGACTATATGAAAAAACAAATCTAGAAAGCTAATAGAAGAGCGTATCAGAAAATATCTTTGTGGTCTTGAGCAGGGAAAGACTTCATAAGGAAAACATAAAAAGCTCAAATAATAACAGTTAACACTTACAGAGCATAGGAACACCTACAGAAAAATGAGTAAACTATAGGAACAAGAAATTTACAAAGGAAGCTCAAGGACTAAAAAGCATATGAAGAGATGTTCAAACTCAAACTCATTATTATTTAAAGAATTGCACCTAGAACAATAATATATTAATTATTCTACTAGACTGTCAAAAATCACAAAGCTAGATCATGTAAAATGCTGGCATTAGGAAATGAGAAACTTTATGCACTGCCATAGGAAATGTAGACTAATGTAACCATCTGGGAGAGCAGTACTTAGTTAAATTAAGTAAACACATAATCTATGACCCAGCAATTCTTCTTCTGGGTATACAGCCCAAAGATACTGCCTCATTGATCCATAAGTAGACACATATGAGGTATTTACTACAGCACCATATATGGTAAGTTGCAGACAATTTGATGTCCATCTTTAGGAGAGTGGAGAGATAAAATGTGATATTTGCATGCTATGCAGTATTTTGCAGCAGTCACAAGCAAATATTAAAAACAGTGCTGAGTGAAAAATATGAGAATAGGGAATGTGTTATGTGACACAATACCATTTACATGCAATAAAAATATTTATACTCAAAGCAATTTTGCAAGAACATATTTTTGAAAAACACATGCAAAGAAAAGTATATATCTCAGAATGGTTTTATATGGAAGGGGAAAGAAGAAATGGTAGCAAAAGGAAATAAATAAATGAATTAATACACAGAGAGGTATTGTTTGAGGCTAATGTTGGTAGTATGCAATAACAGGGCAGTTTGATTAATTCAAACCCCTGATCTGACCCCCATCTATCTATCCATTTTGGACATGCATGGGTATGGCTTGTTCAGTAGGATGCTTAATGCCCTACCCCCTTTCCCACAGCCAAGGCCCAAAGAGAGGGTCTCCTTTTAGGAATTTGTTTTAGTGAAGCAAGAATGTAAGCTACCTCTCAGCAGTACTTGGGAGTGAGGGGGTGTTATACAGAGTAGATAGCACTGGATAGTGATAATTAGGCTTTCCTTTCCAGCTAATGTATCTGTTAACTATGTGGATTTGCTTGATCCACCGTATATAGCCGCAAAACCCAGGGTTGGCCAATCCTCATTATTTTTCACAACTTCAAAATCTGAAGCATTTGCTAGAGTAGACTCCGGAGTTCACACTGATTGCACAAGCAGCTCAGCCTGGATGTGGGAAAGCAGGAACCAGAGCTAAGGCAATAAAAGAATGACTTTGCATTACCCATCTCTGGGTACCTCCGCAACTGATTGTCTTCACTTAACCTCAAGGTCAAGACAGCCTATTTTATAGCCTCCACAGCCTCTGAAGACAAGGTTTAGCAAGAGCCTTGTTTGTCTCTTATAGCAATAAAAAAGACAATGAAACCTGCCTCTGAGATGATCATTTCACCAAGTCTCTGCTGCCCTGCAGGGAATATTTGTTTCCTCATTTATATTCATGCCTCTAAAAGACAAGTAGACCTTGGATGAAATTTCAGGCAACAGTAAATTATAAATAATGTATCCATATTTTTTTCTCTTCCATACTACTTGTATTTAATTCCCCCCAGAGTCTTGTGCAAACACCAGAGACAAGAGGAAAGGAAGCTATTAACATGATGAAAAGAATGAAATGAGCTTATGTTATGTATCAGGAACACAACAAGGAAAGACATCTTGATCAGAGGAGGGTTTTGAGGGTTTGTGGGTGCAGGCTCTTATCTTTTCTCTCTCTCTTTGAAAATATCTCAACTCTTTTCCAGGCCATTAGGTAGGCATCTGCTTGAAATGCCTTTCTTAGCTTAGCCCCTCCAGGACGAGGTGATAGTTTGTCAATGGATGGAGACTTCTTTGGGGCCCAACTTTAAGCTCTTTGGTTCTCTAAGAAAAGGGAGTAGAAAATGTTCAGGACGATCCCCTGAGACCAGCCAGCCCTAAGAACAGGATGCTGCTAAGTGGAAAGCCCATGTACTGTCAATGAAATCTGAAAGGGAGCTGGTTTTCAAGATGAAATTAGTCTCTAAATCCATCAGCCCTTGTTGCTATCACATAGAGGCTTGGCATGTTCCTCAGACTTCTTGCTCAGCAACTGGCATCACTCTGATCCTGTGAGTAAGTGAAGATACTCTGCTCTTGGGCTTATTGGTAACACTCCCACCCCCATCCCCACCTTTAGGAAGCTGGTACCCTTGTATACTCTTCCTCCTCTGTCCTTAACAAAATTTGCTCTGGCGGGGCAGGGTGTGTGTGTGGCAAAGACAATGGGGACTCATTAACATTAATGTCAAAATGACTATGTAGACTTAGTTTATCCAGGGAAATTTGCATGTGGGGTGGCAGCACCTGAAATTAGAGGGGTTTTGGGCATCATACTTTGTAGGCGACACTTCTGCCTGTACCATCTCTGCAAAGGGATGTTGGGAATCCTGTCCTCCTGGGGATATGTTTCACCAGATACCCCTCCTCGAGCGCTCTGCAGGTGAGATTCAACTATTCAATTCAACTAACATTTATTATGTCTGCTATGTGCCAGCTTTTGTTCAACTTACTCTCACATGCAATGTTTCTGTCTGTGAACTTTCCCTTCCGTAACCAATCATTTCAGTGGATTCTGATGGATTTCCAAGACAAAGCCAGCAGGGTTTGGTATGTATCAGTGATATTTAAAATTGAGCTTTCCAGCAAAATTCTGTAAAAGCTTCCAAACCTGGACATATCTTTTCTATGTACCAGAACAGAGGTGGTAAGTCCTTCTCTGGTACCCCAAATACTATATGGAGCAGCTGGGCCAGTTTCTATGCCTTTATTGTACTGGAAATTGGGTTCTTCAATTTTCTCCTTTCTGAATTGGTTTTGGGGCCCCATGAGCCCCATGTGAGTCTTGGTCTTACAAAAAGAAACCTAAACTACACCCTGATAGTCCCTGCAGGGTTCACAAAACAAAGCCATCACCCTGGGCTCCTCTGTAGATTTCCCTATGAGTTGTTAGCCTCTGTTTATTTGGTCCTGCTGAGTCCCTGGTTGGCTTTGGGATCCCGGGTCCAACTGTTGCACATCGCTTGGTGAGGCTTCGTCTGAGACGGTGGTGCTGGGCCCAGCAGCTGGGATACTTTTACAGGCCAGGTGGATCTGCAGCAAAGCACAGCTGCAAGATACTGCAGAAATTTCAGGCACATTGTCAACCTGCTCACAACAGCTCACTGTGGCAATACTAGGACAGGAATTAAAAGCTCATACTACACTGAGCAAGCGTTGAAATCCAAGCATTTTGGGGATGGAATGATTAGTTCAAACCTAATAAATATGCAAATTGGGAGCTCTCTTCAAGTGTCTGTCATCTGTGGACTTTTTATGGGACAGAAATTCTTAATTCAGTGAAAAGCTCCAATCCATGGGTCTCTGACTAGGAGCTTGGAAAAGGGGACCATGGAGGACCCTTTAATTAATCAGTGAATGTGCAGGGAAGGGTTTGAACAAGAAGTGGGTAGCACCTTGGTTCTGAGATAAGACACCCTTTGAAAGGGCATGGAGGGTGAGCATAATTGACTTTAGCCCATAAAGAAATCAAGTGTCCTCCAAGTTTGCTTGGTAAAAACATGTCTCTGGGTTTATGCTTTGGCTGTGTGACCATGTTTTATTTTTATTTTTTAATTTAAAAATTTGCTTCTTTCTGTTGAATGTTCTCATTGCAGAAACTTTGTGAGGTACTGAAAAGTATGAAAAAGAAAGGGAAAATAGGATTCATTCACAATCTCATTACCTAAAGGACCACTGGTGGCATCTTAGTGTATTTGATTCAGTGTCCTGCTGTGTTATTTAGAACAAGTCCAGAAGCGGAGGCCCCTGGGCTGGGACTGGGGGACTTTCAGTCACCTTTCTCTGGGGATGGGGGGATGGGCTCTGGGGCATGGACAGAAATCCAACTGTCATGGTGCTCTAAGACAGAAGATATGCCTCCAGGGAATAAGGGTGTTTCTGGGAACACGCTCACACTTGCTCCACACACATGTACACCACAACCCCAGAATGAGGGGCAGGGAGAGAATTCAAGGTTTGGGCAGACTATAGATTGTTACTGTGGGAGGTGACAAAGAGGAATGATCACAGCAAGGCACCAGAGCTAGGACATTAGGGGTCAAATCCCAGTTCCCCTATTTGAGAGCTCTAGGACCTTGGGTGTGTTATCTCACCCCTCTGTAGCCCAATTTTATCATTTGTAAATAGTGAAATAGTATAGAGCACATAGGCTGTTGTGAGGATTAAATTAGATAATACATGTAAAGCAGTTGGAACAGTGCTTAGCAAATAAAACTCAAAGTTTAGATGTTAGTTTATTTGCTCTTAAAGACAAATGTTATGGATGTTTGTTCTTATACTATAAGAGCATTTTTCAAGTGTCTTCTGCTAACGCAAATGAGAAAAAGCAGGAGGAACAGCTGGATTTAGAAGTAGAAGACCTTGGTTCAAATTCTGACCCAGTCACTTACTAGCCATGGAAGTCATCTCACTTCTATGCACCTCAGTTTTGTCATCTGTGAAATGGGGACAATGAGACTTTCCTTGCCAGTTGTTGTAAGGACCGAGCTGAGACCATAGGGATGCAAAAGTGTTTTGTGTCAGGGGAAGAACCCTGGATTTGATATTGAGAGCTTGCTATGGCTATTTTTACCAGGAGAGTCTCTGAATATAGGCAGCAGAGGAAGGAGGGAAAGAATGGTCTTTGCTGCCAAGACACTTGGAAAAATTTGAACAGCAACCTGTGGTCCTTACTTGATGTGTTTAGTTTGTCCAGGTGGACAACGTATGTGCATTGCTGGTTCCTGTGATTGCCTTGGTAGTGAGAGATCCTGGCAGAGCCTTGGGAGGGGGAAGGCAGGAGTGGAGGAAATAATTTCTTTCCTTCACAGGAAGAGAGGCCTTTGAGTCTCTTTGACAGACTCCTCCCAGGTCAAGTCTCAGCAGAGGCTTCCAAGGAGCCAAACCTCACGCAGCCAGCGGGGAAGGCGGCGTCAAAATGGGTGTAACTCTCTCACCTGTGGTGAAGGCGGTGGAGGTGATGCCGCTTTGCTTGGCATCCTGGGCAGCCTGCAGGAGCACTGTGTAGCCTGTGTTCTCTGACAGGCCCTCCAGTCGGATCCAGGTGTCCTCTGCATCCACAATCAGCTCCTGCATAATGAGCCAGAGGAAGGCGGTGGAAGTCAGCAACCAGCCTGCAATATGGGGAAGTGGGGAAGGGAAGTCCAAATCCCAGGGCCAGCTAGGGTATTAAATAGAAAGCATGGCAGTGGACATTTTCACCCTCTCCATCATGCAATAACAAGAAAACCATGCAGGAGGCAGGGAGGGCAGCTGCTATATGAGATTAAGGCCAGCTCCTATCTCGCAAATGCACATTGTATAAATACATTTAGGCACTTGGATTATCGAATTCAGTGGTTTTTCAGATAGCACCGGGCTTCCTCTAGAATTGAGAAGGAAGCTGAGGAAGCAGGGTCCTAGGCCTCCCCAATTTCATAGCCGAAAGAAGCTCTGCTTAAATCTATTCTCAATATTTAGCTTCTGCATTTGCTTTCAGTTTAAAAGAGTATTCCACTGCTAATAAAAGCTTGAAAACCATTGTTCTAGATGGACTGTTTAGGCTGACCACATAAAACATACATTTGTCATCTCTTTACTGTGGACTATCTAGACATAGGTTTTATAAAGCTTATCAAGAGTGATAAAAGCCTGGTGAATTTTTAATTCAGCTCATATTTGCTTGGCTGTGTTAGTGAGAAGTAGTCCCAATACCCAATACTTATATAGACTTTGAAGCTTCTAGTGTGCTTTGCCCCATCATATTGGAAGTAGCACCATGACCTAGTGAAACTGCAGGGATAGATACCTCCATTATCTAGAGGAGAAACAGACTCAGAAAGGTTTAGTGCTTTGCCTCAACTTGTGTAGAGAATGGTAGTTGAACCAGGACTAAAACCCAGATCTTCTGGCTTGAAGACTAGCATGCAACAGCATGCTGTGCACCATTCTTTCCTTGTGGATTCTTTCCTTCCCTCTGTCCCTTATCCCCAATTTCCATTGGTTATTGGAGTTGCCTTGTTTTATGGATACGGTCTACCCCCTTTCCAGCAAGCTCTCACCTTCCGACTTCCATCAGTGGATTTGTAGGTCAAGACATAATTCTCAATTTCTGCTCTGGGAGGCTGCCAGGAGATCAGGGCACTCTGCCTGGTGACTTCACTGGCTGTCAGGTTTGCAGGAGGGTCCAGGACTGCAAAGAGGAGAGAAGAGCAGGATGTGCCTGCCTCTCCAGCTTCTCTCTATTTCATTTTAAGCACAGATATCTACTTGTCCACTCTGTGGTCACAGAGCTGAGAATACTGACTCCATTCTGGCTTGGGACAGGAGCATAAAGAGTGCTCCTGGGTCAGAAGATAATCATTGAAAGTCATGATCATTCTGGCAGTGAGTCTCCCCTTCCCTTCCCTGGGCCTCTGAGCCTGTCTTATGACATCTTCCTAACTGACCCTCTATGCCTGGGCCCCTGACCTTGTTAAACCTGTGGGTCTGTGAATCCGCTCTTAAACTTATAACATTCTCACACCTCTACCTTGTCTATGGCTCTCCTGACCCTGGCCACAATAGCAGCTCTTTCCCTTATATCTAATCCGTTAATATCCATCATACTTCTCTGGACCAGCTGCATTACCGGTCCTGGCCTCTCTTGGCCTGGTTCTACTGCTGTCACCCAGATCCAGGGTGAGAGCAGAAAACAGACATGTCTGCTGGCTGAGAGCTGCAGCTCACTTTCACTGGGACTTGTGCCTCAGTCAACCAACGCAAGAACAGCTCAGAGCTGCACTGTCAAAAGCCTATGGCTGTCACGTAGTTCACCACAAACATGCTGCTTGTTTTCAGCATCCACCAAAGCTTCCAGAGACACCAGGTATGTAGCTGACCATGTACTCACGGGTAGAGAAGTTGGTGCTGATGGTGCCACTGGTGAGAGGCCCACTGGTGGCGTACATGGTGACGGTATAGTGGGTACTAGGAAGCAGGTCCGTAAGCTGGAATTTCTCATTGACTCCATCAACTAGGATGGTCTCTCCAGCAACTGAAATGAGATGAATATGGATAAGGCTTGAATAAGGCTATTCAGCTTTGGAAGGAACTACCAAGTCTGAAGGCATTTCACAAGGCTTTGATATTAGAGAATTTTGGAAAAATCTTTTAGAGGATAACTGGTTTAGCATCTTATTCCATGAAAGGATCCCCTCTCATCCCTTTCTACATCTTTATCGAGAAAAATATTCCTTATATGGAGGCCAAACTGTTTCTCTATAATGTATACTCGGGCATCTGCAGTTAGAAAGATCTAAATCTTTAGTTTACATGAACACTTCCTCCCTACCACCCTTCCTAAACAAGTCCTCCCTTCTTCAAATTGAAAAAATTCAGTTCCTCCCCCTTTACTCTTAAGTTGTGATTCCAAACCCCCCACAATCCTGGCTGCTTTTATCCTGACAAGCAACAGTTTATCATTGTCCCTCCTGAAATGTGAAACCTGGAAGAGAATAGAGAACAACTATGGAGACGTACTCACCAATGAAACAAACGGGGTCATCACTGCTTCTTTTTGTGACATTTATGTTAATCCTTTAGATTTTTTGGACAGTCATGTGACACTATTGTCACATGCTGAGATTATTGCTAACCAAAGACCTTGTTCATGCCCTCCACCCCCACTCCACACAACATTTGGATCTGTGGGCAGGTCTTTACATTCATTTCTCTTGCATTTTGCCTGTTGGTTGAGTTGTGGACCCCTGTTTCAGTTTATTAAAATATTTTGAATTTGGATTCTATTAGTCACAGTTTTCATACACAAATTTGGTAAGCATGTCTTCTCTGCATTTATTCAAGCTGTTGGTAAAACTGTTCATTAGAACAGGGCCAAGTTCTCTATTGTGCTATGAGAACACTCCTGAATCATTCAGCATTTAACAAAAGTTTACTAGGCGCATATACAAAGCAAGTAGGGCTTGAGGTATCAAATTTTTTTTGTGGTCTAAAGGTAGAGAAAGACATGCAAATAAATTAAAATACAACTAATTCTTAGGCAAAGCTACACAATGACCCTATCCTTCAGTATCCTTCTTTCCTATGTCCCATTTAACACTACTGCTGTACCAAACCGTTGGCAGTTTCTCAAAGTCCTCGTGTTTTTTCACACCTCTGCAAATACACATGAGGCTGCTGTTTTTCTTAGAATTCCCTCTCTTTTCTTCTCTTTTTAAGTTCTGCTAAGACCTGCCTCCTTCCTTTCCCTCAATCTCCTTGCCCCAAATTGTAGTGGCCCCTGATATGTGATCCATAGAGTTCTGTGCTTGCTTCTACCCTGGCATCCCTCACATTGGGTTGTAACTATTCACTTCTCTGTGGCATCACTAGACAGTGAGTTCCATGAAGACAAGGACTTATGTTTTGTCTCTAAATCCCTGCAGCCTTGTAGAGTGTCTGATCTATGGGAAGTCATGAAAAATATTTGTTAAATGCATGGAAGTTAATTGCTATGATGGAGCGGTGCACTTTGTACCTGAGAGGAGGTGTGCCAGTTTGAATGTATTGTGTCCCCTAAATGCCATTATCTTTGATGTAGTCTTGTAGGGGAGCTGTTTTGGTGCTGATTAGATTTGCTTGGAATGTGCCCCACCCAGCTGTGGGTGATGACTCTGATGAGATATTCCCATGGAGGCATGGCCCCACCCATTCAGGGTGGGCCTTGATCAGTGGAGCCATATAAATGAGCTGACTCAAAGAGAAGGAACTCAGTGCAGCTGTGAGTGATGTTTTGAAGAGGAGCAAGCTTGCTAGAGAGGAACGTCCTGGGAGAAAGCCATTTTGAAACCAGAACTTTGGAGCAGATGCCAGCCACATACCTTCCCAGCTAACAGAAGTTTTCTGGACACCGTTGGCCATCCTCCAGTGAAGGTACCCAATTACTGATGTGTTACCTTGGACACTTTATGGCCTTAAGACTGTAACTGTGTAGCTAAATAAACCCCCTTTTTATAAAAGCCAATCCATCTCTGGTGTTTTGCATTCTGCAGCATTAGCAAACTAGAACAGCAGGTGTGTCTGCCTTGGGGGAATAAGGAAAGCTTTGACAGAGTAGTGTTGAGGTTAAGACTTGAAGGGTGGGTTTTCTAGGCAGACAAGTGGAGATAGAATTTCCTGGAGGAGGAAAGAGAATGTGCAAACGTACAGAGGCTTGAGAAGCAGGGCGAAAGTTAAGAAATGCAGGATCATGGCATGCAGGAGGAGTAGTAGGAGTTGAGATGGAATGTGCATATACACATAGAGGTCAGGACATATCCGTTGTAATGGTATTCTTTCTTTGAGGCATCTCATCCAAATCAGCTACAGCACCTAACAGTGCTAACTCCAAATATGGTCCATCATACATTTTTCCATTTTAACTAAGGACTAAATGATAAGTGAATTTTTCTAATTCCTTGCTGAAAAAAGTGCACTAACAGATTTGTTAATAAAAAGCAAAGACATAAAGTGGTCTTAGTACACCTTGATCTTAGTGAACCTGTCCTGGTTATGTAGGAATCACTAATTCCTTTTCCAATTTATTTAATAGTCTGTTTTAGTTTTTATTCTCCTAAGCTTTGACCATAAGTTTACTTCTTTGTAGTTTACAGAATCGGCTTTCTCTGCCATTTTTGAAATAGAAGACATCTGCCTGCCTTCCTTCTTCAGCATCTTTGTTCTCTAGATTTCTGAATATAACCTGTAATGTTCTGTGATCACATGTTTAATTTAGGTAGGGAAATAATTTTCTTAGGTCTAGAGAATTGAACTATTCGATGCTATTTTGCTTTAGATTTCTCTGTGCAATTTCGAATAGTGTAAACATGGTGAAGAAGACATTGAAACTCAAGATTTTATGTTGGTTCAATCTTGTGGGCGGGATATGAGTATAGAAGGCCAAACCAACAGAGGGTTTAGTAATTCTGGAATCTCCTGTCACCCGTTATCACACATTATCTGCTCCTATGACTTTAGTATTTTTCTTGTTCATGCTTTCTAGTCTTTAGCATTTGGGGGCAGGTCTTAGCTTATTCTGAGTTTTGGTCTTTCTTCCACTGTTTCTCTGTTTTTGTATATGTTCTTTGTTATGTGTCCTTGCACTTTTCAGATTCAGCTTTCTTAATTCCTATATCTGATACAATTTGCAGAGTTTGAAGACAAAAAGAAGGAATACTTCTCAAAAACTCTCCCACGTTGACAAAAACATCTGGCTTCTTCACCTTAGACTAGTCTGCAGCCCCAGTCCCCTCCACCCCCACCTGCCCTTGCACAGGTCTGCAGATGCCCACCTGCGAAGTGTGTGAGAACGATGACATAGTTCTCCACTTCACCCACGGGTGCCTTCCACTGCAGCAGGGCTTCGGTTGGAGTGATGTTGGTAGCCATCAGGTCCACAGGGTTGTCCATGGCTGAAAAAAGAATAGGAGAATATCAGTTAATGGTCAGAGGAGCTTCAGGATGAAAGTGCAGCGGACTCTGATCCCAGAAGTTTCACTCGTAATGCACTTTTGCTATCATACTACACAAAATAGTGAAGTGATAAAGACTTCTTCACTTTCTCCTTTTCTGGTTCCATCAGCCTCTTCCTTCTTTCCCATTGTCCTTCCTCCCCAGTATCCAGCTCTTCCCTGATTGCTCCAGCTCTTCCTTTTCATTTATTCATTAACTTGTTATGTGCAGGGCACTATGCCAGGATTCCAAATGCTATGGAGGATTCCAAAGAGATATAAGTTATGGCTCTTGTGTTTTAAATATTTAAATCCAGATGGAGAAATTAAGAACATATAGAAAGTGCTTCATTTCTCTAGTTAATGAGATAACCATGCTTCCAAGTTTCTTTGCATTTTCATAAATGTAAGGGATATGCCTTGTGGAAAGATTTCTCTTGACAAATTTCAGGAAGTAGTGTGGTGGGAGCTCCATGAGGGCACAAGAACTCCAGCACCTAGAAATTAGAAGGTACTGAACACTTGTGGAATGACTGAATAGGACTCAGGTTGCCTCTAAAAACACTCCTGGTTATTTTATTCTTGCTTCTCTACTCACATGCTTACTTTGTACTGAGTCCTGGGTATCCTTTTTGTGGCCCAGAGAGTCAAAGGCATTTTTGCAGGCTTAGGGAAGCCAGGAGTGCCTCTTTGGAGGACAGATTTTGCTCATCATAGCACCATCTTCTTATTCTTGCTTGCTCACGCTCTAAGCCTTTGCTTTATTACTGTGCCTCTCTTCCATAAACTTGGGATTTATTTTGGAAATGGATGTTATTATAGTCATTTAGGCTGACTCAACCTAAGATTTATGCAATTTAATTTTTAGGACTAAGATCTGCTTTTGGTCTGGCCCTCTTTTTAAATAAAGGTTTTTTCTTTGTTTGTTTTTGCTTGCTTATGTCCTTCATCTCAAAGGAACAACCAGAAAATAATTTTATAATTTGGAATTTGATTTGTATCCATAATCTGTGCCTTCAAGTGCAGGCCTTTTTGAGGCTGCTAATGGCTTGATCTCTCTGACGGTAAGTGTGATACCTTGAAGGACTACTCATTTCCAAAAGTTGTAAAATCCAGACCTCAAGTTAAAACAGTAACAACAAATAACACCAAAATACGACATGCTGGTGGGAAGTCTAGTTACTGAAGTTGCCAAAATAGCTCTGCCTAAACTTGAAGAAGGGCAGCTTGTATTGGTGCACCATTGAATATTTGCTTTAGAGATACTTGCTGCTCTGGTCAAGAACCCAAGGAATGAGTTTTGATCTGAGTTCCTGCTCTCTTTTACTTTGGGAATAGGAAGCCCTTGAAATACATTTTAATGTCCTCAATTAATAAAAAGCCTAATTTCTTTATTGTGAATGTCTAGGACTTTCAGAGCTTCTTTTAACTTATTGGGCATCACTTTTGGTAAATGTTTGTCCTTTTATGAAAAATGGATAATTTGATGAATTGGGTAAGATTGAACAACAACAACAAAAACGTAGCTGGGTTTTCTGTAGTTATAGGACTGGAAGGAATCTGGGGAAGATTGGAATGACATCTGGTGTCTTTAGAAGTATGTTTTGTGTGTGTGTTTCTAAAGCAACATTTCTTTGGCCATTACCTTAGAGATGCTGTTTCTGGGCTTTAAGAGCATCTACAAAAGTAGTGAGGAATTCCAAGGTATTTTTCTCTCATCCAAAATATTCCATTCTCTGAGGAAATTTAGTGACCGAAGGAAATCCAGATGTTCTACTAAAGAGACATGCTAGGTGTTTTCCCATGTACTGTGGGCACTATAGGTTAACTGGGAAGTTAAGCCTGGGGTTTGGGGACAGAAAACCTTAACTGTCTCCTCTGGTAACATCTACTACAAATCTTTGCTAGTTTTGCATGGGTGGGCTGGCTGAGGAGCCAGAGAGGGAGGGGCAGCGGAACTGCTGAAGGAGCCCCGTCCTCAGATCCATTCAAAGGGCTTATTTTCCTGAGGCAGGCCACCATCTTCTTCCTCCCCTGAGCACAGAACAAGAACATATACCTTACAACAGATGAGTGGATAAACAGAATGTGGTACACACATACCATGGAATACTATGTAGCAGTTAGAAGGAACAAGGTTAGGAAACATGACAACATGGATGAACCTTGAGGACACAATGCTGAGTGAAATATGTCAAATACAAAAGGAGAGACATTGTATGTTTCCACTAATGTGACTCTGTGAAAAATGTTAAACAAGTGTCTTATATTGTAGAATACAGGAGACCTAGAGATAGATAGCAGCTAGTGAAGGGAGAATGATAATCTAATAAGAACAGATAAGATATTGAGGGTAATCTTAATTATATGGGAATACTCAGGAATGACTATGGTTTGTTAATTTTCTTGTGGTATGGTAGGAGCATATTGGAAGCAATGGAGTTATTGCAGGATATTTGTTTTTCCTATTCCTTTGTTTTGTTTTGTTTGGAAATTTTTTTAAATTTTTTTATAAATAAAGTTTATTAAAAAAAAAAAAAGAACAAATGCAGCTACTACTTGGGGGATTCTGGTCACATAGGGTGGAGCATTTCCTGACCCCAGGGATTATTACTGAAATAAAACCCTTTCCTTCTCTGAGGATTCTAAAATATTAGATGGAGTTATCTGGGAAAATTCAGATGTTTGTCCTAGAATTCCCTTCCATCCTGTGTCTTTGAAAGGTCACTTTTCCATATCAGAAGTTCCATGAAAATGCCTAACCCAAATCAGTAAGATTCCTAGAGGGTGATTCTCTAAACTCCTACTATCAGTGAGGAATATCATGGAAGAAAGAAACTGTGAACTGCTTTGCATGACACGATGAGTCAGGGAGTACCCAGAATGGAGCCTCAGACCTCAGAACCAGTGTCCTCTGCATTTGCCAGAGCAACTTCATGCCTTGCCTCTTCTGTTTGTCGCAGGGCTTCAGCCAGGGCCCCGGCTGGGTACACAGACGGGAGACACGCCTACCTGTGTGCACGAGCGTGCAGACGCGCTCACTCTCCTCTCTGCCCCGCACGCTGTTGAGGCTGATTTCGTATTCAGTAGCTGGGTACAGCCTGGTGATGGTGAATTCGGTCACACTGTTGGGTACCACGGAGCTGTCCAGCCGTCCCACTAAGGAAGAGCAGAATCCACAGTTAAAGTTCAGTGGATCTGTCATCCATGCAGCACATGGTTCTGTCTATGTAGGAGCTCCTGGTGGCACTTTGTCATGAAGCACAGATGGGTGAGGGGCTCAGCACTCAGTGGGGAGAGAAGATAAATGGTTCATGTACTGGGAATGTTGGAACTTGAAAAGACCTTACATACTGGTCCCACTCCTTCATGTTATGGGTTCCTTGGAGCAAAGAAAATCAGGACAATTTTTTAGGCAGCTTCTAACAAGCTGTTTTTTTCGGAGGCAATTACCTTAAGGACAGGATGGCTACAAAGTGTTCCAAACAGGGCAGAGACAGGGTAGCCTGAAAAACTGTCCTATCCCTCACTGGAAGTAAGAGTGCCCTCCACTTTGTTAACAATGTCACATACGCCAGAGCGAACCGGCAAGATGTAGGTGAGTTCCTCTGACTCATAACATGGCTGGAGAGGCTGAATAGGACCACGTCACTCGTGGCTCCCTCCAAAGCTCCCTCTGGCTTCGCTGGGTCTTTAGCAGCCCTCGGGATTCTAGTCTTTGACTTTACTCTTTTGGGAAAACACACATGACCCAGACTCTTGGCAAGTTCTTTTAGGGCTCTTCATTTCTCTTTACACCACATAGATAATGGTGACCAGTTAATCCTGCTGGTGAAGTGCCTGCTTTCTAGATGGATTTATCAAGTCTTTTGTGAGAGAAGTTGGTGAGTTCTAGGTTTCTTGGCCCCTCCTTGGTCATCCGTGCTTATTCTGATGGAGAAATAAGCAGAGAGGAGGAAAACTGCAGGCAGGAGGCTGATAGCCCCGGGGAGATGCCAATGCTTCACTAATAATCTACACCCAGCTCCAAATCGCAACCATTTTTGAGAAATAAAATAATTTTATTACCTTGTGTGGGCCGATATGATACTCGGTAGTAATCAAAGGATGCAACAGGAGGGCTCCAAGAGACCACCACTGATTCCTTGGTCACATTGCTAATGGTGATGTCCTTGGGTGGATCAATTCCTACAGGGATAAGGGTGGTTTGGGGGGAAAAAAACAGCACAGTGTGAAAAAGAATCCCTGCATATTTTTTCATGCAGACCAAGAGCCTATGGTGTCCCAGAGGCAGACAACCTCTTTCTGTATTCTATGGCATCCTTAAAACCATGGTCAGATGAGTCTAACGTGAAACCTAGTAGGTATGGCCAAAGCCATATTCATGGAGAAAATTTTAACAATATGGAGCCAATCTGGTGAGGTATGTGTCTGTTCAATAAGTGTTACCTATCTGATGGCCAATGGGGAATTTTCCTTTAAATTCATATGCTTTCTTTTAATCTGGGAGTAACATGGTCTCTGGGGGGACTTCTTTGGGATAAACCCATCTCTGCCTTAATTTCTTATTTTGTAGCAGCCACCTTTGGTTCAATTTGGAAAAACTGCCTATTGACTGTACAGCAATTGCAGAGCAGAAATACAGAACAAATCCACTTTCCTAAATTGTATTTCATTTATGCTGCATGCTTTATTTATTTGTTTGTTTGTTTATTTAGACTGCTGGGGGATTGCAGGGTCAAAACCAGCCGGGTGTTTAATCCACTGTAGGGTTTGTGAGTTCTTGTCACTATGTGGGAAACTACACAAACACACATGTCCTCTCCCACATGCACACTCTTATTTGGAATTGTATTTGGGAATGATGAGATGGCCATCCAGTTCATCTCAGGATATCTGTGTTTTCCATACAATGTGAAAATTAAGTCCTTTTTCCAAGTGCCAAATTGCCATGTAGTTGTGTGCTGGTCCCATGTAATTTTAAGGAGGCCTCATTTGCTGGGCAGTCAAGAGAAGGTTCTCCAGGATAGGAAGAGGAATTTCCTCACTGTAGATGGGTTTCCTCTAGGAGATTAGCTCTCTCCAGAGCTTTCTCCTAGGCTGGTAGTGGGAAGAATGTGGACCAAAGCATTCAAGCCCTCGCCTCCTTAAGACATTGGGTCTGTCCTACCTTCCCAATGGGCGTTTCCCACTGTATGCATCAAATGTAGCACTGGAAGAAGTAGCTGTTTCAGAACAACTCACAGATTCTTTCTAGCCAAATTAAGCAGACCCCTAATCCTTGGATCTTTTTATTAATTTACTTTTATTAATTTCTTTGACTTATCAAAGGCTACTGTGTGAACCCCTTCCTCACCTGCTGTGAAGCCCTTCGGCCTCACCTGTGGTGATGGAGCCCACAATGGGCTCAGAGGTCACCGTGCCATGGACAGCCACCAGGTTCACTATGTACTCAGTGGCCGGCTGCAGGCCCATCAGGACAGCATGCCTCTTGGTGGCGTCTAGCGACATCTCCAGAGTCTCTTCCTCTTCATCCCGGGGGCTGTAGTTCAGAATAAGTCTATCTGCCGGGGGGGATGGGTCACTCCAGGTGATGTTCACGCTGGAGGAGGTCACGTGAGAGAAGTGCAGATGGGAGATGGGGCGGAAGCCTGCAAGCAGAGTGGACGGATGATCCTGAAACTCCTGTGAAGTAGTGGGTCTACTGTGATGGAACTGCTGCCCAAATGAAGGGATCTGCTCTCCTTGCTAAAAAGGGCTACACCTTCACCAGCTGACCCTCTAGTCCTGTTCACTCCCACATCCCCAAGCCTGAAAAATGAATGCCCTCAGCAGGATAAAACCAAAATTACTACTGTGAGTTATTCATAATACTGATCCAGGATTTAAAATCTCTATCCTTGAAGGAATTTAACAACCCATGGGTCCTCTAAATACCTACTGATTTAGTAACTGATTTAGTGCAGGCAGAAAAGATGGACAGAATCAACCACTATGTCCTTACTACAGGAGACCAGACGCAGATTTTCAGGCCTGTAGGCACCGTGCTCCCCTCTCCCTTTACTTCCAACCATCCCTCTTGATGTATTGATTAGATTCTCCTTGATCTCTTCTTTCTCTACCCACATGTTCCTCCTTTCTCTAACAGAAATGGGGCACTGGGAGACTGGGCTGCCTATATGACCTTCTCACGCTGAGCTCCGCTGATCCTTGAACCTGGCTGGGTGGGATCTTGGGACCCCCACAGAATTTCTTCTGCCCTGGTACCTGTGAATGCATCCACAGTGGACTCCAAACTCTGCTGCCGACCCCTCTCAGCGGTGATGGATATGATGTACTCTGCCCCAGGCTCTAGGTCTGTCAGGGTATACGAGGTCCTGTCCTTGGGCACAGTGACTTCTGAGGAAATCCCAGAGGAGGGGGTAAAGATAATTCGGTAGTGGTCGATGGGGCCGCTGGCCTTGCTCCAGATGAGGGAGATGGAAGTCTCTGAGGATGCTGTTACCATGAGGTCCCGGGGACTGTCCAGTTCTGTGGATCAACATAAGAGGCCTATTTACACACATTCCACAAGAGGCCGGTTTTAATTGGACCACCCTGTAGGTTTCTAAGCTCTCAGCAGGCCTGCTGACCATGAGGATTGGTTTGTCACTGCTGGCACATATCTCATACTTCATTAAGCACCTTCCCTTTGAAAGATGCCAGGGGCTTGGCAAACAGATAGATAATCTGCAGAAAGGCATTATCAGTTCAGACACCACTGGAATGCATCCGCCTCTGGGACAAAGCTAGATGCTGGTTTTCAAGCTCTCCATATTCATTTTCTCCCAGTCTTTCTCAGTGAGCCAACCAGGGCAAATGTGACCCAACATCAAGTAAGGATTTCCACTCCTGGCAACAATAGCTCCCTCTATCCCCGAGGCCATTTTGACTTGGCCTGGCCATGGATGTACAGGCAACTAGATCTGAGGACTCCTGGGGATCCCTGTCTAGGAGGTTCTTGACTTCTCTAGGAAAGGTTGTCCATGCTAGACTAAGCCTTGGGATGGGGGTTGGTTGAAAATTCCCACCTTGGCTGCTGTACCTAAGCTATTAGATTGTCCTTGAAATTTAGCTTGGCTTTGGAAGCAAAACTGTTGGATCCAGATTAACAAGGGTGGACTTTTTTTTTTTCCTTGGATTTAAAAGGTTGTTTTGAATTCTAGACCTTCACCCCAGTGGCCCATGGTGCAGAGTGAGGGACACACTTTACCTGATACGGGGTGGTCTGGAAAGAAATATAGCTTGCTAGGGCACTAGTCTATTTGGGACTTCCCATTTGTTTTGCACAGCTCTGGGAAGCCTGTTAGGCCATAGGGACAATGCACAAATCAATGGGGTGATCAACGGGGACCCTATCCTATGTGCCAGATGTCAGAGGTAAAGCTCAGGGAAATCAAAGAGTTGCAGGTGGATGTTTTTCCTCAGAGTGGTAGTGGTCACCAGGGACCTGGTCTTTGGGGGCATTGCCTCTGACTAATCCTTGCGAGAACAAGCCTCCATGGCTCCTTGGACTTACAGGATGTCCTGGTCTTCCTCATCAATTCTCCTACTCACCAGTCCTGGCGTTCATGGTGGCTGGTACACTTTGCTGAGAGTTCATGACGGCAGATATTCCAACTCCATACTCAGTGCCAGGCACCAGATCTAGTGATAGGTGCAGAAACAAAACATCACTCTCTGTGAGTGTTAAGGGTTAAGGTCCGAAAAGGGGAAGCAAATAATCTCAGATTCCTTTCTAGGTCTTGTTTTTAGTCTCTCCTCCTCCTAATTTTACCTATTAGGAAATTCCAATTTCAACACTTAGGAAATTCATGCCAAGTCAATAGGTGGCCAGTGGACAAGCTTCCTTCTTGCTGCTCACCTTGGGAAGGCAGCAAGCTGCCCTTGTCAGTGACCTTCAGAGGTGTGCCCCCCTGTAGAAGGCCTTCTGGTGATACTCAGTCCCAGGTTGGCTAGAACCAGTGAAAGGATCATTATTTAAGTTGTGCATTGGGGGAATATGCGATTGAGAGAGATTGTGTGGACATGGCTTTTGAAGGATTTCTTGATTGCTGGTTATGATGACCGAGCTGTGCCTTTTATAGTCAGGGACTGAGGCAACTGTGGAAGGAGGTTTTCTCTGAGCACAAGGCTGTCAGGCCCTTAACGCAATGGGATGCAGAAGCCCTGTTGCTGTGGGCTCCTTACCAAAGCTAGGAGTTCAGGCCTCGGGGTATTTAAAGCTACGGATCAGATTGGATCCAGTTTTAGGATAACTTCTAGGAGACTCTAGGAAGATGGAAGAAATGATAAACTATCCAAGTAAAGGATGTACACCTTTCCGAGGAAATTCATTGGGGGTTCAATTAAAGCAGGATTAGTGGGAGGTTCCATGAATATCTGGAGTTATCTTGGGTCTTTCCCAACGCTCTTTCACATTCTTTTTCAGACCAACTTGTTTAACTGGTGCATTAATTTCCTGTTGCTGCTGTAACAAATTACCACAAACTTTATGGCTTAAAACAACACAAAATTATTATTTTACAGTTTAGGAGGTATGAAATCTAAAATGGGTCAGCAGTGCTGCATTCCTTCTGGAGGCCCTAGGGGAGAATTCATTTCCTTGCCTTTTCCAGCTTCTAGAAGCTGCATGCATTCCCTGACTTGTGGTCCCTTCTATCCTCAAAGCTAACAGCGTAGCATTTTCTAACTAGCCCCTCCACCCAACCTCTGCTTACATTGTCACATCTCCTGTGACCCTCCTGCCTCCCTCTTATAGGATCCTTGTGATTACATTTGGCCCACCCAGATAATCCAGAATGTTCCCCCATCTCTGGATCCTTCACTTAATCTTAACTTATTCCTTAACTTAATCACCTTCAAAGTAAGGAGACCGACTCACAGGTTCCAGGGATTAGGACATAGACATCTACACACTGACCTCAAACTCATCCTGATTTATTAGAACTGGGGTTTGTAGGAAAATGCAATCAAGATCAAATCATCACCCCCAGGGACCTCCTATGATCAGTCTGAGTCCTTCTGGTGGGATGTTTGTAGGACTCTGTATGGGTTCCCCAGAACCGCTGCTGAGTATAATGCTTTTCTACATTTACATAACATCTGTGCTTTTCAGAATGTGTTTTAAGCCCCATCAAAACCTTGTGAGGAAGGTGAGATGGGTAGTCTTTTCTACAACGTTTTATAAAAAGAAACTAAGGATAGAATAACTTGTGAAAAGATGGAGATGACACCCAGGTTTCTGGTTTCAGGGTTCAGGACTTTTAGGAGGACTGAGATGTACCCTGAGAGCTGTTGTCACTTCCCTGGGATCTCCAAAGTATGTGATTTTGAAAGGAAATGTATTAGGTAAATTTTCCTTAACGCTAATGACTTGGTTGAATCAGGGGAGTGCTGCATGGTAGCGAGAGGGTTCTGCAGCTCCCTCCTCAGCATAGGTTTGGCATAGCCCGTGCAGTAAATAACCCCATGCTGGAGTACCTGAGGGCCTGGCAGCCCGGGTGACCTGGCTGCCTCAAAGGAATGCTGCCCTGTCTGGGTGGCCATTCGAATCAGCTCCCTTTTCTGCTTCCTGAACAAGCTCCATCCCTCTCTTAATCTTTAGTTCTTTCTTTCTTTCTCTAAAGTGCCAACATCAGCGGAGGTAAAATGACCAGGCTTTGAGGTCTGGCATACCTACATTCGTAGTCAGGCTTGGCCACCTTCTACCTGTGTTACCTTGACGTTTCCATAGAATGGGAATAACAGTGTCAATCTCAGAATGTCATTGTGGGGATTAAATGAATCAATGCATGTAAAGAGTAATAACAGCCAATATTATTATTACCTTGCTTAGGGATCCTGTTCCTGGATCTTGAGTCCATTTTTTATTGTTGTTGTTGTTTGTTTGTTTTTGGTGGGTGGTCTTATCAGCTACAAAAAAAAACACCTCAGGCAGGTACCCACGTTGGTTCTAGGCACATCTGAGTTCAGTTTGCTGAGATTTGGCCTGATGGCTCTGATCAAAACTAATGATTCACGGAATTCAGGTGTCAGTGAGGAAATCTCCCCTGTCTGAGTACCTGCACTAGAATAAGTGGGTGATTGCAATGCCCCCAGATCTGTTGGAAGCACACATTTAACTGTCAATATGTTGGACAATTCTCAGGTACATCCTTGGAGAAATTAGATTACTTTTGGGACATAAACTATTTTTCTCAGGCAACTGATTGAGACATTCGGTTGTTGATAATGAACTAGAAATTCTCCGATGTAGATGAAGGGTGACAGATTGAGGGGGGACAACAAAAATATGTTGCCAAACAGATCTAACACGTAACATTTTCATCTGAGTTTCTTATTTATGACGCTTAAATGAAATGTTCAATAATTTACAATGAAATCACCTTCTTCCAGAAAACTGCAGAGCAGAATTTAAAGCACTCCCTTCCCAAGCTTTCTGTCTGGGGGATGGGGAAGTGGAACTCGCTTACAGGTTTGTGCCTGCTGCTTTCCTTTGATTTTCAGCAGCTTTCTTCCTGTGCTGCAAGTGAATTGTTGCTCTTTGCCAGCAGATAAAATGCAGTTCTGCTGGAAAAGAAAATGTGTATCTGAGGCATATCCAGCATATTTATATATCAGCACTCTGAGACTCCTAGGATTTCTCACTTTATAAAGTTCTCATTGCTCTCTATCAATGCTCCCTTTATCTTTCCATCCAACTCCTGCAAGTGGTAGCATATAAATGACCCTGTCCCCTTCCGTAACAATAGCTCAGAAAATTTGTCCCATAAGAAACCACCATGCTTCATCCCTTATAGAACTTCCTTGGTTTCACTTGGAGGTTGATGCTTTTCTCAGCTATTTCCCTGCACACCCATTCTTCTTTGAACTCTTAAAGCACACAGTTCATTCACTCAACAAATATTATTGAGTTCCTCCTTTGGGTAAGGCACAAGGCTATGTGCTGGGGAGATCGGGGTGAGCTAAATGGACATCAGTCTTGCCCTTATAGAGATGAAAGGTAAATTCTTGATTTATGGAGTACCCATAAAACACCAAGCAGTGAACTAGAAGAATAATGAAGAAGGAAGGTAGAGAAGGTGGGATTGGTAAAGAATGAAGGAGGATTTTTGAGTGCCAGATGGTAGAGTGCTGTTATAACTATTGCTTCTTAGAGATTCATACTTGTTATATTATTTAATCCCACAGCAGCCCTGCTGGGAGGGTATTGCTGGAGAGCAAACAGAGACACATTGACCAAGGTCACAAAGCAAATACATATTAAAGCTGAGTTTGGAGCCCAAGTCCCTTGTTCCTTCTGCCACACCACAGCATGGCTGGCCCCTGTCCCTAAGAGTCTTACAGTCTAGTAGTGGGGAATGGAGAAAGCAAATTAGAACTTGAGAGTGATTTGATGCTACACCGTGGGTTGCTGACTTTGAAAGCCATTTCAGAGGAGGGGAGAAATCAGCATGGGCAGGAGTAGCCAGAGGTGGCTTTCTAGACAAGGAGCTTGAGTTGAATCTTGAAGACTAGCTAAGATTAGGAAAGGCAGAGGGAAGCAAGTATGGAATTCTCTGGTGGTCAGGATGAGGTATGGTGAGTAGAAATAGATTAACAGGGGCTAGAGAGCTACTGGGACAGGCAAATTCTCACCTGCATGGCAAGGACCATGGATGATAAAGTCAGAATGACTTACTTCTCCTTGTTTAGGAAATCTAGTCTTCATGCTTACCTCTGCTGGTGGAGAAGGTAGTAAGAAGGAGACCCAAGTAGTTGAGATTGCTCTTTCTTGCCAGCAAAAACACAAACAAGACACTTGTCTAGGCTAGGTTGCATTTAAGTGGACATGTAGAAATATGAGACTTGTTCACCTCTAAATCCCTGGGCTCATCTCCCAAGTGTCTGTGAAGCCCAAGGCTTACAAACCGTGGTTAGAGATTTGTTTGGTACAAGTGCACTGGACACCTATCTGAGAACCCTGACCCCAAGGAGCTGGTGATCTAACAGGGGACACAAGAAAATCCATTAATTTTACAATTCAATGTGATTAGAACAAAAGTAAGAATTTGCTCTTTGCATCCTTTTCCCTTATAACAATCACGTTATTATATTGTTATTGTTAGTTTGCATGTCTGTTTTCTCACTAGAAGCTTAGGTCTTTGGGTCAAGGGATTTTACATTTCTGTAATTCATCTTCAGTACGAGCAGAGTGAAAAAATATATGAGGCATGAAAGCAGCATGGTGGTGGCAGTGGTGGTGGGGAGTGTTGGGAAAATTTTCAAGAGAGGATGTCTGCACTGGGTTTTGAAGGATCAGTGGACACGCGGCTGGGGGTGGGCATCCCAGTCAGAGGGCATAGCCTGTGCAAAGGCAGATCTGGTAAAATAGTTCATGAAAACTAGGGACCTAATATAAGACCCCTCACTGGAAAATTTTCCAGTGGTGGAATTTTGGGTTCAGAGGTTTCACAGAGGGGGTGATTTTGGAGGCAGAGGGTCTTCTGGGAAGCTCCTTAAATCGTACCAGACAGGCAACAATCTACTTTTTAATATAATGCAAAGCTGAGCTCCCAGGAACCCCACTCTTACCTTCTCAGATACTGGGAGGTGCTTTGAGGACATCTCCCTGCTTTCTGGTGAGGATGATACTCAAGTATCAAGAGAAGCAGCCAATTCCATGCTGATTATAAGGAAGGGACAGGCCTAACAAACCCACATTTTAAAAAATAGTAATTCTAAGAAGCTTTCTCAGATGGAACTTGCTTGTTGCCAGTGAATTAATGAGAAACATGTCTCATCAGCCCCTGACCCTTGGGAACATCTCATCTCTGTGTCTATCCTGTAAACAAGAGTTTCTTTGTGAAGAAGCCAAAGCAGAAGCTGAAGCATTCCCACCCGGCTTTTCTCCTGGTTCCGTTTTCTTCACCCCATTAACATAAATAAGGGGACAGGCACCCCTATGTCCTGGCTCTGTGAGGAAGCGGAGTGTAGAAGCCTCTACCCTTATTTTCCTCTCTTCTACTTGGTCTCTGCAGCCCACTCCCCACTGTCTGCCCCCCAGGAAGGCGGCCCCGTGTTCAGAGGGTACCTTACCCAAGTGACCACTTGAGGTCACTGTGACTTCGCCCAGAGGAGGCTGAGCACAGTCTGGCTCCAGCCGCCCCCCAGGCTCATCACCCGGCCCCCACCCCCTCAGAGGAGCCCGTGGGGCAGTTAAGCTCTGGCACTGGGTTTGGTGTTTGTGCACCAGCAGGCCAGGGAAGTGCAGACAGGGTGAGGCGAACATTAAGTGCCTTGGTCGGCACTGAATTCCAGCTGGACTCCTTCTGGAGTGTTGGGTTTCTTCATGGAAAATCCTTCTGTGGACAAGCGCATCACCTGCCTTTGCACCTTGAGGAGCCCACCTTCTCACCACTGCACCCCTGAGAAGAAAATGTGGGGTTTGGTTGGTGGCCCCTGTTTTATGTCCCCAGCAACCAGAGGCCTTGAAGGTGGCAACTTGCACAGCCTGACTGGGACATGCTTGCAGAATCCAGCCTTGTGAGTGTGTGTGTGAGTGTGTGAGTGTGTGTGACTCGGCATGCGTGTGTGTAGGGGTGAGGGGTGGTGGTGGCTGACTCTAAGTCTTTATTTTCTTGAAATCCCATGTTGTATTGTGATGTCTGTGGGAATCTTCAAGCCCCTGGGTTTCCTGAGTACTTTTTGTGACCAGCAGCTGACAGAGGTAGTGACAGTGCAAAGAGAGGCAGCTGGTGGGACACTTTCATCCTGAGGCACACCAGGGGTGCCCCGTGGAGTAGGTAAGGGATGTGATGAATGACCATCCCTATCTGGAGGTACCTTGATGAGCCTTGAAGAGCCTTGATGAGTGTGTAGCACTCAGGGACCCCGTTGGGACTCAGGGTACAGAACACGGGCCAAGCAGACTAAGAGGCTGAGCGAGCCTATAAGGACTTAGCATTAAGGACACAGAAGCCACCAGAGTGGAAGAAAAAAAATCATTGCAGACACAGCCTGTTGTTCAGAAACACATTTGTACTCCAGACGGAATGCACTGGGTATTGCCTAGAGAGAATAGTGGGGGGAAACCATGTTTGGTATTTTGTGCCCCAGCCTGGCATCCGTGTTAGGAAGGGCGAGGGGGAGGCTGGGACGGGGAGCTTGCTGCCTGCTGTCAGAATGATTCAGAGATCAGGGGAGTCAGGAGGGGCATGGACTCCACAGCGAAGGGGTAAACTGTGGTTGCAGAGATGAGGCTTCCGCAGGGAGCAGCAAATACAGGTGTCATGGGTTTAGAGTCAACAATGAGAACGAAGGGGCTGTGACCTTGGATCCAGGTCTGTGCTTTGGGGGGACTGCGAACAATAAAAGAGTCAATGGACACTGAGGGCTCACTGTGTGCCAGGCTCCCTCCTCAGTGCTTGTAAATACAAGTATATATGATTTCATTTAATCCTCACACAACCTCACAAGCCAGATACGATGGCCTGCAGACAGGAAACTGAAGCACAGGACGTTTAGGAAATTTACCCAAGGCCACACACCTGGGCAGCTGACCTCCAGCCCGAGTGGGATGATGCCTGGCGCCGTGCTCTAAACCAGTGCTTCTCGCACACTAGGGTGCATACGAATCCCTTGGGGATCTGCTAAAATGCGAATTCTGATTCAGTAGCCCTGGGGTGGGCCTTGGATTCTACATTTCTTACACTTCCCCGGGTGTTGCTGATGCTGCCTCTTCCCACACCACCCTTTGAGATGCAAGGTCCTAAATCACAGCACCATACTGAGTAAGGGTGACCCCAAACAATGCATTAGCTCACAGACCTCCTCCTTCTTCTTCATCTACATTGTTATCCCCTTATTGAGCAGTTTACTGGGTAAGAAGTGTTACCCTAAACTCATTAAATATATCACCATGAGGTAAGTGATAGCATTCTTCTTTTACAGATGAAGAAACAGAGACCTAGAAAGGTTAAGTAAATTGCCCCCAAATCACACTTGAAGTGCCAGAGCCAGGATACAGAGCCCAAAGATTGGAGCACAGAGCAGAGCATTCAAATAAAGCTGGGGGCTCCAGGGTCTGCACACAGGGAAACTGGAAAGCTTTCCTTTTTATGGTCAAGGCTGCATACAGAGGAAGAAGACACAAATCTCCAGAGCCAGGATCAGACTTGGCCCTCCCTTTCCTTTCTTCCTCCACGACCCTTCCTTCTCTTTCCCCAGACACTGCAGCGCAACAGCTAACAATCCTTGTAATTCGCATCTCGGCAAGTACAGACATACTTGATTTCCTTGCACGCTCATAATCCCTTCTTAAATCATGCAAAAGCTATTTGCCTTTATAAATCTCCCCAGCAGTGAGCTCCCTGGGATAATTACGTGTAGTATATACAAAAAAAAAAAAAAAAAAGTTTTATTTTATAAGCACAACTCTAACAAAAAAATTTACCTATCTAAGCCCACCACTCAGTAAAAAATTTTCCATCCCTTATAAACCTGCAGCATTTAAATTTTGGTTGTTCTTTCTACTTTACTTCTTTAACAGAAGCAGCCAAGGAAGGGGAGACCATCTCACATCGTGGAAAAGGCTTTAGTCTGGGTCTCAAAACACAGTAGTGTCTCTTGCTAACTTTGTGAACTTGGGCAAGTTTCCAACCTCTCTGAGCCCCAGTTTCCTCAACCCTAAAATGGGGATGCTAACAATACCTACCTCCCGAGGCTGTTGTGGAGACTAAGTATGCTATAACCATGTGAAGGCGCCTGGCACAGAGAGTGGAATCTTCTTTTTTTTCCAGATAATGGGAAGTAATAACTAGATGTGACTGGGTCCTTCTCTACATCTCTTGAGATTTTATGGCATATCTTCCATCCAAACAAAAAGTCATCATCTTTGTAAAACTGCTAATTGCCAAATCAGCCCGCGGCTCCACCAAGGGATGAGCCACACTGAGAATCAGTTCGCTCCCGCATCATTCTCAGTTTTTTGTTTAGCTTAATTTTTGTGAATGTCTCCAGCTTTCTGCAGAAGGCCCTTATGCCAGCTGTGTTTAGTTCTTTCTGTGTTTAATTCACCCCCTTTAACCTGCTTGGTCAGCATATCGTTCCATCTCCTTGCTGTTTTCTAAAGAGCACGTCTGTCAGGAAAAAGCATTTATTATATTTACTTTAACTGGCCTCATTTGGCAAGGTGGTCAGGGATTTCAGCTCTGGAGGAAAACAACTTTGATTATGCTGCCCTTGTTTACTGTACACACTCTTTGCTGTGTATCCCTTGTCTACTAAGATGGCAAATACTTTTGCAGGAAGCCAAGAAGAGAGTTAAAACAGTCTCAGTCTGTGAGCTCACTGGCAGCCCTGGGGCCACGGCTGCTTTGCACAACTTCTCCTTCATCTGAAAACCACACCCCACATTTTCAGTCATCCACCTCGGGGTGAGGTCCAGGAGGCAGGTTTCCTGGCTGGATGAGTTGAAGGCCACAGGAGGAGCCTGGCTGGGGACAGGGCCCGCTCCCAAGTGAGGTGTCAGGGTGACCTGGGGTGCTGTCTTAGCCCACACAGCAACCATGTCCCCCTCTGACACCAGCAGTGGCCTCCTGACCAGTCTGCCTGCCTCCGGGCTTGCCCTCCTCACAGCCATGCTCCACACCGCAGCTGCACACGCCTCGTCATCAGGCCACCTCAGTTAAAATCCCTCCATGACTCCCCATACTTTTCATGGGGTATGAGACCCTCCATGATCAAGCTCTTACCTTATCCCTGGCCTCTTGCAGCCTATGCCCCAGCCAGAGTGCACTGTCGTGGTTTCTAGCATTCATTCATTCATTCACTCATTCATTCAGTCAAGAAATAATTATCCAGGATCCATGATCTAGACATTGTGCTGGTCATTGGGGATTCAATGAAGAACAAAAACAGATATGGTCCAATTTTCATCAAGCTTTAGGCATAGGATAGAGACACACAATAGCAATCACACACACAAGTGCACAAGTGCACAAGGGTAACCTGAGGGGTGCTGTGAGGTGAGCAGTGACTGGTGAGGTGAGACTGCATGACAGGATGATCTGACCTGGCCTGGGAGACCAGAGGGGGCTTCCTGAGAAGTGAAGTGACAAGTGAACCAAGAACTAAAAGGGAAGTAGAAGTAGAAGTTAACTAGGTGAAGGAGGCAGTGGCAGAGCCTGTCAGGCAGAAGGGGCAGCATGTGCAAAGCCCTGGGGCAGGAGGGAAACCATATTTGAGGAACTGAAAGGAACAGATGCGTGGGCCTAGAGTACCGAGAGCACCAGGGACAGAGGCTGGGAGGTGAGACAGGGGACAAACCATGCAGCGCCTTGTGGGCCATGCTAAGAATTTGAGGTTTTGTCCCGAAAAACAATGGGAAGTCCCTGAAACGTTTGTACCTTGGAATGGCCTAATCAAAGAATTGCTTTGGAAAGATTGGTGATGGTGTGAAGACTAGGTTGGAAGTGGGAGAGACTGTGGGGAGGTTATTGCAAAGGTTAAGGCAAGAGAAGATGGTAGCTTAGACCAGGTGATGAAGGTGGAGAGTAGTGGACATATTTGACAGGTTCTTCAGTGGGATCTGGTGATGGCTGGGTGTGGGGTGGGGTGGGTCGCAGAGAGAGCTATGAGGGTGTAGACTCAGGAACCCACCTGGGCTCACTCACCTGTGAGGGTGGCTCTGGTGGTTGGACCAATGCTCTTGGGAACCAGTAGCTCATGGTATTGCTCACCCGCCAGGGTGCTGTACACAACCTTGTATTCCTGAATCTCTGCCTCACTGTTGTCCCACTCAAGGTCAAGGCTGGTTGCTGTGCGGGAACCAACCCGCAAGTTCTTGGGGGCATCAATCTCTAAAAAGAGCCAGACATCATCACCATCACACACAATAATGTGCATTTGTTGTGCCTCTTGAACTTTAAAAACTTTGGGGTGAGAGTCCATGCCTCCTGACCCTCTGCCTCACATCTGAATGCACCCTGTGGTTGCCCTTTAGCTTTTGTTCTGCCAAGTGAGGATGACAAATTCCTTGAGCAGGTTCGAGAGTTTTACTTGGGAGTTAGATATTAATGCCCTTTATGCTTCTCCTGTTTCCATTCAGGGATTCCAGTGGTGCTCTAGAAATTTTTAAATGAACCAATTAATATCCCAAACTTGAAAACAAAGCAAAGTGAAAACTTCTGGGAGAAAATCAGAGAAGTCTTCCCTGAAAAGGTGGGAAAGAGTGATACCGAAGTTAACCACCAAGCCAAAAGAAGACAGTTGATCTCCAGATTTTGAAGGGTAAGACGTCTTCCCCTGGATTTAGTTTCATAGATACCACTGAAAAGATCGCACATTAGAAAAACTAAGATACATATAGGGGATGTGACATAGTGGGAAGGATGTGAGCTTTGGGGACAGGCCTCAGTTTAAGCCCCAGCTCTGCCACTTATTGTAATGGAACCAGGACAAGTCTTTTAATCTCACTGGGCCTTGATGATCATATCTGTGAAATGGGCCAGTAATACCCACACTTTGGGTTGCTGTACAGATTAGACAATGCACGTGAATTGTGCAACATAGTGTCTAGCTCAAAAATAGGTGCCAAAGCTCTGGCTGGCTTCTTGTTGCTTGCAAGACTCATCCTGATTTCCAAAAACGTGGTACCTCCAATGCTTGCTTTCTGGGGTTCCAATGCTATGTGGCATGGGGGACTCTTCCAGAATCCTGGAGGCTTCTTCTACCTCCCAGGACTGACTCAGGCTTCTTGGCAGAAGCAACATAAACAACTTGTAGTATCATGTGTGCTGTGGTGAAAAACTGCCACATTCCAAATTGTTCTTGTCTTTGAGACTAGAATTTAACTTTGGAGTGGACCAGCCATTCATTCTGAGAAACTATTTTAATCTGCAGATGCAAGACTAGTATCTACCGATTGTTCTTGCAGAAGACTGGAATGCTGTGAATCCATCGGAATGCAGATGCTCCCAGTGAAAAGCGTTCTGTTTAGTGATATAAATTGGGTGAATCTTTTAGCAGATTTATGTCTCTGCAGCTTATTTTTCCAAGAAATGTTTCCTTACTCGATGTGGCTTTAATATGTTGGATACTGCGCATTCTTGATAGGCTGTGTATGTTATTGCTCTGGCAGTTGTTGGCAGGAGAGGAGAGTTTGGACAGAGAGGAATGGGGAAGGGACACTGAATTTCACATGAGAGGCTGGGCAAAGGCATAGGACTGGGCTTGAAGTGTGTGGCCAGAGGAAGCCAAAGAAAGGGTTATGATTAGGGTCAGGATTAGGGTGAAGGTTGAGTCCTGTACATAGACATAGTGCTCTTTGCAACTAAAAATCAAGACCTTGGGAAATGTTAGATTGTTTTTTAGTTTTTTTTTTTTTTTGCATCATTTTTGGTCACAGGGAAAGACTACAACCCTATGCCCTATGGATAAGAGGCAGTTTTCCTCTGAAGGGACTAAGCACTCCCAATGTCAAGTATCCTAAAAGAGGTCAACCCTGGGTATGAGGGCTTGGAATATAGGTCTTGGAACTGGGGTGAGGGAAAATTGTTCATTCACCCTGGGTTTTGGAGCCTGGCCTTTAGGAGGGGCAGCCGAAGGGCATCCCTGTGGGTAGGAGTTGAACTGGTCCCTGCCACACTCAGCAGGTCAAGTGCAGGCAAAGTAGATACTCAGAGGCCGCTCTGTGATGGGCTTTGGGACTGTGGGCTCTAGTAATAGCCACACCTCACATTTAAAACATAAGTTAGATCATGAGATTCCCCTGTCTGAAACTTTTCTGTGGCTTCCTGTTGTACTTAGAGTAAAACCCAATTCCTTGTCATGGTCAGCAGAGTATGATCTGTCATTGTTTGCTTCTCAAACATCACCTTGTAACGTTCCACCCTTATTCATTGTGCTCCAGCCTCATTGCCTTTTATTTGCTCCTAAAACACATGAAGTTTATTCCCACCTCAGGGCCTTTGCACTGGCTGCTACCTTTGCTGAAATGCTCCTCCCCAGATCCTCATGTGGTGTAGATCACTGAGGCCTTAGCTAAAATTCACCCCCTCCGAGAGCCCTTTCCAAACTACTCTACCCATTGTAGCCGTCTCTCCATATTCCACTTCTCAGCATAGCACTCATGATGGAAATGATCTTGGATGTTTGTCTTCTTCTTCATTGTCCAGTTTTCCACACTGGAATGTAAATCCCAGTTTCCTTGGGTTGATTTCTCACCAATTACTGGCCTTGGTGTGCTTCAATCAGGGCCCTTTTCCTTTTCAGAGCAGTTTTAAGATCCAGGCAAACATCCCACTGCCACACAGGAAGCAAGTATGTCTTGTAATTGCCTATGCAATTAGTGTTCTCCTAATGTGGAGGCCGTCACCTGGAAAAGCACTTTGGCTAATTTGAATTTAAGCAGAGTTTGGAAATGTTGGAGGGCCCTGCTGAGAGGGTCCGGGCGCCCTCTCATCATTCAACTGGCACCTGTCGATCTCCAGGCCTTGAGAGTCTGTCTGCAAAGCTGCTCACAGCTCCTACACTCTCTGCCCCCTTCCTCCTCTGGAGCAGAGGGAGCCCGATTTGAGGTGCAGGCTGAGGCTGCACTGAGACGGCAGCTGCCTAACAGCTGCCAATCTAAAAGGCAACCGGAAACAGAACCACGCAGCAATGAACTGAAACTCACGGGGGAGCTTCTAGGAGGCAGAAAGGCAGAATGTAATTGTCTTGATTGGAATTTTCCTGGGCCACCAGCCAATCCTACTTCCATCTTGTCGACTTAAACATCAAGAATTTGCTTTTTATCATGCTGCTTGAGAGCGCTCATCTCTCTCTGTTTCTTATTTTTTCTTTCCTTTCTTTTTCTTTTTTTGGCTCTTCAAACTCCTTATCTGAGCAAAGCACAAATAAACTACTTTTCAAACAAAAACAATCTTAAATTTAAGCAAAGAATGCAGGACCCATGGTCCACAGGAGCTAGCAGTGTTTGTTGGGGGTGGGGATGAGGGGCAGAGGAGAGGCTGACCTTGAAATAACCAAGAAAGGACATTGCTCAAGGTCCCTCTTGTGCTCCACTCTGAGCATTTTTGGCCAAGTGAAGAAGAAAGGAAGAGGAATGGAAAGGATTTTATTCCTTTTTTTAAGGAACTCACTCAGTTACTGGGGATCCCAAAACGTACTTAGTAAAAAATCTGACAGGCACCCCTGAGTGTGGTAGAGTCTGCGACAGGGGTGGCAGAGAAAATCTAAAAAAGCTTTTTTTTTTTTTCTCAGAATCAATCCCTGTCTTCTCCATTTCATCCATGTCTAACTTGCTTCCTTTTCAGTGGGGAGTTTTTCCCTCTTTGTATTGAGGGAGCCCTACTGTACACCCCTGGCCTCTCTTTTCCTTCTTACGCTGGGGAAGACAGGCTTAGCTCAGTGGTGAGTTTTGCAGCAGGATCCGGCACTGCCCTTTCCCCTCCCCACTTCTGGGAGTGGGCTGCCCCAGGAATCAGGCCTTCTGCTTGTTCCTCCTGTTTTAAGTTCTACCTGAGTAGTCCCTCCACTTCTACTAAATAGAGAGACTTATCGGGGTCCACAGTGGCTTCTCACTGGGTGGGTGAGCCTAATTTCAGGGTTCAGTGTGCAAGCCCAACTTGTTCTAACACTGAGAAACATGCTCCAAACTAAGAGATGTTTTGGCCTCCATCTCTCTTACTTTTTGCCTTATCCATCAATTGGTTTGAAACACAGGAGGGGAACAGGGGTGCTATTTTATCGGGTCTCTTTGAAGCCCCAACCCACCCTATTCTGTAATTGGTTCTCATGCCACAAAACCAAGGTGGGATGATTGAATTAGTGATTCTCCTTCTACTTTACCCCAGGCAGGAAGAAGCTGGTTCTTTCACCTTACAGATACTGGTTTACTTTGACCCTTGAGACAGCTTGGAGTTGGCAGAGACATTCCTTGACATGTGACCTCCCCAAGGCAAAGAGTAGAGATTGAGAATGTGTTAGGTAGGGACAATCTCATCACAGGCTCCCATGTACCCTGTGAGTGTCAGGATGCCTGTCGTTTGGATGGTCCCTGTCCCACTTGCTGAGAGGGTCAGGGAGTAAGTCACCACGAGATCTGGCCATTCCTGACTGTTGGTGAAGCTCTTTAAGAATCCCAACAGCCTTGGAAAGGGGAAGGGGTGGTCATCAGAGCAACGCAGGGGGCACTGATATGGGCTTTATTCAGCCCATTGTTGAATTGAGCCTTATTGCTTACAAATGTTGAGTTACAGAATCTCAAAAGGATTGTCTGCTTATGGTTGTATAGGTTTTGCTTCGCACAACTCCAGGGTACAACCTTTACATCATGATATTATACTCAATATAGATGTATATTATTAACACAACAATTTCAAGAGAATTACAATGAAGTGTGTTGAGCAAGCCGAACTCTTGCAAAATTGTCATTTGGGGTAGCAATATGGATGCTTAAATGTCTTCTAGACAAACTTTTCATTTTACAAATGAGAAACCTCAGACCCATGGGAGAAGGGACTTATACCAGGTCACGGAACTAGATAAGTGGCAGAGGCAGGAACTAGCACCTAGCTCTCCTTTCTATGGGTGCTTTTTCCTCCATCCTGTGATTGAACATCACCAGGAGGCCCTGAAACCTCTGGTTTCCTTCTTGCAGAGGCTGTGATGACATTTATGCCCAAGCACACATAATCTCAACCCCTTAATTCTCCTCTTGCCATGAAGACACATGAGAGGGCTCAGCCTGCCCTCTCCCTCGTGCTTCTCTCCCCCATAGCGGCCTTACCTGTTGTAAACTGGGTGGTCGTGGAATCACTCTCATTGGTCCCGCGGACGGCACTGACTGCTACCTCGTAGTGGGAGCCGGGCCGCAGGGCCTGCACCGAGTATTGACTTAGGGGGGGCTGTAGCCGGAAGGTGGTCTTCCCGCCTTCCCCACCCACCAAGCCATATTTCAAGAGAATGAAATCGACTTTGGCTCGAGGAGGGGTCCATTCCACAAAGGCCACGGTGTCAGAGACATCTCGAACCAGGATTTGCATGGGCCCATCAATGACTGAAGGAGATCAAACAGAACCAAAAGTTGGATTGAGAAACAAGCATTCTCTTATCACCAGAGAGCCTTGACTAAGAAGTGTTTTTTAATGACACCCCTTGCTCTGTCTCCAGAAAGGAATACCTTCCTCAGGACTGTTTCAGGCTGACACTGTGCCTCTCAGACTTTCAGAGTTCAGCCTACCCCTAGCCCCACCCTGCTCTTTCTGGGTCTGGCTCAGTCCTCTTCTGTTCTAAAGAGTTTGGGATTTTTGGTCTAGCACAAGCCAAAATGAAAATCACCAGACCATTTTGGTGCCACTTGGATTGGAGTTAAAATGAAGTCCCATTTTTCATATTTAGGGCAGTAATATTACAGAACACATTCAGATGTTGTAATTTCAGCATGATTTTAGATAACTTGGGACTTTTAAATTAAATTAAATTAAATTATGAGATGGATATGGCATCCTAGCTGCTGTATAAGCAAAATGCCTGAGTGCACATATTAGGAACTCAGTAAATGAATACATGAATCAGTGGATGATCCTCTTCATCCAGGAGAAAGAAGGGGAAGCATTTTGTCCTTCAACTTTTTAAATCCAAAACAACAACAACAACCAAATCATAATGGATTGGCCATATTAGAATGTGATTATGTAGCACAGAGGGCTCTAGCTGCAGGAGGTCTTGTAATTTGCATTCATGAAATGGCCTGTCTGAAAGAAGCCAGTGGAGGGCCTGATGAAGACATAGAACTTCGTAGGGGTGCTTGGTGTAGGTCAGACCTCGGCAGAAGGAAACAATTAAACAATCAGTTCCTAAAAACAGCAGACAAGGTTGGGGGCCAACCATCTTTTCTGGAGCCACCCATGGGTGCTGCCCTTTGGATGTCCTCTGGTTAAGTGATGTTGCCTTCCAGTCAAGGAGGCAACAACTTGATTTCTAAACAAACACAAGTCTTATTCAAAATGAAAACTTGAGTAAATGTTTTTCTTTCCATTTCCTCATGACTCTGTACACAATGCCAAAATATTAACTAGGAAAGACTTTTTCTTAATTCTGCCTAGCTTCACCGCAAATTTTTAGATCTGGGACATTTTAGCTTTGTCTTAAGGGACTTACAAACCAAAAAATACTGCAAATTTTGTAAAAATGTGGTTAGTATAAGACTGAGGCAGGGTTGGAATACCTTCTCTAAGTTCTCCCAATATTTTGGAAGAAAAACATTATACAACAGTAATTCTTCTCTTATGAACCATCTTTTCCTCCTAGCCTTTTCTCTTGTACTAAAGCTTTCACATTCTACATTAAGTAAAATCACAGGAGTGACTTGGGGACTCTGAAACCACACCGACCAAAAGAGGAGAATGCATGATATTATCAAACGTCAACACTTGAGGTTCAAGCATAACCGTGGGGGACACAGCCTGTGGAAAAACTCAGGCCATGGACATCTGGAGAGAGTCCTACAAAACACATTAGTTTTCATGGCTACTAGGGTTTCTTCTAAAATGTTTTTTAATTAGTACTCTTAAAGCCCTGTTTTTGGTAAAAATATTTTTAATAACAAAATCTGAAATGGCTGTACAAAACACAAAACAGACAAGAGAGGGGCTGTCTGGATCCCCATCTGACCTTTGCCTGAGGCACTGCCACAAAACCCTAGGGCTCTGTGGAGCACAGACTAATGCCACAAGAGCTTTAAACCAATGTTTTCTAGACTGAGCATAAGCCTCAGCACCTGATGCTATTTATTTGGATCTAAGTAGTAAAGTATGAATGGCTCATCCATAAACAAGGTCTTATTAGATAGTGATGTTTCTTTTTTGGGCCAGCTCGGACTTTTGTCTAAGACTGGTTTTCCTGGGTGTCAATTTCTGTTTATGAAAAATAAAGCTGTCCCAATATTCACCTACTTGACATTTCTGATCTGATGGGAAAAGTTGCTTAATCTTTGAGTCTCAGTTCTCCAATCAATAAAGATGGGGACCAAAAATGATACCAGATACTACTGATAGCTTTTGAGAAATTCTTGCTGAGGGTGCATATATATGTATCACAGTTGCTAATTTCCAGCATAGCGGAACATCCTTTATTAGTTAAGGAAATAGTAAGACAAAATACCACACAGTTGAATGAATCAAACCTGGGAATATAAGGAGTGTCAATGAGATGAACTGTGGGGATGAAATATTAATTGACTAACGTTATCACTTTTGACCAAACCCACACCTACTGGTTTTGAATGATTTGGTTCCTCCTGCTTTCACTTCTAGGTGTGTTCTCTGGTGTATGTGTTAAATGCTCGCTCTTATCAACATAGTGCTAATTATTTGTATGTTTTACTTACTGTAATCCTCATCTCAACATTATGAAGGAGGTATTGTTGTTCCTCACTGTAAAATGAATTGAGGTTTGGGCAAGTCTGGGTAACTTTCCTTAAATCTCACAATAGGAAAGCAGAAAGTCAGCTCTTGCTTGTTCCAAAGCTCATGATATTTGGAGCTGACAAATGAAGCCTCTTGACGAATAAGATCAGAAGAAAATACCCTGGAAATCTGAACAGTTTTCTCCACAGAACATTCTCCCAGATTTCTGTGTTTGCAAGGATAAGCAATTGGGAAGATGTTCAGTTGAGGCTGAATGTCTGGTAGAGTGGCTCCATCCCCAGGGTACTAAAATCATTCTCAGCTCTGGGAGGAATCCTAGCAGCTGTGTTGACTGTCTACTTGCTGGATGATTGTGCATTTATTTTTCCTAAGTGAGCTAATGGGAAAGGGAAAAGAGCAGGTGAGACTCACCAGTGGAGACGCTGGCTGAGGTAGGGGGGCTGCGGGCTTGCTCCTTCAGGGCCACCACATTGACAATGTATTCTTCCCCAGGCTTCAGTCCCGTCTGGTTAAAGGAAGTAACATCACTGGGGAGCTGAGCAATCACTCCTCCTTCATTGTTCTAGAGGGTGGAAGGGAGAGAAAGAGCAAAGGAAGTAAAGAGAGAAATCTGATGAGAGAAAAACAAAGGTATGAAACACTGATGGTGTCTTGGGAATTAAAAATGGTGGCCGCATCTCTTCCCTGTACGCTAACAGCTGAGAGTCTATGACTGGGAACAACTAGAATGCTACCACTTTATGAAGATTTGGCATATGAAGAACCAATTTGCAAGAACATTTCTTTGGCCTCTATTGAGTTTGTTGAGATTGCCAAGAAAAATTATTCATGAGGTGATGCAGATTGGCTCTTGCTAAAGATTAAATGTTTGATGGTTATGGTTCACATCCATCATTTTTTTTTTTTTTTTTTGGCATTTATCATGATATACATTCCCTTGGCTATTTAGGAGAATATTGTTGTATGTGTATGTGTATACACAGCATATTTCAAACTAAGATAATTCCCATTTTTTATGAGCTGGAGCTATTATTTTGCTATATCTATACTTTCTCAGGGTGTTACATTGGGTGCAAATCTGTCAATCTCTTATTTCTCCTTCACCCAAATGAGTTAGAACTCAGTGACACAACTAACAATGAAGTACAAAGAAAATAAAAAGGAAGCAGGAAACAAAGAGTAATTCAAAGGAGACAGAGAGGAGAAGAATCGGTGGAAGAGGAAACGGAAAAGATAAGCTTGATGATGTTGGGTCCAATGTAGTATGTATTTTCTTTGTGTCCTTGGCTATGGAAGAGAACAGAGAGTCCTTTTGCTGGCACTGCCCTTCTCCCTTATTCTCTGTTCATGTCACCTGGAGTGCCCTTATGTAATTTATAGCCATACTCTCATAAATCCGTGTGATAAATGTCCCCCAGTGGCCTCAAACCTACAGAATGCAACTGTAGCTTCTTGAAGCTGTGTGTTTGACCTTGGCATGCCCTTGCCAGCTCACCTCTTATTCAGTTTTACATATTGGGTGTAGAACAGATGAACGTGACATGGTTATTTCTGCTTGAGTAGCAGTTATAACCCAGTTATAACCCAGTTGCTTTCCACACTTTATAAATTTATACATTTTAACTCAGATAAAATATATAAAAAAAGTCTGTAAAGAATGTCTGCATAAGTGTCTTTAGCTTGCCATAACATGTCCATATCCACATGACTATATCCCTAAGAAAGTGGGGCAGCTTGGTTTAGTGAACTGAGCCCAGGACTAGGAAATGGAGATCTGGTCCTCATCTTAATCCTGTCACCAACTAGCTGTGTGATGTCATTTAAGCTCTCTGAATCTTAGTGTCTTCAAACTAAACCAAACTAGATGTAAATGAGGGGTGGTACACTGTGAACTTGAAGGCCTTCTTTAGCTCCAATAGTTCATGGCTCTGAAATTTTGAAGTAAAACAATGTTGAAATCATAGTCCTTTTAAGCCAAAAATGTGTCATGTGTCATTAGAAATGACTTAAGTCTGATGAATGATGAAGAAATGCTCTTTGATGTTGAAGGATGAATACAGAAGGAAGGAGTATGATTGAACTTTATACCCCCATGAATGGTTTAGTTAGGGAGAGCATGGGTAGGGTCAACAAATTCTGGAACCCCGCAAACTAGGCAGGCACCTCTGGCAGTGTGGAAAAGTTAACTTTAGGATTGATAAAAGAAATGCTGCATTAAAAAGTGGGAAGGAATCTCAGGATACTTTTAAACTCAAAGACTGATGGTATAATTTGTTTAAGGAGAATTTTGCTCATTAATAGTTCATTAATTCATGAAGAAAAATTCAGGCAAGCCAAGGAGTTTTGTGTTACATCCCTAACCTTTAGAGATTGAAGACACGCAAGCTGATTTTTTTAGCACAATTTTCTGCAACAGAATGAGGCTGTAGACTGACTTTATGACTGATTCAGTTTAGCTTTTCTTATGTTCTGAAGAGAAGCCCCAACATTTTGTGGGTCTTGTTTTCAGACTGGCTAAAATCATAGCTAGTCAAGCCCCAGAGCTTTCTGAGCAGAGAGCAGGGACTGGTGACTGCTTCTTACATTCTCCTGCTACCTAAGACCAGAGTGCTAGGCTGCGGTCACTCTTATTAGCCAGCTGTCACCACCCTTTTGTGAAAGAAATGTCCTAACACCCAGATACCCCAAACTGTCCTTTTGCATCTTCAATAGCGTGGAGGGAGCTATTGAGTAGCGCCTTCCCTTCTGCCCCTTATTCTAAGTTGAAGGTAGGAATTGTCCAAGCAAGGCTGCTTAGCAGTCTGGCGTGTGGCGTTACCTTTGGAATGAAGCTGATCTCCCATCCATCGAAGGGGAATGAGAAGGGCTCCCACTGAACCTCCACAGTTGTCTCTGTGATCGTCTTGAATTGTAGCCCTTGAGGAGTGGAGAGATCTGGAACACAGCAATGTGGGTGACAATGTCATGGCTGTCCCTGGTGGGGGCAAATAGCATCACCCAGTGCTTTGTCCTGAAGAACTTCCTCCACACCATGGCTGTGGTGCTTGTGCTGGGCAGTCCCAATCTTACTGTGAACACATTGTGTCCTGGGTGTAGGATGGGCTCACTCCATTGTGGCCCTGGTGCTCAATGTTGGTGGAATAAATGTGTAAACTTAACCGACACAATCTAATGAATACTTTTTAAAGATTTCAGTTACATAATTGGTTAATATTGAAATTAAAAAGTCACACTTTCCTTTCCTTACTGATGTGATAAATATTGGTATTTAACATAACGCTCTTCTTCAGAGAACTCAAGTTCTACTTTAGGAGGCAATATCATGGCAAATATCAGTGTTCCCATTTTACAGACAGGAAAAGAGAGGCCCAGAGAGTTGGCTAAGGGGTGGAGCAAGCCATTTTCAGAAGGAAGACTAGAATGCTTTTCTTGAGTTTGAGATATGCATTGAATATTTTGTTTAGCTCAGAAAACTAAATCTAGGATGATCTGTATTTTCCATTTAATGATAACAAGCAAAGCAATGGCATGCACCAAGAATGATAGCATATAGTTGGAGTTTTGCTCTCATTTTACTTCCTCCTTCTTTTCTCCAGTTGTTCCTCTCTTCTCTCATTCATTATTTCTTTCATTTCTCTCCCTTATTCACCTTTCCCTCACTTTCGCTATTTTTCCTTCTGTTCTCTTATTCTCCCTCTCTTTCTGCCCCCAACTCTTCCCCCCAACCACACACACACACACACACACACACACACACGCATGCACACACACACACACACACACAGGTTTAATGAGGTGGAAGCATGCTTGTCCTAATGGAGTTCCAATTACCAGCCCAGAAATGTGATAGCATGACTTTTCTCAGTTCTCCTGGGAGTCGGCTCCCCTTTTAGCTTTGCCTCTCATGGGATATTCCAATTGGAAAACTGACAGACTCTCAGCCCTCCTGTTTGCAAGTGTCCTCATGTTCCTTGGTTCAAAGACAGAGGTCATTCTGAACCCACCTGAAGGCATGTCAGGAGAGTTACATGATTTTGTCCTTGTCACCTGGGAGCATGCCAGACGGGATGCCCTGGATTGGCATCGTGACCCCACAGGGGATGGAAACCTCATCATTGTATGTGCTGGTGGGTCAGAGAGGAGACATTAGGGAGTCAGGCCAGGCACTTAAAATGGTGACTCATCCTGGAACAAGGAGGGAAAAGCAGCAGATGGTGGCCTGCCTCTGTATACAGTCATTGCAGACATTGAAAACTAGTTCTCAGGCACCAGAGGAATTTAAAAAAAAAGGTCAAACATAAGCAGAGATAGTCATAGACATATTAAGAGACTCAGCATTCACAGGGACATCCAGTATTATAACAGAATTCTTGTCACCTGAAAAGCAAGGGGACAAGACGACTTGTAAAATTCTTTCCCCTTTGCCTGTCTCTATCTGTGCTCAATTCAAGTCCTCAGGCCTCCACGAAGCCTTCATGGCCCACTGCCTCTTCCTTTTCTGAAATCTCATGGCATTTGTAACCCAGATTATCTTGGGCTCTAATCCTTTATCCTATATCTGTTGGTAAGTCCCATTTACCAACGAAGGGCTCTCTGAATTCCAAAGGCTTATGTTTCCATGGTCACCTTTTGCTCCTGTTTGCTGTAGCTGCTAAAAATCACTCACATCTCACCTCCCTTGGATGCTCTCTTCTCTCTTCCCAGAATTTAACCAGTGAGCATGGCAGATTTTGCAGAATAGGTTAGGGATGATGAGGGTTAAAAGGGCAGCAGCACCCTCACCAATGAAAATTTCTCCATACCCATCTGGGATTTGAAATTCCAAAGTAATATGGGCTCAATTGTAACAATTTAAGGATTCAGAGGTATAAAAAGAAAATAAATGATAGTGTTTTCTTATTTCCTCCTCATTTCACTCTTTGAATTAGTCAATGTTGATGGTTGGTATACAACCTTTCATATTTTTCCTATGCTTAAATAAACTTACATAAAATATAAATACATGCCTGCAGGATTTTTTCCTCCATTAAAAACAAAAATAGAACTGTCTATTTTTTATGGAGAGTAGTTTAGCTTATTCTCTCTCTGTCTTTGCCTCTCTGTCTCTCTTTCTCTTTTTCCCACTGAATCTTTCTAAACTGTGCTCTGGAACTTCAACTTTTATAAACAAAATAGACTGTCAGGATATTTTGCTAAACAAAAAACCATGAAGAAATTATGCTATAAGGAAAAGTGGATGTTGTCAGTTGTGGTTTTAAGTAAGGGAAGTTTTTCCACTCTGGTATACACTCACAGCCTGTAACCATTTAGTACTTGTTTATTGTATGTCCTAGATCCTAGTTCCTGATTTTGAATCTTTAACTAGATTGAAAATCCAGAAAAGTGTCATACTTTACTTGATTTCTAATCAGAGTCTAACTTTATAACAAGTCAATATTCCATAATTAAAACACCTTCTGTCCTTTTGGTGCTATGATTTATGGGAGCTGGATGAATTTGGAAACTCTCTAAATCAGATGTGGCTTTTTCATGACGCACCCTTTCCTAAGTGGGCCACGTTTGTAGCCCTTCCCATCAAAAGCAGCGATACTGCAGGCATCCCTGAAGAATTAAGAAAAGACATTACTATCATGAATGCCCATGATCTCATGTAGGGGAAAAGAAAAATGAAGCAGGAAGGGGAAATGGTACGTACGAGTGGCCACCTTGGCAGTGATGGGAAGGCTGAGGATGTTGCTAATGACAGCGTAGACGCTGATGTTGTAGGTGAGACCTGGCTCCAGCTCCGTGATGGTGACACCACTCCAATCTCCAGGCACCCGCTGCTGGAGCTGGAGGCCCTCCAGGGCCATCGGCTGGTAAGAGATCACATATTCCGTCACTGCCATCGGCCCGTCCCATTCCAGCTCAATGGACCTGTCGCTGATACCAGCCACTCGCAAGTCCTCTGGAGGGGCAACTACCGGGAGGCAATACACAGATAGCATGAGCTCAGAGGACTGCCTTCCCCATCTGCACTCAACTTTGCTTCCACACATCTCACCCCACGTGCCGTGTCTATGGGTTTCTGCTGGGCTCAGTGGCTATGAGTGGTTCGTAACACCCTTCAAGGGCAAGTTCTGTTCTTTTCTGTGCTTATTAACCCCATCTTGGTAGGGTCATGAGCTGGTGCTATACAGGAGTGGCTCCTACTAGCTTATGAAAGCTGATTGTTAAATTTCCAGGAATTTTGCAAGACAGTTTTTAAACACAGCCATTACTAAAGATTACATTTTATAAATTCACAATTAAGCAAATTATATTTTTAAAAGTGGTAATAAATATTTAAAACTCATCTTCCAAATTATTTTACTATTGTGCATGCTTTGAAGGTAATTTACATGTATTGTATTTGGTGGAAATGCTATATACTGCACATCTCTTCCTGGCTCCTGTTTGGTGACATCATGCTGGTAGTTTGAAATTGGCCACAGAGGGAGTATTTACACCATGGAAATTGGCAAAAACTACAAATCAGGGCTTTTGTTTTTTTCTTACAGAGAGCTAGTAGTTAAATATTTAACAGCACACCACTGACCATGGCTTTTGGTAGTTAATCAGTTACTATCACCAGATTACCCCAGAGCTAATATCTGATTTGGCAAGTATAAATAAAGGCTTGTTGTTTGGTTATCTTGCAAAATACAAGAAGTCAAAACAGTGAGTCCTGGAAGCCACAGAATGAAGAAGACATTCATTAGCCCCCTTTTTTTGTGGCATTTTTTCTATCAAAAGGAGACTTTTTAAGTTTAGAAAGACATGTAACTTGTGTTCAACTAGTTTTTTTTTATCTTCACTTTATTGAGATATATTCACATACCACACAGTCATACAAAACAATTCGTACATTCGATTGTTTACAGTACCATTACATAGTTGTACATTCATCACCTAAATCAATCCCTGACACCTTCATTAGCACACACACAAAAATAACAAGAATAATAATTAAAGTGAAAAAGAGCAATTGAAGTAAAAAAGAACACTGGGTACCTTTGTCTGTTTGTTTGTTTCCTTCCCCTATTTTTCTACTCATCCATCCATAAACTAGACAAAGTGGAATGTGGTCCTTATGGCTTTCCCAATCCCATTGTCACCCCTCATAAGCTACATTTTTATACAATTGTCTTTGAGATTCATGGGTTCTGGGTTGTAGTTTGATAGTTTCAGGTATCCACCACCAGCTACCCCAATTCTTTAGAACCTAAAAAGGGTTGTCTAAATTGTACATAAGAGTGCCCACCAGAGTGACCTCTTGGCTCCTTTTGGAATCTCTCTGCCACTGAAGCTTATTTCATTTCTTTTCACATCCCCTTTTTGGTCAAGAAGATGTTCTCCGTCCCACGATGCCAGGTCTACATTCCTCCCCGGGAGTCATATTCTACTCAACTAGTTTTTATCAGCCTGGATCTTGAAGATAATGATAAAGAAGCATTCTTGAGGGATTTGCTTTTCTCTCTTGGTCTACTTCTCAAATGCTACTCAAAGAATCACCAAAGATTAAGCCTCACTGAAAGGGCCTTTCATCTATGGTCCCGTTAGGAAGTGAGGATTCACCAGTAGGGTGGACATTAAATAACTGAACCTTTAAGACCAATTTGGAGGCTAATTCCATTGTACCTGCAGTTGGACCTGCCATAGGTTAAATCACAGATCAAGCCAATATTTGAATGGTCAAAATTAACTTATGAATATATATGGAGTGGAGGCTTCGATTAGTTTAAGAGTTGTCATTGGCTTTGAAGTTCTCTTCTGGGTAACCTCACTCTTTCACTTTATAAGTGAGTAGGACTAGGCCAGGTGCCTTTCACAGAACCATGTGAGTGGAAGGTGCCTGGCCCCTCTGTTGTGCTTACACATGCACCTCAAGTCCTTGGCAAAGGCAGAAATTGGGAGCCCTTCGATTGACCTCAGACCAATGGGATGGAAATTAGGATCATACATTAACATGTTAGACATTTGCTTTGGTTGCTTTTGTCCCACACTATTCATTGTGCAGAACAGTCTGGAAAGCAGAGTTTTCTCTGATTGAAGATAGCACATGTTGACTGAAACAAAAAATTAAATATTTATTCTCTGAAATTTACAAAGCTAGATAAGTATAAATAAAATTTAAATAACTTTCAAATGATATTTTTATAAGTTTGTATCATTTATAATTCTGATATTATTAAAGGTTAGAACTATACTGACCTTGCCAAATATACAATGCAACTTTACATTTCTATAGCATTTCACAGTTTATAAAACATGTTCATACACTTCATTTAATTGGAATTTCTTTTAAAAATCTTTAATAGAGGCCCTATGAGGTAGACTGGGTAGATATAATTGTCCCATTTTATGAATGAGGAAACTGAGGCCTAAGTTAAGGGAATTGTCAAAGGTCAGGGAGTTGGGTCATAGCAAAACTGACTTTCAAACCCAGGTCTAAGTTTGGCGTTCCTTCCCCTGCAATTTGTGGAGCAGGTTATAGATTGTGCCAGATGCCTCCTTTCATTTGTAAATAGCTCCCCCAAACTAAACTACATCAAACCATGAAATATGCTGTGCTTTCCACACTGGTGCTCTTCCTAGAGGTAAGAAACCTCTAAAAAAGTTCTCTAGTGCCTTTCTCTTTTGATTAAGTGCACTGACTCCACGTTTCCTATGCAGGAGACAGAAATGGCCATTCCAAATTTCAAGACACCAACAACTCTTAGGGCACTGGAGTCAAGTCAGTGTATCTTGGTTCTTTCTTTCAGAAAATAAAACTGCTAATGACAGCGGAGGGTGAATGAAGTAGAGCATACTGAGATTTTTAAGTAAAAAAAAGAGGTGCAGAAGAAATTTTTTCTCTTGACAACTGAGCTTGAGAACTGACCCTGGTGGTAAGCACTGCCTTCCCTGCTGACGGAGAAGGAGCGACTGGTGTCTACGGGGAAGGGATCTCATGGGCGTGGCTCTATGGAGGAGACTATCACCACTTGCCCTGTAATTGACAGGTATATTATAATCCTTAAAGAATGAAATTATATTGACCTATAAAGCAAATCATAAAAAAGCCATATATTTTCATTCAATGAATTTATGGTGAGTACAAAAATATTCTTAGTCCCACTGTCTTTGGGATTCCAATTTTGAAAACTGGGTAAAGGCGAGCTGTTAAAAAGAAGTAAATTATAACTTGAGCAGTTGAGGTTGCTCATCTGCAGAGATCCATGCCATTTACTCTTCCGATCTTGCACTAATTTCACACTTGTGTGGTGAGAACAGCTGGCATCAGTTCTCTGTTGTGTCCTGCTCCAAAGAGCAAGTGATTGCAGGTGCCAGAGGCTGGGCTGGCTGCAGTCCCGGCAGAGGAGGCAGGCTGACACTGATGGATCTTCACAGGTCGGACTGAAGTCCAGGGAATGGCTTTCTGGATTGTTTCAAGATGCTGCTCAGATGGTTCTTTTATCCTGCTGACTCACAGAGTGCTTGGGCCAGCTCACTGGCTTGCTCCTGCATTAACCACCTTCAGTGGGGGCAGATGTGCACAAGTGGTTTCATGTGCTTCTCCGCCCCTTTTCCAACACCTAATTTTTTATCATTTGACAGGACTCAGCTTTCATATCAAAAGACTATTTCTTTGCATGTGTGCCTTTAACATTTTTTATTTTTCCAGTCTCTTCTACTTGGTTTCCCAGAGAGGACTAAAGAGTGCTAGAAGTTGGTAGGAGAACAGGGTTCTCATTTTTGCTCTGCTGTTAATTAGCTGTCGGGCTTTGGGAAAATCTTTCTGTCTCTCTGGACGGCTGCTTTTACAATTTGTAAAATGAGAAGCCCAGAGTAGCTTATTTCTAAGGCCTGTTTTAAGTGCTCATATTCATGAATTTTGGTTCTATTATCTTTATATGTGCAGAGAGCAGAGGCAGAAGGTTGAGATTTTTGTCTCAGAAGGTTGAGATTTTTGTCTCAAAGCATGCTATGAGTAAACATTAAGGCTAGGAGTCAAATACAGTGGCCCTGTAGACACTGTTCAGTTGAATCCAAGCTCTAAGGGCCTAGGGAGCCTCAGAATGAAGTCCACCCAGTGGGCACCTATTTTCCATGCTCTTGCCAAAGAGAAAAGAATGACCTACGAGGAACTGTATTTTGTGGCTCCCCATGTTTTCACCTTTCTCCTCTTTCCCTTTCTTTTCCTCACTCCTAGAGGTAAGAGGAGCAGTAACTGCAGTGTGTGTACCTGCCCAGAAATGTCAAACACTAGGTAAATAGACCCCTCTCCTACAGCTTTTTCACAAAGAACAAGCAAAGTAGCACTTTAGATAATGACCCAGATACTTCTCTGGGAGAGAACTGTGGCACTTGGTTTAAAAGGCAGGCAGTAAGAGTGGCACCTCCTGCAATGAGTGGTGGTGCCAGGGTTGCCATAGAAACAGATGGAGATTATGCAACTGTCCTTCCTCATGCACTCTGGGAACCAGTAAAGTCATTTAGCTGGGCCTACAGAAGTCTTCCTCAAACATTACAGAGGTAACGTGTTGGAGGTACCATGTGCTTGTGGTTCGGACTCAACCCATTTGTAGTTACGCATGCAGGTGCTGAGTTCAGGCCAGTTTGGACCCTGGATCAGATCACAGTCCTGTTTGCAAATGGGCCCACTTCTGTAGAAAGGCAGTGCCAAGAACACAGCAGGTTATGTCCAGTCCAACAAAGATCAGCTCTATGAAGAAGCATGTATCCTGTAGAATATCCATAACACAGAGATGGATCAAACTGGTCCTTAGCTTCTTCCAGAGGGGTCCCTGATGCTTTTTGGAACTATGTTACCCTCTGGGTAGAACCAGGAGAATTCTTCGTCCATGCTTCCCCTGCAACTGCCTACTGACTGGGCGTTCAGAAACAATGAGGCTTAACTTCTGCTTGAACTTCCCTTTGGAAAGATTGGTATAACAACTGCTGTTATATTTGTTTACTAAATTTCTAGAAAGAGATTTCAATTTAGTAAGCAAAACTGGGGGTCTAAATAAGATAATTGGATATGGAAAAAATAACTTCAGGAATATGAAATTTTTGTTTTTGTACCAAGCAGTGCATTGTGGTTATTCTTTGCATTATTGCCATTGGTATTTTGGAAGACTTGAAGTTGAAGTCACATGTGCAGGAATCCTGTCTTTGACTAGTCCCATCTAGGTGCAAATCATTGACGATACTGAAGAACAAAAGGCTGGTGAAGCTGGTTTCCCAGGATTCCTCCTTTCAACTTAGTTTAAAGGCTGATTAGAAAATTCCTAGAATTTTCTGGAAGGTTTGGCAGTGTTTGTGCGTGTTTGTTGCTATTTCTTATTTTAAATACATACATACAGTCTGTATGCATTGTTACAGACTGAGCCCTGAAGGGAAAGGATCAATTGCTTAAACCTTGCTGTTAAAAATGCAAACAGATATATCAGCAATAATCACTGATTTAGTCAGAAGAGCATGAGCAAAAGTGAAATGATGAAAACAGCCTGGATCTGGTTTGGGGGGAAAAAGGAACCATTAATGAGATGCTGGTATTTCCCCACTGCTGAATTTAGATCTTCATTGTAGAGCTCACCCTGTGGTCAGTTTACCACAGGGTAGACTGTAGATGGGGTTGGCTCCAATTTGCTATATAATCATCTGGAACAAAGTGAGTCGTAGCCTTTTAACATTCAGTACTTATCGTTAGAATGTTGGGTGGTGCTCAATACCTTCAGCACTTTATTCCTGTTTATATTTAATTTCTTGCCTACAAACACTTTTCTCCATGTGGACACCCAATCATTTCATAAATTAATAACACTTTGCAGTCCATAAACTCCAAGATAACCAGAGCGCCTCCCACACTAACTTCCGTTTCATGCAGTGGGCTTGTAAAAGGTGATATCCCTGCAATATAGCAGCCGGCGAAAGATATTTTTGGGCAGGTGGAGGTCTTGAAATCTCCCTGAGTTAGAGAAAGGCTTTGCATAAGGTGGTTCCATGGCCAGACTCTCTACCCTCCCAGCACCTAAGGAAAGGAGAGTGGAATGTTGTCATCATTATTACCATTGCCTTTGCTATCGAGTTTCAAGGGTAATGATCCAACTTTCAGCCTGAACTTGACCTTTTCTGATTTCTGCCCTTTTCCCCTTCGAATCCACCTTGTCAATACAGTGACTGACTCATGAAATCAGCTTTCTTGGAAAGCAAATGAGTACAAACCCAATTGGGAGTTATTGTGCCTAAAATCCACTTTCCCTCCCATCTCTCTCCCCACCACCAACTAGTTTGCCAGGACACCCTTGGCGATCACCCCACAAAGTGCCCCTTCCTACCTGCTGAGCAGTCAGGGCCCTGGTAGCCCTCTTCGCAGAAGCAGACCCCCTCCTGGCAGTGTCCCTGCCCGCTGCAGGCGTTCAGACACCGCTGCTGGCCGCAGTCCTTGCCGACGTAGCCCTCCTGGCATAAGCAGGTGCCGTTGGTGCATCTGCCCTTCCCCGAGCAGTCCCCTGGGCACCTCAGCTCGCTGCAGTCTTCGCCCGTGTAGGGCTCTTCGCAGACACACTCCCCGTCTACGCAGAGCCCCCGGGAGCTGCAATCCGTGGGACACCGGAGTTCAGAGCAATCGTCCCCGCTGTATTCGCTGTCACAGATGCACTGGCCATCCACGCACACGCCCCGACTGGAGCAGCCCAGGGGGCAGTAGGGCTCAGAGCAGTTCTTGCCAAACCAGCCTTCGTTGCAGATGCAGCCACAGGACTCGAAGCTGAAGTTGCCGTGGCCACTGCAGTGAGGGATATAATCCAGTTGTCCTGGAATGGTTAGGGAGAAGGTCAAAGGGCAGCAGCAGTGAAATGGTGCATGGGGAGGGATGGGCAGAGACCTCTGCTCAGTCTCTGATCAGATTTGTTTTGCTGAGAATTAAGCTTAACAGAGTTTGGATCATTATCAATTTAGCAAGTCTTTTCTTCTAATATGAGTTGCCTGTCCCTAGCACAGTGCCTGCGCAAAGGTGAATAGATCTGGTCCCTTGTCCTTCACAAGCTTGCCTTCAGGGTGTCTTAGGTTGGGTTCCCTGGAAGAAGTCTTTAGATGAGGATTTGTGTGAAAGTCATTTATTAGAAAGTGTTTCCAGAAAAGACTGGTAGGGGAGTGTGAGCGATGAGGAAGGGAAGGATCCCAAGCCAGGGTGCATTCTCAGGCAAAGTCCCAGAGAGGGTAATTTGGGTTTAATCATGCTGGGGCTCAGGAAATAATGCAGGCTACACATCATCATGGATTAGGGCTGAATATAGAAGGTTGTACATTTCCAGGCCCTTCCTTTCTCTCTTCCAGCAGGCCAGGGAGTTTCCACAGCCCAAGGACAGCCCTCCGACAAACATGCCAGGTGCTGGCTGTGGGGAGTGGCAGGGACCCCAGGGATGTAGCCCAGACACTGAGTCTGCCCTACAGAGGAAGCTCACATGTGTTACAAACCACACTCCTCCCTCCTTCCTGCCACCTAACTCACTCTGCTCATCCATCAAAGCTCATTGCCAGGGTCACTTCAAAGGCTCCCTGGAGCCATGCTCTCATTTAGTTATATGGTTTTCTGTGATCCCTTTAGGATTCTATGCATATCTCTGTACACAATATAACTACAGTGGCTAATTTATCTCTCCAGCATGAACCACACAAACTTATTAAACATCCTTAGCTGAGTACCTGCTCAGCATCCTTCTCTTCTTTTTGCCTTGGGGATATGAAGTCAAGTAAGTTATATCCTTGTTTAATTCTGCCACTTCACACAGCCCCCATGGCCTGAAATGATGCTACACTGACATTGCTTAACACAGCTCTTCCTTGTAGAATTTTACCATGTCTGCCAGGGAGACATGTGGGAGGCTGGTAAAAAGTCTACCTATAGAAGCCACCTCAGCTTCATGAGCTGCAGAGTCCACGTCTGTGGAAACCTATGACTTCTTGTTCTCTAGCTCCATCAAAAAGATGAACTGCCCTGACAGTTCTCACTGAAGAAGAATAGATTGAATAACTGGACTTTCTTTTCTATCCTTCAGATTGTTTATTTATGGCTTTGGTTATGGGGAGGAGAAAAAGGTGGGAAAAACCTGTGAAATATTTCAAGGCTCAAAGACTGCCCCTAATCTTGGCATCTCAGGATGCACATGTCTGATAGCTCCTCTGGATGTGTGGACCATCCAGGTTCTGTTAAAATGTCACCCCCGCCACCAACCGCTTTCATCCCCATGAAAGCCTCGAGATTATGGGTTCTAGAGGGGTGAAAGTTTGAAGATAGTAAGAAGTACTCTTCTTCTCATTGAAGAATAGAATTGAATGGGTCAAAGATGGGTTTTGAGTGAGAAAGCTGAGGGGACCAAAGGGAACAGACTCAATTTCTGTTCATGGGGGGATCAACTGATAACAGCTATTACTTTTATGGATGCCTACTAGAAGCCAGGCCTTTTTATATTTAATAACTGTCCTTGGCTATCACCATTTGTAGATGGAGACAGGAAAGTAACTTGCTTAGGCCACAAAAGTAGTAAGTAGCAGAGCAGGGATTTGAACTCAGGAAGTCTAGCTCTGAAGATTTAATCACTTCTCTCAGGGAGGCAAAAGGTAATAATTCATATGTATTACTAATTAGAGGGTGGCTGAAGCTAGAGGTAAATCCCATGAATGGCCTTTTGGGGGTGGTGGTGTAATAAGCTCTGTGAGTGTGTGCAAGTGTGTGTGTGTGTGTTCATGGAAGGAACAGCAGCTAAAACTTCCATTTTTCTGGTGACAGGGACAGGTCCTCTGGGACCTTAATGACTATCATTTACACAGATGGGAGAAAGGCTGCGACTGAGTGAACAGAGCTCCGGCATGCTCTAATCCCTCAGGTTAATATCAATTCAACAGCCTGGGAAAACCCAAGATGAATGAAGACAGATATCAAATTCCCCTCTTGCCACAGGAGTTGCTCTCCTGAAGCAATGTACCGTTACCTGACTCATCCCCCCAAAATCAGGCTAATGTATTTCAAACAGGCTAAGCAGTGCGGAGAATCCCTGAACTGAATCCCCTGGGGAAGGACCACATTTAGATCTTAGAGGCATATTAGCAGAGAGACTACTGGCACTTTTTTCCTCCGACCGTGGGAAGATGTCGGATTTTGCTGCAAGTGCGCTGCTCGCTCTCATTTACTCTCCCTCTCCACTCAGCCCTCCTTCCCTCCAGAGACCACCATGCTGGAGACTCTACCTGTAGCAGCACTTTCTTGACAGCAGTTGGTGTTGCACTGGTCCCGCAACATCGACACCTCCCTCTCCAGCAGCTCGATCCGGCTCAGCAGCTCCTGCAGGACCTGGGCCGAGCCCGCACACGGACAGGCCTTTTTGGGGAGGTTGATCCTGTGGGTGAAGGTGACCTGGCTCTCGTGGTCTGAGGTCTGGCCCGTGTACTCTGCCAGAGTCTCGTCTTCGGCACTCACCTCCTGCTCGGCGGAGGCCTCCAGCCCTGAGGAGCAGAGGCTGTCCAGGGGCACGTTAATGTTGTACACGTGGTTGAAGACCACGGGCTGATCTCTGCCAGACGTGGTGTGGTTGGCAACGCCGCCTTCCTTCTCCACTGCCTGTCCCCGCACCCTTTCCGTGGTGACCTCCAGCTGACACTCCGAGGGCTTGAGCATGGAGCCCAGAAGGATCAGGTTGACGCCGATCAGCATGTTCTTCAGCACGACTGTTTCCCCGTCTGCCCCCATCCTCTCCGCCAAGCCCCAGGTTCAAGACCAGCCTGCAGCACGCGGCATGAGTTGTGGAGATCTGTAAGAGAAACCAAAGAACAAAAGAACCCCTGATTCCTATGTCTTGGCAACAGGGCTCTGCACCATTTCCTAGAGAGGTAAAAATAGGCAGTTAAAGGGTTTCAAGGGGGAAGGGACAGTGGCTGCTAGAGTCATAAAAGCCCAGGGTTTGGTCCCCTAAAGGGATGGTTGGTGCTTCTCAGGCCTTTTTGTTATCCTAAAGGCTTATCTAGAACACAGGAGTCTGGCCCCCATGGTGGGCATGTGGTTCCAGCAAATATAATACACAGTCTTCCTGGGGGCTCCGTGGAGACCTCAGAGCTTCCTTTTGCTTCTAGGTGAGAATTAGGATGAAGGGGACCATGGAGCATAGGTGCATCTTCATATTTCTACAGGTATTTACTATGAGGGGGCCCTGCCAGCCATTTCAAAATAACTTATTCATAAAACCCTCTAAGTTCATCCATCCATTCAATCCAAGTTGACTTTAGAATAACCAACCAGGCAGATAATATAGTTCCAGGTAATTGTGATTGTTAATAATCCTTGGGTACATTTGTGATTATCTGGGACTTTGTGAACTGAACTTTCTTTTAATCTTCTCATTAGTATAGTCCCAGTGCTCTGTGACCACAGGGTGCCTTTCTTCTGAAGTCCTGTTTAAATTGCTAAAATAATGAATTAGCTCCTCCACTGGTTACCTAGTCACCATGAACCACAGAGCACAATAAATTCATGAGAATATAAATCAGTTTTACAAAAATTAGATTCCTTTTTTTATTCCCTATGCTAAAGGGAAAAGAGGCTTACAAATGTTGGTTCTCAAAGTAGTGTTAGAGCTGCTAAGAAGATTAAGGACTAAGGGACTGAACGAAAACAGCTATGAGATCCACAAAGAAGGTAACAGATGACAGCTGAGACTTACAAAATGTGTCCAGTGTACAGGGATATGCTGGGCACCTCTCATGATCTCATTTGTCCTCAGGACAGCCCTGTGACCAGGCATTACAATTACCCCCATCTTATAACTGAGGAAATTCTTCCTGGAGAGGTTAAGATTTGAGTCCAGGCCTGCCTGACACCAAAGCCTGTGTTAACTGTTATGCTCCATGGTTCAATTTTTCTCTTGTCTCTGATGGAAATTACAGAAACTCTAGGATCTTCAGGAATACTGAGATTAGAAAGTTTTGTTAGGGTCAGATCCAGCATCACCTCCTCTTTGAAGCATTCTTCTCTCATCTTTTCCCTCCTGTCTCCTCATCTACATTTCACCTGCAAGGCTAAGCTAATCCCCATTCTTCCATGAGCCCCCCAATTACAGTACTTACCGCATGAGGCTGTGAGGTTCAGTTTGCCTGTTTCTCCTCACCTGGACTGCTAATTTAGTTCAGACCATCTGCAGCATGTGACTGCATGTCTAGTACAGTGAAATTGCTCAATAAATGGTTGTTGAATGATGGATGGGTAGATGGATGGGAGGATGTATAAATAGATGGATTAATTGATAAATGCTCAGTGTGCAAAAGGTTGAGTCATTCACAAACTCATTTAATCCTTCAACGTTATCCTGAAGTTATTCATCCTTCTCCTTAATTGCTTTCAGTTTCTCAACGGTACAATGTCCGAGGGTTGATTTTACTAGGAGTCACCTGTATCACTGACTAGTATAAAAACCATGCCTTATTACTTGTCCCTAATATTATATATTGGGGTATAATCTACCCTTGTTCCCAATATGGAGAGGAAGCAGAGCAGAGCTGTTGAGGCCGTGGACTCTGGAGTCAGACTGCCTGGGTTTGAACCTCAGCTCCTTTCCTTTCTAGCTGTGGGCAGGTCACTTAGCCTCTCTGTGCCTCAGTTCTCCATCTATAAAGTAGAGATAATAGTGGTACCTTCCTTAGAGCACTGCGGGGATGATTGAGTTGTTGTCTGCATAATACCACACTACCTGGCATTAACTAAAATAAATATGGTTTGCAGACAAGTAGAATGATTGTTCCCCTTCTCAAGGACTGCCTGAAATCACTGGGACATCCATCAGTGGACATCAGGAAAGCCCAAACCTTAGCATACCCTTGTCCAAAGAAGGGCGAGGTTCTCAGAGTAGGAGGATGCAATTCATTGGTCACATGAGATGAATCAATCTTGGTGATAGATGGAGGGACATATCTGAACCAAATTGTCCTCATAACCATCAGCTCTTTCCAAGGCTTCTCTCCTCTGAGGCTCTGTTCACCTTCCTATTTTCAGGTGCTCTAGGCATTGCTTCCTTGGAGTACCTATGGCTACTGTTCTTCTGCCACTGAAACCTTTCCCAGAAATGGCTCTGCTATCCTGAGATGCCTTAGCTTTCTCTTACTTACCGAGGATTTCTTTGTCTGATCAGTGCTTTCAATCATTTTTGGATCATATGCTGAATAACTCTTTTCTTCTGGGAATTGCAAAATAATTAGCATGTAACACCCATAGCAATTAACATAGCTTTTTGCACACAAAAGGCACTCAATGAATAAGTCAAAGAATGGAAAATGTTATAAATGAAAAGGAAGGAAATGTATATGACAGAAAATTTAAGAGGGATAAATGTTATGTTATACTTACATCCAAAGCAACAACCACAGAATGATATAGAGGGGAAAAGGTGGACCTTTCTGTGTGAAAACTCCTCAAGATTTTAGTCAATAACTAGCTTACTAGGAGTGTAATTTTTGTGACCCCCAATCTTATTTAATCTTAGACTTTATTAATAGAAATATAAAATAAAAGATAACAGGCTGTTCTGCTCTGTGTTGATCGTTGATCACTTCTGAGTGGCTAGGATGTTGAAAGGACTGAAAATCTTGTCATATGAGAGGTAGGAATTTAGCATTTAGGTCTGCATAAGTGAAGACTCAGAGGGTATAGTCATTTCTTTATCATTCATTCATTCATTGGGCAGATATTTGTTGAGTACTTAAAATATGCCAGTCCTTTTTCATAGAATTTACATTTAAGTTTGGGTGGGGGCAGGGAGAGTTACATTTATTTATTGTGACAGACAATAAATAACCACAAATAATTACATATCATGTAATATTTAACATATAATGATAAAATATACATTTGTGTGTGTATGTCAGGAATGGTAACTACCATGGAAAGAAACAAACAAATGTAAGAGAGAGGGAGAGTTAAGAGGGCAGGGGGTCATGTGAAGTTTCATAGAGCATGGTCAGGGAAGCTTCTCTGGTAAGGTGACATCTGAGCGGAGACCTGACCTAAGTGAGGGAGTGAGCCAAGCAGATGGTTCAGGAAGCACATCCCAGGCACAGGGAACAGCAAAGGCTCTGAGTTTGAGTCACTGTGTACATGGAGCTAAGTGAAGGAGGGAGCAGGTGTTGGAAAATGAGGTCAGAAAAGTGGGGGCTGGATCATGTATGACTTTGCAAACCACTGTAAGGACTTGGACTTTTGAATATATATATGATCATCATTCTCAAGTACATACACAAATCAAACATTTATTGTGACCTAGTTCACTGCCCTTGGGAAACAGTCTTGCAAAGGAGTTTGGAAACACTTTGTAAATAATAACAATGCAATGTGGCAAATACCATGACTAACAAATGCACAAAATGCACTCAGAGGGATGAAGGTGATACAAGCAACACTGCCTGGGGCAGCAGGGAATCATGAGGGAATTGGGTAATCATAAGTGCTGTTTGCCAAGTGTTTCTGGCCTGACTTTCCAGGCATGTGGTAGGAATATATTCCTGGCCCCCCGGGTGGTTGGGTGAGGTCATGTCACTAGTTCTGGCCAATGACTTGTGAGAGGAAGTGATGGGTGTCAATTCCTGGCTGGTGCATTTAATTGCTGATGGGAGATCTTCCAGAGCTTTCTCTCCACTCCACCCCCATGATGACGGGCAATGTCCAAGATGGTGGCTGCTCTGACAACCTGGGTCTCTGAGCAACTACAATAAACAGAGTCCCCCTGCTGATCCATGGTAGACATGCATGTGTGAGAAAAATAATCTTTTGGTTTTTGAAGCTCAGATTTTGGAATTGCTTTTTTTTCCCCACAGGATAACCTAGTCTATCAGGAGGTAATACTGAATTTATTTTAATGGATTGCCTTTAAACAGAGAAGGCAGAAGTTCATTCTGCACAGAAGAAAATGTATAAGCCAAAACTCTAATATGCCCAAGAACATGGCTTGTTCAATAAGTACAAGTATTTGAATGGCTGTCAAGTACCAGGGGATTGGATTTTTCTCATATGGCAGAAGGTCCCATGGAGGTAGTTTGCACAAAATGGGAGAATTTACACTATTTAAGGTTTAGTCACTATATAAGGAATAACATTTCTAATTGTCAGAGCCATACAACTGCAGACTGGGCTTCCATGAGAGATCGTGAGTTCCTATTTGCTGGAGGTGTTCAGATGGAAGTCAAAAGACAACTTAGTGGGAATGCTGAAGAGGGATTTGCAAGTGTCAGATGAGAGATGGGAAGAAAGTGAACTTTAAGGTCTTCTCTTTCCTGATAGTCTAAAAATTCTTGGTCTTTTGTGACCTTTGATGAATTTCCCCAATCTAATACCAATAGCTAATATTTATTGGACACTTACCAGGTACTTTCCTTGTATTATTTAATTTAACCCTCACAACAACCTAAAAACTGGTGTGACCTCAGGCAACAACCAATCAGAAGGAGGCATTGACTAATCAAAAGGCATTGACTCATCAGCCAATTAGAATGGGGCACCGACCAATCAGAATAGGGCATCGACAAATCAGAATGGGGCATCGGCCAATCAGACTGGATACCAGTTTAAACCACCAGTAGGGCTCTACAGTGAGGCTAGTGGGTATCATGATGGTAGACCCTCTTTTTATTTCCGTTGTTTGAGACAAGGAAAATGGACTTCAGGAAAAACCAAGGGACTTGACCAAGATTGCACAGCCAAGGAGCGGAGGAGTGAAGACTGAACCTAGATGTTTCTGACTATAGTCTATGCTCTTGACTGCTGTTTTTCAGCCAGCTTTATTTAGTGGTCACATAACATTCTCATGAAAAGACTTAGAGCTTTTACAAATCAACACTCTTGTCCCCCGGATTCAGATTTAGCACTCTCTGACAGCGGTGACTTTTAGCTTAATGGTTTCTCCACCAAGCCAGGCTACTCCCTCTGAAATTGCTTTCAGTCTCTCCCCTTGAGGGAAGACTGGTATGATGGCTCATCATTTAAAAGTGCCCAGCCCCCACTGTGTCCAAAAGAATCAGGAGCAGTTCTAAACCTTGATCCTAGAGGAGCTGGGAGGAATTTCCTAAACCTGCTGTTTCCCAGGATCCTCCACTGAGCTAGCAATTATAGTCAACCAGGGCCTGCAGGACCCCCCTCTAGTGTCCCTCACTTCTCTGAGTTCCCCCTGGTGTGCCCCCACCCAGCTCAGTGAGGAGTGGCTGCCAGTCACAGGCCATTGTTAGGCGCCCAGACCTCTCTGCTTCTCTCTTGTGTCTCCACTTCCATTTGGCTTGTGGCTGCTTTTCTGGGGGAAGGCAGAGGGAGAGAGAGAGGGATGAATGACATGAGGGGCTCCATTTTTCTCACTTCATCTGAAGCCTGCTGTAGGGGGAAGGAAAATGAAACTGACATTTATTAAATGCCTACCTAATAAATGGGCCTTAGTTTGACTGAATTCATGTCACTTAGTAATTCTTTCAAAGTGGCTTTTCTTTCTTGTGCCCCGAAAGCCCCCTTTTCTGGCTTCATTCTCTACCTTCCCCTCCTATTCCTCTTTATTGCAAAGAATGCTTAGTTCTGCAGGTGGTCTCTTTCTCTGGCACTTCTCTGCGATGCTGGTTGAATGGATGAGCACTGTTAGATTTTTGTAGTTGCCCAGGAAGACGGCCTGGCTTAATCCCGTGGTGTGTCAGGAGCACTGCATTCTCTATGCTTGTCTCCCTCAGAGGGGAACCACCTGCTCTGAGATCCAGGCTCTGTCTTTGATGTGAGGAAGATGCTGCCCCTCCAAACCAGATGCAGAAACCTCTGTCCCAAAGGAGACTTGGTGCTCAGACCTTGGGAGATTTGAGGGGACTCGGAGAGCTTCCTCTCTTTCCCTCACTGTCTCTTCTTCTCCCAGATGAGTCATCAGATGAGAGCTAGTAAGACCCCAGGACAGAACCAGAACGAGCCAGGGAGAGAGAGAACGTGGTGGTGAAATGTGGAGGCATGGAAGGTTCCCTGGCTTCATAGGTTATACAGGGGGGCCACTTACTAAGCTTCGGAAGCCTGAAGGCGGGCACCAGGCTGGGAGAAGTCCAAAGCTTTGCGTGCCTGAAGGCAGGCACCAATTTAGATAAGGGTAAAGTCGCTGGGCTCCTTCCGTGCTCCCGTCTCCTGCTCCTGCTGTCTCCTGTCTAGCCCCAAAGAGATTGTCCCTTGAGATCAAAGACATGCAATCATACCTTATGGCTTTAGAAAAAATGCACCCTCCCTGAAATACCTCAAAACAGTCACGTCGGAAACTACCTTGTATGCTATAAAAACCTGTAGAAATGAGTAGAATAAAACTTTCTTTTGCATGAACACAGAGATGGAGTCAGCTCCCTTCTTTCACAGTGAAAGAGGGAAAATGCACGGGTGGAAGGGAAAGGGGAAAAGAAAATGGAGAAGAAAAAAAATGAAAGAGCACCAGGTTGGGGAGGAAAATAGGAGTTCTACCTGTAAAGTGGAAAAATATAAACCTGAGCGATAGATAGTATACCCAGGGCCCAGTGCTACACTAATAGATGTGAGCAAGACAGATAGCTAATGACTCTACAAATGAGAGTGCAAGAGAGTTGCAGAATTCAATAGATTGATACTTAAGAAATCTCCGTGGCTCCATTGATCTATTTCCTCCACTTCAGGTTCCTTATCAATGTAATTATCATGGCCGGCAGCAGAGGTGTCTCCCGGTAATTTGTAAGAGGTGGATAACGGGATGTCCTTAAGGCTGATTTAGTGCCCTGTTAATGAGGTGCTGGCTGGCTCTGCTCCAGGGAGGATGTGGGGAAGAGTTTGGGTCTTGGGTCACCCTAGCTTGGCTGAAGCTCTTGTGCTCACCTAAAGCTGTTCTTAAGTGGCTTTTCTTTTCCATTTCCTCCCCCATGTGCCTGCCCATGGCTTTATTTCTTCACACTGAAGAGTTTTTCTAAGGTTATAGAAAAATATTCTGTGAGCCATCGCTTTTCACAGACATGGGGGAGAAAGAAAAAGAAAATTGGTCTCAAGAAGGCTGGGGATAGGGGTGGGACTCTGAGGAGGTAAGGAAGAGGGAGAGAAATAGCCAGAAGTCGCTCAACTGAAACCATGATTTGGTGTTTTTTTTTTGTTTCGTTTTTTTTCTTGAGTCAGAGAGGGGATAGAATTGATGATCCTGCGGCAGAGGGGCTTCAGGAAAAAGGGGCAGTGGTGGGGAGGATAAATGAGTGTGCAGCTTGTTGGGTGAGTAGGGATTGGTGAGCTCCAGCGGGTGGGTGGCCAGTGTTCTGTTTGGCATTTTAGCTTCTAGCTGCCAACCTGAGTCCCAACTCTGTCCCTAAGGGTGATTTATACACCAGAACCACATCTGTGGAAAATGATGCTCTTTTGGGGGCTTTCTATTTCTTTTTCTTCTTCTTCTTCTTCTTTTTTTTTTTTTAGTCAGAATTAGGTTAAAAATAGTTTCCTCCCTGCCTTTGGGATGCTGTGTCACTTGGAGAAAGAGGGTAATTATGAAAGACGAGGGTGTAATGTAATTACAGCCGGCCCCATTGTGTCAGTGGAGGCAGCAGGAAGGCTGCTGGGACAACTCGGAGCCGGCTCGTCTCCATCAGCACTGGGCCCTTATTGGGACTGTCAGATTTCTGAAAAGACCCTGAGGGCAGAAAACTCCCACAGACAGGATGCCCTGGCTGGCCTGGAGCTGTCAGAAAGGAGCCCGGAGTGGTGTGGGTAGATGTGCCAGGCCAGATGGGGGTGCTGCTTCCCGCCAGCCTTGGCCACCCGATGCCCCAGGTGGGAATCAGGGGCTGGGAGGGGGGGAAGGGTCTTTGGTTCTGAGCCTCCAGGATCCACATTCATTTCTCAGCACATATAGTCAGTCCAGTAGGTGGGTGGCTTTGTGTCAGCATGGATTAGAGAAAGTACCGTGGCCCAGAACTGGTCTTGTCCTCTGGCTCTGTCTTGTACCATCTATGAGAACTCTAATTGACCTAACCTCTCAGTGCAGTTCTGTGTTCATCTGAGCAAGGGGGTTTTGAATATCAATCAAGGTAACAATACCAAGGGAGTCATAAAATCTCAAGATTGGAAGTGAGTGTGAGGCTATCTGAATTTGAATTCTCACTTTGCAATTCAAGTGGCAAGGCTGGGTGCATTCTATGGCTGGGAACATCTATTTCCTTTTGGGGGCAGCTGTGGCTGATAGAAAGTCTGCCTTCCTGTTACTTCACCTCTAAAATTTTAAGAGGCTTGATATAGGTTTCCCATGATTTTTGGTAAATAGAACTCCCATTAAGGTGAGAATTTATCCACTTTTTATAGACTCCAGAGAATTTCTAACATTTGTAGAGCATTTAAAAAAATATGATCCCATTTAATTCTCACAGCAGTTCATGGGGTTATTCCCATTTACAGACTTAAAGTATGGGAATGATTTGCCCAATTACACACAGTAAATTAGTGCCAAGTCCTGAATCGTATTTCCAGATTCTCAGTTTAGTACTAAATGGTACTGCCGCCCTCCATGAGCTGCCTCTTTCCTTTGGAAGTAGGTAGGATATAAATAATGAATTCCTAATTAATCTCCACCATTTTGGGCAAAAAGTTTTTCTAAGGGTCTGACCTTTTACTACCATTCATGTCTGTTTTTCATTTGTGTTTCTTGAGCTTGGAGAACGGCATGCCTACATTTGCTGTTCAATTATCATTCTTGAAGAATCATATTATCTTTCATCTTTCCCTTCTTTACATTTAATAAAACTGCAAAGAAAGTTCCCTTGCAAGAAAGCCTCCCAGCCAGACTGTAGCCCAAATTGAGGGTTTCTCTACTTACTGCCCAGGGTGCCCCTTAGAACAGTTGGAGGAATTGACTCAGAATATGATGTGGTCTCTGCCCTCAGTGGGCTTATAATGAAACTGAAGAGCCAGGCAAAGTAGTTCATTTTTATGAGTCAAATTAAATCACTAATTTTAAGCTTAATAGGTGCTCCTAAAAGTGACTAAGATCAGCATGAAGAAATGGCCAAGAAGGCTTCCTGAAGACATGGCATCTGAGTCCAGATGGAGCATGGTGTTTGAAAGGGAGATAAAATTTTGGGGAATGCATAGGAAGAAGGGGCAAAGGGCACAGCATAAGCAAAGTAAACTGGAGCCCCAAGGTCAAATGCAAGGAAGTTCTGCCACTGCAGGGATCATCCTCAGTCTTCATGATGGCTTAAAATCAATTAAAACTAGATTTTGAAAATAATAATACATGTTAGCAATGCTTCCAGGGCTGGATGTCAATAGACCAGTGGGTTCAGGAGGTCAGCTTGGAGCCATGCCAACTTATAAATGTGAGCTCAGAACTTTTAGTTAGTTAAACTGTAAATGTAGGCATTGATTACTTGATTTCTAGGGCACTGAAATCCTTTGGGAAAAAAAACACGTCTTAGGAGTAGATACCTTTAAAAATTATGCTCACTCACATCCAGAATACCAGATAATTCATCTGATCTAAAAATACCTAATGACAGATTCAAATTTCAAATTCATGCTGTTTCGAATTATATGACATAACTAAATTGGCACTGATCCTTCCAGCAAGAGCCGAATAATTGCTTTCATATTGGATAACCATTAATTTCTTCAGTACCAGCTTGTATGTTGGAGGTGGCAACTTATAAAATTTCAGCTCTAGTGATCTAAATGAGTTATTTACTTCATTGTGTAAATTGTCTTTTAGAGCGTGAAATTGCCCCTCCCTGACCCAAAAACTTACAAGCAGGTGAATTACATCTTTTAGTGCATGAAATAACATCATTATTTTCTAACTGAAATTGAGGAAGCACTGAGAGGACTGGTATATGGAGCACAACTTGCTCAATTAACTTCAGTTTCACACTGATTGATTGCATGCCAGTGGGCTAGGTTCCATTTCAGTTGTTGGAGGTGGGACAGAGAAGTCCCAGGTAATTCCCTGGACAGTTATTCACATAACAAGAATAAATAGCAGACCATGATGAGCACCGTAACAGAGCTATGGAGAGATTCTTCCAGGAGCCCAGTAGAAGGAACCATTTCAAGTACAAAGTCTCAGAAGAAGGTCTTGGGAAAAGTTGGCCTTTGATCTGGGCCTTGAAGAATGAGAAAAATTTTGAAAGGAGGCTGGGGAAAAGGGAGTGGAAGTAAGTAAGAAGGGGTGAATGAGGGAAATCAGGACATGCTTGGGGAAGGGCACATAGTTCCTGCAGTGGTGGGCATAGGGATGTTTGTGTGTATTCAGGGATCAGGGTTAGTAAGAAGATGTCAGAGAGCCTTGGCTAGCAGGGTGTAACATGATTAAGAAATCTTTTTACGTCTGCAGTTAGAATTGGCCATAAAGATGAATTCCCACCTGAAAAACTCAAAATATTTTTTCTTGTCTTTTAGTTTATTTAGTTTGTCCTTTTTTTTTTGTTTCAAAAGATTGTTTTCTTGTCTTTTAGCTTATTTTGTAGTTATATAGTTGGAAGGGCCCAGATTAGCCTTCCTCAGTACCTTAAAAAGTGGTTTTTCAGGGTACATCATTCCGTAAATTCCTTTTCTCTCACTCTCTTTCTTGACAAAATGCGTTTTGCTCTCCATTGAGTAATACTGCATTATCTTTGTTCATAATCATTACAATAGGGCTCCAATGTAATTCAAATGTTGTTTTATTAACCGCTAAATCCAAGATATGTATTGTGAAATATTGGATGTTTAACTGTTTTCAATCTGAAAAAAGACAAGACTTGACCATTTAGGTACAAGCAGCTGCCTTTCTGACAAATTAAGAAACAGATGACACTGAGCAGGCTCTGTATGTAGCTGGGCTACTGAGGCCCTTGTCAGTTAAACATGCTCTGAGCTCCCAAAGTCCACATGTGGATTGGTACAACTTACAAAGAAAGCCCATTAAGAGGGTCTCGGGTGCATCAGGCTTATTCCTGAAAGAATTTGTGTGTGGTGTCCAATTCCCTTTTTCCGAAGTTTTTCTTCTTCCCCAACTTTCACTGTGCCCTATTTCTGGCCTGATTCCCTCTGTCTGCAGAGGGTGGGCTGGAACTCTTCCCTTTGCCTCTGGGATCCACTCTCCACCTTCTCTTCCCTACCTCTGTCCGTGGAGGCTTCCTTGTCCTGGAGTTTCCCATTTACCCAGTGGGGAGCCCCAGCAGGAGATCTGTATCAGGGAGGAGAGTCAGGTCCTGGCTTCCTCCTGTGAGTTGCTGGGAGCTGGCCGTGTCCCTTAGCTGAAGGGCATTGCTCTTCTCAAGGTGACCTTTTCTACATGACTGACTTTTTCTCCCCGTACTGGGAAACTCTTCACCCCATCCCCTCACCTCCTTTGGGGCTTTAGGATGGTGACAGCTGAATATCTACTAAACCCATGATTTCTGCATTATCTGTTGTGGTTCCTTATATCCCTGCACCTACCTTGGACATAGTTCCTTTGTATAACACAAATATCCTGATTTGAGTTTGTCTTCTTTTACTGTTGGGACTCTGACTGACATGCACATCATCCACTCTACACTTGTCCCTGATCATTATTGAGCTTGGTCCTACTGGCCCAGTAGATAGTATGTTCTTGCTGACTCAGGGCAACCTGCTCAGTGAAACCAGGAGCCCCATCAGTGCAAGGTGGTACATTTTGTTTGAGTGCTGTTGAATTCTATTAATTTGATTTAATTTTCCATTGTAATGGTAATAAGGACTATATCTATTAAATGTCCACTATATTCACAGCATAGTCACATAGTATTTCCTTTTATCCTCACAACACCATGAAATATATTAACTTCATTTTACAAATAAAAAACCTGAAGCTCAGAGAGGTTAAGAGACATGCTTAAGTTTATAATGTACTATACTTATAGTACATGACAGGTCAGGGATAGTAATGTACTGCCTGACTCCAAAGTTTGTGCTTCTTTCATTGGCTCACACTGACTCACATAGGGACATTATTGGATGGCTCCCAAGCCATATCTTTGACTCTAAACTGTCTCCTTCCTTCCTTCCTCCCTCCCTCCCTCCCTCCCTTCTTTCCTTCCTTCCTTCCTTTCTTTGATAAGTATTTTCTATATGTCAGGCCCATGCTGGACCCTGGGGGCCCAGGAGGGAATAAAATAGACACGGGCTCACCCTCAGGAATAGTGGCATCTTATAGGAAATTTTAAATGTGGTCAATGTTGAATCTTACTCAGTGAAAAGAGTCCACAAAGACAATTTTTTTCCCACTCACCGGGATCAAATAGACCCTCTTCTAAGCCTGTTCAACTGATAGCCTCGTGCAAAATGGGGAAGTTTTTCATTGCTGTATTTACCATGCTTCATTCTGGGAGACCCCTCTGGGTCCAGTGCCCTCACTGACTGACTCGGGGCTGTGCGGTGCTTGTCCCTGCAGGTACCCACAGGGGCCTGGTTTCCTGAGAAGGGTGGTTTATCCTAGATGTTTCCTCCTACCCCCATCCCTGCTTGAAGCTTAGCTGTGCTCTGTGTGCCTCATTCCCTCAGCTGTCAAATGCCAAAGTAATACAAGATATGGTATTAGCAATAAGTTAATGCCATCTGGAAACCTATTTGGAAACAGGTAGGCTTTAAGCCATAAATAACAGTGACATTTCCATTTTAACAACAGCCTTCAACTAACCTAACAGTGGACATGGTTCTGTGTGGTTTCTTGCTATAGCAGAGAATAAGATTCATCGCCTGTAAAAGGTTTCAACATTTTTTCTCACGTTGATCTTTCTCCCTTTCCCCTTTAAAAGAAGCACTAAAATGAGTCAGAGTAACAGTGCACCTGGCAATATTTTTCAAGATGCTTTCATAAACATAATCTCAGTTTATCCTTGTAGCAAATTTGTTATGGATGTTAAGGTGGGTGTATTGTCCCATTTTACAGATGAAAAAGCTGAAGATCATGCCTATGAATAAAAGCCATAAAGCTGAGACTAACAAAACAGGTTTTCTGAGGGTAATCTATGCTATTCTGAGAAATTTACAGCATAAATGGAATCTAACTCATGTCTTCTTCAGTTTGTTTTCTTCACAGGGAGACTGGAAAAGTACAGTGACTTTTAAAAAAATAAAGAAGATTTATTCTTCTATATTTCTCAGCAAGAATTTTTGTATAAAAATACAAGTAGAAAAGACATCCAGCCTTCTACTCTCTTCATTCTCTGGCCATTTATAGATGGTTTAATGAGTGGGTGGAGGGTGGGCTTCACCAACATTTGCAGGGCTGGAGGTGGGATGGGGTCAGAGGAGAGAGAATAGAGAAATCCAAGCTGGCCAGTGCAGAGGGGAAACTTTCTCTGTTTTCTGTGTGGATTTACTCATCAACTCTTCTATTCAAGGATTGGCGGACTATGCCCCAAGAGACTTTCAGATTTCCCTAGCAACAAGTACAAAACTTGGTCCTTTCTTTGGCATTCTTAATAGGAAAACCTGTTCCTTTGATCTCAGTTTGCATTATCAGACAGGATTCCTGCAGAGAAATCATTATAGAAGTGTTCCCCCCTACTGAGCAAGACACCAGCTTGATTCACTAAATGGAAAGCCCAAAGCAGGTGAGCTACTTCCCAAAATGGCTCTGATAATTGCCCATGTCTTATCCATCAGGGGGCTGCATTTGAAGATAATTATGAGGTAGGCAGTGACATGTCCTTGGACTGTTCTGGAATATTATCCCTTTATTAGTCTAGACCCACAATTGGGTCTAGAATCATACAAACTTTAGATCTGCAGGATGAGTCCACAGTATTAAATCAACAATGAATATTTACTGCCTTTCTCTAAAATAAAAATATCTCTGGGCTTTTGCTAGAAGACTGAAAACATGGGATTGGTAGTTGCATTTGTTCAAACCGGCTGCATTTGATTAGGAAAATCTGTACAAGGCTTAACTGATCACATGAAACTACTGGCCCCAGAGTTTGTGCATTCTGCCTATTGTGATGCATGTGGGATTGTACCATGGAGGAAAGGAAGGTCTTTCTTTGACTGACACTAACATACTTCAGGAACATGTCAGGCACTCTTCTAAGGGCTATATGTAATGTGCCAGTGTGAATGTATTATGTTCCCCAAAACACCATTATCTTTGATGTAATCTTGTGTGGGCAGATCTATCAGTGTTGATTAGATTGTAATTCTTTGAGTGTTTCCATGGAGATGTGCCCCACCCAACTGTGGGTAATGACTTTGGTTGAATAATTTCGGTGGAGGTGTACCCCGCCCATGAGGGTGGGTCTGAATTAAATTACTGGAGCACTATGTAAGCTCAGACAGAAGGAGCGAGCTTGCTACAGCCAAGAGGGACACTTTGAAGAGTGCACGGAAGCTGAGAGAGGAGCTGAGCTTACAGAGACATTTTGAAGTCAGCCTTTGAAAGCAGACTCTTGCTCCAGAGAAGCTAAGAGAGGACAAACACCCCAAGAGCAAGTAAGAGTGACATTTTTGAGGAACTGCAACCTAGAGAGGAACGTCCCGGGAGAAAGCCATTTTGAAACCAGAACTTTGGAGCAGACACCAGCCACGTGCCTTCCCAGCTAACAGAGGTTTTCCGGACACCACTGGCCATCCTCCAGTGAAGGTACCCGATTGCTGATGTGTTACTTTGGACACTTTATGGCCTTAAGACTGTAACTGCGTAACCAAATAAACCCCCTTTTATAAAAGCCAATCCATTTCTGGTGTTTTGCATTCTGGCAGCATTAGCAAACTAGAACATGTATTAACTTATTTTTCCCTCATAACAACCATATTATCTCCATTGTAAAGTTGAGGAAATTGAGGCACAGAGTGGTTTTGTGACTTATATAAAGTCACAAAGCCTTTGCATGAAGAAGCCAAGATTCAAACTTAAGCTGCCTGGCTCTGAAGTCTTTTTTGAATGCCATGGGATGTATCCAGCACATAGGGTAGCCTTCCTAAGAGAAGGCATTTGTGACAGTTATGTCCCTCTTTCCCCCTCTGAGTCCCAGCAGAGCTTATTACATTTATCAGAGTTGTATGACTCCTCCCTGAACTGAGGGTTCTGGAGGGCAGGATCTACAATCTAGCCAGAGCCAGAAGGCTAGATGTTTCTTTCTCTCTCTCTCTACATACATATGTGCATATATGTATGTGTGTTATATACATATATATGTATGTTGTGTGTGTAAAACTTTTAATGGAAGGAATACAAGGAGAAAAAGAAAAAAATGAATGGTTCCCAGCATTTTTATCTCCACTCAGGTGTCCTGTATATTCCTATAAATTGGTCTTTCTCACTTCCAAAGTTTCTGAAATTTTCCTCTCTGCACTATTATCCAGAACAGTTGCTGGGAGTGTGCTGGGTGAGCCTGAGGGGACTGGGGACACACTGTCCTGCCAGCCACCAGCACAGTTTATTGTTCAGGCAATAAAAGTCCTGCCTTCTCCTTTCCACCCTTTCTCCCCGATGGTGCCAAGATTATAGGTCTTCTCCCCTCACTTTTATTTTGATTACTGCTGCTTGTCACATTGTTTCTTATTATTGACCTTGGCACCTGTCAGACTATCCACACCCCCTAATTGTCTTCACCGACAGCATGTGCATCTTCACTGAAAAGCTGGGTTGCTCTGATTACGCAGCTCCTGTCAATCTCTCATAGATTTATTTGATTCTTCTCAGAAGTGAAGTGCCCTGTGGCCTTCTTTGTCCTTGGGCTTGATGGAGGTTGCTGGGTGTAAGCTGGGACATGGGTGGCCCACTCCAGGGGGGCCCTCAGGGAGGTTGGAGAGAGATGGACCCCCTTGGTGGGCAAGGCATTGGCCCTGGAGACTCACTATCTGGCCGTGCCTCCTGGTACTTCCATTCACTGGCTTTATGAGCATGTCAGCTGACTGCTCAAGGTCTCAGTTTCCTGAGAAAGTGGGAATTATCACAAGAATCAAGTATACATGAAAGTATTTTGTAAAGTATGAAAGAACACATAATTGACGGGAAGGTATTAGCATTGTTAACATATCAAAAATAAAGATGCAAATGGTCTTGCTTTCTTTGTGGGTCAGAGGTTCATTATGGGACTGTTGTGGAATTATCTTTCCTCCCCAATCTTCCTTCAGCTCCAACATTAGAGGGGGCACAAAGAGGAGTGAGTCATCCCTGGGTGATAAATGTGTAATTATTGAATTGAGCAGAACTGGGTGGCAAATTCCATGATGGCATTGGTGGTGCATCTTCTTGACCCGTAAATATAGATAAGGACCATCATTTCATGCAGAGGATCAACAACCCCAGGAATTGGACGATTCTGGAGTGGGGTTTATTAGAATGGAAATTGAGAACTCAATCCCCTTGAACCATAAGGATTCCTAAACTGTTCCTTGGTTTCTCCTGGACTGTGTTTGGTCCCTGAAATGACTCTGAGAAACCAGAAAGCTAGGGCAGCAGGGGTTGAAGCTATTCATCTGGCTATTCATCTGACATGAGGCCTAGGAGGCAAGCATCAGGTCCAAGGCCAAGCAGGGCTGCTCTGAGCTGGACCGGAGCATGAAGCTGGGCAAGACTGAGGAAGATAATTTAGTACATACACGGTGCAGTCTGGGTCAATTGAAAATTCACAGAGCTGGATCAGGGCCACTAGGGCTAGAACCCAAAGAAGAGAAGGCCCACCAACGAGACCCAGAATGCAAACTGGATGTGTCCCACGGTTAAAGTGGATATGTGTCTGTCAAACGCTATAAACATTGCAAGTTAGGATACCTGCATCAGGGGCCTACAGTGAAACAAGTAAGTCTATATATTTAAAATATTGTATTTTTTTAAATTAGAACAACAAAGCATATTCATTCCAGAATAACCAGAACTTGCAAAAAGGTTCTATTTTTAATACTTTGACCCAGAGAAAACCACTAGTGATTTTGAAGTATTTTTTCCCAATATTTTCTGTGTGTATGTGCACACACACACACACATTTATTTATATAATTGAGATTGCGCTCTACTTTAAATAGAGGTAAACCAACAAGCACTGCCCGGTGGCTCTACACCTCCTCATACAGGCCCGGGGACAGGTCCAAGGCCGACCTGCTTCCCTGTCAGCTGCTGAGCCACAGGAACAAGCAGGCCATGGGTGGGAGCTGGGCAGATCCTAAGGAGGGAGCAGCTTCTGTATTTGTTCCTCTGCCCCTGGTACCAGGCACACTTCTCCGGCAGTTGTGGAGCCTCTACAAGTGTTGACAGGGTGACTAGCTTCCTCTCCTTAGTTCTCCTCATTAACATGTCTGTGGCATCGGAAGAATGAACCAGCTCTGTTAGAGAGAACCCTAAGGGAGAGAAGGGTCTACTGCCTCCAGCTCTGTGATTTCTGGCCCATCTGAAAAGCAGGGCCCTCAGGCAGGTGGACCTGCATCTCTAGAAAGGAGACATTTCAACTAGGATGGAAGTGACTGGAACAGGAGAGAGAGAATAATTGATACGGGCACTGGGGAGTTCCTGGATTCCTAGTCTCTACCTGTCAGAGCAGCTGAAACTTCACATGGTGTTAGTAAGGGACAGTGGCAGAGTTGAGTAGAAGGCAGACGCTGCTGGCTGAGATAGAGGCTGTGCTCAGAAAGAGCTTCAGGTATTTGGAGACTAAGCAAGAAATATCAGTTTGAAGACCCTGGAAGGTGACACAGACTGAAAGTTTCTGGGAATGTTGGATCACAGGGAAGACAAGTTCTATCCCCTATAGAGACCCTGAGAGTATTCTTACCCCAAGCATTACAAGAAGACCAAGGGCTCAGATTCATGAATATTATTTTTGGGTTTATCAAAATATTTTCCAAGATGTTGTATTAGGAATCCTTGAAGTGGGAGACAAGATGGTGTTGTGGTGTCAAATACCCTGCTATCAGTTGGGTCATCTACCAGCTGTGTGACCTCAGGCAAGTTATGAGTTATCTCTGAGTCTCAGTTTCCTCATCTGTAAAATGGAACTAATAATGCCATCTGTCTCACACAATGTGTTAAGCATTTCATGTATGATGTGTACTTAACATTTAACACAGGCCCTAGCACAGAGTAAATGCTCTAAAAATGTGTTAGCCCGGCTGGTAGTGTTCTCCCAGGTGCTATGTGGGACTCAAGCTGAACGAGTTCTGAGCTCTTACTATCAGGGGCGTTTTTGATACAAGTGTCCTGGGTAATCATGAGAATGCAATAGAACTTTTTTGTTTTTAATTAAAACCTGTGATGTCAGCTCCTGAAGCAGTGTCCTCATAAGCTATGAAAATGGCCTTCGGTGACAATGACTGACAAGGGTGAAGCAGCAGCTGGGATGAGCAATGAGAGGTGTTTGCATTCCGTCTCCCTACTACATTACTGCCTGTTGCCACTGCACTTAAATTTGCAAAGCCCAGCATTTTTCAGCAACCCCCATAGACTGGGGCCTGGAAACAGAGAGCCGCCTCTGGTCCTTCTTCCCTAATTGGTGAGTTAAAACAATGCTAAGAGTTCTAGGGCAGTGCTGGGGTTAAGCAGCTGTTAAAATGCAGGGAGCCACAGCTTCTCGGGACTTGCACCATCCAGGTAAGGTCAGAACCACCTCTCTGGGTGGCCTCAGCTCCTGCCACCTGTAGGGGAAGGGTTATTTACACAGTGGCTGCCACACTGCTGCTGCTGAGCCCTCAATCAACCTGGAGCTGGCATTTGACCCCCAGGGGAAGCTGCCACCACGGGAGCCTGCTGAGATCACTGAGGCACAGCCTGGAGGAGAGTGCATTGGTTGTATGGTTCTGATTTAATTGCCATGAGGGAAGAACTATATGGAGCTGTGGATTCCTGACTAATCTGGAGAGGAAACCTTTCCAGTCACACGGAGGGATATGCTAAAGGAAGAAGCACATCCCTTTGGCTAAAATTAGTAACACGAGGGCCAAATGTCTTTAAGGGGACACTGCCTCCCACTCCCCTGGATGCTGGGATGCTGTGTTTGCTTCCCTGTCTTCATTATATTGACTCTGGCCAAGGGCGGTGCTACAGCTGCATTCTGCTCCACCTCTGCACTTTTATGATTCACGGGATGGATAGTAGGCAGCGTAGCTGTCCCTTTCTCCCACTGTAGTACAACATCAGGAGAGGCTGCAAAGTTTCCAGGGTCAGAACTTAAAAGTTACAGCACTGACCTGACTCATATCTGAATCTTCCCAGTCAGCCATAAATCAGGCTTTATTGCTTACCGCCAGGACACTCTGACTGAAGGAAGTACAGTCTCATCATGGGGAATTTAGAAAAGTGATGTTCAAACATTTTTTATTCTATTGACAGGAAAAATACATTTTACCTTGCAACCCAGCACATACACATAGATAATTGAAACCAAAGTTTCACAAGGCAGTGTTTATCTTTTCTAAATGTCAGGCATTCTAATCCAATCTATTGTATTTTATTCCATTCTCCTTCATCAAGAAAAAATACAGGCTTCTTTATTTACTAATACATCACAGCCTACCGTTTGGAAGTCATTGCTTTAGAGAAGCACTATGCAATAAAAATATAATGCATGGTACTAAAGTAAGCCACATATGTAATTTTAAATTTTCTAGTAGCCACATTAAAAACATAAAAATAAGCAGGTTAATTGAAGTATAATAATAGATTATATATAGCTAAAATATTTTATATAGCTCAAATATTATTATGTCAGCATGTCATCAATATAAAAAATTATTGATGAATTAGTTTACTTTTTTCCCATACTAAGTCTTTGAAATCCGGTACAGTATTTTACACTTACAGCACATCTCAATTTGGGTTAGCTACATTTCAAGTGCTCAGAAATCACACGTGGCTGGCGGCTGCCAAACACTTCCTGGGCACTTACTGTGTATCAACAGTAGGTGTCTTGGCATCTAAGAGTTTTTTGTTTGTTTGTTTGTTTTTGGTGGTGGTGGGTCTTTTCCTCAGAACTACAAGCTAATTTGGTTAGCTATTGTTCCCTCTTTGTTAAAAGAAAGTGGTCTTACTTTTAACTCTGTGATAGGGGGCTTGCTATCCCTGCATGCCCACAGCTGACCAGCATCCCCTACACAGGGTGTAACTCTGGGGGAGACATAGATGAGAAAACAGATGTAAACCAGTATGGCTGTATTTTATATCTTGTTAAATTTATTACTGTTGATGATGGCGATACTTGCAGCTGACATGTACATCAGGCTTTAAAATTAAAACTTGCTTACAAATGCATTATCTGGCCTGAGTTTCAAAGCAACCCTGGAAGTTGAAATTATCATCACAATCTCCATTTTATATATGAGGAAACTAAGGTTCAGAGAGGTTAAGCAAATTGTTCAAAATCAGACAATCATCATTCAACACATATTTTTTGACCACCTACCAGGCACAGCATTGACATGTTGGGCACATAATAGTGAATAAAGTTCCAGCTATTGGTTGAATTTGGACTCAAACTCAAGTCTCTTTAGTCCAATTTTCAAGCTCTTTCTGCCACATCACGCTGTTCTCATTTTATATAAATGGAAATGGTCACTATATACTGTTAGCTTTTTCTTGACTTTACGTGACTCTTTCCTCTATCATCTATCATTAGTTACTTAAACAATTGAATGGTCCATACTGTTTTCTACATTTACTAAACTCCTTTGCCCTCATTTTGTACTTCAAAAATTAAACATCTCTTGCTTAGATTTTGACTCATTTGGTTATACTAATATTTGTTTGAAAAAAGTAGAAAGCTGAACCTAAGATTCAAGAGTCTCATCTCTCAGAAAATCCTTAGCCTTCAATTTTTTATAGCTAAGTCCTCAAAAGCTTATTTCTGTGGCGCTCCAGAACAGTCTATGACATGGGTTGTTGATAGAAGCTATGCAAAGAGAAAAGAAAGTGTCTGTAGGGGGGTGCCTTGTGACAAATATCTTTAGGAATTGAATTAAATTGAATTAAACAGAATTAAAGAACTTTCTTTACTAAGAAATTTTCAGAATTTTAGCATGTTAATGTGATTTGTGAATCATCAAGATAGATATAAATGTTGATGTAAATATAGATTTAGAATAGATATGCAGATGAAGATATAGAGTATAAATATAGATATAGAAAAGGGAGGCAGCATCATGCAATGGTTAGAAGAAGGAATTCTAGATTTGGACTGACAGGGTAAATCCTGGCTCCAATAGTTGCTAGTTGTGTGACCTCAATTTCCTTATCAATAAAATGGAAGTAACAACAGGGTCACCATGAGGATTAACTTAGCTACTACATGCAGATCACTTAAAACAGAAACTGTTGCATGATAAATACTCGATAACTATTAGAGGGAAATGTTAGCTATATTTACCATGCAGTATTTCCCAATTGTAGGACCTACACCCATCTTTTAAATAGTATCTTACGTGATTAACATTACATGGAATGTTCTTTGTAAAATGCTTCTCGAAAACTGAGAGCCCAGGTTGGAACAGGTGGAGAATTGGGTAGGATCTGGGAGCCATCTTCTGGGAGAGTAGAGGAGAGTGTTGTACACTGTCCCTGGTCAGAGAAAGATGTTTTCACTGGAGGAATTTTACTCTCACTGTTGTAGTTTCATCTCCAAGAAAGGTGGATGCCCAAGAGCCAAGGGATAGCAAATATATGGCATGCATGTCATTACTTCTGCCTTTTTACCTCATGGCAGACATTGCTAATTGATCTCGACGCATTCTTCTGCTAATCTTTGCAACATAGCATGTGAGATGATCTACTTTACATCCCCGGGTCAGCCAGAACTTGGTGGTGAAGAAAGCAGCAGTACTTCATCACAGCTGGCTGTTGGAACCCCAATGTGTGGGGTAGACAACAAATTCTATTGAGCCACCAAAATTTTCAGCCAGTTCTATTTATAGTTGGCTTTGGAAAATGGCCTGAGAAGGTGAGACAACAACCAAAGTCATGGTAGTAATATTAAAAGTGCAAAAGAAATTGGAAAGATGGCTGTTGAATGGTGCCTGGGACATTGCTCACGAATTAACTCCTGAAGAAGGAATAGGGATCCTAAAGCAAGCATTAAACAAAAGTCTAAATGAGAACATTTTCCCCCCATATATCAGGCTAGAAGGATTGTTCTAGTAGTTGGGGTTATGTCCAAGAACTGTTATCCGTACTCTGTGTGGATACAGACTCAAATCATGGAACCAGAGAGCAGAATTTAGAGATTATCTTAGACCATTTTATTTAACAGGTGAGTAAACAATCCCAATTCTTAGTGGTAGAGCTGAGGTTAGAATGTAGGTCTCCTGATTCCTGGTTCCACACTATCTCTCCACTGTAAAATCTTCCTTCTTGGATGTTGCCTGAGATAATTATACCTTTATATCAGAAGGGGACCATGTTTTAAATTGAAATACTTAAAGTTTCTTCTCTATGTTTCTCTCATTGTTGTTAGATAAAATATGTTTGACCCCCTACCTTATAGAGAAGGGAGTCCAATCACTGAAAGGAAAACTATTACATTAATCATTTCTTCCATATTTTAGAGTGAAAAAAAATGTGTCATTTTCTATGAGAAGGAAAATTTTGTTTTAGCTCTACTCAAGTATTTTGGGGTCTCTTTGGGTCCCGAATTTGGCATTCTTATTTTGCATGTATTTATATATGGACTGGGGGTGATATTTGACCTCGTCTACCTTTTCTCATAAGAGTACCTATTCCAGGAACAGAATTGTTCACAGCTCCCCACGGAGCCCGAGGAGCAGCCTGAATTTTGCATAATCATCTGCATGACATTCAGCCTCGGACATCCTTAAAACTGCCTTTTCATCTGGGGACAGCATCAAATGGACCTATAGGGTGGAATGAAGCAATTGGGAGAGAAACAGAACCTGAACCTTTTTTCTTGCACTTTTTAATATAAATTTGTTGTTAGAGAATTTTTTTTTATAGGTTCATGTTTCATGTATGCAGCATTAAAAACCCATAGATATTTTCTATTTATTTAACAAGTATTTTCAAGTACCAACCATGTGCAGAGAACACTCTGCTTGGTGTTGAGGGTTGTATAAAATAGATGTAAGAACACAATCTGTTTTACCGCAGCTTAAATTCTAATTGAGGTGAGAATGGCGACCCCCTCCCTTCTCCTCTTCCCTTCCTTCCTTCTATGGGGGGATGAACTAATATCCAGCCAGTGCTTTAAATCATAGGAGGATCCAGAATAAAAAAATAATTTAAGTGGTGTGGGCACATCTCCTCTGAGGTTGCCAGGAGAGCGTCCACTGACAAGGAAGTTTCTCTTGCAATGTGGCCAGGCCTCAGGCAGAGCAGGAAAGGGCTACATCATACAGTCATAGAGAGGTGGGTGGCAGTGGTGGTGGTTTTCTGGTTGCTAAAAGGCTGGGCCAGAAGCTGAGGAAAGCCATTATGTGCCTTTGTGAAAGGCGATTTCTCCAGGTGTAACCTGTTGATGGGTTCAGCCAGTCCTCAGCTCTCACTGGGGATCCACATTCCTCTCGCTTATGGACCGTAATCTCTCTCTCTCTCTGCAGCGTGCTGACAGAGAGGGTGACAGTGCCAATGCACCTTCTGCCGAAGCTTAAGGCATTGTTGCCCCAAATGGCAAGATATAAGAAGGAATCATGGCGAGCCTCCTCCTGTGGGAAGGGGTGGAGAGAGAAGGGGTTGCTGACTGGAAGCTTTGAAACAGGAGCTGCTTGTGGGCAGGTCACAGGCAGAGGAATCTACAGAGAACACTCCATTGAGGAGGTGGCCTGGAATGGCCTTCCCTGCGCTGCCAAGGGTCATCTAAGTCATCTCTCAACTTCAACAATTGAGATATGCCTGATCCCACAGTAAAGAACATTTGACTATGTGCACTATGTTCCAGAGTGTTTGGTCTGGTCAAAGCTGATGGTCATGCGTAGCCCAGAGATGGAAGGACCTGAATGATCTCCTTTTCTAGGCATTGCAGGATAAAGGGCTGGAACATTCAGGGTGCAGGGAGTTCTAGGAAGGCATACAAGAAGACCCCATGCTCAAGAAAGAGGAAGCCCAAACTTCCCCAGATGGCCAAAGTTGCCCCTATAGATGGAAAATGGTGGTCCTAGAACACTTGGGTTGCAACTTCCTTTCCCTCCTCTCTTTAGCCTTCTCTTTATCTCTCCCTTTCTTATTCCCTGCTCTCTTGTTTAGCATCCTTTTGTCTTTTCTTCCATCCCTCCTTTCATTTCCTTTTCCTTCCCTGCTTTGTCTTTCTTTCCTTTCCCTCTTGTCAGTCCTCTCATTCTTTTAAGTCTCACTCCTCTTGCTGAATACTTCCTGTTATTTCAATTTCCATGGTATTATATTAGGCTCCTAGAGTCCTCTGCTCCTAACTAACTGACACTGCTAGTCCCCACACAATATTCATTCTCTTTTTCTTTCTTAATGGCAGATACATAGTAGTATTTTGGACCACATTGCATCCAACTAAAATATGACATTTCCCAATTGTTCTTGCTAGAACTGACCATGTAACCAAGGTATAGCCAATGAGATGTGAACAAAGTATTATGTGGGACCCCGGCAAGGTTGCATATAGAGAGCTTGCCAACTGAGAACTGCAGCCTTTTTGCCCTTCCACCTTCCTCTTTCATGTTGACGAGAGCATGGACATGATGGCTGGGCTCCAGAAGCTTTCCTGTATCCTGAGGTGACCTCGAGGATGGAAATCACACAATAAGTAGAGAAAAAATAAAAGGAGCCTGGGTTCATGACATCATGGAGTCACCATATCATCCCTGGACTGGATGCCTCTGGACATCTTATGAGACAGATGTTATTTCCAATCTCTGTTACTACAGCTGAGTGTGCACTCAGTCCTAAATGATCCACTCATCTCATCAAGAAATGTTCCACTTGCCCCATTATTCCCTCTTAGGTCATTTACTCTCTGTCCTCATTCCCAAGTAGGATGCTGATGCCTTGAGGGGCAGCCAGAACAGCTCCACGTTAGATGGCTCATCGTAACACCGTAGCATTTGTGACTCTGTTCTCCATCCAACAAGTCCTTCACGGGCACCACATAGGACTTTGGGGAGTCTGGGAGCTGTAACAGCTGGAGGCCTGAGCTCCCGACACTTGCAGCAGAGTCTCATACAAAAGCGACATAGAGGGAAGCAAAGGCAATCTGTCTGAGGCTGTCAGCCACTGTCCAGAAGCCTGGACAAGGCCACAATTTATGAGGCGCCTTCAGACATCGAGTGTAAGAGAAGGCTTCATCAGGCAGATTTTGCTGGCTGTGTTGTATGTACATTCACAAAGTAATTTACAGTTCCCTTGGAAACATGAAATAGTTTGGGTCTAAATTTAGAGTGTTCATTCTGAGCCGTTGTAATAAGCTCAAAGAATATTCAGAGTGAAGGAACAGAATGAAGAAATGTGGGACAACTCACCCATAAATCTAAGCAGCAGCCCCATCTCTAGGACCAAGGAGACCATAGTTACTCCTTCAGGAGGTCGGTATCCCTCCCGCCCCTCCTGGTCCAGGGCGAGAGTGGGGGTGACCACTTCTCTGCGTGCTCTAGGAACTCAGGTTCTCAGCGCTTTGTTTTTTGGTTTACTCCTTTGCTTCTCTTTTGTGTGAAGCCCATGACATTTGCCATCTGTCTTCTGTTAAATTTCTTGCAAAGTGTCTCAATGTGTGGTCCCAAAGAACCAGCATGTGAAGCTCGCAGGATGATACCTGTTTGCATTTTCAATATTCATCTGCATGCTGGTTTCCCAGGAAGGTTCTGGCAGCCTGTAAAGTAGCACACATCCATTTCCAGAGAACAGGTGTGAGGTGGAGCCCTGGAAGAGGAGTGAAGACTCCAGGTGAGCTCCACCTTCTATGATGACAGCACATGAGGTCTCAACTGTAGTTGGGAAAACTGTTCTTCCGTGAGCTTGACGACTTATCATTTCTTGCCTGAATTGGGATGAGTCCTCTAACTGATCTTCATTGCTCTCCCTCTCAGCCACCTCCATACTGCCAGGGAGGTAGGTGATCTGTCTAAAGCATACTCCATTCCTCTGCGCTGCGGCTGCTCATTGACGGACCCTGCTGGACGCAGATGCTGTGACCTCGCTGCCATTTGCTCAGCAGCCAGCACACTGTCTAGCACATAATATTAATTCAAAAGATGCTTACTGAGTTTCTACATGATTAAGACTATCATATCTCCCCAAGCTCATTAGTTTGGCTTTGAAGGTGATCCCTGATATGAGTCTGCCAGGTCTCCAGCCTTATCTCTTATCATTCTGGCCTAAGGAATGTGGAGCATTGTCTAGCTTCTAGTATGCAGCATGGAATTTCTGAATTCTGTCCTTACTCCTACTGCCTCCCTGCTTTTGGCAATTTTTACCTATTCTTTACTTCCCTCCTCTTTTACCCCCATCATACATAGCTTGTCTAGCTAACCCCTTCTTAATTTTAAATCTCTGACAAGGTATCACCTCCTCCAGGAAGCTTTCCATGACCCTCTTTTTCATTTGTGTTTCCTTTTAAGCTTTTAATTCCATTCTTTCAACACATATTTATTTAGCATCTATCAGTTTTAGGAAGTAGGGATATTGCAATGAACAAAATACCCCAAGAAGCTTAGACTGTAGTGGTCGAAGGAAGAAAAAAGACATATAAATAAATAATGATGAGGGATATAGAATTAAAATAGAGTTAAGAAATAGACAGGGATAGTAATATGATGCTGGGAGGACTAAGGAGACCCTTCTGATGAGAAAATATGGAAGCACAGGCCTGAAGTAGTGAGGGAACAAGCCGTGAAGATATTAGGAGGAGGAGAATTTCGGTCAGAGGGAAGACTGGGGCAAAGGTCCTGATGTGGAATTACATTTTGGATATTCCAAGAATAGTAAGGAGGCAAGTGGAGGAGATGGAGATTGATATGAGATAAGGTCTGAGAGGCGACTGAGGGCAGTACTGATTACTTAGGGCCTTGGAGGCCATGGTGAGGACATTGGTGTTTCCTCTGAGTAGGATAGGAGCCCACTATAGTGTTATGAGGAGTGATATGATCTGGTTTATGTTTTGAAAGTTCTTTCTGTCTACTTATGGAGAATAGTCTAATGGGAGCATAGGGGGAGGGGGCTTGAAGTTCAGTTAGAAGGTTCTTGCCGTGGTACATGTGAGGGATGAGGGTGGCCTGGACCAGGGTGAGTGGAAATACAGGTGAGTTGCAGTCAGATTCCGGATACATTTTGAAGGAAGAACTAATGAGATTTACCGAAGAATTTAATATAGGAAGTGAGAGAAAGAAAGGAGTGAAGAATAGTGGCAAGATTTTTGGTTTGCAAATAGAAGAATGGTGTTGTCATGAACTAAAATGGGAAAGACTAGGAATGATCCGTTTAGAACAGGTTAATCAGAGGTTCAGTTGGGGACATAGGAAGTTTGAGATGGCAGTTAAGTCCAAGAAGCCACATCAAGGAGAAAGTAGGATATGTGAGCCTGGAATTCAAGGAAGAAACTGAGCTGGAGTCATCAGTGAATATTCATGGACATGGATGGAGTGAGTATAGTTGGAGAAAGGAAAGATTCCAGGGAGTGTTCCCTGTGGTACATTGTTAGTTCAACTAAGGAGGAAGACTAACAAATAAGGAGAAGGAGCACCCACTGAGGTAGGAGGAGAATTAAGCAAGAGTAGATTCATAGATACCAAGTGAAGACAGTGTTTCGAAGAGGAGGGAGGATTTGATTGTGTTACGAGCTGTGAATAGATCAAATAAGATGAGGACTGAGAATTGACCACTGGATTTGGTGATATGGAAGTCGTAAGTGATTTAAGAGCAGAGGAAAATGGATGGTGCAGAATAGATAGGGCATTTGCTGGACTGATGTCCTTGATTGGTGAGAGGGGATGGGATCCAATACTCAAATTGAGAGGGTTAGCTTTAGATAAATGCCTTGTTATGGGGCAAAGGCAGAGTATAGGACTCTAAATGCAAGTGGGTTGTAAGATAGGAAAGTAGGAATGGATAGAATTTCTCTTTTGATTGCTTCCATTTCCCAAAGAAATAAGAAGCCAGGTCATCCGCTGAGAATGAAGGTGAGGGAAGATGTCTTATTCATTTCTGTGTCTCATCATTTAACACATGCCTGGCACAAGGGTGGCATTAACACATGGTGCTAAATGAGGGGACTGAAGCACTGTCCAGTGACTTAGTGTCACGGGATTTTTTCTGGTTGTCTGTAATAGGTAATCTGACTCTAGTTTTGAGCCATTTATGTGTTTAGAGCACTTGATGGAATTGTACAAGAAGAGGGAATACCATGGTAGAAAACATGTTTTTTATTAAAAATATGACTATAAATTATTATAGAAATATGTCTACATATTTGTATTTTTAATGTGTATATGCACTCTATTTGTATGTATGTTACATATATATACCTTAAAAAATTAAACCAATTTAAATAAATGTTAATAATTAGCAGATACTATTTTAGATCCAGATGCTATCTTCCCTGTTATAAACATGGATAACATTCTGCCAGCTCTGAAAATACAGATACATTCAAAAGATCATGGAAAGTTCAGTCCATGGGAGACCAGTGTGGGAGCTGTGATAGGTGAGAGGGGCCTCTGGGCACTCTTGAGTCACATTAGAGAAATGACACCTTCATCCACCTAGTCCTAAAACTGGCCTGACGATTTGCAGCTAGCTACTTCTCAGTGACTTGGCCCAAATACCATATCTTACTGACAAGAGAAGAATGCAAAAAATGGCTTTTAAAAAATCTAAAAACTGAGGAGGTGAGGGTTAGATAAGCCAGGAAAAGGAGTGTGAATTATGAAAAACCAGTATTTTAAAAATTGTGTATAAGCATGCCATATTTTGCATTTGGAAGTCTTCCCAGCCCGGAACTAGCTGCTGTGGGTACCGAGGGAGCAGAGCCTGGCATCTGTTGGATGGTGGTGGATTCCCTGGGACGGCTGTGTGTTCCAGGCTACAGAAGGGCTGCACGTTAATGCTCGCAGGAATGGCAGCTTCAGAGGAATACAGGAGGTAAGCACCGCAGTAAATTTTAGTTTGCTTCACTGACCTTTCTTTACATCTTATTTTTCTCTTGCCTTTTATCCTCCTCTTCCTCTCCTCCTACCAGTTCACAGAATTCACTGTGAAAAACAGGCAGCGGGACATGCAAATGAGCCTCGTAAATTAGGACAAGACTCCTTTCAGTATCACTTAGAACCACAAAAATGGTAGGAGACTTAAGCAGAAACAAGACAAAAGCGAATGAAGATAGAATGGCCTCAGGGTCATGCCCCAGGAGAGGCTTTAAGACTGGGAAAGAGATGAGTGGAAATACTGATGTTGGATGCTAGAGCTCTGAAATTATATTGATTGGATTATTAGAACACTGAGAGCGAGAGGGTGGTCTCAGAGACTGCAGCTGGACCCCTGAACCATAACTAGATGCATCGTCCATCAAGACAGATGCATACAGATCGACCTTGGGGGATGGGGAAAGCATTCACCCGCACCCAACTCGCCACACCTCCACCTAATGTTCTTCTGTTTCCAAGCATTGAAATACAATAAATATGAAAAGTCCTGCCAACTGCCCAAGACCATATTTATTGAAATAGCCAGAACAGGTTTCTAAAAACAAATGTCAACATATCAAGAAGATGCAAAGAATCTGGGAAAATGTAGTCTGTGAAACAACTCCTGAGCCAGTTATCACACTCAAATATAGGTGATATATTTCCAAAGTCCACAACTTTACATACACTGTATACCTGGTCATAAACTACCCATACTTTTTGAGCATTCAGCCCTAGTTTTGTTTTAGAAGGCTGTAATTAGTGCAAAATGAATTGTAAAGGTAGTAACATATTCACTGGTGGTGGTTTGAAGCTATATGTACCCCAGAAAAACATGTTCATAAATTTAATCCACTCCTGTGGGTGTGAACCCATTGTAACTAGGACCTTCTGATAAGGTTACTTCAGTTAAGGTATGTGTGACCCAACCCAAAAAGGACCAGGTTGGTTCTTAATCCTATTACTGGAGTCCTTTATAAATGGAATGAAATTCAGACACAGAGAGAAAGCCACAGAGGGAGCAGGCAGAAGCTGAACATCAATGGATCCTGGAAAAAAGATGAGAGACCAAGAGATGCCGCCATGTGCCTTGCCATGTGACAGAGAAACCAAGGATGGCCGGCAGCCAGCCCCAGAGCACTACAGTCTTCAGGGAGAAAACATCGCCTTGATGACGCCTTGATTTGGACTTTCTTTTAGCCTCAAAACCACACATTAATAAATTCCCATTCCTAAACTTGATCCATTTCATGCTGTTTGCTTGAGCAGCCCAGGAAACTAAAACATCACCCGTGTATATTTACAACACGTTCCTGCAGGCAACTTGTAGCTCAGTGGAACATTTACTCCGTAGTATAATTTTTCAATAATATTACATGCATTAATAAAGGTAATTTAGAAAAAGCGCCATAAAGTCGTTTGGCTTTTTTGCCAATTGCCAGAGTAATAAAATGCCTTTACATTATACTGCAATAGAAAAGCTGTGCCCTTTGGCTTGATTAAGTCCCTTCAGCATTTACAACTAGATATTTGTGTCACTTTATTGCCATCTTATTTTAAGTTGAACTTATTTCCTGCCTCTGGATGGCACTGCCCTTATAGTTTTGGAGAAGGGAACCCTTATCCTGACCAGTTGGGAGGATGAGGGACATGGATGCTGACTTAGGGTGTCCTAACTCTACCAGGTCCTCCTGTGTCAGTTATACCCGCCAGGACTCCAGGCCAACCAGGTCTGTTCAGTTAGTGCTTAGCAAGTGCTCACTGATCATCTGTTATTTGCTTAGAATTATGTGGTAGGGACACTGAGGGACATCCAAGCAAGGTTATAATCTGCAGTAAGAAGATTAAAATAAAGGAAAAAAAAAAAAGCTTTGCCAAGAGTGTGGGGTAGGGTTTAGACATTCTAGTACATGTTTCAGCTTCCACCCATGATCACTAATTTTTCTGCCAGAGCAAAGGAGAATTGTTTTCTCCTGAGGAAGAAGAGAGAGGGGTGATGGGAACAAAAAAAAAGTAGGGCCATGAGAAAAGAGGATGCAGTCTGGATGGGGTAGTGGAAAGGAGAGGAAAGGCATGCAGAAAGATGGATCCTGAAATTGCTCCATGGTTTGAGATATTATTTCCCTCTTTGTGGTTTTTGCAAAACCTTCAGGAAATTTTATTGTCCCTAAAAAATTCTGTTTGGGGGTTGAATTTTGTGGGGAGGCCCTCTTTGGAGGAACCTCATGGAGGATTGAATTTCTAGTTGACTTGAGTTTGAGGGTTTCATGAAACAATAAGCCCCTGAAAGAGCTTTTGTCTTCATTTGGCCGTTGTCTTGGGGATGCATGTCCGTTAAATATAGAGCTCCCAAGGACAGGGAGGTCCCAGCCAACTTCTGGGTACACAGGAACCAGGGACTCTAAATTTACAACTGATGATAGACTCTACACTAGCATACAAAGCCAAGGTGTCTGACAGAGACAGAATATAATTAAGTGGTGAATTGAAAGCTAGGGATCTGGCTGGTCAGAGGGAGAGGAAGGAGCCTGGCAAGATGAGGAAATGTTTTACTGAGTCTCTATTGTTCTGACCAAGAAATTTAAGACCTTTATAAAGGAGAAAGTGAGACTTAATTGGGGCTTCAAAGAGAAGGAAGGATTTGGGTCAGCTGAGCGGAATTTGGGTGGAAACTTGGCTGTATGCCAAGAGAGAGGCAGCATAAACAGGTACAGCGGGGAGTGAGGCAGCGTGGCCAGCCCACCACTGGGTGCCTTACGGCTTGGTCTATGGGCAAAGCTTCCTGGGCCCTAACCCCTATGAATATGCTACATGTCCTGTCGCAAACCTGCCCTTAGCACACCTCATCTGAGAAATAATAAGTAGCATATGACTCAATCATTCATTCATTGAACAAAATAGATGGCAGGTAATCCTCTTATTGCTAGAATTGTAGCAGTGAGTACAACAGGCATGGTCTCTACCCTCCTGTCCCATGGGAGAGACAGAGGACAAGCATGAAAACCCCAGAACTAAATTGTAATCACTGTCTGGGAGTAAATCAACACAATGCTGAGGCAGAGAATAATGCTGGGTTGGCAGAGGCTACTTAAGAACAGGTGTCCAGGGAAGGTTGGGACCTAAAAGTGAGAAGGAGGAAGTCATACAGAGAGTGTGGGGGTGGTGGGAGGAACAATTCAAAGGGAGGGGAAGGCAGGTGTCCAGGCCCTGAGTTGGGAAAGCATTTGGCACTTGTGAAGACCAACGTGGCTGAAGCGTGGCGAGCAAGGCAGCAAGAGGCATGCAATAGAATTGGGAGTGAACTGAACCAGAACATTTAAGGCCTTATAATAAGCCAAGCAAAGGAGTTTGGGTTCCATTCTGTTTGCAATAAGAATTCATCAAAAGATTTGAGCAGAAATTTTAAGCCTGTTGAAGGACTTTTTTTCTTTTCTTGGTTTCTCTCTCTCTCATCTGTGTAAGTTTTTAACATCAAATTCTCAACACCTTACAGCTGCATACATGCCCCAGTCTCCTACACCACAGAAAACATTATGAACCTGCTAAGCTTTCCTCATTACAGGTCCCTGAACAGCCAGCAGATGGATAATAACATTTAGTCATTGCCGAGTGGTAATTACAGTGTATATTTAAAGAAGAAATAACTACGTTTCCTGCTTCAAGCTCTTTCTTATGAAACAGAGAACCAATATCTCCCAAATTGTATACCAGAGATGTGATCTTTAGTTCCCAGAACTGAAAGAAAACTCCCCAAGGTTGATAACTCATGCATGACCTATGATTGCGGTTGTACGTTCTCCTGTTTTCATTAGATATTCTCCTTTATTGAGTTCTCACAGTGCACATCAGTAGCCTCTCTGTGCCCCTGTTTGAAATAAGCTGCTTGCTTTTAAAATGTTCTGGAGAATATAATTTCATTTGAGCCATTATGGGGAGCACATGGTTTCTGTGGGTATGGCTTTTTAAATCTTTGCACACTGATATCTAAGGCTGTGGTTTGGATGTTTGTCTCAAACTTCTTTAGGTGTAAAGATTTGTGACTCTCAATTTCTTGTGGATGAATTTGCCCTCCTGCTCTTCACCGCAGATCTCTCTGGTGCTAAGAGAAGGGTTTCTAGCTCAGGGCTTTGTACAAGGAGGCACAAGGAGGCAGCTCACTTACTGTGAAGCAAGCCAAGTCCGTGGCGTGTGTGCAGTGGAGGGGAATGACTTCTCAGCCACTGAGGACCTGAGGCTGTTGCCAAGGGGGCTGCAGCATAAGGACCAGACTTCAGGGTCTGGCCCCAGCTTTACGCCAAATCCTGAGGCTGGAAGATGGGCTCAGTCTCTTCTTCCTTCTGAGGCCCATTTCCCATCCACTAAATGGCTGTTGTTTGTCCTTTGTTTCAGCTTTCAGGGACTATATAGGAATTCCTGCAGCAAGGGCTGCCTTGTTGTTATCTGTGACAGAGTGTAACTCATGGCTCTCATTTTTTTTCTATCTGGTTTTGAAACTGATTGGAAACTACATAGCTGTAAAGGTGTAAATAATATTTATAGATCCATAGATAGATATGTATGTATACCCAAATTATTAATAGTGGCCATCTCTGGATGGTGAGATTTTAATTATTTTTCTTTTTGCTTATCTGTAACTTTCTAGCTTTTTCACAATGAATATGAATTCCTTGTATAATGAAAAAACAAAGCAATGCAAAGATTTTCTCATTATTGGTGCCCAGAACAAGGGATTAGCTGCCTCCTACTCTAGAGTTTAGCAAAGACCCTGAGCTCTCAGCCTCACTCTTGCTGCTGTTTTCAAAGAAGATCCTGAATACATTCATTTATTTATTGAGCACTTACTACAGGCCAGATGCTGGGGATACAGCAGTGAATAACACAGACAAAAATCCCTGTCTGCTAAAGAATGGGGAGTGGTTGCTTAATATGTGCAGAATGTTTAACTAGGTTGAACTTAAACATTTAGAGATGGATAGAGATGATAGTAGCACATTATATGGAGAATAATTAATGGTACTGAATGGTGTGTGAGTGTGGTGGAACAGGGAAGTTTAGAGTTACGTATGTCACCAGAAGGAAAGTTGGAGGTTAAAACATGAGAATGTATGGCACAGTGAATCTTGTGGTAGATGATGTCTGTGATTAACTGTAAAAATATAAAAAAGTTCTTTCATAAACTAGAAAAAATGTACAACACTATTACAAAGAGTTAATAATAGAGGGGTATATGGGGAAAATGTACCTATTGCAAACTACAGACTATAGTTAACAGTAATACTTTAATATGCTTTCATTAATAGTAACAAATGCACTACACCAACACTGTGGTCAATAATGGGGGGAATAAGGAGTATGGGAGAATTTGGGTTTTCTTTTTTCTCTTTATTTCTTTTCTGGAGTAATGAAAATGTTCTAAAATTGATCATGGGGATGTATGCACATCTATGTGATGATACTGTGGGCCAGTGATTATATACTTCAGATGGTTTGTATGGTGTGTGAATATATCTCAGTAAAATTGCATTTAAAAAAATCCCTGCTTGCACAGAACAGACATTCTAGTGGGGGGAGATAGAAAAGCAAAAAGGAAAATCCGTAGCATGCCAGGTGATATATACTAAGGGTAAAAAAAAATAATAAGGTGGAAGAGGGGCTTGGGAGTGCCAGGTTATATTCAAGAGGGTGGCTGGGAAGGCGTCACACAGACCTTAAAAGGGTAAGGGAGTGAGCCATGTGGCCATTTGGGGCAGAGAGCTTATTATGGATTGAATCATGTCCCGCACAAAGACATGTTCAAGTTCTAACTCCCAGTCCTGTGAATGAACTCATTTGCAAACAGGACCTCTAAAGGTTCTCTTTGTTAAGGTGAGGTCAGAGTGGGCCTTAATCCAATATGGCTGGAGCCCTTATAAGCAGAGGAAATGTGGACATGGGAGAAAGAGACAGAAAGAAGACTTCTAGTCACCAAAATTGTGAGACAATAAATTCCTGTTATTTAAGGCAACCAGTCTGTGGTTGTTGTTATAGCAGCCAAGGCAAACTAAGACAGAGCTCTGAGAAGGAGGGAGGAGCCCATGCAGGCCTTTGGTCAGGAGTAGATTTGGTGAGTTTGAAAAACATGGAAGCGTTTGGTGTGGAGTGAGTGAGCAGGGGTTGGGGAGTGGGGAAGATGAGGCCAGAGAGGGAATGAGAACAGATTCTGTGCGACCCTGAAGGCCACTGAAGGACTTGGGCTCTGACTCCCTGAGTGAGAGAGGAGCCATTGGAGGGCACTGGGTCAAGGAGTGACTAGATCTGACTTGCTTTGTGAATGGATCACTCTGGTTGCTGTATTGAAAATAAATGGAGAGAGCTGTTATGGGGGGAGGGGTTGAAGTCAAAAGATTATTGGATTATTAGAGTCTAATAATCCAGGTAAGAGATGAGGTGGCTTGGACCAGGGTGGTGGAAAGGGAGGTGGCAACAGGGATTGTGCAAATTCAGGATGAAACCATGCATGCCTTCCTGGAGGACAGGCCATCAGCCACTCCCTGTGCATCTGGGCTTCTCTTCTCTGGAGCCTGAATCTATGTGTCAGCTCAGCTGCATGTACCACAGAAGAGTAACTAAGGTGCAGCTTCTGTGCCCATGTCAAGATCGTAGGGACCATCTTCCAGCCAGTTGGCTCTTGCCCAGGCAAGTCACTGGAACTCTTTGACTCAGTTTTCTTATCCACAATCAGCACAAACAAAGTTCACAGTCACAGACTTAGATATATAACAAGGTAAATTTATTTTATGTATCTCAACTTAATTTCTTATTTGGAGCCCTCATTTTACCTGATGCATGTAATTTTGTCCCTTTCAAGGAAACTCATTCAAATAGTTATTTTAGGGTTAAACCAGTCAAATTCAGCCTTCTGACCTTCCCCCTCCCTCTCCCTGAGGCTGATCCTTGTTAAGGATGTGGGAAGGGAGAGTTTATGCATTGCCCTGGCTTTAGGAGACTGAGCCACTGGTCTGAAGTCATGGGCATCCATGCATGCTGGAGTCTCCTGAGATAGGGAATTTCCTTTGGCTTTTGGCTGTCGGCTAGAGGTGACCCTAGTCCTCCATGGTCTCTGGTCAACTCCATCTTCTCCTCATTCCAAACACAAGGACCCTTTGACTCTGATTGCCTTTCTTGGCTGCTTCTAAGACCCACAGTGGGGGATTTCTGGCTGCACTCACAACATACTGTTGTGTGAGGGGGCTCCCATCTGAAGGCACCTCATTCTGCCATTGCAGCTACAAGAAGCCTGCTGGGCAAGGAACTGTTCTAGAGGCTCAAGACCTCCCTATGCAGCTTCCTGGGACATAAACCCAGGACTTCTGATGTGGGCTTTCCTCACCTTTATCTTGGGTTTCTATCATCCTTTGGGAGTAGTGGCAGTATGTGGGAGATGGGGGGGGTGGTTACTGAGAGGGTGGGAAGGTGAGAGCCTTGATTCTCAGATACCCATAAAAGCAGTGAACTTGCTTTCCCTTCCCAGTACTCCTTCCTCTTCTCTGCAGACTGACCACTTCTTCTCCTTCTTCCTTTTCCTCATCCTTTCCTGCTTGTCTTCTTCTTCAACTTGTTTTATTCCTGCTCCTCTTTTGGGTGGAGAGAGGAATAGTCCTTGCATGATTCATCATTCTGCATACTTCTGAACCTTTGTGGCTGACACTTTCAGTATTCAGTCTCTCCCGTTTTTGACTCTTAATCATCAAAGTCAAACTTTTGCAACTTAGAAAACATTTTCTCTACAAAACAGCAAATCAGAAAGTCTAAATGCCTTTGAAAATCAAAAGTAATGGGATTTCAAGACTATTGTCTCTGTTGTAACTTTTACGATGCCTGTTTGGAGACACAATCAATTTCTGTGTTTTCTCTTTTTGTTGTTGTTGATTGATTGTTGGTTTTTGTTCTTGATTTTGTATATGCTCTACTTTTGGGCAAAGAGTGGTTTCTGAGACAGTGAAAACTTTGGCTCCATGTAGGGAGGAAAGTGTATAGAGCTGAATAAGGGAGAATCTTTGGTTAATAGCATCAAATTTTACTTTAACACATGTGCTATGGGATCAACTATGTACCTATCATAAGGTCATTATGAAGATTTAATGAGATTATCCATAAGAAACCTTTAACCCTTAGCTCTTTAATAAGGGCTTAATACATGTTACCTGGTATTATTACTATGTGATGCACATTGCTTTCCATTTGGAAAAGAAAACATACTCCTGGGATCACCTTCCCCATCCTGTGAACAGAGGTGGTTTAGAAGCCATATCAGAACTCCAGTGACCTCCACCCATGCCACAACCTTAACTGGCTTCCCTCAACCAGGTGAGCTCCTGAGCCCTGTCATGGTAGCTATTTTACCTTCTACATCCTGCTGTCAGGAGCTTTCAGGGGTTTTGTTGACTTCTCCATCCACTGGTCAGTGGCCCACTGTGCTCCCTTATCTATCTCTGATGAGGCCAAGGTGAGTAGTTACATGGGACACACAGTGACCCAGATGTTTTGGCTCAGTTTTGGAGGTTTCCTTCTCTGTGATCCAGAAGGTCTTGATTTTTCTGTCGGACACAGATCAGCTTCATCTGTGGGCTCATCAGCTCCCTCCAGCATGCTCAAATATTCTCCTGCGACACCTGCTCATATAACAATGCTGGCACTCTGGTCCCGCTATGCCTCATTTTCTCCTAGGTCCACTCCCTCCTGGCTCCCCTCGCTTCTCCCCATCTGGCTTAGCCCTCTGAACTGTCACTTATACCACTCTTTGTCAGGAAAGTCAGCTCCCTCACTCTCTTGTTCATCAACTGCATCTCCTGAAAAACCCCAATACTGCATCAATGGGACTCCCTGCCTTGTGACCCTTACATGACATGGTGGGGGAAAACATACCTCCTAATCTTGTCATTTAGTGTCTCGGTCCTTCCACCAGAACAACTATTAAATAGGCAGGGATTATCTGAAGCAACTTTTGAAAACTCCAGAGGCCAGAATTACACTGTACAGAATCCAGGGAAGAAACATTTAGAAATAAATGTAGTCAAGAATGTAAAGGACTTCTACACAGGAAAGTACAAAACATTGTTAAAAAAAAATCAAAGACCTAAATAAATGGAAGGGCATTCCATGTTCATGGATTGGAAGACTAAACATCTAGATATGAATCTTGCCCAGAGCAATTTTTAGATTCAACACAATCCCAATCAAAATTCCAACAACCTTCTTTGCAGCAATGGAAAAGTCAGTCATCAAATTTATATGAAAAGGTAAGGGGCCCTGAATAGCTAAGCCATCTTAAAAAAGAATGATATTGGAGGACTCACACTTTCTGATCTTATAACTTATTACAAAGCCACAGAAATCAAAACAGCATGGTACTGGCATCAGGACAGACATATAGACCATTGGAATCAAATTGAGAGCTCAGAAATCAACCCTCACATTTATGGCCAACTGACTTTTGAGAAGGGGGCAAAAACCACTCAATTGGGAAAGACTCATCTCTTCAACAAATGGTGCTCAGAAAACTGCTTCTCTATTTGCCAAAAGAAAGAGAAGTAGGACCCCTACCTAACATCATAAACAAAAATCAACTCAAAATGGATCAAAGACCTAAATATAAGAGCCAGAACTATCAAACTCCTGGAGAAAAACGTAGGGAAGCACCTTCCAGAACCTCATGTTAGGCAATAGTTTCTTAGACTTTACACAAAAGCACAAGCAACAAAAGAAAAAATAGATAAATGGCACCTCATCAAAATTAAAAACTTTTTTTTTTGCCTCAAAGGACTTTATCATGAAAGTAAAATAACCTAGACAGTAGGAGAAAATATTTGGAAATGACACATCTGATAAAGGTTTAATATACAGAATATATGAAGAAATCCTTCAACTTAACAGCAAAGAGACAAACAATCCAGTTTTTAAATGGGCAAAAGACTTGAATACACATCTCTCCAAAGAAAATATACAAAAGGCCAGAAAGCACATGAAAAGATGCTCAACATAATTGGCCATCAGAAATGCAAATCAAAACCACAATGAGACACCATTTCACACCCATTAGAATGGCTATTATTTAGAAAATGGAAAATAACAAGATTGGAGAGGATGCAGAAAAATAGGAACACTCATTCATTCTGTTGATAATGTAAAATGGTGCAGCCACTGTGGAAGACAGTTTGGCAGTTCCTGAGAAAGCTAAGTATAGAACTACCATATGAACTAGCAATCCCACTACTAGGTATATATCCAAAAGAATTGAAAGCAGTACTCAAACAGATATTTGCACACCAATGTTCATAGCAGCATTATTCCCAATTGCCAAAAGATAGAAGTGATCCAAGTGTCTATCAACTGATGAATAGATAAATAAGATATGGTATATGCTATACAATGGAATATTATTCAGCAGTAGAAAGAAATGAAGCCCTGATGTATGCCACAAGATGAATGTACCTCTAAAACATCATGTTGAGTGAAATAAGCCAGACATATAAGGACAAATATTGTATGATCTCACTGATTTGAAATCTTTAGAATAAGTAAATTCATAGAGTCAGAATCTAGAATAAAGATTACCAGGGGATGGAGTGGGAATAGAGAATGAGAAGTAAAGGTTTAAAATGTGCAGGGTTTCTATTTGGAATGATGGAAACATTTTGGCAATGGATGTTGGTGATAGTAGCACAGTATTGTGAACACAATTAACAGCACTGAAATATATATCTGAATATGATTAAAAGGGAAAATGTTAGATTGCATATATGGTAACAGAATAAAAATTTTAAAAATCCATGGAAGTACACTGCACAAACAGTGAACACTAAGTTAAACCAGGGACTATAATTAACAGTACAATTATGAAAATGTGCTATCATCAATTGTAACAAATGTTCTACACCAATGCAAAGTGTTAATAATAGGGTGGTATATTGTGATCCTGTATTTTATGCATGATTGTTGTGTAAACTCACAACTTCTCTAATAAAGAAAAAAATTCATAGTCTCCCAGCACCAGTTGGACTCACAGAGTCCCTTCTTCTGTCACTTCCTCATCTGACCCTTTTTCCTCTCCCCAAACCCTGATGTTACCATCTTTCCATAGTCTTCCTCAACTGTGAGCTAATCTTAGGCCTTAGTAATGAAAAAAATTAAGATATTTAGGTAGAATCCTCTAAGATGCAGTTCATGCATCACCTCCTCCAGGGAGACCTCCCTGATAGCAGAGAAACCTCCAAACTCGGGGTTAAGTTCTCTGCTCTGGGCTCCCATAGCCACTTGAGCTCATCTTTCTTGTAGCGCTTATCACACTGACTTGCTATGGTTTGTTTACTCTGTTTATTTGTCTTTATGGATGGTGAGCTCCTGCAGAACAAGGACTACATCTTTTTTCTTTGTATCTAGAGGGTCTGGCACAAAGTAAGTGCTCAGCATACTTTTATTTGATGAATGAATGAAAGAAACCCATCCTGGATGGAAACATGGGCTCTGACCAGGTAGACTCCACGGGACAGAACAGTCAGGGGCAGGGACTCTCCCTAAAGGGGCTCATGAAAATCCAAGGGGTCCTGAGAAGCCACAGGTAGCACTGTTGTCTGAAAGCACGGACAGTTGCATTGTTTACAAAACCGAGAAAGCTGTTCTTGTCTACTGTTCTCATTCCACATGATTTTAATCGGTCATTTTGGGGGAAGAAGGAGTAATTTCCTCTCCTGTTCTTTTTCTCCCCCACAAAGATAAATTCTCTCTTGGCTTAGAGTCCTGACTCCAAGCTGGTGTGAGTTAGAGCTGTGAAGGGGACCAGGAATCAAAATTGCTTGAGTTCCTCTTTCTCTCCTTCACATCTCTCTTTGCACCCTTTTGCTATGTCTGACCAAAAGGCTCAAAAACTTAGAAATTTTAAGCTAAAAGGGGCCTTTCAGATCATCTGGCCCAAATACCTGCTTTTGCAGGTGAGGAGACTGAGGCTCAAGGAGATTAAAGACCTCTTGAGGCCACCTAGTAGTAACAGGTGCAGCTAGAATCCAGGCCTCCAGGCTGACCCTCTGTCCATCACACCACATGGCTTCCAGGAGAGGAAGCTGCTGTAACACATCTCTAATGGGGGATTTCATCACTGAGGCTCTAGGAGGGGGAAGTGCCCCCATCCCGCAGCTCCAACGATGTGAGCCTCTAACAGCTGCTAAGAGCAGACATGTGGAAGCAGAGTAGGGCGGCTGGCACTCCCTTCACCAGTGGGAGCCTGCCTATCTCAGCAGCAGGGACAGCTATCTGTTCCCAGCTTGGCAGGGTTGTAGCTCTTATTGATAAAAGAGAAATCTAGTCAAGCCTGAAAAATGATTTAACATTTTGAACGTTGGAGAGACACAGAGTAATGGGTTCTCTCCTTATAAATATTATGTGGTACAGTGACTTAGGGGCACATCTATAAAGAATGGCTCTGGCCATCCCCAGCTAGGTCCCACCTGTGGTGTTCGAGCTTTCTGGGAACACAATGCCTGGCAGAGTTGAGAGCAGATGCATGCCATGAGTATTGCACCCACATGTAACTTGCCATGCTATTAACATGCTATTAATTGTCATGCTGCAGCCAAGCAGCAGCCAAAGGAAGAGGAAGCAGGAGTTAGCAGCTGAGGCAAGATGCAATGGAGATCAGCATGTATGACAGGCTTCTCCCTTTTGTCAACTCCTTCTGGGTTCTAGGATACCTCTGCCCCACAGCACTTCCACTCTGGACTGTTAGGTCTGATATCCAGACTTGACTCTTTCCACAAACATGGAACACCACCTTCTGGGTACCAGGCACTGTTCTAGGCTCTGGGGATTCAGTAGCAAACATGGCAGCTTGCTCTATGGTCAAGATGGGGAAGAAGGCAACACACAACAACAATGTTATATAACATCAGGTAGTGAAACTGCTATGAAGAAAATAAACCTGGGGGATGGGACACAGTGACAGGACAGCACCTTGGCACAGCTTAGGTGGATAGGGGAGGCCTCTCTAAGGAGATCTCTGAGCAGAGACCTGAATGAAGAGAAGGAGCACAGGGCTGGGGGGAGAACATTCCAGACAGAGGGAAAGCAAGCACAAAGTCCCTCACGAAAGGATGGGCTTGGTGTGTTTGCAGAACAGACAGAAGGCACTTATGGCTGGAGTCTAGTAAGCAGGGGTAGAGAGGTAAGAGAGGCTGCAACCTGTAGGACCTAGTGGATAGGGAAAGGAGTTGGGATTTTATTCTTAGTGTGAAGCTTTAGACATCTGTAAGAGGAGTGGATCTGTATTTTTTTAAGAAATGACCCTGGCTTATGTGTAGAAAATCTATGGTGGAAGAACATGAGTGAAGCAGAAAAACAAACGAACAAATAAAGAGGCGATTGCAGTAACCCAAGTGAGCCTGGACCAGGGTGGAAGGAATGGAGAGAGAAAGAGAAGGATGGAGATAATTTCACACTCACAGAAAAGTTGCAAGGATAGAACAAAAATTTCCCCAAACCTTTTATCCAGATGGTTAGCTATATATTTTGGAAATAAAGTTGAGCTGGACTTGCTGATGGGCTATGTATGAGGGGTGAGGAAAAGAGAGAAATCTAAGCCCACTCTCCGGAATTGAGATGTGGGGGGGCAGAAATCAAGTTACACACCATCAAGTACCAGTTAATGAAGCTGAGGTGCTGAGTGAAGTAAGCTCTTCAGGAACACAAAGCAGATTTGAGGAGGGGCCAGGGTGTGAGCTCAGATCTGCTAATTTGCAAGTTTTGATCAAGGGTGAAACTGCTGTCATTTTAGCCAATACTTCACCTTTGTAAAATGTCAGACAGATGACGTGGGGAGGGAGGGAAAATGGGCCTTGACTCTCTGTTCTCAGGCTCCCTCTTATCCTTACAGGGAAAGGAAGATGCACTTAGACCTATTTTATTGAAGCCGCCCAGACATTTGCTCAGTTTCTCCATCTTTTAAATGCTTTTAGTTATCTGTCTGTTGGGGCTGAGAATGGGAGTAAGAAGAACATGTCCTTCATTTAAAAGGGCTTTAAAAGCCATTCCTACCCCAACTACCCACACTCCCAAATGTCTTCCTGTTGACACAGTGCCTGAGATTCCCTCCTTTAGAATCATCCCTTTGAGTGACAAGCAGAGGTCAGAAAATGCTCAATAGCAGCTGACCATGCTGCATTCATTCATTCATTCATTCATTCACAATGTGCCAAACCATTATAAACACAGGGTACTGGAACCAAGACATTATCACTTCCCCACCACAGGCATCATAGTATCCTGGAAAGAACGTGCTTTGCAGTCAAACAGAGCACTTTAGGTACTGGCTCCATTGTTTTTTTTGGCTATGTGATATTCAGCGAGTCATCTACATCCTCAGGGTTTTGGTTTCTTCATCTGCAAAATGGGAACTGTGGCAGTTTAAAGCATGGCTGTGAATCCTGTTATACTCTCCCATCAACAGATGGGGTCTATCTCTCCTTGCCTTGAATCTGGGCAGATTTATAATTGCTTCAATCAATAAAATCTGGTGGAAATGATGCTATGTGACTTCTGAGGCCACAAAAGGCCATGAAGCTTGCTCCTTGTTCTCTGGAACTCTGAGTCACCATGGGGGTCGGGGGGAGCCATGTGCACCCCACCCTCCCTGCAGCAATCCCAGCTGAGCCCGGCCTGCCAGCCCCTCAGCACATGTGCAGGGCTGGTGAGTGGAGAAGCCACCTTGGAAATGGGTCCCCCAACCCCAGCTGTTCTAGCCCCAGCACTCAACTCTAACCAGAGACAGGATATGCCCACCATGCCCTGTCCAAATTCCTGACTCACAGCGTCTATGGGCATAATGAAATGCTGTTTTACACCAAGTTTTGGGACGGTTTGTTACATAACCATAGATAACCAGAACACAATCAATACTACATTTCTTAGTATCACCGTGCATATGAAACTTCTAGCCCATATTAATTAGGGCCCCAATAAAGAGCTCCCCTTTTCAAAAGAAAGATCCTCACTGTCTAGTGGTAGAAGCAGTTGTGTCAACTAATAACTAACTACACTGGGTAAACATCTTAATAGATACGAAAACAAAGTTCTAAGAAAATCAACCACAGAACTATTTAATTTTGCTAGAGTTTGGTGCTGTAGGAAAGACTTCAAAAGGAGGAGAGGTTTAAATCAGGCCTTGAAAGACTGGCAGGCCATTTTGTGTATACTAGTCAGACAAAATGGGAGAGGATATTCCACAGAGAGGCAACAACTTGAGGTTGGCAGCCCCTGTTGAAGTTGTTTCCTTGCTCCCTCCTGTGATCCTTTTCGGGCTCATCTAAACAGAGCTGCAGAGTGAGTCCTTTAAAGTGTGAGTCAGGTCATGCCATCATGGCTCCCACCCTGCTCAGAATAAAAGCAACATCCCAACAGGGGCCACAGGCACAGTCACCGTATAATTGATCATCCAAACTGGGGCAGTTTAGGAGCGAACAGGGGCACACTTAGTAATACAGGAGTACTTCAAGACAGTCCAGGGCAGCAGGGACATATGGTCAACCTCGATCACATCTCCTACTGCTCCCCACTTCCCCTGTACCTGCTCACCCCAGTCCAGCCATGCCAGCTTTCCTGATGATTCTTGAATACACTTGGCATATCTGCACCTGCTGGGCCCTCTGCCTAGGATGTTCTTCCCTGATGGCCACACGTCCTTCAAGTCTTCACTCAGATGTCACTTTCTTAGTAAGGCCCTCCCTGGCTACTGTCTTTAAAATGGACTTTTTCAATAGCCTTCTTCTGTTCCCTGCTTTTACTTCATAATGCTCATCACCTTCTAATATACAACATAACTTAAAAATTTATTTGTCTCCTCTCACTCAATGGTAATTTTCATAAAGGCAAGGATTTTTTACTGTTTTATTTGCTGCTGTGTCCCTAAATGTCTAGAACAGTGCCTGATACATAGTAGGTGCTCAGTAAATATATGGTGAAAGAATTCCTAAGCAAAAGTAGGTAACTGATCTCAATGAATTTAGTTTAGCAAGAAACAGCTGAGGCAGGCCAGTCTGAGTGTACTAAAGAATGTCTTGCATGAAGCATTTTTTTAAGTTTGTAGCTTTTGAAAGCAACTGAAAGCCATGACTGAAACAAAATGTATGGCCCATGTTCAGCACAATTTTCTGTTATGAACTTTCCCTCCACATCTCTTGGTATCATAAATTATTATAGCTGGAAGAAATCAGCTCTAAAATTCTATGATTCTAAGTGAAAAGCTCTATTATACCTAAAAAAAACAGTGAAGTGATATTGTTCTAGATAATAAAAAAAACTGGAGGTCAGGGTAATAAGGGGAAACTGAGGATGTTGGCAATTTATGAGTCAATTTCTTGGGTTGGCAGAATATTGGGATTTCTCCCAATTGCTGGGGGATATTTCAGTCCTGCCTCTAGCTTCTGGAATTACACTTCTTCCATTTCTTTAGCTCTCCACTAAAGTCTGAAGATTCTGGTAGATAAATTGTCAGCAGTCCTTCCCATTTCTGAGGCATTAAGTTTAAAACCTGTTAAGGTTTCTCATATATTAAAAATAAAACTTCTATTAACTTTTCCCCTGTCAGTGCTATCAGAGTTAAATTAATTTTCGAACACTCCAGTAAAGCACCAGAAGAGAAGTCTGTCCCCAGAGCTGCCCCACCTTGGCCACTGCTTAGTCAGGGAGGCCGGGCCCACCAGCTGCCCACCTCCAACCCCCCCCCCCCCCAGCATTTGGATGTGCTGGGAGGGGCTCAATTCCCACATGCACCACTCCTGGGAGAATAATAGGTGGCAGAATCCCAGGTTACAGTGGATGGGCCATGCACAGGTGATCTGCTAAGCAGGCCATGGAAGCATGGCCCAGTGTTAGACCACCAGAACAGCCACCAAATCAGCCTGCCTAAGTTTTCACTGATTTGGACATGTGGCCTCAGCGTTCCTCAAGACTCCATGTAAATCACCCTCTGTGACCAAGGAAACAGCTTCATTTTATTTTTGAAGCTGAACATATGGTGTGTGAGAGCATGGGCTTTAAAACCAGATATATAGTTGGACCTGTTTTTGTCACTTGAAAGCTCTAAGACGTTAAGCAGAAAAATGTAGAAAGAAAGTAAAGAGCTACTATTGATTGAACACTTACTTTATCTTGGGCACTGAGCAAAGATATAGAGACACATTTTTCTCATTCAGTTCTCCCTTGTACAGTAGATATTATGTCCCCACTTTTCAGATGAAGAAACTAAGGTCCAGAGATCACAACTGACTTAATAAAAGTAATGGTAAAGGGTAAATGACAGAGTTCTTATTTGAACACAGGTCTGTCCGATCTAATGCCAGTGCTTTTAACTTCAACAGCAGCCGACCATGCTGCATTCATTCATTCATTCATTCAAAATGTGCCAAACCATTATAAACACAGGGTGCTAGAACTAAGACATTATCACTTCCCCACCACAAGCATCATAGTATCACGGAAAGAACATCTGCTTTGCAGTCAAACGGAGCATTTTGAGTACAGGCTCCATTGTGTTGTTTAGCTATGTGATATTCAGCAAGTTACCTACGTCCTCAGAGTTTTGGTTTCTTCATCTGCAAAATGGGAACCATGGCAGTTTAAAGCATGGCTGTGAATCCTGTTATACTCTACCATCAACAGAAGGCGTCTATGTCTCCTCCCCTTGAGAAGACTCTCTGAACCTCAGTTTTCATCTTGAAATGGAGAAATAGTCCATACTTCACAGACTTGCTGTGTAGAATATATGAGATAATGTATGTAAAGTTATTAGCATAGAGACTGACACAGAGCTCAATAAAGGTTAGCTATTGTTGTAATATTATAGTGAATAAAATGCCCTCTTTCTTGAGAGGGCAGAGAAGATCTTTATGTTCAAATTAATTTCTCATCTATTGCATGCACAATTTTGCTATGTATTTTGAGAAGAAAATGATAACAAAACAGATTCATTCTTCATCAATACATTCATTTGTTCAATATTTATTTAAAGGGTATGGAGTTTAAGAAGGACAAGGCATGCACCTGCCCTCAAGTAACTTACACTCTAATTGTGTGATCAAATACGCATTCAGATAAAATAAATAATAATTAAGGCAGTAAATGAGCCAAGCCACATGAGAAGGGTTTGCAGACCGCACCCACCATGGGCCAGAAGTGTGGAACTCAGCTTGAGCAGAGCTCTAAAGCAAGCAGGAGTCAGCTTTTAGCAGATAAGAATCTTAAGAACACCTTATCCCCAAATCAAGAAAGTACATCGGGCACCAGCAGGTGGGCAGTCTCTCAGAACTGGAGCTTTCATTTTGCGACCACTATTCTGAGGTATACAGAATTGGACAGGAATCCACAGCACTCGTTTTATGGCAGTCTAGACTTGGAATAAGAGCAAAGAATCTTCTTTCAAAAGAAAAATACCCTATTCCTTAATGGAAATTCCTTTGAATACAAAGATTACATTGTTGCACTCTACCATAATACACAACCACCACCATCACTACCACCACCACCATCACTGGCTTCATGATCATCACCAACTCCACCACCTCCCCACCACCATCATCACCTCCACCATCAACATTACAACCACCACCACCACAATAACCTCCACCACCACCACCACCATTAGTACCACCTCACCATGCTACCTCCCCCATCATCAACACTGCCATTAGCAGCACCATCTTTACTAGACATAACTTCTACGTCTACGAAAGTGAGTAGTCTTCATTTTAAGGCTTAACTGAGTCTAAATTGGGTAAGAGTTTTACTTCTTCTGTACCGCACTGTGAGGCCAACTGAGAGCTGGTCTTGACCCCAAACAGACCTGTTGAGAACAACTTCCCCACCTTGTGATAATTTGATAAAGCTGATGTTACCAAAAAAATTACCTGCCTTACTCCAAGCCAAGGTTCCCACCTCTTTCAAATTTCAAGCATGCCTGGAGAGCTGAAGAGAGCTCTAGTTATTCACTATTCCAGGAGGTGGTGGTGGGGGTGGTGGCCATGGAGAAGGGAGCTTAGGAAGCCTGGCAGACAGGGGCTGTTTTTCTCCCACTCAGAGCAGCCCACTCCCTTCAGGCAATAGACAGCTCTGACTTCAAACCCTAGCCAGGGATACTGCTGCATGAGTAATGTTCGGAAAGATTCTATAAATGGTTTCTTTCATCTCCTGTTGAAATGAAAGAATGAGAGAGAGAGAGAGTAGAAATGAATTGTATTCCTACTGCAGAGAGTTCATTTGATAAATAATATATAGAGAGTTTGCAGTAATAACTGCTCTTTTCCGTTTCAGCATGTGCGGGTGAGTTCTGACATATATTCTCTGTATTTCTAACAGACGGTGAATGACTGGTGCCTGGATTGGCATTATGAAAGGCAAGGCAGACTGTTAACATTTGCCGTGGTGTCAGAAAGGTTAATCTGGTTTTTCCCTTGAGCTGGGGGCAGGGCGCCTTTGCCTTTCAGTGGAGATGTAGGAGGGGAGGCAGGAGACAGATGGAGGGTTTGTCTGCCTGGGCTTCTAGGGAATGGGCAGCAAGACAGTGACATGTGCCACCAACGTGGAGAGACCAGGTCTCAGGCAGGCAGGGAAAGGTGTACCTTGAGGGTCTTGGTCTCTGCTGCCTTCTGCTAACTTCTTTCTCCTTAGCCTCAAGGCAAGTCAAAGAGATCCACTGGGTGCTGGAAAGAGTGCAGAGATATGCACCCAGGCTTTTTTTTTTTTTATTAAATTCAGTTTTATTGAAATACATTCACACACCATACAATCATCCATGGTATACAATCCACTGTCCACAGTATGATAACATAGTTATGCGTTCATCACCACAATCTATCTCTGAACATTTTCCTTACATCAGAAAGAACCAGAACAAGAATAAAACATAAAAGTGAAAAAAGAACACCCAAATCATCCCCCCATCCCACCCCATTTGTCCTTTAGTTTTTATCCCCATTTTTCTCCTCATCCATACACTAGATAAAGGGGGTGTGACCCACAAGGTCTTCACAATCACACTGTCACCCCTTGTAATCTACATTATTATATAATTGTCTTCAGGAGTCCAGACTGCTGGGTTGGAGTTTGGTAGTTTCAGGTATTTACTTCTAGCTATTCCAATACATTAAAACCTAAGAGGTGTTATCTATATAGTGCATAAGAATGTCCACCAGAGTGACCTCTTGACTCCATTTGGAATCTCTCAGCCACTGAAACTATTTCGTCTCATTTTGCATCCCCCTTTTGGTCAAGAAGATACTCTCAGTCCCACGATGCCGGGTCCACATGCATCCCCGGGAGTCATACTCTGCGTTGCCAGGGAGATTTACACCCCTGCACCCAGGCTTTTTTCAGGAACTCTTCCCAGGACCATGGGAGGTCCCTTTGCTCCCACCAGGAAGGAAGAGGCATCAGGACATTGGGTAACTTGTCTGATTCTTTATAGTTCTCCCTCCAGGAGACAAACACTGGACTCAAATATTAGAAATATTAGAAATTTGATCATCATCTATTAGTTTCCATTTTGCCCCTAAAATAGAAAGAACTAGTGCTCCTTTAGTGGTTTTTTTTTTGGCTTACAATGTATCGTTATACATGTTACCTCATTTGATCCTCACAATAATGCAGACAGAATTGTTATTCCATTTTACAGACAAGGAAACTGAGGTTCGAAAGGCTCTGATCTGGTTTGCTAATGCTGCTGGAATGCAAAACACCAGAAATGGATTGGCTTTTATAAAGGGGATTTATTTCATTACAAAGTTACAGTCTTAAGGCCATAAAGTGTCCAAGGTAATGCATCGACAATCAGGTACCTTCACTGGAGGATGGCCAATGGTGTCCGGAAAACCTCTGTTAGCTGGGAAGGCGAGTGGCTGGCATCTGCTCCAAAGTTCTGGTTCCAAAATGGCTGTCTCCCAGGATGTTCCTCTGTAGGCTGCAGTTCCTCAAAAATGTCACTCTTAGTTGCTCTTGGGGTGTTTGTCCTCTCTTAGCTTCTCTGGAGCAAGGAACTGCTTTCAATGGCCGTCTTCAAACTGTCTCTCATCTGCAGCTACCTTCTCAGCTTCTGTGCATTCTTCAAAGTGTCCCTCTTGGCTGTAGCAAGCTCACTCCTTCTGTCTGAGCTTATATAGTGCTCCAGCAAACTAACCAAGGCCCAGGCTGGATGGGTGGGGCCAAACCTCCATGGAAATTATCCAATCAGACTTATCACCCACAGTTGAGTGGGGCACATTTCCATGGAAACAACCTAATCCAAACATTCCAACTTAATCCTCAATAACATGTCTGCACCCACAAGATTGCATCAAAGAACATGGCTTTTTCTGGGGGACATAATACATACAAACCAGTACAGGCTTGGAACTTGTCAACAATGGCAAAGGGTTAAGAGGTAAAATTTACACAAAATATGCCTGAGTTGTTTTCTGACTCAAATTTAGTGCTCTTACTACTTAACGTTGCCTGTCTAGAGCCACTTCTGCAGCTGCATTGTTACTGTGTATGTGGGTGTGTGTGGTGGGGGTGCACGCAGATACACACACATACACACCTGTACACAGGCACACGTGTGCATACATGTGCACACACACATGCATGCAGAAAATGACTGAAGCCAGAAGGATATTCCCAGTAGGGGAGGGTTTTCTGCTATTCAGCTTGTTTTCTGTCACTTCAATGAAAAATCAACAAGGCCTCATGAATTACTCTGGTTCCAGATGGAAAGGCGGATCAGCTCTGGAGCCCAGGAAAATGACTTCCACTCTGCAGGGGTCTGCATTTCTGGACAGTCATGATCCACAGCCTCTTTTAGCCACCGACCTCCAGTTGGGGTTCATAGCAGTCAGTGGCTACAATTTGCTGGGACTAAGATTTATAACACTTAGTGTCCATGAAGATGTAGTTTACCTCACAGGAAGGACAACTTTTGCTCCCAAAAAAATGTTTTACAACCCCTGGCTCACCTTATAATTTAAGTAATCATTCTGAGAGGTGAGCAGATGTCTAAAATTTTAAATATTAGATTCACTTCCCCCAAAGATTAGATAACATGAATGCCAGAGCTGAATTAAGGTTTTATCAAGGTCCTTTTCTTGATTCTCTACTTAAATAACCTACAAGGAACTTTTCATGAAATAACAGAAAATGAGTTTTCTACATTTATGTTATATTTTCTTTCCCACACCCCTCTTCATTCCATCTTTTACTTTGATTTCTTTCTAACCATCTCTTGGGAAATCTTACTTCTTCCTGTTTTCAGGTGTTTACTGCTTCTGCTCATGCCTTTCTTCCCCTATAAATATTTAGTTTTCTTTTCAATGAGACCTTTCCTTTTACCTCTATGAATTCTTAATGGTTTCTATGTGATTGTCCCTTACTTCTGCCAATTATTTTGTTTTTTCACACTCATGCCCTGGAGCCCTTTCTCATCCCTGCCTTTGCTTCTCCAACTCCGCCCTTTGCATGGAGGTGTTCTAAGTGAACTGAGCACTTTGGGATTGAGGTGAGCACAGGTTGGACTCTAGCTCCAACGCATGAATAGCAGTGTGACTAAGCAAGCCACTTTCACTGCTCCCAGAGCCTTTGGCTTTTGGATATGAAAGAGAGAAGTAACAGTATCTACAACATGGAGCAGGTTGTTTTGTTTTTTTTTTTTGAGAGTTAAAGGAGATCCTGTGCAAAATCACTTGTCTCAGCACCTAACATACAATAAGCATCCACAGAATGCCTAGTTGCCCTCATTGTTTTCTCTTTTGACTGTTAGGAAAAGGACTCCCAGTTCTTTGCCGATTCATTAACTTACCTGGATTAGGTTCCATGGGTTAATCAGGCCACATAAAGAGAGAAATATCCCTAACTGGGATAGATCATCAATGAGATGGGATGATTTGATGCCAACTCTGATGAGAACCAAGAAGTGACTTAAACAATGAAAGAAATTATAGGGCTGAAATGAGTCAAAGGATCAGTCTCCTTGTGCTCTGTGTGTGTTGTGTAAATGATTTAATAAATGGTGAAGAAGAAACATCAAAATGTTCTCCTTGGTTCAAATAAGCTGTCACAGCCTACGAGATAAAGATGTACTCATCTGGGCAAGTCAGTTTCTAGATACACACCATCATTATGCACAATTTAATAATATACACAGGCATTCTCCTGAGTTCTCATTTGGCAGCAGCCAACACTCCAAAGGCTGATCTTGCTAATTTTGTGTATTTGGATTCTGCAGTAAAAGAAACAGTCTCAATATTTGGGTTCATGGGAACCAATTCTGGAATTATAATGACGATTAGGACGTGAACGTCCTTGGTGCTTTAGTTAATTTATACTGGCAGGGTGAATTTGATGATTTGCAAATAATACCAGCTCCACCAATGACAATGACACCTCATCACACAAAAAAAATAGCAACAGAAACAAGACAGGGCAGCTGGCCAGAGAACATGAGCAATGGTTGAAAGAGTTGTAGAGGAGTCAAACATTTGCATCCTGGAGTGGTGGAGTTTGCCAATAAGATGATTTTTATCCTTTTGATACAGTGATAGACCATGTTTTAGAAATTGTTTCTGTAGAAGAGTGTTATTGGACTTTTATTAGGGGAGGAAACAGACTATCAGTAACTTTCTAGAAGTCAGGGGAAATGGGCAGTTTTCTTTGAATCATACTGGAGAAGCTCTGCCCTAAAAAGTTCTGTATCTTTTTACCTACATGAAGGCTGGGATCCAAAGCAAGAGTCCTGGAGACAGCAGGTGATTTTTGGTAGGATTTTGCTGGGTTCACTTATGCCATGTACTTGAAGACTTGAACAGAAGTGCCAGTTTTCTGATTCCTCTCTGTTATCCAGAGATTTTAGCCCTTTCCTGGTTTTACTTCATAAAACACTGTTACACATGCTATTGCCACCAGCCTCAGTATTTCTTCTCCTACCATCCTTTCAATGTACATACCTACTAAAGCCAAAAGCATGGACAAAGCCAGTTTATTTTGCAGCTCAGTGGTGTCATCAATAATAAGGTTATGTTTGTCTTCTTGCACTGACATCCTCAGCACACTGGTTTTTGTTCTCAACCTGGTCTCCTCCTGATCCCAAAATAGTTGCCATTGCCCCAGTTATCACATCCTTAACCAAAGTTGGGAAGTGGGGTAAGATAGACTTTCCCTTTCTTGCATCTCTTTTTAAAATTGAGAACTTTCCTTGATGCTGCCTCACAGCTCATAGGCCAGAATTGTGCCATGTGCCCATTTCCATGACAAATACTTGCAAGGGAAAAAGGAGTTACCATCACTGGTTTAGATTAATCAAGATTACCCTCTTGTTACTAGGGGTTGGAGTGGGATCAGCCTTCTCCTAAACTGATCACTATTAGATAATTGAAGCAAATTGAAATTCTGTTGCAAAGAAATGAGGGAAGTCTGGGTAGATAACCACAGAACATGATTTCCAGTGGAGCTGGTAATGTAGACAGGAATCTATAAAGCAGAGGAGTGACACAGAGTGAGGTTATTTTCTTCTCCTGTCTGACATGACTCAGGGTTCTGAATCGGAAGCACTGGAGGGCTGTCAAAAAGAATGTGTAGTTATCACATAGACTGGTTAATTCTGAATAGTTGGTCACTTGATCCTCACATGACTAATCACTTCCCTCAAAAGATCTAAGCCACAAATCTCTTTTCCTAATACTTGCTAGAAGGCCTTGAACTCAAAGGGGAATAATCAAGGAAAAGAATTATTTGATAATGATACAAATCCCAACTGCATTGAACTCAGCCCTTCTGAATGAGAAGCAGATCCTTTTTGCCCACCAGGTTAAATAGACATGGGTTAACCTTTGTCCCGGGAATCTCAGGGCGTCAGGCTTCAGAAATCCAATATCCAGATTAAAGTATTGAGTAAAATGTGAACAATCCTGGGGAAGAGCAAGAAGCCCATTAATAAGCATTATAGATAGTACGAAGCTAGGAGACACTGCAAGCTCTAAGGAAGAAAAGAAATTTGCCAAAGCGACTAGAAGGAGTGAAGAGCCCAGGGCTAACAACGAGAAGGTCAGGAGTTACTGGGAAAGATGCACACCTCCATCATAATTCTGCCCAGAACACAGGCGTTCAAGCACCTGGGCAGTTGCTAGATTGCACCCCGGACTATTCCTTAGCAAGGGCTGAACAAATGCTATAAACAGAAAGGATGTAAGTGAACAGCATTTCACGTGAGCTGAGGTCATTTTCTCGAACAGGAAAAGCAACCCTTTAGGGACCTTCCACTGTCATATCGCATTAACAGTAGCCAGAAAATGCTCATTATAATAGATAACTTTTTTTTCATTGTCTTCTACCCTATCAGTTGGCTTTATTTATTTATTTCCCCACTCTAATACCATGGAAAGGGCACTGAAAATGAAGACAATTATTCAAATGCAGGGCTTGAGAAATCCAGCCACCAATTTGCTGCTGGAGATGTGGGCTTTGCCACCTGGGGTACAGAGGGAAGAGGACCATTAGCCTTGGCAGGCTGTTTTGTCCATAGATAAGTGGACACAGAGTCTGGGTAGGCCCCTAAAGCCAGGACACAGATTAGGTTATTTGCTTCTGAGCTTTCACAGACTGGAGAAACACCAATATGCTTCAGGTCTATTTGCCAAGTGGCAGCTGGCACCATGGAGCGATGAGTAGGAGCCGTGCTGGCCCTCAGGGGAGGTTCTATAACATGCAGCTGTTAAAAGCTCAGCTGGCCTTCATTCAAATCTCAGTTCCACTACTTACGTATTGTAAGATCACCGAAAAGGTTCTTTACTTCTTTTAGCCTCAGTTTCTTGAACTATTAAATGGGGATAATAATACTGCTGAGGCTCTTAGTTTGGGAAGGTTAAAATAAACAACCCATGTAAGTGTTTTAGCTCAGTGTCTGGCATATTGTAAGTGCTCAACAAATGCCAGCTATTATTATGTACCTGTCAGTGACGCAAAATGAGATGACAACAAAAGCATAAGTGGCCTTATGGGATTTTTTTTTTTTATGAGATCTTTGAAAAGTAAGCAGTTGCTCACTTTTCCCCTTAGAGTCAGTGCAGGCTACTTCCCAGCCTCTGCACTGCTGCAGGTTCATCTCTGTTTTGTTTACTAAGGTCAATCTTCCAATGCCTGACACAGTAGGGGCTCCAGAAATATACATATATTGAGGGAGATAGAAGAGAGAGAATGGAGGGAAGAAGCATCTAAGAGCTCTGCCTCTTCCTTGCTCTGGTGCAGGCTTGCCCACTGCCCCAGGCTGACCACTGAAGCCAGCACTGAGCTGGATGCTCAGTGTGGCAAACTGTCCATATCCATGCTGCCTCTGGTCCCTTAATCCCCACCTCAGAGGCAGACCTTCTGGTTGATACAACCATTGGCAGGGCTCCATAGTGGTATGGGCTCCATTCTCACTTAGTCCTCACCTTTTCATACCCCAGCCCTGTTTTACCAGCTTGGACTCTGGCTATGCAAACTTGACTTCAATCCTATTTCTGATCCTTTGAAGTTCTGTGCAGAAGTGGCCTTTCCACTTTCTTCTACCAGAGAGCTATCATTTTTTGGGCCCCTACCTGCCAAATATAGGCACCACAATAGACACTTTATTACATACTTCTCCTTTAATCCTCAAAACAATCCTATGGGGCTTCCCGTCAATGAAGATGGCAGCATATGACACTCCAGGATGCTATTCTCCCACAGAACTTTGGACAACTAGTGAAAACCAGTAAAGCCATATTCCTCAAAACTCCAGACAACAGTTGCAGAGTTGCAGTAACTGGTGAATACTCAATAAGAAAATGCAATAAAAAAAAAATGGTGGTAGAAGCTTATGGCACACCTGCTGGCCCCTCCCCCAGCCTCACTCCAATGTGATGTGGAGCCAGCCTGCATTTACACTGTGGGTCCCTGGACCTGTTTCAGAGGGAGCAGAGTAACACCTATGCACATACTGGGGTGCCTTTAGGTCCATGCCAATCTATGGGGTGCCCTCCCAGCCCTTGCCCTGCAGGCAGAAGCAGCTTGCAAACAGCTAAAACAGTATAACAAACAACTGAACCAAAGCAGCCTGGGGCAAAGGATTGCTGATTTTAGTTTAGAAGCATACAACAGAGCACCTAGGAGGGAGAAATCTATTTCATAGGGAGTATGGGGGCATTTAGATTCCTGTAAACATGGGAATTCCTAAGGTCACAAACAAGCACAAGCCCAGGGCATGATGCAGGCTCAGAAAAGATGGAGAGAAACTTGCACTTTACTTTTGCCTTGGGCTAATCTCCTTGATAGGAGGATTAAACTCTGAAGAAGAGCACCAGCCAATGCAGAGCCAATTTGCAAAGAATGTGAAAGGTGTCTGCTGCCTTAGTTTATTTTTTGTTAGCTCCTTGTACTCAAAGAAATCTTGGTCCTATCACTAGCTGGACACAGCCTTAAGGAACAGATAGCTCAGGGACTACATCCCAGAGTTAACACATCAAATATTAAAATATACAGTGTTTAACAAAAGATTACAAAATAAATAAAGACACAGGAAATGATGGCCCATCCAAAGGATCAAGTGAAAAATTCAGAAACTATCACTGAAGAAGACCAGATGTTGGGCACTCCAGGCAAAGACTTCACAAGATGATTTTCAGTATGTTAAAGGAGATAAAGGAAAACACAATGAAAGGACTAAACTGTATCAGGAAAATGATAAATGAACAATTTGAAAATTTTAATAAAAAGATAAGAATTAAGGAACCAAACAGAAATGCTAAAGTTGAAGAACACAATAACTGAAATGAAAAATTTCCTAGAGTGTTTCAACAGCAAATGGGAGCTGGCAGAAGGTAAGATCAGTGAACTCAAAAGAAAAGACAATTGAAATGATTTAGGCTGAGAGTCAGGAAGAAAAAAAAGAATGAAAAAAAGTGAAAAAGCCTAGGTTACCTGTGGGACACCATCAAGCATATCAATACATGCATTATGGTAGTCCCAGAAGGTGAAGAAAGAAAGGAGCAGAAGAAATATTCAAAGAAATAATAGCAGAAAACTTCCCCAATTTAATGAAAGACACGAATATACACATTTAAGAATCTCAAAAAAATCCCCAAAAGGATAAACGCAAAAAGAGCTATGCCCAGACACATAGTAGCCAAACTACTGAATGCCAAGGACGAGAAGAGAATTCTGGAAGCTGAAAGAGAAAAGTAACATGTATGTACAAGAAGGCTCCAATAAGAATAAGTCCAATTTCTCATCAGAAACCATGAGGGCAAGAAGGCAGTGGAACAAAATATTGCTGAGAGATAACAATTTCCAAACAAGAATTTTAAGTCTGGTGAAGATTAGGGAGAAATTAAGACATTCCCAGATAACAAAAGCCGAAGGACTTCATCACCACTAGACCCGACCAACAAGCAATGTTAAAGAGAGTTCTTCAGATTGAAAGGAAAGGACACAAAACAGTGGATTAAAGTGGCATAAAGAAATACAGACCTCTGGTAAAGGTAGCTATTCCAGTTTGCTAATGCTGCCAGAATGTAAAATACCAGAAATGGACTGGCTTTTATAAAGGGGATTTACTAGGTTACAAAGTTACAGTTCTAAGGCCATAAAAGGGTTCAAACTAAGGCATCAACAAGAGACTAGCTTCAATGAATAAAGGCTTATGGCATCTGGAACACTTCTGTCAGCTGGGAAGGCATGTGGCTGGTATCTGCTGGTCCTTTGCTCATGGGTTGCATTTCAAAATGGCTTTCTCCAAAATGTCTCTGGACTTCTATCTCTCTTAGCTTCTCTTAGCTGTCTGCTTGGTTCTCCTGGGGTGTTTCTCTTTAAGTGTCTGGGAGTCCTCTCTTAGCTTCTCTGGTGCAAACCCAGGCTTCATCTCTTAGCTTACCATCTTCAAACTTCTTTTTGTCTGCATCTCCAAGCATCTGGGTCTGTGTCGGCTCCTTCAGTTTCTGTGTGTCCTGGCTTAACATACCCTGGGGTATTTTCATCTATGTGCTCCCTGTGTGAGCTCTCTTTAAAAGACTACAGGAAAGGATTAGACCCACCTAGAATTGGGTGGGTCACATCTGCATGGAAATAATTCAGTCAAAAGGTCCCATCCACAATTCGGTCTAATTTGGTATAGGAACAGTGTTTGTGTATGCTATTGAAATTAAGTTAGTATCAAATCAAATGGGATTGTAATAAATTTAGGATTTAAATTTAAGCCCCATGCTGACCACAAAGAAAATATCTGAAAAATTTATACTGAAAGAAATGAGAAGGGAATCAAAATGATATATTTAAAAATGTATATATGTAAAAGAAGTCCTTAAGGTAAGACTTGAGAGACAAAAAAGACATAAGAATTACAAAGAACAAATAGCAAAAGGACAGAAGTCCTGTTTTGCCAGTGGTTACTTTAAATGTAAATGGATTAAACACTCCACTCAAAGGCAGATACTGACATAATGGATAAAAAAGCATGACACAAAAATATGCTGTTTACAAGAGACTCACCTTAAACTTCCAGAGACACAGGTAGGTTGAGAGTGAAAGGATGAAAAAGAGATATATATATATATATACCATGTAAATAGTAAAGAAAAAAGAGCTGGAGTAATTATAGTAATATCAGGTAAAATAGACTTTAAGTCAAAAACTGTTTTAAGGGACAAAGAAGGTCACTATATATTGATAAAGGGGTCAATTTAACAAGAAGACATAACAATTATGAATGTATATGCACCCAATGGTAGCATTCCAAAATATATTATACAAATTTTGACAGATTTGAAGGGAGAAATAGAAGAGTCTACTTTAATGGTGGGAGACTTCAATGCAACAGTTTCAATAATGGATAGAACATCTTAACAGAAGAACAGTAAGGAAATGGAAGACTTGGTAACACCATAAACCAACTCTACCTAACAGAAATACAGAACACTTCACCCAGCAGCAGTAGAACACACATTCTTCTCTAGTGCAATGGATCAAACTCCAGGATAGACCATATATTAGGTCACAAAACAACTCTGAATAAATTTAAAAGTATTCGAATCATGCAATGTATCTTCTCTGACCAAAATGTGAATGGAGCTAGAAATCAATACAGAGGGAGATCTGGAAAATCCACAAATACTTGGAAATAACTAATGGGTCACTGAAGAAATCACAAAGGAAATTAGGAAATTAAAATAGAAACTCATCATACCAAAACTTATGGGATGCCATGAAGCAGGACTGAGAGGGAAATTTATAGCTCTAAATGCTTACATTAATAAAGACAAAAGATCTCAAATCAGATACCTAACTTCACAATTGGCGGATATAGGAAAAGAAGAACAAAGTAAACTCAAAATGACAGGAAAGATGGAAATTGCAAAGATTAATGAAATAGAAATAAAAGAACAATAGAATCAACAAACCCAAAACTTGATTCTTTGAAAGGATCAATAAATGAACAAGTCTTTGCTAGACTGACAAAGAAAAAAAGAAAGGATGCAAATAACTAAAATCAGAAATGAAAGGAGGGACATTATTACCAATCCCACAGGAAAAAAAAAATGTAATGAGACTAGTATGAACAACTGTACACTAACAAATTAAATAACCTAGATGAAATGGACAAATTCCTTAGAACCACTGACTCGAGAAGAAACAGAAGATCTCAACAGACCAAAAACAAGTAAAGGGGATTGATCAGTAACCAATAATATCCTACCAAAGAAAAGCCCAGGACCAGATGACTTCACTGATGAATTTTACCAAACATTTCAAGAAAAATTAGCACCAAAATCTGCTTAAACTCTTCCAAAAAATTTAAAAGACAGAACTTCTTAACCCATTCTACAAGACCAAAATCACCCTCATAACAAAGCCAAATAAAGATACCACAAGAAAAGAAAATTATAGGCCCGCATCCTTTATTAATATAGATGCAAAAATCCTTATCAAAATTCCAGCAAACCAAATCCAACAGCACACTGAAATAATATTGCAGCATGATCAAGTGGGATTTATCCCAAGTATGCATGGGTGGTTCAACATAATAAAATAAATTAATGTAATACACCACATTAATAGAATGATTGAAATAAAACACACATAATCATCTCAATTGACACAAATACATTTGACAATATTTAGCACCACTTCTTGATAAAAACACTTAGAAAATTAAAAATAGAAGGGATCTTCCTTAACATGATAAAGGGCATATATGAAAAACCCACAGCTAATATCATACTCAACGGAGAAAGACTTAAAGCTTTCTCTTTAAGATTAGGGACAAGACAAGGATGTTCACTATTGCCACTTTCATTCAACACTGTAATGAAGTTCTAACCAGAACAATTAGGCAAGAAAAAGAAATAAAAGTCATCCAAATTGGAAAGGTAGAAGTAAAACTTTCCCTATTTGCAGATGGCATATTCCTATATATAGAAAATACTGGAAAACACACACACACACACACACACACACACACACACACACACACACACAACAAAGCTATTAGAGCTAATAAATGAATTCAGCAAAGTGGCAAGGTAGAAGATTAACATGCAAAAATTAGTGTTTCTACATACTAGTAATGAACAATCTGAGAGGAAATTAAGAAAAATTTCCATTTACAATATCAACTAAAAGAATTAAATATCCAGGAATAAACTTAGTCAAAGATGTAAAGGCCTTGTATACAGAAAACTATAAAAATTGTTAAAAGAAATCAAAGGAAACCTAAATAAATGGAAGGACATTCCATGTTCATGGATTGAAAGACTAAATATTATGATGTCAATTCTACCCAAAGTGATTTATGGTATCAATGCAATGCCAAAAAAAATTTCCAATACCCTTTCTTTTGCAGAAAAGAAAAATCCAATCATCAAATTTAAATGGAAGGGTAAGTGATCCTGAATAGGCAAAATCATCTTGAAAATGAAGAATGAAGTTGGAGGACTCACATTTTCTGATTTTAAAACTTATTACAAAGCCACAACTATCAAATCATTGTGGAACTGGCACAAGAACAGACATATAGACCAATCAGATCAAATTGAGAGCTCAGAAATAAACTCTTAACACCTATGGCCAATTGATCTTTAACAAGGGTGTCAAGTCCAAGTGGTAAAAGAATAGTTTCTTCAAAAATGGTGCTGCAAGAATTGGATATCGATATGCACAGAATGAAGGTGGACCCCTACCTCACACCAGATACAAAAATTAACTCAAAATTTATCAAAGACCTGAATATAAAAACCCAAACTATAAAATTCCTAGAGGAAAACATAAGGAAGTATCTTCAGGAAAGCATGAGCAACAAAAGAAAAAAATAGTCAAATGAGACTTCTTCAAAATTAAAACTTTGGTGCATAAAAGGACTTTGTCATGAAATTCAAAGACAGCTTACAGTTTGGGAGGAAACATTTGGAAACCTCATATTTGAAAATATTCTAATATCCATAAGATATAAAGAAATTGCACAACTCAACAACAAAAAGACAAAAAACTCAAAGACTTGAATAGATGTTTCTCAAAGAAGATAGATAAATGGCCAATAAACACATGAAAAGATGCTCAACATTGACTTCCATTAGGGAAAAGCAAATAAAAACCACCATGAAATACCATTTCACACTCACTAGAATGGCTATATTTTAAAAACCAGGGAATAAAAAGTGCCAGAGAGATTGTGGAGAAGTAGGAACATTCATTCATTGTTGGTGGGAAGGTGAAATGGTGCAGCTGCTGTGGAAAACAGTTTGGTGGTTCCTCTGAAAGTTAAGCATGGAATTACCATATGACCTGGCAGTCCAACTTGTAGTTATATATGCAAAATAATAGAAAGCAGGGACTCAGATATTTTCCCCCTGGTGTTCACAGTCACATTATTCATAATGCTAATAAATGGAAGCAACCCAAGTGTTCATCAACAGATGAATGGGTAAACAAAATGTGGTTTACACATAAAAAGAAATATTGTTCAGCCATAAAAATGAATGAAGTTCTGATACATGTGACAACATGGATTAATCTTGAAGACATCATGTTGAGCGAAATAAGCCAGACACAAAAGGGCAAATATTGTGTGATCTTACTGATGTGAAATAATTTGAATAAGCAAATTCATAAGGTCATAAATTCTATGAAGAATACAGGTTACCAGGGGCTTTGTGGAAGTAGGGAATGAGAAGTTACCACTTAATTAATAGACAGTTTCGGTTTGGGGTGATAGAAAAGTTTTGGTGATGGATGATGGTGTTGGTAGCACAACTCCATTAATATAATAACATCACAGAATTATGTATTTGAATGTGGTTAAAAGGGGTAATTTTAGGTTGTGTGTGTGTGTATATAATAAAAAAATTTAAAAACCATAGGACTGTGCAACACTAACAGTGAACCCTAATGTAAACTTTGGACTATACTTAATGGTATAATTATAATAATAACTGTTTCCTTATTTGTAACAAAGGTATCATACTAATGCAAAATGTTAATTAACAGGAAAACTCTATTTTCTGCATGATTTTTTGTAAACCTACAGCATCTCTAACAAAAAAATTAAATTAAAACAACAATCCTGTGTATTAAATATTTACATATCCCATTTTATAGATGGAGAAACTAAGGCACAGAGAAGAGAAGTGGGTGGCTTAAGACCACACAGCTGGGAATCAAATCAGTCTCTGGTTTCAAAGCTCATGTTCTAGTTATTCTATTAGCTTCAGCTTTTCTTAACGGACAATAAGTTGACTCTCAGATCCCCTGCTGCCTCAAGACAAAACCCCTACCCTGGTTCTAGATCTGCGGAATCCAGTGTCCACTGCTGGTCACTTGGCTGCTGTCTCCTGAAGAGGAGATTTAGATGCTGGTGGCCCAGTCTTTCTAGGTATGGATGCTGAACTCCTGCCAGGGACTTACGTCCTTGCCCTGAATCTCTACCCAAATACTGGGCCTTGCCATCTATGACCATGTTTTCCTGCACTGACCAGGTGTCTTCCAGTTCCCTATCCAGCGACTCTCCTACTCTGATCTCTTAGGTCAGGAAGTCCTATTTCTTCTCTCAGATCCCTGATAACCACTGCTGTTCAGTCTTACCACCTAGCATGTCTGGCCTGTGGATAACCCACACAACCTATCAGATTGGACTTCTGGTGCTGTAACTGTATCTATGCATCAGCACTCATCCAGAATGTTCACTCCCAGCAGACACTAGCCTGTTTAGGAATCTGGGATCCCTATCCTACTGGGTCCTGTAGCACTGCGCAAGCATCCAAGCTTCACATTTAGGACTTGAAACAGGTCACAAACCTCCCTGGCCCCTGCTCTCTGGGGTCTGATTAAATTCCATATTTGGGTTGGCAGAGGAGGGATGACTGGGCTTTATTGGGATTCCAAGGCCTGACAAATGATTAATAGGCCTGGTATATTAGATTTGACCTGTCAGGGCAACATTAAATGTGATTTATGACTTAGTTTTAATTGAGATTTTACTGAATTATTATTCAATGCAGACAGTTGATCTGGACCTCTTATTCCTAATATCCTAGGAGTCCTTTGCTCAGAGCTGGGCGAATATGTTCTGCCCAAGGATGGTATCTGCTCTCTCCCAGTGAGGAGGGTAGACCAGAGGCAGCCTCTTGCTCTGCCTGCTCTCCCAGCAGCAGGGGTCAACCTTGGAGGAATGTTGACAGAGCAGCTTCCTGCCCTTTCTTTTTCCTTAACCCTTTAAACCCCAGTTCAAGTCACAAGTTACCCTGGTTTGCAAAATGAAACAATGAACTTGATGTTAAGGTGTAAATGACTTAATGGAGCATTTCCATTCTAAAAGAGGACAGAAGAACTAGCCAATACTTAACTCAGAGGCATGAGTTTTCTGACGGTGGTCTTTCAGCACTGTTTGAGGGGCTTGACCCCAGACACACATCGAGATAGTCATGAGTTTTGGAAGGTATGAGATGAAATGACATAGTGAGTCTTGAGTCAAGTTGACCCATGGGGCTTGAGACTGTAGCTGCAATGCTGACTTCTCCCTCAGGTCTGAGGGGACAGTGGGTGTGATGCCGGAAAGAGGACAAGAAAATATGTGGGAATTTTCTCCCTACCCTCACGAGGCTGCTCTCTGACCTACAAGTGGGAAAACTGGCTTAAACAGCATTTATTGAATTTTGAACTGCATTGGGCAAAGAAAATTACTCATTAATATATATAAAGCACTGCATTTCCCATAATTTAAATGCCAGTGGAAAATGAATTCATGCCTGCTTCATTGAGTATAGCTTGCCTTTAAAGTACTAACGTAAATGTGTCCTTAGGGAGAGAGGGAAAGGCAAATTAGATAGTAGTTTGCAATATGATATAGCAGCAGAGAAATCTCATGCTCATCTCCATGTGGAGTTGGAGGAAGAGGTTTGCAGAGTAGCAGAAGAGACTGTGGTGGGGTGGGGTGTCTTGAGCTTAGGTAAGTTGGGATTTCATCCTGGATAGAGACCTTCTGAGGGTCTGAAGGCTTGCTACTGCAGGTCTGATAAAGGAGGTGGCACAGTGTTGTGGGGAGGCTGTAGGTTGGTCAGTGGATGTGGGTTTGATCCTTATTGCATTGCTGGGCATTTATTTTCCCTGAGTCTTAATTTCCTCACCTGTCTATGAGAACACTTGTTTTCATTGCTCCCTGGAGTTGTTGTGAGACATAATTGAGATAATGCACACAACAATATTAGCTGATTTCCTTTGCCTTTAGACACTATTGCTTTAACAAAATATGTTCATTTAATTGATATTTATTGAATACCTATCATGTGTCAGACACTATGCTAGGCCCTAAGAGATAGAAATAAGAATGACACGGCTCCTGACACCAGTGGAGGCTGTTGTGGTAAAAGCAGTGATGGTGGGACATGTAGAGAATATTATGCAAATACAGAGTAGATGGAACCAGTCCAATTTGAGGAAGCTGCCAGGAGGGGAGGATACTTAAGTTGAGTCTCAAGTTTGAGCAGGAAGTTGCCCAAGGAAGGGGCATTCTGGGCAGAGGAGTCAGTTTGAGTAAAGATGTGGTGGTGAGAGTCAGCATGATTTATTTCGAGAACTACAAGTGCTTCAGCGTGGCTGGAACTTGAGGAGGAGTTGGAGAGTAGGGGAAATGTGGCAACAGGTAGTCAGCAGTCAGGAATCATGGAGGGTTAGTGCTGAGGAGAGGGATTTTTTTTTTTTTTTTTTTTTTTTTTTGAGTAGTTAAAAGGAATCATTGAAGGGTTTGCATCAAAAAGTTGGCCATGAATCTGGCAGTCTGTGGAGGATGTTCTTGAGAAGCCTGGGGGCAGAGTGATTGGCAAGGAGGCTGTTGCAGTAGTCCAGATGATAGTCGATTAATAATTGGTGCTATTTGGGCCAGAAACAGGGTGTTTGTAGTGGGGACGGAGAGGAGGGCAGGGAGACAAGAGATACTTAGGAAGTAAAGTGGACAGAAAATAGGCCTGAAGAAAGAGTCAAAATGGCCTTCAATTTGGAGAGTGCCACCAACTAACAGAGAATTTAAGAAAAGTAGCACATTTCAGGAGGAGGACCCTGAACTTGATTTGGGTTTGTTGAGTCTGATGGAACCATGGGGCTGCTAGTTGGAGATGACCTGCAAATGTGGAGCCATATATGTCTGGACTGAAGATATGTGCCTGATTCTCCACTAGATATACTGAGGGCTCCAACAACAATTAAGATATAGATTTCCTCTAGTTCACTGTTCTGCCAGGTGACAGACAATCAAACTAAAAATTAGAATAGAAGCCTCTTTGCCATAAGAACAAAACTCAAGAAGACAATTAAGTACATGTGGTTGGGTTAGAGAAGTGTCAGAGAGGAGGAGAGTTTTGAACAGATCCTTAAAAATGAGCAGAAATTCACCAAACCAGGGGCTGAGATTGCATGTGGGTTAGAACTTCTCTGGTGGTGGAAAAAAACATACATAGAGATGGAGAAGCTAAAACATTGCACATGGAGAGGGTTGCATGGCCTCTTGTGGCTGGAAAGGGGCTGCTTTGGTAAGTGGAAGACTGGAAATAAGAGATTAAATGTTGTCTAGATTGAGACTCTGAGCGAGCTCGGAAAGCATGCAAAGGAGCTTCAACGCTGTTCTAGAGGAAGTGGGGATCTAAAGGTCTTGAAAATGGGAGCGATATGATCAGACTTAGATTTTAGACAAATCCCTCTGGCATCAGTGTGGTACATGAACTGGAGTGAGGAGATCCTGGAAGCTGAAGGTGGGGAAACCAGCTTGGATGCTACTGCAGTGGTCCAGGCAGGGGACTCTAAGGGCATCAGCTACTGCAGGGAAAGTGAGCAGGGATAGAAAAGGTGAATACAATAGACCCTTCAGAGAGAAGATCTAAGTGACAATTACTAGGTGGTGGTGGAGGTAGGGAAAGAGGCTGGGATGACTTGGAGGTTTCTAATAGAATGTTGATATGATTAACTGTGAGAAGAAACTGAAAAGGAGTAAATTATGGAGAAGTACAGAGAATGAGTTCAGTTTTGGATATATTGCATTTGATGAGTCTACAGAGAAATCCAGTAAGCATCTGGGTATATGAATCTGGAGCTCAGGTTCAGATTTAAGAGTGGCCACTGGAAATGTGAGAGTTGAATCCTTGGGAATAGATTAGATCATTCAAAGAAAATGCAAAGTGAAAAGAAAAGAGGGAAGAAGATGAACCAGGGGGAGCATTAGCATCCAAAACACTGTCAGAGGAAGACAGTTCATAGAAAGAGTAAGAGGGAAGGAGGGTCAAAAGACAATCAGCCCAAAGTAATGTCACAGGAGTCGAGGGAGAAGAAATGTGCCTCCTCTATACTCCCTTGGTATACCTAGGCCTCCCTCTAACACAGAATGTATCTCTGTGCTTTATAATTGTTTGTCTATTTATTTCTCCATCAGCCTCTGAACCCCATGAAATGCAGTGGTCATGCCCTATGTCCATATTTGATGAAAACTTGGCACAGGGCTGGGCACTAGGTGGGAACTCAATAGACATTTATCAAATAACTGAATAAGAGGTCAACACCACCAAATGATGTTGTGGACAGCTGGTCAAAATGAAGATGGAAATAGAGGTAACTGGATGTCTCTATAAACTTTAGTAGCTTCAGCGTAATGGTGGTGGGGTGTTGGGAACACTGGGGGATGGGAGAAAGTGTTCAGTCTGCACTGTCAAAAACAGTAGTTTCACCATTCTTGTTAGACACATTTGAATTAGGCAGTGAAGAAGACGGTAATAAATATACTGCAATTAGTAAAACAGAAGAACTGTCTTATGAGTTAAGACAAGACTGAAGTTAATATGTTGGTCTGAGTAATGAACTCATTTAAGTCTTTCCTTCCTATCTCTGTACTTGTTGGATCACAGCTTGTAAAAATCTTTATCTGGGTTCCTTGACAGAACCAGTGACCATGTCAGTCTGTACTTGTTGCAATATTAATAACTTGTGTTATATGCCAATTTGCAATAATGGGAGGGAACTGCTTAGGTGGGAAGGGTGATGTCTTGGAGGAAAGGTGTATATTGTCTGGGTCCCATTTTGGTGCATGATTCTCTGATTTTCTAACATTAACAACCACTGGCTTGGCTGACAAGGAGCCTGCCCCTTTCATCTTCCCTTCTACATAGCATTGCAGAGCCACTGCTGTTGTCCATCTTGCATCCCACATCCCACTTTTCTGTGCCCGAGGAAGTAGTGCCCTCTAACTTTGGAAGGTTACATTGTGGCGGGAGCCAAGATGGGGTACAAAGATTGAAGGGTTTGGAGCACAGGTGGGGATTAGGACAGTGATGGGAGAGGTAACTGTTTTAAAATAACAGGTAGTCTTGGAAGAAATTACTTTTTTCTGGCCGGATTATCCCTTAGCATTTAAGTCCCACTCATTCTTGAATTGTTACATTTTAGTAGACAGGAATCATGGTAAGGATTGTCCAACTGAATGTCTGAAGATAAGCCACAACTCCGTCTCTGCTCTAGTAGGCCCCAGACACACAATTTCTCTAAACAGCTTCTTTCCCCAGCTGCCAAATGCATTTTCCTCCTGTTTCTATAAAACTTCTGGCTTCTGTTCTTGTCAGCATGTGAAAACAAATATGCATGCAAACGCAGATGCTGATCAGCAACAGACCCCAAAGATGCCCTCTGCCCCTCATCTTGAATAAGTACTGCCCCCTTGGTGGAAAAAAACATGGAAGAAACATTGTCCAGTAAATGCTTCTGGCTGAACCACCATTCCTAAGAAACCAAACAACTCAGATCCTCTTTTAAGGAATGGAAGCTCCAGGTTTAAGAGAGGAACCCCGTAAGCTAGCAGTGTCCTCCCAGTGATGGAGGAAGGCCAGTTGAGTGGACAGGGAAGAAAGTGAAGGCCCTATGCTCCAAAAATCTTTGGAAACAAGATCTGGGTGGTTCCTACCACTTGCCTGATTCTGCCCATTCAACCCCATTGGGAAGCCACAGTTATGTTGGAGGGATAAAGCTGAAGCGACTTGCCTTTGATTCTTGCTTCACTTTTGAGTGAGAGGCTAGCCTCTGAGTGAGAAAGTACACTACAATCTACCCGGAAAGATCAATGGCAGCCTAACATGCATTTCTATCTAATATTCACATCGGCAGGTCCTTGTAATAAGAATGCTGGTTTTAATGAAGTGTATTAAAATGAGGAGATTCATGGCTAGCCTGCATGCTTTTATCACTATTGCCTTCCTTTGAGTTGACAGAGTACAAGCTATTCTGTGGGAGGGAGACAGAGGGATGTCATTTTAGGAATCATACACACAAAATTCCCAATTTCTGGGAAGATCCATGTTACTGATGCATAGATTTCAATTTACATTTACTTTATTTCTATAATACAAAGTCTTTCAGGAGATGTAGTTTGGGGAGAAATTGTGCTATGAGCCAGGCAGAATGGAGAAAAGAGACCAAAAGCTTCAGATTGCAGCAGTGGGCTCTGAGCTCATTCTTTCAGAGAAGAAAGTGATCCAAGAGTATGAAAGGGGGGCCCTTAGCCATGTATACCTTTGACTGAGGTTAATAGATAGGTTGGAAACTTATGGAAAATAGAAAATAGTGGAGGTGGTGAATGCTGTCTTTGAATGCCTGAAATGCTGCCACTGGTAGAAAGAATACACTTAGAATTTGTGGTGTGGAGGGACTGTACTTATAACAGTGGGAACAGTGTTTGCATAGGTGCTCAGTTAATATTTGTTGATTGCTGCTGTATGAAGTGAGAGATAGCATAGTGTAATTGTTAGAAGGACGGACATTGAAATCCCTACTGTACCATGTACCAGCTATATGACCTCTCCATGCTTCACCTTCTTTATCTTTAAAGTCAGAATAATAGTAGTATCTTCCTCATGGGCTGTCATGAGGGTTAAATTTGTTAATATCTTAAAGTCTTAGAATAGTGCCTGACAAATGGAGACTGCTGTAAGTGTTAAGTAAATGAGTGATTTGGGCTCAACATAAAGAAACCCGTTGCAATAACTGCTCAAACAATAGCAGAACAGCATGTCCACAAAGCAGCAGCAAGCTCTTTATCACCCAAGTCACCAAGTCCTGTCCACCATCTCAACATCCTGCGAGTCCTCCCTTCTCCTCTATCCACTGGTACCGCTTTCCTTTAGGTTTTCATCAGCTCTCATCTTGGTTTTTCCCAACATCTTCCAGTTGATCTCCTAGCTCCTAGCATCTTTTCCTCCTAATTTCTCTTTTACTCTCCTGCTAAAGTAAATTTTTAAGGATCATGGCACATTTCTGCTTATTATCTCCACCACCTAAAGGCTTGGGGAGGGAGTGTGGGGATGTTGACGAGTTGGTTGAAGAATTGCTTGAAATGATATACTAAATGTTGTGGCTTTTCTGGGGTAAGAGGGATAAAGCCAAAGTCTTTAGCATGAAGTGTTTAGCACAATGAGACCCTTTATGGTATAATACTTAGTATACTTCCTAGCTTTATTTCCTGTTATTTCCTATAACTCACATTTTATGCTACACCCATGCAGAATGCTTACAGTTCTAGGAATATGCATATGTCTCCCAGTCAAAAAACCAGTAGCCTCTACTCAACAGGCTCTTCCAGACTTGCTGGAAAGCAGTTTAATCTATCTGCTAATAGATTTTTTTGCAAAAGTGTTATCAGGTAGACACTTTTGGGAGTTATCTGTCCCCTCTACCTTTGGGAGTTAACTGTCCCCTCTACCTACCCTTCCCCTCTCCCTTTCCCAGAGTTTCACTCTCTCCTGCTTTGTGTGCAACCCCTCCTCTGGGAAGGAGTAGACATATTACCTGAACCCCAAGTTAGGGAATTTGAACTCTATGGTAGCTCAGGATGGGAGGGGGGCAGTGAATGCATGACTGTTGGCCTTAACAAGGAAATATGTTCTCAGAATATTTACTAATATATTTATCTTAAGCCATGTCTTATAATGACAGTGTGACACTGTTGGTATAATCACTGAAAATGACTAACATGAAGCCCTGTAAATACGTGATTACTGCACACAGATTTTACGTATCTGCTGACCAAAAATGATTTAAAACAAGTTGTTGTCTTCTATGGTTAGGGTTAGGGTTAGGGGTTAGGGTTAGGTCACCAGGAGGTACCAGCTTTTGAGGCCTATGAATAAATTGAAAGATTCCAAAATGGGATTATAGCTCCTTTCCCCTAACTACATTTTAAGGCGGGTGCAATGAAAAGGAAGGACTGCATTGGAAGGAGTGCCAAAGGAATGGGTCCTAAATGTTTCTATATTTTGGTAATACTCTAGAAAAATATAAATAAAAAAATCTGCAAGGATAAATGAGATAATAATAGCCATGGATCACTTTGAGTTCCTAGGAAGAAAAGCACCATATAGATTTGAGATATTATTATTATGCAGGTAATATATATAGACATTGTATATTTATTCACAGTGAAGCTCACATATGTCATTCCCACTAATAACACTTTCTTTTCTAGCTCCCGCGTAAGAGGAGATATGTCACTTTCATATGTTCTACACATACTCAGAGAAACGTGCTTAGAATATTTTTTTAATGAAATTTTGTGGGTTGTAACATTTATCTTTTTGAGGAGCTAGCTTCCCACATGGAGGGTTGTGCTTTTACCTCTCATTGTGATTCCATCTACTTGTGGATTTTTGGGTGTCAGCTGCTTATCTCAGTCATTAACCAATTTCTTGTCTATATGTATTGTTTATAAAGTGTTGGACATACACAGTGCTTTACCAATGCACAGGGACCCAGATCCCTGCCCTGTGGAGTACACCAGCTAAGGAAGAAGGACAAGCCCATCACACTGGAAACCATACAAATACAAGCCCTAGAAAGACTGCTGGCTTCAGAATCTGGGCAGGCAAGTTAGGGCTTAAACAGAGGATCTAAAGAAGGGGAAAATATTTGGAGGAAAGCTAGGTGAAGGATGTTCTAATTGAGCATACACATATATATACAGAGCCAGTTCTTATACAAACACAGGGTCAGAAGGAACCTGTGGGAGTTATCTGTCCCCTCTACTACCCTTCCCCAATCCCTTTCCCAGTGTTTCACACCTCCCTCAACATCCTTCAGCCTCTGCTTGATCACCTCCGGGGATGGGGACTGACCATTTAAGTGTGGATTTTTTTTTTTTTTTTATTGATTACTACAAGAAAAATTGTTTTTTTTTTTTTTAGCAATAAGAAAAAAATGATAAAAAGAAAAATAACATGTCATACAATACAATATACTAGTAAGGACAGCAAATAACACCACTACCAAGAATCCCATATTCCTCCCCTATATCCCCCTCTCATATACATTTAGCATTGGCATATTGCCTTTGTTACATTTAATGGAGGTATATTACAATGTTACTGTTGACCATAGACTCCAGTTTGCTTTGATTATGTTTTTTCCTGAATACCATCCCCTTTTCAACTCTCTTCATGGTTGACATTCATTTGCGTTCCCACATGCAAAAACATTTTTATATTTGTATATTTAGTAACAGTCATTGGCCACTCCAGTTTTTGCCACGTTATACAGTCCCAGTCTTTATCATCTATCTTTACCTCTGGTGTCATACATTCTCCTATCCCACCTCTTTCAGCTTTACTCATGGACATCCTTGTTCAGTGTACTTACAATACTGTGCTACCATCAAAAGTGTGGATATTTTTGCATAGTGTTTAATCTCTGGTTGGCTCCCTCTGCCACCCATAATGCTTCTGGGGGGGCCTGCTGCCTACCCTGGGTACTCAAAGAATGCAAATTCACTTAAGAGTTAGTGATAACAAAGTATAATAGAAAAATTAACTGTGCTGCCAATAAAGAGACACACATTTCATCCTCAAACTAAAAATCAACCATTTGTGGTTAAATATAATTGGTCTCTTGGATTTTTCACTTCACTGGCATTTCTCTTTAAAGAGGATAATTGGAAATTCCCAGTTTAATTTATACACATGTTCCTACATAATTTGGGGTGAGAAAACTTGCTACAAATTTCAATATATGTGCACATATTGTCCACATGGAACAGTGTTAGTGTGAATGGAAGAGTAGAGGAGAAAGAAGGAGTGAAAGGAGCAGACAGGACTTAGTGGGACGAACTGAGAAAGAAAGCAACATGCAGTACAGAACAGATGTGACTTCTCAATCTAAATACTGTTTTGTGGTCTGACCTTGTGCAAGTCACTTAATCTCTCTGTGCTTCTGTTTATCCACCTGATCATCTACTTTGTAAGCATGCAATTACCTTCCAAGGGTGGTTCAAAAGTTAGGGCAGATCCAACCCTGAAGCTTATCTTCATGTCTGTGAATGGGTTCTTTCCTGCCCAACATCCATTGGGGACACCTATCTACCCTTCATTAAAAAAAATCCACACTCTGCATTTTCCTTCAAGTCACCACCATGATGGATGATGTAAGAAAGGATGGAAGGAAGTCACCCAGACTCATAGTTCACCAACGCTGTGGAAAAGGACATCAAGGGACCTTCTTGCTATAAGAAACTAATGTTGCTGATTCCCTGTAGTAAGACCTGCTCTTGTTTTTCCAGGAATTGTGCTTAAGTCATTGACGTTCTCTTGTTAAATTCTCCGTATGACCATTGGCAATTTGGCCAGTGAGGTTTGTAGTATAAAATGCAGATATTAAATGAAAATAGAACTTTACAGCATGGTAACAGGCTAGTGAGTCTTGGGCAATATAGTTTATATTAGCCTGAGTACTTGGAGAATTTACACTGTGCCAAGCCCTTACCATATAGTATCTCATCTAATCTTCACAATAGTAGCTTGACACTATTATTATTCCTGTTTTGCTGGTGAGAAAATTAAGGTTCAGAAGGGTTACAAAACTTGCTTGGGATTACACACAAGGTAGGGCCAGAATCCAAATCCTCGACAACTTGCTCTCAACCACAGGCATGACTTTGCCTCATATTGACTCCCTGATTCCCCAAAGGGCTGCCCAAGTTTTCCTCTTTCATGAGGACTTTCAAAGTGGGTAAAGTAGTCTTCATCTTCCTCTCCTCCCTAGAAATTTTAATCCTGGTGACCTAGTATATCCTACTCAGTCTCCTAAATTCTCTAAATTCTCCTGTGGACCCATCAGCTCCTGTGACACATGGGTTTCCTGTCTTGACTTGACAGTCATGGTTCTTGAGGTTGGTTTTCAGATTAACCCCAGATATCATCCTTGGTACCAAGCTAAAATAATATCATAACTTGGCTACGCATAGATTACTGACTCCCTGAGGCTCTGAACCCAGAATTTGAAATGCAGGCTGCTGAGGATCTCTTAGTGTCACTCCAATATGTTTTATGGCTGGTCAGTTACTTTGAAAACCCTCCCAGCTGTTGTGAGTAGCTGCATTTTCCAGTCCTGAGCCAGCCTAATGAGGCATGCCATTTTTGGAAGATGCGTAACCATTGAGAAATCCACATCAAATATCCAGGAATGGTTTCTGGCAAGATTGTAAATGAATGCTGAGGAATCAGAGACCTCCCAGAAGTAGCTCCTGTCTTCCTGCTCCTCAGAAGGAACAAGGACAGGTAGGGGTATTAGCCAAGTTAAGAGAAGGGGCAGAGGAAGGAGAGGCTAAGAATGGCCACAGGGACTTTGCTGTTCATGGGTGTGCTAGTACAGTCTACAAGAAGGCTTTCCCTCAGCCTCTCCATAGCTGCCTACAACTGACAGTGACACCAGGACTCCTCCAACATGTCTTTGCCTGACCTGTGGCTCCCTTCTCCAGCTCCATAGTCAGGGGCTTGGATGTACCCTGAAGGCTGGGCACATTGAAGGAGACCTGTGTGCAGTTGAGAAGGCAGGGCCTATAACTCGCCCAGGGGAACTGAAGAACAGAGGCAAGGGCTGGACTTAGTCAAAACTGTGAGGCCTCCACAACTTTCTTTCAACATATTCCTCTTCTTCTGCTCATAATGACTAATATTGAACACTTACTATGTGCCTAGCACTGTGTTAAATACTTTGCATGACATTATATAATTTAATTCCCGTAACACTGTATAAGGAATTTTGGGGGGAGGTTTAGAGAGGTTAAAAAGCTGAAATCAAATGTTAGCAAATAGCAGAAGTTGGGTTTGAGCTCAGAACACAACCTCCAAAGTCATTACCTCTACTGCCCCTTCCCTGATCTTCCTCTTTTCTCTAGGTGCCTAAGGCCCTCAATTCTCTCTTTCTAGCTCTTTTTGTCTCACAGAGCTTCTCTACACAGGGGTATAACTTTGACCACTTTTTATCCTTTTGTTTGTTTAGTCATTTTTATTTTTTTTAACTTTTAAACTTTTTATTGTAGTAACAAATATACAACTCTAAATTTCCCATTTTAACCACATTTAAGTGTATAATTCAGTAGTGATTATAGTCACAATATTGTGCTACCATCAACAATATTCATTTCACCTACTTTTTCATCACCTCAAACAGAAACTCTTCACTCATTAATCCATAACTCTCTCTTCTTGCTCCATACCCCTGCCCTTATCCATCTGTCTCTATGAAGTTTGTTTCTTCTAGGTATTTCATATAAGTGAGTTAATACAATGTTTGTCTTTTTGTGGCTGGCTTATTTTACTCAACATGATATCTTCAAGATTCATCCATGTTGTAGCAAGACTTCATTCCTTTTTATGGCTGAATAATATTCCACATTTTGTTTATCCATTCATCTGTTGATGGGGACTCTTGGGTTGTTTCTACTTTTGGGCTATTGTGAATAATGTTATTATGAACATTGGTATACAGATTTCTGTTTGAGTCCCTGTCTTCAATTTTGGGGGGTATATAGCAAGAAACAGGATTGTTGGGTCATACGATAATTCTATTTTCAATTTCCTGAGGAACTACCAAACTGTTTTCCACAATAGCTGCATCTATTATCCTTTTATTAATCCAAATTTAGTTCCCCTATTTATTCATCTTAAGAATACTTCTTTCTGATAAAAAAAAAAGGAGAGGGTGGCATTTGTTCTGACAACTTTGAATCATATTATCTTATTAGCCTGGCATATAATAATAAATGTGCAATAAATGTTTGCTAGAAACTGATTGACTAAATGAATGAAAGAGAAACAAACAAATGAATAAATATGAAAATATCTAGACAAGATTTAAGTATGTGGTAATACTATGTCTGGTCAGTAGAGGCCACTGTTAACATTTTCCAACATATGTGCTACAGCTAATCATTGGAGGGAGGGCCTGGGCCACAGAAAATTCTCAGTTACCCTAAAGGTTAATTGTGGGGATGTCTCTGAGATGAATTTCAATGTGCTCCCTTCCCTCACTAAGCTCTTCATTAGAAGGGTTTTCAGGTAACAGACAAGGGATCTTTTGCTCTGCTGCTAGGAGAGAAGGCCTTCCCCCAACTCTAGGGTTCCCAATGCTGTTGGGGTATGTCCACCAGAGTCACAGCCCCAGTGGAATAAACAGAGCAAAAACTTACCCCATCAGACTTTGTACCTGTGGGTTACTCTGGGGAAGAGGTTGGTGGGTGGGGAGGACTGACCATTGGCTAAATAGGGGTCTCTGTGCTTTTTAGCATATATTTTAGATTGGAGCACTACTAGAAGACAGTATTCCAGATAATTCTCCAGTTCAAACCTTCAGTTTTGTAATAAAGAGAGGACTCTGGGAATCTAGACTAACCCAGAACTTTTCTCTGGGAACCAAGAAGACTACCTCTGCTGGAGTGGGGGTGGAGGGGTAGCATCTGTTCTGGTCAGCATTCTTCTGTACCAGAGCCAAATGAAAAGTGTCTAGAGGTCACCTCCTCTGTGACGCTCTCCCTGATGCTCTGCCTCTCCAATTATATTCCCCCACATCCCTGGGTATCACCACATTGCACACCAATATTGAACATTCAGTTTATTGTCATTTTCCGGGTACGTATCTATCTACTCCATTAAGCTGTGAGTTCTTCCAGAGAAGAGGTAGTTTTATTTTCTTTCATCTTTAGGTTTTAGTCCCTGGTGCAAGAACTGGCACAGTGTCCTCAATAAATATTTGTTGAATGAAAGGATGCGAATGGACTTCTGGTTTCTGGTCAAGCATGGAAGGAGCTTGGAAGTTGTCACTTCCATCCTACCAAGAGAAAAGCTGAACAAACCGAAAAACAGCAACTCTTCTGAGATCCAACAGAGAATTGAGGTCGTAGGGCAAACCACTACCTGCAAACAGGAGAGAAGCAGATAAAGAGATCTGCAGCTTACCTGGCGGAGAAGCCCAGGAACTGGCTGTCCTCTGGAGCCAGTACAGGTAGGAATGTTTGAACTGTAACTGATCAATAGCTGGAGGCTATGTGTAGACTAGCTTGAGAGGTAAAGACACTGGGGACCAAGTTTTAGAAAGGCCTTCATGCTCTTCTGAGTTTTACCTCTAGGAGCCCCACCAGGGTAGGGGAAAACAACCAGTTTTGAATACACCCAGAGTATTTGTTCTCCTTAATAAAGTACTGTCCTCAAATGAAACTGTTTTACGAGAGCCTAACCTAACTGACATGGGGAGAGGGAAATATCCAACTCCAGTCCCGTTAATCTTCCTGTATCATATAAGAGGGTGGGGAAAAGGAGAGAAACACTTGTGTAGGTCCCAGCTCAGGGGCACAGGCTCTCTAGAAGTCTGAGACATAATCAAGGGATTACAGAATGCTTCCTCTTCTCCCAAACCTTACCAGGACATCAATAGGGCTTCTGTAAAATAACAGGAGGTTACAATGGAAAGAACTGCAAGGCTCAGACCTTAATTATTGTCTCTGGGAAAAACCAAAGACAACAGGGAGACAAAAACAAGGAAACCAGAGGAATTTTAGCCTCTGCTGCCTACAGCCACAACAAACAGTGAACCAGCCTAACTCCTAGCCAGATAAACATAAAACTTTACACTAAAGGCCTATTTATTTACCTTGGTGCCTTTTTCCTGGTACATCATGTCCAGTTTTAACAAAAACTTATGAGGTATATTAAAAGGCAAAAGCACAGTCTGAAGAGGCAGAGAAAGCATCAGAACCAGACTCAGATGTGGCTGAGATGTTGGAATTATCAGACCAGGAATTTAAAATAACTATAATTACTTTGCTAAGAGCTCTAATGGATAACGTGTCCAACATGTAAGAACAGATGGGTATGTAAGCAGAAAAGTGGAAATACTAAGAAAGAATCAGGAAGAAATACTAGAAATCAAAAACACTGTAAGAGAAATGAAGAATGCTTTTGGTGGGCTCATCAGTAGACAGGGCATAGCAGAGGGAAACATCAGTGAGCTAAAAGATATGTTGGTAGGAACTTCCAAAACTGAAATGCAAAGAGAAAAAAGAATGAAATTTAAAAAAAGATGAACAAAATATCCCAAACTGTGGGGCAATTACAAAAGGTATAACATATGAATATGGGAATACCATAAGGAGAAGAAAGAGAGAAAGGTATAGAAGAATATTTGAAGTAATAATGGCTGAGAATTCTCCAAAATGAATGACAGACACCAAATCACAGATTCAGGAAACTCAGATAACACCAAGCATATAAATTTCAAAAAATCTATACCTAGTCATAACAGATATAGAAAAATCAAGGACAGAGAGACATCCTTGAAAGAAGCCAGAGGGTAAAAACAATTTACCTATGGAAGAACAAGGATAAGCATTATATCAGTCTTTTCTTCAGAAACTATGCAGGCAAAAAGAGAGTGGAGTGAAGTATTTAAAATGTTGAAAGGAAAAAATCACCAATTTGGAATTCTGTTTCCAGTGAAATTGTCCATGAAAAGTGAAGGAAAGGTTGTATATGTGCTACTAAAATAAAAATATAAAAAACAAAACAAAACAAAACAAAACTTAGGACTGTAAAACACAAACAGGGAACTCTAATGTAAGCCATGGACTATAGTTAATAGCATAATTATAATATTCTTTCATCAATTATAAAATGTACCACACTAATGCAAGATGTTAATAACAGGGGGGTTATATGGGAACTCTGCATTTTCTGCATGATTTTTCTGTAAATGTACAACTTCTCTAATTTAAAAAAGAGAAAAAAGTAAAGAAGAAATAAAGACTTCGTCAGACAAACAAAAATGTAAAGAAATTGTCACCATGTCTTGCAAGAAATGTTAAAAGAAGTTCTTTAGAAAGAAGGAATATGAGATGTAGGTTAAAAACCAGGATCTACGTAAAGAAAGGAAGAGTGTTTAAGAAGGAATAAATGAAGGTAAAATAAAATCTTTTACTTTTCTCATTCTTTATTGATATAACAACAGTTTGCTCAGATGTGGCAGCAACATTATCTTAGATGATTGTAGAGCGTAGATAAATTAAGTGAATAACAGCAATGATACAAGGCATGGGAGGGGGAATTGGAAATTCCCCCATTATAAGATCCCTGCACTACCCATAAAGTGGTATAGTTTTATTTGAAAGCAGACTTAGATTAGCATAAATGTATATTGAAAACTCTAGGGCTAGCACTAAAATAATTTTTCAAAAGAATAAGTGAATGAAATCCATTTAGCTGCACTCTGGTGATCCAAATCAGCTTCTAAACAAAGTGACCATATTAACCAGGCCTACTATTAAACCTTTGGGTTATTTATGTCACATGGATATGAGAAAGCTGAAAAGTGGAAACAGCTCTTCTGGGAGCTTGCCTTTGTGCTCCTTGCTATGATGACTGGAAGGGATACAACTTTTCTTGCTGTACATAATGAACCAGAGTTAATTTTATCCATGTTTGTTTTCAGCTCTGCATGAACAACAGGAGACTCTTAATGACCATCCAACTTGTGTCTTATTAAATTTAAAAAGATAAAATGAATTGCATGGACCATAGCTTATGTACTACCATAGGCTAATGAGGAAAATGCTGATTAAAGTTTACTCATAAAGAACAGTAACACTCTGCACTCTGAGCTTATGAAAATAAGTGTACACTGAGAAGACACACTAAGAAGGCGAACACCTGGCCCTGTGCTTTATTACTATTAGTTAAATGTATGAACGAGTTAACCAACTAGGAACAATGGAATAAATGAATGAGTTAAGATCACTGTGTTTCTTTGTGACTGATAGGAGCCAAACTCCCTAAAATGTCTCAATGGTCTATAAAACATGGAACTAGTGCCAGGAGAGTAGAAATTCAAACTTGCACTCTCCCTGCATTGTGTCCAAGCACTAACACAGTCAGGAGGGGTGCTAAGACCTCACCCAGTGGAGACCCCACTCGATGGGGGCCCTGGCCGGTAGTCTCTCAGGGTGAAGCCTGCAGTTCCATTTTGCAGATCAAAACTCATCTTGTCCCAAGTGGGAGGAGAGGTTAACTATCACTCCAAACCTAATCAAAGACTGCCTGCAACTCAACTCATTTATTCTCACTCGACTCGTTTCAAGTCAGTTGCCCAAGCATTTATATAAAACACTTTGTGTGAGCCAGGAGCTATGCAGGGCCCTGGGGAAACAGGTGAACAGGCTACAGCCCCTGCCATCAAAGGAGTCCCGGTTTACTGGGGTTCACAGACCCCAGTAAGAGACGATTAAAACACTAGAGGGAGCCTGGGGCAGGGGAGCCCTGATTCACATTGGCCCAGGTGGGAGGTTAGAGGGAGGGAGCTCTCCAGAGGTGGAGAGGAGGCCATTCCTGGACTGAGCCTTGGGGAGAGTTCAAAGAGTTCAAAGTCTGTGTCAGGGGCAACATGAGGAGGGTGGGTAGGGGACAGGTACCGGGAACATGTCCCAGGAAAAGGGAGCCTCACCTGTAAAAGAATGGAAGCCCATTCATGGAACTGCAAGTTGTTGGCATGGCTGGAACACAACAAAAAAGGGGACAAAGAAGGAATGGGTAAGAAAATGGACGAGGGTAAACACTGGCCAGATAGTGAGGGTCCTGAATTCTGAGTGGTTTAGATTTTGTCCTGAAGGGAATAGTGAGCCACTGAAGGGTTTCATGACAGATGGAAAAGGGAGCTACTACTGCATTTAATGGCAGATGGATATAGGGGACTGGGAACCAGGAGATTGGGCTTCCTGTCACTCACCTTCTCTGAAGCTGGTGGGTTCTTGGGCTCTGTCATTCACTCTGCCTGGGATGCTCCCACCTGCCCCCTCACTGCCCATGCTGTGCACACACATGAGTCGGTGGCCTCTTCTGCAAGCTCCCACAGCCCCTGCACCATTGGTACTTGGATTTCACAGTGCTGTGTTGCCAGTTTACTTGTCGACATGCCCTCACTGGACTGTGAGCAACTCAAGGGCAAGGGCCTTGTTTGTCTTTTGCATTGCTGGGTCTCTGGGGCTGATCACCGCATGACACATTGAAGGTGCTCAACAAATATTTGTTCAGTGGCCCAATGAATGCATGAATGGGTGGGAGGATGAATGAAAGGTCACTTCACCTCTCTGAGCTTTTATTTACTTATCAGTAAAATGAAAACAATCTCTATGCTCCCTTCTAATTAGGAAGTTCTTCATTCTGACTGCTTATAATGCCTAAATATATTATTTTCTCTCCATTCCACCCCTCACATCCTCCTTACCTTCCCATCTCCCTCCTCCCCACTCTTCTTTCTTCTTCTATGATTCCTACCGTGTATTTCCTGTTCGTGTGGTATGTTCTAGTTCTTCACTTTATCTGGGCTTTTCCAGCTAATCAGCACCCTTCCCTTGCCTCTCCACCCTCTCTCCTTTTGCAGTTCAACCTCCCCTTGATTGTGTCTTGTTTCCTGGCTCCCAAGTTCTCTCTCTCTCTCTCTCTCTCTGATGTTTCCCTGCTTCTTTCCATTTAGTCCTCTTTCCCTCCCTCAATTGCTTTTGTTCTCACAAAAGTTCTACTAACCTGATTTCCTGCTTGGCTTTTGCTCTTGGCACTTGGTTCTAACTGACCTCCAGACTCTTTTCTCCAGTTATTCTGAGCAGAACAAATTGGTGATGATAATGGCACTGATGCTACTTCAGCAGAGATAGGAATAAAGAAGTAGAGGATGTCTTTGAAAGGACTGGCAGGTCAGCTGCTGAGAATACCCTCTGCTTTGATGGAGCTTCAGAGACTTTGCAAGCATATGATGAGCATCTGGAACTGCTCCTTCCAGAAAATAACATATCAGAAGGCAGAAAAATAATTATATTTCCCTCAATGATCCCAGCAAAGATGTTTGCTCTCCTAAAGGACCTCAAGGCACTCATAAAGCTAGGAAAACTGAGTTAAATGCTTTTTATTAAACCATTAAGAGATTTTATTCAGCTAAGACAAATGTCTTCACTGAAGGATACAGAGTTTGATGGTATAGAAAATACCCAGATGAAAACTTGTCTGAATAAATTAGACTGATGCATTTGGCATTTAAGGCTCCAAGTGTCTGGATCCCTCCTTCAGCCCCAAACTGCCAACCAAAAAATATCCTCGAATCGTGGACTCACTGAGTCTGAATAAGGAGCAGGTAGCAAGCATGAAAGGTCTTAATGGCACTAAAAAGTTCCCCAAACTGTAAATGGCTTTGAGGGCTAAAGTATAAACAGCAAGGAATCCATTTCCTTTCCTCAATAACCATGGGATCCCAGATATCTCTAGTCTTGTCCTTTTCTGAGGACACAGGGAGTCTGCCATGGGAGGACACGGGACACTAGCAAGGAGGAAGGGCTTGGGGAGGGCAAGTCAGAAGTGGGAGAACTCAGATCCAGTTTCAGGGCCCTTGCATCTCTGTGTTACATCAAGTGTGTGGACTCAGAAAAGACATATTTGAAGTCACTGCAACTCTTCCTGCTGCACCTGCTGGATCCATTAGAATCCTAGAGCAGGTTATTCTGGGGGACATCACAACTCTCCCCTTAGTTCCTTTCCTGCTTTTCCATAATGGAAAAAGAACTGGTTGTGAGAATCTTATGTGCCAAGGGATTTAGTATAATAATGTTTATTTATAAGGAATAAAATTGAGCCAGACACTGTGAGTTTGCAAAGGCTCAGGCTTAATAATAACAGCTAACATTTATTGAGTATTTACCATGTGCTAGGCACCAGGCCAAGCATTTTACATATAATTTCTTATTTTATCTTTGCCACAGCTCTATGAGGACCATAATATCATGACCATCATTCTGATAAGGAACCCAGATTTAGCAAGGTGATTTAAACTATCCAAGGTCACCCTGATGCACACCCATTTGATTGTCTTCCCAGCATCCTTTACTTTCAGGAACTAACTGCCTTCTTCCTCCTGAGAACTGCTCTCTCCCTTTCCTTCCGCTCTGCCCACATGGCTACAGTGGAGGCTGCTATGCTAGTTTTGTGACTCTTCCAGTAGGTTCAGGGCTGAACTAGTTTCTCTCCCAGGCCTTTTTGAGTAAGGGAAGAGACAGCAAGATCAGTCTGAAACTCTAAGATGTAATACTAGGAGCTCAATGGCTGCCACACTTTCCATCACAAAACCTGGAGGAGTGGGCAGCCGTCCTGCAGAGAGGGTTGCCAATGAAGCACCAGCCCCGCTACCCACCTCCCCCCACACACTGACGGCCTTCAGGTCTCTGGCTCCAGTTGCTTCTGAGGTCCAATTCCTGTTTGGAGGTACAACTGGGCACCCCGAGGTGCTTATAATAAAGACTTCTGTTTGCCTTAGCTACTTCAAGTTGGTCTATCAGGAAAGAAATGCAGCATAGTGGATACTTGCACAGGATTTGGAGTCAGATTATGGGATTTCACCTAAACTCCGTTAATTTCCTGGTTGTCTGATCTTGAGCAAGTTGCTTACTCCCTTGTGCCTCAACTTCATTTGTGAAATGGAGTTAATAATAATACCTTCATCTGAAGATTTTGTGGGGATTATAATTCAGGCAAAGCACTTAGCACTGTACCTAGTACATGGTAAACTCACAATTAAAAAAAAAAACAGTGCTCCTTACTTGTAATACTAATTCTAATTGTCATTTTCATTATTATCATTAATAGTCTGGTAACTTATAGAATCACAGGGTTCTAGTTATGGTTCTCTGCTGGCACCAGGGATTTTTGTGCTTCCCACCCAAATTTCTGGAAATGCTCCTTGTGGAAAGGGCAGGAGGCCTGCACAGGGAGTGTGTGGGTGGTGGCATGTGTGCCCGTGTGGGCCTTGGGTGAGGGCATCGAACTGGTGTTTTCTTGCAGGTCTGGGGGTGGTTCCAAAAATAAGGGCTAATAATATCTCCAGGAGACTTCCACACACAGACGGCCTTTCTGTGCAAACTGTGAGGCAGGGTGCAGGAGAGCAGAGAGCCAGATTGATTTTTAAAAGGCTGAATTTCCAGGCTGTTGTAAGAAGCAGCCAGCAAATGAGAGATCTATAAACCCCTGGAACATGCAGTGCATCACTGGGAATGGCACTGAGAGATGGATTAGGCTTCGAGAATGAGTATTTTGCAGAACAAAGGAGTTTTTATATGATGTCTGAATTTGGAAATTCCCAGAACTGGTTTTTTATGGGCCAGTTTGGGGTAGGAAGGGAAGGGTGGAGAATGAAATTAAACTTCTTAAAAGGATCACTGCTGAGGAGTACATGCTGGTTGGAAGAAAACACTTAAAGCCAGATGTGATTTAGGAATGCAGTGAGGGGCAATGGTGGGGAATAGATTCAATACCACCCTGCCCAGTTTCTCTGCTGGGCTGGGAAATTGATTTAACAGAAGCCGGGCAGGGTATCCTCAGAGACCTCGCACAGTCGTTGGTGGAAAGTTCAGCAGACTCTTAATGGGACCCAGCTTTAAACGCTTTCCGGGCATCTGTCCCCAAGGGAAGACACTTGGGTCAGAGCACTGATTATTGATCCCCAGCTGCCGACAAAGTTCCCGCATGGGCCAGTGCACGTGTCACTCAAGGAGAAGCAAGAAGAAATTCCCAGAAACCTTTCCCACCATGAAAAACTGGCATATTATGAGAGGTAAAGGTAATGAGAAGGGAATGTTTTTGCTAGTCCTCAGCACAGTGGAAGGGGCAAAGGTTGAGGGTTAAAAGGAGTAAGGAGTGCCTGTATTTCTTGAAATGGCTGAAAAATATGGAGAGCTTGGAGTAAAGGGACAGGAATTTAGAGGATAATGGGATGTTCAGAGTTTATGGGATATGAAACTGCAAGTGAATTTAATGTCTACTCTGGGACAGGTGAGACAGAAGGTCACCCAATGTGGTGAATGAGTCACAGCCTTAGAACTTTGATTCACGGAGGTACCTTATTAACTTATATATTGGCAGCTTCACACATATTTTAGACCCCAGCAACACTACAAAGATGGAAGGAAGCAATATCATTATTCCCCCTGAACATATGGGAAAATAAGAGCCATCTTAGAAAAGTTTAACAGTCCAAGGTCACCAAGGACAAGCCAGGAACAGAACCCAGAACCTCTTGAAATCCAGCCCAATGTCCTTTCCTTCCACCTTTCTCACAAAGGGCAGGTCCACTTCTGAGTGAGTAATTCATGTGGTCCCCAGTTCGCTGCCATCCCATGCAAAGGATGACTATGCCATCCCACAGATGGAGGTTAGGATGGGGTCATAATGGCAATCTTTGCTGGGGATTTCTACAGTCACTGCCAAGGTTTGTTCAAAGAAGGTAGTCATGCCATATTTCCATGTAGATTCTAGTTGCTGAGCCAGGCCGAACTGCATTTCAGAATTGACTTAGGAGGGGTTAAGATGGTATTGGAATTGGATCCTGTTCTGGTTTGCTAATGCTGCTGTTTTGCAAAATGCCAGAAACAGATTGGATTTTATAAAGAGGGTTTATTTGGTTATAAAGTTACAGTCTTAAGGCCATAAAGTGCCCAAGGTAAGGTGCCAACAATAGGGTACCTTTACTGGAGAAAGGCCGTTGATGTCTGGAAAACCTCTGTTAGCTTGGAAGGCACGTGACTGGCGCCCACTTGCTCCCAGATTGCGTTTCAAAATGCTTTTCTCCAAAATGTTGCTCTTGGGGTGTTTTGTCCTCTCTTAGCTGCAGCTGCTCTTCAAAATGTCACTCTCAGTTGCTCTGAGCTCCTGTCTGTGAACTCCTTTATAGGACTCCAGTAATCCAATTAACACTCACCCTGAATGAGCGGGGTAACACCTCCATGGAAATTATCCAATCAAACGTTTCACTGACAGTTGATTGAGTCACATCTCCATGGAGACACTCAATCAAAGAATTATAATCTAACCAACACTAATACATCTGCCCCCACAAGACTGCATCAAAGAACATGGTGTTTGGGGGGACATGATATATACAAACCAGCACATATCCTTTCTGGGGAGACCTTTTAGCCTCATTCCCTCCCCTGTAGTCTCACCTCCCTGGGAGACCCCATTGCCTTGAGGTTTAAGGGCTACTTGTTAATTATTTGATGTTGTGAGCATTGATGAAGGAATTCTGATGGTGGGCTGAGTGCCCTTCATGCTTGACCATCTTTAGTTTTTAATAATGCTTGCCATTCAGAATCTGATATTTTTCTAAGAATTTTATATCTATCATCACTTCTTTTCTTCAAAAGATTGAAATGGTTTACTCTTTTTTTCCAACTTCAACCAAAAGAACTACATGCTTTCAATCTGTGATATATGTGTTTCTTAAAAAGACAATAATTTCAAACATTCATTTATTTCCCCCCTTTCTTTTCCTAGGCTCTGTCTAGCATTTTACCTCCTGACTTCTTTAACTACTTACCAGTGAAAGAGATCAAGCTATGATGATTTATTCCTTTCCTCAGATGAGAAAATGGAGTCTCAGAGTGGTAATGCAATTGTCTCAAGATGACATGAGTTAGGTGAAGAATCTCCATCTCCTAAGTTTAAATATTACACTTTCTACCATACCACAACCGTCTACGTAATTACATCTAAATTTCCAGGCTCAGGCTTTCAAACTATAAACTTTTTGATAATCGGTTCCATGAATTATTTAAAAGTTGCAAAAAAGAAGGCCACTCGCTCTGGGCTGAGGGCACTGCTGGCAATCAGATGAGGGGCCTGGATTCAGGCCTCCCAGTAGCTATTTCCATAACCAAATCGAACTTTATTTTCCTGTTCGATGAACAAATAGATTTCCTCAAATTTTGGTGGGGAGGAAAAAAGCATTTATTTTCATTTTTGGTTTTTCTCTCCAGAGAAAGCCTAAGCTTGCTTTGTCTGTTGCTTTTCAATATTGCATGTGCTACTATCATTTACAGGAGTCATTTGATGATCAGATTGCATGTCTCCCTTGTTTGGGTAGCTGTGCAGATGGCTCTGCAGTTGCTCGTTTACAGCTGTGCACATCTGGCATGCAGGTGTATTTTCTGATGGGCCGACTTGCTGTAAAAATGATTTCTTCTGGGAAAGAAGACAGGAAATTGCATAAAGTTTATGATGAAGCTGCCTGTGAGCTGTGGCACTGATCTGTTTCTAACAATGGTTTTTCAAGGAAGGACGGTTTGGGCAAGATGTTGAGCTCCACATGCCTCAAGGATGAGAGGTCCAGAATTCCCTCTCTTAGAGGCAGGTGTGCCAAGGCCTGGGTGCAGTCGGTTCTGAGGCTTGAGACAATTCGGAGGGTTACAACTCTAGTCAAAACTGCTCCCATCAATATTTACAAATGAAACAATCTGTAGAATTGGAACTGCTTCAAAAGAATCCTATGTGGGTGTAGGAATGTGTGGGGCATGGGGGTTGGGTGGAACAAGAGAGGCATAGGATTTGTGACTTTTGTAGCTGAGTGATTGGTACATGGGGTTCATTGAGTATCTCTCTATTTTCATGTAATTTAAAAATTTCCCATAATAAAATGTTAAAAACAAAATCTGTTCCTACATATGGGTCCCCAGAAGTACGATTAAAATTAGTTGGCCTCTTGTTAATTCCAGGTGGTGGATGGTTGTTGGAATTTAGACAGGGCTACGGAGGGGCAAGAGATGGTTGGAAGATCACTTGCAGAGCAAGAGCGACAGCAGAATAAGAGGACGCTGAGGGATGAAGACAGCACGGGAAAGGGGAGAGAAGGCGAGTGCGTGAGAGAGTGGGGGAGAAGGAGAGAAAACAGAATGGCAGTGGCACATTGGACTTGGTGACACATTCTCCACCGCACCTGTCAGAGGCAGGTGTCTGTTTCCCTCATGCTCCATAGCTGCCCCTCCCTCCTTCCCCTAACACTTGGCAACCTCTCCAAGGAAGAGAGCTTGGAATATGATCAGCAAAGGGGATGGTAGACTGTGAACTGAAGCCATACCTAAGCTAAGGTATAACCCAATGAAGGGAGAAGGTGAAAGGGAGCAGAAAGGAGACAAGATGAACGACGAAACCAGGACCACTTTAGAAGTCTTCGTCTTCAGGGGAGAGGCCTACCTGGCCATCTGCTTGCTTATGGAACAGGCAGGTGCCCAGAAGAGGTGAAGGAGCTGCTGACTCTGCCCCGAACCCACCAGAAGGCCATCTGCTGGCTTGGCTTTTTATAACTTTTTACTTTAAAATACTTTCAAACTTACAGGATAGTTACAATAATAATACAGACCCCAACAGAGAAATCCAACATATCCCTACCCCCATAGATACCCAGATCCACCAATTTTAACATTTTGCCACATTTGCCGTATCGTTCTATCTATCCACCCACACATCCATCTATGTCTGTCTGTCTATCTATCCATTATCTATCTATCATCTATCTTATCTATCATCTTTCTATTTTCCAAACACTTAGTATAGGTTGTACACCTCACATTCTTTGAACATTTAATACTGATATGTACATTCCTTAATAACAAGAATATTCACTTACGCAACCACCTTAAGTGCAGTTATCAATTTTAAGAAATTTAATATGGATATTTAGCTGAAAATCTACATTCCAATGTTTTCATATGTCCCAATAATGCTCTTTGAGCCTTTTCTCCTTCCTTACTAGATCCTGTATTGCATTTAATTGTCATCATCTCTTTAGTTGCTCTTTTTTTTAAAAAAAAATTAATGTGGGAATGTGTATACAGCATAAACTTTCCCATCTCAACCACTCCCAAGCATACCTTCAATGGAATTAACCACACTTACAATATTGCAGCACCCTCACCATCTTCCATTACTAAAACCTTCCCATCTCTGCAAATAGAAACACTACATCCATTTTGTATTAACTTCCCATTCCCCACTGTGCTCTGCCCCCAGCAACCTGTTCTCTAATTTCTGTCTCTATGAGCTTGTATATTCTCCAACATTTTCATCCTGGTTTCTATGGGGCTGAAATTTAACACCCTAAATCTATATCGATCTCATTTGCTTTGATATCAACTTAATATTAATAGTATACAAAAACTATATTCCTATACCCTGCTATCCCCCCACTTTTATGTAGTTCTTGTAACAAATTACATGCTTATACATTATGAGCTCAAAGCCACCAATTTATTATTACATTTAATGCATTTGACTTTTAGATCCTGTAAGAAGTGAAGAAATGGCATTACAAACCAAAAATGCAATAGTGCTGGTATTTATATTTACCCATCTATTGTCTAATGTCCTTTACTTTCAACCTACAGAACTCTCTTTAGCATTTCTTGTAGGGACGGTCTAATGATGATGAACTTCCTCAGTTTTTATCTGGGAATGTTTTACTCACTCCCTCATTTTTGAAAGATATTTTTGCTGGATACAGAATTTTTGGTTGGCAATTTTTTGTTTTTAGCACTTTAAATATGTCTTCCCACTGCCTTCTTGCCTCTGCGGCTTCCGATGAGAAATTAGAACAGCACTTAATCTTATTAAGGCTCCTCTGTTTGTGGCATGTAACTTCTCTCTTGCAGCTTTCAGAATTCTCTCTTTATCTTCACATTTGACAATCTGATTATGATATGCCAGGGCATATTTGGGTTTATCTGTTTAGAGTTTGTTGAGCATCTTGGATGTATATATTCACATCTTTCACTAAATTTAGAAAGTTGTCAGCCATTATTTCTTTGAATATTCTTTCTGCTCCTTTCTCTCTTTCCTCTGCTCCTGGGACTCCCACAATGCATATATTGTTACATTTTATGGTGTCCCACAGGTTCCTCAGGCTTTGTTCCCTTTCATTTTTCCTTTCTGCTCCTCCAACTGAATGATTTTAATTGTCTTATCCTCAAGTTCTCTGATTCTTCCTTCTGCATGCTCCAATCTGCTGTTGAAACTCTCTAGAAAATTTTTAATTTCTGTTACTATAGACTTCAGCTCTATTTGGTTCCTATTCATAATTTCCATCTCTACATTGATATTCTCTTTGTGTTTATCTGTAGCTTTCCTGATTTCCTTTAGTTTTATTCCATGCTTTTGTTTAGCTCTTTGAGCATATTTAGGACCATTTTTTAAAAGTCTTTGTCTAGTACATGCCAGGTCTGATCCTCCTCTTTGATGGTTTCTAATGCTTTAATTTTCTCCTTTGCCTGGGCCATGGCTTCCTATTTCTTTGATGTTTTGTAACCTTTTGTTGAAACCTGACCTTTTCTTGTTTTAAGGTGCTATTGCTGGAATTTAGACTCTGAGGCATCTGTTCTTTAAGCTTATATCATCTTAATATCATGACAGAGATTTCCTTAATTGCCAGAGCTAACAGAAAAGGAGGAGGAGGAAAAGGAGGAAGAAGAGGAGGAGGAGGAGGAGGAGGAGAAAAAGAAAACCCCTTCCCAGTCTTTGCAGATGTGTCTGTGAGTGCTCTCCTTCATGGCTTAGCCATACAATCAATATAAAGAATAGCTCTAGGCCAAAGCAAAGGGTCCTCCCTGGTCCTTTTTTCACATGCATCTGGTATTGGTCATGGGCATGTGGCCCTAGAAATTCCCCCATTTGCACAGTTCCAAATGTCCCCTCTTCCTTAGGAAACCATGTGTTCTACAGCTATCAATCTCTTGCCCCAGGCAGCCACTGGACTGCTCTCCCACAGCATCCTGCAGGAGAGCTCCGTGAGCTGCCTTCTACAGATGGGACTAGTTATGGGACCACAAGTCCCTCAGACCACCACCATGCAGACTGGGCCAGATGACATGCCCCCGAATGTGCACAAGGGTGACTCTGCTCTGTCTGGAACCGGGACCGGCTATCTGCACAAGAAGCATGGGCTGGCTCTGCCCTGAGCTGGGAGTGGGGTGGGGGAGGACCGAGCCAGGGCACCTTTTAAGTAGGTTTTCCTGATTTCGTGCTCACCCTGTTACTGCAGCCCTTTAACTGTTTTCTAGAGCTGTCAGCTGGTTGTTCAAACTTCTGTGAGAGGACAGAGACCTGAATCATATTACTCCTCCATCTTGAGCGGGGCGGTCTCCCATCTACTGACTTTTTACAACCTTAACGGAAGAAGTGATGGTTACCTTTCCAGCCAAACCAGCCTCTGCCAGGCCCCCCTCCAGACTTTTCTCAAACAAAAAATATTCTGAAATAAGGTTGTGAATGACCCCTTTCATTCCCAACTCCAAGTTGGTTTCCATGGTTAGTTTCCCTCCTTTCCTACTAGAGGTGCTGGGGTTTGGGGCAGAGGCCCCAGTGCCGGATATCCCACAGAGCCAAGCACCTGGGCAGCAAGGTGAGAGCATTAACCATCTACCAGGAAGGCCACATGGCTGCATGGTTATAAATAGGTGTGCTAATGCAAATAAGATGCCTACTCCTCTGAAACAGGATCTGCATTTTTGACGCAGACACGCCGGTCTCCCTCCCCCCACCTGGTGGGAGTCAGGGTGAGAATTGTGGGTTTTCCACTACTTCCCTTCTTGGATGTGCACTCTCATAGCCTCAATTTTTCTTTATCAGCTGCTTCCCTGGTTTCTTCCTCCTTCCGTCTGATTCTGTCCTGAGCTCCCTTCCCATTCCTGGGTCTGTGCCTCCCTATACCTAATTTCTCCCACTGTTTCCAGGCCTCGTGCCTCTTCTCCTCTCCCTCTCCCACCCTCCCCTCCCTCCAGTGCACCCCCTCTTTCCTCCACACAGCTGGGCTCTCTAGAGATGTGGCTGTTTGGACTGCAGTTCTACGGGCACAGGTGGCGCTGGCAGATGCAAGTTCTTTCCATTCATGTGGGTAAACAGTAAACATTATATTAAAATATTCATCACCAGGCCTCTGTCTGAATGTTAATCTGGGGCAAGAGCTGATTCATAGTCCCCAGCATTGGCTCCCGGACAGAGCCTGATAGTGTCAGTATAATTCTGCAGCAGAGTGGTCTGGAAAGGCCGGCCTGAGTGAAAAAGCAATGATGCTGCATTTGCCTTGGGGGTGATGCATGGTGGAGCTTTGTGGCCAGAGAAAACACTCCCTGTCTGGAGAGGATGTATTTTCTGGTAAGGCGGTCACTGCAGCTGAGAGCTGACTGGCTGGGTAGACCTGGCCAGATCTGTAGAACAAGCAGGTATCTGCCACTGAGCTCCTGGATGCTTGTTTATCACCTCTATGTTTATGTCTGGCTATGTGCTGAATGCTAAAATGTCCCATGGCTCCTTAGACCCACTCTGGTGACCCATTTGCTCTCTGTTGTTGAGGATTACATGCCATGTGTCTGTTCCATCTTTGCCATTAAAGCCTGGGAATCCAAATGGAGGCTGGACAATGCTTTAGTGATATCAAAGGAAAATCTAGTCTCTTTCTAAAGGATAGGTTGTTGGAGGAAGATGGAGCAAACTGTTGTCAGTTTCTAAAACATTTCAGCAGTGTCAGGAGGTTTTTCCCTATAACGAATCTAAATCCGTCCCACTTCAGAGGAGCTGAAGATTGGTCTGACACTGTGCTCTAAGTAAGACATCTTCATGTATTTAAGACCATTAGTAGGTCACACATTGTCGGTATGCATTCCTTCCCTCTTTCCTTCCTCACCCTTGCACACATCCATTATTTATTCAATGACCATTTATGGATTGCCTGCTCAGTGACACCTACTGGGCCAGGCAAGAGTGAAGATGTGAGTGGTCCTCCAAGAGTTCACAATCTAGTGCAGAAGACAGACAAAGACATCCTGTACAGAGCTAATTAGGCAATGCAAAGAGCTATGGGAACCCAGAGGAGAGAGTGGAAAACACTCCACACACATGATATTTGAACTGACTTTTGAGTATAAATAAAATTTCCCAGGTGGAGAGAAATAATAAAATCAAGTGCTTATACAGCATTTACTATGTGCAGAGTACTATTCTAAATATTAAATTTATTTGACATGGCAACTCTATCAGGTAGGTACTATTACTAGTCCCATTTTATTATGGGGGAACTGAGGAACAGTGAGGATAAACAACTTGCCTGAGGTTCACACTAGTGAATATCAGAGCTTGGGTCTGAATCTAGGCAGGCTGGCTTTTAACCATTCACCACACTGGCTATGGATTAACATGGGATATTTGGGGAATGAAAGGATAACTCAGTATGCCTGGAGACGGTTGTGTGTGTAAGCAGAGTGATTATCAGGCTTGCCATGGAGTTAGAACAAATTGCAAAGGGCCTCATATGTTTAGACCTCAGCCTATAGAAAATGGGTTGCCAATGGGAAATTTCTTCTGCTGCACAACTCTAGATCCTTCAAACTTTCAGCATGGTTCTTATGTTTCATCTCCCTGTGGCTCTCAGCAGAATCCTCTCCACACTTCACTGGGGAAGCCCTCTATGTTGCATTGCCCTAGAGAAGAGCTCCATCCAGCCTTTGCTGATCATGAGGGATATCCTCCCATTTCCTGTATGGTCTACTTCTTTTGATGCATCCAAGAATTGCGTTCATCCTTGGAGGACCCATGCTCCATACTGGCCTTGTCCAACTGAGGAAAAGCTTCAGCTTGCTGAAGCAAAACCAGGGAACTCCTGAAGGGCCTGAAAATTTCCCACTTAGCAAATGTCTCACTCCTTCTCCCTCTCTCTCTCCCTCTCTCTCTTACACACATAAGAAAGGAATAAAGTCTGAATTTAAATAAAGTAATAATGCAGGCAAACATCCATTCACCAATCTTTACACAGACCAATCTTTACAGTAACCAAGGTCACTTCCTCTTTGAGATTTTAACTTCCATGGCTAAAATTGACCCCTTTTCTATATATCCACTGTAGCCCATATGAAGGTATTGCAGCACCCACAAAACTTGACTAAATATTTGTTTGTGTCAGCCTCTTCTAGGTGGATTATGAGCTCCCCAAGGACAAGGATCCTAGATATTTATATATTTCAGTCTAGCATCTGCACAGTGGTTCATAGTAAGTGCTCATTGAATGCTCATTGAATATTGAGTGAATGAAGGTGTTCTTAGTTTGCAATGATGGAAAAGATGATCTCTGCTATCCAGAAGCTTAGATTTATTGGGGATGGTACTGGGAGAAAAAATGTTACTGAGGTCAGTCATCCACGAATGAGAATGAACCCCAGTTCTAGGTTCAACACCAAGCAACAGTCCGTGCTGCTGCCAGCTCCAAGAACACGCTCCACAACCGCTACCTGCTGGCCAACTGAACGCATATATCAAGACAGTGTAATTGTCCTGATATCGCAAGTGCTGTTTATGCCTGCTAAGAACCAGGATCAGCATCAGGCATTTGATGTATGCACACACCAAAACCATATCTTTTTGGAGCTCATTCAGGAAGAGGAGCAGAATTAAGAAGACTTCAAAAGGTCTTCATTGTGCCATTTTCCCAGATCCAGGAGGCTTGTTCCTGTGGCACAGGGAGACACTGGCTTACACCTCAGGGAAGAGAAAATAATTCTGCTGGCTGATGTTTAACACCCTGCTCCTTTTGAGGGATTTTGGAATTGATTTTAGGATGTCTTTGCATTGCTTTTCTACACAGAGAAGTTTGTGTTCCTATTATTAAAATAGGAATATTCATTGCCCCTGTATTTTGAGTACCTCTACCAATTCTCAGAAATGGTAGCATGTGTCTCTGTGCTATTTTAATACTCTGGGATATATGCTACTACCGTCTATTGGAGCCAAATCCATCTCACTTATTTAAATACCTTTCACCAGGTATTCCCTAACTTCTCCTTGTTTTCCCACCCTGCCAATCTGTGTTGATGTGCTACATATGTCTCTCTAATAACCTGGGTGGGAGCTCAGCACACACATGGCTCCTTAATCTATGAAATAGGTAAAAATTAAAGTGCTGACTGGCACACATTCTTCTCAGTGTGACATTCACAGGAGCTTCCCTGGCCCTGTTTACTGAAGTCTCTCATTTTCAGTCTTGCACTTAGCATTTATTAATCACCATCTCTGTGCCAGGCACTGGGCAAGGCACTGCCACATCCACCATCTCAGATAATCCCACCACCCCTGAGATTATTCCGTCAGGTGGCAAAATGATCCTCATTTTACAAACAAGAAACAGAGGCTCAGAGTTTAAATGAACTGGCTCAAGATCTTCTGGCTATTCAAAAGGGGAACAGAAGTTTTCAGGCTTACTAAGCCCTAGGCACCACTCTAAATATTTTACAAATGTTAATGCATTTAATCCTTATACCAAACCTGCAAGGCAGTTACTATCTGACGTTAGCATATGGGGAAACTGAGGCACATGGGGGTTAAGTAATTTGTCCACATTTAGCCAGATGGTAAATGGTGGCATCTCTGATAGTTCCTGTTGGAAGTTGCCCAGGCCCGGGCCAGGGGACTGGAAAGGGAAGCTCCAACAGAACAAAGCCTGCCACGAGGACCTCCCTTCCCTGACTTTCTTAATTGTGACACTAATTGCACAGCTGGCTAGGCATTCTTCTTTTCCTCCTTGATGCCTCTTAAGTGTCCTTCAGGATAAGAGAATGAAACTTAAAATCTAATTTTCCAGTATGTGTACTTTATGGCTAGCTCTCCCTTTCCCCTTCCCTCCTCCTTCCCTCCAGTTCAGGCCTGTGGGAGCAGAAGGCACTCACTCCCAGGGACCATGTGCTCCTCTCTGCCTGCCCACTCACCCTCTTCCTCACTGTCAATTATAGCAAATGCTATCAATTTGAAAGGCAAGGGAACAGGAACAATGGATTTTGAATTAACCCATTGAGATAATCTGATATTTTAACTGGAGCATGATCGGGTATCCAATTAACTGGGGCAAAACAATTGCTTCCAATCCTCATTCTCTTGGATAAACCAATATCTACTTGAGTTTTTCTGTAAAGAACAATCAAATAATAGGCAGTTGTGGTTCAAGGAGATCCAAGCCTGGTTCCCTGATGCTTGGAGAAGCTACTTTTGAGGGTCTTGTGGAAAAAATAGGCTTCCACTTTATGCAAGGAAACATGCTCCTGAGATTCTTTGGGCCTCAGGCAGTTTCTCTGCCCTCAGACCCTCACCGGAACCATTAGTTTGTCCATTGGATTCTTCAGTGCTTGTATAGGGAATAATCACGAGGGTTAAACCAAGCAATCTGGCTTGGGTCCTGCAAAATGCCTTGTAACAGAGATAGCTAAGTAGCCACCAAAAACTTGTGCCACCCCTTGCATGGACAAAATTGTTGTGACGGGCAGCTGCCCCACCATGGGCTACACCTGCCAGCCCCATCATGTCCATGACAAGTTCTCACTGATGAGACGTGAGCCTGAGTGATGTGCATCATTGACAGATCAAGGAAGCTAAGTGGATGAGTATTTCCCCCTGTCTTCTCCATCTGCCAGCTGGATGCAGGGGGCTTGGAAGACCTAGAGATGCAGGAGGCATGAGATGGAGAAGCTTCAGACCCTCAACAACCAAAAGGAAGAAAGCCACCCACAGAAAAGGAAAACCCACATTGGGCTGTTGTGACTGCAAAATAGGCTTCCATTGTGGGTTGTGTGTTGGTTTCAGCAGCTGGTGTTATCCTAAATTATGTATCTTCAATCCTTCTACTATTCTTGTGTGTGTGTGTTTTCCTATAATAAAAGGCAAGAAGGCCCATGCCCTAAATTGAGGCTACAGAGGAGGGATGTGATAGTAGACAAGATTTCATTGAGGGAGTCTGTAGATGATGGAGAACTAGCAGAGAGCAGGGAGGAGGAGATTCAAAACCTAGCTGTATAAAAGAAAAACCTTGAGCACTAACTTAATGAACTGCCTATCTAGTGTGGCCAATCACCACACAGCACATATAACTATTAGTATCATCATCTATCAATAATATGAGCCATATTAATATGGCTGTAGCTTGCATTTGGTTGTAGCATTAAACTCTGTTTGCTCAGCCTTCTGTTGCTCATATTCAGAGAACCACACTTTGTGTAACAAGGTCATTTGATCATAATTAAAAAGAAAAACAACAGAGGAAACATTAACCAGAAGCAAAACCAGTTCAATTCAACATTTCACAAGGCACATGCCTCAGGCTCTGGCTTCTTCGAGGTTGATGTGTGGGATCTTTCCAATCACATGTCTAGTTTCTAGTTTCTGGGTTTTTGTTTTTTGTTTTTTGTTTTTTTTGCTTTTCCATTCCAAATATATACGGGGGAGGCAGAAAAATAATTCTCCAGAGTAGAAATTAGGAGTGCTACTGTCCTCCCCTCCAATTAAAAACACAAAGAAAAGCATGCCTTGTGGATGATAATAGTAATTGCAATAACAATAATTGACATTTTTGAGCATTTAATATAGGCTCAGCAGAGCTCTCAGAGCCACACTTCTCAAATATATTATGATAGGCTGGGTTCTCGTTTCAGAATTGATGGGAGACAAGGGGGGTGATGCTGACCTACCTTCTCCTGGTGCCTTGACTGTATCCATTATTTCCTCTGCACCCCGCTACAGTTAGGACCTGGGTATGTTTCGTATTTGTTGCCCCTGTTCACCTCCCTTCACAGCCTACACCCTGGGAGCCTCAGAATCTGTGACCCCAGTTTTAGCAGGGTGATGGGCTTTATTTAGCATCCCTGTGTCCTGTGCCCTAGGTGTTTTCCTCCAAACTAGGCTCTTCTGGGGAGAAATGGGCTAACCAAGTAAATTACCCCCTTTAAGTGGTTAATCAGTGTCATCTCTTCCAGCAATCAGATGCCTTCAATGTCCTGGTTAATATGTGTTCAAGGTCCTGTAGGAGTGGAGTTGATATAGATGTTGGGTGAAAGTGAAAGAAGAACCTACGTTTTCTCATGGTTTTTCTTAGCAGGAAGTAGACCTGTCTTGACTGCTCATCTCCCTCTCCCATCCACCCATCCTCCAGCCGGCGCACTACATAGCTACTGAAATCATATTTTTAGAACAAAAATTGAAATAGTTTGACAAGCATAAATTATGGTGTAAACACAATGGAATATTTGAAAGTGAAATTGCCCCAGAAAACACAATACCCTTGTTAGTGCTCATTATATATGTGCTGGTGACCTTTTTCATCATTTGAGGAGACTTTTGACTTCACATATGATTTGTCTCACATCTCTCCTGCCCCCTGTATGGTGATAATTCTCATTCCATGGTAGTCTCAGACTCACTGAGACTTGAAATGAAGTGAGGACAGCAGCCAAGTCAGAACGGGCTTGGTGGAGCTTCTCATCACCAGGGGCCATGAAAGAGTCACTCCTTCCGGTAGGATTTTCAGAATAGTTTAGCTTCCACTATGATACATCAGTCACTTGAGTCTCTGTATATGGAACAGTTTGCCGAGGGAGTTGCAGACAGTCTCTTCACATGCAGGAAGGGAAAGCTAAATGTGGAGCTCTGGCCTTACAAGTCCCCTTCTCCTTGATTTCTATTTTCCTTGTATGGGGATAGAATTTCTAAGTGGATTCGGGGTCTGGGAGGGCCTTAGAAGCCCAGTGGCTCTGACCTAGCTGCAGACCCAATAACCCCAGGACCCCATAATAGGCCCAGGTGAATAGAAGTTCTGTGTTGACAACAAAGAATGCCAGGGGGAGGCAGCGTGGGCAGGGAAGAACCAAAGCCGAGCTGTGACTGGGTGACCTTGGGGACAAATGTGCCTTTGACTTCTGTGCTTCTCTACCTGACTTAGCCAGAGCTTTGTTTTAAAAACAGTACCACAGTACCAGATGCTGCCTCTGAGCTGAAAATAAATTAGGAAAAGAGGGGTTCATGCAGGGAGGCAGCAGGGCAAGGAAAGCAGTATGCCCTAGAAAAGCCTGACTAAAACCATGGCACAGATTATGGCATAATACAAAAGGGACAGAGCTGAAGGAGCTATGGAGCTGAAGGAGGTCCAACCCTTTTCCTGGCTTTACCCTTTTAGCAATTGTTGTGCTGCTAGCTAAATGCATCTTGGCAAAGAAATAGTCTCCCAGTCCTGGCTGGTGAGAAACAAAAAGAAAGAAAAGCAATCCAGGCAGAATGGAACTGGGCTTGGGATCCATTTTGAAGGGTGGGTTCCAATTTGATCTCCAAGATTCCCCTGGTGCACATGCCCCTATACAATTCCTACCCCTCAAATGTGGTTGGGAACCTGTGAATATGATGAGACATCAGTCTCATGATTATGTTGCATTTTGTGGCAAAAGGCATTTTGCAAGTCCCTAATCAGCTAACTTTGAGTCAATCAAAAAGGAGATTATCCTGGGTGGGTCTGACCTAATCAGGTGAGCCTTCAAAAGAAAAGGAAGCACCAGAGACAATCTGCTGTTGGTATGGAAGAAAGAAAACAGCCATGTTGTGAACTGTCTGTGCATGTGGTCATATGGCTAGCACCCAGTTATTCCAGGCCCAGACTTGTGACCTATAGAAACTATGAGATAATAAATAAGTGTTGTTTGGAGCTGCTAAATTTGTGATAATTTATTATACAACAACAGGAAACAAATAAATCCAGCTAAGGACTACAAAAGTGGTGGAACTCTCTGGCTTCTTTCTTTCTCTCTTTCTTTCATATATAAGTTCTAAACTGATTCATTCATTTGTATGTTGATTCATTCATTCATGTGTTCATATCTTCGTTCATATATCCAACCACTGTGAAGCTAAGGCATGGGCCGCAGTGGTGACCAAAGCACAGTCCCTGACTTCAAGGAGGTCAGTCTGGTTTAGACACAGAAAGCAGGCAATTACAATCCAATTGTGGTAAGTCTATAATAAACAATAATACAGGGAACTCAGGAGGGCCAACTTGATAGTGTTGAGCAGTCAGAGAAAGCTTCCCATTAGAAACAAATTCTCCATTGATTCCTGAAGGAGGATTTGACAGTGGTTCTCAAACTTGGCTGCACTTTATAATCACCTGGGGAGCTTTTAAAATTCCCAATGTCCAAGTTGCAACCTCAGACTAATTCAATTGGCATGTCTGGGTGTGGGAGTCTAATTTAAATGGTATGGAGTGCAACCTAGGGGGCAGGATTTTGAAAAGCAAACCAGGTGATCCAAAATGTGTAGCAAAGTTTGTGAACCACTAATATAGTGAATGCTGGGGTGCCCTATTCAGACCCGCTCTTCAAGGAAGACGCATCCACCACCCCACCTCCCACCTCCCCTGCTGGAAATACTGGCTGCTAAAGGCTCACAGCTGTTTCCTTCACTGGGAATTGCCCTGGGCATGGGGAGCTTCCTCACCCAGGCTGATGCAGGGATACAAAGGCCTTGCCCCTTGCCTCCAATCGAGGCATCTCGGAAGGGCTACCCCAGCTCCAGAGCTCCCCATAGGATCCACTGAAGCCTTAGTTGAAACCACATTGCAATTCAGTGCCTCACACAGCTCAGTCTTGCCTTCCACACCTCCTTACAGGTTTCTCTCTCAAGAGTTCTGCCCAGTAAATCTGCATTCAATTCCCTGGCTCAGAGTTTGTTTCCAGGAAAAACAATCTAAAACAAAAGATGAGGTGAGAAGGTTCCAGACATGTAAAAAAGACTAGCATGTAAAAAGCCAGATGAGAGTGAGACTGCTGAATTTTAGGAGTGTGAGTAGATTAGAATGGTTTTAGTACAGAGTTTGAGGGTGGGAAAGAGGGAAAGATGGGTATGGGGGACACGATAAAATATATACTTATTAAAGATGAACAAGGTTGCAATCAGGACGATGGATTGGATCTACTGGAGGAACCAAGGACAATCTTTAAGTTTTTTGTTTTCTTTTTTTAAAGAGTTCTAGCATCATCCCCTAAATGTTAGACCAGTTTACAGAGTCCTGTCACAGAGTCTTGAAATGTAGCCAGTGTATGCTCATCTCACTTCAGCTCCCCGGTGGCCACATGTGAAAATTCAAGAGAGCGGAGTGCTGGGCAGTAGCTGTGAACAAGCTGACAGAATCTTTATAAGAAGACCCACTTTATGTCCTAGGGCTCTGTGGCATTGCCAAGGATGTCCAGAAGAGCAGAATCCTAGACAGAGCTGGGGAGCCCATGGGTGAAGGAATGGAAGGCTCCCAGAGAAGAGAAGCTTTGGCCCAGGGGCTTGCGGAAGGCTGCTTCTCAAGAGCAATCAGCCCTAAGGATGGATTTCCCCATCACAGGACCGGGCTTACTCAGGGCTCGGTGTGTAAGAAGCAGGCAGGCCCCGGCTCCTTTCGGTAATGGGTTGTAATAGGCTATTCATATGGAAGGAATCGGCACATATTTAGAATATTATCATATATTATCTATAAATTGGGTAATATATATGAGAGTACTTAGCAAATGGAAAAAGAGCTATACAGATGAAAAGTATTATGTCTTCTTTTATGGTATCTATGCAAATGAGCCAATGGGAATGACAGTGCTCTGAAAACTGTAAATCTCTGTACAAATGAGAAGCTGCGTGATTAGGTATTTCACAGGGTACCTTAGACCCAGGGCAGGTAGGCCCTGGCTTCCTTTCTGCAAGGATATCTATCTCTTTCCCAGCAGATATGAGCACTGTGTGCAGAACGAGTGGGCTGAAATCTCACAATGTTCCATTCACAGAGCCATGGAATAACAGTATTCAAGCTGAGCAGTGTGCAGAGAGTAAATTAAGGGGAATGAAACTCTTGTAACAGATCCTGGGAGGAGGGAGGAGACCAAGAGGAAGGAGGGGGCGGGCAGGAATTGTTCAGTGAGGCCTGCCTTTTGCAGCAATCTGTTGCATGACGAAAGTGTACAGGGACTCGTGCAGTTCTGGATGGGATGTAGGGTTTAAATGTTAACAAGGGGCTTCTAGTCTCAAAACTTCTTATCCAAAGATGTCCCTGATGGTGGGTGTTGTGACGGATTAATAGGTGGGCTTTCCCAAAAGGGCTGAGACCCAATAACTCTTTAAATATTCAAACTTGCTTTGCCCATGATGAGGCTGGTCCCGGGGAGAAATGGTCTCATCTTCTAGGGTGAAAAATCTTAGATTGGATGGTTCAATCAGCATCTCTAATATTTCACATTATTGTGATTTTAGCTGTCACTTTTTCATTCAACCAGTATTCAATAAGTTCCTGTCTCTTACAGGCCCCATGCTAGGCACTTTACATACATTATCTTTTTATAGATACTGCAAGGTAGGAACTGTTACCGCCTCGGTTTCGTAAAAGGTAGACGCTGAGGCTTCAAGAGGTTAGCTAACGCGTCCACCCAAGCAGACAAGGCAGGTCAGTAGCAAAAAAAAAATTGCACTAGACAACCCTTTGTATAGCTGCCGCTACCTTGCATTGTAACTGCAGATCCGACCCGCTGTGACTGTGGTGCTCACCTCACCCCCCTAATCTGGAGTTTGAGAACCGGCTCTGCCTCCACTGCTGGTCTCCACCTTCTGCTCAGTGTCTGGAGTGCCCCCCCCACCCTGCCTGGTCAGTCCCCTCCCAGGTAATTGAGCTGTGCTGCTTCCAAACCAGGCGTGGGCCCTGCGCCTCCCTAAGGAAAAGGTTTAGTCAGGAAGTTTTTCCCAGTCTCAGAGAAGCCGGGTCAGCTACAGTCTGCCCCCTGCAGCCCTAACCAGCTGTCCCACCGCTGCTCCTTCCATTGTTCTTCCAGCACTGGCGTGCTTGCACTGCCACACTGCAGCCACTGCTTGGAATTCCTCTGGACCCCTCTGCCACTGACAGAAGCAGCTCCCAGTTCCCCTCCAGAACTCTCTCCTGCTGTGTTTATCTGCTGGTTTCTCCAGGAGGGGTGAATGACTGTCTGAGAGGCAGCTGAGTGATACCAAAGGCAAGCAGGTGGTGGAACAGATCCCACTAAGTTTGTGCTCTCATCTTACTGTGTTCCACCCAGGGATATGTCAGGGCTATTTCCAGGGTAGAATGACTCAGGTCCGTTCCTCTGCCTTATCTCAATCTCGGAGTCCAGAGATGTCAGAATAGTTCCTGGGCTGAAGTTTAGATCCAATAAGGGTGATGCCCAAATCTGGATCAGCACCACATCTGTGGGACCTGTGCTGTGGTGAAATTCCCTGGGTTTGACATGGCTTTGCCATTAACTGGCTGTGTAACTTCAGGCAAGTTACTTAACCTCCCCGGACCCAGTTTTTCCTGTCTGTAAAACTATAATTCCTGCTTAGTAGGATTGTTGTGAAGGGCAAAGAAGAGATGAAGGACTACATGCATACTGTAAATAACGGGTACAGTAGTTATCTAAGTGTGAGATGGAGCTAGAGGAGGGAGTGGCAGCTCTGCTGCCCTGGAAGGGTGAGCTTGCAGGAATATGGAGTTACAGAGCTCTCACTTCTGACTTGCTTTATGACTCAAAACACTTTTCAAAAAAGAAGCTGTCTCTACAGTGTCCCTCCATAATATTGGTCGAGAGACAAAAATGTGTTTTTTCCTTCCAAATTGCTCTTTGAAAGTGCTTTTGTGAGTCCTTTTGTGGCACTATAGTCCAGGCAACATTCTAAGCACTTTATTTACCATTTAATCCTCACAACAAACTGTGAGGTAGGAAATATCATTAGCCCCATTTTCATTCTTTCACTCATTTAACATATTTCCTAGGCACCTTCTCCGGGCCCAGCACTGGTTTGGTTGCCAAGATGCAGTAGTTAACCGGACATAGTCCATGCCCTCAAAGGGTTTAAAGGGGTTGTACTTGTTGGAGGTGTAGACAGACAGGCAAACAGACTGTCACTGTGCAGCAGATGCATGCCTTGCTGGGGAAAGTGCAGCCCACAGGCTGCTGGTGGTACCCAAAGTAATGAAGCTGAGTGGAGCTGACAGGGATGGATGTGAGGGTTGCATTTATGTTTACTGCTCAGTGCTTGCAAAGACCTTGTCAGTGCTCCATGTGTAGGGGCAGCCATGATGGCTGAGCATCTATGCTTTCTTCTCTGCAGTGTGATACTCCACAGGAGCAGGCAAGGGTATTACATGGGGATACAAGTCATTGGGGTTGGTGATGCTATGATACAAACCATGTGTCCCATGAGCATCCTTGGGTGGCCTTGGAATCCTAATTTTAAGGATTCCAAAAATAAATTCACCGGTGGGCCAAATGAATGGTGATCCCCTCTTCTCTGCTTTCCTAGATATGAAATCCTCCAAACTGCAGCTGGGGTTTTCTTTGTAAAATAGAAGCACATCTAATGACAATTATGTGTGCCAGGAATGTTACATGGGTCATCTGATACTATCCCCTGATGGAGTCTTCCTGCAGTATCTGAGGCCAACAGCCTTTCCCTCACTTGTCTGTCCAGTTTCCTGTCTGATCCCACTCTTTTCCCTCTCTTGCCCTCTCCCAAGTGACCCATATCCCATGCTTCAGTCCTATACAACCTCTACCTCATCCTTGCTCTGTCATGCCTCTATAATTAATATTCTTCAGTCTCAAATGCTTTCTCCAGCCACCCAGCATAATGAATTCCTCCCCCATCCTTCAAGACCCAGTTTCTTCTGTTTTTCTGCAGCATCTACTAGATGTCTCTATTAAAATACTTATCACAAAGCATCACACTCGAATGTGTTAAATGTCTCTGTCCATCAGTGGCCTGAGTGATAAAGAGGCAGTATCTGATTCATCTTGTATCCCCAGCACCTAGCACAGACAGCAGTGAGGCAAAGTGGGTGCTAAATAAATGTGAATGAGATTTATCTATTTATTTCATTCTTTCTTATCAATTCTGGTGTTTTTGCTGGCTAAACAACTGACAAGTCTGATCCTTTTTTTTTTTTTTTAAAGAATGTTGTATCTTGAGATAAGAAGAACCAAAACCATTGTTTTCTCTAGTGCCTTCCCCATTGCTTAAAGGCTAAGTGGAGCTCTCCATAGTCCCTGTCCCTGTTCCCGTAGAGCATATGGCTTTGCCCTCTACTTCAGACAGCCCAGTCTTCTTGTCCTCACCCAAAAACCATGCCTTTTCCTTTTCTCATCTTTTCCCATGCTGTTTTCCCCTACTTGGAAGGCCCTCCACACGCACCCAAACTCTTACCCTTCAAGGTCCTCTAGAGCCTTGTGACCAAGCATGGTCCCTGGACGAGCAGCATCAACTTGTTAGAAACACAAACTCTCAGGCCCCATCCCAGACCTACAGAATCAGAACCCATGTCTTAGCCAGATCTCCACAATTTGTATGTACGTAAATTTTGAGAAGCACTGCTCTAGAGCATGGCTCAGCAACTTTTTCTGGAAAAGACAAGATAGTAAATATTTTAAGCTCGTGAACCATAGAGTCTTTGTCACAGCTACTCAACTCTGCTGTTGTAGCACAAGAGCAGCCCTAGACAATATGAAAACAAGTGGGTGTGGGTGTGTTCCAATAAAACTTTATTCACAAAAACAGGTGGCTGACTCTCTGGCCATAGTTTACTAACCTCTGCTCTAAGATGGCCTCCAACAAACCCACCTCCTCATATTCACAGCCTTGAGTATGGGCTGGATTTATTGACTCACTTGTAATGAAAGGAAGATGGCAGAAGAGATGGGAAGCCACTTCCAAGATTAGGTTATGAAGTGACCATGGTTTCCATGGGAGCCTTTCTCTCTTTTTCTCTCTCAGGTTGCTAGCTCTGGTATGCTGTGAGGCAGCCGGTGGCGAGGATTTACGGCCTTCCCACGTGAGTGAGTTTGAAGTGGGACGTCCCCCGGGGGAACCTTGAGGGACAGCTTGATGGCAGCCTCACAAGAGACTGAACCAACCGGACCAACTAAACCACTCCCAGGTCCTAACACAAAGAAACGGCGAGATAATAAATGTTGTCTGAAGCCACTACATTTGGGGTAATGCATTACTCAGTAATGGATAACTAACATGGTCACCTACTCCAAACTCCTTTGTATCTCTCCCTTCCAACCCCTGCAGTTCTGAGTGTGAGCCACACTAGTGAGTATATAAACAGAAATTATCTTACGTTGTTCTCTAATGATGTGAGTTGGCCCTATCCCCAAAAGTACAATAAAGATTCTTTGAAGAGCAGGGACTGTTCCTTAGTAAAGTAAATAGACATTATTCATGGGATATTTATTGAACTAACTTAGAATTTTTTTCTTTTTTTTCTGTTGGAAAATGAGGGACTATTACTTTGCTGGGGCAATTATTTCTGCTTTCCATTGCCTAGTTTTCCCTGAGCCTGCCAAGGAAGGATGGTCTTTCCTTCCACCAGCGAGTTTTATTTGATAACAATAAAAAAAAATTTTTTTTTTTTGAACCAAACACCTGAAAGCTTTTTCAATTACTTGGTAAGGTTACTTAAGCTGAACTTTGCTGTAGAACTGATCCATTTCTCTCTTCTTTTTGAATTCCTAGATGGGAGAGTAAATGGCCTTTGGATGATAAAGCCTGTTCCCAGGTTATCTCTGAGAAAAATATAACCCACCGTATTCTTTTGCTTCCACTTTTTCTCCTGCCTCCTGATTTTGTTGGCTCTTATCTCCTTTTCTTTATTTCACAGTTGCCTGGGCTCCTAAAGAACTTCTCTCTTCTCCACTCCTATTTTCAAAAGTTTGTTCATGGTACCTCCAAAATGCTTCACCTGGGAGTGAGAAAATGGCGGGACACAGAGGACAGGCTTTTAGAAAGTAGTCTTTTCCAGTCATCTCAATGACTGGACCCAACATTAAACCTATACAACTAAGAAGACACCCTTTCTGATGTTGATTTGAAAGAGCTATATTAAACTCTCAGACTAATGAGTGGGCGCCTTGTTAAATGTGGAGATCTCTGGATCAGGGGTTTATACTGTATATTTTTATTATCTTCTTTTTTCTGTGAATGGAATAGGAATGGTGGAGATGGGCTCCATGTTTTGTTTCTTTATTTGTGTGTTTGTGTGTGTGAGAAATCCCTTTTAAAAATTTATATAGGTTTTTTCCATTTAATCCAGGTTCTTAATTTCCCTATAAATTATACTCTCATCTTCTAAATGTGCACTTGATCCTAAGAACAGTGAAGACTTTCACATAAAAGTAAAAAAAAAAAAAAAAAATACACAAGTCACCATCCAGATGTGTGAAAGTTATACATCACTTTTTTTTATCATGACCTATAACTAGCTCATAACCTCTACTGAGGAAGATAATAATCTGTCCATGGGGGGGTCATCAGCACCATAGCTATTGTTTCAGATCCCCCATACTAGCTAGTGGTCATATAAAGCAAATGATAACTGTCATTGAAGCTTAGTTATGTAATCAAATACAAAGTTCTATAACTATAAATTGTTGGAAAACTCTCAATCTTATCTACAAATTACTAATCCAGGAATCAATAAAAGAAGAAATTGGATTACTATCTGAGATTCCACAGCAGAAGAAATATATTTTGGTCATTTCAAATCAATTTTGTTCTATAAATCCAGAGATCAACAGACTTTTTCTTAAAGGGCCAGATAGTAAACTAATTAACATACCCATGCCTCAGTTTCTCCCTCTGAAATAATAATATTAGCACCCTGGGACTGGCAGAGTGTTTTTCTTGAAAGTTTGGAAAGGGATGGTGTTTACCACGCACAATAAAATTATTCAGTTTAGAAATTACATACACACTGGAACAAGTTTAGGTTTTGAACTGGGTTGAATAGTGTCCCTCAAAAATTCATGTCTACTCAGAATCTCAAAAGGTGACCTTATTTGTAAATAGGGTCTTTACAGATATGATTAATCAAGTTAAGATGAGAGGATACTGGATTAGGGTGGGCTGTAAATCCAATGACTGGTGTCCTTATTAAAAAGACACACCCACACAGGGGAAAGAGGGCCAAGTGAAGATGGAGATGAAATTGGAGTGATGCGGCTACCAGCCAAGGAAAAGCCAAGGAAATGCTGACAATCTCCAGAAGCTGAAAGAGGCAAGGCTCTCTCCTAGAGCTTCCAGAAGGAGCAGGCCCTGCTGACACCTTGATTTCAGACTCCTGGCCTCCAGAACTGCGAGAGAATAACTTCCTGTTGTTTTACGACACCTGGTGTGTGACATTTTGTTACGGCAGCCCTAACTAATATAGGGTTACTAAAAGCAACTAGATGTTTAAATGGCAAAAATGCCGCCAACGTGGAGGTGAATATCTCACTCTTGCCTTGCAAAAGTAGGTGTAATATTTTTGATGAACTCCCTGACCCAACTCCAGCTGAATTTTACTGCCAGCATGTTATGGATTGAATTGTGTTCTTCAAAAATTATATTCAAGTCCTAAGTCCCAGTCCTGTGAGTGTGACCTTATTTGTAAATAGGATCTTTGAAGATGTTATTAGCTAAGATGAGGTCATACTGGAGTAGGATGTGCCCTAATCCAATGTGACTGGTATCTTTATCTGATGAGGAAATTGGATACAGACAGAGAACCCTATACGACGACTAAGGCAGAGAATACCGTGGGATGCCTTCAAGCCATGGCCAGCAGTCAGGAGAGGGGCATGGCACAGATTCTTTCCTACAGAATTCCAGGGGACCATGGCCCTGCTGACACCTTGATTTGGGACTTCAGGGTTCCAGAACTGTAAGACAATAAATTTCTGCTATTTTAAGCCACCCAGTTTGTAGTGCTTTGCTACAGCAGTCCTGGGAATCTAAAACACAATGCAACCAGACGGTGGGCCTGTGGGAACCTCAGAATTGAGCCTCTCTATAACCCTGTAACTTCTCTTTTCTCTGCCAGCAAGTCTCAGAGCCCCATGCAATATAATAAAGCAATGCTCACTTGCTATCTAAATGGCAGAGCATGCACAGCAAATTAATTTAAATAAAGCATGTCAAATATTTGCTTTGGTTTAAATTCATAAAATGCTATTTCATTAAATTGCATTTTCATTCATGTCAGGCAACTGTCATGCCAAAACTATTTTTTTATTATTTCAGGAGTTAGAAAATGTAGGAAAATATGTTTTTAGAATAAAACACTGCCATGATAAAGATAATTGAGCCCTGTAATATTGATTTCATAACAGAATGATGGATTGTGAAGCCTAGGTTTTTTGTTTTACTACAATTAGAATAAATATTCATAAAGGACCTCCACACCCCCTCTCCCCATGACATCCCCACAGCAGCTGCCAGTTGGCACCTCTGAGAAGGAACACTCCTGGTTCCCAACTCAAGTACATCCTGTAGTGAGGGCTAGGGGTCTGAGCAGACTGCCATGAGACAGGGATGCTAAGGGAAAGGGGGAGGCCTGAATGAGAACTTACTCTGTGAGCTGGGGGGCCACCAGTGGTAACTCCTGGGCCTGCTTCTCACACAGCCAAATCTCTGAGCGTTCCCCTTGGCTTCTCTTTGCCCTCCATTGAGGTGATCATGGACCCCCTCCGCAGAAGGACACTGCAAACCTGATTTTTGGGCTTCTCCCCTGGTATATGCTGACTTTTCACTAAGCTTTATATTATTACATCACTTTTTGAGGAACAATGTTTTTCATCATTCCTGAAGTCAATAAACACTTATTCAGGAGCCATGCTGATTCAGGCACTTCAATAGATGCTATAGATACAGGATGAGTGAGGCATAATCTTGACTCTGGAAGAACTTGTGGTCTAGTAGGAGGATACATTTACAAAAATAATTATAATGTAAGTGGATTCCAGTCACTCTTAGAAAATATCTTTTTGGAAAAGAACCCTCTTCACACTAGAAAGAAGCACATAGAAGGGCCCTGAACTATCTGGGGAAAGTTTACCTATTTAGAAGCAGAAGCATCCTCTCCAAAAGAGTCAAGATCTCAAACCATTTTAAATAAGCAGAGAAGGCATAATTTTGAGGATTTCACTAGAATGGCTATTTCAATGAGATTGATTCTAAGTGTAAGTTAGAAATAGTTTTTAAGTTCAAATCAGACACCCAAAGTCACAGGCTTTCTTTTTTATTTTATGGTTAGTGAGGGGAAAGCAATTTCAAAATATAGACATGAGGTGGATGCTTCTAATAGACTCTTTTGGGTCTTGCCAAACTTGCAGTGACTTCAATGATTGTCCTCCCCCCAACACATCCCCACAAACGTGAAGGGATAGCTCCTGTGACCCCAAGCTCCTGAACCCAGTAGGAAACTGACTTGGGGCAAACAGATCCTCTGTTGTGGGAATTCAGAATTGGGACTAAAAGAGAGCTAATCTTTCTGGGCAATGTTGAGACAAAGCACAATTCACAGTCCATTTAGCAGTTGTGTAGTCCATCTTCCACTCACCATTTATATGGAAAAGCAGGGAGAAGGTTGCATTGGTCATAGAAAGAAGTTGAAATGAGAGATGGAGAGAAAGCACTGCCGAGTTCCTGAAAGCTTTCTAGTTTCAGGGCCACTTCCTTCCCAAAACTTGCCCTTTGCCCTTGTGTTCTGGAACACATCATGGGTCTTTTCAATACATCCCCTCTTTTAGGCAAGCTGGCTCAAGTTGGTTTCTGTAACTTGCAACCAAAAGAGTCTTGCCTAATACCCACTTTCCCTGGTTTAGGTGATAACCTGCCCGAAAGACCTAAAGGACAATGATGTGAATAGTCTCCTCACTTGGCTGCAATCAGAATAGCAGTTCTGTTTGATCCTGGGACCACCTTACACCCACTAAATCCAAACCACCTGAGGCGGGAACCCAGGAATCTACATTTTGTAGTTCTTGGGATAGTCTGATGGATTGCCAGGTTTTATAACTACTGGATTATACAGTAATACTTGCAATTAAACTCCTACTATGTATCCAGTGCTACCACAGATACTGTATTGCTTTCCTTACAACTACCCTGTGATGTGGATATTATTAATTAGATGGAAATGCTGATTGCTCAGTCTGGCTTCTCCTTTCATGTGGAGGCAGCTCTATTGGCTATCACTCTGGGCTTGTCTCTGCCCCCTTACTCACTTGTGACCTGTCTGGTCACTGAGTTTGGAAGGAGAAACTCAGCATCTGTAGCTCAACCTCTCCCTCTTCCTTCTCCCTGGTGCTGGCCTGCTTGCAGAGAGCATGTGTTCTGGGATATACCATGCCTGGCTAAATGTCCTCCTACACAGGCTCTGCCCTGGCTGGCAGGGGGCTGTTGAAGGATGGAGACAACCTCTGGAAGTTGGAAAACTCAGGTAAAGAATTCTCCACTGGGGTCTGCAGCAGGAATGCAGCCCTGCAGATCCATTCCAGATTTCTGACTCTCTGAACTATAAGATAATACATTTGTGTTGTCTTAAGCTACTAGGTTTATGGTAACTTGTTATAGCAGCAAAAGTAAACTAATACACAGGTACTTCCCTTTTAGCAGAGTAATCTCTAAGACTGGAATATTTCAACCAGGGAATCAGCCTGAGAGGTTTATGCAGAGGGGATGCTTGGTAAAGACTCATGATGCTCCTTGATGAAAAATTCTTAAGTTTTAAATGCCAAAACTACTAGACTGAGTGAATAGGACCAACTAGTGCCCAAACAGGCTTCATTTAAGTTAAGTGAGCATGACGAGCATATTGTTAAAAACTCAAACCTTATTAAATCTCTGTTGAAGCAGAGGATGAAAAATGCCAGGCAACCACAGCTCTGTGAAAACCAAAAGCAGTATACAAAGTGGGGGAGATTTCCTGTGGAGCTGGAAGCCTGTGCCTGAGGATGGGCACATGCGTCACCAACGTGGTTTGTGTTAATAGCAGTTTCCTCCACAGGGAAGCATCCTATCTGTGCTGCTGAGTCTATTTTTTTCAGATATATTCACTAAAGAAGAGGAGAATGAAGAATTTGTGATGGTATCACCAGCTGTAGGAATCAACCGTTCTGGGCCAAGTCTTCACCAACTAAATTTCAGATTATAAAAATAAACTTTTCAAAGGCTTCTACCCAGAGTTAGGGGATGGAAATGTGGCTGCTGGAGTAGGCATAAATCATGTCATTGGGTTCATTCATTTATTCAGTCATGATTGCATTTATTCCATCACTGGTGGTGTGGATTGAATCATGCACCCCAGTTTGGGCATGTTCTTGGTCTTGGTCTACATTCTGGTAGATGTGGGCCTGCTATAAAAAAGACCCCTTCAAGTTGTTTTCAGTTAAGGTGTGGCCCAAATAAAACAGGTTGGGCTTTAATCTAGATTACTGGAGTCCTTTAATAGCAGAATGAAAGTCAGAAGCAGAGAGGAGCTACAGAGAGCAGCCAGAAGCTGAAGTCAAAGGAACCCAGAGGAGAAGGAAGAAGACATCGCCAAGTGTATTGCCATGTGATGGAAAAGACAAGGACCCGGGACTGCCAACAGCCAGCCCCAGAATGCCACAGTCTTCTAGGAGAAAGCATCACCTTCCTTACACCTTGATTTTGGACTACATTTAGCTTCAAAACTCTGAGCCAATAAACCCCATTGTGTAAGCCAATTCATTGTGTGGTATTTGTTTGAGAACTGGACAACTAAAATAACTGGTTTACTCATTCATCAACTGTTGTGCATCTACCGTATGCTCAGCATTGAAGATGTAAGGGTAAATGCTATGTAATCTTACTCTCAAGGAGATTTCAGTGTAGATGGAGAGAAAGACTTGCAATCCAGCTATTACAGTATTGAGTACTGTGTCTGATAACAGAGCTCTGCTCCCAGATGCTAAGGAAGCATGGCAGAAGGGCACCTAACCCAGTCTAGGAATGGAAAGGATGGGCTCAGAGAGGGCTCCAGGAGGGAGTGATGGTCTAGATAAATTTTAAGAGATGAAATTTAGGTTATAAAAGGCTCTCTAGTCAGAGAAACAGCATGGGGCATAGAATATTCAGAAATGATGAGGACATGGGTTTGAGTGGAACACAGGGTACATTCTTACAGCGGAATAATAAGAGTTGAGTCTGGAAAGACAGGCAGGGGCCTGTTCATAAAGTGTTTTGTATGACATGCTAAAGAAAATGAGAACAGTGAGCATAAGTAGTAAGCAGGGACACAATGTGGTCAGATTTGGGTTTGGGGAGGATCACACTAGTGGCTGTAAAGAAAGTGTCCTGGTGGGGAAGGATGGTTAGAGGAGACAGGAAGCTGGAGGCAGGTGGACCAGACGGGAGTCAGGAGAAGGTAGGAGCCCGAATGGGACTGTGGACAAAGGCGTTCTTTTTAAGGAAAGATTCACCTTGGGGATAAACTACAATTTAGTCTAAACTGGGATGGGGACTTCAGAATTTATTCAGCTCACCTGGAAAAAGTGCTAAGAAGATATTAGAAAAACAGCGGATGTGGAAGGCTGTTATTGGTGACTGCAATATGTTCTTTTGGCTCCAAAAAGAGTCTATGGACTGAGAATAGATGGATGCTAGGACTGCATTTGATATGCAATTTTGCATTGTTGTCATCTGTTGTGATTATAGGCTTGGTTCCTTGTTTTTTATTCAGAGTCATTTATTCAGAAAATCTCTTATTCAGAATTTTAGTTCATTCCTCATTAATTCAGTGGTGGCTTTCTGTGGCCCAGTGATTGAATAGCCTGATAGCACATGCCTGAAATGATTAACATAAGAGGAAGCCATGGGGTTGTATTTGATATAAATGATTTGTTTCCTGAAGTTGTAATTTTATTAAAGGTGGACCCAATGAACCACCTTCACAAACGAAGGTGAGGTCCAGGCTTCCAAAAGGCACCTGGGAGGTTAATGAAGGATTAGCACTTCAAATGACTTAACATGGCTTGGAGGAAGGCGTGTGGATCAGCATCACTGGGAAAGTTAGGAATAGTTTTGAAAGGACTGTGTGGTTCACTTCCTGGCAGGAGCAGGTAAGGGTGGGAATGGGGGAGAGAAAGATAAGTGTCTGGCCGAGGGGACCATACTGTGCTGGTGAAATCACTCTTCAACCTGCCCACAATTTGATTATTGAATTATTCCAAGTAGATCGAATAGGGATTCAACTTCACTACTCCCCTGTAGGGACATGAGATAGTGCTCTGGGTTTCCATCTCTTTGAAGCAGATCTAGGCAAGCTGGTACAACAGGAACTAAGCTTTTCTTCTGAGGTGACTGTGGCTTCCTATGGGAATCTTGCTGTAAGCCGCTGGACTCTTTAAGAGTTTAAGTTGGAGAGAGTATGAAGAATTAGGATGCAGGCTGTCAAGAAATGTTCTATCATTTTGTTTAGCAATTTAAAAAATATGTTTTATTTGTAATGCATTGTTTGTAATTATACCCATTTTCCAGTTTTGTTGATTTAGGTGTAGATATATGTACATACCTGCAACCTATATATCAGTTAGGAACCTAAATAGTTTGTACCTCTGAAAACACTTATTGTATATTTCCATGATATTGACACTTTTTAATCCCCGAGAACCCTGAAGAACAAAATGGTACATCTGAGAACCAGGAGGCAAAGATCCTCAAACAACAATGTGGTGGTACAAAGACCACATCTCTATGTATATCCCATAACTGAAATTTCCCTTTGGGACATTTTCTTCCTTTCTCCCAGCCATTTCTTGCACTACTCCTCTTGCATATTTCAATTCTTGTATGGCTTCATTCCTTCCATTCTAGAAGAAACAAGGCCCAGCAGTCCAGTCTGCCTATTGCCCTATTTACATTCTAGGAATGCCTTGCTCAGAGACTGCTAAGGTCAGTTGTGTGACTCTCCACCAGAGGAAAAGTGCACCCATGTGCCTAGTAGGCAGGTAGAGTATAATTTTCTATTGCAAGGGAGAGGCTGTAAGATACTGCTCTTATCCCACTGTTAGGCTATATCTACTCAAAAGGTTGGTTTGGCCTACATCCATGAAATACACTTACCCCACCTCTTCCTTAATCTTCTCCTTATGAGGGCCACAGGTTGATATTTAGACAGTCGCTCCCACACTAGGCTATATGTAAGGCTTTCTGAGGGCATGTTTAAGATTCAGATTCCCAGGCTCTCCCTCTGACCAACAGAATCAGACTCTCCATAAGGTGGGACCTGGGAATCTGTATTTTAAAAAACTTTTCCCAGTGGTTTTGATGTAGTTGGTCTGAGAGGCGGCATTTAGGTACCAGAAGCAGAGAACACCTGCGTTTCACACAAGCCTCCATGTAGAGATGATGAATCTCCTGGGCTGTGTCTACTCCTCTTATAGGTTCTGTGTTTTGTCTATGTCTTCTGGATGCCTGATGTGGGTCTGGGATCACCTGTCTGCTTGTTGGAAGGTATAAGGGCTACCTTCTGTGCATGCTTTTAGGCTGCTCCATGCAGAAACCCCAGTGGCACTGAGATACCTTGATGCTGGGGACCTTTGGGCATGCCAGCTCCTGAGGTTCCTTTTCAAAGCCCAGCACACCAGATCACCAGCATAGTCTGCCACATATACTCTTCCCAACCAAAGGTCTCGGGAGCTGAGCAGTGAGCACCGGAAGATTAATCTCCCACTTCTCTATTTGTAAGGGGTATTCATGGTTTGGAAGGAAGGAAGGAAGGAAGGAAGGAAGGAGGGAGGGAGGGAGGAAGGGAAGAAACCCTTCATACATTCACTTCTGCTGGAAACTCATGTATTTCCCAGACGTTTTGCTTACACATCTGCTCACGGAAGTAGTGTATCCGAGCTAGTGTGTTGTCATGCTTAATTTAAGATCAAATTTTAGATTATAAGCTGGAATTGTTGCTGTGGCTCCATGTGTTCATCCTGGACTGGCTTCATGCATGATAAATGCCTGGTACAAGTAGTAGCAGCTGCATTTTAAACCAAATAACCTGCAGGGTTGTATCTAACCAGCGTCTCAGGCCCCTCAGTCCTGGGACATAGAAATACGCCCATGCTTGGCTAACCTCAATCCCATCCCCATTCCTCTGCTTGCCTCTCGCACTATGGTTCTCAATGCCATCCCAAGGCTTCTGATTTTCCTGCCAGTTGTCATCTTTTCCATTAACATCATTATCCTATTCCAAGGTCCATTAGAACTCCTGCTGTAACAAGAACTTTGGGTGTAGCTGTCCATTACTTTCCTGGTCACCAGCTCCAGCTGTCCTGATGAAATGCTCTGCACACAGCTCTCACATGTATCACACAGTCCCCCTCGCTTCCATTAAAATGATCATCTTTTTTTCCCTACTCTGTAGTCATCACCTCATTATAACTCCATTACCTTTTAGCATCATCCGCATTATAACTCCATTACCTTTCACATTACTACCATTACCTCCCTTATCACCCCCTCTGCATTTCAGTTGCCCTCACCTTCTCCTTTACAGCCACCAGCTTTGCAATTACAGGCCCATTATCTTTATTATTACCTGGGTTACAATCATAATTGTTCCCATAACAATTTCAATGCCTTTACCCACCCCTCTACAAGGCAAGACCCTGGCCACCTTTGATAAAGCCACAGGAGTCCCTATTACACACTAGACATGTACTCCAATACCTCCATTAATGTTAGAAGTCCCAGCTTTCCCTCCATCAAATTGCCCATGATAATGCTAACCACAAAAGATCTGTCTCTTTCCACATCAATTTCACTATTTTCATTGGCATTCTTATTTACAACTCACTCTCCTGTCCCCATTTTTCTTTCTATAGCAGCAAATAATAATAATCCCCATTTCATCTGCACAGCCTATGTTCAGTTGCCTCTCTGACTCCAAGAATTCTACCCACCAATTTCTTCTTCAAAGCAGTTCAAGACCACACTTGTATAACTGGTGATGTACACTTGCATTTCTGTTATTCCTGTGTGTGTGTGTGTGTGTGTGTGTGTGTGTGTGTGTGTGTATAGCTCTTTACAACTGCCCCGTTTTACCCATTAGATTGTAAGCTCATATTTGACTAGTGCTCATTTCCTTTCCAGAGCACTTAGCATCTGGACAAAGTTAGTGTTCAGAAAATGTGGTTGATTAAATGACTGACTGCATCACCACTCTTCCTTTATTTTTACTCTCACAGTCTATTGCTGTCGCATTGGTCACTTTTAAAGCCTCATCCACTCACTTGTTACAATTTCATTGCCTCAAGCTTCTCCTCTTCCTCCCTTTCTTCCTCTTCAAGGAGAGGTACATCTACTCTTCCATTTGTGGGCCATTATCTCAATAATTATTGTGGCTTCAACTTCAAGGGCTCCATTACAACTCCATTCCCTCTCCTGGATGGAGACCTAGGCTATTCCACCACTTGCCCTGCTTCCGTTTCGGAACAGCTCTCTGCTTCCAGAAGGACTCATGGTGTCTGTGCCACTGAATGTGCTGTAACCACTCCCCTAACAGGCATTCACCATTGCCCAGGTGATACTTACACTCTAACTTGAATGCGTCAGGGTTCAAATTACAAAAGGCAGCCTGATTTCCTTGTTGGAATCTGGCTGTGTGATTTGGGACAAATTGTTAAATGTAGTCATTCTGTGGAGCTCTGGATTCAAATTGCCTGGGTTCAAATCCCACTTCTTTCTCTTGCTACATAAGTTATTTAGCTTTTCCAGATCTCTCTTTTCTTATCTGTAAAGTGGAAATAATAATGGCACCTACTATCATTAGTTATTGGAAAGAGTATATGAGTTAATACATATAAGGTGCTCAAAACAGTGCATAGTAGATGGAAGCACCCAACAAACAGTAACTCCTCTCAGGGCCCAATGTTCCCCAAAACAGAAGAGAAGGTGGGGCTAGAATGCTCTCTAAAGTTCTAGATTGGGCATTTGATGGGCCTGGGATTCTGGTGTTAGATTATTGGAGTTCTCATCATTCTAGTTCTTTACTCGTTCCCCAGCTTTTTTGTACTCTGCTCACTCAGCAGGGAAACGTGGCACTCCCTTGGCACACAGCCACACTTGTTCTGCCTCGGGGGAGATATTGAGGCAATTTTCTTTTCTGCACCTAATGAAAAACTCTGTGGTTTTGCTGCTTCTGGACTTGGACTTAGTGGCATACACTTATACTCAGCCTGCCAGCCAGCAAAGCCTCACAAATGGCCCCCCCAACTAGTCTTGTCCTCATGCCTCCTCCTTTTTGCCCTCTAAGGCCATGCAGAGGCTGCTCAGGTGACCCCATCTACACACAATTTTAATGTTGTAGCTACCCAATCCGTCAGGGCTGCTCCAGGCCACATGTGATGCTAGCTTGATTCCAGCATGGTCTGCTGCTTCACTCTCTTCCTTTCTCTCCTCTGGCCCCACTGTTTAGCCCTCTTTCTGCTTGTTACCTATCCAGACCATCCACCACTTACACTGGGAACCCCTAACCCTCTTTTCCTAGCAGGCCCCATATTCTCAATTATTTTCCCCTCTTCTCCCAACATTGATTATCCTTCTCTTCTCTGCACTTTCCTCCCCCAGTGTCCTTTTGGCAGAAAATGACCTAATAAAAAAAATAGCATTCTACTGTGGATAAACAGGTTTCCCTGGGGACACCTGCCTTTCAGAAGGGAAATCTGGGGGAGGCAACACCTTTATAAATGGTACAATTTGAGACAACACAGAAGAACAAGTTTTGTGGGTTGTTTTTTTTTTTCCTTTTCTTTTCTTTTCCTTTCTCTAAATTTGGGTGGGAGTGAGAATGGAGGTGGGAGAGTAATTTTCCGGATAGAGAAATTTCACAGTGCCAATCAAGATATATTTTGTTGGCAATATCCTGCTCCATATAAAACTCTTTTGAAATGCATCTAATAAATTATCCCACATTTACCATTCTCTCCATTTCACATAGAGATTACTGGAACCTTCAGCTAATGAAGCCACCTCATGTGTTGTGAAGCTTCTGTGAGTTCTCTACACCCAATTGTTGGTAATATGAGAATTCAATTGTCAAAGATCAGTCTGAAGTGTATGAGGTTTTCAGTGTAAACAACATTCCTCTCAAGCAAACATAAGAAAAGGATGCTTCACTTTGTGATTACAAAGACAACAACAACAAAAAAACGGCTGGCTTCAGTCCAATTCTACAGAGACTACTGGGGCCACAGAAATATTTTCCTCCTTTCAATTCTGGTCCTTGGCCAAGGCAATCCAACGATTGGCACTGATACCCTGTGGAGGCTTGAGGTAGCTCTGATAAGCCACTCAACCATCTCTTCTTTTTCTTCCTTTCCTTTTAGTCTTACTTTTTTCCATGATGTGAGATTTCATGCTCATTTTGTCTTCCTGGCCTTGTACCAACTCAATTTCAAGGCTCAGCTCCATGCCCCACGACCTCTCCTATGAAGTCTTCTTTGGCCATCTCCATGTCCCAAACCGCTGTAATGCTTGCTTTGTTTCAGTTTCCAGTACTTGATTAACACAGTCAATGTTGGGGTTTAGTGTCTAGTACTTGTTTATATCATGTATGGGAATTTTATTTGTTTTAAGGGTTTGAAATTTCCCTCTTGACTAAATCATAAGCTCCTTAAGGGCAGGGACCATGATTTGTACTTCTTTTGTGTGACCCCTGGCACATACCTTTTTATCTAACACATAATAATTAGTAAAGAATTGCTAATTGCACTTTCTACCTCTTTCTCTTCTTTTTCCCTCATCTGTCTTGCCTTTCCTTTTATCCACCCCCTCTACTTCCTCTTATCTTCTCCCCTGCATACATGCCCCAGGCTAGTGGCACTCATAGCCACTGATTAAACTTGCTGGTTTAGGTGATTTCTGACTCCTTGTTTCCTAGGAGTTAGGGATTGTGCTTCAAAGTGACAGCTTGGGTGCAGCACTACCCAAGGCTGACCAATGGCCAATGGGAATCCTTTGGTTTGGCAAGAGAGAGAGAGAGAGAGAGAGAGAGGGAGAGAGAAACCAACTTCAGGATTATAAGAAGATGCCACAATAAATGCTGTTGGGGTCAATCAGGTCCACACATAAAGAAACTCAATCACAAAACTCTAAAGCACTAGTTAACTCCTTCCAACTGATTTTTAACTATACTGGAGATACTTTCATTTGTGGAGAAATCTGGACAACATGAATTTGTTTTGATGACATACCAAAGGGTAACTTTACACAAGCATTTCCACTATAAAGATGGGTCCTATTTATGATCAATTCTCATTTATATGTTGGAAAGCAATTTCAGTAAGTACTTAGTTTAATCAGTTTGCATCTGCACATTGACCTTCGGGACTCCGCACGCCCATCCCATCATGCAGTGTGCTCCACCATTCGCTGTCTCTTCAGACAGCATATTTCTCAATATTTGTACATGGCTTTCATAGTCAATCAATGCAATCATCTGTTCCCTCCTTTCAACCACGTCCCTTGCCTGGGGAGGTGAGAATGAGAGCAGCCCCTCTGCCATTTGTGAGTGTTAGGGAATGCTTGTTTACTATTGCCTTGAAATCTGGAGAACTAAGCAGAGAAGAAGGCATTCTGGGATAACAGAAATAATGGGGAAAATTTTTTTTTAAAATTATCAGCATGTTTACACAATTATGTAAATGATGAGCATTTATTCAAGGCTCATTCCTCAATTATTCATGGTTTGAAGCTCTTGAAAATTCAATTCAATGAAATAACCTTTTCTTCAGCTACTATTATTATTATGAACAAGGTACTATAATTTGAGGAAGGGGACACAATGAAATTTGATAAGCAAAATTAGAGAAATACACAAATTACTAATACAGGTTGAGTAAGTACAATAAGTAAAGTACAATATATGCTCTGAGGGTTTAGAGCAAAAAAGAGATAACATCTGCTGGGGTGAGTCCAAAACAGGATGCTGGATAAGAATGGGATGCAGGAGGTTTTCTTAGCTTCCCTCCTCTCCATCCTCAGTGTCACTATTTTGGTTCAGGCCCCTGTTGCCTCTTATCTGGACTATTAGAGCAACTTCTATCTGATCTCCCCCTTCTAATTGCTGCTTCCCCAGTGAGCTTTCTAAAAGGCAATCAGATATGTCACTCCCCTGCTTTAAACCCTCTATTGTTTCCTACTGTCTGAAAAAAAGAGCTAAAGTTTCTCAGGATTGCACACTTCAAGACTAAATGTCTGTCATTCTCTGCAGTCACAACAGCCCTTGCCTCCTTGTCTCAACGGTGCTATGTGCATGTTGGTGTGCTCAGGCTTCAGTGATCTAGACCGGGCTTCTCTTCTAGCTGATCCAGTTTCCTTCTTTTCTTCTTTTAGCTTTTCTCTTCCTGGGTTCCCTGTTGTCTGGATAACTCCTATGGCACTTTGTTTGCCAGGAACCCCAAGATAGGGTTGGTGAGTCCCATCTTGCCTCTCCATTCTGCATCCTGCCGCCCTTCATCCTTCCATCCTTCTGTCATCACACTTACCACACTGCCTTGCAATTTGGGTGACCAGTAGGCATGCTTGCCCTCCTTATAAGAATGTGTCCTCCTTGAGGTCAGGATCCAGGCATGCCATGACCCACACTATATGCTCAATGCATGTTTGTTGAACCAAACTGAATTTGTTGAATGGACAGGTGAGATGCACCATTTTCCATAGGATAAAGGGGTGAATAGATGGTGAGATGTGAATGTAGAATTTTCTTCCACAGAGTTAAGGATAAGAGGAAATAAAAAGTCATGAAATTAAGGAAAAGCTATTTGTTTGTTTGTTTTAATGGAGACCCAAGATTGTTAACAAGCAGAAGATAAAGAACTTATAAAAAGCAAGAAGTAAAGTAAGTGAGGAAAGGGACAATGGCTGGAGCAAGGTCCTGGAGGAGGGGAGTAAAAAGGGACCAAGAACTTAGTAGAACAGTTATCCTTGACAAAGAGGGCACTTTCTCTAGAGGGACAGGACAAAAGGAAATTAAGGAAAATGACCACGCAGAGGCATTCTGCAAGGAGAAGGGCAGAACTAAGCAAAGCTCTATTCTTAATAAAGAAAGGCATAAGCTTGCAAGTAAACTGCTAGTTAACATCCAATACTGTTAAATTTTTCACATGTAAACCACAAGATGTTGAGAGAAAACACAAATACTCAGAAAGTATTTTAAAGGACATTGGCCTCTCAGATAATGTGCTCTTTATGAAAGTTTGACACAATCGGGTGGAATGCATGGATTTCCCAGGCTGGGCTAAGAACAAAGGCCATGCAGAGCTCTTTTCTCCCCTTCCATGCAGAGCAGCTGTTTGAGCAGAGGTTGATCTTGACTCTTGTGAAGAGTGATCAGAGATTTGGGACAGAGTCAAAAACTGTGATTCTGGAGCTGGACTTTGCTGATCTCCCAAAACGCTATTTTTATGAGGCAGCCAAAGCAGCCCTTTACATTCAAAGTGAAGTTTCTGTTCCAAGCTATCCTGAAGGCTGGTGTGAGTTTGGGGCTCTAAGGGCTGAGATGGGAGAAATGGGTTTACCCCACGGCTATGCCCAGGCACCAGGTTCTCCCCTCCCTCCCTGACTCCTCGAAATCATTAGATTCTCTTTTAGAAAACACTGTAGACAACCTTGCCTGCTGGAGTGCAAAAGCCATGTTTTTAAAAGTTTCAAAATTTGATTCTAGGGACACTCAAGGGTCTGGTTTAGTTGGGAAAAGAAGAAAAGAGAAGACAAGTCAGTTTTTGTTTGTTTGTCTTTAAGAAAAAACCTACCCTAACTTTGAACCATCTGTTTATGTTCACCTTTGAGGCTTTCCCCCCTCCTTCCCCTGTCTCTTAACTTTGCCTAAAATTGACAGGAGGAGATTAAAGTGGGAGGTAGTCATACCTATGTGGCTTGATAAGTGCATTTCCCTTTTCAGACGCTGAAGCCACCTGTAAGAGTTACACAGGGTGCTGAACATATTCATCAGGAGGAAACAGTCATATTTCTGACCATTTCATATTATTCTCAGCAGAAGTCACGTATTAGCCACCTTAATATTCACTTCAATGACTGAATAGTAGTTGTCCAATAAAGGTTTGTTTCCTGGAACTGAGACTTATCAGAGGGTTTAGGGGTACAGAGAAGAAGTTTTCTCATAGATTATCACCACTGAAAGATGTAACTCTGTCCTGGGCCTCCTGTCCCCAACTGACCTTTCTTTGAAAATGCATGATCATGCAGACACATCTACAGGCAGAATCATAGATCTTTAGAGATAAAAGGGACCTTACAGACACACACAAACCCAGTTTACAGCTGCAGAAAAACATGGGGGAAGGAGTGCTTCAAAACCTTCTGCAGTCTAGAGCAGCCAAAGCTAGAGCTCAGCTCCCCAAATATCACATTTATCTTAATTTGGCAAGAAGCTGAAAGCCTATCTGGGACCATTTAAATTCTAATGCTATTAAGGATTCATCTAATCAGCTTTAAAAATAAGCTGCATTCAAATGCATGGGGATTGAAGGTAAGATGGAGGTAGGCAGAGTAAAGTAGCTCAGACCAGTCTGGCAAAGGCACCTCAGTTTGAATTGCCAGAGGAGGAGCTACCTGATTGCCTTCCTATTTGGTAAATTCTGCAAACCCAGCACCAGACCATGGTAGTGGAATGTGACTTGTAAGTACAGGGCTGAGAGGGCTAATCTGGACAAGCAATGTTCTCCTCCAGGGTCACTCATATGCATGTGACAAGGCCTGGCAGGGAGAGATGGACTGGCCCTTGTGCCTGGAGGTGGCTTTGAGATTTAATCACCAGAGCAGCTGGTGCTTCTGGGAACTGCGTCTGAACACTGCACCTTAGAGACTCCTGAGAAGTTCCACCCTCAGGAGAGCCCAGCAGGACTCCCAGCCCCTGCCTGGACCCACTTAATGGTCCTTAGTTGGCTTCATGTTAGGGCTCTCAGATTCAGCTTTAGTTTGACCCTCTCTGGGCTCAGGAACTCTGTCAGCCTTAGACAGCTTAACCCTGGTGTGTTTATGTCTCTGGCATGGTCTGGGATTATCTTCAGGCCCTGCTTTATGCACCAGGCTTATCCTTGCTTTTCATGAGCATTCTCTGATTCAGGATAGAGGGTGTCAGATGCTGGAGCAAGGCTAGCTCCAGGTTGATGATGGTTTTGTTCTCCCTGCTCTTCCTTCTCCCACTGTCTGCCTTCTGCCTTCTGCCTACTGGTGTTCCCATCCCTCACCACGAAGCCTCATCCAGGCTCGTAGAGTCCAGGGCTCCCACTTTCATCCTTCCGACCCCTCCTTCCAAAGCCTCAGATAGCATGGCTGGAGAAAAACACATGGGTGCCCTTGTCAAACTACTGTTTCACATTAAAACTGAAATTCTTTCTTTATTCAACATCTATTTAGGGGAGGATGACAGCATCCCAGATCTCATACTCCAATTGAACCCACCTTTTCAGAAGTCAGTTTAGAGACCAACTATTTTTATTTGAGCAAGCTGCTTGGGTGGGGGTTTCATCCCCTACTGCAACTAGTTTTCCATCTCACAAATACTTTGAGCAGAGTGCTGGTAAGTTAAGATTTCTCCATCTTGTTATATCTCTGGTGATGCTTTTGTGCCCCTCATTGGTGCCCAGCTGGTCCACCCTGCCCAGGTCTGCTTGGTTTCTGAGAATTTGATCTCAATGGGCTGTTAGCTTGGAAGCATCAAATTAACCAATTCACCCTTAAGTGTGAATGATTGATAGCCGGCCTAATGTGGTGATGTCCCTTATGAGCTAGCATGTCTAGAGTTGTTTAAACAGGCCCGGGTACTTGGTAGCCAAGTGTCCCCAGTGAGGCAGAATGTAGTTGAGGGTCTCTTGGGTTGATTCAAATGTGAGGCTTCAGGATAGGCTTGTCTTGTATCTGTAAAGCTCCATGATAGGGTACTGAAGTAGAAATATTTGAGTCTAAGGAAGGAAATGAGTTTTTCCTGAACAAATTTTAGCAACTGTGTAAACAGAGAGTGAAGTATGGGAGAGTATATCACCATTGTTTTATAAAATAAAAAAGGGCTACACCTGTTTGAAAAATCCCCAATTTGGTGTATCAAGTTTGGGCTCAATGACAAGTTACAAAGGGAGCAAAATATTCACTGTGCCTGTCAACTCTGCAACTCCTAGACGCCTTCTCCTGTGGACCATTTTTTAGAGGTTATTATTTCAACTTGAAAATTCTTACAAAATATATATGTGGTATGAAAAAAGAATTAAGAAAGCTTTTAAATTAAAAGAAATAAAACGACAGGTTTTTCCTCCAGCCATATAAATAGTTATGGATGGAGATAAAGAGATGGATATTTTTTCATATTTCTTTATTAGGGGTTTTGGAACTCCAGAAATTTTAGAGTCAGACTGTTGAATTATTTAGCACTGATTCATGCTGGCCCAGTGCAGACATGGGTGGGCTGGGAAAGGCATCTAAACTCTTGAAAGGACTGAGCGTTGTAACCCGCTTTTATTACCAATCATATCACGGAATGCATTTCAGAAATATTTTACGAGAAGCCAAAGCCGTGGTGCCCAGTTCACCCACACTTTTCAGAGACTGCATGAAGCCCAGAAGGAGAAAATGCAGTTGACCACCTCATTTCAGGGAGCCTGTCCCCCAGGCCGTTGTTTCAGTGACAAAGTGTCTCAAATCCCTGGGAATATGCAGTCACTAGTGAAAGCCTCAAACCCGTCATTGGAAAGACAGATGAGAAAAAGTTCACAGGAAACGGTACCTTTAGTGGTGGTGTCCTCGCTGTTTTCTCTCTTCCTGCACGTTCTTTAATCCTAACCCTGAAAGATGCCTGCCCTCTATGCAGTTAAGATGGCACGGCCACCTGAAACAGGAATAAGAGAGGGAGGAAACATGTTTATAGTTTCAGAACAGGCAATCCTGGTCTCCCTTTCCCATCCCAACTGCCACACCTCCCTAAATGAATTTGGAGGTGCACCATGTGGTTTCTAAAGCAAGGAAAATTGTTTATGAAGTTCATTCCTCTCCAGAGGACTTTTTTTTCTTTCATTCAGTCCCATGGCTTTGCAACAATGTACCAAATATTTAAGGTACAAATTCTACAGAATGATTACAAAACCAGAAATGGGTTCTATGTAACAAATCGATTCCAAGATCTTTGACAGTGGCCATAGTAACAAACTTAGATAATGCGATTATTACAAATGCTGGACACTGCCTCCAGGAAGCTTCCCATCCTCCAGCACTCTGTAACCCTACTTTATGTAAGTCGCCACCCTTATTGTCCCCAGCACCCTGTAACCCTACTTTATGTAAGTCACCACCTGTGAACCTGTTTGTGTTATTCTCACTCTGGGCTTTCAACACCTCAAGAGCAGTCTTTACCCAGCTCACGGCTGTAGCACTTGCCACAAGCACAATTTTGCACAGAAAATTCAGTAACTATCCATCGAATAAATGGATGTATAACAAAGACTAACTTTCTCAAGTTAGAACCACCACCAACAGAAGTAGTGTCACCTATTGCAAGTGGAGGGCTTCCCTGTCAGTAAATTTGGCAGCCTCTTTTGTCAGGGTTCCCATGCAGGACTTGAACCAGACTCACTCCCCTCATGCACCCGCACACACCCCCACACACCAACATACACCCACACACAATTCTGAAGCAAGATAATTGTGCCTTCAAGGGCTTGCTTCCCACAAGCCCTGCTGAGCCTTAACCAAATGGGACATTGAGCCTCAGGGATCTCATTTATAGGTGAGAATGTTTTTGCAAAAATCAAGTGGTACCTGACAGAGGAAGGAGTAAGCATTTGGCTAAGGTATAGGCATGCTAATCCAAAATGTTCCTGACTAAATTATCCTTCCCTGGAGGACCTCCTGGAATCCCAGAATTGGAGGAAATGTAGAGATTATTTGGTTGAAACCCCAGGTGACTATTCCAGTACGTCAGCAGAGGCTGCCTGGAGAGTGGGCTTGGAAGGATTCGGAGGCTCATCATCAGGCAGCAGGGTTGTCACGGGTGGTTTTCCAGTGCCCGGGGTGGAAGATGTTGGAGGACATTTAAATGCCAGGTGTGTTCCACCTCCAATTCTAATCTGGCTGCTCACCCAATAGAGGAATTACGGGTGGTTTGGACAGTGTAATTTGTCAATGGCTGTTCAAAATTTGCAACCTGTTTTGCCGGCAGATAGCTCCCCTTACATGGAATTAAAACTCCTTCTTTATACTGCCACTCACTGACCCTTTTTTTTTTTTTCTCACCCTATCTGAGAGGTGGTGATCTCACTCTCAGGAAGCCAGACCAATCTTTTTTGAGTAAACTAAGTCAAAAGTCATTAAAAGTGTTGACAAAATTCCCTTCAGTTTCATTTATTAAAAAATAATTGAGTAAGTTCAACATGCTATAATTGAGTAAGTTCAACATGCTATTTTATTGCCACCTATTTCTTCAAATCACATGCATTTATTTATTCTTGTAATTAAAAAAGTGATACATACTTTGTGTAATAAGTGAATCAGTAAAAAGATGTATACAGAAAAGGCTAATCATTTTCCACCTATCTCAGTCCTTTGAGGTAATATTCTAATAGACTCGTATGTATCCTTCCATCCTGTCAACAGTTAAGTTCTGGGAAACCGTCTGAGTCGGGATGTGCACCCTGGAGGCTTATTAGGGCATACTCCTGTCGGGCACAACCTCCGTGGGAGAGTGCAGACAGCAGGAGTGGCCAGAAGAGTGGCAATGCAGTAATGAACTAGGCCTCAGGAGATCCCACAGGGAGTTCTAAAGCCATCTTGCATTCAGAAGGGAGCCAGGCATTTAGACTCCATGTGCACCAGTTGTGGGGCTGCCCCCGCAACTTTGGGGAAAGACGCTCTCTTTAAGGGCAGTGCCAGGAGAGGTCTCAGCCATGAGCTGTCAGTGGTCAACACTCCCGGCAGCTGAGGGAAGGAGGGTCACAGTTGGGTGGTACCCCGCAGCAGCCACACTATGCGCCCTCCCCTTTGCTCATTTATACCTAGTTATGCACATGTCACAGATGCATGGGATATTTTTGTTTATGGTTTTTAACTGAAATAGTCTGCAACTTGCTTTGACTTAATAAATGAACAACATCATTATTTTATGTATAAACACACAAACTTTTATATAAAGATGATTGTATCATACATGCTAGACTTTTCAGGGCAGTCTTGTTTTTTCCTCTGTTCTTTGCCATTTTCCACTTCCTCTCCTTCCCCACACCACCCACATTTTACCCTCAATCTCCATATTGGCAGCATGGAGTGTATCTTTTATACCTTTATTCACATTCAAATAACCACATGTATACATATGTGAATATGGATAGATTCACTTATTTAGCTTTTTGGTCACTGTCATTAAACATCTATGGAGACCCTACTGAGTGCTGAGGCCCATGTCAGGCTCTGGACAAACGAAGAACAGGACACAGCCTCTGCCCTTGAGGGGTACCCTTCTGTGAGTGAGAGAGATGCAGGAACCAGCAGGTCTAACCTAGGAGGGAAGTTCATTTATGGAAGTGTGCACCTAGCACACTTACAGAATTAGAACTAGAGCACGGGGCTCCTGTATTCCAGTCCTGCTCTCTTTTCAATTTAACTAACTGGTTTTGGGTTGTTTCATTTTGTTTTGTTCTTCTTTCTTAACAGGTTTCAGACTGTGGGCTGAGCAATGGCCAAACTGAATTTGAACAAGTCTGTGCCAACCTTCCTGAAGTCATGATTACGCTTGCCTTATGAGAATGAAGCTCATAATGAACCTAATAATACCAGCTCTTGTGATATAATATGCATTACCTCACCAATAGATCCATTTAATTTGATTAACAAGTCATACAGCCCTGAAAATATCATACAGAGGCCTTATCTTAGGGGGGATTTTCAGTTGGTGACAAGGCAGTGGATTATTATGACAGAATTTGAAGCTGGTGTGTCACAAGGTAGGCAAGTGTTCCTGTGGTTACAAGTTCCACAGGCAAAACCATTAGCAGGGATAAATATCAGGTGCATGGTTGTGCTCCCAAATCCTTTTAGTCACATATTAGAGGGAACACGGAGAGAGAGGAAGTGGTCCAATGAGGACTGTGCGCATGAGTAGAGAGCATGGTGACCTGGCTATCCCGCAACTTCAATAAATCGATATGTTCTTTCTGTCCATCCTCTTAACCCACTCATTTACCTGCACTTCCCCTCTTCAGGTTCCTGACATTTCATCCACATCCATTTCCTGGGATCAACTTGTAACATCCTATCTTTGAAAATAGAAAGATTTTCTATGAAGCAAGCCCAGAAAATGTGCATAATTTTTTTCTTTCCTCATCAAATGCTGACCCTTCTTGTTCTGAAGGTGAGTTCAGAAGCCCAAGGGCCTTGGCTTGGACTTTGTATCATGGGTTCCTGCTCCTGAAGCTGCTCAGATCTGGGCATTCCAGAGATTCACACCCAGGGGCCTTATCTTCCCCAAACACAGAGTTTTGCCAAGGCCACGTGTTTTCTCCCCTTTGGCTTAGGTCAGTCATGGGAATAAGAAAGGCACCTACCAGGCCAGGTGAGACCCGGCAAGAGAAATCTGCAGGAGTTTCCAAATTCACAGCAACAATTCATTATGAGACTCAGTTTAAAACTTGAATGGTTTTGGTCTGTGTACTGCAAATTGCTGGAGATGTCCCAGCAACAGCTATGTGATCTTAGGATGCAGATCGTCTCGAGACAGAACTACCCAATATCCAATACCCAATTCTGTCGTACCCAATAGTATGGCCTCTTCATTTCTTTCTCAGCCCTTACAGCAGCCAGGTACTGAACAACGGATCAGATTAGGAATGACCAACAAATTGTGCTCAGTCATGTGAATGAGAAAATGAGGAAATTAACGCAACTATTGATGATCCAACCCATTTTCTACTCCTAAGTTCACAAGTTCTCCTACTAGGAGAGACCTTGAATGAGTGTCACTTGGGGCCCCCACTTTTAGGCACACAAATGAGAATGTTTCTTTGATAGAGTTCTCTAATCCATTGGTATTGGCAAGACTACTGGATATGACAAGACCATGAAGGCTGGGTTAGTTATCTATGGCTGCATAACAAATTGCCCCCAAACATGGTGGCTTAACACATTAAACATATTTCATCTCATGGTTTCTGTGAGTCTAGAATTGAGAAGTAGCTTCTCTGAATAATCCTGGCTCACGGTCTCTTATGAGGTTTCAGTCATGATGTTGACTAAGGCTGCAGTTATCTGAAGGTTTGCTGACCCTGGAGTGTCTGCTTCCAAGATGGCTCATTTGTGTGGTGCTGGTTATTGGCAAGAAGCTTCAGTTTCTCCTCACATGGGCCTCTCCAGGGCTGCTCGAGTGTCCTTACAACATGGTGACTGGCTTCCCCTAGGGTGAGCAACCCCAAACAGAGCACGGTGGAAACCACAATGTCTTTCGTGGTCTAACTTCACCATCACTTCTGCAATAAGTCATTGGTTACACAATATTTATTTATTTATTGTGGAGGAGATGACACCAGGGTGTGAATCCTAGATAGCAAGGAACAATTGGGGTCATCTTGCAGGCGAACTTCCACAGATACCTTTCTGCCTTTATCAATAATGGTAAAGACCTGGAAGAAGACACTTCTGTTTCTTGAATCTCCCTGGAACAAGAAATGGAAGAGCTCGGGATTTGGTTCAAATCTCAGCTCTTACCAGCCACTTACTTTCAGAGAAGATATTTTCTTAATCCCTCTAAGGACTGGTTTCCTGATACATAAAATGGGGATAATATTTCCTTACAGAATTGCCAGGAAGATTTCCTTAGAATCTTAAAAGGCTTAGCTCATTGTGTGGCAGAAGTTAGGAATGCAAAACTTGTCAATTCCCTTTCCCTTTTCCCTCATCCTTTCCTCCAGGGTCACCAGGCAGCAACTGGATGATGTAGTTAAGTGACCCTTACTCGGCTTTGGCCTTCCCTTCTGCCTCTCCTCCCTCCACCTCTGGTGTCTAAACCAAGGAGAGATTCAGTGTTGACAATTTAGGCTTCTTTTTCCCTGAAGAAGATTTTTCTGGAGCTTAATAAAGACAGGATATGTGAGAGACACTGTCTTTTTTTCATATCTTAATTAGCAATTAATTAAGGGGAGATGCTGGTGTCTGAAATATCTGACAGACAGGCCCCATAATTATCTTTTATTATTATTACTAATGGAAAATATGGTCAGGATATCTCAAATTTTCCTGGAATCTCAGGTTTAATTGAATGACCCAGCAGAGAATCAGAATGAACAGGCTGCACTTTCCACTTTGTTTTATTAAAAACATTTTGAAATTTGATTATGCCTTGCACTCGGGAGCTTTGCTGGCCTATTATCTTGGGCTGTGATCCTTAACTAGGCCTAGAGGAAGCAGGGCTGGGTCACCTCAGTGTAGCAGGGTCCCTCCAGGAAAGCACCTAGTCACATTTTGATGGCTGTGCCTGCAGCATTTCATTAACACCTTCTCATCTCCTCAGGGAAGGTCATGCTTCAGAGATCAGAAGAGGACACTGCTATAAGGCCTGAGCTGAAGAAGGGAAGGGAGGTGGTTTTTAATGTTGTTATGGTGATGTCGGCCTCAGTATCCTGGAAGTTCCATCCAAGAGATGCAAGAAGACCCTAATTTTAAGGCACAGGGAAGGGATGGCTCCTCGGGGGCCAGGTGGCCAGTGCTTAGAGGGCTCGTAGGGTGGCATTCTCTGGGGGATCTTGGGAGAAGAAAGCTGGGGCCTGGCCTCCTTTGTGTTCTGAGCTCACACATGGTGGCTTCTCCACAGATGTTGTTTGTCAGTGACTGAACAAACTGTTCTAAGCCTTCAGTTTTCTAGAGCTAACTTTGGACAGTTAAACATATGCTAAACTACCTTGTCACCCCAGAAAGAGCTGCACAGTTTAGCCACAGGGGATCATTTGGAGCAGAATAAGGGTCTAACTCTGTCCATATATGTGTGTTTGTATGGACTGTGTAACATCTCCTAGACTTAATGCTGCCACATCTTCATTATTTCCAAATAGATCACTTGGATGAGTCCTCATGCTCTGCCTCCATGTCAGAATCTGATCTGAATATATGGCAAGTTTTGAATAGAGTCAGTTTGTATCCCTCATTAAGTAGGCAATTTCCATTATTCACAATTCACAATGCAGGCTTCAGATAATTCATCAGCTCTAACAAGGGGTTTGGGATCAGTGGGACAGCTCCTATGCATGGGACTAGAAGGTTCCAGCTTGTCCTCTGAGCTGGGAAGGCATCCTCACTCTGTCTCTTGGTGACTTTGTCCTGCCCATGAGTGGCTGTGAAGGTGAGGGGCTCTTTGCCTGTGATTGGGTTTTCTTACAGTTTCTGGCCTACATTCATGGCACTTTGAGTTGATTCTTTGCTGAGGTCCCTGATCTTCATGCCTGTGTCTCAATATCCCTCTGAGTGAAACTACAATATAATAACCCCAGGTGTAGCAGAGCCAGTGCACAAAAACCAGACTACCAATGAGCTCCCCATCTTAAAAGTCAAACAACACCACCAAGTGTTAACAGTGGTTCTCTCCGGGTGATAGTTTTTCTAATATCCTTTTCCTTTTTCTGCTTTATCTGTATCTTTTAACTTTTTCTTTAGCAATGAGAAAATAAATGTCATTTTGAAAATGTAGAAAGTATGGTTATAACTTTTTATCAAGTCTGATAGCATGGTTTGTAGCTTGGGATCCATGGAGAGTCCATGAACTTAGATGGAAAAAAAAAAATACATTTTTATTTTCACCGACCTCTAACCAAAATTTAGCAATTCCTCTAATTTTGAATGTAGGCAATAAACCACGGTTGGATTAGCAGTAGCTGTAATTTTGTCACTAATAGAAAACATAGATATTTTTATATCTCATTACAGTTGTTGCAGATATGTTGAAATATTGTTTAAACTTATTACTACTTCAAAATCACAGTAGTTATTAGACTTGCCAGCAGACCTTTTTATTTATTGTGTTAATAAAGAAGCACATATATTACTATCCCACAGATTTGGTATTTTTGTATTTTGATAACTGTATTTCAATAAAAATACAGTTTTCTCTGTAATTCTTTATATTTTATTTTACATATTTATACCATTATTCTGAGAAGGGATTGATATGCTTCAGGAGACTGCCAGAGGGATCTGTGGCATAAAGAAGGTTAAGAAACCCTGGCTTAAAAGGGAATGAAGTATCTACTGGGACTAACATCTACTTGCCATCTATTAGGAACTGGTGTCTATTGATTCCTGCCATGGTCCACGCCCAGGGCTTGCTGTGCGTTGTTCTGTTTAATTCTCACTAAAAGACTCTGAGGAAAGTATCATCACTATCCCCATTTTACACTAAGGAAATTGAGATTCAAACAGGTTAAGTAATGTGGTCAAGGACATTTAGCTTCTAAGTAAGTGGCAGAGCTGGGATAAGAGCTCAGGCAACCAGCTCTTTTTCCTCCCCTTAGCTCCACAGATGAGTCAATATTTAATGTAACCCTTCATGCATTTGTGTGTGTCATTTGCTGTAGCCTGAAAGTTCAATGGGGTGTGTGTGACCTTCCCAGCTAGAGGGCAAATACATCAAGAGCAGAGTCCAGGTAGTTTTTTTTGTTTGTTTGTTTGTTTATCTCTCCAAAGTCCCTGAGGCAGTAAAATTCAGGAATTATATTCCAAGCACTAGGTTGATTTCAGCCACTGAAGGCACCCCACCCTCCCTCACTTCATGGTCCCAGCGTCTCCTTAGGAGTCATCATGTGTCCTTGGCCAACATGCTGTTCTTGCTCTGAGGGGTTTTCCTTCCTGGTAGGGCATCCTCCCTGGCATCCACTTTTCCCTTCCCTGCTCCACCTTCCATTCCCATCTCTTTGCCCACAGCCTCCCTGCATCTGAAGCAGGTGGGAAGTTCTGGTGGCCGAAGCCTGACAGAGACAAATGCTTCATTACCAGGAGACCTCGGGTGCATGGTGGTTAAGTGATCACCAAATATGGAATGCTGCATTGGAAAGGCACCCCTTGGAGAGCACTTAACTGGAGCTTAATTGCATTTGCTAGACATCAATCACCAGGGTAATAATTCCCTGTCTTAAGACATGTGCTTTCCTCACTGAAAGAAGACAAATATGAAGCCAAAAAGGGAAAGAAAAAGATTCAGGCCTAAGGAGTCCTGGACCTTTTTATACCTGATACAGAGTTCCACCTTGCCTGGGCATGGACAGAGGGGAATATTTCTTCTCCCCTTTAAATGTCTCTGATATGGCAGGTAATTGGCTAGCCCAAGTGCTTGGCTGACAAAGGAGTGACTCTCAGGGCCAGAAGCTTAGTATATTTTATTCTGATGGCTGCTCTCAGGTCCTCCTCAAAAATAGCTATTTTCTCTCAAAGGACCTGACCCAAAGAGCAGAACTTTACAACTGGCCTAGGAATCCCTGTCTTTCTGGAACAAGTTCAGTTTTAACTTGTGCAATATCATCTCATGGATCTGCAATTAAGGGGGATTGCTAGAGTGATAAAAGATCAACTTCCCAAGCATTTGATGAAGCACTCTTTTCTGGGTTTAGACAAACTATGGGCTGGAACCTTCCTGCTCCCCCGTCAGTCAACATGAGCATGGAGGACACAGGACTTGGGCCTTCTGAGCAGAAGGCAAAGATAAAACCCAAGTCTCACTCCCTTGTCAGGTACCTGGCCAAGTGTACCTGTGGACCAGGCTACTGCTGGGACTCAGGAACTGGGCCTGGAGCAGGTAGCGAGTCTCCCAGATGAAAAGGAAGTGGATTCAACCAAGAGTCAAGTGTAAATCCAATGAGTGCACTATTGTCATTCATTTTTTTGCATGTAACTTTCCAAGGTCAAAATCTGGAGTAGAATATCTAGGAAATCTGAGTCAGGGGCAAAATATGGGATCTTGATCTGTGGTCAACAGCTTTGCAGCCCAGCAAGTTGGATTACAAGGCCAGAACAATGCCAAAGAGGTCTACTGGGCCATGACAAGGGCTAGGATGTGCAAACTCACTCTGATGGGCTGCTGGCCTTGCTGGAAGTGGGAAGGGGAGGCACAGGATTGGAGCAGAGTGGTCACCTGTGGTGTGACTATAGGGCCACTGTCCCTTGGGCTGCAATGACTTGACTAGAGAGTCTTAGGTCCAACAGGACCTTGTTCAAGTCAGGAGAGAGCCTTCTGGAAAAGAAATGTTGAGGACCTTCCCCCTACAGTCCCTTTCCAAATATGGAGGTAGAGGAGTTCAATCCAACCATATCGATTTTAGGTTATCATGAAGTAGGCCTGGGAAAATGAAGGTTTATTTTCTTTAATGGGCATCTGGGTCTTCAAAACTTAAAAGTCTAACATCCTCAATTCTTGGGGTGCTAGTAAGCTTCAAGGTTGTTCACAGAGCTTCATGTTTTATAGAGTACGCTGTTGTCATTTTGGGAGGGTTCATTCTTCTTTGGATGACAATGTCTGGTGTATTGCAGAGAGTTTGGCATCCCCAACCTCCGTCCCACATCCCACCAGCATTTTCTTTTTTTATTAGAGAAGTTGTGGGTTAACAGAAAAATCATGCATAAAATACAGGTTTATTTCCCTTATACAACCCTATTGTTAACACCTTGCTTCAGTGTGGTATATTTGTTACAATTGATGAAAGCACATTTTAATAATTGTACTATTAACCATACTTCATGGTTTACATTAGGGTTCACCATTTGCTACCACCAACATTTGACAGTCAAAGATAACCCTTCCCTCCCTATACCTTTCCAAATATATCCAGGGTAGGTGAGCAGGATGACCTCTGGTTAATCTAGCTTCTCTTTTGGCTTACAGGAAGGTCACTCATCTTCCCAATGTTGGGTTTATACTCAAGAACCTGAGGAACCTGAGATTTCAACATAATCAGAGCTGGCTTGCCCCAAATAGTTGTGGTTTTTCAGGATAAGACCATTCTCAGGGAGTAAAAAGCAACCATGCTTTGAACATTTTTATCCTCTTATTGACAATGCATGATCTCTGAAGACGCAGACAGTGACGTTTACATTCTGGTCTCCCTAGCGGGGGCCTAAGGAGCCTAACAAATGGTGGGTACTCAGGAGAGATCAGTTTTGTTGAGTGTGACAGTATAGCCTTGAGAAAGGCTTGAGGGGTGCTGTGCCCCCAAACAAAATCCCACTTAGCTTTAAACACTGCAGTCATCCATATGCACCCCTCCTGAGGAAAGGGAAAGAGGAGAGGAGGGGAGGGGAGGGGAGGGGAAGAGAGGAAACATTTACTATCTGCCAGAATTAAAATCACTGGAGATAAACGAATAAATAAGAAATGGTTCCAGCTCTGGAGAAAGAAGCTCACAGACCATGGGGAAGACACAATCATGTATATAGAAAGATTTCCACACAGCTTATGTGTGGAGGTTTAATGGAGGTGTGAACCAAGCAGGGCCGAAGCCCGAGCATGGAGTCTGAGAAGGCCCACACAGTGGGGATGGAATGAAGTTGGAAGTGACAAGGCTCAGAAAAGGGAATGAGAATCTCAGGCAGAGAGAGCCTGACGGCTCCTGAATCTTTTCTTGGGGATTCATTTATTCAGGATGGAGTTGAAGCACACATGCTCTCAGCTTTGCATCATTTGGAGTTCTAAAGAAACCTCACAGTTCCTTCTGGGAATGTGCCAGAACCAAGAAGGCCCATCCTTAGGCCCTGCAGATGCTCATGCAGTGTGATTGGGAGTTTCTTCACAAAAACCTCCCAGCTCCTGTTTCTGAAACTCAAATTTCCAACATTATTTCATGCTTTTGCATTACTCTGTGCCCTTCCCAGAGATACTGGCATTTTAAACCAGAGCATTAAATCCCTCACACTGCTGCATGAAGTATTCGCATCACTTATTGTTCTGGGACACCAAGAGAGAAGAATAACATCAGGAAGGTAGAGGGGGTGTGAGCAAGCCACCAAAAGCAGAGAAAAACAAGACCAATTAAAGCTGCCTCACACACTCTGCGCTTTGCCAGCAAGGACAGCAAAGGGGACACCAGCTAGCAAATGGGGTCTGGGATGGAGAGCAGGGAAGGACCTGGCACTGTGTTTGGTTTTTGTTTTTCGCTTTTGTAGTCAGAGACCAGATTATTGCCATGGCAATTCCCTCATCATCAAGTCCCTCTTCCAATCACGCTGACAAATGCCACCCTGATAACAGGCGCGCCACGTGACCTCCCTGCTCTCAGAGGCTGTGGGCCTTCCTCCCTAGGCCGTGGAAGAACCCGCAGGCAGACGTCACCCCTCCCTGCAGCTGAGCGAAGGGACTGTCTTCCCGAGGCATCGCCAACCACCTCTTCGGACAAAATTAATCTGAATGGTAATTTTCTAGAATCATTCTGCTCCAGGGTTTGACTTACATATTTGAATGGCAGTGCTAGACTCCCTGGAGGGTCAGAAATATCAGAACCTGGAGGTGAAAAGGGGAAAGGAAAGGTTTTTGAGTCTGTTTCCTGTCATTGGTCAGGATCGCTGTAACAATTAGACTAAGCAGCACCCAATTTACTCAAGAGATCTGCCGGCCAAGGAAAAAGTCCAGTTTTTAGCCCTGCCTATGAAGCCAGGCAGTCCACATCCCACCTATGGATAACCCTGGCCTACGGTTGGAGGGTTTGGTGTCTTTGGGGAGCAAATAAGTTGTCTCAGCCCCACTCCAAAGGAGCAAAGCCAGATGCTTGTCTTCTGCACCTTTCCTTGTTTATTCGCTTTCTCCCCACTGCAACTCACCCCTGCTGGTATTCACCTCAAATCCACCCACCACTCTCTATCCCCATAGCTACTCACTTCCTTAGGCCCCTATCATCTCTTACCTGTTCACCAACTCTTTCTTCTCCCTTTGCTTTCTCACTCCATTCTCAGCCTCCTTCCAATCCATTTTCCCCACTGCTCCCAGAAGGATTTTTCCAAAGCAATTCTACTCAAGTTAGTTCCTTTCTTAAACCTTTCAAGTCCAAATGTGATAGGCATGCCCAAGGCCCTTCCTGATCTGGCTCCACTTACTTTCCCCACCCTCCCCTGCCTCCTCTCTTTTACTCCTATGACGCTCAATTCTGCATATTCCCAATTCCCACATTTTCTCTTTGAGCCTTTGCATCTGATCTGTCTGCCTAGAAACCTCTGCCTGGTTAATACTTATCCTCCAGAATTTACCTTCTCCAGGAAGGCTTCCTGACACTCCTGGGATGGGTTAGGTATCATCCCCTCCACTCTGTCTCCCCTATAGCCATGCACTCTCATTATAACCTTGTCCTAATTTGTTGCAAATTATCTATTTATAAGTCAATGTATCCTCAACACCCAGCCTAGTGTTTGGCAGGCAGAAGAGACTCAGTAAGTATCAAAACCAGAGCACTAAAGTTCAGTACTCCCCATTGCAGCTCCCTGCCCCTACAACTTGGAGAACTCAATTCACTCTGGAAAGGGAAAATGCCCACATTAAATATGGCTGTATGCTGCTAGAAACTGTGTGCATAGGGAAAACAAACAAGTGATTAAGTAATGGCAGGCAAGTATTTCAGAGTCCTATCCAAATAAAATAACAGAAAAAGTGCCTTTCAGTACTGATTAACCACAGCTGAGAATTAAAGATCATTTGTAACAAATCATTACAGTCAACTGATTAAAAATGAATGAGTTTGTACAGAGAATCATTACTGAATCTGGGGCTAAGAAAAAGACAAAAAAAGTACATTAACATGAGACTCCCAACCTGTGTGTGTGTCGCTGCCAGAGGCTGATTCACTGTTTATACCAAGGGGGCACCAAGTGTGGAGAATGAGTGTGAATTTGAGTTTGAGTTCTACATCAGGCTCTGTGAGAGTGGTAAAGTTTCTCTGAGCTTCTCTATTTGCCACTGAAAAAACAGGGTTCACAAGATCACCCATATTAGATTGAGCCATATGAAATTGCTGATAGATGCCCGCATTTGACCTGTACGAGCGGCAATTTCATATGATACAGCCTAAACAGGAAGATTGTACAAATGTAAGGTGCACTGGATGTACCTATCAGCCCCATAGTAAGTCTGTAACAACTGGTGGCAACAACTGGGTGTTTTGAAGCAAGTCCCGGGAACCATGGATGGAACTCTTTTAAAAAGAGAAGGAAAAGAGGGAGACCAAAAGAAGTAAAAGAATTCTACAGCCCCAACTCAGCGCCCCCCCCCCCCCCCCCCACCGCTTCAGCTCTGCCTCTACACAAGGACACATTGGGCCCAACCATCTGACATTTTATAAGTAAGTGAAAACTTTATTTCACTGTAAATAACTGGTGTGGTCAGAATGGGGGTCTGCACGGGATGCTGCAAGGTGTTGGATGTACTTAGCCCATATCCGACTCCTAGTGCCAGTTCCCATATATGATCTTTCACCTGCCCCTGCTATGGGGAGAATTCCTATTCCAAGTGACTGGCATGAAATGAGTCCTCAATAAATGCTTAGTTGAATAAAGGGGTGAATGAATGAATGAATGAATGAGCTTTTGAACCCTGCTCAGACTTGCCATCCAATAAAGCCCTAATAGAGAATAGAAGTTCTCTATTCCACAACCCCTTAGCCATGGAATTCACATAATCAAAATCTCCTGATTAGATACAAACACTGACACGCAATTTCTTCATAATTACAAAATGCTTCTGATGAGATAGGTTCTTCTTACGAAAACAACTTCTACATGGCATTCAGCCAAATAGCCCTTACTAAGCAATCACAACTTTCTTTCTTTTTCTCTTCCTTCCTTCCTTCCTTTTTTCTTTCTTTCTTTCTTTCTTTCTTTCTTTCTTTCATCTCCTTCCTTCCTTCCTTCCTTCCTTCCTTCTTTCCTTCCTTCCTTCCTCCTTCTATCTATCCATCCACCCACCCATCCATTCATCCATCCACCTACCTACCTACCTACTTACCTACCTATCTAGATATAACTCTTTAAAAACTCCTTTTTACCAACTGCATTCCTTACTCAGAATTAACTTACTCCACCAAATTCTCTACAATGCTTTTGCCCTTATGCAGGGGGAAAAAAAAATTGGGGCTCTCAGTGTTCCAAAAAAAAAAAAAAAGAAAAGAAAAAATCCTCTTCAGCCTTGCTAACTCATTTTCCTTAAGAACTAATGGAGTCCTAGTTTGACACCTGCCCCATTTGAGCATGTGGCTTCTGTCTGGAACTGGGAGGAAATGATCAGAGGTGGCTTTATGGATGTGCAAACTGTGCAATCACACAGGGCTTGTGCTCAGAGGGCCTTGTGCTTGGTTTAATGCTCTGCTGCTGATGTCTTGAAATTCTTAATGATTTTTTAGCAAGGGACCCCTCAATTTCATTTTGCACTGGGCCCAGCAAACAATGTAGCTGGTCTTGGCAGATATGGAGAAGAAAAGGAAACAGTGAGAAAAACTGGGAGGCAGAAAGGGTGATAGCATAATCCAGGTTTGAGGGGCTCTAGGGAAGAATCGTAAAGGAGTCCCATAATTGGCCAGTGGGACCATTTAGGGAAGCTGGAGAGCAGAGAATGCAGACACAAAGGAAGTTTTTTAGTTGGAGAAACAGGTACCAGGAAAGGGAGATTTGGGCTCTCAGGGCTGCAGAAAAGAGCAGTTTTAACCTGAAGGCCAGAAGTGAGTCATCCAACAAAACAAGGAGATAGTGTCTCCTAAAGCCAATAGGCAGCCAGGGAATAAAACTATCAACTGGAAAATCTGACCATTGTGCTAATGTGACACAGGTTGCATTATGTCATTTGTTCATTTATTCATTCCCTTAACAAACATTTACTGAGTACCTAATGTATATGTCCTGTGTTAGTTCCTGGGAAATGTCAAAGATGACAATGACTCAATCTCTGCTCTGGGGAACTCATACTTGATATAAGAAGAGAAAGACACATGAATGGTAATATAATGTGGTCAATGTTATAACAAAGTTGGTGTGACCTATTGTGAAGTGGGGCAATGGGAATGGGCAGGAAGGGGAAGGTTCTATGAAAGGGATGATACTAAGACTAGATCTTGACCAGTAGAAGTTAACTAAGCAAAGAAACTAAGAAGAGCATTTAGACAGAGGGAATAGTGTGAGTAAAATACATGGGAATGAGAAACATCATAGGGCATCTGATACTAATGAAAAGTCCAATGCAGTCAAAGCAGAGGGGCTGCTAAGGAGTAAACAGCAGGACAGAGTGATGAAAAGAAAGCAGGATCCTAGTTGTAAAGAGCTTTGCATGCCATACAGTGGAGCCTGCATTTTACTTTGAGTTAATGGAGGAGACCTTGAAGTTTCTTAAGCAGAGAAGAGGCAAGATCAGATTTTGGGTGGTGGTGGTGGTAGTAGCGGTGGGGGTGCTGGTGGTGGTGATATCTTTTGTTGCAATGGAGAGATGTAGTTGAATGAAGAATGACAGAAACAGAGAGGAAATTAGGAAATATCTAAACAGTATAATTCAGCCAAGAGATGGTAAAAGCCCAAACTCAGATAATTGCAGAGGGAATGAAGAGTGATGAAGAGATTAGAGATTTATTTTAAAGATAAAATAGAGTACTTGACTCATTAGATGAAACAAAGGGAAGGAGCAATTAAGCATTCCCAGAATTCTGATTCAAGCATTGAGTTGATCAAGAATAAAGGATAGGGAAGATAAGAAAAGCAGTAGAAATTTGAATGTGTTAAGTTCAAGGGACCCATTAAATATTTCCATTAATAGTCTATACTAGAGATTTGGAAGTCATAAGAACATAGGCACTAATTGAAGCTAAGGGCGTCAACAGGATTATCCATGGAATGTATGGAAAGTGAGAACCTCTGGAGATCTTCAACATTTAGGAAGCAGGTAGAGGAATATGATCCAGTGAAAGAGGCTAGGAAGAAGGCAGAAGGAGAACAATTTGGTAGATTGTACTATTGTTCTCTATTATTTGCAGCCTTTCCTGTTACGTGGTCATCTTATCCCTGCTCATTGCAAGTGGGAGGAGTATACTTCTTTGATCCCTTGAGGTGGGACTTGGGCATGTGACTTGTTTTGGCCAATGGAATGTGAACAAAAGTGATGCATACTACATCTAAGCAGAAGCTTGTAGAGTCATTGTATGGTTCTGCCTTAGTCTTTTCCCTCTGCCATGAGAGCATCTGCTCTCCATCCTGGATCCCCAGATGGAGAAGATATGTGGAGCAGAGCTGTATACAGCCCTCAGCTGATGTCTAATGTGAGTATAAAGGAAAACATTGTTGCAAACCACTGAGATTTGGGGATTATTACTTTAGCATAACATAGAAAAAGCTGACTGTTACAACCAGAAAAGAATAGTGTCTCAGAAGCAAAGGAAACATTTTTAAGAAAAACAATTGGTCAATAGAGGTTATTGGTGATCTTATCAAGAACGGCTTTATTGGCCAGATGGAAGCTGAAACCAGATTGCTATAGATTGAGGCACAAATGGGAGGTGAGGAGGTGGAGATTATAAGTGTAGATTATTTATTTAATGATGTTGACTGTGAAGAGAAGGAAAAAGAGAGAGAGAGAGAGAAACATAGGTCAAGGTGGAAACAGTAGGAGGAAAGTTTTATTCAAGATAGGGGAGAGTTGAAACTGTTTGTAGACTGAGGGAGAAGATTTTATGGAAATGGAGAGACTGATGATATAAGTACTGAGGATATATACTTGAAAATATTTGTATCTTGTGATTCTCTTGTAATATTAAAAATAATACTATGATAGCAAACACTTACATCATGCTCACTAAGTGCCAGGTACTCCTTTAATTGCCTGCATGTATTAACTTATTTAATCCTCAAAAGAATTCTATGAGGTAGGTTCTGTCATTATCATTTCCATTTTATAGATGAAGAAACCAAGGCATAGAGAGTGTGATAACTTGCCCAAGTTCACGCTCCTAAAAAAGTCACAGAGCTGGGATTCAAACCTAGGCAGTTTAGTTCCAGGGGTAGGTCCTTTACCACTGTGCCATAGGTCCTCTCACAGAAGTTCAGAAAGATTTTGAGCTTATAAACATTGCCTGAAAACTTGATGTACTAGAGGTAGGTCATATGCATCATGAAAGAAGGATGTGACAGAGAAGCATAACAGGAGTGCCTGAGGAGGAGAAAGTTCTGGTTTCTCAGGGAGTGGAATTGGACACTCATGAGCACTATCTAAAGGAAGCTTCCATTCAGAGTACCAGGCTGGCTTGTTACAGTTCCCCTCAGCCTCTGCCAGCCTGACTGGGACTGGGAGTTGAGAAAAGATGAAAAGGAGGTGAAGGAGAGGGGAAGAATTAGAGAGAGAAAATGGAGGGCATAAGATTCAAAGGAGAAGGGAAGGGGAGGAAGCCAAGCTCACTTTTGTGGTATGCTTGTTACATGCCAAGCATTGTACTAAGGCTGAGGATTCAGACAGAAAGATCCAGCCCTTTCTTAGAGGTGCTCCCAAGAATAATGGAAAGTTGGGCATAAGGAACTTTGACACTGGGGTGAGGTTATGTGTGGTATGTGCAAAAGGCTAAGGGAAAGTGGACCACAGAGGGACAGAATCTGCCAACTTAGATTACATTGAGCCAGCAGCAGAATTGCCAGCATCTCTTTTCATTGTCTTTTTTGTGAAGATCAGGGCATGGCTAACAGAGTATGGAACTTCCCTCCAACCTGGACTAAAGTCAGAGGGGCCATGAGGGTGGAGTTCCTTTCTAGAGTTCAAAGTTGGAAAAATCTAAAATGATACTATACATCTAAGCACTCAAGCCCAGCGAGCCTTTTAGGAGGTACTTCAAACTGTGAGTGGCCTTTCATCACTATTGAGCCTTGGAGTCTGTGGAGTCTATGGAATGTGTTTTGTGGGTTTGTCAGGTTGCCCTGTATCACTAGAGTGTGTGAAGGATGCTCTGAACTGGAGGAGATACCTCAAACTATGAAAATTTCCCTCCATCTTGTACGAAAAGATATGTGGGCACAGGGATGGCAAGTGAAGTGAATTTCCCAAGATTGTACAGTGTTTTGAGTAGAGCCAGGGTTGTGAAAGCAAGCAAGTGGGCAGTAGCTCACTTCAAGTAGGCCAGAGGGTATTTTGTTCCCAGATAAGGCTTGTTGCTGAGCTGGGGTGAAATGAACAATTGGACCTGCTCTGCAAAGGGCTTGCCACTCTCTCCCTTCCCTCCTTTGCACTTTGTCTTCTTAGCTCATACTTTGACTCTCTATTTGAGAGCTACTACTATTCAAACAGAGGCACCATAAACATTAATTGTCACATTATGGCAGGGGTGTTCCCTGTTTCCCAGCAGGCTTCCCTGCCTCCTGCAAACCTGCTTAGGAGAGTCCTGGCCCAGGAGCACTAGATACAGACCATTCGAGCATCTCTGATGCCAGCATCTCCTGCTCCTGTCCTTTCCCCATCAAAGTGACACTTCCAACCCAAGTCCCATTTAAGTCATTTGTCCCTGGAATTAATTTTGTGTGGGGCTGTGGTCACCCTCCTTGGGAGAGTCCACAACTCTGTCTACATCTTCCCCACAACCTTGAGCATAGGCTTTACTTCCCCTAAATTAACTACCAGTCCACTCTGCTGATCCCTGTGGGCTTTGAGGAGAAAAAGATGAAGTAGGAGTCAGTGGTAAGAAAAGATCTTCAGAAAAAGTGAAATTCAAGTTGATACTTGAAGGGTGAGTGGTATGCATTTTGACATATAGTCAAAGTAGGGAAGAGTGCTCTAGGCAGAAGAAACAGCATGTGCAAACACACCAACACGTGACAGTGCATGGTAAATTCAAGAAGAGGTTCAGCAAGGTTCAAGCACAGGTGCCTGGAACATGGTAGCTGGAAGTGAGACTGTTGAAGCCATGTTGTAAAGAGAGCGGGTGGATGCCATGTGTTCTGGGTTGCTAATGCTGCCATTTTGCAAAATACCTGAAATGGATTGGATTTTATAAAGGGGGTTTATTTGGTTACAAAGTTACAGTTTTACGGCCATGAAAATGTCTAAACAAAGGCATCAACAGTAGGGTACCTTCAATGAAGGACACTGATGGCATCTGGAAAACCTCTGTTAGCTGGGAAGGCATGTGGCTGGCACGGCACGGGGCTGGAGTCTGCTTGCTCCCAGGTTGCGTTTCAAAATGGTGTTCTCCGAAGTGTTGCTCTTGGGGCATTTTGTCCTCTCTTAGCTTTTCTGGATCAAACTCTGGGCTAGCATAAATCTGCTTTCGGTGGCTGTCTTCAAAATGTCTCTGTAAGCTGTAGCAGCATCTGGGCCTGTGTGGCTATTTTTAAAGTACTCCAGTGATCCAATTAAGACCCACCCTAAATGGGTGGGGCAACAACTCCATGGAAATAATCCAATGAAAGGTCTTGCCTACAGTTGATTGAGTCACATCTCCATGGAAACACTGAATCAATAGGTTCCAACCTAATCAATGCTAATATGTCTGCCCCTACAAGGTTGCATCAAAGAAAATGGCATTTTGGGGGACATAATACATCCAAACTGGCACACCATGTCAAAAAAAAGATTGTCCTTGGACTTGACTCTGGACCACTGATGTCCATCAAGCTTTTTAAATAGGGATCTGACACGATTAGATTTGGGTTATGGAAAGTAAAGGTGGCTGCATGGAAGGTAGATTGGGGTGAGCAAAGACACAAGGTGGAGACCCCTGGTAGGAGGCTATTGAAATCCCTCTCCTGCCAAGATGGTGGACCACATGGACCATGAACCAGGCAAGGTGAAGCGGGCTCTCTCACGGGGTTCTCTGAACTTCTACAGGGAGGAATCTTGTATCATCCCCTGTCATAGTCACAGAAACCTGTGTCTTCACCTCTCCTTTTCACAGGGAAATTAATAAAGTAGATTTTCTAAAGCCCAGAGACCCTTTCTAGGAATGAAGGCTGAGTGGTATATAGAATAAGATAAGTCCTGCTGCCACTCCACCTAGTAGCAGCCAGTAGAGGCTCCTCTATGAATTTCTTCCAAACACTGCATACATATTATCAGTTTATTGATACCCAACTGGCCATAATGGGAAATGTACCAGCATCAGAAAGGTACTAAAATCAGACTATTTTTTTCCCTTGTCAATCTTTCTTCCTATATTTGCTTCCACTCTTTCTGTCTTCTCTCCCTTTCCTTCTAAGACCAAATTGTTTGTGACCTTTTCTTCCCTTTGGAGCCCCTCCTTCTGCTAGTTACCTGCTGGTAGCTCTCCCACTGGTTTTATTCTAAGCTAAGCTAAGATTTTTTAAAAAGTGGGATGGACAGGAAGCCTCTCCTTTGAGGGAGCGTCTGACAGTGAAGGTTAGGAGACATGCGGCTAATGAACTAAGGAATATTGGTTACATCTCACTTGATTACACTCAGAAAATGTAAAACCATCTTTTAGTCATGACTGGCCATTTATCTGCTGAAATGCTCAGAGCAACACTCCCTCTCACATTTATCTCCCATCTTCAGGTTCCAGTCAAGGTTTCTAGATATTAGTGATTCATCACTGAATACAACAACTACCACTGGGATCTGCCAAGCTAAGAAAAATCACCATGCCCCTGTACCAAGGTGCTGTCTCTTGGTAATGTCTTTATGCAGCTGGGTGGTGCTGGTACACAGGATCCATGCACGTGCCGGGAACAGCTCACCCCACTGTGCATGTCCAGACCACTGAGGACAGTTAAACCCCAGCTCTCTAGACTGGACCCCAGGATCCTAATAGACTTGTGACTCTGGAAGGGAACACGGGAGCTCCCTCAGAGTCTGCTTTTGTTCTTAGGCACATAATGCTCACTCATTTGGATTAAGAAGCTTTGTTCTTCTTAAGCCATAACTACAGGGAGCATCACTCGCATGTGAAGAGCTGGGAGTCAAATTTGTTTTTAAAACACTAAAATAAACAGCTGAAATGCCCTATAACATTAATAATGCATTAATGAAGGCATGAGAGGCTTACTAATTATACGTGGTGGATTAAACAAACATATTTATTTCTATTCCCTCCTAAAAATAACACCGGTCGACAGAATTCTAAGATGGCCCCAAGATTTTTCTTACTCCCGGTATACATGCCTTGCATAATCCCTGGGACTGTGAATATGATAGATTTTACTCTGGTGATTAGTTTATGTCATATGTACAATTGGCCTTAAGATAGGGAGAATAATCAGGAGGGCCTGTCCTAATCACATGAGCCCTTTAAAAGCAGGGAGATTTCTCCAGCTGGTTACAGAAAAGGGACGTCAGAGGGATTTTACACAAGGGCGGTTTTCCATTGCTGGAATGGATGGGTCAACAGCTAGCAGCACAATGGGGACCTCAGTCCCACAGTTGCAAAGAAATGAACTCTGTCAACCACCTGAAGTAACTTGGAAGGGGATTTTTCCCTAGACAAGCCTCCAGATGAAGACACAGCTAGCTAACACTTTGATTTCAGCCCATGTCCAGCCAAAATGTGCTGGACTCCTGACCCATGAAAAGTGTGAAATAATAAATTTGTGTTGTTTTGAACTGCTTTGTTTTGTCAATTTGTTATGCAGCAGCAGAAAACTAATGCACTTACCACAAGGAATAAAGCTTTAAACCCATAAAGGAGAGCAATTATAGCAGATGAGAGGTGGCAATAAAATTTTGGAAGATGGGAAGCAGATGAGCATAGATCACCAGTTTTGAAGATCAGAGAAAGTACCTGCAGAAAATGAAACCAGCAAGTAGCAGTCTGATTTGGAACTCAGGAAAGGCTCAGGAACTGGAGACACCAGGTGCCCCTGAAGTCTGGGGTGCAGATGGAACTGCAAGCAGAAAGATCGGGTGTAATCTACACAGGGAGCAGTTAGCACTTCTAGATTTCCTCTCTTCCCCTATGCAGCCAAACAACATTCTTACCTTCACCTCTGCAGAAGTCAAGAGGTTTGCTCTATAGAGACCCTGAATCAGAGAGGTTCTGGATTTGAGGACAACAGGCACAGCTGATAGAAGATGTTAGGGGGAAGTAACGAAAACAGAAGCTGTAAGTGAAATTTCATATGCTGAACCATGAAACTCTTCCAGCCCCTCCCATCCTTTTCACTCTCAGTAAGGCATATACCACCCTCACTCCTTGGGAAGGAGACTGGAAAAATTCCTCTGGAGAAATGAAAAGTCTTCCAATGAAGTAACTTGGACTGCAACTAATTACCATATATTCATAAGGCTTCTCCCCATCCTACACCCATAGTATGTGCGCACATGTGTATGCATATATACAGATCACCTAATCAGGTTTTTAGTGTTTTATGCATGTTTAAGATATGAATAGAGAGAAAAGGATTAGCAGACATTCAAGGAAAGACTCTAGTATAGAAAAGATCAAAGCAAAGATACTAAGAGCCAGATGAAACAAAAAAATGCAGAGAATAGAACAGAAAAAGTAAGAGAAAACAACAGAGTGTGATCTCATTTACACAGGGTCATTCAGAGAACAAGAAAAAGTTTTTGGGTATTAAAGATTGAAATAATAGAAAAAAAATCAAGAATCAACAGAATGTGTAGAAGGTAAAATTGATGCAATCTCCCAGAAAGTAGTATACAGATAGAAAATAGGAAAGAAAAGATAAGAAAATTAGATGATCAATCCCTGCAGGCCCAACTTCCAACTAAAAGGAGTGGGAGAAAGATAGAACAAAGAAAAAGAAGGAATTTAAATTATTAAAGAAATGTAAGAAAAATTTCTTCTGTTGAAGGACATGAATTTCCAGATTGGATGGGCTCACTGAGTCTCCAGCACAATAAATAAAAATAAGAACCATATTAAGGCATGTCATCATGAAAATTCAGATGAGGGATAAAGAGATCTTAACATCTCTTTTAAAAGCTTCCAGAGAAAAATGCAGGTCACATACAAATTATAAGTCAGAACAGCATCAGACTTACAAGAGCAACACTGGATTCTAAAGGCAATGGAGCAGTTCCTTCAAAATTCTGAGTGAAAATAACTTTCAACCTAAAGTTTTATACCCAGACAAACTACCAATCAAGTGTGAGGGAAAAATAATTTGCCTTTTCAGTTGGCTAGTGTCTCGAAAATTTGAACTCTGATGCATTACATCTCAGGAAGCTAGTGGAGAATGTACATCACAAAACAAGGGAGTTTCCGAAAAGGAGGAAGGCATTGGATCTAGGAAACAGAGGATCTTACAGAGGAGAGAAAAAAAGGCAAAGGATGTTCCAGGGGGACTGGTGTGTCTCAGGCCTAGAGAGTAATCAGTCAGACAGGGCAGGGAGGCTGAAGGCTCTAGGAGGAACTTCTCCCAGGAAAATAGGGAAATGACACATTGCTTGATGTGCCTGGCTGGTTGTTGTTGTTGTTTTGTTTTGTTTTCAATGGGTCTGTCAGGGAGTTTTTTATGAGTCTGTCAGGGAGTTTACTATGAACTATAATTAGGGACAAAAAAATAGGCAGATGAAAAATTGAACTTTAGGGACAGTCAAAAAGTTATATAAGAAAAGAAATATAATAATTATACACTACATGGTTTTATTACAAATAATATTTGCAAAAGTAAACTAATGTAAATGCTAAATATTGATTTAAACAATGCTTACAATAAACTATATTGGAAGGATGTCAGTGTATACATATAAGTGTTGCTGTGTGTTTGTGTGCATGTGTGTGGGTGGTAGGTAGACTGGGGGAGTGATGAGAGGTAAATTTTAGACTTTTACAAGAATAAATGAATATATAATTTTGAAATTTGAAACAAAACTCAAGAAATAGCAATGTAAATATAGTTCCTAAATTTACTCAGGTAAATACTAAAATAAATGACTACAAGTGGCTGCCACTAAGGAACAGGGGCATGGATGGATGGACTGGGAAATTGCTTTTTGTGTGTGTATGGTGAGTTTTATAGTATCATTTGACTTTTTAAACTCTGTATCAGCAATCAGGAGGCTGTAGAAAACTATCTTTAATTTACATAGTGCCTTGACTATAAAAATGTTCCCTTCTTATCCCATGGTTGAGGTGAAAAGTAGAAACGGATTGTTCCTGATAACTTTGACCTGGCTTGAGAGCTAAAATTTTGTATGTGAATGTGTACTCCCTGGGTCTGTCCACTAACCCTGAATAGCTTGGTTGGCGGATCCCATCTGTAAAGTGTTGAGGCACACCTTTCATATGTAAGTTGCCATTCCATTTTGAAAGCCCTTGCACCTGCACATGACCTCATTTGATCCCCATAGCAGCATGTGAGGTAGGCAGCACAGGAAATATTATACAGACAAGGAAACTGATTCAGAGAGTTTAGATGGCTTATCGCTGACCCCACAGCCAGGACTCCAGCCTGGGTTTGCTGACTCCAAACCTACAGCTGCTCTATGGACCTTAGTGGGCCATGCAAGGGAGAACATGGTATAATTTGGGAATAAATCATTTATCTCTCCCTGGTACACTGTCTGTTTGGGAACTCCTAATTTGGGGACATTAAGTCGTTTAGTTCTTTATCTGCCCTGTCTTTCCACCAGGCCAGTTCCTACCTTTTTCCTTCTCACTCTTGAATCATTCCCTTTCTGACTGTTTACTTCTCATCCCTCTTCCTTTCTTCATGCCTCCAAATTTAATTCCAGGCCTCAGGAATGGAAGCATTTGAAACACCACTGATGATGAGATATATCATGATCATGGTGCCACCTTTGTGTTTTAGAGGTAACCACCACAGTCTGTCCACACCTTTGAATCTGAATTCTACCTGAGAGATCTGATCAAATCCATGTGGCACCCAGCCCATCACATGGTACCTGCCCAGCTTTCTACTGTCTTCCACAAATACAGACCTCAAAAGATGGGTTTCTGGTGGTCTTTTTTTTTTATTATTATTAAATTCAGTTTTATTAAAACACATTCACACACCATACAATCATCCATGGTATACAATCCATTGTCCACAGTATGATAACATAGTTATGTGTTCATCACCACAATCTATCTGTGAACATTTTCCTTACATCAGAAAGAACCAGAACAAGAATAAAAAATAAAAGTGAAAAAAGAACACCCAAATCATCCCCCCCATCCCACCCTATTTGTCCTTTAGTTTTTATCCCCATTTTTCTACTCATCCATACACTAGATAAAGGGGGTGTGATCCACAAGGTCTTCACAATCACACTGTCACCCCTTGTAATCTACATTATTATATAATTGTCTTCAGGAGTTCTGGTGGTTTTTTAAACTTGTGATTTATTCCTCAAGCCCACACTCAGTTTGAGGTTAAAAGACATGGTGTAAAAAGCCAACATGGGAAAAGTGGCAGAGGTGGAAAGAAAGCCCTACGTTCAAAAAATTTGAGTCTACGTCCACTCTCAACATCTGCTGAGGGATGAGGTATGAGAGAGGACCAGGTTTGCTCCACCAACACTTTTTCCACTGTCAGGTTCCTTGGAGAGCTCTTGATCCCATTTTGTGTTTAAGGTAGATAGGATCACGGCATCCAACGTTATGGCTGCAGGCATAATTCCAACATCTGAGAACATTTTCCTCCCAGATTTTTCATTTCCCCTTCCAGCCATTTTACCATGGGGGCCCTAAACACACTTCACAACTCTACCAACCACATCATCTTAGCCTCTTTTGTAAGTCTTTTAATATCCATTGGAAAATAATGCTGTCTTTGATTCCGAGGCAAATCCCTGGCACTTCTTCCCTTGCCTCTAATTAGCAATATTTCTGCGGTAATTAAGACAAGAGCAACTCCTCAGTTCTGCCACATTGTCGATTCAGAGAAAGAGAAAAATACAACAGTAACATGAAATGAGTCTAAGAGTGACTCTGTTAGCTGACTTGACTGTATTTTAAATTTCAGCACCTTAAAACACACACATGCACACGGAACCCATTTCTGAGAGAAACAGAATACAAAATGCACTAATGGAAATACAGTTGTCTTGTGGGCAGAACAAATGCATCGTCTTCAACCCTGGGCATCCCACAAGGTGAACAATCTCAGTGAGCTGAGAACAGATGAAAGACGGCCAGGATGGGGCTTCCTGCCTCCTCTCACTGGATGGCTGGAGGTGGGCGCATCTCCTCTCTGGTCAAATACCCAGGGACTTGGCATTTTCAACACTCTCCAAAGGCCTATTGCATGTGTTTACCCTGCGTTAGTTTTTACTCCTGTTTGCTAAGGAGGGGAGTCAGACATCTGCATTGCCAGACAAAATCTAATGCTGTACGCTGAGCCAAGAGAACCAGCAATGCTATAAATTCCATTTTAGAGATGAGACTCCTGTTTCTAAACTGTGTGTGAGTGTGCACACACACACCTCTGCTTGTATGTACTACCAAGGGATTAACAAAAAGGTGTTCTACAGATCAAAAAAAATATATCCTCTGCATTTATGACGTTTTAAAAATCAAGCCATATTTTGAGGCTGGTACTCATTAGAGATCAGGGTAAGAGCTCTGACTTGTAACTGTGTGTGTGTGTTTCAGCGAATTGACAGGTAGCATATGATTTTATTTGTTGGGAAATTGTAATTATTTCAGGCATTTTGGTAATTACTACTTCTGTAGGTAGTTACTCTGTGCTTCCTCAAGAATAATTGTGTTTGCTGAGAGCTGGGACCCTGTGCTCCTTGAAGTGCAATGGCTAAGTCTTCACGCACAGCCTGTGGGAACTGCTGGTCCTGCTGAGGACATGGCTCCTCCAGCTCCCACCCCAAGCACATTCATATTTGGGAAGGCTGAGCTGGTGAACAGGAGGCTTCTCTTTGCATTGACTCTTTTCTTTCTTTGTAAAATCCAGGATTCTCCCATTCCCATGACTGTCAAATCATGAAAACATAAGGAGTTAGAATTGGTTGAGCCTTAAAGATCATCTTATTCATTTTAGAGGGGAGAAACCTGAGATTCAGAGTGGAGGATTATCCCAAGGCCATCAGCTAAGAAGGTCCAGGGCTAGAACCCAGGCCTCCTGATATTCCACCAGTGCTCTGTCCTCCTCCTTATATTGATTTAATTCTTTTTAATTAAACAACTATTTATTGAATTGTTAATAAGGATTAAGTGTTGTGCTAGGTGATGCAAGCTGTAAGGGAGCCACCAAGAAGGGCAGAGCTGTTATTAAATGATACAACACACGGAGAGAACCTTGCACAGTGCCTGGCCCAGAGGAAGTATTCCACAGGCCCTTTCCTTCCCCTTTTCCCACCCCCTTCCCTTACGTAGGGAACTTTGAATTAGTCAAGGTTCTTGTAGGTATCAGGAGTTGAGCTGAGGGACAACCCTGTTACCCCTCCAAAAGCACATTTTCTAGTTCATTGATAAAATCCCATAGCCAGGTCTACATCTGGAAGAACTCCCTTCGTATTCACTAAAGGCATCGGCACCTCATGCTGCCTCTCTATTCCAAGCTATTGGATAAAGATATGACTTGCCCACACTGGTCTGACTCATAGATTCATTCGTGCCTATTTGTGCCCACTCACTGACACCAATCAAAGCAGAAAAATCTGTCTCCTCCAGTGTTGGCAGGAGATGGAGACACTCACAAGATTCAAAAATCAACTGTACTGAGAACACGGATCATTGAAACATGCTATGGGATGGTTGCCTGGAGAACATATTATCAAAGTAGTAGTTTGGTCTTGAATCCAAACTACTGTATCCATTTCCTGAACTCATAGCAGGCCCCTAATTTCCCAGAGATTAAAAACTCTCCTTGCTTTCCTCTTGTCCAGAAGCTAGAGGCAAATACCCAAGAAGAATCTAAGGTAGCTGACCTGAGTCATCCTTGATTTCAGCCTTGGATGGAAGAATTCTACTGGATGTTTCCCTCCAACCCTGAGGCAGTGTGACTCGAAAGACCATCACAACCACCATGCTGCCAGCTTTGCACACTGCTGTTATGCACTCATTTGAAGTTGCTCTAGGTCCTTTCAAAGCAAAGTATATTGACACAGACTCCCTGCACCCTGCTCCACCTCTGGATACTTACAACAGAATCGTGATGTAGAAAGATTCAAAGTTTAGGTGTCTAATTGGGGGTTGTCCAGAGCTGTAGCTGGTGTTTCTGGACACCTTCACTAATGTAACTCCATAAAGAAGACACACCTTCTTGCTGGCATGTAATGAAATACCAGGCCATTCTGAAGTGGCTCCCAGGGCACAGGGACTGCCAGCCTGTGGCTTTAGCTTCAGTCCATTGGCCTTTATTCTTTTCTGTCTCCTCACTAGAAGGCCAATAATCTACAGCATCATGCTGAACATACCCAGATCAGTGTGCAGGCAGCCCTAGCCACACAGCACAAAAACAAAAACTTCACATCAACAATGAAGTGTAATTAAGTGGATAAAGGACTGGTACACCAACTATACAGAACCAAGCCTGATTTTAGCACACATATTCTCCCTTTTTCTAAATCTACCTTGTACCTAAATACTCTTTGACAAAAATGGTCTCTCTGAGCTCTCGTGAAAACTTTTTCTGGCAAGACACACAGACACAGCCTGTCCTCACATGGGGCAGGACCCCTTTAACTGCTCAGTGTGCCTGGGTCTCCCCACCACTCACCTTCTCTGGACTCTGGTTACTCCCTAACTCTCCTCCTCATGCTCCTTCTCCATTTCAATTTTGCATTTCTTGTGTTTACACAGCTGTGTCTGGCTCCTCTGTTAGCCCCTCCCACTTGCCCTCAAGTCTCCTCAGCATGGTTCCCTTCCCGTGACAGACAAACTCTAGAATAGCCCCTAGTCATCCTCACCTCCTGGTAGTCATGCCCTGTGTAATCCCCTCTCCTTGAGTGTGGACAGGACCTGTGACTTCCTTCTAATCAACCGACTATGGCAAAGGTGAAGGGATGTTACTTCTGTGATTGCATTACATTAAGACTGTAACATCCATCTTACTGACAGACTCCTCCCCTGCTGGGAGTGGCCATGTTGAGGCGGCTGATGTGGCAAGGAACTGAGGACGGCTTCTGGGCAACAATCAGCTAGGAACTGAGGGCAGCCTTCAGCAGACAGTCAGGGAACAAGAGAAGCCCTCAGTCCAATAGGTCACAAGGAACTAAATTCTGACAATAATTACGTGACACGGGAAGCAGATCCTTTCCCAATTGAGCCTTGAGAAGATACTGCAGCTCTGGTTGAACCTTGATTGCAACTTTCAGATGAAATTCTGAGCCAAAGGACCCAGGTCAGCTGTGCCCAGTCTTCTGACCTACAGAAACCATGAGTTGATAAATGCGTGTTGTTTTAAGCCACTAAGTTTGTGGTAATATTGTTCAGAACAACAGATAACAAATATACTTCACTCTTGGGAGCACACAATCACAACTTTTCAGTGTCTGAAACAAAGACTTTCAGATTCAACGTTGTGTGAGTAGGTTTATAGGGAACATCTGTAGTATTCCAATAATGCAGTATTCTCTTCTCCAGCACCTTGGACAGTTCACCATCCAGCCACAGCTTGGTATACTGATAGCATTGGGAAGCTCAGTGTCTTACAAGATAACCATTCCATCAATGGGCAGCTCTTCTTCAATGTTTTACATTTCTTTTATATTTATGGAGCTCTTACGATGCACTGCTCACTATGCCATAAGTTGTGTGCGTCATTTAAATTATTCCTCATAATAATTCTGTTAGGTAATTACTATTACTTTCTGCTTTATAAATTTGTGGAAACTAAAGCTCAGAGAGGTTAACCACCTTTCCCAGGACTAGTAAACATTAGATAGACTTTAACCCAACTCTAACTCAAAGTCCATCTTCTTAACCACTATGATGGTCTGCTCCAATCTTGTTTAGAAAATTCTTCCTTATCTTAAACTGTGTTCTTCCTTCTTCTAATATCTACTCATTGATCCCTTAGGCACTTTACAGGATAAAAATTGAATTTCTCTTCTACAGAAAAAAAAAATTACTGTTAAAGATAGTTATCATGTATCCCCCTTTTAAATTTTCTTATGAGTTTTTGATGCTTCCTCCTTAAAAATGCATTTTGTAGATATTTTAAACATAGAAAATGGTATAAAGATTGAAATAACATGGGCCCATATGCCTTACACCCAGATTAAGAAATGAAACATTTGCCTTAGAAGTAAAGGCCCTACATTTCCACTACTTACTACCTTGCTCTCTCTGTCTTATAAGAAGTAACCACTACCCTATATTTGCTAGTTCTCACTCTCATGCATATATTTATTCTTTTACAACATTCATGTGTATTATTGAACAGTAAGTACTATTATTGTGCATGATTTTAAGTGTAAATAAATACTCAATCTATAGATATTCTTCTTTGTTTTCCTTTTTCCATTTTAATTATGAATGTGAGATTTATGATTATATCATATTTTCTTTAGCAGTTCTCCTATTGGTGGAAAATTAGATTGTTTCTATTTCTTAGCCATCACAATCAGTGTTGCTAGCTAACAGTACTATGCAACACTCAATTTTCTATTCAATCCACAAGAATTTCAAGACAAACTTTGTCAATAGTCTTGCTATACTTACAGTATTCAGCTACTTTCCATATCTGGCAAACTGGTTTAAAAAAATGGAATGGGATTCCTTGTTCTTAGTGAACCCATGCGAGTCCAGCTTCTAGTGATTGCTACTTCTGTTTTAAGATCTCAAAGGTCATCACAACAGTAAATCATCTTAGAATTTCTATGGTGATCAGTGTCACTTTCACCAGGCTGTATGTACAACCTGTAATCCACTATGAAAATCCAGATTTTTCTCATCTTTAGTATTCTGGTCTCTTTCCCTTAATCATTTCTAAACTGTGGTTTTACAAGCATTTATAAAAGTTTCTTCAAAATCCCTGGCATGAAATTTGTCAGGTTGGGATTTTTAGAGTCCAGGTGACCATTTTTTGTTTGTCCTGTCTGCATTTCAAGATTATTTTAACAATATTAATTCTATTCTCTTTTGTTGAAAGAGATTGCCTTTGGGTAAAGAAACAAAGTAGTTGAGTGGTTCTCCTTTCTCTGTCCATCTTTATTTAACCTTGCACCAAGTTCCCCAAGCAGTGAGTCTGCCCTGCCTTGTTCTTCTAACTTGGAACTTTGCTACTAAGAACATGTTTGTTGTCCCTGGCATTTTTCTGCAGCCTCTGTTCTTTCTGAGTTTTAGCCTCCCTGGCACTATTCTTACAGGCTTGTGATATTCTTTTTTATTTGTCCTTGGTTATGTGCTTCTCCTTCCATCTTTTGTATATGACCTTTTTAATATATGAGTTAATTAAACGGCTTTCTGGGTGTCCTTGCTAATTTTTCAGGATACTGCCTCATATCCCACCTCCCTCCTCAGAAACAATGCTATTGCTTGCCTACTTCTAAAGGGGATGAAATGGACCCAGAGGCAGAGAGTTGGGAAGAAACAGAGTTTTGCCTTCCAAAAATCCCCTTCCCTTCCAGCTTCACTTCCTATGGTTGGTTCTTCCTCATCTCTTCTATTCCTTTCAACCATATAGATGCAAAGGATGTCAGAGAATCAGATGGAAATCATGGATTCATAGAGGAAAGGAGCTTTTCTGCTTCTTTGAGCTTTTTGGCCCTCTGATTTGAAGGGTTTTATAGTCCATAGTCTTCAGCTTAAGCCTGAGTCAGTGCTTGCTTTTCAGAGGAAACCATGGAAGGCATCAGGCTCTGTTGCCTTCAGACCTCAAAGAATTGCTAAAATCTAGATTTTAAAATGTTAGGGGTGCATCTAAGGAAATAAGCTGCTTGAAAGTGCATCTTTCATTTCCCTCACCTATTGGAGATGGAACTTTTCTATAATGGCTTGATGTGTATAATAGCTAACATAGAGTCCTGTACTCTGGAGACCCTTGACCCAAGAATTTATTTTCTCTTTTTATGAGTGGCCATGATCCAGTGGCAAGAATATTAGAATAGACCAACTAAGCTGGGAACCACACCCAGCATATCACTAGCTCCTTCCCCTTCCTGAACCACAATTTCCAGTCCTGAAATATAAGGAAAAGCATATAACATCCTGCCATCATCAGTGGGAGGGCAGTAAGAGAGCTAATGACATATTATAAATCCACTTAAAAACATAAAGATACATTATATTGTGATGCATAGAGTGGTGCTTGTATCTAGTAGATGCTTGCTGTGTACTAGTTGCTTACTTCTTACAAGGCAATATTGTCATATTTATTTTTTTCTCACTCTCAAAATAATTTTTCTGGTCCATTTCCCCCCAATACTGAGGAAACCTGATTGAGGCTATAAATTCAGTGGCTTCCATGCTCTCTACCCAAGTCTGCTACTTTTATCATCATTAAGAAATGCTCAATTCAGACACATTTATGTGCCCATGTCCTTCATATAGCCAATGATCTCTAAGTGCTAAACACATTTGTCCTGGACCTGGAGCCTGATCTTGGGGAGTGAGGCTCAAATAATTTCAATGCCTCTTGTAGCAGAAGGCAACTGGAATTCAATAGAGAAAAATGTAAAATATTGAACTAGGGAGGTGAACCATCAACAGGGCAGGATTCTAAATGGAAAGGTTACAGCTGAATGACAAAGCAGGGAAGAACACACAACACACCCAAGGAATTCTTGCAGACATACAAGTCCCTGGTGGACCCTGCAGAGAACAAGGGACAGGATGCTGCAGATGCAGGGCTGTTTGGACTCAGTGGTAGCTGCTGTGGGGAAAACCTCTCTCCTGGTGCAGACTGTCTGACAAAGGATAGGGGAATTTGGCTGGCAATATAAAGCTGCCAGTTTTTAACTGTTGTTGTGGAGAGTCAAGTTTCTGTTTTCTCTGCCAGACAGAAAACACCAGGAGTAAAATATCTAATGATAACCTGAGGCATTGGCTGTGTCTACTTGGCAAAAAAACAAAAAAACAAACAGCCACTTAGGTTGGTTAATTCAATCAAATGACTGGCCAAGCTCCATGAAGAGACTGATGGCATCAGTTGTTTGACCAAATGGACAGGCCAAATCATGGAGCATGATCGATTCCATTGCCCTGTATAGGGTCAGTCAAACAAAGCAGAGTATTAGAGCAAAAAGACTCTTGGGTATCTGCAAATTTGCCTTGCAAGAGATCCCATGGAATTGGCATGAATCCATGGGATTTTCACAGAATTAACAAACGGGCGGTGACTTGTCCTCTCTTAGACTGATCACACCTGGAGAAGACAAAGGGACTGGGAAAGCCAGTAAAAAGGAAAATGGACGAACATAAACTGGGATTAAACAAGTTTTCAAACTGATTAAAAGTTTCTTGGGACACAAAAATCTCTTGTACTGTCTTCTGGCCAATGTCCATTGACACTTAGTGAACAAACGAGCCCCCATGTAAGTACTTCAGTGCTTTAATACCCTCTTGATAGGATAAGAGACTCTTACTTTATCAAGAGGGTATTAAAAGACAGACCAGTTATTAGCTTTAAGAACAAAGAGGGGACAAAAGCATGATTTCTCCCTTTTCCAGCCCCCTGAAAGCCCCCTTTGAGAGCCCCCAGCTCCCGATGTAGTGAGCATCCATCAATTAAACAGGGGCAGCATCTCAAAGCCCTCTGCATGGTTGACATATATTCTAAGCTCTTTCAGCCCCTGTTGCAAATCCATGGCTTAGTTTTGGCAGGCAGCAAACATGGAGGCTTCTGCTGGGAAAATTCATTGCCATTTGAATGCATGAGAAAGAGGAGATGTGAGCGCCCTCCTGCTGAGTCAAAGGAAGGGAGTCGGTTATTTTCTAATCAACTATGAGAAAGTGGGCCCTTTCTGGCATTTTTGCTGGGCAATAGAAGGTTTTCTCTTACATTGCTGTGTTCAAGCAAAGTGCCTTCTCTAAGGCTCATGTCTCTCTTTTCCAAAGTTCACAAAATACTCTGAAAGCCAGGGCTTGTTTGCTCTCCTCTGCCACTCCAGAGGCTGTTCTTCACAGAATCTTCTTTCTTAGGCCAGAGTCACTGTAAAACTCCCTAACTAGAGAACCAGTTGTTGATTTAGACAAAGATTAGCCAAAGCACACTTATTACCTTTCACCTTTGACTCGTGTAAATATAGATGAGTCAAACAACAGAAATCTAACTCTAACCTCTGAGCCCCTGACGTCTTCAAGGCACTTGTCAAAGTTTATGAAACTTGAAATGTACCTATGTCTTATCATCAGAGGCCTTTTGTCCTCTTCACCTGTCTCCTGCCCTATCTCCCTGTTTGCAGCTCACCTGACTGTTGCAGGAGCCGGGTGGGCGGCTGAGAGGTTGGTGCCTGGATCCGGCACAGGAACCTCATTAGCATTCAGCTGTTGCACTTTCTCAAGGGCCTTCCATGGTTTACAGGACGGGAACAGAACTTCACTGTCAAGAGCTATAGAAAATCTCCTGAGTAGTGGTTCTTTATTAATCCACTCAATCAGTAAATTACATAATTAATGTATCAAATGGTACCTAGAGACCCAGAATATTTGAAAATAATTTGGTATTGCTTGCATATCTTAATGCTAATTCTTATTACTCCCAGAGATAGCTCCAGAATTTCCAGAGAAGAGGGGCTTAAGGGTACAACTTGATTTTAAGGAGGGTTTAGGGCACCTGTCTTGAAGCTTCATTTGCATAGAAAGAACTTAACTGAGCTCTTCTGTTTATTTGGGGTGGTTTGGGGATGGGAGAATGGATGGGGGTTAGAGGCGGCTCCGGACATTCTTGCACATTAACTGATTTCTGAATCTTCCTGCATTCTTGCTGCTTCCAATAGACCCTGTGAAACTAGGTGGCTTTGATAAAGGGCCCATCTCTAAGTTTCTTTCCTGCCTCTTCTTCTGTCCTTGTCTCTTGTTTCTTGCCTGTCTCACATCTCACTTTCCCCCTTCAGCCCCATACCTGTTTCTTTGCCTTTTTACTCATCACTGACTTTGTTTCAATCTCAGTCTTTATCTCAATCTAGTAATGACTGACCGGAAGACAGGACTGCCAAGGGACTGCCGTTAAACCAGAAGTTTGATGCACCATCAAAGGCAAAAAGATACCACTCTTCTATTATGAGAACATTTATATTAAGATGGTTCAGCCCATAATGAACCATAATTCTTAAGAGAATCACCAAAGTCTTCTTTTCTTTTCCTTTTTACAAATAGGATGTCTCTGTCAAGCCACCATGTTGTTTCTGAGGATGCTGTTTCTTCTTGGAACTACTGTCTTTTTAGTCTTATCCTTCCCACTCCCCCATCCCTACAGGAGGTGATATTGCTGAGTGGAAATGGGTGAGTCTACAAATGAGGTCAGACAAACCAGCAGAGGATGAAAACAATAAGCTGACCTTTACAAATATACAGTATTGGATTTAAAAGGGCTGGAACTTGGAAACCAGTAGCTGAGGGTAAAAGCACTGAATAATAATGTCATCCACAGGGAGCAACTCCATGTAAGAAAGTATTTCTCACTGATATCTGACCCTGGGAAATTTACTCCTAATAACTACTGAGGGTGCAGGAAAATAAGAACTTTCAAGCGGTGTAGGTACAATATTTGTGGAATAATTTGGCAACATGTATAAGAAGCCTTAAAAACACACATCCATTTTGATCCAGGTTTTTCTTCTAGGATTTTGCCTCAGAAAGTAATTAAACAAGTTCACGAAGTTTATGTATAAGGACGTTTCAGTTTGCTAAAGTTGCCACAATGCAATATACCAGAAATGGGTTGACTTTTACAATGGGGATTTATTAGTTTACAAATTGACAATTCTAAGGCCATGAAAATGTCCCAATTAAGTCATCAGCAGGACGATACCTTCCCTGAAGAAAGGCTGCTGGCATCCAGTGTTCTCCCGGCAGATAGCAAGGCACATGGCCGGCATCTCATGGTCCTTCACTCCCAGGTTTCATTGCTTTCAGCTCCTGGTTCCAGTGACCTCCTCTCTGAGTTTCTGTGATCTCTTAGCATCTCCGGGGCTTTCCTCTCTCTGGGCTCTCTTGGCTTTTTCTGTCCTTTATCCTCTCAAAAAGGACTCCAGTAAAAGGATTAAGACCCATTCTGAATGGAGTGGGTCACATCTCAAATTGAAATAACCTAACCAAAAGTTCCCACCCACAATGGGTCTGCATCCACAGGAATGGATTAAAAGAACATGACCATTTCTGGAGTACATAGCTTCAAATCAGCACAAAACACTGTTAGATATTGAAAAATGAAAAATGATCTGAGTATTCAGTAATAAGAGTCTGGCTAGATAAATGACAGTATATCATACAGTGGAATACTATGAAGGCATTAAAAATGGGTTATATTTGTTGACATGAAAAAATGTTCATAAGATATTGCTGAGTGGCAAAAGAAAGTCATAAAATACATTTTACTGCACTATTCCATTTTTTAAGATACACACACACACACATACCCAGAAAGATATTTACCAAAATGTTGACAATGATTATCTCTATTGAGGGGATTATGATTAATTTTATTTTTTCGGTTTATCTGTATTTTGAAATTTTTCTAGAATAAATTACTTATATGATGGAATGTTACTTTGGCATAAAAAGAGACAAAGTAGACATCCTAAGGGAAGAGCCTTGGCCAGGGCTTTAACTGCAAGGCTCACCCATTGTATCTATGTCATCCAGGCCCATCCTTGGAGAGCAGCTGGTGGACCAGAGAGAGATCTGAACTGTCTGCAGCCTCCCAGAGGGGGTTAAGAAACTCCTGCTTACAAAGACTGAAAGGAAAGGCCTTATAGGACATCCACATAGTTATCAGTTTATTTAGAAAGAGTCTGTAAAGTATAGACACTGAATGAAGTGCTGGAGGATGAAAGTGTGCCAAAGTAGACCCAGACCTGGCCCTCAGAAAGCTTTCACTCTAATAGGGGAGGTAGAATCGAAAAGTAAAGAAAATCATACCATGGTTGGTTATGTTTTGTTTCCACAATCTGGTCCTAGTACTTTTATATCAGATTCAAATTACTCAGTCTCAAGCAGAGCAGAAGGAAAACAAAGAAGAATACATTAGGTTGGGAACAAATCCCTGAATAATCAAGAGTTCATTACGGACTCTTAGTTCATCAAAATCCAATTAATTCATTAGCTCGGCACTTGCATTTTCTTCCTTTCCCTCTGGCTGCCAGCCTTTTACCTTATGATGTGGTTGATTAGCAACCCCCAAATGGGGTGAGTAGGGGAAATAAAAATGAGATAAAATCCAAGTGGGTCGATTTTGCTACTTGTTAACAGTAAAGGACTAGGGCAGGCTGTGAAAGCAGAGAGTAGCACTGTCGGCTCTGTGTTTGCATAGTTTTGATCACAGGTCCCCTGCTAACAGAGCAGGGAGTAGGGCACAGAGTAGGTCCTCAATGACAGCCACTGCACAGATGCTAAATGAGGGTCTCTGCTCACAGACCTGGGACCCATAGGTCCCCACACCAGTGGTGTGTCCCTGTGCTCTACTGTCCAGATGTCCTGGGGGTTCCAGCACAGAAGAGAATTCAACCAGAATTTCTGTCTCTGTTGGTTGCCCAAACCCAACTACTCATCAGAAATTTAACTCCAACTGTCCCTACAGAGTTTTTGAGTGATAACAAGCACCTGAACAAATAGCCTGATATAAAGCCGGGCAGCAATTGAATGAGGCATACTCATGTTCCAATTCCCCAAGTTCAATTAGCATGCACCTACAGTCTACTCCATCTCACCATAATCTTTTACACACTTGAATATCATAAATCTACCTTTTTCTGTCCACAAGGTAAAAACAACCTTGATAATTTGGTCCCTAACCTGTTACTTTTCGAAGAATTCTTTAGGGAACAGAAATAAAAAAAGAAGACGTCATCATCGTATCATCAAATCATGTTTGTAGATACTGAAATATGGTGCATTCTGTCTGCCATCAGCTACCAATGGTCATATTTTCTTTTCCACAAAACTATTACTTAACTTTTCATTCTCTGTCCTGTTTCCTTTCATCAAAGTTGCATTCTTTTAAGATTCTTAAGACACCTATATTTTAAAGCTCTCGTTACTCTTCCTGTTCAATCAATAGCATGACAAATTAAAGGCCTCAGGTCTCCCAAAACTCATTTTGTGTATGTAATTATGCCTAATTATGTTTAGAACAATAATGAAATTTAAATTCCCTAATGGCGTCTGCTAAAAGGAAAGAAGAGCCTGGAAATGTGTGGACTGGAAAAGGATGAGTGTGCTAGGATTAGACATTTCCACTGGATAATCCACCTAGTGAACACTGAGCTGATGCAGTTGCCTGCACTGCTGGATGATGTGCTTGTGTCTCTACAACGAGGATTGAACTGTGCCCAAAACAGCCAGTAGAACTCTTCTGTCAGGAGGCCATAGAGGATGGTAGCCCCACCCTAGAGCTGTTCTTATAGTACACTACATAGGAACCTTGTACCACTCCTCTGAGCATTTCAGGTCACATGTTCTTTGGGAAGCAAGGAAGAAACAATGGTTTAATCATCCATGGATCTAATATTGCTGTGTGAAAAATATCTCTGTTGTGATGCAGAAATCATGTCAAGAACTCTTCCAAAAAGTGTGCTCTGGTGAAAAGAGTATAGGAGTGGGAAGCAGGGGCCTGAGACCCAGGCCTGCCTCTGCCAGGGATCACCTGTGTGCCTTGGGTGAGCCCCTGCCCTGCCCTGGGACACACTTGCTTCAGCTATAAAGTTGGGATGCAATCAGGATCTCATCTTCCTAGCTGAGCCTTCTAGGAATCTTTGATACTTCCATCTGAATGAAACGGGATGGATGTTCTTGTTGGATTTCTTCCCCCAATGGTTTCACTTTAAAAAAAGATTGTCATGGGGCAATTAATGATTAAAATGCAGTATAGGTATTTCCTTATTTCAGTTTTCCTCATTGAAATTAGCAAGTCTGTTTACAATAACAAACCTGCCAAAAAACATTTCATTGTTTGAACTTGCAGAAAGTCACAGCAGAAACATCTGATGTGTCCTCCTGAGACCACGCCCCTGTGTCCCCAAGCAAAGTGCCACCCAAGTCTAGCAGTGGAGAGGTACCTTCTCAATGACTGTTTTACAGGTTCCTTTTCACATACTATTATTGCCCTCATTTAGTAAATATTTGTTTAGCCTTCTGAAGTATGATGATGAATCACTGCTGTTCTCTCTTTAAACAAACAAGCCTGACCTCTGGGTTTCTTTTCCTTGTTAATAGCTAGTTTCTACCTAATTCATATAATTGTTTAAAGAGCTTTGGTGGGCATTGCTTGGTTATCAATTCATTCTTTTAATAGCTCCCTCCCTTCCCCACAGAGATAATTCCTTCCCATTATAATAGGTGTTCTGGTTGGAAGGGTCTCTGTCATTCTCCATCCATCAGCCTTGTTTGTGGCACTTAATATACTCTCCTTTCCCATTGGCTGCTCTGCTTTAATTTCGCTATCTGAGTGTGTGGCGCTTGTAATCTGGTTTATTCAGTCCTCTGCCTCCTGCCCAGTCCTGGATCAATTGCTAGAGCCCCTATAAATTACTTCATTTCCCTTTGCAGTTTCATGTGAAGGCAAAAGCAGAGAAGAGCAGCGTGTGGGGGCTTGAGTTCACAGGAACGATCTTCTTGGGACTCGATACTCTTGTAGGAAGCCAAAAAGGGCTTCCCAGTAGACGACATGAAGGCAGAGCGATTTCACATTCCACTGTGCAGGCCTCATTGAGAAGAAAGAGCTTGCTTTCATTTTGATGATGGAACTAAGTAAAAGTTCCTTTTTTCTTCTACCTCTTGGCCGGGTCCTCTGGTGTAGGCTGTCCAGGAAAGAGAGGAAGCATGAGGAGAACCAAAGGGGGATGAGGGAAGCCACAGCAACTCTTTGGAGTTGGCAAAACATCACTCAAAGGACTCAGAAGAAATTTACAGCTTAATTTCACTTGCTGCAGTAATCTCATCTGTCTTTTATTTAGTTCTAGGCAAAACAATTTACATTAAGGGATGAAAGGGTTGGCAGGCAAGTCTGCAAGAGTATCCTCCAACTGGTCCTCCTTCTCCTGCCCGACCCCTCTGGTCTGACAGTCAATAGCTATTCCATGCATGTGCGTGCCCACAGTATCCCAAATTCTGTCCATGAAAGACCTGAAGATTGAATCCACAAATATTTACTGTGGTCAACTCTTGTGGCTAGCAGAAGCTGGACAAATAGGGTAGGACTGGATCTCTGCTTTCAAGCAGCTTTCAATATAATTGTGGACAACACATTGACAAATGATAGAAAGAAAACCAGCATAAAGCCATATATCACTCAGTGTTGAAATTTGTGGTTTTTGCAGGTTTGTTTTGACCAGTCCTTGTAGAATTGTCAGTAATCTGTAAAATGTTTGCCAGTGATATCAATATGTCATCAAAATTAATGGCACACCATGAAAGAGCTCCATGTATTCAACTCATTCAACAAGAACTTGTTAAGCACTTACTCTGATGATATTTTGCATTTGTAAAGAGCCTTACAGTTTGCAAACTGCTTTCACAAACATTGACTCCTTAGAGAAGCAAGCTTAAGTGGCTTTCCCAACATCACCTGGGTTATTAATTCTGAGATCCAAGGCAGTAGTTTCTTCTAGCCATCCTTGTAACCTCTGCCAGTCCATCCTTTAAACTTAGCCACAAACAATGAATATAAGTTTGAGTCCACACACTAGCCCATGGCATGGGTACCCATTCTGAACATGAATCATACCCACATATGCAGTTATGTGCAAAAAGGATCTCCTTCAAGGACTAAAAACAGGAATCTTAGGAATTCCATTTCTAGGTTTCATATAGATCTGCTCACACACTCTCCTGGCCCTGAAACTCTGCTTCTTTCATCTCTGACCGTTTTGTGTGGAGAAGACGAAACTGCTGATTTGTGATCTTTGTGACTGTCTCCTGAGGCCCAGGATGAACTTTACAAACCCACCTCAATTTCAGACTGAGGGTTAGGGTTGTTTGCACAATTTCCTCCATCCTCCCCACCCATCAACCATCAAATGATGGTTGAGGGCAGTTGGAGTGGGGAGGAGAAAGACGGAGAGAATGGAAGCATCCCATGAGGAAAAAGAGAGGGAACTGCTTTCATTCCCTCTTAGAGGGGGTGTGTGTGTGTGTATGCATGTGTGCATATGCAGGGCAGACACATTGACACTGAATGGAATTTTATGACTTTATTCTATGTTGTGAATAGATTTCTGTGTCTTTATTTTATGTTCTTTATCCTATGACTGGGCTACCACAACTGGCCTGCTTGAAGATCTTCCTCTCCTCTGCCTCCCACCCTGGCCAAATTAGAGTCTGGGCAGCTTTCCAAGTACCAAGGTTGAGTTCGTCTTTTCTTCTCTCCTTTCCCTCCATTCCTCCATGTCTTCCTTCCACCCATCCTTCTCCCCTTCCTTCCTTCCTTCCTTCCTTTTTTCCATTTCCTCCCGTTATTTCCTTTGTTTCCCTTCTACTCTCCCTCACTCCATTTTCTCTTTTTTTTCTAAACTCTAAATTTTCCCTTCTTGCAAATCTAGTCCTCTCTGCACAAATGACTCCTTTGTAAAATAAGTCATCAAAATTAATTTCACTCCAGATACTTTTGTAAAAGATAAAAGCAATCCCCAATATCTTTAAATACGTCAAAAAACTTTTTCTCACCCCTTTGTAAACTGAAACCTCTCCCTCCTCACATGGTACCAGAATTCTTACATGCTTTTCCAGTGGAGGCGACTTATCTCCTATCTCTCTTATCCTGTGGAGCCCAAGGTGGTACTGTTGGTTGAACTGCATCCTCTAAGAAGATAAGTCCTAACCCCTGGCACCTGTGAAATAGGGTCTTTGCAGATGTCATCAAGTTAAAAATGAAATCATACTGGATAAGGGTGGGCCATATGACTTTAAGAAGAGACACACTGGCACACAGAGAGAAGACCATGTGAACATGGAAACAGAGACTGGAGTGATGTGTTTACCACCTAAGGACTGCCAAGGATTGCTGGCAAGTACCAGAAGCTAGGAGAGAGGCACAGAAACAGATTCTCCATCAGAGCTTCCAGAAGCAACCCACCCTGCCAAGCCCTTGATTTTGGACTCCTAGACTCCAGAATTGTGAGAGGACAAATTTGTTATTTCAAGTCACCAAATTTGTGGTATTTCCTTACAGAAGCCCTAGGAAACTACTGCAGGTGGTTTTGACATTCTTTGAGGCTTCATCTAGAATTTTGGAGCTGTCTTCTGTTTCTTCTCTTTATCCAAACCCAGCCATCATTGTGGGTGACTTTAGTGACTATATGGATGGCCCATAAACACATCAACCTCAATGTATCTTTACCTTCTCTTCTAAAACTTCTGTTCACAACCCTTTCTGGAGACCCATGACCCAGGTTGAATTGACAAAGCTATCATCACCTGGAGCTGTTCCACCTTTACAACATTAACTTTGTCATATCACTTTCTGACCACAACCTCTTCTCCTTGCTTTTTTAGTCTCTTCTTCCCACTCCACTTCTTCTTCAACCTTAGTGAAAATATAATCTTGAAACTAATCTTTACTGAAAGGTTATTATTTGCTATGAGTTATGGTATATATTGTCTCATTTATCCTTACAACAACCTTATAAGAGTAGATGCTATTATTATCACTTCCATTTTACAGATGAGAGAGCTGAAGCTTATAGAAGTCAAAAGAAATCTCCTCCAGGTCACATAGCTAGCAATTATAATGAAAAGTAAGCAAATTGCCCCCAGAGCTGGAACTGTTAACCTCGGCACTATAACTCTTGGTTTTGCCCACTGTTAACTCACTCATGATTTTCCTTCCTTTCCTATCTGCCCTAAATCACATAATGCATTACTTCACTTTCTTTTTTGCCAGATGCTCAAAATTTTTACTCTCTTGTCCTTCAGCTGCTCTTAACTCACTAATCCCCAGCCTTGAATCAACCCAGCCATCTGCATTTTCCACTCAAGGCCTTTGGCTTGTTGAGACCCTTGATTTGTACTTTGGATGAAGTTTCATGTCAGCAGCACTTTAGTTGAGTGTCTTCAGGGCCAAGCTGCAAAGACAACATCAAGCAGAAGACAGACTATCAAAGACAACCCTGGTGCAACAACCTGTGTTCAAGGTACAACAATATGTCTACTCATAATTCCTGTAGGAACCAAACATGCCTTCCACTGAACAATCAGAATTTCCCCCAAGGAAAGAGCTGCCAATAAAAACAAGCATTAAGAGAATGAAAAGACAAGCCACAAGACTGGGAGAAAATATTTGCAAAACACATATTTGTAAAAGGACTTGTATCTACAATATATGAAGAACTCTTAAAACTCAATAAGTATAAAACAAACAATTAAATTAAACTATGCACAAAAAAGCTGAACAGACATCTCACCAAAGAAGATACATGGATGGCAAAGAAGCATATGAAAAGATGCTCAATGCATATATCATAAGGAAATTACAAATTAAAACAAAAATGTGATACTATTACACACCTAGGAGAATGGCTAAAATCCAAAATGCTGACAATGCCACATGCTGGAGAGGATGTGGAGCAACAGGAAATCTCATTCATTGCTGGTGGGAATGAAAAATAGTACAGCCACTTTGGAAGATAGTTTGGCAGTTCCTTTCAAAGCTAAATATAGGCTTACCATACGATGCAGCAATTGCGCTCCTAGGTAATTACCCAAATGAGTTGAAAACTTATGTCCATGAGAAACCTGCACATGAATGTTTTTAGCAGCTCTGTTCATAATTGTCCAAAATTGGAAGCAACAAAGATGGCCTTCCATAGGCAAATAGATAACCAACTGTGGTACATTCATATAATGGAATATTATTCAGCAATAAAAAGAAATGAGCTATCATGACACAAAACGACATGGAGGAAACTTGAATGCATAGTGTCAAGTGACAGAAGCCAGTACAGTGTGATTTCAACTATATGACATTCTGGAAAAGGTAAATATATAGAAACAGTAAAAAGACCAGTGGTTGCCATGCATTTGGGGGTAGGCATGGGGAGAATGAATAGTTGGAGCATAGGGAATTTTTAGGGCACTGAAACTATTCTATATGATACTATAATGGTGGACACATGACTTTATGAATTTGTCAGAAGCCACAGAACTATACAATACAAAGAAACAACTATAGACTTTAGTTACTAACAATGTATCAATATTAGTTCATTAATTAAAACAAATGCACCACACTAATGTGAGAGGTCAATAATAGGGGCAACTGTGTGTGGGGGTGGGGAAGGAATTAAGAGAATTCTCTGTATTTTCTACACAATTTTTCTGTAAACCTAAAACTGCTTTAAAAATAAAGATTATTATTAAACAAATAAACAAAACACAAGCAAACATCCTAAGATGAAATGTGAATTTGATAGGAAACACTCACTATGCCTGAGGTCCTCCTATGGAAAGGACCTTCATCCCCAGCAGTTTCTGCTATCTCAGCACCACCCACAACCTGACAGGACAAGAACAAGGTCACACTGTGGGTTGTTGCTACTCAGGGGAGTGATACTATGGGCTCACTTCAGGGTCAGCAAAATGGTGCAGTCTGAGCCTACTGCCTGCATTGGCTTGTTCACAATAAAGAGTAGACACTGCCAACTCACTCATTCATTCATTCCACAAAATATTGCTTGAGCTCCCTGAGCTAAGCACTGAGAATATCACAGAGAATGAGTCTTTACTACTATATTCACTGTCAGAAAATTGACTATGTAACCAACCAGTAGAGGTTTGGGTACTTTCGTAGAGAACAGGCTCAAGGAAAGGAAACAGGCAGACAGGGGGCCTCTTGAGATCCTCCTGGTCCTAGGAATGTTCAGGAGAAGGACAGGCACCTGTGTTATTATTCACATCAGTCAATCAATCATCATTCATTTGTCATCGTCATTCATTTGTGGTGTTTGTGTTTATTCAAAGTATAAAAATGCAGGTTCATTATATTTAGAAAGCATAGAAAAATAAATAAGCAGATGATTAGATAGAGATAGGTGGATAGATAGATAATATATAGATGTAAGAGGTAGAGAGATAGACACAAACAAATATCTTCACATCCAAATTTAACCATTTTTATCATTCTGGTATCTCACTTTATCTTTGTCTAGAATCTTTTTAAAATCCCTTCATACATATTCTTGTTGCCTGTAGTGGTTTGGAGCTTTATATACCTCAGAAAAATCTTAATTTTTAATCTTAATTCATACTTAATCCATTCCTGTGGATCCATTGCAAGTAGGACATTTTGATGAGGTTACTTCAGTTAAGGTGTGGCCCATCTCAATCAGGATGAGTCTTAATCCTACTACTGGAGTGTTTTATAAAAGAATGACATTCAGATGGAGAGAGAGAAAGCCATGGAAGCAAGAAGCTGAAAATCAACGGAACCTGGGAAAGGCCAAGTGAGGCCATCACGTACCTTGCTATTGTGACAAGCTAAGGACAAAACATCTCCAGAACCCCACAGTCTTCAGGAACAAAGCATCTGCTTGATGGTGCCTTGATTCAGACTTCTAAGCCTCAAAACCATGATCAAATAAATTCCCATTGCTTAAACCGAACCATCGCACAGCATTTGCTTGAGCAGCGAAAGAAACTAAAATGGTGTCATATGATTACAGTCTTGACTAAATTTCTCACCAGGTTTTATAATTTCCCAAGCTACCTTTTCTTTCACCCAGGGAGATATGCCTTTAGGGAAGAAGGCTGAATTTTAATGCTGTAATAGCTTAAGTTAAGAGGTTGTCTGCAAAATACCATGTGATTCATCCTGGAACTAAGTGCATTGTCCATTTTTTCAATGGTCCATACTGATCCTTTGATTAGTGTATCTAGGCAGGGGTTGACCATAGAGGTATTTTCATACTCACTATACTTGCATACTAATCTGTACTCATACCCCAAGATGACCTGCCACCCCCTTCCTCCCTGATATTAAATCAGGAGGGAGTAAGATTGTGTCTTTGGTTCAGGTCACCTGGCACCTGCCATCTCTTTTGTACCAGGAAAAACTTTCTTCCTTTGCTAGAGTTGTGAGCCCATTCTGCTCCCAGCAACCCCATCACACTGCTTCTGCCTTTCTAGGAAGCATGGAGCTCAGGTATAGAGCTACTGCTGTGAAAGTAATGTGGGAGAACAGGATGGTTGCTGGATAATGAAGATCCTCACTGCTGTTTTCTGGAGGGAGAAGACCTGGCTCACCTAAGCAAAGTAAGATGGAAAGAAGTAACTAGAGTGGCTTGTCACACCCACCTAGCCTGACAGCTCAACAGGTGAGTTAGCAAATGCTACATTGTAAGGAATTGCAAGCTATTTTCTGCAAAGTGGGCAAAGACTCTGAGATTAATGACTGCACAAAGTGATAGATGTTGCTAAAGAATGCCATAAATTACCAGCCATAAACCTGGTAAAGCTTATCCGATTGTATGATGCAGTCTGGGGCGCTGGCAGATTCCCAACACAGGCAGGAGCAGTGGGTGGGGGCGGGGGTTGCTACAGAAGCTGGCAATGCATACCCCTGGCCGGAAGGTACAGATGGTGAGCTTGGCAGAAGTCCAGCACAGAGGCTATGGAGGCAGCAACACTGCTGAACTGGCTTTGCCTTCTCTGAACTACAGACCTTGATCTGGGATGCTGGAAAAGCCCAAACTAGGCCCTGAGCATGATCACTAGAAGGTTCCAGCCTTCTTCCCCTTCCCTGGCTGTGGGATGGTGACCACGGGGCCCCTTTCCTAGATATGAGTTGAGGGATCAGGTCTCAGCTTTTTCATCTCACACCTTGAAGAAAAAGATGAGGGATGGTGGGGGTAGGGGATGGAGAAAAGACCTTTAATGATTCCTGCCTCCACGTTCTTCTGCCAGTGTGCTCCCAAACCTGGTCCAGCAGATCTAAATCATGACTGTGACAAGGACACTCAATGCCATGACCATGGCCTGAAACATGGACCACTCCCCAGCCAGACCCCAGGCCTGTTTCCACATTCCCCAAGGTGAACCACCTTCTGCCCCTCCTCTTCTCCTAACTGCCACTTTGGCTTCAGAGAAAGGATTAATGCCATCAAAGTAAAGAAGAAAGAGGGAGAAAAGAATAGGGGAAAAAGAGGATTGGATGAACGAAAAAGTGGGAGGAAGAGCTACTCACAGTAGGGAAGACGAGAGAGCATCTAAAAGAAGAACTGCACCACGATTTCCCGCGGTTTCCTCACTTACCCCCCACTGCCATGTACTGCCTCAAACGTGACACTGATTAAGCACTAGTGGGAGGTATGCAGCGATAAAAACAGAACTACCTTCTGCCTTCCTCCCTTCTAGCATTACCTATATATACAAACACACTTACATACATGCAAACTTTTATATACATACTCTTCAAAAAGTGTCTGTTTACTAAATAATAAAATTAAAAGGATCATCTTAATAGATAATGGTGCCCTTCCCTTCCTGCCTCTCCCTGTGGTGCAGAAGAAAGGGCTGCAAAGTAGCGAAGTTTGGCTGAGTCTTTCCTGGGGCTTATGGTCTACAGAGGCACAGAAGGCAGATGAAAGGCTTATGAACCACATAATCTCAGCTCTGCACCCAGATTAAGGGTCAGAACCAATGTTGGTTGTGAAACCCAGTGTTTATTGAGTACCTATTATACACCAGGCATTGTGCCAGCTATTGGGGATTCAGTGAAGGATAAAATAGAGCACACTTCTCATAACTAAGCACTTCAGAGAAATCATCGGTGCTATTCATCAGGTATTTCTAGCTCTCTGCCTTCTGGATACAGGGTAGGATTTAGCACTTTCTGGCTCCTTATTTGGGGGTGGGGCCATGTGATTTGTGAGTGGAAGTGATCTGTGTCACTTCCAGGACACAGCTTTATTTGACTGCTAATGTGAGCCCCACCCATGTGACCTTCAAGTTGGTGGCTGCTCTCTTGGCCTAGGAGCCTAAGTGACTACGATGAGCAGTCTTCCAGCTGACCTGCAATGGACATGCAGCATGAGCAAGAAATAAACTTTAGTTGTTTTAAGCCACTGAGATTTTGGGGACCATTTGTTACTGTAGCATGACCTCACCTATCCAGACTGATACACTCCTATCAGCCACCAACACATTTATTGAGACTTTGCTACGTGCAAGGCCCTGTGCTAGGCTCTGTGGATGGATATAACATGCATGGGTCCTAATCTTTACCCTCAGCCTGCTCACAACCTGGCTGGGGAGCCATCTTATGCACATGGGGAAGAAGACAACCATCACTTTAAGCACAAAGTAGATAAGAGCATATCAGTCACAATAGCCTAGGTTATGGGACAGAGGTTAAGGATGAACAAAACTCCAAGAAGGGAGAGAGTGCCACACATAGGTTGGATGGTGAGGGAAGACTTCATGGAGGTGTCTGGATTTGAGATGGACTTGAAGGATAGATTAAAATAGGCAAGATGGGCAGGAGTGCATGGAACATTCTGGATGTTCTGAGCCACAAAGCCACAGGGGACTACATAAGAGACACGTTTAAGGGGCAGTTGGTGTAGATCGATGCCCCCACATGAGGAGTGAGAAGGCTTAGCAGTGAGGACAGTAGAGCTAAGGTGAACCAATATGGAGACAGCAGATCTTGATGGAAAAGTTGTCCTGGTGGGGGCCGAGGGGGTAAAGGAAGGGGAAAAGGCAAGGCTCCTGACCCTGAGGCCGGGGCTCCCCAGCCTGCACTGACATCAGCTGCTCCTGGAGACATCCTCATCTGGGAAACCGTGTCCCCAGCCAGCAGCCGTTTCTCCCCCCTCATTCCCTGCAGAAGGTAATAACCTGTCACCAGAACAAATAAAGCCTGATTTACATGAGATTTAATGCTAAGCATTTTCCTTTATTCCCTGGCACTGCAGTGACAGGACGGCAGCGCTGGTACTGCTGGGCCTGCTGTGTGCAGCCGCAGGATTTCAGTGGAGAGAAGTTTAAAAAGAAATTACTTTTCTGTGACAGGGTCTATTGCCCTGGGCAAGGGGTCCCCATCAGCTTGGCAACACCCCACCTGTTTTCCCTGAAAGTGATGCAAAGTCCATTGGAGAGGATTTCAGGAAGATGGGAGGAAGGGAGGAAGTATAGTGGGAAATTCACTCTGCACTCCCTGGGGTTGGCCCTTCATCCTCAGCCTCCCCGTGACAGACGCTTGAGTCCTAGAAAGTAGCATCGGTGTCAGCATCACCATTACACTCACCATCACCATCGCCATGGCACCGGCAATGATTAAAAATGTTCTTTGTGCACCCACCATGACTGTGCCAGGCATAGCAGCTGTGAAGATGTAGCCACTGTCCCTAAGGACTTTACAGTCAATGAAGTCAGATACTTACACAAAAGCACTGTTTTACTTCACCTCCACTTCCATCCTCACCTTAACACCCCATACCCATAAACACTCTATGAACTTTCCTATCCTTTACTAATATAATCCTTAGACAATCCAATTAAATTCCAGCTATTTGTCAAGACCCAGCTTAAATGCTACATCTTCCGTGACACCTTCCTCAACTCTCCACCCTTCCAAGAAGGCTCCCCTTCCTCTGGGTCCCCAATTCATATTAATTTTAATTGCTCCTTTATTTTAGTGCCCATCACTCTTTATTCTGTATATAGTAATTAAGGGTATGTGTGTTTTCCCACCATTGGATTCTGTAAAATCCTTAAAGATCAGCATAAAAATTCTAGTAGTTAGCCAAAGAGAGACCATCCATTCTTTCTTAAGCTGCCCCCTTAGGGGTCTCACTTCCTTCCCTCAAATCATTCTTGGCATGATTAGGGGTCTTGAGTTAATCTTGATCTGGCAGGGAGAGGGAGCTCAAGGAGAGGGTTAAGGGCAGACACTATCCAAGAGAGAGGTTACATAACATGGGATTGCAGAGGGCCTTGAATATAGGGCTAGGGAGTTTGGATTCAACGTTAGAGGCAAGAGGGACCCAGGGAAGAATTTGGGGGCAGGTGCCTTCAAGGCATTCAATAACTCCTCCTCCAGTTTGCCTGGGAGCTTCTCTTGCATTGCTCCTTTTCTGGGTCCTCGGGTTCCTAGAGGACTGTTTCAGGAGTTCACTGTGTCTGGGAATGCAGTCATTTTTTTAATTGACCGAGTGGCCTGAGGACTCATTTGTCTCCATCTTATCCCATGTGAGTCCCATTTCAGGGATTTCCTTGCTGCCTAACTCATGGGGGACACTGTGAGTTAGGGAGCAGTATGAATTGATACACCCACATAAGGAGTGGAAAGCTTAGTGGTGAGGACAGTGATCAATTACCCTCTCCATGATTTACCTGTGGCAGTACTGGAAACCAAGGGTGGCTTTCCTTGGATCTTCATTAAGCATCTGACACCACCCCACACAACCGGTGTGGTGCTCAAGGAGTAGAAACCACTTATAGGACTGGGGACAAGGGTTAGAGTGAGGTTGTGGCAACGAGGCTGGCATCTGACACAATGACTTTCCCGATTACAGCAAACAGTGCTGTGTATGTTACTGTTCCTGTGAGGGCCATTTAAGGCTCTGAGTTTCCAGAATCTAGAGCATGGCACTGCTCCACAGATTGGACTTTTCCTGCCCTGCACTTTGACTATCAGCCACAGCAGAGCAGCTCCAGGAGGGAAATCAACTGCCCCAAATGCTATATTCCAGAGCCTATTAGAAATGAGTTTTAGATTTTTCTGAGGGAAAAGATTATCCATACCATTGCTCAGAGATAACTGAGTGAGTTTTCAGTATTCCACTTATTAACTGTGTGACCTTGAGCAAGTTACTTGACCTCCCTGAGCCTCACCTTCCTCTGCTGTAAAATAAGGGAAAACTGCCTTGAGAAGTTGTAGTAAGCAGGAAACAAAGACTTAGCTCAGTGCCTGGCACATGCTAGATCCTTAATGCATATTAGCTTTTGTTATTAGTAGTGATGGCTATAGACCTCTCGGGTCTATAGTAGTGGGTGCCTGAGAAAGTCTTGCCCCACAGGGACATTTAATAGGGGTCACTTGTCAAAAGCAGGAAGTGGGGTGGGAGTGGAGCAGGCAGGCTTCCCGGGGGAACCTGGAGTGGATTCAGGTGAAAGCTGGAGATAGCGAGGGAAAGGCATGGACAATTTAACTAGATGGATAACTAGATAACAGCAAGATGAAGGGGCCAATAGAGAAGGTAAACAAGATTGATAAAAGATATTAAAAAGGAGGGGAACCTCTGCACAGCAGGAGAATATAAATAGACCAGAATATCAATAGGATAGATGCTATGGATATAAAGGGGCCATAAAACAGAATGGACAGAAAATATAAACAGTGTAAATAGTCCAATGGATAGAATATGAAAATGATACGGGCAGATAGACAAGAAGCATTACCTAGACAGACACGGCTGAATAGCGGGAGAAAAAGAGATGAATACATTGCTGTGGGGACTGAGGATGAATGAGAATGGGGAATGAGGAGGGGACCTCAGGCGGCAGCTTTGGGTTTGCTGCCACCATCTCTGGGCTCCCACCCCTAATGGCTTCAGAAATGCGGCTTAATGAGGAGATCCCCTGGAGCTGAACTAGAATTAAAACAAATGGAAATCCTGTTGGGATTTTGTCACCTTCTCCACATTTGCCAATGATAGGAATTTAAATGAGAGCCAGCCTGGCAATTAGTGTGTCATCCTGTGGCTGGCTGAGAGGAAGAACAGCTTCTGAGGACTATTGTACAAAAGCCAGGTTGCAATGCTATGCTTACCCCCAAGAAATTGGGGTCTTTCCGCACAGATGCCCCTGCCTCTCCTGCCAGGAACCCCTGCTGTCATCTGAGGTCCCATCTCAGCTTATCCCAAGACCAGGTGCTCTTTGCCTTTACCACAGGGGTATCCCACCCTGACTGTGATGGTTAAGTTCATGTGTCAATTTGGCTAGGTTATGGTGTTCAGTTGTTTAGTCAAGCAAGCCCTGGCCTGATTGTTACCATGAGGTTATTTCATGGATTTAAATCATTAGTCAGTTGACTGTATCTATGGCTGATTACTTCTACAATCAACTGAAGAGACTGCCTGCAACAATGAGAGAAGTCACATCCAATAAGTTGAAGGCCTTAAAGGGAGAACTGATGATTTCAGCAGTCAGAAGGAAGTATTTCTATCTCTACTTCAGCCAGCCAGCTTTTCCTGGGGAATTCACTGACAGCTTGCCTCCTGTCCTATGGAATTCAGACTTAATAATCCCCACAGTCACATGAGCCAACTCCTATAATAAATCTCATAATTATACATACGACTATACCTAATACATCTACCCTCTGCACTTTAGCCATATAACCCTCTCAACTAAGCAAAAATAATAGACTCAGAATCCCTCATCACTTTTCATCAAAAGTCCTATTTATTCAGGGTTGGGGGTAAGGGGAGTCCTTCCTTACTCCTTTCCCTTTCTTCCTATTTCCCTTCCTCTTTTCCTTCCATCCTTCCTTCCTTCCTTGCTTCCTTCCTTCCTTCCTTCCTATTTCCTTTATGCATTTAAGATTTATTAAGCATATGGCCATTATTATATAACACAGGCATTATATACATGCTATGGGAGTACTACAGACTAGGAATTATGAGGATTCAAAGGCAGGAAGGAAAGTTTATTGTAAACTGCTGAGCTTTGAGGGGGTGTGAAGGGGAAGCAGTTTCAACAAGGAAAGCTTGGGTGAGAAAGGCCTTAAAAGCAGAGAAGAAGGACTGACCAGGAAAACACAACATGCATTTGGGCAAAGGCAAGTAGATCAAGGTGGCTGAGGCAAAGGATTCAGAGAGAAGAGTAGTGGACAAAAGGTATGGAAAAGTAGGCTGGGTTAAGGAGGTCTCAAGGTCAGGAATTCAGACTTTACCCAGCATCAGTGATAACTCATTGAGGCTTCTGTGGGAGAAGTGACAAAGTGAGTGGTTTAGGTGGTGATGAATAAAATAAAAGGAGGCAGGGGGCCATGGCAGGGGTTCAGTACTCAGGAGGACAGGGTCAGGAGAAACACTATACAGGCTTCCTTCTTGCCAGCAGCACTCCAGCCTCTTTCTTTCCTACAGTCTTTCCTCCTTGGGATGGCCAACTTTTATTCTTATCCCACTATTCCACTAAAGATCCTGCCTTTAGACATGAAATAAGCTTCAGTGGCAGAGAGATTCCAAAAGGAGCCGAGAGGTCACTCTGGTGGGCACTCTTATGCACAATATAGACAACCCTTTTTAGGTTCTAATGAACTGGGGTAGCTGGTGGTGGATACCTGAAACTATCAAACTACAACCCAGAACCCATGAATCTTGAAGACAAGTGTATAAAAATGTGGCCTATGATGGGGGACAGTGGGATTGGGGGGGCCATAGGGATCACACTCCTGTTTGTCTAGTTTGTGGATGGATGAGTGGAAAGGTGGGGGAAGGAAACAAACAAACAAACAGACAAGGGCACCCAGTCCTCTTTTTTACTTTAGTTGCTCTTTTTCACTTTAATTATTATTCTGGTTATTTTTGTGTGTGTGGTAATGAGGGTGTCGGGGATTGATTTTGGTAATGAACATACAACTATGTAATGGTACTGTGAACAATCAAATGTACGATTTGTTTCGTATGACTGCGTGGTATGTGAATATATCTCGATAAAATGAATTAAAAAAAAAAAAAAGATCCTGCCTTTAGTCCTTCAATTCTTTTCCCTCCTCCTTCCCTTTCCATGAGAAGGAAAAAGTTTATTTATTTTTTTTTTTTTTGCCAGTTTGTGTTTTATTGACACTGTCATTCTCAGGCCTTGATTGCATACTTTCTGAGTGGGTACAGCTGCTCCTTCCTGTTTTTTGGTCTTCAGGTACTCCTCAAGCTTGTTGAGCCTATTGCACATGGCACATGTTTTCTTGGGTTGCATATCTAGGGGCTTGTACTTCTTGCCCTTGTAGAACTTCCTGAGGTTCTCTTTCTGAGTCTGATTAATGATGGTAAGAACATTGGCAATGGATTTGTGGACAACTCGGATCTTGGAGAGCTTGGACGACACACCGCCTGTCACCTTGGCGACACGCAGCTGGGACACCTTCAGGTCGTCCAACTGTTTCAGCAGCTCCTCCTTCTTCTTGCCGCGAAGATCCTGAGCCTTGATTTTGGCCATCACTGCAGATACCCAAAAGCTTTGTTTTTTAAGGAGGATATTGATTCCCATGGCAACTCAGACCATATCAAAGATCCCTTAAAAGATGCTGAGGTCCAAAACTGGCAAAGAAAGGAAAGCTAGAGACCAAGAGCCCACCAACAAGACATTCACTTGATTCAAGAAGGCAGCTGCTGGGAGACAAGTGGGGAGGTGGCTCTGGCAGCTGATGTAAGACAGCTTGACGCTCTTATATGAGGTGTGACCAATTATTTTGACAATTCTGTCTTGCCATGTCAGTTAAATGTTTTGTTCTTCACAACCTGACTTCTCCCAAAAGACTGTAGGGGCAAGAGAAACTTGCCTACCTTTTCTGAATGCCCCACAACTGGCACAGTGCCGCACACAAGGTAAGTTCTCAGAAATGCCATTTGAATAAATGAATGAAGCCAGACACTGTACCTGAGGGGTATGTATTTGCATATAAAATGTGATTAACTTTTTACAGAGATCCAAGAGAGGGCTGTCATTCAAAGCAATGCTTTTGCTGATTCTCCCACTGTTCAAAATATCCTTTGAACTTTTCTTAGAATTATCTTTAAGGCTAGTTAACAAGTCACACAAGAATAGCTGGCTTAGTGTATTATAATCTCACCATGTGCATGGAACAAACCCTCCCTCCTTCTGCAATTGCTAGCATATGAAAGCTTCTGGGGCTCTTATTACCCTTTTTCAATGAAGCCCTTTTGTGACTAACATTTTTTCCCTTCAATATTGTCCATGATGCTTATTTTCACCTAATCATATTTGCATAAGGGGTGGAGGTGGTGCTGTGAGTGTGTGTACATGTGTGTGGTTGTATGTTTGGGGGTCAAAACTAGGAGAGCTTCCACTGTCCATGCCCCCACCCTGATAGAGCATTTGGATTTATTTGTCCCTAGTTACTTTTTAAATTCTCACTACTGTCTTTCAGTTGTGAGGGTGGGGAGCTCCTGTGTAAGTTTACAGAAAAAAATGGAGCATTCCAAGTCCTCAGGAGGTCTCTGCTTTGAAAACAAAAAGGTGAGCACTTATGATTGATGGCAAGTAAGTTTTCCTTCCAGGTTCCCAAGTTGGAACTTTGCCAGTCTTGCCATCAGGACAGAAAGCTCACTGGAGGAAGCTTGAGCTGTCAGCTGCTTTTTAAAAATCTATAGAAATTTCTGCATGGTTCTGTGGCCAACCCAGGGTTTGCAGAGATTTTAGCTGCCACCACTGTGGGGACAGCCTTGGCTGGGACTGAGTAGGATGGGGATCTCTTGTCTACTGTGTCTGTCTGTGTCGGACACCTTCCTCTGGAGCAGGGACCATCTGATGGTGAGTGGTGGATGCATCAAGAGCAGCCTCCACTGTAATCTCAGCACCTCCAGAGGGGAGATTCATCTGAGCAGATAACTGATACTTCCTTGGCACACAGGCTGATGTCTCTTGGCAAAGAAACCGAGGTACCTACCAGCTAATCAGAGATTCTGTCTTCAGCAGCTATGAACAGATGGGTTGGGGCTTTTTGGGGTCAAACATTTGCACATGTCCATCTCCATCTCAAAACTGAACATTTTATGGTTGAAAAAAAATCTGTAGGTTGAGAAGAGTAAGGAATCCTCCTGATAGCATGGGGCTGTGGAGAGAAAATGCAGTGGGAGCTCTGATCTCCATGGAGTTTATCTGTGCCCAGGGTTCCTTGCCTCAGCTTCACTACAATGCAGCTATGGAATCTTCTGACAAATTATCTCTGCTTCCCAGGGTTCCATTTCTATATTTGCATGATGACAGATTGGACGAGATGATCAGCTATATGGTATTGGCAGCAGGCATAAAGAGACATAGCTCCCACTGATAAAGGAAGATGAGGCTGTTGATTCAGTAATGATGCATTATTTCCGTCATGTTCTCTAGTGGGCAAGCTTGTGCTATATTTTGGGGACAGACAGCACATGTTTGGGGTGTGGGGAGCCAGATTAGAGATACTATCTCTCTTTCTGGACTAGAGCAAAACCAGTTGGTTCCTAGAGGCCAGAATCTAGGACTCATTAAAAGGATGCTTCAACCAAATAAACTCACAAATTCCCAGTCATGCCAGGAAAGGTTTCTCTTTTTTGGCTGTAAAATCTTAAAGACAAAACAAAAATATGGCCATATACTGAAATATTATCTCATGGATTTTCCTTTATAGATAATTCTTTTTTTTTATCCTAAAACTCTTTTGCTTTAAAACTAGACCATCAGGCTGAGGCTAATTGCCCCAGGACACCAAAGAGCCTTTTGAGAAACAAGACTCTAATACTTGGCTGTGAGTTCTTGAAAGCTAAGGCTTGTTATTGAAGGAGCTGGGGCTCACTGTAGTTATTGTTGCATTAGTGTTGTTTTAATATCAAAACCTTAGTTTTGACCATCAAGAGAAAAGGCTGGAGGACTGTAGCATAGTTTATGCCACAGACCAGCAAAGGGAGAAAATGCCTAAGATTGTAAAGACAGTTTTCCTATCATGCAGAAAGGAGATAAGTACCTTCTCTGAACTTGGGGAAAGCCTGAGAAAGACTGGAAGAGGAGTGTGAAAAAGTTTCAATGTGAGCATAGGCCATGCTCTGTGCCCCCACGTTGAGGTTGAAATTCAGGAGACGGGGTGGTGAAGAACCCCACAGAGAGGACAGAGTCCCCTTGACCATGGTTCCCACTAGATCTGGGGGTGAGTGTGGTAGATGGAAGAAATAGCAGGATAAGTGAAGGCTGAGAAAAGATCCTCCTTCTCCCACACCCCACCAAGGCTCCACTGATTCCCGATGGCAAGGAGATTTGAGGGGCTGAGGAGAACACAGAACGTGGTTGTGAGTTGAGAGCCAGGAGGTCAGAGGCTGGAGAGCCCAGGCAGGGGCTGAGCCAGCATTGGACCCTCGGAAAGTCACAGTGCCTGAGAGGGGGAGCTGGGGAGCTATCTGAGCAGGCCTAGAGCAATAATTATAAGCATGCCACATGAGAATAACATGACATCCAGGCAAGAGGTCCTGGACCAGAGATTTCACCCCTGATGCCAAAAGCATACAAAATTCCCACCCCTGCCCAAACCCAGCAGCATAAGGCACCCCAAGAAGGGTGAAAAAGTGACTGTGGGTGGGCCAGTAGATCCAAGGTGCCTTGTAGTGCAGGAGAGGAATGCACAAGGTGATTGCATGGGATACTAGTGGATACCATAGTGAGAAGAGGGTCATCCCAGAAGGTGCAGCAGGGATAAAGGCTGATGCTCAATGATCAGGTGGAACCAGCAAACCTCAGGAGAAGTAAGCAAGGCTGGAGGACAGCTTAGGAACCAACCACCCCTCTCCTCATCTCCCTTCTCACTTGTCTGTGCAGCATTGCAGGGTGTCCTCTGGCTGTACCTGGGCTGGCACAGCAAGGGTCAGACACTGCTCTGGATCCACTAAAGAGAAGGGACATCTCCAGGGTTTGAGATAGTTCATGCAAAGGTCACAGAACCAAGTAATTAAATTCAGATAACAAAGCACTGTGGTGAGGTGTGAGGTTGTCTGCTGTCAAAAGAAGCACCAACTCAGCCTGTAATATCACAACACACTGACAGGGCTGACACTTGGAGGCCAAGGAATGTGGGGCACAGCCAGGGTCCTCAGGTCATGGGACTTCTCCGAACACCAGCTACATGACCTGCACACCTGAGCCTCACATGCCTCCTCTGTATCCAGGTGTAACTCGGAGATAGTGCGGGCTCTGTTCCAGACCACCACAATAAAGCAAATATCACAATAAAGAGAATCACATGAATTTTTGGGTTTCCTGATGCATATAAAAGTCACGATGACACTATACTGTAGTGTGTTAAGTGTGCAATAGCATTGTCTAAAAAAAAATGCACGTAACTTAATTAAGATGTGACACAGAGACATGAAGTGAGCACATGCTGTTGGAAAAATGGCACTGATAGACCACACAGGGTTGCCACAAATCTTCAATTTGTAAAAAATGCAATATCTGCCAAGTGCGAAAAGCAAAGCACAATAAAACAAGGTATGCCTGTACCAGGACAATAATCCAAACTCCAAAGTGCAGGTTGCAAAGCGTGAATGTATATGTACGAAAACGGCCTACCACATGGCAGGTACTAAAAAAAAAAACGAAAACTACAATAAGTAATTGCCCTCTAATGTTTTAACCCCTCGACAACTCTGTACACAGGGGCCTGGATCTCCTTGGTCAGTATCAATATTTTCAATCCTACAAATTTAGAACAATAATAGTTAAAAGTTCTCAACATTCTTACTAGCCAATAGCTTCATTTTGCTCTTAAGAACAGCTTAATTTATTTTAGGTTTTGGGGCTTATACTAATTAGTGCAGCTGAATATATATTAACTGCAAATGCATTTTCCTATATCTCCCACTCAAATGTCAGTGCATGGCTCCAGTTATGGATGCTTTGGTGGTTTCTCACGGCACAGAGCCACCCAGCCTGAGCGCATCTACACGTGTAGTCAGTGTACTGACAACTTTTAGCTGCCTGTTTCTAGATAATATTGATAATAATGACCATTTACTGAGTATTTATGATGTGCCAGGCTTGTTCTGAGGGCTTTACCTTGGTCAACTCATTTAATGTCTTAACAAAAGTTGGTGAGGAGGTTGTGATTATCCACATTTTACAGATGAAAGAACAGGCAAAGGAGTGTGAGGATGGGGGTGGAGTTAGATATTTTGCCTAAGGCATATAACTAATAAATATAGAGCCAGGATTTGAACTCAACCACTTGAATTTAAGCACTTAGCTATGTTAGCTGTCATTTGCAGTGAAAGTGGCTCCTAGAGAGGTCCTGAAACAAAATCACAAAAAGTTGTTGTGTCTACTATGTTTCAAGAGTATTGCAAAAACATTGTCTCATAATTTTCCTAATATACCTAAAACCAAACTATTATTATTCCCATTTTATGGATGAGAAAGCTGAGGCATAGAGAGGTAAAATAAATCAAACACCATCCCACAGGTTGTAAGTCTCAGAGCTGATTCCAAAGCCCATGTTCTTTCATGCAGATCATGCTGGCTGAAAAGGCAGTGGGGTCTCAAATGTCATGTATTATAACCTCCTATCTAGACAGAAATTGTTTCCAGAACAGTCCTGGTAAATGGTCTTTCTTGAGCCTGCCTGCCTTCCCTCTCCCTTTCCTTCCCTCCTCCCTCCCTCCCTCCCTCCCTTCCTTCCTTCCTTCCTTCTGTCCTTCCTGTCATTACTCAAGCAGTCTACAACAGTATTTCCCAATTTTCCCTATGTGGCACAGATAAAGAATAGTTTTCCCACATACTGGGATGTATTAGTTTCCTAGGGCTTCTGTAACAAACTACCACAAACTGGGTGACTTAAAACAACAGAAATTCATTGTCTCACACTTCTGGAGGCTAGAAATCTGAAATCAAAGTGTCAGCAGGGCCATGCTCCCTCCAAAGACTCTAGGGAAGAATCTTCCTTACCTCTTCCCTGCTTCTGGTGGTGGCAGGCAATCCTTGGCTCCCCATGGCTTGTGGCTGCATAACAGTCTCTGCCTCTGTCTTCACATGGTGTCTGAGTCCCTTCTCCTCTTCTTAAAAGGACACCAGTCAGATTGTATTAAGGGCCTACCCTAATTCAGCATGACCTCATCTTAACTAATTACATCTGCAACAACCCTATTTCCAAATAAAGTCACATCCTGAGGCACTGAGGGTTAGATCTTTGTTGGGGATTGAAGCATGTCTCCCACAAAGACATGTTCAAGTCCTAACCCTCCGACCTGTGGGTGTGAACCCTTTTGTAAATAGGACCTGTGAAGATGTCATTAGTTAAGGTTTTCCCAAACTGAATGAGGGTGGGCCTCAATCCAATACGGCTGAAGTCCTTAGAAGCAGAGGAAATTGGGCCCAGAAGTTGAAACCAGAGAGACAGAGAGATAGATCACCATGTGGTGGATGCAGAGACTGAGCTGCTACAAGAACACAACAAACTTCAGAGAAAACATGGCTTGCTGAAACCTTGGTGTTGGACTTCTAACCTCCGAAACTGTGAAACAACAAATTCCTGTTGTTTAAGCCAACCAGCTTGGGGCATTTGTCACAGTAGCCCTGGCAAACTAAGACAGGTGCCAACAGGTCTTTTTAGGGGACACAATTCAACCCATAATCCTGAGATTAAGGGGTTCAGCTGCTCAGAGCTCCAGCAGCTGGGATACCCTAGGTGCTGAGGAATGCAAAACCTTGGACACACCTGTAACTCACCTGGGGGGCAGTTACGATGCTTTGGTCTAAAAGAAGAGAAAGATAAGTAATGAGGCAATATTAATACAGTACCGTGTGTCCTATGTTGAGGAGAGTACAGGACTGTGGAAGAACATGTGGGATAGTGAACCCAGCCTTAGGTGTTCAGGGAAGCCCCATGGACGAGGGGCTTTCTAAGATACCATTTCAAGGACACGTTTTTTTTTTCAGGCTGGGAAAGAGACAGATACTGGGTAGGAGGGTATTTAAGGCAAAGGGAATCCTAAACTGGAGTTACTGCTGTTTATCTCTCTGTTGTCCATTTCCCCTTTGTTTCTTTTGTTCTCATCTCTTGTCTGGAGCCCTTTCTGTCTTCTTACTTTGCCAGTCCTTCCTAGTTGGTACCATCAGTGGCCCTTACAAATGGCTCTGTTTGGTCAATCTGAGGTGGAAAAAGTGGCCAGGATCTTCATTAGGGCATATTTCGGAAGTTTTGGGAGGAGAGTTACAGAGCTACTGAATTCGGGTCATGCAGCTCGGGCAGCAAGTTTCACTTGATTGGGGTGGCCTTTAAAGGATGAGATAAACTTTGTGGCTAAACCAATGTAGAACTGCTCTGTGGTCACTCCTGACATGAGACCACAGCCCTGGAGATCTATGGAGGCCAGGATATTGCAGTCCCTTTCTTATGCACCGAATTTGCCTTAAATAATGAAACAGCAGCTGCAGTCCATCAGTATTCTACAGCTCTGTGGGAAGTGATTTCATATACAGCTCTTTATTTTCTCAAACATTCTACTCTGACATTTATTTTACAACCAAATACCAAAGACTTATTTCCCTACAAAGCCAGCATTACGTCGACATGATTTTCCCTTCAAGAAAATGTCCCCATAAACAAATCATTGAGTGAAAAAAAGAAATTGCTCTATGTCCTAGCACAGCCATGCAGGTAACCATGAGAATTCCAGCTCACAGCAGTTGCCAGCCTAGACCGTGTCTAGCACCAAGTATGTTCTGATGCTCAAAAAATAATTGTCAAATTAATTGAATTAAGAAAGCAGAGTGGTATGCTAAAGGAAGGTGGGCTTTGGACTCAAGCAGTTCTGTTTGAATCTCAACTCTGCTACTTGACTAGCTAAGTGACCTTGAGTAAACTGCTTAATCTCTTTGAGTCTCAGTTTTCCCCTTGTAAAACTGGGGGAAAAAACATCTGACTCACAGATGAGGATTGAGTGGAAAAAAGTATTTATATGTCTAGCTCAGCATTTGATCCATGGTAGACACTAAAAAATGTAGTTCCCTTCTTCTTTCTTCAAAGACTCTGTAGTTAGTGTCGAAAGCTATGGTTCTTAGTTACAACCAAACAATGGAAAAAAAATAAAGTCAGAGCCAGGATCCCTCCCCCAGAATTTTTTATTTAATTTTCAGGGGTGGAGCCTGGAAAGCAATGGTTTTCAAAAGCTCTGCAGGTGATTCTAATGTGCAGAGAGGTTGAGAAGCACTGAACCAGAAAAAAAGGGCAACTTTTCTGCCTAGGTTGGTCTGCCTGTGCTGTATGTTGCATTCCACTCAGGTGCTAGCTAGCCTTTAAGGAAGACATAAATGGAACTTGAAGGGCCACTAGCATGGTGAAGGGGAGTTCGACTTATGTCATACAGAGAAGAGATCAAGGATGAGGGGCCATTAGCTTGACCAGCTAAAGAAGGCAGGGAGCAAATGATTACTTTCTTCAAATACTTGAAGGATCATTATATGAAGAACGACTGGACTTGTGTGGTCCGATGAGATTGAATTACCTGAATCTGTGGTTCACATCCAATATGACCAAAGGTGGGATGGGTTGCCTTTAGACATAATGAGTTCACAATCACCAAGGGAATTCAAGAAGACATTGCATGACCATTTGATGGGGATGGAGAAGAAGGGATTTAAGAATTGAATGAGCAGCTGGACTAGACCTTAACAGATTCTCTTAACACCAAAATCTTGTGATTTTATGGTTTGTGGTGATAGCTGCGTAATTAAGTTTTGAGTGACTTCTTGGGACAAAGATGTTTGTAAAGTGGATGGATGAAAAAATTCAAGCCATCATTTTCTATGTATCTCTGGTACCTGGGACTTTCCAAGCCCATGAGCTTAAATGAACATGTCCTTCAGACACAGCCAAAACAAGCTTACCATCCCTGAAAGCTGCAGCGTAAAAATCATAGACTCATCACATAGCATATAGCTGGTAGGATTATCAAAATAAAGACTGAATCAGTATTTCTGATTTTTCCTTCTGCCCCAGGCAGCTCTAAAATGGCTTACCATGGCACTGTTATTGATCCTGTCTTTATTTAAAGACATGGATTTTTTGTATTAACTTTGCTTTTTTCAAATATTGAATTAAAAATGATTTATTTTGATTACTTGATTAACAAAAGTGACACCTCCTTAAATTTTATGCCTGAACCAAGTACCACACTCACCTCACCCTGGTCCCAGTCTTGTCCATTGGTAGCAGTGAAGGATACAAAAACATTTAAAAATAGGACACATCTGTATTCTCAGGGAGTTCTCAGGTAGCGAGAAAGACAGAAAGATAAACAACTAATTGCAGTACAATCACTTCTATAATAGAACAATGGGTAAGGGACAGTGTTGAGAAAAGGAGAGAGTGACCACTTGGCTGGAGATGGGTGCTTGGCCACGAGGAGGGAAAGGGCATTCCAGGCTGAAGGAAAGCACGTGCTAGGGCAAGGAGGGGTGTGACAGCAAGATCAGCTGTTCATTCCTAACGGCAAGAGGGCTCAGTGCAAGTGAAGGAGGTAGTGGAAGAAGGTAAGCTCTGAGAGGTGGGCAGGAGCCCGACATGGAGGCTTTTTTTTGCAGTGAGTTCCTTCCACCACCCTCAGGGGTGGCAAACACTCACTGAACACCTCATATGTGCTTAGTGTTCTAAGTGTCCCCAAGAAGCATCCGTCATAAACTGTATGCACTCCAAGAAACTCACTTTTGTTGTAGGAGATAAGACATGTCATACAGAAAAAGAAACAATAAAATCTGGTGAAAACAAGGTGCAGGGACAGACATCAAGAGGACAGGCATTCAGAGAAAGGCACTGTCAGTCTGTGGACTGGGGAGGATAAGGTCACAGAGGCAATAGGCCTTCAGGAGTTGATAAAGTCCCAAGACTCCACATCATCCTGGCCACCTCCTCTGGGATGCATGTGTTGGCATCTCCATGACTAAACAGCCGCTTTATGAATACAGCCTCAGAGAGAGCCGAGAAGAAAGATACCTCCACAGCCCCAGTTTGGATGGCATCCAGGGAGGGCTCTGTGTCCCTGCAACATAATCCCAGCTGACTCTCCTTGCTGGATGAGCACAGCAAAAAGTATAAATAACAGTAGCAATGAACTCCTCCCAGGACTGCTGTGGGATTAATAAACCCTTGAGACCCTGGCGCTCCAAGCCCTGCAGAAACTAGCACTTCAATTGCTGTTATGAGCAGACTCCCAGCCATGGCTCCTTCGGTACATGCTGTTAGATAATCTCTCCCTGACTATTGCCGGGAGCCATCAATCACCCAGTTCCTTCCTCTTAACCTACAGCCTGGGAAGGGAAAGAAAGAGGCTCTGCAAGCAAGGGTAGGGTAGGGCATGAAGGGAGCAAGACACTGTCCCAGGTGGTTGAATTTCTTTTCAAGACTCTGTAAGGATAGAGCAAAGGCTCTGGAGTTAGTCAACTTTGGTTTGAAACTTGGTTTCCCCATTTGTTAGTTCTGTGAAGCTGGGTGTCGACAAATATTCCCATTCTCTAATTGCATCCATGACAAATTGCATTTATTTGCCCTTTTGGAGTTAAGTGAGGCCCTGTGACTTGCTTTGGCCAAATAAATATGAGGGTAAGTGACATGGAAGCGGAAACTTTAAAATCTAGTGCAAAATTTACCACATTCCCTTCCCTCTACTGCAGCAATTGAGGGAGGTTTTATCAAAATGGAGCCTCATTCAGCCTAGGAATCTGAGTGACCAGGATAAGCAGACACCCCTGCCAACCTGTCTTCAGCATGAATAAGAACTAAACTTCTGTTGTTTCCAGCTACTGAGGTTTGAGAGTTTTTGTTTCTGCAGCATAACTAAGGTGATCCTGACTGGTAGTAGGGTGAGTTACTCAACCTCTTGAAGGCTCAATTTGCTCACATGTAAAATGGGGATAAAATTTTTTAGATGATTCATGTAAAATCGTTAGCAAATAATCAGCACATAAATGCTCAATAATTCTTAGTTCATGGGGTTATTGTTAACACATTTACTTTTACACTTCTCTTTTTAGACCCCCTCACCCCCAGTTTCTACAGCTTTCCTCTGTCCCTGCTGGAGGCATTTATTCTCCATGTGGAGGCTGATTCCTATTGTCAGGCTCCAAGACCAGTTATAACTGAGGTAAGAGGGATTTAAGCTGCTCTACTCTAATGGTCTGGGATATTGTACCAAGTTGTCCTTTCCCCCAGGGCTGACCTTCCCTGTGTTTCAGTTCCAATCACTGGGCCTCTGCCAAAGTCCTGGGGCCCTGCCCCTTTGCCATGTTGTACTCCAGTGATGGTACCTGGATTCTCATGTTATTTCCAGTGCCTCAGGCCTGTCTTGGTCCTTCTTAGAGGCTCAAATCCACATCTAGCTCTCCCACATCCAGGGTCTAGAGCCCTGTCCCTGAACCCTGCTGGGGCCGGCAGCTATCCCCGGTGCAGACTGCCTGTCAACAGAGTTCTCGTTGCCAGGCTCTGGTCACTCCGAGGCTATGCATTGACCCTGATTCCCAATCCCTTCACAAACTGTGGCTGCTGCATCTACCTTTTTTTTTTTTCTTCCCAGAATAGCTTTCCTTTCAGCAGTTATAACTATGTCTTTTACCTGCCACTTTCTCAGGGTATGTGAGGGAACTATGACTTGTTCATACTTGTTCTGAAGCTTGGTACATCAAAGCTACTTTGAATGGTGTATGAATGAATGAATGAATGAAGTCATTGACCTTTAGTACTAGGAAGGATGTTAAAGCTCATCTGGTCTAAACCCTTCCCTTGTTCATACTGAGACACTGAGGCCCAGAACCACATAGCCTCCTTAGAGACAAACCAGAACCAACAACCAGGCTGCTACACCTGCCTGGCCACCCCAGCCTGGGCACAGCCCAGAGAAAACAAAAGGAATACACAATCTGCCCCAGCTTCCCCCATGCCAGGGAGTGCCCTAAAATCCCTTAATGTTCTCCATGGCCAGGCGGAAAACAATCCACTCTGCAAGAAGCTTTCTCTCTCTCTTTTTTTTAGTGCAAAAACAAAAATAGAAAATAAAGCAGGATGACAAAAGGGAACTACACAGGGAAATCTTTCTCTTTTATTTATTATTTTATCTTCAACTCGTTCAAGTTTACAAAGGGGAGATACATGTGTTTGAGTGAATGAAGCAGGTACTGAGTAAGGCAAGAGGGAAATGAACCTGGATCTCCTCACTGGTCTTTTCTCTCCCTTCTCACTCTCCCTGGGATGACTTCTTCCCTGCCTTCTCTGCCTCCCCAGATCTCTCCCATGTGTCAAGTTTCCGTGGAAGTCCTGCCTTCTCTGGTGCTCCAACAACTCCTTCAGTGCTCACTGAGAGCTCCCTGCTCTGACCCTTATATGATAGCCCCTAAGCATGCACCACCCGGTGTGGCATGTGAATATACTATACATAGATATGTATGTCATTCTTTGTCCCTAATTCCCTTCGACCTCAACCCTCATCTCCACCCCCAGTTGTTTCAATTTGAAGACAGAGATTTTTCACCTGTACTTTCTTTTCTCTCAGAGTCTAGGGCAGTGTCTATTATAAGCCCTCTGGCTAAGAGAAAAAGCAAAATAAAAACAAAAAAAAAAAAACACAGAAGGATAAGGTCTCTGCCTCCTGAGTTTTCTTCAGGGAAAAGAGAAGATTGGGCAAGAAAATGTTTGCTTGGGGCTTTTCTGGCTTCTGCTAGGATTGTGAGCTCAAGAACAAGGTTGGAGCTAGTTAGAGGCTTTGACCCTCTGAAATGCCTTTCCCCTGGTGTTCAACAAGCTCTCTCCATGGCAACATAAGGCCTTCATCTGGCCTGCAGAGATGCACTTGGGTCACCTCGGTTCCACACGTCCACACGTCGTCTTTGGTGGAATTCTTCTCTAGGGCTTGGTGCACCTCCCCAGCTGGAAGCAGCCAGTATTTCCCTTCACCAGTTTACAGTGACAGATAACTAAGGAGGTTGCATATCCCAGGTTACCTGGTGCAATGCCAATTTATGCCTGTTGTCCCGACATAAGTTTTTTAGTGGCATCCCCTTTGGATGACACTTGATATGGCCTCCATGTAGATAACCTGTGCTCCTGTGGGAGCTGACTGAGCTCCCTGAGCTGCCCCCTGGCTGGAGGACCTGGAGGTTCTCTCCCTTTTCCTGCCAGTGCTGTGTGTGAGGTGATCTTTGCCCTCATGTTTCTCTCCCCATCACTCATCTGGGCAGCATTTTTCTCAGGGTCAGTCACTTCAGCCTTTTATGTCACTGCTTCACTTTGCTCATAACCATCTTTCAGTGGAGAACATCATGTGTGTTACAGATGAGGAAATGTAAGTTCATGGAGGTTAGGTGACACCCCCAAGGTCACAGCTCAGGGCTGGAGTCTGAGGAGGGGCCCAGCCCCTCTTTCCCTCAGAACTTAGTCTCTTTGATTGGAAATTCTTTTTTTCCTGCCTTGGTTTCAGGCTGGGCAGTGGTTTTAAAAGTTCTACTTTCTCTTCCCCTCCTGCCTGCTCCTCACAAATAGCCAAACAAGCAGTATTTCTTCTGGGAGCTTCTGATAGGAGCATAGAACTGTTGTTTGGTGGGTATCTACCTATAGTGATGGAAAACATATCCATATTGTCTTTGGCCATAGTGGAATGGAACAATTTGTCCAGTGTTTCCCTTGACACTTCCTATTGAATCTGTTGAATTCTGAGATTATCAACAGAATTTCTCTATCAGGGGAGATTAATAGTGGCAATCTGGTTGGAGGGCAGCAGGTCTAGGGGACTCATCTTGAAGTTGTACTTGCAGAGAGAGTATACTGCTTTTACTTAATGTGTTGATTTGAGATGGTTGGGTGGAGAGTGCTGAGAGAAGTTATGGGAGAGCTAAAAGCTCCTCTCCCCAACCACAGCTCCCCCATCAACCTAGTCTTCCACACTGTTTACGCTGTCCTTGTAAGCCAAGCCTCACATTGAGGCCTTTAATGGAGAAATAGAAAAGTCAAGGAGAAAATAGACATGCCAATCTTGCCCAACCCAAGCTGGGGCTCCCAATACATTTGTACCTCCAAAAGCAGTGAGAAAATAGAGACCCCTCTTATGTTAGGCCTTCCTGAGATCTACCAAGTGGCTTTATCGGTAAATAATTTCTGCAAAAATATAGAATCTAATAAAATAAATTCAGCACCACTGTCAGCGCAAGTTTTAGGAATTAACATCGTTTGATTGGTTCTCATTTCTTTCATCATTATGAGCTTCCTTTACTGGTTGAACTGAAATCAATAAAATTACATTTCAGAAGAGCCCGCCCCCCACAGATCCTGCCCACCCAGAATCGTCATCAGCCTTCTGTCCTTTGTTCCTTTCTCTTTGCAGAGGTGCTGTGTGTGGGTGCAGGGCCTAGGAACATTTGTTTTTTCTACAGTAGATAAGAAACATTCCCTGAGATCCCCTCCACAGCGCCAAGTGCCCTCCCTAACAGATAAGGCAGAGGCAGAATAGTTCATATTGATGATTTCAAAACTCGGAGCTGACAGAAGCTGTGAATTCACTTTATTAGACTTCATTTCTTTGGCAATTATTTACCCATAAAGCCACATAGTAAAGCTAATGAGTCTCCAGCAATAAGATGGGTCTCTATTTTCTCACGCATCTCCCACACCTGTAACTGTAGCATCTTTCAGGATATCCCAGTTTCCTGTTGTGAATTTTGTTGTCTTCCCCAAGAGTTCCTTGAGCTCCATGGCACACTTTCTAAAGAAACATAGAAGAAAAGTTGAGTGTACCAACTACAAAATATAATTTCCCAGCATCTTGCTTGTAGGGTTTGGAAATGTTATCGTTGGACCTGTTGGAATTATATTGTAGGTAATTTTTTTTCTTCACTCCCCTGAATCTATATATCAGTCAATATAGAGAAAAGGTAAATGGCTTCCTGGATATTTTTAAGTACTCTTCCCACCACTTAGCATTTGCTCTTGCTGTTATTTCCTCCCAGAATGCCTTTTCCTCTACCCCATCCCCACCCCAAGCCCTACCTTGGCCATCAGAAATTAGTTGACTTTGCAACTATTTCACATTCCCAGGCTCTCAGTGGGCTGGCTTTCAATGGCCTGCCCCATCTTCCTCATTCTAAGACTATAATAGACCCACAAAAATTGTTGGACTGAATTGGACTGAAGGGAATTAAACAATGGAGACAGTGTTATAAATGGACTTGATTCCCAGGCTGTGGTCTAGCTAATTAAAAAATGAGAACCAATAATAATAACACATAAGCTTTATTGAGTACTTATCACATGCCAGTGTTCTAAGCACTTTCTAAATACTCTCTCATTTTTTACACACAACATCCCTATGAGGCAGATGTACTTACATTAATTTTATAAATGAGGAGGCCGAGGCACAGAGAAATTAAGCTAACTGCAGTGGAGGAAGGGGAATACCAAGATGGAGAAGCAGGTAGTGTCAGAATTCTATGATTCTTCTGTTATTGTAAGACTCCACGGGTCTTACAGAGGAAAATAAAATCCTTTTTATTCTCCACTATGCTTTCACTGGAAAATTCACATTAGTTTAGATCCAAAGTTGAAAACAACATCCATTGGCCAGAATTTTGGTTTGGAAAGAAAAGAAAGAAAAGAAAAGAAAGGGAAAGAAAGAGAAAAGAAAGAAAGAAAGAAATAAAGAAAGAAAGAAAGAAAGAAAGAAGGAAAGAAGGAAAGAAAGAGAAAGAAAGAAAAAGGAAGGAAGGAAGGAAGGAAGGAAGGAAGGAAGAGAATCAGTGAATAACATTTACAATTGAGACAATTGAGAGATGGTATATAGAATTACTGATTTTGGGCTTCCCTTACAAAACTGGAAGAAACCCTGGGCTTTATGTTTCTGCATGGCAAGAACTAGCTGGAGCCTAGGAGCCGCAGGTTCTTCCAGCAAGCTCTCCAGTTTCCCTCGACCCCCTCACTTCCTGCCACTCCCCCAACATGGAGGTCTCCATCAGTTGTCATTTGCTTGGCCAACGTCCCTTCCTGATGTTTCTTTCCTGGCCCCTGGAGTCATTTCATTTTGAGTTACTTGCTCTATAATAGTCTCTTCTGCTACTCCTTGACTGATTCAAGAAAAAGGACTTTGAGAGTCTTCTGAAAATCAATCATCTTTTCTAAATTGGAAGAATGAATTATTGTCAAAATAGTAGACCTCCTTCTCCAGTGTGGGAAAATCACTGGAATAATTTTTATAGAAAAAAACAATTTTGTTAAATTGAAAAATCAGTTTCTGTTCAGCATCTCTTGAATGGTGAATTCAAACATTAGAACCTTGCCAAACCAATTTCCCCCTTTCGGATTTAACACTGCTCCATTTATCTCAGTGGAGATTAAAGACCAGCTAAATTTGAAGTCATAAAGCTCAGCCTTTTGAATGATTTTGGTCAAAACAGCTCCTTTATAAGCAGGAAAAGTGTATTTACTTAGTGTTCTTCCTTCTCAAAAGAGACTAAAAAGAAATTTCTTAAATTTTTCCATAACATTTCACCCCTGAGCCAATTATAAAGGTGGAAAATTTCAGTTGGAAAAGGGGCACATATTTCAGAGTGTTCCCAGCTCTTGGAAATAGGAGATTATAATGGAATCAGGGTTCTTCCCTGCTTGGCTTTAACTGGAGTAAATGCTTCTGTGATCGCTACAATAATGATATTTTGCATTTATATAGCACCATTCATTCTTTTGAGGAGCTCAAACAGCTTTACAAACATTATCTCATTAAATCCTCTCAACATCCCTGTGAGGCAGGGATTTGTACCTCAGGGACAAGAGAGATTATCTTTGAGGTACAAGCTTTCCTCTGGCCATGGGTGCAGAGGTGAGATGAGCTGTCTATAATTCCAGTATTTCCTGGGGGATGTCAGAAGTCACTTTGTTCCCCACATGTCCTTGTCTGGCTTCCAGAGGCTCAAGCAAAGGGAAATTGTGCCTGGGTCTTCCCAACTGGAAACTGTTTTTGCACACTGTGGATAGAAGGGCATTCAGTGACTACTGCTGAATGCATGAATGCCACTTTAGTCTCAAGAAGTCCAGCTGCACTTGGTTGTGCTAAAGTTCAAACTGTACCCAAGCACTGAATTTTCAGAGGCTTTCCTTTCCTTTTGAGACCCTGGTGCCCATTTTCAAATGAGTTAGTGACCTGGGTGAAGTTTTTAGATGGAGGTAGAGGCCTCTTTGTCTGGGGTACTGAGGTAAATCTTGCCAAGGAGTGTCTGGGGTACTGAGGTAAATCTTGCCAAGGAGTTGAGTGAGACGGTAGTTAGCTGGACCAATCCAGCAATTTAGCATTGACACATTCACCCCCAGAGCAACTGCCCTGGCCCAAAAGGGAAGTAGATGGAACTGAGGGAAGAATGACTTTTAATAAGAGTAGAAACTACTGACTCTAGCTGTAACATTATTCCTCTAAGCTCAGAATTCTCATTTCTGTTGCAAGTGTCCTCTCTGAAGAATGTACAGAAGGCTTAGTAAAGATTGAACAGACCTTTGGGCCTGCTGGGTTCTTTAAATTCAACATCTTAAGGAGTTCTCAAGGAACTATAATCCTTGTTTAGCTCATCTGGACCTCACCTGTATCGTCAACAAACAGTTCTTGAGGACCTACTACACACAGGGCACAAAGCTATTATACACAGAGTATGCCAAAAAATACATAAGGCAGTATACGACACCATCCTGGCTTTAGGTGAAGAGGACAGGAATAATCTCCAGAGACCAAATGTATGAACATCTCCTGGGAAGTAAAAGTCACTATGCAAATGCAAGGTGTTTTCTTATGGATGATTTAACTGTAGATCGCATTTAGCTCAATTCCTTATTTCAATTTCATTCAATGATTATTTATAGAGCATCCACCAAAACTAAAGGTTAAGAAAATAAAGACAAAAAATAAATAATAGGGAAGGATAAGGGGTAGGGGATTTTTTGGGTGTTCTTTTTTACTTTTATTCTTATCTTTTTTTTTTTTTGGAGTAATGGAAAAAGAAACAACTAAAGCTCAGACAGATTAAGCTACTTGATCAAGATCACATCATGAGTTATATACCATTGAAAAATAAAAACAAATCAACTCACCAGAATTAATAGTGATATTTTTCATGAGATGAAATGAAGAGTATATTAGGAACTATATGAATTCATACTAATGGAATAGAGTTATGGTTTTTACGAGCATGTTTCCTACGCTTCCAAGGCCTTGGTCATGGGCATAGAAAATAAACTTACCAAATGCACAGATATTATATAAACGGAATGCTGAAATGAAACAGGGCTTGGTGACTGCAAGAAGCCAAATTCAAAGAGATGACGTGGGTCTAAAACTATGGGCCAAAGTGAATAAAGATACATTTTAAGATAAATAAGTATGAACTCTGAATTTAGGTTCTAGAAGTCAGCCATACAAGTATCAGGTATGAGTTCCAATGCCCTTGACCCAGAGACTTTAGTAAACCATTGTGTTTGTGTGTGTCTTTCTCCCTAAGGGAGAAACAGCCAAACTCAAACTCAAACAGCCAAGGACTGAATTAATTCCCATTAATTCCTGCACCCAGTTGCTCAGTAACATATGTGAATCACTCTATCACTCTGTGACAAATCTCAAGACCCCCAGGTCTTCACATTTTCCAGTAATGTGCTGCTGGACTGTGAGCTCCACGAGGGTAGACACACCACACAGGAAAGGCAGAGATGAAACGTGCCTTTAAATGGAATGCACTCATAGGTAACTCCTGCTTTACTGGGGCTAAATGGCTTCCCCAAGGTCACACATCTAGTAAGAAGCAGGACTTGGAACAGTGGTGTCCAGACTCTACTCCAGTGCTCTTTTCTTTACGGGGCAGAAACCTTGAAGGGGTTTCCCATTACTCCAAAAAAAAAAAAAAAAGAATAAAATAAGAACAAAAATAAAAATAAAAAAGAGCACTCAAAATATCCCTACCCCTTATCCCTCCCTATTATTTATTTTTTGTGTTTATTTTCTGAGGGTAGTCATATACTCGCACCGCTGGGAGTGAAGCACAGGGAGGAGAAAGTAGAAAAAGGAGCGAGCAGGAGTCAGAGGAAGGAGGAGCCACCCTCCGCCAGCCCCGCGGGGTAGGTGGGCGGCCCGGAAAAGTCTACCTCAACGCGGCCAACTCGAGTCCCGCCCGGGCTTTTCCTAAGGTGAGTAACAGCCGCGACGCCAGCGCGGGCTCCCACAGTGCCCCGCCGAGGCCAACCTGCCGCTTCTGCTTTCACCTCAGGTGCTTGGACGGTTCTGTGGAGCTTCGTTCGCGTTGCCATGGCGACGAAAGCAGGCCATTAGAGCATTACCGCGAAGCACGACGACTTTGGGGTCTTGCGATATCCACCGCCGAGTGACAGAGCAATTCACATATGCCACTGAGCGGCCGGGCTGCGGGATTAATGGGGTCTCAGCCCGCGCTGCGCTGCGCGAGTGTCGTCCATTAGCGGTAACAGAGCCGGGCTCGCCTGCCTGGGGGCGGGGCGGGGCGCACTGCGCGCGAGGAGGAGCCTTGCGGAGCAAGTGGAGAAGTTGGCAAAGTCGTGAGGCCGGTGGCTCGAGGCAGGGGCAAGGGAGGGACGGAGGTGGGGAGCTGGAGAGTGGGGTCTGCAAACAGCCGAGGCATCTTGCAAGTCAGTTGGCGGGTTCCTTGTCACTACATGCAGTTCTGACAACCATTTTCTGCCCTACTTGAAGCTAGAAAATGAACATCCCTGATAGTAAAGGGGATTTGAGTTCATGGCAGGAGGAGGTCAAAACGCAAGAAGAAGGCAACCCCTATGCCTGGAGATTTTTAGTTTGACCCAGGCTGGGCGTTTGGGGCTCATTCTCCAGGAGGGCGGAGGGGTGGATCCCACGATATAACAAAATCTCTGTAGGGCTACTTCTGTTTGACAACATGCCTTCCATCCTGGCATTCTTTATGTTTCAGTGCCTTTACCCATGTATCACGGTGGTGGATACACTCTGGAGCCGGACTCTGGGGTTGCAACCCCAGATTTACCACTTAATAGCTGTGACTTTGAGGAGGTTACTTTTCTGTGTTTCAGAGCAGTCCTGCATCTATACAATGGGCATAATGATAGTACCCACCTTCTAGAGGTATTATGAGGGTTAAATGAGTTCGTATTCATGGTACTTGAAATAATGCCCTATTATTTGTATTACTAGTATCAACCTGGACTTGCCTAGTGAGATGTCTTTTAAAATAAGAGGGTTGGAAGGAATAATCTTCCATGGCAGTATGTGCGATAGTTCTGTAAACATAGTATCTTGGCTACCAATGTGCATTTGATTTTATGATGATTAGGTTAAGCAAAAAGCAAGGCTTTTCATTATGCCGTTATGTGTACGGCATCCCCAGATGCTGACCACCTTGAATTGGATGGTCTCATGGTTGAGTAGTTGAATGGTCCACGGGGTTTGCACAGAAAGACAGGGTCGCCATGTACAGGTGAATTGGTTGTATCCTGCACAAGGGTATTTGGCTGAGGGGTGAGTTGAGACCCAAATCCAGCCCATGTCCTACTTTCCAAGCTGTGCACCCTGCTTGGGGCTAAGTCTGCCTGGAGGAAGGAACACCTCCTAATTTTCACAAAGAGCTATCAGCAGTTTAGCGACCTTTAAGAAGATCCCAGAAAATGCTACCCTGGACCAAAAAGTAAATATAAAAAGGACCTAGACATTTGACTCAGACACAGCTACATTTGTGCAACAAAGAAATGTATTTCGAGTCTTGAATGAAAACAACGTCTTGCCTTTTCTCAGTCTGACATTTTTTCTCACCTTCTGTCTGCTACCACATGCAGCATTTGTTTAGGTTAATTTTGCTGAGGAGATCAAGTCACTTTGCTTATATCAGAAATGACATGCAGTTTCTATGTATCTATCAGCATTTCTACATGTGCAGAAATATGCCTACAAACGTAGAAACTTGAGGATGCAGAAATGTCTCTATTCCCTTTATCTTTTAGTTGGTGTTTAGATGATTTAGGTTGTCCAGTAATAAACTTCTCAGGTGAAGTCTGGTAAAAACCACCTTGCACTGAATTTGCTCTGCAGTGAGTGGAGTTTTGGTAAGGTTGCAGCCCCCGTCCTCGCTCAGAGGTGTGTTATGGGGAGGCTGTCTTGGGACACTGAAAATGCTGAAGTCTTTGCCTCCCTGAGTTGACCTTAGTTGACCACTGCCACTGTTTACACAGAAGTTAATTAGTCAGTCTGAACCATGTTTATACATTTAGGGGGCAGTGTGAGGCCAGCACAGTTTTCAGCACTGTGGGGGTGATGCCACCTGGCAGAAGGGAAAGGTAAATTAAGAGGCCTGAGTTCCAGGTCTGGGATCTGTAATGTTAAAAGCTGTGCAACTTTGGTAAACAATCAACCACTCACACTTTAGTTTCTTGGTCTGGAAGCAGGGATTATGATACAGGGTGTTTGTGGGTTTGAAATGCTAGAAGGCATGTGAAAATTATGAAACCCTATGCACAGTCAACAAACAGATTCAACTAAAAGTCACTGAGAACCTGTTATGTGCCAGGTACTGAGCTAAGCAATACACAAAAGGGAAATTGTTCCTGCTCTCAACTCGCTTATGATCTGTGAAATGAGGAGTTGTATTATGTTACCTCTATAGTCCCTTTTGGCTTTAGGGCTCTTTTTTTATTCTATTCCTATCTAATGGTATAATCATGGAATTTTAGAGCTAGTAGGGACCATGGAGGGGAAAAAGAACAAATATACATGCAAAACACATACAAACAGTATAAAAGACACCATGAAGAAATGCAGACACTGTAGAGCAGGCATCTTCAGAGGAAACACTTGGCCTACTGCTGGCCTGCCTTGGCACCCATCTGCCCAGAGCAGGGTGGTCAGACAACCCTCAGGGGAGACTGAGCATGTGAAAGAGAGAGAGGATGCCAACCAGACTTTCCTCTGAGGTGATTCTGAAAGTTATGGATTTGCTTTTAATTGGTAACGGCAGTATATGCTTTCCAGGCTCTTGCCAAAAGAAAACAACCCCAAACTACCAATCTAATCAAGAATTGGAAGCAAGAAATATTGATCTTGCAAACTGTCCGAAAGGCATGCAATTTAGTCTCTCCCTTCTCAGACTGCATCAGGATTCTTTCAAACAGATTCCCAGGCTCCACCCCGAGAGTTTCTGATTCCACAGGCACAGGTGGGGCTTGAAAATTTTCACTGCTCACAAATTCTCATGTGACACCGAGGCAAGTTCAGGGGAACAACTGGAGAACAACTGGTTTAAATAATAAGAGGTCAAGCCTAAAACAGAGAGATGCGTACTTGTAGCACATTATTTTGATCCCCAACAATGGGATATCTTTAACTGAATTTACTCCTGACACCATGCCTTTCTCTTGCATTGAAGGATATTATAAGTACTAGCGTTAAAGTACTGTTATCTTCACTTTTGTGAAGACGTTGAGGACCTCAGCTCCCATATTGACTAATATCCTTTTATTAGGATCCAAGAAAGAAATCTCTGTCAGTTCTCAGAACTATAAATTTTTTCCCCAGAATTATTGGGATGCTTTTTTCTTTCAGGTTACCTGAATTCATTTGGCCATTAGAAAGCTCTGAGAGCAACATGCAGCTTATTCCTAATAGGGAGATCCTTGTAATCCAGTATTTTAGGGTACAAATTTCCATGTAATATATTGTTATCAACCTCCTTTTCTTTTTTCATTTTAAAGCTTTCCCAAATCCTTCCTAGAATGAGGGGGGGAATAAATAAGTACATAAATAATGAAATAAAGAAATAGTGAAAATTATGTGCACTAGTTCTGAGGGGACAAGAAATAATGGAGTAATTGAAGTTGGTGTCAGTGGACGTGTGTTGTTTTCTATTTTAGTGCGGTAGGTAAAAGTGATTTACCCAAGATCCACGAGCTATAAGCTGTAGATCTGGCACCAAGGTATAAATCTTCTTGCTCCAGCGACAAAGACTTTTTCTCTAGTCTTTCTAGCTTCCCATACATAAAGCATCAAGATAACTAGGCCCCTGCCTTGGTATTTCATGCCAAGTTACCCAACCCATGAAATCAATAAAATGAGTTTGCTTCAAGCCCAGTCACTCCTGCACCCAAAAGAAATAGTAAGGGGTCAGCAAGAATTTATAAAAATTGAAAAGATAGCCTAAATCATTAATAATTATTTTCAACCAGGGAGGATTGTTGATAATTCCTCCCACTTCTCGGCAGCCACCGTAGCAATTATTAAATTGCCACCGGCAGAAGCAAGAAGAGTTAGATTTTTACAAAATGCAAAAAATGATGCTTCTACGAATTCAGCTAAAAATCACAGTGGTGACAAAGAGTGCTTGCTTTGGTTAAGTAATAGCAGTTGCTCACACATTCGATTTTTCAGAGGTTAAATCAGAGGGCTACTGGCTGCTTGGCCTCTGGCCCTGATGGCGCTGGGTTTAGCCCCTATGAGTTGTGAAGCGTGGGAAACCCTCTGACCAGCACAGCACCCCTTCTCCCCCAAGCTGTGTCCTACACTCACTACACTGCATTAAAATATCTATTCCTGCATCTGTGGCTAGACTGCAGACTCCTTCAGGGGATGACAGAAGAAAGACCCCAGCAGGGTCAGCACAGAGGATAAAAATAATATTTTTATTATTTTATTTTCAAACAAATAGATAAAAGGAGGATTTGAGAGCTTTAAGCCTTGCCCTGTGGCTTCAGAGAGGTACACCAATGTGTTGATTATCTCTTGCTCCCTATCAGGCCCTAATCAACCTTAACCCTCTTGGCCAAAGAAGCCAAATTGGCGGGAGGGATAGGGGTGAAGGGGTTAGGACAGTGGCAGCTCTCCCCCTTCCCAGCTGCCCTGTCTTAATGAATTCTTCAAACAGCATTCAGAGGAGGAGATGTGCAGAGGCGGGCTCCAGCCCACTAACCAGCTTCATTAATCATGCTCCATCCCTTCAGCCAGGCTCAGATGGATGGCCCTTCAGCAGGCCAATATTCAGGTGTGGTTCTAATAATAAACTTAATTCAGCACTTTTCGATTCTCACAGTGGCTCCCTCCTCTCCCAGCGGCTGAATCTCCCAGTGAAGTAACAGTTACTCCAAGGCCTCAGAATGCATGGGGTTCCAAGGAGTTTGGGGTTGGAGAAGTAGGACTGGCCTCAGCCATCCTTTTACAATTGGGAAGACTCAAGCTAAGGAAGGTTACCCACGGTCACAGAGGGAAGGCTGGGCAACCTTTTTTCAACCAAGTAGTGGAAAAAAACACACTTCCTTGCCTGATGCTATCTGGCTGCCCAGAAAAAAGGAAAGGAAGTTAGAGACAGACAGGCTGACTCCACTGAGCGCCACAATTTTTTGAGAACCTCTGTCTATGCCATCCTCCTCCCACATCTCCCTTTGTTTAAGGCCCATTTATCCTTCAAGGGCCAGTCCGTTTTGTGCACATTGATGGATTGATTCTGTTATTGGTGGGACTTTCAAAGGCAGCACTTGCGCTCCTCCCATTTATGAATCACAGGGTCCCACTCCCCAGTCCCAGTGCCCTCATTCTCTCACCCTCTGCTGTGGCACCAACCAGGATGTCCTGGCCACCTTCCCCAATCGTGCCTGCAAAGCACCTGGGGGAGGGGTGGCCAGGGAAGTACAAAATGCAGCTTTTACCCCCAAGGAGTTTACAGCTTAGAGGAGAGGAGAAAACATACACAAATGAAACACAGAGAAGAGCTTGACAAGGTTTAATTAATGGAGCTGCTTGGTTTCTTTTTTCTCTCTTCCAAAAAAGAGGAAATGAAGGCAAAGGGTGGAATGGCAAAATGGCAGGCAGCACGGGGAGGGAGGATGATGGCTCACTCGCAGATCAGGCAGCCAGACTTCATATCATACAAAAAATTGTCTATAAATAAATAGTAAATCCAATAAGAACTTTGGAGTCAGATAGACCTTGGTTTGAATTCCAGCTCTTCCATTTATTAGCTGTCTGGCCTCAGAAAATTATTTAACCTCTCTGGATTTCAATTTTCTTATCTGTAAAATGACTATGATAATATCTGTCTCATTGTTGAGAGATTTCTATGACTCAAGGAGGTCAAGTGTCCAGCCCGGAGCCTGGATCAATACTGGTACTTCAAAAATGCTAGTTCATTCATTCATTTACTTAGTCATTTAACAAATATATGAAGTGTATCTGCTATGTACTAGGCACGGTAGTAGGCCTGGCATATATCAAGGAGGAACAAAAAAAACAGGGTCCTTGTCTTCATAAACATGGCATTGTGGTCAGGGAAATAGAGAAGCAAATAAACAATTTTAATTCAGTCTGTTAAATGCAATGACAAAGGAAGCACAGATGTGCCTTGGGAGATCAGAGAAAATAGCCCTATCTAATACTTAAAATTTCTTTCCCCATTCTCCTAGTCACTTGAATTTTTTTTTCCTTTCCTTCCTCTCTTTTAAGATTATTCTAGCCAATTGATTTTTTTTTTCCCTTTTACTGATAAATCTTTAGTGCTCCAAGGAATTGCTGGTCATCTTATCTGCTCAACTAGCACGCATGACAGCTTTCTCATCTGTCAGAGTTTCTTTACTCCCTGCCTGGTTGTCCTCACAAATCTTCAAAAGCAGGCTTAACCCTTTGATTGCTCTCTGTGGTTTGTCCTGGCCACCCATCAGGGGAATTGCTGGGAAAGACTTGATGTTGGGAATTATCAGGCAAACAACTGGACTGAAAAATTCCTTATATTGAGCAGAGGGAAGGAAGAGGCAGAAGCAGAATGAGTTCTCTTTGCTTCATCCACTCGTTTCGTTCTTAAACAGACAATAATTTATTTGATGTGGGCTGAGATTTATTTCACAACTTACAGGACTGGAGATTTGGGGGCAATAAAAATTTGTCAGGCTATTCAGACCTGTCATCTTCTGAGTGCCTTCTTCAGGAGCCAAGGTTTCCTTAACTACCCAGATAAGTCTTCCAGATGACTGCTGGGTTCTCTGTCAAGGGAACGAGTCTGTTTCCTACTGGGCCTCCAAGCAAGGCTCCATGGACTGTCTGGGGCTTTGAAGGTAGATGCTGGGCCTAAAAGAAGCCAGACACTGGGCAGGAAATGATGGGAATAAAATGTAAAATATGATCTACTGAATTGGCATGGTGTTCCTCTAAGCTCCAAAGGAAACAGGCTCTGAGAAGTAGTTGAAAGAGACCTGGACTTGAATTTAGGAGCCTGAGATTCTAATTCTGCCACAAATTGGTTAACATGATATTTTAATCTCTCTGTGCCTCGGCTTTCTCATCTGTAAACTAAGGGGGACCCCTAGAATCCCTAGGAATGGCTATAGGTCCACAGAATTCCTGAATTTGACTTAGATATTCGTTGCAGACCCAATTTGTAGTGGTACTGTTTTTGCTCTGTCCAGACCCAAACACTCCCCCAGCTCCTGTGTTCCTTTACCTCTCTATACCCAGTTTTCTTTTGAGGATGGTGCTTGGGCCACTGAAGATGCCAGGGAGTTTATATTCCACCACCCCACTCTCCTCTGACCTTTGCCATTCAATGCATGACTGATGCTGGAGTATAAGAGCTCAGCAACGTTGTTGCAAATCTGAACAAACTCTGAGATGTCCTGTACTCCAGAGATCCCCTGCGGGGTCTGCCTGAGGCTGGGACTTTGCCTGAATTATCACCTTTGCTTGCGTTTGTCTCCCTGTCCCACTTCCCTTCCTCACTTTCTAGGTTCTCCTGAGCCACTCTCACATGAATCATTGTCCTGGGGTCTGCCTCTGAGGAACTCGACCTATGACACCTTTCAAATCTGCACAGTTAGTAGAGTCTGTTCTGCTAATAAAATATCCACCTATTGTTTCTCTCCATGTTCCTTCCTTTCCATATCACTGATATTTTGAGTTTCTGCCCTCTATGCTTCCTTGAGTGAATGGTGAAGAACTGTTGAGACTGAGTGGCCTTGACACTGTAGGTCAAATGCCAGACTTGCTAATGGTTCAGGTGAGAAGGACGTTTCAAGCAGGATGGAGGCTATCTCCTTTATCCCTAAAAGCCTAGGAGGAATCTCTAGCACTACAGCCTTGCTAAGCATTTATGCAACCCAGTGATCAATATCCAAACTTTTAACTGCAATGTATAGTCCATGACATGAAAGTCTAATGAGATGAGTACCTCTAGGAAAAAGGTAAAGATTGGAAACATTTCTCCCAATTCTGAGCAACAAAGTATAAACTATATTCTCCTCATGGACAGAATCCTCATCTGATGAACGCTTGTGAGTAGTCAGAAATCAGTAAACATTGTCTGAAAGAACAAAAACAAATGTAGAGAGTTGTATAATGGAACGGAAGAATCATCAGTAGCAGAGTTAAGCACACCTAGGTTCAAATCTAGCTCTATCCCTTATCTGTGGGGCAGGCTGGTGTAAGTTCACTTAAACACTTTGTGTCTCAGTTGGCTCATCTGTAAAACTGAGATACCATCTAGGTACCTCATGGGGTTTTCCTAAGGGTTAATGGGGTAGTATACTTAAAGGATTTATGGAAGTTTTAAGGCAATGTAAACAATTAACCAATGTTGGCTGCTGCTGAGTTCAGTCATTTCTGCAGTCAGAGAAAGGATAGCAGAGGCTCCAGATCTGAAGAGGCAAGGAACTGCTGCTGCACAAGCTTTTCCTTAGATTGCAGCTGATTCTGGAAGTGCTACAGGGTCTTAGAGGTCTTTGTTGTTTCTACTTTCACAAAACTTTCTGAAGTCCTATTAGCCTCCAACAAATGAATTCAACTACTGAACTTTCCAGTAATAAACCTTGATATGGGAATTTAATGTATGATGAAGATGGTACTACAAATCAATGGAGAGAGGATAAATTGTTTAGAAGATAGTGTTGAAAAAACTGGCAGATGCCATGAGCTTATCTGACCTATACATTTGCTGCAGAAAACTGAAACTAGGTTCCTTTAAGTGAACATCGCACACCATGGTAGATTATGGACAGATTAAAGGACTGAATGCAAAAGAGTAATAGAAAGTTAATAGAAGAAAATGTAAGAGAATAATGTTGTGACCTTGGGGTAGGGAAAGACTTCTTAAAACCTGAAAAGCATAAAACATAAGGCAAAAATGGTTGAATTTGACTAATTTGAAAATTAAGTCTTTATGGACAATGTGAATAGAATTAACAGATGACATTGGGAGAAAATATTTGCAATCGAAGAGTGACAAAGGACTAATGTATAGAAAGTAAAAAAGAGCTGCTGTAAAACAATGACAAAAAGGCAGAAAGTTTAACAGAAAAATGGGCAAAGGCTAAGAACAGACAATAAAGAGAAGACTAAATTCAAAAGCCTAACAAAATGTAACCAAGAATGTAAATGACTTATATACAGAAAACTACAAAAAAATTGCTAAAAGAAATAAAAAAGACCTAAATAAATGGAAGGACAGTCTGTGATCATGAGTTGGAAGACTAAATGCTGTTAAAATGTCAATTCTACCTGAAGTGATCTACAGATTCAATGCAATTCCAATAAAAATTCCAATAGCCTTCTTTGAAGAAATGGAAAAGCCAATCATGAAATTTATATGGAAAGGTGAGGAGCACCAAATAGCCAAATCCATCTTGAAAAAGAAGAATGAAGTTGGAGGATTCACACGTCCTGATTTTAAAACATATTTCAAAGCCATGTTAATCAAAGCAGCATGGTACTGTCACAAGGACAGATATATAGATCAGTGCGATCAAATCGAGAGCTCAGAAATCAATCCTCACATGTATGGCCATCTGATTTTTGACAAGGGTGCAAGTCCAGTCAATTGGCAAAGAATAATCGCTTCAACAAATTGTGCTGAGAAACTGGATATTTATAGGCAAAAGAATGGAGGAGCACCCTACCTCACACCATATATAAAAATCAATTCAAAATGAATCAAAGACCTAAATTTAAGAAGCAAAACTATAAAACTCCTAGAAGAAAACATAAGGAGGCATCTTTAAGACCTTCTTAGGCAATGGTTTCTTAGACTTTATGACAAAAGCACAAGTGACAAAAGAAACAATAGATAAATGGGACCTCAGAAAAATTTAAAACTTTTCTACAACAAAGGACTTCATCATGAAAGTAAAAAGACAACTTACAGAACAGGAGAAAATATTTGGAAACCACATATCTGGTAAGGGTTTAATATCCAGAATATGTAAAAGAATCCTACAACTCAACAACAAAAAGACCAACAAACCAATTTAAAAATGGGTGAAAGATTTGAATAGACATTTCTCTAAAGAAGATATAAAATGCCCAATAAGCACATGAAAAGATGTTCAACATCATTAGCCATTAGGGAAATGCAAATCAAAAGCACAGTGAGCTACCATTTCAGACCCAATAGAATGGCTACTATTTAAAAAAATGGAAAATTACAAATGTTGGAGAGGTTACGGAGAAACTGGAACACTCATTCATTGTTGGTGGGAATGTTAAATGGTGCAGCTGCTGTGGAAGACAGTTTGTAAGTTCCTCAGAAAGTTAAGTATAATATTACCATTTGACCTGCCAATCCCACTTCTAGGTATATACAAAAAAAAAAAAAAGAAAGCAAGGACCAGAACAGATATTTGCATAAGTGATGTTCATAGAGGCATTATTCACAATTGCCAAAAGAAGGAAGCAACCCAAGTGTCCATCAACAATGGATGGATAAACAAAATATAGTATATTCATACAATGGAATATTATTCGGCCATAAAAAGGAATGAAGTTCTGATACATGTGACAACATGGATGAACCTAGAAGACATCATATTCAGTGAAATAAGACACAAAAGAACAAATGTTGCATGATCTCACTGAAATTATTAGTATTGAGTCAGACACTAGGATAAGGTCACTGGGGGCTGGGATGGGGGTAGGGAGTAAGGAGTTAATGTTTAATGGTAGAAATTTTCTGTTTGTGCTGATGGAAAAGTTTCAGTAATGGTTGGTCATGATGGTAGCACATTGTGAGTGTAACTAACAACACTGAATTATATATTTGAATGTGGTTAAAAAGGGGAAATTTTAGGTTGTATTTATGTTATTAGAATAAACAATTAAAAAAAAAAGCCATAGGACTTTACAATACAACCGGTAAACCCTAATGTAAACTACGGACTATATACAGTAAATAATACAATAATAATAATGTTATTTCATCAATTGTAGCAAAGGTAACACAATGCAAAGTGTTAATATAGAGAGGTTTATATGGGAATTCTGTATTTTTGCATGATTTTGCTGTAAACCTATGTCTCTAATAAAAAAGTATATATAGAAAAGCCTAATAAGCATGAGAAAAACTGTTCAAACTCATTAGTAATCAGGAATATGCAAAATAAAATAATGAGACACCACTTTACAACTGTTTGAGTGGCAAATTTTAGAAAGCCTGATGATGCCATATGTTGGCAGGGATGTCGATTATTGAAACCCTCATGCCCTGCGGGTGGGGATGTAGGTTGGTGCAGCCATTCTAGAGAATAAGCTGGCGGTCTTTAGTCAACTTAACACACACAACCTGGGGCCCAGCTATTTTGCTCCTGGGCATCAATTCCAAAGAAATCCTCCTATAGGCCCATAAGGGGCACATCTATGAGGCCACTCATCACAGCACTGCTTCCTGAGCAGTGCAGTTGTGACTCTCTGGGGAATGGATAAACCAAACATGGCACATGCATACCATGGAGCACTTTACAGCAGGAAGAAGCTGTAAACTGGATGTACATATAGTAACACAGATGGAGCTTTCAAACATAAAGTAGAGAAAGGAAGAACTTGAATGGTATCTGTAACCCAATTAGACTTACATGAATATAAAATACAAACCAATAACACATGTAATTTGTAAGGACATATATGCATATTAAACACATTAGACTCTTGCCTATGGGGCTGTAGTCGTTTGGAGCTATGAACCCCCAAAAACATGCTCTTGAATCTAATCCATTCCTGTGGGTATGAACCCATTTTAAGTAGGGCCTTTTGATGAGGTTACTTCAATTAAGGTGTGGCCCAGATGAATCAGAATGGGTCTTAATTCTATTTCTAAAGGCTTTATAGGGAAGATCGTAAAGAAAGCAAGCCAGAGGAAACAGCCAGAAGCTGAAAGTCAACAGAACCTGGAACCCGAAAAAGATGGGAGAAACCAAGAGAGGCTGCCGAGTGCATTGGCATGTGACAGAAAAGCCAAGGACCAAGGATTGCCAGCATCCAGCCCCAGAATGCCAGTCTTCTGGGAGACAGCATAACCTTGATAACACCTTAATTTTGGACTTTTCCTAGCCTACAAGCCATAAGCTCCAAATTCCTGTTATTTAAGTCAACCCATTGTGTGGTTGTGTGGTATTTACTTCAGCAGCCAGGATGACTAAAACAGCAGGTAAGAGAATGGGAGTGAGTAATGAGGATAAAAGATAAATCAACAAAAGAAGGAAAAAATAAACACTAGGAAAGGGATCAATGTTGCATCTCATTTTTCAATGGCTGCTGAATTCACAGTGATATGGGGGATAGGCCTTTTGACAGTCTTTGGTGGAAGAGACCTGAGGGTTTTTAGAGAATGGCAGGTGGACACAGTAGCGGTGCCATCAGAGGTGGCATCCTCAGGGTGTCCTTTGTGGATGTCCCTGTGCTCCTGGCTGTGGCTTTGACTTTGCAGGCTGAGAAATAAGCTTCTGTCATGACCAGGTGCTCCTCCATCCTGGGGACTACCCCGTGCATGCTGAGATGCACATGAGACAGAAGTAGGATGTCAGAAGGCCAACTGATGAGGTTACAATAAGTAATTGTCATAAAACCAGAGCACTAAAAACTGCATGATTATTGCATTCTTTCCCTGTAGTCAAACTTCAGGGGAAGCCAAATCACAATCAGAAGGTTTCTTTGATGGGGACAGAGATGGAGCATACAGAATTGAAATGATTGTGTGAGGGATTATTTCGTGACAGGAATATCATTGCTAATAGGAACATAATACCCGGCTTATTTACATGTTGAAATTTGGATATATATGTAAAACACTTAACTAAATGCAGTTGAGTAAAAAAAGATAGGCTGAGGATTGGGACCTAAACAACTTTAAACACTTGGAGAAGCTCGATTCCAGGGAAATAGTATTGCCAACCCTCTCAGGAAAAAAATACCTCTGAGAACAAACCTGCCTGCCCTGTTTTCTGTAGACTGTGGGGAAAACATAAGGAAGGCTCCTCACACCTCACAGATCCATCCCCTCTACTTCTCTGAGAGCCCTGGAGGAGCTGCCACTACTTGGACTCGTCCCAAATGTGGTGGGAAAGGAGAGAAGGAGGGAGAAAGTACATGATCCCTGAATAGCCACCATGTACCAGATGCCTCATTCGAAATTTCCACGTGTGTGGGGAGTATTGCATAACTTCATCACCAAGCCTGCTCCCGCTGGCCTGCAAACTTAGCTCACACATGCTCTTGCCCAGCTTTTTCTTTAAAGATCCACCTCTGAGGTTTCTGTCAAAGGACACAGCACACTGTGTTGACAATCCTTTCCTCCTCCTCGCCCTTTGCTTGGTTCCTCACTGATACTTTTTTTTTTAACTTAAGAAGTTGCAGACTCCCTTAGACAACGTTTTTCTTCATTTAGGAAGAAAGCATAGTTTTTGCAAGGTGGGGTCTTGTGGTCATCTGAGAATTGTTCTTTATTTTGTATGGTCATTGTGGAATCATGTCCTCTCCCAATCCCCTTTTCTAAGGGGTATTATTTACTCTTCCAGGCATTTATCCTGGTCTCCATTTCGTTTCCTACTGCTCTTTTTTTGACCTCTTTCTCTTTCAGTTCTCTTTGACCCAGTAACAAATGAATTAATTGGTCCACCAACTAAGCAAACTCTTCTAGAACACTACCCTGTCTGCCAGTATTGTTCCACGCACTGGACAAACACAGATGCATGGTCTCTGCCACTGAGATGCTTGCAGAGAGTAGAGGAGACAGACATACAAAGTAATATAGTACAACACAATTCATTCTGTAATAGAAGTATGAAGAAAAAAAAAAATGCTGCAGGTTGAATTTAAATCAATATGAGGAAGAACAAAGAATAGACAAGTGCCAGTTTAAAATGTTTCATGTTTTATATCAAGCACCCAACCTCTCCAGGGCTCTTTAGATGGGACATTTCTTAGAGGTCACGGGCTGATAATCCAGTTTTTCATCTAATAGGCACCTGCTTCAGATTCCTTCCTAGGAAAGAGCTTGATAAACCAGATCTTCTTTTGGAGAAGCAACCATACAATTTGGGTGGGTTTTATTGGGGGGGGGGGGGCTTTGGCCCAGGTTCCCTTACCCTCCACCCTGGCCCTCCCACAGTCCCTGGCAATGCCACCTCCACCCCTGGGCCCCGATCTGCCCTCCAGGACTTTGATTACCACCTTGGGCTAATGGTATTCCAGCAAAGTGGCTCCAGGCTAGGAATGGCCCACAGGACATCTGCTTCCTTGCTTTCACAGTCCCCTGGCTTTGCATATCTGGCAGATTTTGTAAGAACTCCACTTGGTTGCAGAGGAAATGCCGGTTGTGGACAACGGCCTTCTCTTTCAGAGGTGCCTGTGGCAGCAGTCAATGAATCTGGCCTCTGCTTTGTTATTCAAGGCCTGGACCCACAGGCCATGCTAACCGTGGGGATATTCCATCCCTCTCAGCACTGACAATGATAGATTTTTTTTTTAATTAGGAAAAAAATAGGCTACCTTCTTAACCTATAAAATAATGCAGCAGTTTTACTAATGAATTAAGGACCTTCTAACCTTGACAGATGTACACTTAATCTTTCTGTGATGTCGTTAAAATCCCAAACCACTTATGAGATGAAGAAAGGGAGAAAGAGAGGAGAATCAGATAGTGTGGGAATGTAAACTCTTTCAAATTCCCTGAAGATGCATTGTCTTTCTTTTAAACTTCCTTCCCCCATTAACGAGCTTGATTCCAGTGACTTACTCAACAAACATACAAACATTCATTGTGTGTCTACTGTGCTATGTGCTGGGGTCTGAACACCATCTCTTACTCAGGAGGTGGACAAACAAGCGTGACTGAGGACTCTTGTGGTGCCGTCAAAGTGCGCACTTTGTAACTCCTTAAAAATGTCTGATGAATGAATGGCTTAATCAGTAATTTGTGACTGGAGGAATTCAGTTCAGATACCCAGATCTGTACGTTTATGAGGTCTGGAAGTCCTGGAAAGCATTGCCAGGACTTACTTGGTGGGGTCTGTTCTGGGTGAGGTTTAAGGGAGAGCTATCTTCCTAAAATGGGGCTCCAATGCAAGGATGAGTTGCCCCAGGCTTCCTATGATCCTCCATAGACCCCTGAATCTCGGCACCCAGATCTTATTTTGCTGCCCACAGCTCAAGGAATTGCCTTAATACTCTTCTGGTTCCAGTGGAGAAAATTGATTGTAAAATTTGGGGGGATCTTGTGAGCCACTAGAAGTCACACTGATAGCTTGAAATCGGCCATGGTGAGAACATTTACACTATGGAAATGGGCAAATCTCACAAAGCATGCATGCGTGTGCACACTCACACATAAACACACAGCCTGTTGTTATAAATTTGTCAGCATACTTCTGCCTAGTTCCTCCACAGACACAGTCCTGCAGCTGATACCACCACGAGCCTGCTCTCTCTAGACTGTCTGCTCCTTGTGTTGTCTGAAGCCAGAGGTCCTAGTTCTCTGCCCAGATGCTTGCCTTGCTGCTCTGTGTGTAACTGAAGTCCTAGTAACACCACCTGGACCACAGCCCTTTAACCTCTAGTTAGGGACTTCCAGTCACGTTAGTCCCCTCCTCACAGGATCAGGCTGTTGCCCTCTCTCTTCTTAGAGGGAAAATTGTCCACAAAGCCAAGAGAGACTGGATCAGAATCAGGCCTTCATATTCAATCCATATTAAATCTTTATTAAAAGTCTCCTATAATGATAGACATGGCATTGTCTCTGCTCAAGGGGTGTCACAATTTAACCCCATGACCTCCATGAGAGAGGTTTTATGGTATTATGAGAAAGCAGGTGCTCTGGGAAAGCATGAACCCAGTGAAATCCCAGCTCTATCCCTTCCCAGCTGTGTGGTCTGAGGCAAGTTACTTAACCTCTCTGAGCCTCAGTTTCCTCATCTGTAACTTGGGGGCAACAGAATTTAGTCTGAAGAACTGCTGTTACTATTAGAGATGATGTATACAGTAGGTATTCAGCAAATTTTAGCTATCATTATGTCTTGTGTATGTGTTTGTTTTGTAATATGTCTCAGTAAAGGAATGAGTAGACTCCATCAAAATCCCTTTTTGTCATGTTGGAATATTTAGGGAGGGAAGGGGAGAGTGGGGAGAAAAAATGCCCAAATTGGTGGGGAGCAAGTTTCAAGCCTGGAAGGGCAAAGCTGAGTTGATATTGAAAAGTTGGCCATGAGGGGTAAACAGGAATGGGGTCAGTGCTGAATCATGGGTGCAAAGCTTCTGTTTGGGGTGATGATAAAATTTTGTAATGGATGTTGGTGTTGATCGCACAATATTATGAGTGTAATTAATGCCACTGAATTTCACATGATAGTGGCTAAAATGGGAAATTCTGTATAGTATATGTTACTACAATAAAAATTAAAATTAAAACAATAGGCTGTGAATAAGCCAGGTACCATATGCCTACAGGGTTTTTTCTCCTTCCTTTCCCAGCTGTATTCTCCCTCTCACCATCTTCTTGTAGAGGTTTTGCTTTCCTATCACCTTCCAGGACTACTTTGTTCTTTAGGACTTTCGTCCATCCTTTCTAGGAACTTACCATCTCAGATTAGTTGAGCATATTCAAAGACATATTCCCTTTCCCCAGAGCCCTGAATACTGAATGTTTCTAGAATGCACTATTGGTGCTCACTTCAGGCAAGGCCCTGGGCCAGTTCCCTTGGTAACGTTGCTGTCCTCCAGTTTCTCCCCACCAAGACCATCTCTAAATACCTGCCCTTCCCCACACATGCACCTCCCTAACTCCACACCCCCCATCCCCATCCTGACTCTGCTGAGTGAATGTGAAGGTTACTCAGTACTCAGGAGCTCTTGCACAGTGGGTAACCTGCTGCTGAGTTGCAGGTATGTGCATCATGTAAAGGGGACAATGGGGCAATGAGCAAAGCTACTGAGGGAACAAAGGCCATGGTCTCCTCCTCCGATGGACAGCCTGAAGGCTGCTGCTGTGTGGCTGTCTGGACTTCTCAGGGAAATTCACCACCCAACCAGTGAGAAGCTGGTGAAAACAGCTCCTTTTCTGAGGTGAAAGGGAGGAAGGGATAGAAGGGGGGAGGAAGAAAGGAAGGAAGGAAGGAAGGAAGGAAGGAAGGAAGGAAGGAGGGAAGGAAGGAAGGAAAGGCAAATGGCTTCATTACATTGGTGGAGATAGAGGAAAGACAGCAGGAGGCCAAAGAGGCCAAGAGTGCTACTAATGGAATTATAAGCCTTTCGTCTCTGGATGTGGCTGGTGTGACCTAGAACCTAAACTGACTACAACCAAATTCTGTTTTCATCTGACGGATGTCTCCAAGCCCAAGGAGAGAGGAGATTATGGGAACTTCTTTCCTTCCTTAAGTTTTTTTATGAGCTTCCACATAAAGGGATGTTGAACACAGAGTCTGGACTTCAGCCTTGGGCAGATGATTGGACAGTTGTTGCCGCCTACTCAGAGCTAAAGTCAAACCTTGAGCTTGGGATAGGAGGGTCAGTCTGGAGCTGCCCCAGTGATGCTGAGGATACCAAGTCAGTCCCCATGGTGCAGGAGGGGAGCCCACACCAAAGGAGTCAGGTCTGAGGTCCATGCCGGAGCCTGTGTTGAGGTTCCAGGCAACAAAGCCCTAGACGTTCTCCTGCATGGTGTAAATGCAGACACTTGAGAGCTCCAAGCCCCTGGCAGCCTTGTCTTAGTGAATCACTTCAGGCAGCCTCCTGGCCTGTCTGGGCTTCAGCATCCTCCCGCTTGAGGAGTCAACAGTGAAGCTGGTGTATAGAGAGGAACCTAAAGTTAAAGAGGATTTCCAAATCCTAGCATATTTAGTGATACTAAATGGAGATTGGAAACAAATCTGTAATTTTAAACACTCATATTTACCATCTTTATTATGAACATAGCACCCTGCAATTAGACTTCTAAAATATCCCATGTTCATATATATGTAGATTTTACTTTATATAGTAGATAGGAATTTCACTGAAGTCTTTGCTGAAAGAATATTGAATGGCTTTCCATGCACAATTCTAGGAATTCCAAAGGCAATGTTATAATATGGGTATCTATTTAATTTGTCAACTAAGGTACCTATTATAGATGCTAGATTAAAGTAATTTAAAAACAACTTGAAGAATAACATGCAGATGTGCTTGGCTCTACTGTGGAGCTACTGACTCTCTTAAGTGGGACAGACAGCCTGCCGGGAGGTGTGCACAGGCCAAACTGGCTTCCGGGTCAGTTGCTTCTGCCCACACCACCCTGAAGGCATTCCCAGATTCTAAGATACTAAGGTACTGTCCAGAAGTGTTCTCTGAGATGTGCAGTTCTTTCAGGTCACCTTGCTACTTCACTCTGACATTGCCCCTGTGGTCACTGCCATCCCTTCTCCAGGTCTCAGTGCCTGGCCCTGCCTGTACCTGCCCATTCACCTGAACAGGGCCTCATTGCTGGAGATTTACTGCAGCACTTAGGGACATCCAGATCTCTCCTTGAGAAAGTGGCATTGCCTCATCTTTCTCTGCAGGTGCCCAGACCTCCTGGATGCTGGTAGGTGATGCTAGGTGGGCTATGGGCTCAGGCATGAGAAAGAGAGCCACCACTCTGGATCAGAACTTTGAGGGTTTGGGACTCTGTTGTAGCTTGGTTTCTCCTTGCTGCAGCATGGGGACAGAAGAAAAAGAATCCTTCTCTTGGAAGTCAAATAGATGGTGCTCAGAGTTAAGGGAACCAAGAGGCTCAGCAAAGAGCAAGGAGGGACATGCTCTTTGGTGGCCCCAGCTGGGCCCCAGCTGCCCTGTCTCCATTCTTTCTTGGTGCTTGGCATGTAATGACATTCCATGCAGCAAGTTTCATTTACTTGGCATGAAAAGCATAAGAAATAAGGTAGGGTTGAGGACTGGGAAAACTGGGATCTACTATCAGGTTTGCCACCAATTCTCTGTGATCATAGGAAAGGTTCTTTTCTTAGTCTCAGTTTTATGGACTGTGAAATGAGAGGTTTAAAAGATGACTTCAAGGATGCCTTCCAGCTTCAATCATCTATAATTCTGGGATTCTTTCCAGTGCCAGCTATTAACAAAAGTGTGAAGTAGGCAATGTCTACTCTTCCCACCATTACCAAAATAAATTCATTTCCCCTTCTCTCCCAGCCTCCCTCCCTCCCTCCCTCCCTCTCTTCCTCCCTTCCTCCTTCCCTCCTTCCTTCATTCCCTGCCTTCCTTCCTTCTTTCCTTCCATCAAATAGTAATTGAGCCCCTTCTGCAGTCCAGGCTCCATGCCAGATTCTGAGGACACGGCGGTTCTGTCTAGAGCTGCTGTCCAGGACAACAATGCTCTCTTATCTGCTGAGGGTTCTCTTATATAGGATCACCCTTGCTGATAATCAAACAAAGCCATCTTTTCTTCTGAACCTCCCTGATGTCCTTTTCTCACAAAGACCTACCCAATTTGGTGCTGGGCCTTAAAACTGAAGACCTGACTGGGTCAGGTGGAGTGCCTGAGGTGCCTTGACGTGTTAGTCCTCCCAGACAGTGCTTGCATTTCAATCTCTGTCTGCACCAGGAGTGGCTAATGTGGCGCAGGCTCCCAGCAGGTGGGTAGGGGCAATTTGATGGCCATGTGGTCATTCTGCCCTTCCTCTAGTTGGGTTCCACAGCTGACTCCTTGGGTCAGGCCCACTCAAACCACAATCTGCTGACTAGCAGCATCATTTGGGAGCTTGTTAGAGGTGCAGAATCTTGAGTCCCACCCAGACCTACTGAACTGCATTGTAACAAGATCCCCAGATGATGTGGATGCACATTGCAATATGAGAACTGGATGAAGGGGTTGGAATAAGATCAGTTTCACACTCTTTCACTCTCAAAGGATCTTCCTCACCCTGGGAATAATAGCTATAATTAACAACCACAATACCTTTTTTATTTAACAGAGAATTTTGGCAAACATTATTTTTCGTCTTTACAACAATCCTGCAATGTAGTTTTTTTTTATTATTATTTTGCCCGTTTTTAGGTTAGGAAACTGATACCCAGAAAGGTTCAGCATGTGGCAAAGGTCACACAACCAGTAAATAAAAGAATCAGAACCTGAACTCAAGACTCTGGACTACAAAATTTGATTCCCTGCCTTGTGGCCAGCCACATAGGGCACCAGTACCTACTTTCCACCCAGATCACTTTCATTACTTAATCCGGTGGGTCATTCAAGCTCAACCAACACTCCTTATGATAATTACTGGGGCAGGCTCCCCACAGTCACCCAATTTGTATGTTTGTTTCCTTCTCTTAGGCTGGGAGTAAATTTTATGGAAATGATCTCGGACCCTGTTTGTGAATGTTTATTGCTCACTAATCAGAAGTGAGTTGCAATTACACCCGAGTTAGAAAGTAATGGCATAGTAGTTACCACGTAATTAAGGAGTAATGGCATGTGATTATATCTCTGGCCTTGAGATTTAAAGTTGTATGGTTAGAGCCCACCTCCTATTCAGAGACACCACAAATACAAACGCTGTATCAATGCAGACACCACAAATCAACCAGGCAGTGCTGGCTCTTTTCCTTCCTCTCCCCCAGATTTTTACTACAGTTCTGGACTCAACGGGATGCATATTGGCATCCGCTTAGCTGCTTTTGTTCCGTGCCATTAAACTGCAGTTCTGTTTCACTTAGGGAGTCTCTATCCCAACTAGCTAAGGGGAAACTGTTTACTTCCTCTGCCTACCCCATTGTAGACACCCCTTCCCAAGCCCCGGGAGCAGGCCATTGCTCCGTCTCAGGAGAACTCTAGCAGAAAGCCACAGGAACATTTTCTACAGCAGGGAGTGGAAATGCCTGACAAGGTTGGCCTGAATTCACCTGTTATGTAATCTACTGAGGAGCCCAAACCTGGTTGTCACCTCCAGGGACATCCTGTCTGGGAGGAGAGCTGACCTGGGTGCAAGGACAATTTGAGACTCTGCTTTGGGCAATGCCATTCATCAGAAGCTGCCCCCCTTCTGTCTGGGAGTAACCAGCACACTGGTTGCGATTCATTTCAGAGAGCTGAGGATTCGGTTCAGCCTGAACGTGCCGATTTGGTTTTCCATATGGCTGTTCATTAGTGTGCAGCTGTGCCTCACCACCCTCATTGCCCAGCTGGGTTAAGTCTGGCCAGGCAACTTCTCCTGAGTCTGTAGAGGAAGTGACCACAAAGGAAAGAGACCCTGCTGCCCTGGGAAACTGTAAGGGTCTCTGTCAGTGACCAAACGCCCCGCTACCGTCAGTCTCCTTCATGTCTCTTGTGAGCCATCCCAAGTTGTCCAGCTTACTGATGGAAGAGACAGAATACTTACCATGTGAGCATTTCCACTGGCAGTCAATGCTTTTGAATCCACTGCCCATTACTGTCCAAAGGACCAAAGGGAACATCTTGTATTTATAGAGCCCTTTACTAGCTTGCATTACATAAAACTTTGTCCAGGGCCTCAGCCCAGGAATGACCTCCTAGAACTTTGGCCCAGAGCAGTGAATACATTATCGAGCCATTTCACTGTAGGACCATGTTAGTTTCAAGAGACCAGAAAAGTCACAGGATGATTCACCTGTGGTATTGGGTGGAACAAAGGGTAGGCAGGTTCATCGGTCTATTAAGTTCTGGCCTACAGCTAGCAGACATATGGACCTGGAAAGGTAATGAACCAGAACCAGACATGGAAGCACAGAACTAAGAACTTGAAGAGTCTTGGGAAAGTATCCAATCCAAACCAACCATCTCACAGATAGGGAAATAGAGTCTCAGAAATGCTCTGAGACTCATTCCCAAAACCCAGCACTAGCTGGGACTGCATCAGGAGGCATACCCAGGTTTGTGACATTCAGGAAATTGGTAGTCATCAAATATATTTCCCTGCTTTTCCCCTCAAGAGAAAACAATAAACCAAGCCAACCAACACTAAAACAGTGCAAACATGATGGTTGTGTGTTGGAATGAAAATGATGGTGGCTTCGGAATGAGAAAACATTCACTCCAGCTTCATCTCCTGTATTAACTACATTTTCTATTTTCTGGAAATTGATGCTTTAACAGCTGTAGGCATCCACAGTAGCCAATCCACACCTATACATCTGTTACTCTTGTATAATTCTGACCCCAATTGCAGGGTCACCACTTTCAAATCTAGTCAACCAATCCCACATGTGTGTACCCCTGCCTCAGCCTTCTGGAACTTTCCATGGAAACCACAGTGAAGGCACTTAGTGCCACCCTCTCTTTGCCTTGTGACTGACTCTAGCATTTTCCCAGGTGACTCTGTGTGGCTTGCTGCCCTCTCCCCAAGGAACTGAATATAATAAATCTTTTGGACTCATCCAGTCGCTCTTTCCTGATCTGCATCTGACCTTATATACCCCACACAAAGTGATATAAACAGAACATCTCCTAGCCCATGAGCCTTTTGTGTAATTCACTGAACTGAAACTTACCGATCCATAAAATGGGAATAATAAAACTTACCTCACTCACCAAGTGGTTGGGAAAAGTAAATGGAAGAAAAAGTGCTGTATAATTGTTATAATGTGCAATTTCCCATAGAGTTAGCCTTCTTTGCTAATGACTCTCCCTTTGGCTGTGTAGACAGTGGAGTCAAGGAAATGATTTCAGGGGCCCAGAGGTTTGTTCTGGTTTAGAATCTTTGGCTGTAACAGAGTGATTAGTATAGACAAAGAGCCTGGGGAGCTCAGAGCAGTGAGTGTGGACTTCCAGCTAGAGGGATCGTGCTCAACTCATCAGCAACCTCACAGTTATTGAGCTTCTGCTGGGTGTGAGTTGGTCTCTGAAGCCTGATGGAATTGGAATTAGCAGAGAGAACCGGGTAGTAGATATATAATATCCAGGCTGGAGAAATGATGGGGGCAAAATTGACCCAGTAACTTCATCCTCTCCCCCATACTCCAGCCTGGCTTTCATCAGAGTTGCTAATGATGAGCCAAAGAAACCAGTCTGTACTCTGTAGCCTTTTCTATTCTCTCTCCCCACCTCCAGCAGAGCTGCTAACAAGCAGAAACGTAGCCCAAAGGCTGGCAGCAGGAAGGAGAGAGAAAAGAGGCAGAGGGACTGAGTGAGCCAAACCTGTACTATCCGGCACTACAGTGGTGAGTAGGTGGCTCAAAAATTAAGGCCCCAGATGGCTCACGAAGTTTAGTCCCACCAGTCTTGCTGTGCCTGGCACCTGCTGTCCAATGCTCACGCAGTCCCAACTGCTGATCCTCCTCACTGGGGTGGACAAGCAAGTGAAATGTCGTTTCATGGAAACTCAGATGAGTTTGCGTGAGTGAGGAACAAAAAATACAAACTCTTCCAAACTCCAGCTTGCTTTATAAGTGAAGCTGTTATTTTTAGTCTCACACCTAGCTTCCAGGTGGGTTGGCCCCTAACCACAGGCACATTTCATACTCGTGAGAACAGTCTGAATGTCTCAGTTGCCATGTCCTATTGATTCTAACTGTGAAATACTTTTACCATCCACCCCTCTTTGCTTTGTCATTGTTCTTGCTCCTATTTGGGACCTCATTGCCATTGTCCTCTACTGCCAACTGTAGGAGGGCAGAGACCTCTTCTTTCCAGCTCACCACTCTATTCATTGTAAGGACACAGTGCATACTGCTGACTTATAGTAATAGGCCCTTAGCTCTTCTTCCTGTCTGCATCTGTCCTCGCTCAAGTCTGAATCCTACTGCCAGATTAATCTTCCATATTAAAACCTTCTAATGCCTCCTCATTGCCTCCTGAATTAAATCTAAACCCTTGGGTTAGACATTTAACCACAATTGCCCTGATCTGGCCCCATTTGACCTTTCTGTGGTCAGACACTGTGTTAATCACCACTTCCCTTCATAGATGACACCCCCACCAAACTTAGCTATTTACTGTCCCCAAGCTCACCCCTGTGGTTTCCACCTTTGTGCATTTAACAACATTTTCTTCCTCTGGACATTGCCCTTATTCCAGATGCATCTTGTCCAAATTATTCTCAATTTTTCTGAGCTTTCAATTTTGTAGCCTCCTAAATGGTTTAATAATAGTACCTACCACATAGGATTGTAGTATAAAGCATTGGCACAGAATTTTTTTTTATTAAATTCAGTTTTATTGAAATACATTCACACACCATGCAATCATCCATGGTATACAATCCACTGTCCACAGTATGATAACATAGTTATGCGCTCATCACCACAATCTATCTCTGAACATTTTCCTTACATCAGAAAGAACCAGAACAAGAATAAAAAATAAAAGTGAAAAAAGAACACCCAAATCATCCCCCCATCCCACCCCATTTGTCCTTTAGTTTTTATCCCCATTTTTCTACTCATCCATACACTAGATAAAGGGGGTGTGATCCACAAGGTCTTCGCAATCACACTGTCACCCCTTGTAAGCTACATTATTATATAATTGTCTTCAGGAGTCCAGACTGCTGGGTTGGAGTTTGGTAGTTTCAGGTATTTACTTCTAGCTATTCCAATACATTAAAGCCTAAGAGGTGTTATCTATATAGTGCATAAGAATGTCCACCAGAGTGACCTCTCAACTCCATTTGAAATCTTTCAGCCACTGAATCTATTTCGTCTCATTTTGCATCCCCCTTTTGGTCAAGAAGATACTCTCAGTCCCATGATGCCGGGTCCACATTCATCCCCGGGAGTCATATTCTGCATTGCCAGGGAGATTTACAACCCTGGGAGTCGGGTCCCATGTAGCGGGGAGGGCAGAGAGTTCACCTGTCGAGATGGCTCAGTCAGAGAGAGAGAGGGCCACATCTGAGCAACAAAGAGGCACTCAGGAGAAGACTCTTAGGCACCATTACATGCAAGTTTAGACTCTCCTTTGTGGTAATGAGCTTCATAAGGGCAAGTCCCATGCTCGAGGGCTCAGCACATCAAACCGCCAGTCTCAATGTTTGTGATAACATCAACACCAGTCCAGGTGAGGATGTCCAACACATCTGCACCTTCCCCCAGATTCTTGGGGCTGGGAAGGGGGAGGCTGTAAATATATTTTTTATTATCTGCCCAAATTACTCTGGGATGTGTCACTATTTCACTCCAGATTGGCACAGAATTTGATACATAGTAAGTGCTCGGTAAATATTAGTTAGCTCTTCTTAATATGATTTGCTGCCTACCCTTCAAGGTCTGGCTCAAATTCAGCTTTCTCACTCAAAACTTTCCTGATCCCCCCTCTTGGCTTCTCACTCTAGTTCCCAGCCCACCTTATACCTATCTCGAAGCGCTTACCCTCAACATGCTTTGAGTTATGGTTGTCCTCTTTTTCCTACTAGATTATAACCACCTTGGGGGCAAGAATTTTTATTGTGCAGAGGTTAATGGTATGGCCTTAGGCTGTTTCTCCCCTGGTTCAAATCCTGGCTCCATAGCTTCCTGGCTGAAACACTTTGGACAAATTATTTAAGCTCTTTAGTCTTGGTTTCCTTCCCCATCAAATAGAGATAATAACGGAACTCACTTCATGAGGTTGTTAGGAGCATCGAGTGACTAATCCATGCAAAGCACCAACCATACTGCTTTGTAAGTAATATGTGTTGGGTAAATGTTAGGTATTACTGTTATTATACATTTCCGTATCTTGTATACCTAGTGTAGAACTCTGAACACTAAATAAATATTTGGGGAATAAATGAGTCTTGGAGACTGAATCTGGCAGGAGCATTATAGGCAGAAAAGCCTTATGTGCTTTCATTTCTTTATGGAATCCCTCCACTTAAGGCTCCTCTGTGGCCAGGAATCAGCCTCAGCACTTCTTCATGTCTAGAAGAACTATGTAAATGAACAGGTGGCATGACCCCTGATCACCTCCCTGGCCCATCGCTCCTCATTCTTCACTAAGCCTGTGGGACCCCCCACCTGACCCCCATTTAACCAGCTTTCTTCTGCCGGGCCTTTGAATATGTTGCTGCCTTTCCCACACTCCCCTCACACCCCCGCACTTGGCCAGCTCCTACTCATCCTTAAGGTCTCAGTCTGGTCACCTCTTCCTCTGGGAAGCCTTCCGGAACCCCCTACGCTGTGTTGGGTGCCTCTCATCTTTCCCTTATGGCAACCCCAATGACTCCTGCTGGCTTACCTGTCTACACTCCTGGGAACTCTGTGTTGGCAGGACCTCGTGTGCCTAATTCACCACAGTACCACCAGTACCTGACATCATGCCTGGATGAACAAATAAAAGACGCTCAGGAAAGACTTCCCTATCCCTTCCAGGCCCCTCACTCTGGGTGCCCTGCTCTGGTGGGGGTGCAGGAGGTGATGTTGTTCACAGTTCTGCTGTTTGGGGAGAACACGCGACAACAAGGAGACCAGCAGGAGATTAAAGTAAACCTGGAGATTATGGGCTAATTTATGATTATAAAATATTAGTGGAAGCATTGACCGGGGCACTGGTACTATATCCTCACATTACAGATGAGTCCGAGGCCCACCGAGTGCTCCAGGGCCCACAACTGGTCCTAGGTCTCTTGACACAAGTCAAGGGTCTCTTCCCTCTGCACTACCCTGTTTTTTTGATTTTTGTCTGGCTCCTATTATTTTCAAGAATACCCTGTACTTTATTTTCATCCATATAAAAACATTAAGGTGGAAGTGAGAGTTACTCAGTAAGCTGGGGAAGAGTGGGCATCTACCCACTTGGGATGATCTGGTTCCCAAGGCCCCCTAGTACATAGAATTTCACCATCAGAGAATCATTCTCCCACTCCCCACCCTCCTCACTGCTCTTTCTTCTGCCGTTTTGCACACCAGTACCTCTTAATGTATCTGGTGACATCTTTGGGCTCTTCAGTTATCCACACTAGAGTGAGAGTAAGAGCACACAATTGTTTTCTGAGAATGGGTGAGAGAGAGCTAAATGGAACAGTGGACTCCTGCATGGGAGCAGGGAGTGGCCAAGGGACAGGTAGAGATAAGTTCAAAGAAAATATTTGGAGTTCCAAAGACAACTATGTCCTACTTCACAACTGACTCATCACAGTACGGTGCCCCCACTTTGATCATGAGGAAAGACCAGTCCTTCAGTTGAGCACCTCCTGCTTCCAGATTTCCTAGTTGTCACCAGTTTTCTGGGGAGCTGTTAGATGGGGGAAAGCTCAGGGGCACCTCTGGGGTCTTATCCTAAGTTTGATCAGAATTATTGATGCTCTAGCACAAGGAGTTAAACATCCTTTGCATTTATGTATCCTTTTGCTTAAGAACTTTGGGGAGGAAGAAACCTCTATTTACCCAGGAAAGCTCCCCAAAGCCTCCAATAGCTGCATACTTGGCTTCTGTTTCCCAAGTCAGCTCTGGTAATCCTTTCTGATGTTTTCTGTCTTTCTTTCTTCTCATATAACCCACTACTGTGATTTTTCTGCCCATTCTGTCTGTAGAATATCCCTTCCCAAGTGCCAGGAGCACCGATGATCATGGATGCAAGAACTGTACCAAAACGGAGGTTAGGGCCTGATTCAGGGGATATGTAAATGCTGATGAAGGGGGCAAAGGGGTTGTAGAGCGCTGGGGTGGGGGTGAAGGTGGGGGGTGAAGGTGCACTCTAACATTAGCTCATACTCTCTGGCATTAGCATCTGGGATAAAAAGGTTTTCTTAGACTGTAGGCTGCCCTAGCTCCTTTCGAGGGCACTGGTGTAGTAGAATTCCCAGAGGCCTCAGTGGTGGACTGGCTCAGCCAGACCCATACACTCTGCCGTTGCTATATAAAGTGGGAGCAACCCTGAGCAGAACCTCCCATGGGAATTGCTATCCTGCTTTTCCCACCAGAGAATGTTTATACTGTGACTAAGGGGCCCCTCTGCCAGTGCAGATACTGGAGAACTCACTGGAATGGCTGCATCTAGGGAGCTCTCAGCCAAGATTGCTGCAGCCTTTGCAAGGAGCCTGGTTCAGTGGTCAGCACTGGTTTCTAGAGCTTCCAGCCCATCAGCATCCCACCCCCAGCCCTTGTATGTCTCGCCACGGGCTGAAGTGACCTGAAACTGGAACAAGAACATGAAGGTGATTTGTGTCTTCTCTACCTTCTACCCCTCCCAAATCCGGAAATAGGCTTCAATACCACAGCAGTGTAAAAGCTATAGTTAAAGTTCCACCGAGGCAGCTCACAACTCTGACACAGTTGGTTCCGGGCCCATTCCATCCACCTCCGTCTTCCTTTCTGCTGCTCCTTCAGCGCTAAGCTGGCATCCTATCTCCTTTGCTGCCAGGATGCTAAGGCCTTCAACTTGGACTCTGACCTTTCAGAGCCACCTACCTAGGTTGTCCTAACCCTAAAACTCTTTTACTGAAAAAGAATCCCTCCTTGTCCCTAATCTTGATTAAAAAAATCCACTGTCCATGGCAGCCTTCAGTCAGTACTTGGAAGGGAAACAACCAGGAGATAAGTCGAAATGAGGAATTTTATATAATTTCTAATAAGTTTAATATATTTATACTTCTGCAGTATCTATGTCTTAAAATACTAGAAACATGTAGTAGAGTGAATGGTGGTTCCTAATACCCTGAATCTGCCAATGGGATCTTATTTGGAAAAAGGGTCTTTGCAGATATGATTAAGTTAAGGGTCTCAAGACAAGATCATCCTGGATTGTCCAGGTGACCCTAAAACCAATGATAAGTGCCCTTATAACAGACAGAAGAGGAGAAGACACGGATGCAGAGGAGACAGACATGTGGCGATGGAAGCAGATTTTGGAGTTATGCAGCCATAAGCCAAGGAACACCTGGAGCCTCCAGAAGTTGGAGCGGCAAAGGACTTTCCCCTAGGGCCTTTCGAAGAACCATGGCCCTGCTGACACCTTGATTTCAGACTTCTGCCTCCAGAAGTGAGACATTTCTGTTGTTGTAAGCCATCAGTTTGTGGTAATTTGTTATGAAATCCCTAGGAAACTAACATACTTGCTTGTCTAAAGTAATAGATAATATTGCTGCTTCCTGGGTATAATTTGAGATGCATGTGGCAGGATGACAGAGTATCCAGAAAGAGCGAGCCCTGAATTGAGAGTCAAATGCCCTGAGTTCAAATCTCAACTGTGTTTTCTCTTTTACCAGAACGTGGCCTAGAATTATCAATTCCTCCAATCCTCAGCTTTCCCTTTTGTAAAGCTTCTGTATCTGCCTCACAGGGTTGGTGTAAAGATCAAAATGGAATACTGTATGGGTAAAGGCTTTGACTCTATAAATCTGCAGATACCTGGAAGAAGTTGTTGGATTCAGACAGTCGTGTTCTACCAACAACTAAGGTTACTAGTTGTATAAATTATAAAATTCTAAATAGTCTGCACCAGGCCTAGTGTTTGGTAGACCTTCAAGAAATAGTAGTTGTAATTACAATTATTATCACCACTACCCCGGTCTATGAGCAAAATCAGTACTATATTCAAATTAACCTGAGGGTCTCCTAACATTTGAAAACATTTAGACTTGTTCTTTGGAAAGACTCAACTTTTCCTGTTGGAGAGTGGCTGAGAGGAAGATACAAATCTCTAAGAAGCCCTAGGCCCTTACCATGGCAACCACTAGGAGGAACGGGAAGTCTAAAAGGCCAAAGGAGTGACAGCCTCTGGAATGCAGGTAGGAATTCTATTTCCTTGGAAGCCATGACAGATCCTGATTTAGTAATTCTTAGCAGGGGACTAAAAATATTCATTTTTACCACCATCCCACAAGATTCTGTGGACCACACTCTGACAAAAACTGCTACAAGCCAGCAAGAAAGCATGTTTTCAGGGACCATCTTTCTCTCTAGAGGAACACCCTCAAGTACTGTGTTTGGGCTGGAGGAAACCTCTTACCAGCTCCTAGAGCCTTCCAAGGATTTCTGAAATCTGTGGCTTAATTATTCCTTTGCTTGAAGGCCACTTAAAGGAGATATGGGGAAGATATAAAGAATTAAGCTTTGCCCCTGTTGACATTTATCAGTTGGTTCTAGCTGAGAGCTAGTGAAACCCAAGGACACTGTGTTTGGAGATTACAGCTGTACTAGGTAACTGAAGAGTAGAGATTGACAGAGGGAAGAGGAGCCACAGAGAAGGGGATGGCGTGACGTTAGGGACAAGCTTCATCCATAGTGCTTTACAATTTTCCCACTGCCCACCCAGAGGGAGATGGAAAGAGGACCCATTGTCCCCAGTGGTAGTGCCAAGTTGGAAAGCAAAGGAGTCACCAATTCATTTAATTTGTCTGTCAGATCCCTCAGGGCCGGCAGTGGGGCTTCCTGCGGCCATCAAGGTCAATTCGTGGACAATGCTTATCTACAGGACGCTGTAGAAAACAAAAAGAAATCTCATTTTCTCTCAAATTTAATTTTACCCTGTGCTCTGAGCGGTGATTCCATCAGGACTGGAGTGTAATAGCCCAGTTGGAATGGATCAGATGGGATTTTTCGATAGCTTCCAGAGCTCCCACGTGGCACACACATCCAGCCCTAGCTCTCTGCAGCACTCAGGCACTCCGATAGCAAAAGTGAGGATGATTCACTTTCTCTCCATGTCTAGCAACTGATCTTGTCATCCTTTTGCTTTAACATGTGGTCAGCAAGACCGAGGCACCAAAAATGGCTTACACATCCGAACTAAGATGTTTCTATTACAGGTTGCCAGAGGAAAGTGGGTAGTTTTAAATGTTTCTATCCACTGGAAGGCTGCTCACAGCCTTGTCCAGCAGCCAGACCAAGATGGTGTGCGCTAAAGGACTCATTGGCAAGCAGCCATGAACACAAGATACGCAGAAATATGAGAGAAGGAATGCGGAGGCTGAAATGTAAGGAAATGGCCAATGCATTTTATCCTACTGAGAACAATTTTCCCAGCTGTAGAGAGGTGGGGGTGAGAGAGGTGGGGACAGGGGGGTCTGGCCTGATTAAGTCCTCTGCATTCATGAGGCTGGGGTCAGAGGGGAGGATCTAGGCTACTGCAAGGGCTGGTGCCTGAAGGCCTGGCCAAACCCTAGAGTCAGCACTGAGAGACGAAAACTAACACCAAAGTCAAAAGGCCAAAGTTGAGATTTGGAAGCTAAGAATTTTAAGGGTTGGAAATAGGGTTAGAGGCCAACAGCCAGATTATTGCTAAAAATAGCCTTGGGTTCCTTCAAGCTCACCTTTACTGTTGGGTGGTCTTTAAAGAGCTAAAGCAGTCCAAATTCAATCATTAATAGCATAAGTGAATAGAAATACACATGATATATATAGAAAATAAAAACATTTTTAACAGCTCTATAGGCTGAACCTCAGATACATGTAAAGTGCTAGAGCCTCCCAGGTCTGATATGACCTCTGCCCAAAGGTCATTCCTCAGGCCCCCCTGACCGCACCTAGAGCTCTTCAGGACCTGAAGTCATCCTTGCTATGGTTGCTGAACTGCATGTCCAAGGCTAGGAACAAGGGTCTTTCAGCTAGAAGACTCTAGGGACTCCATAGCCCAAAAGATACAGGGAATCAAAGGTTACTTTGATGTTCCTGGCTTCTGAGGACAGATCTGAAGAGGAGCAAATCCCATGTAGCTTTGTAGGGAAAGGCCTTTTCTTCAGACTGCAGAAAAGAGGGTTTCTCATTCTATCCCCATAAACTGCAGGGTGGTAAAGCCTTTTAATAAAAACTTTTATCAGATTACAGTTTATTAAGGATGTATTCATCAGTAGCAAATCACAAGTTGAAAAAAGATTAGCAGGCATGGTTTTAGGTGCTGTATTTACTTCACTGCTAGTCCCAGAACAACCTTGTAAGGGTTCTGGACATGCTTTCTTCTTATACTCTCTCCCCTCCCCTCCCCTCCCCTCCTCTCATTTCTTCCTCTCTCCCTCTCTCTCTCTCTCTCTCTCTGTCTCTCTTTCTCTTCCCTCTCTCCATCCCTGCCTCTTTGTTTCTCATCTCTAACAGAGTGGAGAGTTTGGCCTCTGTTTCAAACATACCTCTTCAGGTGCTTAGGGAATCCCTTTCCTACCACAGTATTTAGCTTCACTGTTAGGCCTCCTTTTAATGAATAAAACACAACCTTTTATAGCTGTCAGGGCTATTTCACACTAGATTTACTTGTGCTCCTAACTCTAGCCGATAAGTCAGCTGAGCTCTGCTGGTAAAACAAAGTATCTGGATGGCTGGTGAGCAACAGGCTAGATTCTCACCAAAGACGAGGGTCAGGACAGGGCCCGGCCCTCTACCTGGTTTATTGGCACCCAGACAATGGTCATAGAGCTACTCTGGAGAGAAATAATGTTGAGGAGGAAATTAATTTCATTAATCTCTGGTGCATATGCTGGGAAAAAGTTAAAAAGAACGAATACCATCCCGGACTGGGAAGAATATGAGGAAACAGATATTCTCAAATGTTGATGGTAGAAGCTGCAATCTTTGTGCACTACGACCTGGAATTTCCTATTAACATAAACAAGGCACCATTCTGATCAGCAATCCCTCCCTGATGAGTTGAATAAATTATGACACATGCCTACTGTGGAATGTTATGCAGCAATTTAAAAATTTGTTGCATCTGTAGGTCTATAGGTTGAGGGGCAAATTATAAGATAATGTGTAGAGAATGATCCCATTTTACCAAATCAAACAAACGGGAAAACATGTATATTTGTATGAGGGAGTGGGCATGGCACAGTGTGTGTGAACATAGAGAAAACTGTGGAAAGATATGTGCACCAGACTGTGAACCTTGATTTTCTCAGTTGAGTGGTATTAGAGGGGTTAGAAGAATACTAACTCTTTTTTTATAAATCTCTACATTTTTGTGTATATTATGAGACGCAAATACTGCTTTTGGATGAAAAAAACTGAAATCATGTATAAGACTATTTAGAAAGAACACGAGACTATGGGTGGCCATTATCACCTGTCATTGCTCATAATAGCAGTATGTGATCTTTCACTAACACAGTTTTGCTGTAAAGGAGATGGGATAGGAAGAGGAAAATACCACCAAAGTGCACCACAAGATCTTGTAAGAAGGAATCTTAGCTCTGTGGAAGCTCCTCAGCTTGGATGTCCAAGGGAAGGGCCCTGTCACCAAACTCAAACAACACCCACGTAGAGTGGGCTGTTTAGTCAGTAGGTTCATGCAGCTTCATTGTCACCAGAGCTGCTCCACTTGATAGAAACTTTGTAAACAAAAGAAAAGCACCTTTGGCAAAGGTGCTTAACAAATCTGAAGATGGTGTGAATAGAGCCGGCTTCTGTCCTCACCAGTTCTCTGTCTTTCAAACCGAGAAACAGTGGGACATCCGGGCTCTTACCAGAGGATGGTTGAAATCAGCTTTGCTCTAACACAAACTCTTATTTCTACACTAGATTATCTTATTTCACTTAGTAAATAGGGTCTATATGGCTAGAGAAGGCTAAACAACAAAACTATCTGACACATAAACATGTTGTAACCATGAATGGAGGGCTGATATTTTACCATACCCAGCAAAGACTAAGTTATTCTTTATATTTGTAAGCACTAAATAGTTTACAAAAAGTTTTGGTGCTAAAAATTTAATAATATTGATGTTACCATCTATTAAATGTCTGTTTCAGACCAAGCACTGTGGACTTTATCTCATTTAGTCCTGAGAATGGTCTTATTGTGTCTATTTCAAAGATGACAAAAAATAAGATAGGAAATTTGTGACTTGCCCATCGCCACACAGATGGTACATGGCAAAGCTAGAATTCAAACCCACAGTATCTGGTTTCATGGACTCAGATTCAGAACTTCTGACACCAAATCAGAGCTTTCCCACTGTACCACGCTGACTCCCCATGTAAGCATGTGAAGACTCTGTCCCTCAAAGGAACAGATAGTTGTGGGCATAGTTTTTGGCCATACAGCTCCTTCTGGGGAAGGAACTCATACCATTACCCAAGCACCTGTCTTCATGCCTTTGCACAGGCTGTCCCCTCTATCTAGAATGTCCACCCCCTCTTTTCTGCTTTACAATGTGTTACTCACCTCAAGACTTGATTCAGCCTCCCAAATGGAACTAGACATATCTTTCATTTTGTATTCCTGTATTATAAAGTTAGCCCCTCCTGAAATATCGTTTTGTGTGTGTGTGTGTGTGTGTGTGAGTGTGGATAGCTCCATTTGTCTTCAAGAGTTTTGAGGACAGAATCATGTGTTATTTATTTCTGTCCCATAAAGTCCATCCCAGTGCCTGACACTGAAGCTGCTTAACACAAATTATGCACAAATGAATGAATAAATGAAATATGCATGCATGAATGAATGAAGAGCTACTACTCAGGATCCCTTTGAGAGTGTAACCAGAATTCTTCCATATGGGAGGATTTGACAGGGCCAAAACTCCATGGAAATCAGAAAATACAGATCCCCAGAGCAGATTCAAAGTTCTTGAGACTCGTCTCATGCCAGCCATGGGATATATGGTCCTAGGGTTCCAGATGAAGCACCTCAGGGACCTGCCCAGGGCCCTGGCTGGGCTGGAATGTCAGAGCCCTAGTAGGATGCTGCAATGCTGAGGTTGGAGCAATAGCAAAAGGCTGGGGAGAGTAGCTATATGGGTTTCTTCTCTTGTGTCCCCTGTACACTTGTGAACAAAATAATCCTAATCCCTTATGCAGCATCCTGCCTCTGGTCAGGGAAAGACAAAACCAGGACCATCACTGCTGGGAGTGGGTAGATTCAGCTCCGAGTCTCTGGGACTGTCGGAAGCACCTCAAGAGCAGGGGCTTCACTCTGCTGACCTCGCACGTTCAGGTGGGAAGGCACAGAGCGTGGCAGGGAGTTTCTGTGGGGGCCAAAACAGACATTTTAGTAGCCACTGCTTGGCATCTGATATGTGCCCAAAAATCTTTATTGAGTGAGTGCATGACTGAATAAATGAAGAAGTGGATAATGAGAAAATAAATAGAAATCAACTTTTATAGATCCAAAGCCTGCTCTTCTTAGAAACTTGCTCCTATTTCTCTTTATCAATACAAATGTTACACATCATGATTCCATGAACATCTACTTCAGCCCACTGGGCATGTAATTGTCATCTCTGGGGCTTTTTGTATTATTCATATTTTAAAGTGATTATGGACTGTCTCCTCAATTCAACCATATGCATTCTGCAGGCCATGACTTTATCTTATATTCTTTTTGTATTTCCACTATCCATAGCACACAGCTGAGGCATGTCTGGCACCCTTTGACTGCTTGGACCTCAAAATGCAAGAAAGGAAAGAAGTAAAGGTTAAAGGGTTGGAGGAATGGTGAGAAAGAAGGGAGAAATGAGACAAGATGTTTTTGCGGCAAAGAAAAAAAATGTTTTGTACAATCCAGCTCATACTAAAATTAAAATAGAAATGGCTTTCAAGATGGCATATGTAATTACAATTAATTAAATATTCTGTTACCTAAATTATTTAATTGCCAAAGCTTCCCACGGCCTCTGAGTCAATTTAATCACAAACTAGGAATGTGGTGATTAAAATAAAAATTTTAGCCATAAAAATTAGGGATATAGTGAATGGATGGCCTCTTAGCACATTCCGTATTATAAATGGAACTTTCAGACAGAAGAGGGAGGGACAGAGGCAGAGAGAAGAGAAAAGAGAGAAACAAATGCTCCAATTTGCTGGAATCTTTGCCTCAGAATGTGGATGGTGGGAAAAAGAAGAGGGAGGCAAACAGGCAAGGGCATCACAATTAATATACCATTGATGAGGAATATTTCTGGTTGCAACATGGGAAAGTGAAAAGGATATGGGCTTAAGAGTCAGACAAATTCCAGTTCAACCCAGCACTGGTTGTTACTAGTTAAGTGGACCTTCTTGATTTTGTTTTTCCTCATCCATAGAACTGGAATAATGATAATAATAACAATAATAACAATAATGATAGTGCCCCACTTGACACAGCAAATGGCCCTGGTAACTCAGTGAGTGTCGATTCTGTTTAAATCGGGGGCAGGGAGGAAGTTGGAGAGGAAGGCAGAGCTCTACTCCCCTGCGTTTCAATTCCCCTGAATGATTGTGTCTCTGTACAGGATGACGCTGATGCTGATGATACACCTGCTCCATTTGTCACAGCCTGTGTCTCCTTCCCTCCGTTTCATCCATCCAGCCGCCCAACATCCTTATCCCGCTCCCCCATCAGCCTTGCCCTTTGTCTCACCTGTGAGTCCCTTTGCCCTCATGCTGAGCCATCTGTTCTGCTGATGTGCCTTTATCTTCTTTCACTTTTTGTTTTCTGGGCTAAATGACTGTCTGTCTCTCCTGGGTAAGTGATTTATCTCAATAATGCAAGTGTGTGTAAAGAATGTATCACAGGAAATCCAAGTGTTCAAGCCTCCACCATCATAAGTCACAAGTGTAGCACTTGGGACATGGAAAGGGAAAACAATTTGCTTGTGCTCATGTCACTTTTTCATATTAGCAGTAGAAGACAGTCCCAACTTCCCTCTTCCCATCTGATGCCCTTTTTGTGTTATCCTACTGCTCTTTCAAGGCAAGTTACAATTTTGTGGGGTGCTACTTATGACCAACTTCTCCTCCTGCCCCAATCCCAAAAACCTGAAAAAGAAGTTGTTGTGGCTATTCTAGGTTGCCCTAGCCATCCTCATTCGCTCAATGCCCACTACTTACCACTGCCCTCCACCCAGCCCTTCCACTGCTCCTTTTTGTGCTGGTGAAGCTGGCCATGGGTTCCCTAGCCAGTTAACAAGACATGTTCTTGGAAAAGAAGAGTTCTGCTCCATCCTCACGTATACCCTGAAGTTAAAGATATGTGAGAGGCGCATCGTGCAAGAAGCCGATCTTAGCACTCAGTGGGTCTGACTCAGATGTCAGCCCTGACTTGGAAGCCATGATTAAATGTGGACATATCTGTAATTTGTTCTAGTTTGAACAACCTGACCATTTTCATTTTGAATATGCTCATCAATATGTGGGTAAACTGAAGGGTCTCTAGTATTTCCCTTTAAACTTTGTTCCAGGGTCTCAGAAGATCTCTAGCAGTTTAGAAATTTTCTAGTCAGGATTTGTCCTGGTTTTAACTTTTGCTTGCAACATCAGTCAGATAATTCCAATATTCAGCAAGAGTGAGTTTTCTTATCATGACTCCATATCTACATTTGTAGAACACGTTTCATCAAGTACTTGGCAAGAGATATGGAGTGGCAAAGAGGTAAGTCTCTTGTATTGGATTGATTTGAGAAGTTTTAATAAAATCTCCCCCAAATCCAATTGCACTGATACAGATGGAATTGGGAATGTGTGTGCTTCAGACTGAATTAACCCTATATGGACTGAATAGTTACAGTAACCATCCATTGGCTTTACTCCTATATGATGCTGCCCTCCACTCCAGCTGCAGAAAACTTTCAATCAAACAATATATCATATTCATCTCAGATAGTACAGTCCATAGAGGCCAATAGATTACTGAGAAGAGAGTTAGCATTATCCACATTTGGATTCCTGAGTGTTTATTTTAGAAACACAAAAAATCAATTCCAATCCAAGAGGATTTGTGTTTCCCACACAGAAATCATGCCTGCTCAGTTTTTGACACACTATTTATCACATGTTTACTGCCCCAGAGTCACCTATGTAAGCTATTCTGAGGCCATACCATGAGTGCCAGCCCCACCCCTCATTTCCTCTCTACCTAGGTCCCCACAGCTGAACCCACTGTTCCCTCCACCTGATGGATCACACTGTTCCAATTCCCAGGCCAATCTAGAGATGTGAAATACACCCAGAACTCTTGGGAGTAGCATGTGTTGCCTGGCTGAGCTGACATCTAGGTGCTCAAATGTTAACCATGGCCTCCTGTGATGCCAGAATCAGGATCTGCCATTTCCAGGATAGTCACCTGGATATAATAATGGTGATAAATATTAGTAACACTTAAAGGGTGCTTGCTGTGTTCTAGGCAGTGTTCTAAGCACTTTATACATATAAGCACTTTATACATTCTAAGCACTTTATACATACAAGCACATTATGCTCCCCACTAACATCTGAGTCATAATCCATCCCTGAGAGCCCTTTGCCCTCTTTCTCATGCCCCAGATCCCACGACTGGACTATCCCTTTGATTCTTTGCTGACTACCCAATTCTCCTGTTTTCCCTCCTCCTTTTCTAGGATAAAGATTTGTCCCTGAATCCCAATCCAAGGGCCATAGCAAGGATTCCCAGATAATGACTGTATTGTTTTCTGCCTGATTTCCACAACCCATCTGTGAGGAGTTTTGCTGGAGCCCTCTCCCTTCCCTTAGAATCCCGATGCTCTCTGCTGTGTCTCTTGACTGAGTTGGCCACTCTGTTTGGACACTGAGCTTCACCAGCTCTGACAAATCCATGCTTGGTAGTTGTAGGTCTCAAGCCAGGAATATACATCATGCCTCAGGCAAGAGTCTTCAAAAAAATAATCCCAAGGTGGTAAGGCCGTTCAACAGTGAGTCCCTTCTGGTGACTCCATAACTAACATACATTGGGTATGATTTTAAACCAGCCTAATTTATACCAATAACAAAGAGAGTAGTGGTGTGATTCCATCATGGAATCATGGATTTTACAGATTCAAAAAGAATAGACTTAGTCCATATGAATAAGATGTTTAAAACACTAAGTTGTAATGAGAGATGTCTGAGACATTCAAGACAGCACTCTGGACTTGTCTTTTGTTTATTTTTGTTGTTCTCCTGCATCCTGAGTTCTAATGGACCCTGATAAATAGCAGGCTGGAATATGATTACAGAGCAGACTGTTATTACATGGCATGGTTGTCATCTGTGCAGCCATTACTGCCAACATCCAGGGATCCGTAGTAATGAAGGCAGAGATAACATGGATAATTAAAACTTAAAGGAAATCCAATATAATTTTTAAATTATTTAGTTTCTCCACACCAGATCTTTTCCTCTAAGTCACAAATGTGTAGAATACATTAAGCTGTCCCTCTTCTTTCTACTCATACCCACCTTGTAGTGGAGGCAGATAGGACAGATTTATAAAATCATCAAAAGACAGAGAGTGGCAAAAGGGAAAGAAAATGAGAAGCCCTAGATAATCCACAGCCCAATTAATCATGCCTGGGTGACAAAGAACCAGTGGTAATACATTTATATTTTCATGATAGGTTCATCTTCTGGGGCCAGCATAATCCAGGTATCAGGTAATCAGTGCCTAGATAATTAAGTGTTGGGTGAACTACTGTGTGGCTCAAGAAGAAATCTTCCACTAGGGGGGAAATGTCAAATCTAATGTTGTCTGGACTCCTTTTCATTGTCTCAGCTGTGTCTTTGGATTAGATCTCTTTGCTCAGGCTTCTTATCTGTACATGTGGCCTCAAGTTTGCCATTAGACTCTGCTCTGTGGAGAACGAGATGCTGACTATAATGAGGGGGAAATGAGCATCATTACCCAGGGGAGAAAAGCTCCCTCTCTCACCTTTCCTCCACCTCCAGGGAACCTTAGAAGGGGCTCAAGGATTTTCAGGGTTCCTCCATGACTTGTCAGGATGCTTATGAGCACCTAATTGCTCCTCTCTGCAGAAGCACAGCTCATGCAGTTGGGTTCTTGTGAGTCAGGCTCATGTGGAGCACAGAGTGCAGACCTTCTAGTGATGTTAAACCCCAGCATCTAAGATCCCAGTGTTCAATTCTTCTTGGGGTGACAAAAACCAACTTCCTCTTATGCAAAGTCCTGCTGGAAGAGGTGCCTCACAATCTGCTCCTGTTCAATTGAACAGGAGAATGAATTACGTAAGGTCTCTCAGTCATTAACAATTACCCAGTGATATTCCTGGGCAGGTCACAAGGTCCCCCTCCTCAGTGACATTCAGAGGCTAACAAACCTCCTTCCCGGGGAAAGTGCAGGCTCCCTCTCATTCATGTGTTAGGACCCCAAAACCATTTGGACTAAGTCTCCTTCAGATGGCTTCACACAGAATAGGCTCTTGTGCATTTGGCCTCAGGCTAGGTCTTAGCATAAAAGCACCAACAAGCAAACCACTGCCCTTTGTCTTCAGCACTAGGGCTAGGAGAAGAGGCAAAAGGGGACCTCGAATCCAGTTGGTTACAGGTCAAAAGGGTCCACTCACCAGAATATTGGGGGAAGGGAATGTTAGGGCACCAAAGCCCTCCAGTTGAGTTTAGAGTGTCACCAAATTCCCTTTTACAATTTAGCAGATTCTCCTGTTGGTGGGTTGAATTTTGTTCTCCAAAAAGATATGTTGAAGTCATAACCCCTAGTACCTCAGAACATGACCTTACTTGGAAACAGGATCTTTGTAGATGGAATTAGTTAAGATGAAGTCAAACTGGGTTAGCATGGGCCCCAATACAATATGATTGGTGTCGTTATTAGAACAGGAAAATTTGGACACAGACATGGAGAAAAACAAGAACAAAGAAGGCCATATGAAGACAGAAGCAGTTATCAGAGTGATGTGTCTAAAAGCCAAGGAATGATAAGCATTTCCAAGAAATACCAGAAGCTAGAAGATGCAAGGAAGAATTCTCGCCTATGGATTTCAGAGGGAGAATGGCCCTTTCCATACCTTGATTTTGGATGACAAGCCTTCAGAATGGTGAGACAATAAATTTCTGTAGTTTTAAGCCATCTAGTTTGTGGTATTTTGTTATGGTAGCCCTAGGAAACTAAGGCATGCACCCTTCATAGAGTGGAAGACTCCAAGAAACACCTAGTCTCCAAGCCCATCTTCCAACAAATCACCCACACCTAGGGCTAAATTATAGCAAAATCCCTGCCTGTTTTCATTTTAAATATATTTTCCAAAGAGAAGTATCAATTTTCTGTATTTTTCTGATCTTTTAGCTCTCACCCTTTCTTACAGGAATAGAGTTTTAGTAAATGGAACAATTTTATTCATGTTGCTCAGACCAAAATATCTTGGAGTCATTCTTGACTCCTGTCTTTCTTTCATACCCCACTTCTAATCTGTCAGTAAATTCTACCAACTTTACCTTCAGAATAAAAACAGAATCTGATCCTCTCTCCATCTACCTTCACTGCACACACCCCACTCCAAGCCACCAGTGTCTCTTACTTGGAAACTGATATTTCCACCCCTGCTGCTATATAGACTACTCTCTTTATAATAGACAGTGATTCTTTTAAGTCAGGTCATGTCACTGCTCTACCGAAAACACTCTGGAGGCTTTGCAGCTCACACCAAGTAAAGGACAAGGACGTCATAATGGCCCACATGCCTATTTGTCATCTGGTCCACAGCTGTGGTAGGTTGAATTATGTATTCCAACAAGCACATTATTAATCTTAATCCACATTCCTGTGGGTGTGAACCCTTTTAAAATAAGTCCTGAAGATGTCCTATTAGTCTGTTAGAGTGTGGCAAACCAAACCAGGGTGACTTTAATCTGGATTACTGGAGACCTTATAAAAGAACCCAGAAGTCACAGAACTGAGAAAGGAGAGGGCATCATCATGGAATGGGAGGCAAAGACAAAAAGCCAAGGAACCTCAAGGATTGCCAGCAGCCAGCACAAGAATGCTACAGGCTTTGGGGAGAAACCATTGCCTTGCTGAAGCCTTGAATTTGGACTTCCTCTAGTCTTGAAACCATGAGCCAATAAATTTTTGTTGTACAATCATTTTGTGGTATTTGTCAGCAGCTTGGGCAAACTAAGGTACCGGCTAACTTTCCAACCCCACCTCCAGGGTCTCCTATCCTATTCCACGTCAGATTCACTGACTTCCAAGTTCACTCCCACCTTGGAAATCGCTATACTTTCAGCCCAGAATGGTTTTCTCCTAGATATTCATAAACTACTCCACTTCATTTAGATTTTTGCACAAATGGCCCCTGTCAGCCAAACTTTCCATAACCATTTTATTTAACTCCCTAGTCTCTTTATCTTTCTTAATTTTCTCCATAATTTGGCAACCTTCCATGAGAATTAAGCCCATTGAGTTGCAAAGAACTTTTTCAGTTTACTTTACTGCTTTATCTTCTGTGGGTAGAACAGTGCCTAGTAGGTAGAGATACTCAATAACTATTTGTTGAATAATAAATAAATCAGTAAAATGAAGTTTCTTGAATAGTTGGAGGGTGATGTAAATAGCTGAGAACTTCCAGAGATGAATATCTTCTTTAAAGTGAGAGCCTGAACCCCTGTGTGTCTTAGATTCAGGTAAAGGTCTGGGGCCATTGAACAAGAGTGCCCCAGTCCTCAAACTTCCTTCTTCCCTTTTCTATAAATGGCCTGTGTGCACCAGCAAACACTGAGCATATCCTTCTGGAATTCTCATTGTGAACTGTGAGGCAATGAGCTCCTCAAGTATTTGGACAGCTGCCTGGGAGGGGGAGTTTCAGGGACTTGGTTGGTGAGCCAACTGCTGGCACCAAAACTTCCAGCACCAATGCCAGTCAGAGATTTTTGGCAGATGTTTAATTCAAAGCTTGCCTGTCCATCTAATTGAGAACTCTCATTCTAAAAGCTTAATTTACCCTGCTTCTTCAGAAGACTCTTATTAAGGGTCCATATTTAGTGGTTCTTCACTATATGGAAAGACCATGATCAGGTTTCTGCCCTTCTCTTTGGATCCTCTGGGCTTACAGGGAATCTCACATTACATGCATTTTCTCTCCTATGCAAGATAATGCTCTCACCCTTCCTTTAAAGATCTAGGACTAGATATTAATTTTTTCATCCTTTTCATTTGATCAACAGTATATTGTAATCAATGACACATATTCTCAAGAAGGATGATGAGGGATAAGATAACCATAAAACACCAGAAACAAAATAAAAGCTAACTGGCCTTCACAGAATTAAATATGTAATTCAGGGTCCTACCAGGTGTCGGTGCTTCACCTGAGATCATATAACTGGCTCATGGGGCAACAACCTACTTTGATGTAAAATCTGCACATCATACTGTTTTCTAGATTATATATGTCCTCTTTTTAATTATTGTGACATGGTTTTATTTATTGATACCTTATCTTGATAGCAAAAGAATTCAAAGTAGCTTACCAAAAGTCACATGAGAAAGCAAAACAAAATACACAGAACTAGGGGAAATTAGTCAAAGAAAAATGAAGGAGAAAAGATGCATCTGGAAGTGAGGTTAATACACAAAACTCACGCTTTGAGGTCTTATATACTAGCAAGTGGCCAACCACAAGTTTGACCAATTTGAAGACAGAGACACAATCAGTTTTATGGTTTGCATTGTCCATAAGACAAAAACATATGGGGTGTCCAGGAGAAGTAGTCAGATAGTGAGAACACTAAATAAATCCTCCTAAGGACACAATAATATAAGGATTAATATTCTCAACAGCATCCTTCATCAGTAACTGTGGAAAGGGTACGATGGGACCGAATGACCCACTTGGTAAGGAGTTTTAACCCCATGGATAGGAGATTGCTCAGCAGTGCAGTGACCCTCCTGTTTTAGTCTTCAACTAAGAGTAAAGTCTGACTGGCATAAAAAAATTACTTTGTACTAATGTAGCCCTTTGTTCATAAAGCTAGGTTACAAATGGCTTGCTCTAGGCCTCAGCACAATCCTTTGTATTGACAGAGGAAGGAGATGTGTTGGTAATTTATTGGCCAAGAAAGCCTCATAGCACAGGCTAAAGAAAGGTGCTGGACTCTATCACCACAGGAAGAAAATGGAATTTTTGTGCTCAATTCACTTCAATTCAGTTCAATAAACATTTATTGAGAACCTAATACATGCTAGGTGCTGGAAAGCTAATGCTCTGAAGATTAATAAAACCCTGTCCTTGCTATATCAGGTAGGTCATACTCAGAGGAGACAGAGGGTGGAGCCCATATTCCCAATCCAGTGCTGTAGCAACTACAAAGGATATTCTGGCACTAGAGTAGAGGGGCTGCTAATTCAGCCATGAAGGTTTAGAAACAGCAAACCAGAGAAGATCTCTGAACTGAGACTTAAAAAACACTGCTACTGTCTCACATCCCAATCCATAACAGGGAGCCAAAGTGCGTGAAAGTGAGGGGCAAAGGTGGGCTCACCTGTGTGTAGAGTGGATGATGGAGGGAGATAGTGTTCCAAACCTAGGAAACAGCACATGTAAAATCAAGAAAGCACGAACCTGGCAACGTGGTATTACTAAAAGTTCAGATTAGAGGCAAGGAGACACTGTAGAGTCATTTGGAGAAGCATCCAGAGGCCAAGTCATGAAAGGAGCTTGGACTTTTTCTGTAAGCAATGAGGAGTCACTGAAGTGGTTTAAGCTGGGGACTGATGTGGCCATATTTGCATTCTGTCTTACTCTTGAAGTGCTCTGGAGGAAGGATTGGAGTTGGCAGCCAGTGTGGGGTGGGGGAAAGGATGTTACAATGGCCTATAGAAAGGAGGGGGGCTGGAAATAGGTCAATAACAATTGGAAAGCAGGGAAAAGACTGGTTTTGAGAAGTACTAGAGGAAATATGAACAAAACTTTGTAGTCTATTGGGTGACAGGTGAGGGAAAGGAGTCTAGGATGATTCTCCTGTTTGTGATGGGTGATGATATACCACCACAACCCAGAATGAGAAGCAGTGCACATTCCTCAACCATCTGTCATCTGTAAATGAGTCCTCTTTTTAGATAGACACTGACCCTTCATGCCCAATTCCATAATCATTCTTGACATCCTGGAGTTCCTCTAAGTTGTGATAGGAATTACCTCCCACTATGTCGGTAGTTAGAAAGCAGCAGTGCTATTGAGTGGAAAGTGTTTGGAGGTAGGAACCAGGAGTTCTTGGCTTCTCCTAAGCTATCACTAAGTAACAGTGATATTAGCACAGAAAAGTCACCAACTCTCTGTGCCTCAGTTTTCTCATATGTACAATGGAGGTTTGGCAAAGCCCACCTCACCAATCTCACAGAGTCAATGTGAGACAATATGCTACTGGATAATGCTTTTAAAATATATGTTCTCTATAAAGGTAAGATATTATTGTTAATGCAGGAGAAGAAAAAACAAAACAAAAAGGGTGGTAAAAGAAGGTTCTAGAAAAGTAAGGGCAGTTATGCAGAACCCAGAGAACTTTCTAATCATTTCCCTCCTTCTCATTTTCTTTTCAGTAGGCAATGAAAAATACTTAGAAATATGACCACAGAAGTGCTGCCAAATTCAATACTCATAATATCTATTCAATATTCAGCAATACACATGCAGTATTGCAGATGGTTGTGGGATGTGATGGTCTCTTTCCAATCGCTCCAAAAGGGAAAACAAAATGTTATAAGACAACAGCCAGTCATTTGATGCATCCTGATTGTTTAAGTGATATAAGAGTCAGCAACCATGTGCAAATTAAAACAAAATTATGCACACAGACCACCCAGGATTAAGTAACATTTCGCAGATGCATGCTAAATTACTAAACATCCTTTGAAAATGAATTATGATCATGATTTGCTATTTTCTCAAGACTATTATTACTAAAAAGTGAAAATACAGAGTTATGCATGGCCTAGTGTGTTAATAGTATGCACATTATGAAAGATTGTTACCGTAAATAGGGAGGTGTGTTAGTTGCTAACATGCAGTCGTGTTACCCCACAGGGTCAGTAAACAATTAATGTAAAAGTGCACCAACAGATACATTGTCCAACAACATGTGATTCATCCCTTGGCTGTTTAGCCTTTTGAGGTAGCTGGTCACAGTCTACTGCAGATATAATCCGTGCCACCTCATCAGTTGTGGGCACGTTTCTCTGTCCTTGGGGTGATTTGTGTCACGGCTGTGGATAGATGGGTTAAGAACATAGTGGTGTTGGACTCAGTGGTCCAACTCATGGAGAAGAAGAAAGACTGAGCTGTGTGAAGGACATACATTATACAGTGGACCAATGGCTGATTCCTCATTGTCACTGCTCCTCTCCACCCCTCACACAATTCCACAAAACTGCACAACTGTAAGGGAGAGGGAGAAGTGACCCTAGTGGTAATGTCCTAGATTCATTCTGACTTGTGGCTTTGAGATCTGTCTTCTTTTCTATGCAAACCTCCATGCAAGACCATTGCCTGTCATCTCAGGCACACAGTTAACGCTCAATGCACTTTGATGAATAATGGACATCTTAAAACAAGTAGAATTACTCATAGTCAAAATCTAGAATATAGGTTACCAGGGGACAGAGTGGGGATAGGGAATGGGAAGTTAAGGCTTAAAATATACAGAGTTTCATATGGAATGATGGGAATGTGTTGGAAATGGATGGTGGTGATGGTAGCAAAACATTGTGAATGCAATTGACAGCACTGAAATATATATCTGAATATGAGTAAAAGGTGAAATGTTAGATTGAATATATGGTAAAGAATGAAAATTTTTAAAAAGATCCATTAAACTGCACTACACAAGAGTAAACCCTAAGTTAAACCATGGACTTCACACAATATTACAATCACGAAACTGTGCTATCATCAATTGTAACAAGTGTTCCACACCAATGCAATGTGTTGAGTTGGGGTGCTGTATGGGAATCCTGTATTGTATGTATGATTGTTCTGTAAACCCACAACTTCTCTAATGAGGGGGTGGGGGAGGATCCAAGTAGAATCCATGCTCTGGCATCAAATGCCCTTGCACATTAGGAATCCAAGCCTCCACTGAGTAAGTCCTACTTTCTGTATCAGAAGCCCTATATGCTTACATAGGAGGAGAGAGCAGGTGAAACCTGTCCTTTCTCTCACTTCATGTTTATGAATAAACTCTCATTCTTTACATGGTTTAGACTTTTTTTTTCCTTCTTTCAATGACTTAGGAATGAACCAGTCAACAGTGAAGTGAACAAATTAGCAAGTACTTATTGAGTGCTAACTGGGTGTAGAGTTCTGTGTTAAGTACAATAGAAAGATTTTTTTTTAATTACATTTCCAGCTGAGAAGATTAAAAAGATACAGATGAATAATAATATAATGGCATAACATATGTTTTAATTTATCACAAAATACATGTATAATTTCTACTGTTTACTTCCAAAACTATTTTAATCAACATGCAATAAAACATATATGCACAAAACAATGAAATAAAAACTACAGGTGAAGACCAAGAAAAGGAAGCAGAAAGATAATTATGCTCCAGATTTGGGAAAGTAGGGTTGTTGCCTCCAGCATGAAGGCAGACTTTAGGATTCCCAGCAGACAAGGCAAAAAAAAAAATGAAAGGGAGCATCATGAGGTCTAGAACCACTGTGATCACTTAAAAGGAAGTATCCTCTTCTGCCCAAAGAAGCATTTTCCTGATGTTAAATTCTAGGAGAAATTTATGACACGGATCATTGTATCAGGAACATTGAGCAACATCAACGACAATATCTTCCACAGTAGTTTTTAGAGAAAATGTGGAAATGTTCTTCATCTGGCTAACTCTTAAAACGGCCTTCCATAAAACTTATGGGCATGATAGTCAACATGACTCAGTGAAGATATTTCTGCAGGGAATGAAATTAATATGGTCCAGGAATACAGCTTTCTGAAAAACCCAGCAAGAGTCAGAAAAAGAATTTGATAAACATTAAGCAATAAATGATTGGCATATAGTTTTATCTTATTTTTAACAGTTGTTGTTTATCTTAATTAAGCTTTTGGATGGGACTAAAGAGCAGTCACTTCAGTACTGAGTTCTGGCAAATACTAGAATGTTGAATGAAGAGAGAGATTCATAAGCTTTAAGCATCAGACCTGCAGAGAGGACAAAACTGATATTTTGCTGTGAAAGTTAAGAAACCTGACAATTATCCTTAGCTAAACAAAGGGCCACAGGAAGTGCTGTGGCTGGGGTGAAATTTTTCCTCAAATGCCGTATTCTGGTTAGTCCTCAAAGTTCTGTAGGCCATGGAGGAAGTCACTTTGACCCGGGACATTTTAATGGAAGAGGTTATCCACTGACCCCACATTAACAAAATGTCTATGTGCCATGGCAAGGAGGTAAGGTCTTGATATTGTTTTAAAATGTGAACGTGTTTGAGAGCAGGGAGGAAAAATGAAGATCTTCCAGGGGAGGACAATTCCATGATCAAAGACTCTACACTATTCTCCCCTCCTCCCTCATAACTCAGCTCCCTACAAACTTCCCACCCTATGGCCACTAAAGGGTCTCCCATCCAGCTCAGGTATCTCTTCTATTGTTAAAGTCACTCAGGACATAAGACCAGCTTTGCCTCTGGATTCGACTGCAATGAATGGGTCAGTTTCTACTAGAAGCTAACCATATAAATAGCGCTGGCTCTATGTGTGGGCAGAAACCAAGCGGCCTAGATGCATCAGCAGGTGGGGGAGCAGGGCCAGAGCCAGGTGGAATCCCAACTGAAAATGACTTTTCCAATGGCCCATCACGGAGCTTCCAGCTCCACCATCAGACATTCAATCTTTGGGCTTCCCATCTTTAAAAGTTTGCTGTGAAAACAACTAGCAGAGAGAGTAGAATATTCTTCTTCTACCAATTATTTTTAGACCAGAGGCCCATAGACATCATCTGGTCTGGAGGTTATGAACTGGTTGCCTGCAGGCCAAATTAGGCCAGCAGATATGTTTGCCTGGATGCAAGAGTGGTTTGAAATAAGAAATTTTCACATAAAATTCAAATTTCTGTATTTTCTTTAAAAATGAGAAGTCCCAGCAACACTGGCCACACATACCTTGTGGCAGCAGTCAGCTGGAGTGGTCTAGCCCCTAACCCTTAGTCAGAGCAGGCTTTCCCCAGCCTGCCCCAAACCCACCATTCGCTGGCACCCTCCACCAAGCCTGCTTCTCTCCTGTGCATGACCTGCCCAGTGCTGAGGTTATTCTGAGTTTTTAATCCTTCATGCTCCAGACCCCTCATTTTATGTCCCAAAGAGGGGAAGGGACTTGACCAAGGTCACACACCTGGTTAGTGGCTGAGCCGGGAGCCGACCCCACCTTCCCAGGCTCCCAGTCGCCCATCACAGATCTAAGCCCTTGGCAGGCAGGATGGGTCTGGGGTACGTGGGGCCCAGAACAGGGGAGAGGAGGTTGGAAAGCAACAATGACAAGCTTCACAAGGTTCACATTATTTTGCCCCAGGCTGGCTCTGCCCGCAATAATATTTACAGCATCCTTTAGAAAAAATCAATTTGTTTAAAACAGCAACTGATTTCGTCCTGGGTGAAAACATTTGGCATATGCAAAGAAAAAGAAAGGAACATGTTGTTTCCTTTAAAGCTCTTCCTAACCTAAGAACAAGTAGAACAGATCACCTCACACAAAAAAATCATTCAAGTGTATTTCAGGCAGGGGATGGGCAGATTTAAAATTTAGGAAAGTGGAGTTTTATTTAATTCTTTAAGAATTCTTTCAGCCACATAATGTCTTTCTTTATTACAATGTTCCAAAATACCCTTGTCACTATTTTGTGCTTAAAAAAAAGTTTGTGGTCTCAAGCTCTCTTTTCGGAGAAAGAAGCAAAGGGAAAGGGAGGGGGGCGGAATCCGATGCAAATGGTTCTGCCTAGATGAAGAAATCACAGGCAGAACATTTCCAAGCTGCTAACACCAGGAGATAACAGGCAGTTTGTGAAATGCCAATTATGATGGTAACAATAATGAAAACCATCCTGACAGCAGTCCCCGCCGAGTATAGGAAAGCCCCGAGTCCTGCAGCCATGAGCTCCTTAAGTAAATACTCACAGAGTTCTCAGCAGTGAAGCTGTGTGATTCCAGGAGTGGGGTCAGGAATCAGAAGCCCCAAAGTAGCCCCCAAGCAAAGGTGCCCCCCATCCCTATCCCTTTGTCTCAACGCTAATCAGTGTGATTTCTTCTCTAAGGCAGAAGCCCTGGTTTTCCAGCCTCTTCCACTTTGAATCCCTTGTAAACCCCCTCCCCAAAAGCGCTCAGTGCAGATGGCCCAATTAATCAGCCTTTGCTCACCTTGTTCCCCTTTTAGAATGCCCTCTCCCTCCTTCACCTTGAGGCAAAATTCCAGTCATCCTTTAAATTCTCTTCTCTGTAGGCCTTCTCTAACCCAGACACCCTCCGCCAATCAGAATTCCGTTTTGCTTCCTCTCCTCCAGCTAGCAGTGCTTGTAATTCCTTCCTAGCATTTATTTTATTCCGCCCTGTTTTATAGCTTTCATTTAGCTGTCACCCTCCCTAACGAGATTGAGATTGTGAGTTCCTTGAGGGCAGCGACAATGCCTCAGCTCTCTTTCTACCCTCCAATCTGCAGAGATTTTTGTCTAGAGAAAGCACTCTATAAATGTTTAGTGAATATAGGACTTCACCTCAAAAATAAATAAATAAACAAAAATAAACAAATAGACTAAAAAAAAAAAAAATGAGCTGCTTTACTGGAATGGGAAGGAACTATGTTGTACCAGCCAGTTAATTCTGGGAACACAGCCTCAGGTTACTTACTCAATTAGCCTAACACAACTTAAAGGGGCATTCCACTCCCACCCCATCCTATCCCTCACTCCGCCATCCAACGGCAGCAAGGAGGCTGAGACTGTACAATCTTAGTTTTCAACATTTCAAATATTTTCCCTTTATTTCTCCATCTCTGAGAAGGGTGCATCCTTCTCTCTGCCAGCTCACTCCTTCTCAATCTGTCCACCCTTCCCCCTCACACCATCAGCTGCTCCTTCTGGCACTTGCCTGTTCAACTTTTCCTAACCAGTGACTCTCTCTCCGTCTATTGCAAACAAACTTAACCTTCTCCCATACTGAAAAGTCTTCCCCTTCCTTATTCCCATCTTTCTCCTCTTCACCACTAACAGAAATCTCCTGCCCACCCATGCCCAAGCCTGTTCTACCTTTAGTCTTTCCATCTCAGCAAGTGCATCACCATCTGTCCTGCTGCTTAACCTAAGCTCGGGAGTCAAACTTTGTTTCCCCCTCTCCTTCTCTGCCCAGCCCAGGGTTGTAGCTCCATCTCCAGAACACCTCTCCAACCTGCCCACTTCTCCCCCCAACAGCAACAAACACCCAGGTGAAAATCCCATCATCTCATATCTGAACTTATTCAATCACGTCCAAACTGGATCCCTGCTCCCACTCTTACCCCCATCACCTGAACTGCACACAGTAACCAGAAGGATTTTAAAACATGGTTACACCATGTTCCTCTCTGGCTGAAGGCCCTCCCACAGCTTCCCACCACGCTTGGAGGCACTCTGCTCCTCCTGCTCACTCATGTGTTTACTTTTCCTTTACTGACCCCAGCAGTTGACCATCTCAGGGCCTCTTGCTTGCTGTTCCCTCTGCCCCCAAAACTCTTTCCTAAACTTTCCTTCTGGCAGGCTCCTTCTCTTCCTTTAGGTCTCAAGCTATCACTTCAGAGAAGTATGCTCGAGCCCCCTCTTTAAAGGAATTCCTTCCCCCTCTTACTTTTAAGTCACTCCACTCTGCTTAATTCCTTCTGAGTGCTTCCCATTCTTGGAAATTATGATGTCACTGTACTGTTTACTGATGCATTGTCCGTCCCCTCACCATGAAGCTGGAAACTCCATGAAGAAAGACATGGTTTTTCTTATTTGCTGATGGAGCCATGGCTCTTAGCATAGAACCCGGCATGTAGAATGAGCTCAGTATAAGAATGGCTGCCCAGAAGTGTGTTTTACACCCACAGGTTTCACTTCTCCACAACCCAGCCCTCAATTCCTCCTCCCACCTCTCTGCCGAAGCTGCCCCTGGCTGGCAATGCAATGACCTTCTTGCCATCCTCACCCCCTTGATACCTCCATGGCACTTCATTCATTCACAGCACTGCCTTTCCACCCTTACTGCCCATCTCCATACACATGTGTTCTAGAAACTGCTCTACTCATAGAAATGCACATTCATCCCTAGCAATCTCCTTCCTGTCCTCCCTATCTTTCCAAATGCTGTTTTCTCCTTCTGGAAGATGTTTCCCACTTTTTTTTAAGCTGGTAAAATATTACCATTTCCATGTTAACATGTGTTAAGATTATAAAGGATTAATATTAAAAACAGAGCAAAACATGTAGACAAGTAGAAATCCTTTAAAAATGGTGTTTCTCAAACTGGGATCAATAGAACCCTTGGAGATCTTTAAAATTTTGTGCTTTCATTTTGGTGTCAAACACAAAAAATACTTAAGCAAAGCATAATCTGGACTATGGTGTTAGCCACCTCATAAGTGACTACTTTGATGTGACTACAATGTCCATATTTGCATAAATGTTTATGATAACCTTGGCAACAAGTAAGGCCAGCTTAATTGGCACAGGCTAATGAGAGACTAACCATGGGGAGGGACAACACAGAAACTGGTGTGTGCTCTCCAAGGGGAAGCCCAGTGGCATCAGGACCCTGGAGAAACAAAGATGTCTAAGAAAAGTGAGGCACAGGCTGGTGGCTGTCCTCCTACCTGCAGCCCTGCTCAGGTCACAGAATTGAGACGCTGCCAAGTGTCAGAGCAGAGAGGGCAGGCACCATGGACAGGGCATCAGGGCTCTTTCCTCTGCCTGGAGAGGGAGCACTGGGACCAGCCCAGGGCTGACTGACAGGAAACGAGCAGCCAGTGCTGGAGCCCAGCTGGGGGTGGAGAGAAACAGCAGGTGCAGGCAGGGCCACCTCGTTACCACCCCGCCCTCACCCCATTACTCTCCCATCCCCCATCTTATTACTCCCCTCCCTTGACTAGTTACAACCCTCCTCACCTTGTTCCTGCTCCACTACCTTTCTTCATTACTCCCACCCTCCTCCTCTTGACTGCCTCTCCTCACATCATTACCCTCCCACCCACACTTCATTACCCCCCACTTCATTACTACCCCTCCCACACTTCATTACCCCCACTTCATTACTACTCCCTCCCACACTTCATTACTGCCCCGCACTGCCTCAAGTCCACAATCCCTGCCTCCTTTTACTGGTCCTGCCTCATCACGAGCCCTTCCACTACCACCTCAGTAACCCCTGGTTCAGCAACACACAAAGAGGAGGGGGAGGCTTCTAGAATCATGAGATGAGGCTGTTGGAAATTAGCCAGGCTTTTTCTCATCACCTTGGAGCTCGGAGGGGAAGGCGATGAGAAATGTGAACATTCACATCTAGAGAGGAACATAGAGACTTTTTGCCTTGAGCCAAATAAGTAAATGATTAAATTAGTGAAAGAATGAACAAACAATCTAACTAAGGGGAAATTTCAGGTACAGCAGAGATTTTAAAAGATTAATATAAAAATATTGTTAACAGCTATATATTAATGCAATTTAAAAAATGAAAAAAACAGATAAAATGGGTACATTTTTAAAATTAATAAAATGTATTTATTACAGATATTGAAAAGGTATTTGAGGGTCTCCTTCTAAAGAACCCTAAGTCTGATCATTTATGCAATACATTCTGATAAGTGTTCAAGGAAGATATAGTTCTTCCATTATATAAGTTGTTCCAGAAAACAGAAAAAGAAAGCTGTCCAACTCATGTCATGAGGCTAATATTACAATGAATAGAAAACTGGTTAATGATGGGCAAGAACAAAAATTATAGGTTCATTTAACTTATGCATATAGAAAACAAAATTCTAGATAAGCTATTAGCTAACTGCATACAACAGTGAATTGAAACAATTAAAAGATTATAATCAAGGATGCTTTATCCCAGGAAAAAAAGGTTACTTTAGCATCAAAAGTCAATTGTGAATTACTATATTCATGGGTGAAAGAAGTAGTATTACACTACTATCTTAATATATTCAGAAAAAGCATTTCATGAAATACAAACCTATATATGATTTGAAAATAACCTTCAACAAACTAAGAATAGAACTTTCTTAACTTGAGAAAGGCTATATACTAAAAACCTAGAGAAAACATATTTAAGCTGATAGATAAAAATACATGAGAATATATGTGGCACTTTGAGTTGGAAAAACACTTCTTAAACAATAATTAAAGAGCACAAACAACCTAAAAAATTAATAGATTCAACTACATAAAAATTAAAGATTTCTATTCAATGGTGGCCACAACAGGCAGAATTAACAGTTGGGTCACAAACTTGGAGATGATATTTTAATGTATAAAATTAAAAAGGAATTAATATCTGTATTTTAAAAGAACCCCTGCAAACAAGGAAGGAAGGAATTCCAGTAGAAAAGTGGTCAAAAGTGATGGATAGAAAATTCAGAAGGAGAAAGCAAATTGGCTCTCAAGTATTTGAAGAGATGATCAACCTTGCTATTAATTGGAAAATTCCAACAAAAATAATGATGTGATACTTCACAACTATCAAGTCACAAAAAATTTAAAGTCAGACAGAATCAAGGGTTGGCAAGGAAGTGAGAAAAAGAGGAAACTAATGTTCCAGTTTACACTGCTATTGAAAGTTTAAACTGTTACGGCTACCTCGGAAAACAATCTTACTGAAATTATCTCCATTCAGATATTTTATAACCACAAGGTCCACTCCTGGAGACGGATTCTGGGGAAACCTTCACACAAATCATGTGTATATTCACCGCAGCTTTATTTGTGTCAGCTGGAAACTGGAGGCAATCTAGGTGTTCCTCCTAGGAAATTAGATAATTATAGCATAGCCTACGCATAGCATGACATTGCATGCACAGTTAGAAGCAATATTTAGATGTTCAGTTGGCAACATGGATAGCTCCTAAAAACATGGCAATAAATGAAAAAGGTAAGAAATAGAAGGAAGTACACTGCTCAATATCATTTGTGTAAATTAAAACCAAACCAGAAAACAACACTATTTATCTACAAATGAACAAACAAAAACCCTGCTACATATCCAAGAACATATATCACACACATTCAAGTGGGTGGTTAGGGGGATGGAAGGGGATTGGGAAGGCAAGGGAGAATGTAGGAGAAAAATAAAATGGAATAAAATGAGAGGTACCTCATACTGACAACTTATGACAGTTTGCCATGATTTAACGGATGCAATTAACTCAACACTTTGTATCTTGAGTTTAAAGGAAAAAAGACAAATGATGAAAATATTGAGTTATTATGTAACATATACGATAGCTCAAAGTAAGAAAAAAAAAATGACACTGTATTACTCTATAGCAAAACGTGCTATTCACTTTGCAAGCAGAGAATTATTCCGAGCAAAACAACAGCATATTAGATTGAGTTGATGTTACTAATTGAATGTGGTTTTTTTAGTTCTGATTTCATTTATGAATTTACTTTTGTTTTATAATTATATAAGATTTCCAAGCATAAGGAATATATGCCTGGTTTTATGTTTGTGTAAATCTAAGGAACATTACAATAAAAATAATTTAACATTAGGTGTCCTTGAGAATATTTTTCTCTAAAAGAGATCCATTCTTTACTCCGGTGTGTGAATCATGGCTTGAGGCATGTACCTCTTCCCCACCCCAGGAGATTTAGTGTTATCTTAAAGTACAACAGTTTGATGCCCCAACATCTAGTTAATCCTTTTGTTCCTTCCCTGTTTTAGAAATTTTCTGTGAATTCCCCCAAATCCTTCTTGCTTATTGCCTTTTCTGGCCCTGGGGCACCCGACTCCCCTTTAGTGTGTACCTGTGAAAAAATTTTTTAAAGTGGTATTTTTCAAGAGCAAGATGCTAGTTTTACTTCAGAAAATCCTAGATGTTTAGCAAGCATCGAAAAAAGCTAATTGTCATACATAACAAGGAATGCGTGAATGCAGAAAAGGTAAACCCCATACTACCTTGGAGAGACGGGGATTCTATGGTCTATGTAAACGAGGTCAGAATGTTGCCCCTTTGATACCAACTTGGAGGTCACAGTGTCCTCTGCCATTGACAACATGATTTCCAGGTTACTGTAACAAGGACCATAACATGCTGTATGTATCCCTTTGTCCGATGAAGGTGGACTTTTCACTGTTCCACATTTAGTGCCTCTAAGTTCTCGCCTCTTCTGGAAGCACTGCCTCCTTGCTTCTCACTGCAGCCTCCAACTGGCAAACTCTTCTAAGATTTATCTCACTGTCCCTCTTCCACCATTTCCAACAGACTATTCCTGCTCTCACCAAGCCGAGGTGGTCGTTCCTCTGACTCCATGCCTCCAGGCTGAGCTAGGGATTGATTTAGAGGTCTGGTGCATTGCGACTGTGTCTCTCATAAGCCTCTGCAGGGCAGGGGTGACGGCTTGTCCGTTGTGCCTACACACAGCAAAGTACCCAATGGGTGGCATGATCCCCACAAATGTTCCGTGAAGTAAATCAAAAGCACCACTTAGTTTCTTCTAAACCCTCCCTGTTATATCTCATGCAGAAAGTTAACTCCTTAGTTGGACTTCCTAATATTTCTTGTTAAGTCACTCTATGTCCAACGCTAAGATGAAAAAAAAAAAAAAGAACATTTGATTTTCCTAATAAACCTACAAGACGTGTAATATTATCCTCATTTTGCAAACAAACTGAGGCTGAGAGAAAAATATAAAACTGTCACTTGGACAGTAATTGGCAAGAACTGGGATTGAAACCTAGAGACATGTGATTCTCAAGTCCATTCTCTTGCCCCCACACTAGGCTGCCCTCAATGTATAATGATGCAGGTGAGCGCTGGAAGGTTCTTCATCATGCTCCCTCGCTAGGAGGAAAAGCCCTTTGAAAACGGTGAAGGAATATTTGCAATTTAACTTCTACAATCAGGGTTAACATTGCTGCTTTGCCCTCTGCAGTTCGCAAGGAGCCAGCTGTGACCCTGCAAGAGTGAACTGAATTGCTCTGGTCATTGCCTAAATAGGGACGGCTCAGGCATCACAGCTCACCTGTGCCCTCACCTGTGAGGCTCAGGGGACAGAGGTGCAGGAGAGGTTTGCCACTTTAGGGTCTGAGCCGGGGGTGGGGCACAGAGAGGGGTGGTGTGGGGATGTCTGCTTCGGGTTGGGTGATTGGGTATAAAACTAACTCTGCACAAAGGCTCAGGCCCCAGGGGTCAAGGGATCTGGAATTCAGCCAGTGATCTGCCCACCAGGTTAAGCACCCTACACAATCAAATCCCAGAGGAAGGGAAAGCACAAAGCCACAAGTCCATCTGTCCACACAGGGCACCTTTTAGAAATTTGTCCTGGGGGAGTGGATGTTAGTGGCTGCAGCTTTTTCTTATTTTTCCCAAGCTCCATCAGCTCTCCAAGCTCCATACCAGCCTCAAGGCACCACACAGACCAGTAGTCCCCTCACTTGTATGGTGGGGTGGGAAGGAGACCCTCTACCAGCTAAGGTAGGGCAGTCATCAGCTGTCACAAAAATATTTTCCAGTTCCTGGTGACCTGAGCTAAGTCTTAACCAGTGCAGTGACCTCTCAGTGACAAGTTCTCAGCCTTGTCAACTCAACCACCCCTGAGCACAGCTCCTGGTATAGTTCAGTCCTGAAATCAGAGCCACTGCTTGGGGGGGTCTGGTGTTTACCCAGGTGCTGCTCAGGCACATACCTGGCTGGGCTTCGAGTTGACTCTCTCCACCACCTGGCCTCTCTCCTGTCCCAGTTAGCGCAGGCTCAGGATGGGAGTATTGCTGGAGAAGTTCCTGATCTTCGTACCATGACAGTTCATCAGAGCAGAGCTATCAGTTGTCAGCCCAATGCTAGGAGCTGGTGGAGGCAAGGCAAGGCGGACTCCATGGGTGGGGAGGCATTTTGAGAGTGAGCTTGTATGCAGCTGTGTTTGTGTGAGGTAGTACATGTGGTTGTGTGAGCTTGAAATTGAGTGTGTGTGTGTGAATGTGTGTATGTGTGGTACAAATATGAGTCTGTGGTTGGGAATCAAAGAATATGAATGTGGTTATGTATTTATATGATTGTCTTTAAGGATGTATGCTTGCTGCTGTGTGTTTATGTTATGTTAGTTATAGGAGATTGTGAATATTGAGTGCAAGAGCAAGTCAGAAACAGAAAATTTGAGGAAGGAGGTGAAAAGGAGGAAGACAAGGAGCTAAGAAGGTTCAGGAAAGGAGGAAGAAAAGAAGCACATGGAAGAGATGGGACAATTAGAGGAAGGGGAAGAGACTGTCCTTTAGGGGTGGATGGCTCCCAAAAGCATAGGGTTGGAAAGTTCCTTATCAGATGCTTGTTCTGAGGCCCCCATTATGCTCCCAGGTTAACAAGAGGATGGAGAGAGGAAGAAGCAATAGCAAACCAACTGCCTCCACTTGAGGGTCCCAGTGGCATGCAGAGGGTTGCACTCAGGCAGCAGGGGATAAGTGCCCCTGGAGTCAGAGACTCTGACCGTCTCCAGGGCTCTGGTGCAGTGATGCTCCCACACCTCGAGGCTGGGAGCCAAGGCTGCTGCACTCCCATCCCCAAACTGTCAGGTCAGCAGCAGCCACTCAGGTGGGCAAGACTCAGCTCCCAATGGCCTGCCCCTCTGCCCCGCTCCCCCAGGCCCAGGCTCTATCAGGAAGGGCAGCAGGGAGGTGCCACATCCTCTGACTGTACAGGGAGGAGAACTGAGGCATGGAGCAGTAAGCAGGTTCACCAGAGTGCATTTACCCCACACATAGTCCCCGGGTGCTGCACAGTCACGTGAAGGGACAAGAGGACAAGAGCACGAATTCTTAGGAAGGAGCCAGGCCCCGTGAGTGGGTCAGTCAGTGTCGTGTTCCTGTGGAATGTCGTGAGAGCCCAGAGTCATGCTAAGGCAGAGCAAAGCCCCATCCCAGTCCACCCCCAAACCCCCTGTCATGCAGCTGCTGAACCCTGGGCTACAAGGGCCGGCCAGGGACGGGGCATTCATGCTGGGGAAGTGCTGAGCAGCTTGCAGAAAACTTCTATCAAGTAAAGATAAAAATGCCCAGGATCTGGCAATATCTCTTCCCTGTCCCTCTTCTCCAATTATTTACACTGTTTTAACCCTCGGCTGGGTCAAACAGACTTTCCAGTAAACACATTCCCATTGATTCCCTGACAGCAGAGACTCACAAATGAGGAATTCTCTTGCCTCAAAATCCATAACAGAAGACAGAATTCTTCCTTCACTCTCCTGCTAATCCCTAGAGCCCATGTCAGGAAACAGAACTAGACTGGAGGGAGAGGAGGAGGAAAACCAACAAGTCTAAAGTGCCAACTAGGCATGAACCGCAGTCCTGGGTGCTTTTACACAGCTTTTCTAGGCACTTTCTGGGCTGGGCTAGACCAGAGGAAAATGGCAAATGTTGAGGGAGACTCTCAGACTAAGCCTCACTTTCAAGGCTGGGGGGAGGAGAGGCAAAGGGGAAGCTATCTCTAATTCTGCCCTTACCCATGCTCTAGCTCCCAAAATTCCAGGCACTACCCCAGAAGTCCCAGCCTGGTCAGAAGCCCTGCGCAGTTGTTTGGGACTCAGCTGGGTGCAGCCAGTTAGAGTCTGATGTCAACCACCCTTAAGGGGTGAGCCCGACGGGCAAAGGAATGGTGGCTTCCTCCGGAGGCCCAGGGCTGTGGCACATGCAGATGACTAGAAGGGGCTCGGGGTGGTGTTGGGGGGGATATTGGATTAGATTGGAACCCTGCTGGAATTGCTCCTTCCCTACATGCTATCAATGATGGCAAAGACCAAGTCTCTGCTAAGGCTGAGCCAGGGCCCTATGGACCCTGTGTACTGACCAGGATGGGGAGACTGGTGTTGACTCACCCAACACCTCCCTCTTCACCCTCGGTATGATCCCTTTTGAGGGAACCAGGAGGGCCAGTGGAGGATCTGCCAGACAAACCTCAGGCACTCAGGACTGTCAGAAAGCTGAGAGCAGAGTCGAGCACTGCTTCGTCAGTCCCTCCGTCCATCAGGTGGGAATAGTGGTCTCTGCCCTGCCCCCCGTCCAGCGCTCATTGTATGGGCTCAAGGAGCTGATGTCTGTGAACTCTAAAGAATGGCTCACAGCATAGGGATCCTTTTTATCATAAAGACAAAGATGCCATGCAAAAACCACAGCTGCACAAACCATACTCCTGTAGGATCGGGCAACTGGGGAAAGACTCCATGAGGTGGCAGGTGGGGAGGTGGGAGCTTTGGCTAAAAAAATAATAATCCAGTACTCACACACAGAGTCTTTTTGTGGCTTCTATTTTTCTTTGCTTCTCTTTTTTCTTCATTGCTGCGCTTTATTTTTCTTTCATGATTTGTAGTTTTGGATATAAATTTTAGAGGTGGAGCTGGGATCCCATCTTACTATGAGAGAATGCTAGAAAATTGGTGACCACTGACCTGGATTATGGGTGCCAGAGACCTGGGTTATCCTCCTGACATGAACACTGGCACCCTGGATGACTTTTAAATGAGGAGGTTGGGCTAGGTCACCTCGAAGTTCACTCCCAGCATGGCAGTAATCAGACCTCTGGACCAACCAGGGCAGTAAGGCAGGATTGGGAGACATGGACGTGGTGAAATGGGTCAATAGCTCTGCCATTTGTCATGAGCATTTACTCAGCTCCTTCAGTGCCCCAGCCAGCACCAGGAACTGGCAACAGCTCCAGGAGCAGTCCCTGGGGGCTCCAGTCACCCTGGGTCCTGTGGCAAGGTGACCCACCCAGCCAGTGGAAAGAGAATTCACTAGGGAGTATAGATTTCTTTAATGGCATTGACTGGTCATGTGACCTTGGGCAAATCCTTTCACTTTTCTGTGTCTCTCAGTTTCATTATTAGTAAAATGCCATGTATACCTCCTAGGCATGCTGTGAAGAATAAGTGAGGACGATGGTTATAAAAGCCCTTCGAAAAGCATAAGACCACCCACCAATGCCAAGTTGCTGTCCATCAACATTTATAGGACTCTCAAACGATACCAGGTATTATCACAGGCATTGAGGAGGAAGTTAGAAGTGGATGGGAAAGAAACCTAGGGAACACAGCTCCTTGGGTTCATGGCGCTCCTTTTGGGTTATAGAAAAGGAGCAAGGTAAGAAAGTAAATGGACACACAATGGACTGCTAAGCAAACAATGAAGTCTCAGAAGTGGAAGAAAGTTCACTACCTCCTCTGCAGACTCACTGGAAATGTCCCAAAAGAAGCAGAACAAGGGGTAGGGGCTTAAAGATAGGCCAGGAGCCCCCAGACGGCGTAGGGCCCAGGTGTGAGGGGCACACTTGCAGGGACAGAATCGACGTCAGCTGTACTGTGCAGCTTTCCTGAAAGACCCAGAGCCATTGCCCTTCATGCCGAGCCAGAAGCCTCTGGGAGGTCTCTGAGCCAGGATGTGTGTCAGCATTTTCACAAGGTTCAGGATCCTTGGATCAGGATGTTTTGGGTCTGGAAGGCTCATCCAAATAATCAGTGAGCTATCGTTCACGTCTTTGTTCACCTATTCACTGTACCAGCTTTTATTTACTGAGCTCCTGCTACCTGCTAGAATACAGAGAGGAGAATCGATGAGCCCAGTCAGTGGTGAGAACCGAGGTCCCAGACAGAGGGCCCAACTGGGTCATCTTCACTGAGGTGCCCCTCCTGTGAGTGAAGAAGCTTCTCGGGCGTTCCGGTCCCAGCAGACGTCACATGGAGCAGAAACAAGCCATCCCGTGGTCTGAATTCCTGACCCACAGACTCATGAGAAGTGATAAAACAATTGCTGTTTTCAACCACTAAATTTTGGTGTAATAGCTTATGAAACAGGAGCTCAGAGCAGGGTCATGGGGGTTTGGAGGAGCACTTTATTCCAGGAACATCAAGGAAGACGACGGAAGGAGTGGATTTGGGTTTGGCTTTGAGAGAAGAGACAGGTTTCAAGACTTTCCCTTTACCCTGCTCCTCACCACCCAGGCAGCCCCATCCAAGGAGAGGCCTCACAAAGCAGAGCAGGAGCAAAGCAAATGTCTTCCATAGTGAGGGATTTTGCTGCAAATCCCTAATCAATGAAAAAAATTTAAAGAGATTAAGGTAGTTGCCATAGGCGGCACACGTCTCCCCTTCCTTCCCCTTGCTGGACCTTTTTGTCCTCTGACTTAATTTTTCTCCCTCTCTATTTCCTCTCCTTCTGCATACTCCCACCCTGTCTGTCTGTCTCCTTCCTCCCTCCCTTTTCACTCCTACCTCTCCATCTTTCCAGCACCTCTGTCTTCTCTGGGCCTCTTTGCCTGACCCATCTCTCTCTCCTGTTTCTCTGCTCCCTGTTCCCCCACCTCCACCCCTCACCCCCTGTCTACCTGTAGCAGGTATGTTTTTCTCCACAGCAGCTCTTGACCTACAGGGGATGCTTATGGTGTTTATAAATTTAGGGCCAGACAAAGCTACTCTTTTGACAAGCCCAGAGGAAGACATTCCTGAGTCTATCCCCAGCCCCTGACACCACCCAACTCTAAAAGTGAATGATTGCCTAGAAGAACTTGGTCTCCTGAGACTTACCTGACTCCAAATTTTAGGAGGCAAGGACCCAGATTGGGACACGGTGGTAAGAACCAGAAACACAGGGGAGCAAGGTGGGTTCAGGCCTGTGAATGCTAGTGTCATTGCCAGAGATCCAGATTTGGGCAAGAATAACCATGATAACGTACCATGATGTTTAATAACACTTTGTTCTTACTACATAGCCCTTTCAGTATTTCAAAGCAGTCTTAGCTATGTCTTATTTTCCCCTTCCTGTAGGATCTCCCCAAATTGCTCCAGCCCTCATATCATAACCCACCCATCAGGGCCCCCTGCAAGCTCCACCTTTTCCACAAAACATGGTGAACCGGTTCCTGGAGCACTGAATGTCCCCTCTGTGTGTGAGTCTTGTCTCCCAGTGTGGCCTCCTCTAGGGCCTGCACCAAGCCTAATGCTCATCCCACAGCTGACTCAGGGTCTGGCTTGGTTCTGAGAACCTGGTGGGTGATCAATGGTATATGATTGATCAATTGATTATAAACCTCATACAAACTCATGGGTTTCATTTTTACATCACTGATTTGTTGAAAGAGTTAAAGAGAGAGTTTATGTCAAGCCATGAGCAGAGTACCTGGCCCTTGGTAAGTGCTAAAAAAAAATAGATACTATTATTCTTTGCAGTCACCAGGTGCCAGGCTGCCTTGGCCTTACTGTCAATGAGGTATGCAAATCCAGGAGGGGGAGAGGCCTTCTGCTCCCGGAGCAGCTGGCCTGGTAAGGGGCCTGCCTCTGGGCTCCACCCTCTCCCTGCCCTCTCAGAGAATCATGAGACTCTAGTGCCCATTAGGTAAGGTCGGGGGCAGCTTTCTTTCCAAAGAGGGGTATGAAGAAGAAGAGAAGATTTCTCTTTAGGAGCAGGAGGGAAAAAATCTACCAGCGAAGCCTCTTGTAGTGTGTGGGCAGACGGAGGGCTGCCCGCTAATGTACTAGCAATACAAGGAAGATGAAACAAACTGTTCAGGTACAGGATGGGAGACATATGGTTTGTCATCAGCACAAACAGAAAAGGATTTAGGGGACTATAAATTCACTATGAACTGATGAAGTGATGTGATGTGGTGGCCATAAATAAATAAATAAAAATCTCCAGGCTGGTAAAAACCAGAATGGGTATACATTGGATGATGATGATAAAGTGACTAGAAGAAGGGAGGTTGTGGTCCATACTACTGTATGTTGGTGACACCACATCTGGATCTTGGTGAGTCCCACTCTTTAAATTGCGGGTGAGACAGGCAGTATAATCAGAAGAGAATGATCAGGGTGACAGGGGATTTAGAACTTACAAGGGTCAGCTGAAAGAATTAAATACTTTCAGTTTTGGGAACTAAAGACTCAAAGAGTCCAAAGACATCCATGTTAAATAATTGAAAGGATGGCTTGTGAGAGAGAGATTTCACTTATCTAATTAGAAGGTAAGTCAAGGGGGGTAAGGGGACTATATGGAGACTGACTACTGTTCACGACGAAGGAGCGCTAACCTGGGATGGAGAGGGTAGTGGGCTCACGTGGGTGACATGAGAGCCGAGGCCGGACCTCACTGAGGTGAACTAGGGATGTGTTCACTCCTGCCTTAGGAGGGAGGTTTGACTGCATGACCTGAAACGTCCCTCTTAACCCTTAATAACTCTTTGTTGCACAGGTCATTCTTTAAACTCTTTTTTCTCTTTGACCAGCTGTGACCAGCCTTCCTCTCATCAAAATCCTGGACACAGACTCTCCCTCCACACATAGGAGAAGAAGCTGACCTGGTTGACTATCCCCATTGAGATTAATTCCCATCAGAAAGGGGCAGGGAGAAGAGGCCCAGTGCCCAGGAGGAGATTGGAAGGGCATGCTTGCCAGACACCAGGTTTGATATCATGGGTTGGAATGTCTCAGGGTGGGAGGCAAAGAATGGAAGGAAGGACTGAGCAGCAAGAGGAGGCTGGTTTGATAGCTGGTTTGAGCCTTTCTGAGGCAGGGAGACAGGGAGAGGGGAAGATAAGGCTGTCAGGACAGGCTATTCTGAATAAATCAGGGATTTCAGAATTTCTTAGACTACCTAGAGCTTTGTGTGAGCCTTCTGTTTCCTACAAGCCCCAAGGCTCCCTGGAATTTGTGAAGCTTTCACCAATCATATCGTGTATTCTAATGAGCACAGATCATGGAGAGGGTGTCAGCATTTATATATACAGCCAATGCAATACTTGGGCTAAAATATCCCTATGTCCTCTCTTTATTGCACTTGAAATACAATTTTGAAATGTGATCGGCACAAACCACTGAAAAACAAAAACAGACTAGGGTGGCGGGTGGGGTTGACAGGCAGGATGCCTGAAACTACCAAAAATAAGACACTATAACAGGAGAGAGAAAACTTCCAGGGATGGCCAAAGATAACATAGCTGAGTAAGTTTGATTAGTGAAAGTAGATGATAATTCCAGACAGGAATATAAAACTATCAAAAGGATGACAGAATTTGAAGAGGATGGACGTAACTTCCTAGCCACCTAAGAGACTGAATGACATAGCTAAAATTCACACTAACAGAAACATTCACTGCTTGATCTTAGCATTAACCAGTTTCGTCTCCTAAATGCTAGACCTTGCTTTGAAACCAAGAAATACTTCTGGCATAGTGGAGAGAAGCAAGGACTCCTGCATCCAGAGACTTGCTTGTTAGAGCTGGATCTGCTGGATTTCCCAGGCAGGGATCCTGGAGAAGTTGTAGTATCCATGGGGCTGTTGCAGGAGGCTAAAGTGCCATTGGGTCCCGATGATCTAATTCTATGGCCAAAACCATAGCTACCCTTGAGATGGGTTACCTCTGTGAGTAGGAGGTCACTGCCAGGCAAAGCTCCTCGGCTGATTTTCTGGGTGCATGACCTCAGGACTGCTGTGGGGGGCTCAGAGGGAACATGGAGTATGTGAGGAGGAGGAAGCTTGTATTCACCCCACCTCATCTGCTCCTGTCCTGGGGTGGGGTGGAGGGCTTCACAGGACCGCTGCTGGAGGGAAAGAGGCCTGGGGGCATCAGTCTTTTCCATCAGGCTGGTCAATAAGAATGTTCACACAGAGCTCGGACTCTCGTCACAGCAAACTTGCTCTGGGAAGCAATGAAAATGATTCTATTGATGGAAAGGAAATGAATAGCTCTCACTTAATCTTTTATTCATTTTCTTATTCATTTGGTCATCAAACATTTATTGATTGTCTTCCATGTGCCAGGCACTGTGTTGAACACTGGAGATAAAGTGATTAAAAAAAAAAAATCCCTTCCTTTCTTCTTGTTCCCTTATAGACCAATAAGGGAGGCGGGCTGTAAACAGGAAATGCTCTGTGATAATTACTCTAATGGTGCAACGAGAACCTGGAGACAGGGATGCCTCTGTCTCTTTAAGAGAGTCCAGGACAGCTATCCTTAACAGCTTCTATTTACTGAGTTCCTACCATGTACCAGGAACTCCATTAATGCTTTACAAAGATCACTTCTCCCTCTTGGAGGTAAACAGTCTATTGGAAACCCCTCACAGTTTACCAAGATTGAATTAAAAATAAATAAATAAAATGGTCATTTCTTAAATTTCTATTAAGATCCTATCCTCTATTAGGGGCTTTAACATACATGACTGAATTCAATCTTGATACAAGAGGTATTATGTATTATATCCATTTTACAGATGACTGAAACAAAGACTCAGAGAGGTTGTGTGACTTTCCCGAAATAGATTGGGGCAATTCTTGTTTTCAATGCCCCTTCTGAGATGGGGCATCGACCAGCTTCACCTCTCTGGCCAACAGTCCAAGTAAGTCAGTGATTTGCTCCCCTGCTTCTTCTTTCCTAAGGACCTGCCAGAAACGGCTGGTATGGCTGTCTGGGGCAGCTTTCCAGATGTGCTTTCACGGAACCACGGCTCCCTGCATCTCCTTGACCCCTCTCAGACTGCCAGCTTACAAACCCCAGCACCTTAGGCCATTCTCGGGTCCCTGAGGGAAGCTCCAGAGCCCACAGAGCGAGACAGTTATTCGCCTCACTCCCCACCTCCATCCTCTGCTGCTTTCATCTCACCTCAGGTCCTGATGGCTCGAGAGAGCCCCTCCTGGCTGCCTGGTGTGCCTAATCTCATGTAGCTGGGAAACCGGGAGACAGAGGTGCATGCAGTCAAGTGTGTCATCAGTGAAGACTGCTTACTTGCTCCTAGCAGTAGGAAGGTCAGCTGGCTGAGCCTGAAATTGCCCCTGGCAGAATAGTCAGCTCTGGAAACCCAAACAAGGGCCCTGTATTTGACTCAAAACTTTCCCAGCTCCATGGTTTTCATCAAACTGCTCCTTCTTCTCTGTCCTTCTCCCTCACTTGAAAACCTGCCCATCCTTCAAAGCCCAGCTCACATGCTAACTCCTCTATGGCATCTTTCTCCTCTCCTCAAGCCAGATCTTGCCTCTCCCTCTTCTGTGCTCTCCAAGCCAAGAGCCCACAAAACAACACCTAACACAGTTTACTCTGTGACAGTTCTTTATGGCTAGCACTGTTTCCCCGGTAAGCCTGAAAACTCCCTGTTGTCAAGAACCCTGTTTTATGCCTCAGCCCACATTTAATACTTTTTAAACATTCATAGAATATAAGTGAATAAAAAGCCAGTAAGTGAAACCCATCCAGCCTGTATGTAATTCAGCATCTGTTCCTTCATTCACAAACATTTCTTAAACACCTACTATGTGCTGAACATTATGCCATGTGCTATGAACACGAAGATGTAGGAGGCCCTTCTTTGAAGGGTTTCCAGTCTAGTTTGTGAGACATACAGGTAAATAGGTAATTCCCATAAAGAAGTGCTGAGGAGGCAAACCTAACTGAAACTGGGGAGAAGGCAGAGACTGAAGAGAGGCATTGCCAGGGAGTGCTGCTGGGAGCAGGTTTTGGGTGAGATGCTCCAGCATGGCCCTACTTCTCAGCATCCGCCCTCTCCTGACACCAATGCTTGACTGTCCTGCATCCCACTTCCCTCTCCCCTCCCACCTGAACTCTCTATGTCAGATATGCCTTAGTCATGCTAGCTGGTGGGAATGGAAGAACAAATTCATGGAACTTGCACCAGTCAGCAGAAGGTCATCCAAGGAGAACCAATCCATCCACTCCTCGGCCATGGATTGACATTATCCTATCACCTGGGAGCTGGTTAAAAATGCATCTCAGGCTCCACCCCAGACCTACTGACTCAGAAGCTGCATGTTTAACGAGATTCCCAGGTGATCCATATGCTTATTATTCCCATTTGAAAAGCACTGGTCTAATCTATACCTCTCGGCCAGCCTTAGTAGGCACAGACTCAGGGTCTTCTCTTGTAGGAATGGGAGCTAGGGGCACATATTGTGAACTGTCTAGCCAAGAAGTCTATACAGGTGAAAGTAACATACAGAGCATCTTACCAGAGAAAAGAAATAGGAACGAGAGGTGCACGTGGAGGAAGGAGGACCTGACACCCTCTGCTGGATCTCAGTTTGAGGTGGTTACAGGTCAGTCATATGAGGAGAGATGTCTTAGGTCACTGTCAACCCCAGGGAGTTCTGTGTCTCCTTCCCTGCCCCACTATCCACCTGCAGGCAGCGTGGCAGCCCCAAAGCAGGGAGGATGCTTTTGCCTTACCACGGCTGTTCTGAAACTTGGTGACTGGGTACTGGGATGCAATCCACCCTGGTGGGAGGTGGAGGGATCCGACTGCCCTGGAAACCAGCTAAAGGAAGAAGCAAATCTTCCCAGTGGCCACAGATGCTACCACCTGGCATCTTGAAAGGTGCCAGGGACCAACATCGGACACGGCTGTAATGAGCATAATAATCGCCATTTACTGAACACCTACTGTGACAGGTACCGTGCTAATAGTACACATATTCTCTCTGATGATCTCAACAGCTCTGCAAAGAAAGCAGCATTACCTCCATTCTAAAAGTGAACAGCTGAGGTTGAAGGAAGCACCTGACTTACAGAAGTTCACACAGATGGCGAGAGATAGGATCTGTTTAGCCCAAAGCCTGAGGTCGTTCTACTGCCCCTCCACCTCCTTGGCCCCGTGCATGTCACATCTCTGGGACCGCAGCTTTGCTTGTTCAGACACGAGGTGTTGGGTCTTTACAGTGGAGATGGCTCTAAGCCATCTAAGCCATCTGAACCAGCACAGCCAGTCAGCATCTCCCACAGAGGCTTTAGCTTCTGCCTCAGTTTTCCTATATTTTCCCAGGAGGCAGCAGTAAGCGATAATTATCTCACTAGGGTCTGTGAATGCTAAACAGATGATGATAAAACACTTTAGAGAAACAATGTTGTAACCACTATAATTCAGGTGGTTTTTTTTTTTTTTAATCTGTAATCGAGAGCAGAAAATGTTCCTTGAAAGGTCCTTTGCAGGCCCAGTGCCTGGTGCTCAAGGTGGCTGCTGAATGAAAATCGAGTGAACATTCCAAAGCTTGTGTAATCCCACTCCCTGTTCCCCTCAGAGTCCGTAATCCATCACCCACATAAAATAGTGAAGCCCTGCAGGGTCACAGTGTGGGGTCACTTTGGTACAGCCCCCCTTTCCCATTCCTCCATGGTACCACAGCACCACAGTTCAGGAATAAAGCAGCTAATACTTTTTTAGGAAAACTGTAGGTGCTCCAGTCATAGGGAATGTGACTGCCTATTTGGATTTCATCCAGGAGACACCCAAGTTAAGCTTTCAATAAAGGCTCTGCATGAGTGTTTACGTCGTCAGCCACTGGCTGAGCCCGGGGTTCCAGAGGGCCTGACCCGTGTGGGTGGAGAGGAACCGTCTAGGATCTTTGCTGTGGAGCCTTAGAGTTGGCTGTGGGGAGAGGGGTCTGGGTTGTAGGCAAGAAAAAGAGGAGGAAGGCATGGTTCTTTAAAAAAACAGTAATCTGAGTCATTGGCTTTATGTTCTCAGAAAAGAAGGACCCCTTTGCCTCTCACCTTTATGGCTTCATCTCCAGCTCGGAGGCAGGGACTCTCCCAGCATCTCGCTTCTAGTACTTTGAGGAGGGAGCAACTCCGGGGCAGTAGTTCTCCCCCACTGAGCTCTGCCATTGTGTTTCATCACGTGCTCATGCCATGCCACACCACTGGGTCTTTCCACCCGGCCCACCTCCTCCTTGTATCCTCTCGTGTGTCCTGGGGACAATCAGCGGCAGCAGCAGGTCACACAGAATTTTTGGAGCATGGGAAATGTCTGCACAGGCACCAGACTGAGGTCATGAAATTCATTTCACTTATACTCTGACCTCTGCTATAGCAATATTTCCTGCCTCCAGGGGCAGAGGGCTGGATACTTCATTGACCCCCGAGAGCTGTCAAATCTCATTTGGGGATTTCAGTAACATCAAGACCTAGTTATTCGGTGTGAGAGAGTCTCAAAGCCAATACATGAAGCCTAGCTAGAAGATCTGGTGAACTCCTGATACTGCTGCCTCCCACAGAAGGGAGTAAAAAAGAGGTGGGGGCAGAGGGTAGCATCTGAACAACCAGAGAAACAAGGAAGTAATTTTATCCTGAGTTGGCACTTTGTGAGTTCAGAGTTGGTAACTAAGTTGTCAAGCTTTTAATTATTTATTCATTTACACAGTCAGCCACCCTTTATTGAATACCGTGTGTTAGACACAGTGCTCCACACAGGAATACAAAGTTGAATACACCAGTGTGATAAGAGATCGAGATGAGTGTGCCCAGGGTGCTGGGAAACATAGAGGAGCAACACAATCACCTGTGAGTCAGGGAAGGCTCCCTGGAAGAGATGGCAATTGAGCTGAATTTTGAGGAACAAATAAGTCCTTAATTTGTCTGTGACATGTCCAGGAAAGTGCAAATGGTTTCATATGGATAGAGAGAGTATTATGGTTGGGGGAGGATGAGATGGGGTCTAAAGAGGTAGTGATGGAGGGGGGGAAATTCATCAAATGTTCACATGCTGAGCTAAGGATTTTATGCTATTCTGAAATCCACAGGGAGCCAATGATGATCTGTATATGGGCCAACACAGAATCAGGTTTACATCTTGGAATGATCACCTGGAGATTGCTCCATGGGAGCTGGAGCATTGAATTTATTCTCCCATTACAATCAGGAGTGATGATGGCTGGAACCTGTCAAGGAGAGGAGGAGAGAGGAGCAGGATGGAGAGATGTGAAAGAGGGAAGGCAGCATGTGGTTACTGATACCTGTGGAAGAATCTAGAAAGAAAGAATGGCTGTGCCCATTCCCCAAAATAAAAAACAAGCCTAGAGGCACAGATTTTGGGGGAAGATGGTGGATCAGTTTTGGATGTGCTGGGTTTGAGATTGCAGGAGCCAGTGGCCAGCCAGGTGGAGGTATCCACCTTGCTCTTCGCCTGTGCTCAGGCCTCAGAAGCCATGAGAAGCAGGGACAGAGCCCACCCAGGAGCTGGCCATGCAGAGGAGCACTGATCCTCCAAGAGGGAGGGAGTGGGATCACCCCTGACTCCTTCTGGGTTGGCAGAGCCTGTTTGGTACCCCTGACACCTCTACCAGTTTCTAGGGTTCCCGAGTGGGTACAGAGACGTCCTTCACTCAGCATCAAGGTGGTAGGTAGATGGCAAGGGGGTAGGGTTGCCAGATAATATACAAGACTGAATTTGAATTTCAGATAAACAAATAATTTTTAGTATACCTTAGGGTATGCTTATAATTAAAAATGTGTTTGTTATTTATCTGAAATCCAATTTATCTGAGAATCCTGTATTTTCATTTGCTAAATATGGCAAATCTCCAAAAGGATGAAGCAGGGTCCACCCACCTCCTAGGCCTTCATCCTATTACACCCAGAAACTTGCACATTTGCAAGTAGCAAAGCAAGCAGTTGGGGCAGCCCTGGCTGCATTGGTGGACCCTGTCATGTGTTCTTCTTAACTAAGGAAGCCTTGTGAGCTAGACCTTTATGTGTGTGTGTGGTGGTGGTGGAGAGGAGAAGCGGGGTTCTTGATCTCCCACTGAAGTATGTGGTCTTTGGCATCAAAGCCACAGTGAGCTCCTCTTAGGCCTACTACAGCAGCTAGCTCATAGTATGCCCTCAATAGATATTTGAATGAAAGGATGGACGAGTTCAAATTTCTGCTCGACAAGCAAAGAGATCTTGGTCAAGTTATCTCTCAGCCTCAACTTCCTCATTATTGGCAATAATAAAACCTTCTTGCACACCTACTGTGAAGACCAAATGAAATAACTCTTGTAAAGTATCAAGTGTAGGCACTCAACAAATATTCTTTCTCTTCCCTGTCTACCCTCTCAGCTATTCCACTGTTCCCAGCCTTGGTTGTCTGTTCCCAAGACAGAAGAGAAGGAGATTGCCAGGGGCATGGCATCCTTATTCAGCAGCCACTCTGTGCCCATGAGTTGGCACAATCGCAGGCGCTGGTACTGCAGAAGGAAAACAGATGTGCTGACTTCAATCGTTTTATTTTATTTTTTAATGCAGTAAGTAGAAGGTGGGAAAATCCTAAGTGTTGCTCTTCTTCCTGAGTGAGGATAAACTGTCTTTGTCATTTAAGATAGGAAGCCCATCACTTCCTATCTTAAGACAGTTATCTATGCCTTCTCAGTGAAGCCAGCCTATGTCCAGGCTAAAAAGCCATGCCTTCAGATAGGTATCAGAATTCCCAAATTCTAACCAGGCCAGAGGACACTGCACAGCTCCAAACTACTCTCTATGTCCAGCAGGCACAAGGTTTGGGAAGGAGGAAGCAGGTGCGTCCTACAGGGTTTGGGTCTGATTTGTCATTATCATCAACTTTCATTCATATTCCCCTTTCAAATCTGAAATGCCTTCTGAATTGCTGCTTCCCGCTATGCTAGGCTCCACCCTTACCTCAATCAACATGCTTACTTCTGATTTCACGTCTGCATATCACCTTCCTCTACCTGGAAGCCCCCTGCCACCGCCTCTGTCCCAGAGCATTCCAGCTCAGGCTGTGAAACCTTCTTTGAACACTGCAACCACAGGGACCTCACCCACACCCGAGTGCATCTGCATCGCTTACCAGGGGCCCTTTGTTAAAATCTGTCATGATTTGGTACTTAACTATTTCCTCCAAAAGTCTTGTTTCCTCAGCCAGATGGTAAGCTTTTGGAAGAAAGAGTGGAACTTAACATTTCTCTCATGTCCTCTGCAAGCCTGAGCTTATGCCTGCCCAGGACTAAGCACCTTATAGATAGTTAGAGAAAGACTGAAAGATGAGGGGTCAGTACCAAGGACATTCATTTGTGCAAAGAATTAACATGGTTCCAAGTCTTTTGAGAAGGCAATTAAATAGACAGGGTCCTGCCCTTCAGGGATTTACAAGCTAAGACAGACAAGGTGACTCTGATCAAGAATGTAGAAGCATTCAGACGAACCAGCAGGTGCTAAACAGTTAAATGTTTGTTTTTTTGTGGAAGCAAAAGGACAAGCATATTGGGGGCCCTGGAAGAATAAAAAAGGGAATCATGAATGTGAGCTCATTCATTTAGTTATTCAACACATTTTTTAAGTGCCTCCTATGGGCTTGACACGGTGCTGTGTGCTGAGGATGAACCGACCAGTGAGTCACGCTTCCTGACCCAGAGGACAACACAATCTTAGTGAGTAAACATTTCCCTCTGCCAGACAAGTCCAGTCTTCTTGGAAGGTCAGGTCTTAAGATCTGCTGATATAATAGACTAGAATTTGAAAGAACTCAAGTGAAAAGATATTTATGGCTCTTCAATCATAGTAAGGAGCAATAATTGCATAGTTATTATTGGTTAACAGAGCCATAGAAGATGCACCTAAAGAACAAGGAACTCAAAAAACACACTGGGGATCATATGAAGTATGACCCAAACTGGGGGTGCTGGGGGCACACTCAGCATTTTGGCCACCCACTGCCGGCACCAATGCTCAAACTCCCTCTTTGGCTGCTCTCACCCTGGGGCACAGTGCTGCAGAGCATTAATTCTGCACGTCCTCTCTCTTTCCTCCCTCCTGATAGCAAAGAAGGAAGTGAGAGAGTGGCAGGGCAGGGAATTGGAGGGTCTAAAACTGGGTGTTCATTCAACTGTCACAGGACAAGGAGACCTGTGTGTATACAGCCTGCCAGGAAGTGGGCACACCTGGAGAAAGGTTAAGGGAAAAGGAGCAAGGGCCAAGGAGTTGCAGGAAAAAAGCCTGGAGACCCAGGATGAATGCTTGTTTTCTTTTCCTTCCACCAGGCAATAGCTCCCCTCCTGAGCAAGTCTTTTTAAAATGGAAGAGGAAGACACACTTCTGAATGGACTGTTCTGGCTCCATTAAAACCACTGTCTAGCTCCATGAAAGTCCAGTTTTTATACCTGAGACAAAAAGCCCCCAACCAGACTTAAGCCATCAAACTTGGCACTCTCCATCCCATCCAAACCAAACCTTTTCCTGACCACTCTCCTGCCCCCTGCACCCCTGCCCTGTGCATGCATGCGTGCATGCACACACACACACACACACACCAGCACACTGGTCTTATCCCATCACCCTATGGGGATGGGAGAGCAGTGACACTGTAGGCTCAGACGACCAATAGTCCCTTTTGCCTAGGACTGACTTGCTAAACCAAGACAGTCCTGGGCAAACTGTGGTGATTGGTCAGCCTGCAATAGTCCCCTATCTGAATACTCCATGCATCAGGGATGTTCAGACCACAAGTGTTCTAGCCCCACAGGGTTGCATCCCTGCTCCCTCCAGTGGGCCAGCCTGCCCCTTGCTGCCTTCTGGACCCCGCTCCTCACACTCATCCCCGAGCGGGGAGGAGAGCCTCAGGACCCCAGCATCAATCTGCTGGGCCTCGGACAACCTGTTCTGCTGTGATGGATTTTTTAATTGGATTGTGACAAACATTTAATACCTAATAGAGCTCTTACCAGCAAGTTAATTAAGAATGTGACTAATCTAATTCAGAGCTCAGAAAGAGCAAAAGAAGGGAAAGCAAAGAGAAGGAGGGAGCGGCATTTGGGGAGATGGGGGTGGTTAGAGTTGGAGAATTACTATCGAGCTTAATTTATTAAGGGTGAGGAGATTCTAGGCACACAGTGTGGAGAGATTGCATTAACTTTGCAAAGAAGCAGCAGAATGCTGGCAAGTTGCTGAGCAGCCAGGGAGACAAGGGTCTCTCTTCTCAGCCTCTCGCTCCATCCCATTGTGCTCATCTTGTCACTGCTGGCTTGTTAGCAATGCTTGAATGAACGGGCCTTTGTGGATCCGCAATAGCTGTGTAGATAACTTCTAAGTGCTACAAGCCTCGTTACTGAGCCTGCCTCACAGAGGGTAGCATGGCTTGGTGCTGTCAACCCAGAGCAATGGGCCCCTTATCATTTCGTGGACTCCCAGTAACACGGCAGAAATCAGCTTGAACCACAAAGGTAGCCTTCATTACTCCCTTCAAACCCACTGGTACACTCACACACGACCACCCCACGTAAACATGCAGTATATAAATGCTCACCCGTGGGTGCTTGCACTCAAGAACATGCTGGCATCACTGTACTCACATGCACATAAGATGTATACCTCGATGGGATCACCAGCACCAATATGCTGCTCATCCATGAGCATCCATGAGAGCCCAAAGCAGGTGCATGTGCACGACCCACGCACAGGTGCCCTTGCCTTGCTGCCATCAGAGGAGAGACATTCCACCATCCTCCTGAGCTCCAGTGGGGCTTCCTTGATGGAATGGGGCCATTGCAGTCTGGGAAGTGGCCCCACTCCTGGGAATGGGGAAGGTGTCTGTAATAAGACATTGGGTAGGTGTCTTTGGCTGAGAGGTGTCAACTCCAGGGAATAAAAGGTGCCCTGGAAATGCTGGATGCTGTTATCATCCCACCTGATTGTGGGGGCTGTGAAAAGAAAGGCTCCATGTCAGGGTTCACTCTCAAAGGGGGCGGTGTGGGGAATATTAAACTCTGGTATGCATGGTGCCATAGTAACTGCTGGGGAAGAACTATTTTGAGTCTCTCTCTGTTGCAGCACAGTGGCAGGCACTCGGCTGAGCTTTATAAGTGTGCTTTCGCATTCTGATCTTTAATGACAGGTGATAAGATGAGGGCCAGAAGGTTGTGATTTAGCATTGCTGAAGTGCTCAATACCTCACCATGGGCGCAGTTACCGTTTGTCTGCATTAATCCCCAGAGCAAACCTGTGAAGCTGGAGGGCAGAATTGAACCACCTTTTGCATCAGGAGAGCAAAAGCTGAGCCTCTTGAACATCAGCCATTGGAGGGCAAAACAGATCTTTCTGCAGCACAGACCTCACACTGTCCGTGCTTAGCTCTGTGTCCCTAGAGACCTCCCGCTATTTAACTGACCACTGAGAGAGAAGCTTGGGCATCTCATAACTTATCTGGTGAGGGCAGGACCAGCAAACAGGGCGGGCTCTGTGGGCCAGGCTTTGGACAGCTGGCTTAGCCATTTTCTTTAGGACTGAAATAAAGGACAGGTCTCCTGATAGACTCACTAGAGACTGTCGGTAAGAATCAGAGCAGGACTCAGCAACAGCAAACGAAGGTTGAAAATGAGGAAAAGGAGCCAAGAAATGAAAGAATCCTTTCTTCTTCCCTATTCATGTGTCTACTCCAAATATATAATAATGAATTCTGACATTTGTATGGGCATTTACCACCCTCAGAAGCATCCACTTGTACAGAATTATGAAATACTAATGTCGGAAAGAAACTTGGGACTTTCCTGCACACTAAGCTTAAGAACTCCAGGCCTCCTGGATCTCAAACAAGAGTTTGCTCCTCTACACGGGATCTCACTCAAACCTCCCATGACATTGGGAGGGTATCATTGTCCCCATTTTGCAGGTGAGAAAACTGAAGCTCAGACAGGAAATGCCCAGTTATGCCCAAGTTTACTCAGGTCATAGGACAGAGCTAGACTCTGGGTCAGGTGTTTGGATTCCTAGTGGATTCTTTCTCCAGTACTTTCTCCACCTCCCCATGCCATGCCATACTTCATTGGCAAATAAACATACATGAGGAGACCAGTAAAAAGGCTGAATTGTAGACAGGGATGTAATTGCACCGAGATTCCTCAACTACCAGAGGGTTACCAGAGCTGGAACGCAAAGGCAGGGGAAAGTGTGGCAGAAATTGTGCCACAGCACATCCAGTGAGGACTGCCCAGCTGTTTTCTTCTTCCCTTTCTTTGATTTCTTTCCATTGCCTCTTTTTCTAAATTAATTTATTTTTATTGTGGTTACATACACATACACACCCCATAAAATTGCCATTTTAACCATTTTAAGTTACAATTCAGTGGCGTTAATTACATTCACAATGTACCATCACCAAACTTTGTCATTACCCAAAATAGAAACTCTGTGCCCATTAAGAATAACTTTCCATTCTACCCCCACATACACTGCCCCCACCCCTAGTAACCTCCAGGCTGTTTTCTGTCTTTATGGATTTGCTTCTTCCAGTATTTCACACAAGTAGAATCGTCCCCCCTTGGGCGTTTCTGTTCCTGGGCAACACTGTCTCTCCTTAGCTGGCTGAGGCAAAGTGGCTGTGTTTGCCGTGGTTGGTTTATTTATTGCAGCCCACGTCACAGCCCATCACCCCTCCATACTCTGTGCCACTAAGGACCGAGGTCCTTCCCCGAGCCAGCGAGCATCGCAGGCCTGTCACTGCAGCTGAAAATCTCTCAACAATCATTGCCTGAGAACTTCAACCCAGGAGGAAAAGCCGGCGCTAACAGGGAGGGGAGGAGGCAGAGCTGCGGCGGCAGGGGAGCCCTCGGGTTAGGAAACCAAAGCCCCTATCGATTTACTGGCAAAGTGGCCCTAGCTGAGTCATTACACATTTTTGAACTTTATCTATGAAATGGGAATTAAAAACCACTGCATATCTCACTGTACTCCTGTTGGGAAGACATGACACACAGCAAAAAGGCTACAGGAATGAAAGGTAAATGGAAGATCTTTTCTTTTAAGTGGAAATAAAGATGACCAGATGCCAGCGAAAGAGGAGGAAGAAGCCTGAGGGCTGGGAGTCAGTGCCAGCGGAAATGAATGCTCTCCCACAGAGAAATGCATTAGGCACCTTCAAATTTTCTTTCTTTGCTGGAGGATCATAAAGAAAAAAAGCAGTTCCTAATGGGCATCAATTATAAGACTTAAGAGTTAGCACAAGGCATCTGTGATTGGTAGATACAGCAATTCTTTCAATTATTTCCTGAACCCCAGCCTCGTACACAAAATTTCCTCTTTCTTACCCTCAGAAAGAGGACAGTGCCAAGGATGAGGGAGGTGGAAATGAGAGGGGAAGTTAGACCGTTCCCTCTGGGGAGGTGAACTGGAGGAGAATTGAATTATTCTGTGGTTCTCAAACACGGATCTGCCAAGTGGTTGGAGGCAGGGAGCTTGTTAAACATACAGATTCCTTTGCCCCACCCCAGCTTTACTGAATTCATATCTCCTGGGGCAGGACCCTGGCATCTGTATTTTTGTTAATGTGCCCCCAGGGATTGTCAAGCATGGCCAGGTTCGAGAACCACAGCCTATCTCACGCCCTCCCTGCCACCGCGATCTTCCTGACACCCCTCGGCTCACAGAGAGGGGTCCCCTCTGGCAGACACTGAGCTGGGATGAACCTGCCTCCCTGCCATGCCCACCTCTCCTGTCTGCTTCCTCATACTGTACATTCCTCTTCCAAATGGAGACAATCCTGGGAGCTGCACCTGCGACAGGGCTGGCTGGCAGCTGCAGGGCATTGGGTGAAGGGAGGGCTCAAAGACAAACCAGGACAAGGGTGGCTCTGAGGACTAAATAAACAAAGAGGCTTAAAACCAAAGGGCTTGACATAAACAGGAAGGCCAAGTAGACCACAAGTCTCCTGGGGAGGAGAGAGAGCAAGAGAGAGAGAGAGAGAGAGAAGCCCTGGAGAACACTGGCCTTGCCCTTCTGGGGAAGCAGAGCTATTAAAGATATTGTATGGTTGAGAGCATCCATGTCCCTGGAGGAAAGGTGGAAAGCTGCGGATGGTTGGGGTGGCTGCTGGGCATCCTCCCCCACTCCTAGAGAGTGGCTGGGTTCCATAAATTCTCCCTGAAACTGTGTCTGTTCACACTCTAACGGAATCTCCAAGTTAGAGATTTCAATCCTCTGTTCCCAGAAGTCAAGAAAAATAGTTCTCAAGAAGCTCCTTCTGTCTTGCAGGGGAGCTCAAGGAAAGGAACTTTTTCCTGCTAATTTTGCATATTTTGCTATTCACAAGGTTTACCCTCAGGGGTTAGCATAAAATAAAGGATGGATTTTTGTAATCAAGAATGAATGGCCCTAGCTTCTATCCCTGGTATCTGGGAGCAAAGCTTCAGTACCTCTGAGGCTGGATTTTCCCTCTCTAAAGCTTGCTAGATACCACCCATCCTCCCTGCTCTGTGGGCTGTGCAACAGGCTGCTAGGGTTCCAGGGGAGAGGCCACCAAGTTCCCAGCCAAGTGCAGGACTCTGGGCCATTGACCATATTCATCGAACACCTTCTGGGTGTTTGGATGCCAGACTAACTGCTAGAGAAGGGAGAGAGACAAGATTAGTAGAAGACATGATCCCTGTCCTCCAGAAACTTACAGCTCAATTGGGAAGGCCATCCCCCAATGCTGAGGATGGTGTTACAGACCACTTCGGGTGTTACAGACCACTATCAACAGCATAGACTAAAGACAAAGGGCTGTCTGAGGGGGTACTGAGGGTACTGAGGAGGGATTGGGATGAGGGTGGAATAACAAGGCTTCTTGGAAGAGGCCAGGCTTTAGCAAGTAATTTCAAGTGAGTGTTATGGGTTGAATCACGTCCTGCCTCCCCTAAGATATGCTCAAGTCCTAACCCACAGTACCTCAGAATGCGAGCTTATTTGGAAGTCGGGTCTTTGCAGATGGAGTGAAAGATAAGGTCACTCTGGAGAAGGATGGGTCCTTAATCCAATATGACTGCTGTCCGTATAAGAAGAGGAGAAGAGACAGACAGACCCTGGAGAGGCCATGTGAAGATGGAGGGGGCAGAGACCACAGTGATGTGTCTGTAAGCCAAGGTGGCAGCCACTAGAAGCCAGAAGAGGCAAGGAATCTCCCCTAGATTTCAGTCTCCTAGCCTCCAGAACTGGGAGAGAATAAATTTGTTGTTTTAAGCCACGCAGTTTGTGGTCCTTTGGTACAGCAACCCTAGAAAACTAAGACAGCGAGACCCACTCAAGGCCCTCCAAGAAGTGAAAACCAGGAGGCCACATGGTCTCTGCACTTACAGCTGTGTACGAGAAGGTGGAGGGGCAGCAAGAGCCCTGCAGAGGGGAGGGAGGCCGGAATCTGCTTCCAGCTCACATCATTTCATCACTTGTGCTTCAGTGTTTGAGTGATATGGGTATCCCTGCCCACTGTGAAACCCACAGGTCCTCCAAGTACCGTGCTTCTGCCGGCCAGGAGGGACTGAGCGGACACAGAGCCACCACAGGACTAAACACAGCTTGGCCTTGGCTTCCAGAGGAGGCACAAGCCTAGAACCAAGTAGGCTCCCAACTGAACCCAACAGCCAGAGCCAGCTGCCCCATCTGTATGCAGCACACTCCCCAACCCCAGAGTTCATAAATAAACCAAGAGAAGTCATTTTGTCCCAAGAGACTAGAATGTCTCTTGTAATACAGAGATGTTCTTTCTTGTGCCTCCGTGGTTCCTAGGTTCGTTGTTATTCTTTGGCAAAGAACAGGGCTTGGATTGAACATGGCTGCCATCTGCAGCTGCGTGTCTCCAAGGAGGCGGAGGGGGTGGGGTGAGGCGGCAGAGACAGAGACGGTCTTGGTTGCGCCATGATGTAATAAACGGGACCTCTAAATGAACAAGAGAGGGAAACAAAAGAGAAGCGTGGCGGGGTGGGAGCACAAAGGGACTTAGGGTATTGAAATGAGAAAGGGGAAGTGAAAGAGATATTGATGGAGATATAGAGAAGAGACGCTGGCAGAATGACAGCTAAAAAACATGCACCAAGGGAGGGGGGAGAGAGATGGGGGAAACTAGAAAGAGAAAAATACAAAGGCATATAGTCAGCTTGAGGCGAAGCACGGGGGCTGTGGAAATGCAAGAGGGACATGTCAAGACCGAGCTGAAAGGAGTGGGAGGGCACGCTAAGGCAGAAGAGAGAAGCAGCAAGGGATGGTGAAGAGGGGTGCCTGGTGCAGAGAAGACAGGGAAGGGGTAAACGGACATCATGCACATGTGGGTTCTGACTTTAAGGACTAAATACCAATGAATATCTAAAAACAAAAGAGCAGCCTCGTCTTCCTTGTATTTGTCATTGTGTAAAGAAACAACTTCAGGTGTGTTAAGAGCATGGAGTCTAGGGCAAGACTGTCCAAGTTTGAATCCTGGTGCTATCAGCTTCTAGTGGTGTGAGCTTAGGAAACTTATGTAACCTCAGTTTCCCTTCTGTGCAAATGGGAATAATATCAGCACTACCTCCAAGGGCTGTCATGAAGATTAAAAGAGCAGGTATTAGGTAAAGCTGTTAGAACAGTGCCTGGAACACCCTTTCAGGGCTGCGTGCTCAGCCAGGTGCACAGGATAACAAGGGCACTTCGGATGGTGGGGGGTGGGGAAAGCAAAGGCCAGGGGTGAGCCACCATTTACTCACTTACCTCCTTCCTTAGGTAGGCAGGTAGGTAGGTAGTCAGTTAGTTATTAAACACACTTTTGTTGTGAGGGACAGAGCTGAGGAGGAAAGATCAGCTCCCAATGCTGGACACAAGGAGCAGGCTAAGCAAAGAAGCCCGAGCCAAGAAAGAGCTGGAGAAAGGGGACCCGGGTCAATGTCAGCATAGACTGCAGGTGGGGGAGCTGAAGAAGGGGGGAGAAGGCTGATTTGCCAGGATGCCGGCAGGATCCAGAGGAGCAGGAAGCCCAAGAGAGCCAAGGGAAGAGTCAGGCTTCATGGAAAACTGAGCTTGCAGTAGGGGGTGGGGCACCGAGGCAGCCCGTCACACTCCACCCACAAGGGAATGCCACGTCTACCCCCTCAACCCTTTCATAAGGAGCAGGAGGAGGCGGTGGATTAAATATGCCAGTTTTCGTGTAGCATGCTCCTCTCTTCTGCCTTCCGGGTAATGTTTCTTCCTAAACTAATGTGAGATCCTCAGAAATGGAGACTAGAGTCACCACCTGCACATCTGGGGAAGGGGGCAGTGACACGCTTTGCTAAGCAGGATGCAGAAGCATCATTGGGGCAGATTCACAAATTTGAACTAGTTTTGAATGGGGAATAAGGCTGAGATGAAGCAGGAAGGTGAGTAGGCACTGGAAGCTTGTTCTGTGGGAATCTCCGAAGTGGGGCTCTCACGATCTCAGGGTTGGCTGGGCAGAGGGAACTGAGGAGGACACTTTTCTCTCCCGCCCTCCCTTAAGAGAGCCGCTGCCAGTACCAGGCACACACAGGCCTGAGAGCAGCACCCTGCACACAGCAGGTGCTGTACCTGAGTGGAAGTCTGTCCCCAGACATGGTTCCTGAATTAGGTGAGAACCCCCATCTATCCAAGGATGGTTTTAATCCCCTGGTTTGCCACACCAGGCTCATGGTACTGGAATTGAGCCCTGGAGCAATACACATAAGGATACTTTGAAAAAGTATCTTGAAAAAGTTAAAACATATTAATTACTAACTGCCAATGCTCAACTGTGGTTATGAATGTTATAATCATAGCCACCACTTACCTAGGGCCCGGGTGCTTATATCTGTAAGCTCCTCAATCCTCACAACAATCCTGGAGAGCAGGGATTATGATTCCAGGATTCTAGACAAGGAAACAGGCTCCCAAGAGGCAAGGAAGTTAGCGTGGCTCCGGAGTCTCCACTCTCTCCATATCTAAATCTATGTCAGGTTTTCTTGGGGAGCATGGATTCCTTTTCATTTCACTGGGAGCCACTACCCACCCCTAAGCCCCTCTACCTCCTTGCCCTGCAGGGTGGAACGATGACCCGGACAATGGCCACCCTCCTGATCCCAGAGCATCAGAGTGTCCAGAGAGGAATATTCACCATCCTGAAAGGTGTCCGCCCTGGGGTGGACATGCCGTCCACTCCCCTCCTCCCTCGTGGGCAGCCTGGACTTCTGGGCGAGCAGGAAAGGAATGTACCAAGTAACCACCCTTAGACACTTGTGGCCGTGGAGGGGCACAGGAACAAGATGCCCTACACCCCTGGGGTCCACACAGACCATACGTGGGTGATAGAATAATATGGCTTCCGTCTTCTAACAGTCTAAAAGTCTAAGTTCTTACTGCTCCAGGAAGCATTCCATGTGGAGCTAGAGCCACAGAGAGAGCCCACAAGATAGCAGAGCTGCCATTTCCTTGTCTGTGACAAGACTCAAGCTACAGTGGCTATGCTTTGTGGAAGGGGGTGGCACCACTCTGCAGGGGCCGGGGGGCCTGTGACAGCTGGCCCTGCTCCCCCTTTCCTCGACTTGAGTGACTTTCCTCAGGGTTCATAGGATCAAAAGGAAGGTTTACTATAGAACAAGCTTCCGTGCACTTCTCTCCTTACTAATTGTGCACACACACACACACACACACGGCTTATTCCCTTAAAAGGGTAGGGAACCCACAGAGATCTAATCAAGGAAGATAATAAATCATGTCCTAGAAAAATCAGGTTAACACTCACCTCCTCATAGGCAGTAAGTCACAATGTGTTACCAATACTGACCAAATTCAGTCTGGATGTGACCACCCCACAATCTCCAAATGAGAACTGCTTTTACTGGAAAATTTTCCCTCAAGAGGTGATTCTATTGCTGCATCCTTCTTAGAAAAGACCATTGAAAACTTCTAAACTGGCCAAGGATGAACCTGGCAAGTGAAACTTCAGACCCACCTTCCCTCTCCATCCCCTTCCAACACGATGCAGGCAGCCCCGCCCTGTGTCCCCCCCCCCCCCCCTCGCCGGACATTCCCACAGAGACCTGTGCAGGTTCCCTTGTCAGCACCTGTCTGGCCGTCTCCCACCTCAGCCCAAACACCTGCAGCGGAGAGCAGGTGTGAAAGGTGGGAGGCAGGGGGCGTAGCAGCGGCAGGGGACGGGACGGCCTCGGCAAGTAAAGGACCCCGACTGAGGAAAGAGAGCGGAATGAGGGTTGCCTGCGTGAGACTGTTCCCGCGCTCAGTGCTGGTGTGTGTTTGAGGAAACCCCAGGGGATCGGCTTCCAACAGTGATTAATTTAGTGAGAGAACATAGATTCTCAGTGCCAGCCACCAAGTCTGCAGAAGCTGACAATGAAGCAGTCAGTTCTGCTTTCAGGCAGCTCCGTTTCTGTGAGAAGGCAATTTGTGAGCTTCGTGTTCAGGCACCAACAGGACAGTGATTGTGGGAGCCAGTCCCGGGTGGGAAAGGAGCCCTCATGCGTGCTTCAGGAAAGGGAGACAGACGTTAACTCTTTCTAGAGTCTGCCTCCAACTCTGGACTCAGGAACCCAGAGGTGCAAGAGCTCTTCTGGAGAGAAGCCTTGCAGACACCTCCGTGCCTGGCGTCTTAATCAGATCATATCAGCTGCCGGAGGAAGGCTGAAGATCTGTATGTAAGCCCTTTCTGGCAGGTGTGACTTGATGGCTCATCAAATGTGAAGCCACTCATTCATACATTCAACCAAATGTATTGGGCTTCTACTATGTTTCAGGCCCTGTGTTAGGTGCTACAGTTGTAACAAAAACAGACACAGACCCTGACCTCTCAGAACTTAGAAGTTTAGTGGAGGAGACAGAGAATCAATTAAGCCATGAGTGGTATCTAATTCCTAAGGCTGCTGTAACAAAGCACCACAAACTGGGTGGCTTAAAACAACAGAAATTTATTCTCTTGCAGTTCTAGAGGCTAGAAGTCCAAAATCAAAGTGCTGGCAGGCCATGCTTCCTCTGAAGTCTGTATGTAGGGTTCTGGGGTGACTTGCCAGCATTCTGGGGCATTCTTTGGCTTGTGGCATAGCTCAATCTCTGCCTTCATCACATGGCCATCTTTTCTCTCTGTCTCTGTGTCCAAATTTCCTCTGCTTATAAGGATGGCAGTAATATTGGGTTAGGGCCCCCCTAATCCAGTTTGGCCTCATCTTAACTAATCACATCTTTAAAGATTCTATTTTCAAATAAGATCACATTCACATGACCAGGGATTAAGATTTGAATATATCTTTTGGGGCACACAACTCAATCCATAACAAATGGATTTCATCCGTCCATCCCATAATATGCACATGGTTCCAAATATTCAAAGGGAACAGATTAGAACTATAAATCACAAAGAGAATAAGACCTCAGAATCATCTAGCTTATCCTCATTTGACATATCAGGAAACTGAAGCCCAGAGAGGTTGCATAACTTGTCCCAAGTCACACAGGCAGTGGGGGACACGGCTAGGTCACCAGTAACCCCATTCCCTTTTTAACACCTTTTTCTGCCACACCACACTGCAAGAGCCAAGGACACCCAATATGTTCATTCAACCTTGTCAAATACTCCATGTTAGAAAGTGTTCTGTAATCAACTAAGTTTGGGAAATGCTAGTATTTTATCTTCCTTATAGAGGTTGACAATATGCATGATCATATTAAAGTCTTCAAGGTCTGTGGGAAGGAATTCTGTTTATGTTATTTTAAGCTAGTGTTGCCCAAACTGCTTTGACCATGGAAGCCCTTTTATTTAAACAACACACCTTTATAGTACACGGAACTTTGGAAAACTCCTCAGAACTTTGGGAAATTTCAAACCAGTTAAAATTTAGTTAATTTTAGACAATTGACACCCGTAGACCCACTATCTTTTATCTGTTTTCTTCTTTTTTTTGTTTTTTCAAGAAGCCTTGATTCTTCCTCTCTAAATTCCATTAGACCTGAATCTTCATTCTCCTCCAACTCTCTGGTAAGTCCCTCATTTCTGGTCATATCACTTCTCTGGTTCTCCTTTTATCCTGGAATGTTGGGGTCCCCTATTCGCTTGAATTTTCTTCACTTTGCTCACTCTGACTCTTCTGGGGACTTCTGATTTCTTTCTGTCCCTCAGTAACTGATCTTCAATTTACTTCAAGCTTGCTTTTTCCTAGGTAGTCAAGGAAATGACTGGAAACATCACCAATCATCTTCTTATGAGTAAATCACAGATCCAATAACTGACCTATGATCTATCTCCACCATGATTTGCTTCTCCAGCTAACAGCTCATTTATCTATTCAGGAAATATTTATTGAACACTGGATACAGGACACACTAAAGGCCACACTCTTTGACCCATCTCTGGCTAGTTAAGTCCACTGGTCAAAGGACTGTGGGAATAAGGTCAAGGTCATGGGTTTGGTCTCCATTGGGCTTGTGAGCTTCACTCTGCCCATGACCTTGAACACTGGCCAATGTTCTCTCAAATGGATGTCCTTGGGCATGAGTGGGACAAGAGAAGAGTATAGCTGGCTTGGTTCAGTTGTCACCTCTAAAGGGAAAACCCCCCTCGCCTATGCCCTGGGACTGGGGGCTGCGTCACATCTGGTTGGCTGCCTGCTTTAGGCACCTACCCAGTTCTCCCAGATCAGCTCCCTCTGCAAAACCCTGTAATTATTTCATCAGGGAATGGCTGACAGTCTCCTTTATTCATTTTTACTCAAACAATATTTTTTCTATTATCTGTCTTATCCCTTTATTCCCTCTGATACTGTGGCTCACATGTGTTGCACAGGGATTTTATTTGGAAGGGAGGAAATGAGAGATGTGGCCTTAAAAATGATCACTGTTCAGTGATACGGCTGATCATCAGTTACCCCCAAATAAACAAGAAACTTGCTATCACCAGCTAGGTCTCAATTTTGACCACACACACAATGAATTTCATAGGAAGAAACAAACTCAGAAGTTGAGTTTTCTATCCACCTAAATTTTCATGGAATTCCTTTGGGGAATTATTTTCATGGATCGCTGTTTATTCCTCCTGCCTTCCCATATACTTGGAATATTTATAAGATAAGCAACACTTTTGCCGTGGAGTCATTAAGAAGTGTCATAGAAAACACTACCTAACATTTATATCAAGCATTAATTTAAGACTGTAATGCTGGCTAATCATAACTTGCAAAACTCCTTCCCTTCACCTACCACCAGGGACTCTTGGTTCTTTCCCTGGTGGGTAGGAGAGATCCTGGAGTGCAGTTGCAACTCCAGGCGCGGGCCCAGAGGTTCCCAAGGCCTTGCTGCATGGGTGGAAACTTGGGCTGGTTGGAGAGCCTGGTCCTCTCTCTCCTCTGCCCTGTGCCAGCCTGGCTCTCCTGCAGCTCCCCCCTCTTACAGCCCGGCCTGGTGCTGCCACGTCACATCCCTCCCAGCCCTCTCTGCCCAGAGGGCACATGTCTCCGAGCCCTGGCCACACAGCAGGAAAGAAAGCAGCACTGCCTTGTTTCTCGGCTCTTCTCCCTCACTTCCCGGGTCACACCCTCTGAGTCTGCCACTCGGACCTCCACCACCCCACCTTCATGCCCATAACATGATCTTGTTGCAAACACTTGTTGTTCCAAAATCTCAGTCTACATTAGTCCTATCAATCCTGTACACACACGGAAAGGATGCAGGCTACAACAGATGGAACACAGCATTCAAAACCAGGCAGCGTGGCCTTTCCCCTCCCCTCTTTTATTTTCCTTCCTTTCTCTCAGGCAACCTCCAGCTCTCCTCTTCTCCCATTTCTACACCTCTCTAGAGAGAGGCAGACGTGGTTAACCCCAAATAGACAACGGATGTCATTGGCTGAAATCCATCACTCCCTGGCAGCTCTCCTGTGCTCCTTCCTTTCTTTTCAGAGGATGATAGCGGGGACTGAATTCATGATCAAGTCCCCTGCTCCCCCGCACCAAGAAAGCACGAGCCACAGACAATGTGAGGCAGATGCTCCTGTCAGCATTCCTGCTTCAAACAAGACGCGTCCCATATGGCTCAGGCTGAAGACTGCCCAGCCCTCCCTGTCCTTGCTGTCAGTTCCGCACCCACCCCCCCACCACACACACACACACACACACACACACACACACACACACACACACACACACATCCTCCCTTTCCAGAACATACTTAGATCTTCCAGCCAGTTGGGCGTGAATATACCAGCCATCTCAAACATCCAGGGACTTGGGGAAAGTGTTAAGAAGGAATGTAAACAATACATACTAATTGCTGCTGTGACATAAGTTATAAATTAAACTAGATGGGCCAGGATGCTATGCGCCCCTCCTCCTCTGCCAGCTTCCTCTGCTAACATGATGGGAGAACGGGCATCTCACATAGAGGAGACCAACTTTTAATGAGCACCCTTTGATACTTCAGTGACTAGGCCCCTGGATGCCTTGTGCTAATTAACCCTTAGCTCTTCTGAATACTGAGGTTCCGGGGCCTCCTGGGCTAGGTACAAGGTAGAGCCCCAGTCTTGGGGTAGACATAGCAGACAAGTACACCTGCCAGCCCATGTGCTTTCAGCCAGAGCTGTAGACACAGAGAATGAGCACATTGCAACAGTCCTGTCTTTAAGAAGGGCCTGCAGGAAATGAGGTGGGGAGCTTTCTAAATAACCTAAGAGGCTTACTGTTCCCTTTTGTCAAGACTGTCCAAGAAATTGCTGCACCTGGGGCAAAGCAAATGCTGAGTGAACCTTGGTGGAATGAATGAATGATTGAATAAGTAAGGGAATGAATGAATCTGTTGGAGAACCCAGAAGACTTTGCTCTTTGTAGACACAAGTTTTGTTTGGTTTTGTTCACTGAGCAACGCAGGGAGCAGAGGGAGCCTTTGCCACAAGCAGTCCTTAAAACTGACTGAATCCAGAGGCAGACAGGGAGAGTTTGTTGTTGTTACAAAGCCAGAGTGGAGCGGGGGCTAGGCCCTATGTTTCTGTTGGTTTTTCCCAGTGACCATCCTACCCACACACCGGTTCTCGCAGAGTATCTTGAGTTTTCACCTTCCTCCACCTCGCGGAGGGAGTCTTTTCTGGGCCACAAGGCCAAGGCCACATCTTTTGTGACAGGAGCCAGAGACGGTGCTGTCGAAGTCTATTCATTCACTCCACAAATGTTTTCAAGTGACCACTGTATGTTCAGCTCTGTGCTAGGCTCCGGAACCCAGAGATGAATGAAACACAGTAGCTGACCTCAAGGAGCTCACACTCCAGTAGGGAGACAGCAAGCAGATAATGACAGCTGTGGGCGCCCTGCGGGCCTCACAGCCCTGGATGTCTCTGCTGCACCACATCAGCAACCTGTTCAAAGATAGGGAGTATGATGTCCAAAGAGGACTAGATGCCTGAGCCAGGGATCTTCTCCTGACTCCACCTGGGGCCTTTTGCCCTCCACCAGGCTATGCAGCAGTTTGGCTGCCAGAGTGACCCTGGGCAGTGCCCCCCTGCTTCCCTGTCACCTCCTTTCCTGCACGTCATAAAGACCTCCTGTTTTTGCAGGAACACCGGTATAGCAAGACCAAATATCATTCATTCATTACCTGTCCTGGTTTTTCTTCCATTGCTTTCATCAACATAAATCCAAGATGCCAAATACCTCTTAGATTGGAGGACTGCAAGCTGCCAGAGAGGGAAACAAAACTGGGAGCAGGGCCATTTGCATGCTTTCATTAACATGGGCTGGGGCTTGCCAGGCTGCCAGCTCCCCGTGAATGCGTGTCTTCCTGGGGTGATAGAGAATCAATTGGCTTGATGCAACTTCTGGATCCTTGTTACAGCCTTGGCTCAGGTCCCGCAGAGGCCCTCAGACAGACATCAATAACCTTGCCTCTCATTGCCATCACCGGCCTCCATGCCGGTCCCATTTGAATGTGCCAATATTTATGTACATTTTAATAACACTGCCAACAGCAGTATTATAACAGGGTGGCCAGCTGGGGGGAGTGAGGGAAGGCTGCAGACAGTGCTTTCTCTCCAACACTCTGCTTTTGTTCAGTCTAGTTGCAGAGGGCTTCTCTTTCTCAGTCCTCTCTCTATTACCTGAGGCCTCAGTTTCCATTACCAGCTAGAGGTCCAATGTTAAGAAAAATAGGTAGTATTTGTTGGGAATCCATAATGGACAAGACACACTGTTTTAGGTACATCCATTATCTCAGGTAATCCTCACAAAATCCATCTCAGTAAGTGACACTGCTACTTAATAGTGAGAAATCAAGACTCAGAGTGGTTAAGGGGTGTGCTCAAGGGCACACAGCTATAACACAGCAGGGCCATGTACTTTTACCAAGCTTTGTATGCTTTTACTCAATCACACTGCTTCGGGTCTCTGTAATTTAATAAAATTGCCTACTATGTACCAGGCACTGTCATAGGCTCTGAGGATACTGAAGTGACTGAGACAGGCAAGGTCTCTGTTCCTGGATCTGGATATTACAAGACAAAATACAAACACATCAACAAGAAAATACTGGATGGTGATAAGTATGTGCAGAGAGTTAAAATAGGCAGATGTGGAAGTGAGTGATTGGGTGGCTACTTTTCGATGGGGCCATCGGGGAGGCCCCCTTTGAGGAGGTAACATTCCTACTGAGTCGTGAATAGCAAGAAGGAGCCTACCACGCAATACTTGGAGGCACAGGGTAGGAGTGAGCTGGGACAGCTGGGAGAGGAGGCGCTTTGTATGACAAACCTAGAGGGTGAGGGGGTGAGAGAAGGGGTGAGGTGGGGGAGGTAGGCAGGACTGGTTCCCCTCCAGGGAACCATTTGGATTCTGCTTTTATTGGAATAAGTCCCTGGAGGGGAAAGACAATCTGATATCACACACTTCGTGCGAGACAGTGTCAGAGTGGAGCCAAAGGAGAAACAGTTAGGGTTAGTTAGGAGTCACCGTTGTGGCAGCTTAGGGGTGGGCGGGAGTCAATGGGGAGGCTTGGGTGAAGAATTGGTTGAGTGGTTATGTGTCAAGAGTTCTGCTTGGGCCATATTGAGCCCCAGATGCTAATTCAACATCTGTATGATAAGCAGTTGGGTATCACTAGGAAGGGGGTACAGCTCCAGAAGAGAAAGGGGCCTAGTTCATGTGTGTCACACCTCAGCATTCAGGGGTAGAGCGGAGGAAGATGTCTCTGCAAAGGAGACTGGGAAAGAAGTCAGCAGCGTGGGAAGAAAACCCAGAGAACGTGATGTCATGAAGCCAAGAGATTAAAGGGTTTCAGAATAATGGTAATGATAATAGTAAGGAGTATACTGAGTTTTTTATATGCCTGACAGTTCCTACAAGTTTTGTATATCTTAATTAACTTCTTGAATTCTTACTAGAAGCCTGTGAAGGTGATCTTACTATTCTCCTCCATTTTATAGATGAGGCTACTTAAAGGTGAAAACCCTGGTCTTTCTACCCTTCAAGTTCATTGAATAAGCAATGCCCAGTTCCTTCTTCCCATGCCCTGCAAGTCAGGTTCCACACATCAAACAGATATGAACTGAGTTCTCTGGAGGTCCTGTCCTTTCTCAGCCTTGAACTTGGTTTATTAATCTCTTTGTCGGGTTCAATGCTCAGATCAGGGGAAGTCCGCTAGCTTAGCTGACAGACAAGCAGGCTGCAGCTGTGGAGAGTAATCGGGTTTTCTATTTTGCTCTATTCTCCTACCCAAACCTTTTTCTCCAGGCTTATCCTCTCACCAGCTGCCAAACTATCCTGTGGTGTTTTGTGCTCTCCCTCGCTACCCCAAAACTGCTCAAGACCTCATCCAAGTCTCACTTCCTCTGAGGGGCTTCTCTCAGAAGGCTATCCATATTCAGCTCTCCAATCCCTCAGAAACTATTTCATATGTAATTAACTTTCATTCTTAATGAAGTTCAATTTTGCACCTCATATCGGCAAAGTTGTTGGGTTCCTGTGACATACTTAACAGTCAAAAATGTCTTTACCGTTGGAGGAAATAACAATGAAAGGAGAGAAATGTATCGCAGGGTGTCAGAAGAGGGACTAGAAGAAAACAAATGTTATTAGATGCCAATTAACCCTGGGGCTGAGGCATGCAATAGTAGGGACATCAGCAGAGCTTGGAGGGAGGGGCCTAGGTGTGAGCATGAGGTGGATCAGGACACTGCAGATCCTGGAAAAGACCATGTCTCTCTGCCCCCAGCAATGCTTAGGACACGGTCTTGTGCAGCTAGAAATATCCATGGCTGGTCCTCTGGGATGGAGGGGGCAGCAGGAGCCATCTGGAAAGTGGGCCTGACTGCGGCACCTCTTCTGACCTGGCCCTTATCACATTCATCCAAAATGGACTAATTACATTTGCACATGGAACCTGCCCTAGGAAAGACCAATATAACTTGAGGGTCCCATGAGTTCCCTCCACCAATCTCCCTATTTGCTTAGGATCTGAAATTTGAATACCAGAAAAATAAAGCCCTTGATTTCACAACCATCAACAAGTGAGCTTATTTCCTAGAGAACAGTTGAGAGAACACGGTGGGGGAAGGTCAGTCACGTTGAGGTGGAAGCGGTGAGTAAGTGGCCACGTAAGAAATGCTCTGAATGGGTCATCCATCAATGGTGGGGGTGGGATGGGATTCGGGGGAGGAGGGGTGTTGGGATGGGAGGGGTCATCCATGGAGTGGGGTTCTTAGAAAATGGGAGCAAGAGACATGGGTAGAAGTGTCATGAATCTAACAGGCCCCTGGGGTAGTTCCTACTTTCTTCCAATGCGTATAGACACATAGAGACAAAGAAGGTAAAGATTTTTTATTTTAACTCTCTGCTTTGTTCACAAATGGGACCCTGCAGAGCCATCATCAAAAGCAGGGAGATCCACAGCAATGCTACTTCACAGAATTATGAACCATGCTCATTCATTCACTCAACAGGTGTTTGAACATGTATTACATGATGTCCATGGATTTAAATATCTCTTATGTGCAGGTACCATTCTAGGTGCTTGAAACACATCAGTGAACAAAATAGACATAGAGCTCTGCACTTGTGGAGCTTATATTCAAGTGATGGGACTTGGACAATAAGCTAAAACATGATAATTGGTAAATTATATAGGGTGTTAGAGGTAACAAGAGCAAAGCCTTTAAAAGAGACTCTCCCAAAAGTATGCACCTACCCTAAATACTACGTCATCATATACAATCTCAGCTTATTTCCTATTATCTCATCATGAGTCTTTGTAGCAGGAGTTGAAACACTTCTCACTTCTCTCTTAGTCCATCAATAAGATGTACACAGAAGGTGCCCACCCATATGTGCTGCATTGAACAAACAATCCTGCCCCCGGAAAGAAATCCTCTCTGAGACCACAGTGTCTGTTTATCTGTTTACCAGGACCCTAGAGCCCCATTTACACATGTGGAAAATGTGGTTATCCAAGGAGAGAAAGGGGAGAAGAAAATCTCATCCCATGATTGATTCGCCGCCTCCCCTTAGGTCTCCCAGAATCCCCCGTACCTACCACATCACCCACGAGACCTCTCTCTTCCAGACGATGGGGCATAAGGCCAACACACCAGGTGACTGTTCTAAAATTTGTCATGTGGAAGGGCTGAGAATGCTTTGATTTCATCAGGTTTCTAGCAAGTATGCATACACACTGAAAATGGAAAAGCCGGCATCCTTCCATGATTCCAGCACCAGAGGAGATGAGCAGAAACATGCTTGTACAAGATCATGAACTGCGCTAAAGTGTATTTGGACTGTTCTCTTGCCCTTAAATTTTTCTCATTTATGTTATATCAGGTTCTATAAGACACAGCTAAGTATGCTTTTTAAATTCAGTGTATGTAAAAGGAAATAGAGGAAAAAGGCTTACAAACCCAGTGCTTGCATGTGCTAGAGTTCTTTGAGGCTCAGATCTAGGCACCTTTATCTCCTTGTTCGTATTTTACTCCTGTCCAATCTCACCCATGTCCTCTCTTCAGATACCACATCTCTGCCAATGACCCACAGACTTATATGTTCATTCCAAGAATCTATTCTGAGTCATAGAACTGAATACTGTAGTTTATCCTCAGGGCTATCTCCACTTATTGGTGACCAGTTTCCTCAATGTCACATGACCAGAACAAATTCATAATCTCCCCTCCATCACCCCTAAACCTGGACCTTTTCTGTCAGTCCTTATCTCAGCAAGAACTTGACCACCATCCAGTGGTACAAGCCAGAAGTCTAAGCATCATCACTGACTCTCACTTGTTTTCACCCTTCATATTCAGTCTATCATGAAGTCCTAACAATTTTGCCTCTTAAAGATCTCTTGAATCTGTCAACTTCCCTTTAGTTTCTACCACCACCACCACCTTAATCCAAACACCCATCACCTCCCATCTGGGCCTATAAGGATTTCCAATTCACCTTCACTCTGCCCCCTTTCTAATCAGAGCCCCACACTGTAACCAGAGGGATTTCAAAATGCAAATCCAGTGATACTGCTCCCATGCTTGAAATACTTCAGTAGCTTCCTATCACTTTAAAGATAAATACCAAAATCCTTACTGGGGCTACCAAGTCCTCCATTTCTTGTGTGGTTGCTTAAAAATATTTCCACAAATTCTTTGATACTTCTCCCTTCCAAATGCGGAGCATAATTCCCCTCCTCTAGAGCTTGGGCTATTCCTAATGGCTTGCTTCTAACGAATAGATGGTGGTGGAAGTGACAGTGTGTGATTTCCAAGATTGGTACATAAAAGGCATTGAGTCTTCCTCTTTGCTCTTTCTCTTGGATCTTTTGCTCTGGGGGAAGCCAGTTGCCATGTCAGGCGCACTCTCAAGGAGCCCCAGGGAGAGATCCACGTGATGAGGAACTGGGACCCCCTGCAAACTGAGGGAGCTATCTTGGAAGCAGATCTTACAGCCCCAAACAAGCCTTCAGATGACTGATACTCTGGCCAATGTCTCGACTGCAACTTCCTGAGATACCCTGAGTCAAAACTACCAGCTAAGCTGCTCCCAAATTCCTAACCCACAGCAGATAATACATGTTTGTTGTTTTAAGCTGCTAAGTTTTGGGACCACTTGCCATGCAGCCATAACTAACTAGTGTAGCTTGATTCTAACTACTCTTCTAGGCTCATCTCTCACCATTCTCTCATCTTCCTCTTGCTCTCTGATCTCCAGCCCCACTGGCTTCCTTGTAGGTCCTCAAGCTCCCCATGCCACCCATACCCCTAATTCTAGAATGTACCCCTACATCCCTCCTTATTTGAGCCCTATGCATCCTTTTGATCATATTTCAAACACTGATTTCTCAGCGAAATCCTTCCTGACCCCTGGTCTAGTAACATGCTCTCATTAAACCACATTCCTTTCCTTTAGAACATTTTCCTCAGTTTATTATTTTTTATTCATTAGGGTGATTACTGGATTGGTGTCTTTCTTCTCTCCTAGACTACAAGCTTCGTGAGGCCAGAATTGGTGCTGTTTCTTGCCCACTTCTGTGTCACCAATTTAGTTTGTCAATAAATAATTGTTGGGTGGATGGATGGATAGATGGATGGATGGAGAGAAGGGTATTAGCTAAAACTTACAGAGAAACAAGTCTTACATTTCAGAATTGTGCTTCTGTTAAGTCTCCTGGTTGCAGAACCATCTGTAAGCCTAACAAACATTGTTAGCCAATCTGTAGCTAAACATGAATTGACTAAGGCTCAAAAATCTGTACATTGTTTGCTCATTCATTTTATGCCATTAAAAAAAAAAAAAATTGCTTTGCTTTCCTTTAGAATCTTTGTAAAATTTCTTTTCAAATTTCCATTATGTCATTGTTTATGAGTAAGGAGAGGAATAATCTGTTCCAGGTCTCTTCCAAATCTGGAACAGATAAAAGGGTAAAGCCCCGGCATGTAGGTGGGTGGGTAGCTGAGACTGCTATTCCTCCTCTTTACTGCTATGGGACGTGATTAAATGGAGGAGGAGTGAGCAAGGCCAGTTCTTCTAGACTGAAGCTACAGCAGCTGTGCAGACGGTGCATTGCATACAGTTTTGCTTTAATTGATGAGTCTTGGGAAAAGGAGACCAAATAGAAACATTGGCCATGCATTGGATAATATTTTCTTGTACAGACAATAGCTTGTATAGCTCAGTCCCTGACACATATGGCAACCTGAGAGAAGTCCCCAACCCATTTTTTTTTTCCAAAATGTCATAATTTAAATAAAAATAGATGCTTTTAAATCCAAGAGCTTTATTAAATCAAACCATTTAGCTGCACTTACGCTAGTTTGCCCTAGTTTAAATTTGCGTTGTTTGTAAGTGTGGTTTATGAACATTTCTTTAAAAGAAAAAAAAAACAATTAGAAACCTGTTTATCTTGCCACTCTTTATCTCAGGCTATTTTGCATGTATATGTATGTACATATATCTGTAATTTCTCCCAAGACCAAGAAAGCCAAACTTGGGAAGAGCTTTTATTCATTATTTAATCAAGGAAAGAGCTTTAACTCAAACAAGAGCAGGGTAGGGAGAAGGTGGGGGAAAAGAGCATCCAGACTGAATTGAAAGAGGTTGGGCAAGGGAGAACCTTTTTATAGGTGGACTCTTGAGATAAAAACCTGAACAAAGAGCAACAAACAGCTCCTTTCTACATTCTTTTTTTTTTCTTTTTCTTTTTTGAAGCCCCTGACAGACTCAATTCCCTTCCTGCATAATCTCTCATTTCTTTCTGGAGCAATGTCAGTGTTCTGAATACAGAAATACATCACCACTTGTTTCCTCTTAGGGTTGCTCCTTACTCTGGCTGCAGACAGAGGATGGAAAATCCCAGCCCCAGTCGCCCACCAGCTGGATGTGCCTTCTACCTTCCCCCTAGTCCCACTCTGCCATTCTCTACTACAGTTCATTTCAAATCCTGCAATTATCTCACCCTAGGGACTCTTCCTCTCACCTGGAATGGTTTACCATGATCTAATTTATTTGGTGAGGTGCAGACAGTAGCGGCTGATATTCAGCCTCAGTTCCACACTAGGATGGGGTAGGGGTCCCTGCCCTGCTATTGGACCTGATTCAGACCCAGCTGACCGCCATGCACACCTATGACAGGTCAGGTCTCAGGCCAGCACTATCTCATCTAAGCCTCACAACAACCCTGGGAGGTAGGTGGACTCCCACCTTCCTTTTGCAGATTAGGATGCTGAGGCTTAAGGAGACAGTTTCCTGCCTGGTGGAACAAGCCCTGACTCTGGAGTCAGCCCCACTGTCCCACCAACATGTGCTCTTGACTCTCTTGTCTTTCCCCATCAAAATATTCTCCCAGAGGACATTCCTTTGTGGCCTAGACCCAGCCCTCCTTTATTTCTTCCATTATCTGAAGCCTCATCCCCACCTCTTGACTTTCATTCAATCATTGATTTGACAAATATTTACGCAGCACCTACTTTGTGAAGCCCTTGTTGAGCCTACCTTCTAGTTAAGGAAGATAGATAACAAAAAAGCAAGTATGTCACGTGTCAGATGGAGGTACATGCTACGTAAAGAGAAAAGACGAAGCAGGACAGAGAGGAGAGGGAGCACTGGGGATGGCAGAGAGCCTGGCTCTCCTATAGTTGGTATTCAGGAGGCCTCGTTGAGACGGTGACACTGAAGAACAGACCCGAAGGGACCGGGGATTCAGCATTGGGGGGTGGGGTTGGGGGTTGCTCCCAGGGAGGGGAACAGCAAGCACAAAGGCCCTGAATTGGGAGAGTCCCTGGGGTCTCAGGGGAAGAGTGAGGTGGCCAGTGTGGCTGGAGCAGGGCAGGAGGAGGTGAGGCTGGGGTGTAATGAGCAGACATGGCAGGGAAAGGATCAGGTCAGTGGTGAAAAGAGGCAGAGCCTGGGATCTTCCAGGCTATAAAAAGGACTCTGGCTTTTGCTCTAAGTAAAATCCAATTGACTTGTAAAAAAAAAAGTGTTTGGAAGTTTGTGAGCAGAGAAATGGCGTGATCTAACTTAGATTAGGATCATCCTGTCTGCTGTGGAATTAATGCTTAAATTGTATGGAGTTTCTCTTTGGGTTGATCATAACGTTTTGGTGATGGATGGTGGTGATGGTAGCACAGCATTGTGAACATAATCAACAGTACTGAATTACATATTTGAATGTGGTTAGAAGGAGAAATTTTAGGTTGTATATAATTGCTAGAATAAAAATTTTAAAAAGCATACAATGGTACAATACAATGAACTCTATTACTAATGAGGGACTATAGTTAATAGTAAAATTGTAAAAATTTTCGTTTATGAATTGTAACAAATGTACCATCCTAATGCAAGGTGTTAATAGGGTGATATATGAGAACTCTTTATTTTGTGCATGGTTTTTCTTTAACTTACAACTTCACTAATAAAAATTCAGAAATAAAGAGTAGACTGGAGGTAGAGGAGAAAAGATTGGAAACAGAAAGACCAATTAGGTGGCTTTGCAGTAATCCACATGCAAACTGATGGAGATAGGGGAAGTGGTGAGAAATGGTTAGATTTTGGAGATATTAAAAAGTAGAGCCAGTTTGTTACTGGCTTGTACATAGGATATGAGAAAAAGAAAGGAATCAAGGATGGCTTCAAGATTTTGTACCTGAGCCACGGAAGAATGGCGTTGCCATTACTGAGAGGTAGAAGAGTGAGAGGAGTTTGGGGCAGGAGTGGGGAATGAGAAGTTCAATCAGATTTGACATTGTTTATTTGAACTGCCTGTTAACCATCCAAGCAGAGATGTTAAATAAGCAATTGGATTTACAAGTCTGCAGCTCAGGAAAGAAGGTCAAGTTAGAGACAAAAATGTGTGTGGATGAGAGGAGCTAAGACAGCAGCATAGAGAGGAGTGGAAGACTGTTAGTCCCCCCCGGAACAATTCATAAATGACCAAAAAACTAGTAAATAACCTGGAATAACTGCAGGGAGACAAATGTGACTGTCCACTCATCATTCACCAACCTGAATTGGGAGGAATGCCCGAGATCGCAGCATAAAATCTGTAAGTAAAACTGCGGACCCCGCTGAGAGCCGAGAACCGAGAGCCCCTCCCTCACAGAAGCCTCATGGTGCTAGAGAGCAGCACTCTCTCAGCCCAGCTCCAACTGGGGTTTTAATGTTAACTGCTCAACACAGACAGCGAATCCTCAACAAGCAGACAGAGGCTTTTGGTGACAACTGACCTTGGGAGAGTTGGGGGACATATCTGTCTCAGGACAGGGAGCCCAGAGGATCAGGTGCTATCTCTGGCTGATGGGTGAATCTGGGAGCTTTCTGTCCCTTTCTCTCTCTGTGGAGAAAACCTTACCCATTTTCAGCCTGCAGCACTTTGCAGTAAAGACAGCCTCAACCATTTTAAAATCAAGACACTTTGATCAGCAGAGTCAGAGAAACAAGATACTTATTGATATGCAGATAACCTCTCTGGAGGGGGCATAGCTTCCCAAGAGGAAAGGGAGGGGCCCAGCTCTACTGCCCAACTTTCCGGACCCCAAAGCCTGGGGGAGGAGAGTCACAGGCCACATCCTCTTACACAGGCGGTGACAGGCTGACAGGTGCACCTGCTGGGCAGAAAAGCACAGGTGTATCAATCCTCTAAGAAAAACCGTCAGGGAAACCAGATACTGAATATTTCCTCCTTCTGTGATCTGAGCCTGTTCTAGTCTGGGAAAACCTGATTGTGGTGGCCTAGGAGGTCAGATGCCTAGACAACAGAAAACTACAACCTACACTAAGAAAAACAAAGCTATGGCCCAAAGGAACAAACATACACTTCAACTGAGATACAGGAATTTAAACAACTAATGCTAAATCAATTCAAAAAGTTTAGAGAATATTTCACAGAAGAGATAGAGGCTGTAAAGAAAACACTGGGCATACATAGGCAGAAATTGAAAGTTCAAAAAAACAACTAGTGGAATCTATGGAAATGAAAGGCACAACACAAGAGACAAAAGACACAATGGAAACATACAACAGCAGATCTCAAGAGGCAGAAGAAAACACTCAAGAACTGGAGAACAAAACACCTAAAAGCCTACACGCAAAGGAGCAGATGGAGAAAAGAATGAAAAAATATGAGCAACATCTCCGGGAACTTAAAGATGAAACAAAGTACAAGAATGTACGTATCATTGGTGTCCCAGAAGGAGAAGAGAAGGGAAAGGGGGCAGAAGCAATAATAGAGGAAATAATTAATGAAAATTTCCCATCTCTTATGAAAGACATAAAATTACAGATCCAAGAAGCACAGCGTACTCCAAACAGAAGAGATATGAATAGGCCTATGCCAAGACAATTAATAATCAGATTATCAAATGTCAAAGACAAAGAGAGAATCCTGAAAGCAGCAAGAGAAAAGCGATCCATTACATACAAAGGAAGCTTCATAAGACTATGTGCGGATCTCTCAGCAGAAACCATGGAGGCAAGAAGGAAGTGGTGTGATATATTTAAGATACTGAAAGAGAAAAACCGCCAACCAAGAATCCTGTATCCAGGAAAGCTGTCCTTCAAATATGAGGGAGAGCTCAAAATATTTTCTGACAAACAGACAATGAGAGACTTTGTGAACAAGACACCTGTCCTACAGGAAATACTAAAGGGAGCACTACAGGGTGATAGAAGACAGGAGTGCATGGTTTGGAACACAATTTTGGGAGATGGTAGCACAACAATGTAAGTACACTGAGCAAAGGTAACTATGAATACGGTTGAGAGAGGAAGGTGGGGAGCATGTGAGACACCACAAGAAAGGAGGAAAGATAAAGACTGGGACTGTGTAACTTGGTGAAATCTAGAGTATTCAACAATTGTGATAAAATGTACAAATATGTTCTTTTACGAGGGAGAACAAGCAAATGTCAACCTTGCAAGGTGTTAAAAATGGGGAGGCATTGGGGGAGGGATGCAATCAGCATAAACTGGAGTCTGTAACTAATAGAATCATTGTATTATGCTTCCTTTAATGTAACAAAGGTGATATACCAAGGTAAATGCAGATAAGAGGAGCGGATAGGGGAGGCATGTTAGACACTTGACATTGGTGGTACTGATTCTTTATTCTACTTTTATTTAAGGTTATTTTTCCTTTTGCTGCTTCCTAGCTGTCATTTTTTTTTCCTCTTTCTTTTGCCTCTCTACCTTCTTTGACTCTCCCTCCTGCCTTGTGGAAGAAATGTAGATGCCCTTATATAGATAGTGGTGAAGGTGGTGAACACATAAATGTATGACCATGCAGAGAACCATTGATTATTTACTTGGGATGAAATGTATGGTGAGTGAACAAAACCATATTAAAAAAAAAATGGGTTGATGACAAAACCTTGAGGGCAATATACTGAGTGAAATAAGCCAGACACATAAGGACAATTATTGCAGGGTCTCACTGATAGGAATTAATTATAATATGTAAACTCATAGACATGAAATATAAGGTACCAAGATGTAGGACGAGGCTTAAGAATGGGGAGTGGTTGCTTAGTATGAGCAGAATGTTCAATTAGGATGAACTTAAATGTTTAGAAATGAACAGGGGTGTTGGTAGCAAGATGTGAGAATAACTAACAGCGCCGAATGGTGTGTGAATGAGGTGGAAAGGGGAAGCTCAGAGTCATATATGTCACCAGAAGGAAAGCTGGAGGTCAAAAGATGGGAATGTATAAAACTGAATCCTATGGTGGGCAATGTCCATGATTAACTGTACAAATATTAGAAAACTCTTCCATGAACCAAAACAAATGTATGACACTACAACTAAAAGTTTATAATTGAGGGGCATATAGGAAAGAAATATATACCTATTGTAAACTATATACTACAGTTAGTAGTATTTCAACATTCTTTCATAAACAGTAACAAATGTACTATCACAACCCTATGAGTCAACAATTGAGGGGGGTTGGTTAGGGCTATGGGAGGATTCGAGTTTTCTTTCCTTTTTTTTCTTTTTTTTCTTTTTACATTTTTCACTTTATTTCTTGTCTGGAGTAACGAACATGTTCTAAAAATTGAACAAAAATCAACTGTGGTGATGGATACACATCTGTATGAGGGTACCAGGGGCAACTGATTGTACACTTTGGATCTTTGGATAATTGTATGGTATCTGAACAATCCCAATAAAAATTAAAAAAAAAATGTGTGTGGAAGGCATTGAAATGTGAGACTACATAATAATGATGATGATGATGATAATGATGATGTAACTAACATTTATATATCACTTATATATGCCAGAGGCTTTCCTAAATGTTTTACATACATTGAGTCATTTGATCCTCACAAGCACCTGACGGGATAGGCAGTATTACTATCTCCATGTTACAGATGAAGTCACTGAGAAGGAGCGTAGGCAGAAGAAAGGTGAGGCTCAGTTATTAAGTCCTGGGACAGGCACACCCATGTTTCAAAGTCAGAGAGATGAGGAGTAGCTGGCATGGACAGAGAAGGAACACCGAAGGACTGGGAAGGAACAAAGAGATCTACTTTGTTAAATGCCTCTGATTGGTCAGGGAAGGTGAGGCAATCTATATACAACCCAAAATTTCCCATTTTAATTGCTTTCAAATACACAATTCAGTGGTGTTAATTACATTCACAATGTTGTGCCACCATCAACACCATCCATTACCAAAACTTTTCCATCACCCCAAACAGAAACTCCATACCCAATAAGCATGATCTCCCCTTCCTGAACTTTACAGGATACTGGTAAACTGTATGCTAGTTTCTGACTCTGTGAATTTGTATATTCTAATGATTTCATTTAAGCAAGATCTTAAAGTACTTGTCCTTTTGTGTCTGGCTTATTTTATTGAACATGATGTCTTCAAGTTTCATCCATGTTGTCGCATGTATTAGAACTTCATTCTTTATTAAGGCTGAATAATATTCCATTGCATATACCACAATTTGTTTATCCATTCATCTGTTGATGGACATTTAGGTTTCTTCCTCCTTTTAGCAATTGTGAATAATGCTGCTATGAACATTGTTATGCAAATATCTGTTTGAGTCCCTGCATTCAGTTCTTCAGGGTATATACCTAGAAGTGGGATCCTGGGGTCATATTGTAATTCTATACTTAAATTTCTGAGGAAACACCAAGCTGTCTTTCACAGTGACTGCATCATTTTACATTCCCACCAATAATGAATGACTGTTCCTAGTTCTACACATCTCCAATACTTGTCTTTTTCCTTTCTTAAAATAGTAGCCATTCTAGTGAGTATGAAATAGTATCTCATGGTGGTTTTGATTTGCATTTTCCTGATGGCTAATGATGTGGAGCATCTTTTCATGTGCTTATTAGCCATTTGTATATCTTCTTTGGAGAAATGCACACTGAACTCATTTTTAAGAAGTTTCTGTGCCTTTGGGGTTGCTTCAGGGTGGCTGCCATGTGCACACTGCCTGTTACCCGCATCTCCCCACACCGTTAGAATGGGCATGAGCATTGGGTGTTCAAGGGCTCAGCTTGGAGCAGACCTAGAGGAAGATGTTCCATATATCAGCTGATCATAGACACTGAATCAGGGCCTCATTTGATTCCATTTATCACGCTCCAGCTGATGCCAGCAGAGTCCATGTCTCTATTAAAGGGCCATTTTCTTCTATCTATTTGAAATTCTTCATGTCCCTCCAGATTCTGTGTCCCACATTTCCCACTCATTGACACCTGAAAATTCAGCTGTCATGAAACTTTACCTTAAAGGCTTCCATCCTGCGCCTCTCCCCCAGTCTTATTTCCCAGGCCTGACGCCCAAATAAGGACCGATGTTCAGTCCCTGACAGTTTGCACCTTCACCATAAAATACACCTTTGATTCCTCTTTCCCTCTGCAATTCCTTTCACTCCTTGTCCCTTGACAACCCCTGGCATGTCACTCATGTGATAGCTCTCAAGTCAATCCCCAGCCTTTTATTCCTGCTGCCAAAATGCTGGTTCATGCTCCAGCTATTCCTCTCTTCAATACACATCTATTGCTTTCTGCCTTTGCAGTTTCTTTTTTCATCTTTTCCCCTCTTTCTTTCCTTACAATTTCTCCCTCTCCTTGTGCTCTTGCCACACCTCTTACTCTCACAACTCCCGTCCCCACTCTTTTCACCACGAAAATGGATCTCACAGACCCATGTACCCCACACACCACTTCTTCTCACCCTGACATTGAATAAGCCCCCAATTCATGATCCTCACAACTATCTTGTCCTTAAAGACAAGCAAACAAAAAAAAGCCACTCCAACCAATAATGGGGCCATGGACAGCATAGCCTTATTTCAACAGGTTCTCTCTCCCCAACTGGCTGGCATCATCCCCACGGGGTGTCCCCACAAAGGGTGGGACTTTTAGAGATTAGGGATGAGGTTAAAGTTGGAGTGATATGAAAGTTTGGAGCATGGCTTCTGCAGGTGGCTTCCTTACCCAGGTGTAGTGACACTCAATCCAATTTTTCCAATTACACTCTGGTACTTCTGATTAAGAAGACATTCCAGCATAGGGTGAGAGAGTGGGCTCTTGCTACAACAAATGTGGTTGGTGGAGGAGCAGCAGCTTGGGCCTCACTTGGGCATTTGTTAGAAATGCAGAAGCTCAGGCCCCACCCTGACCTGCCAAATCAGATTGTGCATGTTAACAGGATTCCTGGGTGATTCATCTACAGATTTAAATTTAGGAAGCACTGATCTAGGCAGCATCTCTGAACTCCAGGGTTTCAACTTTGCACACTGGATTAGAGACTCCAGAACACCACAGTTTTACAGTCAATTTATAGTGGAGGGGAGTGCAGAGAGCTCTCTGCAGCACAATAGATGCTAAATCAATTTTATTTACTGGCGGACTGATTAAACAGCCTTGTCCCTTAATTATTTTTGTCTTCTATAAATGGCAAGCCACGTTACTCATTTTCTAGTGATTTTTCAAAGGAAGATGTTCTAAGGTTACCCCAAGGCACATTTTGTGGCTACAGTATCTTCCACATGTGTTAAATGACCACACACTGGGAACCCACACTGCACTTGGTGAGAAGAAGCAAGTAAACAGGGGCACCTAGCAGATGTGGCTTCTTAGCCCTGCTCCAGCCACTGAGACGCCTGCACGGCGGCCCGGGCTATTCTTAGATAGACGTGCCGCCTCTAGGTTGTCACCAGCCAGCATTCTTGGTCCTCTAAAGAGAGAGTCCCTAGAAACATTGATTTCTGGAATCATGTGCACCATCTCTCCTCCAGACCCACAGACAGGAAGAGAGGCATCCTTGGCAAGTGACCAAGCAGCCTGAACTCAGCATCTTGGTAGATGAGGAGCAGGAAACCTAATAAGAGAGGAGCCATCTGGTTATCTCCTACTGAAATTAGGTTAAGGGTCAGAAATGCACTCCAAATAAAGCCTATCTTCAGGCAAGCAGGTGTGTGTCATACAGAGCGGTAACCAAAAAGGAGTTTCAAGGAAGAAAAGTTTCTATCTGAAGGCAGTGTCTGCGCAACAGTTCCACAAGATTTTGGTTTTGATTTGAATGCACCTGCCCGATGCACATAGAAAAACATCTGGAGCCATTAAGGGCTCTGCATTTAGGAGCCATTCTGGATCAATACCATATGGGGATGTAGATATCTTCTTTTGCTCGGATTAAAAATTTGCTTGAAACACATAAAAACCTTTGGATCTACTTTTGTTTAAAAAGCACAGTTATTCCTAAAGTTCTCATTTTGCTACCATAGACAATTTCCTTCTCAAATATAGTAATTCAAAATAGCCATCTATAATTCTTAGCGTCTGCTTTGTACAAAGCATCATATTTCAATGTTCCAAGACTTTTTTTTTAAATAAAGGAAAGAGGAAGGAAAAAAGAAAGGAGGGAGGATTAAAATATATATTCTCTGAAGAGAGTAGTTTCCTATTTGAGAAGCCAGTAATATATCAACTTAAAAATATTTATAGTGGCAGATTCTTATGTTGGTTAATTGATAGCCTACATGTTTTTAGCAGAGGTCGATTGGCAAAAGCAGGCGAAAACAATTAGCAACTCCTTCATTATGTATCAATTCATTCTAAAGGTTAATAGCGCTCTGTTGTGAATAAGCCCTCTAGTATCCCTTCTGTGATCCGTGATCTTCCTTTGCACTCATAGTTTTTCTTACATGTAGAGGTACGTAAGATACGTCAGAGGTATCATTCAATAATGTTTTTGAATGAATGAATGTCTATATTGGTATGAAAATTTCTTGAATGTCTGCAAGGATGTTTGAATTTCATATATCCTGTATTTCACAGCTAAGACTGGGTCTAGACTCAGCTAACATTTGCCTATACTGATAATTTTAATTAAGTTATAAATAAGTATCCTTTATAAAGGAAGCAGAACAGAACCATTTCTTGAACTACAAAGCAATAAACCACCCGATAGAAAAATGAGCAAAAGGTATGAATAGGCAATTCACAAGAAAAGAAAATGCAGATGGCAATGTACATATGAAAAGATGCTCACCCTATCTAGCTATCAGGGAATTGCAAATTAAAACACCCGGGAGACACCAGGTTCACCCATGAAATGGGCAGCAATCATGTAGAAAGGTATATAGTGTGGTAAGGGCATGGGCTCTGAAGTCAGGCTACCTGGGTCCAAAACCAGGCTCTGTCACTTGCAACCACAAGCCCCAGACAAGATTCTTAACTTCTTTGGGCCTGTTAAGGGGTGCTAATATTGCACTGAGCTGTGAAAATTAAATGATTTAATATACATAAATCATTTAGAATTGTGACTGGCACTAAGTAACTACTTGATAAATTTAGCTATTATTTGCATCAATTATTGAGGAAAATGAGGGGAACCATATACTGTCATATATCGCTGGTTGGAGTATAAATTGGTACAGCCACTTTGGAAGGCAATGCAGCAAGCCATCTATTAAAATTAAAGGTATGCATATCCTATGACCCTGTAATCTTTTCTGAGTATCCTCTCTTGAGAAATGCATATTTTTGCTTCGTTCTCATGCTCACTGCTGCATTGTATATAATAAAAAATATCTGGAAACAACTGCATAGCAGAATGGCTAATTATGGTGTAACTATGGTATATACACAATACAGAATACTATGCAGCACTTTAAAATAATGAGCTAGATTTCTAGGTAACTGAGAAGGAACAGTCTCCAAGACACATGGTAGAATGAAACAGCAAGTATCAGTACAATATATAGAATGTGATATAATTCATGCTAAACCCCACACAAAACCATATACACACACACACACATACATATGTATGTACATATATATACACACACAGTCATTTCTCTACAAAGGTATTGGTATTAGGTGTTGTAGTCAAAGGGCTTTACCATATTTGTATTATTTTATCTTTTTATAAGGTATTCTTCTATTATTTATATAATACAGTAAACTTTAAAAATCCTTGATACTATAACATGAAACAACAGGAAGATTCTAATCAAGGGTCAGTCTTTGCCAGAGAACAGAAGTGGATGGGATTTAGCTGAGCCTTTAAAGAAGCATAGGATTTGGGTAGGTGAGAGCTTGGTGGGTCTAACAGAGCACTAACAGAGGCTTGGAAAGGGAGAGGCAAAGGGAGGCTGGTCTACCTAGAATAGGAGAGTCCTGAAAACAGATGGGAAACAAAATTTCAGTTGATGGAACTTGGCCTTGATCTGCCAGGAAAAAGAGAACCTAAAGCCTAATTACCCTAACTCCCTTTCTTGCTCTCTCTAGTCAAATGCCCTCCAGAGACAGTTTCACAAACTAGGAGGAAGGGGGAAGGGGGTGGGTGGCATTATAGAAGGAAGAGAAGAAAGGGTCATAAAAGTGGAATCTCATAATGGCTTGTATTTTTGCCGCAGCAGCTCCTCTTTCAAAGAGAGTCCATGCACCTGGAGGGAACTTGATTTCCTTCTGAGAATAAGCCTTTCAAGTAGATTAAAAACTATTTTCATGAGCTGCGGCTGTTTACATGCAAACCTGTCATTCAGATGATGTGTGCCTTCACAGACACCCACAGAGGCTTATCAACGTCTCCCTTCTTTTTTTGCTATTTTTCTTTGGGTTCCTATGCAGTGTGTCTGGGCAAGGGAGGGAGGTGAGGGTGTTTTATTTCCTCAACAAGGCGAAAACAAAAAATGCAAAGAGCAGAATGAGGGTGGGGCTGGAGCAAGAGTCCAGAGTCTTCAACAGCTAGGAGAGGACATGGTGGTCTCAGGATGTGATCAACCAGGGCTGAGCTCATCCTCTAGACAGACAAGACCCACCCCAGTCTACAGATGTAGCCTCTTTCCATCACAACCCTTTCCTTAATATATCCTAACAAGGAGGCCACACTCTAGGAAAGAGAAAGACTTACCCAGAGAAGGACACACTGGCTTTGGGAAATTTGGAGAGATGTTGAAGAGCTTTGAACTCAGTCATTGTAGACCCCTAAATTCTAGAACAAATTTTAAGACATACTCTGAACTGAATTTTAGATGTTGTTTCTGCTGCCAAAAATAGACTTTAGAAAGCAAGTAGTGAACAAGTTTAATCTAGAAGCTACATTGTTATATAGAATTTGTGAAATGAAATGTACAAGTATTCTCCACATTAAAGATCAGTCTAAACTCTAGAAGAATAATTAAAGAGACAGTTTGTGGGCCTTTGGAAAGAAAAAGTTGATCCATTCAAGTCAGAATAAGACAAAAATGGATGCCAAATCAGTGTGTGTGTGTGTGTGTGTGTGTGTGTGTGTGTGTGCGTGCGTGCGTGCGTGTGCGTGTGTGCGCGTATTTGGCTGGGATAGTTAGACTAGTCCACTAGGTAAATACCATATGCCATAGCTACATTGACTTCAGCAAGACTTCTAAAAATGTTTCATGGACAAAATGGAAAAACATGGTCAGGATATAGCAAATATAGCTTGATTTATAACTGACTGAATGACATTGGCCCAATATTATTAATTTTACCAATCTAGGTTTTTTCATTGATAAATGAAAAAGTTGAATTAGATGTCCACTGGGGTTTCCTCCACCTCTTCAGCGCTGTGGTTGTACTACTAGAAGAAGATCTCAAGAGATATTTCACAAAGTTTGTCCAGACCCTATCCTGATTTGGATGAACATGTAGGAGACATGCTTACAAAGCCAGAGGAAGACACAGGGGAGAAGAAACATCTATTGCCTGAGAGGATAGCATTCAAAATTATCCACCGTACTCAGAAGCCAATAAAATTGTAGTTTGAAACCACTGAGATAAAATGTAACATTTTGATTTAAAAAACAACTTTTTCTATAAGGTCAATAGATTGGAGATCTATCTTGGTAGCAGTTCAAGTAAAGAAGTCTCAGGGCTTTTATTGACTTTAAATTCCGTATCAATCATCGGAATGGCATATTTAAAACCTGGGTGCACAAGTGGAACTTAAAACCTCTGGGCTAGAATGAATTAATAAAATATGAAATCCAAATTAAAGGACATTATTGCCCTACGTGAAACCTTACCATGAATTTGGAGTACCATGTTCAATATTGGGCACCACCCATTAAGAAGGATGTTATTCTTTGAAATTTCTTCTATAACTACTTGTTCAATCATACTTAGAAAGTTATTACTTTTCTGTATATATGTTATATTTCACAATGTGCAGGTTTGTATATATTATGTCCCCGGAAAAAGCCATGTTCTTTGATGCATTCTTGTAGGGGCAGACATATTAGTAGGAATTAAGTTGGAACCTTTGAATTAGGTTATGTCCATGGAGATGCAAGCCCCCAACAGTAGGTGATAACTCTGATTGGATAATTTCCATGGAGGTGTGGCCCCACCCCCTCAGTATGGGCCTTGATTAGTTCACTGGAGCTCTATAAAGGCTCAGACAGAAGGAGCTCACAGTTAGCTGGAGCTGAGACAGACATTTTGAAGATGGCCATTAGAAGCTGACACTGACATTTTGGAGAACACCATTTTGAAACGCAACCTGGCAGCAAGCACACACTAGCCACGTGCCTTCCCAGTTAACAGGTTTTCCAAATGCCAATGGCCTTTCTCCAGTAAAGGTACACTTTGTTGATGGACACTTTATGGCCTTAAGACTGTAACTGTGTAACCAAATAAACCCCTTTTATAAAAGCCAATCCATTTCTGGTATTTTGCATTCCAGCAGCGTTAGCAAAAAGGAACACACAATAAAAGATGTTTTGTTTCTTTTTTTTTGAAAAAAAAAAGGATGTTAACAAGCCAGAGAGCATCCAGGGAAGAGGGAAAGGATGGTGTTAGAAGTCTTAAAGGCAGGTGGAAAGGCTCTGAAGTCTCCTCTAACCACCACCATGTCCTCTCTACTTGCCACCTCCCCCCTCACCTGGCCTGGTATCTGTCACAGCATCACTACCTCACTACACTATGGATTTCAGCCCTTGCCAGAACATGCCAGAACATGATGGAAACACATCATCTCCTGAGGGAACCACTTTCTGACAAGTGTACTGGAAATTTTTTCCTTACCTGAATGGAAATCTCATCTCTATGACTTTTCTCTTCCTCGTTCCAGGTCCTAGCACCCTGGGGCTATAAGGTCAATTTTAATCCCTTTTCTATTTAAAAAGCCCCTCAGGTAAGTGAAGAGAATGGATGGTCATGCCCCCAAAATTTTTCCAGGTAAAACTGGGCTGTTTTTAAAGATTAATTCTCAAGATCCTTTTTTGGCTATCTGCACCTCCTATTTAGAAAGTTGTCTATTCCAGAGAGGAAGACCTTGTCGTCATTCTTTCTTCCTTGCCCAGTTCAGAAGCAAATGTGGGTAGTGAGGAGGAGCTTGCGTTGGCTTGGCCTCTTTAGCACTGCACCCAACACGTTGTCCAGGGCCTAGGATGCTTAAAAACTATAGCAATGGTCCCTAAATGTGACTTCTCTTTTACTTCAGGATATCTCCAGTTTATAAAAACTCTTAGAATACCCTTTTACCTCACATTAACTTAAAAAATAAATGTATGCCCTAGAGCACCCAGAAGGCTATCAAAATTCCAGGTCACAATTCTAAACAAATTGAAATTCATGGGTTCATTTTGCCATTTTGTCTTCTATTTCCAAAATCCTTTGATTATCTTGCATTTTTAATATTCTCTGAATCCTATTATGATTCCTATTCTATATTTGGCAGCCATTTATATTTTTAAAATGCTGCTGCTCATCATTCATACTTGCGAAAAGGTAGAAGCAACCCAAGTGTCCCTCAATGGATGGATGGACAGGCAGAATGCGGTCTATCCATAAAATGGAGATATTACTCATTAAAAGGAGTGAAGTTCTGATTCATACTACAACTTGGCAACCTTGAAGACATTCTGCTATTTGAAAGAAGCCAGACACAAAAGGAGAAATATTGTCTGATTCCACTTATTTGAAATATCTAGAATAAGCAAATTCACAGAGACAGAAAGTAGATTAGAGATTACCAGGGGCTGGAAGTAGGGGAAACAGGGAACTATTGCTGAATGGATTCCAACTTTCTGTTTGGAGTGATGAAAAAGTTTTAGTAATGGAAGGTGGTGATGGTAGCATAACATGGTAAAAGTAATTAATGCCTGTAACTCATTTTTTTTTTTTTTTGGAAATTTCCTATATAACTACTTGCTACATCATCCTTTGAAAGATATTTCCTTTTTGCATATGCTATATTTTACAATAAGGAAATAACTGACACTATGGAACCCATAACATTCTTTGAAATTTGCTCTCTAACCACTTGTTAAATTGCACTTGGAAAGTTATCACTTCTATGCATATATGTTATATTCTACAGTAAAAAAAAGATTAAATTAAAAAAAAATTTTAAAGTAATTAACATCACTGAAGTGTACCTTTAAAATTTGGTTAATATGGCAAATTTTATGATGCAAAACCACAATCTTTTTTAAAAATAACAGTTTATGCAAGGCTCCATCCCCTTTCTACTTCTTGCATCCAATGTTTAGAAGGGCTTTAGTATGCAAACTACACATTGGAATCTAACAGTATGGTTAAGAAAAGGAGAAGGGGCAGTTTAGTGTTTAAAAATGTTCATTTCCAAGGTAATTTTATCCTGAACAAAATTGGCCATGATTTATAATTTCTGAATTAAAAAGTCTATATCCTTAAAAAAAAAAAAAAAATGCTGCTGCTGGCATTGCTATATATTTCCATTTATCCAATATTTATTTGAGTGCTTGCTATGTGCCGGACACCTCAAATCACACAGCAAACAAACAAAAAAGACAAAATGCAGTGGATGAGCTTCTCCATACCATGGTGTGAGACAAAATCCCTAACTTTTTAAGAAGAACCAAGATATAGGGGAGTTTGGGTGACTTGCCTGAGGTGGGAGACAGATAGAGTCGAAACCCACTCCTTACCGTTTTGATCCATAAGCTCATAGAGACTATGTGAAAATGACCAAGAAGCACTGTGGGGGTCTCTTCTATGGCATTTCAGAACCTGTTTTTAAAGCCCACTTGTTCGAAGTAAATAAAACATTGCTTGTGTAAGTAATTAATCAAGAATTACATAAAAGGTTTATTACAAGGCCAACAATAAGCAATCTCCTAAGGCACTCAGCAAATCCTCTTTCAGTAAATAATTACTCAAGTTAAAATTATTTACTAAATTAAGTCATCCCTTTTGTGATGTCTCTGAGACTTTGAGTAATTGGTTGGGCTCGCTTTGGTTTGGTATTTCATAAAGAAATAGTGCTACGTTATGAATTAACTGTGCAATTAGCTGTAAATTTAGCACTTCAGAAACACATTTTTAATAACTAAGAACAGGTACAGAGAGCTCTGCATGTTTTTTGGTTTTTTGTTTTTAAATGCCTAGGTATAATGTTCCATGTTGTTTAATACAGCAAAGTCAGGAAAGTGTTGGCACAGCATAACTTATTATTTTCCATTTACTGAGAGTCAGCAACATGGAAGCCCAATTCGGACAGAGCCGTAGCCACAGGCCCCTGCCCTGGGCTCACTGTGAGAGCTGCTTTGGCCTCGAGGCTGGTCCACCTCCATCCTCTCTCTCTCCAGCTCGCACAGGAAGAACAAGTTCCTGTGGTAGAGTTTTCCCTGCACCCTCCTGGGATTGAGGAAGGAAGGACAGTGATCTCATGCCTAGAGCTCCCTGCCTTTCTCCAAACTAAGACACTTCCCTGTCACAATTATGAGAGAAATCATGAAAAATAAAAGCTGTGTTAACGAAAACCTTGAATTAACTATTTTCTGTTGTGTTCTTCATTTAGGAAAACAATGCAAATCATCAAATTGATAGAAAGAAGCCTGAATTCCTCTCATTGAACACTTGTATCCCGTGAAGGCATAGTCTATCATTTTGCTTTTCTCCATACACTTTTGGATTCATAGTCCAGTAACAGGAATTGAGTATCCACGTGCCAGGCATGGAGCTACAGAGTCTTCCAAGTGTGTTATCTCAGCTCAACTTCATGACAGCTCCGAGATGCTGGCTTGGCAAGAGCTGGCTCACTGGGGAGAAAGTGGAGGCCCTTCTCCAGTGCCATGGAGCACGTGGTTTCTTTGTAACTCAGCCAGAGAATAGGACTTGGGTCTTTTGACTCCTCTTTTTGCTCCCTCACCCATCCTCCCTCCCTCTCATTCACACATACAGACACTCACAGACAGACTGTCTCTCCTCAAGTAGAAATCAGGAATTTATTCAAAATGTCATCAGGGACATGTCTTTATGCCTTGAAAACAGATGACCAAAGTCCAAAATGACCCTAAAACCCCAGAAAATCCTCCGTTTGTGTATCAGTTAGTTGCTCTAGCACAGTTTCTAAAGTTGGAAAAGTAATCACATTTGTTGTAGAAAGAAATAATTTTGTCAGCAGAGGTTGAAATAAAAAGTTTGGATTTTCACCAGAAAATCCCCTAACATGCCAAGTAATTAAGATCTCACTCATTCAGTGATGTCTCTTTTTCACTCCTAGAAATTGTGTCATGGTATGGAGACTTGCTTTCTGTTCCCATGCCAACTCCAGTGGCTTTTGCTTGGTCCTTATCTTCCTGACCTCTCTGTAGCATGTGATCCTATGGAGCATCCCACTGCTCCATTAAACAATCTCTTTAGCCCCGTCCATATGCCAAGTGCTCTGCCCCAGAGAGCTCAGAGAACTCAGGGCTACCGGGTGTCACCACCACCTCTGCAATTCACTGTAACAAAGCGGGCAAAAGACAGATATGGGTTGAGATTGCAGCAATAGGGCTTTGAAGCCATTTTAAGGATTTGGGGGATTAATCTAAGGACAATGGAAAGCTGTCGGTGGGTTTTAGTAGGGAGAAAAAGTATGACTGGCTTCGCATTAATCAAAGATCACTTATGCTACATTAAACAAATAAAACAACACCACAGTGAATGGATTGGAGGGTGGCACGAGCATCCGCTGGAAGGTCAGGTAGGCGGCTACCGAAGCTGTCTAGGAAAGGGGGTGGTGGCAGAGGTGAGAGGAAGAAGTGGATAGATTCTACAGGTATGTAAGGCAGGACTGGTAGGACTGGTGAGTGAGTGCATGGGGAGGAGGGACCTAGGGTGGCTTCCTAGGCCCTGGCTGGACAGTGAAGCCATTCCTGAGACAGGCAACATGGTGCTGGTGGTGGGCGGGGGGCACGCAGTAAGAGGTGCAGATGGTGAGTTGAGCTCAGTCCTGTACAGGGTAAGTAGGAGGTCCCTATGAGATCTCTCAGGGATGCTGCTGAGGAAATATCCGTGGGTCAGGGAGAGAGATCGGGCTGGAGTTATACACTTAGGAGCTGTGGCATCACAGATGGTAGCTGAAGTCCTGGGAATGGCTGAGATCAGCCTGGGAGAGTTTGCAGAGTGATGAATGAAGAGGCCTCAGTACAGAGCCCTCCAGACACCCCTCCTAAGCCTGTCAGTTACCCAGCCCTCTAAAGATGGATGCTTTAGCTTTAGCAGGTCCCTCAATCTGCTCCTCTTTGGCATTCCCGCTCCGGCTCTCCAGTTCAGGCCCTAAACACTTCTTAAAGATGACCACTAGTGAGGGGCTCCAGAGGTGTCATTATCTCCTTTCTGTTTATGTTTCTTCAACTACCAAACTAAGTTTCCTAAAGTCCGATGCCTGTCATGTAGCTTTCTCCTCAAAAAACCATCTATGCCTCCCCATTCCTTGCCAAATAAAATAACGTCACTTCACCCCAGCCCTAAGGCGGCCCCAGCTTACACAGATACATCTCACTGCTGCCCTCTCTTTATTCTTTTCTCCATCAAAGCTGATGTATGTGACCTTGAATAAGTCATTTCACCGTCTCCTCCTCCACTTCTCCATCTCTTACACCCTATGGAGGCTGCCGAAAAGACTGTAAGCACTGAATAAAAAGGTGTGCCTTGGTTCCTAAGGACAGATATCCACCTCCTGGCATGGGTTTCCCCTCAGTCTGTGATGCCAACCACAGACCTGGTGGAGAGATGCTGGAGACACACTTGGGGCCTTATGATGGAAGCATTTCAGCTGCCAACCAACAAAGGTCAGGCAAGTGGGACTGTAGTCCATTTTGAAGGAACTTTATGGAAGGAAATTCTATTTGCACCTTTAATTGTTCAAGTCACTTATAGCCAGGCAATCATTAATCTTTGTGCAAATATTAACCTAGCACTGTGAGCCAGTCCTGTAGGGGAAATGGAGTGGAGCTTGTAGTCGTGTAGAGAAATGATCTAGAAACAAAGGCCCCAATGTGCAGAAAGGAGAGCTCCCTGGGATAGAATACCAGGGCTGGCCAGTGGTATAAATGGCAGGACACTCATTCAACAAGATTTATTGAGCGGCTACTATGGGCCAGCCTCTATTCTACATGCCAGATGAAAAAGTGGATAAAGACAAAACTAATGCTTACAGAACTCAGACTCTAAAGGAAGGAGACAAGCAACAAACATAACCAATAAATAGATTGTATACTGTGTTAGAAGGTGATAAGTGCTGTGTGGGAAAGACAGAGCTGAGTAAGGGAGATTGGGAGTGCTGGGGGAGTAGGTGTTACTATTTTATACAAAGCCACCAGGGCAGGTGTCACTGGGAAGTTATCCTTAGAGCCAAGACATGAAGGACATGAGGGAGTGAGGCATGCAGATATCTGGGAAAAGTGTTCCAGGCAGAGGGAACAGTGAGAGCAGAAGCCCTAGGCAGGAGGGTGGCTGACAGTTGGAGGAAGGGGAAGAAAACAAGTTTGGCAGTAGGGCAAAGGCAGAGGGAGATGAAATTACAGCAGTAATCAGATTGGGGGAAGCAGAGAAAGAAGTCCCTTGAAATGGCACCATTGGGAAGTTTTGAGCAGAAGAGTGATTCAACTTCTGTTTTAAAAGCATCCTTCTGGCTGCTGTATTGAGAATAAAACATAAAGGGGTAAGGGCAGAAGCAAGAAGGCTGGTGAGAAGTTGTATTTGTGTCCAAGGGCTACTGTTAACAAATTGCCACAAACTGGGTGGCTTAAAACAAAAGAAATGTATTCTCTTATAGTTACAGAGACCAGACATCCAAAATCAAGGTGTTGGTAGGGTTGGTTCCTTCTAGAACCTCTGAGGGAGACTCCACTCCATGCCTGTCTCCCAGCTTCAGCTGGCTGCTGGCCCTCCTTGGCTTGTAGGGGCATCACTCCAATGCCTCTGTCTTCACATTGTCTCTGCTCTGTGTGTTATCCCATCTCTTCTCTTATAAGGACACTTGTCACTGGATGTGCCTCACCCAGCCCCAATCCAGCATGAGCTCATATTGAGATCCTTAACTCAATTACCTCTACTAAGACGCCTTTTCCAAACAAGGACACAATCAGGGGATTAGGACATGGATGAATCCTTACACAATTCATCCATCTACAGAGGCTATTGCCATAATTCAGGCTGGATGACAGAGGCTGGGACCTGGTGGGAGCAGTGGAGGTTATCAGAGTGGTTGGATTCTGGACATATTTTGAAGGTTTGGAAAATAGGACTTATAGATGAAATGGATATGGAGTATGAGAGAAAGAGAACAATCAAGGTTTTTGGTCTGAGCTACCAAAAGGAAGGAATTGCCATTTATTCAGTTGAGAAAAATAGTTTAGCATGTTTGGGAGGTAAAACACAAGGAGTTCAATTTTGAACTTGTTGTTTGTGACTCCCATTGGATGCCCAAATGGAAACACTGAGTAGCCAGATATCTGTAACAGTCTGGAGTTCAGGGGAAAGCTCAGAGCTATAGGTATAAATTTGAGTACAAATCATAAAGCCTTTTCTTTGCAATAATAACAATAAAAAACAACCCCTCTTACCATCACCAGCACCACCTCCACCCTATTGTTGATAATTCCTTTGTGCCAGGCCCTGGGCTAAGTGCTTTCCTCACATTATCTCCTTTACCTGTCACAACAACCCCATGAAGCAACCATTACAATTCTCATTTTACAGATGAGAAAATTTAGGCTTAGAGAACTTGTGTATCTTGCCCAAAGTCATAAAGCTGGAAAGAGCTTCATCCTGAAGGCAGTAAGGAGCCATGAAGAATATTGAGAATAACATTATCGGGTGTTCATTTTGGACAAATTGCTCTGGGGATGGCACGGCAGCCAGAACAGGATGGTATGAAAACTGGAGGTGAAGAGACCAGGGAGGAGGCTGTTGGAACAACCCAAGGGTCGAGCAAGAGGTGATGTGGGACTGAACTAAGCCTGCAGCTGCAGAAATGGGAAGGAGAAACAGTCTCACAATTTACCAGGTAGCAAGGCAAGACTTGGTGACCCACTGAGTTGGGGGTGCAGGGGCAAAACCCACAAGTTCTCTGGACTTCTGGCCTGGATAAATGGGTGAAGGATGGTGCCTGTAACTGAGGCAGGGAAGATGGGAGCACGGTCAGACCTGAGCCCATGAGGAGCGTCACAGGCTGCTGCGAAGGGGCAGCCGGGGACATGAAGTGGGATCAACCGGAGAAGGTCTGCCCGGTGAGGTTTAGAGCTTAACTTTGTTCTGCAGACCAGGAAGCCATTAAGATTGGAGCCAGATAAACACAGTTACACAAAAGAATCACGCTCCATCTTCTTTTTAAGCTCTGTGAGGGCAGGAGCTGGGCTTTGTGTGCAGTGCCCTGTACAATCATCTATATATAACAGATACTCAGCACAACAAACAATGCTCTTAGCGCCCCCACCCCTTATTTTGCCATGAATTGGGCATACTTGCAAAGATTTTTTCAGATGCAAGCACATTGTGCAATTAGATTGACTAAGCTGAATAAATCCATTCAGCATTTCTGTAGAACTTTTTAAATCCAACTCATAACGAGTAACAGCCCACTTACTTCTCTACAACTCACTACTCCCCACCACCCCCATTGTCTGCCCTGACTGTAATAATGGGTAATTGTGTTTCAACATGCGTTATCTTAAAATGTTTCTCTACTCAGCTTCAATCATTTTCAAAACCCAGATCCTAATCTAACTTCATCACCATTAAGCAGCCAAACCAGCTGCAGCTGTAAAGAGGGGTGGAAGGAAGAGCAACATTTCTTTGAGAAACAAAAGAATCGTCTCTGATCAAGTGACCCAGTGAGAGAGAAAGAGAGAGCTCCCGGAGCTGACTAAAATAAAATTGCCAGTTAGGCCCTCTTCCCATTAGTTTTTCTTTCACACTTTACATTAGCTCAGTGAAAGGAAGATGAATCAAGAGTTAAATGCACCAAAATAACTTAAGCAATCTTTAAATAAGATGTAAACGTGCTTCATTTTTCCACTAGAACCCTTCTTCCTGTTTCATTCGCCTCTTTGTCCCTCACGGTGACCCCTGGCCCTTTCTTTCGCCTTCTCTCTTTGCCTTTTCTCCCTTGTTGCTGCCATTCTCTCTCGGGATTCTGCCCTACCCTCCATTTGAAAGGTGTCTCCTCTCCAGTGACTTTGAAAGTCCACCCGCTCCTTTAGCAATGGTCAAACTTTCTTTGTATCCATTCTCTTTCCAGCTTCCTCTACCAGCCCCTGCCCCACAGCCCTTTGCCTTCCCTAACCTTCTCCTTCCCATCATTCCCCTCTCCCAAATCCATGCTTTCCCATGGCTGGCGTCGGACTGCACCAGAAGCCAAATTTCTCATGACAGAAAGCCCATAGTTGCCTGAAATAGACAGTTAATATAAACAAGGCAATTGCTTCAATACATAATTAAAACAAGGCAAATGAAGCAGCAAAACAAGACAGATTCATGGTTTGGAGATCTAAGGATGAACGTTTTGTGGAAGACAGTCCTCCGTCCCCGACTAGAGCTGCCTCTATGCACCAGAAGCATATTGACTAGCTGATCAATTCTCAGATTCTAGAGAGATGAGCCAGTGATAAATGATTACCCCACATTCCCTCTTCTACTGGCTGCGAGGCCTGGCTAATGCACATTGAGCAACCCCCTGTTTCAGAATACCTTTCCTGGACTGTTTATCTCTCTCCCCTCCCCACTTTTGTTTCCAGCTACAGGGAACTCCTAAGTAGAAAATCAATAGGTGCTTTAATTACTGGCCCCCAATTCATCAGGGCCTCAACTGTAATTACTCTGCCTGAGCCAGGAGCCTCAGGAGCCAATAAACTGAGATAGCCAGGCACCGGACAATGTGCAAAGACGATATGACTCAGCCTGGGAAGTGCCCTCCGAGACCTCCCACCCGCCCTCCTGGTCCCACCTCCCTTTGCCCTTCCAGCCTTAGGGGCCGCAATCCCAAGAGATCCCAGGATAAAATCGGTGGAGTCAAGGGTTGGAGCAGGAAGCCAACCTTTCCCCAATCCCTGGCTCTTTATTCAGTCATGTCTCCAAAACCCGGCCACTCAAAGTGCAGTCCAAGGACCAGCACTTTAGCATCTGCTGGGAAACCGTTAGATGTGCAGAATCTCAAGCCCGATCACAGATGTATGGATTTTGCATGTAACAAGATCCCCGCATTAAAGTAGCATAAGCCTCACTGTGACATGCAGACTGGTGTGTGCTTTCTGCTGTGGGCTGCAAGGGAGGAGAGACAGGGCCTCGCTTCCCTTTCCATGGCCCCATCGATCTTTCTACCACCCAGAAGGGCTTCCCAGGACTCTATTTGTTTAGGGCATGAGGGGTCCATAAATGCTAAAATCTTTTTTCTCCCTCCATGACATGACATCTTTCTTCTTTTCCTTCTCTTCCTCTGCTCTTCCCAAAGGCTGATGAACAGAGGGCCTGGGAGTTGATGGCCCATGGTGGAAGCTTTTCTCCTCTGGCCTCATCACACATCATTTGTGCTACAGAGGAGCCTGACCAGCCATCTGCCTGAACTCAGGTCCTGTTCCCATGCCCCAATCATCCCAAAGACAATGTGCTCCAAATCGCTCGAAGGATGGATGGGGAGTGGGGTGCGGTATTCTCACATTTCCTCCCAGGGATTAAGTCGGTCCCATTGGATGATGCTGGGATGACACAAGAAATGCTCTCACAGGATCCTCTTAGAAGAGCAGAGACTGATTGAATGTCCACCTCTCCCACAGAAGGACAGGAATTCATCTGGGGGCTGACCAAGAATAAAGGGATTCTTTGTGCTGAGTGAATTCATAACCTGCTGTGTGTCTGGGGTCCATCCCTCCTTCATGCTACTGAGGGCTCAGAGGCCAAGGACTGTAGCAAAATGAGCTCAGCTCCTCTGCCGGAAGTCTGACGGGGCTGTGCTGCTGGCTGACAGAGAGCAGGGCTGCAACTGTCCTACTTCCCATGCACACACCAGCTGGGGCTTCATTTTCTGAGCACAGAGCTATTGACTCAGCTGATCAATTTCTGAGTCACAGGCAGCCAGGCCCATGAAAAATGACTCCGTTGCCCATCTACCCTCCCCCGAAAGATTGGCCTTGGCTAATGCAAATGGAACAATTCTCCATTTAGGAATTGCTTTTAAGCTCCTCTTTGCCCTCCTGACACCACTTCAGCTCTCTGTTTCCACTTCAGCTCTCTGTGCCTCTCTCTGTGTGTTTTCCCACTCCTACAGCGCTTCTTCATTCCTGGTTCTGTACCCAAGTTTTAAATTTATGTGATTCTTGATGGGTGTTCCCATCTGATGGCCCAAAAACCCTTAAACTCAAGATGTCTAAAACCAAAACTGGTGCTCTCCCCATTTAACCATGTGGTTTTGTATCCTGTAGCTGCTTTTCTTGTGAATGGTGCTCATCCTCCAAGTTCCGCGGCTCAAACCCTGGGTCATCATGACTTGGGGGCAATCAGTCCTAGAGGCACCACCTTTTAAAAAGCCCTTCCACCTCTCCCTTTCTTTTCCCATTGTCATCACCTTTATTCAGGGATTGTTTATGTCAAAACTTGATGCTTAGGATAGCCTCAGTTTGGAAGCCTCCAGTCTTTCTCCAGTGCTAGTGGGTCTAATCCAGACTGCCCAATACAATCACCTAGGGACCTTTTGTAAAATACCAATGACAAGGCCAATGATGATGACCAATTAAACCAAAAGAGCCAGATGTGGGGCTCAAGTGTTGGTGATTTTTAAAGGTTGCTCAGGTGATTCTAATACACATCTGGGGTTGAGACCACTGTGCTAGCCAAGCAATACTGTTGCTATGTGCAGCCACCCTCTGTCAATCCCTCCTCTGTAATTTTACCCCCAACCTTCCTTCAGCCTAGGATGACTTCCACTTTTCCTCCCACTTATGGAAATGATCCCCACCCTTCCAGGCCCAAATATCACCTTCTCCAAGGAACCTTCCTAATCGCTGCCCAGAACTCCTGCAGCATTTACTCAGAGAGCACAGCCTGCTCAGTGGTTTTGTCATAGCCTCTTTACCTAATTGCTTCTTCCTTGAAGGACTAACACCATGTCTTGGTTTGGAGCTTTTGACTTGGAGCCACAGGAACCAAGTTTGTATTCCAGCACATCAATTCTTGGCAATGAAACTTCGGATAGATTATTTAAAGTCTCAGTTTCCTGTTTTGCAAAATGGGAATCATGATTCCCATCTATCTCATAGAAGTGCTAATAATAATTATTATTATTCTAACAACAATTTTTACCCCTCATGTTTCTTATTACAATAAGTTGGACAAATTAAGTGCTTAATAAGTGAATGTTGAATAAAGGAATGAATAATTTGAATTTTTATCAGATGCTTTTTTCACTTCCTGAAAACAATTCCAAACAAGATCAATCCACTAAACTGTGGCACCAGGGGTCATGGGCCCAGCACCTCCTACGGTGCAGACGGCATGGAGACATCTGCGTTCCTAACTACCCTTGTCACAGGCCCTTGCTGCAACATTTAAACAATGTCCTTTTTGGCAGGTGTCAAAGCCAAGAGTATGAATGTCACAGCTTTTCTTTCTTCATGAGGGCAGGCCTCACAGGTGAACATACACACACACATACACACACACACACACAGCTGATATATTGTGCTCCCTTCTCATAATCAAAAAAAGCCAGCTTCTTCCAAAGGCTCTCAGAGCCGGCATTCGGGGGACAAAGCCTGGGCCTGGTGACTGTGGTCTCCACCCCCCTGTAATACAAGGCAGGGGTTCTGACCATTTAAATACCCAAGTTTCCTGCTGTCAGTACAAGGCACAAGCTTGTCCCTTTGGGTACAGTCCACCTAATGGGTTAATAAAATACATTTTGCAAGTGAGTGGCGTGAGTCTGGGGAAGCTCTAGAGCAGTGAAAGCTGAAGTTCCAGGAGCCTGTAATCATGGGTCAAACAAGTTATGTGGAGTACAGACCATCTGCCAAGAAACCCCTCAGTGTGCCCCCCAGCCCTTCCCCAGCCACCCTGTCAGCTCTGGCCTTCTCTGACCTGCATTCCCCAGCCTTCACTCATTTAAATGCTCATTTATGTTTCTGGATGAATAATCTCTGAAAGCAGCTAGATTAGAAGAGTCCTTTATCCTGACTCGCAGCACTTGTGCTCTCAGGAGCACTAGGTAATTAGAAAACATTATCCTATTCATCCCCATAAAACCCAAGAGAGGAAGACAAGCAGTAGGGGATACTACTGCTCCCCTTGATGCCGAGGAACTTGAGACCCAGATAAGGGCAATGAGGTGGCCAAGGTCACAGTTGCCTAAGAGCAAGGGGCAGGGCCACTGAACCCACATGGCTTGTCACTCAGGTAGCACCTTAGGCTGGGCAGTCAAGGAAAGGGAGTTGGTCGGGGAGCTTGGCAAATCATGGAGATTTTTCTTCTGTCCCTGATGGGTCCATCCACTCTATCATCCCATCCTGATAAACTGAGGCTCCAGTGCCCCTAGGGGTCAGAGAGGTCTAGAACATTGTCAGTGTTGGAAGGGCCTTGGGGATCTGTCACGTGGCCATTTCCTTTAAACAGAGGCCCAGGGGGGATTAAATGACTTGTTCAAGGTCACACAGGTCATTCCTGGCCAAGACAGGTCTAGAATTCACATCTCCTGATTCAGTCTAGTGCTTCTTCAAGATGCAGACATTGCACCGATAAGAAAGCCCACAGTTTCCATTTCAATCACCGTTTTAGGGTGCTGGGCAAGAGGAACATTCCTGACCCACAGCTTCTTTGAGTTTCACCATCAGGGCATTTATTTCCTTCCTCTCGGGTGCCAGAAGCCTCTCACATTGCAGATGAGGAGATCACAGGGGTCCACGGCTGCCTTGTCACCTGTGACCATCCAAGCTTTAACGTGGCCCCATCTCCCACACCCCTCTCTCTGTTCATCCCCTATCCCTCATAGTTCTTTGGCTCCACTCTCCTCAGGCCTCATGTCCCTGTCTCTATCTCCCACCCTAGAGAAGCCTGGGAGAGAAAAGCCCAAAAGAGGAGGATGTGGGGAGCACACCAGCCCACCTGCTGGTCCCGCTGAGCCACAGAAGAGGTGGCAGCTCTCAAAAGGGCAGGCTGTTGTTGATTAGCAGAGAGGTCAGCACCCCCACTGGAAGGTGTGCACGACAGCAGAGGCCATGCTCCTGACACAGCACATGCAGTGGTCAGGTCTCTACAGCTAAGTTCAAATCCTAGGTGCAAAGCCGCCATGACCAGCTGTGAGAATGTAGGCAAGTTGTTTATTCTCTCTTAGTTTCCATCAAAATGAGGCAGTCAGTAAGTTAATATATGTAAAGCACTTATAATAAAGTTGGTAAGTAGTAAATGCTCAAAACAGCTTTGGCTATTTTGGCTGTTATTCTCACCCAGCCCCTGGCTACTCTCCTGAAATGACCACAGTGATTCAGCAAAGATGTCCAAGCCTGAGCATCCCTGATTAGAAAACCTGTAACTGGGGCATGCATGAGGTCAAATTCTTTATTTTTCCTGCTTTTGTCCTTTCCCTCCCTCTCTCCAAAGTGTTCCCCACCCCCTGTCCCTATGCTCCTTCCTCTTTTCCCAAAAGCAGCCCTCAGACAGGATCTGATTCCATTCACCCACCCTAGGTGGACCCTGAAGGGGCCAAGTGTGCTTTCCTTCTCCCTCCTCTTCTTTCCACCAGGCAGTACGGGGGAAGACACTCTGCTGAAGTGCAGGTCTCAGCGAGGGGAGCAGCAGGACTGTCCCTCTGCGGCAGAACATTTCTGTCCTAAGGGAGATGAGGACTGAATCTAGAGCTTTCTCGGGCACTCACATTCTCACCTATACATGCACATTCATTCAGTCCTTCAACTGCCACAGGGATGCCTGCTCCAAGCCCACCATGTGCTAGGGGCTTGGAGGTTAACTAGGAGTTTACAAATAAGCAAAGGAGGTAGATGGTAAATAGGTAGGTAGTTTTATTAACTATTTTAAAAGACATAGTTAGATCAGTGACCAAGTAGAACAAGCAGTTTGCAGTGGGAAGAGGAAGTACTGGATTTTAGTTTTCAACGAAGCTTCCAGAAGCAGCAGAGTTTGGGCATGCTCTGTCTTTTAAGACAAAGGTTGCCTGCTTGGTGGAGGAGGGAGAAGCATGCCTCAATTAAGGGGAAAGCAGATCTTCATGCTTCATGCTCATAAAAATTTTAGAAAAATATATACCTTTAGTTCTGTATTTAATTACCTTACTAGTGCTTTGAGAGTCTGCCCAAGATCCAACTCAGGTCCCAAATTTCCTGTGAAGATTTCTTGAAACTTTATGCCACATTGAGCAGAACTCAGTAATCATCAGATCCAACCCAGTGAGTTTACAGATTGAGGAAACTGAGGCTCTGCAAGGGCCTGGGTTCTCTTCTCAGTTGTATTGGTCTTCACTGCTCAGCTTCTTTCTGAACTTCCTGCTTTATGCTTCCCCCAGATAAACTGCTCATCTTCCTGGTTGCAATTCAAGCATCGTTTCTGGAGATAGGCTTTTCCTGACCACCCTACTAAGGCAGCCCCCTCCTACCTCACAGCACACTCAGTTAGTCTCTAACCATTACCATTTCTTTCATAGCCCTTTTTGTTATCTAAAATTTTAAAAATATTGTTAAATTATATGCTTGCATGTTTGTTACCTGTTTCCTTGAGTTAGAATGTAAGCTCTTTGAGAGCAGACATATTCCTGTGTACTCGGTCTGGCATGTAGTAGGTGCTCAATAAATATTTGTGAGCCTGCTGAGCTGCGCTGGGTTCTTAGTAAGTAACTGAAGCCTACTAGCTGTGCCCACCCTGCTCCAGGTCTTTAAAACAGAGGTATCCACCCACCTCCACCTGGCTGCTTCCAACTGGCTCACCTGAAGTACCTTAGCCATGGGCCTGTTCCTGGCAGTACCTTGGGCTGCTTGTTTCATTCCTTTCCTGCATTTACTCGGCTCCTGTCCATCCTGGCTCCTCTCCCTCTCCAGGTCTCACATCATCTGGTCATCCCGGACCTTCTTAACTCACAGTGGGCTTCATCTCACTTCAGCACAGCCCTAAATATCTCTTTTAGGTTGAGGAATAAGCCTTGCCTTTTCTATCTAGCAGCCCCCCTTCACCCCACTTCTCACTCCTGCTCACCCCACTCTAGCCCAACTCTCAACTCCACCAGCACACCCTGCCTGCTCCACCTAACAAGCTGCCATCCCAGGATAATGGGCTTTTTCCTCCTTTTGCAATCTTAGGGACAGCCGTGGGCCTGCAGCAGAATTTATTTTTAAACTCAATCATAAGCTGCCCAGCTGCTACTTCAGCTATAACTGGCTTTTAGATGTAGGGACACTCCTTGGGTTTACCCACCCCAGGATTTCAGATCCACCATTGCTTCCACCAGGTGAGCTTGACTTACCTGTCCAGGTGACAAATTGATTTTTCTCCTTCTGTCACTCCTGCTCTCAGTCCTCCTGTCAATCTGCTCCCACAGCCACCCCTTCTAGGTCTCCCCCTGGCTATGGAGCGCTTCATTTTCTTGATGTGTGTTTCCTGGTCATTCCCCTCCTCCTCCTTCCCCTACCTGGTTTAAAATGTGAATAATTCATGTTTTCCCATGATCCTGTCATGGTGTTTCTCCCTCATGAATCAAATCCCCAAGACACAGTTTATTTTCTCACCATCTTCTGGTCTGAGTTGCTGACAGGGACAGGGTTTATTACTGTAGGTCATGAGTGAAGGGCAATACTTATGCCTGCTTACTAACAGTAACCATTTTTCTCACCCTGTCCTTCTATGATGTTCAACTTTTCTAGTATATTCTAATAGGTGTGTATTTATATAATATTACATGGTTGGAGAGATAGATAAACAAATGGGTAGTTAGGTAAATAAATAGATACAGAACTAGACTGAAAGATAGACATAATTATTTCCCCACCCAGCTTCATCAACCACCTTTTTTATCTATTTAAACTACCTGGCAAGAAAATGGCAGGTGCATTTGAACATGTTCTTCATACCCAGTAGATGCCAATCCCCAATTTGCAGCTTCCCTTCTGAAAAGGGTGCTTAGAAGGACCTCATAGTAGCTCAGCCCTTATCTAGAGTCCACCTAGATCTCCATTCACTTACTTTCCAAATATCTACTGAGTACTTTCTGTGCACCAAGGCCCAGGCAGGACACTGGGAGCACAAACGTGAATAGGGTGCCATCTCTGCTCTTCCGGAGCTTGGGCTTACTGGGAAACATGGATATTAATTGTCTGTATATGTCATTCTAAAGTGATAAATATTGTTAGTCTCCCCCCACCCCAAAGTAAAGAAATTGTTACCATAAAAGTCAGGAAAGCAATTTTTCCTGATGGCAGGAGGGGCCTGTTATCTACAAGGAGCTCACAGGGGTGTCCTGGCATCCTAGTGAAGCTCTATTGCTTGACCTAGAGGTTGGTTACAAGGAACTTGAGTTATTATTATTGATTAAACTTTATGTTTATATATCATGTACTCTATGTTATATTTCACAACTGAAAAAAGTTAGAATGATAAAGACAGAATTGTAGGGCTCTATGAGCACATAGATTAGGGCACCTGGGTGGGTCTGGGGAGCCAGGGGTGGCTTCCTAGAGGAAGGGGCATCTGAATTGAGATCTGAAGATGAAGACAAGTTATGAAGAGGAGGAAAGGTGTGGAAAGGTAGGTGGGAGGGGAGAGGAATTGAGGGAAAGAGGGAAGTGCACAGGGCAGAATGGAGCCTAGGAGCTTGGGGACCTCTCAAAGGAAGCCAGAGAGGCTGGAGCCCAGGGGGAGCAAAGCTAGAGAGACAAACAGGGACTGGATTCTGCAGAACCTTGTTAATGGTATTTGTTTATGTTCTAAGATTAATAGGATGCACTTGAAGACTTTCAGCAGGAAAGTGACATGATCAGATATACATATTAATAAGATCTCTGATTTAAGTGAAGAGGATGGATTAGAAGGCAAAAGATATGGGGAGGATAATGAGCGGTTCATTTTAATAGCAGAGGAGAGAGATGTTGTTAGCTTGAATAAAGCAATAACAGGCTAGAGATGGAGAGAAATGGATAGATGTATGAGGTGTTGAGGAGGTAAAGTCAACAGAACCTAGTGATGGATTTCTTGCCGGTCTCCCCTAGAATGTATGTTTCACGAGCTCAGAGGCCTTTGTCACTGTGGGGTATTCAGTACCTCGGACAGTGCCTGGAACATTAATGCCTCCCAGTTTTTCCCGAAGACTCTTCAATGTTTGTTGTATTCCAGAATGTGTCATGGAAATAGAAGTGACGTGATGGAAGAAATTTTCTGAAGTGCCAAGTATTTAAAAAGTGCAATGAGGACCAAAAGCTTAGAGAATTTAGGAGTCACCCTGAAGATTTCACAGAATGGGCAAGCAAATGGTGCTGAGAGTAGATTATTTAAATGACAGGAAATATGATGGAGAAGAACATATAAAGTTACTGGTACTATGGATATGTTAAAACATTGATCTTCAGGAGCATTTCAAAGATTACCAAGGTAAGGTGTAAAAGGCCAAACTAATCTTCACTCAAATAGATATGGGCATCCACTTTATGTTACATGCTGCAGGGTATAGCAAGCCAGGAAATTAGGGGTAGCCATATAACTTGTGGAATCTTTGGTGATGTAGGATGAAATTCTGGTTGTTGGTGTTTACTATTTTTTAAATTAAAAAATTTGAATGAAGAAGTGTGCTGCATTTGGGCCTGTACCTCAACATGAAGATAAAATTGCACCCCAACTGTCCCTTCCCCATATCCTAAAGTGCATGTAGTCAAATAAGAGTCAGAGGGTGTTGTTCAGACAGCTTGCAGAAAGAAGGACATTCCACCGTCCTTGTCTGTGGTCAAAGAAGGTACATATGTAAAACAGAATATGCTCTGTGACTGAGCAAACACTCTCTTTGTTGGTGGTAGGTCAGCAAATGCCTTGGCAAGATCTGCATCTGAGATATAGGCTTTTAAAGTCAAAATCTGGGCCAATGATATAGAATATAAGGAAAAGCAGAAATAAAAATGTGGTCACAAAGTATCACAAAGGTTGGGTATCTTTAAAATAGTGTTGCTTCTCCAAAATAGTTTATATGCTGACCCGATAAGACGTCCTTCAAAACAATGACTGTTCTTCAGGGAAGTAAATCTGATATACAAATAACTCTTGATTATAGGCAAATCAACAGAGAGGTGGAAGTGGGCAAGACTGGGAAATCAGCTTGAATGAACCCCAATGTGGCATGTAAGGAGTGACATGCAAGCAAAAGCAGGGCCACAAAGGAGCAGCAGATCAACACTAGATTGAAATGAAGATCCTCTCTACGTTTGCGTTTTGATGACTCTGAAGAAAGGGCAAGGCTATTACAAGGGGGCTGCTTAAGGAATGACAATGGAACTTTAATGACAGCTTGACTCTGGAACAGTCTTTGTGGGGTCAGAAATGGTGAAAATTTTTCATGTATTGCCCAGAACTCTTTGGATCCTTGGGATCTTTGTTAAAATTTCCAAATCTCTTCATTATAACTTGCAAGGACTATGATTTCCACAGTGGTGCTTAAGGTGGACCCTTCTTAAAAACACAACCAAGAATGAACTAAATCCCAAACTTATGACTCTATTAAAGTGATGGTCTCGGCAACTCAGAAGGTGAGACATTTATCAAACATTCAGAAGGCAGAGATCCATCCATAAGAGTACTGTATTGGCAAACAAGAGGCATAGTCTTGGTTTTGCTACCAATTTGCTATGAAATTTCCATTCTTTGGCTTTGGTTCCTTGTTTGTAAAATGAGACAATTGAATTAGATGCTTCCTAGGATTTCTCTGAATTCTAAAGAAAAGATATTGCAAATGTCCTGAGGTGCCTGATATTGACATTTTTGATAAGCCAGTATGAGTGGATCAGAGTGAATGAGTGGAGAAAGATGTGAAATGCTCCAAAAAGAGGGATATAGAGTTAATATCATGAGGATTTTATTGATTGGGATACTAAATTTGAATATCATTCTAAGTGTGAGGGACATAATTAGAGGACTTTAAGGAGGCAAGCAACATAATCTGATTTACATTTTCAATAGATCACTTTTGGTTTTAAGTGCAGATTGGCTCCAAGGAAGAGAGAAATTAGGGAAAATAGTTGAGTTTTTTTGCAGTGGTCCAACTGAGATTTGGGGGTGAAAAGTAGTTAAGCATTTGAAAAATGCTTGGTGATAGAGTCATCAGAACTTGCTGAGCTATTTATTGATGGATTGAATATGGCACCATGAATGAGGGAAAAAGAGGAATTAGTGATGACTTTTAGGTTTTTTTACTTGAGCAACTAGACAGATGTGGTACCTTATACTAAGAAGGGGAAGACTGGAAGAGAAACAAGTGTAGGGCATCAAGGAAGCAAAAGTTCTGTTTTGGACACTTCATGTTCCTAACATTAAGTTTGAGGAGCTTATTAAATATCAAAGTACCAACTGTCAGTTAGATGGTTGGATTCTCTAATTCAGGTTCCTAAGAGATGTTAGAGCTGAAGATATGGATTTGGTTGCCATTGGTATACAGCGGTATAAATCACCTGAGGCAAAAGTGAGACTAGAGAAGAAAAAAGAGGCCTATGACCAAATTTGAGGGTCTCCTTACTTTAGAGGTTGAGTAAACAAAGAGAAGACAGCAAAGAGGTGGCCTTTGAGATAGAAGGAAAACCTGAGAAGTGCATGTCACCAAAGCCATGGGAAGAAAGTGGTTTAAAGAAAGGAATAATTGCCTAATAATCTGAGAATCAAGTACAAAATTAACAAAGGAATGGCCACATTTTATGATTTAACAACATGAAAGTCACTGATGACCTTGACGAGAGCAGTCTCAGTGGCACAGTGAGGTTGGAAGCCTGGTTGGGTGAAGAGATAATGGAAGTGAGAATTGGAAGCAGTGACTCTCTCAATAAGTTTTGCTATAGATGAGAGGTGAGAAACAGGATGGACACTGGGAGGAGAGTGGAGTCAACAGAGGCGTCCATGGAGCACATTTATATGCTGTAGGCAGATGAAATAGCGAGAGAGAAACAGAAGATCCAAGAGGGTGGAGAGGTGATCACTGCAGGAACAAAGTCCTTAGGAAGCACAAGGAAGTGAGGTCTAGGACACAAGAGGAGGGTTGGCCTTTGTGAGGAGCAGGGACCTGGCTGCCATGAATAAGGACAGAGGGCTGGGAGAGGGGGTGCAGTGACAGCATGGGTGTGGGGTCAGTGGTGGGAAGATGAGGAAGTGCCCTTCTGTGAAATACAAGACAAGGCCTTCACGTGAGAGGAGAGGATAGGCAGTGTTTGGTAGAAGGGGATATAAAATTGTCATTTTGGAGAATGGAAAAGTAAACTTACAAGGGGCATGTAGTAGGATTGCCAATCTGTTTTTAATGTCCATTTGAGATTTACGTCATAATTGTAAAGTGACAACAGTCAGCATTTCTCTGACAATGCACAGTTGTTGGGATGCAAGCATGGCTAAGTCAATGACAATTTAATCCAATTGGGGCTTTGCCACATAAGTATAGGAAAAGAAGTCCAGAGAGGTAAGGGTATTTTGCAAGGTATGAATGACAATAAGGAATCATAGAATCTAAACCTGGCCGGTGAGGAGTGAGTGAGGAAACAGATAGTGAAAAGGAGGCAGCATCAGGGGCTTGGAGACTTCAATGCTATTGAAAAATTGCTGGAATTAGAGTACTAGAGTAAGAAGAAAAAGAGTGGCCGGAGTTGGGAAGCTTGAAATCAGGACTTTGGAGAAGGTGCAGTTAACAGCACTGTCAAGGTCAAGAATATGGTCATGGGAGTGGGTGAGTGCTCTGATCCTGGTATTAAAATTTGAGAGACCCACCCCCTGCTGTCCTGATTTTGTGTATCGTCTGTACTTACACGTGACCAGAGAAGTGGTTTCCTGATGGGCATGATTTAAGGTATTTTGCAGAAGCTCCATTGCCCAAAATATCCCTGAGAGGCCTATAACTAGTTTCTGAAGTTCTGCTATTAAAGCTTCCTTCATGTCTTTCCTTCTGCTTTTCATAAGTGCCACCACCTAATCTATTAATTCGCTATCAATCATTTATACATAGGTGTGATTTAGTGGCTCCAGGGCCTTTCAAGTGAGACAGCAGCTGGCTGCGATCAGATTTTAACAGCTAGAGCATGTTGTTGAGGGAGGATCTGAATATGGAATCCTGCAAAGAGGAAAGGGGGTAGGGAAACAAACATACATTGAGCACCTACTATGTGCCAGGCTCTACTCCAAGAGTTTTGCATAGGTGATATCTTTTGGCATGCCATCATTTCCTTCTATTTACGGTACAAGAAGGCTCCAACGGAAATGCCTGCAATTTGCCCAAGCCCCATGACTAATGGGTGATGAAGCCAGGGTCAGAACTCGAGCTACAGAGCTGGGAGAGGCAACTGGGTGGGAGAGAGAAGCCTTTAAAAGGAGACATGTGAGGGCCAGGGGGACATCTTAACCGACCTCACAATTACAGTGTTCAGCTCCCTTCCTGTGGCACTTGAATTGTGTGTGTGGCTGTTTAATCTACTCTCATTAGGAGGTTGTTCCTTGAATTTTTTCTTCCCTTCCGGTTTTTATTAAACAATAATTTATATTTTTATTAGGTGTTCAGCAACAGTATAAATATCCCCATTTGAATTGCTGACACACAAATCAGTCAGGAAGCACCCTCCCAGAGAGGAGCCTCTGGACTGGGATCCTCCAACACACACACTATTTCCAGAGGAGAAGGAGTTGAATTAACAGAACAGACAAGTTTTTAAATAAGCTGACAGTTAAAGCTGTCAGAGCTGTTTTAAAATTTTTTTTGTCATCCTAAAATTTGTATTTATTCTTATTTTTTTCTTATTTTTATTTTTAGAGAAGTTGTAGGTTTACTTAAAACTCCTGCATAAAATATAGAGTTCCCATATACCACCCTGTTATTAATAACTTGCATTAGTGTGTTATGGTTTTTACAATTTATGAAAGAACATTTTTATAATATTCTATTAACAGTAGTCCATAGTTTACAATAGAGCACACTTTTGTATTGTACAGCCTTGTTTGTTCTAAAATTTTTATTCTAGTAACATATATACGACCTAAAATTTCTCCTTTAACCACATTCAAATATATAATTCAGGGCTGTTATTTATGTTCACAATGCTGTGCTACAATCACCACCATCCATTACCAAACTTTTCCATTAACCCAAAAAGGTGCCCTGAAAAATTTAAGTATTAACTTTCCATTCTCTTCCCCCACCCCAGTCCCTAGTAACCTATATCCTATATTCTGGCTCTATGCATTGCTTATTCTAATCATTTCACACCAGTGAGATCAAACAATACTTACCCTTTTGTGTCTGGCTTATTTCACTCAACATGATGTCTTCAATGTGTTATCCCATGTATCAGAACTTCATTCCTCTTTATGGCTGAATAATATTCCATTGTATGTATAAACCATATTTTTTATCCTTTCTTCAGTTGGTGGACACTTGGGTTGTTTCTATCTTTTGGCAATTGTGAATAAAGCTGCTATGAACATTGGTGTTCAAAGCTTCTTTCAAATCTTTTGGGTATATACATAGGCGTGGAATTGCTGGATCATATGATAATTCTATACTGAAGTTTCTGAGGAACTGCCAAACTGTTTTCCACAGTGGCTGCACCATTTTACGTTCCCACCAACAATCAATGAGTGTTCCTATTTCTCTATATCCTCTCCAACACTTGCAATTTTCTGTTTTTTTTTCCAATAGTAGTCATTCTAGTGTGTGTGAAATGGTATCTCAGTTCTTTAGTGGCTAATGATGTTGAACATCTTTTTATGTATTTTTTGGTCATTTGTAGATCTCTGGAGAAATGTCTACTTAAGTCTTTTGTCCATTTTTAAATTGAGTTGTTTGTCTTTTTGTTGTTGACTTGTAGAATTTGTTTATATATCATGGATATTAAACCCTTACCAGATATGTGCTTTCCAAGTTATTTTCTCCCATTAAGAAGGTTGTCTTTTTACTTTCATGATAAAGTTCTTTGATACATAAAAGTTTTTAATTTTGATGAAGTCCCATTTATCTATTTTTAATTTTGTTCCTGTGTTTTGGGTTTAAAGTCTAAGAAAACTTTGCCTAACAGAAGGTCCTGAAGATACCTCCCTGCATTTTCTTCTAGGAGTGTTATAATTCTGGCTTTTATATTTAAGTCTTTGATCCATTTTGAGTTGATTTTTGTACATGGTTTGAGGTAGAGGTCAATTTTCATTCCTTTCATATGGACTTCCAGTTTTCTCAATTGAGTAGACCAAAAGTTAGTGGCCCATAATGTGAGGGCTGATTTCTGAACTCTCAGCTTGATTCCATTGATCTATATGTCTGTCCTTGTGTCAGTACCAAACTGTTTTGATTACTGTGGCTTTGTAATAAGTTTTAAGATCAAGAAGTATGAGTCCACCAATTTCATTCTTCTTTTTCAAGCTGGCTTTGACTATCTGGGGGCCCTTGCCCTTCCACATAAATTTGATAATTAGTTTTTCCAGTTCTGCAAAGAAGGCTGTTGGGATTTTAATGGATATTGCATTGAGTTTGTAAATTGTTTTGGGTAGATTTGACATCTTAATATTTAGTCTTTCAATCCATGAACATGAGATGTCCTTCCATTTATGTAGGTCATCTTTGATTACTTGGAGCCATGTTTTGTAGTTCTCTATGTACAAGTCCTTTACATCATTGGCTAGATTTATTTCTAGATAGTTGGTTCTTTTAGTTGCTATTGTAAATGGAATCTTTTTAAAATCTTCTTCAGATTGTTCACTGCTAGCATAAGGCAAACAAACAAACAAAAAAAAAAAAAACACTACTGATTTTTCTGTGTTAATCTTGTACGCTGTCACTTTGCTAAATTTGTTTATTAGTTCCAGTAGCTTTGTTGAGGGTTTTTCAGGATTTTCTGTATATAGGATCATGCCATCAGAAAATAGGAAAATTTCACTTCTCCTTTCCAATTTGGATACATTTTATCACTTTTTCTTGCCTACTTTCTCTAGCTAGAATTTCCAATACAATGATGAATAACAGTGGTGACAGTGGGCCTCTTTGTATAGTTCCTGATATTAGAGGGAAAGCGTTCTATCTTTTACCATTGAGTATGATGTTAGCTGTGGGTTTTTCACATTTGCCCTTTATCATGTTGAGAATGTTTCTTTCTATTCCTAGTTTTCCAAATGTTTTTATCAAGAAGAGGTGTGGAATTTTGTCAAATGCCTTTTCTGCATCAATTGAGGTGGTCATGTTTTTCTTTCCTTTGTTCTGTCAATGTGGTGTTTTACATTTATTAATTTCCTTATGTTGAACCAATGTTGCACACCTATCAATCCCACTTGATTATGGTGTATAATCCTTTTTTTGTGCTGTTGGTTTCTATTTACTAGTATTTTGTTGAGGATTTTTGCATCTATTATTCCTAAGGGATACTGGTTTACAGTTTTCTTTTCTTATGGTATCTTTATCTGGCTTTCGTATGAGGGTGATATTGGCTTCATAGAATGAGTTAGGGATTGTCCCCTCCAATTTTATTTTTTGGAAGAGTTTGAGCAGAATTGGTGTTAATTCTTCTTGGAAAATTTGGTAAAATTCCCCTGTGAAGCCATCTGGTCCTGGGCTTTTCTTTGTTGGGAAGTTTTGATTACTGATTCAATCTCTTTACTAGTTACTAATTTGTTGAAATCTTCTATTTCTTCTTGAGTTAGTGTAGGTTGTTTGTGTGTTTCTATGAATTTGATGGTGTCCCACAGGTCTCTTAGGCTCTTTTCATACTTTTTATTCTTTTTTCTTTCTGCTCCTCATCCTGAATCATTTCAGTTTTCTTGTCTTTGAGATCACTAATTCTTTTTTCTGTCACCTCAACTCTTGGCAAATTTTCATTTCAGTTATTGTGATCTTCACCTCCAGTATTTCTCTGTAGAGATTCCTGTATTGTTTATTCATTGTTTTCCTCACATCCTTTAGTTCTTTTTCTATGTATTCCTTTATCTCCTTGAGTACATTGAGAATCATGTTTTTACAGTTCTCTATCAGGTAAGTTCAAAGTTGGCTCCTTTTGGGTGATGACTTCTGGACTTTTGTCTTATTCCTTTGGGTGAGCCATCATTTCCTATTTCTTTGTTTATCTGACAATATTTTGTTGCACATTGTCTATGGTATTTTAAATTAACTCCAGAATTTAGTCCCTAAGTGTCTGTTTCTTAAGTTTTTTTTAATTCATTTTTATTGAGATATATTCACATACCACGCAGTCATACAAAACAAAGCGTACATTCAATTGTTTACTGTACCATTATATAGTTGTACATTCATCACCAAAATTAATTTTTGACATTTTCATTACCACACACACAAAAACAGTAAGAATAAAAACCAAAGTGAAAAAGAACAACCAAAGTAAAAAAGAAACTGGGTGCCTTCCTTTCTTTTCTTTTTTTTTTTTCTTTTTTCTCCCCCATTTTTCTACTCCTCCATCCACAAACTAGACAAAGGGGAATGTGGTCCATATGGCTTTCCCAATCACATTGTCACCCCTCATATGCTACATTTTTATACAATCATCTACAAGATTCGTGGGTTCTGGGTTGTAGTTTGCTAGTTTCAGGTATTTTCTGCTAGCTATTCGAATTCATTAGAACCTAAAAGGCTTATCCATATTGTGCATAAGAGTGCCCACCACAGTGACCTCTTGGCTCCTTTTGGAATCTCTCTGCCACTGAAGCTTATTTCATTTCCTTCCACATCCCCTTTTTGGTCAAGAAGATGTTCTCCATCCCATGATGCTGGGTCTCGATTCCTCCCTGGGAGTCATATTCCACATTGCCAGGGAGATTCACTCCCCTGGGTGTCAGATCCCATGTAGGGGGAAGGGCAGTGATTTCACCTTTCAAGTTGGCTTAGCCAGAGAGAGAGGGCCACATCTGAGCAACAAAGAGGCATTTGGGAGGAGGCTCTTAGGCAAAATTATAGGCAGGCCTAGCGTCTTCTTTGCAGCAACAGTCTTGCCAAGGGCAAGTCCTGTGGTAGAGGGCTCAGCCCATCAAACCACCAGTCCCCTATGTCTGCAAGCACATCAGCAACTATCGAGGTGGGAAAGCCCAACACCCCTGCATTCTCCACCAGCTCTGCATATTTTTTCATTGTTTTTTTTCAATTATTATTAACTCTTTTTTTTTAAATTAACTATATCAAAAAAATTTTTTTTAAAAAAGATATACAATAAAAAAAAAACATTTCAAACAAACCATAACAAGGGAGTAAGAAAAAGACAACTAACCTAAAATAACTACTTTACTTCCAACATGTTCCTACTCTATCCCAAGAAATTAACCTAATATAGCAACATTTCTGTGAACATGTTCCTACCATACCCATCAGAAATTAACAAACCATAGTCTTTTCTGGGCATTTCCAGAACCTTAAATTTACCAACAATAGCATATCTGTTCTTATTGGGTTATCATTCCCCCTTCCATTAATTGCTCTCTATCACTTGTTTCCCTACATTCTGCATTATAAGCCATTTATTTTACATTTTTCAATGTTCACATTAGTGGTAGCATATAATATTTCTCTTTTTATGCCTGGCTTATTTCACTCAGCATTAAGTCTTCAAGGTTCATCCATGTTGTCATATGTTTCATGACATCATTCCCCTACATTCTACATTATAAACCATTTATTTTAGGAGTGTGTTGTCTAACCTCCAGGAGGTTGTGAATTTTCTAAGTCTCTGGTGGCTATTGACTTCTAATTGTATTCCATTGTGGTCAGAGAATGTGCTTTGAATAATTTCAATTTTTTTTTTAGATTTATTGAGGCTTGTTTTATGTCCCAGCATAAGGTCTATTCTGGAGAAAGTTCTGTGATCACTAGAGAAGAATGTGTATCCCAGTGATTTGGGATGTAATGTTCTGTATATGTCTGTTAAATCAAATTCATTTATCAGATTGTTTAGGTCTGCAATTTCCTTATTGGTCTTCTGTCTGGTTGATCTATCTATAGGAGAGAGTGATGTGTTGAAGTCTCCCACAATTATTGTGGAAACATCCATTGCTTCCTTTGCCAGTGTTTGTCTTATGTATTTTGTGGCACCATGATTGGGTGCATAAACATTTATGGTTGTTATTTCTTCTTGTTGAATTGCCCCTTTTATTAGTATGTAGTGGCCTTCTTTGTCTCTCATAACATCTTTGCATTTAAAGTCTATTTTATCTGAGATTAATATTGCTACACCTGCTTTCTTTTGGCTATAGCTTGCATGAAATATTTTTTTCCATCCTTTCACTTTCAATTTCTTTGTGTCCTTGTGTCTAAGATGAGTCTCTTGCATACAATTTGATGGTTCATATTTTTTGATCCATTCTGCCAATCTATAGCTATTAATTGGGGAGTTTAATCCATTTACATTCAACCTTATTACTGTGAAGGCATTTCTTGAATCAGCCATCCTATCCTTTGGTTTATGTATGTCAGATATATTTTCTCCCTCTCTCTCTTATTGTCCATTAATGAACCAATATTGTATCTCCTTAGTACTGAGCCTTTCTCTATATCCCTCTCTCCTTTCTTTGTTTCTGTGTCGGTAGGGCTCCCTTTAGTATCTGAAGTAGGGCAGGTCTTTTATTAGCAAAATCTCTCAGCATTTGTTTGTCTGTGAAAAATTTAAGCTCTCCCTCAAATGTGAAGGAGGGCTTTGCTGGATAAAGTATTCTTGGTTGGAAATTTTTCTCTCTCAGAATTTTAAATATGTCATCCCACTGCCTTCTCACCCCCATGGTGACCGCTAAGTAGTCACTACTTAGTCTTATGTTGTTTTCTTTGTATGTGGTGAATTGCTTTTCTCTTGCTGCTTTCAGAACTTGCTCCTTCTCTTCAGTATTTGACAGTCTGATCAGAATATGTCTTGGAGTGGATTTATTTGGATTTATTCTATTTGGAGTTCACTGGGCATTTATGCTTTGTGTATTTATATTGTGTAGAAGGTTTGGGAAGTTTCCCCAACAATTTCTTTGAATACTCTTTCTAGACCTTTACCCTTCTCTTCCCCTTCTGGGACACCAATGAGTCTTATATTTGGACATTTTATTTTTTCTATCATATGCCTGAGGGCCATTTTGATTTTTTTTTTATTTTTTCCCCTTTCTTTCTTTTGTTCTTTCATTCTCCGTTCTTTGGCCCTTGAGGTCATTGATTTGCTGTTCAGCTTCCTCTAGTCTTTTACTGTGTGTATCCAGAATCTTTTTAATTTGGTCAACAGTTTCTTTTATTTCCATAAGATCATCTTTTTTTTTTATTTACTCTTGCAATTTCTTCTTTATGCTCTTCTAGGATCTTCTTCATGTCCTTTATATCCTGTGTCATGCTCTTCTTCATGTTCTTTATCTCCTGTGCCACGCACTCATTGTTTGTCTTTAGTTCTTTGATTAATTGCTCCAAGTACTGTGTCTCCTCTGATCTTTTGATTTGGGTGCTTGGGTATGGGTTATGCATATCGTCTGGTTTTTTCATATGCTTTAAAATTTTCTGTTGTTTTTGGCCTCTTGGCATTTGGTTTACTTGATGGGGTTCTTTTAGGATATGTAGGATTATTCAAAGACTAATCTCTGATTTGTCGGATCTACAGTTTGGTGGCATAAACTTTCTCTAACTAACCAGCAGATGGCATCCACGAGTGACCTATTCCCCTCAAGTCAGTTCTCCCCAACTTTGTCTCTGTGGTGTGTGGGGATCTCATCCTGTGGGGCCAACTGGTGCACCAAGTTTGGGTGTGTTGTTGGTGCTGTCCACCCTGAACATGGGGCATGTGTCTGGGCAGTTAGGGAGGGAGGGCAGCATTAACAATCAAACCTCCCAGGTGTTCCTGGAGGTGTAAGGCTGTTGCAAGAATCTAAACCTTCATTTCAGTCTTACCACAAATTGTCTCTGCTGCTGACCTACAAGTCTTTGGTATTGGCGTAGGGTCCCTGGGATTTCTGAGTAGGTCCCTCTTCCAAGCCATGCCTTTCTAGGGCCTCTACTGAGGGAAGGCTGTGCTACATCACAAGTGCACACCATACCTCAAGGGAAGTTCTGGGCCATCGGGCCGTGTAGGGGCATTCCCAGCCTGCTGAAAGGATGGCTGAATGGGGAGTGTTAATTTCCCCCTTTTCGCACAGCTCCACCTTCCCAGCTCTGGGACAATTAGCTGTGGGTGCGAGAAAGGCTATTGTCTATGCCTGATATTGTGGCATGTACATGTGATGCCAGAAACACTTCCCATCATGCCAGGTTTTTTGGCGCAGCTCTGAGCTATGGTGCCAGTGCCAGGCAGGAGCATTCCCAGCCCGCCAGGAAGATGGCTGCAATGGGCATGGTTATTTTCCCCTTTTGGCTAATCTCTGCCTTCCTCGCTCTGAGACAATTAGCAGCAGGTGTGCGAAAGGCTATCTTCCACACCAGATATTGAGGCGTTCTCACACCCGTTCCTGCCACACTTCACCATGCTGTTCTCACTGCCGTATCTGCAGCCACTTTTGGGTTTTTTAAAAAAAAACTAGTCCACCTCCAAACGTCAACCCATGGTTTCCCCACACCGCAGCATGGCTGTCAGATATTCAGCGGGCTTACTCACTCATTTCAGAACACAGACTCCAGGTTTCACCAAGTGCACGGTCCCTGTGGATTTAGCAGACCTTGTCCAGCTAGTGCATTGCTGGAACTGGTGTTCTGGGTCACTTTCTGGCTTTTATCTAGTATTTTTCATGGAGGTGTTTTTTGCCATCTCTCCTAGCTGCCATCTTAGGTTCTCCCTATTCCTTAAGTTTGTATGCAGATGATGATATGACAAAGACTATCTTTAATGCCAGGAGCTAATCAAAACAAACAAACCAAGGCAGAAAGCATCTTTCACTGCTTTTGCAAACTGGCTCTGCTTTGGCTGGGGTTCTCCTTCCGACCTTAGCCCTCCTACTAAGATGAACAGCACAAGGCAAATGGGAAGTGCAGGGTCCTCTCTGTCTTGTCTGAGCCTGCATGGACCTGGAGCCATGAAACCTGCTTCCTTTTCTAGGCTTGTGCTTGCTAGAGGCCTTAGGAATTCCCTCTTTACATTTTACATGAATTTGAGTGAATGTCTCCACTACTATCTTTGAAAGAGACTTCTTTCCCCTCCTGAGTGCTCTCTTCAGTGATTTAATGCAGGTGGTCCTTTTCCCCAGGCCACTTCAACTCTGGGTGGGCAATCTCAGGACACGTTTCCAGGCTCAGTCTCTCAGACCTCTACCTGATAGCTTGGCACTGACATACTTGCATCCCAGTATGCACACAGGGACCACTCTGCTCCCTCTGGAACAGGACCAGGGACCCACAATAGCAGCACAAGCTGGCTCCACCCTGCATTGTGGAGGGGGATGGCAGAGGGGTCAGCAATGGGACAGGAGTTTCTTCTATGTTTTTGAAGCTGCATTTTCTTGATTCAGCACTTGCTCACTTGATGTAATCCTTTAACTGTTTTCCATAGATTTTAGGGAGTTTACTGTCTTTAAGATTTCTTTGCACTTTTCCCCAAGGAGGGTTGGAGCAATGCTTGCTCTAAGAGCCAGCTCCTAGTGATCTGAAATGGCCAATCAAAGGTAGAAATCTGCTATCTGAACACAAGCCCCCTACTTTGGAGGACTAGGTCTTCATGACCCACCCCGGCACCAGCAAGCCGCACCAGGAGCCCAGGCTCCAGACCCCACTGCTGTCTGCCTGAGGCTGGGGGAAGGGGTATGGTAGCTGCTGCAGGGAGGATGAAAACTTACCAGTATTTACACAGTTTACCAGCCTCTTCTTGCCACTCCTCCCTAGATGCTGTACAGTGCTCCTCTAGACTCCAGAGTTTCAAAGTAGGTGATTCAGACAGTTCCTGCCAGTTCAATAGTTATTTTGGTGGAGGGACTGATTCCTGGATCTTCCTACTCTGCCATCTTCCCACAGTCCCCTACCTCAGGGCTGCATTTTTTTTGGGGGGTGGGGGTGGGAATCATTCTTTCTTTCTCCATCCTGCATTCTCATTAAACAATCTCACCTTTAACCTCTATATTACCAATCAGAATGGGTTTTTTTTGAGGAAGGAAGTAGAGAGAGCAACATGGGTGACTGAGAAACTAACCTCATACTTTTAAAATGAAAACAGAACAGCAACTCCCAAAGCCTAGCAGAGGTGCAGGCTCTAGAGGTTCTGCGGGTCCCATCCTCCAAATGAGTTCTGCAGGTCCAAGTCCCTAACTCACTCTCTGGCTTGGAGAATTTGCAGAAAAATATGCAGTTAACATAAAAAAAATCTCAGTAATGAATAAAATGTGATTAAGGTGTGCCTCTAATTCTCTGTTAAAAGAGGCAACAAGCTTGCATCCTACAACATAGCTTAATATTTCACACCTAAAGTAATCCAAAGCAGTTGGTAACTCTCCCTGAAGGTATCCTGAGAAGATGCCTCTTCAGCATCATCTCCCACCATTCTCACTTCCCCACATAATGGCCCTGTACTCCTGCATTCCAGTCACATCACATTTTTTGGTAACCCTCAAACATTCCTTTTATATGATTCTGAGCCTTTGCACATGCTCTTCCTTTTATGTGGAATGCCCCTTTTCTCTTCGCTGGTTGGCAAGTCTCTATGCATCCCTTAACACACAGCCCACATGTCATCGCCTCTGTGGAGCCTAATGTGCTCTCCTTCCCCAGGCTCCCCATTTCTCTCCCACTCCCCCTCCCTAACTGCATATGAATTGGTTCCTAGGTGTTAGCACTTCATTATGTTGTGAGGTAATTACCTACTTTTTGTGTGTTCACCTCTATTCCCACTATATTGGGAGATCCTCAAAGACAAGGAACCACGACTCTCACTCATCTCCACATCCAACCAATAGTAAAAATGCCTGACTCAGAGTAAGCCTTTAGTAAAAGCTTGTTGAGAGGGAGAATATTGGCTAAAAACACATTCATTCATTCATTCACCCAACCAGTATTTATTGAGAACCAACAGTGTTCCAGGCTGGGAATTCATCTGTGAATAAAACTTATGAAGATCCTATTTTCATGGAGTTTACATCCCAGTGGGGGGAGAAAGTCAGTAGAGAAGAAAACAAAAATATATACTATGTCAGCTAGCAATAAGTTAGATGAACAAAACTAAAGTGGAAGAGTGCAGTGGCTGTGATGGCTGACTCAGACGCCCAAGATGAACAACTAGTCCTTTGACTCACAGGAAACTTGGCCTCCATAGCATTCGGCACTAATCTCCAAAGGAAACTATTTCAGAACACATTGTAAAAGTGTAAAGACTTGAGAGTCTGGTGCAAAGGTTTCTAAAGGACACCCCAGGCTGCACCCAGTTCCTCTCGAGATGCTTCAGAGCCCAAGAGGGCTGATTCTGTCTACTGGAGAGCTGCCAGTTGGGTCTTTTTGACCTTTGTGACTTCCATTACTAGCCCAATCACAGCACAATAATGGGTCTGCAGATAATTAAACTAAAAGGTACAAGAGTAGTGGGTTCTAATCTCAATTCTGTCACTTACTACCTGTGCCACTTTTGATAAGCCACGAAATGCTATAGTAATTCCCACATCTGTAAAATGGAGTAATTAATAATAGTCATTTTACATACCTTCACAAGTGGTTGGGCAGATCACATGTGACATATCAAGCAGTACTATAAAAAGAGTGAAGGTCAACGAAATCACGTGAAATTATTACTGTTACTGGGGGAAGGGAATCAACTTTGGGGAGTACCTTCTAAGTGTCAGGAGCCCTATACACATAACCTTATCAATTTTCATATCTAAGAGATATTATCATTCCCATATTAGAGACAAGGAAGTGGGAGATCAGAGGGGTTAAGTGATTTCACAAAGGAGGCACAATTAAACAGAGCCAGATCCAAGCCTCAGCTCCACTAACTTCAGAACCAGTGCTCTTTCTCCCTTCTTCTGTGTCCTCCTGGCTATGGGTGGCTGTCCCAAGACTGGATGGATTCTTGGCCCTGAATCACTTCTCAGTACAGTGATGTGCTTTCCCCCTAGAGCCCTTACTCAGCACCCAGGGCAAAGGCTAAACAGTAGCCTCCAACAAAGCCTACTCTTTGTTGCTCAAGCCTCCACTGCTTCCAGTGCTTCTATTCTGGGCTGAATCTGCCTCTTGGCTGGGTTTGCCATTGTGTCTGGCACCTTACAGGTGGCTCTAAAGAACATGCTCCTTTTACTGAGACTCTGCTGCCATCTCCATTTCTGACTACGGAGCACAGATGTGCTTAGGCTGTCACTGAGCCTCCCTATGCCCCGAGCCAATGCTGCCTGCCTCCCCCTTAATCTTCCGGTGGTTCTGGCTACTGTTGATTTTCTGTTTATGGCCTCACAGCTGAACAAGAAACCTCAACAGGAACAAACTGGGCTTGGCTGCCTCTGCCTTCCATACTTCTGCCCAGCTGGACCAATCATTTGAGACTCCATTACAGAAATTTCACTGTGTGCGATGACAGACCAGAGTTAAAAGAAGGGGCCCATGAGTGAATGGGTAGTTAGAACTGTGGCCCAGATAATCCCCAAAGTGGGTAAACCACAGAGTGAATGAGGCTTTTGTGGACAGATGAGAATTGACACTATCTTGTGAGATTGGGTGAAGGAAAATGGGTTTAAGAAAACTTATGTGCTTTAGAGCTAGATTCTTTTCTCATCCTGAAGGAGTTAGATGAAGCTTTGTTGTAAAAACAGAATGACTTCCCAAGGGAAGAGGAGTGGAAGAAGAGACAGTGCTGAGTCCCTGAGAGAAATAGTGACTGGTCTGGTCTTATTTTTAAACCCACCTTTGTGATTCAAACCAAATTTGTGAAGATTATGATTCTTCAGGTTTCACATTACTTTCTGGCAGTGGGGAATCTGGAAGATTTCTGAGTGATGCACAGAGGCAGCATAATAACTAAGTGCACAGAGTCCCTGGGTTCAAATCCCGGCTCTGCCATTTATTGTGTGTCATTAGGCAAATTATGCAATCTCTCTGTGCCTTAGTTTTTCTGTCTGTAAAGTGTGAACAATAATAGCACCTCCCTCAAAAGGTAGTTGTGTAGGTTAAATAAGCTTCTATGAGTGAATTGATTAGATCATTTCCTGGCAGTAGTTTTTATCATGGAGGTGTTAGCAACTACTATGCTACTGAAAAATAGATGAGGAGCTATTTTTGGATCCATCTGGCGGTACATGAACCTAAGGGACACTAAACATCCTTCAAGTTGCCCCAAGTTAAAGAAGCAGAGGTAAGGAGCTTCCGCAGGCTTTACTAGAACTCTTAGGTAATACAGCAGGACCTGGCAAGGGAGGTTGCTGAGCCTGGCTCTGGAGTGAGATATGAAACTTCAGAAATGAAAAAGTTATTTTCCCTTTCTAGAAGCTTTTTACCACTGACGATCCCTTTAGCAACATTTGACTTTAAGAAATTAAAAAGAAAAGGATAAAATGTTTTGAGGAGTAGAAGCTGAGTCTCTGCCCCAGGTTTCCCATGGTCACAGAGGCAGGGGACGTCGGGTGGGAACCCTGGCCCTCTGGGGGCTGCCAGAGGCCCCTGGCCCCTACCTGGGAAGCACACAAGCAATGGGATGAAGAGTGCACAGAGAGACGTCTACACTGTCTGCTGCTTGCCTGGGCCTCAGCTGCCAAGAAGGGGTGTTTCTGGGAAGCCAGGAGGAAGTCACTGTTGGGGGCAAGCAGGACACTGCCCAAGATGCCATCGCAGGCCCTCTCCGGTGGCTTTATTACCCTTTCGTCCCAGGAGTACAGAAGACAATCCAGTCTCCAAGGATGGCTGCCTTAGCCTTTCATTCTCATGAAATTAAGCTGATAAAATACAAACGAAAAAGGGGGCAGGGGTGGGGGCAGAGTACGGCAAACTCTCACTTTGCATTTTAATAACTCTTGCACTATGCCTCAGACCATTTTTAATAAGATTGCCTGATAGTGGTGTCCCCCCACTGCTGCTTAGTACATATCAGGGTCCAGATCAGCGATTACCCCTCCCCTCCTCCAGGATAATCGACCTGGCCCCTCCCGGGGACCAAGGGTGACCCAGGAAGGAAACCCACACCCTCAGCATGATGGGCTGACCTCTTCACACTCAAGTCTGGAAAGGCATATGGGGTTACATTAAGGAGGCTCCCCAGGAAATCTGTGCCCTTGGTGGGCTGCATTGCTGCCTCAGATCTTCCCAGGGAGCCAGTTAGGAGGGCAGGCCCCACTTCCCCGAGCAATTCAGTGGAGGTAAGAGCTATCTTACTGGGTCAGCCAGCCCTACCCTGAGGTGTTACCCCAGATGCTCTGGCTCAGAAGCCTTTGCAGATCCAAGGAGAGCTGATGGCAAGATAAGAGAAGGGCTCAAGTGCACTGCCTGTCTCCAGAGTACACCTGCTCCTGCTCTCAGCCCCAGGTCACATGGGTGGAGGAGCCCATACTTTGGGAACTAGATGTGTCATGGTAGCCATTTGACCCCTGACCTCCACTCTCCAATGTACCCCTTCTGCCACAGACATTTCCTTCAAAAGTGAACTATATGGATTAAAGACCATCAATGTACTAAGAACTGTTATGAGCCTTCATATAGAAAATGGCATCTCATTTAACCCACACAGTGATTCTGAGAGGTAGGAGCTAGTTAGTCCATTTCACGGGTGAGGAAACTGAAGCTCAGAGAAGCCAAGTGCCTTCCTCAAGCTCACACAGCTAGTAAGTGGTGGAGCCAGGATTGAAAAACCCTTGTTCGGCAGGGTTTCACCAAGGGTTTCTACCAGCAAAGGCAGTCGGGGGATGCAAGGCAAAAGAAGACACATAGGATGGGAAGCCAGTCAGCATGGGTTTTGTGGTCACATTGCCCATATCCCATCTGGAGCTATGAGAGGCAGAAAGCTGGCAGCTTCCGAGGTAGATGAAAAGCCAACCTTCCCCAAATTGTTTTATTTAAAGCCAGGCTCCTGACTGTTTGAAGCTGCTTGATTTTGGCAAAGCTTTTCCCTTGTTCTCTTTTTTTCTTGCTGCTTTTAAACAGCCCTCAGAGATAAGGGGGTGGGGGGAGTGGAGAAAGCATCATGCTGTGTGCCTCCCGTGCAGAGGCTCACAAGAACTTCCGCCTCTCCCACCCCCGGCTGTCGCTCCAAAGCTCTGCAGCTGGGCAGCGTGTGAGCTCGGGGCACGTGTGCACGAGGACAACGCCCCGTTGGAGAAAGGCAGAAAGCTCCGAATTGATCTGCACCTGAAGTATAGATACAGATGAAGTCTTTTCCTTTTACAGTGAGTTTCACCAGCATTAAACTTCATTTATAACTCTATAAATATATACGGCTTTGAACGGGAGGCTTTATGACTGGGTTTCTAAGTTCCATCTATCTGCAGCAAGGCTGGGTCACCGTGAGGAAACAGCCCCTTTATAGACTGCCTTGGCCTCTGCCCCTTCAACATTACCATTTATAGGCCCCTCATCTGGTATGCAGGCCCTGACCCTCTGGCTGGCTGGCCACCCCGTCTCCTCGCTGTCCCCAGGCAGACATGGGCTCCCTGGCCCCCGGATGCCCTCTCCATGTGTCCTCTCCCCTCTCCCTCACAGCTGGCCGGGCAGGTGGGAGGAGCATGGAGGGAGCACAGAGCTGGCAGCTGATTTCCCCTCCACACCTGTCCATTGGCCCTGGAGCCGCTGCTGACATTGATATTGACCTGCTTGCTGGAGACAGTGGGAGGCATTAAACAGGACAGGTCAGCCAGCCCTGACTTATTAAGAGATATGTTTTACAAAAACCCATTTAGATAAACAGACCATCCACACAAATGTCGGCACTCAGCGGCTACGGAGTTTACCACACGAGACAGGCAGCAGCTTCTCTCCCGTTGCACTCGCGGAGATAAATTCAAACCTTTGAAATTGTACACCGTTAAAAATACAAACAATTACTCTAACCCAGCCCGGTGGCTGTTAGATGTTCTTCTTATGGAAAACATAATTATAAAGGAAGGAAAACTGTTTCATAAATAAAACAGAATGGCAGAAGAACCGGGAGGGAAGAGAAGGTGGGAGAAAAAGAATCCGAAGTTTCCTTGTCCACAGCAGAGTGGGAAAGTGGGCTCAAAAATCTGGTGTCTCCTTATGGCTCAAATTAATTTCAGTCTGGTACAATTTCTAGGTAATTAATTGGCAAGAGGCATCTTTCAGATATTTTTAAATATCAGCCTGCTGGTCTCTTGGTGCGAGAGGGGTAGAAGAAAAAATAGCCAACACATGCTCCTAAAATCAAGGTGATGTAAAACAAGGGACAGCCCAGCCCATTAGCACTTGAGGAGAATACAAAATCCAGGTCAGCCCAGATAATTGCTCATTAAAATGCCAGGTACCCCAGGCTGCACCAGGCCCCAGGCCATGTTAAATAGCAAGTGGTCCAAGTCAGTGATCAAGGTTCAACAACCAGTCCCTAGAGGACAAGTTCCATGCCACGCACTGTCCTAGCCGCTTTGTATTTGTGCTTCATTTAATTATTTTAAGAACCCCTAAGAAAGATATGATGATCCCTCTAGGATTTTTCTTTTTTTTTTGTCTTTTCTGGATGAGGGTGGAGGCGCTGCTGTAGGAAGGCTGGTGTTGAGGAACCTCAGATAAGACAGGCTAAGTAATTGCCCAAGGTCACAGGGTCAGTAAGGGATGCAGCAGGAATCTGAAGCCAAGATTCCTAGTGGTAAACCCCCAGGTCTTGCTTCCTGCTGCCTTAGTCCATGGGTTTTATGTCCAAGTGGCCCAGGGCAGGAGAGAGTGTATCCAAGACACAAAAAGCAGAGAGCAGTGAAAGAGCTGGAGTTCTGTATCAAACAGACAGGGTTCGAAAGCAGCCCTGCCACTTACTAGCTGTGTGGCTTTGGGCAAGCTACTGAACCTCTCTGAGCTTCTCAGGAACCTTCTTTTCTTCATCTATGTGTTCTATCTTCTATGGTCTTTATTGGGAAAAGGAGCTATTTCAACCTTCTCACTTGGCTGGAGAGGAAGGTTTTCCTTGCCAACCTTCCTGCTATATTGTTGAGGATTAAATAAGAGAAGGTATGTAAAACACCTAGCATGGTCCTTTCACACAACAATTTCAATAAACATGAGAGCTAATTCTACCTGTTATTATGGGACTGAAGTGAGATACTATATTGCAGAACCTGGTACAGTGCCTGGCATAGAATGAACACTCTATAAAGAATAGAAGGAAAAGAAGGAAACAAGTGTGAGCAGAAGCGGCAGCAAATTGGTAAGTTTTATCAGGCCCTACAGTGTGTCAGGCCCTGTGCTATACTCTCAGGCTTCACAGAAATGGTCATCTAGATGGAGAGTCAAGATGCTTTCACATATAAAGATTAGCAATAACCCAAAATGCAAAAATCCTCTAAAGATGCTTAAGATGAATCACAAGGGAGCCATCATTAATTGAAAAATGAATGATAAAAGCAACATTAAAAAGCAGTTAAAGTCACAGGCTTTGAACCTGGGCTTGAGTCTTGGCTCTACAATTTCTTGGCTGTGAAAATTGAACAAGTTACTTAAATCATTGTGTCTCAGTGTCCTCATCTGTAACATGGGAATAACAGTTTATATCATAATGCTTTTAAGCCACTAAATGATACAAAGTATTTAAAGTGCCTATTATTAGCAATACAGCAAACATTTGTTAAGGACATTCTCTGTGCCAAGCACTTAGCTAAACACATAGCTAGTGCTCGGCAATGTCAGCTAGGATTATCATTAAGCAATAAAGAGATCCAAGCTGCCAGGCAGGACTTAGCAATGTGGCTTTTCAGGTGGACTAGGACCAAAGACTAAAATGCCAGCCCAGATCGCCAGCCCTTGGGGAGCATTAGACAAACAGAGATGTTGCTAAGCCATTGTCAGATATTAGCTATCCTGGGTTGATTCTGTCCTGGGATCAATGTTCCAGGCTTTTTCCTCTTTATCTCCCTCACACCATGCAGTATGATGAGGACACATCCAGGTTAAAAGAACCACGAATTCCTCCTGGGTCCTGGTAAATAACCTTTTATTGAGTCATCTACAGCCAGAGCATGAGATGTTGTTACAGGACCTAAGTGGGTGAGCATGGCAGGGCCCTGTTCTAAAAAGAGGGGTTCCCAGGAGGTCAGGGCTACCTACAGTCCTCCAGAAAGCTCTGTAAGGAGCCTGTCTGCTCGTTTGTCCCTGACCCCAGAGCTCCTCCCTCGTTATGGAGGCTCACCTTGCAGTGCATAAGCTGGGAAAGACACCAGGGTCTGCTATCAAGGATTGGGGCTCTGCCGCTCCCTGACTGCTGGTGCATCTCTGTGATAAGATTGGGGCAGTTCAATGGGGGGAAAGGTGAGAGTTTAGGATCCTTGTTTACTTGAATTGTGTCTGTTGTACACACTAGTAATGAAGGCCTGAATACAGGAGACCTACCCAGCTCATTTGTTGGGGGGTGGAGACGGCACCAACTGCCTGAATCCTCTTCCGTTCTCCTGCGGGAAGCCACCTGCTTGGGCTTCATAGGGAAAGTGGACAATTTCAACTCAAGGGAGTGCCATGACCAGGAGTCCAGGAGCCTCCCTTTCCCACTTGATTGGAGAGAAAAACAGAGATCATCTTCCAGAATTAAAGGAAGGGAAGAGAAGAGGGCAAGGCTGCTTAAATTTCCTTTGTGGACTGACTTACCAGTTACAAACTGTATCAATCAGTTACATTGACACAAAATGTATCAATGCAGTTCTAGCCCAGTCATGTCACAAGGTAAAAATGTGGTGATTCTTACATAAGATTGGAAATAGCTTTTGAACACATCCATTCCAATTCTCGCTTCCCTATTGGACTTCCTTAAGAGGATGAAACTCCAGTGAGGTAGGGAATCTCATCTTATCTTTATTAACATAGCTCATAGTCAAGGTGAGGCAAAGATGTGCTTCTTCACTTTTCCAAGTCATCTACCAGAATTGATTTTGTTAAGAACATCCAACTTTTTATATTTCTGTACAAACCTCCACCTCAACATCAGGGAGTCATCCTCTGTGACTCTCTTCTAACCTCCCATGACCTCCTCAGAGTTGATGGCTCAGCAAATTATACTCCACTCTGGGGGTCCCAGTTGGGAAAGACAACTTAGGAGCCTGCTCATAGAAGCACTGGGCTGGGTGCATTCTCTGAGGCAGAAGAACACAGAAAGGGGCAAAGCACTGGAAGAAAGCACTATAGTAAAGTCTCTGAGTGGAGGAAGGCAGAGAACCTGGTTACCCACTGAGCATGAAAACAGCTATGTCGTCTACCTGGGCAAATTTGAGATCAACTAAAGACTCTGATTTCCTGGTTTATCTGCCAGAAACTCTGATTTCCTAGAAAAGGGCCCTGTGCTTGAGTTGTGCACAAAATGTCCCAACTCCATCCTCCAGTTCTTGCATAGAACATCTATAGCAATAGGGTAGAAGAGAATTGGACAGGCAAGGTATGAGGTCTGATTAGATAAGTGTATGTGTGTGTATGTGTTTATAGTTTATGTGTGTGTATATGTGTGTGCATGTGTGTATATACTTTCTTTATATATTTCAGCAAAGTTATCAAAGCCTTCTGATAATTCCATTGTTTCCTAATTGTAAAATGTAAGAGACTGTGCTCTACCCCCACCCACAACTCAGGGATGGGGACAGGGTGACTGGAAACACCCTTGGATGGAGCTATGATGATACATGAGTCTCTGCAAAATGGTTTCTGGTTCTAAACCCACTCTTGAATACGGAGGAACAGCAAACCACCCCTCGCACCCACCGTCACCACCTCTGTGGATGGAGCTGAATTGGCTTTAGCCCTATCTCAGTGAACTCTCCTCTCTCTTTCCCTAATAAGCTTACATGAGGACTCATTCCTCAGCTCATCCTCCCGCAGCCCAGATGGGGTGACTCATGCCCAGCCACCTGAATGCTGAATTCCAAGTTTTTAATAGAAACTTCAACATCATTTCCATATACTGTACATCAAAGAACTCAGCTCAGCTCAGAGGTTCTGTGGTTCCCATTTGGACTTGATTGTTGGCCTCCACAAACATGACTGAAATGGTCATTTGACTTTCCAACAACATGACCATAAACTGGGGACTAGAATGCACCCCGCTCCCATGTTTTCTGCCACCCAGTAACAGTAGCCTCAGAAATCTGAATTGTTCCCTTAAAAGTCTTGGGTCTACATGACGCATCTATTCAAAAGAAAATGTAGCAATAGATATGGTGATTGAAGTCGAGAAAATAATGGGATTGAGAGAGGGGAAGATTGTTTGGAAAGAAGTATAGGAAAACTTGTATATCTTGTTTGGGGCAGTGGTTAAATGGCTGAACACAACTGGCAACACTTACTCATCAGATTACTTAAGATCAGTACATTTTATTATCTGCAAATTATGCCTCAATTAAAAATAAAATGTAACAGTGGTCCTCTCCAGGTAAAAGATGGCAACCTATGGTTGTAGAGAATAGAGCAGGATTCCCTCCACCTTTCCGTACCATAATCTCTCATCCCCCCAGATTTCAGAGGCATCCCAGCAACCTACCCTGCTCAGTGAATGAGAGCCGGCTATGGAAACACAAAGACTTTCTCTCCAGAATGCTGGCCTGATGTGAGCGATAGGGTCACGGGGGGAGGGGAGGTTCTTTCTGTGGGGTAGGGTTTGTATCAAGTCCTCACTCATCTCTTAGGGTTTCTGTGGGTATTCAGAGCCCAACCCCCCTCCTGCTCCTTAGTCATCCCTTCCACATGCTGAGCCAGAGGATCCACTGAAGGTAGTTTCAGAGACGCTTCATAAGAGACAAAAATCATCGAACAACAAAACCAAGCATCTATGGCAATGTGTCCCAGGAAGGGTGCCCTCAATTTGGATTTCTGGGACAAGATGAGCATGGCAAGTCAGATGTACAACATCAGTTCAACAGGGGAGCCACCAGCCCCAGAGTTCTCTCTTCACAGGAAGCCCAGAAAGCTCTATACCTGACTCCTGGCCAACTTCTTGACTGGGAACTAAAGACCAGGAGCACCTTGAGACTTCCTGGCTGATTCTCATTCTTCACCAGGGAGAGGCCATTGCTCCAAACTGAGTTCACTAAAAAGCTTTAGTTGCAGATCTCCCCACTAAGAAACAGTCTATCCCTGTTCTCCTGCACATGAGTGTTTCTGCATTTCACAGGTGATGAAATATTAGAAGTTCTATTTCTGGTTTTGCTACCCTCTGGCCTAGCACTTTAAATGCCTATGTTTCTCATTTATAAAATGTGGGTCCAATAATGTCACCAAGCACTCCTTTCAGAGAGAATTTAAGGGCATTAATGAGATAATGACCACTAAGTATGGTGACTTTAGCAATAAACAGTGGCTTTGGACAGGGTCCACTGCAAGGGCATAAATGTTTTTAAAACCTTCAGAGACATGTCATTGCAGAAATTCATCCACTCACTTTGTTCAAACTGAAGGATTTCAAGGATAGGCAGAGTTAGGAGAGTTGAACTATGAATGAGTCAGTGTTAGTTTCTAACACTCTTCATTTGTCTGTTTCCATCTTTTCCCCTGCCATCATAACCTCTGACTTCACTCTTCTCCTTGTTGCATTCTCTCTACTTCCTGCCATTCAAGGGAGATGCTAAGGTTTCTGGATCCAATGCCAAGCATAATAAAATAAATTGCAGTCCCATTTCATTCATTCTGGTTGCTCAGAAGGCTCCCCAACCAGAGGCAGAGGGTGTTTCGTTCAGCTTGGAGGATGGGTGTAGGGGGCCCGAGTTAAAAGCAAGACAAAGTCACCACTTTATGATTAGTTGGGGATTGGAAAGAGCGACACATCCCTGACTCTCCCCTGCATCAATATACTTGAAGAAAATGACCAGAACCTTAACTAGTTTGGATCCAAGGAACGGCAATGCTTACTCCAATGAGAAGCACATCTCCTTAAAATTCCCCGTTAGATGCTGGCTCCATGGAGACCTAGGTGATTGAGGGAAGTCCCCAGCACTACTTGTTGAATGGCCCTTCCCAAGTAGGTGTGGGCAGGAGGGGGGCACCAAGGCAAAACCAAGGCAGGTGAAAGAAAGTGACTGAACATACTTCAGAGAGTCAGGAAGCAGAGGAGGCAAAGCAGAGACTTGCAAAAAGCAGTAACAGCGAAGTGCAAATGATGAGCCTGTTTGTGAAGCCTCTCAGTGATGGAGAAGGACACAGCATCACTTCAAACCCTCATGAGTGATTGACCAGTACAGGCTCATTTCTGCTTCACAAGATGTGGAGCTACACCCTTCTCCTGGGTTGTCTTTTACTACAGATGCCCCAGAAAACAGGGCAGAACAGACTTTTTCCTCTTTCCAACTACACAGCAATGGGTGAAGAAAAAGTGGAGGGCACGTCCTACCTCCTTGCAAAAGTAGTATAATCCACATAAACCAACCCTGCAGAACTCAGATGCTGGCACTTTCCTACCACTGTGAAGTCAGAGGGACCTCATCCCCTCTCAAACCACTCCAGCCTGATGCTCACCTGTTGTACCTGCCCACTTGCCACAGATCATACCGGCAGAGAAAGTAAAATGTCAGATTAGGTTCTCTCAACAGCAAGAACCCAGAGAATCCTGGGGTAACTGATATTTTAAAAACCACCTCTTCTAAGCTCTCTTAAAGGAGCATAACTTTTAAGTCTATCTCCACTCCCAAACCACTTCCCACCCCCTCCCCCTTCCAGGCTTCCTTTGCAACACTTTCCCACTGTGTGTGCTTTGTCGGGAAAGAGTTAAAGAAGGTGCATGACTAATTCCCCAAACCCTCCCTCTTATCTACATACAAAAAGAACGGCCCTACACGGAGCACACAGAAAACAGACACCACTGGCAATTTAGCTCAGACCTCACCTATCTTATGCAACAGTACAGACATACATACCCACACTCCCACCCCTGTAAGGACAGAGCCAACGTCCACCGTTAATTCAGTAGGCATAGTTTTCTTTTCCCTACGCAGAGCCCTGCCTCACTGGCAGCAGGGAGACAGACGTAACCTTAGTGCCAAACGCCTTGCAGGAACGCAGACACGCAGGAACCAAAATGCGTCTCATAGCTCTCCTTGGTGCTGAAATCACGCTAGCAAGGAAATCAAAGGAGCAAGTGTGCTGGACTTACCCGGGCTGGGGGTGGGCGACAGGGGAGTGAGAGAAGCTTCCTGCGAAGAGAATTCTTGTCTGTTCAGGCTGGAGCCAGCTGATGCGCTCACCTAGAGAACCCACCTCTCTCCCTTGTCTTCCCTTCCTCCTCTGGGAGGACGAGGGGAGGCTCCACCAAAGAAATGAAACCCAAGCTGGCAAGGCTAGGAGTGGAAGGAGACAGAGGAGGCAACCAGAATAAGAGCCAAAAGTCAGGTGGCTTTACTCCACTAGTGGTAATTCCTCGGGTCACGGAGGACCCCCCTCTTCTCTCACTCTCTCTGCCCCTCTCTGCGTGTTGAGCCAACAACCTTAGCACAGTTGGTTCCTGCCTCTGACGTGGAGGAGAGGAGGAAGCCTGGGACTGCTTTGCTGTCTCTCTCACACGCTCTCTTTTCCCCTCTTGCTGAAATTTCAGCAGCATGATATTTTTTAAGCCTCCGTTTTTTCCATCCCCCTACAATCAGCCCCCTAGTGGACAGAAAAGAAAAGGATCCTGAGTCCTCTTGTACAGTCCAGACACAGGCACAGGCTAGTTCCCAAAACCCTTGAACTCTTGGGGCTGACCTGCACAGCCAGGGACTCCTAAGGAGAGCAGAGTCTTCCCTCTGGCCAACCCAGATAGGAAAAGAGAGGAAAGGAGAGGAAGAGGGAGAAGAAATTAGCTTTTACAGATCCCTTGCCCAAGAGTTGCAAGAAGAGTGAAGGGTGGGATGGGAGGGGATGGAAGGAGCAGTTTGGGAAAGGATGTTTGTAAGAAGGTGAAGTATGGGATGGGAGTAACAAGTCATGAAATATAGGGAACCAAAGATAGAGTATCTAGGTGACACTTCATCCAGATCCCTAATATATGAAGCTAGTAAGAAATATATCTGGGAAGACATGGCCCAAGATCATCTCAGAGATGGAGACAGAAGTGACCTTGTTGAACATTCACTGAGAACCTTGGTCAAGTAGGGGTCAGCGAAAGATCTCTGCTCATAAGCCACACCTTATACTCCTTTTTAATACAGTCTCACAGACTCCTGGAAAGAGCCCAAGCACTTATATCTACAAAGTTGGCTACTGGTTTCAGATGCCACTCACTAAACATCTTGCTTCTTTATGGTTCAATTTCACTGTTTGTAAATGTGGATAATGCTGCCCCCTCCCTACTGAATAGGAATGCTGAGGAACTGGAATGATATAGAAACATAGAATCTCAGGGTTTGCAGGGAATTTAAAGGTAGTATTGTCCAAACCCTCTGCCTGTTTGACTCACTCCCAGAAAACTATAATAGCTAACATTTTTAGGGAATTTACTAGGTATCAGGCACTGCTCATTTAATCCATACAGTAATTCTATAATGCAGATGCTATTATAGTCCTTTCATAGACCAGGAAACTGAGGCCCAGAGGGATGAGAAAACTTTCCAAAGGTCACACAGCTTGTGAATAGCACAGGTGGGGTTGGAACTCAGGTCACCTGACTGTGGAGCTTACTCTATATTAATCACCATGTACAATAAATGTATGCTTCTTAAATAAATTGCACAAGTGACAAAATCTGAAATAGATAAAGTCAGCACCATCATTATCATTGTTTTTATTTATGATAAAGTGCCTAGATTGTTATAATAAATTTATATATGGCTGAGTTTTTAAATAAAATATTTACAACTATGGTACCAGGCAAACTGTGGAAATTGCTATTACTGATGAGAATCCTCTAAGAAAACTAATTCTCTTGGTGATTTGGGTAGTTTCACATATACAAATTGGACTGTAAATCTTGTGAAATTGGAAACTACTGGGCTTTAACATTAGTTCAAAAGACACATCACCCAGTTTCTATACCAAAAGCAGATTATTGCCTAGTGCCTAACTCAGTGTTAGCATGTAGCCAGCAACTTGATGAGCTGAATCATTGCAATGCACTCAATTAATAAGCCACTCAGCACGATAAAGACATTTTCTTCAGAATTTCAGAATTATGAATTTCTTACCTAATGGAGCTTACTTTCTCTGAGTTGCTTTGGATCGGAAGTGAATGGAGCAGGGCATAGATGGGATGGGATGGTTAACAAATCATGGTCCCTGTCCTCATGGAGTTTCTAGTCCCTCAAGGGGAAAGGAGGGGCAAGAACAGTTCAGTTCGGGAGCATAACTGTATGACATGGGCCAATACGATGTTGTAAGTGTGCGTGTGGAAAAAACAACTACCCTGATCTTTGAGGGGCAGGGATTTCCTGAAGAATGTGCATCCCAGCTGAGGCCTGAAGAATTAGACATTATCTCAGCAAAATTGTCAAGGAGAGAGCCAAATGGAAGGTACAATATGTGCAAATGCTTGAATGCAAGAGAGAGAGCACAGTATGGAATTTTGAAGGTAAGCATTACCCTTCCCATTTACAAATAAGGAAACTGAGACTTAGAAAACATAAATGACTTACCAAAAGTGACACATCTGGTACATGTACACCCCAAATTAAATGTACATCTATTTGACTCCAAATTCATCCTCTTTGTGAAGTACCATGTTGTCTTGTCTTCTCTTTTCGCTTAAATTGGTTACATTGGGTGTTCAGTAAAATGCATATAGTCAACAAGCACTGTGGTGGTGACTACAAGGAAGCTGGAAGCGTGATCCATTACCATTAGATGAGAAGTCCACAAGAAGGCACTAGTTAGTACAAAAAAAGGAGAAACTCAGGATGGCAGAATGGTCTCTGGTGAATGTGAAATTGCTAAATGAATTGGGAAGTGGGAATATTTCAGAGGTACAAAATTTTCAGAGGTACAAAATCATTAGATTTGAATGGAGGGAGGACTGTAGAAAGGGCTTCAGGAGAGGTTGATTAGGTGCTCTGGGAGCCCAGAAGAGGAAGAAATCCTTCTACTTGGGGGAGAGTTCATATGGAAAGTGGTTTTTCATCTAGACCCTAACGAATGTGGGTTCAGAGCACAAACATCAGCCAAACTGTTCCATGCACCATTGCACCCAATTATTTTATACAAAAAAAAAAAAAATCATATCTGAGTTGTCTTAAAGAACAGTGGGGCATTAACTAATGGAAGAAGAGAGTGAAAGATCATTGCAGGTAGAAAGGCATCAAGCTTTGGAAGAGGGACAGATTTGGGAGGAGTAGGAGGGGACCAAAGTTGACAGATGAATTTTGTTTTGGACACGTTAAGCTTGGGGGGCTGCAAACATATGCCCTGATGGTGATGTCTAGGTGGTAGCTGGAGTGTGGCTCTATAGCTTAGAGAAGAGGTCTGGGGTTGGAAATATAGATCTGGAGCCCATTCAAATGGACACGATAGCTGTTGGAAGGAGACCATCAAGGGGAGAGAAAAATAGGAGTGAGAACAAAATCCCAACTTTATTACCTTGATCCCTGAATCAAGCTCTATACTTCTTTAGTCCTTGCTGCTAAAGTGCTTGGCATCCAATAGAAACCCACAAACTGCTTGTTGGTTGGCTCTTCATGACCTTCATAACGTGTCAGTTGAAGATGATCAGTTCCTCTGATCCACTCTCTGTCATGTCACAGTCTCCACCTTGGAGGCTGCTACTCACTAGCCCCTGCACTTCTGTTCCTTACCTGGCTCTCCAGCCCCTAAGCCCTCCTTCATATTGATATTATTTCTCCATCCATGGCACCAGATTAAATCTGAGCATCTCCTCAGGCATTCAGCTAACTCTGGAGAATCAGGAGCCACAGTGTGGTCAAACACCATGGGGTGATTTCTAAGGCAAATCTACACCATAACCACTATTCCAGAAGGCTCTGGGATCCACTGTTCCAGAATGTGCAATCTAGAGATGGGGACTCAGGAGTTGCTGCTGTGGCTTTTGACAGAGGAGAGAAGGGGACTTAGGATTCTGCTTTGGGATTTGGCAAGTCCAGAGTTGACAAGGGGAGGCCTCACTTCTCAGGTTACTCTAGGCCAACACTGTATCTCTGCTATAATAAGCATAGGCCAAAAAGAGGAGGAAGCTTGGTGTAAGACCAAACAAGGTAAGACATGTGATGGCTTCTGGGCTCTTGTCAAAGAGGAAAGTGGGAAAAGGAGCAGTGGGCAAGTTCTAGATTAATCATCACACCAAAATCCATCTTATCCAGGTAGCCCTTCTGGAGTGAAACTTCCAATTTCCTAACCTGGGAATTTCTGACCCTGCCCTCTGTGTCTTTCCCAGAGTCTGTGTCTGCCTAGCTACAGTTTCGTAAGGTTATGAAATATCAGCCTTTCCTTCTGCGAGGATGTAAGCCCCTTGAGGGCCAAGGACAAGGTTTGCCTTCAGGAAGCATCCTAGCAGTGCTCTCTGGAGCTCTGCCCACTTCCCTTCTAGGAGCAGCCATGAGTGGGCCCAGGAGAGAAAGGAAGTCAGGAGGCTGGGGGAGGGAGGTAGTTTCCAGGATTCCAACCAAGTCTGCTGGGTTGAAAGGGAGGGTGAAGTCAGTAGAATAAAGGCTCTTCTAGGTTGAAGATACATTTGGGAGTGACTTTTGTTTCCTAGCCCCAAATCTTTTCCCCATGGCAAAGGTGGGGGGCAGGGTACCCCATGCAGTCTTAAGATGACTACGCCTCACTGGGCAGAAGAGCCCTGCTATGAGCCACAGGCTGTGTGCCTTCACACCTCATTACAATAGACCCATTCACTGGGACATTCTATAGGTCAGGGGCCCAGGAGTGACATTCTGTGGTTAGAAGGCCTAAGGCATTAGACGTGGTGACCCTGGAAACAAATGGCTTCCCTAAAGCAATGAAGCAGCTCAGCTTGCTGGAAAGAGAGTCCCAGCACTGAGAGAGGAGTCAAGAGTGGTGTACAGTCTGTAGTCTCCTGTGGAGCACTGCACTCACTCCCACTCCACAGTCCCTGAGCACACATGGGCAAGGAATGCCTCTGCAATAGTCAGGAGCTAATGCTTTCCCAGTGTCTACTACACAGATGATCAGGGATCAAATATTCATACCATCCTGAGGAGGCTGACCTGGGGACTCCTAGACCTTTAAAATGAGGGTACTGAGGCTAAATGTTGCTCCCAGGGTCCATAGAGAAAGAGAAGAGGAGAGAGGAGAAGATGCCAATAATCAGAGTTGCCTAATAATGGGGACTTGGTAAAAGTCCAAATCAGGAAGGATGGCCATTCATCAGGACATTATACAGAGATTCAAGCATTAGCCAGGTGGTTGAGGTAAATACTTCTCCATTCCCTTTCAACTCAGATAATGGGGGATGTGTTGAATTAATGACCAAGGGAGTTGCTGAGAAAGCAATATTTCAGGATGTAGGCCTTATTTTGTGACAGATGAAGACAGGAATTCCTAAAGATGACCAAGAGGATGAGGAGCCCAAACACTTACCTTCATAAGGAATAGAAAAGGCCCTGTCTTCCTAAGACTGGGGCACTGCTTGGGTTTGGATCCACCTGCCTCAGCAGGCCTTGGCCACCTCATTGCTCATGGAGATTAGTCTGGGAAGAGTTCCACAGAGCCAGCGGACTGCCACAGAGATAGGAGGTGGGAGTTACAGGTGGGCCCTATGTAGGGAGGGGCTTTGGAGGTAGCCCCAAGAATTTTTCGAACATTGATGCAGGAGTGTAAGAATTTTGCCCTCTAGGTGGGGGCTTGTCCAAGCTGCAGAAGAGGGTGGGCAGTTGGACAATCCAAGCTCTGTCAACCCACTGAAGAGACTTACGTGTTAATGTGGAGTCGGTGGGAAGGACCCTTGCCCCAAACCTTTCTCCTACTCTGGTGTCACAAGACTGGAAGCACCACTGTAGTGGACTGTGCTAGTTATTACTTTGCCTGTTGGATACCTCTACTTCCTCACATTCTTCTTCTTCTGGAACGAGAATCTGTCCACACCCCACCCCAGGTACTAACCTGGACATTTAACCTGGGCCTGACGAAACAAAGTCCCCTACTCCCCTTACATAGTGATGGGTTCAGAGCTGGGCACATATCCCAAGCAGGGCCCATGGGAATCCTTCTTGGAAACTGAGAAAGAAAATCCCTCCTTCTAACAAGGTTGCAAACAGGGACCACATAAGCCTAGCACTGACCAAGGCCATTGTCTTCAGTCTCATGGAGGAATCCCATTCACAGTTAAAAATAATGAAACTGACACCTAGCAGGAAACAGAGCCAAAGATGGGGAGAAAAGGAGCCCTAATGTCATTTGAGCCCCTAGATCCAGCACCCTGAATGTCCCAGTCGAGTGAGCCAATAAACTCTCCTTTTGCTAAAGTTAATCTATGCTGGGTTTTTGTCAAGCTACTTTAACTTCTGCATCTTTTTCAGGTTTCCAGGGAAATTCAAATTCTCCTTAGGGGTATGCCTTAAGCTGGGGTGAGGAAGACCTAAATGGGATTCCATTAGGGTTCAGGAAGGAAAGACAAACATTTACTTCTTCATAGCTCTGCCAAGGGTAAGTACTGAAGACCAAGTTCTTTTCTTAGGGAGAGCAGAGAGAAGGCCCGGTGGAACAGTGAGGCAGTCATCTCTGTGTCCATAGAAGATGGTGGAACATGGGAGGCATGAGGTGGGTCTGCCCCCAAAGCAGGCAAAACGGATTCTGAGGCCTGTAGGGTTGGCTGTGCTTTTCCAGCTGGAGAGAAGCTGTATCCAGGACCTGCCACAACTGGCACTACAGGGCTCTGCTGCCCTGCTTTGTGAGGTACTCACCTGGGTGAGGATGGAAATCCCAGGGTGCTTATCCACCCATGCCAAACCTGTTCTTCTCCACTCTCTGCCCTCTAGCATACCCAGCCCTGAACACCTCCTCCAAACCCCTCCCAATCCTGGGGATCCTCGCTGGCATAGCTAGCACAGGGGGCACTCAGCAGAGTCCCCTTATTCTAGGAGGTAGCAGTCATAAGCCTATGAAAGCAAGCTTGCACCATCTCTCTGAGGTGGGAGCCCTGCCCCTCCTCCCATCCAGTGCCTCCATCCTTTGTGTACAGGGTGCCTGGTCAGCTGCAGTCTTCCCAGGGAGAGCAGGCCGATGGGTGGTGGAATGCTAGCCAGGGAGAGATGCAGCTGGGCCCCTGGCTCCCCAGCCTGCCTGCCAGCCAGCAGGAATCATTATCTACACCCAAGAGCAAGCCAGGCTCACCACACTAAATTAGCAAAAGCAAAGCAAATGTCTCCCCTCACTGCAGCAAAGGATTAGATGGGACGAGCTTCTTTTTCCTTTTGGGGGCCCAAGGCAGGAGCCGTTCTTGTTCCAAGACCACACTGTGGCCTGGTAGCTTGGGGTAGAAGCTCCCCCAGCTCTTCCTTTCCCTGCTGCTCCAGACATGGGTTCCCTCCCCCATAGACATTTTCATTTTGTTCTTGGAGCTGGAGTTTTCATTTCCTATGGAATCTGCATAGGAAAAGAGAGGCCTTATTTAGGTTTTATTTTCTTGTGCTGTATTGGCCGTATTACAAACTTTAAATCTTTGGCCCCTAACCCATCTTATTCCCTGAGCCCATTCCCCTGTGCAGGAGCCCCAGTCTGAAAGAAATAGCTCTCCTCCCTTCTCCCACTGCCCTCCGCCTGCTGCTCTGGATTCTAAGTTTCCCATCAGTAGTGTGAGGAGGTGGAAGGGCAGAGTCCATTCCAGCTCGTCCTTCTGTGATCTTCTACCCTCCTCTGCTTCTCAGCCTGGTCACTAGCAGCTGAAACCTTCCCACCTTTGATGGCCTAGATCGCACCTCACTCTCTGCAGAGGGTGATAGAGAATGGAGGTGACACCCTGGCTTCCGAAACTGGGCAGCCTGGGTTTGAATCCTTGCCCTGGCACTTGTGCTCTGGAAGTTTGGAAAAGTTCCTTTTCTCTTCACTTTTCTCACATTGGAACTGTGGATAATAATCATGGCTATGTGTCACAGGTTGAATTGTGTCCTTCAGAAAGATATATTGATGTCCTAACCCCTGGTACCTGTGAACGTGACCTTATTTGGAAATAGAGTCTTGGTGGATGTAATCAAGTTCAGATGAAGACAGACTGAGTCAGGGAGGGCCCTAATCCAATATGATTGGTGTCCTTATAAGAAGAGGAGAAGGGACACAGGGACAGACAGGGGCGGGAGAGCCACGTGACATGGCTCAGTGCAGGGATTGAAGTGTTGCAGCTGCAAGTCAAGGAACTACAAGAATTGCCAGCAACTCAGCAGAAGCCAGGAAGAGGTGAAAAAGAATTCTCCCCTACAGTTTCAAAGGGAGTGTGGTCCTGCTGACACCTTGATTTCAGACTTCTAGCCTCCAGAATGGAGTGGCAATAAATTTCTGTTATTTTAAGCCACCCAATTTGTACTGCAGTCACAGCAGCCCTAGGAAACTAACACACTGCCTCATGGAGTAGTTACGTGGATTACATAAAACATGGAAAGCACTAGAACAGCCATGGGTGCACAGTAACTGCCCCAGGCATGCTCGCCATTGCTCAGCAGACAGCTTTTAATACATGCTTAAAAAATAAAAATCCCCTTTGCTCTTAACTTGGCTGGTCCTGGCTTTATAAACTTCTTTTCTGTGTCTAATACCTGCTCTCTGGCTGTTGCTTGGCTGAGCACTGGCAGGACTCAATTGATGTGTCTCTTGTGATTCTCATCAGGGTCTGACTTGGAAAGCCACTGTGGTGAAGGAGACAGAAGCTAAACCTAGGGTTTAACAGATCTGGGTTTAAACTTCCACTAAGCCACTTATAATATGTGTGGTCACTGGTTAGTCACTTATCTCTCAACATTTCAATTCCCTTATAAAGAAAAAAAAATGGGCACAATGATGACTGCCTCTTGATGGTATTGTAATCATCAATTGGGATAAATGTATAGAAGTTTCAATAGCAGTGTCTAAAACATGGTAAAAACCCAACAGATGTTTGTTGAATATGAATATCTATGTCTGAATATACTTATCTTGCTCCCACACTGCTCAAATGAAACCCCTCGGAGAGGCTGTTATGGATGGAATTGTATCACCCAAAAAGATACGGTGAAGTCCTACTCCCTAGGACCTCATTTGGATATAGGGTCATTAAGGATGGAATTAGGCAAGTTAAAAAGAGCTTGTTAGGATTGAAGAATTTCTCCCTATAAAGATATGTTCATGTTCTAATCTGTGTTCCTGTGAGTGTGAACACATTGGCAAATCGTACCTTTGAAAATGTTATTAAAGTATGTACTCATTTGTGAATAGGATATTTGAAGATCCTGTTTAGATGAGGCCAAAGTGAACCAATGTTATCCATATGACTGGAGTCCTTACAAGCAAAGGAAATTCAGATGCAGAAATGAATAGAACCAGAAATCAGAAGCCAGAGAAAGCCACAGGAGGGGACCGAGGAGACCAAGGAGCCAGATCATCATCTGATGAAGGCAGAGCTGCAAGCCAAGTGTGCTGGTTTGGATGTATTATGTCCCCCAAAATGCCATGTTCTTTGATGCAATCTTGTGGGGGCAGAGTATTAATGTTGATTGGATTGTAATCTTTGGATTAGGTTGTTTCCATGGAGATGTGACCCACACAACTGTGGGTGATAAATTTGATTAGATTATTTCCATGGAGGTGTGGCCCCACCCATTCAGCATCGGTCTTGATTAGTTTGCTAGAGCACTATAAGAGCTCAGACAGAAGGAGCTCAGTGCTGCTGCAACTCAGAAAGACATTTTGGAGACAGCCACTGAGAGCAGAACTTCGCTGATGCTTGGGAAATGATAGTCCAGAGTTTGCTCCAGAGAAGCTAAAAGAGGACAAAACATCCCAAATCTAGAGAAATTTTGAAGAATGCACAGGAGCTGAGAGAGGAGCTAGAATACCACCCGGGATCAGCAGATGCCAGCCACGTGCCTTCCCAGCTAACAGAGGTTTTCCGGACACCATTGGCCATCCTCCAGTGAAGGTACCCAACGTTGATGCATTACCTTGGACACTTTATGGCCTTAAGACTGTGACTTTGTAACCAAATAAACCCCCTTTATAAAAGCCAATCCATTTCTGGTGTTCTGCATAAAGGCAGCATTAGCAAACAGGAACGCCAAGGAACCCCAAGGATTGAGGCAAGCCAGCAGGAGAACGTTACGGACTCCGGGAGAAAGCATGGCCTGTTGAGATCTTGCTTTTGGACTTCTGGTCTCCGCAACTGTGAGACAATAAATCTGGACGTATGCAGACAGCAGAGGGGAGAACTCCCTGTGATGACTGAGGCAGAGAACACCATGAATTGCTGGAAACCCACCACCAGCAGCCAAGAGAGAGGCATGGAACAGATTCTTCCCTGTAGACTTCAGAGGAAGCAGGGCCCTGCTGACTCCTTGATTTCAGACTTTTAGCTTCCAGAGCTGTGAGACAATAAATTTGTGTTGTTTTAAGCTGCCCAGTTTATGGTACTTCATTTTGACAGACCTGGGAAACTAAGACAGAGGCCTTGCCTGAAACCCTCCTGAAGTGGCCACCCAGGTCACCAACTTCTTGTCCCCTCTCCCAGAATTATTTTTCTCCATACTGCTTATCACCAGCTGGCGTTATATAGTGTGTCTTCTGTTTGTTAATTGTTAGATCATTCCACTCTAACTATGCTCTGTGCCAACCGGCCCTTCACCTGAGTTGTACCCTCGAAGCCTAGAACAGTACCTGGTTCATGCAAACATATTCAATAAATATTGACACTCGAGAGCATATTTTATAGCCTAGTCATTTTTAGTTCCCTTGTAGCTAGTTTTATTGCAAGCAGCAAGGTTTTGAATCAGGCAGAGCAGAATTTAAACCCTCCCTTTTCTACCTTAGGAAGTGCACTCTGAGCTCCTGTTTTTACATCTGTAAACTAGAGAAAATAATATTTATACCAGAGGGTTATTGTGAAGATTAATTGAGATAGTTGGTGCCCCAAACAGGAACTGACATACAGAAGCGGCTCCTTAAATCCTTGTTGAATGAGTAAATGAGGAAAGGGAAGCCTGAATCAACTCTCCTTTATCTGATCTCCTACCTTCCCAGCCTTCCTCTTCTTACTTGCCCTCCAGCCTCCCTCCTCTCCCTGAGGCTGGCTCCCTGGGAATCCTGCTAATCCTTCAGCCACAGGACATCTGCCTCTGACTCCCTGCTGGCAACCGCAATCTGGATCGGATTTAGAAGTTATTACCCTTGAAAGCAAGGGTCGGCCACTATTTTAGTTCAAGTGCCACAAATAGGGAACAAATTTTGCCAGAGGCGCTGGAGTGGCCAAAGGAACATTTTTCCAGTTTTCAGAAAGGCATCATCGGCACCCACTGGCATTTGGGCTTCATGTTTGGCTTTTCTGTCAGGCCTTTAATATTCACCTCCTGCATCCCTTTTCATCTTTGTGATCTCTCTTAGGTAAAGAGCCATTAGCCCTGTCTCCCCATTTATTTTTGCATTTCTTCTTTGTTGGCTTTTGTCCTCTTCTTTCTTCCTTAAGAAGTGAGCCCCTCTCAGCTGTTCCCCAGCACCGTTTATTCCAACCATCTCCCACTCCCCCCTTTTCTTGTCTTCCTCTCTCCAGGTGACCAGAGTGTGCTAAGATTCCAAGTTGTAGGTCAGGGAGGAGGTGGGAGGAGACACTGACCCTAGTGGTTTCCCACCCCTCCTACACCCCACCGGAGTGAGAGCTCTGGGCTGGCCCTGCCACGGTATTTTCTCTCACCTTCTGTTAATAAGTAGGAAAGCTTGCACAGTTAGAACAAATACAAAGACGGTGTGCGCTTCTGAAAGTGGGGAGCAGGACTGTTGATTTCACAGTCACCACCACCGCATCCAGGCCCTTCTGACCCACACACGGTCCTCCCAACGAGCACGGACTCTCCTCTGGGTCCAGCCAGGGGCCTGCCACTCTCCCCCAGGCCAGTCACCTTCCTCTTCATCAACAGACCCCAGTTATGGCATCTGGAACTTACATCCCCTCTTCTGAAAACTGAAAGCTACAGTCTGTACTCTCGGCTCTCTACCCCTTGCAGAGCGTTCTGAGAACCTGATGGAGGCAGCAGGGGAGGGTCTGGGCATCTGGAAAAAACCGTCTGTGAAGGCATCGCTCTCCTCACTGTTACAGTGGGGGTGGAGGTGGGGTGCAGATCACAACTTTCTGCAAGTTTAAGGGTAGCCCGGATCCAGAGGAGGAAGCCCAGCCCCATCTAAGTCAGCACTCACTGTTGGAAGGTTAACTCAACAGGTCAAAGTCAGACTTTGATTTTTTTAGCGGTATAGGCCAGCTGTCCCTTCCTGTATCAGCATCCCAACCTTGCATCCCATCTAAACCAAGCCAAGGTTGAATCTCCAGAAAGAACATGCTGTGTGGCATTCACCTTTGTCAGATCTGATCTGTTTCTGGGCACCTTGAAGGACTGGGGCCCACTGTTTTGTGAACTGAATTTCCCAGCTGCTTGGGGGTAATGGAAAGTAACTTCTTTCTTGAAAAGAACAGGCTAAGTTGTGCTGGATTTAAAATAAAAAGTATTTTAATGAACACAGGTATTTAAGATAGAGGAAAAAGTTAGAGGAAGCTATACATTAAGAGAATACACACACACACACATATAAATATGTATGTGTATGTATGTGTGTGTGTATATATACACTTATTATGAGCCAGGCATTGTGCTAAGCACTTTACATATTAGATTTCATTTATTTAAGTGCTTAAGAAGAAAACTGAGGCAAAGGGTTTCCTAAGTAGCTGAGAGCATACATTTATCCTGTACCAGAGAATGAAGATGAAAGTAAAAGCCTGGTAAGAAAGTAGACAAAAGGATCTTACATACAGACCAGCTTTAGTCTGGGCTGCTAGCCAGAGGTATCTAGAAGAAAGAAATAATGAACTTGTAGGATGTCAGAGCCGGAAAGAGCCTCAGCACTTATTTTGCCCAAGCATTGTCTGTTCCATTTTATAGATGAGGGAGCCAAGGTACAAGGAAGGGAAGCAGCAAACCAACCTGACATAGCTAGTCATATCTAAGCTCTCTTCTTGACCAGGCATCTTTTAGGGAAACTTAACCATGGGCCTGGCCTCCCCAACTGCAGCCAGACTTTTAAGTCGCCATGTTGTTTCATGCAGGCAAGAGTCATTTTTCCTCAAGTCATGTACATATAGCTGTTATTCATCTGTTAATGTATGAATGGGTTGTTGCTGTTTGTTGGCATTATGGCTCACTGAATGGAAAGGGCTCTTGTGCAAATGACCAGGCCCACCAACCCAGCCTCTGGTGTGACGTTCTCTCCCTGATGTCCATGTGCATCTGCTCATGGAGCCAAATGGCTTCACCTTATATTATGACGTCAGTATCATTAGTAAGGTCTAGTCCCAAAGCTCAAGAAGGCCAGACCTGTGATTTGTCCCTTTGAACCTGTTTGTATTCCTTGGAATCTTAGATGCAAAAGACGTTAGAGCTTGTAGTCTATTTGCCATCTGGACCAACCCCACCAATTATAGAGCAGTAAAATGACTTACCCAAATTCACAGGGTGAGTTGAAAACTGTCAATGCCAGTGTCTCGCTTCCTACAGGAAAGTACTGGTACTGATGGGGGTCTGAAGGGTACTGGGAGAGTGCTACTGCTGAGAAGAGGAGGGGGCACAGGGGCAAATGGGTGGGTAAACATAGCTTCCATGCAGTCAAATGTTTGTCCACCACATACTTGGCTGGGTGAGGCTTCCCAGTAGTACATGCATTTGCCCAGAGGATAACCTTCCTATTTCCAACCCACTTATATTTCATCTGACCCCTCTGAAGGATGCAGAAGAGCAGTTTCAACCCCATTTGCCAATGAGAGTGTGAAGCCTCAAAGATAATGAATAATCATTAGTGAATAATGATATGGTAAAATTTAAATGTAATATAAATAATAAATAATAATGACATTCAAAGATTGACTATATTCACACAGCAAATAAGTGATAGAGCTAGGAGTGTGTTTGCTACACAATGAGTCATGATAGTAGATAGTACTTCTTTAGCATTTACCAGGTACTGGGCACTGTTTAGATACACGTATGTGTGTGTTTGTGTGTGTGAGTATGCTCCATAGCAGCCTTATTAAGATAAGTACGATTATCCCTATTTTACAGATGAGAATACTGAGGGACAGAAAGGTTAAAACAAAACAATACTTTGTTCAGGGTTTTCAGCTCATGGAATATGCCCACAGCTCACTGCCCTGAACCATCAAATGATGAGCAGAACTTTCCTGCCCTCACTGCCTTTCCCCCTCCTTCCCCTGCACATGCACACAGACATTCTGCATTCCAGAAAGGAGCTGGACTAAAGCTAGAACAGGTTCCATGAACCTTTTCGTTTGTTTTCCTGAGTCCCCTAGGATCTCCCATCTTAAACTTAATAAAAGCCAGAGGGAAAAAATTGGGGGTTGAGAACATTGGACACAGGAGCAAACTCTCCGTGTGAGACAGCGCTTGCTGGGATCTGCAGCCACGTGAGCACAGAGTGGCTGAGGCTTGTGTCCCAACCAGGGGCATGAGAGGGAAGGGGTAGTGAAGAGGTGCTGAGGGCGCCACCTGGAGGGTGAGCAGGGAAGTGTCAGGGCTCAAGGCTCCAGCAGGATGGACAGTGTTTAAACAACAGTGATATAGGAGGGTCTGACTGTAATAAATTGCAATAAACTGACATTTTAAAACCCATATAATGCCCTACAATCAAAAACTAGTTATCAGTATCAAGAGCAACTGAGTAGATGCGTAATTGCAGACTAGGAAAGGAGTGGATTGTAGAGTGAAAAATCCAGGGTAGAAGGAACATGCCAATGAACAGATGGGAGAAAGAAAGAGCAGGATAAGCAGAGGCTTTGCAAGAAGGCCCAGGAGAGAAAATGAGATATTTGAACAGGGCTGAGCTGCAGGATGGAGGTGGGTACAGCGTTTCCTTCCTTAGCATAGAGTGGCTGGGAGCTGCCAGCCTGCCACAGAAGACTTGCCTTCGTGAGAGGCTGCCCAGCCTTCAGGATGGTGGACGTGAATTCTCTGCTTCCTCAGTTCTGGGATTCTGCACCTTAAGGAAGAAGAGCTTCTTTAGAGAAGACATCTGCAGGGCAATGGCGTCCTGTGATATGTGACAGTCTTCCCTGAGGAGGGACTAGAAATAGAATTATGGTTTTAAAAAAAAAATGGGCAAAAAATTTCATTTCTATCCATTCCCATGTCACTAGTTTGAATAATAAAATCACCCACTTCTCAATCATGCCTGATCCCAGGCATCTGCTCAGTTCATGTGTCTGCAGGATGGAAGAAATATGCAACCTGTGTACAGACTGAAACATGGCAGAATTGTTTGTTTGTTTTTTTTGCCTTTTTTTTGCCCCCGTCTTTCTACTCATCACTGGACAAAGGGGAATATGATCCACATGGCTTTCCCAATCACATTGTCACCCCTCATAAGCTACATTTTTATACAATCATCTTCAAGATTCAAGGGTTCTGGGTTGCAGTTTGATAGTTTCAGGTATTTACTGCTAGCTATTCCAATTCATTAGAACCTAAAAAGGGTTGTCTATATTGTGTGTAAGAGTGCCCACCAGAGTGACCTCTCGGCTCTTTTTGGAATCTCTCTGCCACTAAAGCTTATTTCATTTCCTTTCACAACCGCTTTTGGTCAAGATGTTCTCCATTCCACAATGCCAGGTCTAGATTCATCCCTGGGAGTCATATTCCACGTTGCCAGGGAGATTCACTCCATGGGTGTCTGATCCCACGTAGGGGGGAGGGCAGTGATTTCACCTGCATGGCAGACTTTTAAAGTGTCTTCTACTCCAAATCTGTCACTATGTAGTCTTTGTTTTATAGAATAGGTCCCATGGTAAGAGGTGCAGGACATTTGACAAGTTAAGAGAAAGCACTGCACATGTAGTTCAGTCAAAATCCCAAACCAAGAGTTTGACCCTTAGTTGAGAACGCGTAGGGCCTCTGAACTTTGCCGATTGTGTTTGTGTGTGTAACCCACGGGTGACAGGGAAAATACAAAGGGGGCCAGACCCTGTTGGGGCCATCCCACATGGCATGCACAGGTGCATCCAAGTCACCCTCCCACTCCAGAGCTGCAGGGTCCCAGGACTGTCTTGCTGATGTCCAGGGCATCACCCTATAGTAAATATTAAATGAAGCAGGAAGGAATGAACTGCAGGGGGCAGGCAACACATTCTGAGGAGAAAACAGTCCCTGAAGGCCTCGGTTTGGAGGTGTGAGGTCCACCAATAGAATGAGCAAGGAGTCAAGGAGGGACATTCTGAAAGATGCAGCCCTGAGGACAAGGGGTATGGGTGAGGGGAGGACAGAGTGGGAGCTGCAGTGCCAATCAGGGGCTCTCAGTGAAGGATTAAGCCTCAGGTAAATTTCTTCTCTCGATTGACTAAAAAGTGGTACTTAGCTATAGTTTTAAGTTTTCCCATTCTATGAGGTAATTTCATCTAATGACCTCAGTCTTCTGGTCAACCTCACACAGCCTTATGTTGCACTGAGAGGAGAAAGGAACGAAACAAAATGAGCAAGTCTAGCCTGCCTTCCACCCATCCCTCTAGTGGGTGGAAAGAGGGGCAGCCTATTTAAGCCTCCTTGAGGGATATGGAGAAGTGCAGGAACAACTTTCTTATTCACCCTTTCTCTTTCCCAATATATTTTAGAGGGAGAAATGACATGAAAGATGTGTGTGTGGTGTGGGGAGGGGGAATGTTAGGTTGACACATGTTCTTGTCTTGTTCCACCTCCATCCGCATAAAATTATAAACCTTCTTAGGAACAAACACAGTGTCTGGTTCATATGTGTGTTCTCTACATCCCCGGTTCAGGACTGCCTCACTCAATAAATATTTGTTGAGTGGAACTGAATGAAACTAAATTGAGTTGTGAGGAACAAACAGTCTCAACAGCCCTCTGGCCTTGGAAAGTGAAAAGGGATTTGGTAAGAAGAGCAAAGACTGGAGAAAGAGAGAAAATGATTCCCCGGAAGTGCTGAAGAGGCCACCAGCTGGGTTAGCAGTGCTGACGTGACATGCTCAGCTCTTCTTTTAGCTCTTTATTATCTTTTCAAAGGCCCCACATCTCTCTGTCCTGTCAATAAGGATATATGTCCAGCCTCTTCTCTACATTCTCAGAAATATCTGACTTTTTGAAAGTGTCTCCATTTGAGGTCCTGGGCATCTGGTTTGACTGAAACTTGTCTCTGTCTACTCCAGCTGCGGGTTGGATAGTTCTAGTTTTACTATATAGCCCGTGTTCCCCACCAGCTTTCATGGGTAATGACAGAGTGATAACAACAGCCATAAAACAGGATTTGATTGTACTCTACACCCCACCATTCCACGGGAATTTTACTTCCTTTTAGTTTCCAACCAAGCATTGCCAGGTTGTATCTTCTAAATTCCGAGAAAAAAACTTCCTGGCTCTCATGTACATGCACCATTTCCATAAGCTTCTAATTCAGCTTGCTCTGGTGGTGTCTCTAGTTACCCCAAAATGGCAGCAATTCCACTGATGCCCACTTCTGTCATCACATGACACTAGCGTCTCCCAAGGTTTCCAAGCAATGTTCCTGTCCATATTGGCACCAGGAAGCCAAAAGTGCCGCTACTTACACTGTGCCCAACTCTTGCTGGAGCACCAACCCCTGCAGACAGGGCTGCCGAGGCCAAGCTACAATACCAAGGCCATCACCACCAACCTCGGCACTGCTTCCTACAGAGCCAACACCACTGCCCCAGCCTCCACCTCCTGTTAGCAGAGCTGCTGCCAAAGCAGCCCCCACCAGACCCAAAGCTACTGTCAGGCTGGGCTCTTGATGCTTCTTGGAGGATACTGAAATAACGCTTTGAGTATTTACAGTGCCTGCTTGGCAAACCTCCTCACCCTGAGGTTCAAGCAGGAGACATGGGCAGAATAAAAGCAATGTGACTGGAAGATCATGGCTGTTCTTAGAACTGCCCCTCCACCCTGAGGATGGCTCATTGCTCTTGAATCGAGCTCTGGAGCCTCCAATCTCCCTTGACTCAGGGTTCATCCTCAGACTTTCATGTAACAGGCTTCTCAGCACTTCACTTCACTGGACTTCCCAATAGGCCTGAATTCTATAGCTAACTCAGATTAAACAGAGTCTGGAATTCCTAATACACATGTTACTGAATTAAAACTTAGATTTTGCCTAAAATGTATTTTTCCAGGTATGAAAATAGAGCATAAGGCTGGGCCTATGAGCAAACAGGACAGTGTCAGCTAGCAAGTCTAACAAAGACCAAGCAATGTGCAAAAGAGAAGCCAAACCCTGTAGTTCCATTTTCTTTTCTCTATTTGGCTTTTCTAAGAACTCTGAATCTGTTTACTGTAGCCATAGTTCTTGCTTTGGGAAAATTAAGAGCAAGAGCAGGGGCCTTGCTACAATCAGAAGTGGCTCAAATCGCATGGGATAAGATGAAGGTTATGATGTAGGTAGCTTACTGGCTTTGCTAAAACCTTTCCCAAGGCTGAACACAATTGGCCTTATCAAGCTCTATTTATTTACCTTTTTTTTTTCTAACAAAAAAGTTCCAATAATCTACAAGTCCGACCTTACCTCCTTTTATGATACCATAGTGTTCAAGCCACAGCAGGCCCTTTGGTTCAGGCAAAATGCAGCGATCTTCTCAACTATCCTGACTGGCCTTCGCTGAGGACTGATGCCTCCTGATGTGAGAGACTTGCCACAATATGACTGAAGGTGTCCATGGAGATACAGAGAGCTCTAGAAGTGCAGCATGATATTAATAATGGGACAACATTCAAGCTACTTCCTCCCACGGTCCTGCTTGACTTAGAGGCCAACACACAGGAAGGCACTGACATCTTGCTTGAAGGCTCAGGTGCTCATCCTTCACTCAGAAGAAACTCACTGTGGAGTGAATGACTTTGTAGGTGCAACAGGGACAGGAAAGAAAAGATTTTGAAACACATCCATCCTTTGACAAGCATTGGGCACTTGCTCTATGTCCATCCAGTGCTAGGTTATGTGCTTAAGAGATGTAGAATGTTTAAGGCATGGCTCCTGTCTTCAAGGAGTGCATTCTTCTTAAATGAATTAAATGACCAACAGTGGCCAACATAACACCAGAAAGAATGGGCAAAAAAAAATGGACCCATAGATTGGCCCAGCATTCATTTTTCAGTTTTTACTCATAAGAGCTTGTTGAGGAAAAAATAACAGTGAAGTAGCATGATCTCCCACTTTTCCTGCTCTTGATTCATTTTGAATGACTTCTTGGAAAAGGGGATATAAAGAACTGACACCAGGAAATTGGACACTGTTAATGTCTGTGAAAAATAAAAAGACTGAGGTCAGGTTCTCCTGCATTTGGTGGTTTTAACTAATGGGAACCCTACTTAAGTAGGTACCTTCCCCAACCTCTACTTCCTGGCCCCTGTGATTGCTACCCTCACCTCCCACCCCCTCCCATACTGTCCTGGAGACACTTCTGAAAACAGGAAGCCATTTTACAGCAGTGACTCATATCCACTTCCGGTCTGACCAAGATTAGCACGTTACTAACACTGGGCCTTAGGTCCTAGAGCAAAGTCTCCTGTAACAGAGTGAAGCTACGACCCACTAAGGAGCCCACAAGAGACTCCTTGGATGTGTCTGAGAAGAAGATCGCTGAGACAATGGGGAGCAGAGAAGCCTCCAGAGAATAAACTGCTGCTGGCCTGAAGAGGGGAGACTCAGAGGGCAGAGGCTCTTGGGAGAACAACAGTTTCTTTGCTTCAAGCTGGGACAGCCTCAGGCTGGATCTCCCAAGACCATTTATATCGCTCTAAGGCTGGAAAAGCCCACTGTGAAGGGGAGTGCCACTCGACTCCATCGAGGTAAGGATAGCCTTGGAAGGTGGATGTCATGAACCTTCAGTCCTCTCAGTCCTCCCTTGAGTTCACACCACTTCATGAAACCACGAAGTTAAAGAGCACAAAAAACTCAATAAAGCCGTGGAGAGGAGAGGGTGCTGAATCATGGCCATGGAGATCTGATGGAGCAATTCGACAGAATCACAGAACTTAGAAGTAGGTGGGGCCTTCAAGACCATCCAATCTCTAAGACTAAGAACTGAGAAACTCTGTCCTCAAATGAAATTCATGTGGAATCCCAAAATATAACAGATAAAAGGAGAGTGCTCTGATTGAAGTAGGCATAAAATTCCAGAGCCCTGGCTGCCTGGCTCCCCCTCCACCTTCTTCATGGGTCCAGAGGCACTCATGGTCCCAAGAATCCCAGTTGGAAAGCTACTGATCTCATCCAACCATTAATTTTAAGGCTGAGGGGACTTAGACTTGGTGATTTAGTCACTTAATGACTAAAATCCATGTCTCCTGACCCCCATTCCAGTTCTTTTTCCACAAAGTTTGCCACTTTCTGATTCAGTTTCTTTGTCTTTAAAATAGGGTTATAACCATAGTATTTGCCCCACCTACCAAAAGGATCTCTGAAGATCAAGGGCATATGAAAGCATGTTGAAAAGCCCAAAGCTCCAGTTATCACTTCTCTAAAGGGAAGGATGTTTGTATTCAATGATGTTTCCTCAACATTCCTTGTTCCTGATTGAACTGATCCTTCTTCATTTCCATGTCTGCAAAGGGAAACAAAGGATCTGAAACTTAGCAGGGCTAGGCTGAAAGACCAATGATAGGTTCCCCATAAACAGGGGGAAAGAGGGCAAGGGGTGCTGCAGAAGTGCGGCCCTATTTCCACAAGGGAAACATAACATCTGAAAAGTCCAAGTCTTCTCTTCATTGTAAAAACATCTCCTTGCTATTTGAACGGAGCTTTAGATTCCTCAGAAAATTCTCAGAAGCCCTGTTTCCTTACTGTTTCACTGTGAGGAGATGCATTAAGTTCCTCAAGGCTGCCTACTTAGAACACAGCTCCTCTAAAAAAGCCTTACCTTTATATGCCATTGTTTGCTTCATGGAGAAATGAGCAGTTACTTGCCAGGGCTGGGATTAATAAATGATAGGACCATTTCTTCACCCAAGCAGCCCTTCAACCCTCTTCCTGAGGGTGAGGGTGAGACACCTTCCAGGTTGTCCAGGCTGGGGTCACCTGAGGTGGAGGGCAGTGGAGCTCAGAGTGTGTGCTCTCATCTCAGTGCTGGGGATGAGCTGAGAAGTAAAAGCAGATTTCTCCTTCTTTCACTTGTTAGGAGATGAGGGGCATCTAGAAGAGTCCTGGTGCTTTACTTTTATGCCCCCTACTTTCAGATGCAGAGACTCCCAAGCATGAGAGAGAGAGAGGAGGAGGGGGATGATACTGATAATACTCAAATCCTACCCATGACCCTCCATGGGAGCCACCTCTCCAGCAGCTCACGCCATGTGGCTTGCCCTACTTAGGCATAGAGCCTTCCCTCACCACAGCCTTGGATCCAGTAGATTCTAGTGAGGGCCATGCAGTGAAGGTATTATTAGCTCCTCTGACTGATGACGAAATAAATAGATGCCCACTGAGGATAAAGGTTTGGCCTGCATCATGATAGGATTTGGCAGACATATGCTAATCCAGGCTTCTGTGTGCCAGCTGAACATCTGACTGAATATTGCTCCCTCCCAATTCTGAAGGGAGCTGTGGGTGAACTCATATGAAACCACGAAGGGCTCTGCTGAAAGCCAAACAGGAGGTAAGAGCCCTGGAGAGGAGTCCACAGTTCTTGGATGTCCTAAGCCAGGCTTTGCCACACCAGCCACACTTAGCCCATTCCGTTTGAGTTATAGTGAATCAGAGACAAGCATCAGATATAACACAGCAGAAATGGAGGTTGCATCTTCGAGACTTAGCTCCAGCCTTCCCCAAACCCATGAAGACGCAGCAGCCAATGGGAAGAAGCAATGGCTGTACTAGGGAACGTGTTTACGTTGCATCATGAGGAATTTAGACTAGATAAGAAGAATATTTTCACAATATCAGGTGTGCTGTTTCAAAATATTTAAGGAAATATTATCCGAATCTTCAAGACCTGATGATTTCTCACAAATATTTCTCTCAAGTATTTCTTTACTTGGTTCTCTTCACATCCCTGTTCACCTAGACAACAGTATTAGTCTCCCAACTGCCTCCGGTGTTACTTCCTTCCAAACTGTCCTCCACACAGGAGATAGAGATGTCTGTGAAACAAAATCTGACCACGCTACTCTTTTCCCCAGATAAAGGCCAAGATTTTTGCCTTGGTCTCTTACTTTTGCTTGCCTTCCAGCAATACAAACCTAACCTTTGTTTTCTGCTTCATCCCATACTGTTTTCAGTTCTGCAATGGCTCATTCTATCCCCTCTGGACTGAATGCCCTTCTCTTGTCTACTTTACGTCATCCTCTTCTTCACCTGGAAACTCTCACTCATCCTTTAAGACTCAGTCCACCTCTAGAAAGCCTGTACTAACTTTGGTGAGTTTGGTGTCCTTCTTCAAGGCCGGCTAGGCCTCCTGGGGCACATCTTTACTTACCATTGCCCGGGCCACACTGTACCATCATTGTCTGTCTTCCCTATTTGGCTGAGTTTCTTGAGAACAGAAAACCATGCCCAGCACAGGGGATGGCATGGTGGTTGTATTAGTCAGGGTTCTCTAGGGAAACAGAACCAACAGGAGATGTCTGTAAATATTATGAGATTTTTATAAAAATTGTCTCAAGCAACTATGGCAATGCACAAGTTCAAATTCTGCAGGGCAGGCTGCAAGATGGGAATTCTGATGAAGGCTTTGATGAATTCCCCAGGAGAAGCTGGCTGGCTGAAGTAGAGATGGAGATTCTCTCTTCTGACTGCTGAAATCAGCACTTCTCCTTTTAAAGCCTTCAACTGATTGGATGAGACTTCTCTCATTGTTGAAGGCAATCTCCTCAATTGATTGTAGATGTAATCAGCCATAGATGCAACCAACTTACTGATAATTTATGTCCACAAAATGTCTGCTCAGTAACAATCAGGCCAGTGCTTGCTTAACCAAATAACTGGGCACCATAACCTGGCCAAATTTCCACATGAACATAACTACCACTGTCCACTCATTGTCAACTTGGCAGCTATACACATCTACTTAAACCATACTTAATCTTTAAATAAAAACTGTAACAATCATATTATCAACTAACAATACTCAACTGTCCTGCATACAGCCAGAAACTCACAAACTCTCTCCAGAATATGGTGCAAGTTCTTGGGTAATATTCACTCTTAAACTTGATATCCTATAACTTGAATACTAAGATATGAAGCTAATACAATTTGTGTTATATCATAAGGGGATAAGATAGGGAAAAAAACAAAAATATTTGCTTTTATGTACATATACAAATTTACTCATAACAAAACAAGGAAGAAATATTCACACCATTACCATCTTCGTTTCTGTAACTGGTCATGTGGTCATAGCTCATATTTATCTCTACCTTCTTCCACTACCCATTCCATGTTCCCTTTACCCTCAGCAAGCACTTCAGCTGGCTGTGGTTCTTTGTCTGGTGGGGTGACCCAAACATTGGTTCCTGAAGTTTCTGGGCCATTGGTAGTCCTGCTTGTTACTGATTTCCACTGACTTTAATCACAGGGCACAATAGATCTAAGAGATATCCTAGGGCCTCTCTTGTATTCCAGGCAAACTCTTTTTTACCTCCATTGTATAGTTGCAGTACTATTTCCCCTTGATAGTCAGGATCAATAACCCAGCCAGTACAGTAATCCCCTTATTTGCCTGTTGATTCAGACACATGAGGAGCCCAAAGTAGCCAGGTGGCTGTCTTAACTTCCAGTTTAATGGAATCATTGTTATGCCTCCTGGTGGACACAACAAAACCTCCTTTTGGAACTAAGACCTGTAGACCAGCAGAGTATAAGTTTGCAGGGACAGAAAGCAAAAATTTTCCTAGTGGATCACTAGGGGTATTAGTGAATGGTGCCATTCCTGTTTCCACCCCTTGATTCCTGGACCCATGAATCCTGGCTATGGGAGAAACAGCACCATAGAGTGGATGCTGATTCAGAGCACACACAGCCTCCTGGAGAACACAGCCCCAGCCCTGCAAGGTCATAGCATCCCCATTTTACAGAGGAGGAAATTGAAGTTCAGAAGGATTAAGTAATTTATCTAAGGTCCTCCAAACTAATAAACTGCAAAGTTGGGGTTGAAATTAATTGTCTGACCCCCAGACTTGTGGTCTTTCTACTACACTGTACAGCCCTGTAACCACTTAACTGTCTGAGACTCAGTTTCCTTATTTGTGAAAAGAAGATGGTCCCCAAAGACCATTCAACTCTAAAGTAGCAAAGTGGAAAAGTTTATATTACCTTAATAGCTGGTAGCCAAATTTCTCTTTAGAAGAGAGTGATCTTTGTTGGGAAAATACTTTGCTTATGATAGGCATGAGGCCCCTTCTCCCTATGTCCTAGAAATCAGATGGCACCAGACAGCTGACAAGTGGAAAGCTGCTTTGCAAAATTGAAGCAGGAGATTGGAGTCTTCAGAGGCAAGAGTGAGAAGTAGAGTTGGGAAGGAAAGAGAGAAATGGGGTGTCCACAGGATTGAAGTCTCTCCATCTTAATGTTGCCTTTCCCAGGATCGTCAGTATTTAATGAACTCACAATAATAGTGAAAGTGATCTTTTTGGAGGGGGAGGGGGTCAGAGGGTGGGAAAGGCTTTCAAAAGATCTGAATTTCACATAGGGTTAAACATAGAGAGAAGATAGAAGCATCTGTCATGAATGCTGGAGTCCAATAGGCAAAGGAAACAGGGAGAATGTAACTTCACCTCACCAAAAGTATAGCCATTCACTGCTCCAGAGATTGGCAAACATCTTGAGTAAGCCTTTGAACTTTGATAGTCTGTGAAATTGGGGACTTATTCAAAGAAATTTCGTCTAGATTTCCAGGGGCATGGAGGCCTAAAACTGACAGCTAGTTTACCCAGCATATTCAATACCAACTTCGTAAAGTACTAACAAGGGCAATGCCAGGATTTCAAGTATAGAGTATAATTGGGGACCTAATGACAAGTGAAATGTGATCATCCCACAGGAAATCTGTGTGCTTTGTGCCAGAGCCATCTCCAGCTCAGGCACTCGTCTGCTGACAGTATCTCACCCTTCCGTGAGGCTTATGATCTTAGGCTGTTTGCATTTTGCCTGTTAGTAGGTATGCCTGGCCTTTTCAGGTAATTTGAATGTTTCTTGATATACTCACATAAGAAGGCCTCATGCTCCACTGTGGCCCCCATAGATTCCTAACTCGATGCCTTGTGCATGGGTGTAAGGAATCCTGTACCCATAGGAGAAGGACCAGGGTCAACAGCAATGGCTAAGAGGGTTGTCCTCAGCTGCTATCTAAGACCTGAATCCAGAGATCCCACTATTGGAACTTGTGGTCCCACCTCAGCAACTGGAGCAGACGGCACATCAGGGCTGCACCCAGGCCTGCACGGCCACAGCAGCCCTTACGGGGAGTACTTACCCACATCCGGGAGGCTAAGGCACTTGGGCAAACCTTTTTCATGGGGATCTTGAATTCTATCAATCTCACAACTGAAGAAGATTCTCTGGCCATCCCCAAATGACACAGATTGGAGAAATCCATCATCAGAAGGTGGGAAGCAACCTCAAATGATCTCTGCATGGGCCCACACTCGATCCCAAGAGAAATCAAACTCTCTCCTGTCTTTCAAGACCTCTGGGATGGTCTCATGGTCAGTTACAGGACCCAATAGTCTGTTGTCTTGAAGAATCCCTCCCTCACCTGTAACCGTCATGCTCCAGGTCTCTTTTAGGAAATGGAGAAAAGCTTCCTTCCCTGTGGTGAGGCCTGCTTCAGGACCAGGCTCCATCCCCAAACAACCTACCGCAGAGGCAGCATGCTTCACTGCCTGGGGCACTTTCCTGCGCAGTAAACCCCTGACCTTTCTCCTTCCTGCCTGTAGTTCTTCCTTCAGTGACAATGTATCATGTGCTGGTGAGACAGACTCAGAGACAATCTGCTTGTGAGATGAGGGAGAGAAAGAGTAAAGGGTTCTAAGGAGGGCAAGACTGGTCATGCTTAGACATAAACAGATAGAATCTTTCCTCTCCTGATCTTAATGATATGCTTTCTCAACAGCAGTCGAGTTCAGCCCCCAAGGGCCTGATCCCACACCTAGTCGCATAGACTTTTATGATTGTTGAGAGCCAAGCACAAGAGCCTGCGTCTCATCACCGTGCTGCCATTGACTGGCAGGCTCCACTGGAAACTGAGGGAAGAGGAGAGGGAAGGAGAGAGGAGGACCCTGGAGGGAAGGTTCGTAGAAACCAGTCCCTGGACAACCCATTCCCTGAAACTGCTACCGGCTCAACCACCCCACTCTGCCTGGGACGTTAGTGATGGACCTGGGAACTCAAGAAAGCCTCGTTCGTTCAGATGTCATGAATTCACGATTTTAAACTGCAGAGACAATATTTAAATTGTGTAAGAAACACCCATTTTCAAGAACCCTTAGCCGTCTTGAAAGGTCATTTTGCATAGTACCAGCTTATTCTCCAGCTAACTACAAGCCATTTTCATCTTTTCAATTAAGGAGATCCCCTAAGAATTAGCTAGCCTGTCTTCATCTAATTTGAGTTACGGGATTTCTCTGAAAATAAAAGAATGAATCATTCTTCCCTATAACTGACACTTTTCTCTACTGTGGACTGGCCCTCCCCCACTCAGTGTATACTATAGTTCATATTAGCTGGGCATTATTGAATTGCTCATCTTCCACCTCTCTCCTTCTTCCAATATAGTAGTCCAAATCCATGGGCTCTCACCATTCCTGTCCTCCTAAAGGAATCATCACTCCTATCTCCCTAGTTTCTCTGGCTCCAGCCAGTGGCATTGTCAATCCCAGCCTCGTTTCCGTGATGAGCCTATTTCTGGAGTAAGAACTGCTTCAGGCCTTGAGCTTTCTTCTCCAGAATTCATACACTCCACTTATTGGCTTGCTCCTACCATTAATCTCTCTCTGTTCTCTTTTCTTTATCAGTCTCTTTTTCCCTCCACCTCCAGCCAACATTTCCTTAATTCATTAAAATATCTTCCTCTCCTTTTGTTTTATATTATTCTCTAGTCCAGTTTAGGTGCTGACTCAGTTTGGATTTGCCGCCTCCCTAAAGGATTTGTGTTCCCTCCAGGACTCTCGCTGCCTTCTCTCTCTTTAAAAAAAAAAAAAAAAAAGAAAAAAAAAAAAAATATATATATATATTTTATTAGAGAAGTTGCAGGAAATACTGTGTTCTCATATACCCTCCCCCATTATTAACACTTTGCATTAGTGGGGTACTTTTGTTATAATTGATGAAAAAGATATTAAACATTGAACCACATGAAATATTAAACTACAGTCCACAGTTTACATTAGGATATATTATTTTTCCCTTATACCACCCTATTACTAACACCTTGCATTAGTGTGGTACATTTGTTATAATTAATGAAAGAACGTTTTTATAATTGTACATTTGCAGTAAGGTTCACTGTGTTATACAGTTCTATGTTTTTCTTTCAATTTTTATTCTAGTGGCATATATATGACCTAAAATTTCCCTTTTAACCACATTCACATATATAATTCAGTGCTGTTAATTACATTCACAATGTTGTGCTACCATCACCACCATCCATTTCCAAAACTTTACAGTCAAACCCAATAGAAATTCTGTACAATTTAAACATTAACACCCCATTCCCTACCCCCAATCCAGTCCCTGGATTCCTTTATTCTATATTCTGACTCTTACTTATTCTAAATATTTCATTTCAGTAACATCATACAATATTGCCCTTTTGTGTCTTGCTTACTTCACTCAATACGATGTCTTCAAGATTTATACAAGTCATTGCAGGGATCATAACTTCATTCTTTTTTAATGCTGAATAATATTCCATTGTATGCCTACACATATTGTTTATCCATTCATCGGGTAACACAGAGTTGCTTCTGTCTTTTGGCAATTGTGAATAATGCTGCTATGAACATCAGTATGCAAATATCTGTTCGAGCCCTTGTTTTCAATTCTTTTGGGTATATACCTAGCAGAAGGATTGCTAGGTTATATGGTAATTCTATACTTAGCTTTCTGAGGAACCACCACACTGTCTTCCACAGTGGCTGTACCATTTTACATTCCACCAGCAAAGAATGAGTGTTCCTATTTCTCCACATCCTCTCCAGCATTTGTTATTTTCTGTTTTTTTTTTTTTTTAATAATAGCCAATCTAGGGGTGTGAAATGGTATCTCACTGTGGTTTTGATTTGCATTTCTCCTGCTTGTCCTGAACCTCTCAAAGTGTTGTCTACAGACCAGCAGTTCAGCCCCACCTGGGAGTCTTGTTAGAGACGCAGAATCTCAGGCCCAACCCACACCGACTAAATACGAATCTGCACTGTAACAAGATCCTTCTCCTGACGCCCCCCACCCCCTGCCCAGGAGATCTGTGTGCATATTAAAGTTGAAGCTCCATTCATGGCCTGCAACACCAATTGTTTTACTCCCATTGTATCCCTGGCATTACATCTGGCAAATAGTAGTTGCTCAACAAATACTAACTGAATGAATAAATTGTGGGGCCTTTCCCTCTGCCCTCATGTACTATGGTGTCTTCTAAGAGACACTGTGTGTTGTTCATACCACTCTGCACCACCCTTCACCTAGCCCTTTTGCCACTTCCTTTTCCTCCTCCTCCTCTGTCACTGGGATAGGATCAGACTGGTGTGTGGGAGAGGGGATTGCTGAAGGTGGATCAGAGACCCCACCAGAAGATATCATCAAGCTACAGGATTTGTTCACGTGAGCAGCAGAAAGTAGCCCTGCGTAGCAAAAGTGAGGCACCACCTTCCCATCACCAGCCTCTCAACTCATCTGCCAGCACGCCTCAGACACAAGGACTCTGAGTTACTTGGAGGCTTAATCTGATCATCTCCTTTTAGGGATGACAAATGCCAGTTCCAAATAACACAGAACCTGAGCTCCCATTTGCTTCTGCAACCACCCTTTTTTTTTTTTATTAAGTGCACATATATGAAATGCCAGTGACAGGGTAGGAGAAAAAGGATATATAAAGACTAATAAGAAATATATTGTGCCCAGGCAATGAATCATGAAGTACTGAATCCTAAGATAGCTCAGTTGTTTCTGATACCTTCCTTTTATCAGAGAACATGCTCTCATGTGAATGACAACGAAACCATATTGCACCCCCTGCACAGATTACATGAGGATTGAAGGATTGTTACAGTATAATTAAAAAAGAAGGGAGAGAAAATACAGAGATGGAAGCTGACTGCACCGGCCAAGAGGAAAATGAAATGTAGAGATAAGGGAGAGGAGAGAGAAAAGAAGATAGAACCAAGAAGAAAGAATGGCTTTTGCAGCCATGAAGTTCTTGCACTATAAACCTTTACTATATATATTTTAAAAACCTCCACCTTGTGGTTATTTAGTCAGCAGGTGAGAAACTTCAGGCTGTGAGCTTGCAGGCTGTTTGTTCAGCCACCACATAAATGTCAAGGATGGACAGCTCTGATTAAGTCAACTCCCAGGGGCTGCGGTGCCCTCACTTGGCACCATATATTCTCCAGTGCTTTGTCTGGTGCCACTTAAAATGTCTCAGGCAACAGAGCAACTTCTGCAAGGACATACCCCTGGGAGCCTGATCTGCAGAACTCCTCCCAAACGGGCTTCATTTCACTTTCAGGGGCTTCCTGTGCTTTACTTTCAGCATCAGATGTGAACACGAGGCAGCTACTCCCATCCTCAATCTGCCAATCAGAACAAAACCTAAAATGCCTGTTCTTCTGTGGAGGAAATGCAGGGGCCAGTCACCCTGGCCAGGTTAGTGGGGTAGCTGCCACTGAGGGCACGCTGCTTGGCCCGCCTCCAAAGCCAGATGCCAAGCAGGACAGCAGGGTTTCTGGGTGATTAGCACATGTATCAGGTGACATTCTTACTAGAAGGCATAGAGCCAAAGATCAAGTGACTTTTGCCAAGTGAGGCTGCAAATAATCACTGAGAAAAAGCTGATTGCTTAATTACAAGGTGGAATATAAATATAGAATCAGTGAAGAAATAGTGAAGACAACAAACAGCGTTGGGGAAGCCCAGGGGCCCGGGAAGCTGAGGGTCAATGCATTTCCTCTGATGGCTGCCTGGGACACTCCCTGCCCAGCCTGCTGCTGCCACACACCAAGCCCTGGACAGACTTGCTTGTCGCTGCTGCTTCTCCTTCACACAGACGATCACGGGGCTAATCAGCCCATCCCCCCAGCAGTCCTTCAGGCAAGACTGAGAGGAAGGCAGTTGCCCTGGACTTTTTGCAGAGGGGCTGGGGAACTCGAGGAAGACAAGTACCTTGGTCAGAGTTGTAGAGTTACAGAAGGGCTTGATTCAGGAACCTCTACTATCAACCTGCATCTGTGAAATGGGATAATAATATGTATGTCATCAAATTGTTGGTAGAATTAACTGAAATAGAAGGAAGGTAAAGCATATTATTCAGTACCTGGAACATAGTAAGTAATAATTAGCATTGCTTTTTTATTTGGGGATTATTTTGGAACAGTCATCATCTTAAAGAACATATAGATTCTGAAATATATGCCTATACATGTTCTTACATGAAAAATAATTAGAATTAAGTGACCATTCCTTCCTGGTCATTTGAGCAGTGGTCCTCAAACCTTTTTTTTTCTTTCTTTTTTAATCAGAGAAGTTGTAGGTTTGTTTTCTTCACCAGTGGATTTTCTTTAAGTAACTGAGGACATTTCAGAACCTGAAAACTCTCTGCTTTTGTTTGGCTTAGCTTCTGCTCTTCTTTTTTCTTTCTCAGTGACTAGAGCTGGGATGTAAATGATGATGCTGTTTGGAACTACTGGTATTGCAGATAAAGACCTAAGCAATCATATATGTGCAACCGCTTGTATCTTTGTATTTCCTCATTGGGAAATGGGAATAATAAGATTACCTAGTGGGATTTGGTGATGAATAAACAAGAGAATTGTGCAAAGCACTGAGAACAGCGCCTAGCATAGATTAGTTCTCAATTAATGTTGGCTATCTTTCATGATGACCTTGATGATGATAATGTTGATAATGACAACAATAAAGATGGTGAAATCTTATGTGTGCCCTAGCAGATAGTCAGCTTGTCTTCATTGCACATTGAGGTACCCAAGTGAGGGCAGAGGATGTATATGCTGTAAATTCAGATGTGCTTCGGGTAATATGTGGGACTGCTGTGATATCCTGGCTGGGACCTATTTGGGTTAGAGTCTGAGGACCCTCCTCAGAGGGGCAGTGTCTGTACTGGTCCCCAAGCATTTGGATAACCATGGCAATGCTTTAAACTCTCAAGAAATTACAGAGAACCTTTGTGTCCTGCTTAGAGTATTCATGTCGTCCATGACTCTCAGAAAAAAGTTCAAACCCCTTATCTTGGTTCAGAAGGTGTACTCCTTTGTGAGCTGGCCTCAGCCCACCGCTCTAGCCTCATCTCCTCTTGCCCCCGCTACGCAGTCTCAACCTCAGCCGTGTCAAACTCTCGTGCTTTCAAGATTTCCTATTTGTGATTACTTCTGCCAATGGCTTTCAAACTTCTGCACAACCTTAACAACTCAGCTCAAGGACCAACTCTTCCAGGAAGACCTTCTTGAACTCTTGGTCTCATTTAGGTGCTCTCTTCCCACACTTCCCACAGCACCCAGTACAGGATCTGTCATCCTCTTCTGCATCTGCTGCCTTGTCTCTCTCCCCCGAGAGTGTGAACAAGGACCGTCTGATTCATCTCTGTTTTCCATCTACTGGCTCCATGCCTGGCACATCATAGATGCTCAATAAATGCTCAGATAACTAACTAGAAATAAACCTGATAGGGAATAAGCTCTTTGGGAGTAAGAGGGATGAGAGGCAAGAGTCAAGATGCACAAATGCCTAAGGTTGTCATATACTCATGTTTTAATTCCTGGGAAAAGAAGTAAAATAAATAAAATAAAATAAAATAAAGACAAGATAAGATAAAATAAAATAAAGATAAGATAAGTTAAGATAAAATGAAATGAAATGAAATGAAATGAAATGAAATGAAATGAAATAAAATGAAGATAAGATAAAATAAAATAGTACTGCAGTGCCCGGGATGCCTCTGTCACACGAGGGGATGGGTGGCCGGTGTCTACTGGTCCTTCTCTCCCGAGTTTCATTGCTTTCAGCTTCTGGCTGCAGCGACTTCCTCTCCCAGCTTCTGTGGGTGTGTCCTTGTCTCCCAGCTTCTCTGGGGCTTCTCTGAGCTCTCTGGGCTTTTTCTGTGTGTCTTTTATCCTCTTATAAAGGACTCCAGTAAAAGGATTAAGACCCACCTTGAATGGGATGGGTCACATTTTAATTGAAATAACCTAATTGGAAGGTCCCACCCACAATAGGACTATACCCACAGAAATGGATTAATTGAAAAACATACTTTTCTGAGTTCCATAAAGTCTCCACATCATCACAAGGTGGAAGCAACACAAATGGCCATCAATGGACAAGTGAATAAACAAAATGTGGTATACCCATACAGTGGGAAATTACCCAGCCATAAAAAGGAATGAAGTTCTGATACATGTGATGACATGGATGAACTCTGAAAATGCTATGCTGAATAAAATAAACCAGACACAAAAGAACAAATATTGTATGATTCCACTTATATGAAGTATCTAGAATAATCAAATTGAGAAAGAAAGAAAGTAGATTACAGGTTACCAGGGGCTGGGGTGGGTTGTGTGGTAATAGGGAATTTCTGTGTAATGGGCACAGAGTTTCTGTTTGGGGTGATGACAAAATTTTGGTAATAGACGGTGATGGTGGCAAAACATTGTAAATGTAATTAATACCTCTGCATTATTCACTTAAATTGGAAATGTTTGTGTTTTCTGTGTGTGTGTGTGTATGTGTGTTACCACAATAAAAATTTAAAAGAAAAAAAAAAAACAAAACAGGTGACTGGAAGTATTTTAAAAAGACATGAGTATATGGTAACCTGCTCTGTGGCCCTAATAAGAAGGCAAGTTAGGAAAGGAGCATAGGGTAACTTTCCTGGAAGCATTTTAGAATGGAAATCAGGAATCTTTATGCAGCTACTGGCAATATCAATACCAAAAACAGTAGGGTAAAAAAAGACAATCTCCTCTCAGAAATCTCCTGGAAGGGGGAATTTGGGTCAGATGATCCTGGTGATGGGAGAAGCTCAAGATTTCTTCACTTATAACTGTAATTGGAACCCTGCTGAACCCACTTCCCAGGGAAATACAAGCCAGGATGGGGTCAAAGTTCACAGAGTTGGAAAGCCCTTGAATATGTCATCAGGGAAACTGCCTTAGATTCTGAATGCTATCATTGCTTCTCTTTAATAGTTTCTTGTATATAAACTGCCCCCAGAAAACTGTAGGTTGATAAGGGAAAACGGTATCTTTAAATTAATCTGTATCCCACAGACAGCCTCAAAAAAGGCTGGGCAACTACACAGGCCCAGACAAAAGTTTTGAATAAATAATGCCATGCTGCCTTGGATTTAGGTATATTTGATAAGCATCTACAGAGTGCCTACTACGTGCCCAGCTCTGCACTGCAAGCTTTATATGTTTTATTTCATGAAATCCACACAATTAGTCTATGATGCTAATGTATCACCATCCCTATTTCACTGAAAAAGAAAGTGAAGCACAAAGAGATTACGAAACGTGCCCAAGTTTACCCAGAGAGTAAGTGGCAGAGCTGGGGTAAAAGCCAGGCAACTACTTTATGCTTAAGAGGCAAAGAGAATGTGGGTGCTGACTGGTTGATCTGTCCCTGACATTGCCAGGCCATCATCTAGCAGGTCACATCCAGCAGGGCACACATCCAGGAGGGCACTAAGCTGGACAAAGTTGTGAAGCAGGTGAAATATGCCTCTAGTGCCTCCTCAAAGCCCCTTTGAGCACACCGTCCCCCCTTCATCCCCTAGTTTTGGGGTCTTGAAGCTGAGCCCACCTCCCAAATCTCCAGCTGCATCACTCCTTCAGCTCTTCCTCTCTCCCCTTTGAGTCCCACCTGCAGTGGTGCTGAAAACTAGCTACTCTTTATTCTGGGTTTGCAGGTATTGTGTTGGAGCTTACAGCATTACCAACTTTTAACCCCCGTAACTTCCCAGCAAAGTTGATGATATGTCTACCATAATGAATGCTATGGGGATTAAATGCAATGAATCACATACAGGGCTTAAAACAATGGTGGAAACATGGTTATTATTCAGTAAATAATAGCTTAGCAAGACTACATAACTCTCCCCACATCCCATAGCTAGTAACTGATATAATTGGGATTTGAACCTTGATCTTTCTGCCTCCAAAGATCAGGTCATCTGCTTTCCAAGGTGACAACCAGTTCATGTGATAAACAAATGTGACATTATACCACTGGTGACTCCCTCCATCATTCATTGAGTGAAAGGATTTTTTTTTCCAGTCCTATTTATTTTAAACAAAAGAGAAATGTATGTAATATATGTGTGTGCTAGAGATTGAATCATGTACTCCACAAAAGACATGTTCAAGTCTGAGTCTGCATTCCTGTGAGTGTGACTCCATTTGCAAATAGTATCTTTGAATATGTTAAAGCGAGTCAGGGTGTGGATTCACTTGTGAATAGGTTCTCCAAAAATCCCATTTAGGTGTGGTTAAAGCAAATGTGGGAGAGCCTTAATATATATGATTGGAGGCCTTATTTAGAGAGGAAATTTGGATGTAATCAGAGAAGTCAGAAGAAGCTACAAAGGACACCAAGGACATTGCCATGTGACAGAGGCAGAGATGAAATTAAGGAACCCCAAGAGTTGCAGCAAGCCATCATCAGAACACCACAGACTTCAAGAGAAAGCCACAGCCTTACTGATGCCTTGATTTGGGACTCATGGCCTCTGAAACTGTGAGCCCATAAATTTTTGTTAAGCCAACCCATTGTGTGGTATTTGTCATAGCAGCCCTGGCAATTAAGACAGTGGGTTTTGTCTAGGTGAGTGTGCATATATATTTTTTTCAGTCAAAAGTCATGCCAGATGCACACTAAGCTACACTCGGTGAACATATCAGGCTATGACAATCTGAGAGGCAGAGGCTGGTGGACCAGAGAGGCAGTCATACCATCCCAAGTTCCACCCACTTTGTGTTTCTTCATTCCCAGTCCTGACTCTAATTTCTTATAGATAAAGGCAAAGAAGAGAATGTGCCTATTCAGTCCCAGCCTATGGCACATAGTGGGTTCTTGGTAAATACTTGCTGCATTGAATTTCTACTGGGGTAAAAGGAGGCAGGTACAAAGATGGGCTGACCCAAGGCATACAGAAGTCCATATCCCATTTAAAAAACAGGCAGGCCAGATTGCTCCTTTATGCATGGCCCCAGCTTACATCTTAGACCTACTGATTAAGCACTCAGCAGAAATAGCTGTGTAAGTGTTGAGATGAGACCAGAATTTTAAGAAGCCATTAAAAATAAGCAAAGCCCATTACATCGTTGTCTGCTCTGCAGTGAAGCCAGGAGCAGCAGTGACCCATCGGCCAACAGGAGTTAGGTCACAAAGACAACAGGAAGCTAATGAGACCACAGCACACATATCCCAGGAGCAGCACCAGCCTGGAGAAGTGTAACCCTGCATGAGAGAAGCCCCAGCCCTTCCCATGTTCCCCAACTCTTCCCCATGCTTCAGTCACCTCTCTGTTGAAGGGCAGCTAGAACTTCCTTGGCCTCACCATTGATCTTTCTTTTCTATAACCCAAAGTCTTCCCAGAAAGAGAAGCCAGCACATAAGTCTGCCTGTGTTGGCCCTAGGGGCTGTAAGGAATCCCTGGAAGGCTACTCTGGGATCTTGACAAAAGACCCACACAAGTTCCCTGGATAGACTCAGTGTCCTGTCTCTCCCCTACCCCCAGGACTGTGCCCACAAGGCGGCAGTGTGATCACTGTGGCTGAAGCCTTCCCATCAACTCACGGGCAAGACAACCCACCTGGAGGGCTGATTCTAGAGTCTCATGGTGTTCTCTTTCACTGACAGAGAAAGAGGGCAAATCACTGAGCTAAATACTTTACCCCAGCCCTCCCCACCACCAATATGCCTATTCTGTTTGTATCGCTCCATGCTTCATTTACTGTCTACTTGTAAGTTCTTGGCTACCAACTCCAGCCCATGTTCCTCCCTCCTTTTCAGAACTACCCACTTTAGAATTTCAATAGTTTTCTCATTGTTTCTCTCAAGTCTCCCATGCTACACCTTAGATGAGAGTATTTCACAAGGTTCATTTCTTGACCCTCTTTGTCACTCTACACCTCTTCCTGGGCAATCCCATCCACCATCACCTATAAACTGAGTGAGAGTTTGAAACACAAATCCATTCATATTTTTTCTCCTACTTAAAACCCTTCAGAGGCACTTCAGAACCCTCCAAATAAAGCCACACATCTTAGTCAAGTACATGAAACCCTCCAAGAACTGGCCTCCTCCTATCTCTCCAGTCTCAGCTCATGCCAGTTTCCCACTCTTCCCCAATGTGCCATGCTCTCTCTCTTCCAAGCTTCTGCTCAGGATCTCCAGTCATCCAAACTGGAACCCCAGATCATGCCTTCTCTCTTACCACAACATCCAGAGAGTCCTCAAGCCCTGTGGAGTCTGATTCCTGGAAAGGTTTCCCACCTGCCTACTTCTCTCCCTTCCAACCTTATTGGGCTCACTACCTCTTGCCTGAATGTTACCACGAGCCTCCATTCTGGTCTCTAACCTCAGACTCACCTCTCCCCCCACCAGCTGTTCTTTTCACCATTTTCTCAATTTTTTTCTAAAATATAAATCTGCCTTTCTTCCTCTTTGAGCTTAAAATCCTTCAATCCATTCTCTTTTCCTACACAAGTGCAAGAACTTTACATAGTATTTCCCAATCTCATTTTTTCCCACCTTTCACAGAAGCTACTGCTAGTCAACATGCTTTCACAATTTTGTAAAAGTTGTTTCTGCCACTGTAATTCTCACTACTTTCTCTGTTAATAAAACTCATTTCATCCTTCAAAATGAAACTAAAAAGTCACTGCTCTTATAAAGTCTCCCTAGAAACTCAGACTTGGGCACAGTTTGCGTGTTCATCATCCTTACCACATTATATTGTGGGGGTCTCCTTGCATGCTTGTGTCCCCCAAATACATTTGAACTCCTTGAAGGCAGATTGCTTCTCATTCAGCTTTGCATCCCCAAGTACCTGGTGCAATATAGAATAAATGACTCAGATAGATGAATGTTTCCAAGGTCCCTGATTTCAGAGACCACTTCTAATCACTTTATTGTCTAAGCGGCTGTCTTTGAAGAACTAAAGAAAAATCCTCATTCATGCCTCTTCCTCAATTCTATTAACTATCCTTTCTTAGATTCATGAATGACCACCAAGGTCTTTAAAAGGGAAACTGCATCAGAAAATATGCAGCCGAACATGAAGCACCGAGAGAAGGAGGACCTCCACCCTTTTCATAGAACAGGGAGTGTTGGGAGAAAACAAGCAATAGGCTGGCTGTGTATATGATCCTGTATCTGTTTTTGGGCTCCCACCCAAGGAAGAGGAAGGGAATAACTAGCTCCCAGTTATGTTCTGAGGCCATAATCTGCCTGTGACTTGTAGGTTAAACTCACAGCCCATGTTTCACTGTACAACCTGCTGAGTCCCCACTTTGCAAAGCCACCACCAGTTTCCTAAATTTAATTAGCCCAGAAATGCTCATTTTAAGGTCAAGGATCTGGGACCACGTTGGGCAGGGAAAATATACAGATCTCATTTGTTCATACTCTGTCACTTTTATGCATCCTCAGCCAATGGGAAAATAGTTGCCGCCTTCACTGAGGTGGTGTTCATTTTTCAAATGAGCTCATCCAAGTAAGTAACTGTTTTGAATCTAAGACAAACGTAGGCTTGTGTCATAGGAATACTCTGAAAGAAGCTAGTCCACTAAGTTCCCTAGGACCCACAAAGAGCCCTGGTCACTGGATCTTGTAGGAAAATTCACTGCCTAGGACACAGAAGGGAGAGCTGTCATTACAAGCCCATTGCCCAGGATATGAGCATGTTGGGTGCCAGAGCAGGAAGCCAAGCTGATATCAGGCTGCAGTAAATGCACCTGGGTGAACTGTGCCTGTGGATGCGTGTTCCCCTCTACCCACACGCTTGCGTCAGGAAGGTGCGGGAACGGCTTGAGGAAGCCAAGTGCCCAGCCATGCTCAGACGTTCTGAACTTCCTGGGCATTCTCACAATTGGCAGCAGCAGGGAACCCAGGTAGCAGATGGCTTTCAGAGCCAAGGTGGCACAGTCTGGAATGATCAGGAATGGGGGTAGCAGGGAAGAGACTGGAAGAGCAGAGTACACCCCTAACTTAGGAAAGAACCACTATACAGTGGAGGTGGGGGGCATGGGGATGTTTCAGCCTCAGGAGTTTTCTAAGGAGATTTGTCTGATTAAATGTAACTCTCAGTTCTGCTGAGCATCTGATGGATCTGGATAAATCAAATGTGTGTCTTCCTTCTCTAGCACTTCGTATCAGGCTCTGTGTAACAGAGCGGGAAGAGTTCAATGACCAGGAACCCATCATGTAATAAGGGGTGAAGATAGGTGCTATGTGGAGGCAAAGGAACCCTTGAAAAAGCCTTTGAGGAAGGTGGCCAGCAAGCTTTTTAGAACAGAAATATCTACTGTTTAATTTGAAGTTGTTGGATTGCTGCAGTATAAATAACCCCCTTTTCATTCCTCTTCCAAATTATCAAAGTCTGCCTTTACACACAAAGATCATGAATCAAAGAAAATGGACCAAGCTTCCCATCTGGATCAACACTGGGCAGAGTTAAGGCAGCTAACAGCAGTGGGATGGTGTGATGATCCATAAAATGAGATCCTTTGAGAGAGGCAGCATTTAAAGCGAGGGCAGTGAGGAGAGCTTACACGTCCCAGGAAAGGAGGGAAATCTTGCTGCAGGCATTGCAATTCCATAGGGCATGCAGTGGCAGCTGGAGGAAATCTGATCCAGCCCTTAAGGGCTGGGATGACTCAGTTATGGTCCCAGCAGATCACGGACCGAAAGCCAGAAGTTAGGTGGTAGCAGTCCAATCAAAGAAGGGTGCACAGTGGTGCCCAGGATGTAAGAGCCTCATTACCAAATGAGTGTTACAGGAAGTTTGTTACTGTGGCCCTCATTGTGGTGTACAGCTTCCAGGGTTAGACTAATGGAAGAAAGCTTCAGTACCTGTCCCCTTATTAAGGAGGAGCTGGAGCAGCTTTTATCTTCCTGCCCTAATTGATCTATCTCAGAATCAGGGAGCTGGGTGAGCCCCCAGGTGGGGGACACAGGAGCCTAAGTCTAAATATTTTTGAAGGTAGTATCCAGTGAAACCAAGTAGAGAAGGAAAACTAGGCCATAGAAGATTTTGGAGCAGAGGGCTGACATGATAGAGGAGATATTCCAGGAGGGTTAATCCAGCCAGATGTCAGGGTGCGTGGCTCATAAAGAGACTGAATTCAGTAAGAGGTATCAAGTGGCTTCTGGATTAAACAAGAATTCGTGTCCACCTGAATGAGGGAGGCATGATGATGGAAAAAATAGAACTATGAGTCTCCACGGAGATTTAGATTGGGGGCCTAGAGTAGGAGAGAAGCCAAAGATTTTTTCAAGCCTGGCTGGAAAGGATAATGATGATGCAAATGATCGAAACAATGACAGGGGAGGTGGGTTTTAGAGAAGCCAAGATCATCTTCAGAAATGCTGAGTCTGGGGTGACAGCTAGACAGCCAAGTGGAAGTGTCTGATTAGACCATTAAAATTATAGGATTGAATTTAAAGCCAGGACTTGAAACTTGTGTTTGTGAGTCATTTGCCTAAAGTAAATTCAGTTGCAGGAGGAAGCATATGAAAGGAAATGGAGATATCTGCAGTTACACTTGAGGGGCGCAGGGTGGTTGGAGGAGAACAAGGCACACGACCCTAAGAGGATGGGTGGGACAGAGGAGAAGGCAGTGCAACGGGGGCCACAGGAGTGTCACAAACAGCACCAGCAGCCACAGAAAGACCTTTGAGTCCAAACCCTAAAAGGGACCTTGATGGATCTTCTAGAGAGAAAGTGGTTTTACCAATGGCCCTTGATGCCCTTTTTGAGAGACAGTTTCATAAAGTGCTAAGGAAGGAGGCCAACCCTCTAGAGATAAGGATGAGAACCAGACAGAAGAAAGCATTGCAATCTCACCAAATTCAGCAATAAAAAGAAAAAAAAATGAAGGAATGTGAAAGGTTTGAGATGGCAGTATTTTCTCCTCCAGAAGCATATGGAGAGGAGGCAGTCAAAGGGAGAAAGGTTTTTAGAGAAGTGATGGAGCCATGCTCCTCCCAAGATGGAAAAGAGGTGACCAGCGACAGATCAGCCCCAGAAAGGATGCGAGTCTCTATATCAGTTAGCTATGGCTGCATAACAAATCACTCCACAACTCAATGGCTTAAAACAATGCATTTAATTTTTATCACATGTATGTAGTTGGAACAGCTCTGCTTCCTAGATCGGGCTTGCTGATATCACCTAGGTTTGCTCATGCATCTGTGTTCAGCTGTGGAGTTGGTAGAGGCCTGGCTAGTCTAAGATGGCTGAGCTGGAGCACCACAACTCTCTCTCTTCTCTTTGGTCTCCCAGCCTCCAATAGACCAGCCTGGGTTTGTCCTCATGGCAGTGGAGGGGCCCTGAGGGAGAGAGAGCAGAAACCCATAAGGGATCTAGAGGCCTAGCCTCCGTATTGACACATCATCACTGCTCCTGATCTAAATAAGTCCCAAGGCCACCCCAGCCTCCAGGGGTGGGGGATTGGGGGCAGAGAGTCCACCTCCTGATGAGAGAAGCCACAAATTCATGTTGCAAAGGACACAGACATAAGTGATAAATAAAATCTAATGGGCCCAACTGGTTGTGCCCTTGCTAAGCTCTGCATAAGCAAAACAAGAAAACTTTAGCAAGTTTCTATTTTCTATAAATATCCAACTGGCCCTGAAGACCAAATTTAAATACAGCCAGGTCTTTATCAGTTATCACCAGCTGACTTCATTGTTCTTACGCTAGCTAACTTCCTTGTTCCTAAGCAACTACCTTCTCCTCACTCTATAAGGACCCCTAAAAGTAAAATGAAAACTCAGTGTCAGCCAACCAGAGTATTTCCTCACTTGCTTCCACATTCACCCCACGGGGGAGCTTTCTTCCACTTTCTGAATGGGATACCATCCCATTCTTGACTCAGCTCAATAAAGCTGTGAGGTCCTAAATCACATGAAAAGTTTTTATTTCATCAATAGGAAAGAAAAGAATTGTGCCATTTTTGTGATCGATATTCCAGAGTCTCCTTGCCTACGAAGCACGAAGCCTGGAGAGATGTGTATGTAGGTCTAGAGGAAGGAAGCTGAAGAAGGTCACAACAAGGACTTGGTTTGTCCAAGAAAATGGGAGGCAAAATCCCCCAGAAAGAGAAAAGATCTGGAGCTCAGGAGAATGAGAAGAATTTGGAAGGGCCACTGCAAGCCTCGTGCAAGGGAACCAACTTGAAAAGAGGACAGGACTGCCAGGCAGCACAGTGAGGACCCGCAGAGAGCAGAGAGCTGGGGCCTGCAGTGGCCCCTGCCCAGGGGTGGAAGCAGAGAGACGGGCAGCTGGAGGTGCCAGAAGATCAGCCTTCAGGGGGAGATAATGAGTCAGCGCCTAGGAGAGCTGCAAAGTCAGGGCTGGTGTCGGGGCAGCTGCCTGGCAGGAGTACCTCTCTCTCCTCAGAAACGCGGGAGGCAGCCTCTGGGCAACACACCCATTTGCCCTGGGGACCCGTGTAGCATTCATTCCCTGGGAGAATCCCCCGACCCGGCAGTCTCTGAGGTGCCCTCAGGTAGACTCCCCAGGCGGAGCCCAACAAGTATAAAAAAGTAACTAAAGGAGTGGATGCGGCTCTGAAGGGCAACAAAATCAGCAAATGGACAATAGTACATTTTTGTCACATTGATTTTTTCCCCTGCTCATTGAGGATCTATCTACACATTGTCATTAAACTAACCACTTTTCAGTGGAATGAATTCAACCCTCTTAGAGATTGACTCCTGCATAACCAAATCTTAAATTATTTATCATGTATCAAATTCTCAAAAAAAAATCTCAAAAAAGTGAATTTTTAGGTGATCATATTACCTAGAGGTGCAGCTCATACAGTTTTCTTTTTTTTACACATTGATGTAGCCTAACTTTTAAAAGGGCATTTGTTTTGAACTGTGTCTATGCTATAAATCATCGGTTGTTACTTAAAACCTTCCCCTTGGGGAATAAAACACACACACACATTTATATAGGGGGGAGGATGTATATTAGTTTCCTAGGGTTGCCATAACAAAGTACCATAAACTGCTGAGTGGCTTAAAATATTAGATATTTATTCTCTTGCAGTTTTGGAACTGGGAAGTCCAAAATCAAGGTGTCCGCAGAGTCAGGCTCTCTCCCACGCTCTAGGAAAGAACCCTGTTGGCTCTTCCTGCTTTCTGGTGGTGGCCAACACTCTTTGGAGTACTTTACCTTGTAGCTACAAACTCCAGACAGTCTCGCTCTTCGCATGGTCTTCTCCCCTGTGTGTCTCTGTGCCTCTTTTTATCTTCTTGTAAGGACACCAGTCAGACTGGATTAAGGGCCCACCCTATCCAGTATGACCTCCTCTAACTAATTACATATGCAACGACCCTATTTCCAAACAAGGCCACATTCTGAGGCACTGGAGGTTAGGACTTCAACATGTGTTTTGGGGGGACACAATTCAACCAGCAACACGGGGTGTATTAAGACATTCACACTTAGAGCGCTTGTCTGTTCTTGGAATCGCTTTCCAACTCTCTGTTTTCAGGGTAACTCTATTTTCTCCTGAAAACTTCACCTCCCACTACATATGGCTATCCCAACATTAAATTAAAACCCCAAATGCCTGGCTTTGAATTTTATGACTTGCCCTCCAAAATCAGTGCTTCCCAGTGACTTCTCTATTCCTCTCAATAGCACTACCATTCACCCAGTCATTTGGATTTGAAATCTTCAGATCATTTTGGCCTTACCTCCCTCTCCCTGGCCACCATACAGAGTCTGTTTCTGAGTCCCCCTATGCTTTCTTTGCCCTGCCTTTCTCTGCTTCCCTTTCCATTCCAACAGCAACTAAGGCCATTTGGGCCCTTGCAACATCCGAGATTGTGCAACTGGGGCTTTAAAACTTAATCTCTTTCTTCATCAATTCCACCGTAAGCTACTTTGGGGGTGTCACTCCTTTAACCCCAAACTTGAAGGGCTCTCTGGTACCAGTCAATTAAGGGCAAAACTCCTTAGCCTGATATACAGAGCCTTTCACAAGTTGACCTGACCTTCCACTGGCATCTAAGGGCTGGAGCAGGGAATGAGTTGCAGCCATGTTTGGCCTCCACACTTCTGGGACCCATAACATGCAATGAAAAGATCCTTGAATGGACTGTGGGATGGAAGGTGTGGGTCCAATCTTCATTGGCCCTATGACTTGATAAACTGTCTCAGGAAAGTGGGAAAGCTGCAGTAGAGACCCAAGAAACAGCAAGTAAAAAAAAGGGTATAGTTCCACAAACATTAGAAAAACATATCTTCAAATTTTGAAATAGGCATGTGTTATTATTACTATTCATACATTTCACCTGCATAAAAATGTAGGGAGGGGGGTAGTGGAGAAATGGAGGTTTGTACAGGATTACATACCCTGAGCTGAGGTTACCTGTCCTTGTAGTTAGCTGACCAAAATAAGAACCAGAACAAATGTTTCAGTTTTGCTAGTTCATTCCATTCATTCACAAATATTCAAGACTACCAAGTCTCAGAAACATAGTAGGTATGGAGCGGTAAGTAAAAAAAAAAGACATTGCCCTCTTGGAACTTATCTACCAGGATGGGGTAGGGTGAGGTGGGACAGTCATCTGTCCCCCATAAAATTGAGCAAAAATAACCCAAACATAAAATTTCAGGTGGAATTAGGCACCAAGAAGAAAAATAAAGCCAAGTAAAGGGCATAGGGAGTCCCTGGAAGTGGAGAGGACATTGATCTTTTTGTAGTCAGTGTGGGCTTAGAGAGGTGATATGGACCAAAGTCATTGAAGCAGTGAAGTTTGACCTTGAATCAGAATTCTGGAGCTGACCTGTCCTGGCTCAGAATGGTTTAAATTTGTCCACTGTTTCTGATGACAGGTCCTCAAAGGTGGCACGACTAGTCTCCACCAAAGAGTCCGCTGAAAGAACCCTGGGCCTCCACTGACCTCTCCATCTTGTAAAGAAAATAGTGAAATGGGAACCTCTCACCTGGACACAAGGCTTCTGATCCCTTTCTGTACCCCTCTCAGATACACCAACTGCAAGCTGGTGCTGGAGGAAGGTGCCAGAAGGAATGTGGTGGGGCAGGGGGTAGTTTAAAGCCTGCTGGGACTGCAGCATCTCTACTGTCTCAGCCTGGCATGGCACCTCCAAACACCATTCCCTACCTATGCTCCTGTAAGACAGCTAGGAGACTCCGGGACCACAGGAAGGAAAATTCAGTCTCCTCCTGATGGGAATCCTTTCAACAATTCAGACACAAGAAAATTGGATCTGATGGGTTTAAGACTCCTCCAGAAAAATGTTTTCGAAAACATTTAGGGATTGTTACCCCTCCTCTGTTCTAAATACACATCCGCCAACCCCCATTCAACTTACCAGAGCCAAAGGTAACAGTCGAAAGGAAGTGTTATGTTTAAGTTTAATTTTATGTAACGTTGGCTTTTTTTGCTTTCCCTTTTTTTTTTTTTTTTTTTTTTGCATTAATTCTGACTCATAAAGGATAAATCAGTTCTTTGCGTCTCTGAGTCAGAACTTGTGGTATACTCAAATCTGAAAGTAGAAACATTGGTAATAAAAAGGAGGACAGGGCAGAAGTGAGAAAAAAGAAATAGCAGTAGGCGGAAAGGAGGAAAAGTCACAATAGTAGAAGGAAAGGCCCCAAATAGAGCAGTAACTGATAGTTTGATAATGCCCCCTCAGTTCTCCATCCCCTCCAGGCACTCACAGCCTGTAGCACACATAGCCCTGAAGCTTCAGGGCACTCAGACTCCTCAGTTTCCCTTGCCTTCTTTTTTCCCTTCTGGGCTATTTGTTCTGGAATTGAGGAGCAGTGTAACACAGGGGTGTAGAGAGCCCATGACATCCGAGAGGCTACCTTCACTACAGCTGTGGATGTGGTGTCAGTGGTCCTCTCCACTCCGATAGTCCCCAAATAGTTTGGGCCACACAGCGCCCTGGTTCAGTCCCAGCTCAGTAGGGGTCCTGTGACCCCTGGAGCAAGGGAACTAGACTCTCCCTCTAACAAAAGATGGTGGGAGAGGGGTTCCTCAGTGATAGACAACTACTCTTTGAAGTCTACTCTTTTCAAGGGAGTAATCAAGAGTCTGTAAACAGAGGTCAAGTTTGTAACAATTCCCCACTCCCCTTATCCACACACCCAAGATCTGAACATTCTGGCCCCCTTTTACTGCACTATAACCTTGTTATTTCTCTTCCCCACCCTTTTCTTCAGAGGAAGCTGGGACCTTTTGCCCTCAGAGATGAAGGCAAGTTCTTAGATGAATGAGTCATTGCCTTCCCCTTACACCAGACTCCTAGGAAGTTCTAAAGGCTCATCCTAAGACCCTCCATCTCAATCCCTGACTTCTCATATTTTCCAGTGAGGGTGAGTTTGGGAGCTACTAGGGATCTCCAACTTAAAAGCTCTCAAAGGAACATGGGGGTCTCTCCACTCACACCCCAGTGAGTAACACCAACCCCCACCCCCACCCCCTGCCACACACACACACACACACACACACACACACACACACACTGGGTGATGTCCTAGAGTAAAAGGTCAAAGATAGGACTTTCTCCTCATTCTTCTACCACAGACTCAGCCTTATGGGGGAAAGTAGGCTGGAGCAGAACCCCAATGCCTGAATGTCACAGTTACAAACTACCTTTCTCCTCAGACAACAGAAGGTTTGCCCAAAGCTAGAGCATGTGGGGCTATGCAGATAAGATGGACTCTGAGAGTATGGTGCAGAGTTTTCACATGATGGCAGAGCCGCAGTGATTATGCAGAAACAGCCCTTCAGGAAATCTCTCCTCTGACAAGATAAGCTAAACCCATTGACATTGTCTGGAACACAGATGGGAGAGCCCCTGTGTGTCCCCTCTCCCCACTCCTATGCCTGCTTCTCAGGAATCAAGTAGAAATAGGCTGCCCACAGGGAGGAGTCAACTGCCCCCACAGAGACCATCGGAAAAACCTGCTGATGGAGCAAAACTTACTGCAGCAAAGGAGAACACCATCTTGTCAGAGTCTTGGCAATTTCTCCAAAAGTGGAAGTTAAGAAAAGGTATTGATAAGGTTTTGATGTCTGGGCTCCCACATTTAAGATGGGTCTTTTAAGATGGGGACCTGATTTGATTGGGTGAATTTCCTGACATAATAGTTTAAGTTTAGTGGGCAAAATAAAGAGAAGGTCTTGATGTGAGTCTTGATAAGCAAAGTTTTATTTAATAAATGAGCTATTTATTTAGGTAAGCAAATTATTATTCCGATAAGAAAGCTGCTTTCCCATATGAGAAAACTGCCTAAATAAATTGGTTTCCAAACAGTGAGAATATGTTGTCATAGAAGTGTCAGTTCTTAGTCCCCCTTTGTGGCCATTCTCCAACATGAGTTGGAGATTAAACAATTAACTTCTTGGGTTGTGATAAATGCATATCTGCACAGATATTACTGATATTTGGGGTGTCATGATCACGTATCAAGTTCTGATTGCAGTTGTTTGTACCTTTGTAAGTATCAGGTTTTCCTATGGCCTTTTCAAAAGGTGTTCACACACTTATCCCTAGAATCTGCAAATATGGTACAGTACATGGCAAAAGGAACTTTGCAAATGTAATTAAGGTTACACGCCTTAAAATAGGGACATTTTCCTGGAGTATCCAGTGGAGCCAATGTAATCACATAAGCCCTTCAAAGCAGAGAACTTTCTCCAGCTAGAAGCATAAAAGATACAACTGAAGAAGAAGAAGAAGAAAATTCCAAATATAAGAAGGATTTGACATACCTTTTCTGGCTCTGAAATGTGAGGGCCCATGTGAGAGGCCTCTAGGATCTGAAGGTGGCCACCAGCTGACAACCAGCAAGGAAACGGGTACCTCTGTCCTGTAGTCACAGGGCACTGGATTCTGCCTACAACCCAAATAAGCTTGGAAGCAGGCTCTTGCCAGAGCCTATTAATAAAAACCCAACCAACCAACACCTTGATTTCGGCTTATTGAAACCCAGAATGGAGAAACCAGTAGAGTCAACCTGGACTTCTGACCTACAGAACTGTGAGATAATAAATTTGTGTTGTTTTCAGCCACTAAGTTTGTGGTAATTTATTACAGCAGTGATACAAAACTAACATGCCATTCTTTTTATTGGATCATTTGTTTGATCTTTTGATCAGGCAGCAATTACTCATCAGTATTTAAGCATTAGCAACATGACAAATTCTAAGAGAGGGATTTTGAGTTTGTCATCTATTTCTAAGTGAGGAGCCAAGAATGTCAAAGAGAACAGATCCCATTTCAACCTGAAGAGTTTACAAACCAATATGGGTGTATTAGTCAAATTACCTAATTTTCTAATTTCTTACAGTGTTCTGAGGATATCTTGTGTCTCTTCATTTGAGAGATGTACATCTAGGGACCAACCCCTTGGAGCCCTACTGTTAGTTATTTCTTAACAGTATCTGACAAGTTTCTTTCCATCAGTGTTTGAAGTTGTCTTTCTCAGATGTCTGTTCCAGAAAACCAAGTCTCCAGGATTCAGGTCATTCAAGAGTTGCTGAGGATGTTGAAGAAAGGTTGCCCTTACTTGTTGATGCTAAAATTAGGTGCTTTGTATGAGTTTCTTGCAGTATTTGGAAATGTTTTCTTGCAACAAAGCAGAGTCTAGGATCAGGCACATGATTCTTATACATGGTCCGCTTTTTACCAACTCATAAGGGAAGAGTTGATGAACCCCAGATGGAGTTGATCTCACTGTCATTAAACTACTGGCAATTCCTTAAGCAGGAAGTTTGAGAGTTCTCTGAGTTCTGCTAATCTAAGTTAGAATTCCATTGGTATTTTCAAATTTCCCAAAGATTAGGGTTGATTTGGACAGTAAAGTTTGTGGATAGGTGGAAAGGTTTTATAAAGCTTTTTAATAACAGTTTCAGTAAAATGGCTTTCCTGTTACCGGAGAACTAGTTGTATTTCCTCAATTTTTTCACTGCCTTGAGAGCCATAATTCTCTGTCAAGGAAAAGAATCTAACCATATAAGAAGTAAACAATGCTTGGGACATATTCAAAACCCATGATGGAGTATGATATGGAATCCAGTTGGAGATACTCAAAGAGAACTTGATGCTTGCAGTCTTTTTCATGTCCCACCTTATCTATTTTTCCTTGTTTCTTAGCTAATGGGGAAATTGTTCGTCCCATGCCCTTTTTACTTATAGTATTAATTATTGACTAGGGTGGAAATGTCTAGTTGTTTTATCTGTAAGACACTTAGCTTTAATCTGCTTTGTCCGAAATCTCTTTGAAAATGCTAAGTGAGATGTTGGAGAGCTGTAAGTACAGCTATTTCTCTTTCTTGTCTTTGCTTACATATCAAATTTCCCATTTCTGACTCAAGGTCATTCACAAAGACTTAGGTCTGAGATGAGGTCACATCTGTATCAAAATCTACTCCTAAATCCTGTCTAAAGGTTTTGAAGAGTCTGAACCTAAGTCTCCAATGGACTCATTCTTTCTTTGCTCAAAGTATTGAATTACAGTCCAATCTATTTTCCCATGATAAACTTTGGGGATAAAGTCCAACAGAACTAGTTCAATATCAACAGCTTTTGCAAACCCCTCAGATTTCCCTCAATTCAGGATTTTCGGGGACACCCTTAAATCTATTCCAATCTTCCCCTTCTATCCAATTTTTTATATCCAATGTCTGAGTCAGAGGTCCCCAAAACCCCCTTGGGTTTGCTGATTTACTAGAAAGACCCACCAGACTCAGATAAACTAAAATACAGTTACAGTATATACAGTACTTGGATTCAGATTAAGATCAGCAATTAGACAAAGTTTATGAGGCAAAGTCCAGGAGAAACAAGACACAAGCTTCATAGTGGCCCTTCCCAGTGGAATAGCCCAGGACACATTTAATCCTCCTAGTAATGTTGTGTGATACACAGATGAAGTGTTGCTAACTAGGGAAGCTTACCTGAGCCTTGGTGTCCAAGGTGTTTACTGGGGTCATTCACATAGGCCTGCAGCACCCACGTGACCAACTACAGAGTGGAAACTAGTATGCACCATAAAATACAGGCTGTCCAAGGCATGAGGCATGCAAAAACACTCTTACCAGGCAGAATATTGCAAGGCCCCCAAGGTTATCTCCCAAGAGTGGGCAAAGGGCCAGTCCTGGAGACAGACCTTTCTTTCAAATGTGCAGAATTTGAGCAACCCAGGCCTTCTGGATTAACCCTTTCCTGCTCGGGTTCATACTAACCTATGAACTAACCAGTATGAATCTGGGAATGCTGTATTACATGTCCAAGAATTAATTTTAAATTCCTTGCTTTCTATTTAATCTAGACTTTGGAAAATATTTAGCAAATACTTTTAGCTCAGTCTGGGAACATATCTTGAAGGCAATCATAGGGATTTTGTCCTATTCTGAAAAGACTTAACTCTAAAAAGCCATTGAGATTTGGAAGTTTCTCTTATCTCTGAACAGCCCCTTCCAGATACCAAAGCCAGAGTCTAGGACGTTATCCTGGACTTCCCTCTTTTCCTCAACCCCCATATCCAACAAGTCCTCAGGAACTGCTTCCATTTCCTGTGGCAGTATTGATCTCTTTATGGAATAGTTCAGCATAGATGCTGGTAGAAGAGAGCAGTGTTTTGTGTGTTAAGATAATATAATAAGCAGATACCACACAAGGAGAAGGAAGTAGCATATTTCCTAACATGCATTTAAATAGACATTTATTGATTTGATGAGATTTTTATAGAAAGATGTTTTTACAGCAGTGCCTATTTCATTTGGTGGTGCTGGGATTGGTTCATAAAGAATTTCTAAAAGGCTCAGAGGCCTTTTAAGTCTTTTTACTAAGGTTTTGTGTGTTTCTATTCATTGGTGATAGCAAAGAGGAGAAATGCTAGCACATTTTATCATTATGCAAATAAATGAACCAGCTTTTCAATGACTTTCCTAAGATAAATTGCTACTTTCCATTAAAAAAGAAAAGACTGAACTCCTTTATAGAATAACCTTGGTCTCAAGCTGTTTGGAGAAAACAAGTCTTTTTTACAGTCCAATTTCTAGAACTTACATTGCAATGTCTTTGCACGCATTGCAAAGACAGCATGCACACATGCACGGAAACTAACTAACTGACTAACTCAGTAACGCCGTGGCAGAATGTTTCTTCCTACTATTGGTGCTCAGTCAGGGAGGAAATGGAGTTTCTCTCCACAGAATTCTATCTAACAGTTGTGGTTTTAGAATAGCCTCATGTAGAACCTTTGACCTCTTGTGCTACTGAGGCCTACTGCACTTCCTGCCATCTACCTGCTTTTTTCTGCACATCTAAAAATTGTGCCTCTCTGTGCCATGGAATAGCCTGTAGCTGTTCCAAAATTCCTCACAATGAATATGAAGGACAGTTTCTAGGTACTATGGATAAATAAGGTAAAAGATGAATAGCAGCTGGGCCAATCCTAAGTTAAAGCAGACTAGTTTCTCACCAACTAAGCAGTAAGTTTACTCCATCCTCAATTAAAAAGTTCAGGGGAAAAACTCCCTCTATTACTGCCCTGGGCCAGTGTGAATACTAACACATAGCCCCCTACATACTTGTGACATCTCCCATTAACCATTGCAACCTCCATCCTCGATTTTCTGAGAAAAATTGGTGACAGAGCTAAACATCTCTGTCTTCATACCCAAGAATGACAACTTTGGCTGAATCAGGAAGACATGAATTCCATCACTCCCTCCTATGTCAGACACTCTAGTCTGTCCTCCAGAAAATCCGGAGCAACAACTCCTCAGGACACCGACAGCCCCTTCTCAAGCACAGCTTCCCTCAGTGCCCCCCAAACTTTCTCAGAAAAGGCAAGAGATAAAATGGCAATATTGAACAACACTCTGGGCTAACTGGGAAGAATTTGGAGCCCTCTTGAGGTTGTGCAAGATCAGAAATGACTGGCCCAGGGACTCTGGCTGTCTCATGGCCTGAGGGAATCAACATCTCAAACATAGCTATTTGGAAGCTCCACTCCAGTGGCCTCCTTCTGACTTTCACCTTGGGCTGGGTACTTATTTGGGAAAATTTCCAGGTGAGAGACCATAGGGCAGCAAAGTGAAGATGAACCCCAAGTTATGGGGTTGGGTATCTGTAAGAGTTTTCCTTAAAAAGAATCATTGAAACTAATTGCTCTCAATTATCGAGCACCCATGGAAGATACTCTACGTGCATTACAGCTTGAAGTATACACAACACCATGAGACAGCTGTCGTTATACCCATTCTACAAATAAGGCAACTCAGGCTCAGAGAAGTTGTAAACAGTCGAGGTCAAGCCAAATGCATCTTTGACCTCAGAGCCAGGGTTCTGTTTTCTCTCTTTTCATAACTCCTGCTGGGACTTGCTGAAAAGGGCTCTGACCCAGTAGCAGATGAGACAAACCAACCCATGGTTAAAACAGAAATATTTTCTATGTTAGGGCTTTTCTGACAGGTTTGGCTTAGTAAGGGATGGAAAAGGGAAGGTGTGCAATGGAAGATTTCATCTTCTTAGTCTCTTTTATGCATATATATATGTATATATATTTATATAATTTGAGGCTCCTTTTCAGGTATTTGTCCCCCATGTCTTTCTCTCTTTTTTTTTCATTTATTGTAGAATATAACATATATACATAAAGGTGACAACTTTCCAAGTGCAATTTAACAAGCAGTTAGAGAGCAAATTTCAAAGAATATTATAGGTTACAATTCCACAGCTTCAGTTATTTCCTTATTATGAAATATAAAATATATAGTTACTTGTTAAATGGTAATTTGAAAGCTGTATCTTTTTGTATATATGTTGCATTTCACAATAAAGAAATAACTGAAACTATGGTACTATAACTCATAACTTTGGAAATTTTCTATATATCTACTCGTTAAATCATACTTTGAAAGATATTGCCAATATTTTTTGATGCTGTAAACAGTTCTATAAAGGCAGGGAGAGAGGAACACAACTCAGACTTTTGTCATAATATTTCCATATTTAATGTCTAAATCCAGTAGTGTACTGATAAATATTTAACAACCAGCTCTCTGGAGTGTGAGTATGGGCTGACTTATAGCATTTGCTGATTTCCCTGGTGTAAGTACTCTCACCAAGGCCTACTTCAAGCTGCTAATTCTTGGTATTGCGGAAACTTAACAACCAGCTCTCACGAGCCCATGCAAGCAGGCCCTTGTACACTGCTGCTTCAAACCATATAGAGAAAGAATAGCAAGAAATCCCAAGGATGGTCCCCAAACAAAGATTCTCCCATGGTTTGAAGCTTTTTCTCCTGTTAAACACAAACACCTCTAAGAGGAGCAGCACACTAAGTTATTTTCAGTAATTGCCATCTGACAAGGTGGTTATCAAACTGTTCTAAAGTTAGTGACCCCTGGCGGGGTTGAGGGGAGGGACATAAGTGCTTCCAGGACCCTTAGTTTCTTCAGTACCACAGCTAAGGTCCGAAGGCTGCAAAAGGAAGACGTCTTGTATGATCGTGCACCGCTGTTTTACATAAGTATGTAATACTGTGATTCTTAACAATATTCAATTTTAGATTATATCATTATTGAATTCATAGTGTCTTTTTTTTCCATTTTTTTAATTGAGATTGCTCACATACCATACAATTATTCAAAGATCCAAAGTGTACAATCACTTGCCCATGGTACCAACATACAGCTGTGCATCCATCACCACAGTTTTTCGTTTCAATTTTTATAACATTTTTATTTTCATGACTCCAGAAAAGACATAAAGACACACTAAAAAGGAAACTCAATCCTCCCATACCCCTAGCCACCCCCCTCATTATTAATTCATTGTATTGGTATAGTACATTTGTAACTGTTGAAAGAATACTACTAACTGTAGTATATAGTTTGTTATAGGTATATATTTTTTCCTACATGCCCCTCTATTATTAACTTCTAGTTATAGTGTCATACATTTGTTCTAGTTCATGAGAGAGATTTATATTTGTACAATTAATCATGGACATTGTCCACCATAAGATTTACTGTTTTATACATTTCCATCTTTTAACCTCCAACTTTCCTTCTGATGACATACAAGACTCCGAGCTTCCACTTTCCACCACCTTCACACACCTTCAGCACTGTTATTTATTCTCACAATGTGCTACCATCACCTCTGTCCATTTCCAAACATTTAAGTTCACCATAGTTGAACATTCTGCTCATAATAAGCAACTGTTCCCCATTCTTTAGCCTCATTTTATATCCTGATAACTTACATTTCATGTCTATGGGTTTTCACATTATGATTAGCTCATATCAGTGAGACCCTGCAATATTTGTCCTTATGTGTCTGTCTTATTTCCCTCAAGGTTTCTTCATCAACCCATTTTTTTTAAGATGGTTTTGTTCACACACTATACATTCTGTCCTAAGTAAGCAATTGATGATTCCCTGTATAATCATGAATTTATGTATTCACCACCATCGCCACTATCTGTATAAGGATATCTCCATTTCTTCCACAAAGGAGGAGGAAGAGTCAAAGAAGGTAGAGAGACAGGAGAAAAAGAAGAAAGAGAGGGAAAAAAAAGAAAAAAAATGACAGCTAGGAAGCAACAAAAGGAAAGATAGCATTATAGACAACACCACCAATGCCAAGAGTCCCATACCCTTCCCCTATCCTCACCCCCCATATGCATTTAGTTTTGGTATATTGCCTATGTTATATTAAAGGAAGCATAATACAATGTTTCTGTTAACTGTAATCTCTAGTTTGCATTGATTGTATTTTCCCCCCAATCCCACCCCATTTTTAACACCTTGCAATGTTGACATTCATTTGTTCTACCTCATGTAAAAACATATTTGCACCTTTTATCACAATCGTTGAGCACCCTAGGTTTCACTAAGTTATACAGTCCCAGTCTTTATCTTTCCTCTTTCCTGCTGGTGTCCCACATGGTCCTAACCTTCCTCTTTCAACCATACTCACAGTCGTCTTTGTTCAGTGTACTTACTTGGCTGTGCTAGAATCTCCCAAAATTGTGTTCCAAACCTCTTACTCCTGTCTTTTTCTCTCTGTCTGTAGTGCTCTCTTTAGTGCTTCCTGTAAAGCAGATATCTTGTTCACAAACTCTGTCATTGTCTGTTTGTCAGAGAATATTTTAAGCTCTCCCTCATATTTGAAGGACAGTTTTGTCAGATATAGGATTCTTAGTTGGTGGTTTTTCTCTTTAAGTATCTTAAATATATCACCCCACTTCCTTCTTGCCTCCATGGTTTCTATTGAGAAATCCGCACAGAGACTTATCAAGCTTCCTTTGTATGCGATGGATTGCTTTTCTCTTGCTGCTTTCAGGATTCTCTTTTTATCTTTGATGTTTGATAATCTGATTATTAAGTGTCTTGGCATAGGCCTATCCAGATCTATTCTGTTTGGAGTATGCTACGCTTCTTGGATCCGTAATTTTATGTCTTTCAGAAGAGATGGGAAATTTTCATTGATTATTTCCTCTATTATTGCTTCTGCCCCTTTTCCCTTCTCTTCTCCTTCTGGGACACCAGTGACATGTACATTCTTGCATTTCATTTTGTCCTCAAGTTCCTGGATACGTTGCTTATATTTTTCCATTCTTTTCTCTATCTGTTCTTTTGTGTGTAGGCTTTCAGTTGCCTTGTTCTCTAGTTCCTGAGTGTATTCCTCTGCCTCTTGAGATCTGCTGTTATATGTCGCCATTGTGTCCTTCATCTCGTGTGTTGTGCCTTTCATTTCCATAAATTCTGTCAGTTTTTTTTTTAACTTTCAATTTCTACCTTATGTACACCCAGTGTTTTCATTATATGCTTCATCTCTTTTGCCGTATCTTCCCTAAACTTTCTGAATTGATCCAGCACTAGTTGTTTAAATTCCTGTATATCAGTTGAAGTGTAAGTTTGTTCCTTTGACTGGGTCATAACTTTGCCCCTCCTAGTGTAGGTTGTAGTTTTCTGTTATCTAGGCATCTAGCCTCCTTTGTTCCTCAATCAGGTTTTCCCAGACCAGAACGGGCTCAGGTCTTGGAAGGATGCAATAGTTTCAGGTCTCCCTGAGGGTGTCTTAGAAGATTGATGCCACTGTGCTTTCCTGCCCAGCAGGTGGCACCTGTCAGCCTGTCACTCCAGACTGGTGTAAGGAGGTGTGGCCCATGGCTGTTTACTCCCAGGCTCTGGAGTCTGCTTCTGAATGGAAGGTGGGTAGTAGAACTTGGCACCACCTCTTTCCTCTTAGGAAAAATATACACCCTGGGGAGAGGTCATTAGCATTTGAATAGACTCTGACTCTGCTATCTCCACCCTTGTCTGGGTCAGAATGCTGGGAATTGACAATGGCTGAGGCTTTCTCCACTGAGCTGAAAAAGGGACAGAAAGACCCCCTTCAGGGTCAGTCTGAAGCCCCCCTCCATTTGACCCATCCGCCAGAGACAGCACCTGGTACTCTGGGCTCCCCCTCCCTCCCAGAGAGGTCCTCCAGCTCTCCAAGGTCAGTCTCAAACGCCTCTTTCTGCTTGTTCGGGATTTAATTAGCTTGCATTGAGTGTGTGCTAATTAAAACTCCAGTAGGAGCTCAGCTGAGCTATATTCACTTGCTCAGAGAGTGCTGCTCTCTAGTGCCATGAGGCTTTGCAGTTCAGGCCATGCGGGGAGGGAGCTCTGAGATCAGGTTGCAGTTTTTAGTTACAGAATTTATTCTGTGATCTCAGGCATACCTCCCAATTTAGGTTGGTGTATGATGAGTGGACAGTCACATTTGTCCCCCTGAAGTTATTCCAGATTATTGTCTGGTTGTTCCTGGCTGTTTATTAATTATTCCAGGGGGACTAACTAACTTCTACTCCTCTCTGTGCTGCCCTCCCATAGTGTCTTTTTGTCATTCTGAATTTTCTCAGTGGACACAGAAAATTAGCAGCCACTACTTTGTGTGGTTGTGGACTGAGCTTGGGGGAAAGAGAACTCTATGAAACTTTTGATTTTAAAAAATGTTTCTGAAAAATAAGGGTTGTTAAAGAACATAGCAAATAATGCCAAAAAGATGTAATCAGCCAAATCCAGAATGTGGGAAATTCTACTACACAAATGATCCTGTTTATTCAACAAATAAATATCAAGAGAAAAAAAAAAGAACAAGTAAACTGTAACAGGTTTCAAGAGACAAATCAAACCAAATGCAATATATGGACCTTGATTGGATCCTTATTCAAACAAACAAACAAAAAGATCATTGTTGAGGCAACTGAAGAAATTCAAACAAAAGCTGGGTACTTGATTATATTATGGAATTATTATTAATTATGTATTTGGGATAATGGTTTTGGTGTTTTGATTATATCAAAAAATTGGGAGCAGGGCAAGGAACTGAAACAAACTTGGCAAATGTAGGCAAGTACACAGGGTACATAGGAGTCAATTATGTTCTTCTTTCCACTTCTAGGGTTTGCTTCAAAACTTCCATAAAAAAAAAATTTTTTTAAGCAGAAAAATGTGATCTTTATACTTCAAAAAATTGAGAATCACTGTCATAGAAATCAACTGATTTACATTAGGTGACAGAAGCTAAAAATATATCCCCAATATAACAATTCAATGTGGTTTCATATAAAATAAAATAAAACTAAAATATGGTATCATAAAACCCAGTTTCTGGCATGAACCATACCACTTACTTTAAACTCCCTGGACCTCAGATAATTCCTTCTCTGTGAAGACATGATTATGATTTCTGCCTGCCTCTTTAAATTAAATAGATATTAAGTAAACCTATAGCATTAAATAAGACAAATCACATTAAAACTAAAATATGAAATGCTATATGAATGCAAGAACTAGTCATTTTCATCATCATTATCAACATCATCATCATCAACATCATCATCATCATCATCATTCGTATATATTTAATTATAGGAGAGTGAAGATAAATAATTCCTGGCTCTTTCCTATGGGAGGCAAGCCTGGGCCAGGGGCTTGGATGCTTGATTAAATAGATCAGAACAGGGTTGAGACACCTAGGTACAGCTGGGACAATGGGGCCTCCTGGGCCAGGGCTGCTGTTCATACATTCATTCAACAGATACACATTAGGCACCTGCTACTATGTGCAAGGCACTGTGCTGGACACAAAGGATATAAAGGAGCTGAAAGTTGAGTACAAGGGACAGACTTCTAAGAAGATAATTACAGCACAACATGGCATTATTTGAACATGGGACAGAGAGACCCAACCCACCCTTGGAGTGGGAAGGGAAATATTAGGTAAGGCTTCTTGGAGCTGTGCTGGTCAGATGGAAAGAGGGAGAAAGAGCTTTTCTAGAGAAGGGCAGACAGCGTAACTGAAGAAATGGAAGATGTGCCTCAAGAACATATCAGACATGGTGAGTCTTTTGCTTTGTTTTGCTTTTTTTTTCCCCCCAGAGGTGAGCGGCCCTGAAGTTGAGGGTACCTGTTAAAGGTGAGATTGAGCAGGGGTCAGTAGTCAGAAGCCAGAGAAGAGCCCAGACCAGACATGGGGACTGGAATCCTAAAGCCAGAGGATCAACAGAGCAGGGTGATGAGACTACTAGGGGATGGAGGTGGCAGGGAGGCAGCAGCTGAGTTTTGCCCTGCATTCTGCCTCAGTTCTACTTAAAGAGCCTCCAGGGTGGTACACAGCATTTCAAACTGAGGAAGCAGAGGCTACGGCTCAGGTGTGAACCACTGAGCTGAGGCTGGTATAAACAAGTGCAAACTTCAAACAGAGATGTCACAGAGGAGTGTGTGCTGCTGAGTGCACATTAATTAGGGTCTCCCAGGGTTATCAAAATTAAGCACCACTTCCAGCTCAGCTAAGAAAAATGGTAATTAAAAATATATACATAATAAAGTTCAGATGCATCTTCACTGCCTCTTCAAGTCAAAAACCCATCTGTTTCTTGAGTTGGGGGTGGTGAACGAAGACACCCATCTTGACTATGCAGCTGCAAAGCAAACAGCCTCCTTTAACATTTGGGTCTAGCAGATGAATGCACAGACTTCCTAGACACTACCAGACTTCACCTCCCAGCACAGGGTTAGGGTTAGGGTTAGGGGTTAGGGGTTAGGGGTTAGGGTTAGGGTTCCTTCCTCCTTCCTTATCCAAGGGTGAACATCAGTGTTGCTGATGAACATGCCGGTCTCCCCCAGAATAATGTTAAGATACAGCCTGCTGTGACTGAAGCTTTTTCTCTTCTCTGTTTATGAACTGGGGTCAGTCTAGCCCATGGAATGCTGAGGATTGAAGAAACACTATAAAGCATAGGTTTCTCAAACCAGAATCCTAGGACTTCAGGGTGCCAGGCTATTCCTGGACATATTCTCAAAATTCCCCAGTTTCTCTACATGATTTTTAAAATTTCTTTGTCTATTTTTATTATACCCTTAAGAAATAATGAAATCATATGCTTGTATCTTATAATTAAGCTGCATTTTGGGATCTCCATGTTCATGCTTGCCTTTGTGCCAATTAAGGGTCAAATTTCGTCAAGCCACTCTGTGAACAAAAGTTTCCTAGCCATTTAAATAAAAAAATTGTTGGAAGAACAGAGTCATCATATGTACTATTTCACAATAGTGTGTTTAATCTGCATTTATTATCCCTGCATTGAATAAATCTGCAATAGTAATCTTTTTTCGAGTAAATAAGATACCTTTAAGTAGTTTTTAAGTAACAGCTCATTAAAACTGGCTTTGGGATTGGCACACTGACGGTTTTGATAAAGACTGAAATCTGATTGTCATGAACTAGCAAACAAAGCCTCAAATTTACCAATATCAGTTGTACTGACATATTTGTGTATATACTTGTTATTTTTATTATTGAAGTTGAAATAAAGAAAGAAATTAAATATAAAAGTGGATCTGAGACTATATGTTCCTACTCCTAAGCCAACAATTTGGATTTGAGAAGCCCCCATCACCTGTCAGTGTTGAGGGATAATGGTTCTATGTGCAGGCTTTGGATTTAGTCTACGTGGGGCAAATCCCCCTTGCCTATTTCCCAGCTGTGTGACTTCTCTACCTCAGTCCCTTCACCTGTAAAATGGGAATGATGATAATAGTCATACCTGAAGAGGGCTGTTTTATGAACTAAATGAGTAAATAAATGTAAAGTTCTTAGAATTGTGTCTGTAACACAGAAAGAGGTGAAAAAAAAAAAAAATCAGTGATGCAAATTGTTTGGTTTTCGTGAGCTCTGAGCAACCTCTTCAAACCAAGGGTGGCACTTAACAGTCACTCATGACTGCCCTTTGTCTCCCTCGCTGCCTTCAGAGCTGTGTGCTGGAGAGAGGGGCCTCCACTCAGGAAGCATCCTACCTAAACTTCAGGAGTGATTTCCAACTATGTTCCTTGGAACCTAGGGTTCCTCAAGTCCCATGACATGCTTTCAGGCTCTACAAATATAAATTTTAAAACTGTCGTTAATAATCAACAAAATCTTAAATATGCTCTGTACTAAATTTTTGCATATTGAAGACAACCAGTGGGTTAATTTAATACTGCCTCATTCACTTGCTTTTGTGCAGACTTTGGAGAAAAGCTTCTGCCAAATCTGTGACTATATCTGAAAGTCTTATAAATGAGTCATTGATTATGAAGTTTATGACTCTGCACTGATCTTTCTAAAATTCAAACATGCACAAGTAAAAGTTAAAATGTCTTCACAACCCAATGCTTAATGAGATCCCAGGTAAGGTCGGTTTGTTCATTCATTCATTTATTCAACAAAGATTTATTTTATGCTTTCTAGGTGGCAGGCTCTTGTCTAGATACTTGTGTATAGCTATGACCAAGGTTCAGGCACATCTATCCAGCTATACTTATTAAAATTAATATGTACTAATCTATAATTAACATTCAATAACAAGTAAAATCATCTTGTTAAATATGGGAGCAGGAACTATAAGGTCTTCCAGCTATAAACATGTTACTGTCATAAAATTGATAGGTTTAACATTTATTGTAAGTGTGGGGTGTTTATTGACTGAATTTTGCATTTGTTATAAGGAAGTGAGCTAGTTGTTAGATATTGTTGGTTACTCAACTTTTAAACAAAAATGTCTACTAATCCTTTAGATCAGTTTGATCAAAAAGAATCTTGAGATTGCAAGGTAAACTTATCTGTCTGAATCAGCATTTTCTTGATATTGTATACCCCAAACAGGTTACAGAAATAAATTATATATTAAAACTTGTATAAACTGCAAATGTCAGCCACAATAGTGATTTCAAATTTTTTTGTTTATCAAATAAACTCATTATTCTCTTTGACCTTGTAATAATTAGGAAAGGTCATTACTATGAATTTATTAAATAAACTTATATTTACAAAATGCTGCTTTTATGTGCTTTTTGTTCTTGGGATAACAAGTAAAATTTTGCCTGGAAAAAACAATTATGCTCCTGACATTTTTAAATCATTGTTCTAGAGATGTCTGAGAACTGAGATAGATAGGGAAAAGTTTTGATGAGTTCCACCCTTAGGAATTAAATATAGGAGCAGGAACTATAAGGTCTCCTAGCTATAAACAGAGGGAACAGTCAGAAATAGGAGAATTTCCTAGAAAATAATGTAAAGTTTGAGAATGTTTTAAATTCTCACAAGCTTGTTGTTTTTTAAATAGCTCCAATCCTTTTTCTTGCCCTCTCTTATCTTGGGTATTGGCAGTAGAACTATTTAAGCAAAAAAAAAAAAAAAAAGTCTGTAGGTGTATCCTAAGGGACAGCAAAGAAGAGAGCAGCTAGGCAGACTATATCCCACCCTCTTCTAGAAATACAGTCAATACTGAGAGTTCTGATCTGGACAGATTAGTCACACCACAAGACTGCTTCTCCACAGCCTCAGCTGCACTCTTGGTGTGGGTGTCAAACTTTTTATCTCTAATGAGCTCTCTCTTTCTCCTTACTCATAGCAATTATTCCAAACACTCAATATACTCTAAGTTCTCGACTCTACCCAGCTCTCCTCAAAGAACACATAAGGCTCGGAGTTATAGTTAGAGAGGCAATATGTGTATTAGTTAATAACATGTGCTTCTCAGCTAGACTGCCTGGGTTTGAATCTTTTAAATCTCAGCTCTGCCACTTATTAACTGAGTAACCTTAGAGGAGTTAATAACCTCTCTTATGCCTTGGTTTTCTCATCTATAAAAAAGGATAATAATGGCAACTTTCTTATAAGGCAGGTTAATATGTAAAATTCTTAGGAAAATGCTCATACTGAGTGCTCAGTAAGTGTTAATTTACTGAACACATAAGATTACCTCTCTCTTCTTTCACAATCTCATTGAAATGGAAAAAGAAATGTAAAAACAAATCCATATCCACCCTGGAAAGTCAAAGGAGGTGCCATTAATAGTCTGCAACTACGAGAATTTTCTGAAAGGCAAGAGGGAAAAGATGACAACAAAGCCCCCCAAATTAAGAAAACCACAAACCCAACAGGTAAAAGGAGAGATAAAAGAAAAAAGTGAATTTTCCATTGGTACCCCAAAGAAACCTAAAATAAAGGTATCAAGGGATAAAATTAAGGTGATTAATCACAGAATGATGGACAGCTGTTGTAATTCCCTACTTTCAGAACAACTGATTTCAGTGTTTACCTCAGAATAAATTTCAAATACTGCTCTCTGAAGTGGGTAGCCCTATTCTCTAAATCAGTGGTTCTCAAGCTTGGCCTCACACTGGAATCATCTGAGGAGACTTTGAAACTAGAGAGGCCTTACTTGAACTCCCAGAGAATCTGATCTAATTTCTGTAGGGTGCAGCCTGGATATTGGGATTTTTAAAGGTCTCCCCCACCCCAGGTGATTCTAATGTGCAACCAAGAATTGAAAATCACAGTGCTAGCTCTCAGTAAGCCCCACTCAAAAAACTAACAGTAACAATGTATCTACTAGGTTGAAATAGATGAAATTGTTCAATATTCAACCATTATTGGAATTTCATATGATTTGTTGATTATTGGAAAGTGGAGGAGAGGGGAACTTTATTAGCTAGTGGAAGAAAGTTTAGCAACACTGTCACTTGCAGCAATGAGGCAAGTAAAAAATGTGCCAATGTACAGTAAAAGATCAAGTTTGCCCAAGGAAGGATTTGGCCTTTGCCCTTGGATCCTGGAAGGTAAACTCCAAACCCTTGAAATGTCCTGTCTGATAAGTGAGTCTTGATTCAGCTGGGGGCTTTGGGCCATACCAGATAGTGTATGCTAACAATGTGGTTTCTGGTGGGTGTTTTGACCATACAATATCACCTCAATATCTGGAGAGGCTGGAGACTAACATCAACCATATCTACATGACTGAGTCCCAGTAAAAACTCTGGACAACATGGCTCAGGGGAGTTTCTGTTATTGGCAATACTCCATGGGTATCACGCTTAATTGCTGGGAGGAGGTAGTGCTACTCACAACTCCACTGGAAGAATTAAAATGGAAGCTTATGCTTGGAACTTTCCTGGACTCTGCCTTGTGCTGATTTTAATCTGTAGCCTTTCACAGTAACAACCCATAACAGCTTTCAGTGAGTTCTATGAATATTTCTAGTGAACTTTCAAACCAGAGGTGTCCTTGGGGACCCACAAAGTGGCAATAGGTGTCAGAAGTGAGGGTGATCTTGGGGGCTTCTGAACTTTGCACCAATGAACTGAATGACCTAACTGGGGAGATTTACAGGCCAAGTGTTTATAGCATTCACAGTAAAATGTAAGAGGAGAGAGATATACTAAAAGAAGAACTGTTAAAAATGAAGAGCTGGGAATTAATGGCTTTGAAAATTCTCACTCTCTCTAGACAGCAAAGGGTATTAAAATTAAGAAATGGCTTATGAGCAAAGATCAAATGCAGGGCACTGCAAGGAAAACATTATCTGAAGATGAAGCCAAGGGTATGGCTGTAAAATCTTTTGTAAAACCTCAGAAAGATCAAAGATGGTGCTTCATCACACCATTCAGGCAGACAAAAGTCCCCTCTAAATATTTCAAAGGTGTGTCTAACAGATACTCTGAAACAAATAATAGGGATTCTAAGAAGCTTAAAAGTGTTGTTTCTTAGCAAGTGTAAGTAAAGAAGGTCTTATCATAAAAGATTTGTGACTGTAGCTTTTGTCTAATGGAATTGATCTCAATAAGATTCACAGGGGGCCACAAAGTTTTTGAAAGAATTATATCAGCAGAAACAGTGCCAGCTGAGACTGAAAGGGCAGAGACAGTACAGAATAATAAAAGGTCTTTGGACCCTCAAGTTCTACTGGTAGCAAAAAAGACTAAGAAAACCACTCAGCTGCAAACACATGCTCTCTTTCATGAAAAACAGATGGCTCATATAGTGGAACCAAGATCCCAGAGAGAAGAGCTGAAAATCATGGAGAATGGGTCACCAGAAGGAGTAGAACTGAGCCCTAAATAGGGAATTTCAAACATTTGCTTGGCTGGACTTCAGGATTGCTATAGACTAATGAATTCTTTCTGCCTGCCATGTTCTCCCCTTTCAAACATGAATTTCTAGTCTGTCTCATTGTTTTATTTCTGTGTATATTGAAGGTGTGCTGGAAATAACTTCTATCTTTAGTGCTCAAGACCCCAGAACCAGAACTGTACTCAAACAGCTATACTTAAGGAGCCACACCTGTGGACTCTCATCAAGAACTGGTGCTGATTTAAAATAATGAGATTCTGGACTTTGGTTGCTGTAATGAAATTAGCTTTTGGAGGGCTTTTGTAGAGGGTGAATGTATTTTGCATGTGAAAGGAATGTAAATAATTTGTGGCCAATGGGTGGACCATGGTGGTTTTAAAATATGTCCACCAATTATTTGATGCTCTTCCCTTCAAAAGGAGTATCTTCTCCCCTTCATTGTTGGCTGGACTTAATAACACACATAATGAACACAATATAGTAGAAGTTACAGGCTACAACTTTAGAGCAGGGCATAAAAAGCATTGCCATTTTCCTCCTTATTCACTCCCTCTTGAATTGTTCACTCTGAAAGGACATTTAAACAGCTTATGGAAAAGCTCATGTGTCAAGGCAATAGATGTCCTACCAACAAGTCATGAAAAGTTGAGTCCTTCTGCTAATTTGAGCCATCTTGTAAGCAGATCCCTCAGCCCCCATCAAACTTTCAGATGACTGCAGCTCCTGCTGACATCCTGACTGAAACTGCACGAGACTCTGAGCCAGAATCATCCCAATTCCTGAGCAACAGATATTTTGAGATAATAAAATTTTGTTGTTTTAAGACATGTGGTAATAGATAACTAATACAAGGAGCTACCAATACAGATCCTACAGATGGTAGTACAAGTTCCATGAGGAAATATTATGAACTACCCACCAACAATATGAATTATTAGATGAAATCATCAAATTCCTTTTAAAATACAGCTTACTAAAGCTGATGCAAGAAGAAATGGAAAATCTGAATAGCTTTAAATCTATTAAAGAAATCGAATTCATAATCAAAAATCTTGCTTCAAGAAAAATCCAAGTCTATTTTGCTTTACTGATAAGTCTACCAAAAATTTAGGGAAGGAACAGTCATAATTTTACACAAACCATTTCAAAAAATAGGAGAAAGGGAACATTTCCAAACCTGTTATATTAAGCCAGCATAACTCAAAATCTGACAATGAAATTAGAAGAAAATTATAGACCAATATCACAATGAAAACAGATGTAAAAATCCTTAACGAAGATTAGCAAATCATATCCAGCAATATATAAAAAGCAACAATGAATCATGACCAAGTGACATTATCCTAGGAGTGTAATTTAAGTTTAGCATTTTAAAAACAACCAGTGTAATTCAGCATATTAAAAGAATAAAAGAGAAAAACAATATGATCAAATCAACAAAGGTGGGAAAATCATTTGACTTCATTCAACAACCACACATTTAAAAAACTTTCCACAAATGAGAAATGGAAGGGAACTTCCTCAATCTGAAAAAGGGAAACTTTGAAAAACTTACAGTGAGTGCCATACTTAATGTTAATGTTAGAAAAAGGTAAGAATGTTCATTCTCACTACTTATATTCAACATTTGACTGGAGATCCTGGGCAGTGTAAAAAAGAGAAGTAAAGGGCATACAAATATGAAAAGAAGAAATGAAATAGTATTTGTTTATAGACAACCTGATCATTTATGTAAAAGAATCTTGAGAAATCTATTTAAAAATGACTAGAACCAATCAGTGAATTTATCACCATAATAGGATGCAAAGTCAATACGCAAACTTCAATTGTGTAAATACTGGCAGCAAAAACTTGAAAACTAAATTTTAAAGCAATTATATATTTTACATCAAAAACATCAGATACTCAAGAATAAATTTAACAAAAGGCATGTAAGACTTTAACATTGACAACTGCAAAATATTTCCGAGAGTAAAGAAAATATTAATAGATATACAATATTCATGAACTAGAAGACTTGATGTCATTAAGATATCACATCCCTCCAATTTGACCTATATATTAAATAAAATCTCAATCAAAATTTCATCAGGCTTTTTTTTTTTGGTAGAATTTTAAAAGTTGATTCTAAAATGAATGTGGAAGTACAAAGGTCCCAGCATAACAAAAACAATCATGGAAAAGAAAAACAAAGTTGGATGACTCACACTATCTGATTTCAAGAGCTACTATAAGCTACAGTAACCAGGAGAGTTTAGTATTGATGAGAAAAAAGAGAAATTGATCAATGAAACAAAATAGAACAGAAATAAGCCCAAATATTTATCAATAAAAGTGCCAGGAATTCAAAAGAAAATCTTTCCAACAACTGATTCTGAAACAACTGGATAACATAAGGAAAAAAATAAACCTCAACCCCTAATTCAAAACAAAAACAAAAGTAATACTATAGATTTGAATGCAAATGCTTAAACTATAAAACTTCTAAAAGAAAACATATCTTTGCAAACTTGAGATAGGAAAATACATCTTAGAAGGTACACAAAAAGCATTAAACAAAAAAGAAAAAAGTTAATAAATTATTGTTCATCAAATTTTAAATACTTTATTCACTAAAAGACACCTTTAAGAAAATGAAAAGGCAGACTGAGATAGTTTCAATGCATATATCTGATAAAAGACTTGTAACTAATATATGTAAAGAACGCCTACAACTCAATAATAAAATCTTTTCAATTTTAAAAATGGGTAAAATATTTGAACAGTCCTGTAAAAAAATTTGTATAAATGGTCAATAATGAAGATGCGTTCAACATCATTAGTCACCAGCAAAATAAAAATTAAAACCACAAGACACCGTTTCACAGCATCTAAGAAAACATATGAATATATCTTTGCAAACTTGAAGTAGAAAAGCATCTCTTAAAGCATACACAAAAGCACTAAAAACTCATTTTACTTATATGAAGTTTAAGAACAGGCAAAATTATTCTATGACCAAAGAAATCAGACAGTGGTTTCCAGTGGAGATTGGAATTGACTTGAAGATGACAAAGTTCTGTATCTTACGTGACTGTAGGAATTTATCAAAACCCATCTAAATTTTATCTTAAAGATCTTTTCATTTCTCTGTGCTGAAATTTTACCTAAGCTAATAAATCACAGAAAGGAGTAGAAAATTGAATATGATATGCCAAGCTAAGGCCAAAAGTCAGACAAAAAACCCAATTCAAATTAAAATAACAAATAAGGGAGAAAGAAGCTCAAAAGAAAGCAAAACAAATGTTTAGAAGGAGAAAGATGGGTTCACTGTGTAATGTAGTTCCATGGACTTATAAGAATTTTATTGTTATAAATCTAACATTTCCCCTTTTAATCATATTCAGAAATATATGTCAGTGCAGTTAATTACGTTGACAGTGTTGTGCTACCATCACCACCATCCGTTACCAAAACATTTCCTTCTTTCCAAGTAGGAATCCCATATATTTTAAGCCTTAACTTCCAATTCCCAATCCCCACTCCATCTCCTGGTAACCTCTATCATAGATTCTGACTCTATGAGTTTGCTTATTCTAATAATTTCAAATCAGTTAGATCATATATTTGTCCTCTTGTGTCTGGCTTATTTCATTCAACATTAAGTCTTCAAGGTTCATCTGTGCTGTCACATGTATCAAGACTTGAATCCTTTTTAAAACTGAATAATATTTCATTGTATGTAATAGTATAATTATAAAAATGTGCTATCATCAATTGTAACAACTGTTCCACAGCAATGCAAAGTGTTTATGGTGGGGTGGTTTAGAGGAATACTGTATTTTATACATGATTGTTCTGTAAACCCACAACTTCTATAATAAAGAAAAAAAGTAGAAGGATAAAATTAATAAAGATAATTGAAAATAATGAATTATTTAAAATAGAATGAATAAAATAGAGTCTGTTTCCTTTAAAAAGACAACTTTTGGCATATGATCAAGACAAAAAAGAAAACAAATGAAGATGAGCATATATAACTGCAGTTATGTAGGAAATTTTGAAGATTATACAAATGTATTTTGTACAACTTTTACCACTACAATTGAAAATCTATATTAAAAAGGATCATTTGCTAGGAAAACGTAAAGCACTGAAATTGTTTTTAAAAGAATACAAACCTAGAATAGATTAATAGCCATAGAAGAAACAGAAGATAATGGGGGGGGACCTAGCCTCCCCAAAAGGCATTAGAATCAGATGGTTTTAAAGGTGAATTCCAGAAAATCTTCAAAAGTAGATAATTTCTTCATTATTTTAACTTTTCCAGGGCTTTAAAAAGATGTAATACTTTGCAATCCATTTCATAAAGCAAGTATAATTATGACATTAAAAGTGAACAAAAGAGGGGAAGCTTTACTCTATAGAACAATATTACATTTTTTAGTCCATGGTTTAACTTAGGGTTCACTATTTGTGTAGCACCAATATCACTTTTGATAGGATTTTAAGGAAATAAAGTATTAGAACATTTAATTCACCATATTCATACACTGTGCTCACCATGATCATGTTGTATTTATTCTAAAAACTCAAGGATGGCTCAATGTAGTAATGCAAATCATTACATTAATAGATTAAAAAAGAAACCCTTCATACCAGCTCAGCTGATAAAATGTATTAATAAAATTCCACATTCATTTTTAAAAAACAACTCTTAAAAAGTGGAAATGTGAGTAAACTTCTTTAACTAGTATCTGAAGAGTATCTACCAGAAATCTTCAACAAACATTATACTTAATGGTGAAACATCTGAGTTTTTCTCAATAAAGTCAAGAAAAAATAAGATACTCATTAATGGTACTCCTTTTCAATATAATTATTTGCATCCTTGCCAAAGGAAGAAGACAAGAAAAAGAAAAAATAGCATAAATGCTGGCTAAAAGAAAACTAAATTTTAATTATCTGTGGAAATATGATTACTTATCAAGAAAATCCAACGGAGTTAACTGAAAAACTTTTAGAGCTAGCAAAAGATCATAATTAAATTGCCCTGATAAAACTTATATGCCAAAATTAATGGACTATTATTCAGAACCCCTTTATTTCTAGTCCCCACCACATCTATAAATGTCTTAAAACTTCCTCACCACACCTTCATCTTTCTTCCTAAATCCCCTACATCTTAAAAGCTCTGCCACTATTTACTCAATTGCCTCAGACAGAAACCTTGAAATCTCCTTCATTTACCTCTTCCAGCTTATTAGTCACCAAGTTCTGATTATTTGACTTAATAAGCATCTTTCCTAACCATCTCTTCCCCTCAAACCTAATACTACCCTATTGCAAGCCCTCATTGTCTCTCACGTGGTTTCATGACAGTTCTTACCTATCTCTCTGTGATGGTTAGGTTCAAGTGTCAACTTGGCCAGGTGATAGTACCCAGCTGTCTGGTCAAGCAAGCATAATCATTATGTGAGGCCTAATCATTGATATGATATAATCATATGATAGCTGGCCTAATCATTGCTGTGAGGACATTTGTGGCTGGTTAATAAACCAACAGGCTGGTTTCTTAAATCATCAGTCAATTGGCTTAAGCTGTGATTGATGACTCAACGAAGGGTGTGTCTTCCACAATGAGAGAATGCAGTTGGCTGGATTTAATCCAATCAATCAGTTGAAGGCTTTTAAGCAAGACAAATAAAGGACCTTCACTTCTTCTTCGGCTGACCAGTGAAGCATTTCCAGAGCAGTTCGTCAAAGTTGCCAATTCGTTTCCTGAGGAGTTCATCAAACACGTTCGTTGAAGATCCCAGTTCATTTCCTGAGGAGTTCGTTGAAGTTGCCAGTTCATTTCCTGAGGAGTTCATCAAACATCTTCATTGGAGTTGCCAGTTTGCTGACTGCCCTACAGAATTTGGACTCGTCCACACCCACAGTTGCATGAGTCACTTTTATAAATCTTATATTCATAGGTATCTCTCATTGATTCTGTTTCCCTAGAGAACCCTAACTAATACACTCTCTTACTCTGGTATCCCATCTTCAGTTTCCACACAAAATCTCCCAAAGGGAAATTAACATTTTCTTCTTCTCCTGCAGACTGGTGATTGGTTTGCATAATTAAGTAACACTAGATTCACAGACTCACCATAAATCAAAACTGGCACCTGACAACCATGCATCCTTTCAGTACAGTGTAAGGGAGAGAAACAAGGGCGCTTGAAGCACTACTGGCTGCTCAAGAAGACTGAAACATTTCTGCTAGGGCAGAAGATGCAGAGGGGAAACCTTCTATGTCTGATATCTGCTCATACTTTTTATCCCTTGTGTAGACAAGCAAATGTAGACATTTGCTTGTGTAGACACAGCCATTGCTGCTAAATCCTTATTCCTTATTTACACATTGTGACTCAATGACTCTCTATTCAGTATACCCTTGGCACCCAGGGAGCTAACATTATCACCGTCACCATCCTCTAGCAGCCCCAGAAATTCTTCTCATGTGGAGCTGTGTAATTTTGCACGGGGACAAATCTCAACATCATATGCTATGTGGCTACAGAAGATGAGTGAGTCATTTAGCAGCAAGACAGCCAATCACCCTGGCGCTTGTTGATTCCCTCCCTCAGGAATGAAAACTGAGGGCCAAACCCCAGGGTTTAGGGAAAGTGACTTAAAACAAAGGAAGGCCTGGATACTTGACATTCTGGGAGCAAAAGTAAGGGGAAAACTGAGGCAGTGGCACTGCCCTTCCCAGTGAACCTCAGCAAGGGGAAAACTCCAGTAGTCAGACAGACTGGTTGTGACAGTTGAGTTCTTAGGACCCTTGACAAAAGAGAGAGAGTAGAACAAGCTGATCTGGGCCTGAGATGGAAAGAGCTGGGACAAGGCAAGGCCCATATGCAGCTTACGATAAGGATCTAATCAGCTCTGGAATGGACCAACCCAAAGAAAGAAGCTAATATTTCCTCCCCATCAGCATGAAGTTTCATATCCTTTTATTGCCCTAAGCAGAAATGACTGAGAGCTGAAAGAAGCCTGTGTGTAAGAGACAAGTAGTAGTGAAAAATCCTCAGCTTCTTCCCCAGGAGGGGGAATCCCTCATAAAAGCAAGTCTTGTTTGGGCAGAGGTGTCAGACTCCTAGTACCCATTTATGTGCTCGTTTCTGCTCCATCTTTTACTCAGGGCTGCCTAGATAACTCTACCCCATGAATAATAAGCCCATCTCATCTCCTTAGGGGATTCTGCATCTTTTGGGGATACAGTATCCTGGAAATCAAATTAAATGCCCGTTCACACTGAGCTCATCTTGCTTGTCGCCAGGGGCTGGGTACAGCAGCTGGAGGAAATGCTGCAGAAGCTGAGCCTTGGAAGGAAATAGTTTAAGTGTCTAGCTCAGTTTCAACCCTTGGAAATCATTCATCTTGATGAGAAAATAGAATTGGCTGATATTTTACTTTGTTCATTTGAAGGCAAAAAAACATTTCTCTGCATCAGATAATGTGCTTTTGACCCCAGAGGACATTTGCTCTCCCCAAGGAAAAACGTCTCCCATAATGTGCACAGTCAAGGGTTGATGGTCTGAGCCAATAGCAGGGTCAGGGACACAGGGAACCCCAAACAGCAGTTAATTTTAATTTTAATTTTAATTGGTCTTGGCATCCCCTGGATGACTTCCCGTGCGTTAAATTCATCCTCCTAATTATTAGCTTAATTAACCTAATTATCAGTTGGGCAAATATTTAAGTTAGTTGGCATTCTTGAAGTCACTTGCAAGGCAAAAGGGCCCAAAACCTTGCAGATCCGGGGGGTGAGATAGCACTGACAGGCATTGGGAGGTGTCAGGCCCCCCTGCTCAGGGCATCAGGCCTGGTGTGAGCTGGTGAAACAGGGTTCTAGTTCAGCCTAGCCCCCCCAAACTCTGCAGTCATTCCTAAGGGATAGTTTCTCTCAAAGACGCTGACGGCACTTGGGATTCAGAGATGGGGGAAGGTGCACCCTGCCTTCTTAAACTTCATTAGACTCTCTCCCCTCCAACCTCATGCTTCAGCTCAGTAATACCTCCTTCTGACAGCCTTCTCAATGGGCTCTCTCATCATTATTCATGTGTCAAGAGCATCAAACACATTGACTTGGTGGGGAAGGGACTCAATAAATGTTTGATGAAGAAATGAATCAATTACCCTATACTTAGCACTTTTTACACTCTATGGTAATCACCTGTTTTTTTATTCATCACTCTCAGTATTGTGAGCCCCTCGAGGACAGGATACTTGGTGTATTCCTTTTTATCCCCCAGCTCTTAATAAGGCACTACACAAACAGGAGCAGAGACTTCCTATACACATCTTACAGGGACTGACATTTTTTAGAGACAGTTTTTAAATAAGCTACTTTTTGTATAGATGTTTATGGTTTATAAAATGTTTTCATATATCTTATCATAACTTATCCTCAGGGAGAAAAAAATTGACTGTGAGTTATATACTTTTATCAGCCTCATTATGCAGATAAGAAAATGAAGGCTCATGCAGATTGTGTGGCTTTCACGTGATCACACAGCTCATAGGTAAAGCAAGAACTCAAGCTGGGTTTCCTGACTCCAAGTTCACATTCACTCATTTTCTAATGAATAACCAAAGTTTGCTCCCATCTCTTACCCACAAGTCCTATCTCCCAGGGGAGATGGCTATGGACTAATGCCCATTCGGTGGTTAGCTCATTGAAGTTTAAGGGTCATGATAAAATGCTTGAAGAGGTGTTTGCCTTTCAAGATGATGCTCCTGAAAATTGATATCCAGAAGAAAATGACTCTCAAATGCAGGGATTTCAGACCCCAGGCTGGGTGAGGAGAAGGTAGTGAGTAACTTTGGTGACCACTGTGACACCTGAATTAGTCACTTATTGCTGCATGACAAATTACCCCCAAATTTAGCATCTTAAAACAACAGAAAACATTAATTATCTCACATAGTTTCTGACCATCAGAAATCCAGAACTTAGCTGAGTGATTCCATCTCAGGGTCCATCAAGAGGTTGCAATCAAGATATTGGCTGGAGCTACACTATTCTGAAGGCCTGTCTGGGGCTGCAGAATCCACTTGCAAGATGCTTTACTCACATGGGTGCTGGTTGTTAGAGGAGCTCCTGCTTCCTCTGCACTTGGGCCTCTCCGTGGGCTACTTGAGTGTCCTCAGGACATAATGGCTGGCTTTGCTTAGAGTGAGTGATCCAAGAGATAGCAAGGTGGAAGCCAACATATCTTTTCTGATCTAGCTTTGGAAGTCACCCACAGCCCCATTTCCATATTGTGCTATTGATTGCAAGGTCAACCTTATTCAATGTAGAAGGGAACCACACAAGGTGTGCAGGAGGTAAAGATCCTTGGAGACAATCTTGGACGTGGCTACCACAACACCGACAGGGTGCTCTGACCAGGATCTTTGCTCTGGCCCTAAATTTGTTTAATCAATGGCTCCACCAGGAAATAAAGTTTTGATTTTTAAGTGTGTAAAACAAATAGATCGGGGGGGCGGGGCAAGATGGCAGACTGGTGAGCTGTATGTTTTAGTTACTCCTCCAGGAAAGTAGATAGAAAGCCAGGAACTGCGTGGACTGGACACCACAGAGTAATCTGACTTTGGGCATACTTCATACAACACTCATGAAAACATGGAACTGCTGAGATCAGCGAAATCTGTAAGTTTTGCAGCCAGGGGACCCGCCCCCCTCCCTGCCAGGCTCAGTCCCGTGGGAGGAGGGGCTGTCAGCTCCGGGAAGGAGAAGGGAGAACTGCAGTGGCAGCCCTTATCGAAAACTCATTCTGCTGATCCAAACTCCAACCATAGATAGACAGAGACCAGACACCAGAGAATCTGAGAGCAACCAGCCCAGCAGAGAGGAGACAGGCATAGAAAAAAAACAACATGAAAACCTCCAAAATAAAAGCGGAGCATTTTTGGAGTTCTGGTGAACATAGAAGGGGGAAGGGCAGAGCTCAGGCCCGAGCTCAGGCCCTGAGGCACATATGCAAATCCCGAAGAAAAGCTGATCTCTCTGCCCCATGGACCTTTCCTTAATGGCCCTGGTTGCTTTGTCTCTTAGCATTTCAATAACCCATTAGATCTCTGAGGAGGGCCCTTTTTTTATTTATTTTTTTTTAATCCTTTTTTCTTTTTCTAAAACAATTACTCTAAGAAGCCCAATACAGAAAGCTTCAAAGACCTGCAATTTGGGCAGGTCAAGTCAAGAGCAGAACTAGGAGAGCTCTGAGACAAAATGCAATAATCCAGTGGCTGAGAAAATTCACTAAACACCACAACTTCCCAAGAAAAGGGGAGTGTCCGCTCACAGCCATCATCCTGGTGGACAGGAAACACTCCTGCCCATCGCCAGCCCCATAGCCCAGAACTGCCCCAGACAACCCAGTGTGACGGAAGTGCTTCAAATAACAGGCACACACCACAAAACTGGGCGTGGACATTAGCCTTCCCTGCAACCTCAGCTGATTGTCCCAGAGTTGGGAAGGTAGAGCAGTGTGAATTAACAAAGCCCCATTCAGCCATCATTTCAGCAGACTGGGAGCCTCCCTACACAGCCCAGCAGCCCAGAACTGCCCTGGGGGGACGGCACTCACCTGTGACATAGCACAGTCATCCCTCAACAGAGGACCAGGGGGTGCACGGCCAGGAAGAGGGGCCCATTTGCAAGTCTCAGGAGCCATACGCCAATACCAAGGACATGTGGATCAGTGGCAGAGACAAACTGTGGCAGGACTGAACTGAAGGATTAGACTATTGCAGCAGCCTTAAAACTCTAGGATCACCAGGGAGATTTGATTGTTAGAGCCACCCCCCATCCCTGACTGCCCAGAAACACGCCCCATATACAGGGCAGGCAACACCAACTACACATGCAAGCTTGGTACACCAATTGGACCCAACAAGTCTCACTCCCCCACTCACCACAAAGGCTAAGCAGGGGAGAGCTGGCTTGTGGAGAACAGGTGGCTCGTGGATGCCACCTGCTGGTTAGTTAGAGAAAGTGTACTCCACGAAGCTGTAGATCTGATAAATTAGAGATAAGGACTTCAATTGGTCTACAAATCCTAAAAGAACCCTATCAAGTTCAGCAAATGCCACGAGGCCAAAAACAACAGAAAATTATAAAGCATATGAAAAAACCAGACGATATGGATAACCCAAGCCCAAGCACCCAAATCAAAAGACCAGAAGAGACACAGCACCTAGAGCAGCTACTCAAAGAACTAAAGATGAACAATGAGACCATAGTACGGGAGACAAAGGAAATCAAGAAGACCCTAGAAGAGCATAAAGAAGACATTGCAAGACTAAATAAAAAAATGGATGATCTTATGGAAATTAAAGAAACTGTTGACCAAATTAAAAAGATTCTGGACACTCATAATAAAAGACTAGAGGAAGTTGAACAATGAATCAGTGACCTCGAAGATGACAGAATGGAAAATGAAAGCATAAAAGAAAGAATGGGGAAAAAAATTGAAAAAATCGAAATGGACCTCAGGGATATGATAGATAATATGAAACGTCTGAATATAAGACTCATTGGTGTCCCAGAAGGGGAAGAAAAGGGTAAAGGTCTAGGAAGAGTATTCAAAGAAATTGTTGGGGAAAACCCCAAATCTGCTAAACAACATAAATACACAAATCATAAATGCTCAGCGAACCCCAAATAGAATAAATCCAAATAAACCCACTCTGAGACATATACTGATCACACTGTCAAACACAGAAGAGAAGGAGCAAGTTCTGAAAGCAGCAAGAGAAAAGCAATTCACCACATACAAAAGAAACAGCATAAGACTAAGTAGTGACTACTCAGCAGCCACCATGGAGGCGAGAAGGCAGTGGCACGATATATTTAAAATTCTGAGTGAGAAAAATTTCCAGCCAAGAATACTTTATCCAGCAAAGCTCTCCTTCAAATTTGAGGGAGAGCTTAAATTTTTCACAGACAAACAAATGCTGAGAAAATTTGCTAACAAGAGACTTGCCCTACTGGAGATACTCAAGGGAGCCCTACAGACAGAGAAACAAAGAAAGGACAGAGAGACTTGGAGAAAGGTTCAGTACTAAAGAGATTCAGTATGGGTACAATAAAGGATATTAATAGACAGAGGGGAAAAATATGACAAACATAAACCAAAGGATAAGATGGCTGATTCAAGAAATGCCTTCACGGTTATAACGTTGAATGTAAATGGATTAAACTCCCCAACCAAAAGATATAGATTCGCAGAATGGATCAAAAATAATGAACCATCAATATGTTGCATACAAGAGACTCATCTTAGACACAGGGACACAAAGAAACTGAAAGTGAAAGGATGGAAAAAAATATTTCATGCAAGCTACAGCCAAAAGAAAGCAGGTGTAGCAATATTAATCTCAGATAAAATAGACTTCAAATGCAGGGATGTTTTGAGAGACAAAGAAGGCCACTACATACTAATAAAAGGGGCAATTCAGCAAGAAGAAATAACAATTGTAAATGTCTATGCACCCAATCAAGGTGCCACAAAATACATGAGAGAAACACTGGCAAAACTAAAGGAAGCAATTGATGTTTCCACAATAATTGTGGGAGACTTCAACACATCACTCTCTCCTATAGATAGATCAACCAGACAGAAGACCAATAAGGAAATTGAAAACCTAAACAATCTGATAAATGAATTAGATTTAACAGACATATACAGGACATTACATCCCAAATCACCAGGATACACATACTTTTCTAGTGCTCATGGAACTTTCTCCAGAATAGATCATATGCTGGGACATAAAACAAGCCTCAATAAATTTAAAAAGATTGAAATTATTCAAAGCACATTCTCTGACCACAATGGAATACAATTAGAAGTCAATAACCATCAGAGACTTAGAAAATTCACAAATACCTGGAGGTTAAACAACACACTCCTAAACAATCAGTGGGTTAAAGAAGAAATAGCAAGAGAAATTGCTAAATATATAGAGATGAATGAAAATGAGAAGACAACATACCAAAACCTATGGGATGCAGCAAAAGCAGTGCTGAGGGGGAAATTTATAGCACTAAATGCATATATTAAAAAGGAAGAAAGAGCCAAAATCAAAGAACTAATGGATCAACTGAAGAAGCTAGAAAATGAACAGCAAACCAATCCTAAACCAAGTAGAAGAAAAGAAATAACAAGGATTAAAGCAGAAATAAATGACATAGAGAACAAAAAAACAATAGAGAGGATAAATATCACCAAAAGTTGGTTCTTTGAGAAGATCAACAAGATTGACAAGCCCCTAGCTAGACTGACAAAATCAAAAAGAGAGAAGACCCATATAAACAAAATAGTGAATGAAAAAGGTGACATAACTGCAGATCCTGAAGAAATTAAAAAAATTATAAGAGGATACTATGAACAACTGCATGGCAACAAACTGGATAAAGTAGAGGAAATGGACAATTTCCTGGAAACATATGAACAACCTAGACTGACCAGAGAAGAAATAGAAGACCTCAACCAACCCATCACAAGCAAAGAGATCCAATCAGTCATCAAAAATCTTCCCACAAATAAATGCCCAGGGCCAGATGGCTTCACAGGGGAATTCTACCAAACTTTCCAGAAAGAACTGACACCAATCTTACTCAAACTCTTTCAAAACATTGAAGAAAATGGAACACTACCTAACTCATTCTATGAAGCTAACATCAATCTAATACCAAAACAAGGCAAAGATGCTACAAAAAAGGAAAACTACCGGCCAATCTCCCTAATGAATATAGATGCAAAAATCCTCAACAAAATACTTGCAAATCAAATCCAAAGACACATTAAAATTCATACACCATGACCAAGTGGGGTTTATTCCAGGCATGCAAGGATGGTTCAACATAAGAAAATCAATCAATGTATTACAACACATTAACAAGTCAAAAGGGAAAAATCAATTGATCATCTCAATAGATGCTGAAAAAGCATTTGACAAAATCCAACATCCCTTTTTGATAAAAACACTTCAAAAGGTAGGAATTGAAGGAAACTTCCTCAACATGATAAAGAGCATATATGAAAAACCCACAGCCAGCATAGTACTCAATGGTGAGAGACTGAAAGCCTTCCCTCTAAGATCAGGAACAAGACAAGGATGCCTGCTGTCACCACTGTTATTCAACATTGTGCTGGAAGTGCTAGCCAGGGCAATCCGGCAAGACAAAGAAATAAAAGGCATCCAAATTGGAAAAGAAGAAGTAAAACTGTCATTGTTTGCAGATGATATGATCTTATATCTAGAAAACCCTGAGAAATCGACGATACAGCTACTAGAGCTAATAAACAAATTTAGCAAAGTAGCGGGATACAAGGTTAATGCACATAAGTCAGTAATGTTTCTATATGCTAGAAATGAACAAACTGAAGAGACACTCAAGAAAAAGATACCATTTTCAATAGCAACTAAAAAAATCAAGTACCTAGGAATAAACTTAACCAAAGATGTAAAAGACCTATACAAAGAAAACTACATAACTCTACTAAAAGAAATAGAAGGGGACCTTAAAAGATGGAAAAATATTCCATGTTCATGGATAGGAAGACTAAATGTCATTAAGATGTCAATTCTACCCAAACTCATCTACAGATTCAATGCAATCCCAATCAAAATTCCAACAACCTACTTTGTAGACTTGGAAAAGCTAGTTATCAAATTTATTTGGAAAGGGAAGATGCCTCGAATTGCTAAAGACACTCTAAAAAAGAAAAACGAAGTGGGAGAACTTACACTCCCTGACTTTGAAGCTTATTATAAAGCCACAGTTGCCAAAACAGCATGGTACTGGCACAAAGATAGACATATAGATCAATGGAATCGAATTGAGAATTCAGAGATAGACCCTCAGATCTATGGCCGACTGATCTTTGATAAGGCCCCCAAAGTCACTGAACTGAGTCAGAATGGTCTTTTCAACAAATGGGGCTGGGAGAGTTGGATATCCATATCCAAAAGAATGAAAGAGGACTCCTACCTCACCCCCTACACAAAAATTAACTCAAAATGGACCAAAGATCTCAATATAAAAGAAAGTACCATAAAACTCCTAGAAGATAATGTAGGAAAACATCTTCAAGACCTTGTATTAGGCGGCCACTTCCTAGACTTTACACCCAAAGCACAAGCAACAAAAGAGAAAATAGGTAAATGGGAACTCCTCAAGCTTAGAAGTTTCTGCACCTCAAAGGAATTTCTCAAAAAGGTAAAGAGGCAGCCAACTCAATGGGAAAAAATTTTTGGAAACCATGTATCTGACAAAAGACTGATATCTTGCATATATAAAGAAATCCTACAACTCAATGACAATAGTACAGTCGGCCCAATTATAAAATGGGCAAAAGATATGAAAAGACAGTTCTCTGAAGAGGAAATACAAATGGCCAAGAAACACATGAAAAAATGTTCAGCTTCACTAGCTATTAGAGAGATGCAAATTAAGACCACAATGAGATACCATCTAACACCGGTTAGAATGGCTGCCATTAAACAAACAGGAAACTACAAATGCTGGAGGGGATGTGGAGAAATTGGAACTCTTATTCATTGTTGGTGGGACTGTATAATGGTTCAGCCACTCTGGAAGGCAGTCTGGCAGTTCCTTAGAAAACTAGATATAGAGTTACCATTCGATCTAGCGATTGCGCTTCTCGGTATATACCCGGAAGATCGGAAAGCAGTGACATGAACAGATATCTGCACGCCAATGTTCATAGCAGCATTATTCACAATTGCCAAGAGATGGAAACAACCCAAATGTCCTTCAACAGATGAGTGGATAAATAAAATGTGGTATATACACACGATGGAATACTACGCGGCAGTAAGAAGGAACGATCTCGTGAAACATATGACAACATGGATGAACCTTGAAGACATAATGCTGAGCGAAATAAGCCAGGCACAAAAAGAGAAATATTATATGCTACCACTAATGTGAACTTTGAAAAATGTAAAACAAATGGTTTATAATGTAGAATGTAGGGGAACTAGCAATAGAGAGCAATTAAGGAAGGGGGAACAATAATCCAAGAAGAACAGATAAGCTATTTAATGTTCTGGGGATGCCCAGGAATGACTATGGTCTGTTAATTTCTGATGGATATAGTAGGAGCAAGTTCACAGAAATGTTGCTATATTAGGTAACTTTCTTGGGGTAAAGTAGGAACATGTTGGAAGTTAAGCAGTTATCTTAGGTTAGTTGTCTTTTTCTTACTCCCTTGTTATGGTCTCTTTGAAATGTTCTTTTATTGTATGTTTGTTTTCTTTTTAACTTTTTTTTTCATACAGTTGATTTAAAAAAGAAGGGACAGTTAAAAAAAAAAAAAGAAAAAAGAAAAACAAGGAAAAAAAAAAGATGTAGTGCCCCCTTGAGGAGCCTGTGGAGAATGCAGGGGTATTCGCCTACCCCACCTCCATGGTTGCTAACATGACCACAGACATAGGGGACTGGTGGTTTGATGGGTTGAGCCCTCTACCACAGGTTTTACCCTTGGGAAAACGGTTGCTACAAAGGAGAGGCTAGGCCTCCCTATGGTTGTGCCTAAGAGCCTCCTCCCGAATGCCTCTTTGTTGCTCAGATGTGGCCCTGTCTCTCTAGCTAAGCCAACTTGAAAGGTGAAATCACTGCCCTCCCCCCTACGTGGGATCAGACACCCAGGGAAGTGAATCTCCCTGGCAACGTGGAATATGACTCCCAGGGAGGAATGTAGACCTGGCACCGTGGGACGGAGAACATCTTCTTGACCAAAAGGGGGATGTGAAAGGAAATGAAATAAGCTTCAGTGGCAGAGAGATTCCAAAAGGAGCCGAGAGGTCACTCTGGTGGGCACTCTTATGCACACTTTAGACAACCCTTTTTAGGTTCTAAAGAATTGGGGTAGCTGGTGGTGGGTACCTGAAACTATCAAACTACAACCCAGAACCCATGAATCTCGAAGACAGTTGTATAAAAATGTAGCTTATGAGGGGTGACAATGGGATTGGGAAAGCCATAAGGACCAAACACCACTTTGTCTAGTTTATGGATGGATGTGTAGAAAAGTAGGGGAAGGAAACAAACAGACTAAGGTACCCAGTGTTCTTTTTTACTTCAATTGCTCTTTTTCACTCTAATTATTATTCTTGTTATTTTTGTGTGTGTGCTAATGAAGGTGTCAGGGATTGATTTAGGTGATGAATGTACAACTATGTAATGGTACTGTAAACAATCGAAAGTACAATTTGTTTTGTATGACTGCGTGGTATGTGAATATATCTCAATAAAATGATGATTAAAAAAAAAAAAAAAAAAAAAAAAAAAAGGAATGTGTGTGTGATGGTTAGGTTCATGTTTCAACTTGGCCAGGTGATAGTACCCAGCTGTCTGGTCAAGCAAACACTGGCCTAACAATTGCTGTGAGGACGTTTGAGAGTGGTTAATAAACCAACAGGCTGGTTTATTAAATCATCAGTCAATTGACTGCAGCTGTGACTGATGACTCACCAAAGGGCGTGCCTTCCACAATGAGAGAATGCAATTGGCTGGATTTAATCCAATTAATCAGTTGAAGACTTATAAGCAAGACAGATAGAGGACCTTCACTTCTTCTTCAGCTGCCCAGTGAAGCATTTCCTGAGGAGTTCGTCGAAGTTGCCAGTTCATGTCCTGAGGAGTTCAATGGACATCTTCCTTGGAATTGACAGTTTGCTGACTGCTCTACAGAATTTGAACTCGTGCATACCCACAGTTGCATGAGTCACTTTTACAATTTGGTAGTCAGAGACACCTTTCATTGATTCTGTTTCCCTAGAGAACCCTAACCAATACAGTGTGCCTAGACACACCTGAAGATCAAGAAAGTGATTAAATGAGAGGAAGCAGTAGCAACAGACAAGATAGGATTTAACAAAGGATTATGAATACTGAATCTTTATATCAGTATTTTTTTTTAGATGCTAGGGTATTAGAATAGCTAAAAGGAAATAACTGAAATGCTGGAACTGTAAACCATAACATTCTTTGAATTTGCTCTATAGCTACTCATTAAATTGTACTTTGAAAGTTATCACCTTTCTGTATATATCTTATATTTCATAATAAGGAAAGAACTGAAATTGTGGAACTGTAACCCATAATATTCTTTGAAATTTGTTCTCTAACTACTTGTTAAATCATACTTTGAATGTTATCACTGTTATGTATAGATGTTAAAGTTCACAATAAAAAAATGTATTTAAAAAAAAAAAAAATAAAAAAATAAACAGAGGGATACAAGTGCCAGAAAAAAAAAAAAAAAAAAAAAAAAAAAAAAAAAAGAAATCAATAAAGCTCTAGGGAACAAAAAAAAAAAAAAAAAAAAAAAAAAAAAAAAAAAAAAAAGAAGGGACAGTTAAAAAAAAAAAAAGAAAAAAGAAAAACAAGGAAAAAAAAAAGATGTAGTGCCCCCTTGAGGAGCCTGTGGAGAATGCAGGGGTATTCGCCTACCCCACCTCCATGGTTGCTAACATGACCACAGACATAGGGGACTGGTGGTTTGATGGGTTGAGCCCTCTACCACAGGTTTTACCCTTGGGAAAACGGTTGCTACAAAGGAGAGGCTAGGCCTCCCTATGGTTGTGCCTAAGAGCCTCCTCCCGAATGCCTCTTTGTTGCTCAGATGTGGCCCTGTCTCTCTAGCTAAGCCAACTTGAAAGGTGAAATCACTGCCCTCCCCCCTACGTGGGATCAGATACCCAGGGGAGTGAATCTCCCTGGGAACGTGGAATACGACTCCCGGGGAGGAATGTAGACCTGGCATCGTGGGACGGAGAACATCTTCTTGACCAAAGGGGGATGTGAAAGGAAATGAAATAAGCTTCAGTGGCAGAGAGATTCCAAAAGGAGCCGAGAGGTCACTCTGGTGGGCACTCTTATGCACACTTTAGACAACCCTTTTTAGGTTCTAAAGAATTGGGGTAGCTGGTGGTGGATACCTGAAACTATCAAACTACAACCCAGAACCCATGAATCTCGAAGACAGTTGTATAAAAATGTAGCTTATGAGGGGTGACAATGGGATTGGGAAAGCCATAAGGACCACACTCCACTTTGTCTAGTTTATGGATGGATGAGTAGAAAAATAGGGGAAGGAAACAAACAGACAAAGGTACCCAGTGTTATTTTTACTTCAATTGCTCTTTTTCACTCTAAATATTATTCTTGTTATTTTTGCGTGTGTGCTAATGAAGGTGCCAGGGATTGATTTGGGTGATGAATGTACCACTATGTAATGGTACTGTAAACAATCGAAAGTACGATTTGTTTCGTATGACTGCGTGGTATGTGAATATATCTCAATAAAATGAAGATTAAAAAAAACAAACAAACAAACAAACAAATAGATCCTTAGCAACATAACAAATTGAAGGAAGCCAAATACTCAATCACAGGGCCTGTCCCCTGCCCTGGTAAAGATATGAGTGCTCAAGATCACATAGCCAAAGCCTACTTCTAATTGTGCCTTACAGTCTCCTCCAGAGAACCTCTTTTGTTGCTCAGAGGTGGCCTCTGTCTCTAAGCCAACTCAGCAGGTGAACTTGCTGCACCCCCACCCCCAACACACATGGGACATGACTCGCAGGGGTGTAAATCTCCCTGACAACGTGAGACATGATTCCTGGGGATTAGCCTGGACCTGGCATTGAGGGATTGAGAAAGCCTTCTTGACCAAAAGGGGTAAGAGAAATGAAACAATAAAGTTTTAGTGGTTGAGAGATTTCAAATGGAGTCGAGAGGACTTTTTGGAGGTTATTCTTATGTGTTATACAGATATCCCTTTTTAGTTTCTATGTGTTGGAATAGCTACAAGGAAACACCTGAAACTGTTGAACTGTAATCCAATAGCCGTGATTCTTGAAGACAATAATATAACTATGTAGCTTTTATCGTGGGACCATGTGATTGTGAAAACTTTGTGACTGACACTCCCTTTAGCCAGTGTATGGGCAGATGAGTAATAAAATAAAGACAAAAATATATAAATAATAAGGAGATAAGGGGTATGGGAAGTTTTGGGTGTTTGGGGTTTTTTTTAATTTTAATTTTATTTTTTTCTTTATTTTGGAGTAATAAAAATGTTCTAAAATTGATTGTAGTGATGAATGCACAACTACATGATGATACTGTGAGCCATTGACTGGATACTTTGGATGGATTATATGGTATGTGAATATATCTCAATAAAATTGCATTTAAAAAAATCACACAGCAGAAGAGACAAGGGGAGCGAGTAAGTCACTTGGCCTCCACATTCATCAAAGTAGACTCTTGACCTTATCTCCAAATAAGTTTACTCATGTAGTCTTAAAGGTACACCAACCGGAAAAAAGGAAGAAGATGTTCATTACACAACCGTAACTTGAGCTCCCTGGCGATACAACACTGCCTATAGTATAGGGTGATGGTGCATGAATATTTTTCTAAAGTTTGTGACTAGTAACAATATATTGCATTGCATCTTTTCTGTAAAGAGTTTAAATTTAAAATATGTAAGCAGAAAATATTCCACAATTTTAAAAATTCTCATTTTTAAATTCTTCTTTTGTTTTAATATACAGTAAGCCTTAAAAATGGAAGTGGCCTAGTTCTCTCTTGACATCTGAGAAGCCCTACTCTCCACCACTTGGAGTCTTGTTCTTCTCATCTGAAAAAACAAGAAGGTTGAATGAAATGACCTCTAAGGTCCTTCTGGGCCTGGCATGCCTTTAGGGCACCAAAGCCACCATGGTTTGCCATTGCCTATTTGTCAGTGCTCTATGCACCCCTGAATGCTTCTTTAGTAGAAAGGAGGAAGAAGGAAAAGAAAGTATCAAGTTCAAATCTGACCAGCCTCACTGGAACTCTCACAGTGGTACAGTGGCCAGAATAGGGACATGAAGGGAGAGAGAAGCACAGGACCCATTTGCAGGATTTTTTCCTTATTCACAAAGCCACACTGAGATATATTATAATTGTATAGACCTCCAAAAGATGCTGACCTCTGGTTTGAAATAAAATGGAGCTGCAAATATTCTGCTGGGAGTTCACCTCTCCTCTGTGTTCCTGCTCGGGCTGGGCTTCTGGGTGCCCGGGGAGCAGAGCTCGCACCCCCTGTGTAGCCTATGATCTGGAAGGACTATATTTAGATGTCCTGCCCTGCAAACTGGGCCACAGAAGGCCTGGCCATTTGCTTTTGTTTGCTCCTTGTCCCTACTAGAATCTCTGCAAGGAATAGTGATTGCAGATGTGGGCAAGGACGCTGGGCTGCTGAAGCATGGGCTGGCAGGTTATATGGCAGTGACTCAGGTGCCCACAGCGGGTCAGGCTGGTGTTGGGACTGCTGGCACTCTACTGAAAAAAAATGCCTTCTGGATCTGTGGAACTCGCAGATAGACTTCTGAGCACTAGTGGTGTGTGGCCAGGTGGATGAATGTGGAGGAAACCCTGCTCACCCCATCCTTCTGAGTTGCCCCTCGACTTCAAGCAAGGCCAGTACCCTAACCATCAGCCCTCGTCTTGGTTTCCTAGGGCTGCTGTAACAAAGTGCCACAAACCGGATGGCTTAAAACAACAGAAATGTATTGACTCACAGTTGTGGAAGCTGGAAGACTGAAATCTGTAGGGGAGAACACTTCCTTTCCTCTTCCTGGCTTCTGCTGGTTGGCTGGCACTCCTTCAGCGTCAACCTCTGTCTCGGTCATCACGTGGCCTGGGTCTCTCCGGCTGTGTCCAGTCCTCCCCTTCTTAAAGGGACATCAGCCTTATTTGTTCAGGGCCCACCTGAATCCATTGTTTGCCTCATTTAACCTAATAACATCTTCAAAGGCCCTTTTTCAGAACAAAGTACCATTCACAGGACCGGAGTTAGGACTTGAGCGTGTCTTTTAGGGGAACACATTTCAACCCCTGATACTTCTCCTCCTCCTGTCCAGGGAGCACTCACTGATCAAATGCCCTTGTACCCTAGCAAGGATATTCTGCTCTCCTTGCCTCCTGGCATTCAGCAAAGTCCCCTTCCTGGTAGGTATAATACCCCCAGGAGGGAAAAAGCTTCTCCTCCAAATTTCCCATCTTGCCTGACACCAGCTGGAGCTGCAGAATTCAGCCACCCAAGAGTATGCTATGTCTTCCAGCGGGATGTGGACTGTAAATTCAGCTTCTTTAAGGAGCAACCTTTGCCTGCCCTTGCAGCTGAAGTCTTTTGCCCTGGGGTGATTTACTTGAACTCTGGGAATGGTACCAGTCTAGCCTGCTTTACCTTCGGACTTTTATCTTGGATGAGATTCATCTCAAGAAAGAGTCATCTTGTTCTCAGGGATGGAGATGGCCCCTGCTGAAGGTCTACAGGCCAATGTGAATCCACCAGAAAGCAGCCAGAGGGATGGGCTCAGTGGAATTTTTTAATGCCACTGTGTGGGGAAAAAAAAACCCTACTATTTTAGGATTCCAGGAAGATGTACAATCATTGTCTGTGACCATATGACGGGATCCACAAAGAAGAGGGAATAGGTTATTAATAATCCCAAAGGAAGGACTAGGACCAGTGGGGGAGGTTCATGGGGGGCAAATTGCAGCCAAAGGTAGCAGAATCTGCCTCAAGAGGTGGTGAGCTCCCTGTCATGGGAGATATTCAAACAGAAATCTGTCAAAAATGTCCAACAAACTTTAAAATGTACAAAAATTTTTCAAAAAAAGTCAAAAAAAATTTTTAATGGAATGAAAAGAGTGGATTAGTGTAGGAATACAGAGAAATTTAAGCAATTATTTCTTGCTTTCTTTTCAGTGTTCCAAGTCCCAGAAACTGGCCTGTCCTCTATTTCTTCCCTGAGGTCAGAAAGCATCAGGGCTCTTGAAGGAATAAGACAACGATCTCATCAGAGAGCTCACAAGGAGTGAGGGCTAGGGGAAGACTTGAGCCCCTTCAACTCCAAGCATTTGTGATTCTGACAAGGAAAAATAATATACCCAGGAGATAAAACAAATACACCAAACTATTCCCAGATTGAATATTTAACAAAATTGGGTTTTGATTTTTTTAATAAGGCATCAGTGGCTCTTTTTAAGCAACAGAGACTACTTTATGCAAATTTCCCTTCAGGGCTTTCATTAAGATGTTAACATCTTTCTTGTCACAATATCTACCTTATTACAGTGAGTCATAGTACTTCTCTGTTCTCTTGTTGAGACATCTTTGTAAGATAAATTCTCTGAGCTGAGAGCGGCTTAATTTATTTTTTTTTTTAAGCAAAAACCACTTCTTGAGAGTTCTAACGAAAAAGGTTGGGACACAAGAGATTAAGAATAAACAATAGGACTCCATGTGTTGAGACCAACGGGTGGACTTGGAAACATTCCTGATGAAAGAAGTGTGCTTGCTTGGCACTGGTGGTTGTGAGTCGACTCCCACTGGACCAAGTGTATATCTCTGATGCTGGGAACTTGCTAGAAGCATTTTGCTTCTGCCTGTGGACACCCTGCAAGCCCTTTGAAGACAGCCTTCACTCTGCTCCCAGCCCTTCACTCCCTCTCAGGTAAGTAAGTGGCTGTGTGGTACCAAATGTTTCTCCCCTGCAGAGACTCATTCTGTAACCACCCATTTATGCACAGACTGCCCACTGGAAAAGTGGTCACAGGACAAACAGCATATATAACTCCCTTGCTATAGGGATGAGAAGTCTTTTGTGTTAAGTTCAAGGGAGGGAGAGCAAGAGTAGTTATTTAGGCCTAGATTATAAATGCTTCGAACAGGAGTACAGCTAATGCTAGACAGCCTCGGGATCCTTCTGCCATGCAGAGCTGGCAGGTCTCCTGGATCCCTGCTGCATCTGCTGAACCAGCAACAGGACTCACCCTGAAAGAAGATATACAGGGAGACACAGCTGGACTGCCCAAACCAAACCACCCTACAATGGGGCCTGTTGAAATTCCAAAGAAAGAGACACCAAATGCCAGGGTGATCAGTCCTTAAGCATTCATTAGAGAAACTTACTTACAGAGAACTGAAACTCCCTTTCTGCAGACAGCAAGATGGGCAGAAGTTCACTCCAGTGTGCCTGCCCCTATGGCAACCAATTATATAGGACTGAGGGACAACAGTGGCTGAACGCCACACGCTTGAGTGCAACTTTTGAGAAAACACCTGAGTATGTGCTCTTTCCTCAAAATGAGATGTGCTTGGGGCAGGCAGTATTCAAGGTTACAGCAGCTAAAGCTCAGTGTGATTCCAGGGAGATGTGGAAAGGGATGCCTGAGGTGGGGCAGGCAGCAGGGGCAATCCTCAGTCAGACAGGAGATGCCGTATTCATCACACAGCCATGACCTGTATGGGGGCAGCCTTCGAGGAGAAGGGACATTTCTTTAGACCAGGAGCAGCAAACTTTCTGTAAAGGGCTGGATAGTAGATATTTTTTGGTCTCTGTCTCAACTACTCAACTCTGCTACTCCTTGGAGAAAGAAATGGGGGTAGTTATGTTCCCATTAAATTTTATTTACAGACACTGGAAATTGAATATCAAATAGTTTTCACATGTCACAAAATATTCTTCTTTCAATTCTTTTTCCAGTCATTTAAAAATGTCTAAAACATTCTTACCTCCTGGATCATATAAAAATAGGCTGTGGGGAGTGGTGGAGCAAGACGGTGGCATAGGGAGGTATGGAATTTAGTTAGTCCTAGAGCAACTAGTAAATAGCCAGGAACAACTAGAAAATAGTCTGGAACAACTGACGGGGGCATGTCCATGATCAGACAACATTATACACCAGTCAGGAATGGATGGAATGGCTGAGATTGCAGCATAAAACTGTAAGTAAAGTTCCCCATATTGAGGAGCTGGTGCCCCTCCCCCATATGCATGGCAGTCTGAGTTGCAAAACTTTGCTGTGGGAGAAAGAAGCAGTCTCTACCAGAAGAAAGGGAATGTAGCTCAACCAAGCTCCAATTGCAGTTTTAATTAATGAATTTGGATTACTGCATGCATGCTATAAGCACAGAGCAAGCAGAAGAGGAACCCAGAGGTTTATCCTGGAAGAGAGGAGGTGGGGATGACAGAAAAAAACACACATAAATAAATAAAAATAGAGGCTTTGGGAGTTGGCTGAGCTATAATACTGGAAAAGGGCTGTGTCCCAAGAAAAGGGGAACACAGAACCAGGACAAACTGCAGTTCTTGCCTGGTGAACCGGAGGGCTGGGGACTGGCTCTGAAAAGGGGACTTCTTGCTTTTTTCCTTTTTTTTTTTTTTTCCCTCTCTCACTCTAAAAAGTTCATTAGATTCCAAGATGCTGATCCTTTGTGTATAAACCTGATCGATCCCTGGAACTTTGGGTATCTGTGTGACACCTGAAACTCAGAGCTAGAGCTCAGCAGATATGAATGTCAGTATTAGCACATACAGCAACTGTTAAAAAAGCTGAAAAAGAGTCTAGACTTCAGTTAAAGATATGAATGAAGCAGATATAGTTAGGACTAGAGCAAATCAGACCAAAGGGTAAAGGACAATACTGACTGTGTTTTAAAACTTCAACTTCCATGTAAGACCAAGGGAAGAGATATTTATTTGGTGCAGGATCTGTATTTCCTAAACAATTTAACTTATACAGTATGTTCAAATACCATAATTACATGGAACTTTGAATAGGAAGTGAGATTTGGTAGGTTTGTAGAGGTTAGTGTAAAATAGCAACACATCTCAAAGTAACTTGAGCAGAGAATACAAATATATATGCAGGCCCCCTCCCCCACCCCAAGGAGCTGGGAGAGAATGTAGAAGTGTTAGACTTCCTCATCTGGATTATTGCTGATGTTCACACAAACATTGAGGACTGGTGGTTTGGTATACCAAGCCCCCTATCTTGGAGCCTGCCCTTGTGGAACTCATTACTGCAAAGGAGACACTAAAACTGCTTATAATTGTGACTAAGAGTCTCCCCCTGAGTACCTCTTTGTTGCTTAGATGTGGCCCTCTCTCTCTGGCTAACCCAACTCGGCAGGTGAACTCACTGCCCTCCCCACTACATGGGACATACTTCCAGGGGTATAAATCTCCCTGGCAACACAGGATATGGCTCCAGAGGATGAATCTGGACATGACACCATGGGATTTAGAACATCTTCTTGACCAAAAGGGGGATGCAAAAGGAAACAAAATGAAGTTTGAGTAGCTGAGAGATTCCAAATGGAGTTGAGAGGTCACTCTGGTGGACATTCTTATGCACTATATAGATAACACTTTTTAGGTTTTAATGTATTGGAATAGCTGGAAGTAAATACCTGAAACTATCAAGCTGCAACCCAGTAGCCTTGACTCTTGAAGACGATTGGATAACAATGTAGATTACAAGGGGTGGCAGTGTGATTATGAAAACCTTGTGGATTTCACTCCTGTTATCCAGTGTGTGGATGGATGAGTAGAAAAATGAGGACAAAAACTAAATGAAAAATAGGGTAGGGGGAAATATTTGGGTGTTATTTTTTACTTTTATTCTTTATTCCTATTTTTACTTTTTCTGGTATAAGGAAAATGTTCAAAAAATAGATTGGAGTGACAAATGCACAACTGTATGTTGGTACTGTGAACAGTTGATTGTACACCCATGGATGATTGTATGGTATGTGAGTATATCTCAATAAAACTGAATTTTAAAGTAAAGAAAAAAGAAAAGCTCATTAGAGAAAGCCTCAGGCATTTTCAATTGTCAGTACTGACCCAGAAAAGGGTGGAGTTAAGATAGTCAGAGAGCCAAAGGAAAAACTCAAGTGTAGGAGACAATTCTGTGAAGGGCTTATCTTCCTTAAGAAAATGGGAGGAGGGGGTGGCAGGGCCCTGCTCAAGTGGCTGCCCTTCCTCAGAGAACCCAGACCCCAGGGCCTTGGGGGGGGGGGTAAAAAAAAAAAACAAACAGAAGCAGCTTGAGCTTGGCCCCATAAGAATTAAATGCACTGTACCTCTTCACGCTGGTGGGGAGCTGCGGGCTGGCAAGCACCACCTGCTGGCAGGATGGAAAAGCAAAGGGTCTAGAGGCTTCACAGGAAAGTCTGACAATCTGATGGGTCTTACCCTCAGGAAAACCTGATACTGAATACAGCCTCCTCCTGAGATCTGGGCCCATCTGGTTTGGGAAAATCTGATTGGGGTAATCAAGGAAACCAGATGTCTAGACAACAGAAAATTACAGATCACACTAGAAAGAGCAAAGAAGTGGCCCAGTCAAAGGAAGAAACTTGCACTTCAACTGAGATACAGGAATTAAAACAGCTTACTATTAATCAAACAAATCTCCTAAATCAATTTAAAAATCAAATCAATGAGTTGAGGGAAGATATGGCAAAAGAGATGAAGGATATAAAGAAGACATTGGGCAAACATAAGGAAGAACTCAAGAGTTTGAAAAACAATTGGCAGAACTTATGAGAATGAAAGGCACAGAAGAAGAGATATAAAACACAATGGAGATATACAATAGCAGATTTGAAGAGGCAGAAGAAAGTATTCATGAACTGGAGGACAGGACATCTGAAATCCTACACACAAAAGATCAGATAGGGAAAAGAATGGAAAAATATGAGCAGGGTCTCTGGGAAGTGAGTGACAATATGAAGCACACAAATATATGTGTCATCAGTGTCCCTGAAGGAGAAGGGAAGGGAAAAGGGGCAGAAACAATAATGGAGGAAATAATCACTGAAAATGTCCCATCTGTTATGAAAGACATAAAATTACAGATCCAAGAAGTGCAGCATACTCCAAACAGAATAGCTCCAAGTAGACCAACTCCAAAACACTTAATAATCAGATTATCAAATTTCAAAGACAAAGAGAGAATTCTGCAAGCAGCAAGAGAAAAGTGATCCATCACCTACAAAGGAAGCTCAAGAAGACTATATTTGGATTTCTCAGTAGAAACTATGGAGGCAAGAAGGCAATGGTATGATATATTTAAGATCCTGAAAGAGAAAAACTGCCAACCAATAATCCTATATGTGGCAAAACTATCCTTCAAAACTGAGGGAGAGTTTAAAATATTTTCAGACAGATACTGAGACAGTTTGTGGACAAGATACCTGCTGTACAAGAAATACTAAAGGGAGCACTACAGGCAGATAGGAAAAGACAAGAGAGGTTTGGAGAAGAGTGTAGAAATGAAAACTATCAGTAAGGGAAAAGAGAGAGAGGAAAAAATTAAAATAAAATAAGATATGACATATAAAATCCAAAAGACAAAGTGGTAGATAGTAGATATTATGTTGAGAGAAATTAGCCAGAAACAAAGGACAGATACTGCATGGTCTCACTAATATGGACTAACATTGATGAGCCAAATTTGAGAGTTGAGAACACAGGTTATCAGGAGGAAGATAGAGGTTAGAGATTGAGCATTTGATGCTGAAGGATTATAGAAGGTTCAACAAGATTGATTGTATAGATCCAGAAATGGAATGGATAGCATAATAGTGTGTGATGGTGATACAATATTGTAAGTATTCTGAACAAAGATGAGTATGAGTATGGTTGAAAGAGGAAGGCTAAGGGTATGTATGACCCAAGAAGGAAAGATGGAAGATAAAGACTGGGATTGTATAACTTAGTGAAATCTAGAGTAGTCAATGATGGTGATCAAATGTAAAAATATAAGAATGTTTTTAAATGAGGGAGAAGAAATTAATGTTAACAATGCAAGGTGTTGAAAATTGAATGCTATAGGGGAAGAATACAATCAATGCAAACTAGATTCTATAGTTAATGGTAATATTGTAAGATTGTTCCATTAATTGTAACAAAGGCAATATACCAAAGTTAAATGTCTTTAAGAGGAGGATATAAGGGAGTGAAATGGGATTCTCGGTGGTGGTGATGTTGTCCGATCTTTTCATTGTATTTTATTTTATTTTTCTTCTATCTTTTGTATTTTTATTCTTCATTTTTTTTCTCCTTTTGTTCTTTCTTTGGGGAAGAGATGGAAATGTCCTCATATAGATTGTAATGGTGAATGCATAATATGTGATTATACTGGGAATCATTGATTGTTTACTTAGGGCAGATTGTATGGTGTGTGAATAAAACTGTTAAAAAAATAAACAGAGAGATACAAGTGCTGGAGAAAAGGTGGAGAAAGGGATGTAACTATTCCCTGCTGTTAGAGAAGTAGAATGGCACAGCTCACCTGGAGGGCAGTGTGGTGGTTCCACTGGAAGCTAACTATGGGATTGCCATATGGCCCAGCAACCCCATAATTAGATATATACTTGGAAGAACTGAGAGCAGGGACATGAGTGGACATTACACACTGGTGTTTATGGCAGCCATATTCACGATTCGCAATGGGTAGAGGTGGCCTAAGGGTACATTGACTGATAAGTGGAATGATGAGCTGTAGTGTATGCATGCAATGGAATACCAAGTGACAGCAAGAAGAAATGAAGTTATGAGGTGTACACCTAGGTGAATGGAGCTTGAGGACAGTATGTTGAGTGAAATAAGCCAGAAAAGAAAAGATGAACATTATAACGTCTCACTAATATGAACTATAATGTGCAAACTCTGAGAATTGAATCTGAGAGCACAGGTTATCAGAGGAAGGATTATGGTAAAAGTTCCTAGATTACAAGCTGTTACAGCAGTCACACCTATTCATGAGTTGTAATGGTTATTTCTAAATTCTGATATGCTGAGCTGCTTGTGTACAACCTGGTCAGTCTGTGTGACACCTGAGACTCAGAGCCAGAGTTCAGAAGCTATGAATGTCAGCATTACCCCATACAGCAACTGTTAAAGAAGATGAAAAAGAGATCAGACTTCAATTAGAGATCTGAACAAAATGGATTTGATTAGAACTAAGGTAAGCCAGACTAAAGGGAAAAGGATGATATTGACTGTGCTTTAAAACCTCAACTTCTGTGTGAAACCAAAGGAAGAGATGTTTATTTGGTGCAAAATCTGTACTTTCTGTAGCATGCTATATAATTTAACTTGTATGGTCAGTTTATTCAAGCACCATAATTACATGGAACCTTGAATAGGGGGTGAAATCTGGTTGGTTTGTACAGTTAGCATGAAATTCCAATATATCCCAGAGTAATTGGGGCAGAGAGTAAGGACTATTTTCTGGGCCCCTTTGAGGGCCTGGGGAAAAATGTGGAAATATTAAACTTCCCTACCTGGGGATTTCCTGATATTCTCTCAAGCAGTGGGGACTACCATTGTAGTAGGCCAAGTCTTCAATCTTGGGCCTGCCCTTATGAAGTTTGTTACTGCAAAGGAGAGGCTAGTCTTACTTATAATGGTACCTAAGAGCCACTGTGAGAGACTCTTTTGTTGCTTAGATGTGGCCTCTCTCTCTAAGCCAACTTGGTGGGTAAACTCACTGTCCTCCCCCTCTACGTGGGACATGACTCCCAGGGGTGCAAATCTCCCTGACAACATGGGTCATGACTCCTAGGGATGAGTATGAACCCAGCATCATGGGATTGAGAAACCCTTCATGACCAAAAGGGAGAAGAGAAATTAAACAAAATAAAGTTTCAGTGGCTGAGAGATCTCAAATAGAGTCAAGAGGTCATTCTGTAGGTTATTCTTATGCATTATATAGATATCCCTTTTAGTTTTTAGTGTACTAGAATAACTAGAAGGAAATACCTGAATTGTTGAACTGTAATCCAGTATCCTTGATTCCTGATGACAATCATATAACAATGTAGCTTATATGGTGTGACTGTAATTGTGAAAATCTTGTGGCTTACATTCCCTTTATGCAGTGTATGGACAAATGAGTAGAAAAAAGGGGGACAAAAGTAAATGAATAATAGGGGGGAAAGGAATATGAGATGTTTTGGGTGTTCTTTTTTACTTTTATTTTTAATTGTATTCTTATTCTTATTTTTTGAAGTAATGAAAATGTTCAAAAATTGATTGTGGCAATGAATGCACAACTATGCAATAATACTATAAATGATTGTACACTTTGGATAATTGTATGGTATGTGAATATATCTCAGTAAAATTTCATTTTAAAAAAAGTAAATGGGGAAGTGTTTTAATATGCCAGCAACCGGAAGTCTACACCTTTGGGGCCCTACCCCAGACCCACTGAATCAGAATCTGCATTTCAAAGGATCCCTTGGTGATTTGTATGCACACTCAAGTTTAAAAACAGTGCATTGGATGAGGCTTCATAAATATTTGTTGAAGATGAATTTCCTACCCATTTGCCTTTTTTATGCAATGAAAAATCATCTGCTGTCAAGAGGTTTGTTTTAGTTTGCTAATGCTGCAGAATACAAAATACCAGAGATGGATAGGCTTTTATAAAACGGGGGTTTATTTCACTACACAGTTACAGTCTTAAGGCCACAAAACGTCCAAGGTAACACATCAGCAATCGGGTACCTTCACTGGAGGATGGCCAATGGCGTCCGGAAAACCTCTGTTAGCTGGGAAGGCACGTGGCTGGCGTCTGCTTCCAAAGCTCTGGTTTCAAAATGGCTTTCTCCCAGGACGTTCCTCTCTAGCAAGTTTGCTCCTCTTCAAAATGTCACTCACAGCTGCACTCCGTTCAGTCTCTTTGAGTCAGCACATTTATATGGCTCCACTGATCAAGGCCCACCCTAAATGGGTGGGGTCATGCCTCCATGGGAGTATCCCATCAAAGTCACCACCCACAGCTGGGTGGGGCACATTGCAAGCAAATCTAACCAGCACCAAAACGTCTGTCTCACAAGGCCACAAAAGATAATGGCATTTGGGGGACACAATGCATTCAAACCGGCACAAGGTTTATTACCATTTAATTCTACGTTCAACTTTCTGAAGTACAGCCAAAATGATTTCCACAGTGGCTGCACCATTTTACAATATCACCAGCAGTGTACACACGTCCCATTTTCTCTGCATCCTCGCCAACAATTATTTTCTGTTTTGTTTTTTTTAATAATAGCCATCCTAGTGGGTGTGAAATGCTATCTCATTGTGGGTTTGATTTGCATTTCCCTGATGACCAATGATATTGAACATCTTTTCACATGTTTATTGCCCATTTGTGTGTCTTCTTCAAAGAAATGTCTATTCAAATGTTTTGCTGTTTTTTTGTCTTTTGTTTGTTTTTGTTTTTGCTTTTGTTTTTGATTGCGTCATTTGTCTTTCCGTTGTTGAGTTGAAGCAGTTCTTTATATACTCTGGATATTAAACCCTTATCAGGTATACGGTTAGCAGTTATTTTCTCCCATTCTCTAGGTTGTTTTTTCACTTTCTTGATGTGTCCTTAGACAAAAGTTTAAATTTTAACAAAAATACATGTTGAAATAAAATTCATGCCAACAGTAAGACAAGGTGGGAAGGAGTAAATAGAATTAAATTGTTCTAAGGTCCTAGCACCGTCTGGGAAGAGGTTGAAGCACTACTAATTCGTATTCAACTGTAACAACTCAAAGGCTCATACAGTGTTCTCTAGGGTAACCTCTAAAAAACAACGATACAAGACTAAGAAGCTAATAGAGGGTAAATACAATAATAAAAATGTTTGATTAATTTAAAAGAAGGCAGGAAAGGAAAAATTAAATTTTTAAAATGGATCACGTTTCAGAATAAAGCAGGAAAAAACCATATGATCATCTCAGTAGATGTAGAAAGTAATTTGATAAAATTAAACATCCAGTCATAGTAAAACCTGTCAGCAAACTAGGAATAGAAGGGAATTTCCTCAATCTGATAAAATATCTACAAAAACCTGAGATCAGCTGAGTCCTGTGGGAACTGAGACTTGAACACACTGTATCACCACTCTATTCAAGAGTGTCCTGAAAATCCTAGCCAGTGCAATAGGCAAGAAAAAGAAATAAAAATACATAAGGTTTGGAGGGGGGCAAGATGGCAGACTGGTGAGCTGTATGTTTAACATCCAAAGAATCTATGGATAAACCATTAGAATTAACATGAGAATTAGAAGGTCAATCAATATACTAACAGTGACTATATTTCTATGCACCAGAGACTTGTTTTTAATATAAAGAAAACATTTATAACAGCAATTTTTAAAAATCAAATACTCAGGAGTAAAAAAATCCAAAGAAAGAGATGCACAGCCTATGTGTTAAAAATTTTAAGACTTTATTGGCAGAAAATTAAAGAAGATCTAAATAGATGGCAGGATATATACCATGCTTCTGGACTGGCAAACCCAATATTAAAACAGTAGAATGGCAAAGTATGGTACATTCACATAATGAAATAATATAGATAATGTGAATGAACAAACTATTGTTACATGAAACAATATGTATAAATCTTACAAATGTAATGTTACATAAAAGAAGCCAGGCACAAAAGAACATATACTATATAATTCCATGTATGTAAAGTTCAAAATCAGGCAAGAATAACTATAGAGTTATAAGTTAAGATAGTGGTCATACCATATATGTAGCGGGGGAGGGGCAGTGTATGTGATTATGATCAGGAGAGGCTCATTGGGGGCTTCTGGGGTATTGGTAATGTTCAATTTCTTGATCTAAGTGCTAATTACACTCTTGTATTTATTTTGTGAAATTTTATCAAGCTTTACACTTATCGTTCAATTACTGCATGGATGTTATATTTCAATAGAAAGTTTGCTTTAAAAATGAAAGGAAAAAAAAAACAACAAACAGGCAGCAGGCTGTACGTACCAACCCCCGCTTTAGAACTTAACAGCTCAATGATCAAGTCTTTTCAAATATATTTGTATTAGGCCTGGAATCTCTTTACATGCACAATAGGTGCTTCCCAAATTCTGGGCTTGGCTGGCTAATCACTCCTGGGTGGTTTCCCTCACAGCTCAGGCTTCTTTCACCATCTGATCCCAAACCCTATATCCCTGCAAGGAAACCACACATAAGTATTCAAACGTGCTTCCGTTCTGCCAGTTCAAATGTGATTCAAGTGCACGGGAGGCGACGTAAGGAGGCAAAAGCCCTTGGCGCCGACAGAGAACCTGGTTGTAAAATAATGCTTTAAGATCATCTTAGCATGTTGGTACTAAATATTCATCAGGAAGGAGAGGAGATGAGTGTGAGGGAAGTGAGTTAGAAGGGCACGACATAGAATGAAATCTTCCCCAAGTGGCCTCACTAGAAAAGGCAGTCATGGGAAACAACCATCACATGGAATTCGGTGGTTATGGGGGAGGCAGGGGTCTGGGATGCTGACGTCAAAGGAGGGAGAGAGGGACGGCTACTCCATTTAGACTTGGACCTTTACAGCTGCGGCAGGAGTCAGGCGAGCAGGGGAGCGGTGGGTCCTCTCCTCTGAGGAGGGCCCTCCTAAGCCTTTAGCTGAGGCACTGTACCCCAGGACGGGGGCCGCAGCCAGAGCCTTCTGAAGGAGCTGCCTACAGGTCACCAAAAAGTCAGCCGGGGCCTGCAGGAAGAAGAAATTCAGGGAGCGTGCAGACTGTAAGTCTCAAGAATAACCGAGGTTTCAGTAGCCAGTGACAAAGAATAATCGTGAAGCACTTAGACCTTGGAGTTCCAATCCCAGCTTTGCAATTTACTAATTCTGTGACTTTGGACAAGTTAGTCAACTGTGAGTACATCTGTTTTCTTTGGAGATAATACTGAATGCGTTGTTGAGTTTAAATGAGACAATCTTCACAAAGGATATAGCACAGGGTATGGCACAGAGCAAAGGCTTGATAAAAGTTGACTTTTATTATTGTGACAGCTATCACCACTTCTTATAGTCTCTTCTATAATTTTCATTAAATACATATAATTTCTAATTAGGTATGCTCAATGGACTTTCATTTTGTGTTTTGCTGTTGAAAATTCTACAGTTACTTCTATGTGTCTGAAAAACTCTCATTGTGAGCAATGGCTTTATAGTATTCCTTTGAACTGATGACGTTCAGGATACTTAAACTCCTCAATTTGTATTTGGTCTTCATGATTTTATACAATAATATCATAAACATTTGTACAAAAAAAGCTTCATAATTTATATGGAATGATTTCCTTGCCTCCCCCAGAAGGGGGAAACAGTGACTCAAAGTAGATATTCATGCATATTCATTTATTCACAGTGCACAGCTATTTATTCACAGTCTGCCCCCCAGAAGATTCACTTCTGACTGTGGAGAAGAGTTCCCGCACTGGGTTTTTATCATTTTAGCTTCTTTTTCTACTAGATATGAAGTGGGAGCTCGTAGTTGCTTTTTTTCCTTTTTTTAGAAAAATTCATTACAAGTGAGATGGATTATCTGCCTCATCAGCTTTACTATTGGCGTTCATTATTTGTTTACATTCTCCAACCCAAAGATCACAAGACACATGATTTCATCCCTTGTACATGTCTGTGAAATTTTATCAAGCTCGTTATATATTTTCATTTCAGACTTCCCTCTGTCGAATCCATTATATACATCCCCATTTATTTCCTTAACATCTGAATTTTATTGTTTGTCATGAAGTTTTACATCTGTGTGGAGCTTAACCTGTCATCTTTAAAACTGAAAATATTATGATACAAGCAAGGAAGAAATTAACTCCCCTCCTCAGTTGAGTAAGGTTAAGATTCTATTTTATTTATTTTTTAATATTGTAGTCTCTAATCCATCTGGACATAAAATACTATATAATGTAAGTTATGGACCTGAATTTTTCTACACATTGCTTTTAATGATCTCAACAAAATGTACAATTATTTGTTTCCCCATGGTTTGCTTGACTTGTTGCATATTATTTAAACATTTCTTTCTTTAAAGGCTATTTCTGGAATCTCTATTATCTTCCAATGACTATATAAATATTTTTAAGCATCTTAATAATTGTCACTATAAAAGAAAAAAACACCTGCTAGGGGAAGTTTCCAGCAACCCTCCAGTGCTTGGCATATGGTAGAGGTTCAATAAATGTTTACAGAAGGAATGAACAGTGTTTTCCAAAATATTTTATTCTTATATATAATAATTCACAATAATTTTTATTGAAGTCTGTGGATATTTTCACTGTTAATTTAATAAGATCAAATGTGAAAGATAACTTGGAGAATACTGTCATCTACTGTCCTTAGCCTTCTCATCCAGAGGTAGACTTTCCTTTTTCTTCTAGGTGTATAGGAAGATAGATATGTGACACGGTATCTAAGAATTTTATAAGCTTTACCCTCAATCTCCCCTGCTTTCTATTGTTTAGGCTCCAAGACCACAACTACTTTAAATTATATTTCTCTTCTGTTTATTTACTTGATATATCCTTTCTTTGTCTTCAGAGCTTTCCAATGCTGTTTTCTGATCATCATTCTCTGGTAATTAATCTTGAAAGGGACTCTACACAGATTAAATTTTTTATTAAAAGAATGCTCCAGGAAACTGTGCCAGTTTGGATGTGTTGTGTCCCCCCAAATGCCATTATATTTGATGTAATGTTGTTTGGGTGGACCTATCAGTGTTAATTAGATTGTAATTCTTCAAGTGTTTCCATGGAGATGCGCCCCACCCAACTGTGGTTGATGAGTCTGATTGGATAATTTCCATGAAGGTGTTGGCCTGCCCATTGGGTGGGTCTGAATTAAATTACTAGTACACTATATAAGATCAGACAGAAGGAGCGAGATTGCTGCAGCCAAGAGGGACACTTTGAAGAAAGCACAGGAGCTGCAGATGAGAGACAGTTTGAAGATGGCTGCTGAAAGCAGACTCTTGCTCCGGAGAAGCTGAGAGAGGACAAATACCCCAAGTGCAACTAAGAGTGACATTTTTGAGGAACTGCAGCCTAGAGAGGAACGTCCTGGGAGAAAGCCATTATGAAACCAGAACTTTGGAGCAGATGCCAGCCATGTGCCTTCCCAGCTAACAGAGGTTTTCCGGACACCACTGGCCATCCTCCAGTGAAGGTACCTGATTGCTGGAAACTTTATGGCTTTACGACTGTAACTGTATAACCAAAATAAACCCCTTTTATAAAAGCCAATCCATTTCTGGTGTTTTGCATTCTGGCAGCATTAGCAAACTAGAACACTGTCTTCTATTATGTGTTTACTTACTGCTTATGTATTTGTTAAGCTTTCCTGCTTGCTTTCTGTTCTCCATAGAAATTTCCCTTCCTGTTTTGTTAGTCTGTTATTTTTTATGCATTTCAATCATTTATTTATTTAATCCTTCCATTTTGTGTTTTATTTTCCAACTCACCTTAAGTTTCACTAATCTGTTGTTTCAAAGAGTTGATTCTGGTATTTGTTCATTTCTAATATTCCAGCTTTTACATGATATCTGTTGTGTAACTGTGTCTCATCCTATTTGTTGTTTATTATTATTAATTAAGTCTTTCATTTTTTTCTAGAACTATTTCCTGTTTTCTGAAATCTGGCTTGTGAACATGTGGGTTTCATTTCACTACTCATGTTTCTCCCCAGGTTTTTACAGTTCTGTTTTGTTTTGTCTTTTGAAAAACTTGTATTAATAAGTGTGTGTTACTTTAGTAGGTGGGGCATAGGGACTTTCGCAAAATGTTGAAATGTGCCATTGCCTGGCTGAGGGGAGGTCCAAGTGACCCAAGGAGTTGAATGTTAATTGGCCTAGAGATGCTTAGAAGAGGAAACCAGAGGGTCATTCCAGCAGTAAATGTATGTGGGAAAGAGGAGCCCCAGAGCATCTCCAAGCTAGGCAGGGGGAAGGAGGAAGAGCACATCCACACACTCTGAGTCTACAGTTCAGGGAAGTCTCAGGCTTCAAACAGACCTGCAAGACAAACACAGACAGATAATTGGCTTCACAGAAAGGGGCAGAAGTTGGGGGAGTTTCTGGAGGACTGATGAGCTGAAATTATGGCGCTATGTAAACATGAAGGTTTAATGGGAACAGTTCAGTGAGAGGTCATGATTGCACACTAGTTTGCAGCAATTAAAAGTTAGAAATGAAACTAACTGCTGTTTGTATGAGAGCTGATCTACAAGATAATTAGGTTGATTGCATAGGAATAGAAGTATGTTGCAGACCCCAGAAAATGAGCATAGTTGAGAGGAACAAACAAGATCCCCATGATCCCGTGTGACATTACAGGGAGCAGATGGGAGATAGTGTGGAACCTAGAACCCAGGGTTTGGAGAGTGAAACATTATCAATGTGTTTCCTGCACTGTCCAGAAGAAAAGTTCCCTTACCAAGGGATAGAGTGTCTCAGTCAGCTTGACATCCTCCCCAACTCCCACTCTGCTTTAGGTTTAGCAAAGGTCTGAGCTCATATACTTCTCCTAAGCAGATTTTGCCTCTAGGATGAGAATGCACTATCCATCAAGAGCATTCCAATCTGCTTTTTGTTTTGTTTTGTTTTGTGACCTTCTAGAACAGAACAAACAACAATTGGCAGAATCAATTGAAGGCACAATTTTTAGAAGAAGCTCTGCAAGGATAGGGTGGATGTCCCCAGGAGGTGGTGAGTTCCTTGGTGGGAAGGGTACAGAGGAGATCCGCTACTGTGTAAATTGTTGGATGAGATCCCCTTTAAGGACCCCTCCCATTCCAAGGTTGTATGAAATCAGTAGTGGGACAACTTCCGGGTCTTCCGCTGGAGGGAGAGGCAGCTGCTTCTAAGTGGTGAACAGAACTTTTAGGAGGATTTCAGGGAGTTGAAGTAAAATCTCAATTCTGCCAAGTACTGCAGGCTATATGACTTGAAATGGATTCTTTTAACTCTTAACCCCAATCCCTAAATCTACCAGCTATAACTCCAAAATGTCTTTCCCCTCCATATCTACTGTCACAGCCTTGGCTGTACCGCAGTCATTTCTTGGCCGACTACTACAAGAGCTGCCTAAAGAGCTCTCCAGCCCCCTTCCCCACCCTGCCCCTTAAGCCATCCTCCACTCTTTGTAAAATGCAAATTAGATCACATCACTCCCAGGCTAAAAATTGTTTAGAGGCTCCTCAGTGCTTTCATGACAAAGGTCAGACTCCTTGGTATGACCCACAGGCAGCCCAGCCAGCCAGCTGCAGAATCCTGGAGAGCAGGGACCACACAGAGCTCAGCCGAGCAGCCCCACAACCTAACACAATGTGTGGCACATAATAGAGCTCCATGAACATTAGTGAGTGAATGAATAAAAACATTTCCTGCCAACCCTGATATTATCCCATATTTCAGCCCTGACAGTTTCTCTAAAGTGCAATACCTATCACACCTCTATATTGTTAAATGCACAGCACCTTCTATCTGAAATGTTCTTCTTAACCTCCCTAGACCCACCTTGTGTCATTTACTCTGCAAAGATCTCCCTAAATACTGCCAATGCCCCACTGTGCCTTTTCTAGTGGTTTCAGAACACATAAATTATATACTATTCAGAAACTTGAGCATGTCTTTTGAAAGTGCACCCTACTTTGATGGCATCTGCAAAAGAGCCTCAGGATGCCTCCCTGGAGACAAAGGTCAGTGCCCCAGTAAGCAGCAATTAATTGCCTACCCCTGCCTGAGGCTCCTGGGGCTCCCAGTTCTCTGAGGAACAGTGAGAGCTAGAGTTTCTCTCAGAAGGAAAGGAACCAGAGCCTGACCAAGTCACACTCTCCTCCTATCACATCCATCAAAAGGCAATAAATAAAATTTAAAAGGCAGAAAAGGGAAAGGAAGGTGAGCACATTAAAGGCTGAGTCAGCGTGGAGGTATTTGCTCTGCTCCTAATGAGAGAGAAAAGCCCCACCGGGTAGGTGGGCCGAAGGAGAGGAAGGGGAGCCAGCGACTGGTAATTTATTGGGAGGCAGGAAAACTGCTGAATTTGACACTAGTAAACGGAAGATGTCAGTTCAACATCTGTTCCTGACACCTCAGCAACTAATTATTTCTCTGTGCACTGAGCTTGCCTGGGTGGAAGAGCCCAGGGGCAGGCTCAGTCCTGTCAATAAAACTAAGTTTGACTAGTAAAATAAGTAAGTAAATAATAAAAACCTGAAACAATAAAGAACACCCAAACAGCCTTCCTTACCCCGTGGGATCGATGGCATTCTGTGCTGGGTGGAGAACGGAAAGGGAGGCGGCGCAGGTGATGGGGATCACTCACAGAGCCTTTGGACTTACTGTTGTTCTCGATAGTTGCTGGTTTCAAGGAGCATCAGTTCCCATTTCTGGGCCTCTTATTCCATAGCCACTGGAGATTTCATTCTCTGCTAACCCACACATTCCTTGTTATCCCCATTTGTGCAAAATAGAAGGAACAAAATGTTTTAACAGAGACCACTCTATTGGGTTGTGGCAAAGTTGTGAATTTGTTTGGGAAGATCCTTTTCCCACTTTCAAAGCTCAGTCCCTGCCTCCCTCTGTACCCCTTACCTCCCCTGGATCTCCAGCAAGGGGAGAGCATCTGGCCAACTTCTTTGCACATCATTATCAATTTGAACTGTGATTGCTGGTTTTTACCTTTTTCTCCACATAGACTGGCCAAGAATCATTTCTGTAATCCTGGTGCCTGGTGCGTTGGAAGAGTTATATAAAAATTTGAGGGATGGATAGATGGATGGAGGTTGTCAGGAATGAATGAATGAGTGAATGATAGTAACAATGTTTTACCCCTCAGGGCTCCAAGAAAAAGACACAACTTAATTCAAAAATGTTAACTGAGGAAGGAGAAGAAAGACCACACCTGCATCCTTGGAGCTTTCCAACCCAGAAAACAAGGTCCACAGCACTGGAAAAATGGCAAGAGGGAGGCACTGACCCTCAGTCTGAGAAGGAGTGGGTTGAAACAACCATAATTGGATTGGTCAAGTGTTGGGGGGAGGGCCACAGAGGAGAGCTCTGTGAGCAGTGAAGGTGAGAAGGTACAAAAGGCTGTGGATCTAGACTCCAGAAACAGCCATCGCAAGGTGTCCTGGCCAAGTGCCCTCAACCCTCTGAGACTTGGTTTCCTTGTCTGTAGAATGGACAGAAGAAGCTCCCTCAGAGGATGACTGTTAAATAGGAAAATGGAACTTTCTCCACTCTGCAGCCAGAGGCCTTTCCAGATAATAGGTAACTATGTCACTTCTGCTTAAAACCCTTCCATGCCTCCCACAGCACTTAGAGAAAAGAACAAATTCCTCAACATAGCTCACAAAACCCCACATGGTCTGTCCCATGCTCTCCTTTCTAGCTTCAACCTCGCTCCTCATTCTTTGCTCCAGGTACACAGATCTTTTCTTAATGCCTCAAATGATGGCTCCCTACAGGTCCTATGCCAGTTCAGATGTATTATTTCCCCCAAAATGCCATGCTCTTAATGCAGTCTTGTGGGGGCAGACATATTAGTGCTGATTAGGTTTGAATCTTTGGATTAGGTTGTTTCCATGGCAATGTGACCCACCCAACTGTGGGTAATAACTTTGATTAGATTATTTCCATGGGGGTGTGGCCCTGCCCATTCAGCATGGGTCTTAATTAGTTTACTGCAGCCCCACAAGAGCTCAGATAGAAGAAGCTCACTGCTGCAGCTTAGAGAGACATTTTGAAGACAGCTGTTGAAAGCTGACACTGAATTTTGGAGAACGCCATTTTGAAACACAGCCTGGGAGCAAGCAGATGTCAGCTATGTGTCTTCCAAGCCACAGAGGTTTTCCAGATGCCAATGGCATTTCTCCACTGAAGGTATGGTCATGTTTATGCCTTGGTTTGGACACTTATATGGCTGTAGAACTGTAAATTTGTAACCAAATAAAACCCCTTTATAAAAGCCAATCCATTGCTGGTATTTGGCATTCTGGAAGCATTAGCAAACCAGAACAGGGCCTTTGCACATTCCTGTGCTGGAATATTCTTCCCACCCTTCTTTGACTGATTACTCCTACTCAGCCTTCAGATCTCAGCTCAAATGTTATTTCCTCAGGATTCTCTGCCCCGGCCTCCCTGACTAGGTCAAGACCTCTTAGAGAGAAAATCCCAAAGCCTACAAGGTCTCATTACTCCACAAGCATTAGACCAGTCCAAGCCCTCATCATCTGCCCTTTGGGCTTCTGCAGCAACCTCCTGATGCCCTCAGTTACCTGCACTCTTGCCTGCTTCAGTCTGTTTCCACACAGCAGCCTCAGAGCCTTGCACATGCCATCCTCTCTGCCTGCGACAGCCCTCGCCCAGATCTTTGTGGGATCCTCTCTCAGTTCATCCAGTTCTCTACTCCAGAGTCATCCTTTCAAGAATAAATGAATGTGGACATTGCAAGGTGTTGAAAATTGGATGGTATAGGGGGGAAAATACAATCAATGCAAACTAGAGTCTATAATTAACAGTAACATTGTAAGATGCATCCATTAATTACATTTAGCAATATACCAAAGCTAAATGTCTATAAGAGGGAGAAATAAGGGAGGGGTACAGGATTCTTGGTGGTGGTGGTATTGTCTGACCTTTTCATTTATTTTTTTTATTTTTATTTTTTCTTCTTTTTTTTAATTCTTCTTTTTTTTTTTCCTCCTCTTCCTCTTTCTTTGCAGAAGAAAGGCAAAGGTCCTCATATAGATTGTGGTGGTGAATGCATAGCTATGTGATTTCACTGGGAATCATTGATTGCTTACCTAGGATGGATTGCATGGTGTGTGAATAAAACTGTTTAAAAAATAAACAGAGGGATACAAGTGCTGGAGAAAAGGTGGAGAGAAGGACGTACCTATTCACTGTTGACAGGGAAGAATGGTGCAGCCCATCTGGAGGGCAGTGCAGTGGTTCCACAGGAAGCTAGCTATGGGGTTGCCATATGGTCCTGCAACCCTGTTATTGAATATATACTTGGAAGAACTGAGAACAGGGACATGAATGGACATTTGCACACTGGTGTCAGTGGTGGGAGTATTCATGATTTGCAACGGAGGGAGGTGGCCTAAGGGTGCATCCACTGATAAATGGAATGGTGAGCTGTGGTATATACATACAATGGAATACTGAGGGGCAGCAGGAAGGAATGAAGATGTGGGGTATACACCTAGGTGAACGGACCTTGAGTACAGTATATTGAGTGGAATAAACCAGAAAAGAAAAGACCAACACTACAATGCCTCATGAATATGGACTAACTGTAATGTGCAAACTCTGAGAATTGAATCTGAGAGCACAGGGTATCAAGGGAAGGTTTATTATAAAGGTTCCTAGATTGTAAACTCTTACAGCAATCACATCTATTCATCACCACAATCAATTTTTGAACATTTTCATTACTCCAAAAAGTATGAAAATAAGTATAAAAACAAAAGTAAAAAAAGAACACCCAAAACATTCCATTTCTCCCATCCCACCCTATTTTTTCATTTAGATCCCCCTTTTTTACTCATCCATGCATACATTGGAAAAAGTGTGAGCCACAAGGTTTTCACAATCACACTGCACACATGTAAGCTACATAGTTTCATAATCATCTTCTAGAATCAAGGCTACTGGGTTGCAGTTTGACAGTTTCTGGTATTTTCTTATAACTATTCCAAGACAATAAAACTTAAAAAGGGATATCTATATAGCACATAAGAATGCCCTCCAGAGTGACCTCTTGACTCCATTTGAGATCTTTAGCCACCGAAACTTTAATTTGTTTCATTTCACTGCCCCCTTTTGGTCAAGAAGATTTTCTCAGTCCCATGATGCTGGGTCCAGGCTCATCCCTGAGAGTCACATCCTGCATTGCCAGGGAGATTTATATCCCTGGGAGTCAGGTCCACATAGCAGGGAGGGCTGTGAGTTCACCTGCTGAGTGGGCTTAGCTAGAGAGAGAGGGCCACATCTGAGCAACAAAGAGGTACTCTGGGGGAGACTCTTAGGCAAAATTATAAGTAGGCTTAGCTTCTCCTTTGCAGTAATAAGCTTCATAAGGGCAAGCTCCAATATCGATAGCTCGGCCTACTAAATTGTTAGTCCTCAATGTTTGTGAGAATATCTTTTTTTTAATTCATTTTTATTGAGATATATTCACATACCACACAGTCATACAAAACAAAGCGTACATTCAATTGTTTACAGTACCATTATATAGTTGTGCATTCATCACCAAAATTAATTTTTGACATTTTCATTACCACACACACAAAAACAATAAGAATAAAAATTAAAGTGACAAAGAACAATTAAAGTAAAAAAGAACACCAGGTGCCTCCCCCCCCCCATTTTTCTGCTCATCCATCCATAAACTAGACAAAGGGGAGTACAGCCCATATGGCTTTCCCAATTACATTGTCACCCCTCATAAGCTACATTTTTATACAATCGTCTTCAAGATTCATAGGTTCTGGGTTGTAGTTTGATAGTTTCAGGTATTTACTGCTAGCTACTCCAATTCATTAGAACCTAAAAAGGTTCGTCTGTACTGTGCATAAGAGTGCCCACCAGAGTGACCTCTCGCCTCCTTTTGGAATCTCTCTGCCACTGAAGCTTGTTTCATTTCCTTTCACATCCCCCTTTTGGTCAAGAAGATGTTCTCCATCCCACAATGCCAGGTCTAGATACCATATTGCCAGGGAGATTCATTCCCCTGGGTGTCAGATCCCACGTAGAGGGGAGGGCAGTGATTTCGCCTGTCAAGTTGGCTTAGCTAGACAGAGAGGGCCACATCTGAGCAACAAAGGCATTTGGGAAGAGGCTCTTTGGCACAGTTATAGGGAGGCCTAGCCTCTCCTTTGTAGCAACAGTCTTCCCAAGGGCAAGTCCCATGGTAGAGGGCTCAACCCATCAAACCACCAGTCCCCTACGTCTGTGAACACATCAGCGACCAACAAGGTGGGGAAGCCCAACACCCCTGCATTGTAAGAATATCTTGACTATGTTTTAAAACTTCAGTTTCTGTGTGAGACAAAAGGAAGAGAGGTTTATTTGATGCAAGGTCTATATTTTCTGTACCACACTATATAATTTAAATTGTATGGTCAATTTATGCAAACACCATAATTACATGGAACCTTGAACAGGGAATGAGATCTGGTTGGTTTGTACAGGTTAGTGTGAAGCCCCAATACATTCCAGAGTAATTTGGGCAAAGAATAAAATGTATTTGCAAAGTTCCCTTGAGGGACTGGGAAAAAATACAGAAATGTTGGACTTTCCCTACTGGGTTACTACTGATATTGTCACAAACATCGAGGACTACCAATTTAGTAGGCTAAGCCCTCGATCTTGGGCTTGCCCTTATGAAGTTTGTTACTGCAAAGGAAAGGTTAAGCCTACTTATAATTGTGCCTAAAAGTCACCCCCAGAGAACCTCTTTTGTTCCTCAGAGGTGGCCTCTCTCTCTAAGCCAACCTGGCAGGTAAACTCACTGCCCTCCTCCCTATGTGGGACATGACTCCCAGGGGTGTAAATCTCCCTGGCAATGTGGGTCATGACTCCCAGTGATGAACCTGGACCCAGCATTGAGGAATTAAGAAAGACTTCTTGATCAAAAGGGAAAGAGAAATGAAACAAAATTAAGTTTCAGGGGCTGAAAAATTTCAAATGGAGTTGAGAGTTCATTCTAGAGGTTATTCTTATGCATTACATAGATAACCCTTTTTGGTTTTTAGTGTATTTGAATAGCTAGAAGGAAATACCTGAAACTGTTGAACTGCAACCCAGTAGCTTTGATTCTTTTTTTTTTTTTTTTTTTTTTTTGGAGGAAGCTTTGATTCTTAAAGACAACTTTATAACTATATAGCCTTTATGGTGTGACTGTGTGATTGTGAAAACCATGTGGGTCGCACTCCCTTTATCCAGTGTATGGACAGATGAGTAGGATTAACAGTAATAAAAAAGTTAATGAGTAATAGGAGGGATGGGGGACATGTGATGTTTTGGGTATTCTTTTTTACTTTTATTTACATTTTGATTCTTATTTTTAGTTTTTTTGTAGTTATGAGAATTTTCAAAAATTGTGCTGATGAATGCACAACTATATGATGATACTGTGAGCAACTGATTGTACACTTTGGATGATTATATAGTTTGTGATGATATCCCAATAAAATTGCGTAAAAAAAGAGTCATCCCTTCAGATAGAGCCTCCTGAGCCATCCTACATAATGTGGTCATGCTCCCCCTCCCCACCCAGTTATCTCAAACCATTTGTCATGCTTTGTTTTTTTTGTTTTTTTTGTTTTTTTTTTTTTATCATAGCACTTATTACCACCTGAAATTATATTATGTATTTATTTTGAAAGTATATTTTTATTTATGTTTTGTCCCTTGGGCTAGGAGATAAGCTTCATGAGGGCAGGACTTCATCCTGCTCATTGCTATATTCTCAGCTCCTAGAATAGTACCTGGAACATAGAAAGTATCTTCAGAGAACGATGAATTCTTTCTGGTAGTAATATTACAGTGGTTTTTGACAGTTTGATTACTATCTCTCTCTCCCTCTGAACTATAGGCTCCATCAGGGTGGGGACGGTATCATTGTACCCCAGGGTTTAGTAATCTGCCTGAATAAATATTTATCAAATAAATATATGCATAAAAGAATGAATGACTACAAATTGAAAATTATAAAATAATCACAGATATGTGGTTATATGATGAAGATGATGATTACATTCATATCTCCTGATAGTACTTGCTGACACTTGGAGCAGTGGTGTAGAGAACTTAAAATCTGTACTCTCTTGGCTTGATTCTCTCTACTGCTTTTCTCAAGGCTTTCTGGAGGGAAGGGCAGGCTCTTTGGGAATACGTGCTCCGTCCTCTCCGATTTTTTCTGTACTTTTAGTTCAGGCCCACAAATTCAGTTGTTAAATTCCCTAACTTGTTTCCAGCATGATTAACTGTTTCCTGATTCAGTGCTCAATGTAACCTCACATAAATATTGTCATTTTCTACAAGGGAAACACACTGGACTGCTCATCTTACTTGCAGGCAGCCTGCAAGTTCAACTCATGACAAATACTGCCCCTGTCTCATGTCCCCCAAATTATGTGGAAGAGTGTGAGAAGGTGCCAGAGATGAGCTGTGATTGTGTACTGGTTTGTGGTGTGTGATGCCATAAACTTCATTGCCACATATTTGAGAAGACAGAAATAAGTTACTGGTGTCCCTGCCACTCTGAGGAGACACAGTTATTCCTGACTCAGGGATATAAAGCTTTATAGCACCTAGCTTTCTCAGTGCATAATAATTCACTTTCCAAGGAAAGACACCAAAACCCAGCCACAGTTTCATAGCATCATTTAGTGTGGTGATTCAAATTACTCTGTGCTCCCCAGAATTAGCCTCGGGTTCAAAGTCGGGGTATGGATGTATAGACAGATTAACAAAACCTTCAACAGCCATAGTAGCACTGAACTCCCTTCCTCTTCTGCCAAGAATTTGGTCAATACCTTTTGATCCAGCCAAGGTCTGTCTCTAGGGAAGAACAGAGAAATTCGATGGAAAATGTTGCAGAATAGTCCTGTTAAAATAACATTGTTGTTGTGTTTTTCCAACTTGTGCATTTTAAAGTCTTAAAATGTGACCGTTATTATTTGATCTCCTTCCTGACATTTATCAGTGCTAACTAGCAAGCACTGGGTTTACGGAAAAAGTATGAGTTTAGAAACTCTACTTATTAAACATGTGACATAGGAAAAGACATTTAATCATTCTGAGCCTCAATTTCTTCCCCTGTAAAATCAGAACGATAGAGTCTGCCTCATAAAACTGTAATGACAATTAAGCAAAATCATCTAGATGGCTCAAAATAGATGCTCAGTAAATACTAGCTTCCTTTTCTGGAAAGCCATCTCAATTAACTGCTTCCCTCAGTATCAGCCTCAGTCTAACTGGCTGACATTGACACTTGCTTCTGCTTTGTAAATTACCTTTAGTCTTTTTCTTGTGTCTGTCCTGACTTCAAATTAGATTATAAATTCTTTGGGGACAAGAACTGCCTCTTCCCTCTCTTTTCTAAACACCATTTCATAGTACCTGATGATCTTGACCTGTATACAAGACAAATTCAATGCTGCATTGACTGGGTGGACTTACAACTGAGGTGCACGTGGCTTCAGAAGGAAGTACTGTTCAGAGGCTGCAGGGCAAGATGAAGGACTGGCTTGGAGCACTGACCTTTTATGCTTTGTGAGCCGTAGGGAAGTTTCAGTCCAGAAAAGGACATTCTTCTCACTTAGGTAGCAACACTTTCATCTAGGACCTGGAAAAGGCAATTTTTATTTATTTATTTTTGTTGACAACACAAATATCATCATGTGGTAGTAACCCAAATCCCCATAGTAAGATCTGGTTCTAGACTGGGGGTATAGATGGGCAGGTATAGGATTGCCATATTTAGAAAATAAAAATACAGAATATTCATTTAAATTTGAATTTCAGACAAACAAAAAAAATAAATTTTTATTGTAAGTGTATCTCATTCCATATTTGGGATATACTTATCCAAAAAAGTTATTTGTTGTTTATCTGAAATTCAATTTAGTGGGACATCCTTTATTTAATCTGGCAACTCTAGTTATGTGGGACAACCACAGAACATCCCAAAATAGAAGGGTAAGGATAAAGAAGAGGGAAAGAGAAAGAGAAAAAAAAAACTTCCCATTTACAAAGAGCCTTCAAATCAAAATTTCAAAGTGTCTGAAGAAATTAAGAGATAATAAGCCTGCCAGCAAAGCAGTTGCAACATCTTCTTCCAGATGAAATTAATTTTATAGTACAGTCAGACAAAGATTTTAAAGTACACTGCCTTTAATATGTTCTTAAAGAAAAACGAAGACATGACTTCCATATTTGAAAGGATAAGTAATTGTTTAAAAAAAAACAGACAGAAATGAAATAAGTATTTAAAATAAGAAAAAGAATCTATTGGAAATCCTAGAAATTAGAAATAAAGTCATCAAATTTTAAAAATTCAACAATTGATGAAAACTCAAGACTAGACTAGAAGATAAAACAGGATTCCACACAAAACCCAGTGTGTGTGTGTGTGTGTGTGTGTGTGTGTAATTAAGAAACAATAAGGAAAAATTGAGGGACTTCAACATTCATCAAATTCTAGAAAATGAAATTGAAAGAAGAGCTGAGAATAAATATTTGAAGACATAATTGGTGAAACTGTTCAAAATTGAATGGAAACAAGAGACTTTAAATGGGAAGTGCATTTTAAGTGCCAAGCAAGATAAATAAAAATAAATCCATTCATTAGAAACATTAAGGAACAGTAAGAACCATGAGGAAATCTTAAAAATTATCAGACAAGAAGATACAGCAATTAGACTGACAGCATACTTCCCATCAACAATAATAGATACCATGGACAATAAAATATCAGTGTTCCAAATGTATTTCTAAAAAAGAAGGAGATGAAGAACATGGGATGGGCAGTCAGTAGTCACTGCCACAGCTATTATTTAAGACTGAGGGCAAAATAAAAACACTTTTAATAACACAAAATACTAAAAGAGTTTAACACCCAAATACTCTCACTAAAAGCATTATCAAGGATGTAGTTCATTTGGAAGTAAAGTACACTCAGAGGAAAGGTGTGAAACACAGAAGCAATGGTGAGCACAGAAATTTATAAAGCATGCCAGTAAAAGTAACTGACAATGTACTGTAAAAAAATACTTTTGATTGCTTTTAAAAAGGGTAAAAATAAAAAAAACAAATAAAAATTGCAAGATGGTGGGGATATTCAAATGTGGCTAAGTGTTAAGATTTTATAAATCTGGGAGCTGAGTATATACATTCTATATTATTCTTTATATTTGTCTATTTAGTTTGAAACATTTTATAATTTGAAAAACAAAGCAAGGCAATCCTTACATAAAAATTCAAAACTTCTATACATCAAAAGATACCACAAACAAAATTAAAAGGGAAAATAGGAAGACCAGAGGGAAAACATTGCAACATATGCAACAGAAAAAGAAATCAGTATCTAGAATAAATAGAGCTACTACAAATCAACAGAGAAAACCCAAGTATCCAAGGGGTGAAAGAGAGGTAGAAGATATGAATTTATAGAAGATTTATAAATACAGGGAATTTTTTATAAGAAGAAATACAAATGGCTTATAAATATGTTAAAACATGCTCAGCCTTGCTAGTAATCAGGGAAATTCAATTCAAAACAACAATGGAATGTCACTGTTTACCCACTAAGATAATAAAAAATTTAGGAGATTGAAAATACCCATAGCTGTCAAAAGAATGGTGTATGACTAGTCTTAGACCCTACTGGTGAACATGCCATTTAGCAAAATTTGTTTGGATTGGAATTTGGCTATACTTTATAAATTTAAATATCCATACCATTAGATCCACAATTCCACTTCTAGAAATCCATTCTACAAAACCCCTTGCACATGCACAGCCCAAATATATGAATAAGGCTAACCACTGCAGTATTTACTATAATCACAAAAAAAAAAAAAAAAATGGAAACATCTGAAATCCCAACAATAAGAGAGGGGACAAATTATGATACATCCATACCATAGAACATCATAAAGCAACTAAAAAACAAGTGGACTGACCTACTGTGAAGTACACAGGCAAACAATGCATATAGTATGAGCATATGTGTGCTCCTTAAAAATTGTAGATGAGTATACGCTTAGAAAAAAGACTGGAAGGATACTTACCAAAATGCGAATAGTGGTTAATGCCGAGGAAGAGAGTAAGAAAGCCAGGAACTCTCCACATTTTACTCTATATTCTTCTGTACTGTTTGAATCATTTAAAAGATGATATTTAAAAAGCAAGAGAGAGAGGTGGTCTAATGTCTGGAAGGAGTTCAGGAAACGCTGCTATCCTCGTTTTTCTCATACATAAAATGGCACTAATTGTACCTGAGCCTGCTCTCTCACTGGGGGTTGTGGGGTTTACGTGATCACAGCGAGAGTGTGCTGGGGGGGCAGGGGGGAGAACTATTCAAAAGTAATGGATAACCTTGGAATAAGTGGGGCCAGGCATTTTGCATACATTCCTCATATGAAAGAAATACTGATGTCCTGATTATCTTGATGAAACTGAACTAGTAAGTAGCAGAGCTGGAGATTGGACCAAAGTGTTTGTCTCCATGTTTTCCCAGTAACCCCAAAGGCCTGATCTTTTGAGAAGGAAGACCTGTAATGGCAAAGAGCACAGACTCTGGAGCCAGAGTCTAAATTTGAGTCTTCAACCACTCTCCAGCTCTGTGACGTTGGGCAAGTTACCCGACTGTTTTGTTTCTCAGTGCCTGTTTTGTGAAACAGGTATAATCATTCCTACTGCAGGGGGTTATTGAAAAGATTAAATGAGTTAATATATGTGAAGCACTTACACCAGTGCCTGGCATAGTAAGCAGTTATGTTAAGTGTTGGCTTTTATTATTATTTGCTTCAGTAGTCCGGCTGATCAGTGGGAGAAAGAAGCATTTCTCCAGGCTCCTCGGCTTTAGGATGGAGTGAGGAGTGAAAAACTCAGCACGGACCTCTTTTACCCTTCACAGTACTTTATATATGCAGACACAAACCTGCAAAAAAAAACTTTATTATATTCTGAATCTCCTATTCTTGAGGACATTTCTGTCACTCCCTCCCCTCCTACCTGACAATTAAAACTCCAGCTGGTGCCTCACATGTTGTGCTCTCAATGGCTCTCTTAGTTTGTCCGTGTCTAGCTCAGCCTTCTCGAATCCATTCTGCCAAGTCAAAGACCAATATTTAGGTATTTTAGCCTGTGGATGAATCAGAGGATGGTAGGAGCCATACGTCCATATCAGAGCTTCACTTTGAGAGACACGGACACCTTGGTGTTTCCTTCTTAAACTGTGCATCTTCCCAGGCACAGAAAGCTTGCTTCTCTGTCTGGAACAGGGTCTGAGGAGGTCTGGCTTACGCCGGCTCAGCGTCTTCATGACAAGCCACTTCTGCCATCTCACTGCTGACCTCTCACTGACTTCGAAGAAGTTCCCAGCAAATGCACATCCGTCCACTGCTTATTCACTCAAGTGGGCAGAAGGAAGCTGACTGAGGCCTGGAAGGACAAGGCCTAGAGCAGGTCTTCCACTGCCTGGCAACACTAGGGAGCAAGGGTTGTGAAATCCAGGCGGGAGCTCCAGGGTCAGAACAAACCAATGGCCTGTCTTGGTTTATGCCAAAGCAGTGGCTGCCTTCTGTCCTCTCCTTCACATGCTTAGCCTGGGGCTCAGGGTTGCCAAACAGCACTGGCACACTGGTCGGTAAAATGGTTTGGGGAAGTACTAAATGGCAGTAGGGCCAAGGGTAAAGAGGAGGGAGAAATAAAAAGAAGCGCCAGAGAGATGAAAGGACTCCTCAGGAAATGGCAGCTCTAAAAGGAATCAAAATGATTTGATCTTTAGGCAAAAGAAGAATACCAAGTAATTCTTACTGTTTACAGATCTTTTCAAACTGAAGAATAATTGGGAGATGTGAAAAGGCAGTGGTCTCTCACATAGATGTGAATGTAACCCCTTCTTTACTAAAGTTGGGACTTGCAGCAAGTTGCTTAATTTTGCTGAGCCATAGTTTCCCTCTTTGGAAGACAAAATGATCATATATACCAGCAGAAGATGGTGCATTGACTTAAACAAAATAAAAGGTTTTTATCCTCTCATGTAAACAAAGTCTGGAAATAGTGTGTTCCGAACTACTAAGGCAGCTCCATAGTTGCTGGAGATGCCAGGCTCTTCTATCTTTCTGTTTCACCCTCCGAGGCACATGGCTTCCAACTTCAAGTTCACCTCATGATCCAAAATGACCAATAGAGTTCCAACCATCATGTCTGAATTCTAAGTAGGAATTAAAGGAAGAAAGGATGGGGAAAAGGCATACTCCTAGCTGAGTCAGACAGTTCAAAGAAGTTTCTTTGGATATACCCCATCCCTAAAAACAACTTTCACATACATCGCATTGACCATCTCATCCCAAGGAAGGCTAGGAAATGTCTTTTAGCTTTACACATTGACACCTGGAATAAAACGGGGACCCAGACAGGAAACAGATGAAAATAGATATCGGGTGGCAGTATTTGCTACAAAGCCTCAAGGATTAAAAGCGCTGTGGTAAAGAATTCATGTGAATAAGCACTTTGTAAACTCAAAAGGACTTTACCACTGTTCTCATTCAACCCTCATGTCAATCCTGTAACGTGGAAACTGAGGTTAAGAGAAGCATTCAAGGTCAATAGCTCTTAAGTGGTAGAGCTGGGATTCCAACTCATGCCTGTCTTGTGTCTTTCCTGTAACTCCTTTTTCAACAGGAGAGAGAGTAAAGGAAGCCTTTTTGTAGGAGGTCTTTTGTGATTTGTTGAGGGAAGGTTGGCCCAGCTTCCCACCCTGCTGAGTCTAGGTATGGGGCAGTGGGGTGAGGGTAGGGGGATCCTTGGGAGCTGAGAGTCTGAACTGCTGTCCACCAAGTGTGGAGCACTGACACCCCCTGGTTCTCTTCAGCCTTGGTGAGTTCTGGTCATGCTGTCCTCTTTGAGATTATGGATGCTTTAAATTTAGTCTTCTACCAAGGGCCTTGGGACTCAAGGCCTTCAGGCATGAGGGCCTATAAATTGCATCTGATTACATTATTAATTACTGTGTTATCTGGATTCAAATAACTGACTTATGCTTTGGCAAGCAATACTGCAAAATAGAAATCTTTCCTGTTCCCTTCCTCCCTGCACCCTCACAGCTAAGAGGGAGAATGTAAGGGAACATACACCTAAATGTGTCTTAAACTCCTTGAAAGAAAGGTGTCTGATACAATAATAAAGTTATTATCAATAGTATTTTCCAAGAGTTTCAGATGGGATGAGGAGAATGTGCTTTTGGATTTAACTCACCCAAGGCCAGGTAGAGGAGCCTGAGTAGGAACCCATGTCTGGTGGCCCCAGGGCTTGCTGTGGGTTCTGTGCTCTGCTCACTCCCAAGATCGACGTCTCACAGTTCCACAGTCTTCATCTCGGACCCATAGATGCACTTTCTAGTGGTTCTTTGTGAAATCTCTGAGCAATAGGAGAAAGCTCTAAGCTGACAAGATCTAGGGAAGTTCAGAAAGCTGGAAGAAAGCCTGTGAGGGTTCACACCCACCACTGCCCATCTCATCCCACCCCAGCTGTGGTGAGAACCACGTGGTTCTGAAACACTGACACATGGTGAGGAAGAAGTTAACCCACTGGAAATGGAATGACGGAAGCAGACATCCTGTGACAGCGGAAACCCAAGTTAGGGTGGGTGGCGGGAGACGGGCGGTGCCAAGAAGAGAAGAGCTTGCCTGAAGTTTGGATGCAGCTAACCAGGGAGAAGCAACTTGGAAAGTGGGAGGATGGTGGTTAGGTTTGTGTGGACAAGGGTGATAAAGAAGAGCTGCTGCTGGAACTTGAGCAGCTGGGAGTGTCCAGAAAAGAGGTAGTGAGCATTTTGGACTGAAGCACAGGATTTGCCTGGAGCCTGAGCTGAAAGTACCTTGGTTTCCTCAGAGACCCTAAGGAGGAGCTCTGCATGTCTAGGAAACAAACCCTGGAGGTTGAGGGAGGGACGTCAGACAGGACTGGGTTGGGCCAATTTGGATCAATAAACACTGCACACCTGCCCCTTCTTCAGGAGCCTATGGCTTGTTCCCTGAATTCCCTCCACCCCAAAATCCAAACAGCTTTCCAAATAGCTGCCTCAGAGGGTGGCACTTGGGGTCCTCAATCCTGAGAGGAGTGTGAGAATAAGGCAGTGGTCCTGGGGCCCACTCTAAAGGGGACCTCTTTGCTTCTAGGCTGTCCCAGTGGATGAACCACTGACCAGTACAGGGACCCTCTGTTTTGAGGGCAACCTTGAAGATTTCTCACGGGCTTTGGTGATGTTCCAGGCCGATGAAATTTCAGGAAGCAGGACTGCTGGCGTGAGGAGCTGTGCCCTTCTTGAGCTGCAACTGACAGGTGGTAGAATCACACTCCACCCCCACACCGCCCCCAACCGAGACTGGCCATATGTGCTGAGCCAGCCAGAGCCCAGGGTGAGCCCTTCCAGTGGCAAGCAAGCACTTGACATCTTCCCTGTATGGTAAGCGACCTCCTAAGTGCATAATAGCTATGAGGATTAAACAGCTTCAGTAAAACTCCTTCACGCAGTGCCTGACACAGAAAAGCAACTAAGTTATATTACTGCATTCGGGCCCCGCCTTTAAGCGTTGCAAAGGTGTTGGGTGGGGAGGGCAGGGGAAGGCAGGTAATGGTTCCAAGAAGAGGGGTTTCTAATATCATGGCTCCAGGGACTGGGGGTTCTCGTGCATCTTCCCCATCTCTCCAGCTTGGGAACAGATCCACTGGCCGGGTTTGGAGGGAGCCAAGCCCACGTTTGTTCCAGGCTCTGCTACTTACTGGGCAGATATTCTTGGGCAAGTTGCTGAACCTCACTGAACCTTGGGTACCTTGTCTTATCTGTAAAACAGAGTTAACCGTACCTCCCCTGGAAGGCCTGCCCTTTCTGAGGAAAGCCTCCCAGCAGGACATGGAGGGTGCAGGCAGTCTGGGAGACTGTACACGTCTCCACAGGGCCCATGAGGTTATTCCCAGAGCCGCTGCCAGGGAAAGGGCAAAGCTGGGGCAGCTGAAGTATTTCTCATCCCTGGGTGTTCATGGGCTTGGCAGAAGACAGCCAAGATAAAGCCACTTTCCATGGGTCTCTCACTCTGATTCCCAGAGACACAGTGATCATCATGAAATGTGACCTCACCCGGCTTCACAGGCCTTTTTGGACAGGGAAAAGGGCAGGAAACTCAGATCCAGAGAAAGATAAGCTGACAGGGAATTAGATGTCCAGCAAGGCTGAGGATCAGGTTTCTCATAACCACCATCCCAATGAATCCAGACTTGATCTATTGTTTGTTCAGCCTCTCTCAAACGTGTGCACAGGATCACCTACTCAGATACCACCTAAGACAGGCTGAACGTGCACTTTTAAAAGTGCCTGAAACTTGCAATTGAAAGTGATGGAAAACAGGGCCCCTTCATTTCGAAAATGAACACTTGGCATCTTCCTACTGCATCCAAACAGTGGGCAAAATCCCTACTTGCAGAATTGCTGTGAAGATTAAATAGTATATGTAAAACCCTTCATACAGTGCCTGACATAGAACAGCTGCTTCACAAATACTAATTCTCTATTCCTGCACTCAGGCCCTTCCCAGGCCCACCCGCATATGGCCATGCAGACTGTACACTGCCCAACTTCAGAAGCACCATTCCCATTGACTGCGATGTGCATGGCCCTCCTGGATTTGGGCAGTGTACATCCTGCACCACCATTCATGGCCGGCCGTATTCAGAGCAGACACAAACCATTCCAGGGCATCTCCTCTGACTCTGATATCCAGCTGACTTTCCTTTCCTTCCACTTGCCCTTTCCCCAACTTTAAGTCACCCCACTGGTACAGCCAGCTAGGAAGGCAGTGTAGGCAAGACTGGAGATAGTCTGCTTTCTTTCCCCACTGTCTCAGGTTTACCTAAATCTTTGGTCTCATATCATTTTTAGAGTCAGTGGCTGATTTTTAATACAAAATGTGCTACCTGCCTGGCTTTGGGTCTGGGCTCTCTAGCCAGGGTGCTTAAGAGCTTTATTGGGCTAAAGTGACCACCAAACAGAAAAGGCATTGATGTTGGGGGATCGCCAGGTTTTTATTCTCAGCAAAACTTGAGCAAGAAGCCTTGGGAGGCAGCTGCTGCTATTTCAGTTTAAGTGTTGTTGAGTCACAATCCCAAGTCATTTATCCCATGAGCCTGCAAGGCAGGGACAGAGCCTTGCTCTCAAGGCCGATCCAGTTCCCAGTGCACTAATGACACTTGACAGACACCAAATCCTTGCAATTTCCAAACAAAACCTTGCTGCTCCAATCCCAGGCTCTCCCCGGGAAACACTCCATTGCTTCCCAAGGCTTTGCTCAGCTGGTCTTCACTGATTGCCAACAATCCCCAGCTGAACGAATTCCCTGCCCTCCAGGCCCGCCCTCCACTCTTAACTCTCTCCTGCCTGCTCTCCCACCCCTGCTTCTGCTGAGGAGACTGTGGCTCAAGCCCCAAGAGCCTTCCGAGAAGTTGGCCAGTCATCGTGGGCACCGGTGTATTCCATTGTGCAGTGGCCCTGATTCACGCTGTTTGGTAGGAGCTTTATCCAGTCGCTCAAATTAAACCAGTGGTTTCCAGGGCTGGGAGGTGTACATCCACCATCTCAATGTTACAGAGTTCCTGCCCCATAAGAATACTCTGGGCTTCTTTAAACAGCAAGAGACGGTAGCTCTTCACTCAAAAAGGCTTTATGCAAAACACAAGATGAGACAGACTCACAACCAGATTTGAATTCTTTTTATTCCGCCTCTGTTTTCTTTTTTAAAATACAGAGTTTTTTTGGTTTTTTTTTTTTTGACATTTTTGTATTTTTATTATTTTAGTTATGGAATAATTCATACTTACCACAAATATAACAAATAATATAAAACACAACCATGTATTTAATAATCAGCTTAAGAAATGAAATCCAAGCAAATAAGCTGAAAACACCAGTTTCAGTCAATCCCATTTCCCTTTCTTCAGCCCGTCGTCACTACCATCCTAAATTTGGTGTTTACCATCCCCATGTGTCTTTGTACACCATATCATTGTTTTTAACTTTTCTATTTTGAGATAATTGTAGAGTCAAATATGGTTGTAAGAAATAACACAAAGAAACCCTGTGTGCCCTTTATCCAGTTTCCCTCAATAGTTACATCTTGCTTAAATACAGTGCAAAATCACGAGAAAACTGACACTGATTCAATCCATCAACCTTATACAGATTCCACTATTTTTGCATGCACTTGTGTGTGTGCATGTGTGTGCACATTGCATATGTATATGCTTGTGCATGGGCACGTGTGTGCATGTGTGTTTAATTCTATGCAGTTTTATCACTCATAGATTCATGTGACCAGTCAGGATATAAAACAGTTCCATCACCAGGATCTCTCATGCTAAGCTTTTATAATCATACCTGCATCCCTCCCTCTTTCTGACCCCTGGCAGCCACTAATCTGTTCTCCATTTCTATAATTTTGCTTCTTCAAGAACTTTATATAAATGGACTCAAAGATCGGCTTTTTTTACTCAGCATAATTCCCTCGAGAACTATCCAAATTGTTGTGGGTACCAGTAGTTTATTCCTTTTTCTTGCTGAGTTGTATTCCAGGGTATAGAATGTACCACAGTTTGTTTAAACATGCACCAACTGAAGGACATTTGTTTGTTTTTTTCCAGTTTTCAGTTATTACAAATAAAGTTGCTATAAACATTTGTGTACAGGTTTTTGTGTGAACCTAAGTTTTCATTTCTCTAGTATAAATGGCTTAGAGTGCAATTGCTGGGTAGTATGGTAAGCACATACTGTTATTTTTAAAATATGATATGAATTTGCCATTTTAAAACATGTAATGGTATCATGTAATGGTATTTTTCTGCAACTCACTTCTTTTCCTCAACATTATTTTTTGAGATTTACCCATGTTGATATATGTAACGGTAACTCTAGTGTTTATTATTATTATTTGTACTGCCATATAGTGTATGGATATACTACAATTTATTTATCCATTCTAGTTCAGATTCTGGATAGCATAAAAATCTTTGCAAGGAATAGGTTTGGTAGGTAAGGAAGTAATTTATCTTCCTGATTTTACAATGAAGAAATATGGTAAAAGTCTTAACTAGTCTAGAAGATGAGACATGGTAATTTAGTTTTGGTTCTGTCTACTAGATGACCTTGGTAAAGTCTTTAAGCTTCTGAGCTCAGTTTCCTCATCTGTAAAATGTGAATCTCAATAATAATAATAATATTTGGTGTAACACATGTGGGAATTAAATAAAATCTGGTATGTCAACTAAAATAAGCTAAACTAAAACATAAAGAATGAATGACAATTAAATTTGTAAGTTAATACCCATTTTTGCCTACGGAAAGAACAATCAAACTAGTCATTCTGGATTTTGCAGGGGAAATCCCATTTCAAATCATTTCCTCCACTGTCTCCTAAGTAACCTGCTGTGTGTCAGACGATACCACCAGTAAACAGGGGAACGTAGCCGGGGATCTGCTGGTTCTGCGCTCCCTCGGAAGGTGGAGGTTGCTATCCTCTTCTGCAGATGAGGAAACTGGGGCTCAGATGATGAGTAACTGGGCCAGGATCACACAAGAGCTGCCCGTCCATTGACTTTGCTTTGGACCCAGAACTATGCTCCTCTCACTTCCCCATTGTGCCAGTTTCAATGTATTATGTCCCTCAAAACGCCATTATCTCTGATGTAATCTTGTGTGGGCAGATGTATCAGTGTTGATTAGATTGTAATTCTTTGAGGGTTTCTGTGGAGATGCACCCCACCCAGCTGTGGGTGATGACTCTGATTGGATAATTTCCATGGAGGTGTTACCCCACGCATTCAGGGTGGGTCTAAATTAAATCACTGGAGCCATATAAATAAGCTGAGAAACAGAAGGAACTCAGTGCAGCTGAGAGTGGCATTTTGAAGAGGAGCTGTAGCCAAGAGGGACACTTTGAAGAAAGCACAGGAGCTGCAGATGAGAGATAGTTGGAAGACGGCCATTGAAAGCAGACTTTTGCTCCAGAGAAGCTAAGAGAGGACAAATACCCCAAGAGCAACTAAGAGTGACATTTTTGAGGAACTGCAGCCTAGAGAAGAACATCCTGGGAGAAAGCCATTTTGAAACCAGAACTTGGAGCACACACCAGCCATGTGCCTTCCCAGCTAACAGAGGTTTTCCGGACACCGCTGGCCATCCTCCAGTGAAGGTACCCGATTGTTGATGTGTTTACCTTGGACACTTTATGGCCTTAAGGCTGTAACTGTGTAACCAAATAAACTCCCTTTTGTAAAAGCCAATCCATTTCTGGTGTTTTGCATTCTGGCAGTGTTAGCAAACTGGAACACCCAGTGAGGTGAATGGCCAAGGAAACCCTGGGGCACCCCATGCTCAGAGCCTTCCTCAGTTTCCAGGGCTGAGGGTGTGGTGGGGGGGGAGGGGCTCCAGTCCTGCTCAGGTGTGGGAAGAAGCACCAGGCTCCTGACGTGGGGAGGACAGAGACCAGCTGTGTGCATGCAACCTAGTAACCCAAGCAGGGCCACTGCAGGAAGGGAGGAAGGAGGGAGGCAGGGAAGGCTGCATCAGTAAAAAAAAATAGCTTTAAATATCCATTGCTGGGCTAAGCAACAACCGCGGTGACATGACAACAGTCTCCAAATATTTAAAACGTGTAAAAGTCCTCGGGAAGGAGACTATTTTTTTAGCCTGGAATGAGGAGGGCGAAGCATAGGGAAGGGGCTGGTAAGAAGCTGTGGTGGAGAATTCAGAAGGAAGACAGCCTGGAAGTTGACCTGGGAGCCACTTCCCCTTCTCTGCCTCAGTTTCTCTCCCTGTAAAATGAGGGAGTAGGATTAGATGCTATCTAAAGTCCATCCTAACTCTGAAGCTTGCTGGTATCTTTTAAGTATTTGCAGCAGAGAGTTTGTCAAGCAAGGTGCTGTCTGTCCCCCAGGAGAGTTGCCACTGTGGGATGGGGGGACGATGCACTGGGGTATCATCATCCTGTGATCTGTCCTTGTGTCATTTGTGGGCTCTCTCTGAGGAGCCACTTGCCCTGCCTCACAATCCACTCTAGCTCAGAAGATTTCCAGGGTTCTGGGACTGCAACCTGAGAAAACTTGGCTGAGGTGGTAAATGGGGAGGCAGAGTGGACGAGTGGGAAGAATTTAGTCCTGTTTCCAGAAAGGGCTTTGTGTGAAGCAGTGTTCCCTAAAGTGTGACGCACTGAGCCCCATGGTCCTGGGCCCCACCCAGTCCTCTGTGCATGGGAGCTAATCAAGCAAGTACCCAGACCAATCCCATATGTGCTAAAATTTTAGAACTATGGGTGCAACACTTTAATGTCACTGGAAAGACCTAAACAGAGTCATAAAGCCCAAATTCACTACCTGGGGAATTCATTCAACCTTTCAGGTCTGAGCTTCCCTGTATGGAGCAGAGATAACAATGTCTCCCTACCCACCCCACATGCACTGTGTGAGGACAAAATGTAAGAGCACTTTCTAGACTGTGAAGTACATCAAGTCTGTGCACACAAGAGCACAGTGGAAGCCCATCTGACCCACCTCACTGGAACGGTTCTCTCCTGGACTCTTCATTTTCATTTCATAACATATGTTTCTAGGCACCATCATATGCATTTACATGTACTAATTCCTATAATCCTCACCTATGAGGTTACTATTCTTATCATCTCCATTTTCCAGAAGAGGAAACTGAGGCATGGAGAGGTCAGATAACACAGTCAGTAAGTGGCAGAGCCAGGAATGCAGCCAAAGCCAGGGTCCAGGAGCCAACCACTGCACAGCCTGCTTCTCCCTCCCCTCCTCCTTCTCTCCCACTCCCTCCTTCTCCCCCTCCTTGCCCTCCAGGGCACACTTTTTAGCCTTGTGTGTTCCCCTGGGGGCCCCAAACCTGAGGGAGTCTGGAACTTTCTTCTTTCCAGGTTGCCAGATCCCTGACCTGGGGTGACTTTGCAGGCTCTTTCTCCAGGGCATGGGAACCACGGATCTGGGGCACTTTGCTGATCTGTTCCTTGCAGCCCCACAGCCGGGGGCAACCCCATGACACCCAAGGGGCTGAAAAGAGACCTGCAACCACTGGGGTGCCCCAGACACAAACTGAGGCACCACCAGCCCCTCCCAGACCTTAGCTATTTGTCATTCAGTAATCAGGATCCCAGCAGCCCTTCCCGTGGCCTGATCTGAATTTCTGCAATATAAGCCTGCTTCCTCAGGAGAGACAGTGCAGTCGGCCGTCCACTTCTAAATACAGTTTCTGGTAGAAATATCTAACTCTAAAATCACCATTCCTGGGAGGATAAAAAGAGCTCACCACCACTATCCTCCGTTTTCTGTCAAACGCCCAGTCTCTGCTGCCACACAGGCTCCACACTGAGCACCCCTCCCTCGCCCACCATCACCCCACCTCTGAACTCACCCCATCCTCTCCCTTGTTCCTGAATCCAATCAGGTCTCCTTCAAACTGTCTGACCCATCTGTCACTGCCTTTCCACCCGACACCCCCACCCTCCCTCTGGTATGCATCTTTCATTTGCTCAGCTCCTCACTGTTTGCAAAGTGCTTTCACATATACTACAGGCCCACAATCCCATATCCCAAACCCTTGGGGTGCGGACTTCAGAAGGTTTCGGATTTTATGGAGGTGGCGTGATGCCTGTACCTACAATCTGAAACCCCCAGCAAGGTTCGAGGTGGCTCCCTGCAATCAGGCACATTGATAACTTCTGCAGCAAGAGGTATGAATATTCACACCAAGTGGGATAAATAAAAGACTATAAATAGCCTTAGTTCAGGGCAGGTTTTGGCTTCAAATGAATTACATACAGCTCTGTTTCCTGGGATAAGAGAGTGAGTGAGGGCTTGTATCTCCGCTAATCCTGGGCTCACCTTATACCTGAGCTGTTACCACACTCACCTCCTAATTGCCCCCTCCTATCCCTGCCCACAGATAAGCTGGCTGCTGCCTCAGTCCTCCTCCTTCTCTAATCCTGATGTGCATCTGCTCAAAGACCTTCCAGACTGCCCTTGAGAACTCCAAATTCCTCCCCCTCAGCTTCCCCATCTTCTCTTCCCCAACCAACCACCAGGCCCATATGAGCCTCCCAAAACCCATTGGGGGTTCCTCCAAGCACAAAACTGGGCAATCATTTTTTTTCTTTGTTTCATGAGGGGTTTATGTTGATGGTGGAGTGGGGTGCATCTGGGGGTACTACTGGAGATGGAGGAATTTCTAAAGGAGGCTGAGGAAGAGGCTTTGCTCACTGGGGCAGGTGGAGCAGGACAGATCGCTCCAGGTATGACCCCAGTCCACTGCCCAGTGGGTGGACAAGCACATGTGCCCTGCACCAGCAGTGTGGGGTCTGAGGGCAGACACGGAAGACTCAGTCCTCACTGGACACCCTGAGTCACTGGCGCTCAGGCAGTTTTCCTTTGGGGCCCAGAACACAATGTGCAAATCAGAATGGTGAGAGTCTGGCCAAGCCTGCTCTTTGATGCTTTTGTGCATCTCTTTCCAGGCAGGCACAGACAGAAGGCCCTGGGTTCCACCCCGTGGTACAGCCCTTCTCCTTCATCCCTTAGCGAGTGCCCTTGTGCAGGCTACAGCCCATAATTGTACCCTGAGGCTCTGAGGAGGCGCCTGCCCCAATTCCACACAACATACTGGGGGCCGTGGGGCTGTGGGCTGGAAGGGCTGAGTGCGTGGCCCCCCAGGGTTTGCAGTTCCAGAAGCACTTCTCTCACGGTGGGCAAGAGTAACCCATCTTTAAATGGCTTTGAGGGCAGCCGAATCTACGTGGGGAATCCTGGAAGACTGATGTTGAGGTTTGCCAGACACTCCCCAAAACTACTGGGGGGGGTGCATATTTTACAGGGAGTTACCATTTTGTTACTCAGTTGACAGGCAGACCCAGACCAATGGACACTGAATAGTAACCCCCTTAATACTCACAGACTGCGGAGACCAAGGGTTTTCAAAGCCCCTTGGACATTTGGTAACTAAAGCCAATCTTCAGCCTTGTTCTCCAGGGTCAGTTGCCCCTGTGGAGGTGACAGTTGCCCCCTCTGTGGTTGAGAGGGAGACCACCCCTGCCTAGAGGTCAGGAAGTGAGGGTGGGAGAGTGGTCTTGTCACAGCCTTTGGGGAACTGCCGTGAACCCCCCGGTTCAGCAGTGACCCTTCTCATGCCCCTGGCCTCAGCACATTAAGGATGTCGGGGGGCACAGGAGCAGGGGGAAGTGAAAGGAAGATCGTTAAGCAAAGAGAGAAAACAGCAAATAAAGACAAATGGAGAGGAACAGCCTATGAGAACGGCTCACTTCAACCCCTCCCCACTTTCCCTAGAAGATCAAATTATGACCTGAAATCACTGGATACATATTTTATTGTGTGGATAATTTAAAGGATTAGAATGAGACAAAGAATTCATAAGCCGAAGTCACATTAGAAGACAAATTGTTTCCATTAATCTCTGAAGAAGGGAGGGAAAGAGAGAAATGAGAAAATGTACGTGAGCAAGAGAAAGGCAGGCAGAGAAAAGCATGGTTGGGAAGAGGGGAGGGGAGGGTGTATGGAGACAATGATGTTTCTTTTTTCCATGTCTCTTGCACTGACACCCCCCCCACCCCCCCAAAGAGCTGAGGCTCCACTCCAAATAAGGCTGAATTTGCATTGCAGATTTATCTCAGCTGCTTTTTGCTTCTGTTGCCAACCAGAGATGGTTTAAATAACATGTATTGTTCTGCGTGATTCCTTATGCAAATGTTCCTGGCTTGTTTGTTATTCCTGAATAATTTCCAGTGCCTGGAGTCAGGGCAGAAGTAGCAGCTCTCTCTCCCAGCTGTGCCAGAGTCACCTGCAAGAGGCAGGGGGTACAAGGACAGGAGTTGAATGGTCCCAGCCCCATTCTTGTAGGCCAGCAGTTGTGTCTCAGAGAGTGGGGTCTGCAGGGCCTACCCCTGGCTGCATCCTAGGCTTACAAATGTCATAGCTGGAAGGGACTTCCAAACATCCAGTTTAACAGCTGGGTTTTATAGTGGAGGGAATAGAGGGCCGGAGGAGGGGAGTTCATGCTGCACCCAGGGTCCTGGTTTCTCTCTGAGAAAGGAGGCTCCATTGTGTGTTGGGAGCGTTGAGCCATCTGCAGAAGCAGATTTTGAAACCAAGAACTGGCCTACCATGAATGAATGAATGAATGAATGACCTCAGACTTAATGAACAAATTGTGCGGACATCCACTGAGCACACACTTGTTCCCAGAAACAGCTGGACAGTGAGGACACAAAACAAGCCCTGCTTTCAAGGAGCTCGTCCTCCAGAACTGAGGCTGGGGTAAGGGAAGCAACATCACTTTCAGCGTCTACTTCCCTCTCATTTGCATGGCTCACAAATTCCAGCCCTTCAGTGGTATTCTAAATGCAAAGCATGCTATTTTCCATTCTTAATTCTTCCCTACAATCACCTCTCACCTAGAGAATCAGGGTCAACACATGGTCAGTCATTCAGGGTGGATATGTACAAAACTTAGAGCACATCCTTCTGAGTCCTATCATTCATTCATACATTCATTTGTTCCCTTCATTCATTCACCAAATATTTGTTGATGAATAGAATAGTGATTAGACGTGCAGACCCTGCAATTCATTAGACCTAGGTTTGAATCTCCTCACCGTACTTTCTGTATGATGTTGGGCAAGTGCTTTAAACTTTCTAAGCCTCAGTTTTTTCATTTGTAAAAAGGGGATAAAAGCTGTTGCAAGGATTAAATGAGGTGATACGTGTAAAGCTTTTAGCAAAGACCCTGGTAGGTGGTAAACATTCTAAAAATTATCATTATTATTATTTTTTCATAAACTTGGCTAGGCATGGGGAGAGAGATGACCCCCGGTCTCTGACTTCCTAATAGAGCATGGTGGCATGTACGAAGGGCTCTGGGGGCATGAATGGGCAGAATGACTCTGTCTGGGGGTGACTAGGATCGTGTCACCAAGAGACCACATTGGAACAAAATCTCAAGGAAGAGTGGAAATTCCTCAGGCAGACAAGTGGGAAGGGGCTTTAGGGAGACCAAACAGGTATGCAAAGACTCAGAGGAATGGAATAGTGTAGATTGTTCCAAAAACCACAGACAGGATGCTGCAGCCCAGCAGTGTTTCTAGAGCGTGGATGTGTACTTGAGATGATTCCAGCTGTACAAGTGCGCAGCCCCTCTTCTCCTCCCTCAGTTCTAACTTCCTTCACTTGGGCCTCTGCCCTCAGTGATCCTGCCCCTGTTTACAGGGTTATGGGGACCGTTGAATGATAGGATTGTACCCCCAGCACGATCCTACACTTAGGAAATCTTTTATTGTGCATTAGGAACAATGTAATGAGCACAAAATTTTCCTTTCAGAATAATTTCTTTTACATAAAAACAAGATAGTCAATTAGAAATATTAAGTATTTAAAATATTTTATTAACATTTAAAAATCAAATTTAATATTAAAAAACATTAAATGATTGTACAGGTGGTGCTCAGGTATGATAAAAATCCTTGAAGAGGTTATGCAAGTGACTGGCCTTTGGGAGAACCTGGACTAACATATTAAGCATGAATCGAGGAGTCTGAGGCTGAGGCTAGAAAGGTAAAGAGAGCAGAATAGACCTTATAGACTCACGAGAGTTTAGGGTTTATGCTGTCACAATGAACTTGAGTTGGTTTCATTTATTGAGCATCCCCTACACCTCCACATGAATCCAAGGACTGAGTCTTATTCTCCTCCGTGTCCCCAGTGCCTGGCAGAGTTAAGGCTCTTCGTGGCTCGATGAAGAGAGGCAATGCTGATGAAGACGATGGTGTTAGAGGTGAGAGAGGCTCACCAGACTGACCCGACTTGCCCTCCTGGACTCGCTGCCTCTTGGCTACCTCTGCTGTGTTACCACACAGCTTAGCATCCTGAAGAGACACGGGTCACCAGGGCATTTCATAGAGAAAATTAAATCGCTAAACCGAGAGCTCGCTGGTATGTGAGGGACACTGGCTGGGATGAGCATCCCCCGGGTCAGAGGTCAGACTCTTGAAGTGTGGTCCCCAGACACTTGCACTTGTTAAAAACACAGTTTCCAGGACCAATAAAAGAGGACTGGCTTGAGACTTCAAATCCTGGTTCCCTCACTTGACAAGTTTCTAAATCTCTCTAGGCCACCGTCTCCACATCTGGGAAATGGAGATAATACTTCGTGGGGGTAATTGTGAGGACTAACTGAGTTCACAACTCTAAAACTCAGAGAATAATCTTTGGCAAAGTAGCAGTGCATAGCATTAGCTATTGCTGTTGGCAGAATTTCCAAGGTAAGGCCCAGAAATCTGTATTTTTATCAAATACCCCAGAATAGTGACTTATGCTCAAGTTTGGAAACCACTGCTCTAAACTGTTAGGTTCTTGTAGTGCTGGAGCCCCTGCACCTCCCCTTCTCCTTCTTCAGTTCTAACTTCCTGCAGTTGGGACCCCAGCCCTAGTGACCCCGGGCTCTTGTTTCACTGGGACTATGGGGACATTTGAGTGCCGGAGCAGATGCAAAATCCCTGGCTCCCTGCCGCCACCTGCTCCCTTCTCCAAATCACAGCAAACGCACCACCCAGGTGGGCTGCGTGAGGACAGGTGAGGACATAGAAGAGAAAAGAAGACAAAAGAAACGCCACACAAAGGAAAACAGATCTGGCCATAAAACCTGCTTCCTAATGTGAAATTTGGTCATGATCCTGCAAAGCCGCAGTGAGAGCTCCTGAACAATTCAACTCACTTCCACAAGCAAAGAGCGCAGGGAGTTGAGGGCTCAGAGCCTGGTGAGGTTTGAAAGAGCTGCCTTCTGAGTGACAATGGAGCCCCCGTGAAATCAGTGGCCGCTAAAATTACTATGACTGTTAATAATAGTTATAATAATGATGCCACTAAACCCAGTACCTTGCTTTAAAGAGCCTCCTCTCAACATCCTTGAGGACTAGTGGAGGCAGGTGTTATTCTCCCTTTGTCAAAATAGGGAAAGGAGACCTTGATCTCTGGGAACCTGGGAGGGAAGGGGAAAAGGACCATTGCCTCCGTCCCTGGGGCACTGGGCAGCCAGGGGACCGGGTGGGATCTATGGCCACAGAGGCACAAAGAGTGATCCTTGCTTTCATCCTAGTGGATCACATAGTGCTCAGAACCAATGTGATCCACTTGGGCACATTCTCCCAAGTGCGTCTGGCGAGCCTGCCCTGTCCGTGGGGTGGGGGTGGGGGTGTGTGTGCAAGGGCCAGGAGTGGGAAGGGGCCTGGCCCTAGTCTCAGGGACCACCCGATCTCCTGGCGACCCCAGATTTTCATGAGTGAAAATAAGAGAAGAGAACGAACAACAGAGTATTATAGTAGAAGGAGCATGGTTTTGGAGTAAACAGACATGCTGTAAACTTTTTCTTTACTCTTACCAAGTCTCAGACACCTTATTTATAAAATGGGAGTAATAATAATTTCCTCGTTGTACTGGTTTGAGGATTCATTGAGATATGGCACATAGAAGCATGCGGCTTGCAGCAGGGCCTCCACAATCCCTGTTCCCTCGCCCCTACCTCCAATTCCACACCCCCTGTCCGAGTTTCTCTCACCCACTTCTCCCTGGAACGAGATGATGTCTCCTTCCAACCCAGCCTGAACCTTGGGCAGCTTTTCAGGGGTCTTAATTTACAGCCGGGAACTGTGATCACTGCAATTCTGCACGTACCCCATTCTATAATACAAAGCCTCCAGCCTAGCAGATGTAATACTTTAGCCACAAAAGGGGTTTAAAAACTATGGTTGGTTAATTTGTATGTATCTAAGCATGAATTTGCTTTTAATGAGACTTGGTAATTTTTTTCAAGGGTAATGAAGACTATCTTACTATTGTATGAGATACTGTTAAAATCATGTCATTTAAGCATTGTGTATATATATGCTCCAATACAATGGCAGTTAGCCTCATCTGGCACTGTCCTCTGCAGACACAGCCTCTCAGATACACAGTTTGGGTTTTGCTTTCTGCACTTGCTGAAAAATCATGCTTTGTCCTCACCTCCCTCATATTGCAGAGGGACATGGACACACCATGATGAGGAAGGTGCAAGGTTTGGAGACCATGTCACATGAGGTTCTCCAGGATTTTCCTAGAGAAGGGAAGACTTAGAAGGCCCTGACAGTTATCATTAAATATCTAAAGGCTGCCCATGGTCCAAGTCCAGAGGGCAGGACCCATCACCAGGAGATATATTTCTATTCAAAAAGTAGCCCAAGGAATGGACTACTTTTGAGAGGTAGTGAACCAAATGGAGGAGGGGCAGAGTCAAGGATGAGGGAGAAGGAATTCGGAATTGGTTAGTAGGTTGGACTATGCACTCTAATGTTCCTTCACTTTTTAGTTCTGGAATGTGTGGAGCACATATACATGCTCTGGTAGGATGAGAAAGAGAGAAATGAGTTTTCCAGAAGGAGGGGGCGTCACACAATCTCTTGAAAGATAAGTAGCATTTAAGTCATCAGAAATGATGGGTTGGAACTTTCCCAGAGGGGGAAGCTGCAGGCTCCAGGTTCCCAGTCTCACAGGTGTGTCCTACCCCCTGGCCTTCTGCTCCTGCCCTCCCAGGAAAAGTACCAAGACCTGCCCACAGGCCCCTTGATGCCCTCCAGGCCTGGAGAAGCAGGAGCTGCCTCCAGGTGCCCACCCCAGCAGCCCTGGCCATGCAGTTTCATATTCAGACACTAAGGAGCTTGATGCCACCGACAAGCCTGAGCTGAAAGGCAGCATGTGCTCCAGAATAGGGATGGATGTGCTGTGGCTCAGCAGAGTCAGGGTCACCTTAGCCATCAAGTCCCATTACCCACTGCACAGTCAATGCTGTCAGATGTGGAGCAGTCAATTGAGAAGCAATGAAAACCCTAGCTGAACAGGCAGCTGCTGGGCTGGCTCACCCCACACATCCAGTGCAGCTGGAGCCAGGAAGTCAAGAAGCACTAACCAGGGCAGACAGGGTCCAAAGACTGGAATCTCGGCTGGGCCTCTTACCATAGCTGTGAGGCATTCAGCAGGTAACTTTTCCAAGTCTGAGTTTCCTTCTCTGAGAACAGAAGAGAAAAACACTTATCTCATAAGGTTGCAGAGACGATAAGATGAGATAGAGCAAGGTAAAGCATAGTGACTAGCACATGATCAGTGATCAACAAATATCTGTCTATTCATTGTATTCATTTAGTCAAGGGTGATGGATAGGTGTCATTTCACAACATATCTGAGAGGGGTCCCACATTTGGGGTAAGGGGAGGACCAGCCACCCCTAGAAACTTTGCTCAGTCAGACCTGATTTGCAGAAATTATTCTCCTTTCAAGGGGAAAGATGAGTGAGAGGAACAATACATGGCAGGCACCAAATATGGTCTTATAGTGCATTAGTTACGGGATTCTGATCCCAAATACACATCTGAAATTTGGGGCCAAGTACCACTACTGACTTGCCATCTTCCCTAGTCCCTTTGGTTGCTCTGGGTGAGCAGCATCTTAACTCCACCAATGTAAAATGATCTTCCACAAGTCACTGAGCCTTGGTTTCTTCATCTGTAAAAAGGGCATAATAACACCTACTTCACAGGGATGGTTCAAGGATTAAACACCATGGTATATGTCACCCCATACAGTACTCACATATTACAGGCATTTGAAACTTAGTTTTCTTCCCCTTTCTTCCACCTGCTGCTGATACTAACCCTTGATTGAGCACATCACAGAGATGCTGAGTCCCCTTCAACAAGTGACTTACCTCCTTGCTGCCTCAGTTTCCCTAGTAGTTGATTAGTACTCATCAATAGCTGAGACCAGTGCAGGATGGAGTGAGGTGGTGAGGGGAGAAGGAAGAAGTAGCACTGAGAAAATTGCTTGGCATTTATTAAAAGAAAATTCTGGGTAGATTTACAAGGAATTAATGTACCTTGTCTCATACCAGAGGCCACACTGATCTATTTTTAGAAACTTCTAACCAGGAGAAGGTTCCAGGGATATGAGCATCCCTGCTCTCCAAGGCTGGCTCTATAAATACCCGCCCAGCTGGCCTAAGCAGCTCTGTCCTCTGATCCAGAAATAGCCCCTCCTCTCAGTAGCCCTCTAAGCCCTGAGATAGCAGCTCCTCAAGAACACCGGCTCAGAGCCCTCAACAGCACTGGACGCTGGACGCTGAGGGGAAAAACGAGGTCTCCACCTCTCTCGCCCTCCTCCCTTGCATGCCCAAAGGCCACACTGCATTTCACAGTGTCCCGGGGAGCCTGGGAGCAAGGAGGAAAAAGGCAAAAGACAAAGTAAAATCCCCGTCCCTGGGCTTGGGGGTGAGAAGGCCAGGAGGATGGGGGTAGGGAGGGAAGAAGACAAAGCTGTGGTGGGAAAGCCTAACATTCTTCCATTAATGACTCTCTGAGCTCCTACTCCCTGCACCAAGCCTGGAGGTACAGTGGTGAGGACAGAGAGCCCTGCCCTCCTGGAACCTGCAGTCTAAAATGAGTAAGCAGGCACTCCCGGGACAGTGATTCTCTTCTTCAAGGAGGCAAATAGAGAATGAAAAGGAAAGAGAAAATATCCTCAGAAAAGCTAAGAAACAGATGCGTTTCCTTAGTTCTCTGGTCCATAGGCGCCTCTCACTTTGTGCAACATCGCTGTAAATCAGTGTATGAACGGAATGCCTGATGTGTGAAAGACGGTCACCTGGCGAGCTCCACATTTGAGGTAACCTCTGGTGAGTTTGTATGTGAGGAAGTTAACCATGCACCCTACATACACGTGTGCACACATGCACACATATGTGCACATGAACATGCACATGCAATCACACATGCACTTTTTGATGCCGGAAGGCGACTGGAAGTTCTTGCAGAGGCTGAGACCTCAACCAGGGACTCATGCCCCCGAGGGATGGAGGGTTCTTGACTTAGTTGCAGGAAAGAATTCAAGGACTAGTCAATGTGTACAACCAAGAAAAGCTTAATGCATAGCAAAAAGTACTTCCCGAAGGAGAAGAAGCACCCCTGAGGTTGGGATTCCTGTATTAGCAGGACTTGGAGGGGCACTTCTCCCTTTGGTTATGCTAATGAGGAATAGATGAGCTGTACTTCTCATTGGTTCTTTTTAGTCACCACCAGAGTGAGGACTAGGTGTGCGGGCAACTTCCTGTTGTTTTGCTCTTTGCTAGTTATGGGTCTTGGGTCACCTTCCCCTCTCTCCTTCCCTGTCTAACTGCCTCACTTTTTATCTGCTTTACCAACCTAGAAGGCTCCCTGTGAGTTTCCAGAAGCCGGCCACCCCAGGCCTGGCCTCCTCAAGTAGGGGCACCTCCTCTCAGCACAGTCTGATGGTTCCCTTCCCCTGTGAGGATGTGTCTTTATGAATTTGCAGCTCCTGCCTGGGGTGGCAGAGGACACAAGAGCTGCAGATGCTCAGCTACACTCCCCATGCCTGGGAGAGCTCCCACCCCCCCAGCTCCAAGGCCATCGGTCCCTGACTCTCACTTCACCCCAGCATCAGCCCAAGGCAGGAACAGCAGTTGAGGAATGGAGAAGAGCAAGAAAGGGGGGAAAGGGGTAGAATTGAGATAAGGAGAGGAAAATTGTGGGGCTCAAGGGAGACAGAGAAGAGGAAGAAAACGGAGGTAAAGGATACTCAGTTCTCCTCTCCATCCCGCTCCTGCACTCCCCTCTCCCCAGTCCTCCTCCTGCTCCCACCCCTGAGCCCCCACCTCTGCTATACACACACGCACATACACATACCCACTTGCACACCCCTACCCCATCCCCACCCTCTGGAATCCATGCTCCACTCCACAGATGTGAAAACCTGCCCCCAGGCTGAGCTCCTGGGTGGCCACTGGTAGGGCCCAGTCCCCAGGTTATCACCCAGCACTAGAGTCCCCTGTGACTGTAAGGCTATGTGACCTCAGCAAGCCCCTCGCCACCCCATGCTTCAGCGTTTGCCTTACTACTTGGGGCTAGTGATACCAACCTCATAGAGCTGTGAGCTTTAAAAGAGATAATGTTTGTACAATGCTTTACGACACCTGGCACAGAGTAACTGTTCCATGAGAGGTGACAGGCAACACCAGCACAGCCATCCTGAAGACACCACGGATTTAATCTGTGCTTGGCAATGCCTGGAGACCTGGCTCCCAACACTAACTTGGCCTCCTGAGTGCCAAGCCCTGCCTAACTAGAGAGCTGTGAATGCGATTCACTTACAGGCTGGGGATTCTGCACACCCCACACCCATGTGACTCTCACCGAGACCCATCCTTCCTTCCCCTAGGAACTTTGGGGTCTATTTTATGACCTGGCACAAGCAGACCCAGTCTGCTATTTGGAGAGGTGGAAGGTTTGTTTTAAACCCCAGTGTCATATTGAAGCTACTGTGGCTGTAGGAGAAATCACAGGCTTGTTCCTGAGTAACTGCAAGGAGAATTAAGCAGGCAGTAAGATTGCAGGGTCAGAAGTCAAGAAAGCAATTTTTTAAAAAACTGACCTTAACTCATTCTGTAATATTTCCTATTTACATTGAAGAAATGTCAACTCTTGGTTTTAGGCCTCACAAGAGACCAAAGATTTAAAGATACTTATGAGACCGCTATAAATCTTTGATAAGACAATAACCGCAGAGAAAGACATGCCTGGAAATGTTAAGTTGGTCTCTGTTTGTCTACAGCTCTTTCCATTTTTCCTGACTTGACTTACAAACACCCTGGTGCCTGGCTCACTGGTGGAGAGAGGGAAAACTGCCTCTTCCTGTTCGTCGTGCAGAGCGTGGCACCTGTGGGTGACACAGGTCCTTTGTATGAACAACCCATTGTTCACGGTAGGAAAGAGCAATTACAAAAGTGCCAATTATTCTTTTACTTGTACTTTGGTTCAGTTTGCTCTTATTTTAGTGACTGATGTCATTGTGGTTGTCCCAGGGGCACCATCGGGCTCCCCAGACCATCTATGAGTTCCCCTATCAGGAAACTCAGAAGCCCTAGAAAGACAGACTCAGGTCACATCAGGTCACCTGCCAGGATCCCAGGTGGATTCCAGGAGTCAGGGCGAGAGTCTGGGGCAGAAACTGGACATCAGGAGGGCCTAAAAAGCCTCCACTGGACTCTAAGCCTCTTTGTCGCAGTTTCTGAACCTAATACTACATCTTGGGTTTTGGTAAGAGGTTGGTAGAGGGAAAGTCTCACTGAAAAACTGCTCTGGAGTAGAGCATATTACCTGTACAATTTGGTTGAGAAAAGGAGATGGGCAAAGATTCTAGTGGTGAAGTTCCATGCAAAGAACCTTTGGAAGGATGCTGGGTTGGGGCAGGAAGACCCAATGGACTAACTCACAAGAGTATGCAAATGTAAATGTTGTCTGTGGCTTGGTTCCCTATTATAAACTGTCAGACTTGTGAAGTTCAACCCCCATGATAACTTTGTTAATGACCATTAATGGCTAGGATTGAATCACAGCCTAAAAGGAAAACAAATGACCAGTTAATGGACTTGTTTAGAATGAGAATAGAAAACAATTCATTAATTTACTCCTTCTCTGTAATAGCCATTAGTCCTCATTTGGTTTTTTTTTTTTTTTTTTTTTTTTTTTTTTTAATCATCATTTTATTGAGATATATTCACATACCACGCAGTCATACAAAACAAATTGTACTTTCGATTGTTTACAGTACCATTACATAGTTGTACATTCATCACCTAAATCAATCCCTGACACCTTCATTAGCACACACACAAAAATAACAAGAATAATAATTAGAGTGAAAAAGAGCAATTGAAGTAAAAAAGAACACTAGGTACCTTTGTCTGTTTGTTTGCTTCCCCTACTTTTCTACACATCCATCCATAAACTAGACAAAGTGGAGTTTGGTCCTTATGGCATTCCCAATCCCACTGTCACCCCTCATAAGCTACATTTTTATACAACTGTCTTCGAGATTCATGGGTTCTGGGTTGTAGTTTAATAGTTTCAGGTATCCACCACCAGCTACCCCAATTCTTTAGAACCTAAAAAAGGTTGTCTAAAGTGTGCGTAAGAGTGCCCCCCAGAGTGATCTCTCGGCTCGTTTTGGAATCTCTCTGCCACTGAAGCTTATTTCATTTCCTTTCACATCCCCCTTTTGGTCAAGAAGATGTTCTCCATCCCACGATGCCGGGTCTACATTCCTCCCCGGGAGTCATATTCCACGTTGCCAGGGAGATTCACTTCCCTGGGTGTCTGATCCCACGTAGGGGGGAGGGCAGTGATTTCACCTTTCAAGTTGGCTTAGCCAGAGAGAGAGGGCCACATCTGAGCAACAAAGAGGCATTCAGGAGGAGACTCTTAGGCACAAATACAGGGAGGCCTAGCCTCTCCTTTGCAGCAACCGTCTTCCCAAGGGTAAAACTTATGGTAGAGGGCTCAACCCATCAAACCACCAGTCCCCTATGTCTGTGGTCATGTTAGCAACCATGGAGGTGGGGTAGGCGAATACCCCTGCATTCTCCACAGGCTCCTCAAGGGGGCACTACATCTTTTTTTTTTTTTTTTTTTTTTTAACTTTCCCTTCTTTTTTGAAATCAACTGTATGAAAAAAAAAGTTAAAAAGAAAACAAACATACAATAAAAGAACATTTCAAAGAGACCATAGCAAGGGAGTAAGAAAAAGACAACTAACCTAAGATAACTGCTTAACTTCCAACATGTTCCTACTTTACCCCAAGAAAGTTACATACTATAGCAACATTTCAGTGAACTTGTTCCTACTACATCCATCAGAAACCAACAGACCACAGTCATTTCTGGGCATCCCCAGAACGTTAAATAGCTTATCTGTTCTTCTTGGACTATTGTTCCCCCTTCCTTAATTGCTCTCCACTGCTAGTTCCCCTACATTCTACATTATAAACCATTTGTTTTACATTTTTCAAAGTTCACATTAGTGGTAGCATATAATATTTCTCTTTTTGTGCCTGGCTTATTTCGCTCAGCATTATGTCTTCAAGGTTCATCCATGTTGTCATATGTTTCACCAGATCGTTCCTTCTTACTGCCGCGTAGTATTCCATCGTGTGTATATACCACATTTTATTTATCCACTCATCTGTTGATGGACATTTGGGTTGTTTCCATCTCTTGGCAATTGTGAATAATGCTGCTATGAACATTGGCGTGCAGATATCTGTTCGTGTCACTGCTTTCCGATCTTCCGGGTATATCCCGAGAAGTGCAATCGCTGGATCGAATGGTAGCTCTATCTCTAGTTTTCTAAGGAACTGCCAGACTGACTTCCAGAGTGGCTGAACCATTATACAGTCCCACCAACAATGAATAAGAGTTCCAATTTCTCCACATCCCCTCCAGCATTTGTAGTTTCCTGTTTGTTTAATGGCAGCCATTCTAACCGGTGTTAGATGGTATCTCATTGTGGTCTTAATTTGCATCTCTCTAATAGCTAGTGAAGCTGAACATTTTTTCATGTGTTTCTTGGCCATTTGTATTTCCTCTTCAGAGAACTGTCTTTTCATATCTTTTGCCCATTTTATAATTGGGCTGTCTGTACTATTGTCATTGAGTTGTAGGATTTCCTTGTATATGCAAGATATCAGTCTTTTGTCAGATACATGGTTTCCAAAAATTTTTTCCCATTGAGTTGGCTGCCTCTTTACCTTTTTGAGAAATTCCTTTGAGGTGCAGAAACTTCTAAGCTTGAGGAGTTCCCATTTATCTATTTTCTCTTTTGTTGCTTGTGCTTTGGGTGTAAAGTCTAGGAAGTGGCCTCCTAATACAAGGTCTTGAAGATGTTTTCCTACATTATCTTCTAGGAGTTTAATGGTACTTTCTTTATATTGAGATCTTTGGTCCATTTTGAGTTAATTTTTGTGTAGGGGGTGAGGTAGGGGTCCTCTTTCATTCTTTTGGATATGGATATCCAACTCTCCCAGCCCCATTTGTTGAAAAGACCATTATGGCTCAGTTCAGTGACTTTGGGGGCCTTATCAAAGATCAGTCGGCCATAGATCTGAGGGTCTATCTCTGAATTCTCAATTCGATTCCATTGATCTATATGTCTGTCTTTGTGCCAGTACCATGCTGTTTTGGCAACTGTGGCTTTATAATAAGCTTCAAAGTCAGGGAGTGTAAGTCCTCCCACTTCGTTTTTCTTTTTTAAAGTGTCTTTAGCAATTCGAGGCATCTTCCCTTTCCAAATAAATTTGATAACTAGCTTTTCCAAGTCTGCAAAGTAGGTTGTTGGAATTTTGATTGGGATTGCATTGAATCTGTAGATGAGTTTGGGTAGAATTGACATCTTAATGACATTTAGCCTTCCTATCCATGAACATGGAATATTTTTCCATCTTTTAAGGTCCCCTTCTATTTCTTTTAGTAGAGTTATGTAGTTTTCTTTGTATAGGTCTTTTACATCTTTGGTTAAGTTTATTCCTAGGTACTTGATTTTTTTAGTTGCTATTGAAAATGGTATCTTTTTCTTGAGTGTCTCTTCAGTTTGTTCATTTCTAGCATATAGAAACATTACTGACTTATGTGCATTAATCTTGTATCCCGCTACTTTGCTAAATTTGTTTATTAGCTCTAGTAGGTGTATCGTTGATTTCTCAGGGTTTTCTAGATATAAGATCATATCATCTGCAAACAATGACAGTTTTACTTCTTCTTTTCCAATTTGGATGCCTTTTATTTCTTTGTCTTGCCGGATTGCCCTGGCTAGCACTTCCAGCACAATGTTGAATAACAGTGGTGACAGCGGGCATCCTTGTCTTGTTCCTGATCTTAGAGGGAAGGCTTTCAGTCTCTCACCATTGAGTACTATGCTGGCTGTGGGTTTTCATATATGCTCTTTATCATGTTGAGGAAGTTTCCTTCAATTCCTACCTTTTGAAGTGTTTTTATCAAAAAGGGATGTTGGATTTTGTCAAATGCTTTTTCAGCATCTATTGAGATGATCAATTGATTTTTCCCTTTCGAGTTTTAATGTGTTGTAATACATTGATTGTTTTTCTTATGTTGAACCATCCTTGCATGCCTGGAATGAACCCCACTTGGTCATGGTGTATGATTTTTTTGATGTGTCTTTGGATTCGATTTGCAAGTATTTTGTTGAGGATTTTTGCATCTATATTCATTAGGGAGATTGGCCGGTAGTTTTCCTTTTTTGTAGCATCTTTGCCTGGTTTTGGTATTAGATTGATGTTAGCTTCATAAAATGAGTTAGGTAGTGTTCCATTTTTTTCAATGTTTTGAAAGAGTTTGAGTAAGATTGGTGTCAGTTCTTTCTGGAAAGTTTGGTAGAATTCCCCTGTGAAGCCATCTGGCCCTGGGCATTTATTTGTGGGAAGATTTTTGATGACTGATTGGATCTCTTTGCTTGTGATGGGTTGGTTGAGGTCTTCTATTTCTTCTCTGGTCAGTCTAGGTTGTTCATATGTTTCCAGGAAATTGTCCATTTCTTCTACATTATCCAGTTTGTTGCCATACAGTTGTTCATAATATCCTCTTATAATTTTTTTAATTTCTTCAGGATCTGCAGTTATGTCACCTTTTTCATTCATTATTTTGTTTATATGGGTCTTCTCTCTTTTTGATTTTGTCAGTCTAGCTAGGGGCTTGTCAATCTTGTTGATCTTCTCAAAGAACCAACTTTTGGTGATATTTATCCTTTCTATTGTTTTTTTGTTCTCTATGTCATTTATTTCTGCTTTAATCCTTGTTATTTCTTTTCTTGTACTTGGTTTAGGATTGGTTTGCTGTTCATTTTCTAGCTTCTTCAGTTGATCCATTAGTTCTTTGATTTTGGCTCTTTCTTCCTTTTTAATATATGCGTTTAGTGCTATAAATTTCCCCCTTAGCACTGCTTTTGCTGCATCCCATAGGTTTTGGTATGTTGTGTTCTCATTTTCATTCGTCTCTATATATTTAGCAATTTCTCTTGCTATTTCTTCTTTAACCCACTGATTGTTTAGGAGTGTGTTGTTTAACCTCCAGGTATTTGTGAATTTTCTAAGTCTCTGATGGTTATTGACTTCTAATTGTATTCCATTGTGGTCAGAGAATGTGCTTTGAATAATTTCAATCTTTTTAAATTTATTGAGGCTTGTTTTATGTCCCAGCATATGATCTATTCTGGAGAAAGTTCCGTGAGCACTAGAAAAGTATGTGTATCCTGGTGATTTGGGATGTAATGTCCTGTAGATGTCTGTTAAATCTAATTCATTTATCAGATTGTTTAGGTTTTCAATTTCCTTATTGGTCTTCTGTCTGGTTGATCTATCTATAGGAGAGAGTGATGTGTTGAAGTCTCCCACAATTATTGTGGAAACATCAATTGCTTCCTTTAGTTTTGCCAATGTTTCTCTCATGTATTTTGTGGCACCTTGATTGGGTGCATAGACATTTACGATTGTTATTTCTTCTTGCTGAATTGCCCCTTTTATTAGTATGTAGTGGCCTTCTTTGTCTCTCAAAACATCCCTGCATTTGAAGTCTATTTTATCTGAGATTAATATTGCTACACCTGCTTTCTTTTGGCTGTAGCTTGCATGAAATATTTTTTTCCATCCTTTCACTTTCAGTTTCTTTGTGTCCCTGTGTCTAAGATGAGTCTCTTGTATGCAACATATTGATGGTTCATTTTTTTTGATCCATTCTGCGAATCTATATCTTTTAATTGGGGAGTTTAATCCATTTACATTCAACGTTAAAACCGTGAAGGCATTTCTTGAATCGGCCATCTTATCCTTGGATTATGTTTGCCATATTTTTCCCTCTCTCTATTAATATCCTTTATTGTACCCATACCGAATCTCTTTAGTACTGAACCTTTCTCCAAGTCTCTCTGTCCTGTCTTTGTTTCTCTGTCTGTAGGGCTCCCTTTAGTATCTCCAGTAGGGCAGGTCTCTTGTTAGCAAATTCTCTCAGCATTTGTTTGTCTGTGAAAAATTTAAGCTCTCCCTCAAATTTGAAGGAGAGCTTTGCTGGATAGAGTATTCTTGGCTGGAAATTCCTCTCACTCAGAATTTTAAATATATCGTGCCACTTCTTCTCGCCTCCATGGTGGCTGCTGAGTAGTCACTACTTAGTCTTATGCTGTTTCCTTTGTATGTGGTGAATTGCTTTTCTCTTGCTGCTTTCAGAACTTGCTCCTTCTCTTCTATGTTTGACAGTGTGATCAGTATATGTCTCGGAGTGGGTTTTTTTGGATTTATTCTATTTGGAGTTCGCTGAGCATTTATGATTTGTGTATTTATGTTGTTTAGAAGATTTGGGAAGTTTTCCCCAACAATTTCTTTGAATACTCTTCCTAGACCTTTACCCTTTTCTTCCCCTTCTGGGACACCAATGAGTCTTATATTCGGACGTTTCATATTATCTATCATATCCCTGAGGTCCATTTCGAGTTTTTCAATTTTTTTCCCCATTCTTTCTTTTATGCTTTCATTTTCCATTCTGTCATCTTCCAGGTCACTGATTCGTTGTTCAACTTCCTCTAGTCTTGTACTATGAGTGTCCAGAATCGTTTTAATTTGGTCAACAGTTTCTTTAATTTCCATAAGATCATCCATTTTTTTATTTAGTCTTGCAATGTCTTCTTTATGCTCTTCTAGGGTCTTCTTGATTTCCTTCATATCCCGTACTAGGGTCTCATTGTTCATCTTTAGTTCTTTGAGTAGCTGCTCTAGGTGTGTCTCTTCTGGTCTTTTGATTTGGGTGCTTGGGCTTGGGTTATCCATATCGTCTGGTTTTTTCATATGCTTTATAATTTTCTGTTGTTTTTGGCCTCGTGGCATTTGCTGACCTTGATAGGGTTCTTTTAGGGTTTGTAGACCAGTTGAAGTCCTTATCTCTAATTTATCAGATCTACAGCTTCGTGGAGTACACTTTCTCTAACTAACCAGCAGGTGGCGTCCACGAGCCACCTGTTCTCCACAAGCCAGATCTCCCCTGCTTAGCCTTTTTGGTGAGTGGGGGAGTGAGTCTTGTGGGGCCCAATTGGTGTCCCAAGCTTGCGTGTGTAGTTGGTGTTGCCTGCCCTGTATGTGGGGCGTGTTTCTGGGCAGTCGGGGAGGGGGGGTGGCCCTAACAATCAAATCTCCCTGATGATCCTAGAGTTTTAAAGCTACTGCAATAGTCTAATCCTTCAGTTCAGTCCTGCCACAGTTTGTCTCTGCCACTGACCCACAAGTCTTTGGTATTGGCGTATGGCTCCTGAGACTTGCAAGTGGGCCCCTCTTCCAGGCTGTGCACCCCGGGTCCTCTGTTGAGGGATGACTGTGCTATGTCACAGGTGAGTGCCGTCCCCCCAGGGCAGTTCTGGGCTGCTGGGCTGTGTTGGGAGGCTCCCAGTCTGCTCAAATGATGGCTGAATGGGGCTCTGTTAATTCACACTGCTCCCCCTTCCCAGCTCTGGGACATTCAGCTGAGGTTGCAGGGAAGGCTAATGTCCACGCCCAGTTTTGTGGTGTGTGCCTGTTATTTGAAGCACTTCCGTCACACTGGGTTGTCTGGGACAGCTCTGGGCTATGGGGCTGGCGATGGGCAGGAGTGTTTCCTGTCCACCAGGATGGTGGCTGTGAGCGGACACCCCCCTTTTCTTGGGAAGTTGTGTTGTTTAGTGAATTTTCTCAGCCACTGGATTATTGCCTTTTGTCTCAGAGCTCTCTTAGTTCTGCTCTTGACTTGACGTGCCCAAATTTCAATTCTTTGAAGCTTTCTGTATTGAGCTTCTTAGAGTAATTGTTTTAGAAAAAGCAAAAAGGATTTAAAAAAAAAAAAAAAAAAAAAAAAAAAAAAAAAAAAAAAAAAAAAACGGTCCTCCTCAGAGATTTAATGGGTTATTGAAATGCTAATAGACAAAGCAACCAGGGCCATTAAGGAAAGTTGCCCAGGGCAGAGAGATCAGCCTTGCTTCGGGATTTGCATATGCGCCTTAAGGCCTGATCTCCGCCCTTCCCCTTTCTGTGTTCACCAGAACTCCAAAAATCCTCTGCTTTTATTTTGGAGTTTTTCGTGTTGTTTTTGTTCTATGCCTGTCTCCTCTCTGCTGGGCTGGCTGCTCTCAGAGTCTCTGGTGTCTGGCCTCAGTCTATCTATGGTTGGAGTTTGAATCAGTAGAATGAGTTTCCGGTAAGAGCAGCCACTGCAATTCTCCCTTCTCCTTCCTGGAGCTGACAGCCCCTCCTCCCCCGGGACTGAGCCTGGCAGGGAGGGGCGCGGGTCCCCTGGCCGCAAAAACTTACAGATTTCGCTGATCTCAGCAGTTCCACGTTTTCATGAGTGTTGTATGAAGTATGCCCAAAGACAGATTGCTCTGTGGTGTCCAGTCCACGCAGTTCCTGGCTTTTTACCTACTTTCCTGGAGGAGTAACTAAAACATACAGCTCACCAGTCTGCCATCTTGCCCCGCCTCCTCCCTCATTTGGTTTTTAGGTGTGAAACAGAGAGAGGACCCTACTATGACTTGTTTCCTAAGGCCTCCCAAGCCAGTTGTTCTAGTTTGCTAATGCTGCCAGAATGCAAAACACCAGAAATGGATTGGCTTTTATGAAGGGGGTTTATTTGGTTACACAGTTACAGTCTTAAGGTCATAAAGTGTCCAAGGTAAACGCATCAACAATCGGGTACCTTCACTGGAGGATGGCCAATGGTGTCTGGAAAACCTCTGTTAGCTGGGAAGGCATGTGGCTGGCGTCTCCTCCAAGTTCTGGTTTCAAAATGGCTTTTTCCTGGGACATTCCTCTCTAGGCTGCAACTCCTCAAAAACGTCACTCTTAGTTGCACTTGAGGGTATTTGTCCTCTCTTAGCTTCTCTGGAGCAAGAGTCTGCTTTCAACGGCCTTCTTCAAACTGCCTCATCACAGCTCCTCTCTTGGCTCCTGTGCATTCTTCAAAGTGTCCCTCTTGGCTGTAGCAAGCTCCGTCCTTCTGTCTGAGCTTATATAGTGCTCTAGTAAACTAATCAAGGCCCACACTGAATGGGCGGGGCCACACCTCCATGGAAATTATCCAATGAGAACTATCACCTACAGTTGGGCGGGGCGTGTCTCCATGGAAACACTCAAAGAATTACAATCTAATCAACACTAATATGTCTGCCCACACAAAATTATATCAAAGAACACGGCTTTTTCTGGGGGACATAATATATACAAACCGGTACACCAGTGGTTACCAATGGAACCACATTCCCTATAATTACCTGTAATATAATTACAGGGCTCCAGACCCTTCCCTGTCCAAAGTTATAGCTGTGGACATCTTTCTGCATCCTCAGGTGAGTGGGGCTGAGCCAGGGGGACAGTGTTTGAGGTTGTCTCTTCCCCTCCACATCTGTCATGGTGGCATGAAAACCACTCCTGCCTTTGCCAACATCCCCCTCTCCCCTGAAGATGAATGCCTGACTGTTCTGCTACACCCAGGTCTTCAGATGGGCTTGGAAGCTTCTTTCTACAAATATCATGTTGAAAGCAAGAAGGAAGCCCCCGCTTTTCCCAAACCTGAAGCCAAAGGCAGAGGCTTTGAGATCAAAAAGACTCCGCCAAAAGAGTCTATAGCCACAGGAAGAAAAGAGACCCACGTGTCACCAATGTTCTGGTGTCACAAGACCTGCAACCCCAGAGACAGCCTATGTTCCTTCAGAAGACAATCCCCAGCACCTGCTTGACCCAAATCCAATTCCCCTGGCCACAGAGTGGGCCATGAAGAAGACTGAGGTCAACATCCTGCTGGTGCTCATGGTGGAGTAGATGCCAGGTGGAGCGAGCTGTGGAGAAGCCTATAACCCTGCACGGCCACACCCCACCCTGAGCACGCCCGGTGGGGAGAAGGCATGTGTTAGAGTGCATGTTTTGGATGTTGACGGCAAAATCCAGTTTGCCTAACAAAGTCTGTGAGGCTAGTTCTAAATATAATAAACTTTTCTATCATCAGGAAAAGAAAAAAGGGAGACAAAAAAAAAAAACCTAGCTTGAGCTCAGACTGGAGTCCCTGCTACATTTCTTTTTCCTACCAACTCAGTCACTGTGAGTCAAATTACCCTCCGAATCTGACTAACTAGAATTCACACCAGATCACCCTTCCCAACTTGCCTTTCTGGCCTTCACTGCTCAGCTCCAGATCTGCTGTGACCCAGACAATCTGTTTCCTGCACCTACTTCGTGCCTTCCACATTCTTGGAGACGCAGATTCTGACCCAATACACCAGGATGTTGTGTTTTTAAGTCCGGGAAAGGTGATAATGGAAGAGTGGGCATCTCAACCTCGGTCGTCATTATGTGCTTTACTGAGTGCTTCCTAAGGAAAAGACACCATGTAATGGGCTTTACCTGCAACACCAAATTTGCTCCTCTCAACACCCAATATTTCCTCCATTTTATAGTTGAAGAACTGAGGCTTAGAAAAGAGAAGTAGCATGCCCTGCACCACAGAATATTAAGTGGCAAGGCTGGGTTGGAGCCCAGGCGTGCCCCTGCTCCTAAGGCTGGGCTCATCCCACCATCTAATTCTGTTACCCCAGGGAAGCCTTCAGCAAAACTCGCCTCTTCCAAGCTGTTGCCGACCTGTAACTTCCTTGCTTCTTGCTTAGTCTGGTTTCCTTTCTCCAGATTCTCAATTCAGATGATGCTTCTTTTGCAGCATGTGCCTAGCTGCAGACTTTAGTCTCATCCCCTCTTACTCTTCTTTGGGAGAGCCTGGACTTGTCCTTCGCTTTCCTGGCCCCTGTGGCCACCACACATTGAGTGCCATCCTGTTTGGCACCCCCATTGTAGCCAAGGGTCACTCGTCAGCTGCCCCCTTACCCCGCAGCCCCATAGGAAAGCTCACAATCAAAGGGTAACGGAGAACATAAGAGGTCTTCCTGTCCATGCCCCAGGCTCCTACTCAGCCTGTATACACAACCTTCTGGCAAAATGACTGCCTTGCCTGTGTGGAAGTGACCACCAAAGGGAGATTGTGATTCATGTCATTGATCCCACCTGGAAGCCAATGCCTCTCTCAGGAAGCCCAGAATCCCAGACTCACTGTCAAACCCAAGGCTTTCCTGGTGGAAGAGACACTGACAATCATGCACACTCTGGGAAACCCTCACCCCTTCACCCCCCAGAACTGCCCTTCTTCAGGTTAATTCCAGCTCTTCTGTCACACCCCTAGGACCACTTGCAGGCCCCCTAATCATCCTGGTGACTCTCTTCTGAAGGGTCCTGAAGGCTATAATTGAACCTGTCTTGTGAAAGAGGCCGGAGGAGAGGCCAAGCAGTCCTCAGCCTCAGCAGTGCCTCTGGGCCGTGGCTCCACCAGGATCCTGCCCTCCATCCCGTGGTTCATCCTGCAGAGACCCCGGCCAGGCCACAGGATGAGGGGCAGTCACACTCGGGTCCTGTGGGTGTTCTAAATGAGGGTCATCCAGGCCTGGGGGAGCTCATCCCCTAATGTGTGCTGAAGACTGGGAATGGACGGCAGCTGGATCTCCTGCTCAGGAAGGGTCCGGAAACCACCGCCTGAAGGCCAGTGGGCCAGGGCCTGGCAGGGTTCCCCATCCTTGACTCAGTGCCAGGTGCCCCCGTGATAAGGAAATAGTGCACAGGGTGGCTCAGTGGGCACCAGGGATTAAGAGAGGATGAAGGCTGGTGAAACTCAGGGGGCTCTTCTCACAGCTGTGCAAACAAGCACTAGCAAGAGCCTCCACTCCCGTGTCAGTTTAGGGGGGTGGGAGTGGGAGGTGGACAAGATCCCTGGTATTTAACTTATATGACTCCTTTGAAAACCTATTAAATGCTGTAGATTTTTCTCCCAATTTTAGGGGTGCTGTTGAACCTCTGGGGCCCAGTGGACCTAGATCATCCCAGCAGACCTACCTGGTTCCATCCTGCCTTGAATTTCTAACTACCTTGGGACTTACTGTCCAGTGGGCAGGCAATTGTCACCTTCCTCCTTTTGCCCCAACCCTTGGTTACGGGGATTGAATCCACACAGGAAGGGGTTTCCTTCAGACGAGTTGACTCTGGCTATAAACAGATGAGAATGGAGTGGGGGGATACTACTTTTGTGGTAGTAGGGCTCTATCTTGAAAATTTTGTTGTTTTTACATTATTGTAGAAGAAAAATAGAAGCATGATTATATCCAAGTTTTATAGCTGAAGTCATGTACATTTGGTCATCCATTATATTCCTCACAATTATAAATGTATCTTTTCCCCTTGGAATTTGGGTGGATGGGCCGAGCCCTCCCAGAAGACCAGCTAACTGTTTGGGGGAGCTATTGAAGCCCCTCCTGGGACAGAGAAAGTTAGGTGGGGAGACCCTCTGGGGAAGTGTGTGTGTGTAGGGGTGGCAGTTTCTAATAATTGATAGCACAGCCTTCATCCATCAAGGATCATCAGACTTCCTGTCCCTGACAGATTCCCTGGCTGTCATCAAGACACTATTATTGCTCTCTTGCTGAGGTCAGCTTCCATTTAACCAGAGAAAATAATGATTGCTTGTTTATTTCTTGGGAGGAAATGTCCAGCCACAAATGTGCAATTGGGCTAAAGCCAGATTCTCTCAGCCCTCCCCTGGCCCAGCCCCTCCCCTGCTGGGACTCCTGTACTGGTGGATCTGTAGGCTGGGGTTTCATCCGAGCAGGTGGCCCCGTCACTGCAGGAGTCCATACAGATGTTTCTATGCAGCCAAGAACACCTGGAAGCCTTGATTCATTCCTTGGCTCATGCAAGGGCAGGAGGACAGGGGCACCACTGGGGAGACTTCAGCCACCCTGTGCCAGCTGCTGTGACAAAGGAAACCCAGGCAGGTCCGGCCACGGGCTGGAGCACTTGGGTTGAGCTCTGGGGGCCTCCGCCAGGCAGCTGCTGGCTGAAAGCTCTGGCAACCACAGACCTGGAGACAGGGCTATGGAGGCTGAGGTGGCCTGCACATAAGCAACCGTTTCCTCCTGCTCTCTTTCTGCTTCTGCCCTCTCTTGACTTCCTTCCCTTAGCAGGAACTTTGGAATCATGCTGACATGGGTTCAAATCCCAGCCTGGCCCTTTACAAGCTGTGTGATCTTGGCAAATTGTTTAACTTCCTAAGCCTCAGTTGGTGCATCTATTAAATGGGACTAAGAATACCGGTATCCTAGGACTGACATAAAGACTATGGGAGATAAAATATATAAAGCAGGTAATATAAAGCCTGTGACATACTGGCCCTCAGCACAAGATAGCTGAATTGCTGTTTATCTTCCTCTCCTTTCTCTTCGTAGGGAGCCCACACCACTTGCTGCATCCTGAGGTTTACTTGTCCACAGAGCTAGTTGCCTGCCTGTCTCCCTAATGTCCTCCCATGGCTGGAGGAAACCCAGTCACCAGCTCCCAGCTTTCTTGCTATCCTTCAAGTCAAACAACTTGCCCTTTTCTCTGGAAAGGTTTTACTGGTAATCATTATAGGGAAACAGAAAGGTGTAACCAAAACTAGCATTTATGAGGCCTGGATCCTAGTCTTAACCCTGACACTGACTCTCTGTGTGACCTTGAACAAGTCACTTAACCTCTCAGAGCCTCAATTTCCTCACTTGTCAAATAAGTGGACTGTCACAAACAAGCTTTCTCTACTATCCTAAAAACATTGTTTTCTGTTAGAAACAAAACAAACACCTTGCGACATCCTCTTAAGTACCTATTTCTGGTTTCTATTTCCTTACTCTTACATGATTTGCTGACTTCAAATCCTCTTGCCATGTGGCTTTTTGTGTCTGAGATGTTAGCTCCCTTGCCATCTTCATGCTATCAGTCTGCCTCACGTTCTTTGGGCACCGTCTTCTGGAAGATCAATAGGAGTTCAGGCAATAAATGAGGCACTTACACATCTCAGAGGACCTCCAGGATACCCCCCTCCCTCAACGTGCTTTCAAGGTTACTCAGGTGGGTTTAGAAGCTGTCGGTGCGCAGGATATTATCCTCCCTTTTCTCCTTCTCCTCTTCTGCCCTAACCATTGTATTTGTCAGCATATGCTAAGTTCAGCAGTGGTAACAAATGACCCCTAATCTCCATGGCTTACAACAGGTGAAGGGTTATTTCTTGTCCACATTCATGTCCGTGACAGGTCAGTGGAGCTCTGCTCCACATCCTCTCACTTCTGGGACCAAGGCTGAAGGAGCAGCCACCTCTGTGATGTGCTTACCTGGTGGCAGAGGAAGAAGCCAGGCTGGGACTATGCAGCTTGGACACAGCACACATCAATTCCACTCACATTTTATTGGAATCGAAGTCACATGTTCAAGCCTGTGCTCGGTGGGGCAGGAGGTATAATCTTCCCTCAGGGATGGACTCAGCAAGAGGAACAGGGAATATCTGTGCAATATACCCCAATCATTAGGCCTTAGAACTGAGGTCTTCTAGTCTACCTCCCTCATTTTACAAGTGCGGGAACAAAAGCCCAGAGATATGAGGTGACTTGTCCAAGGTCACACAGCAAACCAGTGGAAGAGGAGGGACCAGAGTCCAGTGATGCTCGTGACCTGCCAGCGGCGTGATTCTGGACCAACTACTCCAACTCTATGCCTCAGTTTCCCGTGTAGCAACAAGAGGTAATCTCAACCTCCTGGCGGGATGTTGGGAGGGTTGGATGAGATTTCATGAACTCTTTCACACAGAGTCTGGTACAGAGATGCCTCTTAATGCCCATTTGCTCCCTGTGCCTAATCTCTTTCATCTTACTTCCCCCTCTGTCTTTACCTGCCTCCAAGCCCATCTTTTTTTTTTTTTAATTTTTTTGTTAAGAAGTTGAGAGAAATGGAAATGTTAAAGAAAAGAATAGCAGTGATTCTCAGGGAAAGTGGCAGTTACAAGGAGTTGGCTGGGGCTGCCTCCAAGCTCAGGAAGCAAAGGGCCCTGGAAGCTTTCTCAAGGGCCTGATGTCTCACCACCCATTTACTTCCATTTTCTCCTCAAATCCTCACGATAACCCTGTGCGGTGATCACGATGATTTCCATTAACCAGACGAGAAGACTGTGGCCAGAAATGGTTAGGGGACAGCTCGCCAGCCCTCTGGGAACTAGGAACTAGGACTTCCCAATGGCAGCCCCCCGGGTGCTGCACCTTCGTGTCCAGCCACTCCACGTGAGGGCGGGCCTGTCCCCACATCCCCCTGCCCTTCTCATACACACCCAGACCCCTCCGAGCTTCCAGAAGAGCCAGCGTGGTCTGTGGGGGGATGGGGAAGATGCAGCAGGAGTGGGGATGAGGCGGGGCGGGGGTGGGGTACAGAAGACGAGACTAGGAGAGGCTCTTCAAGAACAACCGTCCCCAGTTCCAGTTGATTTTGTCTGATAAAAATTCTGTTTTCAACATTCATGAAATGGTCCAGAAAAGTCTGTTCAAGCAAAGACATTTCCTGAGAGGTCTGACAGTTAACATTTCAGGGATGTATATATATATACATACATATATGCATGTGTGTGTGTGTGTGTGTGTGTGTGTGTATGTGTGTGTATATATATATATATATATATTTTTTTTTTTTTTTCCCAAACATCAAACATCCATCCAAGGACAGCCTCTGGAGCCTGCTTGGAATCTGTTTTTACGAATAAATGAGGAATATGCGGGTGTGTGTGTGTGTGAGAGAGAGCAGGTTGCCAGCTGCTGTGTTTGTATTTTCTCCCCTTGCTCTCAGCTTCCTTCGAAGGACAGTTTTCTCTGTGCTGGAAGTCTGGCTCGACTGAGAATGTCCCACAATGGCACAGATGGTTCCAATCTATTGCCACCTTACCTGTCTAGAGAAAACATCTTTGAGTCCCTCCGTCCCACCTTCACACCTCTCTCCCGGAGCTGTCCCTGAGGACAATTCTGCAGCTGCCCTCTGCTTTCTTCCCTCAGTCACCCTCCCTTTCAGACAGAGCAGCTCGGAGCACCCTACACACCCAGCCTCAGCTGAGGGTGCAGCCCCACCCAGCCTCTGTGCCCAGTGACTCCAGCTCGAGGGAGATCTGGCCTTGCAACATTTGCTCAAAGCAGCTGGGCTCTGACAGAGGGCTATGTTTCCTACTGATTTTGAACTTGCTGGAAGGGGAGAGATGTATATTTATAATAAAGAATGAGATGGAAAGCCCTCGGGGTTTTAACAACAGCAAGCTGTATTTTCATCATAGACGATTACTGTGACTTCAATGACTTCATTTACCCACCCCAGCTTGCCTGCGGGTGGGGCGGTGCTCAGTCAATCACTCCACATGCATTCATTCATCAAGCATGTTTGAATGCCTACTCTGTGCCAGGTACTATGCTAAAAATTAGGGATTTGGCAATCAAAAATACAGACAAAATTCTTAATCTTTATGGGAGGGAGTTTGAAGAGAGGAGGAAGTAGAAACTATCTGTAATGTATTAAAAGTGCTCAGCATTCTGAGGTAAAATAAAGCAGACAGAGAGGATTGGGAATCCTGGGACAGGGGATGGTGGTGCAAGTTTAAATATGACTTGAAGAAGGTAAAATGCAAGCCATGCAGGCATCTGGGGGAAGAGCAAGCCGGAGAGAGAGAACGCAGATGTAGGGGCCGAGATGGGCATGTGCCTGCCACATCTGAGGGACAGCAAAGAGGCCAGTGTGCCTGGAGCTGGGTGAGTGAGGCTGGGAGTCATGGGAGGGCCCGGAGAGGTGATGAGGGGTGATGTAGACCTAGGACCATTACAGTGACCTCGGCTATTACTCTGAGAACAATGAGGGCCACTGGATTGTCTAAGGAGGCTCATGATCTGATTTATGTTTTTAAAGGGTTCATTCCAGCTGCTGAGTGGAGTACTGACTGCAAGGAGGCAAGGATGGAGGTAGGGAGATGAGTTAAGAGGCTACACCAGAAACCCAGGAGAGAGCTGATGGCAGCTCAGACTGTGGTGGTGACAGCAGTTAGAGTCTGGATGGATTTTGAAGGTAGCAGCCAATGGGATTTCCTGGTGAAGCAAGTATGGGAGTGTGAAAAGGACGAGTCAACGATATTTCTATGGTTTGGGCCCTAGCACTAGAAGGTGGATCAAGTTTAAAGGGAGATATCAGAAGCTAAATTTGGGATACATTAAGCTTAAGGTAATACACTGAGTTTAAAATGTCTATTAGACCTCCGAGTGGATATGACGAGTAGAGATGGGTCCGGACTAGAGATATACATTTGGGAAGGGTCAGAATGTTGAGCATTACTATGTTCCAGACTCAGAGGCATTACAATTTCCATTTTAAAGCATTTGCCATTCATCATCTTACCTAATCTTCACCACAGCCTTCTGAATTATGTGGAGACAGGCTCAGGAAAATTTAGCCATTTTCCTAAGATCACACAGCTAGTAAGTTGCAGAGCCTAGAGAATAAATCACCTTCTGGGAGGCAATGGCTTTTGACCCTGGGCATGCTACTTTAGCCATCTAAGCCTCAGTTTTCCTCATCCATAACTGGGGACAATAACACCAAACATCATCTTCTAGGATCAAATGAGACAAAGAGGCTCTGAACACATGGTAGCCATCCTTCTATTCTCTCCCTCTGATTCCAGAGTCCTGGCTTTCTCCAGATGCTGCCTTTCAATTAAAATGCTTCTTAGCCACAGAGGGCCCCCACATTGTGAGCGTTGTTCAGATGACTTTCTCACAGGTGCCCATTTGGTGAAGCCTTAACTGTCCTCATCTCCTACCAGACTTGTAAGTCCCTAGAAGGCAAGCTGTATTTGTCTCAGCTCTTTAAACCCATAACTCCTAGAATGGTGCTTTGGATTCTGTAGATGTCCAACCAGGTGGGCTGGGGAACCAGAATTGTCCTTCTCGGCCCCACCTTCCTCACTTCTTCTCTGCTTCCCTCTTCCCCCCTAGCTCCTTCACTGTTCTCCCCCTGTTGTCCCATGACCCTTCACAGCACACGTAACCCAGGGTGTGGGGTGAATAAAGCCTAGAACACAACACTTGCCCCACAGTCAGTCAACCACCCAGTGTCCTCAGTATCTGAGCAGCACAGCTCAACAGGAATATGTGAGCCACTATAGAACTGTAAACTTTTTAGTAAAAAGAAAAAAGAATAAAAAGGAATCAGGTAAAAGCAATTTTAATAGTATGTTTTATTATTAAAATTTCAACATGTAATCAATATACAAATTGGTTATGGGATCTTTTACATTCTTTTATCATATTAAGTCTTCAAAATCTGGCATGCATTTTTACACTTACAGCACATCTCAATTAGGAAAAGCCACACGTCAAGTGCTCAATAGCCGTGCATGGCTAGTGGCTGCAAACCAGACTGCATAAGTCCAGGGGTCAGGAATAGCTTTCCTGGTCTATTCAGTTGTTTCTAAGTCCTATTTGGTCCTGAATTCCCAATGCATCCCACATGGCCATTCCCTTGATCATCAGGGAGCACCCCCAGACCCTCTTCCTTGCCTCTGCTCTGCTTGGTCCTTTTAACCCTCTTTTTAACCCTCTTCTAAGACGCCCAGTATGTAGCCTATCTACCCCTGTCTGCACCTTTGGGTAGGTTGCTGCATTTGGGGGAGGGGAGAATGGGGCTCTCCCAATCCTGAAGGTGGAGTAGAGAAGACGCAAAAGGATCTCAAGCTGGTCTTGGTTACATGGCGAGGAAATCAGGGGGGTCTTTGCAAGGAAAATATGACCTGCTTACTTGGACACCTCCCACATCTGGTTACGCTAAAAGAGTGACTGGTTTCTTGCCAGCCTTGAGTTATAGTAAACTGTCCCTTTTGGTCTTTAGCTTTAGGAGGGTCCAGGATCCCAAAAGGGATGGGGATGGAGAAAACCCTCTCTGGCCATTTTAATTCTCACTTTCCTCAGAACTTTATGGCCTAGCTTCTGGTTGGTCTTCTCTGCACTGCTAAAGTTCATCTCAAGAAAATGCGTTGATCTCAGAGTTTATTTAAGCCTGGAACAACCCTTACCCACCACTCCCACCCCCACCACCACCCTCTACTAACTGTCTCAGGCCTAAAGTCTAGAAAACTCCTGGGGGGCACTCAGAGAACACTCCCCCACCCAGTTCCTACTCCCACCCTCCTCTCCTTCCAACTTCTGTCCTCCATTGCCCATTCCCAGAGACCCCACAGGCATGACAACTAATTCTTCCACAGTTATTCTCGGTGCCCCCATCCTGCTGCTCTGCTCCTCAACCCCTAACCAATTTGCATAAAATGGAAATAATAAAAGAACATACTTCCTAGAGTTATTATAAACATTAAAGAGGTAAATGTCTTTAAGGTGCTTTTAGAATATACACAGAGTGCTAGTTTAAGTCATTGTGTCATATTTTTTTCAACAATTTCATGGAATACAGGTTTTTTTTTTACCCCATTTTGGAAAGGAGGAAACTGAGACTGAGAGAAGAAAAATGATTTCCCCAGACTTACAGCTGGCAAGTGGCAGAGCTGAGACTCAAATCCAGGACTGTTCTCTCTGGTTTCAGAGTTTGCCACATCTCGATGAAACCAGGAAATGCAATACAGTCAAGGAGGCAGGAATACAGTCAAGGAGACTGTACAGATGTATGGAAAATTCCTGAGACTGTTTGTATCCAGAGCTGTTTCATAACTGGGGAAATTAGGAGGGAAGGAGGCTGAGTGTGATGGGCTGAATGAGTCTCTACAAAGCTGTTTGTTGTCGGGAGGGCTCTTGGCACTCTGCTCCCGTTGCCTCCTCAATGAGGTTCTCTGCCCACCCCTCACCTCCACCAGTGTGAGCCTCAAACTTCTCCTGGTTTGACTGACTGCCAGGAAATAAACAACAAAAACCCGACTAGATTAGCAAGGCAGCGTATGCTGCTCATGGGAAGTTAAACAATTGTACTTCTAAATAACAGCTCAAGACGGAATAGAAGAGATGTCACAAGGCAGAATATGATTAACTGCCAAATAAATTATTGAAATTATAATTGCACAGGAGTTCAGAGGAGCACATGATTGCTGTGGGTGGGAATGGTCAGGAGTGGCTGGGGAGACGGCTGGGTGCACTGTGTCTGCAGTGAAGGTAGAGGTGGCTGGGAAAAGACTGGGCAAAGAACACTCCTGAAAGGTGGAATGAGAAGGTGCAGAGGTGGGATAGTTTGCACCAGAGCTACTCTCCTGTCTGTACTGATGACCCTGGTGCCAGGAGCTTATAGGAGCAGAACTGCAGAAGGCATGCCCACCACTGGCATCTCTTCTCTGTTGACTCCATTTTCACTTCCACCTTCCATCTGCTCTCTGATACTGTGGGGTCTGGATTCTAGTCCCCCACCACTCTCTGGCAGATTGGCTTTCAGTCTCTATGCCTCAACTGCTCAGTCTGCACAATGAGTTGAGAAGACAAGTCTCTCATTAGGCATAAGGGAGAGAACTTGGAAAAGAGAGACACAAAATCAGCAAGGTTTGCTGCAAACCTATTACATTGAGGCTCATCTTTATAAGGGCTCAAATACTCAGTGAGCCAGATAATATTTCCTGAAATGTGGGTTAATGCATAAGCAAAGAGTCAGAAGTCACACTGACCTGAGTCTGAATCCCTGCTCTGTCCTGTAATGGCTGTGTGATCTTAGATAACTTGCTTTACCTCTCTGAGCTTCAGTTTCCTCATCCATATTGTGGTGCTGTATATAGATATCTAATAGGGTTGCCTTGAGAATTGCCTGGGGTAATGTCCCATGGTAGCCTAGCTCCATAAATGGAAGTTGTCATTAGCAAAGACTGGCCTAAAAGGTAACATCTGAAATAGCTGTACTTGTGGTCCCCCATGGACAGTGTCATCCTGTTGCTGCCCAAAAGGCAGGGATGCAGCGTGGTTAAAAGCACAGGGCCTGGAGGATTAAACAAGAGAATGGATCTAAGACTGGCCACATCAAAATGGCAAGGAACAGGGTGCACCCAGGTGAGAGCAGTGTGCTGGTGGAAGAGACAGGATTTGAACACAGGCCACATGGTGCAGTACTGTTCAGCCACTAAAATGAAAATTAGGAACACTATACAGAGCTGTAGCAAAATGGTGTTTTATGAAAATGGCAGAATATAAAGCAGTACACACACTCTAGTTGCAACTGAATAAAATGCTAATGTAATAATAATAATAATAAAAGCAAAAGCAATTGTGGAATTAGGTTAGAGTGAGAATGAGGATTGGACAATTATGTGCTTAAGTTTTCCTTTCATTTTATTGGTTTTTAGACCTAAAAATACTTCACAAGAAAGGCAGTGCCTGCACAGGGAAGGGGTGGGGTCTGCCCCTACTGATCAGTCCTTTTGGAACTTAAGGTCAGGTTTGGCTGCGTATTTTACAGGGATATCTACAAATGTGTCCAGTGAGCAGGCACGGAGGTGAACACATGCTGGGAGGCTCGTGCCACGAGGAGGGCTGAAGGAGCAAACCCTCACTTGGCACTTGCACACGGGCAGCAGGCAGGGAGATGAGGTGACCCACTGGCCCTCGGAGGTGAAGGGTTGGCCAAAGGAAGAGGTGCTGGGGCAGGCGGACCTGCCTAGAACTGGAGGAAGAATGTGGAATAAATCCTTGAATCAGTATAAGAAAGAACTTTCAAGCATTCAGAACAAGTGACAGCACATGCCCGTGAGGCATTGAGCCCCTGTCACAGGAGCTGTCCAAGCTGAGGCTGGCTGACTTGCAGTTAGGGGGTGAGGAGTGGGGAGGGATGGAGGAGAGGATCCGAATGGGTGGAAGGTGGCCTTGGATCACTGGATCCAAACCCGATTGCTCATCAGAATCAACTGTGAGTGCTTTCTAAAAACATCGATCCCTGGGGTTCCGCCTCAGACCCACTGTATCAGAATCTCCTGCATCTGTATTTTTTTGAAAACATCCTCAGGGTGGTGGGTCCACAAGCTGGCACTGGGAACCACAGGCTGACATTGCCCCTAGTGGCCCTTGGAGACACTGCGCTCAGACTTGCCCAGCGCCCTTCTGGGGAACCGATGGGGCTGGGGCCAGCATTGCGTACCAGCTCACACTTGCTGTTTGCACATGAGGCAGCTGCCACCTCTCTCAACTCCAGCATCCCCCAGGGATGCTTTGATGGATGACAGGGGCAAAACCAAGCAGAAACCGTTTCCAGTCCCTCAGGGTACTTGCCTCGGGGTTCTTAGCCATGAGCTGGTCAGGCTGGGGCAAAGTGGCTTCAAATTAACTAATAGCGGTAATGCATGTGTTCAGAGCATTTGCACTTCAGTTGTCAAATTAAGTATCAGGTTTCTTTTTTGTTTCTTTAAATCGAATCAAATTTGACCTTGAGCCCCCATGCCCTCCAGTTTGAGGGAAATTTCTTTTCAGTCACTATAAAAGCTCCTCTCACCTAGATCTTACCCAAGCTGAGGCTTCAAAGACCTTCTGGTGACTCCTAAGTTAAACTCTCCATGCCTCAGCTTTCTCACTGGAAAACAGAAGTAGCTCAATGAATTAACCTTGTAAAGCTTGTAGAGCACAGCCTGCCTGGCACAGAGCATGCAATAAACATTATTGTTCTTGGTGGTGTTGATCTGTCCATCGTATTGGCTGCTGAGACACCCATCTCCCAGCCCTCGAAGTTCCTCCAGGCCCCCACCACCCGTAGGACACAGCATCCTTCAGGAAGAACCAGAAAGCTCCTCCAAGCTCTTGCTATCTTCCCAGTTTGCTTTCACCAAATAGTTCCCAAATCCTCATCTTCCCCAATCTGTTCTGGGGAAACCCTGTCTCCCTTCTCATGAACCTCCAGAGCCTTTGGTGTAAGCGTGTGAAGGTGTTTAGTCTTTCTCCCAGGCATGGAGTATGGTTGCCTTTGAGCAACTTCTGCTTTCAGCCCTGTAAAGAATCCCTAAAGCTGCCAGGCTGACATGAAGATGGGAAAACATATCAGGAGAATAAAAGCTCTTTTAGGAGTGGAGCTGGAATTCAAATCCAGGCATCCTGACCCCAGAGCCCCCAGAGCCCCCAGAGCCCCCCACCTAAGCACAGCCCGGGATGCTCACAGAGCCTGCCGCCGAGTACAGGGCTGGTGGTGGCTTAGGGTGGCCCCTTCTCCCAGGGCTACTCCCTTACAGGCAGCTGCTGGGGACAAATGGCCTTGCCAAGAGGAATGATTCCTTAAGGAAGCGTGAGGGAGAAATGTTGAGGAATGGGCCCGTGATGATCGCTGTCAGTCAGCGAGTCTGTCAGTCAGCCAGCCGGTCACTGGTCAAGACACGCTCTCAGTGCCTGCTCTGGGCTGGTGGGGGTGGGGGCCGCACTGGCAAGGCCTGAGGACGGGGCGGCAGGGTTTACAGTCCCTGGGACTGGGCCATTGGGTTCAGTATTCAGGCTCCTGTCCTCCCCGTCCCATCTGCCATTCCTTTGCTTGGGCAGACTGCAGGCTTCCGGGTCGGCGGGTGGGGCCCTGAGGAAACCTTTCAGGGGGCTGCCGGAGTAAACACAGGAGGCCCTGTTAGATTTTAATTTCAAAGAAGTAACAATTTTTTAGCATAAATATGTTTCAAATATTGTACAGGACATACTTATACTAACAAATTATTTGCTGTTTATCTGAAATTAAAATTCAACTGGGCTCCCTGTATTTTTATTTGCTAAATCTGGCAACCTTATCTCCTTGGGGCATCTGTCCCTGAACTGTGTCCTAATGATTGCACCGCCTCCCAGGAAGCCACCCAGCCTGCATTTTGCAAATCCTGTGGAGAGTGTTTGTACTTGTACTAAGATGCGGCTGCTGCTCAGAGAGGATAACATATTCCCAAGTCACCCAGAGGAAAAGCTAACACTTGGTGCATTCTAGGTCTTTCCATGAGCCAGGCACTGATCTATGTGCCGACCTATACTGCCAGTATTAATCCGCTTAATCTTCACAGCAACCCCGTGAGGTAAATGCTACTACTTTCCACATTTTGCAGTTGAGGGGACTGAGACACAGAGAATTAAGATCACACTTGTAAGGAGGGTAGAGCCTTATTTTTTTATAAAAGCAGGCCCTGGACCTGTCCTGAAAAGAAGATGGCCGAGTGCACGTGCGGGTGCTGGGCCTGCCGGGTGGGCTGTGCCTTGGGCCGTTTCTCTCTCTGATGTCGCATATAATTGTTGAATCGCGCAGTGATTCACACAAACACAACTGCGTCTACATCCCCGGAGGAGCCTCCGCCGGCGCCGCACGGAAGGCCGGGTGTGCTGCCACCGACAGGCGGCTTTGGGTAGAAACGGGGGTGTCGCCTCCGGAAAGCGCCGAGCTTACCCACCCGGACTCCACCTCTGTGCGCCTCAGACACGTCCCTTCCAGGTGCTTTACACATTGGCTTTGTTATGTTTTATGCTTCGTCTCTTCTAAAAACGGGCAAGCCCTTAAAGCAGAGAGCAAGCCTAATGCTGATTCACTTGACGAGCATTTTTTTAAGCCCTTTCTTAAGTGCCAGGTACGAAGCTGGCACTAAGATCCACGGATGACAAAACACAGAGAGGCCTTCTCCTCGTGCTGCCCACTACCTAGAGGCAGCAGGTGGGTGGTGCGGGCAATTAAGAAACAAGTATACTACGTTATGATGAGTTCTAATGTATAGAAATCCTGGCTGCAGAGAGGGGGCTTGTAACCTGGACAGGAGGTGGGGATGAGGGTGCCATGGTCAGGGACGGCTTTCCAGGGGTCAGGCTCATTCCCCTGGCATGGAGGGGACACAGGCGGGACTGATGAGAAGAGAAGTGGGGACAGGGACAGGCAATATGGTCAAGAAGTTTGGCTGAGAAGGGGAAGGGAAATACAGCAGAGACTAAAGTGAGGGGATTTTGTTGTTTTTGTTTTTGTAGGTGAGGGACATTTATGAGGATAATTAAATATAGGGGAAAGGATCCTGTAAAGTGGGAGAAGTTGCAGGTTCCGGAGGGAGGGAAAGAGAGCTAGAGGGAGGGAGGGAAGAGAGGAAGGAGGGAGGGTGAGAGGGAGAGAGAGAGAGGATGATCAGTAGCACAGAGCCAGGTCCCTGAGGAGGCTGGAGGGTGGGATCCAGGACATGGGTGAGGGGAGAGCTTTGGTCTGGAGGAGAGGCCACTTCTTAAGAGAAGGAGGAAGGGATAGAAGGATGGGTACAGATGAGATTTAGGGAGCCTCAGTCTCCCCATTGGGGGATGATGGATGGGCAGGGGGCAGCTGATGACTCAGAGAGAAGTCTGAGGAGAGGGAGAGAGGTGTGAAATGCGGGGAGAACTGAGAAGGGTCATATTCTTTGCATCTAAGTGTAAATATGGCCTGTGGTTGATGCCTCGTAATGTTCACTGAACTCAGCTGAATCCACTCAAGGCTCCTCCCACCCCTCCCAGCCCACTGTGGTTTCCCTAAAGGCCACCAGTTTGTCCGATATCCTACTATGGTCTACCAGGCTCCAGGTGACCTGAGCCCTGTCCACAAGCACAGCCCCTCGCTCACTGTGCTCCAGCCCCAGGGCCTTCTTTCCTGCTCCTCGGGGTCCTGCCTTGCACGGCTCAGCTTAGCAGTGGGTGGTGTAGGCGGCAGCCCCCACACATTAGTCCTGCCTCAGGGCCTTTGCACTTGCCATTCCTGGACAGCTCTTCCCCCAGGTCCCAGGGGCTGACTCCGTCTGCTCTTTCAGGTCTCAGTTCCCACGCCACCTCCTTGGAAAAGCCTTCTCTGACTTCCTAAGTGGCTCAAGCTCCCCATCCCTATTTGCCCCACCTCACCCTATTTATTGTCCTTTAGTATTTATTAGTGAGGGTGTTGGCCTCTGTTCACTTATCTAGTGTTTCCTCCTGTGAGAATATGAGCTCCATGAGGGCTGGATCCAGGCTGCCTTGCCCTCTGCTTAGCACCCACCAGCACCTAATGACTATGGAATGAATGAATGAATGAATGAATGAATAAACAAATGAACTAACGGTCCCTGCTCTGCCCCCAGTACCGCTGACCATGGGCCGGCAGCTTCTCAGTACCCTCTCTCCCAGCTGTGAGAGGTTGCAGATGAGCTCTCCTGGGGCCCTCTGTGGCCTTCCTCCTCCCTCTCATTACCTTCTTCCTAAATCGTTTTATAGGGGATTTTACAAGTTGGGTTAGATAGCACAATCGAGATAAATCAGTAAGTTAAACAGGGCCCCTATGGACATTTCTAAATGCTTTTTCTAAAGGCATCTCTAAATGTTTTCTTTTACTGGGATGTTTTCTCTTCTGAGGATTAAGGGTTTTGTGGTGGGGCCTTTAAAAATGCAGCTCTTTTGTTTTTAAGTGGCCTCCCCTCTCTGGCCTGTCAGGTGCATACCCCACCGTGTCCGTGTTGAATATACCAAATCCCAACTCTGCAGTCCCTGGAGCCTGTTCGACAGGGCCCAGCATTTCTTCCTCTCCAGAGAAGTCTCTGGGCAAAAGAAGCCCCGAGCTTGGGAAAACGTGGAGGACTGACATTGCTGACCATCAGTTCAGCTAACACCGGCAGGCGCTGACAGTGTGCCCCATGCTGCCCCATGCACTTCTCCATGTCGTGTTCCTCCACCTTAAAGATGAGGCCGGAGGCACAGAGAAATGAAGGAGCTTGCCTGAAGTCACCCAGGTAGTAAGTGGAGAGGGTAGGATTTGCTTCTATGCAGGCAAACACCAAAGCCAGCCCTGAATTGACTCTTTAACTTCAGCCTGTTACCAACCTGTCCCCAGAGCTGTGGATAGGATGCAAAAGTGGCCAGAAGTGCCTTCCCCTCCCTCCCTTCCCTCTCACATACCAACAAACAAGAAGTGCCCAGAAGCAGGTGGAAGGGCAGGTGGCCCCTGAGCCATCAGGCCCCTGGTCCAGGCACCAGCCACTGACACAGTGTGGTGGAGCCAATCTGGTTGAATCCCGGTTGTCTTGTTCTCAACACTCTCTAGTTCCAAGAGTCACACCCTTGCACTTCTCAAAGATAAATTTCTCATACAGCTTTGGAATTACTTGTAAAAAGTAACAAAACAAGAGAGCAAGCAAGAAGGACACTCCCCATGTGCTCTCATTAGCCACGACTGTGATTCATGGCTACTGCTATGGGAAAGGTGGCTAGCAGGCCAACCCACAATACTTGTCATACGATCCTGTGCCCATTTCTGTTAACACTGAGGTTTGTAGTACCTAACTGACAAGGGCTTAAGGGGCCTGCTCCTTTAGGAGAAGGTTTAAGTGGTCCATAAGCCTTCAGGACACAGACATATGAAGCCACAGTAGTGGGAAAGCAGGTGGATAAAAGATGTTGGACCTCATCCTGCTTCAAATGCTCAGTGGTAAGTCCAGCCATGTCCTCATCCCTGGGTAAGGGACAGAGCAAATGTGCTAATGAGCAAAGACCCACAGGAGCACATCTCTAACTGCCCACTTCTTCAGGGTCCTCTTGGCACTTCCAAAGATGAGAATAAATAGAGCTCCAATGGGAAAGGCGTTTCTCAGCCCATCTACTCTTAAGCATCGATTACAGCCACTCAGGAACAGTTCATTCTCCTCTGTCCCACAGATATGCATGAATCACTCAGTCCCTGTGCTAAGTGAGCTGCAAGTCTCATACAGTCCTGTCCTCAGGGGGCTCACAGTCTTGACCATCCCTGGACTACTGTGCTAGTTTGGATATATTATGTCCTGCCAAAAGCTGTATTCTTTGATGCAGTCTTGTGGGGGCAGATGTATTAGTGTTGATTAGATTGGAATCTTTTGAGTGTTTCCATGGAGATGTGACTCAATCAACTGTGAGTGAAAAGTTTGATTGGATAATTTCCATGGAGGTGTTACCCTGCCCATTCAGGGTGGGTCTTTATTGAATCACTGGAGTCATATAAAGGAATTCACAGACAGAAAGACTTCAGAGCAACTGAAAGTGACATTTTGAAGAGAAGCTGCAGCTAAGAGAGGACAAAATGCCCCAAAAGCAACATTTTGGAGAATGCCATTTTGAAATGCAACCTGGGAGCAAGCGGACGCCAGCCACGTGCCTTCCAAGCTAACAGAGGTTTTCCGGACGCCATTGGCCATCCTCCAGTGAAGGTACCCGATTGATGATGCCTTACTTGGACACTTTATGGCCTTCAGACTAACTTTGTAACCAAATAAACCCCTTTATAAAAGCCAATTCATTTCTGGTATTTTGCATAACAGCAGCTCTAGCAAACTGAACAACTACCAACAAAAAGATAAGGCAGGCCTGTAGAACAGCCAGAGCTCCAAGAAGGGGTAGCTGGATAGCCATGCACCCAAGACTCTGCCCAACTCTATTCCTGCCCTCACCTGATTGAATGGGGAGGGGGCTGTTGGCCCAAAGGTAATTAAACCATAGTTTCGGTGGTGACACTGACATAGACAGAGGTTAGTCTGTAGTCAAGCCAGGTCAGTAAGATTCTCTCTCTCCAAACTTGCACTAGAAAATGCCCCTCTCCATCCCCCACCAAAAGAGCTAGTAAGCAAAGAAGCTGAAGCCAAAAGGATTCCACAGATAGCTGAGCCAGGATGGGGCTTGAGCAAGCTGACCCCACCTCCTTTCTCTACAAAGGCTTGGGTTCCCCACAGTCACAGGAGTCCTGAGTGGAGGGATGACAGGGAGGAGGCCAAGAGCTTCACCCAGACTTGGCCCCATCCAGGAACTGTCCTTGCCTGTGGTGGGCAGCTTCCCGGATCTCCTTCCAGGAAGCTGCAAAGAGCCAATAGCGGGTCTCTCACTGCTGAGGAGGGAGCACCCTCCTGGCCAGCAAGTTTTCTTCTCAGGACTGTTCTGTCATTAACCAGCTGCTATTTTAGGGCAAATGCACATTAATCTGTCCAGGTTTCATCTGTAAAATGAAGAACTAGTTAATCTTGCAGATTCCCATCTGATGATTTTGGTTAGCTAAAGATGCTCTGAAAGAAACAATCAGGGTAAAGGGTGGGGGCAGGGGGCTGGGGGAGAGGGACAAGCTGTTACTTTTGGTCACGTGGTGAAGAAAGCCTCTGGAGGATGCCACATTTGCTCTGTACGAGGGGAGGAGCTGTGGTGTCACTAGAGGAGGGCAGGGCGGTGTAAACCCAGTGCTCGGCCGCATGGAACAGACTTCCAGTGCGCACTATGAGAGGACCTTTGTTCTCATTCACACAATTGTTTTGAGTACCTGCTTTGTGCCATGTACACCAGTAGCTGCTGGAGAAGAAAACAGAACAAAGCGAAAGAATATAGTGCCTGCCCTTGGGGACACTCCACTGAAGGTGTGACGTTTGGTGGGCAGTAAGGCGGGGGGTTGGGGGGTTGGGATTTCTCAGTTCTGCTCTTTCCCAGACTGTGGTGGACTCAGAAACTGACACCTTCCCATCTTTTCTTTATGGAAACCAGCAGCAACTCTGACGTCCCAAGGAGGAGATAACATAAGATGGATATGCTGGCAAACCAGATGGGGACAGGCTACAACTCAGCTGAAGCATGCAGTTCCCTGTGAGAACAGGGCGCACAGAGTTGCCGATAGGAAAAAAACATACTCTGGAAGCAACTATTTATTTAACACATTTTATGGAACATCTACTTTAGGCCTGGCCCTGTTCTTGGTGTTGAGGACACAGTAGTGAGCAAAAGAGACACAGTCGCTGCCCTCATGAAGCTTATGTTCCAGTGTTGGGAGATAGAAAACACATTGGCAAGAAAATATTGTGTGAGTGTATGTGCACACACTAGATGGACACTAGCTACAGAGGAAAATGAAGGGGAGAGTGTGTGTGTGTGGGGGGGTGCTCTTAGGCGGGATGGTCAGGGAAGGTCTCTCTGTGAAGGTGACCTTGAGCAGAGACCTGAAGGGAGTGAGAGCACATCCTTGCCGAGTGGAGGAAGTTTCCAGGCAGAAGGAGCAGCCAGTGCGACGGTCCTGAGGCAGAAGGAGTGTTGGCTGTTCTGCTGTTGCCTCCTTGTGCATCATAGGCACATTGTGCACATTGAATTATTGTGAAATAAACATTTCCTCATTGAACTGTAACAATTTCAGGGGGTCTATTCCTTCTTTTTGTTTGGTTTTCAAGTGTCAGTGACTTCTGTGTAGGAGTCAAGTCATCTCCTCTGATCTCCCCTCCGTGCAGAGTCTTTGATAGGTCGCTAATTGTGTGTGACATTTCAGGGTATTCCTAGGAAATCTTGTTTAGAGAAAACAGAATGGACCTCTTTGTAAAAAAAAAAACAAAAATTCATAAAATAAATAAAAATCCCTGATTTATCCTTAGTGGAGGGCTGAGACATTTTTTTTAAATTCAATTTTATTGAGATATATTCATTTGTACAGTCATCCAAACTGTACAATCAGTTGTTCACAGTATCATCATATAGTTGTGCATTCATCACTACAATCTATTTTTTGACCATTTTCCTTGTACCAGAAAAGGTAAAAATAAGAATAAAAAATAAAAGTAAAAAGAACACCCAAATCATCCCCCGGGGCTGAGAGTTTTTGAATGTGGGCTTTCAAAAGTACAGCCAGGAGGGTCCAGTTGTGGTTGGTGGAGAGAGGAAATCATAAAGTCTACAAAGTACTTAGACAAGTTGGAATGGGACCTGCCGGGTCCAGTAGGCTTGAGCTCATTTAACCAGACCTTGGTGTGGGAGGGCTGGCTTGGAGGATGCTGATGTCCCCCTGGAGAGTCATATTTAGGGGAAATTCTTGAAACACAACGATCAAGTCATTGGTGGCCTAGGAATTCTATCCACCCCTAAAGCACCAAAGGAAATAATGGGAGGGTTGTTAAGAATTAGGACTCTTAGATTATACTGACTTGTTTTGTTTAAGATAGAGATAACAGCATCTACTTCACAGGGTTTTTAAAATCGTCATATATTGGAAAATCACACATAATCTGGTTAGTCTTCACACACTAAACACACCCACTTTTTTTTGTTTGCTGTTTTCATTTGTTTGTTTTGTTGCAGAAACAACAGAAGTTTCTATCTTGCCCACATCAGTCTGTTGCAGGCCACTGGGGCTTTTTTTTCCATTTTTCTTTTTTTTACTTTTCTTTGTAACATACACATAACTCAGAATTTCCCATTTTAACCACTTTCATGTGTACAATTCAGTGACAATCCATGCATGATATTGTGATACCGTCACTGACATCTATTACCAAAACCTTTCATCTCAAACAAAAACTCTGCACCCATTAAAAAATAACTCTCCATTCCACTCAGCCCCCAACCCCTGGGAAACTGTAATCTACTTCCTCTCTATGTATTTACTTATTCTAGGTCTTTCATATAAGTGAGATCATACAATACTTGTCTTTTTTGTGTCTGCCTTATTTCACTCAACATGAAGTCTTCTAGGTTCATCTGTTGTAGCATGTACCATAACTTCATTCCTTTTTTACAGCTAAATAATATTCCATTGTATGCATGTAGCACATTTTGTTTATGCATTCATCTCTTCATGGACATTTGGGTTGCTTCCACTTTTGGGCTATTATTATAATGCTGCTATGAACACTGAAGTAAAAGTATGTTTGAGTCTCTGTTTTCAATTCTTTGGAGTATATATAAGAAATGGGCTTTTGGGGGGATATAGTTGCTGAGAATTAAATAAAATAATGTGTGTAAAGCACTGAGCATGGTGCTTGGCACATAGGAAAGTTCAATATTAATTAATTATTATGTAAATATGAGGCCTGCAGTGTAGAGTAAGGGGCAGGAGAGGTTTCCCTGGGGCCTGTCTGTCCTTTACTGTCCAACCCTCCTGGGTTTCAGGATGTCTGAAAAGCAGGAAAAGAAGGAACTCCATGAGTAATATTTACTTGCCTGAATCAGACAAAGTGATTTTTAAGACCTTTGCAAAGCAGCTGCTTGTTTTTCAAGCTGCAAAGCCCTCCCTCTAATAAGGAGTTATATCCGAGGAATTGTGGGCAGAACAGTCCATTTCTTACTGAAGGGAGTGGATTTAAAATGTGGACATGAGAAGGACTTGATGACTGGCTAGATGAGGTAACATGCACCCGGTCTCCTGCCTCCAGGTGAACCCCAGGCTATGCAGACACCTGGCAGCCTCATGAGCAGCTCAGGTGCCCGAGACTTAGTGGCCCAGAACGGTCAGCAGCGCATGATAGGCACTGGTTGAGAACCTCATGGATCTCTCGTGAGTCCGCCTTGGTTTCCTTTCCTTGCACTGAGTGGCTAAGTGAAGGGACTGAAGCAGAACTGTCACACTCCTCCGATCTCTAAATAAACCCAGCCTGTAAATATTTATGTGCCTCGGTGCTGTGACACTGTCATAATCTCTCATTTTCCCCCCTTTAAAGGGCAGCTCTTGCACAGGCAGGCTGCTGCAGGGTCAGAGGAGAGAGAAGGGGGAGGGGATAGTGAGGGCTGGGAGTGCTTCTTTTTCTTGCTCAAAGGGAAGGGAACAGTACTTCTGATTCAACAAACATTTACCTATTGCCTGCTAAGTACAGGCACAGAGAGATTTAAGGATCAATCAGCTGCAGATAGAGCCCTTGTGACGCTCCCAGTGTGGAGGCGATACGTGTGCATACATAAATAATTGATCTGGCAGACCAGTGGCACCATTATTATGGTACACATCACAGGCCACTGTGGAGGTACGAGGCAGACACTGAGTTGACTGATTTCCATGGTGAAGGTAGAGGTGGCAGTGGGTGGCAGGGATAGGAGGAGTGTGATATGAGATCATGTAAGGTTTCCATGGGGAAAGAGCATTCCTGGTAGGGTGCTTAGCTTGTGAGTAGGCTACGCAATGGGAGATTAAAGGATGCTCTGGGGTGGTAAAAATGGAGGTTGGAATCTGTTTATTCATTCAACTACTATGTGCTAGTGCTGGGTGCTAGGTTCTCAAATGTACGGGCAGGGAGCATTAGTGGAGTTCAGTTAGAAAGGTAGGGGTTGTCCATTTTTTATGGAGGACTTTGAAAATCAAGTGGAGAAAGCAAGTATCATTGAACAAACTGGGAGGGAAACAGCAAAAACCCACCAGGGAAAGAATGACTAAAGGGTCTTACCCTTTTCTTCCAAAGGACCTTGGCCTGATCCTTTGAAGAAAAGTCCCTAAAAGAAGGAAGGGGGATGCACACACACACAGAGTTTCATTTCAAGAGGACCCATTACAGTTCTGTTGAAATCCAGTTTTACAAAAGTCAAAGAAAATTGGGGCTGCAGTAGCTCTGGGGAGGCATAGGAAGCCTTTCAACAGTCAAGCCTTTGGACTCCAGAAACTCTGGGGGACCTGTCCGGTGCAAGAAAGATAAAGTGCCTCACATTCAAGGCTGGCAGAGGAGCTAGATAATTCCCTTCCTGTGAACCCTAACAAAATCTGAATACACAAATAGAAAAAAGGAAACTAGTTTCAGCACTCTTCTCAAAGCTGTGCAATCACAGTGATAGTGCTTTAAAGCCATCTGTTGGCTGGGTGGGGATAGGAGGTGGGAATGGCTGGGGATGGCTATCAAGGCACCCCAAAGTTAGATTCATCACTTTTGGCCACACAGCCATAGGGCTATTTGCAGTAGAATTCACACCTCTCCCACAGGAATACGTAAGAATGCAGTGATACCATTGAACATGATTGGTTGGCGTATTTGCTGATGTTTTTGGGTATGCAGACAAATATTCCACCTGTTATCCTCTCCCTCTGGATCAACAAATTAGGATCAGATTTTCAGATCTGAAAGGGATCTTAAGGATTTATTCCATATAGACCCCTGCCTTCAGACAGCTGAGTGCCTAAATCATTTAGAACCAATAGTCATCTGGTCACCTCTGATGATCTCCAAGAATGGAAATGTCACTCATCTCTCTTAGTAGTACCTTCCAGGGCTTTAGGAAACTAATAGGTGAAAAGTTCTTCCTTTTGCCTAGGTGAGCTCCTTCCTACTGTAAATTAGGCCTTATATATCATCAGACCCAGAAATTTCTTTGACTTAGCAGACACGGTCAGGATGTGCACACAGTGTCTTCCTTGAAGATGACTCTCAGCTATGACATTCAGAACCTCTTTGGTCGGTGGAGGTAAACTAGCCATATGATTCAATATCTTCATTCAAATCCTACATCCTCTACACAATCCATTTAGTACTCTAATAAATTAAACTTCCCTTTAAAAAGTCTTCACTGTAATATATGCAGCAATTAATTTTACCTTTCTGAATCGGTTTTTCTTGTTTTTAATGCATTCTGCTTCCTTTACAGGAGTACTATGTTATATATATATAAATTATTTTTCATGTGTGTATATCTCATCTGCCTAAAGCTCCATGAAGGGGTCATGCTCTGTACTATTTACATCTTCCAGAGATGTACTATTTACATCTAGCAGAGAGCAGAACTGGGACTAGTGAGGGTATGGGAGGAGTATTTCCTGGAGTCAGATTTCAGTTCAATCTGGGGGAAAACTTGCTAACAATTAGAACCTTCTAGCCAGGAATGTCTCAGGAAGCAATGGACTCTCAATGGCTAGAAGCATTTAAATAGAGACTACAAGACTGCCTGCCTATCATGGTGCTTAATGAGGAATTCCTGCATTGAATGGGACATTTTTAATTCACTGGTTGCTTTTGAGAGAGTTTGGGACTGGCCTTTGGACTCTGAGAGGAAAAAGAAAGGGATTACTTACTGAAAGGTAGTGAGACTGCTTGAGGGCTGGATTTCTGTTCAAATTCCTGGCCCCCTTCCCCATCCCTCAATCCTAGAGGACAGGTAAAACTGTCGAGGCTCCCTAGAGGTTCTCAGACAATGGACAGACAAGGATGCATCCTTAAATGAAACCCTGGAGTCACAAGACTGCCTGCCCTAACATACCAAGAAAAGGTGAGGGAAAGGCAGGGAGAGGCATTCCTCTTCTGTCATAAAGATGTCACAATGCCATCAGACAACTAGAGGATGGGTGGCTAACTGCTGGAAGAACATCTCTTGGGGAGTAAAACACTGAGAAAGACTGTTGGGCCTCCACTTATGGCTCCATGGATGTGAAAATCAATCTTGCCTGCATTCCACATTCCCCTCTCCTTCACTTTTGTCCATGCAGCAAGAATAAGACTGAAAAGACCCCAGTAGAGGAGATGCAGGTTTCCAATCCTTAGTGACCTAACTCCTATTCTCTAGGGAGAGAATACTGTGGCCATGTGGTATGAAAGGGACATTTCAGAAATTTCACTTCGGACATTTTCCTAAGTCAACTTTTCATGGCAGCTGTGATGGTAGCCTTTGGCAGGTCGGCTCACATGGAGACAGGCAGACACAATGTCAGAGAGCACATGGAACAAAGCTATTTTATGGCCTCTTTGAAACTTCCAGAACAGCTAACCTTTTAACCTTTCACTTTTTTTTTTTCTTCTGTTTTTATAGTTCCCATTTCTTTATTTTTCATATTGGAAAGAATTGCAGAGTAGTGACTCAGTTTTTAATATGCATATAGAGTGCTTTTTAATTTCCAAGAGTGCCAGAGGCCTTTCAGAGAAGATATATATTACTGAAACTGTACTGCAAAGTTTTACAATTCAGCAGCGCAGGAACACCACACCCTACTTCTAAGCATAGAAGGCTGCCTTTCCCAAAGGAACCATGGAGCTCTTGAGAATTTTCCCTCCTGGTGAGGACTCCTCTTACACTGGCCAGAATTTGGTTTTTAATCCTGAAAACTCTTGGAAAAAATATTAATTGCTTATTAGCTGGCTTTTAAAGGTAGCTAATTTGAAAATTTAGGGAGAGTATTTTGCTTTTATTTCAAATTTTAACCCTTCAAACAACTTAAGAGGGGCTCAGTCACTCCGGGAAAACATCAGCTGGGTTTCAATTCTCCAAGTAAGTGCTATGAGCCTGAGAAGCTTCTTTTATATTCAGAAAGGAAATTCAGTAGCTCAGGATGAAAGAATCAGAAAGGGAGGATAAAAAAACCCAGGGAAAAAAAAAACAAAACACCCAGCTTTGCAGAATACCCTCTGCCTCACAACACTTATCAGGCTATTCAGTGACTAAAATCTTAACCCCAAACCTCTAGGGTCTCTGTGTTCAGGGCCATAGATAGCACTGTAGAAATCTTCATATTCTACTCAAACAATAAAATGTCTCACTATCTACTGAGCTTTAAGAGGAAAGTGTCTCCTGTTCTCTGAAAGTATACATACTAAGGTACCTCAACACTGCTTTGTGTGCTTCTGTGGAAACTGCTATCCAACTCAACAAAAACAAACTTTTCGTGGTGTGATATGCCCTCCAAAATGGCCTTCCAGGATCCTCTTTGTTAGAGCCACACCATTATGGAAAGAAAACGTCATTTTGTAGAAATAATTTTATCCACTACAATGAAAGCTCAGTAGCGACTGGATTTTTCTTTTTTCTTTTTTTTTCCTGTCACTGCTATATCATCAGTATCTAGAAGAGGGGGTCAACAAACAATGGCCAACAGGCCAAATCCGGCTTGTTGCCTGTTTTTGTATGGCTCATGAGGTGTAAGACGGTTTTTTACATTTTAAATGGTTGAAAAATAACCAAGAGCATAGTGGTACATGAAAATTAAATGAAACTCAAATTTCAATGTCCATAAATAAAGTTGTATTGGAACAGTCACATATATGTTTGTATATTCTCTGGGGCTGCTTTCATGCTACACTGGCAGAATTGAGTAGTTGTGACACAGACCTTACATCCCACAAAACCTAAAATATTTACTATCTGGTCCTTAACGGAAAACATGTGCCAACCACTGGACTAGAACAGTGCTTACCACATGTAGGCAAATTTTTGTTGAATGAATCCACCGTGATCTTATTCATCTCTTTTGAGCAACAGCCCGTACGGAGCAGTAGCTGAGGATACCAACCAAGGGAGTCAACTGAGATATTATTAGGCTGCCTCTCCACTGAAGCTCACTGCAAAAAACGTTTCTGGGTGAAAACATTCTTTCAGCTGTATAAACAGGTATATAAATAGGTGTATAAAAAGGTGAATCTTTACATTTTGAGTATACAAGTAATTGCTTTTGTTTGCCTTGGTTCTTTCTCCTGAAAACCCTGAAGACTTTTTTTTTAAAACTCTGGTCACAGATTAAGCATTGGGGATAGGGCAAAATAGTTAAAGCATACAAGGAAATCCATAAAATCATCTTCAGAAAGATTGCCAACATTTTCCACAATTGATTAACCTCCTAATCTTTGAGAACTTTAACTTAGAATTCATGAGAACCCTTACTCCCCACCAACCTGGGCAATGGGGTGTTTGCATCTAAAATTGATTAGGACAAATGACTCACAGAGTAGTGAGGACAAATTAAAATCATATACAAATAGAAAAATTCTTTATTCAATAAGACCTCCTCTGATATTAAGAAGCTGTAATGAACTTAAGTAACAAGAAGAAATAAGTAATTGCAGGCACTTAGATATTTGAGTGACTGAATCACAAATTATGGACTTTTGATAACTAAACCTTATTTATTAATAGAAATGAGTATCATTCTCAGTAAATAGAATTCAGAGATAAATGTGAATTACAGAGGTTCATCAGTTTTTACAAAGCTACACAATTTCTTAGTGACAAAGTTGAGACTGGAACTTAAATCTCTCAACTGCATATGCTTTGCCTCTAGCTCTTTTAAAATGACAGCTGGAACAGATCATTGTGATTTACTCCCTGTGTACTCCTCCAGCTTCAGTTCACACTACTCTGTCTTGCACTTCATTTTGTATATTCTGATCTATCCTCACACCTTTTTTTTATTTTTAAGAAATTTTTTATCTTAAAGTAGTATTGGATTTACATACTACAAATTGCAAAGGTAGTACAGTTTCCATATACCCCACACTCAGTTTTCCCTACTATTAACATCTTACATTAGTATGGTATATCTACAGATTTGTTACAATTAATGAACTGATATTAACATTAACTCAAGTCCACACTTGAGACAATGTCCTTTTCTGTTTCAGGATCCCATCCAGGACACCACATTATATTAGTTATCATGTCTCCTTAGGCTCCTCTTGGCTGTGATAATTTCTCAGACATTCCTTGTTTTTGATGACTTGACAGTTTTGAGGACTGGTGGTCAGGTATTTTGTAGAGTGTTCCTCAATAGGAATTTGTCTGATTAGACTAGAATAATGAATTTTGGGAGGAAGACCAGAGTTAGAGCGCAATTCTCATCACATCATATCAAGGGTACATAGTATCAATATGACATATCACTGTTGATGCTGACCTTGATCACTTGGCTAAGACAGTGTTTGTCAGGTTTCTTCACTGTAGAGTTACTCCTTTTCCCCTTCCTTTCTATATAATACTCTTCAGAAGAAAGTCACTATGTGTAGCCCATACTTAAGAAGTGGGTAACAACAAAAGACAAACAACCCAATCAAAAAATTGGCAAAGGACTTGAATAGACATTTCTCCAAAGATATATAAATGGCCAAAAAGTACATTAAAAGATGCGCAACAACACCATTAGCTATCAGGAAAATGCAAATCCAAACCACTATGAGATACCACTTCTTGGCAATTATTTAAAAAATGGTAAATAACAAGTGTAGGTAAGGATGTGGAGAAAGAGGAGCCCTCATGCACTGCTGGTGGGAATGTAAGAGTGCAGCTGCTGTGGAAAACAGTTTGGCAGTTCCTCAGAAAATTGAAGACAGAATTACCATATGACCCAGCAATCCCACTTTTAGGTACATGCCCAAAAGAATTGAAAGCAGGGACTTGAACAGATATTTGTAAACCAATGCTCATAGCAGCATAATTCACAAGAGCCAGAAGTGTAATCAACCCAAATGTCCATCAACAGATGAACGGATAAACAAAATGTGCTATAGATACACAAAGGAATGTTACTCAGCTGTAAAAAGGAATTAAGTTCTATAATAAGGATGAGCCTTGAAGACATCATGTTGAGTGAAATCAGATACACCAAAAGACAAATATTGTATGATTTCATTTATATGAAATACCTAGAATAAGCCAATTCAGAAACAGAAAGTAGGATTACAGGTTACCAGGGATTTGGGGAGACAGGGAAAGAATGGGGAGTCATTGCTTAATGGGCACAGAGTTTCTGTTTGAGGTGATGGACACGTTTTGGTAACGGATGATGTGTTGGCAGCACAATATTGTGAATGTAGTATCACTGAATTGTATTCATGAAAGTGGTTGAAATGGGAAATTTTGTGTGGTGAACGTTTCCACAACACAACTTTTGTTTCTAAAAGTGCAGTTATGTTCCACCTCCTTGAGTGTGGAATATCTAAATAAATTATTTGGAATTCTGCATGGGAGATTTGTCTCATCCCCAATTTTATTTATTCAATCATTTATTTATATTAGTTGGACTCATGGCTATTTGCCACTTTGGATTATAATCCAATATGACTTTATTTTGTTGCTCAAATTGTTCCAGCTTTGGCCACTGGGGGCTATTCATGCCTTTTTATTTTCTTCCCTTGGTCTTGAATGTCCCTTTGATTGGTATAACAATTCTTACTTTTTTTTCATGATTCAGTTCAAATGTTACCTCCTCCAGGAAAATATTCCTGGCAATTACCCCCATTACCAGTCCTTAATCTCCCACCATTTTGGCTTATCTGTGTACATGTAAAGCTCATGTCTACCATGGTACTTATCATGCTCTGTGTACCTGTCTCTTGCACTAGACGATAAGCTTCTTGAGGGTAGGGATCATATCCTATTTTTTAATAACGTTAGCATGCAGCACATAATGCATCGCACAAAGTAGGAACTCAACAAATCTTCAGTCCAAGAGCCCAAGAGTGCTTAAAACATTAACCCTGAGCCACGTGTAATTGATAGCTAACCGCTCTGAGACGAACACAAGGTGCTAATATTACAAGTGATGATGTCAGCCTGAAACGTATTAGGCTCAGCATCTAAGACAACACTTCCAAATGTCTCATTTCTAAGTAAGGAGACTTCCTATCAATCCCAATTACATTTGCATAATTATATTAAAGGCAATGCCTAAGTACCTTTATATTTAGAACCAAGGCTAGACAGCTTCTAGGTTTGCTTGGCTTAAAGAAGTGGTGTACCAAAATAGCTCACCAACGTTTTGGTCATCAGATTCCTAAGTGACTTACTCCTTGCTGACAATAGCATAACTAAGGAAGAAATAAATTTGCTGAGTTATTTTTGTTGTTGTCACACTTATTATGAGATAATGACTTAAAAAATTAATTGAGAATCTTCCAAGAGATAAGATTTAAGATTGTGGTAATCTCTATTATCTGAAATAGGCTTTTAGTTTGGTTCATACTACCACCCTGATCCAAGCCATCATTAACTCTTTTGTCTGATAACCTTCCTAACTGCACTCTTGCCCCCATCTGTCCATTCACCAAAAATCAGATGTCATTCCATTTAACCCTTCTTAACTGCTTTAATAACAAAGCTGAAATTCTCAAGAATGCCCTAGTAGGCTCCACCCTATTGGACCCCCCACTTCTTCAAATTTACCCCATATTTTCTCTTCCTGGCCTGCTAATGGTCCAGCTATATGAATCACCTTTCTGAGATTGTGGCCCAGTTCCATAAACTTTCTGATGTCTAGTAACTAGCTCAATCTTCTTACCAATATTGAATGTTTCCTGTATATTAGTTTTTCACCTGAGAACAAAGACAGGGGCTCTGTCTGAAAAATGCCTATAAATCCACTGAAATGAAAACTAAACTGAAGCCCCCAAAGCCATATTTTTCTTGAGTAAGAAGTTTTTTGGTTTTAAAATGTAGATCTTTAACCATTATTGAAATATGATGTTATTTTTACAAGGAATAGTAATATTAGTTTGATCTTGACATCCTGAAGAGAATAACTCAAATTTAGAAGATGGTTTTTCATTATTTACAAGAAAAAGAGATAAATTTATATGAAGCAATGCCTACTTCAAATAATGACCTATTAGAAAATTGATTCTCTCCGATACAAAAGGCACTTTAATCCTTCTAAACATGTGGAACCCCCACAATGTCTACAGTTGCATAAACATTCAGACTAAAACAAAATAATAATCTTTGATTTAATTGCAGTAACTCTTTGCATTCATCACATTTTGATGATTTTCTGGGCATATCTACTATTAGTTGCCAAAATGAATAATTTCCATTTGAATATTCTTTTTAACATCTTTGCAAAAGTTCGCTAATCTTGGAAACAATGGCCAACTATTATTCTGGTTGGTGACAGGTGTAACTTCTGGATGATATTGGCCTTTCCTTAGAATTGAGTCCAAACACTCATCATATTCTTAACTCTCATAAGTTTGTGAAATGCAATTCACTCGAAGGTCTGAAAACTGAAGTTTCCCCTAAATTTGAACAAACTCATTTGGTGGTAAAACCTGACTTGAATTGATGCATGGCCATTTTTAGCCTTTATTAATCCCATATAATGCAAACATTCATACATTTTGCTACAGAATTATTAACTTGTTTAATTACAGTGTTGTTTTATGTTGTTAGAAGATGTGACATTAACATATAGTATATGTACTGTTCTACTTTTCTAAAATTCAAAAGTCTTTGATTCTAGAACACATTGGGCCTCAAGGGTTTCGGATAACAAAATGTGGACCTATAGTAAGTTTCAATAATTTTTGGTGGAGGATATTGAGATATTCTGATAACTCTCTTCATTCATATCTTCAGCAAATGTCTATTTCTATATTTGCAGAGTTTAATTATGTTTTTATCTTTTGTGAAAGTGTTTAGACTTTTAAAGTAAGTCTTCACTTTACTTTTGCTGACCTGCTGCTCTTTTTTGACTACTTTCTTCCTTTTACAACTTGAAAAGGATTTACTAAATTAGCTAGATAATCTAAGAGACTATATGGCTTGAAAATTTGCATAATGGGACTTCAAACCCATTTCCTCTTAGTCAGGTGTCTGTAAACCACAATCTGTGGTCCAAATCTACCTTCCCCCTGTTTTTATAGCCGTGCCCATTTGTTTACATATTATCTGTGGCTCCTTTTGCACTACAATGGAAGAGTTAAGTAACTGACAGAGAGGTGGCCTGCAAAGCTTAAAATAGTTACTATATTGTCCTTGACAAAAAAAGTTTGCTAAGCCCTGCTCTAAGTCATTGTTCAGCCCAGTATGGTACGATGAGCTACCACTATCTGACAGCTATGATATTTTTAAAATAAGTTGCTTTGGTCTACATTTAGGGCTTACGGTATGTATATATGACATTTCAAAAGCAAAGGCTTGGCTAACTGTTATGGAGATGGAAATTCCCCTTATGTGTGAATGCGGTCTCAACAGGTCAAAATTTTATATCCCAGGCCAGATTCGAGGGGCTGGAGTATGGTACTTCCTGATGATATAAATCTGTTTATAAGGCAAATTTATTACCCTTCCACCTACTGTAAACATTAAATTCACTGGAGGGAATCTATATACTTTATATTTTATGTTGACATGCTGCATAATTCCAAAGAATTTGGGAAACAGGGACCGTACAAATTATTCACTGGTACATTATTCTACAGTACATGTGTAGTACTACTACTTGAAAAGAATATGTCTCGCCACATTTGACAAAAACTTTCCCAGCTCAGCTGTGGCTCAATAAACTTTTATTATTTTTTGTTATTTATTTTTATTCAAAAGAATTTATTTCCCTATCACAAAAATTAGATAACCACACCACCAACAGCAGCAAAGTCCATGGAGTTACACTGATGGCAGAGAGCTCACTGGGTATTCCCAGTGCCCCAAAGGTCATAAACGAGGGAAAAAAAGAAAAGGAAAAAATACTCAAAGCAAAACCAAAACCCATGATGACTCTGGGGAGAGATATCACATGATAGTTTCTGTTTCTTCTCTCATTGCCAGCTGCAGATGTATTTCAGTAGGACCAAGTACAATTTAACTTGAATAAACCAATCTCTTCATACCAGCTCTAGCACCTAATTGGGGGGAAAAAGGGGATCAGTTTAATAAAATAGTTTTAAAGTACAGATGGAACTTAATGAATTTTCACTACATTTACCAATGGAGAACCCAATCAAGCAAATTTTCCCCAACTGGTAAAATATCAAAGAATTTGAAGGGATTGGACATCAATACTTTCTTGCTTTCAATTAACAGTTACATGAACTCTTTCAGATTAGTTTTCTTCACAGTTAACTAGGTAAAAAACATAAAACATATGGATAAATGAAACAGATGATGCTTAGCATGGATGTAACATTTTGGAATACATGCTGGTATTTTTTGCATATTCTTAAGAAAATTTTAAGTACTTTAATCTGTATTTTCCATTGAAAAACGGTTTATATTTAATAGTTATCAAGGTATGGGGGGCTTATATCTTGCCTTTTACTACTGTTTATTCAATTTTCTAGTCAATCATCTGATGTCATAATGTTTTGTTAGTTTATAAAAAGAGTAGAAATGGTTGAGAAAGGACACAGAGAAACATATGAAGACAATTATGAGAAACTGTCAATAAGAATACATTAGACGGAGGCTGCAATTTTAGGTGCTAAAGATTTAAATGTGTAACCTTTCCCTTCCTACTCTTCTAAGGCCTGACTTATCCTCATGCTTCCATAATGCTTTTGGTCTTTACACCTGGCAAGCAGGCTACTTAACATAAGAGGCCAATGCTACTGAAAAAATCATAAAATTTGTCACTGAGATTCTAAGAACATAAATAGTTCTGAGCTCCAGTAGGTACACTAGCAATCCTAGTAGCCTCAAAGACAAAATGTGTTGAAGAATAAGGTGCAGCTTTTTCAATATGTATCATGCCATGAGAATAAGATAAAGAAAAGACTGAGAGACTACAGAGATTCACTTAAAGATTCCAAGATCTTCTAAACATCTTGCTTGATGCTTCCAGAATCCAACAAAAGTCAATCAGCTTTAAAGCCTGACTTTCATTTAAGCAGCCCTTGGTTCTCTACAGAGAAACTAGCAGCATAGAAGTGGAGACAACCATACAAATTAATTTTACCAGCTAACAGTGCAGTTCTGCTTTGAGTCTGTTCATTTCATCTTCATAGGACAATGTGTTAGGTTTGGATGTGCTCCCTTGGATGATGAGTCATTCTCCTCTTAGGAACAAGTAAGTGGTAAGTCAAAGGAACTCATGGCAAAAGTAATGCCAAGTAGCAGTGGAAGTAGATACATAACAAAATAAAATACTTCCCGATGTTTTCTTATCAACAGAGAATATATATGTATAATATCAACAGAGAAAAAATAGGTACCCTCAGAATAAATTAAGTGCTAATCAAACCCACATACTATAAACCTAACCCAAAATGGTGTTTTGTTTAAAAAATTCATTGCTTAGAGCTCAAGATTTCTTTATCCAGTGTATTGTGCCGAATTGCTAAATCTCCAATGGTACAATTATATAAAATTTTAATTTCCTTGAGCTCCTGACTACAAAGAAAAGCAAGTGGAAAATGGCATTTGTGACTAGCACTATGTGCCAAGGGACATTCAAATTTTCAGATTACAGTAATGGCATGATCGCATGTTCAATCAATCTTCATTTGATTACTTAAATCTGTGAATGCCTGCTCTATCTTGGACCTTGTCCAGCGAATGACCTGTGGGGTAGTTGCACTGGCATAATAGAAGGCAAATAGTGCATGGCCCATAGTAAATACTCAATAGTTTTCACGTTTTTTTTCAGTCTGACCATCTATCAATCCATTCAGCATCCATATAACCGTCTAACAAGTACTTTTATCTTCCCCATAGTAGCAAGCTACTTATATTTTGGCCTCCAATCAACCATTTCCAAGGAGGGATTCATGATTTGGAATGAACTCTAAGGCTTAGCACAACTATATATTTCCATGATCCTGCTATAGTCTAAAAAATGGATATGAGTTTAAAATGGAGAGGTATTAAATTGCTTACCTTAATTGTACCCTGACTGTTAGCAGCAATCAGCACATTGGACTCCTAGAAAAGAACAAGAGCTTTTAAAGTACAGAGAAGGATTTTCTGGAGGACAGTCCAGGAGAATTTCTTCTTCATCCTCCTTTTCTTCACATCAATGTTACACACCAATAGAATCTAAACTGGAGAACAAACTTTAATGTGGTTTTAACTATGAGTTTTAAAAGCAAAACACCATATTTTGAAGATTAAGTTTTAATTAAAAAATATAAAGTTGGAAGCAGAATAAGCAGCTTTCAAACTGTAAAGAAAAAAAATAAGGGAAACAGATTGCCGATGGAAGGAAAGCCAAGAGAAAGTTTGAAATAAAACACAAGAATAACTTGAGAAAAACAAAGTGAGCAATCCTTCCTCCCTTCATTCATTTTCTCCCATAAAACACCAGTAACTGATGTAAATTTGGTATTAGGGAAACAAGAAAATGGGGATATTCATTTGGGAGAAGGAAGGCTATCTTTCTCTTTAATTATTTATCACTTAGCATATGCATTTTTAATAATTGTGGTAATTACTTGAAAGAGAGTGCATGTAAAATATTTTTTATATTCTAAGCCTTAGGAAAAAACTATTTTTTGGAGAGAAGAATGATGGAAAAGGAATGGACAAGACTGAGTTCACCAGAAAGAGTCTCAGAAAGTAGCAAGAGTTGAGACAGGCCTCCTGTTGTAAACAGGGGGTTTAACAGGGCTCTGGAGCTTGGAAATGTATAGAAGTCTTTTGCTCTTCAGGGCAGGCAGCTGACAGGAGCTGAACAGATGGCTGATGGAAACACTAAGTCCAAGCGATAGGTATGAGAATGAGATAAAGCAGTCAAATGAAGGATAGGATCAGCCTGAATATCCTTTAGGCTTCATGACTAAATGATAAGGAGAAAGTAAACTCTTGACCTGTACACTGGGAAAGTTATTCCACCTAAGGTGTGCTACAGGTTAGTTACTGTGATATAAGCAATCTGTGCTTTACGAATGCGTACATTTCTATTTAAAAATTTTCTTTCTGATTTCTAGTAAAGCTACTTTTGAAAAATGCTCATATTGTTATTATTGTCATAAGAGGAAATAAATAATTTCTTCCCATAACCCAAAATTTTTATGGGATCAGAATACTCCTTAGAGGTAACAGCAAAGATCAGTTTCATCAAGAAGGAATAAAAACATGGGGTAGGCATGGGAACTGCTGGTCTCTTCTTGGATGAGGTTTTCCCTTATATCAGTATATGTATTCTTGAAAACCATAACTTGGATAAATATAGTATTCATTATTGGAATTAGCATAAATATCCACTTTGGAAAAGCATGGGCTATTTCTGGGACTTAACATGCATATGGGGAGCAGGAAGATAAATTTGAGATTTGTCTAATCTTTTGGTTACCTGAGTTCAGAAAGTACTTGGAGTGGGTGATGGGTATCCTTAAAGAGTATGATAAACCACACTGAGCCAGTTAAGGCAGAAATCCTATGCCTGTCTCAGAAAATGTAATAGTACAATGCAGATTTCCTTCTTGCAAGAACTTCAGACAAGCTCTTTGGAAAAGATATGTGGTATCACAACTGCCACCAGAGGATAAAGAAATGAATCTCCTGTGAATACCATCCAGAAGTGTAGCTGAAACTAGCACTGATTAATCTAGTTGCAGTTTGAGGAGAGGAAGGACTCCAGTCTCCAAGAAAGTTATTGCCAGGTTCCACCATCACTAGAGGCTGCTAACCACCAAGAATTGCTCCCTCTGCTACAGGAACATATAATGGCAGGACAATGAAAAATTTACAGCCCCAAAGTCTCCATCTCTTTTTGCCATTGGTTATGGTCAGCTTTTAATATAAAGAAGGAAGGCAGAGAAACCTGGTAAAGATGAAGACTCACTTGCTCACTTGGCAGGGTTGGGGGCACTTCTGTCAGATACAGAGATTATGAATTATGTAATTCAACCTTCTGATTCCCGGTGGAAGGAAAGCTTGGAAAAGTGTGCTATATTATCAGACAGTATGACTCTTCAAAGAAAATCTATTCCTGGGACAGAACTGGGAACATTTGAAATGCAGAGCAATGTGGTGATACTGAAGAAATAGGGTCATTGTCTAGGTAGATGAACCCTTAAGAAGGGTTTGAAGTTTGTAGGATTACCACACTAAACCAAAGGAGAAGGACATCTGGTAACTAATCAACATGAATAAACACTGCCTTTTTGTAACCTAAGGACTACTATGGCATTAGTAAATGGTGTCATATTAGATGTCAACATGGGGTTAACTCTTAACACTTTTGCCTGTGGAAATAGACAAACACCTCATTTGTAAATAAGCCAACACATGGGGTGATTGCCCAGTTAACAGGATGTTCTCAGAATTCTCAGATGAATTCTCAAAACTATTCAAGGTAACAGTAAAAGAAAAACAATGAATTTACAACTCAGTATGTCCCCCTCCATCCAAAGAACATGTACTTGCAAAAAAGTGATTTAGGATTAAATTATTTCTCTGACAGCCAGATATTAGCTTTATATTAACTTTTGCATGCCAGAGAAAAAATAAAACCATATATTTTACTTAAAGCACAGAGGTCTGGAAATGATCCGTACAAGATTATTATTACAGGTTTTGAATGATCCATGTTTGCACTTTGAATGACTGGTTAATTCCCACCTGTAGATGTAGTCTGCCAGAGCCTTACCATAAACAAGTTCTGGCTCAAAGGGTAGTTTTTACTTGCTAAATAAAATTAAAATGCTAGTTAGTAATTCTCATTATTTTTCCCTATTTTGGAAACTGGCAGTTTTGTTACAAAACTCTCCTCAAGACTAAGTAAATAATTTATCCATTGTATTCATAAGTTAAAAAACAACAATGGGAAAATTAGCAGCAAATCTTTTATAAAAACAGAAGACTAGAAACACACACACAAACATACACCAACTTGCTTAATAAGTCCGTGATACTGTGTCAACATATATTAAACCAGAACTATAGCAATGCTGGGCTAGTTTTCTCTTTATTAGCTTGCCTATAAAAGAGCTGCAACATCTAATATATTATAGTTTAGAACAATTTGAGAAACAACAATTATTCACTGAATTGGCAATTGGAAGATTTATTCCTAGACATAGGCATAATTGACTTAAACGTGAATTAATTTTACTGTAGATATAAATACATATAAAACAAACAGCTTCCATTTCTGGCCATAAATGTACTAGACTTGCTCTTTCACTATAAACAACTGGAAAATTGAACAAAATATATAAAACCTCAATGGACAACAGGAAGTACAGGACTAGGATCCCTGAGAGAAAGGAGACACAAGAGGTGAGTCCTCAGTTTCTGCTTAGAAGAAATGTCCATACTACATAGGAGGAAACGAGAAACCAAACAGAGCATAGAGGAATATAAGCTTAAAAACAAGTATCAAAAAAGTTTATCTGCAAAACATAACTTTCTGCCAAAGCAAACTTCAACACTCACAAAAGAATTCAACAAAATCCAGACATTCAGCAATGAAGCATCAACAATGTACAGCATCCAACAGGCAAAAAAAATACATGACCTGTAAGTAGGCAAAAAAGATCAGTGAACAGAAACAGATCCGGAAATGACAAAGATAATGGAAGTAGCAAATGGGGATTTTTAAAGCAGGTATTATGTTCAGAGACTTAAAGGAAACAATTAACTTCATGAGAAAAGAAGTGGAAGACATAAATCGAACTAAATGGAACCTCTCCACCTGAAAACTACACTATCTGAAATGAAAAATTCATTGGACAGGCATAATGTTAGATGAGTGACAATAGTAAATTTGTCAGTAAATTTCACAACACAGGAGAAAAATTATCCAGTCTGAAGCAGGCAGGGGTGGCAGGGAAGGAGACTGAGAAAACCAAAAAGATTAAATTTTACTGACCTTAAGGACAATATGTGATCTAATGTATATATAACTGGAATCTCAAACAGAGAAGAGGAATAAAAGAAATATCTGAAAATACAAGGGTAAAATTTTTCCAAATTTGAAAACTATAGACCCACAAATCCAGGAAGCTTAACAATTCCCAAGCAGACTATGACACAAAACACATTAAGACACATCATAATTGAAATGATATAAATCAGTGATAAAGATAAAATCTTAAAAACAAGAAGAATAAAGACACATTACATAAAGAGGAACAAAACCATCATTTTGTCACCAGAAAACAATGCAACCCGAAAGCAATGGGACAATATCTTTAAGATACAAAGAAACCTGTCAGCCTCATATTTTTCAAAAATAGAGAAAAAATACACTTTCAGATAAACTATAAGATGAAGTCATTTTTTTTTCCCCAGCAGACCTGCACTATAAGAAACTGTTAAAGTTCTATAGGTCATAGCGAGGTATGGAGTTTAGTTAGTCATCCAGAATAACTAGTAAATGGCCAGGAACAACTAGTAAATACTCTGGAACAACTGTTGGGGGACATCCGTGACTGGACAAACATTGTACACCAGCCTGGAATGTGTGGAACAGCTGAGATCACAGCACAGAACTGTAAGTAAAGCTCTCCAAATTGCAGAGCTGGCATCCCGCCCCTATCAGCTCAGCAGGATGAGCTGAAACACTTCCCCCTGGAAAAAAGAAGCTGGTTACCTGGAGCAGGGGAAAGTAAGTCAACCAAGCTCCAATTGTGGTTTTAATTAACAAATTTGGACTACTAAGCTACAAGCACAGATAAAACTGGATCAAATAAGAAAGGAACCTAAGTATCCTCCCAATAGAGAGGAGGTAGGGCTGAGGGGAAAAAAATACATAAATAAATTAAAACAGAGCCTTTTGGAGATGGCTGAGCTCTGAATACCCGAAAACAGCTGTGTTCCAAGAAAAGGGGAACAGAGAACCTGGTACCAACACTGATCCACCAGCAAAACTGGGGGGGCTGGGGACTGGCTCTGAAAGGGGGCTTCTGCTCTTTTTCCCTTTTTTCCCTCTCATTCTAAGCAGCTCATTAGAGAAAGCCACAGGCATTTTCAATGTCAATGTTAACCCAGGCAAGGGTGGAGTTAACAGAGTCAGACAGACAAAAGAGGAATTCAAGTGTGGAAGGATAACTCCCTAAAGGGCGTATCTTCCCTAAAAAATGCGGGTGGGGGAGGATGGGGCCCAGATCAAGTGGCTGCTCTCCCTCAGAGAATTCAGACCTCAGTGCCTGGTGGCAGGGGAAACAAATGAGAAACAACTTGAGCTTGGCTTCTGACACCCTTGGCACCTGGCCAGGACAGGGTCCACTGAGAATTAAAGGGGCTGCACCTCTTTATACCAGTTGGGAGCTGTAGGCTGATAATTGCTATCTGCTGGACAGGATAGGAAAAGCACTGAGTCTAGAAGCCTCACAGGAAAGTCTGACAACCTGCCCCTCAGGGAAACTTGATACTGATTACACTTTCCTCCTGAGACCTGGACCAGTCTGGTCTGGGAAAATCTGATTGGGGTAATCAAGGAAATCAGATAAGGTTTCTAGATAACCACATTTGGAAAAATGAAGATATTGCCCAGTCAAAGGAACAAACTTACACTTCAACTGAGACACAGGAATTGGAACAACTAATTACTAATCAAACAAATCTTCTAAATCAATCCAAAAATCAAATCAACAAGCTGAGGGAAGATGAAGGATATAAAGAAGACATTTGGTGAACATAAGGAAGAACTTAAAAGTTTGAAAGAACAACTGACAGAACTTATTAGAATGAAAGGCACAATACAAGAAATGAAAAACACAATGGAGACATACAACAGTAGATTTGAAGAGGCAGAAGAAAAGGTTCATGAACTGGAGGACAGGACATCTGAAATCCTATACACAAAAGAACAGACATGGAAAGGAATGGAAAAATGTTAGCAGTGTCTCAGGGAAGTGAATGATGACAAGAAGCACATGAACGTGTGTGTCATAGGCGTCCCAGAAGGAGAAGAGAAGGAAAAAGTGGTAGAAACAAAATGGAGGAAATAACCACTGAAAATTTCCCATCTCTTATGAAAGACACAGAATTACAAATCCAAGAAGTGCAGCGCACCCCAAACAGAATAGATCTGAATAGACCTATACGAAGACACTTAATAATCAGATTATTAAATATCAAAGACAAAGAGAATTCTGAAAGCAGCAAGAGAAAAGTGATCCATCACATACAAGGGAAGCTCGATAAGACTATGTACAGATTTTTCTGCAGAAACTGTGGAGGTGAGAAGGCAGTGGCATTATATATATAAGATACCGAAAGAGAAAAACTGCCAACCAAGAATTCTATGTCCAGGAAAACTGTCCTTCAAAAATGAGGAAGAGTTTAAAATATTCCCAAACAGACACTGAGAGTGTTTGTGAAAAAGATACCTGCTCTATAGGAAATACTAAAGGGAGCACTACAGGCAGATAGGAAAAGACAGGAAAGAGAGGTTTAGAGAACAATATTGAGTGATGGTAGCACAATAAGGTAAGTACACTGAACAAAGATGATTGTGAGCATGGTTGAAAGAGGAAGGTTAGGGGCAAGTAGGACAGGAGAAGAAAAGATAGAAGTTAAAGACTGGGAGGGTTACAACTTAGTGAAACCCAGAGTGGTCCATAATTGTAATTAAAGGAACAAATATGTTTTTATATAAGGGAGAACAAATGAATGTCAACTTTGCAAAGTGTTAAAAAGGGGGTGGTATTGGGGAAAAATACCATCAATGCAAACTAGAGTCTATAGTTAACAGTAACATTGTAGTATGCTTCCATTAATTGTTAACAAAGGCAATATAACAAAGCTAAATGTCTGTAAGAGAGGGATTTAAGGGAGAGGTATGGGATTCTTGGCATTGGTATTGCTGCCTGACTTTTTTGTTGTATTTGATTTCAATTTTACTTTTCTTTTATTGCTTTTTAGTTGTCATTTTTTTCTTTCTATTTCTTTTGCCTATTTATTTATTTATTTATTTATTTATTTATTTATTTATGCCTCTTCCTCTTTCTTTGTGGAAGAAACGGAAATGTCCTTATATAGACAGCACTGATGAATGCATAACTATGTGATTATACTGGGAACCATTGATTGTTTACTTAGGATGGAATGTATAGTGTGTGAATAAGACTGTCTAAAAAATAAACACAGGGTTATAAGTGCTGGATAAAATGTGGAGAAAGTGATGTACCTAATCACTGTCGGTGGGAAAGGAGAATGTGCAGCCCATCTGGAGGGCTGTGAGGCAGTTCCAGAGGAAGTTAGGTATGGGGTTGCCATATGGTCCTGCAACGTGGTTAGTGGGTAAATACTTGGAAGAACTGAAAAGAAGGACACAAATAGACATTTGCACAGTGGGTTTTATGGTGTTAGTATTCACGATTTTCAGTGGTTGGAGGTGGTCTAAGCGTATGGAACAGAATGGAAAACTGTGGTGTGTACATACAATGGAATACTGAGCTGCTACAAAAAGGAGTGAAGTTGTGAGGTGAGCAGACATTGAGGACACTATGTTGAGCGAAATAAACTAGAAATGAAAAGAAAAACATTATAAGGCCTCAATAATATGGACTAACTATAATGTGTAAGCTCTGAGAATTGAGTCTGAGAGCATAGGTTACAAAGGGAAGGCTTATTGTAAAGGTTCCTAGACTGTAAGTCTTAACAGCAGTTACATCTATTTCTAAGTTGAAATGGTTATTTCTAAATTCTGAGATGCTGAGCTCTTTGTGTATAATCTCGTCAGTCCCTGGAACTTTGGGTATCTGTGTGACACCTGATATTCAGAGCCGGAGTCCAGCATCTATGAAGGTCAGCATTACCCCATACTGCAAATATTAAGGAGTCTGAAAAAAGAGATCAGACTTCAACTAGAGACATGAACAAAATGAATTTGGCTAGGACTAAGATAAATTAGACTAAAGGGTAAAGGATGATATTGATAGTGTTTTTAAAACTTCAACTTCTGTGTGAGACCAAAGGTAGGGAGGTTTATTAGGTGCAAAATCTATATTTTTTGTAACACACTATAGAATTTAACTTGAATGGTCAGTTTTTTCTAACAACATAATTACATGGAACGTTGAATAGCAAGTGAAATCTGGTTGGTTTGTACAGCTTAGTGTGACGCCCCAATACATTCCAGAGTAATTTGGGCAAAGAATAAAGATCCATTTGCAAAGCCCCCTTGAGGGACTGGGGGAAAATGTGGGAATATTAAAATTCCCCACCTGGGGAATTAATGATATTCTCACAAGCATTGGGGGCTACCAAATTAAAAGGCTGAGACCTTGATCTTGGGGGCTTGCCCTTATGAAGTTTGTTACTGCAAAGGAGAGGCTAAGCCAACTTAAAATTGTGCTGAAGAGTCACCCCCAGACAACCTCTTTTGTTGTTCAGATGTGGCCTCTCTCTGTAAGCCAACTCTGCAAGTAAACTCCCTGCCTTCCCCACTACGTGAGACATGACACCCAGGGGTGTAAATCTCCCTGGCAACTTTGGACATGCCTTGCGGGGATGAGCTTGGCCCTGGCATTATGGGATTGAGAGAGCCTTCTTGGCCCAAAAGGGGGAAGAGAAAGGAAACAAAGTTTCAGTGGCTGAGAGATCTCAAATAGAGTCAAGAGGCCATTCTGGAGGTTATTCTTATGCAGTATATAAATATCCCTTTTTAGTTTCTATGTATTAGAATAGCTACAAGGAAATACCTGAAACTGTTGAACTGTAATCCAGTATCCTTGATTCTTGAAGACAATAATATTATAACTATGTAGCTTTTATCTTGGGACTGTGTGATTGTGAAAAACTTGTGACTGACACTCCCTTTAGCCAGTGTATGGGCAGATAAGTAATAAAATAAAGACAAAAACATATAAATAATAGGGAGGATATGGGGTATGGGATGTTTTAGGTGTTTTTTTTTTTAATTTTAATTTTTTCTTTATTTTGTAGTAATGAAAATGTTCTAAAATTGATTGTGGTGATGAACGCACAACTACATGATGATACTGTGAGCCATTGACTGGATACTTTGGATGGATTATATGGGGTGTGAATATATCTCAATAAAATTGCATTTAAAAAAATCACACAGCAGAAGAGACAAGGGAAGTGGGTAAGTCACTTGGCCTCTACATTCATCAAAGTAGACTCTTGGCTGTATCTCCAAATAAGCTTACTCATATAGTCTTTAAGATACACCAACTGGACAAAGGAAGAAGACGTTCATCACACAACCATAACTTGGGCTCCCCGATGATACAACACTACCTATAGTATAGGATGACTGTACATGAATATTTTTCTAAAGTTTGTGACTAGTAACAATATATTGCATTGCATCTTTTCTAAAGAGTTTAAATTTAATATATGTAAACAAAAATATTCCACAATTTAAAAAATCCTCATTTTAAAATTCTTCTTTTGTTTTAATATACAGTAAACCTTAAAAATGGAAGTGGCCTAGGTCTCTCTTGACATCTGAGAAGCCCTACTCTCAACCACTTGGAGTCTTCATCTTTTCATCTGAAAAAACGAGAAGGTTGAGTGAAACTACCTCTAAAGTCCACCTGGGCCTGGCATGCCTTTAGGGCACCAAAGCCACCATGGTTTGCCATTGCCTATTTGTCAATGCTCTATGCACCTGTGAATGTTCCTTTAGTAGAAAGGAGGAAGAAGGAAAAGAAAGTGTCAAGTTCAAATTCTGATCAGCCTCACTGAAACTTCCTTTTAAGTTTTTAGTGTATTGAAATAGCTAGAAGCAAATAGCTGAAACTGCTAAACTGCAACCCAGTAGCCTTGATTCTTGAAGACGACTGTTTAACTATATAGCTTACACTGTGTGACCATGTGATTGTGAAAACTTTGTGGCTTCCACTCCCTTTATACAGTGTATGTATTCTTATTCTTTTTTATGTGTGGCAATGAAAATGTTAAAAAATTGAATGTGGTGATCAATGCACAACTATATAATGGTACTGTGAACAACTGTACACCATGGATGATCGCATGGTATGTGAACATATCTCAATAAAGTTTTATAGGTTAAAGAAAAACTATACCAAGTAATTAATAGAGAAGGCCACAGAGAGAAAAGCTGCAGGGAGCAGTCAAAAGCTGGAAGTTCATGGAATCCACAAGCAAAAGGAGAACACAAGGCCATGTGCATTACCATGTGACTGAAAAGCTAAGGAGCCCCAAAGATTGCTGGCCAGACGAAGACACATACCAGAGGACAAAGTGAGCCTTCTAGTCTTTGAAACTGTGAGATAATAAATTCCTGTTGTAACCCAACCCATTGTATGGTATTTGTTTTACCAGCTAGAAAACTAAAATACCATGGCAAATACTAATTGTAGGAAAGCTGGAATAGCTATATTAATATCAGACAAAGTAGACTTTGGGACAAGAAGTATGGTCAGGGATAAATAGTGATATTTCATTATTAAATAAGGGTCAAGGTATCAAAAATCCAAAATGAATATATATATATATCTAATAACAGAGCTCAAAATACATGAAGCAAAAACTCATAGACCTGAATGGAAAAACAGATAACTCCACATTTATGGTTGAAAATTTCAACACTCTTCTCTCAGTAATTCAAAGAAAAAGTAGTTAGAAAATCAAGAAAGATGTACAAGATTTGAATAACACCAATAAAACCAAATTGAGCTGACTAATATTTACTGAACATTTTACTTAAATGTCAAAATCTGCCTTCTTTTCAAATGTATAAGAAATATTCATGACAGACCATGTGCCAGATTATAAAACAAACATCAATAAGGTTAAAGGACTGGAAAAGTACCAACTATGTTCTCAGACAAAACAGAAACAAATAGAAAATAGTAACAAAAAGACATCTGAAAAAATCCCCAAATATTTGGAAATTAAAAACACACACTCATGCCAATAAAGTTGAAAACTCAGATAAAATGAAGAAATTCTGTGAATTCGTAAAAATGACAGAAGAAATAGAATTTGAGAAAAGAGAGGAGGAAGGAACACTTCTAAACTCAGTTTATGAAACCAAACTAGAAACAGTAGAAAAAAAGAAAATTACAGACCAACTGCCTTTATAAACAAATGCAAAAACCCTTAACAAAATACTAGTCATGTATACAAATAAAAATGCATCATGCGCAAGTGGGATTTATCTAGATAGTCATGTTGGTTTAACATTTAATTAAAAAAATCAATGTTATGCACCACATTCATAAAATAAAGGAGAAAAGCCATACAATTGCAGAGAACACATCTGACAAAACTCAACACCCATTCGTGATAAAAACTCGCAGTAAACTAAGAACAGAAGAGTACTTCCTCAACATGATGAGCAATAACTTCCAGTTCACATCATACTCAATGGTAAAAGGCCGAACTCTTATCTCCCTCATTTTGGGAACTAGGGAAGGGCGCTTATGGTTACCTCTATTTAACACTCTATTAAATAAAGTCATATACCCAGTGCAACAAGTCAAGAAAAAGAAAGAAAAGGCATACAGCTCAGAAAAGAAGTCAAACTGTCTTTATTTGGAAATGACATAATTGTCTTGGTGGAAAATCCTAATGACTCTTCAAAAAAGGTACTAGAACTAATAAATGACTTCAAAAGTCAACTTATTTCTATAAAGAAGTAATGAATAATTAGCAAATACAGTGTTTAAAAATACCATTTACAATAGCACCAAAAATATGAATTTCTTAGGAATAAACTTAAAATATATATAAAACCTGCACACTGAAAACTATGAAACACTGCTGTCAGATAGTAAAAAGACCTAAATAAATGAAGAGTAGGCCAGAATACTCAATATTGTTAAGACGTCAATTGTCCTTAAATTGATCTATAGATACAATGCAATCCCAGCAATTCCACTCCTAGGTATTCATCCAAGAGAAATGATAACATAAATCCACACAAACACCCATTCCTAAATGTTTTTGTAGTAGCTTTATTCATAATAGTTCAAAAGTGGAAAGAAACAATGTCCAAAATTGGTAATGGATGCACAAACTGCTCTGGTAGCATCTGTAGTTTTTTTAAATTAGATGCAATAATATGGATAAATTTCAAAAATGTCCTGCTGAACAAAAGGAGCCAGACTCAAAAAAAGTGCATATTCTATGATTCCCATTATATGATATTCTAGAACAAGAAAAACTAATGTAGGGTGACAGAAAGCAAATTGCTGGTAGCCTGGAGTTAGTTGCGGGTGGGAAGGGTGGGGAAAACTGACATTTCTGAGTGATGGAAATGTTCTGTACCTGAATTGAGGTAGTAGTTACGCTGGTGTATACAATCATCAAAATTCATCGAGCTAATAGACTTTAAATGTGTGCATTTTACATTTATGTAAATTATACCTTAATGATATTGATTTTAAAAAGCATAAAACACCCACACTCATGTACAAATATAAATAAGTTTACTTTAAATCCAATATCCAACAAAAGTCATTATTTATTATTTAAGAATTTCCTGATTTCTTAATATAATATATAAAACCTTTATCTCTACTCCATTTAGATTTCTACAATGATTCAGCATAATGGAAGAACATTTTTAGTTATGAAGCAAAAAACTGTTTTACAGAATACAGAATTGAATTATGAAAAGAGAAAGAAAAACATTTTTGTCACCCCTCTCTCCCAGTTTAATGTCAAATAAAGGAGGTTTTATGTGTAAGTCTTGCTATCCACCATGATAAACAACATCTTTCCCCTTACACCTCCCTCTACTTTTAGCCAGAAGAAATAGTCCTATTAAATGAAATTAGAATATACCCCTCCCTTATTTAGAATTTCTTTCTTCAAATGCTAAGCACTGTAAAACTGATTTCTCATCTCAAAATGTTAATGCATAAATTTTGTAGGGAAAAATGGAAATAAGAGAAATGTTTATATTTAAACTTAGTATTACCTTAATAGATTTAAATATAAACAAACTGGAAACATTTCTTTAAAAATAAAAAAAAAAAAACCTTCTCAAAACTGACTCAAGAAGAAGTAGGAAACATTAATCATCCTTTAGTCACTGAAAAAATGAATCATTTGTCAAAAAAATTTTTCTACCTTAGGCTGACAAGAGTTCACCTGTAAGTTCAACCAAATAGTTAAGAAAGGAACAATTCCAATTGGACATGAATTTTTCCACAGAAAAAGAGGGAGCACACCTTAACTTTTTTATGAAGTTCATATGCTCATTAAATCAAGATCTGGAAAGGATAATGGAAGAATGGAAGAGTACAGGACAATGTTATTCATAAACATGGATGAAAAAAAATCCTCAACAAAACAGTTAGCAAATCAATTTTAACAATATGTAAGGATAACACATCTTAACCAAGATGTTTAATTCAATAACGCATGGTTGGTTTAACATTAGGAAAAAGTAATGTTATCTACCACATTGATATTTAAAAAGATAAATATTATACCATTTTCAACAATACAAAGAAAGCAACATTGGATTTCATTCATTTATGATAAGAACTCTTAACAGGCTGGGAATTGAAGGAAATGTCCTTGTAAAGGTATTTACAAATTCCTACATCAGCCACTATATTTAACAATGACATATTAAAAAGTTTTCCCTTTGGTGACAAAAAAAGATAAGGGTGCCAATACCATCACTTCCATTAAACATACTAGAGATCCTAGAAATTGGAATAAAGCAAAATGAACACAACATATAAAAGAGTAAAAATTGGAAAGGCAGACATTAGGCTTTCATTATTTGTGGATGATTTAACTGGATACACAAGAAATCAAAAGAATGTAAAAGTGAGTAATTAAAATAAAAAACTTTAGCAAGACTGCTGGATTAAAAAATCAGTATACAGTATACAGACATCAAATTTATATCTAAAAGCCAACAATCAGAAAATTAAATTTTAAAGAAGAGATTTACAATAGTCTAGAAAATATCAAAGTAATAAATCGAATGAAATACTCAGTAACACTTAGTAATTAATCAAATAAAAAATTTGCAAAACATCTATAGATAAAATAAAAACTTTATGGAGACACATTTAAGAAGACCTGAAAAACTGAAGAGATGAGCCATGATCATGGATTAGATGTCTAAAATGACCCAATGTCAATTCTCTCTAACTTGATAGATAAAAGTCAATGAAATTCCAACTAAGCCCCACCCCCCCAAAAAAAACTTTCTTCTATCTCCCAATGATGGAGCCTGACAATCTGATTCTAAAATTTATAATGAAATGCAAAGGGCTAATAATAGTTAAGTCATTCTATAAAGAAGAACAAGGCAGGAAGACTTGTTCTTGCTAAAAGGCAATTCTTATTACAGAGTTATAGTAAGTGTAGTTTTGGAAAACAGAGAGAGAAAATAGCAAGGGTGGAACAGAATATATGCCAAAACAATATCCATTCACATACAGACACTTGATATTGAAAAAAAAGAAAAGAGAAGAAAAGATCAGCACATTGGTGGGGAAGAAGTAGAATTTTTCAAAAAATGGTTCTGAGATAACTGAGTTTCCATTTAGGGAGTGTGCCAGTTTGGATATATTATATTCCCCAGAAAAAGCCATGATCTTTTAATCCAATCTCGTGGGATATTTGGATTAGGCTGTTTCCATGGAGATGTGACCCACCCAACTGTGGGTAATACCTTTGATTAGATTATTCCCATGGAGGTGTCGCCCCACTCATTCAGCCTGGATCTTGATTGGTACTGGGGTACTTTAAAGAAAGCCACACAGGCTCAGACACTTGCTGCAGCTGAGGGACACATTTTGAACAGCTGTTGAAAGCTGACATTTTGGAGAACGCCATTTTGAAACACAACCTGGCAGCAAGCAGACGCCAGCCACCTGCCTTCCCAGCTAACAGAGGTTTTCTGGATGCCAATGGCCATCCTTCAGTGAAGGTACCCTATTGTTGATGCCTTACCATGGATATTTTATGGCCTTAAGACTGTAACTCTGTAAACAAATAAATCCCCTTTATAAAAGCCAATCCATTTCTGGTATTTTGAAAAATGGCCAGCATTAGCAAACCAGAACAGAGAGTAAAAAGTAACTGTTCCACTACCTCATAACAAACACAAAGGTCAAATCCTGGAGAATTAAAACCTTAAAGTGAAAAGCAAAACTATAAAGCTTTTAGATAATTAAATGTGAATATTTTCAAGATCTTCAGGGTTGGGAAGTGTGCTGGTTTGATGCCTGTTATGCACCCCAGAAAAGGTCATGTTTTTTTAATCCATTTCTGTGGGGGCAGACCTATCTTGGGTGGGACCTTTTGGTTAGGTTGTTTCAACTGAGATGTGACCTACCCAATTCAAGGTGGGTCTTAATCCTTTATTGGAGTACTTTATGAGAGGATAAAAAGCAGAGACACTGGAGAGAGTTGAGAGAGAGAAATGCCCCAGAGATGCTAAGAGAGAACCCACAGATGCTTAGAGAGAAAGTGACTGGAATCAGAAGCTGAAAGCAATGAAATCCGGAAGGACGAGCAGACAACGACCATGTACCTTCCCATGTGGCAGAGGAACTCTGGAGCGAAGCGCCAGCAGATGTTGGTTCCTCCTGACAGAGGAACCCCAAATGCCAGCAGCCTTTCTTCAGAGAAGGTATCCTCTTGTTGATATCTTAATTTGGAAATTTTCATGGCCTTATAACTTAATAAATCCCCATTGTTAAAAGCCAACCCATTTCCAAAATATTGCATTCCAGCACCTTTAGCAGACTAAAACAGTAAGTATTTCCTAACCATAAAAGAAAAGTTAATAAATCTGACTACATTAAAATAAAAAAACTGTAGACATTAAAAGACACTACACAGAGAGTGATACAAATTGGGGGAAAAGTGTTTGCAGCCTATATAATTGAGAAAGGTCTAATATACAGGATATATAAAGAAATTCTATAGCAGGAAGATGAAATGGAAAAAGAAGAAGAAGAGGAGAAAGACGAAGAGCAGCAGACAATCCAACAGCAAATGCGCAAGAGACAAGACATGGCATTTGAGAATAAAGAAATTCAAATGGCCAAAACCATCTTGAAAAAGAAGAATGAAGCTGGAGGACTCACGCTTACTGACATTAAAGCTTATTACAAAGCTACAGTGGTCAAAACAGTATGTACTGGCACAAGAATAGATATACAGACCAATGGAATTGAACTGAAAGTTCAGAAATAGACCCTAACATCCACAGCCAATTGTTTTTTGACAAGGCTGCCAAGTCCACTCAATTGGGAAAGAACAGTCTCTTCAACAAATGCTGCTGGGAGAACTGGATATCCATATCTGAAAGAATGAAGGTGGACTCCTATCTCACACCACATACAAAAATTGAATCAAAATTGATCAGAGCTCTAAAAATAAGAACCAGGACTATATAACTCCTAGAAGAAAATACAGAGATGATCTTCAGTATCTTGTATTAGGCAATGGTTTCTTAGACTTTACACCCAAAGCATAAGCATCAAAATACTTTATCACACAAGTGAAAAGAAGACCTATTTAATGGGAGAAAATATTTGGAAACCACATATCCAGTAAGGGTTCAATATCCAGAATCTATAAAGAAACCCTTCAATTAAAAAAATGGGCAAAAGACTTGAATAGACACTTCTCCAAAGAAGATATGGCTAAAAAACAGACAAGATGTGCAACATCATTAGCTATTAGGGAAATGCAAATCCAAACCACAATGAGATACCATTTCACAGTCACTAGAATGGCTACTATTATAAACAAAACACAACAAAACAAAAACCAAAAAACAGAAAACTGCAAGTGGAGGAGAGACTGGAAAAATAGGAACACTCATCCACTGCTGGTGGGAACGTCAAATGGTGCAGCTGCTGTAGAAGGCAGTTTGGCAGTTCCTCAGAAAGCTAAGTAGAGAATTACCTTGTGACTTAGCAATCCGACTACTAGGTACATACCCAAAATAACTGAAAGCAGGAATTTAAACACATATTTGTACACTGATATTCATACTGACATTATTCACAATTGCCAAAAGATGGAAGCAATCAAGTGTCTATCAACCGATGAATGGATAAACAAAATGTGGTATATAAGCATACAATGAAATATTATTCAGCCTCAAAAAGAGGAATGATGTTCTGGTTTATGCAACACAATGGATGAACTCTGAAGACATTATGTTGAGTGTAATAAGCCAGACACAAAAAGACAGTTATTATATGATCTCACTGAAATGAAATAATTAGAATAAGTAATGCCATAGAGTTAGAATCTAGACTATAGGCTACCATGGGCTGAATTGGGAGTAGGGGATGGGGATTTAGTGCTTAATTTGTACAGAATTTCTATATAGGTTAATTGTACAGTTTTAGAAATGGATGATAGTGATGGTATTACAACACAGTGAGTATAATTAACAACACTGAATTATATATGTGAATGTGGTTAAAAGGGGAAATTTTAGGTCATATATATTACTAGAATAAAAATTAAAAGAAAAACAGAACTGTACAACACAGTGAAACATATTACAAAGGGTGGACTCTCAACTATTAACTATTTAATAGTATAACTATAAAAATGCTGTCTCATGAATTATAGGCGAATGTACCACATCACTGCAAGGTGCTAATAATAGGGTGGTATATGGGGAAAAAATACACTGTAATGTAAACTATGGACCACAGTTAACAGTACAATTATAATATTCTTTGATTAGTTAAAACAAAGATACCACATGAATACAAAGTGTTAATATTGGGGGAATATATGGGAACCCTATAGTTTTTACATGATTTTTCTATATAACTACAATTTTTCTAAATAAAAAAATTAAAATGACAAAAAATGTCAAATATAGCAACATTATTTATTGAGCTTGTATCTTGTGCTACCTATTTTTCTCAATTCCTTCCATGTATTTTTCAATTTAATTGCACAATATTAAGTGGGAGATACTATTATTCTAATTGTAAAGAGGATATTGAGGCACAGAAATGTTCGACAAGTAGTATAGTAGAGTCAGGAAGGAAAAAAAAGCTAGCAGCCTGACTTCAGCACTCTTACTCAGAACATTACCCTGACTAAGACAGAGGATACAAGTGACACACATACATCCCTCACCAAACTTGTGTTTAAAAGTTCAACTGTGCCAAATAAAGACCTCAAAAAGTTCAGAAACATTTTCTCCAAAAAGCAACTGTATGGTTTATGTTGTAAAACTAAGAAAGGTGCATTCCTTGAAGATTTTATTGAAGACAAAAGCCTAGACATATTATTTTTAAGCTTGAATCCCCCTGTCAAGTGACATAACTCTATCGATGACATGGTAATTGTAAAGTGCACTGAAGCACTCGTCATATTTGTCCTCTAAAAGCCAGAACCGGGCTGAGATACCTAGGGAAAATTAATGTAAGCTGTTCTACCTTCAAAAAGCACTGTCCTAAAAGAGCTGAATTTTCTTCTTGAAGTGTTCACTAAGTTGAAACTGTACGTCCATTTAAGCCTCTTACAGAAACTTTTGGGGCAATGAAAATGGTAAATCACATACAGTATCAAGCACAGCTCTTTAGAAGACACAGAACAACAAGGAAGATGGCAGAATTTAATACTCGACCTTAAATTATATAAAAAAAGAAGTAAATAAAAATTTGAGGTAATCAGGCAACAAACAAGAACACAATCTATATTATATGCTAATTCCTTAATATTCTCTCCATAGAGACTTTTGTCTTATCCAGATAATGGCATTCTCTTTCTTTATCAACACAAATGTCTTGTTTTCTCAGTCAGGAAACACAGTATTAATTTGGAGGATGACTGCAGTGTCACTGAAAATAAAAGACCGTGTCCACTTTTGGCGCTTTTCACACTGAGATCATAATCATAAAAGTAAGGTCTTTCCCCTCATTTCTCTGTCTCTCTCTTTGGGGTAGGGTGAGAGGTTGTTAATATCTGCAATCCAAAAGCATGCTCAAAATTAAAATGGCTTTTCTCCTCACCCAAGATTTTATGGACTCTGTATAGTTAAATCTGATTTTCACTCAGGATCCTGCAGCCATAGAACAATTTCAAATGAATTTGCCCTTTCAGCTTTTCTTTTTCTGCATGGCATATACAGTTGTCTTATGAACATTCTCTCCCTCTTCCTGGAGATGCAGATATAAAAATGCAGAAATTCTCTTAATATTTTTTCTATGATGTTCTAAGACATCTTATTCAATTGTCCAATCCCTCCATTCACTTTTTCCTCCCTTCAAATGATCCCAAACCTTTTTTATACACTTCCCCATGGTTACCGACGGGTACCAAAAAAGAGAAAATACTCAAAATGCTGACGTTTTGTTGCTTCATCCTACTGAGTGGCAGTGGCTTTCCTGATATGCAGAATCATTGGTTCATTAAAATTACATTATAGTAGATATTCTCTTTTGTCAAGTTTCTATTGTTTTTGGACCCCAGAGTTAAAAGTATTTCATTGTATCTAGATTTGATTCAGCAGGAAAGTCTCCCTGTTTGACCAGAAGTTTACTTATCTTAATAGAGATATAAAGCTATGCTGCACATGGGCAGACAGTATTTGAGGGCCCACTCAAAGGTATTCAAACACTGGGTCAAACATGAACTTCAAAGGTTTTTAAATAAGAGTTATTTGTAAGCCCAACATTTCTTTTTGTTCCTGATCTTGCAAGTGTTTTTTCAGAACTGACTTGGTAAAAATACATGTAATCATGTCTAAGAAAGAATGAACGCAAAAAGCACAGTCCATCTTCAAGAGGTCCTGTGCTCTTTAAACTAAAATGTTAGAGTTATCCCACCCTGCATTCTGAAAGGGACCCATGGCTGAGTGAACTGGTTGTTTGAGCTGTGCTTGCAGGACAGTTAAGCAATACACAAATGTACTTTGTGATTTTGGAAGAATGATTTATTATGCTTCATTTTAAAAAGCTTTTATTATTATCACATAAGTATTGAGTACCACAGGCCAGAAACTACGCTAAGTACTTTATATGGATTATTTTACTTAAAATGTATAACAAACCAGTGAAGAACATACTATTTTTATCCTTTTACAAAGAGAAAAAGGGTCTTAAAAAGACACAGTAACTTTTTAATAACAAAGTCATACACATGGCAACAAAACAGCAAAGCCATGAATCAACTTCTGAAGACTGACAGAATATACCAATGCTGGTTTGTATCATTCTGATCCAGAATGCTTATCACAAGTCTGGGCTAACCTGAACTTTACTAAATCAGAAAGAAAGGAGAATTTTGATATGTACAGAAGAGCCTTGGCTCTCATACATTATATATGGATATTATACTTCAAGTCTTATATACATAGATTCCTAAAGGCTTGTTACACAAAACTTGGTCTTTTATGTACCTCCTGATTAGCATGATTCAAGGAAAAAGGGCTTAATTTTAGAAACAAGGAGGTAGTGAGTGTTCTAGTCAGCATTTGGAGTTGTGCCAGGCCATACAACATTATCCCAATGTGAGATCCAGGAAACTGAAGTTTCTTTGGCACAAGGGAATATTTTCAAGATTGTCTAGTTGAATACCAATTCCCTACTTTCTTTCTTCTTTCTGGTATCTGACTTAAGATGATGCAGGGTTCCTTCCAAACCTAAGCTATAAAGATTATTATGAAAAGAACAATACAGTCACAAATCAAGAACGAGTGGTTCCCATAGAATGATGATTACTTTAATATGATATCATATTATCCTTATCACACTTTAATTTTTCTTAGTTTGTTCAAATGAATACCTGCTCTTATAGCTAAACTAATAGGAAGAAATAGTTTACAATGGTAATAAAAAAATCTGACTTCTAGATTTGCTGGCTTATCATAACTTTAATTCCAAAATTTTTAAGCTTTATAAATAAGATCTTACTGAAAGAACAATGGAAACGTCTCCTGTTGAAGATTTTTTATTATCATTCTAAGATAAGGTGGACCAGAACAGATCATTTATGGCAAGCTGATGCTGCTCTGTGTGCTGGATTTTTCCTATACCTCATGGTCAGATTTAAGAAAGGGCAGTACTAATCAGGCAGAAAAAACAGAGTGCATATGAAATTTAAAATTTATATGAAGATAAAATAGCCTAATATAGTCATGAATATAAACACAAAATACTAGCCCATTAAATTTACCACTGGAATCTGTCTCTACAAAATAAATGTGAAAATCACCATTCTTTAAAAATAATCAGTTTAAACTACTCCCCTTCTTGGGCTGTTTTCTTTTATTTTTAAAAGTTGCTCTGGGGATCACATTTTGAGATTCTCTGCCTTGGGATAAGCTTTAATCTGATTCCCAGCTGGCAAGCAGGTGACTTAACAAACTTGGGTGGCACTTATTCCATTGGTGGGGAGGGTATCATAGGATTGGGACTGTGGTTTGGAGACGGCAGAATACAGGGTGTCACCCATTTCTCACATGGAACTTGGGCTAAACATCTGAGGAAGCTTTCATCCATCACCTGGACCCCTCCACAACCCACTGTCTACCACTAACAGAGCTATATTAGGAAAGGGAAACTGAGGTGCGGAGAGCAATCTGACTTTGGGCATACTTCGTACAACACTCACAAATGCGTGGAACAGCTGAGATCAGCGAAATCTGTAAGTTCTTGTGGCCAGGGGATCTGTGCCCCTCCCTGCCAGGATCAGTCCCGTGGGAGGAGGGGCTGTTGGTGCTGGGAACGAGGAGGGAAAACTGCAGTTGCGGCTCTTACTGAAAACTCAGACTGCTGATCCAAACTCCAAACATAGAAAGACTGAGACCAGACACCTGAGAATCCGGAGCAGTCAGCCTGGTGGAGAGGAGACAGGGCTAGCAAAAACAGCAAAAAAAAAAAAAAAAAACCCCACAAAAAAACCCAAAAATAAAAACAGAGACTTTTTTGGAGTTCTGGTGAACATAGAACAGAGAAGGGCAGGGCTCAAACAGAGTCAGGCTCATACAGAAATCCAGAGGGCGAGTTTCCTTGTCTGAAGAGCCAATCTTTCTGCTTTCTTGATTGTTCCTTAATGGCCCTAATCTCCTTGTCTCTTAGCATTTCAATAACCCATTAGATCTGCAAGGAGGGCCCTTCTTTTTTTTTTTTTTTTTTTTTTCTCTTTTTCTAAAACAATTACTCTAAGAAGCCCATTACAGAAAGCCTCAAAGACTTGCAATTTGGGCCCACACAAGAGCAGAGCTAAGAGAGCTCTGAGACACAAAGCAGTTAAGTCCAGTGGCTGAGAAAATCTGCTAAACACCACAACTTGCCAAGACAAGGGGGGGCGTCCCCTTACAGCCATCTTCCAGGTGGGCTGGGAATGCTCCTGCCCGGTGACAGCGCCACAGCCCAGAGCTGCCCCAAACAACCCAGTGTGACAGGAAGTGTTTCCAACAACATACGCACACACCACAATACTGGGTGTGGACAATAGCCTGTCCCACACCTTCAGCTAACTGTCCCTGAGCTGTGCGAAAAGGGAGAAATTAACACGCCCCATTTAGCCATCCTTTCAGCAGACTGGGAACACCCCTACACAACCCTGCAGCCCAGAACCTCCTTGGGGGATGGCACTCACCTGAAATGTAGCACAGTCGTCCCTCAGCAGAGGACCTGGGAGTGCACGGCTTGGAAGAGGGACCCACTTGCAAGTCCCAGGGACCATACGCCAATACCAAGAACTTGTGGGTCAGTGGCAGAGACAAACTATGGCAAGACTGAACTGAAGGATTAGACTATTGCAACAGCTTTAAATCTTCAGGAACACCTGGGAGATTTGACTATTAAAGCCACACCCACCCCCCCACCAACCACTCAGACACACGCCCCATATGCAGGGTGGGCAACACCAACTACACATGCAAGTTTGGTGCACCAATTGGACCCCACAAGACTCACACCCCCACTCACCACAACAACAAAGTGGGGGAGAACTGGCTTGAGGAGAATAGGTGGCTCATTAGAGAAAGTGTACTCCACGAAGCTGTAGATCTGACAAATTAGAGATAAGGCTTTGAACCAATCTACACATCCTAAAAGAACCCTATCAAGTTAAGCAAATGCCAAGAGGCCAAAAATAACAAAAAGTTTTACAGCATATGAAAAAACCAGACAATATGGACAACCCAAGCCCAAACACTCAAATCAAAATATCAAAGGAGACACAGTACTAGGAGCAATTACTCAAAGAGCTAAAGACGAGCAACGAGAGCATGGTACAGGATATAAAGGAAATGAAGATGAGCATGGCACAGGATATAAAGGACATGAAGAAGACCTAGAAGAGCATAAAAAAGAAACTGCAAGAGTAAATAAAAAAAATGGATGATCTTATGGAAATAAAAGAAACTGCTGACCAAATTAAAAAGATTCTGGGTTCTCCTAGTACAAGACTAGAGGAAGCTGTAGAGCGAATCAGTGATCTAGAGGATGACAGAATGGGAAAATGAAAGAACAAAAGAAAGAATGAGGAAAAAAATAGAAAAAATAGAAATGGACCTCAGGGATATGATAGATAAAATAAAACGTCCAAATATAAGACTCATTGGTGTCCCAGAAGGGGAAAAGAAGGGTAAAGGTCTAGAAAGTGTATTCAAAGAAATTGTTGGGAAAACTTCCCAAACCTTCTACACAATATAAATACACAAAGCATAAATGCCCAGGGAACTCCAAATAGAATAAATCCAAATAAACCCACTCCGACACATATTCTGATCAGACTCTCAAATACCGAAGAGAAGGAGCAAGTTCTGAAAGCAGCAAGAGAAAAGCAATTCACCACATACAAAGGAAACAACATAAGACTAAGTAGTGACTACTCAGCAGCTCAGCAGCCACTATGGAGATGAGAAGGCAGTGGCATGACATATTTAAAATTCTGAGAGAGAAAAATTGCCAACCAAGAATTCTTTATCCAGCAAAGCTCTCCTTCAAATTTGAGGGAGAGCTTAAATTTTTCAGACAAACAAATCCTGAGAGAACTTGCTAATAAGAGACCTGCCCTACTTGAGATACTAAAGGGAGCCTTACTGACAGAGATATAAAGAAAGGAGAGAGAGAGATGGAGAAAGGTTCAGTACTAAAGAGATTCAGTATGGATATGTTAAAGGACATTAAGAGAGAGAGGGAAAAAATATATCTGACAAACATAAACCAAAGGATAAGATGGCTGATTCAAGAAATGCCTTCACAGTAATAATGTTGAATATAAATGGATTAAACTCCCCAATCAAAAGATACAGATAGGCAAAATGGATCCAAAAAAATGAACCATCAATGTGTTGCATACAAGAGACTCATCTTAGACACAGGGACACAAAGAAATTGAAAGTGAAAGGATGGAAAAAAATATTTTATGCAAGCTACAGCCAAAAGAAAGCATGAGTAGCAATATTAATCTCAGATAAAATAGACTTTAAATGCAAGGATGTTATGAGAGACAAAAAAGGCCACTACATAGTAATAAAAGGGGCAATTCAACAAGAAGAAATAACAATCATAAATGTTTATGCACCCAATCAAGGTGCCACAAAATACATGAGACAAACACTGGCAAAACTAAAGGAAGCAATGGATGTTTCCATCAATTGTGGGAGACTTCAAGACATCACTCTCTCCTATAGATAGATCAACGAGGCAGAAGACCAGTAAGGAAATTGAAAACCTAAACAATCTGATAAACGAATTGGATTTAACAGAGATATACAGAACATTACATCCCAAATCACCAGGAAAAGCAGTTACATGGGAAAAGAGGGTCATTATATACTGATAAAGGGGACAATTCAACAGGAAGATGAAACAATTATAAATATATATGTACCTAACAGCAGATCCCAAAATATATGAATCAATATTGACAGATTTGAAGGGAGAAATTAATGATTCTCTTCTAATATTCGGTCAATTTAATACACCACTCTCAATAATGGATAGAACATCAAGTCAGAAGATTGGTAAGGAAGTAAAGGACTTGAATGATGCAGTAAACCAACTACACATAACAGACATGTATAGAACACTGCATCCAATGAAAACAGAAGACAAATTCTTCTCGAGTGCACCTGGATCATTCTCCAGGACAGATCTTGTGTTGAGTCACAAAACAACTCTAAGTAAATTAAAAAATACTGAAAACATATAATGTATATTCTCTAACCACAAGGCAATATAGCTAGAAATCAACAGAAAGAGAAATGGAAAATTCACAGATACGTGGAAATTAACAACATACTCTTAAGCAATCAAAGGGTTAAAGAGGAAATCAGAATCAAAATGAGGAATTATCTTGAGGTGAATGAAAATGAAAATATAAAACATACGAAAACTTATGGGATGCAAGGAAGGCAGTGCTGAGTGGGAAATTTAAGCTTTAAATGCTTACATTAAAAGAGAAAAAAGACTTTAAATCAGAGACCTAAGCTCAAAACTGGAGGAACTAAAAAAAGAATAGCAAACTAAACCCAAAGTGAGTAGAAGGAAGGAAATAACAAAGATTAGAGTGGAGATAAATGAAATAGAAAACAAAACAAACAAACAGAAAAACAACATAGAGAATCAGCAAAACCAAAAGTTGGTTCCCTGAAGAGACCAATAAAATTGACAAACCTTTAGCTAGACTGACAAAGAAAAAAAAAAGCAGAGGATACAAATAATGAAAATCAGAAAGGAAATGGAGACATTACTACTGAATGTATAAAAAGAATTGTAAGAGGATTATATGAAAACTGATTAATCTAGATGAAACTGACAAATTCTTAGAAACACACTATCTAAACTGACTCAAGAAGAAATAGAAGCTCTCAACAAATCAACCACTGGAAAAACAACTGAATCAATGATCAAAATCTCCCAACAAAGAAACCTCCCAAGAAACCTCCCAACAAGGCCTTCTGGAACTGGGACCTTCTGGCTTCACATGAGAATTATACCAAACATTCCAAGAAGACTTAACTCCAATTCTGCTCAAACTCTTCCAAGAAACTGAAGAGGAGGGAACATTCCCTAATTCATTCTACAAAGCCAACATCATTCTCATACAAAAGCCAGATAAAAATACTGCAAGAAAAGAAAACTACAGACCAATATTCCTCATGAATATAGATGCAAAAATCCTCAACAAAATACTGGCAAACCAATTCCAACAGCATATTAAAAGAATTATAAATCATGACCAAGTAGCATTTATCTATGGTATGCAAGGTTGGTTCAACATAAGAAAAGCAATTAATGTAATATACCACATTAACAGAATGAAGGAAAAAAACTCATACTTCAATTGATGCAGAAAAGGCAATTGACAAAATACATCACATTTTCTTGATAAAATCATTTAGAACACTAGGAATAGAAGGAAACTTCTTCAAAATGATAACGGGTACATACGAAAAGCCCACAGTTAACATCGTACCTTAATGGTGAAAGACTGAAAGCTTTCCCTCTAAGATCAGGAAGAAGACAGGGATGCTCACTGTCACCACTGTTATTCAACATTGTACTGGAAGTTCTTGCCAGAGCAACTAGGCAAGAAAAAGAAATAAAAGCCATCCATATTGGAAAAGAAGAACTTGCAGTATTTGTAAATGATATGATCCTATATACAGAAAATCCTGAAAAATCAGCAACAAAGCTCCTAGAGCCAATAAATGAATTTAGCAAAGTGGCAAGTTATGAGCAACATCCTAAATATCTGTAGTGTTTCTATACCCAAGCAATGAACAATCTGAAGAAGAAATCAAGAAAAAAAAAATTCCATTCACATTAGCAATTAAAAGCATCAAATATCTAGGAATAAATCTGATCAAGGATGTAAAGGACTTGTACACAGCAAACTAGAAAACACTGCTAGAAGAAATTAAAGAAGAGCTATTGGAAGAACATTTCGTGTTCTGGGGGTGGAAAACTAAATAGTGTTAATATCAATACTACTCAAAAGCAATTTATAGATTCAATGCAATTACAATCAAAATTCTAAGAAACTTCTTTGCAGAAATGGAAAAGCCAATCATCAAATTTATATGGAAGGATAAGGAGCCCCAAATAGCTGAAGCCATCTTGAAAAAGAAGAATGAATTTAGAGGATTCACACTTTCCAATCTTAAAAGTTATTACGAAGCCACAGTAAAGAAAACAGCATGGTATTGGCACAAAGAAAGATACAGAGGCCAGTGGAATAGAATTCAGAGCTCAGAAACTAACCTTCCCATTTACAGCCAAATTGATTTTTGACAAGGTAGCAAAGACCACTCAACTGGGAAAGAAAGGTCTATTCAACAAACGGAGCTGAGAAAATTGGATTTTCATTTGCATAGAAAGGACCCCTACCTCACACCATATACAAAAATCAACTCAAAGTGGATCAATGGCCTTAAGGTAAGGGCTAGAACTATAAAGCTCCTCAAAGAAAACTTAGGGAAGCATTCTTCAGGACCTTTTGTTAGGCAACGGTTTATCTTAGACTTTACACCCAAAGCTCATCCAACAACAACAAAAATATAGATAAATGGGGCTTCATCAAAATTAAAATATTTTGTTTCTCAAAAGACTTTATCATAAAGTAAATCAACAGCCTACAAAATGGGAAAATATTTGGAAACCACATAACTGACCAAGAATTAATATCCAGAATATATAAAGAAACCCTTCAACTTAACAAAAAGACAACCCACTTAAAAAATGAGAAAAAGACCTGAACAGACATCCCTCCAAAGAAGATATGTAAATGGCCAGAAAGCATATGTAAAGATGATCAATGATTATTTCTAAATTTTGAGATTCTGAGTGGTTTGTATGTGATGTGGTTGGTCCCTGGAGCTTTAGGTATCTCTGTGGCACCTGAGACTCAGAGCCAGAGTTAGGTAACTGTGAGTGTCAGCATTATTCCATGAATTAACTGCTAAGGAGGCTGAAAAGGAGATTCGACTTCGATTGGACATATAAATGGACTTGACTGAGATTGGGATAGGTAAGACTAAAAGGTACAGGATGATACTAACCGTATCATCCTGTGTGGGACCAAAGGAAGAGATGGATATATGGCGCAATATCTATATTTTCTTTAGCACACTATATAATTGAACTTGTATGGTCAGTTTACTCAAATGCCATAAGTACATGGAATCTTGACCAGGGAGTGAGACCTTATTTTTTGCACAGGTTAGCATGAAGCCCCGATACAACCTAAAGTCATTTGGGCAGAGAATAAAAAGTATTTACAAGGCCCCCTTGAGGGACTGGGGAAACGTGGAAATATTAACCTTCCTCAGCTGGGGAATTCTTGATATTCTGGCAAGCATTGGGGACCACCAGCTTAGCAGGCTGAGTTCTCAACCTCAGGACTTGCCCTTATAAAGCTTGATAATGCAAAGGAGAGGCTAATCCTACTCATAATTGTGCCTAGGAATCACCCCCAGGGGGCCTCTTTTGTTGCTCAGATGTGGCCTCTCTCTTCAAGCCAACCCAGCAGGTAAATTCACCACCCTCTCCCCTACATGGGACATGACTCCTAGGGGTATAAATCTCCCTGACAATATGGAACGTGGCTCCCATGAATGAGCCTGGACCCTGCATCGTGTGATTGAGAAAGCCTTTTGGACCTAAAGGGGAAGGAAAATTGAAACAAAATAAAGTTTCAATGGCTGAGAGATTTCAAATGGAGTTGAGAGGTCATTCTGGAGGAAACTCTTACATGTTATACTGATATCCCTTTTCAGTTTTTAGTTTATTAGAATAGTTACAAGGAAATATCTGAAATTGCTGAATTACAATCCAGTATCCTTGATTCTTGAAGGCAATCATATAACCATATGGTTTATATGGTGTGACCTTGTGATTGTGTAAACCTTATGGCTCACACTCCCTTTACCCAGTGTATGGACAAATGAGTAAAAAAATGGGGACAAAAAGTAAATAAGCAATAGGGAGGAGGGGGATATGGGATGTTTTGAGTGTTCTTTTTACTTCTATTTTTATTCTTATTTTTAGTTTTTGGAGTAATTAAAATGTTCAAAAATTGACTGTGGTGATGAATGCACAACTATAGGATGATACGGTGAACAAATGTTTTACATTTTGGATGATTATATGGTATATGAGTATATTTCAATAAAAAAAGCAAATGGAGAGGAATGGTATGAGATACTTTGAATGTTCTCTTTTATTTTCTTTTCTTATTTTCATTTTTATTTTTTGGAGAGATAAAAATGTTCAAAAATTCATTGTGGTGTTGAATGCAAAACTATATGATGAAACTGTGAACAACTGTTATGCACTTTGGATGACTGTATGGTATGTGAACATATGACAATAAAATTACATTAAAAAATAAAAAAAAATGTAAAAAAAGATGCTCAACATCATTAGCTATCAGCAAAATGCACACCAAAACCACAATAAATTATCATTTCACACCAATGAGAATGGCTGCTATTAAAAAAATGGAAAATAACAAGTGTTGGACAGGATGTGGAGAATCAGGAACAATCATTCATTGGTCGCGGCATGTAAAATGGTGCAGTTGCTGTGCAAGACAGTTAGGCAGTTCTTCAGAAAGCTAACTGGGTACATACCCAGAAGAATTGAAAGCAGGGACCTGAATAGATATTTGCACCCTATGTTCATAGCAGCATTATTCAAATTGTGAAAAAATGGAAGCAACCCAAGTGTCTATAAACCAATGGATAGATAAATAAAATGTGATGTATACGTACAATGGAATATTATTCAGCCACAAAAAGGAATGAAGTCCTGATACATGCAACAGCATATATGAATCTTGAAGACATCATGTTGAGTGAAATAAGCCAGATGCAAAAGGGCAAGTATTGTATGACCTTGCTGATTTGAAATAATTAGAATAAGCAAATGCACAGTCAGAATCCAGAATACAGTTTAACAGCGGATGGTGTGGGGATATGGAATGGGAAGTTGAGGCTTAAAATTTACACAGTTCCTATTTGGAATGATGGAAATGTTTTTGTAATGGATGGTGCTAATGGTGGCACAACATTTTGAACGCAATTATTAGCACTGAAATATATATCTGAATATGAGTAAAAGGGAAAACGTCAGATTGTATATATGGTAACAGAATAAGAAATTTTAAAAAAATCTATCTAACTATACTACCCATACAGTGAACCCCAGGTTAAACTATGGAATTTAATACTACAATTACAAAATTGTGCTATCATCAATTGTAATAAATGTTTCACACCAATGTAAGTTGTTGGGGTGGTACATAGGAATCCTGTATTTTATGCATGATTGTTCTGTAAACTAACAACTTCTGTAATAAAGAAAAAAAAAAGAAAGAAAATCTGCATGTTTATATCTGTAGAAATAATACTCATGTTAAAAACTAAAGGGCTACTCAGCAGGTAAACTCACTGCCCTCCCCTCTATGTGGGACAAGACTCCCAGGGGTGTTAAATTCCCCTGGAAAAGCGGGACATGACTCCTGGGGATGAGCCTGCATGCCACATCATGGGACTGAGAAAATCTTCTTGACCAAAAGAGGGAAGAGAGATGAAACAAAATAAGGTTTCAATGGCTGAGAGATTTCAAATGGAGTCAAGCGGTCACTCTGGAGGGAATTCTTACGTGCTTATATAGATATCCCTTTTTAGTGTGTTTAGTGTTTTTAGTGTGTTGGAATGGCTAGAGGGAAATACCTGAAGCTATTGAACTGCAACCCAGTGGCCTTGATTCCTGAAGATGATTGTTACTATGTAGCCTACACGGTGTGACTATGTGATTGTGAAAACCTTGTGGCTCACACTCCATTTATCCAGTGTAGTACAAAAATGGGGACAATAATTAAATGAAAAATAGGGTGGGATGTGGGGGATGGAATGTTTTAGGTGTTCTTTTTTACTTTTGTTTTTTTTGAAGTAAGAAAAATGTTCAAAAATTGATTCTGGTGATGAATGCACAATATATGATGGTACTGTGAAAAACTGATTGTACGTTGTGGATGATTGTAGGGTATGTGACTATATCACGATAAAACTGTATTAATAAAAACAAAAAACAAAAAAGTAAAGGACTGAGCTCAGAAACAGAACTGGAAAGAGCATTGCTCCCACCCTTTCTACAACCAAAAAAAGCTGGACAACTGCATATTAGTGACATTTTTTTAACCCATTAGACAACCGAGGTAATGTGCAAAACAACATGAAATCTGGGGAAAGACAGGTGCCTGCAGGGAAAAACCATATCTGGGCATTTACTTACCTGGCACAGATGCAGCTGATAAAGTCAGTAGGAAGATTCAGCTACAAATTTTTAATGAATTGCTAAAGGCTGAGTGTGGGTCCACATGAGCGTATAAAGCCCCTGTATACATGGGAGGGGGGTCTCATCCTCTTGAAGGCTTTTCAACTAGGAACTGCACCAGGGAAGATAGGGGAGAATTTTGAGACAGCTTCAAATGTGGTGATGTCTGGAAGAGGAGACTAGCAATCACTATGCCAAAATGCCCCTAGATCTCTGTCCCTGACAGAACGAAAGGATTAGCCAGCAAGGAAAAGGGCAAACAGAACAGAACAAAACAAAAACCTGTAGCCCGAGGGTCCTGGTCGAAAATCACTGCATCTGGGGGGGTGGGGGGTGGGGGTAACAGGAATCAAAAACATACCACCATTGGTGGAGGGGCAGGAACTTATTCTAGGCCTAAAATTACATTTGTGGAAAGGAAGAAACAATTGTGAGGTCCACCTCTCCAAGATCCAGGTTCATAGTACCTGACTTAAACTGAGTATTAATCACAATATCAGAGAACATCCCTCTACCCCTACCCCCTCCACCACATAAATAAGCACTGAATATAAAACAAAAAAAGAAATATAGCAAGGACTACTGCAAGAGACAGAATCCTTGTGGGAAGCATTGCAAAGAGAAGAACCAAAGCCAAGCAGAGAGAACACATTGAGAAAAAACCTCCAGCAAAATAGCCCCCACTCTAAACACAAGGTATCACTAGGATGATTAGAAACTTTTGTTATACTGAGGGAAACCACAGTAACAACAAACTATAAACAACCCAAATCATGACTAGATTAACTCAGTCCCCACACTGAAGGCCTAGCAGAAGGTGTGTTCACGTTCAAGAATAAAAAGTATTTACCTCATTATCTACTATCCTGTACAACATGTCTGGTATTCAACCAAAAATTACTAGGCATTCAGAAATGTAGGAAAAAACACATACTGAAAACACAAGCAGTCATTAAACCAGACTCATTATGACCCAGATATTGAAACCATCAGAAACAAAATAACTATGAGTGATATGTCATAGATTCTAATGGGAAAGGTAAACAATGCCTAAGATCTGATAGGTAATTTCAGCAGAGTTTTAAATTACAACCAAAAAAATAAAAAACAGAGTAACAAATGAGCAATGCCCTTGACAGTACTGCTAGCAGATTTGACACAATTAAGGAAAGAATAAGTGAACCTAAAGAAAGGACAACAGAAATTACCCAAACTGAAAACAGAGTGAAAAATAAGAGAGGGAGAAAATAAAACAATACTGAAGAAAGCATCTAAGAGTTCTGGGACATTATCAAATGGGCTAACATACACATAATACGAATCCTAGGAGAAGAGGGAATAAGGATTTGAAGAAATAATGGTTGATTATTCTTAAAAACTAACGCCAGACACTAAACCAAACACTCAAGAACTTAAGAGAATGCCAATCAGGACAAGTACCAGAAAAACACACAATTCTGCATATCATGCAGAAAATGCTAAAAATCAAAGACAAAGAGAAAATGCTGAAGGCAGGTAGAGAGAAAAAAACACGTTACCTACAGAGGAACAACAACAGAAATTACAGCAGACTTCTCATGAGAAAACAGGCAAGCAGGAAGACAATGGTAAAACACCTCCTTTAAAGTGCTAAAAGAAAAAAGCTGTTAACCCAGAATTCTATACCTAGCCAAAAAAATCTTTTCACCCCCAGATAAAAGTCTGAATTAGCAGGAAACACTTTTCTCTTAAACAACTGCTATCCATTTTGTAAGCAAGGAAATTCATTTTGTTGGTTATTTTGGTTTAAGCAATTGCTAAAAATATTTTTATTCAATGAGAAAAGAATGCTTCTCCCCTCTTTACATACATTTTGGAATATACAACCAGTTCAATTAATTTTAGACAAAGTAGACTTCAGAACAAGGAATATTAACAGGAATAAAGACAGACATTTTACAATGATAAAGGGGTTATTTCTCCAAGAAGACATAACAATCCTAAGTGTATGCACCTAACAATGCATTAAAAACTTTTTAAGTCAAATAAATAATATGTAATATTCACTTTCCTTCCTTCCACAACTGCTATGGAAATTTGGTAAGAACCATCAAAAGATAAACATTTAGAATCCCAATTTAAACTCCTCCCTATCTCAAAATATCATCAATGTTTTTAAACACAGTTGGGTAACAATGAAAATTACTTATAGGTTAGTGGCATAATACAGAAGGCACTCTCAAATGAGTATATTTATTTTTTAAAATTCTCTTAAAAATGGTAAAACTAAAACTAAAAACAAAAAAAACTAAGTAGCTTAAAGATTTTATCAGTTCTAAGTTTTGAAATCAGCATACTTCAAGAGAATAAAAACTATTTTTTTTAAAAAAGTATTTAATGAGAAAATAATTCTAAGAACCATTTTAGTATAGTCAAACTCCAGTACAGTTCATATAAAATTGACAATAATGAAATATTTAAAATGGCAACCAACAGAATCCATATATCATATTTTGTTAATTTCATTATAATATTGACTATAAATATTTAATACAACAAAAATGTTTTCTCAGAGGCTGTCCATATAGTAGCGGACAATATACATAAGGAAAATTTACACTTAATGCAATCAAGTGAAATAAATAACAGTTTTGCCTAAGTTTTCCACACTTGGCTTGTTTCCTCCCGTTCCTACTTCCCCAGCCCCCTCTAATCGGGAAACTAAGGGAAGAAGAGAGGGGCACTTAGGAAAAGATGGGAGCCACAGTCTTTCCAGAAGGCAGGGTCCATGGTCAGAATCTTCTTTCCTTCCACTCCCAAGACAGACAAGAGCTCATTCAGATTGGCCCTCTTCCAGTCAGGAAAATTTTCTAAAGTGCTATAAACCATCCAGCTAGAGGAAAGGAGAAAGGAAAGGACAGATAAAAAGGAGAGAAGAAACAGAAACGAAGAAAGGAGGGAAGAAAGAAAAAGAAGAAGCTCCTATGTTCTCTTCCACATTCACTGAAGAAGGTGAGAGTAAGAAATTAACTTTACAAATATGAGAAGTTAAGATATTTTAAGGGTAGTGTTTTCTACTTAGAGAAAAAAAGACTAGATCTCACTTTTTTGGTTTTTCTTCCTTGAAGTGGTTATTGGAACAGAAAAATCTAACAGGTATCAGTTTTTCATAATTATAATTACTCTTTTTCTTAAGCAGATGCTTGAAAACATGTAGGCCTCTTGGTTACTGTGTATAGCAAACCACCTCCTAGTAGTAACATAATTTCATTTATTCCCAAACGTCATATAATTTCCCAGGGAGACCTGGGGAACTTTTCAAATTATAGGTTTCTATCCCCATCTCACAAACACGGATTTATGAAGCTAAGAATGGAACGACTTGAAAGATCCCCAGGTGATTCTGATGATCAATCAGGCTTGGGAACCACTGGTATACATACATTTTATTACAGATGTCTTTGTGCTTTAATGGAAGCAGACTGGCTTAAGGTTTCTCAAATGTGCTTTCCTAGTTTACAGCAATCCAATGCCTTTATATACAAAGTATTTAGTAAGAAGTCAGAGAAGGATGTCTACTTTTACACAAAAAATTCATGTAAATTGGAAAACTAGATATATTTTTTTAAGAGAAGACTGAATTATGAAATAGTGCTAATGCAATGGAGAGGGAAGGGGTAACATGCTATAAATCTAACATGAAAATATTAAGCCAAAAATAAAGACCTATTCCGGAGGTGCACATATTTTTAAATTTGTTGCTTTTGAAAAAAAAGGCAAAAGTCTAGAGATTATATCCCAAGGGTATTCTGAAATAATTATATAGGTACATAGGAATGGTTCAAGTCAGGAAAAAAAGTTTTCTTAAAATTGATATAGTCTTGATAACAACATTGAATTAAGTTGGTCTTTTAGATATTAAATGTGTCACCTCCACTCCATCTCTCCTTTGGCTGCATCTAATAACTATTTAATTAATTATGCAAAAAACAAGATAACCCAAGCTTGAAAGGTTGCGTCATTCATTACAAAAATTATACATTAATTATGCATTATGTGCATAGAAGTTGCACAGTGCTACGGTAATTTAAAAATGAATGAGGATAACAACACTTATATAGTGCTTACTATAAGCCAAAAACTTTTTTAAACACGTTGTGTATATTAGTTCATTTTAATTTCATAACAACCCTAAGAACTAGGCTGCTATTATCATTAGCACTTTACAGATGAGGAAACCAAAGCACAGTGAGGTGAAGGAACTTGAGCAAGGTCACACATCTAAGTAGGAAAGCTGAGATTTGAACCTACACGGCCTTGGTTGCAGAGTCTTGTGCTCTTAATCACTACATTATGATGACTTTTTTCAAGGAGTTTACAAGTTAGGACGGGTTATGAGACACAAACACAAATAATAGTAACAAGAAATGTTAATTCATTGAGCAAATATTTTTAAAGGATGGGAATCATGAGAAATTTAAGTAAAGAAAAGAATGATCTGCTATAGAACAAAGTTTTAGTTAAATACTTCAGAATAAGGTTATTTCATTATGACTGAAAATGAAGGTGCTCTCATCTAATACGGTCATAACTTTGCATAGGATGGGTGACAATATAATTGATGGATGCCCAAGTCAAGTTTTTCTGGACTTGGTTTCAAGGGAGAGATTTAGGAATATCATGATCTTGACCCCTCAACTCTAGAGCAAGAGAAATTTTTACTATGATTTCTGAAGTATTAAGACACAACAGGAAATACCCACCCACAGTGACCAATGGTTTTTCTGAAGACAGAGGAATCATTTTTGCCACTTTTGAGGAGCTAAGGAAGCCTTAAGGGTTCTTTACAAATACTGTCTTTTGCCAATAGGTATCCATTTAGAATTGGTCACCTAAGACTAAATAAGTATGTATGATGTTGTTCAGAATTAATAAAACAATGATGAGCATAACCTGCAGCCTCAGCAGGAGTTAGTATGGATTCAGGAACTGTCCCCAGCAAAAATATGGTGTCCCTTTACGCAAGCATAATCATTTAAGAACAAAGATAGTTATCTGCATTCGTGAATCACTTAACATTTCATTCCAATGGCTTCAGATAAGAGTCATGGGACAAAAAGATCCAGACACAGAACATACACAATATCTCCTCCTTTATCTAACTCCAGTCTTTAAATAAAGCAGAGAAGGTAGAAAAGATATGACAAAAATAAAGAATAAAGAGCACTGCCCTAAGTTTACCTTAGCTTTTAGCTTTGTACCATTACTTTCAAGGTGGGTGTGAAGTGTAGGAGGTAGTGGATTAGAATAAAGGTTCAAAGTAAAAGCCGTCGACTTTAATATACCCAACAACAGAATGGCTAAATCAGTTATGGAAAACAGAATAATATACAGATACTGGATATGTATTATATAAAATACTCAGTTTTATATAAAAAGGATAAATATTTGAATGGAAAAACTGCATGAAGATTACATTAAAATGTTAATATTGGCTATTTCTGGGAAAAGTGTAACATTAGACACCTATTTTCTTTGTAATTTTTGCTTTCCTAAATTCTCTAAAATGCACATCGCAACAGCGATGGCAGAAGAGAAGAGAACAGACTGAGCACAGCAGAGGAAAGAGACAGTTCCAAGAGGTCCCTTCTTGACTTTTGCCTTCTCTTCCCACTGTTGGAAAAACAGACTTCACGTCAATACGAAAGGATGCTGAAAACCAAAGTAGAGCAGTTACTGGGTCTGTGAGCAGTTCGAGGAACAGCGAGGTCTCATCATCAAAGGATCGACCATTATCAGCAAGAGAGAGGAGGCGACTAAAGCAGTCACAGGAAGAGATGTTTCCTGCAGGCCCTTCAGAGAAGAGAGATTCTGTGAGTACAGCAAGGCTAGGGAAACCACAAGAGGAAGGCCGGCCCGTCTCTGCCCGACAGTTCTCTTCTGACTGCAGTGCTGTTCAGGAGAAGAAACTGATCCATTGCCTATCTGAGGATGAGATAAGTTCTTCTACAAGTTCAACTGATAAATCAGATGGGGAGTCAAGGGAAGGGAAAAGTCATACAAATGAAATGAGTGATTTGGTACAATTGATGACTCAGACCCTGAAACTGGACTCTAAAGAGAGCTGTGAAGATCTCCCAGTACTAAATCCAGTATCAGAGTTCAAAATTCATTGGAAGTATCGGGATACGGTGATACTTCATGGTAAAGTTGCAGAAGAGGCAGCGGAGATCCATTTTAAAGCGCTGCCTTCAGCTATCGTGCCAGGTTCTGAAAAGATCAGGAGAATAGTTGAAGTTTTGAGAGCTGATGTTATCCAGGGCTGAGGGTTCAGATTTTAGAGCAGGTGTATGATCTTTTGGAAGAGGAGGATGAATTAGAAAGAGAGGTACGTTTACAGGAGCACATGGATGAAAAGTATATGACTTACAGTGTGAAAGCTCACCAGTTGAAATTTTTTGAAGAAAATGTGAATTTTTGAGAATTTTTTCTAATCTGCTACCAGAACTAAAAACCTATGTCTGTAGTTTTTGTCTTAAAAAAACAAGCCCATAACAAGACTTGGAGGCTATTCCATGTGCCTATATGTCTTTTAGGGTTTTCTTTCTGGAAAAAAATCGGACAGTACAGAATAATATGAATCAAGCTCACAAAAGAAAGAAAAGAAAAAAAACTTTGACTATCATATTCTCTTTATGAGCAAAAATCTTTTATAAGACATTTGTTTGGTTACTGTTAACTGAGACTTAAACCACCAACTTTATAACTGGTACTTTATTTTTTTTAAGGTACTAGTTAGATTTAAAACAGGGCCTTAATATATTGGATTTGAAGATTTATATTATACTGTAGTGATAAAAGCTAAGTCCAGTGATAATACTTTTTAGTGTTAATAACATTTGGTAGTCGCTGATAATTAAAAGTCAATTCACAGTTCTAGGAGTAGATTTGAAGAATATCAAGTTGAATTTAGTATTTGAATAATTGAATTCCTCTTTTACACATTGATGGACATTTAACATTTTTATTTAATATGAACCTTATTTAGGGCATGTATTTTGGCTTTGTAAATCAATATGTTATTACATACTGATTTTGTTAGATTTATTTTTCCATCAATAAAACATTTTTTAAATACTAATTCCTTTAGGAATTAATCAATTTGTAAGTACAGTCCAGATCCTTTTTACTTATGTTGGATATTTTTAATGTATGTCTCCTGAAGTTTGTTTTCATGTACATCAAGATTTTGGTTGTCTTCCCATATTTTAAATGTATGATATGTATACCATGTATTTTGTTAGTTGTTTAATAAGGGGGTAATGTCCATCTAGGAAACAGATAGTTTTTATAAAATGAGTCTTGTATAATAAATATTCACTCCTATTAAAAAAAATGTTAATATTGGCTATTTCTGGGAAAAGTGTAACATTAGACACCTATTTTCTTTGTAATTTTTGCTTTCCTAAATTCTCTAAAATGCACATGTATTTTCTTTGATTAATGAACTAATGTAGGGGTAATCAAAAATATATTCACACATATGTATATATGTATATACATACACACATACATATATTTACATAAATATTTCAATATTCTCCTTCTGAAGAGCCATCAAAGAGCTAGCCTAGGATTCACTATGATTCCATACTGTCTTAAGATAAAGTGCTAAAAATATTACTTGAAATCAATCTAAATTAAAGGATAATTAATTAATGAGTTATCCAGACCATATCACTTACTACCTTTTAGGTATAACAGCTCTTTCCATATGAAAATCAGGTGCAACAAAATGAAGAAAACACTTACGTTAGTCCATATTAACACTTTCTAGAAGTTATGAGTAAATAGAGAATCTTAGAAAGAAAGATTCAAAGTAAAGCTGACATAGACTATTGATTATCTATGGATTTCATTAATCCAGATAATGGCTGTTTCCAGTAAGCATTAGGTAGCAAAAGTTGGCTATGTCTTGTCAAGAGGTCAAATAAATTATGGGGTACCCATCAAGGAACTAAAGTAAAAAAAATGATATTAAATATGGTATTGAGTTATGGTATTTAAGTGGCAGAAATTCTAGGGCCATTAGTTTTCCAGGACAAAGATAAGGAACAAAGGACAGAAGAATTTGTCATTAAACCCTAAAATGACCGAATTAAAGCCCTTTAAACACAGGAAAAATATTAGGAAGAAAAAGAGGCAAAGGATAAAAGTCTCTCAGATTAAAAGAAACAACAATAACTTTCTTTTTAGGTATGAATGGGGTAGAGATTCAAGGGAGGTAGAGTGATGTTGAGAGGTCAAGAAACAATACTAGTAATACAGTTTAAAAATAAAAAAATTAACAAGACATTCACACTAATAGTCTGTAATGTTCACCAATACAAATAATAGAAGCAGAGGCATGCATGCAAATATCTTAAAGGGGATGCATAATAAACTTTATGAACTTGTGTTTTAAAATTAAAGGCCATCAGAAACTTTTAATAACAACATGTGGTATAGGTTTTTTAGTTGTTTTAAATGATAAACGTCTGACACTGGTATTCATTAAACATAATGACCTCATTAATTAAATGAAAAAGTAAAAAAAGTTTTTATTTTTGTTAATATACCAACATAAGAATTATTCTCTCTTTAATTGGGAGTAACTAAAGATAAAGTCTTAGCTTTAAAACAAAAGCAGACAGAGCACATGGTAAGTGGGACAGTAGGAGAGAACCATGTTATTAACTCTCATACCACTGTGAAATAAAGTAGGAGGAAGGATGTGATAAATGCTACAATGAAATGGACGAACATCTTAAAGGGCGTAGTAAAACGTTCTTTTGAGTTTATGTACAGGATGGTAGAAATAAAAAGTAAGTCCTAAAGAAGAAGAAGAAAAAAAAGAGTAGGCCCTATGATTTGATTTTGGTTGATTATTTAGAACAGGACTGGAGATTACTGGTTTTCATCTAGAAGGCACCAAAAAGAAATTACATCTATTTAGGTTACAGGAGGGTGAGTGGGTAGGGCAGTCAAAAATTTAAGTCGGTAGGAAAATACCTTAAATTTTTATAAGATTGAGATATTATGCTAGGAGAGTATATCTTATATTTGTGTCTCTTCCTGTATCATCCATTCTTAATTTCTCTTTCCCTCCCTGTGATTAAATCACTGCTGTAAAATAACAAAAATGTACAGTCAATTATTTACAATATTAATTAGTTTTTCTGTTAATTTACATAGTAGATTAATACTCTATATTTGTTCCAAAAACTAAAAAGAAAACTTTCAAATCACTAAATTATTTCATAAGTGTCCTTAATTGACTTCTTTTCTGTGGTAAAAACTACAAAGGATAGAAATATAGTATAGGAAGACAAATGTTTGGTCTGTCTAGAAATAGCTACTGATTTCAGGTGAGATTAAACACGGTATTACCTTATTACCCCTCTAAACAGTCCTCTGTACTTCACCGTCTCCAATTTTCCCTTCCCTTTTCTTCTTAAAACCACTCCAATCTAGCTTTTGTCCCTATCACTTCACCAAAAATGCTTTATTTTATTGATCATCTTACTTAAGTAGAATTTCACGGGGCTGATCAATCTCTATTCCTAGGAAATCTTCCTTCACTTTCCCAGGCACCAGTTTCCCAGGCACCAGTTTTCCTACTATGGATCAGTTATACTTTCTTAGGCTTTCTGTTGAATCTTACTCATTGTCCCAAATCACTGAACTTTGAAGTGCCCTTAGGGAAGGTTTTCCTGCCACTTCTTATTTCTCGTTATACACTCTTGGAGAGATCTCATCCAATTTCTCCACTTTAAATATCATATATGGACAGCTAACAAATTTATATCCCTGGCCTACACTTCTTCTGTGAACTGCAAATTCGATATCTCCACTTAGATTTTCTAGTAACATCTCAAACTTAAAACAGCCCAAAAGCAACTCCTGGTCTTCTCCATCTTAATTCATGGCAAGACCACTCTTAAAGTTAGGCAAAAATCCTTGGTGTAATCCAAGAGTTTTCTCTTTCTCATTCCATATCCATATCTACTGGTAGTTCTATTGGTTTCACCTTCAAAATATGAACAGGAACTGACTACTTTTCACCTCATTATATCTCAACTGAATCACTGCAAGAGAGATCTAACTGGTCTTCTTGCTTCCACCTTTTATACCATAGTCTATTCTCTACACAATAGCCAAACTGAATTAAAAAAAAAAAAGTCATATATTGTTATTACTCCATTCAAAATTTTACAGTGGCTCCCAACTCACTATCAATAAGAAGTCAAAGTTCTTTACAATGGTGTTCAATGCTGAATGAAAACTAGCTCTTCATCACCTCTCTGAAATCATCTACTACTCTCTACGTAGAGCAGCAACACTGATTTCTTGCTGTTCCTTGAACATCAATCATACTCTTACTTCAAAGTCTTTGAACTGTTTCCTCTACCTGAACTACTCTTCTCCCACATTTACACATGGCTTATTTCTTCACCTCCTTCTAATTTTTGCTCTAACTCAGCTACTTAAGGAGGCATTCTGTGATTACCAACTGAAAACTACAATTCCCTAATCCACTTTCCTGCTTTGTGTTTCTCCAGTGCATTTGTCACCTTTAATATAACTTATTATTTTGCTTTTTGCCCCCCTCCTCCAAAATTGTAAGCCATACAAGGGCAGGAACTTTTTTAAATTTTGTATACTGTTTATCTCCAGTGTCTAGAACTGTGACCATCACATAACACTTGTTGAACAGGGAAAAAAGTCTCTCACATTTTCTGCCCTTATCTAAAACAAGGAAAGGAAATTATTTTTCATGGCTAGTCAAAGTGACTGCCCTACAAAATCAGTATTAATATAAATCTGGAATGGTAATTGTGATGGTTAGTTTAATTTATCAATTTAGCTAGCTATAGTACCCAGTTATTTAATCAAATACAAATAAGAGGTGTAGCTATATGAGGATATTTTGTAGATGTGATAGTGAAGTTGACTTGAAGTAAAGGGAGTTACCCTTGATAATGTGGATGTGTCTCATCCAATCAGATGAAGGCCTTACGAACAAAAACTGAGGTTTCTGGAGAAGAAATTCTTCCTCAAAACTGCAGCATTAACTCTTGCCTGAGTTTCCAGCCTTCTTCCACACGTCCTGTGGATTTTAGACTTGCCAGTCTGCACAATAACATGAGCTAGTTCCTTAAAATAAATCACTCTTTCTCTCCACATATATATATAGTTGGTTCTGTTTCTATGGAGAACTCTCCATGATATAGTAATGAAGTGAGTTACAGAATTCTTTCAATCTTTTTTATTGTGAATATTGTGAAATATAGCAAGTTCCCAGGAGATGGTGATGTTGCTGGTCTGGGAGAGCAAACTTTAAGAATCAGTATTTTAAAGGAAATCCTAAAAACTGTAACATGCATCCCTTATCTCATATTAATTGGTACTTTTACTTGTTTCTTGACAAGGCAAGGACTAGAGCACATTTTAATTATGTTTATCCTACTCTTGACTTATTTGCCATTATTATCAAGAAATTAATTCTATGTTTCTTAAACCCAACAAGGCAATACTGTTTTTCACAGTCAATATGCATTTAGATTTAATGCATATTTATTTTCATTGCTTTCCATTCCTTTATGATCTCTGACCTTCACCTGGGACCATTTTCCTTCTGCCTTAAGAATATCATTTAAGGCTTCCTTTAGTTTAGATCTGCTAGTAGCAAATTATTCAGCTTTTATTTATCTGAAAACATTTATTTTGCCTTTATCATCAGAGATTTTCATTGGGTATAGAATTCTAGATTAGGAGGTGTTTCCCTTCATGCACTCAAGATCTGATTCCACTATCTTGTAGCTTCCATTGTTTAATGAAAAGTCAACTGACAGTCTAACTGAGGTTCCTTTCAAGACAATATTTTTTTTCTTGGCTGCCTTTGAGAATTCCTTTGTTTTTGACTTTCTGCAGTTTTACTATGATGTGCCTAGGTATGACTGTCCCAACACCAGCAAAGGTCACAGGATCAAGCACAACAGGCTTCAAACTAGCACTAAGTTATTCAGCTTTTTAGAAGGATATAAAATAGAAAATTCAGCATACCCACAATTTGAAACTCATGAGGCAGCTAATCAACTATTTACATGCACAGCTTCTTGGACCTCTCCCGATCCTTCACCTATACAAAGACTATGGTATAGTTGCCAGGGACAAAGGTGTAGTGCATGTGGTTCAACCTTAAAACAGAGATGTGCCTTAGTTTCCAGCTAATCTCATACTGCTCAGTTTGCACAGATGAAGACCAATGTGCCAACTTACAGTTCTTTCAGTCCAGATGAAGTCCCACAGAGCTTCATATTAAATATAAGACATAATTGGTTCTTAGCACATACTATATTCTAGAGCTGTCTTAACTCCGTATATTACCAAGGAAATGGTACTGCAAGAGAGGAGTCACAGGTCAGATTTTGAGGCAGGCCTGAAGTTAAAACTTTACTTACAGTGTAGATTTCTAGCTATTCACTTCTCTGGGTTTCAAAAATTCTTGAATCTCTGCTTGCATGTTTTTCATCAATTTTGTAAAGTTCTCACCAATAATTCCTTCAAATATTTCCTTCTGTCACATTATTTCTCTTCTCTCCTTTCAGGTCTCCTACTGAATTTGATAAAACTTTCTTACTTGATCCTCTGTCTTCCCTGATTTTTCATCATGTTGTCTTTTTATGCTTCCTTTTGTATATTTTCTCCTAACTTACCTACCAGTTCTCTCTACAACTGGGTCTTATCTGCTATTCAACATATACCATGAGTTCTTAGTTTTGGTAATTTTATTTTTTCAGTTCTAGGGTTTTCACTTTTAAAATAGTTTCCAGTTCCCAGCTGAAATTTCCAATCTTGTCTTTTACCTTGTGAGCATGGTTATTTTCAAGCTGTGTATAAAAACTCCAATATCCAGAGCTGCTGTGATTTTTTTTTTACTGTCTATTGTTTATGCCAGTTTTATTTGTGCTGAATTGTTTTTTTCCTGAGTATCTTTATTTTTGATTGTGCCTTAGTGTTTTAGTCAGAGTTCTCTATAGAAACAGAACCAAAAGGATATATTGTTTGTGTGTGTGTGTGTGTGTGTGTGTGTGTGTGTGTGTGTGTGTGTGTGTGTGTGTATGTAAATATTAAGAGATTTCTTATAGGAATTGGCTCACTTGACTGTGGGAACTGGCAAATCCAAATTCCATATGGCAGGTCACAAGTTGGAAACTTGATGAAGGTGAAGTTGAATTCCCACGGAGAAACTGGTTGGCTGAAGTAGAGATGGATAGTCTTTCTTTCTGCCGAAATCTTCAGTTCTCACTTTAAGGCCTTCAACTGATTGGATAAGGAGACTGCACTCATTGCTGAAGGCAATCTCCTTTGTTGATTGTAGATGTAATGAGTGACAGATGCAATAAACTGACCAAGGATTTAAAGCTATCAATGAAATATCCTCACAATTCCAATTGGGTCTGTGCTTGCTTGACAAAAAAATCACAAAATATCCTAGCCAAGCTGACACATGAAATCAACCTTCATACCTACTAAATTTGCAAAACTGAAAACGTTAATGAAGTCTTTAGATGGTGTTATCTTCTTTCAGAGAGGATTTAAGTTTGCATCTGCCAGGTACCTATGGACACAAGTGATCCAGTGTCACCTCAATTTGATTTCAGGAATTGAAATAATTTGAAGCTGAGCTGCAATTACTGTGAGGGCTTATCTTCCACTGGTTTACCCCAGGCTAAAGCTCTTTGGGATCCTAAATCAAAGTGAGTTCACCCATATAACATTGAGAACTGGACTCCAATCCCCATATTCCTGTGAAGCTGCCATAAGTGCTCTCAGCCACCCTGCCACAACTGGCAAATACTCTCAGGGAAGAGCAATTTGAAGTATATTCAAAAGCTAGGCTCACACTGTTAGTCTTGAAGTTTTTCTCTATCTAGTTTGCTCTTCAATGCTTTCAAAAATTTTTATTCTTTTTAAAATATATGTACTTGGTCCAACTCTTCTAGTCCCACTTTATTGGGAACATTGGTCCAAATTACTTAGTTTGTCATTACCACAACTGGAAGTTGAGCCACAGGATTTTAAACATGACAGCAATGGAATATATCTAATTTAAATCAAACTGTACCTGGAATGCAGATATCTTAAATTACTCATCAAATCAGAATCTTTGTGTCAAAAACAGAACCAACCAAGAATTCAAAAACTTATTTTTCAAAAGATAACAACAATGAATGACTAATGTGTACTTAGTGGCCTAGAAACCTGTATTTTTGAGCAGTCTAAACAATTAATAACTTATGGGAAAGCTTATACTTTAGAAGGTATGACTACCAAGTGAAAAGTTTGAGGAAACTTTTTTACAACCTAGAAGGCAACTTTCCCATCAAACAATTACAAGTGTTTAAATATTCTTATATAAATGTATTTTGTAGAGAACAATTCTACCCTGGAATAGTATTTAATTAAATGTAGTATTTAATTAGATTTAAATAATATTTAATTAGATGAAGGTCATTTCCCTTTACCTTCTTCTTTATATCAAAAATACCAGATCAAATGAATGTTTATTGAGCACCTACTAAATGTGACCATTAAGGAAAAAGAGACACAGTGTGCTGACAGAATTTACAGTCTTAAATGAGGCAAATACTAAAGAGACAATGTGATAATGGCTATAACAAAGATACGCGCAAAATGCCCTGGGCACAAAGGAAAGACACCAATGTGTATGACATTTTTCCCTTAGTGACATTTCAGTTACTATCTAAAATGCCTGTTTGCTTTGACAGTGTAATATAAGCAAAAAAGAGAAGGCATATTGTGTATCAATTTATATTTTAAACTTAAAAAATATATAACTGTGTATAAATAAACATAAAGCATTATAACAGACACCAAGGTAGAAAAGCAAAAGCTATGCAAACTCACCCCATCTGGCAGTGCCCTCCAGCACACAGCACTAACAAACTCATTTGTATCATCTTCTTTTCGATCTTTGTCCAGAACACTTTTGACCGTATCAAACTTAAATGTTAGCAATGTCTTAGAAAGTCCCTTATAGTACAGGTATAAAGAGTTGTTCTCACTTCCTGAAAATAAATAGTAATAGTCACAGTATATATTTCTTGAGAATGGGAGAATTCAAAATCATACAGTTATTATTATCCAAATTTTTAGCTCGAAGACCAATAATCTTTTACGGTCAAATTTGAAAGATCAGTTCACAGGACTCCCTGGGGAATCAAGTGAAAAAAGGCTTCATAGACAAAAGCTACATTTTACTAATCCAAAGAAACATCAAATTGTTAAATGATAGCAATATTCATAAATTTTAGACTGAAACTACTATATGAAATCATTTATAGCAGAGGTCTACAATAGAACCAGAAATCTATTATTATAGCTAGAATCTTAAACTATATTTAAAAAGATTTCCATCTAGAGAAAAATCAAGTTGTAGCAGGTACAAAGGCATTTTAATAGTATACAAAACTTATTTCCCATTCCCCAACAAAGGCACTACTCTAATTAGATCAGTGGCCTAGAAACTTGTATTTTTGAGTAACCTAGCAAGATTGGATAACTGTGCAGGAGATTTGTTTTGGCAGGGCTTAGGCTCATATACATGTGGAAGGGGTCAGTTTTACTGAATATAGGCCAAGTCATTTAAAAGTACTGATGAATGTTCCTATATGCCAGCATTAGATACAAGAGAGTATTTGAATAGTCTCAAATTTGATTTTTCTACTTCTGATTTAGATTTATATAAATTATCAACAATAAAAGCCTTAGAATAGACTATACAAACAGACTATCCAACAAGTCTACACAGACTGCTAAAGAAAGACATCACCAGATAGGGGGAAATAAATATCAAGCTTAAGAAGACAAATAATGTCTCAAAAATTAGGATTCTTACTAGCTGAAATTAATATTTTCTTTTACATAATTTCTACAGAAATTAGGCTATAATGGAAAATAATTAGAAAACACATTTAACAATGTTATGCTATTTCATGTCGTTGGGGCCTGTGTTCAATAAAGGAGGGAAGGACTAATGCTTCATCTAGTACAACCTTAGGAAAATTCATCGTTCTGAGGCATCATCAAGCTGTTACGCTACCTTCTGAGGATACAGACCATTTCTTGACTTGGTATGTAGTCTATTTCCAGTGAATTGAATTTTATTGACAGATACCTCTTAAAAAGTTCCTGAAAAACATAATTTCACTTACCACAAGCTATATAATCTCCATTGGAAGCTAGGCCTACAAAGTTTTTTTCATTGATATGACCCTTGAAGGAACGCAAACAGTATGGTTTTCCCACATTCCACAGCTTTAGCTGACTGTCTGTTGATCTGGGGTAAACATAAAAGTTAGAAGATTTTAAGATTTTAAAGCCTAAAACTCATCACTACTAATTAGACGCAATCCAGTTTAGTGATTAAGAATGCATATTACGGAGAAAGATTGTCTGAGTTAGAATGTTCAGTCAGCCAAAAATTTACTTTTGATCTTGACAATTATGAAACCTCACTGACCTCAGTTTTTTCATTAGCTAAAAGTGAAAAACAATGATGCCTACCTCAAAGGATTACATGAATACTATAGGATATTATGAAAATTAAGTAAGTTAATTTATTTAAAATGATTTCAATAGTGCCTGGCATATAGGAAGTGCTCAAAAATGTTAGGCATCATTACCACCATACCACCACAATCAGAGAATGAGAGCTCTACTGGTAGTTGTATTAAATTTCATTGATGCATTTGTTCCACTTTGATTTGGTTTTCAAATACTGAATTATATAGCTATAATGAATAGGAACTATTTTCAGTTTAGTCATTCTTACAGTGGTGGGACATCATGAATGATTCACTGGTAAATATAAAGTAGTTTATCTTACTGAAAGAATACGCAAATGCAATACTTAGCAAAAAATAACTAGATATAAAAATCACTGGCAATCCCTTCATATATAGTCTTAGAATTCTCTTTAACAAAAGACCAAGTGTTTGTTTCTGACTTTCGTTACATTAATTAGATCATTTTATATATATTTTGTAAACTGCCTTTTTTTGCCATCCAACAATTTATTTTACATCTTTTATAACAGTTTTACATTTATTACTACACAATAAGTCATGGTTTCTCTTACTCTTAACATTTACTGAACAGGGCATCCCACTAAATATTTTACATGCTTTTTTATTTAAAGACTCATAAATCAAATACTATTATTAGTTTCACTTTATATGTGAGGAAACTGGTTTAGAAAGTAAAGAACATTTCAAAGATGCCACAGCTAGTAAACAGTACCAAGATTCAACCTGACTTCAGAAGCTGAATTCCTAACTCTTTAATTATTTCTCTATTGTTGTTGATCATTTATTCAACAAAACATCCTAAATACACATTTATGTTGTTTTAATTTTTCTGCTCAGCAATGTTGCACTGAATATTCCTTTATGCTTTTGTCTATATTTTTAAATATATTTTAATTTATATTATATCAATATTTTAATTTTTATTACATTATCAATTTATTTGTTTATATGATATATCACTTTTTAATATTTCAAATGCACTTCTGGATTAATTTTATATGTTCTAAATATTTCTAGGGTCCAAATACATCCAAGAAAAAAAAATCAACATGATTTATATAAACTAAGAAGGAAAACAGATAGGTGGAAATATAAATGACACATCCACATTAATATGGTTAATCTACATTTCCAATTTACAACACAATGAAATAGACATTTAACTGTCAACTTAATTCCTCATTTATAATTCTGAAATTGAAGAAAATTATTTTTATCATACAATCTACCATCTATATTTGAATTTGAATAAAGTTTTACTTATTTACTGTCTACAATTATTCTAAGGATGGGATACTTGTTGACTGATTACCACCTAACTTAAATTTGTGAACTAATTATCTATATTAACTTTACTTGGAAAGTCCAGTTTTCATTTTCTTTTTTCCCTTTTAGGTAACTAAATTAAAGTTACTGGCTAAATCAATTTAAATCACCTTACTATATCAATTCAAATAACCAAGTTCTTATCTACAGCAGCCAAGTGAAGCTAGATGTAGGGGGAGGTATCAAGTTTAAGGCATTGGCATTAATAATCTCCTTAGAGAAACAAGAAACTAAGTCAAATAATATGTATAACACTAAGCTTCAGAAGAATAGTAGATGTGGAAAAGTCAGAGAGAAATTAAGAAGGGGTATTTACTAGGGTACTGTAAAATGGAGAGAACTACGAAATGTGAAACAAAAAGAAAAGGCTGCCTCTGCTAGTAGAAAAGCTTTGTCAACTATTTTTTTTTTTTTAGCAACTGAGATTTACTTACTTCATTAACATCTTATTAACCACACAATAAAAGACAACTAAAAGATCGAATTATAATTCTATTTCAGAAGGCTTTCCAAAGAACTAACATTTGTTCGGTATAAGCAGTCTATATTTAGAAAGTTCTTTTCAAAACATATTTAAAACTCACCATGAAATCATAAGGAGATCAAATAACATGCCGGCATATAAGTTAACAAAATATTATTTAAAACCAAAAATAATTCTACTACTGTATTGAAATTGAGATAAATATACATTAACATATTAACTTCAGTAAATAAAATGGTTCTTATTCTCTTGTGTCAACTATATTAAATGTTTTTCTTAGAAGAGAACCAGCAGTTTAAATCCAATCTGAAGTTCATATGTGATAAACTCAGGAGTGTTAGATAAGGGAGCTACATGAAACCTCACTATCATCAAAATTTTATTCACAAATAACAAACACATGAGCAATAAAGACTACAATGTACATCTATTTTAATTAAACAAGTTACAAAAATCTATTATTTAAGAGAAAGTGTGTACACCCCAGTATTATTCTTCACAAACACCAACAATGATCTTATCTCTTTATCCAGTGTATGGACAGATCAGTAGAAAAATGGGCATAAAAAAAGTAAATAAATAATTGGGGGTGGTTTGTTTTGGGTATTCTTTTTTACTTTTATTTTTATTCTTATTACTTCTTTCAGAGTAATGAAAATGTTCAAATATTGATTGTGGTGATGAATGCACAACTATATGATGACACTGTGAATAACTGTACACTTTGGATGACAGTACGGGATGTGACTATATCTCAATAAAATTGCAAGGAAAAAAAATGTATAAATGATGACAGAACTGTTGTTAAGCTCAGTCCCTGAAGAGGGTAATACTTACGCAGACACAATTTCCTCACCACTCACGAACTTAGCATAAGAGACTGCTTTTCGATGTCCTTTGAATACCATGATTGGCTGTTTAGTGTTACGAAGATCATAGTAGTGGACACAGTGATCTAAAAGAAAAGAAAACAAACAGAAAATTGCAGTAAATGAAGAGATGAGAAATAAAGCTAATTTGAGCTGGTTTGTGTGTTTTTCATCAACATGTTTCTCAAATAATGTCAAATGCCAGAAAACTAAGGGCTGTAAATAATTTTCAAAGATAAGGAAGATATTGCGGGTTTTCTGTTTTGTGTTTGTATTGAGTCTAGGAAAATATGCTTGCATAAAAATATAAACACACACACACACACACACACACACACACACACACATGTCAGTCTGAAATGGAGTTCCACTGATATTTCCTCTGATACCGGAAGCTTCAAAATAACTGGAATTAGAATTCCATCGTTACATTTTGATGGCATTATAAAAAAAGTAATATAAACATTATGGTTCATCTGGATAACCATAATGGTAAATAATTGTATTTCATACTCAAGCTTTTTTTTTTTTAATAGATTGAGATATATTTTATATATCATAAAATGTATCCATTATAAGTATATAGTGAAAAATGAAATGCTTTTTATTAAATTTACCCAGTGGAACAACCATCACCACAAATCAGTTTTAGAACCTCTCACTTATCCCAATAAGATCCTTCATGTCTTTAGATTTAGAGTTAATCTCCATTCCCACCTGAAATCCCAGGAAACCATAATGCTCTACAAACTTGCTTTTCTTGACATTTCATACAATATGTAGCCTCTTTTTCTGACTTTTTACACTTTGTATAATGTCTTTGAGGTTCATCTGTGTTTTAACCTGAATCAGTAACATGCTCATTTTTATTGCTGAATAGTATTCCAATGTAAAGATGTACCACATTTCCTCTAACCACTCACCAGTTGATGGACATTTAAATTGTTTCCAGTTTCAGGTTATTATGAATAATGCTGCTATGAACGCTCATATGCAAGACTGTGTGGCTATATGTCTTCAATTCTTTGTAGTAGATACCTAGTAATGTAATTACTGGGACACATGGTAATGTTATGTTTACCTTTTTAAGAAACTGACAAATTGCTGACTGCCTCATTTTACACTCCTACCTACGTAAAGTATGAAGGCTCCTATTTCAGACATGTTTTGTAATTTTTTCGACCATTCTCTTGCTATTTTCTTAACAATATCTTTTGAAGCACTAAAGTTTTGAATTTTGATAAGGTCAGATTTATCAATTTTTTTCCTTCAGGGACCATACTTTTGATTTTGTATATAAGGAATCTTTGTGTTGGTTTTATTTTTAAGTCTGGCTGTATATGGAGCTGTTCCTGGATCAGTATAGCTTATTAGTCAGAATATTTCCTTAAATACCTTGAGTCAGTGTACTGTATCTTCCACCCTTTGCTAAAGTATGTATGTGTTGGGGCTTGATTTCTCCTCCTGGTTACACTTGGTGTCAAGGTCAGTCAGAGGTGAGTGATTGGGGCCCTCTCCAGTTTCTCCTGGATATTCACACAGCCATGAATATTTGCACATCGTTCTACATTCCCATGGACATGTAAGAGCTTTTCAAAGCCCCCTTAAGATGCCCTGTTGCCCAGATATCCCTATTATATTTTTGGTTGGGCTCTTTAGTTTGCATCAACTGGCATTTCAGATTTACACAGTTGGATGTTAAAAAATTGTATGTGATTATTTTCAGCAACACTGTGAATAAGACTTTTTTGAGTGAGTGGTAAATCAGGTTGAATAGTGCCAATGTTCTGGGAATAGACTTTTATAGGAGACCCAAAAACCAGTCTTCCCCACGTAACAGCTGTGAGGATGCTGGCTTTCAAGGCTTCCACATCAGAGTTGATTCACTTTGATAATCCTGCCAGTATTTTTGTTGCTGCTATGGAAGACCATTTCCAACATTTGCCTTTATGTTTACTACTATATTTGTGTCAACTGGTTACCATAAGTGACAGCACTTAGCTTTTAATATGGAGGTACAAATGTATAGCTTCAATTTAAAATCTGGCATGTGCTAAAGTAAAAGTGGAAAAAAAATTATCCTGGTTCAATTGCTGTGCTTATGTTAAATTTACCAGTTATAAAGGTTAAACTTCTCTTTTGCAGAAATAACCAGTTGAAAAATCATATTCATAAAATAAGTCTTTAATTTCTCAAGTTATTTTATAAGCTTAAAATAATTTACTTAAACAGTACAAGGTAATAATATGCTACATTATCACACACAAATAAAAAATACAAAAGAATGTAATACATAAAAGATGAAGGTATAAAGTAAAGTTTAAATTATGTCACTGTGTACTGCACAAACGTTTTACAGTTACCGGAAATGAGAAAACTGTGGGAAAGTTGAATTATTATATGGTGTAGGGCACTACAGAAGGCAATCACAAAAGAAAATGACCTGCAGATCAGAACCAGTTCACTATGTGAGTGGTGACATAATTTTCTTTCCTTTATAAAGGAGGGGGTTCCTTATATTTCTGACATGAGAAGAAATAATCCTAATTTATCACCATTATGTTTTAAAATCTCTCAATAATTTGAGGAGTTACAGTACGATCCCACTTTTATTTATTTATTTTCTTTTCCTTCTAACTTTTCATTTTGGAAAAACATCAAACCTGCTGGAAATCTGAAAGAATAACACAACAAACACCCTTGTACCATTCAATCTAGACTCACCAATTGTAAGCACTTTGCATTATTTGCTTAACTGCTTCTCTTGATAAACACATAGGCATTTTTATCTCCTGAATATCTGTGAGCAAGTTTCAAACATCAGGATAATTCCCCTTAAAAAAACTTTAGCATTTAGATTCTAAAACAAAAAGACTTCTTATACATACACATACAATATCATTATATCATACTCAAGAAAATTAGTATTGTTATAATAATAATAATTTAACATGCATCCTATATTCATATATCCCCTCAGTTGTTCTTTTAAAAATGCCCTGAATAGTTATTTATTTATTTAGGTTGTTTTTTAGTTTCCATGTCTCTTTATTCTCTTACATAGAACAGTTTCATAATGTTGTTTTTGAAACATTTAGGACAGCTGTGTTGCACAATGCTCTACACATTTGAATTTGTCTGAATGCTTCCTCATTATTACGTTCAGGTTAAATATTTTTGGCAAGAATAACATATAGGTAGGTGATGGTCCTCCCTACTGCATCACATCAGGAGGCATATAATATTTATTTGCTAAATATGATTACTTATTTATATGACACCATAGCCTTGTCACTGTAAAAAGAGTTTATTTAAATTTTTAACCACATTATACCACTGCCAGAATCATTAAGAATAACACAAACACATTTTATTTTTTACACATCTAAATGTCAATTCCCAGAAAATAACCAAATAACCAAATTCCACAAATACTCTTTTCAGGCAAACAAGATTAATCAATACTTCATTCTTCATAAAAAATCAGTGCTAAATGACAAGCTGATGTCAATAATATCACCATCTATAAAAATAAACTATAAATGCCAACATTCTAGGGACAGACTAAATACTTTTAAAGGGCTGATTTTCTCTTTAGGGACCAGTTATATACAGTGAAAGGAACACTTTTAAATATTGTTTAATCTTTCTTAATATTCCCTTTTAAACAGTCTTTTTGATTAAAAAGAATATATCTCAAAAATTTCAGCTGACTTGTAAGACAAAATAATTTGGAGGCAATGATTCAAACCATACTGGATCAAGATGATTTTGAACTGTTGTCCAATATATTATCCACTAGCGGCATGTGATTATTTAAATTTAAACTACTTAAAAATAAACAAAACGAAAAATTTTGTTTTTCAGTCACACCAGCTACATTTCAAGAGCTCAATAGCCCATGAAGCTAGAACCATCATATTGGACAATGCAGAAACAAAACATTTTCTACTGAAGAGCTTTGATATAGAATAAACTAAATAAATATTTTACAAATTCCTAAAATATAGTAAGTAGCAATTCTATTTTCACAAACAGAAAGACAGTAGCCAAAACAGAAGGGAGAATAAACCCTAAATAGGGAAAATGGTTATGTTCATATATTTCAACTGAGAGCTAATCTTAACCCTCCTTTCCTTCATTTTTTTCTCATTTATGTACTCTCAAAGCAAGGAATGATTGCCATAATATCTTAACCAATCAGATAACACCTTCTAGAGAATGTGGGACTCAAATTTTCCTATAAAGGAATGTGAACTGTTTTATGGCTAGGGGAAATACAATATAAAATATTGCACCCCAACCCCAAAAAGATGTAATTATAGAAAGAAAAGACAATAGGTTGAGATATTTACTGGAGTAGAAGAAGAAAAAACTACTAGAAATGATGGGCCCTGAAGCGTTAAAGATAATCTGGAAAATAATTTTGCAATATAAAATTTTCTTTTTGCTATCTATGGTATCTTAATTATTCTTAACGGATCAGTACAAGGGAAATAAAGGGTTCAAGCTTCCTTTTTTAATGAACAAAACTGAAAGTTCTACTTCCTGCTATAGTTCCCTTCCTTACATAATTTTTAATTTAATTTGTGTTACCTTAGCCTACAGTAAGTCTGTTATTAATAATAAATTATTCTCTTTGAACTGAGATGTTTTATGAGGGCTACAAACTACTCCAACCTCTATGTCAAAAGTTAAAATTAGAGAAAAAATTTTAATTGAAATCTAAGAAAATATTTTATATATTTATCCAAAAAGGAACTTTCATAGCCTAATGATGGTATAATTATAACCTCCTAATATATGTACAATCCTTTTGTAGGAAAGCATAGGTTGTAGAATAAAACGAATTTCCAAGCATATTCAAATTTAATACACATGAGCACACACACATTCTTACTACCTCTACAGTACAAGGAAAATAACTATGAAGGCCATTTTATGAAAGTATCTGCTGTTTTTTGGTAAAACACTGCCAAAAATATAGCTGTTTTTATAGCTGTTATAAAGGAAAACTCAACTTTTGTAAAATCAGAAAAGCTAAAAAGCCGCCTTAATCTTTCATGAAAGTTTCAGTCCTGTTTGTGCTTCTGAAACTTTGGGATGAGGGAAATGATTCACTTTTTTAAGCTACTTTCTCTGAAAATATAAATAGTATTAGCATTTTATCTTTACGTTTTGAGTGGAGATGAAAAGGGAAAAAAAAAACTTATTGTTGGGAACTGAATCATGTCCCCCACAAAAGGCATGTTCAGTTCTCAATCCCTGTCTGTGGGTGTGAACATATTTGTCATAGGACTGAAATTATTAGTTAAGCTGTTCCCAAACTGAATGAGAGTGGGACTTACTACAATATGGCTGACATCCTTATAAGCAAAGGAAACTGGAAACAGAAGATACAGGGAAAAGGCAGAAGCTATTAGTCAATGGAACCTGGAAGAGAGAGAAGATGCTGCTATGTTTACTGCAATGTGAGAGAAAAGCCAAGGACCAAGGAACACCTGCAGCCAGCCCTAGAGTGCCAGTCTTCAAGTAGAAAGCACTGCCTTGCTAACACCTGGATTTTGGACTTCTTCTTGCCTCAAAACTTTGAGCCAATAAATTCCCATTGTTTATGTCAACCCATTGTATGGTATTTGTTTTAGCATCTCAAAAAGTAAAAACTTAAGTTTACAGAAAGGAAAGAGAACTTGATCAGAGGTGAAAAGTTGAAAGCAAAGGAAAACAGGAAGTGAAAGGATCATTTGATTACTGAGATGAAGCGTAAAGTTGCATTCACCTTGGAAAACCTGTATTACACACTCCTGTAAGCCTCCTGGCCAACTCCAGTGCATCAATCACTGTTGCTCAGAAAAAGTGTTGCTGAGTAATTGTGCTGGTTTGAATGTATTATGCCCCCAAGAAAAAGCCATATTCTTTCATGCAGTCTTGTGGGGCAGATGTTTTGGTGCTGACTGGATTTGCATGGAGGTGCACTCCACCCAACTGTAGGTGATAACTCTGATGAGATCTTTCCATGGAAGCGTGGCCCCACCCATTCGGGGTGGGTCTAAGTTGATCAGTGGAGCCATATAAATGAGCTCACATAACAGAAGGAACTCAGTGCAGCTGAGAGTGAACTTTTGAAGAGGAGCTACAGCCAAGAGGGACACTTTGAAGAAAGCACAGGAGCTGCAGATGAGAGACAGTTTGAAGACGGCTGTTGAAAGCAGACTCTTGCTCCAGACAAGCTGAGAGAGGACAGGTATCCCAAGTGCAACTAAGAGTGACATTTTTGAGGAACTGCAGTCTAGAGAGGAACGTCCTGGGAGAGAGCCATTTTGAAACCAGAACTTTGGAGCAGATGCCAGCCACGTGCCTTCCCACCTAACAGAGGTTTTCCGGACACCACTGGCCATCCTCCAGTGAAGGTACCCGATTGCTGATGTGTTACCTTGGACACTTGATGGTCTTAAGACTGTAACTGTGTAGCCAAATACAACCCCTTTTATAAAAGCCAATCCATCTCTGGTGTTTTGCATTAGCAAACTAGAACAGTACTAAATTAGCTACTTAATTATTTACTATTATTTCAGCAACAGAGGTGATGCTGCCTAATTATAACCTTTCCTTCCAATTAAACAGAAGTCATTACCACAACAGTTGGTTACATTTTGTAATCACAATTTTTTTTAGGGCATAGGAACATTTAGAAAAACAATAAAAATTCCATCTGCTAAAAAAGGAGCGGCTCATAATGAAATATTTTGAAAAAAAAAATTGAAATCTAAAGGGCCTAACTGAAACCGTTCCTCACCCATAGCCCTATGAACTTAAAAAGTTTACAACCTGAAATCCAAATCTAACTTTGGCTTTATACTCTAATACTTTTGGAAACAAAGTAGGCAGCAATTTTTCCCCCATTTATCACATTCTAAGCAATGTATATTAGTAATAATATTGTTAAGTACATCTGTTTATTGGGAATTTACTATGTGCAGCAGTAGAGGATACAATGAGGGAATACAATACAATGATTGGCAAGACCTGCTTTGTGGTGCTTACACTCAAGCATGGAAGCCAAGCATAACAAATATATAGTAAATAAAATAAATACAGATTGTATTAAGCGACAGCAATGAGACAGAGGAAAGGGAATGATCAAAGAATCTCCTCTAAATAGCGTAATAAGGCAGGCCTCATTAAGGATATCATTTTTAAGATGAGACATGACAAATGTGCAGTTGGCTTGTGCTAGGAGCCAGGGGAAGAGTGTTTAATGCAGAAGAAACCTCAAAAAGACCTTGAAATGGAAAAATGAGTGGTGCTTTCTTGGTGCAGAAGACCCATGTTTAGAGCACAATGAGAATGGCATGGAGAGTGATGGAGGATGAAGTTGGAGAAGTTTGGAAGAGGTCTAGGCAGGGGGCTAACTTTTTTTCTGATTTTTATGAACTCATTTGTAAACAGAATCTTCGGACATGTTATGGCCAAACTGAATCAGGGTGGCCTTAATCCAAAGTGACTAGAGATCTTACAAGCCGAGGAAACTGGACACAGTGGCAAAAGAAGCTCAGGAGGAGACTGAAGGAGATCTCCATGTGATGGAGGCAGAGACTGACCTTCAAGTCTCAAAATTGGAGAACAATAAATTCCTGTTTTCAAGCTCACCAGTCTGTGGTATTTTTCATAGCAGCCCTGGAAAACTAAAGCAAACACTCAGGTAGGGGTTTCCAGTAAGTAGAATATATGTGCCTGGAATTCTTGAGCTAAGTGTGGGTTTGTGATAGGATATAGGAGCCAGCTAGCTATACAGAATAATTAAATGGATAAAATAGGCTAGGGAGAATTTACAGAGTGACAAGAAGACAGATCACCAAATAATACCAATATTTAAGGGACAGTTCAAGAAAGACAACTTAGAAGTATAGATGAGAAAGGCATGAAGAAAATCACAGAGTACGGTATCTTAGAACCCAAGACAGAATAGATTTCCAAAAGTTAACTATCCTAAATGCTATTAACAGATCAAGAAGAGAAGGACTTAGATTTAGTAACACGGAGGCTGCTGTAGATCTTGGTGAGAATAATTTCCATGTAAAGGTAGGAGGAGAACCCAGACTTTAGTGAACTGTGAAGTGTACAAAGGGAGGCACTCTTGCTTTCTTTACTTTTTTTCAAAGGTTGGTGAATTACACATTTAAATGCTGATAAGAAATGCCGATAGGAAAGAATAAAAAAAGGTCAAGTACCTATGATTCAAGTGCATACAGCAAGAACTATCTGTATGAAACTTGTCACAAAGGTATGTTACTTATTATGCTGTGTTTACACATCCATTTTTATGTAGGAATGTTTTTTTTTTTTTAATTTTCTTTACCAGTCCAGGGCTTTACAGGTAAACAAACAAATTTATCCACTTATCACTAAGGACTGCATTTGCCCTTTCATTGTTTTGTCTGAAATAAACAGAAAAGAACTGCTGGTTTAGGAACACAAGCAAGTGTGTTGATTTTTAAGGTGTACATCAATTCCTAATGCCTAAAGTGTATAAGCACTAACCAAAAGTGGATACTAACTGTATATTTCTGTAAATATTACAGAATAATTTCCAGTACAAAGAATAATTTTCCTGTAGGAAACAAGAGAATCAAAGTCTGTTGCATCATTAATAAAGTAATAGTTGTTGATATGCCAAAATGATAGGGTAAAATTTTTGTTTGGAATGGATATGGGAATATCTTATTGAATAACTTACTGTTTAATGAAGAGTTAATTACATTTACTAAAGTAAGAATAAAAAAAGTATTACAAATGAGTCAATGATTTAAATATAGTCTGTGACACGAACATTCTAGACTATTCCAAAAAAGCTAGAGACACAAAGGAAGCAGATTTAGTCTATATAAAATATGGCCAATCAGAGATGAAAGTGAATTTCAGAAATCCTGAGTTCTATTTTCATTCTTCCCAGCTGCCTGGAGCTTAAAAGTTCTCAAGATCCTAAGACTTTTTGATAGCACCATGATGGGGTTAGGAGGAAAAGAAGAGTTGGGGAAATCCTTGTCAGGTTTTCCTTAAGCTGGGCAAATAACTTTTGACTACTGAAAAATACACATTTTTACTGATTACTAGTATTAACTCATCTAGCTTTCATTATTAATTTTAATAATAATTGTATCATTTTTTACTTCTTTAAAAGCCTTTGAGGATATGCCAATATACCCCTTTGAGATCTGAAAGTTACTCTTTGGAAAGAGAGAACAAGGAAGTATAAGTTAAACAATACAATCACAAAGGGATACTGTGAAAGCCTTTTTTTTTTAGCATCTACTCTGCATTTGGTCATTGGATCACTGTTCATCATCTGAGAAAGAACTGGAAATTTTCATTGCTTATTTTATATTTTACCATATATAATTAAGGCCCTTGCTGCCAAACTAAATAAAACCTTAGAAAGACACATTACTTTTAGCCTGAAATTATATACCTTTTATTCTGTCACCAATCCACAAAAGGTATACAAACAATTGTGTTATTTCTCTAGTCACACAAGTAGCTATACACTGGATTAAGCCACAATATCAGTGGTTAAAAACAAGTAATAAAAGTCTCAGTTGAGAAAAAGTAACAGAAACACTTAAAACGAAGTCTCCCTTCCATAACTTATTTGGAACTCAGGTAATAAAACAGACTAAAGTGTAGCTATTCCAGTTAAGGCCCAGGTAGGAACTGGAGCCCTCTTTACTACACCTCTGTTCTCCCAATTTCCTTGGCCTTCCTTCTCAGCTCTCAACTCTTGAGGAATCTAAAGAAACAGACATTGAAAAGCATTGACAGTGTTGAACAAAAAGAAAAAAAAAAAAACGTATTAATTTATTTTATCTATTTGGTCCTGAAACACCAGTAATGTTTACCTGGTTAAAGTAACTGTTTGTGTATGTTCATGATTTGGTGGTTTTAATATCTCTGAAGGAAGAAAATGTGTGCTCTATAGGAGTTTCTCTCTTGTGCTGTCCTTTAAACAAGAATGCAAACAGGGAAAATACTGGTTAAATTTTCACACTCACTAACAGGACCCAATACAATGTTGTATACATAGACAATAGTGGCTGCACAACAATATCATTGTAGGCTTTATCACTGAAAAACGCAGAAAAATAGGTATCACATATAGAAGAAAATTAGTAAAAAAATGTGGTTTATGACTATAACATTCATTTAGAATAAAATAATCAATTACACAATTATAATAACTTTAAACTAATCTAAGAGTATCATACACAACAACTTACCTGTGGGTTTTCTTGCCATATTATTGCAATAAAGATTAGGGATAAACTTAAAGCGTGCAATTTAAAAATATTCACAGTGGCTTCTATGGTATTAAAGACACACCATCTGTGAACAAAACTTACTGATTTTATAGTTTGCCTGCTTAAGAATCAATTTCTACCCTTTGGTTCAACATAATAAAATACGTGCTAATTACCAGGCAATTTTGAGGATCCGTTTACTTTTACTCACTAGGTAATATTTTGAAAAAAATTAAATTATGAGTTTATAAATTGTTTCAAACATCATAAATCTAAACCTAGAAGCAATGGCTTCCAAATCTTAGCAGTTTTGTGAAATATAAGATCTGACATGTCCTGTACTAGAAATAAAAGTTCTATAAAACAGACTCTAAAAGTAGTACAGAATTATTTCCTCTAATTGGTCTACTTCACTAAGTTCATCTAACAAAATTAAACAGCTGCAAAATTATCTGAAAATACTAAATATTTATTTTGTGGGAATTACTTGCTTGAATTTTCACTGGTTTTTATTTTAGTCTCTTCACACACTTCTGTTGTAAGGTTTCAGTGCGAATAATGATAGGGAAAACTAATGAACATAGGAGATAGTTTTTAAAAATTTTTTAAATTAAAACAAATTTTTAAGACTCACATAGCCATGGAAACGTCATAAATAAGTCAACTGATTTATTTCAAAACCCTGGATAAGTTGTCTTAATTAATTGTAGTAGGAATGAACTGAAAAGGCCTAATTGGGACCATTTAATACCAATGACACTTTCTTTGAATATACTCAAAGAAGACAAATTCATTTTGGGAAAATGGCAAAAACCCATTTGGAACCAAGTCTAATGAACAAGGATGAAAATGGGTATTACATAATATTGGGGGGAAAAAACATTAAAAAAAAAATCATTTTAAGTGAATGACCCATGTGTGATTGAAAAGAATAAGCATTTCTCTGACAGATTCCATGTTCTATATATAGACATTAATTATGTTGTTTGAATCTCCAGTATCCTTATGAATTTCGGCTTATTTTATCTGAGAAGGAATATAAAATCTCATACTAAAATTGTGAAATCTGAACTTCTTCTGGAGTTTGTCACTTTTATTTAATATATTTTGAGGCTATATTATTACATAAATCAAGTTCAGATCTAGTACATTTCATTTGAAGCCATTCCTTCACTACACTGTTACTACATAAGTTATTACATCACTACATTGGGACTTTACTTAATCCTTTTTGTTTTGTTTTCTCTTACCTTAAGGTCAACTGTTTCCATTATCTATATAATTTCACTAGTTCTCCTAAACTTAATATTTCATAATACATCTTCTTTCATCCCTTTATTTCATTCTTCTCGTGTCCTTTAAATTAAGGTGAACCTGTTGTACCTTTTTTTAAATGCCATTTTACTGAGATATATTCACATAACACACACTCCTCCAAAGTGTATACAGTTGTTCATAGTATCATCATATAGCCGTGCATTCATCACCACAATCCATCTTTGAACATTTTCATTACTCCAAAAAGTAAACAAAAATTAAAATAAAAAAGAACATGCAAAACATTCCATTCCCCTGCTCCCTCAATTGCTCATTTACTTATGTATTTTTTAAAAACTCATTCATTGTTTTTTCAATTTTTTTTAACTTTATAAAAAAAATAAAAAACAAACAATAAAGAAAACAATTTCAAACAAAAACAAAAGAAAGGAATAAGAAAAAACAAATAACCTAAAATAACTATATTGCTTCCAACATGTTCCTACCTGTTCTAGTTTGCTAATGCTGCCGGAATGCAAAACACCAGAGATGGATTGGCTTTTGTAAAAGGGGGCGTATCTGGTTACACAGTTACAGTCTTAAGGCCATAAAGTGCCCAAGGCAACACATCAGCAATCAGGTACCTTCACTGGACGATGGCCAATGGTATCTGGAAAACCTCTGTTAGCTGGGAAGGCATGTGGCTGGTGTCTGCTCCAAAGTTCTGGTTTCAAAATGGCTTTCTCCCAGGACGTTCCTCTCTAGGCTGCAGTTCCTCAAAAATGTCACTCTTAGTTGCACTTGGGGTATTTGTCCTCTCTTAGCTTCTCCGGAGAAAGAGTCTGTTTTCAACGGCTGTCTTCAAAATATCTCTCATCTGCAGCCCCTGTGCTTTCTTCAAAGTGTACCTCTTGGCTGTAGCAGCTTGCTCCTTCTGTCTGATCTTATATAGTGCTGCAGTAATTTAATTCAGACCCATCCTGAATGGGCGGGCCAACACCTCCATGGAAATTATCCAATCAGAGTCATTACCCACAGTTGGGTGGGGCACATCTTCATGGAAATACTCAAAGAATTACAATCTAATTAACACTGATAGGTCTGTGCACATAAGATTACATCAAAGATAATGGCGTTTGGGGGACATAATACATTCAAACTGGCACATTCCACCCCCTGGACCCAAAAATGACATTATCTTTCCATATACAAAATACATTCACCCCATTACAATATCACAAAAACATAAATCATTTCAGTAACAATAGTTAAGTACAAGATCCCATCAAAATCAATTATAGGCGTGGTCAGTCCTAAGGCATAATTTTCCTTTAGCTGTGGATCTGTGAACTTAGAACAAGTTATGTTCTTCCAATATACAAAGGAGGGACATTCATAGGATAAATATTCCCATTGCCATAAGGAGAAACTGAAAGGAAAACAGGGTAAATAGGACCAAAACAGTTCCTAAAACCTGTAGGACCAACTCCATTAGAGTTCAAAGTCTGAGAGTCATTTACAGAACGATATTCCATCCTTGGGGCTTGAGAGAGTGGGAGTCTAACCCTTCCTAAGGGCCTTTTTGGCAGCCCTTTCCTCTCCAAATGCTGGGGTGAGTTACCTAACATATCCAAACACTGGGGAGACCACCTTCTTGGCCCCACCCTCCTCAAACATCGGGGCAGCATCCGGATTCCCTTCCATCTCTGGGGCACATGTTCAACCCCTTCAGAACAGTGGGGTGGTAGCCAGGCTCTCCCCAATTCCCTGGGAATGTGCTCCACCCTCTTTGGGGCCTAGGGTAGCAAAACTCTTCCAGAGCATTGAGGTGGAAGGCCCACCCTCGACCTCTGGGGCAAACTCACCCTTTCCATGAGTGTGGGCCACTCCGCTCTCCCAGCCCAAGGCCTCTTGACTCCAGACCTCAACCTCCATGGCTCTGTCTTAGAAGAAATTTTTCCTTCAATTTGTTCCTTGCCTGTCCCCTCCAGTCCATATCGGCAGCAGCTCCGTCTATAAAGATCTCGCAAAAATTCTGCTGGCTTTGCATGAAGCACACAGGGTTCAAAAGCCATCAGACAATAGGACTTTCCACAAATCCTTTCTGCTTAACTCCTCCTCCAATCTTGGCTTGTTCTGAAATGGTGGCTGGGTTCCATATTTGGTTGCATCCTCACGTTGGGCTGTAGCTTCTGGGGTTTCACTTCCTGAAAGCCCAGAGTTTTTCAGGCTATCAATTTCTGGTTTCTTTGAAACCAAGAGTTCATTTCTTAGCTTATCTCTGTCCTCTCACATTTTACTGTAAGCTGCAAGTAAAAGCCAGGCTACTACTTCCATATTTTGCTTGGAGATCTCATCAGCTAAATATCCCAGGTCGTCGCTTTCAAATTCTGCCTGCCATCCAACAAGACTCAATTTTGTCAAATTCTCTGCCACTTTAAAACAAGAATCGCCTTTCTTCCAGTTTGCAAACAACATATTCATCATTTCTGCTCAAGTCCTCATCAGAAGTATCTTTTGAGTCCATATTTCCACAAACAGTCTCTTCAAAGCAGTCTAGGCCTTTTCCAACAAGCGCCTCACAGTTCTTCCAGAATCTTCCCCTTACCCATTTAAAAAGCCGTTCCAACGTGTTGGGTATTTGCAAACTCAGCAGCACCAGCACCCCACTCCTGGTACCAAAATCTGTTCTAGTTTGCTAATGCTGCTGGAATGCAAAACACCAGAGATGGATTGGCTTTAATAAAAGGGGGGTTATTTAGTTACACAGTTACAGTCTTAAGGCCATAAAGTGTCCAAGGTAACACATCAACAACATAATAAATTCAAACTAGCATACTACCCTACCCCAAGAAAATAAACAAACTATAACCACAGGAATAAGAAAAACAAATAACCTAAAATAACTACATTTCTGCCAACTTGTTCCTACCATACCCCTCAAAAATTAACAAACCATAGTCATTCCTGAGCATTCCGATAAATTTAAGTTTACTGTACATAACTTATCCCTTATTAGATTATCATTCCCCCTTCACTACCTGCTGTCTACTGCTAGGTCCCCTATATTCTAAAATATAAACCATTTATTTTACATTTTTAACAGAGTTCACATTAGTGGTAACATACAATATCTCTTTTTTTGTGCCTGGCTTATTTCATTCAGCAAAATGTCTTCAAGGTTCAATCTTGTTGTCATATGTTTCACAACCTCGTTCCTTCTTACTGCCGCATAGTATTCCATCGTGTGTATGTACCACATTTTGTTTATTCATTCATCTGGTGAAGGACATTTGGATTGTTTCCATCTCTTGGCAATCGTGAATAATGTTGTTATGAACACTGGTGTGCAGACATCTGTTCGTGTCACTGCTTTTAGATCTTCTGGGTATCTATTGAGAAGTAAAATTGCTGGATTGAATGGTAACTCTATATCTAGTTTTCTAAGGAACCGGCAGACTGCCTTCCAAAGTGGCTGTACCATTATACAGTCCCACGCACAATGATTAACAGTTCCAGTTCTCCACATCCTCTCCAGCATCTGTAGTTTCCTGTTTATTTACTGGCAGCCAATCTAATTGGTGTGAGATGCTATCCCAATGCGGTCTTAATTTGCAACTCCCTAATAGCTAGAGAAGATGAACATTTTTCATGTGTTTTTTAGCCATTTGTTTTTCCTCTTCAAAGAACTGTCTTTTCATATCTTTTGCCCATTTTATAATTGGGCTGTCTGACTACTCTTGTTGAGTTGTAGGATTTCTTTATATATGCAAGATATCAGTCTTTTGTCAGATACATGGTTTCCAAATATTTTTTTCTCATTGAGTTGGCTGCCTCTTCACCTTTTTGACAAATTCCTTTGAGGTACCAAAGGTTTTAAGTTTGAGGAGTTCCCATTTATCTATTTTTATTGTTGTTGCTGGTGCTTTGGGTGTAAGGCCTAAGAAGTGACCTCCTCACACAAGGACCTGAAGATGTTTCCCTACATTATCTTCTAGGAATTTTATGGTTACTGTCTCTTAGATTGAGGTATTTAATCCATTTTAAGTTAACTTTTGTGTAGGGTGTGAAGTAGGGGTCCTCTTTCATTCTTTGGATCTGGATATCCAGATCTCCAGCCCCATTTATTGAATGGACTGTTATGTCCCAGTTCAGTGGTTTTGGGGCTTTATCAAACACCAGTTTACTGTAGATCTGTTGGTCTATCTCCGAATTCTCAATTCAATTCCATTGATCAATATGTCTATTTCTGTGCCAGTACCAGGCTATTTTAACTACTGTGGCTTTATAATAAGCTTCAAAGTCAGGGAGCGTAAGTCCTCCTGTTTTGCTTTTCTTTTTTAGAATGTTTTTAGCAATTTGAGGCATCTTTCCCTTTCAAATAAATTTGATAACTAGCTTTCCCAAGTCTGCAAAGTAGGCTGTTGGAATTTTGTGGGAATTGCATTGAATTCGTAGATGAGTTTGGGTAGAACTGACATCTTAATGGCATTAAGCCTTCCTATCCATGAACATGGAATATTTTCCATCTTTTTAGGTCCCATTCTATTTCTTTTAGTAAAGTTATGTAGTTTTCTATGTATAGGTCTTATACATCCTTGGTTAAGTTTATTCCTAGGTATTGATCTTTCAGTTGCTATTGAGAATGGAGCCTTTTTTTTGAGTGTTTCCTCAGGCCATTTCTGATATATAGGAACATTACTGACTTACGTGCATTAATCTTGTATCTCGCTACTTTGCTCAATTTGCTTATTAGCTCAAGTAGCTGTATTGTCAATTTCTCAGGGTTTTCCAGATATAAGATCATATCATCTGCATATAATGACAGTTTTACTATTTCCTTTCCAATTTATATGCCTTTTATTTGTTTTGCCAGATTGCTCTGGCTAGCACTTCTAGCACAATGTTGAATAACAGTGTTGACAGCGGGCTTCCTTCTCTTGTTCCTGATCTTAGGGGGAAGGCTTTCAGTCTCTTGCCACTGCGTACTATGCTGGCCGTGGGCTTTTCATATATGCCCGTTATCATACTGAGGAAGTTTCCTTCAATTCCTACCTTTTGAAGTGCTTTTATCAAAAGGATGCTGGATTTTGTCGAATGCTTTTTCAGCATCTATTGAGATGCTCATTTGATTTTTCCCTTTTGGTTTGTTAATGTGTTATATTACATTGATTGATTTTCTCATGTTGAACCATCATTGCATTCCTGGAATGAATCCCACTTGGTCTTGGTGTATGAATTTTTAATGTGTCTTTAGATTCAATTTGCAAGTATTTTGTTGAGAATTTTTGCATCTATATTCATGAGGGAGATTGACCTACAGTTTTCCTTTCTTGTAGCATCTTTACCTGGTTTTGGTATTAGAGTGATGTTAGCTTCATAAAATGAGTTAGGTAGTGTTCCATTTTCTTCAATGTTTTGAAAGAATTTACATAAGATTGGTGTCAGTCCTTTTTGGAAAGTTTAGTAGAATTCCCCTGTGAAGACATCTGGCCCTGGGCATTTATTTGTGGGAAGCTTTCTGATGACTGATTGGATCTCTTTGCTTGTGACTGGTTTGTTGAAGTCTTCTGTTTCTTCTCTGGTCAGTCTAGGTTGTACAAGTGTTTCCAGAAAATTGTCCATTTCCTCTACATTATCTAGTTCGTTGGCATACAGTTGTTTATAGTATCCTGTTATAATTTTTTCAATTTCTTTGTGATCCACAGTAACATCATCTCTCTGATTTTTTATTTTCATTATTTGGGTCTTCTCTCTTTTTGATTTTGTCAGTCTAGCCAGGGGCTTGTCAACCTTGTTGACCTTTTTCAAAGAACCAACTTTCGGTTTTATTTATTCTATTGTTTTTTTTGTTCTCTATTTCATTTATTTCTGCTTTAAATCTTACTTCTTTTCTTCTACTTGGTTTAGGATTAGTTTGCTGTTCATTTTCTAGCTTCTTCAGTTGTTCCGTTACTTCTTTGATTTTAGCTCTTTCTTCCTTTTTAACGTATGCAGTTAGAGCTACAAAACTCCCCCTCAATACCGCCTTTGCTGCATCCCGTAAGTTTTGATATGTCATGCTCTCATTTTTGTCACTAGATATTTAGCAATTTCTCTTGCTATTTCCTTTTTAACCTACTGATTGTTTAGGAGTGTGTTGTTTAACCTCCAGATATTTGTGAATGTTCTAAATCTATGATGGTTATTGACTTCTAATTGTATTCCATTGTGATCAGAGAATGTGCTTTGAATAATTTCAATCTTTTTAAATTTACTGAGGCTTGTTTTATAGCCTCAGTATCTATTCTGGAGAAAGTTCCATGACCACTAGAGAAGAATGTGTATCCTGGTGATTTGGGATGTTAATGTTCTATACATACCCTGTTAAGTCAAATTCATTTATCATGTTTAGGTTTTCAATTTCTTTATTGGTCCTCTGTCTGGTTGATCTAACTATAGGAGAGAGTGATGTATTGAAGTTTCCCACAATTACTGTGGAAACATCTATTGCTTCCCTCAGTTCTGTCAATGTTTGTCTCATGTACTTTGGTGCAACTTGATTGGGTGCATAGACATTTATGATTGCTATTTCTTTTGTTGAATTGTCCCTTGCATTAGTACATAGTGACCTTCATTATTTCTGATAACATCCCTGCATTTACAGTCTATTTTATCTGGGGTTAATATTGCTACTCCTGATTTTTTTGGCTGTACCCTGCATGGAATATTTTTTTCCATCCTTTCACTTTCAATTTCTTTGTGTCTCTGGGTCTAAAATGAGTCTCTTGTAAGGAACATATTGATGATTCATATTTTTAAATGCATTCTGCCAATTTATATCTTTTAATTGGGGAGTTTAATCCATTCACATTCAATGTTATTACTGTGAAGGCATTTCTTGAACCAGCCATCCTATCCTTTGGTTTTTATTTGTCAGATGTATTTTTTCCCTTTATTTCCTTTCACGTACCCTTACTTTATTCCTTTAATGTACCCTTACTAAAACTCTTTAGTTCTGAGCCCTTCTCCATAACCCTCTCTCCTTTCTTTTTTTTTTCTCTGCTGGTAGGGCCTCCTTCGGTATCTCTTGTGGGCAGGTGTCTTGTTAGCAAATTCTCTCAGCATCTGTTTTTCTGTGAAGATTTTAAGCTCTCACTCAAATCTGAAGGAGAGATTTTCTGGATAAAGAATTCTTGGTTGGCAATTTTTCTCTTTCAGAATTTTAAATATGTCATATTACTGCATTCTTGCCTCCATGGTGGCTGCTGAGTAGTCACTACTTAGTCTTATGTTGTACCCTTGTATGTGGTGAATTGCTTCTTTCTTGCTGCTTTCAGAACTTGCTTCTTCTCTTCAGTATTTGACTATCTGATCAGAATATGTCTCGGAGTGGCTTTACTTGGATTTATTCTGTTTGGAGTTCGATGGGCATTTATGATTTGTGTATTTATGTCATTTAGAAAGGGTTCGGAAGTTTTCCCCAACAATGACTTTGGATATTCTTACTAGTCTTTTACCCTTCTCTTCCCCTTCTGGAAAACCAATCATTTTTATATTTGTGCGCTTCACGTAGCCCATCACATCCCTGAGATCCATTTCAAATTTTCCGATTTTTTTCTCCATTTGTTCTTTTGTACTTTCACTCTCCAAACCATTTTCTCCCAGCTTGTTTACTCATTCTTCGAATTCATCCAATATGCTGCTATGTGTTTCCAGGATCTTTTTCATTTGATCAATAGTTTCTTTTATTTCCAAAGCTCATCTATTTTTTTATTTACTCTTACAAATTCTTCTTTATGCTCTTCTAGGGTCTTCCTGATGTCCTTTATATACTGAGCCATGATGTTGTTTGTGATTACTTCTTTGATTAATTGCTCCAAGTTCTGTGTCTCCTCTTGTTTTTGATTTTGGTGTTTGGGTTATCCGTATCTTCTAGTTTCTTCATATGCTTTAAAATTTTCTGTTGTTTTTGGCCTCTTGGCATTTGCTTGTCTTGATAGGGTTCTTTTAGGATATGCAGGCTTATTTGAACAATTATCTATAATTTGAAAAACCTACAGCTTGGTAGAGTGCACTTTCCCTGACCTAGCAGCAGATGGAACCCCCATGGCTACCTATTACCCTCAAACCAGTTCTCCCCAACTTTTTCTATGCAGAGAGTGGCAGTCCAAACCTTGTGGAGATCCAAACAGTGCACCAATTTTCCATGTGCGGTTGGGACCGCTGGCCCTTCGGGTGGGGAGTCTGCCCCCGTGCATTTAGGCAGGGAAGATGGCTTTAAGACCGAGAACTCCCAACCCTTCCCGAGGCTGTGACTGTAATCCCCTGGGGCTGTTGCGTGAGTCCAACCCTTCAGCTCAGATTCCCCACAGTCCCTCTCTGCCATGGGCCCAGAAGTCCCTGGGATTGGTGTAAGGTTTTTCACACTTTGTGTAGGACTGCGCTTCCAAGCTCTACATGCCATGGGCCTCCGTGGAGGAATACTGCTCAACATCACAGGTGAGCAGAATCCCCACAGGGAGCTCTCGGCTGTGGCGCTGTGAAGGGGTGTCTCCCAGCCCACTGAAAAGATGGCTGTATGGGGCGTGGTAACTTCCCACTTCCGTGGTCCTCCACCTGCTGCAGCAGCCCATTCCTGGCTCCGGGATAACTAGCTGAAGATGTACGAAAGGCTATCACCCATGCCAGATACTGAGGTGGGTACCCAGGGTGTGGACGGCACTCCCACCGCACTCAACTGCTGGATCCAGAGCCGCCTTCTGGGTTTTAAACCAACCTGCCTACAAACGCTGACCCCAGGTTTCTCCCCACTGCGGCCACAGAGCACTGTTCCCCCAGCAGCACAAACACTTGATTCCCAACGCAGTCTCTCCGTTTCACCGAGTGCATAGTCACTGTGGATGTAGTGGACCTTGTCCAGTCAGTAAAACCCTGGAACTGCTAGCCTGGAGCCTGTTGTACTTGTTTTTATCCTTCTTGGGGATCTGTGACCTTCTGAGATCTGTGGTTTATTGTCTTTCAAGAATCTTGGATCATTCTCAGCCATTCTCTTCAAATATTTCTTCTGTCCCTTTCTATCTCTCTTCTTTTAGAATTCCAATTACACTGTTTGACAATGTTCCACAGACCTTGTATGTTCTATTCTTTTTTTTTTCTCCCTCCCAATCTTTTCTTTCTTTTTTTTTTTTTTTTTTTAATTTTGGATAACTTCTATTGATGTATTTCAAGTTAAATGATTTTTTCTGAGCTTGTGTACAGTGTGCTGATGAACACACAAAAATTATTCATTTTTGATATCAAGATTTGTATTTGTATAAGTCTTAGGCAAGAGTATTTCCATTTTTAAAGAGAATTTTAAAAATACTTTCCACTGTCAGCTGAAAATCTCCCTCTTCAAACATCTTGTCAACCTTTCCCACTAGATCCTTTAACATATTAATCAATGATTTAAAAATTTCTGTCTGCTATTTCAACTTTAGGGTCATCTCAGAATCTTGATTTATTGATCCCTTTGTCTCCTGGCAGTGGGTTGTTTATTCTTACTTTTGTATGTCACATAATTTTTTACTAAATGTATGAGATCATGTGTAGAACACTGAAGGCTAAGTTAAATGGTATTCTTGCCTGGAAATGGGCATACCTCTTCTGTTAGGTTGTTAGTGTAAGGAGATTAGTCAATCCAGTCAGTACTGTTCAGCTGGATTTGGACTTTGTTTGCTAAGCTTTCTATCAGTGCAACACAGGTTTCAAATTTTTCTAGGAATAAGCTACTATTACGTTGTGCTTAGTGTGATCTTGGGGTGACAGGAGGGTTTTCTTGGTGCTCCTGATCCATCCTTCGGTTTTAGCAGTCCCTGCATATTACAGCCTAATGAGGGAGGTCTTTCTCAATGTTATTGCCCCTCCCCTAGTGGTAGACTGCTTTAGCTTTTTCTGGTGCTACGGTTCTGCTTGGGGCAGGGTTCTTGGTTCTTCTGCTCCATTTCCAAACTTAGGCAGGAAGCACTAGGGCGTCGGGTATGGGACTCTCCTGGCTTTCCTGCTCCTTACCACCACAAGAGCCAAATTCTACCAAGAACCCAAGGCAGGTCTCAAGTGGGAGAGAGTTGTGTACTGCTTCATCAGATCTCTGCTTTGTACTGGTGTAGGATCCTGGGCCCAAACTGTTTTCTGCTCCTCTCCAACAGCTTAAAGCTTCTGCTTCATATGAGAAGAGGATATGGAGAAATGGGTGGTCTTTTGTGCCAGTACCCCAGCATCCAGTGACCACTTCTTAAACTCCTTCCTGCCAATGAAGAGGACGATACTACCTTACGATTCTTTCTTGTGAGCACCCAGTGGAATGCCATGGAGAACAGCTTGTGAATGTTCACTCCTCTTGTATCTCAGGCTCCCAGTTATTTTATTGATATGCTTGTCCACACTTCACCTTCAAGAATGTATTAGAATTTTAGGTCATTTCTTTTTACCAGCTTCTATGGTGGCCACTTCTTCCTCTTGTGGTTTACCAACGGTGAAATAGTTCATATGTCCCATTTCTCCTTGAGGGAGTTGTCACTTTTTGGAATTCAGTTCCTTTGGTTTTCTCATGACCTTAGCTTCCGATGAGAGTCAAAAAACTTATAATGTTGTCAGTCAAACAGATTTTTCTGTTCTTAGGATGGAAGCAGTATTTTCTTTTTTTTTTATATCCTACATAGAAGTAGAACTTTCAATGTGAATATATTTTGATAATATTTTCTAATACCATCTATGGAGCCCACTGCTAAATTCTCAGACACTGACAAGAAAACTACATTTATTTTTGCCTGGTGTAGCTTTTCCTCTCAAGTACACCAATCAGGTTATAACAGGAATAGTTCACCCTACCTTGTTTACTTAGCAGTAGCATCTTTTAAGCATCCTGGCTGGAAAATTTTAATAAACACGTTGGCAAGGTTGGACTCACAACCAATTGGCTGTCTCTTCAACAGTTAGAAAAAAAGTCTAATAAAATGAGTGGGGAGAAAGATAACTGAAAGGCAGTCAATTCAAAGCTATGGAAGGCAAATAACTTAAAACCAACAAAATTTCAGACATCATTATTAATTAGTAATGTGAAAAGAGAATTTACCCAATATTTCTGGCATGGCCAAAGTACCACAACAGAAACATTAACAAGAACTGAGGAGTCAATTGGTGGTAAGGAGAAGAAAGCAGGAAATGCGTGTGATGTTGGGTCTGAGGGTCACTGGAGAGGGTAGAGTGGTAGGTATAGGACTAGAGAAACACTGGGCAGGAAAGGAAGTGGGGGAAGATGGAGATATGGACTGACAGAAGAAAGGAAGGAGAGAGGCAGGGAAAAATTTCTGAGCTTCTGAACATCTTTCTACAATAACAGATGGTATTATAAAAGTTAAATTAGTTCAGGATTTCAGATTCCTATATGAATTTATCAAAAAATCTTACTAAAACCCGTAAACTTTTATAAGAAAAATAGGTATTTTGCTAAAATTAAAAATATTTCACCTTTCCATATAACATTGTGCAATACCTCATTTAAAGACTAATCCATCAATTCAATCATTTAGTACTTACAATTACATTACATGTGATATATAAAAATAAACAGTGTGGCTCCAGATCAGATCTTGCCATCAAATGAGTAATTAATACATTTTTGGTATTTAAAGCTCTCTGAGCTTTCAAATAAAAAATAAGGGGCTGTAGACCAGTATTAACTACACTTTTTATTAACATATTCTCTAAATGTTCGCCAAAAAAACCCACAGAAAATATTATAGTCATATAAAATACAAATAAAATATTTACATAAATAAAGTTAAAACAATTTTGCCAACACAGTACTTTTGAGACACTAGTTTACATGCTATAAAATGCATTTTGTTAAAACCATAACACTGTGTGCAACCAAGATGGCAGATTGAAGCCTCAGGGCTCTGTCTCCCCACAGGAGCTTTGAACAACCAGACTACAGTAACAGGGAAGCAGTGAATCAAGAAAAAGGCAACTAGAAGCTGTAGGATCTCATAGTTCCCTGGTTGGTCCCTTCCCCACACCCTTCACCAGCTCTGCAGAACTGACCTGTGCTCTAGGTTTGGATTGCTGGCCCTGATTCAGGAGGGAGCAGAGTAACCTTCATGAACACACTGCGAGCATGTATGTCAGGCCCAGTCTGTCTGGTGGTGGCCTGAGAGTCTGAACCAGGACACTCATTGCAGGCTCACCTTCTCAGAATTTACCCAGCATGCAGAAGGTGGTTCACAGAGCTCTCCTACAGGCACAGTGGGAGATCAAATTGTGGCTGCATGAGGCATGCGAATGCTGGCAGGACATACAGTGCAGTACCCAGGACTGTGTGGAAACTGTTTCTTATGAAAGAGGGGAAGAGGGGATATTGATATCCATGTAAACAGCAAATTCCTAGGGCCCACACATGCATGCCCAAGGCAAGATGCATATGCAGAAAGGATCCAGGAATGCTGTCTTCATTGGCCTTGAGCTATTCTCTAAACTCGCTGTATGGATAAGCTCTAAAGATGAGTGCTTCTACAGGTCAATCTGTAAAAGACTGGGAAAGGTGTTTTCCTTCTTTTTTTGTTAGCTCCTGGCATTCAAGGAAAGCTCTGTCATAGCACTAGCTGGATATAAACTTAAGGAACAGACACCATAGATTCTAAATTCCAGTGATACCACATTAAAATTATCAAAATACTCAGGTTTCAACAAAGAAACAGGAAGCAATGGACCAGGAAAAGAAGAAGATTAAAGTATAAAATAAAGTTAAAAAAAAAATAAAGTACAAAAGCCATTAATGAGGAGGATCAGACCAAGACATAGCAGACAAAGACATTTTTAAAAATGGCCCTGTGCCAGTCTGAATGTATTACGTCCCCCCAAACACCATTATCTTTGATGTAATCTTGTGTGGGCAGACTTATCAATGTTAATTAGATTGTAATTCTTTGAGTGTTTCCATGGAGATGTGCCCCACCCAATTGTGGGTGATGACTCTGATTGGATAATTTCCATGCAGGTGTTGGTCCATCCATTAGGCGGGTCTGAATTAAATTACTGGAGCATTATATAAGATCATACAGAAGGAGTGAGCTTGCTACAGCCAAGAGCGACACTTTGAAGAATGCACTGGAACTGAGAAAGGAGCTTCAGCTTACAGAGACATTTTGGAGATGGCCATTGAAAGCAGACTCTTGCTGCAGAGAAGCTAAGAGAGGACAAACACCCCAAGTGCAATTAAGAGTGACATTTTTGAGGAACTACAGCCTAGAGAGGAATGTCCTGGGAGAAAGTCATTTTGAAACACAACCTAGGACCAGGCAGATGCCAGCCACATCTTCCCAGCTAACAGAGGTTTACCAGACACCACTGGCCTTTCTCCAGTGAAGGTACCTGATTGTTGAAGGACACTTTATGGCCTTAAGACTGTAACTGTGTAACCAAATAAACCCCCTTTTATTAAAGCCAGTCCATCTCTGGTGTTTTGCATTCCAGCAGCATTAGCAAACTAGAACAGGCCCTAAATGTGCTCAAAGAGCTTAAAGGAAAACATGGACAAAGAAATAAAAGAAATGAGGAAAATGACAGATGAACACAAAAAGAATATCAATAGAGAAATGGAAATTACGGAAAAGAAGCAAACAGAACCGAATAACACAGTAACAGAAGTTAAAAATCCCCTAGAAGGGTTCAACAGTAAATTGGAGCTACCAGAAAAAAGAAATCAGTGAACTTGAAGATAAGACAATCAATGTCATCCAGACGGTGGAATAGAAAGAATGAAGACAAGTAAACAGAACCTGAGGAACCTGTGGGATACCATCAAACATACCAATATATGCACTGTGGGATACCCAGAAGAAGAAAGAGAGAAAAGGGTAGAGAGAATATTCAAAGATATAATGGCTGAAAACTTCCAAAATTTAACAAAAGACATGAATATATACATTCAAGATGCTCAATGAACCCCAGATAGGAGAAACTCAAACAGACCCACATCATGACATATAACCAAACTGATGAATGACAAAGATAAAGAGAAAATTCTGAAAGATGCAAGAGAGAAGCAATATGTCATCTACAAGGGAGCCTCAAAAGGATTAAATGCTTATTTCTCATTGGAAACCATGGAACTAAGAAGGCAGTGGGATGACATATCTAAAGTGCTGAAAGCAAAAAAGAGCCAACTAAGAATTTCATATTTGACAAAAGTGTCTTTCAAATTTGAGGGAGAGACTGAGATATTCCCAGATAAACAACAGTTTGTCTCCATTAGACCAGCCCTACAAGAGAGGCTAAGAGAGTTCTGCAGATTGAAAGGAAAGGACAATAGATTAAAGCTGCATGAAGAATAAAAATCTCCAGTAAGGGTAACATGGATAAATACAAATGCCAGTACTATAGTATTTTTGATTTGTAACACCACTCTTTACTTCCTACAGAATCTAAAAGGCAAATGCATAAAATGTAACGACAATTAAGTGGTTTGGGACTCATGACAAGAACTACATAAAGGTTGAGGGAATGAGAGGTATAGTAACACTGCATATACCATCAAAGTTAAGTTGGTATCAGCACAAACTGCTTTCAATTTATGATGTTAAATTAAAGCCCCATGGTAACAACAAAGAAAATATCAGAGACTATGAAAGCTCATAGAGACAGAAAGAGTCCAGTTGCCAGGAGCAGGGATGTGGGGATAGGAAGGAGGAGTTAATGCATAATGGGTGTTGGGTTTCTGATTAGGGAGCTAGGAAAGTTTAGTAATGGATGGTGGTGAGGATACCACAACACTGAATGTGATTAACCTCACTGAATGGTATGCTTGGAAGTGGCTGAAATGGGAAAGTTTATGTTATATATATATACATACATTCTCACAATTTAAAAAAAAAAAAAAAAAAGAGCAACTAAAGAGACAATGACAATTAAATGCAACACACAATCCTGGGTGGGATCTAACAAGGGAGGAGAAAAGGCCCAAAAGTCTATTAAGGTAAATAGGAAAAAACTGGACTATAGACTGTAAGTTTTATATTAATGTTAAATTTATCAAACTTGATAACTGCACTTAATGTAGTTACATAAGTGAATGTCCTAATTTGGAAATGTATATGGTATTATTAAGTGTTGAAGGAGCATGATGTATGCAACCTACACTCAAGTATTCAGAAAATGGATTGATAGATAGGCAGACAGAAAGACAGATGAACAGAGATGAATAAACAGATGAATATATGGACAGATGGACAGATATAGAATCATATGGCAAATATGGCAAAATGTTAAAATTGGTGGATCTGGGTATCTGGGGGGATAGGAGTATGTTGGAGTTCTCTGTATGGGATTTGTATTATTTTGTAACTGTTTTGTAAGTTTGAAATTATTTCAAAATAAAAAGTTAAAAAAATACTATGACATGGCAGATTTACTTAATCAATCTATATTTTTTAAAAAAGGACTCCATTTAACCCATAAGAATTACTTTCTTTTTCAATTCAAATAAAAGTGTTACCATGCATCCCGGAAGCCACCTCACTTTTGAATTTTGATTCTATGACAGATAAATGGATAAACAGATAAGATATAAAGTTTATTGCCTGACTGAAATAAGGAGATTCACTTTCACTATTTTGTGCTATTGGGCTTTGTTACCACGATGTTTACTCTCAGGAACACTGCACTTTTTAATAACCTTCAGAAGAAGGAAGCAGTCCTTTTAAGAAAAACTGCATCTACCTCCACTGTTTTGTTCAACGAATATCTAAAGTAAAACCAACAAAACATGGTATAAAATACACTTTTTGTAATGCCATGCTTCACTCTTAACAGAAATACCTACAAAACAAAGACTGACAGGAAGGTGTCAACATTAAGAATCATCCCTTTTGCTGGATAGACCTAAGGTTTTTACACACTGGAACAATGTACCATATTAAGATTTAGGATAAATTGTGGGAAGATGGCAAAGTGGGAAACTCCAGGAATCATCCCATTACCAGAACAACTATCAAACAGGCAGGAATTGCCTGAATGAACTATTTCAAAACTCCGGAGTCTAGTAGAACACTGTACAGCATCCAAGGAAGAGCAGGAAGAAGAGGCTGTTAAATTGGTAAATACCAGTAAATTGTTCTCTATGCAAGGTGTTACCCACTCTCATGGCAGGTAGCAAAGGGGATCAGCCCTCTGGCATAGCTTGCTGGTGCCAGAAAGGGACTTAAAAATCCACTTCACCAGATTCTGTGGTGGGTAGAGGGTGGGATGGCACAGACCCACTGCTGATCAGTGCATTTGATTATCTACTTCAGATAGCTAGGAGCAAGGCTCTGAGGGCAGCCATTGTTTTACTTGTCCCTGGAAAAGGCAGTGGAGGAAACAAACACTGTATGCTTCCTCAGAGCTACAAAGGAGAGCTGAAGGGCTGCATTTGCTGGGCAAGGGCCAAGTCAAGAGAGGGAAGCTTTGGGAAGCTCCCAGCTTCAAGAGAAAAGCAATACATTATGTACAAGGGAATCCAAACTACATTAAGTGCAGATTTGTCATTAAAAACCATGGAAGCAAAAAGGTAGTGGGTTGAAATACTGAAAGGGCTGAAAGAAAATAACTGCTTTTCTTTCTTGCTTTCTTTTGGATCAAATAAATAGTCTACGTTTCCCCCAGTAGTAATCTGGATTCTGGACATGTTGGTTCTATCATTTAGTGGTTTCCCTAGAAATCAACCTCATGCATTTCATACTTCCAAAGTGTTTGTGATGATGAGCATGTTTATTATATTGGTTACTCGCTAAATAATAGATGCTCTACTATAAAATGTATCAGTATTTAATATAAATATAAAACTTCTTGCAAAATATCTGATTAGAGTTTTATTTACAGGCTAAAAGGCAAGACAAAATAAGAAGAAGATTTACTAGGTGCTTCATAGTAGTTTTTAGATTATAGCACTCTTAAAATAGATTTTATGTATAGCAAAGTAAATAGAACAGTTTGATTCCTGAATAATGGCTTTATGCATTGTTTCCATTTGAGTTCACTCAAAATACTTGGAAACCTGAAAATAAAATGTTCTTGATATTCATTTTTTTCCTATTACTTATGTAAAGTGGATAACTGAAAGACATGTTCATTAATGCTATGACATTAATCAAGATTTATTAAAGAGATATTCAGACACTTAATTTATTTAAAGGGTTAAAGGCAACTACTGTATAAAATAACACGTATCAGATTTATGAACCTAGCAAAACTAGTATCCCATTACTTAAATAAGATGGGAAAACGTAACAAAAGACATTCTGAACACTTAACATTTCTATCCTACTCAGTCTTCTCCATGTTAACTCTACAGAATGAGTTAAATTATGTTTCATAGCTCCTTGAACTAAAGAGCAGGTGCTTAAATTGAAAGGAATTAATTACTTTCTGATGACTGCGAAGTTGGGGCAGGGGGATGGGAGCAGAAGGTAGTCCGGAAATTGATTTCAGAGAGATGTGGATATTCTAAAATTATATGTAAGTTTTATATAATGTACATGTTCAACCTTTAGAATCCCACCTTCAGCCCACAATTAAATAAAGAAAAAAAAACTGCTCTAAATAAAGAAAAATGCTCACTAGTCTCCCTCTCAAGAAATGATATCTATTTATTATGCAAAGATATCTGTCAAACTGTTAATAATAGTAACTCTGGGGAGGTACTCTGGTAAAGCTTGATCAAGGGGGAAATCAAACTTTCTCTGTAACATGGATTTTTAAAATGAAGATATATTCTTGTACAGTTTGTATAATTAAATAATTTTTAAATGATTACATAAATTTTTAAAAACAGAATGAGTACTGCACACAAGAGAGGTTCAGACAGCTTTATTGACAATTAAGTCTTTATGGAAAAAGTAGCTTTATGAAAATTCTCTTGAGTGAAAATTTCTAACATGAAGTACACAACATAAATAGGGAATATTGGACCAGAGCATGGCGGGCCTAAAATAGGAAAAAAAAGGAATCTGTATTTATTCATTGGGCAATGAGAAGTAACCGAAAGTTTTAGAGTAAGACAAGTAATATTGGTGTTTAAAACTAATTAAACCAACAAAACAGGAAAAAAAAAAGGTTATTTTTTCCTTTTGAGGACTAAGAGTTATCATACGCCAAATAACAAGAAATAGAAGGTATTAAAATTTGGAAAACAATTATTTTTGTGTGTGAGCAAAGGTTTAGTTTGCTAAGAGTAACAAAACTAAAATGGAACTGAAAACGTTTACTGGTAATGCAGTTAAATAGAAAATTTCAAAATTCCTGTTTGTTTGTTCTAGGAACAATATTCCTTCCCAGTGAATATATTACCAGCATGGATATCATCCCTGAATTACAATAACACTAAATTTACCTTCGATTTATATTGCTAATTTCTGGGAAAAAACTACTTTTACTTTAAACAGAAAACCTTAAGATTATCCATATTATCTATCGGTTATAGTAATTACAATTTACAGAATTATGAGATACTTCAATTTAGGATTGTAAGCAAATCTAATATTGTATTGAAACCATAGATTGCTAGGAGTTGTTTATTTTTGTATTACTAGGTTCTCCCAAGCTGGCTTTAGAGAAAATTTTCTACCTTTTTTCCTTCAGTAAGAAAATGTCATGTAGTAGTCAAATGATAGACAAATAATAAATATATTGGCCTTATGCTACAAAATATTCTCTTCTGGTAAAAACATGATCCAAATAATCTCAGTGCTTAAGCATACATTTTAAATATTATAAAATGAAAATAAATTTAAAGATTTCTCAATAAAAAAGACAAGAGGTAGTTTAAAAAATTCTAGTTTATTATTTTCAAGGGGACTATAATTAAGGATCTGAATTCTTAAAAGAAATACATATGGATTTTTAGCCCACCTCAAGAAAGTTTTCATGCTATGAGCTCCAATAATAAAATCAGACATTTTTTATGCAATGGTAAAAGGTAAAAGAACAAAATAAGGCAGTAAAAGCACAAAGGGAGAAATGAATTCACTATACCAAAAAAAAAAAAAAAAAAAAAAAAAAAAAAAAAATGGTAGGTAGGCTGGAAAGCTTAGAATTAACATGATACATCACCTTCCAAGTAGATACCACAATGCCCTTGCAACAGGGAGTTAAATGGCAATTGCTGGGTAGCTCACATACTAATTATCTACCTCATAACTCTAAGAGAATGTTTAAAAGAGTATAGCATAATCCTAGTATCAAATTATCATCACTAATGATAAACCATATTCTAAAGAGAAACATTTAGATATAGAATATTTACATTCTAAATAATGCTCTAATGCCACATGGCCTGGATCCAACATTAGTCATTGTTTGTTTTTAAAATGCAATTGTATTGAGATATATTCACTCACCATACAATCCAATTCAAAGTATACAATCAGTGGCTCACAGATTCATCACATAGCTGTTGTGCATTCATCACAACAATCAATTTTAAAACATTTTCATTATTCCAAAAAAAAAAAAAAAGAGAGAGAAAATCCAAAACAGCTCATATGTTTTACCCCTCCATCACTGATGTAGCATTGGTGTGGTACACTTGTTACAGTTGATGAAAAAATATTATTACTGTTAACTATAGTCCACAGTTTGCAATAGTTACACTTTTTCCCTATATACCATTTATGCTGGTTTGGATATATTACGTCTCCTCAAAAGCCATATTCTTTAACGCAATCTTGTGAGGGCAGACATTAATCTTTTGATTGAGTGTTTCCATGGAGATATGACTCAATCAGCTGTGGGCAAGACCTTTGATTAAATTATTTCCAAGGAGATATGGACCCTGCTCATTCAGGATGGGTCTTATTTAAATCACTGGAGTCCTATAAAAGAGCTCACAAATAGAAGGAGCTCAGAGCAGCTGAGAGAGACTTTCGGAGAGAAGCTTGGGAGCTGACACTTTGAGATGCTTGGAGACTTTTGGAGATGCTAGCCCAGAGTTTGCTCCAGAGAAGCTAAGAGATACAAGCCCAGAAACATTTTGGAGAATACCATTTTGAAACACAACCTGGGAGCAAAGCAACAGCAGACACCAGCCACACGCCTCCCAAGCTGACAGATGTTCCAGACGCCATCGGCCATTCTTCAGTGAAAAGTATCCTCGTTTATGCCTTAGTTTGGACACTTTTATGGCCTTAGGACTGTAAATTTGTAACCAAATAAACCCCCTTTATAAAAGCCAATCCATTTCTGGTATTTTGCATAATGGCAGCATTAGGAAACCAACTCTATTATTAATGCCTTGTAATAATTTCATACATTTGTTCCAGCACATGGAAGAATTTTTTTTTGTATTTGTACTAGTAATCACAGTCACTGTCGACCACAAAATTTACTGTATTATACAGTTCCATGTCTCAACTTCTGGCTTTCCTTCTGGTGACATGAATCTACATATTATAATGAGTTCATATTAGTGAGATCATAAAATATTTACCCTTTAGTGTTTGAGTTATTTCACCCAACATAATGTCCTCAAGGTTCATCCATGTTCCTGCATGCTTCAAGACTTCATTCCTTCTAACTGCTGAATAATAATCCAGTTTACATATATACCACATTTTGTTTATCCATTCATCGGCTGATAGGCATTTGGGTTGTTTCCATCTTTTGGCAATTGTGAATAATGTTCCTATGAACATCAGTGTACAAATGTCTGTTCACGTCCCTGCTTTCAGTTCTTCTGGGTATATACCAAGGAGCAGGATTGCCAGATCATTGGGTAACTCTATACTTAGCTTTCTGAGGAACTGCTGAACTGCCTTCCACAGCAGTGTACCATTTTACCTTAGTGTGCCAATTTGGATATATTATGTGCCCCAGAAAAGCCATATTCTTTAATGCAATCTTGTGGGGGCAGACAGATTAGTCTGTTGATTAGACTGGAACCTCTGACTGAATTATTTCCATGGAGATGTGAGCCCCACCTATTCAGGGTGGGTCTTAATTAAATCACTGGAGTCCTATCAGAGAGCTCACAGAAAGAAGGAGCTTGGAGCAGCTGAGAGAGACTGTTGGAGAGACGTTTGGGAGCTAACACTTGGAAATTCTTGGAGATGCAGACAGAAGGATGTTTGGTGATGCTAAGCTAAGAGATGAAGCCCCGAATTTTTCCTGTAGAAGCTAAGAGGGGATCCTCAGATGCTCAGAGAGAAACATCCTAGGAGAAAGAAGCAAGGATGCAGAAGAGCTAAGAGAGAGGAGCTAAAATAGATGCCCAGAGACATTTTGGAGAAAGCCATTTTGAAACACAACCCAGGAGCAAAGGACCAGGAGATGCCAGCTACATGCCTTCCCAGCTAACAGAGGTGTTCAGGATGCCAACAACTGTTCTTCAGTGAAGGCATCCTCATGCTGATGCTTTAGTTTGGACACTTTTATGGCCTTGGAACTATAAATTTATAACCTAATAAACTGCCTTTATAAAAGCCAATCTGGGGGGAAGAGGGAAAGCGGCGAGTAAGATGGAAGATGAGGAGGTTGCTGAGAGCTGGGACGAGGTGGCAGACAGCGGGGAAATAGATAGACGGTTGGAAAAAAGACTGAAGATCACACAAAAGGAGAGGAAATCCAAATCTCCTCCCAAAGTGCCCATTGTGATTCAGGAAGACAGCCTTCCCACGGGGCCCCCTCCACAGATCCGCATCCTCAAGAGGCCCACCAGCAACGGCGTGGTCAGCAGCCCCAGCTCCACCAGCAGGCCAGCCCTTCCAGTCAAGTCCCTGGCACAGCGGGAGGCAGAGTACGCCGAGGCCCGGAAGCGGATCCTGGGCAGTGCCAGCCCTGAGGAGGAGCAGGAGAAACCCATCCTCGACAGGCCAACCAGGATCTCCCAACCCGAAGACAGCAGGCAGCCCAATAATGTGATCAGACAGCCCCTGGCTCCTGATGGGTCACAAGGCTTCAAACAGCACAGATAAATGTGGACAAGAAAGGATGCTGCTGCTGCCACCGTCACTGCCTTCTGGGTCGTCCGCCACGGGTCGCACTGCCGTGGCAGACAGCTGGACTTGAGCAGAGGAACGACCTAACTTACCTGCACTGTGATCCCCCTTGCTCTGACCACTGTTACCTTGAACCCCATGCACTGTGACCTCCTCCCTCCCCCCCTTCCCACTGTGACTGGCATATCAACAAGGGCTGTCCCAAGTCAATGGAAAGGGAAAGGGTAGGGGTTCGGGGATTGTTGGGGGGACCCAACAAGGACTCAGAGTAGAGTCAGACCGTGCCACTTGGGGTAAAGCTAGTGCCAGCAATAACAGTTTATCATGCTCATTATTTTGGAGTTTTCAAAACACAGATGAGAACCCTGCCCCCAAGTGCATGTCTTTATCACTTAAAAAGCAAGTTCCATCTGAAAATATCCTTTTTTTTCCTATTTTTGTTTGTTTATACAAATATCTGATTTGCAAGAAAAATTGCATGGGAGGGGATTTAGCAATTTAATGAATTTTTAATTGAGAAAGGGTAGTTTGGTAGTCTACTTTTTAAAAAAAGTGTTTCTAGGAAATGTACTAGAAACATTAAACGATAGGATTTGGGTGAGCTTAGCTTCTGTATTCCTACTGCTGCCCAGAAAAGGGGCAGGTCTCTGTAGCCCCCAGAACAGGTGAGCACCCCGTGCCTATACCTCCCTCCCCCCAGCTAAGTCCCAGGGCATCTTGGCCCAGCCTGGAGACTGGGCTAGCTCTACAGGTTCTGAGAGCCTGGGGAGGGTGCCAGCCCCACCTCTGGTATTTTGGGAGGCAGGAAAAGTGAACAGACTTTTTCTTCCCAGGCCCCTCAGGGTGGTTCCCTACCAGCCAGGCTTGCTACTTCTAGAAGAGAACATAGTGTCAGGGAGTAAAACTCTGCACACCTGAGCTTAGAAGAAAGGCTTGTAAGACTTGTTCAGTATTTTGCTGTTAGCACAAGGAAAACCAGGAGAGAGTCTGACTCCAGAACTCTCTGAGCCTTCTGCCTAGTGTGGTAAGAAGGTGGGTGGATCTTCCTGGTCCAGCAGGGCTTGAACTCTTAAGGATCTGTAGCGTTCCATCTCTGTTGATGGCACCAGCTTGATAACTGTACCTGGTACATTTTCTTTTTGAAATCAGAATCTTGGGAGCAAACCATTCTGAATAAATAAAGTTGGGGAAAGAAAAGCTTTGCATTGCAAAGACTGGTGATGACAGACTGTTACCCTTCAACCATTCCTCCAGAGTGAGGGCCTGGAATTAAGGCAGTTTTCCTCCCCTGGAGCCCAAAGATTTGCTTTGGCTTCTACAGGTAGAAGAAGCTAAAAGGGCAGCTGCCCCAGAGCAGCTGTCTGTGCATGTTCTCTGGCTCCTCTCAGGCTGGCTGGTCTCTCCTATTGCACTGTGCTTTATCCCTCAGGCAGCCAGCCTCCCCACTCCAGACCATCAGGTGACTTTCGGAGTGGTTGGTATGATGTTTTGCGACTAGGGCAGCTTGTGGTGGCCGAGGTAACAAGCTAGGTTTGGCAGGCTCACTCTCAGCCTTGCCCTGTGGGAATGCTCGGCCAGGCCTGACAAGCCATGTCCCACCACATCCTCCCCTTAGGAGAAAGGGCTGGCTGCCAGTTGAGTCAGCGACTGGTCCATAGCATAGACTTATAGCTGTGGAAAGCCAGGAAATTGTCTGTGAGTAGATCTGGAACAAAGCTCCAGTCTGTAGGAACCCACAGGTTGTTGAGTCGTGTCCACAAGCTATTCCGAGGGAGAATTAACTCCAGGAGTGGGCAAGGGAGAAAGTTGGCTGCTATCTTTATAGTTCCACTGCCCTGACCAAGTTTCCACCTTCTAAAATGTATCGTGTCCATCCCTCATGTAATGGTGGTTTCTGGTCCAGGCAAAGCTGTCCCTTCAGTTGGAGAAGGTGCAGAGATCGGGCAGGTGCGAAGGCCAAAAGTGCTGTTGGCCATTAGGACCCTGTTCTTTGCACCGTCTCTAATGGGAGCTAAAGGAAGCTTGCTGGTGGGTGTCTGCAGATTGAGGACATGGCAGGGACTGGTGCTCTGACCTCCCTCTGGCCAAAGATGCGGCTCTGCCCACTGTGTGCCTGTCACCACCCATCAGCAGTCATACTCTTGGCTTCCCAGATGGAGAGGTGGCAGGCAAAAAAAAGAAAACAGGAAACGTGTATTGGGGGGAGGTGGGAGGGGAGATGAGTGAAGGGTTTGGATTTTTTCTAACTTTCCTTAAGTGCTTTTTTTTTTCTTTTCTTTTATTTTTTTTTAAGTAAGCTGCAGGCTTTAGCTTGGAAAACCCCAGGGGGATGGGGGGCAGAAATATGAGGCTGCTGCCCCTTTACCTGCCTTTGTAGTACTGTCCCCTTCCCCCAGCTCCCCCCTGCCCCCTAGAACCAGGCCTCAGACCTTCCAGCTAACCGCTTCCCATGAGCCACTACTCTGTCAGCCTAAAACCAAAGGACCTAGGGGTCCGGGCCTGGTGACCAGTCCTTAGCCCACTCAATCAGGGTGCTCCCCACCTGCAGGCAGGAGGCCACACCCTATCTGCTACCATCAGCCTTTCCAGAGACCACCTGCCCCACCCCACCCTGCCCAGCCCAGCCATACCCTGCCCGTCTGGGGATGCTCTGTGCAGGGATGGGCCGGCAGGGCCACATCCAGCCTCCTTGGTAAGCAGAGACTCAAGAGACTCAGGGGTCCTGTTTTCTGGTCGTGTGATCCTAGGGGTGCACACAGGGCCCCTTGGGTGTCTGAACAGACGGGCATGGGAGGGAGGGTTGCAACCCTGCAGTCCTGCTCTGCTGGTGTAGCAGGCAGCTGCTCACTCCCACCCCACCCCGCACCGCAGGCTCCTGAGTCGGCAGATTAAGCTTTTTATAAACTGTATTTTAAACACATGTTTTAAACTTGTCAAAAAAAAAAAAAAAAAAAAAAACCAATCCATTTCTTGTATTTTGCATAATGGCAGCTCTAGAAAATAGGAACAATTACCAACAGCAGTGAATAAGAGTTCAGTTTTGAGGAGGTCCCATGTATCTATTTTTTATCTAGTTGCTTGAGTTCTGGGTGTAAGGTCAAGGAAACGACCACGTATCACTAGATCTGACTAGATCAGTCGACCATAGATCTGAGGATCTATTTCTAAATTCTCAATTCAATTCCACTGATCAATATGTTTATCTTTATGTCAGTACCAGGTTGTTTTGACCACTGTTGCTTTATAATATGTTTTAGAGTCACGAAGTGTGAGTCTTCCCACCTCATTCTTCTTTTTCAAGATATTTTTGGCTATTTGAAGCCCCTTTCCCTTCCAAATAAATTTGAGAATTAGCTTTTCCATTTCTGCAAAGTAGGCTTCTCATTCATGAACACAGAATGTCTTTCCATTTATTTAGGTCTTCTTTGATTTCTTTTAGTTTTTAGATTTGCAGTTTTCTGTGTATATGTCCTTTACATCATTGGTAAAGCTTATTCCCAGATATATGCTTCTTTTAGTTTCTATAGTGACTGGAATTTTTTTTCTTGATTACCTATTCTACCAGTTCATTACTACATCCCACCACTATGCTAAACTTGTTTATTAGCCCTAATAGTTTTGGGGGGACTTTCTAAATATAGGATCATGTCATCTGCAAACAATGTTTTACTTCTTCCTATCTGATTTGGATATCTTTTATTTCTTTTTCTTGCCTAATTGCTCTAGCTAGAACTTCTAGCACAATAGCGAATAACAGTGGTAACAGCAGGCATCCTTGTCTTGTTCCTGATCGTAGAGAGAAAGCTTTAGTCTCTTACCATTGGGTACGATGTTAGCTTTGGGTTTTTCAGATGACCTTTATCATGTTGAGGAAGTTTCCTTCGATTCCTACCTTCTGAAGTGCTTTTATCAAGAAAGGTTACTGGATTTTCCCAAATGCCTTTTCTGCATCATCCGAGATAATCATGAGATTTTCCCCTTTCGATTTGTTAATGTGGTATATGTGTTAGTCAGAGTTCTCTAGGGAAACAGAACCAACAGGAGATATCTGTAAATAGTATGAGATTTTATAAGTGTTTCATGCAATTCTGGGAATGCATACATCCAAATTCTGTAGGGCATGCTGCAAGCTGGCACTCCGATGGAGATCTTCAACGAATTCTCCAGGAGAGGCCTGCTGGCTGAAGCAGAGACGAAAGTTTTCTCTTCTGACTGTGGAAGTCACCAAGTTATCACCTTCCCCTCAAAAGTCTTCAACTGATTAGATTACATGCCTCTCGCCGCAGAAGAAAACTCCCCTCATCCTACAGCAGATGTAATCAGCCACAGATGCAATGAACATTTTGATGATTTATGTCCAGGAAATGTCCTCACAGCAACAGATAGGTCAGTGCTTGCTTGACAAGACAATTGGGCACCATTACCTGGCCAAGTTGACACATGAACCTAACCATCAGAGTGCCTTACATTATTTGATTTTCTTGAGTTGAACCACACTTGCATACTCTTCTAGTTTGCTAATGCTGCAGAATGCAAAACACCAGAGATGGACTGGCTTTTATAAAAAGGGGGTTTATTTGGCTACACAGTTACAGTCTTAAGGCCATAAAGTGTCCAAGGTAACACATCAGTAATTGAGTACCTTCACCGGAGGGTGGCCAATGGCATCCGGAAAACCTCTGTTATCTGGGAAGGTACGTGGCTGGCGTCTGCTCCAAAGTTCTGGTTTCAAAATGGCTTTCTCCCAGGATGTTCCTCTCTAGCAAGCTTGCTCCTCTTCAAAACGTCACTCACAGCTGCACTGAGTTCCTTCTCTTTGAGTCAACTCATTTATACGGCTCCACTGATCATGGCCCACCCTGAATGGGTGGGGCCATGCCTCCACGGAAATATCTCATCAGAGTCATCACCCACAGCTGGGTGGGGCACATTCCAAGCAAATCTAATCAGCACCAAAACGTCTGTCCCACAAGACTACCTCAAAGATAATGGCATTTGGGGACACAATACATTCAAACTGGCACACATACCTAGTATAAAACCCAACTGCTCATGGTGTATAATTCTTTTAATGTGCTATTGGATTGATATGCAAGTATTCTGTTGAGCATTTAAAAGTCTATATTCATTAGAGAGATTGGTCTGAAGTTTTCCTGTCTTGTAGTATCCTTATCAGGCTTTGGTATTAGGGTGTTGTTGGTTTCACAGAATTAGTTAGGTAGTGCTCCCTCTAATTTTTGGGAAGAATTAGAGCAGAATTGGTATTAATTCTTCTTGGCATGTTTGGTAAAATTTACCTGTGAAGCCATATGATCCTGGGCTTTTCTTTGATGGAAGTTTTTGATGACTGTTTCAATCTCTTAACTTGTGATTGGTTTGTTGAGGTCTTCCATTCAAGACAATGCAGACTGTGTGTTTCTGGGAAATTGTCCATTTCTTTGAATTATCTAGTTTGTTGGCATAGAGTTGTTCACAGTATCCTCTTATAATCTTTTTTATTTTTTCGGGGTCTGTGGTAATGATAACCCTCTCATTTCTGATTTATTTGCATCTTCTCTGTCAGTCTGGCTAAGAGTTTGTCAATTTTATTGATCTTCTCAAAGAACCAACTTTCTGTTTCTTGATTCCTTCTATTATTTTATTTTTGTTCCCAACTTCTTTTATTTCTGCTCGAATAGCTATTACTTTGTTCCTTCTGTTTTTTAAGGATTTGTTTGCTGTTCTTTCTCTAGTTTCTCCAGGTGTTCAGTTAGGTCTTTCATTTTAGCTCTTTCTTCCTTTTTAGTGTAGGCATTTAGGGCTATAAATTTCCTTCTCAGCAGTGCCTTTGCTGCATCCCATAAGTTTTTATATGTTGTGTTCTCACTTTCATTCATCATAAGATATTTACTGATTTCTCTTGCAATTTCTTCTTTGACCCACTTAATGTTTAAGAGCGTGTTCTTTAACCTCCATATATTCATAAATTTTCCAGTTCTCCAGCTGTTATTGATTTCCAGCTTTATTCCATTGTGATTAGAGAAAGTGCTTTGTATAATTTCAATCTTTTTAAAATTAGTAAGACTCGTTCTGTGCCCCAGCATGTGGTCTATATGGGAGAATGTTCATGAGCACTTGAAAAGAATGTATATCTTCCTCTTATGGGGTACAATGAGAACACTGTATATATGTCTGTTAAGTCTAGTTCATAGTTTATTTGCCTTATTATTTAGGTTCTCTGTTTCCTTATTGATCCTCTGTTTAGAAGAGAGTGGTGTGTTGAAGTCTCCCACTATTAGTGTAGAGACATCTTTTAACCCTTCAGTTCTGCCAGTGTTTGCCACATGTACCTTGGGCCACCATGATTAGATGTATAAATATTTATGATTGCTATTTCTTCTTGGTGAATTGCCCCTTTTATTAAAATACAGCGTCTTTCTTTGTCTTTTATAACACTTTGGTGTTTAAAGTCTATTTTGTCTGGTATTAGTACAGCTACCACACCTTTTGTTGTTGTTGTTGTTGTTTACTACTTATGTGGAATATCTTTTTTCATTTTCTCAGTTTTGACCTATTTGTAACTTTGGGTCTGAAATGAGTCTCTTCTAAACAGCATATAGATTGATTATATATATATATATATATTATCCATTCAGCCAATCTGTGTCTTCTGATTGGGGAATTTAATCCATTGAGATTCAAAGCAGTCCTTACTTCAAATATTTTATACTTTGGTCTTTATTTGTCAGATCTATTTTTTTTCCCCTCTTTTTATCCTAAGTTTCCCTTACTGATAATCTTCATTTCTATACTCTCCTCTAAGCCTCTCTCTCCTTTTTTTTTTTTTTTCCCCCAATCAGAAGAACTCCCTTTAGTATTTCTTGCAGGACATGTCTCTTGCTAATGATGAACTCTCTGAGCTTGAATTTATCTGAGGGTATTTTAAACTCTCCCTCACTTTAGAAGGACAGCTTTGCTGGATAGGGAATTCTTGGCCAGAAATTTTTTTCTTTCAGTATCTTAAACATACTGTCCCACTGCCTTCTCACTCTATGGTATCTGATGAGAAATCAGCACTCGGTCTTAGGTGTTTTCACTTGTATGTAGTGAATTGCTTTCTTCTTACTGCTTTGAGAATTCCCTCTTTCTCTCTGGCATTTGACACTCTGATTAGTATATGTCTTGGAGTGGGCCTATTCAGATTCATTCTGTATAGATAAATACTTTGGGTTTCCTGGATTTGCATATTTATGTCTTTAAAAAGGGCTGGGAAATTTTCAGCCATTAATTCTTCAAATATTCTTCCTGGCCCTTTCCCTTTCTCTTTTCCTTCTGGGACACCTATGATGTGTATATTTCTTTATTTCGTGTTATCAAGCATTTCACAGAGACCTTGCTCAAATTTTTCCATTTTTTTCTCCATTTGTTCTTTTGACTTCGAATTCAGTTGCTGTGTTCTAGCTTGCTGATTCTTACTTCTGCCTCTTCAGTTCTGCTGTTGTGCGCCCCTAGTATATTTTCATCTTCATCTACAGTGTCTTTCATTTCCATAAGATCAGTTATTTTTCTATGTATTCTTTCAAATTCTTCTTTATGCTCATCTAGTGTCTTAACACTGTTTTTATCACTTTAGTTATCTTGTAGGATTTGTTCAGATTTGTTTAAATATCTTTGATTAGTTTTTCCAATTTCTGTGTCTCCTCAGAACTTTTAAATTTCTTCCTTTGACTGTGTTTTAATATGTTCGTGATTTTGTTGATATCTGGGCATCTGATTACCTTGATTGGTTTATTCCGAAGTTTGGTTTCTCTCTCGTCTAGGATTTTGTAGTTGCTTGGTTTTGTATTTAGGCACTTCTTGACAGTTAGATTGTTGGTATTTCCTAGCCAAAACAGGGCTGGGTACTCACGCAGGTGGGTAGACCAGCTCCAATGGGACCTGGGATAGGGTGTGGGAAGACTCCAAAAAGTCCTCCTTTTTTCCTGCACTTTCTGGACTGCCAAGCCGATGGCACTCTTCTGCTACCTATTTCACCACTGGAGCCACTGAAACAGTGATCTGGCCAATATCTGGATCAGTGTTAGGCTATGCCCCCTCTACTTGGGGTGGAGAAATCCCATTGCCGTCCCCATGGCCTCGACCTACTGTTTCTCAGTCTCTTTCATGCCAGACTTCCCTCGATGTTGTATTTTCCTTCCTTGTTCCCCAGAAGCAAGAGCAGTTGATTTGGACAGTTACTGCCTGGCTACTCGCTACTTTGGGGAAAGAAGTAGGTTCTGACATTTACTCCCTAATCCTCCATTTTGGAATTTCCTCCTTGGGGGCCGTTCAGCACTCCTCAGCAGCTTGTGTTCTAGCCTAGTCCTCTGAGGACTTGGGTCTCTGTGTCTGGATATGCATAGGGATCTAATTCACTGTTGTGTTTTTTTCTTATTTGCTCTGTGTCCCTGGTAGGAGAGGGGGGGATCCTGGCCATTGCCTCTAGGCGCTTCCCAAATGGCATGGGACCGAGTGCGGGGGGAGGAAGAAGACCAGCCAGTCTGGGATGGAAGTTTCCTACCTTATATTTTTCTTCTTTCTTGATTCAGCATTTATGGAGTCATTCCCAGTCTCAACTTTCCTCCAGAGTTCTAAGCAAGGGAGACTTGTCTTTTTTTTTTTTTTTTTTGCTGAATCTCTGGGGATTTTTTCTCCCTCTCTTTCTCTTTTGTTAGTGCAATTTTATTGCTATAGTCACACACCATATAATCAATCCAAAGTATATAATCAGTGGCTCACAGCTTCATTAAATGGTTGTGCATTCACTGCCACAATCAATTTTAGAACATTTTCATTATTACAAAATAAAGAAAAAAATGAAAATTAAAAAAGAACACTTAAAAAATCCCATACCCCTTATCCCCCTCTATTATTTATAGATTTTTGTCTTTATTTTATTACTCATCAGCCCCCAAACTGGATAAAGGGAGCATTCAGAAACAAGGTTTTCACAAACAAATGGACCCACAATAAAAACTATATAGTTATACAAATATCATCAACAATAAAGTCTACTGGATTATAGGTCAACAGATTCAGCTGTTTCCTTCTAGCTATTTAAATATACTAGAAACTAAAAAGGGATATTTATATAATGCATAAGAATAACCTCCAGAAGGACCTCTCGACTACTTGAAATCTCTTAGCCACTGAAACTTTATTTTGTTTCATTTCTTTTCCCACTGTTGGTCAAGAAGGCTTTCTGAATCCCACAATGCCAGAGCTAGGCTCATCACTGGGAGTTATGTCCCACGTAGCGGGGCAGGTAGTGAGTTTATTTGCAGAACTGACTGACTGAGAAGCCACATCTGAAGAACAAAAGAGGTTCTCTGGGGTGACTCTTAGGCATAATTATGAGTAGGTTTAGCTTTTCCTTTGCAGGAATAAGTTTCATAAGGGCAAGCCCCAAGATCGAGGGCTTGATTTAATAAATTAGGAGCCCCTTAATGCTTGTGAGAATATGAGGAATTCCCCAGGTGTGGAAGTTTAACATTTCCACATTTTTCCCCAGTCCCTGAAGGGGATGTTGCAAATACTTTATTGGGGTATTACTTTAACCTGTACAGAATAAGAAGATCTCATTTCCTATTCTAAGTTTCATGTAATTAAATAAACTAACCATACAGGTCAAATAAAAAAGTGTTATAGAGTAAATAAATTTTGTACCAAATAAACATCTCTTAAAGACCAATTAAAACTCAGGAATAAATGTGACTTCTGTAAAGAGCTTACAACCTAGGAACCTTTACAATAAGCCTCATCAAACATTCTGTATGCCTGCATGATTGATGTCCAGTCTCTGCCCATGTTCTATCCCCTGATAACCTTCGGTCTCGAATTCAATTCTTAGTCATTTGCTTATTATAGTTAATTTATATTAATGAGGGCTTACAATATTTGTCCTTTTGTTTCTGGCTCATTTCACACAACATAATGTCCTCAAGTTTCATTCACCTAGTGCATGACTCAACTTCATTCCTTCTTGCAGCTGCTCAATACTCCCTTCTATGTATACACCACAGCTCGCCCTTCCTTTCACCGGTCAATGTACCCTTAGGCCACCTCCATCCATTGCGAATCCTGAATACTGCCACCATAAAAACCAGAATACAAATGCCTATTCTTGTCCCTTCATTCAGTTCATCCAAGGATGTACCAAATAACAGGGTTGCAGGATCATACATGGCAACCCTATACTTAGCCTCCTGTGGAATCACAACATTGACCTCCAGAGGGGCTGCAACATTTCATTTTTCTCTCCACATCTTCTCCAGCACTTGAATCTTTCTGTTTATTTTTTAAACAGTTTTATTAACAAACCATACAATCCATACTAAGTGAACAATCAACAGCTGCCAGTATCACATCATTACACATTCAACCACCACAATCTATATGAGAACATTTCCATTTTTTCAGCAAAGAGGGAAAAAATAAAAGATTGAAGAACTAAAAAAAAAAAAAAAGAAACAAGAATAAGTTACGCCTCCCATATACACCCTCTGTTGACATTTAGCTTAGGTATTCTGCCTTTGTTACAATTAGTGGAAGAATATTACAATTTTACTGTTAACTATAGACCCTAGTTTGCATTGACTGTATTGTTTCCCAAATAGGTCACATTTTCAATATCTTGCAATGTTGATAATCACTTGTTCTCCCTCAGGTAAAAAAAGAAACTTCTAATATTTCTACAGTTAAACACTATGATTGTACTCTGTAGTTTTTCAGTTGTACAGTCCCAGTTTTTATCCTCTATCTTTCCTTCTGGTGCCATCCATGCCCCTAGCATTTCTCTTTTTACCATTCTCACACTAAGCTTTGTTCATTATATCTATAATATTGTGCTACTATCAGATAGTATTGTGCTATCAATTTCTGGATCTTTACAATCAATACTGATGAACATTCTGTACTCCTTCAGCATCAAATGCATGATCTCTGTCCTCTTTCTACTTCCTGATAACCTGTGTTCTTAACTTTAAGTCTCAGAGTTTGATCATTATAGTTAGTTCATATTAGTGAGACATCATAGTATCTGTCCTTTTGTTTCTGGCTAATTTCACATAACATAATGGCCTCGAGGTTCATCCACATTGTTGCATGCATCATGACTTTATTCTGTCTTACAGTTGCATAATATTCCATCATACATATATACCACAGTTTGTCTATCCACTCGTCCATTCTCCTCAACCTCTCTAACACTTGAAGATTTCCATATTTAATTTTTAATAATGGCCTTTCTAGTAGATGTGAGATAATATCTCACTGTGGCTTTGATTTGCATTTTCCTAATAGCTAGTGAATTTGAGCATATTTTCATAGGTTTTTAAGCCATTTGTATTTCCTCTTTGGAAAAGTGTCTGTTCATGTCTTTCGCCCATTTTTTAATTGGGTTGCTTGTCCTTTTGTCGTCTTGTTGATGGATCTCCCTATATATTCTGGATATTAAACCCTTATCTATATGTGGCTTCCAATTACTGCCTCTCATTGCATAGGCTGCCTTTTTACTTTCCTGGCCAAGTCCCTTGATGTGCAAAACTATATTCAATTTTGAGGAGACCCATTTATCTATTTCTTCTTTCATTGCTTGTGCTTTGGCTGTAGGGTCTAGGAAACTACCTCCTATAACAAGATCTTTAAGCTATTTCTCTATATTTTCTTCTAAATGTTTCATGCTCTTATCTCTAATGTTTAGGTCTTTGATACATCTTTAGTTAATTTTTATACAAGGTATGAGATACGGATCCTTTGTCATTCTTCTGAACATGGATATCCTATTCTCCAAGCACAATTTGTTGAAGAGGTTTGTCTATCCCAGAGTTGACTTGACTGCCTGATCAAAGAGGAATTGTCCGTAGATGAGGGTACATTTCTGAACACTCAATTCGATTCCATTGCTCAGTTTAAGTATCTTTAGGACAGTACCATGCTGTTTTCACCACTGTAGCTTTTTAATATGCGTTAAAGTCAGGTAGTATGATATCTCCCACTTCATTTTTCTTTCTCAAGATACTTTTAGGTATTCAGGGAACCCTGTCCTTCCAAATAAATTTTACTGTTTTTTCTATGTCTACAAAGCAAGTTGTTGGGACTTTAATTGGTATTGCATTGAGTATATAAATCATTTTGGGTAGAACTGACATCTTAACTATACTTAGTCTTCCAATCCATGAATACAGCATGTCCTTCCATTTATTTAGGTCTTCCATGAATGCCTCTGTGTATAGGTCTTTTATGTCCTTGGTTCAATTTATTCCTAAATATTTGAATCTTTTTGTTGCTATTGTAAATGGAATTTATATCTTGATTTCCCCCTCAGATTGCTGCTTACTAGTGTAAATTAACACTACTGACTTCTGCACATTGATCTATCCTGCCACTTTGCTGTACTCATTTTTCAGCTCTAGTAGCTTTACTGTAGATTTTTGGGGATTTTCTACATATAGGATCATGTCATCTGCAAACAGTGAATGTTTTACTTCTTCCCTTCCAATTTGGATGTCTTTTATTTCTTTTTCTTGCCTAATTGCACTAGCCAGAACTTCCAGCACCATGTTGAATAACAATTTTAAAAGCGGACATCCTTGTCCTGTTCCTGATCTTAGAAGGAAGGCTTTCAGTCTTTTCCTATAGAGTATGATGTTAACTGTGAGTTTTTCATAAACTCCTTTTATCGTGTTCAGGATATTTCCTTCCATCCCTATGCATCAAGAAAGGATGCTGAACTTTCTCAGATACCTTTTCTGCATCAAACAAGACAATCATGTGGTTTTTCCTCTTCAATTTATTGACGTGGTGTATTAAATTAATTGATTTTCTTGTGTTCAACCTGCCATGCATACCTCCAATAAATCCCTCTAGGTCATGGTGTATAATTGTTTTAATGTGCAGCTGGATTCTATTTGCAAGTATTTTGTTAAGGATTTTTGCATCTATATTCATTAAAGTGATTGCTCTGTAATTTTCTTTTCTTGTAGCATCTTTGTCTGACTTTGGTATTAGGGTGATATTGCCTTGATAGAATGAGTTATGTAGCTTTCACTCCTCTTCAATTTTTTTGAATAGTTTGAGCAGGATTGGTACTAATTCTTTCTTGAATGCTTGATAGAATTCACATGTGAAGCCATCTGGTCCTGGACTTTCCTTTTTTGAGAGCTTTTTGATGATTGATTCAATTTCTTTACTTGTGATCAGTTTGCTGAAGTCTATGTCTTCTCGAGTCAATGATGTTTGTTTATGATTTTCTAGGAAGTTGTCCTTTTTGTCTAAGTTGTCTAGTTTGTTAGCCTACAGTTACCCATAGTATCTTCCCATTATCTCTTTAATTTTTGTGGGGTCAGCAGTTATGCCCCCTCCCATTTCCGATTTTATTTATTTGCATCCTCTATTTTATTATTATTTTTTTTTTGTCAATTTCATGTTCTCAATTTTGCTGATTTCTGCTCTATTTTTTTCCTTCTATTTGCTTTGGGGTTAGTTTGCTGTTCTTTCTCTAGTTCCTCCAGGTGAGCAATTAAGTCCTTGATTTTGCTTGTTCTTTTTTTAATATAGGCATTTAGGGCACTAAGTTTCCCTCTCAGCACTGCCTTTACTGCATCCCATAAATTTTTATATATTGTGTTCTCATGTTCATTTCCTTGAGATATTTACTGATCCATCTGGAAATTTCCACCTTGACCCATTGATTAAGACTGTGTTGTTAGCTTCCAGATACTCGTGAATTTTCTGACCTTCTGCGTGTTATTGATTTCCAACTTTACTCCATTACAATCTGAGAAAGTGTTTTCTACAATTTCAATCTTTTTAAATTTATTGAGACTTGCTTTGTCACCCAACATGTGGTCTATCCTGAAGAATGTTACATAAGCACATGAGAAAAATGTACATACTACTATTGTTGGGTGCAGTGTTCTCTAAATGTCTGTTAAGTCTAGTTCATTTACCATATTATTCAAAATCCGTTTCCTTACTGATCCTCTGTCTAGGTGTTCTATCCATTGATGAGAGTAGTGTATAGAAGTCTCCAACTATTACTGAAGAGGTGTCTACTTCTCACTTCAGTGATTATGGTGTTTGCTTCATGTGTTTTGGGGCACTGTGGCTCAGTGCATAGAAATTTATGATTGCAATGTCTTCTTGATGGATTGTACCTTTTATTAACACATAGGGTCCTTCTTTGCCTCTTTAAATTGTTTTACATTTGAAGTCTAATTTGTCTGATTTTGTATGGCTACCACTGCTCTTTTCTAGTTGTTGTCTGCATAAAATAACTTTTTAGAACCTTTCACTTTCAACCTGTGTTTTCCCTTGGGTCTTAACTGAGTGTTGTGTAGATAACCTATGGATGGATCCTGTTTTTTTTAAATCCGTTCTGCCAATCTATGACTTCTGATTGGCGAGTTTAATCCATTAACATTTAATGTGATTACTGTAAAGGCAGTACTTTCAACCATTTTTTTCTTTTGAATTTATATGTTGTATCTTTTTTTTTCTTTCTTTTTACCTTTTTAGTTACCTTTACTGCTAATCTTCATTTCTACACTCTTCTCAAACTTCTTTCTCCTGTCCTTTCCTATCTGCATGTAGCGCTCCCATCAGTATTTCTTAAAGAGCAGGCCTCTTGTTCATGAAGTGTCTCAGCATCTATCTGTAAATATTTTAAATTCTCCCTCACATTTAAAGGAAAGTTTTGCTGGATATAGGATTTTTGGTAGACAGTTTTTCTCTCTCAGTATCTTAAATATACCATACCACTGCCTTCTTGCCGCCATAGTTTCTACTGAGAGAGCTGCACTCAGTTTTATTGAGCTTCCCCTTGTATGTGATGGATCACTTTTCACTTACTGCTTTCAGAATTCTGTGTATTTGACATTTGAGAGTCTGAGTAGTAAGTGTCTTGGAGTTGACCTGTTTGGATCTATTCTGTTTTGGGTATGCTGCACTTCTTGGACCTGTAATTTTATGTTTGTCATAACAGTTGAGATATTTTCAGTGATTATTTCCTCTATTATTCTTTCTGCCCCTTTTCCCTTTTCTTGCCCTTCTGGGACACCTATAACATGTATATTCGTGTGGTTCATGTTGTCATACATTTTCCTGCAACCCTGCTCATATTTTTTCATTCTTTTCCCTATCTGTTCTTTTGTATGTAGGATTTCGGATGTCCTGTCTTCCAGTTCACTAATCCTTTCTTCTGCCTCTTTATATCTGCTATTGTATGTCTCCATTGTGTTTTTCATCTCTTCTATTGTGCCCTTCATTCCCCTAAGTTGTCATGTGTTTTCTTAAGCATTCAGGTTCTTCTGTTGAGACACCCTATATTTTTGTTACATCTTTCATCTCTTTTGCCTCATTTTCCTTCAACTCAGAGATATGATTTAGAAGATTTGTTTGAACATCTTTAATTGGTTGTTTCAACTCCTGTATCTCAGTTGAGGTGTTAGTTTGTCCTTTGACTGGGCCGTATCTTTGTGCTTCCCGGTATGAGTCATGGTTTTTTGTTGGTGTCTAGGCATCTGATTTTCTTAATTAGTTTATTCTGGGGGTTATTTTTTCTCTTTTGCCTAGGGTTTTCTCGTCAATGGCTTTGTTTTCTATCTTTTTGTCTCGCTGGCCAGTTGTTAGGTTAGCTCTGCCACCCAGTCTCCCCAAAACACCAGGCACCCACGATGACCTGCCTCAGGAATTGTGCGTGGGAACTGGGCACCACAGCAAGGTCTCTGTGTGTGGTAAAAGAAGTTTGGTAGCTCTCAGTGGTGCTCTTATTTATCCTGGCCACCAAGACCTGGGTTTATCTCAGGGTCCTGCTTTAACAGTCTGGTCATCTCTATTTCTCACTCCCCTGATGGGGTGCAGACCAGCTCCAGTGGTTCTAAGACAGATAAAAGCCCCTCAATTCTCTTGCACTTTCTGGTCTGTTCCAGCAGATGGCACTGTTCAGTGGCTTACTCATCCTCAAAAGCTGTTTTGCCTCTGAGCACAGGCCACATCTGAACAGGTGGGGCTGAAATTGCAGGATTCTTGTGCCCTCAATTTTCCAGACAAAATCTGGGTCGATGTGGGGCTGTGCCCCCACTTTACTTATGGCAGAGGACTCCCCCAGCCATCCCAGTTTTTCACCCGTCTCCCAGGGAAAGAAATGGCCATCGCTGCTGTTTCACTAAGGGACAGGGAAAGGGCTTTCAGACCCTTTGTTCCTCATTGACCTGGGTCTTGAAATGTCCTCCTCTGTCCCCTGGGTCTTCAAAGGGTTGGGTCTGTTTCACTGCTGTGAGAGATATTATATTCTGTGTCTCCAGTTGGAGGGATTCTGACTGATGTTTCTGTGCCCTTCTTCCCACACTGTGTGAGACTGAATGGGAGGACGGCAAAGGACCAGCTGGTTCAGGACAGAAGATTCCTACCTGACACTTTTTCTTTCTTCAAGTCAGCATTTGTAAGGCCCTTCTCCAGTCTACATCTTCCTGTAGAGTTCTGAACAATTCAGAATTGTCCTTTTTCTTTGTTGAATCTCCGGAGAGAGGTTTTCAGTGGCTGTGTATGTTGCCATGTTGATGACATTACTCATTGTTCTTTCAAAGGTATGTTTCAGTCGGGAAAGTACATTTAAAGGCAGAGAATAAAGTAAGGAGTGCTGACCTCATTAATGCCTTGTTCTGATACTACCTCCTATTTCAGAGCAAGGAAATTAAGTCATAAACTCATATCCAACCTCACTGTGCTAGATACGGCCAATGGCACATAGCACCCATTCCCACCACCTTAAAGTGTTCACAGCCTATGGAAGCTGAAAGTTCAAAATTATACTGGCCTACTATGTGTGCAACTGGGTGTAAATTAGAATCACCAATCAGATGCACTCATGAAAAGACATGAAAAGTGAACACTGAGAGGTCATTCTCCTTCTGCCTTGGATATTCCCATTACAATTATCATCGTAAAAAATGCAGGGGTTTTCTGTTGTAGCATTTCAATGTCCAGTCTCTAGCTTGTGGCAGCTGAAGTGAAGGAATTTTGTTATTTGAATTATAGCAATGGCTTCATATTCTTGATTGCAGTAGGTCCAAAGACAGTGAAAGGAATAACAGTTCTTTTGGCCTATCTTATTCTGTGGTCAGCTAAGAGTCTTTCCAGGAGGCCCATCCTATAGTCTGATCCTCCAACCATCCAACAACTTTGTAATCGCTAATACCCTATATTTAACTCCTTCAACTTGAAAAATCTTAAAGTGATGCCTGTAACCTGTACTGAACTCTGATTGCTATACTAAGAAATAAAAGAGGGCTGATGCTATAGTAGAATATAAAGAATATAGTAGAATAGAAAGAAAAAAAGCCTAATGTCTAGTCCACGTTTTATCAACAACTAACTGGTAATTATGGTCCTAAAAATCTTTAAGGGCAATGAATTAAATGACTTCTAAAAGCTCTCTCTGCTCTGTAACTTTGTATTCCAATCCTTAATCAGTAAACACTCCAGTTAGTTATAATATTAGTATAGGGAATGAGTACTTAACATTTTCCATATCATACAAACAAACTCCATGAAGGCAGGGACTTTTCCCTGCTTTGATTACTTTGTATTGCCAGAGACTAGAACTGTGTCTGAAACATAGTGAGGAACTTACAATTAAAAAAGTTCAGATAGATCAAGGATTTAAACGTAGAGAATGAAACCATAAAAAATACTAGAAATAATTACAGGAGAAATTTTAAATGATCTTAGAGTAGCAAAGGCCCTTCTAAGAATGCCATACCATCTATAAAGTCCATAAAGGAAAAAAATGGATAAAATCAATTACATTAAAAAAAAAAAAAATCCTGCCTGGCAAAAAACACCTTAAGGAAGGTCAAAGACAAATGAAAAACTGACAAAAATTTGCAACTCATATAAGAGACAAAGGGTTAATGTCACTCATATAGAAAGAGCTTCAATAACTCAAGAAAATGCCAACAATTCTATCAGTCGATTATGGTTGGGGCTGGCAATAACAGAACATCTGACTGTAATGGTATGATGGTTTGAAGCTGTATGTACACCAGAAAAACATGTTCTTAAATTTAATAACCATTTCTGTGGGTGTAGACCCATCGTAAATAGGACCTTTTGATGAAGCTATTTCAATTAAGGTGTGACCTACGTCAATCAGAATGGGTCGTAATAGAGTACGTTCCAAGAGAGTGAAATCCAGGAAAAGAAAGATAAAGCCAGGGAAGCAAGAAGGTGAAAGCAATGAAACCTGGACTGAAGGCAGAGACCAGCAGATGCCGCCATGTACCTTGCCATGTAACAGAGGAGGTCCAGGATCTACGGCAGCCGGTCTTCAGGAAGAAAGCACTGTCTTAATGATGCTTGATTTGGACATATTCACAGCTTCAAAAAAGTATAAGCTTGTAAGCTAATAAATTCCCAATGTTTTTTTAAAAGCCAATCCACTTCATGCTATATTGCTTTCAGCAGCCTGGCAAACTAAAATACCCACATTCTGGTAACCCACTTCTTTTTTTTTTTTTTTTTTGGCAAGGGCACAAATACAGGTTTACATTGGTAACAGAAGAATTAGAAGAATTTGCTAGCTATTGTCTGAAGCTACCTATACGTTAATAGATAATAAAATAAAGTCGTAGTGATGCAATATTTACTAGAAGTAAAACTGTACTCAGTTATTTACGCATTACAAAAAAAAAAAAATGCTACAAAAACAACATATCCAAGCATGCTATAAACAATGAATTATCTTAACTGAGGTTAATCTCCAAAACCTAAAAACAATCAAAATACCAATTAGATCACAAGCAAAGGATATTTTCTCTACATAAAGTGTTGTACATTTTTTATAGTGCCGAAGTCATTTTAGTAAGATAAAAATACTATAGATCATAGTCATTCAAAAGAGACTCCACAATTACATCGCATTTATTTTCTCAGGAGCAAGATGGATGCTAGGCTGACGATAAAGCAAAGTATCTGCTTGTTTAATTATCAGTCTTCACAAAGTCACTACTCTCTCTCATACTTTATGCACAGCATAAATATGCTAAAAGAAACAGTTTTATCATGTCTTCAATATATGTTTGGAAACAAAGATTTAGGAAAAGAGAGAGTTTGCCCTCTACACAGTTTATAGCATTCAACATGATTTAATTATTCAATATGTTGGGAAAAAGAAGAGAACTGTTTAAATAATCTGGATACTCACCATTATTACAGCTCTTGGTTCTGTCCTTACAGAGTTTGTCAGGGAATCCTGGTCACCTTTTCCCTCATCATACCTTACCAAAAGAGTAAACTTTTCTTCAGTCACCATGCCCCCCACCAAAGTACTGCACACCTACTTACACTATGTTTCTCTCTCTCCAACTAGCACCAACAACACATCCTTCTAGAGTGAGTAGCAAGATGAAGAATTTCTATGCTTGCTATAAATTATAGTGATGAGATAAAATTCCTTTAGACATTGAGAATGTGTCACTGTAAAGACTATTCCTCCAAAGAACAAATTTGGAAATTTTTCCATACTTCGTGATATTAAGGATCAACCAAGAAAAGGGATAAGACCTAGGTAAAAGAACAATGTTGCCCAATTTCCCAAAAGGGAATACACAAATTATCTTGGAGGTTGAAGGATTTATTATCCCATCTCTCCAACTCTTTTGGACACATATCTGTAAGCTGATGGTAACAGATAAGCTTTTCATCAAAATATCATCAACTATTTTAATGAACAAACAAAAATAAGTTATTGGGAGGTGAAGACTTCTGGTTATAGTCAAATGGGAAGATATTCTCTCAAGAATGAGGAAATGGGGAGACTCTTTCTTAAGAAAGCTGGATAAAATGACAAAAACAGCCTATCCCAGTGTTCTGGAAATCAACCAAAAGCATAAAACAATCTGAGAAACATTTATTCTTGAAAAAGTTAAATTTGCGTAAGAACAGTACGAATATGTGGTGATCTGGCCTGAAGCAATTCCCACCCACATTCCCCCTGCCCCCACAACACACTCAAACACACACACATACAATGGCCAACTTTTAGCTTGACCAAACAAGAAGAAAAAAGAGAGAAGACACAAATTACCAGTAAGGAATGAAAGAGGAGACATTATTGACACAAGAAAATAAAAAGATTATAGGACAGTATCATGAACAACTTTATGCCAACAAATTAAAAACCTACATGAAAATGACAAATTACTAGAAAAACATAAATTATCAAATCTGAAAAGACCTATAAGAAGTAAGAAATTGAAATAGGAAATAATATCTTCCCATAATGTACAGCCCAGGCCCAGATGGCTTCACTGGTGAATTCTATCAAATATTTACAGAAACAGTGCCAATCATTCAGAAACTCATTCAGAAAACAAAGAAGGAAACATGTCCTAATTGATTCTATGAGACCAGTACCTTGATATTAAAGCCAGAAGACAACATCATTCATAAGAAAAGAAAACATATGCCTCATGAACACAGACATAAAAGTACTTAAAATACTAGGAAACTGAATCTAGCAACATATAAAAAAGGGTTTTTACACCATGAACAAGAGAGATTTTTCCCAGGAATGGAAGGTTGGCTTAACATCAAACAAATCAATTAATGTAATACCCTATATTATTATAACAAAGGACAAAAACCACACGATCATCTCAACAGAGGCAAAAAAACCTTTGACAAATCAGTTCTCACTATGATAAAAAAAAACTCTCAGCAAAGCAGTAATAGAAGAACACTTACTAAACCTGAAAAAAGCTATCTATTAAAAACCTACAGTGAACAACATACCTAATAGTGAATGCTTTCACTTTAAGAACAAAAGGTTGTGTTCGCCACTTCTATTCAACATTGTACTTGAGCTTTTAGCTAATGCAATAAAGCAAAAATGCATCCAGACAGTTATGGAAGATGTAAAGTCGTCTTAATTTACAAATGTCTTAATTCACAGATGATATGATCCAAAATGTAGAGAATCCCAAGAAATTCACAATAAAACTATGAGAACAAATTTATGGGAGTAACAAGGTAGCAGGATGCAAGACCAATATAAGAAAACCAATTGTATTTCTACATATTAGCAATAAATAATCTGAAAATGAAATCATGAAAACAATTCCACTCACAATACTACTGAAAAATAATAAAATACTTACGAATAAATTCAACAAAAGAAGTTCAAGAGTTGTACACTGAAAAATGCAAAATAGTGCAGAAATAAATTGACATGGATGAGAGAAATAAAAGAACATCTACTACAAAAGCTTACGTAGCAATAACTGAAAAGGAATGGAAAAAGTATCTAATTTAAAATAGTGACAAAAATTATCCATACACAGAAAAAAATTAATTAAACAGATAAGCTTAGGACCTAAACGAAGAAAACTATAAACTCTCATTGCAAGATAGAAAATAGTCCAAACAAACAGAAACGCAGGGTATGGGAAGACATATCATAGTAATGCCAGTGCTTCCAAAATTAACAAATAAATATAATGCATTTCTGATGAGAATCCCAAAAAAAAGGTTTTCTAGAATTGGGAATAATATAAACCTTAAAGCTTACGTGGAAAAATAAATGCTAAAACTAACTAAGAAATGAATGAATAATTGTAACAGTGTCACAGAAACTGCTTACCAAATAGAAGCATTTCTAGAGTATGTTCCCATTTGCCAGGAAGGAAAAAACTTAAAGATGCTACATGTGGCATTTATACATATTAGTTAAACATTGCTACTATCTTCTATTTGTAAATAATGAATAGTGAATGTTTATAAAGTAAAACATAACACTAAAACTTTCAATTAAGATTGCATATTTTAATTGTGTGTATGACAAAATAATGAAAATAACTAAACAACTATTGAACATCATATTTTAAGAGTTTTTTCCCATACCATCTTTCATAATCCTCATAAAAGCCCCAAAGTGCTATCATATTTTAATGATAAGGGACTTGCGCACAGATGTTATCCAACTTTCCCAAGGTCACATTTCTAGTAAGTTACAAATGAGCAAGTTAAATAAGGTAGAAGTAAGTTCAAAAGGAAAACAATAGCAATCATGAAAGATAAAATAAAAATTCTACATACTGATGAAGAGAATTCTACCCATATCTACATGCTAGTTCATATCCTTCTTGTTTGGGTTTGCTAAAAAGATGCCAAAATGCAATATAGCAGAAATGGATTGGCTTTTACAATACGGGGTTATTAGTTCACAAATTTACAGTTCTAAGGCCATGAAAATGTCCCAATTAAGTCATCAACAGGATGATACCTTCTCTGAAGAAAGACTGATGGCAGGTGGGGTTCCTCTGTAACATGGGAAGGCACATGGCTGGAGTCTGCTGGCCCTCTCCAGGTTTAGTTTCTGATTTCCATGGCTCTCTCCAAAATGTCTCTGGACTTCTGTCTTAGCTTCTCTTTTAGTTTCTCCCAGGGGGAAACTCTGGATTACATTCTTAGCTTCTCCCCAAAATGTCTCTCTCAACTTCTCTTGGCTCTCTGCTTATTTCTCCCAGGGTGTTTCTGTCTAACCATCTCTCTTAGCTTCTCTTGGCTCCTGTGAGTCCTCCTCGCTTCTCCCGGGGGCAAACTCTGAACTTTATCTCTTAGCTTAGCACCTCCAAACATCTTTCTGTCTGCATCTCCAAGCATCTGGGTCTGTGTTGGCTCTGGGCACACGCTCTCTCTCCCCCTGAGCTCTCTTAAGGACTCCAGTAAACTAATTAAGACACACCTTGAATGGCTGGGGTCATATCTCCACGGAAGCAACCTAGTCAAAAGATCCCACCCACAATAGGTCTACCTCCACAGCACTGGAGCAAAAGAACATAGCCTTTTATGGGGCACATAATAGATCCAAACCTGCACTTCTCAAATTTAATTGTAAAATTATGTCAGCATCCCAGTGGCATAAATACTAAAGCAAAAATAAGGAAAAGGTGTTAATAACAAATTGTGCTTTTCCCTTCTAAAAGTTGATGTTGTCTTGATATGGTGAAAGCTTGTCTTTTTTTAAAAAAACTGAGATTGTGGACTAAAAAAAAAAATCAAGGAAATCTCACAACTGCAGAAGTGAAATTATAGGTATTTATTGTTTTAGTAAATTGGAGAGACAGATATAAAACAGGGAAATTAAGGGTAGGGTTACTATATGATTTATCTTCTAATGCATGACACTTCTGAAAATAAAAGAGGACACTAATAAAAATTATGAGATAACAGATATAAACCATGACTGCCTTTGGTAAACTCAAAACGTATAATCACCCTGGTCAAGAAACACACTTTAGCAAAAGATTATTTGGTAGAATAATAGATAATTTTTTTGAGTACTTACTAGATTAGCATTACTCCAAGAGAGAAGAGTTTTTATCTTGTTCACTGCCTAAATGAATGCTTTATGCATAGTAGGTAATCAATAAATAATTGTTATAGTAATTAATAGGCATCCTTAAAAAAAAAAGATTCCTGTATATATACAATGTAGCTTAATTGCTGAAACATCATTATGACCTAAGTTCATGAATAAGAAATAAGCATTAGCTCAAGCATGCAGACATATCAGAACAAAAAAAATCAATAACCAACCCATCTCTCAACAGAATAGCGTAATTAAGGCACAGAATTAAATGAGTAATGACTGTGCACTGCATGCTTCTAATTTAGAGTCTAATAATTAATCCAAAATTTAAACTTAGAGAGGACAATTAGTCTTTTTTAAAACACTCTTCTATACTAGCCCTGATGCTCAACCAACACTACAGAAGGACAAAGGTGATTCCACTTACTTACCTGCACAGCCGAAAGCCAAATGGTATCTAGAAGAGGGGCTGAATTTGACACAGCACACATTAGCCTTGGCCTCAATGCTTGCCACTGAGTTGTCTAGGTTGGTAGACCACAGCTTCACTAACAACAAAAGACAATAAAAATGAAATAAATAATACATTAGCTTCTGTAACTTAAATGTTTGCTAATGCTCCAGGTAATCTTTTTATGCAAATCTAAATCATTTTCGTTTATTGGACCAAAAATAATTAAACTGAATGATTAAATAATAGAGCAGCTTATTAAAACCAAGACAGTTTAGTTTCAATGTCAGAAATCAACATAAATAAATAATGACTGTATCCTGAGAGGTAACATGATTCTACAATTTAGGCATAAAGATTGGGTCAAAGAAGCAATCTAGAGCTAGGTGGCAGGTACATGCGTATTCATTTTAGTATTCTTAAAATAGTGCATGTGTTTTATATATGCTTTCACACATACGATAAATATAAGAATTCAAATATTTTTAAAGCACTTTGAAGCAGTGTTTATTTTTCTTTAAGAATTTCATTATTTAAAAATTTTATGTAGGAATTCAGTTACATGATTTAAATATGTATACACTGGAATTATTTCACTAAACTTAATTATTTTGTTATTATATTTGATATTTAGTCTATCTCTAGTGGTACATACACTGAGATTTTTAATGATTAGGGAGAGGAAAGCTGACTGATCCTAAAAAGAAGGTACGATCTGAAAATAGAAGTACAAAGATGATTTGCTGTCTTACAAAAGTACCAGAGCACTACCATATCACCTCTCCCCAGGCTCCCAGGTGATGTTAATGATTCATCATTGGCTGTGACAATATGGTAAAGAATTTATAAGCCCTCTTTCACTGGCCAAATTCACATTGCTACTACTAACTACATTATAAGTGAAAACACCTGATGAAATAACAATTAGGGAAGTCTGTGTGTACTATTGCAACTTTAGAAGTTATTCTTTAGATCAGAGATCAACAAATGTTTTCTATAAAGGGCCAGACACTAAATATGTTTAGGCTTTGCAGGCCATATGGTCTCCATCACAACCAGTCAACTCTGGCAGTAGAGTGTGAAATCAGTCATAGTCAATACATAAACAGATGAGTGTGGTTATGTTCAAACAGAAATTTAATTATGGACACTGAAATTTAAATTTTGTATGAATTTCTTCATGTGTCACAAAATACTATTCTTCTTTTCCCCAACCAGTTTAAAATTTAAAAAACCATTTTATCTCACAGGCCAAATAAAAGCAGGCAGCAGACACATTTGGTCCATATGCCATAGTTTGCCAAGTCCTGCTTTAGATTCTACTTTCTTGTACTTCAAAATGAGATATGAAAATGATGATATTTTTAAAAATTAAAAATAATTTAAAAACAAAAGCTATATTCTTAATTAGAGAATAAGCAGGATATTGACATAAATACATGGAGGTATAAAATTCATATATCAATATATTCATATAGTTTTTTACTATTACTATACTGATTTTACAAATGAGGACACTAAAGCAAAGAGAGCTAGGTCACCCAGCTTAAAAGTAAACTAGTATTTGAATCAGAGGCCATGTTTTAATACCCATTCTACCTCTGCTTTTATGACTGCTCTCTTCTAGTTAATATTTCAAACAATAAAAATGTCTTAACTGACATTAGAATAAATGCATAAAACAGATTTTCCGGATATAGGTTGCAATCTTGGTTGCACTTTAGAATCAAATCTTTCTATTCACCTTTCAATCTGTTTCAACACGCCATTCGAATGGGGTCTAGGTATTGGTGTGCCTTTTTAGAGCTCTTCACATGATTCTAATGTGCATGTGGAGTTGATAACTTCCAATATTGAAAATGGAAGCACAGCTAAATCTTAGAATCTTTTTAGGAAGGCTAATACTTGTATAAAAGTGGGGTAACTTGTATTTAGGTGGGGAAAAAAGGAAAAAAATGATTCTCAAAAACTACCACTTTCAGGAAATGGGATTTGTTAAGAATATAGAATTTCTTTTAATATGTGCAATCTCTAAGTAAAAACTAATTATTATAAAAAATGTTATTTACAAACTAATAAATATATTAGCCTTCCCAGAGGAAAATAAGACACTTGTATGTAAAAATAAAAGAATAAGAATTTTAAACAGCAATATTTCATGTCATTTTTCCAATAGGAAAGATGCACTATTTCAATCAACATATAATCTTTCTAGAAATTAAGATACAATTCTGAGATGAGACACCTAGCTAGAATTAAGTTATGCATTCCAAACACAGCACTTATGGATTAATTATTAAGTTGACTTTGGAAGAAGTCTATTCTAACAACCTAGCAAACCAAAATTAATACACAAAAATTTACAGAATGCCTACTATGTACATAATCCCACTACTAATCACTAAGAACCTTTACTAACAAGGATTATATATCAGTGTTTTATGACAATTAACTTCAAGTAAGCATAAAATGAACCAGAACTAACAAAAGATAGTTCAATAAGTGAGTCATGTCTTTCTATTTCAAGGTAAATATTTTAAATTTTTTAAATAAGTCACAAAGGTAACCACCATGATTATAATTTTCAATATAAAAGACAGTTGTAGTATTAAATATAACTGAGTTTCAGGATAAGTAAGTTTTAAAATACTGTAAAGATACACTAATATATACAGTATGGAAAAGCAAGTTACACAAAGATTACAATATACTTTCAGAGGGCCTATCACAAACAAAACAAATATGATGAAATAAGAGTTAATCAATTCAAATCAATTCAACAGACTAAGATGGCATCAGAGATCAAAAGGTAAAATAATATATATAGTATTTTGGAAAAAGTGAAGAGATCAACAAAGGTGTTAGAAGAAAATGTCTAAGCTGAATATAAATGGCATGGTCTGCAAAATAAGGAGACAGTATGTAAATCAATAAGTACATGCTTGCTGTTACTTTCACCTTAAAAGGATGGTAGGAAGAATTTCATTTAACTTCAAAAATTACAACTTCAACATTTATTGGTGAAAATTCCGCATTGTAAGCAAAATTAAAATTAAATTTTAAAAAAGATATCATCTTTACAGTGAAGAGCTAATAGTGACCGCTAGGAAAGACATATTGTGAAGTCCCAGACTAACCCGAGTGGCACATGCATCTGACACACCTAAGGCAGCACAGCAAAGGCTTTCATAACTAAACAGACAATGGAACAATCACAGAAGAGTCAGAACTTAGAGTTGAAATCTAAGTCTATTGATCACCTGCTAAAAATAAATGAATAAATAAACAAATCAACGTTCTCTAGAGAATTTAAACAGGACCCAGAGTCTTATACCATAATATTCAAAATGTCAAAGACAAAACTCAAAAATTACTCAACATACAAAATCAAGGAAAATGTGAAGGATTCTCAACGGAGAACACAATCCACAGAGGCCAACCCTAAGATCTAGATGTTGGAATTATGAGACAGAGATTTTAAAAGCAATTATTGTAACTATGCTCTATAGGATAAAGGTAAACATACTTAAAATTAATAGAAAGACATTCTCATTGAAAATATAGAATTTTTTTTTAAAGTAATCAAATGAAAGCATAAAAAAATATAAATTATACAAAAAATTCACTGATATGGGTCAATAGCAAAATGGAGATGGACAGAGTCAGTGAACTATAAGGTAGCACAAGAGAAATTACCCAATCTGAAGAAGAGAGTAAGAAAATATTGACAAGAAAATAATAAGAGTTTCAGGGACCTCTGAGACAAAAATGAAAAGGTTTAACATTCATGTAGTTGGAATCCCAGAAGAAGACAAAGAGATTACTGTGAAATTATATTTGAAAAAATATTCAAGTTTGGTGAAAGACATAAATTTACAGATTTGAGAAGTTCAGCATACCTTAAAGAATATAAACTATAACAAACAAACTAAAAAGGGCAGTCACAGCATAATGAAAGTGCTGAAAACCAAAGACAAACATTTGAAGGCAGCTAGAGAAAACAATGGGCATTACTGATAGAGAAGTAGCTATTCAATTTCTAATCAGAAATCATGAAGCCAAAAGACATTGAAGCTTCTATAAAGTGGTGAAAGAAAATAACTGCTAATCCAGAATTCTATGTTTAGCAAAAATATCCTCAGGAATATAAGCAAAATGAAGACATTCTCAAATGAAGAAAATTCAAGATAATTCAAAGCTAGAGAAATTGCTTGGGTAGAAATGCTAAAGGAAGTTTTTCAAGCTTCAGGGAAATGATGCAAGAGGAATGACTTAAACTTCAGAAATGGAGGAGGAATAGAAATGGTAAGTTTTGGGTAAAAATAAAACACTATTTTCTTAAGCTCTTTAAATTACATATGAAAAGCAATATGTTGAAGTAAAAAATTATAACATTGTGTGGTGGAGTTTTCAGTGGATGTAGATGTGAAACTTATGACAAATGGAGCATAAAGGGAGGAAAGAAAAGGAAATGATATGGTTTCAAAGCTTCTATACTTTACTTGTAGCTATATAATATTAATTCTAAATAACAATGTGAAATGTTAAGTATATATGTTGTAATCCTTGGAGCAAACACAAAATACATAGTACAAAGAAATATTTCATATCCTTAGAGCAAATGCAAATGGTCTAACACACCAACTACAAGACTGAGGCTATCAGATTGCATACAATATATTTTTTAAAAGTCCCAATATAGGCTGCCTAAAACATCCACTTTAAATATAAAGCATAGAAAGGAGAAAAGTAACAAGAATGAAATATTATATTACATAAATACTAACAAAAAGAAAGCTATAATAGTTTGATGAATATCTGACAAAGTAGTTTTCAAAAGAAAGAATAAATATAAGGAGTGATAATGATAAAAGGGTTTATTACCAAAAAGATATGACAATTCTAAACGTTTTTGCCCCTAACAAAAAAGCTTCAAAGTATGAGGCAAAACAACAGCTAAAAACAAAACAAAGACCCCAAAACAGATAACTGAAAAAAAGAAATAAAATTAGAATTGAACATTTCTGTCTTAAATAATAAAACAAGGAGACAAAAAATCAGCAAGAATATAGAAAACCAGAAAAATATTATCAAGATTGATCTAATTGACACTTAGAGTACACCTTTCAATGTACCTGGGACATTTACCAAAGTGGACCATAATAAGGTGAACCATAAAACAAACAATAACAAATTTTTAAAAACTGAAATCATAGAAAATATGTTCTCTGACTATAAAGAAAGTAAGCTATAAACCAATAAGAAAGATTTCTGAAAAGTTTAGGAAAAATCTGGACCTTTAAAACACACCTTCAAATAACCTATAGCTCAACAAGGAAATCATAGGAGAAATTAGATAGTATTTTAAATGGAAGGCATAAGCAAATACAATATATGAAAAATTGTGGGATCAGCTAAAGCAGTGCTTAAAGGGAAATTTATTATATAAAATATTTATATAAGAAAAGATCAATAACATAAGCTTCAACCTTAAGAAGAAAAAAGAAAATTAAACCTAAAGGAGAAGGAAGGAAATAATACTGAACAAAAAGCAATGAAATTGAAAACAGGAAAATCACTGAAATCAAAATCTGGATATTTGACAGATTAATAAAATTATTAAACCTAATGCAGAATGACCTAAAAAAATAGTAAATAAACAAAAAAAGAGGACACAAAATACCAATTATCAGGAATAAAACATGGGGCATGACTACAGACCCACAGAAAATATTATATTACAAACACACTGCTGCCCATAAATATGCTAGCTTAAATGAAATGGACCAATTTCTTGAGAGGTAAAAAAAAACCAAAGCTCACTCAAGAAGAAGTAGATGAATTGATAGAGCTATATCTATGAAAACAATTAAATTCTTAGCTAAAAAAACTTTCAAAGAAAAATCCAGGCCCAGAAAGCTTCACAGACAAATTCTACAACAGAACATTATTGTTGTTGCTCAGTTGTTTATTCAAGGAATCAAGGCTGAATATAAAGTGACTGAAGAATTAACATTAATGAAAAGTCTATACAGAACAATTACAGGTGGAAATATTTTCAAAAACTTTAGAAAACGTTAATTCATTACAGCCTGAAGTGGAATCTGCTAAAATGTATTACAACTGATGGTGGTAAAAATGTCTGTGGAGCACAAAAAGGCTTAGTTGGATCAACTTACACAGCTTGTGAAAATGCATTTAATGCCTATGATTATTTATTGTATTACTCATCAGCAGCCATTTTACAAAAAGTATTTGAATCTATTCCATGCTACTGAACCAGTACTGTCAATGGTAAATTTTGTTTGCAATCACGGACTTAAATATTCTCAGTTCTTTGAATTTTGGTCTACCACACAGCAGTTTAATGGCTTAGAAGTGGTAAAATTTATTGCAATTTTTTGAGCTCAGGGCTAAGATCTGAGTTTTTCTGAACAAGAAGAAACCTCCTCAATTACTATTATAAAACAATGAATGGCTTCAGGAATTAGCTTTTTCTGTAGACTTAGCAATGGTTCTTAATGAATTCTATTTAAAATGACAAGCCAAAACAGCACTTATATGTGAAACTTATACTGTTGTAAAGTCATTCTGACAACTAACCTTGTTTGCATCACAACCTCAAGCTGCTTTAACATTGCCTGTGCTGTCAAAATTTAAAACAAGAAGCAAGATCTCCATTTCCATACAACTTTGCAGCAGATATATTTTTTTGAGCTCAAACTACAGTTCTAACAGTGATTTCTGGACCTCAATGGCATTACAATTGAGAAGATACCACCTAATTTTAAATTGCAGGTGACTTATCTGCAATGAAATGACATACTAAAAGGTAAATTTCAAAAAATGAATCTAAGAATTCTATAAAAGCCTTCTAAGTGCATAATATGCTCAATTAAAATCTTATGTTTATAGATTGGGATCAACACTTTCCAGGAACTAGCTGCATAAAAAGACATTTCCAAAGATGAAAAATGCAAAATCTCATTTGAGATCTGCATTAACACATGAACATTTGCAATCAACTTTTATGATAGGGAACATGACCTCTAAACTTCAATTATGCAAAATGTTATCCTCCCTACAAACAAAAAATCCATTCTTCTTATTAGATCTGTATTGCAGTAAAATTTTCACAATTAGTATTATTACATTTTGAATTATGTTTATAAAATATCTGTAGAAATTTGTTTTCTCTTACCTACATAATATTCTCAATTTTGCCTTTGGACTTATATAGCCTAAAATATTTATTATCTGGCCCTTTACAGAAAAATTTGCCAACCCCTGGGCTAGAAATAAAACTCTAATCTCACACACATGCTTAAATCAGTTAGTTTTTACCTGATTATTTGATATACAAAATGTTCTGCCTTCAAAAGAATGGTAAGAATCTAATGTGCTGTTTAATTCACTGTCACAAAAACCTTTTCATTATTTTTGATACAAAAACAAATTTACTGTGGACCTAAATGAGAAGACCTAGCAAAACAGAGCTGAAAATTATAAATTGAAAACTAAGTCTCCCAATGGCTGGTTTGAAGCTGTTATTGTATCCCAGAAAAGGCCATATTCTTTTAATCCATTCTCGTGGTGTGTAGGTGGAATGTTACTGGAGTCTTTTATGAGAGGATAAAAGGCAGAAAAAGCTGAGAGACTTCAGTGAAAAGGCCTGAAGGAGCTAAGAGAGGTCGCACAGAAGAAGCCACTGAAACCAGAGGTGGAGGCAAGGACCAAGAGACGCTGACCATGTGCCATCCCGTGTGACAGAGGTGTCCCAGATGCCAGCAGCCATTCTTCAGATTCCAGGTATCATCCTGTTAATGCCTTAATTTGGACATTCTCATGTTCTAAGAACTGTAAGTTAATAAATCCCCATTGTAAAAGCCAATCCATTTCTGGTACATTGCATTCCGGCAGCTTTAGCAAACCGAAGCACCCAATATCCAAAAAATTACTTCACCAGTTTTCAAAATCCCTTAAAGATAATTTAAAAATGTGTGCTCGATTGTCTGTTGTCAATTCAACATCATTACCATCCCCTTCTCCATTTCCCAGAATTCTATATCCTATACACTTCCCAGTAAGATTCTGCCAATGAGTTAGCTTCAAGCAAGTTCCGGAAGGCAGACAAAAAGACACCATTATTCTCTGGCAGATGCAAAGGGGAACCCATGAACAGAGAGTAGGCAAGAGGTTTGAAGTGGATTCTGTCTGTGGGCCTGCAAATCACCCCTCTTCAGGGCAGCTGGAATCAGCAGCAGAAGCTTCTTGGCAATCTCTGCCATCTTCATTTTGTAAACCAGTAGTGTCTAGCATCTGACATTCTCTCAACCAGCTCTTTGTAAGTCCAGCATTAAACTCCTTCCTACTTGAGCTGCTTAGAATGGCTTCTATTTTCCTAAGTCAAGAAAAACTAATACAGAATGAAACTACCTTTGAACAAGTTATCCATCAGTACAAAGACACAAGTATTCAACTCAATAAAGGATATCCCCAGTATATTATTTTGAAACGAAATTTTTAACATTAATGAAACTACATTCAGATATTTAAAAATATCAATTACAACATGGGGCTCCAAATAATTTAGAAATTCAAAAATAATTTCTTAAAACAATTTAAAAGGAAGATATTCCGATCTATACATACTGTGGATAAACAGCTTGCTATTGTAGAATCAAAACATTTGGAGAGTGGGGTCAGCCCAGTCACGTTTAGTTCTCTTTTTCAGAATAGGGTATGCTATATCATTTTATATCATTTATGTATAAACAAAAAAAAAGACGAAGGTAAAGGCATAACACGACATGAAGTTTCCAATGCTAGTGCTATCCTTGCCTATGTAACCACTAGTCTGGATGTTACATGTAGAAAAAAAGAGAAAATAAAGGGCAAAGAAATAAAGCTACTAACTCTACCAACAGAAATTTGTTAACAGGGTTTAATAATCTGACAGTAAGAATACGGAACAGGAGAAGCTAAGATGGCGACTAGGTGAGACAGGGCAAAAAAACACCTCAGTGAAAAATACTAGATAAAAAACAGAAAGTGACCCAGAACACCAGTTTCAGTGATGCACCAGCTGGACAAGGTCTGCTAAATCCACAGGGAACATGCATTTGGTGAAACCAGGGGCCTGAATTCTGAAATGAGTGAGTGAGTCGGCTGAAAGTCCCACATCCGCACTGCGGTGTGGGGAAACAGTGGGCTGGTGTTTGGAGACGGACTACTTCTTTAAAAAAAAAAGCCCAGGAGTGGCTGCAGATATGACAGGGAGAGTCGCGCAGTGAAGCACAGCAGGAGTGGGCTGGGCTAACGCCTCAGTGTCTGGCGTGGAGGATACCCCTTCCCACACTCGCTGCTGACTGTCTCGAGACCAGAGGAGCAGAGGGGAGCCAAAAGGAGAAAAAAAAACGCATTCCTTGCAGCCATCTCCCCAGCGGGCAGGGGACGCTCCTGCCCGGGGCCAGACCCACAGCCCAGAGCCACGCCAAGAAACCCAGTGTGATGAGGAATCTTTCCCGCAGCACTACACACAAGCCACAATATCAGCTGTGGACAGTGGCCTTTAATACACCCATGGCTGATTATCCCGGAGCTGGGAGGGCGGAGCAGTGCGAAAAGGGGAAAGTTAACGTGTCCCATTCAACCATCTTTGAAGTGCGCTGGGAGTGTACCTACAAGGCCCAGCAACCCAGGGCTTCCCTGGTGGGCCAGCGCGCACTAGTGACGTGGTATGGCCCTCCCTCAGCAGAGGTCCTGGAAGAACACAGCTGGGAAGGGGGAACCGCTCGGAAATCCCAGGGACCCAACACGAATACCAAGGACTTGTGGGTCAGCAGCAGAGGCAATTGGTGGAGAGACAGAAATGAAGGCTTAAGCTCCTGCAACAGCCTTAAATCTCCAGGAACACCTTGGAGGTTTGATTGTTAAAGCTGCCCTTCCTCCCTAACCACCCAGACACACAACCCACATTCAGGGTGGACAGCACCAGCAACACACCCAAACTTGGTGCACCAACTGGACCCAACAAGAATCAGACTCCCACACACCACAAAGACAAAGTGGGGGAGAACTGACTTGAGGGGAATAGGTGACTCACGGACACCATCTGATGGTTAGTTAAAGAAAGTGTACGCCACCAAGCTGCAGTTCTGTCAAAATAGGGATCAAGTAAAGCAAATGCAAAGAGGCCAAAAAGAACAGAAAATTTTAAAGCATATGATAAAACCAGACAATATGGAGAACCCAAACCAAAACACCCAAATCAAAAGATCAGAAGACTCACAGTACTTGGCACAATTAATCAAAGAATTACAGACAGGCAGGAAGAGCATGGCTCAGGATATCAACGACATGAAGAAGAGCATAGCACAGGATATAAAGGACAGAAAGAAGACCCTAGAGGAGCATAAAGAAGAAACTGCAAGAGCAAATAAAAAAACAGAAGATCTTATGGAAATAAAAGAAACTGTTGGCCAAATTAAAAAGACTCTGGACACTCATACTACAAGATTAGAGGAAGCTGAACAACAACTCAGCCTCCTCAAGGACCACAGAACAGAAAATGAAAGAACAAAAGAAAGAATGGGGAAAAAAATCGAAAAAATCAAAATGGATCTCAGGGATACGATGGATAAAATAAAACGTCCAAATTTAAGACTCATTGGCATCCCAGAAGGGGAAGAGAAGGGTAAAGGTCTAGAAAGAGTATTCAAAGAAATTGTTGGGGAAAACTTCCCAAACCTTCTACACAATATAAATACACAAAGCATAAATGCCCAGTGAACTCCAAATAGAATAAATCCAAATAAACCCACTCCAAGACATATTCTGATTAGACTCTCAAATACTGAAGAGAAGGAGCAAGTTCTGAAAGCAGCAAGAGAAAAGGAAGTCACCACATACAAAGGAAATAACATAAGACTAAGTAGTGACTACTCAGCGGCCACCATGGAGACAAGAAGGCATTGGCATGACATATTTAAAACTCTGAGAGAAAAATTTCCAACCAAGAATACTGTGATGGTTGGGTTCATGTGTCAACTTGGCTAGGTGGCCTAGCTGTCTGGTCAAGCGGGCACTGGCCTGACGATTGCTGTGAGGCTATTTGAGGCTGGTTGGTTTGTCGGATCATCAGTCAATTGACTGCAGCTGACTGATGACTCATTAAGGGGCGTGCTTCCACAGTGAGAGAATGCAATTGGCTGGATTTGGTCCGGGTGATCAGTTGGAGGCTTATAAGCCGGATGGTTAGAGAACCTTCACTTCTTCTTCAGCTGCTCAGTGAAGCTTTTCCTGGGGAGCTCGTCGAAGTTGCCAGTTCATTTCCTGAGGAGTTCGTCAAAGTTGTCGGTTCGTTTCCTGAGGAGTTCTTCAAAGTTGCCGGTTCGTTTCCTGAGGAGTTCGTCAAAGTTGTCGGTTCGTTTCCCGAGGAGTTCGTCGGACGTCTTCCTTGGAGTTGACAGCTTGCTGACGGCTCTGCAGAATTTGGACTCGTGCGCTCCCGCAGTTGCGTGAGTCACTTTTACAATTTGATAATAAGAGACATCTCTCATTGATTCTGTTTCCAAGGAGAACCCTAACTAATACAAATACTTTCTCCAGCAAAACTCTCCTTCAAATTTGAGAGAGAGCTTAAATGTTTCACAGACAAACAAATGCTGAGAGATTTTGCTAATAAAAGACCTGCCTTACTTCAGATACTAAAGGGAGCCCTACTGACAGAGAAAAAAGCTGAGGGACTTCACCACCAGTAGATCAGTCCTATAAGAAATGCTAAAGGGAGTTGAGCAGGCTGAAAGGAAGGGACACTAAACAATTGACTGAAACAACACGAAGAAATAAAGGGTACCACTAAAGATCACATGGTAAATATAAATACCAATATTACTGTATTTTTGATTTGTAACTCCACTATTTACTTCCTACAGGATCTAAAATACATAAACTGTAATGATAAATCAGTGGTTTTGGACTCAATGTAAAATATGTAATTTTTGACAAGAACTACATAAAAGTGGGGGAATGAGGGAGTACAGGAACATAGTTTATGTGTCATATTGAAGTTAAGTTGGTATCAAAGAAAAACAAGATTTTTACGACAATTAAATGCCAAGGATGATCCTGGATGGGATCTGAGGATGGAGGAGAGGAGGCTCAAAGGGACACAGATGGGACATAAGGAGAGAAAAAGAAAAGGAAATATAGAATGTAAGCTTTGTATCAAGGTTGAATTTCTTAGCTGCGTTTAATGGTATTGCATAAAAGAATGTTCTTGCTGATGGGAAATGTATATGTGAATTATATATTTTTTCAAGGATGTGTGCAGCTTGCTCTCATATGTTCAGAAGACAGAGCAATAGATCATGGATGATAGGGAGGGAGAGAGAGAGGGAGGGAGAGAGAGAGGGAGGGAATGAAAGAAAGAAATGGTGGTGTGACAGGATGTTAAAGGTGGTGGATCGGGGTATCAGGGGAGGGGGGTCGGGGTATGCTGGAGTTCTATGTATGTGGTTTGTACTGTTTTGCAACTGTTCCCATAAGTTTGAATTTATCTGAAAATAAAATTTATTGAAAAAAAAATACAGAACAAAACAGGGCAATAAGGATAACAGAAAAGAATGAAGAATAAGGTGGTTGTGCAAGAAAAAGCAGAAAAGAGAGAGTCAATTAAATTGGCAGAAAAGGTGTAGAATTTTTACCTTGAAATATGATAAATACCATAAAGAGATTTTAGTATACACTGAAAATTTAATATACTACAGAGAATTTCTAAATATACTATCAAGTGAGCTTATGTTGCCAAAAAGCCCAAAGGAACTTGTTATAATGTGGCAGCAATTCTAAATGTCACCATGTGGCATGACTCCATAAAATATCATTATAATGAGGTTACAGTATATTCATTTTTCTTTCACTCCAAAAGAAAAATAGATTTTTGTACTTAGATCATTTTTGGAATAGTAAATCAATAATCACAAAGGTCTACCATGAGTTCCAATAAAGGCTTGCACCTCTGCCAATAAAAAGAATTAAGTGGAGGAAAGTGAAGAAAGAGATTCAAACAGTACCTTTTGCATCATCAGAACCTGAAGCCAAGAGTTTAGGATCCATCAAATTAAAGTCAACACTCCAGCACCTCTTCTCATGCTCCTGGATTTAGAAGGAAGACAAAGTAGTCTCAAATAGAATATATATTTTAAAAGAAATAAAGTAACAACAACAAAATAAAACTTGGTACCAATTCATTGCTATGGTGGGAGGGAGCACAAGATATATGGAATATAAATGAAAAGCAAACTAAGATCGCCTATGCAAAGCAGTTCCAAAACTTTTTATATATAGTTTTAACAAAATTATTTCCTTTTGGAAATTTATTTGATGCAGTCTAGAAATGCAAAAGTGTGAAGAGGTGCTTCAAAAAGTATTATTTAGCATTGCATAGGTATAAAAAGTACCAAATAGCAACTTCAAATCTGTAGTTATAAAGCCCATGAAGTTCTACAATTGTCAGAAAGCAAAAATGGGATTCTTGTAACAAATAACTGGTATCCTAATTTACTTACTTGATAGACCTTTGATCTCTGTCCTGTGAATCCATCCCATAGGATGACAGTACCTTCATAATCACTGCTAGCTAACAGGTTCTTATGGTAACTACTCCAACTGATACAGCTAAAAGAAAGAAATATAGTTATGCCTTACATTAAGTAAAAATAAATAACAATGGGAAATAAAGAATTTTAATGTGCGCAGAAAGATTAGAATCTGTTAAAAATGATCTACATGAGTTCATAATCATTATTCTGTCCACGACACACTAGGGAAGATACATATCAATATCTAGATTTTTCATTGAAGCTTTTAGGTAAAGACTCTTACACTTTCCTGTCTGATCACTAGCTGTAAGACAGATGTGAGCTTAGAACTGCCACTGGCCATCTTTGATGCATGAGGAGAGCATGTCTATGAGTGAAGATGACAAAGGCTCAGGAGGTCCAGAGCATGCTATGGCAGAATGACAAAGGCCTGATGACACTGTTTAAGTCCCTGGACCCAGTGATGCTGAATCATACAAGTCAATAAACTAGTTTGAATTGTGTTTTTGTATTTACATCCAAAAATCTGACTAACAAAAACTTATGATTGAAATTCCAATTAAAAGCATCTAACAGAATTAAACATCTTAACATTTATGATTTCAGCTATCCTCAAGTACTCCAAAAGCCTACAACATATAAAAATTCATGCTTTTCCTGAGATTCATACCTGATTGATTATTATAAAGCTAATATATATGTTAAGACAGAGCCATGTAGAAAGCAATGAATCTAGATCAATTCCAAGCATATGGACACAATCAAGTCTTTTGCTTTCTACTGATTGCATACATGGTAAATTTCAGAGATCAGAAAAGTTTATTTATATTTTAAAATATACTCAGTGGATTTTGTGGGAGAAATTATATGGAACAATAAAGAACTTAATTTTAGATTAGATAGATTGGAACTCAAATTCCTTATCTGTGATTTACTACTTGAGCTCTGGGGAATTTTGTTCAGTTTCTTACCTAAAGTGCTCCAAATGGGTTTTGGACATGCAAAGATATTGATTCTTTCAGCTCAAGCCCATAGCTTTCAGCCTTGAGCAGCTTCCTCCATTAACTCCAAAAAGTAGGTAGCAAATTTAAACTCTCTAATCCACATTTTCATAACAGTAACATTTACCATGAGTACTTGCTATGAGCCAAGTATTGCACTGAGCTCATCACATGGATTCATTTTATAGTATAACCCTATGGAGACAGTTACTACTATTATGGCTTCCATTTTATTAATGAGTTAGCATGAAATGGTTGAGAGCACAGACTCTGGAACCACTCAACCTCAGTTTGAATCTCAGCTCTTCCATATATTAGCTTTGTAATCTTTGGCAAGCTATTTGATCTTCCTGTGCTTCAGTTTTCTTCATGTATAAAATGGGGCAATAATTGTAAGTATCTCATAGGTCTGCTTAAAACAAAGTACTTGGGACACTGTGGACAAATAAGAATTAAATAAAGTTATGTTTAACTCATTTCATATTCTCTCTACTTAAGACATAAACTATAACTGTACCACTGATGAATAAGCAGACTCATAAATTATCAGAATTCAGCATTTTTAGAAATGAATTAGGAAAAGAAAAGGAAAGCTATGACAAATTATGTATCAAGACTATAATACTTACTATATTACTGACATTATTAAAATGCACATATACACAATTTATGTCTTCTTCAAAATAAAGGTAAAAGGATGATGTTTTGAAAATTTTCAAAGTTTTAAATATATTTATTATTAGATGACTTCCTTATATTATATCCTTTTAACCACGTGCCCATGACAACAGTTTGGGAAGTTTGTTAAAAAAACTGCAGACTGTAGAATTTTTCTGAGATTTTACTGGACAAACCAGGAGTAGCACCAATTTCTTGCATTTTTAACAAATATTCCAGGCTTGCAAAACACTCCTTATGAGTTCTGACACCTAATACATGGAAAAATACTATTACCTCAATGAAAAGCAGATAGAATGTTATGAAAAGTTTTAAATTATACACAATTGTAGTATTTAGAGATACGTGCACTTTAGGGGAAATTTTTCTGCCTTTCAGACACTATCCATAGGCTACAGTATCCTTTACTCATAACCCCATCAAAGGCTATCTCTAGCAAAGATCATTATTTGATGAAGAAAAAGAATCAAGGATTTTCACTTTGCAACTAGAAAAACAATAAATACTAAACTACAAGGGGAAAAAGCAACCAATATTCATAAAAAAGATAAGAATGTGTTGTCTATATAAATAATACAAGCATAGTCTTCACCATGAATAAGTCACATGGAAAGGTAAATTAACAATCTCACACTAATCATTAACAACAACTGCTGCATACATATTGCATCATGTCAAGAAAATAAGGTAAATACCTGATTTTTGAATTGCAGGTCATTTCATTCTCAGGGTAATGAATATCCACTGCATCCTGGATGACTGTGTCATATTCATAGACTTTAATCTTCTTTGTAACTCCAGCAATGGCAAAGTAGTCACAATCACGGTCAAATTCAATACTAATGGAAAAAAGTATGCACTTGGTCAGGAAGACTATCTACTTTTCCTTGTGACATTTACAATGACAACATTTCAGAATGTGGTATTTTCTACTTCTACCAAGATTAGAGATTTACTTAGAATGGTTTCAAATTGTATTAAGCCCCTATGTCCAGAATTAAGTCATTATCAAGACTCATCAAATTGTAAGTGCCAGGGAATTGTGGGTTGCTGCACAATTCTGCTTATAGATGTTTTTGTTCTTAGACACCTAACATGTTTTTCATTTCAGCTCTAGTAATCATATTACAACTTACCCAGGAATCGAAGCTAACAAGTTATACTGCATAACTAGTGAGGAAAGATTTAAAAGTTTGGTATATTAAAACTATGTCAAAAAAGAATTACCAATTAATTTTTTCAAAAATTCCACTTATTTCTGTTCCTTCTATTGTGTGGGTGACAGAATTTCACAGTATGTAATATTATTTTAATACATGAATTAGTATACAAGCTGAATTACTGAAGCAATTAAAGAAGCTGTGATGACAAAGGGATGATACAGAAAAAATGTAACCACTAAATTATCATTACTTTTCCCCAAAGTCATGCCTAATCCCTCAAACAATTCTGATCTAACTTGTGATCTCCAACATACATTGCTTATACCATAAACATACAAGAAAAGAGGGTAAAAATCTCCCTTCTTTTAGAATTGCTTAGGGAATTCCATTTCTCTTGCTTACTTTTCTATAAAAGTTCCAAAATAAGCTACTTCAAAGCAAAGCAGAAGATCTTATAAAGGTGAGTAACTTCGTAAAACTTAATTTGGAGCCTTAATAAAATTGTTACACAATCAGCTAAATCTAAGTGAACCAATGAAAGTAAAAGGTGAAATGAATAGTCACATTATATTTTATATATCAATAAGATTTAAGCATCCTTTCTAAAGCCTTAGTCACAAGGCTAAGGAATACATAAGAATTCTCAATGATGTACAATTAATTACATGATTATAACAGCCAATATTCATTCATTATTTACTAACTACTAAACACTTTGCATGTATTTATATGTGAACAACCCAGAGGTAAATATATTATCATCCACATTTTACAAATGAGAAAACTGAGAATTAGAGATTAATTTGCCAAGTTAGCCAGCTTTTAAGCGGCTGAGATGGTACTCAAAAATCACATAATCTGGTTTTAGTGTCAATGCTATTAAATACTATGCATTACACATACCACAAAAATAAAAGCTCTTATGTAAAACTAAAGGTGTAAAGGCGAAAAGGATTAAAACCTAATATAACTATGTATGAGAGTGTGCCCTTTTGTAATAATGTTTATTCCTCTATTGCTTAGCTAGTACTCTATATATCAAGCATTCATTAAATGCATATGCAAACACCTACATGACATACTTACCTTTATGATGTTCTTTTTCAGAATAGTTAATGATTAGTTATTAACTTACAAGCTTGCTGATGATAATGGGTAAGGAAAACAAGTATACATTAAGAATATTTTCCTTAAAAACACACATTGAGATGTTCACTTTTCATTATAGCTTTGAATTTTTCCAGACATTTATACTTTTTTAAAAGGAATTTTGTTCAGTTAAATGTCAATGACTATAGCATGAGTCAGCAAATCCTCCCTCCTGGGCTTGTTCCACTCCAATGAAATATGATTATACAGCAATGCAATAGAATAATATTTGTACAAAACCTTAATTGAACTGATGCCTCAGTTATTGTTTGCTGTCCTGTGGATTCTATTGCAGCGTAACAATACTGATGACAACTTCATCTACCCCAAATCAATTTATGCTCACAGCTCCCTGTCATTGAAGAAGTATTACTGTGTCCAGTAAAGGACAGAGTTATCAGAACTGAAATCCTGAGAAGGTTTTGGTATGGCTAGGACTTAAAGTGAGAAACCGTTATATCTCTAAATACTTTTCCCCCAACTACGAACATACATAGCTAAAAAATTACATAGCTAAAAAATTCCAGTGCTGCACCAGTAAACGTTAACATGCCATTACTGAAGTATTTGTTTAAATAAAGAAAAAAAGCTTAAACACGAACCTATTAATATAATTAGTTCAAAGACACTGCAGGGAGAACACCGACACAGAAATAAAAATTCTATCAGCCTAAGCTTTTTATTTCTTCTGTTGCTACCCTGTTACTCAAGACAGTTTTCTCCCTTTTTTTTTCAACAAAGGTTACTGTTTGGTTACATTAGCTCATTCTTAAGTCTTGTTCCAAAAACTTTTGTCTTGACATCACAGCTACAATTTTCTTACATTCTAGTTATGTTTTGTTTTTAATGTATCAGGGTATTGAGAGCCTGTACAGTATACTTTTTTTACTATTTTAGGATATTGAGATCCTTTACAGTTTAAAAACAAGATTTCAATAGGAATACTGATCAAAAGTATGAAGAATAGTATTATTATTTCTAAATTTTTATTAAAAGGGAAAGGAGGATGAATAGTTACCTTTTAAAAAAAATTCAAATACTTTCACACAACCAAGACACAGAACCACTTGCTCCCTATCTCTGAGAATTTTAATCATATGTATTCCCAAGATAAACAAAATGAGACTCTAGAAATAGGTTGTGAAATAACTCAGGATGAATACATGGTTTTCAGGTACAGAAAGAGCTTTTCAGGGCCAATCCAAAATGGATGGTTTATCTTACAATCCAGTATCTCGGTTGCTTTTACTACGAAATCTGATAATACAAGCAAAAGTACTACAAAAAATTAAACAGTGAATAGTTAGTACCTAAAGCTGAAACAAAATAAAAGGTAAACAAATGAATTGAAACATATCTGCTTACGCTATATGCAAAAAAGATTTATAAAAAGTCTTGTACTCTTACATTATCAAAAGTAATTTTTAAAACAGGGGTTATGAAAATTTACTGCAATGATAAATTCAGTTCCATAGCATTTTGCTCTAATTTCAAAATAAACAATCATATTATCTTTGAAAACATAATATTACTGGAGGCTTATTTTATAAATGAAAAAGAAACCGCATTTTTCTTTTATACTTGATGTGTTTCAACTGTTTCAAAAGTGATTTATTTTCAACAGCTGAAAAACGTAATTCAGCTGTAGGAAACTGACTCTATATTTTGTCAAAAGGGCCATCAGTCAAGGGATTAGGCAGCAAGGCAACAGACCACACAAGACAGCTGACTAATGCACACCTCCAGTACAGTGAGGCACAGAGCAATGCAAAGTTGTCAATATGTCCAGGCAGTGAATTTTGTCAGTGTTCCCGCTGTCTGTCAGGTCTTTTTGCAATTATAAATAGGTATTAACAAACAACGTGGATTACTATACCTGCACGGTAGAATCCAATTTATCAAAAAAAATTACAAAGGAAGACTAATCATCAAAGGTCTCATTCATTAACATGCTAGTGTGCCTTAAGAGAGACAGGCTACTATAATTCCAAGGAACAAAAAAAAGAGAGGCTCAGAAATTGGCCATATTAATGAGAATAAATGGGTAGATCTTAAAGAATACTACACAGGTAAAGTAAATAAGAACTGATGTTATTCAACTGACTTTTTCCCACATCAGTAAACAATAATAGCCAAACTGTGCATTACACACATAACACTATGTATCAAGTATTATTTTAAGCACATTACATAAATTATATTTAATCTACAAATCTCCATTGTAGAGATAGGGAAACTGAAAGCAATGTTTCCCAATAGTAGAAACAAGCAACATAAGATTCTAATCCCATAAAAATAGTGACAACAAAGGGAGCCATGCTGTGAGCCCAGATTTCTTCCAGGAGGCCATTTCCACACCTCTATTCAGGCAGGGTGTGGCAGCCCAGGGTGGGAATACCCCTTACTTAGGGAAAAGGGTGGAGCTTTGAGCATGCAGTGGTCCCCCTGACCAGAGCACAGACATTGAAGGCCATTGAGCCTAATGACTCGGTAATCAACTGCTGGGAGACTCAAATGAGGCTTCTTTGTAACCAAATCTTGGGAGGCTCTGCTGAGCTATATAAACACTCCTCTTCCCCTTGTTTGCACAGAGCATTGACTTCCATTTCCCAACCAGCCGCTCCCTCCTGAGCTTGCTCCACTCCAATAAAATATTGGGAAAAAAATCCTCCTGTATGTAAGTCCCTAATTAAAACTCATGGCTAACTTTTTGCCTGGCTTGTTCTTCAGTCTTGGGGTTAAGCTGGGTTGGAGCACAGCAGAAATACAAGCACAGAATGCTGCTGTCACTGAGCTGAAGAGACAGATATTGTACAGGACATTACCCTGCGGAGGAGATAGCAACAAAGAAAATTAGCTCCAGAAAGCCACACTGGCATCATCTTGAGTCTATTGCTGGATACTAAGCCTTACATGCATAGGGTGTGTTCTAGTTTGCTAATGCTGCCGGAATGCAAAACACCAGAGACGGATTGGCTTTTATAAAAGGGGGTTTATTTGGTTACACAATTACAGTCTTAAGACCATAAAGTGTCCAAGGTAACACATCAGCAATCAGGAACCTTCACTGGAGGATGACCAATGGTGTCCGGAAAACCTCTGTTAGCTGGGAAGGCACATAGCTGGCATCTGCTCCAAAGTTCTGGTTTCAAAATGGCTTTCTCCCAGGACGTTCCCCTCTAGGCTGCAGTTCCTCAAAAATGTCACTGTTAGTTGCACTTGGGATATTTGTCCTCTCTCAGCTTCTCCGGAGCAAGAGTCTGCTTTCAACGGCCATCTTCAAACTGTCTCTCATCTGCAGCTCCTGTGCTTTCTTCAAAATGTCCCTCTTGGCTGTAGCAAGCTTGCTCCTTCTGTCTGAGCTTATATAGTGCTCCAGTAATTTAATTCAGACCCACCCTGAATGGGTGGGGCAACACCTCCATGGAAATTATTCAATTAGAGTCATCATCCACAGTTGGGTGGGGCCCATCTCCATGGAAACACTCAAAGAATCACAATCTAATCAAAACTGATACATCTGCCCACACAAGATTACATCAAAGATAATGGTGTTTTGGGGGACATAATCTATTCAAACTGGCACAGGGTGAAACTCCACAATGCCTGGGAAAGAAGCCAGAGAACTGTAACCCCAACAATTTCTAAAGCTCCACAGCTGAAAGCCATTTGAGTTTCATCTAGCTAGAGTTAAGAGCTCTTATTAAGTATCAGGGCCATGCAGTAGAGACCCTGGAAAGTTCTTAGTAAAAGAGCTAAACTAGCTCTAAATTAAGGCTATCCAAGACACACCTTGACAAAGCTTTAATATAAGCTAAAACAACCATATTGAGCTACAACTATTAAACAGCTGCCTCTCAGTCACCACACCCCCCCCCCCCCAGCCATGTTAGTTTGAAGCTGTTATGTACCCCAGAAAAGGCCATGTGTTTTTAATCCATTCCTGTGGGGGCAGACCTATTGTAAGTGGGACCCCTTAATTAGGTTAATATCCCCTTACTGGAGTCCTTTATAAGAGAGGAAATTAAGAGAGCTCAGAGAAGCTGAGAGAGGAAGCCACTGAAGCCAGAAGCTGAAAGTAATGAAACACAGAAAAGAAGGACCAGCAGACACCGGCCATATGCCTTCATATGAGACAGAGGTATCTCAGATGCCAGCAGCCTTTGTTCTGAGATGGTATCATCCTGTTGATGCCTTAACTTGGACATTTTCACAGCCTCATCACTGTAAATTTGTGAGCTAATAACCCCCCACTGAAAAAGCCAACCCATTTCTGGTATATTGCATTTCAGCAGCTTTAGCAAACACCCCCTCCCCCAAAAAAGTCCAACAGTCTTAAAAAGAAGTCCTTCAAAAAAATCCAACATTCAACAACATGAAATTCATAATGTCCAGTATCCAATCAAAATTTGCTAAATATGCAAGGAAGGAGAATACTGTGACCTATACCCAGAAGAAAAAAATCACTTAACAAAAGCAGATCCAGAGAAGAGAAACTTCTAGTAATGTCCAAATAATCTCTCTCAGACCTAATAATTATAAAGTGTGGTTCAAATATAGAAAACAACTATTTAAAGACACCTTTAAAACTCAAAGAAATTGTAAGTCTACTCTTGAAATACTGCAACTGGAATAGGTAAGAATTTCAACTTTGTGCCTTAATTGCCTGAGGGGTAAGGGATATCTCTGTAACCCCTATGGATACAGTCAGGTGACTGCAGCTTCACTGTGTCAAGTTAATAGAGAACAGAGTTTAGGACTAGAAGAGCAGCTGGAAATTTATAAGGCTGGCAAAGCAAACACAAGGAAACCAAAGAGAGGGTGAGTTACAAAATCTCAGTATAAACTTGACCCAAATCTTTGCCTGACAGCCAAATTACAATGGTGCAGAGAGGTACCAGAGGGCCAAGCTAAAAAGAGAGCACCTAGAATCTGTAAGAATTGAACAGAAATTTCAGCTGCTGCCACTGTGGGAATACAGCTTGCAATATGAGTCCAAGAAAGTTAACTGTGTACTAAAAATAAAACAAAACAAACAAACAAAAACACTCTTTAAAAAAAAAAAAAGCAGCATCCAGACTCAATAACCTTATTTACAATGCCTGTATTTCAAACTAAAATAACTAGAGTGAGTCATACTATGGAAAATAGGAAGGCAACTGAAACTGACTCAAATGAGCCTAGATGTTATACTTAGTGGAGCCTTCAAAACAGCTATTATGAATGTGTTTGAAGAATTAAAGGAAAGTACATTCAAATAATTAAATTTTAAAAAATGGACTTAATAAGTGAACAGACAAGGAATCAAACACACACCCTTACATACCCCCACACACCAGAACACTATATTAAAAAAGTTAATTTTATGACTGAACAGCACAATAACTGAGTTCACTAGATGAACTCAATGGCAGACTGGAGGTGGCCAAAAGAGAATCAATTAACGGCTCATTAATTCTGTAGGAGTATATGGGAAGGAATGAACTTATTTCAGGGTATTTGTTTTTCCCATTGCTTTGTTTTATTTTGTTTGGAAATGTTTTTTTAATTTGATAAATCATTTTTTTTTAAAAGAGAATCTGTGATAGATTACTCAATTCAAAGAACAGAAAAATAAAGATCAAGGGAAAATGAACAAAAACACAGAGACCTGTAAGACAGTATAAACAGGTCCAATATACATGCAATTAGAGTCTCAAAACAGGAAAAATGGAAAGGACATGAAATGTATTTGAAAAAATAATGGCTGAAAACTTCCTAAGTGTGATGAAAAACATTAAATTATAGATCTAAAAAGTCAATGAACCCCAAGCAGAATAAACAAACATATTAAACAAACAAGAAAAGAAAAACCACTGCTAGATACATCACTGTCACAATGCTGAAAGCCAAAGATTAAGGGAAAGTTGACAAAAAACAGGGAGGGGGGGTGAATTTACAGAGGAAAAAATGTTACAATTAAATAGCCTCTCATGAGAAAAAGATACTAAAAAGGTATATTCAAAGTGTTGATTTCTCACCAGAAATAATGCAGGCCAGAAGACACTGAAATGACATATTCAAAAGGCGGGGAGAAAAAATACATGAATCAAGAATTGTATATACAGCTAAATATGCTTCAAAAACACAAGTGAAATAAAGATAGACTAAAACAGCAGAGCAGCACTCCAAGAAATGCTCAAGTAAGGGCTTCAGGCTAAAGAGAAATTGTATCATATGAAAATTCAGATATACAGGAAGGAACTAAGAGCATCAGAAATGGTATATACGTGGGTAAATCCAAGACTCTCTGTATATATATATACTTTATCTTTTATTGTCTTAACTTACTTAAAAGACACATGACTGTGGAAAGGAAAGATTATAAAACTGTCTTTTGGCAGTACAATCACATTTAGATATAATGCTTAGGACAACAATAGCAGTAAGTGGGAGAATAAATGGAAATATACCATTTTGAGGTTCTTATATTTTATCAGAAGTCAATATTGACTCAAAGTAGATTGAAATAATATAAAGAATACTGCAATACCTAAAGCAATCACTAAAAACTAACCCAATGAGATAAAGCTAGAAAGCAACAACAACCACAAAAAAGAATCATAATCCAACACTAACAAAACATATTTTATTATAACAGAAGACGTGAAATGAGGAACAGAATACCAAAAAACCAGAAGGGACCAAGAGAAAACAAACAGCAAAATGAGAGATCTTAATATATATCCATAATGATAATTACATTAACTGGAAATAGACTATTCCAATCAAAAGGAGGATACCATCATACTACATAAAAAAGCAAGAACTAACTTTAAATACCAAGGCACAAACATAATAAAAGTAAAAGGACAGAAAGAGAAACATGATGAAAACAGTAATCATAAGAAAGCTTAAATAGCTATATTAGTAACAGAAAAAGTCAAAGAAAAGAAAAAAGGAGTTAAAAGAAAAGGAGATACTTTCAGGAATAAAAAAAGACAGTTCATAATGATAAAAGAGGTAATATAACAGGAAGATACAAAAATTATAATTGGGCATGCAGCTAATTAACAGTAATGCTTCAAAATACATGAAGCAAAAACTAACAGGAATAAAGAGGAAAAGATAAATCCACATAAAGATTTTAACACACTCCTGTCAGCAACTTATAGAGCAAGCTGACAGAAATTTTACTAAAAATTTAGAAAATCCGAACACTAACCTAATTGAATTAAGGAAACTATTCAGAACAACCATAGAATATGCATGCTTTTCAAGTGCAAATGGAATGCAACACCAAGATAAATTATGCTGGGCCAAAACAATTCTCAATAGATTTCAAAACACTGAAATCTTAAGAGTATATTCTCTTATAAGAAAGGCACTGAATTAGTAATCAGAAAGATATCTAGATAAATCCCAAATATCTAGAAATTAAACAACCCATTCTGAATGAAACAGATGCAAGACTGGTGGAGATAATGGAATTAGTAGACAAGATCTTTAAAATAGTTACTATACATATGCTCAGGACATTAACAGGAGATATGGACATATGAGGAGAGAAATAAGACATGATAAAGAAAAGGGAATTTCCCCAACTAAAAAAAGAATACAACACTGGATGGTAAAACAGTAAATTAAAACACTACAGAAACAAAAAATGTAAACTTGAAACGTATCAAAGGAACTTAACCAAACTGAAACACAGAGGAAACAAAAGTGGGCTAGGGGAATGTGGAGGTAGGCAGGGAGGAAGCAACAAAAATGAACAACAATGACTGTCCCAGTTTGCTATTACTGCTGTTTTGCAAAACACAAGAAATGGATTGGCTTTCATAAAGGGGATTTATTTGGTTACAAAGTTATAGTCTTAAGGTCATAAACTGACCAAGGTAACACATCAACAATAGGTTACCTTCACTGAAGGATGGCCAATGGCATCCAGAAAACATCTGTTAGCTGGGAAGGCACGTTGCTGGCATCCACTTGCTCCCAGGTTGTTTCAAAATGGAGTTCTCCCAAATGTTACTTTTGGGGTGTTTTGTTCTCTCTTAGTTGCAGCTCCTCTTCAAAATGTCACTCTCAGTTGCTCTGAGGTCCTTCTGTCTGTGAATTCCTTTATACAGACTCCAGGGGTCCAATTAACACCCATTCTGAATGGGCGGGGTAACACCTTCATGGAAATTATCCAAAGGTTTCACTCACAGTTAACTGAGTCACGTCTCCATGGAAACACTCAAAGGATTCAAATCTAATCAACCCTAATACATCTGCCTCCACAAGAGACTGCATCAAAGAAAATGGCTTTTGGCAGGACATAACACATCCAAACTAGCACAATGACCAGTGGGAAAATCTCAACACTAGCCATATTAAAGCTGGAGTGGTAACAGCATGGCAAGGAAAATGGCCAGATACAGAAGGACATATCATAATGATAAAAAGATAAATGAATCAAGATATAACATAAATCTGCATTTACCTAATAACAGTGCTTCAAAATACATAAAGCAAAAGTTGAAAGGACAAAAAGGAAAAACTGACAACTTCACAATTACATTGCAAAATTTAAAACTCCTCTATCAGCTACTGATAGAACAAAGAGATAAAACATCAACAAGGATATACAGAAGGTGTGAAAAATATCAAGCAGATTGACCTGACTGGCATTTATAGAACATGACTAAATGACAGATTACACTTTCCTTTAAAGAGCACTAAAAAAACTCACCAAAACAGATCATATCCTGGGCCATAAAAAGAAGTCTCAATTAATATAAAAGCACTTAAAGAATGTTCACTGACCACAATGGAATTAAAGAAAAAAATCCGTAACAAAATAGTATCTGAAACATTCCAAATATATGGAAATTAAAGAAAATACCTCTAGACTCAGAGGTTCAAAAAAAAAATCACAAAATATATTAGCAAATATTTTGAATTGGATGAAAATGAAAGTACAATGTATCAAAAACTGGGGTATGCAGTTAAAATAGTGCTTAGTTGAAAACACATAGCTAGAATACTGAAAGGTTTCATGTGATATAAGCTTCAGCCTGAAAAGGTCAGAAAAAGAAGAGTAAGTTAAATCTAAAATTTAGAAGAGTGGAAATAATAAAGAGATGTGATCAATGAAAAAGAATAGATGAAAAAAGGGGAAGCATGTGGCAAATCAATGACACCGAAGACTGTTTCCTTGAAAAGATCAATAAAATAGATAAACCTTGTAACAGTTGAAGCTGTATGTACCCCAGAAAATCATGTTCTTAAAGCTAATCCACTCGTGTGGGTGGCACCTATTATTTCAGTTGAGGCAGGCTCCTGGTGAGTCTTAAACCTCTTAACGGAGTGTTTTGTAAGAGGATGAGAAACAGAGACAGAGAAGCTCTGAGAGAACGACACACACAGAAGCTGAGAAAGAAAGCCACAGATGGAGAAGCCAGAAGCTGAATGCAACGAAACCAGAGAGGGGAGGGAGAGACCAGCAGACCTATGTTCCCTGCTATGTGGCAGAGGAGCTGAGGACGGCTGGCAGCCTGTTTTCAGAGTCCAGGTATCATCCTGATGATGCCTTGATTTGGACATTTTCACGGCCTCAGAACAGTAACCTTGTAAACTAATAAATCCCCATTGCTAAAAGTCAGCCCATTTCTGGTATATTGTATTTGGCAACTTTAGCAAACTAAAACAAATCTTTACATAAAATATATTTTTTAGAAGGTACATATATTGAGAACGAAAGGGAGTATCTCTAGAGATCCTACAGGTATTTTTAAAAAATAAGTAATTTTGAGCAACTTTAGGCAATTAGATTCAAAAGCTTGTATAAAATGAAAATTGCCTTGAAAGATACATTTTTCAAAATTTGTACAATAAATACAAAATGTGAATAGCTCTAGACATTTTAAAGAGAATAAATTGGTAACTAGAAACCAAGAAAACTCCAAGAAACATGTTGAATTCTAATATTAATTTAAGAACAAAATAATGCCAATTACAAACAAACTTTGTGAATTTAAAAGAGGGAACACTTTCCAACTTATTTTGTGAATCAGCTTTACTTTTATACCAAAATCAGACAAGGAAATTTATTTTAAAAACAGACTAATATCCCTCACAAACACTGATAAAATTAGCAAACTACATCTAGCAACACATAAAAAATAACATATAATGCCAAGTGAGCTTTATCCCATGAGTACAAATTTAGTTTAATATTCTGAAATCAATCAGGGTAATTCACCATATTAGTAACAAAATTATAAGTATCATTTATCGAAAGTATATATAAAACAGAAAATATGATTCTCAATAGATACAGAAAAATCTGACAAAATTCAAAGATCACTCATGATAAAAAAAAATCTCAAAACTAGAAATAAAAGGAAACTTGCTAAATATGATAAAGTGCATCTATGAAAAACACAAGGCTAAATCAACTTGATGAAAGATTAAACACCTTCCCCTTGAGATCATAAACAAGGCAAGAACAGTCTCTTGTTACTTCCATATAGTGTAATAGGGCAAAAAAAAAAAAAAAAAAAAATTAAAGGCATACACACTGAAAAGGAGAAAGTAAAACTCTTTTTAGTTGCAGATGTCATGATAATATATGTAGAAAATCCTAAAAAAATCTAAAAACAAAAAACAAAACACTATTAGAACTAATGAATGAATTCACCAAGGTCAAATGGGGCACAAGATATTTTTATATACTAGCAACGAACAACTAAAAATTGCAATTTTAAAAATCTATCATTTACAATAGCACAAAAATATTTAGGAAACATTTTAACATAATGTGACAAACTAATGTACTAAAATCTACAAAATACTGCTGACAGAAATGAAAGATGTTAATAAATGAAGAGACATACTATGTTCATGTATTAGAAGACTTATTAACATATCAATTAGCCTTAATTGATCTACAGATTCAATTCAGTCCCAATCAAAATTCCATCCAGCAGCCTTATTTTTTGTATGAAGTGACAAGCTGATTCTAAATTTTATATGGAAATGCCAAGCACTTAGAATAGCCAATAAAACTTTGAAATAGATGAAGAAATTTGGAGGACTTATACTACCTGATTTCAAGGCTCATTAAAAAGCTACAGTAATCAAGACAGTGTGGTACTGACCTAAGAGCAGACATATAAATTAACACAATAGAAAAGGGTCCAGAAATAGACTCATATATATATATGATCAATTGATTTTGAGTGAAGATACCAATGTGAAAAGGTCATTTTATGAATAAATGATACTTGGAGCAAGTAGTTATATACAGTGGTAGACTGAACTTCAACCCTTACTTCAAAACTTAGATAAAAATCAACTTGAAATGGATTACAGACCTAAATGTAAAAGCTAAAACTATTAAAGTTCTGGAAGAAAACATAGGAAAAAATTTCACAACTTTGGGGTAGGCAAACACTCTATAGGATAGAAAGAATTGAAATCTTTTTACAGAATTGTTTTGATTTTTTGAAGTTCATCAAAATTAAATACTATTAAGAAAAAAAAAAGGCAAGTCACAGACTGGAAGAAAATGTTAGTAAAACATACATCCAACAAAGGACTGTATACAGAATATACAAAGAAGTCTCACAACTCAATAATAATAGACCTACTTTTTTTTTACTGGACAAAAGATTTGAATAGATGCTTCATAAAAATGTATACCGATAGCCAATAAAACACCATGACTCATAAAAAATGCGTATTAAAATAACAAGGAAGTACCACTACACACCCACTAAAATGGCTGATATTAAAAAGATTGACAGTGCCAAGGGTTAAGAGGATTTGGGACAACTGAAGCTCTCTTACATTATGTTTGGAACAGTACATTACTCAATCACTTTGGAAAACAGCTTGGCAGTGTCTTAAAATGGTTAAAAACACATTAATCAAATAACCCAGCAATTCCGATCCTAGGTATTTACCCAGGAGAAATAAATATGAATGTGAATATCCAAAATGACTCCAATATGAATATTTCTTGTGGCTTTATTCATAACAGTCAAAAACTGGAAATAACTCAAATGTCCTTCGACATGTGAAAGATACACAAACTGTAGAATAGTCATACAAAGGAATACTACTTAATAAAAGAAAATAAACTGCTGATACAGGGAGCAACATGGATGAATCTCAAAAACATGTTGAATGAAAGAAGCTAAAATAAAGTTCATACTGCACAATTTCATTTGTTAAGAAATTCTAGAATCGCTAAACTAATCTACAGTGGCAGAAAGCAGGTGATTAAGTGTCCAGAATAGTTGTCCAAGAGTGGAATTGACTATAAAGCTGAAGGGAAAAAAAAATGGAAATATTCTATATTTTGATTGTGGTTTATTCAACTGTCAAAACACAAGCTTTACCCTTTATTGCATGTAAACTGTACTCCAATAAAATTGATTTTTAAAAAACTATCCAATTTGTAATCCTACATTTTTAAAATTTAAACCAAGCAAATAATATAATTAAAAAAAATCCCTCTCAAGCACAGATCTAAGAACAGAGGTTTATAACTTTAGATGTTTTAAACAAATAACCTTAATAGGTGGGAAGGGAGAAGGAAAGAGGAAAGCACAGAATGTCAACATAACTAAAAATCATTGGTGATGGAGAAGCAATCCTGTTTCAATATTAATATGAGTTAAATCTAATAATAGAGCAAGTTTTTGTCTTATTTCAGAACATTTTTTCAGCTCTATTTAATGAATAATTTTTAAAAGTCACAAATAGGAAAATTTCTGTGGAACAAACCGTAATTTGTTATTATGTAAGTACTACAAATTGGTAGCTACCATTCAAGGAATAATGGGATGCCTACCATATGACAGAGGCAGAGTGATAGGTTATTTTTGTAATAATGATGAAGCATATAAAATAGTGTCATCAAAGGATATCAGAAAATGTGACACAGGTCATTTTCTTTCATAGACACACTGATGTCTAAAACCACGATACTTTAATCAAGTGTAGTCGTATATACCTAAAGCCTAAACAAATATACTAGGTCAGGAGTCAGCAAACTTTTTCTGTAAAAGGTCCATCCAGATGGGCTTTGCAGGTCTCTTCCAACAGCTACTCAACTTGGCTGCTGTGGTACAAAAGCAGCCACCGACAATGTGTAAAGAAGTGAGCATTGCTGTGTTCCAATAAATCTGTACTTAGGGGCACTGGAATTTGAATTTCAAATAATTTTCGCAGTCACAAAATATTATTCTTTAAAAAAATTTTTTTCAACCATTTAAAAATGTCAAAACCATTCAAAAACAGGAGGTTATGGGCCAGATTTGGTCCATGGGGTCAGGTTTGCCGATTCCTGTACAAGTAAAAAAGCCAGTATTTTTTTGACTCCAAATGTTTCCTTTTGTATAAAAGAAACTAATTCAAAGTATGACAATCTACAACTCTCAAATATATAAAAGTAATTACAATGAAACATGAATATTTTTCATATTTTGTTTACCCAAATGAGGATATGCATTTTTAAAATTATTTTTAAAGGCTAACAGACACAATTGCATTTCCAGGACATGTGTGTCCATTGCTTTAAGACACACACAGTAGGTGCTCAGTAAATATAAGTTAAATAAACTTTGGAACCAACTTTTAAATCCCTATGAGTGGTACTCCGTCAAATGTAATACATTCTTTACTACCTTCATATTAATATACCAAATATAATAAGTAGCCCTATCAACATTAGTTACCCAATGACCTGAGCCTATTAAGATATGTCAAACTACTTGACCTCATACTAAATGGATCCAGATTACTTTACTTTTTGAGCTCTTATTTGTAGTTTCATTTCTTCCCCTTTGTCAAGCAACTAGCTATCACTTCTTGCTATCACTGACTCTATCTACTGCATTCTTTCATTCCTTTGTAACTTGAAAAGCAACAAACCAGATAAGCAATATTATGGGAATTGTACATAAAATAAGCCAATGGGCCTGAAATAATAACCTAAGAAGCTGGCCATTTGGTAATACACAAGCTTTGGTCATTAATTTATGGTGTTTATTTTGTTCTGAAGCCTTTTTATTTTTCATTTAAGCCTTGGTTATTAACTGGATTTCAGTCAGATGAAGAGTCCCAGAGATTAAATTTTCCATAGGTGAAGTGTGACCACAATATGAAACTCTCTATTATGAACAGGTGATAGAGAAATTAACTCAGATAAAAGGGAAAAAAATGGAATGCTACAGGTGGGCAACTGCTCTTAGAGTAATGTCCTATCTTATCTAAGAAGTTGTAAATGTCCGATAGAAGCAATATATGGACAACTTATCACACCTAGTGTATTGAAACTCTCTTTCTCAAAAATTTACATTACAAAATACTCTTCAGTAGATTAACTAGGTTAAGAGTTGAACAAACTCTTCTCTTTTCTAGAGAGATAATTTTATCATCAATAAAAGGAAACATTCTAATTCTAAACCATCACTACAGACATCCATTTTACGTTCTGATTTGTGGCAGGCTTCACTAGTAAACTGAAGTCTCAAATGAAAGCCCAATTAACACTTGCTTTGTGTTATTAAGTATAACATGATTTGAGTTTATGATTTCATGCTGTACCAAAGACAAGCCTCAGACATAAGCAAGAGCAAAGAAACATAAATAGGAAAAATAAGAGGAAGTAAGAAAGGAACAAAAAAATTTTAGGGTAAGGCCTATGGGAGAAAAGGAGAGCATGTAGTGACTTAAGCTTAGATTGCCTGTGTTTCATCCGTATATTTAGAATTAATCTTGGAGTTCTCAAATAAAGATATTAACATTAATTAATACTTCTGTCATGTGTCATTAGTGATTTACAAACTTCTCTTTTAGCCTAGGAACAGTTTCTTCAAAGGAACACTTACCAGTAAGTAAATACATAACAGTAGGTTAAGGTGGACTGATAAACTCCTACTGTTCCAGACCCTATGCCCGGCAGGCAAAATATTTTCCATTCCTTCTTGCATTCATTTAAAAATTATTTACTATTGAGCACCTACCACATGCCCAATATGGTTATACAGCAGGAAATAAGGCAGATAAGACCCCTGTCTGATGAAGTTTCAAGTCTAGAATACAGTTTTAAAAATTAAATTACTAGAGGAAGAAGATGGTGGCGTAGAGAGGAATGGAAGTTAGTTAGTTTCCCTGGAACAACGAATAAACAACCAGGAACAACTAGTAAATAATCTGGAATAACTGCTGGGAGACAACGGTGACTGTCCACATATCATACACCAACTTGAATTGGGAGGAATGCCCAAGATAGCAGCATAAAATCTGTAAGTAAAAACTGCAGAACAGGCTGGGAACCCCCTCCTCCCACAGCAGCCCAAACTGCAAAACCTTGCTGTGGCAGAAAGCAGCATTCCCAGAGCAAGGAAATATAGCTCAGTCCAGCCCCAATTGGGGTTTTAATTAACAAATGTGGACTGCTCAATACAAGATAAGAATCCCTAACAAGCAAACAGAGGCTTTTGGTGACAACTGGCCTTGGAGAGCTGGAGGACCTCTCTGGGTGGGAGCGGTAGCCCAGAGGACCAGGGGCTATCTCTGTCCAATGGGTGAAACTGAGAAGGGCACCAGACTGGCCCTGAAGGGTGACTTTCTGTCCCTTTTTCGGCTCAGTGGAAAAAGCCTAAGCCATTTTCAGTTTCCAGCACTCTGACCCAGACAGGGGTGGAGACAGGAGAGTCAGAGAGACTATTCAAACGTAAATGATATCTCCCTAGGGCTGTATCTTCCCTAAGAAGAAGGATGCGGTGCCAAGCTCTACCACCCGCCTTCCATTCAGAACCAGACCCCAGAGCCTGGGGGAATGCAGCCACAGGCCACATCTGCTAATACCAGTTGGAAGTGACAGGCTGACAGGTGCCACCTGCTGGGCAGAAAAGCACAGCAACTTGAGGTCTCACAGGGTTTGTCAATCATCTAGGACACACTCTCGGGGAAACCTGATAGCATCACCTCCTTCTGAGACTTGAGCCCGTTCTGGTCTGGGAAAACCTCATTGGCATAACCAAGGAAACCAGATGCTGAGACAATAGAAAACTACAACCTACACTAAAAAAAATGAAGTTGTAGCCTAGTCAAAGGAACAAACTTACACTTCAACTGAGACACAGGAATTAAAACAACTAATGCTAAATCAATTCAAAAAGTTTAGGAAAGACATGGCAAAAGAGATGAAACATATAATGAAAACATTAGGCGTACATAAGGTAGAAATCAAAAGTTCAAAAAAAACAACCAGCAGAATCTATGGAAATGAAAGGCACAACACAAGAGATGAAAGACACAAAGGAGACATATAACAGCAGATCTCAAGAGGCAGAAGAAAACACTCACGAACTGGAGAACAAGACACCTGAAAGCCTACACACAAAAGAACAGATAGGGAAAAGAATGGAAAAATAGGAGCAATGTCTCAGAGAATTGAATTACAACACAAAATGCATGAATGTACATGTCATGGGTGTGCCAGAAGGAGAAGAAAAGGGAAAAGGGGCAGAAGCAATAATAGAGGAAATAATCAATGAAAATTTCCCATTTCTTATGAAAGACATAAAATTACAGATCCAAGAAGTGCAGCGTACCCCAAACAGAATAGATATGAATAGGTCTATGCCAAGGCACTTAATAATCAGATTATCAAAGGTCAAAGATAAAGAGAAAATCCTGAAAGCAGCAAAAGAAAAGCAATCTATCACATTCAAAGGAAGCTTGATAAGACTATGTGTGGATTTCTCAACAGAAACCATGGAGGCAAGAAGTGGGTGATATCATTAATATACTGAAAGAGAAAAACCACCAATCAAGAATCCTATATCCAACAAAACTGTCCTTCAAATATGAGGGAGAGCTTAAAATATTCTCTGACAGATAATGAAAGAGTTTGTGAACAAGATTCCTGCTCTACAGGAAATACTAAAGGGGCCACTACAGACAGATAGGAAAAGACAGGAGTGAGAGGTTTGGAACACAGTTTTGGGTGATGGCAGCATAAAAATGTAAGTACACTGAACAAAGATGACTCTGAGTATGGTTGAAAGAAGACAGGAGCATGTGGACACCAGACGGAAAGAGTAAAGGTAAATACTGGGACTGTATAACTCAGTGAAACCTAGAGGGCTCAGCAACTGTGATAAAAGGTACAAATATATTTTTACATGAGGGAGACAAATAAATGTCAACATTGCAAGGTGTTAAAAATAGGGTGGTATTGGGGGAAAAATACAATCAATGCAAACTAGAGACTATAATTAACAGAAACATTGTATTATGTTTCCTTTAATATAACAAAGATAATATACCAAAGCTAAATGCATATAAGGGGGAGACAAAAGGGAGGGATATGGGCTTTTTGGCATTGGTGATGTTGTCTGACTCTTTATTCTACTTTAGTTTAATGCTATCTTTCCTTTTGTTGCTTCCTAGGTGTCATGGTTCTTTTTTTTTTTTTTCCTCTCTTTCTTTTTCTTTTGTCTCTCCACCTTCGTCTCTTCCTCCTTCTTTGTGGAAGAAATGGAGATGTCCTTATATAGGTAGTGGTGATGGTGATAAATACATTAAAACATGACTATACAGGGAACCACTGATTGTTTACTTAGGACAGAATGTATGGTGTGTGAACAAAACTGTCTTAAAACAATGGGTTGATGAAGAAACCTTGAGGGCACTATATTGAGTGAAATAAGACAGACACATAAGGACAAATATTACAGGGTTTCACTGATATGAACTAATATGTAATATGAGCTAATAATATGTAAACACATAGACATGAAATATAAGTTACCAGGATATAGAATGGGGCTAAAGAATGGGGAGTGTTTGCTTATTATGAGCAGCATGTTCAACTAGGGTGAACTTAAACGTTTGGAAATGGACAGGGGTGATGGTAGCATGTTGTGAGAATAACAGTGTTGACTGGTCTGTTAATGTGGTGGGAAAGGTAAGCTCAGAGTCACGTATGTCACTAGAAGGAACATGAGAGGTTAACAGATGGGAATGTAGAGGAGAACCTAAGATGGCGGCTAGGTGAGACAGGACAAAAAAACACCTCCGTGAAAAATACTAGATAAAAATCAGAAAGTGACCCAGAACACCACTTCCAGAGTAGCACCAGCCAGACAAGGTCTGCTAAATCTACAGGGACTGTGCATTTGGTGAAACCAGGAGTCTGCAGTCTGAAACGAGTGAGTGAGTCGGCTGAAAGTCCCTCGGCCATGCTGTGGTGTGGGGAAATGGTGGGTTGGCATTTGGAGACGGACTAGTTCTTTTAAAAAAAAAAAAAAAAAAAAAAAAAAGAAGCCCAGGAGCAGCTGCAGATACGACGGGAGTGGGCTGGGCTAATGCCTCAGTGTCTGGCGTGGAGGAAAGACCTTCCCAAACCCACTGCTGATTTTCTCGGGCCCAGGGGAGCAAAGGGGAGCCAAAAGGAGAAAAAAACGCAAGACTTGCAGCCATCTCCCCGGCAGGCAGGGGCACTCCTGCCTGGGGCCAAACCCACAGCACAGAGCCGTGCCAAGAAACCCAGTGTGACAGAGAGTCTTTCCCGCAACACCGCGCACACGCCACAATATCGGCCATGGACAGTGGCCTTTAATACACCACGGCTGATTGTCCCGGAGCTGGGAGGGAGGAGCTGTGCAGAAAGGGGGAAGTTAACGCATCCCATTCAACCATCTTTGAAGCGGGCTGGGAACGCCCCTGCACAGCCCGGTGTCCCAGGGCTTCCCTGGAGCCCTGGAGGCCGCTGCACACTTGTGAAGTGGCACGGCCCTCCCTCCCTCAGCAGAGGTCCTGGAAGAGCACAGCAGGGAAGGGGGAACCACTCAGAAATCCCAGGGAACCTACGCCAATACCAAGGACTTTTGGGTCAGCGGCAGAGAACAGCTTTAAATCTCTGGGAACACCTGGGAGGTGTGATTATTAAAGCTGCCCTTCCTCCCTAACTGCTCACACACCCCTCATTCAGGGCGGACAGCACCGTTAACACACCCAAATTAAGTGCACCAATTGGACCCCACAAGAATCAGATCCCCAAACACCACAAAGACAAAGTGAGGGAGAACTGACTTGAGGGGAATAGGTGACTCACAGACACCATCTGCTGGTTAGTTAGAGAAAGTGTACACCACCAAGCTGCAATTCTGACAAATTAAAAATCAAGTAAAGCAAATGTCAAGAGGCCAAAAAGAACAGAAAATCTTAAAGCATATGATAAAACCAGACAACATGGAGAACCCAAACCAAAACACCCAAATCAAAAGATCAGAAGACTCACAGTACTTGGCACAATTAATCAAAGAATTACAGACAGGCAACAAGAGTATGGCTCAGGATATCAAGGACATGAAGAAGACCCTAGAAGAGCATAAAGAAGAAATTGCAAGAGTAAATAAAAAAATAGAAGATCTTAGGGAAATTAAAGAATCCGTAGGCCAAATTAAAAAGACTCTGGATACTCATAATACAAGATTAGAGGAAGGTGAACAACAACTCAGCCTCCTCAAGGACCACAGAACAGAAAATGAAAGAACAAAAGAAAGAATGGGGAAAAAAATCAAAAAAATCGTAATGGATCTCAGGGATACGATAGATAAAACAAAACGTCCAAATTTAAGACTCATTGGTGTCCCAGAAGGGGAAGAGAAGGATAAAAATCTAGAAAGAGTATTCAAAGAAATTGTTGGGGAAAACTTCCCAAACCTTCTACACAACATAAATACACAAAGCATAAATGCCCAGCGAACTCCAAATAGAATAAATCCAAATAAAACCACTCCAAGACATATTCTGATCAGACTGTCAAATACTGAAGAGAAGGGGCAAGTTCTGAAAGCAGCAAGAGAAAAGCAATTCACCACATACAAAGGAAACAACATAAGACTAAGTAGTGACTACTCAGCGGCCACCATGGAGGTAAGAAGGCAGTGGCATGACATATTTAAAATTCTGAGAGAGAAAAATTTCCAACCAAGAATACTTTATCCAGCAAAACTCTCCTTCAAATTTGAGGGAGAGCTTAAATTTTTCGCAAACAAATGCTGAGAGATTTTGCTAATAAAAGACCTGCCTTACTTCAGATACTAAAGGGAGCCCTACTGACAGAGAAACAAAGAAAGGAGAGAGAGAGAGAGAGAGAGAGAGGATTTTAACGGATATATATAGAATATTACATCCCAGGTCACCAGGACACACATTCTTCTCTAGTGATCACGGATCTTTCTCCAAAATGGACCATATGCTGGGACATGAAAACAAGCCTCGATAAAATAAAAAAATAAATTAAAAAAATGAATTTGTTCAAAGCACATTCTCTGACCACAATGGAATACAAATAGAAGTCAATAACCATCAGAGACTTGGAGAATTCACAAATATCTGGAGGATAAAAATGAGGGGGAGATGAAAACATTCACAGATAATCAAAAGCTGAGGGACTTCATCACCAGTTATTAGTCCTATAAGAAATGCTAAAGGCAGCTGAGCAGGCTGAAAGGAAGGGACACTGAACAATTGACTGAAACTACAGGAAGAAATAGATTTCCAGTAAAGATCACATGGTAAATATAAATACCAATACTACTGTATTTTTGATTTATAACTCCACTATTTACTTCCTATAGGATCTAAAATACAAAAACTGTAATGATAAATCAGTGGTTTTGGACTCAACGTAAAATACGTAATTTTTGACAAGAACTACATAAAAGTGGGGGAATGAGGGAGTATAGGAACATAGTTTATGTGTCATATTGAAGTTAAGTTGGTATCAAAGAAAAACAAGATTGTTATAGATTTAAGATGTTAAATTTAAGCCCCACAGTAAACACAAAAGAAAGTATCAGAGAATATGACCATAGAGATGAAAAGTAGAGTAGGGGTTCTGAGAAGTGGGGAAGTGGGGGAAGGGACAATGGAGAGTTAAGAAATGAGAGTAGGGTTTCTGTCTGGGGTGAAGGGAAACTTCTAGAAATGGATGGTGGGAAGGTGATAACACCGCACCAATCTAAATGTGATTAATCCCACTAATGGAATGCTAGGGAGGGGGTGGAATGGGAAGATTTAGGCTATATATGTTTCCACAATAAAAAAAAAAGACAGTCTAAATAGATGACAATTAAATGCCAAGGATGATCCTGGATGGGATCTGAGGATGGAAGAGAGGAGGCTCAAAGGGGCACAGATGGGACACAAGAGGAAAAAAAAAGGAAATATAGAATGTACGCTTTATATCAATGTTGAATTTCTTGAACTTCTTAGCTGCACTTAATGAGATTGCATAAAAGAATGCTCTTGTCCATGGGAAAGGTATATGTAAATTATATTGTTTGTTCAAGGATGTGTGCAGCTTGCTCTCATATGTTCAGAGGACAGAGCAATACATGATGGATGATAGGGAGGGAGGGAGGGAGGAAGAAAGGAAGGGAAAGAAAGAAGGGATGGTGTGACAGGATGTTAAAGGTGGTGGATCGGGGTATCGGGGGAGGGGGGTTGGGGTATGATGGAGTTCTATGTATGGGGTTTGTACTGTTTTTGCAACTGTTCCTGTAAGATTGAATTTATTTCAAAATAAAATTTATTAAATTAATAAAAAAGATGGGAATGTATAAAACAGTGAATCTTGTGGCTGACAATGTCTGTGATTAACTGTACAAATATTAGACATCTCTTTCAAGAACCAGAACAAATGCATGACACTATAACTAGAAGTTAATAATAGAGGGGCATATAGGAAAAAAATATATACCTATTGCAAACTATATACTACAGTTAGTAGTATTTTAACATTCTTTCATCAATATTAAGAAATGTACTATCCAAACCTATGAGTCAATGATGGAGGGGATGGGGGGTGGTTAGGGGTATGGGAGGATTTGAGTTTCCTTTTTTTGTCTCTATTTCTTTTCTGGAGTAATGAAAATGTTCTAAAGATTGAAAAAAAAATAATTGTGATGGACGCACAGTTGTATGATGGTACCGTGAGCAACTGATTGTACACTTCAGATCTTTGGATAATTGTATGGTATGTGAACAATCTCAATAAAAAAAATTACATTAACAGGAATTTGGAAGAAGTTGGTTCCAACCCTAATGATGACTTTGGGTAGTTCTCAACTTCAGTGGAGGAAGTAACTGCAGATGTGGTAGAAACAGCAAGAGAATGAGAATTAGAAGTGGAGCCTGAAGATGTGACTGAATTGCTGCAATCTCATGATAAAACTTTAATAGATAAAGAGTTGCTTCTTATGGATGAGCAAAGAAAGTGGTTTCTTGAGATGGAATCTATTCCTGGTGAAGGTGCTTGTGAACATTGTTGAAATGACAACAAAGGATTTAGAATACTGTATCAACTTAATTGATAAAGTAGCGGCAGGGTTTGAGAGAGGTTTTGAAAGACTTTCTACTGTGGGTAAAATGCTTTCAAACAGCATCCCATATGCTACAGAGAAATCTTTAGTGAAGGGAACAGTCAATCAATGCAGCAGACTTCATTGTTGACTCTTCCTTATTTTAAGAAATTGCCACAACCACCCCAACTGTCAGCAACCATCACCCTGATCAGTCAGCAGCCATCAACATTGAGGCAAGACCCTCCACCAACAAAAAGATTATGACCCACTGAAGGTTCAGATGATGGTTAGCATTTTTAAGCAATAAAGTATTTTTTAATTAAAAAAAATATGAATTACTGCTTTAAAAGATTGGTCCTAGGAAAAATTCTGAAAGAAAATCTTTTCTTCCACACCCCCATTCTCCACATTTCTTATCCCAACTCCAGACGGTCAATGAATCTTAAGACAATAATAAGAATATCATCTGACAAAAAGAGAAAATAAACTAGCCATCCTTAAAATCATACTAGTTCCTAGAAGCAAAGTCATAAATACTTGGAGATCAGTTTTGAACTACAAATTTAAAGCTAATAAGTATTTCATAATTAAGAACATATTAAAAGCTATCCTAAATCTGGAGCAGCACTGGCTCTCATTACAAACTGAAATTTAGAAAAATCAATCCTTTTAACTGGCTACTTTACAAATATAAATGTTTGATTTGAATAGTTTCAAATATGGCAAAAAGTGGCATCTAAAGATAAGATCCACAATAAATTAAAACTCCAAAAAAATGCTCATTACTAAGGCGTAGTTAGACAAGACAGTAATTAGGATATAAAGTATCAGACCTCAAAAGAATTAATTCTTCTGGGTTTCTGAAGAGTCAAGTGTTTTCCCAAATTTTTCTCAAGGTTTCAACAGATCCCAAAGAGATTAATAAGGCAGTATGACTCTGGAGCCAGAATGCCTGAGTTCAAATCTCAGTTCTGTCATTTAGTAGTATTGTGTTCATTTGGACAAGTTACAAAATTTCCTCATCTGAAAATGGGATTAATAGCAATACCTTACTCCACAGAATTGATATAAAGAATAAAGGAGTTAATTAATCAATGTAAGATGCTTACAGAGGAGTCTGAAAGAATAAGCCCTCAATAAACATTAGTTGCAACAAAACACATTATCAGTATAATGACCAACAGCAGCAACAAATCCAAGAGTTTATCATTTTCTTCTTACATTTACTGATGCCGGATACCACTCTAATTCAATAATTTGAGCAAACACACTGAAATGTTAAAATATTTCTAAAATAGAAATGGAATATATAACAATTTTAACCATAAAATTCAAACCAGGAATTAAAGAAACAGACAAGTACACAATAAGTTTAGACTATGCAAAGTTCTAAACCATTCTTCTTTGGTGGGTACTTAACAACTACTTCAAGAAAAAAATGCAAAAGTTGGTGGTGTTCCTATGTTTAAGAGAGTTCCATAAGTGTTTTCTATTCTTTTCACTACTTGCTGTTATCAAACAAGGATCACATGGTATTTATGTGAACAAACTTTAGTATAAGCCACCATTTTCCATATATTGTCTCAACTCGAAATCTGAAAATAAGTCACAGTAAACAAATGCTGCCACCTTGTGGACTGATGAGTATGGTATCAGTTAACCCAAAATGATCCATAAGCAAAGGTAGAAAGATTGTAAAAGAATTTCTGGTTCAGCTTTTTCTCTCGGTAAGTTTCTCACTGCAATAGTGACCCACATTAGATATATTTTATACAATTTCACTATAAGAATAATTATTTCTTCTGCATGTAATGAAATAATGCACCAAACTCAGCATTATTTTTCTTCCTTAACATTTCTTTATCCCTCTTTCTAAAATAAATTCATTAAATTTTCTGATTTAAGAGAAATGCATTTGTACATGAGAAATAAGAAACAATCATCAGGACTATGAAAGTTTTGAAGCCCTTCATTTCTCTGGCTACCAACATCCTTTGTTGCTACCTGCTTACAAACTTTGAAAACTACAAAGTTTTCTTTTGGAAGAATTAATTCAATGTAATTAAGAGAAAAGAACAAATGATGGCACGCAAGATATTTTAAAGTAACTAATCTAACCTTCAGTAAATAATGTTACCACTATGAAAGCTACTTTAGGTCTTATTATGACAATAAACTTCTGCCACAAAATGTCTTATTCATTACTGAGTTAAACAACCACCTAAAATACAACAAAAGGTTTACTACAACAGTCTCTTTAAATAATGGCTTAATTTTCAAGAAATAATATTTTCTGATATAAATGTTATGGTATGTTCAATTAATTAAAAATTAATTCAGCATTGTATTAAATCAAGCTAAAATAGATTTCAGGAATGATAAAAAAGAATGGCTCTTACTCTTTTTTTGAGGATACATAGACGGGATTTAGAACCAACACCACATTTTCTAACCAGAAATGCTGCTTCTATAATACGTTAAGAAAGAAGTTTTGATTTCAGTATTTTTTGTTGTTTATATATTTAATGGAAAAGAAAATACAATAGAGGATTGATTCACCACAGCCAGCAACATGAATCAATAGTATACAAGAGCAATAATCTGCATTAAATTTTAGCATGGGCAAATTCACATCATTATAGGTAAGTGTACACATACCTCAATAATATTACAAATAAATCTCCATAGTTATTTTTGCCATTTTACATTCAGGCCATGTTTTTGAAGTCTTGAAAAATATATATTATAAATCCTTACTGTACTTAAGAATTTAAGTAAAAATGTTATTAACTTGTTCCTCTAAGCTAAATTATTTCTTCTATAAAGGCATTGAAATAATATTTTTAGAACTGCCTGAATCCAAGCATCATACCTGGCCTGTTTGTTGTTACACACTTAGTGAAGTCTACATTAAGTATACAATGAATTTATCATAAATGAAATAATTACATATGATTCCCACAATATGCTGTACTTTTACATTTTACTCAGTTCTGTGCATGACAAGGAAAATTCACATTGCCTATATATGAAATATACGTTTCATAAATGAAAGTATGATTTTTGTCTTATTCATTACTAAGTTAAACAACCACCTAAAATACAACAAAAGGTTTACCACAATAGTTCTTTATATGATGGTTTAATTTTCAAGATCAATCTTCATATATATATATATATATATATATATATATATATATATATGTCATGAAAATGAAAAGCATGCAAAGTTTTAGTAATATTAGATATGTTCAAATTCATCGAATTTCTAATATACCTCAAAAATATCTCTTTAAGATCTGTTCATTCTAGGAATTTGAACTGGCAATTTAATGACACTAAGACATTACCGTTACATTTTTGTTAGCTGTGATACAGCCCCGTGGTTTTACAATGTCCTTATTTTAAGAAATGAATATTCTTAAGTAGGCAGGGGTAAAATGATAAGCATTGGGATTTACTTTAAAATAGTTAAGCAAAAAAAAAAGAATGAAAAGGATAAATGAAACAAGTATAGCAAAATCTTGTTCACTGCTGCATCTGGATGATGACTGTACAGGGTTTATTATTCCATTTTCTCTATTATTATAGAATTATTATTGTTATAGAATTTTTTCATTAAAAATTTTTAGAAGAATGATCAACATCAAGATTCTGAAGATAAAAATAACATAAAGTAAAAACAATAACAAAAAGATAACTGGAAAATCCTGATATCTAAAAACTAATAATGCATTTCAATAACCCAAGGGTCAAAGAAGAAATAAAAATGGATATTGAAAGTATTTTGAACTAAATGAGAATGAAATCACACCACATCACAATCTGTGGGATGCAGCTAACCCAATGCTTAGAGGGAAACTTTTAACACAAAATGTCTGTATTAGAAAAGAAGAAAGGTATCAGGTTAATGATTTCAGTTTCTACCTTAAATATCCTTGAAAAATAAGAGCGAATTAAACCCAAAGAAAGCAGAAGAAAGGAAGTAATAAGGCCAGGAGCAAATATCAATGAACTAGAAAACACAAAAATAGACAAAATCAACGACCTAACTTAAAGACAACATAAATGGTTGAATATAAAAGCTGTATTACTTCACTCTATATTAAACTAGAGAAAAAATGTGTGCTTAGTTTCTACTTATTCACAAACTGTAAAATAGGAAAAGTGTTATGAAAGAATCACTTTCCTGTCTCAGTAAAACAGTTACAATCTTCCCTGTACATCCATGTACATCAATCTGTTTTGGATCCCTCTGCTAGAAAAAAAAGAAAAAATTCCTCAAAAAGATCAATAAAATTAATAAACATAGTAAGGGGATATTACGAACAACTGTGTGCTAATAAATTTAATAATCAAGATAAAATGGACAAACCTTGGAAATCACAAACATCAAAGCCCAACCAAGAAGAAACAGATAATTTGAATAGCTCTAAATCCTTTAAAGAAACTGAATTTATAGTTCAAAATCTTGCCTCAAAACTCCAGGCCCAGATGGCTTCACTGGAGCATTCTTCAAAATACCAAAGGAAGAAATAATACCAGTTCTATACAAACGCTTCCAGAAAATTGAAGAAGAGCAAGTACTTATGAGGAGGACATTATTTTGTTATCAAAAATGAAGAATTACAAGAAAATAAACTGCGAATCTATGAGATAGACAACTATTAATCATCCCCTTTTGGAGATGAAGAAACTGAGGACTAAAGAGGTTCAGAAAATTGCCCAAGGTTGGAGAACTAACTAATAATTTGCAGGAAACCTAACTTCAGAACCCACACTCTTAACCACAATGCTATAACAACTTCTCAAATTCAAGTACACTCTAGATGCTCTTACAAAAGAAAATAATAAATTCACCTCAACACTTACCTAGAGACTATGCTGGAACCATTATAAAGGTCACTAGCATATGACAATGTGGCCAAAGGTCGTACTGAATTATATCGAGTAAACTTGGACAAGCATTCCTGAAATTCATCCAACTGGCTTGCAGTTCGACTGTCATCTATATGAATGAAAGAAAACAAAACAGATGAAGTACAAAGTTAAAGAGCAATGGCCACAGATTAAAAATTATACTCTAAATAAAAAAAAAATTCTTGAGGAAGCATTTAGAGAAAACTATTATGCCCAAATTAATTAACTGATCTTTCAGTTTTAATAAAATATCTTAGTCATTCTTTGAAAGATAATGCGATTACACTCTATTTTGCCACACCATTAAGACTATAACTGTGGATTATCTTTATTTTTCAGCAATAATTTCTTTAAAAACAAAAATGAGTTTTCATGGTCAACAGACATTAAATCATTTACTAAAACAAAAATCCTTTAGCAATGGAGAAGGTGAGGGAAGAGAGAGAAGTATATATACTGGACAACACATTCGTTAGTTTGAAGGAACATGTTTACAAGGATATACATTCATGCCCATGATTATTTTCGGGCAGTTTATAACACCATATTTTGGATTAAGAATTATCTAAACAAACAAAAAAGAAATATTTGTTCACATAATACTTTAAAATTTTTCAAATCCAAATAGGAGAATGGAGTAGAAAACTGCAATTTATGAATTAATTCTCAAAAATACACTTTAAAAATGTTTGAAATAGTTCCCATTTGCCAGAAAAGAAGAGAGTATTTCCATCAAGAAAAAAATAATTTTACTCCAATGTCTTGGTAGAATATGGAAAACAATAGTTTTATAACAGAATATTGTATAAATACTATGCATAAAGTTCATGTCAATAAACTATTCATAGCTAAATTATGTCATATTTAAATAATAAAATCAGCTTATGAAGGCAAGGACCTGAGAATAAAGCTAATCTATTCTCCATTCTAGAAGCAGATCAGCATTGAAAGCATGAATAAAAAAAATCATTGCTTTTCAAGTCTACCAGAAATTTGAACTTACATTTCTTTCCAGAGAATGAAAAGAACAACACATTATTACTTCAGCTTTCTAGATTGGAATTTGACAAAAGCCTGTCGCAACAGTCTTTTTATAAGTTCTTCCTTATTCTAAGACCATATATATATATATACACACACATATGCAACTTTTTCAAGGTAAACTTTTGTGATTTCTCTTCTTAAATGCCAACTGAAAGTAACAGTATACATAATGAAATTAAGACACAAGTAACATTATGACAAAATAGTTACTATACAATGCATACTATACAATTTATTTTATGTGGACACACTAGATTTTCTTGAAAGTAATTTTTGACATGAAGAATGTTATCTAACAATTACTGTAAAGAAAAACAATTACAGGAGGAAACTAAGTAAGCTCTGTCCCTGATATTTTACATATTAAAAATGTAAACACAAACTAAACAAATCCATTTAACAATCTAGATTAAAAGGGTTCAAGTTTGTAGCGGTTCCATTCTAAGAATAGCAAAAGGAATAAGCCTAATTAGCATGCAATATCATAATGGTGTTGAGATAAAGCTCCTGCTCCACAAAATAATTCTCAGAAAATTCAATAAGTTACAAATAAAGCATGAATTATTGCAAAAAAAAAAAAAAATCAACTGTACTACAAATGGTGCATATGTAATTGATGATTCTTTTCATAAGTAATTACTGTGCGCTTATTATATATATATATTCATTTTTTAGTTGTTTTCATGCTAATTTATTCTCTCAACCCCTAAGTATAGAATTACTTTTCATTTACCTGGCTATGAAAATGTGGTACTTTGTTTGCTTGGTTGATTTGTAATAAACATCCATACATATTTGCTGGCATATCTATCAAAATTACAGATTGGTTTGTAAACTTGAGTTCTGTATCTCTTATCTCTCTCATAATGCTTTATAATTTACTTTCTCTTTCAATTACAATTAAGCCAACAAGGGTTCAAGGCATTATTTTCTTAACCTTCTTCTCTTATTCTTAAGTTGGAAAAAAAAGTAGGGGATATGGATTCTCATTTGAAAGTATAAAAGGACAATTAATTCCTTAGGTGCCCTGTTACAGAAAAGGTAAAATTTCCCCTTTACAGTCAAGGTCACGAGGAAAAATTTTCATATTCAGCAATATAATTATCACAGTCAATGTGCATATTTGTTAAGATAAACTTGAGATTACTAAAAACTAGGGACAACATGTTTTAAATAGAATACAGTCAGGCCCACATAAATAACAAAAACCTACTAGCTAATTTCCTTCCTGATTTTAACTTATTCTACTCTCCCATAAAGTACACCCCCCAAAATAAATAAAATTGGTTTGTTATTACCTCTACTATCCAATAGAGTACTTATGCTGATACTTACTTAAAAACTACTAATAACAATACCTTGCCCCCATCTCTTTCCTACCTCTTTTTATTTTCATGTCTGACACTTGCCTATTTCAACATCATACTGACAAAGTAAGAAAGGGTTAACATGAGCACTGCCAGTCAGAGTGCAGTTCTCAGTCCACCTTCAATTCAGTCTACTAATGTTGTTGACAGACTATTACAGGTCTTCAATAAGGGGTTCAATTACTAGACAATAAAATAAAAGATTTTCATTTGTAAGAACTGTTTATCATTAATTTCAAACATTTATAAACCAATCTTGCCTTTGTCCTAGTCTTCACAGAACGTAAATCTAAAATAATTTTTACTCCTCCACTAATTTCAAGGTAAATTTATCCAAAGGATCTAAGTAACATATAGATTACATGATGGTGCTTACTCAAAAAAAAAAAAACCAAAGACCAAATTTTAACCAACAAAATATCTGACATTTATTGATTGAGTACCCAGCTTCTACTCAATTGGAAAAAGGGACTGAATTGCATTGTCTTTCTACAGCATCAAAAATATCCTATGTACTCACGTCCATGCCTTTGCATACAGACATTATTTCTTCTACTTTTATCAGTTACATCATACTAGCCTGGCCCAAATACAGCTCCTCTGAAATTCCTATGCTGATCATTCCCTTACATCTGTCCATTTCAATTTGGCTTGACTTTTTCACTCCCAGTTATATTAGTAGATACTCTAATCTATTCCCATAATACTCTTTGCATATTTATATAACATAATATCACATAGAATTATTTGCCTGTTGCTTTCCGGCACTAATTTTACCATACTCCTTGACAATGAGAACCTGTACTTTCATCTTTTTATTTTCAGCATAGAGCCTGGTGTCTATAACTTAATAAATGTTGAAAAGGAGGCAACTAAATGGAACTTATTTTTGCTAGTTATGTGTTCATGGCTGATTTTTAACTTTAGCTCCATATATGTAAAAATTAAAAATAACTAAATAAAGAGTATAAAAATAGTTATAGGAAAGCAGTATTCTCCAAAATCTATAAGGACTTACATAATGCTCTAGAAGGCTGTCTAAAATACATATTTTTGCTTTGTGAATAAGACTCTTTCCATAAATCCAGCATCAGAATCTAGAAATGCACCCAAAATATGAATTTAAGATATTTGAAGAGAAGACTTCAATGTACCTGAGATGCGAGACATCCTTGTAGAAAAGTAACATTGCTCTAAGTCTTCAAAATGAGCAGTGAGTCGTTTTCTTCTTGATGCTAATGTGCTGTTATACCAAGGTTGTTTCTTTGTCTAAGGCAATAACAAGAAAAGAGATCCTTAAAATTCAAAAACCATACTCTTCTATGCAGAATACCCAAATGCTTGCATATTTTGTTTCAAAAACCCATCACATTAAAATAATTACAAACGGTGAAAACTACAGTTCTTAGATCATATTTTCCAATTTTTAAAGTGAAAAGAGGAACCAAATTGTTCACAGAATGATTAAAACTAAAAAATAATAAGAAATAAGGTCTAAAGGTCAGTTACAACATTAAATTGAGAAACCTAATTCAACTCTCCACATTAAATAAAGATAGTTAAGAACCCATTATAACTCCTATTCTAAAATTTGAAATTTTTAGCCATAGTTTTCAGAAATTTTTAGACAACAATTATCAAATAGAAAACTAATTACTTTGTCATCACCTCTATAATGCAGCTTTGCGCTCTCAGTTTTATAGGTACAATGCTTGATTACAGGGGATATGCATTTAAGATAATACCAAGTATTGAATTAAAGGGCAGTAATTGGTAGGTACTAAATAATTTAACATGCACATTAAAAGAACAGAATTAGTTAAATAAGATATGTATACAAAAAAACAATAAACTTGAAATTTTTTAGCATATAAATCCTGTAAAAAGCAAAAAATCTATGACCATAAATATATATCACTCATCCAAAAATGGTTATTATCACTATGCTTGAGGCAAATAACAAGTACAGAGGAAGTGTACATAATGAGATCTTGAGATGACACAAGTTCACAAATAATTATACTGCAAAGTTAAATGCATTAGGAAGGAAGCCTTGAGGAACTACAGTAAACCAAACACTCTGTAGTGCTCTCCTGCTTCAATAAAACTAGATCTTAGGTAAGAATAATATTTTAAAGTATTACTTGACTCACAAGAAATTAAGCTATTTTTCCAAAGACACAACAAATAAACCAAGAAGTTGAACTCAGGGGATACTAAACAAACTATAATGGTACACTCTAATAAAGAAAAAATAAAATAAATATATAAATATATATATAAAATGGTGCAAGGGAGACAGGAAAGAAGGAGACGAGGACTTATATGGAGAGAAATATTACATGAGTTCAAGTAAATTTGTAGACTTAAGCCTGCGACCCACCAGACATAGGGAAACTGAGCATGAAACTTGCAAAATGGAAGAGATAATTGAAGGAATTACCCAGAATGAAGGAAAGAAAGTTAGTAAGATATAAATTTTGAAAAAAATGAAAGGAGACAGAGAAAACAGAATAACAAGGTTTAAAATATGGCCTCTCAGAGTCCGAAAAGCAGAGATTAAGGGACTAAGAAAAGAAACATTTGAAGAGTTGATAGTTGAGAATTTTCCAGCACTGATAATAGACATGAACCACAAATACAGAGATTATTCCTAACAAGTAAAATAATTAAAAAGAAATTTACAATGAAACACACAAAGTAAACCCATATTTTTCTTCAAAGACAAAAAGAAGATGTTAAAATCAGACTAACCGAAAAGATTATTCATCTGACAGGAACAAAAATCAAACAGGCCAAACACTTTTCAACAACAATAAAAGAAGACAGAAGACAGTGGACTAGTATCTTTAAAAGGTTGAGAAAATAACTCCAAACTAAATTGACCCAACAAAACTGTCTTGAAATAACATAAAAAATATGTTACACCATGTTAATGAAAAAGTTTACTACTAATGAGTCATTTCTAAAAGAATTTCTGAAATTATGAACTTGACAAGTATAATAACACAAAATGGAAGGTCTAAGGTGCAAAATTTAAAGATAAGCAGTAAAACTTAGTAACAAATAACTGATTCTAAATATCACCTTTATAAATTAATTGTCATATATATGTTCTGGTGTGTAAGAGTAAGACAACAAATAATAGCAAACAAATCAGAAGAAAGTAATCAAAATATGCCTTTTGAAGTCTCTATATAACTGTAGGAAGGCAATAAAGATATTGATTAAACTTAGATTCTGTTTACACAATAGGTTCACATAGATTTCAAAGATAACTATTCAAAGAATAGTAACATAATATGTAACATTCAAACCAGTAGGGATGTTGGGATAGGGAGGTAAAAATATAATATAAAATAAACAACAGAAACATTCAAAAAATGGGACAAATAGCAAGCATTAAGGAGTAAAAGAGGGAAACTGTATCAGTAACCTTAAATGTAAATTGATGAATCACCAATTAAAATAGTGATGGAATGGATTTTTTGAAGTATAATTGTATGCTCTCTGCTAAAGAAACACCAAAAACAAAGAAACTGAAAAACTGGAAAAAATAACATGAAAAGTGATATACCAGGGAAAAACTGACCAAAAGAGAGAAAAATACACTCAAAATGAAAAACATTAATGGAGATGGAAACAGCCACTGAATAACAGAAAAGGTTCAATTCAAACAACAATAGTATACCTATATGTACCTATTAACACAGCCTCAAACATATTTAAAGCAAAAATTCCTAAAGAAATTAACAAAACCACCAACATAGGTGATTAACCTCACCAACTCAACTGAGAGATGTCACTGAAACAATTACTCTATAGCAGAAATAAAAAAAACCTACTTAGTAAAAATACATAGAACACTATTCCCAATTAGAAAATATATATTCTTCACAAGCATACATGGAACATTTACAAAAACTGACAGTATATTATGTCACTGCATAATATGTTTATGATCTCACGGTAGCAGATAATTTCTTAAATGAAATGGAAAGTTATAAATTTCATAACATACAATTAAAAGAGTCATGATTTTAATCAAATCCACGATAAAAAAAGAAGACAAGAAGCTACAAACTGTAAGAAGATATCTGCACCATGCAAGGAATAAATGATTAGGAACCAGAATACATTTTTTAAGAAGTCCTTTCAAGTAAATAAGAAAAAAGACCATTATAAAAAAATGGGAAAAGATACGAAAAACCTTTTCACAAAAGATGAACCATGAATGGTCAATAAACATAAAAAAAGCTGCTAGCCTTATAATGACAGGTAAACGTAAATTAAAACCACAACTACATTCTATTTTAAATTGAAAACTCATTAAATTGAAAACCATTAAGAAGTCAAACATTATTAACTATTGGCAAGAAACTGGAATTCACATATTCCTGTGGTAGAAGTAAATTGATAAAAACAATATGGAAAACAATTTTATATCTCAAAATGCAAAACAAACAAACAAACAAAAAAACACTGATGAACATATCTAATGATGAAATTCCTCAATTCCTCTCTTAGGTACATAATCTAGAGAAACTCTTACTGTGTATCAGTAGACATGTACAAAGAAGTCATTCATATGCAGGGGTATTGGCCTACCCCACCTCAATGGTTGCTAACATGACCACAGACATAGGGAACTGGTGGTTTGATGGGTTGAGCCTTCTACCGTAGGTTTTACCCTTGGGAAGTCGGTTGCTGCAAAGGAGAGGCTAGGCCTCCCTATAATTGTGCCTAAGAGCCTCCTCCCGAATGCCTCTTTGTTGCTCAGATGTGGCCCTCTCTCTCTAGGTAAGCCGACTTGAAAGGTGAAATCACTGCCCTCCCCCCTAAGTGGGATCAGACACCCAGGAGAGTGAATCTCCCTGGCAACGTGGAATATGACTCCTGGGGAGGAATGTAGACCTGGCATCGTGGGACAGAGAACATCTTCTTGACCAAAGAGGGAATGTGAAAGAAAATGAAATAAGCTTCAGTAGCAGAGAGATTCCAAAAGGAACCGAGAGGTCACTCTGGTGGGCACTCTTATGCACAATTTAGACAACCCTTTTTAGGTTCTAAAGAATTGGGGTAGCTGGTGGTGGATACCTGAAACTATCAAACTACAACCCAGAACCCATGAATCTCAAAGACAATTGTATAAAAATGTAGCTTGTGAGGGGTGACAATGGGATTGGGAGGACCATGGGGACCACACTCCACTTTGTCTAGTTTATGGATGGATGAGTAGAAAAATAGGAGAAGGAAACAAACAAACAAACAGACAAAGGCACCCAGTGCTCTTTTTTACTTCAATTGCTCTTTTTCACTTTAATTATTATTCTTATTATTTTTGTGTGTGTGCTAATGAAGGTGTCAGGGATTGATTTAGGTGATGAATGTACAACTATGTAAAGGTACTGTGAACAATTGAATGTACAATTTGTTTTGTATGACTGCGTGGTATGTGAATATATCTCAATAAAATGAAGATTAAAAAAAAAGAAGTCATTCATAGGAAAAATAAAAACAAAATTCAGAAATACATGAATTGGTTATTAGAGATTGCACATGATAATTTTTGATATGTTAACAAAATAGAATATTATACATCAGTGAAAATGAATTAATTACAGACAGACATAAGGAATGAATCTTTGAAAAAGCAAGTCTCAGAAGACTACTTACTATGATATCATTCATATAGATATCAAAAGTAGTCAATATGTTGTTCACTGATATCTATAATTTTTGTAGAAAATATTTTAAAAAGTTATAATGCTGATAAACACAAATATCTGAACAGTGGTTGCTCTATGGACAGGAGGGAAATGATGGATAGAATCTGTTAGGAATAAATGGCTAATATGAATGACACTGTTAATGTTTTTAATTAATTAGTAACTTAAGTCAGGAACTGGTCTCATAAAGGTTTGTTTTATAATACTTATGCTACCAATTTACATATTTGTGAAATATATACTTTTGCATGTACTAACTTATTTTTTACAAATTCCAAGAGTAATGATCTAGATTTTCTTTTAAGTGGTCTGTTCAATGGAAAAAAGACTTCATACTGTGAAAGAAGAGTGTGAGTACCATAACAAAAAATCAAGAGTATAACATATTAAACAAACAAGTAATAGTCAAAAACTCTGTTTAACTGGCTTCCAGTTTTATAATAAACCCATTTTCACAATTATTTTCTTAATATTAATTCCTAATATTCCTAATAAAAAATCCTAATGCAATCTCTTTTTGATCCATCCAAGAGAAGGTTGCTTCATACTTATTGGTATGCAATATGGTAAATATGCAACACTTGGCACCTTGTCATACAACAGTTTATTAAATTCACAAATAACATTAACTGGACAGGAATATGCAGTGTGGAGATAGATGTTTGAGAATAAAATTTGTTGCAAATAATCCACAAAGCAGATCATCCGCTTGAACATAAATTCAGGGTAAGTGTGATAAGCTTTAGGTAGAGTATAAATGATGGCTAAAATCAAAAGGAGATGTCCAACAATTATGAAATGATTGGCTCTAAAGAAAAATGACCACACGTAAATGCAAAGATAATTAAAAATTGCACTTCAGCAAAAACCAAAAGCATATAAATACCTTATCAGATCACTGGAAAAAATAGAAAGTCTTGAAATAAAATTAAAAAGTGAATAGGCACACTATAAAAATAAGCTAATTAAACATGGCAATTGTAAAAAATATAATAATATCTTCATGGACATTATGAAATAATTATAAATTCAACGAAAAAAATGACTCCTGTGAATGGAATTAAATGAAAATAGAGAAGTACTCAAAACTGAATATTCCACTTCGTACACTAAATAAATAGTGGCCAAGAATATAAAAGCAATGGGATCTTCAAAGGATTAATAAAATCATTGTTTGTAAAATGAGAGGACTAATTGTTAAAACAGAAAAGTGTTCTATTTCACTAAGAGAATTCCACTGTAAATGAAGTAAAAAATGAAATGTATGAATTGTTTACTTAACCCAAAAATACCCCCTTCCCAAACACACTGATGAAAAAACATGCAGAATAAAAACTATTACCATTGTTTCAACAGCAAGTAGTCTTTGTATGGTAAAGGACCATGTACAAAATAATAAAAAAAATTAAATATACACACATTCATAGAAATAGTGAAAGACTAGCTTTATAGGAGAAAAATACATAATTTAGAATAATGGTTCTCAAAGTACAGTCCCAACAGGTGGTTTATAGACCCCTGGGGGGTTCTGAGACTGTCTCAGGATATCTATGAAGTCAAAATTATTTGCACTTAAAATATCAATATAAAAAAATCAAAATGAAAGTAAAAAGGATAGAAAAAAAAATACCATGCAAATGGTAAAGATAAGGTTAGAGTTGGTATATTAATAGTAGGCTGAACAGGCTCTAAGAAAAAGAGTATTCCCAAAGATAAAGAGAGTCAATTGATAAAAGTATCTCTCATCAGTAACACATAACAATCACAAATTTTTCAAAAGTGTACTAAGTTTCAAAACATATGAAACAAAAATTGACAGATTTAAAGGAAGAAATAGATAATTATACAGATACGTTAGACTGTAATGCCCTTCTCATAAAAAATCAATAACACTAGAGTAAATAGAAGATTTGAACAAATAATTTAACATGTTGGCCTAGTTGGTATTTATAAAACACTACACCCAACAACTGAAGAAGAAACTATTTTTGAATGCACACAGTATGTTTACAAAGACAAATATGCAGGCAATTGAAACAAATTTCAATAAATTTAATGTGACTGAAATCATAGAGAGAACGTTTTCTGAACACAACTCAATTTAATGAAAAAACAATTAAATATTTAGGAAAATCCCGAATATCTGAAATCATAAAACACATTTCCAAACAATACACAGTTCAAAGAAGAAATAATTAATATGATAAATTAGAAAATATTTCAAATTCAATGATAATGGAAAACATATCAAAATGTGTGGGATACAACTAGTGTTTTACAGGAGAAATTTATAGCTTTAAAGGCTAATAATAGAAAAGATAAAAAATAAATAACCTAAACTTTTAGAAAAAGAAGCAAAATAATGAAAAAAGTAAACCCAAACTAAGTAGAGTGAAATACTAAAGAAAAAAAAAATATTTTTTAAAAATCTAAAAAGGCAAGTTTATAAAAAGAGAAAAAATTGATAAACCCTTAGACTGATGGAGAAATAAAGAGAATATAAATCAGTATCAGGAACAAGAGGATATATCAATACAGATCCTACAGACATTTAAAGAAAAAGAAGATTATGAACTTCATGGAACAAAATCCTGCAGTTACATCTATTCCTAAGTTGTAATGGTTACTTCTAAATTGAGATGCTGAGCTCTGTGTGTATAGCCTGGTTGGTCCCTGGAACTTTGGGTATCTGTGTGACACCTGAGACTCCAGAACCAGAGTTCCGCAGCTATGAATGTCAGCATTACCCCATAGAACAAATGTTAAAGAGGATGAAAAAGAAATCAGACTTCAATTAGAGATATGAATGAAATGGACTTGGTTAGGAATAAGGTAAATCAGACTAAAGGGTAAAGGATGGTATTGACGGTGTTTTAAAACTTCAACTTCCGCGTGAGACCAAAGGAAGAGATGTTTATTCGGTGCAAAATCTGTATTTTCTGTAGCACACTATCTAATTTAACTTGTATGGCCAGTTTATTCAAACACCGTAATCACATGGAACTTTGAATAGGGGTGAGATCTGGTTGGTTTGTTCGGGTTAGTATGAAGCCCGATACATCCAAGAGTAATTCAAGCAGAGGAAAAAAATGTATTTGCCAAGTCCCAATGAGGGACTGGGGATAAATGTGGAAATATTAATCTTCTGCCCACGGGGAATTACTGATATTCTCACAAGCACTGAGGACTACCAATTTAGAAGGTCGAGTCCTCAATCTTAGGGCTTGCCCTTATGAAGCTTGTTACTGCAAAGGAGAGGCTAAGCCTACTTACAATTGTGCCTAAGAGTCACTCCTAGAGAACCTCTTTTTTTTGGCAGATATGCCTCTCTCTAAGACAACTCTACAAGTAAACTCACTGCCCTCCCACTACGTGAAACATGACTCCTAGGAGTGTAAATCTCCCTGGCAACGTGGAACATGACTCCCAAGGATAAGCCTGGACCCAGCATTGTGGGATTGAGAAAGCCTTCTTGACCAAAAGGGAGAAGAGAAATGAAACAAAATAATTCAGTGGCTGAGAGATTTCAAATGGAGCCAAGCGGTCATCCTGGAGGGTCTTCTCATGTGTTATATAGACTTCCTTTTTTAGTTTTTAGAGTATTGGAATAGCTGGAAGGAAAATACCTGAAACTGTTGAACTGCAACCCAGTAGCCTTGATACTTGAAGACAACTGTATAACTAACTATACAGCTTACATAGTGTGACCGTGTGATTGTGAAAACCTTGTGGCTCACACTCCCATTATCCAGTGTATGGACAGATGAGAAGAAAAATGGGAACAAAAATTAAATGAATAATAGGGGGGGATGGTACATTTAGGGTGTTCTTTTTTACTTTAATTTTATTTCTATTTTTATTTTTATTTTTGGAGTAATGAAAATGTTCAAAAATTGATTGTGGTGACGAATGCACAACTATATGATGGTACTATAAACAACTCATTGTACACTTTGGATGACTGCATGGTATGTGAATATAACCCAATAAAATTGAATTTAAAAAATAAACAAAATCCTTGCAAAATACAAGTTATCAAAAATGCCAAAAGATGAAACTGAGAATGTGAATCTCTCTTTATCTAATAAAGTAACTGAATTCATTCTATAATGCCTTCTCAAAAAGAAAATTTGAGGCCAAGGTAGTTTCATTTGGTAATTCTAAAAAATATTCAACAAATAACAGCAATTTTAATCTCTTACAAAAAAGAGAAACACTTCCCAACTCATTTAATGAGCGCAATATAACCCTAATATCAAAATCTAACAGACATTAGCCAAAAAAAAAAAAAAAAAAGAGTAGGCCAACAGCCTCATGAACAAATATACACAATAAAATATTAGCAAATCCAATCCAATAATATATAAAAAGGATAACACATTATGATTAAATGTGGTTTACTCATAAACACAACAGTGTTTTAAAATTAGAAAAGTTACCAATGAAGAATCAAGGAGAAAAACCACACTATCAATGCAGAGAAAGCATCTGTCAAAATTCAACACCCATTCATGATAAAAACAAAACTCTCTCAACAAATTATGAATGAAAGGAAACGTCATAAACCCAACAAAGGTCATTTACAAAAATTCAGAGTTAAATCATACTAAGTAGGGGTCAGAGGAGTATGGGACTGGAGAGAAGAAAGCGGAGAAGGAACGGAAAGGAAGAATGTATAAAGACTGAAAAAGAAGAGATAAAAGTGTCTCTTGTTTGCAGATTATCTGATTTTTATGAAGAAATTCTCAGAAATCTAAAAACAACTACTAGAACAAATAATTAAATTCAGCAAAATGACAAGATACAAAGTTAATACACAAAAATTAACTATGTTTATGTATTAACAACCAATTAGAAAATGAAATTTAAAAACAACTACATTACCAATGGCATGAAAAAAAAAAAAAACTTAACAAAAGACATGCTAGACCTCTATATTAAGCATTACAAAAACACAAAGAGAAGTATTTTAATGATCACATTAACTGGACAGATATACTATATCCTTGGAATGTGTGCCGGTTTGAGTGTATTGTGTCCCCCAAATGCCATTATCTTTGTGGTCTTGTGTGGGGCAGAAGTTTTGGTGCTGGTTGGATTTGCTTGGAATGTGCCCCACCCAGCTTTGGGAGATGATTCTGATGAGATGCTCCCATGGAGGTGTGGCCCCGCCCATTCAGGATGGGCCTTGATCGGTGGAGCTATATAAATGAGCTGACTCAGAGAGAGGAAAGAGAGTGCAGCTGGGAGTGATGTTTTGAAGAGGAGCAGGCTTGCTGGAGAGGAGCGTCCTGGGAGAAAGCCGTTTTGAGGCCGGAGCTTTGGAGCAGATGCCAGCCACATGCCTTCCCAGCTAACAGAGGTTTTCTGGACGCCATTGGCCATCCTCCAGTGAAGGTACCCGATTGCTGAGGTGTTACCTTGGACGCTTTGTGGCCTTAAGACTGTAACTGTGTAGTGAAATAAACCCCCGTTTTATAAAAGCCTATCCATCTCTGGTGTTTTGCATTCTCCAGCATTAGCAAACTAGGCCAGAATGGAAGACTCAATTTTGTCAATTCTCCGCCAAACTGATGTATAATTTCAATATAATTCCAATCAAAGTTACAGCACATTTTTAAAATTACCTGACAAGGTAATTCTAAAATGTACATAAAAATGCAAGCAAAAAGAGAAAAGGTAATTTTTAAATAAAAGGACAAAATATTCTCTGACAAACAGACGACAGAGTTTGTGAACAAGATACCTGCTCTACAGGAAACACTAAAGGAAGTACTGCAGACAGAAAGGAAAAGACAGGAGTGAGAGGTTTGGAAAACAATTTTGGGACATAGCAGCACAGCAATGTGTCAAAGATGACAGCGAATATGGTTGAAAGAGGAAGGCTGGGACCATGTGGGACACCAGAACAAAAGACAAATGATAAAGACTGGGACTGTATAACTCAGGAAAACCTAGGGTGCTCAATGATCCTAATAAAAGGTACAAATATGTTTTTACATGAGGTAGAACAAATGAACATCAACATTGCAAGGTGTTAAACATAGGTTAGGATTGGGGGAAAATACAATCAATGCAAACTGGAGGCCAGAATTAACAGAAACATTGTATTATGCTTCCTTTAACGGAACAAAGGCAATATACCAAAGCTAAATGCATATGGGGGAGTGAAGAATAGGGGAAAGGACTCCTGGCATTGGTGATGTTGTCTGACTCTTTATTCTACTGTAGGTTAATGCTATCTTTTCTCACCTTCTAGCTATCAAGTTTTTTGTTTGTTTGTTTTTCTCTCTTTCTCTTGCCTTTTTCTTTTGCTTCTCTGCCTTTTTTGACTCTTCCTCCGTCTTTGTGGAAGAAATGTCCTTATATAGAGAGTGACGATGGTGCTCGATATATAAATACATGACTATATGGGGAACCAACGATTGTTTACTTAGGACGGAATGTATAGTGCTTGAACAAAACTATCTTAAAAGAAATGGGTTGATGAAGAAATCTTGAGGGCACTATATTGAGTGAAATAAGACAGACACATAAAGGCAAATATTGCAGGGTCTCACTGATATGCACTAATTATAATATGTAAACTCACAGACATGAAGTATAAGTTATCAGGATATAGAATGAGGCTAAAGAACGGAGAGCAGTTGCTTATTATGAGCAGAATGTTCAACTAGGGTGAACTTAAATATTCGGAAATGGACAGGGGTGGTGGTGGCATGTAATGAGAATAACTAACAGTGCTAAAAGGTGTGTGAAGGTGGTGGAAACGGTAAGCTCAGAATCACGCATGTCACCAGAAGGAAAGCTGGAGATTAAAAGATGGGAATGTATAAAACAGTGAATCTTGTTGTGGACAATGTCCATGGTTAACTATACAAATATTAGAAATCTCTCTCATGAACTAGAACAAATGTATGTCACTGTAACTAGAGGTTAATAATAGGCATATAGGGAGAAAATAAATACCTATTGCAAACTATACACTATAGTTAGTAGTATTTTAACATTCTTTCATCAACAGTAACAAATGTACTATACCAAAACGAGAAATCAATAACGGAGGGGGGTGGTTAGGGGTATGGGAGGACTTGAGTTTCCTTTTTTTTTTGTCTTTATTTCTTTTCTGGAGTAGTGAAAATGTTCTAAAAATTGAAAAAAAAAATTGTGTTGATGCATGCACAGCTGTATGGTGGTGCCTTGGGCAACTGATTGTATACTTTCAATCTTTGGATAGTTGTATGATATCCGAACAATCTCAATTTAAAAAAAAAAAGGTTAGGGAATCAACAGTTACTAAGTATCTGTTATTGTTGAGTACAATGTAAAGTAGAGCAGGAACTTGAACTCAACTTGTATTATTCCAAAACCTGCATTAATTCCACAAGGCCCTGTCACTAGCCACTGAGGGAGGTATAAAGATGAACTAGGCAGGGTCTCCACTTTGAATTCTATAGCAGTGATCCAGCAAACTGTGGCCCCCGTGCCAAAACCAGCCTACCACCTGTCTTTGTATCAACTGTGAGCTAAGAATGATTTTTACTTTTTTAATGTGTTGAAAAAAATGGAAAGAAGTATATTTTCTGACATGTAAAAATTACATGAAATTCAAATTTCAGTGCCATAAATAAAGTTTTATTGGAACACACATACACAAAAAAGTTACTGTGAGTAACTTTTATTCATTTTTCTGTTAAAAGACTTAAGCTTTTAAAAAACTGTCAAGAGGCTAAAATTTAAGGACAATTAAACAACTTGAATGTATTTTTTATGATTATTTAAATAGAATTACTGCCTGCCAGTGAGGCTGCTATGGTACAAAGGCAAAAGAATAAGAACAAATACTAAATATATTGTCTAAAAAATATTGTCTCTGTACAGAAATGGTTCTTTGTATAGTTACTGTGAATGCAGACAGAACCACATATAACCTTTGTTACTCAATGTAACTTGAGTAATATTTAACATAAGTAATATTCAGCTATGGTAGAAATCTGGCTTTGGAAAATAAGGCTTTTATATCTTCATATGCATGCATTCATTTGATCTGTTCTTTCGTTTTAACTTACAGTAAATTCTAAGTTAAAGTGTGAAAACAACCTCTAGAATAAACTAATCAAGGAAATCGGATGCACAGACACCATAAAAAATTATGTCACATTAGGAAAAAGGAAGACATGGGAGAATCAAAAGAACAAACTAACACTTCAAATGAGATACAGGAGTTGAAACAACTAATTAAAGAACTTCAAACAAACATGCTAAATCAATTCAAAAATCAAATCAATGAGTAGAGGTAATATATGGCAGAACAGATGACAGCTATAAAGAACACACTAGACAAACATAAGAAAGAACTTGAAAGTTTGAAAAACTAAATGGCAGAACTAATGGGAATGAAAGGCACAACAGAAGAGATGAAAAATACAATAGAGATTTACAACAGCAGATTTAAAGAGCCAGAAGAAAGGATAAAGGACAGAAAATCTGAAATCCTACACTCAAAAGAACAGATAGAGAAAGGAATGGAAAAATACGAGCAGCATTTAAGAAACTGAATGACAACATGAAGCGCATGAAAATATGTGTCATGGGTTTCCCAGAAAGAGAAGAGAAGGGAAAAGGGGCAGAAAGAAAAGTGGAGGAAAGAATCACTGAAAATTTCCCATCTCTTATGAAAGACATGAAGTTACAGATCCAAGAAGTGCAGCATAACCCCAAACAGAATAGATCCAAATAGATCTACTCCAAGACACTTATTAATCAGATTATCAAATGTCAAAGACAAAGAGTGTATTCTGAAAGCAGCTAGAGAAATGTGATCAATCACATTCAAGGAAAGCACAGTAAGACTATGTGCAGATTACTCACCAGAAATCATGGAAGTGAGAAGGCAGTGGTATATTTAAGATAATGAAAGAGAAAAACTGTCAATGAAGAATTCTATATCCAACAAAACTGTCCTTCAAAAATGACAGAAAGCTTAAAACATTTTCAGACAAACACACACTGAGAGTTTGTGAACAAGAGACCCATTCTACAAGAAATACTAAAAGAAACACTATAGGCAAATAGGAAAAGACAGGGGAGAGAGGTTGGAGAAAAGAGTAGAAATGAAGAATCAATAAGGGAAAATGGGGGTGGGGGAGAGAAAGAGAGAAAGAAATAAGATTTGACATATAAAATCCAAAGGAAAAAATGGATGAAGAAAACACTGATTAACAGTAATACCATTAAATGTCAATGGATTAAACTCCCAATCAAAAGACATAGACTAGCAGAATGTATTAAAAACAGGACCCATCTATATACTGTCTAAAAGAAACTCACTTTAGACAGAAGGACAAAAATAGGTTGAAAGTGAAAGGCTGGAATAGATATTTAAGCGAACAACAACCAGAAAAGCGCGGGGGTAGCTATACTAACATCAAACCAGACTTCAAATGTAAAACAATTGAAAGAGACACAGACAGACACTATGTATTAATAAAAGGAACACTTCAAAAAGACAGAACAATCATAAATATTTATACACAGAGCCAGAGTGACCCCAAATACATGAGGAAACACCAAAAACACTGAAGGGAGAAGTAGGCACCTCTACAGAAATAGTAGGAGACAATAACATCACTCTCATCATGGATAGAACATCTAGACAGAGGATCAAAAAGGAAACAGATTTTGAATACTACCATAAATGAATTAGACTTAACATTTACAGAACATTATACCCCACAAAAGCAGAATACACATTTTTCTCAAGTGCTCACAGATCATTTTCCAGGACAGACCACATGTTGGGTGACAAAGCAAGAGTGAATAAATTTAAAAAGACTGAAATTATGTAAAACACTATCTCAGATCATAATGGAATGAAGTTGGAAATCAATAACAGGTGAAAAGCCAGAAAATTCACAAATATATGGTGGCTAAACAAAACATTCTTAAACAACCAGTGGGTCAAGGAAGAAAGTATAAGAGAAATCGGTAAATATCTCGAGGTAACTAAGAATGAAAACACAACATTTCAAAACATTGTGTTTTGAACACAGCAGCAAAGGAAGTACTAAGAGGGAAATTAACTGCCTTAAATGCCTATATTAAAAAAGAAGAAAAAGTAAAAATCAAGGAATTAACTGTTGACCTGGAGGAACTAGAGATAGAACAGGAAACTAACTCCAAAGCAAACAGAAGGAAAGAAATAAGACAGGACATTGTTAGAAAAAAGTAAAAAGGCAACCTATGCAATGGGAGAAATACTTGGAAACCACATATCAGATAAGGGTTTAATATCCAGAATATTTAAGGAGATCCGTCAACCAAACAACAAAAAGACAAGCAACTCAATGTAAAAATGGGCAGAAGACATGGACAGGCACTTTTCCGAAGAGGAAATACAAATGGCTCAAAAACATATGAAAAGATGGTCAACTTTACTACTTATCAGGGAAATGCAAATCAAAACCACAAGGAGATATGATCTCACACCTACTAGAATGGCCAATACCCCAAAAATAAACAAACAAGCAAAGAGAAAAAACAAAAAAATCCAGAAAATTAGAAGTGCTGGAGAGGATATGGAGAAAGAAGCACACTTATTCACTTTTGGTGGGAATGTAAAATGGTGCTATCACTCTGGAAAGCAGTGTGGCGGTTCCTCAGGAAGCTAAGTATAGATTTGCCATATGATCCAGCAATCCCATTACTAGGTATATATCCAGAGGAACTGAAGGTGGGAACACGAAATGACAATTGCACACCAATATTTACAGCAGTACCATTAATGACTGCCAAGAGACAGAAACAGCCAAAATGTCCATCAACAGATGAGTGGATAAACAAACTGTTATGTACGTACGATGCAATACTACACAGCTGTAAGACAGAATAAAGTCATGAAGCATATAACAACATGGATGAACCTTGGGGACATTACATTGAGCAAAATTAGCCAGAAACAAAAGGACAAACATTGTATGGTCTCACAAATATAAACTAACATTAATGAGTCAACTTTGAGACTTAAAGTTGAGAACAGAGGTTATCAGGAGATAGAATGAGGGTAGAGATTGGGCATTTGATGCTGAAGGAGTAAAGAATGTTCAACAGGATTGATTACAAAGACCCAGAAAAGGATAGCACAATATTACCTGATGGTAGCCCAATATTGTAAGTACAGTGAATAAAGCTGAGTGTTAGTATGACTGAAAGAGGAATGATAGTGACATGTATGACACCAAAAGGAAAGATAGAAGATAAGGACTGGGTCAGTATAACTTAGAGAAACATGGACTGAACAATGATGGTGATTAAATGTACAAATATAGGAATGTTTTTACATGAAGGAGAACAAATGAATGTCAACATCACAAGGTGCTGAAAATGGGATGGAATATGGAAAAATATAATCAATGCAAATTAGAGGCTATAGGTAACAGCAGCATTATAATATACTTCCTTGACATGTAACAAAGACAATATACAAAAAGCATTTTAAATGTCAGTAAGAGGGGGATATAAGTGAGAGTATGGGATTCTTGGTGTTATTGCTATTGTTTCTCCTTCTTATTTTATCTTTTATTTTTATTCTTACTTTTTTTCCCTCTTCTTTCTTTGTGGAGGGAATGTAAATGTCCTCATGTAGACTATGGTGGTGAATGCATAACTACATGATTATACCAGGAACCACTGATTGTTTACTTGGGATGGACTGTATGTTATATGAATAAAACTGTTTAAAAAATAAACAGAAAGATACAAGGGCTGGAGAAAATGTGGAGAGGGATGTACTTATACCCTGTTGGTAGGGAAGTAGAACGATGCAGCCCATCTTGAGGACAGTATGGTGGTTTCACGGGAGGCTACGTATAGGGTTGCCATATGAATCTGCAACCCTGTTATTAGGTATATACTTTAAGAACTGAAAGCTGTGAGAGGAACAGACATATGCATTTTGGTGTTTACGGCCGCAGTATTCATGATTTGCAACGGATGGAGGTGGCCTAAGGGTACATCAACTAATAAACAGAAGGGCAATTTGTGGTGTATAAATACAAGAGAATATTGAGAGGCTGCAAGAATGGAGTTGTGAGGCATTCAACTAGGTTTATCAATCTTGAAGACATTATATGGAGTGAAATAATCCAAAAATGAAAAGACAAATATTGTAACGCCTCACTAAAATGGGCTAAATATAATGTGCAAACTCTGAGAACTGAATTTGAGACCAAAGGTTATCAGGGGAAGACCTATTATAAAGGTTCCTAGATTGTAATATCTTAATAGAAGTCACATGTATTCCTGAGTTGTTATGGTTATTTCTAAATTCTTAGATGCTGGGATCTTTGTGTATAACTTGGTTGGTCTCTGGAACTTGGATACCTGTGTGACACCTGTGACTCAGATATAGAGTTCTGCATCTATTTCAAGTCAGCATTACCCCATACAGCAACTGGTCAAAAAGCTGAAAAACAGATCCGACTTCTAGTAGAGATATGAATGAAGCTGTTCTGGTCAGGACTATGGCAAATCTAACTAAAGGGTAAGGGCAATATTGACTGTGTTTTAAAACTTCAACTTCTGTGTGAGAACAAAGGAAGAGATGTTTCTTTGGTGCAAAATTTGTATTTTTTGTAGCACACATCTAATTTAACTTGTGTGGTCAGGTGATTTGAACACCATAATTACATGGAATCTTGAAGAGAGAGTGAGAACTTGTTGGTTTGTAAAGGGTAGTGTGATACCCTAATACATCCCAGAATAATTTGGGCAGAAAATAAAAAAGTATTTGTAAAGCCCCCTTGAGGGACTGAAGAAAAATGTGGAAATATTAAACTTCCCCAGCTGGGGAATTCCTGATATTTTTACAAGAATTGGGGTCTACCAATTTAATAAGCCAAGCCCTTGATCTTGGGGTTTGCCCTTAATGAAACTTATCCCTGTAAAGGAGAAGCCAAGCCTACTTATAATTATGCCTAAGAGTCACCCCCAGACAACCTCTTTTGTTGCTCAGATGTGGCCTGTCTCTCATCCGACTCTGCAGGTAAACTCTTTCCTGTCCCTCTTTCTTCCCACATAGGACATGATTCCTGGGAATGGGCCTAGCCCTGGCATGGTGGGATTGAGAAAGCCTTCTTAGATCAAAAGGGGGAAGAGAAATGAAACAAAACAGATTTTCAGTGGCTGGGAGATTTCACATAAAGTCTAGAGGTCACTCTGGAGATTATTCTTATGCATTATATAGATATCCCTTTTTAGTTTTTAGTGTATTAGAAAAGCAAGAAGGAAATACCTGAAACTGAACTGTAATCCAGTAGCCTTGATTCTTGAAGATGATTTTATAAACACATAGCTTTTATGGTGTGACTGTGTAATTGTGAAACCTTATGAATGACACCCCCTTTATCCAGTGTTTGGACAGATGAGTAAGAAAATAAAGACAAAAAATAAATAACTAATACAAGGGATAAACAGTATGGGATGGTTTGGGTGTTCTCTATTTTTATTTTTGGAGTAATGAGAACGTTCAAAAAGTGATATTGGTAATGAATGCACAGCTATATAATGAGACTATTAACCACTGTACACTTTGGATGATTAACTGGTATGTGAATATATCTCAGTGAGACTGCATTAAAAAATTCAAATGGAGTCTGTGGATAAGATGTTGAGTCAAAGTTAACTTCTTAATTTTGTTGGTTAGATTGTGGTTATGAAGCAAAATAAATTTGTATTTAGGAATTATACACTGAAGGCGTAAAAGACATCATGCTTACAACTTACTGCCAGGTTCATATATGTTAACAACTAGAGAATCTTAGTCACGGGTACATGCAAATTTTCTGTGCTGTTTTCACAACTTTGATGTTAAATTTGAAATTATTTCAAAATAACCTTAACAATTAATGAATATATTTTTCATTTACAGTTTTTTAAAATAAGCAGAGTTTCATGAATAAACTAATGTCATTAACTGATTTTTTTTTTTTTTTTTTTTTTAATATATATGCTCTATCACACATAGTCTTGCAAACCAAAGTTAAGACACTGGAGAGTACCAACATGTTACTCTGCAGAACCAGTTACTTTCATTTATGAGAACCTCTCCTGTCATTTATATTTGAAATTCTCATGAATGTGTCATTTAACACAGATTTCTTACATGCTCATAATTTACAATTTCAAAATGAATTAGCCTGCTTAGTAACTAAATTCATGATCCTTCATACTTACAGACTTCAATGACTCAATCTCTCTTTACCTAAAGACCATAACATGAATCTTAAAATAAAAGTTAAGTAAAAGATGGTCAACAAGACAGAAAAATTTCTCAAGACCATACCAGACCAGGTTTTAACAGCTCCTCAATGATATGGAATTTCAAGTAGTAATATTTTAACTATAATAACAGCAACAATAATGATAATAAGAATAGTTAATGCTTGCACAGGACTTACTACAAGTCAGAGACTGCCATAAGCAGTTTACATTTACCATCCATACTAAATATTATTTTTTATACTTCTGTATTTATGCAAATACTAAATATAAATGTGCTTAATTACAATATGGAAATGTGTATAGTAACTATGTAGTTTTTTACTCAACCTTTAATAAGCCACTAATCTTTCAAAAACAATGACAGTGAGTTATCTTCTAGAGACTGATAAACAATTCCACTCATTAGTTGGGTGACGAGATCAAAAATGATCAAGAGAGTCATTTTTCTCTTGAGTTCCATCAGCCTTACAGCAAAATACAATACTACCATGTTGATTCAAAGCATCCTGAACATATCTAATCTGTTTTAAAATATGAAAACTACTAAATTCCCAAGTAAACCTCCCAATCCATAAGTTTCCCAGGTTCTATTTTGAAAGATGGTGTGTGTTTGTGTGTGTGTATGTGTTACTCCATAAGCTAAACATATAAAGTCAACTTTTTCCTACCAAACTAAATATTGATAATGTTCAAAAACTAGTTAAGGAAAACCCAAAAAGTCAGGTATACAAAGGACCATGGATTTATTTTGCAAAACAGTTAAGATTCTATAAGGAATAATACATTTTGTATACGGATTTCGTACTCTGCTGGGTAAAAGAAAAGGAAAAAACTGTAAGTGTGTAGTAATGAATCAACTTTAGCCAAAGAAAAGTGTGGCCTTTGTGCTGGCTCCTGGAGAGTAACTGCTAAACATCTGGAATTTCCCAATTGATGGGAATGTCCTTGTTAATCATTTCTCCCTGTCCATCCCAAACATATATGCTAAGGAGATGACTCAGGTTGAGTGGGGGAATTGGCCTTGCCAGAAAAAGGAACAATGTAATCAGAGGATTGGGGTTTTCGGCCATGTGACATCAGCCCAACCTCCAGGAAAGGTAGAGGTGCTGGAGACTGAGTGAAATCATGTGGCCAATGATTCAGTCAATCATACCTACATAATGAAACCCCAAGAAGAACTCTGGACCCTGAAGTTTGGGTAAGTGTTCCTAGTTGGCCTTACTGTTTGAATACTGTCATTCAGTGATGTGCTGGAAGAATGATGTGTCCTGACTCCAAGGAGAGGGAAAAGATAATGGAACCTTTGCATTTGGGATCTTCCAGACCTCACCTTATGCAGCTCTTTTCTTGGCTGGTTCTGATTAGTACCCTTTTGATTATAATAAAATTATAATCAGGAGTATAGCACTTTCCTGAGTTCTGCCTGTCATGTTAGTGAATTAGTTAACAACACAGAGTAGTGGTATTAAGTAATATAATGGCCTGCATTGGGCATTGCCAAGAGGGAACCCCTTTTTGAGAAAGGCTTTTCCAAAAGATAAAAACAACTGACCTGCAGAAGCTTTCAGCGAAAATGGAATCTACTCTACAGAACTAGATAAGCAACAACTGGAGACAAACTAGATTTGTTCCAGCAGAGAAAGCTTATTGTATACCTGCTCCCCATTCTGTAGGGCATCCCCCCACCAATGTAAAATGGAAACTTAATATGAGCCAACTGGAACATTTACTCATTGCTTCTGCATTTGCCCTCTATGAGCTTCCCCTTTTCACGCCCTCAGTAGAGCTCCCTTCTATTTTCTGAATGGGAATGCTGCCAGAACTCATGAATCGTTAAATAAAGCTATGAGATCCTAAATTTAATGTTCCTGAAAAGTTTTTCTTTTATTAGCATGAACCTCTAAATTTATAGCTGTCAGTCAGACGTGAGGTGGCCCTGGGAACCCCTGAACTTGCAGCTGATGTCTGAAGTGAGGGTAGTCTTGTAGAGGACTGTGCCCTTAATCTGTGATGTTAAGAGCCAGGTTGTTGCAATAAGTTAATGATAAACAAGTAAACAGATTATAAGTCTACAGTTCAAATTTCTCCAATCCAATATGGTAGCCAATAGCTATATGCAACTATTTAAAATTAAATTTTAATTAATTAAAATTAAGTTAAATTAAAAATTTAATTAATCAACACACTAGCCACAATTCAAGTACTCTATAGCCACATGTGGCTAGTGGATACTGTATTGAACAGAATAGAGTGCACAGCATTTCCATTCTTACAGAAAGTTCTATTCAACAGTGGTAATCAGACATGTTAGGATTTTTAAAACATCAGCTATGTTAATGTCCTTTTTTTATGTCAAGAGAAAGGTTTCTATTTGTCATGAATACATTTTTTAATATTACATAAACTTTCTTTAGTAGTAAAAATACAAAAAGAATTCTGACTCAAAATCCCTCATGACTCATTGTCAAATAGCTTGACTCCCATTTCATTGATACATGTTTAAAAGCACAGATAATACATAACCACTGATCTATAACTACCAAAGTTAAAAACAAAGAACTTGATCAAGCAATTAACTCTCAAAGGGAAGTCATTATCCATTGGAAAAATCAAGAAACACTTGGAATAAATATAAAAATGTGGTAAGACACAGATGACACAATACATATCAAAGCATCCTCCATGATGCCAATCACACAGTAAACGTGCAATAAATGGGAAAAGTAAATAATGAAATAACTGCACATCCTAGGTATGTTATTTGATGTTCACATATTAAATTATTTACATATTTTCTAGTTACACAAACTAACCATGAAAGTAAGAGAGGCAGTCGTTCAAGTACTGGGAAAAGGAATAAACCAAAACCATACCATCCAAAAGGATTTACTTTCACTTTGATAAAAATAATTTCAAAATTTCATATTTATTCACATAAATGAACACACAAATGACTATGTATTAAAAATTCCTCATTTTTTTTTCTTTTGCTCTAAAGGATAATAATACAACTTATAAAATCTACCTAACAGTTAGGGATTAGATAATAGCACTGGATCAGTGTTAACTTTCATAATTTTAAAATTGTATTGTGGTTACATAAGACAATGACCCCGCCTACCCCATTTTGATAAGGATCCACAGATAAAGTGGACATTCTATGTGCACCTTAATCAAGCAATTCAGAGAAAAAAGCAATATGCATACATATGTAGAAGACAGAGGACAAGGATGATATAGCACATGAAATAAAATACAAACAGTGGGAGAATTTTGCTGAAGGCTATAAAGGAATTCATTTTACTATTTCTGTAACTTTTCTCTAAGTCAAAATTATTTCAAAATAAAAAGGTTTTTAAAAAAATCATGTCAGGACTCAAAAGTAATAACAGTATTCCCAAGTCACAGATGACGGGAATGAAAGTCAAAAAAAATCATGCAATTAATTAGAAGTCTGTATGCCACAGAAAAGCCTAATGTTTCAACATAATGACATGAACATCAAAACTGTAACTTTCATCTCTCTGGGAGAAACCATGCCCTGATTATTCATAATTAATTCTTAAAGTATTTCCTTTCTCATGGTATAATATTACCAAAATGTTAAGAAAAAATTTAAACTTTTATTATTGATGAGCAAATAATAGCAGATTCTATCATTATACATCAGAGCTATTTAATTCCTATTCAATGCTAGAGCACTCAAAACGTGTCTTTATGACAAAACATTTCATTAATCTATTATTTTACACCTCAGGTGATTATATTCATGGTACCACTAAAACATACTGTTAAATATATCATTTACCTGAGAACTGCCACTGAAACCTGGAGGTTGGCTGTATTCTGTGGAATCAATAATACTACTGCAAATAAAGAGAGAAAAATGTGATTCCAGTGTTTGCATTATTTTATCAATAGAAAACCTAGAGCTAAAATATCTTATATGTAAACCAAGTATTACCAATTTCTAAACAAAGAAAATTCATTGCCAAAAATTTAATAAGGCATCATATAAAAACTTAACCATTAAGCAAAAATGAGCAAATGTTTTAGTAATTTATCCCTTCACCCCACCACCTCAAACTTACACACCATGAATGAATGCCAAAAGGGAATACTCACAAGACAGACACATACACAGATTTCTTCTATTTCCTTTTCAGATAGTTTAGTAAGTTATTTATTACAAAGAGATTATTCACATCTAGTCTAAGAATGTTTTACTCTAAACAAAATCATCACGTGAAAAAAATATATTAGACAAAAAAGTTTACTTTTATTATTCAAGTGAAGTTTGAACTAAAATGTTCTTTAAAATGCCTAGAATTGTAATAATAACCTAAAAAAACAGATCACAATCATGTTTATAACGGCACAATCAGATAAAAGGAACAATTTCACTTGACAACAGGTAAAAAGAGACCCTGCTTACCTACCATTCTCCAATTTATACATTATTCAACACAAATTGGGGTGAAAAACTAACATGTAAACTATAGTTTATGCTACAAATTCTGGAGGCTTTCTTCCTCAGAACCTAAAGCAAAATAAAAAGGCCCTGAGAGCAGCAGCCTTATTTTGGAACTAATTACAATATGGGGTATTTGGGCTGGATGAGGGCTTAAAAATGTTAAAAATTCAACTCATTTATCAAAGAAATAACATCACACAAGCACTCAACTCCACCCCAATAAATCATGACTGATAGTTATTTTAGCCTATTATATATAAGGCACTGTGTCAAATGCTCAGAGAAAAATATGGGAGTGTGAGGCTATTTCATAAATAAAGGTGTGACCCACCTTATTCAGGATGGAACTTAATCCTATTACTGGAGTCCTTTGTAAGTGGAGGGGAGAGGGAGAGCATATAACCTAATGAATTCCCGTCATTTAAGCCAAACCATTTCATGGTATCTAGTTTAAACAGCCTGGAAAACTAAACAGATTTTGGTACAAGAAGTATGTGGTGCTGCTATTGCAAATATCAAAAATGTGGAAATAGCTTTGGTAACCACAAAAAATATCTGCAAAATATTCACAGAAGGAAATCAGAAAGGACTCTAAATGATTCACTGTGAAAGATCAACTAAGAAGAAAGCCCTATATCATAGGTAGTTACCTTAAATGTAAACAGCAATCAAAAGGCAGTGATTGGGAGAATTGGAAAAAAAAAGAGGCACGAACTAACCATATGCTATTTACAAGACACTCATCTTAAATTCAAAGACACAATTACATTGAAAGTGAAAGGGTATTAAAAAAAATTCCAAGCAAATAGTAACCAAAACACAGCTAAGATGCCTATACTACCGTAAGTCAAAAGCTGTCACAAAAGACAAAAATAGAAATGACATATTATTGATAAAAGGGTCAATTCATCAAGAAAATTAAACAATTATAAATATATATGCATGTAACAGCAGAGATTTGAAAAGAGAAATAAATGGTTTTACATTAGTAGAAGACTTCAACATACCACTTTCAATAATGGATAGAATATCTAGACTAAAATCAATAAGGCAAGAGAAGACTTCAACAATGCCATAAACCAGCTACACATAACAGACATTTATAGAACAATTCATAAAACAGCAGCAAAATATGCATTCTTCTCAAATGCACATGGGTCATCTACTAAGACAGACCATATATTAGGTCACAAAACAATTCTTGAAAATTTTTTTCCAACACTGAAATCATCCAGTGTATCTCTCCAATGGCAACGGAATGAAGTTAGGTATCAGAAAAAGAGAGGGACCTGGAAAATTCACATATATGTGGAAACTAAATAATATGCAATCAATGGGCCAAAACTTGGAAGCAACACAACTGCCCATCAAGAGATGAATGGATAAACAAAACGTGGTATACAGATAAAAAGGAATATTATATAAACATTAAAAGGAATGAAGTTTTGATACATGCTACAACATAGATCCTGAAGACATCATGTTGAGTGAAATGAGCCAGACACAAAATAACAAATATTATATGATCTCATGTCTTTGAAGTAATTAAAATATGCAAATTCATAGTCAGAAATTAGAATATAGTACAGGAGGAAGGGGTGGGGGTGGAGAATGAGAAGTTAATGTCTAATTGGTATAGAGTTTCTGTTTGGGTAATGGAAAAGTTTTGGTAATGGATGGTGATGATGGTAGGAAAACATTGTGAATTAATTCGCACTACTGAATTATATATTTGAAAATGGTTAAAATGGGAAATTTAGGATATATATAAAACCTGAATAAAAATTTTGAAAAAAAATTCATGTGTACAGGTAAATTTTGGACTTCAGTTATTAATACAATCATAATACTTGTTCATAAATTGTAACAAAGGTGTAGAAGTGTACAACACAAAGAGTTAACCCTAAAGTAAACTATGGGCTTTAGTTATTAATACAATTACAATATTTGTTCATGAATTGTAACAAAGGCACCACACTAATGCAAAATAATAATAGAGAAAATTGTGTGTGTTGAGGGCAGGGGTATATGGGAACTCGGTACTTTCTACATGTTTTTACTGTAAACCTACAACTACTCTAATAAAATTGAAAACCACCACCACCACCACCAATGGAGCCAAGAAGAAATCACAAGGACATGAAGAAATCTGAAACAAATGAAAATGAAAACACAACATACCAAAACGTATGGCATATGGCAAAAGCAGTGTTGAGAGGGAAATTTGTAGCTCTAAATGGTTACATTAAAAAAAGAAGATCTCAAATCAGAGACCTAACCTCAGAACTGGAGGATCTAGAGAAAGAAGAGCAAACTAAACTCAAAAGCGAACCAAAGGAAGGAAATAACAAAGATTAGAGCTGAGATAAATTAAGCAGAGAATAATAAAGCAACAGACAGAATCAACAAAATCAAAAGTTGATTCTTTGAGAAGATCAACAAAATCAACAAATCTTTTATCTAGAGAGACACAGAAAAAAAAGACAGAGGATGCAAAAACTAAATTAAAGAGGTAACATTACTCCGAACCCACAAAAACAAAAGGGATTATAAAGTGATACTATGAAACATTGCAAGCCAACAAATTAGATGACCTAGATGAAATGGACAAAATCCTAGAAACACAATTATTTGAAATGAGAAGACAACATAGGAGACCTTAACAAACCAATAACAAGTTAAGAGATTGAATTATAATCAAAAACCTTCCAAAAAAGAAAAGTCCAGGAACAGACGGCTTCACTGGTGAATTATACCAATCATTCAAAGAATAATTAACACCAGTCCTCCTTAAACACTTCCAAAAAAAACTGAAAAGGAAGGAACACGTCTTAACTCATTCAATAAGGCTAGCATGACCCTAATACTAAAGCCAGATGAAGGTATCACAAGAAAAGAAAATTACAAACTAGTTTTACTTATGAATATATATGCAAAACCTCAAAATACTAGCAAACTGAATCCAAAAGCACCTTAATCTTGAGATTCATTTTCACCAGAGTATTTAAGGACTTAATCATTTTTCCCAAGGCTCTCCCTCAATCCTAGAGTGACATTCAAATCACCCGTTTAGATAAAATATGAAATCACTCTAGTAGAAAATATCATGTTGCCTATTTTCCAACTTCAAGTTCTAACCAGTCTATTTCTAACTGAATTTCATTTAACAATAGCTATAAATGTAATTTTAGCAATTCTCCAACATTTTCATTGACTTCATCAAATCTGCTCTACTGTACAACTGAACCACTTCTCACCTCTTACATCAATAAAATTCTGATCCAAGCCATCATCTCCTCTCTCCTGTAGTATTGTAATAGCTTCCTAACTTTTCTCCCTGCTTTTAATGGGGGACAGGGCGTGCAAGGAGGATGGATACAAATAGTCTTGTCTCTCTATTTTCTACATGGGAACTTCAGTGACATCTTAAAATATAAACTGGATCCTGCTCAAAATTCTCCAATGACTTTCCATCTTCATTCGTGTGTCAGCTTAAATGTCATTTCCTTGGAGAAGCCTGCCTATCCAAACTAAAAGAGTAACAACTTGCAAACCCTAATTTTTCTTCCTACTGTACTACTCATATGTCACATACTACTACTGTGTTATATTTGTTTGTTTAGTTATCTCCCCAACCTCCACACTCACCCCACAAAACATAAGCTCCATGAGAGCAGGGACTTTGGCAGATTTTTCATGCTAGATTTAACACCTAGAACAGTGATTAGCATGTACTACACATTTTCAAATGTTTATAAATCCAACAATCAGTGAGAGACTGATTAATAAAAACCTAGACACAATAGACAGAAATATATGCTTCTGTTACAGAGGGATATGACAATGAGAAATGTCAGTTTATTAGTGACTTTTCTTTTTGATATTACAACTTCTGCTTTCCTGTAGACACTCACATAATAAATATTCCACTGACAAAGATCCCATGTATATCAGGAAGTAAATACCATGCTTAAAGATAACAATATTCTGCAGATTTAGTCATTCCCAATGTTTTAAAAAAGATAAAATATGGAAGAAGACAAGTTGAATTACACAGCTAAAATGACTCTATGATCAACTAGAACTCACAAGGATTCTCTATATGGTAAAGGGAAAAAAAACCAAACCTTCCAGAAATAATCCTTACCTACAACATAACCCTGCCGGTTTTCCCACATATCACAGGAACTCAGACAAAAGATAGGTTTCCTGAACTTAGAGATTCTGAAGGCTAGTGTTATCCTTTATACTGGCATTGTACTGTCCAATATTTTACATGTTTTTCTAACTATTTATCTAAAATGCTTCCATTGGGCCATTATTTTAAACTGATTAGCAAGTTAAAAAATGAGTGATTTCATGTAAAATTGCTCTTACTTTGAACATTTCAAGTATAAAAGTACAAAATTCAAAATTTAAGTGGTACACATTTCATGAAATAGGATTTTATATCTAGAAGGGACCGGAAACTCTCACTGTATTCCACAAACACTTCATGAATGAACCAGGCACTATTCTAAATGCTATAAAAACAGTTGTGAGAAAGATAAATAATCCCTGCATATAGAAGGTAAGACATAATTAATAACCTGGTAGATACAGAGAATTATAAGAAAATAAAACAGAGATCTTGTCTAATGTCCTCATTTTAAATCTGGGGAAAGTAACTTGCCCATGAAAATTCAAGTAGTTAGGGGAAAAGTCAAGTAACTTTATCACATTTTTCCCTACTATTACCATTTCATTATTCTCAAATTACAGACTTTTTGTGTCTTTAGACTTTAATCACAATATATTTAAAGCTACCATTATTTCAAGGAATTCACCAATTTTTAATCCAACTGTGAATTCATAATATTATAATATTCTACTCACTAACTCTTCCGGGTATGAAAATTCAAAGTATTAAGAAAACAGATGGGCTACCTGAATCTAATTTCTAGATCATGACCAAAAGTAATGCTGCTGGGGTTCCATACATTGTATGAAATGGCTCCCAAAGACCAGTAGCATATGTGCACTCTGTATCATAAATGCTAAGCATTAACACATATGAAGTTTTGTACCTGTGTGATGGAGAGGGAGCTTCAAATTGAGGCACTGTGCTATCCTCACTAACAGGAGAATATAAGCCGCTCATTTCCTGAAAGAACAAATATTTGAGTTATAGAAGATACTCAAGATGGAATATATGTAAGTCAAAGAGATACGACATTATTTTCCTTTCCAATCATCAGGTTTCATCAGTACCTTATACTCTCAATACCCAAATTTCTCAAGCTCTCCTCTCCACAGAGTACAAAAGCAAGGCTTACAGAGAAGTTGAGACAAGCTTTTTATAAATTGGTACACATTCTTACTCCGTATCTCTAGTTCTTTAATAAACACTGCTTATCACCACTGAAGCTAACAAATGCAGAAAAAGACAAAAGAAATGTAAATATTTTCAATGAGATCTATGGAATACTATGTGAAGAATGAACAATAAGGTCAGGAATTTGAAGTAAACAATGGTTTTTTTTGCCAATCATTAATTTAGGAGATTATTGCTAAATAATAAGATAAGTATGATAGTATAGTAACTGGATCATCAGATTCAACTTTTTAAATTTGTTTTTAAAATTTATTTCTTAGAACATTCATAGGTTTACAGAAAATTCATGCGGAAAGTACAAAAATCATGCACAGGGAACACAGAGGTTTAACTTTGTAAAGTACAAAAACCATGATACAGTGAGTCTCTACCTAAAAAATTTCCTCTACAAATATTAAGTAACAGTTCTCTAATACAAACATTAATTTTGTTTAATAATAACTTAAACTCTAACTTTCAGTTATTAACCCAGAGAAAAAGCCTCCTAATCAATTTTTATTATTACATAAATTCTGCCTCTGAATAATACAGACAACCTGACCTCCTTTTATATGTGCTACATTTTGATTAGTGGAAAAATTAAGAAAATTTTAAAACTCTATTAAAAATGCATAATCAGGTAGGATTATTAATGGCTAATTCATGCTTAGCTCAAACATATAGCCAAGAACATTATATAAAAACAGAAACAAGTTAGGAATGTAACATGGATGTTGAACTTTTACTAAAATGTAAAACCCAATATAATTTAATATGTTCTACATATCAGCAAGAGAAAATAAAAACACATTTGAATAATTTAAAACACATGCTAAATTTAAATATAGCTGAAGGTACTGTACTTATGTCATAATAGTCTGTGTTCCCCCAAAGGATCTTCCCATGGATTTCTATTAATAAACTGTATTATACTACAAATTCCTAAGATATTGGTAACATTTTCTCATATCTCTTTTTTAATTTACCTTAGCATCTAGTAATGCACAGGAGATAGGTATAAATTATTTACTTAATAAAACACAATGGCCACAAATCATTTAATAGTAAAAACTGAGGGTTTTGTTAGAGCTGATGTACGTTAACATGATGACATTCCAAGAAAACTGATATTTTTTCAATCTAACAGAGAAGAATTATGGCAATAAAAACACTGTGAAAACAAATTCAGACTACATTTTATCATCAAGAAAGTACTCAGAATGCTTTTTCTACAAAAATGCACTCTCAGTAAAGTAACATCCGTTACTTTCTCCATAACCAATGTCAATTCCATAAATTTAATACAAAACCTTAAAGGAAAGGTGACAATTTCATGAAAATGAAAAACTGCTTGAGATGCAAAAATATGATTTCTTACTTCCACTCTTTTAATATCCTCTTCCAGAACACTCAGCTCCTTCTGGATCTGTTCCAGTTGCTATACATAAAAAAGGAGAAAAAAAAACTAAACGAAACCATATTGGCATCACCACAATGATAAAATAACTGTACATTTGGAAAATAATTTCAAGGAAACTGGGCAATAATGCCAGGTGGGGATGAAAAAGTACAGGCAAAATAAGCTGGAATTTCCCACATTAAACTGCAAAAGTGGAGCCCAAATCTTGAAGGAAACACAATGTTGTACATCCTTAATACAACAGAGATTGACTTTATAATAAAAATATGAAACATGAATAACAATACCACAAAGTGGCAACAAAAAATACAAGCTATCCGAAGAACTTTCACATTATCTTATTTACTTCTCAAAAATAAAACAAAACAAAACGTCAGCATGTCAGCTGTTACCCAATTTTATAAATGAAAAATAGTATGATAGAAGTTAAATTAAACCAAATTGTAACACCCAAAAGCAACCACAATTTAGCATCTTAATGTTTCATTTTAATGGTTTTTCCAAAGTATTTCTAAGAGTTTTATCTTTTATATTTTGCCTATTGCATCGTAACCATTTTCAATGCCATTAAAATGAAAGCATGTTAATTGCTGAATATCACTCAATATTATTTAAACATTTTCTTCTCACTGGAGATTTGTTTCCTTAACATAAATAACTTAATCTTGCTCTCCCTTATAAATAATTATGGAACATACATCAATCATATTATTGATTTTAAGACAGTAATAAAAATGGAATCATTCAATCAAAGAAACAAAAAGTTAGAAAGTCTTCACTATATAACACAAAAAGGCTTTCCAGAAACACTATACCAATTTAAAGCTGTCTTACTTTAACCCGGATATACTAAACTAAATTTTAAATAATAACAATGAATACTTATAGAATACTTACTGCCAGATATAAAATAAATACTATTACAAATTAGGAAAATGAAAGAAAGTTTAAACAACTTGTCAAAGACCATTCGGTTAGCAGGTAGCAAACCTAGAATTTAATCAAGGCAGCTTTCTTGTTCCATAATTCATGCCATTAACCACTAAGCTGTACTAACTCTTCAAAACAGCACCTTGTTAACTTACATTTCTTTAATGACTTGTAACAGTGAACAGTTTTTATTAGGTTTTATTACCATTGGCACCTCATCTTCTGCAACACATGCACAACTGGTAAACTAATTGAAAACTTATTCACTCAAATATTTAACAATCCTAGGCATTTTTCTAAACACTGGGCAGAAGAGGCTTTAACATGGAGTTCACTCTGGGAGAGATGACTAACAAGCAAGTCAAGAGTTAAAATATCAAAGTAATTATTAGGATAGTGATATGTGCATAGCATTAAAAGAATATGCTCCTAACCTAGATGGAGAACAAGAGGGTCTGGAGGGGCGGGGTGCTGGACACAAGACTGCATAACTGAAATTAATTCAAAAGCTGATGCAAAGGAGAGGCTAGGCCTCCCTATAATTGTGCCTAAGAGCCTCCTCCCAAATGCCTCTTTGTTGCTCAGATGTGGCCCTCTCTCTCTAGCTAAGCCAACTTGGAAGGTGAAATCACTGCCCTACCCACTACGTGGGAACAGACACTCAGGGGAGTGAATCTCCCTGGCAACATGGAATATGACTCCTGGGGAGACCCAGCATCGTGGGATGGAGAACACCTTCTTGACTAAAAGGGGGAAGTGAAAGGAAATAAAATAAGCTTCAGTGGCAGAGAGATTTCAAAAAGAGCTGAGAGGTCACTCTGGTGGGCACTCTTACACACAATATAGACAACCCTTTTTAGGTTCTAATGAATTGGGGTAGCTGGTGGTACATACCTGAAACTATCAAACTACAACTCAGAACCCATGAATCTTGAAGATGATTGTATAAAAATGTAGCTTATGAGAGGTGACAATGGGACTGGGAAACCCATATGGACCACACTCCCCTTTGTCTAGTTTATGGATGGATGAGTAGAAAAATGGGGGAAGGAAAAAAACAGACAGACAGACAGACAAAGGCACCCAGTGTTCTTCTTTACTTTAATTGCTCTTATTCACTGTAATTATTATTCTTGTTATTTTTGAGTGTGTGGTAATGAAGGTGTCAGGGATTGATTTTGGTGATGAATGCACAACTATGTAATGGTACTGTGAACAATCAAATATACGATTTGCTTTGTAAGACTGCATGGTATGTGAATATATCTCAATAAAATGAACTTAAAAAAAAAATCAAAAGCTCAGACTTAAAGGACTAACAGGAATTCATCAGGTGGAAAACTATGGGGAAAGACAGAATAAGCAGAGAAAATAACAAAAGCTGGGTGAAAGAGAAAAAATAAATTTGAAACAATACCAATAATGAATGAAATCACTCAACCTCAAAAACCATAATCAGAAAAGATGAGAGGGGCAGGGCAGGATGGCGGATTAGTGAGCTGTATGTTTTAGTTACTCCTCCAAGAAAGTAGGTAGAAAGCCAGGGACTGCATGGACTGGACACCACAGAGCAATTTGACTTTGGGTATACTTCATACAACACTCATGAACACATCGAACTGCTGAGATCAGCAAAATCTGTAAGTTTTTGTGGCCAGGGGATCTGCGCCCATCCCTGCCAGTCTCAGTCCCTGGGAGGAGGGGCCGTCAGCGCTGGGGAGGAGAAGGGAGAACTGCAGTGGCAGCTCTTATCGGAAACTCATACTACTGATCCAAACTTCAACCACAGATAGACTGAGACCAGACACCAGAGAATCTGAGAGCAACCAGACGATCAAAGAGGAGACAGGCATAGCAAAAAACAGCAAGAAAAGCTCTAAAATAAAACCAGAGCATTTCTGGAGTTCTGGTGAACACAGAAAGGAGAAGGGCAGAACTCAGGCCCTGAGGCTCATATGCAAATCCCGAAGAAAAATTGATCTCTCTGCCCCATGGATCTTTCCTTAATGGTCCTAACTGCCTTGTCTCTTAGCATTTCAATAACCCATTAGATCTGTGAGGAGGGCCCTTTTTTTTTTTTTTAATCTTTTCTTTTTCTAAAACAATTACTCTAAGAAGCCCAATACAGAAAGGCTCAAAGGCTTGCAATTTGGGCAGGTCAAGACAAGAGCAGAACTAAGAGAGCTCTGAGACAAAAGGCAATAATCCTGTGGCTGAGAAAATTCACTAAACACCACAACTTCCCAAGAAAACGGGGGTGTCCGCTCACAGCCATCATCCCGGTGGACAGAAAAACACTCCTGCCCGTCATCACCCCATAGCCCAGAGCTGCCCCAGACAACCCAGTGTGACGGAAGTACATCAAATAACAGGCACACACCACAAAACTGCGCGTGGACATCAGCCTTCCCTGCACCCTCAGCTAGTTGTCCCAGAGGTGGGAAGGTGGAGCAGTGTGAATTAACAAAGCCCCATTCAGCCATCATTTCAGCAGACTAGGAGCTTCCCTACACAGCCCAGCAGCCCAGAAACACCCTGGGGGGACGGCACTCACCTGTGACATAGCACAGTCATCCCTCAACAGAGGACCAGGGGGTGCACAGCCTGGAAGTGGGACCCACTCACAAGTCTCAGGAGCCATACGTCAATACCAAGGACTTGTGGGTCAGTGGCAGACACAAACTGTGGCAGGACTGAACTGAAGGATTAGACTATTGCAGCAGCTTTAAAACTCTAGGATCATCAGGGAGATTTGATTGTTAGGGCCACCCCCCCTCCCTGACTGCCCAGAAACACGCCCCATATACAGGGCGGGCAACACCAACTACACATGCAAGCTTGGTACACCAATTGGACCCCACAAGGCTCACTCCCCCACTCACCACAAAGGCAAAGCAGGGGAGAACTGGCTTGTGGAGAACAGGAGGCTCATGGACGCCACCTGCTGGTTAGTTAGAGAAAGTGTACTCCACGAAGCAGTAAATCTGATAAATTACAGATAAGGACTTCAATTGGTCTACAAATCCTAAAAGAAACCTATCAAGTTAAGCAAATGCCAAGAGGCCAAAAACAACAGAAAATTATAAAGCATATGAAAAAACCAGACGATATGGATAACCCAAGCCCAAGCACCCAAATCAAAAGATCAGAAGAGACACAGGACCTAGACAAACTACTCAAAGAACTAAAGATGAACAATGAGACCATAGTACGGGATACAAAGGATATCAAGAAGACCCTAGAAGAGCATAAAGAAGACACTGCAAGACTAAATAAAAAAAACAGATAATCTCATGGAAATCAAAGTGACTGTTGACCAAACTAAAAATATTCTGGATAGTCATAGTACAAGACTAGAGGAAGGTGAACAACAAATCAGTGACCTGGAAAATGAAAGCACAAAAGAAAGAATGGGGATAAAAATTGAAAAAATCGAAATGGACCTCAGGGATATGATAGAAAATATAAAACGTCCGAATATAAGATGCATTGGTGTTCCAGAAGGGGAAGAAAAGGGTAAAGGTCTAGGAAGAGTATTCAAAGAAATTGTTGGGGAAAACTTCCCAAATCTTCTAAACACCATAAATACACAAATCATAAATGCCCAGCGAACTCCAGATAGAATCAATCCAAATAAACCCACTCTGACACATATTCTGATCACACTGTAAACCACGGAAGAGAAGGAGCAAGTTCTGAAAGCAGCAAGAGAAAAGCAATTCACCACATACAAAGGAAACAGCATAAAAATAAGTAGTGACTACTCAGCAGCCACCATGGAGGTGAGAAGGCAGTGGCATGACATATTTAAAATTCTGAGTGAGAAAAATTTCCAACCAAGAATACTTTATCCAGCAAAGCTTGCCTTCAAATTTGAGGGAGAGCTTAAATTTTTCACAAACTAATGCTGAGAGAATTTGCTAACAAGAGACCTGCCCTACTGGAGATACTAAAGGGAGCCCTACAGACAGAGAAACAAAGAAAGGACAGAGAGACTTGGAGAAAGGTTCAGTACTAAAGAGATTCAGTATGGGTACATTAAAGGATATTAATAGAGAGAGGGAAAAATATATATGACAAACATAAACCAAAGGATAAGATGGCTGATTCAAGAAATGCCTTCACAGTTACAACGTTGAATGTAAATGGATTAAACTCCCCAATTAAAAGATATGGATTTGCAGAATGGATTAAAAAAAATGAACCATTAATATGTTGCATACAAGAGACTCATCTTAGACACAGGGACACAAAGAAATTGGAAGTGAAAGGATGGAAAAAAATATTTCATGCAAGCTACAGCCAAAAGAAAGCAGGTGTAGCAGTATTAATCTCAGATAAAATAGACTTTAAATGCAGGGATGTTTTGAGAGACAAAGAAGGCCACTACATACTAATAAAGGGGGCAATTCAACAAGAAGAAATAACAATCATAAATGTTTATGCACCCAACCAAGGTGACACAAAATACATGAGAGAAACACTGGCAAAACTAAAGGAAGCAATTGATGTTTCCACAATAATTGTGGGAGACTTCAACACATTACTCTCTCCTATAGATAGATCAACCAGAGAGAAGACCAATAAGGAAACTGAAAACCTAAACAGCCTGATAAATGAACTAGATTTAACAGACATATATAGAACATTACATCCCAAATCACCAGGATACACATACTTTTCTAGTGCTCATGGAACTTTCTCCAGAATAGATCATATGCTGGTACATAAAACAAGGCTCAATAAATTTAAAAAGACAGAAATTATTCAAAGCACATTCTCTGACCACAATGGAATACAATTAGAAGTCAATAACCCTAAGAGACTTAGAAAATTCACAAATACCTGGAGGTTAAACAACATACTCCTAAACAATCAGTGGGTTAAAGAAGAAATAGCAAAAGAAATTGCTAAATATATACAGACGAATGAAAATGAGAACACAACATACCAAAACCTATGCGATGCAGCCAAAAGCAGTACTGAGGGGGAAATTTATAGCACTAAATGCATATATTAAAAAGGAAGAAAGAGCCAAAATCAAAGAACTAATGGATCAACTGAAGAAGCTAGAAAATGAACAGCAAACCAATCCTAAACCAAGTAGAAGAAAAGAAATAACAAGGATTAAAGCAGAAATAAATGACACAGAGAACAAAAAAACAATAGAGAGGATAATTATCACAGAAAGTTGGTTCTTTGAGAAGATCAACAAGATTGACAAGCCCCTAGCTAGACTGACAAAATCAAAAAGAGAGAAGACCCATATAAACAAAATAATAAATGAAAAAGGTGATATAACTGCAGATCCTGAAGAAATTAAAAAAATCATAAAAAGATATTATGAACAACTGTATGGCAACAAACTGGATAATGTAGAGGAAATGGACAATTTCCTGGAAACACATGAACAACCTAGACTCACCAGCGAAGAAAAAAGAAGACCTCAACCAACCCATCACAAGCAAAGAGATCCAATCAGTCATCAAAAATCTTCCCACAAATAAATGCCCAGGGCCAGATGGCTTCACAGGGGAATTCTACCAAGCTTTTCAGAAAGAACTGACACCAATCTTACTTCAACTATTTCAAAACATTGAAGAAAATGGAACACTACCTAACTCATTTTATGAAGCTAACATCAATCTGATACCAAAACCAGGCAAAGATGCTACAAAAAAGGAAAACTACCGGCCAATCTCCCTCATGAATATCGATGCAAAAATCCTCAACAAAATACTTGCAAATCGAATCCAAAGACACATTAAAAAAATCATACACCATGACCAAGTGGGGTTCATTCCAGGCATCCAAGGATGGTTCAACATAAGAAAATCAATCAATGTATTACTACACATTAACAATTCGAAAGGGAAAAATCAAATGATCATCTCAATAGATGCTGAAAAAGCATTTGACAAAATCCAACATCCGTTTTTGATAAAAACACTTCAAAAGGTAGGAATTGAAGGAAACTTCCTCAACATGATAAAGAGCATATATGAAAAACCCACAGCCAGCATAGTACTCAATGGTGAGAGACTCAAAGCCTTCCCTCTAAGATCAGGAACAAGACAAGGATGCCCGCTATCACCACTGTTATTCAACATTGTGCTGGAAGTGCTAGCCAGGGCAATGCAGCAAAACAAAGAAATAAAAGGCATCCAAACTGGAAAAAAAGAAGTAAAACTGTCATTGTTTGCAGATGATATGATCTTATATCTGGAAAACCCTGAGAAATCGACGATACAGCCACTAGAGCTAATAAACAAATTTAGTAAAATAGTGGGATACAAGATTAATGCACATAAGTCAGTAATGTTTCTATATGCTAGAAATGAACAAACTGAAGAGACACTCAAGAAAAAGATACCATTTTCAACAGCAACTAAAAAAATCAAGTACCAAGGAATAAACTTAACCAAAGATGTAAAAGACCTATACAAAGAAAATGACATAACTCTACTAAAAGAAATAGAAGGAGACCTTAAAAGATGGAAAAATATTCCATGTTCATGGATAGGGAGGCTAAATGTCATTAAGATGTCAATTCTACCCAAACTCATCTACAGATTCAATGCAATCCCAATCAAAATTCCAACAACCTACTTTGCAGACTTGGAAAAGCTAGTTATCAAATTTATTTGGAAAGGAAAGATGCCTTGAATTGCTAAAGACACTCTAAAAAAGAAAAACGAAGTGGGAGGACTTACACTCCCTGATTTTGGAGCTTATCGTAAAGCCACAGTTGTCAAAACAGCATGGTACTGGCACAAAGATAGATATATAGTTCAAAAGAATCAAACTGAGAATTCGGAGATAGACCTCCAGATCTATGGCCAACTGATCTTTGATAAGGCCCCCAAAGTCACTGAACTGGGTCATAATGGTCTTTTCAACAAATGGGGCTGGGAGAGTTGGATATCCATATCCAAAAGAATGAAAGAGGACGCCTACCTCACACCCTACACAAAAATTAACTCAAAATGGACCAAAGATCTCAACAGAAAAGAAAGTGCCATAAAACTCCTAGAAGATAATGTAGGAAAACATCTTCAAGACCTTGTATTAGGCAGACACTTCCTAGACTTTATACCCAAAGCACAAGCAACCAAAGAAAAAACAGATAAATGGGAACTCCTCAAGCTTAGAAGTTTCCGTACCTCAAAGGAATTTCTCAAAAAGGTAAAGAGGCAGCCATCTCAATGGGAAAAAATTTTTGGAAACCATGTATCTGACAAAAGACTGATATCTTGCATATATAAAGAAATCCTACAACTCAATGACAATAGTACAGACAGCCCAATTATAAAATGGGCAAAAGATATGAAAAGATAGTTCTCTGAAGAGGAAATACAAATGGCCAAGAAACACATGAAAAAATGTTCAGCTTCACTAGCTATTAGAGAGATGCAAATTAAGACCACAATGAGATACCATCTCACACCGATTAGAATGGCTGCCATTAAACAAACAGGAAACTACAAATGCTGGAGGGGATGTGGAGAAATTGGAACTCTTATTCATTGTTGGTGGGACTGTATAATGGTTCTGCCACTCTGGAAGTCAGTCTGGCAGTTCCTTAGAAAACTAGATATAGAGTTACCATAAGATCCAGCGATTGCCCTTCTCAGTATATACCCGGAAGATCGGAAAGCAGTGACACGAACAGATATCTGCACGCCAATGTTCATGGCAGCATTATTCACAATTGCCAAGAGACAGAAACAACCCAAATGTCCTTCAACAGATGAGTGGATAAATAAAATGGGTATATACACACAATGGAATACTACACGGCAGTAAGAAGGAACGATCTTGTGAAACATATGACAACACAGAAAAGATGAGTATAAAAACTAGATGACAGGGTACACTAATGTTCAAGGGATGGATGGGAAAAGCAAGAAGCAGTAGCTGTACAGTAAACTACCAAGAAATGTATAGAAGTAGTCAGAAAACCAGAAAAATGATAGTACACTATTATAGAAACAAGGGATAAAAGAGTGATTAGTATTGCCAAATGTTTTTAACTCTTCTATTTTAATAAACTTTCCTCCTTCAAATTTTTCACACAATGCTCCAATCAAAACTGAAACCTTACTCTCCCTCAAAGACATTTCCCTATCTTGGAAATAGCTGATCATTTTCCCCAGTTTTCACTTAACTAGGTGAGGACTAACCACTTCCACCAAATCCCATGGCCATTTCCAACAGCTAGTCTTCCACTCTAACATAAAAACTCACACAAAGAAGCAAAATCACACTCTACCTTTCTTATAGTCACCTATAAACATCCCCGTTATTTTCTACTATCACTAAAGCATTTTATTAATGAACACAACTCCACACAACTTCACAAATACACACTTAATGCGTCATCTCTTGGCCTTTTCATATAATTACCTTGAAACGCTACAGTCTTGAAATCCTTATTAAAACAAAAAACATTTGTGCATTATACATAATTTCACTCAAATTCATTTTCATTCCACTTCTGAACAGGAAATATCAAAAAAAAATTTTCAAAGTCACCTTAAATCCCTACTACCAAAATTTTAAACTTTAATGTCCTAATATCTGAAGACAATGTATTGTCCTTCTAGTACCCCAAAGCTTCTGCTGGAAAATGTAACTATAGTTATATATGGAGTTTACTACATATAAGGTAAGCCACATAAAATTGCCAATATTTGATCAACCTTTACTTTCAAAAATAGCAAATTAAATATGATTCAATTTAAAATGAAACAACTAAGGTACAAATACTGCTCAGGCAGTGCATAAAACAAAATGATGAAAAATCCACCTATGTGCAAAAGTATGAAAAAGTGTGAGTGCAAGAAAAATAAAATTTTAAGTTTGGAGTAATAGAAGCTGTTTAAAGATAACATATTAATATAAGTAGTCTGCATTTCAACACAAAATTCTAAAAGGGTTTAAAGCTCTAAATTATTAGATCATCAATGCAAGATGTTTTAACACAAGGAAAAAGAATCAAGACAAAGGACAACAATTTAAAAGAAGGTAAAAGAAGAATTAGGCTAAATTCAGACTGCAAATATATTTCATAACTCGGAGAGGTGAAACCTAGAATAAAAGCATGAATAAAAAGAGTCAAGGAAAGTTTTGAAGATATATGAGGGGAAAAAAGTCCATGAAGCCAAACTACCATTATCTGAATGAAAATCAGTCACGAACTAGGAATGTTAATAGACCCCTAGATCAAATTGGCCTTAACACTATCACTGAGTTTGGGAACAAATAAAATATATAAGTCAACAAACAAACAAACAAACAAACACAATGGAACACTAAAGACAATGCTAGCTGAGAGCATGGACCGAAGACATTATCACAGTGTCCTCTCAAACACAGGACTGTGCTAAAACCTAAAGAAAACTTGCTGAAAAAAAAAAGGGGGGGGGGGATGTCTCAGAAACTTTACTAAACCAAAATGTAAAAGAATTTAAAAATGAACAGTCCTACTTTACTGACCTTTGCTTTTAGGTCAATATAATTGAATTTGACATTCATTAAGGGTTTGATAGAGATAAGCTTAAGTACTAAACTCATTATTTGAACTTTACTTTTTAAAATAAAAATAAACTATCCTCTAACAAAATAGAGAATAAATTATAGCTGACAGGACTACACTAATCACCTGACATTTGAAACTAAACAGAAGAATACACTGGTCATTAAAAACAAAAACTGATTAAAAAAAAAAAAAGGAGTAGCACAAACTGATATATACAAATTCTAAAAGTATGAAATTTAGTGATACAAAGTGCAAAGTAGAGCAAGCCAAAGTCCTTATTATCTTATAACACAACTCCACACAACTCCACAAATACACACTTAATGAACTCCATGGTTTCCTAGTTCCTATAAAGACAGACTTGATTACAAAGCTTCAACGAACTGCCCTACTGCAATTTTTAAAAGTTGAGAAGTCATATAAAAGGCAAGGGGTACATATAAGAAGAGGGGTTACTTAAAGCAAATGGAAAAAGGTGCCAACAATAGTAGACTATGGTAAGTTATGAACTAAAAAAAATATAAAAACATGTACTCAAAAGCATTATATATAAATCAAAACAAAGCTCTAAAGAAAGTTCTTTTTACTAATTCTAAAGGGAGAGAAATAGAACAAAAAATAGTGAAGAGAAACACAACAAAAAAATGGCAGACTTAAGCCATAATATATAATTATTTACACTAAATGTAAAGGTCTAAACACACCAACTAAAAAACTAACAGTGGTTTAAAAAGCAAACAAGAAGAGACCCTAAGATGGCAGCTAGGTGAGACAGGGCAAAAAACCACCTCCATGAAATATACTAGATAAAAAACAGAAAGTGACCCAGGACACCACTCCCAGTGATGCAACAGCTGGACAAGGTCTGCTATAACCACAAGCACTATGCACTTGGTGAAACCGGGAGTCCGCATTCTGAAACGAGTGAGTAAGCCGGCTGAAAGTCCCGCGGCTGCACTGCACTGTGGGGAAACTGGGGGTTGGCGTTTGGAGACAGACTAGCTATTAAAAAAAAAAAAAAAAAAAAAACCAAGGAGCGGCTGCAGTTATGACATTGAGAACCACGCAGTGAAGCACAGAAGAAGCAGGCTGTGCCAACCTCTTGGTGTCTGGCGTGGAGGACAGACTGCTGCTGATTCCCTCAGGGCCAGGGGGGCAGATGGGAGAGCCAAAAGGAGAAAGAAACTGTGTCGCTTGCAGCTGGCTCCCGACAGGCTGGAGACACTCCTCCCCAGGGCAGTCCCACAGCCCAGAGCGGCGCCAGGAACCCAGTGTGACAGGGAGTGTATCCCACAGCACTGCGCACAGCCACAGTATCGGCCGTGAACAGTGGTCTTAGGTGCACACATAGCTAGTTATCCCGGACCTGGGAAGGCGGAGCTGTGCGAAAAGGGGGGATGGGTTGAGACCCCATTCAGCCATCTTTGCATCAGGCTGGGAGCACCCCTGCACGGCCCGGCAGCCCGGGGCTTCCCTTGAGGGACGGCACGCATTTGTGACACAGCACAGCCTTCTCTCAGCAGAGGCCCTGGAAGATCACAGCTGAGAAAGGGGGCCCACTCGGAAAACCCAGTGACCCTACGTCAATGCCAGGGACTTGTGGGTCAGTGGCAGAAAAGATCTGGGGCAAAACTGAAATGAAGGCTTACACTCTTGCAACAGCCTTGAATCTCCAGGAACACCTGGGAGGTTTGATTATTAAAGCTGCCCTGCCTCCCTAACCACCCAGACACACGCCCCACATTCAGGGCGGACAGCACCAACAACACACCCAAACTTGGTGCACCAATTGGACCCCATAAGAATCAGACCCCCACACACTACAAAGACAAAGTTGAGCAGAGCTGACTTGAGGGGAATAGGTGACTCACAGACGCCATCTGCTGGTTAGTTAAAGTGTATGCCACCAAGTTGTAGTTCTGAAAAATTAGACTGATATTTTTACAACTTGAAAGAACCCTAACAAGCAAAGTAAATGCCAGGAGGCCAAAAGCAACAGAAAATCTTAGAATATATGATAAAACCAGACTATATGGAGAACCCAATCCCAAACACTCAAATCAAAATATCAGAAGAGACACAGTACCTGGCACAATTAATCAAAGGACTACAATCAAAGAACAAGAGCATGGCACAGGATATAAGGACACGAAGAAGAACATGGCACAGGATATAAAGGACATAAAGAAGACCCCAGAAGCGTATAAAGAAGAAATTGAAAGAGTAAATAAAAAAATAGAAGATCTTATGGAAATAAAAGAAACTGCTGGCCAAATTAAAAAGACTCTGGATACTCATAATACAAGATTAGAGGAAAATAAATCACGCAGTGTCCTAGAGGACCACAGAACAGAAAATGAAAGAACAAAAGAAAGAATGAGGAAAAAAATAGAAAAAATCGAAATGGATCTCAGGGATACAATGGATAAAATAAAACGTCCAAATTTAAGACTCATTGGTGTCCCAGAAGGGGAAGAGAAGGGTAAAGGTCTAGAAAGAGTATTCAAAGAAATTTGGGGAAAACTTCCCCAACCTTCTACACAATATAAATACACAAAGCATAAATGCCCAGCAAACTCTAAATAGAATAAATCCAAATACACCCACTCCAAGACATATTCTGATCAGACTGTCAAATACTGAAGAGGAGCAAGTTCTGAAAACAGCAAGAGAAAAGCAATTCACCACATACAAAGCAAACAACATAAGACTAAGTAGTGACTACTCAGTGGCCACCATGGAGGCGAGAAGGCAGTGGCATGACATATTTAAAATTGTGAGAGAGAAGAATTTCCAACCAAGAATACTTTATCCAGCTAAACTCTCCTTCAAATTTGAGGGAGAGCTTAAATTTTTCACAGACAAATGCTGAGAGATTTTGCTAATAAAAGACCTGCTCCACTTCAGATACTAAAGGGAGCCCTACTGACAGAGAAACAAAGAAAAGAGAGAGAGAGATAGAGAATTTTAACAGACATACATAGAACCTTACATTCCAAATCACCAAGACACACATTTTTCTCTGGTGATCACAGATCTTTCTCCAGAATAGACCATATGCTGGTGACATAAAACAAGCCTCAATAAATTAAAAAAAACAAACAAACAAACAAAAAAAACAATTGAATATATTCAAAGCACATTATCTGACAACAATGGAATACAAATAGAAGTCAATATTTTTTGATTTATAACTCCACTATTTACTTCCTACAGGATATAAAATACAGAAACTCTAATGACAAATCAGTGATTTTGGACTGAATGTAAAATATGCAATTTTTGACAAGAACCACATAAAGGTGGAGGAATGGAGGAGTATAGGAACATAGTTTACAGGTCCTATTGAAGTTAAGTTGGTATCAAAGAAAAACAAGATTGTCATGGATTTAAGAGGTTACATTTAAGCCCCACAGTAAACACAAAGAAAGTATCAGAGAATATGACCATAGAGATGAAAAGTAGAGTATGGGTTATGAGAAGTGGGGGAAGGGGCAATGGGGAGTTAAGAAATGAGTGTAGGGTTGCTGTTTTGAGGTGAAGGGAAATTTCTAGTAATGGATGGTGGGAAGGTGATAGCATTACAATATTCTACATGTAATTAATCCCACTAATGGAATGCTAGGGAGGGGGTGGAATGGGAAGATATAGGCTACATATATGTTTCCACAATTGAAAAAAAAAAAAAAAAAGACAGTCTCAATAGATGACAATTGAATGCCAAGGATGATCCTGGATGGGATCTGAGGATGGAGGAGAGGAGGCTCAAAGGGACACAATATAGAATGTAATATATGTAGAATATATATGTGTATATATATATATATATATGTATGTATATATGTATATATATGTAATATATGTAGAATATATGTAGAATATATATATGTAATATATGTAGAATATAGGCTCAAAGGGACACAATATAGAATGTAAACTTTGTATCAATGTTGAATTTCTTGAACTTCTTAGCTGCACTTAATGGGACTGCATAAAAGAATGTTCTTGTTCATGGGAACTGTATATGTGAATTACAGTGTTTGTTCAAGGATGTGTGCAGCTTGCTCTCATATATTCAGAAGACAGAGCAATAGATGACGGATGACAGGGAGGGAAAGAAAGAAATGGCGGTGTGACAGGATGTTAAAGTTGGTGGATCAGGGTATTGGGGGGGGGCATCAGGGTATGCTGGAGTTCTGTGTATGGGGTTTGTATTGTTTTTGCAACTGTTCCTATAACTTTGAATTTATTTCAAAATAAAATTTAAAAAAAATCTAAAAAAAAAAAAGTGGCCCAATTACATGCTGTCTCTAGGAAACACACTTCAAACGTAATACAGTAACTGATATAACAAGAAAATAAAGAACTAGTAAGGTTGCAGACATTACAATATATATAACAAATTTCACACTGCACCACCACAAACTGCAGAAAATACACTCTTTTCAAGTACAAATACTTCAAATTTTAACCAATTCGCATGCAATAAAGCAAACACCATATTTCAAAGGAATAAAACACAAAGTATTTTCTGATTACAATGCAGCTATTAACAGAAAACAAAAAATAATGAGAAAATCTCCATGTTAAAGTAAGTTTATTTCTAAATAATCAACAATTTCATAATAGTTTCCTTTATGAAACAATTATGAACACATGGAAACTATTTTAAACTAAACAAAAAACAATATGCCATATATCAAAAATGTTGGATGTAGCTATAACAAAACAAAAAATATTTAGGGTCTTAAATGCGTATTTTTTAACAACCAGTCTAAATTATAATATACACGTCCAAGTTAACAAATTAGGAACAAAGCAACAAAATAAAATGAAAGATAAAAGGATGGAAATAATAAATACCATAAATTAATAAAATGGAAAACAAACATACTGAGTATTGGCACAGTCAAAACTTACTCCTTAGATACAACTCATAAAACTGATACACCCATAGCAAGAACTGATCAAAGACATAGGAACAGAAACAATAAGAGGTATGAAGAATGAAAGATATGAAAACACTAAAAATCCTTGGGGTATTAAAAACTTAAGAGGTAACTATAATCAATCTTACACCAACAAATTTGAACCTTCGTATAAGTTAGACAACTGCTACAAAAACCACAACATATTAAAAGCAAAACATTTGATAAGCATACCTTTCCAAGTACCTGACTCAATAATTTAAAACATTCTGGAAACAAACCACAGGTCCAGATTCCTTCTTGAGCAAGAAGTATAAACATTCATTTATCTGGGATTGCATAAAAGAATGTTCTTGTCCATGGGAAAGGTCTATGTGAATTATATTGTTTGTTCAAAGATATGTGCAGCTTGCTCTCATATGTTCAGAGGACAGAGCAATAGATGATGGATGATAGAGAGGGATGGAGGGAAAGAAAGAAAGAAATGGTGGTATGACAGGATGTTGAAGGTGGTGGATCGGGGTATTAGGGGAGGGGGGTGGGGGTATGCTGGAGTTCTGTGTATGGGGTTTGTATTGTTTTTGCAACTGTTCCTGTAAGTTTGAACTTATATCAAAATAAAATGTAATAAATTTAAAAAAAAAGACACATTCATTTATCATTTGATAAAGTCTTCATGACAAAACTGAATAAGATCTGTGTAATAAAAAAAGAAATATATAGGACAATCTCATTTATCAACATAAATGCAAAAATCCTGAAAAAAAATTACCAAAAAAATCCCAGCAATATAGAAGACAATACTACATTAATGACTAAATTTGGTTAACATATAAGTGGTGAAAATACAGTGACCAATAGTCTCAGCGGGATGTCTTCTGGGTTGCACAACTGTCAGTGACAAAACTAATAATTCCTGGGCTGATAATCACGACGGTAAGTAATGCTAGCTGCAAAGTGGATTGGTTTTGTAATGTTAAACCAATGTGATTTTTAATATTAACAGAATGAAAAATGAAAATTCTATAATCATATCAGATGCAAAAAAAACTACGGAGAATACTCAAACTCCATTCATATTTAAAGAAAAAAAAATCCTCTTAGGAAACCAGGAATAGAAAATTTACTTCCTTGAATAAATAAAGGTACCTACAAAAAACCTACAGAAAACATCATACCTAATGGTGACACGTCGAAAGCTTTCCCTTTGAGATCAGCATCAAGACTAGGATGCCCCGCTATCACCACTTCTATTCATCATTGTACCGGATGTCCTAGCCAGCAGAGTAAGACAAGAAAAATAAATAAAAAATATAAGGATCATAAAGGAAGAAACTAGATGGTTATTATTTGTAAATGATAATGTGCACATGAAAAAAAATCAAAGAATCTACAAATAAATTATTAGAATTAATGAAAATTTAACATGACTCCTAGATATAAAAGTCTGCATATAAAAAACTTCTCTTTCAAAATATCAGCAATAAACAACTAAGAAACTGAAATTATAGACATGAACATCATTTACAAGAACATCAAAAATTACTGAAGACCTAGGCTTCTAGTGAAAACATGGTTGCAGTGTAAGATGCTACAGGAAATCGTTCTTCCACAGAATCACTGAATAACTAACAAAAACTAGCAGAGGCATCTTCCTCAGAACCCCAGAAAACATTTAAGGGTTGCAGTAACTGGGCAACTGGTGAATAAAAAAAAAAAAAAAAAAAGGTTTTTTAAAATGGAAAGAGAATCTCATAGTGCCTTTACTGGTCCACACCCCCCACACCCTCCCTGGCAAGGTGTGGAGCCAGCCTCTGCTCCAGTTCCAGAGAGAGGTGAGTAATCCCTATGCACATAGTGTGGTGCCTGTATGTCAGTACCAAGCTTTCAGATTATAGCTGGAAAGAATGAACCAGGAAACCTGCCTCAGGCTCAGCCCCCCAAAATGTGTCATGCAGGCAGAAGCAGCTTTGGAACAGCTAAAGCTATGTAAGAAACAATTAACTCAAAATGGCAAGGGACAAATGATTATCCACTTTAAGCGATACCACATAGCACCCTGCAGGGGAGAAAAGTCTGTTTCCCAGGGAGGTGAGGGGGAATTCTATTTTCTGTAAATGGAGGCATTCTTAGGCCATGAGCAATTACAAATGCAGGACAAGAATCAAGGAAACAAGGCAGAAGACCTTGAACTTTACATTCACCCTTTGGCTGATCTTGATAGCAGAGCAAAACTTTGAAGGAAAGCACCAGCCAACATAGAGCCAACTGGCAGGACTGTAAAAGGTGGTTTTTTGCACTGGTTTGTTTTTGTTAGCTCCAAGCACTAAAGAAAATCTCTGTCATATATCACTAGCTCGATAAAAAATTAGGGCACAAACAGCTCAGGGACTATATCCTGGGATTAATATTTTAAATCATTAAAATGTTCATAGTACAAAAAAGATTACAAGACCAAAAAAAGATGGGAAATGATGGCCCATCCAAAGAAACAGGATGCAGTTGCAAGAATCATCAATTTCAGAAATATGGCAGGATACAAGATCAAAATGAACAACCTGAAGAAGAAATCAAGACAAAAATCCCATTTACAATACCAACTAAAAGAATCAAATATCTAGGAATAAATTTAGCCAAGGAAGTAAAGAACTTACTATATGCAGAAAACTACAAAATGTTGCTAAAAGATATCAAAAAAGACCTAAGTAAATGGAAGTTCACTGCATGTTCACAGAAGACTAAATATTGTTAACATGTCAATTTAACTAAAAGCAATTTGCAGATTCATCAAAACAATTCCAATCAAAATTTCAGAAATGAAAAAGCCAATCATCAAACTTATACGGAAAGGTAAAAGGTCCTGAAGAGCCGAACTATCTTGAAAAAGAACAACAATACTGGAGGACTCATATTCTCAATTTTAAAACTTATTACAAAATTACAGTAATTAAACCAGTGTAGTACTGGCACAAAGACAGACATACAGACGAATGGAATAAAACTGACTTCAGAAATAAACCCACATGTCTATGGTCAATTTATTTTTCACAAGAGTCAAGTTCAATCAATGGGGAAAGACCACTCTCTTCAAGATGTCCAAGTACAAGAGAATGAATGCAGACCCCATACACCACATACAAAAATTAACGCAAAATGGATAAAAGACCTAAATATAAAAAACCAAAGCTATAAAACTCCTAGAAGAAAACACAAGAAAGCATCTTCAGCTCTTTGTATTAGGCCCTGGTTTCTTAGATTTTATACCAAAAGCAAGAGCAACAAAAGAAAAAATAGATAATTGGAACTTCATCAAAATTAAGAACTTTTGTGCATCAAAGGACATAATGAAAGTAAAAAGACAACCTACAAAATGGGAAAAAATATTTGGAAACCACATATGCAATAAGGGTTGAATTTCCAGAACATATAAAGAAATCCTACAACTCAACAATAAAATGACAAACAACTCAAGTCAAAAATGGGCAAAAGACTTGAACGGACATTTCTCCAAATGGTCAAAATCACATGAAGTGATGTTCAATATCATTCGCCATTAGGTAAAGACAAATCAATGGAGATAGTATGTCACATCCACCAGAATGGTTAATATAAAAAAATCTAAAAACAACAAGTGTTGGAGAGGATGTAGAGAAACAAGGACAGGCATTCATTGCTGATAGGAATGTAAAATGGTGCAGCCACTGTAGAAAACAGTTTGACAGTTCCTCACAAAATTAGGTATAGCATTACCCTATGAGCAAGCAGTCCCACTCTTAGGTATATAGCCAAAAGAAATGAAGGCAAGGACTCAAACTGATATTTGCACACTGATGTTCACAGCAGCATCACTGACCACTGACAAAAGATGGAAGGAACTTAAGAGTCTACCTAAACAGACAAATGGAAAAACAAAATGTGGCATATACATACAATCCTTCCATAGGAAGGAATGAAGTTCTGACACATGCAACAACATGGATGAACCCAAAGACACCATGTTGGGTGAAATAAGCCAGACACAAAAAGATAAACACTATATGATCTCACTGATATGAAATATTTAGAATAAGCAAATTCATCAAGTCGGAAATTACAATACAAGATACCAGGGGCCAGGGTGAGTGTAGGGACCGGGAACTTCACCCTAAATTAGTACAGAGTTTCTATATGGGATGAAGGAAAATCCGGGGTCATGGAGAATGGTGATGGTAGCAAACACTGTAAATGTAATTAACACCACTAAATTATAAAAAGTTATTAAAGAGGAAATTTGAGGTTGTATATATATATGTGTGTGTGTGGGTGTGTGTGTATATATATATATTTCTAGAATAAAATTCTTTAAAAAAAATCAGAGAACTGTACAACACAGTGAGCCCTAATGTAAATTATGGAATGTAGTTAACAGTACAACCATCATAATATTATTTCATCCATTGTAACAAAGGCACCACACTAACGCAAAGAACTAGGAATATATCTGTGCCAGTTTGAATGTATTGTGTCCCCCCAAATGCCATTATCTTTGTTGTAATCTTGTGTGAGCAGACCTATCAGTGTTAATTAGATTGTAATTCTTTGAGTGTTTCCATGGAGATGTGCCCCACCCAACTGTGGGTGATGACTCTGATTGGATAATTTCCATGGAGGTGTAACCCCACCCATTCAGAGTGGGCCTTAATCAGTGGAGCCATATAAATGAGCTGACAAACAGAAGGAACTCAGTGCAGCTGTGAGTGACATTCTGAAGAGGAGTTACAGCCAAGAAGGACACTTTGAAGAAAGCCCAGGAGCTGAGAGAGGAGCTGTGGATGACAGACAGTTTGAAGACGGCCGTTGAAAGCAGACTTTTTCTCTGGAGAAGCTAAGAGAGGACAAACACCCCAAGAGCAACTGAGAGTGACATTTTTGAGGAACTGCAGCCTAGAGAGGAACGTACTGGCAGAAACCCATTTTGAACACAGAACTTTGGAGCAGACACCAGCCACATGCCTTCCCAGCTAACAGAGGTTTTCCAGACACCATTGGACATCCTCCAGTGAAGGTATCCGATTGCTGATGTGTTACCTTGGACACCTTATGGCCTTAAGACTGTAACTGTGTAACCAAATAAACCCTCTTTAATAAAAGCCAATACATCTCTGGTGTTTTGCGTTCTGTCAGCATTAGCAAACTAGAACAATATCTTAAAAAAAGACATCTTAAGATAAGACATGTATGAAAGACATGCAAGAGCAAAGACTTTATTGAAGAACAGTAACAGCTTTACTTTAAAGCTCCAGTATCAACTACAATGTTGTATTGCCACAGGAATAAAGAAATACGCCAATCGAACAGAAGAGAGAGCCTAGAAACAAACCCACAGGCATATGAACATTGAAGTGTGATAAAAGTGATACAAGAGCAATGGCAAAAGGATGAGCTTTTTAATAAAGGATGCTTGGACAACTGGAAATTCATATAAAAATATCTCTACACCTCACATTATATACAAAAATAAATTCACGACTGAACCTAAGATGGCGGCTAGGTGAGACAGGGCAAAAAAACACCTCCATGAAAAAAACTAGATAAAAACCAGAAAGTGACCCAAAACACCACTGCCAGCTATGCACCAGCTGGACAAGGTCTGCTAAATCCACAGGGAACATGCATTTGGTGAAACCAGGAGCCTGCATTCTGAAACGAGTGAGTGACTCGGCTGAAAGTTCTGCAGCTGCACTGTGGTGTGGGGAAATGGTGGGCTGGAGTTTGGAGTTGGACTAGTTCTTTAAAAAAAAAGCCTGGGAGCAGCTGCAGATACAACAGGGAGAACCGCGCAATTAAGCACAGCGGGAGCGGGCTGGGCTAATGCCTCAGTGTCTGGTATGGAGAATACCCCTTCCCACACCCGCTGCTGATTGTCTCGAGACCAGAAGAGCAGAGGGGAGCCAAAAGGAGAAAAAAAAAATAGCATTCCTTGCAGCCATCTCCCCACCAGGCAGGGGACGCTCCTGCCCGGGACCAGACCCACAGCCTAGAGCAGCGCCAAGAAACCCAGTGTGACGGAGAATCTTTCCCGCATCACTACACACAAGCCACAATATCGGTCATGGACAGTGGCCTTTAATACACCCACGGCTGACTGTCTCAGAAATGGGAGGGCGGAGCTGTGAGAAAAGGGGGAAGTTAACGCGTCCCATTCAACCATCTTTGAAGCGGTCTGGGAGCGCCCCTGCATGGCCCAGCGACACAGGGTCAGCACGCACTAGTGACGTGGCACAGCCTTCCCTCAGCAGAGGTCCTAGAAGAACACAGCTGGGAAGGGGGAACCATTCGGAAATCCCAGGGACCCAACACGAATACCAAGGACTTGTGGGTCAAGGCGGAGACAATCGGTGGAAAGACTGAAATGAAGGCTTAGGCTTCTGCAACAGCCTTAAATCTCCGGGAACACCCGGGAGGTTTGATTATTAAAGCTGCCCTTCCTCCCTAACCACCCAGACACATGCCCCACATACAGGGCGGACAGCACCAAGAACACACCCAAACTTGGTGCTCCAACTGGACCCCACAAGAATCAGACCCCCAAACTCCACAAAGACAAAGTGGGGGAGAACTGACTTGAGGGGAACAGGTGACTCACGGACACCATCTGCTGGTTAGTTAGAGAAAGTGTACGCCACCAAGCTGCAGTTCTGTCAAAACAGGGATCAAGTAAAGCAAATGCCAGGAGGTCAAAAACAACAAAAAATCTTAAAGCATATGATAAAACCAGACAATAGGGAGAACCCAAACCAAAACCCCCAAATCAAAAGATCAGAAGACACACAGTACTTGGCACAATTAATCAAAGAATTACAGACAGGCAACAAGAGCATGGCTCAGGATATCAAGGACATGAAAAAGAGCATGGCACAGGATATAAAGGACAGAAAGAAGACCCTAGAAGAGCATAAAGAAGAAATTGCAAGAGTAAATAAAAAAATAGATCTTATGGAAATAAAAGAAACTGTTGGCCAAATTAAAAAGACTCTGAACACTCATACTACAAGATTAGAGGAAGCTGAACAACAATTCAGCCTCTTCGAGGACCACAGAACAGAAAATGAAAGAACAAAAGAAAGAATGGGGAAAAAATTTGAAAAAATCGAAATGCATCTCAGGGATACGATAGATAAAATAAAACATTCAAATTTAAGACTCATTGGCGTCCCAGAAGGGGAAGAGAAGGGTAAAGGTCTAGAAAGAGTATTCAAAGAAATTGTTGGGGAAAACTTCCCAAACCTTCTACACAATATAAATACACAAAGCATAAATGCCCAGCGAACTCCAAATAGAACAAATCCAAATAAACCCACTCCGAGACATATTCCGATCAGACTGTCAAATACTGAAGAAAAGGAGCAAGTTCTGAAAGCAGCAAGAGAAAAGGAAGTCACCACATACAAAGGAAACAACATAAGACTAAGCAGTGACTACTCAGCGGCCACCATGGAGGCAAGAAGGCAGAGGCATGACATATTTAAAACTCTGATAGAGAAAAATTTCCAACCAAGAATACTTTCTCCAGCAAAACTCTCCTTCAAATTTGAGGGAGAGCTTAAATTTTTCACAAACAAATGCTGAGAGATTTTGCTAATAAAAGACCTGCCCTACTTCAGATACTAAAGGAAGCCCTACTGACAGACAAAAAAGCTGAGGGACTTCACCCCCATTAGATCAGTCCTGTAAGGAATGCTAAAGGGAGGTGAACAGGCTGAAAGGAAGGGACACTAAACAACTGACTGAAACTACATGAAGAAATAAAGGGTACCACTAAAGATCACATGGTAAATATATATACCAATACTACTGTGTTTTTAATTTGTAACTCCACTATTTACTTCCTACAGGATCTAAAATACACAAACTGTAATGAAAAATCAGTGGTTTTAGACTCAATGTAAAATATGTAATTTTTGACAAGAACTACATAAAAGTGGGGGAATGAGGGAGTATAGGAACATAGTTTATGTGTCATATTGAAGTTAAGTTGGTATCAGAGAAAAACAAGATTGTTACAGATTTAAGATGTTAAATTTAAGCCCCACGGTAAACACAAAGAAAGTATCAGAGAATATGACCATAGAGATGAAAAGTAGAGTAGGGATTCCGAGAAGTGGGGGAAGGGGCAATGGGGAGTTAAGAAATGAATGTAGGGTTTCTGTTTGGGTGAAGGGAAACTTCTAGAAATGGATGGTGGGAAGGTGATAGCATTGCAACATTCTAACTGTGATTAATCCCACTAATGGAATGCTAGGGAGGGGGTGGAATGGGAAGATTAAGGCTGTATATATGTTTCCACAATTGAAAAAAAAAGTCTAAATAGGTGACAATTAAATGCCAAGGATGATCCTGGATGGGATCTGAGGATGGAGGAGAGGAGGCTCAAAGGGACACAGTTGGAACATAAGGGGAAAAAAAAAAAAAAGAAATATAGAATGTAAGCTTTATATCAAGGTTGAATGTCTTGAACTTCTTAGCTGCATTTAATGGGATTGCATGGAAGAATGATCTTGTTCATGGGAAATGTCTATGTGAATTATATTGTTTTTTCAAGGATGTGCAGCTTGCTCTCATATGTTCAGAAGACAGAGCAATAGATGATGGATGATAGAGAGGGAGGGAGGGAAAGAAAGAAAGAAATGGTGGTATGACAGGATGTTGAAGGTGGTGGATCGGGGTATAGGGGGAGGGGGGTCGGGGTATGCTGAAGTTCTATGTATGGGGTTTGTACTGTTTTTGCAACTGTTCCTGTAAGTTTGAATTTATCTCAAAATAAAATTTTTAATTAAAAATAAATAAATAAATAAATTACCGAGTAGAAATCGAAAATGCAAGATCAGAGAATAAAGTAGATAGTATAGGAAAGCAAATAGTATAGGAAAAATGTATTCATGACCTCAAGTAAAGGTAATTTCTTATTCTGACAAAAAAGGCACTATTTTGTAACAGGGGAGATGGATACATTTGGATCAAAGTCAGAAACTTTTGTTTACAACTGAACCATTTAGGAAAAAACAACTCAAAATATGGGAAAAGTATTGGCTATATACATGTGTGTGCATATACACACACATACACACACACACTTACACATGACAAAAAATATATATCTAGAATACATAAACAATAAAACATTAAGAATAGAAAAAGGTACAAAAGTCTTACAGGTACATCACAATAATGAATATCCAAATGGCCACTGAACATATTCCAAGGTGTTCAACCTCATTAGTCATCAGAGAAATGAAACAATGAGACAGCAACACATACCCCAAGTTTGGCTAAACTCAAAGAAGTCTATTGATAATGACTACTGGCAAGAATACAATGTCATGGACTGTTAATAGGAATAATTAATATACCTGCTGATGAGAACAGTTTGGCTTTATCTATTAAATCTGAAGATATACAAAACCCTGTGACTCATCACTTCCACTTGAAGGCACACACCATATAGATATGCATACTAAAAGATACCTGGACACATATATAAGATTCATAGTAGCACTGTTTGTGAATAGCCCAAAACTGAAAACAACCCAAATGTCCATCAACAAAAATGGATATATTCACATAATGAAAAACTACAGAGCAAAAAAAAAAAAAAAAAAAAAAAATGAATACACTATAATCACATGCCAAATTATGGATGAACCTTAACACTGAGCCAAAGACAACAAAACAAAAGGACACATACGACAGAAGTATGCGTATGTATATAAAGCTCAAAAAACAGAGCCATCTATAGTCAGGTGGTATAACATTTAAGAAAAGCAAGGAAGTGATTATGATAAAATGAGAAGAGTGGTTACCTAATGGGCAAGGGAGGAGGCTGTAATCTAGAAGGGGTAGGCAGGGAGCTTCAGGAGTCCTAGCAATATTCTATTGTTGACTCGGGATGGTTATTACATGGATGGTCACTCTACTGTAATTCCTTAAACTGTGGTTTGTGGGAAAAGTATTGGCTGTATATATGTGTGTGCATACACACACACACTTACATACAACAAAAAATATATATCTAGAATAAACAAACCATTCAGAATAGAAAAATGTGGTTTGTATAAATGTGGTTTGTGCCCTTTTCTGCATGTTTCATTACATGAAAAAGAAAAAAAAATTCCATTCATTAAATTCCAAACAAAGCCAGAAGGAAACCAAGAGTCACCAAAACTAAGATATCATAATAAATAATACAGATACCAAAAATGTCCAGAAGAATATTTCAAAATTAAATCAAATGAAATATAAGGCAGTTGTTCGAACTCTGGTCTATCTTTGCACAGATTAGACTGGCTTTTACACAGTACCTAAACCCTTTTGTTAAATCTGCAAATAAAGAAGGACTAACACATTCAGTTGAATATTTATTAAATGCTTTAGTAGGCAGTCTCTAAGATGGCCTGCAATGATCCCCCCACACTTCCTAGTATACACACCCTTATGTAGTACCTTCCTGAGTATGGACGAGACCTCGCAATTTGCTTCTAATAAACAGCAAAAGTGTTGGGACATCACTTGGAAGATTAAGCTTTAAAAATTCTATGGTCTCTGTCTTCAACATCCTCTCTTGTCTTCTCACTTGCATGGTCTGTGAACAGTCAACTGCTGTTATGAGCTATCCTATGAAGAGGTCCAGGTGGTGAGAAACTCAAATCATTGGCCAACAGCCCATGAGTTAGCCTGAAAGGATATTTACCCCAGTCCAACCTTGGGATGACTTCTGCCCCAACCGACACCTTGATTGATGCTGGTAAGAAACCCTGTGCTAAGGCACCAAGCTAGCTGCTCCAAGATTTCTGACCCACAGAAACTGAAATAGTAAAATGGTGTTTTAAGCCTTTAAGTTTGAGAGAAATTTGTTACATAGCAATAGATAACTAATGTAAAACTATTATGTGCCAGGCACATTCCCCTCTCTTAGTATTCCAAAGGGTCAGGGAATTTTTATTTTAGGGAAAAATAAACCAAAAGTGAAATTTAAATGTAGGATTCTAATAGCCCTAAAGTACTAGCCAGATTTAACAGTAAAGTAATAAAAAACATGTAAAATCTGAAAAGCAAATTTAACTTCTTTGGTCTATTAATGCCTAAACCAAAAATCATCATGACCCGCGGTTAAACATTCATTACGAAATCACAAAATTAATTCTCAAAGTCTAAATGTTAATCTTAGGAAAACAAATTCAAAAGTAACAGTCTGCCTCCTGGTCTGTCTGTATTTTGCTTGAATAAGTTCTATACTAACTATACTAACATACTAACAACTATAATTCACTCTGAGGATTAAACATGCAAGCATATTTTACAATATATACAAGAAGAAAATATAACCCTTCACTTCATTCTGTCAGCACTAAAACATCAAGTACTGATCAACATTTTCTAGACTAAAACTTATTACAGACTACAAATCACTACTGTACCCTCGTCCAATGTATGACATTTAATCAAATGAATAAATTTTTTTAAGTGTGTTAACCTAGTTCAGTCTCTTGTATAATTAAAACTGAACTATTCAAAGTCACTTCAACATGGATACATTAAAAGAAGAAAACCCAAAACATATTAATAACAGTCAAATCAGTGCACACAAGAAGCATCAACATTCAGAACTACTTGGAACTAGTACGCTTCTTGGTTAAATTGCATAGTGTAAGAAAATATGATCCAAGGAGCAAAATCAATCTATACAAATTTGTTTGGATTTGTATTAAATCCAAACAAAAGTGAAAGTGAAAAATACTTCTGCACAATGCACCCAAAAATTTAATAACAAAAATACAGAAAACAATGATATTACGAGTATGTGAGCTGAGCCCTCGATCTCAGGGCTTAAGTGCCCTTATGAGGCTTGTTACTGCAAAGAAGAGGCTAGGCCTACTTATAATCGTGCATAAGAGTCACCCCCAGAGAAGCTCTTCTGTTGCTCAGATGTGGTCTCTCTCTCCACTCGGCAGGTAAACTCACTGCCCTCCCCCCTATGTGAGACATGACTCTCAGGGGTGTAAATCTCCCTGGTAACGTGGAATATGACTCCTCAGGATGAACCTGGTACAAGGCAGTGTGGGATTGAGAAAGCCTTCTTGACCAAAAGTGGGGAGAGAAATGAAATAAAGTTTCAGTGGCTGAAAGATTTCAAATGGAGTCTAGAGGTCATTCTGGAGGTTCTTCTTATGTGTTAGATAGATACCCCTTTTTAGTTTTTAGTATATTGAAATAGCTAGAAGGAAATACCTGAAACTGTTGAACTGCAAACCCAGTAATCTTGATTCTCAAAGACGACTGTATAACTATACAGCTTACACTATGTGACCATGTGATTGTGAAAACCTTGTGGCTCCCACTCCCTTTATCCAATATGGACAGATGAATAGAAAAATGAGGACAAAAAGTAAGTAAGTAATAGGGAGGGATGGGGGCATCAGATGTTTTTGGTGTTCTCTTTTACTTTAATTTCTATTCTTATTCTTTTTTTGTATGTGTGGTAATGAAAATGTTCAAAAATTAATTGTGATGAATGCACAACTACATAATGGTGCTGTGAACAACTGATTGCACACTTTGGATAACTGTATGGTATGTGAATATATCTCAACAAAATTGAATTTAAAAAAAAAGAGCTATGTGATCAATGACAGTATCATAGAAGAAAGTATCACTGGAGGTGAACATCCACCATATCCGAGAGACGGCATATTAAGATCACTAAGAATAATTTTCGAGAAACAATTCTCTGTTGACTGCTCGTGTTTCTGCACATCGCTAGATACCCTTAGTTCCATATTATCTTTTTGAGGATGTTTGCACAGCAAAATCCCTGGAAAGATAGATACTGATTTCCTTTAGGATAGAAGGCAAATTTGTCTTCTGACTAGTATAATAAAAATGTCTCTACCCAGGGCAAACAATGGACAAGTTTGCTAGCGGTCTTCTTTAAGAGATCGGGGTTTCCTAAACTTAGGGTTCTTCAGCTGTGACACAAACCCACAATATATGAAATATCTACCTGGGCCCACGAAGACCTGGGGATGAAGGGGAGCCAATATGAATAAGAAGCTGATGACGCCAGCTGTGCTGTGAGTAGTTAAGTCTTTTATCTCTAACTGGAGAGTCTCATGTCTTCCATCAGCATCTATGAAACTCAGGCAAGCTAACTTGTTAGCTGGCTGGTTGGTCAGTAAGGTAAAAATTTCAGCTCATTCACTATTTTCGACAATTATATGCACTTGAGACAATTTCAAATCTAACAATGTATTGCAGGTATCGAAGAACATCCAGAGAAGCTGTGATTAATACTCAAAATCTCAGTGGCTAATAAATACTTTTGGGACACAGATAATTTCATTTAACCCCCAGGAATCCTCATGCTTGGATTGCTCACTTTATTGATTCATTTATTCATTCATTATCAGTTCTTTCCTATGTATTGAATGTCACTTCCAGTGAGTTTAAAGGCTAAGGCAGGAAGAAACATGTAAACTACTGCAATACAATTTCACACATTCTGATTAAGAAGAAAAGGATGTGAAAACCCATATGACTATACACAACAGAACCCTAAAATAAAATATGGAATTTACTTTATAATATAGCTATGATAATACTGATTCATCAATTGTAACAAATGTGCCACACTCTAAAGCAAAAGGTTAATAAACTGTGTACTACCTGCATGATTTTTCTGAAAGCCTATGACTGCTCTAAAAAGAAAAAATCAAAAATTGTTTCAAAAAAGAGATAAAGTAGAAAAAAAGGCATGTATGAAATATCAAAAATTATCACTGCTCTAGAAATATTTCTACAGCAAAAATTGGTGAGAGTAAAAACGCTAAATTCATAATTATTTCCATTCATTATAAAATCTTCAGCCTTGCTACTCAAAGTGCAGCCCGAAAAGTATTGATATCACTTGAGGTTTGCTAGAAATGCAGGCTCCAGGTCCACTTAATCGGAACACGCAGTTTCACAATACCCTCAGATGATTCTTATTTACAATGATGTTTAAGAAGTAATGCATGACAAAGCAATTAGACAAATAAATAAATGGACATCACTCCTCCCACAACAAAAAAAAACACAAGTAAGTACTGAACTTACAATGAAGATAACACTCTTGTTAATAAACATTAAAATCACAAGCGTTAAGCCAGTAAAAATTAAGAATAAGAAAATTATAGTCATAAATCATGTAATATTTAGGTATCAACACGATCATAATAATCCAGAAAAGTGTAATCTGAACCAAGTCAGAGAAAAATTAAAACATAGGACACAATCATCAAAAGAAGGGGAAATACCACCCTAAGATCATGCAAAGTCCTACCAACACACACCTAGAATACTTAATGAAAATAAAAATATCTCTTATCTTTTAATTTGCAAAAAGAAAGACAATAGGCCAGAACCTAGCACACAGTAGACAGTTAAACATCCTTTTTAATGAGTAAAAAGTACTCTAATTGGACAATCAAAATACAACAATCAGATTTCAGACAGTTAGGAATTTAAAAATAGAACAGTTTTAAAGGTTAATTAATTTAGCATACTAACTACAGCACAGGATTTTGCCAATTTGATTTTCCCATATTTTGTAATTTGTGGAATAACTGAGGAATTTTATAAACTTATAAATACGAATATTCTGGCTATAATTTTTAAACTTTCTTTTAGCTATCCTGCATAACTAAGACCTTCCAAGATCTAAAAAGGTAGCTCTATTTTTATTAGTTTTTGCCCCACATTCATTTTTTTTTTACATAGGAAAAAATGTAACCCACTCTACTTAAGGCTTTGTTAACTAAATTTTCAAAAGTTTTCTTTTCATGGTGCAGGAAGGTTGTCAGCTGATAATTCTACTTTCTATTCTCTAAAGCTTTAAGGTTAAGACATTGTATTCAACCTTACTGAAAACTAATTAGTATATCTCTAAAAGGGTTTTAAAATATCAAGTATTAAAGGAGGAGAAATTAAAATAATGAAGCTTAAGAAAACCTCCTAAAAATTTAAATGCATTTAAAAGGTTTAAATAGTATCTTTAGCCTGAAATGCTTTCACAAAATGGGAATAATCAACAATAAGTGAAATATTATACAAAAGACACAAAATAATATACCTCTCTCTTATTTCTTCTTGCAACTTTGAGGAATTCCATAAGGATCTGTAGTTGGGCTGCATGTGATTCCTACAACAGAAAATTATAATTGTTCTTTTAAAAATATGAGTTGAAAGTTTTCTTTAAAACCTTAGGACCACTACAAGGCAACTTTTTGTATCAATTTATGTCAGTCTATTCCTTCTATTTAATGTTTTCCCATTTGTTAATGAGCCATTTTAAAAGAGAGTCATTTTCCCCCAAAATAAACTAACTTAGAAACAAGTGTTCTGAATTACATTCCTCATCTACCATGCTAGAAAAAAAAAAATCTATGGGAAAAAACAAGTCTGTTATCTGACTCCCAGCCTTCTCTGCTCCAACCAAACTAATAAAATATCAAAATAGAAATCATACTGGAACCAGTATAATTTCCAGATACTAAAATCAGTTTCCCCATATAAACTATATTTGCAGGGGTGGGCATTAAAAAACAAGGAAAAATCTGTTAAGTTTAAGAAGTGAAATTACTATGCCTGGTTATTTCCTACGCACAGAAATGTGAGGAATATATTTCTGTAGAAGATTTCAGTCAAAAACAAGAATTTAAAAATAATTTTTTTAATGTAATCAAGTTGATAGGGGGAGAGAGGAGGGCATCAAGTAACCCAAACTGTTGAGTGAAACTAAGATGAAACAGATATATGATAATTATAAGCCTTAACATTTTCTGGATATTAAGACACAAAGATACAAGTATTTATCTTTTACTGTTAAAATTCACAAGGGGAACCAAAAAGCTAGAAGTAAATTTGATAAATATATATAAAAAGGATAAGAAAAGCTAAAAAAGAATAAAAATAAGAGATACTTTATAGAAAATGTGTTTCTATTGTTTTCTCATATATTTGAAAGGGAAAATAAAAAAGCCTAATGTAGTATTATCAAAACAAACAAATATAAATAAGGAAGATTAATATAACTTTCATTTACCTGGCTATTCAACAGAATTATGTGGGATATTCATTAAAACAGGCACTGGTTCCAAATTTTAGAAAGTTTTATTTTGTTGGTCTAGAAAAGGGGTCAGGAATCCATGTTTAACAAATGTCCGCGATGATAAGAATAAACCAGTTAAAATCTGAAGACTAAGATTATATTTACTATTAAAAAGCATGGTCACCCCACACTCATGCAAAGTCCATCAGGGAGGGAGAGAATCTTTGAATTTTAAAGAACAAGGCAAAACTGAGCAATGAAATTTTAAATCAAGGTACATAAGGACAGGTAAGGACAAATACTAACTGGTAATTACAGTAGAATATTTCTCATAATCCAACTGAATTATATGTTTTACAATTGAATGAGTCTGTAAAACACAATCTCATGAAGTTTAAAAAGTAAATTATTTTTCTTGCATAACAAGTTGGCATTTATGGACCTTCTTAAACACATTCTTGAGATGTGAGTTAAATTATCACAAAGAACAATTTCACAAGGGCTCTTGTATCCCAGCAGTGATAACAATCCCAGGACCTCTGTATCTTTCTTGGGATTTCTTTCTACTGATTACATATAATTATCCACAGATTATTAGGCTAAAGAGAAAGACAACACTTTTAAACATAAAGAAATACACTGCAAAGACTACTAATAAGTAACATAATTCATTTGCAGAGGAAGCGTACTACCTTCAAAAGAATAAGTTTGACTATCTCCTATCAATCTATCAACTAAATCATGTCTACTAAACAAGAACGTAACGGATCTGTATAAAGCCCCCTAAGTCTTAAGGTCAAAGAGAAAAACAGAACCAACTAAGTACTACGAATTCAGCCCTTGGTGCCTTCTGAGTTAATCCTCTATGAAGGAATGATTTCAAGAAAGGAGATAAATGGCAAAACTATAAATTTATATGTAAATATGAAATAATACTGAAGAGACAGTAAAGGAGAAAAAGAAGAATACTTAAAGATGGGAAGAACATACCTAATTATATTAAAATAATGTCTAGCCATACAATGCTTTGTTAAAGCAGTCTCAAATTTAGACATGAAAGTAATCCCCTGAAGTCATTTGACCCACCATCTAAAATAGAAGTCCAAGAAATTCATTCTCTAAACACTTCTTAGAATTGTCAAAGCTACCAAAAAAGACATAATGATCATTTAGCTGAATTCTCTCATTTTAAGATGAGGAAAATAAGGCTAAGAAAAAGTCACACAGTGAAAAGGGACAGTTTTAGAATTTTAGTCTCTCCTTCCAGTGCTTTTTGCAAGATAGCAAGTTTTTGTCACGTTTGTCCAATTTGGTTTGCAGTCAATTGTCTCAAAAAAGAGCGTGTCTGCCATCTGAAATGGAATATGCTTCAAATTGTTATAAAGCAGTTTTTCTTTATTTTCCTATCCTTTTCTGCAATTACATTTTTTTAATTCTAAAACTCAAAACAATCATCCCTATTATGGAAATGCAAGCAGCTGCCTGATCAGAGCCTAATACAATTAAATGTATGAATTGCATAATTAATTCTTCTTGTTCCAACCCTTGGCTTTAGAATGAATGACTAAAAATTTGAAAGAATTGGTTATCATAAAGACGACACTTTCGGAGTACAAAACATTTAAGTTTAAAAAAAAATATTAGCAACCAATTCCCTTCAGACTGAAATATAAAAAGTTGTTTCCACTGTAACAACAAAAGGGATAAACTAAAAAATATATGCTATTTACTGACATTGAACTGATCTAACTCAAGCAATAGCTGAGCCCCAACTCAGGTATATTCCTGGTTGGACCAAAAGATAGTCTCAACCTTGCTGTCTGACAAAACCTTTCAGGAGAAAATATTAACTACCCCAGTTTCTACACCACTATTGAATATACAGTGTATGGTATTGTCTGCAAAGAAGCAGAAAAACCAAGAGAAAAACAGATAAAAGAAATTCACAGATGACCCAGATGCTAGAATGAGCAAATAAGGACTTTCAAATAGTACTGTAAATATGTAAAAGAACTGAAAGTGGGCAAAACAAGTGAAAAGACAGAGAATTCCACTAGAGAAAGTGAAAATGAGAGAACAAAATATGAATCCCAGAAATGAAAGATACAAATCTAAACTGAAAAAAATTCATGGAGGGGGTTAAGAAAAGACTGGACACAACAGAGGAAAGTGATTACAAAATGAAAGGCAGTTCAAAGTAAATTATTTAAACTGATGCACAGAAAGAAAAAAAAAATAAGAACACAGCATCATAACTATGAAACATTAACAACATAGACTGGAATCATAGAAGGAAAGGAGAAAGAGCACAGGGAAGAAGAAATAATGTTTCAGAAAGTTCAAAGACATACATACCCTCTTGTTTTGTGAGACTCACGTAGGATAAATAATAAGAAATGATACCTACGTATATCATAGTCAAACTGCTGAAAACATGTTTTAAGGTGAGCATATTACTTCAGGGTAATCTCCTCAAAAAGGCCTACTATGACTATTAACATCTTCCTTACATAGCCACATAATCACCTATATAGTCTTTACATCAATTTCATTTAGTTATTTTTATCAAAGATATTACTTTGATATTACTTTAGTTCTAGGTGACTTGAAGCGGACTCCTATTATTCTCTATCCCCTTTCTCACTCCTCCCCCAAAAATCCTTTCATCTACTCCCTGACTCTTCTGGCATTTGCACATACCATACATATATTGCTTCTTTATGACTTCATGTATTACCTATTGATTTACCACAATGGAAGATTAGGGTTCAGGTTGATCAGCCCATCTGTCTCTACCATACACACAAAGTCATGTACATACACACATTCTTCTCATTGCACATCTTTCTAATATACTTTTAACATAATTTTGCATACTCAACAGACAGTGGTTTTCCTTTATGATGATTATGACTCATGCAGCATGTTATGATTATTTCTTTGCTATATACTTTTTCTCTAGAGTTAAATAATTATTTTTCATTTGCTTAATTTTCTAAATACTACTCAATAATTCAACCACAAGCCTGTCCATGTTGCTAAAAACCCTCTCAATATGTTTTAAACCAATTCATCAATTTCATACTCTGGGACAAAGTTCTTAACCTTATGACATGCTCCAATCTGGACAGTTGGCTACTTTGTCGGCCTGTTACAGAATTGCTATCTTACCATCTGCCTTTATCATCATTCTGGAGATTTCCTTTTCTTCTTGGTTTTGTGTGTTACTGCCTATTTCCTGTATCCAGTGTTGTTTTTCTTAGTTTATTCTTTCATTTTCATGTAACACATGCTCCTTAAGAAAGGGTTTGTGAGAAATAAAATTTTCTAATCCTTTATGTGTGAAACGCTTTAGGCTATTTTCACACCTCAGGATACTTTTAATGGGTATATAAATTTAGGCTGAGAATTATTTTCCCTTGGAAATTTGAGGACTTTCCACTAGGCCATTAGTTTCCAGGGTGGCTGTTGAAAATTCCAATGGTATTTTTATTCCTAATCATTTAATATGATCTGTTTCTTTATCTCTTTGGAAACTTACAGGATTGTCATTAGTGTTTGTATTTTTAGATTAGTTGGTTTACAAAAAAAATAATGCAGAAAGTACAGCATTCCCATATACCTGCCCTCAAACACAGTTTTCCCTGTTATTAACTACTATTAACACTTTCTATTAATATGGTACTTTAGTTACGTTTGATGAAACATTACTGTCAAAATTATGCTATTATAGTCCATAGAGTACATTAGGGGTCACTGTTTGTGTTATACAGTCCTATGGTAACATATAAACAACCAAAAATTTCCCCTTTTAACTACTTTTAAATATACAATTCAGTGGTATTAATTATATTCACAATGTTCTGTTACTATCACCACCATGCATTACCACAATTTTCCCATCATCACAAAAAGAAACGGTACCTACTAAGCATAAACTCCCCATCCACAAACCCTACCCCAGCCCCTGGTAACCTGTATTCTAATTTCTGACTGAATTTGTATATTCTAATTATTTTATATGAATGAGATTATATAATATTTGTCCTTTTGCATCTGGCTTATTTTATTCAACAATGAATTCACTGATTTATCTATAATAGATAATTCAAGATTCATCTATGATGTCACACGTAACAGAACTTCATTGCTTTGTATGGCTGGATAATATCTCGATTATGTATATACCCACATTTTGTTTACCCATTTATCAGCTGATGGGCACTTGGGTTGCTTCCACTTTTTGGCAATAGTGAATAGTGCCACTAGGAAGATCAATGTGCAAATATCTGTTTGAGTCCCTACCTTCAATTCTTTTAGTATACACCTGGAAGTGGGGTTGCCAGAACATGGGGTAATTCTACATATAACCTTCGGAGGAACTGCCTGTCTCCCACAGCAGCTGCACCATTCTACACCAACAATGCATGAGTATACCTTTTTCTCCACTTCCTCTCCAACACTTGTGATTTTCAGATTTTTTAATAGTAGCCATTCTACTGGGTGTGAAATGGTATCTCACTGTGCTTTTGATTTACATTTCCCTAATGGCTAATGTTAAGCATCTTTTTGTGTATTTATTAGGTCATCTGAATATCTTCTTTGGAGAAATACCTATTCAAGTCTTTTATCCATTTTTTAAATGAGTTGTTTGCCTTTTTGTTGTTGAGCTATAGGATTTCTTTCTATATTCTGGATATTAAACCTTTATAGGATATGTGATTTCTAAATATTTTCTCCTCTTCTGCAGGCTGTTTTTTTAATTTCATAATAAATTCTTTTGATGTATAAAAGTTTTTAATTTTGATGAAGTCCCACTTATCTATTTTTTCTTTTGTTGCTCATCATTAGTGTTTTGAAATTTCATAATACTATATATCTTAGTTTGAGTTTATATCTCATTTGTACTGAGCACCTGACTGGACCTTTCAATGTAGAAACTCATGTTCTTCCATTCTCAAAATTTTTTGAGACTTATTTATTTGATGATTTGTTCTTTCTCTTTTATAAGATCTCTATTTCCTGAATTCCTGTTACTTGGATGTTAGGTCTTTAATTTTCTTAGGTTTTCTGTTCTCCCTATTACTGATTTTTTTCTCTACTTTCTGGGAGACTTTTCTCGACATTAATTTCCAATCCTTCTATTGAGTTTTTCATTTTCCCACTATTTTTACTTTACAAAAAACTTTGCCTTTACTGCCCCTCTTATTCTTATTTATGGAATCAAAATCTTCTTTCTGAGTGCATTAATACTATTTATTAACTAACATTTTCTTCTTCTTGCATGGCCTTTTCCCACAATATTTTTCTGTTTTCCTCCCTCAACTGTCTAACAATGACTGCCAGTTAACATTTAAGCATGGAACAGTTAAAGGACTTATTAGAAGCTCTGAGACCACGAGAGATCCTTAGTGACAACAGGCTTCTCTCTAGGCTAATGAGGTTGGGTGAATTCATTGGGAACCCCCAATATGACATCTTTGTTTTTCCCTTGTGAGATATATATATACACTTTCCCCTTAAGACAACTCTTCATCTCTTCTCTGGTGGGTATTAGCCTCAAGACCAAAGTTACAGGCACAAATCTGAGAAGGTTAACAGTTCTCACATTCAGTATGTAAACTTATGTCTCTCCTTTCAATAGGGAACCCTCTCACCCTTACCTGTACCTGCTGTGCAATAGTTCAAAGATTCTCAGAGTCTATTACCCACCCCAGGGGAAAAAGCATCTCTATTTTCCTAGTGGGGTAGAAAAGGGAGATTTATTGGTTAGAGTTGTACAGGAAGGGACCGGGGATTCCAACTGCTTCTTAAAAGGACCCTCAACCAATCATCCTGTTTTCAGCCTTCACTATATGAAACACATATTTGTTACCCAATATAAATAGGGTTGGTGCACAGATTTAACCCTACGGCTGGCTCAGTATTCAGCTTCCTCAGATCTGCTTATCTATTACTTTTCAAACATATGCTTCATTGCTTATAAAATACTGCTGCCATTGTCTTTTCACCCATTTTCTCTGCCTTTTAAAAAACTCCCTTCTATCATTTTACAGTTTTAAAAAGGAGAAAGGCAATTGCATATGTTCAATCAATAATAATTAAAAAGAAATCTTCATATCATTGATCACTATTTGAAAATATATATTTAATTAATTTAGTTTATCACTGCCAACACTACCCACCCCACCCCACACCCCAACACACACAAAGACACACCAGGATGTAAGTTTCATGAAAGTAGAACTCCTGTCTGTCTTGTCCACAGCCCTTAACACAATGCCTGGAACATAGTAGGTGCTACAAATGTATTAGCTGAAAGAATAAATGCATGAATCAATGAATATACAGGGACTCAAAGATACCTACATTTCCCCACCACAAAACATGAGTCACAGACCCCATTTTAAGAATCTCTGTTCTAAGGATTTTACCTGCTTGTTAAAGAAGACTATGGTTAAAACCACAGGAGAAATTCTTTCAAAAAGATACACCACAGCAGATACTCATTTTGGTCAACTCAACTTCACAAACTCCTTTCTCCTTCTAAAATTTTCCCATCCCATTCAGTGGGATCCAGATCCAAGCTATGTCAATTAGGGCTAATCAAAAGAATTATTTAAACTGAAGTTGGAAGGAAAACCCCTTTCCTTCTTTTATCAAAAACTAGAAATATAAATGAAGTGCAGGTGACCACATTATCCATCATGTGATAAAATCTGAATAGAGAAAATCAGAACTATCCAAAGGCACAAGTCAGGCACAAATAAAATCTGAATAGAGACAATCAGAACTATCCAAAGGAGTCAGGCACAAGTGGCATAAAATAAAATAATAAAATTAAAATAAAATAAAATAAAATAAAATAATAAAATTAAAATAAAATAAAATAAAATAAATAAAATAAATAAAATTAAAATAAACTAAAATAAATAAATAAATAAATAAAATAAAATAAAAATTAAATTAAATTAAAATTAAAATTAAATTAAAATAAAATAAATAAAATAAAATAAAATAAAATAAAGACTCAATGGTATTCAAGTCCCTGATCTCATTTACTTAAATTTCCCAGAGAAGCCAGGTTTCCCAAAGTTTGATTGTTTGGCTGTTCCTTTTATGTATGTGCACTGCTCTCTCTCCTTTATTCTCTAAATAAATACCTCCTTTTTTATGAAGGTAGGTCAGGCTGGGTATTTGCTTATGCTTAGGTGCATTTTTCTTATAATACAAAATATTCAATCCCTGACTACTATATGCAATTTCACATTTTACATTTTTAACATGAAATAAATACAATTTTAAATTTTATTTACATTTCATTACATGAAACAGGATATATCTTAGCTCCATTTCACATCTCTTTAGATGCTTTTGGTTAAATCTTTAGTATTACCGCTGCTACCAATGGATACCTGCTGAAAGAATTTTATGTAGGTAAAAATAATCTCTATTTTCTCTTCTAAATAACAATCATGAACGGGGGAAGATATGGCAAGGAAGATTTACATTAGAAGAAAAATGACCAATATAAATATTCCCTAGAAAAATGAAACTGTACTTTTTTATGGTCTTTCTTAACACTCAGCTGCTAATACAAAATGGCCATTGCAAATAAGTTGTATTATAAGGAATCTGTTCTTTAATTTCAAAAAGGGATATCTGTAAGAAGTAAAACCTTGCAGATGTTCATTGTAGAGTAGAAACTGATGGATTGAGTGAGACTACCCTATTTTTTTTAATATTTCTAAATTTTTTTTTCAATGCAATAAAGAGAAACTTTTAAAACTATTTTTTAAATTCAACTGCCACTTACTGCTTCCAGTTGTTTCTTCTTCTGCACTAGTAACTCCAACATGAGGTTGACATTGGCCAAATCAAGGTTATCCTGGTCAGTTACTAAAAATTCCTGAAGTATCTGCCACCGGTGGCCATTCTAAAAATGAAAAAAAAGAAGAAAGAAATTCACTTCCTAAGAAGATCACTTTAGAGACTCTAAAACAAATGTTTAACTGCTGCATCCTAATGTTTATTACATAGATATCTAAAATACACTGTAATAGAGCAAACTACTACTTCCCTGCTAGTGGCTCCCCACTGCCTTCTACATGTAATTTAAACACTATCTCTCCTAAAATAAATTTAGATAATGGATATGTATGGCAAACTCAAGAAAAAAGTGAAGTCAGCATGTTTAAAGATGTAATTTCCCTTCAAAATAAGTGACTGGATTTTAATTATTTGTGTACTGTATTTGCGACTTTGTATTTGATAAGGTATTAATTTAAGCTCTTTTGCCTCAGTAATTTGAGGCTAATCCTTTCAAGTTGAGAATCTTTAATAAAGTTTTACCAAAATATCTTTGGATTCACCTTGCCATATGATCCTTCAAATGCTATGCACTACAAGCCAACTTTGCCTCAAAGTGACCCCAACATACCATTCAAAAGATGATAATTCTAGTAAAGTATTTCAGACAATACAATTAAATAGCCTTTAAAAATATCAATAATATACTAAGTTTTAATATCTAATTCATATTTTCCAGCAAAAGCAATAAAACAAACTTTATTAAAAATAGTAATAAGAGTTGAAACATACGGTGCTACTCACTGAGTGGTCCAATTTGAACCTCTTTTCCTCAAATCTTTGCTTCTGTTTGAGAATGAGCTCATTCACTGAAAACAGAAACAGAACAAAAAACACATAATTTGTAGTTTTGTCAAAATGTATCAATCTAATTGCTCTGTTTTAATGGATTATATTTCAACTTTACAAAGTTCCAAAAGTGAAAAGATGCTAAGCAGAAAATTCTAGCTTTTTATTTATTTCAAATTAGGAAAACCAGCAGCTGCTGTTGCAGTACAGAACCTACCACTACTATTACTACTACTACTACTACTACTACTACTACTACTACCAACGCTACTATCACCACCACAAAAACCACCGCTTCTACAGCAGGAGGAGAATTCTTGAGAATATGTACTTTCTCTTACATGTTTCTCAATGAAGACACTTCTGGCACTTAGGCAGAGACAATTCTTCAGAGTGTGAGACTGTCCCATGCCCCACATGGTAACTGGTTGATTCTAGGAAGTAGGCCCTAAAGATTATTATTTGTCCTTTTTGATGTTAAATTTTTTATAAATACCATGGAAGACAGTTAGTCACCTATCCAAAAATCACCCTACTCTTTTTCTTGATAACAGAATGATTTTCACAAGTGCCAGACTGCTAGAACCCTCCCCAATCATAACCCTGCCAGTGACTGATGTGGGGTTAAGTATATGACCCAGTTTTGGGCAATGAGAGTGTACTATCTTTAAGAAAGAGAAGGTTAAGAGTAAAACAAGTTCTTTCCGTGCCTCCATAAGGGAATGATGTCTGGGAACTGCTCAGAGTCAGCCTGCAATCCTAAAGGGAGCTAGCCAAAGAATCAAGGCGTATGCTGGGGATGGAGGAGCAGAAATATGGAAAGAAATTGATGATATCATTGAATCACTAAATCAACCATTTCTGGAAAATCTATTCGTTTGAATCAATATTTTTCTTAACATTTAAGCCACCTGTAATTGGATTTTTCTTTTTTTTTTCAAGCCAACATATCCCAATGCTAAAAAAAAAAAAAAAGATAAAAGGGAAACTACCGGGAGGCGGGGCAAGATGGCAGACTGGTGAGCTGCATGTTTTAGTTACTCCTCCAGGAAAGTAGGTAGAAAGCCAGGAACTGCGTGGACTGGACACCACAGAGCAATCTGACTTTGGGCATACTTCATACAACACTCATGAAAACGTGGAACTGCTGAGATCAGCGAAATCTGTAAGTTTTTGCGGCCAGGGGACCCGCGCCCCTCCCTGCCAGGCTCAGTCCCGGGGGAGGAGGGGCTGTCAGCTCCGGGAAGGAGAAGGGAGAACTGCAGTGGCAGCCCTTATCGGAAACTCATTCTACTGATTCAAACTCCAACCATAGATAGACTGAGACCAGACACCAGAGAATCTGAGAGCAGCCAGCCCAGCAGAGAGGAAACAGGCATAGAAAAAAAACAACACGAAAAACTCCAAAATAAAAGCGGAGGATTTTTGGAGTTCTGCTGAACATAGAAAGGGGAAGGGCCCTGAGGCGCATATGCAAATCCCGAAGAAAAGCTGATCTCTCTGCCCTGTGGACCTTTCCATAATTGCCAGGGTTGCTTTGTCTCTTAGCATTTCAATAACCCATTAGATCTCTGAGGAGGGCCCTTTTTTTTTTTTTTGTCTTTTTTTTTTGTTTGTTTTGTTTTGTTTTGTTTTTTAATCCTTTTTTCTTTTTCTAAAACAATTACTCTAAGAAGCCCAATACAGAAAGCTTCAAAGACTTGCTATTTGGGCAGGTCAAGTCAAGAGCAGAACTAGGAGAGCTCGGAGACAAAACGCAATAATCCAGTAGCTGAGAAAATTCACTAAACACCACAACTTCCCAAGAAAAGGGGGGTGTCCGCTCACAGCCATCATCCTGGTGGACAGGAAACACTCCTGCCCATCGCCAGCCCCATAGCCCAGAGCTGCCCCAGACAACCCAGTGTGATGGAAGTGCTTCAAATAACAGGCACACACCACAAAACTGGGCGTGGACATTAGCCTTCCCTGCAACCTCAGCTGATTGTCCCAGAGTTGGGAAGGCGGAGCAGTGTGAATTAACAAAGCCCCATTCAGCCATCATTTGAGCAGACTGGGAGCCTCCCTACACAGCCCAGCAGCCCAGAACTGCCCTGGGGGGATGGCACTCACCTGTGACATAGCACAGTCATCCCTCAACAGAGGACCCAGGGTGCACAGCCTGGAAGAGGGGCCCACTTGCAAGTCTCAGGAGCCATACGCCAATACCAAGGATTTGTGGGTCAGTGGCAGAGACAAACTGTGGCAGGACTGAACTGAAGGATTAGACTATTGCAGCAGCTTTAAAACTCTAGGATCACCAGGGAGATTGATTGTTAGAGCCACCACCCCCCCTCCCTGACTAGACAGAAACACGCCCCATATACAGGGCAGGCAACACCAACTACACACGCAAGCTTGGTACACCAATTGGACCCCACAAGACTCACTCCCCACTCACCAAAAAGGCTAACCAGGGGAGAACTGGCTTGTGGAGAACAGGTGGCTCGTGGACGCCACCTGCTGGTTAGTTAGAGAAAGTGTACTCCACGAAGCTGTAGATCTGATAAATTAGAGATAAGGACTTCAATTGGTCTACAAACCCTAAAAGAACCCTATCAAGTTCAGCAAATGCCACGAGGCCAAAAACAACAGAAAATTATAAAGCATATGAAAAAACCAGATGATATGGATAACCCAAGCCCAAGCACCCAAATCAAAAGACCAGAAGAGACACAGCACCTAGAGCAGCTACTCAAAGAACTAAAGATGAACAATGAGACCATAGTACGGGATATGAAGGAAATCAAGAAGACCCTAGAAGAGCATAAAGAAGACATTGCAAGACTAAATAAAAAAATGGATGATCTTATGGAAATTAAAGAAACTGTTGACCAAATTAAAAAGATTCTGGACACTCATAGTACAAGACTAGAGGAAGTTGAACAACGAATCAGTGACCTGGAAGATGACAGAATGGAAAATGAAAGCATAAAAGAAACAATGGGGAAAAAAATTGAAAAAATCGAAATGGACCTCAGGGATATGATAGATAATATGAAACGTCCGAATATAAGACTCATTGGTGTCCCAGAAGGGGAAGAAAAGGGTAAAGGTCTAGGAAGAGTATTCAAAGAAATTGTTGGGGAAAACTTCCCAAATCTTCTAAACAACATAAATACACAAATAATAAATGCTCAGCGAACCCCAAATAGAATAAATCCAAATAAACCCACTCCGAGACATATACTGATCACACTGTCAAACACAGAAGAGAAGGAGCAAGTTCTGAAAGCAGCAAGAGAAAAGCAATTCCCCACATACAAAGGAAACAGCATAAGACTAAGTAGTGACTACTCAGCAGCCACCATGGAGGCAAGAAGGCAGTGGCACGATATATTTAAAATTCTGAGTGAGAACAATTTCCAGCCAAGAATACTTTATCCAGCAAAGCTCTCCTTCAAATTTGAGGGAGAGCTTAAATTTTTCACAGACAAACAAATGCTGAGAGAATTTGCTAACAAGAGACCTGCCCTACTGGAGATACTAAAGGGAGCCCTACAGACAGAGAAACAAAGACAGGACAGAGAGACTTGGAGAAAGGTTCAGTACTAAAGAGATTCGGTATGGGTACAATAAAGGATATTAATAGAGAGAGGGAAAAATATGGCAAACATAAACCAAAGGATAAGATGGCCGATTCAAGAAATGCCTTCACGGTTTTAACGTTGAATGTAAATGGATTAAACTCCCCAATTAAAAGATATAGATTCGCAGAATGGATCAAAAAAAAATGAACCATCAATATGTTGCATACAAGAGACTCATCTTAGACACAGGGACACAAAGAAACTGAAAGTGAAAGGAAGGAAAAAAATATTTCATGCAAGCTACAGCCAAAAGAAAGCAGGTGTAGCAATATTAATCTCAGATAAAATAGACTTCAAATGTAGGGATGTTTTGAGAGACAAAGAAGGCCACTACGTACTAATAAAAGGGGCAATTCAGCAAGAAGAAAAAGTAAAGATAGATCTATAGTTTTAGACAAACAAGGTATAAAGATATAATCTGTAGCAAGTACAAAAAATGGTGAGGGGCAGAAGGGTATAGGAACTGTGTAGGAGTATGCTTTTTGCTACCAAATCAAATATAACAGTTATAGATTTAGAATGTTAAATTTTAACTCCATGATAACCACAATATACATGAAAAACATATCCAGATAGAAATGAGAAGGGACTCAATATGTTACAATAACAAAAAAAATACAAAAATAAAAATATGAAATTAGGCATTAACAGCATAATTGAGGGACACAAAAGGAATAAGTTACAGACTCAATAACAAAATGGTAGAAGAAAATCCTGCATTATCAGTAGCGACTTTAAATATAAATGGATTAAACTTTCCACTCATAAAGTAAAGATTGGCAAAGGGATAAAAAAGCACAACCCCACTACATACAGTAAGAGACTCACCTTAAATTTGAAGAATAAGTAGGTTAAAAGTGAAAGGATGAAAAAATATATACCATGCAAGTAGCATCCAAATGAGACCTGGGGTAGTTATACTAAAATCATATAAAATAGTCTTTAACTCAAAAACTGTTAGAAGGGACAAAGACAGTCATTATACAACAATAAAGAGGTCAATTCAACAAGAAAGGCATAACAATTACAAATACATACGCACTAACAGCAGAACCCCAAAATATATGTAACAAATACTGACAGATTTGAGGGGAGAAACTGATGGTTCTACATTCATAGTGGATTTTAATATACCACTTTCAATAATGGATAGAACATCTAGACAGATGACCAATAAGGAAATACAAGACTTGAATAATATTCTGAACCAGTAAGAACTAACAGACATATATAAAACACTTCACCAAAACAAACAAACAAACAAACAAAAAACAGACTACACAATCTTCTTGAGAGCTCATGGATCATTCTCCAGAATAGACCATATTTTAGGTCACAATACATACCTCAATAAATTAACAAATTCAAAAATACTGAAATCATACAATGGATCTTCTCAAATAACAATAAAGTGAGGCTAGAAATCAAAAACAGAGGGAGAAATAGAAGATTCACAAATACATGGTAATAAAACAATGTACTCTTAAATAATGAAAACATTAAATAGGAAATACAAGAAAAACTGAGAAATAAAGAGAATGAAAATGAAAATACAATACACTAAAACTTACAGGATATAGCAAAGACAGCAATCAGAAAGATATTAATAGCTCCTGATGATAATATTAAAAAAGAAAGACTTCAAATTGGAGACCTAACTTCAAAACTGAAAGAATTAGAAAATGAAAGCAACCAAATCCAAAGCAAGCAGAAGGATGAAAATAACAAAGATTAGAAGGGAGACAGATGAAACAGAGAATTAAAAAACAAAAAAACAAAAAAACAAAAAAACAATGGAGAGAATCAACAAAACCAAAGGTTGGTTCTTTGGAAAGATCAATAAGATTGATAAAACTTTAGCTCAACTGGCAAAGAAAAAGAGAAGACACCAAAGACTAAAATCTAAAATGAAAAGGGGGACCCCAATGAAATAAAAAGAACTATAACAGGATACTATGAATAACTGTACGCCAGCAAATCAGATAATCTAGAATCATGGACAAATTCTTGGAAATAAACAAACTACTAACTAGTAAAGAGAGGAATAACAACACTAAATCAGTAATCAAAAACCTCTCAACAAAGAAAAGCCCAGGAACAGATGGTTTCACAGGGGAATTTTACCAAACATTCCAAGAAAACATAACACTAGTCCTTCCAAAAAAAAACCAAAAACGCTTCCAAAAAAAATTGAAAAGGGGGGAATACTTCCTAATTCATCCTGAGGCCAAGATCACCCTAATATTAAAGCTGGATAAAGACACCACACAAAAAAGAAAAGACCAATATTTCTTATGAATATAGATGTAGAAATCCTCAACAAAATACTAGCAAACCAAAATCAATAGTACATTAAAAGAAGTATACACTATAACCATATATGCAAGAGTGGTTCAACATAAGAAAATCAATTAATATAACACAACACATTAAAAGAATGAAGAAAAAAACCACATAATTGTCTTAATAGACGAGGAAATGAATTTGACAAAACAGAGCATCTCATCTTGATAAAGCAGTTAGAAAACTAGGAATAAAAGGAAACTTCCTCAACAAGATAGAAAGCATATATGAAAAACTCACAGCTAACATCATACTGAATGGTGAAAGACTTAAAGCTTTCCCTCTAAGATAGAAACATGACAAGGATGCCCACAGTCACCACTGTTACTCAACATAGTACCGGAAGTAATAGGAAGATCAAATAAGGTAAGAAAAAGAAATAAAAGGAAAGGAAGAAATAAATCTTTCCCTATTTGCAGATGACACTATCCTATGTAAAGAAAATCGTGAAAAATCCACAGCAAAGCTCCCAGAAATAATAAATGAATTCAGCAAAGAGACAGGGTAAAAGATCAGCACTCAAAAAGTAGTGTATCTATGCACTAGTAATGAACAAAGGAAGAAATAAAGAAAAAAAAAATACCATTTACAATAGCAACTAAAATAATCATTTATCTAGGAAAAAATCTAACAGGATGGAAAGAACTTGTACACAGAAAACTACAAAACATTGCTAAAAGAAACCAAAGACATAAATAAATGGAAGGGTATTCCATGTTCATGGATTAGAAGGCTAAATATTATCAAACACGTCAATTCTACCCAAAGCAATTTACAGATTCAACACAATCCCAGTCAAACTTCCAACAACTTTCTTTGCAGAAATGGAAAAGCCAATCATCAAATTTACATGGAAGATATTTGCACACTGATGTTCATAGCATTATTATTCACAATTGTCAAAAGATGCAAGCAACCCAAGTGTCCATCGACTGATGAATGGATAAGCAAAATGTAGTATACACATACAATGGAATATTAATCAGCAGTAAGTGTCCAAGGTAAGTCATCAACAATTGGGTACCTTCACTGGAGGATGGCCAACGGTGTCCAGAAAACCTCTGTTAGCTGGGAAGGCATGTGGCTGGCATATGCTCCAAGTCCTGGTTTCAAAATGGCTTTCTCCCAGGACATTCCTCTCCAGGCAGCAGCTCCTCTTCAAAATGTCACTCTCAGTTGCTCTTGGGGCATTTGTCCTCTCTTAGCTTCTCCGGAGCAAGAGTCTGCTTTCTATGGCTGTCTTCAAACTGTCTCTCATCTGCAGCTACTCTCTCAGCTTCTGTGCATTCTTCAAAGTGTCCCTCTTGGCTAGATCCTCTGACTGAGCTTATATAGTACTTCAGTAATTTAATTCAGACCCACCCTGAATGGGTGGGGCAACACCTCCATGGAAATTATCCGATTAGAATCATCACCCACAGTTGGGTGGGGTGCATCTCCATGGAAACACTCAAAAGAATTACAATCTACTCAACATTGATCCATCTGCCCACACAAGATTACATCAAAGATAATGGTGTTTTGGGGGACATAATACATTCAAACCAGCACACTTTGATTAGATTATTTCCACGGAGGTGTGGCCCACATTCAGTGTGGGTCTTGATTTAATCAATGGAATCCTAAATAAGAGCTCAGACAGAAGGAGCTTGCTGCTGCAGCGCAGGGAGATATTTTGGAGACATCTGAAAACAGACTTTTGCTGACACTTTCAAGATACTAGCCAAGAGTTTGCTTCAGAGAAGCGAAGAAAAGACAAAACACCCCAAAAGCAACATTTTGAAGAACACACAGGAGCTGAGGGAGAAGCTGGAACACAACCCAGGATTCGCAAATGCCAGTCAGTGCCTTCCCAGCTAACAGAGGTTTTCTGGATGCCACTGGCCTTCCTTCAGTGAAGGTATACTCGTGTCGATGCCTTAATTTGGACATTTTCATGGCCATCAGACTGTAGATTTGTAACCAAATAAGCCTCCTTTATAAAAACCAATCCATTTCTGGTATTTTGCATAACAGCGGCATTAGCAAATCAGAACAAATGCACAACTCTGTGATTATACTAAAAGCCACTGACTGTATACCTTGGATGGATTATATGGTATGTGAATATATTTCAATAAAACTGCTTAAAAATATTCACATGGAAGGATAAGGGGCCCCAAATAGCCAAAGCCATCTTGAACAAGGAAAACAAAGTTGGAGGACTCACACTTCCCAATCTTAAAACTTATTACAAAGCCACAATAATCAAAACAGCATAGTGCTGGCACAAGAATAAACATATAGACAAATGGACTCGAATTAAGAGCTCAGGAATCAATTTCACAGGTATGGCCAACTGATTTTTGACAAGGGGTCAAAGACCACTCAATTAGCAAAGAATAGTCTCTTCAACAAATAATGCTGGGAAAACTGGATCACTATTCATAAAAGATTGAACATGAACCCCTACATCCCATTATACTAAAAAAATCAAGTCAAAATGGATGAAAGACCTAAATATAAGAGCCATAACTATCAAACTCCTAGAAGAAAACAGGGACGCATCTTCAGGATCTTGTGTTAGGCAATGGTTTACACCCAAAGCACAAGCAATGAAAGAAAGAACAAGATAAATGAGACCTCCTCAAACATTAAAACCTTTTCTGCCTCAAAGATCTTTATCAAGAAAGTAAAATGGCAACCTCTACAATGGGAGAAAATATTTAGAAACCATATATCCAATAAGGGTTTAAAATCCAGAATATATAAAGAAACCCTTCACCTCAACAACAAAAAAGACAAACAATTCCATTTAAAAATAGGCAAAAGACTGGAATAGACATTTCTCCAAAGAAGATATACAAATGGCCAAAAAGCACAAAAAAAAATGCTTGACATCATTAGCCATTAGGGAAACGCAAATCAAAACCACAATGAGATACCATTTCACAGCCATTAGAATGGTTACTGTTAAAAAAAAATGGAAAATAGCTAGTGTTGACAAGGATGCAGAGAAATAGGAACAGTTCATACAGTTTTGGTATGTAAAATAATGCAGCCCCCGTGGAAGACAGTTGGCAGTTCCTCAGAAAATTAAGCACAGCAATCCTACTTCTAAGCATATACCCCAAAAAACTGAAAGCAGGGACTTGAACGGATGTTTGCACATCGATGTTCATAGTGGCATTATTTACAATTGCCCAAAGACAGAAGCAATCCAACTGTCCATCAACCACTGAATGGATAAACAGCCTGTGGTATATATGGGGGTAGAGAATGGGGAGCTGCTGATTAATTTGTGCAAAATTTCTATTTAGGTCGATGGATTTAGGCTGAATGGATTAATATTCAACCATAAGAAGAACTGAAGTTCTGATACGTGAGACAACAAGGTTGAACAATGAAGACACCATGTTGAGTGAATTAAGCCAGATACAAAAAGACAAATATTGTTTCTTCTAACAAGTTACCAGGGAATGGGGTGGGGTAGGGAATAGGGAGTTTAGGCTTAAAAAGTAGAATTTTTTTGGGACAATGGACAAGTTTCATTGATGGAAAGTAGTGATGGTAGCACAACACTGGGAACATAATTAACAGCACTGAATTTGAATGTGGCTAGAAGGCAAACTTCTAGATTGTAAATATGTTACTAGAATAAAATTTTTTTTAAAAATCCAGGGAACTGCCCAACATCAACAGTGAACCCTTAGTTAAACCATGGACTATAGAAAATAGTACAATTCAAAAAATGTGCTTTCATTAGTTTCAACAAGTATACCATACCAATGCAAGGTGTTAATAACAGGATGATATATGGGATTCCTGTATTTTATGCATGATTGTTCTTTAAACTCACAATTTATCTAATCAAGGAGGGTGGGGGGCGTACTGCAGAGAAAGTGTGTGCCATGAAGATGGGGTATGAAAATGTTGTATGAGAGAAAAATGGGGAAGGGAACTCAGGAGAGGGACTATAATGTAATACTAAAGGTAGAAAAGGGAAAAATCAAAATATCTTGAGGAAGACATATATGACTCTACCAGAAAACCAACACGCTTTGACTGCTGGGCTTTGAATTGTTTTAATTAAACCTGAAGGAAGGATGACATAATCAACATGGTGATGTAAACAGCTACTGAAAATCTCTCCCCAGAAAATCAATAAAATAAAAAGGACAATTATGTATTGTTCAGAACTTTGGAGGAAGATATAGATTGGAGAAGGTCCCTACGAATGCCGAACTGAAGACAGAGATAAATATCAGAAATGGAAATGTTCTTATACAGACTGTGGTGGTGAATGCATAACTATGTGATGGATTGTATGGTGTGTGAATACAACTGTTTTTAAAAATAAACAAAGATACAAGTGCTAGAAAAGATGTGGAGAGAGAGATACAGCTATTCTCTGTCGGTAGGAAAGTAGAATAGTGCAGCCCTGCTGGAGAAGAGTGTGGTGGTTCCACAGGAGGCTGGGTGTAGGGCTGCCATATGATTCTGCTACCCCGTTATGTGGTGTACACTTGGAAGAAATGAAAGCAGGGACACAAATAGACATCTGCACACTAATGTTTATGGCTGCACTACTCACAATTTGCAACAGATGGAGGTGGCCTAAGGGTACATCAATGGATGAAAGTAGGAGAGAACTGTGGTATATATGTACAAGAGAATATTGAGTGGCTGCAAGAAGGACTGAATTCATGAAGCAGGCAACTAGGTGAATGAATTGTGAGGACATTATGTTGTGTGAAATAAGCTAAAAATAAAGGGATAAATATTATAAGGCCTCATTAATGTAAACTAATATAATGAGCAAACACTGAGAACTGAACTTGAGAGCACAGGTAATACAGAGATAGAACAGGGACAGAGATTGGGCAATCCACGATTCAGGAGTACAGAATGTTCAAGTAAGGCTTATTGTAAAGGTTCCTAGATTGTAAGCTCTTACAGCAGCCATATCTATTCCTGAGATATAACCGCTTTTTCTAAATTCTGAGGTGCTGTGCTCCGGAAATTTGGGTATCTGTGTGACACCTGAGACTAAGAGTTAGAGTTCAGCAGCTCTATAAGTATTACTCTACACAGCAACTCCTAAAGAAGCTGAAAAAGAGATCAGACTACAATTAAAGATATGAATGAAACGAACTTGGTTAGGACTAAGATAAATTAGAACAACAGGTAAAGGATATTGACTGTATTTTAAAACTCCAACTTCTGTGTGAGATCAAAGGAAAAGAGATTTATCTAGTACAAAATTTATATTTCTGTATCACAATATCTAATTTAACCTGTGTGGTAAGTTTAATTAAACATCACAATTACATGGAACCTAGAATAGAGAATGAGTTCTTGTTATTCTATACAGGCTAATGTAATACCTCAATACATTCCAGAATACTTGGGGCAGAAAATTAAAAGGTATTTACAAAGTCCCCTTGAGGGACTGGAGAAAAATGTGCAACTATTAAACTTCTCCATCTGGGGAATCCCTGCTATTCTCTTAAGCAATAGGGGCTCCCAATTTAATAAGCCAAGACCTCAACCTAGAGGCTTGCCCTTATGAAACTTCTCTCCAATGGCAAAACTAAGCCTACCTGTAACTATGCCTTAGAGTCAACCCAAAAAAACCTTTTATTGCTCAGATGTGGCCTGTATCTCTAAGCCAACTCTGCAAATTAAATCACTACCCACCCCACTAAGTGGGACACGACTCCCAGGGGTGTAAGTCTCCCTAGCAACGTGGGGCATGACTCCCAGGGATGAGCCTGGTCCTGGCATCATGGGATTGAGAATGCCTTCGTGACCAAAAGGGGAAAAGAAATGTAACAAAATAAAGTTTCTGTGGCTAAGAGATTTCAAAGAGTTGAGAGGTCATTCTGGAGGTTATTCTTAAGCATTATATAGATATTCCTTTTTAGTGTTTAGTGTATTAGAATAGCTAGAAAAAAGTACCTAAAACTGTTGAATTATAATGCAGTAGCCCTGATTCCCAATGATGATTGTGTAACTATATAGCTTTTATCATGTGACAATGAAAAACGTATGACTGATACTCCCTTTTATCCAGTGGATGGACAGATGAGTAATAAAGACAAAAAATATCAATAATGGGGGGAGGGATAAGGGTTATGAGGTGTTTGGGTGTTCTTTTTATTTTTATTATTTTTGGGGAGTAATGGAAAGGTTCTTAAATTGATTGTAGTGATGAATACACAACCAAATGATGGGGGGAAAAAAAACCTGAAGGACCTGACTTGTTAACTAATAACAGCTCATTGAAATGTTTTGTGATGATATAACAAGTGCATTTTTTGAGCACATAACTCTGAAGGAGACAAAAGAACTGAGTGACGCTATAACAAAAACAAAAACCCATTAATTTATGTATGGAAATGAGATTTCTCAATACTTATACTTTTAAAAATAAGAATACAAATGAAATTTAATCCTTGTCCTAGTAATAATCATCAATGCATTTGAATTAGCTGCAAGGGAGATTTTATTATAAAATGTTATGTTTAAAATTTTATAAAATCTACATTTATTGTTTGATGACTTATATAGTAATAACAATTCTGAAAAAAAATATGGGAAGATACATCATTATTCAGAATTTTTTTATGAGTTATACAAGCAAAAACAGTTTGAAAACCATTGCTACAGAAATTGTCTAGCCTCACCTTCTAACCATGACTTAGGTAAGTGTACAGCATAAAAAGTAAAAAGTCATATGAAAGCAGGTAGCACTGTCCTAACCCTAACAATAAAAAATTCAAGGCTGCTTAGACTGCTTCAGAATTGTATAACATGGGCTTAGTTAATTGCTCAAAAAGAAATCTGAAATGACTTTAAAAGGCTCAAGGTCAAGGTCTTCTTAACCCAACCAAGAACTGGAGGAACTATCCATATCATGTAATCCCAAACTGAATCAAGGGACATAACTTAGACAAGGAGATTTTTCAGTAAAGAAGAAAACAAATGGTATTTGTTTTTAAAATGTACAGATCAGCAATTCTTGGTCACACTCTGATTGCCTTGGCTAAGATAGTAAAAAGAGAAACCAACTACTGCAAAGTAGAATGCTTTGTTCCTGAACTGGCAAATATGGATTGATGCTGCTGTGTGGGCTCTAGGATCACTCTTTTATCAGCTGTCACAACTTTGGAAAAGTACTTCCACCTAGTGTGGGAACCTAAGGATTTGGTCATCACTGTACAAAGGTCAAGGCAAGAAGGGGTGATGGGCAGAAAAACAGAGATAGAGGTATCAGGATGAAATGTTATTTCCATGGCTAACATATGTAATCATATTGGAAGCTGCACTACAATTAAGAGATTTCAAACACTGGCATAAAATACTTAAATTTCAATTACCCAATACCAAAATGTCTTATCCAAAAAGAGAAGAGGTTAAAACTAGATGATCCCCAAGATAATTTCTAGCTTAACAAAGTCAGTAAACATGACTTTACTATTCACTGGATACATACATTTGAGAATATAAATAATGTATAGAATCACCTTCCAACTTAAACAGTATTGTATTTTTCATATTCCTTCTGAACTTGCATTTAGTACCCCTTTTCAATATTAAGAAACTCACATAACAGAATTTCAAACTTGTAGACTAATTAAGGAATGTTCCCTGAAAATTTTAGTAAAACATAAACCTTTAGAACACCAGATATCTTTCTGAATTTAAAAAGAAGTACTCTTCCAAAAGAAGTGCTCTTCCAAAGTTCAAACAACTAATAGAAGAGTCATCCTAGAGCATACCGAGCAGCATCAATCCATATTTGCCAGTTCAGGGCAAAGGATTCTACTTTGCACTACTGGGTTTCTCTTTTACCTAACTTAGCCCATGAATTCCAGTCCTTCGGGGCACATAACACCCAATATTTCTCTCTTTGTTCTTTTCCTGAATTCCTTCTACTAGTTTGCCATAAGACTTTATCTACCTATAAGAACTTATCATTCCAAAAGAAAATGTTCAAAATATTTCCTCTAAAGCTCCTTTTTGCTATACAATCATCCAGTAAATTTACTTCATGAATAGACAGTAGATTGCAGTGAAGAATGAAAGAGGGAAAACAGGGGTTGTAGCCAATTTAATTGGCTAACAGAGGTAAAAAGGAAGGTCACTGATGACAAGGTTCCAATTGATGATTTATTATAAACCACCATCTTAGCTATGCAAAATCAAACTGCAACCAAAGTACTAGTAGGTCAGAATCTAATAACGCAAGTACATACCATGCCCTATTTCTGAGCATGTCAGTGTTTAGAACGAAAAATCAACATTTTTTATATACATACCCATTAGTGTCCTGCTTCTTATCTACCCATATCTGAAAATTAATCTTTGGTTTATTATTCATTCTCAAAACACTGAAAATAAAGGTTTCCCACAATATGTTAAGTCTTTTCAACATGTAGAATTTTTGATACTCACAATTGGCTTCTGAGTAGATATTATTACACCAAGCATTTACATCTAAGGATTCCGTATTTCGTCTCTCTTCTCCTGTTCTTCCCATTCCTCTCTCAAAAGTTCTATACTCATATCTTCCTTCCTCAGTTCTTACTTTTCAATTACCTCTCCAGTCATACTCTTTTCCCAATTCAAGAATCCTCATACCCAAGAAATTTTTTGCCTTCCCCTCAATATTCCCCAAACATGGGCCACACTCCACCTCCATTAATCCTTTCCTGTTTCTTTTCACTTCTTCCCTGGAAGCAGAAGCTGCAAGAATGAACAACATTACATAAACAGACAGGCATCCCAAACCTCTGGCCTTCTCCTTCAGCCTTATATTCTGTCTAGTGATCTACAAAAGAATCTAAGAGTTTTATCCAAATTTTTATGATACTTGAAAATAGAATTATTTATCTCTAAGCTAGGTTCTCTAAATAAATTAGTGCTAGCACCAATTTTTAGGGATAGTATATTAGAAAATAAAAATCTCTCCAAAGACTCACCCAAGAAATTAGGATACAGATGATCAATATTATCCACAACATAGTTACACTTGGGACATCTATTATTGTCCTCCAAACTCTGATGAATACACTTGTAGCTATAAGAAGGGAAAAAATAAAACAGGTTTAATTAAATCAATGACAACGCAATAAACCAGTGACAAAATAAGGACTATCAGTCTTCTATTCCTCATTTTCAACATAAGTAATCTAACAATTGTAATAGAAATAAGATACACAGGACATTTGTTAAATGAATAATATATAAAAGTTATTTTAAAATAAGCTCTAATAACAAGCCTACTAAGATTTTAAAAGATAGACAACTAAATTTTAAATTTATACAATTTAAATTGCACACAACTCTAAGAAAAGTAAATGCTCATGGTTTCATTAAACAAACACTCAAGTCCATGGGGGTGCTGATAACCTTAATATAAAAAGCACTGATTCAAATTAAAGAAAAAAAAGAATGAAAAACAGAAAAATCAATAAAGAAAGTCAAGAATAAAAATCATCACTTTCACTAGTGATGAAAAATTGATTTAAAATTAGTTTTTACCAATCAGAATGGAAAAATAAATATTGTCAGGGTTAAGGAATATATGTGAGTAAGACTAATTACATATATTACTGTACTGTTGGAAAAAAGATAACTGGCACTTTTCTGGAAGACAAGTTGCATAAAAAACCTTGAGGCTATGTCTCCCCTTTGACATAACAATTGTAGTCCTAGGAATTTACCCAAGGAAATAAGCAGAGATGTTTATGTACAAGGATGTTCAATGCAGAGTTACCTGTAAATAACAAAATAAATCATAAGCAACCTAAACACTATAAAATTGACTAAGTAAATCTGTGAACATCAATGAAATGCAAATGCGACTATATGCCATGAAAAAATAATCTAACAACTACTAGTAGTTATCTCTGGAGAAACGGGATTACAGGAAACTCCCCTTATTTATATCATATATTACTATAATGGCTGACCTTTTACAAAAGTGTGTTGCTTTATAATAAACTTTTCAAATATTGTTCTACCAAATCAGAGGCATACTAAATGATGTGAGAAAAATGTCACTATAACTATATTATTGAATAAAATGACAATCTATAAAATAATGGGGGGAGTATATCCTATTTGTGTTAAAAAAAAAAAAAAAAGGAAAAAAAAACATGGTGTATGTGTACATTGAAAATAAACCAAAAAAGACATTCCCCACAGCGCTAGGACTTGTAATTATGGGAAACTTTTATTTTGTTGATGTCTTTACCCAAGTTTCTATAATAAAAATGATTTGTCTTACCTCTGCACCCTCAATGTCTTAGCACAATATCCTGCTAAAGAGTTAGGATTCAATAAATGTTGAATGGATGAAAGAACAGACAATCAAGAAAGCAACATACTTCTGCTGCCTTCTGGATCATATAAAACACTACTAGAAATTCTCAAAATTTCCTAAGCTAGTAACTCTAATTCATTTTCACTCATCAAACCTATGTGACCATCACCAGTCCAGACACAATCTTTTGAATGCCAACAAGTAAGTGCCTAGACCAGTGATCAAAATAGGTGGGATAAAGAGGTAAGAGAGGAAAGTATCTTAGGTCCAGCTGAGAGAATTTCAATAGGTACTCACACTGCAACTCTTATAAAAAAAAAAAAATTATCACAGTGAACTGACATAAATGGATGCCCATTCCCTCTATTAAGTGATAAAGAATGGATATTAATTTCTCTGTACATGTATATAGTTACTCTTTTTCTTCTATTAAGTATATAACTGCCTATGAAACATAAAAATGCGTTTCTTTCTGTGTAAAAAGGGGTAAGGAGATATTAAAAACTGTGAGTATTCAAAAAATTCTAGAAAAAGGATTTATAAGAACAGCAAGGACAGATCAATACCAGTGGTCACATATAAAAACTGGGTATAAAGACAGCATGGTGCAAGCTGATGGATTAGCCAAGAGTCCCAAAAAGAAAGCTGAAATCCAGAAATGCTTTCCCCATCTACTGGGAGATAACAGCGTTGAAGGCTCATGTTAATTTTAGTAATTTGCAATGACGCAAAATAGTAAATCAGGACTTGACAGACATGAAATCTGAAAAGCAAAGAACAAGGTGGAGACAGCAAAAGGGTAAAGGGAAAGAGCAAATTGTATTTCTATATTATACAGATGCCAAATTTTATTATATCACTAAGTTTCAGTCAGGCTATAGCAGTAACAGGTTCACATAACGAAGAGTTCTCAAGTGAGTACAAAGTAAAAGAAGTTTCTGCTATGTATCTCCAACCTGTTACTAGGAAAGAATTATTTAATGTGGGATGAGGGATAAACAGTTGATGTTGTCCAATTTGATTTAGTGTTAATGATTTGGATGGAATCTTAGAATGGTATACCACTTGGCTCTAGCATAGGAGCCAGGGTTCAAGTTAGAAGACAGTTGATATAATAGGTTACTATTAATGACTGAAGTATTATAGGACTTACATGTTAGCATACAGTAAATGCTGACTTTTTCTTTAAACAACACCACAAAGGAATTTCATAGTATGACAAGTCTGACATTGTGACTGACAGCCTCCAGTTCTATTAACTCTAGCCTAACCAAACTTAACACTGGTAAACATCTTAAAACAAACCCACATCAGGGTGTAATAAAATAGTAACAAATTGTAAAAAGGATCTAAGCCTAAACTTTTTTTTTTATTAAATTAAGTTTTATTGAAATATATTCACATACCATACACTCATCTATGGTATACAATCAACTGTTCACAGTACCATCATATAGTTACGCATTCAACACCCCAATCTATGTTTTTTGCATATAAGAATATTAAGAACAGTTTTATTTGCAATAGCAAAAACTTAAAAACAATCCAAAATGTCCATCAACAGCAGAATAAATTTTTAAAACTGTGGTATATTTTTACAATGAATTACTATTCAGCAAATTTTTTAATGCATTATTGATACACACAATAACAGATCTCAAAAAAATGATGTTGAATAAAAGAAGTCAGGCATGTATGATTCCATTTATATGAAGTTAAATAACTGGGAAAACTAGCCGATGGAGAAAGGCACGTGAGGAAACTTTCTGGTATAACAGAAATGTTCTATTTCTTGATCGAGATGGTGAAAAGAAAGGTATATACATATGTAAAAGTTCATCAAGTTCAAATTACCAGTTTCACTTTATATAAATTATGTCATTAAATTACTGTAAAAAATGAACAACAGAAAACCATGGCCAAATCCCATACCAAGTTATTTTTTTAAAAAGAGCATAAGACGCTGAAAAATATCCTTGAAGACAAGACAGAAAGACAGACCTAGAAAACATGAAAACTGTAACCTAATATTTTTAATGACCGAAAAGAAATTAAGAATATTATGGAAGATATGAAAAAACAAGATTTGAAACAAAGAAAACAAGATTTGAAACAAAGGAAAACTGAAAAATTCGGTAGAAGAATTCAGGAAATTTTTTAAAAAATCAGAAATAAAGACTAAACTAAAAGCTACACAACAGCAAATAAATACAAATGGTAATGGCTTAAAAGAAACAGATGACTAGAAGGAAGTAATTTTTTAAGTCAGAAAGGAATGAAGCAATAAAAGGATTCAGGAGAACGTCACATAGAAGATATGCAGAGAAAAGCCAACTGATAGGAGTTCCTCAAAGAAGGGGACAAAAGCAATGGAAACAATAATATACTAAAAAGCTAATTCAAAGTAGTTTTCCTCAAATGAAAATAAAGACTTGAAACTACAGATTGAAAAGGCACACTGTATACATGGGAAAATCGATCCAGAAGGGTCAATATATTCTAGCAAAACAATTATATTAAAATGGGGGGAGAGAGGTGAAAGGAGGGAGGGAAAGGAGGGAGGGAAAGGGACAGAAGGAGTGAAGGAGAGAGAGAGGGAGAAAGGAAGAATATTTTGGGCATTCATGGAAAAAGAAAAATCAGCTTGTCATCATCAGACTTTTGACAGAAATGCTTTATGCCATTAGATGATATATTTAAGACTCTCAAGGAAGAACACTGGATTAAGAACCGATTTTCATGTACAGCAAAGATAATTAAGTATAAGTACACAGACAAAATTATATGAATATGCAATAATTAAGGAAATATTGCTCCTATGAGTCTTTCCTGGGGTATTGCCTACGGACCAAGATTCAGATGAGAAAATGATTGGAAACAAATGGGCAAAAGGCCTAAAGGTGAGCATAAATACACATTCAGCTGTACAACTAAAATTAAATGATATCTATAAGAGAGATGGTATAATGGATGTTATGTCCTGACAATGAAATTTCTGTACCACTATCAAAAACTAGCATAGAAGAGAAAGTATTTGAAAAGTAGAATAAGCTCACTAATTGTCTTATATATATTAATTTGGAATAAAAAGACACTACTTCAAATAAGATGCTTGATACAAAAGGAGAGTGGAAATAAAAAGTTACTAGCTGATTTCAATATTGCTCATAACTGGGGACCAATAAAAATACACAAATAAAAGAGGGAACTAAGATGACTATAGAAAGGTATTGGTATGAAGATTATCATTTTTAAAATATATACCAAAAAGAGAGACAAAAGAGTAAATAAAAATAAACTATATAATGAAATATGCATATACACACACATATATACATACCTATGTGTGTATATGTATATATGTGTGTGCTTATATATATGTTTATATTTTAAATGGAAAAATAAACCATATTTTTAAGACATTACTTACTGAGAAGAGAAGAAATGGGTTGGAAGAATCTAGGTTGAAGATAGAATTCTTGGAATACCTTATATTGTAGATAAGACATTGGAACTGTGAATATATTTTATCTAATTATAAAACAAAATTAAATTAAAAACAATCCCTAAAATTCAAAACCAAATGAAACGATTTAGCCTAAATGTATATCCAGTTGGTGGCATAACCACCAAAAGACAATGATTCAAAATGACTTTAAATAACAGTGATTTGGCTATGCATTCCTAGTGGAACATACACTAAGGGCAACAAAATAAATAACCATTTTGAATCATATTTTCAGTGATAGTGGTGATACTGTTATTCTGATTCTGATTTGTGTGTAATCGGAATTAAACAAATTACTGTGTTGGTGTTATTAAGCACCAGAATTTTCAACAAAAACAAAGCATGCAGATTTAAGACTGATGAGATTAAAGTAAAAATCCTGTAATTCTAAATTTGAATAAAATAATCATTATAAGCCTTTGAAGTATATTTTCTCTAAAAATTTAAAAATACATATTTCCTAGTTCTGTCTAGAATCAATAACCAAACCAGTAGCAATGAGCACTCCAAGTGCCCATACCATGGTCTCCAAAAATCTTTTCCCACTAAAAAGAACCAGGGGCCCTTGAAGAAATGATTCAGTCCAGATTCATAGCATAAATTTTCCACCTTGCCCTTGAAAATTGTCAAAGACTACAACAGTCACGTAGAAAAGTGTCAGGAACCAAAGTGAATGAACCTCTACTTCCAAAGAAGGGACAATTTCAGCATCAAAAAAAATAACAAATGCAGTTATTTAAAATATATCACTTATGTTTAAATTCATGAGATCATAATTATATTCAATATATTTCTTATGCAACCTTTGGTAGAGAACCAACTCATTATTTAGAAAGCTGATAAATAAATGGAAGAAAATTTAACAGTTGTCCTCCTTTTTCTATTCTTTTAAATGACTGCATCATCTTACGAAGTACAAGATCCTGCAAATGTAAGGAACAGAACTGGTGACAAGGTAACAACTTGTCCTAGGACTTTCCTAGTTTCTGCACTGAAGCCCCGTTTCCTGGGAAACCTCTAAATTCCAGACAAACAAGGACAGTTGATCACCCTACCTGTGGGAATAATCCCAAGGTCAAAAGCTCACACAAGGGAAAGAGGCTAAGTTTTAACAAAATTTATAACAAGCACTTGCTTGAAGCCCCAGGTTCTATCTCGTAGACGTGACTCTGTCCATTGCAAAGGAGTTACCAATGTTGATTAGTAACTGGTTCTTAATGGTCTCTTTCAATCCATAATAATAACAATGGCTTCTGATGATTGAGAACCTAGTTTCTGCCAGGCATCATATAAACGCTTCTGACAAGTATTTCTCACTGAATTCATGCTAATCATATGAAATAAGTACTATTTATATATACATACACACACACATTTTATTGAGATTGTTCACATACCATACAATTATCCAAAGTTCCAACAATTATCCAAAGTTCCAAAGTGTACAATCAATTGCCCATGGTACCATCATACAGCTGTGCATCCATCAAAACAATTTTTTTTTCAATTTTTAGAACATTTTCATTACTTCAGAAAACAAATAAAGACAAAAAAGGAAACTCAAATATTCACATATCCCTAACCACCCCCCCTCCATTACTGACTCATAGTTTTGGTACACTACATTTGTTACTGTTGATGAAAGAATGTTAAAATACTACTAATTGTAGTATATAGTTTGCAATAGGTATATATTTTTTTCCTATATGCCTCTCTATTATTACCTGTTAGTTACAGTGTCATACATTTGTTGTAGTTCATGACAGAGATTTCTAACCTTTGTATAGTTAATCATGGACATTGTCCACCACAAGATTCACTGTTTTATACATTCCCATCTTTTAAACTCCAACTTTTCTTCTAGTGACATACATGACCCTGAGCTTACCCTTTCCACCACCTTCAAACAACTTTCAGCACTGTTAGTTATTCTCACAACATGGTACCATCACCCCTGTCCATTTCCAAATGTTTTAAGTTCACCCTAGTTGAACATTCCACTCATAATAAGCAACCGCTCCCCATTCTTTAGCCTCATTCTATATCCTGGTAAATTATATTTCATGTCTATGAGTTTACATATCATAATTAGTTCATATCTGTGAGACCCTGCAATATCTGCCTTTATATGTCTGTCTTATTTCACTGTATATACTGCCCTCAACGTTTCATCTTCCCATTTCTTCTAAGACTGTTTGTTCACACACCATACATTCCATTCTAAGTAAACAATCGTTGCTTCCTATATAGTCACGTATTTATGTATTCAGCACCATTGCCACTATCTATATAAGGACATCTCCATTTCTTCCACAAAGAAGGAAGACGAGTCAAAGAAGGCAGAGACACAAAATAAAAGGAAAACAGAGAGACAAAAATAAATAAAAATAAAAAACAAAACATGACAGCTAGAAAGCAACAAAAGGCAAGACGGCATTAACCTAAAGCAGAATAAAGAGTCAGACAACATCACCAACACCAGGAGTCCCATACCCTTCCCCTATTCCCTCCCACACCTCCATATGCATTTACCTTTGGTATACTGCCTTTGTTATATTAAAGGAAGCATAATACAATGTTTCTGTTAATTATAGCCTCTAGTTTACATTGAATGTATTTTCCCCCCAATCAACACTATTTTTAACACCTTGCAATGTTGACATTCATATGTTCTACCTCATGTAAAAACGTATTTGTACCTTTTATTACAATCATTGAGCATCCTAGGTTTCCCTGAGTTATACAGTCCCAGTCTTTCTCCTTCATCTTTTGTTCCCACATGGTCCCAACCTTCCCCTTTCAACCATACTCACAGTTATCTTTGTTCGGTGTACTTACATTGCTGGGCTACTGTCTCCAAAAACTGTTTTCGAAACCTCTCACTCCTGTCTTTTCCTTTCTGGCTGCAGGGCTTCCTTTAGTGTTTCCTGTAGAGCAGGTATCTTGTTCACAAACTCTGTCATCGTCTGTTTGTCAGAGAATATTTTAAGCTCTCCCTCATACTTGAAGGACAGTTTTGCTGGATATAAGATTCTTGGTTGGTGGTTTTTCTCTTCCAGTATCTTAAATATATCATCCCACTTCCTTCTTGCCTCTGTGGTTTCTACTGAGAAATCCACACATAGTCTTATCAAGCTTCCTTGGTACGTGATAGATCACTTTTCTCTTGCTGCTTTCAGGATTCTCTCTATCTTTGACATTTGATAATCTGATTATTAAGTGTCTTGGCATAGGCCTATTCAGATCTCTTGTGTTTGGGGTACACCACACTTCTTGGATCTGTAAATTTATCTCTTTCATAAGAGATGGGAAATTTTCATTGGTTATTTCCTCTCTTATTGCTTCTGCCCCTTTTCCCTTCTCTTCTCCTTCTGGGACACCAATGACACTTACATTCTTGCTTTTTTTTTTTGTCCTTAATTTCTCGGGGACGTTACTTGTATTTTTCCATTCTTTTCTCTGTTTTTTTGTGTGTAGGCTTTCAGTTGCCTTGTTCTCCAGTTCCTGAGTGTTTTCTTCTCCCTCTTCAGATCTGCTGTTGTATGTGTCCACTGTGTCTTTCAACTCTTGTGTTGTGCCTTTCATTTCCATAGATTCTGCCAGTTGATTTTTTGAACTTTCAATTTCTACCTTATGTACGTCCAGTGTTTTCATTATACGCTTCAGCTCTTTCGCCATATCTTCCCCAAACTTTTTGAATTGATTAAGTATTAGCTGTTTAAATTCCTGTATCTCAGTTAAGTATAAGTTTGTTCTTTTGGGCCATGACTTCATTTTTCTTAGTGTAGGTTATAGTTCTCTATCATCTAGGCACAGTTTCCTTGGTTACGCCAATCAGGTTTTCCCAGACCACAACAGGCTCCGGTCCCAGAAGGAAGAACCATTCAGTATCTGGTTTCCCTGACGGCATGTCTTAGAAAATTGGTGCACCCTGGGAGGCCTCAGGTCACTGTGCTTTTCTGCCCAGCAAGTAGCACCTGTCAGCCTGTAACTTCTGACTGGTGTAATGAAGTGTGGCCCATGGCCGTTTTCCCCCAGGCTCTAGATTCTGGTTCTGAATGGAAGGTGGGTAGTAGAGCTGGGCCCCACCTCTTTCCTTTAGGAAAGATAGATCCCCTAGGGAGAGGTCTTCAGCATTTGAATAATCTCTCTCTCTGCCTGTGCTATCTCCACCCTTGTCTGGGTTACAGCTCTGGGAACTGAAAATGGCTGAGGCTTTCTCCACTGAGCTGAAACAGGGACAGAAAGCCCCCTTCAGTGCCAGTCCATGGCCACCCTCTGGCTCACCAAGGTCAGTCATCACCCAAACCTGTTTGCTTGTTGGGGATTTGTAGCCCGTATAGAGCAGTCCACATTTTTTAATTAAAGCCCGAGTTGGAGCTCAGCTGAGCTGTATTCACTTGCTTGCAGAGAGCTGCTCTCCAGCACAATGAGCCTTTGCAGCTCAGGCCGTGGTGGGGAGGGGGCTCCTGGCTTGGATCCACAGTTTTTACTTGCAGATTTTATGCTGTGATCTTGGGCATTCCTCCCAATTCAGGCTGGTGTACGAAGAGTGGATGGTCATGTTTGTCCCCGCAGTTATTCCGGATGATTTACTAGTTGTTCCTGGTTGCTTATTAGTTGTTCCAGGGGAACTAACTAGCTTCCACTCCTCTCTATGCCGCCATCTTAGATCTGTCTCCCACCCCAATCTATTTTTGAACATTTTCCTTACACCAGAGACAATCAGAATAAGAATAAAAAACAAAAGTAAAAAAGAACACCCAAATCACACACAGCCCCATCACACCCTGTTTTTCCATTCAGTTTTTGTCCCCTTTTTCTACTCATCCATCTATACACTAGACAAAGGGAATGTGATCCACAAGGCTTTCACAATCACACTGTCAGCCCCTGTAAGCTACATTGTTATAAAATGGTCTTCAAGAGACAAGGCTACTGGTTTGGAGTCTGGTAGTTTCAGGTATTTACTTCTAGCTATCCCAATACGTTAAAACCTCAAAAGTGCTATCTATATAGCACGTAAGAATGTCCACCAGAGTGACCTCTCAACTCCATTTGAAATCGCTCAGCCACTGAAGCTTTATTTCGTTTCATTTCGCATCCCGTTTGGTCAAGAAGATGTTCTCAATCCCATGATGCCGGATCCAGATTTTGCTTGTCATATCCTGTGTTGCCAGGGAGATTTACAACTCTGGGAGGCAGGTCCCATGTAAGGGGGAGGGCAGTGAGACTACCTGCCACGGTGGCTTAATATACAGAGTGAGGGCCACATCTGAGCAACAAAGAGGCACTCAGGGGAAGACTCAGGCACAATTATAAGCCTCTCCTTTGCAGCAACAAGCTTCAAAAAGGCAAGCCCCAAGATAGAGGGCTCAGTACAACAAGCCGTCAGTCCTCAATGTTTCTGAGAACATCAGCAACAATCCAGGTGAGGAAGTCAAACACTTCCACATTTTCCCCCAGCTCCTCAGGGGGCTCTGCATATATATTTTTATTCTCCGCCCAAATTACTATGGGATGTGTTGCTATTTCACTCTAACCTATACAAACCTAGCATATCTCACTTCCTATTCAAAGTTCCATGTAATTGTGGTGTTTGAGCAAATTGACTGTGGAAGTCAAATTGTTTAGAAAATATAGATCCTACACCAAATAAACATCTCTTCCCTTGGTCACAAATGGAAGTTGAAATTTTAACACACAGTCAGTTTCAATCTTTACCCTTTGGCCCAATTTGCCCTAGTCTTAACCAGATCTGCTTCGTTCATATATCTAGGAATGAAAAATCTCTTCTTCGGCTTTTTTTTTTTTTTTTAAATTGCTGCATCCGTTAATACTGACGTTCATATTTGCCAAGCTCTAACTTTGAGTTTCAGGTGTCACACAGATACCCAATGTTCCAGAGACCAATCAGGTTATACACAAAGAGATCAGCATTTCAGAGCATGGAGACAGGCATTACAATTCAGGAATAGACTTGACTGCTGTAAGAACTTACAATCTAGGCACGATTACAATAATCGTTTCCTTGTTAGGCTGTGCTCTAAGATTCAATTCTGAGTTTACACATTGTAGTTATTCCATGTTGGTGATGCATTATACTGTTTGCCTTTGTTTCTGGCATACTTCACTCAAAATGCTGTCTACAGGATCCATTCACCTTGTTGCATGTCTCTCAGCTTCACTCCTTCTCGAAGTTGTTCAATATTCCATTGTACGCATACACCACAGTTCACCATTCTGCTCCTCAGTCACTGTACCCTTAGGCCACCTACACCAATTGCAAATCATGAATACTGTCTCTATAAACACCAGCATGCAAATGTCCATTCATGTCTCTGCTCTCGGATCTTCCGAGTACACACCCCCTCATGAGGTTGCAGGACCTTACGGTATCCACAAACTTAGCTTCTTGTGGAACCACCATACTCACCTCCAGGAAGACTATAGCATTCTGCCTCATCAACAGTAAATAGGTACATCCCTCTCTCCATGTTTTCTCCAGCACTTTTACCTTATTTATATTTTTTCTACAATTTTACTGAGATATAAATACCATACAATTATCCACAGTGTACAGTCAGTTGTTCACAGTATTATCATATAGTTGTACATTTATCACCACAGTCACCACTTCAACATACTGATTACTATGAAAAAGTGGGGGTTTTGGGGGGGAATTATAAAAAATAAAAGAAAAAAGAAAAAGAAAATGCCATACAATACAATAGTATGCACAGAAAATACCACCACCACCAAGAATCCCATATCCCTCCCGCATATCCCCCTTTCAAACACATTTAACTTCGGTATAATGCCTTTGTTACATTCAATGGAAGCATACCACAATGCTACTGCCGACCACAGACACCAGTCTGCTTTGATTATGTGTTTTCCCAAACACCATCCCTTTTTCAATACTCTGCATGGTTGACATTCATTTGTTCTCCCACATGTGAGAACATTTTTATATTTGTACATTTAGCAACAGTCATTGGCCACTCCAGGTTTTGTCAAGGTATACAGTCCCAGTATTTATCATCTATCTTTACTTCTGGTGTCATACATTCCCCCCATCCCACCTCTTTCAGCTTTACTCACAGATATTTTTGTTCAGTGTACTTACAATATTGTGTGACCATCACACAGTATTATGCTATTTCTGTATCTATACAATCAATCCTGCTGAACATTCTGTAGTCTTTCAGCATCAATGCCCGATCTCTACCATCTTTCTATCTCCTGGTAGCCTCAAAGTTTGAGCTTTTAGCTCTCAAAGTTTGTTCATTAATGTTACTTCATATTAGTGAGATCATACAGTATTTGTCCCTTTCTTTCTGGTTAACTTCACTCAACATAATGTTCTCAAGGTTCACCCTTGTTATTATATGTTCCATGTATTTGTTCTGTCTTACAGCTACATAATATTCCACTATGTGTATATACCACAGTTTATCCACTCATCCATTAATGGACATTTGGGCTGCTTCCATCTCGTCGCAATCGTGAATAATACCGCGATAAACACTGGTTTACAAATGTCTGTTTGTATCTTAACTTTCACTTCCTTTGAGTATATACTTAGCAATGGAATAGCTGGGTCATATGACAAATCTATACTTTGCTTCCTGAGGAACCTCCAACTGTCTTCCAGAGTGGCTGCACCATTATACATTCCCACCAACAATGAATAAGTGTGCCTCTTTCTCCACATCCTCTCCAGCTCTTGTAATTTTTTGTTTTTTTGTTTTTTTTTTGGATAATGGCCATTCTGGTAGGTGTGAGATGATATCTCATTGTGATTTTGATTTGCATTTCCCTAATAGCCAGTGAAGTTGAGCATTTTTTCGTATGTTTTTGAGCTATTTGCATTTCCTCTTCGGAAAAGTGTCTGTCCATGTCTTTTGCCCATTTTTTAATTGGGTTGTCTGTCTTTCTGTTGTTGAGTTGTAAGACTGCTTTACATATTCGGGATATTAAGCCCTTATCTGATACGTGGTTTCCAAATTTTGTCTCCCATTGTGCAGGTTGCCTTTTTACTTTTCTAACAAAATCCTTTGACGTACAAAAGTGTTTGATTTTTCAGGAGACCCCATTTGTCTCTTTGTTCTTTGGTTGCTCGTGCTTTGGGTGTAAGGTCTAAGAAACCACCTCCTATCACAAGATCTTTAAGATATTGCCCTACATTTCAATCTAAGAGTCTTATGGTCTTAGCATTAATCTTTAAGTCTTTGATCAATTTTGAGTTAATTTTTGTACAAGGTGTGAGATAGCGGTTCTCTTACATTCTTTTGGAAATGGATATCCAGTTCTCAAAACATCATTTGTTGAAGAGGCTTCTCTGTCCCAGTTGCTTTCGCTTGACTGCCTTATCAAAGAGCAATTGTCTGTAGATTCAAGAATCTATTGCTGAACACTGAATTCGATTCCGTTTGTTGGTATCTCTATCCTTATGCCAGTACCATGCTGTTTTGAGCACTGTAGCTTTGTAAAATGCCTCAAAGTCAGGTAGTGTGAGATCTCCCACCATATTCCTCTTTCGCAAGATATTTTTGTCTATTCAGGGCACCTGCCCTTCCAAATACATTTGGTTACTGATTTTTCTATTTCTGCAAAGTAAGTTGTTGGGATTTTAATTGGTATTGCATTAAATCTATAAATCAGTTTATGTAGAGTTCACATCTTAATTAGTCTTCCAAGTCATAAAGATGGTGTGTTCTTCCATTTTTTTGGTCCTGTTCAATTTCTTTCAGCAGTTTCTTGTAGTTTTCCTTGTATAGGTCTTTCATGGCCTTCGTTAAGTTTATTCCTAAATATTTGATTCTTTTGGTTGCTATTGTAAATGGAATTTTTTTTAAATTTCTTCTTGTTGCACATTACTTATGTATAAGAACACTACAGATTTTTGCTTGTTGATCTTGTAGCCTACCACTTTTCTGTATTCACTGATTAGCTCTAATAACTTTGCTGTCGATTTCTCTGGATTTTCTACATACAGTGAAAGTTTTACTCCTTCCTCTCCAATTTGAATACCCTTTATTTCATTTCTTGCCTAACTGCTCCTAGCTAGCACTTTCAGCACAATGTTAAATAACAATGGTGACAGTGGGCATCCCTGTCTTGTTCCTGATCTTAGAGGTAAAGCTTTCAGTCTCTCCCCATTGAGAAGGATGATAGCTGCAAGTTTTCCATATATTGCCTTTATCATACTGAGAAAATTCCCTTCTATTCCTATCCTTTGTAGTGTTTTCATCAAGAAAGGATGTTGAATTTTGTCAAACGCCTTTTCTGCATCAATCAAGATGATCATGTGGTTCTTCTGCTTTGATTTATGGATGCGGTGTATTACATTAATTGATTTTCTTATGTTGAACCAAGCTTGCATACCTGCAATAAACCCCACTTGGTCGTGGTGTATAATTCTTTTAATGTGCTGCTGGATTCGATTTGTGAGTATTTTGTTGAGAATTTTTGCAGCTACATTCATAAGAGATTGGTCTATAACTTTCTTTTTGGGTAGTATCTTTGATATTAGTATTAGGGTGATGTTGGCTTCATAGAATGAGTTGGGTAGCTTTCCCCTCTCTTTAATTTTTTTGAAGAGTTTGAGTGGCATTGGTATTAATTCTTTCTCAAATGCTTGGTAGAATTCACATGTGAAGCCATCTGGTCCTGGAATTTTCTTTTTTGGGAGCTTTTTGATGAACAACTCAATTTCCTTACTTGTGATTGGTTTGTTGAGATCACCTATTTCTTCTCAGGTCAATTTGTTTTTTTTAAGCTTTTCTAGGAAGTTGTCCACTTCATGTAAGTTGTCTAATCTATTAGCATATAGTTGCTCATAGTATCTTCTCATTATCTCCTTTATTTCTGCAGGGTCAGTATTTATGTTTCCTTTCCCATTTCCGATTGCATTTATTTGCATTCTCTCCCTCTCTCTCTCTCTCTCTCAATTGAGTTAATGCCTCAATTTTTGCTCTCTTTTTTAATATAGGTGTTTAGGGCAATAAATTTCCCTCTCAGCACTGCCTTTGCTGCAACCCATAACTTTTGATATGTTGTGTTTTCATTGTAATTTGCCTTGCGCTATTAACTAATTTCTCTTGCAATTTCTTCCTTTACCCACTGGTTTTCTAAGAGTGTGTTGTGAATTATAGAATTTTACAATCTTCTGCCTGTTATTTATTTCCAACTTCATTCTGTTGTTATCCGAGAAAGTATTTTTTATAATATCAATATTTTTAAATTTGTTGAGACTTGCTTTGTGACCCAATATGTGGTATATCCTTGAGAATGTTCCATGAGCTTTTAAGAAAAACGTGTATCCTGCTGTTGTGGGGTGTAGTGTTCTATCTATTGATAAGAGCGGTGTATTGCAGCCTCCAACTATTACTGTGGAGTTATGTACTTCTCCTTTCAGTGTTCTCAGTGTTTGCCTCATGAATTTTGGGGCACTCTGGCTTGAAGCATAAATATTTATCATTGTTATGTTTCCTTGATGAATTGACCCTTTTATTAATATACAGTGTCCTTCTTTGTCTCTTTTAATTGTTTTACTTTTGAAGTCTACTTTGTCTGATATTAATAAAGCTACTCCTGCTTTTTTTCTGGTTGCTGTTTGCATGAAATATCTTTTTTCAACTTTTCACTTTCAGCCTATTTTTGTCTAAAGTGAGTTTCTTGTAAACAGCATATAGATGGGTCCTGTTTTTTAATCCATTCTGCCAGTCTGTGTCTTTTTATTGGGGAGTTTAATCCATTAACATTTAGCGTTATTATTGTAAGGGCAGTACTTTCTTCCACCATTTTCTCTTTTGGATTTTATATGTCATGTCTTATTTTTCCCTCTCTCTCTTTCTACCATTCCTGATAATCTTCATTTCTACACTCTTCTCCAATCTTCTTTCTCATGTCTTTTCCTTTCAGCCTGTAGCACCCCCTTTAGTATTTCTTATACTGCCGACCTCATATTCACAAACTCTCTCAGTGTCTGTCTGAAAATATTTTAATCTCTCCCTCATTTTTGAAGGACAGTTTTGCTGGATATAGAATTTTTGGTTGGTAGTTCTTCTCTTTCAGTATCTTAAATATATCATACCACTGTCTTCTTACCTCCACGGTTTCTGCGGAGAAATCTGTACATTGTCTTATCGAGCTTCCCTTATACATAATGGATTGCTTTTCTCTTGCTGCTTTCAGGTATCTTTGTCTTTGACATTGGACAATATGATCAGTAAGTGTCATGGAGTAGGTCTACTGGGGTCTGTTTGGTTTGGGGTGAGCTGTACTTCTTGAAACTGTAATTTTCTGTCTTTCATAAGAGTTGGGAAATTTTCAGTGTTATTTCTTCTATTATTCTTTCTGCCCCCTTTCCCCTCTCTTCTCCCTCGTGACACCCATAACATGTATATTTGTGTGCTTCATGTTGTCACTCAGCTCCCTAAGACCCTGCTTGTATTTTTCCCTTCTTTTCACCATCTGTTCTTTTGTGTGTATGAATTCAAATGTCTGGTCTTCCAATGCACTGATCCTTTCTTCTGTCTGTTCAAATCTACTGTTGTATCCCTCCATTGTCTTTTTCATCTCCTCCATTATGCCCTTCATTCCTGTAAGTTCTGCTATTTGTTTTTTCAAGTTTATGAATTCTTCTTTACGGTAATCCAGTGTCTTCCTTATATCCTTCATCTCTTTTGCTGTATCTTCCCTCAGTTCACTGACTGATTTTTTAATTGATTTAGGAGATGTGTTTGAACATCTTTAATTAGTTCTTCCTTCAGTTCACTGGATTGATCTAGCATTAGTTGTCTCAACTCCTGTATCTCGGTTGAACTATTAGTTCCTTTGGTTGGTCAATATTTTCACATTTCCTAGTAGGGCTCATTATCTTGAGCTGTCTAGGCATCTGACTTTCTCTTGATTAGTTTATGTTGGAGCTCATTTTCTCTCTTTTACCTAGGGTTTTCTTGTTGGTTGGCTTTGTTCTCTAACCTCTGGTGTTTAGTTCAGCTTATTCTAGGCCTCTAACTTAGGTTCTATTCAGTTGATAGGAGTTTTTCACCTCTTGTTTTCTGTTTCTTGCCTTGCCTTTAAGTACCCTTTTTGTGTGAGAGTCTCCTCAGAGATGGTCAACCCCAGTCAGGTTTTCCCAGTTCAGAGAGGCCCAGGTCTCAGGAGGAGCGTATGGAGTTTCCTTGAGAATGAGACCCTCCTGTGAAGCCTCTAGGCTCGGTGCCTTTCCTATGCTGTCCAACAGGTGGCACTTGTCAACCCGCAGCTCCCCAACCTGTGTGAGGAGGTATGGAGCCTTTAGTTCTCCAGGTGACCCTGGCCCTGTTCGGGGCATGGTGACTGAAGCTGGTTTCTGAATTCCAGCCCCTGGGATCTGAGTTCCCCAGAAGAGGGCTGCCACTAGAGCTGGGCCATGTCCCCCTTTTCTTAGGAAGTTATGGTCTTTGGCGAATTTTCTCTGCCACGAGAGTTATTGCTTTGTCTCTCAGAGCTATCTTAGCTCTGCTCTTGCCTAGGCCCAAACTGCAAGTCTTTGAGGCATTCTGTAATGGGCTTCTTAGAACAGTTATTTTAAAAAAAAAGGAAAAGAAAAAAAAAAAAGAAAAAGAAGGGCCCAGTATGGACTATTCACAGTCCTTGCAGTTCTGATGGGCTACTGAAATGCTAAAAGACAAGGAGTTGAGAGTGATTAAGGAAGAATAAAGAAAGCAAAGAAACAGGCTTTTCAGAGAAGTGATTTGGATTTTCATTTGCATATGCATCTGATTCTGTTTGAGCCCAGCCCGTCTCTGTATTATGTTCACCCCAGCTCCAAAAGTCTCTGTTTTCATTTTTGAGGTTGTTTTTTTTTTTTTTTTTTTGCTGTTTTTGCTAGCCCTATCTCCTCTATGCTGGGCTGACTGCTCCCAGATTCTCTGATGTCTGGTCTCAGTTTATCTATGGCTGGAGTTTTTGTCTGAATTTGTTAATCAGTGCTGCCACTGCAGTTCTCCCTCCCGGTTCCTAGCATTGAAGGCCCCTCCTCCCTCAGGATTGTGTCTGGCAGGGAGGGGCACAGGATCCCTGGCCTCGAGAAATTAACAGATTTCACTGATCTCAGCGGTTCCACCCATTCGTGAATGTTGTATGAAGTATGCCCAAACTCAAATTCCCCTGCAGTGTCCATACCACACAGTTCCTGGCTTTCTACCAACTGCCCCAGAGGAGTAACTAAAACCTACACCCATCACTCTGCCATCTTGCCCCACCTCCTAAGCCTAAACTTTTAAATGGGGGGACGAGGGGTGCTATTTATGAAATCAGTGGCACTTTCCAACTATGACCTAAAGATATACCATAGAGATTATCAGACTCATTGAAAAGGTCAGGCATATCCAGTTATAACATCAGTCAGTAATTTGTTTTACTTCACAAGAGAGTGAAGCAAGATTACTGAACTCATTAAGTAGACTCTCCAGAGTCTTTTTTAAAATGCCACACTGATTTTATAAATTAGAGGAGGACAATGAGGAAAAGAAAAAGCCCCACTTTACAATCTTGTTTAACATTTCAACACTTTCTAATCTATGAAAGAAAAAAGAGGAGGAAGTGAAGGAGAAGGAAGAGAGGATGGGTAAGGGAAAGCAGAGAAAGAGAAGAGGAGGGGAGAGGAGGAGCAAAGAGTGGAGGCAGCAGGAGGAGCAGCATCAGCAAACACAGACTGAGTGACCTGACAAAAGTTAGACAAATTTTACAGCAAGAACCAGCTCCTTAAGAACTTTAAGAGCTTGCTCTTTTAGCTTTAGATCAGTGGTTTTTAACCAAGGGCAATTTTATCCCCAAGAGGATATTTTGCAGTGCTTGGAGGCATTTTTGCTTGCCATAATTGGAGAGGAGTGATTTGCTACTTGGTTGAGGTCTGGTGCTGATAAACAACCTACAGTGCACAGGACAGCCCCCACAACAATGAATTATCTGGCCTAATACATCAATAGTGCCAAAGTTAAGAAACTCTGCTTTAGATCATTCAGTTTTCCAAAATAATCAAAATCTAAAATCTTAGAGGCAAACAAATGGTTTCCCATGGAATACTAAGGTGCTGGATCAAGTTATAAAGCAAAGAGAACATTACTGCTAAACAATCAGGCTGAAAAGACCTAGACCATAAATATATCAGCCTAAACATAAGACCCACAAGACCAGAACTTCATCAGCAATAGAGCATAAAGTGATTCATGAATCATAATAATATGTCAATGCAATGATACACCTGGAAATAAAAATTATTCAAGAAAGTAAGATAACTTTTAAATAGACTGGCAAAAAGATGATGAAAGAGTACACAATCATTCCTCACCAGTGACAACTTCTGAAGAGGTGGGCAAGAAAGGCTAGTAAAAGGAAACTCATGCTTTTTTTAGCCATGAATACACACTGCTTTTATCATTTTAATGTTTTTATTTTGATAAAGAAAGTAGATAATGCAAGCTAAGAAAGTGACTGTGACTACAAATTTCTTAAATGACTGGCAGACTGGTTATATCTATCAATGGAGCATTACACTCCAAATCAAACTAAAGGACTTACAGGCTGGAATTTACACCCAATACTCTTCATTAGTAAGGGATAAACACATGCCAGATATCACATACAACTTCAGTATAAAATTATGGAAATAACTTCAATATGAAACAGAATATAAGGACTATTAGAAGACAACTGAAATACTAAAGCTAAAATAATATGCTAACAGAATAGCTAAATAATTTATGAAGATTGGTTGCAAACAGGATACACAATCTCCAATCAAAAAAACAAACAAACAAAAAAATTAAAAACACACAAATAAATGTGGCATGACATAATCTAAAGAGATGAGCAAAAGAAGAGAACAGCCACCATGACTTCAGCTTATTATCTTTCTTTTTATGGTCAAGTAGAAAGGTAACAAGCTGAAATCACAGTGGCTGAGAGATCCCAAATAGAGTCAAGAGGCAGTTTCTCTTATGCAAGCTCCAGCTAGACATCCCAAATACCTAGTTTCTACCTGAGATTCTATAAAAGAGTCACTAAGTTTTATCTTTCAGAAACTAAAATCCACCAGTGTTTCTATACCAGACAAGTCCTAAAACCCAGAAGCAACAGCCTTTTTAAGATCAACAATCAGATGCAACCCCCTTCCCCATACTGTCGACACTTCCTTTAATATGAACAAGTTAGGGTACTCACCACCTAGACACCCCTGAAGATGGAAAAAGAGATTAATTGATAGGAAGGAGTAGCAACAAACTAGATAAGATTTAACAAAGGTTTATGAATACTGAAACTTTATATAATTACATATATATGTTTTGAATGCTGGGGTGTTGGAATGGCTAGAAGGAGGTAAATGACATGGTAGAACCGAAGCCAACAGCATCCTTTGGGATTTGCTCTATAGCTGCTCATTGAACTGTGCCTTGAAGTTCTTTACCTTTCTGCATATGCCTTGTATTGCATAGTAGGGAAGGGACTGAGACTGTGGAACTGTAACCCATAACAACTTTTAAAATTACCTATGTAACTGCTTACTGAGCTGTACATCGCGACTTGACACCTTTCTGTATGTATGTTATATTTTACAACAATGGAAATGGCTGAAATTGTGGAACTGTGACCAATGGCATTCTTTGAAATTTGCTAGAAACTTGTGAAATTGTACTTTGAAAGTTATCACTGTTGTGTATATACATTAAAGGTCATAATAAAAAAATTAAAAAATTAAAAAAATTAATCAGTGGATTCAGAGATGGGAAAAAAAAAAAAGAGAACAACACTTTTTAGTCCTCTATATCCTTTCCCATGTCCTTCTCAGCCTACTTCATACTGCTTGCTGCCTATCCTCATAAGTGAATAAGTAATGCTTCATGCCTCATTCTGGTTGCCCAGGACCTCCTACTGCAGTATCCACAATCATACCTAATTTTTGAAAACAGAAAAGCTCTTAATTAACAATTAATCAACTCAATTTTTCGCTGCCCTCCCCACTACGTGGCACATGACTCCAAAGGGTGTAAATCTCCCTGGCAACGTGGGACATGACTCCCAGGGATAAGTCTGGACCTGGCATCATAGGATTGAGAAAGACTTCTTGACCAAAAGGGGGAAGACAAATGAAACAAAGTAAAGTTTTAGGGGCTGAGAGATTTAAAATGGGGTCAAGAGGTCATTCTGGATGTTATCAATATCCCTTTTTAGTTTTCAGCGTATTCAAACAGCTAGAAGGAAATTCCTCAAACTGTTGAACTGCAAACCAGGAGCCTTCTTTCTTGAAGACGAATGTATAACTGTATAGCTCATACGGTGTGACTGTGTGATCGTAGAAAACTTTATGACTCACACTCCCTTTATCCAGTGTATGGACAGATGAGTAGAAAAATGGTGACAAAAAGTAAATGAATAGTAGAGGGATGGGCTGTTTTGGGTGCTCCTTTTTATATTTACTTTATTCTTATTTTTTACTATTTTTTATTTTTTTGGGAGTAATTAAAATGTTCAAAAATTGACTGTGGTGATAAATGGACAACTGTATGATGAGACTGAACAATTCATTGTACACTTTGGATGACTGTATGGTATGTGACTATATCTCAATAAAATTGCAAGAAAAAAGAAACTTACCTTCTCACTGGCTACATTTACATATTAGTTTAAAATTGACAAAAGATTATTCCACTGAATAAAATCTTACCAAAAACTGTGGCCGCATTTTGTCATATATGCTTCCTCAATCATATCAAAGCAGATGGGGCTAAAAAAATAGAAAAAAATAATTGATTATTTTTTTAAGCAGAGTGATTACAAACTGGAAAAGCCCAACAACAATACCAATAAAATCATTTCAAAGCATGGTCAACAGCTGAGTCATTAAACATTCTATCAATGACAGACAAAATTTCTATTGAAATGAACTTTTGGGGATTGATGGTAAAATGGCAATTTGTTCATGATGACTCTAAGGACCATCAAGCTCTAAAATAAATTAAAATATTAATTAAAATATCTTAACTAAGCCTATAATGTATAATGGTGCAGTGCAGTCACCAATAATAGTGCAATCCAGTCACCAGAGCCTTTAAGAAAGTTCTACCATCTTCTTCCATCAAACTTACGCAAAAGCACCTACTCAGACCTGCTAATCTAAACTCTTTTCTTTCCTATACCAAAGAAAACTAATTCCTAAGTTTACAATTACAATTAAAGTTTTATTGTTAATACCTCCCCTAGTCGATGATGATAATGACTGATGATGATAGTTAATACCTAAACAGCATAAACCACTGGCAAATGCTAATCCTTTAATCCTTCTAACACAATAAGGCAATTATATCTATTATTATGTCCATTTAATGCTGTCAGAGTAACACAGCTAGGAAGTAACAAAGCCAGTTGCATGTTCCTAACCACTATGCATACTGATTCCCAATATTATGTAAGTTAAACACCAATTCTAACCCTCTTCTCTTGTTTTCCTGTAGAGCTCAGAAGCAGAATATTCAAATTCCCAGCGTTTTCTGCACTAGGCTTGGCCACATGACATAGCTCTGGCCAAGGAAATACAGGCATCAGTTCCTTAGTGGACACTGTCTAAAAGAACAAAAATACAAAGCCTTGTAAAAAGAGATTTCCCTTTATCATTCCTTTGTCTTCCTTCCTGAAACTCTGATGCAGTGCTTAGAGATATGGCAGTCATCCTGTGATCGTGAAGACAAAAACCATAAACTAAGATGGTTATATCTCTGGTTCCTTGATGACTTGATCCTTGAGCAGCTGCACTGGATTTCCTAGACTGCCTACATTTGGACTCCCCATTACACAAGAAAAGTTCACTTGCTTAAGCCAGTGTTTCTCAAGTTTTCTGATACTGGCATACAAATCAATTCTTATTCATAACAATGACACAAAGGCACAAACTGTAAATGAAAATTCACTCATTCCTTTAAGAAAGATTTACTGAGCATAAGCACTATCTTAGAATGTGAGAATATAAGGTCTAATGCAAAGTCACACATGTTAGAGATAATTACAACAAGAGAAAAAAATGCATGAGAATAAGAGGATACACTGGATGCAATGGAACCCATAAGACAACTGAGATTTAGGAATGGGAGGAAGGGGAAGGGGCAGAGAAGAACTAACAATCAATTCATTATTAGGAATTAGGATATTTTAATGTTCAAGGGTCTTCAAGTATGTCATTGCTAAGGCACACAGCTCTATGCAAAAAGAAAACAGCAGCACCACAATCACATGGTGTGGTGAGTTAAAGGGGTCTTTGTGGAATTAGAAACAGGAACACTCTTTTACAGTCCCATAAGAGGAGAGAGTAGAATGTGAACTGGATTTCAGGCCTAAATTCCTCCTGTGCACACACAACCATGAAGTGCACAACCTGAATAAGGCAGGTATACAGCCTTAGCTGCAAGTCCCCACATTTACCTGCCAAGATTTTAAAATGGAAAAAAAATATCCTTGGCAAATTTCCGTGTCACAATAGCAGCAGAATAACCACAAACACCTCTCTACTCTTCCTCCTGGAACTTATTAAAATGACAAGTAAATGACTAAAAGAGCTATACAGTCACAACAATGAAGAGAAGAGGAATGGAATTATTAGTGATCAAGTATTTCAACAAATTCCCACAAGATGGAAAGCAGATACAAAAAGTACAATGAAGCTGGAGAAAGTCAGAGAACAGAGTAAACATGGAAAGGGATAAAACCAAAATGAAAGCCAATATGCCCCACATAACCCTAAGGAGGCTCAATATTTGGCAATGCTTAGTATGAGAAAAGGAAGGACTGAAACATGACTGAAGACAGGAAAACTAATCATAATCCTGAATATGAATAGAGGCAGCATGATTCAAACAAAGAGTTGCTCATGGACCAGTGGCCACTCCAAGAATTGTGTGTTAGCCTCTGAAGAGATAAGTACAGAAAAAAGTTTAGAACCTTCACTTTCTATAGTAATTTGACAGAATGTTATTGAATCTAATTTTTTAAAATCATGTGTTGTCTTTCTGTATTTCACTTTTTATAAATTCATTTTCATAATTTCTTTCTAAAATATCAATCTACAACAGAAAAAAACTGAAGAAATAAAAACCCCAGAGATAATCTGAGAAGCACTGGAAAAGAAGATCCTAATCTCCTCCTGCCTCTCTCAAAACAGCCTGTAGCAGTTTGAGAAGCACTGATAAAGAAGACCCTAATCTCCTCCTGCCTTGTTCAAAATAGCCTATAGCCAAGCATCTACACATTAACCCCTAGACTGGTGGCATAAGAAAGCTAAACTTTCATTTATCATATCAAGCACAAGCTACAAATCAAGAAATACTAATGTATCATTTTATGAAATGGCAGTAATATAGTATAAAGGTAAATAATACAAGTAGTGAAGTCATGATGCCTGTATTAAATCCTAGCCCTATCATTTACTAACTGTACAATCTTGATCAATTACTTCATCTCCCTGTGCCACAGTTTCCTCATCTGTGAAAATACAGTGATAAAAACAGTGTCAAATTCATAGAATAATTAAATTGAGGGGAAAAAAAATTCTGTTAAAGTACTTACAACAGCAGCAAGCACTAATAAAGCACTCAAATGTTAGGAATTTTTATTATTATTCCTAGCAGAAGAAACATAGGATTAAAGGGATTGCTTCTTAGGGAAAAGACAATCTTGGGATTGTTTAAAGTGGAAGCTGTGTTGCTTTTAATTTTAAGGTACTCCATCTATATTAATTAAGGTTCTCTAGGGAAACAGAACCTACAAGAGATATTAGTAAACATAAGATTTTATAAGTGTCTCATGCAACTGTGGGTATGCAAGAGTCCAAATTCCATAGGACAGGCAGCAAACTGGCAACTATGATGAAGTTGTTAGATGAACTCCTCAGGAGACACTAGCTTGCTGAAGAAGTGAAGGTCCTCTCTTTCTGTCTTAAAAGTCTTCAACTGATTGGATTAAATCCAGCTGACTGCATACTCTCATTGCAGAAGACACATCTTTTGTTAATGTAATAAGTCAAGGAGTAGTCAATAGACTGGTAATTTAATAAACCAGCCTTCTACTTTATTAAACAGTCACAAACATCCTTGCAGTAACCATTAGACCAGTGCTTGCTTGACCAGATACCGGGACATCATCACCTTGCCAAATGGACACATAAACCTAACCATTACAGTCCACCCCCTGTCAACCTGACAGTTACACACATCACCTTAAACCATACTTTATCTCTCAGTAGAGCATAATAACAGACATATATTTTGCCTAACATACTCAGCTGTCCTGCTTACAACCAGAAACACACTAAATCTCTCCAGAATAGCGTGCAAGTCCTTGGGTGACAATGACTCTTAAATTTGATTTCCTTTATCTTAAATACTGCAAAATGAACAATACAGCTTATGTCATATGATAAGGGGATAAGATAGAGAAGAAAACAAAGACATTTGCTTTACAGACAAATACAAATACACTCATAACAAAACAAGGAGGAAATATTCATGGCATCATAGTCCTTGTTTCTGAAACTGGTCATTGGTTGTAGTTCATATTTATCACTACCTTCTTCCACTACCCATTCCATATTCCCTTTAACCTCAGCAAGCACTTCAGCTGGCCGCGGTTCTCCGCCTGCTGGGTGACCCAAACCTTCATTCCTGAAATTTCTGGATCATTGGTAGTCCTGCCTGGGTTGGGCTGTTGCAGCTTTCCAGGAAAACTGTATTCCAGGAAAACTTCTTTACCTCCATTGTGTAGCTGCAGTGCTATTTCTCCTTTATAGTCAGGATCAATCACCCCAGCCAGTACAGTAATCCCCTTCCTTGCCTGTTGATTCAGAGGCATAAGAAGCCCAAAGTGGCCAGGTTGCAATCTTACCTTCCAGTTCAATGGAATTATTGTTGTGTCTCATGGTGGAAACACTCCTCCTTTTGGAACTAAGACTTATAGACTTGTAGAGCTTAAGGCTGCAGGACAGGAAGCAAAAATTTTCCTAGTGGATCACTAGGAGTGATAGTGAGAGGTGCCACTTGTGTTTTTGTAATTCAAGTTAGACATTTATTCACTTGACCTAGAATTCTTCAGCTTATACAGATCAAAAAAGAATTTAATAGACTGCCCACCTATTTTACTTCTAGGTACTCCATGATCTACTAGCCAATGCCATACGTCTCTAGCAGGTCAGATTATTCTGACTGCTGCTTTGAGCTTGTTTTCCATTACAGTAGCCACATCCACCTTGTCTTTGGCGATTAATTGCTGCCACATGTCTTCTGCCAACTCAAGATACGATTATCCCCATTTTGTTTAAGGATTCCAGTTCAGTGACAGCAGTTCCCACAGTAATATCTGACCTACAGAGAAGGGTGGCAACAGAGCTCTTCAGGAATGAGGGAGCTAGTCTTACAAATTTATTCCTCACAGTCCTGGTAATAGGTGTGTCCTCTGGAAATTCCAGGGGTGTATGAGCACATCTTCCATGATAAATCCACTCTAACATTCCAGTCTCTCTAAGCCTTTGAATCCTCTCCTCTACATTATACCAGGGCAGTTCTAGCATTTCAACCTCAGGTAATGTAGGCTACCTTTTGATCCCTGTTTCAGCCAATCACCCAAACAAACTCTTAACGCCCTGGAGCTACAACACTGAATGCAGACTCTCTGCTTAGTGGGCCAATATCATTAAATTCAGCCTAATCCAACGTTATATTCTTTCTACCATTATCCCACACCCTTAATATCCATTGCCACACATAGTCCCCTAATTTCTCTCCGTAAAAATTGGAAGACACATGCAGTTCTTTTGGAGTACAGCATACTTTCTCATGGGTCACACTTTGTACCTCACCCTTCAGGGCCTCTTGGGACTTTAGCCTAGTTATAGGTCTTGAAGTAAAGACTGGAGGTGGGGATGGGTCATGAAAAGAATTTTAAAGTATCCCTCAAGCCATTTACCTCAGGACATTCCATTGCAGTTTCATCTCCTGAAACAGGAGTAAACTCTACAGATAGAGGAGTGAGGGCTGCTTTCTCAGGGGAGGTGATTATAGGTTTAGCAAGCCCTGAAGGGTTAATCTCTTTAGGTGGAAGGTGGATGGCAGGCTCCTCAGGGCAGAATGGAGGTTGGGAAGCTGGTTTCTCAAAGCAGGCTGGAGGTTGAGTAGCTGTCTTCTCAGGGCAGACTAGAGGGTGGTGCTATTTCCTCAGGGCAGACCATTACAGGTATATCTAGCAAAGACTCAGCAGAATCCAGGGTTCCAATGTCTTCACTGTCATTATTATCAATCCATATATCCCCATCCCAAGTTTCAGGATCCCATTCTTTTCCAATCAATTCCTTACTTTAACAGCAGAACCTTGTGAGGTTGAGATTTTAGATTATGTTGTAAATCTGCTACTCATACAATGAGACTCTGCATCTGGTTTTCAGAAATCTCAAGTCTGCAGCCACAGGAAATAAGATTTTGTTTCAGGTCACACACAGAAACCTTCACATCTGTCACTGGTTTTCAGTTTCAAATTTGAAGCCTTTAGTTCATCCCTTTCTCTCATAACTTTATCCAGTGTATCTAAGAGCAAACAGTCAACATCATTATACCTCTTAACTCCACAAAACTCTGTTAAGGTGTAAAAAACACTGTCACCCAGAGCTTTGCTTCATCCAAGAGTATCATTAGGAGAATCATATGGAGTCATTAGTGCCTTTGAATCTAATCAGAGGAGAAAACTAATTGCAAAAACTCACTTTAAGATTCTGTTTCTCAAGAATCATTCCTGGTACCAAGTTGTATTAGTTAGGGTTCTCCAGGGAAACAGCACAAGATATATATGTAAATATAAGACTTTATAAAAGTGTCTCACACAACTGTGGAGGTGCACGAGTCCAAATTCCATAGGGCAGGATGAATGAGTCAAAATTCCACAGGGGAGGCAACAAACTGGCAACTTCGGTGAAGGTATTCAATGAAATCCTCAGGAAAGGCTGGCTTGCCGAAGAAGATGTGATGGTCCTCTCTTTCTCCCTTAAAAGTCTTCAACTGATTGGATTAAATCCAGTTGACTGAATTCTCTCATTGCGGAAGACATGCCCTTCACTGATGTAATCAGTCACAGGTGAAGTCAACTGACTGACAATTTAAAAAACCAGTCTTCTGGTTTATTAAGTAGCCACAAAATGCCCTTGCAGTAATGATTAAGCCAGTGCTTGCTTGATCAGACACACTGCACACTATTACCTGGTCAAGTTGACACAGGAACCTATCCATCACACCATTCTAATTCTATTTTCTTAACCATATATTACTTTGATTTAAAGACAGACAGACAGACAGGTAGATAGATATATAAAAATTTACCCCTGGATGAAACCCCAATAATGATTAAATTCTAAAACTCAAAAACATTCTTCCCTGTGAATAGACAACTGCAGATAGCTAAACTTTCTATCACTGAAAGTCTAGATATTAACATACCAACCTCTTACATGGCACATCTAATAAAACATTTTTAAATTGGGGGGATTAGGAAAGAGATATTTCTGGTCCCGAAGCAAATATGTTAAGTCTGGGAAATAATACCATCACATCTGTTTTATGTTGCCATTAAATGAAGCACAGAAGCAAGATGCTAAATTTCTTAGCTCATTCTCAGTCCAGGCTTTCAACAGTGCCATCAGTAGATATTTTAGAGCAGGTTCACAATGAATCAACAGTGAATACTTATCAACACTTTTCCAAAATATTCCAAAATTTTTAAAATATTCATTCAACAAATTATGTATTGAGTGCTGACTACATATAAGGCTCTGTTCTAGTTATTAGGGATAACAGATGTGATCACAAAAACAAAAATCCCTTCATAACACTTACAGACTAACAGAAGAGACCAACAATAAACAAGATAAATAAGAAAGACCTTATACAGTAAGGTTAGATAGTGACACTAGAGAGAAAAATTTCACAGAGATTTAACATCAATTACTTTCTAAAAAAGAGCACTACTTACATACCATATAATTTATTCCACCAGTACTAAAAGTTGTAGTACACAAAATTTACCATCAGAAGAGATTAAACCAGTGGCTTTTTAAGGAATGAACTGTAGCTTTTTAACCACATTAAATGTCAAGACATCCAGGAGAAATAGAATTAAACAGAAAATAAACCTAGCCATGACATCTACAGCTGTGAGATTTTGGGCAACTAGTTTACCTACTCTAATTCATTACTGTCATTTGTTTAACTGGGATAATATCTGCATCATAGATTCACTGGACTGATTAATAAGATATCTATTAAATAGTCAGTAGAATTCTTGGTATACAATATTCAATGAAAGAAAACACAAAAAGAGATATTTTAGAATAATCCATATCTGTGATAGAAACTTAGGAAAGGTAACATCTACCCATGCCAAAAATTTCAAGGAATTTCTGTAAGAAACTGAAAGTAAATCAGAAAAGTCAAAAAAATTAAAAACTTAAGAAAGGCTGACCAACAAGACCCCTTTCTCAAGAAAGGGATGAGATATGAATTACAGAGGAGATCCTAACAAAATATCACTAACTTTTCCCAATTTTGAGGGGCAAGAAAAATACCCGAACTGTGAACAATTGATTATACACTGTGGATGACCATAGGGTATGTGAATATATCTCAGTAAAACTGAATTGGGGGGTGGGGGTAGGGGGCGGGGAGCCCAAGCTCAGAACTTATGGCTCTAGCACTTGCGTAGCTGCGTGACCTTGGATCTCAGTTCCTTTCTCTGTGAAAGTGTGATGATATGTCCATCTCTTCAGCTGTCCGTTAAGGAATACGTGACAACTTTTGTAAGGCACTAGCTCAGTGCCCAGCTCAAAGTAAAAGCTCAATAAATGTCTGCTGTTTTATTGCTATTATAAAACAAAAGAAAAAGAAAAAGAAATATACCCAAAGCAGTTTCTGGGAAAAACTGGAAAACAACCCATTTAGAACTCCTCCCAACTGTGCCAATTAAACAGCACTCAAGTAACATGAGTTAGAACACCCAAGCATAGCAAATACATGAACTGGCAGCCAGGTCAAATGCTACACAGATGCTTGGAATTTTTGTTTAATTTAAAATTACTTTATTTATCAAGTAAAAAAACATTTCCAAACAAAACAAAGCAAAGCAATGGGAAAAACAAATATCCTGAAATAACTTCATTCCTTCCAATATACTCCCACCATACCAAAAGAAAATTAACAAACCATAGTCTACACCTGAACATTCCCGTATCATTAAGATCAGCCTCAATATCTTGTCTGTTCTGATTAGATTATCATTCTCCCTTCACTAGCTGCTATCTATCTCTAGGTTCCCTAAATTCTACAACATAAGACACCTATTCTACATTTTTCACAGAGTTCACATTAGTAGTAACATATAACATCTCTCCTTTTTTGTCTGGCTTATTTCACTCAGCATTATGTCTTCAAGATTAATCCATGTTGTCATGTTTCACAACCTCATTCCTTCTTACTGCTGCGTAGTATTCCATCATGTGTATATACCACATTCTGTTTAGCTACTCATCTGATGAAGGACATTTCCATCTCATGACAACTGGGAATAATGCCACTATGAACACAGGTGTACAAATATCTGTTCATGTCATTGCTTTCAGATCCTCTGGGTAAACACCAAGAAGTGAAACTGCTGGATCGTAGGGTAACTCAACATCTAGCTTTCTGAGGAAATGCCAAACTGTCTTCCACAGTGGCTGAACCATTATAAAATCCCACCAGCAATGAATACGAGTTCCAATCCTCTTGTTCACATCCTCCCATCATTTGTAGTTTCCAGTATGTTTAATGGCAGCCATTATTACTGGTGTGAGATGATACCTCATTGTGGTCTTGATTTGCATCTCCCTAATAGCTTGCAAAGATGAACATTTTTTCACATGTTTTTTCAGCCATTTGTATTTCCGCTTCAAAGAAATGTCTTTTGCCCATTTTATAACCGGGCTGTTTGTACTACTGTCATTGAGTTGCAAGATTTATTTACATATACATGCTTGAAGTCTCTTAACAGATACATGCTTTCCAAATATTTTCTCCCATTAAGTTGGCTGACTCTTTACCTTTCTGACAAATTTCTTTGAGGTACAGAGCTTTTAATTCTGAGGAGTTCCCATTTACCTATTTTTTCTTTCGTTGCTTGTGCTTTAGGTGTAAGGTCTGAGAAGCAACATCCTAACACTAGGTCTTGAAGATGTTTCCCTACATTATCTTCTAGGACTTTGAAGGTACTGTCTCTTATATCGAGATCTTTGATCTATGCTGAGTTCATTTTTGTATAGGCTGTAGGGTAGGGGTCCTCTTTCATTTTTTTTTTTTTTTGAAAAAGATATCCGGTTCTCCCAGCCCCATTTGTTGGAGAGGCTGTTATGTCCCAGTTCAGTGGACTTGGGGGCCTTATAAAATATCAGTTGAACCTAGATCTGGAGGTCTATTTCCAAATTCTCAGCTTGATTCCATTGATCAATATGTCTATCTTTGTGCCAATACCTTCCTTTTTTGACTACTGTGGCTTTATAGCAAGCTTCAAAGTAAGGCAGTGTAAGTCCTCCCACTTCATTTTTCCTTTTTAGAATGCTTTAGCAATTCAAGGCATCTTTCCCTTCCAAATAAATTTGATAACTAGCTTTTCCAAGTCTGCAAAGTAGATTGTTGGAATTTTGATGGGAATTGCATTGAATCTATAGATCACTTTGGGTAGGATTGACATCTTAACGACATTTAACCTTCCTATCCATGAATACAGAATATCTCTCTACCTCTTTAGGACCCTTTTATTTCTTTTAGTAGACTTACGTAATTTTCTGTGTAGAGGTCTTTTACATCCTAGGCTAAGTTTCTTCCTAGATATTTAATTATTATAGTTGCTATTGAGAATGGAATCTTTTTCTTGAATGTCTCTTCAATTCTGTCATTTCTACCGTACAGGAACATTACTGACCTACATGCATTAATAATATATCCCACCACTTTGCCGAATTTGTTAGCTTAAGTAGGTGTATCATCAATTTCTCAGGGTGTTCCAGACATAAGATCATATCATATGCAAATAATGAGAGTTTTGCTTCTTCCTTTCCAATCTGGATGCCTTTTATTTCGTCTTGCCAAATTGCTCCAGCTAGAACTTCTAGCACAATATTGAACAACAGTCGTGACAGCGGGCATCCTTGTCTCGTTCCTGATCTCAGAGGGAAGGCTTTCAGTCTCTCGCCATTGAGTACTACGCTGGCTGTGGATTTTTCATATATGCCCTTTATCATACTGAGCAAGTCTCCTTCAATTCCTGCCTTTTGAAGTGTTTTTATCAAAAAAGGATGCTGGATTTTGTCAAATAGTTTTTCAGCATCTATTCTGATGATCATTTGATCTTTCCCTTCTGATTTGTTAATGCGTTGTATTACATTGATTGATTTTCTTATGTTGAACCACCCTTGCATGCCTGGGATGAACCCCACTTGCTCAGGGGGTTTTAGTGTGTCTTTGAATTTGATTTCCAAGTATTTTTTTGAGAATTCTTGTATCTATATTCATTAGGGATATTGGCCTATAGTTTTCCTTTCTTGTAGCATCTTTATCTGATTTTGGTATTAGAATGATGTTGGCTTCATAAAATGAGTTATGTAGTATTCCATTTTCTTAAATTTTTGAAAGAGTTTAAGTAGAAACAGTGTCAGTTCTTTTTGTAAAGTTTGGTAGAATTCCCTTGTAAAGCCACTGGTGTTTTATTTGTAAGAAGCTTTCTAATAACTGACGGGATCTCTTGGTGATTGGTTTGTTGAGGTATTCTATTCCTTCTCCAGTCAGTCTAGGTTGTTTATGTGTTTCCAGGAAATTATCTATTTCCTCTAAACTACCTAGTTTGTTGGCATAGTTGTTCATAGCAACCTCTTATGATTTTTTATGATTTTTCTTATTTCTTCAGGAACTAGAGTAATATCCCCCCTCTCATTTATTGTGTTATTTATTTGGGTCTTCTTTCTTTTTGACTTCGTCAGTTTAGCTAAAGGTTTGTCGATCTTGTTGATCTTCTCAACGAACCAACTTTTGGTGTTATTTAGTGTCTCTATTGTTTCTTTGTTTTCCATACCATTTATTTTGGCTTTAAGCCTTGTTATTCCTTTTCTTCTACGTGATTGAGGATTAATTTGCTGATCATTTTCTAGCTTTTTCAGTTGTCCACTTAATTCTTTGATTTTAGCTCTTTCTTCCTTTTTAATGTATGCACTTAGAGCCATAAATTTCCCCCTCAATACCACCTTTGCTGTATCCCAGAAGTTTTGATATGTTGTGTTCTCATTTTCTTACATGTCTAGATATTTAGCAATTTCTCTTGCAATTTCTTCTTTTGACCCACTGATTGTTTAGGAGTGTGGTGTTCAACCTTCAGATATTTGTGAGTATTCTGGATCTTTGATAGTTATTAATTTCTAGTTGCATTCCATTGTGGTCAGCGAATGTGTTTTGAGTAATTTACATCTTTTTTAATTTATTGCGGCTTGTTTTATGGCCCAGAATATGATCTATCCATCATGGAGAAAGTTCCATGAGTGCTACAGAAGAATGTATATCCTGGTAATTTGGGATGTAATGCTCTATATATGTCTGTTAAGTCTAATTCATTTATCATGTGTTTAGGTTCTCAATTTCCTTATTGGTCTGGCTGGATGATTTATCTATAGGAGAGAGTGTCGTATTGCAGTCTCCCACAATTATTGTGGAAACATCTATTGCTTCCTTCAGTTTTGCCAATGTTTGTCTCATGTACTTTGGAGCACCTTGGCTGTGTGCATAAACATTTATCATTGTTATTTCTTCTGGATGAAATGTCCCTTTTATTAGTGGACAGTGTCCTTCTTCTTCTCTTATAACATCCTTGGGTTTAAAGTTTATTTTATCTTTCTTTTGGCTGTAGCTTGTATGGAATATTTTTTTCCATCTGTTCACTTTCAATTTCTTTGTTTCACTAGGTCTAAAATGAGTCTCTTATAAACAACATATTGATGGTCTACATTTTTTAATCCATTCTGCCAATCTATATCTTTTAATTGAGGAGTTTAATCCATTCACATTCAATGCTATTACTGTGAAGGCAGTTCTTGAATCAGCCATCTTATCCTTTGGTTTTTATTTGTCTGATCTATTTTATCCCTCGGTGTTTTTATTTCCTTTACGGTAACCTTTGGAATTTTATACAAACCTCCAAAACATTCTATAAGTCCCCAAAACATTTTATGGAGCCCTATACAGTGGCATCAGCATAAAGAGGGAAGAAATCACAAATGGATAAATATTTAGCCAGCTAGTCTACACAGGACTACAGCTTTAGAATTAATGCAAAACTTAACTAATTCACCACTTTAGTTTTTAAGAAATAAAAGAGTGATTCACAATTGTCTCAAAAATATTTTCTTTCAATCTTGCCGATGCCTATATTTAAGTTTTGAGGCAGGCATTTTTTATTTCCATACATAGGCATGAAATGACAGCTACAGTCAACTATCAGCTCAGTCAGCTGCAATTGTTAACATTCTATCAACTGTAACATGTAACCCTAGTTTCAGAGATGTTAACGTGTAAAAGAAGGAAACGAAGTTCATCTTAGAATCATATATATATGTTTATATATATATATAACAAAGCAAGAGAGGAGCCTTGTATGAACCAATGGACAACATGATCTGAAATAAAAAAACATGATTGGCTCGCTCTGTATTTGAGAAAATATTAACTGGTAGTAGATTTACCCTCTTACTATACATACTTAGAAAACTGGAAAAAAAAATTAATGAAACTGCTTTCAGACGTAGGATACTAGGCAGGACTCAGATCCTCGAGTGAAGAGAAAAGGGTGAAGTAAACCTTATCATAGACTCAGATTTTTGCATAGAGGTACTTCATATGCCCAAGGAAGGAGAACACAGAGGGAGACCACAAGCTGAGCACCAAATTCTCATTAATAATAGTGTTCCATGTTGCCAGGGAGAACATGACTCCCGAGGAGGAATCTAGACCTGGCATCATGGAATGGAAAACATCTTCTTGACCAAAAGGAGGATGTGAAAGGAAATGAAAGAAGCTTCAGTGGCAGAGAGATTCCAAAAGGAGCCAAGAGGTCACTCTGGTGGGCCCTCTTACGCACAATATAGACAACCCTTTTCAGGTTCTAGCGAGTTGGAATAGCTAGCAGTAAGTACCTGAAACTATCAAACTACAACCCAGAACCCATGAATCTTGAAGAAGATTATATAAAAATGTAGCTTATGAGGGGTGACAATGTGATTGGGAAAGCCATATGGACCACACTCCCCTTAGAATAGTTTATTGATGGATAAGAAGGAAAATGGGGGAAGAAAAACAAACAAACAAACAAAAACAGGCATCCAGTGTCCTTTTTTACTTTAATTGCTCTTTTTCACTTTAATTTTTATTCTTGTTATTTTTGCGTGTGTGGTAATGAAGGTGTCAGGGATTGATTTTGGTGATGAATGCACAACTATGTGGTGGTACTGTGAACAACTGAATGTACGCTTTGTTTTGTATGACTGCATGGTATGTGAATATATCGCAATAAAATGAATTAAAAAAATAAACAAAAACAAAAATAATAGTGTTCAAGAAAGCTGAAGGAGATGGAATTTGGAGGGCAGGAAACCAGAGAGAAGGAAGCTACAGGGATAAAGAACTCTGGAAACCTACATAGGGTTCTCCTCAGGTCAGGATTGTTGCTGAATATTAGTCACGCATGTACACAAATATGAGTTTAAAAAGGAACAGAGATCTAGAAAACCAAAGGTATTCAATAGAGACCCCAGAAGAATCATGCTATAGTACTGGAACTAAGCTAGTTCCATTAAAAACAAAACAAAACAAAACAATGGCTATTCAAAACCCACCTGTGCTGGTTTGAATGTATTATGTCCCCCAGAAAAAGCCATATTCTTTGATGCAATCTTGTGGGGCAGACATATTAGTGGGGATTAAGTTGGAACGTTTGGATTAGGTTGTTTGCATGGAGATGTGCCCCACCCAACTTGGACAATAACTGATGGGATATTTCCGTGGAGGCATGGCCCCACCCATTCGGGGTGGACTTGATCAGTGGAGCCATATAAACCTGCTGACTCAAAGAGATGGAACTCAGTGCAGCTGTGAGTGATGTTTTGAAGAGGAGCTGCAACCAAGAGGGACACTTTGAAGAAAGCACAGGAGCTGCAGATGAGAGAGTTTGAAGAACGGCCATTGAAAGCAGACTCTTGCTCCGGAGAAGCTAAGAGAGAACAAATACCCCAAGTGCAACTAAGAGTGACATTTTTGAGGAATTGCAGCCTAGAGAGGAACGTCCTGGGAGAAAGCCATTTTGAAACCAGAACTTTGGAGCAGACACCAGCCATGTGCCTTCCCAGCTAACAGAGGTTTCCTGGACACCATTGGCCATCCTCCAGTGAAGGTGCCTGATTGCTGATGTGTTACCCTGGACACTTTATGGCCTTAAGACTGTAACTGTGTAACCAAGTAAACCCCCTTTTATAAAAGCCAATCCATCTCTGGTGTTTTGCATTCTGGCAGCATTAGCAAACTAGAACACCACCCTAAAAAGAAATTTTTAAATTAAAAAAAAAAGAAAAAAGTAAAAGCAATCCTCAAAAGGGTTAAACTGATCTGCAAGTAACTTAATTGCCTGCCAGACAAAGTCCAACAACATACAACGTGTAATGTCTACCATCCAAAGAAAAATTATTAGACATGTGAAGTAGCAGGAAAGTGGGACCCATTAATAGGAGAAAAAACAATCAATAGAATAATGGCATTAGCAGAAAAGAACTTCAAAACAAATATTAGAAATTCATTCAATATTTAAGGAAACATATGAATACAATGAAAAAAATGGCAGGTATAAAAAAGAACAAACTAAATTTCTAGAGCTGGAAAATACAGTATCTGAAATGAAAACTTCATTGAACAGGTCAACAAAATATTAGAGAAATGAAAATACAAAAGGACCTACTGTCAATTGTCCATAACAATTTTATTCATAATAGTAAAAAACTGGAAACAACACAGAATGGACAAATAAACTGTGCTATATTCAAAGGATACAAAAGTAATGAACACAAGGGGCGGGGCAAGATGGTGGAGTGGTGAGGTGCAGGTTGTAGTTACTCCTCTGGGGCAGCTGGTAGAAAGCCAGGAATTGCGTAGACTGGACACCGCAGAGGTATGTGAGACTGAAAAAACTTTATACAACACTCATGAATGCATGGAACATCTGAGATCAGCGAAACCTGTTAAGTTCTCGCAGCTGGAGGCCCGTGCCCCTCCCTGCCAGGCACAGTCCCATGGGAGGAAGAGCCATCAATGCTGGGAACAAGAAGGGAGAATGAAAGCTGCAAGCACAGATAAACTGAGAGCAGACACCAGAAAATCTGGGAGCAGTCAGCTCAGCGGAGAGGAGACAGGGCTAGCAAAACAGTAAAAAATTAGAAAACAAAATAAAAACAGACTCTGGAATCAGGTGAACATAATGAGGAGAACGGCAGGGCTCAAAGAGTATAAGACACATATGCAAATCCAGGGAGGCAGAGCCCTTGTCTGAAAAGCCAGCTTCTCTGCTTCTTTGTTCCTTAATAACCCTCAACTCCTGGTCTTTTAGTATTTCAATAGCCCAACAGATCTGCAAGAACTGTAAACAGTCCACACTGGGCCCTTCATTTTTTTATTTTTTATTTTTTTCTCTTTTTCTAAAACAATTATTCTAAGAAGCCCACTACAAAAAGCATCAAAGACTTGCAATTTGGGCCCAGGCAAGAAGAGAGCTAAGATAGCTCTGAGAGACAAAGTAGTAAGTCTACTAGTAGAGAAAATTTGCTGAACACCATAACTTCCCAGCCCTGCTGGGAACACAGATCCCAGAGGTTGGAATTCAGAAACTAGCTTCTGTCAGTCACGCACCCTACAGGGTCAGGGTCACCTGGAGATCTAAAGGCTCCCAGCCTCCTTACACTGGTGGGGGATCTGCGGGCTGGCAAGCACCACCTACCAGAGAGCATAGGAGAAGCACAGAGTCTAAAGGCCTCACAGTAGGGTCTCATTTTCAAGGAAATTCTGTATCTTCCTCCTGAGACCTGGGCCTCTCTGGACTAGGAAAACCTGACTGGTACTTACCATATCTGAGGAGCTCACCATACAAAAAGACTACACAGAGGCAGGGCAAGAAACAGAAAAACAAGAGGTGAAAAACTGATCAACTAAACAGAATATAAGTTAAAGGTCTAGAATAAGCAGAACTAAACACCAAAGATTAGAGAACAAAGCCAACCAACAAGAAAATCCTAGGTAAAAGAGTGAAAACGACCAAGTGGGGTTTATTCCAGGTATGCAAGGCTGATTCAACATAAGAAAATCAATTAATGTAATACACCGCATCAATAAATCAAAGCAGAAGAACCACATGATCATCTCGATCGATGCAGAAAAGGCATGACAGAATTCAACATTCTTTCTTGATGAAAACACTTCAAAGGATAGGAAAAGAAGGGAATTTTCTCAATATGATAAAGGCAATACATGAAAAAACCTCAGCTAACATTGTACTCAATGGGGAGAGACTGAAAGCTTTACCTCTAAGATCTGGAACAAGGCAGGGATGCCCACTGTCACCACTGTTATTCAACATTGTGCTGGAAGTTCTAGCTAGAGCAATCACGCAAGAAAAAGAAATAAAAGGCATCCAAATTGTAGAGAAAGAAGTAAAACTTTCACTGTTTGCAAATGACATGATTCTTTATTTAGAAAATCCAGAAAAATCTATAGCAAAGCGGCAGCCTACAAGATAAACATGCAAAAATCTGTAGTGTTCTTGTATGCAAATGATGTGCAACAAGAGGAAGAAATAAAAGAAAAAAATTCTATTTACAATAGCACCTAAAAGAATCAAGTATTTAGGAATAAACTTAACAAAGGCCACAAAAGACCTATACAAAGAAAATTACAAGAAACTGCTAAAAGAAATCAAACAGGACCTAAAAGACTGGAAGAACATACCATGTTTATGGATTGGAAGACTAAATATAATTAAGAGGTCAACTCTACCTAAAATGATTTTATAGATTCAATGCAATACCAATTAAAATCCCAACAACTTACTTTGCAGAAACAGAAAAACGAATAATCAAATTTATGTGGAAGGGCAAGGTGCCCCGAATAAACAAAAATATCTTGTGAAAGAGGAACAAAGTGGGAGGTCCCACACTACCTGACTCTGAAGCATATTACGAAGCTACAGTGCTCAAAACAGCATGGTACTGGTATAAGGACAGAGATATACACCAATGGAATCAAATTCAGTGTTCAGAAATAGACTCTCGCATCTATGGACAACGGATCTTTGATAAAGCAGTCAAGCTAAATCAACTGGGACAGAGCAGCCTCTTCAGTAAATGGTTTGGAGAACTGGATATCCATTTCCAAAAGAATGAAGGAGGACTCCCTCACACCTTACACAAAAATTAACTCTAATTGGATCAAAAACCTAAACATAAGTGCTAAGACCATAAGACTCTTAGAAGAAAATGTAGGGCACTATCTTAAAGATCTTATGGTAGGAGGTAGTTTCCTAGACCTTACACCCAAAGCACAAGCAACCAAAGAACAAAGAGACAAACGGGATCTCCTCAAAACCAAACACTTTTGTACATCAAAGGATTTTGTTAGAAAAGTAAAAAGGCAGCCTACACAATGGGAGACAATATTTGGAAATCACATATCAGATAAGGGTTTAATATCCCAAATATATAAAGCAATCTTACAACTCAACAACAGAAAGACAAACAACCCAATTAAAAAATGGGCAAAAGACATGGACAGACACTTTTCCAAAGAGGAAATACAAATGGCTCAAAAACATACGAAAAAATGCTCAATTTCACTGACTATTAGAAAAAATGCAAATCAAAACCACAAAGAGTTATCATCTCATACCTACCAGAAGAGCCATTATCCAAAAAAAAAAAAAAAAAAAAACAGAAAAAAAGGAAAATTACAAGTGCTGGAGAGGATGTGGAGAAACAGGCACAATTATTCATTGCTGGTGGGAATGTAGAATGGCGCAACCACTCTGGAAGACAGTGTGGAGGTTCCTCAGGAAGCTAAGTATAGATCTGCCATATGACCCAGCTATTCCATTGCTAGGTATATACTCAAAGGAACTGAACACAAATGGACATTTGTAAACTGATGTTTACTGTAGCACTTTTCACGATTGCCAAGAGATGGAAGCAGCCCAAATGTCCATCAACAGACGAGTGGATAAACAAACTGTGGTATATACACATGATGGAATACAAAGCAGCTGTAAGACAGAACAAAGACATGGAACATATAATAAAGTGGATGAACCTTGAGGGCATTATGTTGAGTGAAGCTAGCCAGAAACAAAAGGACAAATACTGTTTGATCTCACTAATGTGAACTAACATTAATGAGCAAATGCAGAGAGTTAAAAGCCGACAACACAGGCTACCAGGAGATAGAAAGAGGGTAGAGATCAGGCATTTGATGCTGAAGGACTACAGAAATGTTCAGCAGGATTGACTGTACAGATACAGAAATAGATAGCATAATATTGTGTAATGGTGGCACAATATTTTAAGTACATGGAACAAAGATGTCTGTGTAAAGCTTGGGATAGGGGAATGTATGACAACAGAGGTAAAGATAGATGATGAAGACTGGGACTGTATAACTTGACACAAACTGGAGTGGCCAATGACTGTTGCTAAATGTACAAATATAAAAATGTTTTTACATGTGGGAGAACAAATGAATGTCAACCATGCAGAGTGTTGAAAAAGGGATGATATTTGGGAAAAAACATAATCAAAGCAAACTGGAGTCTGTGGTCAACAGTAACATTCCAATATGCTTCCATTAAATGTAACAAAAGCAATATACCAAAGTTAAATGCATATGAGAGGAGGATATGGGGGAGGGATGTAGGATTCTTGGTGGTGGTGGTGTTTTCTGTCCTTACTATTATATTGCATTGTATGACATTTTTATTATCTTTTTTTATTATTCACCAAAAAAAAAAAAAATACTTTTTCATAATCAATATGTTCAGGTGCTGACTGTGGTGATAAACGTACAACTATGTGATGATGCTGTGAACAACTGATTGTACACTGTGGATGGTTGTATGTTATGTGAATATATCTCTGTAAGATTGTAGGAAAAAATATAAATAGAGGTAAAAGTGCTGGAGAAAACATGGAGAGAGGGATGTACCTGTTTACTGTTGATGAGGAGGCAAAATGGTATAGCCTTTCTGGAGGTCACTGTGGGGGCTCCACAAGAAGCTAATTATGTCAGGCCATAATATCCTACAACCTCATTATGGGGTATGTATTTGGAAGATCTGAGAGCAGAGACATGAATGGACATTTGCACATTGGTGTTTATGGAGGCAGTATTCATGATTTGCAATGGATGGAGGTAGCCTAAGGGTACATCCACTGAGGAACAGAATGGTGAACTGCAGTGTATGCATACAATGGAATACTGAGCAACTACAAGGAGTGAAGCTGTGAGACAGACAATGAGGTGAATGGATCCTGTAGATAGCATATTGAGTGAAGTACTCCAGAAACAAAGGCAAACACTATAATGCCTCATCAGTATGGATTAACTACAATGTGTAAACTCAGAATTGAATCTTAGAGCACAGCCTAACAGGGAAATGATTATTGTAATGGTCCCGAGATTATAAGCTCTTACAGCAGTCAAATCTATTCCTGAATTGTAACGGCGATCTCCAGACTCTGAGATGTTGATCCCTTACTGTATAATCGGATTGGTCTCTGGAACACTGGGTATCTGTGTTACACCCGTAACTCAGAGTTAGAGCTCAGCAGATATGAATATCAGTATTAATACATACAGCAACTGTTAAAAAAAAAAAAGTTGAAATAGAGCCCAGACAAAAAACAAAAACAAAAAAAAGTAATGAACACTAAAAAATAAAAAGTGATGAAATACTGATACAACACCATAGCTGAATCTCAAAAACATTATGCTGTGCAAAACAAGTAAGACACAAAAGAGCATCCACTGTATAAATTTACATGAAATTCTACAACAGACAAACTAATCTATAGTAGCCAAATCAGTGGTTGTCTTCAGTGGTGGAGATTAACTGCAACAGGCAAGAGGAAACTTTCTAGGGTGATAGAAATGATCTATACCTTAATTACAGTAATGAATACATGATTAAATATATTTATCAACGCTCATCAAACTGTACACTTAAAACAAATGCATTATGATTTTAATATTCTTTCAGCAACAGTAACACCTGTATCATACCAATACCTGGGGTAGATAATAGGAGGGAATAAAGGGTATGAGGTGTCCTGGGTTTTCTTTTTTATGTCTGCTATTTTTCTTTTTGGAGTAATGAAAATGGTCTAAAATTGAGTGTGATGGTAATTGCACACCTAGATGATACTGTGAGACAACTGACTGTATACTTCAGATGGATTATATGGTATGTGAATATATCTCAATAAAATGTGCAGTTTCACACTGCAAAAAAGTCTCACACTGGGAGTTGGAGGTGAGCTGGGGTGGGGGAAAGAGACAAAAGCATGGAGAGATACCCATTCTGAAGAGCAGGTGTGCACACTGAAAACTGAGGGTAGAGCATAAAAAGTGAGGTAAAGCTCTCCAGCACCCCAAACCCTACCCTAAATACAAGACGACACTGGAGGAATGCAAAGCCTATATGAGTCACGTAAGATAAGTATATAAAAAAACAAAATTCTAACACAGCTCAACTCTTAACAAAACTGACTCAATCTCCACACTCACAGAAGAAAAGGAATGATCATTTCCAGGCATAAACACCATTTTTCCAGGCTCTGCTGTTCTACACACAATCTCTGGCATAAAATACACATACAAGAATAAACAAGCCACTGCTAAGAGACAAAGCAATAAAAAAAGACTCAGAGATAACCTAAATGGTCACACTTATGAGAAAGGGACTTTAACATAACTATGATTAACATGTTAGAGAATCTGAAGGAAAAAATGAACAATATGCATGAAAAGACAGGGAAGTTCAACAAAGACAAGGAAAATGTAAAAGAAAGTGAAATGAAATTACTACAAACTAAAAAAAAAAAAAAAACCCCATAGTACAAGAGATGAAAAATTCTTTCAACAGGCTCATCAATACACTAACCACAAGCTGAGGAAATAATCAGAGAATCTGAAGATAATTCGACAGCAATTACCCAAATTAAATACACAAAAAGAAAAAAGGGTTGGGGGGAGAAGCAGAACAAAGCACCCAAGAGTAATAGGACAATATCAAATGGTCTAAAATACCTGCAACTGAATTCCCAGAAGGAAAAGAATGTGCCAAAAACTACGTGAAAAGACACTGGCTGAAATTTTGAAAACATAATGAGACATCAAACCATAGACCCAAGACTCAGGTACCCTAAGAAGGATTTTAAAAAAACTAAAAATTACCCACAGATACAAATCATATTTAAAATGCTGAAAACAAAGAGAAAGAAAAAAATCACGAAGGCAGCCAAAGAAATATTACATATAGAGGAATAAAGATAAGAATTAAAGCAGACTTTTCATAAGAAACTTTGCTAGCTAACAGATGATGAAGTGGCATCTTTAAAATACTGAAAGAAAATTTTAAATGCAGAATTCTACACCCAGCAAAAATCTTTCAAGAACAAAGATCACACCCCAATCAAAAAAAGAGAGTGTGACACTCCAGGAATCCATTCTGTAATAAAAGCTTTCAATAACCAGCAAGAACTGGCACAAAAATTTTTCTCTGAGCTCTGGAAAACACTTAAAGGGTTGCAATAACAGGGTAAGCACCAAATCAAGAAAAAGGCAAGTTATAATGGTAGAAAAATTTCCTGCTGCCCTTGATGGTCCTCCTCCCATCCCCTCATCAGGACATCATTGTGGCTCACCATCCCAGAACTTGCCCTACATGTCAAGGCAGCTCACTGAACTCTCCTACAGAACACTATGGGAGAGCAACCAAGTAATGGCTGCCTGGGAGCAGGGACTTCGGGTTGCAGGACATAAGGTGCAGCAGCCAAGACCATGAGGAGACACTTTTTCCTAGGCAACAGGAGACAGACATTCATATCCACATACAAAAGGGAATTCCTAGCACCACGCACATACTCAAGACAAGACACGTGCAGAAAAGTCATCGGAACACCCTACACTTTTGCTTAGAGATATTCTCCAAATTCATTATATGGCTAAGCTCTGAAGGAGAACACTCACACAGGACAACTGGAAAAGACGGGGAAAGGTAGTTTCTTTTTTATTTTGCTTTTTTGGTTAGTTCCTAGCATTCATAACACTACCTGAATACAAGCATAAGGAACACACGCCCCAGAGCCTAAATTCAAGCAAGAGCATATTAAAATACCAAAATATTCAGGTTTCAACAAAAGATTACAAAACATACCAAAAAGCAGGAAGTAATGATCTATACAAAGGAAAAGAGTAAAGCATTTGAAACCATCAACAAGAAGGAACAGACCCGGAACTCATCAGACAAAGACTTAAAAAAATAAAAAATATATAAAAAAAAAAAGAGCCTACATATGTCCAAAGAGTTAAAGGAAAACACAGACAAAGAACTAAAGGATGGTAGGAAAACAATAAAGGAAAACAGAGGGAATGTCAATAAAGAGAAATAAACTATGAAAAGGAACCCAATGGCACTGAAGACCACAATAATACAAATTAAAAATTCCCTAGGTGGATTCAACAGCAGATTAGAGGGGCCAGAAGAATCAGTGAACTGAAGATAATTCAGTCTGAGGAACAGAAAGATAAAAGAATGATAAAAGAAAAAAGATAAAAGAAGAAAAGTGAACAGACCTGAGGAACCCATGGGACACCATCAAGAAGGAGAAGAAAGAAAGGAGTAGAGAGAGTATTTGAAGAAATAATGACTGAAACCTTCCCAATTTAACAAAGAATATGAATATCCATCCAAGAAGCTCAATGAACTCCAAACAGGATAAAGCCAAATAGACCGAGACCACATCCAATTATAATAAAAATGAAAAGTTTAAGAAAGAAAATGAAGGTAAAATAAAGTCATTTTCAGATAATCACTTATCTTGGAGAATCAACTGCACACAGACCTGAGCTACTACATATACTGAAGTAAGTTAGAAGTAACAGGAAGTCAGAAAGAAAGTAGGATCCACACAAAAAGATAGAGTTCCAGAAATTGTAACAATGAACTTAAAAATAAGACACTTTTTCTTATCTTTAATCACTCTAAAAAACAAACCACAAAAAAGTTCACAGTTGAGTAAGGAGCACAGCACTATCCACAGAACCAATGAAAGCAGTCCAGAAAACAGGGGCCCAAAACAAAGAGATACTATAATCCAATATTTCAAAATGGACTAGGATAAAGAAAATGATAGAACATGCAAAGGAAAAGAAAAATATGAACAAAAAAAAAAGTCAGGAACCAGGTATTTGGAAGAAAGAATTATTTGAAAAAAGAGGTAAAAGAACTCAAAAAATTAGAAAAATAAAAAGGAAGAACACAAGAGCAAATAAGCATAATGGATAAGGAATGGCCAATTACACTGAAACATTTTCAACATCATTAGTCATCAGGGAAATGCAAATCAAAACCACAATGAGATACCACTTCACACTAGGCCACTTAAATTGGCTATAAAAAATTTTTCTTAAAAAAGTTAGGAAAAATGCAGAGAAACTGAAACTCTAATACATTGGTGGTAAGCATGAAAATTATGCAGCCACTGTGAAAAAGTTTATGGATCCTCAAAAAGTTAAACCAGAATTAATGACCCATCAAATCTACTCTTAGGTATATATCCAACAGACCTGACAAAATATGTTCAAACAAAAACTTGTACATAAATGTTCATAGAAGCATTATTCATAATAGCCCCAAAAATGGAAATAACCCAAATATCCAACAACTGATGAATGAATATGGTCTATTCATACAATGGAGTATTATCCAGCCATAAAAACAGAATGACATTCTGATACATGCTCCAACATGGATAAAACTTGAAAACATTATGCTAAGTGAAAGAAGCCAGACAAAAGGTTTCATACTGTATAACTCCATTTATATAAAATGTCCAGAAGAGGCAAATCTATAGACACAGAAAGTAGATTAGTGGTTGCCACAGATTGGGGGATGGGGAGAAAGCGAAGTGACTGCTTAATGGGTACAGGGTTTCTTTTAGGGATGATGAAAATACTCTGGATTTAGACAGTGGTGATTGGTGTACAACACTGTGAAAAATATATTAAAGTATCAAAGAATGTACACTTCTGGCCATAAGGGAATAACAGTTTCAGGACTTATCATTCCATGATAAACAATTAAAAACCACATGAAAGAAACGAAATGACTGTTTTCAGTCAACAGACAAGCAGCAGCACAGGATAGTGATCCCCGTGAAAAGAGAAATAAATGAAGTGAGTGAGCTCCACGATTCTCTATCTCTTTGCATGGAGAGAATTTCCAGAATACAGAGTATCCAGGGAGAATGCAATCATGAAGAGTAGAGGAGATACAGTTTTAAGTTCGGAAAGGCCAAGGAAGCTAGAATTGGGGAGCAAACTACCAGAGCAGAGAGAACTACATAAAGAAAAAACGTCCATAAATTTGCAAAAAAGATTCTTTAGCAGAATACAAATTTTCACACGCACAGGATAAAACCCCACAAGGCTGAGAAAAGAACTCATGGGGAAAGAACAACTGCCAGGAGCTGTAAGCCTAACAAAGCCAGAGCAAATAGACAGCTGTCGATTGTTCCAGTTCCCACTAGCTAGAGAGAAGACACAATATGAAATACTTAAGACATTCAGTAAAGTACACCACCAAAGGGTCACAACCTAATAGAAGGGCTAAGCTAGGGTAAAAATAAAAGCTACTGATAACTCAACCTTTAAGAAAAAACTTGAAAACAAGTGTCAAAAGGAACAACTTCTCTGTTAGTAACCTAACTGCCTGCCAGAACAAAGGCCAATACTCCTCATAGGAAGAAACAAGACCAAGCACACACTAGTGCAAACTTCAAAAGCCCTGCATCCCATCAAAAATTACTACACATGCAAAGAAGCATGAAAATGTTAGTTATAAACTGGAGAAATTTTAGTCAATAGAGAAAAAGATTCAAAAATTATGGAGATGGTAGAATTAGCAATAAAAGAACTTTAAAAGAACTTTCATGAATATATACAAGGATTTAAAGGAAAATACAAATATAATGAAGAAAATAATGAAAGGTATAAGAAAGAACCAAATAGCACACATCTAAAAATCTAAGGAAAAACTTTTAATTATAAGATTAAGAGCCTATCAAATATTTCAGAACAAAGGAGCGCTGAACTTGAAGACAAAGCATTAAAAAAAAAAAAAAGGTAAATAAATAAACCTGAAAAGAAAAAGACAGAAAATTGTTCAGAAGCCTTCATGGTCTGTCAGAAAATACGAAACAATCAAATATATGTGTAACTGGAGTCCAGGGAAAGGAGTCAGGGCAGGAAAAAATATTTGAAAAAAATAATGCCAAAAAATTTTCCAAATGTGATAAAAACATAAAATCCCATGATCCCAGAAACTTAATGAATCCCAAGCAGGAAAAACACAAGGAAAGTCAAACCAAGGCAAGTCATAATCAAAAGGCATTTTATGTACAGAGGAACCAAAGAAACAACATTTCTTGTAGACCAGAGACAATGTAACAAGATCTTTAAAGTAACAGAAGAAAAGTCAGCCTAGATATTTTATACCCATTGAAAGTATCTTTCCAAAATGAAGATGAAATAAAGACATTTTCAGATAAACAAAGGCTGAGATTTTGTTGCCAGCACAATAGCACAAGAAATTTTAAATGAGGTTCTTTAGGTCAAACTACAATGTCATTAGAGAGATACCTGGATCTACATAAAGAAACAAAGTGAGCCAGACATGGCAAATACATAGGGTAAATATGGACAATATTTTCTTCTCTATATATAATCTCTTTAAAAGATAATTGAAAGTTTAAAAGAAAATTGTTTATAATACACTGAAGTGTTTATAACCTATGCAGTAGCAACATATATAAGAATAACAGCACAGAGGGGGAGAATGGAAGTATACTATAACAAAAATCTTATATTATATACGAAGCAATACAGCATTAATTGTAGGCAGTATGAAAAGTTAAAAAGAATACTGTAAACCCTGGAGCAAGCACTCCTCTGCAAACAGACACACTCACAAACACATACAATTACAGCTAATAAGCCAATAATGGATATAAATTAAAATCTTAAAAATGGTCAAGTAAAAAGGCACCCAGTGTTCTTTTTTACTTAAATTGTTCTTTTTCACTTTAATTTTTATTCTTATTATTTTCGTGTGTGTGGTAATGAAAATGTTCAAAAATTAATTTGGGTGATGAACGCACAACTATATAATGCTGCGAACAACTGATTGTACATATTGTATGACTGCATGGTATGTGAATATATCTCAATAAAATTGAATTTAAAAAATGTAAACAGTCTAAACAATCCAACTGAAAGGAAACCGTCATATTAAATTAAAAAGCAAGACATGCTATCTACATGAAACCCACTATAAATATTAAAACACAGACATGGTAGAGTGAAGGGCAGAAAACATACCATGTAAACACTGATACAATAAAAAGCTTGAGAGGCTATATTAATATCAGACTAAGAAGATTTCAGAACAAGGAACATTACCAGAGATAAAGAGAAACATTTCAAAATGTTAAAGAGATCAATTCACCAATTCTTAATCTGTATGCTCTAATAACAGAGCTTCAAAATAGATGAAGCAAAAACTGACAGGACTGAAAGGAAAAAGAGCCATATCTACAACTATAGTTGGAGATGGCTGAAGATTTTAACACTCCTCTTTCACTAACTGATAGAAAAAAGCATACAGTAAATAAATAGGGGTGTAGAGAACTGAACATATAACCAAGCTGACCTAACTGACATTTATAAAACACCTCAGCCTACACACATCAGAATATGTATTTTTTTCAAGCACATATGGGACATTAACCAAGATAAAGCTTATGGTGGACAATGAAACAAGTCTCAATACAATTAAGAGGACTGAAATCATATCAAGCATGCTCTCTGAACAAAGTTGAATTATATCAGAAATCAAAAAGAGAATGAATCCAGAAAATTCTCAAACATTACAAGTTAGAACATCAGACTTTAAAATAACACATGGTTCAAATAAGAAATCACAAAGGAAATGAGAAAATATTTTGAACTGAATGAAAATGAAAAGATGCAACTATAGCAGACCTTAGAAAGGGAAACTAATAGGATTAAATGTTTTTTATTAGAAAAGAAAGTTAAAAGTCAATTATATAAAGCTTCCATACAAAGAAACTAGAAAAAGGGAAGATGAAACTCAAAGTAGAAGGAAAAGTATAAGAATAAAGTTGAAAATCAGTGGAATAGAAAATAAACAAACTATACAGAAAATAAATACCAAAGCCAGTTATTTGAAAGGATCAACAAAATGGATAATTCTCACAAACAGAACCAAGTTTGTGAGAGAAAACACAAATTACCAGTATCAGGAATGAAAAGAGGACTCTTACAGACATTAAAAGGATAAGGATATATTATGAACTTTATGCCAATAAATCCAACAACTTGGGTGAAATGGACAAATTCCTTTACAGTCAAATTACCAAAGCTCACTCAAGAAATAGAAAAGCTGAATAGTCTTATATCTATTAAGGAAACTGACTGAATAATTAAAAAACTTCCCACAAAAATTAAATGGCTTCACTGGAGAATTCTACCAAACACTTAAGGGAGAAACAATACCAATTTTACAAAAACTCTTACAGAAAACAAAACAGATAATTCTCACATTCTATTAAAAGACCAGCATTATCTTGATACCAAAAGAGGAAAATATTACAAGAATACTCACAGACCAATATCACTCATAAAGATGAAGAAAATTCCTTTTAAAAAATTAGCAAATCTAATCCAGTAAAATACGGCAAACAAATTTGAAGAAAGAAGTAACTATCTTTACTTGCTGATGACATGATTATTTTCTCAGAAAATTCTATAGGTTCTACCAAAAAACTACTAGAATAAGTTAATTTAATAATTCACAGAATAAAAGATCAATATACAAAGATATATTGTATTTTTATGTATTCATAACAAAAAATTAGAAATTGAAATTAAAAGACCAACATTTACAACTGCATCAAAAACATGAAATACATAGGGGTAAATTTAACAATATATGTACAAGACTCAAACACTGAAAACTACAAAATATTGCTAAAAGAAACTAAAGAAGACCTAAATAACCAGAGAAATACAGACTATGTTCATGGTCCAAAAGATTCAATACTGCTAAAATATCAACCAAGTCTCCCTAAACTGAGTCACAGATTCATGGCAAACCAAATTTAAATCCTAGAGCACTTTTCTGTAGAAATTGACAGGCTGATTTTACATTTTTGAAAAAAGAGGTACAAAATTACACTACCTTATGTCAAGACTTACTATAAAGGTACAGTAATCAAGACAATGTGGTATTGGTATAAGAATAAACATACAGATCAATGGAACAGAATAAGTCCAGAAATAAACCCACATCTATATGATTAACTGCTTTTTGACAAAGGTGCCAAGAAAATTCAATGACCAAAGGATAATCTTTTCAACAAATGGTGCTACAAGAATCAAATAACCACGGTGAGAGGGAAAAAACTTCAAACTCAAACCTTACCACACACCATATATAAAAATTAACTTTAATGGATCATATACCTAACCATAAGAACTAAAACTATAAAGCTTTTAGAAGACAACAGAAAATCTTTGTGACTTTGTGTTAGACAACAATTTTCCAGATAGGACACAAAAATTACAAAGCATAAAAGAAAATTGATAAATTGAGCTTAATCAAAATTAAAAATGTTTGCACTTCAAAAGACTGTTAAAAAAAAATGAAAAGGTAAACAACAACTAAGAGAAAATATCACAATACTTATATCTAACAAAAGACATGTATCCAGCATTGTATAGTATTGAATTTGGCCTCTAAAACATGTCTCTCCTTTGTCCTGGCTCCTGGGGGGCGCGTGGGGGGTAACTTCTAAATTTTTCAAATTGTCAATGATACCATTATTCATATAGAGTACCACACCACATCTGATAGTTAATGCTAATGAGAAGTCAGGGTAGGGCTAGCCACACCGGTAGTCTTGTGGGATTGGGGGGCTGGCCAGAACTTCTGGAAGAGGGGGAGGTGGGGGCTGAATATTGAGATCAATCACCTAAGCACTGATCCCATCAATCATGCCTACATAATGAAACCCTAATAAAAGCCCTGAACATTGAACCTTGAGCAAACTTCCAAGATTAATAATATACATCAGTGTGCCAAAGGGTATGCATTCTGATTCCACAAGGAGAGGACAAGGAAACTTGCATTAGAGACCCTCCAGACCCTATGGTCTCTCCATTTGGCTCCTTAAGATTTGTATACATTTTGCTATCACAAAACTATAAGCCTAAAAACAGCACTTTCTGGAGTTCAGTGGGTCATTCTAGCAAATTGTTGAATCTGATAGGATAGTAGAAACTCCCAAATTTGTAGCCAGGAAATCAGAAGCCAGATGGCCCAGGAACCTCTGAACTCATGGCTGGTGTCTGAAATGACAGCAGGATTGTAACTTTAACCTGAGGGGTCTGTCCTGATTCCTAGTAGTTAGAGTAAGAATTATATTATAGTTGGTATCAGAAATTATTGAAGTCATTTACAAGAATACATAAAGAACCGTTACAACTTAAAATACAAACAACTTAAGAGAAAAATGCACAAAAAGATTAGACCAGTCACTTCACAAAAGATATATAAATGGCAAATAAGCACGAGAAAATATGGACATCATCAGTCATTAATTAAGGTAATGCAAATTATTACCACAATGCAATAGTATTAATGATTAAAGTTTAAAAGACAGAAAATACAAAGTGTTGGCAAGGAGGTGGAGCCACTAGAACTCACAAATGCAGCTGACAGAAATGCAAAATGGTCATTGAAATCCCCTGGATTACTTGGGCATAGATCATGTGATCCAACTCTCATTTTAGGGAAGGAGACTACTCACCTCAAATCACACAGACTAGAAATAGAGAAGGATGGATTCCCAAAGGCTATACCAGAAATAAAATGAACAGAAATCAGGCTGCCTATAACAATCCACCCTTCACATTATATAAAAAGCAGGGGGAAAAGTCAGTTTGTGAAACTTAATTGTGAAAAGCGAAAAGGCAATTAACATAGGAGGATAAGAAAACATGCTACCTTCAATAACATGACTTGAAAAGGTAGGAGCCTATATGAATAGAACCAAGCACATGCATGTATGATGACAAATGGCTAATTTAAGAAACATTTTATTTTATATAATACAAATTTTAACAGGAGAGGATGGCAGATCCCACTGTCCAAATAAAAGAGTCTTTCTCTTAAGCTGTAGAAGCAGTCTGTGTCAGAAGAAATAACCATCAAAAACAGATATGCACATTTAAGGAGAAAAAGTGAGCATTAAGATTTAATGCTGCAGTTACTTTAATCAATAACAATACTTAGATGAAATATGATCACCTTAGTAATGCTGGCTCATTACCAGGAAAGGTAAAAAGATTTGTAAAAGGAGAAGATAGCTACAAATCAGCACGTTATTTAGTAATGAACTACTACTGAACAAACACCTCCCTCTTAAGTTATAGGCTGGAATTCATGTTAACAGTCTATTATATCCTGTTTCATAATCACCTCCTTAATTTTCTCCATCACCTAAGTCTTCCGACAACATTGATGCTGATGACCCACCTTCTGATAGTCAGAAGGACCAAGTTTAACTGCTATTAACTGACATCTTCTGCAAAGTATATTTCATCATCACCATCTAAATGGTACATGTATCATTAAGCAAAAGAATCACCAGGTTTCAGTCTTGCAGATTCAAGAAGGTTCTTGGCTGATGTTACTAAAATAATAATGTAATGAATTCTAAAGTTTATTTAAGTGGCTGAGTAAATTACAATTTTACATTTATAAGTTTGCAAAAGTCTAAATCAGTTACTTAAATTTTTCACTTGCATTTTTCCTAAATGTCAGAGTGGAAATTATATCACATAATTTAGTGACTTTCAAAAAATTTTAACCCTGATACCCAGTAAGAAATACTTTACTCATCACATATAAATCATCAAAAATAAAAGTTTCATCAAATTTATTCTTATGACGGATTCTATCAAATGTTCTATTTCATTTTTTTGAGTTTGAAAAACACAGGTGCAAGAACAGCCAAAAGATTTCAACTTTCAGTGCTAAATGTGATTAATATGTAATAGCTACCTAGAGCGCTATGCTGAGGATTGTGAAACAACTACTGAATTAAAGAGAATATTTGATAGTTGCATTATACTAAGAGTAACAATGACAGTAACAATGATGCCAGGTTAGATGTTATAATTATACAGTTAAAAGCTTTTCTTTGCATTAAATCATAAGTTCCTTAAGGATAGAGAGTTTTAACAGTCTGACACAAGATAGGACTCAGATATTTATTGAATACAACCTACTTTCTACCAGACAGATGATTAAGACTCTAACTTTCCCACAAGGGGCTTACTATCTCATTGAAAATAGGTATTTCGGCTGCAACTTGGAGAACCTAGGACTTCCAGCAATCAAAAAGATCATTCTAGGTAGTTGGAAAAGAAATAAAGAGGGAGTACCTATGTAATAGAAAAAAGGGGACAGAATAAAAGAATGGGGAAACCTTCCCAATATAGGCTAGATGCATAGTTCAGTTAAATGGACTAAGTAAGAGAAATTTAGACAATAAAAAAGACGACTTCTTTGAATGTCAAGGAATTAACTGATGTCAAGCTAAATACTTCTCTCTCCTCTACCGCAGATTCTCCACCAATAATACACAGTTAAAATTGTTTGTATGAAAAGTTTAAAGTGCAAACTATAAATCCCTAGAATTTTAATCAATTCTGCAATTAAATATAGACTTACTTTCAAATACGACATTAGTCAAGAGACGTCAATGTGTGTTACTGAAAATCATGTATTGACTTTAAATCAGTTCAACTGTTCTCAAGAAAGGAAGTAGGATATATCATTATCACCAGCAGAGCTTTTGCAAACCACATTGTTCACTCCAGTCTCCAAATCTGACACATCCTCATGGGATGAGTGGTGAGTGGCAGGCAAAGTAGGAGACAATTGTTAGGGATAAAAGCATTAATCTCAGTTGATTAAGAAATAGTTGCTTCCCTCCTACTTAACCCATTTAAGATCCACTAGACTAAATGCAAAGTAATGTACTCAAATTTATACATCTGAAATTTTCTAATTCCATAAAAAGAAAGCACTAAGTTGAGAATTAGGAGATCCAAGTTCTCATTTTTGTCCCCTAGCTGTCCAATCTAAAAGAAAATTACTTAACTTGTCTGTGACTTGATGGGAATTTAATTACATTAATATATTAAAGTAGAGCTCTAAAGATAAAATGAGATGTGAAATATACACATATCTTTCAAACGTACAATAGATAAGTAAGGAATTATCATCATTATTTGAACTTGGGCCTCATGTAGATATAAAAGCATAGAGCAATTTGGTTCACAATTCAACCCTGGGGCAAACCAGACAGACCAACCATCCACAACCAATTAGAAACTAAAAGGATTCCAAGGGTCTTGCCCAATCCATATCCTCCTACCCCAAAAGGAGCCAAAATCAAACTCGGCTGGAGAAACAGAAAACATATTCCATTAATTAATTCTTCTGAATATCCAACTTCACCAGAAAAAGAAATAATGGATTAATGAGCTCCTTAGACAGAAACTGAAATATTCAGAATTTTTAACGAAAACTCTCACTGCCACTAGAATATAAAAGAAAACAGAACAATCTAAGGAACACGGATTCAAGAGTGGACTAAAATTCTTAGAAGTTAAGTGATGACTAATAAAAATGTTTATAATCTTGCCCTTAAAAAAATCAGTTCCAGCTGTTTCTGTGCCCGTCCTCTCCAAATCCCTTCACAATGGCTTATAGCACATGAAACTCATACGGTGCCTGGCAGACGACGAGTGCTAAATAAATGTTTGTTGAATGAATGAATGATTTCCTTATTTCTTACATCTTTTACACTATTTCAGTATACCTATATGGATGGTGACATGTTTGTTTTCTTTTAACCTACTGAAAATTGAAATGTAAATGGTAGCTAAAAAGATTAAATTCGGCAAACCCCCATTTTGTGATTTTAGCTTCTACCTTATCATATGGCACTCTCTACTGGGTATGAGTGCAAACACCCAACCATAAGCTGCTTAAATTATTTATAAATAATCACAATTATGACCAGTTTCAATGAAACACGAGTTAATTCTGAATCCAGAATAATTAAGACAAAAACAGAAATCTGAATAAACAAAACATTAAATATGAGTAAACACAATATTTTTTCTTCAGGAGCTAAAATCTATAGGTCTTATCAATCACTTCCCTTCCCAGTGTATAATCCTGTCATATATAATGACACCGACTCAGACCATCTTCAACCCTAAAATGAATCAATTTTATCCATGATATATCAAGCCAATTTCTTACATCACTAATATCTTAAGTCTATCAACAATTTCCTCCAAAGGAAAAGCACAAAATTCTACCAGTTCTCAGCTATAAAATAATTCCTCTCTCATAATCCAACTAATATCCCAAGTCCAAGGAAAATCCCAAAACACTGTCAACAAGACAACTCCATCTTTCACTTAACATGGATAACCCCTCTATGCCAAATATCATGACTTAATACTCCTGTATATCATTCGAGATGCACAAAACGTTATGTGTTGTTTTTTTATGATGACAAAATCTCCAATATCTAGGGTTTCTGAAATCAGAAGTTCCTATATACTGTGTTCTACAAGTGTAGTACAAGTTTGCCTGACACATTGGTATTTAATAAATGCAGTTCCTCTTTCAAGACATTCAATTGAGAAGTTAATTTTTTTATGAACGGACGTTTCTGACTACAGTAGCCTCAAAAGCAGATTTAAGAACAAGTGACCTACACTTTGAAATGTGAGAAGAGATATATTTAGACACATACTTACACACATGCTGGATACTAGTATTAAACACTACTTCCCCTTAACACAGTTTTACCTGTGTTTAGAGCTCCATCCACCATACTTCCAGTAAGCAAGTTTTGACCAACAACTCCATCCCTCTGAAATATTCAGAATTTTTAACGAAAACTCTCAATGACATTAGAACAAAAAAGAAAACAGAACAATCTGTTTTCTTTACAAATTTAATTCACCTCAACAAGAAATAAAACTGATTTGGGGTGTCTAATATACAAGTCAGCCAGAAAATGCAAGGCTCAACCTGTTTGCCCAACTTTATCTTTCTACTGACCAGAAAATGGAGATGTGACCCTCCGTCTCTCCCCTCCCCTTTACTTATTATTCCCTAAACTCCTTTCACTTCCTCCCTACCAGTACTTATCTTTTTTATTATCCCCACCCTGCCTCGGGACTTCAATATCACCCTACTCCACCAACTAGTAGCTCCAATCTCTCTGCAGACACCACCATAGTACCAATATCCCAAGCTCTCAAACAGGCCACTCTTTGACTGAACCCGACAGCCTAACCAATAGATACTCGTAATGTAAGGAGGAAGGAATTGCTTTTCAAACCCACCACACGAAGTCGTTGCTTTTGTCCTCGTAGGAGTTGATGAGCCCGTTGCAGAGAGGGGTGAGCAAAGGTCGCTTCCTGCTGCCGCTACCTAGGCTGGAGCTGCTCCCACCTAAGCCGGCGCTGGGCCTGGTAGTGCAGCTGATCCGGGACAGGCCCGCGGACACCGCCCCGCCGCCGCTCCCAACGCCGCTGCCCGACACAGCAGCCGCCACCAGCACAGGCCGCACGGAGCCCCCGAGGCCGCCCGAGCCCGCGGCCTGGGCCGCCCCGCCGGACACCAGCGCCGTCGCCGACGCCGCCACGGAAGGGGGCGACGGGGAAGAGGATAAGGACGAGGAGGCGGAAGTCAACGAGGAGGCCGCGGAAGAGCCAGGGCTAGTCCCAGCGGAGCCCGACCCGGCCTGGCGGCTACCGGACATCGTGACTCCCTCCCCTCCGGCAGGGTACTCGGAGGAGAGGGACCGGGACCGCGACCCGCCGCTGCCTCCCCTCCCCTCAGCCTCACTGCATCCTGAGGACGCGCGCTGAGACGAGAGGTGGGGCTGAGGAACAATAAAGTTGATTTTTTTAAGGCAACCACACAACAACGTCCGATGGGAGGGGGCGGAGGAAACTAATAAAGGAGAGTAGAAACCACTACCGCTCTCGAGGCCGCCGCCGCCGCGGTCCCTGCCGCAGCCAACCCCGGCGCTCCGTGAGCCGGCCGTGCGCCTGCGCGACCGGCGGAAGGGGCGGGAGCGGCGGGGAATACAACTTTATACACAACCTGAGTGGCCCTCAAACACTAACAACAAGCCTTCGGTGACGGTGTGCGCTTAGCAATGGGAGAATCCCTTGTCGAAAGCTGTTTTCCTTCCTGACGTATTGGAATAAAGGGAAAGAGTTGAGGAGAATGGACTGAATGGTAAGAGTGGAGGGGTAGTTCCGATGACGTAGGGACGGCGGGGGCTCAAAGGGCAACTGCGCACGCGCGCTTTGGGCGCAGCGAGACAGGGGTCCCAGCTCTGGACCCAGAAGAGTGTTGGGGTTACTGAGTCGCTATATCACGCATGCGTGGGAACGAGTCTCATTCCTCCTGGGCGTGAAGGAAGCGGTTGCTACTCCCTGAGAGACAGGCAGTGTGACCCAATGGCGAGTGCACGACAGGTGCTTTCCCAATGAGGGATTGAAGGCGCTGTAGATAACACGGAAGGAAACCTAGAAGCACGAATCAGTGGAAAGATCACTAAACTGAGAGTCAAGACCAACGGGCACGGCTGTTAAGCTCTTCGACAATGTTATGAGAAATAAAATAAGATGAAGTTAAGGAAAAGTGCTTTGTAAATAGCAAACATTGTACTATATGTTACCAGTTTTACTGGTTCGACCATGAGCTCACTCCTGTATTTTGAAAAGTTTTTTACCATTGAGTACGACAATTATGGGAAACAAATTATACTTAATCATACCATAGATCGGTCAGAACCTTGGTTTAATGTGGGTCTGATACAATTCTAGCACAAAACAGGGAAATCCGGCATTTACTAGCACAAACTATATGCAGTTTCTTCTAGGCTTTTTGGAGTATTGAAAATTGCTTGCAGATTTTTACTTACCGCTTTCAGAATGCCTAAAATTCTAGGGAATATAAGTTGGGAGCAACTGAACTGTGTGATTCTCAGTATCCTTTCCAACTCTATATTCTATGACTCTTAGAGGAAAGAATCCCAAATTTAATTCTGCCCTGGGTGTTGAAGATGAGGGTCTTAAAAGAATGTCTGTCTATGCTCAGGGCAGGGCTAAGGAAGAGCCTGAATGAAGGCCTAGCAACTGATGGCTGACACCCTCTTCCAATTCTGCCTTAAACTGCTCACCCTCGTATTCCAAGCTTATTAGGTTTAGCTCAAGTTTCTGCTCAGAATAATGTTTTAGGAATGGACTTACGCATTTTCTAAGAACCACCCTTTTCTTGCAAAAATATTGCAACCCCTTGTTTCAAATCACTTTCAAGACCCAACTAAAATGTAAAGCCTTCCCTAACTCTCCTTAACAGATAGTAGGGCCCTCCTTTTTGCTGCCAAGTTGTTATGTTTGCACTTATTACATTGTATTTTATTTGTTTGTATGTGATTCTTCTCCATCATCAGTTTCAGCATTGTACTACCAACATGTAACATAAAACCTGACCTGTGATGGATGATTATTAAATATTTGTCAGCTAACAAATAAATAAAGGTATCCATCTGATTTTTATTTTTGTTGTTTGTGCAGTGTCTGTCTTTTGAACTAAATGTAAGTACATGAAAGCAAGGGTCATCAAGGTTGTGCCAGTTTGTATATATTATGTCCCCAAGAAAAAGCCATGTTCTTTGATGCAATCATATGGGGGCAGATTGATAATCTTTTTGATTAGGGTGTGACCTTTTGATTGGATGTTTCCACGGAGATATGAGCCACCCAACTGTGGGTGATGACTTTGATTGGATAATTTCCATGGAGGTTTTACCCCACCCATTCAGGTTGGGTCTGAATTAAATCACTGGAGCCATATAAATGAGCAGACAAATAGAAGGAACTCAGTGCAGCTGTGAGTGACATTTTGGAGAGCAACTAAGAGAGACATTTTGAAGATGGCTGTTGAAAGCTGACATTTGGAGAACGCCATTTTGGAACACAATGGGGGAGCAAGCAGACACCAGCCACATGCCTTCCCAGCTAACAGAAGTTTCTCAGATGCCAATGGCCTTTCTCCAGTGAAGGTACTATTGTTGATGCCTTACTTTGGACATTTTCTTGGGCTTCAGATGGTAGCTTTGTAATCAAATAAACCCCCTTTATAAAAGCCAATCTATTTTTTGGTGTTTTGCATAACGGCAGCATTAGCAAACTGGAACAGAGGTCATCAGTTGACATTCAGCAAATATTCAATGAAGGAATACATAATCATTGAATGTAATGAATTTGATGAATATTTTTTGAGTGCTTATTACACAATAAATGTGAACTGAGCAAGGAAGAGACAATGAAGTATATAAAACATTGTTCCTACATTCAAGAAGCTCATGGAATAAATGAGTAAATGGAGAAATATACAAAAATAATAATAATAATAAATGATACCAAAAAGCACATGCTAAATGCTTAATGAGTAAAGCAGAGAATCAGCATAGGAGCTGAAGCAAGAGCAAGTACCGTGGGTCAGTCATTTGTTGTACGAAGGAGTTAGGCCTTTAAAGAAAAGTCTGGCTCAGTCAAGCAGAAAATAAGTAAAAATGCTTACATAAATTTCAGATATCTAGTATTCAGGAGACATTCATCTGGGAGGCTAGACGGTAAAAGTTTTTAACACAGTTTGGAATATATACTTTAGGCAATTAGAAACAATAAAGGTATTAGTTGGGGGGGTGGGGGAGCGGGTGGTATTCAAAATGTTTTGAAGAATATTAAGCTTTGAACAGATTAATCTTTCAGAAGAGATGGGAAATTAGGAGCAAAGAGACTAATCAGGAAAAAATTACAGCAGTCCAGACTTAAGTGATGAGATTCTAGGATAGTGGCAAGGAAGACAAGGGATATTCAGGGTGGGGTAAGGGGGGTGGAGGACAACTAAAGAATCTATAGGACCTAGTTACTCTGTAAAAGAATCCTTAAGATCTTGAGGGCATGACTCATGTCTCTCTTGTTCATCACTGTCTTTTCCAGAGCTTAGGCACAATGCTCAATAAGTGAAAATGGCACATAAAGAGAAAGGAATGACTCCGAAGATTACTCCTGGGATACCAATAGCACAATGACAGAATTGGAGACATCCAGTGGATAATTTAGTTGGGATGTGTTGATGAAAAACATTCAAATAAGTATATTCAGGCTGTGACAGAAACTGCAGGGCTAAGACAGGATGAAATTGAGTACATGTGAGAAATATTTGGAAACTAGTAAGGGCATAGAATACCAATCTTCAAATAGTTAATAAGGACCTATTACTTGCTGAACATATTACTACATCCATGACTCTCTAACTTTAGTGCAGAGAAGAATTATCTAGAGAGTTTGTTAAAAACTGCAGATTGCTGAGTTCCACCCTAGAGATTCTGACTCTGTAGGCCTGAGGTAGGGCCTGCAAATACACATTTTTACCAGCATCCTAGTGAATCTGATTTAGGTGACCAACCCTTTGAGAAACACTGTTTGATTATTTGAGAGATGTGAGAGGAATGTGTGAAGTAGTCTCTCTTCCTTATTCAGATGATAGAAAGTGATATGGCCCCAGCCAAGTCTCATAGAAAAAAATCAGTGATTGGTGTTTCCGCATGGAAACCTATCTTCAGTAAAATCTAAATTCTCAAAAGGAAACTGAGGGGACGTGATACAATGGAATTTCCCTTTTATACCAGATAATTTGAAAGGACTATATTCTGAAAATACACAGTTTCTACTGCAAAATCTGGGAAAGCAGAAGAGAAAAGAGGAAGCATGGCAAAAACATGCACACATATAAAGAAGGAAGTCAGACAACTGAAAATAAGAGAGAAGAAATAGAGAACAGGAAGAGAAGAAAACAATAAGAAATGAAAATAAGTATAAAATAAACACTAAGGCTTGTAGTTAAAAGATCTCCATCGTGTTGTTAATTATATTAATCCTTTGAACCATAAAAATGATTATGAGGACAAAATCCAAAGTCTTCTGGCAAAAACACTCGTACTGAAGTAAAGTCTGATGGAGTTAAGATAAAATGGACTTACCAAGAGAACTGAATTCCCCATACGTATCTCTTAGGTGTCTTATCCAAATATAATATTTTAGGGAGGTAAGGCCGCTGGTTTCCATCTCCATCTAGCCTTGCCCTTTGGTAACCAGTATCCCAAAATGATCACCCCTAAAAAAGCTTTATCTGCCTGACTCATCTGCAGGACTTGCTTCCTGTTTACCCTGTTTGCTGTCTGAACAAATCTCTGAGTGAATAATAGCTTTCTGTTAAATTAAAAAAAAACAAAAATGTAGTTGCCCTACCATAACAAGTTAGTGATGTGAAATAAACTAAAAATGGCATTAAAAAACTATACTGATAAGAAAAAGGAAAAAAGAAATAGAAAAGTTTCTGTGAACCCAGAAGTACAATAATGCATCTAGCAGAAAAGAACCTGCAATCTATTGTGAAATGAAAAGCTCCAATTTATCCATAAAAAAACAGAGGTAGACTAACCCCTATACTGGAGAACTATAATTTCCAAAAATATCTATCCAGTGTTTTCATTGCATGAAATTTCACCATTAGCTTTCATTCCTTTTCCAGGTTTCCTTTATAAAATTACAAGCATCCTTTAAAAAAGGTAAACTAATAGTACTAATCCCTTGGTAAATCAGTCATCATATTAAAGGAAATTAATTGCCTTTATTAAAGTTCTTCTTTGGCAGGGTACTGCTAGCAATTTTAGTCAAGGCAGTTGTAAAAAATGGCCTTGGCCAGTCAGAAGTATTATAACAATAAAGGATTATAGGTGAAGCTGTATGAATGTGAAGCTATTGAATATAGCTAGTAAGGTTTTTAAAAAAAAACCCTAGGCTTGGGAAAAAACAACAAGTACAGGATACACAGTTACTGGTTTTATATATGGTGAATGTGTACAGATTTTACAAAGATATGAGTAGGGTTAGATTCTCTTGAAAATCATTAACCAAAGAAAAATGAAGTTTAATGAATTCTGCAAAAACAACAATCAGTATCATCAGTGATGTAGAGACCAGCTAATAATGAAAGATAAAAGAAAGAAAAAAATCTCATAGTAAACTGAAACAGAAAACATTGTAATTCTTTTGCTCCATGGATTTAACCTATCCATGAAATGTAGCATAACTAAGTGATCTGGAAAAATGTATTTGGCTACAATCAAAAATGTATAAAACAGTACACTGTCAGTTGTAATTTGCATCAACTCCTTCTTAGATCACTAGTAATGTATTTTTTTCGCCTAGTACCCTTAGTGCTCAGATGTAATTCTGGCAAATCACAGTCCTATAGCTCCTCCAATAGCCACTTATATCATTTGTGGATATCATTTTTATACTGTATAATATAAGTTTAAAATTAATATGAAACTTAGTCAAGAGATAAAGACTTAAATGGTGAAGTACAATCTAAATACTACATGGAAAAGGGTTAAGGGGGCTGATTTTCTTAGGGGACAAAGAGGTTATGAACTAACTTTTGTTCCCAGCATGGAATCCTATATTGTTTGTATCTTACAGGTGTGGTCATATCTAGGCATACCAAGTTTGCTCCATGGACAAGGCATGGTTATTACAGAAGAGGGATGAGTTTGAGTATAATTTGATGAGTACCGCTCAGACTGCCTTCCAATTCAATCTCTCTGGGCTCATGCCCAAATCTTCAGGAGAGAGGAATTCAATAAAAGACTTACACCATTCAATTCTGTGGAAAACTAGGAATACTAAACTAAACTGTGTACTTGTATAAACCACCTAGAATGAAGGATGGTTAGTATTTGGATATAATAATTATGTTTAGGTTCATATCAGTTTGGAAGAGCAATTCGTTTCTGGGCATATTCTTAATCATTGAAGTTGATGTCCAGTAAAACAAGCACTCCTTCTGACAATGTTTCTTCTTATTCTCTGATTCAGTATGGTAATTCTTGTATTCTTAATTTATTCAGGTACAACAGGTCTTTCTTTTCTCAACCTATAAGTCCTCCTACACAGAGCCCTGGGCATCTATCATTAAACCGGTTAGTCAACTGCATTTGTATTTACCCATTTATTATGAGATAGTAGAAACTGGCATTATCTCCATCTTCAATTTAGAAAAATTATGTCAAACCAGTAAAGCTACTGGGCAGAATCCTGACACTTCACCCTGTGTTCAACAACCAAGGGTTGCTAAGTCTAGGTCATCTCTGACATTAGTTCAACTGATACATATATTGGTTTTGAATCAGTTAAATCAAAGTTACAGATCAAAATTGATTATCACCCACAATTCCTCATTCTTCCTTCCTTTGTTGTATGATACTACATCACACTCAAACACCTAGTTTGTACCAAGATGTAACTAGATATTGATAATACCTCTCAAGTATTTACAAGGTGAATTCCAAACTGAAAATCCACTCAGTATTGATATCTACTCCAGTGCCAAGTACACTGTATTCATTTTCTATTGCTGTCATTAAATAGTTACTGCAAATTTACTAGCTCAAATCAGCACAAATTTTGGCTCAACTGGTTTCTCTATCAGGGTCTCACAAGGCTGAAATCAAGTTGTCCTTAGGGCTGCATGCCTTTCTGGAATTTCTGTGGAATAATCTACGTCTAGACTCATTTAGGTATGAAATGAGTGCCACGTGATTGTAGGACTGAGGTTTCTGTTTCCTTGTTGATGTCAGCCAAGGGCTATTATTTTCTAGAGGCCACCTGCATTCCATGGCTCCTGGCCCCTGCCCTCCATCTTCAAAGCCAGCAACAGCAGGTCATATCCTTCTCATAGCACATCTCGACTGACTTTTCTGCCTTCTTTCTATACATTCAAGATCCTATATGATTACATTGGGCCCACAGAGATAATCAAGGATAATCTCCCTATTTTAAAGTCAGCAAATTCCATCTGCATGGGCCCTTTGCCATGTAATATGAGCATATGGACAGCTTCCAGAGATTGGGAAATTGACATCTTTGGGAGGCAGTTATTCTGCTGACAACATGCAATATAGCATATATATTGTGCAATGAATACTTGCTGGTTAATTAGGTGATACTTGCTGTTTCAAAAGAACCACTTAATAGGATAGTGATCCTTTTGTATGGTCTCTTTAGAGAAAGAAAATACTGATAAAATGTGTTTCTTTTCTGTGAATCATATCACTCTTCTGACATCAAAATGAGCCATTTGCCCTCCAAGCTGTATATAAATGTGATGGTTAGCTTCATGTGTCAACTTGCCCAGGTGAGGTTTCCAGGTGTCTGGTCAAGCAAGCATTGGCCTAACTGTAACTGCAAGGACAGTTTGTGTCTGGTTAATAAACCAGAAGACTGGTTTTTTTAAATCATCAGTCAATTGACTGCACCTGTGACTGATTACATCAACCAAGGGCCTATCTTCATCAATGAGAGAATTCAATCAGCTGGATTTAATCCAATCAGTTGAAGACTTTTAAGAGAGAAAGAGAGAGGACCTTCACTTCTTCTTCAGCAAGCCAGCATCTCCTGAAGAGTTCATTGAATGCCTTCATCAAAGTAGCCAGTTTGCTGCCTGCCCTACAGAATTTGGACTCGTGCATCCTGCCGTATGGAATTTGGACTTGTGCCTCTCCACAGTTATGTGAGCACTTTTATAAAGTCTTATATTTACAGATACATCTTGTTGGCTCTGTTTCCCTAGAGAACTGTAACTAATACAACTTGGTACCAGGAGTGTTTCTTGAGAAACAGAATCTTAAAATGGGCTTTTACAATTGGTTTTCTCCTCTGATTATATTCAAAGGCACTAATGACTCCATTTCCAATAATCAAGATGGCACTAACAGTCCATGGCATGACTGGCAATGGAGATATGCAAAATATCACCTCTTGATTCTCCTAGTCATACTCTTGTACGAAGCAAGGCTCTGGGTTACAGTGTTTTTGACAACTTAACACAGTTTTGCAGAGTTAAGAGGTATAAAGATGTTGGCTGGTTGCTCTTAGATATTCTGGATAAAGTTATAAGAGAAAGGAATGAGCTAAAGCCTTCAGATTTTAAACTTAAACACCATATGACAGATGTAAAGGTTTCTATGTGTGTCCTGAAAGAAAATCTAATTTCCTGTGGCTGCAGACTTGAGATTTCTGAAAACCAGACCCAGGATCTCATTGTGTGAGTAGCAGATTTACAGTGTAAACTAAAATCTCAACCTCACAGGGTGTCTGCTGTTAAAGTAAAGGCATTAATTGGAAAAGAATGGGATCCTGAAAGTTGGGATGGGGGAATATGGATTGTTAATAATAGCAGTGAGGACATGGGAACACTGGATTCTGATGAGTCTTTGCTAGATATACCTCCCCATCTCCAGTCTGCCCTGAGGAACCTGCCATGCAGACTCCACCTAAAGAGATTAACCCTTCAGTGCCTGCTAAACCTGTAATCACTTCCCCTAAGGAAGCAGCCCTCACTTCTCTGTCTGGAGAGATTAAATCTTGTTTCATGAGATGAAACTGAAACAGAATGTCCTGAGGTAATTGGCTTGAGAGATACTTCGAATTCTTTTCTTGACCCACCACCACCACCACCACTCTTCTTCAAGACCTATAACTAAAGTCCCAATAGGCCCCGAAGGGTGAGGTACAAAGTGTGACCCTTGAGGAAGTATCCTATATTCCAAAAGAATTGCATGAGTTTTCCAATTTATATAGACAGAAATTGGGAATATGTGTGGGAATGGATATTAAGGGTGTAGGATAATGGTGGAAGGAATATGAAGTTGGATCAGGCTGAATTTATTGATATGGGCCCACTAAGCAGAGTTTCTGCATTCAGTGTTGTAGCTCGAGGGATTAGAAAGGACGTTAATGGACTGTTTGGGTGGTTGGCTGAAACATGGATCCAAAGCTGGCCAACGTTACCTGAGGTCAAAATGTCAGAACTGCCCTGGTATAATATAGAGGAGGGGATTCAAAGGCTTAGAGAGATTGGAATGTTAGAATGGATTTATCATGGAAGACCTGCTTACACACCCCTGGAATGTCCAGAGGATACACCTTTTATGAGGACTGTGAGGAATAAATTTGTGAGACTAGCTCCATCATCCCTGAAGAGCTCTGTAGTCACCCTTCTCTGTAGGCCAGATATTACTGTAGGAACTGCTGTCACTGAACTGGAATCCTTAAACATAATGGGATAATTGGATCCCAAGTTGGCAGAAGCCACATGGCAGCAGGTAATCACCAAAGACAGGGTGGGCATGGCTACCATAATGGAAAGCAGGCTCAAAGCATTAGTCAAAATAATCTGACTCACAGAGACTTATGGCATTGGCTAGTTGATCATGGAGTACCTAGAAGTAAAATAGATAGGCAGTCTACTAAATTCTTGTTTGATCTGTATAAACAGAATTCTAGGTCAAGTGAACAAAAGTCTAACTTGAATTACAAAAACAGAGAGTCACGACCAATTAATCAATTCCCAGACTTGAGACAGTTTACAGACCCAGAGCCCCTTGAATGAAGGGAAGGCTGGGTACCCTTGGGGAAGGACCCTAATACACTGCCAAAAATTTACACTGTTAATTTTCCTCCCAGCCTTCCCCAAGGGGACCTACAGCTTTTACCAGGGTAACTGTGCACTGGGGAAAAGGAAATGGTTAGATATTTGGGGGAATTGTTTTAGTTTACTAATGCTGCTGGAATGCAAAACAATGGATTGGCTTTTATAAAAGTGGGTTTATTTGGTTTCATGGCTTAAGTCTTAAGGCCACAAAGTGTCCAAGGTAATGCATCAACAATTGGGTACCTTCACTGGAGGATGGCCAGTGGTGTCCAGAAAACCTCTGTGAGCTGGAAAGGCACGTGGCTGGCGTCTGCTCCAAGTTCTGGTTTCAAAATGGTTTTCCCCCAGGACATTCCTCTCTAGGCTTCAGCTCCTCAAAAATGTCACTCTTAGTTGCTCTTGAGGCGTTTGTCCTCTCTTAGCTTCTCTGGAGCAAAAGTCTGCTTTCAAAGGCCATCTCCAAAATGTATCTCTAAGCTGAAGCTCCTCTCTCAAAGTATCCAGTGCATTCTTCAAAGTATCCCTCTTGGCTGTAGCAAGCTTGCTCCTTCTGTCTGAGCTTGTATAATGCTCCAGCAATTTACTTCAGACCCACCCTGAATGGGTGGGGCAACACCTCCATGGAAATTATCCAACCAAAGGTCTTGTCCACAGTTGATTGAATCACATGTCCATGGAAATGCCTAAAGGATTCCAAAATCTAATCAACACTAATTTGTCTGCCTACACAAGATTGCATCAAAGATAATGGCATTTGGGGGGACATAATACATTCAAACCGGCACAGGGATTATTAGACACTGGTTCAGAAGTGACATTAATTCCAGGAGACCCAAAGTGTCACTCTGGTCCACCAGTCAGAGTAGGGGCTTATGGAGGACAGGTGATCAATGCAGTTTTAGCTCAGGTCCACCTCACAGTGGATCCATTGGTCCACAGAACTACTCTGGTTATTTCCCAACTTCCATAATGCATAATTGGAATAGACATACTCAACAAATGACAGAATCCCTACATTGGTTCCCTGACTCATGGAGTAATGGCTATTATGGTAGGAAAGGCCAAGTGGAAGCCACTAGAACTGTCCCTGCCTAGCGAAATAGTAAACCAGAAGCAATACCGGATTCCTGGAGGGATTTCAGAGATTAATGCCACTCTTAAGAACTTGAAGGACACAGGGTGGTGATTCCCACCACATCCCCATTCAACTCTCCTATTTGGCCTGTGCAGAAAACAGATGGGTCTTGGAGAATGACAGTGGATTATCATAAGCTTATCCAGGTGATAACTCCAATTGCAGATGCTGCTCCAGATGTGGTATCATTGCTTGAGCAAATCAACACATCCCCTGGTACCTGGTATGCAGCTATTGATCTGGCAAATGCTTTTTCTCAATAGCTGTTAGTAAAGACCACCAGAAACAATTTGTATTCAGCTGGCAAGGCCAGCTGTATAATTTCACTGTCCTACCTCAGGGGTATATCAGCTATCCAGCCCTATGTCATAATATTGTCTGCACGGATCTTGATCATTTCTCCCTCCCACAAGACATCACACTGGTACATTATATTGATAATATGTTGATGGGACCTAGTGAGCAAGAAGTAGCAACTACCCTACATTGTTGGTAAGGCATTTGCATGTCAGAGGATGGGAGATAAATCCAACAAAAATACAGGGGCCTACTACCTCAGTAAAATTTCTATATGTCCAGAGATGTGGGGCACGTCCCTTCTAAGGTGAAGGATAAGCTGTTGCATCTGGCCCCTCCTATGACCAAAAAAGAGGCACAAAACCTAGTTGTCCTCTTTGGATTTTGGCAACAACATATTCCTAATTTGGGTGTGCTACTCCAGCCCATTTACCAAGTAACCAGAAAAGCTTCTAGTTTGTATGCTGATCCATGGACTGTTGCTAATGGTTTGGCTAGATGATTGGGGACTTGGAAGGAACGTGATTGGAACATTGGTGACAAAGAAGTCTGGAGAAGAGGTATGTGGATAGACATTTCTGAGTGGGCAATTAAACATGAATATATTTGTGAATGCTTACCAGAGGGTGAATTTAGCAGTGGATAAGATGACCCATTCATTGGCTATCAGTCAGTCTATTTCCCCAGCCACTTCTGTCATTTCCCAATGGTGTCATGAACAAAGTGGTCATGGTGGTAGGAATGGAGGATATGCATAGGCTCAGCAACAAGGACTTCCACTTACCAAGGCTGACCTGTCCACAGCCACTGCTGAGTGTCCAATCTGCCAGCAGCAGAGAGCCACACTCAGTCCCCCATATGGCACAATTCCCTGAGGTGATCAGCCTACCTCGTGGCAGGTTAATTACATTGGACCGCTTCCATCATAGAAGGGGCATAGAAGGGGCAGCGATTTGTTCTCATTGGAATGGACACATACTCCAGATATGGGTTTGCCTTCCTTGCACACAGTGCTTCTGCCAAAACTACAATCTGTGGACTTACAAAATGCCTATCCACCATCATGTATTCCACACAGCATTGCTTCTGACCAAGGAACACACTTAACTGCAAATAAAGTGATGGAATGGGCACATGCTCATGGTATTCTCTGATCTTACCATGTTCACCATCATCCAGAGGCAGCTGGTTTGATAGAATGGTGGAATGGCCTTTTGAAGATTCAATTACAGTGTCAATTAGGTGGCAATACCTTGCGGGGCTGGGACAGTGTTCTCCAGGAGGTGGTATATGCTCTAAATCAGCATCCACTCTATGGGGCAATTTCTCCCATAGCCAGGATTCATGGGTTCAGGAATCAAGGGGTGGAAACAGGAGTGGCACCACTCACTATCATTGCTAGTGATCCACTAGGAAAATTTTTGCTTTCTATCCCTGCAACCTTAAGCTCTGCTGGTCTACAAGTCTTAGTTCCAAAAGGGGGAGTGCTCTCACCAAGAGACACAACAATAATTCCATTGAACAGGAAGTTATGACTGCCACCTGGCCACTTCAGGCTTCTCATGCCTCTGAATCAACAGGCAAGTAAGGGGATTACTGTACTGACTGGGTGATTGATCCTGACTATCAAGAGGAAATAGCACCAAAACTACACAGTGGAGGTAAAGAAGAGTTTTCCTGGAATACAGGAAATCCCCTAGGGCTTCTCTTAGTACTATCATGCCCTGTGATTAAAGTCAATGGATAACTGCAACAATCCAATCCAGGCAGGACTACCAGTGGCCCAGGAACTTCAGGAATGAAGGTTTGGGGCACCCCACCAGGCAAAGAACCACAGCCAGCTGAAGTGTTTGCTGAGGGTAAATGGAACATGGAATGGGTAGTGGAAGACGGTAGTGATAAATATGAACTACAACCACTTGACCAGTTACAGAAATGAGGACTGTGATGGCATAGTTCCTCCTTTTTTTTTTTAATGAGTATACTGCCATTGTCTGTAAAGCAAATATGTTTGTTTTCTTCTCTATCTTATCCCGTTATTATATGGCATAACCTGTATTGTTCATTTTACATTATTTAAGTTATAGGAAATCAAGTTTAAGAGTCAATGTTACCCAAGGACTTGCACCCTATTCTGGAGAGATTTAGTGCATTTCTAGTTCTATGCAGGACAGCTGAGTATTACTAGGTGAAATAAATGTCTGTTATTGTGCTCTATTTAGAGATTAAGTATTGTTTAAGGTGATGCGTATAACTGCCAAGTTGACAAGGTGTGGACTGTGATGGTTAGGTTCATGTGTCATCTTGGCCAGGTGATGGTGTCTAGGTGTCTGGTCAAGCAAGCACTGGCCTAACCATTACTGCAAGGACATTTGTGGCTGGTTAATAAACAAGAAGGCTGTTTTTTTTGAATCAGTCAATTGGCTGCAGCTGTGACTGATGATATCAATGAAGGGCATGTCTTCCACAAGGAGAGAATTCAATCAGCTGGATTTAATCCAATTAGTTGAAGACTTTTAAGGGAGAAAGAGAGAGAAACTTCACTTCTTCAGCTAACTAGTGAGGCTTTTCCTGAGTTCATCGAATGCCTTCACTGGAGCTGCCAGTTCACTGCCTGCCCTACAGAATTTGGATTCATGCATCGTGCCCAATGGAATTTGGACCCATGCATCCCCACAGTTGCTTGAGACACTTTTATAAAATCTTATATTTACAGATATCTCTTGTTTGTCCTGTTTCCCTAGAGAACCCTAATTAGTACAACATATTACATGAATGTTGAGTAATTTAATAACATATCAGTACAGATTTGTGTGGACAGACAAATTTAATTACCCACTTCTGGGCATCAAGACTGAAAATTTTTTTGCATATCATATGAGAACAATGTTCCTCCATCCTTGGTGGAATTTTTTCTTCCAATTATTTTTTCCTTACCCTTAATGTATTTTTTTATTGCAGGAGATTCCTTCATCTGAGTAATGAGACAGAAATATCGGTAACTGTGAAGCTCTAGTTAATTGAGCCAGCATGCCATTTATTGCCTCTATTCTACTCTGTAAATGAATCTAGAACTAGAAATCATGAAAGAAATGAGAGCACCTTGTGATTTCTCATTCATGATGGCTGAGTGAAAGCACATAGTTACCTCTTTCCTTTCCCAAAATAAGTTAAAAAGCAAATGAATAATACATTTTAGAGAATAAATCCATAGAAGCACTGTAAAACATAATAGACCAAAAGTGAACAAGAAAAGTGGAGTGTCTCAAATATACATAGCAGATGGTGACAGACTAATGAAGAATTCCAAATGAAAAGACACAGACCAAAACAATATAAGTGAAAGATACTAGGAAACAGCAAGTCTACCTTCCCATTTGAGTCCAAAGCATGATGAAGTCTCGGAGGAGTAATTAGCTTAATTAATTAAAAGACTACCTATGGAGGGACTTATGGGAAGTTGGCAGAGTAGGGAGTTACAGGGCTCACTCCTCTTCCAAAAGCAGCTAGTAGGCAGGCAGAAATTTTCCAAAGCAACTGTTCTGGGGCTTCAGAGACCAGGGGAGTAGTGTGCAGCACCCAAGGAAGAGCAGGTGAAGAGATTAAGAAACTGTGGTGAAGAACTGTAACTTGCTTGGCTGTGGCTCCTGTTGCCCATCACCAACCCTCAAGGTAAGCAGCTTCAGGTTGGTCCAGTCCCTGACTGTCAGGCTGAAGCAGACTGGGAGGGCAGCAGAAGTCCTCCCCCCCTCCCCGAGTACAGAGGGTAGCATGACCCAGTAATGAGCTAGCCATTAGCTAGCAAATTTAGACGGCTGGGTCCCACTGCTTTAGTCCATCCTGGACAGGCACTGCCACACCATTGTTTCAACCCATGACTGCAGCAGAGCCAGCAGGGGGCAAAAAATAACCTGCCTCCTTAGGGTTGCAGAGAATAGGTAGCTGAAGAGGGCTCTCTGCTGGGCAGGCCAGGAAAGTGCACATTCAGGAGCCATCAAAAATTCTTCTTGGCAAAAAGTGCCATCTGCTGTGCAGGTCAGGAAAGTGCAGACTTGGGGAGTTGAAAAAAAGGTTTCTGGGCATCTTTCCTGACTCTATTTTCAGGGCAGGGCTTTTTTAGAATTGGCATGCACTCTGTGCATGAGTACCTGGCCCTGTTTTAGCTGGGAAATACTGGCAAACCAAATGTCAAAGAAGAGTAGCACAAAACAACAAAATCATAGAAAAGACAGAGAAACCAATCTTCAGAATAAACCCATCAGGATAATCAGATGCCCAGATATCAGCAAAAATTAAAAGCCACATTAAGACACAAGAAGGTGTGATCCAGACAAAGGAACAAATTAGAAAGTCAGAAGAGATAGAGAATTTGGAACAAATAATCACAGATGTTCAGACAAATCTCCTAAATCAATTCAAGGAGATGAAGGAAAATATGACTGAAGAGATAAAGGATCTTAAGAAGACACTGGATGAACATAAAGAAGAATTTGAAAGCATGCAAAGAAAAATAGCAGAACTTATGGGAATAAGGGTCACAATAGATGAGATTAAAAATACACTAGAGGCATATAGCAGCAGATTTGAAGAGGCAGAAGAAAGGATCAGTGAGCTAGAAGACAGGACATCCAAAATCTTACAGACTGAAGAACAGATAGAGAAAAGAATAGAAAAATTTGAGCAGCATCTTACAGAACTGGATGACAGCACAAAAGACTCAAACATACATATCATGGGTGTACCAGGAGAAGAGAAAGGAAAAGGGGCAGAAAGAATGTTTGAGTAAGTAATAGCCACAAATTTCCCAATTCTTATGAAAGACATAAATATACATGTCTAAAAACATAACATACCCCAAACAGAATAAATCCAAGAACTACTGCAAGACACATACTAATCAAATTGTCAACTGCCAGAGATGAAGAGAGAATTCTGAAAGCAGGAAGAGAACAGCAATCCACCATATACAAGGGAAACTCAATAAGACTAAGTTCCAATTTTTCATCAGAAACCATGTAGATGAGAAGGCAGTGATATGATATATTTAAGATATTGAATGATTAAAAACTGCCAGCCAAGAATTCTTTGTCTTGTAAAACTGTCCTTCAAAAATGAGGGGGAGTTTAAAATATTCACAGATAAAGAGAAACTGAGAGAGTTCATTAACAGACCAGCCCTAAAAAAAATACTAAAGGGAATTTGCAAGCTGAAAGATGAGAGTGTAGAAATTTATCAGTAAAAATAGCAAAAAGGATAAGAAGAAAGACAAAAATAAGATGTGAGATATAAAATTCAAAGGATAAAATAGTTGAAATAAGTACTGCCTTTACAGTAATAACATTGAATGTTAGTTGATTGAACTCCCCAATTCAAAGATGTAGATTGGCAGAGCATATTAAAAAATATCAGCCATCTATATACTGTCTACAAGAGACTGACCTTAGACCCAAGGATACAAATAAGTTGAAAGTTAAAGGCTCAGAAAAGATATTCCATGCAAACTGTAACCAAAAAAGATCTGGGGTAGCTATACTAATATCTGACAAAATAGACTTTAAATGCAAAATATATATATAAGAAACAAAGAATGACATTATATATTAATAAACGGGGCAATCCACCAAGAGTAAATACCAATAATAAACATGTATGCATCTAACCGGGTGCCCCAAAATACATGAGACAAACACAGGCAACACTGAAGGGAGTAACAGATATATCTTCAATAATAGGTGGAGACTTTAATACACCACTGTCATCAATAGAGTATCTAGTCAGAGTATCAGTAATGAAACAGAGAACTTTAACAATATGATTAATGAACTAAACCTAATGCAGGATGTACATTCTTTTTTATATAATAAATTTTATTTTGAAATAAGTTCAATCTTACAGGAACAGTTGTAAAAACAGTACAAACCCCATACATAGAACTCCATCATACCCCGATCCCCCTCCCCCTCCCCCAATCCATCACCTTTAAGATCCTGTCACACCACTGTCTCTTTCTTTCCCTCCCTCTCTCCCTCCCTCCCTCCCTAACACCCATCATCTATTGCTCTGTCCTCTGAACATATGACAGCAAGCTGCACATATCTTTGAACAAACAATATAACTCACATATACCTTTCCCGTGGACAAGAACATTATTTTATGCAATCTCATTAAACGCAGCTAAGAAGTTCAAGAAATTCAACATTGATATAAAGCTTACATTCTATATTTCCTTTTTTTTTTTTCTTATGTCCCATCTGTGTCCCTTTGAGCCTCCTCTCCTCTGACCTCAGATCCCATCCAGGATCATCCTTGGCATTTAATTGTCATCTATTTAGACTGTCTTATTTTTTTTTTCAATTGTGGAAAGATATATATAGCCTAAATCTTCCTATTCCACCCCTCCCTAGCATTCCATTGGTGGGATTAATCAAGGATGTACATTCTTAAGTGCTCATGTATCATTGTCCAGGACAGATCACATATTGGGTACAAAATGGCTCTCAATACATTTTAAAAGATTGAAGTTATTTAAAGCTCTTTCTGATCATAAAGTAATTGTGCCAGTTTGGATGTATTATGTCCCCCAAAATGCCATGTTCTTTAATGCAATCTTGTAGGGGGCAATGTATTAGTGTTGATTAGGTTGGAATATTTGGATTAGATTGTTTCCATGGAGATGTGACCCACCCAACTGTGGGTAATACCTTTGAATAGGTTATTTCCATGGAGTTCTGGCCGTGCCCATTCATTATGGGTCTTGATTAGCTTACTGGAGCCCTATAAAAGCTCAGACAGAAGGAGCTCAGTGCAGCTACAGCCAAGAGAGACATTTTGGAGACAGCCATTGAATGCAGACATTTGCTGACACTTTGCTCTGGAGAAGCTAAGAGAGGACAAAATGGCCCAAGAGCAACATTTTGGAGAATGCTATTTTGAAATGTAAGCTGGGAGCAAGCAAATGCCAGCCATGTGACTTCCTAGGTAACAGAGGTTTTCTGAACGCCAAGGGCCTTTCTCCAGTGAATGTATACTCATGTTTATGCCTTGGTTTGGACACTATTATGGCTGTAGAACTCTAACTTTGTAAACAAATGAAACCCCTTTATAAAATCCAATCCATTTCTGGTATTTTGCAAAATGGCAGCATTAGCAAATGGGAACAGTAATGAACCTGAAAATCAATAACAGATAGAGAACTGGAAAGTTCACAAATATATGGAGGTTGAACAACACACTCTGAAACAATGAGAGGGCCAAAGCAGAAATTGCAGGAGAAATCAGTAAATATCTTGAGACAGATGGAAATGAGAACACAGTATATCAAAACTTATGGGATGCAATGAAGACAGTACTGAGAAGGAAATTTATAGCCTTAAGTGCCTACAGTAAATGGAAAAAAGAACTAAAATCAATGACCTAACTACACAACTACAAAAACCAGAAAAGGAACAGCAAACTAATCTCAAAGCAATCAGCAGGAAATAAAAACAAAGATTAGAGCAGAAATAAAAGAAGTTGAGAAAAAATAAAGAGTCAATCAACAAAACCAAAAGTTGGTTCTTTGAGAAGATCAATAAAATTGATGAAAACTTTACTAGTGACCAAAAAGAAAAATAGAGAGAGAGAGAGAGAGAGTGAGAGAGAGAGAGAGAGAGAGAAGACACACGTAAATAAAATCAGAAATGAGAAGGGGACATTACTACTGACCCCACAGAAATAAAAAAGCTCATAAGAGGATACTATGAACAATTGTATGCCAACAAATTAAACAACTTAAATGAAATAGAAAATTTTCTAAACACATTAACAAACTACTCTGACCCTACAAGAAATAGAAGACCTCATCAAACCAATTATAAGTGAAGAGATTGAATAGTCATTAAAAAACCTCCCAACAAAGAAAAGTCCAGGACCAGATGGCTTCACAGGTGCATTCTACCAGTCATTCCAAGAAGAATTAATGCCAATCCTACTCAAACTCTTCCAAAAAATTGAAAAGGAGGGAACGCTACCTAACTCATTCTATTAAGCCAACCTCACCCTAATATCAAAACTAGGTAAAGATACAATAAGAAAAGAAAATTAAAGACTGGTCCCTTGATGAATTTTGATGCAAAAATCCTCAATAAAATGCCTGCAAATTGAATCAAACAGCACATTAAAGGAGTAATAGTGGGTTTTATCCCAGGTATGCAAGGCACCTCAACACAAGAAAATCATTTAATGTAATACACCACATTAACAAATCAAAGGATAAAACCATGTGGTCAGGGGGAGGAAGACAGCAGATTAGGAGAGACAAGGAAAAAAAATGTCTCTGTGAAAAATACTAGATAAAAGACAGAAAGGGCCCCAGAATACCAGTTCCAGTGACACACCGGCTGGTCAAGGTCTGCTAAATCCACAGGGACCATGCACTTGGTGAAACCAAGAGTCTGCATCCTAAAATGAGTGAGTGAGCCTGCTGGGGAATAGGCAGCCCTCTGCAGTCCAGAGAAGCTGGGAGTTGGCATTTGGAAAGGGATTAGTTTAAAAACCCAGAAAAGGCTGCAGAGCCAGCAGTGAGAGCTGAACAACCCAGTGCGGCAGGAAGTCCCTCCCACAAAATGCGCACATGCCTCAGTAGCTGGCATGGATGATAGCCTTTTGCACACCCACAGCTAAATGTCCGAGAGCTAGGAAGGCAGAGGTCCATGAAAAAGGAAAAATAACCATGCCCATACTGCCATCTTTTCAGCAGGCTAGGAATACCCCTGAGTGACGCAGAGGCCCGGCACTTCCCTTACGGACTGTGCTTACCTATGACATTGCACTGTCTTCCCCCATGGAGGCCCTTGGAGGCAGGCCTGCTCGGAAGTCCCAGGGACCATACACCAATACCAGGAACTTATGGGTCCATGGCAGAGACAGACTGTGGGGAGACTGAACCGAAAGTTTGGACTCCAACAACAGCTGTAAGTCTCCAGGAACACCTGGGAGATTTGACTATTAAAGCTTCCCTCCCTTCCTAACTGCTCAGACACAACCCCCACACTCAGGGCAGGCAGCACCAACTACACATGGATATTTGGTGCACCAAATGGACTCCCACCAGATACAGACCCCCTCTTACCACAAAGACAAAGTTGGGGAGAACTGGCTTGAGGGAAATAGGTGGTTTGCAGACACCACCTGCTGGTTAGTAAGAGAAAGTGTAATCCACCAAGCTGTAGCTCTGACAAATTAGAGATATTTGTTCAAAGAAGCCTACATATCCTAAAAGAACCCTACCAAGATAAGCAAATGCCAAAAGGGCAAAAACAACAGAAAATTTTAAAGCATATGAAGAAACCAGAAGATATGGATAACTCAAACCCAAACACCTAAATCGAAAGGTCAGAGGAGACACAACACTTGGAGCAATTAATCGAAGAACTAATGACAAACAACCAGATCATGGTACAGGATACAAAGGACATGAGGAAGACCCTAGAAGAGCATAAAGAAGAATTTGCAAAAGTAAATTAAAAAAAAAAAAAAAGATGATCTTATGGAAATAAAAGAAACCGTCAATCAAGTTAAAAAGATCCTGGATACTCACAGTACTAGACTAGAGTAAGCTGAACAGCAAATCAGCGACCTTGAAGAGGACAGAATGGAGAGTGAAAGAACAGAAGAAAGAATAGGGAAAAAACTGAAAAAATCAAAATGGATCTCAGGGATATGATGGACAATGTAAAATGCACAAATATAAGAATCATTGGTGTTCCAGAAGGGGAAGAGAAGGGTAATTGTCTAGGAAGAGCATTCAAAGAAATTGTTGGGGAAAACTTCCCAAACCTTCTAAACACCATAAATACACAAATCATAGATGCCCAACGAACTCCAAACAGAATAAATCCAAATAAACCCACTCCAGGATATATTCTGATCAGATTGTCAAATACTGAAGAGAAGGAGCAAGTTCTGGAAAGCAGCAAGAGATAAGCAATTCACCATTTACAAGGGAAACAGCATAAGACTAGGTAGTGACTAATCAGTGGCCACTATGGAGGTGAGAAGGCAGTGGCATGACATATTTAAAATTTGAAAACAGAAAATTGCCAACCAAGAATTCTTTATCCAGCAAAACTCTCCTTCAAATTTCAGGGAGAGCTTAAATTTTTCACAGACAAACAAATGCTGAGAGAATTCGCTAACAAGAGACCTGCCCTACTTGAGATATTAAAGAGAGCCCTACTGACAGAGAAATGAAGAAAGGAGAGAAAGGTATGAAGAAAGGTTCAGAACTGAAAAGATTCTGTATGGATATGTTAAAGGACATTAAAAGAGAGAGGGGAAAAATATATCTGACAAACATAAGCCAAAGGATAGGATGACTGATTCAAGAAATGCCTTCACAGTAATAACTTTGAATGTAAATGGATTAAACTCCCCAATTAAAAGATACAGATTGGCAGAATGGATTTAAAAATATGAACCATAAATATGTTGCATAAAAGAGACTCATCTGAGACACAGGGCACAAAGAAATTGAAAGTGAAAGGATGGGAAAAAATATTTCATGCAAGCTACGGCCAAAAGAAAGCAGGAGTAGCAATATTAATCTCAGATAAAATAGACTTTAAATGAAAGGAGGTTATGCAAGACAAAGAAGGCCACTACATACTAATAAAAGGGACATTTCAACAAACAGAAATAAGAAAAATAAATGTTTATGCACCCAATCAAGGTGCCCCCAAAATACACGAGACAAACATTGGCAAAACTGAAGGAAGCAATAGATGTTTCCACAATAATTGTGGGAGACTTCAATACATCAGTTTCTCCTATAGATAGATCAACAAGACAGAAGACCAATAAGGAAATTTAAAACCTAAACAATCTGATAAATGAGTATGAATTAACAGACATATATACATCCCAGATCGCCAGGATACATATTCTTCTCTAGTGTTCATGGAAGTTTCTCCAGAATAAATCATATACTGGGACATAAAACAAGCCTCAATTAATTAAAAAAAAATTGAAATTATTCAAAGCACATTCTCTGATCACAGTGGAATACAATTAGAAGTCAGTAACCATCAGAGACTTAGAAAATTCAAAAATAGCTGGAGGTTAAACAACACACTCCTAAACAATCAGTGAGTTAAAGAATAAATAGCAAGAAAAATTGCTAAATATATAGAGACAAATGAAAATGAGAACACAACAAAACAAAACCTATGGGATGCAGCAAAAGCAGTACTGAGGGGGAAATTTGTAGCTCTAAATGCATACATTAAAAAGGAAGAAAGAGCTAAAATCGAACTACTGGAGCAACTGAAGAAGCAAGAAAACAAACAGCAAACTAATCCTAAACCAAGTAGAAGAAAAGAAAGAACAAGGATTAAAGCAGAAATAAATGACACAGAGAACAAAAAAAAAAAAATAGAGAGAGAATAAATAATACCAAAAGTTGGTTCTTCAAGAAGATCAACAAGATAGACAAGCCCCTAGCTAGACTGACAAATCAAAAAGAGAGAAGACCAAATATACTAAATAATGAATGAGAGACGTGATATTACTGCAAATTCCAAAGAAATTACAATCTGTGAGGATACTATGAACAACTGTATGCCAACAAACTGGATAATGAAGAGGAAATGGATAATTTCCTGGAAACACATGAACAACCCAGACTGACCAGAGAAGAAATAGAAGACCTCAATCAAGCAATCACAAGCAAAGAGATCCAATCAGTTATCAAAAAGCTTCCCACAAATAAATGCCCAGGGCCAGATGGCTTCACAGGGGAATTCTACCAAACTTTCCAAAAAGAACCGACACCAATCTTACTTAAACTCTTTCAAAACATTGAGGGAAATGGAACACTACCTAACACATTTTATGAAACTAACATCACTCTAATACCAAAACCAGGTAAAGATGCTACAAGAAAGGAAAACTACAGGCCAATCTCCTTAATGAATATAGATGCAAAAATTCTCAACAAAATGCTTGCAAATTGAATCCAAAGACACATTAAAAAAATCATACACCATGACCAAGTGGGGTTCATTCGAGGCATGCAAGGATGGTCAACATAAGAAAATCAATGTATTACAACACATTAACAAATCCAAAGAGAAAAATCAAATGATCATCTCAATAGATGCTGAAAAAGCATTTGACAAAATCCAACATCCTTTCTTGATAAAAACACTTCAAAAGGTAGGAATTGAAGGAAACTTCCTCAATATGATAAAGAGCATATATGAAAAACCCACAGCCAGCATAGTACTCAATGGAGAGAGACTGAAAGCCTTCCCCCTAAGGTCAGGAATGAGACAAGGACACCCGCTGTTACTAAACATTGTGCTAGAAGTGCTAGCCAGGGCAATGTGGCAAGACAAGAAATAAAAGGCTTCCAAATTGGAAACGAAGAAGTGAAACTGTCATTATTTGCACATGATATGATCTTATATCTGGAAAACCCTAAGAAATTGATGACACACCTACTGGAGCTAATAAACAAATTTATCAAAGTAGCAGATACAAGATTGATGCATATAAGTCAGTAATGTTCCTGTACATTAGAAATGACCAAACTGAAGAGACACTCAAGAAAAAGATACCATTTTCAATAGCGACTAAAAAATATCAAGTACCTAGGAATAAATTTAACCAAAGATGTAAAAGACGTATACAAAGAAAACTACATAACTCTACTAAAAGAAATAGAAGGGACCTAAAAAGATGGAAAAATATTCCATATTCATGGATAGGAAAGCTAAATGTCATTAAGATGTCAATTCTACCCAAACTCATCTACAGATTCAATGCAATTCCTATCAAAATTCCAAGAACCTACTTTGCAGACTTGGAAAAGCTAGTTACCAAATTTATCTGGAGGGGGAAGATGCCTTGAATTGCTAAAAACATTCCAAAAAGGGAAAATGAAACAGGAGGATGTACACTCCCTGACTTTGAAGCTTATTATAAAGACACAGTAGTCAAAGCAACATGATACTGGCACAAAGGAAGACATATTGATCATTGGAATCGAATTGAGAATTCAGAGATAAACCCCCAGATCTGTGGTCAACTGATCTTTGATAAGGCCCTCAAAACCACAGAACTGGGACATAACAATCTTTTCAACAAATGGTGCTTGGAGAGCTGGATATCCATATCCAAAAGAATGAAAGAGGATCCCTACCTCACACCCTATGCAAAAATTTACTCAAAATGGATTAAAGACCTCAACATAAGAGACAATACCATAAAACTGCTAGAGGATGATGTAGGAAACCTCTTCATGACCTTGTGTCAGGAGGTCATTTCCTAGACCTTACACCCAAAGCACAAGCAACAACAATAAAAATAGATAAATGGGAGCTCCTCAAACTTAAATGCTTCTGTACCTCAAAGGAATTTGTCAAAAAGGTGAAGAGGCAGCCAACTCACTCAGAAAAAATATTTGGAAACCATGTTTCTGAGAAAAGACTGGTATCTTGCATATATGAAGAAATCCTACAACTCAACGACAATAGTACAGACCACCCAATTATAAAATGGGCAAAAGATATGAAAAGAAAGTTCTCTGAAGAGGAAATACAATGGCCAAAAAACACATGAAAAAAATATTTAGCTTCACTAGCTATTAGGGAGATGTAAATTGAGACCACAATGAGATACCTTCTCACACAATTAGAATGGCTGTCATTAAACAAACAGGTAACTACAAACGCTGGAGAGGATGTGGAGAAACTGTAACTCTTATTCATTGTTGGTGGGACTGTATAATAAAGCAGTCACTCTGCAAGACAGTCTGGTGGTTCCTTAGAAAACTAGATATAGAGTTACCCTTCAATCCAGCAATTGCACTTCTTGGAGTATACCCAGAAGATCTGAAAGCAGTGAAACAAACAGATATCTGCATGCCAATGTTCATAGCAGCAATATTCACAATTGCCAAGAGATGGAAATAACCCCAATGTCCTTCAACAGATGAGTGGATAAATAAAATGTGGTATATACACATGATGGAATACTACATGGCTGTAGGAAGGAACGATGTCGTGAAACATATGACAACATGGATGAACCTTGAAGACATAATGCTGAGTGAAATAATGCAGGCACAAAAAAAGAAATACTATATGTTACCACTAATGTGAACACTGAAAAATGTAAAATAAATGGTTTATAATGTAGAATGTAGGGGACCTAGCGATAGATAGCAATTAGTGAAGGGGGAATGACAATCTAACAAGAACAGATAAGTTATTGTGGGTAAACTTAACATTCTGGGAGCACTCAGGAATGACTACGGTTTGTTAATTTCTGGTGGGTGTGGTAGGAACAAGTTCACAGAAATGTAGTTATCTTAAGGTATCTGTTTTTCTTATTCCTTTCCTGGGTTATAGTCTGTATATTTTCTTGGGGTAGAATAGGAACATGTTGGAAGTAATTCTAGGATATTTATTATTCCAGAATATTTGTTTTTTCTTTTTCCTTTGTTTTGGTTTTGTAATTCTAGGATATTTGTTATTCTAGGATATTTGGTTTATTTTTATTCCTTTGTTGTTTTTTTGTTTGTTTGTTTGTTTTGGTCTTTTTTAAAATTTTTTGAGAAAGTTTAAAAAAAACCCACATGGTCATATCGATTGACATAGAAAAGGCATTTGACAAAATCCAGCATCCTTTTTTAATAAAAACACTTCAGAAGATAGGAATAAAAGGTAACTTCCTCATCATTATTAAGGGCATATCTGAAGAACCCATAGCTAACATCCTATTCAATGTTGAAATACTGAAAGCTTTCCCTCTAAGACTGGAAACAAGACAATGATGCCCACAGTCACCACTGTAATTCAACATTTTGCTAGAAGTTCTAGCTAGAGCAATTAGGCAAGAAAAAGAAAGGAAAGGCATCCAAATTGGAAAGGAAGAAGTAAAACTTTCACTATTTGCAGATGACATGATCCTATATTTAGAAAGTCCAAAAAAAATCTACAACAACACTGCTTGAGCTAATAAACAAGTTCAGCAAAGTGGCAGGATACAAGATCAACGTGCAAAACTCAGCAGTGTTTTTATACACTAGTAAAGAGCAACCTGTGAAGGAAATCAAGAAAAAAATTCCATTTACAATAGCAACTAAAGCAATCAAATACCTAGGAGTAAATACAATCAAGATGTAAAGGACCTGTATTCAGAAAACTACAAAACATTGCTAAAAGAAATCAAAGCAGACCTATATAAATAGAAGGATTTTCTGTGTCCTTCGTTTGGAAGACTAAATATCATTATGCGAAGTGTCAATAATAGGGGGGTATAAAAAGTATAGGGTTTTTCTTTTTGGAACAATGAAAATGTTCCAGAATTGATTGTGGTGATGAAAGCAACTCTGTGATTTTACCAAGAGCCATTAATTGTACGCATTGGATGAATCGTATGGTATGTGAATAAAATTGCTTGAAAAAAAAAGGCTACCTGTGGAACCATTGGTCTGGTTAAGCCCTTCTCCATTCTGCCATATGCAAGGAAGCTAGCAGTAAAAGCATTTGCCTCTAGGCTAGAAACCAAGAAAAGCTCTTTAAAGAAAGTGAACCATCTCACTAAGTAGGTCTTCTAGTATGGGTAGAGGATATGGAGAAAGAGGCAGAATAGACCTTGAGATAATTCTGAATTCATATAATGGACATGGGAATATGAAAGAGAGGGAGGTACATGGAAATTCCCCTTCATGAGGTACTGAAATACTCCACATTTTGCTATTACTGTTAGAATGAAACCCTCCTTGCATTGGCATTTGTGGGAGTCTCCAACTTATTTGCTTGCTTCCACATCCAGTCTTCCTAAAGAAGAAGTCTATCACGTGTCTTCACCTGTACACAGAGACTGAAGTCAGATCTGCCTTTCAAGAGGTTTATAAGAAAACACACCCACATGGATACAGAAGAAATCCATTTCAGCCACAGATAGAATAGTGTAGTGATTAAGAGCAGACTGCCTGGCATTTGTATTCTGGTCTTGCCACTTATTAGCAAATTATTTAACTTCTTTTAGCTTAATTTTTTAAAATTCTCATTTGTAAAATGTGGATAATATCAGTATATGTCTTGTAAAAACATTATGAGAATTAAGTAAATTAGTATATTTAAAATGCTTAGAACTCTTATGGCACACAGTAAATGTTGGCTGGCTTTACTCATAAATGTAAACTGACAGTGAACACATTACATAAAGCTAAAAGCATAAATACATAAATCTGAGGGACCCAGATGAACATAATAAAAAACTGACTATGAAGAAAACATAGATAATTGAGAGAAGAGAATTTTAAAATTCTACTTATTCTCAGAGGGATTTAACAAAATATTGTATTCATTAAAGATCAGATTGCAATGTTTAAAGGGGAGGCAATCTGAACATACAAAGGAGTTCTTGGAAATTAAACACAGGAGTACCAAAATAAAATATCAAGTAGAAGGTCTGAAAATAAAATATAATAATATGGGGAAGAAAAAGATGAATTAATCACCTAGAATGTATAGCAAAAATACATGGAAATGAAAAAAAATGAAAGAAATTTGGGGAATAGATTGAGGATAATAGAAGGGAAGAAATAGACTAAGAAATGTTAGAAGAAAAATTCCCTAACCAGAATAAAAACTAGACTGTAAGATTAAATGACCTTGGTGAAAAGCAAGAACATGAAAAACAATTTCATCAGTGAAATTTCAGAATATCAGGGATGAAAAGAAAATACTGAATTATTTCTTTAGGATAATTAAAGGAAGATGTATTCATTAAAAATAATGAGAATCAGATTGATATTGGATGTATTATAAGCAATACTAAATGCAAAATTCCAATAGAAAAATGCCTCCAGACTTCTGAGGGAAAAATATTTTGAGCCTCAAATTTTAAGACCATTCAAATTATTGATCAAATGTGAGGGAAAAATAAAGACATTTTCATACATAAAAGGACTTGAAATTCGTATCACCGTATTGAAGATTCCCACTCAAGATTCCTTTTTCCTTTTACCTGACAGTAGCACCCATCTCCCAGATGCTATGAGTGTTGGCTGCTGATGGTTCATAGCTACTACTTTCTCCTCCCTTCCCCATCCTACCTTCTTTTCCTACCCCTTTATTTAACAGATATTCTGTGTCAGTTACTAAGTTGTCCACTTTATACACATTATCTCATTGGTTTATGGAAACAGGCTTTTTTGTTTTTGGTTTTCAGTTTTTTAAACATAGTAAAAAAAAAAAAAAAAAAGTGAAATCCAGAGCACTTAAGTAAAATGCCAAAGGATCCAGCTGGGATTATGTGCTTGTTTTATTGATAAGGAAGAGGAGAAACTATCCAAGGCTGTATCTTCCTCCCAGTCAGTTCTGGTAAGAGACAAACCCAAGCACAGTTGATTATACCAGTGGCAGCTAAGTCTTAAGTTGTTCCGTGTCTGATAAGCTGGCCTGTTAAGAGCTTTGCCCATAAGGAACAGTGACCAGTCAAACTAATCATACTCTCTCTAGGAGAGTTTGTCTGTGACATACACAGGGAGTTGAAAATTGTTAATGAGAGCAGAAGGTAAAAGCTGAGGCCATAAGGTAAAGGAAAGAAAGTCAGGAGAAGTAAATAACCTGGCAACAGTTGGAGTTACTGAATGATCACAATAGCGAGGCTCTGATGTGAGGGCAGCTGCTTATTGAGGGCCCTAAGTCCAGAACCTGTGCAGACCAATCTAGTATTTACAAGGCCTGACTCGGCAGGAGTTGAGAGTCTGGTCTTCTTCTCTATCTGTAATCTATCATTACTTTAGTTAACCAAAACATGGCTGCTCCTTGCAGCAGAAAAGAGCCTAAGAAAATGTGATTTCTACCTAGACAACCCAAAAGTATCAACTGAAAAAACTCAAAATTAAAAGCTCTATAAAATGACTGGCTACCAGATAAATAACAACATTTTTAATATCTTTTAAGGAGCCATTTAACAAATGGTTCAGGTATTATGCTTTTATATATGTTTTCTCATTTAAATCTGATAACAACCCTGAGAAGTTCCATTTATAAATGAGAAAACAGGGACAGAAAGAGTAAATAATTTACCTAAGGTATTACAGTTATAAATGCAATAACCAGGCCTAACCAGGCATAAATGCCTGATTGACAGGCCTATGGGGATTGCTACACTATTACTCCATGCTTTACATGTAAATCAGAAATAACCACTTAGGAAACATAATAAAACAAAGATCCTATTATCAATAGAAACAAACTATAAAGTGTCGTGAAATAACCTTAACAAATAATATATAAAACATATACAAAGAACAAAATCCACAAAACTTGGCTGAACATACTTTGAGTTGACTAAGTGACAAGATACTGTGTTGCTGCTCAAGAAGTCTTAGTATCAATGTAACGAAGTCAGATTTTCCCAAACTAGTATATATGTTTAACAAAATTCCAATGGAAATCTCACTGTCACATAGTTATTTTAACATTTATCTGAAAGAATAAATATGTGAGACTAGCTAAGAAAATAACCAAAAGAAAGATTAATTAGGAATTATTTATTCTATATACAGCTATAATAAAGTGTTATGAGATTGACTTGAGTAGATATAAAGGTAAATGAAATAGAAGTGATAACCCAGAAACAGACCTTCATATAATGTAAGGTGTGTATGTATATGTATATAATATGATAAAATATAATGATATAAATGGTACCACATACTAAGGGAAAAGGAATTGATTATTTAATAAATGATGTTGATATTACTGGTTATTCAGAAAAAACATATATTCAGAAAAAAAATACATATGCACCTCCCACCAAAGAAAATGCAAGATGAAATCCAGGACTACACGTGAAAATCCAGAAATGAATAGTTACCAAATACTTATTAGAGGTCTTTCTGCATTTAAGACAATGGAGGGAATCACTACTTTTTAGGCTCTTGGTCTGAATCCCCTTTCTGGGCAAAAGCTAATTTTTGATTCTTTTAAAAGTAAGACATGAGGTAGAATTTTCAGGATAGTAGCAGACTTAGAGACTAATAAACAAATTACCACTTTACAAATCAAAACCACAATGAAACACTACGTCACAACCTCTAGGATGGCTATTAAAAAAATAACAGAAAATAATAAGTGTTGGCAAGGATCCAAAGAAATAGGAACTCTTACACATTTCTGGTAGCATTGTAAAATGATGTAGGCACTGTGGAAATCAGTTTGGCACAGATGGCTCACTTTGGCAACATATTCCCCTCAGTCTTCAGAAGGCAGGCTCTTCTTAGCAACCTGTCAACTCCAGACAATGGCAACGCCATACTGGGTCGGGTGGGTTTAAACCACCATTGGTACCAGCAGTCCAAACTCGCCAGACAAAAGGTGGCACAGTACTACATCATGTGCCATCCTATTCTTGGGAGAGCAGACCTCTGATGTGGTTTCAGTCTGGAGCTGCCCTCCACTAGAGACTGGAAAACCAGATGCCTTTTGCCCCAAGAGTGGGGGATGGTCACCAGGAGCCAGGGCTGAGGGGGTTGCTCATGTTCTCTCACTGCAGCTTCTCTGCCTCTTCATTCTGCACTTTCCTGGCTGTTGCATAGCACTGCCCCCAATCTCCAGAATCCCGAATCTGTTGTTGTGGACAGTTTCTGCCTGACCCCCTAGATGTGTTTCTGGGAGAGAAGTGAGCACAGCTTCTCTCTAATCAGCCATCTTGAATCCATCTCCTCTAACAAGTTTTAAGATTGGCAAGTGTGAGCCCTCCCATTTCATTCTTCTTTTTCAAGATGCTTTGGCTATTCCAGCACCCATACCCTTCCATGAGAATATGATGATTGGTTTTTCTATTTCTGCAAAGAGGGTTGTTGGAGTTTTGATTGGGATTGCATTGAATCTGTAAATTGTTTTGGGTAGAATTGGCATCTTGATATTTAGTCTTCCTACGCATGAACACAGAGAATCCTTCCATTTATTTAGGCCTTCTTTTCTTTATTTTAACAATGTTTTGCAGTTTTCTATGTAAGAGTCTTTTACATCCCTGGTTAGATTTATTCCTAAATATTTTATTCTTTTAGTTCTTATTGTAAATGGAGTTTTTCCTAGATTTCTTCTTTTGATTGTTCATTGCTAGTTTATAGAAACACTGCTGATTTTTTGAGTGTTGATCTTGTACTCTGCCACTTTTCTGAATTCATTTGTTAGGTCTAGGAGCTTTGTTGTGGATTTTTCAGGATTTTGTGTATATAGGATCATGCTATCAGCAAATAGAGAAAGTTTCACTTCTTCCTTTCTAATTTGGATGCTTTTTATTTCTTTTTCTTGCCTAATCTCACCGAATAGATTTTTCAGAACTATGCTTGATTACTATGGTGACAGTAAGCATCTTTGTTTTGTTCCTGATCTTAGAGGGAGAGCTTTTGGGTCTCACCATTGAGTATGATGTTAGCTCTGGATTTTTCATGCCCTTTATCATGTTGAGGAAGTTTCCTTCTGTGCCTAGTTTTCCAAGTGTCTGTGTGTGTGTGTGTGTGTGTGTGTGTGTGTGTGTGTGTGTGTTTTCAAGTAGATGTGCTGGATTTTGTCAAATGTTTTTTCTGTGTCAGTTGAGATGATCATGTATTTTTTTCCCCACTTCATTCTGTTAATGTGGTATATTACATTAATTGATTTTCTTATGTTAAATAATCCTTACATGCCTGGGAAAAATCCCACTTGATCATGACATATAATTCTTTTAATGTGCTATTAGCTTCAGTTTGATGGTACAGTGTTGTGGATTTTTGCATCTATATTCACAAGAGATATTGGTCTGTAATTTTCTTTTCTCATGGCATCTTTGTCTGGCTTTGATATGAGAGAGAAGTTGGCTTCATAGAATGAGTTAGGGGGTGTTAATTCTCCTTGGAATATTTGGTAAAATTCACCTATGAAACCATCTGGCCCAGAGCTATTCTTTGTTTGGAGTTTTTTGTTTTTTGTTGTTGTTTTTTTTTTTTTGTTACTGATTCAATCTGTTATTGGTTTATTGAGATTATCTATTTCTTCTTGGGTCACTGTATATAGTTTGTCTATTTTTAGGAATTTGTCCATTACATATAGGTTATCTAATTTGTTAGTGTACAGTTGTTAATAGTATCCTCTTATGGTCTTTTTTATTTCAGTGGGGTCATAGCAATGTCCTCCTTTTCATTTTGTATTTTAGTTATTTGTTTCACACTCTTGTTTTCTTTTTCAGTCTAGTTACAGTTTTGTCAATGTTATTGATCATATCAAAGAATCAACTTTTGGTTTTGTTGATTCTCTCTATGGTTTTTTTTATTCTCTATTTCATTTAGTTCATCTCTAATCTTTGTTATTTCCTTCTTAGTGCTTGCTTTGGGTTTAGTTTGCTCTTCTTTTTCTAGTTCTTCCAGTTATGAGGTTTGGTTTTTTATTTGAAATCTTTCTTCTTTTTTAATGTAAACATGTAGAGCTATAAATTTCCCTTTAAGCAATGCTTTTGCTGGACCCCATAAGTTTTGATGCCTTACATTTTCATTTTCATTCTACTCAAAATATTTCCTAATTTACTTGTGATTCCTTCTTTAATAAATTAATTATTTAAAAAATATTGTTTAATTTTCACGTATTTGTGAATTTCCCATTTTCCCCTCTGTTATTGATTTCTAGCTTCATTCCATTGTGATCAGAGAAGATGCATTGTATGATTTCAATATTTTTTAATTTATCATGGCTCAAGGGATGATCTCTCCTGGAGAATGATCCATGCGCACTAGAGAAGAATATGTCTTCTCTTGTTGGGTGGTGTTCCATTTATATCTGTTAGGTCTAGCTGGTTTCAAATATTGTAGAAGTCTTGTATTTCCTTATTGATCTTCTGTCTATATGTTCTATCCATTATTTGAAGTGGTGTGTTAAAATCTCCTACTCTTAATGTAGAACTGTCTATTTCTCCCTTCAAATCTGTCAGCATTTGCTTCATATATTTTGGGGCTCTGCTGTTGGGTACATATATATTTATAATTGTTACATCTTCTTGTTGAATTGGCCCCTTTATCAGTATACAATGACCTCTATGTCTCTCATAAGAGTTTTAAACTTAAATTCCTTTTTATCTGATTTTAATATAGATGTGCCAGCTCTCTTTGGTTACTTGCATGGTATGTGGTCTTTAATCATTTCACTTTCAACCTACTTGTGTCTTTGAATTTATGGTGATCCTCTGTAAACAACATATGGTTGGATCATGTTTTTTATCCATTCTGCCAATCTCTTCCTTTTGACTGGAGAGTTTAGTTTGTTTACATTTAAAGTCACTGCTAATAATTTAAGACTTTTTTCTGCCATTTTGCTATTTAGTCTTTGTAAATCTTTTCCTTTTTTTTTCTCTCACTTCTTCCATTACTGCCTATTTTCATATTTATTTGAATATTTCTATTGTACCATTTTGGATCCCTTTGCATTTCTTTCTAGATATATATTTTCCTTGTGGTTACCATAGGTTAAAATTTCATGTCCTAAATATATTACAGTCATGTCTGATTTGATACCAACTTGACTTTAGTAGCATACAGCTACACTCTTCCTATACCCCACTATCCCCACACCTTTTTTTATACTTGTTACAAATTATGTCTTTATGCACTGTATGTCCAAAACCATAGATTTATCATTACTTTTTGTGAATTTGCATTTTAGCCCCTATAGGGAATAAGAAGTAGAGTTACATAACAAAAAATACAACACATTCATACTGGCTTTTATCGTTACCCAAATCATTATGTTACCAGAAGTCTATTTCTTTAAGCTGTGTTGAACCACTGTCTAGTGTCCTTTCATTTCAGTCTGAAGAACTCCCTTTAGCATTGCTTGTAGGGCAGGTCTAATGGTGATGAACTCCCTCAGCTTTTGTTTGTCTGGGAATGTCTTAATGTCTCCCACATTTAAAAAATAATGTTTCATTGGATAAAAGTTTTTGGTTGGCAATTGTTTTCTTTCAGCATTTTAAGTATTTCATCCCACTGCCTTCTTGCCTCCATGGTTTCTAAGGAGAAACCTGTGCTTTATCTAATTGAGATTTTTTGGTATATAACATACATTGCTTTTCTTGTACAGCTTTCAGATCTCTCTCCTTGTCCTTTGCATTTTACAGTTTGAGCAATACATTATGGAGCAGTTTTCTTCAAGTTTATGCTATTTGATGTTCTCTGGGCTCCATGGATGTGCATATTCACTTCTTTTGCTAAGTTTGGGAAGTTTTCTATAATCATTTGTTTGAACAATCCTTCTGTTCCCTTCTTTTTCTTTTTTTTTTTTCTTCTTTTGTGATCCCCATAGTGTGTATATTGTCATACTTGATGGTGTCTCAGAGGTCTCTTAGGCTGTTTTTGCTTTTCATAGTTCTTTTTTCTTTCTGCTGCTCAGCCTGACATTTTAATTGTCTTGCTTTGAGTTCACTGGTTCTTTCTTCTGCCAACTCCAATCTGCTTTTGAAACTCTCCTGAGGATTTTTCATTTCAGTTATTGTGGTTTTCAACTCCAATAGTTCTGTTTGGTTCATTTTTAACATTTCAATTTATTGAGATTTTCATATTATTTATTCATTGTTTTCCTGATATCCTTTAGTTCTTTCTCTGTATTTTTATTCATCTCCTTGAGCATACTGAAGATCATTTTAAAAAGATTTTTAGTCCACAGTCTGGTCTTGGTTGATGTTTTCTGGATTTTTATCCTCTTCCTTTGGATGGGTCTTCATTTCCTGTTTCTTTGTTTTCTTGTAATCTTTTGTTGTACACTGTACATTTTAATATTTTAAAATTTTAACTCTCAGATTTTAGATATCTGTTTTAGATCTTTGTAACTAGCTAGTGATATGACAGAGATATTCTTGAGTACCAGGAGATAACAAAAGCAAGCAAACCTAAACAAAAAACACCTCTCGCCATCTTTGCAAATTGATTTTGCATTGGCTGGCACTCTCCCTCAGAGTTCAGCCCTCCTATCAGGATGGTAAGCCCAAGATGAATGTAAAGTATAGGGTCTTCCTTGTCTTTTCTGGTCTGGTGACTTACCCTGAGGCTATGCTTGGGTAGGGGCTTTAGGATTTCCCCTTTTTACAGGAGTTTGAGTGCCCCTTCTACTTTCCAGGATTCAGATCTTCTCCCTCTCCCAGGTCTTCCCCTGTAGGAGTTAAATCACATGAGTCTTTGCCCCAGACCATCCCCCTCACTTATTTCTTATTCAGCTTTCCTTGTCTGAAGCTGCTTTTGCCTGAAGGGAAAATCCTGGGGGGGGGGGGTCCCCTCGAGAGAAGAGTTTCCCAAGTCAGTCTTTCCCTGCTGGAACAAGTCCAGGGACCCACAAAGGGAGAACCTGCCAACTCCAAACTGCCCTGAGGAGGGGATGAAGGAGTGTCCAGGAACGGTGCCAGGAGCTTCTTCCATGGCTTCCCAAAGCTGCTTTCAGATCTTGGCAGCTGCCCATTAAATGTAGCCCTCCAACTCTCCTCCACAGCTCTGAGGAAGCATACCATCTTTCAGTGTCCTCCACTGCCTTTGCCCAGGGCTGGTTGGAATGATGGCCACCCTCAGAGTTGGCCTCCCCAGTGATCCAAAGTAGCTAATCAAAAGCAGTTATGGGGGGAGGATCTAAGATGACAGCATAGAGAAGAGTGGTTAGTCCCCCTGGAACAGCTAATTAACAACCAGGAACAACTAATAAATAATTCGGAATAACTGTGGGGGAACAAACATTACTGTCCACTCATCATACACCAACCTGAATTGGGAGGAATGCCCAAGATCACATCATAAAATCTGCAAGTAAAAACTGCAGATCAAAGCCGGGTGCCCCCTCTCCCCACAGCCCGAGCTGCAAAGACTCACGGTGCTAGAAGGAGCTCTCTCCCAGCAAGCAAATATAGCTCAGCTGAGCTCCAACTGGGGTTTTAATTAACAAGTGTGGGCTGCTCGCTACAAGCTATGAATCCCCAACAAGCAGACGGAGGCTTTGGATGATGACTGACCTTGGAGAGCTGGAGGGTGGCTGTGGATGGGCCCTGAAGGGGCTTTCTGTCCCTGTCTTGGCTCAGTGGAGAAAGCCTCAGCCGTTTTCAGTTCCCAGTGCTCTGACTCAGACAAGGGTGGAGACAGCACAGGCAGAGAGTCTATTCACATGCTAATGACCTCTCCCTAGGGGGGTTAGGGGGGTTATCTTTTGTAAGAGGAAAGGGGTCGGGCCTAGCTCTACTACCCACCTTCCATTCAGAACCAGACCCCTGAGCTTGGGGGAAAACAGCCACGGGCCACACCTCCTTACACCAGTCTGGAGTTACAGGCTGACAGGCACCACCTGCTGGGCAGAAAAGTACAGTGACCTGAGGCATCACAGGGTGTACCAATTTTCTATGACACACCCTCAGGGAAACCAGATACTGAATATTTCTTCTTTCTGGGACCTGAGCCCATTCTGGTCTGGGAAAACCTTACTGGGGTAACCAAGGAAACCATGCCTAGAGAACAGAAAACTACAACCAACACTAAAAAAAACAAAGTTATGGCCCAGTCAGAGGAACACACTTACACTTCAACTGAGATACAGGAATTGAAACAACTAATAATAAGTCAATTCAAAAGGTTTAGGAAAGATATGGTGAAAGAGATGAACCGTATAATGAAAACACTGGGCATACATAAGGTAGAATTTGAAAGTTTGAAAAAACAACTGGCAGAATCTATGTATATGAAAGGCACAACACAAGAGATGAAAGACATGATGGAAACATACAACAGCAGATCTCAAGAGGCAGAAGAAAACACTTAGGAACTGGAGAACAAGGCATCTGAAAGCCTACACAGGGAAGAACAGATAGAGAAAAGAATGGAAAAATATGAGTAATGTCTCTGGGAACTTAAAGATGAAATGAAAATCAGGAATGTATGTGTCATTGGTGTCCCAGAAGGAGAAGAGAAGGGAAAAGGGGCAGAAGCAGTAATAGAGGAAACAATCAATGAAAATTTCACATCTCTTATGAAAGATATAAAATTATGGACCCAAGAAGCACAGCACACCCCAAACAGAACAGATCTGAATAGGACTATGCCAAGACACTTAATATTCAGATCATCAAACATCAAAGAGAAAGAGAGAATCCTGAAAGCAGCAAGAGAAAAGTGATCCATCACATAAAAAGGAAGTTTAATAAGACTATGTGCAGATTTCTCAATAGAAACCATGGAGGCAAGAAGGAAGTGTGATGATATATTTAAGATACTGAAAGAGATAAAACACCAACCAAGAATCCTATATCCAGCAAAACTATCCTTCAAATATGAGGGAGAGCTTAAAATATTCTCTGACAAACAGACAATGACAGAGTTTGTGAACAGATACCTGCTCTTCAGGAAACACTAAAGAAAGCACTGCAGACAGAAAGGGAAAGACAAGAGTGAGAGGTTTGGAAAACAGTTTTTGGAGATAGTAGCACAGCAATGTAAGTACACTGAACAAAGATGACTGTGAATATGGTTGAAAGAGGAAGGTTGGGACCATGTGGGACACCAGAACAAAAGACAAAGGATAAGGACTGGGACTGTGTAACTCAGGGAAACCTAGGGTGCTCAACGATTGTAATAAAAGGTACAAATATGTTTTTACATGAGGTAGAACAAATGAATGTCAACATTGCAAGGTGTTAAAAGTAGAGTGGGATTGGGGGGAAAATACAATCAATGCAAACTAGAGACTATAATTTATGGAAACATTGTATTATGCTTCCTTTAATATAACAAAGGCAATATACCAAAGCTAAATGCATAAGGGGAAGGGCATAGGGGAAGGGTATGGGACTCCTGGCATTGGTGATGTTGTCTGACTCTTTATTCTACTTTAGGTTAATGCTATCTTTCCTTTTGTTGCTTTCTAGCTGTCAAATTTTTGTTGTTGTTGTTGTTTTCTCTCTCTCTTTCTCTTTTCTTTTTCTTTTGTCTCTCTGCCTTCTTTGACTCTTCCTCCTTCTTTCTGGAAGAAATGGAGATGTCCATATATAGATAGTGGCGATGGTGCTGAATACATAAATACATGACTATACAGGAAACCAATGATTGTTTACTTAGGATGGAATGTATGGTGTGTGAAAAAAAACCATCTTAAAAGAAATGGGTTGATGAAGAAATCCTGAGGGCACTATATTGAGTGAAATAAGACAGATACATAAAGGCAAATATTGCAGGGTCTCACTGATATGAACTAATTATAATATGTAAACTCATAGAGATGAAATATAAGTTGCCAGGATATAGAATGAGGCTAAAGAACGGGGAGCAGTTGCTTATTAGCAGAATGTTCAACTAGGGTGAACTTAAACGTTTGGAAATGGACAGGGGTGATGGTAGCATGTTGTGAGAATAACTAACAGTGCTGAAAATTGTGTGAAGGTGGTGGAAAGGGTAAGCTCAGAGTTATGAATGTCACCAGAAGGAAAGCTGGAGGTTAAAAGATGGGAATGTATAAAACAGTGAAACTTGTGGTGGACATTGTCAATGATTGACTGCACAAATATTAGAAAACTCTCTCACGAACTAGAACAAATGTATGACACTATAACTAGAAGTTAATAATGGAGAGGCATATAAAGAAAAAAGTATATACCTATTGCAAACTATATACTACAGTTAGTAGTATTTTAACATTATTTCATCAACAGTAACAAATGTACTACACCAAAACTATGAATCAGTAATGGAGGGGGGTGTGGTTACGGTTATGGGAGGATTTGAGTTCCCCTTTTTTTTGTCTTTATTTCTTTCCTGGAGTAATGAAAATGTTCTAAAAGTTGAAAAAAAATTAATTGGGTTGATGGATGCACAGCTATATGATGGTACCATGGGCAATTGATTGTACACTTTGGATCTTTGGATAGTTGTATGGTTATGTGAACAATCTCAATAAAAAGAATATATATATATAGAGAGAGAGACATGAGATATGAATGCCAGAACAAGTCGTCTGCATTTTGGATATGGAACCTAATTTCAAACTGGAGTTCATTCTCAACTTCAGAAATTCTGGAAGTGGTGGTGGGATAGGCTGGACTATAACATAGACAATATACTATGTGATAGGGACAGAGAACTGAAAAAACAGATAGAACTAGAGAGGAAAAAATAGGTAAAGGAAATAAACATACTTACCAGTGCAAACAAGATTGCGGCATAAACCGTTTCGAAAATCATGAAATACACGATTTTGATGTTCCTAGAACAAAGCAATGCATTCAATTTGACTAAAACTCAAACACAGCTCCGAAGTTTCCATCATTTCTCCTATCCAATCAGACCTTTACACTCAAAATTCATTTTCACTCAAATGAAAACTAAGCCAATCCATGTAAATTAAAATCAAAAAGTAATAGTAACCATAAAATTAGTTTCCCATGGAAATTAATAAGCAACTAATAAATATCTACAGATAGTATTTACCTTAACTCTTTTAAAGATTATCTTTATTGCTAAAGTGAATTTTAAGTGACAATTTTCACCATGTGCATATATATATCGATTTACCTTTTAAATGCTTCAAACAGAAGATGCATGAAGTTTGGCATGACCAAGACATTTATTACTGAATTTTTTTTTTTTAATTAGAGAAGTTGTGGGTTTACAAAACTATCATGCATCAAATACAGGATTCCCATATACCTCCCTGTTATTAACACCCTGCATTAGTGTGGTACATTTGTTACAACTGATGAAAACACATTTTTCTAATTGTACTATTAATTATTGTTCACTATTTCTGTAGTGCAGTGGCACAGATTTTTTTAATTTTTTATTCTATCACAATATATACAATCTAGTATTTCCCCCTTAAAAAAAAAAAAGCAGTTATGAATAACCAACCTGCAACTCTCCCCACTGCATCTTGGGGACCTGAATTTTTATGTCCTTCTCTGGCACCAGCAAGCTCTGCCAGTAGGGCTGGACCCTACTGCTTCCTGATGCAAAAATAGAGGATGGACACTGGTTATTGCCATGAGAGAACAATTTACTGGAATTTACCATGATTTACTAGCCTCTTTCTCCTGCTCTTCCCTGGATATAGTAAAGTGTTCTACTGTACTCTAGAGTTTCAAAATAGTTTTTTCAGATAGTTCCTGCTTGTTTAATAGTTGTTCTGTTGGAGAGATTGATTCCTGGAGCTTCCTACTCTGCTGTTTTCCCAGAATTCTCCTTCCTCTGTACTTTAACTCTTTTTTACAACACCATGAGGATGTTTTCTAGTCTAGGGTGAATGCATGACTCACAGAGAACTCACTAATATCCTCTTAATATCATGACTCCATATTTTTAGTGGGTGACAAATTTGACACACTTCCAAACACCCCCATAGCAACTGAAGTTTCAAAAATATATCTAAAAGATTTTTGCCTTGTTAGCTCACTTACTATATATCATCTCAAATCAGGAACTCCAGTAACAATCTGCTTTGGAGGTCCTCATTTGTCCTCCTCTTACTTGGGAGTCCTCTGCATAATCTACAGATTGACAGTATTCCTTTGGTCATTCATTTGTTTATCTATACTTTCATTCATTCATTTGTTCAGTCAATGTATCATTAATCTAGTGCAGCAAAACATCCAAAAACTTAGAGGCTTTAAGACAACTGATGCTGATCAAATATGGGGTTCTCTGCTTGATGTGCACAACAGCTAATCTACGACACCAGTGTTTTAAAAGGGAGAGTTTATCGCCACATGAGGCAAGGAGATCAGATAGCATATCAGCCTGAAATTTGTCTCCCCAAACCATAGTAACTCTGATAGTTTTATAGTATCAAAAGATGGACAGATTTTAGGATAATGTGTATAACAGCTTAAGATGACAAAGTTAGAGATGATGTTAATTATTGAGCATGTGCAGATTGATTACATGTAAAGTTTAACCTATTGTGCACATCAGATGGGCCAATTTTGGTTAGCTCTAGCTTCATCTAGTAAGGTAGTTTAGGAATTGTGGTGGGTTATTTCTGGGCTAACTCAAGTTCCTTCATTAATAGACATTAGGGGGTTGTCTTTGTGATCATAAGACTCTAAAGTTATAAAACAGGATAAGGGGTTACAACTGAGGCCAGTCATGAGGATTTTACAATCACAGGATGAATGTTATATAGTTATACAATCATTATCAAAGGTCAAGGCATCTGGGTTACAGTTCACTGGGTTTCAGCAATTTCAGGTATTTCTTTTTGGCTACTCTACAATATACTAGAAAGTAAGAAAATGGCATCTATATAATGATTCAATCATCCTAATCATTTTTTAATTCTTGATTTCTCTATTGTACAACAACCACTCACTAATTTAGCTTATGTGATGCTCCAGGTCAGCAATTTCCACTGTGCTCAGCTGGGACATTCTTATCTTACTTGTATCCGCTCATGATTCTGTGGTCTGCTGCTGGATTGGATAGAGGTTAGCTGGTCTATGGTAACCTCAACAGGGATAGCAACAATCTGCTCCATCTTGTTTTTCATTACTTTGTTCTGAGTATTAATTTAGGATTAAATGTAAAACATAAAACCTTTTAGGTCAAAGCATAGGTAAAACCAAAAGAAATAACTGATGGTAAACACACATTGTCAGAGCAACATTTACATTCACTTTCTTTGGAGCAAGTTAATGGGGGAGAGGTGGGTGGTAGGGACATATAACCTTATCTGGAAGAATCTCACGTTGCTTTATCCACCACTGACCAGTGTATCAATGTCCTTGGCTTACAAAATTTTCTTTCTTTATTCTGCACAGGGAGACTAGAGTTGGGAGGCCAGACTCAAGGCAATGCTCAAAGATGAGAAGGTATGGCTGGTTGGGCTTTTGGGCCAAAACTTATTAAGAGTGCTTGGTGTTACAGCAGCTGGGAACAGTAGCATAGAAACTTATCAGCACTTCGACAGACTTCCTTTCAAATACAAGCAGTTTGTTTACATTACTTGCATTTTAGGTGAAATCATGTTTTCCACATTTTAAAACTTTTTCTCAAAACAACATGTTCAAAAACATGTTTTACTTCCAGTTTTAGTTGTGTAATGTAAAGTGCTTGAAAGGCGTCACTCTCATCCTTTCAACAAGAAAATAGCTATTTTGACAATCTACTACATTCAAGAAATATTTATTCAGAATGCCAGGAACTGTCCTACATACTGGAGATAACGATGTGAACAGGATAGTTTCTATCTTTATGAAGAGCTCATTCTAGTTGAAGAAACATAGTATATATATTTTACAAGAGCTCTTGAAATATTAGGGAACATAGCTCATTGTGAATTGCAATTAGCCCACCTCACCCCACCGCCTACTTTATAGAAAGCAACCTTGTCTTGTTACTGATTTTAGTGAAAATGCTTCTACAATTTCTTTATTAATATATACTAATTGTTGTAGGTTTCAGATAGGAATTCTTGCACAAATTAAAGATGTTCTCTTCTATTTCTCTTCTATTTCTAAGTTGTAGCAGTTTCTATTAATAAGGGTTGGAGCTTACCAAATGCTTTTTCTGCATATAATACATTTATCTATCATTTTCTCCTTTAAACTGATAATTTGGTGAATTTTCTTACTAAAATATTATATTCTTAGTATAGGTTTCTAAGAGTGTTGTTCCATAATCTAAAATTTGCCTAAAATTTTTCTCTTTATGATTCTGTTTTTGCTTTATGTACATATTTGGCACATACTTAGGTTCATAATTGTAATTTCTTCTTGGTGGATTATTCCTTTTATCACAATGTAATGTCCCTTTTTATTGCTGTTTATGACTCTTCCCCTTAAATTCTAATTTTATTTTGATAACAGTATTATGACACTAGCATTCCTTCAGTTAGAATTTAGTTAGAGGTATTTTCAGCTTTTACTCTTACTTTTATTGCATCTCTTATAAATAGTGTATAGCTGGCTTATAAAAACAATTTGCTTCTTTCTTTTAATAGGTGACCTAAATCTGTTTATATTTATTGTGATTCCTGATCTATTCGGTTTTACTAATAAAATATTTTGTATAGTTTATCTTGTCTTTTATTTGTTTGACTCTTTCTCCCTTCTCTCTTCTTGTCTATGTAGGATTGATTAAAAAAAACTCTGCCTCTTTTTGTTCTCTGCAGGTTTGAAGTTATTATTTGTATTGTTTTAGTCACACTCCTAATAAAGTCACATTATTATGTATTCTGTGTATTTATCTCCCTACTGAATAGATAAGGATCTTACCATATTTTGCATATCTTTCTACTGATTGTCCCCATCTTCCATGTTGTTGATAATTAGGAAAATAGTATCACCTTTTTAAAACACAAGGTCATTTATGATGTTAACTGCTCATGGCAGTCAGTTGTTAGTTTGATTAGCTGGTCTATTGTTTCAATATATTTTCTCACTGCTGCTTCATGCCCCTATTACTTCCTCTTGGTTTACTTCTCTTCTTGTTGGAGTGCATTCTTTGATAGCTCTTTCAGTGAGGATCTGTGGGTGATAACATTCTTATCTTTTCAATATATGAAAATGTTTTTCATTCACACTTCCTCTTGATAGCATGTTGGGATGTAGAATTGTAGGTTGCCCTCACCTTGAAGTACTACTACACAGTTTTCTGGCATTTATTATTGCTAATTTGAAGTCTCCTGTCAACCTAACTAATATAATCAATCTATCTTTTCAACTTGGGATTTAAAAATTTATCTTTATCCTTAATTTTCTACATTTGTCCATGTGTGGATTTATTTATTTCATCCTGTACAGCATGCACTTTCTAGGTGATGATGCACTTCTTTCTTCAATTTAGCCATTATTCTTCAAATTATAATCCCCCTTCCTCATTCTCTCCTTCTAGAATTCTTATTATCTATTCCCCAAAACTTCTCTTTCAGGTTTTTCATTTCTTTATTTCTCTAGAGTGTCGTTCAGGTAATTTCTGCAGAAACTTTGCAATTCACCAACTCTCTCTTAGACCTTTTCTAGGGCAGCATTTATCATTTCCATTTATTTTTATTATGATTATATTTTATATTGCCAGAATTCCAAATAATTTATTTTTAAAAACTCTCCCTGTTCTTGGATTCATATCCACCTTTTTGTTGTTATTGTTACATCATTATTTCCTTGTTCTCGCTTAATGTATATAATTTCTTTCTTAAACTTTCTCATTTTAAATTCATTTTCAGAAGGTCATTTTCATTATTCACTTCTAGATGATAATTTTTGGAATTAGAGTTAGGTATCTATTTTCATGATGAATTTAATTTTATTAATTGTTTTAGAATGTGTTTGTAAACCCATTTTAAAAAGGCTTATTGAGGTATAATCAGCATATAATAAATTGCACATATTTTAAGTGTACAATTTAACACCTTTAACATATGTAAATGCATGTTAAACTATCACTACAATCAAGACCGTGCACAGACCTATTATTTCTTAAAGCCCATTTGAGGAAGAGGTTTTGTGTTTCATGTTCACTTTGCTTTTCTTCTGCACATGCCTTCCCATGTTTGGCAGATCTGCTGTGACTTCTACCAGTTCACCCAGATTCTCCAATTTGATAAATACCTTATGTTATTTGATAGAGAGAACTCACGTCCTGCCAGGCTTTGCAACAGTTTGCCTCATTTCTCCCAATGAGGTAGCTACCATGTGTGAACCATAACTGCTGGACATGGGCCAAAGCCCTTTTAAATCTAAATATATAGGCAACGAGCCCTTTCTCCACCCCCAATTTCAAATTGTGAGCCTAAGTTCAGTGCCTGCCACTAGTGGGGCACAATTACCTTGCCCAACAGGAGTTGTACTCTTGCCATCTCTGTGTTTTCTGATTCTAGATCCTAGATCTGCAGCTTAAGCCCCTGCCTACTTCCATGTCCTTCTGGTCTGTTTATGAGTCAAGAAATGGTTTTCTTATTTTTAAGCCCAGTTAAGTCTTTCATGTTTTATGTACTTTATCACTGCCATATGTTTGTAAGGAGGGAGAAGTGGGAGTCCCCCATGTGAATCTCACAGCTCGCAGCCTCAACTTGACCAAAAGCCCCCCAGCCTGATCTCTTAACTATGAAGTAGAATATTATGAGTGCCAGGGTAATTTAGTATACTCTCTCCTTACAGATGAATTCTCCTGTATTAATTCATAACTTTCTGAAGGAAACATGCAATTAAAGAATTCACCCTTCTGTCTCTGCGTTCCTACTTCAGTTTTCAAAGTTTAGGGATTATGCTACCCTATAAGTAATCGCCAACAAAACCCAAACCTGAAACAAATGTTAACTTGTTTTTATTGGAATAAATCTCATAAAATCCTAACCTCTAGGGATATATAAATGTAATAAAGTCTTGGAAAAGGTGATTCTTTTAATCTGGTGACAAAAATCCTTGCATGTGAATGAAGATATGAATATACTGGTCCAAAAGAAATAAGACAGGAGCGACAATTTCTCCCAGCATACAGAAAGGTAACTGAAGAATTTTTGGTTGTGAAGAAGGAATAATTTATAAAGGTGGACATCTTGATAGCAGGAGGCAGGAAGAGAGAAGGAACTGAGATGCTCTATTAATATCAAAGGAACATTTGTGGGTGTTTGTGGCACTGCTGTGCCAATGACATATAAATCACTTAAGTGACTACTCTGTTGGGAAGTAGGGGCTATTGTGTGAGTTAAGAGAAGTCCAGGGCCTAGTGTAAAGTATAAAGTTGTGCTTTCTCTTATCTTCCTATGACCCTGGTCATAACATTCACCATGTCATAATAGAAATATCTGTTAATGTTTCCATCACCACCACTATACTATATACTAATTTCCTCCAGGGTCATGACTGTAGTTTTTTTCCTACTCACCTAGTAATGCCTGATACATGTTGGCTCTAATGAACCTGGAAGGCTTTGTTTTCAATTGGCAATGTTCCTTTGGGGAACAAAATACTGACTGTGATATTCCTCCATGCTATTTCCTGTATCTAGAGTTCATTGCTTTTTATATTGCTGAGAATTTTACCATTTTAACAGTGTATTTATCCACTGATAGACACTTGGGTTGTTTCCAGTTTCTAATTCTTATGAATAAAGGTTGCTAAAAATAATCTTGTACAAGTCATTAAATGGATATATATTTCCATTCCTGTTTGGGTAAATACCTAGTTGTGAACTTGTGTTGGGTGTGCCATAGGTGATCAGTTAACTTTGTAAAAATTTGCCAAACTGTTTTCCAAAGTGGTGGTACCATTTTACCCTTCCAAATGAGTTTGAGTACAGTTGCTCCATATTCATACTAACATTTGGTGTTGTCAGTCATTTTAATTTTAGCCATTCTAGTGGGTATAGAGTGGTGGTAGTACAATATAGTAAGTATAATTAACAAAGCTGAGCATCAGTACGGTTGAAAGAGGAAGACTAAGGGCATTTATGGCACCAGAAGGAAAAACAGAGGATAAAAACCAGGTCTGTATAACATAGCAAATCCTAGAGTGGACAATGATGGTGATTAAATGTAAAAATTTAAGGAAGTTTTTATATGAAGGAGAACAAGTGAATGTCAACCTTGCAAGTTGTTGAAAATGGGATGGTATATGGGAAAAAATACAATTAATGCAAACTAGTTAATGGTAACATTGTAGTATTCTTTCATTAATTGTAACAAAGGCAATATACCAAAGCTAAATGTCAGTAGAGGGACTATAAGGGAAGGATATGGGATTCTTGTTTTTGGTGGTGGTGTTTCTTCTTTTTTATTTTTGTTATTCTTTATTCTTTTATTTTTCCCTCTTCTTTCTTTGCAGAAAAAATGGAAATATTCTCATATAGATTGTGGTGGTGAACATACAGCTATGTGACTATACTAGGAGCTATTGATTGTTCACTCAAGATGGATTGTATGGTGTGTGAATAAAACTGTTTAAAAAGAAACCAAAAGATACAAGTGCTGGAGAAGATGTGGAGAGAGAGGTATACCTATTCACTATTGGTAGGGAAGTAGAACAGTGCAGCTCCTCTGGAGGGTGTGGTGGTTCCACAGGAGGCTAAGTATAGGGTTGCCATATAATCCTACAATCCTGTTATTTGGTATATACTTAGAAGAACCTAAAGCAGGGACATGAATAGGCATTTGCACCCTGGTGTTTATGGCAGCGGTATTCATGATTTGCAATGAATGGAGGTGGCCTAAGGGTACATAGGTGGGTGAAGAGAGGGCAAACTGTGGTGTATAAATACAATGGAATATTTTTGACTGCAAAAAGAAATGAAGTTGTGAGGCATGCAACTAGGTGAATGAACCTTGAGGATATTATGTTGTGTGAAATAAGCCAGAAACAAGAGGACTAATATTGTAAAGCATCACTAATATAAACTAACCATAATGAGCAAATGCAGAGAATTGAATTTGAGAGCATAGGTAATTGGGGGATAGAACCTGGGCAGAGATTGGGCAATTGATGATGCAGGAGTACAGAATGTTCAATAAGGGTTATTGTAAAGGTTCGTAGATTGTAAACTCTTAGAGCTGTCACATCTATTTCTGAGTTTTAACTGTTACTTAAGAGATGTTTATTTGGTACAAAATTTATATTCTCTTTAGCACTTTATCTAATTTAACCTGTGTGGTCAGTTTATTTAAACAACATAATTACATGGAACCTGGAATAGGGAATGAGATCTTGTTATTCTATACAGGTTAATGTAATACCTTGAAACATCCCAGGGTATTTGGGGCAGAAAATAGAAAAATATTTGCAAATTCCCCTTGAAGGACTGGGGAAAAATGTAGAAATATTAAACTTCTTCACTTGAGAAATTCTTAATATTCTCGCAAGCATTAGGGACTCCCAACTTGAAAAGTCAAGGCCTCAATCTTGGAGCTTGCCCTTATGAAACTTATTCCTGCAAAGGAGACGCTAAGCCTACTTATAATTATGCCTAAGTATCACCCCAGAGAACCTCTTTTGTTGCTCACATGTGACCTCTCTCAGCCAACTCTTCAAATAAACTCACTACCCTCCCCTCTATGTGGGACATGATTCTCAGTGGTGTAAGTCTCCCTGGCAATGTGAGACATGACTCCCAGGGATGAGCCTGGCCCTGGCATTGTGGAACTGAGAATGCCTTCTTGACCAAAAGCGGGGAAAGAAATGAAAGAAAATAAAGTTTCAGTGGAAAAGCGATTTCAATTAGGGTCAAGAGGTGTTCTGTAGGTCATTCTTATGCATTACAGATATTCCTTTGTAGTTTCTAGTGTATTAGACTAGCTAGATGGAAATACCTGAATCTGTTGAACTTTTATCCACTAGACTTGATTCTTGATGATGATTGTATAACTATATTGCTTTTATTGTGTGACCATGTGATTGTGAAAACCTTGTGACTGACATACCCTTTATCCAGTGTAAGGGAAGAAAAGTAATAAAACAAAGGCAAAAAAATATATAAATAATGGGTGGGGGGAGAAGGGGTATGGGATATTTTGGGTTTTCCTTTTCTTTTCTTTTTCCTTAGTTTTGGAGTAATGAAAGTGTTCTAAAACTGATTGTGGCAATGAATGCACAACTATATGATGATATTGTCAGCCATTGATTATATACCTTGGATGGATTCTATGGTGTGCGACTATTTTTCCATAAGATTGCATTTAAAAAGTAAATAAAGAAAATAAAAAGAATATTGAATGACACTCTAAATGAACTACATCTTACAGGCATACATGGAACACTTCACCCAGCCCAGACACATTTATCTCTAGGGTACATTGATCATTCTCCAGAAGAGACCCTATATTAGATCAAAAAACAAGTCTCAGTTAATATTAAAATCTTGAAATCATACAATGTATCTTATCCAACTACAATGGAATGATGCTAGAAATCAGTGACACAGAGAGAATTGGAAAATTTGCAGATTAAACAATGTACTTTTAAATAACCAATGGGTGAAAAAAGGAAATCACAAGGAAAATTGGGATATATCTTGAGGTGAACGAAAATTAAAAGACAACATACCAAAATTTATGGCATGCAGCAAAGTCAGTGAAAAGAGGGAATTATTGCTCTAAATACTTACATTAAAAATAAGAAAGATCTCAAGTCAGAAACCTAATTCACAACTGGAGAATCTAGAAAAAGAGCAAATTAACCCAAGGATAGTAGAAGAAAGGAAATAGCAAAGATACATGAAATAGAGAATTTTAAAAAATAGAGAAATCAATAAAACCAAAAATTGGTTCCTTAAAAAGATAAAAAAAAAAAAAAAAAGGACAAAACTTAAGCTAGACTGCCTAAGAATAAAAGAAAGAGGACAAAAATACTAAAATCAGAAATGAATAGCAGGACATTACTACCAACCCCACCAAAATAAAAAGGACTATAAGAGGATACTATAAACATCTGTATGCCAACAAATTAGATAACCTTGATGAAATAAACAAATTCCTAGAAATACACAACTTCCTACACTGACTCAAGAAGAAATAGAAGATCTCAACAGATCCATAACTAACAAAAGATTGAATCAGTAATCAAAAACTTCCACAAAAAGAAAAGCCCAGGAACAGGTAACTAGCTTCACAAGTGAATCTTACCAAATAGTTCAGGAAGACTTAATGTGAATCCTGCTCAAACTCTTTGAAAAATCTTAAGAGGTGGGAACATTCCCTAATCCACTTTATAAGGGCAACATCACCCTAATTCCAAAGCCAGATAAAGACATCATAAACAATAAAATTACAGGTCAATATCTTCATATAGATGCAGAAATCCTCAACAAAATACTAGCAAACCACAGCCAACAGCATAGTAAAAGGATTATACACCATTATCAAGTGGGACTTATCCGAGGTATGTACAGGATAAATATCTTATCAACATAAGGTAATTAATCTAATACAGCACATTAATAGAACAAAGTAAGACCACATGATCATTTCAATTGATGCTAGAAAGGCATTTGACCAAATTCAGCATCCCATTTTATAAAAACTAGAAATACAAGGAAACTTCCTCAACATGATAAAAGGCATCTATGATCAACCCAATGCTGACATCATACTGGAAGGTGAAAGACTGAAAGTTTTTCCTCTAGGGGATCAGGAACAAGACAAGAATTCCTGCTGTCACCACTGTTATCAACATTATACTGGAAGTTCTAGGTAGAGAAATTAGGCAAGAAAAGGAAATTAAAGGCATCCAAATTGGAAAAGTAGAAGGTAAACTTTCCCTATTTGCAGATTACATGATTCTATTCACAGAAAATCCTGAAAAAATCCACAACACAGCTACTAGAACTAATAAACAAATTCAACAAAGGGGCAGGGACAAGATCAATAGCCTGAAAGCAGTAGTGCTTCTATAACTAGTAATGAACAATTTGAAGAAGAAATCAAGAAAAAAAATACCATTTACAATAGCATCTAAAATAATCTAAAATCTACAAATAAGTCTAACCAATGATGTAAAGAACTTATGCACAGAAAACTAGAAAACATTGTTAAAGGAATCAAAGAAGACCTAAATAAATAGACGATCATTTCATGGTCATGGATTAGAAGGCTAAATATTATTAAAAATGTCAATTCTACCCAAAGCAATTTACACATTCAATCCAATCTCAATAAAATTCCAACAACATTTTTTGCAGAAATGGAAAAGCCAATCATCAAATTTGCATGGAATGGGAAGAGGCCATGAATATACAAAGCCATTTTGAAAAAGAAGAATGAAGTTGGAAGACTCACACTTCCTGATCTTATAATTTATTACAATGTCACAGTAATCAAAACAGCATGGTATTGGCACAATGACGGACATGTAGACCAATGGAATTGAAAATCTCACATCTATGGCCAACTAATTTTTGACAATTGTGCCACATCCACTCAATTGGGGAAGAATAATCTCTTCAACAGGTGCTGCTAGGAAAACTGGATGTCAATATGCACAAGCATGAAGGTGGAGCCCTACCTCACACTATATACAAAAGTCATCTCAAAATGGACCAAATGCCTAAATATAAGAACCAGAACTATAAAAATCATGGAAGAAAACATGGAGAAGCATTTTCAGAACCTTGTGTTAGTCAATGATTCCTTAGACTTTACACCCAAAGCACAAACAACAAAAGAAAAAATAGATAAACAGGACCTCACAAAAATTTAAAACTTTGATTCATCAAAAGATTTTATGAAGAAAGTAAAAAGACAACCTATGGAATGGGAGAAAATATTTGGAAACCACATATCTGATAATTGTTCAATATGCAGAATGTACAAAGAAATCCTGCAACTCAACAACAAAAAGACAAACAACCCAATTTAAAAATGGGCAAAGACTTGATAAACATTTCTCTGAAGAAGATATACAAATGGCCAAAAAGTACCTGAAAAGTTACTCCACATCATTAGTCATTAGGGAAATGCAAATTAAAACCACAAAGAGATACCGATTCACACCCACTAGAATGGCTGCTATTAAAAAAACAGAAAATTACAAGTGTTGAAGGATGTGGAGAAATAAGAACACTCATTCATTGTTGGTGGGAATGTAAAATGGTGCAGCTGCTGTGGAGGATAATTTTGTGGATCCCCAGCAAGGTTAGTATAGAAATAACTTATGACCCACAATGCCACTTCTAGGTGTATGCTTTGGTATTTATTCTGTTTGTTGTTCTCTTGGTTTTCTGGATCTGTGCTTTAGTATCTGTGTTAATTTTGTAAAATTCTTTGCTATTATTACTACAACTATTTCTTCTGTCCATTTTCTCTTCTCCTTTTGTTACTCCAATTATACATATGTTACATCTTTTGGAATGTGCCCACAGTTCTTAGATGTTCTGTACTTTCCTTTTCATTCTTTATTCTTTTTACACTCGAGTTTGGAGAGTTTCTATTGACCTATCTCAAGCTCAATTCTTCTCTCCTCAGCCATGACCAGTCTATTGATGAGCCCATCAAAGGCATTCTTTATTTCTGTTACAGTGTTTTTGATTTCTAACATTTCCTTTTGATTCTTTCTTAGAATTTCTATCACTTCACCTAAATTACCAACCTGCTTTTGCATGCTATTTTTCCATTCAAGCCTTTAACATATTAATCATTGTTACTTTAAATTTTTATAATTCAAAAATCTGTGTCATATCTAAGTCTGGTTCTGATGCTTGTTTTGTTCCTTCAGAATAAAGACTGTGTTTTTTCTTGATGTTTAGCATGTCTTGTAATTTTTTTGTTGAAAAACTTACATGATGTATCAGTTAATAGAAACTGAGGTAAAAGGCCTTTAGGGTGAAGTTTTATTAATCTAACTGGGAGTTGGACTGTGTTTAATATTTGCTGTAGCTGTAGGTGTTTAGAGTCTTCAAATTCTCCTAGTGTCCTTTTTAATCTCTCCTTTTGTCTTTGGGCTTCCCTAAAATATCCTCTTCAGGAAGAGTCTGCATCTTATAACTCTTTCATCTCTAATCCACTGTTAAACTGAAGCACTATGGGCATGGTGGTAAGGTGTAGGGGAGAGAAAGCTTAATTGATTTTGAATTATTTAATGAACCCCCCTCCCATTGCTTTTCTGGAAAGACCACACCTCTCATCCATCTCAAGTCCTTTGTACAAACTGTATAATCTGCCTGCGTTTCTACCATCCCTATTCTCATGCTCTATCCACTTATTCCTACTCATCCTTTAGCTCACAACTTAAATATCACTTCAAAAATATTTTCCTCATCTCTTAGACCAAATTAAATCTCTTAACTCTCTATTCCTTTGGCCCTCTGTATGCAGTAATATTTAATTCCCTTGAAATTACTTTTTCAATTTCATTCTTTTGAGGGAAGTGATCATTTCTGTATTACTATTCCCTAGCACTATTATTTGCACTATGTGCACAATTACTGGCACAATGTAGGTGCTCAAGAGTTATTTATTGATTAATTCTTGACTGAAAGTATGATGCAAGACTTCTATATCTAGCTGAGCTGTTTTCAACGTGCAATTGTAATAGAAAGACAACCTTTAAAATGTAATACTGGAAAAAAATTACTTGAATTTGTAATCCAACTAATCAAGGGATAAATCAAAACCAGAAATCATGCATGATTGGAGAATACGTAGTATAAACAATGAGTTGGCAACAGTAAATCCAGTAAAGCTGAAAAATTTTTAGCATGAAACAGACTACAAATTTGTTACGATTCTTGAAACAAAAGCTACATGATACAAAAATAATAATTTGACAGTAGTAGAATGAAACAAATTCCTAGAACTTGATAAAAATTGGAAGGTAATAAATTATCCTGTTTTGTTTCTAAAATTGGTTCATTAAGAAATATATATGTTTAATGATCTGTTAAAAATTATAATGGTATCTATTAGTAGGAAAAAAAAACAGATTATAATTTCCAAATTCTTTTGGCAGGGATTGGAGTGGGGAGCAAACAAAGTAAATAGAAAGTACATAATAAGAGTTAGAAATTAAAGAAAACATCAAAGAAGCATGAAAACAAAAGCTATGAAATAACACAGAATTAAGACTCACTCTGTTTATACTCATGTATACCCACATACATCATTTAAAAGGGGGAAAATCATCTACTAAAAAAAATGCTCTAGCAAAAAAAAAAATCTAGCAAAAAATATAAACCTAAATTACATGCTGTCAAAAGAGACATATTTTAAAATAGTGACTGAGAAATTAAAAGTATGAATGTGCAAGGAAATACAAGAAAGAGTGTACAAAAAAACAACAAAGAAAAAAGCCCTTGTGATCATAATACCAGCAAAAGTGGAATTCAGGACAAGAAAAATATCACTTACAATGATTAAAAATATAATATGAATTGAAGATATAAATGTAATGTATGTACTAAAATATTCTTTTCAGCAATACAAAGAAAATTCACAGAAATACAATAGTAATAGAAAACTATCTAACCTCTCTCAAACCTTAAGAGGCAAACACATACAAAAATACATGTAAAGCCATAGGAGTCTAAAATACAGAATTAATAAAACTGCTTTAATTGATATGCATCTCTTCATCTCTAAACCTAGCAAATAGATAATGCAGTTTCTTTTTAGTTACTAAAAAATGTTTACAAATTGTGTTCACAAGTTCACAAAGAAAACAGACAAAGAGAGTGTGCTGGTTTGGATGTATTATGTCCCCTAAAATGCCATGTTCTCTAATGCAATCTTGTGGGGGCAGACATACTAGTGTTGATTAGGTTGGAATCTTCGGATTAGGCTATTTCCATGGAGATGTGACCCACCCAGCTGTGGCTAATACCTTTGATTATATTATTTCCATGGAAGTGTGGCCCTGCCCTTTGAGCATGGGTCTTGATTAGTTTACTGGAGCCCTATAAAAACTCTGACAGAAGGAGCTAAGTGCCCCTGCAGCTTAGAGAGACAATTTGGGATGCCTGTTGAAGGCAGACTTTTGCTGATTCCTTGGAGATACTAGCCCAGAGTTTGCCACGAGAAGCTGATGCAGAGACATTTTGGAGAATGCCATTTTGAAACACAACCTGGGAGCAAGCAGACACCAGCCACATGCCGTCCCAGCTAACAGAGGTTTTCCAGATGCCACTGGCCTTCCTTCAGTGAAGGTATACTAATGTTTATGCCTTGGTTTGGACACCTTTATGGCTATAGAAACTGTAAATTTGTAACCAAATAAAACCCCTTTATGTAAGCAAATCCATTTCTCGTGTTTTGCATTCTGGCAGCATTAGCAATCTAGAACAGGGAGTTAAGGCTTTAAATGTACAGAGTAACTATTTTGAAATGATGGAAATGTTTTAGTAATGGATGGTGGTGATGGTAGTACAACACTATGACATAATTAACAGCACTGAAATATATATCTGAATGTGTTTAAAAGGGGAAGTATTAAGTTATATATATATGGCACTTGCATAAAAATTAGGAAAAAAATACATGTAACTGCTCAACACAGTGAACCCTAAATTAAACTATGGACTATAGCTAAGAGTACAACTATAAAAATGAGTTTTCCTCAATTGTAACAAATGTATCTCACCAATGCAGGGCGTTAATAATAGGGGGGTATATGAGAATCCTGTATTTTATGCATGATTGTCCTTTAAACCCACAACTTCTCTAATAAAGAAAAATTAAAAATAAAAAATAAATTACACAGACCACATTCTCTGGTTACAAAAGACACACACACACACAAACTTAATACTGTTATTCACAAGAGTGGGTGCAAATAAGAATCAAATGTTTGGGAATGAAGAAAGTTTTTTTTCTTAACAATCTTTATGTAAAAAAGTAACTCAGAAAAAATTGCTTAAGTTTAAGTACATTTATGATCAAACAAGAAATAACAAAATAAATCAATTTAATATTAAACACATATGTTGAGAAAGGAATAATTAAATAAACCTAAGGAAAACAGATGGAACAAATAAAAAGTACTAACAAATAGAAAAAAATAGAATAATATAAAAAGTGAGAGCTAGTTCTTTGAAAACAAACCTTATTAAATTGAAAACCCACTAGTTTAACCTTTCAAGGAAAAAGGGAGAAAATATAGATACACAAAACTCAAGTGAAAAGAGGAAAACAATAGATGTGGAAAAAAAATGAAAGAAATTAAAAGAACTTATTTTGTATCTCTGTTAATGAATTTGGAAAAGTTCTAATGGTGTTGAAATTTATATACTAGAGTTCAGTTTTTATAAACATGTTTAGTTTTTTAAAACATTTTCTATAAATGATCTAAACATTTTCATGAACTCCCATTCCAATGTGGAAATTAAGTTCCAATTAAATTAATGGGTGATGGAAAATTAAAATAAACCTGCCAATTAGAAATATGTCATTATTTTCAAGATAAAACAATCTCTCTCACTCTCTTTCCATTATCCCTTTTGGGTAAATGCTCAGACTTTCAGGCTCTCTCATCCCCTTTCCCCCAAGATAATGCCTGGGTGAGGCTGGCCCCCAAACTACAGTGTTTTTCAGTGATGGATGGAAGAAGGGAACGGTTCAGACGTGTGTGGGGTCCTTGTGCCTTGCTCTGGTCCCTCAGCAGCCTCTGCTGTTGAGCTCTGCTTCTGGTGAAAACCCTGATCTGCTGTCTCAATCTGGGAATGGTTAATGGGCAGTCTGGCCAGCCTCCGTGTCAGGAGGCCTTACCTCGGTCTTTGCTTGTGCTTCTGATCCCCTTGAGAACTGGCTGAAACCACTATGTGACTCCTGGGTGGGGACATCTGCCCAGAGGTTCTCAAGAACTTTTTTTTTTTTTTTTTTGCCACGTCTGTCATGAACCTTGGCAACCTCACTACCTAATTAGTTATGTTCTGCATCTTTCCACAGGATACACAAGAACTTCTGGATCTTTCAGGTTCTGAGCACTATCTCTAGCCATCTACCTACTTAGTGAATTCATTCTGTAGCTTTTACTCTGAAATGATTGCCCCGTTTTGATGAAGGATGATTACCAGAGTCATTCTGTCCACTGCCTTGAGGACATGTAAGCGTTCCGCTAAATCCAGATGGCGTTTTGGGAGAAGGATCAGAGAAAAGGTAAATGAGATATTTTAAACTGAAGGAGAAAATTTTAAACAAGAAGAAAATTAGCCATTTTGAATTGGTTAATTTTCCCTTTCCCTGAGTTCCTGTACTGTTTAGTTGGATGAGGGCTCAAGAGCAATACTGGATCAGTCACAGAGAATAAGAAACCTACATATTTTTCACATTTAAATTGCAATTATTAATTTTTTGGCTCCACTACATTTGAGTATTTTCAGATGCACTCTCATCAATTGTATATTGTGTTGCCCAGAAGTTGCCCCCTTCAGGGACAGGACGGATTCCATCTGGAACAAAGAAGGTAATCAACTTGATGGTTCAAAGCTGACCTTTTTTGGGTCTCTGGCTAAACAATAGTTTGATGGCCAGAATTCATTAACTGTGACAAATTTCTAAACAAACATACTTCCCTTATATATCAAAAGCAAAGCTTAGGCCACTGAATAAGAATTTTATTATAACTGAAAGAGGCAGAAAGCTTAAGATAAAGGTTGGGAAATGAAATGAAAGAGTGAAGGTCTGTCTAGACAGACAGGGATATTTACTCCCCCAATATAAAGCTTTTCCAAAGGAGACTGAATTTACTCTTTCAAAGCTGAAGAGACTGAGGTGCCTTTAATTGGAGGTGCCTTTAATTGTCTCTTCTCACTGCCTTGCAGGATGCCGGCTTAAAATTAAAATGAGTCTAGTTATACAAAATAAAGGAAAGGCTGGTCATATCAGACTAGGTAATTTGGACAAAACTTCTAAGGAGACAACTGAAAAATAAAGATTTTATTACACACACATATACATATAAATATACACACACATATATAAACATGTAAATACATGAAAACATCATCTAAAAATATAAAGTTAATAAGATAAAGAGAAATTACTAGACTGTGATGTGGGGCAGTTTGGAAACATGGAAAATATTTTTTTGCACTAGCTCTGAAATTGGCAATAGATAGGCTGAGCAGTGTTTTGAGGAATTAAGAGGAAAAGTCAAAGTCTGGGGATCCCTATGTGTGGGGCCTCTGATAAACCGTCATTTACTTTGGGCTGAGACACTGAGAGTCAGAACTCTGAGAATGTGTGGACCAGTTCAGAGTCATCTGAATGGCATAATATATCTCAATTCTTGAACATGGATTAAGTTTTTCCTAGATTACAATTACCTAGCAGAAGAAAATTAAAATATTCTCTGGAGAAAAATATTATTTGTAACTTCAAACTATTTCTACAAATACCATTTCAAGTAAAATGTATAGCACACAATCAAAGAAAACCAGCAAACAAGGAGATGAAATTACATTGGGAGAACCAGCAGAAAAATCAGAAACAGAAAGAAACCTTAGAGACCCCAGATATTGGATTCAACAGGCATAATGTATAAAAACAATGATGCTCACTATATCTGAGGCAGAAAAGCTGATCTTGAAAATTTGGGCAGAAAACTAGAAAGTATAAAAAGTGATAGCACATTTGCAAGAGAACAAAAACTGGGATTAAAAAATACAATAACTGAAATTAAAAACTCAAAGGAAGGTATTAATATCAGATTAGTCACAGCTGAAGAAAGCATTAGGTATGTTTGAAAAAACTGTACAGAATGGAGCATAGAAAGACAAAAAGATGGAGCATACAGAACAAAGAGCAAGAGACCCCAAGGGTACAGAGAGAAAGTTTAACAAATTAATTAGACCCAAAAAGGAGAGAGGGAAAGAAAAGGCAGCAAAGTCAATATTTGAAGAGATAATGGCTGAAAATTTCCATAATGGATGAGAGACATCAATTTACAGAAGTCCAATGAATCCTATGCTGGATAAATAAAAAATACACATCCAGACACTTCATAGGAAAAGTGCATAAAAAAAAATTGGAAAATCTTTAAAGCAGCTAGAGAAAAAAAGACAGAGTACCTTCAAAAGAGCAACTGTGAGATTTATAGTTGATTTCTCATCAACAGTGATGGAGGACAGAAAACAGTGGAATGGTATCTTCAAGATGCTGAAAAATAGAATGGCCAATGTAGAAGGTTCTATCTCATGAAATCATCCTTCAGATATGAGAAAAATTAAAACAAAACAAACTATCCAGATTAGCAGAAACTGAAAGAGTTAGTCAAACTAAAGGAAATTCTAATTGTGTCCTTCAGATTGAAGGAAAATAATCCTGCGTTAGAAGATCAGATATAGAAAGATATAGAAAGAAATGAAGAGCAATGACAGGGCTAAATCTAAATGAACATTGTATGAAACAAAATAAGACTCTTGTGGTATTTAAGATGTATCTCTATCTATCTATCAATCTATTCATTCATTGTTCTGGTTTGCTAAAGCTGCCATTATGCAAAATACCAGGAATGGATTGGCTTTTATAAAGGGGATTTATTAGGTTACAAATTTACAGTTCTAAGGCCATAAAAGTGTCCAAACTAAGGCATCAACAAGATGATACCTTCACTAAAGAATGGCTAATGGCATCCAAAACACCTCGATCAGCTGGTAAGGCACATGGCTGACGTCTGCTGGTCCTCTGCTCCCAGGTTCTGGTTTCAGAATGGATTTCTCCAAAAAGTCTCTGGTCTTCTGTCTCTCTTAACTTCTCTCTCTCAGCTCCTGTGCATCCTTGCTTGTTCTCCCAGAGCATTTCTCTCTAAGCATCTGGGGGTCCTCTCTTAGTTTCTCCAGGGCAAACTCTGGGCTTCCTCTCTTACTTTAGCATCTCCAAACCTCTTTCTGTCTGCATCTTCAAGCATCTCCAAGTGTCTGGTCCTGTGTGGGCTCTCAGCTCTCTTAAGGACTCCAGTGCTCTAATTAAGACCCACTCTGAATGGGTGGGGACACATCTCCATGTAAATCTAATCAAAAGGTCTCCGCACAGTTGGGTGGGTCTCATCTCCATGGAAACAACCTAATCAAAAGGTCCTACCCACAATAAGTCTGCATCCACAAGACTGGATTAAAAGAACATGGCCTTAGTTGATTGTACACCATGGATGATTGTATGATATGTGAATATATCTCAATAAAACTGAATTTAAAAACATTAAAAAAAAGAAAAGAACATGGCCTTTCCTGGGGTACATAAAAGTTTCAAACTGGCACAATCATATATCTTTCAAAATAAAATAATAAATAAAATAATAACAACAACAAAAATGTAAATTGGAATGAGGGCAAATGTTAAAGTATTCTACGGCCTTTCCATTGTCAAGTAGGAGGAATAAAATTATCAATTAGCATACTTCTGTAAGTTAAGGATGCATGTTATAAATTCTAGGGCAACTACTAAAAAATAAAGGAACAGAACATAAAATTCACAAAGTAATGGGGGAGCTAGAAGGATAAAAATAGTAGATGTATTCAAAAGAAGGGAACTTCTTTATCCTGAAGCTTGCATCATCCATGTACACCATCTTTTATCATTTACACATGTCAACATTCCTTGACCACCTTACACAAAGAGAAAGGTTGTTATATTAGGTTAAAGAAAAAATGGTCTTTGAATAGCACTGAGGAGTAAGGAGGACACTAATTCTACCCACGGAATTTAGGATTAGTTGGGGGTGAGAGGGTAAGAAGAACCCACATTTCAAGAGAAGAAATGTGCATGAGGAACATTAATTGTTGATAGTTTTTTAAAAAGTTGTTTTTCATGTCTTGGAGGTTCCAGAGGACATAGATGAAAGGCTTGGGAGAAAAGAGAGCAATGAGAATTGGATCAGCTGGAAGGAAGCTAAGAACAATATAGCAAGGCATAGATTACCAGTCAAGTTTACTTCCTAGGCAGTGAATAAGCTTAACAGGAATAGAAGGCATGTTGAATTTAGCTAACCGAAAGATTTTCTAATTAATCAGTCCCATAAATCCTCTAGTGGATCTAAATCATGTCAGAAGGACATGCCATGGACTGGGTGATAGTGTTTCCAACAGAGTCCTTATCTTGGATAAATGACCTTCAGTCTAGTTTGTTCTCATTTGGCCTCCAGGTGGCTTCAATTATACTACAACAAAACTTTGCAAGTTGTAATAATTTTCTAAAGATAATGTGCCTGTCACAAATTGAGTTTACCCTTCCCCTAAAGATAGCTATATATTGGCCTTGTAGCCATTAAAAAACTCGAGGTCATCTTTCCGAAGGGAACTGAGTTCAGTAAACAACCAGCTGAATTATGTGGCTTTGGAGAGCTATATAAATCAATGGAGAATCCCTGCCTAAGTCTATTAGGCATGCATAGTTGCGGGTATTTTATTGTCTCTTCTTTCCTTTTGAAATTCTAGTTGGTGCTGTGTTCATGGGCTTATCTTGATTTCCCACAAGTCATCCAATAACTCTGTGTTTCAGTAAATTCATCAACATAATTCATTTTAGAAATTGTAGATTCAATTCAATTTGGTATTTTATTGATGGCAAAAATTAGATCATTAACCTCATTCCTTTTGGGTTCTACTCTCGATTAGAATAAATGGTGAGATTATAATGTGGTAAGGGAAACCAGGGGCTTACTTCTGTGGTCATTACATGAATTCAAGATGCCTGGGGCATTGCCTTGGGAATGATGACTGTTGCTTCAATGATCAGTCATTATCACCAGCTCTGCAGTGCAAACTTATGAAGAATTTTACTGATTTTAAATCTTCATGCTAAAAAAACTCCAATCTGGTTATTCTAGAGTCATAAATTATTTGCAAATCACTGGGTAAAATATTAAGGGTTTGGTTTCTTCTGCTATATTACAGCTTCTAAGTGGAAATGGAAAGAACAGTGATCATACCATTCCTAGAGAAACTATTTTTTCCCAATGTGTTTTATATTTTATGCTTTCTATGAATCTGAAAAGTAGAATCTCCCTAACGGCAAAAACATAGATTAGTGAAAGGATTAATATCATATTAGGGAAAAAGTTATGTGCGAGTAAAAGAAACTTATAAACTTATTTATATCAAGTTTTATAATTCTTGTAAATACTCCTTAGATTCTTATGGACCAATTGTCTGGACTAACAGAGGAGCGAGTTGACGGGCATGCCGCTGTTGGTGTGCAAACTGGAGCCTAAGGAGCAGGGGATGCTGCCATTTGAATGCAGGTATTTAATAAGACTTCTCAAGGCACTTGTTCCTCTACTTGAGCTGCTTCTTTGAGTCTGTGTTGATCCAGCTTCAGGTTGAATTATTTCCATTTCCCTTTTTAACATTTTAAATTTTATTATTCTTTTCTGGTATTAAAAGTAGTACATGACTGAATCAGAAGTTCTCAGGGGTAGGTGAAGTGGAAATGGGTACTGGCGGCTGGTGGACGGGTAGCAGAGACTGCTCCTGCTGCCTCCTCCTGTCAGTACAGGTGCATTGAATGCAACCAAGAGGCTACGGAGTTGTACCGAGACTATAAGGATGGTGTGCAAATCCTGGCAGAAACCTGTAGACAAATATATCAAATATGATCCTGTCATCATCTTGATTAATGCTATCATGCAAAGCCCAACTCTACAGGCATATTCTTTTCAATACTAAAATAAATATCCATGGAAAACTCTGCATATTTTGTTTGCTTTGTGAAGCATACCTGAGATGGTGGCAGCTTCAACATTCAAACCAGAACACCGTCCCTGATGACTTGATTAGATATGCTAAGAAGTGGGATTTCTACACAATGCTTGCAATTGCTTCTTTAGAACAAACTGCCTATTTTATTGGCATTTTTACTTTCCCGCGAGCAGAATGACCCACGACAATGAAAAAAACAGCCAACTTCATTTTGCTGCTAAAAGCATTATTATTATCCAGCTATAGAAAGCTCCTGTTGATTCCAGCTGTCTTTTGGGAACACGACTACACACATCTGTGCCTCAAACTCATTGGAGTATTTGTCCTTACGTCAAATTTCCAGGCAATTAGACTGACCCTGAACATCAATTGAAAGCTCTCTTTTTTGGCTGTTGGAAAGCACTGGGGTCTACTTCTTCCAGAGAACGGAATGTGATGTTGGAAGTAATTGTGCCATCTATAAATCTCAGGACTTTTGAAGAGGTCCTGGAGCTCCCTCTTCTCTGCCTAGCCAGATAGTCGTCATTTGCTTCTCCATGAAATGAAGACTTTCCAAAAACTTGAGTTTGTAGCAATCACTCCTTCTGTTGACTCCTAGTGCTCAAATCTCCTGAGGCAGTCCCAGTTTGATATTTTGTCCCAAACTTTCATAAGTGCTTCTACCTGTCAACTTATTATAAGGTATAGTTACAAAAATAAGGTCACAGATCCCTAATAGATATTGGAAAACGATTATCCTGTTTTACATTGTGTCATGTTTTAGACTTATCTGTCTCATATTAAAATTTCATGTGTTTATGCCTCACTCTCCCTTCCTGGTTAAAAGTCTAGTGCAAGGAAAGACCATGCCTTAGGCTACTCCGTATGTCCCCTAGTAGAGGGCTTGCCCTAAATTATTATTTGTTGATTTGGTTATCAGCAGAATGTGCAATTCTAAGTATCTCCTTTATCATCCACAGTTTTATTCTTTACTGTTTATGGCATGACCAGCTGCATCTGAAAAGAAAAGACATGATATATAAACCAAGCTATTCATTTCTAATGACTAAAATTAAGGAAAGATTTGGAAACATTTCCTGAAAGAGAAAGTAATGATTGTGGCTGTGGGACTTTTCCCTCCACACACAGACAGACACACACTACAAACAGCCCAGCCACATACACACGGATGCACACAGACACTCATTGAAACACTCACACGGACACAACGAATGTTACAGGAGCTGATATACACAAGTGAAGATTGATATGTTATAGACAATCCCAGGTGTATTAGTTAGGGTTCTCTAGGGAAACAGAATCAATGAGAGATATCTATGAATATAAAATTTATAAAAGTGTCTCACACAACTGTGGGTGTGCACGAGTCCAAATTCCATAGGGCAGACAGCAAACTGGCAACTCCAATGAAGATGTTCGATGAACTTCTCAGGAAACGAACTGGCAGCTTCAACGAATGTGTTCGATGAACTCCTCAGGAAACAAACTGGCAACTTTGATGAACTCCTCAGGAAACGCTTCACTGGTCAGCCGAAGAAATGAAGGTCCTCTATCTATCTCACTTAAAAGTCTTCAACTGATTGATTGGATTAAATCCAGCCAACTGCATTCTCTCATTGTGGAAGACATGCCCTTCATTGATGTCATCAGTCACAGCTGCAGTCAACTGACTGATGATTTAATAAACCAGCCTGTTAGTTCATTAACCAGCCACAAATGTCCTCACAGCAACAGTTAGGCCAGTGCTTGCTTGACCAGACAGCTGGGTACCATCACCTGGCCAAGTTGACACATGAACCTAACCATCACACCAGGTAAGCATTTGAATTGAAAGAGGGACATGTAATTCATAATTCACACATAATAAAAAAAAATCTATGTTTCATTCTTTTGACATGTTTATATATTTTTGGTTTAAACTTAAGTTGCTGGCTTTAAATAATATATTTTAAATAATAATATATATTGAGTTCTTACAATGGAAACACTTTTCTCTTAATAAAGGCTTTCAGAATAAAAAAGGTAATATATGCTTATGAGGTACAAAATTATAAAACTTCACAAAAATAGAAAATATATTGTAATGGAGGAATGACATCCTGTTATAGCTTTGTTAACTTCCTGGAGTGTTCTTACAAATGAAAAAATTATTATATATATATATATGTACACACACACACACACACACACACACACACCTTCACAAACTGTACCAATGGTTCTCAATCCGATTACACATTATAATCATTATAAATGTATGCTGTATGTAAGAAGGAAGAATCAAATCTGCAATCAGTTAAACAATATTTAAAGAATAGTTCTTACCCCTACCTCAAAAGATTGATTAATAATATACATTTATTTTAAAGTTAAATGAAGATTTTAAGTGTATATATATGTTTATGTATTTGAAAATATATATACATAATTGTTTATCAAATATGTATACAGCTTCATATCATGATTTTTTTGCTTAATATTACAAGTATTTCCATGTCCTCACAATTCTTTATAATCATCAGTTATAATGATAACATAAAATTACAACTTATGAAATTACCAAAAATTATATATTGTTTTTTCTATTCTATTCTTGAATATTAAAGTTATTTCCACTAAATATACTATGGTGAGCAACATGAACTAAATCTTTTTTATACATTTCTGATTATTTCCTTAGGATAGACCCCCTAAATGTAGACTCACTAAATCCAAAAGGTAAGAATATTTTTAAGGATTTGATACAATTCGGTGCATTAATTTTGAGAAACTTTATGGCAGTTTACACTTTCATTAATACTAACAAATATTACTATGCCATTGGATCATGGCCTTATTGAACTTTTTAACTACTTGCCTATTTGATAATTGACAAATTCGATAATTTTTGACAAAAGAGAAGATTCTTGTATTAGTTATTTCCTTGATTAATAATAAAATAACTTTTGTGCTTACTTAATAACATTTTGTATTCTATGTCTATGAATTGTCTGCCTAAGTCTTTTATACATTTTCCAGTTGAAGTTAAAATATTTTATTTCTGTTTTTAAAAAGCTTTTTAAATTTCAAGAAATATTTATATTTTGTTTTGTTCATTGTAAATATTTGACTCTATTTGTCATTGGTCTTAAGAATTTTTTTTCTATGAAAATATTCAAACCTAGACAAATGAACCTCATGCCCTCATCACAATTTCCAACAATTATGGTCAATTTTTTCATTTATATCTTCCTTCCCATTTTTCCCCACCTCTACCTTGAGAGTGTTTTCTTAAATTTTGCACCCTGGGTGCCTCACTTGCCTTACTTTAGTCCTGGCCTTGTCTGCTATTCTCATCTTCACTCATCCTTCACTCATCTCTAGCCTATTCACTCATCACTGGCTCTTGACTGTACCTAGAATATGCCAAGCATGCTCCCACCTAAGTGTATTTCCCTCTGCTTGGAATGCTTTCGCCACCACATATCCACATAGGGCCTTCCCTCAGCTCCTGTAGTTTTTTGTTCAAGTAGTGTATCTCAGTGAATCTTTTCCTAGTTACATGATTTAAAACTGTAGCCTACCCTCTGGTCTTCTCATCCTCTTCTTTGCTTTATTTTTCTCCATAGGTCTTAAAATTATCTCTTATTTTATATATATATATATATATATATAATATATATATATATATTATTTATATATATATTTATATATATATATATTATATATATATTTAATTTATTTTTTATTATCTCTCTTCCTCCACCTAGAACATAAGCTCCATAAAGACAGGGACTTTCTCCTGGTTTGATCACTTTGTATTTCCAGAGACTAGAACAGTTCCTGGAACACAGTGGGGGACTTACAGCAAAATAAGTTCAGGTCAATCAAGGATTTAAAAGAGAGTAAAACCATAAAAATACAAGAAGTAACTATAGGAAAAATTTTAAATGGTTTTAGAGTGGAGAAGGACTTTCTAAGAATAACATACAATCTAACAAGAAAAAGAAAAAAAAGGATAAATCATTTACATAAAAATGTCCTGCCTGGCATAAAACACCTTAAGCGAGGTCAGAGACTTTGCAACTCATAATAGACAAAGGGCAAATTTCACTCATATTTAAAGAGTTCCAACCACTCAGTAAAAAAGGCCAACAATTCTACCTGTTGGTTATTCCTTGGTCTGGAAATAACAAAATCTGAGTGTAGTGTTGTGGTGGTTTGTAACTGTATATACCCCAGAAAAACATTCTTAAATTTAATCCATTCCTGTGAGTGTGGATCCATTATAAGCAGGAAGTTTTGATGAGGTTACTTCAGTTAAGATGTGGCCCATCTCAATCAGAATGGGTCTTAATCCTATTACTAGAGTCCTTTATAAGAGAATGAAATTCAGACAAAGAAAGAGAAAGGCATGGAAGGAAGAAGCTGAAAGCAAGAAAACTGCAAGAGAAGGGAAAGACTAGCAGATTCCACCATCTGCTTTGCCATGTGGCAGAGAAGCCAAGGATCACCAGCAGCTAGTCTTTGGGGAGAAGGTCTCACCTGGATGATGCCCTGATTTGGATACTTTCTCAGCCTCAAACCATAAGCTAATAAATTCCCATTGTTTAAGCCAACCCATTTCATGGTATCTGCTTTAAGTAGCCTAGGAAACTAAAACAAGCGGATTAGACAAATCAGGGCTTACTTTTCTCACATAACATGTGCTTTGGGATTATGTAGCAGAAATACAGCCTAGTGATATCAGAGCCTGATATCAGAAATCTGTTGTTTTTTTGGTCTTCTCCAAATGGTCATAAAATGGCTGCTGCAACTCCAACCTTCTTGTCTGAATTTAAGGCCAGAAAATGGAAGAAGGGAAAGGGGCAACCCTTGGATCAAGAAAGCACAAACTTTCCCAGGAATTCCACAGCAAAATAGTGTTACTTGGCCACCCCTGGCTAGAAGATAGAAAGGGAATCCATCTCTTTGACTATTCAAATTATCTGCACACCCTTTATCCTATTTCATGGAACATAGTACTCTCTTCTTCAAATTTAAGAACCATAAAGACTCATGCAATCACTGGTTATAGCTGGAAATCCTGCGTTCAGCAATTTATAAGCTAGAGTAGTGGTTCTCAATCTTTAGCACTCATCTGGATCAACTGAGTTTTTTGAAAAACCAGACTGGGACCCCATCTGAGTGATTCTGAGGCAGGAGGTTTGAGGTTGGGCTCAAGTGTTTGTGTTTCTAACAAGTTCCAGGTGATTTTGATGCTGTTGGTTCAGAGACCACACTTTGAGGACCACTGAGGTAAAAGATAAGTAATCTTACTCAAATTGGATACATAAATTAGAAAAGGAATGGACTAACCCCATTCAGAAAAAGGAGACTGCAAAATACGTGTAGTTCCTGGTCCCAAACCTCAGTCAGAATTTGGTTTACCCATTCAATGTGTGACTTTGGGCTAGTAACCAATTTCTGCTTGAGTTTCCTCATCTGTGAAATAAGAATAATTATAGTACCAACTTCATATTATTGTCATGAGGTTTAAATGAGTGAAAACCTGTAAAGTACTTGGAATGTGCCCGCCTCATACATAATATGCACTTAAACAAACGTTAGCAATTATTATTATGATTACGCATATCATAATATGTGCGTGTGTATGTATTTTGACTCTGGTGGTGAGGCCTCACTCACTGGCAGTGAAAGTAAATTCCTTTTAACTAATTTAGTAACCCCTGTTTTCGTTCTTTTGGAAGATCTTTCTTGCCCTTCATCTTTAATGGCTACATCTATGGTGGACATTAGAGAGTGTGCACTTGTTAAAGCCTGCATTCCCGTTTTAGAATTTAGCTTTCAGGTTTTAAGTAATCACATACTTTTGCTTTAGCAATACAGTCCTCTCAACTGTTTTTAGGCTTCTGATCTCTTTTCCTTTGGTCAATTTTAGGTGCCAGTAACTGCTGTTGTGCTTCCTATGCACACATCATCTTTAATTTGCAGAATTCTTATCTCTCAGTGCCTAGCTTCTTTGCCAACCACGCACCCCACCCCCACCCCCACCCCCACCCCACCCCACCCCCACCAACCCTCTTCTGTAGTTTGAAGGCTCTATCCTTAATTCCAACATTGCTGCCTGGGGCCTCAAAATTCTCTTCTTTTATGGCTACTATTCCACAGGTGCCCCTTATACATTCTCTTGTTTAGGGTACAGAAGAAATTAGCTTTTGCTTAAAATTTTAAAAATAATTCTTAATTTGATATATAAAAAGAATATATGTAAAGTATAAAGCATAATGATATTAGCTAGTAGCAACTAATACTCAGTGCTTATCATGTGTTAGGAAATTTTCTAGGTACTTTACATGAACTCATGTATGTCTCATAAAAATGCCATGAGATTTGTACTATTATTCACTGGATTTGAACTGGGAAGAAACTGAGACAAGGAATTCAAATAACTTGTCCAAATCACAGTACTAGTAAGTGGGAGAACAAGGATTCAACACAAAGTCTGGCTTCAAGGGTCAAAATCTTAATTACTATACCATAATGATTAAAAAAGAAAAAATAAAAATTTAAAACCTGTGACAGCATACTTGCAATATTATGTACCATAGTTTCCCTCTGCTTCTCCATCCACAGGGAGTTAACAATTCTCTTGAATTCTGAGTTTTTGTTTTCTTGTTTTTACTTTTTAAAAAGATTCACCACATATGTATATAGCTCTGAAAAATACATTACTTGGTTTTGCTAGTTTCTGAGCTATATATAAAAATAACTTACTCTGTATATTCTTCTGCAACTTGCTTTTCTCCTTTAACATATTTCTAAGCTATTTCCTTCTTGTTGTATGTAGCTATAGTTCACTCATTTTCACTGCTGTGTAGTCATATATTGATTGAATATACCATGATTTATTTATCCAGTCTCCTGGACATTTCAATTACTTCCAGTTGTTACTGTTGTTTTCTTGCTCTAATGCATCATCTAGTTCTGAACATTCTTGAACCCATTGTGTGATTGACATGTGCAAGAGTTTCTGTAGTGTACAGACCCAGTTTTCCAGAGTGGTTTTGTCAATGTACACTCCCACCAGCAATATATCAATATTGTAGTGACTCTATGTTCCTGCTCTAATCACCCCCTTATCACTCACATGCTATTGATATCTAATATTTAATTGTCTTCATTTTCATCCCACTGTTTAGATATTAATGTAATTACTCATAAGACAATCTTAATATATATTTACTTATATTTTGTTTATCTCTTTGCTCACCATTTTATTTTGTTCTTTGGCTATTCTTCTGGCTTTATTTTCCTTCTTCCTAAGATGCATCCTTTAGAAGTTTCTTTAGTGAGGTGTTATTGATGGAAACCCTTCCCCCCTTTTACAGTCTGAAAATGTCTTTATTTTACTCTACCTCAAAAACATTGTTTTTCTGGGTTCATGGATTTTATTTCAGCACTTTGAATATATTATTCCACTGTCTTCTGCCTTCCATCATTGCTTTTGAAAAGTTACTGTTTTCTAATTTTTGTTCCTTTGTATGAGGTTTATCCTTTCTCTCTGACTCTTTTAAAAGCTTCTCTTAAAATGTGCCTAGATGTAAATTCCATTTTATTGCTTGTTATACTTTGTGCTTCCTGTTTCTGTAAACTAATTTCTTTAAATCCTTAATTTCAAGTTCAGTAATTCCTCTTTTAATCTATTATTTAATGCATCAATTGAATTTATTATTTTGTATTTCTAAAAGTTCTATATGGCTCATTTACAAATCTGCCTGGCCTTTTTTGACAGTATTTTTCTTTTTGCTCAATTTTAGTTCCATTTTTTATTTCTTTAAATATTTTATGTACAGATATTTTATCATTTTTATCCAATAATTCTGGTATCCAAACTCATTGGAGTCTGAATTTGTTGGTTTCTTTTTACTCACTCGTTATGACTTTATCTTTGGGTGTTTTGTGAATTTTGATTATGCAGTAATATTTTAAGCTTAAGTGAGGGGTATCTTATTCTAGAAAGGTTTGTGTGTGTGTGTGTGTGTGTGTGTGTGTGCGTGCCCCAGTTTGGATGTATTATGTCCCCCAAAACATCATGTTCTTTAATGAAATCTTGTGGGGGCAGATGTATTAGTGTTGATCAAGTTGGAATCTTTGAATTAGGTTGCTTCCATGGAGATGTGACCCATCCAACTATGGGTAATACGTTTGAATAGATTATTTCCATGTAAGTGTTGGCCCGCACATTCGGCATGGGTCTTGATTAATTTACCAGAGCTCTACAAAAGCTCAAACAGAAGGAGCTCAGTGCTGCTGCAGCTTAGAGAGACATTTTAGAGATGGCTGTTGAAAGCAGACTTTTGCTGATGCCTTGGAGATACTAGCCCAGAGTTTGCCCAAAGAAGGTAAGCCTAGAAACATTTTGGAATGCCATTTTGAAACGCATCCTGGGTGCAAGCAGAAGCCAGTCACGTGCCTTCCCAGCTAACAGAGGTTTTCCAGATGCCAATGACTTTTCTCCAGTGAAGGTATACTCATGCTTATGCCTTTGTTTGGACATTTTTATGGACTCAGAACTGTAGATTTGTAACCAAATAAAACCCCTTTATAAAAGCCAATCCATTTCTGGTGTTTTGCATAACAGCAGCATTAGCAAACTGGAACAGTGTGTTCATTTGATTTTTTGGTAAGAGATCAAGGGTTATAATGACATTGGTGCACTTTCCATAGTCCTATTTTAGTGCAGGAATATCATGTTCAATTTCTGCATATTATTGGGGACCAGCATTTGGTCTTTACTGCAATACTTACAAAATCATTTTCCCACTGAGCAATCATAGCATCCCACTCTCTCTATTTTAATTGCTTCCTGTATTGAGCCCCTTGTTCTGGTCTCATCTTGTTTCTTTGCTTTTTACTTTGTGATTTCAAAAAGTAATTGCTTAAATAAATTATATAGCATATTCATGGAGTAAAACATTTTGTAGTTGTAAAAAGTTATGAGTAGAGGTGGGGCAAGATGGCAGACTGGTGAGCTGTATGTTTTAGTTACTCCTCCAGGAAAGTAGGTAGAAAGCCAGGAACTGCGTGGACTGGACACCACAGAGCAATCTGACTTTGGGCATACTTCATACAACACTCATGAAAATGTGGAACTGCTGAGATCAGCAAAATCTGTAAGTTTTTGTGGCCAGGGGACCCGCGCCCCTCCCTGCCAGGCTCAGTCCCGTGGGAGGAGGGGCTGTCAGCTCCGGGAAGGAGAAGGGAGAACTGCAGTGGCAGCCCTTATCGGAAACTCATTCTGCTGATCCAAACTACAACCATAGATAGACGGAGACCAGACACCGGAGAATCTGAGAGCAGCCAGCCCAGCACAGAGGAGACAGGCATAGAAAAAAAAGACATGAAAAACTCCAAAATTAAAGCGGAGGATTTTTGGAGTTCTGTTGAACATAGAAGGGGGAAGGGCAGAGCCCAGGCCTGAGCTCAGGCCCTGAGGAGGCGCATATGCAAATCCCGAAGAAAAGCTGATCTCTCTGCCCTGTGGACCTTTCCTTAATGGCCCTGGTTGCTTTGTCACTTAGCATTTCAATAACCCATTAGATCTCTGAGGAGGGCCCTTTTTCTTTTTTTTTTTTTTTTAATCCTTTGTTCTTTTTCTAAAACAATTACTCTAAGAAGCCCAATACAGAAAGCTTCAAAGACCTGCAATTTGGGCAGGTCAAGTCAAGAGCAGAACTAGGAGACCTCTGAGACAAAACGCAATAATCCAGTGGCTGAGAAAATTCACTAAACACCACAACTTCCCAAGAAAAGGGGGGTGTCCGCTCACAGCCATCATCCTGGTGGACAGGAAACACTCCTGCCATCGCCAGCCCCATAGCCCAGAACTGCCCCAGACAACCCAGTGTGACGGAAGTCCTTCAAATAACAGGCACACACCACAAAACTGGGTGTGGACATTAGCCTTCCCTCCAACCTCAGCTGATGGTCCCAGAGTTGGGAAGGTAGAGCAGTGTGAATTAACAAAGCCCCATTCAGCCATCATTTCAGCAGACTGGGAGCCTCCCTACACAGCCCAGCAGCCCAGAACTGCCCTGGGGGGACGGCACTCACCTGTGACATAGCACAGTCATCCCTCAACAGAGGACCAGGGGGTGCACGGCCTGGAAGAGGGGCCCACTTGCAAGTCTCAGGAGCCATACGCCAATACCAAGGACTTGTGGGTCAGTGGCAGAGACAAACTGTGGCAGGACTGAACTGAAGGATTAGACTATTGCAGCAGCCTTAAAACTCTAGGATCACCAGGGAGATTTGATTGTTAGAGCCACCCCCCCCTCCCTGACTGCCCAGAAACGCCCCATATACAGGGCAGGCAACACCAGCTACACACGCAAGCTTGGTACACCAATTGGACCCCACAAGACTCACTCCCCCACTCACCAAAAAGGCTAAGCAGGGGAGAACTGGCTTGTGGAGAACAGGTGGCTCGTGGATGCCACCTGCTGGTTAGTTAGAGAAAGTGTACTCCACGAAGCTGTAGATCTAATAAATTAGAGATAAGGACTTCAATTGGTCTACAAATCCTAAAAGAACCCTATCAAGTTCAGCAAATGCCACGAGGCCAAAAACAACAGAAAATTATAAAGCATATGAAAAAATCAGACGATATGGATAACCCAAGCCCAAGCACCCAAATCAAAAGGTCAGAAGAGACACAGCACCTAGAGCAGGTACTCAAAGAACTAAAGATGAATAATGAGACCATAGTACGGGAGACAAAGGAAATCAAGAAGACCCTAGAAGAGCATAAAGAAGACATTGCAAGACTAAATAAAAAAATGGATGATCTTATGGAAATTAAAGAAACTGTTGACCAAATTAAAAAGATTCTGGACACTCATAGTACAAGACTAGAGGAAGTTGAACAACGAACCAGTGACCTGGAAGATGACAGAATGGAAAATGAAAGCATAAAAGAAAGAATGGGGGAAAAAATTGAAAAAATCGAAATGGACCTCAGGGATATGATAGATAATATGAAACGTCCAAATATAAGACTCATTGGTGTCCCAGAAGGGGAAGAAAAGGGTAAAGGTCTAGGAAGAGTATTCAAAGAAATTGTTGGGGAAAACTTCCCAAATCTTCTAAACAACATAAATACACAAATCATAAATGCTCAGCGAACCCCAAATAGAATAAATCCAAATAAACCCACTCCGAGACATATACTGATCACACTGTCAAACACAGAAGAGAAGGAGCAAGTTCTGAAAGCAGCAAGAGAAAAGCAATTCACAACATACAAAGGAAACAGGATAAGACTAAGTAGTGACTACTCAGCAGCCACCATGGAGGCGAGAAGGCAGTGGCACGATATATTTAAAATTCTGAGTGAGAAAAATTTCCAGCCAAGAATACTTTATCCAGCAAAGCTCTCCTTCAAATTTGAGGGAGAGCTTAAATTTTTCACAGACAAACAAATGCTGAGAGAATTTGCTAACAAGAGACCTGCCCTACTGGAGATACTCAAGGGAGCCCTACAGACAGAGAAACAAAGAAAGGACAGAGAGACTTGGAGAAAGGTTCAGTACTAAAGAGATTCGGTATGGGTACAATAAAGGATATTAATAGACAGAGGGGAAAAATATGACAAACATAAACCAAAGGATAAGATGGCTGATTGAAGAAATGCCTTCACGGTTATAACGTTGAATGTAAATGGATTAAACTCCCCAATTAAAAGATATAGATTCGCAGAATGGATCAAAAAAAAATGAACCATCAATATGTTGCATACAAGAGACTCATCTTAGACACAGGGACACAAGGAAACTGAAAGTGAAAGGATGGAAAAAAATATTTCATGCAAGCTACAGCCAAAAGAAAGCAGGTGTCGCAGTATTAATCTCAGATAAAATAGACTTCAAATGCAGGGATGTTTTGAGAGACAAAGAAGGCCACTACATACTAATAAAAGGGGCAATTCAGCAAGAAGAAATAACAATCGTAAATGTCTATGCACCCAATCAAGGTGCCACAAAATACATGAGAGAAACACTGGCAAAACTAAAGGAAGCAATTGATGCTTCCACAATAATTGTGGGAGACTTCAACACATCACTCTCTCCTATAGATAGATCAACCAGACAGAAGACCAATAAGGAAATTGAAAACCTAAACAATCTGATAAATGAATTAGATTTAACAGACATATACAGGACATTACGTCCCAAATCAACAGGATACACATACTTTTCTAGTGCTCATGGAACTTTCTCCAGAATAGATCATATGCTGGGACATAAAACAAGCCTCAATAAATTTAAAACGATTGAAATTATTCAAAGCACATTCTCTGACCACAATGGAATACAATTAGAAGTCAATAACCATCAGAGACTTAGAAAATTCACAAATACCTGGAGGTTAAACAACACACTCCTAAACAATCAGTGGGTTAAAGAAGAAATAGCAAGAGAAATTGCTAAATATATAGAGACGAATGAAAATGAGAACACAACATACCAAAACCTATGGGATGCAGCAAAAGCAGTGCTAAGGGGAAATTTATAGCACTAAACGCATATATTCAAAAGGAAGAAAGAGCCAAAATCAAAGAACTAATGGATCAACTTAAGAAGCTAGAAAATGAACAGCAAACCAACCCTTAACCAAGTAGAAGAAAAGAAATAACAAGGATTAAAGCAGAAATAAATGACATAGAGAACAAAAAAACAATAGAGAGGATAAATATCACCAAAAGTTGGTTCTTTGAGAAGATCAACAAGATTGACAAGCCCCTAGCTAGACTGACAAAATCAAAAAGAGAGAAGACCCATATAAACAAAATAATGAATGAAAAAGGTGACATAACTGCAGATCCTGAAGAAATTAAAAAAATTATAAGAGGATACTATGAACAACTGTATGGCAACAAACTGGATAATGTAGAGGAAATGGACAATTTCCTGGAAACATATGAACAACCTAGACTGACCAGAGAAGAAATAGAAGACCTCAACCAACCCATCACAAGCAAAGAGATCCAATCAGTCATCAAAAATCTTCCCACAAATAAATGCCCAGGGCCAGATGGCTTCACAGGGGAATTCTACCAAACTTTCCAGAAAGAACTGACACCAGTCTTACTCAAACTCTTTCAAAACATTGAAGAAAATGGAACACTACCTAACTCATTCTATGAAGCTAACATCAATCTAATACCAAAACCAGGCAAAGATGCTACAAAAAAGGAAAACTACCAGCCAATCTCCCTAATGAATATAGATGCAAAAATCCTCAACAAAATACTTGCAAATCGAATCCAAAGACACATTAAAAAAATCATACACCATGACCAAGTGGGGTTTATTCCAGGCATGCAAGGATGGTTCAACATAAGAAAATCAATGTATTACAACACATTAACAAGTCAAAAGGGAAAAATCAATTGATCATCTTAATAGATGCTGAAAAAGCATTTGACAAAATCCAACATCCGTTTTTGATAAAAACACTTCAAAAGGTAGGAATTGAAGGAAACTTCCTCAACATGATAAAGAGCATATATGAAAAACCCACAGCCAGCATAGTACTCAATGGTGAGAGACTGAAAGCCTTCCCTCTAAGATCAGGAACAAGACAAGGATGCCCGCTGTCACCACTGTTATTCAACATTGTGCTGGAAGTGCTAGCCAGGGCAATCCGGCAAGACAAAGAAATAAAAGGCATCCAAATTGGAAAAGAAGAAGTAAAACTGTCATTGTTTGCAGATGACATGATCTTATATCTAGAAAACCCTGAGAAATCGATGATACAGCTACTAGAGCTAATAAACAAATTTAGCAAAGTAGCGTGATACAAGGTTAATGCACATAAGTCAGTAATGTTTCTATATGCTAGAAATGAACAAACTGAAGAGACACTCAAGAAAAAGATACCATTTTCAATAGCAACTAAAAAAATCAAGTACCTAGGAATAAACTTAACCAAAGATGTAAAAGACCTATACAAAGAAAACTACATAACTCTACTAAAAGAAATAGAAGGGGACCTTAAAAGATGGAAAAATATTCCATGTTCATGGATAGGAAGACTAAATGTCATTAAGATGTCAATTTTACCCAAACTCATCTACAGATTCAATGCAATCCCAATCAAAATTCCAACAACCTACTTTGCAGACTTGGAAAAGCTAGTTATCAAATTTATTTGGAAAGGGAAGATGCCTCGAATTGCTAAAGACACTCTAAAAAAGAAAAACGAAGTGGGAGGACTTACACTCCCTGACTTTGAAGCTTATTATAAAGCCACAGTTGCCAAAACAGCATGGTACTGTCACAAAGATAGACATATAGATCAATGGAATCAAATTGAGAATTCGGAGATAGACCCTCAGATCTATGGCCGACTGATCTTTGATAAGGCCCCCAAAGTCACTGAACTGAGTCATAATGGTCTTTTCAACAAATGGGGCTGGGAGAGTTGGATATCCATATCCAAAAGAATGAAAGAGGACCCCTACCTCACCCCCTACACAAAAATTAACTCAAAATGGACCAAAGATCTCAATATAAAAGAAAGTACCATAAAACTCCTGGAAGATAATGTAGGAAAACATCTTCAAGACCTTGTATTAGGCGGCCACTTCCTAGACTTTACACCCAAAGCACAAGCAACAAAAGAGAAAATAGATAAATGGGAACTCCTCAAGCTTAGAAGTTTCTGCACCTCAAAGGAATTTCTCAAAAAGGTAAAGAGGCAGCCAACTCAATGGGAAAAATTTTTTGGAAACCATGTATCTGACAAAAGACTGATATCTTGCATATATAAAGAAATCCTACAACTCAATGACAATAGTACAGACAGCCCAATTATAAAATGGGCAAAAGATATGAAAAGACAGTTCTCTGAAGAGGAAATACAAATGGCCAAGAAACACATGAAAAAATGTTCAGCTTCACTAGCTATTAGAGAGATGCAAATTAAGACCACAACGAGATACCATCTAATACCGGTTAGAATGGCTACCATTAAACAAACAGGAAACTACAAATGCTGGAGGGGATGTGGAGAAATTGGAACTCTTATTCATTGTTGGTGGGACTGTATAATGGTTCAGCCACTCTGGAAGTCAGTCTGGCAGTTCCTTAGAAAACTGATATAGAGTTACCATTCGATCCAGCGATTGCACTTCTCGGTATATACCCGGAAGGTCGGAAAGCAGTGACACGAACAGATATCTGCATGCCAATGTTCATAGCAGCATTATTCACAATTGCCAAGAGATGGAAACAACCCAAATGTCCTTCAACAGATGAGTGGATAAATAAAATGTGGTATATACACACGATGGAATACTACGCGGCAGTAAGAAGGAACGATCTCGTTAAACAGATGACAACATGGATGAACCTTGAAGACATAATGCTGAGCAAAATAAGCCAGGTACAAAAAGAGAAATATTATATGCTACCACTAATGTGAACTTTGAAAAATGTAAAACAAATGGTTTATAATGTAGAATGTAGGGGAACTAGCAATAGAGAGCAATTAAGGAAGGGGGAACAATAATCCAAGAAGAACAGATAAGCTATTTAACGTTCTGGGGATGCGCAGGAATGACTATGGTCTGTTAATTTCTGATGGATATAGTAGGAGCAAGTTCACAGAAATGTTGCTATATTAGGTAACTTTCTTGGGGTAAAGTAGGAACATGTTGGAAGTTAAGCAGTTACCTTAGGTTAGTTGTCTTTTTCTTACTCCCTTGTTATAGTCTCTTTGAAATGTTCTTTTATTGTATGTTTGTTTTCTTTTTAACTTTTTTTTCATACAGTTGATTTAAAAAAGAAGGGAAAGTTAAAAAAAAAAAAAAAAAAAAGAAAAACAAGGAAAAAAAAAAGAGGTAGTGCCCCCTTGAGGAGCCTGTGGAGAATGCAGGGGTATTCGCCTACCCCACCTCCATGGTTGCTAACATGACCACAGACATAGGGGACTGGTGGTTTGATGGGTTGAGCCCTCTACCACAGGTTTTACCCTTGAGAAGACGGTTGCTGCAAAGGAGAGGCTAGGCCTCCCTATGGTTGTGCCTAAGAGCCTCCTCCCGAATGCCTCTTTGTTGCTCAGATGTGGCCCTGTCTCTCTAGCTAAGCCAACTTGAAAGGTGAAATCACTGCCCTCCCCCCTACGTGGGATGAGACACCCAGGGGAGTGAATCTCCCTGGCAACATGGAATACGACTCCCGGGGAGGAATGTAGACCTGGCATCGTGGGACGGAGAACATCTTCTTGACCAAAAGGGGGATGTGAAAGGAAATGAAATAAGCTTCAGTGGCAGAGAGAATCCAAAAGGAGCCGAGAGGTCACTCTGGTGGGCACTCTTATGCACACTTTAGACAACCCTTTTTAGGTTCTGAAGAATTGGGGTAGCTGGTGGTGGATACCTGAAACTATCAAACTACAGCCCAGAACCCATGAATCTCGAAGACAGTTGTATAAAAATGTAGCTTATGAGGGGTGACAATGGGATTGGGAAAACCATAAGGACCACACTCCACTTTGTCTAGTTTATGGATGGATGAGTAGAAAAATAGGGGAAGGAAACAAACAGACAAAGGTACCCAGTGTTCTTTTTTACTTCAATTGCTCTTTTTCACTCTAATTATTATTCTTGTTATTTTTGTGTGTGTGCTAATGAAGGTGCCAGGGATTGATTTGGGTGATGAATGTACCACTATGTAATGGTACTGTAAACAATCGAAAGTACGATTTGTTTTGTATGACTGCGTGGTATGTGAATATATCTCAATAAAATGAAGATTAAAAAAAAAAAAGTTATGAAAGATCGCCAATATATTTGTTAAGTGAAAATCAAGGTTCCAAATAATGTGTTATGCTATAATTTTTTTTAAAAAGGGACAAAAATAGCACTTTCCCATATATGATACGCAAATATGTGTATTTGCTTACTGTGCTAGTATATCTCTGGAAAGATGCGTCAGAAAATGGAAAATAAAGCATCTGTTGCTTCTGGGGAGGATTCATGGCCATGTTACTAAAGGACACGCAGAATGTACCTCACAGTACACCATTTTGCATCTTTGAAAACCCTGTGAATCTATTTGCTCCTTTAAAAATTCCAACCCTGTGAATGTATTCACTCCTCTAGCAAATGAACCACTTTGAAATTTTTATTGGATTGGCATTAATTTCATAAATTCATTTGAATGAATTTATAACTTTGTAGCATTTTAAACTTCACCTATGGGAAACTGTTATGTAAGTTCATTTATTTGCAAGTTCTTTTATGATTTTTCTGATTTGGTCTGTTAGTATGGTGATTACATTAATTGATATATGAATGTTGGAACAGCCTTGAATTCCTCGGACGAACCCCACTTGCTTGTGAAGTGTTATCTTTTTTTAATATGTTCCTGGATTCAATGAGCTGATTCAGGTTTCTGTAGAATCTGTTCTTTACTATCTCAGAAGTGGATTTTAATTTTGTCATTGTATTTTGTATTTGATTTCATTTCTCTTATTTCAACCATCTTCCTTTTTTACCCCTGACTTTATCTCAACTTATTTTCTCTTTTGGTTTTATCTCCTACTTTATGAAAACCATATCTTCCAATTTCTCTTGGAAGATGTTCTGGTTTGCTAATGCTGCCATTATACAAAACACCAGAAATGGACTGGCTTTTATAAAGGGGGTTTATTTGGCTACAAAGGTACACCCTGAAGGCCATGAAAATGTCCAAATGAAGGTATCAACACAAGTATACATTCACCAAAGGAAGGCCAATGGCATCTGGAACACCTCTGTTAGCTGGGAAGACACGTGGCTAGCGTCTGCTGATCCCAGGTTGTGTTCCAGCTTCACTCTCAGCTCCTGTGTGTTCTTCAAAGTGTCTCTCTTGGCTGCAGCACCTCCTTCTGTCTGTTAACACTTTTATAGAACTCCAGTGATTCAATTAAGACCTGCCCTGAATGGGTGGGGTAACACCTCCATGGAACTTTCCAATCAAAGGTATCGCCCACCATTGATTGGGTCACATCTTCATGGAAACATTCAATCAAAGGATTCCAACCTAATCAACACTAATACATCTGCCACCACAAGATTGCATCAAAGAACCTGGAATTTTGGGGGACATAATACATCCAAACTGGCATAGAAGACAACAAATTAATTCCTTTTTTAAGTTAAACTTAATTTTATCATCTGTGGGTGTTGTGCTCTATCACTAGCAGTCGTTGGTCTTATATGGGCCTGCTGGACTGACATTGGATCTTTTTTTGGTTTATCAGTTAGGTTCTCTGATTTACTAGACATAAGGTGCAATTTTTTTCTGGCATAGTGTGATATGAAAAATCATATCTCCACATGTACTGATCCTGGAACTCTACTCCAGAATCAGTTGTTTTTGTCTAGGCATATTTAAGCAACCAAGTTTGAGTGAATGAATGCACTATACTTGCAAATGCTGTGTCTGATTTCTGCTGCATTGAGTCTTGGGGATTTTAGTTTTTGAATAGATATAGAAAGAAAGGAATTAATAAAGTAGAAGTATCAGAGAACATGGATATTCATGATTCTAGCTTTGATTGATAGAGGTGGGGGACAGTAATTTATTTTGCTGATTGTAATATGTCTTGTATCTTGGAGTTGGAGACACATAGTGAGAAAGCACCAAAGCCTTTTCCTTCTGTTTTGGGGGCTTTCTATAATATTTTATTCAGACTGTGGAAAATGTTATTTATCATTCAAGAAAGTTTCTTAATCCATTTTGATTGACAATGTAGCAAATGGAAATTCCTCTTGGACTTGTCATGTGATCTCCTTGTGTTTAGTTTACAGTGTTGTAGCCAGTATGTGTCATTCTGTGTAGTGTCATAGATTTTAAATGGTTAGTTGAGTATGAGGAGCTGTATTGAGCAATGCTGGTATGTCGCCATACAGGGCAAAATCCTGAGGTTTGTGGAGTAACTCACATAAAGTCATATGACCTGTAAATGTGTGTACTTGAATTTGGTTTTGTTTACTCTAGTGTCCAAAGTTCAGGAATCATAATGAAGTTTAAGAGAGAGTTCAATACAAGTGAGGGAATGAAAATGTTGCATAGAGGAAACCCAGATTTCATGAATTTGAGGGTGAAGCAATGTTGTGTAATAAAGCCCAAGGTGTGGCTATGCTGTTTTATATCCAAAGTGAAGTATTAGTGGATGTCATTGGAGGTGAGGAATTCTACAGCCAGGGATCTAAACCCAATAAGGAAGAGAATGGGACTGGATAGAGAATGGGGTGAATAGAAAGACTAGTTCAGTGATTGGAGGCATCAGGCGTGGTGGTATTATGGCCTGTAAATAAGGGTAATGAGGATGGTTAAAAGCTGTCAGAAGCAAGAAACATTCAGAGCTGTCTTTCCTCTTCTTGCCAAGTGAATAAGGGAAACTGGGGGACGAATTGCTTCCACTGGTGAAAAAGATTCATTGGGTAGTTATATTATTATAACAAAGTCATGTTTCAGTTGAGTAAACATTGTGGAAAATTCTAAGACTTTATAGTCTAGTCTGGTCTAGGTTTTGAGTACTTCAGTGAGGCTTTTGAGTACCTCAGTGGTCCCTGTAGAACCTGTTTTGACTTCAGGTCAAAACAGTTCTCAAAGCCAATGAGCTCTTACACTCAATTCGTATAGTCTTGTGATCTCCATCTACAGGGACTGCATTTCTTTCCATTTCCTTCAGTACCAATAAACTTACTCAGATCTCATGAATTCCTCTATTTCTGTTCAGCCTGTCCTGGTTTTCCCCAGTTGACTCTTTTTTCTGAGTCCCCTGAACTGCTCCTATTTTCTTTGGAGACACATTCTCAAACTTTTGATTCTTTTTGGACAAATTTAGTGTAAAGTAATCTATCTGTAAAGACATTTACAGTGCATTTTCTCCATTTGCAGAGTGAATGACACCTGTCTCCCCCAACTTGCAAGAATTTAGTGGAGGGTTTCTCTCTCCCCAACCTCCCCCCCCCCACTCTTTCTCTCTCTCTCTCTCTCCTTACATCCCTCTTGTCCACTCTCCAGAATAGAAAAGGGGAGAATAAAACTCCACTTGTTCTACTTTCTAATAAGTTTAGAATTCATATAATGATGCACTTTGAAAATATTTTCCCAGCTTTATGTATGAGTATGTCCTTTAAGACCAGAATTAAAATCTTTTTTTTCTTCCCTTTCCATCAATAATATCTGACACTCTGTTATGGAAGGATATTACATAAGTCTGACTGATTTACACTTTCCCAAATCCCATTGACTATTCACTGACACCCTGTGATCTTTTACTATTTTATAAATGAAATGATTAATGAGTTTGGTCTTTTCAAGTATCAAAGTTGAGGTGACTAGCCTGTAATTTTGTGGGCTATTACTTTATTTTTTTCTTTAGAGGTAGGCCCTACACTTATTCTTTTCAAGTTTGCAGGCCTCAAAGCTGTCTAAATTAAGGACATCTCTTAAATAGTCCCAGATCTACAGGGCATGCTGATCTGAAAACATCAACTATGTTTAATCTCTGACTCTGTTTATCTTCTGTTTTGGATGAACTTTGTATCCCATTGCACAGGTGGTAGAAGCTTTGTTTATTTGACCACAGTTGAAACTTTTTACAGGCTTTATACTCAAATTTAGCTTTGAAAAAAGGAAAATAAAACAATTATTCTGGGAGCTCTGCAGTTCACATTTATAATCTCCCACTCTTGAGATTAGATAATAGAAATGGTCAGAGATAGTTGGAAAAACCTTGAGAAATATGCCTAATTAAGGGGATATATATTTTATTATTTTTCTGTGAATCTGTAATCTCCTATTGCCATAGGCTATTTTGGTCAAGGAGTCTTTGTTTAGCTCCATTTTTCTTATCAAAAGGTACTAGTTTTGTGTCACCAGGTCCCCTTGTTCTTTCTAAGTCTAACTCAGAGCTTTTCCTAACTGTGGATGCCTTCTTAGTTCTTGACAAGCTAATATTATTTAATTGTGGTTGTTGAATGAGCTGCACTTAATAGAGCAAAACAGAAAGCACCTTTATGCTTTTTCACTTGTTCTTTGGATTAATTATTTCCAGCCACTAGATAAAATCAGTCAGGTCCCAAAATTTTTCAGTTTCATTCAATAATTGAAAGTCCAGTACAGACAAATATCAAAACTAAAAATATCATTCAGTTTGAAGTTTCTCTTCTTCTCCAGCTTAAGTCTGCTTCAGGCTTGGAAGAATGAGAAGGTGGGATAGGGAGGGGATTTGATTGACTTTTTCCTTTTCTTGCCTCATTGCACTCTCCACTTAATGGTTGCTGTTTTGGGTCCCTCTAATATTAGACTAGGGGAGAGAGGACTAAAGGGGAGAAAGGTTCTTCAGGACTGATAACATTATAATCTGGTAATGATGCCATCAAGCCATGGTAGAATCCAAGGCTTACCCTTTCTTTCCCGGTTTATGAAAACAGCTCTTCCACAATTCCTCTCCAGATGTCTAAGAGACGGCTAAGAATTCACCGAGAGGGTGAAGAGGCTCCCAATGAGGATTTCTTCAAAGACTGTTCCAAACTCACTCATATATGAAGGAAGAAAAGCTTCCCCTTCACCTCAAGCCAGTTTTTGTAGAATTAAAAAACAGAATAACAACAAAAACAAAAAACACTGTATAAACACAGGGTCATAGACCTCAATAAATGTTGAATAATTTAATTAAAATATTTATAATTTTATGTTCTGCAATTAAATAAGAGTATTACTTTTTAGTTTAAGGTCATTCCTACTGTGCTCAACTATGGTTAGAATTTTTGAAGTAGCAAAGATAGTTTAAGTCACTAATTATGAGGACATTCTCTGATTGAAGAAGATAGAGTATAGGTAATTTGACCCCATTTGCAACTCCTAAATCAACTAAAAGCAACACAAAGGTTAAAGGAAAAGAGTAGAAAATGTCTTCTTTGATGGAACTGGAAAGTTCTTACAACCCTAATAGTAAAAGAAAACTGGCAAAGATAGCAGAATCAGACCAAACAAAGGGGAAATTCAAAAGGGATATATGTCCCTATATTGCTGAGAACTGTTCAGAGTTCCCTCCAAACAGATGACTCAGATGTCAAGAGTCCAAACAACAATCTCTTAATTAGAATGGCAAACTCTTGGGTGTAGGCAGACATATGATGAAACCCTGAACTTCATTTTATCCTAAGAGTGGCAGGGGAGGCAGGATTAAAGCAATACAAAGCAAAGCCATCATTTCATGAAGAAGAATGTTCCTATGGCAGGGTGAAGAAGGTGACAGTTAACCTGGTATCTGTTGCTCACAGAGGTGAATTAATAAATGATGTTGCCATGTAAAAATCATCTCGTTGGTATGGAAAGTGGCACACTGAGACTGTGGAGATATACTGCAGAGTACTCACTATGGTGGGAAAGTACCTGAGGAAACATATCCATGTTTAATATCCCTGGATTTTTCTTAACAAATAACAGGCCTAGAAAGAGTGCCTTACAAATGAACCAACATGGGGCTTAAACTTAAGTACAATAAGTATAAAGAAGAAAAGGAACCAAATGCACAACATGCAGATGATGAGCACACACTGGAAGAAGATATGCTAGTCAGTAGATGAATGTTTCAAATAGATACCTGTCAATGAAATCAAAGGAATAAAAAATGATGTCTTTGAAACAAGGGCATAGGAACACTGGGAAAAAAAGGAATAAATACAAAGGTAACAGAAAGACATGAGAAGTGATCTAGAAGAGTGGAGGAAAGAAATGGCAGGGGAAAAACATATTCCAGGAATAAAAATGGCGTTAAAATAGAAAAAAGAAGCAAAAAAACAAAACAAAAACAGAAAAAAAAAGTTAGGTGTTGGAAGACAGGTCTGAGAAAATTTAGCAAAATAAAATATAAACAAAAAATTACCAAAAGAAAATAAAGTTAAAAAGTGTTAAAGAAAATGATATGTATGGAAGACAGGTGTTTCAGTCAGGATTCGATCAGAGACAGAAACCAGGCAATAATTGGACCTGGGGAAGTTTAATATAAATAATGATTAACTATAACAGGAAATTGGAATAATGGGGGATTGACCTGAAGGAGAAAAAAAAAATTTTAATATGTAAATAGAAGAAATTAAAAGAATTACCAATGACTTCTTTGATCAATTCTAAACAAATAAATTTGAATACCTAGTTGAAATAGTTGGTTTTCTAGGAAACTATAAATCACCAAAATTGGTTGTGAAGAAGACATAAAATGTAAAAAGACTGATTTTCTTGGAAGAAATTGAGTAAGTTGTCAAGGAGTTACCCACTAAGAAGTACCAAACCCAGAGGTTTTCACAAATGGTATCTTTCAAGCCTCCAAAGAACAAATAATTCCAATGGTTTTTCAACTGTTCCAGTACATAGAGAAGGAAAGTTCTCAAATATTTTCTATAACACAGAAAAGTTATTCCAAAACTTGATACAGATAGCACATAAAAAGAAAACCATTGAAAAATTTCTCTTTTGATTGTCAGTGCAAAAATCCCTCCAAAATCCCTCTAGTAGCATCTATTAGTAAGTTAAAAAAATATTATATACTAAGTGAAGTTCCTGCCAGGAGTGAACAAATGGTTCAATATTAAGAAATCTATTGATTTAATACATATATTAATAGTTTAAAGGATAAAAAATTATAGGATTATTTCCTGAGATGCTGAAGAGGCATTTGATAAAATTCAACATCCATTCTTAAGAAACAAAAACAAATGAACAAGTGTCCTTAATTCCCTTTTCAGTAGGAGAAGTTAATAATTTACCCAAGGTTACACAACCAGTAAGGATGGAGCCTGGATCTGAACATAGATAGCCTTTTATCCAGAGACCACTTTATCCCATATCTTTGCAACCAAACACTAGTGCTTCCCAGACTTCTTCATGTTATGGCACACACAGGAAATGAAAATATTTTTATGCCATGCTGGGGAAACGAAACAAAGCTCCTTGCAGAGACAACTGGCTGAGGGCTTGGCTGATTTGGGCCTGGCAAACCTGCCTCAAGGCCTGAGGGGATTGATATTTTGGAACATCTGTAACTTGTAGAATTCTACCCACCCTACACTGCCTCTAGTAGAAAGCAGTCTACAAATTGACTCAAAATAATATAGGAATTTAATATGTAATAAAGGTGGCATTTCAAATCACTGAAGGAAAAATTATTTGTTGATTTGATATTGAAACAAATTGACTTTCTATTTGGGGAAATGTATGGCTGAATCTCCATTAACTCTAAATTGTCAGACATAAGTGGGGGGAAAGAAAGAGAAACAATGAATGTATTTGAGAAAAACATGGCTAAATAAAAAAATAATAATTTTGATGTAAGAAAGGATATCTAACCAGGATGCAAAAACAAAAAAAGCAGAAAAGGTAATACTGATAAATGACTACATATTTTTAAAAAAGAGGAAGTCGTCTGTACAGCCATAAATAGTCTAAACAAAGTCAACTGACAAATTACAAATATATATACAACGTATTTTAGGTAAAAGACTAATTTTCTTACTATACAAGAATCTTACAGATCAGTAAGAAAAAGACAAACTACAAAAATGAAAAAATAATTAGCAAATGATATGAAATAAGTGTTTTCACAGAAGAATAAATGAAAATTGATTATAAGCACATGAAAATATGCTCCTCTTTCACAAAGAAATGCAAATTAAAATAAATAAATAAAACTACAAAAGAAAGAGGTATCAGTTCTACCTATCAGATTGTTTAAAAAGTTTGATGATACAATAAGGTTGGTGAGGATACTGGGAAAGAGGGATTTTTATCCACTGTTAGTGGGAATACAAATTGGTACAAATTACCCCGTGGAGGGCAATTTAGCAATATCCATTAAAATTAATGGTACACAAGGCTTTGAGGAATGTATACAACAGAGATACAGCCACAAGTTTGAAAAGATATATAAAAAAAGATGCAGCATCTCTTGTAATGAGGAAAAAATTTGGAGACAGCTTAAATATATATCAATAGGGGAACTGTAATATTTTCAGTAATGTGCCCCACTTTAGTCATGTTCTTAATCTTTATCCATATTCCTGTGGGTATGAAGCCATTGTGAATAGGATCTCTGGAAGCTTTTTTCTTTGTTTAGTTAAGATGTGTCCCCCTTTCATAAGGTTGGGAGTACTACAGGCCTTATAAAAACAAAGAAACCGGAAACCAGAGTGAGAGAAAGCCAGGGGGAGGAGCCAGAAGCCGGAAGTCAGAAGAATCCAAAGAGAAAGGAGAAGATGGCCATGTGATGGGAGGCAGGGACACAAGCCTCCAAGGAGGCGCAAAGATCCCCAGCAGCCAGCACCGGAAGGTAACAGACTTTGGGGAGTATGCATCGCCTTACTGACGCCTTGATTTTGGACTTCCAGCGTCAAAACCATGAGCTGATAAATTCCTGTTGTTTAAGCCACACTGTTGTGTGGTGTTTGGCGTAGCAGGCAGGCAAACTAAAAGGGGTATGTTATGGAGCTCTCAACTATAAGTGAGATAGATGTATTGTTAAAAACAAGATACAGTACAAGTCATATTACTCTATTTCTGTAAAACAAAGGAATTATCTATTAAAACACATTTGTATATATAAAGTATGGAAATTCTGGAAAGGTAAAGTAAGAAACTCCTGATGGGGTAACTTTGAGTTGTGGAGCTGATCAAGGACCTGGAGTAGGAAGGAACTCCCTGTTATTCTGTTTGAAGCTTTTTTTTTTTCCCCTTGTGTATGTCTTATTTAAAAAAGAAAAAAAGAGACATAACAATGAATTGTTCTTTATAATACTGATCATTTTAGGAAGCTGTTGTCCTGTGGGAAAAACCTTCTTGCTGACCTTTTCCAGAACAGCTGCCCTCCAGAGAAAGCATATGGTAAAATATCTCAGTGACTCATTTATATCTTTGTGGTTTTAACCAAGCTTTTATGGTTCACGTTCTATTTGACCAAAGATGCATTTGTGATTGCCAGACATAGACTAGGGAGTGTAAAACCAGACTTTTCACCACAATCCTGTTTCCTGTCACACTTGCAGAAAAAGCTGGCTTTTCCTATGGATAACCAGAGGTGAAAATTCTCCCGATAAGATGAATGAGGAGGATGCTAAGCAGGATAGAGGGGAAGACTTGAAGAAAGTCTATATTTTAAGTGCGTTTATCTGACCCTGTTTGCTCCCAGTCTACTGAAGATTATTTTCAGGTCTGGAGTAGGGTTTAGCCATTGGACTGCAAATTTGCTCTATCACTATTAGGGAGAATTGAAATTAAAACCGAAATGGAGAAGATGGGGGAGGGGTAATTTGTGTACTTTTAGGGATATGTGTACACAGTTGACATAACCGTCTCTTAGAAGAGTGAAAAATATGAACTCAGAGGGGATGTGGAAAAATGGACATTTGTTGGAATTCAGCTTTTGAAAAAATGGAATGTATTTTAAACCAGTTTTTCTTGTAGACAAAGCCTTTTGCCATGGAAGCCTTTTTTACACAGGCAAATGAAAAGAAGAGCCAGTCATTTAGTAAAAGTAGGTATATCATTCTTGCTCCTTTTTGCTCCCTAATCGTTCCTCAAATGCAAACTGCACACACATACCTTGATGAAAGTCATGGATGTCTTCCTGGTTAAATTGTCTTCTGGTAGAACATTATTTCTTTAGTGTTTTTCTTTTTTAAATCATAGTGTTAATTTATTCGTTATAATATTTTCTAACCATCTGTTTATTATTTTCTCTCGATATAACTGCTCACACCAAATTGGTTATATAGTAGGACCTCATTTTACACAAACTTAACACGCACTAATTCAGGTATATGGGACAGGCAATGAAGAAAAATAAAGGTAGAGAGAGAGAATTAAATTTTAAAAAATTATTTCTATGATTAATTTTGTTTACTTATTGTTACTGGAGTGTTTATTTGCCTTATTTACAAAAAAGTATGATAATTATGTTCATGCAAGAAATACTTATTAAATAATGTGGTTTGCTATTATGCGAAAATTTCAACTTACTCTTGGAATATACTGGTCCTGTAAAACCAGGTCCTACTGTATTTAGAGTGGGGTTGCATCCTGGTAACTGTAGTCTGAAATCCAAGGAGCCCCACACTTTACTTTGTGGCATAGGTTGAGCAGGGTTCAGGAACCTGAATCTCCTTTTGTGCACCGCAGAAAGTGGCCTGATTTTACCTCAGTAGGGAGCTGGGAGTTGTCAGGGAGTGGTTTGTGGGGTGGGGAGGAGTTATTGTGAGTAGAAGAGTTATTTGCAAGTTGCAGAGAGATATGACATTTCAATGAAAAGAGACTTGATTAATATAGTCTATTTCTCAAGAATATGCACTCTTGAAGTTTAAACCTCAATCTGTGGAATCATGAATGGTAATTTGGTAGTAAGGGGCTTCTTTCACTCTTTGCTCAATAGATAGGTGATAAAGAAATGATGTGCAGGCATATAGATGATGTTCAAGAAATAGCTGTTGAATTAAAGTACATTGAAAGCATGACTCTGCTCTTATTTAAGACATACAGTGGGAACCATGTGACCTTGTCATCTGAAATGATCACTCTGAATATATTTTACTTTCAAAATATTATAGTTTATGGCAACCAGATTTACAAGAAGCATTTGATCTTGCTTTCAGGCATATTATATATACTTATTAAATGGCAGTCACATAAAAGAGAATCTCGAGTTCCAAAAAATCAACTTAGAAATGACTTTTTTTGAAAGTCATTGGAAAGTCTAGGAATTGTTTTGCTCTTCAACCTCAGAAATTGTTTCCTACAAAATAAACAAAATGTAATATAATAAGAGATGTCAGAGATAGACTGTATTCTAATATAAATGAGCTGTACACTTGTCTATCTTGGTGAATAAAGGAGTCAATAGCATCATACTTTATGAGTTTATAGGATATATTAAACATCTAAATCTCTAACCACTGAATTATTTTAAAAATATTTTTCTCCTTATAAAATCAGAGAGCATTTTGTACGTGGTCAGGATTTTTTGTTTGCTTGTTGGGTTTTTTCTTTAGTTGATACAAATCAACAGGCTTTCAAACGGTCTGGGGCTTCCCAGAGACTAGAAAGTGAAGCATCAAGAAATTGGCTTCAGTGAGAAAAACACTATCCCAGTGGCCAGGAAAGAGGTGAATAAAGGTGAAGAGAGAGGTGATAAACTTACTTCAAGTACCAACCAGAGCATCAATGTAAATTTTGTGTTTTTAAAAATTAGGATTGTTAATATAATTTTATGTTGGTAGGGTTTTCAAGTTATATGCATGGGGAGAGATGATGGGGCAGACACCGTTATTTTTCTACCCTATACCCCTTCCCTCCTTCTTCATTGCTTACAGAACTTCTTCTTTGGGGCTGTGTGCCAGTTTGGATGTATTATGTCCCCCAAAATGCCATGTTCTTTATTGAAATCTTGTGGGGACTGAGGTATTAGTGTTGATTAGGTTGGAATCTTTGGATTAGGCTCTTTTCATGGAGATGTGGCCCACCCAACTGTGGGCAATACCTTTGATTAGATTATTTCCATGGAGATGTGGTCCCTCCCATACAGCATGGGTCTTAATTAAATCTTTAAAAAGATTAAGATCTTTAAAAAGATTAAGAGTACTTTAAAAAGAGCCACACAGGCCCAGAAGCCAGCTGCAGCTTAGAGAGACATTTTGAAGACAGCCATTGAAAGCTAATGCTGACATTTTGGAGAACACCATTTTGAAACACAACCTGGGAGCAAGCAGACGCCCGCCATGTGCCTTCCCAGCTAACAGAGGTTTTCCAGATGCCAATGGCCTTTCTCCAGTGAAGGTAACCTATTGTTGATGCCTTACCTTCCACATTTTATAGCCTTAAGACTGTAACTTTGTAACCAAATAGGCCCCCTTTATAAAAGCCAATCCATTTCTGGTGTTTTGCAAAATGGTAGCATTAGCAAACCACATCAGACTCTAATGTGAGAAACATTGTTTTAGCCTTTGTTGCAGCTTAGGGTGGCCATGTAAGAGTTCTGACCAATGAAATGTGAGAGTCTGCTGGATATAGCTTGCAAAACTTTTGCTTTCTTGATGACATGAGACAGAAATGACTGGAATGGGCTGTTTCCCATCATTCTAGCTTGATCACAGTGTTTGATCATGATGTTAGGAACTGCAGCATCAATTTTTTTTTTGTTTTATCCCCCCACAAATCATCAGCATTTGTTTCCTGGATTCTGGGCATCACGTACCTTGGTAAAAAGTGCAAGGAGTCAGTCAGATAGCTTTGAGCACAGAATCCCTTCCCTGAAAATGGATGTGTGAAACTCCAGGAGGGAACCCCAAAGCTGCATAGATGGTCAAAGGATTTAGCTTAAAATGGCTTCCGGCCCCCACCCCCGCAAATTTGAATTGAGTCAGTTCCTTCCCTCTCTGCAGAAAAAAGGTTTAAAGAATTTAAAAAGTTTAAAAGTATTTTTTTAAAAAGGGATTTAAAAAAAAAAAAAAAGGGATAAGGTCTTGACCCCGAAGGTTAGGGACGAAGAGAAAGGGGTCAGTGCTGGTATGTGGTTCAAACTCGCAGGAGGCTGTTGGCAAAGCAAATTCTCTGACACTTGTAGTTGAATGCATTTCTAACCAACGGACAAATTTTGTGTATTACCTATTTCTTTTTGTTTTTAAAAAACAGGATTTGAGATATAATTAACATACAATATAATTCAACCATTTAAAGTGGATAATTCAGTGTTCTCTAATATATTAAAAAAATTGTACGACCATCATCACAGTCTGATTTTAGAACCTGTTCTAGTTTGCGAATTCTGCCAGAATGCAAAACACCAGAAATGGATTGGCTTTTGTAAAGGGGGTTTATTTGGTTACACAGTTACAGTCTTAAGGCCATAAAGTATTCAAGGTAACACATCAACAGTCAGGCACCTTCACTGGAGGATGGCCAATGGTGTCTGGAAAACCCCTGAAACTGGGAAAGCACGTGGCTGATGTCTGCTCTAAAGTTCTGGTTTCAAAATGGCTTTCTCCCAGGACGTTCCTCTCTAGGCTGCAGTTCCTCAAAAATGTCACTCTCAGTTGCTCTTGGGGCATTTGTCCTCTCTTAGCTTCTCTGGAGCAAAAGTCTGCTTTCAACGGCTGTCTTCAAACTCTCTCTCATCTGCAGCTACTCTCTCAGCTTCTATGCATTCTTCAAAGTGTCCCTCTTGGCTGTAGCAAGCTCACTCCTTCTGTCTTAGCTTATATAGTGCTCCAGTGAACTAATTCAGACCCACCCTGAATGGGTGGGGTCATACCTCCTTGAAAATTATCCAATCAAGGTCATGTCCACAGTTGATTGAGTCACATCTCTATGGAAACACTCAACCAATAGAATTACAATCTGATCAACACTAATACGTCTGCCCACACAAGATTACATCAAAGATAATGGCAGTTTGGGGGACATAATACATTCAAACTAGCACAGAACCTTTTTAAACCCTAAAAAGAAACCCCTTATCTGTTAGTAGCCTTTTCCCACTTCTTGATATTACTGAACTGTAGGCTACCATGAATCTACTTTCAGTTTCTATAGGTTTGCCTAATTTGTACATTTCATATAAATGGAATTATACAATATGTGGCTTTTTGTGTTTGGCTTCTTTCATGTAGTATGATTTTTTTAAGGTTCATACATGTTGTAGCATGTATCAGTTCAATCCATTATATGGCTCAGTAATATTCCATTGTATGGATATAAAACATTTTATATATCCATTTATCAGTTTATGGACAGTTGGGTTGTTTCTACTTTTCTTTTTATTATGAATACACATCGTGGTACAAGTTCTTTTTTTGTGTGTGGACATATGTTTTCATATCTTTTTGGTGTATACCTAGGAGTAGAGTTGCTAGATCATATGGTAACATTTAGAGGAACTGGCAAACTGTTTTCAACAGTGGCCACACCATTTTGATTCCTACCAGAAGTGGTTGAGGGTTCCAGTTTCTCCACATCCTTGTCAACACTTGTCATTTTCCATTTATTTAAATTATAGCACTCCTAGTGGGTGTGAGGTGGTATTTCAGTTTGGTTTTATTTGATTAATGATATCGATAGATATTTGTATATTTTCTTTGGAGAAATGCCTGTTCAAATCCTTTGCCCATTTTTAATTGAGCAATTTGATTTTTTAATAAGCTGTAAGGCTTTATACGATCTCACTTTTAACTTAGTTAATTTAATATGGCCACAATGTCTCTGATGTCCCAATTGTAATATCACACAATTCTGCATTATTATTATATTAAGTTACTTTTATCAAGAAATAAGTGTTAAACTGATGGAGTATTGTTTTAGTAGATTTTAATAAAATATTTTTAATTTTAACAATTTTATTAGTTTATAAAATCACTGGTGTCATAAAAGATAGTAAATGCTAAAATACCATGTTGATGAAGCTTTAAGTCTGTGAACTTATTAAACATAAGAAAGGTTTGCATGTAATTTTCATGAACAACTCATGTCATTTACAAAGGTCTTATTTGAAGATATGGTTAAATGTTCTGCCTATTTCCAATTCAGATATCTTAATATTGATTCTAGATGACTAAATTTGTTTATATTATTTATTTCACATTTGTAGCTTTAATTCAATTTTTTAATTTTGTATTTTTCCTTTACAAGAAGAAATCAATATTAACAAAAGATTTGTAGTTCTCATGTGCAAAGCAGGATTTTTAGTTAAGGCTATATAATTGTCTAAGTAACTTCTGATTTTAGTTTCCTAGGCTGCTTAAAACAGATACCATGAAATGTGTTGACTTAAACAGTGGGAATTTATTAGCTTACAATTTGAGGTCAAGAAGATGTACAAGTCAAGGCGTCATCAAGACAATGCTTTCTTCCCAAAGACCGGCTGCTGGTGATCCTTTTAAGGGAGAAAGAGAGAGACCCTTTACTTCTTCTTCAGCAAGCCAGTGAAGTATTTCCGGAGGAGTTCATTGAACACCTTCATTGGAGTTGCCAGTTTGCTGCCTGCCCAGAGGAATTTGGACTCTTGCATACCCACAGTTGCGTGAGACATATTTACAGATATCTCCTGTTGGTTCTATTTCCCTAGAGAACCCTAACTAATACACCAGTAGTAGGATTAAGACCCACCTTGATTGAAGTTGGACACACCTTAACTGAAGTAGCCTTATCAAAAAGTCCTACTTACAATGAGTCCCCACTCACAGGAATGGATTACTTTTAATAACATGTTTTCTGGGGTACATATGGCTTCAAAAGACCACACCTCCTAAGTAATTGAATATGTTAGAAATGGTGTATAACTGTACTATCAAACCTACATCTTAGAATGTAAGCAATTCCTTTCATTTGATCATCTTAGTTGCTAACAAGTCCAGTCGGGTATTACTATTCTCAATGATAACTCTAAGGACAGCTGTGACATTTCCTGTTGATGAAAGAGTTTGATTTCATTTATTTAATGACATTCACATTTTTGAGGCTCTATTAAGCTTAAAACATTGGTTTTCAAGTCAGGATACCTTAGAGCTGGCTGTTTGAAGTACTCTCTGTAAATCTGGTTGCTTCCACCAAGTGGTTACCAATACATGTGAGGACCCACCCATCTAGGCATGTCAAAGTGCCTTATGTAGGTATGCCTAACTTAGACAGCCATGAAGAACTGTCTGTCACTGATGCAATGAGGAGAAAGAAAGGAAGAACAAACAGAGAAAATGATGATTCATGTAAAGAAAACGATTAGCTAGTAACACTTGGAGCTCTAATCATCTCTTGACTGATTACAGCTCCTCATAGTATCTGAAGGAGTTTTTGTACTGACCACGGATGGAAGAATTATTCACAAGAGATGAATGACTTTCAAGTATTAACGATGTTTCTTTGAAACACCCCCAGTGCCTTATTTTTATTTTAGGGAAGTTGTGGCTTTACAGAACAATCATGTTTAAAATACAGGGCTCCCATATATTACCCTATTATTGACACCTTGAATTGTGTGGTACATTTGTTATAATTGAGGAAAGTACATTTTTATAATTGTACTATTAAATATAGTCCATGGTTTAACTTAGGGTTCACTGTAAGTGTTGTGCAGTTCCCTGGATTATTTTTTATTTTTACTCTAGTAACATATATACCACCTAAAATTTCTCCTTATAGCTTCATTCAAATATATAATTCAGTGGTTAATTATGATTACAATATTGTGCTACCATCACCACCATCCATTACCAAAACTTTTCAATTGTCCCAAATATATTTGGGACAATTGTTCTATATATTTTAGAGCTTAACTCCCTGTGCCGGTTTGAATGTATTGTGTCCCCCAAATGACATTATCTTTCCAAATACAAAATACATTCATTTCATCACAATATCACAAAAACTTAAACCATTTCAGTAACAAAAGTTGGTCTTGAACAGAGATGATCAATGTGCTGTTGTGAACTGGAAGAAAGGCGATCCTTGTTTTAAAGTGGCAGAGAATTTGGCAAAATTGAGTCCTGGTGTCATATGGAAGGAAGAATCTGGAAGCAACAACCTGGAATACTTAGCTGAGGAGATCTCCAGACTACATGTGGAGGATGTATCCTGGCTTCTCCTTGCAGCTTATAGTAAAATGCGAGCAGAGAGAGATAAACTTAGAACTGAACTCTTGGGTTCAAAGAAACCAGAAGCTGATGGCTTGGAAAATTATGAGCTTCCAGGGGGTGGAATCCCAGAAGCTACAGCCCAATGTGAGGATGTAACCAAACATGGAACCCAGCTGCCATTTCAGTACAAGCCAAGATTGGAGATGGAATTATCCAGAAAGGATTTGTGGAAACTCCTATTGTCTGATGGCTTTGACCCCTGTGTGCTTCATGCAAAGCCAACAGAATTTTTGCGAGAACTTTATAGACAGAGCCGCTGCCAGCCTGGACTGGAGGAGACGGACAAGGAACAAATTGCAGGAAAAATTTCTTCAAACACAGAGCCATGGAGGTTGAGGTCTGGAGTCAAGAGGCCTTGGGCTGGGAGAGTGGAGCAGCCCACACGCATGGAAAGGGTGAGTTTGCCCCGGAGGTCGAGGGTGGGCATTCCACCTCGATGCTCTGAAAGAGTTTTGCCACCCGAAGTCCCAAAGAGGGTGGAGCACATTCCCAGGGAATTGGGGAGAGCCTGGCTGCCACCACACTGTTCTGAAGGGGTTGAGCGTGTGCCCCGGAGATGGAAGGGAATCCGGGAGCAGCCCCGATGTTTGAGGAGGGTGGGGCCGAGAAGGTGGTCTCCCCAATGTGTGGGTATGTTGGAGCACTCACCTAAGCGTTTGGAGAGGAAAGGGCTGCTGAAAAGGCCCTTAGGAAGGGTTAGGCTTCCACTCTCCCAAGCCCCAAGGATGCAACGTTGTTCTGTAAATGACTCTCAGACTTTGAAATCTAATGGAGTTTGTCCTGCAGGTTTTAGGAACTGTTTTGGTCCTGTTAACCCTGTTTTCCTTACTCTTTCTCCTTATGGCAATGAGAATGTTCATCCTATGAATGTCCCTCCTTTGTATATTGGAAGCATATAATTTGTTCTAAGTCCACAGATCTAAAGCTAAAGGAGAATTGTGCCTTAGGACCCACCACGCCTGTAATCGATTTTGATGGGATCTTCTACTTAACTTTTGTTACTGAAATGGTTTAAGTTTTTGTGATATTGTGATGAAATGAATGTATTTTGTATTTGGAAAGATAATGTCATTTTGGGGTCCAGGGGGTGGAATGTGCCGGTTTGAATGTATTGTGTCCCCCAAATGCCATTATCTTTGTGGTCTTGTGGGACAGACGTTTTGGTGCTGGTTAGATTTGCTTGGAATGTGCCCCACCCAGCTGTGGGTGGTGACTTTGGTGGGATACTCCCATGGAGGTGTGACCCTACCCATTCAGGGTGGGCCTTGATCAGTGGAGCCATATAAAACATGCTGACTCAAAGAGACTGAATGGAGTGCAGCTGTGAGTGATGTTTTGAAGAAGAGCAAGTTTGCTAGAGAGGAATGTCCTGGGAGAAAGCCATTTTGAAACCAGAACTTTGGAGCAGATGCCAGCCACGTGCCTTCCCAGCTAACAGAGGTTTTCTGGACGCCATTGACCATCCTCCAGTGAAGGTACCCGATTACTGATGTGTTACTTTGGATACTTTATGGCCTTAAGACTGTAACTGTATAGCCAAATAAACCCCCTTTTTATAAAAGCCAATCCATCTCTGGTGTTTTGCATTCCGCAGCATTAGCAAACTAGAACACTCCCTATTCTCTACCCTCTTCTCACCCTCTGGTAACCTATATTCTAGATTCTGATTCTGTGAGTTTGCTTATTCTAATTGTTTCATATCAGTGTGATAATACAATCCTTGTCCTTTTGTGTCTGGCTTATTTCACTCAATATGATGTCTTCAAGTTTCTTCCAGGTTGTCACATGTATCAGCACTTCATTCCTTTTTACGGCTGAATAATCTTCCATTCTGTGTTTATACTATATTTTGTTTATGCATTTATCAGTTGATGGACATTTGGGTTTCTTCCATCTTTCTGCAATTGTGAATAATGCCACTATGAACATCGGTGTACCAATATCTGTTCAAGCCCCTGCTTTCAATTCTTTGGGGTATATACCTAGTAGAGGGACTGCTGGGTCATATGGTAATTCTATATTTACCTTTCTGAGGAACAGCCAAACTGTCTTACCCCACAGTGGCTGCACCATTTTACATTCCCACCAACAAGGAATGAGTGTCCTATTTCACCGCATTCTCTCCAACACTTGTAATTTTCTGTGTTTTTTTTTTTTTTTTTTTTTTTTTTTTTTTTTAATAACAGCTATTCTAGTGGGCATGAATTGTATCTATTGTGGTTTTGATTTGCATTTCCGTCCTGGCAAATGATGGTGAGTATCTTTTCATGCGCTTTTTAGCCATTTGTATATCTTCTCTGGAGAAATATCTATATAAGTCTTTTGCCCATTTTTAAATTGGGTTGTTTGTCTTTTTATTGTTGAGTTGAAGGATTTCTTTACATATTAAACCCTTATTTGGACAATCCAAACATTGTGTAGGTTGTTGTTTTAGTTTCAAGATAAAGTCCTTTGAGGAACAAAGTTTTTAATTTTAATAAGTTCCCCGGTTTCTATTTTTCCTTCTGTTCTTGTGCTTTGGGTATAAAGTCTAAGAAACTATTGCCTAACATAAGGTCCTGAAAATGCTTCCCAATATCTTCTTCTAGGGGTTTTATAATTCTGGCTCTTATGTTTAGGACTTTCATCCATTTTGAGTTGATTTTTGTCTATGGTGTGAGATAGGGGGTTCACCTTTCTTCTCTTTTGAAAATGAAGATCCTGCTTTCCCATCTCTTCTTGTTGAAGAGACTATTCTTTCCCAATTAAGTGGTCTTTGACCCCTTGCTAAAAATCAGTTGGCCATAAATGTGAGTGTTGACATCTGAACTCTCGTTTCAATTCCATTGGTTTACATGTCTGTCCTTGCTCCAGTGCCATGCTGTATTGATTATTGTGGCTTTGTAATAAATTTTAAGGTCAGGAACTGTGAGTCCTCCAATACTGATTTTTTTTTCAAGAATGTTTGGCTATTCAGGGTCTTTTAACCTCCCATATAAATGTGATGATTGGCTTTTCCATTTCTTCAAAGAAAGGTATCAGAATTTTAAGTGAGACTGCATTGAATCTATGTATTGCTTTGGGTAGAATTGGCCTCTTAACAATATTCACCTTTCTAGTCCGTGAACATGGAAGATCCTTCCATTTATTTTACTATGGAGTTAAAATTTAGCATCCTAAATATTATATCATATTTGATTTTATACCAACTTGGCTTCAATAGCATACATATACACAGTTTCTATACCTCTCCATTCTCCCATCTTTTTTTGTACTTGTTACAAATTACATTTTTGCACATTTTATGACCAACACCATAGATTTATCATTACTTTTTATGCATTTGCGTTTTAGCACCTGTTTGGAAGTAAGAAGTGTAGTTACATACCAAAAAATACATTATAATAGTAGTGGCATTTTTAATTACCCAAATGGTTTCCTTTACCAGAGGTCTTTATTTTTTATGCCTATTTAACCACTGACTAGTGTCCTTCGCTTTCTGTCTAAAGAGCTTCATTTAGCATTACTTGTAGGGCAGGTCTGGTGATGATGAACTCTCTCAGTATTTGTTTATCTGGAATGTCTTAATTTCTCCCTCATTTTTGAAAGAAAGTCTCGGTGTTTTAAGGCAAAGGATGAGCATTCAAGTAATACAGAGAAAAAGCATGAGATTAAACTCTGATACTTTCTATAGTTAGAGGACTCTTAATACCATTACATATCATGAGAATTCTGTTTTAGAGTGTAGTTGAAAGAATTTATCTCCTTGCTGAATAGTCTGTTACAGACTGAGTACAAGGAGAGAGAGGGCTTACAAAATGGAATTTAGTGGTTGGAAAAATGAAGAGTGGGATTAGAATGACTGACCTCGTGCTAAAACTATTCAGTTCCTGAGATGAATAAGAGCATTTCTCTTCCTGCCTCCTTCAATCATGTCTGACCTGCTCGAGCCAGTCCTCCTACCAGGGCAGAGTGGAGGTCAGCCTGACATAAACCACGGACAGGAGGCCCTTGCAGATTTATGTGGGGATGGGGGAGACCCTGTTTTTGTTCTTTCGGTCCTTCTCTTTTATATCCATATTTCTATTGGGATACTATAGGGAGTCCTGGATGTGTCCTAGGAGCCAGCAGGAACAATTGAACTTAATATGACAAAATGAAACCTAGATATTAGCTAATTATCTGAATTTATATCAGAGGTTTGTGATTTTGGCTGTTTCTGTGTGGATTGAACACAGATAACTGATATATTTCTCCTGCCATTTCACAACAGCTAACCAAATGACAGATCTACTTTTCTTGTTAAATTTCCAACTGAGGTGACATCAGTCTCATTCATTAATTTAATAAACACTTACTGAGTGACACTGTGCTAGTGCAGGTGGGGACAAAAACAAACCATCAATGTTTGATGCCTGAGGAGAAGTGAAGCTGGCATAGAAGCAACATTTATGTGGGTCTAGGTGCTATAACATTTCACCATAAAGATGTGTAGTTGGTAGAGAGTGTAGGTGGAGGAAATTTTATATGCCTTGGCACAGAGGTAATGAAGTGCAGGGGTTGACAGCAAGTAGTTCATTCATTTATCCATTCTTTCAGTGAATATTTATAGAGCACCTACTATAAGGCACTATCTAGGCCCTGGAGATCAAGCACTGAGCAAGGCAAAATCTTGGCTGTCATGAGACTTACATTCTGAGAGGCAAGGAACAAGACAGTAAGAAAATAAATTAGATAATTTTTGATGATAATTATGAGGAAAACAAAGCAGGTAATGTGAGCAAGCATGTGTGGGGTGGCCAGTTCTAGAGGGTGGTTGGGAGAAGTTTGGTTTGACTGGAGATTAGGGTCTGTGGATAGGCTTGTAGACTAGAAAACAGAACACGTCTGTGTTGGGCAGGCTGTGAAAGACCTTGAATGTCAGGCCAGATAAGCTCTTTTTGGTATTCTTGGGAAAAACAAAGTATTTCAGTTCTAAAGAAATGAGACTCTGGCACTTATTTTCCTGAGCAGTGGTCTTTATCTGTAACTTCATATAGAGGCACCTCTGTATCCATGCTTGACAGCTAAGTGGAAATGGTCATTCCATATTTGGGCACTGTTGCATCTTGAGTCATTCAATTTTATTTAATTTCTAAATGCCCAAGAAGCTAATCTTGACATATTCATCCAGGAAATGTTCAAGAATATTAGTTACTTGTGAAGTTTTTTCAAATGACATTTAACTTTAATTTATTATTCTTCCTGTGTTTTCTAAAATTACCTCTCATTGGAGTTGATCCTCACAGAAATATAAGCAATTCAACCATTTTTCATTGTTTTTTAAAAATGCCCAAATGTAACTGTCAAAAAATAAAAGTACCATTTCTTTACTTTTATACCTCAAAAACATAACAAAACATAACAACAACAAAACCCAGCCAACTGATTTTAGCTAAAATATCCCAGAAATGTAATTTTTCATTCAACACAAAATATGGAATATTTTAGCTTGCAAGGAAGATTTTTAAAGAAAGTTTTAAGCATGTGAGCTGTAGGGGAAACTCTTGTTAGTTATCATACAACACTAGGTTGTGTATCATATTAAGGATTAGAAAAAAAGAGAAAGACATGAAAACAAAGGAAATGGGGTTGAAGGAGATGTTTCAGTAAAGGCACACCATCCCACTAATTCAAGCCACAGTAACACACCTGTTTCTAACCATTGTGCTAGTTTTACATAGAACTGGACACTAAGGTATAAGAAGGAAAACAATTATCATTGCTTTTTATAAAATTATAGGAGAAACTCTTATAAAAGCAATAGGCAGGTTAATTTTTAGGTATCAAATATTGGTTGCATATACCCACCCCACTGGAAAAAAAATATTGCACTGAGATATTACCTTTAATCTCATTCATCTTATGGAATTTTTTTCCCCAAAGTTTTTGTGACTGGTAGGTAGTGGTGGGAGATGGGGCCCAGCAGAGTGAATGCTGACCAGGGCAGAGGTGCTGGTAGACAGTAAAAAATCATAGAAATAAGAGAAAAAAGAAATAATATAGAAGAAGGGATGGTGCTTTTAACAGGAGCAGAAGGTAGCAAAATTTTACTACAATTGAGCAATAAATTTGACTCTCATCTTCCTGGCAAATGAAGAAAAAAGGGAAACATGGTAGGCAGTGTGAATTTAAGCCAGTGGGTAATCTCTTCAGCCTTTTAAGCCTCTCCTCTCTTCCTGTGTGTTTCCTGTTTGTTAAGGTAGTCTTGGACATTGAGAGTAAGGGAGCCATGTGTTTTGGGAGCTAGAAGGTCTGTTGTACCTCATATCCCACTCTGTAGATTTTTCCAGGATGATTTCAAATGCTGCTTTTATTCCTTGGAGCCTGTGTGGAAGGTGACAGAAATTACAAGTTCTGGATAGGAACTGGGTTTATTGCTACTAGAGTTAAAAATTGAGCTTTTTGAACTGTCAATGCATATGCAGGAATAAAAGGAAACAAACTGAAAAGTCAAAATCCTTCAAGCAGATTGTTTCAAGTCTGAGGGGGTTTTGCACACCATATTGCTGGTTCAAGTTAATAACACATTTTGCCAAAAGCGCTAAAGATCACTTATGTTAATTCTTTTTCCTTCAAATGAATTTAACATTGTTTTTATTCTGAAAATTACCCAATGTCCATGGGATAACTGGAGACAAGCTTATTGGTCACAAACTAAGGTTGGCACTTTAATTTTAGATACTCTTAGGTCAATCTAATGCACACAGTGCAAAGGGCCACAAAATCATTTCATGTCTGCATAAACAAACATTTAGATCTTAGATGATTTGTGTCATTCCTCAATTACTTTTAGCTTATATAAACTTTCTTTGAGTTCAACTTTGTTCTTAAAGGTGCTTTGTTTTCTCAAGATAGTGGAAAGGGAAAAAATAACTCCCCAGTTTTGAGATGCTTTCAAATGACAAGTTGAAGATTATCAGTGTTTAAAATTATAACCAGAAAATAAATAAATATATTGTAAATTATATTTGATTCCTTTAATCATCCTTTTCTTCATTCATAATTTGATTGATTTTTACTGTGAACCTTTTACATACCAGGATATTTGTCAGGCTCTGTGGATAAAATTGTGGTCTCTTGGAACTTCTATTAAAATACAGTATTGTACGATAGATACCATCCTAAAGATTTGCACAAATATTACTGGAATACTTATGAGGCTCACTGTTGCTAGATAAGAAAAGTAGGGTAGGATTTCCAGAGAAGGTGGCACATGAGCTGAAAGCTGAGTAGCTATGAGAAGGGCAGGGAGTTGCGGAGATGACAGTATGGCACGGGAGTGACTGTTCCAAAGGCAACGAGGCACAGCTGAGTGATAGCTTAGAGAGCTACACATGGTTCAGTGCAACTGGAGTATGGAGTGAGAGAAGTGTGAGGCAAGAGAACTTTGATGCCATGCTAAGTTGGCACTTTCTCCAAAAACCTTTGAAGGCTTTTAACTAGTGGACTGGTATGATCAGATCTGTTTTTCTGAATGACTGTGTCAGCAGAAGTGTGGCAAATGGCTTATGCATGGGGTATGAGAACCATGATCTGGGATCAAGTTAGAAACTATTGCAGTAATCCAGGCAAGAAGTGATGAGGTCCTGAGCTAGACTATTTCCCAAAGACATAAAAACAAATCTGTTACACACTTCTAGGCCAGATGCTTCAAACAGTTATTTAGAGCAAAGCAGATAGGATCTGCCTGCAGACTGGGCTAATTTTTTTTCTTTCTTAATTAAAAAAAAACCAAATAACAACCAAAAACCTGTCAATGCAGTTTTAAAGCCATATGATATTTTAGAACTCCCTAAGAAAAAACAGCAGATAAGCAGACCTTAAATCATCCGTGCTTACAAATAGTCTACTCCCTTTTCAGGCCAGCCATATGCAGATTAATCAGAATCAACCTGCAAATCTTTATGATAACATATGTTCTGCATTTGCCAATGTATTTTCAAGTCTATGCAGGTGTGATCCTATGCCATGATGTACAAATGACTTGGACAGATCAAAGTTACTTGATCTAGTTCTGTGATTTATAGTTTCCAAATCAACACGAAGAGAAAACAGCAGGCATCAAACATCCATCTATGCTTGTACCAGGTCATACACTGTAATTCTATCCAAGCACAAGTTTCCATGGTAAACAGGGCAGGACTTGCCAATACATTCCAGGTTTCCAAAAAGCAGATATGTCCCTCTTGGGGGAACTTTGTAACTGGAAAAAAAAAGTCTTTACAGATGAAATCTTCAGCAAAATAAAGTCACAGACTGTATTTCTGCCTCAGGCCTTTTGCCAACCGTCTCATCAACAAGTGTGGCACTGGCAGTAACCCGTTCTGTGGTAGAGGTGGTAAAATGCTCCTGCCAAACCTTGTTTTCATTTGCTCACAACTTCCTAGAAAAAAAAAAAAATCATACTTTGAGTTGAAATTTTCCGTGTTTCATCCCAGTCCAAAGGTGACTTAAATTTTTTTTTTTGAAAAGTTGTAATAAATTCAAGTGAAATTTGTAAAGTTTAGTCATTTGGGGAACTATGTGTACACAAAGATCTCACTGGGTAACACCAAAAAGTTACATTTTCCTTTTCCTTGTGACTTTTGGAAGGCTAACTCCTTTGGCTGTTCCTTTAGAAAGGAATTAACCCTGTCTGTGTTGCAGGGGCAGGAAGCCAACCATTTTTTTTTTTTTTTCATTTTATTCAAACACTTTTGCCCATGAATAACTAAGACTTTATACATTATATGTACTGATAGTTTTTTTTTTCTTTTTTAAAATTTGTAATGCCACCAGTTACATTTGATAGAAAAATATTTTAAAATAATGAGTTTAATTCAATTAAATTCAGCAAATCTATTAAATACCAGGTACTGTGCTTGGTGTTTGGGGACTTATAAAGCAGAATAAGGTAGTTCTGACCCTCACGGAATGTATGATTTGGTAGTGGAGATAAGAAGAATAAAAATAACAATAATACAAGGCAGATTATAAAATATGCTAAAACGGGTATAAGAAAAGTGATGTGGGAGAATTTAATGTTGACTGGAGGATAGGATTAGTTTGTTCTGGATTTTGAAAGATTGAGGGTGGCAAAATTCATTCAGTTGGGAAGGAACATTTTAGATCAGAGACTAATGTGAAGAGTCACAAACGTTAGAAATGGGACTAGTTGAGGTGTCTGGATTGTTGGATATGTGAGAGGAAGGAGTAGGAAATAAAGTTGTAAAGTTAGGCTCAGAGTTTCTCAAGGCATGTGCTGTTGACATTTTTGGGTGGATATCTTTGTCATGGGAACTCTCCAGTTCATCCTGGGAAGTATGCATTCCTGGTTCCAGCCTTCCAAAAGCCAGTAGTGCTCCCCTGTCATTGTGACAATGGGAAAGAATACCCCCCAACATTTCCAGACTCCTCCTGGTTGAAAACGACAGCATCAGCCCTGTTGAAAATGACCGAGGGAGCCTTAATACTAAACTTTGGGGACAGGTCTTAGTTCTATAGGTGAAGACAGTCTACTAAATGGTTTTGACCAGAGCAAGGGCATGATCAGAGTTGTGATTCAGGACAATAATTCTGGAGATTGAATTAGAGAGGGAAAAACAAGAAAAAGGATAATTGTTTCAGAATCGATTTCAAGAGTCTAGGCAGGAGTCAATGAGGACTTGAATTAAACAATTTCATTACTTTCATGCCTGAAATCATTAATAGACATTTTGTTTTAGCTATTCCTCTTGCCCCAGAAGCTCCATAGTACTGCATTGCAGAACTCTTTGTTCTGTAGCTGCTTTCCTGTGTTTTTCTTTCCCCAAATTAATATCATATGGTAAATTCAGTATTACGAAAACAAGATTTTTAGAGGGTGATCGTAACACCCTTTCTACAACATGCTTTCTAATTATAGAATAAACACATGGGGGAGTGGAAAACTCGATTTCAAAAACAACACAAAAAGAAGGCTGTTTCTGTTACATTTTAGTGTTTGGATTCTTTCACTTCTTGACTTTATTTTTTCTTAAGGAAGGCCCTGTTGACAGTAGATTGAAGAGCTTGGAATCCCAGATGTCAGTGCAGTGGAAAAGCAAAGTGGATAGGCAGATGGAGTCTGTCAGAAGCACCACTAGTGGCCAAAACAGAAGACGATGCCTGAGGCAGAGGAGGCAAGAGGTCGTGTGCTACTCTGATGTGTGCAGGAAATCTACCAGACTGGAGGGCAGGCCAAGAGCATGGCCACCCTGATGGAGCACATCCAGAGGGTGCCCTGACTCTTAACACAACAGCTGTGATCACATCTTTTAATCTGCCCTTCCCTGGGAGAACTGCTGAAATATTGCTGCCTTCTGGTTTTCCCAAGGAACTTTGGAGGGGCTCTACAGACAGAAGATAAACTACAGTTAAGTTCCGCTTAGATTTTCACTGAAAAACCCTCTTCAGGAAACTCTCAGGTGTTTTTCCGTTTGAAAAAAAAAATAAAGAAGGATTTCAGCACATTAAGCAGCCGAAAACTTGTACCACATTTATGCAGAGATCCAAGGACCTGAGATCACAGATCCTGAATCTTGATCTTATTTATTAGTGAGACCTTTATCCGCCAAATCTCATCCTTTGGGCCAGGTTCTTGTTGAGAGTTTCTAACTCTCGGCCCCCACCTAGATTTTCTGGGACTATATTCCCATCAGGTTTCCTTATGCAAAATTGTTAATTTCATTGAGGAAAATACAGAAAAAATAACGATAACAATGTGTTTCGGTTTACTAAAGCTGCCAAAATGCAACATACCAGAAATGGGTTGGCTTTTACAAAGAGGATTTATTAGTTTGTAAATAGTTCTGAGCCCATGAAAATGTCCAAATTAAGGCATCAACAAGAGCATACCTTCTCCGAAGAAAGGCTGCTGGCATCTGGGTTTCCTCTGTCGATGTCTGCTGGTCCTTCTCGCCTGGGTTCTGGTTTTAATGACTCTCTCTTTCAGCTCCTGTGGGTCCTTCTTCCTTCTCTGAGCATTTCTCTCTCTCTGCTCTCTCCTTCCATGTTTCTGCCTTTTATTCTCTCTTAAAGGCTCCAGTAAAGGATTAAGACCCACTTTGAATTGGCTAGGTCACATTGATTGAAACAACCTAACCAAAAGGTCCCATCCACAATAGGTCTGCACCCACAAGAATGGATTAAAAGAACATGGCGTTTCTGGGGTACATAACTATTGCAAACCAGCACACAATGTTTTCATTTTCCTTGGTACTTTATATGTTATAAAGCATTTTCATATACATTGGCTCATTAAATCTTCTGGCACTCAGGGAGTTTAAGGGACTTACCCAAGGTCACAGAATGGAAAATGGAAAATTTTATAGCAGTTTGTCATTGTTGCAAGTCCAGGTCTTCTGACTCCAAACTCATGCTGTTCCCTCTTCAGCTTGCTATTCAATTACCAACACTTTGAGTCCCCGAATTGATGGTGAAGACGGCCAGAGACTCCTGAGCAATGAGATCTCCCGTTTCCGACCAGGATCTGCTGCTTTGAATAACGATCAGTTCCACTGGCAGTTCCCAGTACTGCCTTTTTGAAATTGCTATTGATAGTGCCAGCTTTTGTGGATCATGTCTCTCTGTGACAGGGGATACCAGTGGCCCCAGCTCCTGTAACCATCCTGCTCTGTACTGTTGCACCCAGTGACTCCTAGTAGCATTTTCTGCTGGCTGTAGTAACCCAATTGCTTCTGTTGGCAGCTTTTGAAAGGTCTTCCAGGTCATTCCAGTTCCTTGATTCCTGGAATAGCTCCTTGGCAGGCAGGCAGCTGTGTCACAATCTCTACACCACCTCTAAGGGGAGGTCAGAGCTCTAGTGGTCCACATCTCTTACAGGAACTTATTCAAATTGACCCCCAAAATGACTTAGGGGAAGCAAGATTTATTTTAGAGCCTTTAATTTCATGCTTCTAGTTTCTTGGGACCCTGAGACAGATCTGGAGCCACCAAATCAGAGCTAGTGCCTTGGCATTCTTCTCTCAGAAGTCACAAGTGTAACCCATAAAATTTCTCTCTACATGCTCACTCTTTCCCTTATCATGCATTTATGTGAAATGAGTCCCAGTAACTGTCCTAAATGTCTCTAAATTCTCAAGATCCCATGATTCTCTAATAGCAACCCTAGGTGATATAGAAACTCAAAATTGTCCTCATAACCACTTAGCAATAATAATAAACTAATATTTATTTAGGGCTTACCAAATGCCAAGACCTATTCTAAGTGCTTTTTATTACCTTTTTAACTCCTTGTAACACATCCACGAGGAGAGTCCTGTTATGCACCTTTTTTTTTTTTTTTTTACAAATGAGGAAGAGGCTTAGGAAGTAAAGAAACTTACTCAAAATTATAGGGGATTCAAATCCTATTCATCTATCTCTCTTAGCTACTTAGCACACTCTTAACTACTACACTACCTTGTCTTATGGTAGTTTCTGAATTCCACAGTTTATATTTCTGAAATTTGTACCAAAGCAGATAAGAAGTCTATAGCACATTCCAAAATTTGAGTGCATCCTTTGTCCTCCTCTCAGAATGCCACATTTCCCCTGAGGGCAGTCTTTTGTAAGCCTCAGGTAGTCTGGGCAAGCTTCTGTGGAGAAACTCCTTTTCTTATTCAGTAGCCATTTTTGTTCTTCCTCACTCAAGACCCTAACTGTGTTTAGGTAAAGTTTCTGTGGAGAAACTCCTTTTCTTACTCAGTAGCCATTTTTGTTCTTCCTCACTCAAGACCCTAACTGTGTTTAGGTAAAGTATGCTGTCGAGCCCCAAGGGACTGGACCCTCATGCAGCCATAGCAATCTCATACTCCTTTGCATGTGTGATGTAGGGGCAGGCATGTGACCCAATTTTGGATGAGTTGGAGAATCTTTAGGGAGCTTCTAGACCGTGTCTTCCTCTTGAGTAAAGATAGAATCTCATGAAGAAAAAACTTTTGCCCTCTTCCTTCCCTTCCTGCTTTGGATAATGTTCAATAAGGTGATATCTGGGGCTTTGGCAGCTTGTGGCCATGAGATTATAAGCTTAAGGACAAAGATCAAAATCCGATGGATGGCAAAGTGGGATGATAAAAAGAAACTGGGTCTATGTTAATGACATGGAGCCCTCAAATTAACCCTGGGGCCACTTTTGGATATTTTGTGAAGTCAGTAACAAAGGTGTGTGTGTGTGCACGCCAATATATATATGTCAATACTATCCAAAATGTGGCCCATGTACTTCTTCTTCACAGACTCTTATGGCTCTGTAGTGAGATAAGAACAGAAATTGAGAGTACGTGTTTAGAAAATTTTATAGCAATTTGTCATTGTCTCAAAATCCAAGCTAGTGACTAGCGGACTTGCTTCACTGAATAGGTTACTGGCCAGACTGAGATGAACTTGGAATTAAAACAGTGACACCACAATTACCACCACCAACTGGTCCTTCACCATAGACAGATAGTTTAGTTGAGTTTTTCCTTCCTATCAGTTAAAAACATTCTTAACTTACAGAATTCTTAAGGGAATGACTGATATGCTCTCAAGTTTAAAGAGATTATGATGTCAAACGGTAGTGGCCTAGATATAGTAGACCTTCCACTTAGAGGCTGGCTTAATAAGTGACATCAAATGTATCTTTCCATTTGATCTGATTCGTCTGTTGCTGTCATGCTTTGAGGGTAAGCCAAGTCGCTTGGGTAAGCAGGTTGGCACAGAGTAATCACTTATTAAATATAGCAAACATGTGAAGCTGGCAACATTCAGGTGGCAACATTCAGCTTATGCTGTTTCACATGGTCTTTCAGAGGTCCCTCCACCCAGCTAGCTTGTACTACTTCTTCTTCTCTCCTTTCTTCTTGTTTTTGGTTTAGTCTGATACCAATTAATCTTTAATAAGGTTTTAGAAAACACCCTTAGGAAAATCACTGACCTCTCTGAGCTTCAGTTTCTTTGTTCATAAAATGAGGATAATGTGACATCCTATTATATAAATAATAATAATAACATTTGTTTTGTACTTGGCATAATTTTAAGCCCTCTATAGGTATCATCACATTTAATTCTCTTAAAAAATTTATGATGTATGTGCTGCCATTTTATCTCCATTATATGGATGAGGACTGTGGCCCAAGGTTCCCCAGCTTGGGAAAGAGACATGATGTTAGCCTCCTGCCTGAATACTATGATACAGCTCCTTATTGTAAATGTAAGGAATTTTCAATATTGTGCCATGAAAAAACATTGGATTGAAAAATGGTTTATCTAGTGTTTTTGCCTATGTGAACCACCCATTCATATTATTGTGTATTAACATGACTAGTTGTATAGTCATGAACTGTTTCAGAGAACCAAAAAAGGGAAAAAATGGAATCAGCTGGAATATCTGATTTCTGTTTGGTTTGGTCTTTTGGAGTTTCCTAAAAGTAAAAATTATAATTTGATATTAGTAAATTAAAAGTGGGAGTATATTGCCAATCAGATCAGCCTGTTTCCGGTCAGTCATGTGACAGCCAGAAGTGGTGGGAAGATCTGCTTCATTCTTTTGTAATGAGCATATTTGATGAAAGGCAGGGCTGAGTTCAGGAAACATGCAAGGCCAGAAATCAGGAGCTGGTGTCGAGTTGGCTCTTACACCACATGGCTGAGTGACATTGGGCAAGTCACTCCACCCTTCCAAGTGTCAGCTTTCTTTGTGGTGAAGCTCAAATGAAATGACTTATGCAAGTTGTTTGTATACTGTAAAGTCTTATGAACATAATTTTTTAATTGTTTATATTTATATTAGTGCCAAAACCTTTGATATTAACATTGTGATGTATTTGGACAAAATAGTATGCTGTAATGAAATTCCAGTCTCAAGAGACAAGTGATTTGGGTTTCAGTCATATTCCATCTCTAGCCTGCTGTGGACATTTTTTGTTTTTTGCATGGAAAATGAGTGCTGTGTGTAGAGGGAGGGTTTCTAAATGATTTCTAGGAACCTGTGCCATTTGATCATCAAATATCCTGAGAAATTTTCTTTAGATATTATTAACAGATGTTGTTACTGCCACATTTCCACATGGGTGAAGCGTTTTTTCAAAAGGCACCAGAAACCTGCTCTTTTGACACATAAACAGACCGCGCAGCCACAAGTCAAAGGGTATCACACCAACACAGCTTGGATATTATCTACCAAGAGTCCCAAAGGAAAGGGCTTACACATGTGAGTTTGGAGAGCTCCTCAAGTACCTTAGTGGAGTGGACACTGCTATGAGCACAGTGGTGTGAAAGGATTTTCAAATCCCAGGATGTGGCTACAGTTGGCAGTATGAGCCCTGCTGATAACTTAGGTTGGTTGGAGAATAGGAAACTGAATTCAGAAAGGGCACATGACTTGTCTGAGGCTGTCCAGATAATCAGCAGTGAGCACAGCTAGAAATCAGCTTACCTCATTTCCAGTCCAGGGCTCTTTCTAATATTTCACACAGACTTATTTACAAAGATGGCATTATTAAAATTATCCTGAGGAATTGTTTAAAGAAATCATCTCAAAACCTCTGAAGAACAGAAGACTCCTAAAATACCCTGATGTTTATATACTTTTCACTTAATTCATATAAGTAGCATGGATATTTAAGCAATACTTTTTTTTTGAACCAACATATAACATGCACACATAACTCAATAGCATTCCCTGCATCATTTCTAAGAGTTATACATAATTGCAAAGATAACATTGTTATATTAATGCTAATGAAACTTCATATTTGAAAGGTTTCTCTTTATGATGTTCTGTTTCATAGGCATCTGAGGTGGGCATCTGAAAGAAATATTTTTTTGTGTGTTTGAAGCATATTGTAAAGTTACCTCGGGTCAACTACAAAGGAATGTATAGTGGTGAAAAAAAACAATTGTGAGGGGAATAATATGCTAAATATAGCAAGATCTGACGGTCATGGTGGACTATTGGTCAAATGTGAGCCTACATTGATTTATTGTAAAAGCAAATATTATACTTGGACATTTCAAATGAAATAAGCCTTACTCTAGCCAGAATTATAGTAATTTTCCTATATTACTCAGTGTTTGTGAGTCTTTTAATTTAGCTTCAAGTCTACTTTAGTACTTGTCTTCAAGTAAATTGGGTAAGTGGCAAAGGGACAGTGGAAAAGAAGCACTTCAGTGATTAAAACATAAAGAAGAAAGCCTTTCAATTATATGTATAATATCAATATTTTTAAATTTGTTGAGACTTGCTTTGTGACCCAACATGTAGTCTATCCTAGAGAATGTTCCATGAGCACTTGAGAAAAAAGTGTATCCTGCTGTTGTTGGATGTAGTGTTCTATAAATGTCTGTTAAGTCTAGTTCATTTATCATACAATTCAACATCTCTGTTTCTTTAGTGATCCTCTGTCTAGATGTTCTATCCATTGATGAGAGTGGTGTATTGAAGTCTCCAACTATTATTGTAGAGGTATCTATTTCTCCTTTCAGTGATCGCAGTGTTTGCCTCATGAATTTTGGGGCATTCTGGTTTGGTGCATAAATATTTATGACTGTTATGTTTTCTTGATTAATTGACCCTTTTATTAATATATAGTGTCCTTCTTTGTCTCTTTTAATTGTTACACTTTTGAAGTCTAACTTGTCTGATATTAATATAGCTACTCCCGCTTTTTTCTGGTTGTTGTTTGCATGAAATATCTTTTTCCAGCCTTTCACTTTCAGTCTATGTTTGTCCTTGTGTCTAAAGTGAGTTTCTTGTAGACAGCATATAGATGGGTCCTGTTTTTTAATCCATTCTGCCAGTCTGTGTCTTTTTATTGGGGAGTTTAATCCATTTACATTTAGTGTTATTACTGTAAGGGCAGTACTTTCTACTACCATTTTGTTTTTTGGAATTTATATGTCATATCTTATTTTTTCCTCTCCTTTTACCTTTCCTGATAATCTTCATTTCTGCACTCTTCTCCAACTCTCTCTCTCCTGTCTTTTCCTATCAGCCTGTAGCACTCCCTTTAGTATTTCTTGTAGTGCCGGTCTCTTATTCACAAACTCTCTCAGTGTCTGTTTGTCTGAAAATGTTTTAATCTCTCCCTCATTTTTGAAGGAAAGTTTTGCTGGATATAGAATTCTTGGTTGGCGGTTTTTCTCTTTCTGTATCTTAAATATATCATGCCACTGTCTTCTTGCTTCCATGGTTTCTGCAGAGAAATCTGTACATAGTCTTATTGACCTTCCCTTGTATGTGATGGATTGCTTTTCTCTTGCTGCTTTCAGAATCCTCTCTTTGTCTTTGACATTGGACAATCTGACCAGTAAGTGTCTTGGAGTAGGTCTATTGGGATCTATTCTATTTGGGGTACGTTGTACTTCTTGAATCTCTAATTTTCTGTCTTTTATAAGAGTTGGGAAATTTTCAGTGAATATGTCTTCTATTACTCTTTCTGCCCTTTTTCCCCTCTCTTCTCCTTCTGGGATACCCATAACACATATATTTGTGCATTTCATGTTGTCACTCAGCTCCCTAAGACCCTGCTCATATTTTTCCATTTTTTTCACCATCTGTTCTTTTGTGTGTATGAATTCGAATGACCTGTCTTCCAGTTCACTGATCCTTTCTTCTGCCTGTTCAAATCTACTGTTGTGTCCCTCCATTGTGTTTTTCATCTCCTCCATTGTGGCCTTCATTCCCATGAGTTCTGCCATTTGTTTTTTTAAGTTTATGAATTCTTCTTTATGGTCATCCAGTGTCTTCTTTATATCCTTCAGCTCTTTTGCTATATCTTCCTTCATTTCATCAAATTTATTTAGCATCAGTTGCCTCCACTCCTGTGCCTCAGCTGAGCTATTAGTTTGTTCCTTTGGCTGGTCCATGTTTTCATGTTTCCTGGTATGGCTTGTTATCTTAAGTTGTCTAGGCATCTGATTTTCTTGATTAGTTTATTTTGGAGCTTATTTTCTGTCTTTTACCTAGTGGTTTTCTTGTTGGTTGGCTTTGTTCTCTGGCCTCTGTTATTCAGTTCAACTTATTCTAGACCTCTAACTTAGGTTCTATTTAGTTGATCAGAATTTTTCTCCTCTTGTTTTTTCTGTTTCTTGCTCTGCCTCTATGTAACCTTTTTGTGAGTGGGTCTCCTCAGATATGGTCGACCCTAGTCAGATTTTCCCGGTCTAGTGAGGCCCAGGTCTCATTGGGAGGGTATGGAGTTTTCCTGAGAATGAGACCCTCCTATGAGGCCTTTAGAATTGGTGCTTTTCCTCTCCTGTCCAGCAGGTGGTGCTGGCCAGCCCGCAGCTCCCCCACCAGTGTAAGGAGGTGTGGAGACTAGTTCTCTTGGTGACTCTGATCCTGTCAGGGGCGTGGCTGACTGAAGCCAGAATCTGAATTCCAGCCCCTGGGGTCTGAATTCCCAGAAGGAGGACTGCCAGTTGAGCTGGACCTCCCTCCAGTCTCCCAATCCTCAGATCTCCAGTTGTCTCTCAGGGGCACTATTCCCTTCTCCTCTCTCCTCTTTGGGGCCTCTCCAGGTAGATTCCTTGGTCAGCCTGAGTTGCCAATATTCCCTTCTCCTCTCTCCTCTTTGGGGCCTCTCCAGGTAGATTCCTTGGTCAGCCTGAGTTGCCAGTTAAAGATGGGGGTGGAGGCCTTCAGTAGTGAATACGGAATTCAAAGACACTGTGGGTACTCTGTCTCCTCCAAGCCCAGCCTTGTCCCTCAGCCTGGGCTTTCCCATAGAAAATAACCACATATATTACTTTTAGATTTAAAAAAAAAAAAAGTAGGAAAGAAATCAAGAAAAAGAAAAAAGATAAAAAAAAAAAAAAAGAGTCTCTTTTAAAAGTCTTTCCCCAGCCTGGAAGTTTTGTCAGTGTCAGAATAGGGCATTTAAAGATATGCTTTGGGCTATTGTCTGATAATTACTCTCCAACCGCTTCAGTTCCACCCCTGCCAGGGGCTATTGAAATGCAAAAAGATAAGGGATCAGTGAGAAGCCAGAAGGGACAAAATGTAGGGGAAAAAAAATGGCTGTTTTGGAGTCTGGGAATGGGTGCCCGCTTTTACGTACCCGCACTTCACGGAGCCCAGCCCTTCTTTAGCACCCCAGCTTCCAAAGTTAGTTAATTAATTTGTTAATTAATTCTGCAGTTGAGGCTGGCTTGAGCCTCCCTTCTTGCCCTCAGCAGATTGCTGTTTTTTGGTTTTTTTTTTTCCCCCCTTTCAGGGAGCCGGCAGCAAGACAGTCTGTGAGGTCTGGGTGGGGAGGGGCGCCAGACCCCTTGTCCGGGGAACTTAAATGTTCGCTGCGATCTCAGCTTTTCCTCCAATTCCAAACTTGTGTCCAATGTGTGACTGGTTACTGGAGACCCTGAAAACACTGTTTCATATAGTTCTTGGGTAATTGCCAGCTGCTCTAGGGCAGAGACGAAATTCTGCACTCCACCATCTTGCCCCGCCCCCCCTTTCAACCATATGAAAAGTTATTTTAGAAGATGTTGTTAGCTGCTAGAAGAGGAAAGAAGAGCAGATGAGATATCAGAAAGACTATCTAATTGGCAAGATTCATTGAGAATTAGATGGCAAAATGATAGCTAACATTTATTTGAGTACTTATATGTGCTAGACACTGTGCTATTTATGCACAATCTCATTTAATCCTCACAATAACCTATATTGTGATGGTAGGTTCTGTTATTATCTACATTTAATAGATAAGGAAACAGGCTGAGAGATAAATGTTCAGTAACCTCTCCAATATCATATAGCTAGAAAGAGGGTGGGCAGATACTTTTGGTCACATCCAATGCTATTTACTGCTTTTGCTAAGAGAACATTTTTTTTTTCTTCACTATCAGGGATGGCAGGGTCCCTCCCCAGCCATAGAGAGTGAATTCTAAGCCAGTCATGGTGATGTCTTTTCCTTTGCCCAGTAATTAGTTCAGGCATGAGAATAAAACCCACTACTGGCTAGTGAGACATGAGTGGAAATCCACTGGGTCAGGGAGTGGTGGAGGGTCTCTTTTGGAAAGCTTATCCTTGTTCTACAAAAGGGGCATTCCTGTTTCCCTGCCTCTGAATGCTGTGGTATGAGGATGTGGTGTGTAGGGCATTTGAAGATATCAGGCAAGCATGAAAGGAGAAAATCCAAAAAACAAAGGTGATGGTCTGAGGATGGCAGAGTGGAGAGACACAAAAACCCTGCTGAATTGATCAATCCTAACATCCCCCTTTCTGAGGACTTGAACCATGAAATAATATGCTTATTGCTGAAGAAACTTTAAATTGGGGTTTTAGCTATGACTGAAAGTGTCCTCATGATAAAGTGAAAAAAAGCTAAGATTTGAAGCCAGGTCTATCAGACACCACTAAAGAAAAGTGAGGGAAACTGAAGAGCTACTTCCTTAAATATCATGAAAACTGCATCTATAAAAGCAAAGTGAAAGTATAGGAGCAATTAACAGATTAATTCAGAATGATAAAATATAATGATTAAGGAGAACAATGATTTTTAAAATATGTTGGGGAGAAAAATAGTTTTAAAAATGGTTTAGGGTGCCTTGGGGTTATGGGAAGTGGAAAAATGATCTTGTAATTATTAATGTTATTTCTATGCATGTTTTGTATTCATTGGCCAATGACTCAACTCCCTCATTTTCCAGGCTAATGCAAATGCAACAAGGGAGATATCTTCCAAATATGTGATAATTTTTCCTTAAATCTCAAACCAGAACATACATTATGATAGAAAATAATTGTATTGCTTTAGGTATGGGCAGACTGTGAGGTATAGCCTGTAAACGGAACTGTAAGATGGTTGAGGCCATTCTGATTATATATGAGTCCTGCTTAAACTTTGAGAACTTCTGACCTAGGATAAATCTCATCTAGCCTAGTAACCCTCATACCCTAATCCAATCCCAGAAATCAAAGTGTGGTCCACAAACCCCCGGAGGTCTTTTGAGTCCCTTTCAGGGTTTCCATGGGTTCAAAACTAGTGTCATAATAATTTTACTTGTTTTTTTTCACTCTCGGTATCTTGTATGGAACAGTGGAGTTGTTCAGAGGCTACATGAAGTGTGATATTAAAAAAAGTATTTAAAGCAGAAGCAGATATGGGAAACCAGCTGTCTTCTATTAAGCCAGATATTAAAGAGATTAGAAAATATGTAAAACAAAGCTATTCTTTTCACTATTTTTTTGTTTTGGAAATTTTTTTTTTCATAAAAATACGCTATTTATGTTAACAAGCAATGGGTTTATTGTAGCCACTTTAAATAAATTAGTAAATGAATACTTTTTAAATTCTCACTTTTAATTTCTAGTAAGGAAAGTTTCAATAGTTAAAACCCATGTAAATTTCGTTGGGGTTCTCACAAATTTTTAAGAGTATAAAAGGATCCTGAGACCAAAATGTTTGAGTACTTCTGCCTTAGAATTTGATGTCTGGTGCTAAAGGAGAAGAGAAAGTTATAAGATAGATCTCAATATAGAAAGAAATGAAAATTAGAGAAGTGGGAGGGAGGTTCTAAGTTGATTAATGAAGCAGTTGGTGGGGTGGGGGCGAGTGGTTAGAGAAGTGAAAGGTGGGATGCAGAAGATTTTTCAAAGGAAGCCTGTAGCCGCCACCTAGGTGAGGAAGTGATGGAGCAGTTCTACATGCTGAGTCAGCTTGAACAATAACTATAAATTAAATACTTAATTTAAATCAGAACACCTGGGGAAAAAATCCTGATTACTGGAGTTGTAAATATTACTCAGAAGATATAGATTTAAGTTATTTAACTTATTTCTATGACAGATCATACAGACATGAATATTAGAAAGTTCTGTTCCTGATTCTGGCTAATTTGAATAAACTGAGGGTTTGGTACTGTTTCAATTCACTAGAGGCTTACCAATGGCATTAGATCTTTAGATGTAGTTTTTTCTTGAACCAGGTGGCCAAGTTAGGCCTCTTTGCACAGAATTTTTCAGCCAAAGGAATTTCTTTTACTTTTTCTTGAAATGTTTTGAAACCAAGAATAGTCTTTCCCTGAGTTTTGAACACTGGGCACAAAAAAACCTTGTGAAAATAAATGGTTGACCAAAAACTCCTAAGTTGAGAGAATAGTATACAGGCCCCATAGTTGCAAGCAATTGTAAAACCTGTTTGGAGGGGTACATCTTCAATCCAAGCTACAAAAGATTTTCATAGATAAAGAAACATTGAAGATAAACTCACTAAAGGAAATTATAAACTGCTAGTGGAACAATAAACCATGAGTGAGTGTGCATCAGTTAATAGAACCATCAGATGGAGACTATGAAATATGTTTGCCTAAAATGACATAAAAGAAGGAATAAAAACATAAAAATAAGAGAATTCTGAGAAAGAATAGGCCTATTTAAAATAATGAAATAGAACTTTTAGAAATGGAAACATTGAGATACTGAAATTAGTGGATAGGTTAAATATGTGAGATATGACTGACAAGAGAATTAGTATACTAGAAGTTAAAAAATTACCTGGAATGCACTGAAAAGAAAGAAAATGTTGGAAAACATGAAACATCAAGAAACATTGAATATTGGAGAATTCTGATAAGATGGCAGAGTAGGGAGCTTGAAGACTCAGTTTGTCCTCCAGAACAGCTAGTAACAGCCAGGAACTGTCTAAAAAACTATTCAGGGGCTCCAGAGACCAGAGGAGCACTGTACACCATCCAGAGAAGAGCAGAAGAAAGAGACTGTTAACCTGCCATGAAGAGCTGTGAGTAAAATTCTCCATGCTGTGGAGGCTGGTGCCCATCCCCCACTCTCATGGCAGGCCACCCTGGAATCCAGACCCTGACTGGAAATGAAATCTCCAAGAATGGGGTGGTGGGGAGGGGAGCACAACCAAATGTGACTTATGACTTTTGATTAGCGAATTCAGAATGCTGGGCTCTATTTTGACTGGGAAATACTGACTTGGGAAAGATGTCTTCTGGGGTGACCCTCCTCCCAGAATTTTCCCTCTAGGTGAAAACAGCTAGAGACAACAAAAGGACTGTTAAAAAACAATAAAAAGCAAATAAAAAACAAATAGAGCAAAACAACATTCCTTGAGAAGGAAGAGGGGAAAGAAACTTTCTCCTGGGGGCAAAACAATTGCACAAAGAGTGGAATCTCAAAAATTGTATCATATATCTAGGGCAAGAATCAGATGAATAAGAGCTGAAAAAATCTGATCAATTAAACACTAGCTATTTTAAAGGTCTATAATAAGTTGAACCAAGTGTTAAAGAAGTGCCTTAGCACAAAGCCAATCAACAAGAAAACCTTAGGCAAGAAAGAGAAGCTGACCTCCGGAGTAAATCATCATGATAATTAGACACCTAGACAACAGCAAAAAATTACAAGCCGTACTAAAAAACAGGAAGATATGACCCAAAGTAACAAATTAAAACTTCAGAGGAGACACAGAATTTGGAACAACTAATCAAAAATGTTTAAAAAAAGCTATTAAATCAATTAAAGGAAATTAAGGAAAATATGGTTAAAGAGGTAAAGGATATTAAGAAGAGTGTGTAATTCTAGGGGGAAGCTGTAGATTATGGAGCCAAAGAATACACTCTTTCTACAAAAACAGCCAGTGGATGGGCAGAAATTGAATCAACAATTCTGGGACTCTGGAGACCAGTGGAACACTATATAGCATCCAGGAAAAAGCAGGACAGGGAGATTGCAGCAAAAATTGTGAGTGAATCACTCCTGTGGCAGTGGCTGGCACCCATCCTCCACCTTTGAGGCTTACCTTAGATGTGGTCCATGGCTGGCTGCCCCAGACAGAGAGAGGCACATAGGATTTACACCCAGGGGATGGGGTGGGAGGTGGGGCACAGTAAAATGCTGAGTATGACTTCTTATTGGTGAGTTTGGACTGCTGGGTTCCAGCTCAGAATCAGTTTTAGCCTGCCAAGATTAAGGATTCCCTGTGGCCATTGTTTCAACACTGCCTGATGGAGACTGAAAAAAATACATCCCCCAACTTAGGGCTGTGGGGAAAAGTTTGCCAAAAAAGCACCATCTGCTGGGCATGCCAGGAAAGTGCAGCTTAGGGGAGACAAAAAGGGAGAGGCTTTTTGGCATCTTTTCAGACCCTCTTTCCAGGGTCCCTTGGAAATGGTCTGCACCTGCTGCTTGGGTCCCTGGCCCTGTTTTGAGATTTTAAACATGGGCAGAGTAAATTGAACCAAGTGTCAAAGAAGAACCTAAACACAATGTCAATCAATAATAAGACCCTAGGCAACAGAGAGAAAAGGCCATCAGACCAAGCTCATCAAAATAATTAGATACCTAGGCATCAGCAAAATATTTACAAGCTGTACTAAGAAACAGGAAGATAGGGCCCAGTCAAATGATCAAATTAAAAAGTCAGAGGAAGTACAGAATTTGAAACAACTAATCAAAGAAGTTCAAACAATTATCCTAAATCAATTCAAAGAGATGAAGGGAAATACATCTAAAGAGATAAGAGATATTAAGAAGACATTGAGTGAACATAAGGAAGATATTGAAAGCATGCAAAGAAAAATAACAGAACTTATGGGAAGGAAGGCCCAATAGATGAGATTAAAAATACACTATAGGCATACAACAGCAGATTTGAATAGGCGAAAAATGAAATGGAAGACAGGGCATCAAAAATCTTACAGACAGAAGAACAGAGAAAGAGAAAATTAAAAAAAATTGAGCAGAGTCTTAGGGAATTGAATGACAGCATGAAGCACAAAAACATTCATGTCATGGGTGTCCCAGAAGAAGAAAAAAAGGGAAAAGGGGCAGAAAGAATGTTTGAGAAATAATGGATGAAAATTTCCCAACTTAAGTCTTGAATATACATATCCAAGAAGAACAATGTACTCCAAACAGAATAAATCCTAATAGACCTACTTCATGACACATACAATCAGAATGTCAAATGAAAAAGATAAAAAGAGAATTCTGAAAGCAGCAAGAGAAAAGTGATTCATCACATACAAGGGAAACTCGATAAGACTAAGCTCCAATTTCTCATCAAAAAACCATAGAGGCAAGAAGCAGTGGTATGATATAATTATGATACTGAAAGAGAAAAACTGCCAGCTAAGAATTCTTAATCTGGCAAAACTGTCCTTCAAAAATGAGGGCATCAGCAAAATATTTACAAGCTGTACTAAGAAACAGGAAGATAGGGCCCAGAGATAAATGGAAATGGAGAAAGTTTGTTAATAGGAGATCTGTCCTACAAGAAATACCAAAGGGAGTTCTGCAGGCTGAAAGGAAAAGACAGGAGAGACAGGCAAGGAGGAGAATGTAGAAATGAAGATTGTCAGTATTTCAATATACCACTATCATCAATAGATAGAACATCTAGACAGAGGATCAATAAGAAAACAGAGAACTTAAATAATTTGATAAGTGAACTAGACCTAACAGACATGTACAGAACATTGCACCCCCAAACAGCAGGATATACATTCTTCTCAAGAGGTCATGGGTCATTCACCAGGATAGACCACACATAGAGTCACGAAACAGCTGTCAATAAATATAGTAAGATTGAAATTATACATAGCACTTTCTCTGATCATAATGGAATGAAGCTGGAAGTCAATAATAGGTGGAGAACTGGAAAATTCACAAATATATGGAGGTTAAACAACAAACTTTTAAACAATCAGTGGGTCAAAGAAGAAATTACAAGAGAAATCAGCAAATATCTTAAAACAAATGAAAACAAGAACACATCATATCAAAACTCATGGGATGCAGTGAAGGCAGTGTTGAGAGGAAAATTTATAGCCCCAAACATCTACATTAAAAAAGAAGAAAGAGCTAATACCAAAGACCTAACTGCACACCTGGAGGAACTAGAAAAAGAATAGCAAACTACTCCCAAAGCAAGGAGAAGGAAAGAAATAACAAAGATTAGAGCTAAAACAAATGATTGAGAACAAAAAATCAATAGAGAGAATCAACAAAGCCAAACATTAGTTCTTTGAAAAGCTCAAGAAAATTGACAAACCCTTCACTAGGTTGACAAAGAAAAAAAGAGAAAATGCAAATAAATAAAGTCAGAAATAAAAGGGAGGACATTACTACTGAACCCATAGAAATAACAGGGGCAATTCTATGCTAACAAATTAGACAGCTTACATGAAATGGACAATTTATTAGAAACACATGATGAACCTACACTGACTCTAGAAGCAATAGAAGACCTTAACAAACCAAACCCAAGTAAAGAGATTGAATCAGTCATTGAAATCCTCCTAAAAAAGAAAAGCCCAGGATCATATGGCTTCACAGGTGAGTTCTACCAATCATTCCAAGAAGAATTAATACCAAACTCTTCCAAAAAATTGAAGAGGAGGGAACACCACTGCAATCATTTTATGAAGGCCTCATCAGGCTAATACCAAAGCCAGATAAAGATATTATAAGAAAAGAAAATTACAGATCAATCTCTCTAATAAATATAGACGCAAAAATCCTCAACAAGATACTTGCAAATTGAATCCAACAGCCCACTAAAGGAATTACACACCATGATCAATTAGGTTTTATGCCAGATATGCAAATGTGGTTCAGTACAAGAAAACTAATTAATGTAATAAACCACATTAACAAATTGAAGGGGAAAAACCACATGATCATCTTGATTGATGCAGAATGGGCATTTGACCAAACCTAGCATCCTTTCTTGAGAAAAACGTTTAAAAAGATAGGAATAGAAGGAAACTTCCTTAACCTGATAAGGGATGTATATATGAAAAACCCACAGCTAATATTGTACTCAATGATGAAAGACTGAAAAAAATTCCAAATAATCAAATATCAAGGAATAAATGTAACCTATGACATAAAGGACCTGTACACAGAAAACTACAAAGTGCATTGCTAAAAGAAATCAAAGAAGACCTGCATAAATGGAAAGATATTCTGTGCTGTGAATTGGAAGGCTAAATGTCATTAAGAGGTCAATTCTGCCCAAATCGATCTACAGATTCTATGCAACCCCAATCAAAATTCCAATAGCCTACTTTGCAAAAATGAAAAAGCCAATTATCAAACTTAGTTGGAAGGGTAAGGGCCCCCACATAGCCAAAACCATCTTTAAAAAGAAGAACAAAGTTGGAGGACTCACATGTCCTGAGTTTAAGGTGTATTAAAAGCTACAGTGTTCAAAACAGAATGGTGCTGGCATTAAGATAGATATATTGACCAATGAAATTGAATTGAGAGTTCAGAAATAGACCCTCACATCTAAGGTCAATTGATTTTTTTTTTTTTGTATTTTCATTTCTGGTTTATTTCATTCAACATCCTGTCATCAAGGTCCATTAAATTAGTTGCATACCTCACAACTTCATTTCTTTCTGTATTTGCTCAATATTCCATTGTATGTATACACCACAGTTCCCCATTATGTTCATCAGTCGATGTACCCTTAGGCCACCTCCATCTATTGTGAATTGTGAATATGGCTGCCATAAACACCAGTGTGCAATGTTCACTCATGATCTTCCAAGTATATTCCCAATAGTGGTGTTGCAGGACATAGGCAGCCCCATACTTAGCTTCCTGCGGGACCAGCAAACTGCCCTCCAGATGGCCTGTACCTTTCTACTTCCCTACCAACAGTGATTAGGGACATCCCTCTCTCCATATTTTCATCAGCGCTTGTATCCCTCTGTTTATTTTTTAAACAGTTTTATTCACACAACATAACTTCCCTCCTAAGTAAACAATCAATGGTTCTCTGTATAATCATGTAGTTATTCATTCACCACCACAATCTGCATGAGGACATTTCTATTTCTGCAACAAAGAAAGAGGAAGAGGAGAAAAAAGAAAAAGAAAAAAGAAAAAAAATGACAACTAAAAAATAAAATGAGATACAGTAAAAAGGTCAGACAAGAACATCAATGCCAAGAATCCTATACCCCTCCCTTATATCCCTCTCTTATAGACATTTAGCTCTGGCATATTGCCTTTGTTACAATTAATGGAAGCATATTGCAGTGTTACTGTTAACCATACGCTAGTTTGCATTGATTGTATTTTTCCCCAATATCATCCATTTTCAACATCTTGCAAAGTTGACATTTTTTCTCCTTCATGTGAAAACATTCTTATATTTGTACATTTACAATCATTAACCACTCTATATTTCACTAAGTTATGCAGTCTCAGTCTTTATCTTCTATATTTCCTTCCAGTGTCATGCATACGCCTAACCTTTCTCTTTCAACTGTACTTACAGTCATCTTTGTTCAGTGTACTTACAGTATTGTGCTACCATTATACAGTATTGTACTATCTATTTCTGGATCTATACAATCAATCCTCTTGAACATTCTATACTTCTTCAGCATCACATGCCCAATCTCTACCCTCTTTCTATCTCCTGATACCTTCATTTCTATACTCTTCTCCAAACCTCTCTCTCCTGTCTTTTCCTATCTATCTGTAGCATTCCCTTTAGTATTTCTTGTAGACAGTTCATGAACTGTCTCAGTGTCTGTTTATCTGTCAATATACTCACCTTCATTTTTGATGGACAGTTTTGCTGGATATAGGATTCTTGGTTGGCAATTTTTCTTTCTCAATATCTTGAATATATCATACCACTGCCTTCTCACTTCCACAGTTTCTTCTGAGAGATCTGCACTTAGTCTTTTTGAGCTTCCCTTGTATGTGATGGATTGCTTTACTCTTGCTGCTTTCATTATTATTCTCTCCTTGTCTATGACATTTGAAAATCTGATTAGAAAGTGTCTTGAAGTAGGTCTTTATATGCTTCATTCCTTTTGTCACATTTTCTTTCAACTCATTGATTTGATTTAGATGATTTGTTTAAGCATCTTTAATTAGTTGTTTCAACTTCTGAATGTCAGTTGAAGTGTTAGTCTGTTCCCTTGACTGGCCATATCTTCATGTTTCCTGGTGTTACTCATGATTTTTTGCTGTCTAGGCATCTGATTTTGTTGATTAGTTTATTCTGGAGGTTGATTTCTCTCTTTTGCCCAGTTTTTTTTTTTTTTTTTTTTTTATGGTTGGTTGTATTTGCTTCTTATCTTTTCTTTATTTCTCTTTCAGACCAGTTGTCAGATTGGCTCTGTCCCCTAGTCTTCCCCCCAAAATAAGGCACCCACCATGGCCTGTCACAGGAATGGGAGGTAGGCACTGGGCACCCCAGCAAGTTCACTGTGTGTGGTAATACAAATCTGCTGGCTTCCAGTGGTGCTGTTTTTCACTGGCCAGCAAGATCTGGGTTTGTTTTAGAGCCCTTCTTTAACAGTTGGGTCTTTCATATTTCTTGGCCAAGAAAAGGCCAGGTTTCCATACAGGCTGTGTAGACCAGCTCCTATAGTCCTAAGAAAGGGTCTGGAGCATCTTTTTATAAGGGATTCAATTCCCTTGCACCTTCTGGACTGTCCAGCAGATGGTGCTGTTCAGTAAGGTAATCATCCTCAGAGACTGCTTTGCCTCCAAGCACAGGCTACTTCTACACAGACGAACTGAAACTGTGGTATTCCTATGCCCTCATTTTGCCAGCCAAAATCTGACTTGATGTGGGTCTCCACCCATGGCAAAGTATTCCCTCTGCTGACTCAGTACTCTGACCATCCCCAAGACAAGGAAATGGCTGCCAGCTGCTGCTTCCCTCAAGGATGGGGGAGGGGTTTTCAGACCCAGGGCTGGAAATGTAGTCTCTGTTGATGTTTTCTCAGTCTCTTTGTCCCTCACTGACCTGGGCCTTGAAATGTCCTCCCCTGTCCCCTGGGTCTTCAAACAGTGGGGCTATGCCTCACTGCTATGAGAGATTTTATAGACTGTGTCCCTGGTGAGAGGGGGCCCTGTCTGCTGATTCTGTGCCTTTCCCAAACTGAGACTGAGTGAGGAAGAGGGGAGAGGAACAGCTGGTCCAAGATGGAAGATTCCTACCTGATATTTCTTCTCTTCCTTCAATTCAGCATTTGCAGGGTCCTTCTCCAGTCTATAGTCTCCTCCTGAGTTTCAATTCAGAATTGTCCTCCTTTTTGTTGAATCTCTGGAGAGATGTTTTCAGTAGCTGCTTACATTGCCATGTTGATGTTGTCACTCAGTCAATTTATTTTTGACAAGGCTGCCAAGTATGCTCAACTGGAACAGAACATTCTCTTCAACAAATGTTTGGAGAACTGTATATCCGCATCCAAAAGAATGGAAAAGGACCCCTGTTTCACGCTATATACAAAAATTAATTCAACGTGGATCAAAGACCTATACATAAGAGCTAGAATCATAAAACTTCTAGAAGAAAATGTAGGGAAGCATCTTCAAAATCTTGTGGTAGGCAATGATTTCTTAGACTTTACACCCAAAACACAAGCAACAAAAGAAAAAATAGATAAATGGGACCTCCTCAAAATTAAATACTTTTGTGCTTCAAAGGACTTTGTCAAGAAAGTGAAAAGGCAGACTACTCAATGGGAGAAAATATTTGGAAACCACATATCCAATAAGGGTTTAATATCTAGAATATTTAAAGAGATCCTACCACTCAACAATAAAAAGAAAAACAACCCAATGAAAAAATGAGCAAAAGACTTGAATAGACCTTTTTTTCAAGGAGGAAATACAAATGGCTAAAAAGCACATGAAAAGATGCTCAACATCAGTAGCTATTAGGTAACTGTATATCAAAACAGCAATAAGATATCATTTCACATCTATTAGAATGGCCAGTATTAAAAAAAATAGAAAAGTGCAAGTGTTGGAGAGGATGTGGAGAAGTTCATTGCTGGTGGGAATGTAAAATGGTGCAGCTGCTGTGGAAGACCGTTTGGCTGTTGCTCAGGAAACTAAGTATCAAATTGCTATATGATCTGGCAATCCTGCTACTAGGCATATACCCAGAAGAATCAAAAGCAGGAGGTGATCAGGCATTTGCACATCGATGTTCATAGCAGCATTATTCACAATTGCCAAAAGATGGAAGTAAGCTAAGTGTCCATTAACGGATGAATGAATAAACAAAATGTGGTATGTATGTATGGTGAAATATTACTCAGCTGTAAGAAGGAATGAAGTCCTGTTGCATGCAACAACATGAAGAACCTGGAGGACATTATATTGAGTGAAATAAGTTTCAGATACAAAAGGACAAATATTGTATGATGTCACTAATATGATCTATTATAATAAGTAAATTCTCAGAGTTAAAATCTAAATTATAGATTACCAAGAGATAGAATGACAGTAGAGAATGGGGAGCTGATGCTTAATTTGTACAGAATTTTTAATTGAGTTTATTGTAAATGTTTGGAGATGGATAGAGGTGATGGTAGCACAGTATTGTGAGTGTAATTAGTATCACTGAATTAGGCATGTTATCGTTGTTGAAAGGGGACGTTTAGGGTTGGTATGTCACTGGAAGGAAATCTAGAGGATAAAACATGGGACTGTATAACAGTGAACCCTGTTGTGGTCGATGACTGTGGTTAATAGTACAAATACAAGAATGTTCTTTTACAAACTAGAACAAATATACATCACTATTTAACAACAGTGTGGCATATGGGAAAAAATACACCTTGCGGAAACTATGAAAAAGAGAAGTTACTGATTTCTTTCATCATTTATACCTAGCCCTAAAAAATTTGAAGAATGAAGAATTTGACACAATTTTTTCAAAGAAATTGTATAATAAAATAACTGGAAAGAAATAGAGCATCAGGATCTTGGGGATTTAGATTAATGTGGGAAGTCATGTCAACTGTAAGAGTCTCAACATAGAAGTGAAAAAGTTGGGTCTTAGTTTGGTCTCTGGGCCACTACAAATTGGAGACAAGTTCTATTCATAATGCTTATTGTCCTCCATATTATTCATTATTTAAATAGGACTGACATGTATGTTCGAAGAACTGATAATCTAGCGGGAAAGATTTACCTCTGCCGTTTAGATAACTGTTTTGTAATAATAAACCGATTTGTATGAGGTACTTTTGTAAGGGTATTTTGTCATTGGCATTTATTTAAAGGAAGTAGAAGCAAAAAACTAGACTGTTCTCTTGAGATTTACTAAATGAAATTGCCTGTTTAAGAACCCAGTGTATTTTATGAAAGTTCCTACCAAACTTGAATGTGCATGGGCCTCATCATGTGTTTTTTTTTTTTTATTAAGTTCCTGATTCAGTAGGTCTGGGGTGGGGGCTAAGTTTCTGCATTTCTGACCCACTCCCAGGTGACGCAGATGCCAATACTAGTCTAGGAACTGTGCTTTGAGTGTTGAGATTTTATAAGAAATAGTTGTTGTATGTCATTAGATAACATTTGATACTATTTATTAGACAAATTGAGAATAACAAATGTATTATGTTGAGTTAAACAAAAATAGTGTATAATAAACAATGCCAACTGGAAATTAAAAAAAGAAACATGACAGAGATAATAAGAAGGTGAAATATACATCTAATAGGAGTTTCAGAAAGAATAAAAAGAATGGTGGAGAAATAATATTCAGATAGAGCAGCTAAGAATTTTTTTGGAATCAACAGAAAACCTAAACCCTAAGATTTGGAAGCACAACAAGGTTCTAGGCAGGATAAGTAAAATAAACCCATACATGGATACATTTTAGTGAATCTAGAGAACACTAAAGACAGGAAGAATATATTAAAAGCAGCCTCAGGAAAAGACAAATTAACGAAAAAAGTAAGGATAGACAACTGGCAGATGACGTCTCAACAAACAGTAATGGAGGTCAGAAGAAAGTGTAATAATATCCTCAAAGTGTCAAGAGCAAATAAAATTTAATCTAAATTCTATAGCCAGTGAAATTGTTTTTTAAGAATAATTCCCTCCACCCTCATTTTATTCCTAACAAAATAAGAATGAAAGAATTTACCACAAAATAACCTGAAGGAACTACCAAAGGACATAATTCAAGAGGAAGCCAGTTGGACTGAGAAGGAAGGTATAAGAAGGAACAATGAGCAAATGAGCTGCTGTGTTTCTCTTACTGCTTCTGGTTGTCTAGTGTCTTCCATAGGGTTAGGGGGTAGGGACTGAGGGTGGAGATGAGGTAGAGAAACATGTTACTATTGCTGCACATTTGTGTGAATGTATACCACAATTTTCCATAGAAGCAGTATTGCAGAGTGATTAAGTTCCCATGCTGGACCTTCCATGCCTATTGAACTCATAGTGCTACTAAGAGAAATGAAAAAAATCCTTGACCACAAACAATTAAGCAAAGTGATCAAGAAATTCCTGAATTGTCAAGTCCAAAGTCCTGGGGTGACAGTGGGAGGTGGCAGTAGTAGGGATGGAGACAGTGTATATGTGCATTGAGTTCCTAAAGGAAATTCTAGATTCTTGCTCTGAACGTGAGGCTTTCCCCTGGATTCTGTTTATACCTTGCTTTTCCTTCAGTGGTTACTGATAAAAATGGAAGAACAATGAACTTGGGGGAAAAATGGAAAAATGATCAAAAGGGATATAACTGCTAAGAAACTGTTGGACTTCACAGAAAGGGTCTTCTTAGGCAAATGATTCTTTAGCCTAAAGGCCCAGCTAGCTGACTTGCCTGAAACATACTTTAATGTCAAATCCTTTTACTGACTGATGATTAGATAAATCTGCCAATATGCAAAATCCTGAAACACTCTGAACGATAGGAGTGGAGCAGGCACTGAAGTCAGGAGAAGGCTGAGGAAACCACACATTTTCTGGGTTGGCTCCATGATCTGCTGTAGACAGTCCCATAAACACTTACGAGCTTGGCCCACTTGAGGGCAGAACCGGGAATCAGAGCAGGTGCAGTGGAAAGGGAAATCCAAGGGTGGCTGAGAGTGGAGATTCTAGGAGAGACAGCCAAGTGGGGAGAATTAACTTCCACAGCACCCCCTCCACACCTGAATAGAGATGAAACATGAGGGCTCGGAGTACTATGGGGAAATATGGAAGTCTGAGGAAATCAAGTTAAGTTATTTTGTAAGACAGAAACAGAAATTATTACCAAAAGGAATGCAGAACCAACAGCTATCATGTTAGTGTAGTTCTAATAGAAGCTTTTAAAATCAAAGTGCAGTGCTTGACTGCAGTAAGATGAAGTCTAAATTTTGGTCAGATTAAAGGTACGTTTAACATGATGTGGTAAGATGAAATTAGAGATGAAGAAGTCATTAAGATATACTGTTTTTCCACAAGGGATTTCACCTGCATAAAGCCTAACATTAAGAAAAATAAAATAGTTAATATTCTGGAAAGTTGCTGACAAGCTTAATTAGCCCTTAATTGGGGAAAAGAAATGTCCTAATTAAGGAATCTAGCAGAATGAGATCTGAGGAGCTAGCTTGAAGGGTTTTATGTTAATTTGAAAAATAATTTCTGTTATGTGATAATCCTACCTCCTGACCTACCCTCCCCCTTTCTTTTTTTCTTTTTTTTTTTTTTGACGCACAGAGAAAATATGGACAATGGATGACTATCCCTTCTTTTCTTCCTCTTACGTTCGTTGTTACCGCTACTCTATCATGAAGATAGTTTTATTGTTTTCCCCTATAAAGCCTTGATTCTAGCAAAAACCTTGTATGAGAATCCAGGGTCATACATCAATTCAACTTAACAAATATTTATTGAATGTCTGCTAAGTCAGGCAATTTCCTCAGACTTCCATATTACCCAATAGTACTCCGAGCCCTCATGTTTCATCTCTATTCGGGTGTGGAGGGGGTGCTGTGGAAGGTTAATTCTCCCCACTTGGCTGTCTCTCCTAGAATCTCTCCACTCCCAGCCGCCCTTGGATTTCCCTTTTCCCTGCATCTGCTCCGATTCCCGGCTCTGCCCTTGAGTGGGCCAAGCTCATAAGTGTTTATGGGACTGTCTGCAGCAGACCATTGGCACCAAGCCAGAAAATGTGTGGTTTCCTCAGCCTTCTCCTGACTTCAGTGCCTGCTCCACTCCTATCATTCAGAGTGTTTCGGGATTTTGCATACTATAAAGATGGGATTTTGCAGCTATGAAGATGGGATGCTATCCAGACAAGTGAGAGAGGCAGACAGGTAAAGTCAGCAGCTCAACATTGTGAGAGGAAAAGACTTTGTGCAGCTTCCAGGTTTATTGTTAACACGGGCCTAGTGTTTAGGAGATTTTTTCTCAATCCTGACTGCAATCCTGAGAAAAATTATATTCTTCAGTTCTTACCTAGACTCTGAGTTAATTATCTGGAATGGGGCTTAGGTCCAGTCCTTTCCAAAGGGGCTCAGGTTCAGTCCGTTTCAAAAGCTGTTTGGCTTAACAACCATTGGCTTAGCAATGGTGTCTTACTGCAAAGCCACATTTCAAATCCAACCACCGAGGCCTTGATTTTCTCATCTGCCAAATGGGGGTAATATTAGTATCTACTTGTGGTGGACATTTGCCTGGCAGCTTGCTTTCCACTGGGAACTCCCTGCCCCACCTCCAATGGTGCTGGTGGGTCTGCCAATCTGGCCTTTCTGGTGAAAATGGATGGTCACATGACTCAAGCCTGGCCAGGCGTGAGATCCCATGTCCTTGAAGAGTTTGGTCTGAGTTTTGTGCACATGACCGAGCAGGGCCAATCAGAGCCCTTCAGTGATGGCGAGAACAAGGAGGAGATGGAGAGGGAAAGCAAGAGTGAATTTATTTTCCTTTTTACCTCTAACCATAAGCATGTAGGCTTGAAGTTTCTAGAAGTCAATTTCCCAGGGTATGCCAAGAGTGCCTGTTAGTGAACGAAGCCAAATTGAGCTGAGAGATGAATACAGTGACAGAATGCTGATACTGTCATTTGAGCCTATGGTTTCAGCCACTTTTTTTTTTTTTTTTTTTTTTTTTAATCATCATTTTATTGAGATATATTCACATACCACGCAGTCATACAAAACAAATTGTACTTTCGATTGTTTACAGTACCATTACATAGTTGTACATTCATCACCTAAATCAATCCCTGACACCTTCATTAGCACACACACAAAAATAACAAGAATAATAATTAGAGTGAAAAAGAGCAATTGAAGTAAAAAAGAACACTAGGTACCTTTGTCTGTTTGTTTGCTTCCCCTACTTTTCTACACATCGATCCATAAACTAGACAAAGTGGAGTTTGGTCCTTATGGCATTCCCAATCCCACTGTCACCCCTCATAAGCTACATTTTTATACAACTGTCTTCGAGATTCATGGGTTCTGGGTTGTAGTTTAATAGTTTCAGGTATCCACCACCAGCTACCCCAATTCTTTAGAACTTAAAAAAGGTTGTCTAAAGTGTGCGTAAGAGTGCCCACCAGAGTGATCTCTCGGCTCGTTTTGGAATCTCTCTGCCACTGAAGCTTATTTCATTTCCTTTCACATCCCCCTTTTGGTCAAGAAGATGTTCTCCATCCCACGATGCCGGGTCTACATTCCTCCCCGGGAGTCATATTCCACGTTGCCAGGGAGATTCACTTCCCTGGGTGTCTGATCCCACGTAGGGGGGAGGGCAGTGATTTCACCTTTCAAGTTGTTTCAGCCACTTTTGAAGCTGGGAATATCTACCTTAGACTTTTCAGTTATGTGAGACAATTTCCTTTGCTATTTAAGCTGTTTTGAGTTGAATTAATATTTTTTGTTACCCAAAGTTCTGCCTAATATGACTCATGAAGATGCTATGAGAAAAAAGTAAAACAGTGTAGAAAAGTACAATGCTTGGAATCAATAAATGCTGGTAATCATCAACATCTTCCTCCCCCTCCTCCTCTTCCTCCCCTTTCCCCTATTCCTCCTCCTCCTTCTCCTCCTCCTCATATTCACCATAACATTTTTTATTTCCTACCACCACCCATTTTTCCTCTCAGGGTATTCTCTTCTTAGGAGGACAGTAGAATGGAATGTAGTTTACAATATTTTCTTTCTTTTGTATTGTTAATAGAAATAACTCAGAGCATTTGAAATTTTCTGTAGTTTCTTTGTTTCTACCTTGCTGGCTACTTCTCACAGTTCCATGAAGGGACCAGGTTACCTCAAAGTTGATGGGCCTTTGTATAAACCAAGACTTCAAATTTTCCTATGTAGCAGGAGAGGGGTAGGCGCCCTTTTGAAGACATATATTCCTTATATTTTCACCATTAGTTTAAAAATAATTTCACTGAAAACTCTGGGGTTGAATTAATGTTCCCATGTGCCACTTCTACACTTCTGCCACAATTTGCCTCAAGTCCTTCCTCACTCACCTTTTCTTTGTCTGTCTAAGAATGGCTGCCCTTCAAGAACCAGTCAAATTACATGTTCTCCATGGATGTTTTCTTGGACACTCTAGCTGAACTGACTCCCTGTGCCAGTTTGAATGTATTATGTCTCCCCAAACGCCATTATCTTTGATGTAATCTTGTGTGGGCAGACCTATCAGTGTTAATTAGATTGTAATTCTTTGAGTGTTTCCATGGAGATGTGCCCCACCCAACTGTGGGTGATGACTCTGACTGGATAATTTCCATGGAGGTGTTGGCCCGCCCATTCAGGGTGGGTCTGAATTAAATTACTGGAGCACTGTATAAGATCAGAGAGAAGGAGCAAGCTGCTACAGCCAAGAGGGACACTTTGAAGAAAGCACAGGAGCTGCAGATGAGAGACAGTTTGAAGATGGCCGTTGAAAGCAGACTCTTGCTCTGGAGAAGCTGAGAGAGGACAAATATCCCAAGTGCAACTAAGAGTGATATTTTTGAAGAACTGCAGCCTAGAGAGGAACGTCCTGGGAGAAAGCCATTTTGAAACCAGAACTTTGGAGCAGATGCCAGCCATGTGCCGTCCCAGCTAACAGAGGTTTTCCGGACACCATTGGCCCTTCTCCAGTGAAGGTACCCAGTTGCTGATGTGTTACCTTGGACACTTTATGGCCTTAAGACTGTAACTGTGTAACCAAATAAACTCCCTTTTATAAAAGCCAATCCATCTCTGGTGTTTTGCATTCCAGCAGCATTAGCAAACTAGAACACTTCCCTTTCCTGAAACCTTTATAATGTCACCATTGATACTATTTTTGTTTGGTGCTGGACATTTCATGTCTTGTTTTGGCTAGTTATTTTTAAATGGACAATTGCTTTATCTCCTCAATAAGACTGTATTATCATGGAAAGCAGGGGAGATTTCTGTATTTCTCTGAATCCTCTTGCTTACTTCAGATTCTTCGTGTTTGTTTGCTGAGTATCATTCAAATTAGGCAGTTATCTCAGGGGCAGATGAGGAACTGCCAATTGCTGGTTGTAATGCCCCACAGTCAAACTAGCTCCAAAAGAATCAGCAGCAGTTTTTGCAAACTAGAGCTCCACCAAAGGGAATTCTGGACACTAGTTTTTACTGACATTGCCTGTTTTTGAAGTCAAGTCACATAGTTTCTGTGTCTTTGCATTGTTGTATTTTCTACTTCCACAAAAGTATTGTCTTGGAAATTGGCATGGACATTAAAGCACCATTGAGTTAAATGTGAAATTTCATTGTTTATGACATAGTCTGGGCATACTACAGAAGTCTATGTCAATTTCCAAAAACTGTTTTCTCTTTTTTGTCATGCAGAGGTCATCTTCTTGTGTGAATGTAATGATGATTCCAGCTTCTTTAGAAAAATTTGAATGGTGATAATTTAAGGGCATTTCTCCCTCAATATAGTTGTACCCACTGCATTAAAGACAAAACTGAAGTGAACAATTTCCTGTTTCATTCTTTTCCCCCAATCTTGATCACTTAGTATTTGTATTAGGGTTCTCTTTACCTATACATATATTTTTTTTTTGTTAGAGAAGTTGTAGGTTTACAGAAAAATCATGCAGCAAACACAGAGTTTCCATATATGCCCAGCACCCCCATTATTAACCCTTTGCATTAGTGTATTGTGGTATCTTTCTTATAAATGATGAAAGAATATTATAATTATACTATTAACAAAAGCCCATTTACATTAGAGTTCACTGTCTGTGTTGTACAGTTTTAGTTTTTTTTTTTTATTTTTTATTCTGGTAATATATATATAGCCTAAAATTTCCCCTTTTATTTACATTCAATTATATAATTAAGTGCTGTTAATTACATTTACAATGTCATGATACTATCACCACCATTCATTACCAAAACTTTTTTATCACCCACAAAAGAAGATCCTACCAATTTAAGCATTAACTCCCCATTACTCACTCCTACCCCGGTCCCTGGTAAACTGCATTCTAGTTTCTGAATCTATGAATTTGCTTATTCTAACTATTTCATATAAGTGAGCTCATAGAATATTTGTCCTTTTGTGTCTGGCTTATTTCACTCAACATGATGTGTTCAAGGTTTATCCATGTTGTCTCATGTATCAGAACTTGATTCCTTTTGAATCCATTCATCTGTTGATGGACACTTGGGTTGCTTCCATCTTTTGGCAATTGTGAATAATGCCACTTGGGACATTGGTGTGCAAACATCTTTTAGAAGTCCTGCTTTCAATTCTTTTGGGTAATACCTGGATGTGGGATTGCTGAGTCATATGGTAATTCTATACTTTATGACGAACTGCCAAGCTATTTTCCACAGCAGCTTTACTATTTTACATTCCCACCAACAATGAATGAGTATTCCTATTTATCCACATTCTCTCCAACACTTGTCATTTTCTGTGTTTTTTTTTTTTTAATAGGCATTCTGTTGAGTGTGAAATGTTATCTCGTGGTTTTGATTTGCATTTCCATAATGGCTAATGATATGGAGCATATTTTCATGTGCTCTTTGGTCATTTGTGTATCTTCTTTAGAGAAATGTCTGTTCATGTTTTTTGCCCAGTTTTTAATTGGGTTATTTGTCTTTTTGTTGTTAAGTTGTAGGTTTTCTTTATATGTTCTGGATATTTAACCCTATTGGCCTTATTGGAAATGTGTTTTCCAAATATTTTCTCCCATTCTGTAGGTTGTCTCTTTACTTTCAGGGTGAAGTCCTTTGATGCACAAAAGTTTTAAATTTTGATGAGGTCCCACTTAGCTTTTTGTTCTTTTGTTGCTTTTACTTTTGGTGTACAGTCTGAGAAAATGTTGCATAACAACACAAGATCCTGAAGATGCTTCCCAATATTTTCTTCTAAGAGTTTCATAGCTTTGGTTGTTATATTTATGTCTTTGATTCATTTTAAATTGAGTTTTGTATATGTTTGTTGTAGGGTACCCCCTTCATTATTTTGCTTATGGAGATCCAGTTTTTCCGGCACCATTTGTTGAAGATATTCTTTCCTAATTGAGTGGACTTGGAAAACTTTTCAAAAATCAGTTGGCCATAGATGATAAGGGTTGATTTCTGAACTCTCAATTCAATTCCTGTGGTCTATATATATATCTGTCCTTGTGCCAGTACAATGCTGTTTGCATTATTGTAGCTTTGTAGTAAATTCAGGAAGATCAGGAAGTATGAGCCTCCAATTTTGTAGTAAGATCAGGAAGTATGAGCCTCCAACTTGGTTCTTCTTTATCAAGATGGTTTTGGCTACTCAGGGTGCCTTAGGTTTACATATCAATTTGATGATTGGCTTTTCCATTTCTACAAAGAAGGCTATTGCAATTTTGATTGGGATTTCACTCAGTCTGTAAATCACTTTGGCTAGAACTGACATGTGAACAATTCCAATCCATTAACATGGAATGCCCTTCCATTTATTTAGGTCTTTTTTGATTTCTTTTAGCAATGTTTTATAGTTTCCCATATATAAGTCCTTTACATCTTCGGTTAAATTTATTCCTAGATATTTGATTCTTTTAGTTGCTACCATAAATTAAATATTTTCTTGATTCCTCTTTGGATTGTTCATTATTAGTGCATAAAAACAATACTATTTTTTGAGTGTTGATCTTGTACTCCACCACATTGCTGAATTCACTTATTAGCTCTAGTAGCTTTGTTGTCGATATTTCAGGATTTCCTTAGTATAGGATAATGTCATCTGCAAATAGGGAAAGTTTCACTTCCTCCTTTCCAATTCGGAGGACTTTTATTTCTTTTCTTGCCTAATTTCTCTGGCTAGAACTTCCAGTACAATTTTGAATAACAGTGGTGATGGTGGACATCCTAGTCTCGATCCTGATCTTAAAGGGAAAGATTTCATTCTTTCATAAATAAGTATGATGTTAGCTGTGAGTTTTTCATATATGCTCTTTTTCATGTTGAGAAAGTTGCCTTCTATTCCTGGTTTTCTAAGTTTTATTTTATCAAGAAGGGGTGTGGGATTTTGTCCAATGCCTTTTCTACATCATTGACGATGGTCATGTGTTTTTTTTTCCCCTTTCTTTCTGTTAATATGGTGTATTACATTAATTGATTTTTTTATGGTGAACTACCCTTGCATAACTGGGATAAATCCCACTTGGTCATTGTGTATAATTCCTTTAATGTGCTGTTGGATTCAATTTGCAAGTATTTTGTTGAGGATTTTTGCATCTATATTCATTAGAGAAATTAGTCTGTAAAGACACAATTTCATGGATCTGTGTCTGTAAAGACACAGATACAGATATAGATCCATGTATCTTTATCTGACTTTATCTGGCTTTGGTATGTTGGCCTCATAGAATGAGTTAGGTATTGTTCCCTTTTCTTCAATTTTTTGGAAGAGTTTGAGCAGGATTGATATTAGTTCTTTTTGGAATGTTTGGTACAGTTCACCTATGAAGCCATCTGGTCCTGGGATTTTCTTTACTGGGAGATTTTTGACTACTGATTCAATCTCTTTACTAATTATTAGTCTGTTGACATCTTCTATTTCTTCTTGAGTCAGTGTAGATAGTTTTTTGTTTCTAGGAATTTGTCCATTTCATCTAGATGATCTTATTTGTTGTAGTACAGTTCATAGTATCAATGAAGTCGTTCATAGTATGGTCTTATTTCTGTTGGTTAGTAGTAATGTCCACCCTTTAATTTCTGATTTTGGTATTTATGTTCTATTAGTTTCTTTCTTTGCTGGTCTAGTTAAAGATGTCTCAATTATCAATCTTTTCAAAGAAACTACTTTTGTTTTTTTTGACTCTATGGTACATTTATTCTCTGTTTCATTTATCTGCACTCTAATCTTTGTTATTTCCTTCCTTCTAATTGCTTTGGGTTTAGTTTTTTCTTCTTTGTTTAAATCCTCCAGTTGTGAGATTAGGTCTCTTATTTGAGATCTGTATTCTTATTTAATGTAATAAGCATTTAGAGTTATAAATTTCCCTCGCAGCATTACTTCTGCTGCATCCGTGTTTTTGTATGTTGTGTTTTCATTTTCATTTGCTTCAAAACATTACTTAATTCCTTTTGTGATATTTTCTTTGGCCCATTGTTTGTTTAAGAGTATGTTGTTTAATTACTTGTATTTGTGAATTTTTCTGTTATCTCTCTGTTACTTATTTCTTGTTTTATTCCATTGTGGTCAGAAAAGATATATTTTATGATTTTGGTATTTTGAGATGTATTGAGACTGGTTTTGTGACCAAATATATATCCTGGAGAATGATCCATGTGCACTTAAGAAGAATGTGTATTCTTTTGCTGTTTTGTGAGATGATCTATATATGTCTGTTCGGGCTTGTTTGTTTAGCATATCATTAAAATTTTCTATTTCTTAACTGATCTCCTGTCTAGATGTTCTGTCCATTGTTGTAAGTGGTATATTGAAATCTCCTACTGTTAATGTAGGACTATCTATTTTCCCTTAAAATCTGTCAACATTTGCTTCATATATTTTAGGGTTCTGCTGTTAGGTGAGTATATATTTATAATTGTTATAACTTGTTGAATTTACCCTTTATCCATATATGGTGATCTTCCTTATCCCTCATAATAGTTCTTGACTTAGTCTTTTTCTTTTACAGAGATTGTTCACAAACAATTATCCAAAGATCGAAAGTGTACAATCAATTGCCCATGGTACCATCATACAGCTGTGCATCCATCACCACAATTAATTTTTTTTTAATTTTAAGAACATTTTCATTACTCCAGAAAAGAAATAAAGACAAAAAAAGGAAACTCAAATCTTCCCATAACCCTAACCATCCCCCCCTCCATTATTGACTCATAGTATTGGTATAGTACATTTGTTACTGTTGATGAAAGAATGTGAAAATACTACTAACTGTAGTATATAGTTTGCAATACGTATATATTTTTCTTCCTATGTGCACCTCTGTATTACCTTCTAGTTATAGTGTCATACATTTGTTCTAGTTCATGAGGGATTTCTAATATTCGTACAGTTAATCACAGACATTATCCACCAAGAAATTTAATGTTTTATACATTCCCATCATTTAACCTCCAACTTTTCTTCTGGTGATGTGCATATCTCTGAGCTTACCCTTTCTACCACCTTCACACACCATTCAGCACTGTTGGTTATTCTCACAACGTGCTACCATCACCTCTGTCCATTTCCAAAGTTTAAGTTCACCTTATTTGAACATTCTGCTCATAATAAGCAACTGCTCCCCATTCTTCAGCCTCATTCTATATCTTGGTAATGTATATTTCATGTCTATGAGTTTACATATTATAATTAGTTCATATCAGTGAGATTTTGCAATATTTGTCCTTATGTGTCTGTCTTATTTCACTCAATATAGTGCCCTCAAGTTTTCTTCATCAACCCATTTTTTTTTAGATGGTTTTTTTCACACACAATACATTTCATCCTAAGTAAGTAATCGTTGGCTCCCTGTATAGTCACACATTTATGTATTCAGCACCATCACCACTGTCTATCTAAGGACATCTCCATTTTTCCACAAAGAAGGAGAAAGAGTCAAAGAAGTTACAGGGACAAAAGAAAAAGAAAAAATAAAAAGAGAGAGACGGAAAAAAAAGTGTGACAGCTAGAAAGCAACAAAAGGAAAGATAGCATTAACCTAAAATAGAATAAAGAGTCAGACAACATCACCAATACCAGGAGTCCCAAACCCTTCCCCTATGTTTTGGTTTATTGCTTCTGTTGTATTAAAGGAAGCATAATACAATTTTTCTGTTAATTATAGCCTCTAGTTTGCATTGGTTGTGTTTTCCTCCCAATCCCACCCTATTTTTAACACCTTGCAATGTTGGCATTCGTTTTACCTCATGTAAAAACATTTTGTAACTTTGATCACAATCATTGAAAACCCTAGATTTCCCTGAGTTATACAGTCCCAGTCTATATCTTTCATCTTTCGTTCTGGTGTCCCACATGGTTCTAACCTTCCCCTTTAAACTGTGCTTACAGTCATCTTTGTTCAGTGTACTTACATTGCTGTGCTACTATCTCCCAAAATTGTTTTCTAAACCTCTCACTCCTGTCTTTTCCTTTCTGTCTGCAGTGCTTCCTTTAGTATTCCTGTAGAGCAGGTATCTTATTCACAAACTCTGTCATTGTCTGTTTGCCTGAGAATATTTTAAGTTCTCCCTCATATTTGAAGGGCAGTTTTGCCAGATATAGGATTCTTGGTTGGTGGTTTTTCTCTTTCAGTATCTTAAATATATCACCCCACTTCCTTCTTGCTCCCATGGTTTCTATTGAGAAATCCACACATAGTCTTATCAAGCTTCCTTTGTATGTGATGGATCACTTTTCTCTTACCGCTTTCAGGATTCTTTCTTTATCTTTGATGTTTGATAATCTAATTATTAAGTGTCTTGGTGTAGGCCTATTCAGATCTTTACTGTTTGGGGTATGCTGTGCTTCTTGGATCTGTAATTTTACATCTTTCATAAGAGATGGGAAATTTTCATTGATTATTTCCTCTATTATTGCTTCTGCCCTTTTTCCCTCTCATCTCCTTCTGGGACACCAATGACACATACATTCCTGCATTTCATTTTGTCCTTAAGTTCCTGGAGACATTGCTCATATTTTTCCATTCTTTTCTCTATCTGTTCTTTTGTGTGTAGGCTTTCAGGTTGTTCTCCAGTTCCTGAGTGTTTTCTTCTGCCTCTTGAGTTCTGCTGTTTTACGTTTCCATTGTGTCTTTCATCTCTTGTGTTGTGCCTTTCATTTCCATAGATTCTGCCAGTTGTTTTTTTGAACTTTCGATATCTGCCTTATGTATGCTCAGTGTTTGCATTATATGCTTCATCTTATTTGCCATATCTTCCCCAAACTTTTTGAATTGATTTAGCATTAGTTGTTTAAATTCCTGTATCTCAGTTGAAGTATAAGATTGTTTCTTTGACTTGGCCATAACTTCTTTTTTCTTAGTGTAGGTTGTAGTTTTCTGTTTTCTAGGCATCTGATTACCTTGGTTACCCCAATCAGGTTTTCCCATACCAGAACAGGCTCAGGTCTTGAAAGGAGGGGATAGTATCCTGTTTCTCTGAGGGTGTCTTAGAAGATTGGTATACCCTGTGAGGCCTCAAGTCACTGTGCTTTTCCACTCAGCAGGTGGCACCTGTCAGCCTGTACCTCCAGACTGGTGTAAGGAGCTGTGGCCCATGGCTATTTTACTGCAGGCTTTGGGGTCTGGTTCTGAATAGAAGGCTGGTAGTAGAGCTGGGCCTCACCCCTTTCCTCTTAGGGAAGATAACCTTCTTAGGGAGGGGTCATTAGTATTTGAATGGTCTCTCTGCCTGTGCTATCTCCACCCTTGTCTGGGTCAGAGAACTGGGAATTGACAATGACTGAGGCTTTCTCTAGAGCTGAAAAAGGGACAGAAAGTCCCCTTCAGGACAGTCCACAGCTGCCCTCCTGCTCTCCAAAGTCAGTCATCACCAAAAACCTCCGTCTGCTTGTTGGGGATTTGTAGCTTGTAATGAGAAGTCCACGCTTGTTAATTAAAACCGCAGTTGGTGCTCAACTGAGCTATATTCGCTTGCTCTGAAATTGCTACTCTCTAGCACCATGAGGCTTTGCAGTTCAGGCCATGGGGGGAAGGGTCTCCTGACTTGAATCCACAGTTTTTACTTACAGATTTTATGCTGCGATCTTGGGCATTCCTCCCAATTCAGGTTGGTGTATGATGAGTGGATGGTCACGTTTGTCCCCCTGCAGTTATTCCAGATTATTTACTAGTTGTTCCTGGTTGTTAATTAGTTGTTCCAAAGGGACCAACTAGCTTTCACTCCTCTCTATGCCACCATCTTCTTCCGTCTGACTTAGTCTTTTTTATCTGATATTAGTATAGCTACCCCAGCTCTCTTTTGGTTAGTATTTGCATGTTATTCAACTTATTTTGCCTTTCAATTTTTTATGCAATTTTTTGAGATATATTTACATATCAGATAATCATCCAAAATGTACAATCAGTGGTTCATGGTATCAACATACAGTTGTGCATTCATCACCACAATTTTTTTAATACTTTTATTACTCCAAAAGAAAATAAAACTAAGAATAAAAATAAAAATAAAAAACCCCAAAAGATCCCATATCTCTTTTACCCCCAATTATTTATATATTTTTTTGCCTTTGTTTTCTTATTCATCTGTCCATACACTGGGAAAAGGGAGTATCAAGTCACAAGGTATTCAGAGTTACACAGTCACACTGTAAAAGCTGCATAGCTATACAAACATCTTCAAGATTCAAGGCAACTGGGTTACAGTTTGACAGCTTTGCATATTTCCTTCTAGCTGTTCCAATACACTAAAAACTAAAAAGGGATATCTACATAATGAGTAACAATTGCTTCCAGAATGCAATAGACTCTAGACTCTATTTGAAATCCCTTTGCCACATAAACTCTATTTTCTTTCATTTTTCTTCCCCCTTTTGGTCCAAGAAGGCATTTTCAATCCCATGATGCCAGGGCCAGGCTCATCCCTGGGAGTCATGTCCACATTGCCAGGGAGACTTACACCCTTGGAGTCATGTCCCACACAGCGGAGAGGGCAGTGAGTTTATTTGCAGGTTGGCTTAGAGAGAGAGGCCACATCTCAGCAACAAAAGAGTTTTCTGGGGGTGACTGTTAGGTATAATTATTTGTAGGCTTAGCTTCTCCTTTGTAGGACTAAATTCCATAAGGACAAGTCCCAAGATCAATGGCTCAGTCTACTGAATTGGTAGTCCCCAGTGCTTGTGAGAATATCAGGAATTCCTCAGGTGGGGAAGTTTAATATTTCCATATTTTCCCCTAGTCTCTCAAGGACACTTTGCTTTTTTATTCTCTGCCCACATTACTCTAGGATATATTGGGGCATCACACTACCCTGTACAAACCAATAAGATCTCACTCCCTATTCAAGGTTCCATGTAATTATGGTGTTTGAATCAACTTATTATACAAGTTAAATTAGATAGCGTGCTACAGAAAATATAAATTTTGCACCAAATAAGCATCTCTTCCTTTGGTCTCATACAGAAGTTGAAGTTTTAAAACAGTCAATATCATCCCTTTACCCTTTAGTCTGATTTGCCTTAGTCCTAACCAAATCAGCTTCATTCATATCTCTAATTGAAGTCTGATATCTTTTTCAGCTTTTTAAACAGTTGCTGTATAGGGTAACATTGACTATCACAGCTGCAGAGCTCTAGCTTTGAGTCTCAGGTGTCACACAGATACCCGAAGTTCCAGGGAACAACCAGGTTATGCACAAAGAGCCCAGCATCTCAGAATTTAGAAATAACTGTAACAATTCAGGAATAGATGTGACTGCTGTAAGAGCTTACAATCTAGGAACCTTTACAATAAGCCTTCTCCTGATAACCTATGCTCTCGGATTCAATTCTAAGAGTTTTCACATTATATTTAGTAAATATTAGTAAGATATTATAATATTTGTCTTTTTGTTTATGGCTTATTTCATTCAACATACTGTCCTCAAGTTTCATTCACCTAGTTGCATGCCTCACAACTTCATTTCTTCTTGCAGCCACTCAATATTCCATTCTTTGCATACACCACAGTTTGCCCTTATGTTCATCAATTGATGTACCCTTAGGCCACCTCCATCCATTGCAAATTATGAGCACTGCCACCATAAATACCAGTGTGCAAATATCTATTCATGTCCCTGCTTTCAGTCTTTCAGTTCTTTCAAGTATGTATCTAATAACAGGGTTACAGGATCATGTGGCAACCATATACTTGGCCTCCTGTGGAACCACCACACACACTGCCCTCCAGATGGGCTGCACCATTCTACTTCCCTACCAACAGTGAATAGATATCTCTCTCTCGCCACATTTTCTCCAGCACTTGTATCTTTCAGTTTATTTTTTTAAACAGTTTTATTCATGCAGCATACAATCCATCTCAAGTAAACAATCAGTGGTTCCTGGTATAATCACATAGTTATACATTCACCACCAAAATTAGTATGAGGACATTTCCATTTCTTCTGCAAAGAAAGAAAAAGAGGAAAAAAATGAAGAATAGAATAGAATAGAATAGAATAGAATAAAATAAATAAAAAGGAGAAATAACAACAGTAATACCAAGAATCCCATACCCCTCCCTTATATCCCCTTCTTATTGACATTTAGCTTTTGTACATTGCCTTTGTTAAATTTCTTGGCAATATATTACAATGTTACTGTTAACTATGCACTCTAATTTGCATTGATTGTATTTTTCCATATACCATCCCATTTTTGATACCTTGCAATGTTGACATTCATTTGTTCTTCCTTCATGTTAAAACATTCTTAGATAGTACATTCAGTCACTGTCATTGTGCACTCTAGGTTTTGCTGAATTTTACAGCCCCAATCCTTATCTTCTATCTTTCTTTCTGATGTCATACATGCTCCTAGCCTTCCTCTTTCAACCATTCTGACACTCAGCTTTGTTCAGTGTACTTACAATATTGTACTACCATCAGGTAATATTGTGCTATCCATTTCTGGATCTTTACAATCAATTCTGTTGAACATTCTATACTCCTTTAGCATCAAATGCCCAAACTCTACCTTCTGTCTCCTGATAACCCATCTTCCCCACTTTAACTCTCAAAGTTCACTTATTAATGTTAGTTCATATTCATGAGAACAGGCAACATTTGTCCTTTTGTTCTGGCTAATTTTGTTCATCATAATGTCCTCAAGGTTCATTAAGTTGTTATGTGCTTCATGACTTTATTCTGTCTTACAGCTTCTGTCTCTCTATTTTTATCCTTACTGGTACACTCTTCTCCAAACCTCTCTCTCTTGTCTTTTCCTATCAGCCTGTAGCACTCCCTTTAGTATTTCTTAGAACAGTTGTCTTGTTCACACACTCTCTGTTTCTGTTTGTCTAAAAATATTTTAAACTCTCCCTCATTTTTGAAGGACAGTCTTGCCAGATATAAAATTCTCGGTTGGCAGTTTTTCTCTTTCAGTATCTTAAATATATCATACCACTGCCTTCTTGCCTCATGGTTTCTGCTTTTGTCTTGCTGCTTTAAGAATTCTTAGTCTTTGACATTTGAGATATATTAGATCTATTCAGATCTAATCTGTTTAGGGTATGCTGTGCTTCTTGGATCTGTAATTGTATGCCTTTTGTAAGAGATGGGAAATTTTCAGTGATTATTTCCACCATTATTTTTTCTGCACCTTTTCCCTTCTCTTCTTCTGGTACACCCATGACACATATATTCATGTGCTTCATATTGTCATTCAATTCCCTGAGACCCTGCTCATATTTTTCCATTCTTTCCCCTGTCTGTTCTTTTGTGTCTAGGATTCCAGCTGTCCTGTCCTCTAATTCATTCTTCTCCCTCTTCAAACCTGCTATTGTATGTCTCCATTGTGTTTTTCATCTTTTCTATTGTGCCTTTTTTTAAAAGGCAATTTTATTGAAATATGTTCAGGTACCATACAATTATCCACAGTGTCCAACAGTTGTTTGCAGTACCATCATATAGTTGTGCATTCATCACCACAATCAATTTTTGAACATATTCATTACTCCAAAAAATAAAAATAAGAATAAAAATAAAAGCAAAAAAGAACACCCAAAACATCTCATACACCATCTCCCCCCTATTATTCATTTACTTTTTGTCCTCCATTTTTCTACTCATTTGTTCATACACTGGGTAAAGGGAGTATGAGCCACAAGGTTTTCACAATCACACGGCCATACTATGTAAGCTATATAGTTATACAATCATCTTCAGCAATCAAGGATACTGGATTGAGTTCAGTGGTTTTAGGTATTTCCTTCCAGCTATTCTAATAAACTAAGAACTAAAAAGGGATATCTATATAATGCATAAGAGTTACCTCCAGAATGACCACTCAATTCCATTTGAAATCTCTCAGCCACAGAAACTTTATTTTGTTTCATTTCTTTTCTCCCTTTTGGTCCAGAAGGCTTTCTCAATCCTACAAAACCAGGTCCAGGATTATCCCCAGAAGTCATGTCCCATATTGCCAGGGAAATTTACACCACTGGCCATCATGTCCCACATAGGGGATAGGGCAGTGAGTTACCTCCCCAAGTTGGCTTAGAGAGAGAGGCCACATCTGAGCAACAAAAGAGTTTCTCTGGGGTGAGTCTCAGGCACAATTATAAATAGGCTTTGTCTTTCCTTTGCAGTAACAAGTTCATAAGGGCAAGCCCAAAGATCGAGGGCTCAGCCTACTAAACTGGTAGTCTCCAATGCTTGCAAGAATATCAGGAATTACCCAGCTGGGGAAGTTTAGTATTTCCACATTGTTCCACAGTTTCTCAAGGAGGCTTTGCAAATACTTTTTATTCTCTGCCCAAAGTACTCTGGGATGTATCAGGGCTTCACACTAACCTGTACAAACCAAGCAGATTGCACTCCCTGTTGAAGGTTCCATGTAATTATGGTGTTGAATAAACTGACCATACAAATTAAATTATATAGAAATATAGATTTTGCACCAAATAAACATCTCTTCCTTTGGTCCCACACAGAAGCCAAAGTTTTAAAACACAGTGAATATCATCCTCTACCCTTTGGTCTGATCTTCTCCAGTTTCAACCAAGTCCATTTCATTCATATATCTAATCAAAGTCTGATCTCCTTTTCAGCCTCTTTAACAGTTGCTGCATGGGGCAATGCCAACACTTGTGGCTGCTGGACTCTGGCTCTGAGTACCAGGCATCACACAGACACCTGAAGCTCCAGGGACCAAAGAGGTCACACACAACAGCTCAGCATCTCAGAATTTAGAAATAACTGTTACAACTCATGAATAAATGTGACTGTTATAAGAGCCTACAATCTAGGAAACTGAACCAGTTTGTATATATTGTGCCCCCCAAAAGTCAAATTCTTTAATGCAGTCTTTTGGGGGCAGACTTATTAATCTTTTTGATTATGGTGTGACCTCTTGATTGAATGTTTTCATGGATATTTGACCCCACCCATTCAAGGTAGGTCTTGATTAGTTTACTGGAGTCCTTTAAAAGAAGCAGACCCAGACACTTGTGGAAGCTTTGAGATGCTGGCCCAGAGTTTGCTACAGAGAAGCTAAGAGAGGACAAAATGCCCAGAGAGCAGCCAAGTGAGACTTTTGGAGAGATGCTGGATGACACTTGGAGATGCTGGGAGATGCAGACAGAAGGACATTTGGAGATGCTTAGCTAAGAGTTGCTAGCCCAGTTTTGCTCTGAAGAAGCTAAGAGAGACAAGCCCAGAGATATTTTGAAGAATGCCATTTTGAAATGCAACCCAGGAGCAAAGGAACACAGATGCCAGCCACATGCCTTCCCAGCTGACAGAGGTGTTCCAGATGCCATCAGCCATTCTTCAGTGAAGGTATCCTCCTGTTGATGTCTTAGTTTGGACACTTTTATGGCCTCAGAACTGTAAATTTGGGACCTAATAAATCCCCTTTATAAAAGCAAATCCATTTCTGGCAGTTTGCATAACAGCAACATTAGCAAACCAGAACAAAACCTTTACACAAGCCTTCCCCTAATAACCTATGCTCCCAGATTCAATTCTCAGCATTTGCATATTATTGTTAGTCCATATTAGTGAGGTGTTATAATGGTTGTCTTTTAATTTCTGGCTTATTTCACTCAACCTTCTATTGTGCCTTTATTCCCATAAGTTTTGCTATTTGTTTTTTCAAATTTTCAAGTTCTTCCTTATGTTCAACCAATGTCTTCTTTATAACCTTCATCTCTTTTGCCATATCTTCCCTCAACTCATTGATTTGATTTTTGAATTGATTTGACATGTTTGTTTGAACATCTTTAATTAGTTGTTTCAACTCCTGTATGTCATTTGAAGTATTAGTTTGTTCCTTTGACACCAGGCCATATCTTTGTTTTTCCTAGTGTGACCCATAATATTTTTTTGGTGTTTAGATGTCTGATTCCCTAGATTAATTTATTCTAGAGGTAGTTTTCACTCTTTACCTGGGGTTTGCTTGTTGGTTGGCTTTGTTCTCTATCTGCTCTTTGGTATTCAGTTCAACTTAGACCTCTAGCGTAGCTTCTGTTTAACTGATCAGAGTTTCTCAGCTCTTGTTATTCTGGTTCTTGCCCTGCCTATATTGACCCTTTTTTTTTTTTTTTTTTTTTTTTTTTTTTGAGGAGAGTCTACACAGATATGATTGACCCCACTCAGATTTTCCTAGCGACAGGCACAGATCCCAGGAAGAGTGTGTAATCAGTATCAAGTTTCCCTGAGGATGAGACCCAGCAGGTTGTCAGACTCTAGAATCACAGGGCTTTTCCTGTCCTACCCAGCAGGTGGTGCTTGTCAGTTCACAGCTCCCCACCAGTGTAAAGAGGTGCAGTTCCTTTAATTCTCAGACCCTGTCCCTACCAGGGGCATAGTTGAGTCAGAAGTTTAGAGGGAAGGCTTATACTCTCTCTACCCTCCAGCCCCTGGGGTCTGAATTCTCTGAAGGAGGGCTGCCACTTGAGCTGGGCCCCACATGCACTTTTCTTGGGAAAGATAGGCCCTATAGGAATTATCTCCTTCACTTGACTCCTTACTTTGTCTCTCTGGCCTATCTTAACTCCACCCTTGCCTGGGTCAGTGCTGACAATTGAAAATACCTGCAGCTTTCTTTAATGAGCTCCTTAGAATAGTTTAAAAAAAGAAAAAAAAAGAAACCCCTTTTCACAGCCAGTCCATAGCCCCCAAATTTTGCCAGTCAAGAGCCAGAGTCAGTACCTGGCTTTATGTGCCCCCTTTCTTGGGTCACAGCCCTTTTCTGGTATTCTGAGTTTGGCTGACTCCAAAAGCCTTTGTTTTTATTTATTTATTTTGTTATTATTATTTTTTCCATCAGCTCCACCTGCTGTCTGCTGGGAGAAACCTCAGGTTTCCTTTCCTGCTTGCTTTGGATTTATCTGTGCTCATAGCTTGTATTCAGCAGTCCAGAATTTTAGTTGAAACAATTGCAGTTTGGTTGAGCTACCTTCCCTTGCTTCTAGTAGAGACTGCCTCTTTTCCCCACAGAGAAGTATTGCAACTCAGACTGCCATGCCAGTGGGGGAGGGGCACCCACCTCTGCAGGGTCTTTACATACAGTTATATGCTGAGATCTCAGCCTCTCCACCTATTCCATACTGGTGTATAATGTTTCCCCATTCACTGATGTCCCCCAAACATTTGTTCCAGACAGTTCCTGGCTATTTACTAGCTGCTCTAGAGGATAAGCTAAATTCCACAGCTCCCTATACTGTCATCCTGCCCTGCCTCTTGCCCTTCATTTTAAGGGGAGTGTTTTGTAAGCAGCATGTAGTTTGGGCCATGCATTTTTAAAAAAACTTTTTTTTATTGAGATTGTTCAGAAACTATATAACTATCCAAAGATCCAAAGTGTACAACCAGTTGCCCATGGCACCACCATACAGCTGTGCATCCATCAACACAATTAATTTTTTTTTTCAATTTTTAGAACATTTCACTACTCCAGAAAAGAAATAAAGACAAAAAAAAAAAAAAAAAAAAAAAAGGAAACTCACATCCTCCCATAGCCCTAACCATGCCCTCCTCCATTATTCATTCATAGTTTTGGTATAGTACATTTGTTACTGTTGATGAAAGAATGCTAAAATACTACTGTTCTAGTTTGCTAATGCTGCTGGAATGCAAAACACCAGAAATGGATTGGTTTTTATAAAAGGGGGTCTATTTGGTTACAGTCTTAAGGCCATAAAGTTTCCAGGGTAAATGCATCAACAATTGGGTACCTTCACTGGAGGATGGCCAATGGCGTCCAGGAAACCTGTGTTGGCTGAGAAGGCATGTAGCTGGCGTCTGCTCCAGTTCTGGTTTCAAAATGGCTTTCTCCAGGGACATACATCTCTAGGCTTCAGCTTCTCTCCAAAATGTCACTCTCAGTTGCTCTTGGGGCATTTGTCCTCTCTTAGCTTCTCTGGGGCAAAACTTGGCTTTCAAAGGCTGTCTCCAAAATGACTCTGTAAGCTGAAGCTCCTCTCTCAAATCCAGTGCATTCTTCAAAGTGTCCCTCTTGGCTGTAGCTCCTCTTCAAAATGTCACTCACAGCTGCACTGCACTGAGTTCCTTCTGTTTGTCAGCCCATTTATATGGCTCCACTGATCAAGGCCCACCCTGAATGGGTGAGGCCACGCCTCCATGGAAATATCTCATCAGAATTATCACCTATAGTTGGGTGAGGCACATTTCCATGCAAACAACCAAATCCAAATGTTTCAACTTAATCCCCACTAATGTCTGCCCCACAAGATTGCATCAAAGAATATGGCTTTTTCTGGGGGACATAATACATTCAAACCAGCACAACTACTAACTGTAGTATATAGTTTGTGATAGGTATATATTTTTTCCCTATATGCCTCTCTATTATTAACCTCTAGTTATAGTGACATACATTTGTTCTAGTTTGTGAGAGAGATTTCTAATATTTGTATAGTTAATCATGGACATTGTCCACCACAAGATTCACTGTTTTATACATTCCCATCTTTTAACCTCCAACTTTCCTTCTGGTGACATGCGTATCTCTGAGCTTACCCTTTCTACCACCTTCACACACCTTTCAGCCCTGTTAGTTATTCTCATAACATGCTACCTTTACCCCTGTCCATTTCCAAACATTTAACTTCACCTTAGTTGAACACTGCTCATAATAAGCAATCACTTCCCATTCTTTAGCCTCATTTCTATATCCTGGTAACTTATATTTCATGTCTATGAGTTTACATATTGTAATTCGTTCATATCAGTGAGATCCTGCAATATTTGCCTTTATGTGTCTGTCTTATTTCACTCAATATAGTGCCCTCAAGATTTCTTCATCAACCCATTTTTTTTAAGATGGTTTTGTTCACACACTATACATTCTGTTGTTTCCATGGAGATGTGACCCACTGCATTCTAGATGGGTCTTAATCCTTTACTGGAGTCCTTTAAGATAGCTCATGCAGATACAGAGCTTAGAAAGAAAATGCCCTGGGAGAAGCAAGAAGGATCCACAGAAACTGACAGCGCCATTTTGAAACCTGGGCCCAGGAGAAAAGGACTAGCAGACGTTGCCATGTGCCTTCCCATACGACGGAGGAATCTCAGATGCCAGCAGCTTTTCCTCACAGAAGTTATCTTTCTCTTGGTGCCTTAACTGGGACATTTTCATAGCTGTAGTACTTGAAAATTGTAAACAAATAAATCCCCATTCAAAATGCCACCCCATTTCTGGTGTGTTGCATTCTGGCAGTTTTAGCAAACTGAAACACTCCCCATTTCCTACCCCCATCTCAACCTCTGGTAAACTGTATTCTTGTTTCTATCTCTGAATTTGCTTATTCTAATTATTTCAAGTCAGTGAGATCATGCAAAATTTGTCCTTTTTTGCCTGGCTTATTTCATTCAACATGATGTATTCAAGGTTCACTCCTGTCACATGTATCAGAACTTGATTTCTTTTTAAGGCTGAACGTTCCGTTGTATGTATACACCCCAATTTGTTTATCCGTTCATCTATTGATAGACACTTGGGTTGCTTCCATCTTTTGGCAGTTGCGAATAATGCTTCTTGGAACATCTGTGTGCAAATATCTGTTTAAAAGGCCTGCTTTCAATTCTTTTGGGTAATATCTGGAAGTGGGATTGCTGGGTCATATGGTAATTCTATACTTTCTGAGAAACTGCCAAACCTTTCTACAGAGGATTCACCATTTTATGCCCACCAACAATGAATTTCTCCACATCCTCTCCAGCACTTGTAATTTTCCATTTTTTCAGTAGTAGCCATTTCAGTGGGTGTGAAATGGTATCTCACTGTGGTTTTGATTTGCATTTACCTAATTCATCTACCATCTTTAAAGCTGCATTTTCTTGATTTGGTACTAATGCAGTTACTGCAAGCCTTTAACTGTTTTCCAGAGTTTTGAGGGAGATGGGTCTGCCAGCTTTTCCTAGTTGTTCAAAGATTTTGTGGGCAAATGGCAAAAGTTCATCAAGAGACAGTGCATTTAAAAACCCTTTGAAAACTATAAAGCAGCATAAAAGTGAGGGCTAATATTTTAATTAAAATGTTTGTGATACTGGTGGCTGCATTAGAGGTGTGTTTTACATTAGTTCAAAGTTTATTTTCTTCAGGAATTTGCTAACAGCATCCCAGTATGCCAACATGATAATGGTTTTATTGCACATTGAAACCTGGTTTCTTTATAATTCCATAGAAAAATCAAGGAAAAATCCCCTTTAACCCCCATACACATATATATAAATATAGTATATATATATAACTTAAAGGAAAGGATTGCTGAATATCTGAAGAACAATTGCTAAAAAGCAACTTGTACAGAAAACTGTGACTACATATTAACATATTACATATAAAGCCATGAAAAGAATGATTATTATTTAATAATCTTAGCAATGATAAAATGCTTAAGGAACAACATATATGACTTACAAAGGAAGGGTTATTTACTTTAAGGACATTAAAAAATGAGCTCAAATGGATGAGTTTTCAGTTATATACATTGAATTGTAACTTAGGCACTAGGATCATAACATTTTGTCATGTAGCATTAACACATATTACAAAATGCATAGTGTCAAAGGAATAGAACCACCAGCATTCCCCAAACAGCTTTTTCAACTAGATTATAAAACCCTATTTGTCCATGTATATGTGGGTAAAAATTAGGAGATGAGGAAAGGAGATGAGGAAAAGCTCTTTTATTTTCTGTTTAAAACCAAACAGGAAACAAGATTAAATATTAATCCTGTTATACATTAACAAGTTTGAAGTCCACAATTTGTACAAGAGAAGAGCCAAGAACAACGATATGTTTATAGTCAATGTGGGTTGGAGCTGGCTCCAGTTGGCTTGCCCCAGCTCATGGCAGCCTATTCTATGATCTCTTCCCAAATCCTCAGTCAGTGACATCACGATTGTATCTTAAAATTGACCTTGGTGGAAGTACTTACACCTCAGAAATCAGCAAATTTTTCAAATCATAGCTCCCCGCAACACACAAAGAGCTAGTTGTTAAATATTTTCCAACACAATGTTAAGATCCAGAGATAAGTGAGGGCTGACAAATCCTCACAGCTTTCTGATATTATTTAGGAGGAACTGCTTCATAAGTGCTGGAACCATACAAAGTCACAGAAATCTCTGTCAGTACTTTGGAAATTGTGCACAGAATTTAATTAAAGCAAAACTCTTCTCATCCAGAGGTTCATACATCTACATTGCTTGGATTCTTACAAATGGTCTTTGTAGATGTCAGCTCCATAAGGATTACAGCATACTGTCATCTCAAATTTGTAAAGTCGCTCAGTGTGCAACTTTATACAAAATATGCATTTATATATGCTGTATTTAATCACTAACAACATACTTCTTACTGTCTGTATTTTCCTGAGGTATTTTGTGATTTGCACAATCCTCAAGAATAGATTCCACATTTCTCTTGGTAAGAAGATAAAAGCAGCTTTGTCTTGTAACCAAGTTTCTGTCATCAACAAATGGTAGTTTAAGTTATTCAGGAACTTTTAACTTCAACTCTGTTCATGAATATTTCTCTGCTTTCAATGGTGGGGCTCACTTAGGTCCTTTTCTTTTGAGGTGGTGAAGAGATCTCATTGGTTTGACCACCAATTCCACTTTTTGGATGTTTTTTTTTTTTTTTAAACTTTACTATAACTTTTTTTTTTTCTATTATAGACCAGACACCTTCTTTATTAGAAAAGCATCCCTCATCATCCTCTCTGCAGATTGTTCCTGATTGGCTTTAGAAGTTCTCTTTCCGCAGACTGGTGTCCATGTCTTTGGGAACACTGGCTTGTAACACATTCACCCTTTTTATTTCAACCACTGTTAATATAGAAGGATTTCCACTTATTTTCCTCTGTGGTGATCTTTCCATACTTGTTTAATAAAGAAGAGGCCCATGACAGCTTTGCACCTATTCACTTTCCTGGAATTTAGACTTCAGGTGTTGCTTCAGGATTATGCATAAGTGATTTACCACCTTCTCTTTGCCCACTACCCACAATTCCCTAACTAACATCTGTTTCACGATCCTGCATATGCAGCATGCATGCATGAGTCCATTCACTCATTCAACACTATTTATTGGAGACCTACCATACACCCAACACTGAATTTGGCTTTGGGGATACCCTTATATCCCAATAAGGGTATACTGAAAACAAGTCATTTCAAAGAAATTTAAATAGGGTGATATGCGTAAGGATACCATCAAAGCAGGGCTAACAGGCAGGCCCAAGTAGGTTCAGGGCCCTGGCCAGAGCAGCAGCAGCTTGGCAGGGTTGGTAGTAAAAAGGGAGTTTGAGAAAATGGGCTTCTCAGTGTTGGAGAAGGGAGATAAAAATATTAAAAGGAGCAAACCTGGGATGAAATGCATCTGTGGTGTTGGTTTGGCATTGGACGTATTGGTGTGAGCACATGGATATATGTAGAATAAGTATAATTGTGCATATGTATGAATATATACACATACATAAAGGTATATATATATATGTGCATGTATACATATGTGTACATATACATATATTTTCTAGCTCATTCCCCTGAAAGGCACTGGAAACAGTAATACCCCAGTAGCAATGAGCATAATGAAAGCCTAAGTCTTGGATTTCAAACAGCACTCTCCATTTGGAGAAATAGTGGATTCCAGGTCTGGGGCAGGGAAAGAGTAAGATGAACTTAAAACATCTGGTTGTGTCAGAAAGAAAAGAAATGCTTGAAGACATGACAAGGACACAGAAAACATCTTGAAGTGTTCCCACAGGCTGAATCTGGGTCAACTTGATCATCAAAGTAAACTATAATAGTTATGGATTATAATTTACTGAATGAAAAAGAAACCCATGAGTCCACATTGATATATGTAAGTAAATGAATAAATAAATGGGAAGAAGAGAAGATTCTTCCTTACAGTAGGAAGTCGATTGATAAATATTAGAAGGGATAATGGTACTAAACAATCACTACTGGCAACCATCAGAGGAATAAGTAAGCTAGGCATTAATGAGTGAGAGAACTGTGGGTAAAAGTGGGGTGAGAAATGAGATTGTATGCAGTCTCAAATTGTCTCTCCACAAAATATTTATTAATTTCAAAGAGCAGAAGTAATTTTACTGTAAAGAAACCTGGAAGACACCATCTTATTCAAGTGATCAAGCAGCAATTACCTCTTACCTGTACAATTACAACCTCCAGTAAAAGAAGAAATTGATATCATGTGCTACCTAATAGGATGCACTGAAAAGAGCACAACATTCATGATATACTGGCCACAAATACAGTACGTGAACCTAATCTGAAGGAAATATCTGACAAATCCAAATTGGGGGGTGGTCTATACAGTGACTTGCCTTAAAAATTAAAAAATACCAATGTCATGAAAATCAAGGCAAGGCTGAGGAAGTCATGATTGAAAGAGATAGAGATACTTGAAACCTAGGTGCCACCAGGGACACCAGATTGTATCTTTTGCTTTATAAAGGCCATTTTTGGAACAACTGGGGACATGTGAATGAGGCCTCCAGGTGAAAGGTATATAGGAGTTTCTTATATTATTCTCAACCTTTTTTTTGTAAATATGAGCCTGTTTCAAAGTGACTTCTTTAGATGGATAATTAGAGAAGAGATAACATTTAATCTGAAGTTGGAATGACAAGAAGCCAGGTATGTGAAGAGCTGGAGGAAGAGAATTCTTTAAGGCAGGCAGGGGTTCAAGGATTTTATAAGCCAATATAAGCATGCTTTACAAGCAAATAATGAAGCCACTAGATGCTTTAAATAAAGGGACTGATGTTCTCTGGTTCACATTTTTGAAGATCACCTTGGGGGCAGCATGGAAAATGCATGGGAGGGGAGAACGGGTGGACTTAAAGAGGCTGATTAGAAGACTGTAACAGAGATGCAGTGACGTGGAAGGCCATACTTGTGGAGGTGGAGAGGAGTGACAGGATTTGGAATAAGTTTTGGAGTGAATATTGACAGTTTGCTGATGGATTGGGAGCTAAGGGGAAGAGAGGATCATGGATGGTTTCTTGAGTTTGGGCTTGAGCATTTGGATGGATGCTGGTACCATTTATTGAAAAGGGCTAATCTGAGACAAGAGTAAATTGGGGGTGGGGATTGTAAATTTTCAAGTTCTGTTTTGGCCATATTGGGTTTAACATCCATATTTAAAAAGAATCCATCAAAGCTATCTAATAGTCAGTTGGATATATGAGTCTGGAGTTGCTGAGAAAAAGAGAAGAACTGGAGACTACTGGTCATCAACATATGAGTATATTTAAAGCCCTGAGACTAGAAGAGATCACCCAGGGAGGGCAAGCCAGAGAAGAATGGGGGCTCAAGTCAGAGCCTGGGGTACACCAACATGTAGAATTCCAGCAAAGGAGTCTGAACTTGGAGAAAACCAGAAAGGTAAGGTGTCATGAAAGCCAGGAGAAGAAAGTGGAGTAGTCAACCAGCACTTTTGAGGGATCAATTAAGATTGGAACAAAAATGTGGCCTTTGAATTTGGTAACAGAGAAGTCATCATTTAATCATAAAATTATACCAAGTGCCTATTGAATGCCAAGTATTATGCTAAGCAACAGGGTAAGAAAGATGAGTGAAAGACCATTAAAATACAATGCTGTTAAGTGCTATGCTAGTGGTAACCACAGGGCTCCATGACATTTTGGAGAGATATGTCTAACCCAGTTTTGGAGCGAATGGAGGCCTCTAGGAGTTCATGCTAAAGGTGAGTGTTGAAGGGTGAGCAAAGTTAAGGAGAAGAGTGGTAAGTTTGCTCTAGGCTAAGGTAATCTATGCCCAAAGGCATGTAGGTATGAAAAAAAAAGCACTGTGTTTGGAGAGCTACAAGTGGATTGGTTTGGGTGGAATGTGGTGTATATATGGAGGAGCCAAGTAGGATGAGGCAAGAGAGGTAGCCAGAGGTCAGATGAAGATCTTGTGTGGAAGGATGGGACACAAAGCCAATTGCCTTAGGGACATCGGGGTGGAAGAATGTGCAGGAACACTAGAGATGACTCTGGTCAAGCTGTTGAAGGTCTGCTTGCACATGCTACCCAAACTTTTGGCTATTGCAAATCCCTGCTCAAGGTCATGGGAAGTTTCCCTGGTTCCAAGACAGGGGAGTAATCAGATGAACACTTGTTAAGCAGGTGGTAAGATGGTTTGGAGGAGAAACTGGAGGTAGGAGCACCAGGCTGTACCAGTGACACTTGCACGATATGATGAGGAACCTAGATGAAGGTCAAAGCTAGGCATATGGAGGGAAAACATTGGTGTAAGAAATCTGTAAATGTAACATACATAAAGCATGTAGGGGCTATCAGGATACAAACATAATCTTAAGAACTTTGTATTTAGAGCTGAGATCTGCATATATCTGCTAAACCATAATAGCCTTATATTTAATGTATATAGTACTTTACTGAGAGCAGATATTTTAATTTGATAATAGTGTTAGCATTGTTTTCCTATTTTTAATAGAGTAAGTGAGGCTGAGTGATGACCAAACCAAGGTAACACACTAGGAAATAATGAAGCAAGGCCCTGAACTCATCTCATAATTTCAAGTTCAGTGGCTCTTCTTGCTACCAAGAGAGATCCTGGAATATATGTCCATCTGGAAAGAAGTATGGCTGAGCCTAACCTGGAGACAGAATACTGTACTTCCAGAGATGGAGCTGTTAGTTCACAGTACAGGCATCCACCACCAGAGGGTGCCCTTATCCCGAGAGAAAGTTGGCAATTCTCAGCCCTTTGAGAACTCTGCCTAGGGTGTTTCTTTTCTGAGGTTCTTTCTTTAGAAGCTGCAGTATTGAAGAAAATGATCCTAGTAGCTCAAGAGCTGCAAAGTGTGGAGTGATGATCTGGAGATTTTCACATCTTGTGACAGAAAGGCAAGATTTGTAGGGTGATGCTTAATTCTGTCTAAAATAATCCTAGATTACACTTGTGTAGAAGAGGGAGGAGCAGACAGTTGAGAAATGCGAGTTATTCTTGAGATAATTGAAGATGGAAGAAGTAATTCCTGCTATTCCAATACAGGATTTTTTCCATTAGCTATAGGGGAGCTCCCATGGATGCTTCTTTGTTGATTTGTAGGTGCTGATTTGTAGATGCTCTCAAAGGGTCATATTTAAGAATTTTATTTCACCCTGCTAGGACAAATATTTTTGCAAAGTTATGAAGGCAGTAATTTCAGCCTTCCCTTTCTCTCTCTTGTGCACAGGTTCATTCATTATCAGTATCTTTTTCTTTTCCTCTCCTTTCTGTCCCTCCTTCCTGGCTTCCCTCACCCATCAAAGTAATTTCTGCAAAGGATAGAAACTCATTCACCTTAAGGTTAAAGAAGTTGATACAGGCTTAAAATGTACCCTATCTATGAACACATACATTATAACAGAAATTCGGGTCTTAATTCCAATGATTGACGTTTTAATGGCACATAGAGCAGTATCTAGTGGGCCTGGTGGGGGAGTTTTCAGAAGACAAGTAGTTCCTCCTTGGAGTTTTAAAAAGTCATTTTTTCATGAGCAATTCTATACTTGGCCTATATCTTAAATCTATCCCTGGGAATCTCGTAGCAGTGTCAGTTGTTGTCTGTTCAGATGGGAAGCTTGAAAATTTCATAATAATCTGGTCTAGATAATTGAACAAATTTTCATTGCTCTCTGTTCCCTCCTCCCCTCTTCACTAGCCAACTGTCCTTTACTAGTAAGGAGGGTAGCAGGAGGAGAGGGCGTGAATGATTGAGATGATTCTCTCTGCTTGCACTTGCTCCTACTCCTCCAGGTATGCCCCCTATGTTTGGTTAGAACAAAAGTGGATTCACCCGGTTAATAATGTTTGCTTTCTGGATTCCTGTCAGGACACAGTCTGGGTGAGTAGGTGGGCAGTGAGGAACACCAGTTTCATTACATATGGACCTTTCAATGGCTCCTCTCTTGAAATTCTTTCATAGATTGAGCCTTGAGGAGCATGTGGCCTAAAATGAAGAAATTAAAGTTCATACTCTCAGGAAAAAAACAACAACACTTTGTTAATAAGAAATTAGAGGCCTGTGGCATCTCCAAGTAGGCATTGTGTCTAGGTCTTACTCCTTTTTGGTAAGAGTTAGGTGACGTCTTTTTCTTGTGACAGATGCCTTCCTCTTAGGCTTGGGGTTATAGCAGTAACGTCACGGAATCTGCTGTTTATCTAACCAGTGGGGTTTTTTTGCAAAGTCTAGTTTATGGTCTAGTTCTGACAATTTGAATTGGGGTGGTGTAGCACATATTGAATAGACTTGATCAGATTCCACTTTTCAGTTAGTGCTGTCCTGTATCTCCTCAATAGTGGTTTCAATAGAAAATTCTGAAGATAAAGTGATGTTTGGGACCACTGAGATGCGTACAACTATCAGACAGTTACCATTATTAGTTTCATTTCACTTCTATAGTTCTTTAAGTTTTTCTAGTCTTCAGGAATTATCTATTAAAATGCAGCTATTCCAGGGAAGACTCATAGTTAAGCCCCAGTGACTGTTAAGTCACTTCCTTAGTTTTTAATTAATTATTTAGTAGGTATTATAATCATGGACGATATTTCCTTAGAGGATCTTCAGGTATTCTTCATTTTACTGATGAGAAAAAAAAAAGCAGAGCTAGGACTACAATTCAATTCTTTCAACTTTTAGGCTGGTGCCTTTTCCCCTCTTGCCACCCTGTGAATGACACTAAGTTGGGGATGAAGGTAAGAGGCAGAAAGGGATGCCAGGAAAGAGGAAATGAACACTTGCAGTAGAGGTACTTTAGTTACCCAACATTCATTCATAAGACATGTATTGGGCACCACTGTTCCAGGCACTGAAGTTGGTATTGGGGACACAAAGTCAGATAAGACCTAGTTGCTGTTCTCTGAGTGCCTCGTCTACTGGCTGAGACAGGCAAACAAACCAACAATGACAAGGAGTGTCGTGGCCATGGGTGTGTTTTGGAAGGTCATCTATTGTCCAGATTATTTTGGTTGCAAGTGACAGAAAACATAATTCAAAAAAACTTGAATAAAAGAAAAAGTTTATTGAGTTCTGATTTCAAACACAGCTATATTCAGGTCTCAGACACTCTTATCAGGACACTGCCTCTCTGCTCTTCTTTCTTCTGTGTTGGCATCATTCTCAGGCAGTCTCTCTCCAAATGGTGACAAGCATGGACCAAGCAGTTATTGTATTACATCTTAGTTTAGTAATCCTAATGGAAAGGGGATTCTTTTCTCTCAAGCTAATCTTATTGTACTGACTTAGAGCACATGCCCACCATAAAGTAACCAGAGGAAATAGAATAATCTCATTGGCCAGTTCTAGATCAAATGCTTACCCTGGAGCCAAAAGAAATGAGATTTGTCCCACTCAAACAATATGGGTTGATTGTGGAGGGGGATTCCCTGTGTTCATACAAAAACAATATAGGCACTAACCCCAGCTGGAGGACAGATGAAGAGGAAAAAGAAGAGGGTGGCATCCTAAGGAATGATATTTGAGCTGAGTCTTCATACTTGCAAAGATACAATTGTGTGAAATCATCAAGTCATGAAAAAGAAGATAGTTTTAAGGGACTGCAAGTAGGGTGAGTGAGGCAAGAAAGGAGGCTAGAAATGTGGGCAGCAAACACATCTGGCAGTGCTTTATAGATTTGCTTTTATCTTGTACAAACTGTGGGGACCCACTGAATGATTTGGATTTTAGTAATATATCTCTGGCATTGAAATGGAGGATGGAGGGAAGGTAAACAAGACTGAATGAGGCAAGTGCAGTAAATCAGGAAGAAGTTCAGTTTCCAGAAGCACCTGTTTCCCTATTTTGCCAAAGACAGTCCCTTTCCCACCAAACCTTCCTGGCTATGGAAAGGAAAGTAATGGGTCATCTGTAGCCTTGCAGTATCACAGCTGACCCCGTCTCCTCATCCACATGAAGCTCGTAAGCTCCGACAACAGTTTGGGTGCAATTATCTTTTTCTTTATTGACTGGATTGGGCAGAGGTAGATGGAAAGTGTTGCACTTGCTACTATCATGGAGGAGAGGACTCTACTGCATTCTCCCAACTATGTTCCAAATTAAGGGGGAGAGAGGGCTCTTGAATACACACCTCCCCTGCACCAATCTCAATGGTAGACAGCATTTGTATGTCTTCCATGTTCACTCCCTTGCCCCTTTTCTCTCCCACCACAATATCTAGTATAATTTTTAGAAAGTATCTGCTGTCCAAAGGAATGTCACCTAAGGAACCAGAGTTTACAGCAGCAAAGGAAGGTCACCCAGTTTCTAGTATATGACCTTGTCCCTTTAATGTCCTGAATATCGAAGGAACTGAGGAGCTCAGGAAGAGAGTGGTGGAAATGGAGGATGCAAACTTGGAATGCTATTTTTGGTTTAGGAAGACTCTTTGCTTCAATTACTGGCTTTTCTCTGAGTCAAACAGCTCCAAAATTCCAGAGGGAGTCCCTGGAAAAGAATTTTTTTGGGAGCAATAACTATGTAAATTTCCCCAATGAGATGAAAGTAAGCGTCCATCTGGTGATGTCCTGCTCCATCTCCCTTCACCCCTGGAGATCATCCCTCTGATGCAATTTACGGACTGTGATCAACCAAATACTTGTCACAATTTCATAGCTGGAGTATATTCACATGGTGGTTTTTATGGCAACCATAAATAATATTAATAAAACCCTGTCTGGTTGTACCAGATGAATGGGACACATAAACAAAGACAAGAATAGACTTGTCAGATGTCAACACAGAACAACATAAGCACACGAGTCTTTTTGCTGGTTTTTTGCTCCCGCCCTGCCTCAGCAGCCACATCTTCTTGCTTATGGCTGAAACACCCATTGACTTCCAAAAGGGCTCCTACATAGGGGTGATATAAGTGGGTACAAAGCAGGAAGGGACCTACTTTAACCTCTGGAATGAAAAATAGAAATAATTTACTATAAGTTCACTGTTCCATGAAACTAGGGGTTCCCTGAATGATATTTGTACATTGTTCACTAATTATGGTCATTGCAAAACACATTGTCTACAAAGCTTGTCCTTATTAAGTACTGTATTCACTTTGCACAAGTTAGTGACTTAAATAGTGGATGATTTTAGCTGGAGGTTTAAGGGGCACAATAGCCTGATGATCATTACATTTACTCAGATTCTCCTTGTAAAATGGGATAATCGAACCTGTCTTCTAGGTTCCTGTGATAATTTAATGAGATAATGTAAGCAAAGCTCTTAGCTTAGTGCTACCATATAAGAGTTCAGTAAAAAATTCTTACAGGAAGCTTTATAACATAGCGGTCATGGACTTTGAAGTTCAAATCCCAGCTCTTTCATTGTCCACTGGGCATCCTTGGGTATGTTTTGTAAATCTCTCAGCCTCAGGTGAATTTCCTCATCTGCTGAATGGAGAGCTTAATAGTTCCCACATTATAGTATTGCTGTGATCATTAAATGATGTTTGTATCCAAGGCACTTATCTCAGTGCCTAAGACTTGATGTGCCGTTGGATATGTTATGTCCCCCAAAAAGCCATGTTCTTTAATGCAATCTTATGGGGCAGATTTATTAGTCTTTTGATTAGGGTGGAACCTTTTGATTGTTTCCAAGGAGATGTGGGTAATACTTTTGATTAGATTATTTCCATGCAAGTGTGGCCCTGCCCATTCAGGGTGGGTCTTGATTAGTTCACTGGAGTACTTAAGAGAGCTCAAAAGCCAACACAGATGCTTGCCAATGCTTGCAGATGTTTGAAGATGTGGACAGAAGGACATTTGGAGATGCTAAGCTAAGAGATGAAGCCCAGAGTTTGTCCCAGAGACGCTAAGAGAGGACCCACAAACGCTTAGAGAGAAACGACCTGGGAGAAAAAAGCAGGGGTGCAGAGGAGCTGAGAGAAAGGAGCTAAGACAGAAGCCCAGTGACATTTTGGAGAAAGCCACTTTGAAACACAACCTGGGAGCAAAGGACCAGTAGATGCCAGCCACGTGCCTTTCCAGCTGGCAGAGGTGTTCTGGACTCTACTGGCCTTTCTTCAGTGAAAGTATCCTCCAGTTGATGCCTTAGTTTGGACACTTTTATGGCCTTAGAACTGTATGTAACCAAATAAATCTCCTTTGTAAAAGCCAATCCATTTCTGGTATTTTGCATATCTGCAGCTCTAGCAAACTGGAACACTTGGCTAGGGCTCAATTAACAGTAGCTATTGCTGATATTACAGGAAGCAGCCTGGTGATGTTACAGAACCAGATTGCAGCAAAAATTTGGTGACTTTTTTCTTTTTTTTTTTTTTTTAGTAGGGAAGAGGAGGGGTTATGTAGCTAATAATTATGGTTTTTCTCTGTCCAACTCTGGTAAGTACTGATGCTACAAAGCCAAGAAATCTTAAGTGGATGCCTAGATTGCCTCAGTGACAGACTGAAAGTACTACTCTTTGAACCTTTATTTCATAATTTTTATTTCCTTCTCTGGAATACTTCTTTAAACATTACTTGCAACGTGGTTTGCTCTTGATGAATTCAGTTTTTACTTGTCTGAGATAGCCTTTATTTCTCCTTGACTTTTGTAAAAAATTTTTATTAGAGAAATTGTGGTTTTACAGAAAAATGATGCAGAAAATAAGAGTTCCCAAATACTCCACCCCCTCACACACAGTTTTCTCTATTATTAACACTTTGCATTAGTGTGGTATCTTTGTTGCAATTGGTGAAACAATATTATTATAATTATATTATTAACTATAGTCCATAGTTTACAGTAGGGTTCACTGTCTGGGTTGTACAGTCCTATGGTCTATAAATACTTTTTATTCTAGTATTTACAACCTAATATTTCCCCTTTAACCACATTCAAATATATAATTCAATGGAATTGCTCTATTCCTAATTTTTACCACATTCAAACATATAATTCAATGGAATTGCTCTATTCCTAATTTTTAAGTTTCTATTTCAAAATCTTAGGTTTTAATTTGTGCTATAAATCAGGTTAATGCACTGTCAGTCCTTACCTTTGCTCTTTCCCTTCTTATCTTTTCATTGTCTGGAGCCTGCATTATGATGATATATTCTCCAGCAATACTTTACTACCAGGGAGGTGAAGGAGACACTCTTTTCCTGACACCATTAAACCATGGTGTTCCTGGTCACGAAGAGATCTTTTGCCCTTAACAGCCCTTCTTCTTCCAACATTCTTTCCTTTTCTCAGTCATCTCCAGACACCCCTTTTTAAGAGGATTTCGTTGGAACAGTCATGCCTTTTAGAGGACTTAACATTTGAGAGATTTCTTTCCTTTCCACTAAAGAGAGGCATTCATTTGCTGGTATGACACTTGCTTGCCTCCTTTTCTCGTTGTTTCAACAAATGAATTCAATCAATTAATTGTTTTCTTGGCACTCTGCTCAACAACTAGGTTTATGGACTTTTTTTAAAATGAGCAAAGTGAGTAATTTTAGAAACAGAACTTCCTAGTTGTTTTACGGTCACTGGGCAAAGCCTCAGTCTTTGTGTTTGAGGTAATAGGACCACCGGGCTGGTGTTATCATTTATTGCCATGTGTTCCCTCTGAGTGTTTCATCTTCCCAGGTAGATGTGGAGCTCCTTTTAGGAGAGACTTACTAGTCTACGTCTTCTCTAAGAACTAACCTCCACTCACAGGGCTGGAGCCCTGTGGCAGTGATTGCACTAAAGAACCTTGTCTCCTCCATGGCCATAGCTGGTTTTGCTAGGCATGGGCACCAATGCCAAGCTGCATCATTCAGAATCTTTCTCCTGGGAATTTGGAAATCAGAGACTAGGACACCAGTAAAACAGGCACAGGGCTGCAGGGCTGGGGCATAACCAATTAACTAAAAATTAGCAGTTTTAAACAAGAAGCATTGATTATTTCATAGTTTCTTTGGTCAGAAATCTGGGCATGGCTTATGTGTGTACCTCTAACTCAAGGTCTCTCATAAGGCTGCAATCAAGGTGTTGGCCAGGGCTGTGGTCTCATCTTCAGGCTTGCCTGAGGTGGTATCCGTTTCCTCTCTCACTCACATTGCTGTTGGGTGGATTCAGTTCCTCATGAGCTATTGGACAGAGGGTCTTGGTTCCTTGTGGGTGGTTGCTCAGAGGCTTCCCTCAGTTCCTTGCCATGTGTGCCTCTCCATAGGGCAGCTGGCTCTCATCAGAAAAAGTAAGAGTCTGAGAGAGTGCACAAGATGGAAACCACAGACCTTTTGTAACTTAATCTTGGAAGTTAACATACCACCACTAGAGCAAGTGCCTAGGTCCAGCTCAAGAGTAGATTATACCCAGATGTGAATATCATGAGGTAGAGATCATTGGAGGCCATTTTAGAAACTGCTTAGCCCAGTATGCCTCTGACCCCAAATGATCCATATCCCTCACACATGAGAAATATTCTCAAACCCCACCCAGTAGTATGACACTACAGCATTAAAATCTAGAATCTCATTTCTAAATCTAGTCCAGGTATGGATGAGGCACTCGGGTATAGTTCCTTAAATACAGTTCCTGGAGCACAGTAACTCTCAATCTTTAAACATGTAATACTAGAGAGACAAGTTATTTGCCTCCAATATGCACAACATACAACAGCAGAACAGGCACAGAATAATTGTTATGGACATTCCTGTTCAAAGAGGTGAGGGGGAAATGAGAGGCACAAAGGAGTCACTAGTTCATAACAATCCTGAAATCCAGATAAGCACATATTGGAAATTCCTTGATTATGTCTCAAGGCCTGGCAATAATTCTCCATGGCTATTGAATCTACTCTCTGGTTCTTAGTTCCACCCTCTGAGTCATCTTTTTTTAATAAATGAAAGGTAACAATTGTTTTCAGCTGAGTAGTTTTCTCTGCCTCTTCCTGTCAGTAAAAGTTTGGGGGTCAAACTGCCTCTTTTCATTTTGTACTGTCTTTGCTCCTTTCAGTGCAGGCTGGCAGTGTTTCTACTGATACAATTATCTCAAAACCCTTATGGGCCTCTGGTGAATCTCACTGGAGTTCACACCATTTGACAAAAGCCACATCCATAACAAAAGCCTTTCTCCCTGCTAAATTGGTTGAGGGATAATGCCTACAAGCTTCCCAGAAGCCCTATTATTTAAGAGAATCTGTGAGGCACACCTTAAACTCTTTAAGGCAACTTCTGTGCAACTGAACTGACTTTGTTCTTTCTGAGGTCCTAACGAAAGGTTTTATAGGGATCCTTGGCTTCATCTTTTACCACTGTTCTGCTGGCAATGCCTTTTATTTGCTCTTTTCTTGGATGGTATTTCTTAATTTTAGCATTATTTATTATTTAGCATTATTATTTTTCTGGAGAGGCTGAGAATTTTCAAAACCATCAAGTCTTGGTTTCTTTTTATTTAAGAGTCCTTCTCTCAATTTATCTCTCTCTTCTTACATTTTACTATAAATATCAAGAAGAAACTAGGTGGCACCTTCAACATTCGGTTTGGAAATCTCCTTAGCTAGATGATCCACTTTATTAGGAACATTTTCTGCTATCCACATAGCTGCATATGACAGTGTTGCTAAGTTTTCTGCATCTTCTTCCAGTTTCTGATAATTGTTCCTAACTTATTTTTGAACCCTCACCAGTAGAAACCTCAGGGCCCAGATTTCTACTAAAAATCTTTTATGGAAATTTAGGCTTTCTTTAACATGCTCCTAAAAATCCTTCCTTTTCCATCCGCTGCCTGATTCCAAAGCCACTACCATATTTTTACATATTTGTATGGTACCAAAATCTGTACTCATTATTACACTCATATGTATAATTCAGAACTCTTATGTATGCTAACAATTTTGTGCTACCATCACCAGCATCCATTCCAAAACTTTACCATCAACCCAAGTAGAAATTTTGTAAAAATTAAGTATTATCTTCCCATTCTCTACCCCCAACCCAGCCCCTGGTAACCTACAGTCTAAATTCTAACTCTCTAGGTTGCTTATTCTAATTATTTCATGTCAGTGTGATCATACAATATTTATCCTTTTGTGTCTGGCTTATTTAACTCAAGATAATGTCTTCAAGGTTCATCCATTTTGTCACATGAACCAGAAGATCCTTCCTTTTTAATGCTGAATAATATTTCATTATGTGATATATAACACATTTTGTTTATCCATTAATCGGTTGATGGACACTTTGGTTGCTTCTATCTTTCTGCTGTTGTGAATTACACTATGAACATTGGTGTGCAAACATCTGCTGAAGTTCCTGCTTTCGGTTCTTTTGGGTTTATAGCTAGTAGAGGGGCTGCTGGGTCATATGATAATTCTATATTTACCTTTCTGAGGAACTGCCAAACTGTATTCTACAGTGGCTCCACCATTTTACTTACCTACCAGCAGTGAATAAGTGTTCCTATTTCTCCACGTCTTCTCCAACACTTGTAATTTTTTTTTTTTTTTTTTAAATAGCAGTCAATCTAGTGGGTGTGAAATGGTATCTCATTGTGGTTTTTATTTGAATTTCTGTAATGGCTAATGATGGTTAGTATCTTTTCATGTGCTTTTTTGGCCATGGGTATATCTTCTTTTGGAGAAATATCTGTTCAAGTCTTTTGACCATTTTTTAATTGGGTTGTTTGTCTTTTTAGTGTTGAGTTGTAGGATTTGTTTATATATTTGTGATATTAAACTCTTACCACAGATATAGTTTCCAAATATTTTCTCTCATTGTGTAGGTTGTCTTTCACTTTAATGATAAAGTCCTTTGATGCACAAAAGTTTTAAATTTTGATGAAGTCCCATTTGTCTATTTTTTCCTTTGCTGCTTGGTATAAAGTTTAACAAACCATTGCCTAACACCAGATCTTGAAGATGCTTCCCTAAATTTTCTTCTAGGAGTTTTATAGACTTGTTTCTTATATTTAGGCCTTTGACCCATTTTGAGTTAATTTTTGTACATGGTGTGAGACAGGGGTCCTCCTTCATTTTATTGTCTGGAGATCCAGTTCTTGCAGCACCATTTGTTGATGATATTATTCTTTCCCAATTAAGTGGACTTGACAGCCTTGCCAAAAATAACTTGGCCACAGATGTGAAGGCCTATTTTTGAACTCTCAATTTGATTCCATTGGTTTATATGTCTGTCCTTGTGCAAGTACCATGCTGTTTTGACCACTGTAAATTTGTAATAAGCTTTAAAGTCAGGAAATGTGACTGCTCCAACTTTGTTCTTCTTTTTCAAGACGGTTTTGGCTATTCAGGGCCCCTTGCCCTTCCAACTAAATTTGAAAATTGCCTTTTTCATTTCTGCAAAGTAGGCTGTTGAAATTTTGATTGGGATATTATTGACTCTGTAGATCAAATTGGGCAGAACTGATATTTTAAGACATTTAGCCTTCCAATCCACAAGCACAGAATGTCTTTCCATTTATTCAGGTCTTCTTTGATTTCCTTTAGCAATGTTTTGTAGTTTTCTTTGTATATGTCCTTTACATCCTTGGTTAAGTTTATTCCTAGATATTTGATTCTTTTAGTTTCTACTGTGAATGGAATTTTTTTTTCTTGATTACTTACTCAGATAGCTCATTACTAGTATATAGATACACTACCGATTTTTATGTGTTGATCTTGTATCCCACCACATTGCTGAACTTGTCTATTAGCTCTAGTAGCTTTATTGTAGTTTTTTTTTAGGGGAGGGGGAGCTTTCTAAATATAGGAGCATATCATGTGCAAATAGTGTATGTCTTGCTTCTTCCTTTCTGATTGGATGTATTTTGTTTCTTTTTTCTTTTTTGCCTAATTGTTCTAGCTAGAACTTCTAGGACAGTGTTGAATAACAGTGGTGACAGTGGGCTTCCTTGTCTTCTTCCAGATCATAGGGGGACACTTTCAGTCTTTCACCATTAAGTATGATGTTAACAGTGGGTTTTTCATTTATGCCCTTTATCATGTTGAGGAAGTTTCCTTCTATTCCTACTTTTCTAAGTGTTTTAATCAAGAAGAGGTGCTGGATTTTGTCAAATGCCTTTTCTGTTATCAGTTCAGATGATCATGTGTTTCTTTCCCTTCGTTTTGTTAATGTAGTATATTACAGTAATTTGTATTCTGATGTTGAACCACCCTTGCATACCTTGGATAAAATCTACTTCATCACGGTGTATAATTCTTTTAATTTGTTGTTGGATTCAGTTAGCTAGTATTTTGGTGAGGATTTTTGCATCTATCTTGGTAAGAGAAATTGGCCTCTAATTTTCTTTTCTTGTAGTATCTTTATCTAGCTTTGATATTAGGATGATGTTGGGCTTGTGAAATGAGTTAGGTCATGTTCCCTCTTCTTCAATTTTTTTTTTTTTGGAAGAGTTTGCACAGGATTGGTGTTAATTCTTTTTGGAATATTTGGTAGAATTCACCAGTGAAGCCATCTGGCCCTGAGCTTACTTTCTTGTGCTGGATTACTTTGTTGACTATTTCAATCTCTTTACTTGTAATTGGTCTGTTGAGGTCTTCTGTTTCTTCTAGAATCAGTATAAGCTGTTTGTGTGTTTTTAGGAATTTGTCCACTTTGTCTAGGTTGTCTAATTTGTTGACATGCAATTGTTCATGGTATACTCTTATGATCCTTTTTATTTCTGTGGGATCAGTAGTAATGTCCCCCATTTCATTTCTGATTTTATTGATTTGTATATTCTCTGTTTTTTTTTTTGTTTGTCACTCTAGTTAAGGGCTTGTCAATTTTATTGATCTTCTCAAAGAACCAACTTTCGGTTTTGTTGATTCTGTTTGTTGCTTTCTTATTATCTTTTTCATTTATTTTAACTATAATCTTTGTTATTGCTTTCCTTCTGCTTGCTTTGGGCTTAATTTGCTGTTCTTTTTCTAGTTCCCACAGGTGTGCTGCTTGGTCTTAGATTTTAGCTATTTTTTTCTTTTTAGATATAAGCATTTAGGGCTATAAATTTCCCTCTCAGTTCTGCCTTCACTGAATCCTGTATGTTTTGATATGTTGTGTTTTCATTTTCATTCATCTCAAGATATTTACTAATTTCTGTTGTAATTTGTTCTTGACCCACTGATTTTTTAGGAGTGTGTTATTTAACTTCCATGTATTTGTGGATTCTTCCAGTTGCCTGCCTATTATTGATTTCTATCTTCATTTCGTTATGATCAGAGAATATGCTTTGTATAATTTCAATCTTTTTAAATTTATTGAGATGTTTTTTGTGACCCAAAATGTGTTTTATTCTGGAGAAAAATCAATTAGCACTGAGAAAAATGTATATCCTGTTGTTTTTGGGTGCAATGTTTTGTGGATGTCTCTTAAGTCTAGTTCATTTATCTTATTACTCAATTTCTCTGTTTCCTTATTGATTGTCTGTCTAGATGTTCTCTCTATTGATGAGAATGGGGTATTGAAGTCTTCATTTATTATTGTAGAGGTGTCTGTTTCTACCTTTAGTTTTGCCAGTGTTTCCATCATGCATTTTGGGGCACAATGGTTAGGTGCATAAATATTTATGATTATTTCTTCTTGGTGAACTGACCCTTTTATTTTTATATAGTATCCTTCATTGTCTTTTATAAAATTTTTTGCATTTAAAGTCTATTTTATTTGATATTAGTATAGCTACCCTAGCTCTTTTTTGGTTACTATTTGCATGGAACATCTTTTTCAATCATTTCACTTTCAATCTACTTTGTCTTCATTTCTAAGGTGAATCTCTAGTAAATAACATATTTTTGGATCATGTTTTCTTATCCATTCTGCCAATCTGTATCTTTTGGGATTTGGGAGTTAACATTAGTGTTATTACTGTAAAGGCATTATTACTTCAGCCATTTTTTCCTTTGTTTTTTCTATGCCATATCTTTTTTTGTCTCTCTTTGCCTTCATTACTGCTTCCTTTTCTGTATAGTTGATCTTTTGTGATATTTTAAAAATACTTTCTTTTTGGTTACCCTGATGTTAGTATTACATAACCTACATCTAGAAGCTACTAATTTGAAAAGATACCAACTTAGCTTCAATAACATACATGTTCTCTGCTCCCATTTCCCTCTGCTTCCCCTCCTTATGTTGTTTTTGTCCTCTGTTACCTCTTTATATTTAGCATGCCCATTGTCAGGAAATATGCCTTTTTCTTGTTCAACTGTATCCTGACTCTTATAGGAATTAAATAGAGTTGTATATTGAGGCTACAGTAGCACTGGGTTTTGAATTTACCCTTTTACTTACCTTTTCTGAAGATCTTAATTTTCTCACACTACTCCAAGCCACTCTCTCCTGTCTTCTTTCAACCTGTGGGACTCCCTTTAGTAATTCTTTTGGAGCAGGTCTTTTGTTAATGAATGCCCTCAGTTTCTGTTTATCTAGGAATATTATAAACTCTCCCTCATTTTTGAAGGACAGTTTTGCCAAAGAATTTTTGGGTGGCAGTTTTACTCCTTCAGTGTCTTAAATATATCATATCATTGCCTTCTTTCCTCTATGGCTTCTGATAAAAATTGGCATTTAGTCTTATTGAATACCCTTTGTATGTGATGAATTACTTTTCTCTTGCTACTTTTAGTTCTCTCTTTATGTTGTCGTTTGACATTGTGATTCGTATGTGTCTCAGAGTATGACTATTAGGGTTTATTCTGTTTGGAGTACAAACTAAATAAAGTTGACTTCTTAGACATGTATATTTATGTTTTGCATAAGAGTTGGGAAAATTTCAGCTGTTATTTCCTCAATATCCTTTCTGCCACTTTTCCCTTCTCTTCTCCTTCTGGCACACCAGTAATGCATATATTTGGATACTTCATGCTGTCATTCTAATCCCTGAAACACTACTCAATTTTTTCTTTTCTTTTCTCTATCTGTTCTTCTCACTGTATGATTTTGATTGTCCTGTCTTCTAGTTCATTGATTCTTTCTTCTGCCTGTTCAAATCTGCTGTCATATGCCTCTAGTCTATTTCTAATCTCCATTATTATGCCTTTCTTCCTTATGATTTCTGTTATTTAAAAAAAACATTGAAATTCTTCATCTCACATATTTTCTTGTTGATATCTTTTAGCTCTATATCCATTTTTTCCTTCATTTCCTTTAATTGATCTAGGAGACTTTTTTGAACTTCTTTGATTAATTTTTCCAAACCTGTGTCTCTTCTGAAGTTTAATTTGTTCCTTTTACTGAACCATATCTTCCTGTTTCTTACTTTGACTGGTAAGTTTTTGCTGATATTGGACACCTGATTATTTTGATGTGTTAACTCTGAAGGTCTGTTTCTCCCTCTTGCCTAGTATTTTATTGTTGTTTGGCTTATTGTAAGGGATATTCTCTGAATCTTGGTCCACTTATTCTGGACCTTTAGAATAGCCTGTGTTTAACTGCTCAGATTTTCTCAGCTGTTCTTCTGTTTCTTGCTCTGGATATGCACTGCAATTTTTGAGTTTGCACTTTTTGTGCAATTATTTCACCTTCAAGAGAAAGCTTCCTTTCCTCTCTTCCTTCTCTGGAAATCTTGATCTGTTCTGTTTGTTCTTGTGCAGATTTTTCTCCCCAATTCGTATGGATTTCTTAAAATTCTCTCCCTCACTCAATGCCCCCTATTCCTTATACTTTTCAGTTCTGGGCCCGTCTTGTCTTACTTCAGCTCAGTACCCCACCCCCCTTTTTTTTTCTGTGAGGTGTTTCTGCCTCTGGTTTCTTCTCCTTTAGGGCATCCCGCCCCAGGGAAAGAGATGGGGCCAATCTGTCCTAGTTTGCTAATGCTGCCAGAATGCAAAACACCAGAGATGGATTGGCTTTTATAAAGGGGGTTTATTTGGTCACACAGTTACAGTCTTAAGGCCATAAAGTGTCCAAGGTAACACATCAGCAGTCGGGTACTTTCACTAGAGGATGGTCAGTGGTGTCCGGAAAACCTCTGTTAGCTGGAAAGGCACATGGCTGGCGTCTGCTCCAAAGTTCTGGCTTCAAAATGGCTTTCTCCCAGGACGTTCCTCTGTAGGCTGCAGTTCCTCAAAAATGTCACTCTTAGTTGCACTTGGGATATTTGTCCTCTCTCAGCTTCTCCGGAGCAAGAGTCTGCTTTCAGTGGCTGTCTTCAAACTCTCTCTCATCTGCGGTTCCTGTGCTTTCTTCAAAGCGTCCCTCTTGGCTGTAGCTCTTCAAAATGTCACTCACAGCTGCACTGAGTTCCCTCTGCTCATCAGCTCATTTATATGGCTCCACTGATCAAGGCCCACCCAATGGGTGGGCCAATACTCCATGGAAATTATCCAATTAGAGTCATCACCCACAGGTGGGTGGGGTGCATCTCCAGAGAAACACTCAAAGAATTACAGTCTAATCAACACTGATAACATCTGCCCACACAAGATTACATCAAAGATAATGGTGTTTGGGGAATACAATATATTCAAACTGGCACAGTGGGTCAATCCAGAAAGGTCTGTTTTGTGTTTTGATGTTACAGGGAACAGAGACTGGATTGATTGTGTACATCTCTCACCACCAGTTCTGCTGTGGTCTCTCTCTCTCTGTTTTCCCCCTTGGGGGCCCTTTTGATGCAGCTCAACTCAGTGGCTTGTTTCCTGCCCTGGGTCTCTGTGGATTTGGGTCCCTGTGCCTGTATTTGCGTGGGTTTCTAATTCACTGCTGTAAGCTGGCTCTACAGTTTGCGTCCATGATTGGAGAGACATGGGCTGTGCCACCTCTGTGTGACTCCCATGCTAAATGAGGACTGAGTGAGAAGGAAGGCTCTGGACAGGCAGATCTGGGAGGAAAATATCCTACCTGATCTTGGAGATTACCTTTCTTTTTCTTCAATTCAGCATTTGTGGATTTCCTCTCAGTCTCTTTCATCCTCTGGAGTTCTAATAAAGTGGAATTTGTCTTTTTATTTGTTGATTCTGTGGGAAGACTTTTATAGGGAATGCTTTACAACATGATGTTGATGACATACTCACTGTCTTGACTCTTGATATTCAGTTCCAAAAATTATAGCTTCATGAGACCCAACTGAATCCCTTGCTCTTGGCTTCAAGGATATATTCCTATAATCTACCCAATAAATTCTCCTTTTTCTTAGGATAGCTTGAGTGACTTCTGTTACTTGTAACTCAAGAAGTCTTGATTTAGACAGACTTGTAGTTCAGCAGCACATATCCTAAACATATAGTACATTTTTAAACTATACTTATTGAGCTAATTAAACAAATTATTGATCATTTTCAGAATGCTCCCTGTGGAACTATGGTGACAGTTTAAACATAAACCAACACCATTAAGAATACTTTCCATTTCAGTGTTTTGTATCACTCATAACTTCCAAGGGTTAGGAATTCACTCAGACTGAGGGAATAGGCCATGACTTGGTGGTGCAAGCTGATAGTACTATCTGTTTTTATTCAGTGTTACAATATTTGCATGAGGGGGAGTCTCACTGCTGTGGGCATTCACAACCCATGCATAGACAGTAGGCTGTGGGAGATGCTGAGTCTTTAATAACTGGGGAAGGGAAACGAAAGTTGCCCAAATGCCTTGCTCCAAATAGTCTGAGGCAGGGCCTTTGTCATTAGTATCAGCCTGGTCCAATGCATGTTAAAGTTTCATTCTTTCAGTTTTTTGCTACTACTCTCTTGCAAAGAGATTGACTTTGTGGTAATTGTGGATGGACTGAAGTGTTCAAAATCCCATGTTTTTGCAAAATGTGGAAATTCCTTTGAGGACAACTGTGGCTCATCGTCAGATATAATCCTTTCAGGAATGTCATGTCTGGCAAACGTGACCTTCAATTTGTGAACTCTTGTGGTAAATTGGTATCATTCAGGTTTTCCAATCCTGAGATTTTTATTGTAGTTATCGTCTCTAATGATATAGTCTCTGTTACTTTTTCTTCCAGACGATCATATTGGTGCCAATGTTCCATTGTGGCCTAGTTGTGGAGGTTGGGATATCATTAAATATTTTTATATGTACTATACACCTCTCAAGTGAGATAGCACATTTGCTGATGAGTCAGCATATTTATTAATGAAATTACTGAAATGAAAGAGTAGACTGCTGATGGCATTTAACATGTTTACTGGGTCCATGAAGAGTTTGAAAACTTCAACAGACCATGGAGATTACCCTGTTCACAATCTTCACTTCAGAGTCAGCCTTAACAGATCCAGGGCTTGAACCAAGGTTCTTGACTCTCCATTTATCATGATATTTTAAAACTTTACCTAGTTTCTTATTGTTAAACACATTTTGTGCAGCTATGAGAAAAGTAGCTTAAATTTTCAACAAATATTTTGTCTTTTTCTCTTTATTTCTACTAATATTTGACTCCTAGAAAACTTCTGAAGATAGTAAGCTCCCATTTACCTGGAAACTGAAGGTAGTTCAATGTCCCCAAGTTTTCTAGATGGTCCAGTCTTTGGATTTCTTTTCATCCAAATGGCAATAATTAGATCCCTCAATTTATGTGGCCAATTGTCTTTCCAAGTTTTTCTGAGAATGCTCAATTTGCAATGGGAAAGATAGAATATAACATAGTTACTAATTGCTTTATCTGCAATACATACACAGCAGTCTCAGAATAATAATGCCAGCCTCATCACCAGCAATATGATTACTGAAAACAATTTGGATTATATTTTTGAAGTTCTTTTGTTTTTTCTCTCTATGTGGGTATATGACCAGCAGGATACAAATTTAATTTCTTTAGTTTCATTTTATTTTATGTTTTTAGGGATGATTTATTATATTTAATTTTTTTTACAACTGTATATTTACATGGCTACAAAGTTAAATCTATAAAACAAGATATATTCAGAGAAGTCTTGATAATCCCTGTCCACTTCAAATATTCTTCACTCCTACTATAGGTAGTTATTTTTTAAAAGTATGATTCATCCTTCCATTAGTTGTTTTTTTATACAAATATTTATATAAATAGTCTTTTTAAAATAAATAATCTTTATGGTCTCTTTTTAACACTTTTTATAGTATACATATATTTTTGGTATTTAAGATGAATTGTATTTTGTTGTAATTATCTGTGAATAAAGATAATTTTATTTCTTTTTATCCAATCTAGATATGTTTTATTTCTTTTTCTTGTCAAATTGTAGTGCCGGATCTTCATACAATGTTGACTAGAAGTAATAAAATGTATATTCTTGTATAGTTCAGGAAAACATTTAGTCTTTCACTATTAGGTATTATGGTAGCTGTAGGTTTTTCATAGATGCCTTTTATGAGGCGGAGAAAATTACCTTTTAATCTTAGTTTGGTGAGAATTTCATCAGAACTGGTTGTTGGATTTTGTCAAGTACTTTTTTCTGTTTCTGTTGTGATGATCATATCTTTATTTTTAGTTTGTTAACATGGTGAATTAAATTGATTGATTTTCAAATGTCAAATCAACCTAGCATTCCTGAGTTATTCTGTAATATCCCTTTTATATATTTTCAGTTTCAACTTGCTAACATTTTGCTTAGGATTTTGAAACCTGTGTTCACGATAGACATCTATCTACAATTTACTTTTCTTGTAATGTCTGTCTAATATTGGAATCAGGTTCATCTGGGCCTCTCAAATGAGTTGGGATAGATACCCAACTATACAATTTTCTGGAAGAGTTTGTAAAAAGTTGGTCTTCTTTCTTCCTTAAATATTTGGTAGAATTTATTAGTGAAGCCATCTCAGCCTGGAGTTTCCTTTGTAGACAGGTTTTAAGGTGAAAATTTACTTTTAAAATAGAGTGTTATTCAGATTATCTATTTCTTTTGAGTATGTGTCTTTCAAAGAAGTTGACCAGTTCATCTAAGCTGTCAAATTATGGACATAAATTTGGTTATAATTTTTTATTATTATCTCTTTAATTTCTGTGGCTTCTCTCTTGATGTCACCCCTCTTGTTCTTGATATTGACAATATGTGACTTCTGTTTTTTCCTGATCATTCTGGTTAGAGGTTTATCAATTTTATCTTAGCAAATAAACTGCAATTGGCTTTCATCAATTTTCTCTATTTTTTCCTCCTATTTCATTGATTTTAGCTCTAATCTTTATTATTTCTTTTGCACACAAAGGGCTTAATTTGCTCTTCTTTTACTAGTTTCTTAAGCTGGATGCTGAGGTCATTGATTTGAAACCTTTGGTCTTCTCTAATAAAGCTATTTATTACTATATATTTCCCTGTAAGTCCTGCTTTATCTGCGTCTCATGAATTTTGAGATATTTTTTCATTGTCATATTGTTTGAGAACTTTGTAAATTATGTTTTGATTTCTTTTTTGACTCATAGGTTATTTATATAGTGTCTGTTATATATTTTCTGTTTTTATTTCTAACAATCCCATTCTGATTTGAAAAGATACATTATATGGTTTGAAGTCTTTTAAATTCCTTGAGACAAGTTTAACATCTCAGAACATGATCCATCTAGTCAAATGTTCCATATGCATTTGAGAAGTATATGTTTTTGGTTGTTGGGTGGAGTGTATTCTAAATGTCAACTCAGCTTAGTTTTAAGTGTCATTTAAGACTCCTATATACTTGCTGACTTTCTGTCTACTTGTTATTGCAATTATTAAAAGAATGGTGCTGACGTTTCCTACTATAAATGTGGATTTGATTTTTTTTCCTTGCAGTTATATCAGTTTCCCATTTATGTTGAAGCCCTGTTTTTGAGCTTATGAACATTTAATATCATTTCATCCCTTGATGAATTTATCTCTTTATTATTATGAAATGACTTCCTTTATCCCTGGTAATTTCTTTGCTGTGAATTCCCCTTTTTTCTGATATTGATATAGCCATTCCTGCTTTCTTTTGATTAACATTATCATGGTCTATTGTTATTTCCCCCTTCCATCCTTTTACAGTTAACCTGTTGGTATCTCTATATTTAAGATGTGTTTTTTATAGGCAGTATATATTTGGGTCTTGCTTGTTTAACAAATTTTATATTTTCCTTTAAATTGGGGTATTTGTACCATTTGCAATTATTGTGATAATTGAGATGGTTGAGTTTAAACCTACCATCTTGATATTTATTTTCTATTTGTCCTACCTGTTTTTTCCCCTTTTCTGGCATCTTTTGGATCGATAACTTTTTTTTATGATTACATATAATCCTCTTTGTCAGTTTCTTATCCATCATTCTTTGTTTTCTTTTCTTTTTCTTTTTTGGAGATTACTCTAGACTTATAATATACATTTTATATTTTACCTGTCTACCTTCAAGTGATTTTATATCACTTTATGTATAGTATAAGAACCATACAATAGCATAATTCTGTTTCTCCACTCAGTCTTTTTGCTATCATTTTCATAATTTATTTCTACATCTGTTATAAACCCCAAGGTGCATGCTATTATTTTTAATGCATATATTTAAGTTATTTTAAAGAAATTTAAATAATGAAGAAGGCAGCCTTTTATACTAACTCATATAGTTACCATTTCCAGTGCCCTTAATTCCTTTGTAGATCCATATTTCCATCTGACATAATTTTCTTTCTGCCTGAAAGAATTTCTTTAATATTTCTTGTAGTGCACTGTGTTGGTGATGGATTTTTTCAGCTTTTTTATGCTTGAAAAAAATGTTATTTCATCTTTTTTTACTGTATAGAATTTTTTAAAAAGCAGTTTTATTGAGATATATTCACATACCTTACAATCCATTTACCTATGCTTTTGATAGATTTTTTTTTTCTGGGTATAGATTTCTAGGATGACATTTTTTTTCAGTTCTTTAAACATGTTGTTCCACTGCCGTCTTGCTTGCATTGTTTCTGATGAGATGCCTGCTGTTATTCCTACCTCTGTTCCTCTCTATAATGTGTTTCCCTTTGGCTGTGTTTAAGATTGTTCCTTTATCCTAGGATTTAGGTCATTGACTATCTATATCTATCTACCTACCTATGTATCTATCATCATCATCAGTCTGTCAATCATCCATTTACCTCTTGCATTTCCATTTACCTCAAATACAAAATTTCTATGTATTTTGTTTGGGGTAGTTTCTATTGCTTTGTTCCTCATTTAACAATTTGTTTCCTCTGAAGTGTCTAATCTCCTTTCACTTCCATCCAGTGTACTTTGCATTTCATGCATTTTACCTCTAGAAATTATATTTGTGTATTTTTTATATTCCATGTGTTTATTTAACATTCACCTACTTCCTTTAGCTTCCTGAACATAGGGCATACAATAATAATTAGCGTTATGCTTGTAAATACTTAACAACTGGATCTCTGGGAGAAAAACAACAGAGCCCAAATTTATAACACTGTCTATTTCTGTGGTTTGAATGATCCCACCATGGATAATTCAAGCTACCAACATGTTGTCACTGTTGATGTTTGGAAGAGATGCACGGTAGAAGCACTTTATTATATAGTATCTTCATCATATAGATATAAAAGCCTTAATTAGCATGAGAGGCATAGATTATACTAATATGTAGTAAAATAATTAGCAAATGATGAGGTTTAATATTTATAACCTTTGCTTTAAATATAATATATTTAATTGTAAGTTTATGTAATTTAATTTTTAATAATGGCTATGTTTAAAACTGGTTTATAAAAGTCTCAGTAATTGAATTAATTCTATTATCTGTTTCATTGCTGGATCAGTTTTGTTTAATTTTCATCCTCATTGTGGGTTGTACTTTCCTCCTTCTTTTGACTTCTGGTAATTTTTAAAAGAACGTTTATTATGGTAACATATATACAACCCAAAACTTCCCATTTTAATCACTTTCAAGTGTACAATTCAATGGTATTAATTACACTTACAGTATTGTGCTACCATCACCACCATCCACTATCAAAAGTTATTTATCACCCCAAACAGAAACCCCTTATGTTAACTCCCCATTCTCCACTTCCCCACCCCTGGTCCCTGGTAATCTGTAACCTATTTTCTGTCTCTATGAATTTTCATATTCTGGGTATTTCATATAATTGGAATCATACAATATTTGTTCTTTTGTGTCTGGCTTATTTCACTTAATATGATGTCTTCAGGGTTCATCCATATTACAGCATGTATCAGAACTTCATTCTTTTATATGGATAAGTAAGTTTCCATTGTATGTATATGCCACATTTTGTTTATCCATTCTTCTTTTGATGGATACTTGGGTTGCTTTGACTATATAGTTATTGTGAATAATGCTGCCATTAACATTGGTGCACATATATCTGTTTCAGTCCCTGTTTTCAATTCTTTTGAGTATGTACAGAGCTATGTAATTGCCATATGGTAATTCTGTGTTTAAATTTCCAAAGAACTGTTAAACTGCTTTCCACAGTGGCTGCCTTTTTTTTTTTTTTTATGTTACCATCAAGAATGTACAGGGGTTCTTATTTCTTTGCATGCTTTCCAAAACTTGTTATTTTCTGTTTTTTAAATAATCCTAGTGGGAGTGAAGTGGTATCTCTCAGTGATTTTGAGTTTCTCTGATGACTAATGATGTTGAACATCTTTTCAAGTCCTTATTGGCCATTTCTGCATCTTTTTTTTTTTTTTTTTTTTTTGAGAAATGTCTATTCAAGTCTTTTGCCTGTTTTGTAATTGGGTTTTTGCCTTTTTGTTGTTGAGTTGTAGAACTTCTTTATATAGCCTGGATATTAAACCTTTAACAGATTATGATTTGTAACTACTTTTCCCATTTTTTAAGTTTTCTTTTCACTTTCTTCATAATATTCTTTGATATACAAAAGTTTTTAACTCTGATGAAGTCTAATTTATCTGTTGTTTCTTTTATTACTTATGCTTTTGGTGTCATATGTGAGACATCATTGCTAAATCCAAGGTCATGAGGATTTTCCTTTTTGTTTTTTTCTAAGACTTTTATGGTTATAGTTCATAATTTTAGGTACTTGATCCACTTTCAGTTAGTTGTCATATATGGTATGAGCTGTGGGTCTAACTTCATTCTTTTGTATGTGGATATCCAGTTTTCCCAGCACCATTTTCTGAAGAGAGATTATTCCTTCCCATTTCACATCTTTGTTAAAAATCATTTGGCCATAGTTGTGGGGGTTCATTTCTTGACTCTCAATTCTATTCCATTGGTCTGTATAGCTAAGTTTTTTTTTCCCAGTGTGACATTGCATTGATTACTGTGGCTTTGTAGTAATCTTGAAATTGGGAAGTATGAAAACACTAGCTTTGTTTCCCTTTTACAAGATTGATTTCACTATTCCAGGCCTCTTTAGATTCCAGATAAATTTTAGGATTGGCTTTTCCATTTCTTCAAAAAAGCTGCCTGAATTATTATGGGGATAATATTGATTTGTAGATCATTTTGGGTAGTGTTTACATCTTAACAATATAAACTCTTTATCCATGAACATGGGATGTCTTGGCATTTATTTAGGTCTTCTTTAATTCTTCTCAGCAGTGTTCTGTAGTTTTCAGTGTACAAGTCTTTTATCTTCTTGTTTAAGTTTATTCCTAGATTTTTTATTCCTATAAATATTATTGTAAATGGAATTGTTTTCGAAATTTCCAGTTTTGATTTTCATTGAATTTTTGTCTGCTAATCTTATACCCTGCAACTTTGCTAAATTTATCTTTTGGTTTACTAATTTTCTTGTGGATTCTTTGGGATTTTCTATATAAAGGATCATGTACAAATAGAGGTAGCTTTAATTCTTCTTTCCAACTGATATGTGTTTTATTTTTTTCTTATCTAATTGCTCTGTCTAGAACTTCCAGTACAAAGTTGAATAACAGTGGTAAAAGTGGGCATCCTTGTCTTTCTCCTCATTTTAAGAGGAAAGCTTTCAGTCTTTCACCATAAGTGTTAGGTTCACTGTGGGTTTTTCATAAATTCCCTTTATTATTTTGAGGAAGTTTACTTCTGTTCTTATTTTTATGAATGTTTTTATCATGAAAGGGTAATGAATTTTGTCAAATTCTTTTCTGCATCAATTGAGATGATCATGTGGTTTTATCTCCCTGCATTTTATTATTGTTGTGTGTTACACTGATTTTCTTATGTTCTACCCTTGCATTCCTGGGATAAATCTAACTTGGTCATGTTGTATAGTCCCTTTAATATTCTGTGGAATTAGATTTGCTAGTATTTGTTGAGGATTTTTGCATCCATCCTTATAAGGGACACTGGTCTGTAATTTCCTTTTCTTGTGCTGTCTTTCTCTGGCTTTGGTGTCAGGGTGATGTTAGCTTCATAGAACTCTCACTTTCTGGGAGAATTTGAGATGGATTGGTGTTAATTCTTCTTGGGTGTTTGGTAGAATTCACCAGTGAAGTCATCTGCTTTTGTAACTTCCTCTGTTGGGAGGATTTTGATTCAATATCTTTCTTTATTAAAAGCCTCCTTATAGCTTCTATTTCTTCTTGAGCCAGTTTCTAGGAATTTGTCAATTTCATCGAGATCATCTGATTTGTTGGCATACAATTGTTCATAGTATTCTCTTAAAGTCCTTTTAATTTTTTTCAGATCATTAGTAATGTCCCCATTTTCATTTCTATTGTTAGTTATTTGCATCTTCTCTTTCCTCTCTTTCTTAGTCTACTGAAAGATTTGTCAATTATATTAATTTTATCAAAGAACAAAATTTAGGTTTCATTGATTCTCACAATTGTTTTTCTATTCCCTATTTCATTTATCTCCACCATAATACTTATTAGTTCCTTACTTCTACTAAATTTAGGTTTAGTTTGCTCTTCCTTTTCAAGTTCCTAAATATGTGATGTTAGGTTGCTGATTTGTGATGTCTTCTTTTAAAATAGGACTTTCCAGCTATAAATTTCCCTATGAGCATTGCCTTTGCTGCATCCCATATATTTTGGTATGTTGTTGTTTTAGTTTGCCAGGATGCTATGAGAAATACCACACAATGGGTTTTGGCTTTATCAACAAGCTTTATTAGCTCACAGTTTTGAGGCTAAAAGAAACCTCAAATCAAAATTTTGGCAAAGATTGCTTTCTTCAAGAGTCTGTATTGCTCTGGTGCTGGCTTGCTTCAATCCTTGGGGCTCCTTAGTGTGCAGCTCAACCTCCTGTCCCGTGGCAATACTTTTGATCGCCTCTGTTTCCACTCTTCCAGTTTCATCTGAGTTCCAGATTCTGGATCCTCCCCATGGCTTTCACTCATTCACTGCTTGCAAAGGACTCCAGTAATAGAGATTAAGGTCTACTCTGATTCAGCTGGGCCACTTTTAAGTAAAAATAACATATTCAAAACTCCTGTATATAAATAAGTTCACACCTACTGGAATGTGGATTAAGATTAAGAACATATGTTTTTGGGGGTACATAAGTCAATATACCACAGTTACATTTTCATTTTTATTCATCTCTAAGAATTTTCTGATTTCCCTTCTGATTTCTTCTTTGACCTACTTGTTACTTAGAGTGTACTGTTTAATTTTCACATATTTGTGAATTTTCCAGTTTTCATTCTGTTCTTGGTTTATAGCTTCATTCCATTATGGTCAGAGAAGATGCTTTGCAAAATTTCAATATTTTAAAATTTATTGAGACTTGCTTTGTGACCTAATATGTAATCTATCCTGGCAAATGATCTATATGCTCTTGAGAACAATGCTTGTTCTGCTGATGTTGGATGGAGCATGCTACATTTGTCTGTTAGGTCCTGTTGGTTTATAGTATTGTTAATGTCCTTTATTTGCTTATTAATCTTTTGTCTAGATACTCTATCCATTATGAAAGGGGTGCATTGAAGTATATCTTATTACTTTTGTAGAACTGTTTATTTCTCCCTCAAATTCTGTCAAAAGTCACTTCATGTATTTTGGGGCTCTGTTATTATGTGCATGTATGTTTATAATTATTATATCTTCTTGATGGATTAACCCTTTTCTTAATATTTAATTCCTTCTTTGCCTCTTGTAACAGATTTTGACTTAAAGTCTATTTTTTTTCCTGATGTTAGTGTAGCCATCTCAACACTATATTGTTACTATAGACATTGACTATTCTTCCATCTTTTCATTTTCAACCTATTCATGTCTTTGTTTCTAAGTTGAGTCTCTTATAGACAGCATAGTTGGATCATGCTTTTTTATCCATTCTGCTGGTATCTGTCTTTTGATTGGAAAGGTTAATAAATTTATATTCAAAGTAATTACCAATAAGGTAGGACTTATTTCAGCCTTTTGTTATTTTTGTACATCTTATACCTCTTTTGTCTCTCATTTCCTCCCTTGCTACATTCTTTTGTATAAAGTTGTGCTTTTGTAGTGAACCAAGTTTATTCTCCTCTCATTTTCTTTTCTGTATATTTTAAATATATTTTATTTTTGTTCTCATGGTGTTTACATTTGATATCCTAAATCTGTAACAATGTTTGAATTTATTTCAAATTAATTTCCATGTTGTACACAATCTCTAGGACTATACTTCTCTGTTCTTCCCCCTTTATGTTGTTCTTGTCACAAATTGCCTATTTTTACTTTGTGTGCCCAATAACATAGAATTATGTCTTTTATGCACTTGTGTTTTAGATCATGTCAGAAATAAAAAGTAGTGTTAAAATCTAAGAAGAAAATAACACTGTTCATTTTATTTACCCATGTACTTACCTTTATCATGGATCTTTATATGTTCATGTGGCTTCTAGTTTCTGTCTAGTATCCTTACGTTTCATCCTCTAGGACTCCCTTTAGCATTTCTTGTAGGACAGGAATAGCGGTAATGAACTTACTCATACTTTGTTTATTTGGGAATACCTTGATTTCCCTTCATTTTTTTATAATCATTTTTTAATTGAGATTGTTCAGACACCATAAAACTATTTAAAGATCCAAAGTGTGCAATCAGTTGCCCATGACACCAACATACAGCTGTGCATCCATCAACACAATTATTTTTTTTCAATTTTTAGAACATTTTCACTACTCCAGAAAAGAAATAAAGACAAAAAAAGGGAAACTCTCATCCTCCCATACCCCTAACCATGCTCCCCCTCCATTATTGATTCATAGTTTTGGTATAGTACATTTGTTACTGTTGATGAAAGAATGTTAAAATACTACTGACTATATACTGTAGTATATAGTTTGCAATAGGTATATATTTTTTCCCTATATACCTCTCTATTATTAACCTCTAGTTATAGTGACATACATTTGTTCTAGTTCATGAGAGAGATTTCTAATATTTGTATAGTTAATCACAGACATTGTCCACCACAAGATTCACTGTTTTACACATTCCCACCTTTTAACCTCCAACTTTCCTTCTGGTGACATGCGTATCTCTGAGCTTACCCTTTCCACCACCTTCACACACCTTTTAGCACTCTTAGTTATTCTCACTACATGTTACCATCACCCCTGTTCATTTCCAAATATTTAACTTCATCCTAGTTGAACATTCTGCTCATAATAAGCAACCGCTCCCCATTCTTTAGCCTCATTCTATATCCTGGTAACTTATATTTCATGTCTATGAGTTTACATATTATAATTAGTTTGTATCAGTGAGACCCTGCAATATTTGCCTTTATGTGTCTGTCTTATTTCACTCAATATAGTGCCCTCAAGATTTCTTCATCAACCCATTTCTTTTAAGATGGTTTTGTTCAAACACTATATATTCCATCCTAAGTAAACAATCATTGGTTCCCCATATAGTCATGTATTTATGTATTGAGCACCATTGCCACTCTCTGTATAAGGACATTTCTTCCACAAAGACAGAGGAAGAGTCAAAGAAGGCAGAGAGGCAAAAGAAAAAGGCAAGAGAAAGAGAGAAAAACAAAGAAATAAAAAAAAACTTGATAGTTAGAAGGTGACAAAAGGAAAGATAGCGTTAACCTAAAGTGGAATAAAGAGTCAGACAATATAACAAATGCCGGGAGTCCCATACCCTTCTCCTATTCCCCACCCCCCATATGCATTTAGCTTTGGTATATTGCTTTTGTTACATTAAAGGAAGCATAATACAATGTTTCTGTTAATTCTAGCCTCTAGTTTGCATTGATTGTATTTTCCCCCCAATCCCACCCTGTTTTTAACACCTTGCAATGCTGACATTCATTTGTTTTACCTCATGTAAAAACATATTTGTACCTTTTATTAGAATCGTTGAACACCATAGGTTTCCCTGAGTTACACAGTCCCAGTCTTTATTGTTCGTCTTTTGTTCTGGTGTCCCATATGATCCCAGCCTTCCTCTTTCAACCATATTCACAGTCTTCTTTGTTTAGTGTACTTACATTGCTGTGCTGCTATCTCCCAAAATTGTTTTCCAAACCTCTCACTCCTGTCTTTTCCTTTCTGTCTGCAGTGCTTCCTTTAGTGTTTCCTGTAGAGCAGGTGTCTTGTTCACAAACTCGGTCATTGTCTGTTTGTCAGAGAATATTTTAAGCTTCCCCTCATATCTGAAGGATAGTTTTGCTGGATATAGGATTCTTGGTTGGTGGTTTTTCTCTTTCAGTATCTTAAATCTATCACCCCACTTCCTTCTTGCCTCCATGGTTTCTATTGAGAAATCCACACATAGTCTTATTAAGCTTCCTTTGTATGTGATAAAACATTTCTCTCTTGCTGCTTTCAGGATTCTCTCTTTATCTTTGATGTTTGATAATCTGATTATTAAGTGTCTTGGTGTAGTCCTATTCAGATCTGTTCTGTTTGGGGTACACTGCGCTTCTTGGATCTGTAATGTTATGCCTTTCATAAGAGATGGGAACTTTTCATTGATTATTTCCTCTATTATTGCTTCTGCCCCTTTTCCCTTCTCTTCTCCTTCTGGGACACCAATGACATGTAAATTCTTGCTTTTCATTTTGTCTTTAAGTTCCCGGAGACATTGCTCATATTTTTCCATTCTTTTCTCTATCTGTTCTTTTGTGTGTAGGCTTTCAGGTGTCTTGTTCTCCAGCTCCTGAGTGTTTTCTTCTGCCTCTTGAGATCTGCTGTTGCATGTTTCCAGTCTGTCTTTCATCTCTTGCATTGTGCCTTTCATTTCCATAGATTCCACCAGCTGGTTTTTTGAACTTTCAATTTCTACCTTATGTACGTCCTGTGGTTTCATTATATGGTTCCACTCTTTTGCCATATCTTCCCTAAACTTTTTGAATTCACTTATTATTAGTTGTTTCAATTCCTGCATCACAGTTGAAGTGCAAGTTTGTTCCCCTGACCAGGTCATAACCTCATTTTTCTTGGTGTAGGTTGTAGTTTTCTGTTGTCTAGGCATGGTTTCCTTTGTTACCCCAATCAGGCCTCCCCAGACCCGAATGGGCTAAGGTCCCAGAAGGAAGAAATATTCAGTATCTGGTTTCCCTGAGGGTGTATCTTAGAAAATTGGTACACCCTCTGATGCCTCTGGTCACTGTGTTTTTCTTCCCAGCAGGTGGCACCTGTTAGCCTATAATTCTTCACTGGTGTAAGGAGATGTGGCTCTTTTTCCCCAAGTTCTGAATGAAAGGCAGGTAGTAGAGCTGGGCCCCACCCCTTTCCTCTTAGAGAAGATAGACTGCCTAGAGGGAGGTCATTAGCATTTCAATGGTCTCTCTCTGCCTGTGCTATACCCATGTCTGGGTCACAGAACTGGGAACTGAAAATGGCTGAGGCTTTCTCCACTGAGTCAAAAAAGGAAAGAACTAGTCTGAGGCAACCCTCCTGCTCTCCAAGGTCAGTCATCACCCAAAGCCTCTGTCTACTTGGTGGGGATTTGTACCTCGTAGTGAGCAGTTCACACTTGCTAATTAAAACCCCAGTTGGAGCACAGCTGAGCTATATTCGCTTGCTGGGAGAAAGCTTCTCTCTGGCACCACAAGGCTTTGTAGCTTGGGCTGTGGGGGAGGGGTATCCCAATTTGCATCCACAGTTTTTACTTACAGATTTTATGCTGTGATCTTGGGCATTCCTCCCAATTCAGGTTGGTGTATGATGAGTGGGCGGTCACATTTGTCCCCCTGCAGTTATTCCGGATTATTTACTAGTTGTTTCTGTTTTTTTTTAGTTGTTTCAGGGGGACTACTTAGCTTTCACTCCTCTCTATGCCACCATCTTAGATCTGCAGTGATTTCCCCTCATTTTTGAATGACAATTTTGCTGGCTATAGAATTCTTGGATGAAATATTTTTAATTTCAGAATTTTAAATATGTCTTTCTGACTTTCATGGTGTCTCATGAGAAACTGGCACTTAATGTTGTTGAGGATCCATTTGTACATGACGAGTCACTCTCTCTTGCTGCCTTTAGGAGTCTCTCTTTATCCTTGGCCTTTGACAGTTTGCCTGTTATGTGTGGTAGGGTGGCTCTCTTTGAGTTCATCCTATTTGGAGTTCATTGGGCATCATGGATGTGCATATTCATGTCTTTCACCAAACCTGGGAAGTTTTTGTCCATTATTTATTCAAATATTCTTTCTGTCTCCTCTCTTTCTCTTCACTTTCTGGCACTCCCATAGTGTGTATGTTGATATACTTCAAGGTGTTGCACAGATCTCTTAGGCTCTGCTCACTTTTTTTTTTTTACTGTTTTTTTCTGTGATCCTTAGAGTGAATAATTTCAATTATTCTGTCTTCAGGTTCACTGATTCTTTCTTCTGCCTGTTCAAATCTACTGCTAAAACCCTATAGTGAATTTTTTTATTCAATTTTATTGAGATATATTCACATACCATACAATCATCCATGGTGTACAATCAACTGTTCACAGCACCATCATATGGTCATGCATTCATCACCTCAATCTATTTTTGAACATTTTTCTTATACCAGAAATAAATAAATCAGAATAAAATCAGAATCAGAATAAAAAATAAAAATAACAAAGAACACCCAAACTACCCCCCATTCCACCCTATTTTTCATTTAGATTTTGTCCCCATTTTTCTACTCATCCATCCATACACTGGATAAAGGGAGTGCTAGCCACAAGATTTTCACAATTACATGGTCACCCTTGTAATTGACATTGTTATACAATTGTCTTCAAGAGTCAAGGCTACTGGGTTGGAGTTTGGTAGTTTCAGGTATTTACTTCTAGCTATTCCAATATATTGAAACCTAAAAAGTGTTATCTATATAGTGCGTAAGAATGTCCACCAGGGTGACCTCTTGACTCCATTTGAAACCTCTCAGCCGCTGAAGCTTTATTTCGTTTCATTTTGCATCCCCTTTTTGGTCAAGAAGATGTTCTCAATCCCATGTTGCAGGGTCTGGATTCATCCCTGGGAGTAATATCTTGTGTTGCCAGGGAGATTTATCCCCCTGGGAGTCAGATCCCCATGTAGTGGGGGGAGGGCAGTGAGATTACATGCCAAGGTGGCTTAGTTAGAGAGGGCCACATCTGATCAAAAAGAGGCATATAGTGAATTTTTTACTTCAGTTATTGTATCTTTCTTCTCCAAAATTTCTGTTTGGTTCCTTTTGAAAACTTCTAATATATCCCATTGTTCATGTCATGTATTATTTTTCTGATTTCTTTTGGCTCTTTGTCCATGTTTTCCTTTAGCTCATTGATGTTATTTAAGAGAGTTTACTTAAGGTTTTTGTCCTAGCTTTCTCAGAGATAGTTTCTATCACTTAATTTTGTTCCTTTGAATGGGCCATCTCTTCCTGTATAACATGTTTTTTGTTGTTGTTGCTGTTTTTCAAGTCTGGACATGTAAACATTTTGACGGTGTCTTAGTTTGCTTGAGCTGCTATCAGAAATACCAGAAACTGGTCTTAGCTTAAACAGCAGGAATTTATTAGCTCATAGTTGTGAGGCTAAAACAAGTTCAAAATCAAGACATCAACAATGCTGATGTTTTCTTCTCAAAATTTGTAGCATTCTGATGGTGGCTGCCAACAATTTTTGGGTTTCTTTGCCTTAATTTTGCCTCTTATCACATGGCAATGTCCTTTACTTTCTAGGTTCTGTGACCTCAGAGTACTTTTTGTAAGGCATCTGGTAATCTGGAATAATACCCACCTTCATTCAGCTTGACCAGACCTTAATTAAAAATAATGTCTTCAAGAGGTTCTATTTATAATGGGTTCCCACCCACAGAAATGCAGATTAGGATTAAGAAAACTTTTTTTGTGTGTGTGGGGGTACATAACTCAATATACCACAATGTGTTAACTCTGGAAGTCAGATTCTACCCCTTTCTCAAAGTTTGTTAGTGTTTTATTTGCTTTTTTTAAAAATTGTTGAAGGCTGTGTTATGGATTGGCTCTGTTATTAGGCTTTTCTTTAGTGCTTAGCCCAATTTACGCTGAATCTATAGGTTAGTTTACAATGTGTTCTAGTTTGCTAATGCTTCCAGAATGCAAAACACCAGAAATGGATTGGCATTTATAAAGGGGGTTTATTTGGTTACACAGTTACAGTCTTAATGCCATAAAATGTCCAAGGTAACATAACAGCAATTGGATACCTTCACTGGAGGATGGCCAATGGTGTCCAGAAAAACTGTTAGCTGGGAAGGCATGTGGCTGGCGTCTGCTCCAAAGTTCTGGTTTCAAAATGACTTTCTCCCAGGATGTTCCTCTCTAGGCTGCAGATCCTCAAAAATATCTCTCTTAGTTGCTCTTGGGTTGTCTGTCCTCTCTTAGCTTCTCTGGAACAAGAGTCTGCCTTCAACGGCCATCTTCAAACTGTCTCTCATCTGCAGCTACTCTCTTAGCTTCTGTGCATTCTTCAAAGTGTCCCTCTTGGCTGTAGTTCCTCTTCAAAATGTCACTCTCAGCTGCACTGAGTTCCTTCTGTTTGTCAGCTCATTTATATAGCTCCAGTGATTTAATTTAGACCCACCTGAATGGGTGGGGTAACACCTCCATGGAAATTATCCAATCAGAGTCATCACCCACAGTTGGGTGGGGTGCATCTCCATGGAAACACTCAAAGAATTACAATCTAGTCAACACTGATACTTCTGCCCACACAAGATTACGTCAAAGATAAAGGAGTTTTGGGGAACATAATAGATTTAAACTGGCACACAGTGAATAGGTAGGTTCTTCTTAGGTCTTTCTGAACATGTATCTTGCTCTGAGCATTTGCAGTAACTTTTAAAAATTCCCAAGTATCTTCAAATATTCCAGAGTGTTCTAATTTCTCCTTTGAAGGAAAAAGAATGAAACTTTCCTCCTAGCCATCCTTCCAGGCCCCAGGTGCTCTGTTTTACATCTCAACTGCAAAATTTTATCCCAGGCAGTTTGGTTTGCTGTCCTTCTCTATACTGCTTCTCTTCCCTGAGTGAATTCTAGGTTTTATGACATAAATGAGGTCCTTGCATCGGTCTTTTAGGGAGCAGGTAGGAGCAGATATACAAACACCAAATTTACACATTGGGTGTGTTAATAAACAGATAGCAAGAAACTACACTAGGAATGTGAACTGCTGCACTGGAAACAAAGGGCACCATTTGTACCACAGAATGCCATGCTAAGCTTGGGAATGGAAGGTGACCAGGGCAAGTGAAAGCATCCTGAAGATTCGCCAGTTTTGGGTTTTCTTTTCCTGATTCAGCATTCACTTGGTAGTTCTCTCCCCTTGAGTGTTTTCCAGAGTTTTGGGAAAGTTTGTTTGGATAGCTTTTGCTCATTTATCTCTCTCTCTCTCTCTCTCTCTCTCTCTGCATTTGCTAGGTTTCTTACTCCATCATCTTGCTGGCACCATTCCCAGTGCCTGGTATGTTTGATTACATGCCAGGCATTGTCAGCTTTACCTTGTTGGGTGCTAGATAATTTTGTTCTATTATAAATATTCTTTACTGTTGTTTGTGATACCATTTAATTTCTTAGCAATAGTTTTATCCTTCCTTGTCCTGATTTTAAATTTTGTTATATGGGACCAGAGAAGCATTTAGTATAGAGTTAAGTACTCTTAATAAAGTAAGAGTATTTACTTTACTTACTAAAAAATACTCTTTTGAGTACTCTATCCAATACTATTGTGAGGTTCTCAAAATGGGCTCCACACAGGAACTATTCTTTATTTATGTTTTAGCTTAAAAATGTCATACTTTTCAACTTCTAGTTATTTTAAGACATTATTTTATTTACCATTCTTTTGCTCCTTATAATTTAATTATTGATATTAGATATTCTTTTATTTTGGTTATTTCCTGAATTCTATATCGTCCTTTCTAAGGGTTCTAACTATGATGTATGTTCTTCCTTCAATAGCCATTATTTTCTTAAAAATTTTTAGATCATTTTGAAATATTATATTACAGTTTTCAGCTGTTTAGTAGACATGACTTTTTGGAGTGCTTTCATTGTCCATAAGAATGATATTATTCTCCTTATTTTTTTTTTTAATTATAACTTCTTATGTTATTTGATCATGATCCTTATTTGTGGCTCACTTAAGTGAAATGAGGTTTTCTGCATTTTCAGGATGGTGGGGTGGACAAAGATAGCCCTTCAAATCTCATGGCTCTAAATCTTCCTCTTCTGTTCCTTTCACAAAGTGATGAAAATGTGGCCTCACAGTTTCTGAGATCTTTATCTCTTGCACTCCTTCCCCACTCCTTTTGCTTCTGTTCCCTGTCCTGTGCTATCTGAATCTACTCTTAATGGTTTTTCCTCAGTGACAGGCTTTACTTTAGTTGGTACTTTAATTAGTTTTAAGGGTTCATGCGGCCTAAGCTGATTGTGGAGTGAGTTGCCAAATGGTGCATCATGGGAACACAGGCTCAGGCACAACAGAAACTTTCAGCAAATGACTGCTTTATTACTTATACAGCACAAAGGGTCCAAAAGAGCAGGGGAAAAGATTCCATCATGTCTGTCTCTCAGGGAAGCCAACTGCTTGGGTAAGGTCAGTGGATGGCATCTCTGCACACCCACTTCACGTAGGAGAAGAGAGACAAATCTGTGCTGCCTGAGGGTGGGGAGGTGGCACACCATAGGTTTCTATTCAAGTATCTGCACACAATAGAAAAGGAGAAGGGAGGGTAGGTGAGGGATGGGAACTAGCCATTAGGTGTGTCCCTGTCTTCCCCATCACTGATCCAGCTCCCTTGTACATTACCGTATTCTCCTTGCACTCATCCTGCAAACTGAAACTCTCCAAGTTCAGCTACTATTCTTGCACTAGCTTGTGTTTTCTACTGAGTGTCTGTTGATTATTTTGGAGTTCTCATGTTCTCAGGTCCATCAGGCACCCTGCTGTTTTCCTTTGCTGATGCCATGCAGGCCTTGCAGTTATTGGTGGTTCAATCTCTCTATTTTTTGTATTTTATGGTTTACGAGGATTATTGTCATTTAGTTTTGTGGGTGATTTGTTCATGGGTGTTTGCTACTTGTGTTAGACAGAGTAATGGACTCCCAAAGATGTTCCCAGTCCTAATCCCGAGAATTTGTAAATATGTTACTCTATGTGGTAAAAGGGGCTTTGCAGGTGTGATCCAACTAAGGATTTTGAGATGGGAGGTCATCCTGGATTATCTGGATTATCTTATAATTATCTGGATTATTTTATAAGATAATTATCTGGATTATCTTATAAGAAGAAAATGTGTTGACAGATGCAAAGTCAGAGTGATGAGGTATAAGAAAGACTCAACTGGGTACTGCTTCCTTTGAAGACTGAGGTAGGAAAATATGAGCCAAAGTATGCAGGCAGTCTCAAGAAGCTGGAAAAGGCAAGAAATGGATTATTCCCTAGAGCCTCCAGAAAGGAACACAGACTTGCTGACACCTTGACTTTATCCCAGTGAGACCCATTTTGGACATCTCATCTACAGAATTGTATGATAACAAATTTTTGTTGTTTTAAGGCACTAAGCTTGTAGTAATTTGTAATAGCAGCAATAGGAAACTAATACACTATCCTGGTTGCTCTCCCTGTTTTTATATGGAGATTTGGGAAGGCTCATGCTACCATCATCACCATCTTTTACAATGTAAAAACATTTTGAAGATGAACATTAGAATATGCAAGCCATTATTATTATTATTGTGGTAGTTGTGGTAGCAGTAATGTCAGTTTCATTAGAACTGGGAATATATTTTTCTTGTTTAACTGAATTCCCAAGCCTTTCATATTGTCTGCTAGATATTCAATAAGTATTTGTTAAATAAATGAAGGCATTGCTTTTCATTGCATATTTACTCCTTCATCTGAGAAGAAAGGAAAAGGGAGTCTTGAGTCTTTGGTGTATTAGTTTCGTGTGGCTACTGTAACAAATTACCATAAACTGGGTGGTTTAAAACAACAGAAATTTATTCTTTCGCAATTCTGGAGACCAGAATCTGAAATCAGGGTATTAGCAGCAGTGTGCTCCCTCTGTAAGCTCAAAAGAGACCCTTCTTTGCCTTTTCTTGCTGCTGGTAGCTCCAGCTATTCTTCGGTTTGTGGCTGCATAACCCCAATCTCTGCCTCCGTCTTCATATGGCCTTACCCTCTGTGTCTGTGTCTTCTCCTCTTTTTTCTCTTATAAGGACTCTTGTCATCGGATTTAAATCCCACCTGGATAATCCAGGGTGTTTTTGGCTTGAGATCCTTAAATTAATTCCATACACAAAGACCGTTTTTCTAAATAAGGTTGTATTCACTTGCTCCGGGGATTAGTATGTAACAAATCTTTTTCTGGGCCACTATTCAACCTTCCACAACTGGCTAACATAGTTGTCCTGAAGAAGGAAATCCCTTCTGTTGGTCAATAATAATTCTACTATGTAAGAACATCTGTTCTTTGAAGCTTTGTTCCTTCTGGATGAATTTTAAAATACTTTTTATGATTATTGCTAAAGATGATGAACTAGGACCCTTATTTGCATAACTGATTTTTATGGGTTGCTTGTATAAACATGATTTGTGATTAATTAATTACCAAAATAATTCATTTCACTTTGTGATCAATGTAAGAATTAGTATAAACTAACTTATCTTTAAGGCATTACTCAAGCTGTCCTTACTACTGTTCCTCTTGGTTTGGGAGAAAAATATTTGAAATCTGGAGGTTTTAGAATAGAATAATTATAGCCCTCCACTTTCTGTATATCTTGATGCCTAAGAAAAGTAATCTGGAGGTGCACTTTAAAAATTTAAAATTCTAGTATCATGCTGAAACTGTAATTTCTGGCATCTGGAGTGTGAATGGGAAAATATAAAATCTAGGATTTCCCTTTGATGATTGCAGTCATGATGCCTTAAGAGGAAGAAGAAAGTAAGAAAAAACAGTCAAATTCTTATCAAGTTATGAAGTCTACTTTTAGTTTGATTGCTATATAATCTTTTGGTTACCATTTTAGTTCAAGTCCAGACCTACAAATGAATTAAGTACTATATAATTTAGTTAGCTTTTCTTTGTGACCATTTCATTACTAGAATGTCTTTGAGGGTCCTGGACTAACTCTGTAGAAAATTAACTTCTAGAAACTATGGCTGTTGTTGTGGACAGTTACAATATAACAATAATGAGGCATTTGAAGGTAGATAGACTCAATGTGTAGATCTTCTTTAAATGAGTAATAGTCTGAGATATAACACTAGATGTACCCTCCTTTGGTTTTTATTTTATATTAAGGTATCTTTATTGGTAAAATAACATGAAATTTGGTTAATTTTTTTTGTTGTCACAAATAAAAAATCTCAGAACAAAGATAAAATGAAACATTAAATTGGCTGTTTTTTAGACAGAAGACCTTAATTGCTTTTTATATTCCTATTACTCTGAGAGCACTGAATGAATTTAATTTCTGGTAGCCACATTTCTTTATTGGTCTGCCCTCTGGAGCCCGGAGCCTCTGTGCTGTTTATTCTCTTGGGTGCTTCTCCGAATACTCGGACTTGGCCTTCTTAGTCAGCTGCTTGCTTCTGAATCATTAAACTCTGATTTCCTCCTTTCTGCCTTATGGCTCCACTGCTTTTCAACTTGGCTTCTACTAAGGTCCGTTCCTTTTACTTACGCACATTTTAGTCACCGAACAAAAGATCATAGATCACAAAGGATTACACAAAGGATAAAATGAGGATTAAAAGAACTGAATTTGGGAGCAAGTAGAATAAGAAAAGACTGATCCTTTATCTAAAAGTGAGTGAGGCAATGTCAACAGCTGTTAAATACCGAACTACCTAATTACTATTTTCCTCAATCTTCTCTGTTAAAAAAAAGGGTATTAAAAAACTGAAAGGTAGAATAAAACATTAAAGACTGAGATAAGTGAGTAAAAACAAGAGGGCATACAACTGCTTTAATTACATTCACATCTCCAGACAAAGAAGTAAACCATGAGTTCTGATAAAACTTAGAAATGAGTGTGTGTAGCTGCTACTAATCATTTATGAGAAAAAGTTGCAAACCAGAGAATTGCTGAAAATGTGAGAGAGGCAAATACTTCAACTTTAATAATGGAAAACATCGATCTTAGAAGAGACACACAGTATTGATTCACTCACCTGTCCAGGCTGGGTCTGTCCACGGTCATGCTCAAGGCATGGCAGGTATGGGGTGCCCTATCCTCATGACAGCTCTCAGAATTCAGCATCTCCACTCAGTATCAGAATTTCTTCATTTGCCTGTGAGAGATGTAGAACTGCAACACGTTAGAATGGATTATTAAACAAGTAGCCATAAGAACTTAGAGGATCATAACATTTTCACTGGGAGCCAGTAGAGGATCATTAGTAACAAGTTATGTCAAATCAACTTCTTTCACTCTCTGACGGGTATCAAGATATCTGGAATTGTGGAATTGTCAAGGTGGAAGGGATTTTAGAGATAATCTTGTTTAAATCCTTCGTTTGTAACTGAAAAAGGAAGACCAGCGACATTAACTACATTGCCTAATGCCACACAAGTTTGTGACCGGTAGCACTTAGAATGAACTCAAATCTCCTAGTCTGAGCTGTCTTCCTAGCTCATCAATTTTTTCTTGTGATATCCACAACACAATTACTCACTGCCTTTTTATTTTTTAAGTGTCGAACATGTGCTAAGTATATGGAATATGATAGTGAGAAAAGAGTCTCGAGTTCTCTTGTATCTGTTCAAGTTACTATCCTTCCGCACTGTTCTACGTAGTGACTTGGTTAAAACATGTTGCTGCCTGCAGAGGAATGCCCTGCTTCTGGTGCCCACATGGTGGTTCTGCACTCTTCTTAACCCCTGCATTTTTGGGTGTATCCCATCATTGCCTGTGGCTATGTCACTAGTCACTTTGAAGTTATTGGCTTTGCTCTGATGTATGGCCTATGCTAGACTCTCAATACCTTGGCAGAGTTGATGAACTGTTCTCAATCTCCAGTTCCCTTGATATGTCTGTTTTTTGTTTGTTTGTTTGTTTTGCCTCTGTCTGATTGAAGTTTCTCTCCATCTCTGCTCACCTTTTTTCTCTGTGAGTCTTTTGCTGTGAGGAAACCCATTCTCCTTCTTGTGTCTAGCTCTTTTAGAAAGGTCCCTCTATACTGTTGCTTGGCTCCTTAGTGACAAAGCCTTTCATTTTTATTATCCAGCCCTGTATGGAAGTTTTTTCGTCACAATGTGGGTGCCCTTGTATGCTTCCTCTTCTTCTTCTTTTATTTTTTTGTATGTTTGTTACCATGCAGCTCTCTCCTGGCTTGGATGTATAAGCATCCCAGAGGGCTGCTTGGGGTAGATGGAAAGTGTTTTAAGGATAGCCTCGTATTGTACCCAGAATAACTGCTCCATTTCGTATAGTCAGACCCTGATGCTAAGGCCATTCTCTCCCAAGACTCCTCCCCACTTATGGTAACTTTTCCTTCCGTGGCCTGGTTTTTGCTCTGTGGATTATGACTTCCCTTGGGACCTCCTCAATCTATCAGAAGTGTCTGCATTTATCTAGACCCAAATTAGGGACACAGTTCAACTTCTTTCTCATGGGAGTCCTGGGCCCCATACCAGTAGAGAGAGATGCAGCTAGATTCTTATCTAAGTGTCCATAAACATTCCAGTACAGTTACCCTTAATAGTCTGGTGCACACAGATGACCTCTGGGCTGGGGGGCGCCTAATTCCACATGCTAGCATGTCTGAGTCTCAGCCAGAATGCACTGCAATGTACAACTTCAGAATTCTATGAAATGAGAATGTGTGGTAGAAAGAGAACTGAACCTGGAGTTGAGAACTATGAAGAGAGTGCTTTTACTATCACTGACCAGTTGCTTTAGTTCTTTGAGCCCTACTTTCCTCAATTGTAAATGAGGGAGTTTGGCTAGACGATCTTTAATAGCTCTTTCAGTTTTAAGACTTTATGATCCTTTTTAGCCATTTGTGTCATCTGTCCACACTCTTTATTACCATGATTTTAATTGGGTCTGGCATGAACTCCTCTTAGGGACATTTTCAAAACAATTTGCTGCTGGAATGCAGATGATACATTTCCAGGGTTGAGACATGTGCATATCTTTGTGTGACCTTTGGAGTCCGGCACAGAATTTTCCATCACGGTCTGCCTGGGATTAATCAGATGCTTCAGGAGAGGCCTATCTCCTTTACCACAGATTCTTGGGTAGAAATCATTAGGTTCACCCTGTACCCAGATAATATTGAAGACTGGAAGGACATCAGCCAATTGGAAATAGTCTTTTATGTGTTTACTGCTCTAATACTAAATCCTGAATTCAGCATACAACAAAGAACAAAGAATAAAAATGAGTAGATTATACACTAACATAACAAGAAATTCAGTGGTTAGAATTTCCATAAACTGGTTCTATAGGATCAAATGCTGTCTGTATATAATGTGAGTGTTTTAACAGAGGATAAAAGGCCCAAAGACTGAATCACAGGATGGGAAGGACTGTGTGCTGACATCTATGCTTCCTTTTCTTAAGGGTAAATAACCTCAATTAAGCCTCAATCTTAAATGGAAGATGATTAATGTTACCTGTTGAATAACCATAATCCTCAGTAGGGAGAACTTCTATTCTTGTTTATAATAATTCACTGTCTGGAAAGTCTTTTTCACCACTGCCTCCATTATGGTGGCTTGAAGCTGTATGTACCCCAGAAAGGCATGTTCTTAAATTTAATCCATTCTTGTGGTTGTGAACCCATTGTAAGTAGGACCGTTTGACAATGCTACTTAAGTTAAGGTGTGACCCACCTCATTCAGGATGGGTTTTAATCTTACTGGAATCCTTATAAATGGAATGAATACAGAGAAAGAGATAGAAAGCCATGGAAGCAAGGTGATGAAAGCAACAAAACTCAGAAGAGAAGGGAGAGACCCGCAGATGCCACAACGTACCTCCATGTGGCAAAGAACCCAAGGATTGCTGCAGCCAGTCTTCAGGAAGAAAGTATCACCTTGATGATGCCTTGATTTAGACATTTTCAAGGCCTCAAAACTGTAAGCTAATATATTCCCATTGTTAAGCCAACCATTTCATGATATCTGCTTTCAGCAGCCTAGAAAACTAAAACAGATTTTGGTAACAGAAGTGGAGTGCTTCTATTGCAAATACCAAAAAAATTGGGTAATGGGTAGACACATGAGGAATTGTGAGCTGTTTAATAGAAAAGGCCTAGGTTGTTTTGAAATACTGTTGGTATAAATATGGATGTTAAAGGTACTTCTGATGAAGCTTTAGACAAATTATGAATGTGTTATAGGCAACTCAGAAACTGGAAGAAAGATGACCCTTATTTTAAAGTGATAGAGAACTTGGCAAAATTGAGTTCTTATGTCAGATGGAAGACAGAATTTGAGAGCGATGAAGTTGAATATTTAGCTGAGAAGATTTTGAAACTAAGTATGGAGAGTGCAACCTGGTTTCTCCTTGCAGCTTATAGTAAAATGCAAGAGGAAAGGGATAAGTTTTCCACAGAGAATGGTGCTCCATGTGAGGGTTTAACTAAACATGGAACCAGTCAACCATTTCAGTGCAAGTCAGGATTGGAAATGCAGTTATCCAGGGAGGATCTGTGGAAAGTTCTTTGGTCTGATGGTCTGGACCCCTGTGTACTACATGTGCAACCAGCAAGCTTTTTGTGAGATCTATATGAACAGAACCACTGCCAGCCTGGACTAAAAGGGACAGAAAAGGCACAGATTAAAGGAAAAATTACTCCAATGGCAGAACCATTGAAGCTGAGGTCTGGACCAAAGACTTCTTCTTGGGTCAAGAGAGCAGCCCACCCATGTGTGTGAAAAGGGTGAGTATGTCCTGGAGGGGCAGGCCTTCTGCCCTATTGCTTAGGAAAAATGCTACAACCCCAGTTTTCTCAGATGCCTGGGGGATTATGGAGAGTCTGTCTACCACCCTAATGTTTGAAGAGGGTGGAGCCTAGAGCCCAGCTGCCTCCTGATCCTTGATGTTGTGGAACCTTCACCCGCGTATTTGGGGAGAGCATGGCCACTGTTTCTGCACTTGGAAAGGATGGGGCTGCCACTCTATGAGGCCCAGAGCACAAAAAATCATTCTATAGATGACTCTCATATCTTGAAAACTAATGAAGTAGGCCCTGCAGAGTGTCAGAATTGTTTGGGACATATGACCCCTATTTTCCTTTCAATTTCTCCCTTTTGAAATGAAAATGTCGTTCCTATGACTGTCCCTCCTTTGTATATTGGAAGCAGATTACTTGTTCTCTAAGTTTCACAAGTCCACTGATTTTGATAAGACTTTATACTTAGCATTGTTACTGTAATGATTTAAGGCTTTTGGGATATTGTAGGGGGTATGAATTCATTTGCATATGGGAAGAGCATGTCTTTTGGGGGATTAGAGGGTGGACTGTGGTGGTTTGAAGCTGTATGTACCCCAGAAAGGCATGTTCTTAAATTTAATCCATCCTGTGGGTGTGGAGCCACTGGAAGTAGGACCTTTTGACAAGAGTACTTCAGTTAAGATATGACCCACTTCATTCAGGATAGGTCTTATTCCATTTATTGGAATCCTTTGTAAATGGGATGAATACAGAGAGAAAAAGAGAAAGTTATGGAAGCAAGAGGTTGAAAGCAAGGAAACCTGGAAGAGAAGGGAGAGACCAGCAGACACTACCATGCCTTGCCGTGTGGCAGAGGCCAAGGATCACCAGCAGCTGGTCTTCAGGAAGAAAACATTGCCTTGATTTGTCTTATTTGGATGTTTTCCTCAGCCTCAGAACTAAAAGCTAATAAATTGCCCTGTTAAGCCAACCCATTTCATAGTATCTGCTGTAAGAAGCCTAGCAAACTAAAACATCCTTCAGGAGAAGTATAAGGCAGAGAACTGATACAGTCACCTAAAAAGACAGCCTTCTTCCTGTTGATAATCAACAGGTCCTGACAATTCTTTGTTTATAGTGTCTTTTTAATTTGTTCCCTGTCTTCAGACTTCTTCTACCTTGGTTTAGGTTCTCATCGTTTCTAATCTGGATTACTTAATTATTTTTTAATTTAATATTATTTCTTAATTTAACAATGGTGCAAGTGGAAAAATGGAACCTAATGCAAGAACTGATATTCTCAGGTCCTCCCCACATACTACAAAATTTCTTATTCTCTTGCAAGCATGGGAAGTAAGACTGAGTAGCAGTTGTCTCACAGGTATGTGTAGGGAGTTGGAGAAGGAGGGAAAAGTCATACGATATTGGGCACATTTATTCCAAAGACTTGAATAAAGATAGCTTGGTACCATGAAAACTACAATTTTTGTATTCCTGGAAACTTCAATAGGCTCAAAATAAAGGTGAGGAGTTATATAGTGTCTCATCAGAGGTTGTGAGCTATCTTGCTTGCCACCACACTGGCCAAGTGCATCTGTTTATTTTTCCTCTCTTGGCCTTGAGATTGAACCCACAAAGTCAACTGTACTCATTGACATCGGGTGCATCAGCTTAGTTTTTCTACTGCTTCAATCTCACACTGTTTTAGTTCATCCTTTATATTGCTGCTGAAGTGATTTTCCTAAAATGCAACTCTATTATAATCTATAACTCCTGTTAAACAAGGAATTCCTTGAGATCAGGGACCATGGTTTTCTATCCTCAGACTCCCCATCATATCTATGTAGTGCTTTGCTCAGTAATAATAATGAATTTAATTAAATCAATTATGGGTTATATTAATAATCTTCCTGGAGAATATTGAGTGCCTCTAGTGACTCCCAAAATGCTCATTTAAGCCATGTATAGATCCAGCCATTTTTAATGCCTGTCACTGAATTTTTCTGGGTAACTGAGTATTTGAGGTCTGAGTGACCCTAGAAATGCTCTGAGGAGATGCATTGGGATCTCTGATGAGTCAAAGAAAAAGTAAGTTTTTTTGGACAAGGTACTTGTCAGTGTAACTGTCTATTGAATAAGAATACCAGATTAAGTGTGTTCTTAAATGGATTAAGGGCTGAATAAGGGGGACAAGTTTATGATTTATATATGATGCAGTGTCTCAAAACTAAAGAAGAATCCAGTGTTGAGCACCCTGTAGAAATTCAGAAATTCAATACGGTGAGTTGGTTTCTGCTTTTTCGATAAAGCATCATCTTGCCTTTAAGACTGTACACATCTGCAGCCAGAAGGATATTCTAGAAGATACAGCCATAATTAGAAGTACTGAGTTTTCAGAATCTGATGTAATATATACCTATGATTCAATATCAAGTTTAACCCTGACAAATGAATACTGGAACCTTACAAAGAATGGCTTACATCTGATATTTTCTGAAACACATTTTCACACCAATTAGAGTCTAAAATTCTTCAATTTGCTTGGCCCTTCTAATTGCTTTTGGCTTGTTTTCCCTTCCTGCCAAGTCAAGGGATTTGGAACCAAAAGCTACAGTTTTCTGTGTCAATATGGTGTCAATATAGTGGCCTTATATGGAGAGTGAGCTTGAGGTTAGTAATTCAGTTTTATGTCCTGGAAATTGATGAAAAATGGTTTAATTTAATCTATTTGATTCTAGTTCTTTAGTTTCCTTATAAGAGAAATTTAATTTTCACCTGTTGGATTTCACCTTTGCCCTGCATTGTGTTAGGCAAAATTCCAAGAGGATATGGAGTCCAAAATCTTGGAGTGGAATCTCAGCTCCACCATCCATTTAGATATGTGAGCGTGGGCCATATTCTGAGGCTTAGTTTTCTTATTTGCAAAATAGGAATCAAAACCTCTGCCCTGGGTAGATGAGGTGAGGGACTGTAAGCAAAGATGTTTTGAGAGAGAACTGTTACCATTACCTAATTTCTTCCTTTATTTCTTTATAAATGAAAATGCTTTGAAGCTTAGTGCCTCCGCTATCTTAACTTCTTACATGCAGTCTTTAATATAAAATGCAATCAACTGTAACCAAAGATAAATGGAAGATAAAAATCATGACCTTCAGCACCACCATCATCCACATCGTAGTAGGAGATATACAGGGATAAAAATAGTACCAGGCAAAGAGGAAGACCCCTTTTTACTTGACAGAGCAAATAAACCAGTTAGCTTATTGCTATGTACAGGGCTAGTGTTGTGCCTCAGTTCAGTGGGGGGCTACCTACTTTGGTATGATTTGAGGGATTCTCAAAAGTATTTCTGTCCTACAATATAAGCTTGCTAATGACCTACAGTAGGTAGTGGAAAAAGACACAGGAAACTGGGTTAATTTCACAAACTCTGTGGAATATCCTACTGTCTTCAGGATCTCTGTAGGGTCTAGGGAGAATGTGAGAGGTGAAACTCAAGGTCCAATAACCAGTAACATTTTAAAAATGCGATTCTGAGCTTCTGACCTCTGTTCTTTTAACATCTGTGTGGAGGAGGTGAAGGTACATGGGGAAAAGCCATGAGAAGGTCAAGGATCTTTATAAACCCCTGTGATCAAAACGTCTTCCTCCATATAGTCTACTGATTAGGGACAAAGTATAGCAGGTGCTTTAATATGAAGAAGAATAACCTGGCCTGGGGTCAGGATACCTCTATTCTAGCCCTGGCTTTGCCATGACAGATTTTGTGTTTTGTCTTTTAGTCTTTCATATCCCCAGGACTCAATTTCCACATCTTTAAAATAAAGCAGTTGAATAAATAACCTCTTAGGTTCTTCTTACCTTTCTCCTCAATATCTATTTTTCTTTCTTCTTCCAGTAAACATTATTGAGCTCCTGCTTCTTGCCTGGTACTGTGCTAAGGTCAAAAATTACAGAATTAGGAAGATGCTATTCTCAAAGAGTTACAGACTAATAGGGCAGAGATGGACAGGCAAATATATATATATATATATACACACACACACACATACATATAAAATGCAATAACTTTTTTACATCATCAAAAAATTAAAAAAACAATTAAAACAAAATAGACAAATATATTTAATAAAGAAATGCTATTATTAAGCTAGATGTCTGCCTATCCCCCTTCTAATTCTAATATTTTATGATTTTACATGTTCATTTAAAATACCATACAATCCCTCTGTTTTGGTTTGCTAAAACTGCCAGAATGCAATATACCAGAAATGGGTTGGCATTTATGATGGGGATTTATTAGTTTACAAATTTATAGTTCTAAGGCCATGAAAATGTCCAAATTAAGGCATCAACAGGATGATATCTTCTCTGAAGAAAAGCTGCTGGCGTCTGGGATTCCTCTGTCAGGTAGTAAGACACACAGCCAGCATCTGCTGGTCCATCGCTCCCCAGTTTCATTGCTTTCAGCTTCCATATGTCCTTGCTTGCTTCTGTGGGTCCTCTCTTAGCATCTCTGGGGCTTTTCTCTCTAAGCTGTCTCAAAACTTCTCTAGACTTTTTCTCTGAGCTTTCTGGGCTTTTTCTGTATTTATCCTTTCACAAAGAACTCCAGTAAAGGTTTGAGATACACCTTGAATGGGCTGGGACACATCTCAATTGAAATAACCTAACTAAAAGGTCCCACCCACAATAGGTCTGCACCCACAGGATTGGATTAAAAGAACATGGCCTTTTCTGGATACATAAGAGCTTCAAACCAGCACAGCCTGGAAGGTTAAATCATCAACAAGGCACAATTTTACTTCTTTGCAATTTGTTTGGAGTTCCTGTTGTCCAGTGACCTTTCTGTTCACTACTGAAAATAGTATTCAATAACCCTCCACTGCTTGTTTTAGATGTTCTACATAATTCAAGGAACTTTCTAGCCTAATAAGAGATTATTTTAATGTACTTGACCAATATATTATCTATACCATTATGTGGCACCTTAGATTCACCTGGGTACAACAGTAAAAATAAGAATAACGATTATGGCTAATACTACTATTAATTATCTGTATTAATGCCATCCACTAAAGCCATTCTAGAATTCTCCAGGTAGATTTAGCCACTTTTTCTTTTGTATTGCTGTATCATTACCTATCTCTGCGTCTTCCTTCCTTCTTTCCTTCCTTTCTTCTTTCCTTCCTTCCTCTTTCTCTTCTTCCCCCCTCCCTCCCACTGTTTTTATAATTCTTTGTTATCTTATCTTTCCACTAGAATATAAGCTCTTCCAGTGTCCAGGCCTTTATAAGACCTACATAAGTATCCTGGAACTTAAAGCAGTGTCTGGGCATGGAGTAGGTATTCAGTACATGTTAGCTGAATGATAGAATGAATTTGTTTATCTTAGCTATATCTCTTCAGACAATAAGGCTTTTGAAATCATAATTTCTCACTGGACACCTAGCCACATTTGGCCTTTAGTTACTTAGGCATTATTCCATTGGTGGACTGGTGGACATTGTCTCCATTATGTTTAAAGTAAGGGACTCTATTGGTTGTCATTTTACTGACTTTCAGGTATGGTTTATTTTTTTAAGGGTTTTCTTTCTCTTTTTTTGAAAAAACCCCTTGTCTCCATGACTTGAACCATCTTTCTCCCACTCTTGATCCCCCCTCCACACACATACCTCCTTTTGCTTGAACATGTATGAAAAATATGCAAGCACCACTTTTGGATCCACTCAGGTAGCAGAGAAGTGAAAGAAGAGCTTATATGTTTTTTTAGTTTCTGTTATTTTTCTTTTCTCATTAAGGCATGCAGAGAGAATCTGAAAGAATCTGAAGACTGAATTTGACGCCATGGGATACCAGAGGAGTAATGGGTAGGGCAAAAGGTTGGATGTGAAGATTTGAGAAAAGTATTTGGATCCAGAACCAGCTCTAGCTCAGTTGCCAACTGATCAAATGTCCCTTTGGTTCCCTGAACTTATCCATGAAATTTGTATCTTGGAAAAACTGCATTTGATATTGGCAGGACACAACTTTTATGTTTATCAGAGTTGAGTTTTTGGTACTTTGTGTTCCCTTTCCCCAAGTACTCCATGTGTTCTGAATAATCATACCTCCTTTCCAATCCACAGTAGTGGGGAAATACTGTTTTGGGTCTGGAAGGATGAAAAAGCATTAGCTTCAGAACCTGCCTAATTTTTGTCCCATCATCCAAGGACAATACTAGATTTTGGACACAGACAAGCCAACAACATACATATTAAGCTAGATTATGTTGACTTTGTTCCATTCTGACAACATTTAATATTCTGCATCTTGTTTAATCACACAATAGAAGGACACTTCTCACTGAGTCATTTACTCACCATATTCTGGCTACAGAACATTTAATTATACTTTTAATGTTTATATAGTGCAATGGATATATATGGCAGGCAAATCACGTTAGGAAAAAGAAAAGGCTATGCCCTCAGGAAAGTATAGTCCAAAGGAGTATACTCTTTCAACCAGGAAGAAAAGTTTGAGATCAACTCAGAGAACTGAGTAGGCATATTAAAAATTCACCTTAGTGCAGAAGGTAGTTGAGAGATTCTTTTAATCATGTGAAAAATATTTATTAAGTGTCTACCTTGTGAAGGCAGGGGCTAGCTTCTGGGGGATAAGCTCTATGTCTTTCTGAATCTTACAGAAAAATGCCGAGCAAGTGACCATTAGTGTAAAGAGGGTCATGGAAAAGGATACAGAGAGAACATATGGTGGACATAGGAACATAGAACAGGAAGAGTTAGTCTCCTTACAGGGCCAGGGATGGCTTCCCTGTGGAGGCGATACTTCAACTGAGATCTGAAGGGTGAGTAGGTCTTGGTCAGAGCATCATGGCCATATGTGTGTGTGTGTGTGTGTGTGTGTGTGTGTGTGTGTGTGTGTGTGTAGGTAGGTAGTAGAGGGGAATGACCCCTGGGAAGGCTTTCTAGGCAGCAGGCCTATAAGGTGTGAATGACTTGAAGAAAGAATGAGAATGGTGTGTCTGAGGAACTAAAAAGTCAGTTTAGCTGGAGCACGGAGAAGGAGATTAGATAGATAGAAAGAGGGTAGAATCCCTTTGAAGATGGGGAAGGACACAGAAGTGGCAGGAAAGTAATTTTATAGCTGAGAGTGTGGGAGTATTGAGGAGGGTGGGCAGGACAAGGGTAGTTGGTGGAAAGGAAATGGAATCATATGATTGGAAAAGTCAGATAAGCATTTTCATTGTTTTAAGGTATTATTTAAGCTAGAAAAGCCTTGAAGAAGTACTAAGAGCTATGTGGTTGGAATAGGTATTTCCCATATTAATGGAAACTAGACCCTAATCTTCGTGAGGGAGGAACCACATCTCTTTGTTGGCTAATGAAGTCCTCAAGCTTAAAGAGTACATGGCTCACAGTTGGATTTCAGTAAATATTCATTAAGTGTATGAATGAATAAATGGACAAATAAAAGGATGAATATTATCTTGATAATTATTTTGTTTATGCCTCTGCTTGGCCAGATTTCCTTTGCAGTTCATCCAGGGTTGCTAAGAGGCACTCAGAAGCTCTGTAAGTATCCCTTCTCAGCTCCTTGGTTCTAGAACTGATCTCACAGGGCGGCTTTGAACTTCCCAGGCCTATTTCTATCTTGACCTGAATCCTTGGAACATACTACAAGTACGGATGTTCAATCATTGAGTAGTAAAAAGTTCTGTGGCTTATGGACCTAATGTAATAGTGAAAAGGTAGTTTGCCACCATGATCCCTTGTAATGTCTTGAAATTTTATTTCCATGACAAACTTATAAATCCTATAGATTGTCTTTGATTATAAAGGCTTAGTTCTTTGGATGAGACCATGATGATTTAACTCATTATGATGATGAAAACTAGTATTTCTGTAATAACTTAACAGCTTTCAGAGGGTACCCAGTTTATACTTTTGGTACTTTATTTTGTTCCAGTATTGTTACTACCTCTGTTGTACTGATGGGACACAAACTAGCAAGTCACGAAGGCAAGGCACAAATCTTGATCTTCAAGGATTTTGTTCAGTTATGTTTCCACAAACCTCTAGTTTGGGACTTCAGAAAAGTTATTTCTGAATCTTTGGTTTCCTTGTGTGAAGCTATAGAAGATGAGGGTCAGTTATGTTGAAACTAATTCCCAGGATTTTGCTCCTGTATTTTATATCTGGAGACATAATACTTAAATTTAAAGAAACAGAGCTCCAAAGGCATAACTTGAAGTGTTATGGAAGACTAGTTAAGGAAATGTACTTGTGTAGGAGAGCCTTTTCATGCCCCTCAAATTTTATAAGGGAGTATAATAAAGTGGAAAAAAAATGCTAACTTGAAGCCAGAGGTCCAGGGCAATCCACTTAACACTGCCTCAGTCTTCTTATCCCTAAAATAGACCTGTTATTGTTGTTCTACATCCTGATGGGATTTCTGTGAGGATCAGGTGCTAAAGTTTATCTGAAAACAGTCTGTAAACAGTAACGCCATAAACAATGTAAAATACCATTCCCTCTGGCTGTCTATGGGTAAAGATGCATAAACATGTACCAACCTGCCTTAGAGAATATTGACTGAAAATAAAGAATTCAATTCAGAAATACTGATAACATGGCTCCAGTTTTCCTGTTGGCTAACTGGTCAAGTTTCTCAACCTGTTTCTCTCTGTGCACACAAATGGATAATAATAAGTGATCTCCCATATCTCCCTCTCAGGCATGATGTGAGGGCAAATGAGAAACAAGTTGGAAAAGGCTTTGAGGAAGGCTGTGCTGTAGAATTATGACCTAGTCTTTCTAGGTTCTTCTTGGTGTGGACTACATGTTCCTTGAACACCAGAGCTTTAAAGAGACTTCACTATCCCCTCTCTTTCCACGATGAGGGGCAATGTCTAATCCCACCTCTCCTGGGGATCAGAAGGGGAGTTAGGATAGATATTCTGGAAGATGTGTGTCCCGGGGAGGGATGGAAAGTGTGTGGGGGTAGAGAGGTGGCATTTAGGGAGCAGACAATTTGAGCTTCAACAAGCTAGGAAGACAGAATAATGCACGAAACAAAGAGAACAGAATAAAAAAATACTTAATTCAAGTGTAGGCACTACTAAGGAGAGGAGGTTGGGACAAGGGAGGAAAGGCTGCCAGAAACTGAATGGTGAAGCTCTGACAGGGAAGGCAAGTTGTTTAAACTTGTTTTGGAAGGCACTCAGGAGCTGGGGAAGGGGCTAATCCAATTAACACCAATAACAGTAGTATAATAAATGCAATAGAATGTCAGTGTGGTGAGGGATGGAGAACAGCAAGTGTTAAATGTAGCATATTCTTACAAAACTTCAATTTGGTGTCATTGTTTTATAAAGAACTTTTTATTTCTCTTCTCTCTCTTTGAATAAACATCCTTGAGGAACAAGACTGACAAATGCTACTGTGCTGGAACTTAGAAAAACTGGAAACATGGAACTGGATTGTGAACCAGATTAGGATGAGCTTTAATGTCAAAGGAAATGATAATCACCTTACAACTCTGCAACTTTTATCAGTCAAAGGGTATTTTCCCAGTGCTTCTTTTTACCTCATGTCCACAGGAAAACCAACCAAAGCTGTGATGGAGGAGGTTTGGGAGGGGCGTGATGTCAAGCTCAGAACTTTTCATCACTGAAACTCCTAGTGTTGAGGAACTCTTACTTTGACTCCTGCAGAAGCCTTCCCTGTAGTTCTGTGTGTGAAAACTTGCTCCCCCGTCAGTGTTCAGCTTCCCCTTCCTAGGAAGGAGTTCCAGGCAGGTGACACTTCGCTGAAACCATGAGTGAGGATGGCCTCTCCTCTATCCTGCTTTTCTAAGTCTTTTAGAAGAATGCTGAGATGATTTGGGGCCTTTACCCTGAGGTAATCATCAGTAACTGCAAGGAGCTAATGCTTAAACTACAATAACAAGAATAATCCCCAGTAAGCTTATTAGAAAACTTAACCACAGCTTTGGCAGGGATAGGAAACTTGTCTGGAACTTGTTTGTCGATTTGAAGCATGTTGCAGAATGGAAAGATTAGCAACAAAAATATATTTTCAAAGCTCCACACAGTCTTAATTTACACTCCACTTTGGCGAGTGCCTGGATGACTTTGCCTTGGGATTATAAAGGGTTCCAGCCAATCTCTATTCCAGTGGACCTCATGAGACATTTGCTGTGATGCGTGTGGAAAGCGGAAATGCTCTGATCCAACCTCTATCCCTTTTACAAAGGCTTCTTTGTAATTGCTTTGGACTTTGTGAATGGATTTCAAGTGCTGTGACCCTTCTATCATGGGAGTCAGTATCACAGACAGCACAGAATTGCCTCCAAATTGCATTCTTTCCTTGCTAGCGGGAAGAGGATGTTTTGGGAGCATCTATGAGGGGTAAGATACTTTGGGGAATATCAGGGACTTGCATCCTCAGGAGGGTTTGGGCTGCAGTTGTGCAGCCCTTCACTGGTTAGTTCTGTACAATTTTCATGTTAATGAGGCCAGGGTTTGAGGATGAAAATTCATAGGACCAAGCTACCACCTTAGAGAAGTGTTTGATGGTATCTATTAAAGCTGAATACACACCCACCCTATGACTCAACAGTTACATTTCAAGGTGGGTATCCAGCAGAAATGCACCAAAAGACATGTATAAGAATGTTTATAGAAGCATCATTCCTAATAGCTAAATCCTGGAAATGACACAATACCCATTGACAATAGAAAGAATAAATAATGGTATTTTTACACAATAGAATAATATACAGCAATTGGAATAATCTATACTAAATGCAATAACAACAATGAATCTCAGCAAATAATGTTGAACAAAAGAAGCCAAGCACAAAAGAATACACACTGTTTGATTCCATTTATATAAAGTACAGAAACAGGCTAAGACTAATAAATGGTGTTAGAAGCCAGGAGAGTTTTTCCTCTTTGGGGGTGGATTGTGACTAAAGAGAGTACAAGGTAGGCTTCTGGGGTGGTGGTTAGGTATGTTCAGTTTGTGTGCTCAGTGTGAGAAAATTCATTGAGTTACATACTTATGATATGTGTACTTTTCTGTACATATAATTGGATAAAAAATAAAGGAAATAACAAGTCTGGTTGGTTTCATTCTGTTACAAGATTACTATTTAAATGCCAATTACAAAAAGTCATTTAGGAAAAGTACTGCTATTAGTTGCCAGAATGAATGAAATTGGGGAGCCAGCTCACTCCAAACCTATCAGCACAATTCAAAACAAACAAACAAACAAACAAACAAATTAAAAACTCAAACTAAAGTTTTAAAATCCCTATTGATTGGCATGACCACCTGTTATGGATTAAATCATGTGTCCTGCAAAGACCTGCTCAAGTCCTAAGTGCTGGTCCTGTAGATGTGAACTCATTTGTAAATGGGATCTTTGAAGATCCTATGAAGATGAGGCCAAACTGAATCAGAGTGGTCCTTTAATCCAATATGACAGGAATCCTTATAAGCAGAGGAAATTTGGACACAGGAGAAGGAAACAGAGGAGATAAAAGGTCATATGACAGAGGGAGGGATTGCGTTACGATTGCTGGCAAGCCACCACCAGAACCCTACAGACTTCAGAGAAAGCATGATCCAGATGACACTCTCATTTTGGACTTGTAGCCTCCAAAACTGTGAGATGATAAATTCCTGTTGTTTAAGCCTACCTGTTGTAGTTTTTATACCATTCCTGGCAAACTAAGACATTATCTTAGCCCACCCACCTGGTCTCTATACTTTTTGCCTGTGTGTAATAAGAGGGTTCCAGCTACCTCCAATGACCCAGTGACCCAACAGAAAAGGGCATTTGTGACAAGCAGGTGTCTGCTCAACATGGTACCACAGTTGGATCAATGAGATCGGATAAGGGCATCTGTGCTTTGTTGCAAGAAATTTTTAAGCTGGATTTGGTGATTTCCATGTATTTTCTTCATCATCTACTGAGGTAAAACCAGGTTCTCATCCTCTCTCAGACCCCAAAAGAACTTTCCCTGGATCTGCCACTGCAAATTCACTTGAGTTCACCTGAAAGAAGAAATAAGAATAAAAGCTTTTGGTGTACGGTTTACTCATACCTGTAGTAAACATTGAGTTGTTCTAACATGGCAAACATCTTCTTGGACCAATTTAGAGGACACGAAGACTATGCTATTCCTATCTGTTCAACATCTTGGAGTGGGAGTTAGATTTGTGTGCGGCCAATCTATAAATACTTGTGGTCTGCATATCAAACAGTCCCCTGAATTCTAATCACTTCTTTAGTCATTGAATGGATGTTTATTACCTAATGCTTGGGCAAACATTCCCCTTTCTATCAATGGATAGTCATTTAACCTTGGGTTCTATGTTAGTGAAATTGGAAGAATAAATGCACTTTAAATTATAAAGTAGTAATGAGGAACATGGACTCCTAGACAGAGAAAAGTTTGAATCCTGGCTTGAACAGTTAATATCTGTATAATGTTGGGCAAGTCACTTAATGTCCTCAAGCTTTGATTAAGAGAGGAATAATCATTGAAGCTACCTGAGAGGTTTTTTGGTTAGGATTAAATGTGATTAGATGACATTTCCATTTTATCCTAAATTAGTCTCATAGCTGGATTTGAAGGGCCCAGAGGTTTGTTTCTTAGAGTCCTTGTAATGGACATCAACAGGACTCCTCCCAGACCTCATCAGATCTTTCTTACTGCTTTTTTTTTTCTTAGAGAAGTTGTGGGGTTTTTTTTATTTCACGGAAATTGAATTTTTATTCCAAATGATTATAATAGCTAGAAAGACAACAGCTAAAATTCAAAACAATTTGCTTAATTAGAAATTAAAAGTAGTTGATTTACAGTAGGGCAAACAGTGAGGAAAGAGCCTTGGTACTCTGATAATGGTAATAACCAAGGAAGCATAGAAATAATCAAAATCCTAATATGCAACTGGATATGCAGCATTTATAGCAAATAACAAAAATAAAGAAAAAAAAGAAATAAAGTGAAAGAAAAGTAAAGAAGAGAAGAGAAAGGACAAGAAAGGAAAAGAAAAAATTTCCACAAAATTCCAAACCTCAGAAAGTAATATTCATTTAAGAACACAGTGATGAAGGTTTTTGGTAGCAAAATTTTCACAGTTCTTAAAATGGGAGACTTCAAAAGTATTTCTTCTAAATCAAAAGCTAAAAAAAAAATTGAAGAGGGAACAGTTAAACTGGTTTAGGAGAACTTCTGCCTGTCATGCATAAAATACAGTATTCCCATATCCCATCCTATTAGTAACACCTTGCATTGGTGTGGAACATTTGTTACAATTGATAAAAGCGCATTTTTATAATTGTACTACTAACTATAGCCCATGGTTTAACTTAGGGTTCACTATATCATGCAGTTCCATGGATTTGTTTTAAGTTTTATCATTACCATTTATACAACTTAACATTTCTTCTTTAATCACATTGAAATATAAATTTAAGTGCTGTTAATTATGTTCACAATGTTGTGCTACTGTTGCCACCTTCCATTGTCAAAACATTCCTATCATTCCAAATAGGAATCCTATATATTTTAAGCCTCAACTTTCCATTCCCTATGCCCACCCAGCCCTCTGGTAACTTTATTCTAGATTCTGACTCTGAGTTTGCTTATTCTAATTATTTCATATCAGTGAGATCATATATTTGTCCTTTTGCATCTCTCTTACTTCACTCAATATGATGTCTTCAAGATTCATCCACGTTGTCGCATGTATAAGGACTTTATTCATTTTTATGTCTAAATAATATTCCATTGTATGTATATACCACAATTTATTTAGCCATTCATTGGTTGATAGACACTTACTTGGATTGCTTACATCTTTTGGCACTTGTGAATAACACCGCTATAAACATCAGTGTGCAAAAATCTATTGGAGGACAGCTTTCAATTCTTTTGGGTATACACCTAGAAGTGGGATTGCCAGGTCATATGGTAATTCTGTACTTAGGTTTCTGAGGAACTGCCAAACTGTCTTCCACAGCAGCTGCACCATTTTACATTACCACCAGCAGTGAATAAGCATTCCTATTGAGAAATACATCCTTTCCAATACTTGTAATTTTCCATTTTTTAATGGGTATGAAATGGTATCTTGTGGTTTTGATTTGCACTTCCCTGATGGCTAATGATATTGAGCATCTTTTCATGTGCTTTCTGGCCATTTGTATATCTTTGGAGAGATGTGTATTCAAGTCTTTTGTTCATTTTTTCAATTGTGTTGTTTGTATTTTTGGTGTTAAGTTGAAGGGTTTCTTTATATATTCTGGGTATTAAACCCCTATCAGATATGTGGTTTCCAAATATTTTCTCCCATTATGGAGATAGTCATTTTACTTTCATGATGAAGTCCTTTGAGGCACAAGAGTTTTAAATTTTGATGGGTTCCCTGTACCTATTTTTAAACTTATTGCTTGTGCTTTGGGTGTAAAGTCTAAGAAATCATTGTCTAACACAAGGTCCTGAAGATGCTTCCCTACATTTTCTTCTAGGAGTTTGATAGTTCTGCTTCTTATATTTAGGCCTTTGATCAATTTTGAGATGATTTTTGTATAAGGAGTGCAGTAGAGGTCCTCCCCCCCACCTTTTCTTTTGCCAATGGAAATTCAGATTTCTCAGCACAATTTGTTGAAAAGACTATTCTTTCTCAATTGAGTGGTCTTTGCCCCTTGCCAAAAATCAGTTAGCCATAAATGTGAGGGCTGATCTTTGAGCTCTCAGTTTGATTCCATTGGTTTATATGTCTGTTCTTGCATCAGTACCAGGCTGTTTTAATAACTATGGCTTTGCAATAAGATTTAAGATTGGGACTTGTGAGTCCTTCAGCTTCATTCCTTTTTTTTCAAAATAGCTTTGGCTCTTCAGAGCTCCTTACCCTTCCATATAAAACTGTTGATTGGCTTTTCCATTTCAGCAAAGGTGGCTAGTGGAATTTTGATTGAAATCATGTTGAATCTGTAAAACAGTTTGGGTAGGACTGACATCTTAAATATTTAGTCTTCCAATGCATGAACACAGAATAGCCTTTTTATATAGGTCTTTGATTTCTTTTAGCAAAGTTCTGCAGTTTTCTGTGTACAAGTCCTTTACATCCTTGGTTATATTTATTCCAAGGTATTTGATTCTTTAACTGCTATTGTAAATGGATTTTTTTCTTGATTTCTTCTTCCAGTTGTTATTTACTTATGTATAGAAGTACTACTGATTTTTGCATGTTGACCTTTTACCCTGTCTCTTGCTGAATTTGTTTATTAGCTTTAGGTGCTTTGCTGTAAATTTTTCAGAATTTTGTGTATATAGGATCATGTCATTTGCAAGTCAGGAAAGTTTTACTTCTTCCTTTCCAATTTTGATGCCATTTATTTCTTTTTCTTGCTTAAATGCCCTGGCTAGAACTTTCAGTATAATTTTGAATAGCAGTGGTGATGGTGGCATCCTTGTCTTGTTCCTGATCTTAAAGGGAAGGATTTCAGTCTTTCACTATTAAGTAGGATGTTAGCTGTGGGTTCTTCATATATCCCCTTAATCGTGTTGAGGAAGTTTCCTTCTATTCCTATTGTTCTAAGTGTTTTTATAAAGAAGAGGTGCTTGATTTTGTCAAATGCCCTTTCTGCATCAATTGAGATGATCATGTAGCTTTTTCCTTCATTCTGTGGGTGTGGTATATTAAATTACTTGATTTTCTTATGTTGAACCATCCTTGCAAACCAGGGATAAATCCCACTTGATCATGGTGTATAATTCTTTTAACGTGCTGTCAGATTCAGTTTGCTAGCATTTTGTTGAAGGTTTTTGTATCTATAGTCATAAGAGCTGGTAATTTTCTTTTCTTGCAGCAATTTTATTTGGCTTTGGTATGAGGATGATATTGGCCTTGTAGAATGAATTAGGGTATGTTCTCTCTTCAATTTTTTTTGTTAGTTTGAGCAGAATTTGTGTTAAGTCTTCTTGAAATGTTTGGTAATGTTCTCCTGTGAAGCCATCTGGTCTTGACCTTTCCTTTTGGGGAGGTTTTTGATTACTGATTCAATCTCTTCACTATTAATTGGTTTGTAGTGATCTTCTATTTCTTCTTGAGTCAGTTGTAGGTAATTTGTGTTTTTCATCTAGGTTATTTAATTTATTGGCATACTGTTGATCATAGTATCCTGTTAGTTTCATTTCAGTAGAGTCAGTAGTGATACCCCCTTTTCATTTCTGATTTTCATTATTTGTATCCTCTCTCTCATTTTCTTTGTCATTCTAGCTAAGTTTGTCAATTTTATTGATCTTTCAAAGAATGAACTCTGGTTTGCTGTTTCTTTCTATTGTTTTTGTTCTCTATTTCATTTATCTCTGCTCTAATCTTAGTTATTTCCTTCCTTCAGCTCGCTTTGGGTTAGTTTGCTCTTTTCTTTCTAGTGCTTCAGGTTTGAGGCCAGAGCTCTGATTTAAAGTCTTTCTCCTTTTTTAATGTAAGCATTTAGAGCTATGAAGTTCCCTCTCAGCATTTTGATGCATTCCATAAAATTTGGTATGTTATATTTTCATTGTCCTTTGCCTCAAAATGTTTCCTAATTTTGCTTGGGATTTCCTCTTTATCCCATTGGTTGTTTAAAAATATGTTGTTTAATCTCCACATATCTGTGAATTTTTTATTTCTCCCTCTGTTTTTGATTTCTAGTTTTATTTCATTGTGGTTGGAGAAGATACATCATATGATTTCAATATTTCTGAATTTATTGAGTGAGACCTATTTTGTGACCTAAGGATGATCTGTCCTGGAGAATGATCCATGTACACTCAAGAAGAATTTGTATTATGTTTTTTTTTGGGTGAATTGTTCTAGATATCTGTTAGGTCTAGCTGGTTTAGCATATCATTCAAGTCTTCTATTTCCTTATTGATCTTCTGCCTAGATGTTCTGTCCATTATTGAAAGTGGTGTATAAAAGTTTCCTATTAATGTAGAACCATTAGTTTCTCTCTTCAAATCTGTCAGTATTTGCTTCATAAATTTTGGGGTTTTGCTATTAGGTGCTGTGCCAGTTTGGACGTATTATGTCCCCCAAAACACCATTATCTTTGATGCAGTCTTATGTGGGCAGATGTATTAGTGTTGATTGGATTGTAATTCTTTGATTGAGTCTTTCCATGGAGATGTGACCCACCCAACTGTAGGTGATAACTCTGATTAGATAATTTCCATGGAAGCATGGCCCCGCCCATTCAGCATAGGCCTTGATTAGTTACTGGAGTACTATATAAGCTCAGACAGGAAGAGCAAGCTTGCTACAGCCAAGAGGGACACTTTGAAGAATGCACAGGAGCTGAGAAGAGAGGAGCTGAAGCTTATAGAGACATTTTGGAGATTGCCTTTGAAAGCAGACTTTTGCTCTGGAGAAGCTAAGAGAGGACAAACGCCCCAAGAGCAACTGAGAGTGACATTTTGGAGAGAAGCTAAAGCCTAGAGAGGAACATCCTGGGAAAACCATTTTGAAAGCAGAACTCTGGAGCAGACGCTAGCCATGTGCCTCCCAGCTAACAGAGCTTTTCCGGATGCCACTGGCCATCCTTCAGTGAAGGTACCCCCTTACCTTGGACACTTTATGGCCTTAAGACTATAACTTTGTAACCAAATAAACCCCCTTTATAAAAGCCAATCCATTTCTGGTATTTTGCTTAATGGCAGCATTAGCAAACTAGAACAGGTGCCCATATTTTTATAATCATTACATCTTATTGAATTTACCCCTTTACCAGTATATAATGATTGTCTTTGTCATTCATAACTGTTTTTCAGTTAAAGTCCATTTTATCTGATTTCAGTATAGTTACCCCAGCTCTCTTTGGTTCCTACTTGCAAGGTATATATTTTTCATCCTTTTACTTTCAACCTACTTGTATCTTTGAATTTAAGGTGGTTCTCTTGCAAACAGCATGTAGTTGGGTTATGCTTTTTAATCCTTCTGACAATCTCTGCCTTTTGACTGGAGAGTTTAATCCTTTTACATGTAAAGTCACTACTGATAATGCAGAAATTTCTTCTGCCAGTTTTCAGTTTAGCCTTTGTATTCTCACACCTTTTAGTCCCTCAGTTCCTCCATTAATGTCTACTTTTATATTTATTTGATTTTTTATGTTGTACCATATTGAGTGTCCTCCCTTTTCTATCTGGGTATATTTTTCATCTATTTTCCTTGTGGTTACCATGGGGTTAAAAGTTAACATCCTAAACATATAACCATTATATTTGGTTTGATTCCAACTTGACTTCAATACCATACACATATACTTTTCCTATACCCTTCTGTCCTCCCACCATTTTTCGTACTTGTTACCACTTACATGTTTCTACATCATATGTTCAAAACCATAGATTTAGCATTACTGTTTATTCATTTGCATTTTAGCACCTGTAGGAAGTGAGACGTGGCATTGCATACCAAACAATACAGTACTATATACTGGCATTTATACTTACCCAAATCATTACCTTTACCACAGGTCTTTATTTCTTTATTCTGCTTTGAACCACTCTCTAGTGTCCTCTCATTTCAGTCTGAAGAACTCCCTTAGTATTGCTTGTAGGGCAGATCTAGTGGTGATAATCTACTTTAGTTTTTGTTTATCTGGGAATGTCTTATTCTTTCCCTCATTTTTGAAAGAAAGTTTCACTAAATCTAAAATTCTTGACTGGGAATTGCTTTCTTTCAGCACTTTAAGTATTTTAACCCACTACCTTCTTGCCTCCATGGTTTTTGATGAGAAATTGGCACTCAGTCTAATTTGGGGCTCCCTTGTACATAATATATTGCTTTTTCCTTGCAGCTTTCAGAACCCTCTCCTTGTCATTTGCATTCAATAGTGTAATCAAATAATGTCAGGGTATATTTTTCTTTATGTTTATCCTGTTTGGTGTTCTCTGAGATTCTTGGATGTGCATTATCATGTCTTTTGCTAAGTTTGGGAAGTCATCTGCTTTCATTTCTTTAAATATTCCTTCTGCCCCTTTCTCTCTTTCTTCTCCTTTCAGGACTCCTTCCATATATGTATTGGTATGTTTGATGGTGTTCCAGAGGTAACTTTGGCTATTCTCATTTTTTATAATTCTTTTTCCTTTCTGCTTTTCAGCCTGACTCATTTCACTTGTCTTCCCTTTGAGGTTGCTGAGCCTTTCTTCTGCCAACTCCAAATCCTTTTGCGTTTGAAATCCTTCTGAAAATTTTTCATTTCAGTTATTGTGGTTTTCAACTCCAGCAGTTCTGTTACATTCTTTCTTAGCATTTCTGTCTCTTTACTAAGATTTTCATATTGTTCATTCATTGTTTTCCTGATGTCCTTTAATTCTTTCTCTGTATTTTCCTTCATTTCCTTTAGAATTTTAAAGATCTTTTTTAAAGGCCTTTTGGTATATCCACATTCTGGTTTTTTTCAATGACATTTTCTGGATTTTTATCCTCTTCCTTTAGATGGGCTACCATTTCCTGTTTCTTTGTCTTGTACTCCTTTGTTGACACTATAAATTTTAATATTTTAAAATGTTAACTCTGGGATTCATTTCCTGAGGTATCCGTTTCTTGGTTTGGTAACAAGCTGGTGATAAAACAGAGATTTTCTTGAGCTTGGTTTTGTAACAAGCTGGTGATAAAACAGAGATTTCTTGAGCTTCCCTTCAGAAAAGTCTGTCCAGGATGAACACAGTGTGCAGAGTCTTCCCTGCCTTTTCTGAGCCTGTGCCTTTTCCTTGGATGTGCTTGTTAGCTGATTTGGAGTCCCTCTGTTTACATGAGTGTGTATGCCCCTTCCATTTCCTAGTGAACAGACCTCTATCTTCCAGGTGTTTAAAGTAGGCAAGAGTTTGCTCCAGACTCTCTGCCTCTCTAGTTTCTTATACTCCTTTTGTTGTCTCAAGCTGCTTTCACTTGGAGGGCAAATTCTGGGTGGGTCCTGGAGAGGAGTTTCCCAAGTCAATCTTTCCCATCTGAACAAGGGCCAAGGGACCCATGAAGGCAGCACAGACTGTCACCAAAGTGCCCTGGGGAAAGGATCTGGAAGGGCACCAAGAGCGCCCCAAAGCTGAGCTTTCTTGACTTGCCCAGTAATTGCAGCCCTTCCATTAATTGTCTCCTGCATCACTTGGATGTGCAGCATCTTTAAGTCTCTTCCTTTGCTGCTTTTGTCCATGGCTGGTTGGACCAATGGCTACACTCACAGCCAGTCCCCCACTGATCCTAAGACACTAATTGAAAGCCATGGTCAGAAATTGGCCCTATCCATTCCTGGTCTTGGGAAAGAGGATTTTTATGTCCCTTTCTGTCACCAGTAAGCTAGCCATGGCTGCACCCCATGGTGGCCTGCTGTGAGAGTGGTGGATAGATGTTGGTAACTGCCATATAGAGAGAGCAGTTCACTGGTCTTTACCATAATTTACCAGCCTCTTCCGCTTGCTCTTTCCTGGATGCTGAATAGTGTTCTACTGGCCTCCTGAGTTTCAAAATAGTTGTTTCACACAGTTCCTATCTGTTTAATAGTTGTTCTGGTGGAGGAACTGAATCCTGATTCTCCCTACTCTACCATCATCCCACAGTCCCTCTTTTACTGCTTTTTGTGATCTAAGTGTTTGCTTCTAATGAATTGTCCCACAACTTCCTTTCTTTCTGTCAGGAAATACCCTGACAGACTTTGTGTGAAAGCCCAGCTTCCCAGTCTTGAGGAGGGGCAAATCCCTGTGGGATCAGGCTAAGGTTGAGACTTTGCCTGATCATACCCTTGCTTCACTTCTTTTGTTTCCCTGCTTTACCTACCTCTCTTCCTTACTTGTTTCTCTTGGGAACATTTCCTTAATAAATCACTTGCATATTAGTACTCATGAGGCAGCTGACCTAAGACAGTACTTACTGCTACATACAAACTGAAATAAAAATTCTTCTGGGAAGTATCTGGGTTTGGAATGAGATCAGATATAGATGTTAGGTGGAGAGCTTTTTACATTTGGGAGTGATGACTGTTTTTCTTATAAAGCAATTCCCAAATGAAGTCAGGATTACACATGAAAATATTCCGATAATGCCACAAATTGTTAAGTTCAAGAAACAATTATTGATTGCCTATCATATGCCAGATACTATACCAGTCCTGTTTAAAGCTGAGCAATAAATGGTCACCTTTCAGAGAAGCTTGCAGTCTCTTAAAGGAGTGCAACAAAGAATCTATACTCCTGAAATAAAATGGGAATAAAAATACTGTATTCACTAGTTTAACAAATATTTAAAGAGTACCCACTTGGTGCTAATCACTGTTCTAGGTTCTTAAAATGCATTAATGAACCATGTAGACAAAAATCCCTGTTCTCAAAGACCTTATGGAAATAGAAATAGTCACTAAAAAAATAAATATAGTAAGCAGTAAATAATATGGTGTGTTAAATATGATAAGGGCTTTCTTTGTTTTCTTCTAAAATGGCCCCAGTTCTCTACTCTTCCTTTGCGATGTGTCTCTGCAACTCTTCTTGCTAAAGGGTAGAGGCTGTTTTCCTATTTTCTGAATCCTTGTGAATTACTCATGTACCAATTCTAGGCCTACACCTGAAGAGGCCTGGTATGTTTCTACACTGTTTCTTGGACCTCTGGTTCTGCCATGAGAATAAACCTGGGGTTAGCCTGCTAGAGGATGAGAGACCACATGGAACAGAGATGATTATCCCAGTTGTCCTAGCTGAGGCCCAGCCAACTAAGAGATCCCAGTCAACATCAACAATGTCACCCTACCCAAAGTAGACAGATGAGTGAACCCTGCTAATCCCAGCTCACATCAAAACTGCCAGCCATTCCATAGATTTTTGAGCCAAAAAAATTTTTATTATTGTATGAAAATGAAGTTTTGTGGTTTTCTGTTAAACAGCATTATTGTGGCATAATTTACACAGGACCGTGGGGGAAGGGAGGCAATGTAGAGAAGCATAAGGGAAATCAGAAGTGCCAGCTGCTGGAGGTGGGTTTGAGGGTAGTGGCAGCTTATGGTATTAAATTGATAGAATAGGTGTTTTTTGAGTAGGTGAGACTTTAGCAGAATTGAAGAAGGTAAAGGAGGTGGAAGAGTAGATGACTAGGGCAAAGTACTTTATACAGTAGGAACACCCAAGCAAATGCCCTGAGATGGGAGTCAGCCCAGAGTGTTCAAGTAACAACACGCTAGGTCTCCTTTAAGATGGCCGACATGGTTGCCACCCTTCTCCTGTATGTGGGCTGGATTTAGTGACTTGCTAGCAAATAGGATGCAGCTGAGGTGATGGGATGTCACTTCTGAGATTAGGGTACAAAATAACTGTGGTTTCTGTCTTGGACACCACTCTCATTCACTTGCTTTGAGGGAAGCTAGCTGCCACATTGCGAGATGCCCATGGAGAGGCCCCTGTGGCAAAGAACTGATGTGTCTTGTCAACAGGCAGCAAAGGCTTGTAGCCTGTCAATAGCCATGTGAATGAGCTTGGAAGTGGATCCTTTCCCAGTTGAGCCTTGAGGTGACTGGCCAATACCTGGTGTGAGGATTGAAGACTTAAATGTGAATGGAACAATAAAACTAATTGAAAAGAATATTTTTGTGAGTCTGGAGTGAGGAAGGTCTTTTAAATAATACATCAAAGAACAAAGGCAAATAATTGATATATTTGACAGCATCCAAATTAGAGGATTTCTCTTCAGTGTACACAGCACAGATCAAGTTAATAGACTAGTGGTAGAGAGAGTGGGTGGAGATATTTATATCAACCAATACAACAATAAGGAATTGATACATAGATTAGAAAAGAAATCCTTACAATTCAATAAGACAGATTGGGGAAAACTCAATAGAAAATGGTCAAATAATAGCAATAGGTAATTTATACGAGAGATCTAAAAGGTTAGCAAGTATATGAAAATTTGTTCAAACTCGGAAATTAGATATTCAAATTAAACTAATAATGATATAACATTTTATACTCACTAGAATGTCAAAAGTTATAAATATTACTGAAGACCTGGGGGCACTGGAATTTTATGCACTGTGGGTGGGTATGTACATTGGTGCAGCCATTCTGGAGGACAATCTGGCAATATTTAGTAAAGTGATATATCTGGATATACCCCCTGTGACCCAACAAATCCAGGCCTGAATGTAAACCCCAGGGTCATTCACACACATTACTAGAAGAGGACATATACAAGGATATTCTCTGGAATATTGTCAGTGGAGGCAGAGAGCTGGAGGCATAAAAATGTGGAATGAAAGAAAATAAGAAACATAATGAACTCTCCAGCATAATACCCATATATGTGAACAGGAAAGTTGTGGCCAAAAAGCAATAATACACTGATGGAAATCCTCAGCTTTGCAACCAGGGAAAGCTTAGTTTAGCAATCACTGTGAATATGAGTGGACCCAGCTCAACCAACATCAGCAATCGGAAGACATCTGGCCTTTATTTTTGGACTTTTGTACACTGAGGAGGATTATGGTTATATGATGTGGAGGCCATTTAGTTTTGTCAATCTACAGAATTTCTTATAATAGGAATCCCTCACACTTAGAATAGAATCTTGTTCTCCAAAGTTTTCTTGACATTTTTAGATATTAACTCTTTACCAGCCCCCCAACTGTCTTTTTTTTTTTTTTTTGGTTTAATTCTTTTTTGTTTTTCATTTTATTGAGATATATTCACATACCATGCAGTCATACAAAACAAAGCATACATTCAACTGTTTACAGTATCACTACATAGTTGTGCATTCATCATCAAAATTAATTTTTGACATTTTCATTACCACACACACAAAAATAATAAGAATAAAAATTAAAGTGAAAAAGAGCAATTAAAGTAAAAAAGAACACTGGGTGCCTTCTTTTGTTTGTTTGTTTGTTTTGTTTTGTTTTCCTTCCCCCATTTTTCTACTCATCCATCCATAAACTAGACAAAGGGGTATGTGGTCCATATGGCATTTCCAATCACATTGTCACCCTCATAAACTAGATTTTTATACAATTGTCTTCAAGATTCAAGGGTTCTGGGTTGTAGGTTGATAGTTTCAGGTATTTACTGCCAGCTATTACAATTCATCAGAACCTAAAAAGGGTTGTCTATATTGTGTGTAAGAGTGCCCACCAGAGTGACATCTCGGCTCCTTTTGGAATCGCTCTGCCACTGAAGCTTATTTCATTTCCTTTCACATCCCCCTTTTGGTCAAGAAGATGTTCTCCATCCTACGATGCTGGGTCTAGATTCCTCTCCGGGAGTCATATTCCACGTTGCCAGGGAAATTACTTGAAAGCATTTTTAATAGGGAAATTGGGTCAAGGAGTAGATATGTATTTTACCAAAGGGTAAGCTAATAGTGGGTGGAGACTCCAGGAACTTCAGCAGCCTATGACTGCTGAAAATAATTCTTTGGTTCCTCTTGCTAAGCCCTTTGGCCTTCAATTCTTTCTCTGCTTTCCTTTTTCTTCTGACTTCTGTATACCTGTAGCCATCCCCTAGCTATGCCTGTTCTGGAAAAATATGTCTGGTAATGTCATTGCTGATCCAATATTTGCTTTCCACCCATGACTCTTCATATCCATTCTCCAAGGGCGTAGCAGCTGCCCAACCTCAAGTTGAGTCTCCCATCTCTCCCTCCCCTTCTTCCACCAGTAGTTGCCCCCAAGATTCTCACCTTCCCTATTTCCTCATTAATCCTGGTGTTGAATTCCATTGCCCAGGGCTCTAACAACTAACTTTGGCTCAAGGGCTTCCACTCCCCAGATAATATTTGCATTTTCCTAGGGGATTTCAATGTCAAAGAAGTCAGTTGAGGATTCCTGCACTGTGGCAGTCCTCACTGATTTTCCCCCATCTGGCTGACCGCTGAGCCCACAGTCAAAGCAGGCATGGGCTCTTAGGCACCGGCTCATTGCAAGCCAGCTGCACCTAGTTCTCTTTCATTCCAGTGTGTGGCATTTTTCAATCTATTCTAGGAGTAAAGGGCATGAGGAAAGACAGGCAGCAGGAAGGAGGAGAAGGAACTTTGCAAACTGAACAAAGGGGCAGGCCCCTGGGCTGAGGTGTTCAGTCTGTGAAAAGGCCCATTGGGTACCAATGATATTGTTGTCCATTAAAAAAAATCCATAGGCTTTTAAAAAATGCATTTTCACCTTAATATAGCAGGAGTAGCCACTCTGCTGTGCAATTCCTGAGGATTTATGGCTGGCTTGGGTTAATGGTTTGAGGTGTTATGCCTTTCTGTGCCTCATTAATCCCCAGGAAGCACCTGTGCTGAGGTGGCCATTCGGGCTCTGGCAGGCCCCAGAGAACCCGCGATCCCCATGCCAGCCCCAAGGTGGCGGCAGAGGCTGCGACGTGCTGGCTCTCTGCTCCCGTCAGGCTCTTCATCTGCAGCGCCTTGTCCCTCAGAGCCTGGGTTAGTGACCCCCAAATGGCATCATCGATTCTAGACAAGTTTCAGGACAGATGGCAGCCATTTTTCTTAGGTACCCACTTTGTGATATGGCATATGAAATGATACATCTGGGCCTTCCCCCTTCCGATTGCACAGAAAGCTTGAAAAGGACAAAGATGGAGTCTTCTAAGAGAAGGGTGGGTGCAATCAGGTGGAGGATGTCAGAAGAGACTGGTTGGGGGCAGAAGAAGGAAATGAGACAGATGCTTTCAGATGATCAGAACTTACTATGTTTTGGGGAAAAATAACCTTTCAAATAGAGGCTAAGTGCTTATAAAGCGTTTTCCCCATACCCTTCTGTACCATCTTCCTGTCTTCCACAAACATTTATCAAACACTTACTACTAGGTACAAGGCATTGGTGTAGAAATCTGGGACATGACCATGGATCAAAGCCACAGGGTCCTGCCTTCAGGATTTCTGCATTTCACTGTGGATTGGGCTGGGGTGGACAGGGATGGCTCTGAAAGGGAGAGACCATAAATCAACATTGATACATGTGTTTATCCCATTTCACAAACAAGAGACCTGAGACTCTGAAGAGATAAAGTGACTTTAAGGTGAACTGTTTGTACATTCATCTATCGAACAGCCTTACTGAGGGCCTGCTATGTCCCAGATCATCAGCTCAGCTTCTGAGGTGTAAAGATGATGAGGGTGTAGGCCTTGCTTTGCAGGGCTTACCCTGAAACGGGAAAAGAGCCACATAAACAGATCAACACATTCCAACCTGATAACTGGTAAAATGGGGCTTTTGAGAGCAAAATGCAGTCTTGCACGAAAAAGCTCCGAGTCTGCTTAAGGGAGTCAGGGAGGCAAGAGATAGAGCTGGATCAGACATGGGTTGGAGTCCACGTCTGTGGTAGCAGCATGCTAGCTATATAGCATATCCAGTTAATGAGAATATGCTCACTAATATCCGTTGGATCGAACTGAGTCAGCTCTTCAATGTCTGGCTTCATGATCTGGTTTAAAAATTCTCCCCAGGTCATCAGAAATCCTATATTCAAAATAAGTAATCAACTCTTCTTAGTTCAAGCTGAAAAGAGAAATAGGTCATTCCAACTTTTTCAGGCTTTTTGTGATTAATTAAAAGCTGAATAGCAGTTAAGTTGTAATATAAATGGCGAATTATGTATATCCTATTTATTAATGTAAAAATGTCTAGAAGTTCCTCCTGCTGCCTCCTCCTTCATCCTTCCTGTATACCTCTCTTACCTCCAGTAGACTGTTCTTAATTGAGAAATATTTGAAACCAACCTCAGCCATAGCAGTGTAGAGTGACTCACAAGAACAAATTGGGAAACCTGAATTTGTGTCCTGGGCCCACCATTAGCTAGAATTCTGACCTTGGCTAATCTCTTGATGTCTCAGTTTCCCAAGCTATAAACAGGATCACAAAACCTGCCTTAGCTTATAACATGAGTCCTTCTGCAGATCAAATGCTGTTCAACATGTGGCAGTGATTAAAAAGGAGCAAAACACCCTGTATGTGTTAGGGGATGTCATTAGTATGACTATAACATGCTTGCTGATTGAGGAAGATGCTAGACATTTGCTATTCTGGCTTAGTTTCTGATGGGCGCAAGGCGGTATTAGACTTCTCGTATTCCTTAACGTCAGAGGGTTGGGACACGGCCCTGGCAGCCGAGGGCAAGCATCTTCTTTAGCATTGTCTCCATCCAAGGGTCAGGTTCCCACTTAAAGGCTCAGTTTCCCCAGTCTAATAAATGGTTACAAATCGTCTCATTTTTCCTTGATAAGCAACGACCCCTGGCTGCCTTGTCTCCTTTTCGGCTGCAGCCACTTCCATGAGCTGGCAATTCCAGTTCTCCTGGGCTTTGGCCAGGCCTGCACAGGAAGACTGTGGAGGGGATTAGGATGAGGGTTATTCACATCCTCTGCAGACACCTTCTCATATTCAGTGTCTGTTTGGCTGGCATTAAAGGCAGAGGGAGTGCTGAGGGGATGGATGTGGGGGGGTGGCACAGGAAGGAAAGGATGGGTTCTGATGCCAAGCTGGGAAGGTTGTAAGAGGAAAAGTGGGTTGAAGGGGAAAACTGAAGGGGAGGATACCATAAGTCAGATCCAAATATCTTATTTGAACAGACAGAAGAAGTCATATTTATTTCTTCTATAGATATAGTGGTCATGATGTCCAGATGAAAATACAGACTGTAGATGACGGTCTAACAGGTATATTTATGGGGACTACAGGACAGCGCATTTCAAATACAGACTGGGAAAATTCAGGAGGACTGCTCTCTGTCATCTATGACCACATCCCTCCATGATCTCAAAGCTCATTGAAGTTTGTGCTTGGGATCCTCTTACCAATCCCTCCTTTGCTTTCTTTTGACAAGTATTTATTGAGCACCTACAATTCATGGGGCCAGGATTGGTTCCACGGGCATGGGGTCTGTGCAGTCACAGAGGGTCCGCACTTGGATTAAAGCTCTATTGTTGCCGTCCTGAAATTCGTATGTTTTGCACAAGGGTCCTGCATTTTCATCTTCTACTGGACCACTCTAATTGTGCAGCCAGTCCTGTGTAGGGTAGCTTATTAGGTGTTGGGGATACCAAGGTGAAAAGACACAGCCTTTTCCCCAGTTTCCTTTGGCTGCCACCATCTTCCTGCTTAAGCCAATGCCCCAGGTGCTGGACTTAACCTTCCACACAGTCATCTGTTGAAAACCATTTTAGCTCACTGGGACTTTGAAAAGTTACTTCCCAACTAATTCACTATAAAGCATTAAAAATTATATAAGTGTTTTTCATGTTATAAAATTTGTTGAAATTATTGTAGAAAATTAGGACTATGCAGAAAAAATATGTAGAAGAAAATACAGAACAGTCCATGATCCCGCCACCCATATGCAATGGTTATCTCTGGGTGGGGGAATATTAGGTGTTTTCAATTTCAATTATTCATATTTATATTGTTAAACAAGAGGAGGCTCCTATCAGAAATGCAATTTTATAATCCAAACTTTGCACTTACAATATTATTTTTGCCTATTTCTATGTCCTTACACAATTCCCCAAAGCATGGTGTTTTATATTTGTGGCATTCTATCACATCAAAGTGCCATAATATATTTTCTTCTTTCAGTTTTTGGAGTATATTTAGGTTGTTTCCAATTTTTCTAGGGTAAGTGTTACTTGGATGAACATCCTTGTAAATAAACTCTTGTCTGCTTCTTTGGTTATTTTCTTAGGATAAGTTTTAAAAAGCAGAATTACTGTTTATAGAGAATGGAGAGTTATGATATACACAATCAAATTGTCTTCCAGAGGACTGTAACAAGTTTACTTTCACCCGCAGTGAAGGAGAGAAACTATTTCACAAAACCCTCAATACAAGCTGTTTTTATTTTCTAAAAGGTTTGGCCAAGTTGACAGGTGATGACATTTCTTTAATTATTTGTTAGATTGAATGTATTTTTTATAAATTGCCTCTTTCGTAGATTGTCTAATCATATCTTTTGTTGATTGTCCTATCAGAGTGCTCCACTTTTTCTTGGTTATCTATTAGTGATACTAATTTTTTGAAAATGTATTAGGGATCATACGTTATTAGGTATAAGTGGTTGACAAATGCATGTTTGTACTCTTAGTTTTGCTGAAGGGTATTAGCTTTAATACTCCTTTAAAACTTGAAGAAGTATTTTCTATATAAAAAACTTTAGATAGATGTTTAGTGATGTCCTACATGGGAATAAATTTTTCCAAAGAAAGTAAACTTCTTGTAATTGGAAGAATTTCTGCAAAGGCTGGATGAACATCCATCAAGGGTGACGTAGACAGCTCCAACTGGGGACTCAACAGTGAAATTCTGGTGTTAGGCTCATCTGTTTTGTTTAGAAATGCTAGATTGTATTTTGAAGCTCCAAGACCTTGTTAGAGGCCCAGCCATTCTGGAATAAATTCAAGAGAGCTGAGGGATTTTTCGCCTTCTTTCCTTTCTCAGTTGCTCTCCCCTGAGCTTTTATTCACATTGTTAGAAGTGTTGGCATGTCTAGTTAGTTGTGAACAGACAACAGCCATTGCCTTGCAGGAGGTTAGCTTCAATTTCCCCATCTGAACTTTGAGAGGCTGTTTCACAGTTTGAAAACTCCTCTTTGTCACAAAGATGGATTTTGTTGTGAGTGAGGGAGCCTTGGCATCTCAGCTATTTGGTGGATCAGGGACAGAGTGCACTGTGTTCCACAGATAGTCCCAAAGTTCACTTCCTAATCTGAACTGTTAGTTTATCACATCACTAGTTTGAGTGGAGAGGTGTAGGTCCTTCAGCACAAACCACCTTCTCAATTGTAAGTCATGACTGAAACTGAGATGCTGGACGTACAGTTCATCTTCATGAATCCATCCCATGAGTGTTTGAGACTCTATGATGTTCCCAGAATTGTACTAGGTACTGTAAATGCAGGTTTAATCTGGACACACTCTACCTAGTGGATTTGGTAAACATGTGATGGACAGCATTTATATGCAGAGACCCAAGAGAGGCTGGCAGAGGAGGATGAGTGCACCAAGGGGTGTGGGATCCATGGTGAACATTATAAAGTGGGCAAAATGAAACGGACCGAGACAATCCTAAAAGGAGCACTATCCCAAAACTCTATTTATCTTAAGGTTTGTGTACTTGGTAAACTTCCAAATTAAATCTACTACATTCATGTTTGGGATATGTGAGTAAGCTCTAGCAAGGAAGGTAATGGTGCAATACAAACCTTTAGATTTTCCCATGATGGACATCTATGGCTCATCACATTCCTTCCTCAAAATACCCTTTATGGAAGAACTTCAGGCTGAGTTTTTCCAATATTCTCAGGGGCCCTGTTGATGCTGCTCCAAACTGAGGGGAAGAAAATTTAGGTGTTTAACCAGCACCAAGAGAAGCGAACCTGCTTGTTGGTCCCCATGGCTTTTCAAATCTACTCACAACTAGGGAGGGGCGGGTGTCAGTTTGGAAGGGAGCTAATTCAATAAGCTGACAGAGTTCTCATTGCCAGTTTGTTGTGGGTGCCTGTCTGAGTGTGGGGTATGAGCTCCTCTCTTCCTTTCTTCCTCCTGGGTAAGCCCTGGGGAAGGGTAGTTTTGGAGGTTCACTTGCTCTGGCTCTCTTGCTAGTGAAGTGGGTGTGGAAAGAATCAGGAGTTCCAGAGGCATATGTCAGGACAGCACCTTCTACATGGGGCCCTTCTGTGTTTTCTCTTTCTTTTCTACCTTTCATTTTTTCAATGAAAGGGCAAACTGGTTTTAAAATCTGTTACCCATTGGTCACAGGTCACTTAGGTGCATGCTTCCTGTCTCCCCCACACCCATGTATGCCTTTTCTGGAGAGGAAAAGCTTCCCTGATGGAGGGATATATGAAGAATGTTGACCTTCTGCTAGTACTTCTCTTTGCCCCTCATGGGTAGATTGGGGGCATGTCTTTTAGAAGCTCTATCTTAATAAATAATAATAACAACACTGTATTTGTGGAACATTTACTATCTGTTATGAACTGTCCCTAGCATTATCTCATTAAACATTCTCAACAGTCCTATATGGGAGGAATAATTACTTTCCCATATTAGGGATGAGTAAAGCGAGGCCTAGAGAAATTAACAACTTGTACTAGGTTCTAGGTAGAACAATCAGGATTCAAATCCAGCTTTTCTAACTTCAAACTCTCCTTGTATCCACTATACCATACAGCCTCCAAGTAATTTCAAAAGATTTTATACGATCAGCAACTTGGGAATTTTTCTTTCTGACTTAATTTCCTTATTAAGCCCAGGTTTTTTCAACCAGAAAATACCTCTCTTTCCTATACTGTTTGTGCTTTTTTCTTAAACCTAGGGAAGTTGAAAACATGCTTTTTTAGCCAAAAAAAGAGTAGTTTCTGAATTCCCTCAAGTATCCATTGAATGTATTAGTCCCTCCTTCCTATCGCTGCCCCTCTCCTTTTTTATTTCTGTGAATAAAAGTATTAAACCCCAGGGCTGGTACCCAAGCACAAACCCAAACTCACACAAATCCCTCTAGCACTCCTACAGACAACATGTCTGTGTTCGATAAATGGATGATGGCCCAGGAATAATTGCTTTGTGGGGAGAAGGGCTTAAAGCAGCATTTCAGCTCGGTTTCTTAGGAAGTTCTGTCTACAATGATTAAGCAATCAGTTACATATTTTTTTGACCAGCCTGGGGGAACAGCTCCAACTAGAAAAGGAAAAGAAAACCTGAACTATGGTATTTCTTGGGAACTGGCCCAAGTGTGATGGCTTGTGAGAATATCCATTGGGTCAAAATTTCTGGACTGTTTTATGGTGGGCCTCTGCTCTCTTCACCCAGGCCACGGGGAGGAGTATATGTGTGGGTCTGAGAGGCCCGAGACCCTTCATACACCCCCAGACTTCCCTGAATGCACGTAATCCTGTGATGCATCAGAGGCTTCACCATGGTCCGCAGTACACATTCCAGGGTCAAAAAGATGTGGCTCCTAGCACTCCTTGCTTCTCTCTTAAATTAGTCCCCATTCCACCTTGATACTCCTTACATACTTTGCAGGGGTAGGACACCAACTACCTGATGCAAATACTTATGGACTTTTGGAAGGGTCTTTTTCCTCCAAACAACCATCTAGAAAACATGGTGAAATTTCTGTAACAGGAAACACAACTTTCAGTTTAGAAATAATTCCCCAAATGCAAATGATAACTGATATTCACAAATACCTAAATGAGAGCCATTCCCGATCCCAAGCAAGAAGGCCCTGGATTTCTGAAGTGGCAGTGAGGGGTTACTGGTGGGCTGCACTCACACAATCACAGGGTTAAGTGAGAGCCAGGGACACAGAACAAAGAAACTGTGCTGACTTCTCATTTTGCCCCTCAAGGGCATCTATCTCCATCTATTTCCTCTACTTACCAGAGGCCATATTGAATAAAGGGTTAAAACCTTACCTCTGACCTATCTCCACTGTACAGCCTTAGAAAAGAGTCTCCTAATTGTTTAGTTTCCTAGTGACTGGATCTCCAAATCCATTCACGTGTTTCACCTGCGCTTTGTAGTCCTGAAAGCTAGAAAAGCAAACCAGAGGGACATGTGTTAGATCCAGGGGAGAGGAGAATGATCAGGTCAGGAGATGCCAGTCAAGAGATGTGAGACTGATCTAGGCTTTTTGGAACATCAGAGAGAAGGAATGTAGAACTGAATTGAGAAAAGTATGTTTTCCTGAAGGAAGCCTTCATGTTTCTGAAGACAACAAAAAAGAAAATTCACAGAAATATTCAATCCCCAATGAAAATGGACAAGAAGCAACAAAAATGTGAAATAAAAACACAATCATTTTTAAAACAACACAACAATTCTAAAAATACTTTGTGCTTATCAGCCTTGCGCCAGCTTTCTTCAAGTGGCGTCTCCTCTAATCTTGGCTGGATTTTATTTCTAATCTGGGGACCACTCCTTTGGGTCAGTGGATTTTTTTCTTTTTTAATTTTGGGTTAAAAGATAGAAAGAACTGGCCCCATGGTTTCGTTCCAAGTCCCCAGTGGCTTCTCGGGTCAAACAGTACGTCCTCAGCATGTGAGGGATCTATTGATTCAGAGGAACCAGGGTTTGTCTTCTCCAACTTTTACATATAGTTGGAATCGATGGTGAATATGCCTCTTTGGGTGGGGTTCAGACTTTAAGTTAAGAAGAGTTCAGGGAAGGAAGCATTTGTTACTTGGCACAACAAGAACTAGTGTGGGGTGGTAAAAAATGGGCAAAACTCAGAGGAGAAGTAACATGGTTTTATTTGCCTGATTTGGGCATGAGGGAGTTGAGGCACTTCCCAAAAAAGGATGAGGAGCTCAATCAGGGTTCTGAGAAACTTCTTTCCCTCTAAACCAATTAGTTTGCTGTTTCCACTTGCCCTACCTTTCAAGACCCAGTGCAGGGTAGACTACCTCCGTAAAACCTTCTCCAGATACCCCAGCTCATTGTAGCGTTCCCTACTTCTGGATGTGCCATGCTTAGGACCTGGGTGGCAAGAAGGTAAATCATTCAGCATGAGTCTAAGCTGTAGCTACTGTGGACTTTAGATGTATGGTGAACTGGTGGAACAGGTGGTCAGAAGGCTGTTTGCTTGCAGTCCTCCCTGGGGGTGAATCCATCAAGGGAAATTCTAAGAACAGTAAAATGTATCCTACTCCTATTTACCTCACATCTAATTTCTATAGAGGGGGTTTGCTCTAGATAAAACTCAAAGAACGATTTCACTAAAACTGCCTAGTAGGAAGGCTAGGCCAGGTTATGATGCAGTAACTCAAGCCTCAAATACCAGTGGTTTATTTCTGGCTCACTCTAAATGTTCAGTGCAGGTTGATGGGTCCTCACTGGGGGCCCAGACTGAGGAAGGCTCTATTATTTAGTGGTTGTGTTATCTTGAACACATGACCTTCTTGGTCACTGTGGCAAAAGGAGAGACTCATGGAGGATGCCATGTTGGCTCTTTTGTGTTCTGGTCTGGACGTGACACACACCTAGTCACAGGGCTGCCTGACTACAAGAAGGCTGGGGAGTCTGGGGAAGCAGATGGAATATTTGGTGTATGCCACTGTCACTACCACACTTTGTTAGACATTGTGGGCACAGTGGAGGTGAAGGCAGTGCCACCTGGAGATGACAGAGTTCAGTAGAAGATGGTGGTACCCTGTGGAATGGGAAGGGATACCCAGCAGGAGACTTTAGGAACTAGGGGGAAATGAGGATATCTAATTCCTATCCAAAGATCACACACTTATTACAAGCTCCATAATTGTTATATTACTTCATACAAAAGTTAAAATTCTGCACCGTTTTATCTGTGTGACACCTGAAACTCAGAGCTAGAGCTTGGCAGCTATGAATGGCAGTATTAGCACACTCAGAAACTGTTAAAAAAGCTGAAAGAGAGTCCAGACTTCACTTAAAGATATGAATGAGGCAGATGTGGTTAGGACTAGGGCAAATCAGGCCAAAGGGTAAAGGATGATGCTGACTGTGTTTTAAAACTTCAACTTCCATGTGAGACCAGGGGAAGAGATGTTTATTTGGTGCAGAATCTATATTTTCTGTAGTACACTAAACAACTCATACAGTCAGCTTGTTCAAACACCATAATTACATGGAACTTTGAATAGGAAGTGAGATCTGGTAGGTTTGTACAGGTTAGTGTGAAATGGTGACACATCCCAAGGTAATTTGGGCAGAGAATAAAAATATATATGCAGGGCCTCCCTTGAGGAGCTGGGGGGAAATGCGGAAGTGCTGGACCTCCTCACCTGGGTTGCTGCTGATGTTCTCACAAACATTGAGGACCGATGATTTGGTGTGCTGAGCCCTCTATCTTGGGGCTTGCACTTATGAAGCTCATTGCTGCAAGGGAGAGGCTAAACCTGCTTATAATTGTGCCTAAGAGTCTCCCCCTGAGTGCCTCTTTGTTGCTCAGATGTGGCCCTTTCTCTCTAGCTAAGCCAACATGGCAGGTGAACTCACTGCCCTCCCCCCCCTACATGGGACCTGACTCCCGGGGGTATAAATCTCCCTGTCAATGCAGGATATGATTCCCGAGGATGAATCTGGGCCCAACATCATGGGATTGAGGACATCTTTTTGACCAAAAGGGGGAAGCAAAATGAAACAAAATAAAGTTTCAGTGGCTGAGAGATTTCAAATGGAGATGAGAGGTCACTCTGGTGGGCATTCTTATGCCCTATATAAATATCACTTTTTAGTTTCTAATGCATTGGAATAGCTAGAAGTAAATACCTGAAACTATCAAACTGCAATCCAGTAGTCTTGACTCTTGAAGATGATTGTATAACAATGTAGCTTAAAATGTGTGACAGTGTGATTGTGAAAACCTTGTGGATCACACTCCCTTTATCCAGTGTCTGGATGGATGAGTAGAAAAATGGGGATAAAAACTAAATGAAAAATAGGGTGGGATGAGGGGATGATTTGGGTGTTCTTTCTTATTTTTATTCTTTCTGGTGTAAGGAAAATGTTCAAAAATAGATTGGGGTGATGAATGCATGACTATATGATGGCACTATGAACAGCTGATTGTACACCATGGATCATTGTATGATATGCGAATATATCTCAATAAAACAGAATTAAAAACTAAATTCCATAAATATTAAAAAAATTCTCCACTCTTTAAATTAGTATAGTATAAAAATCTGAGGAAGTGCTACCAGAAAATATGAAAGTTTTCAAATCTGAGCTGCGAAGGAGGAAGACTTAGGAACTACTGAGTGACCCGCCATGGCTCTAGAAGTACCTATGCCTTCAAGTCTCGGGATTTTGTGCCTGGAAAATGCACATTGACAAAGTCGGGTGTAAAGCAAGATAGAAAATTGTATGTGTGGTTTGTACACATATATGTCAAACAACTAAAATACAAACTAAACACAGAAAAAAATGAGAAGAAAAGTCAAATGTAAACAGTAGTCATCTCTGGTTGGTGGTAATTAGATAAATTTCTTTTTTCTATGTTTATGTTGTTTTACATATTTTCTGTAAGAGAATGACTCTCTATAGCAAATATGGTACATGAATACTGTGCTGTAAAACTGTCCCTGGTGCATAAGTTTAATCTAAAACATGAGCAATAGGTTTCCCATAGTGAGAAAGCCACACTATCATTAGCTCTGGGTTGGCACAGAGTAGGTGTTCAATAAATATTTGTTGAATGAATGAATGATTACATTTGAGTATGTGGTGGTATGATCTGGCTCACAAATAACTTAAAGCCTGTTACAGGTGAGGAGTTTTTAATGGTGTGTTACTGAAAATGAAAAGCCCAGTTTCTCTGCTCTTGGCCCAGCATCCGTTATTACTGGCCTCAGTGCATCCTTACAGGAGAAAGGGGCTTGCACTTACAAAGCTCATTGCTGCAAAGGAGAAGGTAAGCCTGCTTATAATTGCATCTAAGAGTCTCCTCCTGACTGTATGATGGCACTATGAACAGCTGATTGTACACCATGGATCATTGTACCTTCATTTGTACCTTCACCAGGGGGAGATGGTTACTTCTTTTAGAAAGCGGCAAGAACCCCGTGTGCTGTCACCTCGTCCTTCTGATCCCTGGGAATGGCCCTGGATAGAGAATTTCTTGACCTTAAGGAAACTCCAGGATGGAAACTGGGGGGAAAAAATCTCCAGACATATTTATTTTATACAAATCTCATCAGACAAGTTGAATAATTGAAAAATGTCATCCAGCAATATCTTGACTGGGCCAAGAAAATAATATGACATCTTTTATCTTTTTTAATAAAGACTAGCAGTTTTAGTATTTTCTTTCACTTTCTTTTTTTTGGAGGATGGGAGAGGGAAGTGGTTTAGAGAAGAGGGAAAGAGTTATGGTCATTTGTCCACTTAATTTGGAAAATCTGAAAAATTGTAGGGGTAAAATGTTGAAAGGCAAGCAGCTGTAGTATCTCTGTTGGGACACCTAACTGGTTCCTATAATGGAAATTGGAAACCAGAACTAAGAGATATTATCGGGCTAGCAGGGAGCACAATTTTTCAATACAGGTAGGGCATTGGATTTTCGGAGTTTCTGTAGTTATTTGGTGCTGTGACTTTGAAAGGCCATATTCAGTTTTGGAGCAAAGAATACTTTATAAAGTTTTGCTCATTTCTCATTCCCTATGGTATCTTTTCTCATGACTGGATGAATATCCCTTTAAAAGAGTTAGAGAAGAGAAGATACTGAGAATGTATTCTCAAGTAGACTTCCAGCTCAGCCTTGCCAGTTCTCCAGACTTGTCTGAATCTCCCAGTGCCCCAGGGATGTAAAATGTGGTTCAAAATACGTCAGCAAGCACCTGTATTTCATGTCTAGAATGTGCATTTCTTGGAAGCAGGGACCTTGCCTGTCTTGTTCCCACTGTGACCAAGCACCTAGGACCTAGTGCCTGGCACACAGGGGATTCCTGATATTTAGATGCTGATGTAATATCATTTCTCTCTGCCATACACTGTGGTCTTGAGGATCCAAGATTTGAAGTTCAAGTTTCCACCAGGATAAAGAAAGCAGATGGTGGCTGTCGTTTTCTCAAAATAGCAGTGGTCCTGCCTCCAGGTGACATGTATTATTGTGATGGGACATGACAGAGATGGAGTCTGGATGGGCCAAGTCATAGCAGGAGACTCTGGAGAACAACAACTTTGTTTGAGGAGGTCTAAAAATGTGGCATTTGGGGTGGATACCAGGGTGGTAATGGATAATCACTCATAGCCATGGCAGGAAGTGTCAGATGTTCTAATTCGAAGAGCAACAAGAAGTTAGAAACCAGAGTGTCCAGTCAGGTAAGGAAGACAAGAAGTGTAAATTAGAAATGTGGTGGTTCAGATGAATTTCAGTGACTGTTTTCTTATGGAATAGGCCTGTGTGTTCTGGATTTCAATGTGGGGATGCTTTTCTAGCACCATGTGGCCTCTGTACTCAGATTGGGCATCTGTGTTAGCATTCAGGAAGGAGGCCTGTCTTCTGCCCTCTCCATTTTCAGATTCCAAGGCATATATCACTTAATACCTGGGAAAAGAAATATTCCTTTGCCATGGGGAGAATAGACTCTTACTAAGGTAGCTGTAATAATAGACTCTTACTAACTAAACTAATGCAACAGTGCCAGGCAGAACCCCGTTCCAGGTTTGGGACTCTTGCCATGGAAAGAATTCAGAGATTAGAGGGGCCAGTAGGAATAAGAAGTAAAGTTTATTAAAGAAAAAGAGAAAGAAGTCATGTTAAAGAGATAACATGGGCATGTTCCAGGGAGAAGCATGTACTGAGTGGGAGTGGGCTGCCTTGTTATATAGGAAAGTTTTACTGTGATCTTCTTATCTCGACCTTTGAACACCTGGTGTCTTCTTTGTTCTAGGAGGAGACAGTTATCACAGTGATCAGAACTTGTGACCTGTCCTTGCATATCTAAAATTTATCTTTAGACAGATGTTTAACAACCTTTATGACCTCATGCATTTTGTCATTAACTGAGAATTTGCTTTGGGCCCATGATTTTACAAGTGATTATGGTTTCAGGAAGCCTCAGAGCTTTAGGGGAAATTCTGGCTCCATGAAGTCTGCAGTTGAAGCTTTGCAGGTTTGCATTAACTCTTTTGAAGCTGAATAGAAGACCAGGGACCACAGCCTTGATGCCCTATTTTATCCTCCCTCACTAAGAAATTCTATTTCTCATCCAAGTCTGAGATGCATGCTTTTCGGAATTACTTGGAAATGGGCTTCTGGAAGGGGTTTACCCTACTCTTGAACTGGTAACAAAGGTATTTAAAGATTTTATTTAGAAGAAAGACAGGGAACACTTCCTCTGCCAGGAGGGTGTAATCCTCTGTCTTATTTCTTGCACCAACTTTTCTGGTAACTCTTGTTGATGAAAATATTGTGCCTGAGGCAAAGAACTAGAAATAAATACATCACTAATGTTTGCCAAAACTTAACATGTGGGAGCTAGGATCTCTAGAGGGGTCAAAACAAACTCCTGACACCTCATTTACCTTCAGAGCACATGGAAGTGGGGCTGTAGGCAAGCACCAGAACCCAGGAGCTAATGCCCCCAAGTGCATGGTCCTAAGTGAGCTCTAGGCATCTTCCAACACGAGGACTGACCTGTCTCTCAGTTCTGGCTAGACTCTGGAACTCCTATCCACCAACACAACTGCTCAAATTTATCTCCATGGGTATACTGCAAAGCTTGCAAGGCCCTTGGGCCCTCACTTCAAGGAGATTTTTCATTTCAGTTGGTCTCTTGGCCCATTTGTCATTTTGGGAACTGGGGCTAGGCTGGCTGTGTCATGTATCACCTGAGAAGATTTTTAACAAATATAGATTCCTGGTTCTTTTCCTGGAGGTTATGATTCAGTGTGGATAAAGTGGAAGCCCTGGCATTTATATTTGTAGAGAAGATTCTGACATGAAACCGGGTCTGGAACTAATGGTCTATTGCCTCTCCACTGGTACTTAGATATTTGCCTGGGGAATGCCAAAGTCAGATGCTCTTGTCCTTAATCCCATGTTGGTGAGCACCATGGACCTCAGAATCCTCCAAATGGCTTTACAAGAACGTTTCCTGCTCCCTTAAAGCCTGGTCCACCATCATCCTTGAGCATCTCTGTGCTGCCTTTCCCCTGAACACTCTCCTCATCTCATTTAACCTTTTAAGGGAAGGTCGGAGGAGAAGCCCTCTAAATCCCATTTAACTGCTATCAAGAAGAGAAATCAGTTCTGCATAAGGAAGAGTTTGTGCTTATTTCTGCCACCAAAATCTACTGCCCATCTTTCATCTCAGGATCATGGCTTCATTGTACTGCCTTCATGTGACCTTGGTATATGCTAGTACTTCCCTTTGAGGGGCAAGGAATGGGAGGATGGGAGGCCAAAATAGTAATGCAGTGGCTTTCAAACATTGTAATTCATGATCCACAATAAGAAAAGTATTTTATATTGTAATGTGACATGACTTTCCCTTCCTCTATGTGATGCCCTCCATTCTCTATACTATTCTACTTCCTAGGTTGGCCTAGACCTACAAAATTGTTTTTATGATCTACTGAGGAAGCTCAACCCATTGCTTGAAAAACACTGTATAAGGATTCTTAGACTGACTTAACTCTTAAGCATGGGTATGGAGAGACTGAAGAATGGAAGAATTCAAGCTATTTATAAATTGTCAGCTTAGCTCTTTGCTCTTGAAGATATGAGAAAATTACACTGATTCAATAAGTAATTGTTATAGCATGTAGGCAATGCTTAATGCAACGTATCTGGAAACTGCTGGCATGATAGCTTTGGCTACGATCTATTGCTGAATATTCTGAGTGGATTCTGCTATTAAAAAGACTAAAGGGAGAAGCACATGCCAGACTATGGAACATAAACCACCAACGGCACATAATTTCCAACAAGAGATTGGGTAATTTTTGTCAAGAATCAGTATTGATTTCACAAAACCAGTCCAATGGAATTCATTTAGATTTGGTAGATTCCTTTAAAAAATGACCTGAAGTATAAAGGAGTAAAGTATAATGGTTAAGATAACAGGTTCAGATGCCAGATAAACCTCAGTTTGGGTCCTGGCTTTATTATTTATTAGCTGTGTGCTCTTGAGTGAGTTACTTAATGTCTCTGAGTTTCAGTTGTCTCATCAGTAATACGGGGAGAAAAATAGCATCTACCTACCAACAGGGATATTATGATGATTAAATGAAAGAATGTAAAGTGCTTGTCAGGGTGCATTACACAGCACCTCTCAGAACTTGTGGTAGTTTTTGGGCATATAGCATATGCCAGACAATGGATTCATATTTACTTCAGTTAAGTTTGAGAATGTGTGGACAGGGATCTTATCTAAACCATCAACAGTTTTGTGCCACAATGTACTTTAGCAGTTGGTTAGGCTGAACAGAGATTGGCCAGCCGACCTGCCAGGCTACTCCATGCTCAGCCTCTCACTCGTGGGTTCATTAGCAGGGGACAGTTTTGCTGATGTTGATGAGACAACTCCAACTAGTCTTGGATGAGGACTTATATTTATAGTCACCTATTTATACAACAGTTTTGCTAACCCTTTGGTGGAGCTGGAGCAAGCTAGAGTGAGATGAGATCAGTTATATGTGGCCTTGAGTGCAGACTGGCTGCTTCAGCATCTCACATGAGTCAATTGATGAGGGCATTTCTTTCAAGGGGACTTGACAAGCATTCTACTCAAGAAATATCTGGGGTCACCACTAGTTATAGTAATAAGATTAGCTAATACATCTATAGCATTTACTATGGGTCCTAGAAATCCTTACACATTTAACACTTTTAATTATCACTGCAACTCATGAGATAGGTGCTATGATTATCTCTATTTTGCTGATGGGGAAACTGAGGCAGAGGGATGAAATCATTTTCACACAGCAAGTAAAGTAATTAAAGCACTGAACCTGCTTCTGTGAGAGGTAAGGTATTAGCATTAAAACTGTCTCTTCTGGATCCAGCTGGATTTTTGTTTTATCTTTTGGAGATTGTGATGGGTAGATGGTGGGGAGTAGCATCTATTATGTATGAACCAGCATCAAAAAAAAAGAAAGTGTTGATTCCTCTTTGGCCTTTGCTATTGTGGGCGCAATTGTAGAGCAGACTCTATACATCAGACTAACAAGCAGGCACCCCTAAAAATTGCACCCCTTAATTTAGACTATTCCCTGAGAGGGGAGAAGTGTTGACAGGAGATGCTGTAGTTCAATATTAGGACTTTGAGGACTCTCAGTGTTTCCTGTAGGTGTTTGCTGAGTAATTTTAGGGGGGGCTTAGTTAGAACAGTATCATGCATAAAGAATACTCTCATGGCCTGATAATTCCTAGCACTTTCTTTTTATTGTTGGCAAACCTAAGTTATTCAATTCCTGCTAAGATTCAAGCTTCTCTAGAGAGAGTCCAAACATGTTGCTCCCAGCATGGAATTGAGGAGCTTTCCTTCTCTGAGCACTGTGGTCTCCAGCATGCAAGATAAAATATGACTTGATTCGCAAAATTGACTGTCGTTGCTTTACTCCCAAAATTTATAGCACATCAACATTAAAGCATAGAAAGTTAAAAAAAAAATATTTTCTCAAGCCTAGATTCAAAAATCTAGGCTGCAAAGGAGAAATACACAGTGCAGTGCTAGGGGCCCCCCAATACCTCCTCCAGCCACAGGGTAGGATTCCCAGCTGACTGACAGCCTTTGAGGCCTAGCATTGAACAGTGTCGCTCACTAAGCCTTGCTGGAGAGAAGCCAGCTGGTGTGTGTGTGTGTGTGTGTGTGTGTGTGTGTGTGTGTGTGTGTGTAGAGAGGCCTTCTCCCCCCACGGTCCTGCTGCCCACACCTGCCTCTCTCGACCAAGCCTGTAACTGGGCCTCTTCAGTTCCCAGCTTGGCTTGGCAGTTCTGCTCTGTGCACCAGTCTTCAGGAACTCTCTATGCTTCTCCGGCTGTGGGGCACCCAAAAGGGCAGTGCTGGATAAGTCTCAGTAACACAGACCAGCCCTGGGGAGGGGGCCGCTTATGGTTTTTGGGCAGACAGACCTGGAAAGAGTTGGCAGGCCTTATCCAGTCCTGAGGGACAGGTACCCACGTCAGGAAACCACTATCCGAACTGGCCCCATTTTTGGCAGTCTGAACTGGGAAGCTAAGAGGGGAAAAGGAGCACAGAATTCCACCTCAGCTGAAGGGAGGGAGCGTAGTTGGTGGGGAATGGAGGTGGGCAGGCTTGGAGGACCAGGTGAGGAAGGGGACAGGCAGGAGTCATCATGTAGTCCATGAGCTGTTTGCTGAGCAAGATCTGTTCAGCAAGACACTCAGCCTGAACCTCTTTCTGTACTCATGAGGGATAACCAAATTTGACAGAGAATGAATGAAGGAAAATATTTTCTTTCTCCAGCAGTAATTTCCTTCCATGACACTGGTTAGAAACTCCCACCCCTCTCTCCACCCTTCCATCTGGTGCTTGCCAGGAAGGAAAATCCTCGTACACACCTGGAATCATGGACCAGACGAAAACAGTAAAGCCAGTCACCCGACTGTGCACACAGTCTCCAGCTTCCCTGAGCAGTCACACTGAACCTCTCATGGACTTACCCGCGGCTGTGTCTGGGAGACTACCCTTTCCTCATCCCCGATTCGCACCTAGGCCCCACCGTGCTTTCTTCTCGTCCCCTCACTCTGCCCCTCACCCCCTCACCACCACCCACACTGTTAATGGAGCAGGATTGTGAAAGGGCAGAGAGTTTCTGAAAATAAGTCTGAACCCAAAGTGACAAAAGGGGAAGAGACGCTTTCTGAATATTGGATTAATACTGGCTCCAAGAATATTGATATTCCCATAAGAAAGCCGTTAGCTTGCCCACTACTTTAGATCCCCATGAATATTTCATTGTTTGACTTAAGCTCTGAGATTTTAAAACACACACACACACACACACACACACACTGACAAAGCACCTTTTTGGCAACAGGGGCCTCATACACCCTCCAGTGCCTGGGGCTCGGACATGGTCACAGGGCAAGTCCACATGACATTCTGGAGACAGAGTTGTCTCAGTAATCTAAATTTATGTCCAATCGGGGACATCTCTTAGTGTGGCCAGAGCAAGGATTTACAAAAGACAAACAGTGGTTTAACACACATTTGTGACTCATTGTGGAAGCCGACTTCCCTGGCTACCCCTTGCTGGTAGGGCTGGGGGGCGGAGATCGGCTGTCAGACTAGTTTATTGTCTGCAGCTAAATTAATAAATGGAGCGAATTAGTTTTAATTATAGCATTTGGGGATCAAGGGAAAACTGAGGCCTTTATATTGCTCTGAACTTGGAAAAGAACAAATATTCTTAAAAGGATATATTTCCTATTTAATATCAAAATAAGGAGTTTTTCCTAGTTCCTTTGGTCACAATGACACACCACTGTGACACACTGGATTTCCCTTTTCTACACATCACAAATTCTCATGCCATAGGGGGAAAAGAGATCAGTCATTTAGTATATTTTTGGTAAAACCAAAATCTGTTAGCCCAAATCCTTCTCTTCTTAAGCTGAATAATCTTATAGTTGATACATATCAAATATCAGCCATATGGCTGTTGCATTCATCAGAGGAGAGTTTGATCGAGCAGAAAGAACTGCTATCTAGAGTTAGAAGTCTGGAGTATAGATATAGCTTGGTCACAGGGACTTTGAGCAAGTTACTTAACCTATCAGTTGTTTTCTTTTCAACAACCAATAATTGAATATTACTATTTTGCTCTTGACTTATTTGGTTGCAAGTGAAGAAAATCCATTCCCAATTGTCATGATCAGAAAAACGGAGTGTTTTTTTTTTTTTTTTTAACATCTCATATAGCTATAAAGCTGGGGGAGTCTTCATGCTCAGCTGGAGCCAGACACTCAAACAAATGTCATAGGAACTTGGTTTCTCTTGGCTATGCTTTCTCTGTATTGGCTCCATTCTTAGGAGCTACACCCTTTTGGTGACAAGAAAACCACCAGCATCTCTGGGCTTATACCCTATCTCATGCCCGGTGGGAAAAGGATTCGTATTTCTTGGATGTCCAGTAGAAGTCTTGGGTGTGAATCTTAGTGAACATAGTTGGGCTCTCTGTGCTCATCCCTGAAACAATCACAGTACCTACGGGGTGTGACGCGCTTGCTAGGCAGAAGTCACATGCCCAGTTCTAGGGTCAGACCTACCCAAACCATATGTAATGAGAGAAGGGTGAATTCCCGTGGGAAACCAGGGAACTGGTACTATAAACTGGGGGAGGAAGCTAAGCAGGTAAAGATAACATATGCTCTTTTCAGTGTTACCAAATGTCCTCCACATTGCTGAATCCAATAGTCAATTTTTTGTCATCTTGCATGATAATTACAGCATTTGACCTATTTGATCATTCCTACTTCCTTGCAATGTTTTTCACATGAATACCACCCCCTACCCCCCATTTTTGTCTTTCTTTACTGACTGCTCCTTTGCTGGCTTCTTTTCATCTCTCTGTTTCATTCAGGGCCTAATTGGAAACCACACTAATGATGCAAAAAGGAAGAATTTAATATAGCTATTAACCATTAAAGCTAGTGGTTAATTACCAAAAGGAGTAAAAGAGAACTCCAAAGAGTAAGGAAATAGCAAATGCAGAAAGCAGCTACCACCTCTAGGACTGAGGGAGACAGAAAATGGGAGGAGCTAAGAACTTAGAACAAACCCCAACTACCATCCCCAAGCTGAGATTCAGATCTCTTTGCAGAGGGCATGTTTGTCCCAGGAACAAGGAATATGCAGCAGCCTACCAGTGTGAGGAAATTTGCTGGAGGGCATTGGCTGAAGCTGGTTGAGGTGGGCTGTATGTAGCTTGTCCATGCGGGCTGCTGTGATGGTTTCTGACCTTCAATTAAGTGGCTCAGAATGCAAACCCACCTCATGGTAAATGACAATTCCACCTTTGCAGTCGCTCAAGCCACAACTCTGGAGTCAACTTCTCCGGCTTTCACTTTATATATTTAATCTGTCAACAAATCTTGTTGGTTCTACATGCAAAATACATCCAGAATTGCATCTCTTTTCACCACGCCACTGCTACTTCCCTGATCCAAGCCAAAGTTATTTCTTACCTGGATTACTGCACTACCTCATAACTGGGTTTCCCCCGTTTTGGCCCTTTCACCACCACAATCTTAGTCTCAACAGAGCTGCTAGAGTCACCTTATTAAAATAGAAGATCAATTTACATGAGTTATCTGTTCAAAATCCTCCAATGGCTTCCATTTCACTTAGAGTAAAATCAAAAATCCTTAAAATGGTTTACAAGGCCCTAAATGATGTGCCTCCCCGTTAACTCTCTGGTAGCATCTCTTTCCATCTCTTTCTTTTCTGGCCACACTGGCCTCCTTGCTATTCATCAGACTCTCCAGGCATACATTTTTTTAGATCGTTGCACTTGCCACATGGTTCACTCTCCCTCCTCCTGTCAGGGAAGCGTTTTCTTACAATCCTAAATGGACTGTGTCTTTAAAAATTATTATTATTTTTTTAATTAGAGAAGTTGTAGTTTCAGAAAAATCATGCAGAAAATGTAGGCTTCCCATATACCTCCCCTCACATACCCAGTTTTCCCTACTATTAATAATTTGCATTAGGATGGTACCTTTTTCACAACTGATGAAGCAATGCTGTTATCTATAGTCCATAGTTTACATTAAGCTTCACTGCTTATGTTGTACAGTTCTAGGGTTTTTTTTTAAAAGTATTCTAATAAGATAGATACAAGGTAAAATTTCCCCTTTTAGCCATATTCAAATATATCATTCAGTGGTGTTAATTATATCACAATGTTGCACTAAAATCACCACTGTTCACTATCAAAACATTTCCATCACCCCAAAGACAAATGCTGTACAAATTAAGCGTTAGTACTCTGTTCTCTACTCCCACCCTGGCCACTGGTAAACTATATTCTAGATTCTGACTCTATAAGTTTGCTTATTCTAATTATTTCATATCAGTGAGATCATAAGATATTTGTCCTTTTGCATCTGGCTTAATTCACTAAACATGATTTCTTCAAGGTTCATCCATGTTATAGCATGTATCAGAATTCCTTTCCTTTTCATGGCCGAGTAATATTCCATTGTATGCATATACATATTTTGTTTATGCAGTCATCTGTTGATGGACACTTGAGTTGCTTCTATTTTTTTTGACAATTGTAGATAATGCTGCTGTTAACACCAGTGTGCAAATATCCATTCAAGTCCCCATTGTTTTAGTTTCCTAGGTTGCTAAAAGAAGATATCATGAAATTGTTTTGGTTTACACAATGGGAAATTATTAACTTACAGGCTTACAGTTTTGAGGCCATGAAAATGTCCAAATCAAGGCATCATCAAAGCGATGTTTTCTTCCCAAAGACCAGGATCCTTGGGTCCTCTGCCTCATGGCAAGGCACACGGCAGCATCTTCTGATCTCTCCGTTTTCTTCTATACTGGGTTTCATTGCTTTCAGCTTTTTGCTTCCATGGGTTTCTCCTCTCTCTCTCTCTATATATATATATATATCTATATCTATATATCTATATCTATATATCTATATCTATATCTATCTATCTATCTATCTATCTATCTATCTATCTATCTATCTATATTCATTCTGTTTATAAAGGATTCCACTAAGAGGGTTAAGACCATCCTGAGTGAGGTGGGTCACACCTTATCTGAAGCAGCCTCTTCCGAAGGTCTGACTTGGAATTGTTCACACCCACAGGAGTGGATTAAACTGAAGAGCATGATTTTCTGGGGTACATACAGCTTCAAACCACCACACCTGCTTTTGATTCTTTGGGTATATACCTAGAAATAGGACTGTGGAGTTATATGGTAATTCTATGCTTAACTTTCTGAGGAACTGTCAAACTGTTTTCCACGGCAGTTACAACATTGTACTTTCCCAGCAACAATGAATGAGTATACCTATTTCTCTGCATCCTCTCTAAACTTGTTAGTTATGTTTTTTAGAAAATAGTAGTCATTCTGGTGGATGTGAAATGGTGTCTCAGTGTGGTTCTGATTTGAGTTCCCTAACAATTTTAAACATCTTTCCATATGCTTTTTAGCCATTTACACATCTTCTTTGGAGAAATATCTATTCAAGCCTATGGCTCATTTTGTAGTTGGGTTTTTTTGTCTTTTTGTTATTGAGTTGTAGAATTTCCTTTTTTATTGTGGCTATTAACCATTTTGAATATGTGGTTTCCAAATATTTTCTCCCATTCTCTAGATTGACTTATTAGTTCAATATTAAGTCCTGTGATGCACAAAATATTTTAATTTTGATGAGGTCTCATTTATCTATTTTTTCTTTTGTGGTTTGTGCTTTTGGTGTAAAGTTTAAGAAACCATTGCCTAACACAGGGTCCTGAAGTTCCTTCCCTATGATTTCTTCTTGGAGTTTTATAGTTTTGGTTCTTATAGTTAGGTCTTTGATCCATTTTGAGTTAATTTTTGTATATGGGGTGAGGTGGTTTCCACTTTCATTCTTTGGCATATCACTGTCCAGTTTTCCCAGCATCATTTGTTGAAGACACTATTGCTTTCCAATTGAGTCTTGTCGATCTTGTCAAAAAATCCACTGCCCATAGATGTAAGGGTTTGTTATGAATGCTCAGTTCAATTTCATATGTCTGTCCTTGTGCCAGTACCATGTTCTTTTGATTACTGCTTTGTAATAAGTTTTAATCTCAGTATTATGAGTTTTCCAACTTGTTTTTTTCTTTTTCAAAATGGTTTTAGCTATTTGTGGCCACTTACCCTTCCATATAAAGTTGATGATTGACATTTCCATTTCTGCAAAAAGCCTCTTTAAATTTGTTTGGGATTTTGTTGAATCCGTAAATCACTTTTGGTAGAATCCATGTCTTAACAACATTTAGTCTTCCAATCCATGAATGTGGATGTCCTTCCATTTTTCCATTTATTTAGGTCTTCTTTGACTTCTTTTAGCAATGTTTTGTAGTTTTCTGTGCACAAGTCCTTTATATCCTTGGTTAGATTTATTCTTAGATATTTGATTTTCTTAGTTACTAATGTAAATGGAATTACTTTTTTGATTTTCTCTTCAGATTGTTCATTACTAGTGTTTAGAAATACTACTGCTTTTTGAATATTGATCTTGTATGCCACCACTTTGCTGAATTCATTTATAGCTCTAGTAGCTTTGTTGTGGATATTTCAGGATTTTGTTAGTATGGGATCATGTCATCTGTAAATAGGGAAAGTTTCACTTCTTCCTTTCCAATTTGGTTGCCTTTTATTTCTTTCTCTTGCCTAATTGCTCTGGCCAGAACTTCAAGAACAATGTTGAATAACAGGGGTAAAAGTAGGCATCCTTGTCTTGTTCCTGATCTTACAGGGAAAGTTTTTAATCTTTCACCATTGAGAATGGTGTTAGCACTGGGTTTGTCCTATGTGCCCTTTATCATTTTGAGGAAGTTTCCTTCTATTCCTAGTTTTTTAAGTGTTTTTATCAAGAAGAGGTGCTGGATTTTGTTAAATACATTTTCTGCATCAATTTAGATGTTTTTTCCCTTCATTCTGTTAATGTGGTATATTTTACATTAATTGATTTTCTTAAACTGAACCACCTTTGCATACCTGGGATAAATCTGACTTTGTCATGGTATACAATTCTTTTAACGTGCTGTTGGATTTGATTTGCTAGTAGTTTTTTTGAGTATTTTTGCATCTATATTCATAAGGGATATTTATCTGTCTTTTTTTTTAATGGTATATTTATGTGGCTTTGGAATTAGGGTGATGTTAGCCTCATAGAAAGAGTTAGGAAGTGGCCCCTCCTCTTTGATTTTTTTGGAAGAGTTTGAACAGGATTGGTGTTAACTCTTCTTGGTACGTTTCGTAAAATTCCCCTGTGAATTCATCTGGTCCTGGGATTTTCTTTATTGGGAGGTTTTTGATTACTGATTCAATCTCTTTACTTACTTTTGGTTTTTGGAGAGCTTCTATTTCTTCTTGAGGCAGTGTAGTTAGTTTGTGTTTCTAGGAATTTGTCCATGTCATCTAGGTTATCTACTTTGTTGGCATGCAGTTCTTATTTATATCCTCTTGCAGTACTTTTCATTTCAGTGGGGTTGGTAGGAATGTTCTCCCTTTAATTTCTGATTTTAATTATTTATATTCTCCCTTTTTTTTATCAATGTACATAAAGGTTTGTTGATTTTATTGATTTTTTCAAAGCATCAGCTTTTGGTTTTGTTTATTCTCTCTATTGTTTATTCATTCTCTATTTCATTTATCTCTACTTTAATCTTGGCTATTTTCTTTATTTTGCCAATTTGTGTATCGTTTGCTCTTCTTTTTCTAGATACTCCACTTGTGAAGTTAGGTCTCTGATTTGAGACTTTTCTCTTTTTTAAATATAAGCATTATGGCTAAAAATTTCTCTCTCAGCATTGTCTTTACTGCATCCCATATGTTTTGATTTGTATGTTTTTGTTTTCCTTATCCTCAAGATACTTCCTAATTTCCTCTATGATTTTTTTCTTTGGCCCATTGGTTGTTTACTTGTGTTTTTAATTTCCAAATATTTGTGAATCTTCCATTTTCCCTCTGTTATTGATTTCTAGCTTCATTTCATTGTATGATTTCAGTATTTTAAAATTAATTGGAACTTATTTTGTGACCACTCTATCCTGTAGAATGACCCAAGTGTCGTAGAGAAGATTGTATATTCTGCTGCTATTAGGTGAAGTATTCTATATATGTCTGCTAGGTATAGTTGGTTTATAGTATCATTCAACTTCCTTTTCCTTATTGATCTTGGTCTAGATGTTGTATCTATTATTGAAAGTGTTGTATTGAAGTCTCTTACTATTAATGTAGAATCATCTATTTCTCTTTTTAAATATGTAAATATTTGCTTCATATATTTTAGGGCTCTGCTATTCAGTGCGTATATATTTATAATTGTTATGTCTTCACATTGAATTGATTCCTTTATAGCATAGTAAAGTCTAGAATATGTTATTTACTACAAGAGAAATTCTTGTATCACATGCTATTGAGGTTTGGAAGTTAGAGAGCTCATTGTTTTGACCCCAGGAGGTCATTGTTTTGACTCCAATAAGCATTTTTTGGAGTGCTAGTATGTGTAAGGGCCTGTGCTGGAACTGGTAGGGTTAGTGGTTGGGACCAACGTTAAATAAGATCTACCCCTTCCTCCAAAAGTGATTCAGAGTTAAGTGGGGATCAGATCTGTATATAAATAACACAAGAAAGACAATCCCATATCCAAGTTAGGGAGTCAGAAAAGACTTCATGAGGAAGGTAGTATTTAAACAGTATCTTTTAATTCACCTAGGTGGAACAGTATATGAAGGGCTTTCAATTGGAGAGACTATCAGTTAAAAACAGTAAAAAAAAACAAACAAACCTGGGGAGAGCACAGGATTGTCTTGAAACCAGGGGCCAGTCCATTTTGGGTATTTCTATAGTTATAAATAGCAGAAGACACATTGGGATGACATGTAGTTGGCCTTAAATATCAGAATAAGGAGTTTATGATCACAATGTATGGGTCATTGAGAGTCATTGAGAATTTTTGAAGAAGGAGTTCTGCAGTTAGTTTGTCTATGTTTATGAATGGGGGAAAGAGGCTAACAGAGGTGTGTGTTTGTAGATTGAAGAATAAGAAAGTGGGAATAATTGTAGTGGTACTAAGTTCTGGAGGCAGTGAGAGGGGATGAGATCAAGAACCAGTAGGAAATGGCCAAAAGAGTAGCACGGATGCTCAAAAGAGGAAATGTCTGTGCCAGCCCACACCCATCCCTGGATAATTTAGTATCAACAGCTTAAAAACATGCTTCACGACATATGAATATAGGTAATTATTCATTAAGAATCAGCAAAATGAGCAATTCTAAAAACAGTGGCTGGATTTCTGGTCAAGGCCTTCATGATCAAAGGCTGCTCTATAGATGTTATTTCACATGCATTATTTTGAAACCAGGTTTCAACTCCAGTAGCATTCAGAAAGCCTACAGCTTCCAAATCTCTGTCTCCACCCTCAAGGCTACCTTCTAACTTGGAGTCCTGACTCCAAGAGGAGCTTATGTTCATGCTACTGTTCACTGCTGGCGTTCAGTTTGACCTTGGCATTGCTGCCAGGTAGTCAGAATCTAACTGGAAAGCAAGTTGGTGAAGATACAAAATAAAAGTCCTAAACTACCATTAGAAATCTAGGTATGAGAAATCCTGCAGGAGCTAAATACCCTGGAACATTTTATTATTATTTTAAATTAGCTTTATTTCTCCAATCTATATAATGGTTTTGGAGAAAAGTACACAAAGACATAAAGAAGTGGGCAAGAAATAACCATGTGGGTGGCCAGGGCTGGGGGCAGTAGTCACAGTATAAACAACAGCAAAGCCTGGTGAGATGATTAGGCTGGGTCAGTTCCCTAGGAGGTTAATGTTTTGACTCTAATAAGCATTTATTGAGTGCTAGTATATTTAAGGGCCTGTGCTGGAAACTGGCGGGGATAGTGGTGGAGACCAAAGGTAAATACCATGTGGCCCCTCCTCCCAAAGGGGTTCAGAGTCAAGCAAGGGTCAGATGTGTAAATAACACAAGAAAGACAATAAAGGGGACAGGAAGGGGGTCAAAAATGCTTATTGGCTTCAGATTCCAAACTAAAATACTGGTGCTAAGAGGCTACGTCTAAATTCAACTCAAGCAAAGAGGTTGATGTGGGAATCCTATCTGGGACTGTAAGCCAGCGAACAGGAAAAAATGGAGGGAACTGCTTTTAAATCCTGTTTGAAGAATGAGTGGAAAAAATATCTGCTGAGATAGTAAACCCTCATGTTAACATTCTTCCTTCTCTGCGTGATGCCATTCTTACTCCAGAGGCCCTGTATAGATAGAAAACAGGCCTCAGTTTTCCTTATATCCGAGAGTAACTAAACTTTTATATTTAACATGAGAGAATGGTAGAGCTGGCTGGGGTATAGATTACTTCCTTTCAGGGATGCTCTAGCTCTAGCTTATAGTAAATGAATTGACGTGGAGTACTTCACGAGGATTATATATGTGTGTGTATTTATATGCACGTATGCATATATGAATATATATTTGTACGTAAAATTTATCAAATTAACTCAGTATATATAGAGGAAAACACTGGTTAAAATATGGGAGCCTCTGGAAACAGGCTTATGGTAGAGAGGGTTTAAAGTAGTGAATTTGAAATTAGATTTGGGTGTGAGTTTTGTCTCTGTCACTGAGTAGTTGTGTGACCTTGGATCAGTATCTAAGTGTCTGAGGTTTGGTTTCCTCACCTGAACAGCTGGGAAGATAATAATATCTATCTTACATAGGGTAGATGCCTTGCACAGTGCAACACCCATAGTAACACCCATGGGCCAAACATTATTGCTCAAGGATGTGAAAGAATCTAGTGTGGTTTATATCTAGTAGGTAAAAGGAGACCCAGAGTTTCAGCTCCTCTAGCGTCACCCTCTTTCTTTGTTCCCCTCTTTCCCATCCACTATCCTTGTCATCCCCACCAAAATCCTGTGAGGCATTGTGATATGGGGTGGGAGTGAGGAGAAGCACCGAAGTGGGAATCACAATACCAGGCCTGGTTTTGTCTCCACCACTAACACACTGTAGAACTTTGGGTGAGTATTTCAATTTCTGTGGCTCTCAGCACCTTGTCTGCACAATGAGGTTGGGCTACATGTTATCTAAGGTAGTATTTTTGAATGTTTTACATTGTGTGCACATGTACAAACAAAAACCTACATGCTCATGAATTTAACTGAAATACAAGTTTTATAAAGCAATACTTACCATTACTCTGTGTGATGCACTCTGAGCTCTTTTATCCTGTTTTATTCTATTATAATCATGGTCAACTAAAGTGACTTGAGGACCACCAATGTGTTGAGGACTGGGGTTTGAACAACACTGGTCTTAGCATCCCTCCCACACTAATGTATGCAATTCTATTGAGTATAAATGCCTCCCCTGGGCTGCAGTCTCTAGGGGCTTTATGAATACTTTACAGTAAGTAGCTTTCACACAGAAGTAACCTGCCTCAGAGACATTATCATATCGATCCTCTTGGTTCTCCTGAGAGGCTGGTGACACTTTATAATTGGTAGGTAAATTTATGAGACCTGGGCATGGTTGTGTATCTTTTGGGGTCCTGTGGCCTCTGCTGCAGCTGTGGGATGAGCTCTCCTACCTAATTCTTTGTGCCAACTCTCCCTGCAGGAAGCCAGGAACACGTTGGGGCTATTTGCTATGTAGTCTAGGTGTATTGGCTCTTCTCTTAATGATTTCTTTTTAGTGCTAAGAAATATAAAGGTTTGGCCAAACCTCAGGTTTGGTGCCCCCTCTGTAACTTGAACTTTATATTGGTCAAAACATCTATAGCAACGAATGGCTCTTGTTAGTTTTCATATTTGTCTCACCAATAAACTATGAATTCCTTAAAAGCAAGGACTGATTTTTATTCAGATATTTATCTCCAGAATTTTATCAAAGTGTTTAGCATGTAACAGATACTTAATAAATATTTGTCAAATTGCTTAGAGCAAATTAGTGAAACAATTTCAGATAGGAGCACCTTCTTCTTGAACTTAGTTCTAAGCCAGCCAGACCAGACTCCAGAAAAGAGGGTCCCCAGCATCAGAATAAGTGATGCTTGGGCTGTATTACTTCTAGGGAAAGGGGCAACATTTCTTCTTGGTCCTCTGAGTCTTTTCTTTGATTCTTTTCTTTCATTAAAGACTAGCTTTTCCTATGCTGAGGCCCCAGAAACCCTCTGTTCCATCTTCTGTCTCTCAAAGGAGTTGATAAACTAATTCACACTCTGGTGGATGTATTGTCTCTTCCAGGGGCATTTGCATTTTAATAAAAATAAGAAACACTAATTCAAAAGAATGCTAAGGTTTAATGTCGGATCTTCAGTTATTAGGTAGCCTCAAAAGGAAGATACTTGGAGATAAGGCTGAGGGGAGGGATTTGAGTTTTCCTGTTGTGCTAAAACTCCATCAAAAAAGTGGTTGTTTTCTCTACTTGCCTGTACAAACCATCCCAGATTATATTTATGTGATACAGATGTAGAATCATAAACCCAAGAAACCTCATATCTATTTGGCATAATTTAGTCTGTTTTACATTGGTTACACATTGCTATGTGTTTTCTTCCAGATGTTTCAGGCATGTCCCTCCTCTCCCCTCAGGAATGCAGAAAGGCTCCGTGCATGTTGCTCAGGTTCAGGAAGTGACCAGAGTTCAAGGAAGCCAGAGCATCAGGGATCAGCTGGCTCCAACCACAGCTCAGCACTCCTTAGTGAGGGGCCTGCACTGTGCTGGAAGGTGGAAAAGGTTCATGGGCCCCACACTGCTTGACTGTCCCTTCTTAGGGTCACCTGTAGAGGTGTGGCAGCTGTCAAAAGATTTCCCAATCTCCAAATATACGGATACGTTTGTGAAGCATGATCTTAGTCCAAAACTATGATGGTCCTGCCTAATATAAGATGTCTAGGGATCAATACACTGGAATCCTTTTCTTGACACCAGATTGAAAATTAGATCATGTGTGCTGTCTCTGCCCATGATCTCACCAAAAGCTGGGGCCCTAACTCGCCTTGCTGCCTGAAAAAGGAAAATGAATAAGCATCTCTTTCATGATCTTATCCATGGTTGTAAATTTTGAATAAATTATGTTAAGACAAGAGCTACAAGATCTGGAAGTCAAGCCAACTTTTTTCTTTGATCCAGACATTTACTACATGTGTTGGCTAAGTGCCATGCACTGCAGAAAAGACTGGAGATTCAAACATAGATGTGACAGTCCCTGACCTCAAAGAGCTGACAGTTTAGTAGAAGAGATTATAGAACTGTGATGATAAAATTTGGTACACCCTACAGTCTCTGTATGGACTAAGTACTATGGGAGTCCTGAAGTTGGAAGAATTAGTTTTGTTTGGGGAAGATTTGGGAGATGGCTTCACAGATGAGGTGACATCTAGGTTGGATTGGAACTCAAGTGTGGAGTTAGGGGATGGACAAAGACATTTGCATGGAAAATAAACATGGAGTAAGAACATGTCTGACATATTTGAGAAATGTGGAGGTTAGATGTGGTTGCATTATAGGATGGGCAGAGTAGGGGAAATGTTGGACAACAGCATAAAAAAATGTAAGTGGAACTACATTGTGAAAAGCAATGAAGTTCAGCAGAAGGCATTTGAATTGATGAGCTATATTTGAGAAAAATAAAGTTTACTTTTTTTATGTAAATAGTAAAGATTGACATCAAGAAAGTATTGTTTAAGGGAGAGGGAAATAGGTTAATGATGGTGATGGTGATGATGATTTTGTTGCTGCCTCTGATTATCATTTTTAGTTACTTAAAACCATTTCTAAAGTAAAAATATGCTGTATGGGTCATTTTTTGGTTGTTGTTGTTTTGCTCCCCTTAACATCACTCTGTGAAATGGAAATATTCCCAAAATTTTACCCACTGCAGTTTGACTCTGGATTTTCAGCTTGGGTTAATCAGAGTTTATAGAAAGTAAGACAGGGAGAGGTGACATGATTTAGCATGGACCACATAAGGAAAGTGGCAGAACTGGGATATGAGCTGTGGCCTTCCATCTCTAAATCCAGCCCTTGTCAAAACATGACAGACATCAGGTCCTCTATCCTGGGAAAGCTTGTGGTTGGATACCCATGGGATGCTCCTGAACACCAAGCTTAGAACCCTGTGTCAATATGCCAGTAGGTGGAAATGCATGAGATTAGAAACAGCAAGATGTAAGGACCCGTGTGGCTTCTTAGCTGTGGGTCGGGAGCGCGAAGTGAAGACTAGCACTGTACGTCTCGCCGGCGCCTTGCACAGGTCATGTTAAGATGGCTGAAGATGGTATTTTCTCCTCCCTTTCCCCTGTGTCTCTCAGCTCAGGCAGGATTTCTGTGTCCTCAGAGGCACTGCAGGCTCTCTGGTGAGAATGAGGAAAACCTCTCTATCTTTCCCTGATGAGCAACAATAGTTGTTCTGATGATGATGGTGATAATGATATCATGAAATTCAGAAAGGTGAAGTAATTTACCAAGAGTTAGTTAATAGCAAAGCTAAATTTGGATCCACGTTTGTGTAACTCCAAGACCTGTCTTAACCATTTTTGTTCCATGCAGTCAAAACAGGGTTGCCAGGTTAGAATTTCCCTTGTTTCTGAGCCTGACTGCTCTGGGGCCCTGGCTCACACCCTTTTTAGAAGAAGGCTGGGTATGGGGAAGGGCTTCTGCTAGGGCTGTGCTTCCACATGGAGGAGCTATTTAAAACCAGAAGCCAGATAGTTGGACATTTCTTACTCAATAATAATAATAGTAAAAGGAATCATAATAATACCTTAAATATAGTTTAAACTTTATGGTTTTCAAAGCATTTTCATCTGCAAAATCTCATTTGATCTCTACAAGCTCTTGGGAAGGAAGATAGATTTGGTTTTACAGCTAAAGAAACTGAAGAACTGATTGAGGGTTGAGTAGAAAGCTGGAAAGAATGAGTAGATTTTAAACATTTTTTATTAAGACCCAAAATAGAAAATACATTTTATTGTGATCTACTACATTGTAATTCCCTCCGATCTAGTCCATTCCATTCCTTTCCACTCCATCCCATTAAAATATGTTGGACTACAACCCAATAAATTGATTTTATGACATGTTAATGAATTATGACTCTGTTTGAAAAACACTGGATAAAATGATGTATTAAAATCTCTTCTGTATCAGGTTCTATGATACAGGGAAGTGTGAAATCATGAATTTGTTTATCAAATATCAAAACAAAGTTGAAGCTTAAAATAGAGCGATGAAGTGGCCTCTTGCCCAAACTCATTGTACCATGCCCCCATCTGATTTTCAAGGATAACCACTTTCAAATCTTTCAGATTTTTTTTCTGTTATTTGCCTCCCTCTTTTTAAGCAATGTTCTTATTCTGTTAGTTTTCAATTTATCAATTTCAGATGTTGGCCAATGACTTCTTGTTGAGGATTTAGTTCTGCTATACCATCCTATCCCCTGCCAATCAGCACCCCCCCAACCCCCCTTTATTAAAGTGTTGGGTTGACAGATATCAAGATGTTCCTTGATCTTGAACATCTTGATATCCTGAAGCCATTGGTGGTTGTGGCTTAGGTTTGCCTGGTTTACCATACCAACCTCCTGAACAGAACAGAACAGACTTAACCTCCAGTCACAGGCAATGCTGCCTCCCTTCTCTGGTGCAGAACGTTGCAAATCTGTAGTATGGAAGCAGAAAAAGTACGAGCTTTTCTTCTGCAGGCAGGAGGATCCCAAAGAGAAAGGAGGAAGAGGGAGGAGTTGAATTATATATGCTCTGTTCTTGTTCCTAAATTTACCATTCATACAATCTGCGAGGAGGGAGCAAGAAGTGGTAAGTGGCCGAGAAATCTCTGCTAGGTCATGTCATCCACAAGAAAACATGCAGCAAGGGAGATGCATTTAGGTCTACATTTGCTAAGTTCTAAATAACTGTTCAAGAGAAAACCTGCTTCTCTGGATCCAAAGCAGAAAGTAGAACTCTGAATTTCTGGTTAATGAACCCAGAAACATCTCCACTCTTATTTAGGGTTAGGGAATTTTTTTTTGGTTAATGACCTGGCTCCATGTTTCTATTGAATAGTGTTTTACCACTCAGAAACTTATTACCAGATTATCATGGCCCAAGGGGGCTTTTGCAGCTGAAGGACTAAAAATGGCACAGGCAAGGCCTGAGACATGAGCTTTTATTCAGGGGCTGCTTACAAGAATAGAACGTGGAGTCCGTGAAGCTGTTCTGAATGGTAGCCAGTTCAGAGCTCAGTGGGAAAGTGCCCCATACTTTGGGGCGAACTGATCAAGCCAGTTCTAGGGGCTGGAGACAGAGACATTCCAATAGGTATGAGAGCATAAATGCAGGAACAGGAATCTTGTGGCATAGGGAAGGACTGATTGTATTCAACAGGGAAATGGGGAGGATTATAGGTTGCCTTGAGGATAGTAGTATCTCAGGGAGTTCAGGAAGGAGTTAAGCTATAGATTACATTCAGTGCAGGAGGCCTGATTTTACAAACAGGGTCGGTTAGACCTCAGCTGATCTAGGTCTCACAAGCTGCTGTGTGCACAGCCTTCAAGGCCCTTAGGCAAGGCCCTGGGCCCCGGGCTCCCACAGAAATTCTTGGGGAAGGAGACCCAACTGTTAATATCATTGCATAAAACTAAATTAAATAAAATTAAAAAATGACAATATAAGACAAAGCTATGGATATGTCTGAATACAAATTAGACTAGAACTTAAACTGAATACTCTACAAATGCCAACCTCCGAAATTTCATTTCATAATCCACCATTCATTTAAGGTGGTGAGTGGAATCTGTTCATTACTACCAACTGATTTCAGCATTGTTGTTAAAGCCCAGAACAGAAATGGAATCCTACAACTAACAGTGAATTAGGGCTTTGTGTTAGGGTTTAATCTGAAGCCATTGACTATATCCTAGAGTCATATTTAATGATCTTACTGCAATGGAAAGCTACACACAACCCATAGACACAATAGCATTAAGGACTTCCAGTTAATTTGAGAAATTTGGTACTCAATTATATGTCCTGTGTAACAGATGAGATTGCCAACAGAACAATATTCTGTTGCATTTTTCTGACCCTTTGGGGTCGGAACTTTTGACATTTAATTCTATTAAAATCAAAGAGCCAAATTTCTGCCTCCTGTTATATGAGCACAGTTCTTACTGAGCTTGGTGAAAGCTGTGCATGTGGACGGCAGATTTTGGCCTGGGCTATAGACTTAAGAGAACTGGCACACTATACTCATATTGAAACTCAGTCCCACCCAGCCTTTTGATAACATGGTGTCCTTATTTTTAATGCTTTCTCCACACATTGGGAGCTGGGCCTTAATCCAAAGCACAAACTAGAAGGATCACCTAAAACAGAATTCTAAGCTAGATGCAAATATAATGTCAAAGTGGTAAAAGCCACCTGAGTGGGTGAAACTACAAATTTCACAGATGATAGGCACCTTCCCTTGAAGCATTCTCAGTTTAGTTTCTAATTTTTGCATTTAATTAGGTAGAAGAAGGCTTATATCTAGTTCTACCTACTGTTTGGTGTTTATACTTGGGGATGAACTGCCTACACCCAGTCAGTCTTCTGCTGCTGGTTTAGGAAATGCTACAAATAATCCAGTGCTTGGTGCAGTGCCTGGGACAGAGTAGGCAGCCTAGCAAATACCTGTTGGCTGAATGGATTCTTTTAAGGGAAGGGATAATAATTAGAGTTCACAGTTATATAGGGCTGTAGGGTGGTTTGAAACTGTTATGGACCCCAGAAGAGCCATGATCTTTTAATCCAATCTTGTTGGGTGGAACCTTTTGATTGAGTGTTTCCATGGAGATGTGCCTCACCCAGCTGTGGGTGAGACCTTTGATTGGATTGTTTCCATGGAGATGTGATCCTGTTCATTCCTGGTGGGTCTTCATTAGTTCATTAGGGTCCTTTAAGAAAGCTCACAGAGAGAAGGAGCTGAGAGAGACATTTTGGAGAGAAGGTAAGACCTGGCACAGACCCAGACCTTGGAGATGCAGACAGAAAGATGTTTGGAGATGCTAAGCTAAGAGATGAAGTCCAGCATTTGCCCCAGAGATGCTAAGAGAGGACTCCCAGATGCTTAGAGAGAAATGCCCCAGGAGAACCAAGCAGAGAGCTAAGAGAAGTTAAGAGAGAAAGAAGCCTAGAGACAGTTTTGGAGAAAGCCATTTTAAAAACACAGCCCGAGAGCAAAGGACCAGCAGACACAAGCCGTGTGCCTTCCAGCTGACAGAGGTGTTCCAGACGTCATTGGCCTTTCTTCAGTGAAGGTATCCTCTTATTGATGACTTACTTTGGACATTTCTGTGGCCTTAGAACTATAAATTTGTAACCTAATGAGTCCCCTTTATAAAAGCCAATCCATTTCTGGTATTTCACATAATGGCAGCTCTAGCAAACTGGAACAGATTTTGGTACCAGAGAAGTGGGGGGTGCTGCTGAGTTTGCAAATACCAAACATGCTGGAACAGCTTTTTAAATGGAAAAGGGGAAGATTCTGGAAGAATTGTGAGGAGCTTGATAGAAAAGGCCTAGATTGCTTTGAAGAGACTGTTGGTGGAAATATGGACTCGAAAGATACTTCTGATGAGGGCTTAAACAGAAATGATGAATGTGTCATTGCCAACTGGAAGACAGATGATTCTTATTTTAAAGTGGCAGAGAATTTGGCAAAATTGAGTTCTGGTGTCGGATGGAAGGCAGAATTTGAAAGCAGCAAGCTGTGATACTTAGTTGAAGAGATCTCCAGACTATATATGGAGAATTCAGCCTGGCTTCTCCTTGCAGCATATAGCAAAATGAGAAAGGAAAGAGATAGTCTGAAAACTGAAGTCTTGGGTACAGAATCCAGGAATAAAAAATTCGGGACTTCCAGAAAGTGAGACCCCAGAGGATAGTGTGCCATGTGAGGATTCAACCAAACCTGGGAACAGCCAGCCATTTCAGTACAAGTCAGGATTGGAAATGAAGTCATTCAGGAAGGATTTGTGGAAAGTTCTATTATCTGATGGTTTTGACCCCTGTATGCTGCATGCCAAGTCAACAAATTTTTTGCAAGATCTGTATGAATGGGACCACTGTTAGTCTGGACTAAAAAGGACAAAAAAAGGAAAGATTGAAGGAAAAATTTCTCCAAAGGTGGAATCATGGAAGCAAGGTTTGAAGCCAGAAAATCTCAGGCCAGGAAAGTAGACTGTGCACGTGAAGAGGCAGGAGGCAGACGGCAGACCCAGGCCCAGAGAGGGTGGAGTACATTCCCCGGGGATGGGGGAGAGCCTGAGCACTACCCTACTGTTTTGAAGGGGTTTAGCATGTGTCCTGGAAATGGCAGAGAGTCTGGGTGTCAAACAGATGTTTGAGGAAGGTGGAGCTGAGATCAAGGTAGTCTCCCTAATACTTGGATATGTTGGAGTAATCATCTCAGCATTTGGAGAAAGCAAGACTACTGCGTAAGCCTTTGGAAAGGGTGGGGCTGCCGCTCTCTCAAGCCCTGAGGATTAAACGTCATTCTATAAATGACTCTAAGACTTTGAAATCTAATGATGTTTGCCCTGCAGGTTTTCGGAACTGCTTTGGTCCTGTGACCCTGGTTTTCCTTTCAATTTCTCCCTTTGGCAATGGGAACATTTATCTTATGACTGTCCCTGCTTTGTATATTGGAAGCAGATAACTTGTTCTGATTTTCACAGGTCCACAGCCAGAGGGATATATTGCAAACCATGCCTGTAACTGATTTTTGATAAGACTTTGTACTTATCTCTATTGGGATGGAATGATGGTATTTTTGCATTTGGAAAGAACATGGCTTTCAGGGGTCCAGGGGGTGGAATGTGCCAGTTTGACCCCATAAAAGCCATGATCTTTTAATCCAGTCTTGTTGGGTGGAACCTTTTGATTGAGTGTTTCCATGGAGATGTGACTCACCCAACTGTGGGTAAGGCCTTTAATTGATTTGTTTCCATGGAGATGTGACCCTGCCCATTCTGGGTGGGTCTTGATTAGTTCACTGGAGTCCTTTAAGAGAGCTCACTGAGAGAAGCTGAAAGAGACATTTTTGGGAGAAGCTAAGAGCTGACACAGACCCAGACGCTTGGAGATGCAGACAGAAAGTCGTTTGGAGATGCTAAGCTAAGAGATGAAGCCCAGAGTTTGCCCTGGAGAAGCTAAGACAGGACTCCCAGACGCTTAGAGAGAAATGCCCCAGGAGAACCTGAAAGAGGTGTTCCAGATGCCATTGGCATTTCTTCAGTGAAGGTACCCTCTTGTTGATACCTTAGTTTATGGCCTTAGAACTGTAAATTTGTAACCTAATAATTACCCTTCATAAAAGCCAATCCATTTCTGGTATTTCACATAATGGCAGCTCTAGCAAACAAGGCTGTGTGTCAGGTACTGTTTTATATATGTTAAATTACTTAATCACCACCATGACCCATATTGAGTATGTTTACTGTTTTATGAATGAGGAAACTATAGAGAAGTTAAGAAAATTGATAGTCACTAAGTAGTGATCTAGGATTTGATTCCTGGAAGTCTGCCTCCAGAGGTCAGACTATTATTCATTCTGATAAACTGTCTCTTGGTTAAAATGCAAGTATTGTTTATTATTAATTAGCAATTGGTCAAATAATGTTTATCATTAGCTCGGTAATTCCATTGAGAAAGAGAGATACATTTTACTAATCAGAGCAAGTCAAGAACTATTTGCAATTTCTTAATTGTTTGAAAAAGTTTTTTTCCAGGCTGAGATTTTCTAAATACTGAAAGCAATATTGTAAGCTACCAGACTAAGTAAGCTTTTAATCCCATAATATCTTTGCTATTTTCAGCAGAAAGAGATAAGATTTTTCCATTGAATTTTTAAAACAAATTTTACATGTAACACATTGTCTTACTTTTCAGGCTGCTATGACAAATAACACACAATGGACTGACTTAAACAAAGATTATTTATTGGTTTACAGTTTTGAGGTAGGAGAAGCTCAAAACTGAGGCAAGAGCAAGGCCATTCTTTCTCCCCCAAGTCTGTAAAATTCTTATGCTGGCTTCTGCTGATGCTTAGGTTCCTTGGCTTGCGTGTCTGCCTTGTGTCACATGGCAATGCCCTCTCCTCTCTCTTCCGGGTTCTGTTGACTGCTGGCTCTCAACTTATGGCTCCTGCCCATGATTTTCCTTTTATGAAGTCTCCTCTAATAGGATTAAGACCCATCTTATTGTAGCTGCCCACATCCTAACTAAAATCAACATCTTCAAAAGGTCCTATTTACAATGGGTTCACATCCATAGGAATGGTATTTGGATAAAGAACATTTTTTTTTTTTTTTTCCTGGACTACATAACTCAATCTACTATATACATTTAAACAAATTTTAAGGTTACATTGACCATTATCTCCTTCAACTAATTTTGCTGCAGTCACTTTTTTTTTAATTATTAAATATTTCTGGGCTATGAATTGGCAATTGTTAGGATTCTCATAACTGATTGTTAATATGGCTTATGACCATCTTTTCCTTATGGAAGCATATCAGAAGTTGTAACTAAGTTTGATAGATAAACATGATTTAACATATAAATGTTCACTTTACATGGAGGTTTGAGGGTCTCAGCTGTAACCAGAAGTCTGAACCTTCTCACTTGCCCAAAGTCCTACAGGCAAAGACAAGAGGAGGAATGCCATTGCCTAAGAACATCCTGGATTTCTGTAGAGGTAATTTCAGAATTTAGGATCAGTTTTATAGTACCAAGATTGTACCTTTAGGAGGTTTGTGGCTAGGCAAAAGCTTGTTTCTTATTCTGAGCATCTTGTTGATTTGATTCAAGTGGAAATTCATCACTCCATTCCTCTACAATATGAACCCAAATTTCATCTTTAGCAATTTCTTATAATGGCACCTGATACATCTCCGCTGATGATAGCAGTCAAACTACGGATCATGTTTTGCTGCTTCCCTTGACATGCGGAAATCAAGAAAGGGAGCATGCCAAGAAAGGAATGGTGGTAGATTTTATCTTAGAAATATTGAATTTGAAACGATGATAAATCATTCAAGGGATTTGTGGAGTGAGGAATGTTCATAGACACATGACTCATAAGGATCAGTGAGGACAAGAATGCAGGTCACGTTAAGTGACCTAAAGTGACCCCTAAACCATACTCCTTTCATTCCAAACACCCTAACAGCATAGAATAGTACGAGGAAGATTTTTTAAACTAGACCAAAGGAAACTTGGACTTATGTCTATTAAAATCCCGTACTGTTATGTGAATATATCTCAATAAAAATATAATAAAAAAAATCCCATACTATTGCCAGGATATATTATACATATATCTTCATTGTGGTCTTGCCTATACTTACAAATTTTGTGCTATGCTGACTTTCATCATTGTCTCTTTCAGCAATGTGTCCATATGAGATTTTATAGTCCTCAAATGTTGTCTTATATTCTTTAGAATCTCTCCCACAGAAGAACATTTTCTGATTTTATTTCAAAAATCTCAGAGTCAACCTGTAGACCTTAAATCTGGGCTAGTCTGACCACCTAAAGCAGGACTCATCCTTATAGTATTTCTCCATGATGATCATCAACCTCTACTTACATACCTCCAGGGAAAGTATGCTGACCACCTCACAAAGCATCTGCCACCTCATGAGTGAAGAATTCCGATTCCAGTTATTTTATAATGAGTAAAAATCTGATTCTTAAGACCTTTGAGCCACTAGCTCTAGCTTTACCTTCTAGAACAGAGATTTCAAACTGGGGCCCTACAAGGGTTCCCTTCCAAAGCTGTGTTTTGTTTGGCTCACATGGTGTTTCTTTTTAAAAATGAGCCAACTTTGAAGAAATTGAGAGATTTCACATAAAAATAAAGGCTTTCTGGCTCTTAGTGAAAAAGAAAGATCTGGCAGTACTATACCACATTCCCACAGGGCAACAGTTAGCTGGACCTGAGTGGGGATTGTCTCTTTTAGATGAGCATAAGTTATTTAGTTCTCCGTAGCCCTCTACTCCTGATGGATTTCTATATCCTGTGGCAGAGGGTCCCTTGCCTTTTATTATCATGTATGCACTATTATTTTTCTAACAAATGGCTAGGTTCACTCCCTTATGTTACCTTTCTGAATCCTGTAGACATTTATTTATATTTGTGATCCTGAGAATTAAGTAGCACAGGGTAAACATGTTCTCTCCTCTACATGAAAGACTTTTCAAATATTTGAAATCCATTGCCTCTTTAGTCTTCCTTTTTGTACTCAAGCTTCTGGTACTTTACCTGTACGTTGTATAGCATAGCTTCTAATGCCAGCATCCCTTTGGACATGTTCTAGTATGTCTAGGCCCCTTTTAAAATGAGGTATCCAGAACTGAATATGGTAGAGAGGTAGAGCTATAGGCTTCTATTATCATTTCCAATTCTTAGTTGCTGGTAGTTTCAGAATCTGGTAAATGATAGGTTGAGTGAGTATGGTGGACGTTTTTGTTTTGCCTGCACAGAATCCATCCCTTCTGGGCATAGCACTCTCTTCTTCCATGCAAAGAGCTAAGTGCTTACGAGATCCTCTCTCTTTGGTCACAGAGATTCATCCCAGGATGAGCACATGTTGCAAACCAGGTCAATCAGGTTTTTTCCACTGGAGGTCTTCTAACCAAAGTTTGGAAATAGAGTCTTTCTTCAATTGATTTCTGAGACCATATGACTATAAGTCTGAAGCTACAGATGGCCAGTCTCTCTGATTACTGGAAATGCTGGTCAAAAAGAAACTACTACACAGAGAAAGGCAGAGACAAGAGTCATTAGGAAAAATATGTATCACCTAGCATCCTAAAGTCCCTGGTTCCAGTCATCCCTAAGAGTGTCCTTTCCACATTTTGGTAAGCGTTTGTATTCTCTTTCCTTCTTTCCTTCCTTTCCTTTCTTCCCTTCCCCTCCATCTCTTCCTCCCTCCCTTCCCTTCTTTCCATATTTCCTCCCTCTCTCCATTCCTTCCTTCCTTCTTTCCTTCCTTCCTTTTGAAAATTTTCTCATACCAACATAAATTGCCTATTTCTAGTTTGAAAACAAGCAGGAAACACCTACCTAACATACTGGCTGACTCACAGGTGATGTGACTGAATGAAATAGCAGATGGCTTCCTGACTGAATGAGAAGCGGGTTCCTCACTAGGATGGGCCATAATTTTCCTAGGATTTCTAGCCCACAGCAATTAGTTGAGGATCACATATTTTGAGGTAATAAGGATATGCTAAATTGGCTTCCACTATGTCATATGAACCCTTGTATCCAAGGAATAGTAAACTAACAGTAAATAATTGTTCAATTTAAGTGGTTAGCATTTGTCATACGTGTCTAGTCATGCCATGGTCCCAGAATAGACAATAATTCCTTTAACCCTGACTCTCACTTATTCCAGAGGCCTATAAAACTTTTCAAGGTGTTTATCACACGCATTTTGGGCTAGTGGTTTTGAGCTTATCCTTGGGCCAAGAGACATACGTTTAAACAGATCTCAGTGAAGAAAAGGACAAGGCTGTTTTGGTTGCTCTGGTCTCTATTTCTGCGGCATATATTTGGGATTCCCAAGTTTGGCTTCCAGCCCAGATTTTGGCTTCTACTTGGGGAAGGGAAACAATGGTGGCCAGCTCCCTCCATCAGCTCTTCTTCATTTTACTCCCTTCTCCCATTCACAGAAATGGTTGCCGAGGCCAGAAAGACCCATTTCAAAGAGAGAGATCTTGAAGAAGGTTGGCCTTGAACATTGTGATGCATATCACAAGCCATCCTTTCTGGGAAACTTGCCAACCATGCTGTAATTTATTTTGTCGATAATAATCTTTTGGGTCTGTGGTAGGTTCCTGCCCCTGTCCTAGTTCATGTTAACTGAACAAAGGCTCACAAACATTTCCATGGACCTGAGTTGGTGATGTGTCTCTCTGTGTGTGTGTGTGTGTGTGTGTGTGTATGTATGTATGTATGTATGTATGTATTTGGAGATCACCATGTTCTTTCAATAATAAATGAGAACACCCTGGTCTAGGTTTGAAATGTTTACACCCATTTGCAATTTAATTAAAAACAAGAATCAAGAATCCTAAGATAAATGAGCATGTGTAGTTAGATGCAGATGGATAAATATCCTCAAGTCAAGGGAGAGGTGATTTTTGAACATTTTCACATTTAAAAATATGTGTATTTATGTTGAAAGTTGTTAAGTTTCACATTATTTGAGGAAAAATAGGATAATTTTCCATGAATTTTGTCCCTACTCTAGAAATTAGAAAAAATTTCCTCATGTACTTTTCCATTTCCAGGTATTTATATTTCAAAAACAAGAAAAACAATGAGATTTTAAAGCCAAACCAAGTTAAACATACTGTATTTTTATATTCCTAAACAAAAGAAAAAAATGACTTTAGATCTAAAAGGGCACCTAAAAGAAATAACATTTAAATTTCGTAGTATATTTTATTTCAAAAGTTTTTTTCACATAACTTCATTTTTAAAGAAAATTTATGCCTCTAAAAAGTGTACACATATATACAAGCAATTGATTTAGCTCACATCTGATTTATGTTCTTGTAACTGTTTTACAACAGTTTTTTGCAATTTAGGCCTATATATCATAAATCTCTTTTGACCAGCAACATGAATTTAGAAAATTTCTGGCTAGGATTAGAGGTATATTCTGTAGACATGCAATAAATCAAATATAACCAGTTCTTACTGGAATTAACCTTTGATAATGACTCAATACCAATTTCCCCTAACCCATGTATGTGATAGCATAAATCTAAGTCATGGGTTACTGATGACTTCAGCAATATTAATTGGCTAATGCCTCACATGTCCATGAAAAACTATTCTGAGGCAGTTCATTAAAAATATTGACAAATATGTGCTTTGCTTTACTAATAGTCTGAGCAGATGATAGTATATTAGTACTTTGAAGGCTACTGGGTTAATGTTAAATGACTAGTGTCACTCTTACTCATTTCCAAATGTTACCCATAAAATATGATATAGATTTCATATATATATTGAAAGAAATAGAAACCTACTCACAGGACTGAATCCAAAAGTGAAAAGTGCAGAAGTAGCAGAAGCAAAGCAAATTCTCAGAGTTGATGGAAGAGCCTTTTCTTATAGTTTCATTGTTTCTTAAAAAATATTTTAATGTGGCTTCTCATAAATATCTTCCTACTTTTTCTAGTTATTCCCCTTCATTTCTATTACTAATCAAGCAAGGAATGGCAGAACTTCATAAGAAAATCTATTATTATTACTGCAAAATTGTTCTAGGTGAAGTTGCTCTGAGCCACTTTATCCTTTCTCTAACCCTCAGTCCACTCTTCCCCAAGCCCTCTACATACTCATCTCTGTTCAAACTGATGAAATAAAAAATTATGCACTTAAAGTGGGAGCAAACAAGTTTATAATGAACTTTTGTACTTTTTGGCATTTATAAGTCTTTTTCTCTCTTGGCTAATATAGTTTTCCAGTTAGAAATGGGGAACCCTTTTTGGAGGTTATGTCTGTGCAAATGGTTGTAGAAGAGCTTAGAAACTCCATTTCCTTTTTTTGCAATAGTCAGGGAAGAGTGATTGCTTCCTTGGCTTTGTGGCCCTGACCAGTCCTTAAGTGGTTGAGTGAAAAACAACAACGTGTCTCTAGAGGAGAGATTTCTAATGGTTTTCCTGTGGTCAATTGCCCCTGGGATGCTCACCATCACAGCAGATCACCATGGTGATGCCACACTGTTCAGCCTCCTTCTGAACCTCTTACGGTTGTGACGCCATCGCATTTATAAAATTAATGCACTGTGGTTCAGCTTCACAGTTGCTAATAAAAGACAATCTCTTGTGGAATAAATGACTGAAAAATAAATGAACATAGACCAGCACAAAGAATAACTTCTGGTGTAAGTTCTCAACTGTTAAATCTGGATGTCTTTCCCTTAAAAAATAAACAAGACTGACGCTTATTGTTGAATATAAGAGTGACCTACTGAGCAATAAAAAACTTGCAAGTTTTATTATCTACTTGCCTCCAAATATCTGATTCAAAACACACTAGCTGTCTGCACCTTCCTTTCAGAAGTCTACCCATTTGTTTGAGGGCACTGGGGCAGTGTGTGATGCCCCTCCAGAGAAGGTTCTTGCCTGTTTTTCTTTTAACTTACATGAGATTAGTGAAGGTCAGTGTCAGAAATAATGTCGATCCTTCAGCCAACATGGTTCTTTCTGGTGTACTTGTGAAAATAAACAGTTTTCTGGGGAAAAATCAAAGGCAAAAAAGAAATAATATCTGGCATTTGGTGTGGCACAAGTAACAGAACTATGAGGAGAGATATGGAATTGGTTTTGTACTCAGCCTTTCGATATACTTACTCTATCCAGGACCCCCTTTCCTGAAATGGTCAATAAAATTAAAGTGGTCAATTTTTGATCTTTTTTTTTTTTCCCTACAAAAACACTTTTTGTTGGATTATGCCAAATAAGTTTGTGTGTATTATTCTTAAAATTCTCGTCACTCCTGCCCATGGTCCACACTCAATGAAAGCGATGTAGCATCTGCTTATAACTTTAAAGTAAAAACAAATTAAAAAAACACCTGGATATGTTTTAGGTGGTATGAGCCACACCAGGGCAACAAGTGTAATCTCTCCATATGGAGGGCAGATAAGTCACAAAGAAGGCTTCTACATGGCATGACTGACTAAGTCATATTTCTGAGCATCTTTTTTCCAAGTCCAATTGAAACATGACCTTTTGGACCTTCTGAGGTTAATTGTGTGATTTTCTTCTCAAGAGAGAACTCCAAGCATTCAGTTGTTTAGGGGAAAAGTGATACAACATGATCAGGTGTGTGTAGAATTAGCAGTTCAGGTTCCTCTTTGAGCCTTGGCAGTAAAACTGTTTTTTCTTTTGTTTTTTGTTGTTGTCAGTAGAACTCCTAAGTACAAGCCTCCAGTGTTCTATGTAGTTAAACAACTGGGAATAAACATATTGTGTTAGTTTCCTATGGCTGCTGAACAAATTACCACAAATTTAGTAGCTTAAAACAACACAAATTTATCTTACCGTTCTGTAGATGAGAAATCTGATGCAGGTCTCAGTGAGTTGAAATCAAGGTGTTGTCAAGGCTGTGTTCCTTTTTGGAGGCTCTGGGAGGGAATCTGTTTCCTTGCCTTTTGCAGCTCTAGAGGCTACTCACATTCCTTGATTCAGGCCCCCTTTCCATCTACAAGGCCAGCAATGGCCGATTGAGTCTCACATCGCATCACTCTAGCACTGATTCTTCCTCTGCATCCTGCTTCCACTTTTAAGAACTATTTATGATATTGGGCCTTACTGGGTAATCCAGGATTATTTTGTTTTTAAAGATTGATTGGCAACCTTAATTCCATTTGCAATCTTAATTCCCCTTTGCTGGTTAACATAAAATAGTTATCAGTTTCAGGAATTAGGATATGGGCATCTTTAGAGTGATCATTATTCTGCCTATCACACAAATGTAAAGAGAAGAATTTCAAGAGAGGCTTGGTAATATAAAACAATTTTAAAGACAGCCATAAAGGTAGCTGCAAAACTTCCTGCCTCTTACAATAGGAACAAGAGCTTCTTACTTAATAAGCTTCTTATTCCAGTGGGAAGTTGACTTTATTCTTGAGTAAAGGGTGCCACTGCACCAACACTGTGAAGCAAAGAATAATGGGAAAAAATAGTGTCTGTTCATTGTAAGTTTTAAACACAAGCTTGACTCCACCATTCTAGAAAGAATCTCCATGCTTCCGTGCTTGGGAGGCAGATACTGCAGAATGCCTCTTCCGTTTAGGAAATGGAGTGGCTCAACAATGGTGATTTTTATGAGAGAAAAGCATGGTGGGAAAGGAGTAACACAAATAAGCATTAGCTCTGTTTGATTTCTGGGGTCACTGTGTCATGAACTAAACATCGCTTATCTGGGTGGGATGAAAAATCACTGCATGCCTGTACCTAAGGAGGTAACTTGAAAGTTTCATTTCCTATTTTCTTTTTAAATCAGGTTGATCTCTGGAAATTGTGAAGGACATCCTGAAGTAGGTCTGAGAGTTCTTTGTTGATTGAGTCTCTGCTCTCTGTTGTGGTCATTCTGCAGTGTAGTTCCATCTTTATCCTTTGTGATGTATTCGAACGTTGCTGAGGAAATTGGTTGACTGATATCAAATTTTTCAATGTATATCAGGGAGATAATTTTTAAGAAGTCAAAAGGACAGTAATGAATAATGTGAAAGCATTCAACCATTCAGATAAGTATCTCTCTCCCAATCTATATCACTATATTCTGTCCCAGAGAAACAGTTTCCTGTTTAATTTTGTTTTTAGAAGTAACCATTTCCTGGACATTATTTTACAAGACTCTATGCATACACATAATGGTATATAAACATGTCCTTTTCTTTATACAAATGATAGTGTATCGTATATTCTGAACTCTATCTTACTTGTCTTCACTTAACGATATAATTTAGAGATCTCCACAAACCAGCCAATGTAGAACCCCTTTGCTCTGTCTAATGAGCCATTTAAGCACTGACTATTGGCAGTTTCAAGGCAGAAGCCACACTTGAATATTTACTTGCATTTTTATATAAGGGATTGCTTTCTTTGATACTGTCTAGCTTTTTGGTAGAAAACAGTTGAAGACAAGAGAGAAGATGCTGTGTAGAGGGATATGGTAGGTAGATTAACATTCACAGAATGTTTTGGTTTCTTTCCTGTGCTGCCCCTCCCTGTGGGAGAATGGTACACCTTGGCTTGTTGAAAGAATGCATGGTCACATTACTTGTATTGACCAATACAATGTAAGAAATGTGTCATTTCCAGGAAGTTGTTGTAAGAGCCTTCTCAGGGTTTGCTGTATCTCTTTTGCCTCTGTCACAGAAACTGATTATGTCCCAGATTGGTACTACACTTTCAGCTGGGTTATGGAGTGAAGACGACATGAACTAGAGCTGTAACCAACCCATAATAAATGGGAAACATGAGTGAGAAATAAAACTTGGTTATCATAAGTAACTGTTATTTGGAGGTTATTTGTCAGGACAGCATAATCTACCTATCCAGAGATAAGCAGCAACCTAAGGAGCAGTCAAGGATGTGGAAATATTTAATGAAATAGTCCTGCCTATTGTGAAATGGCTTTCCACTCACTATTTCTTTCCTGCTTCCTTCCTCTGCAACTCATTGAATCAAATGACCAAAACCACACTAATAATAATGCAATGTATTGGCATGTTCACACATATAACATTTTCATTCTATTTAATAAATTCTTTCAACCCTTCCCATAATATTTGGTTCCCAGATCCAAGTAATCAGTAGTTCCATGCTTTAAAAGTCTGCTTCTGGCCATGATGGAATAAATAGGACCAGACTTTCTCTACCACCATAAACAACCAAAAAACTGAATAAAGTACATGAAAATACATGAGGCAACTGTCTTGGACATTGGATACCAGGCAGCACAGAAATGTGATTTCTGAAAGCAGAGAAACAAGTGAAGTGAGCCCTAAGATTGCTTAACTTTCTGCCTGGAGGCACCTTTCCTCACCCTGCACAAGGTGGGGGAAATCCCAAGAAATGTGTTGCAGAATTTTTGAGTTACAGAGATAGAGACTGGAGTTCAAGAAGGCTGAGGTGGCTGGAATTTCCAGACAGAGTACTGGAGAGGAGAGTGTTGTACAGGAAATGAGGTTAAAAAACTTTCATAAAGGTTGAAAAATTTCATGAGAGTTCCCTGAGTCTGTTGTTGCATAGTTAACTGTTCATGCACAGGTGAAATTCCACAAGGTTGGGCAAAGAATGACAAAGGCACTGTAAGCTGAAGTGTTCCCAAGGCTAACATAGAGCTGGGAGATTCAAGTTCTGAGCAGCCAGATTGGAGAGCCCTGTTGAAAACTTGGTGGCATTTGGTAGAGGCCTCAAAGGGGCCATGCTTTAATAGTGGGGCTAAACTATTCCTAATGTGACCCACAGTCAGAACAAAGTAAAATTCTTTTAAAGGAAAGAAATGAATCCAATACTTAAGAACATAAAATTAACAAAAAATTTTATTATAAAATTGTGTATTATTAATCATGTGAAAACAGGAATATATAATTCATATTAGGGAAAAAAATCAGTCAAAATAAACATACCCAGAAATGACAGAGATGATGGAATTAGCAGATAAAATTTTAATATAGCTATTGTTAATATGCTCAACTATTTAAAGAAAAATAAATATACCATGTGATAAAAGTGGAATATATGCAGAAAAATGGATCTCTATATCTAAAAAATACACTGACTGAAATAAAAAACTCATCAGATGGAATGCATAACAGATTAAACATTGCAGAAGAAAACAATTAGTGAGAATGAAAGACTGGAAAAAAATGAACAGAGCTTCATTTACCTTTGGGAAATTTTTAAGAAGTCAAATTCAGAAATAATTGGTGTTTCAGAGGGCAGGGAAGGAAGAGTTTAGAAAAATATTTGGAGAAATAATGTCTGAAAAATTTCCAAATTTGATGAAAATGATGTTCCACAGATCTGAGAAGTTCAAGGAACTACAAGCAGGAGAAATACAAAGAAAGCCACATGAAGGCACAACATAATCAAATGATTAAAACTAGTGATATGAGAAAATCGTAAAAAGCAGTCAAAGAAAAAGATGTTATGAACAAATGAACAAAGGTAAGAATTTCCACAGTTTTCTCATCTGAAACTATACAAACCAAAAGATAGTGTAATAACATCATTAAAGTGCTTAAACTAAACAAAGAAAACAAAACAAGAAAAGCAAACAAGCAAACTTACCCTGTCTAGAATTCCTCTGAACTAGAGTTCAGTGTCCAGTGAACATTTCTTTCAAAAATGAGGATAAAGTTATGACTTTTCAGACAAACAAAGCCTGAAAGAATTTGTATCCAACAGATCTGAACTACAAGACATGTAAAAACATAGTCTTAAGTTAGAAATTGAGACCCACGCAAAGAGCTAAAGAGTCCTACAAATGGTAGAAAATATGGGTAAATTAAAAAATTATTTTTCCTCAATTTAAAATTTCTTCAAAAGATAGTCAACTGCTTAAAGCAAAAAAATCATAATGTATTCTGTGGTTTGCCTCATATTTTAGGAGTGAAAAATTTGACAATGAAGAAAAGATGGGAAGGAGAAAGTGGAAATATACTGATGTAAGTGGTATAATAGCATTGTGATAAGGAAAGCATGTATCTTGTAATCCCTAGAGCAACCATTATAACCAAAAAGCATAGAGGTAGAACTAATAAGCCCATAGTGGAGATAAAATCAATTTGTAAAAAATAATCCAAAAGAAAAGAGGAAAAGAGTGACAGAAGGCAAAGAATCAATGGGATAGGCAGGAAACAATTAGCAAGACAGTCAATTAAAACCCAACTATATAATTAATAACATAAAGTGTAAACTCTCTAACCAGATAATATTGTCAGAATGGATTAAAAAAGGAGTAAGAACCAATCATATGTTATCTGTAAAAAATCCTATGCTAAATGTAAAGTCCTAAATAGTTTTAAAGTAAAAAGATAGAAGCAGATATACCATGCAAAGACTAATTAAATGACAGCTAGATTTGATATATTAATGTCAGAAAAAAATAGATTGTAGAACAAAGTATATTACCAGGGATAATGAGGCAGGAAAAGCTTTTGAAAAATTTGACTTCCATTTATGATCAAAACTCTCAGCAAACTAGGAATAGAAGTAAATTTCCTTAACCTGACTTGCAGGGTCTGTACAAAAATCTACAATAAGCACCACACTTAATGGTGAACAATTGAATGCTTTTCCTCTAAAATTGTGAATATGTCAAGGATGTTTGTTTTCACCACTTCTATTCAACATTTCACTGGTGATTCTAGGCAGTGCAATAAGGCAGGAAAAAGAAATAAAAGGCATGAAGATTGGAAAGGAGGAATAAAATGTTTATTTTCAGTCAACATGATTATATAATAGAAAATCCTAAGGAAACTTTAAGAAATGTATTAGAACTAATAAGCAAATTTAGCAAAATCAGAGGATACAAGATCAATATACAAATATTAACTGAATTTCTAAATAACAGCTACATACAACTGGAAAATGAAATAAAAATGCAATGCCATTTCAGCAGCAAAAAATAAACAAACATGAAATCATGAAATACTTAGGAATAATCTAGCAACATTTGCAATACTTGTACAATGAAAACTAAAACATTGATGGGAGAAATTAAATAGTACATAAATAAATGGAGGGGCTTTCTTAGGTTGCTCAAGCAATTACCAGGAAATGGGTCAGGTCTAAACAATGGTATTTTATTTGCTTATGGTATTGAGACTAAAAGAAAATCCAAATCAGGGCATCATCAAAATTACACTTTCTCCTCAAAGACTGGCATTCTGGAGCTGGCTGCCAGCAATCCTTGTCAACTCTTTTTTTTTGTTTTTTTTTAGTTTTTTTTTAATATACAAATATAGTTATATGTATATAATATAGCATCACACCATGAAGGGCATTTACTTATTTTATACATTCAGATATGTTTGAAACATTTCTTAAGCCTACAAAACAGAACATAGAAAAATAAACAGGAATATATTGAACACAAACAAAAAGTGATGTGATAAAGAATATAAAGTACTATTTTCCTTTCAACACTTCAAAAGATATGTATATATACTTTTTTTCTACAAATAACATCACAATCACATCTTTCATTTACTTTCAAGTGTACTTTACTCAGTGTAAGCCTATTATTTTTCATTCATAAATTTCTTCTAGCTCTGTAACAATGCAATTTTTAATCCATTCGAGTAAATTCAACCCCAAGGTTGCTGTTTCTCAGCATTCAGACATGCACCCACCCCTCTTCTAGGATTTTCTCTCTGTCTGTCTGAATTTTGCTCTGCTTATAAAGGATTCCAGTAATATGATTAAAACCCATCTTGATTAGGCTGGGGCACACACACCTTAACTGAAATAACCTCATCAAAATGTCCTACTTACAATGGGTTCACACCCACAGGAGTGGATTAAATTTAAGAACATGTTTTTCTTGTGGACATGCAAGCTCAAATCACCACAAGGAGTATATCAAGTTCATGGATCAGATGATTCTTCTGTCCAGGTTGATCTCAATCAGAATCCCAGAATACTCTTTTGTCCAAATTGACAAGCTCATTCTAAACTTCATATGGAAATATTATGGGCCTAGAAGAATCAAAACAATTTTGAAAAAGTAAAACAAAGTAGGAGAACTTACATTATCCTATTTCAAGTTCTACTTTAAAACTATTGTATTCAAGACAATATGGTATTGTTGTAAGGATAGTCAGTGGAAAAAAGAGTCCAGATAAAGAACCCCCAATATATATAGTCAATAGATTTTTGAAAAATGTACCAAGATAGTTCAATGCGGAAAGGATAGTTTCTTGAACAAACAGTGCTGGAACTATTGAATATTCATCTGCAAAAAAAGAACATTGATCCTTACTTTAAATCATAAAAAAAATTAATTTGAAATGGATCATAGGTCTACACATAAAAGCTAAAGCTATAAAACTTCTAGGAGAATGCATAGGAGGAAATCTTTCCAAACTTGAAACAGGTGAAGAATTTTTTTTTTTTTTGATACATAAAGCATGAAACATAAAAGGAAAAAATTAACTTTATCAAAATTAAACTCTTCTTCTCTTTGAAGGGCACTGTTAAGAAAATTAAAATTCAAGCCACAAACTGTGAGAAAGTATTTGCAATACATATACCAGAGAACTTGTATCCAGAATGTATAAAGAACATTTACAACTTGATAAGAAGAAAAATTGCTCAATTAAAAATAGCAGATATTGTAATAATTGTATCACAAAAGGAGATATATGAATGGCCAATAAGCACATGAAGAAATGCTCAAGGTCATATTTCATCAGGAGAAGCAATTAAAACCATGAGATACCACTGCACCTCCACTGGGACTATTTTTTTTTAAATGAACTTATCAACTGTTGACAAGGAGGTGGAATAACTGGAACTCTCATTCATTGTTGGTGCAGACACTTTGGAAAACAGTTTTGCAGTTTCATAGAAAGTTATACATATGATTCAGTAATTCCATTTCAAGAGAAATGAAAACATAGGTCCACACAAAGACTAAGTTCTTATAACCCAAGACTGAAAACAAGCTATCATCAGGTGGCAAATTGTGATATGTCTATACAATGAATCCGCACTCAGCAATAAAAAGAAATGAACTTTTTGAACATACATACTCTGTGAAGTTCAAGAACTGATAAAATTATTCTATAGCAACAGAAAGGAGATCATTGATTGGTATAAGAGTGGAGACATCAATTACAGAAGAACATGAGGGAGCTTAGGATAATGGAAATGTTCTATATTTTTGTGATGGTACTGATTATTACACTGATGTATACATTTGTTAAAACCCATTGAACTATGCACTTTTACATTTTACATTTTAGCTTATATAAATTGTTATGGTTTAAAATCATTTTTAAAACATTAATATAACATATTGAGCCCTTTACATTTTAGCCTCTGTTTAACAAAAGTAATGTAATCGGAGCAATACTAGGCCTAAGAACAATGTTTTGGGGAGGCCAAGAAATTTTGACAAGTTTCAAAATTTAGGAATTTCAAATTTTAGGGTCTGGCCTCATCATTCTACAAATTGTGAAGGGTTATGACCTCCTTGTTTTCTCACTGATGTTCTATAACTTGTTTTATCTGACTCTTGTTATTTGCTTATATTTTTCTAAATTTTCAAATAAAAGTTTCTCTTATTCTTTATTTCCTTTTTTTTTCTGCCACCAGCAACAAAGCTATTTCCCGGTTCTTTTTCCAACTGCTTCAAAGAGAAAAATCTACTTCTGTTCTCTTACCCACTGACTCTGACTCTACTCCTTGCTTAATGAAACATTTATAAAAATAAAAAATAAAACCTTAAGTACCAGGAAGGGAAAACATAGCACAATATAAATAGAAGCTGAAGATCTGAATTCCCATTTTAGCTCTTCTATGAACCAGTTCTGTTGTCTTGGTCCAGTTGGCCAATCCCTCCTTGACAGATTCTCTGTCTCAAGGCTCCATTTCCTGTAGTTCTTCCTTAAAAGATCAAAAAAAGCCTCACAGTTACTCCATTCTCATTCAAATATCGTATCTTCTGTTAGATAGCAATTCTCATTGTGTGAGTAGTTCAGGCAGGGGAAGAGAATGCATTTCAAGCATCTTCCTAAGACTTAGTTTAAAGGCAGGTAACTTTAGAGCACACCCTGTCGGGGAGTCACAGCAGTTAACAACTTTCTCCAAAGACCACCACACACACTGTGGGTTCTTACACACACGAGTGGGTGGGGAAGGACTTATTACCACAATTTTATAGATGATCATCCTAGACACCACAAGGTATACCCCACTCCCTCAGAACTTACCCAGTTCTGCCTCTGGAGTCTTTCCCTTTGCCATATGGGTTTTAGATTAACATGTTCAAAACCCCAGTGGAGTGCTCAGCAATAGAGAGTGCTCCTCTATTCCTGTATGCTGAACCCAACTCCTGTTCCACTGAAGTCCAGGCTCACCTTTTGACAAAACATAACAGGACTTATAAAAGAAGTGCAAACTTATTTCCCCACAGTCTTTTTCATGGGATGAATGTTTCAGGGAAATTTTGGAATTTGAATCAAATTTTGGGTGTAACTAGGACAAAGACAGAGGTTCAGTCGAAATGTAGTGACAAAGACAATGGAACTGCTGAGGACCTATCACTCCAATGCATATTTGTGGTAGAATTTTCCAATTCCAGACTGACTCCACTGGTTAGGCAGAGTTATCCTCACTCAATGTCCACATATTTATTAGCCTCTTAATGTGTACAGAGCCTTGTGGAAGAGAAAATGAATAAGAATGTGGACACTGGAATCAGGCTGCCTTGGTGCTAAATCCTGGTTTACTAGCTGCGTGACCATGGTTGGGCAAGATATTTCCTAAACTTTAGTTTTATCATCAGTAAAATGGAGAGACTAAAAACAGATACTGCCTGGTGCCTGAAACAGAGTCTATAAAACAACTGAGCACAGTATTCAGTACTTGGAAATTCTTCAATGGCAGTTAGCAATTATAATCATCATTATCATTGTGGGAGGGGACTTGTAAATGTTAATGGAGCAAAGTAAGGAGTGATTAGTTCTCACCAGGGTCATGGAGAAGGCTTCACAGAGGAGGGGACGTTTGAGATGTCCTGAAGGACAAGTGTGAGTTTGATGGCTGGGGATTGTAAAAGAACATTTTGGTTAGATAGGTCAGCAATATAGTCAGTACACAATCTCATCCAGGAGGATTGTGATCACTCAGACTTTTTCAAAGAGAGAGCCCCAAGCTCACAATGAGAGCAACCACGGTGGAAGGAAATTAAGCTGCAACCTGTTCATAGACTTGCTGCTGAAGCCAAACAGATTTCTCAGACCAGTGACTCATCAGCAGGATAGACTACATGTACCTGTTGCATGAAACTGGTGCTTTTGGTTTATTTTTATCTTGCTCTTTGTTCCATTATTAATGCCCAATGCACTGGACAAGACAGTGATGTGAGAAATTCCACCTGGGCTTTTTCTACCTGTTATGCATATTGGTAGCCAAGAGAATTGATTTCCTCCTCACTGCATCTTGCCTTCTTCAGGGAAAATATCCTTCACTATGAGATGGAGACGCTGTCACATCTACTGTTTGTTCCACAGCGTGGAAGACATAACTTCCTTGCTATGGATATGAGTAGAACTAATATTTACTGAACTAGCACTAGGTGCTTTGAGGACCTTCCCATTTAGTCCTGTCACAACAACCCGCTGAAGGAGGTAATGTCATCCTGTTTTATGGATGAGCCTTAAAGTGGTTAAGTAATCTGGCCAAAGTCAGCTAGCTGAAATGCAAGTCGTTCTGTTTGGTGACTTTGTAGTCTCATCACTGAAAAACATGTTCTTAGGGCACTCAGGATTGGGGAGAGCAACGCTGTGGGGACGGAAGAGCTCTAAAACGCTTTCTTCCTCCTCTTAATTTTGATCTGACCTAAATCCAATTCCATGGCTACTGAGCGTCCATCACAAATGCTGCCAAAATTCCCATTTCTGTCTTTTGAAGTCAAACAGAGAAAGCTGAATTCTCTCCTATGTGTCAGGCTTTCACATATCTGAAGCTAGTTGTATCATAAACACCTCTATCCTCATCACTTAACCACATCCGGCCTCCTCACCAACACATACCTTTCGTCTTTTCCTTTTAAGGCAAAAGTTTCCATGTATATACGTCTTGTTGTTAAAGGATAGTAAACGCAAAGCCAAGTGTCAGTGTGACTATTCCTAGGAATCAGATTGGGTCTCAAAGGTCCCATGTAGGCAAATCACATTCATTTGTGTGGATTGTTTTTCTCAGCTAACGAACAGTGACACATGCTGCCATTTTCACCTTTATTTCACCATTAATTTTTTTTTTTTTACTGTTTCTCCAAGTTCCTGTTCTGTGACTTCTGGCATGAAAGAAACTTGTGAAAACTCTCATAGATTAGCAAACTGAGCTCACTTCAGTGTGAGCAATTCAATCTACAGTCCCTAGCCAACTTTTCCATTCCTACAAAATTTCCATTTTATAGAGACTTTTCCTCAACTTTCCTCATAAACTAGAAAAATATTTCCTTTAACTAAAAATGCACTTTTTTCATTAAAAAACCCAACAATGCAGTGGCGTTTCCCCTTTTCTTCCTCCTGCCTGCCTTGTTTTGACTGATGGTGGGGTTGATTGGGCTATGATCAATCTCCTAAAAGACAGCAAATCGGGAATGGCAGGTGGAAGGAGGGAAACATGAATATTAATTAGCCAAGATTCCAAACAGAAGCCTTTTAATTATATTAGAACGCAAAGGCCTTCAGGCAATGAGATAGTTCCTGCTGTAAATCTGTCGACAGGCCATTACCTCAGCAATGACACTGCCTTTTAATGAATGAATATATACATTTCAAGTGGGGGAGAGAAAAATACTTTCATGTTTATAAATATTAAGAAGAAAACTATCAATGTGAGGAGACACCCATGACAGGTCCTCTCCAGCTGCAAGCGTTCCGGGAAGGTGGGTGAAGGCAGTCTCCTTAGACTGCTTAGCCTGGGCTGTGAAACTAAAGCCTGTGGCTAATGTGGGGACCGATGCATTTAAAAACAGATGACTGTCAGCCAGCGTGAGCCAGAGGCTCAACTTCTCTGTAGGTCAGTGAGTGAGGCATTTAAGGAAGTTTACATTAACTTTTCAGGTCAGTTCAGAACTATTCATCACAGGAAACAAGGAAGTCAGGTGCCTTTCTTTGGTACTTGTTAACATGAAAGAAACATTTAAAAGTTGAAGGGTGAATGGCCACCGTGGAGAAAGGGACCATAAAATGGGAAGAGCTCAGAATTCCAGGGCAATAAAGACATGAAATTGAAGAAAGCAGATTTCAGTGGGTCTAGGGTCACCTTGAAAATATCTGCAAAAGAGGATGTCAGGGAATATGGAGAGACATTTTTTGTGTGTGAAAAGGGGAAAGTGAGATGGAAAGGAAAGCATTTCACTCTTATTTTGTAGACTCAAAGGGCTTGGGCTTGAACAGAGCTTAGAGATCAACTAGTCCAACTCCCCTCTATTAGGGATGTGGAAACTGAGATCCAAGGGATAGGAATGACTTGTCTGATTTTATTCCTAGTTAGTAGCAGAGGATTGGTAGGGAAATCCTGTTTAGCTAGCTATTTTCCTACCTACCTACTTACATATCTAGCTACCTATTCAGGTACCACTTCCTTCTGTAAAGTGTTTGAGACTTCTCTCAGGTCTCCTGACTCCCAGTCTGGAGTGCTTTCTATGAATTTTGCTAATTTTAAATAATCCATAACATTCTTTGAAACTTGCTCTATAACTACTTGTTAAATTGTACTTTGAAAATTATCACCTTTCTGTATATATGTTATAATTTCATAATAAGGAAATAACTGAAACTATGCTACTGTAACCCATAACCTTCTTTGAAATTTCTCATATAACTACTTGTTAAATCGCACTTTGAAAATTATCATTTTTATGTATATATGTTATATTCCACAATCAAAAAATGAAAAAAGATACAATGCAAGATTTCAGTTCTAAATGTTACTTAGAATTTTTATACCTGTATTAATAAAGGAGATTGATGCATAGCAAAAAAGTAAAATAAAATAACACATTTGAGGAGACGAAGAGTATGCACACCTTACGTACTCGTGAGAGTACTCATCTGTACTGGGCCAAAATAGTTCAACCCAAATGCAGAGTCCATAATGTCTGTCCCAATCAACTGGAAAGTCAACTGAAAAACTGCAGTGCAGTTGTTGATTACCCTTGATTTTAGAAAGCTTGATAGGTCAAAAAAGAAACTCACCAGAAGATACCTAAAAACTCTCACGCCTTGAAGTTTGGCTTTGGCAACTTGAAAGGAAGCAGAAAATAATTAGTTCTTTTAAGTGCAATTTTTTTTTTTTAATTTTCTGTATTTGAAAGCCAATAAAGAGTCCTTATGATTTTGAAAATCCCAGGTGGATTTTTCGAGGATTAATTCAGAAACCATGTGCAAATAGGAATTCTCTGAGCCTGCACATATATGGAAACCTGTATGTAAATGGCTGGTAAGGGCAAGTCATTAACTGATCTCATCAGCCAGTGAGACAGCATTCCCAGCATGGACAGACATCTCCTGTGCATCTGCCTTTAGCTCAATCGGAAATCAGGAGAGAATATGGATGGCTTAGCAAAACATCCTTCTTATTGGGAAAGCAACTCAAAGGGTATGTCAAAAAAGTAGTAAGGAACACTGCTGCTATGTTACAATGATGTTTAGAGTTCTAGACAGCAGAAACTAGGCAGGCTTAAAACTTCTTTGAGAGGCACTTAACTTAGCACCATGATTACGAGGCATATTAATATAGCATATCTGGTAGATCAAGGAGAAGGAAGAGGGGGCTAAAAGCCACACAGCAGTATGCTAGCTGTCGATTCAGTTCAGTTCAATGTGCACTTAATGCCTTCTCTGTGCCAGACATGGAGTTAGGATCTTGTGAAGCAAAGCAGAATAAGACATAACCCCTGCTCTTTATCAGCCTACTGGAGATGAAAGACATGTGAGCAGGTAACTTTACTACCTAGGGGTAAGTGCAGTGATGGAGATGTGCATAGCAACAAGGGTACGAAAGTGTGGCACTTGGCCTCAACTGTGGGGTTGAAGGAGGGAGGGAGGTAGGAGGGGAGAAGGGAAAATAGAGTCTTAGAGAAGACAGTCTGTATGAGTTGGACGGGCAAGGATGTGGGGGTGGGGGAGGAGGGCGGCAGGAGGGGAGAAGATGTAGTCCTGAGAACAAAAATGGGAGCAAAGGTGCACAGTATGGGACACTGTGTGCTCCACCTGCTCCATACCATTTTTTTCATTAGAGAAAAACCTAATTTTTTCTAGTCTCCAGATGGAGGTCCAGGGTCATCTGAATTAGAAATTTCCTTTTCTATGAGATGATGATAGGAAAAACTAATAAAACAGAGCATTCAGCAACCCACCATTTGCTGTCCTGAGTTGCTCCTGTTTTCCCATTAAGGTGTTTGGAAGATTTAGTTGCTGATAATCTCTAGGAAGTGGAAACAGAGTGAATACCCATCATCTGTCTGAACAACAAATTGCAATTAATCAATATAAGCCAAGGCATGGTGATTTATCATGAACTCTCCACACTTGCTGATAACATCTTTTCCTTTTTAATATTCATAACCAGACAGTGAAGTGGAAGGTCAGTGGTTGGCTGGAAGCTACAAAAGTTGAGAGAGGAGAAGGGCAATTTGAATTGAGAAGTTTGGACTAGGAAAAGAGTTTACCTGATCTCGATTAAAACTGCTTAATAGTTAACTCTCCTTGGAGCAAGGTCTTAGCAGGTTGGCCCAGGTCAGATTCTTGGATGTCTGGAGACAGAAAAGAAGGAAAGTCATCCATTTGCAACTTTAACAGCTTTAACCTACTGTCCCTTAACCAGGGACAAGCATGGGATTAGAAATGTTATGCTCCTCTTCTTCTTCTTTGGCCAACTCTATCTCCTACCTCTTTTCCTTTCCTCCATCCTAGATGTCTTGCTGGTCTTGGATCCACTTGAAGGGATCCGAGTACTGTGCTGGGTGGAAAGGAAACTCTCTCTTCAGGTTGGGAGGGTGGGGGTGCTTGTGGAGCCTCTCAGGCATTCCAAATAATTCTGGTGATATGTTTCAGGGGGGTGTTTTCCACTCTTTTAGCTTCCCAGAACTACCAGAAAACTCTGGAACTACTCCAACACATTTGAATTCAGAAACCTGACTCATGGGAGTCTTTCTAAGGTACTCCAGATTCAGGCAGTTAAGCCACATTTTCAGAGAGCAAAATTGCTGAGCTGAGTTAGATTTGGGGAAATTTCAGTGCTAATCGGCCACCACGGACACTTTGAAGATCTTGTCATCTCTGTGCCAACACTGGATAAGTAGCAGAGACATTTCATAATTAACCCGTTATCAAAAATGGCACACGTCTATCTTTCTGGTTAAGGCAAACTCATGCTTTTTGGGTAAACAAATGAGAAAAAGAACTTCAAAGGGACACACAAACCCTTTGACAAATAGGCTTATCTCAGAGAAGGTGTGGTGTTTGGGAAGGAGAATGATTGGCAGAGGAGAGTTGATTCAGTGCACAAGCCTCCTGCCAGACTTTCCTGGACTTGTTTCTAAGACTTAGGGAGCTGCCAATAGAAATAGACCAAGTGATTTCTGTACAGATTCTCTGCAAGAGATTGGAAATAGAGCAATGATCGGGGATGCAATGTAAGAAAGGATAGGACTGGAATATGTGTATGTGTGTGTATGTGTGGCAAAGTAGTTTGATGTGATGGATAAAAGATGGCTACAATTGTTTTGTTGTGTTGCCAGTTTTCCCATGGAGAGGGAGAGAGTATGTTTCCCCTCCTCTTAGATTTGACCAATAGAACACAGCAGAATTGGTGCTTTATAATTTCTAAGGCCAGACATTGAGAAATCTATAGCATCTACTTTCACCCACCTTGGAAAGTTTCTTCTTGGAACCCAGACACCACGCTGTGAGGAAGCCCAAGAAACCACATGGGGAGACCCATCTAGAGGAGAACCAAAGCCCCCAGCCAACAGCCCTAACTGAGCCCCCAGCTGACACCCAGCATTAACTGCTAGTCATGTGAGTGAGACTATATTTATATTTGATCTTCTGGTCACCCTCACACTCCACCTGGCACAACATGAAGCCTAAGAAATGCCCAGTGAATCCATGGAATTGTGAGAAATAAATTGTTGTTCTAAGCCACTAAGGTTTGGGGTGGTTTGTTACACAGTGACATAACCAAAACATGTGGAATCACCATATTTTGGAAGGAGTGGCTTGATCGGGCTTCAAATTTGGTCAGGGGATGGGGAGGACAGCCTCTGGAAGTAACACCTGTGGTAAGGAGGTAGGCTGTCATGGGGCTTTGCGGGGTTATATGACACCACAGGGATCCTACGCAGGGAAAGAGGAAAAGTGATGACCACCAACTGCTGGCAGAGTGTCCTTATTTGGGAATATATGGGGAATGCCCCTTGGGGACTTCCAGAAAGAGTTGGGCAATTTTTATGGGAGTGAAGGTGATATCTAGAAATTTCACAATGATAAGTAAGCATTAAACTAGAGAACCACAGCTGGACCCTCTCCTCTCCTTGAGATCTGGATAACATTGGCTTGAACCACCAATTCCATGTTCTGAGAAAGACTAAAGACTCTCCTCAGGATTACTGTGAATTTCTGAGAAACTATATTCTCCTTGTTACCTATGGCTCCAAATTCTTGCTTCCTCCATTAATGGATAATGTCACTGTTTCTTATGCTGTTGTTGTTTCACATATTATAAACCCAAACATGAAATTCAAACCTTCCCTTAATTTCCACAATTTCTTCTCATAAAAGCATTTTGTATGATTAGTAGACTTAGGAAATTTGGGGATGTGAGAAGAGGATTTTAAATTATAGCAATATGAACTTCAAATTGAACCTGAAACTACCTTCATTCTTAAAATGTGTTTGTTACCCTGCCACTTGGGAATTTTCACAAGCAAAATCCCTCCAAGCACTCCTGGGCCTTACTCTATGTCATGCTTTTAACCTCTGCCTTTCATCTTTTGGTGGCAAAACAAATTTCTCTCATATTCTCATATAGAACAGTTATTTATCTTTTATTATGCACAGAGTCCCACCCTCCATCTCAAGCATCTTATGAGGGTATTTTCCTCAGCAAAGACAGTTGTCTCCCAAGGAACAATTATGATGCCAGCTGTTACAGTAACATTTCATTCACTCATTTCTTCCCTATTAAATTCACTTCTATTTCCTACAAAGTTACCCAATGTGGGTCTCTCTCTCTCTCTGTGTGTTGGGTGAGAGGGAAATCAGACGTAATAAACTTGGGCCTGGCCTGATTCATTGCCACACTTCTTCATTATTCCTCTTAAGTGGGTGGAGATAATGCTCCATTAGGTGCTCTTTAAGGTTTTGCTTTATTTCCAACTCTTCTACGTTGCCTGGATGAGGAAGGAAGAGCTTCTGAATTTCCTTTCTGGATCGCCTGACACAGGATCTCTCTCATCCCACACCAGCCTCCTCCTAGACCTGGGGACGGTTAAGCATCTTTGATGGTTCAAGAATCTCTGTGGGTAACTTCTTGGCTTGAAATGAAATCTCCTGCTGCTGTGTGAAATTCACTGGCTAAGATCCTCCTCTGCTACACTGGATATGCCTGGATTTCTTTGTGTACCTGTTTATGTGCCTTGCTTCTCTGTGAGCCAGGTGGGCTAAATCTCCAGCCTGGTTGTTCAGGGCACCAAATCCAGAGCAAGTACGAACAATTTTGTTCTTGGGGAGCTGCCAAGTAGGCTGATGAGGCCTAGTTTCTTTTTGTGAAGGTGAACCATATCCAAGGTATGCTGTATCTTCACTAACACCAGCCCTTTCCACTCACCCCACCCCCATTTTCTCCCCAGAATTCCATTGGCTCATTCTTAATGTCTAGAGAGGTCTGTTTGGGGGACCTGAACAGAACTACTCCCTTGGATGGGAGCTAAATTTTACCTAATTCTTCTCACTTAAGACAGCAGTTATGGGGCACAGCTGGGAACCCAGAGACTGTTAGATTATCTCTGGTCCCTGAAAGTAAGACTGTGACACACTTGGACCTCTTTGCACAGCTTAAGCCTGATTCATCACCAGTTCAACATTATTTGTCTTGCTAATTTCATTTGGGGAATCTCTGACTCTTGGGAAATTTCTGATAAAAATGATTTGTGCTCAGAACTTCTCAGTGTTTTTAATTTTCGGAGATAATAAGTGGTCTGTTTAATTTACAAATTCATCCATTCATTCATTTAAAATTTTTTTGGCATGGGTTTGTAGAAGTTTGAAATATGAATGAGATATGGGATCTCTTATTAAATGAGCTTACAGTAGGAGAAATAATCATGCCTATCCATTTTAGCAGGTTTGATGTCCTTCTGGAAATAGGAGCTCTAACTGAATCAGAGATATAGGGGTTATTCACAGCACAGTCTCTGTGGAATTAGGATCCTCCTTTTGGGTATTGGCAAATGGCTATTCTCTCCCCTGCAAATTCCGTGAAGGCTTGACCCGCAGTGTTCCTTCAGCCCCATTCATACAATTGCTCGTCAGTTCTCTCAGGCTCCAGTGATGTTTTTAGGCCCCTCCTTATGTCAAAGGACTCCCACCAATATCTTATTGCCTGCTGACTTTTACCCTCTGTTTTCTCATCCGTGGCCATTTCCTTGACGAGTTCTTAAACTGCTCTAATACTTACCTTTTAACATCCAGCCTGGTACTTGCTTTTTTTCTTCCAGCACTATCATTTGCAGAAAATGTCTCGGTCATTATGGGTCAAAACTGTTTTCCATAAATGCAAAACAAACGGCCAAGACGGAGAGGTAAAGCATCCCTACTGCGGAATGCACTCAGCTCAAAGTAACAGGCCTCACGGCGGCACCCTCTCTCGCAGGGAACCTTTGCAATCTCGCTCAGTGACCAAGAGTGTAACCCGCCAAGAGGGAACAGGCTCCATGTTGGTTCCCCCTGGCTGGCACTCAGGTCACAGGAAAGAGTGCTGCATGAACCAGCATACTCTAATGGACTTTTCTCCTGAAAATACTTCAAAGAAAACAGTCTTATAACAAGTCAACACTACAAGAGAGAGGGAGATGATATTAAAATAAAATATGCAAGTTTAGGGTAGTGACCTTAAATAAATAAAACATGTATCATATGAGACTATTATTCTTGACTTTGGTGATCAGTGAAGGCTTCCTGGAGGAGGTAGCCTTTGATAGGGCCTTATCTTTCTTGCTTAATAATGAGACTGTTTTCCATGGAGGTAAACAAGTTACCTCCAGGTGAATGCAGTGCGACCGAGAGAGCAGAAGTGTGCTCTCTTATTCTGGAACTGCATTTGCTCTTAAAATATTATAGGTTTAAATTTTAGGAGCATTGTGATAGTTACTTTCAGGAAGCAAGCTGTAGCTATAGCTTTTCTTTCTTTTTTTCGTTAAAAGATAGGAACTATACCTTATGTATCCTTATAATCTCAGAGCCTAGCACCTACCAAATGGCTCAATAATAATTTATTGAGTGATTGGCTCAACGAGTGAATGATTTAATTGCTCAGTTTAGTAAAACTCTTCTGGCTTCCAACCAGCCCCATATCTTCATTTGGTGTATAGTCACATTATGGTGTATTTGCTTGTGTAGTTCAGCACTCTGAAAGGGATAACACATTATGGCAATGTTTTACTTTACTTAAAATATTACAGTAGATAAATGTGTACTTCAAAAAGATGTTCAGAATTTCTTTTACTACTTAGGCCAGCGGTTCTCAATGAGTGTAATGAACCAGTGCCAGTCCGACTACCTCAGTATCACCTGGGAATCTTAAAACAATTCAGATTTCTGGGTCCTGCTTCCTCTGTAATTTTGAAAGTTTTCCCAGATGACATCGATACATAGTCAGGTTTGTGAAAAACTGTCTTAATCTTCAAGTTCTGATTAAAATTTCAAAAATTCTATCTACTCACAAATTTTGAGAAATAGATCATGTATCTAAAGGCCCATAGCAGCTGTATCTTTTGGGAGGGAAGTACTGGCCTCCCTGAAAATTATACTTCTCAATGCAAGCACTCATCTAGTGTTTCTCTGGCCTTCCACCAACAATGTATTTATTTATTATGTTTTTTTCTCTGGATGGATATAGGTAACCACTTATCGTGGGATATCAAGTTGGTTCTAATTTAAAGTTAACTCTCCTGCTATTCTCATGTATAGAGGTGGATTATTAGTATCCGTACGTTTGAGATCGAGGTTCCTGCTCTTGGACATTTTAAAACTGGCCCAATAACATAAAGCTGGTGGTGGGAACTGTCACAGGTTTTTCTCACCATACTTTGCTGCCTCTCAGTCACTGTTGACTGAGGGCTTACTAGGTTTCTTGGTATTGAATATGATTCCTCCAGTCCTAGCAACAACCCTGCAAAGAAAGTAGTCTCTGGATTCCCCCGTTCTGTGGATGGAGTGTTGCAAGAGTTGATAATCCTCAGGAGATTGCTGCCATTCAAACGCTGGGGCTATTGTCCATATGTCACTCTGGCAAAGACTCTATGCGTTCTCTAAACCCTGTTGCCCTCTCCCCATGGACACACAGCTACACTACATCTCTCACCTCCCCTACAGTTAGTTGTGGCCATGTGACTGAGTTCTGGTCAATAGAATGTGGTCAGAACTGGTGCGTTCCACTTCTGAGCTTAGCCCATAAAGAAACTCTCGTGTAATCCTTTGGGCTTTTTCTCTTTTCCCATCTGCAGGCTGAATGCAGCCAAGGAAAGATACACTAAAAGATGGCAGAACAACACAATGGAAGAAGTCTGGGTCTCTGAATGATTGTGTGGATTTAACTCATTAGACAGTCATTTAGGGAAAAATAGAGTTTTACTGAGTTACAACACTGAAGTTTAGAGGTGGTTTGTTACAGCAGTGAGCTTCCCCTGACTACTAACACAGCAACCCTGCCTTTGTTCCACAGCCTCTGCAGCTGTAATACCTACTTCAACTGAGCAAATGAAGGAGGTACTTTCAAAGGAGCTACTAAGAGAGTGATGAGGTGCGGGGAAAAGGATACAGCTTGACTTTGGAAGAAATGCGTTCAAATTCTCACTTTCTGTCTAATTGTATAACCTGATCTAATCTCTTTTTCTGCCAGAGATCCCTCCCTTATGAGGTGGTGATAACATGAGAAAACATATGTAAAAAATCTGGCAATAGTGCTCAAAAAAGCCTTATTAAATCTAAGGACTATTTAGAAATGTAGCAAGAGTTTAGCAGGCAATGTATCAAAGAGAAAAAAGAGGAATAATTTGCTGCTTCAAAGAGCATGTCCAGAAAGCCAAGGCTATGGCTCTATTGAGCATCTTGTGTGTCTGAGACTATAGTACATGCTTTAAGTGCATTATCACATCTGACCCTACAACAACTTGTGAAGTATGTGTTATTATTCCCATTTTGGTGATGGAAAAATCAGAGCTCATCTAGGTTAAGTTTGCAGAGAGAGAAAGATGGGAAGGTAGTAGCAAGTCCTGTGAATGTTGGGGGCTCAGTCTTGCTCCCTGACCTCTGGGAGTTTCGAGAGCCTCCGATGGCGGGACATGTGAATGCTATTGGTCTGGACATTGAGTTCCAGGCATGGTGGCCAACTCATCCCATTTTGTCCTGGACTTTCCTAGCTTTAAAACTGAAAGTCCCACATCCCGTTGGCACCCTTAGTCTCAGGTAAATCAGGCTATTTGGGTACTCTCTACTGCCACATTTGAGGAACTGTAGTGAAGATCTCCATGCTGAGTGTGGCTTGGAGGAAATGGAGCCATCTGCCATCTAATGGATCCTGAAGGCTCAGGCATTGAGCATTCAGAGGCTTTTCCCCATATCACCCTCCAAGGTTTTCCTACCCCCACACATTACAGAGAATATATTTCTTACTTGTTGATGAAGATCCAGAGACAGATTTAACTTGATTTAGAAAAAGAAGTCAATGTAATGTTTCTTACACCCAAGGAAGTGAACAAATTCATATCAGCTACCAAAAAAAAGGCAAAAACCCAACTCCAAACAAAAAATACTTGCTCAGAGGTCCACAGCTAAATAATGGTAGAATTACCTTGAACATGGGTCTGTCTGACTCAAATGTTGGTTTCCTTTCCATTATACCTGCAGGACTATAGGGGCACAGTGATCTCAAATACTAAATGAAAAGGAAAACAACAATTTGTCCATTCAAGTGGACTTTTGGACATGCTGTCATTCACAAGAATCATCTATTAAGATCAGTAGTACATATAACTCATTAATAACCGTAACAACCTATCTTTCTTTGTTTCACTGATTGATTTGATTTATACTACAGCATCATTTTCCCTTCCCTCCAATCTAAATTCATCAGTCTGACATTCAGGAGTCTCGTGGTTTTAGCCCCGATCTACCTTTTTTTGGGCTTACTGTCCATGACATCTTCCGTGTACCCTGTACTTTGGCCAAGCACTTCCTGCTTTCCCACCGCTGTGCTTCTCTTTCTGCTGTGCCCTTTCCTGCAAGCCTCCCTTATCAAGATCCTGCCATCCTTTGAATCCTCATGAAAAATTCCTTCATCTTCCTTCTTTTGGTCTCCTTCAGCTAAATAATCCCTGCATTCAGTTATTGCCACAATATCTCATTCTCTGCTAACTGGATTCCAAGTTCCTTGAGGTCAAGAAACAGGCCATTTTCTTTTTTATAACTTCCAAGATAATCTAGTACAGTAATCCATACATATTAGGTACTCTATAATGATTTGTTGACATGTAGTGGAGCGAGCCTTTAGATTTTCCCTAAAGTGTGACTTGGAATTGTTATTAAAAACCAATTTGAGGAAAATCAGGTGGGAAAAAACTGAGGATAGACATAGAGGTGACAGAGTGCAGCCGGCGGCCCATTTCATTCTAAGTGTGTCCCTGAAAGTCTCAGAAAGAGCCCGAGGTTGATCTCTGTGACCTCCATCCAAGTGGCAGAACACACCTCCCTGTGGTTTGCACATCTGCTCTGGGACTCTCCTTCCAGCCTGAAATCCACCAAAGGAGGCAGACAATAGATGAATGATCTGGTTCTGATCTCCTGGCTGCTGAATTCACAGAGGTCCACACATAGAGTTATTCAGCATTTTCTTCTTTTCCTGGGGTGAGGAGAGGGTGATGGTGGGAGGAAAAGGGAGTGAAAGAGTTATCAGCCCAAGAGGAGTGCTGCATGAGCTAGTACTCAATGGGAGGCTGGCTCTGTCTTCCCTCACACACTTATCTCTATCTCCTCCGAATGTGCCCTTGATGTTGCATTCTCCATCCCAAACAAAAAACCTGGAGAAAAAATGATTTTGTGGCTAGTTCTGTTTTCAGTACTGTGGAACCTTTGCCTGCGTGATGATCCATCACCACCAGATGGAGTTTTTTTTTTTAACCCTGCAGGACAGCCAGTTGCTTTTTTTTTTTTTTTTTTTTTTTTGTTAATTTCTTTTTTTTTTATTAAATTCAGTCTTATTGAAATACATTCACACACCATACAATCATCCATGATATATAATCCACTGTCCACAGTATGATAACATAGTTATGTGTTCATCACCACAATCTGTCGCTGAACATTTTCCTTACATCAGAAAGAACCAGAACAAGAATAAAGAATAAAAGTGAAAAAAAACACCCAAATCATCCCCCCATCCCACCCCATTTGTCCTTTAGTTTTTATCCCCATTCCTCCACTCATCCATACACTAGATAAAGGGGGTGTGATCCACAAGGTCTTCACAATCACACTGTCACCCCTTGTAATCTACATTCTTATATAATTGTCTTCAGGAGTCCAGACTGCTGGGTTGGAGTTTGGTAGTTTCAGGTATTTACTTCTAGCTATTCCAATACATTAAAGCCTAAGAGGTGTTATCTATATAGTGCATAAGAATGTCCACCGGAGTGACCTCTTGACTCCATTTGGAATCTCTCAGCCACTGAAACTATTTCTTCTCATTTTGCATCCCCCTTTTGGTCAAGAAGATACTCTCAGTCCCACGATGCTGGGTCCACATTCATCCCCGGGAGTCATAGTCTGCGTTGCCAGGGAGATTTACACCCCTGGGAGTCGGGTCCCACGTAGGGGGGAGGGCAGTGAGTTGTTCACCTGTTGAGATGGCTCAGTTAGAGAGAGAGAGGGCCACATCTGAGCAACAGAGAGGTACTCAGGGGGAGACTCTTAGGCACCATTACATACAAGTTTAGACTTTCCTTTGTGGTAATGAGCTTCATAAGGGCAAGTCCCATGCTCGAGGGCTCAGCACATCAAACCGCCAGTCCCAATGTTTGTGACAACATATGCTAGGGGATCAGCATCTCAAAGTTTAGAGATAGGCCTTACAATTCAGGGATAGAGTTAACTGCTGTAAGAGCTTACAATCTAGGGACTATTATAATTATTGTGTCCACGTTAGGCCAGTTGCTTTTTTTATCAGCATGCTTGCATCCATGTTGCTAGTTACTCTCCCTTGAGGGCAAGGTTTTCCTGATATTTGCCATCTGTGCCATATTTCTTTAGAGTTTTTTTTTTCTTTAGTCCCTTCTTTGATGCCAGGAGAAGTAATATCAACGGCCTAGAGAGATTCCAATGCTTGATGCACAGGAACTGACTCTAAAACTCAACAACATTAATTGACAGACATTCTGGAAACTTCTTGCAGTTTTGCAAGTGGGTGTGTGACATGGGCCACAAAAGAATATAAGGCTTACAATTCAGCCCTACTCAGAGGCAGGTGGGTACCTGCTCTTAGCCCTAGAAGAATAGGCCCAGGGTCCCTGAAGACAAGATGGCCCTACTGATTTCACAAGGCTGGGCCTAGGAATTACAATTTCAAGGAAGAGAAGTTAAACCATACTCTTTTCTCAGGCCCTGAACTCTATCTCAAGTTAGGAACTATGAAATCTGTTAATCTTAAGACTCATCCATATTTTAGAGATAGGACAGAGGAGCTATAGAGGATTCTCCTTGTTTCCTTAAATTGTGGTGTGGTAGAAAGAGGCCTACACTGAGAAATAAAGACTTCTACCAAATAGTTTTGTGATCTTGAACAAGTCACTTAAAATATCTGGATATTAATTTCCTTTTATGTAAATTGGGAGAGTTGGAAAAATTGCATGATTCTATAGTAGGAGTTATATTTCATTAGGAGTATTGTCAGAGACTGAGGTTGAGATTGGTATGGAAAACAGAATCTAAGAGCTAGAACTCAAGTTTTCATAGGGCTAAGAAAGTTTCGGCATTTTCTTTGCTTTCCTTTTTCTCACCACTTTCATACATCTCTGTTTCTTTCTTTGAACTGGGACTGTCATTTCTATGACCACATGAAAGTGCCATCAGGTGCAATTTCTTAGGCCACTTTGGTGGTTTGTAGTTCATAAAAGAGACCCAAAGTTTGCACTTAGTCTACATGTGGCAACCAGGCCAAACTGGAACAGAATGTTCTAATTTGTGTTGAATTATTTGCCAAGCAAATATGTAGTTCTTTTGATGTAAACAGTAGTGTTCACACCAACACATCACCCAACAGCAGGCAGGCAAGCCAGAGCCAACTTGGATTGTTCCCGCTTCCAGTAGCTCTTCATTGATGTTGATGCAAGTTGGCCCGACTCGCTCCTGTGGGATGTTCAGGGTTCACCGTCATTGGTTTTCAGTGTATTGTGTCAAAGGCAAAGGCTACCAGATGCAGGACTTCCTGAACAAGGGTGGGATCTGAGAAAGCCTCTGTTTGGGCACTAGAATGTTTGTAGTGCTTACAAAGATGATCAGAAGCTGGAGTTACAGTCAAAGAATCCATAAATATTTACTGAGGACCTGTCCTAGGTGCTGGGGCTGCAGCACGGATGACGTTTCTTGAAGAGGCATTTGCCCTCTTCAAGTATTTCCACAGAATCTAGATTTTCAATTAATTTTCTCAAGTAAACTGGCCACTGTTTTAACTTCATGAAGAAGGGTAACTGAGCAGCTTCCTTTCTCGCATTTGTAAGAGCTCCTTAGAAGTCACTGTTTCACAATCAACTGATATCTGACTTTGGTTAGAGGTTCTAAGGGTCCATGTTTCTCTTTCAATCAATCCCCAGGATTTCCTTTCCAACCGAAATGTGAACCCTATACAAAGTCAGTTTTAACAAAAGAGAGATAAATATAAAATAAACTGAGTGGTCTTTAGTTTACAGAACTCAGTCTGAACATTAGCTGACCTCTGGAAAATCTGGGCGCTGACTGTGGGTGCTGTTAACTGTAGCCTGGGCATATCTTGGGATATGGGCTCAAGAACTGGCCCTGACATTTTGACAGAGGTCCTGAAGAAAAGCTGTCTCTCATACCGAGGTTTTTCAGTCCATAAACCAGCAGCAATTTGGTGTGGAAGACCCCGGCAGAAATAACAAGAGAAAATTGAAAACACATAAGCACATTTGCCAGGTTTAATAGCCCTGTTCCCTCTCTCTACCTCCGGTACCTTAGGCATAAATTGCTGACCTCTATTTAATTTTCTGAACTGCAAGAATTATGGGCCCAAAGTTCAGTGAATTGGAAGAGGTAGGCTTTTATGCCTCTGAGCCAGCTTCCCCATAAGCATTAAGTCTACAAATAAAAGCAACATTTCTATTTATGCTTCCTGGGGTTTACGTATTAGGAAAGCCAAGCATGTCCCAGCAGCTCCGCGAAGGTGACTGCATGGTCAAATCTCCATCCAGGTGATGTGACGGGGCCTGCCAATCTGGGCCAGAGGAAACAACTAGAGCAGATGGACAAGAGATATTTAAAATAACACACGCAATTGCATTCGGAAAAGGACACCTGCTCAAATAGTGACTGATCTCCTCGCGGTGGTGTTTGTTTGATTCTCCTTCTGGCCACTGGTAACAAATGTGTGCCAGGGGAAGTCTTACGTTCGTACCCTTCCTGGGGAGTCACCTTTAATCATGGCTGAAGGCCAGAGGGGCACTCCAGCTTCCCGACCCCAGCTGTGGGTCAACACAGCACCGTCCTCTCGCTTCAGAAGTAGCAAGTGCATGATTCAGCTGCACACGCAGGAGACACACATCCTCGCCCTGTTTCCTCTGCGGTCTTGCCGGACTATTTCTGCTCTATGCTTCTTGTAGATCCATCTCTGCCTCTTTTTCTGCCTCATCTCTGATGCCTGGCATCATCGTGATCATTCAGTTCCACACACATTCATGGAGCACCTTCTCTGGGACCCGTGACTAGGAAGGGAAACGTCTCTGTTCACACAGTGGCCTCTGTGCTGGAGGTGTTGATACTCATTTGTTCATGGCAATGACCTTGGTGGTCTGTGATGAGGCAAACCGAAGTTTGTGAGGTTTGCATTTCATTCCTCAATGCTGATTTTCACCCTTACCGTCCTCCCTCCAGGTTACTCCTTCCTGTGCTTCAGACCGCAAACCTTTTCCTATTCATGTCAAAACAATGGCTTTCTGCTCCTTTCCTCCTGGATTTGTGCTACAAACAAATTCTCAACGTGGTGTATGCAAACCATAGATCCGTAGCCCCTTTCTAGGGATGAGTTTGGCATTTTGTCAGGGGCTTTCTGGAAATAACACCTTGAGCTGAAGATATAAAACAAATGGTAAAGATGTTAACCACCTGGGCAGGCTGCTGAGGGAGTTATTTCAGGGCATGTGGTCATTCTGCTTGAAATATGCTGTGTGCTTCTGTCCACAGAGGCTGCCTGGGCAAAGGGCTAGGTCTGCATCACAGTTACCTTAAGCCATTTCATTAAGGTTGTGCTGGGTACTTGACTTACTGAGAGGTCTTCAGTGGTTGAAGAGATAGTGAGATAAGCATTTTGTTTCTTCAGACCACATTTGAAAAAAAAAAAAAAAAAGAGGTTAAGGGGAAAAGAATAAAAAATGAGGGAAAATGAAGGAAAATAATTTGAAAATGAAGAAAAGAAAAGAGCATGCCCTCTTCCGGTTTCCTCCTGGCTGGAATATGGACGTGAGAGCTGGAGCTCAAGTAGCTATATTGGACCATGAAGCAGAAACACGTTGAGGTGTGTGGAGCAACAAGAAAGAAGGAACTTTGATCTTTGATTACTGGGGATCTCATACCTGCCCTATTTTGCTAATCTCCAGTTTTCATTTTCATAAGAGATAAATGAAAATCTTCCATCTTGCTTAATCTACTACCATTTTGGGTTTGCTGTCCCTCACAGTTAAAAATTAATTCTCCTGATAAAATGCAAATAATTTGGGAAAAGAAGCATGGTGGCCTAAAGGCATGTGAGAGGTCCAGGGATTACTGTTAGGGATTCTTCTGAGAGTAGCCTTGTTAGGGGAAGATGGAGAGAGGAAAAGCCCCCCTGCCATGTCTGAGGAGGAGAGAGTGTAGCGTATTGCCAGAGAAGCAGCATCTATAGCAGTTAGGGGAAAGGGACCCAACAGACCTGGGTTTTAATCCCAGCTACATCACTTACTAGCTCTGTGGCCTTGGAAAAGTTTGTCACCACTCTGATCCTCTGTGTTCTCCTATATACATCAGAGATAAGAATAGTTCTTGCCTTTTGGATTTTTGTAAGGAATAGATAAGATAGGGCCTCAAGGACAGATTTAATCTGGTGTCTTTGGTTTGGAAAGTCTCCTGACAAGTGCTTTCTTAGGACTTTTACTGCAAAGTTGCTGTGAGAACCCATTAATTTAGACTCTAAGTTGATGGAAGAAGGGATCTTCACTAATTAAACTAATTAGCAAATCATCATAACAGCATGTGAGGTTATACTGTCATAAGTATCTACACTCACAAGAAAAATAATAGCATCATTAGCAACAACCTGTCAGGAAAACAAGGCAAAAAGTCCGGAGAAGCAACCACCTGCTCCTTTTGTCTAATATATTTTTTTCCTTCCCTGAAAAGAATAGCAGATTGTGAGAAAGATGTTTTCCATTTGACAACAAGGTAGGGCCTGGGTGAGTCTTTTTGTGCTCCTTTTAAGAGTAATGATTACAATAATAATGACAATAGCTACATGAATGATAATAGGGTATCAGCTATCTCTTGCCACAATAATGCTGCATAACAATCTCATAACGAAATCTCAATGGTCCACAATACAAATTTATATTTAGCTCATGAGTGTGGGATTTAGTTGCTCTAACTGGACTTGGGCTGATCCCTGCTGGACTTGTTCATGCTTCTGATGTTGGCTGGGTTGGATGAGTGGCTCTGTTGATCTGGGTTGCATTTGCTTTTACCTGCTTGGGGACTGGCTAGCATTGGCTGATCTAGAGTGGCCTCAACCAGGATGGCTGGGATCACTCACCTCTCTCCCTTGGTTTTTCCTCCTCTGGCAGATTAGCCTCAGCATGTTTCCAAGGCCATGGCAGAGGAGCAAGATCTGCATGCCCAATCATGCAAGCACTTTTCAAGCTTGTGCTGTTTTTTTTTTTTTTTTTTTTGAGTCAGCCCAGAACTAGCCTACTCCAATTCCTAAACTATCTTACGAGGCGAAACTAGATCTCATCAAAGTTGTCCCATGACATGCACAATAGTTTAAACTATAACCTATAAGTGACCTATACCTCATTATAATACTAAAAATCACATCCATCATATTAAGGCCACCATTTTCTTACATACTTTCTGTGACTAGACATGTAATCAGTGTGCACATACTCAATAATTAGATCATCTCTAACTTCGCCATCTTGGTCATTATACCCATTGTCCTAAAACATGCCCATCTTTTGATACTATAAAACATTGAGAGTCATTGTAGTTTGAAGAGACAGATTTTAGGCTGATAGACCATTTGTTCTCCTTTCTTCATGTAGCAATAAACTCTTTCTCTCTTTGACACCCCAGGGTCATAGATTGGCTGTTATGCACATCAGGCAGGAAACCCCTTTTTTGGTATCAATGTTGTTCATTTTCAAAAAGTTAAAAGCATGAGGGACTACAAAAAAAAGGGGGGGGGGTGAGAGGGAGAGAGAGGGGAAGAAATGGGGAGAGAGGGATACAGGGAGACATAATCCTTAAAACTATTCTAAGGTGGGATAGCAGACATTGATGGGTTTTCTCCTTTGTCATGCAAATTTCACATTCCAGTAAGTGCAGACTAAATACAAACCCAGTGCCATTTCAAGCTTGTAATGGGATCCCATACAGCATAAGAGAGGAGTGTATTTATTTGTGAGCCTTCCTTCCCCTCTGTCCTCTTTCTGCACATCTACCTCTGCCTGTACTTTGTCACATTTGCTAACATACCATTCACTAAAGCACATTACACGACCAAGCTCAGATAGAGTGGGAGAGCACTACACAGTTAGATACAGGGAAGGATGAAGGATTGGAACCATTAACACAACAAATATACCACAAATGGTAATATTGCTACAGGTGTTGGACATACACTGTCTACCCTGGTCCTGTGCTAACATCTGTTCATATCTCCCCATAATCCTGTGAGGGAGCTGAAATTACCATCCTGATTTTGCACATGAGGAATTGAAATTTAGAAGAGGGCATATATAGGGTAGAGCTAGGCTTGGACATTAGTTATCTAACTCCAGAGCCCATGCGGTTAACCTCCATGACACACTGCTTCCATTCACAGCCCTGTAGAGGTAAAGCAGATATTTTCCCAAGGGGTTTATTTTCTAACAGGACCCTTCTTTGTGGATTCTTCTAGACCAGGTTGATAATGAAGGGTAAGCATGTTCTAGAAATAATTTTGTACTCTGGTTGCTCCTTTGCTCTGAGTACACTTGATTCACAGACTCAATTCTTCTTCCCAATGCTGACTCAATGGGTGCCCACTGGCTTCCCCTCCAAGGTACTTGTGCCGGTTTGAATATATTGTGTCCCCCAAACGCCATTATCTTTGATGTAATCTTGTATGGGCAGACGTTATCAGTGTTGATTAGATTGTAATTCTTTGAGTGTTTCTTTGGAATATGCCCCACCCAGCTGTGGGTGATGACTCTGATTAGATAATTTCCATGGAGGTGTTGCTCCGCCCATTCAGGGTGGGTCTAAGTTGAGTCACTGGAGCCATATAAATGAGCTGACAGGCAGAGGGAACTCAGTGCAGCTGAGAGTGATGTTTTGAAGAGGAGCTACAGCCAAGAGGGACACTTTTGAAGAAAGCACAGGAGCTGCAGATGAGGGACATTTTGAAGACAGCTGTTGAAAGCAGACTCTTGCTCTGGAGAAGCTGAGAGAGGAAATACACCCCAAGAGCAACTAAGAGTGACATTTTTGAGGAACCGCAGCCTAGAGAGGATCATCCTGGGAGAAAGCCATTTTGAAACCAGAACTTTGGAGCAGATGCCAGCCACATGCCTTCCCAACTAACAGAAGTTTTCTGGACACCATTGGCCATCCTCCGGTGAAGGTACCCGATTGCTGATGTGTTACCTTGGACACTTTATGGCCTTAAGACTGTAACTGTGTAATCAAATAAACCCCCAATTATAAAAGCCAATCTGTCTCTGGTATTTTGCATTCCAGCAGCATTCGCAAACTAGAACAGTACTGGACAACATTCAGGAGTTGGGAAGTGAAGGGAGCCAAAGATTTTCATCTATGCTGTACCATCTTGCACCTCTGTGTCTCCACTGCTTAGTAATTATTCTCATGGGATTTGAGTTACTCTTATGCCACTTCATCTGGCATATATTGTAAATGGGTTCTCTGAATACAAGAAATGCTCAATAAATTCCAAATGTTAATATTTAAAAATTCCCATTATCTATCCTGTGCAACGGATATTGGCATACATACTAGAACTTACCTTGTATCTTGTCCATCACCAAGTTCTGTGTTCATATACTTATTGTCTTTCTTTGTTCAATGCTTCAGAAGTCAAATATTTTGACTTGTCACTCAAAAGAGAAAGAAGAAAAGATGGCTATTTCAAGGCAAAAGAGACATGTTGTGTGTGTGTGTCTGTGCACGTGTGTGTCCGTGTGTATGATGCATGCACATACCTGCTTCTTTTCCTGATACAGGTAAATGAATGAATAAAATTAATCTGGGAAAGATTTAAGCACTGTGCTTCCCCAAATGTGGAAGGAGCAACCCTTCAAATTTTCTGTGGAAGTACCTCCTGGGGTATCTTAATCAGGGGATCTCTCTTTGCCTCTGTCCACCACCATACACCTGAGTGCTTGGCCAAAGCAAACACAGAATAAGCAACCTTGTTCAAAGACCAGACATTTTCTATACTTCTATTGTTAGTGCTTTGGACTCTGGACCCCGGTCCTGCTGCCCAGACCTAGAGTGTGAGCTTGACCTTCCTTGGACTATCTGGACCTTTGCTAATTTGTGTAATTTAACCAATCCTGTATAACTTAACCTTGTGATTCATGAATTCCTTCCTCCAACTTCAATTTCATGTCCTGATCCAACCATCAAGCCCAGGCCTGCTGTTCTCTTTCTTTTGTGGGGTGGGGGAGACTAATGCTTTGAGGAAGGCTTTTGCCTCAATTCTGCTTTATTCATAATCTCAACAGTGATTCATTGTGTTACAAACCTTATTTTGATCTCATTGCCTTTCATCCTCCCCTCCTAGCATTTTATTCTACACTATCAAACCTCTCCTCCCCTTTCTCCTTCCCCACTCTGTCCCCATAGAGCCAGTACAGCTCCTAGGTTCAATACTCTCAGCATTTCTTGAGCATGTGTAGGTGTCAGGAGTGTACTAAGCAGTTTACATTCACCATTTTGTTTAATCCTCAAAATAACTCTTTGAGGTAAGAGCTATTATTTTTCCCTATTGTATGGAAGTGCAAATCAGGACTCAGGGAGGCAAAGGCTTTTGTTCAAGGTCACACTGACGATGCCTGGGCTCCAGAACCACATCTGTTTGTCTCCAGAGCCCGAGCCTTGATCCACTGTGTTCCAATTCACATTTCTTCCAAAGCCAAACAAGTCTGGTTTCCTCTGAACAAGCTCATATGATTGCTTCTAGAGATGAAGAAGGAAGAAAGGGAACTTATAACCTTTCCACTCTCTTTTTTGGATCAGTCTTACTTCACATCCCTCCAACATGCCTTTAATCCCCCATCAAGTCTCAAATCCCCTAAGCTGAATTCACACTCGGGTAGTTTTTTTTTAAAGTCCCTTTACCTCATCACTAGACAACACTTCATAAATTCAAGCCATATATAAACCCTGCATCCAGCTCTGCATTCAAAGTTCTTTGAAACACAGACTAATATAAGAGCCCAGCTGAGATTCTGGTTCTGAAAGTCCTACAGTCATTTTACTTGGTCTCAGGGTTTTAAAAGTTTTGGTTAAAGTCATGACTATTTACATAACCTTTACAGATTATCCCTCAGATTCTTGAAGAGACTTCAGTCATGTCTGAACCCTTTTTCTCTCACCTACATCTCACATGGTGATGAATGAGATCAGGATTTAAGTTTAATAGGTTTTAAGTAAAGATCTTTCATTTCTCTGCTGGCTAATCTCTTCACTACTTTCAGTTCATGCTGGTCTAACCAAGCAGATGAGAGGCATTCTGACTTCAGAGATTAGAGGGCTCAAGAATTGCTCCAGTTTTCCCACCTGCTGCCTGAGTTGGTATGGTTTATAGGTATGAGCCTGGATTGGCTGAATCGCACAGGACCCTGATGGAGAGGAGGTCCCCAGGAGCAGGATGATGGGAAGCTCAGGCTTAGGCGATGGTGGTCTAGCCCAGCAGAAGCTGCAGAAGCTGCCACCCTCTGCAGAGTGGATGCCTTACACATGGCCTCTATTTCTGTTCAGTTCTACAAACAATTACTGTGTTTCCTATTTTGTTATCCAAGTGCCCTACTAGGCTTTAGGGACACAGAGCTGAATAGGTCCATGCACTTAAGTGGCTCATGATCTGGGGCAGAGGGAAGACATATAGGAAGAGAGAGGAGTGACCGGGAAGCTGGTTGTGACTCCAGCTGTGTATTATGTGCGATTTTCCACACAAGTTATGGTATCCTTCAGTGTCTTAGTTTGCCAGGGCTGCAAACTAAGTTTGCTTAATCAACAGAAATTTATTATCTCCAGTTCTGGAGGCTAGAAGTCCAAAATCCAGGTGTCAGCAGGGCCTCACCTCCTCTTAAAGGGGAGAATTCACTCCTTGCCTTTCCCCTGGTGGGTGGCTGGCAAGCCATGTGTTCCTTGGCCTGTTGCAGCATAACTCAATCTCTGCCTCTGTCACATGGCCAGCTCTCTCTCTTTCTCTGTGTCCACATTTCCTCTCCTTGGAAGGGCACCAGTCATATTGGATTAGGACCCACCCTAATTCAGCTTGGCTTCATCTTAATTAGCGACGCCTTCAAAGTTCCATTTTCAGTTAAGTTCACTTTCACAGAACTTGCGTTTAGCACTCGAACATGTCTTTTGGGAAATACAATTCAATCTGTAACACTTGGGCAGGCGCATAGGAGATTTGTGCATCAGGAAGTGAGTGCTGTGCTCCAGTAAAACACTTCCCTCTGGACCAGTGAAGATTTCTCTGGATACAGGGTTTCCTGCCCTTCATTCTACTTAAGTCCTGTTCAATTTCAGGAGAACCCATACTGGGCAGAAAGTCACAGAATATTTTGATTGTGGCCATGTTTTTCTTCCAGTTCTGGACTTGAATTTGAATCTTGTCATTCAAATGAACAAATTTGAATCTTCTCATTCAAATGCAATTTTTTGTTGTATCTTTGAGAGATGTGGCTGCTGTTCCAACTTCTATGTGTCCTTTCTGATGTCATCTGTCTGGTAAAATCTCCAGGCTCTTCAACAGGAAGACAGGAACCTTTTGCTTCTTTCTAGGAAACTCTTCTCCCCAGTGATCATAATTTTTCATGGTTCCACAACTGAGCCTGGTTTTCTCATAACTCTGGGGATACATGGATAATAAGACACAGGTACCACCCTGGATTCCCTTACAGAGACATTAAAGAGAACAACTTAAATGTGGGTAAATGGTAGGGCATTGCAATAAGTTCTTTCTCACGGGTTTGAATAAAGTGCTACTGGGACCTCTTATACATGCATTTCTCTGGAAATGCCCTTCACGTGACAAACTCCTAGTGTTCATTTAAGACCCTCTTCAAAAGTCACCCATTCTGTGAAATCCCTCTTAATTACTGCACGAAGAGTTAGTTTCTATATATTTGATGCTTCAATAGCATTGCATTCAAACTTCTGAGACAACACTTACTGCAATGTCCCATACTTTATCCATGTCCATGTCTTTCTCCCTTATAATTCTGTGAGGCAATCTGGGGAGGTCTTGTTCTTAGTGTCAGTGTATCCCCAGAATCTAGCGTGATGCGTGGTATGGAGAAAATGCTCAATTTATGCTTGCTGAGACTGGGTAAGGCAATAATGTCTGAACTGCTTCTTTACTGAAGGAAGACCTACCTATCTCAGAGGGTAAGAGGAAGTTGAAAAGTTGAGTTAAGATGAGGCTCCACAACCATTCCAGGCTCTGGTAAGCTGACCTATTCAATTCAGAAAGGAAAGTGAGAACTCAAACTGACCAGCAGAGCATGTGTAGCATTTTGTGCAAAACACCTGTTTCCGGTGAAGACCAGCATCTTCACTATGGCTTCCCACATGCCATTGCTTTAGTCCCAAGGATGGGCTCAGAGCACGTATTGGCCCTGGCCTCCGAAACTAACATTTTCCACTAATAATTTGAGATGGATTATTTAGCACTGGGATCCAAGGACCAGAATTGATGCTTTGAGTTTCGAGGTCCATTATCCCAGATACTGTTTTCTATTTATTTATTTTTCAGTAGAGGCAGCTTAATGGAGTTGAGTAAACTGCCACTTGAGCATGGAGGAGATCACTGGGTGATATTAAGAAAGGTAATCATTTGACAGAATGTATTCTGTACATCCTTATGTGCATATAAGGCACACACAATTCAAATCACTATTGAGGATTATGTGCTTCAGCTTAAACACCAAAAAAAAAAAAAAAGCATAAAAATGCAGTTAGAAACCTTCCCCACCTGACTTCCTCACCTGTGGATATTGGCAGTGTTTCAGGAGCAAATACTTATATAAAAATTCAACCAGATTGGTCTGTATAATATTCTGACTTTGGTTTAGATGAGTGGTTCTTAGTGGAGGAAGTTTTGCCCCCTAGGGATATTTTGGAAAATAGTGAGGGTGTTTTTGGTGCCACAATGTTTGGAGGGTACTGCTGGCATTCATGGATGCACCAGGGATGGTGAACATCCTATAATGCAGGATAGTCCCATAGAATGAGTTTCCTACATCCCGCTTGACTCTCAGATGTACCTGCCAAACATAAAAAAAATAAAAACCATTTATAATGATCTGAGTCTTGGAGCTAACTTTATTTCATATATAAGCACAGAAACACAAAGTATTTTTTTTTTTTGCACAGTTCAAATATATTCTCAAGAATGTGATTGCTCAGGTTATTGAAGGGAGATTGTCTTTTGATTTGTTCACAAATTTCATCAAGCTTCTCCATTTTGGGAAACCAAGTCACCGATGTCAATGTTGCTCAGACTTTTTGAGTCACCCATGCCCCGCACCTGCAGCAGTCTTCATTTGGAGCTGTTATAGGCACTTTGACTCTACAGATATGTGCTAATTTACTTCATTAGCCCTTATTTCAAAATGTCAATATATAGCTCTAGTATTTGTTGAATACTTTCTTATTTCTCCTAAATCCAAACATTCATTATAAGTAGTGCAAGTATTTGGTTATTTCATTGTCTTCTAAAGTACTTGTGTCAGAAATACTTACATATTGAAATTCATATTATTTCATGATAAATTATTTAATGTTTCTGTTATATTACAGTTTGAGCATTGAGTTTATAAAATTTGCATATATAGTTCGGTCATAAGATGTTTGAATTTTCAGTACAAAATATTTGTTATAAAAATGGGGCTTGTAAGACTGACAGGATTGAGAACAACAGATTTAGACAAACAAAGGAGCAATTGGGGCATAGAAAAGGAGTACTTATCTTTTGAGTGTAGTGAGAAGTGAAATAAAAATGGACCCTTGGAAGTGATTAAGTTTAAAACAAGAATGGAACTTGTAGGGTTGAAAAGTTGAAGGACTTGGCCTCTTTAGTAAAACTAATGTTTATTAAGTGCTTATTCTGTGCATTATACATACATTGCTGAGTCATTTTCCTTTTTACATCCCATCTCCTATGGCAAAGGCATGCTGTTATCCCCAGTGGAGGCACTGAAACCTGCTCAAGATCACACAGGCAATAGGGCCAGAGCCCAGATTGGAACCCATGCCTGTCAGCCTAGAACACCTGCCCTTATTTTAAAAATTTAGTTTTATTGAGATATATTTACATACCATACAACCATCCATGGTGTACGATCAATTGTTCACAGTACCATCATATAGTTGTCACCTCAATCTATTTTTGAACATTTTCCTTTCACCAGAAAGAATCAGAAAGAGAATAAAAATTGAAAGTAAAAAAGAATACCCAAATCATTCCCCCGTCCCACCCTATTTTTCATTTAGTGTTTGTCCCCATTTTTCTACTCATCCATTCATACACTGGATTAAGGGAGTGCAATCCACATGGTTTTCACAATCACATCGTCACTGCTTGTAATCTGCATTGTTATACAATCATCTTCAAGATTCAAGGCTACTGGGCTGGAGTTTGGTAGTTTCAGGTATTTACTTCTAGCTATTCCAATACATTAAAACCTAAAAAGTGTTATCTATATAGTGCATAAGAATGTCCACCAGAGTGACCTCTTGACTCCATTTGAAATCTCTCAGCCATTGAAGCTTTATTTCGTTTCATTTTGCATCCCCCTTTTGGTCAAGGAGATGTTCTCAATCCCACGATGCTGGGTCCAGATTCATCCCCGGGAGTCATATCCTGTGTTGCCAGGGAGATTTACACCCTTGGGAGTCAGGTCCCACATAGGGAGGAGGGCAGTGATTTCACCTGCCAAGGTGGCTTAGTTAGAGAGAGAGGGCCACATCTGAGCAACAAAGAGGCACTCAGGGGGAGACTCTTAGGCACAATCATAAGCATGTTTAGCCTCTCCTTTGCAGTAACAAGCTTCATAGGGGCAAGCCCCAAGACAGAGGGCTCAGCATGTCAAGCTGTCAATCTCCAATGTTTGTGAGAACATCAGCAACAATTCAGGTGAGGAAGCCCAACACCTCTGCATCCTCCCCCCAGCTCCTCAGGGGGGCACCGAATATATATTTTTATTCTCCACCCAAATTGCTTCGGGATGGTGCACCTGCCCTTTTAACTAGTATATCGCATTACCTAGAATTGAGTCTATAGAAGTGAAGACTGAACTTTTCCAGATATTTATTGGACAGAGTCTCTGCTAAATGGATTGGAGGACATCTGACAACTTTAGGTTTGATTTCCTTCCTCCAGCCATGACTGTATATATAGAATGGTTGGGCTGGGCTGAGGTTGGGGAGAGTAAATTTCATCTTCCATAGGCCTACTTCCTTTCTTGAAGACATCTGGGAGGGCATATCCATTTTGAAATATTTACAAATGGACCATGTTTCAGCAGTTAAAAAATAATTAATGGCATAGCTCAGCAATAGGAACTCCTTTTAAAAGTATTTAAAATGCCCTAGGATCTACAAAACTTCTCCAGTAGAAGTTCCTTTAATTCCTTTAAAAGAGTAATTTTAGCTTTTTCACCTCCAAAAGTTTCTAGACTATGGCTCCTTATCCTGCACTTTCATAGTGTGGGAGGAATTTCACAGCCACCAGTGATACCTCTGTAACTCTGTCCATTTCAAATGGAGGCAAAATGATTTCCAAATATCAGTGTTGGCTCCTTCAGGGTCCCACAGTGTTGGGGGTGACACTTTCCAGAAGAAAACTTAGGAAGAAGAGGCAGCCAGGTATCTAAGGAGGGTTCATCTTTGGTTTCTCTAGTGTGTCCAAAGAAAATACCACTGTCTTATCCACTCTGCCTCTGCCTTGGTACTTAGCCAACTCTCTCCTCCATTCCTTTGTTTCTGTGTAGTAGTCTCTACTCAAGAAAATCCCCCCACTGCTCTGTGCTTTCTTACAATCCCCTTGTTCTCTTGTCTCTGCTTTCTGGATTTTGAGCCCTGTATTCCAGCTTCAGCTTTGCTCCTGGCCTCTTCTGTTCAGTCACTTTCTAGAGCCCCAGACTACCCTTCTGGTTATTTGGTACATGTCTTCTCATGGAGCTGTAGCTCAGCTTACTCCTTCAACTTTGACTTCTCCTTTGAGAAACTACCCCAGGCCTCTCAGAACCTCACAGCCCAGGCCAGGACTTTCCCACCTCTCCCACTCTATCTCCAGTGCTACACCCTGAAATAATGGAAGGATGAACACATCCTCTTTGGCAGGGCAACTAGCTGCCTGTCAGAGAATAGTGCTCCCCTTCCATGGTGTAGAATTCCAAGGAACTGGTGTCTGGCCAGGGTCTCCATTTCCAGCCCCTTAGCTTCCAGGTGATGACATTGGCTATTTCTTTCCAATGAAGTGTGATACGTGTCTCTTCCATGTGATGTGGTTAAGAAGTGGACCATCTCTTTTTTTTTATATTCACCAGCTGAAGGGAAGGTGAAGCCAGATGGCAGGAACCTAGGCACTGGATCACCATGACCACCAGGAACACTTGCATGGATCTTAGCAGGCAGAAATTATTCTATCATTTAAGCTACTGAGATTTGGGAGGCTATCTGTTGTGACTGCTGGTGTTGCCTTAGTGCATTCTCAGTCTCCCTACCCCGATTCTGGACCTGTAAGGGCATAGCCAAAGTCTAGAGAAGATCTCAGCTTGACTGACTCCATGGCACTCAGAAGACCTTGTAACTGAGCCTTGCTGATTTACCTTGATCCTGCCTCTTGGCAGTCTCTGTGATGACTTGGGCAAATCCCTGTCTCAGTCCCTACAGTCATAAAATGCCATAAAAAATGACAATATTAATAGTAACTACTTCTATTGACATTATGCATGCCTAGTTCCTAGTAGAGGAATGTCGAAAGTGTTCCATACACATTAGTTGTTATGTTAGCACTTGATTCAGAAACACTGATGCCCTGTGTTAGGGTCAGCTCTGATCTAGAACTCCAGGTTTTAGCTCAGGTTCTAAATACTTGTGCCATTTCTCAGATGCTTTCTTTAGCTGAGGTGAAGTGAGTGAACAGTGAACTAGAGCTTCTTTCTCTTTCTGTTTCAGTCATAATTTATTCCTTTGTGCTTGCTTTCTGCATCACATTATTGAATCTCAGTTGGTTCTCATCCTTTGTGCCCCATTCTTAATGTACACACTGGTCTTCCTCACAAGTTTGTAATTTCTTTGTATTCTTTCCAGTCACACTTTTCAAACTGAGGAAGGTGGCAGTGGGCAAAGGGAAGGTGGGGGCACAAGATTAACATGGCATTTGCTTCTAGAACACCAATTTTTCTGAAAGACTTATTAAATCAAAATGAGTATGGATATATTGTAGAGTAAAATGCAAAATGTATTTATTCACTCATTTTTAATGATAAAACATGAGATTTACTTTCCTTTGCCTAGGGCTGCTTCCTGGAAAAGTTTGAGAAACACTGATTTAAAACTTATAATGCCCCTTGCTGAAGCAGGATATTATTTTTTAATATAATTTTTTTTATTAGTGAAGTTGTAGGTTTACAGAAAAATCATGTAGAAAATACAGAGTTCCCATAGATCTCCCTCTCCTATTACTAACATTTTGAAGCACATATTTTTTGCTATCCATTTTGACCTTATGATTTGGACCCCTGTTTCTCCTAGGACATTTTGTTACCGTTATTTTCTTTTTGCTTCTTCTTTGGTGTAGTTAGTTAGGCTATGACAAGCCAAGTGATTGGAAACTACATAGATTGAGAATACAATAGGTCAGTCAGTTCTGTATAAGACAGCAATCCTGGAATATCTGAGGGAAGATGTTTACATTTTTCTCATAGATTTGCCAAAAGATAAAGGCAAAGACTCAAAATTTTTACCAACTCACAATGAATATTATCAACAGAAATAATGAATGAAAAAAAATCTGATAAAGAAATAAAATTGCACACTGTCAAAATTACATCTGAAAAATTTGTACTAGGAACATTGGACTTAGTAGAAATAATTAGCGCAAAAGGAAACTTACAATGGTTAAAGCTGTAATTGGTAAATGTCATGTGGACAAAAGCTGATCTACTAATCAAATTTTTGTTTTAACCAGACAGCTAAGAATTGGTCTGGATGAAAATTGATTTTAGTAGAATAAACATTTAATAGAAAAAATGAAAGTGATTTAACAACACTGGAATAAATTGATCACAGAGGTAAAGTGGTTTAATAAGTTTTGCTTTTGAAATATAATCAATTTTGGAGTAATGCTGATTTAAATGTTGATTTTCATAGCACGATGTCAAATTATCCCCAGCAGCCAAAAATAGTGGCGTCAAAACTATTTATTGGGTGAAAATGATGAGGTCAAAATTAATCAAAACAGCGGGCCAAAGTATTATGGGTCTCTGGCTTGCATGTAGAAATTGTTCAGTTAATAGTTAATAACCACATGTCTCATGTGCTTCTCTGTGCCAGGCACCGAGTGATGCTTCAAAATGTTAATAATGGGGCGGGGGGTAGTGGTGGTGGATCTATGGGAACTCTGTATTTCCTACATGACTTTTCTGTAAACTACAATTTCTCTAATAAAAAAATTGTATTAAAAAATAATATCCTGCTTCAGCAAGGGGTATTATAGGTTTTAAATCATTGTTTCTCAAACTTTTCCAAGAAGCAGCCCTAGGCAAAGGAAAGTAAATCTCATGTTTTATCATTAAAAATGAGTGAATAAATACATTTTGCATTTTACTCTACAATATATCCATACTCATTTTGATTTAATAAGTCTTTCAGAAAAATTGATGTTCTAGAAGCAAATGCCATGTTAATCTTGTGCCCCCGCCTTCCCTTTGCCCACTGCCACCTTCCTCAGTTTGAAAAGTGTGACTGGAAAGAATACAAAGAAATTACAAACTTGTGAGGAAGACCAGTGTGTACATTAAGAATGGGGCACAAAGGATGAGAACCAACTGGGATTCAATTCATGAATCCTTCTGACAATCCTGTGTGACAGGTGGTAGCATCTCCCTCTTACAGACAAGATCTGGGTCACTCAGATCATCTAACTCATTCAAAAAGGCCCAGCTCCCTATGGGTCTTTCTCCCAAGTACTCTTTGCGTTCTACTCCACTGCCACCCACCATCCCGGGATACTCAAAACCCTTGGGCATTATTTTGTTCGTTGCCTTCATTCAGTTAATTAAATTGTAGTAGATTGCATTATTGTCCCCAATAGTTTGCTCCTACCCCTGTAGGAAGATTTTATATCCATGCCCATTGCCATGTGACTTGCAACTTCTCTCTGTAAGACTCCTTACTTCATTGATGTCTGACTTGGCCATGGCTTGTTTTGACCAATAGAACATAGGCAGAAGTGACCTATGCTGCACTCAAGCAGAAGCTTTAAGACTCATTATGGTTCTTTCATTGCCAATTTTCCCTCTATTTAAGGATTTCTCTGTCTTGGCTCTATTGACATTTTGGGCTAGGTAATACTTTGTTGGGGCAGGGGGTGGGTTCTATCCTGTGCATTGGGGGATGTTTAGCAGTAGTATCCCTAACTTCTACTCACTAGATGCCTATAGCATCCTTCCCCAAGTTGAGACAATCAAACATGTTTCCAGATGGTACCAAACGTCCCCTGGAGGGCAAAGTCAACCCTGGCTGAGAACTACTGCTCTACAACAAGAATGGCAAATCTCATAGCTGCGGTTCCATTACCCTCAATTCCAGAATAAACACCCCACCCCCCCCACACACACACAAATGGGGAGGAGAGACGACAGCTGCAACTAACTCACAGCTGACTTGTAACATATATGAGAAATAAATCTTTTCTCTTGTAGGTCTCTGAGATTTAGGGGTTGTTTGTTACCACAGTATAACCTAGTGAAAGCTGACTAATACAGAAATGTAGAGGAAAGAGCAGGGTACATTGGAGATAGTTATAGCTAAATTTAAGTGAGATAAAAATGAAGTAAATATTTTACAGTGCCTGGCTCTAATAAGGAATCAACTAATAGCTATTATCTATTAGTATTAAAATTTTGTATTAGCAATAATAAATAGACAACTCAACATTTATCCATCTTGCTTAATTCCTCCCAGATGGAGTTAATGAGTTGAAGAATGACTGGTTTTCCATTGGCTATTGTTCTTACCTGCGGCTACATTTCTTGGAGGCATTAGACCCTCACCTAGAGAAAACTTTAGGAAAAGTCCTAAGGAAGGTCTTCTATTCTCCACTCCAGAGAAATCACAGTGATGTTCTCATCAGAAAAAGCCTGACTTTGTTATGCTGAGAGTCAAATTGTAATTGGGGTGTAAATATATACTTTATGAAGAACCAGTGCCTTACAGTGATTAAGAGCTGGGGTCCCTGGAGACAGGCAGCTCTTTACAAGCTGTATGAGTAAGTTGCTTAAACTTTCTGTGCCTTGGTTCTGCTATCTAAAAATGGGAATCATAGAGGAGCTATCTTCTAGGTTAATTGTATTAAATGAGACAATTTACATAAATCATCTAGTATATTTACATTGATTAGTAGATACTACATTGATCATATAATATGTGCTCAACAAATGTCAGCCACTAATATTATTTTTTATTTGAAAGTGGGGATGATAGAAGTACTCACCTCACAGGATTGAGGATTGAATCAATTCATACATGTAAAATGTCTAGAACATTGCCTGGCACATTGTAAGCAATAAAGGTTAGCTTTTATTATTGTTAATGATAATATTATTATTACCATCTTGGGGACATTATCAAATTTAAAATTTCTGGCACAGTTTTCATATTTAAAAACTTTTCCCATTTAAGTATTTTGTTATATGTGTTCCAATATTTTGTTCACTAAATACATGACAATGATTCATATTTATAGGACATCTTTCTCATTAGAATGGGGAACTCTCAAACTCCCCACTTGCTATTCTTTTTCTGAATATCAGTGTTATAATGGAGTTACATTTTTTTCTAAGGATTACGTCTGAGTTTCCTAGGGTTGCCATAATAAAGTGCCGCAAATTGGTTGGCTTAAAACAAGGGAAATTTATTCTTTCAGAGTTCTGGCAGTTGGAAGTCCAAACTCAAAGTGTAGACAGGGCTGTATTCCCTCTGAAGTCTCAAGGAAAGAATACTTCCTGACCTCTTCCAGCTTCCGGCTGCTGCAGCCCTCTTCGGCATGCCTTGGCTTGCAGCTGCGTCCCTCCAATGGCTGCCTCTGTCTCCGCATGGCTGTCTTCCCTCTGTGTGTCTGCACAAGCCTCCCTCTTATGAGGACACCAGTTGTTGGATTTGGGGCCCACCCTAATCCAGTATGACCTAATCTTAACTTGATTAGATCTGCCAAGAGCCTGTTTCAAATAAAGTCACATTCTCAGTTTCAGGAAGCCATGAATTTAGGGGGAACACTGTTGGATCCAGAACAGATTACCATGGGTGTCCACTACTAATACACACCTGAGTCTCTATGATAGTTACAGGAAGCAGACACTGCCTGATTTTTACAACCAAGAAAACAGAATCTTAGAAAGAGCATTGGGCTGAAAAATTAGAGAAGCTCAAGTGTGACCTGGAAGGGAACTTAGAGGTAATGTATTCCGGTATCCTCATTTAGAGATGGCTCAGAGAAGTTCACTGATTTGTCTAAGGTCAGGCAGCTACTGAATGGCAGAGCAGGGTCATTGACCAATTATTATTTGGTGATGGGTTATTTGATTTGTTAGAGTCATGTGGGTGGATGGAGCTGGGAAGAGAAGCCAGTTTGGTGCTCTGTTCAGCCTGATGCCTCAGTGTCCCCTGAGGGTCTAGGTGAGGCTTTGGGCACAGACGACCACCAAGCAGTGCCACACTCTCCTTTGACCTTTGGACACCTGCAGAATGTAGGCAGAACATTGGATTCAGAATCAGAAGACCCTTGCTCTCCACCAGCTTTTGTGCCCCCAACCCCACCAGGTTTACTGAGATATAATACACAATAGAGTTTTTTAGTAGACAGTTCTTTGAGTTTTGACAAATGCATACATCCATATATAGTCACCACAATCAAGAATGAGTACAGTCCATGACCCCCCAAATCTCTTTGTGTTCTTTTGTATTCACCCTTTCCCTTTATCCCTAGCCTCTGGCAACCACTGAACTATTTTCCATCCCTACAGATTTCCTTTTCCGGAATGTCACATAAATGGAATCATACAGTATGAGGCCTTTTGACTTTGGCTTCTTTCACTTAGCAAAATGCTTTGGGGATTCATTTTCGCTGTATTATTTTGTCTGCAGATGCTTGGGCAAGTTGCTTAACCTCCTTCAGCTTCAGTGTCCTCATCTGTAAAATGGGCACTGCACTTGCCTTAAATTCGTGTTGTTGTGGTTAGAAAGAAAGAATGCACAAATGTAAAATCAAAAACAAGTGTGCAAGTTTACTTATTTCTCTTGTTATGAGGTTGCCCGTTGAAGAGACTCCAGGTGCAAAAGCAATCCTCTTTGAAGCACAAACCCCACACAGCCTTTATTCCTCTGATGAACAGAATTAAGATCCAGCATCACTGTTAAACACTTCTGCAGCCAGAAGGCCCCACTGGTTCCAAGGCTCAAAACGTTACAAGAACCACTTACCCAAAAGGGACTGTCACTAGGGGAAATATATCCCTGACATGTGCCTCTACCTTGTTACCCTCCCAAGGTGCTGGGAAGCCTAACCTGTCTATGAAATATTTTGGTCTATTTGGATGAAAGGCACTTTATAAAATCCTGCCATTAATATCAGTAATAATTTATCATAGTAATTGTGTAGTGGAAAAAATAAAATATGATTTTCTAACATATGGAGCACCAAACAGTTTGACAAGAAGATAGGGCTTCTCTTGGCTCGAAATGCACAAGGAGGAGAGTGAAATCCAGATTGCCTTCCCTTCTGAGTGCTGTGTGATTCTGAGTTACAGATCTGAGTACATATATTACCTGGGCATTTTTGCTTGGATGTGAAACATGGAAGGCCAGTCTTTGATATTGCCTCTCCATCCAGTTGACGTGTGCTTGGCAGCCCTGCAGATAGGGAAGCCACAGTGCATAATCAGAAGAGGGAAAAAGCTGGACTGGGATTCAGGAGATCCAGATGCTCTATCTGGCTCTGCCACAAATTTTGTGACTTCATCTTTGTTTCCTCACCCATGGAAAAGGGGCTGCAGTAGACCACCCTGAAGGAATCTCCAGTTACCCCATGGATGGTAGAGCCACTGATTCCCAGCTCTGGGCTCCAGAGCAGGGTAGGGGGAAGGGGACAGAAAGCAACAATCTTGAGCCTTCCAGTGAACTCCTTCAGAGAAGCTCACTCTTTCCAGCACTAGTTGAATAAAATTCCAATAAACATATTGCTGAAATGTTTGTTTCCGGGTGTCATTTTAGACTGCAAGTAGCTAAAACAGATCTGGCTCCCATATATAGACACTGCGTTTGGTTGTGTTCTGGGAGGCTTTTATTACTACGCTCCTGGCTGGCTCCCAGACGAGCGTTTCCCTCAAGAGATGAGATTTTGGAATCAGAAAATCAGAGAGGATCAGTGACCATATTAAGGGTTCCCTCCTCCCTCTCTTTCTCTGCTAAGGCTCTATTCAGCAGGTGGACGCCAACATGGACTGGCCCCTCCCTCTGCTCAAAGACTCTTATTAATAATGATGACAATGCTAATGGAAAATGACCAGCCCCACCATAGCAGCAAATACAAGCAAAACATCCCGGGTGGACTGTGCTTTAAAGGAGACATAGCATAATTTGGGTTGAAATGAGTGCACAAATAGTTCAGTTTTTAGATTAAAGGACCCAAGACCCTCTTTGGATAGTCCATCTGAGAGTAGCAAAGAAAGAGGCTATTAAAGGTGGGTTATTTTAGGGGTGGGTGTCTGAATTTTAATCATGAATTCTCCAGGGGAAGGTCTGCTGGGAGCAAAAAGGTGAAAGCAGGAAAGTGGAGGTGGATATTGAAGGAAGAGATGTGTGTGTGTGTACGTGTATGTGTAGGCACTTAAAGGTTCTATTGAAGCCGTGCAATCTGATATTTTAAATGTGTCCGGTCGCTACAAGTTAGTCCCTCTGCTGTGTGTCTTTTGTTTTCTGTACGGAAAACCTAACCTCTGCCCCATTTTATATTTTTTTCTCTTCACCTGCCTCTGTGATTTCTTTATGCTTAACAATGTGGACCAAACTGCTTCATGGTCTCCACATATGTGCCTCACCATCTCTTTCTCTTTTTATTTCCTCACTGCTTCATTTTTCTCTCCTCTTTTCCTTGCTTCTCTTTTGCAGTCCTTTCTCCTCCCAGTCTCTTCTCTTCTTTCTTCATCCTCCTTCCCCTTCCATTTCACGCCTTTCTTCTCGCTCCCCCTCTTAACCCCTCTTTCCCTTTTCCCTTTTCTTTCCTCACTCCTCTTTCTTTCTTTCCTATCTTTCTTCCTCACCCCCAACTATTCTTCTCCCCTTCTTTCCTCTTTTCACTTTCCCATCTCCCCATCCCCTCTCCCTCCCCGCCACTCTTTCCTTCTTTCCGTCTCCCTCTTAGTCGTTGTTTATCTGGAAACTCTAATTTCTTGCCTTATAGATTTACCTGCAGAACAAGCCACCGCTCCTCTTGCATAAACTGTTTAAGAAATCCATATCCTCTCCCTTCATTCCTTGGGCATTTCAGAAATGATATTCCTCCCCCAACTACCCCTTCAAAATAAAATAAATTCAGTCAGCTCCTGCCGTGTGTCCTTAAATCCATTCCCTCCAGCTTCGCTGGTTTGAAAGCCTGTACCCTAGAAGGGGCCTCCTGCATTTGCTGGCAACCCTGCTCCAGTCTGATCGCCACAGATAGTGCTTTGGAGTGAGAAAAAGGGGGAAAAACCCTCTCATTGGAGATTTCAAAACAGATTCTACCAGCTTTCAAATCTGTGCACTTGCAGAATTCGCAGGGCTTGGGCTAGAGGGGCAGAGAACTTGGGGGATGGGTGCTTGTCATAAACAAACAAGCAACAGCATTTATTCGTGTATTCGTGTGTGTGTGTGTGTGTGTGTGTGTGAGAGAGAGAGAGAGAGAGAGAGATTTTGGGTTTCCTTTGGCATGTTTGGTGTCTTTCTCTCTGGCATCGAGGGTGGGTGCTGCGCAAGTCTTTCTCCTCTCACACTTTTGCTGGTTCTGGTGTGTGTGTGTGTGTGTGTGTGTGTGTGTGTGTGTGTGTGTGTGATGGAATTGAGGATGGGGTTGCTGTGTTTTTGATCTGATTCACTTGACAGATTATTTGAATCCAGCCCACCTTTCCGCACATGTCAAACAGATGGGATCATTGTTAAAAGCCTTGAGAGAGCTGTGGCTGAGCGGTGGGTGAAGGAGGGAGGGGAAGAGAGGAGGGGGATGGAGGGGCGGGAGAGGGCACCTTTTAGTAGCTTTATGTTTTTCACACATTGGAACTGGCAGGAGCCCTCCTTCTCCGTTGGGGGGCTGTTTTGGGGGGTATGGGACTGGTGAGGGGTGGGATGAAAAGGAGAGAGAGAGGTGGGGTGTTGGTGGGCAGGGTTATGATGTCACAGCAAAAGTTACAACAGGAGGAAAACACAGAAATGGTTCAACATTTTTTTTTTTTTTTAAACTTTGGACTGCCAAGAGCTGAAGGAGAGTGGTGAGCAAAGGAATGAAGGGGAGAGAGAGAGAAACTAAACTGGAAGCTTGAGTTTTGTGTAGCTTCTTGAAACCTTATGAATGGATTACTAGCAGCAGAGAGCCAGGAGAGACCTATAGGGGATGCAACATCATTTACACATTAAAAGGGGGAGAAAAGCACAGCGGAATTCTTCTTTACTCTGTTATTCCTCCTTCCTGAAATGAATGGTATGAAAGCTTTTTCTGAGGGTTGTGGGGTGGCATGGGGAGGGGGAGTTTACTTCTCCTTTTCTTACCTGAGTATCTGAACTAATGTGACTCTCCTTCTTTCCTTCCTCCCCTCTCTTCTTTCCTTCCTTCCTCCCTTCCTCTTTCTTTCTTTCTTTCTTTTCTCTCATCCTCTCTTTCTTCTCTGCCTACCCCTACCCCACAGCCCCAAGCCCTGTTCTTGAGCTGCTTTGAGGGGGTTGGGGAGGACTGAGTCATAAAAGTGAGGGATCTAGGGAAATGATAAAAGAGAAAGAGCAGTCCAAGATACATGGATATCTCCTCAGTGGTATCCACATGGCTGAATTGATATCTTTTTTTGGGAGCTTGTTTTTGAGGCTCCAGTTGATGACTGCATAGGGAAATAGGGCATGCTGGGGCTGAGGATCCAGGACACAGCATTTTTAAGGCAAATAAGCCAGTTATTGGCTGAGGTGGAGGATTGAGAAGTCAGTGAGGAGACCCAAGGAAGAAGAGGCAGTATGATATTATGACAAAGTTATGTGGGCTGTATGTTTTGTATGCTGGTAACAGAAGCAATGATTTTTAAAGTGGAAATGCTTTTTTGTATTATTGAATGAAGGACCTCATGTGCTTCTCTACCTGTTTTGTACCCACCTGTGGTCAAACATCCTCATCGGTGTTGAGGATTCAGACCCATGTTCTGTGTGTGTGGTGCGTGTCTATGTGTGTGTGTGTGTGCATGGCACATGCACTTGTGTCTAGGGGTAAGTTACTTCGAGATAGCCTACATCCAGCCGAAATTATTACAGAGATTAAAATCACATTATGTGCTTCCCCATCCTATCCATTCATTTCAAATCAACTGAACAAATAGCTGCTTGGGTCTAGCTGTTCATTTTTGTAAATTACTTATTTTGAGCATCTCATTTGTTTATTTGCTCACTCAGCATATGGTGACTTTTAGTAACTTCAGATTGAGTAACTTGAGAGAGAAAGAGAAAATCTGTGTGGTATGAATTCATGGCATTTCCATTCAATGCTTCTCATAGCAGCATACTTGATTTCTCCTTTGTCCCAAAGTCCAACATAAAATGAATTTAGGGCATTATTCTTTTAAATCCCAAATGATTGAAATAAAAAAAATTGCAGGGATTTTGTGACAAAACAAAATAAAAGATACAGGTGGTCCCTAAAAGTCTAGTTTGGATGTATTAAGCAGTAGGCCAGTCTGTTCACAACACATTTGTGAGTGTATGTGTGTGTGTATGAGAGAGAGAGAGAGAGAGAGAATACACAGAAAAGAGTGCTCCAAAGCAGTATTGATTGTTTGCTATTGATTATGTAGGATGCGGCTGCTGAAAGAGAAAACCCAAGATGTTTACTGGGGAAACCAAGAGCAGCATCTGTCCTGGCTCTCTCCCCAGTGCCTCAGTGAGGTGGGGAGTCTTCAGGAGGAAGGAGGGGACGGGGAGTAGGTGGAGTGATGCACCGAACTTATTAGCTTTGACATCATCATTGTCTTTAAGTGAAACAAACAAGAAGATAATTACAGGCAGAGAGAAAGAGAAAGAGAGAAGGATACCGGAGAGAACAGGCCCCTGAAGTATATGCTCTTCTTGCTCTCTCTTCACAGGGACCCACAAGGCGCCCAGGAGGTGAAGTCAAGGGCTCTCGGGCTCATAAGGCTATGAGAACATCTGACTGGAGCCCCAAAGGATAACTTCACAGAGACTTGCAACATTCCAACAGGTTGAAAGGGGGATAAAAACCCTTCAGCAATCAACAACCCCAAGACTCGAGCTGCCCTCATTTCTAACCTGCACAGGCAGATTTGGAAGCTGGTTGGGGATCTGGCTGAGGAGGACAACTGGAGAGTGAAAGTTAAGTACAAGCTTGGATTTTTGTGCCCCTGGATTCTTTTTGCATTTTTAGATACTAAACATCATCTGTGTTTCTCCCTCTATAAAAGTCCTTCTAGCAATTTGTTTTAAGGGGAACTTATTTTGGGTTAAGAACTACAAAGAGAAAGTAACTCCTAGAGAAGGAAGAACAAGAAAGAAGTGAAAATTAGAGACTACGATTATTTTTAATGACTTCAGGTAGCTAGGGGTCTGTGTTTGTGAGTGAATGTGTAGATGAGAGAATTTCACTTGAGCACGTGTACCTCTTTTAATATCAGTGAGCAGAGGGGCTGAAGAAGAAGAAGAGGAGGAGGAAGAGAAGGAAGAGGAAGAAGAAGAAGAAACAACCTGAGTTCTTTGGGAGGAAATTAACTTTATTCTGCAGGGGTCTAACATAGAGCAAGAAGAGAAAGGTTAAGAGAAAGGGGCCTGAGGGAAAGCACTCCTAGTGGGCGAGGCACGAAAGCCACATTGGCAGGGGAGTATCCAACGCAGGTAGCAAGAAGAGGTGTTCTTTTGGGGCTGCTTGGGAAAGTTTGGTTCCTGAACAAAACAAGTTCCTTAGAGACTGCAAATCTACTGCTAGTGCTACCTGTCTCCCTCTCTTCTCCCCTTCGTTGCAGTGTGGTACCCAGAAGTTGACTTCTGTTTCTTTACAAGGAGCTGTGGGAGGTATGATGTGCTTAACAATTCTGAGACTAAGTCTGGTGATTCTGGCTGGGTGGGCATTCAGTGCCACCAATTCTGAGCTGGACTGGACACGCAAGAAATCCTTAGCTCAGAGGGGATATCTGGATCAGGTGCTATTGGAAGGGGAACGCTGTTGGCTGGGAGCCAAGGTTCAAAGACCGAGAGCTGCTCCCCAGAATCACCTCTTTGGGGTCTACCCCAGCCAGTCTGGGAAGTACCTGAGGCCCTACCCTGGGGGGGAACAGGGAACCCACCAAGCAGGACATGGTAAGCCAGACACAGAGGAAAATGCTGTGAGCCATGTTCTCCAAGACTCGACTGAAAGCGCAGTGAGGAGTGAGGTTGAGCAGCTGGCTGTCCCGTGGGTAGGGGGTGGTCCTATTGGGCAATCTGAGCTGCTGGGAGATGATGACACTTATCTTGGTGGTCGAGGATCCAAGGAATCTCTAGGTGAGGCTGAGATTAAGGGAAGTGCTGCCACTGCTGCCACCGTCACCACCACCTTCGCACGCCTGAAGAAACCCAAACCAGACATCGAAAGCAAGGGCCGGGTCAAGACCAGGCATCCCCGGCAAGTGGTGAAGAGTCGGGCAGAGGATATGCAGGAAGCCTCTGATTCAATCCCTCCTCGTCGTTTCCACCCTTGGCCTAAGCATTCCCTTATGCATGGGGCCAAAAAGCGTCCGTTGGAGAACAGCACCCAAAACAGCGGAGGTGACCCTCACTGGGAAGGAGAGACCTTTGGTCCCCCAGGAGCATTGCCTGTCTTGTACTTCTCGGGGAGGCGGGAGCGACTGCTGCTGCGTCCAGAAGTGCTGGCCGAGATTCCCCGGGAGGCGTTCACAGTGGAAGCCTGGGTTAAACCGGAGGGAGGACAGAACAACCCAGCCATCATCGCAGGTAATAGCCCCCTCCTGGGCTTTCTGTGGTCTTCAGGGTATGACTGGCTCCATTTCTGATCGGGTTAGACTATAGAGAGCAAGGGGGGAAAGGGAACAGAGCAGGAAAGTCAGGAAAGCCAGTGGGGGTGGGAGTGGGGAGGGCTTTATTCATCTGCCCAGCAGGATTCCAGACACCATTGGCAATAATGACTCTATAACTCGAATAGCGTTTGCCCCTTTGGTTGGTCTCATGTAGCTCTATATGTTGTGTTTGCTGTTATCTCAGCCCTCTTAGCCCCCTTTAAAGGGAAAGCTCTCTTTGGTTCTTGTGAATGGGGAAGAGGTATTATGGTCTGTTTTTCATAGTCCTCTATGTCCCAGGCAGCTTGGATCTGAACACCTGGGCAGTGAGTCAATCCTGGGCTGATCCAGGCAGTTAGGGAACAAGGTACACAGGCCTCAGGTCCTGACTGTACACTTTCCTGCAAGTGGGCCTGGAACTGGACAGAATGGTATCGCTGGGTCCAGGTTCTGTAGTCCCCTTCAGTCTGTCCCAACAACCATATGTCCAGTAAAGAAAGAGTGAGGTCTGCTGGAAAAGGTGGGCACACACAAGCCAGGATCCTGGGTTCTAGCCCTGGTTATTGTAAGAGGGACCTAAAGAGGAAAACTTGTACGATGCAGGTTTGAACTGGAGGCACCTGTCTGGGAACATCACCCAGATCTTGGCTTTCATGAAGAGTCACCCAGAAGGGTGAAGAGAAGAGTGGGGTTAGGAAACTGTTTTCCATAGCCTTGCTGGGAAGGCTGGCTTCAAGCAAGGGATTAGGGAAATAGACTTATTTCATTATTTAGTGTCTCATTTCCCCTTTGGATCCCATAGGACAGAACCTAACACAAAGCTAGGCACCTGATATGCTAGAAGCATTTTAATCTTATTAATTTGAGGGTTACCCACAGCACTCGATGTTTGCCAGACCCATTACATTGAACAGAAAACTGAGACAGTAAGAAGTGTGCCAGAGGCAGGCAGAGCTAGAACGCCAGAGCCCTCGCATGGCTTGATGACTCGTTAAATTAAAAAACTTCTCAGGTTGCTGGATGCCTGCAAATAAGTTTCAGACCAAGGGGAAAGAAATCTGGAATGAGGGAGCCTCTTTCAACGGGGTGTTGCTGTAACATCCCTTCTGGACACTCTGTCTCCCCCTCTTTGGCTGTGATTTCTCCTTTGGAAGCTGGGATTCCCAGACACTGAGCATTCTAGAGTCTTGTGGTTTTGCTTTATTTTTTGGTGGGAGACGGGGTGAGGACAAGGGAGAGAGAAAGGGCTGTGTGTAAGACAGGTGGGGGGGTGGGGCAGAGAAAGAGTGGAAGGAAATCCTTATGCTGGGGCCAAAAGGAAGAAATAATGAGATGATTATCTGATCAGAGTTGGCAGCTTCACAATTTTTTTCCCAGATGACATTTTCTTGCTGCCTAATCTTGCTTCCTAGGACCCATCTGCCAGGGAAACTGAGTGCTTGCCATCTACACTGAGACCCACGACTCTGCTTACCCCTCCTCTTGCAGTAGCAACTCAGGGACCTGGAATCAATTCCCTGGCTGCTTAGAGTTAGAGAAGGATGCAAGAAGTATATATGTGGGAGGCTCCGAGAGACGCTTGCACTGGGTCATTAAAGCCCAAAGCTGGGGTAAATAGATTCAGGACAGTGCAGGTAACTGACCCCTGTCCTGTTACTTCTTTGTGTTGCTGTCTTACACTCTGCATGCAGGATTTTATTATTATTATTATTATATATGTAGGATTTTTTAAATTCCAGTAACAGCCCTCCTTGCCACTCCCAAATCCCAGCACAATTCCTTCTCTTGCTCACCTGTCCAACACTACCAATTCCCCAACCCCTTTCCATAATACACATACACAGCTCCTTCTCCAAAGTGCCCATCTGAACTCTCTTAATCTCACCAAGCATGCAAAATTGGGCAGGAAATCTTTTGCAGATCATCTAGCATCTGAAGTTCCTTTCTCTTCAAATCAGAGTGGCCCCTGTGATGTACTGGCATTTCCACTTTAGCTCCACTTCAGGAAGGGTGGGGGATGGAGACCTACCAGGACAGAGAATACCCAGGTCTATTTTCTCTCCACCTTCTATCCTATACTTTTTTTTTCAGATCCATGCACATCAAAAAATATTTAGTGCAGATTTATGTTAAAAATCTGGAAAAGATGGGGGTTAGAACAAGGCCTTCGTTCTTCAGTATTCCAGCACCTGGGCTCCTGAGTGCTCAGGCATCTTGTCTTTTTGAGATGCTTAGCTACTTACCATTCACCAAGGATCCCAGGGCTGAGAACCACAAGGCTGCCAAGGAATAAAGGCCTCCAATTTGCACCAGTTTACTCACTTTCATCGACCGATCAGCCAGTCTTCCCTCTCTTACCCTACCACTGGTTCTTTAGGTGGTCACTACCTGTTTCTAGGATTGCCCCCCTTGCAGAATGATGAAGCATTTTCTGGAGATAAATACAGTTCAACTAGTAGTTCTGCTGCTCCATTGAGTACAATCCAGGGCTCTTTCCCAACAGCTCTCAAACCTCAGCTTCTACCTACTTAAACCAAATTTCTTGGTTCTCGGTCTACCAAACTTGGATTTTCCCTTCAGCAGAGAGGCCAAGCCATCTAGCCACACCAGCAATTGCACTGGAAACCCCCTGAGATGTGAGGCCTTAGGGAATACATCGTAAAGTGGGCACTAGGTGGCAGTGTTGCTTCATGCGCAGGAAAATTGGTGCGTCTTTGGAAGCCAGGTAGCGTAGAAGGAGTCTGATCTTTGAGGGCTGTCCCTGCCCTGGCCTCTGGGCTGTGTTTAATCATTCCCCCACCCCCACCCCAGAGTTTTGTTGGTAGGTATCCCTTAGCATCAGCTCCATACAAGTCTTTTTGCAGGGCTTTTGTGAAAGGGCTAGAGTGGCATTTTTGGGGGGTCGTGGCTCACTTGCACTTGCAACAACTGGTAAAGAAAATGAAATCAACTAGCGTTGCCCCTTGCCTCTACCCCAATCACACACCTTGTTCCAAAATAGGAAGCTGGACTATGGGATGGAATGCTAGAATATTTTTATTTAGGGAAGAGGACAATGCAGAGAGTCTGGCTCTAAGAAGGGGAAGGAGGGTGCCTGGGTCCCTTCACATTAGACCTTCTGAAGTTGTCTAGTTCCTATAGCTCTGAAGCAGGGCAACTGAGGCTTAGGAAAGGATTGTATGTAACTGCTCCCCTGTCAGGTCCTCCAAAAAAGTAGCTTCTCAGGACCTGGAAATATAGGGATATGTGGTCACCTAGGAGTAGACTGAAGTCAGGAATCCATTCGGATGGGCCATGGGAACTGAGTGGTGGACATAAGTCATCTGTCCCATCTGGGTATGAAATCTTCTAAACTCTAGTACTCAACCCTTAAGCCATCCTGTTCCGCTCCCTTCCTTCTCAACTTCCTTTCCTCTCCTTCAATTCCAACACACACAAAAGAGAACATTTTAATAGGTTCCTCCTCACCCATAATTGATTTCACATGTACTCTTAAGTTGCCCAGCTGAGTAACCACCTGCAGCTCCAAGATGCAGGAGACGGAGTAACTAAGTCCACAGCAAAATTGGGGCCGGAGCCCAGGTTTCTTCATTCAACAAATATTTGTTGAGTGCCTTGCCATGCGAAGCACGACAAGGCACTACGGGGAATACAAAGATATCTAAGAAATTGTCCCTGACTTGAAGACCGTTTTACCCCTCTGAGAATTCAAGTTTTAGCACATATCCCAGTGATGAAAAACGCAGAGAGCATGAACTTGGGAGGCAGACAGACATGCAATTAGATCCCGTCTCTAACACTTATCAGTGCTGAGATCTTTGGCAGTTTCATTGGACTTTTCTGAGCCTTGGCTTCCTTATATTGAAAAATGAGAACATGTCTTGCAGAGTTTTTATGATGTTTAAATAAGTCAAATAAGTCATGAATATAAAGTGCTCAACACAAGACTTGCCTGTGGTGTGTGTGTATATACATATATGTATGTATTTTTAATTAGAGAAGTTGTAGGTTTACTGAACAATTGTGCATAAAATGCAGGATTGCTAAATATCACCCTATTATCAACGTACATCGGTGTGGAACATTGTTGCAATTGATGAAAGTGATGAAAGCACATTTTTATAATTACACTAGTATAATGTATAGTTCATGGTTTAACTTAGAGTTAACCATGTTTGGGTTGTGTAGTTCCATGGCTTTTTCAGAAATTTTATTCTAGTACCATAATATCCAAACTGAAATTTCCACTTTTAGCCGCATTCAAATATATGATCCAGTGCTGCGAATTATGTTCACAATGTTGTGCTACCATCACCACCATCCATTACCAAAATTTTCCGTTGTCCTCCATAGAAACTCTGTACATTTTAAGCCTATTTCCTACCCCCTACTCGTCCCTTGGTAACCTATATTCTAGATTTTAACTCTGTGAATGTGCTTATTATAATTTTTTTCATTTCAGTGAGATCATACACTATTTCTCCTTTTGTGTCTGGCTTATTTCATTCAACGTGATGTCTTCAGGGTTCATTTATGCTGTTGCAACTATCAGAACTCCGTTCCTTTTTAGGGCTAGATAATATCTCATTGTATGTATATACTATATTTTGTTTATCCATTCATTGTATGATGGACACTTGGGTTGTTTCCATCTTTTGGCAGCTGTAAACAATGCTGCTATGAACGTCGGTGTGCAAATATCTGTTCGAGTTCCTGCTTTCCATTATTTTGGGTGTATACTTAGTAGATGGTTTGCCTGGTCATAGGGTAATTACATATTTAACTTTCTGAGGAGCTGCCACAGGGCTACACTATTGTATATTCCCACCAGCAATGAATGAGTGTCTCTATTTCTCTACATCCTCACAACACTTGTAATTTTCTGTTTTTTTCTGAAGCAGCCATTCTAATGGTTGTGAAATGGTCTCTCATTGTGGTTTTGGTTTACATTTCCCTGAGGACTAATGATGATGTGCTTTATGGCCCTTTTATGTCTTGTTTGGAGGGATGTCTTTTCTTTTCAAGTCTTTTGCTCATTTTTAAATTGGGATGTTTGTCTTTTGTTAAGTTGAAGGATTTATTTATATATTTTGGATATTAAATGCTTATTGGATATATGGCTTCCAAATATTTTCTCCTATTGTGTGGTCTGTTGTTTCACTTTCATGCTAAAATACTTTGAGGCATAAAATATTTTAATTTTGATGAGATCTCATTTATCTATTTTTTTCTTTTATTGCTTGTGTTTTTGGTGTAAACTCTAAGAAACAATTGCCTAACACAAGGTCTTTAAGATGCTTCCCTATGTTTTCTTCTAGGAATTTAATAGTTCTGGCTCTTATATTTAAGTATTTGATCCATTTTGAGTTGATATTTGTATATGGTGTGAGGTATGGGTCCACTTCCATTATTTTGCAAATAGATATCCAGTTTTCCCAGCCCCATTTGTTAAGGAGACTATTCTTTCTCAATTGAGTGGTTTTTGCTCCCTTGTAAAAAATTAGTTGGCCATAAATAGGAGGGTTGATTTCTGATCTCTTAATTCAAGTCCAGTGATCTATATGTGCTAATACCATGCTGTTCTGATTACTATGGCTTTGTAAAGTTTTAAAATCGGGAAGTAGAGTTCTTCAACTTCGTTTTTTTCCCAAGATAGCTTTGGCTATTTGGGGACCCTTACCCTTCCATATAAATTTGAAGATTGGCTTTTCCATTTCTGCGAAGATGATTGTTGGAGTTTTGATTGAGATTGTGTTAAATCTGTAAATCATTTTGGGTAGAATTGACATCTTGATATTTAGTCTTCCATTCCATGAACATGGAATGTCCTTCCATTTATTGAGGTCTTCTTTGATGTCTTTTAACAATGTTTTATAGTTTTCTGTGTACTAGTCCTTTACATCCTTGGTTAAATTTATTCCTAGATATTTAATTCTTTTAGTTGCTGTTGTAAATGGATTTTTTTTTTGATTTCTTCTTCTGATTTTTCATTGCTAATGTATAGAAACAGTACTGATTTTTCTGTGTTGATCTTATACTCCACCACTTTGTGAACTCATTTATTAGTTCTAGTAGCTTTTGTTGTGGGTTTTTCAGTCTTTTCTGCATATAGGATTATGTCATCTACAAATAGGGAAAGTTTCACTTTTTCCTTTTCAATTTTTTATTTCTTTCTGTTTCCTAATTGCTCTGGCTAGAACTTCCAGTACAATGCTGAAAAACGGTGGTGACAGGGGGCATCCTTGTCTTGTTCCTAATCTTAGAGGGAAAGATTTCAGTCTTTTACCATTAAGTATGATGTTAGCTATAGGTTTATCCTCCATGCCCTTTATCATGTAGAGGAAGTCTCCTTCTATTCATAGTTTTCTAAGTAGTGGTGCTGGATTTTGTCAAATGCCTTTTCTCCATCAAGTGAGATGATCATGTGTGTTTTATTGCCTTCATTCTGTAAATATGGTGTGATACATTAATTGATTTTATGTTGAACTACCCTTGCATACCTGGGATAAATCCTAATTGGCCATGGTGTATAATTATTTTAATGTTTTGTTGGATTCAGTTTGCTGGTATTTTGTTGAAGATTTTTGCATCTATATTCCTAAGAGGTATTGGTCTGCAATTTTCTTTTCTTGTGGTACCTTTATCTGACTTTAGTATGAGGCTTATAGAATGAATTAGGGAGTGTTCCCTCCTCTTCAATTTTTTTGGAAGAGTTTGAGCAGAATTGATGTCAAGTCTTTTTGGAATATTTGGTAGAATTCCCCTGTGAACTCATGTGGCCCTGGGCTTTTTTTTTGTTGGGACATTTTTGATTATTGGTTCAATCGCTGCTTGTTTTTGGTTTGCTGATATCTTCTATTTCTTCTTGAGTCAGTATAAGCAGTTTGTGTGTTTCTAGGAATTTGTCCATTTCATCTAGGTTATCTTATTCGTTGTTGTATAATTGCTCATAGTATCCTCTTATAGGACTTTTCCTTTCAGTGGGGTTGGTAGTAATGTCCCCCTTTCATTTCTGAATTCTGTTTTTTGTGTCTTCTTTCTATGGTTGGTCATCAATTTAGCTAAAGGTTTGTTAATTTTACCGATCTTTTCAAAGAACCAACTTTTGGTTTTATTGGTTCTATTGTATCTTTTATTATCTATTTCATTCATCTCCACTCTAATCTTTTTTATTTCCTTCCTTCTGGTTGTTTTGGGTTTATTTTACACCTCTTTTTCTATTTCTTACAGTTTTGAGGTTAGGCTTCTGATGTGAAATATTTTTCCTTTTGTAATGTAAGCATTTAGGGTATAAATTTCCCTCTCAGCACTGTCTTTGCTGCATCCTATAAGTTTTGGTATGTTGTATTTTCATTTTCATTTGCCTCAAGATATGTCGCCTTTTATTTCCTTTTTAACCCATTGGTTGTATAAGAGTACGTTGTTTAATTTCCACATATCTGTGAATTTTCCATTTCTTCCTCTGTTATTGATTTCTATCTTGATACCACTGTGGTCAGAGAAGATATACTGTATGCTTTCAATCTTTTTAAATTTATTGGGACTTGTTTTGTGACTTAATATATGTTCTATCTGGAAAATGATCGTGTGCACTTGAGGAGAATGTATATTCTTTGTTGTTGAGTGAAGTGGTCTGTGTATGTCTATTAGGCCTAGTTGGTTTAGAGTATCGTTCAAGTCTTGCATTTGCATATTCATCTTCTCATATGTTCTATCCATTATTGAAAATGATGTATTAAATTTCCCTACATTAATTGAGAACCATGTATTTCTCCCTTCAAATCTGTCAGTATTTACTTCATATATTTTGGGGATCTCCTGGTAGGTGCACATGTATTTATAATTGTTACATTTTCTTGTTGAATTAACCCCTCTATCAGTATAATGACCATTTGTCTATTGTAAGTCTTTTTGACTTGAAGTCTATTTTATCTGATATTAGTATCTCTATTCCAGATCTCTTTTGGTTACTACTTGCATGGCATATTTTTTTTTTCCTATCCTTTCACATTCAACCTACTTACGTCTTTGAATTTAATGTGAGTATCCTGTAAATGGCATATAGTTTGGTCATGCTTTTTTGTCCATTCTGTCAAACTGCGCCTTTTGACTGAAGAGTTTAATCCATTTACTTTTAAAGTAACTGCTAATAATGCAGGATGTTCTTCTGCCATTTTGCTATTTAGTCTTCATAAATCTTATAACTTTCCTGTTCTTCAATTCTTCAATTAATGCCACTTTCGTATTTATTTGATTATTTGTATTGTAACGTTCAGTCCCTTTTCATTTCTGTCTGCATATATTTTTCATATATTGTCTTTATGGTTATCATGGGGTTAAAATTTAACATCCTAAATGTATAATCATCATATTTGATTTGATACCAACTTAGCTTCAATGTCATAAACATACTCTGTTCATATATCTCTCCATTCCCCCATCTTTTCTGCACTTGCTACAAACTGTATCTGTGTACGTTGTTTGTCTAAAAGCATTAGATTTACCTTTACTTTTTTATTCATTTACATTTTAGGAAATAAGAAGTGGAGTTACATACCAAAAAATGCAATACAATAAATACAATACAATAGTATTGACATTTGTAACTAATAATGTTTACCTTTACCAGAGGTCTTTATTTATTTATGCAACTTTGAACCACTGTCTAGTGTCCTTTCCTTTCAGTCTGAAGAACTCCCTTTAGCATTGTTGGTGGGGCAGGTCTAGTGGTGGTAAACTCTCCCAGCTTTTGCTAATCTGAAAATGTCTTAATTTCTCCCTCATTTTTGAAGTAAGTCTCGCCGGATATAGGATTATTGGTTGACAATTATTTTTTTTTCCAGCACTTTAATTATTTCATCCCATTGACTTCCTGCCTCCATGGTTTCTGATGAGAAATTGACACTTAATCTAATTGGGACTGCCTTCTACACAACATGTTGCTTTTCTCTTGCAGTGTTTTACAACTCTTCTTATTCTTTACATTTGACAGTTTGATCAGTATGTGATAAGGTGTATTTTTCAAGTTCATCCTGTTTTGTGTTCTCTGGACTCATTGAATGTGCATGTTCATGACTTTTACTAAGTTTGGGAAGTTCTCTGTCATTATTTCTTTGAATAGTCTACTGCCACTCTCTCTCTTTCTTCTCCTTCTGGGACTCCCATAATGCATATATTTGATCACTTGATGGTGTCCCAGAGGTATCTTAGTCTATCTTCACTTTTTATAATTCTTTTTGCTTTTTGCTCCTCAGCCTGACTCATTTTAATTTCCTTGCCTTTGAGTTCACTGATTCTTCTGCAAGCTCCAATTTGCTATTGAGATCCTACTGGCAATTTTTCATTTCAGTTATTGTGATTCTCAACTCCAGTAGTTCTATTTTGTTCCTTTTAAAATTTTCTATCTCTTTATTAAGATTCTCATTTTGTTCATTCATTATTTTCCTGAACTCTTTTAGTCTTTTCTCTATATTTTACTTCATCTCCTTGAACATATTGAAAATCATTTTTTAAAATCTTTGGTGCTTCCACAGTCTGGTCTTCTTTATTGGTATTTTCTGTGTTTTTATCCTCTTCCTATGGATGGGCCATCATTTCCTGTTTCTTTGTTTGTCTTGTACTCTTTCGTTGCACAATGTTTGATATTTTAAAATGTTAACTCTGGGATTTATTTCCTGAGGTATCTGTTTATTGATCTTGTAACTAGCTGGTGATATGACACATATTTTCTTAAATGCCAGCCGTCCTGTCAGGAAGGTCTGCCCAAGACGAATGCAAAGTGTAGCATCCTCCCTAGCTTTTCTGGGCCTCTGTCTTGTGCTGGGCTTGTGCTTGCCAGTGGCTTAAGAGTTCCCTTTTTCAGGATTTTGGATGACTCCTCTAATTTCCAGGACACAGACCTTCTCCCTCTCCTGGGTGTTCCATGTTGGTCTTAAAGCAAGTAAGTCTTTGCCCCAGGCTATCACAATTTTTTCTTACACTTTTCACTGTCTCAACCTGCTTCTGCCTGGAGGGCAAATTCTTAGAAGTGGGGTGCACCAGAGAGGACTTTCTCAAGTCAGTTTTCCCAGACTGAACAAGGCCTGGGGCCCACAAAAGGAGCACCATCCACCTCCAGATTTCCCTGGAGAGGGGATGAGGGAGGGGCCAGGAAGCAGTCCAGGAGCTTCTTCCACAGCTCTCCCAAAGCTGGGCTTTCTTGTCCTGCTCAGCAAATGGAGTCTATTAGCTATCCTTCGCAGTTCTGAGGAACTGCAGTTCTTGATATCTCCTCTGTCTCCTTTGTCTGGGGTGGGTTGGAACAATGGCTGACCTCAGAGGTGGGCCCCCAGTGATCCAAAGTTGCTAATCAAAATCCATAATTAGCATTGGCCTGTGCCCATGCCTTTTCTTGGGGAGTGTATTCTATGTCTATTTTTATGTCTCTTTCTGGCACCATCAAGCCATGTCATAAGCCGGACCCATTGTAGCCTGCTGCAAGGGTTGGAGATGGGTGAAGGTAACTGCTGAGTGTGGTATTTGCCATAATGTACAAGCGTCTTCCTTCTGCTCTTCCCTGGATGCTGTACAGTGTTCTCGTAGATTCTGGAGTTTCCATATACTTGATTCAGAGATTTCCTGCTTGTTTAATAGTTGTTCTGATGGAGGGACTGATTCCTGGAGCTTTCTACTCCACTGTCTTGCTGTGCTAAATGTTTATGATATGGTAGGTATTGACTGTGGGAGGCAATCATTACTAAGAGCAAAGTGTTAACTTGTCTCTTGTCCTAACTCATTAACTTATAATTTTTCCTTAGGTAGGATATTAACTTTAATTTCTTAGAGATTTATAAATGGGAATGGTGGTGAATCTGTTTTGTTACAAGATGGTCTAAAGATGATTCACAACACTGTAGTATCAGGGGTATAAAAGAACTCTCTCTTTTAAAAAAAAATCCTCTTTTCCTTTTAGCCTAGGCCATGCTATTTCAAATGAATGGGTAATGGCATTGGAGATTTTTTGGGTTCACAAACCCTTTTGAGAATCTGATGGAAGCTATAATAACTCCCTAGGAAAAAAATGTACATATTCACATAGTTTGCAGAACATTCAGAGCTTTCTGGATTTCCTGATGGCCAGGTCTGTTGACCTTAGGTTTAAAGTCCCTGGTCTAGGGTATATAGACAGCTTCTTGGTTTTGAATGATATCTAAGAAATAAGATTTCACAAGATGCTTTGATTTTGCCTCCTCCTGCCTGGCAACATCCCCTGCTCCCAGTGAGGACCTGTGTGCTCACGGTGAAGCATGTCATTCGTGTGGAACATGGAGAATCACAGACGAAAGAGTCACACAAATAGAAGCATAAACATACATGTGAAGAGAGCTTAAAAGGAGGGTCATGTGTTCTTTCCTCATTTACTCAATAGGAGCGAACAAATAGGTAAAGACCTAAATCCACACCTTTCTCAGAGCTCCTCTGAAGAAGCTTCCACACCCTTTTCCTCAGTTGCCCCCTCTAATATTGTAGCAATGGTCAAAGTCAGAGTGTTTTGCACTCACAGGGGCCTGACAGTCTGGGTTCTTTCCACATTTTGACTCTGATTAGGATCCAGTTGCTTTGCTAAGTAGTGGTGACACTGCCCTTGGCATGGAGAACCATGGATATGAGGGCTTGTTGTTTATCTCTGGTGATGGGCTTGCCCACTGGGACAATGTTGAGATGTAGGTGTTCTCCTGTGTGTGAACAAGGCATATGTCCTGAGGGTTGCTAGTTAACATCTGCTGCAGAGGAGAGTTTTGTCATATGGCTATAATGGCTCTCCAGAAGAGAGGCAACGTGGAGGGAGAAGGTAAGATGCCTGGTTTTAGAAGTAAGGCGGAATGTCACTGTAACCCCCACCTTTCACAGCTAGTTGCTGTGCCCTCCTCCATGGAGCCTTCCCTGGTTCCCCTACGTGACAGTGATCTCCCTTGCTTCTTTGCCTCCAGAGCACTTCATTGGTGGTTTCCTATTGTACATATTACTTTCCACCTTATTCATCATGTAGGTGTCCTGTTTCTAGCTACTGATAGTTCCCCAGGAGCCAAATGCATGTCTGATTCACTTTTGCAATATCCAAATATCTAGCAGTGTTAAACTGTCACTTATGTTTGTTGAACAGACGAAGCAGAGATTTAGACAGCTGGATTCCCATTAGGGATGAGAAAGATGGTGAGAGAAACTTTCTGAAACTGCTGGCTCTTTGTGGGAAACCAGGGCAGTGGATCTGAAATTCTACTTTTGCTGCCTATGGAGACATCTTAGGGTAATTGCCCAGGAGCAGGGCTCACGTCCCACCTTTAAGGGGAACAGCTTTTCTCGTATCGGTTTCATATGAAGAAAGGGTTTTATTATTTTTAAAAAGTCTAAGCCCTACAAATCTAGAGCAGGAGTTAACAAACTATGGCCTATGGGCTGCGTCTGGCTTGAAGTCAATGCCTATTTTCGTAAATAAAGTTTTATTGTAACACAGACACACCCATTCAGTTGCATATTTCATCCTAAGTGGCAGAGTTGGGTAGTTGCATCAGAGATCATATGGCCTGCAAAGTCTAAATTATTTACTGTCTGGTCCTTTGCAGTAAAGATTTTCCAACTTATGTTCTAGAGCATTGTTTCTCAGACTTTGTGCATAGAGATCACCTGGGGTACTTCTTAAACTGTCATGGCAGTCATGCAATGCATCCTGCAGTGGATACCATGAGGAAGTGCCTCACAGACCTCCAACTACATGGAGTTTCATTGACATGGACACCAGCTGCTGGGCTCACAGGACTCCTATCACTGCATTTGCACCAGGGCCATGTGTCCCTTGGGCTCCCAGCCAGTGACTGAATGTGGCAGGGATGAAAGCAGACCAGTTCCTGGGAGATGAAAGAGTCCTCTAATAGCTGGCATTGGCTGAGGACTCTCAAGTGTCTTGTAGAACATTCCTTAGACTGCACGAAACTTTCTTCCCTCTTTCCTTCCCTCAGTGTCAGATTTGCCTCATCGTCTGATGACACTTCCTTCTTTTTCAGGCTCCTTTCCTATTTTTCTCTCTCAGGTTTCTCCCCTAATAGAATCCATATATGTTTAAACCCATCTTGGCATCCACCTGTTGGAGAAACCAGACCATCTCAAGTGCAGATTCTGATTCAGTAGGTCTGGGTCTATCTGAGATGCTGCATTTCTAACAGGCTTCAAGATGATAATGCTGCTAGTGTGGGGGCCATTATTTAAGTGACTTGGTTGATTTTTCTATAAAGGGAGTTTTGCGACCCATACAGTTTCTGTGACAACTACTGAACTCTGTTGTTACAGCATGAAAGCAAACATAAACAATGCAGAAACAAATTGATGTGGCTGTGTTCCCACTAAACTTTGTTTACCAAAAAAGATGTTGTGGGCCCAATTTGACTCGTGGACGATAGTTTGCTAACTCCTTGTATAGAGGGTTCTTCTGCATGCCATGCTTCTTTCACAGTCCTCTTTCACTTTGTTTCCCAGTTCTATGCTATCCAGAATCATGCCAACAGGGAGAATGTGGCAGCATTGAGGGCTGGGAAATATCTATTGTTCAAGTCAAAACAAAACTTCCCAGGGGCTTCCTGCAGTAAACAAGTCATGCTAGCTTCTTTATTTGAGCACTCCAAGTGGTTTATATTTTTATTTCTTTTTTGTTTTCTAGATAGCTTTATTGAGCTATAATTTATCTCACCTGTGTAAAGTATACAATTAATGGTTTTTAGCACATTTACAGAGCTGTGAAACCATCATCACAATCTAATTTCAGAATTTTTTAATCATTCCCTCCCAAAACCCCATACCCATTAGCAATCACTCTCCATTTCCCTCCTTTACTCTACCCTTCCCCCACCAAAACCCTAGACAACCACTAATCTATTTTCTCTATATAGAATTTTCCTATCTGAGACATTTCATATAATGGGATCGCACAATGTGTGTGTATGTATATATGTAATATCTTTTCCGTCTGGCTTCCTTCATCCATATAGTAGCAGGTATCAGTACTTTCTGAAACATATCCCATAGATACACCATATTTTGTTTATCCATTCATCATTTGATGGGCATTTGTGTTGTTTCTCCTTTTTGGTTATTATGCATAATACTGCAGTGAATATTAGTGCACATGTTTTTGTGTGGACATATGTTTTCATTTCTCTAGATTATGGGTAGACTTACTAGGTCATATAGTAACTCTATGATTAATTATTTGAGGGGCTGCCAAACTATTTTCCAAAGTAGCTGTACCATTTTACAATCCCCAGCAATGTATGAGGGTTCAATTTTATATATTTGACCACTTAAAATGAAATGGGCTTCTGTGGCATCACTGATGAGTAGAGCTTGACCACTGCTCATGTCTGATACAGCTTCTGTAATCTTTGGGAAATGTTCCATTGTCTTATTACACAACAAGAAGAGACACCTGGGATGTTGATGCTGAGGCCCCTGAAACCACAGAGAGCCCTTTATGGTTGAGATGGGTGCTCTCACCAACCTCCCTCCTCTAGCTTCACAAGGGGACCATAAGATGGACCTTTTCTTCCCTCATCCCAGCTCTGTATGGAAGAGGTTCATCTTTGGCCCAAACTGTATTACTTTTCATTATTTTCCACCTGGATGAATCCCAGGTGACATGCAGTGTGGGAGAACATTCAAGCCTTCAGAAATCATAGTACATCAGCTTCTGGAAGAAAAGGACAAGGAAAACAGGTGGGAGGAGGGAAAACCCATATAGTTCCCTTATAATACTGTGAACTTTCTCCTGGATACCAGCTCTAAGTCTGGCCCCAGCTGGGTGCTTGGACATTGCCATGTACCGGTGGCTGATTCTATTTATTGTCTGGTGTCTGACTCATAGGGTTAGATCTGGGACTTTGGAGTAATCCAGTTGTCTGGGATAAGGGTGGGATAAGGAGAATCACTTCAGGGGTAGCACAAGAAGGAGTTTCTTCTGAGCTTGACTGGGTGATTGCCCTACTTATTAGACTTCCAGCTTTGGTGCCTGCACTTATTTCATTTCCTGTCCTCATTCCTCAACTTTCAGTTACTATAGAAGACTCTGTTCTTGATCCTTTCCATGATATCAGGGACAAAATGTAGAGGGGTTGAGGCTTTGATGGACCAGGTGCCATTAGTAGCTGCTCACCTTAGCTGTGTGTTCTCTTCCAGACTTCACAGATGAGGATGGGGGCTGTACAGGGAGGGAAATCCTCTAGGACTCTCTATGTAGTGATTTGCTGGAGCACAGGAATGACACAGGCAGGCCTGGAAAGTAGAAATCACTTTTGGCAGCTGAAATAAATTCAACCATTTGCCTGTCACCGGCAACACTTTTTCCCTCCTCACCTCCTGCTTTCATCTTTTTGCACTTTTTATTGTTCCTTTGGGGCTCTCTACCTTATTCATTCAGAATGTGTGAGCCAGGAGGCCTGGCTTCTTCTCTTTCCTGTCTTAGTCCAAGACGAGGCAAAATAAACAGAAGAGGAAGGAAATACCTTCATTTGGATTCTGAGTCCATATGTGCTAAGTATATCTAAGCTTCAGTTCCTTATGTCATAAACAAGTACATAAATTCTATTCTTCTGCCCTCTAATACATGGAATCAGATTGCTCTGGGGACTCATCAAATCCATTTCTGCTCACATCATACACCCCATGACCCAGAAAGGATATTTCTATGCCAAGTTTGTATCCAAAAAAAATAATAGCAACTTTTCCTTCCCATGACAAGTACCTGCCTTGAAGCAATCATACCCTTTGGCTTTTTAAAAAAAGAGAACATCCAGGAAATAAAGTTCAGTGGGCAAACCAAAACATCCCACTTCTCACTCTGAATCATAGGTGAGTGATGAATAAAAGTGATTCTGCCCAAATATACAATATGACAACTGGAACTCAGAGTCTCAGAAAATTCTGAAGTTGAAGCATTGCCGTGACAACCCAATTGGGGTATCAAGATCCATAATTATGGCTTATTTCTGGATTAGAGGTCCAGTAACCTGGTCAAAGTCAAAGTCACAGGGCATAAAAGTTAATCAATCATGTAGTGAATCATCCTTCAAGAGGTGACTCAGCATTTACTGACTTTCCACTGCATACAAATAATTGCTGCATATTCCAGGCAGCATTATGAAAGAAGTAAAGTAGTTTGGTCTTATCTGTTCATTCGTTCATTCATTCAATCATTCACTCAACACTTACTGAGCTTCTACTAGGTGAGGTATAGGCATTGAGCCACATGCTGGGTAAATAAGAATGAATAAGGCAGAAACTGGGTCCAGAAGTTGCTCATAGGCTAGTGGGGAGCAGACTTGTAATAGATTATGACAGCTCAGCCACTGAAAGCAAGCAGTTTTGTCTAGGCAACTCAAGAAGGTGGGATTCCTTGAAGCTAGAGAAGGAGAGCCCGTAACCAGTGAGGCAGAAGGAAGACTGGGAGGTAGCAGAATTGTGGAGAAGGGAAAAGGATAGAGTTGTCAAAACTGTTAGACAGGGGCACCAAACAGGCCACCAGGCCTAAAGTGGTTTCACTGGATTTAGCTATTAGGAAATCACTGGTGAGAGAGCCGCTTCACTTCAGGATTGGAAGACTGGGAGAAGAATCCAGATTATAGTAAGCAGAGCTATGAATGAGAAGTGAGGAAGTGGAGACAGAGAGGAGAACTCAGTTTACTCTTTACAGAAACTTAGCTATGAAGGGAGGGGTCAGAGGAGATGTCAGAAGTAGATACAGGTTCAGAAAGGCTTAGATTCAGGACTCAGGGTCTTGTATTAAGGAACTAGGAATCTAAAGTGGGAGATAGGATAAACACATGAAAATAGTGGAAGCGAAAGTAACAGAAATGTAAAGTATGCAAATGCAAGCTCAATCATTCCAAGAAATTATAGAGCACATTTTTACTTAACACTTAAGTAGTGCTTACTCTGTATCAGGCACTACTGCAGACACTTTACAAATATTAACCTACATGCTTTTCAGAACAATTGAGGAAGTAGATCGAGAAACTGAAGCCTACAGAGGTATCGGACATTGCCTAATGCCATACAGCTATTCCATGCAGAGCTAAGATTTGAACCTGGGCGTTCTGTCCCTACCATATGCTCTTATCCATCATCTGATGTGTCCTGGAGTCACAGGGAAGTGGGAGCTATAAGAAGTGAAGGGCTTCAAAATGCCTCATATTGAACCCTTCTTTTAACCCAAATCCACTCCTTTTCCTGGTTCCTCTATTTCAGCAAAGGGTTGCATCTGCACAGGCTGTAACTCTGGGATTTCCTGTATCACAGCACCACCCCTTGTTCCCCACAACATCACACACAATACTACAAATCCATCACTGAATCATGTCAGTTTTAACTCTATAGTATCTTTTGGATCTGTTCTCTTTGTCCCCTTGGTTTTGCCCACATGTCAGACTCTGGATCAATTCTTTCTCTAGTTCCTTGCAGCAAGAGGGAGCTGTCTAAAATACAAAGCAGCTCATCGCTTCCCTGCCTAAAACCCTCAGATGCTCCACTTTGCCCTCAGGATAAAATTCTAGTTCCTTAATATGCCTTAGAGAATCCTACTGACCTCCAGGGGAGACACACACATGCACACCTATATGTTCACACATATGCATGCACACAGGCACACTTATGCTCTCAAGCACACGCACACCCTAACAACCACATTTTCTCTCTTTCCCCTTTCTCTTCTCTTTCTCCCTCTCTCTCTCTCACAGACACAGACACACATGCACACACACACATTTTCAGTTCAGTTTCCAGCCTCATCAAACTGCTAGCAGTAACACAGAGGCACCACACTTTCTTTGGCCTTGGAACTCTGCCCTTTGTACTTAAAAAAAAATTGTGGTAACATACGCACAACACAAAATTTCCCATTTTAAGCACTATCATGTGTGCAGTTCAGTGATATTAATTACATTCACAATTTTGTGCTAACAACACTATCCTCCATTACCATACCCTTTGTACTTTTTCTCCTAAAGGAAACCACTTTCCATACCCATGTCCAGCTGACTTACTCTTAGTTACCCCCAGGTTTCTAATTGCTATGACTTCTCTTCCAGGAAACCTTCCTAGATCTCTTTTAAGGTTGGTTTAGTTTTGTCCTCTGATGTGATCTCTTGGTATCCTGGACTTACCCTCATGAAAACATTTGAAACAACTTACCATAATTCCCATTTTACTTTTTACTCATTCATGAAATACTTTGAGCTCTTATTGTGGATCAGGCACTGTGCTAGGTGCTGATGTCGAGCACATGGGCATGACCCTACTCCCATTTGTAATCTAGGCTAGTTTCCCGCCTGGACTGTAAGCTGCTTGAGATCAATAAAGGAGTAACTTATTCACTGCTGTACCCATAGCAGAGAGGGAATGCTGACAGATAAAACTCATCCAATTAATATTTGAAAAGAGGATGAATGAGTAGTAAATGAAAGGAAAAATTCAATCTTACAAACCATAGACTGAATGATTCTATTTGAAAGTAGACACAGGAGTTCTGGTAATCTTCAAGTCCTACTTGATTTGGAAGATGGCTAAGAGTTTGGAAATTCACTCAATAATTATTAGAAGGAGCGACTATCCTTAATTTCTACCTCAATTCTCCCTTCTGCAGTCCCCCAGATCTATCTATCTTTGATAAATACAGACCAGGAATTAGTCTCCTAGGAAAAAATGGACATAATTTTCAACTTGGTTTAACTATGATTATTTTTAAACTTTCAGAAATTGTATCTCCTCTATTGATTTGCTTCTTCTGGTTTCACAGTCTCACCCTGGGACACTTTTTGTGCATCCTTTTGTTTATATTACTCCTGTAGGCAGGAAGGAGAGAAGCAAAGGAGGCACCTGGAGAAAGGTAAATCTTACCAACATGAAGAAGGGCAACAGGGGACCAGGAAACTTCTTGAGTTTCAAGTCTTTCAAGCTTTTGCTCCTTCAGTGATACTCTCAAAATCTGGAGCTTTTCCAAAGCTCTTTTTGGGGTGTGAAGTTCTTTTAACATAAAACATTCTTACAAGAAGTACTTATCACAGTTTATCTTTTTATTCATTTACTCACCTACTAATTTGCTTATTCAACAGGTATTTATCAAACCACAAAGTAGGTATTTAATACCTATTTGTGAAATTAACTTCCACTTTATGGGAATAATTATAACCGAAACCACAGCAGGGATCTATTTTAGACATTGTTTCAAGGCACATTCATGATTTGAAACAACTGCCTAAGAGAATAGTCTCATAATTCTTGTAATACAGTCTGGGATGTGAGTCCTGAAGATGGAGCTAATCTTGAGCATGAGTCCCAGCCTGGGTGTGGCAACCTAATTGGGTCAACAAACATGGTGAAAGTTGTCATCGGCTTGACTTTAGCCAGGGAATAGGCATGGCAGGGTTGGGGACACAAGGAGGTGGTCCCACCCCTTCTTCCTCTCTTCCCACAGCAAAGTGCAGGAGCTCAAGAGAAGTGCTGCTGAAAGCTGAGCAGGAAACTGGAAGGCAGCTGTTTGCCTTGCTGCTCCCAGCATTTCTGTCACCAGCTCTCTGCCTGGGCCTGCCTCCCGCTGGACCACAGCCTTCCTTCTCTCCAGTCCAACACCATTTGTGGTTCCTGTTTCTAGATGAAGTTCACACTGCTCAGCTAGCAGTTGAAGGCTTCCATCGCCTGCAGGGTTCTGGGGGCCTCCCCTGATTGCAGTCCTCTTTGTCAGCATAGCTCCCAAGCAGAGCCGGGAGCCAAGTGGGCACTTTGGGTTGAACGAGTGGATGGAGAATAATCCGGCTCCTATTTCCACCCAGACTTGATCCTTTCTGATTCTCCAGCATGAACTACATTGCCAGGTCAGGGAAGTCTTTCTCTCTTTCCACATGGCTGGTCTATTACCCTCTCCTTGCCTCTGCATTGCTGTCTCCCACTTTAAATGTCCTACCTTGATCCCTTCATTCATCTACATTCTTTCCTTTAAATAACAGTCAGGAATTTGAGATCTGGTTCCTTACTAGTTGAAGGAACTTAGTAAGTTAACTCTTCTCCTCTATAAAATTGGAGTCATAGTTTCTATCTCATTCAACTGCTGTGATGGTTAAATCACATGCTCAGAGCCCTGCCTGGTGCATAGTAAGTGCTCGGTCAATGCCAGCTGCTCTTTCCATCCTTCCTCAGTGCTGCTGTGATAAGAAAAGAGACTCAGAACCTTGCCCTCAAGATGCTCCCAGCCAAGCAGGACAGGTCTGGCTCACACCCTTCTGTTCCCCAAGGCTTCCCCTGCCCATTCTAGTCCATGCAAATTTTCTTTTTCTGAACGCAATATGCATGTTTATCTATGTGACAAGATTTAGCAGTGAATTATTTATAGTAGGATCCAAACTATTCCAACTAACCAGTATCCTCAACTAACCACAATGTTTTAGTTATTCTACTTTTAAGGAGATAGAGATAGCTGCATTCAAAACGGGCATTCAATAAAAGCAAAACCTGCCCCCTAGATACATGTTTGGGCGGGGTGGGGATAGTGCCCTGGGTTGTGGTCTAGGTTCATCCCAACCCTTTCCGCCCTCTGTGGTCACAGTTACAGAGAGTTAGAAGGACGATGAGCTTAAATCCCTTCGAGATGAACCTTGAGACAAGGACTCCAGGCCCAGACTGTCAGAACAACAGGGCCAGGATGACCCAGCCCAGCGTCTCCTTCACAGATGGGACCTTGAGGCTCGAAGAAGGGAAGGCGGTTTCCAGATGTCACACAGTGGCAGGGCTGGGAACACAATTCAAATTTCATGGCTCCCAATTTGGTGTTATTTCAACCTTTCCAGGCTGCCTGTGGTTCATTTAAATCTCTCACTAGACAGCAGAAGAAAATATTTTAGAAAGTTTTTCAACAAAAAGAAGAAAAAAAACATTTTTTTTTTTTTACTTTAGTCCTCCTTTAACCAGCAATGTCAATGAATTAGATCACATATTGTCCTTGTCCTTTCTCTTTCTCACTCAGGGAGCAGGGGGATTTACTCAGAGGCAAGCTTTGCACATCCTCTTTGAACTCCAGGCTCTGAGGAATCACCTGTGTTCATTTTGGAAACTGTATACACTGGTTTCCTCTCAGACTTTCAAACTGAAGAAAGGATTCTGAGCCCTTAGGTTCTGATAGGTATAATATTTGGGTTTGTATTGTCCCGGGGTTGCCTGACTTTACCAATAACTTGTTTCCTAGAAAGTAGTAAGAGACTTCATAGGTTGTTTGTGACCACAAGGTAGAGCAAAAATGCTCAGATATTATTAAGTCAACATGAGCAGTACATGTACATTGAGTTAATATGAGACACATTGTGCAAATACTGAAGCGATGGAATGTCTAGGGAATGTCGCACTTTAAGAAAACTTGATATGCAGGCATCCAACCTCAGTTGATGAATATCTTCTTCATGCTTCCTTTCAATAACAACTCCTGAAATGCTGGTGCTGTGACCAGGGCATTACATAAACAGCACATCAGCGTCCAGTGGTACCGGCTGTAGTTTGCATCATGACCAAACGTGGCATGAGGAGGCGTGGGGCATGGAGTGTGTGTTTGACACTATTTAAACATCTCTTGTACAGTAGCATTGATTCTGTAACCTGCACCTGGTAAAAGAAATGCCAAACCAAATTTCTGAGAAGGATTTCAAAGTTATTTATTTGGTAGAGGGGAGGAAAAAAACAGGAAATTGGCCTTGGTACTGCTTACCTACAGTTATAAAGCGGGTTCTTAGAGGGATCTCGATAGAAATGGGGTGAAACAGGAGAAGAAGGGCCGAGGCAGCCTGCCCTGAGTGCTACCGTGTCTCTCCCAGGATGAGCATGCCCTGGGTTTGGAAGTATCTTTTTCAGGATGAAGGGATTCAGATATACTCCATGCTCTCTAGGGTGTGTGACTTCATGCTGCTGTCAGCATCTGCATGACCTACTTTCTGCATTTGGGGATTTATATCTTTTCTGTTTTGTTGCCGGAATTCCAAGCACATGATTTTCCCGTTTTATTAAGGTGGGAGAGCAGAGAGATAGAAAGAGAAGCCTGCGGAGCCTCCGCCTCTTCTGAGGGACAGCATCCCTGCCCCACACCTCCTCACGCCACAGAGGCCCATGATGCAAACCACAGCCGGTACCGCTGGGCGCTGATGTGCTGTTTATGTAATGCCCTAGTCACAGACCCAGCAGAGTGTATTGAACGCTCAGGAAATTTCATAATGCATGTTCTCAAAGGTTATTAAAAATATTTGAAATGACATTAAAAAAATCCACTTGTTTAAAATTTACCCTGGAGACTGTTTTCTTTTTTCTTTTTTAAAGTGGGGAAGACGAGACGAGGAAAATTTTCAGTACCTATTAAACCGCAGTTTTTTATTAATTTCCTTATGTGGGGAAAATAATTTGAAGTTGCTCAAATATACTGAGATAATGGACAGTGTCAGTGCAAAGTGTGACCCTAGAGGAAATTGCCCAGGATGAGTGGGGGTGGTAACAGAAGCCTGACCACGGCCCTTGATTCTTAGGGATCCCTGGTGGGCGAAGTGGTGAAGAGGCAGCACTCCTTCTCTAGGGGGCGCTGTGGGCAGAGCCGTGCTGCAGCGGTAACTGGCGCCCCTGCCTGGGAGTGAGTGGTGCAGGAGTAGGAGGGGCTTTTCCTTATCTTAGATGACTGGATTTTTCTTTGTTAAAGGAAATGGAATTATCAGAGTGTCATGTGATACCTTGTCAATTGGGAGGGTGCTCTCTAGCAGCTCTGCTAACTCCTGCTTGTGGATTAAATCATTAGTGAATTATTTCACCCTCCCCTGAGCAAGGTGCTGGCCTTGATACAAAGGAAGTGGAGGGAAGCCTAAGACAGGATTGCCACCTCTCAAGGAGTGTATGATACAGTTGAATAGATAAGGCCTATATATGTTAAAATGATAATATTAGCAATGAATAAATAATATTGGGCACTTATTTTGTGTCAAGCATTGTCTTATTTGTTTCACATGTGTGAATCAATTTTCCCCCCAACTCTGTAAATTAGGTACTATTATCTCCATTTTATGTAAATGGAAAATGAGGTGCAGAAAATTGCTCAATCTTGCTCAAGGTTATAGAGCTATTAAGGGGTGGATCTAGTGGGTGTAGGTCCATTGTCTGCTCTTTTGACTAGGACATTATTAACCAACTCTGTGGCTCTCAGTTGACTGTTCAGATGGCTTCCTTGGGTCATTTGTGGGTCTGAGTCAAAGCCTTGGAGAGGCTGGGGAAGAGTGGAACAGGGCAGGGTCTCCTGGGGTATCCTTCTGAGGTTCCAGAAGGCCTTGGTCACTCTCTGAAAGGCACCCTAGAACTCCAGCTTGGCTATAGGGAGAGTTCTTTCTGTTCCCATTGGGTTCCTTTTGCAGCAAGAAAAGAGCTAGTCACCCCAGGCAGACAGTAGACGGTGAGTGCCTAATGAATGGCATGGACCATGAATATTGAGGAAAGCCGTGTCCTTCTTGCTGGCATGGCCAAGGAGAGCTTTCTGAAGAAGGAAGCTCCTGCTTCTCCATCTTCTCAGGGGAGAGGTTTTTCTCAGGTCAGTGGCTGTGCTGTGGCCTGGTTCTGAGCATGCTTCACAGTGACCCAAGTCCTTGGTTTTCTAGACTTTTCCAAGGAGTATAAAATTCCTTTAAGTAACCTCTAAGCACAAAGACCATCTAGGAATGGCAAAGGTCAATTTACTACTTACCTGTCAATCTATTTTTGTATTTACATTGTCAAGATTATTCCAAATTTCTAAGGTCATGCTTTGAACAAACAAATCTGACTGGGGTCACTCTCTGTGACGTCTGTCATGTCTCACATTTCTCCATAAAAATTCTTCAGTGGCTACTGATTCATCATCCAGAGTATAAAGGCAAAACTGATTAATTCTTATTTAATGTCCTTTATGATCAATTACAGCCAACATATCTGACTTTATTTTACCATAACCCTACGTGTAGTGTATAATCCATTAGTTAATTCGTTTATTCAACAAATATTTAACTGTCTAATATGTGATAGGTTGAGTACTAGACAGCAGAGTTACAGCAGCAAACAAGACAAAAATAGACATAATTAATTACAGCTTACTTTTTTATAGTATTTACTACATTAGGCTTTGCTAATATAACTTATTTAATGCTCAAAATAGTCTTATGAAGTAGGTGCTATCATTGGTTCTGTTTTACAGGTGAGAAACTGAGACTCAGAGAGGTTGTTTATTGTAGAAAATTTGGTGAATGCAAATCTATTACTCAGGGTTCTCCGGCAATTGCATCACACAGCTGTGGGGATAGGCAAGTATGAATTCCATAGGGCAGGCTGTAAGCTGGGAATTCCAATGAAAGGAGAAGCTGGCTGGCTGAAGTAGAGATGGAAATTCTCCCTTCTGACTGCTGAAATCATCATTTCTCCCTTTAAGGCCTTCAACTAATTGGATGAGACTTCTCTCATTGTTGAAGGCAATCTCCTTAGTTGATTGTAGATGTGATCAGCCATAGATGCAACCAACTTACTGATGATTTAAATCCACAAAATGTATTCATAATAGTAACCAGGCCAGGCTTGCTTGACACCACAACCTAGCCAAATTGACACATGGACTTAATTAACCATCACAGCAAACATTTAAAAAAATCCTTTTTTTCCCATGACTCTACACATATGAAAATAAACACATTTATATGATTTTATACAATTTGGATCAGAGTGCATATATTGATTTAGAACATACTTTCTTTTCTAATAAGTAAGCTATGATCATTTTCTTATGTCTCTCAATATCCTTCTAAAATGTGATTTCTAATTGCAGGATAGTATTCCACTGTATGGATGAACCACACTGTTGTTAGACATTCATTTTTTTTTCCTAATGTTTTTCTGTATAAATAATGCTGATGTGAACATCTTTGTTCATCCTTGTAAACAGCCCTCTTAGACTGTTTCTTTATGATGGATTCTTAGAAAAGAAATTACAGGGATGGAGGGTGTTCCAGTTTGCTAAAGCTGCCGAAATGCAATATACCAGAAATAGATTGGCTTTTTCAATGGGGATTTATAAGTTTGCAAATTTATAGTTCTGAGACATGAAAATCTCCAAATTAAGGCATCAAGAGGTGGATACCTTCTCAGGAAAGGCCAATGGCATCCAGGTTTCTTCTATCACATGGGAAGGCACATGGCTGGCACTGCTGAATCTTCTCTCCCAAGTTTAGCTTCTGGTTTCAGTGGCTTTCTCCAAAATGTCTCTGGGCTTCTGTCTCAGCTCCCATGGGTCTTTGCTTGCTTCTGCTAGGGGCAAACTCTGGATTACATATCTTAGCTTCTCTGAGCTCTCTTGAAGGACTCCAGTAAAGGATGAAGACCCACCTTGAATGGGTGAGATCACATCTGCATGGAAAAAACCTAATCAAAAGGTCTCACACAACAATAAGTCTGCCCCTACAAGATTAGATTAAAGAACATGGCTTTTCTGGGGGTATATAACAGATTCAAACCAGCACAGAGGGTTTAAACATTTTTAGCAAATTGTTGCCAAATGGTTATCTAGAATGGTTTACTAATTTTCAGTCTCTCCAGCAGTGTATATATGCCTATTTCTGTAGATACTATTATTGTTCTTCATCTTTGCCAAACGGCTAGACAATTTAAAAAAATCTTGTCTTGATTTGCATTTATTTGAGGTTGAACATTTGAAATTTTTATTTCTTCTTTGATGAGTTTCCCCATTCATGTCTTTATACCCCTGCACCTATTTTATATATTGCTGACACCTAAAATTGTTGTGCAGCTGATATGTGAATAAAAGAAGTGTCACAAATAGTCACTATGCAAAAATGTCTAAGGTATGTGTTTATGTTAATGTGTGTACATGTGAGTATGTGTGTGTAAGGTGAGGAAATAAGGTGTGTAGTAAGTGAGATGAAGGTGGGAATAGAGGAGATTTGCCTACTGATGTTAATTCTATTTAAGCGACTAGATGAGTCTCTCTTCCTTACTCAATACTGACAAAGGCTCATCCTGAAAGGTACAGATCTCGATCTGCTCTGATTTGGAGTCTTGCTATTCAAAGTCTGGTTGGAGGACCAGTAGCATTGGCATCACCTGGGAGGTTTTTTAGAAATGCAGAGTTCCAGGTGCCACTCAAGACCTACTGAATCAGACTCTGCATTTATTCATATCCCTGGGTATTCATAGGCACAGTAAAATCTGAGAATCTCAGATGTAGAATTGGTCTTTCAGATGTTTGTGCTCTTTTGGCCCAAGCTTCAGACAGTGCTACTGATTATAGGTGAATGCAGAAGATGGTGGTGCTTTTCATTTAGTTTCCCCTCAGAAAAACAGTAACAATAATAATCTTAAAAGTAGTTAACATTTGCTGACAGTTTGTGCCAGGAACTGTTCTCACTACTTCCTATGTATATCATGCATGGTCTGCCTCTTCTGAGGTTGTAATCCTCTTTGGATTCCTATTCCCTACCTTACCATTACCTGTTTTCCCCTTCTCTCAGACAACCACAACAAGCCCTTCCTTCTCCCCCGAAATCTGCCTTATTGACTTTCATCCTAGATATGGTGGCCTATGGAAAACCAGAGAAACCACCCATCCTGATTTCTATCATCTTTGCACATGACTAAGATGAAAAGAGAGATTGAAAGTTTTGCCAGAAAGATGCTAGTAAAACAGTCCCCAGGAGGTTTTCCCCACTCTGTGCTCTAATTTGTAAAAGCTTTGGCTCACAGATAAAAAACTGAGTCTAATCCTGTGTTGAAGGCAAGTTATCTTGAACAGCTGAAAAATACCTCCCCAGACTTCTCTTCTCACTTTCTCCCCCTCTTCCCCACTGACAGTCCTGCTCCCTGCCAGGCTTGCATTGTCTTTGATGGATAGCCTTTCTCCTTCACCTTCTTGGTCCTTGTGCCCTCTCTGTTGGGTAAGTAGTTCTGCAGAAGGCAGCTGATACGTGTGTTGGGAGGTCACAGGCTAATATCCTGCAAAAGGACCTTGCCTCTATCAGGTTGATTTATGGTCATGACCTAACCTGGCCCTGTGTTTTGTTCATTTTTCTCCTAAAAACAAAATCACACCCCACACCATATTTTTTTAGTTATCAGAGCTGATGACACTATGTGACTCTGTTTTGTTGAATAGAACCTCACCTTCCTGCAAGCTGATAGGGATTCTTGGAGAAGCAGGACTCTCCCTCCTAACTTTAATCCCCTGAAAGGTGCAGAAAAGATCTCTGCCATGGGGATTTTCTGTAAGTGTGGCTCCATGGTCTTGTCTGTGCCAAAAGCAGCATTTCTGCTTGGAGCTAACCATCATCTCTGCCACCTTGGCTTGTTGATAAGTGGTGTCCATTGAGAGATTCTGCCATGTCTTACATAGATGTTCTCTCAAGGGTGGGTCTTTGTCCAAGAAAAAGCTCTCAATAAGTTTTAATCCAGCTGTGTAGGATGCAAAAGAAAGCAGCTTATTATGTGATGACTGGAAAGAGCACATCTAACATTCTGGGGAAAATCAAAGCTCCTGTTGTCTCACAGCAAGGAGAATTCTTGGTCCCCCTTGAATCATTCCTCTAGGTCAGATGCAATTTAAGTTTAACTGAGATTCCCTAAGACTGGTAGGAAATGCTCTTTTTCTAGGACAAAACTCTCATGATTCAATTTGACTTCAAGAACAGAGCAGGTGCAACGCAGGAATCAAAACCCGTTTATTTCTTGGCCCTGTGGGAAATTCACAAATGTCTAAGAAAGGCTCTTGTCATTGAGGAATTTTCAAGTTGCTTTGTTGAATAATAATAATAAAGAAAAGGTATCAGCATTACAATGAGGACCCAGGAAGCTACCATAGAAAAGGGAAATCACTTTGACTGAGATGATCAAGGAGAACTTCATGGAGAAGGTGAAACTTAAGCTCATTGCTGAAGTCCATAGATGGGTGACATTTCAGGCAAAGGACAATATGATGTAATATGTGGGGCTTGTACTGTACTTGGAATGTTGGTTTTACGAAAATGAAATACTAACTAGAGGGGAGGATTTTAACTGGGATGGTGTAAGAGAAGCAGGCCTCTACGTTTTTCTCAGCATTGGGTCTATGTTCTCTCAGACAGGAGTATTTTTCACTTTTCCATTTATTTGAATGCTCTGAGATAAGTTGGCATAAAGTTCTTGAAACACAGATATCCCTCCTCCTGGAGGAAGTAAAGGATATAAGATGCTACTCTCCCCCCTTGTCACTATAAAATAACGCCAAGGACAGCTGGTCTCCCGACAATTCTCTCAAAGGATTCCATTTTTTCCTTGCTTTTTATTGATCTTTTAACTCTGGGGTAGATGGTGCTTTTCCTTCTCATTCTGATCCAAGAGCAATGCTGAAGCATAACTCCCTGAAGTCTGGTCTTGTGGCCGGCAGGGGGTGGGGGTGGAGGGCTCCGTTTTGTCAAAACCAACTGATGGAAGATTCCAGTAGGGGAGAGGGGAGGGTTTGGGTGAAGAAGGAAGCAAGCTATCACAACTGTTTGACAGGAGCAGTTGACAACTGGGGGTAGTTCCTCTCTGGACCATCCCACATCCCCCTTCTCCCTTTTTAAATCACATTCTCTTAAAACATTGATTCCTATTCTGCCGGTTACATACCTAGTGGGGAAACCAAGGAAAAAGAGGAAATGGAGATGGAGACCATGCCTGGGAAGTGAGTTGTCAGTTGTGTGCTCTTCACAGCAGCCTCCCGCCCACCTTCTCAAAACTTCAGTCTCAAGCCCATCCATTACCATAGGGTCCTCTAGAATTGACTTGTGAATGTTTGTGTCACAGAAAGCCCGGCAGGGCCACCCAGAAGCTTTACCTAATGTTCAGTAGGATAGTCTGTCAGCTTAAGGACTGGCCAGTATGGAGATATGAACCACTGTATTAGCCAAACTGCTTCCTCTTCCAGGTGTGAATATTAGTCTGTACATTTTTTTGAGAGCCAGATTCCAGTTGCCTTCAAGTAATGGACTGTGAGTTTGTTGATAAAGCCATACCCATCAACCTGTTTTGCTCTTCTTGCCTCCATACAATAACCTAATGCCTTTTTTTTTTTTTAGCATTTGAAATACTTCAGAGTAGTGAATGAGCTTGGAATTTCAGCTGACCAGACCTGATTTCGAAACCCATCTATCTCTAGAACTTGCTAGATGTGTGATCGTGGATGAGTTGCTTAACCTCTCTTACCGTCAGTTTTCTGAACCATGGAGAGGAGATAATAAAACATAGCCCATACATTTTTGGTAGGGTTTTATAGGGGTGGTACATGTGCAGTGTCTGGGCCATAGTAGACATTTAATAAAAGGTAGTTCAAGTTTTCTTATTTCAAGTTTTTCTTCTTGACATAAACTCTAGGTCCTCTGAGTGTAAAAAAAGAACCCAAGGAACTGGAAGAAGCAAGATTATCCCTCTCCCAGGGCCACATTTAAAAATTTTCCCATTAAGTAGTTGTTTGTAATTCTCTGGCTCTGATGCTCATCACTTTATTAGAATTTTTCATAATCATTATGAAAGACTGTATCCCAGTTTGAGAGAAGGCCATCCTCCTTGAGGGAAATTGACTCTATTAATTCCAAATGCTGGTAATTAATAATAGTAGAGAACTGAATGCAAATTAATGTTGCTGAAGAGCCACATGAGTATATTACTCTATTAAAATAACCATGGTCTCTAAATATGAGTTTTGGAGTTGAGGGCAGGAGTTCAGTGAATAGAAGATCTGCTCCTTAAATTTCCTTTCCTTTCTCTCAAAACTCAAATAAATACAAGGTAAGGTGTACTTGCTATATGATGGAAGTCAGTTGCAACCAAGAGCTGAAAGAATAGTTCTTAAAACTTTAGACAATATGGTCCAAATTCTTGGCTTTGTACCACCACCATGACCATTTGATCTGATTTTTCTAATTCATGGGCTATCATAGTTCTGTTTGGTGTTGAGTGATTTCATAAATCATACTCATGATCTATCCCTCTGTTCCTCCCAAGAATGTGGCTTTGATGAGTAAACAACTGTTATAATGTGCTTGCTTCTATCACATGTACATCCAAAGTTATAAAATCCCAACTTTGCACAAGCTTGTAATTTCACCACATATATTGTGTTGGCTTGGGCTTTGTCAGCCTAAATAGGGGAATTCCATAATTTTTCTTTGGAAACAACGTTTCTTCTGTTCCTGCTTTATGGGGTCAGGAATGTAGGACTGGGGACCCCTCCTGAGAGGATGTGGTTGAGCTGTACAGGCTGGTCTGTGATCTCAGCTTGTGGTTAAAGGATGCCAAAGAGCAACCTGAGATGAACAGATTTTATTTCATAGGTACAGTTGGTTGCATGGTGCCCAGGTGGACATCTTATAGCCCAAAGGCCACAGTAGATGCAATGTTTAACCCTTTTTAAATTGTAAAGCCATCAGGTCATCAGCAAAGCAGCTACATCTATGTTAGTAGTCAGAAGGAGAAGGAGACATTTGGCAGCTTGCATCTGCTTTCCTTTTTAGTCTTTACAGTGCTGGAGCTGGCTCATACTGCCTCACGAAAGCTGATTGAACACACCTCTTCCCAACTCCATGTTCAGTGACATCAGAAATTGGCAAATGCTACAAATCAGGGCTTCCCCCATACCTTCAGTTGTTAAATACTTGCCACTGGCTTTAAATCTAATTTGTTCTTCCCTTTTAAACATCATCATCAAACTCCTTATCATCATCATAGCTAATGTTTATTGGTTACTTTATATGGGTTAGGCACTGCACTATGATCTTTTACATGTGTTCTTTTATTTAGTTCTTGTAACAACTTTATGAGGTGGGTCTGTGATCTTAGCTTGTGGTGCAAAGTTGCTGTTTTGGTTTCCTAACTGCTAAAACAAATACCATACGAAGGATTGGTTTAAACAAAGAGAATTTATTGGTTCATGGTTTTGAGGCTAGGAGAAATCCAAAGGTGAGGTATCAGCATGGTGATGCTTTCTCCCAGAAGATTGTGGAATTCTGGGACTAGCTGCTGGGGATCCCTGGCCCTTGGCTTTTCTGTCACATGAAAATGCACATGGCAATGTCTTCTCCTTTCTCCTCCAGGTGTCATTGACTTCCAGCTTCTGGTTGCTCCCCATGGCTTTTCTCTCTGTGGCCTTCTCTATAAGGCCTCCAGTAATAGGATTAAGACCCATTCAGATTTAGTTGGGCCAAACCTTAACTGAATTACCTCCTATTTACAGTGGGTTCACACCCACAGGAATAGATTAAGATTAAGAACATATTTTTTTCTGGGGTATGCAACTCCAAGCTGCCACAGGTACTGAAGAGAAGACCTGGGATGGACAGATTTTATTTCACAGGTACATTTTGAAAATGAGGAAACTAAGGTTCAGCAAGATGATGTAACTTTTCTGAGGTCACAGAGACTGTGAGGGGTAGAGTAGGAACTGAGACTTCTGGCTGATTCATGCTTGCAACTACATTGCACGATGTTTTCCCCAGCACAGGTGTGGTAGAAAACCATCTGGGGTTAGAACTCTGATGCCTTGGTTCTAGTGCTTTCTCTGCACCCAGCTGACACCTAAATTCCCCATTTTTATCTACAAAATGAAGCTAGTGATAATAACCCTGCCTAGCTTCAGGATGGATTCATAGCTTAAATGACAGTATATATAAGATTGCTCAAATACTATATAAATGGATGATATCATGACATGCTAAAAAATGAAGGAAAAGATATTCATGAAAGAACACCACCTGCCAATATAGGTGACTCAAATGAAATGGATATTTTAGGCATATGCAGGTTCTAAGGAACCTTACAGACCTACTAGTGTTTCTCAGTGAACTGACAGGTCTTTTGATCTGGCAGTGTCCGAAATTATCACTTGGAATTTTTTACCAGTGTGTGTGGTAACCAGCATAGCTCTAGTTTCATGGGCAAATTTGGAAGGTGGATGCTTTCTAGGAATCAAATTATTAACAACACAAGTCAGCTCTAGAAAGTTGACATTTACTGACTTTAGGGAGAATTTCTGCAGTATTACGCCCATGTTTTAATAAGGTTGTTCTGTTGCTGTGTTCCCATAGCGATTTATACTTCCAGCAGTCAGCATATATCATTGTATTTGTTTATGCAAGGTTTATCTTATGTACTATGCTGAACTCTCCCTGATGTCAAATAACCAATTGATCACTAGAGATTTCTCAGACCAAGTACTGAGATTGGAAGCTAGTATTGCCTCATAAACACCTACTGAGCAGGTGTATGAATAAATTGGCTTCATGGAACCCTTGTGGTGTTCATGTATTTCTTGTGCCAAGTTGTCTATCCATAACCTTTGGGGAGTTCATTGGATATCTTAATTGCAGCTGGACCTAGTGGGCAGAGCAAGGAGGATGTTTCTTGCCACAGTTACTCTGTGTGCTTCCAGGGTACCAGGGGCATCTGACAGAAGTAGGAAAATCTCCAGGTATTTCCTAAGTTACAGAGCATGGTCCAAACCCATTACTGAGTCATATGAGGCCTGGCTTGACCTGACATATATAACTTAATTTCCCACCTCTTACAATACCAAACTCCTAATCACCGCCCCCATACATTAAACTGTTTCACCCCTGTTAAGTCATTCCTACTGTCCCCACTGTATGGAGGAATCTTCTGTAATTCTTTTGCTTGGCCAACTCTTACACATTCTTCAAGAGTTGGTTTGGACTCATCTCCTCAGGAAATCCTCTATGAACCCCTGGATTGAGATTAAGGACCCACTTCTGTGCTTTCATGCACCCATGCATTCCTTGATCTTAGCTCTGATATTACACTGAAATTACATCCTATGTTTCTCACTCACCTGTCGGCCAGTAACTTGTCAAGAGAACAGGCCGTCTTTTTCTTCTGAAGCTGAGAGCATTGTTCATGACTGGCAAGAAGGGGGTGTTTAATAAAGGTTCGATGAACTGAACTGACTTGATTCCAAATGGAATTCCTTTTTTTCCAGGGGAAAAGAGACAGTAAGATGAAATGTGCAACCTTTGTGGTTTAGCATGGTGACAGAGTTCAAGTTATCGAGGATGATCCTCTTGCCTCTAGCTCCAGCTGGAGCTTTGAGCTTTCAGGACATAGGCTCAAATTTGGGGTCAAGTCTCTGCCTGAGCACAGGCTGCAGTTCCAGCCTAACTGTGGACTGGCTTCTTTGCTGTCAAAGAGGAAAAGAATCAGAAAATTCTCCATTCAGAATCTCTAGTTTGGGGGAGTTGGTTATTACCAGTACATATTACAAAAGACACAGGGAGGGCAAAAAATATTTGTTTACTCTGTCCTTGGAATTTTGAAAGCCCTCACATAGGCATATAATCTCATGAAAGAGGCTGGGACTCATCCAAGTGATTCTTAGGGAGAAGTAAGCCACATTATGTCTCAATACCACAATTTCCTCCCTCGGAATAATATATTTTTTTCATTTGTGCAAGCAGTATTTGTTTTCATGTCAGTAGTCTTAAATATGAGTTTTTATTACAAATAATAGTAACAATACTTATCAATCCTAGGTAATCAGTTAGCCATGTTCCCTAACATATCTGTGCACTTACATAAAGCAGGACTTCATTTCCTTTAACTACTTCTCGTTCTATTAGTTTGCTGAATTAATAAGCAAGTATGTACTACTGTTGCATAGAGACCTCAGAAAACCTAAGATGCTTGATCAGATATCATTTTTAAATAAATGGTTTAAAAATTTTCAGACAAGCTTTCCACTTTCATGTCTGATTTAGCTTAGCATTGATAAAAATCTTTCTAATTTTCCTTGACTGGTTGCAAATACTAAGTCATGGTTCCACAAGAATCTGTTTTTGTGAAAGCTCCACATGTGATTTTGATCCACAGCTAGAGTTGATGACATTGGGTTAGAGAATTCCATTTGCTATATATGTCTTTTTTTTTTTTTTTTTTCTGAAAGGAGTGCAGGGCAGTGCTTCAGCAACTATATACTCTCTCTTCTTGTAGATGCCTAAGTCTGAAGAATGGTAATCCAGCAAATAAAATGTAGTTATCAAAGCACATCTTGAGGTTTCTCACATGCTGTTTACACATCTTAATAAATTAGAAAGCGAAGAATAATTACTCTGTCAATCATTCAGAAAGTAGTATTTGGGCTTACTTGCTAAAACTCTGAACTAAAATAGATTATTTTACTGCTCTTGACCACTAAATCCTTTTTGACATAATTACCATTATCTAGATTAATCACAACTATGCTAGTATAATAAAAAATTCCAACCCCTATGAAGTTTTCTCAAGAAGTTGGTAATACCACTTTAGACACACCATCAATAATTTCATAGCTTCTTATGAGATGTATAAGTAGAAATAATTATTTAATTGATAATATAATAGAGGTGCTAAGGACAGTAAATGAAAGTGTTCAAATTGTAACTAGATGACTGGCAGGTAATCAGGTTAATTATCAGGTAATTTATATGTCAATTCTAATAATATATATCCCAACATGTACACATACTTGTGTGTGTGCAAAAAATAGACATGAGTGTTCCCAAGTCTTCCTTTTAAAATCAGATCAGAATGGGATGCAGATCAGAATGGGATGCCTCATGGCTTATGAACCCAGATCATCCATAGACCTTTTGAGGGGATAGGAGATACTTGGCTTTTGCCAAAACTGTGAGTGCCCTCATGGCTTCTGAGGAAATGGAAAGGGCTGATATGGGGTGTTGGACAGGCACCCCAAGTGGGAGGTCGGTATCACATATATTTTTTTTTCTATTACAAACCTACATTCTTGCTATTTACATGGGTTTTCTTCTCTCTCTCTCCATCCTCCTTTGTATCTGGTTTTTCTCTGCTCGTTTCTTCCATCTTTCCCAGGTGTGTTTGATAAATGCTCCCACACTGTCAGTGACAAGGGCTGGGCCCTGGGGATCCGCTCAGGGAAGGACAAGGGAAGGCAAGATGCTCGCTTTTTCTTCTCCCTCCGCACCGACCGAGTGAAGAAGGCCACTGTCGTGACTGGCCACAGTCGTTACCGACCAGGCGTGTGGACACATGTGGCAGCCACTTATGATGGGCAGCGAATGGCTCTGTATGTGGATGGAACTCAGGTGGCCAGTCACCCAGGCCAGTCTGGTCCCCTGCACAGCCCCTTCATGGCTTCCTGCCGCTCTTTGCTCCTGGGGGGTGATAACTCTGAGGAAGAACACTATTTCCGTGGACACCTGGGCACACTGGTCTTCTGGTCCAGGGCTCTATCACAAAGCCAACTGCAGCACAGTCCAAAGCATCCAAGTGGGGTGGAGTTAACTTCCCTGTTACTGACAGCCAGTTTTGAGCCCCTGGAAGAACAGTGGGCACCCTTTCGAGATGGGAAGTGCCCACGGCTTGAGGTTCTCCAGGGCTATGAGCCAGAGCCTGAAATTCTGTCGCCTTTGCTACCCCCATTCTGTGGGCAAACGGCTTGTGACAATGTAGAGCTGATCTCCCAATACAATAGGCACTGGTCTCTTCGGGGAGAGAAGGTGATACGCTACCGAGTGGTGAACATCTGTGATGACGAGGGTCTGAACCCCACTGTGAGCGAGGAGCAGATTGAGAGGCAGCATAAGGTGCTGAATGAAGCCTTCAGCCACTACAACATCAGCTGGCAGCTGAGCGTCCACCGGGTCCACAACTCCACCCTGCGCCACCGGGTTGTGCTTGTGAATTGTGAGCCCAGCAAGATTGGCAATGACCATTGTGACCCTGAGTGTGAGCACCCCCTCACGGGCTATGATGGGGGTGACTGCCGCCTACAGGGCCGCTGCTTCTCCTGGAATCGCAGGGATGGGCTCTGCCACATGGAGTGCAACAACATGCTGAACGATTTTGACGATGGTGACTGCTGCGACCCCGAGGTGGCTGATGTGCTCAAGACCTGCTTTGACCCTGACTCTCTCAAGAGGTAAGGGACTGGGGCTCAGGGGTGTCCTGCCTGGGGTACATTTGTAGCGCTCTTTTATCCTTTTGGCCTCTGGGCTCCCTGTGTCATCCCATCAGATGTCTTTGAGCTTTTGTGAAATACTAGAAGTTCTGTTAAGTACTTAGGCACGTGGAGAAGACAAAGATGTTGGGCAGTCTTCACTGAACTCACTGTCTTGGAGCAGGCAACTGTGCATACAGGTCCATGATGTAACAAAGTGTGATGTGCACCTGCAGATGTGTGCACCGGGTACTAGGGGCACTGGAAAGCTGAATGGCCTGTTCTGCCAGAGGCAGCCAGGAAGCCTTCATAGAGAACAAACAAAGCATACATCAACAGAAACCAATCGAAACCAAATATACATGACCACTCTTTCCATAGTCTTAGGTTTTCAGCAAAGTAACACAAATCTATGAAGAGGTCTCAGGTCTGCTTAGAACTGGTGCCGTTTCAGCAGTTTGGCTATTTCACATGTACAAGACATTCTCCATCTCTTCACACATAAGACCATCTCACCACAAGTCTTTAGGTGACTGAGGTCTTCCAGTTTTGCTCCATTAAATTCTGCTTTCCACATAGCACCCAGAAGGATCTTTTGGCAAAGGTAAATCAGATCTTGCACTTCCCTTCTTAAATATTTTTCCCATTTCAGTTAGAATAAAATAAAATCCCCCCACCTAGCTCATGAAGTCTCACTGACTTCATCCTGGTACCTTTGAGTAGATCAAGCTTTTCTTGCCCTAGGGCTCTGCATTACCTGTGCCATCTTCTTGGAATCCTCTTTTCCTTGATCTACTCCTGGTGAGTTCTCTCCTGTCCTTAAAATAGCTTCTTGAATGCCACCTCCTGGGGAGGTCTTTCCTGATTACCCAATTTAAAGTAGCTACTCAATCACTGTGGCAGCAACTAATTTTAATCCTCTGTATAACACTTTTCATGTCTGATATTGTTCTTCTGTACTCTTTTAGTTGCCTGTCTTTCCCCTGTCTCTAGCTCCATGAGATCAGGGGCCTTGTTTATTTTGTTGACCACTACATTTTCCAGTGCCTAGAACATTGCCTGGCACTTACTAGTTTATCTCCTATTTATTTTAATGAATTAATGGATTCAATGTGCCTTCTGTTCTGACAGATGTCAGTAAGAGTATTCTCATTTGATGGCTGATGAAAGGGTTTGGAGCATAGGAGGGATGTAAGAAAGGAGAGGGAGTAGGTGGTAAACGCATTGTGTGTGTGTGTGTTGGGGGGGAGTTACCCATGAGTTTAATTAGGGACTTAGAAAACTGAAGACATCCGGATGGTTCTGGATTGGGAGAGTGAAGTTAGTATTCCATCCACCTGCAGAGAGAGAGAGAGCAGTGCCAAGGGTGGGGGGAGGCTCATAAAGTTTGTGACAATGGAGTTTCTCGAGAGATTAGGTTACAACAAGATCTCTTGAGATTTGGTTACAAACAGTGATTAGAGGAGGGAAGTTATAATGCTTCCCCGTCTGTGGGGGTAGAGCCTGTTGCCTGGTCATGTAGGCGGCTGCGTGTATCTCATAATTCAGGAGGGGCAGGGCCCTGGGATCAGGGTCCTCACAATCCACCCCCACGCAGCAGACTACATTGACAGACACTGCAGGCTATGAGACAGCAGAACACCAGGGGCCCCTCCCCACCCACAGAAATAACTACCACACAAGGCGATGCTACTGACAATTGATAAAATCTGTGCTTGCTTTCCAATGAGTTGAATTCTGCCAGGCCAGCAGGGTGTTCTGTGTAGTCCAACTCGCAGGGGTCACAGTCCAAGAAAGGCTGGTAATACCTAAAAGTGGCAAGTCTGTGCCAACCCAACATCGTGTTCAATTGCGGGCATGAGTCACTGCTGAGGCCCCTAGGGTGCTGTCAACATATCATCATCAGTACAATGAAAGAGAGTGACCTCTGCTGGAGGTTTGCACATTTTTACATCTTGAGCTATCAAATCAGGGCAAATGGTGGGACCATGAAGATATTCTTGTGATAGCACAGCAAATGTCCATTGTTGTCTTTCCCATATGAGGGCAAATGCAGGCTGGCTGGCAGTCTAAGGGGAGAAAACAGAAGACATCCTGATGGTAGTGGGTTAGGGGATTGAAGTTAGCATTCCACCATTCCACAGAGAGAGAGGGTAAACACATTTATTTGTGCATGTGGACAAGGCCTCTCCAAAACACAATTGGTATCTTTGGGCAAATTATGTACAGGCTTATGAGCTAGGGTGTAAGGCTGCTGACAAGTGGGAGGACAGGATCTCAGCTCCCACCTGATAACTGAATGGCTGCCTTGTGTTGGCCACAATTTGTTCAGTAGCTCCTGGCATCCCCATGTGTGGATGGACCTCTTGGTGTCACTTAACACTAATCAACTGGCCTGTAGTTCAGGCATTGCGGTGCCAAGGGTTGAATTTGGCACTTGGAATTGAGGGACACAGTTGAATTCTAGACTCCTTGCTACTTAACTTGCTGGGTAACTTAGGCAAGTCTCTTTCTGAACCTCAGATGCCTTATTTGTAAAATGAGCATGATTGCAATAGGAATTTGCATTATCTAGAGCCTGTTTTGTGTTTTGTGAATCAAATGAAAAAAGGTATAGTGAAGTGCTTGGTAATGCTGAACTGTTCAGTGTAGAAAAATAGTCCTAAACTAGCATTGGTTTTTATTATCATTATTACAGCTGACAGATGGGAAGTCTTTGTTTAGATAATAATAAGCAGGGAACTGATCACATTACCAGAAATATTTGAATAGGAATGATTTTGTTTGGGCTTGGTTTTTAGATTTTGGTAACCTTAAGCAGAGGCTAAACCTCACCAACAAGAGTGGTTGCCAACACTTAGGATCCACTTGAGAGACCAGGAAGTTGAGCCTCCCCGCAGGTGTCTCCTAGCTCATTCCTCCAGCCCACTGCCCTCGAGATCCTTCCCACCAGCCACTTAGACCTCATTCTCCTTGGAGTGGCCTTTTATCTCTTTAAATCCCTACTGCCACTACACTTATCTGGGTGTTCGTAACTTCCCCTCCCTGTTGCAGAGTTGCCATAGTAACCCATCCTTTTCTACTTGTTGACCCAGAAGTGTTTTAAATTTTATTCTTATGGGACGCTCTTAACCCTACATACAAAACCTGCCTGGTGGACTACAAAGGAACTACTATTTATCCTTTTTCATAGTTAAAAATATTTAAATCAAAATAATAAAAGTGGTTTAAAAAATGGTTTAAAAATACCAAAGGACACAGTCACTTGCTAACTCTTCCCTATCCTCCTTCACCCTCTAGCCTGGCTCCCCACATGTATCCATATTTAATTCTTTCACCTGTTTCTTTTGGCAGTTGTAACCATATCTCTAACTATTTTATTTATATTACTTGATGTATTAACTTTAAATATTATCTGGTGACTTCCTCCCATGATAGAGACGAGACTTGATCTTTCTTCATAGCCCCCATCTTTCCAACATAGTTATTTTATTATTTTTAGTTAAATCAAAATGAATTTACAGTATTAGGACTACGAAATATTATTTATTGCAGAACAAAGTATTATTCTATTACTATATTTCCTTGCTGGCATAGCTTTTCCCCCACATTCCTCCTCGAGTCTCTTTTTGTCTCTTTTTGTCTTCCCTCCCTTCCCATCCCCTCTCTCCTTTCTTTCCCTCCGTTCCTCTTTCTTTCTTTTCCCTCCCTCCCATTGCTGTTCTTTCTCTTTTCCCTCCCTCCCTCTCCTCCTTCTTTCCTCCCTTATCATCAATTCTTTTCAAATGCTTATCATGCCAATTAACCTATGAAATATGTGTGTCTGTGTGTTTGTACCCCTCTTGAGCTCTCTCTTGAAATTCATCCTATCTTCCTCCTCTAGTCGTGACCAGCTGTCTCTAGGTCTGCTGCACACCTGTCACCATGGGACTTCTCTTCACTCCTTTCATGAAATGGAGCCACTGTGCCCTGAATTACATGAGTATCTCTCAATTTACTTTCTTACTTTGCTGGAGAGCATCCTTAAGTAACCTTTTTTGAAAGGATGTTTTAGGTGGATTTTTCTGGAAATGCAATTCCCATTTTCTCTTTTTTACTCTGATCTTGCAAAACTGATAGATTATCTTTGTATAAAATTTTAGGTTGGAAAACACTCTCAGGCATTTGAAGAAGTTCATTAGTTGCCTCTAGCTTCTTTTCTGATAATTGGGTGTCTTTGTAAAGTGGATTTTTTTTCTTTTTAAGAATCTTTTAGAGTTTTGTGACTTTAGGGACATTATAATTTTTCTTAGTTTTGTCCTTTTATTATTATTTTCTTGAGCACTTAATGGGCACTTTCAATTTGGCCACCCATGCCACTTACCTCAGGAAAATTTTCTTAAATGATTACTTTTATCTTTCTTCTTTCAGTTTTCACCATTCTCTTTTATTTCCCATGAAACTGAGAATATCTGAATTTATTCTCTATTATCTTTTCTCTCATATGTTGTATCTCTTTGTCATTTTGTTCTATTTACTTTGGGGAGATTTCTTTGAGTTTATCTTCCAACTCCTCTGCTGAAATTTTTATTTCAGGAATTACATTTTAAGACCTTTGTATTCTATGATTTTTTAAAATGTTAACCTATTTTTGCTTTAAAGATGAAATTCCTGAGGGTAAAAATAAGATTCATTTTGAATTTTTTCTGCACATTAGATCTTATTCATCTAGAATTATTTTGTTTATCCTTTTAAAATTTCTGTCTGTCTTTCACACTGGTGAATTTTCTCAAATATCTAGTGTGATTATTTACAGTAGGAGCCACACTTTTAAATCTCTAGTTATAATGATCCAATAAAAGGGTAGTCAGCTGTGTATTTCCCTTTTTGGAGGAGGAAATATAGCATAGAGAAGAGGTTTCCTCTTTTCAAACTCCCTTAGATTTATTTCAGGTATAGGTTTTTTTTCCCCTCCCTCACTTTAGGCTTGTATTTTTTATGCTGAATTTTTATTATTAAATGTATTGTGTGCTCTTCATAACTCTTACTGTCATGAACCATATTTTTAAAGACAATTATTTATCAAGTTCTATGGCAAGTCAGGCATGGTACACTAGGCAGAGGGACAAAATAAAGAATATGTAAAGAATATGTGCTAACAATTTAGTGGATGGGGTTTAGTAATTTCATCTGTATACTCTGGTTGTAAATCCAGGCAGAAGCACTAAAAACGGAACACGGATATAGAGTGCTTTACTGTGCCATGGCTTGGATTGTTTAAAAGGACTTTGAATTCACACACACACACAGAGAGCTCTCTGCTTTTCTATGAAGTCCTAAGAGTTGGTGGAGTTAATGGCTATCTGAACTAAATTACCCATACATAGTATTCCTATTGTTACAAGTATATCACAGAGCTCAAACTCACATTTCCATTATACTGTGGCTCTGAAGAAATCCAACTTCAACAAATGCTATGCCAGACATTTATTGAGCAGAGTGTGCCAGGTGCAGAGTCCTTGTACTCAGGAGCCCACAGTTTAGTGGGGATGGTTGGGCAGTGGGGGGCAGACCTGTTGAGTAGACCACTGACAAATAAGTACAAAGATTGATATATAAGCAGTCCTCCTCAAATCCTACTCACTGGCGCAGTGCTTCCCCACTCCCCTTCCCCCAGTGCAAAACAAGAAATCTAGCCCAAAGGACTTCATCTCCCCGAGGCTCTGAGAGGATGAGAGAGGCTGAGGAATCCAGCATCAAACATCTGTAACCCAGATAGGCCTCCTATCAAAGGGAGAGTATTTACGAAGCTTGGAGCTTGTCAGGAGGAGATACGAATTATGGATACATTACCCAGCCAGTTGAACAGAATTACTAAGAAAGAGCAACTTGGCTCATGTATGTTGAGGGCAACGTAAGCCAGTTGTCTATTTCTACAACGTAGCTACCCTGAGAGAGGGTCTACAAGGGTTGGGGGAAGGAAGAGTTTAGTGTTCATCTTAACGAAATTACAAATGTCATTGTGTCTGTTATTTTCCTCTCTAAAATTATGTCTGCCAGATGAAGGATTCTTTTCTGCTGAACCTAACTTCCATCCCTTGCTTTCTCTCCTTCTCATATCAGAGTTGAGCTAAGAATCCAACCAAATCTGGAATTTGTTGGCTTCTTTGTCTCAGATCCCATAATATTGTTTCATGGGGAGAAAATTCACTAAATAAAAACAAATGGCCGAACACAATTTAACCAGACCATCAATCACCTAGTTTCAGACCATGCAGTGAATCAGACAGCGGTATACCATACTTTTGTTTTCCGAAGACTTGGTGGGCTTCAGTGTCTGTGTGTTAGTGAATCACTGTCTCTTCTCTGCCTCACTTCCTGAGTTTTGCTGCTGGAAAGTATGAGAGCAGAAGGACTTCTACGTAGCATTTTTCAGGACTGGCCCACTTCCCTCAAAAAAAGGATCTCAAGAGGCTGGATTGGATGTGCCCTGCAGGGTAGGCTGGGAGAGGTGCCCTGCAGGTGCATAGAAGAGAGTGGTGTCTGCAGTTGTCTACTGCAGGATGTATATTCTGGGGACAGGAAGGCTGATGCATTAACAACAACGAGAACAGGTGGAAAAATTGGTGCTACACAGATCTGGATGCTCTGGATTAGCTGTGCTCTGCTCACCCTCATTTGTGGCTGCTGAGCCAAAGGAAAGGTTGGGCTGGGTCCCTGCAGTGGTGGGTCTGTTAAACATCATCCAGGCTTCATTATAAGTTTCTTTTGAAGTTGGAATTCAAAGTTCCCTGAAGCCAAAAAAAACATGCACAGGGAAAATAAGTGTAAGGGGTAGGAGAGGGCACAGCAAAAAGAAATGAGGAGAAACTTTAAAACTAAACAGCAAGAAAACATCTCAATTCCTCCACTGTGCAATGCACCAGTAGTGCAAACTCAAGGAGCCGTGTCTCACCTTCTCATACTCATGTCACCTGGCAAAGAGAACAGGAGAGAAGAAATAAGAGAACATCTTACAGATAAGCTCAGAACATTTACCTACAAATAGAAATGTGTCCTTGTTGTTTTCCTCAAAGCCTGTTTCTCCTAATCCCCAAAGCTACCATATTCTACAGTAAATGAAATCCATAATTTTTTTTGTTGTTCCTCTGGCTTAGTGAACTTTCCTCCCCAGGTGTGTGGGAGATTCTGTTTTTCTTCTTTTCCTGGTTATTTTCTAGCAAAATAGACAGACTCGTGTGTAAGCCATGTGGTCTGTCAGGGTTAAAATATTTCCTCTCAGAAAACTTTCAGGAGAGACCCTAGTCTCCAACCACATTCAGTTGTTCAAGATACTTTAGCATTTTCCTAAGAGTTGGGTGCTGGCCCTGGTATCCTGGCCAGATGCCAGTCTGTCTCAGATGATTTCACTTAAGGATCCTTTCCTAGGGTTGAAGCCTAGGAATCTGAAACTCAGCTGCACAGTTACAAATATTTTCTTTCTTTCTTTTTCTTTTGTCTCTAGAAACCCTGTTTGTATCATTACTTTGATGACTGAATAAAAGTAAAATCTTGTTGCTGGGTCTTTCTTCCTCTAGCCCAGACCCGATAATAGACTATTGCCTTCATTTCCATGACTTCATAGATGCAGGTGGAGAGTGGATCATATAGTTAGTCTCACCGTTGGGTTTTTCCTGGGGATGTGTTTCATCAGAGCACCACCCCCTTGCCAGATGCTGCTGACCTATTAACTTCCTGAAACCCAGTGCTTTGCTCACTTCTCACCAGGCGCTCTGCCTACTGACGTGGGCATAATTGCTCAAGCTCGTCACTTGGATAACTCCTTCTTACCCTTTGAGTCCCAGTTAGGATGCCGCTTCCTCCTGGGAACATGCCTTTGTCCTCAAAGATGAATCAGCTGTCTCATATGTATCATTTCTCATCACCCTGCTGCCATCAGCCTGCTCCATACCTCCGTCGTCTCTCACTCAGATTATTGCAAAAGCCTCCTAAATGATGTCCCCAATTTTGCTCTTCTACTTCCCTCACCCAGTCTATTTTTAACACAGCAGTCAGAGTATAGAGTATTAGAGTATAAGTCAGATCAAGTCACTAGTTTACTCAAAATTCTCCAGTGGCTTCCCAGCTTGTTCATAGCAAAGCCAACAGTGTTACTATGACCTGATCTGGCACTAGTTACTTCTGTGGACTCATCTCATTCCACCCTTCTCGTTTACCCCACTTCAGCCACGATGGCCTCCTCCTTAGCCCTCAGTTTGCCAGACACACTCCTACCACATGACCTTTTCAGCCACTTTTTCATTCTGCTCCAATGCTCTTCCTCCAGATTTACACATGCCTATCTCTCCCACTTCTGATTTTTATTCAAAGTCACCTTCTAGGTAAGGCCTTCTCCAGTTACCGCATCTACAATTTCACATACTCCCTTGACACTTCATGGCTTCTTTCCTGCTTTATTTTTCTTTTTAGAATTTATCACCTTTGAGAATTTGTTTATTTTGCTTAATGTCCATCTTCTCCACTAAAACATAAGTTCTATGAGAGACGGGGATTTTGTATGTTTTGGTTACTGTTGTACCCTAGCAACTTAGAAGAGCAAAGGGAGCGGAATAAGTGCTCAATAAGTAATTTTGAATGAATGAATATTCTGACCCTAGAACAGTGGTTGTCAAACTATGGTCTCTGAGCCAAATTCACCCCCAATAACTCATTTTACAGATAAAATATTAATAGAACACAGACACACCTATCCATTTATCTATTGTCTATCGCTTCTTTCTTGTTGCGGAGTTGTGTAGTTATGACAGAGATGGTATGGCTCACAAATCCTGAAATATTTACTATCTTGCCCTTTACAGGAAAAGTTTGCTGATCCCTGCCTCAGTACATGTTTATCATACTATATTGTAATTACCCATTATGTCTGTCTCTTGCACTAGATTTTGGGCTCCCCGTTCATAGTTTGAGGAACACAGGAAGTTCTAAACTGATATTTTTAAAATGAATTAATGTATATATGAATGAAAAATCAGTGACATCGGGGAAATGACAATGTTTGGCTAGTGTTTGGGTGGGGTAGAAAATTTACAGGTAGAATATACTATTCAATATTTAAAATAGAAGCTTATTTCGAATCTACTCTGGAATAATCTTTCCTACTGGTCTCATCACTGTGTTAGAATTACCACATTCAGATGTTAAGTAAAATAACTGAAGATATTCATGAAAGTGTGAATAGGTTAGCTGAGGAGGGAATGACTTTAAGACATTTTATTCATCAACCCTTTATTTCAGTAGTTGAGCTCTGAAAACATGGAACACAAAGTATATTTTGATGAGTGGATAGTCAACTACAATAGCCAGGAAACAAGATGAATCACACTTTACCTAGAGAGACAGTCACATAGAGAAAGAACAGACACCAAGAAAGGGATACAGGGCATGCCAGACAGATACAGCCCCTTTGAATATCACAATTTAACCAAGATTCTTACCAAACATTTTTATTAGACTTCCTGGTTGTGAGGAATAGAGTCCCACTTAAGTTAAATAAAGACAATGGGTTTATTTATAATCACATATGAGCTGAGAGTAGAGCTAGAAGGCTGCTGGGACTGAAACAGTTCTAGTACTCCATTTTTTTCAAAGACCACATGATTCTCTACATCTTGGTGCATCTGCATTGTTCATATCTTGTTACCAATCTGCTAGATCACCCATAGTTTCTCTACATCATAGCTTTAGTTTAAAACATTTCTTTGCTTGTTGTGGATCCTAGTTTATCTCATTGAGACTTCTCTTCATATTCATATCCCATTGCCAATTACTCTAGTCTCTTGCAATGTTTTGGTTCAAATTCTAGAGATAGCCAATGTGAGATTGGCCAACTTATCTTCACGTTAGGACAGAAGTCATAGGTCTCTAGACAGCGTTAGGTTTAAGCAACTGTGTCTGAAAGAATAGACTATAAAGGAGTGCTGCTCAGAGTTGCAAGGCAGCCATCTTCTCTCAGCTGGTGTCAACACTCTGGGTAGAGTGTGCTGGATTCTTTGCTTTTGGAGATGAAACTCCTGATTGGCATAATTTCTGGTATCATTCAATTCTTTAGACTTTAGTCCTTGGTATTCTTGGTGATGTAATTCCCACAGTTCTTTAGTTCCAATGGTGTTCCTGGGTTTCTGGGATTCCATGATTTAGAATTCAAATCCAAAGATGTCAGGATAATCCTGGTAAAGTATCCTGGTAAAATACCCAGTTCATGGTAAGTATTGTTTCTCCCTCTCTCTCTTTCTCTCTCTCTCTCTCTCTCTCTGTATATATATAGATATATATATAGATATATAACCAATGAGACAAAACATTTTACATGGAGTATCTAATTTAATTTTCACAAAAGCCCCAAGAAGTAGGTATTTTAATTGTCTTCATTTCAAACATAAGAAAACTGAGATTTAGTTAAATAACTATAATCATGCAATGGCAGAAAAGGGAATGAATTCTGACTTCAGAGCCTCTGGTATTAACCACTATTCTATATTGTATGTCAGGTAGATGTTTATACACCTAGCAAATTACTTAGCTCATAATGGATGTATTATATACACACACACACATTGATTTTAATTCTATAATTATTCTTTTTCAAAGAATATATAGTTGAGTAGTAAAGGAAAAGGAGACTTCACTATGGGCTTATTGATTAGGAAGAATTTTATTTAACAGGTGGGTTCCTTGAAAAATGAGTGGTAGAGAGCAAGAGGAAGAGTTTATTAGGAAAGGGCAAAAATAGGAGCCACAACACAGATAGTCACAAGCAAACATAATTAGACCACAGTAAGAACAACTTGAAAGAAGAGAAATTTCCTAGGAAGAGTAAGAAAGAGAGAAAATTGGAAATATTGTGTTGGGAGCCAGATGTGTAGAGATGGGCCTGAAATGCATCTGTTCTCTCTTGAATCTTAAGTCTTCCTTCTGGGGTTAGTTTATCCCTAAATGACATCACTGGGATTTCCTTTATTAAAGATTTGCCAGTCATACTCATTCTCAGTTTTAATTTCTATGAAAATGTTTATTTTTACCTACCTTATTAAAAGATAACTTTGATAAGTGTGCAATTTTAGGTTGATTGTTGCCATCTCTCATCATTTTGCTGATGTTATACCACTGTCTTCTGGTTTTCATGGATGCTGTTGGGAAGTCAGCTGTCTAATTGTCATTCATTTGTATTTACTCTGTTTTTTCTCTCTGGCTTTTTCTGAGATCTTCTCTTCATTTTCAACATTCTGCAGTTTCACTATAATATGTTTAATGGGGGTTTTTCCTCGCTTCATTGTATTGAGATTTATTGTCTCTGAGTCTGAGCACTCATGCTTTCATTAGTTTTGGGAAATTCTCAGCCATATTTCTTAAAACAGACCCTCATTCTAATTTTTCTATTATCTCCTTCTGGATTTCCTATTAAATATATATTACTCCCTCTCACTCTGCCCTGATGTCTCTTAATGTCTCTTCATTTTTTCAATATCTTTGCCTATATGTGTTGCATTTTGAGTAGAATTTTTGGATTTATTATCCACTTGATCATTCCTTTCTTTAGGTTTGGCTAATGTGCCCATAAATGCATTTTTAATATTAATTACTATACTTTAAATCTCCATAGGTTCTATTTTGTTCTTTTTTATATGTACCTGGTCAATTTTTAAAATATATTCCTGTCACTGTTCAGAGTTTGGGTATGTTCCTTATTTCTAAAACTATATTGCGGTGGTAGGTACACAAACTTGTATATGTGATAAAATTCCACAGAACTAAATACACATAGTCAAATTAATACATGTAAAGCCTGGAAATATGAGCAAGGTTGGTGGATTGTATCAATGTAAATATCACAATTGTGATATTATACCATAGTTTTGCAAGATTTTATCATTGGGGGAAATTGGGTAAATGGTATGTGGTATTGCTCTGTAATACTACTTAGGACCACATGTGAATCCAACAATTATCTCAAAGTAAAAAGGTCAATTAAAATATATTAATATACTTCTTTCATATGTTATATGAGCTAGTCTGATTCTGCTATTTGTGTTTTCTGTTGACTTTCGTTCATGGTGCTTTCTTTCTTTGTGTGTTTTATAATTCTTGATTGTGAGCCCATGATTCTTGAAACTTCATCTATCAAATTTCTTTCATGCCTGGATTGAATATATGTTCTTTTATTTCTGCCAAGTGTCTGGGGCACTATCAACATGAAACTGCTTTAAGATATATTATTGGCATGAGAATTTGGGGACCATAGGGTAGCATGAAGGCTGGCTATGGTTACAACTTCTTAAGAAATATTTTCCCCTTACACCTTGGGTCAAGATTGAGGAATGTAAGTTTCCTTGCTGGCTCCTTGATTAAATGGGGTTTATAATTTTTGGTGGGGGGGAGTACTCTCTTTTATTGATGGCACAATCTTTTGAAATCCAGGATTTGTGGGGAAGTCTTAACAAACTCCTCACCTTGGCTAGGCCCTAAATTTTATTTCCTAACCCAAAGCCTCACAAGACAGTAAAACTGAAATTCGAAGGCACTAGGGATAGGAAAAGCCCTCAGGACAGCCAGTGGATTCATAGAATGTTGACTTTTCGGAATTTCTGGTTTTTCTTTATATCTGTACTCTAAGGATATTTAATTTCCTTCCAGCTCTGCAATGCATTTAAAATTCATTTTTATGGTTTATTAAACATTTTAAATTGTTTTCAGTGGGATGATAATCAGGACTTCTAAACTCTTTACTACCAGAAATGGAAGTTTTAAGCCATTGAATATTTGAGTAATTCTCCAGAAGACTAATCTGGAGGCAACATGCAGAATTAATTCTATGAGTCAAGAAGACAGGGCGCAGGAGGATGAATTAGTAAGTTACTGGCTAATGGGTTGTAAACAGTTATGGGAAGGACTGGAGCACAGTGGACAGAACTAGGGAAACAGAAATGAGAAGAACTGGATTCTAGTTCTAGATCCAGCCTGGTCACATAATTTAACTATTTACTCATTCATATTCATATTCAACAGATATTAATTGGGCATTTTTTGGGCAAGGCACTGTGTTAGGCACTCAAATACTGCAAAGAACAAAAAGTCTTTCCTTCCCTCATGAAGCTTACAGTCTAGTGTGAGGAATTTCACAGTGAACAAATTAAAGAGTGAATGCATAGCGTACTAGATGATGATAAGAGCTGTGGAAAGAAATACAGCAGAGTAAGGAGGACAAGGAGGACTTTCTGTGGAAGCACGATAGCTCCAGGGAAGGCTTTACTGAATGTGTGATATTTGAGCAGATATCTAAGGGAAGAAAGGGAGTAAGCTAGATGAAATGTAGAAGATTATTCAAGGCAGAAGGATCAGCAAGGAGAAGTTGCTACTGTGGCTTGAGTAGAAAGAGTTAAGTAGAGATTACTTAGTGAGAAAGGTCACATGGAGCCTAGTATTCCATTGTGTGGATTTTAGCTTTTACTGTCTGTGAGTTGGAAAGCTGTAGTAGGACTTAAGCAATACAGTGATGTAAGTAGTTGAATGATATTAGCAGGAGAGAGTAGAGAAGTGCCTAACGGCCCTGTCTATCTCAAGATATATTAGGATTCAAATGAGATCATATTTGTTGAAGCACTTTGTGAATTGAAAAATACTTCATGATTAAAAGTGTTTGGTGAGATGTGGCATCAGGTTCAGGGGTGAGTTTGAAGAGATGGTGGACATCCTTAAGGAGACATCAAAGAGATGACTGAAAAAGAAATGTGGAAAAAGTATTCATCTCAGTGTTCAATTTACAGAGGCAAGATCATGCTTTATATAGGAATAAGGAAGCATTATGAAACAAAAAGCATGAGACATTCATCACCTCACCTGTACCCTCTCCCCTCCTAGGCCTCTTTTATGTATGAGCCTAAAAATGCAAAGCTGAGTTTAATGAGTGTCTTCTTAAGTTGGAGGGGAGAGGAATAGCACTGAGGACTTCAATAGGGTATAGGTTCAAAATTGTTTCAAAAGGATTGAATGCCAGGTTCAACACAACACCAAGAAATGTATAGGAATGAACCTAGAGTTTAGGATATAAAAAATGTGTAAACCACAGCTGGTGGAGACCACAGTAGTCAATGTGGAAATAATCTAGGATATTAGTTGGATATAACCTTCATATGAAGCAAAGCATGATGTGGCTGTTAAAAATATGCCAACTATTCTGGCTCCATTAAAAAGGGACAGTGCATCCAGATTGTTGAAAGAGATGCTCCAACTAGACACAGCCCTGGTCAGACCATGTCTGATTCTGTGCTCAGTTCTGGGCAGCAGGTTTTATGAGGAATATCAACAACCTGGAGTACATCCAAGGTTTGGGAGAGAGAGATGATGATCAGGATGACAGTATGGTCCTGTTCCTCTTCAAGTACGGATTTTAAACTTCTCCCTGCATGATTGAGAAAACAGAATAGAGGGAGAAAACTTTAAAAAGAGTTACTATGGCCTCTCTGAGTCTCATTTTTCTATTTATTCAGTCATTTATTTTTTTCAATTTCTAGCAAACATTTATTGAATGCCTTTTATGTTTAGACACAGTAGCAGACACTAGGGATCCAAATAAGCAATAAGGTATGATCCTTGTCCTCAAAGAGTTCACATGGGGGAGAGAGACATGTTGGCATATAATACTGAACAAAAGAAAGTCAAGTGCTATCTCTAAACATTTTGGTTCCCTAAATCTGGATTTCTATAGTAACTAACCAATTTATCTTTCTACTTCTAGTCTCCCTCCACCTTACCTCAAAACTTAATTCTGCACAATATCATTAGAATAATTATTCTAAGAATCACTTATATATTTACTAGTTTCCCCCCGAAAGGGTTCAGTGGGGGAGGGGATGGTATTTAAGGTTGTTCTTGAAACATGGGTAGTAGACAGAAGGGAAAGTATATTCAGTAGGGGAGTAATGTCAACAGAAGATCAGTTCCTGGCATTTAGTATAAGAAGATTTAGGATAATGATGACAATAATAACTCCCATTTATTCAAAGGCCTAACCATTATCTGTGAAAATATGACAATAAGCATTATGGGGCATTCACAGTCCAATATTAGAAGGACAAATTCAAAACTAACTCCATGTGGACCCTAATGTTTTCAGTTTTGTAATTAAATCTAATTCTTCTGTTCAATAATTAGATCTTTCCCATAGATTTTGCTATAATGGAAAAAGCTCATACCTTAATTCTATCATTCAGGTACCTTCCTGCATGATCATAGATCCTAGGTCAACAAATAGGTAAAATCACATTTTAAATTTTACCAGTTGCCTAGTCCATGACAGATGCTTTTGATATGAATACATAGTGAAGATGGTCTATGCAGTGCTCGTCTTCCCTGTATTTAAAGCTCCCAGGTGAGCAGTCACAACATCTTTCTGCAACAAATTTTAGTGTATCACCTTATATCAAGTTTATGGTGGCCAACATGAAAACTCAAATCTAAGAAACCCTTTTCTAAGGCTATTCTAATGCCTCTTTCAGTTTTTCTTTCTTATATATTTGGACTATTTCTATGGCTCAAGAAATGTTCATATATTTTGCGTACATATTTCTAAATAAGGGGTCTCTGGAAGAAATGTTTATTCATTTGTTTAGGTGTTTGGTTATATCACACCTCACTGCAAGTGGGACTTAAGGTGGTATTTATATTTTTATATAATACAACAATTTAAAATAAGAATCATATGGATAAGAAAGAGGAAAAAAGGAAAATGAGGATAGGTATGAAAAGATTATGTCAATGATAAGGCCATATGCAAAGTAAGTGCATACAAATTTGAGTGCTAGAATTAAGCCATAGATTTATCTCTGAACATTACAGACCCAATATATTACAGGCAGGGTAAGTTATATGGCTCACTCTATTTATAATATGAAAACAAACCAGCTGCTCAAGAGAACAATTGGCATGGCTATTCATACTGTAAACATTTCTCCCAGGTGAACACACATGGAGATGCTATGTAGTATAATGATCAATGCCCTCAACAGCACCCTTATACAAAAATCTAATATTCTTTTAAAGAATCAGTTTTGGATCTGCTCCTAAGCACAAGCAAAAGACACTTTATGTCTTCAATTTCCACTTTGTAGAACATGGTTGTAGTAACTATATCCTGAAAGGGTTTTAAAGAGAGAGAAATTTTAAAAGGAAGAATAAGAATAATCAATAGAGTATTCTTCCATTAGGGTAGGTAGGGAAGGGGTTCAGAATCTAGGCTGCAGAGGTGACCATGGACTGAGGAACAGGCATATCTTATGCTGAGACAGCAGGGAGGGAGGAGAGAATTGATGCTGACATATCAACTGTTGGCACAAGGGCAGGATTTGAGAGAGGTTGTGTTTGGTTGTCTCAATCTTCTTGGTGAAGAAGGAGGCAGATGTCTCTTGAGAGAGAGAGGATTGTTGGCGGGGTAGAGGCTTGAGGAGAGTGGAGATTATTCAGAAGAGCCTCTTTCCAGTCAGTTTTCATGTGCTGAAACGAGAAGGAACCTCATGAGTCTAACCCCATTTCCTTCTTTCATAAACTGTTGTAAAAGAAAGAGACTCTGGGAACAGCTGTTGCAAACCCCTAAGGAGCTACAACCAAGATGAAGTCTGGAGTACACAATGGGCCTCCTTGAATTCAGAGTTGTAAACTTTCATAGCCGGGCCTTGGGGATCTAGTCCAATCCTTTCATTTTAATTTACAGATAAAATGTCTTAAGTCACAGAGCTAGTTGACTGTCTGATTGGATAACCCAAGGAGAGATCCTCTGACTCTTAGTTGTTTCTTCCTCTACTGTACCTAACTATCCAAGCTGCTAGACAGGAAGAAGAGGACACCACGTCTAGGTCTCTGTCTCAGTTTCTCCATTTTACTCCATGCCTCTAGTTCATTCATAGCCTCAAAACTCTTTTGAGACTCAGAAAGAGAAGCTTGAAGTAGAGATTTTTGGTACCCCCCCCTTACATATTCATGTGCTCATCTGGTCTGCTTGTTTCATATACTTTATAGTATATGAGCTGGAGAAGAAGAAAAAGAAGGAGGATGATCAAAAGAGGGTGTGGAGAAAAGTTCAGAATGAGAATAAAGCCTAGTGCTGCCTGTCAGCATAGGTAATGTAACTCCCAAGAATTTAGAATGGGCTGACTCTGTGGTGCTCATGGCCTGCCCCCTGGGAGGCTGCTGGCTTGGAGACCTAGCAGAATCTCTCTTTGCAGTTGGCATGGAGAACAGCATTCAAGTCCCAATTTAAAAAGAACAAATAGTCATGTGCCCATGCTTCATTGAAATTGCTACAGAAGATGAAAGGTTAGGAAATATGGAAAAATTCCAATGATGAGTGACCCGAGAAAGCCATATCCCCCTTCCAGAGCAGGCAGTTTCCTTGTGCTTTGAAGAATGAATAAGTCATTATCTATCCCAGTGGCAGAGGGACAAGGGAAGGAGAGTAGTTGGATGATGAAGAGAAAGGGGATGAGAGCAAGAAGGAAGGAACTAGAATATTGAGGCTCTTTTTTCTTTGTTTTCTTTAATTGTGCGCTTTCTTCTTAATTTACCTAACTAATAAAAGTCAAATGGAGATCAGATAAACCTATCCATTGCCACAAGGAGGGTCCACATTAGAAATTTCCCTAGAAGTACGAAGGTCTCTTAATTGGGCCGTGTAATGCACTGTAGCAGGATCTGGTGTTGGGTAAGCCCTGCTTGAAGGCTGTTGAATGACCTTAGCTATTATGGATGAAAACTTAAAGGTTGGCCAGAAACTAAGCAAATCCTTTGAGATCATATTTCTTTCTTTCTCCCTGCCAGGTTCATTCAAGGGCCTTCTCAGTCATCTGGAAACTTCACATTGGGTCTAATCAGAATTTTAAGACAAAGATTAGGTCCACTTCAAAGTAAACTAGGGGTGCAGAGAAGCCCCCATACCAACATAAATTCCACAGGAGACCAAAGAGATGTTACTGGTTTTAGTGATTCATCTGACAATCTGAGCTGACCTAAAAAGAGCTCTGTAAAGGAAGTAATGGAGTAATAGTTTAGGAGCTTTGAGAGTGATGTTTGGAGTGGGCTAGCTCACATGTTGGATGTGAAACATGGAATTTAAGGCATGGAGCTAAGTTGTGTTGGGACAGGTGATTCCCAGGTTATGTTTCTGACCCCAATAAGTACTGATTCATGTGGCCTCAAAGTCTCAGTTTCCCTATTTGGGGATTTGAAGTATGTTGCTATCAAGGTAAACTTTGAACTCCTTGGCCTCTAAAGACTCAATGCTTTTGGTTCATATTTTGCGATCTGTTTCTTCAAAACAGCTTTTCCAAATGGGGCACGTAGGCCTTCAGAGGTCAACAGCTCCAGGCCCTAGTCACGGTATGCCACTGAGCCAGTGTCTATTAATAACATACCAGATACCACAGACAGGGAGATTTAGCCTTCCTTCAGTAAACCACTCATAGCGACTGGAATAAAGAAAGGATTCTGCCCTGTGGCATATGCTACTCTTGTTTGGTACACATCAATTGATATTTCAATTAATGAACTTTTGTCAGTATATTCTTTGATATTGTTTTGAACAACATTATGAGAAAAAGTAAACAATGAAGTCAGAAACTGTACCATGAGCATTCATGCATTCAGTTTTTTTTTCTTCATTTTATTGAGATATATTCACATACCACTCAGTCATACAAAACAAATCGTACATTCGATTGTTCACAGTACCATTGCATACTTGTACATTCATCACCTAAACCAATCCCTGACACCTTCATTAGCACACACACAAAAATAACAAGAATAATAATTAGAGTGAAAAAGAGCAATTGAAGTAAAAAAGAACACTGGGTACCTTTGTCTGTTTGTTTCCTTCCCCTATTTTTCTACTCATCCATCCGTAAACTAGACAAAGGGGAGCGTGGTCCTTACGGCTTTCCCAATCCCATTGTCACCCCTCATAAGCTACATTGTTATACAACTGTCTTCGAGATTCATGGGTTCTGGGTTGTAGTTTGATAGTTTCAGGTATCCACCACTAGCTACCCCAATTCTTTTTTTTTTTTTTTTATCTTCATTTTATTGAGATATATTCACATACCACGCAGTCATACAAAACAAATCGTACATTCGATTGTTCACAGTACCATTACATAGTTGTACATTCATCACCTAAATCAATCCCTGACACCTTCATTAGCACACACACAAAAATGACAAGAATAATAATTAAAGTGAAAAAGAGCAATTGAAGTAAAAAAGAACACTGGGTACCTTTGTCTGTTTGTTTGTTTGTTTCCTTCCCCTATTTTTCTACTCATCCATCCATAAACTAGACAAAGTGGAGTGTGGTCCTTATGGCTTTCCCAATCCTATTGTCACCCCTCATAAGCTACATTTTTATACAACTGTCTTCGAGATTCATGGGTTCTGGGTTGTAGTTTGATAGTTTCAGGTATCCACCACCAGCTACCCCAATTCTTTAGAACCTAAAAAGGGTTGTCTAAATTGTGCGTAAGAGTACCCACCAGAGTGACCTCTCGGCTCCTTTTGGAATCTCTCTGCTACTGAAGCTTATTTCATTTCCTTTCACATCCCTCTTTTGGTCAAGAAGATGTTCTCCGTCCCACGATGCCAGGTCTACATTCCTCCCTGGGAGTCATATTCCACGTTGCCAGGGAGATTCACTCCCCTGGGTGTCTGATCCCACGTAGAGGGGAGGACAGTGATTTCACCTTTTAAGTTGGCTTATATGCATTCAGTTTTATATCCGTTCATTCAAACAACATCTGTGGAGCATCTATGATGTTCAAACCACTGTGCCTTGTTGAGGTTAACCAAGGTGAATAAGGGATAGTCTTAGCTATTAGTGATCTTGTAGTTTCAAACATTCATTATTTCAACAAGTGCCTTCTTTGTGTCTAGTACATTTGGGAAAGTAGGAACTAAAAGCTTAATTGGCCATGGAGCCATTACTTATCTATTTTAGTAACCAAGTATGATGAAAAACAACTTCTTCAAGGAAGTCACAATCCAGACTGGGATGTAGGGTGTGGGAGGCATAAATTATAACTAAAAATAGCTACTATAAAAGTTAAATAATTTGTCACATGAGAACCATTATATTTAGAGGAGGGAGGGGCCATTTCCAAATTGGATCATAAATAGTATTACCATGTAATTTATCAGCTCAAGACACCACTGAGAGTATCATGTGGTAGGGTTAATGATTATGGCAAGATACAAGGCACGAACTAGGACTGCCCAAGTAAACAAGGACATATGGTCACACATCAGGGAAGGTTTCGGGGAGGAAATTGCATTAAAGGTGCACTGTTCAGTAAATTTAAGCCACAGTCACAAATCCTTTATCAAACACATTGTACCATTAGCTTGTCTTTCACATATGTGCCTTGTGGCTGACAGAGTTAAATACATGGAAGGTAAGTTCAATCGTTACTTCAGTAGCCAGTCAATGTTAAAAAGGGATCAGAAATCAACCTCTATTAATGTCTTCTCTATAGAGACAAGATGTCATCATCTACATTAGAGAAGGCACATGAGTTTCAACTCAGTATCAGCTTTAACTGAGTGCTGGTAGCTTCCTAAAGCACTCTGTTGAGAAAGATTCTGAGACTGCATTGAGGCTCAGTGGGAAAGAATGATGTATTCTATTAGCAATGACTGCTATGGGCACAGAAAGTCGAATTGGTCATGCTCATTTGCTTTCATTCCTTCAGCAAGCGTAAAAATAATGAAATTAAATTGAATAACTCTTCTCAGTGCAGGTGACCTTTCCTATGGGTCTTTTTGTGATCTGCTATTTCCCATTTCAATATACCTTTGATGAGTTTAAATATATCAAGTAATATGGTGATTTGTTAAATCTTTGACAACACATTAGGAATACTATTAAGCTATCAAATTGAGCAAAGTGACACAGGAAACATAATAAAACAACATATTTATTTTGCTGACTAATCTTAGGAAAGATAGTATGGTATATTGAAGAGACCACTGGATTGGGAGGTAGGAAACTAGAATTTTTGTCTAGCTAATTTTTTAATTATATGATTCTAGACAGGCCATCTACCTCTCAAAGCTCCAGTTAACTAATCTGTAAAAAGAAGAAACTGAATTACTATCTTTGATGTGACATCAAAATCAGTATTATTTGTTCATTTCAAATCAAGTTTATCCTATAAATCCAGGAGCTCAGCAAACTTTTTCTTAAAGGGCATACAATAAATAGCTTAGGCTTTGTAAGCCACGTGGTCTCTGTCACAACTACTCAACCCTGTTGTGGTGTGAAAGCCATCACAGGCAACACATAAATGAGGCTATGGCTGTGTTCCAATAAAACTTAATTTACAAATGATGTGGCTAGCCTGGGGGCTATAATTTGCCAATCCTTGTGTAAATCTACCCCTACAAACAATAGTTATCTATTAATGAATAAAAAATTGTCCCAAAACATAGTAGCTTTAAACAATTAACCTTTGTTAGCTCTTAGCTTCTGTGGGTCAGGATCTGAGAGTGGCTTAGCAGGGTGGTTCTGGCTCAGGTCCTCTCAGGAGGCTGCCATCAAGGCCCCAGGCCTGGCAGCAGTCACTGGACACTTGACTGGGTCTGGAGGATCTGTTTCTAATCTCACTCATGGGGCTGTTGTTGGAAGGCAGCCGCTCCTCATCACGTGGGCCTCTCCACAGGCTGCTCATCGCGTGGCTTTTCCTCAGAGCATGTCATCTGAGGGAACCCCAAGTGGAAGCTGCAGTCTTTTTCTAGCCTAATATCAGAAGTGTAATCCCTTCACTTCTGCTATATTCTATTTATTAGAAGTAAACCATGCAGCCCAGCCCACATGCAAGGGGATGGGATCACACAAGAGCATGGGATGACTGGGGACTGTCATCCAGGCTGCCTACAGTAGGCCATCATAGCGAACCTCATTAGGAAAATTTTAGATTATGAAAAAAATAAATAATCATATTGCTATTTGAGTTTAGCTGCATCAAGTGGTCTAGTGACTCGGCATAATGGGGATTATCATAATGATATATATAACTTGCTCTTCTGGTTACAATGGTGGCTCCAAAGACTTTTTTTCTATGCTCAGTTAGTATCCCTCCCCAACCCCCAATAGCTTCACCATCCCCAAACACAAAAGATCTGATTGGATCAGTCAGTCACAACCCAATATGGAGCATTTTTATTGGGCAGCTTTTGATTTGCACAGTAACCTCTGATTCAATCATAATGAGTTAATGCAGTCTAAGTAGATGGCTTTGAAAACCACAAAAGTGATGTGCATTTGCTTCTCTCAGGAGAGGGAATTATAAATGACCTGGTAGGCACTTTGACACTTCATAGCCATGCCCAAGACCAGGTCACATATATGTAGGAATGTCTACTTAGGGCCAATTCACTCAGTAAAAATGCTCCTTAACAGCCATTACAAGGGCAAATATTAAGAATAAATTTCTGGAGCACTTTTATTGCCATATTTCTGTTAAAACTTTGTTTGGTAAAGAAGTGCATGTATTTACCAAATTAATTCTTGAGATGTCATGTTACTATCTGGCCTTGTCAAATTTCTTTAGCTATTGGAAGTCAATGAGAAAACAATGCACGTGAGATTCAATTAATAGAAACTTACTCTTATTCTGAAAAATATTTTCAGAAGGAACCAAGTATAAAAGTAAAATAAGCTTCTATTTGTATTTAAAAGTCATGTGCATTTCTTGTGATAGTCATTTATAAATTTCACCTTTTCCAAAATAATCTCCTTATACATTCTGCACTAAAGGCACACTCTATGTCTTTAGGTACAGAGATATGAGGAAAGAGGTAAAGACTCTACAGAGGAAGGAAAGTAAGTGGGGCAACAGAGTGGCTCCTAAATGAGAGAAGATAGCGGCAACAGAAAATCCCAGGCTGGGAGTTGTCAAAGGTCTAGGAGAAGGCATTGGTAACATATTCATAAGAGGGAAAAATGCTGCTTTATGGATATGCTAATAACTCAATCTATTCTGCTGAGGTTTAGGGCATCTGGTAAGTACTCTGGGTCTTCTGAGATGCCCCCAGGCTGTGAGGTGGTTTATATTTTTGTCCAACGAGCATTCATTGTAATGGGAGATAACAAGCTTGACTTCAGGCAGCAGGTAATGGGTTCATCAGGAAACCCAGATGAGGCCTCTGGCACAGTCATGGGCAAACGGGGAACCTCCTACCTGGTGTGCTCTTGTTTCCACAGCTATCAGCCCTGGTGCCCTGGGTCCCTCACCCAATGTCTAGGATGATTGAACACCCCTATGAATTTTTATCCCTATTTCCCAATCAGACTTCACTTTTGCAAGTAATTTAGCACATCAGGTCCTACATTAAAAACAACCTGAAAAATGAAAAGAGGAAGAAAGCAATGGCAGTTGTTTTTGACAAAGCCAATTTCTTATGAGTAAAGATTAAAATTCCATTCAAAACTACCAGAAGGACCAATTGATGGCAGTGATTTTTCTCTGGCACAGATGACTCCCACGTGGCCCTCGCTCTGTCAGTGAGGAGTCGAGTGGGATCAATTGCCTATCTGTTGTAGTAACTTCTTGCAATGAACACAACATAACCTCATGCCAGGAAACTTTGCTCTCTCTGCCTCTCTCTCTTTCTCTCTTTTAAAAATAGTAGTTAAAAACACTTTCTTCAAATTATGAAGTGTCTTGGGCCAGAGCTTTTATTCATGTCTATAGTCATTCACTTGACAGCAGCACTTTGTGGTGTCCCTACTAATCCATTACACTTAAATTAAAAATATTCCACAGTCTTCTTTTAACTTAACACCAAACGATGATGGAAGACTTCGGATCTAGAACACAAGCAGAAAAAGCTCTAAGGGTTCTCAGTACTAGATTACTGAGAATTAAGTTTCTACCTGAACAGAGATGGTTGGTCACAGAATCCATGATGAATTGCCTAACCATAGTTCATTTCCAGTTCATAATAATTCTGGCATGATGGGGTGAGTTCAGACACAATTTACACTGTGAGTTCTTTGAGGGAAGAGAAGCACATCAACTTATCTCTGGCTTGCCATAAATGAAGGAAATGACTATTAAGCCCTGATGTAAGTACTATATATTTATTGTATCATTCAGTTACCATTTTGAGAGATGGGTATTATCCTCAGTTGACAGATGAAAAAATCTGAATCTCTCACAATTTTCCCTGTATAATCTAGTATAGAGAACATGGTAGGTACACAATAAATTGGTGCTAAGTAAATTTGTTGAAGATATAAATATACAAATTGTGATCTAAAGGAGGCCAAGAGTTAACCCTAAGACCCAACAGGAATGATCACTTTAGGCCAAAGACTGTCCCCAGAGGTCATTGATTCAACTATTTTTCCTTTTGTTTGATATCAAGATACCTTGAAGCAAGTGCCATTACTAACAAATCTGATGATGGTGAAACCATAGGGATGAATGTTCCTTCTGAGGTCGTGGGGTTGACTTTGAGCGTAGCTGAGGTACAGAGAGTTTGGGAAACATGATGGTGGGCTTGGTGCAGTATAATGGGACTTCAAAATCACACTGCCATCATCAGCTCCAGTCACACCCATCTAATTCTGAGAGAAGTAGAAATGGGGTAAAATGGTAAGGGGAGACATTGGCAAAATTCATTGTTGAAGATATTGTGTTCCCTTTACTATTATAACCACTCCATATTTTTCCCAAGAACTTCCAGTTTGGTTCCTATGCTCTGGCTTAATTTTTTTTCCCCTTCTCATTCTGTCCTGCACCAAGTTTTCTTGTTCAGTTGAGTCAGCGTGTCTCTAATGCAGAGAGGTGCAAAGGCCCATGTGTCTCTAATGTATTGACCATGTGGGTCACTGGGCAGTAAAGAGGTTCTGGCAGCCAGAAGGCCATCAAAATGAATAGTGTAAACTGCAACAGTGCCAGGAAGAGTTAGAGCCAGACTTCATTATGATTAAGCCAATAAAACAGCTAGTCCTCATTTCACCTGGGACTGTCCCTTTTGAAGACCTCCCTCCCTGAACAGCTGCCTTTTCTACTGGGAACAGGCGGAGCTGTCCTGACACTAAAATAAATAGAACAAGTGTACAGAACTCTGGAGAGATTTCCCAAAGGATCAGTTTTGTTTTTTGTCTGATTCAACCTACATACATACACTAATAGTTTATTGAGCATCTAATGTGCTCCTTCCTTTACTTTGTGTCCTTAAGTTCATCAAAGTCACTGTGAACTGGACAGGTGCTCTACGTGCTTCTAACCTCCAACCAAGGACATGTTGTGGATGATTGAAACAGTGCTAAAAGGGCTCATGTTTCCTTGAAAGATGAACCATACAAGAGTGGGTGTTCCCACACTCATCCCCAAATAACATATTGATTTGTTTCAGGTCAGTTCATCATTTTTGTGACCCGAATACAATAAATGCTTACCAATTGGGCACATTTTTATTCACAAGGCATTCAAGATTTTTCTTCCTTTGCCTCTTACCTACCTTTCTGTTTTCATCTCCCATCATTCTCTGAATGCACAAAACTTCTCAACATTTTGCAAACATGTCAGGTTTTTCTCCATCTTTATGCCTTTGAAAAAGTTGGTCCCTCTCACTGGGAGATTTCTAATTAAGACTCAGCTTGGTTTTTCCCTCTGCTTACATCCCAGCCCCCATGCTTCCTCTGTGCTTTCTTATCACTCTGTAGCACCTCTATTGTTATATTTATTACATTGTTGTCATGATTTTAGAGGGTTTGGGAGCAAAGCCTACTGGGACTATTCAGGAGAAAGGTCAAGAAGGTAACAAATTCTCAGGGCTGATACTGGAATATTTAACTAGACCTCAGGCTGGACCCCCATGAGGGCAGGAAAGAGGGGGTCAGGGGGTCAGTAGAAATAAGAAGGTAGGTATCAGGAACAGGTAGCCTAGCCAGCAAAAGACACCACAGCTGAGGGACACTGAGCCTTTTGGGGTTCCTACAGAGGGAAGCTATCTGGGTCCACATGCTAGGAGATTACTCAAATCAAAGTAGGACCACAGTCAGTGGGTCACCCAGCTGGCAGGAGTTGCTCCAGGCCAGTGCTAGGAAGGGAAACCAGACAGTGGACTTGGTCAACATCACAGGGTAAGAAGCCCAGGGTTACTCTGACCTGCTGGACTCCCAGTCTGACAGCACTATCAATTCCCCACTCTACCAAGTGGTGGGCCCAAGGCTGCCAATAGAACTCCTGACAGGATCGTTGACTTGGAAACTGGAGAGTAAGAGCCAACAGGAGAAGAGCATCAGAGCCTCCACCTAGGAAGGATGGGAAAGGCAGGGAGGATCTTAGTTTGGCAAATTGGAAAGGCATTGGTCTTAGCCACTAGATAGTGTGCTCTTCCTGAGCAAAGCTCATGTCTTCTCGTCTTTGTATCCCTGGTCCGTAATGCTGTGTGTGACATTGAATAGATTTTCAACAAAAGCTTGTCGAAGCCACAAATTAATGAATAAATGAATGTAGTCCTCATCCTCTATAAAACACGCAATCTTGCACACACTACTTACTATCAGTTGATTAAGAATACCAAACCATTGTATTAGTGATATTGTCCGTAATTGCATGAGTATGATTCCCTTTCCCATTTTTTCATTCCACTGTTTTCCCAAACTGAAAATTACAAGTCGAATTCATTTCAAAAAGAGTTAGTGTTAATTTACTTTTTATTGTAAAAAATCTCACACATAGAGAAGAGTATATAAAATGTATAAATGTTCTTTAGAGAATAATTATAAAGTTAGCATCCACCACTCGTGTTGAGATTCAGTTCATCGCCAGCGCCTCAGAAAGTCCTGTGTGCACCCAACCATCCTCTCTCTGATCTCATCCCACTCTCTTCCCCACTATTCTCTGTGGTAATAATGTCTTTACTTTTTTTTATAGTTTTGTCATCTATGTATGTATTTCTGAAATATATATTTAGCTTGCCTGCTTTTGAACTTTGTATAAATAGAATTTTTCTATATGCATTTTTGTGTCACTTGCTTCTTCCACTAAACATTATATTTGTTAGACTGTTAATTTATTTTGAGATTTTCTTTTTAGCACTTCTATTACTGAGATGACTGAAAAGTATGTCTGCTTTCTACCTTTGGGGTGGAAATTTCTTAATAAGCTATAAAATGCACCCATGCCCCTCCTTCAGAAAAGTCAAATTAACAAAACAAATGTCAAGGGTGTTCATCGTTTACCTAACAAAAGGATTTACCAAAGCCAGCCATTTAAAATATGATTGGGTTAAAAAATAAAGATTTAGTGGTTTGGAAATTCTTATGAATAGAGTTAAATCTGAACTGATTTCACATGGAGATCAAAGGTGAGGGCATTTGAGGTATGGAAAAAAAAAGAGAGTATATAGTTAGAATGAGTATTAAGGAGGACAGCTGGAAGTTTACTATCCAAAAGGAGATACTGTATTTTTTGGCAATAGGATTTAGTGTGTGGATTGTTGGCAAATCACTCTTCTTTTTTTTCTAGTATCTCAGGAGTTTTCCTTTATTTCCTCCTACTTCTTTAAGAATTTAGTCCTACTCATCCAGGCCTATGCGGTTGACACCAAGAGAAAAGGATGACACTGTTTTCTCAGGGATTCAGGTTATCAGGAAGGTACATTTCCCTGGTATTTACTCTACTAAATTCAGCTCTATAGACTTGATCTGAAACTATGTCCACATGTACCCAATGGTTTGGCATCCAACCCAAAATGTTATCAATACATGACCAGTTGTTCCGAAAACAATTAATTGGATTAAGTCCACAACTTGTTACTCATGAGTTGGTTTCAGAAAAATCCGATCATCTGGCAGAATTCAAATGCTAGAAAAGAATCTCAGAGCTGGATGGGACAGAAAGCTCCCTGAGTCTAATTCCCAGAGGCTCAGAGAAGTTCAGTGAATCACCCTAAGAATAAAGATTGGACCCAGGGCTCTTGGTTCTGGGTCCAAAATGCTTCCATTGACTCTAGGTTTTTGTTTAATGTGGTTGGTGTGTAGAAACACAATTTTATTTTAATGTTATTCTTTTAAAAAGAATCTAGACACAGGTGTAATTTTTATTATTTAAAAATCCATTTTCCAGTGTAATTTATCCTTCCTTATAAATATGACTCTAGATAGCCACTGAAGCAGGAACATGTCATTTCAAAATGTAGTCTGTTTTGGGCCATTCCTGTTTGATGTAATAGGAATGTGTAAAGACTTCTCTGGTATGATATAGTTCATTCATTCATTCATTCAATAAATATTTATTGAGTACCTGCTGTGTGTCAGGCACTTTTCAAGGCTTTGGAGATACAACATGGCCAAACAGACAAAAATCTCTTTCCCCACAAAGCTTACATTTTAACAGGGGAAGACAGACAATAATCAAGATAAATAGGTATGTTAGAGAGTAAAAAGAGCAAAGGAAAACAAATAAAGCATATGGGGATCATGGGATTATAAGGGTCTGATTTAAGATAAGGGCATTCTTAGAAAGTTAATCCTCATTGAGAAAATACTGTTTGAGCAAATTCCTGAAGGAGATGAGGAAGCAGCTATGAGGATACCGGGGAAAGAACATTCCAGGAAGAGGGAATAATTTCCAAGTGCAAAGACTCTGAGGTTGGAGAGAGCCTGACTTGTTTGCGGAATAGCAAGGAGGCCAATATGTCTGGTGTGGAATGAGACCAGAGAGCAGTAGCAGATGAGGTCAGATAACTAATGGGGAGATCAGTCATTTCAGTTCTTATAGGACATTGCAAGAATCTTTAATCTAAATGAAATAGGACCCTTTTGGAAAGCTCTGACCAGTGGCGTGACATGATCTTCTTATGTTTTGACAAACCATTCTGTTTTAATTTATTAGGCCTCTGTAACTTCAGTAGATATTAGTGGATGTGTCTATTGCTTATAAATGAAAGAGACAGTGGAGTTACATCTTAGGTAAGAGATTCTAAAATCAGTAGTCTTACTGCAAAGAGGGGTGGAAAGAGAAATGCAATGGTAGCTGGAGGAAAAAAGGGGGCCAAGAGAGGTTCATTTTTAACATGACAAAACTACAAGTTTTTTGTTGATGAGAATGTTTCAATAGACAGGGAAAATTTGCTGGTACTAGAGTAGGGAGACTTGCTGGAGAGGTATCCTAGAGAAGGTGAGAGGGATGGAATCTAGTGCACAATGGAAGGGTTCAGTTCACTTGTCAAACAGTTGGGAAGGCAGAGGATAACGGTCAGATGGGATAGGTGAGTCAAATGTGATGGTGGGCTTGTCTAAACGTTCTTTTGAGTTCTATTTACTCCTTGAAACAGACATTAAGATAATTAGCTGAGAACAAGGATGTGAAGGGGGAGGTGTTGGAGATTTGAGAAGAGAAAAGAAGGTATGAACTCGCCAGCTAGGTGAGCAGGAGAATGAAGTGACCAGGGAAATATAGAAGGTTCCAGACAGCATAAGGGAGGGCCCACTTGAGATTAAAGATCATGCATTTAAATTGAGTCCAGACAGCAGTTTTTCCCTCCTCTGGTCACCTTAAGCGACATGGGTGCAGACAAAGTTTGCAGAAAGGTTGATTTAACTAAGTTTGGGGTTTTGCAAGGGAAGACAATAAAATAAGAGAAAGTAAAGGCAAGGGAATTGAGATTGTATGCAAGTAAGTGAACTAATAATGAAAAATTGTGATGTCATGTCAAAAACCTTTGTTTCCTATAGACCCATTTGCCAAACTGTCTGCAGATTGGGACATTCTAGGCTCTCTGTACATATTTGTTGAATGTATAACTTTTAATTAATAAAGTCATTATTAATCATATGCTTATATGCTAGGTGCTATGAGGGATATAAAAAAAGATGTGCTGTGATTTTCATCCTAAAGTGCTTCATAATCTAATCTATAAATAGAGCATGATGTAAAAATATTAGAAAATAGGCAAGGAAGGGCTTTCGTGTGTGTGTGTGTTTTGTAATGCATTATTTGATTACTTTTATATATTTTATTTAAATGATTGCTGTTTCTTAAACAAATGCAATTACGGGTTGATCTCTGGGTGATAAATTCAAGCAAAGTAGAAAGAGAGATGAAGAGCCTATGTAAGCTAGTTTTTAACATTTCTTTTTAAAAAGATAACCTTGTATTTGCCTTTTCATTTGGTTTATCATCTGGAACTGAAGCTGACTTTCAGTGTTGAGTAAGGATTTGCAGTTTTCTATTTTTAAAGAGCTTGCTTACAGATAAAATTCAATTTTTCTTTCTGGTTTTGCTCTTCACAAGATGTATTGTGTTTGACAAGTCTTTTATGTTAAGAGCTGAATATGGTATCTTAGGCTGCAGTTGCAATTTATGCTACCCGTAAAACTTAAGGCCTCCACCAGCATTGGAAAAGCAAACAAGAATTGGTGTAAACAGACCAACCTGACCCCCATCTGTTGTGATAATATTTTCCCAGAGAGAAACATTTACTCCAATAATTCCCTCTGATGTTAACAGGAAGTTATGTACAGTATAAGAGCCCACCTCCTTTTGAGTAGCTAGATATCGGTGGACACACCGGAGGTATAATTTCAGATCTTCCAGGAGAAACTTAGTCCATTGGAAAGTGGTTTCCCCAGTAGTTTGAAAATGCTTGAAATTTCATAGTTACAATATTGTTTTCATGGATTCAGCCAAATAGGAGTTTGTCCCCTGTTAAAAGGAGATGTAGCCTTATTAATCATTTAATTACAGATATAAAGATTAAATGGAGGGTCCAATAGTAGTCACAGTGATGAATGAAAATTTGGGTATGTATGTGTGAGGTCCTTGGAAATCCTGATATGGAGGTAAACAAGTGATCAGTTGGCACCAGTAAATATCAGAGGTTCAGAAATCAAGATGAGGGTTAGAATTTCAAACCCTGAAAGAGGTCTTTGTAAGAATTAGGCTATGTTCCAATTTTATGTGCCTTAGGTATTCAGCAGGTAATAAGGAAAGGAGCCTAGAGATAAAGACACAGGTACAAGTGCAGTGATCAGACACACAGCAGAGGCTGAGTCTCATGATGAAGGCTTTCATTCATACATTAATTCTCATTTATTTATTCTATAATTAAGCAAGTGTTTATTGAACATCTGCTATCTACTAGTCATTGGGGTGGGCTCTGGGATATGAAGACAAACACAATGATCATCACGCAACGTGACAGGTTTTATAACAGAGTAAGTATATTATGTTCTGAAAGCAATTAGGTGGATCATCCAAAACAGACTTGGAAGAAGGGAAGTGAAGGCTTCCTGGAAGACGTAAGATTCTTAAAACATTATTGAAGTTTCAACACATGCCAAGAAATGTGCTAAGCACTCAGAGGAGAGGAAGTTAAATGGAAGGTGGGCCCTGCCTTCAAAAGTTTATGATATAACGTGATCAATACTTAGTGAGATGGCACCAGTGAGAATTACCTAAATCAGACAAGAAGGTTAGGGAAAGCTTCCCATAGGTGGTGAGATTTGAATAACGATAAAAGTTAGTTAGGTAAAAGTGAAGATAAATACATTTTAGGCAGAATTACAAGTTTAAACAGAAGTACATGGATGTGAAATGTCAATTAAGGGAGTATGAGGCTGCAGCAAAGGATGTATTGGGGGAAAAGCTGTTGACAATGCCAGATAATTAAGCGAGGGCTAGATAATAAAGAATCTTGTGTTTTAAGCTATGAGAAACGTTGAATATTATTTAAATGGATGATGTGGCAAGACTAGAATTTTTGTAGAAATATGTAGAATGGGTTGGGAGGGGACAGTGTAGAGGATATTTTGGTAATTCCCAAAAGAAATGACAAATGTTTGAACTAAAAGAAGGTAGTGGTAGTAAAAGTGGAGAGGAGAAGATGGATGTGTGAGTAGAACTAAGGACTATACAGGCCTTGGGGACTGACAGAAAATGGGGAGGGGTAAAGGGAGAAGATGGCATAGACAACTAAATGTGGAGATATCATAAAGAATGAAGAATTGATGAGAAATAGCCAGTCTGGGAGTGAGGAATGGGAGTGAAGGATATATTTAACTTTGAGCTCACTGAATTTAAAATGCCCAGAAGAACATCTAGCTAAAAATGTCAAGTAGCAAATTAATAGGTAATACAGGTTGAAATTTATAGAAAACAGGGTGTGGATCATGGATATTGATTTGAGAGTCATCAACAAATTGACGACAATGATGCTGTAGACTTGGATGAATTCTTCCAGGAAGAGTTTATGGAATGTGAAAAACAGATGATTAAGTGATGAAGAGTTGGAAGAGAAAACCTTTAAAGAATTGGGAAAGAACAGTTAGAAATGGGGGAGGGGAGATACCAGGAAGATATGGTGGTTCTGGAAATTCAGAAGGAGAAAATTTCTTAAAAGAATATGGGTCAAATCATCAAGTGCATTATAGAGATTTAGTAAAATAAAGACAGAAAATCTCAACTGGATTTGACAATAGCAGAGCTCATTGGCAGATTTAGTGGGAAAATTCAGTGATATGTGGGAGTGAAACAGATGACAGTGGGTTGACTGGGAGGTGAAAATGTAGAGATGAACTGTTTCAAGAAACTTGACTGAGAAGGAAAGAAGAGAACTGGAAGCTAAGAGGAGTATTTCTCCAAAAATAGGGAGACCTCAACATGTTTGTACAGAGAGAAACTCAGGGGAACATGAAAGTTTCAAGATACAACAGTGACTACAAGAAACAAGAGTGGCTGACACAGGAAATTATGAAACGGTGAAAAGCCATAGAACTCATTGCACAGTTGAAGGAGAGGTGAGAGGGAGCATAAGTGAAAGGAGAAAGGATGGATGATGATGGAGATGTTTGCAGTTGGGAAGGAGGAATTTAAAAGAAGTATTGCCATGTAGCTTCTATATTCTCAACAAAGGGAAGCAAATATGCTAAGATTGAGTGGGATTTGGCTTGGTAGATAGTTTAGGGAAGGTGTGAAAATTTGCAGTTGCAAAGGGAAGGAGGAAGGAACTAACTAGAGGCATGTTGTATTGCCAGGCAGCATGAGTGTTCAACTGAGGTTGAAGACAAAAGAATTAGTAGTAACATCCATCTATGTGGTTGTGTGTATTTTTTCCAGTAGCCTTTAGGAACCTCATAAAAAGAATGAACACATTGATAGATTCAAATCTGAAATTTCTCTGGGTGCAGGATGTGAAAAGTATCAGAGAATCAAATGTCAAGATAAATGACTGATCAACATGATGGAGGAAGGAGGGTGCTTAAGAAAGTGAAGACAGAGGGTGCTTACAGTGGTTTAGAGATCCAGGAGAGGGTTATTCCAACCTTATTTTAGCAATGGAGTTATTTTACTTCATGAAATCAATTTCATAAACAACCCCCCCCCCCAAAAAAAAAGAACACTACATGGTAGAGACAGGGATGGGCAACCTGGAAGCGTATGTTTCAGAGCACTCACTCCTCCTTCAGCACCCCCCAAGTCACCTCATGGGGTCCTAGAGTTCTTAGAATAAAGTTTGAAAACTACTGGTCTGTGGAGGACTTAATGGAGGAGAATAGTAAAAACAACACATGGGAGAGTACTACTACTACTAATAATTAAAGGAAAAAGAAGAAACACTTATTAAGCATTTACTTTGTGCCAGCACTGGCTTAAGTGCTTTACACCTTATCTTCACAGTTATCTCAGTTTATACTGATGAAACACTGAGAGGTAAGTCACTTGCCCAGGGGCACCTGACAAGTAAGGGGAGGAGTAGACAGAAGTGCTGAGTGTACTTAATGCTGAATTCTGGCAATGATGAGGTGGCACAATCTCCTGTTTCCAGCCCAAGATGGGAGCTACGGATGAGACTAAATCTGGGAATCAAGTGACCGCAGGTCTGGAGAGGATGAGGATATAGAGGCTTGGGCCTGACAGGTCGTAGTGAATGATACAGAGTAAAGGGAGATAAGGCATCAAAAATTATCCCAATATTCAAGTTTTTGACAAATGTTGCATCTTGTAAAATCTGGAATCTTGATGAGGAATTTGGTTTGAGGGGAAAGGTAATTATTAAGTGTTATGAAACCCCTAAAGGGTACTAAGAACTATGATACTTAATATACATTATTGCATTTAATATCAAAAGATACTAAAATCTACATTTGCCAGATTGAGAAACTGAGGCTTTCAGTGATTGGATAATTTGTCCAGAGTGACACAGCCAGTAACTGAAGATATCAGGACCTGCACCCAGATGATTTTACTTTTAGATACATTGATTTTGGGAATGATAATGAGGCACTATTCAGTGGGTAGCTGGAGAGAGAAATTTGTATCCTGGATGGAGATAAATGGAAATTTGACATAGATACACTTAGAATTGATAAATGTAGTGAAAATTTGCAAGAGCTGGCATCACTACCCCCCGCCAGACACACATCTATCATATCTATCATCCATGTACATAGGGCAGGTGCCTAAACATGAGGGTACACTCACATGTTAGAACCAGGAGGCAAAAGAGGAGTTCTCTAAGAAGACAGAGTATGTATGCTCTATGACACAGAAAAATTGCTGTAGCAGCAGCTTAATTTTTTTTTTTTTTGACCATGCCTCTCAGAAAAACATTTTGCAAGGCAACCCAGTATATCTATGTGTGTATTTATGTATATGGGCAAACTAAAGTTTCCAGACACAGCACTCACTGTATGACACAGGCTGATATTTTCTCTTCTCTCTCTCTCTTTTTTAGTATGTTGATTAGAAGCCCACCAAATTGATTTCATAACTTAATAGGTCACCCTCCAGTGTTTGAAAAACATTGTCCTGTGGCTACCCACACACACCAGGATGATATGGCAATGCTGTGAGTTCTCAGGTTTGGCTGGTCATCTTAGAGTCATAGCAAATATTAAAGACTTTCAAATGATGGCCTTCTATAATTTAGCATGACAATAGCCCCATCTCTAAGGCCCACTCTCTTTCTGCTTCCCTTTCCCAATATTTGTTTTCTCCTCCCTTAATTTCCTGTTTTCCACTCAACTTTTCTTCATCCCTTTTCTGGAAATTAATTCTTCCTGGGTTTGTTCTTCTTTTTATTGTTTTTTTTTTTTTTTCTAAATGAATTAAAATAATTTTAAGGCTGACCTTTCCATGTCATTTCCAATCTTCCCTTGTGGCTGTTTTATGCTCAACTATACTATGCCACAGTAGGAGAGTGAACATTTTATTATGTGGTGCATAGTTTTCATTATATAATAATTTAATTACATGACAAATGAGGTTGCAAAACTGATGTTACTCACAGCACCTCGTACAATGCTGCCAAATGCCCTGAGTTAACCTGACATTACCAGGAATGAATCCTGGAGACCCAGAACCCACAGATCCAGGAATGCCAAATGAAGTTTGTCATCAATTCTGAAAAGCAGGGAATCAGAGTAAATAACATGAAACAGCTTTGTCTCAATGTTCTTTCCTCCCCTGGGGCATCCATATAAAACAGATTCCTATTGATGCACTCTGCTATTGAGAATATGATAGGGACGTTGTCGACAAACACAATTCTAGATTGGCAGCCACATAAATCAGTGGAGAACTTCTATCACAGGGTCCTCATTTTACAGAGATAATTATAGGATTTTAAGGCATGCTCACTTTACCTATTTCTTTATTTCCATATTTTAATTGGGGAAACTGGGGCTTGAGGGTTTAAGTGCCTTATACTAAGATTGCCAGGCTACTAATTTATACAGCCAGGACTGGACCCCAATGGTGGAATTTGGATTAGCTTTTAATTTAAATAGCTAGCAAATTTCTCTAAATGTTCTGCTTTCTCAGAAAGGTTGGCTGTATTGTAACCAGTCAGATAGGAGGTCAGAGTGGGAAAACTGGGCAAACAAATTTGCTTTTATTAACATGGCTTATGGATGGCAGTGTTGGTAGAATTGGAGGGTTCATTTCAACTTCAGTTGAAACTAAATATTTGGGATTACTGACTCAATTTTTTTCCATTACTAAAATTTTGTAGTTTCCTAACAGATTTTATTGTGCATCAGAATCAACTGTGAAGCTTTAAAAAATACTGATGCCTGAGATCTATTTGAATATATTTTTGACAAAGCCCAGAGGTGATTCTGACACAGAGAAAAGTTTGGAAATCCATGGGCTAATAAATGAGATATTACTGGCTGTCTTAGTTTGCTAATGCTGCAGAATGCAAAACACCAGAGATGGATAGGCTTTTATAAAACGGGGGTTTATTTCACTACACAGTTACAGTCTTAAGGCCACAAAAAGTCCAAGGTAACACCTCAACAATCGGGTACCTTCACCGGAGGATGGCCAATGGCATCCGGAAAACCTCTGCTAGCTAGGAAGGCAGCTGGCGTCTGCTCCAAAGCTCCGGCCTCAAAACAGCTTTCTCCTAGGACATTCCTCTCCAGCAAGCTTGCTCCTCCTCAAAACGCCACTCACAGCTGCACTCACTTCCCTCTCTTTTAGTCAGCTCATTTATATAGCCCCACTTATCAAGGCCCACCCTGAATGGGCAGGGCCACACCTCCAGGGGAACATCTCATCCAAATCATCTCCCACAGCTGGGTGGGGCACATTCCAAGCAAATCCAACCAGCACCAAAAACGTCTGCCCCACACAAGACCACAAAGATAATGGCATTTGGGGGGCACAATACATTCAAACTGGCACATTCCACCCCCTGGAACCCAAAATGACATTATCTTTCCAAATACAAAATACATTCATTTCATCACAATATCAGAAAAACTTAAATCATTTCAGTAACAAAAGTTAAGTACAAACTCCCATCAAAATCAATTTAGGCGTGGTCAGTCCTAAGGCATAATTCCCCTCTAGCTGTGGATTTGTGAACTTAGAACAAGTTATATGCTTCCAATATACAAAGGAGAGACATTCATAGGATAAACATTTCCATTGCCATAAGGAGAAACAGTAAGGAAAACAGGGTTAACAGAAGCAAAACAGTTCCTAAAACCCACAGGACAAACTCCCTTAGATTTCAAAGTCTGAGAGTCATTAACAGAACGATGGTGCATCCTTGGGGCTTGAGAGAGCGGGAGTCTAACCCTTCCTAAGGGCCTTTGTGGCAGCCCTTTTCTTTCCAAATGCTTGGGTGAGTGCTCCAACATTTCCACACATTGGGGAGACCACCTTCTTGGCCCCACCCTCCTCAAACATCGGGGCAGCTCCCGGATTCCCTTCCATCTCCGGGGCACACGCTCAACCCCTTCAGAACAGTGTGGTGGCAGCCAGGCTCTCCCCAATTCCCTGGGAATGTGCTCCACCCTCTTTGGGACCTGAGGTGGCAAAACTCTTCCAGAGCATTGAGGCGGAAAGCCCGCCCTCGACCTCCAGGGCAAACTCACCCTTTCCATGCATGTGGGCTGCTCCGCTCTCCCAGCCTGAGACCTCCTGACTCCAGACCTCAACCTCCATGGCTCTGTCTTTGAAAAGATTTTTCCTTTAATTTTTTCCTTGTCTGTCTCCTCCAGTCCAGACCGGCAATGGCTCTGTCTATAAAGATCTCGCAAAAATTCTGTTGGCTTTGCATGAAGCACACAGGGGTCAAAGCCATTAGACAATAGGACTTTCCACAAATCTTTTCTGGATAATTCCATCTCCAATCTTGGCTTGTTCTGAAATGGCGGCTGGGCTCCACGTTTGGTTACATCCTCACGTTGGGCTGTAGCTTCTGGAATTCCACTCCCTGGAAGCCTGTAATTTTCCAAGCCATCAGCTTCTGGTTTCTTTGAACCCAAGAGTTCAGTTCTAAGTTTATCTCTTTCCGCTCGCATTTTACTATAAGGTGCAAGGAGAAGCCAGGGTATATCCTCCACATGTAATCTGGAGATCTCCTCAGCTAAGTATTCCAGGTTGTCGCCTTCAAATTCTTCCTTCCATCTGACACCAGGACTCAATTTTGCCAAATTCTGTGCCACTTTAAAACAAAGATCGCCTTTCTTCCAGTTTGCAACAACACATTCATCATTTCTGCTCAAGTCCTCATCAGAAGTATCTTTAGAGTCCATATTTCCACAAACAGTCTCTTTAAAGCAGTTTTGGCCTTTTCTATCAAGCTCCTCACAATTCTTCCAGAATCTTCCCCTTATCCATTTGAAAAGCTGCTCCAACATGTTTGGTTTCTGCAAACTCAGCAGCAAAAGCACCCCACTTCTGGTACCAAAATCTGTCTTAGTTTGCTAATGCTGCAGAATGCAAAACACCAGAGATGGATAGGCTTTTATAAAACGGGGGTTTATTTCACTACACAGTTACAGTCTTAAGGCCACAAAAAGTCCAAGGTAACACCTCAATAATCGGGTACCTTCACCGGAGGATGGCCAATGGCATCTGGAAAACCTCTGCTAGCTGGGAAGGCAGCTGGCGTCTGCTCCAAAGCTCCGGCCTGAAAACGGCTTTCTCCTAGGACATTCCTCTCCAGCAAGCTTGCTCCTCCTCAAAACGCCACTCACAGCTGCACTCACTTCCCTCTCTTTTAGTCAGCTCATTTATATAGCCCCACTTATCAAGGCCCACCCTGAATGGGCGGGGCCATGCCTCCAGGGGAACATCTCATCCAAATCATCTCCCACAGCTGGGTGGGGCACATTCCAAGCAAATCCAACCAGCACCAAAAACGTCTGCCCCACACAAAACCACAAAGATAATGGCATTTGGGGGACACAATACATTCAAACTGGCACACTGGCACTAGGTTCATTCATTTATAAAATAAATATTTGTTGAATGTATTCCATAAGAACCTAAGTTCTTCAGGTGAAACAAAAAGAAGCAAGACATACATTCAATGAACTCACCATGTAGTAGGGAGGATAAATACACAAATAAACATAAAACAAGGTAAGATATGGCTATGTGTTGTAAGTGAGGTATGGGATTTTATTGTAGGTATACCCAGCCAGAGTAGGGAGGTAAGAATTAGGTCATATTCCTGAAGAAGGTGAAAGCTCATCTGGATACTGAAGAACTTCTAAGTGCTGGTAGACGGAAGCGTGTGATTTCGGGTAATGGGAACAGAGTGAGTGAAAGTATGGAGAAAGTTTCTAGGTGTATTCAGGAAATAGAGAGCAATCTCATTTAACTATGTCAGGGGTGCTTGCAAAAGGAAAGGCAAAGAGAATGCTAAACAAAAGCATAAAAGGTCTTAACATCAGACTAAAGATTTTGAAATTAATTATTGAGCAACAAAGAGCCACAGTTGTTTTTTGAGCAGAGGCTGACATGGCCAGCACTTGTTCCTTGACAAATTTATTTGTGACAGGATGCAGGATGGTTTACACGGTGGACAACCGGAGGTGAGCAGGTGGGTTAGGAGATTCACTCATTGTTTCAGGCCAAAGCTCCATTGCTTGTTCAAGATCTGTCATCTGTAATGACGCATATAGCAACATTTTGCATGTGTTCCTTCCCTGCCTTTTATTCACTGAATCAGCAGAACAGATTCAACGAGGTCTGAGTGCTTGTGATCAAGGTATTTCACTGGAGCAGTGAAAAGTGACACTATCATTATTTTGTGTGCCTCATGGATTGTAATAAAAATAGTTAGGAAACTCTTGTGGTTTTTACAGAGATTGAACTTGATGAGAAACTTTGGAAACAATGTTCCAAATCAGAGTGACAGGATTACACTCTTTTGAAAGAATGGAAAAGAATTTGATGGTGTTCTCTTGATAATTCGAAGGTGAAGGGCATGGGATCTAGCTCCAGCTCTCTGGTTTTAATTGCCTTTCTTGTACAAGGGCAGACAAGAGTGGTCTTTGTGCACCACTGTGGCTCCAGAATCAATTGTTGATGGTCTTGCCTTGTTGTGGACATTTTTCTTTCCTCTTTTCTCTGCCTAGTCTTTTTTTTTTTTTTTTTTTTTTCTTATTTTATCTTCTAATAGCAACTTCTTTTATTTCTCATTTTTTTTTTTCCTTTTCTCCTGACTGCTGTCCTCTTCTTTAGGTGTGCTGAAAGGTCACCATGACCCTTTTCCTTAGTAAAGGAGGAGATGGGGAACATTTGTTAATTATTGTTTAGGGTGGAGATGTTTTCTTTTCAGTTGAATTAGCTCAGTGTCATCCCAAGTACCTTGCACAGTGCTAGGACATAGTAAGTTCTCAAAAATGATTTTTGAAAGAAAGTGAACTTTTGCACACCACAGGACAGTAGGCACGTTTGTGTCCTTAATAATGATGATTGACCTTATTTCTTAGAATTTTCAAGACAGTCATGATTTCAAATATTCTATTCCATTGTCTTATAAAATAGCCTTATACTATAAAAGGATATCCTGATTTTTGGTCTAAACCCAATATGTACATATTTTGTTTGGTCTAAACCAAAAGAAATATGCTCACTTTACCCATAGAAAATAAACATGAATCTGTACCCCAAACATAATACATCTCGAACAGTGAACATTCTTTGGGTATTTTACATATCCTTCTTGGAAAAGGCCAAAATGAAAGAAAAAAAAAATAGAATAAAGAAAGTTAAAAAATAGATTGAGTGGCAGGAAGCAGGAGGTGGTGGGTAGAGATTTGGCGGGTTTTGTTTAGCTCTGATAGAAGGCCTCTCTGGAACAATTTAGCCAGCATTTTCATTGGCAGGCCTCAGCAAAGCCATTAGAGCTATTAAACGAATGCATTGTTTTGAGTTTTCTTTGGCCCAACCTCCTCCGTAATTTAAGGAAACGGAATTGCACATTCGCAGGGAAGAGGGAAGACTGAATATTAGCAAACTGGAGCCCTCCTTCATGGGGCACTGTGGATGGATGGGCTGGAGAGCCGAGGCGAGCTGAGAATTCCTAGCCCCTACAAATTCCCATGCGCCAAGTGCAATATTGGATCTGATCAGGATTCTTGGATTTTTTTTTTCACTTTCTGGTTAAAAAGTAATCAGAGCTTTGTGAAAGTTCCCCTAATAAATTATACAGTGGCCTTTTTATATCTGGCAGTGAAGCCTTTTTAGAATGTCTGCTTAGGAGCAGAGGACCCAGACCTGGAACACCCAATCTCTCTGGTCTAAAAATAAACATGGATTTTAAGAAATTGTGTGTGTGTATGTGTGTGTGTGTGTATGTGTTGTGTGTTGTTTAGGGGAGGCAAACATGGTATGCTGAACCACAAAAATACTTTGTTAATAGATTCTGGGGTTGGAAATGCTGACTTCTTCTTTTTTTATTTTAAATAAACGATGAAACGAAACAGATGGCCCATCCGTCCTTTCTTTTCAGCTTGTCAGAGTGTCTTTGGGAGAAATGCCAGATTTTAAAAAAAAAAAAAACCTGAGGTGAAGTCACTTGGTGTTTTCTCCCTTATGTCTCTATTTTCTCTGTTAATATTGATTTACTCCTCTTTTGATACCAAATGCTATAGTAGAGTTAGGATAGAGTTAGGATAGAGTTAGGGAGGCTCTTACCCAAAGAAGCATTGTCTCATCTGTTTTTGTTTTCAGGGCATCCTGTTTTGGCCTATGCCTACTGAACCTTCAATGGTGAAGCTGGATTTGTTTCATCATCTAAAAAAATTACATGGTTTGGGGTGCATATTCTAACCAAGTTCCAATTTGTCCTTTTTATTCTTTAAAAATTGATTTTCTCTTCCAAAATAATGCGTTCTCTTTATAAATTTCTGAACAGTAAAACAATAATTTCAGAGTCTTTTTCTCTTTTCCCTAACCATTTTCTTTACCTTTCTACCACCTTTGAAAACACATCTGATTCTGTGTCTAAATCAATTTGTGAAAATATGTTCCACTGGTTTTTAAATACACATTATTTGAAAAACATAAAAAGTGTGCCATTTTCAAATATGTTTGAAGAATGCTGGGTTAAATAACAATTGCTTTTTCTGTACTTGATATTGTTCCATGTGCTTTACATGTGTTATTTCATTTAATCTGCATAGCAATTTTAGGAGCTAGGTACTGTATTATTATTTCCATTTTATAGATCAAGAAACTGAGGTTTAGAGATATTACATAACATGCCCCAAATCATACAACAAGAAAATTGCAAAGCCTAGATTAACCCAGTTCATTTTGATTCAGAGCTATAATCTTTTACTACTTATACTCTCCCCCAGTAATTTAAACAGATTTTAGTTTTATTTAGTACAGGAGGTCTCCAGACTTTTAATACTCGTCATTTAGAATAAAGAAGGGAGTGCAGTCTTCTTCCATTTTTTTGACCATGAATCACTTTTGTGAAAAGCCCTTATAGGAACCTCTGATGCTCATAAAACTCAGTCCAGGTTGAGTCAGCCTCAGTGTCCTGTTGGTCCTGTGGACCTCTAGGTGAAGGAGTGTTACTGAGACTTGTGAACATGTTTGCATGATCACCCAGATAAGTCAAGGACGTCTAGATTAGTGTGCACAATTTTGCACCAAAGTCAGCTGAAAGATTTACAGGAATTGCCACTTGACTCTATAACCAAATTGTTGTTTGGCTCTAAAGCCAAGCTTAGATAAAACTGTGAAGCACATAGATTTTATGCATCCAGGATTTTCTTTTTATTCCCTGTGCCAGTAAGGGACAACTCTCCACTTTTCTGGGTTGTGCCCTAGCCATCTTTCTCCCTGCAGAAATGCCTCTAATAACATGGAAAAGTCTTTTGCCCTAAAGGGTAAGCAGAAGGCATGACTATTAGTTTTCCATGTTTTATTGCAATTTTAAATGGCAATAATTGCAAAAGATACTTGATTGCATATATCTTTGGTTGAACAAAATAAATTTGCATATATCAGAAAATGGTGGAATACCCACAGCTCAAGTTTCAAGGAAATAGTATGCCCCAAATTACGTAAATTATTGTGTTTACATATACATAGAAAAACAATAGAAACAAATACATTAAAAAATATCAATAGTAGTTATCTCTGAGGGATGGGAAGTTGCATGCTATATAATTTCCTTTTAATTATTTTTTGAATTCTAAATTATCAGCAACATGCGTGTAGTACTTTTTAAAATTATTTTAAATTTTTTTTATATGGTTTGGCCCTGGTAAGTACTGCTGGTTCAACAGGGCAATGATTCAGAGAATATGGATGACTCAGGCAAACACACCTCCATTACTGGAAACACTCAGGGCTTCCTGACAGTGCCTCGCACAGCATCTAAGCTAGGGATGGTGCAACATTGCTTTGTTACTATAAGTTTCTGACTTCCACCAAATTAAATCATTTGGCCTTATTCCTAATCCTTCTTTGGCAGGTGCCTGATCCTTTAAAGAGAATTTAATCGAATAATATTTATTTTTTTCAAAGTATGGAGGTAGTACATACTTATTGTAGAAAATTTGAAACTATAGAAAAGTAAAAAGTTGGAAATAATACTTGTTTCCCACCCCCACTGCGGCAATGGGGCTTATATTTTGGTATATTTCTTTACAATCTTTTTCCTATGCTTATCCATACATTAATGTATATTTTTATATCATTGACATGATTCGTAATATGAAGTCTTGTGTGCTTATTTTTGAGCATGTTGTACTTCTATAATTAAAAAAGAAGAGATTAGGCAGAAAGAATGACACATGTAAGAGGACAGAGGCACTAAAGAGCAAGGTTGGGTGTTGGGCCAGGCATTGTAAATCAATTAATGTTGACAGAACAGAAAGTGATAAGAGATGAGTGTTTGTAAGGATGACCTTGATAATTTAAGGCTCAGATTTGTGGACCCCAGCAGCTATGTGAATAACAGTTTTGGGAAGGCCAAAACTGTAGTCAAGAAAATAGAAAAGCACTGCTATAGTTGGGGTAACAAATAATGAAGGCCAGTGGCAGTGACACTGGAGTGAAGGGGATGGAGTTGAAAATAATTAATAGGTATAATAAGTAAGCCTCTGTGATTGAGTTTCTGCTAGGCGTGTGATAAGGGGGAGTAAGAATGACTCTCAAGTTTCTAATTCAGGAGAAAAAGAACAGAAATTGTAACTGAGATCTTCTTTTCCCATTAAGACATTTTGGACCCAAATATGAAAGCATTTGCCTTCCTTGCCTCTAATAGAACCACAGCTATGAAAATCACTTCATTCTGAGAGTGAAGAAATCCAATCAGAAGACAAAGTGTAGAAACTGGCTCACCTATTGGTCTGAAATGCATTGACTTTCTTGGGAGCCAGCTTTTCTTATGCTAGTGTAAAAGATGTATCAGACTCTTGTGAATCCAAAAATAATACCAAAAAATAGCTACTCTTTATTCTGTCCTTCTGAATAGGCGCTACACTAAGTGCTTTTTGTAGCATGCCACTTAGTCTTTCCACTCGTCACAAGAGTTAATTATTACTTCATGCTACAGATAAGACAACTGAAACTCAGAGAGGTTAAGTAATGTATCCAGGGTCACACAGCTAGTAAGTGGCAGAGAGGGACTATAAATCTAGGTCTGTCTGGCTTCAGATCCATTCCCTAGAAACATGCCTTAGTATGGACTAGGGGTCAGCAAGCTGTTTCAGTAAATGTCCAGATAGTAAATATTTTGGGCTTTCTAGGGCACATGTTCTCTCCTGCATGTTCTTCTCCTCCTTCCCCTTCTCTTTCTTTTTCTTCTTTACAACACTTTAAAAATGTAAAAACTGTTCTCAGCTCACAGGCCCTGTGAAATCAGGCCACAGGCTGGATTTGGCTCAGAGACCACAATGTGCAGACCCCTGGCATAGATCACCCCCCCCACACACACACCCTCACCTAACCCCTACAAACACCCACATACACACACTCCACACACACACCCCACATACACACACACATACCCCACACATACACACACGTGCCTTTTTGAGTATGTTGGTGGTGAAAGAGTAATGTGAGGAGTGCTGGAGGGATGGAGAAAATGGAGAAATAGCTCCAGGTTTCCTGGGGAAAGGGAAATCCAGCTGGAATAGAAAGAATATGCATGGTAAACACAGAGACCACAAGAGTGTGAATCATCACTAGGCCATAGTCTGAATACACTCACTCAGCCAACAAATGATCCTCAGATGGCTTCGAAGCATTAACGTCAGGGAGGGAGAGGGAGAGAGCTCGAGGAGGGGAGTGTGCTCTCCAGCGTGAACGCTGGCCCCGACCTGGGAGAGGAAGCCCAGTAGAGGCCCTGAAAGTGTGTGCCTGACCAGGCACCTCCTCTCGGAAGAGAGCAGAGGCTGAGGGATAAGCCAGAAGGTGGGAGTGTAGAAGGGAGTGTACATCCGTGTATGTGTATAGAAGTCCCTTTCTCAGCCACCACAACACTTATAACTTTCAGATGAGCACAGTTTGGCATCCTTGTGGAAGTGAATCCAAGTGTACAAATGACAGTGCAAAAGGCAAACAAAAATGCTCCCATCACAAGTTCAGCGCCTTCATCGACAGGTGCTTGTACTGAACACCCGCATGGAGTCTGGGGGCTTATGAGAACTGACTAGGTGAGAGGGTGGGATTGGGGCTTCTGTTCCTTAAGGTATGATGATGAGCGAGCCTTGGCTTCAGGTTCACGCAGCTTCGGGGTTTATTGGAAGCACCATCAGAAGGACCCAGAGAGCTTTGCTAGGCTTAGCTCTTCCTGTGTTGCATCTCCTTACAACCAACAGGACTTACCCTGGAGTCTATGAATGACAGGATATCTTTTTAAACACCTATTTTATTGTCTAGTTGAACTTAGCACTTAACTGTTTCATCAAGAAGAGTCAACTATGGCTATAGAAATGACTGTTTTCTGTGTTACAATCTGTATATACCACAGAGGCATTTATTTTTGCTCCCTTCAAGGAGTCAATATTGAAATCCATTTAACCTATCAATAGAAGTAATACCACACAGTGGTTAGGGAAAGGGCTCTGGGGTCAGAAAGGTCTTGGTTCGAGTTTCAGCTTTCTATTACAATAATGGGTTAAATGCTAGGCTGGAGGGAATCAGGGTGTACTAAGGAAGAACCTGGCTGGGAACCAAATCTAGACTTGGGTTGAGAGGGATGTGAGGGAAAGTTTCCTGGAAGAGGTGCCGTCTGTACTGAATTTTGATGGATGGGTTGTTGTTAGCAGAACAGTAAACAGGAAAAGAGCATTCTAGGCAGAAGAAATATTTGTGTGATTGCATGGAATCAGGAGAGAGCATAACACAGGTGTAGAGCTACAAGTCCATGTGGTATACAGTGTGTAAGAGGAACAGTGGCCAGTGCTAAAGCTGGACAGGTAGCGAGGGGCCAGATCATGGAAGAACTTGAAAATGTAATGCATTTGCATTGCGTGTTAAAGCAAATGCACTGAGACACCGTCAAAGTGTTTTAAGCAGGAAGTGGCTTGATCAGATTTCCATGGGGAAGATGGAGGAAGATGGGGAAAGACTGGTGATAGGCAAACCAGTAATGATTTTGCTCAATAAACCATGAGAGAAAGTATGATGTCCTAAAGCAATGTCGGTCTGGACTGAGGGGAGAGATTTTAGAAATGTTCAGAAGATAGAACTTACTGGACTTGATGAATAATTGGATGTATGCCCATTTCTTACAATTTACCGTACGTCTGAGATTGATCCTATGCTGTCTTTTCTCACTCTACACACCTTTTCCTCAGCCAAATTGAGACCTTTTAGTCCCCCAACAAAAGATCTCCCCATTCATTGACAAATGGTATGTAACTCAAAAGTAAATACTACTTTTTTACAATAAATCAGAATTAATATAGCCTCTTTCTGGATTTTCAGATTGCACAATTCAGGATATATTTTGAAAAATGAACTCTCGTTTTCTGGCTCCCTAAACACATCTTGTATTGAGTATACCATCTCATTTATCCCATAGCTTTCATTATCACTTATGTGCTAATGTTCTCTAAATTTTATGTCCTGTTTGGATCTACAGAATCATATATACAACTGCCTAATGAGCATCTCTAATTTGATTATGGCAGGAGCTTCAAGCTCCCACCAAAATCTGTTTTTGCTTTTGTTTCTCACCTCAGTGAATTGCATTATCCCCTACCTAGTTTCTCAATTTAAAGACTCAAAACCATTTTGGACTTGTCCTGCTCACTCCACCTCATCTAATTGGTTACCAATTTCTATTGGTTCTATTTCTCAAACCCAACCACTACCTTCTAACTGGCTTCTCTACCCTGTTTTGCACCCTAGAATCCATTCTCCACACTTTCTTGAAACCAGTTTTTCTAAAGGGCAAATCTAATCCCACGTCTTCCCTGCTTTAAAGAACTCTTAAATTCTTATCACAGTTTGCAAGGCCTGCCAGGATCTGGCTTTTGTTGCCCTCTTTAGCATAAATCGTCCCACTTCCTCCTACTCTCCTGAAATATTTCCCATCTCTTACCCAGGCCACTGGGCATTTGCATCAGTGGCTGCTTCTTGATGCACCGTGTCCCTCCTCTCCAGACAAATTCCTCATCTGCCAGGTCTTGGTGTAGTTGTCAATTCTGCAATGACTTACCTAATGCCCCAAATCCTGGTCAGATGCTCCTATCTATGGGCTCTACTGGTACCTTTTACTTTCCCCATCAGAGAGCCTGCTGTGTTGCAGTGTGACAGCCTGTTTCCTAGTTGTCCTTCCTGTGAGGCCACAAGCTCAGTGAGGGTAGGAGTGCTGCCTGGGCCTGTTCAGCACAGAGCTTGAGATTAGTAGGTGCTCAGTAAATACTTTCTGAATTGAGTGTGTCGCCCTGCCTTTTAAAGTCGAATGTAAAGTCTTTTTAATTATCAATGTGATAGTATTCATTCACTTTCCCCATTTCAATAAAATAGAAAGTCAAGTGTTCAGTTTAGTGCATGTGTGTTGTCAACAAGAATGATTTTTTCAGTATTTGTGTGTGTGTGACATATTACAGAAAGGAAGCTTTGCTTGAAAACAAGACTTAAACCTTTCAAAATGTTCTAAAGCAATGGAGAAAAGTGCCTTAGGAGAAGAAGAAAAAAAAAAAAAATCACACACACAAAAGAACAACTAAAATAGCAGGCAGCTCCATGGGCTTTTACCATTAGCTGAAATGCATCGTGTCTGCTCCAGTTGTCACAAGGACCACTTCTGCTGGAGAAAAGCTTCCTATTTTTAAACCCAATGTAATGCCTGTGGAATTACATTGCCCGTTCCTATCCAGGCCTCAGGAGTTTATCGTTATACAGTGTTTTTTGCCCAGAAACTGCTCTGCCTTTAGTCACCATTCAAAGAGTTGTCAAAGAAAGAGAGAGAGAGAGGTTGGGCTTTGGGTATATTGTTGTCTCTTCCCAACTACCAGAAGCAGCAGATCATATATGCTACGCCTTGAAGTTCTGCCCTTTCAGATGTGACTAGCCTCCTGTGGTTTAAGGGGGCTCTGCAGCAGAGCGATAACAATGAACTTCAGAGAGGGGAAGAAAGAGCATTCTCTGCCTGGTCATTCAAGTAGAGCCCATCTCCACCATTAATTATTCAATGAATACTGAAGGAGCCTGTGACAGTATCTAAGATGATGTACTAATTTGCTGTCATGTAGAGAAAGGCATAGTGCTTGCCTGCCTTCTGGGAACTGTAAGATATATTTATGTATAAAATACATCTCTAGCAATGAAAATGCTCAATATAAAAATAACAATACAGAAGAGTACAAAGAAAGTCAAATCACTTCGAATCTGTCTACGTTTCACTCCCTTCTAGATAACTCTCAACACACACCTACTGATGTCTATATATGGTTTTATATAGGATTACGTTACACATATTGTTGTACAGCCTGCCTTTACACTGCAAAATATGTTGGAGGAGTTTTCCCATTTTAATAAATATAGATAGAGATCAGCACTTTTAATGGTTTCATGGCATGAATGTTAGATACTTTTCTCTTACCAGATCCATGTTAATGGAAATTTTAATTATTTACATTCTGCTATTATACTCCTTTTTGCTATTATATCATTCTGTTACCACAGTGCACCATGCCATTATATTATTATGATATTATATTATATATTTTTGTTATTATACTCTTCTTATTGATGTGTATTTGATGTTCATAGAAACAGCTTCTTAAGTTAAAATTCTAGTGGTAGGGTTGCTACTTTTCTCCCTTGACTTTTCTAGCTTGAGAACAAAAATCAAATATTGAAAACACAGCTGAAATATTTCTCAGTCAAGATTTAGTTGCAGAAAACAGAAGCCATTCTAGCTATATTAACCAGGAGAGGATTAAATACATTAATGTAGGTGCTTACAAAGCCTTTGGAAGGACTAAAGTAGTCCTTACTGCAGAACCTGTAAGTGGTGCTTTGGACCACAGACAGGAAGTGGGGGATCCTTAAGTCTCAGCAGAAAATGCTGGTTTCAGGAACACACTGCCTCACTGCTGCCACCATCACTGAGTCACGCTGTGCCTGTTACATCCACACCAGCAGAGTGTCTGCTCCACTGTCTGCTTCTGCAGACTCACACTGCTAGTATCTGGACGCAAGAACGCTATTGCATAGCCATGCTTACAGGTGGAGAAAGTAAGCCAGTCAGAAGTCAGGTCTTCATCTCACTTTCACCTTCTAACTTTGACAAGAGCACACCTAACTGGCAAACTATAAATCACATCCAAGTGGCTAGCTGCAAAGGAGTTGGAGAAATGTACATTTTAACTTTTCTGTCTTGTAGAACAGAAAGACACATGGGAAGGATGGTAGAATGGTTATGAGCAAACCAATCCAAAATGTCCACCACAAACTTCTACAATTTGCTAAGCAGATTTTTCAGTCGGTCCTCTATTCTTGTATGTAATTTTGCACATACTTCTATTATAGTGCTTGTCCCCTTGTAGTATAATTATTTGTTTATGTGGTTGTCTTACTCACTAGATTGAACTTCTTGAAAACAAGAGCCATGTCTTAAGTATCTTTTCATTGCCAGGACCCAACACGGTGACTTAGTTAATAGGGAAACCAATTTAAGGGTAGAAGGAAGAATGTGTGCTTTGGAATTAGAAGGAATTGAGTTTAAAACTTGCCTCCAAAGCTTATAAGCCATGTGGTTTTGGGTAAGTTACTTAGTCTCTGTAAGCCTTAGTTTCGTATCTGTAAAATAAAACAATGATGTGAACCCCATAGGGTTGCTGTGCAATATAAGTGAGAAAATATATACAAAGCACCTGGCATATAGTTGAGACTCACTAAGTTGTGATCACTGTTATTATTAGGAACAAATAAATAGTTGTCAAGTAAATAAATTATTGAATAAATTTTCATTTTAATGATTATTTATCTTTATAGCAAAGACGACTTTGAAGAGTTCATTTTTATTTTGCCTTTGGTATCTCTCTACTCTTTTTCTACTTTTTATTATTCTGAAAAATATAAATTTTACAACTTGTCATTCTTGGCATTTTTTCCATATTTATGCTAGTTCTGGACGTTATCTTTTTTGACTTTTTTTTTTTTTTTTTTTAACAGTTTTATGCTATTCTTCCTTCCAAAATCTACACGTGTTCTTGTAAAATTTGGGCTTAGCAGAGAGTCCTCTTATAGAGTCTGGTTCATTTGAATGCTTTATATCTCCTTTTTGCTAAGTTGGGGCATTTTGGGATTAAATTGATTTTCAAAGTTTGTATCATTCCACCTCCAAAAGACATTGTCTCCTTGAGAATCCTAGGTCATGGAATTATTCTTTCTTTTTTTGGAAATCTGCTTTACTAAAGCTTGAGTCCTGGGTGTTACCAGACTTGGCTGTTGAGGATACTAAGATATTGCGATTTCTTTCATTGAAGGAACTCACCTACTCCATGCTACCAGCTAGTTCTTCTTATCAAAGAGAATTAAAATCAAACTAGAAAATCTCTTTTTTGTTTCCTGAAATTTTTGTGGGACATTATCAGGAAGTCAGGGAAAGAATTTATTAGAAGTGCAACAAGTGCTATTAGCAGAATCAGCCTTCTGGCAGGTATTCTCAGCTGAAATTCAGAATCATTACAATAGCCTTATTCTCTGTCAGTTATGTAGTCCACTTTTGGGAGATATTATGGCTAGTATTTGCCTGACCAGACTAACTGTAGTCTCTACCTATGAGTTTCATTTTTATTTTATTTTCATTTCTTTTCACTAAAAAGTTTTCTATCATGGGTTTACCTTCAAGTCTTAGATGTAAGTTTTTTCTTCCTTTCTGTACTGTAGTATTGCTTCCATTTCATTTTACTTGATTCGTTTAAGCAAGGTAGCCTCTCTTTTGACTAGACCTTGATTAGCTCCCTACCAAGTCTCTGAGATGATACTTGCTTTCCTTTATAATGATTTCTGAACTTTGTTGCTGGGCATGTGGTCATCTGAGGCCATAGACATTATTATTAATAAAATAAGGTCTACTGAATGCTTACGTATGAGAAACGCTTTACAAATATTATCTCATTTTTTCCTACCAATAATTATATGAGGTAGACACTTTCATTATTCTCATTTTACAGATGAGGAAACTGAAGTCTGGAGATGGTAGGGGACTTGCCAATACTATGTGGCCAGTGAGTGGAAAAGTTGGAACTGGAGACCAGGTCATCCTGGCTTGAGAGCCTGTGCACCAAAGGCTGCCCCTGACCTTGGGGCTGACCATTTCACTCAAGTTCTACTGGGTATCTCTTCCACTGTGTGGTTTTTTTTTTTTTTTTTTTTTTTTTGTCCCCAATACCTTGTCCTTCTTAATATGTGGATCTACTGAGTTATCTGGGTATTTTTGTTCTCCTATTCCAAATAAATTTAACTTCTTGTTGAGGCAGGTAAACTATTGCCAAGAGCCAGAAGGGTGGGATATACTTTTTTCCTTTCCTTGAGCGCATAATTATGGCATCACAGGACAGAATCTTTAAAAGCAGATTCCTTTTTTTTGACACCATCTTTTCCAGCCAGATCTTCCTTCTCTGTATGTTCTTTTCTCTTCCAAAGATACTGTATTTAGTAAAAGATGTATTAGTTTTCTATTTCTACTGTAAGAATTTACCATTTGCTTACTGGCTTAAAGCAGTGCAAATTTGCTATCATAAAGTTAGTTCTGTTGGTCAGAAGTTTGATGTGGGTCTCACCAGGCTAAGATCAATATGACAGCAGGGCTGCATCTCTTTTTGTAGGCTCTAGGGGCAACTGTGTTTCTTTGCTTTTTCCAGTTTCTAGAGGACACCCACATTCCTTGGCTTTGGGTTTCCTTCCTCCATCTTCAAAGGCTGCATTGTAGCATTTCTCTGATCCTGCTTCCATCACCACATCTCTTTCTCTGACCACAGGTAGAAAAGAGTCTCTGCATTTAAGGACTTATGTAATTAGTCACAATCCAAAATGATCTCCCCATCTCATAGTCTATACCCTTAATTACATCTGCAAAGCTTCTTTATATAAGATAACACACTCACAGATTCTAGAGATTAGGATTTGGATATCTTTGTAAGCATTATTCTGCCTACCACAGATGATATCATGGCACTGGACCTCAAGTGCTTTCAATCTCCAGTTCCTTATTTTATTTTATTTCAACCTCAAATTCTTACAACACTTTAACATTTCTAGAGAATAATTCCGTTTTACTTCTGGTAATATTCATTCCCATGTGGATTAGACAAAGTTTTGGATATGATAAGTCTTGTCACATCTGCCATATTTGAACTTAAACAAATATATTTACAGTTGATGATATCATGGTGATGATGCTATCCAGCCTCATTTAAGGACTTCAGAAGGAAATGATAATCACCACCATGTTTTGTCTTCATGAGTCATTAGCAAGTGGTTGATTATATTGAGATAAGCCCTGAGTTTCCTATTTATGTCACGGAAAAGGTAATAGTGGGGTGGCTCCAGTTCAGAAAGGGACCTAGTTGGAGAACTGGGTGTGGGAAAGAAGATTGTGAGTTCAGAGGTAAAGATAAACTGAATGTCTCACAGTCCACATAATCCTGTGGGCGTGAATGAAGCCATACTACCATTAACAATCAAATTGCATTCTCTCAGTGCATAACTATAAGACCTTATCCTCACACAAAGTATTTCTTGCTCTAGTATTTCTGGAAGTTTCCAGTGTCCTTAAAAATTCATTCCCATTAGTAGTTGCAGTTCTCCTGCTGCTTGCCATGAAACACTGGCAATGATAACTTACCTTGTCTGCTGACACTCACCAATCCAGCTGATGATCTGCCCTGATTGTTTCCCTGGGGAGAAGCTGGCTTTCTCAGATTGCTGGCTTTCAGTACAACCCAATACTGCAAAACTCATGTGCCAGAATGCTGCTGATATCCCTTAATTCTCACCAGAAATGGAGAGAGTGTCCCTTTTTCTCACTCAGTGTTACATTTTGTTACTAAGCCTTAATGCAGAATTGCCTGTAGCGTGGGTTTCACAAATTTTCCTTTGAAAAGAGTTCTTTTAGATTCTTTCAAAGGAACTCAAAGTCCAGAATGTAAAGTTAGGTATGGGACAGGATGCCATTGTATTCCTACCCTTGTCCTTATCTTCCCCATCTTTCCATGATCCGGGCACACATATCCTATATATATAATCAAAACTCAATCCTTGCCGATCTAATCATGAGAAAAGTTGTCTACAGATTCACCAACAAGATCCTATCTCAGACGTTCTGAAATTCACTGTGTCTTCATTGTGTCTGTGGGTGATTCAGGTAGAGATGTCCAGTTGCTAGAGGTAAACAAGAATCTAATCTTAGGGGAGAATTAAGGTTAGAGATATCTATTTGGGAATTATCCAAATAGTAACATGCTTAATAGTTTAAAAGTGGAAGAGTTCCCCAAGGATGAACACAGAGAGTGAGAAAAGAAGGGGGCCACAAACAGGACCCTGGGGTATAACTTTTAAAGGTTGCAGGGGATTGAGAATAAGTAGTTTTTAAAAGCAGGAAGAGAATCAGGAAAGGGTTCAGTGAAAACAAGGAAGTAGAGAGCTTTAAGAAAGAGGAAGCAATTGGAAGTAATTAATAACATAAAAACTCAACCAAGTGTTCCAATAAGAAAATGACTGATTTTTTTTTCCATTTTGTAAAGAGAGACATCAGGGGGTCACTGACAACTTTAGCTAAAGCAGTTTTGAGGTTATAGGGGGATTAGGAGAAACATGGGGAAAAGAAGTGGATGGAGGATGAGGAAATTACTCTTTCAAGAAGTTAGATAGGAATGGAAGAAGAAGAAAGAGGTGGTGTTAGCTATGATTTGCTCTGAAAAACCTCACCCTGTAGGAATAGAGGAATAGGTAAAAATAAGTAAGAAAGTCAATACATTTAAGAGTGTGTATATATGTGTCTGAGTCTGTATGTTTGTATTTGGAGAGATGGGGGGCAGGGTGATGGAGTCCATGCCAAACAGCCTCAATGTTATCATCAAAAGAGGAGTGATCATCTACTCAGAATCAAGGGAAAGTGATTAGAAGCAAGTGAAAGATATATTTCCGTTAGTTCTGAAAACTGTGTAACATATGTGTTTTATAGCATTCTGTGAAAAAGTTTCATTTAACAACAACAAAATAAAGAACTCAAGGGAATAAGAGATTGAAGTAAGAGGGCAGCAGAAGACTGATGATGAAGATTGCAAATAATTCCCATAGAAGAGATGACCATAAACAAATAAAAGCATAGATAAGGGAAACGTGGACCAGACATTCACAAATCTGGGCAAAGACTTCCATGAATTAGATGGCCAAAGGGGGAATGCAAAAGAGGTCATTGAGATGAGGAAGTGGAGAATAAGATTATGTCTTGAGTGAATGTTTCACATAAATGTTGAAATTTCCTCAGGCAGCGATAGAAGTCAGGGTGAAGTAGAATACTGAGGGTCAGATGTAAAGCCTTGAAGTGTATGGAATTACCAAGAGGTGTGAAAATCAAAAGGTGTGTGGTGATGTAGTAGAGTGTCATGAGCCTAACGGGGAGAAATTTGGCAGGAGGAGAGAAAACTAAGTATTTGAAGTTGCACTGGGCAGCTGGGAGAATGATAGTTGATGCAAGTCACAAGGTGTGGACACAATAAAAGGGTTGGAGGAGCAGGTCAAAGGTGATATTCTCCAGAGGGAGGAAACCTAATGGCAGAGTAGCTAGAGGATGGAGGTGACAGACGGAACCCTTCTGCAAATTTTGGGTAGAAAACTGTGGTTTACAGTGATGACAGGAAGATTTAGATTTAACCAAACCAAAGTATCCCAGCTTTGGCACAACTAGTTTCTCTGAGGGAAATCAGCTAAAGGTCCTTGGGGGCATCTGATTTTGTTCTTGTGGAGGCTCTTCTGCCACCTGTGGAGACAGTGAGGATCCTCCTCAGGAGAGGGCTTGCTCTGAGCAAGGAACATGGAGCTATGGGTCCCTTATGTGCAGCTACATCCTTTATATCTTGCTTTTCAAGTTGCCAATTTTTGATATTGGCTTCAATTTCCTTCAGACAGTTCAGAACATTTTTCTTGTTTCTGGCTTCATTCTTGAATTATTTCTACCAGCCTATAAAGGAGTTGTTCAATTCACTAATAAGCTAGAGCACAAGGAGATCTTCTTTGAATCCTTTTACTTTCCCTTTAAGGAGTGGTCAGAAGGTAAGCAAGAGAGAGTCCCAGTATGTACACTTCAGCCCTGGGGTAGGAGTAACTGAGGGTCAGCAGTCAGGGAGTGTGGCAGAAATCAGAGTGGATGCACTAAGGCTGGGGAGAGTGTAATATGGTGGGTGGGAAAACAGGCAATGGTTAATACAAATCAGTAGGCCACAGTCATAGAATGGTAAGGCAGGTGTGCATTCTTCTTGTCAGAAACAACAGACCAGAGTAATGGGGGTGGAATGACTTGATATGACAGCCTCCAGGAGTGCTTATTTCTGAAAACAAGCTTAGAAAAATCAGTTGGCATCTTCACTTTGGTCAGTATGAGTACTGGGGGAAGTCTATGGTGAATCTCTCTATTTAGAGTGTGTAGGGTATAAGTAGAGGTAGATCCTGACAGAAACCAAGCATATGAATACAGTTCATCCCCCTTCATATTCTTAGTTCTGGTCAGTTCTAGACCCGTGTACTTTTTACTGCATTTATGCAGATTGTTTTACCTTCCCCTGAATATTAAGCTCTTTTCAATGGAAAGTCTCTTAATAAATCTATTCTGAAGGAAGAAGGTAAGCCTGAGCTTAAGCATAATGTCTATTCTTCCTTACCCTAGTGATATCCAGGTTCTGGTCACATGAGCTGAAGAGCTGTTCATCTTTGTTAGCTTTAACTAACTTCCGAATTGGTGTGCATGCATTATATTGGGTAAAGCTTTCTGCATGCAAAGTAGATACACTGGTATCTACACTTTGATCTTCTTTGGTTTAGAGAACATTCTGGACAACAGTCTTTGTTTCCAACAAAATAAAACTTTCCCTCTTTCTAACTGGCTCTATTTTTTTTTTTTTTTTCCCTTTCCATTCTCTCCATTATACCCATTGACTTCTACTTATATCTCTGTAGGGTGCAGGAGTTTGGGCAACCCACACTCGGTTTGCCACCAGCATTGCATAACACTGTCATCTAGAAGGGAAATTTATGGCCGGAGAAAGGATTGGGCAAAGAAGAGAGAGATGAGTAGAACCAACTAATGAGGTTGGTGGTGGAGGAGGAGGCCTCTTGGAGGGTGCTCAAGGGAAACTAGTGGAACTGCTGGGTTGAGGGAGGACAGCAGGGTAGAGGCCAAGACTGGTAAATGGCAGACAGAGAAGCCGGTAACACACAGATAGCCCAACTCAGCCTTGCCAGGGACAGGGGGATTTTGGAAAAGTGAGTGACGAGAAAAAAGAGAAAACTGTCAAGTTACCAACCCCAAGTTTAATTGGAACCTTGGAACAGCAATAGAGAGAGGGAGGAATTTTTCTTCTTTGGTACCTAGGCTTGGCAGAGACTCAGTCCTTGATTTTCTGTGTGCCTACTTTCTTTCTTTCTTTTTCTTCTTTCTGTCTTTTTCTTGTCTCTTTTTCTGCTCTATTGAAACATCTCCATAGTGAAGAGCTCCTTGATGCCATCATGGCCCCTGATCATCAACATGTTAATAGAAGAGAAAGAGAAAGGGACTGTGACTAATGTCCAGGAAAAAACAAGCGACAGCCTAAAAAACATTGTGTCTCCAGGAAAGCAGCGGAAGGAATATCCCTCTGAATACATCTGACATCATCTCATGGAATTTGGATGGTTTCTTGGGATTGAGAACTATTTTTCCGAAATATTATAAGTCAATAGAAATAATATTTATAAAACCCTTTGCTCCCAAGCATCTTTGGTTCTAAAGCAAGATATATTTTTGTTTATTTACTTTTATTCCTTTTTGATTCTGTTCCCAAAAATACAGAAACAATCTTCTTTGAAATCTCTTTATTTCTTGAGTGCTTCTTGCCAGCATATCCTACATGTGGATTAAACAGATGGCATCAGTAGCATGGTTGGGAAGGCAGAGTAGAGAGGCAGAACAAACTAGAGAAGGGTCATGCTGTCCTAACATTAGCTTCTGGGTTGGGAGTTTCAGTGTCTGCAGCTTGTCTACCAGAACAGCAACAATGAATTATCATCTATAAAGGACATTTCCAACTTATGTCTTGCTAGGAACATTCCTGTCTTTGGAATGGCAGTCCATGATCACCATGGAAAGCATCCAACGAGTCTAAGGGGCCACTGAGCTCTAATTTAGTTGTTCCTTCTTAAAATAACTTTTCAGTGAGAAGATTGCAGCTCTATTTGCTCCTGCTAAAGTTTTAGGTTACCTGATGCCAGGAAGTTGAAGGTCTTTGACTATATATGAGCTTATAAAGACACCAAGTGCTTGTTTCCTTTTTTTAAATAATGGGCCACAAAGCATGTGTTTTTAATAGATCTTTAATTCTGTGCATAAGTGCAAACATACTGTTGCCTAGTGCTGTGAAGGCCACTAAGAAAGATATTTGGTAATTACCATAAGGTAGTAGGAGTAGGGCTAGAGTTTCTATTGATTAATGAAGTGGGAAGAGAAATGCATGTACAATTAGCATTCTTTATGATGTCCTCTCCTATCTAAAACTCATCTCTTTCTTCTCTTTTATATTATGTTTTCTAACCACTATTTCCATTCTTTTTCTTTAAAAAATAATGCTTCATTTGGATGACTGTATGGTATGTGACTACATCTCAATGAAATAGCAGGAAAAAAAATTAAAAAAAATTTTTTTAATGCCTGAAAACAAGCATATGCTTAAATAGAGATTCACTTGAACTTTGTATCATTGAAAGATCATGACGTCTGATGGAAAGAACCAGAGACTTAATTGGAAGGCAATCAGCATGGCCTGGGATAGTTCTCAAGGCAAACAATCAACAGTATCATATTTATCTTAAATAAATAATCTTTGTGCAGAATGAGGAATTAAGTGTGATGTCAAATACTGAGTATTCATGCAAATATTATAGTGGTTAAGAGCATGGGGTCTGGCATTTGGAAAGACCAGTGTTTACATTCAACTCTGTCACTTACTAACTTTGTGACCTTGGGTAGATTACTAATTTCTCCAAGACTGAATTCCTCATTTACATAATGGTAATAATATTTAAAAAAATAGTAGTTCATAGTCCCATAAAGTTGCGAAGATTAAAATGACATAATGCATGTATATGTCTGGTAATATAGCAATTGCTCAATAAACATTAGTTACTATTAGTTTTGTTGTTAATACAAGTAGAATACTAACCAACTCTATAATCGAACAAACTGGTTAGAACAAAGACTTGGATTTACTGTTTTATCACTCTGTTCCTTATTTTTTTCACCAGGAAAAAAACATTAATATGCACTTGTGATATATTGAAGATTAATAATAGCCTATCTTTTTTAAATTTCTTGGAGTAGATTTCGATGCAAGATACATATATTGTCAATCATGTCCTGTGATCTTGGGGTGAAAACCAGCAGCTGTTTTAGTTGTGGATACTTGTCCTCATAACAGCCTATTCTCTGCCTCTTTGCACCTCCAAAAGGCAATGCTGGTTGGGAGTTCCAGAGTCTGATTAGGTCTGGTTCTGCTGTTCTCTAACTCCTGATCCCTTGGTGTGACATTTTCTCCTCTTGTGTGCTCCCCAGGGCATACATGAGTGTGAAGGAGCTGAAGGAGGCCCTGCAGCTCAACAGCACCCACTTTCTCAATGTCTACTTTGCCAGCTCAGTACGGGAAGACCTTGCAGGAGCTGCCACCTGGCCTTGGGACAAGGAAGCCACCAGTCACCTGGGTAAGTGAGGCAAAGACTGAATATGGCAGGAAAAAGAAGGAGGCACAAAGAAGATTTGTGAAAGTGAGTTTGGGGAAAAAAGAAAGAAAGAGAAAAAATAAAGATGCATTAGCTTCTTCAGACTGAGAATGGATTTTATGAGAGTCTGTCAAAATGTGTCAATGCAAGCAAGTAAGAAGTATTAGAAGAAGCTGTGCAAACACCCAGGATGTTCTAGACTGAATCTATAATCTAGATGTAAATAAACTTCTGGCATGGCACAAGATCCATTTTAAGTTTTGGAAAGCCTCAAGAAGGAAAATGTGGTTTGACTGTGAAGCCTGGTTTATGATAGTCTGTGTGCAAGAAGACTGGTAGCTGGGCTTCTGAGGAGATTCTGGGAAATTGAGGCTGATCAGTGTAGCCTACTCACCTAGGAAAAGGACGAAGACCTCAATATTGAGTGGGACTGCCACATACTTAAGCAAGCTAATCTCCTTTTACAATGTCTTATCATTATAATGAGGATCTTCCTGATCAATCAATAAGAAATATTAGATCAGGTTTATAAACATACAATGTAGAGTAATTGTGGAATATAATTTATATATAATTTATATACAGCCTTCAATGAGATTCAACCAAAAATTGTTTAAAAACTTAGGCACCATAGTTGGGAAGAATGTTTCATGTTGGAAAGATAATTACCGTAGAGCCCAGAAACAATTTTATAAATGATTTATAAGAAGTTATGCAAGGTTAATCTTCTTGGTAAATATGAAGCAGGGAGAAATAAATTGAAGGAACACCACATAATGCTGAATATGACAAACCTAGGTAAGATGGGATTATTGTGAAGTAGAGTTCAGAACTTACTGAGCTGAAAATCAAAGAACATATGATCAAGTATACAAAGAACAGCTAGGATTGTAGAGTGGGGAAAGAAGAAGAAAAGAAGTAGGTCAGCAATAGGTGAAAAAATTATTGTTGCTATTCTAGAGGGAAACTGAATACAGAGAGTGAATCAGAGCACAAAGATCCAGAAGGGTTATATATATCAAGCAACATGTGATACAATAAGAGATTAAACATGTGGAAACCCAAACTGAATGCTTTGTTAGCAGGCTTGGCCAGGTTTTGTTGGCTTCATAGAGCCTGATACAGTTTTAGGACAGTACACACCTTTTATCACTAAACTTTTTATTCCAGTTCTTAGCAGGTGAGAAGCCAAAAATGTATGATGCTTCTGGTGACCTAAGGCTATCAAAACAAGAGCATTGCATGAATTGATCACTTGTTTCCAGGCCTACCAAATAAGGACCTGGTATCTCCAGGGGTCCAGTATGAACCAAAGAATATATTCAGATTTCTCTGTAATTGTTGTGAGTGGGTAACCAACTATTGTGGGTGCAATGAGGCATTTTTGTTGGTACTGGAAAAGATAGGACTTGTAAATCACAGGCTGCACTACATGGCTGGAAGGAGGTTTAGGAAAATTCCAAAAGATTTTCAATATGGTTGATGGTTGAAGGGCTGTAGTTTTCAGTCATATGTTTTTAAGATGGTCAGATAAACCCCTGTACTTTCCAGATAAAAGCTAATGTGAGTCATTCTAGCATTTATGGTAGCAGTGAGTAGACTAGAAGGTTATATTCTAATAATCCCTTTAATGCTAAGGTTGGGTATTTTGAAGTATCCTCATCAAAAGCGACAGTAGCAGAGACAGTATATGACACTGTAAGAAAGTTCCTCCAAACTGATGCACCTGAATCATGAAGGGGAAAGTTCTGGTGGTGTGCGTGAGGGGTGTCCTTCCAGCAAGGTTTACTCAGCAATAGTTTCCATGGTCTGTCATTGGGAACTGAATCTATTTGGCTGAAAAATCTTAAAAAGTGACCAGAGTCATAACTAGACCTCTTAATAAGAACCTGGTTGTGCTGGGGGTGGACTATTGAGGGTTTGCTAACTTTATTGGAGCTGAGCCATTGACGAGACTTATTCAACTATAAAACCTGGATAAAATACCAAGAAGAGCTATTTGAAGGTGTCAGACAGCAGCCAAGGCAAAAAGGGCTTGAGGGGCCCAATTCCATAGAGAAGTAAGATGTATTGAAGTGAACTTTATATTTAACACAGTTTTTTTCCTTTAAGGAAAACTGACAAATTCTTGGTGAAGGGAACAGAGGCAGAACAGAGAGCAAAAGCCTGGAGAATGCATTAGTCTCACTACTGGGGAGACAGCAATTAGAGTTCAGCTCTCCCAAGGTAGCCAAGTCTTGAGGGCCTGAGAAACCAAAGAAATAGAAACCACAGAAGAGTGCAACAGATATTCTGCTCACAATTTTCTGATATTTGCTAATTTTTAAACTACACATTTTCAGGCCAGCACCAAGAAAACAAGTATAAAATAACTGCTAAGACATTGAAAAGCTTAAGAGTGATTTCAGGAGTCTGAAGAGTATAAGAGAAAAAACAATTGAAGTTGAGATCCCTTCAAGGAGGAGGGGCTCAGACACCCTACATGTAAGGGCAAACATAAATATATTAGCTACACAAAACTTAAAATCCAGCCTGAAATACTCTTAATCTCTGATTGAAGAAAGGTTATCTGCCTATATTCTAACACACTATCAGGAGATAATTAAATATTCCCTGGAGGAAGACAACATCATCAAGTTTTCACTCACAATGTCCAGCAATAAGTAAAAATATCACCAGGTAAGCCAGGAATCAGGGCCGAATGATGGTAAGCCAGCCAGTCAACCAACAGAACAGATGATAAACACAGATCCATAGGTTATACGGATAGTGGAAATATTGGATGCTTCAAAAATAAATAAAAAGAAGGAGAGTTTCTTTAGAATTTGTAATAAAGAATTAAATAGAAATTTTCCAATTAAAATTGAAAATACAATAAATGGAATGACAGATGGATTTTTGAGCAGAAGAAAGAATTATAAAACTAAAAGATTGTAGAAAACATACAAATCGGTGCACAGAGGCAAATATTAATGGAAAACATAGAAAAGAGCCTAAGAGAAATTTGAGACCTGATGAAACATTTCTAAAGTACATGCAACTGGAGTTCCAGAAGAGGAGAGAGATTTGGGGGCAGAAAAAACATGTCAAACTCAGATACACTATTTTTTTTCAAACTCCAAGCAGGGTAAATAGAAAGAAAATCATACATAGGTCAATTATAGCAAAAGTGATGAACGCCAAAGACAAAGAGAAAAACCTCGGAAATCTTCAGAGAAAAAAAGATACATTGCATTAAAAGGAACAAAATGAAGTCTGGTGTGCTTACTTTCAGCAGAAACTGTGGAAGTCAGAAGACAACAGGTTGATATCTTTTTAAAGTGTGAAAAGAAAATGACTGCCATCTTAGAATTTTACATCCAGGAAAAATATACTTTAGAATGAAGAAAAAAAATTAAGACAATTTTCAGACAAACAAAATCTGAGCGAATTTAATACAAGCCCTGGAAGAAATACTGAAGGAAGTTATGCAGACAGAAGGAGAATGGTCCCAGATAGAAACACAGAAATACAAAAAGAAATGAATAACACTAGAAATGGTAAAAATAATAGTAAAAGTAATAACAATAATGTCTTTTGGGGGTTAAAATATATGCAAAATTAAAACACATGACAATAGCACAAAACACAAGAAGGGAATAAATGAAATTAGGGAGTTTAAGTTCCCTTCTTTGCCTGTATCTAGAAAAAAATACTAATTTTAGATAATTTTAGACAGTAATAAGTCAAGCATGTTGTAATGTTTATTATTAAATGATATAATATAATTTATTATTAAAATACTAATAAAATAATCTCCTACTAACAAGCTAATAGAGCATGAAATGAAATAATCTATAGAAGGCAATGAAGGAGGAGGAAATAGGAATAAATAACAGATGGAATAAATAGGAAAAAATGGTAAGATATTAGTTATAGGAAAAAATGGTAAGATATTAGTAATTGCATTGAATAACTGCATTGAATAAGTGTGCACTAAACACACTTATTCAAAGCCAAGAATGGTCAAACTGAAATCAAAACCCAACTATCTGGTACTTTTAAGAGACATCTTAGATATAAAAATGCAGAAAGGTGGAAAGGAAAAGGTTGGAAAAATATATACAGTGCAAATACTCACCCAAGGAAAGACAATGTAGCTTTCTAATGTCATATAAAGTAAGCGTTAATGTAGAAAGTATTACTAGAGGTAAATAGGAATATTATGTAATGACAAAAGAATTGATTTAATTGGAAAGTATAACAATGATAAATTTATGGGTACCTAATAACTTGTCCTAAAAGTAACACGAAGCAGAAATTGAGAGAAATAAAAGAATAGACAAATCCACAATCATAGTTGGTGCTTTTAAAACAATTTTATCAGAAAGTAATAGAATATACAAAGAGAAATTCAGTAGAAATACAGTAGATTTGAAAAACTGATTAATAAACTTGACCTAATGGCAAAATTAGAGCAAAGTGCCTAAATAGTGCAGACTCTACATTCTTTTCATGTGCCATGGAAAATTCACCTAAAGAGTGCTGGACCAAAAAGCGTACCTGTGAGGAACGAAATCACAAAGACTTTGCTCTCTGATCTCACTGGAAAGAAGCTAAAAATCAACAAGAACAACAAAAAATAACTAGCAAATCCACAAATGTTTGGAAATAAAGCAGTATACATCTAATTACCCCATGACTCAAGGAAAAATAACAATGGAAATAGGAAAATATTGGAATCTGAATAATGCATATCAAAAGGTGGTGTACAGCAAAAACCTTACACAGGAAGTTTACAGCTTTGTATATTAGAAAAGAAGATATTCTGATCTAAGTAACCACTTCAAGAATCCAGGAAAGAATAAGAAATTAAACCCAAAATATGAACACAGTAGGAAGTAATAAAAATAAGAGAAGAAATCAAATGAGATAGAAGATAAATGTGATGGTTTGAAGCTGTAGGTATGCCAGAAAAGACCATGTTCTTAAAGCTAATCCATTCCTGTGAGTGGGACCTTTTGATTAGTTATTTCAGTTGAGGTGCGCCCCAGGTGGGTCTTAATCTTCTTACCGGAGTCCTGTATAAGAATTGAAATTCAGAGAAGCAGAGACATGCTAAGAGAGACAGAAGCTAGAAGAGAGGAGCACACAGAAGCTCAGTTAAAGAAAGCCACACATACGGAGCAGCCAGAAGTTGAAAGTAACGAAACCCGAGAGGGAAGGACCAGCAGACATTATTGGCCCTGAGCCTGGTCACATGACAGGGAGAACTCATCGCCTGTTGATGCCTCGATTTGGACATTTTCACAGCCTAAGATCTGTACGCTTGTAAGTTAATAAATCTCTATTGTAAAAGCCAATCCATTTCTGGTATATTGCATTTCCTCAGCTTTAGCAAACTAAAACAAATGCTCATTAGGAAAAGATAAAGTCAAATTTGCTTATTTGGAAAAATTATTCATAAACCCCCAGAAAGACTGACTGAAAAAAAAAAAAAACATGAGAGAGGGAATAAATTACCACTATGAGGAATGAAAGAGGTAACATCCTTACTTACATATACTACAGGCCTTAATAGGCAATACATCTTTTCAATAAATGATTCTGTAACAATCGGCCATCCATTGGCAAAAAATAAAATAAATAACTTTAACCTGAACCTCACATGTTACATGAAATTAACTCAAACGGGATCATAAGGTTAATGTAAGAAGTAAAACTATAGAACTTTTAGAAGCAAACAGGATAGGGCTAGGCAAAGAGTGCTTGTATATGACACCAAAAGTATGTATGATAAAAATAAAAACTGATAAGTTGGACTTCATCAAAATTAAAAACTTTTGCTCAGGAAAAGACTCTGTTAAGAGGATGAATAAAGAAACTACAGACCAAGAACAAATATTTATAAACTGCATCTCTGGCATAGGACTTGTATCTGGAATACATAAAGAACTCTAAAAACTAAGCAATAAACAACCAACCAAACAAAAACACTCCAATTAGAAAATGGCCAAAGACATGATCATAAATTTTACCAAGGAGAATATACAGATGGAAAATAAGTGCATGAAAAGATGCTCAACATCGTTACCCATCAGAGAAATGCAAATTAAAACCACAATGAAATATCACTATATACCTATGAGAACAGCTAAAATAAAAAAAATACTAATAATGCCAAATGTTAGCAAGGTTGCAGAGATAACTGGATCACTCTTAAATTGTTGATGTGAGTGAAAAAATGGTATAGCCTCTCTGGAAAAACGTTTGACAATTTCTTGTAAAACTAACCTACACTTATCATATGGCCCAGCAATCGGACTCTTGAGAAATGAAAACTTATGACCAATCAACCCTGTACATGAATCGTCATAGCAGCTTTATCAGTAATAGCCCCAAAGTGGAAATGCCCCAAATGTCTAAAGATCTGACTGTTTAAGCAAACTGTGGTGTATTACTCTTTGGAATACAACTCAGAAATAGAGAAGAACAAAATATTAATATATGCAACAACTTGGATGGCTCTCAGGGGCAATATATTGAGTGAAAAAAAGCTGGTCTCAAAAGACATATTGCATGATTCCATTCATGTAGTATGCTTGAAATGACAAAATTATAGAGAAGGGAACAGTTTAGTGGTTGCAGAGGTTGGGGATAGGGCAGAGGGTAGCGGGGGAGGAGTGTGGGTGTGACATAAAGGGGTAGCAGAAGAGAGATTTTAGTAATGATGGCCCAGTTCTGTATAATAATTACAGTAGTGGTTACACAAATCTGTATGTGTGAAAAAGTTGCATGGAAACACACACACTCACACACCACTCAAGTGCATGTAAAAACAGGTAAAATCTGAATAAGGTCTGTTACATCTGTGCACAGAGTACTTTGCACATAGCAGGTACACTGTGAATTCTCACTGAATGAAGGGATGAGTGAGTAAATGAGTGAAGTTTTTAAATTGAAATGGTTTCAGGAAGTGTTTAAATTATCACATGACTCATTGACTCCTAATGAATTGCAAAAAAACCTAGGGTGATACATACTTTGTTCTTAAACTTCTGAGGAATAACCATGTTCCTCTACAACATGTTTCTTGATGTACTTTTCTAAAGTAGAAGACTAGACTGAACAGCTCACACATCTGACTCAACATGAAATTGCTTGTGTTCTTATTTATTTCTTCTTATTTGATCACAGCTGTGATTGAAGAAAGGAATCATTGCCCTAAATCAGTTGTAGAATATCACAGACAGCTGGATTAACATGATAGAGGAATACATTTAAGATTTTCTAAATAGTCTTTTCAAGATAAAAGATAAAATAATCTGTTTGTGTCAACATGCAAGCTCCTAGATTTTGGTGGTTAGCTGAGTGACCTAGCGTATAAGCACACTAGACTACAAGTTTGAATCCAATTTGACTCCCAGTGGCTTATGTCACTCTGTGGAAAAACGAAGGTGATTTGTGGTCCTGCTTTGTCATCAATACCATTTCTGCATTTTGGCATAATTTTATACTTTTAACGTTGTGTTAATGCAGGGCAGAAATTTTAATAGGTGAATGAATGAATGACATCCTTTTTCAGCTCTAATGTGATCGTCTTTGAGCCTCAGTACACAACACCTAAACTGAATATGTGTATTCAAAGGCAGAATACTTAAAATTATGGCAAAATAGCTCTTTTACAAAACATTAATGCCATACTCATGATCATTTACTCATTCATTCGAAGTAAAGCTGTTAACTCTGCTTTGTGGAAATATCAGTGATAGAACAATGAAAAGAGTCCACTTTTAAGAGGCACAAGAATAATTGGGACGGGAGCAGACATGTAAATACATAATTATAATACAATGACATGATACTGCAAAGTGAGGTTAAGTAGGAGCATAAAATAGAGAGTGCCTAATTGTGCTGAAAACATCAGGGAAGAGTTCCCAGAGAGGGTGAGGCTCGAGCTGAGTTTAAGGATAAACAGGAGCTTGGCAGACAATGGGAGGGCATTCCAGAGTGAAAGAACTGTTGATGCCAAGGTTCAGAAAACCTGGACATGCTTAGAAGTGGAATGTACTTGGAATGGCTGGAGTAGTGTTCTTCAAATTTATTTTTTCTATCATAACCCCTCAAAGATTTTTGAAAAAATATGTACCCCGTTATAAGTTCTTACAGTAACATCTAAAAATTTGATCATAAGTTTAAATAGAAGCAATTAATGCAATTTCTGGTATTTTGTAAATATTAAAACTTTTAAATGAATCCTCAGTGTCATAACAATTTGATAATCACCATCATACATTAAAAAAATATGGCCATGCATTTTTTAATTTTAGGAAATTGTTCATTGTTCCTTTTTTAAAAAAAATTTGTTTCCATTTCACTTCTCCTACAGAACATTCTACTAATGTAGCATACACACATATTTTTTCAAAGTCTAGTTGGTCATCTAATTCTTTACTAAAAACATATGTTGATTAAAACAACTGTTCTGTGATCATATGTTTTTTAATTAAACTTTTTATTTTGAGATAATTGTATATCTACATGTAGTTATAAGAAATAATAAAAGATATCTCATTGCTCTTTACCCACTTTGCTCAAATGGTAACATCTTGCAAAAACAATAATACAATTTCACAGTCAGGATATTGACATTGCTGCTGATAATAAATTTTAAAGTATTAAAATTTTCTTCTCAATTGAGTTGTTTGAAATGAACACTAATCCACAATTGATCAAAACAATATTTAAAAATGATTAATCTTTATTGAAAAAATAAGATATATGAGAAATGCTTAATTTAATGAGTAGAATGTGGCTTTTTTCCCCCAAATTAATTATTTTTCTTTTTTACATGCATGTCTCTATTTTATCACTCATCTACCCATACACTGGATAAAGGGCGTATCAATCAGTCACAAGGTTTTTACAAGATAAAAGCAATATAGTAATACAAGCATTATCTAAGATCAAGGCTACTGGATTACAGTCCAACAATTTCAGGTATTTTCTTCTGGCTATTTGAATACATTAGAAACTAAAAAGAAATATCCGTAAAATGAGTCAGTAGTCATAATCATCTGTTAAATCCTAACTTGTCCTCCCTCTCATTTGATCATTCTCTCAACCTTTAGGGATATGTAGGCAATGATCATTCTAACTTCTTCATGCTGAAAAGGGGTTTTGACATTACAGGGTAGAGTAATGAAACTGACTGATGTTCTTGGAGAAACTGATTCCACTGGGTTTCATGGCTTATCTGGCATAGGAATAATCTGAGGCTTTGTTTCTGGAAAAATAAACTTATTAGGTAAAACTTTTATAGAGTATTAGAGAGAACATAGGGTGTTCTTTAGGGTTTTCCAGAATACTGTTGGTTGAGACTTAGCAAACTGTGGCCATTTGCAATATCTGGCTGAAGCTTGCATAAGAGTAACCTCCAGAATGACCTCTTAACTCTATTTGAAATCTCTTTGCCACTGAACCTTTATTTTGTTTCATTTCTCTTCCCCCTTTTTGTTGAGATGGCATTATCAATCCCACAATGCCAGGGCCAGGCTCATCCCTGGAGATGATAGTCATACACCCCTGGGTGTCATTCCCACATAGAGGGGAGGGTAGTGAGTTTATCTGCAGAATTTGACTTAGAGAGGCTACATCTGAGCGAAAAAAGAGGTTATCTGTGGGTGATTCTTAGGCATAATTATAAGTGGGCTTATCTTCACCGTTACAGAAATATGTTTCATAAGGGCAAGCCTCAAGATTGAGAGCTCAATTATTAAACTGAGAGTCCCTAATGCTTAAGAGAATATCAGGAATTCCCCAGGTGGGGAAGTTTAATAGTTGCACATTTTTTCTGGAGTCCCTCAATGAACTTTGCAAATACTTTTTTATTTTCTGTCCAAAAATAATCTGGAATGTTTCAGGGTATTACAACAACCTGTACAGAATGACAGGATCTCATTCTCTATTCTAGGTTCCATGTAATTAGGCTGTTTCAGACAGGTGAAATTGGATAGTGTGCTACAGAAAATTTAAATTTTGGACAAAATAAACGTCTTTTCCTTTGGTCTTACACAGAAGTTGAAGTTTTAAAATACAGATAATATCATACTTTACCCTGTATTCTGATTGACCTTAGTCCTAACCAGATCAGCTTCATTCACATCTCTAAGTGAAGTCTGATCTCTTTTTCAGCTTCTTTAACAGTTGCTGTATGGGGTAACCAAAATTAGTTCTTTTGTCTGTGGATGAATGGTAATTACTGCTATAATGAAACAAGATTCAGCATCAATTCCACTGCTTTTTTCCATTATATAATTCTAAATGCAAAGAAACTTTGTTCACATACAGTAGTAGATGAGGAAAAAAGGGGTTCTCTTTGATGGACTGAGTGGGTGGTGGTGCTAAGGTACAAAACACAGGAAAAGGAGCAGCAAGTGGGGATCCAGTTTGGTTTTGATATGTTGAGTTTGGGGTCTCTACAAATCTGACTGAGAAGGGGCTTCCACAGAAACGGGAGGAAGAGCAGAATCAGGGGTGTACCGGAAACCCAGGAGAGAGGGGTTCAAGAAAATCTCCCATGGTCCACAAGGACAACTGTTACAGAGAAATAAAGTAAGTACAAGGACATTTTGACAAGATTAGAGAAGGGCATCTGTCACCCTGGCACAGGCAGTTAGACACTTAGGAGTGCTCGGGACCAACCAGCCTTCTTATTGCCGTTGACGGTTCTAGGGAAGATCTGTATTGCCCGGAACATTCAGAGATCCCGATCAGGCCATAAGTAACATACACCAATGTGCATGGGACACAAGAACCCTGTGGGAAGGACCCTGAAACTCACTCATAATAGGAGACTAAACATCTAGGATCTTCAAATGAGACCAGACAATGTGAATCTTGTGGGGAAAAACAAATCTTTGATGGTGGAGTGAGCTATGACTTCATGCAGTCCAGAACAAATGCGATCTTGAGCAAGTTACCTCTCTGAGCCTTAGTTTCTTCATTGTAAAATGGGGATAATAAGCACCTGGAACAGTGTCTGGCACATAGTAGGGCTCAATAAATATTGACTCTATTGTTAGTGGTAGAAGTTCCAAATGCAGTGTGTCTGTGATTGACTTTCCTGAGCCTGCCCTTACCCCTAGTCCTCACCTCCAAACTATGGTTTTTTAGTGCCATGGAAAAATGTGTTTTTTAGAGTGCAACTGCTTGCAATGGTAGAGCTGCTCATAAGAAGTATAGAAAGTTTACTTGTAAGTCAGAGAAGGAAGGGGTAAGTGGTAGCAGGCAGTTTGGGAAGGTGGGCAGCTGCCTAGGTAGGGTCTATGAGTGTAGTGGAGCTCAGTGGACTGGAGGAAATCAACACTCACTGGGGCAATGTGGGTTTGGCAGTTACCTGGGGGAAGGCAAAGCAACAGCAGTGTAGGGGACAGGGGTATGTGATAGCATCAGGAAACAGGTCAGAGGTGAGATACCCTTCCCTCACCCAGAGTATTTGTAGGGATGTCCATAGGACACTCCTTGAATTTCTCCTAACCAACATGGATATTGAGATTAGGATGCTACATTAATTATAATGCATTCATGCACACTAGGAGTGAAACCTCAGGTGTTGAGAAATATTCCTTGATTTGACTAGTAGGAAGTCTTTGGTAAACTTGACCAGATTGATTCTGTGGAGTGAAAGCACAGAAGCCAGAGTGGGGTAAGTTGAAGAGACTACAGAAGGTGAAGAAGAGAATGTAGATCTTTCAAGAACCTAAGCTGTGAAGGCATAATGAGCTAATATGGAAAAGGTGATAATTAGAGGATGGTGATGAATCTAAGAAAGTCTTAAATAGGAAGAGATTTGAACATGTTTATAGGTTGTGGAAGGATACTGGTGAAGAGGGAAGCATGAAAGACACCACACTCAGAGACACGCCGGCATTTATAGATTATGAATTCCATGTACTCTGACGCAAATAGTTGGGCTTGAGCTAAACAGATCTTGTCTTCTACCCACTTGTCTTCTCTTTACTGTCCAGAGCAGAGTGATGTTTTCCAGAGATAAGATATGTTAACTAGAGTGCATCATGTAAATATGAGGGATTATAGAATCATTAATTAGACAGGCTACATGACATTAACAAAATGAGTTCTGTTCATGGCAATTAACCACAAGCTGCTATTGTAGATTATTTAATTGTCAGAAGTTGGCACTCAGTATGTGGGGTTATTCTGGGCACTTTGGGGTTTGGGACTCAGCACTCTTGGGTGTTGAAAACCTAGGACAAAATTTCCTCAAGATATGAACATCATATCCTGAAATTAGGATGCCCCAAAGGTAGGCTCATTCATTTATAATTAGGGGGAATAATTAACATGTTCATATGTGATGACTTGTAAGGCCTCCCATTTTAGAACATGTCCTAAAATCATTGAATCATTGCTACACCAGAATAGTACCTGCAATATGGCAGATGCTCAGTAAATGCTGAATGAATAAATGAGTTATAGAAAATGTCTTTCTCTCACTCATACATTGTGGTGCCTAAAATTCTATCATGAGGTTGTGCATGTATGTATGTGTATGTATGTGTTCAAAGCATTTCCCCCTTGCAGAAGCAATGAAGGGGTTATATAATAAGTCTCTGATGACTTAGTAATAACATCTTCAGTTTTAATATATCGGACCACTTTTCTCCCATAGTGTAGTGGTGGCTAGAAAACTTGAAGTGTTGATAGTTGAGAGTAGGAGTGGCTGCAAGGATATAAAAGAAGACAAAAAGTGACATCAGACTCTGCAAAATCTGCAAAATCTTCATCCTCTGCACATTCTTGTCTTGGTTCAGTCTTGCATGGAAAAAGGACCTCCTTCAAATGAAACCACCGATTGTAAAACCAGGAAGCCAATACAAGATTTGGAGGTGAATGGTTCCTGGGCTATTCTGCTATTCTATTAATGGTTCACTTCTCTTTCTAGTTCCTGGTATCTTTTATCCTCTTCTTTTTTTTTCCCCCTCTCTCTTTGTCAGTTCACCTCTGCCAATTCTTTCCTTGCACTGTCCCCCAGTGCTCCATCCTTGGACCTCAGTCATACTTTTCTAGTGTTGTCCTTCACACTTCACTGTGGAGACTTGGGAAGTGTTTTAGCAAGTAACTGGAAGTAATCATGTGTGCACCTGCAGACCAGCCTTCAACCTCCTTGTTTTATGGGCATATAACATTTAACCCTAAAAGTTTTATAGAAATGTTTTAAAGTCATTTCAACCAGTGTCTTTTTCTCATACTTCCTGAGTCTTCTTTTTTTTTTTTTTTTTTTTTTTTTTTTTTTTTAAATCATCATTTTATTGAGATATATTCACATACCACGCAGTCATACAAAACAAATTGTACTTTCGATTGTTTACAGTACCATTACATAGTTGTACATTCATCACCTAAATCAATCCCTGACACCTTCATTAGCACACACACAAAAATAACAAGAATAATAATTAGAGTGATAAAGAGCAATTGAAGTAAAAAAGAACACTGGGTACCTTTGTCTGTTTGTTTCCTTCCCCTACTTTTCTACACATCCATCCATAAACTAGACAAAGTGGTGTTTGGTCCTTATGGCTTTCCCAATCCCATTGTCACCCCTCATAAGCTACATTTTTATACAACTGTCTTCGAGATTCATGGGTTCTGGGTTGTAGTTTGATAGTTTCAGGTATCCACCACCAGCTACCCCAATTCTTTAGAACCTAAAAAGGGTTGTCTAAAGTGTGCATAAGAGTGCCCACCAGAGTGACCTCTCAGCTCCTTTTGGAATCTCTCTGCCACTGAAGCTTATTTCATTTCCTTTCACATCCCCCTTTTGGTCAAGAAGATGTTCTCCGTCCCACGGTGCCAGGTCTACATTCCTCCCTGGGAGTCATATTCCACGTTGCCAGGGAGATTCACTTCCCTGGGTGTCTGATCCCACGTAGGGGGGAGGGCAGTGATTTCACCTTTCAAGTTGGCTTAGCCAGAGAGAGAGGGCCACATCTGAGCAACAAAGAGGCATTCAGGAGGAGACTCTTAGGCACAAATACAGGGAGGCCTAGCCTCTCCTTTGCAGCAACCGTCTTCCCAAGGGTAAAACTTATGGTAGAGGGCTCAACCCATCAAACCACCAGTCCCCTATGTCTGTGGTCATGTTAGCAACCATGGAGGTGGGGTAGGCGAATACCCCTGCATTCTCCACAGGCTCCTCAAGGGGGCACTACATCTTTTTTTTTTTTTTTTTTTTTTTTTTTTTTTTTCTTTTTTTTTTTTTTCTTTTTTTTTTTTTTTTTTTTTTTTTTTTTTTTTTTTTAATTTTTTTTTTCTGAGTCTTCTTAATAGAAGTGGCTTTGGGAATCATTCTCTTTACCGTGAACCACTCTGGGCTTGTGTTAAAACTGGCAAAGTCAGTTGAATCTTGAAAACACATTTGGGAGCTTGGCTGTCTGCTACTGAGATTTCATCTTTTAATCAGAAACTTCTCTCTCTTTTCTTCTCCTATACTGTCTTCTAGACCACACAGCAACCCTCAATTTTTTTTTAGCTTGTGCCTCATAATCAAGGCTGAAAAGTCTTCTAAGAAGGCATTTGTGCTCCCCTCACCAGTCCATTAAGCAACAGCTGGACCACATATGGCTACCAGTTGCTAAATCCAGGGAGTGCCATTCATTTTGCATTCTACGTACAAACTGGTGGCCCTGGAATGTATAGAATCCAAGTTTCAATATACACATTCAGGTATGCGACAAATGTAACTTTATTTATTCTTCTATAATTGAACTTAATTTCTTTATTGAACCCCGATATTGCTGGGTAGTGGAAATTTATTCTCAATTGATCCTCTTTTGCCTGGAGTTGTAGCCAATAGTAGAAATTGTGTGCACATGCCAAGCCAACAGGGGAAGATCCATTTCGTCTTTAGTCATCAGTTGATGCTGGTCACCTGAGATGACCCTTGTTCCCAACCACAAGACCTTGCCTTTAGGGAATCTCTGGGAAGGTCTTAGTGGCCCTTCCTTCTTAGACTCCAAGATCAGCCATCAGTCTTTAGAACCAGGTACGTACCCAGGATTCCATCACTGGAATGAAGCAAGGTCTCCTTGGGGTCAGATCACACAAACCTGCTTTGGATTTTTCTCCTTTCCCAAGGGTCTTGAAAGATATGGTAAAGTTCACTTTATCTGGAGCCACCACAGTTCCAGTTTGCTAATGCTGCCCTTTTACGAAACACCAGAAATGGATTGGCTTTTATAAAGGGGGGTTATTTGGTTACAAAGTTACAGTCTTAAGGCCATAAAGTGTCCAAAGCAATGCATCAACAGTCGGGTACCTCCACTGAATAATGGCCAATGGTGTCCAGAAAACTTCTGTTAGCTGGGAAGGCATGTGGCTGATATCTGCTCTGGAGATTCAAATGGTTTTCTCACAGGACGTTCCTCTCTAAGTTTCAGCTTCTCTCCAAAGTGACACTCTCAGTTGCTCTTGGGGCATCTGTCCTCTCTTAGCTTCTCTGGAGCAAAAGTTTGCTTTCAAAGTCCATCTTCAAAATATCTCTGTAAACTGCAGCTCCTCTCTCAGCTCCTGTGCATTTTCAAAGTGTCCCTCTTGGCTGTAGCAAGCTCACTCCTTCTGTCTGAGTTTGTATACTGCTCTACTAAACTAATCAAGGCCCACACTGTATGGGTGGGGCCACACCTCCGTGGAAATTATCTAATCAGAGTTATCACCTACAGTTGGGTGGGTCACATCTCCATGGAAACACTCAAAGAGTTACAATCTAATCAACACTAATATGTCTGCCCACACAAGATTGCATCGAAGATAATGGTGTTTTGGGGGACATAATACATTCAAACTGGCACACCATTGTTTCCCTTTTATTCTTCCTCCCTCCAGCTCAGGAGAATCTTTTCTACATTGAGATGGTGGTGATGGTAGTGGTAGTGGTATAACTGAGAAGTTAGTATTTAAGGGATGATTAAGATTACCAAATCATTATACAGATACTCCTTTTTACTTTCTGACATATTAGAATAGAGAGAGGGAAATACCTGAAATCTTTTAACTATAATCCAGCTGCCTTGATCTCTAATAATGATTGTATAGTCTTTATCTTATGCCCTTGCAATTATAAAAAACCTTGTGACTCATGTTCACTTATACCCATTTTATCCAGTTTTTCAACTTTTGAGTTTTATGACCACTAAAGACAGCCCCTCATGTTTATTAAGGAAAGTTCTTGGGTCAGCCCAGAACTAACCCCCCCAAGTCCAAAGTTATCTTGATAACCGAAGCTGGATCTAACCAAAATGGGCCCACCTGGCATGCACAGTATCTTAGACTTTAACCTATAAGTCACCTATACCTCATTATAGTACTAAAGATCATGCCTGTCATCATATTAAGGTCACCACCTTCTTACATATGTTCTGTGACTAAGCATGTAGTCAATCTGTGCATGCTCAACAATTAGATCACCTCTAATTACATCATCTAGAGCCACTGTGCTCATTCTCCTAAAACCTGCCCATCTTTTGATACCATAAAACTACCAGAATTATTGCATTTTGGGGAGACAGATTTTGGGGCCATTAGGCCATCTGATCTCCTGCTTCTTGCCTAGCAATAAATTCTTTCTCTCTTTGAAACCCCCCGTGTCTCAGGAATTGGTCATTTGAGCACATTGGGCAGAGAATCCACTGCCTTGGTCCCATATCAGTGTGAAAGCAGGAATTGCTCAATTCATCTACCATGCTGGCCAAACCATGGAGTCCTCAGACCACAACGGCATAGGCTTTGGAAACACTGCAACCAAAAAAGGACTTCTTTCCTTGCTTCTTACAGTGTTGTGTACCTTCTAGTGAGGTAAAGAATGCAGGAGATCTGGCTTCCTGAACTGGGAGTGGGATAGGAGAAAGGGGGGCAAGGAACCCCTGGAGAAAAATGTTAGTATTTGTAAACTATTGTCCCTCCATTCATACTATTGCTTCAAAGTTTTTCCTGGCTTTGTCACCAGTCCCCAGGCAGCCTTGCAGGAGAGGTTTTGGGAAAGGGAATGTAGGTGGATAGAGTTTTATGTTTCAGAGGATTTAGTTGAAAACATATAATGTCTTTTTACTTCCAGTTTCAATGTAGCCAGTGAGAGCAGAGAGCACAAATGAAGTGATCCAGTACTGGGAGGGGGAATCCCCCCACCCCATCTTACCACCATATTTTATCCATCATCTGTTTTAATTTTATCCCTGAAGGTGAGGAGAGACAAAAACGATGAGTGGTTTTGAACCTAGGAAATGAAGATGGAAGGAAAAGATTATTGGCACTAATCAAAAGTGGTGTCTTACGTAAATCTGACCTACCAGCAAGATCTGTGAAGAACTAAGCAGACAGTCTCATTCACATAAAATTTCCTTTCCTCCCGCAATCACTAATTTAAGGCTGCTAGGCATAATTTTTGAACACTAGTATGTAGTCTGGGAAGGGAATGGACACTTGTCTAGTTGTAACCCTGTCCAAGTCTTGTCTGTCTTCTGGGTGCCTGTGGGTTTCAGGATCAGAATAATACGGAAGCAAAGCATGCGCAGCTTAGGGGCAAGGCAGACCTTCTCTTGCGAGGAGGATTATCTTCCTTGGTTGGTGATGCCTGTTTTCTTCTAGGAGGTCTGCCCTTTTCGTGTTCAGACTCCAGCTTCCATTCTCTTGATGAATGAACATGGTTAGGCGGGAGCCAACAAGGGATGTGGAAAAATGAGTGTGTGCTTCCAGGCTGTGTTTTATAATTATAACAATATTGACAAACAGTGTAGTAGTATTTATCTTGAGTTACTTTGTTCCAGGAAATAAGCTAAGTGCTTTTCCATCTACATCACCTCTTTTAATCTTTGTAACAACACTTTGAAGTAGGAACTCTTTAATACTCCCATTGAACGGATCAGCAAACAATCTTTAGGACTTTTAAGGAATGTCCCCAATGATAAGGATCAATTCATCTCCAGTGAGTGTCTACAGCAAATGAAGGAGCCCTTCTCATTCCAAAGGCCATCTAGTGATAGACACGTTTTGTGCAGTGGTAAGGAGCTGGGCCCAACCGTAACTATCCAGAGTCTGGCTTATGGTGCTGATGATGAAAATGGGGGAAATATGGGGTGTAGGTATCAGCTTCAGAAGGTAATTCTGGTTTGTTTGAATATTAATATAAAATGGTACTGGCAAGTTATGTTTTGTCCTATCATTTCCCCTTCTCCGTCTCCTTCTCCTTCTCCTTCTTCTTCTTCATACTGTTATTATTATTACATCTTGTCCTTGGGAAAGAAATGCACATTTCCCCTAAAGAGTAGGAATTCACAGCAATTCACACCTCCTCAAATCCTCCCTGGTGATGCCTAAATAGAGCAGTTCAGCAGGTGGTGAGATCAGGAAGGGGCTGCCATTTTTGGGGAGTCAGTTTTTATTTATTATCGTGTTATTCCTTCTTAATGAAAAAAAGTTCTTGCATTCTTTTTTTAGATTTCAGGCAACAAGTTTTATGCCTCACTCAATATTTAATATGAATACATTTGTTCGTGTAAAACTTGAATGAACTTTTCTAATTTACACCATTAAATATATTCTTTCCTCTCTTAGCCACATGAGTGTATGAGTGTGTGTGTGTGTGCCTGAATCAGTGATTAAAATCCATTCCCCTGATAATTTAATAAGTTTGGTTTAGTTGAAATAGTCAATGAACTTTTCTAATCTACACCATTAAATATATTAATATCTTTCCTCTCTTAGCCACATGAGTGTATGAGTGTGTGTGTGTGCCTGAATCAGTGATTAAAATCCATTCCCCTGATAATTTAATAAGTTTGGTTTAGTTGAAATAGTCATTGAAAAGACCCCTGTGAGTGTGAGAAAGGATGGAGAGAACAAACTGGTGGAAAGGATGTAAGGATTAATAGGCAGCATATCTGGGTCAGTTGAAAATACGCAGCAGATTGAGAATAGACCATCTGCGGGTTGCTCATTCCCAACTTTCTCCCTTTGCCTCAGGCTACTGACAGCTGGCAATCTTGGAAGACAAACTATAAGGTTGAGGTGACAATCCATGATAACTCAAATTGCTTCACATGTGAAACATTATGGTTGTCTCACAAAGCCCTGCAGGTTAGCTCTTAGAGGCATGGGATGAAAATAGGAAGAAATCTTACTGATAAGCCAGTCTCCCCACCCACCCACCCAACACCTCATTCTACAGATAAGGAGACCTATGGAAAGATTAAGTAGTAGGGCCAAAGTCATCAAGCTAATTAGCATCAGATCCACATTTCAAGTTCCTTTATTTCTAGTCCACTGGGATACCATAACCTTGTGCCCTGACAGGCAGAATTACTGTAAGAACTTCAGAACCTTAAGATACCCTGGTTTTTCATCTATAAGCATTGGTGTATGCAGTACTTACTCCTAAAGTAGAACATGAAATGTTCTATTTAATACCCATATAATTACAAGGCCAATTACTGTGTGCTCCATACAGATGATTTGGGGTAGAAACTCCATCTCTCTGCAATTGAAAATATAACTGTCAGCAAGCATGTATTAAATATACCTATGTTTTAATTAAAATTCAAGTGCTGGCTGGTTAAATCTGTATTCTTCTGTTTATGGAAGGTACATGAGGGATGCCACAGAAAACCCTGGCCCATTGTCCTGGGCTTGGAGGGGATTTTCCAAGTGTTGAAGTTTCGTATTGTTATCCTTCTACTTCACTTATAAATAATCTGGTTTATTGAAAAGGTGGCTGTGAATCTGCTGCAGAATCCTCTTAGAATTGTAAATATCTTATTTGGAATCAAAGCAGAGACATCTAGAGGGTCCTGAGAAGCCCAATATTATAATGGCTTATTCACACACACACACCCCTATCCACCCCATATCCTTCTGGAGTGTTCCCAGGGCCACACTCCCTGTCATCCCTCCTTCTTTAACATATGCTGTCTTTGCCATCCCTTCTTCCTGGAATCTTCTTTCTGTTCAGCCATAATTCCTTTATCTACAACTGGAGAAGATCACCAAAGGACTTTGGGGCTGGACCTGACCTTAGGATGAGGGGATATTTGATGTTTACTCAGAAATTAGACTATGGGGAGAAAACAACTATTGATTGGGTGTTTCCTTCCTCTCTAGGGCATTATTTCCTGAACTGTGTTTCAAGGAATCCAGGATTCAGGAGCTATTGCAGGGTGGTATTCTACCCAAACAGATTCTGTGCTCAAATAAGTTTGGGAAGCAATAGGTTAAACAAAATTGCTGCAGGACTTTTCAGGGCTTCAACCTAACAATACTAATGCACATTGTGCATCTTCAGGACGGTATGGCATGCTGCATTTTTCCCTAGTATATTTAACCACTGATTCCCACCTCTTCATGCCTTTTTTCTTTTTGCCAAGTATTATCCAGGATGAGAGTTTATGAATACAATTGGGGAAAAATTGCTCATTGTGGATACTTGAAAATTCTGTCTGAATTACAGTCTTTCCAGGTCCCATTTCTGGCAGTTTCATTTTTTTAATCCAAAGCTTACCTAAAGGTGACAAGAGGAGGAAGGTTGAAAATGAGGAAGGAAAAGAAAGAGAAGAAGAAAGGGATTACGTGTATACAGAGTTAAGAGGTGTGGTGAAGGAAGAAGGATGAGGCGGGTGAAAACACTTGAAAAGGCAACTGGGAGAGAGAACAGAAAGCTGTTCTCTTAAGACACGTACATTGATGTGAAGGTTGATATTGCTGCTGCAGAATTAAGAGAATAATTATGTATGAACTTTAATGATGATGATTTCTGTAATTGAATCTGTAAAACGAGAAGCGGTGGACATCTCGAAAAGTAGAGATACTGCATTGCACCAGGTATATTCAAATAGCAGGTACTCTGGCTGTTCTTGAAATAGACTGGTTTTCAAGTTACTTCAGCATTTCATTGATGTGATAATAATGTTTTACAAATGAAAGAAATAGACAGAAAGCAATTTTATAAAGGAAAAGAAAATGTTAGAGAATAAGAATTTCTACTGGAAGTGGTAGAAGTGATAACAAGGGAGGGAGGTATAGCTGTATTTTAGATGAAGCTGGGCATGAGTAGGTTAGTGTCAGCATGTCTGAGTAGACTGGAAGAGACTAGGACTTGGATTTTGAAACTTCCTCTTACAGTAACATAGTTACTAGAAGGGCAGATTGAGCTGTCCTTTAGGCAGAAAGCAGTGGAAGTGGCACAGATCCCAGGTGATAGTGTTCTGCCCGTAAACCATGTATGTAGTTGCCTATAAAGCATTGCATGTTAGAAATAGGACATATTCCCTGGGAATATGTCTGGCAAGAGAAAGGCAGGGATGTTCTAGAATGGCTATTATACCCAGCAGCCTATTAAAGCAGGGTAGGCTCAGGTATGAGGAATAATGCAGGTCCTGGAAAGCAGGGTCAGACCTGGGATAGAAGGATGTAGTCAGCCTGACAACACAGGAAAGGGTGACTCTTGAGCCCAGAGATTTGGTCCAGAGCTGGTGGCATCTCCTGCTCAGGTTCTCTGCATGAGGTTGAGCCTAACCCTACCAATTTGGAGAGTAACAAGGGAAAGTCAGATGGTTCCAACTTTGGGGAAAAAAGGGAAATAGGGATTGGGACTCAAGCAAGCTGGACAGAAGTTGGGACACTGAGGTCAATGCCTTTTCTTTTGTAAGTTCACACTGATACCTCTGGGTCTTTCAGCAAGCCCAGATTGGATGTAATATACCCGTCTCTGAAACACATCTCTGAGTGTTCTCATGGAGATTTGGGGGGAGTGAGGGTGGGAGGCACTCCTATAGTACCTGTGACATCCTGAGTTTCTGGGTGGTTCAGGCGGACTTATCTTTTGTCTCACTGGTTGGTAGTTCCTTGAGAGTAGGAGTCATGAAATCAGAAGCAGCACACAACTGTTGCCATTTACTAAACTCCTACAGTGAGTCAAATGCTTTAAAAACCTCAAGGAGTAGGTGTTATCATCCCCTCTTTACAAACAACAAAACTGAGATTCTGGGAGGTCAGGCAGCTGTTCAAATCCTCAGAGTGTGGGGAGGAGCCAGGATGCAGACCTGACTTCCCCCACTGCAAACCCCATGTGTTTCCACCTATACCAGTGGTTCTCTACCCTATCCTCAAATATTTAGATTCAGTTGGTCTGGAGTGGCATTTGGATATGTGCACTTTTTAAAACTCTCACAGGTGATTTTAATGTGCGCAAGGGTTGAGAATCTTGGCCCCTCAACCTCAATCATGCTATCATGTCCCTACAGTCATCCCTGGCATGTTGTAGTGCTCACTCACACATGGGTTAAATAAATGTCTATTGAAGAGATCAGAGGGTGTTTTTGGCCAGAAAGCAGAGCAGGAAAGTTATATATTGTTTCCTTAGAGGCTAAAAAGTGAATGTTTGACGCTTACAGTTAAGAGATGTTTTCCAAATCTTCCATTGCAGGTGGCGTTGTCCTCAACCCCTCCTATTATGGCATGCCTGGCCATACCAACATCATGATCCATGAGGTGGGGCATGTCTTGGGACTCTACCATGTCTTTAAGGGGGTCAGTGAGAGAGAATCCTGCGATGACCCCTGCAGAGAGACGGTGCCATCCATGGATACAGGAGACCTCTGTGCTGACACAGCCCCAACTCCCAAGAGTAAGCTGTGCAAGGACCCGGAGCCTGCTAATGACACCTGTGGCTTCACCCACTTTCCAGGGGCACCATTCAACAACTACATGAGCTATACAGGTATCGCAGCAGCCACAATGGTTTTCTTCTCCATTAGGATCAAATGGGGGCCCTTTGGGGGCCAGGAGGCTAAAAGGTTATGAATCCCCATTTGGGTCAGAGGGTGATGTGTACTCTCTTTATATGTGTCTTTGAAGAACTTAAAGAACTACTGAGATATCAAGGAGTTTTATTGACTAGACCCTCCTCTACTAGAAATTAAAAGGAAATGTACTTCTACTTGAATTAAAAAAAGAGGAAAGACCAAAAACCCTATGTTTCTAGGTCAAAGTGGCTCTTCATACTAGTTTTTAAATTGTCAGCAAAGACATCTAATAATCTTAAGCTGAAGATTTCTTTTCATTTAATTCTTTAAGTATTATATTCCCTTCTTTCAGCACTACCCAAGGACCAATTCTTAGCTTATCCACCAAAATAGAATGGCACTGTATTATCTGGTCTACTTGTCCTTGCTCAATCCAACTCCCAGATTATCCTTCTTCCTTGTCCTCTTAGACCTTCATCATTTCTGGAAAAAAACAATACTAGTAGATCTCTTGATGAGACTCAAATTTATCCCTAAAATTAAGGACCTATTTGAGCTGATGACCTACTCCAGTATTCCCAGCCTTGCTGCCTTCTTGACATTTGGGCTCTCTATTGGCTTGAGCATCTCCACTGAATACTCACTAATCCTGGCCAAAGTCACTGAATACTCACTAATCCCGGGCAAAGTCACTGACAATGAAGCAGGTGTCTGCAGAGCCACAGACGTTCCCAAATGAAATGACCACACGCTGAAACACTGCCATCTTGTGGCTTACTCAATAAGCGATCATCAGCTCAAAGCATTCCTGCACTGCACCCCCGAGGGCATAAGTCTCACCAGACCCCACCAAATCTCAAGGTAAGGGTCCTGTTTCAGAGATAAGCTCTATATTTCTACCTTCTCTTTCCCGCTTCCAGCTTAGATCGTTTCTGGAGCAGAATACCTTTGTTCATTTAACAAGTGTTTATTTAGCCTAAAAAGGTTAAGGTGTGTGAGGTGCTGATGAATTAGCTGTGAACAAGAGAGAATTTAGTCTGACTTTCTGGGCTTGACAGATTGAAACCTCCATCTCTCATGCTGCCCGTTTTGTCTCCACAGATGATGACTGTACTGACAGCTTCACCCCCAACCAAGTGGCCCGAATGCATTGCTATTTGGACCTTGTGTATGAGCAATGGAGTCAAAGTGAAAAGCCCACCCCCATCCCCATCCCACCCGTGGTCATTGGGCAGACCCACGAGTCCCTCACAATCCACTGGCTGCCTGCAATCAGCGGAGTTGTGTACGACAGGTGAGAGATGTTGTGCGTCATGGGTGGGGCTGCTACCGCTTTCTCTGGGGCATCAAGATTTTGGGTGTTTCTAATGAACAAGGGGAAGAGTGGAAGTGAGAGGACCCCAAATTGGAACTGTCAGTGTGTGCCCTTCTGCTCAGGGATGCCTCCTGCACCCTGCTCGGTTCTCATCTTAGCAGAACCCAGTGGCTCATCAGGTGGGCTCACTCTGTGTGGAGGTGTCTGACAGGCTTCTAGCAGCTGGGAAGAGGTTGACAAAAGTGTTAAGGGATGAACTGATAGCCTGAGAGGGCATTTACTCCTGTCCGAGTCAGCCATCCTCCTGGCTATGAGGGTGGGACAGTGACACACGCTTCTTGTGCAGTGGTGTTCAGGGGAAGCGAAGTAAAGTGTATTCCTCCCGGGAGTTCTGGGACTAGTGGGTAGAAGGTTACCCACTGCAACAGGCTGTGCACTGGGGCTCAAACTGACTCATGTGGGTGTTTCTGACACCTTCTCTTCCTCCCTTTACACCTGGCGCCTCCCTCCCTCATGGCCGTTATCTTGGGGATTTGTTATTACCTGTTTACTTTTCTATCTTCCCCACCAGCCTGGGAACTCCTTGGGGGCAGACTTATTTCTTGTATCTTTGTCTCTTGATCTGCCACAGTAGACACCTAATAGATTTTTACTGACGAGAAAATAATCTAAAACTTTAGCTTTCATCCATTCTTTGAGTATTGGTATGAATGAGTATCAGGGAAATTTTTGTAAAAAGGAAAGGAGATAAAAAGAAGGACATTTCACAACTGGCGAAGGGGATGAGGAGCTGTGGTTTAACAGAGGAGGACTGGAGCCCCAACTGTGACGTGAGCACCCCCCTTGCCTCATTCAAAACCTGCCATTGTACTCTAAATAACAAAAGTAGCTGCGCATATTTGGTACCACTATGTGTGAAGGATTATGCAATTATATTTAGTCCTTGCAGTACGCGTAACTCCTGTTATATAAGTAAGAAATCCAAGGCATAGAGAGGCATTTGGCTGCTAGACTAAGACCCCACAACTACATAGAAGTGGTTCTGAGGGACAAAACTCTGATGCTGAAATTTCAGAAATAGGGGAGAGGCAGTAGATGATTTCTTTGCAATTAGGACTGTCTCATTTAACAGGTGGGTAGCCTCTCTTCCACTTGACATACTTCCTGTCTGGGTGTCAGGACCCAGGAAGGAGCAGAGTGTCCCTGGAACGTGTTTTCATGGACTTGAGCTTTGCTGAAAACCTGGAGACAGAGAGGGACCTCAAGGGATGGCAGGAAGCCTATGAATTTTTTTTCAAAGTGGTATTTCCCACCTCCTGGGGTCTTGATGCCTGCTCTTGATATCTCATACCTAATGCTTTATGTCACTTGGACCTCACAACCAGATAAAGTAGTTTTATTGTCATCAGCACCCAAGCTCTTACGGGCTCTGTTTGTGAGTCAATACACATTTATGTGATGCGTGTAAGCATCATCTTCCCGCAATTGTGACCTCGTGCAGCTTTGGTTGGACTGGCTGAACAGTAAGTCCTCTGTGGGTCTATGCAAACCAGAGATTTATATCAGTTTATGTAACATGTGTAAACAATTTAATCTTTCAATTCTCCCTCTGGTACAAACGTTACGATAAAGCATACATCAGTACTGGCTAGCTACAAGCCTGTTGGCAGAAAAGGCTACAGTTTGCTTCCTTTCTCAGCTAGGTGGGCTACAGTTTTGAGGCCTCCTGATAAACGTGTCTGGGACACTCACGTCACGTACCGGCAATTTGTGTCATGCTTGGAGCTGTGTTTACTCCACCCCAGTAGGTATTTGGAGTCCTTGTGTCAGAGAGGAGCCCTAGCGACGCAGTCAGCAGTGGCCCCGGAAGGGCCAAGTGCATCAAGGAAATGTGGTTTTGAGTTGTGTCCATATTAGAAGTGAGTGCTGAATGGAGTCAGAGGTTGGAGCTTAACTATACCTTTTAGTTGCCAAAGTGCTGGATGCTAGATGGTGTTTGGGAACATGTTCAAAGGAATTGAGTAACTGATTATGTACCCTAGGCAGTTTACTTAACCTCTCTGAGCCTGAGTTTCCTCACTTAGAAACAGGGGATTATTACAGGGGTTAGAGATATTTTAGGAAAAGCACCTAGGGACACAATGCCAGGTATGGAGAAGGCACTTAATAAGTGGTAGCTGCTATCATAATTCTTACCCCTATTTAAAAATAGTGTTTTTCTAGCAATTTATTAGATATTATTTTTCTCCCTTGACCTGTTGACTCTAATTTGATGCCTCAATTTTCAGATCTGTCACTCATAATTGGGCCTCCATAAAGATTCTAAGGATCAGAGACAAGTCCCATGAAGTGATTTTTTCTTGTTATTTAGCTTGAAGAGTTCCTTATAGACTGTATCATAGTCTATAATAGACATTCATAATACAAACATTTACAGAGGGACAGCTGGGGATAGAAGAAAAAGATTTTGGTCTGGATCTGCTCACAGGCAAATGAGAAGAAAGAATGATTCTCAGTGTCACAGAGCAGTGCCCTAAGAGAGAAGCCAGCAGGTACAATGAATGTATAGAGGAGGGAGGTCCAGCCACTCAGAGGACTCAGACTAAGTGCCACTGAAACTGTTACATTTGAATGGGTCTTGAAGGGTGAGTAAGAGTTTGCTGTTTAGAGAAGCTGGAGAAGGGTATTTGGTAGCAGAGGATGTTTTACAGAGCTATGCGAAGGGTCTTTTGTATTTGTGGAATAGTGATAAGTTCATTGTGATGGGAGCATAAAGTTTGGGAAGGAACTCTAACAGATGAGGCTGGAGCTAGCTTGTCAAGAACCTTGGTAAGGAATTTGGAGATATCCCCAAATACAATGGAGAGCCAAAGGACATTACACTTCACCTAACTTTTACATTTATGATTAAAAGAAGGGAGTTTAAAATATAAACACATATAGCTAATAGGTTTACTCTGAAAATTGTTGTCTGTATTAGGAGGAGAAATGCAAGAAGTCTTTGGATGACTTACTGAGAATCAGTGTAGATAGGAGTCTTAGGTTGAAAAATTCAAATTGTAATTGTTTTGTGTTTGATGTTCCTAGGATAGAAGCTGCCCACTTTCACCTTCACAGGCCTCTTTTATGGACTTAGTTAAATTTTTCTGCTTCTAGACCTTGAGATTTTCTTGTCATTGTGTTTTTGTGAAGATGAAGTCTACACAAGAAGGAAATGAGTTGAGCAATAGTTGTGTTCCCATTTGCCCTCTAGAGTCTCACTAACTGTTATCCACGCCCCTCAAAGTTCTTCCGGTTCCTTATCCCAGTTCATCTAATGGATTCTCCCACATCTCTCTCCATTTGTCTTCTCAGGGACCCAGGCAGCCTGTGTGGAGCCTGCATGGAAGACGGGACTTTTCGTCAGTACGTACACACAGCTTCCTCCCAGCGGGTGTGTGACTCCTCAGGCTACTGGACCCCAGAGGAAGCTGTGGGTAAAGTATTATAGCTTTTCTGTTAATTCATTTTTTATTACAGAGGTTGTAGGTTTACAGAAATATCATGTAGAAAATACAGAGTTCCTATTAACCCCATCTCACACAGTTTTCTCTATTATTAACACTTTGCATTAGTATGACCCCTTTGTTACAATTGATGAAATAATATTATAATTATGCTATTAATTGTAGTTCATAGTTTACATTAGAGTTTGCTATTTGTGTTCTACAGTTGTATGTTTCTTTTTTTAATTTTATTCTAGTAACATATATGCAAGGTAAAAATACCCCTTTTAACCATGTTCAAATATACAATTGAGTGGTGTTAATTACATTCACAATGTTGTGCTACCATCACTGCCATCAATTACCAAAACTTTTCCATAACCCCAAGCAGAAACTCTATACTAATTAAACATTAACTCCCCATTATTTAGCCTCACCCCATCCCCTGGTAACCTGTATTCTAGTTTCTGACTCTTTGAATTTGCTTGTTCTAATTATTTCCTGTCTGTATTAGTTAGGGTTCTCTAGAGGAACAGAACCAACAAAAGTGTCTTACGCAACGGTGGGGATGCACAAGTCCAAATTCCATAGGGCAGGCAGCGGACTGGCAACTCCAATGAAAGTGTTCAATTAACTCCTCAGGAAATGCTTCACTGGATAGCTGAAGGAGAAGTGAAGGTCCTCTCTCTTTCCCCCTTAAAAGTTTTCAACTGATTGGATTAAATCCAACTGATTGAATTCTCTCATTGTGGAAGACACGCCCTTTGTTGATGTAATCAGTCACAGGTGCAGTCAACTGACTGATAATTTAATAAACCAGCCTTTTGGTTTATTTACCAGCCACAAATGTCCTTGCAGTAATGGTTAGGCCAGTGCTTGCTTGACCTGGAAACCATCACCTGGCCAAGTTGACACATGAACCTAACCATCACACTATCATTGAGTGCATATGATATTTGTCCTTTTGCATCTGGTTTATTTAAATCAGCATGCTGTCTTCAAGGTTCATCTATGTTATCACATGTATTAGAGATTCATTCCTTTTTATTACTTAATATTCCATTGTATGTATTTACCACATTTTGTTTATCCATTCATCTATTGATGGACACTTGGATTTCTTCCATCTTTTGTCAATTGTGAATAATGCTGCTATGAACACTGGTGTACAAATGTCTGTTTGAGTCCCTGCTTTCAGTTATTTTTGAGTGATAACTGGAAGTGGGATTGCTGGATCGAATGGTAATTCTATGCTTAGCTTTCTGGGGAACTGTCAAACTGTTTTCCATAGCAGCTTAGAACACTAACTGTTTTCCACATATTTCATATTCCAACCAACAATGAATGAATGTTCCTATTTTTCAACAACCTCTCCAACACTTTTATTTTCCATTAAAAAAAAAAAAGGAGCCATTCTAGTGGGTGTGAAATAATATCTCGTGGTTTTGACTTGTATTTCCTTGATGGCTAATGATACTGATCATTTTTTCATGTACTTTCTGGCCTTTGGCATATCTTCTTGGGAGAAAATCTATTCAAGCCTTTGCCCATTTTTTTTGAAATTCATTTTTATTGAGATATATTCACATACCATGCAGTCATACAAAGCATACATTCAATTGTTTACAGTACAACTATATAGTTGTGCGTTCATCACCACAATTAATTTTTCACATTTTCATTACCACACACACAAAAATAATAAAAATAAAAATTAAAGTGAAAAAAAACAATTAAAGTAAAAAAGAACACTGGGTGCCCCCCCCCCCATTTTTCTACTCATCCATCCATACACTGGACAAAGGGGAGTGTGGACCATACGGCTTTCCCAATCACATTGTCACCCCTCATAAGCTACATTTTTATACAATCATCTTCAAGATTCATGGGTTCTGGGTTGTAGTTTGATAGTTTCAGGTATCTACCACCAGCTACCCCAATTCATTAGAACCTAAAAAGGGTTGTCTAAATTGTGCGTAAGAGTGCCCACCAGAGTGACCTCTCGGCTCCTTTTGGAATCTCTCTGCCACTGAAGCTTATTTCATTTTCTTTCACATCCCCTTTTGGTCAAGAAGATGTTCTCCATCCCATGATGCCAGGTCTAGATTCTTCCCCTGGAGTCATATTCCACGTTGTCAGGGAGATTTACTCCCCTGGGTGTCAGATCCCACATAGGGGGGATTCTTGCCCATTTTTTAAAATTGGGTTGTTTGTCTTTTTGTGGTTGAGTTATAGGATTTCTTTGTATATTCTCTATATTAAACCCTTAGCAGATATGTGGTTTCCAAATAATTTCTTCTCCTTTTGTAGGTTCTTTTTGTTTCATGGTGATACCTTTCGATGCACAAACATTTTTAATTGTGATGTAGTCCTATTTATCTATTTGTTTTTCCATTGGTTGCTTGTACTTTTGGTAAACCATTTCCTAACACAAGGTCCTGAAGCTGTTCCCCTCTGTTTTCTTCTATGAGTTTTACAGTTTTGGTTGTTATATTTAGGTCTTTGATTCACTTTCAGTTAATTTTTGTAAATGGTGTGATATAGGGGTCCATCTCCATTATTTTGCATGTAGAGATCCAGTTTTTGCAGCACCTTTTGTTGAAGAGACTATTCTTTCACTAATGAGTGAACTTGGCATCCTTCTCCAAATCCACCAGCCTTAGATGTGAGGGTTTATTTATGAATGCTCAATTCATTTCCTTTGGTCTATATGTCAGACCCTGTGCCAGTACCATGCTGTTTTGATTCCTATAGCTTTGTAATAAGTTTTAAAATGGAGACATGTGAGTCCTCCAACTTCATTCATCTTTTCAACAAGGATTTTAGCTATTCAGTGCCACTTATGCTTGCATACAAATTGATGATTTCTGTAAATAAAGCTGCAGAGAAAGTTGTTTGAATTTTGATAGGGATTGTGTTGAATCTGTAAATCACTTTGGGTAGAATTGACATCTGAACAATTTTTAGTCTTCCATGAACATGAAATGGACTTCCATTTTTTTAACTCTTCTTTGATTTCTCTTAGCAATGTTTTGTGTTTCTCATGTATAAGTTCTCTATATCCTTGGTTAAATTTATTTCTAGATATTTGATTCCTTTAGTTGCTATTGTAAATGGTGTTTTGTTTTTTTTTTTTTGTCAATTCCTTTTTCATGTTGTTCATTATTAATGTATAGAAACACTGCTGATCTTTACATGTTCACCTTGCACTCCACCACTTTGTTGATTCATTTATTAGACCTGGTAGCTTTGTTGTGGATTTCTGAGGATTTTCTATATATAGGTTCCTGTTATCTCCTAATAAGGAAAGATTCACTTTTCCTAATCAGTTTGGATGACTTTTATTTCTTTCTCTTCCTAATTGTTCTGGCTGGAACTTTCAGTACAGTGTTGAAAAACAGTGGTGACAGTGGGCATCTGTATCTTGTCCTGATCTTAGAGGGCAAGTTTTCAGGCATTCACCATTGAGTATGATGCTAGCAGTGTTTTTTTTTTTTTTTTTCATATATGCCGTTTATCATGTTGAGTATTTTTCCTTCTATTCCTAGTTTCTAAGCATTTTTCTTTTTTTATCAAGAAGGGGTACTGGTTTTGTCAAGTGTCTTTTCTGTGTCAATCAAGATGATCATGTGGTTTGTTCGCCTACATTCTGTTAATGTGTATTACATTAATTGATTTTCTTATGTTGAACTGCCTTTGCATACCTGGGATAAATTCCACTTCATCATGCTCTTGGATTTGGTTTGCTAAGATTTTATTTTGAGGATGTTTGCCTCTATATTCATAAGGGATACTGAGATGTAATTTTCTTTTCATGTGGTATCTTTACCTGGCTTTGGTATTAGGATGATGTTGGCCTCATAGAATGAATTAGGAAGTGCCCCCTCCTCTTCATTTTCTGGAAAAATTTCAGGAGGGTTGGCATTAATTCTTCTTGGAGTACTTGTTAAAATTCACCATGAGGCCATCTGGTCCTGGAATTTTCTTTGTTGTGAGGTTTTTGGTTACTCATTCAATCTCTTTACTTACTGGTCTGTTGAGCTCTTCCATCTCTGCTTGAGTCAGTGTAGGTAGTTTGGGTGTTTCTAGGAATTTGTCCGTTTCATCCAAGTTATCTAATTTGTTGATGTACAGTTGTTTGTAGTATGCTCTTATAATCCTTTTTGTTTCTGTGGTGTCACTAGCAATGCCCTCCCTTTCATTTCTGATTTTGGTTAATTGCATTTTCTCTCTTTTTTCTTTGTCAATCTGTCTAAGGGTATGCCAATTTTATTAATCTTTTCAAAGAAATTTTGATCTTGTTGATTTTCTCTTTCTCTCTTTCTGTTAATTCTTGATTTCATCTATCTCTACTCTATTTTTATTGTTTCCTTCCTTCTGCTTGCTTTGGGTTTAGTATGCTCTTTTCTTTCTAAATCCTGCAGTTGTAAGACTAGGTCTTTGATTTGAATTCTTTCTTCTTTTTTAATGTAAGCATTTCAAGCTATAAATTTCCCTGTCACTGCTTGTAGCATTACCTTTGTTACATGTCATAGGTTTTGATATGTGGTGTTTTCATTTTCATTTTCATATTTCCTAGTTTCCTTTATGATTTCTTTTTGGACCCTTTGGATTTTTAAAGAGTGTGTTGTTTAATTTCCATGTATTTGTGAATTTTCCAATTCTCCCTCTGCTACTGATTTTTACCTTCATTCCATTGTGGTTGGGGGATTCAGTGGACTTCTTGAAGGTGTATATTAATATCTTTCATTAAATTTGGGAAGTTTTCTGCCATTAGTTCTTTGAGCACTCCTTCTGCCCCTTTCTTTCTTCTCCTTCTGGGATTCCTAAAATACATATATTGGTTTCCCATAGGACTCTTAGGTTCTGTTCAGTTTTTGTTGTTGTTTTTTTTTTTTTTTTCCATTTGCTTTTTCTTTCTCCTCCTCAGTCTGAGTTATTTCAATTGCCTTGTCTTTGAGTTCATTGATTCTTTCTTCTGCCAGCTCCAATCTGCTTTTGAAACCCCTAGGGAATTTTTCATTTAAGTTATTGTGGTCTTCAACTCCAGTATTTCTGTTCAAATCCTTTTTAAACTTCCTTGTCTTTATTGAGATTCTCATATTGTTCATGAATTGTTTTCCTAATTTCATTTTCTTAAAAATCTTTGTCCAGTTTGTCCAAAGTCTGAACTTCTTCCTTGATGGTTTCTGGACTTTTATCTCGTTCCTTTTATGGACCATAATTTCCTATTTTTTTTTCTTGTGATCTTTTGTTCCATACTGTACATTTTAATATTTTAAAGAGTTAGCTCTAGGATTTAATCCTTAAACTGTCTGTTGCTTACCTTTATATCAGCTAGTGATATGACACTTCTCCTACCATTTTGTAAAACTGTGTTTTCTTGATTCAGCACCTGCCCTGTTACTGCAACCCTTTATGTTTTGTCTGGATTTCTGAGGAAGACGGCACTACCGGTTTTTGCTAGCTGTTCTGGGATTCTGTGAGGGAGTGACACCCTGGAGCAACTTATACTTATCTTGGTCCTGTCAATATGAAAGTACCATAGCTTTTTGATTTATAGCTTGAGAATTGGGGTGAGGGTAAAAGGGTGGAGCATTCTCTTGCTATGAAAAGTAGTGGCAAGGGGAGAAATAGGCAGTATGTGTGTATGTGTGTGTGTGTTGTGATTTTATGGACAATTCCAAGTGCTTTGGAAAGACTCTGCTCAGTACCTGTGTATGCTGGGTGTCCCGTGTGTTGTTTACATATAGGCCCAATGGCTGTGGTGAAGCAGAGGTTAGGCTATCGGACAGAGTTAAGGAGAATTTGGTGAACTCAGAGAGTGACTTCAGAGTGAGATGGCTCACGAATGTAGCAGGAATGCCTACTGGAGCTGCCTTGCCACATAACAGTGTAAGCTGACCTCTCATCCTCTAACATCAGGACAGTAATAAAGAACACATTGTAACAAACACTCATAAACTGGCTGAGCAAGTCTTGTTGGAGTTAGGGTGGACTAGGTGTTCCAAAAGGATCGTTCTGATCTATGCCATTTTATGAGTCTGTTAATCACTGGTACCACTTGTCCTTTGGATATAATCTAAGTTAGGTGCCAGCAGACTGAAAAGGTTATTTGTCCCTAATCCTCCTCTATTTTCTCTTCAAAAATCCCATTACTCCTTGAAATTATTCTCTATTTATTGTTTATCTATTTATTGTTGTATCCATCACCTTACTGTAAGATATGTAAGGGCAAGGTCTTTATCCCTCTTGTTCACTGCTCTAGCTCCCATACCCAGATCAGTGTCAGGTGTATAATATTTACACAGTTAACTTTTGTATACTGACTGACTGACTGAATGAATGAACTTATAGTGAGGGAAAAAAGCTTTAAGGACTACAAGATGTAATACACACACACACACACACACACGCACACACACACACATGCACGCATGTTTGAACTTGTTTCCTCTGAGTTTTAAGAAACTCTTTATTTTCCAAACTCTGAATGGCTAAATAAATATGCTTTTGCCAAAGTAGAAATTTAATCTCTATGCAACACTATATATAGCTTTTCTGCACCGTCCTTGTAAGATAGGCAGATAAATGTGAATACTTATTTCATAAATGGGGAAATTGAGGGCTAGAAAGACCTGGCACAGTCATACAGCTAATGGCCCAGTGCCAGGAGCCCAACTCGGCTAGCTCCTGATTTAATGCTTCCCCTTTGATTCTGCTCATGAAACATAAAAGAAGACCACCTTGTATGGATTATCCCCACAGAGCTGACTTTAATATATGAGTAATATTTGATCCTTCAGCATTGCATTTGTACTTGGCTACTGAATCTCCACTTTTCCCTCAGTCAGTAATGTGTTTATATTCCCTGCTTCCATTTCTCCCTCAGTCAGTAATGTGTTTGTATTCTCTGCTTCCATTTCCTCCCTGTAGTTAACTACCTGCTCACATATACCTGAACTGAAATGGAAATTCAATGTATGGCTCTAAAGTTTGACTAAGAGTCAACTGGAAGAACTACCAAGGTGGATCTTAGGGAATGAAAGAAGTTTTGGGAAGAGTTCAGTTAAACAAAAGGCATAGTAACAGACTGAAATGAACTTTTGCCTTATTAATGAATAAAATGGTTTCAGAAGCATTAATTTTTACATATGTTATTAGTAAACTAAGTACAGATAATTCTCCTCTGCTCAAGGATTCTTTAAGGACATGAGTTAATGGCTCTGCGTCAGCCTTATGTTTCCTCCAAAGATCTGGGTTACTCCATCCCAAATCCCTGCTGCAATTCTCTTGTTAGAGGGCACCACATAGAGGTGATATAATCTCTAGAGCATAATACATTTGACTTGTTACAACTTTGGCCTCAGTAGTACTTACAATCTAATACACAAAGCTGATCGACTTCTATAGGAATTCTAATTTCAGAAGCATCACATTCTTCATTCCTCTTTCTGGCTGCTGGGCTACTCATTTTGCAGATTTTTCATGGTGGTTCTTGATGTGTCTTTCTGCTCATCTCCCCCAGGGCCTCCAGACGTGGATCAGCCATGTGAGCCGAGCTTGCAGGCCTGGAGCCCCGAGCTGCACCTGTACCATATGAACATGACTGTCCCCTGCCCAACAGATGGCTGTAGCCTGGAGCTGCTCTTCCAGCACCCGGTCCTTGCTGACACCCTCACCCTGTGGGTCACCTACCTCTCCTCGGACTCCTCCCAGGCATTCTTTGACGTAGAGATCTTGCTGGAGCACCAGGAGTCTGTGCACCTGGGACCCTTAGACACTTTCTGTGACACTCCACTCACTGTCAAGCTTCATGTTGATGGGAAAGTCTTGGGGGTAAAAGTCTACACCTTCGATGAGCGGATGGAGATTGATGCAGCTCTCCTGACTTCCCAGCCACGCAGTCCTCTGTGCTCTGGCTGCAGACCTGTGAGGTATCGGGTTCTCCGCCAGCCCCCGTTTGCCAGTGGCTCGCCCATGGTGGTGACGCACCCTCACAGGAAGTTCACAGACGTGTGAGTAGGGCAGTAGGGCCTTCTAAGCTGTGGGGTTTCCTGGGGCTTTGGGGTGGATTTTCTTTCTTTTCTCCCCACTTTTTTTTTAATGTTCTGACATGTCTAGTTGGAGAGGTGCTTAAAATCTCAGAGGAGATTTTATTCTTCAGTGGCACATCTGAGATGAAGAAAAATATTTCCCAGAAAGGGGCAAGCAGGTATTCTGACTACCCATGCATCATTATGATTATGGAAAAAAAAAAGAGATTAATGTACGAAGGTACTCAGTGTTTCAGTTGAACTCAATGTAATTGCCACACGTAAGCCAATTAGAATCAGATACTCCTATCTGGTGACACAATTTCCTGTATGATTCCTTGCTGTAACTTTGTGATGGTCTTCCACAGTTCCTATAGCATTCAAAGGCTACAGTCAGTGCTTCCGTAGCCAAGCAAAGAGGCCAAGGAACCTGTCAGCATGACACTCGGTTTCATGACTCATTCAAGATGCACGCTTCATTCTTTTTCCTTTTTCTCATTCCTCCCTTCCTCTCCCTATTTTCCTTCTCTTTCAACTCCCCTCATTCTCTTCTATTCTTTCTAAAGTTCTTTCTTTTTTACAAACATTTAGTGAGCTTTACCATGTTCCTGGTATTGTGTCTGTCATTGCTGGGAACACAGACTAAGATTGAGTTATTGAAATCCACACAGATTTCAGTATCTAGAGTGGGAAAGGGTATCTCCAAAGGCAAATTCTCCCCACCTCATAATTTTCCTCAGAGTCTGCCTCAGGGAAGAAATAGGGGTAAAACAAAAATTTTATCAGAGATACCGTATCAGTTAGTTTTTGCTGTATTAGAAACCATCACAAAATGTTGTGGCTTAAAACAACAATCATATCACTTCTTTTGATTTTACGGGTTGACTGGTGTTCTCTGCACTGGCTTGGCCATGGCTTGGTTGCTCAAGATGGCCTCATGCACATGCCAGAGGCCTCAGCTGAAATGACTTCCTAGCCTGGCCTCTCGTTCTCTCGTGGGCTTAGTCTGGGCTTGTTCACATGGTGGTGAAGGGTTTTTAAGCATCAGGAGCAGGCCAACCCCAAAGTACTTGCAGTTTTCAAGTCTCTGCTAATGTGATAATGTTCCACTGGCTAAAGCAAGTCACATGATCAATTCCAGATTCAAGGGGGTGGCAAAAATAGGCTCATCTTCCTGATAGAAGGAGCAGCAAAGTCACATCACAGTGGGGCTGCAGCTGGGATGGGAAGAATTTGTGGCCGTTTTGCCTTTACCACAGCTACATAAAAAGAAGAGAAAAATGTCCATCCTAAGTTTGTCTGTATTTTTTCTTACCATATTTGCTCTCTGAATTCAAACTGGAAGATGGTGAAATAGTCAAAAGGTAATGAAAGTGGGAGGATAGAGAAGGGATGGATTCAAAAAGAAAAAAATATATTGTTTTTGAGCTTCTCTATTAGGACAGGTAAATTGGCATTTGTTATCTCACTAGATCTCAAAAAACCCTTGAGGTTGATAATATCCCACTCTATAGACAAGTGGCAGACTCGGGATTAAAATCAGTTTTCCCACCAACTCTCATTTCAGTTTCTCTCCTCAGCCACACACTGCCTTTTAAACTCAGAACACTGAAGATTCGGGCTACCTGCTGCTGAATGTTACCCCCAAGAAGAGTAAACATATGCTGGCATTTCCGTCCACTTACTTCCCCAACCACAGAATAGTGTAAGACTTTCAAAGCATAAAACAAGAAGTCTTGCAGAAACTACCCATAAAAGGAAGCCACCAGCATCGATTAGGATGTAAAATTGGTTTTGTTTTTTAAACATCTGGCATTCTTATGAGGGAGTTTGCTTCCCCTAAAAGGAAAGATAATTTGGAAATTCAAAAAGTCTTTATTATTTGAGCTTCTTTTCTATTAAAAGAACTAAAAGCTAGTACAGAGGTTTTTAAAAGAATTTTTGAAACCCCAAGACATTTCCTGTTTGCTGGTTGCAAGCATCGAGTGATGGAGTGGTGCCTTTGTGGTTGAGTTGAAGAGTCTGGTAAAGAAGAGAGGGTCTTGGCAAGAGATTTATGGCAGCCACTCATGGCAGTCCCAACAACCTTTTGAGATCCTTGACCTCCTAAGTTCCTAAATAACTCTCATCCTAGCTTGATATTACTGATAGTTTTCCAATTAGGGCAGGAACTGGACAAAATTAAGAAGATGGAAGACTTTTTCTTTGGAACCAGCAGCCTCCTCTTCTTGAACCCTTTCCCCCTTCTAAATGCTCTGTCTCTCACACTCTCTGCTTTATCACTGCACTTGGGCTCTAGAGAGCCCTTTCCATGGCCTGTGTCAACTGATAAGGCTCATTCCTATTATAAATGCATTTTTACAGGGACTAATTTAATACATTTTTAATTGTGGAATTTCTTGCATCCCAAAAATGATGATGAAAGAGTTGCTCTTACCCCTTATGGATTCAGTCTCCTCAAGATAAGAATTCTCTTGAAAGACAGTAAAACTGACTATAATCCACAGACCTTAGAAAGTCCTTGCTGAGCCCAAACTCTTAAGCTTTCATCTCTAGGTTCTTTGGTTACTTCTAAGATACTGAAGACTAGTTTTTCAGTATTTTTTTTTTAGCATGGTAAAGATATACTTGTAATACCATCCTCCAAGACTCTCTAGGATTGCTAAATGCAGTGTTAATTCAGCAAGCATTTGTTACAGATCTACTATGTGAAATGTACTAGGGGTTGTTGTTTTGTAAGACTGTGTGTCCTGATCTTTGTTTCATATGATGTGGTATATATTAATGTTTATGCTCCCACTAATAATTTCCCTTAAACTCCTACAGACCATCTGCAAAGGCCCTGAGGCATGTCTCACTTTATGAAAGCAATGGTTACATGCCCTTTGGTTTCCACAGGGAGGTCACACCTGGGCAGATGTATCAGTACCAAGTTCAAGCTGAAGCTGGAGCAGAACTGGGAGAAGCTTCACCTCCTCTGATCCACATCCATGGAGCTCCTTACTGTGGAGATGGGAAGGTGGCAGGGTGAGTAAGGCATGCATGGAAATGAGCCAGCAAGGACACTGTCTTGCTCTGGCCTTGAGATTCAAACTCAAGTTTGAGTTTGATTTGTTTAAGAAATATAGGGGACAGGGCAGAGTGTAATTCCAGCGTTCATTAAAATTACAAAGTCCGGGGCCTGGTAACAATCTTGAGAGGTCATTCACATCTCTTCCTAGTCCAGGAGTGGCCTACTTCTACTTAGAAGTCACCTTGGCGTATTGAGATATTGGGGCTAATTCTCTGGGGGCCTTCCTGAGCTTCAGTGGATGAATGCTAGGCAGTGAGGCAAGGAAGGCATTTGTGGGGAAGAAAGTTACTTGTTGCCAGAACAGGATGTGGGGATAGCTTTTGGATCAATGGCCTGTTTTGTGCTACTAGCTACGGAAGGTCAGCGTAGCTTTCTAAGCTTCAGTTGTTCACCTGACCCATGGTAAAACTGATCATAATGTAATTTATATTATTCTGTAAAGCATCAACAAGGGAAGGATGGAATCACTCCTGTCTGTTTCTTAGCATGCCATGTTCTTTTTATTGTTGCCTTTTTGTGATATCAACCTAGAGTACCAATTCGTCCTGTTGTGCCTGGGACTTTCCCAATTTTAGCACTGAAAATTCCACATCCCAGTAAAACCTGGACAGTTAGTCACCCTACAGCAACCTTCCTTGATGCTCATTCTTGCCTACTATGTTACTTATATAAAGCTGCTGAGGATAGGATGCTGGAAGACCAGGGACTATGGTTTGTCCTGGATTCTGCACCCTAGTAAGAAGACCTCTTTTTAATTTCCCAGGGTAAAAGAAAATACATTGTATCTTAAATCCCTCATGGGAAATAATTTTATAACCTCTCTTAGTATCCCATTCCATCATTTAGTAATCATTAAACATTGCTTATCTTCTCAATCTTATAAGACCTTTAATCTATAGTGTAAGCCTATTCTTTTTCAAAGAAGTGCATACACCATATGTCACCAGATCTCATTAATCTATGGAGGTGATTGAGGTCACTTTAAGACCCAGAGCTTCCTAGCTTGCTGTCCCCTTCTGCCTAACAGGACCTCAGCTTACTACTTCTCCTCCCTCATCTCAAATCAAATTTCACCCTGGGGAAATTTCTTCTATGCCTAGTATGTGCATTGAAGAAGTCTGAAGGTTGTTGCTGTTGTCTTTGTTTTCTCTGATTTGCTGCCTCATTTGGGGTCTGCTATCCACCAGGTGAAATGTTTGGGGGTCTTGGTTACCACTGCTCTACTGGCAGAGCCCCCTTGAGCAATACCCTCTGCCCTACGTCCTAGTGTCTCCTAGAGCAGTTCTCAGATAGTGGCCACCCTGAGGCCCCAATATGCCAAATCTGCCCAGGAGTCTGTGGCAGTGGGAGGTGAAGGGTCTCTTCCTCACTTGATATTGCACATTCTTTCCAGGGCCCTGAAGCAGCTTCAGCTGAGCAGCACTTCTTCCCCACTGGGTCTCACGAGATTCCTCATCAATATGTCCTTACAAACTTCTGCTTGGATTTCCTCTCTATAGAGGTTAATACTTAGCTCTGCCAGCCAATGGGAAGATGTGTCTGTCTTCCATTTCCTTTTCCCTCTCTTCTCTGTTCCAAAATTGTGTTTCTTCAATCCAAAACTCTCATGAATATCAACGTATGCAAATAGGTACATGAGGGATTACTAGGCTACCAGTTATGGAAATAACCGGTCTATGAATTTCAGCTTTGGCTCAGCTGGAGCACCCCATTTCATAGGAAACAAGAAGCCACATAAAACATTTAACCCACTGATTAAAATGTTAAAAATATATAGATCCATTCTAAGGGGGAAAAAATTATCAAAGATTTCCAAGAAGTCATCCTCAGACTCTAGTTTAAAAAGAAAAAAATATTAAAAGCTGAAAGTTGTCACTTTGGGTAGTCAATAAGACTATCAATTACACATATTTGAAGGCCCTGAACTTGTAAGCCATATTTATTTATTTAGAAGCTGATTATGACTATCCATGCAATGTGGCTATTGAGCCTTTGAAAAGTGCCAAGAGCAACTAAGACACTGAATGATTAATTTCAACTAATTTAATTTTAATTTAAAAATTGAAACTCAAGTAAGTGATTGTAAAAATTGTAAGTATATTGGGAACAATTTGGATTTATGAACCTAATTTTTCTACCATAAATTTTATGGTATCTAAATACAGATCAATTATTTCTAATGAAAATTTTAGTGTTCTAATTAAGATGTATGGTAAATGAAAAATACACACCAGATTTCCAAGACAGTATAAAAAAGTATGTAACATACCTCATTGATAATTTTTATACTGACTATATATTGAAATTATAATATTTTTGATATAATGGGTTAAGTGAAATGTATTACTAAAGTTGCTTTTACCTGTGTTCTATGTTTTAAGTATGACTTGTAGAAAATTACAGAGCACATATGTGGCTCTTGTATTTCTACTGGCCAGCATGGCAAAAGATAATATACAATGTATTAATTGTTTAGATTATACTCAAATTGAAAATACAAAATCACTGACCTCCCAGACTACCTCCCAGACCCCATTTAAAGCAATACTGACCTAGGTTAGCCCTCTCTTCCATAGATGAGCAAATCATGGTAAGGAGCATTTGGAGACTTTCCAGATATCACACATCTGATTAGGCATTCAGTGCATTGAACCACATTGCCTTTGGATGGCAAGAGACTCTGAACTTTCCTGAATTTCTTCAATTATGTTGTTTTTCCCATATCTCTTTTACTGTTTCTCCTTTTCTAATTTAGCATTCAGAAGCATTATTATTATGTAACTGCATTTGTAGCATACTTTCAAATAATTTCAAAACAATTTTATTTATAAATATTTAGTTACTACTCTGTCTTTGTGAGAAGGTATACTTTAAACGATATTAAACCTATTAGTGATGATCTGTCTGAAAACACTTTATCATTCCAAAGCCTTTGGCTACTGAGTTAAAAATACATGTCAATTTTGGACATGACAAAAAGACAAGGAGGAAAAAAAAAATGGCAATCCTTAATCCATTATTTACAACAGCAAAATCTTGGTTCTTTCAAAGGGACTTCAGTCAAGTTTTATATATTTTATTCCCCTAACATACTTCATGCCCCCTTCACTGTAATGTGCTTCTGTAGCTGGATCCAAATTCAGTCATCAGTTTTAACAGCATTTGAGGTTCAAAACAAACACATTTTCTTCTCCCGGGATTTGTTTCTCCCCTGCAATACATGATGGCTGCCACCAGGTGACGGTAGAGAGCAGGTGCAGACACCTGACCCTAGGAATGCCGTGGACTGAAGAATGGTGGCAACTGGCTGCTCAAGTCTTCTGGTATAGAAACAGGAGATTCCAGTTCTACAAAATCATAATTTGTACATTTCCATCTAGATAGATTAAAACAATGAAAACATATGAGATAAAAATGAACAGAAAACAAAACCACCCATAGACAAACAGATTTTCTCTTCACCAGATCAGGGAACTATTTTTAAGACTCCATTCATTGAAGAGTTGATAGGCCTTTCCTAAACTTAGGACCTTCTACCAGAAATACTGTGAGGACCCACATGTATCTCCCAGATGTTTCTGAGCCATGAGTCACTTGACTTCTACTATTTCCCACAGCTCAGTAAACACTCTAATCAACAATCATTACTTACATGGTTTCTCCTTTGAATGCACATATGTTTTAATTTTTTCTTATAATAGCATTTTTCTTAGCTCTTCCTTCATCCCTGGTTGCACTTTTTAATTTATAATGGGAATTTAAAAACATTAAGAATTTTAAATGATAGTAGAAATTTTATTTATTTATTTATTTATTTATTTATATCATTCATTCATTCATTATTTATTATTTATATCTTTGTTCTTTACCTTCTAGGAGTCTGGGAGAAGAGTGTGATGATGGAGACCTCTTGAGTGGAGATGGCTGCTCGAGAGCATGTAAACTGGAGGCAGGCTTCAACTGTGTAGGTGAGTTTAGGAGATTCTGTCTAGGATTATGTCATAATTCTTGTTCTCTTTGCCAGGACCCCAATTTTAGTGGCCACTGCCCTTTTATGTCCTAAATGAACTTAAAGAAGACAGTGACTGTTCTTGCAGAATCTCATATGATCAAAACTTTGGACAGACCCCTAGTTATTCAAAATTAATGTATATGAAGAGACTCAAACTAAACAATGTGAGCTTGGCGGCATCTCAGTGTCTTATTTTTGTGAGCTCTTGATATCTTTTAACATATAGCTTTGGGGTAATAATAACAATGACATTTAATGTGTTCGTTATGTACCAGTCACTGTTCTAATTGTTTTATCTATATTATCTCACTTAATCCTTACAATAATTATGAGGAGTCTAAACCAAGACACAGAGAGCTTTAATCATTTGCTTTCTATCATAAAACTAGAAGCGGTGAAGCCAGGATTTGAACCAAAGAAATACAGCTCTAAAATCTGCCGTTAAACTATTAGATTATACTGTCTCCTAGCTTAATGGTACCTAGGATTTCTCTTGGCTTCTAATGTCTAATATCAAAATGTCAGGTAAATACCACAATCATACAGATTCTACATACAACCAAACATTCTAAACCAAAGGAGTGCAAGATATCTCTTGGTGAGATATCTCCAAGGATGGCAGAGTGTCATACATTTTTTAACGCTGGAAAATCACTGGTAGCAAATTATAACAAAGAGGCTTTGTCTCCAGATCTCTGCCACCTCTGTCATGGAGGTGATCTAGAATCCTTCTCTCAATTGTGGTTAAAGCCACCACCAGAATGTTCCTTAGATGTGTCCATTCTCATCTGCATACATCGCAATGATTCTGTGGAACATAGCCACTCATTAAAGCTATTTTAAATAACAGTGCATTTTAAAATATTTTAATGTCTACAAATTTCAAAATAAAGTAGGATATAGTTGTAATTATTTAAAATTAATAAAGGTGTGAAGTCCTGTGCGGAACACACAAATGACTCTGCTCTCTAGAATCTTGGTTATCTTCCATACATCCATCCATTCATCTACCCATTCATCCATTTAACACATGTTTATTTGGCTCCCACTGTGTGCCAGGCATCTGATAGAGACCCTGCTCTCTTCATACATATGATCCAGTAGCAACTCAGAGTCCAGCATCCCTCCCTTACAGAAATCCCTTCTACCAATTCCTGAGAGATGGGCCTCTAGTTTCTGCTTACGTACTTCTAGCAGTGAAGAATACACATTGAAAAAATGGCTTTATCTTTTATAAAATTGTTTTCCCTTTTTCCGGTTGGGAAACTGAGGCCCAGAGAGTTTTAGTGGCTCATCCAACAAGGCCTCTGCAATGGCAGCACTGGAACTCAGCTTCCCTAATGCTTAATCAAGTGCTTTTTTCCTGCTATGAATCTACTGAGAATAATTTTTTCCCTGTTTTATTTGACTACTATTCAGATATTTGAAATGCCTTCCCATTATCCTCCTTTCCAAACCAAACATCCCCTCATGTGATTAGGTTTCCAGACCCTTTTCTTTAACCCCAACCTGGCATGCTTCGTGTGGTCAGGGCCCAGAAAGGAAGTCAATACTCCAGATGTGCTCTGGCTGTACAGTGTATACTGGACACAAGTATTTGTTAATGCCACCTGTGTTTGCATGATATATATATATGTGTGTATGTGTGTGGGTGTGTGTATATATATTATGATATGTGTGTGTATATATATATATAAAATCATTTTTGTATGATACATATTTAATTTCAAACAATGGGCTTTCTCCATCGCAGCTCAATTTTCATTTAACTTAAGAGAAGGCCTTACTTTTGTCTTTATCATTTTTGATCCCATTAGGTTTGGCCTATCTTTCCATTGCCTCCAGTAAGGCTATATCTAAATTATTTTAACTTTATAGGCTTGCAGATAGACCTTATTCAATGATTAATAAGTTCATAGTATGCTAAGCACATAGTTCTTAGTTCTATTCCATTATTTCTCAGAAAATTAGGTTTGAAGGAGCCATTGTGAAATGTGTTTAAAAAGTGGTGTTTTCAGATCGATTTGAGAAAACAGAGCAAAAATTTTAATTCAATGCTAAAAATATAGAATAAGCAGTGGCTGGGTTATAAATATATATGTTAATCTTATGGAAGAATCATCAAGGGAAAGTCACTTCAAATAAACAAATATTGGCTTTGGGGGAGTGATTTGGGTAGGCCACGGGGTGAATAGAATGCAGGGGTTGAAAGCCCATAAAAGGCTTAGAAGCCAGTCCTAGGAACATTAGATTATTCCTGGCAAGTAGAAAGAGATTTACCACAGTAGGGTCTTAGACTTGAGATTATTAAGGAAAATAATAACTAGGTATTGATGAGCTACTCAAAAATTGCAGAACCAGTCTGTGGTGGAGGATTAAAGAAGAAAAATACAGTAACAGTAAATTTTAATAATGATTCTGCTGAATGTGTACCTATGTGCTGATTTACTTTGAACCTTGATCTTATTTTCATGTCCTATTATTTTAAGTAGAAATTAGATATTAGAATTATCCAGTTAATGTTATTTGTCCCATATTTGGGTAGAAAATTCAATAGAACTTAATAATGGCTGAATAACTGCTTCTCAGTTTCCTGTACTTGAAGAAAGTAAATCTATATAACTATAAAGAGTCAGTACCATTCACTTAGTAGGAGTTACCCTGTGAGCATGTGTGGAACTTGTCCAGAGCCTACAAGCTTGCTTTACAACCCAACAGTGTTTTTTTTTTTGTTTGTTTGTTTGTTTGTTTGTTTTTTCATGTCTCACCTGTTTGCTGTTGAAGACAATCACTCTCTCTGGGCTTGAAGCAGTTGTGGTGGTAGACAGCCCATTGAACCTGCATTCTGTAATCTCAAATCCAAACTCGAATGCTTAGGAGTCAGGTGGCCTTTGGCTAATCTCATGTTTCCCACCTATGAAACAAGCAAACAAACACACCTTAGGTGGTTGTCATAGGACTAAAAGAAATAATACTTATGTAACCCTTATAAACCTGGAATCATATGACCCAGTTGTAAAGCATTTACACAGTTGAAGAAACATAATTTACAGCAAAATGTGATTGGGGGAAAAACACCTCAAATACTTCAGTATTTCAAAAACCATGAAGGGGATCCAAATGCATAATATATCACATCATTTATTTAAATTCCCCTTCTTTAACATACTTCCCTTATATCCCCATCTTCCCCTAGGTATCTCTTGCAACTATTCCTTAAAATTTCATCCTCCACTGCATTTTTCTCCCTGTTCCTTCTTCTCCAGTCTTCCCCATCCCTTTTTATCAAGCCTTTGCTATATAAGTGTCACTACGTCTCTCCCAGTGAAAAATGATCCTTCCTCTTTAGATGTATGTGGCATGTAAATGGTATGTTTGTGTGTGTTTGTAGGGGGGGGTCATCTGTTGTTTGAGGTGGGCAGTGACTGGCTGGCAATTATAGGATTCTCTTTAGTGAGTTTGAGGAGAAATGCTGTGAACTCTCCCATGTTAAGTATTTTTTCCATGAAATTTATAAAAACACTTTTTCAAGTGTCATACAATGTCTCCTTTATTTTTTTCTTTCTATTTTACCAAACAATCACTCCCCATATGATGCTTCTTGGCAGAGGAACCAAGCCTGTGCTACATACATGAGGGAGATGGCATCTGTGAGCCTTTTGAGAAGGAAACCAACATCTTAGACTGTGGCCTCTATACTCCCAAAGGATTCTTGGATCAGTGGGCTACCCAAGCTTACTCCTCACATGAAAACAAGAAGAAATGTCCTGTTTCCTTGGTAACTGGAGAACCTCATTCCATGGTAAGTTAAGCCAGATGACTAGGGTCAAGGCTGAACAAAATTGTCAAGAGACTCTCTGAGTTGCACAACGGGAGATTGCATTTCTCTCCTGACTTTATCATAAAATTTAGTTCTTACTGAACTCAGAACAAAATAATGTTGAATGAAAACCTTCAAGAGTAAAAGTTCAATCTTACCCACTTCCCTTACCCTTACCAGTTTTCCTCTAAGACAATTTTGGCTATGCAGTAGCTGGCTCCAAGGTATACACAAGCATCTCAATATTTAACTTCTAAGTATGCATATCAGAAATTACACTTTTACTTTGTATTTGGGAGAATTTATTTTAAAAGAGAAAGTGAAGCAGCAAAGAGTCAGAAGACATGAGTTACATTACTAGATCCGTCAATATTACCAGTACTATTATGAAGAGGTTTGGCAAGTCAATTCATCTCTCAGGGCCCCAGTTTTCTGATACATAAGATGGTTATCATAATTTTTGCATTTAATTCAATGGCTTATTACAAGGATCAAATAAAATTTAAAAATATATGTTAAATATCAAATTTTAATTTAGTTTAAGATCTTATTATTGTTGGCGATATCCTAGAATTAAGTACTAAAGACAAATCCTTAGGTATTAAGTTTTCCCTGAATACTATCTACATGGATAGGAGATCCTCTGAGGATTCTAAGATGCTATACCAGTGACTTCTATGAATTATATTTGAATACCAAAAAGAAAATTAATGGCTCTTGTCTTGGGTACCATTCCAAATGCTTCAATTGCCAAATTCTTCCATTCTCATAACAGTAGTCAGTATAGTCCTTTCACAGAAGTACTTTAGGCAGAGATGAAATCATCTTCAGATTTTAGATCTGAGGAGATATCCCCAAGGAAATTGAGCCAACAGTTGTGTTTGGAACTCTGGTTCAAGGAACTCTTCAAGGACCCAAACTTCTTCTAGCTTCCAGCTCTTCCATCCTTGGCTTGCAGCTTTCCTCCTCATGTTCATAAGGTGGCTGCTGCTCCTCTAGACGTGTAGTCAGCATTTCATGCAGGAGGAGGAGGAAAAGCCAAAGTTATCTGATTTTTTTCCTTTTTATTGGGAAAATAACAGCTTTTCTGGAAGTTTAAATAGACTCCCAGCAACATCTGATTGTCCAGATGCCAATCACTTTATCACCCCGAACTGTAAGGAAGTCTGAGGAGGTAAGCGTTTGAAACTGGATATGCTGTCACCTTGAATAAAATTAGGATTTGTTAATAAGAAAGGGAACATAGCTGTGTCTGGCACACTCCCACAGGCTAAGGCTGGCACCTTTCTCCTTAAAAGCCGTCATGTCCAGCAACAGGAATCTAGGAAAGTAGGGAGAGTCTGGGTTAGTGGCAGCTCTCCGAAGTGGCTCTGAGTCTAGTCTGTCTGTCTTCCCTAAATGAAGTGAGGGAAATTTCCTGCAGTTTCACTCCCTGGCTCCTTTATCCACCTGATACTTTAGTGGTTCCCTGACTTGGCAGCTTCCCTCCTGGGGTGAGCCAGTCCTGCATGGCGAGGACTACCATCATCATGCGCAGACTTCTGGGGCTAGCCCTGGGAGTAGCTGCCTGAGATGTGTCAGGACGATTCTTTGGTGAAGACTTCTGGGCCACCAGTTGACTGAGAGCTGTCATGCGTGTTTTTCTACACTGGCAAGTTATATCTTGAGGTGAATGGAGAGCACCTTGAAATTCTTCTGCACTGAAAAAAGTTTTCTGCCAATAATGCAATCATTAGACACTCAGAAAGAGAAAACTTTGGTTTTGTGCTGGAGAGTTTCTTTGTCTTTACTTATCACTCATCACTTAATTTTTGGTTGAAAATGTATTTCAGATTTGCACATCATACCACCCAGATTTACCTGAACACCGTCCCCTTACTGGCTGGTTTCCCTGTGTCACCAGTGGGAAAAGACCTCAGGATGAAGGAAGCAAACAGCCAGAAGGTAGCCTGGAGAGAGAAGATGAGGTTTGGCTCAAAGTAAGTGGTCCGAGTGGTTTTTCGTGAAGTCTGTAGATAGCTTGTGTGTGCACGTGCGTAAAATGATAATGTGTGGCTAGTCAGGAAATTTGCTTTATTATTTCAAAGTTTTAGTTTTTGAATTTATTTTCTCCTCTTTTTAATTTTAGATTTATTTTTAATGAATATATACGGAAAAGTGCTCAAGTAAAAAATGTACATCTCAATGAATTTTTACAAAGTGAACACCTTGCTCACCATGACCCAAATCAAGAAATAGAGTTTTGCATCACTCCCAAAAGACACTCTCATGCTCTTCCCCAGCCATTATCCCTAGAGGAATCTACTATTTTTACTTCTGTCACCATAGATTAGTTTAGCCTATTTTTGAACTTTATATGAAAAATTCTCCAGTATGTACTTTTTGTGTCTGATTCTTTCTTGCTCATCTTATATTTGTGGGATTCCTCCATGTTGCCTCATTAGGTAGTTGTGTGTTCATTTCATTACTATGTAACATCCCAATGTATGAATATACAACTTATTTATTATTCTAATATTGACGACTATTTGGGTTATTTCCGGTTTTTTGCTATTACAAATAGCTCTGCTATAAGCATTACTATACATTTCATGGGTAGGCAGATGATCAGCTTTAGTAGATAACGCCAAATAATTTTCCAAAGTGGTTGTACTAATTTACTCTCCCACCAGAGGTCTATGAAAGTTCCAGTTGCTTCACATTTCACCAATGCTTATTATTTTAAGACAGTTTTAGCCATTCTGTAATGATATCTCTCTATGTTTTGAATTTGCATTTGCATGATGACTAATGAATATTCTATTCTTTTGCCAATTTTTCTATTGGGTTTCTGTCACTTTCTTCTTAAATTATAAGATTTCTTTACACATATTGAATATAAAGTTTCTTCAGTTATGTGTTATTTAATATCTTCTTGTACTCTGTGGCTTTCATTTTTAGTATTAATGGATCTTTGGATGTACAGAAGTTCTAAATTTTAATGACGTCTGACTTACCTATCTTTTCCTTTATTGTTAGTGCTTCCTTTGTACTGATTAAGAAATATTTGCCTATCCCCATATACTTTCCAATGTTTCCTCCCAGAAATTTTATTGTTTTACCTTTCATATTTAGGTCTATAACCCATTTGGAATTTTTGTGTATTGTGTGAAGTAGGGATCAAGATCTTTTCTCCCAAACTAAAAATTTATTTTCCCCACTGCACTGCACTGTCACCTTTGTCATAAATCAACTGACAATATATATGTGGAAATCTGTTTATTGATTCTCTATTTTTCTCTATTGGTTTGTTTATCCTAGTACCAATAACACACCATATCAATTACTCTATATTTTTAATGAGTCTTAACCTCTGATAATGCAAGTCCCACAATTTTTTTCATTTGTCCCTTGTTATCTTGGCTATTCTTGATCCTTTAAATTTTCATTTATAGTTTATAATCAGCTTAACTTCCACACAAAGGATAAAAAAAAAGTGACACAATTTTGATTGACATTTTGCTGAATCTATAAGTCAATTTGAAGAAAGTTTTTTTTCTTTAAAATGTTGATTCTTCCAGTTATTTGGGTCTTCTTTAATTTCTCTTAACATTTTTTAGTTTGCTGAGTAAAGAGAGTTGAACTTTATCAAATGCTTTTTCTGCATCTATTGAGATGATCATACAATTTTATCCTTTGTTCTGTTAAAGTATTAAACCAATTTTACATACCTGGAAAAAAAATCTTGGAGGTATTGTATTATCCTTTTTAATAGTTTTGGATTCTGTTGCAGAAAGTGTTTTTTATTTGTGTTTTTTAGAGCTTGCCTTCTAACCTTCCTTTGTTTTAACATCTGGTCAGGTTTTATGATCAATGTTATGTTTGACTCCTAAAACAAGTCCCTTTATTTCCCAGTTCTCTGGAGATTTTCTGTAAGGTTGGTGTTAATTTTGGAAGTAGTCATGATGAAGCTATCTGAACTTGAAATTTTCTTTGGGGAAAATTTTTTAAGAATTCAATTTTAAAAATAAATACTGAAAAATCTGGGTTTTCTATTTCTTCTTAGGTCAATTTTTATAAGTTCAACTTTTCTTCTAAAATTTCAAATTTGTTGGCATTAGATTTTTCATAATATTCTCTTATTGCATCTCTAACATTTCCAGAATCTCTAAGAGTTTTATCACTTATGCTATTGTTAATTTGTCTTCTCTCTTTTATTTTTTTGTTCAGTCTTACTAAGAGTTTATAAATTTTATTACTTTATTATTCTTTTCAAACAACCAACTTCTGGGTATTTTTATTTTCTACACTTTGTGTATTTCCTCTTATTTTCATTATTTCCTTCCTTTTGTGTTTGTATTTAACTTGTTCTTTTTTGCAATTAACTTGAGATGCTGCTTCGATAACTAATTTTAGCCTCTCTTCTTTTTTATAAATGCATTTAAGAGTGCAAGTTTCCTTCTAAGAATTATTTTAGCTATATCTCATGTTTTCAGGTCTTAATTCTATCATCATCAGTTCCAGCATATTAATTTTCATTGAATTCTCTTTTTTGATCCCTGAATTATTTTTAAGTGTACTGCTTAACTTCCAAACATTTGGGGATATTCTAGCCATATTTTTTGTTTTTATTGGTAGCTAGATTCTTCTGTGGTCATAGAACATATTCTGTATGATTTTAATTCTTTGAAATTTGTTGAACCTTGAATTATGGATCAGCATATTGCCAATGTTTGTAAATGTTCCATGTCCATAAATAAGAAAAAGATCGCTAATGTCATTGAAAAATTAAGTTACTTTATAAAACATGTTAAAAAATTTAGTTTGCACAAATCCATATGATACCAAATAAATTTGGAAGTGGCTAAGAAAATAAGAAGGCTCATCTTTTTAACTAAAGTTTTCTGAGGATTGCAGGATTTGAGGCTTTGGTTTCCTTTCTAGTACACTTTAATCTTGATTTGATACACACATTTGGTTTGTATGCAGTGAATCAGAGACCAACTTATTGCACAAGTGAGCAACAACTGTACTGGAAAACATCAGTCCTCAAAATATCCTTCCAAATCCTTGGTTTACTAAAATGCTACTTAGCCAATAAAATTTGCTATCATTTCTGTCCACACTTACTAAAATAACTTGTCTCTCTTAGTTTTCTTTATTTTCTTCTACTCTTGAGTCAATAGGCCAAGAATATAAGGATTTTCTCTTACACAGTATAAAATATGGATTCTTTTCATTATTGCCTAGAAGAATAAGTCCATTTTAAAGCCAGTTAAAGTTTACAGAGTACATTCTTATGCACATCTTTGTTTGGTACCTACAGTAGCCCTGTAAAAGTTTGTCAAGGTAGGTATTTATTTTTTTTAATTTTACACTTGAAGAAAATAAATCCCATAGAAAAAAATAAGACTCAACGTGTTTTCTCCACATCAGTCAAGAATGAAATGGTAAACTTGAGGTTCAAATTCACACCACCTGACTTTTATCTTTAATCCCATTGTTTATTCCCCTGACTAGGTTGCCTTATTCGATCAGCATTCATTAATCATCTGCAATATGCGAAACCTAGAGCTAAGCACTAGGGTTAGAAAAGGAATGTGACATGAGCAAGAAAACAAATTAAAACGTGTTCTTTCACTGGATTCTTTTCAATCTTGAAAGACAAAGTATCTATGAATCTGGTTCATAGGACTTACCACATGATTTATGACACTATCTTCTATAAGTTCATAGGACTTACTTACCATTGTAAACTCTAGGTGCAATTAGGTGATAGAGAATGAAACAGAAGTTATGATCCTCCTGGGAAGTGCTTTGAATCTAAACAATATAGACAACAAATGAAGCAATTTGAGAAGCAGCTACTCAATAAGCACTTGTGTAGTTTCACAGGTTGCCCATCAACATATGCAAATTCATACGTTCACATACATCTTCATGTTCTAAAATGTCGCCGATTTGGAATGGTCTCACTCAGGCTGTAGTGGTTAGCAATCCTAACAGAAACCATCACATGCTTACAGTAATTTAAGTGCCAGAGACCTCCACATCAGTTATAAATTATGGACCACTGCTTGGAAACCCTTACTGCATAAAGCCCAAATACTGTTAACCATAATTCCTTCCCTTTCTTGGTTTGGGTTCAACTAGCCAAATACTGATTTCAAATCTTAAACAGAGAATGCAATACATATTTAATTGATTTAATTTCAAAGATAAAAATCTCTAACAGAGGCATAAGGGAAAGAAACTGAAATTTATTGATATCTGTTTTCTGCCAGATACAGTTATTAATCTCATACAAATTCTCTATCAGAGATATGATTTCCCTCATTCTAGAAATGGTCTTAAAACTCAGAGATAGTAAGCCTTTTAGATAATACATCTAATAAGAGATATAGATGGGATTCAAATTCATATCCATCTTATTCTAAAGACCATGGCCCTTCCTCTAGAAGGGCCGGATAATAAATATTTTAGAGTTTGCAAGCCATACAATCTCTGTCACAACTACTTACTTCTGCTGTTGTAGCATGAAAGCAGCCATAGACAATATACAAAGGAGTATATCTGTGTTCCAATGAAGTTGTATTTATGAACACTGAAATTTGAAATTCATATATTTTTCACATTATTTACATCCTTTTTCTTTTTTACTTTTTCAGTCATTTGAAAATGCACAAACCATTCTTAGCTCATAGGCCAAATAGAAACAGGTGGGAGGTCAGAACTGGCCTACAGGTTGTAGTTTGCTAACTCCTACTCCAAATCAGGTTTCCAGTAAATACTAAAGGTATTTATGGACATTCACTTTATTTTCACACCATGGCAAAATCTGCTTTTAATTCTGCTCAGTAAATAATACCTAATATGAACAAAATATTGTCCTGTGGAAAGATTGAAAGATCAATGAGTCACCATCTTTACCCTTAAGGTACATACAGTACAGTGGGCATATTTACCCAAATATTATAGAAGATAGAGTGTCATAAGTCATGTGCTACAGATACAGGAAAATTAAAATAGACTCAAAGGGACTTGGAAACTAATTGGACATGAGAAGATAGAGATAAACCTTATCTCAGTTGAATCCCTCTATTTCTACCATCTTCTATACCCCTCTACACATACACACACGTATACAAACACACACAGACACATAAATCTCTTTAGTCATAAGAGATTGTTTTAATTGCTGGAACATGCAAAGTTTTCATGTCTCCATAACATTCCAGGTAGGGAATTTATATTTTTCCTTCTCTCTAAATGCTTTCTTTAATCTTTCTACCCAAGAAACACATAGACGTCATTTAAGATTTAGCTCAGGGATCATTTCCTGTATAAAACTTAGCCTCTCCTGAAATTCTCTGCCAAGCCCTCTTAGTACAGTTGATTGCTTCCTCCTAGGTGCCTCCTCACCACACACTTCTATCATCATGCCTGTAGACTTCATTGTACTTGTTTACATGCCAGTCTCTCCACTCAAGAACTCTGAGACTGTGGGCAGAGGCCACGAGTAGTCACTGTTGTATGTTGAGCACTGAGCACTAAGCTTGCTTATTGTAAACTTCAAAAATGTTTGGTGAATACATGAATAAATGATGGAATATTAGGTCTTAACATAAATTTTAGAATAAGGCTTAGATCATTTCTTCTGTCTCTTGATAAACATACCGCCATATATGAGTGGAACTTGGTCAAATTGTTGGTTTGCTTCAATTCTTGTGACTTTTTCTCCTTTGATCCATCATTATATTGAATCGCAGAGTTTTTTCAAAGATATTTATTAAACCATTTTTGCCTTTGTGGAGGTAATTTACTTATTTATTGTATATTATATTTTAAATATGCTGCTGGATTTTATTGGCTAATCTTTTATTTTAGATGTTTGCATTTGTATTTCTAATGTGAAATTAGTTTATGTATGCCTTTTTATATAGTGCCCTTGGCAGTATTCAGATTATACAAGCCTTATAAAATCTGTTGGGCAGTTTCCTTCTTTTTATTTTCTGAAATTGCTTCTATAAAATAGGGATTATCAATTCCTTCAAAATGTGGCAGAACTGATGCCTTTAGAATCTTGCTACTTACAATATGACTGGCAGCTAGCAGCACGGGCATCACCTGAGAGCTCCTTAGAATTTATGAATTTCAGACTTACTGAATCAGAATCTGCATTTTAACAAGATCCCCAGGTGATCTGTAAGCACATTCAGGTTTGAGGAGCACTGCTTTAGAGGACTGTTATTTTAGAGTTTGGTAAAATAATTGATGTTCAAATGATGTTTCCAGTTCATCAAGTGAAAGCTCACTTAAGTTCAGGATTCTTTGCTTAAGTGGGCAAAATAATTCCTAAAATATACTGCAATTATTTCTAGATGCATAATTGAAATTTTTTAAAAAGTTCTTATGCTTCAAAAAAAAATCTATTGTTTGGAAAATTAATCTACATGAATCTTTGCATTCTCTGGGAATGCTGCAAAAGTAAAGATTACTATTGTGTATACGATTTTCATTTCATTGAAAAAGTAGCCTAGTGCATTGGAAAAGGACTTCCACCTCCCTGTGGCTGAACAGTTTATTCCCAGAGGGTAGTGCACTCATTTCCCACTTAATTTTTGCAGGATTCAGGCATGACAATTTAACAGACTCTAAGTTGCATGAATAATTGGGACAGGAATTTTTTTCCAACTAGGATGGAAGCTTTTTCAGCTCTGCAGTAAACTCGTTTATCCCCTCACTTACACATTCTTGTTCTCAAGAGAACCTTCTCCAGCTTTCCATAACATTTTTTCTCGCTTTCAGACTTTGTCTTAAGTGGGGTTTCCCCAGGGTGATACAAATCTGAGAGGCATTCCTCGCATGCAAATATGAGATGAATATTTGCATGCAGAAAGTTTAGTGGGAAGTGCCTTGGGATTAATATCTATGGGGAAGTGAAAGAAAAAGGATTGGATGAAAGGAGGAGTGTAATTTTAATACAGGATGGTCCTTTAGAGTTGCCCCACATTGTGTACCACTCACTCCTATGAAAAAGGCATCAGACATCCCGCCCTGACTCCAGGGAAGTTGCAAGACTTTGTGAAAGGAATCTGAGTCCCTCTTCCTCTGAAGGTTATTTCTGGAAAAAGACTCTGCCGTGAACTGAGTGCCTTAGTAGCGAAGGAGGGCATCTGGGTGATGCACCACAACATCCGCTCCAGATTTGGGTTTGTCTCCTTCCTACCCTTGTTCTGGATTCCACAGGTTCTTCTGCCACAGTATTTCTGCAGACTTAGCCTTGTCTAAAATCACAGTTTGGGGAAACTCGCTTAGAAGGAATTGAGCCTGTGGGCTGATTCTGGTCCAAGCTCTTCCACTGACTTGCCAAATGATACATTTTCCAATGTCTCCCCCTGGGCTGTGGGCATGATAATGGCAGTTCCCTATTTATTTCACAAAATAGCAAGCTGACCTCCCTCTTCTGAAATAAGAATCATGTAAGTTCCTGGTATTTATAGCCTGCCTTGTAATGTGAAGGAAATCAGTGGGGTTTTGACCAACCCCCAGAGGGGCAGGGGCTTGGACATGAGAATGAACTTAAACCAGGTTCAAATTAGCTCAAATCCCCCTCCCCATTTTAACTCACATCCTCAAGCATGGAGGGAACTAAGACAGCCCAGCGGGAAGAGACTGTTTGTCTCAAAAGCTCCCTTTGTTAGATTTGGGCTCCAGGTGAGAGATCCCCTGAAACTTTTGAGAGTTAACTTCTTTCTTGTCGAAATTTCTGAAGTCTACTAGACAGAAATATTATTAGGTTGAACCATATAAAATTGCCAATCTTTGATAATTTTTCACTTACCAAAAAAGGCATATGGTTCAACCAAGAGTGCAAAGGTTCTTAATCTGATTTCTACTGTTCCCCCATTGGACTATGATGGGTTTTAAAGGGTTTTCTTAGCTCCGTAAAATAGCATAAAGTGTTTATGTCTAGGTGCTTATGTGGCTTCATTTTTCTAATGTCAACAAATTTCCAAGTGTCAGCAAATTTTCTAAGTTATCTGATTTCTTGCTCACCTCAAATTAAGAACCATTGGTGCAGTGGGAAGAATATAGAAGTTGGAAGACCTGAGTCCTTCTTCTCTAGTACTTACCTAGTAGTAAGTACTTTAAGCTCTCAGAATCTTAGTTTCTAATTCTGTGATATAACCTTTATAGCCAGGGGCTATTTATAGTCTAACAAATTTCAAATCTCAAATAATAAACCAATGAACTTGTTGAAGGCTCCAACAAAGCACGTGGTCATGCTTGGTAAACTGTAAAGTTCTGAACAAACAGAATGTAGTGCCTGCCCATTTTTCTTGTTCAAGGGCCTCCCCTTTTCCCTCTGGAATCAGGAAGTGCCATCAGTGAGTGAAAATGGAAAGGCTCAGAAAAAGCAACAAGCCAGCTACTAACCAAAAACATCTTAAAACTGCGGAGAAGATTCTTTTCAAGTTTGTGGTGTAGTTTCAGGGTCTGCTATCAAGTGACCACTACAAAAGATGACTTGGAAGTTGAAATGCTTGGCTTGGGAATGTATTAAGTATGTCTTTGCCCAGCAGGCAGATTGAAGAGGGATTTCTTAAGCCCAAACAGTTCTACATTAGGGAAACATTCTTTCAATCTTACCCCTCACCAGTGGCTCGAGGTTAAATCCGGTAGTTAATGTGCAGCCTTCGGATGAAAAAGCAACTAAATGTACAGGGCTTATTTTCCCTGTCTGCCTGCCAATCAGTCTATATCTATTCATCTATTCACCTCTCTCACTTCCTGTCTTTCTCTCTCCCTAATCCATGCTTTCTCTTAGTTTCAAAGCATTTTGTGATGGAGTCACTGAGCTCATTTCACTGGCAATCCCTCTGTTTTTTGACTGTTCCCTCAGTCCTAAAGAAACACTTACCTTTATAAAAGACCTTGCCTCATTCCTAATATCTGGCTATAGTTTTTATTCTTTGTAAGAGCCACGGACAAGTTAATTTGCAATTTCCCAAGCAATATATGAATGTAGTTTCCTTGTTAAAACAAATAATAAAACATTACAGGCAGAGCTAAAGATCCTTTTGACCTTCCAGCACTTTGTCTTTTTCTCGTTGGCATTTTGGTAGGCCCTGGGAGGTCCATCCGGTGAGCTTTGTCCTGAAGGGGGTGGCTGTCCACATCATGCGTTTTGGTGTGGTGATTAAAGGATCATCACACTTGCAATGGCAGAGGGGACACGGACATAGTCTAAGTATAGCTTTTGTGTTGCCATAGCTTCTGCTTCAGCTGCTAGCTGTCTTTCACTTCTTGGAAAATAAAGTTCATTGTTTATTTAATTTAAAGTAAAAATAGTCTGGACTATTATATATTTTTAAATAGTTGTGGTTTGGCTGTGGAAAGATCAACATTTTAAAATGCCATCTTTGAATAAGAAACACACTTTTAGTTTTCTAATTGCACTGTCGCTTCTAGAAGTTTCAGTCTACATGTACGGCTATAGTAGGTTTTCAATAAACACATGTTGAACTGAATTTTCTGAAGTCTATTAAAAGAATTAGGTGTATACAATATATTTTTTCATAAGTTCCATTTATAAAGTAGAAATACAGAGTTTTGCATATTGCCAGTTTCTATAGAAGCAGAATGTGAAGTACCAATTCACATATCTACAAATGCCAATTTAAAATACTATATATATGAATGTTTTTATGTATTGTTTTTTGTGCTTTCAAATGATTAAAGTAGCCTTGTAGGCAGTATCTCTATTTCACAGATGAGAGAAAGAGGACTCCTAGGCCCAGAGAGGAGAGATGGATCTCTTGGATTAACCCAGCTAGTAAGGATTGATCCAAGGGTCAAACCCAGGACTTCTGCTTGACCAGCTGTCCCTCCAAAACCATGGAATCACTCAATTCTTTACCCCTGCTTGTATCAGTTTGCACATATGTTCAGATTCAGACTAGCCTCTGCTTTCTCAGTGGTGTTAATTACATTCGCAATTTCGTGCTACCATCACCACTGTCCATTGCAAAAACTATTCCATCAACCCAAATGGAAACTATTCCAATTAATTATTAACTCCATATTTCCCCCTTCCACCCTTGTTCCCATTTACTGTTCCTGGTAACCTTATCCTAATTTCTCTCTTTTGTAAAAAAAAATTTATTTGTTAGAGAAGTTGTGAGTTTACAGAACAATCATGCATAAAATACAGGATTCCCATATACCAAACCACCAACAACACCTTGCACTGGTGTGGAACATTTATTACAATTGATGACAGCACATTTTCATATTTGTACTATTAATTAAAGTCCATGATTTAACTTAAGGTTCATTGTTTGTGTGGTGCAGTTCCATGGATTTTTAAAAATTTATTCTGTCACCATATATACAATCTAACATTTAACCTTTTAGTTAAATTCAGATATGTATTTCACTGCTGCTAACTGGGTTTACAATATTGTGTGACCATCACCACCATCCATTACAAAAACATTTCCGTCTTTTCAAATGGGAATCCTGCACATTTTAAGCCTTAACTTCCCATTCCATATCCTATCCTGTCCCCTGGTAACCTGTATTCTAGATTCTGACTCTGTGAGTTTGCTTATTATAATTGTTTGAAATCAGTGAGATCATACAATGTTTGTCCTTTGGTGTCTGCTTTACTTCACTCAGCATGATGTCTTCAAGGTTCATCCATGATGCCACGCTTATCGGGACTTCACTTCTTTTTATGCTGAATAATATTCCATTGTATGTATATACAACATTTTATTTACCCATTCATTGGTTTGCTGGACACTTGGGTTGCTTTCATCTTTTGGCAATTGTGAGTAATGCCAGTCTGAACATTGGTGTGAAAATATCTATTCAAGTCGCTGCTTTCACTTCTTTTGGGTATCTACCTAGTAGCGGGACTACTACTTAGTTTTCTGAGGAACCACCAAACTGTCTTCCATAGTGGCTGAACCATTTTACACTGCCACAAGCAATGAATGAGTGTTCCTATTTCCCCACATCCTTTCCAAAATTATTTTCCTTTTTTTTTTTACAAATAGCAACCATTCTAATAGGTGTGAAATGGTGTCTTGTTGTGGTTTTGATCTGCATTTCCCTAATGGCTTATGATGTTGAACATCTTTTCATGTGCTTTCTGGCCGTTTGTATATCTTCTTTGGAGAGACGCCTGTTCAAGCCCATTTTTTAAATTGGGTTGTTTGTTATTTTGAAGTTAAGTTGAAGGATTTCTTTATGTATACTGGACATTAATCTTTTATCAGATATGTGGTTTCCAAATATTTTTCTCATTGTGTAGGTTGTCTTTTTACTTTTACTTTCATGATAAAGTCCTTTGATGAAGTCCCATTCTATTTTTTCTTTTGTTGCTTGTGCTTTGGGTATAAAATCTAAGAAACCATTGCTTAACACAAGTTCCTGAAGACACTTTCTGATGTTTTCTTCTAGGAGTTTGATAGTTCTAGCTATTATATTTAGATATTTGATCCATTTTGAGTTGACTTTTGGTGTGAGGTAGGGGTCCTCCTTTTTTTTTTTTTGCGTATGGAGATCCAATTTTCCCATCACCATTTGTTGAAGAGATTGCTCTTTGCCAATTGAGTAGTCTTTGTCACCTTGTAACAAATCAGTTGTCAGTAAATGTGGGGGTTGATTTCTGAGCTCTCAATTCTATTCCATTAGTCTATATGTCTGTTCTAGGGCCTGTATCATGCTGTTTTTATTATTGTGGCTTTATACTAAGTTTTAATATCGGAAAGTGTGAGTCCCTCAACTTCATTCTTCTTTTTCAAGATGGCTTTAGCTATTGAGGTACCTTACCCTTCCATATACATATATTGATTGGCTTTTCCATTTCTGCATAGAAGATTTTTGGAATTTTGGTTTGGATTGCATTGAATCTATAGATTGCTTTGAGTAGAATTGGATTAGTAACATTATTTAGTCTTCTAACCCACGAACAAGAATACCTTCCATTTATTTAGGTCTTCTTTAATTTCTTTTAGCAATATTTTTGTAATTTTCTGTGTACAAGCCTTTGTATCCTTGGTGAAATTTATTCCTACACATTTGATTCTTTTAATTGTTATTGTGAAGGGAATTTTTTTCTTGGTTTCTTCTTCCAACTGTTCATTGCTTGTGTATAGAAATGCTACTGATTTTTGGATATTGATCATGTACTTTGCCATTTTGCTGAATTCTTTTATTAGCTCCAGGAGCTTTGTTGTGGATTTTTCAATATTTTCTATATGTAAAATCATATCATCTGCAAGTAAGGAAAGTTTTACTTCTTCTATTCCGATGTGGATGCTTTTTTTTTCCTTGCCTAATTTCTCTAGAAAGAACTTCCCATACAATGTTGAATAACAGTGGTGATGGTGGGCATCCTTGTCTTCTTCCCTATCTTAGAGGGAAAGCTTTCAGTCTTTCACCATTAAGATAGGATGTTAGCTGTGGACTTTTCATATATGTCCTTTATCATACTGAGGAAATTTCCTTCTATTCCTAGTGTTCCAAGTGTTTTTGGGTCCTGTATTTTGTCCAGTGCCTTTTCTGCATTTATTGAGATGATCATCTGTTTTTTTCCCCTTCATTCTGTTAATGTACTGTATTACATTAATTGATTTTCCTGTGTTGGACCAATCTTGCATACCACCAATAAATCCTACTTGATACGGTATATAATTCTTTTAATATGCTGTTGGATTTGGTTTGCTAGTATTTTGTTGAGGATTTTTGCATCTATATTCATAAGAGATACTGATTTGTAGTTTTCTTTGTTTTTTGTGGTATCTTTGTCTGGCTTTGGTATGGGGGTGATGTTGGTCTTATTGAATGAGTTAGAGACTGTTCCCTCCTCTTCAGTTTTTTGGAAGAATCTGAGCAAATTGAAATTAAGTTTTCTTGGAATGTTTGGTGTAATTCCCCCATGAAGCCATCTGATTTTGGGCTTTTCTTTGTTGGGAGTTTTTGGATAACTGATTCAATGACTTTACTAGTAATTAGCTTGTTGAGATCTTCTATTTCTTCTTGAGTCAATATAGGTAGTTTGTGTGTTTCTAAGAATTTGTACTTTTCATCAGATTATCTAATTTATTGGTATACAGCTTTCCATAGTATCCGGTTATAATTCTTTTTCTTTCAGTGGGGTCTGTAGTGAAGTCCTCCTTTACATTTCTGATTTTTGTTATTCGTATCCTCTCTATTTTTTTCTCCCTAAATCTAGCTAAATGTTTGTCAATTTTGTTGATCATATCAAAGAACCAACTTTTGGTTTTGTTGATTCAGTTTATTTTTGTTTGTGTGTTTTTTATTTCATTTATGTGTACTCTAATCTTTGTTATTTCCTTCTATCTGCTTTCTTTGGGTTTAGTTTGCTCTTCTTTTTGTATTTCTTCCAGTTTTGAGGTTAGGCCTCTGATTTGGAGTCTTTCTTCTATTTTAATGTAAGCCTTTAGAGCTATAAATTTCCCTCTCAGAGCTGCTTTTGCTGCATCCCATAAGTTTTGGGAAGCTGTATTTATTTTCATTTGCCTCAAGATATTTCCTAATTTTGCTTCTGATTTCCTCTTTACCCATTTTTTTGTTTAAGAGTATGTTGTTTAATTTACACATATTTGTGAATTTTCCCTTTCTCCTTCTGTTATTGATTTCTGGATTCGTTTTGTTGTGATTGGACAAAATACATTGTATGATTTTGTTCTAGTTTGCTAAAGCTGCTGGAATGCAATATACCAGAAATGGGTTGGCTTTTAACAAAGAGGATTTATTAAGTTACAAGTTACAATTCTAAGGCCATGAAAGTGTCCAAATTAAGGCATCAGCAAGAGGATACCTTCTCTGAAGAAAGTCTGTTGGCATCTGGAGTTCCTCTGTCAGATGGGAAGTCACACGGCAATATTTGCAGTTTCAGTGACTCTCTCTCTTAACTCCTGTGGGTCCTTGCTTGTTTCTCTCAGTGTGTTTCTCTCTAAGCTCTCTGGGCTTTCTTTGTCTTTTATCCTCTTCACAAAGGACTACAGTAAAGGATTAAGATCCATCTTGAATGGGCTGGGTCACATCTCAATTGAAATAGCCTAACCAAAGTCCCATCCACAATAGGTCTGCCCCCACAAGAATGGATTAAAAGAATGTGGTATTTTCTGGGGCACACAGTAGATTCAAACCAGCATATATATCAATATTTTTTAATTTATTGAGACTTGTTTTGTTACCCAAATTATGGTCTGTCCTGGAGAATGATCCATGTGCACTCAAGAAGATTGTGTATTTTGTTTTCGTTGGGTGCAGTGCTATATATATTTCTGTTAGGTCCAGTTAGTTTAGTGTATTATTCAGTCCCTGTACTTCCTTATTGATCTTCTGACTAAATGTTTTATCCATTATTGACAGTGGTGTGTTAAAGTCTCCTACTGTTAATGTAGAACCATCCATTTCTCCCTTCAAATCTGTCAATATTTGCTTCATATATTTTGGGGCTCTGCTGTTAGGTGCATATATATTTATAATTGTTGGGTCTTCCTGTTGAATTGTGCCCTTTATCAGTATATAATGGCCATTTTTATCCTGTGTAACTGTCTTTGGCTTAAAGTCTATTTTATTCAATATTAGTATACCTACCTCATCTCTTTTGGCTACTACTTGCATGGTATATTTTTTCTATCCTTTCACCATCAGCCTACTTGTGTCTTTGACTTTAGGGTGAGTCTCTTGCAGACAACATATAGTTGGGTCATGCTTTTTTTTTTTAATCTATTCTGCCAATCTCTGCCTTTTGACTGGAAAGTTTAATCCATTTACATTTAAAGTCTTTATTGATAATACAGATCTTTCTTCTGTCATTTTGCTAGTCTTTATAAGTCTTATACCTTTTTGTCAATCAACTCCTTTACAGCCTAATTGTATATTTATGTACTTTCTTTATTATACCATATTTAGTGCCTTCTCATTTCTATCCAGATTTATTTTTCATCTGTCTTCCCTGTAGTTACCATCTGATTAAAAGTTAACATCCTTAAAGATATAACAGTAATATTTGGTTTGATGCCAACTTAACTTCAATATCATGCACATACAATTTTCCAATATTTCTCTGTCCTCCCACCATTTTTTGTACAGTTTACCACTTATATCTTTGTACAATGTATGTTCCCAAACCCTAGATTTATAATTGCATTTTATTCATTTGCATTTTAGCACCTGTAGGAAGTAAGAAATGTAGTTACATTCCAAACAATATAATACAATAATACTGGTGTTTATAGTTATACAAATGGTTAACTTTACCAGAGGTCTTTATTTCTTTATGCTTCTTTGAGCCACTGTCTAGTGTCCTTTAGTTTCAGTCTGAGAAAGTCCCTTTAGCATTGCTTATAGGTTAAGTCTAGTGGTGATGTACTACCTCAGCTTTTGTTTTGCTGAGACTCTTAACCTTTCTTTCATTTTTTTGAAAGAATCTTGCCATATTTAAAATTCTTGGCTGGCCACTGTTTTCATTCAGTACTTTAAATATTTCAAACCACTGCCTTCTTGCCTCTATGGTTTCTGATTAGAAATTGGCCCTCAATCTTTTGGGACTCCCTTGTCTGCAATACATTGCTTTTCTCTTGCAGCTTTCAGAACTCTCTTCTTGTCCTTTGCATTTGGTAATGTAATAAATATATGACAGGATGTTCCAGTTTGCTACCGCTGCCAGAATGCAAAGTACCAGAATTGGATTGGCTTTTATAATGGGGGTTATTGGGTTAAATTATAGTCCTAAGGCCATAACAGTGTCCAAACTAAGGCATCAACAAGAAGATACCTTCACTGAATGATGGCTGATGGTGCCTGGAACACCTTTATCAGCTGGGAAGGCATTTGGCTGGTGTCTGCTGTAGCTTTGCTCCTGGGTTGCATTTCAAAATGGTGCTCTCCAAAAGGTCTCTGGGTTTCTCTTAGCTCCTCTGGGCAAACTCTGGGTCTCTCTTAGCTTCTCTGGGGCAAACTCTGGGCTTCATCTCTTAGCTTAGCATCTTCAAACATCCTGTGTCTGTATCTCCAGGCATCTGTAAGTGTCAGCAAGCATCTGGATCTGTGTCAACTTTTAGCTTCTCTCTTAAATACTCCAGCAAACTAATCAAGACCTACCCTGAATGGACAGGGCCACACCTCCATGGAAATAATCTAATCAAAAGTATCACACAGTTGGGTGAATCACATCTCCATGGAAACAATCAAAAGTTTCCACCCTAATCAAAAGACTAATATATCTGCCCCAAGATTGCCTTACAGAACATGGCTTTGGGGGGAACATAATATATCCAAACAGGCACACAGGATGTATTTTTCTTCATGTTTATCCCATTTGGTATGCCCTGAGTTTGTTGGATGTGCATATTCAACCCTTTTGCTAAGTTTGGGAAGTTCTCTGTTGTTATTTCTTTGACTATTCTTTCTGCCCCTTTCTCACTTTCTTCTCCTTCTGAGACTCCCATAATGTGTATATTGGTGTGGATGATGTTCCATAGCTCTCATATGCTATTTTTGCTTTCAATATTTCTCTTTTCTTTCTGCTCCTCAGCCTGACTCTTTTCAAGTGTCTTGTCTTCAAGTTCACTGATTCTTTCTTCTGCCACCTCCAATCTGCTCTTGAAACCTTCCTGGACATTTTTCTTTTCAGTTATTGTGATCTTCAACTCCAGTAGTTCTGTTTGGTTCCCTTTTAAAATTTCTATCTCTTTACTTAAACTCCTTTTTGTTCATTCATTGTTTTCCTGATATTCTGTAGTTCTTTCCCTGTACTTTCCTTCATCTCCCCAAGCATTTTTAAGATCATTTTTTTTTAAGTCTTTGCTCAGTATGCCACATTCTTGTCTTCTTCATTGGTGTTGTCTGTATTTTTATCCTCTTCCTTTGGGTAGGCCATGTCCTATTTTTTTATCTTGTACTCTGTTGTTGCACATTGTATATTTTAATATTTTAAAATGTTAACTCTGCGGTTTACTCCCTGGGATGTCTGTTTCTTGGTTTTGTAACCAGCTGGTGATAAAACAGATATTTTCTTGAGCTTTAGCCCTTTTATCAGGAAGATCTGCCCAAGGTGAATGCAGTGTGCAGGAATTTCCCTGTCTTACTGGGCCTCTGCTTTGTCCTAGGTTTTTGCTTGTTAGTTGTTTTGGAGTTCCCCTCTTTAAAGAAGTTTGCTTTACCCCTCTGTTTCCCAGGGGAGCAACCTCCCTGTCAGGGGTATCTGCAACCCACAGGCCTTTGTCCCAGACTGTCAGCCTCCATAGCTTTTTACACTGCTTTTGCCCAGAAGGCATTTCCTGGGAGCAGGTTCATCCCAGGGAGGACTTCCCCAACTCCGTCTTTCCCAGACAAAACAGGTCCGGGGACCCACAAAGGGGGCATAGACCACCTCCAAAGTGTCCTGTGGAAAATGTCAAGAAAGGCACAAACAACTTCTCTGACAGCTCCCCCAAAGGTGAACTTTCCTAGCCTACCCAGCAAATGCAGCCCTTCAGCTTTCTCCTGCTGCCCTGCGAAAGCCCTGCATCATTAAATCTCCACTACTGCCTCTGTCTGGAGCAGGTTGAAACAATGGCTGCCCTCAGAGCTGGGACCCAGATATCTGAATTCGTTAATCAAAAGCTGTGATCAATGATCAGTGATCCCTGTTCTAGGGAAAGAAGATTTTTTATGTCCCTTTCTGTCAGCAGCAGCTTGCCCCCCCCCGCCCCAAGAACTGGACTCCAGGACAGCCTGCTGTGAGAGTGGGGGATGGGCTGCTGTAGCCACTGCGCAGAGAGCACAATTTACATTTCTGAACCATAATTTATCAGCCTCTTCCTCCTGCTCTTCCCTGCATGCTGTACAATGTTCTTCTGGTCTCTGGAGTATCAAAATAATTGTTTCAGACAGCTTCTGCCTATTGGATAATAGTTTTGGTGGAAGGACTGAGTGCTGGAGCTCCCTACTCTACCATCTTCCCTCTTACCTTTGTATTTTTTCTAATCTCTGCTTTTGAGGCTCCAGTAGTTGTACAAGAGAGTTTGTAATTTCCTGAGCTTCTAGCTGCTTCTGTGAGACATACTGGTGCACAGATGAGGCTCGAACTTGGCTACCTTTCCTGTGTCACTATGAGAGGAAATTCCCAAGTTTGGGTATCCTGTACTTTCATCAAACCCTTATCTCTCTTTGTTTTGTGTGGCCCAATATTCCTCTTCTTTTAAGTCTCACCTGTGGTGGTTTTCCGGCTTAAGGCGTGACCTGAAAATCGTGGCACACCTGCCTCTCACAAATCAAGGCACAGACACATTGCCACCAGCAGACTTTGAAATCCAAAGTGGTTTGGTATCCAAAGGCCCTCGGAGCCAAGAGGGATATTGCTAGGAGCTGCAAATGAGGTAGAGGTCTTCGACATGGGCCCTCAGGACAGAGAACTCCACATCATAAGATCTACATCTACTAACTAGTTTCAGGTGGATGGTGTCTAATTGGGAAGCAAAACAAAGCTGGGAAGGCTGAGCTTTCCTCTCCTCTGTGAAGCTACCCCACTTTTCAGGTTTGAAGCCTGTTTGGGGCAAAGCCACCAGGTACTTGTTTGGACCCTGTCTGTTCCTGTCTCAGGAAACAACCCCAAACTTTCTGCCATTACTCAGAACTCTTTGGTGGTGTATGAAAAGGAAGAGGTTGTGGGAGCTCCTAGGGGACTTTGATGTCATTTGCTGCTGTAGTTGAGGGCTTTGAGTTAGGTGCTTGGTTACCTTGGGATGTGTTTCATGTCTAGCTCTCATCCAGCCATAGACAAAGGACCTCATTGCAAGCCATAACCTGAGTCTGGCTTCTGAGTTATGAAGAAATATTTATTACTTCAAAGAGGGGAAATAAAAAAGGGGAAAAAAGACACTGTAAAAAGAGACTGTGGCTGGTCTCTCCCGCAAACGAGCAGAGGGTAAATGGAGAGCTGTGCTACTTTGACCACGGCAAATCATAAAATCACCCTAATTCTGCCAGCATTGCAAATGGACACTCTATAATCGTGCTGCCAAGACCCAGAAGAAATCAGTCTGCGGACAAGGAAGAATTTTCATTAAAATGGAAAACATGTTTTACTCTCTTGTTCCCCCCTTTTAGTGGAGGTCCCTGCCATTAGATGTACCCTGCTTTAACACTGAGGTCACTTTTCCTGGGGCTTCATCACTCTTGTAAACTGAGTAAAAGGATAGAGAAATGCACCCAGAACTTTGTAAGGCCCTATACCAGATTCTAAGACATGTAACACGAAGGAAGGTGGGGATGTATTCTCAACCAAAATTAAGAGCTATGTTGAGCTCCATGAACACAAAACAAAACTTGAATTATTACATGAAATAATTTCATAGTGGAAAATAAGTTCTCCAGATCGTTTTGTTCATTCCCCAAACTCTGAGACATTTTCTTTCATATTAAAGGATTTCCAGGGGCAAAATGTCTACAGCTTACTTTGAAAGTCAGTTTTAGTGTTAGTCATCTAAACATCTAGGGATATTCCTTATAAATAACCACATTTTCTGGTGCCTCGGTGTTGGCTCATTTTCCAGCCATGGACAGGGATATACATATATATATATATATATATGCTTGAGGCACCAGGAGAACTGCATAAGAACCAACAGCTTGGCAGCTTCTAGTCTCGGACACAACAGACTCTGCAATAGCTTCTTTCCTGTGTTTTTTATTTCACATACTAAGTAAGAGGTTTTGATGACAGTTTTAAGGGCGGGATGAGGAGATGAGTAAAGGACAACCAGCTATGGTAGATTAGTGCTTAGTGCAGTCTTTACTAGATGTTAATTTGGTGATTATCTTGTACACTTCTCTCACATTGGAGATCAGTGGGTACCAGTTGGTTATGTGGTGGTTTATTATCTCCAGCAATGATCGTTTTGAATGATCTTTTTGAGAAATTTAATGAAAGTAGGCCCAAGTAAAAATAAGACAGTTGAAGTAAGCAATCCCAGAACAAGTTAAAAAGAAAAAGAAAAAAAAAAAAAAAAGCTCAGTAGCTGAAAGTTATCTTCTTTGCAGCTCATCTAGGCTTTTGGTGTGTGCTTGAATACCTTTCTGTGACTATTCCATATTTTTCCATTTGTAACAGAGAAGAAAGCTCTTATTTTATAAGTGGTGCTTTATTTGAGAAGAAAAATAGTATAACATACGCTTTGAAAATCTCATGGAAATAATGGCTCATATATATATGTGTGTGTTTGTGTATGCTTATGCCTAGGTGTGTTTCAATAGACCAGGAGTGGCCGCAGCAATTTTCGTTTTCCTGATGTCTGATGGTCTGGCCCTTGGGGAACATCAGCGGCCAACAGTGACCCTCCACTTGACTGATGTCAGTGGAAATAACCACTCTCTTGGTGAGTTTGACAGTTATCCCTTTAGGGCCATTAAGGGGCAATCCAGTAGACTTAGGAATAAGTTTGTCTCCCCTATTGCTTGGAAACTTGCCTATATCACACAGCTATTGAGAGGACAAAATGAATAGTAGATAGGGCAACATGGTACTAGATGAGCAGATTAAAAATATTTATTTGTCCCTTATTTCTCTTCAGGAACCTATGAACTGTCGTGCAAGCATAACCCACTGTTTATCAATGTGACCCATCACCCAAATGTCCTTTTCCACCGTACCACCTCAGTGCTGCTGAATTTCTCATCCCCATTGGTGGGCATCTCAGCGGTGGCCCTAAGGACATCCTCCCACATCGGCCCTTCAGCTTCCAATAACTGCATCCCTGAGCATGAGGGGCAGAATCATCAGGGACAGAGGTACAAAGTCCCCCCTTTTCTTTTCTTTCTTTCTTTCTTTTTTTTTTTGGTGGTGATCTGGCTGTGATGTACTGCTGTACTGCTATCATTTAGGTATATAATGTTGTGTATACAATAGGTGCTCAATCACTAATTGAAAATGGGTCTAGAAAATGCTAAAAAGACAGAAAAGCAAGTAAAGAACAAGTTATAGAAGATACCTTTGGGTTTTATATTTTGCTCTTCTTAGCTGAAGATAATTTTTATGTAAATACTTAACATCTTTACAAAGTCTTAAAATCTTTTTTTATATATAAAACCATTGACTTCAAATCAACATTGTTATATAAACTGCCAAAAGTTCTCTGCCAGTGTTCCCTAAGCAATGTCTATTTATCTACTTGTTCCCACCTGGATAATGTACGTAGCAAGTTTAACAATTAGTTTCTTAAGATGTGTCCTATAATCAATTATGGTTCCATATAGAAATCAGGAATACATTTGCAACATCTCTCTTTCTGTGGACATATGTGATTTTCATCATCCAGACAGAGGTGCCCATGAGGATCACTGGACTCTCAGTAATGTGTAGCATGGTGACTGTGCTTCACGTGTGGGTGTATATGAGGTTGTGCTGGTCAGGAAGGGAGCGCTGGAAACACAATAATCTGTGTTGTATCCGGGCAAGAATCACTCTCTGACTGGTCTAAATTAATTGAGTGGGACAGCAGGTAACAGGGTCCATTCCCTCAGGGAGTGGGTGTCAGGAGGTCAAGATCCTGGCCATAAGGGCTGGGGTTTCAGGCAATGCTCCATCACCACGGAGGAGCTCTGGCATCACCATGACCAAACCGCATAAACCAGAAACTCAGCCCTGATTATGCCTGGTGAGCAGACAATACTATTATGGTATATTAGTTATCTATGGCTATGTAACAAATTATCCCAAAACTTAAGTGGCTTAACAACAACATCATACTGTTTCTGTGGGTGAAGATTCTGGATGCAGCACAGCTGGGTGTCTCTGGCTTAGGGCCTCTTACGAGGTTGCAATCAAGCTGTTGGTCAAGCACTCAGTTACCTCAAGGCTTGAGTGGAGCTGGAGAATTCACTTCCAAGTTCACTTACGTGGCTGTTGATAGATTTCAAAAGATGTGTGTCCAAGCTGACTCCCACAGGTGCTAGCAGTGATGTGCTCACATAGGTGTGGCTCAGTTTCTCACCGTGTGGGCCTCCCCATGAGCTGCTTGAGTGTCCTTATGACATGGCACCCAGTGTCCAAGAGAGAAAGATGGCCAGAGAGGGTGAACACATGAGTGAGTGCCCAAGAAGGAAGCCAAATTTTTTATAACAATATTGGAAGTGACATCATACCACTTCTGCCATATTCTATTCATTACAAGTATGTCAATAAATCCAGCCCACATGCATTGGTGGGAAGCATTGGCCACCATCTTAGAGACAACCTACCAGTAAACAGTAGTTTATATTATTGGGCACTAATTATGTGCTAAGCACAGTTCTAAGTGCTAGGTAGGGCAAAACAGTAAAACAGTGAGGGCTAGAGTCTGGTTAATGGGCGGTGTAATGTTAACTATTCATCTGTCACTTTTAAACCTCAGTTGAGCAAGCACCTTCAAATGTTAACATAAGAATGTAGATGATTAAAATAATGTTGTTTAATAAAATTCTTGCTTTTCTCTGTCATGTATTTTCAAAGTATTTTCTCAACTGTCTCTACTTCTGCCCTAAGCCATACAGAATTTCTTTCAGGTCCCTGAAACATGTGTTCTTGATGAGCTTCATGTCTTTGCACATAATATTCCTACTTTCTTGAATGCCTTACAGCCCTTCTTCACTTCAAATCACACTTCACCACCAGGATTCATCTTCTTCTGTGAAGCTTTCTGTGAACTCCCTCCTTATTTCCATAGGACATAGTACATATCCCCAACTCAACAAAAGCAGTTATCACACTGGGGTGGTAACTATTTCCTTACTTGTTCTTTCCCAAAAAATCTCTGAGCTCTCTACAGAAGGAATTCTGCTCAGTATCTCTCAGTGTCTAGCAGAGGGTGTGGTGCAACATAGGTGCTCAGAAACTGTGTTGAATGAAAGTCACAGACTTGACCTCTAAATTCTCTGAGGAACGGAATTGAGCAAGCCAACCAAAAAAGTAGAACTCACAGCCTCTCTGTCCCTGAGGGACAGGAATCTCCCTGACCATGACAGCTGTAAAGTTTTGACAAAGAAGCTGATTAATTGTGATCATTGTTGCTAGTTCTTCACTTATTTTTGTGTGGCACTGTGGGAAAAATAAGTTTTATATGCATGCATGCAAACCAGTAGAAATAGGATATGATCCTCCAGTTTACCCAAAGTGTATCTGGAATGCATAACATTTCCAAACCACATGTTACTGACAGGAGCCATGCAAATTGGCTTTTCCTTCTCAGCCAGCAAATCAGTGCAATATAGTAAATTTTGATAAACAGGTAACCTAATAGATCCCATGTATTTTTCTTTGTGAACAGATTTAATGTATGAACCCTTATGTGCTCTCAAAGAATAGATGAGTCAGATGTCTTTTGCAGCTTTGTATCAATCACAGTTGCATATGTAGATACACCATAATATGAAACCCTCAAATTCTGGGCATAGTGAAAGGGATTCCTGGCTATCTCCTTCTTACTTACCCATTATGACCTGAATTCCATTAATTCTTGCATGGGCAGGGGAGAGCTGACAGATGCCTGGCAATAGAAGATGTGTTATTTTGTATTTAACCATGAATGCCCAGTAACCTATACTTCCTACAATACTACATCACTAAATCAACTTGTCAGGGCCACAGAACTCTAAGCTGAAAGCCAGTAAACCCAAGACAGTCTTGGACCCTTTAGCATTGATCACACTCTGTCTGTTCCTTTAGTCTGTTATGATGGCTTCCTAGTTTATGACCCTTTGGGCTTAGTCTACTGATAATGAACTTCTTAATCTTGAAAAACAAGCTCAGTATTCCTGGTTTGGGCCACAAGTGCTCAACAAGAGCTCAATTTATTCTTACTCAGTGGCTGCTTCCAGTTCTAGTCATGTTGAGTAAAGATCTTGCCCAACCTGCCACTGCGTCTCGTGAGTTGGGGATCAGACAGACCTCCAGTCATCCCAGGATTGTGTTGATGGCTTTGGGTAGTGAGAACCATCTTTTTGATTAGTGAAGTGGAAATTGGAGTATGTCCAAGATTTAATCCAGGCTTAATTTGTTTGTGTGGATTAGGTTGCATCTGCAACCTAATATATAATCAGAACTCTGAATTATCTACTTTAGAAATTTACAAGGTCAAGTCTAGAATTTGCTGATGGGAATATGGGCATGTGGTGTCTCCTGCAATGGAATTTTGTTCTTCCAATCACATGAGTACAGTGGAGAAAGTGATTATAACTTCTCTGATCCTGCATGGGGATAAATCCATAGCATCTTCTCAGTGCTGAATCTTCTGGAAATGAAGAATATTATCTCCTTTTCTAGGACATGGGTTGAGAATGGACAAAACTTCTATTTGTCTCTTTACATCATTTTAATTCTCTTTCCTATTTATTTTTTTATCTGCTCTATAAAAAGCTGAGAAGGCTCTGTATACCTTCCAAACTACTGTACTACTCTCAGTTTTTCCTTGTATTTAAAACAGTTTTTGCTTTTTATAGTTTGATGTTGCATAATTAGGTGTATAAATGTTTGTGATTGTTTATCTTTGTTAGGATCATACCTCTTGCCAAAACTTTACCCCTTTAAATGCTTTTGGCTTTGTATTCTGCTTTGTCTGGAATTAAAATTTCCATCCCTGCTTTCCTTTTGTTTGTATTTGTTTGATAAATATTTGCCTTTCTTTTATTTTTAACCTTTCTATATCTTCATTGCCAATGAGCCCAGGGCACATTTCTTCATTGCACTGTTTACAAGGATAATAGGATCTCACTGTGTAAAACCACTCTAAGCTTCTATACTGAAAATGTATTCTATGATAATCAAGACTCTAGGGCCTTTAAGACTCTATGGCCTTTTTACCTTTGGGGCATTTGTCTCCCAGGATGCAATGCTTTTTTGTCAAGGTTCCCTACCCTCTTTCACCCCCAACCCCAAATCACAAAGACCTTTATACTTTATACTTCCTGACATGGGTGTTGAAATGAGGAAAGAAAGGGAGGGTTGCACAAATAGGGGATGATGGTTAGAGAACAAGTCTCTAACCCCTGAAAAGCAGTGCCCAGTGTTCTGGTCTTGACAGGGACCATGGAAAAAGGAAAGAATGACCTGTTTCCTTCTCTTATTTCTGGATGGATCCATTTTTTATTTGCTTTTTTCAGAAAACAGAAAATGTAGTCTTTGATTTCCAGTGATGTTTCTCAATTCAATTCCACTGCATTTTGCAGTTAGTAGGAAACCCTCATAGGTCTGGCTGCTAGACTTACTTTTTGGCATTGATAAGGGTTTTCATATTTTTCTGTATTGTTGGTATTTAAGCAGAAATCAGGAAAAAATTACCCCATAGTGTTCCTGAAAGATTAGCTGAGAAAAATACCTGTAGAGTTTGTAGCATGGTCTAATTCCTAATGGGAGCACAATCCATGGAAGTTTCGGTGCCATTCACCATCTTTTTTTGTTATCCTTCTTTTAGAAGGTGTGCCACTTATCTCAGCCCCAAATTCATCTTTCCTTGTCCTGCTTCTTGACATTAGGGCTGTATCCTATCAACAGTTCTCATTTGACAGCTTGCAGAATGTTAAGCTTTGTCGGTAGAGGGTTCTGGAGAGATACTACAGGAGGAAGGGGCTTCTCCTGATTCCTGTGTGCTTTCTTCTGTGTTTGCTCCTGTGACATGCATAATCAGTGGTATGCTAAACACCTGCACTTAAGTATAGCATCCTCTTGGGCTTCAAAGTCACTTGCTTCAGTTGGCAGTATATCATAATCAACCATAGGGGCATGATTTACTGTGACACCATTGCATGCCATGGATTACTAGCATCCCATTTTCCACTGACAAGGAGCTTAGCATGGTACCCAAGCCCAATGGCACGATCAAACCAATCCTCAAATCCTTTGTGACTCTATCTCCCAGTACCATTTTCAATTCCAATTCTGTATTAGTCAGTGTCTAGTCAGGACACACTAAACAGAACAGAGAAACTTTACCATAAATAAGTATTAACTGGTAACATGGAATTAACTACCATGGGGTAAAGAAAACCCTAAAGAATAAAAGAATGGTGGATAAAGGGAACAGCCATTACTTCTAGGGCTGAGGGAATATTCAAGGAAGGAACAAATGTGAAAGAGACTCCCCCACCTAAGGCTGAGATTCAGATCTCATTGGAGAGGACAGGGCTGTGGCACACTAGGTGTTGGCAGAGAAATTTGTGGGGTACTACCGGCTGGGGCTGGCAAGCAAGAAACTGCTCACTGGGGTGCTGACAAAAGCTGCCTGCCAAAGCACTATTGGAACTTGCTGGAAAGCAGCATTGGGGTGCTGCTGAAATTCTCTGGGAGACCACCTGCTGGAGCACTGGTGAAACTAGATGGGAAGCCACACACTGGTGGTGCCACTGAAACTTGCTGGAAAGGCATTCAGTGGGAAAACAGCTAGGATACTGGTAGAACTCAATGGGAAGCCCCACGCAGAGTGTCACTGAAACTCACTAGGGGGTAAGCACCACTGGTTGTCCCCACACTGCCAGACACCAAGTACTGCAGAAGAAAGGAGAGGGAAGCACACAGGAATCAAGAAGAGAAGGCCTTTCCTCCTGCAGTGTCTCTCCAGTACTGTCTGCTGACAAAACTTGACATCACACTGGCTGGCAAACGAGAAATGTTTATGGTCCAGCTCTAGTAATACAAAGCAATTCAAGATGGATTTGGAACTGAGAAGTAATAAGTTATCAACTTAAGAGAAGATCCAGTCAAAAACCAAAAAGAAACTCTCTTTTTCTCTTCCTTTTATATTCAAGAGAGCATTTCCTTTAATTTTCTAGCTTTATGACTAAGACTATTTTTCAATATAACTTCTAAGTAGATTGAGCTAAATGGAAATGCATATTTTCTTCTTTTAATGTTTTGAACTCATTTAAGTCCAAGACAAACATCAAGTATAAATACCTCATTAGCTTATTCAGTATAAATATGCCTTCTGATTGAGATGGAAAACAAGTAATAGATACTCATAAACATAAAATTATAGTGGTTTCTGAGGTTTACCTTAAACTATGGTTTATAAAGGCCAAGTATTCCAATATAAAATTAAATGGGAAATTAATCTTTTAAAGTGAATATCCATGTGGAAACCTGGTTTCTTTTCTGTCTCTTGTTCTCACTCTCATTTTTTCTTATTCACTATGTGTAGTAATGCTCTGATCCTTTTCATTACTGTGGAAAACTGAGAGATTATTTTTGTAACAATTTCGATATAATAAATGAACACACACATGTATACACACTGAATACATGTTGATGTATTTTACTTCAAGCAGAGGAAAGATTTCTGAAAAGTTTAAATTGACTTGTAAAACCAATTAGTTTATATGCTGTGATATGTGTGTGCGTGTGTGGTGTAGGAAGAGATGGACTCTAGCATTCAAAAAATACTGAGTGCCTCCAATTGGCCAGGAGCCATTTTTCATTTGAGGAAACCTGAGACTCAGTGCCCAAATGAATTCACCTTATTTGAGATTAACAAAAATAAGACTAGAATCCAAGTAAATCATTTTTAGTAAGGAAAGTTTCCATTATATAAAGGGAAAAGTGATTGAGAAATATTCTCATTTTTACTATTCCACTGCTGTCAAGAAATGCTTCGTCCCTCCACCAGAATATATTTGGATTGGGGCAACAGGAGTTTAACTGGCTCCAGAATATTTCAAGAATGCCTATGTTTTAGATACATTTGAGTAATGGGCATATTTATTTTCAGGAAACCATGAAACCAATATATGTGCACAAAGTAATACAGGGGTGATAATTGATGGAGTAGGTAAGAAAGGGTGGAACTGATAAAAGATAGAAGATACTTTAGACTTTTTGGAAATTTCAAGAAATTATCTAGATTAGGGCAATTTTATGGGCAGAATCCAGGGGATTTGGGGTTTTTAGAAAAAGAAGTTTTGACCTAGCTTCTATAAGGTCTAGCCCAGACAAAAAGAATCATGCTTCCTTACTGAGAAAAGTAGATTCAAAAAACACAAAACAAACAAACAAACATTCCACCATCCCTGAGATCAGAAGTACAGGTGAACCATGAAGAAAAGCTATAATTTTGAAAGCCTGATTTATGTGTGTATTAGTTTTATTTTGCTGTGTAACAATATTACTGCAAATTTAGTTGCTTAATCCAACATACATTTATTATCTTACAGTTTCTGTGGATTAGAAGTCTAGGCAAGGTTTAGCTGGGTCCTCCGTAAGGCTACAATAAGGAGTCAGACAGGGTTAAGTTTTTGCCTGAAGGCTCTACTGGGGATGGTTCACTTTCAAGTTCAAGTGGTTGTTGGCAGTGTTCAGTTCCTTGTAGCTTGCCAGACTGAGAGACTCGGGCTCTTGCTGGCTGTTGGACAGAGGCCACCTTCAGTTCCTTGCCACATGGCCCTCTCAATAAGGCAGCTCACCCATGCCAGCTTGCTTCTTCAAAGTCAGCAAGAGAGAGAGTCTCTCAGCAAGACAGGCCTTACAATCTTGTTATCCCAGAAATGACCACTTGTTGCCTTTGTCATATTCTATTGGTTGGAAGCAAGTCACTGGCCTCACCCACATTCAAGAGAAGGGAATTAATTACACATGGACGTGAATACCAGGAGGCGGGGACTATAGGGTGTGTCTCTATCAGGCTACTTACGAGACACAAGCAGTTAGATACTTATAGCTCCAATGCCTATACACACTTTCACCCAGCCAAGGCTGACATACAGTGGTGGACATGGTCCCTGTCCCTGTACGTTAGCCTTGGCCGGGTGAAAGTGTGTATAGACACTGGAGCTATAGGTATCTAACTACTTGTGTCTCGTAGCCTGATAGAGACACCCTGTAGTCATTTAGTTTCGTCCGACAGCTTGTGCCACAAGGGACATGCAAGGAATTTGGATCCAGGAAAAAAATTGAGAGAGAGCAGTCATTCTAAGAGCAAGTTCTTCTCCTAGAAATTCCCCAGTTATTGGTAGTTGGATTATCTAAGCAGTCATCTTCCAGAGCATGTCTTCTCAGCTCTCCATTTTCCAGATACAACACATCTACTTTGCAAATGATGATTGTCCAGATTTTATTCCCAGCCTCATTTCCTTTATTCCTTAACTTGCTTCTGAGCCACCTTTTCCATAGCTCAATTGGAGTCGTTATAATACTGACTAAAATTAAATTTATTCAATAACATCTGTTTGTTTGCTAGAAAACCATTAGATTACATAAAAATCCAAAAATAAAAAAGTTTTAATAAGTGTTTGAATTATCTGTGTACCGATTCTTTCATAATGATGGCTAATTGAAGTTAATTGTGTTAGCAATTTTGGTCTAGTAAAATATGACTACATATGTACATGTGTATATATGTGCATTTTACTTTATACAAGCAATCTTTTTGAAGAAGTCAGTGTTCATGATTTGTTAAAGTGCTTTTAAAAATGATTTAATGAAAATGATTTAACATTAGAAATTATTAGGTCATTCAACAGAGTATTGTTTTTAAGCAAAATATGAATATTCTTCTAAAGAATAAAGTCATTCCAAGATTTTCTCTTCATCCCTCCCTTCCTCCTTTTTTTCCTTTTTTCCTTCTTCAATTCATAAATTTGCATTTTTCTACTTACTTAAGACAAGCTAAACATAAAGTCTGAGGCAAAAAAAATAGTAAACACACATGTTGTGCTCTTCTAAGCGTCTGTGTTCAAAGCAGCAAACCTTAAACTGAGAATTTACCTTTTGCGTTAAAAACATTTACTATTAGGCCATTATTGTAAATATCATTTGGAGTCTGATAAAATGCACATATACATTCAAGTAATTTTTTAAGTAACATACTTTCCATGTTTTGTTAACCATGCTTGTGTGAAGAAGAGGATCAGATAATTTTAAAAAATGATAAAAGAATAATGTATATTTGGTTTGGAATGCCACAGGACCTAAATATGGAAACCTGCAAAGTTAGGTGTGTGTACACCAGTTTAGTTAGTTTCATTGTCTCTGTGTAGTCTCTGATCTTTGGATTACAGCTTTCTGAAGCAGGGTCTGCAAAAATAAATAATTGGCTATCGCCTACTTAATCAGTTTTTTATTTGCAACTTATGAAATCGGTACCATGCAAGGTTAATATTATCTCAAGCTAACTTAACCCAGCTGCCTGGCCTCTTCAGATCCCCTTCTTAAAGGTACCTCTGTGCTTGTGGGCACAAAAGGTGTCTTTAGCCTTAGAAAACTGTGCTTGAAAAGGTGGACACGCTTGAGGAGATGCAATTTGCGTCACTAAATCGAAACATTGTCCTTGGCGAATTCACTATAGATATGGGGTTTAGGTTTGAGGTGGTATGATTTGGTGGGAAGGATAGAAAATTTTCCATAGAATTTAACTTTTGTGACTTTAAAATTCCCCAGAGAATTTCTGAAAGGAAGAATCTGTGTTCTCCATTTGGGGATTTGGGCATGAAAAGGTATTCTACTTGGTTAAGCAGTAGATTATGGGTAAAGTCAGGGCTAGATTGCAGTTTCCAAGTCCCTTTCCAGGGTCATGTAGCCAAGAGCACAGCTCAGTACCTTGGCGTTCCATCCCTGCTGTAATCAGTCTCTGAGCTAGCTCTTGGTAATAAGATCATTCCGTCTATATTATCTGTCACTCTGCTTCATGCTTCATTATTCCCTGGAACCCTCTTTGCTGCTGCTTTACCAGTGCCTATTGTGCTTCAGTTATTTAGAGCAGAGACTGAAATGCCAACTCTTTCCCTTCCTTCTCTGCTGGATTGGTTCCCTGTGCCCTGCCAGGCCTTTCCTTCTCCTCGGTCCTGTGGAGAATCTTCAGATGACCTCCCCTTTGAAAGCCTTATGAAATGAAGGGCTCCTTCCTTTCTTTTGCTAGGAGCTACAGGTGAAAGCATTTGTTTATTCTTTGGCTCCTCATCTTTAATTTTTAACAGAGGGTGTCCTTTTAATGCTCCAGGGTGATGGGAAATGTTTTCTCTTGATGTTGGGAAAGGCACTATAGAAATGAAATATGTATTACATTTCTACTCATTTGATTATCTTCTTCCCTGAAGCAGTTTAGCAAATTAACATTGAATCTGTTTTTGTTTCTGCCCAGTTTCTTTTAAGCGAGGAAAGAATTATAGCTGCTCAATTGTTCCCTAACTTTCTTGCCCAACTTCCTTTTCCCAGAATGATTTGTCCATAAAATAGGAGGGAAGGAGAACCCACTGGCAGGGATACTGATTCTTGACTGATGGCAGTTGGCCTGATGAACAGCAGATCTGCATTAGGGCACAGTAGAGTCATTTGAGTCTTTTAAGGGTTTGCTCTCCTGAGATTTTAAAGGAAAAATCGAAAAGGCCATGACATAGTCTCCATTAAGGGTTTATCTAAGCGTGGCTAAGACTCTTCTAAAAATAACCTTTATTAAACTATTATCTGAGATTGTCCTTAGTGAAATATAGTCTGAGAACCAGTTGGGTAGCAGCTTTCTGTCAAAAGCTAGCTACAGACACAGTCACTTTAGGAAGATTGAGGTCAGGGTCTACCTCCAAGGAGCCCAGGTTTGCTTTGAAATCATGACTCAAATGACTTCTCACAGGGTCTGAAATTCCATCATTAGGAATTACTTTGTTGAGGTCTTGACAGTCTTCAGAGGTCTCTTTAAATTCATAACTAACTTGGGGAAAGTAGAAATGTTTTAAGTCATAATCAACCATTTATACCCAGATTATTTTCTTATGGAACTTGACAAGTTTTGGGGAGCATGAGAAATAGAAAAAAGTGGGCTGAAAAGAAGATCGAGTTTAGAATGCCACTTGCTTCCTAATTTTACTCAGGGCTGGCCCATTAGTATGCTATGTATTCATGGCAGCTGGTGGAAAGAGCACACAAAATAAAAACAAATCAATATTTCCAGGGTTCTGTTATTTTGCCAGTCTGACAAGTAGACAGGCACTGTTGACTGATTTGACCATAAGCTCTGGTTGGAATGACTCTTGGGTCATGTCTGTGTTCTGTGTGGAGATATAACACTGGAGGCAGAGGAAGTCTGGTGATTGGTGTGACTACAAGCCCAATGTCTAGACCCCTGCCTCTTGCTTTTGGCTGCATCATCTAATCTCACCACATGATTTTAGTAAAGTCTGTCCCTTCTCTGGGCTTCATTTATCCATGGGCTGTTTATGCTGCAAGGCTGAGGAGTGCTACGAAGAGCAAATGAGCAGAAAGGAATAATACCCCAAATCTGATGTCAACTGAGGACTGGAAAATTCTGGGATTAGAATATGATGGGAATGATGTGTAGATTCTGTTAGGGAGTCCTGGGATGTTACAGGGAAAGGAAACCAAGAAGAGAGGGGGAGGGTCCCAAAGTGGCACAGCACATGCATTATATTCACTTCTGGGTACTCATTCTAGATGGTGAACTGCAAACCCTCAAGACCTCAGTTTACCCATAAAGGACAGCACACAGAGAAGCCATGCTACCCTTCTTCCTGCTTTCTAGGTACTGTTCTAGGATTGACACAATTGGAAGCTCATGTGCATTCAACTGTGTTCACAGAACTATGTTGCTCCCTCACTTAATTCCACGTTACACAATTCCCCAGGCTCAGTCTATGAGTAGGCTAGGGAACTGTCACTCCTGAATTAATAGTTTAATTGGTGCCCAGGGTTGAAGACTAGGCTGGGGGGAGTCAGCAGGGCAGACATTTGGAGGGCTCCAGTGATCATTCCTCATTAGCAAATGCTTCCATGGGGATGGTTACTGCTGCAAATTGGGAGTGGGGAAATATGTATATATATTTCTTTTTCTTGCTCCAGATGGGTGACTCTGCTTCCCTGGTGCTTCCCTAGAGCACAGTCTCTATGTATTAGCTAATAGTTGTTTGACCCTAATTTGGTATTCCACATATTTTATATTCTAAATTAAAATTATGGGTTCTGAAACTTGGAGAGACAAGGCTTTTGAAAGGGAATGCTTTCGGCTCTGTGATGTAAATCTGTTTCTTTTTTTAAGGACAGGGTGCATTTGGATGGGATTTCTGGTGTGACAGCCAGGCATGGTTAAAAGCTGTGCTCGAATTAGAAATGAATGAAGCAAATTACCCAGTACTCGGGCCACCAGAGTCCAGTCCTGAATTTACATATAAGTCACATACTAGGAAGGGATGGACATCTCCAGACAGGGCTATTTTCAGGAAGCAACATTTTAGGCTGAGACTTAAAGAAAGCAGGGAGGTGGTGGAGCAGGAACTTTCACTTTCCTAGAATGCAGGGATGTCATTTGAGGGAAGAATTGGAATTACTGCTGAGATTCCTGTTTCCTTCAGATGAGAATCTTCAGTGGAGAAGAACTTGAATTAATTTTCCCTTTCCAGTTGACCTGGTCATTCGGCAGAATGCCTCAAAGTATCAGGATTGGTCTGCCCAAGAAAGCTGATAAAATATATTAACATTTGACCTGGTTCCAGTCCTACAAAGAAAAGATGGAACCAGAAGCAAGGAGGAGAAAGAATGGGGATCCAGAATGGAGACCATTTAAAAAAAAAAAAAAATGGTTTGGAGAAACAGCAAATCCCTCTAAGGGTGGATGCTACTATGATTGCTGCATTGGTTCTGCAGCTGGAGGTGGGAAGGTTAATGAAGACTTCATGTCTTCCAGTCCGCATTGTATTCTGTACATCCTACTCCCATCTGCTGCCAAATCCAGAGCATACATTCCTTCTTAGCCCACACCCTCTGATTTCAATAAGCATAAAAAAACACAGTGGGGGAATGGAGAGGAATTTGATCCTCTCAGTATTTAACCTTAAGAAAAGTGTTTGTAAAGAAACCACTGGGTTTGCTATTTGGTCAATGGTGGCACTTCTTGAATAAATGAATTGCAAAATTGTGTTTATCTAAATAATGGAAAAGTTGGAACATTAAGCAAAAATATACACTGGGCAGAAAATATTGTGAGAAACTCTTTTGTGGGCCTTCCACCACATCCTGCCCATTCATGGGTTTTCTGTACTCTGAACCCAATACCACTATCATTTTTTCTATGATATTAAATACCATGTTAGCGCTGGAAGGGACCTTTGATAGAACCTAGTTCAACCCTGTCATTTTACAAATTTGCAGGCTGAGGGCCAGAGTGGTTAAGAGACTTGCCCCCAAGGTCACAGAGCTAAGCAGAGTCAAGCCAAGAACAGAACCCAGGTCAGATGGGCCTTGATCTACCACTTTCTCCATCACACCATGCTGTTTCTCAAAAAGTAGTGTCCCAAAGCCAGAGAATTTCTCCTAAGCTCACCTAGATTCTAGATATCAAGTTGTGGTCAACCTTCTCTGGATGCCTAAGAGAAGGTGGGATATTGATTTAGAAAAGTTCATGAGTGGTGCCAGAGTTGACGTCATTCTGATTTTGAGTTTGGATCAGAACCCAATTAAATGCTTCTTTATTAGTGCATTGCAGTTTTAGTATTGTAAAAAGTAATGAATATCACATCATTTCTTTTGGGATCAGTTTCCTCATCTCTAAAATTAGAAATTTCAGTTAAATTGTCTTTAATGTCTGTTTTGGTTTTAACAGGCTATGGTTTCTCTAAAATGTGTTGTTGTTGTTGTTTATTTATTTATTTATTTTTTAATGATAGAAGTTGTAAATTTACAGAAAAGTCATACTTAAAATACATAAAATACAGAGTTCCCATATACAACCCTAATACTAACACCCTGCATTAGTGTGGTATACTTGTTACAATTCATAAAAGAACATTTTTATAATTGCATTATTAACTATAATTGTACTATTAACTATAGTCTATCATTTAAAATAGGATTCATTGTGTGGAATCGTCTTAACATTGTTTTTTTTAAATTTTTATTCTAGTAACATATATAAACTTAAAATTTTCTCTTTTAGTCACTTTCACTTATATAATTAGTGCTGTTAATTACATTCATAATGTTGTGCTACCATCAACACAATCCATTAACAAAACTTTGCAATCAATCCAAAAAGAAACTGTACAGTGCAAGAGTTATCTCCCCATTCCCTACCCCCAACCCAGTCACTTGTAAGCTATACTCCAGATTCTGATTCTATGAGTTTGTATTAATTTTAATTATATCATGTCTGTGAGATCATTTAATATTTGCCCTTTTGTGTCTGCCTTATTTCACGCAATATGATGTCTTCAAGGTTCATCCATGTTGTCTTATATATCAGAACTTCATTTTTTTTTATAGGTGAATAATATTCCTTTGCATGTATCTATTACATTTTATTTTTTCATATATCAGTTGGTGGACACTTGGATTACTTCCAACTATGACAATTGTAAATAATGCCACTATGAACATCAGTGTGTAATTAGCTGTTTGAGTCCCTGCTTTCAATTCTTTAGGGTATATACCTAGAAGTGGGATTGCCAAATCTTATGGTATAATTATATGCTTAACTTTTCTGAGGAACCGTAAAAGTTTTCCACGGCAGCTGTACCATTTTGCATCCCGTAAACAATGAATGAGTTTTCCTATTTCTCCACATTCTCTCCAAACTTGTTATTTTCTGTTTTTTTTTTAATAGTTGTCACTCTAGTGGGTGTGAAATAGTATCCATTGTGGTTTAGATTTGCATTTCCCTGATGGCTTATGATGTTGAGCATCTCTTCATGTGCTTTTTGGCTATTTGTATATCCTCTTAGAGAAATATCTGAATTTCTCTAGTTCATATATTAATTGGATTGTTTGTCTTTTTATTGTTAAGTTGTAGGATTTCATTCTATATTCTGGATATTACAAGCTTATTGGATATGTGGTTTCCAAATATTTTCTACTATTGAGCAGGTTGTCTTTTCACTTTCATGATCAAGTCCTTTGATGAGCAAAGGTTTTTGTTGTTGTTGTTGTTGAGGCCCCATTTATTTATTTTTTTGTTTTGTTGCTTGTTTTTTCGGTGTAAAGTCGAAGAAACTATTGCCTAACAGAAGATCCTCAAGATGCTCCCTTACATTTTCTTCTAGGAGTTTTATAGTCCTGGTTCTTAAACGTAGGTCTTTGATCCATTTTGAGTTAATTTTTGTATATGGTGTGAGATAGGGGTCCTCTTTCAATCTTTTGCATACATACCCAGTTCTCCCAGCACCATTTGTTGAAGAGACTATTCTTTCCCAATTGTGTAGACTTTGCAGCCTTGTCAAAAATGAGTTGGCCATAGAAGTGAGCATCTATTTCTGAACTCTCAATTTGATTCCATTGGGCTATATATCTATCCTTGTGAGAGTACCATGCTGTTTTGACCATTACAGTTTTTTATTCAATTTCATTGAGATATATTCACATACCATTTGTTCACAGTGCCATCATATAGTTGTGCATTCATTGCCACAATCAATTTTTGAACATTTTCATTACTCCAAGAAAAAAATAAAAATGAGAATCAAAATTAAAGTAAAAAAGAACACCCAAAACATCCCATCCCCCCTATTATTCATTTAATTTTTTGACCAGTATAGTTTTGTAATAAGTTTTAAAGTCAGGAAGTGTGAGTCCTCCAACTTTATTTTTGTTTTTCTTGTTGCTTTGGCTATTTAGGGTCCCTTACCCTTCCAAATAAATTTGATGATAGTATTTTCCATTTCCTCAAAGAAGACTATTGGAATTTTGAATGGGATTATGTTGAATCTGTAAAATCACTTTGGGTAGAATTGACAGCTTAACAACTTTTGGTCTTCCAATTTATGAGCATGAAATATCCTTACATTATTTACATCTTCTCTGATTTCTTGTAGCAAAGTTTTATAGTTTTCCATGTATAAGCCCTTTATATCACTGGTTAAATTTATCCCTGGATATTTTATTCTTTTAGTTGCTATTGTAAATGGATTTTTTCTTGATTTCCCCTCCTCAGATTACTCATTATTAGTGTGAAAAACACTACTGATTTTTTGCATGTTGATCTTGTACCCCTCCACTTTGCTCTTGTAGCTTTGTTGTAGATTTTTCAGGACTTTCTATATAGAAGATCATGCCATCTTCAAATAGTGAAAGTTTTACTTCATCCTTTCCAATTTCGATGACTTTCATTTCTTTTCCTTCCCTAATTGCTCTGGCTAAAGCTTCCAGCACCATGTTGAATAACAGCGCTGACAGTGGGCCTACTTGTCTTGTATTGAGTGAAACTTTCAGTCTTTCACCATGTCAGCAATGCATTTTTCATATGTGCCCTTTATTATGCTGAGGAATTTTCCTCTTATTGCTATTTTTCTAAGTGTTTATATCAAGAAAGGATGCTGGATTTTGTCCAATGCCTTTTCTGCATTGATTGAGATGATCATGTGTTTTTTTTCCCTTTGTTCTGTTAATGTGGTGTTTTACATGAATTGATTTTCTTATGTTGAACCACCCTTTCATACCTGGGATAAATACCAATTGATCACAGTGTATAACTATTTTATTGAGCCGTTGGACTCAATTTGCTAGTATTTCTTTAGGATTTTTACATCTATGTTCATAAGAGAAATTGGTCTGTCATTTTATTTTCTCGTAGTGTCTTTATCAGTCTTTGGTACTAGGATAATATTGGCCTATAGAATGAATTATTGAGTATTCACTCCTCTTCAATTTTTTTAGAAAAGTTTTAGCAGAATTGTAGTTAACTCTTCTTGGAATATTTGGTAGACTACCCCTGTGGAGCCATCTGGTCCTCAGCTTTTCCTTGTTGGTAGGTTATTGATGACTGCTTCAATCTCCTTACTTGTAATTGGTTTGCTGAGATCTTCTTTTACTTCTAGAGTCAGTGTAGGTTGTGTGTTTCTAGGAATTTGTCCATTTCATCTAGGTTGTCTAATTTGTTAGCATAACATTTTTGTAATATCCTCTTATGATCCTTTTTTATTTCTGTTTGATCAGCAGTAATATTCCCCTTCTCATTTCTAATGTTATTTATTTGAGCCCTCTCTCTTTTTTTTCTTTATCAGTGGAAGTAAAGGTTTGTCAATTTTATTCATCTTTTTAAAGAACCAACTTTTGGTTTTGTTAATGCTCTCTACTGTATTTTTTTAATCTATAGTTCATTTATTTGTGCTCTAATCTTTGTTATTTCTTCCCTTCTACTTGCTTTGGGTTTAGTTTGATTTTCTTTTTCTAGTTGCTGCAGGTATGCTGTTAGGTCGTTGATTTTAGCTCTCTTTTTTTAAAAAAATGTGAGCATTTAGGGCTATAAATTTCTTTCTAAGCACTGCCTTTGCTGCATCCCGTAAGTTTTGATATGCTGTGTTCTCCTTTCATTCATCTCAAGATATTCATAGATCTCTTTTGTAGTTTCTTTTTTGACTCGATTGTTTAAGAGTGTGTCATTTAACTTCCATATATATTTGTTGATTTTTCAGTTTTCTGCCTGTTGTTAATTTCCAGCTTCATTTCATTGTGATCAGAGAAGATGCTTTGTATAGTTTCAATCTTTTGAAATTTATCGACACTTGTTTTGTGACTCAGCATGTGGTCTAACCTGGAGAACAATCCATGTGCACTTAAAAAAAACAGTGTATCCTGTTATTTGGGGGTACAATATTCTGTATATATCTGTTAGGTCTAGTCCATTTATCATATTATTCAACTTCTGTATTTTCTTAGTGGTCTTATGTCTATATGTTCTATCTATTGAAGAAAGTGGTGTACTGAAGTCTCCAATTATTATTGTAAAGGTGTCTATTTCTCCCTTCAGTTTTGTCAGTGCTTGCCTCATGTATTTTGGAGAACTGTGGCTAGGAACATAAATAGTTACAATTGTTACTCTTTTTGGTGGATTGACTCTTTTATTAATATCTAGTGTCCTTCTTTGTCTCTTGTTACAGCTTTTTTTTAAGTATAGTTTGTTATTTTATTCAACAGTTCAACCCTTTTTGTACACAATACCCTGGCTTCCATAAAATTCCAAGAACAACTATTTTAATCGGTGAAAAATAAAAAATACTTTTTATATGTAATCTTAAGAAGTCTTCATCATGGTGTTCATATTTATTTCTAATAATTTTCCTGACAGAAAGAAAAAAAAAACTGAAATACTGTTAAGGAAGCTCCCAAAGTATTAGGAGAGTATTCTATCTTTCGGTTTACTGAAAATATATTATGAGTTGTTTTTTAAATTATAGTACTTCTAGAAAATGAAATTCTGGAGAATATGTATTTTAAAATTGCTTTTTTCTTGCAATTTTATTGAGATATAGTCACATAACATACAATCATCCAGCATATACAATCAAAGATAAGAACAAAATAGAAGTAAAAACGAATACCCAAAACAACCCATCTCCCCCATCCCCACTTATTATTCATTTACTTTTTTGTCCCCATTTTTCTACTAATCTCTCCATACACTGAATAAATGGAGTGTGAGCCAAAAGGTTTTCTGCAATCACACAGTCACACTGTATAAGCTATATATTATACACTCATCTTCAAGAAAAAAGGCTACTGAGTTGCAGTTCAATAGTTTCAGGTATTTCCTTATAACTATTCTAATACACTAAAAACTGAAAAAGGGATATCTATATAATGCATAAGAATAAGCTCCACAATGACCTCTTGACTTCATTTGAAATCTCTCAGCCCCTGAAACTTTACTTTGTTTCATTTCTCTTCCCCCTTTTGGTCAAGAAGACTTTCTCAATACCATGATGCTGGGTCCAGACTCATCCCTGGAGACATGTCCTATGTTGCCAGGGAGATTTACCTGGGAGTCATGCCCCACATATGGGGGAGGGCAGTGAGTTTACCTGCAGAGTTGGCTTAGAGAGAGAGGCCACATCTGAGCAACAAAGGAGGTTCTCTGGAGGTGACTCTCAGGCAAAATTATAAGTAAGCTTGGCCTCTCCTTTGCAGTAACAGGCTTCATAAGGGCAAACACCAAGATTGAGGGCTCAGCCTACTAAAATGGTAGTCCCTAATGTTTGCAAGAATATAAGGAATTCCCCAGGTGGGTAAATTTAATATTTCCACATTTTTTCCCCAGTCCCTCAGGGGGACTTTTCAAATACTTCTTTATCCTCTGCCCACATTACTCTGGGATGTACCAGGGCTTCACAGTAACCTGTACAAACAAACCAGATCTCACTCCCTGTTCAAGGTTCCATGTAACTATGGTGTTTGAATAAACTGACCATGCAAGTTAAATTATATAGCATGCTATGGAAAATAAAGATATTCCACTGTCCGGCGCCTTCTCGCTCGGTCCCGCGCGTCCTGTCCTCGGCCGGCAAGGAGAACAGAGGGAAAGAGGGAGAGACGCAGACAAACTGACACTTGAGGTACGCAATGGCAGTGAATGCAAGCCTTTTACTGGAGCCAGGAAGAAAATTTTCTCTGTTACATATTCCACACGAGGCCCTATACCCCGTGGGAGAACAACCTCTATGCGGCCGTCAGGCACGGCTCCCTGTGGGCTGTCTCCCCGAGGCTAGCCCGGGTAATTTCTTATATACAATAGTTGCAACCAATGTGCTGGCAGTACGCAAGCGTGTACAATAGGCTAGCAGCAACCGCTGCCTCATGCGTCATATGCGGAAGCAGGATACGGGCGCCATCTTGGCTCAAACGATGGGCGGGGGCTACTCTGGAGCAGGTCGCGGCGTGTCCACTAGGCCCTAACCCGGAAAGCGGCTCCCCACATTCCACCAAATAAAAATCTCTACCTTTGGTCTCACACAGAAGTTGAAGATTTAAATTGCAGTCAGCATCATCTTCTACGCTTTAGTCTGATTTACCTTAGTCCTAACCAAGGCCATTTCATTCATATCTCTAATTGAAATCTGATTCCTTTTTCATCCTCTTTAACATTTGCTGTATGGGGTAATGTTGACATTAATAGCTACCTAACTCTAGCTCTGAGTCTCAGGTGTCACCCAGATACCTGAAGTTCCAGGGACCAACCATGTTATACACAAGAGTTCAGCATCTCAGAATCTAGAAAAAACCTTTACAACTCAGGAATAGAGGTAACTGCTATAAGAGCTTACAATCTAGGAACCATTGCAATAAGCCTTCCCCTGATAACCTATGCTCTCAGACTCAATTCTCAGAGTTTGCCCACTGTAGTTAGTCCATATTAATGAGGCATAATGTCTATCTTTTCATTTCTGGCTTATTTCATGCAACATACTATCCTCAAGTTCCATTTACCTAGTTGTGTACCTCACAACTTCATTTTTCTTGAGGCTACTCAGTATTCCATTATATATATATATATATCAAAGTTCACCATGCCACTCATCAGTCAATATACCTTTAGGCCACCTCCATCCATTGCTAATCATGAATAATGCTGCCATAAACACCAGTGTGCAAATGTCCATTTGTGTTCCTGCTCTCAGTGCTTCCAAGTAGATACCAACAAGGAAGTTGCAGGACCATATGGTAACCCCATGCTTAGCTTCCTGTGGAACCACCACACTGCCCTCCAGATGGACTGCACCACTCTACTTCCCCACCAGGAGTGATTAGGCACATCCCTCTCACCACATTTTCTCCAGCTCTTGTATCCCTTTGTTTATCTTTCAAACATTCAATCCTAAGTAAACAACCAATGGTTCCCAGTATAATCACATAGTTATACATTCACCACCACAATCTATATGTGGACATTTCCATTTTTTCTGCAAAAAAAAGAGGAAGAGGAAAAAAAAGACAAAAGAAAAAATAAAATAAAATGCATTAAAAAGTTCAAACACCACCACCATCACCAAGAATCCCATGTCCCTCCCTTATAGCCCCTTCTTATAGACATTTAGCTTTGGTATTTTGGTTTTGTTGCAGTTAGTGGAGGCATATTACAATGTTACTGTTAACTGTAGACTCTAGTTTGCATTGATTGTATTTTTCCTCCAATACCATCCCATTCTCAACACCTTGCAAAGTTGACATTCATTTGTTCTCCCTCATGTAAAAACATTCTTATATTTGTACATTGAATTACCATCACTGACCTATCTAGTTTTCACTAAGTTATACAGTCCCAGTCTTTATCTTCTATCTTTCCTTCTGGTGTCATGCATGCCCCTAGCCTTCATCTTTCAACCATACTCACACTCATCTTTGTTCAGTGTACTTACTTAAAATATTGTGCTACCATCACACAGTATCATGCTATCCATTTCTGGATCTATACAATCAATTCTGCTGAACCTTCTGTACTCTTTCAGCATCAAATGCCTGATCCCTAACCTCTTTCTATCTCCTGGTAACCAGTGTTCTTGAATTTAACTCTCAAAGTTTGCTCATTAATGTTGGTTCATATTAGTGAGACCATACAGTATTTGTCCTTTTGTTTCTGGCTAATTTCACTCAACATTAACATCCTCAAGGTTCATCCACATTATTATATGCTTCGTTGTCACAGCTTTTGACTTAATGCCTATTTTGTCCAATATTATAGCTATCCCAGCTCCCTTTTTATTATTTTTGCATAGCTTATCTTTTTCTATCCTTTCACTTTCAACCTTTTTGTGTCTTTGGGTCTAAGGTGAGTCTCTTGAAAACAACATATAGCTAGATAATGCTTTTTTTAATCCAGTCTGCCAATTTGTGTCTTTTAAATGTTTAATCCTGTAACATTCAACAGTATGACTATAAAGGCAGGGCTTACTTCAGCCATTTTGTCCTTTGGTTTTTATATGTCTTATTTCTTTTTTTGTCTCTCTTTTCCTTTATTGCTTCCTTTTCTGTAGAGTTGATCATTTGTAATATATCTGACAGATTCTTTTCTCATTTCTCTTTCTGTATATTTTTGAAACTTTTCATTGTCATTACCCTGAGGTTAGTTTTATATAACCTATGTCTAAAACCTACTAATTTGAAAAGATACTATTCCAGTTTGCTAAAGCTACTGGAAATGCAATATCCCAGAACTGGATTGGCTTTTATAATGGGGGTTTATTAGTTCACAGATTTACAGTTCTAAGGTCATGAAAATGTCCAAATTAAGGCATCAAGGGGTAGATACCTTCTCTGAGGAAAAGGCTGATGGCATCTGGAACCCCTCTGTCAGCTGGTAAGGCATGTGGCTGGCATCTGCTGTTCCTTTGTCCCTGGACTGTGTTGCTTTCAGCTTCTGATTCTACTGGTTTTCTTCTTAAGTGTCTGTGGGTCCTCTCTTAGCTTCTCCAGGGCAAACTCTGGACTTCATCTCTTAGCTTATCATCTCTAAACATCTGTGTCTGTGTTGGCTCTGAGCTCTCTCACACTCTCTGAGCCCTCTTAAGGACTCCAGTAAACTAATTAAACCCACCTTGAATGGGCAGGGCCACATCTCTCTGGAAATAATCTAATCAGAAGGTCCTACCCCCAATTGGGTGGGTCACATCTCCTTGGAAACAACCTAATCAAAAGATTCCACCCACAATAAGTCTGCATCCACAAGGGTGGATTAAAAACATGGCTTTTTTGGGGTACATGATAGATTCAAACCAGCACAGATACCAACTTAGTTTCAATGGCATACACGTTCTCTGTTCCCGTATTGTTCTGTTCCCCCTCTTTATGTTGTTTTAGTCCCACATTACCTCTTTATATTTTGTGTGTCCACTGTCAGGAAAAATGACTATTTCTTATTCAATTGTATACTAATTCTTATAGTAATTAAAGGTTAGAGTTATGTATTGAGGGTATAGTACTACTATGTTTTGCATTTGCGCATTTAGTTAACATTTATTGAAGATTTTCGCTTCTTCACACTGCTCGAAATCACTCTCTCCTGTCTTTTCCCTTTCAATCCAAAGGACTCCTTTTAGCAATTCTTGTAGGGCAGGTCTTCAGGTGATGAACTCTCTCAGTTTCTGTTTGTGAATGTTTTTAACTCTCCCTCATTTTTGAAGGACAATTTTGCTAGATAAAGGATTTGGGACTGGCAGTTTTTCTCTTTTAGTGTCTTACATATGCTGTACCACTGCATTCTTTCTTGCCTCCTTAGTTTCTGATAAGAAGTTGGCACTTAGTCTAATTGAGAATCCCCTGATGTTATGAATCACTTTTCTCTTGCTGATTTCAGAATTCTCTCTTTATTTTCGGCATTTGGCATTCTGATTAGTATGTGTCTTAGAGTGGGTCTATTGGGTTTTATTCTGTTGGGAGTATGTTGTGCTTCATGGACATGTATATGTCTTTAATAAGAGTTCAGAAATTTGGGCCATTATTTCGGCAAATGTTTCCTGCCCATTTTCCCTTCTGTTCTCTTTCTGGGACACCCATGATGCATATGTTGGTTTTCTTCATGCTCTATTTTTTGAATTCTTTATCTGTTTTTCTGACTGCATGGTTTCAGTTATCCTGTCTCCCAGTTCACTTATTCTTTCTTCTGCCTGTTCAAATCTGCTATTGTATACCTCTAGTGTATTTTTAATCTCCTTTATAGTGCCTTTTATTCCTATAATTTCTATGTTTCTTTTTAAACTTTTTAATTCTTCTTTTTGCTCACACATTGTCTTCTTAATATCCTTTAGCTCTGAATCTACCATTAGTTTATTTCTGTCCATATTTCCCTTCTTCTCCTTGAATTGATTTTGGAAACTTATTTGAACTTATTTGATTAGTTATTCCCAAGTCTGTGTCTCCTCTGAAGTTTTCATTTATTCACTTAATTGAGCCATATATTCTTGTCTCTTATGGCTTGTAATTTTTTGCTGATATCTATGTATCTGATTATTTTGATGTGCTAACTCAGAAGGTCAGTTTCTCCCTTGTGCCTAAGGTTGTATTTTGGATTGGCTCTATGTTAAGGCTCTTCTTCAGTGCTTGGTCCAACTTATATTGGACATTTAGAGTAGCCCGTGTTTAAATGTTCAGATTTTTTCAGGTCTTCTGTACCTGATTCTTGCCCTGGATATGCAGTGCAATTTTTAAGATTGCCTTTCACGTGCAATTGTTTCACCTCCAGGAGAAAGTGTCTCTGTTCCTTCTCTGGATATGCTGATCTGTTCTCTTTGCTTTTGTGCAGAATTTTCTCCCCAGCTCCTGTGATTTGTTTACCATCTTTCCCTCACTCATTGCCCCCTTTACCTTACACTTTTCAGTTCTGGGATCTGTCCTATCTTACAGCAGTTCAGTACTCCCCCGCCCTCCACACACACACAACACATCTTTTTTTTCATGAGGGTTTTCTGCCTCCAGTTACTTCCCTATTAGGGTAGCCTACCCTGAGGAACCAGATTGGGTCAATCCAAAAGGTCCATTTTTTTTGCATTTAGGTGATCCAGCAGAGACTGGGCTGAGTGTGTGCACCTCTTGTCAACAGTTTTTCCACAGTCTCTTTTTGAGACCGGGGGCCTTTTTGCATTTGTGCTTAGCCAGCTGCTTGTGTTTTTCCCTGAGTCTCTGCAGACTTGGGCACCTTTGCCTGGATATGTAAGAGGTTCTAACTTGCTGCTGTGAGTGCTCCTACAGTCTGCATCTGTAGCAGGAGGGAGCCACGCTGTGCTGCCTCCGTGTGACTCTGAAGCTGCATGGGACTGAGTGAGGAGGAAGGGTCTGGACTGATGAATCTGGGTCAGATCTTCCACCTTTTTTTGGTTTTTCCATTTCTTTTTCTTCAATTAAGCATTTGTGGAGTCCTTATCCAGTATCCACCATCCTCCAACGTTAAAAACAAGTAGAATTTGCCCTTCTGTTAGTTGTTTCTGAGGACAGACTTTTCCAGGGGATGTCTTATGTCACCATGTTGATGACATTACTTGCTGTTGGTTTTTAAAGGTCTCCCCTACCCCAAGAAGACACATTCAGTAAATGATGTTTCCAGTCCATAATCTTCCATCAGCCCTCACATAGGAGAAACAAGGATTTCACTACAGATTTTATTTGACTCTGGAATACTGAAATTCCTCCAGGGTGGCTCAGATTCCCAGGGGAACCTTGGATCAAAGCTACGGAGCAGCTGTGGGCAGAACAGCCAGGACCTCAGTCATTTTTCAGGAACTGTCAGCTTCCCAAATGTGGACCTGGGCTGGAAGTTATGCAAACTGCTCTATAGTGAACTCAAAAATGAAAAAATTAAAAGAGGTACCTGGTTTGGCATTCCCCAGGGGATGGTTTTTTAGTGGGTCTGAGCACTCCATCTGCAGAAAATGATGTCTGTTTTCTGGTGCCAGCCTTACCCTATTCCTCACTAACTACCGAAAGTTATAGGACAACTTTGGGAACTTTTCCCTAATTCTACCTTTAGATATATGTGTTGACTCCTTGCTAGCCAGAATTTAAGAGATCCATACATACAAAATTTTATTCAGTTAGCAGTGGTAGGGATGAAATAGTGCTTTTGTCTAGATTTAGAGGATGCTACCTTTCTACTGTAAAGCCTCAGAGGTGACTTTTGAGGAACATTCTCCATATTCTATTTGTCTCTCCAAATCCTATTCATTCGCTGAGGCTAAATCCCAAATCAAATCCCATGAGGAAACTTTATCTGAAAAGTCATGGATTTATAATCAGTAACACATGATTTAATTATTTTCTCTCATCAGCCATATTGAAAGATTCTTCAGAACAGGGGAAATATTTATGCTTTTTATGTACCCTGTGGCATCTAGCTGATAATTTGTGCTTAATACACTAAAGCATAATGATTAAGCACTGGGACCACTTTCTGTTTCTGGAATCAGTCTTGTTATCTTGTGGTCTTGGTCTGTGGAATTTATTGACATAGCTTTCAGGTTACACATATTCAGAGCTTTATGGTGCTGAGTTTCACTGCTGGTAAGCATCATAACCTTTGAAACGGACCCCATATTTGGGCTATAGAATCAAAAATTCCCAGGAGGTATAGCCTGGACATCTAAATATTTTAAAAGCTCCCTAGGTGAGTCAAATGCAGAGGTATGGTTGAGAAAGCCTGCCTCATGCTGTATAAGGCCAGTCTTTCATGGAACTGTGCCAACAGGGGTTTCCCAAGAACAAGGATCATTCATAGACCCCACATTATTATGGCAGGACAATACTAGGAATGTGCCTGCATGGTCTAAAGAAGGTTATATAAAATAAGAGGGTACTGTATGGATAAAATATATTTTGAACAGGGATTCCTCAATTGAAGGCATTTTTTAAACCTTCAAACTCAATGACTTTGGGGAATGAATACCAGAAGAGAGAGAGAGAGTAGAAGCTTATAAGAGAGGAGTCAAGAGAATTAAGGATTCTGTATGGGTAGGTGGCCATCTACACAGTGTGATTTGCCTACTGACCTAAAATTCCACCATGAAAAAAATTCATTCCTTTAGCCTGAAATTTTGTCTCCTGTTAAAATGGAAATACCTGTGAATCACACCTGAGTTTATCACCTCCCTACCATGTGATGTTTTATCACATCACACCTTGTGGTGTGGTGAAAGGAAAGGACTGCAGAAATGGGTGGAAGGGTGAGGAAGTGCTGCTAAAAGAGGAAACAAACTCAGTAAGGCATCTGCAAACAGCAGCAGCTAGACACATATTGCCAGTTTAATTTACTATAGTTTAAAAAACAAAAACTGATCAAAACTAAGATGAACTATTACAATTTCTACATTTTTCCTCGGTCTGCCCTGCTGAGGAGCTTCTTAGCTCATTCAGGCCTAGGCTGCTTTTTGAGAAGAAAGCAACAGGAAAGCAACCTTGTCCCTAGGGAGGTGGCCTTGTGGTCTAGACTGGCCCTGAGCATGTGGGCTCTGAGATCCAGCCCAGGATTTTCCTCTGTCTTGCTGTGTGGCCTCCAGTCATTCTCCAAACAGCTTTCATTTCCTTGAATTTCAAACCAAGATCAATACCTAACTTCCCACTTCTCTGGGACATTACAAGTCTTCATTCCTGCCACTTTCATTAACATTTGTCCAGCGACTGTAAGACAGAAGCTTTTCAGAAGGTTCAGGAGTAATTATGTTTACTATTAATGTTATCCTTATGATATTAGAGCTTATGTGGCTTTAGGTAGAAAGAAAGATGTATAGGGAGGGGTGGGAAAACAGAGAACACACCAACTTCACTCACCAAAGCAGTGTTTGTAATGGAAGAGGACACAGAAGGGATTTGGGGTTGGGGTGCAAGGGGGAGAGGTCTGCAATTGGTACCAGATGCCATCAGAAGCTAACAACCTGACAAACATCATGCTCATAAAATAAATTCCTTGAAAAGGAAGCAAATGGAAATATAAGCTAGTGAAAGAATTTGCAGTAGCTGCCCTAAAGCCTTTTCTCACTTCATAAACAGGTCTGTGGTTGGTGTTTTTTGTCTTTGCTTTTTTTTTTGGTCTTATTTTGTGTCATTTTTCACCTCTTGTCTGCGACCCTGTCTCACTATTCCTCCCTGGCTGCCAGTGCTGGTTGGACTTCTCATAGTGGTAGTCATAGCAACAGTAGTTAATGGAGCCCCATTTTGATGGAAGCAGGTTTATTCCTTTTGTGTTTGTGTCTTGTCGCAGCACGTATTTGTCCTGACACAGATTAATTGGAAGGAGTCCCTGAAAAACAGCATGTGCTATTTCACATTAATTTCTTGGCAATAAGCTGACATGAGCCAGAAGTGTTAATGACGTCCTGTTTCCTAGTACTTTCTGCTCAACATGCTGAAGAAAATATTATGTTTTGTGGAAATCAATTGCATGTAGTATCTCTGGAGCTCAGAATTCTCCAGCATCACTCATGAAGCATTCTGATCTCCTCCTACGGTGCACGGTCAGGTTCCAGCTCCCTTATCCAGACAAGTCAAATAAAGACTCAGAGGCAAAGATTTATTTCTTATGTTGCAAACCAAATTAGATTTGGGGAATCCATACTGACAACTTACATCCCTCATACAGTCCTTCCTCTATCAGGTACCATGAAGTGAGTCTAAAGGATACCACATCATGACAGGGAAGAACCAAGACTTGAAACAGTAAAAAAAAAAAAAAAAAAATTCCAACTCTATCCAACACTGAGTAGACTATAAGTAAAATAAATGAGACTGTCGCTAACATGATTTAAATCCTATTGGTTCAAGGTCAGGGGCAGCAACTTTAGCATATTCAGATGAATGCTTCTAGAGCTTGTGCATATTCAGCATCATTTTATTTTCTACTTTCTTCTCTTGTTGCTCAGCTTTTTTGATAAGGTCATTGACCATTAACACAATTCAAGGGCGAACAGAGCAAATTAATGATGACAAGATTCCTGATAGTCATTTTGGCTATATTTAACAGCACTGGCAACAACATCAAGAGCAAGAAAATGCTCCACTGAATTTATCCTGTCAGTCTCTTTCACTAGCCTCTGATTTCCTTAAGGGCATGGTCTCTGCTATACTCTCAGTAGTCAGTCTCATGCCTTGCAGGCAGTAAGTACTCAGTGGGGCAAGATGGTTGAATCATCATTCGATAATGAAGTTTTTTATTTCAGATCCTCTTCTGTCTTTGTAAAGGTCAGTAAATTTCCCAGCTTCATAGCCCTTGGTTTACCTTGCTGCCTACAATATGGACACATTTAATTTATTATGTCTACCATAGCAAGGTATAAGGTGAATATAAAAGTGGCTAAGAGTCAATATTTGTTTTAATAAAAGTGGTAATGTAGTTATAAGTGTCAGCATTTAGGAAATACTCAGACACTAATTGTCTAGTGGATAAAAAGGATGAGTGAATGAATGACTGAACAAGGTTATACATATGACTATGATACAAGATAGAGTACAAGGAGTGTTAGAATTATTTTACAAATTTTACTGGGAGATTTAAAGGTGGAAGATATCTGGAGAAGGAAGCAAAGGTACAGAAGTGGGAAAACCAAAAGATATGTGTGGCTAACAGCTCACAGGCCACTGTGGGTGGCAACTGTCCACTTGCAGGGGAGTAGTAGGAGGAAGTAATTGGGGCACAGTCACAACGACAGCTATCATTTATGGAGTGCCTACCATGTATTTGCCAGCACCATACTAGCACTTCACATGAATTTATTGTCTTTTATAATCTTCACAACAACTGTTTCCATGAGGTACATCTGATTACCTTTTTATACATGAGGGAACTGATGCCCCTCAAGGCAAACTGCATAGAATCACATAGCTGAAAATTACAGAGCTGATGTTTGAACCTAGTTTGCTTGATTCTGGATATAAATTGAGATTTGATTGTGGTAGGTGTTGAATACAAGGGTAGGAAGTTTGTGTTTAATTCAGTAGACAGTGGTGATACACGGAAGACTGTTTTTATCAGAAAATCATTCATTTGTTCATACGACAAATGTTTATAGAGGGCCTATCATGTGCCAGACATTGTTACTGGCACTGGGGATACAATAGTGAATGAAAACAAAGGATCTGCCCCCATAGATCTCACAGTCTAACGTTAGGAAGATAGTCTACTTAGGAAGATGGCCAACCTAGAGTTGTAGAACTGATTGCAATAGAAAGAAATATAGATGGATAAACAACTTAGGAGACTCACTAGAGAGGACCAAATGCAAGTTTAAGGTCTTGGGTAGGATAACTGAGTGTGAATAGCAGGAAGTGGAGGTCACAGGAATCACACCAACGGTGAACTCTCTAGATTGGTATAGCCCAGAGCCTGGCAGGTGGGGAGTAGGAGGGGAGAGGTTCAAGATGAGACATCAAAGAGTGGGCTGGAAATGTGGTGCCTCCTTCACAGAAATCATGAAAACGGATGCTAGAACATATCTGCAGGGGCATTGGGAGTTGATGTGTCTGGTTTTAAACACAGCAGATATGCTAAGACAGAGATTGAGGCAGCATTCATACATGAAGGGAGGAGGAAATGGAGAGACCTCAGAAATGAACTTTAGGCAAGGGAGACATTGGTCAAGGTGGCAGGTAAGGCCATGGGAGTGGGTAAAAATAACAAAAGCAACATCTGTGATAATGACAAGTAATGTTCAGTGTTTTTACTCACTGCTAGGTGTTTTAAAAGCATTACCGTAACAACCTTACAGCAGCCTCATAAGGTAGACACTATTATTGTCCCCATTTTATGAATGTGGAAATGGGCACTTGGGTTGATTAAGGAATTATTCTTCAATCTCCAGTCACTAAGTGGCCGAGGTGTTACCAAAGTCATTGCCTCAGAGGAAGTCAGAGAGAATTAGACACAGAGAGAAAGAGTAAGAGCAAGAGTGAAAGAAAGGCAGCGATGGAGAGAAATAAGAGAGGAAAAATAAGTTTGAGTACGTAAACTCAAGTATGTAAACTCCTTTAAAGGAGTTTATGTCCACAGCCCCCTTGCTCAAATCGTTTAAGTATCAAGATTATCAGAGGCTACTGAGGATGTCTATGATTTGCAGACCTTCTGGTAAGACAACTTAAAAGCCTTTAGGATCCCAAACATCCTAGCTTTTTGATCCCTAGCACTAGCTTTGGGAGGATGAGAAGAAATGGTACCTTTATGGAACTTGGAAAGACTTGTGGCTGCTGAAGTCTAGTCCATTTCATTACAAAGTCCCTATATTAATAATAGTTCAGATTTATGGAGCACTTGTACGTGCCAGGCACTGTTCTGCATACTTCACATGAATTAACTCATTTTACCCTTACCACAGCCCTATGAGGTATGCACCATTATTATCTTTGTCTTACAGGGGAAAGAGCTGAAACAGTAGAGAATGAGTAACTAGCCCCAAGTCACACAGCTAGTAAATAGGGGAGCCAGAATTCAAACCCAGACAGCCTGCAGCCAGTGTCCTAGTATTAAATCTCTGTGGATATGCCTTGGTAAAGGGTGGCCTTCTTCTAACCCCATGCTGAGTATCCCTGAACCCCGGGGAGTTTATGTATCTTTTCTGTTTCTGGTTGATTGGCCTTGGAGATCCAGGCAGCAGCTCTCCTCTGCTGAGATGGTGTCTCGTAAGCATCTAGCAAAATGTCAGGCAAGTGTGAGTTTCTTCCTCCTGTTATGGGCTCAATTTCTATTTAGCCAGCGCTGACATTCAGTGGCCTGAACTGCTGTGACTGTACCAGTTGTTAAAATATTTCCATACCAATCAGTGAATAGGTATTATCTTTTCCACTATCTCAGATACCCAATATCTTCATACAGGTACCCTGGGACTTCTCTGTGATCAAATATCTAAAAGGTTGATGTGGACACAACTAGGGAACTCCAGGATTTGGCTCCTGAGCTTTGTCCTGGGTCTGTTCTGATTGTTTGGGGCTCAGAAGAAGTGGTTGCTAAGCATTTTGAGTATATCCCCCTGATCTATTCATTTCTGAAGCCATCCAGAACTGTTGGGATCCATTCCCCATCTCATCCCATCACTCTTCTGTCTAGAAGAGACACGAAAAGTCAGTTAGTCTTTGCTTGCTGGTATCGTTTGTGTTGATTATGCTACACATCTCCATATAATATGGAGGAAGCAATGAATTTAATGTAGATTTTGGAAAAAAAAATCCTGTCTGGTTTACAGGCATTTCCCAGAGGGAGCCGATAAGTCACTGCAGCTCCCTGTTGGTCGGGAGCCGGTCCTAAGTTGATTCTGTCTCTGTCACCCCCAGCTGTGTCCATCGGCCTTGTGGGAAGCAGGGCAGCTGTGCACCATTGCTGCTTGATCACGCGGATGTGGTGAACTGTACTTCTCGTGGCCCAGGTCACATGAAGTGTGCTATCATCTGTGAAAGGGGGTTTGCCCTTCAGGCCAGCAGCGGGAAGTACCTCAGGCCCTTGCAGGTGAGTTGCAAGCCCATGACCATCAGGACCAAATTCCTGATGAGAAAAGCTGCTCATGCTCTACTCTCTGGATAAATTGGGGGAAGGACAGGTGTTTTAAAATCATTTTAAAGGAAAAATGAGGACTGTAATAAGTAAAGAGAAGCTTGGCTTTATGGAAATGTATTGTATTAAGAGTATTGTTTAAATGTATTGCTCAAAGGACAGATTTGGAATGAAATTTTGGCCCTACTATCTACTAGATGTTATCTTTGAGCAAATAAAGGAACAAACAAACAAAACTAACATATTTAAGTTTGTTTCCACATTTGTAAAATGAATTAAACAGAAGTACTTATCTCATTGAGTTACTATGATGATGGGAAAAACTTAAAAAGCTTATAGCAAAATTATGGGCTCATAGCACTAGAAATTGTTAGCTGCCATTATTATAAGCATGATAACGTATTCCCAAGTAAGAATTTTGTTTTCTATCTTTCCTTTAGAGAGCTTTCAACACCCTACAGAGGAATTTTAAAAGTGAAATCATCTATTAGAAAACATGACCATATTATGAGATAGAGAAAGCATGGACTAGGCAAAAGATAATGGAGCTCGGGGAGTGAACCAAAAAGATGTAGTATCATGAGGAAAGGGTGGAAGCACAGTTGATTAGCCAGTTATCAATGGTTTGGAAGATTGGAATTTTTTTTTTTTTTTTTTTTCATTTTGTGCTATTAATTCCTTAACAGGTTGTGAAGCCATGGGAGAGTTTCACTTGCTTAGAGATGGTCTGACTTTAAACACACAATCTTTGGTTTCAGATGGTTTAGATTCTGCCTAGGGAGAAACAGACTTATTGTATCTTGAGGCACCAGCTTCTTAGTCTATGATGTCTCAATTACTTTGATCAGAAAGGCAGTATGCTTATTTCCTGTTCTTAACCCATTTTAACTCAGATAAAGCTATATCTACACTAGAAAAGAAAGGAAGAATGGAAAAGAACAAGAAGAAGATGGGATTGAAAACACTTGAGTGACAGATAAAGAGAGTTAAAGAAGACAACAGAAGAAAAGATGACATTTGCAAGGCATTAAAATTAGGAGCCAACTCAAAACGAAATGGACAATACCTGTTGAAGCAAGTAGAAAAACCAGGCAGCATACACAGTTTGAGGGACATTTTTTAAATGATCTCTGCGTCATGCCCGTATGAGCCAGACCTCCAGGCCATGATAAGTATGTAAGAAGCAGAATCTGGGTTGGGAGAAGATAAGTGGGAGCTCACCTTTTGCCAGTCATGCAGTGGGGTCAGTGACAGAGCTCTCCAGCTGAACGCTCCTGGCATCTAAGGCTGGCCGCACTAAAGAAATTAGATAATCCCAGCTCGTGAACCCAAGACAGTGGAGATAGTTGCTTTTCGTTGACCCGAGAACTGAAACTAAGCAGAAAAATGCGTCTGGCTTTGAACTGGGTCTTTCTGGCAGGCAACAGGGAAACACTGAGGGGCAGGGAGGAGCAGCTAGCCAGGAGCTGGTGTCAGTGGGGAGTTATAGGTGCTTTCACCAGTCATTTTACTTTTGGCTTCGGTGCCACTGTGGTCTCCTGGTGGGAAGCCTGGCTCAGCCACGGAATCTCCTCTCTGTCTTTGGCCTTTGTTAACCCAGTGGCTAAAGTGACCACTGTGCTTTTTCCCAAACAAGTCATGAGCTTCCAGGTCTCTAGGTTACTGCTCATTCTGTTCCCTCCACCCTGAAATCCTTCTCCTCCCACCTCCCTCTGTGCTTCTGGGATGTCCTGCTCATTTTTCAAAGGCCAGTTCCAGTACTAAATACTCAATGACACTTCCCCCAAATGTTCTACCTCCCTGTCCAAGGATGGACAGTCCTTCCTCCAGCCCCTGTAGTGCTATGTGACTATTACAAGCAATATATCCTATGTTATGTTGCTTTATATTTTACTATTTATATTTTCTTTTTTCTTGGTCCCAGTTTTCTACTTATTTTATTGTTTGCACTTTTTTATTGCATTCTCTCAAATCATTATATAAGAAGGTAGGGGATATAACTATATATATATATATATATATATATATATATATATATATATATGATGTATTTTCTTTCTTTACTTTTGTATCTCCCTTCTTTGCTCCCTTTCTCTTTCTCTCCATTCTTTCTTCTTCAGACATTTTCTGAGCCCTTGTTTCAACACCGTGATTTGCTCCCCTGGTAGACTTTTAGTTCCTTGAGGGCTTCTTGTTTGTCCAAACCTAGTATAGGACCTGGCCCTTCTAGGTGCTAAATGAAAATTTATTCATTTAATTAATGGTGATGTACTCTAGGGCTGCCCTACTGAAATTATAGGCTCACCAAATAGCCAGAATTCCTACAATTTAACAGAAGTTTTGTTAGGTGCCTTGTATGCAGTAACTCCCAGCTATTACCAGAAAATATGCGTCATTCTCAGTGGAGATAATTTTTTTCAGTAGCATTATCAATTGGCTTATCAGTAAGGGTCCCAACAGGAAACAGATGACATGCTTAAAAGTGGGAAATTTAAGGAGAATTTAATAAAGAGACTATTCATAAAAGTGGGTGAAATATAGGGAAATCACAATGAGATTGTACAATATCCCAGAGCAAAGGGGCTCTGTTATTAATCCTTGGACTAAAGGATGAATGTAGGGAGCAGTGAGCAGAACCCATGGGAAAAAGAGAAGAAACTGTGTGGAGACAGCTGTCAACGAATGCAGCCAGCATGCAGCAAGCCCCCAGAGAGGGAAGCACTCTGACCTTACTTTTTTTTCATAGTCAGTAATCTCCTGCATGGTTGTCCCAGGGTCTGAATCCAAGCACAAGTCAGAGGCTAATCCACACACACCAGCGTGTCTTGGTGCAGAGCAGGGTAGAGATGGGTAGATAGCAGACGTGGAGGAGCAAATGGGTGGCATCCAATGGAGTTGCCTGGAGGAGCATCTCTCTTTAATGAATCTCTTAAACTAACATGCTCCTTTCACCAGCATCTTGCTTGGGTCTTGCATGAGACTGCAGATTGAATAAATAAGGCACAAAGAGGAAGAAAAGCAAAATACTTTTACCTATTTTGAATGTTGGGACAAATAATCCCTGGCACTCTTCCAAAGCCTATAAACTCTCTGATAAGCCCTTTTATGTGACTTTGACATGAGAAAATTTTTCTGTTTCTAGAAGGAAATTCTGCTCACATGTTCCTCTGGGCACTGGAACCGGGAAGTGAGCTGCTCTCCCATTGACTGTGGCGTTCCTGATCAGTCTTTGGTGAACTATGCAACCTTCTCCTGCTTGGAGGGAACGAACTTTCTGAAACGCTGCTCATTCACTTGTGTTCCACCAGCCAAACTTCAAGGTATTGTGCTGTTAACCAGGAGTGGTATGCAAGTTCTCTTAATTCTTTCTCTCTTTGGGGGTCTCTGGGATTCTCTCCTTCACCCAGTGGCCTTCCCATTCCCTCTGCTGTACCCTCCTCCTCTGATAACATCAACAAAATCCCAAAGGGCAAAACCATTCCTTGTCCCTGACTACCCAGAAGGCTCCCTGACTCAGAAACTCATTAATGAGAGAAACTTAAGCTTTGTTTTTATTTGTGTATATGCATTCTGGGGTCATGCTAACTAACACAGGTGTCTTGGTAATGTTAATTCTCAAAATAGCATTTAAATGTACATTTTTAAAATTTAATATTCGCAGACATTCTACAAGTCTGGTGTTCTTAGTTCCATTTTATAGATGAGAACACAGTTATATAATTTTTCCCTGGCTGTCGTGTTAGTAAGAAATGAAGATGGAATGGAACCTGCTCTAATTGGCTCCCACAGTTGCTCTTTACCTCACCAAGTAGTCTCAGACTTTGATATGCGCTAACAATTATCCAGGAGGCTTGTTAAAAATGCCATATTCCAAGAGATTCTGATTTCGTGGATCTGGTTTGGTCCAGTGATGCTGCTGTGGGTAGTCCATGGATTAGACTTTAAGAAACCATGAATTATACTGTAGACTGAGGCATATGGTGTTGTATTTAAGCACAGAGCTGTGCATCCAAACTGGCTGGGTTCAAACCCTCACTCTGCCCCTTACTGTCTTGGGCGAGTTTCCTAACCTTAATTTCCTCGTCTGCAAAACGGGGGATAATAACAATATCTATTTCATAGGGTTGTTTGCGGTTTGACTTTTACAGGACTTAATACATGTAGAATGCTAAGAATAGTGTCTTGGCATATGATGAATACTATAAAAGTGTCATCTATTATTATTATTATGCCTTTCATGATATTGTTGCTCCTAAATTTTTATAATTTGTAGGTAGGTAGGAAGGAAGATAATGACTTGGTTGGTAGCCCTTCTTTCCATTCAGGTCAAGAATGATTTATCTGACCTCTGTTTGACAGAAGAGACCACACTGGGTACTCTGTGGGTAAGAAAGATACAGGATAGACACTCGACCTGAGATTTTGGAGAAGCTGCCCCCACAAAGGAAAATGTGACTTTCTGAGAATGAAATATGTTAATAGTTCTCATTCCTTCTTGTTACTAATATATTTTGGGGCTCTCTGTTCTGAGCATCCTGTGCTTCTCTTTCCTGGGGTCAGGACTGAGCCCATGGCTGACCTGCCTTGAAGATGGTCTCTGGTCCTTCCCGGAAGCCTACTGCAAGCTGGAGTGTGGCACGCCCCCGGTTATCCCCAACGCCAAGTTGCTTCTGCCTCGCTGCCTCCAGGGCAACCACGACGTGGGCTCTGTCTGCAAATACGAATGCAAACCAGGCTACTATGTGGTGGGAAGTGCGGAGAGTAAAGTCAGGAAGTAAGTTGGGCTGTTTCTGGTCTTTGTTGTTCTACTTACCTTTTCACCTTGCTCCTGTTTCCTCATTTGCAACCCCCAGAACCATTGTTTGGGAAATAATATTAAGACCTTCTGTGTTCCCCATCACTTGTGTTGACTCGTTTTCTGTATAATCTCTCTTCATCTGCATGACAGTCATGACAGACAGGTGACCATCTGCTTTCGGTAAAGGCTTCTTCTCCCATAGGAGGTTCCACAGTCTTACGTATGAGCTTTAATAAAACTTTCTGCCCTAATTATTGTTTTCTTTGAAAGTAAAATGTCAGGAGCTTCCCACGTGTCACATTCTGTGCTAGAACGTCCTCATCAGTGTCCTCTGGGGCTGGACATTGCAGGGTCTGGGGTAAAGTGCCTCGTCTGCCTCCCAATTCAGATGCTCATTAGCTGGGTGATGTCTGGAAGGTTTCTTTTCTGCCTCAGTTTTCTCACTTATAAAATTGAGATAATGATATTATCTACCTCACAGGACTGATGTAGAGACTAAATGAGTTAAAAAAAAAACTCTCTCTACTCAGTACATTTTTTATTATGAAATATACAAGTCAGTTTTAGCTGTTAATATATTACGATCTTTCTGCCTTTTCCTTCCTGAATTTTGGTTCTTATGGGGATTATGTGGACACACTCCTAGCCCTGGAAGCTGGAGGTGCCTCTCTTCTGAAGGTATGGGGGATCCAAAAGAATACAAGCTTTGTAACATAATTTAAGAGGAAGAGCTTTCAAGAAAGTCAGGCTGAGGTTCAAATCCAGCTGCCCCCCATCACCATCCCCAACCACCCTTTATCAGCTCCGGCGAGTTACTTCACTCTTTGGGCCTCAGTTTCCTTTTCCATAAATTGAGGATGATGTCCTCCATAAATTGAGGATTAAATGAGATCGTGTATATCAAGCCCATTGCCAGTAAATGGTAGGGTTAAGAAAAATAAACTCATACTCAGTAAATAGTAGCTATTCTATCCTTGCTGTAAACCATGTAAGGACAGGAGTAAATCAAATTCATTTCTTACCCCAAGACTTAGTATTAAAAAACAAAACACAACTATTTTTTTGAATGAATGAACAAAATTCCAGCCATGGCATTATCAATGATGCCAGAAGATACAAACTTTGCTTGTAAGCTAAATTTCAATAAGGAGGCAAAAGAAATTCAGGGAAGTTGCTCTCTGCCTTGCACTTGCCTTTCCTCTAGCAGTTCCCCAGCCACCTTAATAGGGGACTGATAGAGCAGTGGCTTCCACTCCCAAGAAAACACTGTGTGGGAAAGAAAGGGCAAGCTGCCTCTCCATCCTATCAACTCAAGGGGAGAGCCAGGCTAAATAGAACATGAGTAATGCTGATGACAGATTCATAGGAGGCAGTTCTCTCTGGTACATTGGACTATAGCAGGTGGCATAAACAGTTTTTTGACAACTGAGAGCACATTTGCATGTGATCTTCACATGATCTAGATGCAATTTGCATAGGCATCTATTGACAGGCAGTGAGTGATGGTCAGGTAATCTTCCAGCGAGAATGTTATTGCAACTCGCCTGAAGCTTGCTATTTTCTTGCTTTTCTCTCTCTCTTCTTGCCTCCCTTTTCATTCACCTGTGACCCACTCAGATATCTGCAGAACAAGGCCAGGAGGAACTGAGGGTGGAGAGATGATCCCTAGCTCCCTGGGCCCAAGCCTAAGCTTTACATTAGGAGCAATAAGGCTCTACCCAGAGCTAAGGAGTTTCTGCTTCACCCTGCTTCTCTGACGCCAGCCTCCCCATCACCGGGCAGGAAACGTGAGGCTCGCTTGTTTGGCCCAGCTTTTTTGGCTGAGAAACTGGACGCTTGCATCACAGTGTCGGCATCAGTTTTGGCCTAAACATTTACATTCGCAAGCACCGTGCTGCATAGAGATTAAATTATTTACCGCATTGTGTAAACTGATTAAATCTTAGTTTACACCTGTTTACATAGCAGGCTGCAGATTGGTAATCAGAAGTTTGCCAGTCGGGCATATATCTCTGTCACTTACCGCTTGTGTTTACCCAGTGAACTGTCAGCCCCATTCCTAGCATGGAGGAAAAAGCCCAGCATTGTACAAATGGGGCTCGAAAGTTCTTTCTAGGACAAGGAGGCATGAGGAGAAGAAACTGAGAAAAGCAGGCAAGGAAAGCAATCCAGATAAAGTGTGCACATGCTAATTTTATGCAGTTATATGGTACAGTGGGAAAAACTACCTCATGGCTGAATTCACAGATTGCTGTTCTTTTGACCCCAGGCAATATACTCAATGTCTCTGTGTCTCTATTTCTGCACCGCTAATGTGGGGGTAGAAATTATTTCAGTAGTGTTGGTGAAATTGGATAATGTACTGGAAGCATTTTATAAATGATGACATTCAATATGTGTGCTATATATTATTATTTTTGTTTTTGAAGTTTATTATAACATACATATATAATATAAAAGTTGCCATTTTAACCATTTTTAAGTGTAACAATTCAGTGACATCAATTACATTCATCCCAGACTGAAACTCTGTACCCATTATGCAATAACTCCCCCTTCCCCCCACTTCCCTGGTCCCTCTAATCTACTCTGTCTCTATGAATTTGCTTATTCCAGTCATTTCATATACATGAAATCATACAAAATTTTCTTTTTGTGTCCAGATTATTTCACATAAAGTTTTCAAGGTTCATCCCACGTTTTTGCATGCATCAGAATTTCATTCCTTTTCATGGCTAAATAATATTCTATTGCATGGGTATACCACATTTTGTTTATCCATGTTCATTTATTTTTAAATGAAGGAAACAACTACTAAAATATCAGCCAAGTACTTATATTCCTGCTTCTTCTCAAGTCAAGTCTATTGAACATTGTTTCAATAGAAAAGAAAGAAAGTTATTCTGGGTCTGACTTTCTCTGAGATCCTACATGTTCATTTATTGCGTGCTTTCTCTATGTCAGGTTCTGGGTTAGGAATAAAAATATACACACACATGTATAAAGCCCTAGCCCTGGATAAGGAAGAGCATAGCCTCTGTGCTTGCCCTCTCCCATGTCTATCATTTCTCCTTGAAGATCAGAATTTTTATGCCCCTGAAGTAGTGTCCACAACCAGGTAAAGTCCTTCAAACAAAGACTCTTTAGCCATGTATATGTCCCTATGAATCTCATTTATCATTTAGGAACTATAATTTCTCTTTTTTATGCTCCCAAATATCTGCAGAACATTTCTGTCCTGCCATTTATTTTGCCTTATAGTATGATGCTTATGAAAATTAACATGCAGTTTTGTGATAAAATTATAGATGTTGTCACAATAGGTAGCGAGTAATATTTAAGAAGCTTTTATTGTTTATGAAGTTTATTAGATGTTTCTGGCTGGAACTTAATTTCTTTATCCTTTCAGAGTTGTGAATAATTTGAGGCTATGAGTTTGAATTTAGTTTGGAGAGAATAAAAATGTAAAAATATAAAACCAAATATCCTATAATAGGATTATGATTATATAAATTATGGGACATATCAATTAGGACTCCTGTTATAATAGAAAACATGATCCAAAATAGCAAAAGCAAAATGGGCCCAGAGGAAGAGTACAGTGGAGTCCCACATATGTCTAAGTAGTTGAAAATTATGTATCAAATTCAAAAACTGTTAAATAAAATATTTTCTGTCTCCTTGGTTCATAAATATGCCTTTATAACTACCTAGAAGTCCAGGCTCAAATTTAGAATCCTAACTTGTTTAGAATTCTGTTCCAGAATCTTCTTTCCTCCAGCTCCCTGGGACACTGCAAGAGACCTTAGCACACACGTGTGGACACCTTAGCCCTTACATCCAAGTTCTGTTGACATCCCCTGCAGATAGCTGACCCCCATCCCTTGAGTCTAGGGGTGTACACAGAGGAGGTGCAATCTAGCCTCAAGAGGGGAGACCTGGGAAGATGACTGTGCAGGCCCTGGAAGTGGGTTTGGGGTATGGATGGGCAGGGAATTCCAGGATCCCAAGTACCTGATGTGTGGTCTGGAAGGGGGCATGGAATATAGGTGGACACATTTCTGAGCTCCTTGGATTCCTTGCCCCTTCTTCCCAGGGTTTAATGGTGGCACTGTGCACACAGAATCCAGTCCCCAAGGACAAGGAAATGCAATGAACTGACTGCTGTAGGCCTGGGTCAAGGACTCCCACCTTGGAGTCATGAGGGAACTCAGCATCACCCAAACCCAATGGTTTCCCTATGGGTAAATTGCAATGGAGGGTAAATGTATAGGTGGGAGTGAAGGGGGGCAAAATTCAATACAACATAAATAAATGCCAATTATATGTTTTGCCACCATTAAATATATTTGGAAAGTTATTAAAGACATGGGAAAATATTCATGATACAATGTCAGAAGAGAAAAGTAATACACTAATTGTTTTATGATCCTTATTTTCTATAATAAAACTATATCTTTATTGCTCTTTTTCAATAGCTGAGAAGAAATGCCCTCTGATATTAATAATCATTGTCTCCAGGTAGTAGGTTTATGGGGAATATAACTTCTCTCTTTCTGCCTTTGCTTTGTATTTTCTAAATTTTCTGGATGTTATAATCAGATAAATGAATAAATAGTTTAAAAACAAAATAATGAAGCAAACTATAGAGGATAGATTTTAGTAATTTGTGTGAGGGTAAAGAATACAACAGGATCACCTTTCTAAAGGGCCAAACCAAAGAGACCAGTACTTCAAGACAGCAGTAAGAAGGGTAAGCTGTCCTTCCACCCTGGACCAAAACCATCTACGTTTTGTGGGCAAACATTGTCTCCATTGCTGAGCGTCATTTCAAACCTTTTCTTCTCCAACCCTGACACTTCTTCCCTGACTTCCAGTATGTCAGCTGACTCCTTAGTCACAGACCTCTTGTGCAACTGTCTGACCACAAGTGTGCAAGCTAGTCTTCACCCTCAAACATGCTCTACTTCTTACTTTCTAAAACAAATTCCTCTACCTTTGGTCTAGAGGTAGAGGAATCTCTTTCTGAGAGATTTCTCTCAATCCATTCCCCTTCTTTCCTACATCTGCCTCCTCTCTCTTCTTTCCTGGCTACTTATGATTGTGCCCAGGCCTCTCCCATGTTAAATATAAAACAAGCCCAGCCTTTTCTGGATGCCATGTTCCCCCTCCAGCTACCACTCTGTCTTTCTCCCTCCCTTTCATAATGTAACTTCTTGAAAAAGTTGTCAGTACTCACTGTCTCCATCTTGCCATCTCCTCTCTCCTTCTCCTTGACACACGTTTTTGCTCCCATCTTTCCACTGATGCTGACCCTGCCATGAACCACCCTGCTGCTAAGTGGAATGACTCTTACTGGAGTTCATTTCATATTGGAGTATTTGGCTTATGTGTTGTAGTCACCACACAGATATAGAAAGGGCCACAGCCCCCCAAAAATTTGGTTTGGATGTTGAGATGGATTTTGCCACACCCACACCAAGAAAGCATGAAAAGTTCTATTACTCACATAACAAGGCTTTCTGGGGAGAGCAGGGCGGGCTCCCAAGCTGGCCCAATAAATGGCTTGAGAGATCAGGAAAAGAAGACTGGCTTGGGGTTTTATCATGGTTAGTTCTGGGGCTGGGATGCGGGTTTCTGTGTATGAACTGGGGCTTTTGTGGTTTGAACTTCCTACTGGCATCTGAAGAGGGAGCATCCAGGCTTTCTTAGATGCTTGCCCAGATGTGGGAGAGTGGTGAAGCTTGAAAGCCATCAGCAGTCAAACATCAAAAATGAAGTCATGTTCTTTATTAAAGCATAGTTGGCCACACCCTTATTCTTGAAATTCTTTTCTCTTGATACTGTGACATCTTTATCCCTGAATTTCCTCCTTTTTCTCCATCTCTTCTCAATTACTATTTCTAGCCATTTTTCCTCTGCCCATTTCTTCAACATTGGTGTTTCTGTGCATTCTCTTTTTCTCTCTCGTTCAACACACTTGTCAGGGATGGAGCTTGTTTACCCCATAACCTCAATTGCCATCCATCTGCTTATGTTTCCTAAATCCATACTTACCACTCCAGGGTCTTTCCTGAGCATCAGTCCCATGAGGCCAATTGTCTGCGGATATAGCCACTTGGATATCCCACCCCTATCTCAAGCTCTAACTATGCAAAATGGAACCCACTATAACCTCTTTCAAACCTACACGTCTTCCTGTGTTTCACATGATTGCTTGAGCCAGAAGTTTGTACATCCCCTGAGACTCTTCAATGACTATCACTTTCAACAAAATACACTCATTTCTCCCCATCCTTGCCATCACTTTTCTATAACGAATCACTATCATCTTTCACTTCTGAACAGATCTCTCTGGTTCTAGTCTTTCCTCCCTTCAGTACATTCACCACCTTGCAGCAAAAATGGTCTTCCAAAACCTCAAATCTATTTAGAGCATTTCCCTGCTTAAAAACAGAATGAACAGCCTTTCTGCCATTTCATTTAGGAAAAACAAACTACCTGAAATAGCTTTCAGGGTCTTGCACAATCTGGCTAGGACTTGCTTACTTCTTCAGCTTCATCTCTCATCTTCCCTGGGAGACGACTTCCCTCCACCTGCTGCACACAGCACCTTCCATACCATTGGCTCTAATGCCACTTAACTTCTTTTTAGTTTTTCAGATAAGCCATGGCTAGCCTGCCTCTGGCCCTTCAAACATGCTCTGTCTTCTGCCCAGAGCTCTACCCACTCCTCCACAGTGACCTTTTGCTTGACTAACTCTCATTCTCCTGTTTTTAGCACAGGTATAATTTCATCCAATAAGTCTACCAGATCTCCCCAGACAGTATGAAATGCTACTTCCCTGGGATCCCATAGCACACAGAACTTCCCTAATGACATCACTTATCCCAGTGAATTGAAATTATCATGTTACTTGTCTATATCCTCCGGTAGACTGTGAATATTTTGTTTAGCGTCATGTCCTCCATGGCTGGTATATTTATTAATAGGTAATCAACAAATATTTTTTGAAGGATGAAAAGATTGCATTCATAAGAAAAGTAGCAATAGGCTTTGATGTTAAAGTTGATGCTGAAAAATGGTGAAGAGAAGTGGAGGTTTTCTTATGAGATGGTGGAGATCTCCATTTCAGGTGCTTTAGAGTGGAAGAAAGCTTTAATAAAAGATACGTGTTTTCTTCTAGCAGTTGTCTCAGCAGTAAAGAGAGAACGGTCGTTCTCCAAAAACAGTTTAAATTCGTTTATCCAACACACAGTTAGGCTTATTTAACAATAGTTAATAGTAACTAAAAAAGGATTAGAGGTCTCAATAAGCTAACTAGGAAATGATTCTCATACTTGGCTACATTTGAGTCACCTGAGGAGGTTTCAAAAATCTGAATGTCCAGATCATATCTCAAACCCAAATTTATGGGAATGGGACTCAAGTATCAGCATTTTTTTAAAGCTCCCCACGTAACTACAATGCACAGTCAAAATAAAAAAAGCACTGATCTAGTGGAAGCTTTGTCCTTGTTAGAGCAATATTAGTCATGGGATTTTGAATTTCCCAAGAATCCAGAGTAGGTTTGTCTCTTTTCAAAATTAGCATAAAAACACTTTTCATGTTGGATTTTTGTTTATCTCTTTGAGGCTTATTTATTTTTCAAGATAATAGAGAAAATACAAACAGAATTGTAACTCCGAAAAAACCTGTAAAGTTTATGTAACATCAGGAATTCTCTCCTATTCACCTCTTATAATACACACAATCTCTATTCAAGCCCTCTTCTTTGTTCTCTCATGCAATTTTCTTCACCCAGGCAATTATCATTAATCACTCCTTTATTGTTTCATTAACCTGACTTCCTCTTCAAGCTAAAATAAATGTATTTGACGTATATTTTATCAAAAAGACCAGTTTATATTCTCTCTTATCTTTCACTTCCATGGCTACCTTTTTTCTCATTAAGTGTTATCTTTATGTGTGAAGATTAGGTTAACCTCATTAAGGCCCATCATTAATTTAACTTCTGATTTATTCCAACCTTCTGATTTCACTTGGACAGTCTCTCCTTCCAGAAGCAATTCATCAAGATTCCATCTGAAAGGCGCTGTAGCAGGCAGAACTTCACAGGGGTAATTGTAAACAGCTATCCTTTCTGAGAGTCGCCCATCCTATCTGCTTTTCCAAAGTGCATAAATCTGTTTACGTTCCATAAGAATAAATTTAGGTCAAGACTGCAATGAATAGTCCTCACATTGTGACTGTTTAATCTTTTTAACAAAAGTTTAGTTGGTGGACCCCTTCAGCAGTGTCTTGTCTGATCTGCCTCCTCTTGAGGTAGAGAGCCTAGGATGTCCAGGGGCTAGGTGTTTGTACTTGACTTGTGTCTGCACACAGAGAAAGCCATTTGCTGTGACAAAGAATTAAAAGGCATTAGGCCTGGGCTCTATTTTATTGGGTTATGGCGATGAAATTTGCCACTGTGTGATGTGTTCTAAGCACTTCACATACATAACCCATTTATCTCATGACAATAATAAATTGCATTATATAATAATATATAATAGTGTAATGTGATATAATATAACAGTAATAAATTTTAATATATTATTATCTCCTCTTATAGACGAGAAAATTGAGACTCAGAGTGTGGTTAAGTAGCTTTCCCATGATCATTCAGCCATGAATTGGTGAAGCTGGGATTAAAAGCATTCTAGTCCCAAAGCCTGTGCTCTTCGCCAACAACACTTTTGATACTGGGCAAATCTGCCTAGGCTTCTTTTTTCACATCTGGAAAATAAGGGAAAATCTTTGGTGACTTCCAGCTCTAAAAGTCTGTAATTTATTTTATTTCTCTATCTCAACAGAATCAATGTTAAGAGCCAACACTTTGCTATAACACTATTGAGAAAAGTGATGCATAAAATTTTAGTACCACTAAAAGGTAAAAGAAAAAAAAAGAAAAGAAGCAGTGATAAATTATACACACAAAGGTTCCAGAGGCATAATTTTAGTGGGCAATACTTAGGATAATCTAAGCATAATACTTGGAGAACTTCTTCTGGTCTGAATGGACAGCCAAGGATCTATTTTCTTCCTTTTCATGCGTTTTGGTCAGTTGCTCTCTATTCACACCCAAGAGGCTCTAGCTCTCCCTTGAATATACAGTACTGTGAACACTTTTAATATTTCCAGAATTGAGTTTAAAGATTGAACACTTTGCTAAAACTTCTCAAAGAAAACAATTTAGTCATATCACTGGGAATGATGTTCTTAGTCCAAGAGTCATCTCCTAGCTTACAGTTGATAACACAGGCTTTAGTGTTGGCCAGATCTAAATTTGAATCCCAGCTTTGCTATTTATTAGCTCTTTGACCTTGTGCAGGTTACTAATCTGTGTTGAACCTCCTGTTCTTACCTACAAAATGGAGATAATAGGAGTACTTATCTCACAGGATCTTGTGAGGATTAAATGAGATAATAGACATAAGGAGCTGAGCTGAGTTCTTGGTCATATTAAGTTGTGGGTTAACAGATGCTGCTGCTGTTCATCATCATCATCATCATCATCATCATCATCATCATCATCATTTCCAGTAGGCTAATGCCCCTTGCAAAATGACTGTTGCTCCCTGGGGTACCCTTCTTATTGTGTTTAACAGGGAATATTCTTCTTTAACAAGGAATATACTTAGCTACGTTTTTATCAGTAGCGATTGTCTCTCATCCATGCTCCTTACATGTCATTTAAAAATACACTTCTCTCCCCCAGTCAAATATTTCTCTGTATGCTTCATCTCCTCCCACCGTCAACTCAGTGAGTTGTCCAAATACTAAAGTGGCATCAAGTAGACCATGAAAAGGAAAAAGGTAGATGTGGGGGGAAATAAATGGAAAAGAAATACTTTCCAAGATAGAGCTGGAAATACTCCCAACATTAGGGTGGGCAAATGAGGGCAGGCTTGTCTTATTTGACAGTAGAAGGGAATGACATGTCATGGAGCTATTACCTAGATTTTTAGGCTCTTTTGAACTTTTAAAATCTTAGCTTAAACCTCTAAGGTAATGGTCAACTGATTTTATCCTACCATAGAACGGAAAAGACAGACTTGGCTAATCAACTAGAAATGTCCAGTTAAGGCAAATGCCATAACTCCTTAGGTTGTATCCTGGGTCTGTAATTTTTAAAAATCCATAAAATAATCTACTTAATTTTGTGTCATAACATTGTATGTATATAGCCATGAATAGATCTAAACCAATGTATACACACACACACTTATGTCCTACCTTGGATTTGGCAATGAGGGGCACACTGTAATCTCCATGTACATTCAAGCATCTGTGAGAAATAGAGATTTGTTTTCTTTCCATTAAGACCTTGTCTAGTTTTATAATAAGTGTTTATTGTAAATACATGCAAAGTTTATCCTTGAAATCCTCAATTCTTTTGCCATTGTAGGATAATGTGAGCTTTAGGCTAATTTATGACAGCCTCTTTTGGCATCAGAGGGACTGAACCTCTGCTCCAAGGCTTGGCCACTCAAATACACACCTGGGTGCAGGCCAGCTCCCCACTTCAGACTTTGCAGGGCTCTGGCGATTGGCATGCAGGCCTCCACTTCAAACACGGCACTCGTTGACTTCATAAATTTCTCTATGGCCTTCAATCCCAAGCTAGGGAGCTTCTTTTTTTGTAAAACTGTCCTTCCTCTTTTGATTTTATATTGCCCATTGATTTCTCTATTAATCAGGAAAATAAATTTTAACATTTAATATGAGGAAGAACTTGATTGTTATATGTAAGTAAAAGGACTTGCTTTAACCCATAACTTTCTCCCTGATGCTCTTCTTTTCCTTTTTCCTACCCCACTCTCTGTCTCAGGTTCCCATTAACCCCTTCAGCCTAGTGGGTAAGCATTTTGGTTTTGCTCCTTTGTTCTCCAGTGATGGGGTCAGAACAGGCCAAACTGATTTATGAACTGTATCCTGAAGGATTCTGAGTGGGACAGCAATTTGAAGAATTAGATGAGATAGGAAAACTGAGTGGTCCCTTAATATCCAGCACTTCTGTATGTTCTTGTTTGTATAACAAGAACTGAGTAAAGATTTTGGACATCAAGGCTCATAATTTCTGCAGCTTTTTGAGTATTTACTGTGTGTCTGCTTTACATACATTGTACTATCTGCTTTATATGCATTAACTCATGTAATCTTCTAGTGACTCTTTAAGGAAGTTATATTATACCCATTTTGCAGGTAGGAAAACTGAGGACCAGAGAGGTGAAGTAATTTATTGCACAGCTGGAGCATGAGCATTAGTCTCCTGATTCCAAAGCTCTTAACCACTCTAGCTCATGTCTTCTTTTGGGAGTTATTCAGTATAGCCTGCTTATGGCTACTGTTACTTCTGAATCTTCCTGTTGAGTAAGAGAAAATAGGCAAGGAGAATGTTAATCAGACTTTTCACTCCAGCCCACATCAGAGTGATGCAGATGTCAGGAGGACTGCAAAGGTAGGATTCACCTGTGTAAATTCCAAAGTCCTTAAGTATGCCACAGCTTTCCAGAAGTTCTGATGGCTGTGTAGTGGGTTCAGGTTTCCTCAGTGCTTTGGTTTCTGGACAAAGGGCCATGTAAAGAGTTTCACTTTCTGGAAGAACAACAGTGACATACAGTGGTTGACTATGTGAATTTCCAGGTGAGTGTGTGGATGTGTAGGTATACTTGTGAGTACTTTCTATCATGCCAGTCTATGAGGTGGACTGACCAGGAATAGGGTTGTATCAATACCTGGAGGAATTCTTAGACTGAGAACTTTGTGAAGATGGCCAAAGAATTTCTTATAAATGAGAGGAAATGCCCTCTGAAATTGAATTCATACAATATGTTGCCCTTTTCTGCCAGAATTTTGTCCCAGCTGACTTTTCCAGGTTCTTTCCCTGCTTAGCCTCTTCTTCTTTACATATGCTATGTATATGCATACTTTCTCCATTTGCACTCTTGGCCAAGGCTTTCACATGTAAGCACCCTGGCTTTTCACATCTTTGGGTTGCTACAGGCACTCTTCCTTCTGCCTTGCATGTCCTTCTCTTCTCTACTAAGTGAACCAATCTCAAAAGTATTCCTTTCCTGATGTCTTTCATGTCCCCAGGCAGTGCTGCTGGCTCCCTTTTGGACACCCATACGTCAGTATTCTGGCCCTATTACAATGTTTATATTTGTTTCTACAACTACAGGGACTAATAAATGCATGGGCATGGGCAAAGTGCTCAATGAATATTTGTTGAATGAGTGTATGAACAAACCAAAATTTGGGTGGTGAAAGGCAATGCAAGCAAGAGGTTCCTATTTAATGCTTCAATGTTTTGGGCCCATTTCACGTCTGTATTACAGTGTTATCACCATTTTCTCAAACACACATAGCTGGAAATTAATATTAGAGTTTTACAAAATAATGTTAATAGCTGTTATACGAGTATGGGTTTAAATTGCATTGGAGAAACCTTGGATGTTCTTATACCTGGGAGAAACCTGAGCATATATGGTAGGAAGATAGCCCTGTCAATTGTATGGAGAATGTATTAGATGGGTCAAGAGTCTCATGGTAAAGAGATTAAGTCAAGGCTGTTGAACTTGAGTGACAGAAGCTGGGAGGTGCAGCCATGTTGAAGGGAGTTGGGGGAGCAATTAAGGCAGTGGCAGTGGGAAATGGAGAAGGGGACCCGAATTTGAGTTCAGCTGTGCAGACCTAGGGTGGCAGGGCATTTTTGCACCTGCCAATCTGGAGACCTAAGATTTTGCAGCAAAAGTCCAAAAAAAGAAGTGGGGAGTGGGACAAAGAAGTAGAACTGTCCTTATACTTTCAGGAGTTAGCAAGTTGCTCATTCTGACCAAGAGGCACGATTTTTCAAGGGAGAAGAACTCTGTAAGGGGCAGTTTTTTAAGTCAGGGCACAGTGGAAGGCCAAAGCCAATGTGGCTGGTGGAATGGTCCTGCTGATGGTATTTCTTGTGCAGTTATCAGGGTTGGGGCAGGACATCGGGAAGCCCTGTGTTAGTGCAGAATAGGAATAATCAGCTGTGGACTAGCCATGCCTGAAGTCTGCCTGCTCCCTATTTAGGATATTGGCTTGAGAAACCAGGTCTGCAATTTGTTAAAAGGAAAACTGGCGTGGAGTTTGGAAGCACTGCTGGTTCTTTTTGGGGGTTGGGTAGAGGATTAGGTCTTTAAAATGCTCTAGATCAGTTTCTCTCAAGCCTGAATGAGGATAGGAATCACTTGAGGATCTTGTTAAAATGCTGATTCTTGAGTCTGGAGTGGAGCTTGAAATTATGCGTTTCTAATAAATTTTAGGTGATCACAATGCTGCTACTCTGGGGACGACGCTTTGAGTAGTAACGGGCTAGACTATGCTTTGAGCTTTTCTTTCTTCAGTGTAAAAATTGACACTATGTCATGGAAAACAATTAATCCCTCAATTTCCTAATCTATATAATGGAGATAATGCAGTTACCTCTCTCCCTTACATTTCTTTTTTAGAGATTTTCTATGTGAGAAGATTCTGAGATCCTCAAAATAAATGTACTAAGTAAGGGGAGGTAATGTATCTGCAGCACCATTTCTAAGAATATAAATGCTTCTGTAGTATAACTGAGGCATTGGCATCAGACAGACCCTGGTGCAAATCCCTACTCCTCCATTAACTAGTTAGATAACCAGACAAGTTATTTTACTTTTCTAAACCTTACTTACATTATCTATGAAACAACTATTTATATATTCATTAAACCAATATTTATTGGCACAACTTATGTACCAGGCATTATGCTGGACACTGGAAGTCAGTAAATTAGATCTTGACTTCATTGAGCTTATATTACAGTGGGAGGAGACTGGCAATAAATGACTAAAATATTAACAAATAATTATGGAATAAGCATTCTATGAAAGAAATAAAGTTGTTTTGTTTTAAAGAAAAGTTTTACGGGATTAAAATAAGGATGCTCTGGCGTAGTGAAAATTATTCTTAGATATGAAGACAGAGAAGCAGCCAGTCAGGAGAAGAGTGAGAAGAAAGGCAACATGAACAGACAGTGGCATCCAAGTCCTTGATGTGAGAAAGCACTTGGGTGGTGTTTTGGATTCTGAGAAGTCCACTGTGGGTGATGTGCATTAAAGGAGGCAACTGTGGGATGGACTGAGGTCAGAGAAAGTGGAGCCGGATCATGCAGGACCTTGTATGCCAAAGTGAGAGGGTTACATTCTATTTTTAGTGCAATGGGAAGCAACTGAAATGTTCTAAGCAGGGAAATGACACCATCTAATTTATTTATTTGTATTTTATATAAGGTCACTCTGACTGGTGCTTGCTTGCTTGGTTGGTGGGGGTCCAGACTAGAAATGAGGTGTCCAATTGGTCTGCCAGAGATGGTAGCTTGGGCTAGCACCCCTGGCAGTTGAGATGCAGCATACGGAGAGAGATTTGAGAGGTATTTGGGATGTAAAACTGACAGGTCTTGCTGATGGATTGAATGATTGTGTCAGCATAGAATGGGAATTTGGGAAGAGGCAAGCATGAGAGAATGGAATCAAGAATGTCTCCCAAGTTTCAAGTTTGAGCCACGGGGTTGTTGGTGGTATTATTTACTGAGCTGGGGAGAATTGGGGAGGACTATGTGTGGCGATATGGGAATCAAGAACTCAGATAATGATAATTCCTATTTTTTTAGGATAGAGTGATATAAATATATAACACTTCAGTGCTCAATATTTTATTGTTTTCCTATTACTGTTATTAATGAGGAACTACCCATTGGAGACACCAGATGCCCTTCATCTGCAAAAACATAGTAATTCTCTTGGACTCAACAAATCATACTTTTATTTTCTCCAATGGAAAATAAATATTACTTTTGCAAAGCTGCAGTGGTGATAGAAGTATGGGGTAGACTCATGTGTGCCTCAAGCAACATCAATCAAGCTTTCAGCCAAGTTTTGATTATGAGATTTTTATTTTTGGCAGCGTTATAAGAAACAGAAAGAGCACAGCTGGGTTCTCAGCACTAGGTGGATACCACAAATTCTAGAAATTGGAAAAAAGCACCTTCTAACTTGTAAATTCTAGTGATTTGTCTGGAGAAGTTGCCCCCAACTCCTCATAATACCATTTGCAGAGTGCATTGTCTGGCAATAGCTGTCCTTTTAGTCTTTACTAAGCATCCAACCTTTTGGCCAGAGCTAGATAAGTGAATCTAGCTCTCTGATTTCTGTACCTATGGTTTATTTTTACCAGTGTGGAAAGGTAGCATAGATCTTAGTAGTTTGCCAACCTGTCTGCACATAAAAACTACTGGTGAGTTTAAAAATACAGAACTCTAGGCTACAGTCACAAGATAATTCGATTCAATAGGCCTGGCAATCTAGATTTTTAATATGGCTTCTCCATGATTCTGATGGGGCTGGTCAACAAATGCCATTTGGAAACCACTGGTCTAAAGGTGGGATGTTATATTATGATTTGAAAACTGTGAATTCTATTTTTGCCTTTGTCAACGACTTGCTTGCTGGATGGCACTAGGCAAATTACCACACAGTTAGTAAAGTGCAGTTTCCTGCCTGTAAAATGAGAAATTTTAGCTTCCCTTTACCCATTGGGATGAAGAAAATATAAGGAGCTGATAGACAGTAGAGTAGAATGCTTCATGTGAAAGGCATTTGGAAGGGGCTCTCGAAGTCTTGGAATTGTTGTCCTGGTAAGGGCTTGCCTGTCTGCAGTGGTCTAGGATTGGATACCATCTTTCTCTGAAGTGCAAATCTCTTCCCTTCATGATTTCAAAGAGTCTTTTGGTTCTTGATTCATATGCTTTATGTGAAGTTGGACCACTATTAATAAACCAGAGTTTTCATTAATGATTTTAAAAGAGTCAGAGGTCATTTTTCAACATCACCAAACTAGAAGAAATATGGTGACAGGAGTAGCTCCACTGGAGGTCAAAGTCTTGCCATTGCTGAATAAACGGGCAAGATGGGTGGCAAGACTTAGGTTTCCATCCCCTTTGAGGGCCTCACGTGGAAACCAAATTTTCCAAAGCAGGGAGGAATCCAGGACACTCCGAACTCCTGCCACACTCTCACTCCCTGTTGGAACAAAACGGCCAGAACCAATCCACGGCACTTACATGCCAGACTCCATACCACTCTATCTGAAGACTCATACCATAAGCAGGGATCCTCAGGCATCCACAGCGAGCCAAATGAAACGACCCTTTCTATTGGACCGTGGGGAACCGAACCAATCAAATGTTCTGTGAGAAGCCTGTGGGTGGGACTTAAAGAGCCTCCTCTGAGTAGCAAGACGCAGAAGGTGAGAATTTTGTGTGGAGAGATGGACAGACAAGGCAGCCACCAGGGAGAAGAAACTATGAGGGAGGGAATGCATGAGATTGGGAGGGGCATAGGAACCCCTGTAGAAAGCAAACTGGATCTCCTCAGGAATCTGGACCCCCTCCCAGCCCTCTTCTCTCCTGCCTGTAGTGCCTCCTCTCGGGTTTTCAGAGGCACCAGGGAAAACATACTGAGTTACGAGCGTCTTCCTCTCTGGAGACTGGTGGTTCACAGTGCAGGGCCTGTCACGCTGTTTGGGTCCCACCCAGAACACCCAAACTCGCGCTTCCACATCCAAGTTTGATAGGTCAACCCTCACCCCTGAGGTTATTAAACTGGCAAGGAAATATACGAAATCGGCATTCTTGAATGCTTCTTCACTCTGGGCAGGGAAAGGGAGGGCTATTTCCATGGTTGAAATGTTCCAACCAATTCAGAGAAAAATACCACATGAAGTCAAAATATTATAGTCCTGGCCAAGCAAGGGTTTTCCTTTATAACCATGCTGACATGCAAGGTTTTTTACAGCCTTGCCTCTCCCCTGGTGTCAGTGGTATTGCCTGCGCTCTCCAGCTGGGGGATGTCAATTCAGCAGAGGTAGGGGAAGGATTTCATCTGTGGGAGGTGGCAGAAAGAAGACAATCCCTGGGAGAATATAAACTCTGGAGTGTGAAGGAAGAGAAAAATAGCCAGTCTAGGAAAGGAACAAGAAAAGAGTTTCGTTACAGTAAAAAGAACTGCAAACCCTTCATTGAAAATAAATTTGAAAAGGCTTTTAAATGGCATCTTCCTTTAGGGAATGAAGTACTAAAGAACTCCTCTCTTGTGTTCTTGAACCTAAAACTATGGCAATGCTAACCTATGGTGATCTAAGTCAGAATGGGAGGACTGAGAGTAGGTTGTGAGGAGCAGATTTTAACTGGGAAGAAACACAAAGAGGGATGGGGTGGGGGGAACTGGAAATGTTCTACATCTTAATCTGACTGATGATTACTCTGCTGTAGTCACATGTAAAAATTCCTCACACTGTATGCTGGATTTGTGTGCTTTCTTGTACTTAATTTATTACTCAATATAAAAATTTAAAATGAATCTTTTTTGCCACACTTAAGGATGGGGCATTAGGATAAAGGGCATCTGAGATGTTCAGTAGGTTAGATTAGAGAAGCAATTGTTAAGCAGAGTGAGCTGTAGAGTATAAAATGAGGCAGATGTAGCCTGACACAGGGAAAGGACTACATGGTTTGACAGTAGGCAGACCTAGGTCCAAATCCTGCCTGCAGATTTTACTATGGATCTTTGAGCAAGCTTTAAATCTCCCTCAGTCTCAATTTTATTCTTTCTAAAATGTTAATAATATTTACCTATAAGTGTTGTTTGAGGAATTTAAGAAAATAAATTGTGTAGATGTCTTGCTGAAACATAGCTCAAAAATGGTATTTGTTATAAATAGATAGTAGGTAAATGTCCACATAGACTAGGATACTAAAGAATTCCAGTAATAAAATCAGCTTTCTATCCTAAAATATTTCTGGGAATAAAGGTATGAGTCTAAATAACATATTCCCTCTCTTATTTCTACAAATAGAACACCTCCTCGCTTATTTTTAGTAGATAATTATTTTAAAATGTTAAACTATTAAAATATCTTATTATAAAAATTTAGTTGAAATCAAATGCATTCTGTGCTATGAGATCTTGGGCAATTTACTTAACATCTCTGACTATATTTATCTATAAAATGAGAATAGTAATACTATTTCATTAGGAGAATTATGATGATTCAGTTTGTTAAAATTTGCAGTGTGCCTGACAAATTGCTGGTTTGGGTTAAATGATTCAATTCAGCAAATATTTATTTAATGCATAATACAAGCCAGATATTATTTTAGTACCTGAGGGTTAAAAATGAGAATAAGACACAGTCCCTGTCTTCAGGAAGTCTCCAGTCTAGTGGGAAAGACAGACATGTACACAGTTATAAAATGATTTGATAAATGTCTTACTGGTATAAGATTAGAATGCTGGGGAAGCACAAAGGAGACATTATACAAAAGGTGGTTGAAAGACAGCATGCATGGAATGGTCGTCATATTTGAATTAAAAAGAACATTAATGACTCTACAAGATGGCAATTTAAGTCTGCCATGTACTCAAGTGAGTCAATAGCCAAGGAATACTTTTATTTTAGAATCACAGGCTTGCCTGTAACCAGAATTCAGAAGTGTTCTGAATTTGAAAAGGATACATTCGAACAGGAAAATGCTTTCCATTCATGAGAGGGAGGGATAGTTCTTCCAGGGCAATGCTGGGTCATTTCCACTTCAAGAATCTGATAAAAGCCATAAATGCTTTCCAAGGAAAAAATGGACTACAAACACAAACAAAATGGTTATAGTAATCTCAGGGAGGTTATTGTCCTTCTGAAGGTCAGGTTAAGAGCCTCAGTTTTAAAAGAATATCCAGATTACTGCACTTCTCCCCTCTCTGAAGAACCAAGATTTATAGGCAACTTCATCAGTTGTATCACCGTATCAACACTGATCATCCTAAAACCACTTCTGAGTAGTAGCCTGAGTACATGGGTATCCTCTGATAACCTTTTCCATACTCCATCCTTCTGGCCTTTCCCAGTGCACTTAGGAGTGAGACTGCTCCAAGATGTAAAGCTCAAAGCATACCCAACTGTAAAAAATCTAGACCCTGCACTGATATTTATCAACCCTCTTAAGAGTAATGTATCAAGTATTTCTATACAATAGCTACTAGTACCACTGTTAGTAAATCAACATGTTTTTAGTTCCATGACTTAGAAATTAAACTGGAGAGGTGGGGCATTTGGCTGACAATAACCGTCTGCCCCTGCCTATTTGCTAAGCTGTATCTCCTATTGCTAAGGATCCAGTCTTCTCCCACGATGTCCTTGATGGAATCTGACAGGCTGTTTTGTTTTATGTCTTAATAGCAAGTTTCTGAAGATACAGTGCCTGGAGAGTGGAATCTGGGAGAAAGGCAGCTGCATCCCAGTGGTGTGTGAGGCCCCTTCTCCTATCTTTGAAGGCATGTATGAATGTACCAATGGCTTTCAGCTGGACAGCCAGTGTGTGCTCAACTGTGACCAGGAAAGTGAGAGGGTAAGTATGACTTCTTTATTTTGGATCAGGCTGTGTGCTAATCTCCATGGCAAATCCAAGAATGTTGAGTAGAAATGTTCTGAAAGAATCGAACAGGCAAGACCTTACCAAGTTGGGATTCTAACCAGAAGTGTTGATACTATCTGGTAGAAAATTCAGAAGATATCATTCTTTTGGAATGTTCTGTCCGGAGTTCAGAACTTCCTCTGGGATAAGAAGAAGAACCCAATGGGTTGGGTACCTAGGTACATTCCAATGAATGCTGGGATTCTGGTTTGGCAACACAATCTCCTTCCATGCATGGCCACTGACCTAACTTGGCTAGAACACTGGTATTATATTTTTAAGTAGAACAGAGTCCTGAACAGAAACATGAATTCCTTGGCAAAGCTAAAAGTTCTGTCAGACTATCATTCTCCCTAAGATTTTGGCGCAAGAGTTCTCAAATGAAAACCACAGTCTTATCATGGTTGAGTGACTAAAATAAATTTTATTTTAGAATCTTTTTCAAGTACCACAAGCATACATGAGATAGGAAGTTAAGCAGATTTCCTAGGCAAAGATCAATAAGCTTGACTGCTGTCCTGTCACATTTCTTTATCTCAATGTCCAGCACACCATGGTGAACATGCAGGACAGATGTGAAAAGGGTGTGCCAAGAAATGAGACCCCAGAGAAACCAAACCCATTTGCTTGCACTAATGGGTTAAGGAATCAAGGAGTCGGTCAGATGAAAGAAGAGTTATGTATAATTCTGAAATCTTAACTTTCTTGGGTTTTCTGATGTTTGCGCTATTCTTATGTTCTAGATATAGTGTACTTTGTGACTATTGAGGGTGTGCAGCCAAGAGTTACAAAAACCAGCATACGTTTGGAGAAAGGAAGTAGAAATCTTGGTGAAATCAAAACCAGCTACGCTCCTAGATGTGTCCATTCAAGCAGAAAGGCAAAAAAAAAAAAAAAAAGCGAAAACAAAAAACACCTTCAAGAAAATTATGAATTGATTTTACTGGAGCAAATTCACCTTGAAAAAATCTGACATTGAAAAGCAGCATTTGTGTGATATTGTGGATGAATCAATGCAAAACAACACTCTCTGGGGGAAATTCCAAAAATATCTCAAAATATGTGAACTACAGTTGATAGCTCATCACATCCTTATATTAAAAAAAATGTTAATAAGTTTCACCAATAACAAAACTGTTCATGATTTGTTCACACCAAAACAGCAAAGGCTCCTCTTTGTTTGTTTATTTCTTGCCAGTTACAATATAGTTTATTGTTTAAATTGTGTATTTTAGTCCATATTCTAGAAATTGGAGTACACTACCACTTGATCTGTCCACTATTTTCCCCCACTCTAATTGAGTTAATAAAATAGTAATGGAGATGTTCTTTGCCTTTGATACTCTAGCTTCCCATCCTCTGCACTAAGGAGGGACTGTGGACCCGGGAGTTTAAGCTGTGTGAGAACCTGCAAGGGGAATGCCCACCACCTCCCTCAGAGCTGAATTTCGTGGAGTACAAGTGTAAACAGGGATACGGGATTGGTAAGGATGGGAGGCGATGTTGCATTTTGTTCCCAGTTAATCCTTTTATTAGGCCTGGCTGGATTTTGAATCACTGTGCTCCCTGAGGAGGGGATGGAAATGCAAGTTGGCTCTTAACTGCTTCAGTAAAATGAAACTTGTGGCAAATTTCTTCCTCTTTCTCTTCCACACGTGTATAAAGTTGGTCCAGCTGCAGAGTCATTTACATCCTATCTGGTCATGTTATCCACCCTGCTGTGGCCTGAGAGTGGGTAGATTTGTGGCAGGATGTGTAATTCTAGGAGGAAAGGTGGGAATGTGTATCCATGCACCAGCCATGTGCTGGAATCCTCCATGCTCTCATGTTCTCTTACTGGAGCGGAGAGTTCCTGGAAGGGACACTTAGAGATTGTACTCACTTCCATTGTGCTCCTGCCATTTTTTCTCTTCTGGTCTACAGGGGTCTAAGTTCCAGAGATGGTGGGCAACTTATTATTCAAGAAATTTCAGAGATCTTTGTGGCCAGATCTGATTTATAGTGATGCAGATTCAACTTTGCCCTGACTGGGCTCAAGCATCATCAAAAAGAGATGCAGTTTATGTTGAACCTTGTGAGATTACCCTTGACATCTGAGCTGCACAGGAAAGAATCTATCTTTTTTGTTTTTATAGCAGTCAATCTGGCCCCCCGTATTGTAGATTCTACCCTCTTTTTTTAATACATTTTTTATTGTGAAGTTTAACATATATACATAACAGTAATAACTTTCAAAGTACGATTTAACAAGTAGAGGGCAAATTGCAAAGAATGTTACAGGTTACAGTTCCACAATTTCAGTAATTTCCTTACTGTGATATATAACATATAGACAGAAAGGTGATAACTGTCAAAGTACAATTTTATGCATAGCTATAGAGTAAACTTCAAAGAATGTTATGAGTTACAGTTCCACCACTTCAGTTGTTTCCCTCCAGCCACTCCAATACCCCAGCATCCAAACAAAAAAAAAAGTATGTAAAGATTCAATATTTGTAATCCTTTGTCTATTGCTACCCCTTCTTAGACACCCCTGAAGATCGAGAAAGTGATTAAATGAGAGGAAAAATCAATCTTTATAAGTCATTCTAACCTGTATGATAACTATTATAAGAGCTATAAACCTCATTAGTTTCTGAGGTTACCATCTTCAGGTTGCGCTTTGCACCGTGCTGTCTTGTGGTCAGGCATGGAGTATTGGGGTACTCAGACTTTGCCTTTTGAGTAGTATTTCATGAACAAATTCTGATCTTCAAAGAATTTCTGCATCCAACTGTACACATTGGCATATCTATAGTCATTAAGAGTGATGTAGCTCCCTTGATTATTATATAACGTCCTGAAGAACATAAAAACAGAGCTAAAAAGAAACTTGGAGACCATCAAATCTATAGATGAGGAAATATGGTCCTGAAAATATATATTCTTTGAGTAGAATTTTGGAAAACACTTGGACCCCAGATACAAGGGAGCAGAGCAAGATTTTTCCTCTAGAGGCTAACACCTGACCTGAGTCTCTGCTTCTGGTTTTCCATTGCTTCCTTGTAATCACAAAGGTTTCTTGTCTGCCCATGAAATGATCATCAGTGTAGCAACAGCCTTCATAAATCTGACTTCATAATTTCTGGACCACTTTTTCCCCAGGTGGTAAAGTTCTTAGGTAGTAGATGCTACCATTATGAGCTTCCAGGAGATTATATAAGCAGGAGTGACATTAAAAATATTTAGCAGGCACTAACCAATCAGGATAGACTTTGGCTGGCCAGTGTGCTGGAGTAAGGTCTTATTGGTCTGCAGAACAGGAGGTGATCTTTTAATTGCTGGATCATGCAGAGATGCAGGGATCCCGGAGGGAGCTATAATGGAGCACACAGGGGAGGGGCAGCTTGAGCAAAGGGAGAGAGCTTGGGGTAGTGTGGCACTATCTCTACATGTCTGCTGTAGATACATATCAGTCCTGTGTATAACCATAAAAACGTGATAGCCTATAATGTAAAAAGCAATTGCCCTTGAAAATCAAAGCTATGAATTCCAGGATGAAAAAGACATGATCTGGGTAAGTTCAAGCTTCTGTTATAATTTTCTGTCCCTTCAGGTGCAGTGTGTTCCCCATTGTGTGTAATTCCCCCCAGTGATCCTGTAATGCTACCTGATAACGTCACTGCTGATGCTCTGGAGCACTGGATGGAGCCGGTCAAAGTTCAGGTGAGGAAAGGGACATTTTTATGAGCCAAAGGTGTATGGCTGCAAAGGCTGCTGAGCAATCCTCAACTGACAAGGTATTTAATGGGGTAATTTCAAAGGCTTTCAAAGCATTCTTGAAGCAAACAGCTATATGGATCATTCTTAGAGAGCAAGATTTAAAAATCAAGAAGAAAAAAGAGGAAAGCTTAAGAAAAGAAATGGTCCACATCTAAAGGAAAGTTTGAAAGATAAGATAGGAGGAAGACTGAAAAACAAAAAGAACAGTTTAGAGGAGGGAAATAGAAAGACTAAAATGACTTCTAGTGGAAAATAGGGCTGAAAAAGTTAGCATAAACCAAAGTAATGTATAAAGATAAAAGAAGGATGGAAAGGGGAAGCTGGATTAGAAAAGATGAAAACAAAACTGAAAACAGGGAGAGTGAAAAGGAACTGAATAAGAAAACAATTTGCCTTTCCTGTTTCCATCCCCCATCTTTTCTAGACTCTGAAACCATTTCCTTGGGCTCTCTGCTGTTCACAGTCAGTCATCAGCAAAATCTGCTATATCCACAGCTTCTTTTCTGGGTTTTCCATTTACTTTCTTATGCATTTGAAACCTGTCTCTCCTCTGAGGACTCTGTCTATGTATGGTCCTCACCAGTTGCTGTTTTCCCTCTCACCACTGGGCCTGGGTGAGGGGTAGGTGTCCTCCCTCCTCCTCATTGCCACTGCAAACCTTTCTCCCCCCTCCTCCCTAAAATCACACACATTTGAATCTAATACCCGCCCTCACCACCCTTAGGCCCCACTAGAGAAGAATGTGCCTTCTGCTGCTGTTGAGTGAGGTGTTCTATCTGCGTCTGTTAGGTCTAGTTAGATTATAGTACCCTTCAAGTCTTTTATTTTCTATCAATCTTCTGTCTAGATATTCTATCCATTATTGAAACTGATACATTGAAGTCTCCTACTATTAATGTACAGCCACCTATTTCTCCCTTCAAATGTGCCAATATTTGCTTCATATATTTTGGAACCTAGCCTTTTTGTGCATATATACTTATAATTGTTGTATCTTTTATGCCATTTCAGTACAGTGTATAGAGTCCTTTCCTTTCTGGCTGAAGAATTCCCTTTAGCATTGCTTGTAGGGCGGGTCTAGAAGTAATGAACTCCCTCAGCTTTTATTTTTTAACTGGGAATGTCTTAATCTGTCCCCCATTTTTGAAATTTGGTCTCACTGTATATATCAAAGTCTTGGTTGACAATTCTTTTTTTTTTTTTCCCCAGCACTTTAAAATATTTTATCATGCTGTCTTTCTGCCTCCATGGTTTCTAATAAGAAATTGGCACTTAATCTAATTGGGACTGCCTTGTACATAACACATTGCTTTTCCCTCAGATCTCTCTCCTTGTCATTGGCATTCAGTAGTTTGACTTCTGCGTAACTTGGCATGGTTCTTTTAGTGTTTATCCTATTTGTTGGTCTTTTTGAATGTACATATCCATGTCTTTCATTAAATTTGGAAAGTTTTCTGCTATTATTTCTTTGAATGCTCCTCCTGCCCTGTTCTGGTTTGCTAATGCTGCTGTTTTGAAAAACACCTGAAATGGATTGGCTTTTATAAAGGGGGTTTATTTGGTTACAAAATTATAGTCTTAAGGCCATAAAGTGTGCAAGGTAAGGCATCAACAATAGGGTACCTTCACTGGAGAAAGGCCGTTGGCATCTGGAAAACCTCTGTTAGCTGGAAAGGAATGTGGCTGGCATCTGCTGATCCCAGGTTGTGTTCCAGCTCTTCTCTCTGCTCCTATGAGTTCTTCAAAATGTTGCTCTTGGGTCATTTGTCCTCTCTTAGCTTCTCTGGATTAAAAGTCTGCTTTCAAAGGCCATCTCCAGAATGTCTCCGTAAGCTGCAGCAGGCAAGCTCCTTCTGTCTGTGCTCTTATATAGAGCTTTAGTAAACTAATGAAAGCCCACACTGAATGGACAGGGCCACACCTCCATGGAAATTATCTCATCAGAGTTATCACTTACAGTTGGGTGGGTCACATCTCCATGGAAACAACCTAATCCAAATATTCCAACCTAATCAACACTAATACACCTGCCCCCACAAGATTGCATCAGAGATAATGACATTTTGGGGGACATAATACATCCAAACTGGCACATGCCCCTTTATCTTTTTCTTCTTCTGGGACTCCCATAATGTACGTATTGGTAGCCTTGATGGTGTACCAAGGTCTCTTAGACTTGGTTCCCTTTTTTACGTTCTTTTTCTCTCTGCTCCTCAGCCTGATTCATCTCAATTGTCTTATCTTTTCATTCAGTTATTCTTTCTTCTTCCAGCTCCAATCTGCTGTTGAAACCCTCTAGGGAATTTTTCATTTCAGTTATTGTGGTTTTCAAATCCAGTATTTATTTTTGGTTTCTTTTTAAAATTTGTATCTCTTTATTGAGATTCTCATATTGTTCATGCTGTTCATATCCTTTAGTTCTTTCTCCATATTTTCCTGTATCTCCATGAGCATTTTGAGGATTACTTTCTTAAAGTCTTCGTCCAATATGTCCAAAGTTTTATATTCTTCATTGACGATTTCTGTATTTTTATGTTTTTCCTTTGGATGGGTCATAATTTACTGTTTCTTTGTAGTATTTTGTTACACACTGTGCATTTTAATATTTTAAAGTGTGAACTCTGGGGTTTAGTCCCTGATATGTATGTTCCTTAAGTTTGTATCCAGATGGTGATATGAGAGATTTCCTTGAGTGTCAGAAGTGAATAAAAACAAACAAACCAGTGCAAAAAACACCTTTCAGAGTCTTTGAAAATTGGCTCTGCACTGGCTAGTGCTCTCTTTTTCAGAGTTTAGCCTTCCTATCAAGAAGATCAGCCTGAGGGAAAAGTCAAGTATAGGTATCTCTCCATCTTTTCTGAGCCTTAGTCTAATCCTGGGCTTGTGCTTGCTCATGGCTTTAGGAGTTCCCCAGTTTATAGGAATTTGAATGCTCCCTCTACTCCTTATGAAATAGACTTTCTCCCCCTCCCAGGTGCTCTACTAAATAACTTGAAGCAGGTAATCCTTTGTCCCAGGCCACTTTGTCTTAATTGTGTTCTATTTTGCTTTATCTGTTTGCAAGCTGTTTCTGCCTGCAGAGCAGTTCTGGGAGGGTGAGTCATAGAAGAATTTCCTGGTTCAGTCTTTCAGGCCACCACCCTATAGACTGTCACTGATATACAGGCACCTTGATATGTGCATAGGGGTTACTCTGCTCCCTGTAATAGGGTCTGGTACCCATAACAGTAGCACAGGCAGGCTCTACACCATGATGGGGAGAGGTTGAATGGGGACAGCAAGGACACCATGAGCTTCTCCTATCATTTTTTTAAAGCTGTGTTTTCTTGATTCAGCACTTGCCTGCTACTTCAGCACTTGCCTGGTTACTGCAACCCTTTAACTGTTTTCTGGAGTTCTGAGGAAGACGGGTCTTTTAGTTTTTGTTAGTTGTTCAGAATTTCTGTGGAGGAATGGCACCCTCAACCAGCAGACTCCCAATTCCATAGACTGTCCTTTTAGTCATTCTTTAGTAATCATCATCAACTCACTTCCCCTTTCTTGCTTCACACACTTCCTTAGCTACCCCTGTAAATGCCATCCTTTATGAACATACACATCATTTTAAGTCCATGATCAGTAACCTCAAATCGGCTTCTATGGCCATCCAGGAATCATATTACATTTCCTTGGTCTATTTACTCTCCCTCTTTAATAAACAATTATATCATACTTCCTCTTACCTATAATCTTTATCACCACCTTTCCTATCACCACACTTAATGACTTTACTTCCTATTTCACAGAAAAAAAAATGAGGTGATCGGAAAATATCTTCCAGAAATTCTCACAAAGTCCTGCTATCACATCTTCCTAATTCCTTACAGCTGTGCTCAAATGCCTTCTATTATGTTATTATGGATGAATTGCCCTTGATTTAGTTAATACCCATCCTTTTTCATGTTTACTATATTCCTTCTCCTTCTCTATACTCAAGAACATTGCTCTAACAGTTCTCCATTTCTCTTTTGTTTCATCAATTTTTCTCTTTCTACTAGTTCATTCTTATCAACATGTAATTGGTAAATCTCCTCATTTATAAAACAAGGAAAACAAACAAAATATTATCTTGATCCTATGATCTCTAGCTGTTAGAGCCCCATTTCTCTCCTTGATTTTGAACCCAAACTTCTTGGAATAATTTTCTTATACTTACTTAATTCAATTTCTCTCCTTCCATTTTCTCTTGATCCTCTCCAATCAGGTTATTGCTCATCTCACCCCAACTCCATATAAACTGTTTTCATTAAAAAGTCAGTGATTTCTCTGTCATTAAATCCAAAGATCAGGTTTCAGACTGCAGTGTTGAAATACATTATTAACTTGGTTTCTACGTTACCATCCTTGGCTTCCCTCCTACATTTCTAGTCACTCCCTCCTATTTCTCCTTTGCTAATTCCTTAATTTGTCCCTGATCTCTTAAGCAGTGCCCTTTGGATCAGTCCTTACACTTTCCTTTTCCTCTCTCTACTATATCTTTCTAAGCGATATCCAGTTTCATGGTTTTAAATACCATCTACGAGCAGATGGATGACCCTTAAATTAATATCTATAGGCTGAACCTCTTAAACTCCATGTATATATCTAGCTGCCTTCTCAACATCTCCATGTAGTTGTCTAATAGGCATTTCAAACTTAACCAGCCCGAACTCTCCCACCCTGACCTGAAACCTCCTTGTTCCTCAATCCTCACCATGTTGATTAGCAGTTACCTCCATCCTCACATTTGCTCAGATAAAAAAAATGAGAATATGCTATATAAGATCTAAATTGAGACGATCTTGTTGTAAGTTAGTTATTTCTTCTTATAATGGGGGATGGTGGGGATGTCAGAAAGCCTGGGAGCATGGTTGTTTTATTAGACTATTCAACAAATCAAAGCCTTTGAAGGCTGTTCCCATAGCATCACCAAGAGATGGGCTCTGGAGATGTACCACATACCATTCAGAAATCATTCTCAGATCCCTTGTTTTTTCTCATAGGCTGATTGTGCTTTACTATCTGTAGAGATTTGTGTCAAAGCAGGAAGTTAAGGAAAAAAAGTACTAAAAGTATCATTCTGGGAGTAGAGGATGGGAAATAGCACAGCTCTATTAATTCAATCATTCGTTCATTCACATTTAATTACTATGTGCCTTTGAACTGTGCTAAGTGCTGGGACTATGGAGATGAGAAATGATAGTCCCTCTTTGTAAGAGACTCATGATGTAGAATCCAATGTGAAAAGAAATATTTATAATAATGCAACATGGGAAATAGTATATTTGTGGTAGAAGTGCTGTGGAAACACCTGAGAGCAAGCAACTGGGGGAAAATGGGGAAGATCAACTGACCATGAAGCTTTACCTCTGGATTTTAAAGATGATTGAAAGGGAGATGATTGCTGACACTTGGAGATGCTTGGAGATGCATACAGAAGGACGTCTGGAGATGCTGAGCTAAGAGATGAAGCCCAGAATTTGCCCTGGAGAAGCAAAGAGAGGACCCCCAGATGCTGAGAGAGAAACACCCTGGGAGAAAGAAGGAAGGATGCACAGGAGCTGAGAGACAAGATCCCAGAGACATTTTGGAGAAAGCCATTTTGAAAAAGCAACCCATGAGCAAAGAACAGCAGACGCCAGCCACATGCCTTCCCAGCTGACAGAGGTGTTCCACATGTCATTGGCCATTCTTCAGTGAAGGTATCCTCTTGTTGATGCCTTAGTTTGCATACTTTTATGGCCTTAGAACTCTAAATTTGTAACTAAATAAATCCCCTTTATAAAAGCCAATCCATTTCTGCTATTTTGCGTAACAGCAGCATTAGCAAACTGGAACAGGAACCAAAGAGAACTACTGGAGTTGAAGACCACAATAACTGAATTGAAAAATTCCCAGGAGGATTTCAAGAACAAATTGGAGCTGTCAGAAGAAAGACTCTGTGAACTTGAAGGCAAGACAATTGAAATGAGTTGGGCTGAGACACCAGAAAGAAAAAATAATTAGAGAAAATGAAATGAGCCTACGACACCTGTGGGACACCATTAAGCATACCAAAATAGACATTAAGGGAGTCCTAGAGGGAGAAGAGGAGAGAAAAGAGCAAAAGGAATATCCAAAGAAATAATGAGAGAAAAACTTCCCAAACTTGGCAAAAGATGTGACTATGCACATCCAAGAAGCCTATCAAATGCCAAACAGGATAAATCTGAAGAGAAATATGCCCAAACATGGTGGTCAAGCTGTTGAATGCAAAAGACAAGGAGTCAGTTTGAAAGCTGCAAGAGAAAAGCGATGCATTACGTACAAGGGAGTCCTATTTAGATTAAGAGTCAGTTACTCATCAGAAGCCATGGAGCAAGGAGGCAATGGGTTGTATTACTTAAAGTGCTGAAAGAAAACAATTGCCAACTAATAATTTTATATCCAGTGAGACTTTCATTCACAAATTAGGGAGAGATTAAGACATTCCCAGATAAACAAAAGCTGAGGTAGTTCATTACAACTAGACTTGCCCTACAAGCAATGCTAAAGGGAGTTCTTGAGAATGAAAGGAAAGGACACTAAACAATGAATCAAAGTGTCATAAAGAAAAAAAGACTTGCATAAAGTTAACTATTTGGGTAATTTAAAAAAATGATTGAAAGTAATATCGCAGAGGGTAAAGAATGGTAAAAAGTTTTCATAAGAAAGAAACCAGGGTATGTGTGGTGGAGAGGGAGGGAGAAGACAGGTGGCAAAATCATGAGAGAGGCAGGTGGGCAAGATCCTATATGGCATTGCTTGTCCCTGTTAGCATGTTGAACCTAATGAGTATTCTTCATGTGGGGCCAGGGGCACAATGCAAGTTGTTTTTGTTTTTTTTTTTAATTCAGTTTTATTGAGATATATTCACATACCATACAATCATCCACAGTGTACAGTCATTTGTTCACAGTACCATCATATAGTTGTGCATTCATCACCACAATCAATTTTTGAACATTGTCCTTACTCCAAAAAAAAAGAAGAAAAATAAAAGTAAAAAAGAACATTCCATCCCACCCCCATCCCACCCTATTTTTTATTTAATTTTTGTCCCCATTTTTTGTACTCATCTGTCCATACCCTGGATAAAGGGAGTGTGAGCCACAGGTTTTCACAATCACACGGTCACACCTTGTAAGCTATATAGTTATACAGTTGTCTTCAAGAATCAAGGCTACTGGGTTGCAAATTCAAAATATGGAATTTAGTTTGGTGCTTGAAGCATAGGAAACGTTCTCAATCAGTTGTTATTCTTATCCAAGTCAGGTTGCTTCTCCCAACCTCTGACTGCCTTTTCTCATCTGTAGTGATACCACCCTACTCTTTATGATTTGGAAGCACATCTAACACTAAACAATATGGCTGGTCATAATTTGCAATATTGATAGAGGCCTGATTTCTTCAGTGGAATCCCTCTAGCCATTCCAACACACTAAGAACTAGAAAGGGATATCTATATAGTGCATGAAAAAACCCTCCAGAATGACCTCTCAACTCCGTTTGAAATCTCTCAGCTACTGAAACTTTATTACACAGTTCAAGTTTAGGGCAGTGGGAAGACTGTAGATTGCAGCAGAACAGAGAAAGCTGGAAAGACTTCTCAGCTGATTCTCCCACTCCCTTTCTCTCGGCCCTTCCAGACTTTCCAGACTCCCCAAAGTTTGTTGTTGATGTTTAGCTAAACTGCACTGACTGGAATTACTGGCAATTCTTCTCAGTTTCCTGGAGAAGGAGTTTCTGTCTTACTTTTCATGGAGTGCCAGGTCGTCTAGACCCTTTCCTCCAGTACCTTAAATTCAACCCCATCTGATGAAAGACTCTTCCTCTTTCTCTATAAGCAGCCAGATTAAGAAAATCTTGGGATACTTATGATCCTTTCCTTCTTTCTACACCCACTTCACCTGCTCCCACAAGGCATCAGATAAGAACAGTCAACGGAGGTAGGGTTTGTGAGGCTGGAGTGCAGGCCTTCTATTAAGTGGGGTTTCTTCTACTTCTGTTTTTCCAATAGAGCATTCAGGGGAGAGCAGTTCATTTGCTCTTTAAGTATTCTCATAAAGACAGCAGGGATACCTATTACAAAGGCTTGACATTTCCGAACTGGAAGACAATATTCTCTATTTTGTTAAATCCTCCCCTTTTTCAACTATCCTTCGGGGGAGATGTTGTTGTTTGTTTACCTCTACTCCATCATTTTTTGTTTATTTTTATATCCCTAGTGCCTTTTTAAGTGTGGCACTTCATAGATGAGTTATAAACATTAGCAGAATGAGCAATGAAAACGTTGTAGCACCATTTTCTACTCCAGATGCAAATGTATATTTTCTCCTCAAAGCGGGCACATTTTAACAGCTTCTTACCGCTGTGTGTATAGTCATATCCTTGCCAATTTCAAGTTGCTCACCTCAGAAAGGAAAAGCAGGATGCTTTCTTCTCCTTTAGCCAGCACATCAAACATTATCATCTGCATCATAAGCTTGGTCTAGTCAGTAAATCCCTGGTTTTGGAAATTAGGTTGTCTAGGTATGTTTTTGAGGATGATAACATTGAGGAAAGACCATAGACCTGTGAATCAAAAAGATGTGGTCTTAAAAAACAGCAACGAAAACAAACAAACTTTTTACTCATGATCTCTGTTGTTCACCAACTAGGTAAGCATAGGCAATTTGCTTAATTGTTCTTTGCCTCCATTTCTTCGTGTGTAAAATGGAGATAATACCTATCTCTTATGGTTGATGTGAGTATGACATGAGAAACATAAACATGGAATTTAGTTTTGTGCTTGAAGCACAGGAACCGTTCTCGATCAGTTATTATTCTTATCCAAGGCAGGCTGCTTCTCCCAATCTATGACTGCCTTTTCTCATCTGTAGTGATACCGCCCTTCTGTTTATAATTTGGAAGCACAACTAACACTAAACAATATGGTTCGTCACAGTTCGCAGTATTGATAGAGGCATGATTCCTTCAGTGGAATTTTGGAGATTTGTGCGTATTTCTATATGAAAACAAAGTGAAGTAATTAAATTAGCTGCTTCCAACAATGTAGGGGAAAAATTGAGGTAACTTGCAAAATGAGTGAGCCTTACTTTATTCAGGTAATTACTTTATTCAGGATGGAATTTCAAAAGTTGAAAACATAATTAACATTTTATGTGTTTTTGAACCCACAAATCAGTGTCCTTTATACCAAAACAAAACCAAGTGGTAATCCATTTGTTTACTTAAATTATCATATAGTAACTATACAAACTGTTACCTGTCCTCTCTCAGCTCTTTGGTATATTATGTAATTAAGGAGTAATGCTTACAGACAAAGCTTACCTGAGATGCTCCATGATTAGGAAATGGAAACTTTATTGTAAAAGAAAAGCAAGAAAAAGAAGTCAGTGGAAGCAATGGAAACCTTCATGAGATTATTCCTCTTGTGCACTGGCAACCTCAGATCGTCTGAGAAGAGATTATGCTATGCACCAACCATAGATGATCTCATCATGTCTGTCATTTTGGGGACTCAGCAACTCATGAGGAGTGCAGAATCTAATTTTGTTCTTATAAGGAAGAAATTCCTTATAAACCAAAGCAGTTGTATTAAATGAAACTAATAGAGTCCAGTTCCTAGAACTTAAATTGATTTATCCTGGAGGTTGATCCATATTGTACTTAATCTTAAATTTTGGTGTCCTTGAGAATATCTTGGGAAGTTTGTTAAAAGTAACAGACCCAGGTTCCATCCTTCAGAGAGACTGGTGATGCCTTGAACTATACGCATACTTAGCAAGGTAATTCCTCCTTAACGCCTTGAGAAACACTGCTATTCTAAAATAAAATAATGAGAACATAAATTATTTTAAGTAAAAGCACACCTATTTGGCCCATGACATTAGTTTAGTAAATGGTGATTGTCTAGTTCATGCAGATCTCTGCCATCTACCGTACTTCACATACCTTTATATCTGGCAAGATTGCAGAACAATGGATTAAATTGCACGATTTTCTCTAGTCTTTTCCAGTGACTTCGTTCTTTGTAATAAAAGTGATTCCTTACATTTAGATACCACTTTATTGTCTTTAAAGTCATTATCTGTATTCATTTGAAAACTATCACGAACCAATAATCAAGGACAGGAAGATTTTATTGTCCTTATTTTACAGATAAATTAGATCTAATTGGGTGATCTGTTCAAGGTTGCATGGCTGGCAAGAAATGGAGAAAAAACTGTCACCCTAATTTTTTGGCTCCAGGTTCAGTGTGATTTCCCCTGTATTATCCTGTTTGCATTAGTCTTTATTCCTCCTGGTATGTATTTGGAGTAGTTTGGCTATCAAATAGAAAATAAGGTACTCCTCTCAGATATGAGAACCCCTTCATTCTCACACTCCCTGCCCCTCCCCATGAAGTCTGAAAAAATAAATTAAAAGAGATATTTCTTAGTAATACTGCTTTTCCTTATAGCCAAAGAGCTTTTTGTTTTTAAGAAACCATGAAGTATACTTGTTAGATGCCTACTGAGTTTATTTGCCTTTCTTTGGGATTCTATTGGTTTTTATTCCTGCAAATGATTCCTTAGTCCTAGAATAATATTCTTCCAATTACAGGGAGGACTTCTGAGGATTTAGGTAGTCTGGTGTTTTGTTAAAAATAAACAACTAAAGGCACCAATAGGTATAATAGGAATAGTGAGGTAGTCTTGGGTTCAAATACTATGGGACTTACCCCCATTTGAGTGTCTGTCTACTCATCCGCAAGGTTGAAAATAGTATTATCAAACTTGCAGGGTTGTTATGAACATTAAAAATAACACATGTGCAATGTCTTGCAGTTTCTAGCACATAGTTTTGAATTGAATAAAAATGAGATTTCAATTCCTTCATTACAAACATTCCCTAGGAAATTTCCTGATATTTGTTGTTGTTTTGTTTTGTTTTGTTTTGTTTTTTTCTATGAGAAACAGAATTGTTGTTTTATAGCTACTGGGCTGGACTGGGAAGAGAATTAATGGCCATTCGGTGTTTCCTACTGGAGCACCTCTGATTAAAGAAGCAATTTCCAGCAGCTTTTGCTACAAGACTCAGAAGAGAGGAAGGATGAAAATATAACATCATTTTTAAATGTCTCCAGGACATACTGCCTGTGGGAGGCAATAGGTAAAGGTTTGAAAATTCCCCAGTGAACTTTGAAGACCTTGTAATTATAACAGTGTCTTTCTCCTTCTCCTGCTACAGTCAGGGATTTAAATGTCTCTGTGTTGAGGACAGCAGAGAAATATCCCAATAGAGAGGGAGTATTCCAGACAAAAGGGCTGCGTCGCAGTCAAATAAATGTCTGCCAGCCACAGTGACTGAACACTGTGACAAGGGTACTTGGGACAGGCAGGGGACAGACAAATGTTCAACCATGGCCATCATTCATGCCCCTTAGGTGCCCAGAACCAGGGGCGGCACAGCTGACCCGGGTCTTTTGCCCGGCAGCACCTGCATTCCTTGCAGTCTAGGGTGCCTCAGCTGAGAATTCTAGAACTTTAGAATTTTAATTGACTTTATTTTTAGAGGAGTTTTCTTTTTATGGAAAAATTTCACAGAGTTCCCATCCCCTCCCACCACACAGTTTCTCTTATTATTATTCTCTTGCATTAAAGTGTTTCATACAGTTGATGAACCAATATTGATACATTCTTACTAACTAAAGTCCATAGTTTGCAATAAGGTTCACTCATTTGCTGGGTGCACTTTGTACTTTTCTCATTCCTGTTTTCCCTTTTCTTCCTTTTTCTTCTTTTCTGTCATTCTGATCCCAATTCCACCTAAACTGTAAGATTCTTGAGGATAAGAATGCTGTCTTAGTCCTCTTTCATCCCCAGTATCTCCTCAGTGCACAATTTATTTCATCCATTGCTAAAAATTTGATTGCAGAATGAAGCCAAAGTCCCATAGAAAAGAAGGGCTCCCACCTCCATGGAGCCAGTTTTCAAAGCAAACCTTTTTACTTTTCCAAAAAGCATAGGTAAGGTTGAATTTTTATTATTGTCCTTAACTTCCATGTCAAGAGAGTGTTTTATCGTATCTCATGACTTTAAAATAGGAAAATTAAATGTTTTACCTACTTTGTAGAGTAGTGTTCTTTCAGCCAGGAACCTGAATAATTCATGAAGAGAGGTTTTTGTTTGTTTGCTTATAATGTGATAATTGTTTGCACATAGGTGAGTTTTTCTAAATTGCATTTGAAACAGTGTTTCCTTTTGAAGTACCAAAACATTCATCAGAGCATCTCATTTCCCCAATTATTTTTCCTCATAAATTCATTTTTCACAAACAGAACAGTGCTGTTTTTATAAATATCATAATTATGAATTTGTAAGGTCCAAATTAATGAGACTTTCTGTGGCTACACACATGTGAGGTTTTAAAGAGCCTCAGCACAACATGAAATCCCCCTTTGAACTCCCCAGCTCAACAGAATTACTCAGTCATATCAAATCTTATGATTTCTGGCTTTGTTTTCCCAAATTGGTCCCAAAAGGATTAATAGTTCCTTAATCAAGAAACAAATGTTTTTAAAGTAAGAGAGAAGCAGGAAGAAAAGAAGATGACCCTCCAGAAGCCATAGTTTCTAAATAAATGGTCTCACCTTCCCTCCTGTCTCCTGATCCTACCCACCCCACCAAAAAATAAGTAATGCTGTTGATGGGTTAATGGGTACAATTGTGTGTAACAGCCCTAGTGGCATATTTGCTACAAATCAGTGGGAGAAGAACAAATCACTTAGGCAAATCACATTGGTTTTAAACATGGAATCATTCAATCTTAGTTTGAATAATCTCTAAGTATCAAGTCCAACTCCTTACTAGAGTAGAGTAGACAAGAGGCTCCTGGAGGTGGGGAGAAGGGGAATGAAAACACAAATGACAAGATATGTGCTATGATCCAAATAAATATGCAAAACCATACTCTGTTTTACTTATGGGTACATACATATGCCGTAAGAAGTAAATTGCCACAAACCTGGGCAGTGGTGTTACCAAGCAGTGGGCTTATTGCCCAATGTGCACAGACGTCAACACCATGATAGCAGTTTTATTGCAAGTCTGTCAAACAAGGAGACAGGAGGTAGAATTCAAATCTTTCTCCTCAAATTGAGAAAATTTAGGGTATTTGTGGTGGTGGTGCAGGGAATTGGGTTTAAAGGATTAAGTAATGTGGGCAGGCTATGGGTGGAGGTAAAAGGAACTTGCACAAATAGGTGTCATGCTAAATCATACATCGCATTGTCAGAAAATGGTATCTTTAGCATGATGAGTGAGTGGAGATTTGGGGAGAAGGGTTGCTTTAGGTTATACTTGGCACAAGTGTGTATGTACTAGCTGGGAATTCCTGTAGACCAGTTGAGGACAGTTCCTACCTGTGTCAGGCAGCTTGTGGTTAAGGGGTTGTGGTAATTTATTAGAGAAGGTAAGTTAAAGCAGTTTGTGATAAGGGCAGAGAAAAGAGGGAGTTCCCACAGTTTCAGTGGCAGAACTTCATGGGCTAATATGATTAATAGCCCATTCTGTAAAGTGACTGTTCCTGATTAAAAAAAAGAATTGAGCAATTCTCTGTTAGACCTTAATGTTGGCTAAGCATGAGCCTTGTGACTTTTAACCAGAATTTTAGCCAGGCTTTTATAGCCTTATGATCATCCTAATGACCTTTAACTGGACTTCCTTCCTTTGTTTTTACTTTTTTCCTCCCTCTTTCCCTCATTCTTTCCTTCTTCTTCTTCTTCTTTTTTAATTTGTTGTTCTGCTAAATGCCCAGCCAAGAGAAAATGTTTAAAATTGGTTTTCTCTTGAGTCTTTTCCTTTTAGAAAGTTCAAAATAAAATTTTGACACATAGTTCACAATTAATCTGAGAAGCTTCTTCTTAATAGTATAATAGTAAGAGTTGTAATCACCTAAAAATGCATGGAAATAATAATTAAAAAATTCAGAACTGTTGTTTAAATATTCAGAATATATGTTCAAAATGAGGAGGGAAGAAGGGGAATGATATGGGTGGGGGTTATAGTAAGCATTAATTGAATCTGTAGTGAGGAATACTCTGGGAGCAGATATAGCAAAATGTTAAGATTTAATAAACCTAGGCCATGGATATGAAGATTTTCTTTCTTTTATTCTCTGTAACTTTACAATTGTAATATATATGATTATAATTTGTCAAAAGTATTCCAGAAAAATAAGAAAACCACATTTCCTTTAGCAGGCTCTAGCACTTCTCTTTGCCTTTCCTTTACACTGCTTTTCTTCCTGTTTCACTTTCCTCTTCCACCTCACCACCACTAATATGCACACACAATTTATGTACTGAGAAACAGTCAATACTTTTCCTTCAATTATGATCAATAAATAATTGTTCAATTAATGACATATGCATATCTTTACAAATAAGTGACATTTTTACGGGGTGTGTGACTTTCATAGGCCAGAAGATGACAGAGAATCCAAGAGATACATCACATTTGGTTGCTGATAAATACTTGTTAAATATTGCCTCTTTATAAGTCACTGGGTGAGAAACTGTGTACCAGAGAGAGCTCCTATTCTCAAGGATTTTGCAATCTAGGAAGAGATATGGTACATTTTTGTAGAGATTAAGGAAGGTTGCCAATCTGCATTAGCCTCAAGACTGAATTATAAAATGTTAAAAAAAATATATGAAGAATCTTTCACTTCAACTACATGAATATGTTCCACAAATATACTTGCATATCCATGAAATTATTTATACGTAATTTTTGTTTGTTATAGTAAAAGAATGGAAATAACCTAAATATCCATTGTTACGGATCTGGTTAAGTAAATTAGGGTGCATTCATGCAATGTATACTATGCAATTGATAGATTGCAACATCCCAGATGCCCTGAAATTAAAGGTTAAGTGAAATAATTTGGGACAGTCAAACAAACAGCAACAAACCAACATGCAGAACATAATTATTGAATGGGGAAATAAAGAACTTATATACATAACTGCATGAATTATCTCTGTAATGACACACAAAAGAACTAGAGATAGGATATGAAAACTGGGTTGCTGGGTTCAAGAGTAGCAGGGAGATGGTAAATCCTTTCATGCCTTTTATATTTTATATGATGCATATGTATTACCTAATAATAACATAAAAATATGTAAAAATGCAAAAGCATAAACAAATAAATTAGAAATAATTGGATAAAAAAACATTTGAGAAAAATAATTGAAAGCAAGACAGATTCTTTGTTGTTGTTGCAATGAATTTAGGGAATATTTAAAGCTCTAGAAGACCAACACTCATGCACTTATAAAATTGTTGTGTGGGGTGGTTGGTTGGGAGGTTTGGTGGTTTTGGATCTATATATATCCCAGAAAAACATGTTCTTAAAGTTAATCCATTCTTGTGGCTGTGAACCCATTGCAAGTTGGACCTTTTGATGAGGCTGTTTCAGTTAAGGTGTGACTCACCTCATTCATGGGTCTTGTTTCCATTTGCTAAGCTGCCTAAATGCAAAATACCAGAAATGGATTGGTTTTTACAATGGGGGTTTGCTAGTTCACAGATTTATAGTTCTAAGGCCTTGAAAATGTCCCAATTAAGGCATCAATAGGACAATACCTTCTCTGAATACAGGCTATTGGTATCTGGGGTTCCTCTGACACATGGGAAGGCACATGGCCAGAGCCTGCTGGGCTCTCCTGGGGTTAGATTCTGGTTTTAGTTGCTTTCTCCAAAATGTCTCTGGGCTTCTGTCTTTGCTTCTCTCTCTCAGCTCCTGTGTATCCTTGCTTGTTTCTCTCTAAGCATCTGGGGGTCTTCTCTTAGCTTCTTCAGGGCAAACTCTGGATTTTATCTCTTAGCTTTTCTCCTGGTTCTGGTGTCAATGGCTGTCTCCAAAGTGTCTCTGGGTGTTTTCTCTCTAAACACCTTTGAGCTCTCTTCAAAATGTCTCTGCCTTTTGTTCTCTCATAGAAGATGCTAGTAAAGACAATTAAGACCTACCTTGAATGGGCATGGTCACATCTCCATGGAAACAATCTATTCAAAATGTCCCATCCACAATTGGGTGGGTCACATCTCCATAGAGACAACCTAATCAAAAGATCCCACCCACAATAAGTCTGCCCTCACAAGAATGAATTTAAAAAACATGGCCTTTTATGGGATACTTAACAGATCCAAACAAGCACAGGTCTTAATCTTATGACTGGAGTACTTTATAAATAGAAGCAAGGCAAAGAGAAAAAGCCATGGAAACAAGAAACTGAAAGCAAGAATACCCAGAAGAGAACACTAGCAGACACCACCATGTGCCTTGCCATGCGATAAAGGAGTCCAAGATTGCCAGCAGCTGGTCTTTCAGAAGAAAGAATCACTTCAATGATGCCTTGATTTGGACATTTTTCCAACCTCAACTGTGAGTGAATAAATATCCATTGTTTAAGCCAACCCATTTCATGGTATTGCTTTGAGCATCTTGGATACTAAAACAGATTTTGGTACCAGGAGTGGGGTGCTGCTTATCGCAATCACCTAAAATATGGAATTGGCTTTGGAATTGGGTAATGGGTAGAGGCTGGAAGAATTGTGAGACACTTGCTAGAAAAGGCCTAGTTTGCTTTGAAGAGACTGTTGGTAGGAATATGGATGCTAATGCTACTTCTGATGAGGCCTTATACTAAAATGATGAATTTGCTTTTGGGAACTGGAGCAAAGATGATCCTTGTTTTAAAGTAGCCAAGAACTTGGTGAAATTGAGTTCTGGTGTTGGATGGAAAGCTGAACTTAAAAGTGATGAGCTTGGATATTTACCTGGGAGATTTTCAAGCTAAGTGTGGAAAGTGCAGCCTGGTTTTTCCTTGTAGCTTATACTAAAATGCAAGAAGAAAGGGATAAGCTGAGAAGTGAACTCCTGGGCACAACGAAAGTAGTGATTGATGGTTTGGAAAATTCTGAGCTTCCAGAAAGTGAGTTCCCAGAGGAGAGTGCTCTATTTGAGGGTGTAACTGAATATGGAACCAGTCAGCAATTTCAGTGCAAGTCATGATTGGAAATGTAGTTATCATGGAAGGATCTGTTGAAAATCCTGCTGTCTGATGGTTTGAACCCCTGTGTAATACATGCAAAAATGACAAGTGTTTTTGTGAAATCTGTATGAACAGAACCACTGCCAGCCTGGACTAAAAGAGACAGAACAGAGGAAGGAAAAATCACTCAAGGGCAGAAATGTGGAAACTGAGGTCTGAACTGAAGACATCTTCTTGGGCCAAGAGTGTGGGACCCACCTCTGTGTGTGGAAAGGATGAGTCTGCCCCAGCACTTGGGGATGGTGGCCCTTCCATCCTGTTGTTCAGGAAGGGTGCTACCACCCCAGTGTTCTCAGAAGTTGGAGCCTGTGCCCTGGGGATTGCAGACAGTCTGGCTGCCACCCTGGTTTTCTCAGCGGATGGAGCCTATTCCCCAGGGATTGTGGAGAATCTGGCTACCACCCCAGTGCTTGACAGGGGTGGAACCTGTGCCTTGGCATTCCAGGAGAGCATGACAATATTCCAATGCCTAAAGAGGGTGGAGACTTTTCTCCAGTGTTTGGGGATAGCATGGCCACTATCCATTGCTATCCCCCAGAGGACAAAACATCTTTCCATAGATGACTCTCAGAACTTGAAATCTAATAGAGGATGCCCTGCAGGGTTTTGGAATTGTTTTGGACACATGACCCTTGTTTTCTTTCCAATTTCTCCTTATGGGAATGGGAATGTGTACCCTATGCCTGTCCCTCCATTATATTTTAGAAGCAGATAACTTGTTCTCTAGGTTCCACAGGTCCACAGACAGAAGGTATTTATGCCCCAGGGGAGACTACACCTATAACCAATTTTGATGAGACTTAACACTAAGCATTGTTTCTGAAATGATTTAAGGCTTTGGGGATATTGTGATGGAACAAATGTATTTTGCATATAGGAAGAGCATTTTTTTTTTTGATCCAGGGGATGGAGTGTGGTGGTTTGGAGCTGTACATACTCCAAGAAAACCATGTTCTTAAAGTTAATCCATTGCTGTAGTTGTGAACCCACTGTAAATAGGACCTTTTGATCAGCCTACTTCAGTTAAGGTGTGACTCACTTCATTCAGGATGGGTCTTAATCCTCTTACTGGAGTACTTTATAAATGGAAGCAAGACAAAGAGAAAAAGCTATGGAAGCTAGAGACTGAAGAGCAAGGAAACCTGGAAGAGAAGGAAGAGACCAGCAGACTCCTCCATGTGCCTTGCCATACAATAGAGGAGTTCAGGATTGCTGGCAGCTGGTCTTCAGGATGAAAACATCTCCTTGATTTAGGCATTTTCCCTTCGTCAACCATGAATGAATAAATTCCCATTGTTTAAACCAACCCATTTGATGGTATTGCTTTGAGAAGCCTAGAAAACTAAAACAGGAGGGCATAAGAGAAGTTGATACAGTCAGTTCTGAAAGTTCTTGTGAGTTCTGGCTTGTAGTCACCAGTGAGAGTAGCACGGCAAAATATCCCTTTTTGTTGAGGAAGACTTGGTGTTACAGTTCTTCTAACCACCTTGCTCACTGAGCTTTGAGGTCTTTGAAGGCGGCAACTGAGTTTGTGGATCTTGGGATCCCTATTGCTCACTGGGGAAAATGGCTCTTAGTGAGTGACATATATATTCAGACATATACATATACACATTTTGTCTGAATTGAGTGTAGGAGCTCAGGTCCTTAGTGAATGCAGTGTATGAGAAGAAATAAAGTTGCCATGTATATCCATTTCAAGGGTACAAGTTATTGTACATTTTTGCCACTGCTTCTATCTGAGAAAAGCAACAAAGTACAGAACATTGATATTTTAAGTAATAAAAGTCATGACCAGTGCTAAGAAGATTTCCAGTGGAAAGTGCTTTAAAACATAAACAATAATCATTTATAGTTTAGCAGAGCCATTGTTTATATGGAAATAGTTCTGCTTAAGTGACTTTATTTGTAGAATAACTCACTTTTTCTGTAGGCTAGACAACCCTGTTGTGTTTACTATATTTTTTTGTCTTGATAAATTTTTTTAATGCGTTGATAACTTAAGCCTAGTTATGTTCTACATCATTATATTATGGAGTTTTGAGTCTCAGAATTTATGAGAATGTATAATACTTCTTTTCCCTTTAAGCTGTGAAAGAGGAATTTTAGTTCATTCTGTAACTCCAAAAAATATTACAGATTCCTATTAACTGACCACATATACTTAAATATTAATGTATGCAAGTGTCTTCAATCTGATTATTGCACATACTGAGGCTTCTAGAATGTATAACTTCCAATTACTGCAGGTGCTATCTTGTGTAAAGCTCAGATCTCAGTATATATATATTTTTCTTCCAGTTGCACTGAATTCCTATTTTACTGAATTAAAATGTGAACATGAAAGTGTGCAGTTGGGTGGGTTGGTAGCAGGCTGTGGAGAGAAATTCCTTTCCTCTTTAAAATCTGCAGTGCTGAGGCTTTTTCTTTTCCTGCAGTGTATCCTTTGAAAATTTGAGATCCAAAAATTAAAAGGAAAAACTCAGTGAAAGATGTTATTACTATTTTAGCAAAGAGTAAGTGACTGTACATTTGGTCACCTGGGCATCTGGAAATGGCCTTTGGAATGAGACAGTCACCAGTGTTTCATGATGGGTTGTACTCCCAGGCTGGGATTGAGAGAAAAGCAACTTAAAGTTGGTGTTGTGTTGAGTTCCAGTAGTATCGCATTAGTCTTATTAACCAGTGCATAGACACTTTTGTTTTCTACAAGGAAGGGATAATGGTGCTAACAAGAGTTGCAGAGAGTGCAATTTAGCCTCCAGTCCTTGCACACATGTCTTGTGATCTAGGATGCCTGAGATCCATTTTTAGTTGAAGACTTACTTCTTGAAGAGCTATGTTTCTCAGCCTTTTAAAACTCTTGGTGCTGCTTTATCAACACAGCCATCTCACACATTCTTTTTATGTTGTTTTAAATCTCAAAACAAATGAATAAATATTGTGACTAAAACCAAATTAAGCTCATTAGAATATTGAGGATGCTTTTTCTTCCACACTCACACCATTATGGAAATTTTGATACTTTGGAGATGGAGGAGGAGAGGATTAGGACAGGGGCTGAAAAATCTCCTCCACTGAGGATTTCTGCTTTGGTGCCATCCCACAGAGTTAGCAGTTATCATAGGAAGTTTTCCAGCAGCCAGAGTCTTGCTACTTGGGAGATGGGGCTGGGCTGGTGAGGTAAGCTCAGGGTTCTCCCCCACTCTCCCTGACTAAGCGTCTTTGTTCCTGTTTTCTGTTCTTTCCCCTTTAGAGCATCGTGTGCACTGGGCGGCGGCGGTGGCACCCGGACCCCTTCCTGATCCACTGCATCCAGTCATGTGAGGTAGGTTTGCCTCCCCTTCCCCAAACCCAGGCTAGAGAATTCTGCTCTGCTTCACTCACAGGAATTTGAGTCCATCTAATTCAAGGTCCCACCCACATCCCCAATCCTGTCACTTTTTGTTTAATCACTTTTACACTTTGCTCCACAATTCCAAATTTACAGAAATTGAGATTTCTGATTTTTTTTAAGCCAAATCTTCAGGGTTCCTTTTGAAATGACTTAATAAAAAATAAGTTGAAAAGAAAGTCAGAATTATTTATTGTTTAGGGAATTCTGTACGTGGGCCTTGCTTGAGCTTAAATGAGATCAGTATTTCACAAACCAGTGGGGCCCACAGACAGGTTTATTTGGCTAGCACTGCATCTAAAAGCAGTTTTATTTTGGTTGTGAATGTTTAAAAACTGTGATTTTTACATAAAATTCATATATATATATATATATATATATATATATATATATATATATAATATGCACAGAGAGACACAAATAAAAATAAATGTAAAATTCTTAAAGCAAAGATTTTTCTTTGGAAAAACAAGAATATCTGGCAACCATGGCAACAACTAGCTGGACCTGAGTAGCAGCTACAACTTCAGAGGGGCAGCTGCTCTCCAGTTCAGCAGTCTCACCCCCTCCTATAGTTTCTTACTGGGTGGGCTTCTCTCGTTTGCATTAACTGCCTGAATCCTGCAGTCATCTGTGTTTGCCACTTGTAGATCTGTAGTCCACTGTTGATTAATCCACACTAGAGCTTTACTATCTCAAGAAATCCTGTCCACTACTGGGGTGGGGGGTGGGGGTAGGGGTGGGGCTTGGGGGGGAGGGGGTAAGGCAGGATGTCTTAGGGTGCTGAGACTTCTGTAGCTAGGTTAACTGGAGTTATTGCAAGGCAGAATCAAGAATGAGGATACCTCCCCCCCGGCTTATTCCTCCCAGCCCGGGAATAGCCAGTGACAAATACAAATATCCCAGTCTCAGTCTCAACAAGTTTTGTCATCCAGATCTCTCACTGGAAATAATTAAGCCACTTAGCAGCAATGCTTGGATAATCCTGGCTCCTTGTATGCTGTAGAGAGAGCCCTTCAACTGCTATTGATTCCCAACACCCTCCCCCTCACACACAATTTATATGCATGCTAATCCCTCTATTCTTCTGTATCTTTGTGCTTCTCTTGATCTGATTCTGGGAAACTGGGCAGCACATGAGGCCAAAGAGGGGGGAACGGGTGGGGCTTGAGAGAAAAGCGAAAACTGGGTGGGGAAATGATACCAATAAAAAAGTGTTCTGAGAGTGTATCAGGAAAAATGTTAGCATGGAGTGTGCTTTGTTATGGTGTAGGCCAGCAAAACAGCTCATCTTCTGCCATCATTAGAAAAACAGATGACAGATGGCAGTGGGGTGGTTAGGCGGGAGAGAGGGGGAGTGAATCATCCACTGGGCCGGGGGTAAGAAGGGGGAAAGAGGAGGCCAGGGAAGGAGGGAGATAAACAGATTGAAGACTCAGGGAGCTGGGAAGAGATCAAAGGAATCCTGAGAATTCCCTTCTGCTGCTTCTCTGTAGGATTGAAAGTGGGAGGCTGGGTCATCGATGGGGTTTGGAGCTGGTTTCAGAGTTTCCCAGAAGGTTACAATTCACAGCTCCCCCCACCTGTCCTCCCCTCCTCCCTGCACCCCAGCACATCCTCTGGATCCCTTCTCTAGAGCTTCCAAAGCAACTCTCAGGCCCTTTGTGGATGTGACCGGGAACAAAACTCCATCCCCTCTGATTACACTACCCAACTACCAAGCACCGTGGAGCCTTGATCCCCTTCTAGCTGTGGGTTTCCCCTCTCCGGTGGTTCTCAAAGTGTGGCGCCTGCACCAGCACTATTGGCGTCACCTGGAAACTTGGAAGTGCATGTTCTCAGGCCCCACTCCAGACCTACTCAATCAGAAACTCAGGGAGTAGAGCTGCAATGTGTGTTTTAACAAGCTCTCCAGGTAATTCTGATGACCTCTAAAGTGCGAGAAATCTCGCTCTACCTGTTATGAAAGCAGATAGGAAGGTTTCTGGCCTGTGGATCCCTACTTTGAAACTGTCTTCGTCTAGGAATAATTCGAGCCAGCATTATTTACCTTCTGATTATTCTACACTATTTCCTGAGACTCTCTGGGTTTCCCAGCAAAGGTTGAGAGGAGGAAGAACCACCGCAAGGGAGGTGGAAGGAAGAAACAAAGGGAAAGGAAAGGGAATTGGACAGGGAAGGAAAAAGAACAACTGAAGAAACAAGGAATAAGAAATGCAGGCAGGGAGGGGGAGAATGAGAAAGCCAGGAGAAGAGAGGCTGAAACTGGCATGCCTTGGGGCAGTTTGGAAAATGCCTAATTCTTTACTTGAAAAAGTGAGCTAAATATATTAGGGATGCCTGAAGCCTGTCAAAGGCAGACTGAGGGAAAACAGCTCCAGAGGCAAGATAAAGCCAAGTGGGCTGGGTAGATGAGAGGGCGTTTTTAAAACTGCAGCAACACGGAAGTCTGAGCTCAAATCAGACACTTTGTTACTCAGTGTCTTTTTTACTTTTCAACGATGAATATAATTCTAATATGTCCCCTTTGGACTGTCACCTTTACAGGAGTGGAGTACCTCCTTCTTTAATTAGTCCCAATAAGCCCAAGGTAATAAATCCCTCACTTCACTGCCCCCAGCCCACATCTTGCTTTGTCACTTCTGTACCTTTGTTTGTGTCCTATCCCCTTGCCACAGAGTTTTTGCCTTCAATTCCCCACCATCATGTGTGGCTCACATTCTTTAAGAGCCAGCTCTAAGATTTCCTCTAAAGAAATCTCTAAATAATGCCATTCTCTTAAGTTCCTATTCTTTCAGCAAGAACAGGATGTGCACTGCTACATCAATATCCTCAATTCAAACTTTTTTTTTTCTATTTTTCTAGATTTTTTTTTTTTTCTTTGCAGTTGACCTTCTTGACCTGAAAACTCTGTAGTTTCTGTTTCTTTTGTAAGTTGCAAATGGGCAAGAAATGACAACTTGGTTTCCTGGTTCAGCTGAGTGGCACAAGCCTCAGTGTGTAATGGTAGGTGGGGGCAATAACAACAGAGCTATTTTAAGGCGTCCTTATGAGGGATTCATGTGATCATGTCCATAAAGCACTCAGCACCAAGCCTGGCTCATGAGAACAACTTATGAACTGGTGGCTTTTGTTGTGCGCTGTCAGCCACTTTGTGAATGCTTGCTGAATGAGTAAAGCAAAAGTGGGTGGCAGAGCTGACACGATTAGATGCAAACCTTGAGGATGGGAAAAGGGAAAGAAAAAAAGAAAGGGGAAAGGGCTTTTTCCTGTGGAGACTCATTGAGATCCCTAAATCACAAGCCCATCATCTGCTGTGTCCAATCAGTTCCCCAGATCAGTGGGTCACCAGATCTTTGTATGAGGAATTCATTCTTACGGCTTCTTCCATTTCTTGCCTGGCTGCTGCAGGGTTCTCCCCACCCCCAGATCTGTGCCTATCTCTTCCACTCCTCCTCTCTGTTGCTGCCTCAGGGTTCTTTCTATTGGGTATCTCTCCTAAAACTATTTCAGGAACTCCCTATTGTTTGCACATTTAAAACCAACCCCTTTATAGGGAGTACATGGGCCTTTATCTTGGAGACTCAGGTCTTTTCAAATCCTCTTTGCTCCAGACATATCAAGCCATTTGCAGAACAGTATTCTGGAAAGGGCATGTCCTTGCTCTCTGCATCCACTTGATCTGGGATTGAATATGAGTTCTGCTTGCTGGGTGATCTTAGCAAGTTGCTTAGCCTTCTTGTGGCTTACTGTCATCAACACTAAGGGGTGGGGTGGTGGTAGCAGGAAGGCTGACCTTGTAAGGTTGTCTTGAGGATAAATGAGATAATGTAGGCAGTGCATTTAGCCTATCATCTGTACATAATAGTGCAGAATAAATATTATCTATTTTATTATCAATTGTATTCATATTGTTATTGCTCCATGTTCTTTCTTGTCCCTATGTCTTCGCACATGTTAGGTCCCCTTCCTAGATCTCCCACCCCTACCTCATGTTTCTTCTAGGTCAATGTTCTCAACTGGGATCAATTTTGCACCCCCCCCCCACTTTGGTAATGCCTAGTGACATTTTGGGTTGTCGACTCGATGGGAGGTGCTACTAGTATCCAGTGGATAGAGGCTTGGGATGCTGCTGAACATCCTACCATGTATAGGACAGTACCCACAGCAAAGAATTTGGGGGCCCTAATTATCCATAGCGCTGCTGTTGACAAACCCTGCTCTATGCTAACTCCTGTTCGTTTTTCAACACATTTTCTAGCCATCTCTTCTCCTTGGAATATTTAATGGCTAGCGTTCTATCCCCCAACCCTGGATGAGTTATACAACCATACTCTAATCTCTGTTTTATCACTTATCACTATAGGGAAATTATTGGTTTCCTGCATGTCTGTCTCACTATACTGATGTCTTGGAAGTTGAGAACATTGTGCTTTTTATTGTTATCTTAGCTACTCAGTTTAGTGTCTGAAATAACTGGGGCTCAAACATGTACTGATGGAAAGAATAATTTAATTTGCATATTGCTTGTGAAATTATAGATAACATGCATATATTCTATCATAACTGTGTAGAAAACAAATACTTATTCTGTCAAATATGTGTCCCATAGAACACACCCTTTTCTCAGCATAGCAGAGAAATGGAGAGAGTTAGGGTGAGGAAGGGGGGAAGGAAAGAAGGAGAGAGGGAGGAAGTGGGAAAGAGGATGAGGGAGAGAGAGAGAGAGAGAGAGGAGGTTTTCCTAATGTGGGCGAATAATTGAAGTGAGTAATTATTCCTTATGTGAATACTGTGATACTGTCACATCAAATATGTGACAGTGCTTTTAAAATAAGGCTATCCTTCCCCTTTCTCTTACTCACTCATTCCTTTCCTTCCTTCTTCACTCCCTCCCTTCCCCCCTCCCTTCCTTTTTCTTTCATAAAATCGTATTTATTAATTCTGTCAAAGTCCACAGTCCTAATTTCCACTTAAACTAAGAACATCTTGTTCTCTAGGGAATGCAACAGGGGATAAAGACCACACTTACAGGCTCCTTTTGCACAGAACTGATTAATTTCCTTCGCGCTGGATGATTAAAATTGAGTGCCCACTGACCTGCTCTCTGACTCTGCCTTTTCTGTGATCGTGTATTTCTTGCAAGTTCATCCTGTTCTTCCCTGCAACCTCCGTTTTGGATTACAGTTCCTGATATTCTCTCTTCAGTCATTTGCTGGGTTTTATAGAGTTCTGCCTTTTCTTTTGCAAAAGAGCAATCTGTCAGGAAGGGAAGAGGCAGACTGATGTTGGAATTAGGTTCCAATTCTGACTTTACACTTCTTAACTATGTGTACTATCTGTCTGCCTCCCACTCAGAACACCTGTGAGAATCAAGGGAAAGGACTGCTGTTCAGGTGCTGAATAGATTGGCATATAATATTATATATTAGTAGTGGTATAGACTAAGGAGAAATGCCACTCTTTGTGGACAGGGTCATAAGAATCATGAAACAGGCTACTTATACCCAATCCATACCTTTATGAGTTTAGTTATTATTATATACTGCAGGTAGGCAGGGATAATTGATGTGCTTGAGCCTCCAATAAAGCTTATAAAGCCTTTTAAAATTTGAAGAAATTCAAAATAAGTGTCTCTGGGCATTGGCTGTCATTTCTTCTGTAAACTCTTATACATACCTTTGTATATGCCTCTCAATTCACCTATCACGTTATCTTAGATTTTCTGATAGGTCAATCTTTCTAACAATCTGCAGACACACAAGTGACAGGAAGTGTGTTTTATTCACTTTTATATCCCCTTTGAAAAACTCAGACTTGATTCTTCAGTGACATCTGCTTCTACTACCTTAAAGACAGGGACTGAGAATTAAGTATCGAACTTTGGCTTTGAGAATCTTATACTAGAAAAGATGGAGAGTCGCCTGTGAAGTAGCACAGGGAAGTAAAAGTAGGTGCAGACTATAGGGAGAAGTAGAGAAAGAAAAGCCTCTACTGGGTCTGTGCTGGTTTGGTTATATTATGTCCCCCCAAAAGCCATATTCTTTAATGTAATCTTGTAGGAGCAGATTTATTAATCTTTCTGATTAGAGTGTGACCTCTTGATTGAATGTTTCCATGGAGATTTGACCCCACCCATTCAGGGTAGGTCTTGATTAGTTTACTGAAGTCCTTTGAAGGATACTCATGCAGAGAGCAGAGACAAAAACACCTGGGGATATGCTAAGCCAGGAGACCCAGATGTTTGTTGATGCTTGGAGACAATTGGAGATGCAGACAGAAGGACGTTTGGAGATGCCAAGCTAAGAGATGAAGCCCAGAGTTTGCCCTGGAGAAGCTAAGAGATACAGAAGGCCAGAGACATTTTGGAGAAAGCCATTTTGAAATGCAACCCAGGAGCAAAGGACCAGCAGACCCCAGCCACTTGCCTTCCCAGCTGACAGAGGTGTTCCAGACACCGTCGGCCATTCTTCTGTAAAGGTATCCTCTTGTTGATGCCTTAGTTTGGCTTTAGAAACACTTTTATGGCCTTAGAACTCCAAATTTGTAACCAAATAAACCCCCTTCATAAAAGCCTATCATTTCTGGTATTTTGCGTAATGGCAGCATTAGCAAACCAGAACAAGGTCAAATCAGAAGACCTTGGAAAAGACAGAGAAGACAGCATGGAGTAGCAGAAGGAAAACTCTCTTGGAGGCTGGGAATAGGCTTAAACCTTAGTTCCGTTATTTACTAAATATTTCCTTGGGAAAGTCAGTTAACTTTTCTGAACTTAAGTTTTCTCAGCTTTTAAAATTAGATGGATAAAATTTATCTCTTAAAATTGTCAGAGGCTACATTCAGAAAACTGGAAACACACCCATGGGATTGGTTACATCTCAGTAAAGTGTGGGTCTTGCTGCTAACTTTTAGGTAGGACATATCTGCCTTTGTTTCTTGGGATGTTTTTCCATCCATGTAAATTTTCGTCTTGATTATGCTCATGGGTCCTTCTCTTATAGGGCCCTGATCACATTTGTTGCCTTCTTCTTAGTTAGCCTTGACTTCTTACTCACTGGATGCATTAGTTTTGGAAACCTGTTGATATTGTCTTTCCTTGATAGCCCAAGGCCAGTCCTGACTTTAGTTTTTCTACTTCAGTTGTGGCATTTAGGCAAGAGAAAACTTAGTCTTAAATAGGATAGATATGAAAGTTGAAGAGTAATAAAAGATGTGCAAGTACTGTTGTATGAAGATTCAACAACTTTCTTTATTCAACAAATAGATTGAATTGGCTTGTGTAAAACACGTTAATCGAATTTCATTTAGCAGAAATATTGAGTGATTTCTGTTACTCACAGCAAAAGTAATTTCTCTAAGTCCACATTCTATATTTATAAAGTACATGCTCTCCTTTATTGATATCATGTTCTGTGACAGAATAATTGGGCAAAAAGATAAAGGAGAAGTCACTTCTTCAATTTAACAGATATGTCCTTCTAGTCCAAATTATATACCTCTAATTTAGGAAGGCATCTAAGGAGTTGACCAATGATGGGCCATTACCACAGTTTGCGGCGAATGGGGAAGCCCATCTGGTGGAACCCTCAGGAGTTGTTCTGGTAGCACCTAGTTTTTAAACATTTCACACAGGCAATGCGTAAAGCTGGGAGTACCGTTTAAAAGTGTGCTCAAGAATTACCCAGGGTCTTCTTTTAAAATGCAGATTCTCAGGTTCTGCCCCTCCCACCTGATTCATATACGGCAATTCTGGGGTTATGTCAGAGGAAGTCCTTTTTAAACAAATACACCACATGCTTCTGAAGCAGGTGGTCCTCAATTGTACTTTGAGAACACCACACAGGGAGTAGCCAATACACTCACAGATAATTTTATACAGGAGGGCTCAGGTCACACCTTGGAAGAAAAGGATCCGTCCTCCAAGAGTTTTGTTTTTTTTTTTTTTTTTTTTTAATTAAATGTAGAAATCACCTGAAATAGAATAAAACTCAGAAAGGTCAGTGAGAGAGGTAAGCACATCTGCTAGACCATGACAAGACTAAAATTATTATAAGCCTGAAAAGTCTAGATTGTTCTTAAATTATAGTTAAATTTAAATGTATATATATAATTTTTATAATTCATCATGGATAAGCAGCAGCATGCCCTATTCTTAAAACAAGCTACATACAATAAAGTAGAAGTGAGGCAAATAGAAAACTGAGTAGTAGTAATATTGTCACCATTGATCTGATCCTGTTTTCTCCTCAGATTTAGCTTCCATAGCCATTAGAAAATACAAAGAATGTTGAGAATAACAAAAATAGTATCAAATGCTTGATAATAATACCTTTGAGGCAGTATCAAAATAACTCTGAGTTTTTGAGCCCAAGAAGAGAAGTCTGAAGGTTCATGTAGGAAATATTTTCCAAGTAGTAAATATTTTGAATACAGGGGTTAACGCCACCATTCCCCAAGAGCAGAACAGAAAATAATGGGTTGAAAATACTGAATGAACTATTTAATGTAAATAGGTTTAAGAATATCCTGAAAGTGTTAAACCTTATACAGAGTTTAAAAAGGAAGGTTTTTAGAGGATTGTTAGTCTAGGGAGTTTTAAAAAGGGATATATATTCTCATATCCCTGACATGATTAAATGTTTTCTCTGTCTAAAACACAGAAGATGATTTGGTATTCTCTTTCCCTATAAATCTAGCATTCCATCAATTTAAACTTAAGTATATTTGTGTTTTCTTAAAGCACTCGGTAGAGAGAGTTTTATGTGTCATTACCATAAAAGTTCTACCTTTCTAGGAATTTGTATAGGAAGGAATTGGGAGTAGAAAGGCTGGTGAAGAAGCTTTTGGGGACAAATTTAGCTTCAGCAAAGTGGCTGCATTTACTTAAATATAGGTGGGCAGGTGTATTGTTTTTACATATTTAATAGTTGATACCAACAATGCTTCTATAACTAATTCACTCCGTCTGCTATACCATTCCTTGGATTTCTTCTGTGTTATCTGGGACTTCTCTGCCACCATTTTATCATTTATATTCCAGATGGTAGCCCTGTTGGCTGTGTCTGGGGCATGTACTACTTCATCACTGATAGGCACTGCCTGGGTTTACTGCTGCAACTCTATGGGATGCCAGGGCCAATATTTAATTCATGAGAGGGGAATAGTAGCATGAAATTCAGTTTCTGTTGTACCTTTTCTTTCTTATCAAGCTTAAGCCAAGGCGTAAAGAGGAGCTAGATTTAGACTTTTAGAATTCCCAGTTTAGAGGATATGGTTTATTCTGGAGTGCAGAGTACAGCACACAGATCTAGAAGTGAGATGATCAGAAGTGGGGCAGACGAATGTTGGAGGGATGGCCCCAGGTTAGCCTGCCTGAGATAATGCCTGAGGAATCATGATAATTATGTGCTTCAGCATAATTTGGGGTGTTTCTGGCTTGTCCCTTATGTTTTTTTGAGGACAAGATGTGATATATTTATTAAAAAGTAAATAAAAGTGTTATAGTCATTTTTACTTTGACCATGTGAAGCTGCCCTGCAGGGTGGTAAACCTGTCAGCTCAATCATAAAGCCAAGCGATCTTTGTTCTAAAAGGTGAAATCAAAATGTGGAAGTGGCTGGGAAACTCAATTGCAGAAGTCCCACACTCACTGAACCGGGCTCAGGCCCTCGCTTGACAATGCAGAGAGAGGAACTTTCTCCCAGGGTTTTTTTCCATGCCACCCGTAAGGCTCTCTGAGATTCATGACTCTTGAGTGAGAGCAGTGAAATTTGGACCTGCTGCTTGGATCTGCAAAGAACCAGAATTGTCTAAGACAGTGGTGTGGTCCCCACCAGTGGCATCAGCATTTCCTGGGAGCTTGTCATAAATGCAGATTCTCAGGTCCCCTCCAGACTTAAAAATTTTGTGGGTGGGCTCCAGCAATCAGCTTTACCAAGCCCTCCTGGTGACTCTAATGCACACACAGGTTTGAAACCCACTGGTCTAAAGTTTGGGCAAGCAGCAGCAAAATAGTGACAGCTTTGAGGAATTTGAGGAATACACCAAAGCTAACGTCCTTCTCTTACTCTAAATCTCTCTCCTTTCTTTTTCCCTCAACTTCATGTTGCAATCCATTCAGCTTTTCATTTCTCAAGTTTTTGTCACTTTTATCTTATAAGATTTGCATCTATGTCTATGTGTTAGCAAAGTATTTTTAATCACTGAATAGTCAAAACTTACTTTCTAAAAATACTCACTGTGGTGGCTTGGAGCTATGTACCCCAGAAAAACAAGCTCTAAAAACTTAATCCATTCCTATGGATGTGAACCCATAAATTGGATCTTTTGATGAAGTTACTTTCCAATGAAGTATGGCTCAATTGAAACAGGATCAGTCTTAATCCTATTGCTAAAGGCCACATAGAAAAGGTTGGAGAGAGCTCCCTGAAGCTGAAAGTCAGTGGAACCCAGAAGAGAGGGGAGAAGCCAGGAGAGGCCGCCATGTGCATTGCCATGTTGCAGAATATCCAGGGACCAAGGATCACCAGCAGCCAGCCCCAAAATGCCACAGTCTTCTGGGAGAAAGCATAGCCTTAATGACACCTTGATTTTGGCTTTCTCCTAGCCTCAAAACCATAAGCCAATAAATTCCTGTTCTATAAGCCAACCCGTTGCATGGTAGTTGGTTTAGCAGCCAGGAAATGAAAACACCCCACTTAATAGTATTATCATAACCCAATCCAAGCTCAAAAGTAGCCCTGTGGAATTGGTACTATATTTCAAAAAGCTCTCTCACCTGAGTATGTCTTTATAAATTCCTTATGAAAAAGAAAAATAAATCTTATTAAGTATGATATTTGTGTACAGAGAACCCAATGTTCTCTTCTAACTTTATCACTTCTCGTTTCATTTTTATTTGTATCTTGTCATTTAAATAATAGCCAACAACTAAACTTCTCTTTGCCACATTTTTCTATTTGTAAAGCAGATATAATAGTCATTCCTTCCCTGCCACTCAGAGGTCAGATCTTATGAACTTACTTTTCTTTTAAATTCTTGCTAAGTTCTTTAGGGTCTGTGATTGAAAAAGGGTTATAAAAATGAACTCCAGTAGGAATACTAATGGCCTAGAAGACTACTCTACTTCTGGTAGGGGTAGTGTGAGACCTAACAAATCTAAATATGTATTAGATGTGTTAAAATCCAGAGAAAAATTGAAAATTAGCTTAAGTTGGAACTGTCTTCCAGGCTTACTGCCTGCCAAATTCCAATCCCCTGTAGATTTGTTTGTGAATTTCGCCGCCAGTTTTGTGCAATATCTGCACCAGGCTGACTATCCAGGCATGTCTGTAGGTTTGTCCGGAGTCCCATTCCGTTCAGGGCTTTACTTTAGATCCTCCAGCTGGAATCTCTGAAAAGCAGACTCCAAATGTTAATTAGAACTAGGTTTTCATTTTGAAAGCTAAAACCATTGTTTTTTTTTTTCCGCTTTTTAAAAAAGTGAAACATTAAAAGCACAACCATGCAAATTGTAAAACCTCATCTAGATTAACAACATTCATGAGAGTTTATGCATGTCTGAAACTCCTGTGAAGCCACACTGTGACTTCCTGGCCGGCTTTCTAACAGCCTGCATTTTCTTCATTTGACTTGCGGGCTTCCTGGGTGGGCCACTTTCTAACCCTGTTAATTGTCTCTTTATGACATTCATTGTCCCTTTTTTTCCTACCCTCCTTCTCCCCTTTTCTGATTTACTTCTTATTTTTCTCTTCTTTTTCTTTTTCACTGCCCTTACATTTCTATCTAGCCCAGGCTTGCAGATAATTTAAATATTACTCATCTGCACAATTTTCATCACAGAAACGCTACCTTCTTTTATTCCACCTACCCCGACTTCCCACCTGCTTCCCAATGATCATGCTAAGGTTATAAGAATTAGTAGCAAGCAAGCATCAGCTTATATCTAAAAATAACATTGCCCCTCTTCTCTTTTCACAGAGGCTTTTTCTAACTGTGCTTCTAAAAGTGTTTTAAATGCATTCTAACTGTGACTCAACTATATTCATTGAGACTGTTCATGAATTCTATGAAGCATTGATTGTATTAACATTTCTTATGGTAATTGGCATAACTTCTTTATTAAATATTCATATAGGCAGACTCTTTCAGAAAGTTTCTCTAATTTGAACCATTTCTAATTCATGCTCCCAAAATAGATGTTCCTTTAAGTAGAATTATTTTATTAAAACCTTGTTTATTATAATGAGTGCTAGCAAGATATCCCATTCAGTCTCTTACATCTTTTCTTTTTTAAAGTATATGTATACGTATGTGTGTGTGTGTGTGTGTGTGTGTGTGTGTGTGTGTGTTATATGTGTATCTGTTCTTCAGACTAATCCAACAGTGATAAAATGATAAAAGAAAAGGACAGCTCCTGTATTCATTGTGGATATTTGCAAATTGCAGTAAATAGCTTGCGTTAGAGAAAAGAATACACTTTAAATCCTGACTATGTTGAGTTTAAATCAGGTCCTTTATTAGCTATATTTTTAAAGTGATATCTATTTTAAACTTAATTTTAATTCTATAAATGTAATAATGTACCTAGTTTTAAAAGCCAGTTAGCACCTTGGGGTGTTTTTGAAATACTAGCCATGCTGTTACCAAACCAAGGCAGTGGATTCTTTTGCCTGATGTGCTCAAATGACCAATTCCTAAGACACTGGGGTTTCAAAGAGAGAAACAGTTTTATTGCTAGGCATAAGCAGGAGAGCAGATGGCCTATCAGCCCAAAATCTGTATCCCCAAACAGCAGAAATTCTGATAGTTTTATACCATCAAAAGATGGGCAGGTTTTAGGATAATGAGCACAGTGGCCCCAGATGATGTAATTAGAGGTGATTAATTATTGAGCATGCACAGACTAATTACGTGCTTAGTCACAGGACATATGTAAGAAAATGGTGGCCTTAATATGATGATGGTCCTGATTTTTAATATTATAATGAGGTATAGGTGACTTCTAGGTTAAAGCCTAAGCTACTGCACATGTCAAGTGGGTCCATTTTGGTTAGATTCAGCTTCGTTATCAAGATAACTTTGGACTTGGGGTGGATTAGTTCTGGGCTGACCCAATACCTTTCATTAATAAACATTAGGGGCTGTCTTCAGTGGTCGTAAGACTTTAAAGTCAAAAAAACTATTTAAATGGGTGTAAGTGAAGGTTAGTCACACAGTTTTTATAATCACAAGGGCACAAGATAAAGGCTATACAGTCATTATCAGAGATAAAGGTTTCAGGTATGTCCCTCTGTCTACTCTAATATACCAGAAAGTAAAAAGGAATATCTATATAATGATTCAGTAATCATAATCAGTCCTTATAAACCCTAACTTCTCGGTTATAGTGCCTACCCTTCTCCTTATCCTCAGTCTCTCTCAGCAGAGGCAACCCTTTCACATCTTTCTTGCTTTTTTTCTTTCACTTTTTATTTCTTTTGGAAATTGAAAAAATATATATATTTAATATATAATATTCTACTGCTAATCATGATTTTTTAAATTTGAGTCATTATCTACTGACTTCCTATATTAGAAATTGGGTTTTAGCTCTCGTACACAATCAGTCTCTCTCTCTCTCTCTTTCTCCCCTCCCTCTCACATACACACACACACACATCCCATCCTGTACTACTGCCTTTAGAGGCACCTGATACCTCTAATTCTTGAGCTTTCTGCTTTCTCAAATCTGCTGAGTCAGCTACTACTCATCCACCCATTTTCCATTTTCATAAATGTTGAATTCTCTGTCTGCTGTCATCTTCTCTCCTGATCTCTTTTCTCTTGTGGATTCATAACTTTTTTATTCCTTTACTGTCATTTTAGGGTGGCTTCTAGATGGAGCAGTTATGAAAACAAGTATTCATTTCACATGTTTTGCCAAAAGATATTAAGGGCAAATGTGAAAACTGAGTTCAAAGTACGCATAGATTAGCACTAGGATATATAAAGACATTAGCACTCAGCCTGGAAGGTAATAGATGCTCCATGATCAGTAATATTCTTACCAGTGGAACCCTTGCAATTTACTACTTAAGAGAGTTTATGCCTATATGGAGGATAAAGGAGGCACCTGCCAGAGACAGTGCTCCCTACTTGGACATTTTTTCCCTCTATTGTCTGTTCTAACTCCTTAATTCATCCTAGAGCCAAGAAGAAACATTTTTAAGGTGGCTAATTACTGAAAGTGTAAGTTTTAGATAAAGGAGCACTTATTTCAGGAAAAAATATTTATTGTCCATAAATAGTGTTAGACCCTAGGGACCCACTCTTGCATGGGGAAGGGGTATGCTCAAAGTGCTGCATATTTCCCAATGAAGCAGAAATAGGTGCAAGATATAAATTTGGGAAGATTTCATAGCAAAGTAGAAATCACACAAGACCTTGCAGGATATAAATATTTCACCGGTTGGAGAACAGACATAAAGCACTATGGACAAAGAGAATAGTCTGAACCCAAGGCATGAGAGTTTGAAAATACATGGGATGTTTAGAGAACCATGGCTAGAGGAGGGACATGAGTAGATTACAGGTGAGACCAGAGAGGTTTGAGTCAGATTAGGAAGAGGCTTGAGTGCTGTGCTTGGGATTTAAACTTTATTCTGAAGGCATTAAGGAGCCTTCTAACCAGAGAGGGACAAAATCAGATGTTATCAATGTTGGCAATGAAGTCCATGAAGAAGAGTCCAATGACAAGCAGAGTGGTTAGGAGATGATCTCTGTACTTCAGCAGAAATGGTGAAGGCCCAGCCAGGGCACCGAAAGAAGGAATGGAAAGAAGTAACCACTGAGGGCTACACTTTTAAAATATAAAATTGATTCTAGAACTCTATACATTTGGGGGGGAAATGAGATTCTTACTCTATTGACTGGTGCTTAGATAGATAGTGAATGCTATTAGCCAACCTCTGTAAAGGCAAAAAGCAGGTTTGTAGAGAACATAACAAGTCTGGCCTTAGAATGAGGTTGGTAGAATTGGACATAAAGGTCTGTAGTTCAGGAACACAGTCTTGGTTGATGACATATTGAGAAATTACGAAAGTATGGATGATAATTAAAGGCAGGCAAGTGGGTGAGATCATGCAGAGAATGTGAACAAGAAGATGGGAAGGAAAAAGACTTGTGGGGGAGGTTAATACAAGGGAAGGAAAGAAGAAGCAAATCTAGTGAAGGAGAATAAATGAGAGTGATTAAGGAAGTAGAAGGGAAAGAAGAGAATGACCATAGGAAAACCAGGAAAGAACAAAGGCTTAAGAGAAGAGAGATGGGTGGTGAACAATGTCAGATGCTGCAGAGTAGCCAAAGTAATTGAATATTGTATTGACCAGAGACAATTAGGCTTTTTATTTATTCGCTCATTGGAATTCTTGACAAAGTGGTATCAATAGAGGGGGGAGAGGGTAACAGGTTGAGAAATAGATAGGAAAGTGGAGGCAGCAAATAAAAAATTTCCAAAAGTCCAAAGAATAGTTCAAAAAATTGTTTTCAAAAAAACTGTTTCCAAAAATTGACCAGTGCAGAGGAATGAGATGGGCGGTAACTTGAGTGGAAAGCAGTGTCTATGGAAAGACTTTTGAGATGAGAGAGACTTGAACATATCTATTTTCTGAAGGTGATAATCTGGTTGAGAGTCTGGAGGTATCAGGTAAAGAGTTGGAGGAGATTAGAGATATCTCTGCCTCTGATCAGATGGGAAGGGGGTTATTAGGACTAAAGACAAACTTTGTAGAGAAGCAGAGGGAATTCAAGTATTTCTTATGCAGTGGATTCATTTCTCTCTGAAGATTTTCTCACTTCAGTTGATGGCAACTCCATCCTTCCAATTGCCCCAGACAGGCTCTTTTGTGTCATCTTTAATTATTCTTTCTCTCACCCTCTACATTTGATTCATCAGGAAATCGTATTAATGCCTCCTTTAAAATATATCCACAACCCAACCACTTTTCACTATCTCAGTTGCTGCCACCCTGTTTTGAGTCATCGTCATCTCCTCCCTGGATTATTGCAGTAGCCTCCTGACAGCTCTCACTGCTATCCCTGCCTCCTATGGCCTGTTTTCAACACAGCAGTCAGAGGGTCCTGTTAAATATAAGTTAAATCATATCAGTCCTCTACTAAAGCCCTCCATTGAGTCCCTATTTCACTCAAAGTAAAAGCCACAGTTCTTACAGTGGCTTGCATGGCCCTTCAAATGACCTCTGTGATCATTTGACTGAAAATTGCACACCCTTCCTTACCCACCCCCACATATAGCACTCCTGATTCCCCTTATATTGCTCTACTTTTTTCACAGAAAGTTCTATGTAGGATGAGTTTATAATTCACTATATAATCACTGATTTGCTATGTGTAATGTCTATTTTCCCCACTGGACTATAAGGTCCACAGGTCAGGATTATTTATTTATTTTATTCACTGTTGTATCTCAAGGATTTAGTACAGTTATTAGCATGTGATAGACACTTCAATAAAAATTTTTTGAGTGTATGAATGAAGCATGAAGTTAAGGGCATTCACAGATTGGTGAGAGAATTGGCATCAGGGTAGGAATCTTAAGAAGCAGCTTAAGGTTTGAAAAACTACTGGGGGGAAAGGAAAATTTTGCTAGGATTGCCAAGAGACCCTAAATTTTATGACTTCTAAGAACATTTACTACTGAATGCTTTTTTGTAAGTGCAAGTTGGCATAGCCCTGCACTAGAACTTTGGGCATGGGTGAAGTTTTGGTCACCCAAGGTCCTTCAACACTCTCCAGTGTTTGGGCACTGAAGAAGGAAGATTTGGTTCTACATATTGCCTTTTTTTCTCCTTGGTTGTCTTCTCAATCAAAATTATTTACCTCCTACGGGAAAATGATATCTCCCCTGGTTGACTCACAAAGTTCTTTTGGTTCTCAAATGAGATAATGTCTGTGAAGGCTTTTGTTTACACTAAAATGCTGCACATGCATATGTGATTATTGTCATTATTATAATCCCTTTGTGAGAAGTCTTCTGTGGAAAGGCCAGGCTGAGGCATGGTAAGATGGCAGGTGATAGATTCTACTGGATGTCCACTGAGGGTGCTGTTCTGGTTTGCTAGTGCTGTTATGCAAAATACCAGAAATGGATTGACTTTTTTAGGGGATTTCTTAGGTTACAAATCTACAGTTCTGGGGCCATAGAAGTGTCCAAACTGAGGCATCAACAAGAGGATACCTTCACTGGGGAAAGGCCAATAGCATCCAGAACACCTCTGTCAGCTGGGAAGGTACATGGCTGGCATCTACTGGTCCTTTGCTCCTGGGTTCTTGTTTCAAAATGGCTTTCTCCAAAATGTCTCTGGGCTTCTGTCTCTCTTAGCTTCTCTCTCTCAGCTCCTGTGCATCTTTGTTTGTTCTCCCAGGGTGTTTCTCTCTAAGTGTCTGGAGGTCCTCTCTTAGCTTCTTTGGAGCAAACTCAGGGGTTCATCTCTTAGCTTACCATCTCCAAATGTCTTTCTGTCTGCATCTCCAAGCACCTCTAAGCATCTGGGTCTGTGTCAGCTCTTAGCTTCTCCTGGGACCAAACTCTGGATTACGTATCTTAGCTTCTTTCCAAGATGTCTTTCTTAGCTTCTCTGAGCTTCTCTCTCCATGAACTCTCTTAAAGGACTCCAGTGATCTAATTAATACCCACCCAGAATGGAAATAATCTAATAAAAAGGTCTCTCCTACAGCTGGGTGGGTCATATCTGTATGGAAACAACCTAGTCAAAAGGTGCCAACCTAATCAAAAGACTAATAAGTCTGCCCCCACCAGATTGCATTAAAAGAACATGACTTTTGTGGGGGACATAATAGGTTCAAATCAGCACAGGTCCTGATAAAACAAGCTGAATTTCTTAAAGGAGACATGCATGTAAAGCTGCAGCAAGAATTAATAAAGAAAAACAACAGCAACGACAACAACAAAACCTTTGCTTATTTCCTTTCAGCTCAGTATGCTTCTTATCGGGTCTACAACTTTGAGCTAGTTTTTTTGTCTCTTTATATCCACTTTTCCAAGCGTAGGGACCTATTCTGGTTTGCAAATGCTGCCCATTATACAAAATACCAGAAATGGATTGGCTTTTATAAAGGGGGTTTATTTGGCTACAAAGTTACAGTCTTAAAGCCATAAAGTGTCCAACAACCAATAAGTTCCAACCTAATCAACACTAATACATCTGCCCCCACAAGATTGCATCAAAGATAATGGCATTTTGGGGGAAATAATACATCCAAACTGGCACAGCACTCAAACTGAGCATCAGAATCCTGATTAAGGATTAAGGATTACTGAGGGCTCCTAGCAGCATCCGAACTCCAGCCTAACAGCTTGGGGTAATCTTCCTTCAGAAATTCCCTTTAAAAGGATGCCCACACTCCATAGAGGATGCACATTCTCCACCTTACTTTGTCTCTATTTCATTCAGCAGAATAACAAGAAGACAGAAGAAAATGAGCCTTTGAATGATTAGCCAAGCTGAAAAAAGTATGAACCAAAAATCCTCACCCCAAACAAAGCAAAGCAAAACCATGCACCTATTTTGAAAATACAGACTCATTGCCTCTCTCTCTTCTTAATTGCCTTAGCTCAGTGACCCTCAGCAAGCCTTATTTTTTTCCCAGTAGATTCTCCATAGCCTCTTCAGCCTTATATGTTGTTTTCTTTCGTATTTAAGATCCATAATGAGAACTTGGCAGGAAAAAGATTCAAATGGGTCAGGAGGCCCTTGTGGCTTTTCTCGGGCTTGTTTTCCATAGCTCACTCTAGCCAGCGACATACTTCTCAAGAATAAGTTGGCTAGAGATCTAACCCATGGTGGGAGGCCGCCACTGAGAGCAGTGTTTCAGACTAGTGAGGCGGGAGCCGTGAGCAGGCTTCCTGAAGCACAGACCCTGGTGTTACCTTACACATGCACATGCATACACACATGCACACACAGCAACACACACCAGGGATCCTCATCGAGAACAGATGTTGCTGCCCACTGTGCCAGCCACGTGTCATGCAGGCAGTTTTCTGCTAAGTGCCTGGCAACTCTGTTTTTCCTTTTTTCCTCCCCTACTGCTACCTCCTGTCCTCTTTTCCCACCCCCTACACCCACTGCATGTACACATTCTCTCCTGATTCATACTGGGCCAACCTTATATTTTTGTTGCTGTTATTATTATTGCAAACATTGGATGCTTCCAAAGCTGGGGGAAAAAAATGAAAAGAAAGAAGAAAGAAACCATAACAACCCCCAAAGAAAACATGTTCTAACCCAGGAATGTACAATACTTCATGCATGGAAAGCATCTTCCCACCTCTCCAAGCTTAGCTAGAGAATCGAGGGTTCCAAATTCCAACACATGAAACACACACACACACACACACACACACACACACACAAACACAAACACAAAAAACAAATATATCCAGCTCTTTTCTTTTGCACTTCATACCATCTCTCAATCTAAAAGCTTGCTGCTCCCCCCAATGGCTAGGATTTGTAGGAGGGTCATAGCCTCCTCTCCTAGCTTACACCATGATTATTCAACTGTGATATTGCCTTCAGATTCATTCATTCATTTCTCCACTTAGAAGAGTGTTTTTTGAATGCCTACTATGTGTTGAGATTACAAAAACAAATAAGGAGGTCCCAATGCAATATATGGAACAGAGAGGTAAAAAGACAAATTGCAACCTAGTGAGTAAAAATATAGAGATAAGAAAAAGTCATAGAAGAGCACAGAGAACAAAGCAAATGACTCTACCTGATGACATTGAGATGGTCTTATAGAGGGGTAAAAATTTTAAGTGGATTTTTAAGGATAAATAAAAGTACATGGAAAGGCAAAAATGTGAAAGGAAATGACATGCTAACCTCATCAAGTTCTTCTGTAATAATGCTGCATAACAAATAATTCACATATATTGATGTCTTCTTTAATAACAAAATTAATTTGTAACATATGCATCTAAAGTGGCTCAGGTTTAGATTGTGGATTGTACTCAGGGATACTCCGAATGTCTCTCATTCAGGGACCCAGTCTTCAGAGTTTCAGGGTAAGCAGCAACTAAAGATATGTTTTTCTCATGAGGATAAAGGGGCACAGAATGGCAGACAAAAGCATGCAAATATATTTAAAGCCCCTTGTCAAATGTGGCATATGTCACATACACTCATGTTCCTTTGGCCAAGGCAAACCACTTATCTAAGGCCAAATTTATTAGAAAGGGGAATTATACTCTGCCTATAGAGAAGCCATGGGAAAGGAAAGGAGAATATACATAACTGTGAACATATAATAATATCTACTAGTCAGCCCATTTAAGTCACAAATATTTGCTATATCCAGATTCACTCTTTTACTCCAAGATGTTCCCAAAGCCTTATTCAGTTATAGCATCAGGCTTGAAATCTAGAATCTTGTGACCTACATCAATTTCCATTGTGGCATCTTTTAATCTAGATCCCTGTTTACTAAAGTCACCAACTCCCTGCCTCTCACACACCCCACCTACAAAGTAGAACAGGGACAGGACAATTACAACAAACATTACCTTTCAAAAGGAGGAATAATGGGAAGTATACAGAGTGAACTGCTCCTCAGCAATTCTGAAATCCCTCTGAGTAAAAGTTCCAAAACCCCATACTCTGGGAGTAGGGAATGTGTCTTGATTAGGCACTGGTTCTTCCAGGCTTTTGGCTCTTCTCTCTTGGAACTGTTTTTTCCCTTGTTCTTTTTGCCTCATATGAAGAGAATATTGGAGAACATACCCTTTTTTTTGAAGCTTGGCAGCTTTCTCAACTTGCTTTCTGCTAGTAGAATATATGGGGGTGCAAAATTCTTTTTATGTTCTCTAACAGTAAGTTTCCTTTAATGTAAGCTGGTGATGCTTTTGGCAATTCAACCTGCCAAAACTTTATTGGTTTTATAAATACTTGATTCCAGTCAAATCCATATGCCGAGAGCTATACTCACAAGGCTTTTCACGATTTGTTCTTTCTTTAGATGTAATTACAGGTGTTCTGAATTTATTAGGCTTCTTTGGGATAAAGTCCTTAGTCTCTCTTCTAGAGTCATTTTTGTTGAGCTGAAAGGATCTCCTAGGTGCCATTTTAATCCAACTAAGCAAGAAGTATAATGGTCCAGCCCTTGGGGCCTGAGGCTAAGTCCTAATCTCTTAGAAAGCCTCATGCCAAGCATTCCTCAGTTTTATCTTTTATTGATTGGAGATGAGAAAATTTTGTTTTTTAGTCCTGGAATTTATGGTATTGTATATTCCGTGTCATTTCTGCTTACAAACAGCTCCATTTCTGAGCTGATCTCTTTTAGCCCTACTTCATCAAATGAAGGTAGTAACCACAAGCAATGCTTAGTAAAATTCTGATTCAAAATCTCTTTACCCAAAGCCTTAAGGGCATAAGTTAATTCTCTTACACAAATTATAATGGTTAACTTTATACCTTCCTTTCCAAGTAACTACAGGAAACATTTTATTAAATATTTTGCCACTACATCATGAGGGCTGGCATTTTAGAGCCTCCTAAAAAGTTCTTTGCTGCCTGCTGCTCCATCCCAGAGCCAATGCTACATAATGTAGATTTTATGTTATGGCAGCACACCACTTCTGGTACCAATCTCCATATTAGTCAAGTTTTGCTGAAATAATGTCGCACAACAAACAACCCTCAAATCCCAGATGCTTACAACAGAAAATATTATAGGTCTGCTCTGTGAGGCTGATCTTGGTGTGCGTAAAGAAATGTGGAATGATTTGAAGTTAAAGAGGCAGGCAAGGAGTAGATTATTCAGGTTTTTACATGCTAAGCTAAAGAGTTTAGTATTTATCCTATGGCTATTGTTGATCCAAAGAAGGCTTATGAATAGGACAATATGAATTAATCTTGGTGGTGGTAACAAATTAACCTGGAAATCTCAGTGACTTAAAATAACAAAGGATTTATTTCTCACTCATGTGAAGTCTGATGCATGACAGGTAGCTCTCTAAGCAGCTGTCTTCCATCTCATCCACATTGTTTCTCTGTCCTCTCAAAATGTGACCTCCATGATTGCTTCCAAATGGCAGGGAAGAAAAAGAGGGAGTCTGGTAACTCTTGGACACTTTGGACCAGAAGTAATGCATCATTTCTGCTTATCTTCCCATTTACCAAGATGTAGTAACATGGCCTCAAGCCCACTCTAAGTGAGGCAGGGAAACACAAGGGAGCACACAGATACATGGTGAGCATTGAATATCTCTGTCACAGAGAAAGGATGATGGAATTTGTATTTTAGGAAGGAAATCATGGTGGCAAATTTGGTCAGTGGAAATCAGAACCTTGTCATCTTTCACCTGAACTATTGTAACAGCCACTTTGTTAAACTGAGGAAGTGGAATGGGAAGAAGAGAAGAGGCTGAATACAAAATCATTTGTATAGTGGAATAGTGAAAAATTGGTTGTTGGTGTGTTGACTAGAGAGAAATTGAAGATGAAGTTAAAGTTAACTGGATTGGAAGGGTAGATGAGGACATCATGAACTTGCTTCTCACCTTAACATTTCAGTTTGCTCTGAGACAAGCTCAACCAACAGTTTATCAACACATACTGCTTAAACATCTACTGTGGGGAAAAAAGTAAAGTCCTGGCTCCTGACCATCCAATCAGGACTGTGTGCTATTTTTAAGTGTTTTTGTTGGTGTACTCATTTTGAATGTCCAGCTAAACTAGCTTCTGAAGGGCAGGGCTTCTGTTTTTACACACACCCCTACAATCTAGTTTAATATTAAACATTCAGTAAGTATTCAATAAATATTCACATTTGGCTACATGATGCTTACTTTCTCCCCTTCTTTTTCTGTTTCTGGCATATATTCTCTAGTAAATTCTAATGAATATTGGGGTTCAGAATTGGAATTAGTATTTTGTTCTTTAATTTAATTTTTAATTAGAGAAAACAAGTAGAAAATTGAATATCAATTATCCAGATGTAAAAGATCCTGAACAATTAGTAATAAAACTTATTCTCCAGTAGCCTCTCTCTGAACTATTCTAACAGCCACTTTATTAAACTGAGGAAGTGGAATGGGAAGAAGAAAAGAGGCTGAATTCCAAACCATTTCTGTAGTGGAATAGTGAACAATTGGTTGTTGGTGTGTTGACTAGAGAGAAGTTGGTTTTGAAGTTTAAAATGCTTAAGTTTAACTTTCACCTCTATTGCTCATTCCCTGCGTGGCCTTGGGGCATGGCCCTTTGTCTCATTTTCCTCATCAGTGAAATATGGATAATTGTATTAATCTGCCTCACCAGGCAGTGTAAGGGCTAATTAAAAATGAGATAGATTCAACTGGAGTCTTGCTAATACAAGAAATATTAAAGTTGGTGGTGCATGTCTGAAATGCTTTTTGATTTCTGGAGATGGTCTCTGGCTTCAGAACTACTTGTGACACTAATACCCCTGTAGCTGAGCCTAGAAAGCCTGTACCCTGCCCAGTTGGTAGGCCACATCTCACTTGTCCTTCCTGTCCCTTGTGCCCAGCCTGAGGACCAGACCATCCTGAATTGCCTCATAACTAAACAGCAGAAGCAATGATCTTTTCACTTCGTAGTGCTCCCTCTGATAGCTGCTTCTTGCTTAGCCTGTCCTTCTCTCCTCTTCGTGCTCTCTCTTCTCAAACAGGATGTCTGGGAATTTGGGGGATTGTTAAGAAAATCAGTAAATTGATAAATTCATTAAATAACACACTTGTTTTGCTCACTCTCACTTCTCCACCTAGGCTGAAAATGCCCTGATACATAGAAGAGAGTTTTCCAATTTTGTTTAATAGGTAGCTGCCTCCACTAGGTAGTTTTGGGGATGCTATGCATGCTCCTGTTTCTCTCTCAAATACTTGTCTTCTTCATGTGGCTTAAAAAGTCCTAAACTTCCTATAATTAAAAAAATTTTTTTGTGTGTGTGTTTTGTTTTTTTTTTTTGCCTTAAGATTTCATCTTTTATTAAGTTGAAAATATATATTAGTCATTGACCCCTTAGTATGCCAGCTGTTTTGCCAGCAGGGAGGGGAATATTAAGATATTATGGTAGGGATGGATACATTGGATAGGAGGTGTCAGAGGGAGCAAAAGAGTCTAGCCCAGAGGCAGGGCTGATGGGAAAAAAAAGGAAAGACCAGATATATTAGTCAGGGTTTTTTAAGGAAACAGAACCAACAAGAGGTATCTGTAAATATGAGATTTTATAAAAGTGCCTTACACAACTGTAGGGATGCACGAATCCAAATTCTGTAGGACAGAGTGCAAGCTGGCAACTCCGATGAAGGTTTTCAATGAATTCCCCAGGAGAGGCTGGCTGTCTGAAGTAGAGATGAAAATTCTCTCTTCTCACTGCTGAAGTCATTACTTCTCCTTTTAAAGCCTTCAACTGATTGGATTAAACATTTCTCACTGTGGGAGGACACTCCCCTTGATTGTATATGTAATCAACCATAGATGCAATCAACTTACTGATGGTTTAAGTCTATGAAATGTCCTTGCAGTAGCAGTTAGGCCAGTGCTTACTTGACCAGACAACTGGACACTATCACCTGGCCAAGTTGACACTTGAACCTTGACTGAAGATAAACTTTAATGCAGCATTGTTATAATTATTTAATTTTTATATTTTATAATTTAACATTTATTTATTTTATAGTTAAATATTTTATTATTTAATACAGCAGTAATATACCTCAACTAACAAAAATAGAACATAATAAAGATGTTTCCGTATTTCAGATAACTTTGCTTATGGATTTTACCTGCTGTGAGGCCACATTATGTCTAGTCATTCTGTCCCGTAATTGGGCAAAGTAAATGGTGGGATATCTGGGGTTATTGGTCATAGTTAAGAGAAAGGAGGAATGACAAGGTTGTCCTTTAGCCACCTCTGAGAAGGCTACTCTCCAGTTTCACAGGTACAGAACCATCAAAACCCTAGCTTCCAGGCTCACTGTTCTTTGGAAAACGTACAATAGCTCCTGGCCACATGGTATATTGAGTACTAGTGGAAGAAGAATGGTAAAGGAAAGGAAAGAAAACAGGAGAACAGAGAGAAGAAAACATGGATGGGATGAAAGAAGACTAGGAGCCAACGTTACTGAGTATTTATTATATGCCAAGTGCTGTGTTACGTGCCATTTCATGGCTCGATCCTCTCCACACTGTGAGGAATTGTTACCGATATTGTCACACCTTTTCACCGATGAGAAAACCGAGAGGCTGAGATTGTAATTAACTTCCCAGAGTCCCAGAGCTAGCAAGTGTGGGACCAGTGAGTGAATCCAGGTAGCCTGATTCAGAGTCCGTGTTCTGAAAGTGGTATGAAGATTACAAACAAAGATACAAATAAACAACACACAGAATTGGAGAGCAGGGCTTTCAGAAAACTCAAGATGACCTGTTAGGACAATGAATTCTGCTTAGCAAGGATCAGAGACCAAGGAAATGAGACTAGAGAACATGTTTTGAAACAGATGCAGCTGGTCAGTGGATGCGTGGATGAGATACACAGACAGGCATCCTGTAGATAAAGGGGATGTAAACACAACACTTGCACAGAGAGTAGGTTCCATATGGGTGAAAGCAAGACTGAATGGACCAACCAATTAATGGACAAGAGAACAGCCATGCTGACAACCAGAGTGGCATGGCAGATTGAAGATGGGAATCACAATAATCAGCTATACAAATTGAGCTGCCCATAGACAAAGGAACTACAAATGAGACCGAGACTAAAAGAAACAAGACTATTGGCAAGAAAATATTCTAAAATAAACATGACACCTCCCTTCTGCTTTTCTTCAGTTCAACTGGACGTGAATATTATTAGGGGTGTTAAAATAGTCAAGTCCAAGTTGCGGGGAAAGTTTGGCAGAAATTGGGCAGGTTAGAAAATTTGCTTGGAGGCTCTATTCCTATGTTTATATGGGAAAATAAAATGTGTAGAACTTTTTACTGTGAGCCTAGGACAGAGTTTTGCTGACTGATCAGGCTCTGTTTCCCATGCCTCAATCCTTAAATCATAGTAAGTGTTGTTTCTAGCTATTTTTCAGTGAGCAAACTTTTTTGAGAAAAGCATACTATAACTTGTATAGTCAAAATGTCATAGGGAAACCTTCATCTCCACTGGTCCTCTACCCAAATGTAAATGTCCACCAAGTCTTGATAACTTTCCTTCACAATATCCCTTCCATCTGCTTTTATTACAATTTCGTATTATGACTAGCCAATTCTGTTTTTCTCAGTCCATATCTTCTTGGAATCAGCTTCTAACTGCTCTATATTCCTCCAGTTCTCTTCTGATCATTCTCTACAATGCCCCAGATCCAACCCTTGAGGTACAACTTTTATCTTATCCTTCTGCTCAAAACAAAACAAAACAAAACAAACAAACAAGAAACTTTGGTTGCTCCCTATTGTCTTCAGGATAAGAAACAAATTCCTTTGGATGGAGATTTTGCCCCAGTTCCAAACTTGAGCCATTAATATTTGAGGCAGAAAACCACAGATGTATCTTTTATTTTTCCATGTGGAATTTTGGCTTATATTTGGCTCTCCTGCTGAGATTTCTCTCCCCACTCTTCTACCCAAACCCTAACAATCCTTCAAGAATTAGATCTAATCCCATATACTCCATAAAGTCGTTCTGAATTTCACCAGCCCCCTTCCTGCCCTGAACTTCTGTAGCTCTTATCGGTTGGTGGTATCATTTATTACTTTGGCAGCTGATCCTCCATTTGTCTAAGATTTCTTTCCTATTGCCTCAGATGTTACTCAGATTTTGCCTTATGTGGTGCTTATGCCACTAAACTTCATTAAGGCAAAGACTTTTTCATGTATAAGACTTAGTTTGATGCCTTGACATGGGAGACACATTAAATATCCCAGGTTTCAAGCAACTAGCCAGTGACTGGTGCCTAGTAGATCCTCTGAAATTAAATACTCTACATGATACATTTCTTGTGGATTTCTGGGACATTGACTTTTCCTCATGCCCATAGTCACAGTGAGAGACTCGACCATGTGTGCAGTACTAAGAAGTGGAATGGAGCAATGAGAATAATCATGGAGGCAGCCTGAGCATATCAGGATGTTCATAACACTGGCCTGGGCGGCAGGCAGTGTCTCCATGAAACACCCTGGGACAAGTTCCTTAATGTATCTCGTACTTGGTTTTCTTATCTACAATTTGGGCGTGATAGTCATACATATCTCACCAGGTTGTTGGGAGGTTTCAGTAAGATAATGTGTAAAAAAACCCTGTAGCACAGTGCCTTGTGCACACCACATACCATAAATAAAATAAAAATATGGTCTTACTTATATATGATGATTTGTAGTTTGCAAAAATATTTTTAACTTTAGGTTTGTTCCTTATGCCTGGAACACTCAGAAAAATTGTTTGTGTGTGTGTGTGTGTGTGTGTAGTAACAACAATATATATACTTTATGTTATATATCTATAATATAATTGTATATTGTTAATTATACCCATCTTATTGTATATCTTATATATATGAGAAAGCATATATATGTATGTGTGGGTATGTGTGGATGTATAGATAGATACATATACATACACACATTTGCATGTATGAAAGAACAAGAGAGAGAAAACAAGTGCTGTGAGCTATATCCCATAAACACTTAGGAAAACTCAAAGAAGTTTAGATTTTCATTTACCCCAAAGTGAAACATCACTTCTATCTTTGTGAAGAGCTGGCTGTGGCATAGAATGGCAAAAGGCTTTGTAAACTACTTTGGTTTCCTCAGACTCCTCTTTGTTACTGAAGGAGTCATCATCTCTGTTTTCTGCCCTTAGTTTCTCTCAGTGTGCTTAATTGCTGAGGAAGAGAAGGTGGGGGGTGGGGGGTAGATGAAAGGAGTGGGGAGGGAATGAGAGAGAATAGGAAAGAAGAAAAAATATTAATATTCTCAGCGAACAGCAAGAGGGCCAAGAAAAATATTTAATTCAAACAATGAATATTGTCGTTTCCTCCCACAGTCTGCATTCGCAGTCATCTTCCATGGGCAGCGTTGGGGAGCCAAGAAATGCCGCGCTTCCTGGTCTGTGTGTGGGGGCGGGGGGTGAGCACACATGTCACAGGCTGTGGTGGATCATTGCTGTCACCAGCTTGGGCCTGCTTCAACCTCCCATGAACTGAAGGGTGGCCACGGAACCAGGGGACAGGGACAGAGAAAAGTAAAGGGTAAAACTCCAAGCAGGACTCAGTCTGCCCTGGGCTGCCTTCTGGGAGTCACATTCTTTTCCTTGTCTTTCCCTCAGCTGCAGGTCTTCTACCTCTGACTTATACCTGTCTCCTCGCCCTTTCATCTCCTTCACCTTCCAGAGTTAGGAAAGCCCTTGAACTGAGCATGTGCTTAATGCTCCAATCACATGGGGGTTTGGTCCTGGCATTACACCTGGGAAAGGGCCAAGAGCCCACAGATACAGGTGGCCGGAGTGGGGCTGGGGGTGGTGGAGGGGGTGGGGCAAGACAGGGTCCTGCCCTGCTCTGCAAAGTGCCTGCAGTGGCCTGAAATTCTGCTTTCTTTGTTTCATTCCTCTGAATCTTTAAGTTTGGGGTCTGTGAGAATCTACAGTTAGTGAACCTTTGCCATTTTCAGGTGATACTTTAGAAAGAGTAATTGATAATGAGAACAGATAGACACCTTGGGGAGGCTAGGGGACAAGTTGGAGGTACCTAGGAGGAAAGGCAAGAGGAGTGAAAAACAAAAACATGTTCCAGATTCTTAGCTGCATAGCGTCACTTCTGGAGAGGATCTGACTTACCAAATATTTCATTAAGCACCTATTATATGTTAGATGTTGTGCTGATGTAGGGGTTCATTGCTGATAGAAGGAAAAGGGGATAGAAAAGTGAGCAAAATGAGAGTCTCTGCCTTCATGGACCTGGCAAAGTTTGAATTTGCTGTGTTCAAGGTTTCCATCACTGACTTTTCCATCTCTGGCTCCAACTAACTAGAGTGGTGGCAGGAAATTACCACCAAAAAATAATTGCTACCTATTCCTTTTTAAAAGAAGAGAGCCAAATGCCATCCAGTAAGACTGTCCTAGAAAACCTTGTAGGCCGCCTATACCGCTCCCTGCCTGAAAACATGAAAAAGAAATCATGGGAAATCATGAGAATCACGCCAGCTTCTCAGTGGAGACACAAACGAGGTCTGGCACAGATTTTGCTTTGTCACAGACATCAGTACTCCAGGTGCCCAGCTCTCAGACCAGCTGGAGGACTGATGCCCTCCCTGGACATCATTTTGAGAAGGAGGGAGGCCATGAAATCAGGCTTTGACTGCAAAGGGTTGGGAATCATGGGCATAAATTCCGGGCTGGCAGGCTGGACTGAGTCCGATGCTCCCAAGAAAAGGGGAGCACATGGAGGATGGAAGTGGGGACTGACTGAGGAGGAGAGAGATGGGTTTTTTTAGTTTGTTTTAGGACACTGAATTGAGATGTGTTGCAGAGAGGTCAAGAATGTCTTGTGAGTGGTTATGGAGATTTGAGGAATGAATAAAGATATAGCAGAGGGTGAAGCACCGGGTACTTTCACAGTGTGCAAAGTACAGCTCCTGCAGTTTGGGTGGACGGTGGAGAGGGATGTAGGGGCAGAAGGTAGGAGTATCTTACCTAAGTGACTCCTCCAGATCATATGAGGAACACACGTCCCCATCAGTGACAGTGGCTCACTGCAGTACCGCTTCCCATGGAGGAGAAGATCAAAATCTTGCAGAACAGCTGTGTAGTTTTTTGGCGTGTATTTTTTTGAAGGCCCCTAAGACAGTTTGATAAAGGCACTGTAGAGGGATGATCTGTTCCCCTACCTCTATCCCTTGAGAATCTGTGCTCTAAATTTGAGCCACTGTTTTTCTGGCATTGATGTATCAGACTCCTCCACCCCATCTTCATCATTTGGCAGTTCAACCCCTCTGCCCTTGGGGTGGGCAAAAGCCACTCAGGTCATGTTGGGCAAAGGGGAGAGGCTACATGGGAAGCAGGTCTCTGTGTGTTTGTAAGCAATGTGGAGAATCTGTTACTCTAGGTCTTAATTTGTAGCTAAATGAAAGGAGCTGCTAGGTGGTTATTTTTGGCTGAAAAGTAAGTCACAGAGAGTCTTCTCACCTTCCTGTTTTCCTGTGGCGCATTGTCAAGGAAGAGGTGTCAGTGATGGTTTGGAGTTTTTCAGCAGCCAAGACACCCAAATCACCACTATGGTTTCAAGGAGAGCCCTAGTTTCCTGAGGCCAGTCAGGCCTTTCCCACTCTGTTTTCTCCAAGTTCCAGACACATTTTCCTTGTCACTGGCTCTCTCTCCTTTGTGACTCAAATGCGTGCCTTTGTGGGGAAAGTGAGTGAAGCAGGAGGCTGTCAGGGATGAGAGCATCTACGGTTTTGACTCTTGAAGTTTGTCACACAAGCCTCCATGGGGAGAACTCAGGCAGCAAACTTCAATGGCAAAAACAGTGGTAGTTTTCCTGCTGCTTTCATAAAACCATGATTTACTAAGTGCTGACTATGGGCCAGGAACTGCGCTGAGTATTTTCCCTTCATTGGCTCACTTATTCCTCACATCAACCCTCTGAAGTAGGTGGTGTTATCCTCAATTTCAAAGAAGAAAGCTGATTCTTAAAGAAGTTAAGTAACTTGCTCAGAGTTTAATAATTGGTAAGGGGCAGAGCTGAAATCTGAGCATAGATCTAATGCCACATCCCATGCTCTTAATCACTGTACTTGATCATTTTCCTAGGTGGATACTAATAATTCTGGGCTCCTTGAAGCAGATGAAAACATTACAGATTAAAGTAGTCACTTGACCTTATTTTGCTTCATTTTCTTCTTCTATCTCAATTGATCCTTACGATTTCTCCCATAGGAGATGGCTTTTTGCACTAGTTGATGCTTTCTGTTCTAAGACTTTGCTTTGCTCCTAGATAAGCTAGTTATAAACAAGCTTCTCTTTCAGTGCCTGTAAAAGTATATATTTGTTTTTCTGTCTCTGAAGGTCTAGCAGATTGCACAGGCAGAGGTTTGAGGCCCTATACAGAAGCTATATGACCTCATATGGCCCAGTAATGCCCAATAGACTATAGGACCAGACCCCAAGGCTCCTGTCCCTCCCTATGTACTTTGTCCACCGCAACAGGCTGCTTGTTACTTCTCTCTGACCATTCCACAGAATGTGTATCTTCACGGACCTTTCAAATATGTCCGGCTTCTCTATTGTTTGTAGAGTAGATCCTTAGCCATCAAGTACATCCCCTTTGCTGTTTCAGTTCTTAGCTGGCCCTTAACGTCTGAGTGATTTTGCCAAGGCCTGGATTTGAATCCGGAGGCTTCAGGGTTGGTAGGCAGGAGCAAATCTCCTGGCTCCCAAGTGAGCTGAACTGCCCATGCAACATGGCTGTGTTATTCCATGCCAGTCCTCACAAGCATAGTCTTATCAAAATTCTTTCAGAGTCACTTAAAATTTCCCTACCTTGCAAAGATCCAAGACTTGATCAGTTGTTAAAACCCAACCACTTGATTATAGATATTTATAAACATTCCTAGGACAGCCATAGTTCAGTGCCTTTTTTCTGCTCTGGTTTTCGGCTTCTTTTTATTATTTGGCCTGTAGGAATTTCCTTTCCTTTCTTATGATCCCAGCTGTGGAACTGAGAGAACATTGTTGAATTTTACTTACTATTTCTAAATATTTTATAGAGGGGGATCTTTCAGAATGCCTATTCCACTGTATCTTCCTACCTCCAGAAATTAATGTGTAATTCTATACTTAGTCCACTATTCTGCACCTAATAGAGAATATATATATGTGTGTGTGTGTGTGTGTGTGTGTGTGTGTGTGTTATCTCAACCCCAGTGTCTGTCTGCAGTAAGAGAAGGACTAGATGCCCATAAAAGCTGTACCTATGTACATGTGATCCTAATTATAAAGCGAAATGCCTAATAAATTTTCTAGCAACAGAGTAATAATGAAAAGGAGAAATCTGGTCATAAATTGTGCCAAGGAAATGTAGTTAGCCACCCACTCCAAATAGAGCAATCATGTTTATTTTTTAAGAACCAACTGTGTGTCAGGTTCTGAGCTAGTAGCTGGGATGACAAAGACAATTAGATTCTGAGCCCATGGTAATACAATTCCATACAATTCAGGGCCACCCTATGGCTAACCTTAAACAGGATATGTGTCACCAGTTTGTATTACATAAAGAAGAAACTCTCTTTACTATTGAAAAGTTTCCAGTGTGATACAGGTAGGAGAGACTGACAGCCTTTCATCTTAATATTTCTTCATGTGTTTTCCTATAGTGTGCATATATAGGTAAAATATACCATTGCAATTCAGAGGCAGGGAGAACTCTCTCAGTCTCTCCTGTCTAAGAGACTATTACTCCACAGTCCATCTCAGGGCATCTGTCTAGTTTAATCTTTACACTTTCCAAGAGGATTGTGGCAAACCTGCAAAGGTGCTATCGTCAACATCCCTCCACTCCCCTCCCAAGAGGTGAACACTGGAGGAATGGAACAACTCCACTTCCTTCTTTCCTCAGATGACTGCAGTGAGCAGCTCAGTGCCTGGCTTCGGCATTTGGATTCCAGAAATAAGTATTTCTGGGTTGCAGGCATCTGCTGATGTGGTTGGAGCACCGGGCTGACGCCTTCTGGGAATACTGGCCTCTAAGGAAATAGGGGCCTATCAAGGCCCAAACCTCAGAAGGAGCTATAGGGCCAGGTTGCTTATTTGGGATAAACCTTGACCCACAACCGAGAACAATAGAGGTGAGGTTGGGGGAGGGAAGAATTGAGATTATGTATGTCTGTTTCTTTGTCTCTGTGTTGATCTGCACTCACTTCATTTTTGATGCCCCTGAGCTTAAGCCCTTTTGATCGAGATGACAAAGGAATTTAAGTTATCCTGCTCCTCTGTCATGACTTCTGACACTGCCCTGAGTTAGGACAAACTTCAGAGATAAAGGGCACAGTCCTCCACAAGACTCCCCTCACTTCAGACCCCAGTTGTAAGCTCAGGGCTTCCCAGGACCTTATCACTTCTGCCCAACTGGCTACTGATTTGAGGGTTCCCACTACCCCCTCAGGTGCAGCAATTTGCTAGAATGACTCACAGAACTCAGGAAAGCACTATACTTATGATTACAGTTACATTATAACAAAAAGAACATTTATTATAACAAATCAGAACCAGCCAAAAGAAGAGAGGGATAGGGTGAGGTTGAGGAAGGTCCCAGATATGAGGCTTCCTTTATTCTCCCTGGGGAATCAGGATGTCAGCCTCCTGGCATATCAATGTATGACGATACTCAAAAAATACTGTCAACCAAGGAAGCTCACCAAGCTTCAGTGTCCAGAGCCTTTATTGGGGGTTCATCGCACAGGCACAGTTGATTGAATCATTGGCCATGTGATTGAACTCATTCTCCAACCACCCACCCCTCTTGGTTGGGCTGATATCATGGCTTAAAGCCCCAGCTCTCTGATCACATGGTTGATCTGTCTGGCCTGACCAGGTACCATCCTGAGTCATCTCCTTTGTACAGACTATCAGATGTGGTAGGGGCAGAAAAGAGGGGGTCCACCATGAATAACAAAGGCTCCTATCACTGGGGAAATTCCAGACATTTAGAGGTTACCCCCCAGGACCTGGGACAAAAGCCAGTGCTCTCCTTGGGTGAAGTTAATTCTTCACTACACATCCCCCAATAAACTAAAACATTAATTAAACTATCAGAAGGATGTAGTATGGTCATTAGATCAGGAATCAAAGGATCTGGGCTCTGTTCTCAGGATTGCCACTAGCTAGTTTTGTAAACAAGGGATTTCACCTTTTTAAGGCTCCATTTTGTCTTTTGTAAATAGTCTTCAGGGTTCCATTCAGGCTTAGAATTTTGTGTATCTATGGTCCTTTCAAAAAAAAAAAAAAGTTAACTAGAGTCTAGTCATTAGTGGCTCCTCAGGGGCCTGAAAGGCTTCCCAAGTATGGGCCCTGAGACTCTGAGACCTCCAAGTAGGGCTCCACTTTTGATGTTCTTTGTGGTCTTTGTAAATGAAACCCAAGGAATATAGGTACAACGGGCAAACACTTGGGATAAGAGAGAAAATGTGAGTCAGGCCAGAGACCATTATTCAGTGGAGAGCCAAAGAAAAAAAATTAATGCACATATTTGGATACATTTACATAGAACTTCCATCTGCTGCAAGGACTCCACTGGATGCCACACAGGAGCTGCCTTGAGAGAGGCCTCCGTTGGGCCATACGCAGGCAAACCAATAGGAAGAAATGGATGTGGATGTGATTTGTCATCCACATGACTAGAGGGTTTTGATGGTAAATGATGTGGGAAAGAGAGGAAATAGTGTTAGATGTTAGACAAAATTTGGTTAGCCTCTTCTGGTCTAAAACACTCCTTAAGATGATAGAACAGGATTCTGCCCTACTCCTTACCATAGGGATATATAGTTGCTACTGGCTGAGAGCCCAGCCTGAAGGTTAGCAGAACAAATGATCTGAAGCCAAACTTACCTTTCTAAAGCATCAATGTGGTCTTGAATTCTGTTGCAAATTGTAGAAGAAAAGGTTCTTAAACTGTTTCAAGTAATGAAGATATTATCAGACTGTCAAAGCTTATGGAACCCTTCCTGAGGGTGAGCTCTGTTGATAAACCATCCTAGATCACCCAGCCCTCTTATTACACCCCATCCCCCTTAGACAGTCCCTCTAGGCTCCTCTTTTCCCCTCATAGTCATCCAGCCCTAAGATTTATTTCATAGGATCTAGATGTAGCAGTCAGTCCCTAGAAGCTTATGATGATACCTCCCATCTAAATATGGATTAAGTGTTCACATCTCTATGCTTGCACTCATCACACTGAGTTACAGTTGCTTCTTGTGATTCCCTCCAGGGCAAAGCCCATGTTTGATTCATCTCTGAATCCCTATAATGGTGCCTGGCATATAGTAGGTATGGAATAGAGAACACTGAGTGATTGAAGGAATTATTTCATTCCTAGACAATGGATGAGGCCATAATCTCTATGAGTAATCCCCAGAGTTAAACACAAAATAAATCACCAGGTTACATAACATAAAGAGAAGACTGTCTTTACTTTTGAGATGTGGTATAAGTAGAATAAACTGATAGCATTTCCTCTTCGTATTTCATCGCTTACAGAGAGCCATTTATTTGGCCACCTCATCCGTCTAGAACACAGTTACACTGAGAAGTTGGCAAGAAAAGCTTTCCCATAACAACTAAAATAGGTATCATAAAGCTCATATATCATAAAAAGAGTAGTCCAGGCTCTTCCGTGGACATTAGATTTACTTTAGATATAATTGTCAGAAGCTTGACTTTCTGATTCAGAGATATATCATCTATGAGGGATGTGTGTGTGTATGCGTGTGTGTGTTTTGGAGGAGTCATATTTACTGAAGGAATAAATGGACTAATGCAGCCTCCCTGTACAGTGAAAATAATAGATATTAATGTTGATGATGACTTTGAGTTTTCAAAAAGTTTATATTTTCTGTCCTCTAAGTTATTAAAGGTAGGGAAGCTGGCATTTTATAAAGTTTTATCGATGTTGTTAAAATAAAAATGAAAACGTGGCCCCTAAAGGGGTAGCCTTCAGGTATTTGAAAAATAGACTCATGTGTGTGTGTTCATTTTCTGATGTTTCCATATAGATGAGGTGTATGTATGAACAGTGAAATTTACCTATGTGCACATTGTTCAGAGAAACAAAGACCAGTAACCTCACTAGGGAAAGTTTCCTTCTGGGAGGAGTGATGTCCCAAACCTGATACCTTTCAATTATTGAGACTAACATCTCTCCTAGTCTACATCTAGCCCTCACATGCTTTTAAAACATTGGATCAATTAGTCATTTTTCCCTTCCTATTTTTTCCATTGTAACTTTGGACTCAAGTTGTCAAGCTTCCCAGGCGCATGTTGCCACAGGAGACTCTGTTTGTTTAGGGTGGAGTCATTGTTTTTGGCAGGTTGGGGGAGGAACAATTAATTCGAATAGGTATATTGTAAATTAAATACATGGTTCTTTCCAACCTTCTCTCTGTATTTCTGTGCTTCTTTTTATAAATTCCCTTCTCCTTCCAAATGGCCCTTTAAGAGGAAAAAAAAAAAAAAAAAAAAAAACAGTTTCTAGAAATCTTTTCTAGGTTATAGCATAAGAAGTCCAGTGGCACGTAGAGTTTGTTGTCTAGGCTATTACCTCTCTTTTCAACATAGATGGTGAAAATGTGCTCTAATGTTCTTGAGGTGGGAAGCCATCCTTGGTGAAGAGCTGGGAATGAAAAATTCCCTAGGATTCAAGTGTTTAAGTTGTTCTTATGGAAAGAAAGATCTTCTTTCTATATATCTATAATCCCCCATACTGAAGATCATACTTCTATGTGTAGGGAAGTGATTTTGGGTAATCTTTGGGTTTTTATAGACAATTGCATGTATAAGAAATAAGTAATAGGTTAGGTTTTGCCAGTGAGCCAATCAAGGTTAAAGGAAAAGTAACAAATGCAGTGTTAGATGAAGAAAACATATTCCAAACTCTTGGGAGCTGGGAAACCTCTGGGGACTCTCAGTATCATAAAAAGAGTAGTCCAGGCTCTATCAGTGTTAAGGATGTAGCTGGTTGTATTTTGACTCCTGTTATTTCACTGCAATTTTGGACCAAAGTCCTGATTATGTAGTTATTCCAATTTCTCCACAGAGCCAGAATAACTGGCTCCAGTGTTAAGACATGTGCTCATCTCTGAATCTTTTTCTTTTATCCCAATGAGGCCCATGTTGAAAACAGAATTCCTTTTCACTTCCTGCTCTCAATTGACATTGCTATGCAGCTGTGGGACAGCTGTTGAGTTCTACCCCACCAGTAGCAGCATTTTAGTGGTTGGCAGACTGGTATACATCTGGGATGATGTTCAAATGACCTCAGGACCCCATAGAATAAATCAAAACATTGAAGTAATAACTTGGATGAGCTTGTTCTGATGTAACTCAGTTGCTGGAAATTATTTAATGGGCATTTTAAATTTAGTGATCTATCTCATCAAAGCACGGTGAAATAGGGAACAGTCCTACTAGTAAAGGAGGAGAGAAAGTGATTTGAATATGTAAACTGTAAGGTGCCCTCAGAACTCAAAAGTCTGCAGAGTATCTCATGGCCCAGAGAGTTGACCGCAAGATGTTTCCTGAGGCTTTGCAGTTGGCCATCAGCATCGGATAGGCAGCCACCTATGTTATTGAGTAGGTGGGCTGGCTAGTCTGCCCTCCAGCATCCTGTGGCAATGTTTTTACTACAGGGGGGACTCTTTGGAGAAACAAAGCATTGGAATGTTGAGTTGTTTAACTGCTTGGTGCTGTTCTTGTCATATATTCCTTTTTGGGGTGAAACCCTCCATTAACTGTGGCTGGGCCTGGGCCCCTTTCCAATTTTGGCTCCTGTTAACTTTCAGTAGTAACAGGAGTGAATAAAAACAGTTTAACTTTCTCTGCCGTGAACCTGTGGTCTAGCTTCTGTGCCGGGGGTGGCTGTATATGTGGAAATATTTCTGTTCCAGCACTGCTGGCACCAAACTCTAGGACCACTGCATCCTGGACAGTTATTGTTTCAGCCTTCATAGCATTCCAGGCTCCTAGGTTTCTAAGCACCAGCCTTCACTGCACCAGGAGAAGGGACAGAGTCTATAGTCTTTAATCTTTGAGAAGCAGCAAAAAGGGAAGAAATGTGACTTCTAATCCTAAACTCTGCCTGATCTTAGCTGTTTAACCTGTGTAATCATCTCTGGGCATCTCAGTTTCCTCATTGATAAGTGGACCTTTTAAAGCCAATGCTGCCTAATGCACAGGCATTTTCTGATGATCAGCAGAGCTGAAATGTGTGAACTGTTTTGTAACCTACATAATAAAAGTATCGATTACTACGCAAAGGCTGAAAATTGTTGAGTTTAAATGAATCATCCAAGACCAGGACAGTAAACCAGGAGCAGGGGCTACAGGTGAAATTTGATGATCCTCTTAGGCCCAATGATCTTACCTTGAGAATTTTCAACTTCTTAAGACTATGAGGTCAATTTGTGTCCTTCCCCATGAATGCTCTATCGTGGTTTATGTTGGGATAGAGGGAAAGCATGACAAGGCATAGTGAAGCTGGACGTAGACACTGATCTGCACTTTTCTTCCCAGCCTTTTCAAGCAGATGGTTGGTGTGATACTATCAACAATCGGGCCTACTGCCACTATGATGGGGGAGATTGCTGCTCGTCCACACTGTCCTCCAAGAAGGTAAATGAGAGCACCTGGGGACGGGGGAAGAGAGCAGCCTCCAGGAATAAAGACAGATGCTTTGGCTAGCTCTTCTTCATAGTTGATCATAATTGGTTTTATTCAACAGTCAAGCGGTCAAGAAGAGGGAATTAAATAAACAAACATTGTAGTTCTAAAGTAACAGGATTAAGAGGTATGACTTTTAGGATGGTTTCTTAGAAAACTAGTTCTCTGTTGGTCTAGTGACACCTACAGAAAAGTTGTAGCTACACGCGATGGAGACTCACACATGCTTATTACTGTCTATGAAACTTCTCAGTAGGTAGGAAAATAATGGTTCCCACCCCTTGGAGAGGCAGGATTACTAATGAGATACAATCCAGTTATTATTAATCTTCACAATTAAATTAATAAACCTATATAATGTATTATGAACATATTGCCTGTATATGTTGAGTGGCTACCATAAGTCACCTAAGCACCACATCCTCTGCACCACATACTGAGCAGTAGTCCTTTTCTTGATACCCTTTATCCCTATTACTCTTATATATGTTAAAGCACATTACTTAAGTAAAGTCTATACAATTGAATAGGCTGAAATTTTGAAATAATATGGTTAAAAAATCCACGGCCTCCAAAGATATTTGAAGCTACTTGGTCAATTTGATGAGTCAGAAATACGTAAGAACTGTTGTTTCCTTCCGTATACTTTTCTCCACACCTACATCACAGCTACACCTACCATAATCACCCACACACAGAACTGAATGCCACAACTCCTAACTGCTAATGTTTACTGAGCACTCACTCTGAGCCAGTACTGTCTCACTGCTTATGTGAATTAAATCATTTAATACAGAGCATCAGGGACTCATCATATCACTGTTCAATTTGACCCTCTTTTGCTCTAAAAACCAATAAATCATGAACCAAGGGAAACAGACCAAGAGCTTGGACTGCAGGTCAGAAATCATGCCAACTACTTCCTATTATCACTTGGAGAAAGGAACTGGTCAAGGAGCTCATCCCCATACAGGAAGGCATGATTGTCTAGGGAGAAAGCAAACAATTTTCTCTGGATCTCACAGTCTGCAAATCTAGGATTTGTCCTCAGTGAATTTCGGTGCCTATGGCCAGAATATACTAGATTCAGGATTAAGAAGGTACTTCATTCCTCTCTCAATACCTAAATCACATTTTATTCAATATATGCAAATACATTGGGAAATTTCCCCAAACAGCCCTACCCATTCTTTGACCCACTTGCCCAGTTACCGAGCCCATCTCTTTAGTTACTTGGACTATTATTGTACATGATAATCCTATGAATGCTTTATCTCCTTGGATGGCAATTTCCCAAAGGGTATACTGTTTGCCACTTTTATGTCCTGTCTCCCAGGTGCCCAATTCTCTCTGATGCCAGTTATGGACACTCAAAAGTTCTGTTTAGCTGTGGGTAGCAGTGCAAGCAAGACAACAGTAACTTGGGCTGGCCCATCTCTGGCAGGGGAAGGAGCAATTACATAGCTGAGAGGCATTCCAGCCACAGACAATTCTGTGGAGAGATGTAGTTTCATCCAGTCAAAGTATATCCTTGGGTCAAAAAGGACAAAAACTCATGCTTATGAAGATGGCCAAGATGATCCAATTGCCCCAAGAATACTGAGGTTGTAGGAGTTGGAGAGGTAGGCTCTGGAGTCTTGGTTTCCAGATAGTGGTGTTACAATATTGGGTTAGGTCACCCAACTTTTCTTGGCCTTCCCTGTAGAAAGAGCTAACGTTCATCTTACTTATGTTGCAGGAAGATGATAACAAAAAAATAATAGCAGCAGTAATTATAGAAATTAGTAATAATAGAAGTAATAGTGATAGTATTACAGAATGACTGAGGAGTGCCTAGCAATGTTGTAAATGTTTTATACCCATAATTTTATTTAATTTACATAAATATCCTCTGGGTAGATACTCTTCTTCATTTTATATACGGAGAAACTGAAGCAAGGGAGAGTTACCTTGCCTAAAGCAAAATGACGTGTAAGTGAGAAAACTGAGAGTTTAATTTCAGTTCTGTGATATTAGCATATTAATCCCACACTTCCTCCAGGACCAAGTGAGAAAAGTAAAAGCTAGTTAAAGTGTGAAGCTCAGCACAAAAATGGTTTGTTTCAACTTCTCTTTGCTTCCCCAGGTCATTCCATTTGCTGCTGACTGTGACTTGGATGAATGTTCCTGCCGAGACCCCAAGGCAGAAGAAAATCAGTGACTGTGGGATCTACCCATTTCTCTGCTGCCCTGGAGACAGTAAGAGAGGCCTCCATGGGAGGAAACAAAGTGAATGAAGAAGAAAAATCATGAAATGAAGAAAAGAGGAAGACATGAAAGATTTTTTAAGAAAAGCGAGAGGATGTTATAGGTGCCAACTATTGTATTAAGTGGCCTAAGTAGGGAAGAATCATGGGCAAAAGTTTCTTCAAAGTGGCAGTTGATTAAAAGTAGAAGGAGAAATATGATAGATATACAAGGACCCTCCTTCCTCACTTATATACTACTCAACCCCATCCTCAATGTTTGTCCTACTCGCAACTCTGCACCCTGCCAACTGTTTAGCCCCACCCAACTTGTAAACCAATACCAAAATACTAGAAGAGAAGTTTGCAGGGACACTCCATTTATACCCATTTTGAATGGATTGCCATCTTTTAAGGCTCATCTAGTCTGAACTGGCTCTCTCCCTTTCTTTTGTGTAGTCTCCCATAGTAATAATGAGGTTAGTTATTCATTCTTTTTAAGTATTTAAACATAATTATATAAATATATTATATATTATATATTTTGCTGTCTACTAAGCTAATAATTATCCATTGTTCCACACATGCTGCTGTGAAGTTCATGTTCAAAATTAATGCTGAGGGTTTGAGGACAGAAAGTCCTTTTTCCATGTTTCTGTTGATGGGGATTGGCATGCAGAGTGGGAAGAGGAAAAAGAGAGAGAAAGATTAGGTGCTGTTCTTGATGCTAACGTGTCAAGCTGACTATATTTTTATGAGCTGGAAGCTGGACCTACTTTTAGGATGTAGGGGTTGGAATGATAATACTAAGAGGCTTGGAAAGTTGGGTGTGAATACCCATTGGTGATGGGTCTAGGAGAAGTATATCATGGTCTGGTTCTCAAGTATCCACCCAGAATACATTAACTTCTTCCCACTTCTCTGAGCTCTCAATTGGAGTCAGTGAGACCGAGGATTTTCTCTGCTTCCATATTTGCCTATTCCAGGTGTGGCTCTCAGCCAGCCAGCCAGTCATAAGTTCGCATTAGGGCTCATTCTCTGATCACCAAGATCACAGGTATTCCTTATGCTTGGTCTGTGGTCTCATTCCTTGTTACAATTCCCCAGGCCTGGCCATCATTTGCAGCAACATGACTCATTGGTTTTCTGAAAGAAAGAAAGATTATAAAAATGACATAGGGGAAAGGTGGGAGTTGATGAAAGAACAGGCAGGGACAGAGGACCCAAGGGAGAACACAGAGGACCCAAGGGAGGACTAAATCAGGGCTGCGTACAAGAGGATGAAATGAGTCAAGGAGACTCAACCCCGGTTCCAAAGAAGATCTAAGGAGATCCTTTGTGCAGTGTAGAGATTGAGGTAAATTCCATTCAATTGTGATATGTAAAATCTCTGACTTAGAGATTTCAACTTGAGCAAGCTATGGAAACACGTGGAGCAAGGGTGACACTCTGTGGGGAAAGAGAAGAATTTCAACTATTTAGGGTCCATTTTGTTGTCTTTACCTTTTCTTATTCAATAGATGGACTTTAAATGAAATGACTACATCAAGCTGCCACTGTTTATGTCCCAGGATCACTAATTTTCATATGACCCCTATTGTAGTTATGTGTTTTTGTAATGGCTTCTGGATTTGGTCTTGGGGAGAGAGAGAGAGAAGAGTTAATTTCTGTTCAACACCCAAGTCTCATCATCTCAGGAAAGGCTGTCAGCCTTGTATCCATCAGTCTTTTTCTCCAAAGAAAGTCAAGAACTAGCATAAAATTAGAGCCCAACCTTGGTCTCTCCAGATCATCTGCTCTTTTCCTCTGACTACAGTTTTTCTACTCTTGTTTGCAATCGCTTTGCAGATAGGAAAAGGAAATGTTACCCAACACTATCTTGAACCAGACTTCATGTAAAAAAGAACACTATTCAGGAATAGAAAAAACAAGGAGAAGAGGGATATACACATCTGTGGCAATGTGCAACGAGGGTGGCAAAGGCACTGGGGAAAGGAAAGAGCCAAGTTTTCTCATCCAAAAACTCTAGTTTTAGCACCCAAAGGAAACAATAGCCTGAATATGCCATTCACAGATTTCATACTTAGTGCCCCAAAGAAGACAATGAATATTTATTTCTGGGACTCTGATATGGAAAGAACAGTGGAGAAGCTTAGATTTTTCATTTGAAAAAAATAAAAAAAAATAATCCTAAACATAAAATTGTTTTCTTGGGAAAGATATACAGATTCCTGGAAGAGCTTCAAGCTCTGCCTTGGCAAATCCTGCCTTGTTTGAGGATTGAGACAAAGGAATAGTTATCCTGGATATTGCCTAGCTCAGGGAAGGTTGTAGCCCCACACATGAACATGGAGCCCGTGGTTCATACCAGTGTCTCACACACTCAGTCTCCCCTAGGAGTAACAGTGAGAACATTTCTGTTCTGTATTTTATTTAAAAAATTTTATTCTCTGATGGTGACATCTGCAATTCACCACTGCCTTGGAAATGTGAGAGGACATTTTCTGTGGTGTGTGAAAAGCCCCTCAGAATGAAAGTTTCGCAGCCCTCATCAGTTCCAGCCCTTCTGAGATGGCAGGTGCACCTGGCCCTTGTTCCTGGGGCCGAGTGTTTTGAGCTCTGGCTGCTGCTTAGGTCGCTGATGAAGTTACAGATCCCCAGGGAACATCAGTTCACACTGACTCCATGTGGTTGTGCTGCTCTTACCCACTCATGGGGTTACCGATAGTCTCTCCCAGGGACTCTTCTGTCTGCTTTCTCCTGGCTTGCTTGTTCCAAAATCACTTCTCCGCCTCTTCTTTTTTCCTAGTAACTAGGGGGATCTGACACCCAGGTTGCACAGGGCTGGCTAACTCTGATAACTAGCATACCAGCCTCCAACCAGAGAGACACAGAGAGAAAGAACAGAATGAGGAGAATGGGCAGATACCAAAAACTGTCCATGAAAGTACTTTCTATTCTTGATTTCCTTCTTTTCTTTCCTCCATTACAAGGCATTGGACTTGGCATTTCCCCTCTTCTATGAGATGGCTCTTGAGTGGTCAGTTAGCATCCCAAGGGAATGGCTTGATTGGGAACATAATGAAAGGAGCTGATCTACTGTATTGTAATGTAAAACAGCTACAACCGATTATTTTGGAAGATTATGAGATGTTCATTAAAAAATCAGCACACAAAATATGAAGTGTCTTTGGTGTCTTATTCTTTGTGTAAATTATTCCAACACTTCCAAATCACTTTCCAGTTGCCAACAGCAGTCCCAGGCATAAGTCATTGATTAGCTGATTGCTCAATCCTGTTAGTCATTCAAAAAAAAAAAAACTTATTAAGTAAACAGTATGTATAGGAAGATGAATATGGCAGTCTGTGAGAAGAGATGACATATACAAAAGTAGAATATACAGTAGTAATGTTAAGTGCCTCAAGAGTTCTAGAAATAAAGTGCAAGAGTCATTTACAGGTCAGAGGAAGAAGTCATTACTGGATGCCAGAAGGTAACATTTAGAGGATGAACAGGATGATCTTGATAGGCAGAGATGGAAGGGGTGTGTGGCATAGGAGTCAGGGAGGCAGTAGAGTCGAGTCCAGATAAAGTGAAGAACAGGATTGAAAATGTGGTGGGGAGAAGAATGGGAAAGGCTGGTGATAGTGAACATCAGTGAGGCATCCAGTTGAGCTAGAATGCAGAACTAAGCTAACATATGCCATGAAGTTTGTAAATAGAATCTTATTTAATTCTCACAACAGATTTGCAAATTGCATAGTCTCATTTCACAAATGAGGACACCAAGCTTCAGTCTGGTGAAGAAAATTTCTCAAGGTCACATAACTGGAATTGAGTTCAAGCCTGGCTCCTTGGGACACCAACATATAAGAAAGAAAAGAAAAATAGTGATTAATAGCATGGAGAAAAGGGAAGGGGAGAGGTGTAAAGAAATTTCAAAGATGAGCCTCTGCATTAGGCTTACAAAACCTGTAAGGATTATCAACATTAAAAGAAAGGGGAAGTCAGGAGGAATGGGCTTTTGAAGAAAGAGTATATATTTGCTTTTAGATAAATTCTGTTTGAGGGCCAGATAGATAATTAGCTAGAAATGATTTGGAAGCAATGTAGTTATTTTAGGATATTTATATTTCTTATTCCTTCATTTTGTTTTGTTTGGAATGTGTTTATTTTTAATTTTTTGACAAAGTTGAAAAAAAAAAAGAAAGAAATGACACGTAAGGCAGTGTTTAGCACACCAGAGGAGACTTCTGCAACTGGAGGCAGAAGCCACTGGCTGACCAAGGGCTGGGTGGATACCTCAGCAAGATGGTGAACCATTTGGTTAGACTCGTTGAGCAGATAGTTGGAAATGTGATCTTGGAACTTGGGAGAACTTGTGGCTAGAATTAAATGTCTGGGAGTAAAAATAATATTATCTGACATTTTCTTTATGGTTTATAAAGTGCCTTCGTATGCTTTACTACTTTTGATGTTCTCAAAAAGTCCATTGGTTAGGCAGAGCAAGAACATTATTTTTTTCTTTCCATTTACAGGTGAATAAAGTGAGTGTCAGAGTGGTTGCTAAAAAGTTGAAGTTCACATAGCTAAGTGCAGATCAAGTTGGGAAGCCAAGATTTTGTCCCCAAATATAACGTGCTTTTCACTACATGATGTTCAGCCCATTAGGCACCGAGTGAAGCCAGACCCAGTTGCAGTGGGAAAGTTCAAAGTCTTCTTACCTGTTTATGTTTCAAGATGCCCATTGGTTTCATCATGGCTTTCCTGGTAGCTGAGTCCATTTTCTTTCCTGACTGTTTGTCCATGGCAAATGGCAGGAAAACCGAGGACAAACCTGCCAGGGCCCTCTCCTCATGCCAGGCCCTGAGTATAAGCAGATGCCCCTGCACATGCCAGTTAGGCCAACTGGACTGAAACATCTGGCAAGACTGCCTTCTCTCTAATAGCTTCCCTGGGGAGAGTCCTGGACAGAGACTTTGGAGCTCTGGTTTTCATTGACTGACAAACTTAAATGACAAGATGAGTCACCCATAAGCTGGGCAACTCACTACTCTTAAACTTAAGCCATCCAGATGATTAGGGGCTGGTAGGGGGTGGTTAAGGAAAAGGTTTTGCACTTAGAGCTCCAGCACTTCCCTGAAGCTAGCTTTGGGTCATCTCTTTTTATGTTACCCCAGGAAGACCACTGACTCTGGACCTCTAACATATGCCTTAGGTATTGGGTCTGGAACAGGGCAAGAACGATCTAAAAATAGTTGATTATTCTACAGTCTGCCCTAGTCTGGGCCAGACTAGATTGAATGCACATTTTCCATTCAGAATCCAGTCTGGTGGTCAATGCACTGTGAGGTATGTGTGATTCTACATTCAATCTCTTGCTAATGATCTTTTTTTTTTTTTTCTTCTGGTGCTTCCACTAGATCTTTGGATAACATTGACAAGTGTTAGTAAGAACTGGTATGACAATAGCAGAGTACATTCTTGAAAGTATTTGCAAGTCAAATCTGTTTAAAATTCCAAATGAATAGAATAATACTTCGAAGCCCTGAAAGATAGTCTAGAGTAATTGTAATTTGTTAATGTTCTTCAAATCAAATTTTCTTCTAAGGATAATTTAATATAAACAAGCTTCCTTTTGTCTTTACCCATATAAAAGTCACTTACTTGAATGCAAAAAAAAAAGGGAGAGTGTTGACTTTTTAATGACTAGCAACTGTGTTATATCAATTTGCCTTCCCTCTCTATTAGATAACTGCTATCTTAAGGCAGTTGCCTTTTTTAAATGTTTATACACATACAAGTCACTTGTTTAAACGTCACAAAACACTGTCAAATTTAGAGAATTTCCCCACACCACAATTCAACACAAGCTCAAAGTGCTTTCTGAATGGTAAGCCAAGTTATGTTAGAGCACAAATGATTTCCAAGGAATCATTTTGTTGGTAATGAATCAGTAGCCTTAAGAATAACCTGTAAGAGAGTTTCTACAGCTTTGTAAAATGTCCAGGTATTTTCTGCTCTGGGAAATACTGCTTTTCAACTCAACACTGGTCACATCTTCTCTGCCCTGATGTGTAACCTGTTGGGGATAGGGGTGAGTGAGTTTGTACCTTGAAAGTCAATGTGTAAGATGTTATCAGTGACTTGTGATCTGTGGCCAGAAGCGTGGTGATCTGTTAGGAGTGTCAGCTTTGGAGCATGAGTTTGAATTCTGGATCTACCACTAACTAGATCTGTCATCTTGGTCAATTTACTTAACTTCTCTGAGCCCCGGTTTCCTGAATATCTACCTTTGCAGGATTAAGCCTAGCACAATGCCTAAACAATGTCAAAGAGGAAGGAGTTAAGGAGTGATGGGTGGAGGCATCCATCACTCCTCAGGAAGTTTGAAAAGAAAAGAGAATTGACTTTATATGGCTTCTGAAGACCCTTCAAATTCTCAAACATTACGATCTTCTAATACCAAAAGTGTGTGCCATCATTAGTTATTTTCTCAGGACAGTTAGAATATATAGGAGAATTTAAGTGGTTTGGCTTCCAGGATATATTCTAGCCCATTGATTTGAGAGAAGCAATAGATTTGTAGGATGAGAGAGGTAAAGCATGGCACTGAGAAAAGTGAAGTGGGCTAAGGGGAAATTTTCAGAATTGGCAAAAATGTTGGTAAGCTCCAGACATTTGACACATACCTTCAGGGTAGCCTCAAACTATGTGGAATGCTGGTTATTTTCTTCAAAAATATAATTGAATTGCTGAATTTATACAGCTTCTGAAACAGCACTGTCCAATGCAATGTATTGTGATGATGGAAATGTTTTCTGTCTGCATTGTTCAATATGGTCACCACTAGGCACACGTGGCTATTGAGTACTTGAACTGTAGCTAGTGTAACAGAAGAGCTGAATTTTATATTTTATTTAATTTCAATTAATTTCTATTTTAATAGTGACATGTGGCTACCTTATTGGACAGCATGGTTCTAAAATATTTTACACATGTATCATTTGCATTTGCTTTGAAAATATGTTTGGGCATGAATTTTTAAATCATGAAACTTGTATTTCATGGCTGAAGTAAGGATACATCACACTCAACTGAGTATTTGAATTACAGTATTTTAGTTTAGGAGAACTTAAAATTTCATAAATCATCTAAAAACAAATACATCCAGAAACTTTAAATAATAAATTAAAAAAGCAAATAAAAAGAACTCTGAATGTCACATCGCTTCCATAAAGCCTATAAAATTTTTTTAACAAATAAGGTAGTAGAGTTGATACTGGAACCTTAACTTTGGGAAATCAGTGAATGAGGAGCAGTGAAACTCTTAACGTAAATGAGACATGAGAAGGATTCATAAAGGTAGAGAGAAGCCCAAGATGGCACAGTTGGTAAATGGCTGGACCAGAACCAGGTAGTCTGGTTCTGGGGTCTGTGGACTAACCCACTGTGTTATGCCAGAACATTCCCTTGCCCCGGAGACCACACACATAGAGTATAGTACTTAATTTTGTAGATTCTCAGGGTTGAAAGGGTCTCCAAAAGACCATAATATAATATCTCCTTCAATGTATCATCCTGCCTAATTGTGAATCAATCTAGATACAAGGCCCTCACTAGCTCCCAAAGCTGTACATTTTACATCTGTACCTCTCTGACTTATATTTAATCAATAGTGAAGCAAAAAATAGACCCATATAGCTGGTAACATCATTCCTTTATTCAACAAATATTTATTGAGCCCCTGTTATGTTCCAAGCACTGTTCTGGACACTGTGGGTATAGCAGCAAACAAAACAAAGTCTCTGTCCTCATGGAGATTGGTAAGCAGTTGGGGGTGATAGACAATATATATATGTCAGCTGGTGAAGAGTGCTATGAAGAAACATAACATGGGGAAAGGGAGGTAAGGAGTGACAGGGATTGGAAAGGGCTATTTTATATAGGGAAGGTCTGTGCATGCTTTTCAGAGACATGAAGACTTGACAGAGTGAGCTAAGTGAATTCCTAGCAGGGAGAATGAGCCAGGTACAAGGAAAAGCAAGTGTGAAAGCCCCCAGGTGGCAGAGAACTTAGTGTATTTGAGGAACAGTATTGGTGGCAGCCTGCTGGGGCTGAATGAGTGAGTGAGGTAAGGTCAAAGAGCAGTGGAGGGGTCAGGGGTGTCATGGAGGGTCTCGTTAGCCACGGTCAGGACTCAGGCTCTTATTCCAAGAGAATGGTTCCCTTTACTGGTTTCCCTCTACTTGCACATAATGCATCATATCTCCTTCATGTCTCTTACCTTCATCACCCTCCACTCCATTTGTCCTATTCTCACTCTGGTTCAGGCTATCATTGCCTCCTGAACAGATCATAGTAACATCCCCAAGCACAGCCCTTCTCCTGCCTCTGCTGTCTTCAATGCATCCAGAACACTGAGTCCGTATCATTCCTCCTGAAGCACAGCTCTCATCTAGGCACGCGTTATTCTGGAAAAAGAGTTCACCACTTCTGCCAAACCTGTATCAATGCAGCCTACCTTTTATTCTTACCCACCACTGCTTCTGAACAAATACTCTATACCCTTGTCAAAGAGGACTCGTTCCCCTCCTCCCTGGACCTCCTACCATTGTCCATGCTGTTCCCAAACCCACTCTGCCTTCCATTCTATAGCCACATGTCAAAAAACCCTGCTCATTTCCTGAGACCCTTCCCATAGGTCTCCACTTCCACGAAGCCTTTCTTCATCCCCTCATTGATGAGATTTGTTGTTTCCATGACCCCTTCGCCTCCTCTCCTAGAATAATCAATATATTTTTGTTAGATGTCTTCTTGGCTTCCTCCACACCCGCACTCTACTGTAAACTTTTTGAAGGCAGGGGGACTCAGGACCCCACTATCACATTCAGTGTCTTTGCATGAATTAGAAAAAGGCATCCTCTGTGGGGTTATGCAGCCACACAGCTATATAACCTGCTAAACTGAGGGTGACTTTTGTGAGAATTGGGAAACAGCATTTTGGAAAAAGCAAACCGGTACCAGCGACCATGGCTTGAAAACTGTGGCACAGGCTGGATTTCTGGCCACATTCCCCACCTGGCCAGGGAGTCTTGGGCAGTACACAACCTGCACACCTCTCCCTGGGGGCTCTGGATACATTATTTTACATGTGTTTGGATCTCCGGTGCTGCCTTACACTGGCTTGTCCTAAGTAAAACCTTGAAATTTGCTGAATTAAATCCCAACCCTGATTTTAATGGTTGTGGAAACCAAAATAAAAAAGGATATTGTATTTGTGTGTTTGGGGTTGGAGGTGTGTGGCTGGGCCTGTAGGCTTCCAAGATTTTTTCTCTGTTTAGTTCTTTAACTTTAATTTAGCAATAATTAATGAAGGAGTGATGGCAATACAAGGCCAGTATGGAGGACTGTGGATTTGGGGTTTGTAGTATCACAGTGACTTATTTTCAAATTGGGTGCTGAATTCAGGGCTTATCAGTTTTTCATCATGCCATGCTTTAGGCAAGCTAGCAGATGTGCATATTTCGGGTGTGGGTGTGTAGCCCATGTGAGTTGGGAAGAACAGTTAGCAGCTGTTGATCAGGCAAGATAGAGGGTCTAAGAGGCAACCTGACCTGAGGCCTAGTTGGGTGACCTTGAACAAGCTAGTTAATACTTGAGCCTCAGTTTTCCCATTTGTAAAATGGAATGGTAATTCCCGTTTTAATGGACTGTTAGGTGGATTTACTATAATGACTGTGAAGTGTCTGCTACAGAGCTGGCACTTAATAAATGGATGCTCTGAGTGTTCTTACCCTATGTAAACAGAAGAGTCCCCGTGCAGAAGGGACCAAGGAGAAGCAGAGCAGTGGGAATGGTGGTTTGACTAGCTCTTGAGTTTCTATGCCAGATAGGCTAACTTTCTGGCCTAGGGTGTGAGTTCCTGTAACTGACTGGTGTTCTCTTTCTCTCTCTCTCTGTCTCTCTCACTCTCACTCTCACACCACACATGTTCACAGATAATTAAGTATTCTATCAACCTTTGGCTATGTCTTAAATATAATTTCATTTAAAACCATGCTGTGCCAGTTTGAGGCCCCAGATTAAATACTTAGAATGTGATCCTGATTCCAAGAATTAGGGGAAAGAAAATTAAAAGAAAAAGAACTATGTCAGCAAGACAAAGTTCCCCAGCCCCAGTTTTAGAGGCCCATGCTAATGCTGGAGCACGTGCAGGGCTCTGCCTGGGAAGCACGCTCACTGGAGCACTCTGGATCCACCCATCATCATTTTAGAGCGTCACAAGTTATCTTCTTGAAGTAAAGAGGACACCAGGCCACGGCCATGCCACCGGGGAGAGTTGCAGGGGTTCTCCTAGGTATAAATGAAGTCCCAGGAGGCACCAAGGCATCACGGACTTCAGGCCCTGACTCCCCTGGAGAGAACTTTTGGTAGGCGTTCTAGGCCCTGATGGCTTCATGCATGCTCATTCAGAGACACAGACTTTGGAATGAAGACCTAGTTTGGAATCCCAGACTCAGGGAGATGAGTAAGTCTTCTAGGACCCATTTAACAGCTGTCACGGCAAGTTTATATTTGCATGGTTGTTGTGAGCATTCAGTGAGTTAACACTGGTAACTCTCAAAAGCACTTAGTACATAAAGGGCTCCATGTGAGTGTCTTTCCCACAGCATAGTTGGTGCTCAATAAATATTTATTAATAATGAATATTTGTTAATAAATATTTATTAATGAATGAATTTCCTTCTTTCTTTCTCAGTGAAATGCCTGCTATCACCCCATTAGCATTTCTTATGTACTTGAGATCTCTCCACTTGTTTCCAGTTTCCATTCATGCTATACCTTAGAAAAGTTTTCTCTAAGTTAGTTAAGATTTAGGGTAAGATGAAATAGGACAGCAGAGTTGAGTCTGGAAAAGGGAAATCAGGCAGCAAGACCTGAAGGTGAAGGCAGAATCAGATTCTGGCAATACCTGTTTCCCAGGCTGTAGGGTGGGCATCTGGCCTCCTTCCTCATAGATCACCTGAACAGCAGCTGCCCATTGCAGGTGAGCAGAATGCTACATTCTTGTAAGGTTTTCTACGAATCTCCTGGCTAGTGAATATCTCGTCTAACCACTGGGCTGCTGACACATGATCCTGCCTTGACCTCAGGTTTTCCTATATTCTCTAAACCCAGCTCCCTCTGTGTCAGACCAGCTGAACCCTTCACTGCCCTTTGGTCTTGGCTCCTCCAGCTCCAGCATCCTTCCAAACTTTCAGTTTCAACTCCCTGCTGTCAGACCCTAGAATAAAGAGTCTAACATACAGAAGGAATGTCTGATCCAGGGGCCCTGCTGCTTATCTCATAGATACCAGGTGTGCCATAAACTAAGGGTTAAAGGCTGTTTTAGAAATCCCAGTCATAGTGGCGCCTAGACCCTAAAAGGGTGGATAAGGCAAGTTCAGGTAAATTCATAAGATGAATGACCACAAACAAGCCAAAAGACCTGCTTCCTCCACATAGATAATGCAGTACACATCAAAGAAGAGCAGTGTGTTAGAACTCTAGTAACCAGTCAGCTCAGAATTTGATAAGCCCTCACTCACTCAAAGAACAGGACACCCTTCCCTCCCCACATGGTTTTTTCCTTTAAAAAATGCTGCTCTCAGATAGAGGGCCAGGGCCATTTTTCTTTCTTTCTTTTTGCTGTCTCCCACCTGCTTTCTTCCTCTAATAAACCTTAAACTCTCTACTTAAACCATGACTTGCTGCATTGTGTGGATTCCTGAACGGCTCTGATCTAACACCTGCCACTCATATTCTCATTGCCAACACATGCCACAAATCTGTCTCTTGATTGATTAAACCGTGAGGGTTTGAGATCCCAGGTTACTTCCCCACAATCAGAATACCATCTTGGAGAAGGGCAAGCAGCAAAGAAAAAAGCCAGAAGTAAACTTCTGCAGCAAAGACCTTTCAATGTGCCTCTTCATGCCATGCAGAATGTCAGCCTCAGTGTTCTGATGGAAAAAAATTGGTAGAGCATGTCTCTTTTGGCTCTTTGCAGAGTTTTCCAAATTTCTTCTGGGAGGCCCTCATTCTGTGGCTGGGGGTAGGAAAACTCACACCTGGGAGGCCTCTTTTCCATCTTCATCCTGAGCATTCCTAAGGTACAGGCAGTCCCTGCTCATGGCCTGGCCCGAGGCTCTGTGGGGAGGAATGCAGCTACACTCAGACATTCCAGTTGCTGCTCAAACCCAGTGGCACTTCGTTAAGTCCTGGCCACAGGCTCTCCTTTGAGTGTTTGCTGCTGTTGCTGTGGTGACGAAATACCCTTTCTTCTAGTCCCCCCTCCTTGCCCCACTCCAATCAGCTCTCTCACCAACACCTCTCTTGTGAGTCCCCTCAGATCCCTGCCTAGTTACCAAGGGACAGAGAGACTACAGAGTGAGCATTAAAACATCTTCCCCTGTCTGATACCCGAGAGTAGGATAATTTGGAAGCTCTGGGGGGTTTAAAGTGCAGGTCAGGGGTGACCATCATGTAGACTCAACAGATCAAAATGGGTGTGGTAGGTGCTTCTTGCTCTATAACTGTGTAGACATTCAGGGGACTGGGGTGGTTTGTCTGAGAGCAAGGTCAGGCTAGAGGGTGGGATGAGAGTTTTGCTTTGACTCCTACGCTGGTGTAGGTCAAAAGTCAGTGAGCTCAGGGATGGGAGGACTTCTGTTTCTATTTTTGCCAATAAACCCATATCACAAGCGGTCTTGGGACTGCACAGACACAGCTCCACAGTCAGGCCTGCTCTGCGGCAGGGACTGACACTGAAAGAGTGATCAGGATGGGTGATTGGAGAGGTAAAGATTGCTGTCTAGGACTTCCAGTTTTGCTGTATACAAGATCCCTGCATCCCTCCCCCTAAGAAAAACTTGTTCAATCAAATTTGGCTGTCATAATTCAGTTCACTCACCATGCTGAACTCATATAGGTTCCGGGTCCAAGTGGTGAAGGAAGGTGAGTAAGGTGACCGCGGGGCAGCATTGTAGGAGGCTCCCTTAGGTCTCCCATACTTACCAGTATACGGCCTTGAACAAGTTATTTAACCCCTCTAAGTCTGAGTTTCCACATCTGTAAAATGCAGATAATAATAGCATGCGTTCATAGGGTTGTTGGGAGAATCAGACAAGCAAAGCCATGTAAAAGTGCATGGATAGTGCCAGGCACACAACACACAATCAATAAAAGTTAGTTGCCATTAAAAACAACAGCATCTTCAGCAACAAAAGAAATCTCATGTGAAGTGGGAAGACCTTTTCAAGGAAGGTTAACTTCACAGATTCCAAATGATCTTTAACACATAAAAGAGGAGGAGGCATACAAAGCCAAACATAGGACTGCCATACTAAAAAGCAATCATGCCCCTAGATATTTACCAGAAAGAGTTGAAAAATTATGGCTACACAAAAACCTGCCAATGAATGTTTAACATAGCTTTGTTTATATTTTCCCCAAATTGGCAGCGACCAAGATATCCTTTAGTGGGTGAGTGGATCAACAAGTTGCGGTGCATCTATACAATGCAATATCATTTGGCAATTAGAAAAAAAAGAATTATCAAGTCATGAAAAGACATAGAGGAACCTTAAAAGCAAATTGCTATGTGAAAGAAACCAGTCAGAAAAGGCTACCTACTATGTGATTTCAACTGTGTGACATTCTGGAAAAGGTAAAACTACAAACGAAATAAAAAGATCAGTGGTTTCCAGGGGATTGAGGGGGGTGGGGAATGAATAGGTAGAGCATGGGGCATTTTTAGGGTAGTGAAATTATTCTGTATCATACCATAATGGTAGAAATATGACATCTATGCAAAACCCCTAGAACTGTACAACACAAAGAATGAGCCCTAATGTTAACCACAGACTTTGGTTAATAATAATGAATCAGTGTTAGTTCACCCATTGATGTTAAACAAAGTTGTTAATAGGGGAAACTATGAGTTTGTGTGTAGAGGGCAGACATATTGAAATTCTCTCTATTTTCTGCACAATTTATAGATTTATAATCTAAAACTTCTCTGAACAATAAGGTCTCCTAAGAAGAAGGATAGGGTTATTTAGAGAAACAGAAGGATAGGACACACACACACACACACACACACACACACACACACACACACATGTAAATATTAAGAGTTTTTTTTATAGGATTGACTCATGCAACTGTGGGGATTGGCAAGTCCAAATTCTGTAGGGCAGGCTGCAAGCTGGGAGCTCTGATTAGGATTTCCAATGAATTCCCCAGGAGAAGCTGGCTGGCTGAAGTAGAGACTGCTGAAATCGTCACTTGTCCTTTTAAGGCCTTCAACTGATTGGATGAGACATCTCTCATTGTTGAGGGCAATCTCTTCAGTTGATTGTAGATGCATTAAGCAGTAGATGCAATCAATTTATTGATGAGCTAAGTCTATGTAATATCCCCATAGTAACAATCAGGCCAGTGCTTGCTTGACCAAACAACTGGACACCATAACCTAGCCAAGTGGACATATGAACTTAATCATCATGGATGCATAATGTGAACTTGGAAGAATTTTCTTGCTACTCTACCCCATTGCCAAAAGAAAAAGTTGATCCTCCAATATCTTTTAACTTATTCCTTATATTAAATTTTCTCTATTGAAATCTTGACTGGCTCCAAATTCTTACACTGCTCGAGTAGCAGAAACAGATGGAGGCTTTGAAATCCTCTTTTGTGTGTGACATAGATACCAAAATAACACCATTAAGACTATCATAAATTACAAATTTGAAATTGAAAATGACAATTCAGAAAATATAAGCACAATGCTATGAAATTGATCATGTGGGAATGAGGGAAGACCTCAGAAATGTGTTTCTCATTTTCTGTCCATTTTCAGTGAACAGCAGACCTATATTCACTTTTGTATATGTTGTAAGTTATACACATATATCATGCTTATATAACAGGTTTTCCTGAGTAGTCTAATATCAAGTGTTCTACACATACTCTGTTTCTATAAATCAGAGGAGGCAAATGCATGGTACAGACCTTACCATTCACCATTTCCATATCCATACCAAGCACTGATCATGGATCTACCACTTTCTTTGACCAGGTACAGATTCATTTTCAAGTCAGCTTTCCAGGCAGTTACCACTAGTTGATCAAATTTAGTACTCAGGTGGAAACCTATTTGCTATCCCTATAATCAGTCTTAGAATTGGTGGAAATGTCTTTATTTTCGGCATCAAAATTTCAGCTTTCAGATTGTCTCTTAGACTGTAAAGTGTCACGAAATTTCTGTGTAAGATGAAAGGTATTAATTTTTAATTCAAAGTATTAGCTAAGATCCAAGCAGGAAAACAGAACACATTTTAGGGAATTCAATGGAAGAAATTAAAAATGGGAAACTAATTAGAAAGGTTGTGGAGTAGTGGAAATGGTAAATAGTGGGGCAACTCAAAGAATGGCAACGGTGGGAAGCAGCTCCCACTCTGAGGGGATGGGGTGACACGTGGAGGAGAGAGCACTGCATTAGCATGACTCAGGAGCTGGGGGCAGCTGAGGGAGCTGAATGCATGGGAGGGGCTTGCTGGAGGGGTTCTAAGGTCACATAAGAAATGGGAATCATGAAGAGATGCTGGAGACATCATCCAAGGCAGAGAGAGGGGCAAGTACTCCAGCTTCCTTCCTCTTCCTGTCCTTCAGTCTTCCACAAGTGCCTCCCATTGTCCCAGCATGCTGGAAGCTGTTGAAAAGGCAGTCTGGGAAATGTAATTTGTAAGAGTCAGCTCTTTGCGATACAGTGCAGCAGAAGGTTGGGAAACAGCTCTGAGAATGAAGAGGCAATTGCCTGGTGAAGAGTATATGAATTACCATGTTATACCCTGAGGTCACTAGGATAAAACAGCATTTCAGGCATTGAAGCACTTAACACCAACCTTAGCTGTGGGTTCTGTAGTGCCACAAGAACATAGTATAAGTTGATTTCATCTCTAGGTTGGTAGGTCTAAAAATATTACCTGACTCTTTGGACAGCAATAGCCTTAGGGTCACTTGACATTTGAACCCTTTTAAACAATGGAAGTTGCTCCTAACTATTAAGCACAGAATATGGCTGAGGTTCTCCTCCTGGGAAAGATAGTAAGGAATCAATTACACTAATTTGTACTCCCATGAAAGCAGGCATATTTATACACTACAACAGAAGGCCAGAATTCTGGTGAAGAGGCAGGGTGACAAAACCCCTTCATCCACAGTGGAATCAATCCAATTACAGCGCCGCAATATCCAGGAAACACAGAGGTCTGTTTTTCTTCTCACTTTGGAATAGTGCAGACGTGAGCCAAGTCCTGATCTCCCACTTTATCAAGGCTCACACATATATTGTTAGTATATTCTACATACTAATTGGTTCAGTTGAAATGACAATAAAATAGGAGTTGATGGTAGGAGGAGGATTGGGACATGGTAGGTCATTCCAAATCAAGGCTGGGTCCTGGATCAACACATCAAGCTATGCTGTCTTGAAGGGCAGGAGGGCTTTGCTCCCCAAGTTCTTACCCCAGTATAGGGTGTTGTAGTGGATGTAGGCAGAACACAGAGAATAGGCCAAAAGAACAATTAAAGCAGGATACAGCAAGATTGAACATATGGAGTTAGAGTCACAATTCTTGGCTCTGCATTGTCTTCATGTGACACATCAAAAACCCAAACCCAAACCAACCAAAGAAACAAACAAAACATGAAAACATGCTTGGTTTGTGAAAACAAGCTACATGCCACGAGTTGTTTTCCTCATGGTAGTGGTGGATTTGCACCGAGCCAGCTGCATTCTCTCCCACTGGCTGCCATAGGACAACCGGCCAGTAATTTGCAGAAATCTCACCTGGAGAAGTTCTTCCATTTCTAGGAAACTAAGTGAGAAACAAACTCATTAACGACAGAGGCACTATGTGTAAAGGTTAGAGTCAGAAAGCCTGCAGTTGAAATGCCTGTACTTCCTTTTGGCTGTGAACTTTGGCAAGTTATATAATGCACGCCTTTGCTTTCTCTTTCTTAGAGTATAAATTCATAGAGTCGCAATGGAGATTGAAGAATTCTATGGAGTTAGAGTGTTTAGCACAGTGCCTGGCCCATATTAAGTGTAGAGTGAGCACATTTGCTTCCAGAAAGTTCCAAAGGGAAAGGAACAAAACAAGAAAGTAGATGCAAGAAGCCTTTTCCTTCCAGTTTCTTCCTCTTTCCAAATTGTCTTCTCCCTCCTCCTTCTTTCTTTTCCCAGTCCTGGTAGGAGAAACAATTCTCTCCTTCTCTCAGGGTTTCCATCTAGGGTCTTAAAGTTCACCCTCTCAGAAGTATTGGGACGGAGCATTTCACCTTTCTGCTTGCTCCTCTGTGAGATAGGAGACACTCACCTTACTCACCTTGTATATATGAGCCCAGCCTGGGTAAGTTCTGTCCTCAGGATAAATTCATCCCACCAGGGCAGGGCTTACCCAGATGCTCTGTCAATTGGTCTGTCAAATAGAAACTATTGGTCCCTGAACAAATTCCCTTTACTTTATTTAACAGACCCTGTAGAGGGCGATTAAGGTAGCATGCATGAAGTCCACCTTTAGCTATGCCGGAGATGTGCAACATGGCCCCCAGGGCTGATACAACAATAGCTTAAGTTACCCTCAGCCTTCTTTACGGAAGTAGTTCGCGCCAAAAGTGCTAGTTCGCGCCAAAAATGCTAACCCTACATCTGCCATCCGCCCTAGCAACAGCAGCCACCAATCCTAGACCGCCACGAGCCCTTGCTAGCCACTTCCCCTTCTCCTAGAGTACATATGCTCTGCCTCTTCAATAAAGTTTTGCAGCTTGATCAGAAACCTGTCTTGCTGTCATTCTTCGTGTCTCTTGTCCCATACCATTCCTCCCTCACGGGACTCGGAGCCTCCGTTGAACGTCCCGCGGGTCGGGACAAGACCCCAGCTCCTGTGACTCTTGGCACCCTCCTCTGGAGAATTGCCCTTGGCCAATAGAAGCCACCCAACTGCGACATGCCTGGGAATATCTCCCCCACCCCAGGGAGCAGCCTGCAGTCAATAACTGGCTGATGTAGCGATACAAATACCCAACCCTCTTACTTTAATTTGGAATAACTCTGTAGTACCGTTCATGCTCCAGAGCTCTCCCATGGGATCAGATGGAGGCATAAGTTCAGCTGAAATCACATCTTTCCTTGGCTTCTTGCCCTGTTCTATCCTGCTTATGTCACTTGCTTAGAGTTTACTTCCTCAATTAATGGCTTGCATTTTGAGTTCCATATCTAGGGGACCTAAACTAAGATGTTGGGTAAATTACTTCATGCTAAAGTACTTGAATAGAAGATCTATTTTGGCCTCAGATCCAAACCATATTCTCTAACCCAATTAGTAATGAGGCTGATGTTTCTATCCCTGACCCCTGTGCAAATTTCTCAAGTGGGTCAGAATGAGGAGGGATCAGGGATGCAGTTAATAATCTCCTTCAGATCCCCCAACCCCAAAGACGGTCACCACAATGAATATGTTACTTATTTTAAAGTTTGCAAATATTTTTTCATAGAGGAGGAGGAAGTTGTGTTGACATTCTGTAACTACATAGTAGCAAAGGAGGCACCAAACAAAGAAGGCACAAAACAGATCATAAAATCTCTTCTGTAAGTTCAATGAAGTCCAATTCTTTGCCCTTTATGTGTTCAGCCTAGACGTTACATGGAAATCTATAGGCAAACACAACACCATTTCTGTATCAGAATTTTGTGCATACTAGTTAACAGAAGGCAACCTCAAGTTCTACTAAACAATGACTTGGCTGAAGATATTTAGGAATCAAGTCTTGAGTACCATCTTCAAGGGGAAATGTACAAGCTTGGCTGGATTCTTATAGCTTCTTTTTCCAGTTACCTATCACCACCAAAAAACTACTCCATACCTTAGTGGCTTAAACCAATTACAATTATATTGCATGAATTTTAGGGTTAGGAATTCAGGCAGGTCTTGGCATGAGTCTTTTGTTTTATGTGACATTGTTGGAGGTTACTTGGTAGGATACAGCTGGCAGATGGGCTCCCCTAGACAGCTTCATTCACATTCTGGTGCCTCAGCAGGGATGTCTAGAAGGTTGGGCTCACTGGGACTGTCGACCAGATGTCTTACACGTGGTCTCTCCAGCATGGTGGCCCCAGGGTAGTTCAATTTCTTACATGGTGGCTCAGACCGCTAAGAGCATGTGTTCCAGAGAACAAGGCAGAAGCTGCATGCCCCTTTATGACTTAGACTTGGAAGTCACACAGTGTCATTTCCACCATATTTTATTAGTCAAGTAGTCAGAAACCACCCAGATGCAAGGACAGAGGATATGGAACACACTTCTAAATGGGAAGAGTGTCAATTTATGTTTTAAAACTGTCACAGTCTTCATCTTCTTTTAATAGTCCTTGCTTGAGACACTGTGGCCCTTACTTAACAGCTGGTTTATTGAAGAATTCAAAGAGAATCACATGTTTCAGTTGCAGCCAAGACAACATTTATATAAAGTAACATTTTAGAGAGAAAAAGAGAGATTGATTGTTTGTGCTACTCACAATGAAGCATTTCTTGATAGCCAGCCTATCCCAGATGCTGCAACAGAATGCAAGGCAAGGGGGTGTCTGGCAGGGCCTTTTGCAACATTTTTCTTAGATGCCCAAAGTATACATTTCTGCAATCCATAGCAGTCTGTTCTCTGCCATAGTTCTCTTCACCCTTGTAATACAGGTTCAGTGTCTTACTCTCCCCATAAAGCCCCACACTCTGTGAGGAGAGCAGGCTTGTCTGACTAAACCTGTGTCCTCAACACCAGGCATGGTGACTGGTATACTGCAGATATGAAATAAACACATTACATTGGCTAATTACTTGGAGAAGGTGGTAGAGAGACGATGGGACTCACCAATATACAGAAACACCTTTATAATTTTCTGTGAAATATTGAAATTTTTTCTAGTTAGGTTGACAGGCTACAAAGCCTGTATACTTTTGTTAAGGTGTAACACTTAAAACTTTACAGCTCTCCGGTAGGTCAAGCCCGATCACTCAACTTATTGAAAGACACAAGGTACTGTCCACACACCCAACACTTACTAACAACTTTGTTTATTATTTAGTTGATTATTTCTTCTTTTTCATTATAATCATACAATAATTCTCTCTTAAGCAATACTGTTATACCTGAAATTGGTCACATGATATTCTTTCTTCCTTCTACAGTAGTAAAGTGTTTTTTATTTTTTATTTTTTGTCACAATCAATTTTTTAATAGACCATTTGAATATCAAGAAGTGTGGTTAACTAAAGATAACAAACAGACCAAACTCCATGGAAAACCATTGTACACACAGTTAAAGGTCTAATGCTATTACAGTACGTGTACATCCATGTACATTCAAGAGGAAACATCAGAGGTCTCACCGTGAGACCAGGAGCTGGGAGAGGGTTGATTCCCTTAAGATCTGTTTGGCAGCTTGGAAACTTGAGGTCTAATACTGGTGCAGGATCATTATCCTTTCTAGTCGGGATGGGTTCCTCCAGGCAAGCTCTGGGAAAGGTCATCAGAGTGTGGTGGAGAGTGTCATCCTAGGGCAGAAAATTCTCCAGTGAACAGTGAGACTATCCCTTGCTCCGTTCACTTGGATTCTCTTTTTAACCTAAAAGTAAATGGGACTAAGTCATAGGAGTTGTGTGTGTGTGTGTGTGTGCACATGCACAGTGAAGAGAGCACAAGGGGAAACTGAGGGAGGAAGGGAATCATGAGGAAGGATGGGGATGAAAGAGGAAGACTCATGGAAAGGAAAAGAAAGAGACGAAGATCAAGGGAACAAAAAGGAGACGGAAGGACTTGGGTCAGAAGGAAAGAAGACAGGAGAGAGGGAGATGGTGTGTCCAAAATTAAAATGGAAGGAGAGAAAACAGAGGGGTGACCCTAAGACTATTCCTTGTCCTCCTTTCCTGTCCCATCAGCTTGCATCTCATCTGTGACTGGGATGAGAAGGTCTTGGCAGCCCCACCATCCTTCCACTCAAAGCCAGGACACTAGGCTTTTCTGCCAAGACTCGAATAAAAGGATGGCAAAACAATAACAGCAGCAGATAGCTCTGTCCTCGGCCCCATCCAGTTGGTATGTGGTTGTCTGTAGCACCTTCATCTCCATCAATGGAGAAGTCAACATCAAAAATATGTCCCTTAAGGCATTTTAACTGTGGCCCCTGCCACTGTTGGCCCAAGTTTAAACAGCCAAGTTTTCTGCTATCCTGGGCTCTTGAAATAGGGGAATCTCAGGGGCAGGTGCATTAGATGGTATGAAATACATCTTTCAATCTTTCTATGGAAAGAGGCAGAAAGGGACGTGAGACCAACCTGTGCTGAAATTCACCTTAGGGCTGAAACCTATTCCAGGCTTATCACAGACTTCATTCCCAATCACCAGGGGAAGTCTGTATTCCGCAAAGCTGGTGGTCCCAAAAGGTGCTCTAGCTCCAGAGGTGTAAGGGTGCACTTTAGATCCTTTGTCTTCTACCACACAGTGGACACATCTGTGCCATGGATGCTTAGGGAGAAGGGAATGCTCTCTAGGCAGGCTCCCCGTGTTGCCTAGAGCCTGCATAGCTGCACGTAACAGGCTACACTGAAAACTGTCCTGAGGATTGAAGAGTGGTTCAAATCCTGAATTCACATCGAAGCTCTGGCATGGAGTACAGGAGGGACTTGGGGCAAGTTGCGTAACTTCTCTTTGCCTCAGTTTCCCTGTCTTTGAGATGGAAATGAGAACAGCACTTCCCACAGAGGTTTGCCATGAGAAGTTAATGATATGTAAAGTGCTTAGAGCAGTGTCTGGTGCACAATAAGGACTCAATAAATGTGATCTACCATTATTATTATTTTTAAAAACCAGTGTAGCTCAATGACTGGCCTTATGGATCCTGCACCTGCTTCCTGATCTTTCTTATGTGTTTCCAAGTGAGGAGCACTGGTCAAAGGCAGGGTGGCTGAAAGTGTATGTTCAGCCCTCTGAGGTGTCTGGGGACAACTGAGGCCATCACTTTTTGAAAGTAGGATTCCTGCTAGCTGAACCTCCCCTCATATCCATGCCAACACTCCAGACAGTGGGGCAGAAGCAATGCCCAGCCCGTAACTGTGGTCAGTGATGCTTGCCTGCCCAGAATCTCCGACCTATTCTCAGGAACTTGATGGGGGCCGAATGTGGTGGAACCCTCCTGCCAATGGTCATCAAGATAAATGATTTACAAAAATAGCAACATAATTAAGCAAATTCAGCAAGGGAGGAAAAGGGCAGAAGTTGATTGTGATCAGTAATAGTTTTAATTCAATAAAACACTGATTCAGAGGGATCAACCCATCCTAGGCCAGATCAGATATCATCCAAGAATTATCTGCCCAGGGCAAGAGGCACAGAGACTACAGAGAATCCAAGTGCTTCGACGGATACTGGTCATCTGGTGAAGTTCATCCAAAGGAGGCACAGGAGTTTTTTAAAACAATAAACTCCACTTCTGTTCTAGAACGTGGACTCATAACTAATCTCCCAGGTAGATTGTTCTGAAAGTGCATTTGACAGGTGGCATTTTGCTGCCTCTCAGAAACATCTTGTTCCAGGAGATTTGAAGGGTGGCAATTTGTCACCTCTCAAAGATCATGTTGCTCTAAGAAGAGGGCTGAGATATGCCAGAGGGAGATTTAATTCTGTTTCTGTCTTGATATACCTACACACCAGGGAGGCCCACTGGGGCCTTAACAGAGGCTGGGTTCACTTTTGAGGAAGTGGGAGTGACAGCCCTAGCCACAGGCCACTCTCTGCAAGTTTCTTATTGTCTTTGTTTGTTTGCAGATCTGAGGCTTCCAGGGTGAGATGCTTCCTAAGGAATGCCTGAGGTCAGGGCCTGGGGCAGGTCTAATAACTTTCTGGCCTCATCTCAGCCCCCAGTTGCAAAAGACTCAGGAACTCAGTGAGTAAAGGGTGCCTTGAGTGTTTTGATGAACCTCTTGGGAAACAAACAAACAAAAATAAATGAATTAAACAAATCAACTGTAAAACAAGACCCAAAGTAATCTCCAAAGAAAAATGATGCTGTAAGAAGCCACTGGCCGGGAAGTTTACTAATCATGCAGATGGAGAACATCATACTGAAGAAGTTCTGCAGGGAGCAGAGATCACATTCTCCCTGGTTTAGATGTTGCCTTTGGAGGTTTTAATGTCCCATTAAAAAATATTAAAAAGCCACAAACCAACCCAGATGCTCTCCTCTCTCTCCTTCATTTCGGCAGCCACTCCTTGGCATCACGGTGTTAGATGTCTTTGCTGTCCCCATAGTCATTGTAGGGGATGCTCAGGGTCTGCTCCTCACATGTCTTCCTGAGGTCCCGGCTGAGCTCCGGCCAGTCTAGTCCGTAGGGCTTGATCTCGCTGTAGCGGCAGCCCAGGTACTTCAGTGAGCTGCGTCGCAAGCTTATCTTGGGTTCCTGGAGGAGTCCATTACACCAACTGCTGAGATCCCCAAGCTGGGAAAGGATGAGGCCTGCTTTCCTACGGCACAAACACGGAGGACACTCATGTTAGAAAGAAGAGAAGGCCTGGAAGGGCAAACAGCCACTACTCGTGTGAGACTTGAACTTCAGGAGGGCAGAGCCCTGGCCTGTTTTGATTCCTGCTCTACCTTTGGCATTCAGAACAGTGGGTTCTCCACAAATACCTGTCAAGTGAATAAATGAATGAATAGAATGGATGTGCAAAGTGCGGTGGACATCAAAAGGAAATTGAGAAACAAAGTAAAATAAGGAAAAATAAAGAAAAGATGTGACTCAGAAAATCAGATTTTAGGGGCATTTTATACCCTTTTTAAATCATAGGAGTTAGAAGTTTTGAAAGAGAAATCAAATCTTTTTCTTTGAAGCCAGTTACTTCTCCTCACTAAATGACGAATAGTGTGTTTGAATGAAGAGTTCCCTTTTCAATGCTATTTCTGGGCTGGGTAGAGCAGCCAACATTTAAAGTGAAGGGGATATAAAATTGTGACCAATTATACCTATTCTGAGGTAATTATAGTGTACTAAGGGTGAGAACAATACTGCCCTCAGTTCACATTGACACCAGTCTTCTTTGGGAAAATGCAGATGCTCACTTGTATACATCAGCTTATTAGCTTCCAGGTGAGTTCATGCTCCATTTCTCCACCTGCCTTGGAAATTAAGGAGGCCATTGTTGTTAAGAACCAAGCAAAAGAGTGGGAAAAAGAGGTGATGAAAGGCATCTGAGCCATTGCAGGTCTCGAGAGAGAAAGGGAGCAGAGGACAGCAAGATCACCCCAAGTTCACACATATTGGAAAGGAGTGAGACCTCTGGGCTGAAAATGCAGAGAGTGAGAAATTCTGACCTATAGCTTGGGGAAAATGGCCTGTCACACAACCTTACCGGTGTTTCCTTCTTTTCCTGGTGCCCATTCCTTGTGTCATTCCCAGACCTCAATGACTTTGACTCTGAAAACTTAAGATGAGTGAAGGAGAAGGGTCCCCCACTTAGCTATGTTCTTATCATTCCCCAAAGGCCTAAAAAACCAGAGACCCAGGAAAGGAGATTCCCTTATTTGAACATGCTCATGTGGGGCTACAAAATGCTGTTCTGGAAAGTCTGATGAACAGTACTTCTTGCAATACTTGTTGACTACTAAGCTAACTTCTCGTCTGAGGAACAATCTCTTTACTAACTTAATTAACAATTCTTTCCTGAAACTGGAAGTTTCTGCATCCCATTTAGAATGAGCTTGTAAAGAACAGTAACAACATTCTTTTCGTTCCTCTTCTTTTGCCTGACAATGAATGTCACCAAAGAATGATGTCCCTGCATTTCGCAGAGGGCACGCTTACAGAGAGGCTGAGACGATGTTGGAGGAAGGTGTTGAGCTTCAGCAGCAAAGTCAAGGGGCTAAGAGTGATGTGGGGTCATTGGAGGGGCAGGTCATGTTTTATCCAACTTCAGTGGTGGGTCAGAGGAAATCAAACACACGCTCCACATGCCGCCTAAATCGCATCTGATGCAATTAACTTGTCCTTTCTCTATCGGGCTCTGCAGTTTGGCCAAGCATGTGTTCCAAAAGCTGCCATCAGCAGAGACTTTGGTGACCCTTACCCTCAATCTCCCCTATGGTATGTTGTGGACAAATTCTTGGGAAGTGGAGGAAGGAAGACTGAAGGGCAGTATCTAAATCATCAAGTGATGGATAAAGGAACACATCTTGATTATCCTTTCAGAACAATGAGTTTAATTACCTAGTAGTCTTTGCTCCTGCTCTCATTGCTCACTTTTTTTTTTTCCAGAATAATTAATTTGGGTCTGTACTTGATCATCTCAGAGCCTACAGACTTTTTCTTTCTTAGTAACAATGCCACAGATAAAGTTCTCAAAGTATTTCAACCTTCAAGTCAATCTGAAGGCTCTGAATTTTAACAGAATTGGATTTAATGGAACTGAGGACATCTTTCTTGCTTGTTCAAAGGAAGTATGTATCCCACAGACCGTTTTATGTTCATTCCCGCAAATAACCTCAAAGTGGGTCACTGTATCTCAAGATAAAGGACTTTTCCTTTCCTGAAGTTCTCCCTGACAATCATGACACCAAAAAGAAAAACATTATTTTCCAAAGGATAATGAAAACTACAATTGTTTTCTAACTCACAGCCTTGTAAGACCTGCATTCCACATGGAAGAGCTTCCTGGGATAAGACGTGGTGGGAGAGTTACGGGGAGCAGCTGGCCTTCCTTTGCAGCGAGGTCCGCTTTGCTTCCCCTGCTCACTTTATTCATTAACCAATTTTCCTTTTGACTCTTAGGTCACCAGAGATATATTTTAAAATCAATCCAAATGCCCAGAAATCAAGATGATATGTGCAATGTTAGTGTTATTCAAATTGTGACACTAATGTTCCCTAACAAGGAACTGTATATAGACACTTAATGTCAGAAGACAAGACAGAAGCAGGGGAAGAGGGAAAGGAGAGGAGGCAACTAGAGAGAGAGGAGATGCGATTAGGTGTGAGAAATAATAAGGTAAGGAGTAATAAGGAGCAGAGAGTACATTCCTTAATGTGTCTACTTCTAATTCAAGGTTTGCTTTTTATGAAAACTGAGATGAAAGTGTAAGCCCCTTATATAATTCCCTCTGTGTCCTGGTATGTAGTGGTGGCATCTGTTTGTCCAAGGACTACCGCCTTTTATAAACATAAGGAAATGATTTATGGAATATAAAAGGATCTTGTCTGACCTTACATGTGAAATCATCTTATTTCAGGAAGATAACCCTAAATTTCCAATTTCCTCCCTCCTTCAAAAGAAAATAGGGAGAAAATGCCCTGAACAATGGTCTTCTAGAAAAGTTGATAATTGCAGGTGACAACAAGCCCATGAAGCTGCCTGTCCCTGGCACTTTGGTGATGACCTCTGGGTGATGACTGATGGGTGACCTCTGGGTGATGCAGTCAGACTTGTCAGCTGGAGTGCAAGAATCCTTTAAGTGCCAGAGGAGTCCAGTGTGCTTGTTTTCTTTTCTTCCCCCTATTCTTACACCACTTGCCCTATTTTTTTTCCATGAGATCCCAAATAATTTGGGACTATTTAGGTACCAATATTCTATGAGAAAATCCTCTTCATTAGGTCTTATCTGAAAATTCCAAATTTTTCAGGGAATTTTTTTTTTTCCCAAAGCAGTGATATACAGCCATGACTAGAATTGAGCAAAAGAAAAGTGGTAACTCTACACATTCTTCTCATTCCTTTCTTTCCAAGAATTCTGTCAGTATTGTATAACCTGAAAGCAGTAGACATAAAGTATGAGGTCATGGGGGAGTTGGCAAACACTATGCCATCCTAACTTCAGCTAAGACAGATTTTAAGGTGTGTCAGTGACTCCTCATGTTGCCTTTCAAGAGAATGTGGAGGTTTATCTTGACCGACGTCTGTACGATGCATATGACATATTGTAAGTTCATACGCAATAAGTATTTTTGGATAAACTCTTTAATGAAATTCCTAATTTTTTTTATAAGAAAAAGTTTCTGGCTGCTATAGTTTTAGCATTTGGGATGCTGAGTCAGCATGATACAGAGTTTGGCAACCAGGTAAAGAACAAAGATTTTTTCAGAGTTCAGGAAATGCTTTCATGATTTGACTACTTAAGTACAGCTTATCCAAAACTAATCTGCATGAACTGAACTGTCGTAAAGCACAAGATTTTCTTCTTCTAGCACCTTAGCTCTGCAAATTCATGGATGTAAGATTATAGTATGAGGTTGTGTTAGAAATTGTAGGAAGGTGTAATGTATGGATCAAACCAACATGAACTGTAAGCAGATAGCTGCCCTGCATGACAGCAGGTGCCGGCCTGTCTCTAAGCGAATGAGAACCAAAGATATGTGTAACAAAGGAAGTCACTGAAGCCTAACAGAGTTTACCTAGGAGTTTCGATAATAGTTAATAGATCACCTGTGTCTCCGCTGAGGGGTAGGCTCCCTACCTACCCATGTGCCAGTGAAACTAAGATAAGGAAGTCTTTGTTCTCATTCCAAGGAATTAACCCTTCCTTGAGACGTGCAGCAAAGCACTTCTACTCCTGGACAAATTGCAATAAATACTGGCCCGGGTCCCAGGAAAAGTTGGAGGTCTCACCCAGGAGGGGACGCTCTGCCTGGGACACTGTGCTAGCTGGGACTCTGATGGGCTGAAGAACCGGGACTTCCCCAGCCAGTAGTATCAGATGTGGGGGCTTTCCCCAGCGTGGTGAGTTTTTCTTTTTCTTTCCTTTATCTGGTGGACAGACTGCTTTATCTGCTGGGCAGACTGCTTTACTTTTAACTATCGTGTTATTAATGATAAATGTTTGTAACCCTGGTTTGAAGAGTTTTTTCTTTTCCTTTTCTTTGTCTGCTGGACAGACTGCTTTACTTTCAACTATCATATCATTTATAATAAATGTTTGTAGTTTTTGTAATTCAATAAATTCGCTTCTGTAAAGTTATAGAATATCAGTTTGTGTCTCTTCCCTCCTCCCACAGTTCACCTCGCCCAACAGAGGTACAAAATTTGAAGGAGCTGAAGTCTTTAAAAGAGACAGTGCAATTTGTTCATTACCTGGGGCCTAATTCATCCTCACACCGCCAGGTGAATTCTCCAAAACTCTCATAATGCTGGTTATAGTGGTAGAGGACTCGATGTAAGGTGGGAGAACCCAGATCCAGGAGGGTGTTGTAGGCAGTCTGTTGCTCCTTCCCACTGGTATAGCCATTGAAGAGATTGTAGATCTTGTCTGCTATTTCTGAGGAGAGAAGAAAAGACAAATAAAGAATATCTATCTACACACAGACATGTATGCGTGTGTCCATGTATATGTGTGTAGGTATATACATATATATGTATACATGATATCTATACATTTATATCCATATATGATATTACATTAAGAGAAATGAAACTGAGGAAAGCCTGGAGAAAGTGGTTTGAGTAATTCACTTTAACTTTGACTCACTGGGCTCAGCTTGCTCTTCTATAATACTAAGACCTTGCACTAGAATATTTCTAAGGCCAATTTCAGTTATAGTATTCTGTGACTTTATCCAGGTTTCCTAACAATACAAAGACAGATGCAAATTATAGAATAATATTTCATTGAGAAGTGCATCCCAGGGAAGCAAGTTTGAGGATAAAGGGAAATGAGGCAAGAAAGGAGAGAGAGCAAATATAAGGGAGTCCGTTAAGGAGCTGGACACCTTCCTGAAAATCTGGTTGCCACATTTTTTGGAGAGAATGTATGAATCTACTGGTCCCCCCATGGGGGAGAAAGGAAGTAAGTTTATCTGTCAGCATCCATCATTATTGGTCCAAATTTGCCCCCATGGGGCATTAACTCCCCTGCACTTCTGGTTTGCAAATGTTTGGGTACCAAGTGGGCCCTACAAAGGCAACGGGGAAGCCTGGGCAGCAGGTGGCAGGCATTTCACTTGGGGATGAGATGAGGTGCTTTCAGGTCAGCCTGTGGTCAGCATGAAGGAACACAAGACCGTCACCCTGGAGTGGCCATGGTGTCAGAAGCAACCTGGCCCCATGACTATGGGAATACAAAAACCTCTGCAAAGACCACCCAGGCAGATGTGAAGACAAGCGTCCAGGTCTGTGGTGACACCTAAACCCAATCCAGGGCATCCTTCAGTTCGAAATGAGTAAGCTTTAGGTTTAATTTATATTTCTTATCTTTCTGCCTCAAGGCCATTCATTGCTAAGTGTGAACTTGGTCATGTAGCAAAGGGGCAATGACTTGGCAGAGCCTTGACATCTTTCCTATGGAGCTCAAGGCACTTTATCATTAAACCCATTGAAAAGGAGATGTGTTTACATTTCCCCCCTAAACTTCTGGGAACTAATATTTGGAAAGAAATGGTTTGTTTCAGATCCAGTGTTAATTCAGGGGATGAAAACTCTAAGTCCACAGGTTCCCAGACCAAGACTTTGCCTACTTGATCTTCTCTTAATTTAAAGCAAGGGGAGGCAATTGGATTCCTTGTCATATTTCCAAGTGAATTCAGGGCTTCTGGTAAGACAGAGTCATCATGGGAATTGTTCCCAGGGTTGGAATGAATAAAATTTCTATCCCTACCCTACCAATGTTGCAATGATTCTCTTACTCTTCTATCTTGTCTGTTGCCTATGAGAATAGGAGCCTGGTGTTACTTGTCTTGAGTGGCTAGCACAGGGTCAGACAATATAGTAGATTGAAAAATATTAACCAAATGGATGGAGCACATGACTTTGGGAGCAATCTGAATCTACTTTGGGGGTGGGTTTCTCAAAGATATCTCTCCATATCAGGTTATACCAATCCCTTGGCAACTAACACTTGAAGCCACCACCTTTAGGTGCAGTAAAATAATTTCAGTTTGGAAATGCATTTAGATTTGCAGGTTGTTAGGATTCTCTTTCTGGGATCAAGAGGTAAAGAAGACAGTGGTTGAGAAAATAAAGATCTGTTGTATCCCCAGTGTGGTGGAAAGAATTGTGCAACCCAGTTTGGACACGTTCATGTTCTTGGCCTTGGTCTGCATTCTGGTGGGTGTGGACCTATTGTAAACAAGATCTCTTCAAGAGGTTGCCTCAGTCAAGGTGTAGCCCAACAGAATGAGGTTGGGTTTTAATCTGGATAACTGGAGTCCTTGACAGGCAGAGTGAAAGTCAGATGGAGAGAGAAACCTCAAGGAGCAGCCAGAAGGTGGAAGACACTAGAACCCAGGAGAGAAAGGAGAAGCCACCACCAGAAGATACTGACTCGGGAGGAAGTAAACCTTCTAGACTCCGAAATCCTGAGCTGATAAATTCCTGTTGTTAAGCCAACCCATCGTATGGTATTTGTTTTAGCAGCTGGGGAACTAAAACACCCATTATTTATTGGAGAATTACTGAATGCCAAAAACTTTACATATGGGAATTCTAATTCTCACAAACCATTGCAAGATGATTAGGAATGTCCCTGATCACAAATTAGGAAATTCAGAGAGAGAGCTGGGTGACCTGCCCCAGATCACAGAGCCATGTGGGCTGGAGCCAAGATTTAAAACCGAATTCTTCTGCCATTGCTATTTTGCACCAATGCTCAAAGGTCAGTGGTGTTTAACCAATTTAAGGTACAGGAAGCAGAGTCTTGGGAGTGGCAAATCTGGGGTGACTGTCCTAGTAGAGGATGTGGCCCTAGTTGTTTGAACCATAGATACACGTAGAAGGGAGTCCTAGGAGGTGGGCAGAGGGTCTGTCATTTCTGGAGTTGAGCTAGGAAGATGCAGAGGGACTATTCCAAGAGCTGTATTGTGTTCACTGTGAGGCAAGGAGTGTTTAATAGGGAGGTTTGGCTTCCTTCTCCAGCCCCTGCATGAGGCCAATCCATTTTCATTTCTGGTGATGGGAAATAACAGCCTAGGCCCCAGGCACTCATTGTGACAGCCTCTGCAGAGGGACAGTGAGAGCTGAAAAGGTGCCTTCTGACATATTTACCATTCTCATAATATAACAGTAATATCCAGCTGGAGGAGGCTGACGCTTCCCGTCATCAACAGATGTGTGCCTGAGACCAGGTGGGAGAGGCCCAGGTTCTACCACAAATCTCCTAAAACCAAGATAATCTAGCTCCTGGCTGCACTTAAGAGCCTACATCAGTAAATGGGATGCCATATTCAGAAAGATCTATGCACTAGGCTCCTAGAGCATAAAGTTTCCTGGCTCCTCCTATCTCCATGGACAGAATTTAGAGGTATTATTTCATTAGCCTTGGTCGCATCTCAAGAGTTCTCTAACTCAAAGAATGGAAAAGAATGTAAGGTATTTTTAGTTATCATTGTACCCAGCTTTCAGCTTCACATAAGCCTGAGTTATTCAAGATAGGTATCTGCCACCCTTCTCTTTATCAATGCGATGTCCAGGAATAGGTGAAATTCAGGGGAAAGATGATAAGGGGGCTGTATGCAACCCTCATCACACAAAAAAGGAAAACTGAATTATTAGAAGAATTAGAACAATCTTTTTGGCAGCAGAATAAATTAACAGGGCCTGAACTGAGGCCCTCAGACCCAGGGGCATGTTACAAACTAGACACTGAGTTTCAAACAGAGTTGGGCTCCTGAACAATCAGCTGTTACTTAACTTCTTTTTGGGTCCTAGCTTCCTAGTCTGTTCAATGATGGTTAATACTTCATACCTTCAAAGATTTTTGTGAGAATAAAAGTGATATTTTAGCATATGTCCAGATGCAGGAAGCTTACATTTATTCATTCATTCAATACAACTTTTATTGAGTGTTACCATGTGTCTGACATTTTTCTGGGCACTTGGGATACATCCCTGACCCAAACTGACAAAAATCCTCACCCTTATGGTGCTTACAGTCTAGTGGGGGAAGACATTCAGTTAGATAATAAGCCTCATAAATAAGTAAAATACATAGTGTGCTAGAGAGTGGAGAAAAATAAAACCAGAAAAAGAACATGTGGGAGTGCCAAGGGGGGTCATGTGATTTTAAATAGGGGGGTCTTGGCAAGTATCAGTGAAAGATAATACTCCAACCTAGACTTGAAGAAGGGGGAATGAGCGGTGGGGATATTGAGGGAAGAGCAAGCCACAGAGAGGAAACACTAGCACAAAGGCTCCTGGGCTGGATGGGCTGGCATATTTGAAAACAGCAAGGAGGCCAGAATGGCTGGAATAAGGTGAATGAGGGAGAGAGTAGAATGATAGCAGTTATTATTTTTTGTGTTATTTCCTCTTCTCTACTAGATCATGCTTTTCCCAACACCATGAGAGAGATACTGGAACACTGTAGTCCAAGGGACTGGAGAAAATAGCCTGATTTTCTACAGACTCCAGGGGCAGAACTGAGCTTTCATCCCCCAGTGGCAGTTGTTGTTTTTCCTATGACACGGGAATCCTAGGAAGCATATATATCTTTTGTTGATGGCTTCCTTGTCCACTATAACAAAAGTCACCTGACCAAAGGTCCTAGTTCATCACCTTCATTATTACACAGGAGCTACCTGCAACCTCAATCTGTCCCCATGTGGAAGCAACTGACAACAGCATTCCATAGGAAAACTCAAAGACAATGAATTCCACCTGGACTTACATCTTTGTCATTCCTAAAGCTGCCCAAATTGCAAGGTCCCTTCCTCCAGCCCCCAACCCAATCTGTCTTTTCTCCTTCATCCTCCCCATGCTTCTCTGTGCTTCCTCCAGACCAGTGGGTCTCACACTTGAGTGTGCACCAGAATCACCTAGAAGGCTTGTTAGAACATGGACTCTAGGCTCCACCAGAGTTTCTGATTCCATAAGGTAGAGTCTAATGACTGGCATTTCTAACCGGATCCCAGGAGGTGCTGAGGCTGATGGTCAGGACCACCCAGTTTGAGAATCACTGTTCTGTACTAACTCATCCTCAAAGTTTCCCTTATTCACTCTGGAGTAAGCATTACTACATGGCAAAACATTACTACAAGGCTGATTTCAGTAAAACAAGGTAGAAATTTTAACTGTGACTTAGTGTCACAAAGTGGTAAAATTCTTCATAGAAAGTATCTAGTATAGGAATAATGCTCATGTAAGGAATATAGTCGAGGTTCCTGTTAGATAATTAGAAGCTGAAGTCTGCTCTGGGTCACTTAAAAGGCAATTCCCTTGTGTTATTAGATTTAAACTCAAACCTGAGTGAGATTTATTTATGATCGTCATCTGGATTTGAGAGGCAAAACATATGGTTGTTTTGGTAGAACTGCTAGAACTGTATTAATTTGCAAGGATGCCCTCAATTAGTCTAACTTATTAATCTCCATGTTTGCCTTTCACAAGACTCCTTCCTGGCTGAAGGATACCAGGAACTGGGTACTCTCCCTGCACCTTTGACTTGGGCACACACTGTTCTTACCGCCATATCCCTGTGTTAGCTGAAACTGCCCGAAGCCTTCTCCAGTACAGAGGGATGCTTCTCACAGTCTCCCAGATTCCCATGGCTGCCTGTAAACAGCTAATCCTCCATCTTTCTGTAGAAAGGTCTTCACTTTCAAAGCTCACCTGCCTCTCCTGATTTCTCCCTACTCACCTCCTGATCATTCTTCTCCATCCATTGAAACATTTTGCATCTGGTTCACAGGCATCTTCTTCACCCTGTTTCCTAACAGCATTTGGGGTGACTTTACTGAAAGACCTCTTTCAGTCTAGAGCCCTCCGACCACCAAAAGTCAACCATCATCCCCAAGAACTGCTCCATCTTGAAAATAGTATATCTTACTAGAACATACATTGAACACAACCTCCTGCACTTCTTGCTGCTGTTACACACTGTTCTTCAACCTCATGGAAACCCCAAGTCTTTTGGCTTCTCCCTTCTTTCCACTCATCAGCCCTGTATTTACTTCCTTTCCTACCTAACCCACGTGGCCCATTGCTAGGGCCCTAAACTAGCTTGCTCCCTCTTCTTTTTCTCTGCCTTCACCTGGGCTGTGCTGCCGGGGTCTGCTGGGGGGAAAAATCACCAGCTGCTGAACTAGGGGAGCCTGCTCATGTTCCCTTAGCCTTCTGTACATACCTCTATACAGCACATCTCACAATATACAATAAGACTGACATGATTCTTCTTTCTCTCATGCTCTGCATCCATCCATTAGTAAATCCTCTGGTTCTCCTGTCAAAATATATTACGATTGGAGCATGTCTTACCACCTCTACTGCTGTCACACTAGTCTGAAAAAATATCGTCTCTCCTCTGTCTCTCCATAACCTTCTAACTAGTCTCCCCAGTTCCACCTTGACCCCTATTCTGAGTCCATTCTCAACACAGCAGTCAGAATGATCCTGTATAACAGTAAGTCCAACCATGCCACTCTTCTGGTCCACGTCTCCTGGGCTGCCCACCTCATACTGAGGCAGAGTCCAGTTTCTTACTCTGACTCCTGGCCCACTGCCTCTCAGAGCGCCTGTCCTGCCACTCTCCTTCTCATCCTTCCACTCCCCCTTTCTCTTCTTCACCCATGCCAAGAATCTGTCTACTGCTGCTCCTCCATCTGGAATGATCTTCTCCAGACATCTGTGTTGCTCACACTTCCCCCTCTTTCCAAACTACTCTGGTTAAAATTCTACCATAACTCGACCTATCCCAGTTCCTTTTTGTCTCCATAACATATATCATCATCTGAAGTATTAAATACTTTAGTATTGTTTTACTGTCTCTCACCCCTGCTAAAATATAAGCTCCACAAGATAGGAATTTTTGCACCTAATGCCTAGAATACACATTTAGTAAGGACTTAATATTTGTTGGATGAATGAATAAAGTCATGAAATCTGATTATAAAATCCTTGAAGACATATTCTGAGACTAATTGTTTTTGTGTCTTTAGCACCAGAGTTTAATACCAGGGTTCAATAAATGGCTGTGCGATGATCAAATGAATGGATGGATATGCATTGTGTTTGGTGTCAGGGAAGGGTCCTGGGTTTTGGGAGAGTTGTAGATGAACCCTAACTCTCCCTTAGTAAAGTTTCATGAAGAACCCTTGCACTAACCTGGAGGCTGGTTGAGAGGGTTGATTTTATTATTGACACTAGCTTGTCCCTACTATGGAAGGCTGATTTCAGTAAAACAAGGTAGAAACTTTAACTGTGACTTTAGTGTCACAAAGTGGTAAAATTCTTCATAGAAAGTATCTAGCATAGGAATAATGCTCATGTAAGGAATACACTCAAGCTTCCTGCTAGATAACTAGGAGCTGAAGTCTGCTCTGGGTCCCTTAAAAGGCAATTCCCATGTGTTATTAGATTTAAACTCAAACCTGAGTGAGATGTATTTATGACCGCCATCTGGATTTTAGGGAGGCAAAGCATATGGTTGTTTTGGTAGAACTGCTGGAACTGTATTAATTTGCAAGGATGCCCTCAATTAGTGTAACTTGTTAATCTCCACGTTTGCCTTTCACAAGACTCCTTCCTGGCTGAAGGATACCAGGAACTGGGAATGTCATTCCATTCTCTCAGTACCAAATTGTCTCTCATGCTCTTCTTTGTCAGGGAGCACAAGCGGGCAGAAGCAGATCCTGACAGTTTGTGGGACCAGAGTTGACCCAAAGGAGCCCTGCAGAGAAAACAGTGTTGTGGTCTTTTCCAGAAAAACTTCCCTATGTTGGACATTCTTTATTCCAGAGCTGCTTTCTATCCATCCACCCTCTAGGTACCATCATGCTGTCTTCCTTCTACTTGCTAATTGCCTTCCCGATGTCCCACCAGCCTGCCATTCAGCAAGCAGCGCCAACGTGCCTACGACTGCCTACAAGGATGTCAGTAAACTCTCCAAAACAGCTATAGCTGAGATACCTTCTCATCACTTGCTCCTCCATGACTTGGAGTAAGAAATCAACAGATGATGAAATCAGGATGCCATAGGCCCTCTCCAGACAGTCTCTCATCTGGGAGTTTCCAACGCAGTCTGCTCTCACCATCAGTGGATTACTGAGACCTTCAAAAGTCCTCCAGTCCATGCCTCCAAGCCAGGCACCACTCACTCCAGGCACCACATCAACTCTGGTGGATGCAATATGTACCCCAATTTAGACATGTTCTTAATCTTAATCCACGTCCCTGTGCATGTGAATCCATTGTAAATACGACTTCTTTAAGATGTTATATTTAGTTAGATGTGGCGAACTGAACCAGGTGGGCCTTAATCTGGATTATTGGAGCCTTATAAAGAGAAAGCCACAGGGAAGATCCACAAGAAAGAAGTCAGAAAGAGCCTGGAAGAGAAAGGAGAGAACATCACCATGTGATGGGAAGGTCAAGAACTCCAATTGCCTGCAGCCAGTACCAGAATGCTAATCATCAGGAAGAAAGCAAGCCTTGTTGACATCTAGATTTTGGACTTCTCCTAGTCTCAAAACCATGAATCAATAAATTCCCCTTGTTTCAGCCAACCCATTGTGTGATTTTTGTGATAGCAGCTTGGGTAAAATAAGACACTGTCTCATCCGTAAATGTCTCCATTCTACTGTAACGTCCCATTGCATTCTAAAACTCTGAAAGGGAGAATCTTTTTGGTGTCTAACTTGAATGCTCTTTTTTAATGTAGGTCTTTTCTTATTCATCTGTATTCAGAGGCAAAGAAAAGGTTTTCAGTCCTTTACACAATAACCCTCCAAATATCTAATGAGAAGGTAGTAGGTGGAATGGGACTGGGATTAAATAATGTGTGTGAGTGCTGACTGTGTTAGATCTAGCTTTGTGACTTCAGCCAGTGTACTTACTCTACTCCACAACTATAAAATGGGGGTGATTTTTAATTATTCAGTAAATACTGAGTTCCTATTAGAGGTCCAGCTCTAGGCTTGGTTAAGGAAAATGATACTAGCTAACATTTTCTGAATACTCAGTATGTGCCAGGCACTGTATTAAAGTATTTTAAATAAATTAGTTTATTTCATTCTCACTAAAACTTTATTAGCTAGGATATTACTATTTCTCCTCATTTCATAGACAGTAAACTTAAGTATGAGGTTAAGCAACCCACTCAAGGTCAAACAGTTGGGCAGTGGAGCAGGAATCTGGACTCGGGCTGTCGGATTCTGCACCTAAGTTCTTTAACCATTCATCATGCTGTCATTCAAGTGTTTAGGGATACAGTTGTAAACCAAAAAAGACTAGGACCCTGCTCTCATGGGCACACCGACTGGCAAGGTAGACGGGTGTTGAACATATGATTACAACAGCAAACTGAGAAAAATGTTCTGAAAGAAAGAAAAACGGTAGCAGGAAGACATCTCACAAAGGCCCTCTACCCCTTCCACTCTGAGCAGGGACACTTGCTCTGAGATCTTCAGGTGGAGGGGAGTCAGTTGAAGGGGCTGGGGTGGAGGGCATGCAAGGTAACGGGACCAACATGTGCCAAGACCCTGTGGTGGGAGTGGAGAGGGCAGGTTGGAGGAGCTGAGAAAGGCAATGAAACAGAAATGCAGAGCAGGGCAAGAAAGGGCTAGAGAAGTGGGCAGGGGCCACTCTAGTTAGATCTTAATATTCCTAGTCAATATATTGATCATTGTCCTAAGATGAACAGCAAACCATTCAAGAGTTTTAAGAAAGGATCTTGATTGAACAGATCTCTGAGTCAAAAGTAACCCTGCTCTTAATACATCATTTGGATTAAATGAGGCAATGGATGTGAAAATCCTTTCAGAAGTTGTACAGTGCTACCCAAGCTTCAATGGTTTTAGTTAAAGTAGAGCTTTCCCCCAGTGATTTCATGCTGCCATGGTGTTGCCCATGGAATGAACATTCTGGGATTGTGTCCCTCATGGTCAACCAGATACTACTGGAGTCAGGAGACATAGACACGGTGACTTGAGGGGGACCAGCCAATCAGCTTAGCCACAGTACTTCTCTTATTGAAACTTGCAAAACATGAGCTTCCAGCATAGTAAATGTCTCCATTAAAATGCAAGTGTTGCCAGTTCAATTTTATTGAATATAAATTAGTGGTTGATCAAATCACTTTAATTAGTGCTAGAATTTTGTGGAAGGGATGCATGGGACAAATAAGTTTCAGTTGTCGAGGTGATCTGAATAGTCTCGGAGCAGGGGACAATGTCAAGACCAGCCAGGGAGCATTATGAGAGAGACAGACACCAAGAGGTACCCTTTTTTGTGCAATGGATGGTGACTGAAGACAAACTCCTCCTAAACCACAAGGGCCACTCCTGGTGGGTGGGTGATTTTCACTGAAGAGGGACAACTCTTTATCAAATAACTGGTCCACAATAACATCAAAATTTCGAATTAAGGATTTTGACCCATCTTTACTAGGGAGGGTCCCACATAGCAACGGATTTTAAATCTCTAGTCTTTCTATACCTTAGTTTTGAATAATCTTTCAGATGTATAAACAACAGGGACTGAGTACGTGACCTGCTCAGTATTCTGTGGGCAGAGACCATGCGCACAGCACCTGATGTGTGACCATGTATGCTAGAGGCGCTTAATCACTGTCTCCCACTGGATCCTTAACTTACAGACCATGTGGAATAATGGAATAAAATGAGGGCAATGAGGCAGTACAGATTGAGGAATGTTTCTGGAGAGGTGATGCTCCTGCAACGGGCCTTGGATTCTCCCTCTTCCCCACTGAATTCTGGGCTGTTCTGTTTGATTCCGCCGGCCCCTCCTTCCTCATGGTGAGGGCTGATCCCTGGGCCATCCCTTGTAGACTCTGCCAGCCTCGATTTCTCTTACCTTGGGCTTTGACATCATCCACGACTGGGCAAGGAGTCTTCACAATCACATCGCTGGGCTTGGAGCGCCGTCCCGTGTTGTCCACTCCCCACAGGGTGAACCTGGCGGGGGGGGGGGGGTACTGTCATCAGAGAGAACAGATCTCACCTTCACCTGAGTCAGAAACTGCAGCCAGGAGCTTCTCACCACATCTTGGTGGGTCTTCGGCTGGAATTTGCCATGTTGGCTAAATTATTTGACATCACATTATAGGGTGGTAGTTCTCACAATGTGGTCCCCAAAGCAGCCTCACCTGGGTACTTGATAGCAGTGAACATTTTCAGGCCCTACCCCAGACCTACTGAATCAGAAACTTGAGAGGGGGGAACCAGAAATCTCTGCTCCCAGGTGATTCTGATGCCTGTTAAACTGCAACGGACGTTGAGCTGACGGAAGGTATGTCTCTTAGGAAAAAGATGGTCTGAACTTGGGTCTGAAACCTCCACTTCCTGCCATGCAGAGTTATACTTAAGTCCTCTGAGCTTTATTTTCCCTTCTCTGTGAGACAGGGATAATAATAAACTACTGTAGGTCTTTAGGAGGAGGAAATGGGACAAATTACAGAAAGACCTAGCACAATACCTGGAACCAAATGAAACACCATAAATTATATTAATTCTGTTCTGATCTGTCCTGTGTTCAGTCAATAACTTTTATGCAAAGAATTGAAGTCAGAAGCCAAACAGCCAAGGTTGCAGGTCCTTAGCCTTGTCTGCAGCTGGGCCCTTTATTTCCTGCAGTCAGCTCATTCTGTTTCACTGAGACACTGTCTACTGAGGACCAGGAAAACCAGCTTGGAATCCAGCCCCATCCCTAAGGGTGAGAAGTGTCAATTCTAAGAGCCCTCCCAGGAAAAGGAGGAAAACCTGGCTATCAACTGCCAAATACAAAACTTGCCCTTTGGGTGATGTGGCTGGATGGAGAGGGAAAAAGAGAAACTCCAGGTTCTGCTACTCAGAGGGGAATTTGAATATAACCATGAAAATAAGCTCTCCTGTGTATGTCCAGGGCCTCGGGTAGCTAACCTAGGATGTCTAAAGAAAGTCCTTAGTGCTGCCTTTCCTGTCCCTTTCCTTTTTCTGTGTCTTCACAGGAGTCTGCATCTCCTGGGGAGCTGGATTTTCTTTCCTGCTGACAGAGTGACAGGGGGACAGAGAGAGAGGGAGAGAAAGGCCCCGAGTCAGGAATGGCCCAGGTAAATGTGAGCTGGGCCCGAGACAGTGTAACTGGTGAAACAGAATATGTGTTTCTCTCATCAGAGAAAACCTTGCTTCTACCACTCCCTCCCTGCAAAGAAGCTCAGAGGATGGTCTGGGAGAGAACCTGTATGCCTGATTGGTCATTTTTCTTGCCTCTGCCATCTCTGAACCCTCTGGGCATCATGATGCCTTCCATGTGCAAGTCCATCCTGCCGGGATCCCCTCTCAGGTGGGAATGTGTTTACCTGCCCAGGTCCAGGATGTGGTACCCGGGACCCAGACCTGCTGGACTCCCCTGCTGGACTCCCCCAGCTCCTTGCTGTGAGTCAGACAGGGACCACCAGGTGCTCAGATTTCCCCTCCCATCTGCATGAGGTGGCTCAACCCATTCCACTGACCCTCTGACTCCTGCTCTCCTCTTTAGTTCTGGTAAATGGTCTTGTCTGGCACTAAGGCCCACCTTGATCCATGTACAAAATCTGGGGTCTTGCAAACCTTCTCTCCCCGGCCATCCTTCTCCTTCTAGGTCTGAGTGGGCTCCTGGCACCCAGCACCCCACAGTCTCCCAGTGGCAGCACTGCACAGCCTGGACCCCAGCAATGGCAGCTACTGGAATTTTCCATCATTTGGCCTCACACACTTGATCAGCCTCTTGGTATTGCTTCTAGAATTGTGACTGAGACCACTAAACCCTCAAGCTGATTGGCCTTGTCTGGAACCAGCTCCATTTCCAAGTCTTTTCCCACAGCACAGATCTCAGGCCAGACAGATAAGACTCCCTCGACTTCCCACCTGCTCTCGACCATCCTGAGCTCAAGTTCTCAGGGATGGGCTCAGAGGTACCACAGCAGACTCGAAACCAGCACCTGTGGTCCAGAATTCCCACACGTGGGCAGACGTCCCCCCTCACACCCATGTCCCTTCCCTAGAGCAGGAGTGCTGGGGAGGGAACAGTAGAAAGAGCTTGAGGATTTACAGTCTTACAAACCTTTGGTGGAACTGCCCTCTCGGGGTTTGAGGAAGCCTGTTTCTCTCACTGGGAAGCTCTCGACACAGGGCACCTTATGATGATGTAGGAAATCCATCTCCCTGCCCAGAGGTGGAGTTACATGTTCTTTGATGCAGCCTGCCCGGACCCCAGTTCCTACGGACAGTTTGCCTCAGGGTCAGGAGACAGGAAGCCCTGGTCTCCCACAGGCCGGTGCTCCAAGCCAGCACGGTCACTGGGCTGCTAGCCTGAGAGTCTGGCCCGAGGTCCCTGTCCTCACAGTTGGGTTGCTCTTTTTCCTCATTGCAGCCCCTTGCTATGAACTGCATCCAAATCTACACACCTGAGCCCCTGCCTTTTCAGTTGCCCAGGTCCAGCCTGCTTGGGGCCCCATCTCTTGTAAGCCTGGTTCTGCTTTGTCTTGTCCAAGGACCTGAATGAGGCCTCGGAACTCCAGGTTGGGACTGGAGACTTGCAATACGCTGACATGATGCTTCCTGCCTTGATGTTTAAGGGTCAACCATCTGAAGCTGCCTGTTGCTGGGCTCCACCCACCTTTTATAACCCACCCTTATTTTTAATCCTGGACCCTTAGTTTCTAACCATTTCCCTGGACTGTGACGGGGAATGTCCTAAATTTAAGGTACCCTATTGGCGGTCAGATTGACCCTCTCTCAGCACCTGGGGCCAGGTTAATCCCTACCCCACCCGGAGCTTGCCCACCCCCACCTGGGCAGCTCTGCTTTGTCAGTCTGTCTTGCCATAAATTCTGGCCAAACTCTAGTGGATCTTGAGCTAGGATGGAAATGCCTGTGCTTAAATTAATTCTCACATTACTCTATGAGACAATTCATGTAAAAGTTAGGCTCTTCAGCTCTTATTATTTTTAATAGCAAAACAAGGTACTAAGAAAGGAAATGCTTCCCACCGCATTCTAGACTGAGACAGGGCTCGAGCTAAGAGCCAGTCCACAGCCGCCTGGGCTCTCAACATGGATAGGCGCCCAGAGGGAGGCTGAAGGACAGCTCGTTTGTTTGGATGATTAAAGCCTGGGGAGCACTTTACATATTTTCACATGGAAATGCCACATGCAGTCATTTGAGGAAAGCCTTTTCCTTTCATTGTTAGCATTATGGTTTCTACCATTGAACATTCACAGGACAGTAAGAGGGTGATTTGGAATTACGGGACAGAAGAGATAAGCCCTGCTCCCCATCTGGAGGGCCAAGGCGTGAATACGTTTCCTGCCTCATCTGATGCTGCCGGGCTCCTCCCACAGCACCCTGGCAGGGACTTTCCAGCCCCTAGTTAGAGAGCTGACGATGACACTTATTGGGGGCATGTGCGCGTGTGAACAGACATGGACTGGCTGCGGCTCCAGGGCTGGGGTCCTCGAGGCCTGAAACTTGATGTGCATGGAGTTTTCTTAGGCTCCTGTTAAGAACTGACTGCTTTTGTCTGATGGTTTTGTACTTTTCCCCTCCAGGCTTGGCGGTTTCTGTGGATCCCCCTGATTTGGCTCCCTTTTTCCAATCACCCGGCTGCTGTCCCGGCTGAGAAAGTCAGTGGGTCTCCTGGGAACGTGGGTTGTGATTGAGGGAGCAGTGGGCTACGAGTCTGGTGAGTCACCTCCCCACTCTGGCCTCAATCTCCTCGTGTGTAAAACGAAGATGCTGGACCAGGCACACTTTAAGACCCCTTTACCCCTTCCAGCCAGGGGCTCTGCAACTTTTTTTTTTTTTTTTTTTGCCATGGACCCTTCTCAGAATAATGTTTTTTTCTAAAATGCATTAACAAATATAGAGGATTACGACAGAAGCCAGTTACACTGAAATACAATTCTACCCCTGTGGACCCCAGGTAAAGAGCCAGCTCTGAGCAGCTCTGTGCTCGCGGCGCGGTACTAGATCTTCACAGTCACCTGCAGCGGCAAGGAGAGGGTGTGGTGCTTGTGGAAGAGCCAGGAGCGCGGAAACCCCTGACTGATTTCCTAGCCCTGTGATTTCTGCAGACGCTACTCACTAAGGAGGAACCTCAGCTTCCTCCGGTATAAAACGGGCACAATCGCACCAATCTCACAGGGTCACGGGAGCATTCCAAGCGGCTCCTGCATAGAATAATCTGCTCAGTAAATGAAGGCTTCCTTCCTCTTATTTTGTATATGAGAACTTGGTTGCAGAAAGTTTGAGTGTCTTGTTTACAGCCATTTGGTGATAAGAGACAAAATCGGGCTTGGGGCCGATGTATTTATCAATGCATTTATAAAGATCCTCGCCCTATGCCGAGCACCGAAGCAAAGACTTCGCTTTGATTCTTCCACGGAGAACAAGGTCACCACCCAGGGCCCTGGTCAGCGCCCTCTTTGCGTGATCTGCAGCGCCACCTTGTGGTCATAGGCGGCCCGGTCTTAGCCCCATCCTACTCTTCAAAAAGCAACAATGACGGGAAACACGTTTTATAGACATAGGAGGGTAATACTGGAATACTGGAAGTTCACTAAGAATAGGTCTTTGATCAGGAAATGTAGCCAAACCAGACAACATGAGGGTCCCAGGGTAACAGCTGGCACTCCTAACTGACAACCAACTGCCACCCTCCTGCTCAAAGGCACTTTGAGATTCTCAGTTGTGACTCAGTGACAGGAATTATTGAGCCCTTATTATAAATTAATGAATAATACTCTATAACCTTTTAACTAATTCAAGTTTCATGAGTTTTAGATGTATTGCAGCAGGTTAGGAAGTTGTTTCTTCTGCCTGCCTCCCTCCTGAAGGGCCACGAACACCCCATTTCTTGTGAGCTGGTGAGAATCATGGCATCTGTGGTGTCACTCAAAAAGTGGGCTGACCTTCCTTGGTCCTAGAGCTATCACCTTTGCCTACATACACTTTCCAAATCCTCTAGAATATCACTTGTCTTTATGAGTTTAATTTCATCATGATCTGCCCCCTAGCTACACCTGCTATTCCTATACTAAGGTATTCAGCCCAAGCCTTTCAGTTTGTCTTGCAATCAGTGCCACTCAAACTTCGAGTGCTTTTCATCTTTGAACTATTCAACTGTGGAAATGGAAATGATTTATTCTGGAAACCTTGACTCTATTCTTGTGACCTCATCTGTAAACTGTTAAGTGTTTTTCATACTGATGAGGTCAAGAGGTCCCAGAAGGACATCACTCTGAATTCTGCCCTAGCCCCCAAATTTTTCCATCATGACTTAGCTTCTATCCTTATCTCTTTCCTTTTGGTGTCTTCTATGTCTCTGTCTCACAAATATTTTCCAGTTGTTCCCAGAGCACAGAAAGAAATGGGGAAGAGTTCTCAGAGAGAATAGGGCTGTTCCAAGTGCTATGATGTTGGGATTTGCTGTATTTTCTTTGAAGAAAAACACTGACCATCTCAAACCTCTATAAACTATTCATTTCAATGCCACTGGAGCTAACCTTCTAAGGCAGAGTTCTTTGTTATTCTACTCCTTTCCTCAAATAAATGTAATAGTCTCATTTGACTTGTGGCACTTGCTGTCTTCCCCAGTCTCACTTTCTCCCGTTCCCTTTTACTCACTGTCTGCTTCAGCCCTCACCTTCAGGCCTCTTTGCCTTGAACTTAGCCATTTCCTCAACCTGGTTGAAATTTTACAATTTCCCTATTGAAATTTTACACCCACAGCTCATTTCAGAGGACATCCTCTCCAGTTAGAATTAATCATCTATTTCTTTTCTCTCCTACCAAGTGTCCCTTACTCTTCTATTTAGCATATATTTCATTCTGCCTTTTGAAGTTAGTCATTTATACATTTCCCCTTGATGTTGCAACTCCTTGAGGGCTGGGGCTATATTATCTTTCTTTATCTTCCCCACTCCAGAGCCTGGTACTCAATTAGGTGCTCTGTAATGCTGATTGGGACAAGATACCAGACTCAAAATGTTTTGCTAAGTCTCTAAAGGAACTCAAGCAGCCAAACAGGCACTAGCTCCTATGTCACACCCACTAGGATGGTCGTAATGTAAAAACAAGGAAAAGGAAAAAAAGATGTTTGTGAGTATGGAGAAATCGGAATCATTGTACATTGCTGGGAGGAATGTTATACAGTTCAGCTGCTGTGGAAAATAGTTTGGCAGTTCCTCAAAAAGGTAAACATAGAATTACCATATGACCCAGCAAGTCCACTTCTAGGTATATACCCCAAAGTATTGAAATCAGGGACTCAAATAGGTTCTTGTACACAGATGTTCATAGCAGCACTATTCATGACAGTCAAAAGGTGGAAACAACCCAAATGTCCATCAAAACAGATGAATGGGTAAACAAATTGTGATATATACCTAAAAGGGAATATTAGCCATAAAAAGGAATGAAGTATTGATACATGATACAACTTAGATGAACCTTGAAAATATTATGCTAAGTGAAAAGAGCCAGACACAGAAGACCACCTATTGTATGATTCCACTTACATGAAATATCCAGAAGAGATAAATCCAAAGAAACAGGAAGAAGATTGGTGGCTGCCGGGTGCTCAGATGGGACATGGAGAGTAATTGTTTAATTAGTTTTATTTTGGGTTTTTGTAAATATTTTGGAATTACCTAGAGGTGATGCTTGCACAAAATTGTGAATGTACTAATTGCTCTCTTTAAAATGGTTAATTTTATATTATGTGAATTTCGCAATTACAAAAAGAAAGTGAGAACCAGCTAAAAGCCTTGGGACTTTCAAGATAAGGAATAATTAGGCAAGTCGTGTGTTACTCACATGTGAATGGTGTCGGGTTCCAGGCATCGGATGATCAGCGAGATGGTGGTGAGCTGCTTGTCTGGCACCTGAGACGGCATCGCACAGGGAGACTTGGCTCCAGAGATGATGTCGTCCACAAAGCTCAGCACCGTTTCTGCCCAGAGGGAAAGGACCAGAAAGGGCATGAAAGACTGCGATGACCAAACCACGATAAGATGGGACAAACTCAACGAGAACTTAACATTAAAAGGGCTCGGTCCCTAGGCTTCTTAAATCCGTAGTAGAGAAAGGTAACCAAAAAGGGATGGCCCTTTCTGATTGTTTCCTATTTAACCAATCAACTTAGAGCCGTCTGTCCAGAGTTAGGTCAGAAACAGCTAGGGCAAGCTGTGCCCATCACATCTGTGAGCTCTTTTATGAAACGTTCTTGGCATGGGCGGAGAACAGCTGTTCCGGCCAGGGGTCCCTGTCATACCTCAGCAGTATCTCAAGCACATCACAGAAGGGCTTGCAGAAGAAGCAGGGCCTGAGGGCAGCTGCACACGGGCCCCAAGCCTCAGGGATGGGTTCACCAGAATCTGTTGATCCCGCATGAGGTTGTGGACGCCACCGTCCTGTTGATGACCACATCTCCTGCGTAAGTGTTAGTGTTTATTTATGTTGACCTTTCCCTACGTGTATACAGTGAAATAGGAAGAGATGGAACATTTCTCATGGGGTGTTCCCACTCCTTTAAGGCCTCCCTCTTCTAGTTGGACCTGACAAATGCACAGTTTGCTTTAGAACAAGACATGGGGCAAATGGATCTGTTTGTACAGACTTTTGCCAGGAGGGGAGTTATTAGAGAGGAATTTTTCTTTTTTTCTTTCTTTTTTTTTTTTTTTTTTTGTAATCATAGCAGTGGTTAGCAGAGAATTGTTTCCTAATTGTGGGCTAGGATAACGAGTGTACTGTATTGTTGTTTCTCTGTGAGAGTACCCAGAGGCAATGAAACAGACACCTCGTTTATAAACAAAAAGCGAAACAGAATCAAAACAAGACTTTGTCAGACGCTCACCAGGCAAAAACTCTTAAATGGACAAGATGGCTGCTGCTTGGAGGAGCCGATGGCTTCCTCTTCTCCTTGCTGCTCTCGCATTGCCCCGGGATACTGGCGACCTGGGGCAACGCCATGAGGCAGCGCATTTTTCTTTTGTTTCATTTTTAACACCCTGGATGAAGACTGGGCCCCGGAGCGGGAGGTGCTCACCTGTCTCCACTTTGGAGTGGTCCATCCTGTCTGTGACCTTCTCTTGACGGATGAGGTAATCTACAATCTGCACCCCGATGGGCGGCTCTGAGTGCTCCCACTCCAGGACCACCAAAGTACTGCTGGGCTCGTGGGCCGTGGAGAGTCTCAGCCTGATGGCAGACAAGAAGGAGCTGGAAGTGGGGACCCAGCTGCAACCAACATCCGCCACCTCCTCATCTGTTAGATTTTAAACAACTCTTTCTAACCCGTCTTAGCTGACTTTCAAAGTTATTCATTTGAGGGGCTGTCCTCTTGACTAGAAGTCAGTTTCTTGAGGATCCTTGAGCTCCATGTCTCATGCATCTTAGTGCTTGATACAGACAACAGATATTTGTAGGTAAATAATAAGTAGATGAGTCAAAGATGAATGACTGTGTGCATTTTACATGGGTTAGGGGATACAGGGCTTTTTGCGTAGTACTATTTATATGGCTTTAAAATATTACAATCTCTGGACTTGTTCTTGAGAAATATTGAGCATGTGTGTATAATGCTTACATAAAACCCACTAAAAGTGGTATCTGCGAGAGTCCCGCATTAGCGAGGCCACCTCGGTTCAGTTCCCATGGTACAACCAAAATCTGCACTGCTTTTGGACCCCTGCCTTCCTCTCTTACTAAAGGCAATAATTCATCTTCTTTCCTGGGACCCTCTCCTGGCTGGGGCTTGGAACAGACTCAGATTGGAGGTAATGCTCACTGGAGGCTCTAAGAGGCAGGAAAAAGTCGGCCACATGTCAAGTTCTCCTTAGGGGTGATGTGTTGGGCCTGCTCACCCAACTTCTGATTTCAGTTTCTGTCTTTGCTCTTGGGTTTCTATGAATATCCTGGTTCCTCATTCCAGACTCCCCTTGTTTTTCCCAATTTATAGTGTCCTCATTCCATACAAGTTGTCCGTTTGACCACTGTCTTGCTTTGCCATCTCATACCTCTGGGATGACCTGCTTTTTAAATTGTAGCAACTCAATACATTATTGACATTCAGGGGTATGGCTCTCCTAAGGTTCAAGTGGTTTCAATTCACTGCCTTGTTCTGACTTCATGGATGTATCTAAGGTTTCTCACTTGCTTCCAATTCCCTGTTTCTTCTTAGACTACCGGCTTCTAGATATTTTCCCACATCCTGCTCATTCCAGCCTCCCTCCCTTATATGTGTCCCTGAAATCCATTCTGCTCCTTGGTTCCCATATCCCATATCTGTAATCCTGCCTGTCCTACTTTCTCCTCAGCTCACAGATGCCTGTCACTGGTCTCAAGGACCCCTGGGCAAGATACTGTGGCAGAATCACCCCAAACCATCTGCACTGTCCAATTTCAATTCACGAAAGAGTTACAGATCGTCCATTACTCGTAAGAATGTGCTTGGTGCTGAGGGTGTAGGTGTGTAAAAGCCAGCCCTGGCCTCTTCTTTTGTGGCATTCCAAGGCCAGTAGACAATATACAATTATACACGTGACTGTAATAATGTCTGATAAGATCTCCAACAAGAAAAGCATGAGAGACTGTGCAAGCAATAGCATGGAATTCAACTACTGGGAAAATAATGCAAAACACATGCTTTTTGGCTAGTGGCTTAATATGAAAGAGTACATATTTTGTACATGACATTAAAGATGGAATAGACCCAAAACAGAGTGCAGCTATTGACGAATTCATTAATTGGAGTCATATGTAGAGGACTATTTTGAAGAAAAAGCGTTAGGAATCTTGAGTAACTAAGCTTTTCTGAGAACTTGAATTCTGTGAAAATATGGACAAAGGCCGGCCACTACTGAGAAACAGAAGTATGTATGAGTTACAGAGACCTGTGTAAAACTAGAGGACACTTGCAAGAAACTAAGATCTGCTGCTGAGAAAAGTGATTGGATTTGACAAGAATAGTGAAGTACTTAATAGATGTTTCCTGTTTACAGAAATTTAGCCCAATTTGATCTTAAGCTTTGACGTTTACTAAATATGGGATTAGAAATAAAATCTGCTCTAGGATGCTAATAGCCGGGTCTTGGTATCCACCCGATGAAAATGGTTTGGTGGCTTCGGTGTTGTTTCAAACGTAGTTTTCCTAGCTGGTGAGTGAGTCTAGCAGCACCATCTTCTCATGGTGGCTACCTTTCTACTAAATAAAAGGACCTTTGCTAATAATGACCTTGATTCTCTTTTGATTCAAGAGGCCTAAGTCATGGCTGTAAAGAGGAAGAAGCCAATGGCTGGCGTATCTAAAACTACCCACAGGGATTTGGGAGAGAACAGATGAGAGGAGATGTTGGCTGGTAATGACACTCCACTCTTAACCTCTCCTCCTCTTTCCCAGAGTTTTCTTCCTGCTCATTCCTGGCCCTTTGGTGCCCACACCCACTTCCGTGTAACAGGCCAGTGTGCAGTGCTCACCAACACCAGCCTCTCGCTTGCTGTTTTCCCCATTTTGGCCTTGCTCACTCAGCCCTCCAGTTACCCCAGGTCCTGATCCTTTCTTCAGGTTTCTTTGCCTCACCCACCCATAGACTTACGCTCCTCCAGTTTGCTGTCCCAGCACCGTTTATTTGACACAGTATCTTCCTGGCCGTCTGGCATCACTCCCGTACCAGACACCGTAGTAGAGGCCAAAAGAGTTCCTGCCAGGGCCCTGGCCCTTCAGGATTCACATCAGCAGGACCAGTTGTGTTCACCCCTCCAGTGCAGACTCCTCTGTTCACATCTCTAATACTCACCCCCGGCCCTCTGTTCTTCCCAGCTGAACATTCTTTCCCTTAGTTGTGGTTCCATCTCTTATCTCTTTGGGGCTAATTTAAATCTCCTACTTCTAGCCATCACTTTTTTGCAGAGCTCCAGACCATCTTTCCATGTGTCCACTGGACAGCTCTATAGGACTGCCCCACTGTAACCCTAAGATCCTAACCTGAGCCATCCTCCTCCTCACACCTGCTTATCCTTGGCTGTGTCTTTTCTCAGTTGTGGCATATCTGTCTTCCCAGTCATGCAGGACGGATGCCTTAGGGCCATTCTCAGCTTCTCCTTCCTCGTCACCCTCATGTTCAGTCAGTCACTATGCCCTTTGGCTCTACCCAAAAAGCACCCCTCGGTCTTATCTGCTGCAAACTGCAATGGCTAAGAGTATGGCCTCCTGGCCACAGCTCTGCTTCTTTCTCTGTGACCTTGGAAAAATTCTTCCATCCACCCATGTCTTTTCCATGTCTATTCAATTGAGGATGATAACAGTACCTAACTGCTCAGCACAGCATCTGGCACACAGGAAGTGTTCAGTAAGTTGTGTTGTAAGTAAGATTATGTTGTTGTTGTGCTGTCAAAGCCTAGTTAGGGTCTCATTATAGATCTTTAATCTCCTCTACTACAGCTGCACTTTTAGCCCTCTTCTCTTCTGAGCGTGCTATTTATTTTACATACAATCCTTTCTTTCCCCAGTTCCCAACACTATCTCTCATGCTTTCTCCACCTTCAAGGAGAAGTTCAAGTGCTACTTCCTTCACAAAGTGTTCACCATTCCCCCAATTCAGACTTGACCATGCCCTCTACAGTGCTCACACTTTCTTTAAATGTCTCTATAGTGCTTGTCAAACTATGTCTTCTGCTGTAATGATTTGTGCAAATGCCCGTCTCCCTTAACAGATGGGGAGCTCCTTGAAGGCAGGCACTGTGTCATGGTCTTCTTTTTGCTCTCCAGTACCTAAACCATTGCTTTGCAAATAGCAGACACTTGGTATTTGTTTGCAGCACAGTGCTGAGATATATGTGGCAGAGAGGGGCAGAGACAGGGAACCATACACGGGCTGTGGGAGAGGTGCACAGGTGGGAAGTCCATCAGCTCCAAAAGCAGTGGAGTCACACCGACACCAGTCCTCGATGACATCCCCAGTCCCTGAGCACCAGAGAGAGCTCATGGTGGCCTCCTGCAAGAGCTGCAAGAGAGGGCAGAGAAAAAGAGTTAGTGTTGGGAAGCTCTGCTTGACCCTAAATGACTTCTAGCCAGCGGCCCTAGCACCACTTCACTGTTTTCTGGTCTAAAATTACTAACCCAGGAGATTGTCTCTGGGAAGCCTGGGCCTCGTCAGAGCTTTGGGGTACCCTTCTTTCTTTAGCATAATGGTTCATCCCTGTGGTTAAGGGCTGTCATCTTGGAAGGAAGTCATACTCCACACCCATGCTATGTCAGAGGGGATGATAGCACAGACCCAGCACACATTCATCACCAATAAATGCCAGCAATTGTTATCATCTCTGAATGGCAGGGTTGAGTCTACATAGGACCTTATGACCACCACATTAGCCTAGCAGAGTTCTTTGTGGGCAGTGGTTTCGTAACAGAAGGCTAATATTAAAGGCCAAAAGGATAGATTTATACCTGTGAGGAGTCAGAACTCATGGCAGGGCTTTCTCTGTTGAGGAAACGGATTGTGATGGGGACTGACTCCTCAGTGCGGCTCTGCTGCTCCTGGTGAGGGAGAAGCGAGACTGCCCCCAGGTGTGTGGCAGCTCCAAGATGGCCAAAGCCAGAGCTTTCTCCTTGACTCAACATCAACTCAACTCTCTCTGCCTCACTCTCACCACACCACACTATCAGTAGATTACAGAAATGAAACTTAGCTAGCCTAAAAAATTTTAGACCAAAAAAATTAAACAGAGGGAAGAAAGAAAAAAGAAAGAACAAAAGGAAGAAAAAAAGGAAAGAATGAAGGAAGGGAGGCGGGGGGGAGGGAGGGAGGAAAAGAAGGAAAATGAAGGTGGAAAAAAAAGATGTCCATGCCCAAGGCAAGTATCATATGTTCTAGAACTTATCAAAGGCTTAGGTTTGAATCATTGGAATAAGGGTCTTTATTGACCCCTCTACCCAGATTAGGATTTAGGGAGCAGGAACCAAGTCTTGATTGTAACTGTGATTTGTATAGAGTTTTTTCTAATTTACATAGTCCTTTTAGATACTAACACTTTAGTTGGAGCTCCATGATAAAAAGTTATGATTTACAGTGGAGAAAACTGAGAGACAAAGGGGTTCCATGACTTGCTCAGGGTCACAGACTAGCGAGCAGGGAGTGATAGAATCTGAGCACAACGTGCTTGACATGGAATCTCAGGCTCTTTCCATCAAGCTCTTTTAATTAACGCTGTGCCCACCAGCTTCTAGCCTGAAGCCTGGCACATAGTAGGTCTTCACTTTATGCTTTGCCTGAGTGAACCAAATTCAAAAGGAGCATTTTCTAAAACTAGGAAAACAGGACTTCTTTGGGATAGGCTGAAAAAAGACGAAATTGTGGCTGCTGCTTTACCGAGGTGTCTGTTGATAGTTCACTTAGGACGGATTATATGGTGTGTGACTATAACTGTTAAAACATAAACAGAGGTGTCTGTCAACAATTATTTGCTGAACACCTACAACGACCCATTTCCTGGGCTAAGCTTTAAGGGTACAGTGGTGCACAAGCCAAGCAAGGCCCCTGCCCTCATAGAGCTTACAGGCAGATAGTAAACAAACAAACACAAGTTACATAAGTAACCAAATCACCACAACTGTGCTCAGGGCTCCAAAGGGAAAGAACAAGGTGTTATGAATGCACATGGCAGCAGATGGGGGGGTTGCCTTGCAGAAAGCAGGAACTCCCTGCCTTCCTCTCCCACCAAGCTTTGCTCTATTCTGCAGCTTTGCACACCCTTGTCCATAGGATGCTCCCGGGTATAAGCTCTCAGACCTTGTTCCCAGGCAGATGATGCGGGAGCTCTTGGGACATCAGCTGCAGCAGTCCCAGGTGCTCACAGGAGCCAAACTGGGGCAGGTGAGGGCACGGTTGGGCATTGGATTGAAGCCTCCAAAGCGACCCAGCCCCTCTCTTCTCTCCCTCTTCCCTTCCCATTGCCACCTCTATCAGATTGAAGAGGAAGTTGAAGGCCAAAAGAAAAACGTATCTGTTTTATTCTTGCGAAAAAGCTTATTTTCAAACACTGAACAAAATCTCTATGGCAGAGGCAGAGAAGTGAGAGAAATACACACATGAAAAAGCCCCCCTGTTGTTCTGAGCATCACCTCTATAACAAACTGTGACACACCAGGTGTCCCTTAAAAGAGAAAATGGGAAGCAATTATCACCCACCTGGATGAGCACACCTTGCTGACAGGTAAGCAGCTCACTGCTGTGACTCTACCTTGCCTAGTCCCCAAGGCTGCTGTCACCTCTGTCTCATCCTTACATCCTGCGCTTCCTCATTTTTCATCGTCATGATTGTTGTTGGCGGCAGGGTGTGTGTGTGTGTGTGTGTGTGTGTGTGTGTATGTTTGTGTTGACTCACTCTGTTCTTCAAGTCCTTCTCCTGAGGTGGTTGGAGATCTAGGAAAATCAATGATGTCACTGCCTCTGCCACACTTCTCAAGATTATTTTTTTGGGTCCATTCGTTTTCTCCTGGCATCTTTAGAGAGGGAGAGGCAGAGGCAGAGGAGCAGTGGTTGGGAAATGTCATGACTTAGCAGCATGACATTTGCTTGAATGTAGAACTTTGTTCTGAGAGCCAGAGTGATGGGCAGGACACCAACCTGCTCCAGGCAAAAGACCTCCAGATCCTTCTCTTTGGCATCTGTGTGTTATGTGCTCTTTCTAAACTAGCTGCATCTGATTCCAGGTTTCAGGTTTTTGGATCAGCTCAGGGAGGCGGTGCAACCTCCCAAGCCAATGACCACAACTCCGTGACACAAAGGTTGGGACAGAGCTGAGCTTCTTCCCTATGGCTTTACCCCCAAGGCATTACTTCTCTGCACCATGACTTTGGTGATGGAGAATGTCATGCCTCTCTGTCTACCTACTTCCTTTCAGCCCTTTTTGCTCAAAGAACTACACATGTGCTGAGCTGTGACTCCTGAACCATATCCTGGTAGAAGTTACGGGTGCACAGATTTGATTTAACATGAAAATATGCAAATCTTAGCAAATTAAGTATCTGGATTAGCTAAACAAAGACTCCCACTCTCCATATTCTCGAATGGAGCTCAACTGCATCCTGTCACTTCCTCATGTTTGGGAGCCCTGTGCTGTCTACACCTCCCAGAGCTGAGTCCCAGGCCTCTCACCCTCTGGGTCTGGTTGTTGGTCACCAGTTCATAGATGGGGGCTGCTTTGGTCACCTCCAGCAGAACCAGCTCAGCAGGGGTTTCGGGACCAGATGTCACATGACACAGGGGGCAGGAAGAGGGGCACCGTCCCTTGCTTTGGCACTCCATGCGGACTCCGGCTGCCATGCGCTTGGTGCCAGACTCTGACAAGCTGGTGATATATTCTGGGAATGTGAGCACCTTGGGATCTCTTTCTCGTTCCTCCGACTCATCAGATGGGGAGTTCCCTGCCAGACACAAGAAAAGAAACAGTAAAGGCAGCAAAAGAGCAAGGACATGACCTAGTGGCCCTTGAGTGCTGGGGTTCAATACTTGAGAGGACATAAAATGCCAAAGAGGAGGTAAGAATGTGATTCTGTTGTCCCACTTTTTGGGAAACCCACCCCCTCAGTAACCCACAGAGCTGGAAATGGTCCTCCAAAATGTGAGACAGGGTTGTTTCCTTTCTGAAAATCTTCAGTGACACCAGTTCTCTCAGAGAGAGGCTTCTGCAGGATCTTCAATGACACAGACAACAACAATGATTGTTCTATGATTCAGTTTCATCATCCTTATGTGAGGATAGAAATTGTACCTAACCCCAGCATTAGGTAATGAATAAATGGCAAAATGTTTATAAAGCACATAGCTCAGTGGCTGGCACATGTCAAAATGTCAAACCATCATCATAACAGTTGTAATGATAATTATAGCTAAGATTTATCTAGCCTTTACTATGAAAATGAGATCTGTTCGAGACCTCAGTTAGCCCTCACAACAACTCCCTGCACGGAGTTCTATCATTATACCCATTTACAGGGGAGGAAAGGGAGGCCGAGTTTCAAGGTCACACAGCTGGATCATGGGAGAGCCAGGATTTGAACCCAGTTGGTTCTGAGTCCAAAGTCTCTAAGTTATAAGGGAGGAACAGGATTCCTCTCCTTCATTAGTAATCAGTGACTTGAAGATGAGGAGGAACATTTTTTTAAAAAGTTGCCCTCTAAGAATGGTATAGTCTTTTCTGGATGACAGTGGGGTGGTTCCACACAAAGCTAAGTATGTGGGTGCCATAAGGCCCTGCAACCTCATTAGGGGGCATTTACTTGGAAGATCTGAGAGCAGGGACATGAATGGACATTTTCACAGTGGTGTTTATGGCGACAGTATATGTGATTTGCAATGGGTGGAGGGGGCCTAAGGATACATCGACTGAGGAACAGAATGGTGAGCTGTGTTGTGTGCAAACAATGGAACATTGAGGAACTGCCAGAAGGAGTGAAGCTGTGAGACACCCAACAAGGTGAATGGATCCTGTAGACAGTATTTTGAGTGATCCACACCAGAAACAAAGGCAAACACTATAATGCCTCACCAATATGGACTACTACAATGTGTAAACTCAGAATTGAACCTTAGAGCACAGATTATCAAGGGAACGCTTATTGTAACGGTTCCTAGACTGTAAGCTCTTACAGCAGTCACATATATTCCTGAATTGTAATGGCTCTCTCCAGATTCCGAGATGCTGATCCCTTTGTGTATAACCTGATTGATACCTGGAACTTTGGGTATCTGTGTGACACCTGAAACTCAGAGCTAGAACTTGGCAGATATGAATGTCAGTATTAGTACATACAGCAACTGTTAAAAAAAGCTGAAAAAGAATCCAGACCTCAAACAGAGATATGAATGAAGCAGATGTGGTTAGGACTAGGGCAAATCAGGCCAAAGGGTAAAGGACAATACCGACCGTGTTTTAAAACTTCAAATTCCATGTGAGACCAAAGGAAGAGATGTTTAGTTGGTGCAAGATCTATATTTCCAACACAATTTAACTCGCACAGTTCGTTCAAATAGCATAATTACATGAAACTTTTAATAGGAAGTGAGTCCTGGTAGGTTTGCATAGGTTAGTGTGAAATAGCAACACATCCCAAAGTAATTTGGACAGAGAATAAAAATATATGTGCAGGGCCTCCCTGAGGAGCTGGGAGAAAATGTTGGGCTTCCTCACCTGAATTGTTGCAATGTTCTCACAAACATTGAGGACTGGTGGTTTGATGTGCCGAGCCCTCTGTCGCAGGACTTGCCCTTATGAAGCTCGTCACTGCAAAGGAGAGGCTAAACCTGCTTATAATTGTGCCAAGAGTCTCCCCCTGAGTACCTCTTTGTTGCTCAGATGTGGCCCTCTCTCTCTAGCTAAGCCAACTCAGCGGGTGAAGTCACTGCCCTCCCCTCTATGTGGGACCTGATGTCCAGGGGTGTAAATCTCCCTGCCAACGTGGGATATAACTCCTGGGGATGAATCTGGACCCAAAATCGTGGGATTGAGAACATCTTCTTGACCAAAAGTGGGATGCGAAATGAAACGAAATAAAGTTTCAGTGGCTGAGAGATCCCGAATGGAATCAAGAGGTCACTCTGGTGGGCATTCTTATGCACTATATAGATAACCCTTTTTAGGTTTTAATGCATTGGAATAGCCAGAAGTAAATACATGAAACTATCAAACTGCAACCCAGTAGCCTTGACTCTTGAAGACAGCTGTATAACAATGTAGCTTACAAGGGGTGACTGTGTGATTGTGAAAGCCTTATGGATCACACTCCCTTTATCCAGTGTATGGATGGATGAGTAAAAAATGGGTACAAAAAACTAAATGAAAAATAGGGTAGGGGTGTGTTTTGGGTGTTCTTTACTTTTATTTTTTATTCTTATTTTCACTGTTTCTGGGACAAGGAAAATGTTCAAAAAATAGATTGTTGTGATGAATGCACAACTATATGATGGTACTGTGAACAACTGTACATTTTGGATGATTGTATGATATGTGAATATATCTCAATCAAATTAAATTTAAAAAAATGTCACACTCTGAAGTCTAAGAGATGGGTAGTTGGGGAAGTCCATGGTCTATTTTTGCTGGCACATATAGGTGATAGGTATCTGAAAATAATGGTTTGTTCCCTACACACTGTTTGGTAGTTCTCTTCACAGCCCTTATGATTCTCCATTTAACCTGTTCATTTTGAAGAGAGAGGAAAATAGAGGCTGCTGAAAAAATACACTGGGTTCCCTAAGAAATCCCTGATCCCTTTGGGCCCAGTTGCTCTGCTGAACATGAAACAATTTCCTGGAGACCACTGGGCTTCTGGAAACAACAGGAAGATGCAGAACATTCATTCTGGTCCCTGTGGACTCATCAAGAACATGGTACTTGATGGGCCGAATCTTTGGGGGAACTGGTTGGAAGGATTTGCAAAGTACTTCCAGAAGGTGATTTTGAGATACGACTCATCAACTTTATAAAAGAATTCTCTCTTATGGGGTCCTGGGAGCTCTCTGCTATTCTTTCTCTTGTTTGCTATATATTTCAGCTCTGTTATTTCCCTGATGAATATCATCCTTATGCATAGGAGGCTCATAAGGTCTCCTGTCATGGGTCTCCTTAGTGCTAAGGCAAAGGACTCAGTGATGACGGATGTGGAATATAATTTATTTCACATTTGCATTTTATTTAATAGTAGACTCAGAGTTTAGCTCAAGTCCTTCATAGATTATAAGAGAGCTGCAAAACTGCACACATCAAAATCAAGAATGATGGCCTCTGTGCCAGTTTGAAACTGTTACAGACCCAGAAAAGCCATGATCTTCTAATACAATCTTGTTGGGTGGAAACTTTTGATTCAGTGTTTCCATGGAGAAGTGACTCACCCAACTGTGGATGAGACCTTTGATTAAATTACTTCCATGGAGGTGTGACCCTGTCCATTCAGGGTGGGTCTTGATTAGTTCACTGGAGTACTTAAGAGAGTTCAAGAGCTGGCACAGATGCTGACGCCTGGAGATGCTCGGAGATGGCAGACAGAAGGTTGTTTGGAGATGCTAAGCTAAGAGATGAAGCCCAAAGTTTGCCCAGAAGAAGCTAAGAGAGGACCCCCAGATGGCATCAAACAAGAAGCACCAGATGCCACATCAACTAGTCCCCCAAAGTCACTCTAACTCACACATAAATCTATACTGATATTCATGCTTATGCAACCCCGTGGCTGGGAGCAGTTGAAACAGGCCACATCTGGCCCGGGACTCTCCGCCCCCAGCCACTGGCCAGACCTCCAATCTTCTTTAACATACTCTGTGCACTGGCCACGGATAAGTTTGGGTGGGGAGAGGCGGTCAGATTCTTGGCATGGTTTCTGAGCATATAGCCCTTCATTCATTGGCAAAATGAGCAAAATTCCAAAAACAATGCAGTAAAGATACAGTGCTTCTAATTAAGATAAGATTTTTAAGATTTTGCCATGCGTGCTTTGCCAGAGAGCTTGAGGATCTCTTAGTTGGCCTCCATGTAGCTTAGGATCAGAAGCCTTTCATTATCAACCCACAGGCCTCCTTGTGAAATATTCGAGGCTGGAAAAAATACTTCTAGGAAATGACCACTAGATGGTGATATCAAGTCTAAAATGACTTCCAGGAGTGAAAGAGAAAGATGCATTATATTTTGTGACCACCTTAGCAGCACAGAAAATGGAATCATGTAAAAGTAACTCAAGGCTACTTTAAAAATTTATGGAGTTACAATTTTTCCAATCATATAATAAAAATTAGGGAGTAAAACAATTCCATAAAACTTACTGTAAGGAGAAAAATATTGAGTGAGAGGCATAAAGTGATGGCAAAATAATTAAGGGGAAATAAAAGTCACGTGGAGTAACAGTTCCTTCAAGGGGGAAGTAATATGCCACCAAATTTCTTTCCTCTTGGCTTTAATCCCCAGATACCAAGGAATGGCTCCCTGCCTCCTGCACACGTATACCCATATTCCCCTACTCATTCATTACAAAGGATGCAACTTTTTGACAAAGGTGGCCACTAGAGGGCACTGCAGCCCCAAACACAGCCTGGAGCTGAGTTCTGCCCACCTCCAGGACTTGGAGCTCTCCATCATTAATGCTTGTAATTGCTGTTAAACATCGGAGTGGGTGCTCCCCTTGCTGTTGTCTTCTGGCTGTCCCAATTAAAATCAAGATGCATTTAATCCCCTCAACATCCTTCAGCCCTAGATAGGTGGCAAGATTGGGGAGCAAAGAGGGATAGGGAGGAGGATGCAGGAGAAGATGGTGGGAAGGTCACCAACCTCTCGTTTTAAATCACAACCATATTTTCCTTTTCCTAAAAATAATAGGGTCCATATAAAAAGGGCCCTCCTAGAGGCCAAGACTAACAGTCTCTCTGCTCCCCTTGTCATGCAGGATGGAACTGTCTGGAAAGAAGCAGGATTTACATAGAACAGCAAGCTCCCAAAAGCCACCTACTCAGGATCCAGCAAAGAATAGAGATGTTTGTGTGTGTGTGTGTGTGCATGTGTGCGTGTGTGTGTGTGTGTGTGTGTGTGAGAGAGAGAGAGAGAGAGAGAGAGAGATTTTTCAAAGAAAAAATGCATTTTCCATGCACAAATATGCTGTTGGGAAATACTCTTTAAAATGATGGTGTCTGGTGGTGAAAGCCCAGATAAATCTCCCTTTGCCCAAAGAAAGCACTAATAACCATCGTGTCTCTGGCAAGTGACAGAGTATCTCTGATTTAAAAGCCTTTCCAAAACTCTGATCTTTGATACTTGCTTTTAACTCGCCCTCTGCGTTAGAGTGGGTGGTGGAGAGATTTGTGTGTGGAGAGTTGTTTGAGGGGACTCCACCTAATTTCTTTATGGCATAATGACTCTCTGCTTCCTTTGCCCACTTCTGTTATGGTTCCATATTATTTCTTCCCTCTTCCACCCTCTGGATCCTGTGTAAAATTGCTCTAGTCATTTGAGACTTTGTACTGTCTGAGTTAAATGAATATTCCTTTTCAATGGATCCACGGTATCTTGACAAAAAAAGGTAAGCTACAATTAAGGTCTCAAAAGATTACAATTGACAAAGGTGCTTCTGATCAAGAATACCCCAGTGTAGCCCCATTTCCCCCCACTTTGCTGGGTCAGTTTTCAGAATTCATGCCACTGCTGTCAGGAGAAGCTGTGGAGTTGGGCCACGACACTTAGCTTTCTTACAAGTAGAAGAACAGCCAACACGGACGGAATGTAGTTAACAACCCCAAACCTGCAAAGCATTTTGCAAATACAGTTTGCTATAAATACATGCCATTTGCTTTAGGCTAAATCTGTATCCTACAGCACACAGTGGATGAATTTCCCCAATAGAATACTGTGGCAGGAGAATATTGGCATCCTCAGGGCTCACAGTCTCATTGTGGATGTGCCTATGGCCTTAGGCAGGTACATATTGACCCCCTAGACTCAGGGGGATGGGGGGTGATCAAAGTAACCAACTCATTTCCATGCAGAATCTGCTCTGCTGGTGGGAACTGACAGGTCATGAAGGTAAATTAGTTGTTATGAAGTAAATTGGTACAATTCCTGTAGGACTCTGGGACTGCTTAAGAATCTCTCTCCTGAGTTGGTGCCCAAGGCAATGAGATGCTAATGACATCACAGTTAGAACTACAGAGGCAGTTCATTAGGCAGCAAAGAAATCAAATGCAAACTGATCTGATCCCGGGGGCGTTTGGAGCCAGCTCAGCGGGAGAGAGTGTTTGACACTTGACACGGGGCAAATGGAGCAGCCCGTCAAGACCCTGCATCCCAGGATCTTCCCCCACCCCAGTCTACTCCTGTTGAAGGCAGATGTCCTGGAGTTATCTGGATTCACATTTCCGTCCATCCATCTCCAGGTTCACGTCAGTCTCTTAAGATGTTTAATTATGTCTTTGGAGAGAGAAGGCGATTTCATTTTGGACTCAAGCTGAACTCTTAGACCTGCCATAGTGACATTTCTCTGAGACCTGAACAAAATGCAATATAGTGGGCTAATAATCAGGGAAAAGAGGATAGGACATAAACTGACCCTTCTCTCTGTATCTCTGTATGAGACAATGAGTGCCCTGTGGCCAGGGATTGTGTCTTTTTCATCTTTGAAACTCCTTTGCCTAGTTTAGGCATATCTATTCATTATCTAACCATCTATCTATCACCCTCTCTATCCATCTATTTGTGGAATGAATATATTGTCATGACCATAGATTCAAATTAAAAAATGCAAGCATAAAGAATAAAACCAAAGCCATTTGTAAGCAATTCTCTAGTCCCTTAACAAAGCTTCAAACCATCAAGTGGAAAGAACAAAGCATTATTCTGATGACAGCCAACTCGGCATCTCCAGTCAGGATCTCTCCCACAAATAACAGAAACCTACTAAGCTTGCTTGGAAAGTCACTTGAATGTCCAGCAGGCACCTCAAACTCATCATGTTCCTAACTGCACTTGTCACTTTCTCTGCACTCTTCCTAGCAGCCTGCTCTTCCTCTTGCAGGTCGTAAATCAGCAAACGGCACCATCAACTTCCTAGTTGCCCCAGCCAGGATCTGGACTTCTTCCTTGGTTCTTCCTCTCACCATCCCAATCAATCACACAGTCTTCTTAAATCCACATTTTTAATCTCCCCAAACCATCCGCTGCCCAGGGGTATGGAGTCCAAGTCAGACTGCCTGGGACTGATTTATGACCTTATCATTTGCTAGTTGGGTAATTTAGGGCAAGTTTCTTATCCTCTATGGACCTTGGTTTTCTCATATATAAAATGTGGATGATGAATAAACCAAATTAATAAGGCTGTGTAAAGATTAATTGATATCGTTCACGTAGAGTGCTTAGAAAAATTCCTGGGACATAGTATGTGCCCTCTAAATTTAATTATTCTCACATTGCCTGTCTCTACTTACTTCCCACCCACCACAACCACCAAACAGTGGGCTCCTTGAAGGAAGATATTATATCTTGTCTCCACTGTTATATCCCACTTTGCCTGATTTGTAACACGCCCCAATGCATTCAATAATTCATTAAATAAATATTTACCGAATGCCTAAAAATGTTTGTTGAATTATTAATAAATCACTTCGAATGACTTATATACAAAGTGACTACTGTCTGTGTTTTGTAGGTACTAACTAGACAGGCTCAGTTTAAATTTATTTCTTGCACTACTGTCCTGAGTTCTTTTGAGATTTTAAAGTTCTTTTATAAGAGGGACATCCATTCAGAGCGAGGTCCACTGCTTTCGAGTACAAATGGGAATTGCTTGGAGAAAATCTAGTTGCAGAGAGTTGAGGAAATATTGCAAAAACATATTTTGCAAATTTTGTAAAATACACACACATCTCAAAGGTGATTAATATGCTTTGGGTAATTACCCTTGGTTTTAAGTAGTTAACCTAAGAAAGGGACTGGTTGACTCTGGTGCTGGAGGGTAGACTGTGTGCAATTGGATATGTTTTCCTCGGGGATTGTCCTGTGGTTAGAGAGTCTGGGAAAGCTGTGGCCGCTAATGTCAGAAAGTGGCCAAAGGGCAGGTCTGGTGACCTGGGCCAGTGAAGTCGCAGGTACAATCAGGGGCTCAGGTGGAAGGTAAATTGCTGTGGGGTCTGGGAAGCTCTGGAAGAGGAATGATTATGGTCATACTGGGATTAAGCATCACCTGCTCCCCTTCACCAGCAAAACAGGCAGTGGTTGTGGAGAGCAAGACAAAGAGCCATTCTGGACCCCAAGGATCCATAAGGATGAAATATGAACACCTGCGTCGACTGCAGTTTTCCTACACTGCCCAGTCTCAGCCTCAAACAGGAGTCCTTCCGTGTTCCCAGCTTCATGTTCATCACAACCCCTTAGATCAGAGTAAACGCATCTTTCTTTGGAGGTAAATAATGGAAAACCATTGGCTCAATACTGTGCAACACGTTCAGAAACAGTTCCACCTCCAAAGAGTTTATATTCTTGTCCTTTCCCGCAAATGAATTCACTTTTTTTTTAAGTCACTTGTCAGAATGTACCCCTTACTCACTTCAGACCCAGCTCTTTGATACTCCTTCAGGAAGTTTCTAGAAACAGCAGAAGGTCTTTGTTATTATCATGCTCTGTAGCCAGACTTTCAAGAGCAGCATTTATCTGTTAGGTGAGGTCCAGGGTTTGCAGTAAATTAAATTAGTAGTCATTAAATACCCACTGGGCACCTCAGCAATGCACCATTAACTGGGATGTTCGAGAAAAGAGGTTTTCTGGATAACTGAAATTTTTGTTTAATTGATACTAACTAGAAAATGCTTATTTTTCCTTCAACCCTTGTTGACATTCTTCTTTTCTAAAAATATAGCTTTCCAATTTCCTGCCTGCCTCATGAAGCATTGCCTACCAAACAGAATTAAACCTTTCCCCAAGGTGCCTCCAGGTGATGATTCTGTACATCAATTATGATGATGCAGATTTGGAAACTGTAGGAGACAGAAATAAAACGGTATCTGTACTCTAAAGACTTTTTAAAAAGGCATCAATGATGTAAGGTTATGTTTTCTTAAGGCTGTCCCCTCTTAATAGGCAAGTGTTTTCAAACAAATAATTGCCTGGTTGAGGTTCCTGGCTAATTAGGTTCACATTAAATTGTGGGTTTGGTGTAGGTGCAGTGTGTTGTCTTTGCCAAAAACTGTTAAGTCAGCTTTGGCATGAGAGCAGTAAATAACAAATTGACTAAACTCACCTAAGTTTCATGTCGGTAGTAGTGATGTTACATTTTTGGGATGAGAGGTGGATAGCAGGATTCACCAAGGGTTTAATAAAAACAAAGCCAGCCTTTGTCTAACTGTGACCCCAATTGCACTTTCCCTTTTGTAATCCTCAACTTTGTGTGTAGAGAAAAAAAAATGAAGATAGCTCAGGAGTGCAGCCACCTCATTAAGGACATCTGCAGCCCAGGCATCTCAAAAGGGACACAAATCAAATCCCAGAATTACTGGAAAGGCCTAAAGCTTTTACTTCAACAATGAACTCTTCTAATCAGCTAGATTGTTAGTTCCCAGCGGGCAAGAAGCTGTCTTACGCTCTGCCCCACACTCAATGCCCACTCTTGGTAAACGTTAATGAATCCACAGAGATGGAATGAAGCAAAGGGATTTTATCCCTTTCTAGTTCCTGGTTGTCAAACCAATCCAAAGCCTCTTTAATAGTCACCATAAAGGCAAGGCTGGAGAACCTGAGGTGCCTCAGAGAAGATTATCTGAAGGCATCTGATAAATATACAAATGTGGGGAGCGTGGGAGACTGGGCTGATACCCTAGGCCTCCCAACACACCCCAAAACAGGATTTCCTTCTTTCTTTCTCTTTCCTTCTCCTTCCCTCTCTCTTTCTCTCCACCCCCCCACTTCCTTCCTTCCCCGTATATTTATGGAGTGCCATTCTGTTCCCCTCATCTCAGATAGCAGCGCCCATGTCCTCAGGAGCATCTGGCACACTGTATCACACTGTCCTTGGCTTTATGTCTTGGCCGTCTCACTCGCATGCACAGTAAGGAAGCACTTGTCTGGGTGTACCCAGAGCCCAGAACCTTGCAATCCATAGGTGCTCACTCAATCTTGGTTGAACTGTAATAAATTTTCAAGCCCATTTTCTTACACTCACATTTCAGAACTTTTAATTTGGCAGTTTAATGTTTATCTGATTCTGTTTGTTCATTTGCCTCTTTCAGTCCCATTTCTTTAGTCACCAAATGCCTTTCACATGATTCTGAGCTCATCACCAAAGTTCTGCCCTTGTCAAGCCTCTCCCCGTTTGGTGTCCGTAGCCTTTCACATTGTCACATTGACTGCTGAGCCCTGCCCTGACAGCCTGTGGTGATTCATTTAGCAGCCATTTAGGGGCTGGCTGTCTGGCTCCTCAGCTCTCCCCTGGGACACACGGGGGACAGGAAGAGGGAACAACTTTCTAGCCCCATCAGTGCCCTGTGGCCCAGTATCAGCTGTGAGCAGCTTCTTGTCAACATCAAAATAAACTTGACACAGAGATTCAGAGTCACAGTTTCAGGATGTGCAGAGCAGCTCTGGATTATCCCTGCTGTTTAGCCACAGACAGAGCGGCATGGAGAGAGGGAGGGGGCAGAGAGGACAGGGCAGCGAGAGAGGTGGAAACGAGGAACACCGGCAGGATTTGCTATTTTCAAATCTCCATTAGCAGAAGGACAACGTGAATGAGAGGGCATGCTCAGCAGGCTCTCAGGAAAGAGCCTCCCGTGCACTTGCCTGGAAATAAAGGCTTTTTTTTTCCAGTCTTGTTTCTTCTGTCTGGGACGCTGAGCTGAGAAATCAAGTATGCATCCCCTGACCACTCAGGAGCAGTGACTCCCCTCGTTCCTGGTCCTTCCCATGAAGGACCCACAAAAACTCTCCAGGGAAATAGCCCAGGGACAAGAAGGGGAGAAAGCTGTAACAGTGAGTACAGAGGAGAGGGAGCTCCAGATGCCACCTTCAGCCTCCCGTAATGCAGAGGGTCCACCAGGGCCTCTCGGGGCATCTACACCCTGTCCACAGAGTGGAGATAATGCTGTTTCCCTCTATCTACTGTGCAGTTATTTCTCAACTAAGGGATGCACATGAATCCCTTGAGCTTTGCTGGAACTATCTAGCTGGCAAGGCTCTCATTAGGCCTCCATCTGTCCCTTTGGAGCCCTCTGCCTATCTGTCCTCAGCCGCTCCTCCCCCAGGTGCTCCCTCTGCTCCTCCCTCACCAGCTTCGCTTTTCTTCCTGGCCTCAAACCGGAACAAGAGGAGATTAGGTCAGGGAACCAAGCAGTCCGGCAGTTCTGAAATGGGCAAGGTCCACATATTATTACTACTTGCCTTGTCTCCAAGTTATAAAAACCCAGCTTCACTCTGTGCAAATGCAAACAGGGTGTGTGTGTGTGTGTGATGGGGAACTGGAGATGGCAACAAGAGTTCCATGCAGGTGGGAGCCTCTGGGTGCATATGGCTCCCTAGCAGGAGATTCGATGCCCTGCTGAAATCCTGCAAAAGCTAGCTTATAAATATCTTTAACTATAAAATGGTCTAGAAATTTTTAATAAAAATATTATTCAATAATAACACTACTCCACCAGGCAAGGGGATGTTCTAACGGTTTCCATTTTCCTCTTGATACTCATCTGGCTTCTGTTTTTCAAATGAATTTGGATGTTAAATCCTTTTGCTGCCCCAACCAATTCATTCTACAAATTAACCATATATGACAGAACTTAAAGTCCGTTACCACTTAGCTCTGCCTCACTGAGATTTATGCTGCTTTCCTGCTCTCTGGTACCACTAGCTCATATAGCTTGGGGCTCCTGGTGGCAATTTGGGATTTGGCACAAGTCCCTCCCATCTCTGTCCTCATCTCTTGAGTTCTGAAATGAGCTGAGTGGACTGGGCTTTTTTCATCTCTCTGACCCATGCCCTCTGCTCTCAGACACTCTGGTCTCTGCAACCAACCCTACAAGATGTGGTTCCACCCAGAACTACTACTGAAACTGATTTGTGTAGGATACTCAAGAGACTTGGGCTGGATTGCCATGCCATCTGTAAACAGTGGAAATGGACCCAGTGAAATGGCTGCACCCATGTGAAAGCAAAGCTTATGAGTTGGAAGAGGATGGCGATAAGATGAGTGAAGCATGGCTACTAAGCCAAAGGGCATATTCTTAGATTGTAGGAAGGGAGCGTGGGGCCCAAGGCAATGGAGAGGAACGGTGCCATGGTCAAGCAACATGCCCTGAGCTGGTCAGTTCTGGGTAAGCCAAGGAAGAGAGACCCCAGCAAAAGGGAGGGACTTCAGGAATCCAGGACCCCTGGACACCATATGAATAGTGGCTGAAAGAAAAGGGGTGTTCTGCATGGAGGAAAGGAGACAGGGAGGCAGGTGTAGCAGCTCTCTTTCATTTTTAGCGATGGCCACACAAATTCTGTGTGTTTCCAGAGGGAAGAATTAGGATCCGTGAGTGGGAGCAATAGGGAGTTGAGTTTATTGAAGAACCAACATTCACTGATTGTCTACTGTGTGTCAGGAACAGTGCTCAGTGCTGAGAAACACAAATAAATAAGGAAAAAAACAGATAATTTTCCAGTATGTATAGGAGGATAGGAAAATAATGATGTGATCAGGGGTGTTGTTTAGAGTTATGGGCATAGAGAGAAGGAAATATTGAAATATACTTGGTTATGGGGGGAGGAGGCTAGAGGAAGACTCTGGAATCCTTTAAGGATGATTTTTGTAGTAATTTACAGCTGGAACAAAGTACAATGGGCTGCCTTGGAGATGGTAAACTCTCAACTAGTAGAAGGCCTCATGTGGAGGCTGGATGACCACTTGTCAGGGATGTCACAGTGGGGTGAGCATTCAGAAGAACAAATTCTGCAGTGCCTCTTAACAGCAAAATATTAAGTGTCTATTATTCTGTGACCCGATCCTCTCAGTATGCCCCCAAATCAGTGGGGTGGAGTCGGGGGTCTGCATTTTATCAGGTATCCCAAGTGAGTCTGACTCAGGTAGTCTTCAGATAATAGGTTGGGATTCATCACCCTAGACAAGGGCTATTTATTTGTTATATACTGTCAGAATGCTTTAAAAACTATTTACAACCAATCCTAATGTATAAAAGAGATACGACTCCTTAGGTATTTAACATCATTATTGTTAGGTAAAATTAAATAACTCCATTGTTTATGGAACCACTCAAGCATCTACTCAAAGCCCCCAAGTATGAGCAGCCTAGTTTGAAAAATACTGAATCAGACTCTGATGACCTTGGTCTAAACTATTCCAGAAGTATCCAAGAGTGCTCCCCAGCTAGGCGGAGCACATGCTGGTTCTGAGGAGGACACTGCCATAAGGAGCATCATTGTCTCTTGGGAAACAGGTTCTGTCACTTGCCATAGTTACTTTGCTTCTGGGACTTTGCTAAACAAAAGCATTGCACTGTCAGTCCCACTTTAGGAGGTAATAACGAAAATTAGAAAAGGTTTATACTCTTGACCAAAGAATAGACTTACTCAGACATGTAGGTTTATCTTTTTGTAAAGAAAGGACTTCATGGAGAAGTGAAAGAAGAAGGTAACATACATGCAGACAGCCCCACTGAGGGTAACAAGGGGGAGGGCAGATGCCGAAGCCAGATCTAATGCTCTCCTCCAAACAATGATTACAAAAGTGTGTATTGATTATTACGAAATACTACCAATTCATCTCATTTAAATGCCATAAAGAAAATTTAATCATTAGGTCCAAAAACATGGTGCTGTGATTTCACATGTTACTTCCCTCCATCATAAAACAATATTAGATATTAAAACTCTTACAAATTTTAAAATAATATAGCTGCATGGTCCCTGCACAGAACCCTTCCAAGGAAGCAAGAGGCTGTTATTAACATGGGAGTGCCAAGTTGGCAGTTATGATAACCAATAATGATGGCCATCTTATTACTTTGCTCATTGAATCTCCTGCTGCCAAGGTCTATTTTAACATCAAACTCCCTGGCACATATGCAGTTTGTTTTTTCAGCAAAGAAACTGCTGGGGGAAAGTTGACTGGGGAGTGGCTGCCACAGCAAATAGGCAGATAAGACAAACATGGCCCTGCTCAGCCACTGAGCCAGCAGAGGTTCCCAGACACAATGGCACGTGAGGATGGAGTCTAAGATCAGGCCATAGCCCCTGGGACCCCGGGAGATGGACCACAGGTGAAGGCAGGGAAGCAGACATCTGGCTCTGGAACTGAAGGGGAAGGCATGAAAGGGATGCACCAGCCCTTTCAGATTTCAGAGTAACAAGCTGAGGCAGAGTCTGTGAACACAAGAGCACATCACATCCCAAGCCACCACCTTAGCTGGCACAGACCTGCCCTCGCCAGAATTCCTTATATCCTGATGCAAGGTGGTCAGGGCTGGGTTCAAATTCCAATTGTGCCATTTACCCACAAAGATGCATAATCCTTGGGGGCTGCAATTTCCTTATCTGTAAAAAAGGTTTAATAACAGAACTTATAGGATTATTCTGAAGTGATAAATATATCAAAATTAGGTCCTGGGTTTTCTTGGAGTCAACCCAAAAGTTAAATTCCCTGAACTAGCATAGAGTTATTTGACAACCATCTTCTTTGGAAAGTATCTACCAAGACACTTGACCCCAAAAAGACAATTAAGCCTCTAGTTAAGCATACCTGGCCCAATTAAAAATAAAAGCTGCTTATACCTAACCCAATCCTATAAGACTAACAGGTCTCCTGCTCTAATCAACAGGACCTAGCCAACTTCCTTCTGTTTATAAAACTGCCTGCAAACTCCCCAGCCTGGAAGCTGCTTTCACTTTTGTAAGTAATTGTTTTCCTTGCTGCAGCAATTTTGGTGTCCTGAATAAAGTGCTATAAATGGCAACTTGACTCTGATTTGTCTTTCAACAAGTGTAAGGGTCCCGCTGAGACATAGAGGATGCCCCCTTGGGACTGTGGGTTCTGGCAAATGACCAGAATGGACCCTTTGTGCCTACTGCTTGATTGCTGCAACTCTGCATCCCTGAGGTAAGCTCTTTCTATATGTCAATGCTGCAGCTTGGGCTGAGTTCAATACCATTTTGTTCAGGACTTTGGTTTAGGTACACGTGGTAGTTTGAAGCTGTATGTATCTCAGAAAGGCCTGTTCTTAAATTTAATCCATCTCTGTTGGTGTGGACTCATTGTAAGTAGGACCATTTCATAAGGCTACTTCCGTTGAGGTGTGACCCACCTCATTCAGGATTCAGGATGGGTCTTAATAATCTTACTGGAGTCCCTTATAAATGGAATGAATAGAGGAAGCATGAGAGGGAGAGGGAGAGGGAGAAGGAGAGGGAAAGGAAGTGTGAGAGGAAGAGGGAGAGGGAAGAAGGGAGAGGGATAGGGAGAGAGAGAGGGAGAGAGAGAAAGAGAGAGAGAGAAGAAAGAAGCTGAAATCAATGAAACCTGGAAGAGAAGGGTGAGACCAGCAGATGCTGCTGTGTGCCTTGACTTGTGGAGAGGAGTCAAGGATCGCTGGCAGCCAGTCTTCAGGAAGAAAGCAACGCCTTGATGATGCCTTGATTTAGACATTTTTCTCAGCCTCAAAACTGTAAGCTAATAACGTCCCACTGTTAAGCCAACCCATTTCATGACATCTGCTTTCAGCAGTGTAGGGAACTAAAACAGTACCTTCAGTTTCAATTTTGTGATTTCCATTCTTTGGCTTTGGTTCAATCATCAGCCCCTTCATTTGGTTTCATTACCCTGTTCCTCCTATTTCTCCTTCCATTCTCCAATTTCCTTCCTGACTCTATCTCTCAGAAGCACAGGGCTTGGGAACTGCGGAGGCCCAATAAGCCAACTCCCAACCAGCATCACCGAGTGAGCAGTTTGCCAGTCCTCTCACTTTGGTGTTCATAGACGAACATAAATGAGCTGTAAGTCTCATCTTTAAAACTGGAATGGGCTTCCTTTCTCGCCCATCATGCTACTTCTGGTTTGTTCTGGACACCTGTCTGGTCAGGGGTCAAGACACAAGTGCACAAGCCAAGTTTTGTCTGACCACAGCATAATGGGCTCTTCTTGTTCAGAATCTCCCTCTCCTCTGCTCACTGGACTCCTGCTTCATATATGCGTCTGCACTATGGACCTGACACCTGTGACCTTCCTGTTCCTGGGAGGATCTGATGAAGGACAATTTGTCTTTGTAGTGGCTGCTCTGGGGAACGTTCAATATGAACAAAATGGTTCATTTGAAAGGTGTCTTAGAAAAGAGAGGAGCCCAGTCCCAAAGGGCATCACTTTTTACTGATATGCAGAGGGCTACAAATGAAATTCATAATCAAAAATTGCTTCTCTGAAATATTCTATGACCAAAGCTAACGAGCAATTTGACAAATGTTAAAGTCACAACAAAGTAGACTTGTTTCCCTAGTAAATCTTTCCCCTTTTTGTTCTACAGTGGCCTGTCTATATCCAACCCTCCTTTATCCCTGTTATCCTTCTGATTTTTCAGCTTCTGCACCTTTTTCAATTCCTTCCTTCTCTTCTCTTGTCCAGACCCTCTGTGTTTTCCCAGCATTTTTCCAGCTGCCTCTAAAGTTCCATCCTTCCCATGAGCCACGTATGCAAGAAACTACAGAATTTTAACCCTGAACTCGAGAAGAATTTAGAGCTAACATAAAAGGTTTCCCTAAACTCAAACAAGACCATGGAGTATTGATAAAAAATTTAGAATTATCCTGGATGCATATTATCTAGGGTTACCTGCCCCATATCAGCTTGCACACACGTTGGTCAGAACCTCAGATGCTAAATCCTAGAAGGCAAAAGCTGATCGGGCTGAAGCGGAAAGGGACCTACAAGATACCTCTTTCCACAATAAATATGAGGACAGTAAAAGGCCTCCCAAATAGGGCAAAGTTTCTATAAGATTACATATCAAGGCAAAGAAAACCTTAAAAACTCTCCTCACATATGTTTGTGGGGAAGCTTTAGCCCTCATATTGAACAGGCCACCTTGACTTATCCCATCTGCCAAGGACATAACTCTGATAAAAATATAAAAATGGGCCAAGGACAGAAAGCCAACTCTTTTATATAAACTGGTAAGGTTCATATCTCTGTGCTTTGTCTTTACGTGTTTCTAAGTAGTTTATCTGACTCACAGCTGAAATTTTTAAGCTATAAATCCTCTATTTGCAGCTGTCTATATATTTATGTATATATGTCATATGCATGATATTTTCTTACCTCTGGATGGTATTACCAAATTAACTTAAAAAATACCTTAAAAGAGTCCTGTTCAAATTGGCTTAAAGATACATGAGTGCCTTATAAATTATATACCCTTAAACCCCCAAGAATTAAAAAACTAAACCTTTAATGCTTCTAATATCAAGCTTTAATACAATCTTCTGTCTTCTAAGTTATCGAGTGTACAATTTTATTGTACTTGGATATGTTCTTCCTAAATTCATATAGGTTTACTGATCACAGAATCTAGCATTATATCTACTAGATACATAAGATGAAGAAAAATGTAAATTTATGTTTAAGCAAATTCAATTATTATTCTGACAAACTTTACTTCAATGCTAATTACATTTCATAATATGTCAGCCTAAAGACAGTTTCCAAGAGATTGCCGGTATCTTAAATATATAAGGGATGCAGGATGTATTTTAAATAAGAAGAAAAAGTAATCTTGTTCTAAAGACTGGTTGTTCTAGAATGAGAAGGAAAGAGTAGGACAAAACCTGAACGAATATGAAAAGTTGCAAAAAACTCACAGAAAATAATTTTATTTGTTGTGATCAAAGCTGGCTTAGATTTGATAAGTTTATAATCTTTTTCAGAGTTGTTATATCAAATAATGTATTCTTGCAAGGCAAAATCTGATTTGCTCTCTGTTAAAACGGAAAAATTTTCTTGGATTACTAGTCTGGTCTGAGTAAGGAGTTGCTAAAGGTTTTCTTAACCACCTAAGTAATCTGCCTAGAAGGCAAAGATTCTGTGTCTCATCAAAATAATTTCCTGAACTTATCACCCTTTATTGTTTAAAAGAACAAAGTCACCTCAGTTTAACAATAACTAGGTTTACTGAAGGGTAAAGGACAATACTGACTGTGTTTTAAAACTTCAATTTCTGTGTGAGACCAAAGGAAGAGAAGTTTATTTGGTAGAAAATCAATATTTTCTGTAGCACACTATATACTCTAACTCATATGGTCAGTTTAATTAAACACCGTAATTACATGGAACTTTGAATATGGTTGGTTTGTACAGTTTACATCCCAAATACCCTGATACAGCACAAAATAATTTGGGCAGAGAATAAAAAATGTACTTGCAAAACCCCTCTGAGGGACTGGGGAAAAATGCGGAAATATTAAACTTCCCCACCTGAGGAATTATTGATATTCTCACAAGCATTTGGGGACTACCGATTTAGTAGGCCAGCCCTCTATCTTGGGGCTTGTCCTTATGAAGCTTGTTACTGCAAAGGAGAGGCTAAGCCTACTTACAATTGTGCCTAAGAGTCTCCCCAAACAAAAAAGAACCTCTTTTGTTGCTCAGATACGACCCTCTCTCTCTAAGCCCCACAGCAGGTAAGCTCACTGCCCTCCCCACTACGTGGGACATGACTCACAGGTGTGTAAATTTCCCTGACAGTGTGGTTCGTGATTCCTAGGGATGAGCCTGGTCCCAACATTGTGGGATTGAGAAAGTTTTCTTGGCCAAAAGGGGGCAGAGAAATGAAACAAAATAAAGTTTTAGTGGCTAAGAGATTTCAAGCGGAGTCAAGAGGACATTCTGGAGTTTATTCTCATGAGTTATGTAGATATCCCTTTTTAATTTTTAGTGTACTGAAATAGCTAGAAAGCAATACCTGAGACTGTTGAACTGCAACCCAGTAGCCTTGATTCTTGTAGATGATTGTGTAACTAAATAGCTTACACAGTGTGTCTGTGTGATTGTGAAAACCTTGTGGCTCATGCTCCATCTATGCAGTGTATGAAGAGATGAGTAGAAAAATGGGAACAAAAATTAAATGAATAATAGGGGGGATGAAGGAGATAGGATACTTTGGGTGTTCTTTACTTGTATTTTTATTCTTATTCTTATGTTTATTTTTTTGGAGAAATGAAAATGTTCAAAAATTGATTTTGATGATGAATACACAACTATGTGATGTACTGTGAACAACTGATTGTACACTGTGGATGACTGAAGGGTATGTGAATATATCTCAGTAAAACTGAATTGAAAAAAAAAATAACTAGGTTTGCTCTTCTTTTTCCATGATGTTAACTCCTCTTTTTATTTTTAAAATCTTTTATTATGACTTGGGTTAAATAGAAAGCCAAGTATTGTTTCACAATAATCTATGATCATATTTAACAAAGTGTTCAAAGCTGAGAACTTTTAACATTTTGCTTCCCCCAAATCAAATCATAAATGATGTCTTCTTGATCTCAAACTGACTTTGGAATTTTCTGGAGAGCCCCTGGAAAATTCACAAAGGATGTATTCTTTCACCTTGTAAAAAGAAAGGTGCTCAAAGTATTTAGGTTTATTTAATATGTTATGAGTTGCATGGTAAGTGTCAAATTGCAAGGAATTTTCTAACCTTCTGATGGTTAAATGTGTATACATAAATGTTATTAATATAAATATTTCAGAATTTATATAAAATTCCTAGAGATTTGTCAATATTATTAAATGACATTATAGTATTATCTTTCATAATTTCAGTTAATCTTGAAATTTCCTTGTCATTTACATTGTTTTAGTCTAATGCCTCCTTAAAAGTCCTTGCAATTAGCCACAGGTCAGAGCTTCATCTTCAACAAAAAAGTGACATTAAACAAAAAGAAGCAAGTGTATAAATCATGTTCCACTTGTCAATTACAAAACCCTGGTAAAACTACAAAGGTGAGATATGGTCATATAATTTGACCAACATGGCCCTTTGAATATTTTCAAATGGACTTTATACAGCTACTTCCTTACTTCCTTCTGTGGGATATAAATATGTCTTTGCTATCACACGTCTATTTTCTAGATAGATAGAAGCTTTCCCTTGTTGCAAGGCTACTGTCCTCACAGCAGCTAGAAGGCAATTAGACTTTGTTTTCCCCAGCTGGGGAATTCCCATTGTTCTCTCAAATGATAGAGGCCCCCATTTTACTGAACCTATACCCAAGGAAGGAACTTTGCAAGATCTTACCCATCGACCAAAAGCATCACTGCTCCTACTATCCTCAATCGTCAAGAAAATTTTGTTTAAAAATGACATCTTAAAACTTAAATTAGCTAAATTATCTGAATCACTGTCTCTACCTTGGCCTAGGGATCTTCCCTTAGTCTTGATGGCCATAAGCTTTAGTCCATCAGGAAAATATTGACTATTCCCTTATAAAATCATGAGAAGACCCAAGAGACTCATTATTTCTTCCACTATATCAGACTTCTATTACAATCTGAAATTGTTAATTATTATAAAGGACCAATCACACATACCCAGTTCCTCCACTCGCAGATCCAGGCTGCCTTTCCTGAGATCCCTCCAGAGCAAACCTTATCCGACCTTCAACCTCAGGACTTGGTGTACTGAAGAGACGTCAGTGAAAGACGGCTTCAAAACCCAGATAAGAAGAACCTCATCAAGTCTTCCTGACCAACACCACTACAGTAAAAACCACAAAAAATTGGTCCCTGGATTCATGTGTCACCAGTAAAATGTGTTCTAAGCTTTGGGGAGGTCACTCCCATTTCAACCTCAAACTAAAATTGACATGAAAATGTTAGAAGCAGACGGTATCTGATGTGGACAAGATCAGCAGAACAAGCAGGTGACCCCTAACCGAGGTCCTCTCCTTCTACTAAAAAAACCAAATCCATTTCTAATCCCCCTTTTCTTTCTTTTGTGCCTCTTTATCTCCTCCTAATCTTTTATTGCTTTCTCAAGATCCTTGGGCCCTATTTATTCCTTTTTCCTCTTTTCATTTTACTTAATCCTCCTAACAATGGCTTCACCTTCTCATTTTAACACCATCCTCAGGTTATCTCAGACAGTAGCCACTTTCCTAATTCTGTTATACTTGGATAAATAACACAGGACAAGTAGAACAGGCTACACAGCGACTTAAAAAATGATACTTGACTTCCTTGGAAGGACCCCTCAGTGTAAGGGACTTATTCTCAAATATTGGTTTGGTTTCCAGGGGACCTGCGCTCAGAAATATCCTAATAGGAGCACTTGTTATCTTTTTAGTCATAATGCTCATAATATCCCTCATCCGTTGACTAGCCTCTTGACTCTTAGATGCTATTTTGCAGCAACGAAGACAAAAAATGACACAACTGAGACTTCAACAACAATGATAGTAAAAAGAACCCACAAAACCTTGGAAAACCGAGCTTCTGAGCTATGAATGATTCACAAGACACAGGAAGCAACTAGAGGTGAATGAGAGACTAGCAATGTCCTTGGTCAACCCCTTATAACCGAGAGAATAATCAAAAAGTGGGAGTTGATAAATATAATCAAAATAGCTTTTGGCTTTTCTCAGAACCAATGCAAAAGTTAAATCCCCCAAACTAGTATAGAGTTACTTGACAATCATTTTCTTGGGAAAGTACCCACCAAAACACTTGACCCCCAAAAGCCAATTAAGCCTCTATTTAAACATATCTGGCCCAATTAAAAATAAAGCTGACTTACATCTAACCCAACCCTATAAGACTAACAGATCCCTGCTCCAATCAACAGAATCTAGCCAGCTTCCTTCTTTCTGTTTATAAAACTGCCTACAGACTCCCTGGACAGGAAGCTGCTTTGATTTTTGTAAGTTATTGTCTTCCTTGCCACAGCATTCCTATTGTCCTGAATAAAATGCTGTAAACTGCAACTTGACTCTGATACGTCTTTCAACCAAGGGTTAAACGAAATAATACTTGTAAAGTCCTTTGGTATATTCACTCTCGATGGTAGGCTTGTTCACCATTATATCCAGTTATGTAGCACAGTCTTGGAAGTCAGTAGGTAACTCAATACACACGTAGCGAATGGGAAAAAAACAGCTCTGCTCAAAAATAAAATGATGACCTCCACAGACCAGAGAAAGAACAAGAATACTCAGTGATGAAACAGGACAAAACTTGCTGGCTTTAGTTCTGCAGGCAGATAACCCATCAAGGTAGCTGCAAGGTCACTTCCTGTATAGTAAAGGGGGCAAGAAGTCCCCCACACTGGTGGGGAACCAATGCCAGGTCCACAGGGTGAAATTAGGATTGGAACCAGTTCCACCACTTGCCCCCCAAAAAAGTCTGAGAAAGCCATGACTCGATTCAGGCCTCGGAGCACACTGAGGCGACGGGATGGCAGGAGGGGGTGGAGCCAGAGTTGGGCCCAGCTGAATTTTGGCTTCAGTACTGGAGCCACAAAGTTCTCAATATCCCCACAGGATGAGAAATAGGGACAATGGGCTTCCATGTAAGGTTTTGAGGCATGGCATTGATCAAAAGATGTGGCTGGTTTGCCTAATGGTGTCCTCTCTGGCATCTTTGTCATTGCAGAAATATTTGCTCAGATGACATGTTCCCTATGGTCCAAAGGGGCCCTTAATGCTGGGACCCTTTAATTAATACCAGGGGAGAAATGGGTCAGAAAGATATTGACCCAGCTGAGCTTTAACAACTTCAAATACAAATGCTACTCTAGTGGAATAAGGTTAAATTCTGACCCTTGAAGCCAACCTTTCTGGTTACAAAGTATATCCTTCTGAAATATAACACTACTTGGATGGTACTTCCATGGGGTGGATGGATGGTTTATAAATGGTGATATTTAAGGACATCCATTCCATGTCTTTAAAAATTATTAATAATGCTTAGGTGTTAGGAATAAGAGAATGCTAGAATTTCTAGATTCTTTTTAATTTTCACAGAAAAGAGAAAAAGCAACTCCTTCTTAGGTATCATCAAGACACCAGAGTTATCTCTCCTGCCTCAATCTGGAATCAGAAACTCACAGAGAAATACAGAAAATAAGCCATGTCAGACATATTAAGCTATGGTTCTGTTTCCAAAGTTTGTAGGATCTTGTATTTAATTTTCATTCCTATGGCAATGAGCCTACTGGAGGACAATTTAGATATTGTCTTTATTCTAGTGTAGGGCCAAACAAATAAAACCACACAAATGGTTGATAAGAAAATTTATCATTATCATTTTCAAATCTCTGAGGCACATATAACTTTTTAGTCTCCAAAACATTAGGAAATGAATGTTGCCCATGGATAACTGATCCTGAGAATTTGTGTGTATAGTGGTAAGTACCCATCTCGAGGTTGTCCCTATTATTTCTTTATTTGAGTGTAAATATTCCTAGACCTTTCTTGGGCATCTGTCTTCAGCCTCCTAGGATTTTCGTTCCATCAGAAAGTTGGTTGTCATCAAGCAAAACCAGAAGACCCAAATTGGAGCTCAATTTGATTTGATAAAGCAAATGCAAAGTTATTGAATGTCTATTTACAGGGTACTGTGCTGGCCCTCTGAATATACCAAAAAGAATTACGTGTAATCCCAACATTCACAGGATGTATAATCTTATAAGGGAGGTAAGTCAGACACACAGAATATAAGTACCATATAAAAAAGGATCAAATAAGAAGCAGATCATATCAGCATGGTTAGAGGAGGAGAGGCTCCACTGAGAAGGGAGTTTTGGGGCTAGGCCTTAAGGGGTATAAATGTCCTTAATAACAGAGTTACCATATATGGCAGAGGCCAGCAAACTTTTCAGTAAAGGGACAGAGAGTAAATATCTTAGGCTTTGTGGGCCGTATAAACTCAGTCACCACTACTCAACTATGCCTCATAGTGCAAAAGAAGCCATAGATGCTACGTAATCAAATGGCATGGCTGTGTTCCAAAAAAACTTTACCTATTGATGCCAAAGTGTTAATTGTATATAATTTTCACATCATAAAATATTATTTCCTTGTTTTTTTTTTTTTTAAGTCACTTAAAAGTGTAGAAACCATTCTTAGCTCACAAAACCTACAAAGACAGGCAGCAGGTCAGATTTGCCTACGGGCCAGTTTGTTGACTTTATTGAGTTCTTACTATAAGATGCTTTATATAAGTAAAATGCCTTCTTAAACCTGAAATCATTGAATTCTTACATCTGCTCTGTTGGGTAGATATTATCATCCGCATTATCTAAACTGAAGCTTAGAGAACTTGGGTCACACAGATTTCAAAGATTTTGCTTTTAACCACTAGGCCACACTATTTCCTGTAAGGATAAGAAACACACAGGAGTGACAGAATGGTTTTCTTTAGCCAGAGGCATTTGCCAATCTAAAAATACTTTTAACAAAGATTATGAGGTTTGCTCTCATGGCTTACTCATAGTAGACTCATTTTAGATTTTTGTGATCACCGTGTTCTCTATTTTCACAAGTCATGCAGGGGACAGATGTTACCTTTAATAATCTCTACTTTCCAGACTGTAACATTCCCCAATATTTGAAGAAAAAAGAACAGCCTCCCACATTTGTTCCAAATTCTTTCTCCTTCCCCCTGCAATTTCTTAAAGATGTTTCACAGTCACCCAGAGGCTTTGTGTGGAATGTCTTCCTTGCCCCCATAGGTAGCAGGTATGCTTGGAGATGATAATTATCCAAAGTTGCTAATTTCTCTTTCCTTCCCTCCTCACCATTTTGAGCAAAGAATTCTCTCTTGTGGGGTTCCTTGTACTCTCTCTGGTGTAAAGATAATTTTATGTACTAGAGAAGATGGAAGGAAAATAGGAGTCACCATGTTCTTTCCATCACCTCTTAAGACAATATCAGCGGTGGTCTCAGTCCTTCCTTGATCGCCTTCTTTCTCTGAACGTAGCTAAAATGTCCTTAAAACTGCCTGCATTAATATTGCCTGTAGCGTTTTCCATAGAAGTAGGAATGTAATGGGTTGTCAGCTTCCAGATATGATCCTGACAGGTTCAAAAATCAATGTGTCTATTAAAGACTGGGATGGACCCTGCATCGAGCTAGATGCTGTGGGAAACTCTAAAGTCAGTATGAGATACTCATCCTCAAAGAATTTACAATCTATTTGGGATAGCAAGGCTAACAAACATGCAATAATAATAATAATAATAATAATAAAAGAAAAGCTTCTCTTTATTAAACATTTTCTAAGTCCCTGGATTCCTGCTAAACACGTCACATGTATTCCTTATATCAAGCTTGTGGCTAATGCTTAAATGATCCCTACTTAAAAGATGATGAAACTGAGCAACAGAGAAGTTAGTTACTTTGTTCAAGGTCACAGAGTTCATAAGGAGAAGAGGTGGAACTTACACCCAGGTCTGTCTGACTCCAAGGTATACAATCAGTCCTAAATTATATCGTAGAGACTATCAGTCTTATGGGAGTTTGGAGAAGACAGGAAATTAGTGAGGGCTAGAGATGTTACTGAAGGCTTCAAAGAGGTCTGTGTTTTGAAGAATGGACAGGAGCTGACTGGGTAGTTAGGGACAATGCGGGCTACCCAGGCAGGGGTTATAAGCTCATAGAAATAGAGGTGAAGGTGGCCATGGAGGACATTAAAGAGTTTAGTCTCTGTGATATGGAGATTTCAATTGGAAGAACAGCAATAAAGTCACAATGATCTGCTGGAGCTGTCTGACCAGGAATTTTAGGCTAGAAGCAACAGCAGGAGCAAGCCTTTGCTAGAAGCTAAATAGGAAATAGTCTAGAGGCTGAGGAAGATGAGAGACAGGGAGATGTATACTGATTTAGAATGAATGAATGTTTGAATGAATGGGAGATGGAAGGCACAATGACTAGCTCAGAGGCTTAGAAGCCTGGGGTCAGACTGCAGTAGCAGCTGTGCTAGAGAGCCAGGGCAAATGAAGGAGGTACTTCAGAAGAAAGAAGAGGATTTGGAGCCAGATCTGGATTGAGGAGGTAAAAGAGAAAGCTTCTATCTTATTAGAAGCTGTGTAATAACAAAAACTTGGAAATTTCTAATGTTTCACAGACCCTTTGTTTTTTTGAGTCTATTAAGTAGTGCCACTCAAACAAATAGACAAAATGACTTTTATGCTCTAATGTGATGGGAAAGCCTGAGTTAAACAAAGTCAAGCAGTTTCTTACAAATCTTCAAAAAAACTTTTAAAATTCTAACATTAGTTACAAATCTCCAAGAAGGAAATAAAGTGCAGTGTTGTCAAAATTAATTTGAACATGCAACTTATTTCTTGGAGAGCATCTTGTACTACGTTCCCTCAGCTTACTTTGGGAAACACCCTAATATTTGCATTATTTTGAGGACCTATTATGGGCCTCAGAACTCTGCAATATACCCATTATCTTTATTTTACAGATGAGGACATTAAGGCTGGGAGGCTTTATGACCAAATCCTCTTCCTCCCTTTATGTCATCTTCCTTCCACATAACAGATATACGAGATCTTGAAAATCAGACTTCCCAGCCAACTCTAGAACATCTGCTGAGTGGATTTCTCAGAGTTGCTTTCAACAATTTCTAAAGTCCTTTCTGGGGATGTGGGATTTCATGCATCACGGGCCTGCTGGTACCAGCTTCCAATCTATTGGCATTCACCTGCTGTTATACGTGACTTCCAGTGGAATAAGTCAGATTTTAGATTACTCCTCTGTCTTTGTTCTCCAGAACGTGGCATCTATTAACATGACAACACTGGCAGGAAAGGGGACAGTGAACAATCCCCGGCTTCTTAACGCAGGCTGGTGTGATGAGGGGAGGACAGGGAGGGCACAGAGAAAGTCCTGATGACTCCCTGGAATTGACATGCACCACACCAGTCCTCGCAGTTGCTACCATCACAAACCGTTTCATGTTAAATTTAGAATAAAAACCAATTAAAAGATAACAAGGAAACATATGCTCTGAATGGCAAGAATCAAAGTGTTTATGGAATCATGACCTCTAGCTACTGCAGGAAAGCTTTAGTATGTTTCACCAGCCTGAGACCTTCCCCTACTCATTCCCAATCTTTCACCCACATCCTTAGTGTATCTCCATACAAATGTCTATCAAAGGAACAACTATTGTGAATCTTACTCAGTGGGTGGACTGCGTTGTGTCTGAAAATCCAGAGATCAAGAAGAATCGCTTTTGACCCTTCTCCCATGTGCTAGGCCAGACCATGGAGTCTGGCCTGGGTTTAGGGATGTGTTAGAATGACTTAGACTGGGCTCCAGATGCCTCTACTTGGGGTTACTGCCTGTCCTAGTTTGCTAATGCTGGAGAATGCAAAACACCAGAGATGGATAGGCTTTTATAAAACGGGGGTTTATTTCACTACACAGTTACAGTCTTAAGGCCACAAAGCGTCCAAGGTAACACCTCAGCAATTGGGTACCCTCACCGGAGGATGGCCAATGGCATCCGGAAAACCTCTGCTAGCTAGGAAGGCAGCTGGCGTCTGCTCCAAAGCTCCGGCCTCAAAACGGCTTTCTCCCAGGACATTCCTTTCTAGCAAGCTTGCTCCTCTTCAAAACATCACTCCCAGCTGCACTCCCTTTTCTTCCCCGTGAGTCAGCTCATTTATATAGCTCCACCGATAAGGGCCCACCCCGAATGGGCGGGGCCACGCCTCCATGGGAACATCTCATCAGAATCATCTCCCACAGCTGGGTGGGGCACATTCCAAGCAAATCCAACCATCACCAAAACGTCTGCCCCACACAAGACCACAAAGATAATGGCATTTGGGGGACACAATACATTCAAACTGGCACACTGCCAGAGCACAGGCTATTTGCAAGCTAGGGATCCAGGTGGATGTTTCCCCATTCCCCCCTGTGTCTCCTGAGGGTGTGCCTGCAGCTTGAGAGCTCACACATATTGCTAGGAGAGCTAACCCCAGAAAGGTGAGTCTGCTGTCTTCAGCACCTCTGTCTACAGCAGCAACCAGAAGCAAACGATACTGCCATACAAGGCATAACCCTTCCATTCAGCAATCCCTGTCATTTTGGTTTAATGCGTGGGCTCTGGATCTTTAAATTCTTGCTGCACCATCACTAGACAAGTCACTGTGGGGCTTATAGGTTTTCCATTTATACCTGCCCAGATGTCTATGGGTAGGCCTCACACAGCTTATCACATCCTCCCTCCACATCCAGTCACTACTAGTTATATCTTTAAATTACTCTCATGCCCACCCCCTACTTGACATTTCTTCCCCCCTAGTCAAGACCCTACCAGGGATTCCCACTAGGTCTACTCCCAAGTTTTCTGGATTGATCAACCTATCTCTAGTTTTTGTATCTCCCAATCATCTTTCACATTCCAGATCAGATATATGTTTCTAAAGCATAATTTGACCCTGTCTTTTCTCTACCGAAATAACTCAAAGGACTTTAAGATAAAAATCAGATAATAGGGCAAGGCTGCCGGCCCTTTAAAATCTGACTTCTGGGTCTCATTTCCCCACCCCTCACATTCACCAGGTGGACCTTTTTGTCACTTCTGGGATGCTCACGTTTTCCCATGCTCCCACTTTCACGTGCCTTGGCCTTTTCTTATTTATAATAACCTTTTACCTGGTCTGCCCGACTCATGCTCACTTGTCCTCCACCATTCAGTCCGGGGAACACTTCCTCCAATGAGTTTCTCCATTCCTGCCCTAGGCTGGATTAGGAGCCCCTCTTTGGAGAACCCTGTTTTCATGTCTTAGAGCCCTTATCACACTCATTGTAACTTCTGGTTTACTGGACACCTTCCCAGACATTGTATGAGCAGTTTGAGGGCAGGGCCTGGCTCTTATTCATCAAGGTATCCCCAACACTTAGCACATGGCCTGGTACTCACAACACATATAGCAGTAAGTATTTAATAAATATTTATCAAATTGTGGAATGGAATTCTCTCTCCAGGGATGGGATGGCAAGATAGGAACAGGACACAGTGAGTTTTTAATTTTGTTATCTTCTATGTTAATATTGCCTACTTAAAACTGTTAAGACTAGATGATCTCATGCCTGATCTGATCCTCATGGGAGGAGGTAGCTTTTCCTGGGTAGCATTGTGGGCAGATCCACAGGTCAAGGAGGCACACCTAGGTAGTAGAACCAGCCCCCAGAACCCTGCTGGTTTTCAGCACATAGAAAAACAAACATGTAGTTCTGTGAGACAAGGAAGATGGATGATAGATTTTCAAGCCCTGGGTTCCAATTCTGGTTCTACCACTCTCTGTGTGACCACAGACCAGAGTCTTACCCCTGTGGGCCTCAGTTTCCTCCCTTCTAGGGATGCTATGGTCTACTGCCCCATACAGGCCTAGGATCTGGGACAACTCACCCACCCAGTAGATGCCTCAAGGGAAAGAGCTGATATGCGAGGTGCCTTCCACGATTTCACAGTGCAAAGCAAAGCTGCTGTGACTGAGCACAACTCACAGAAGACACTTCATCAAACAGTGTCATAATAGTAACCTACTGCCTTACTTCACAGGGTAAGTGCATGTGAAAAACACTAATAGTTGTAAATTCCTCATATATATCAACATTGTAATGATTTCTCAGCACCCTTTCAATTGTAATATTGTATGATTCTCTAAGTGAACTAAGTAATCTCACTCTACCTCTCAGCAGCTCTCTCCTCCTTGAAACATTCCTCTTGCTCGGACTTTTGTAACCACAACCCTCCCGTGACCTTGCTACCTCCTGGCTGCTCCTTCAGACCTTTCTCCTGCCCCCACTCCATTCCCATCTCCTCTTCCCCTAACTTGGGGCTTGGTCCTGAGCATGCTTCTCTTTTCTGTCCAGGTGGTCCTGTCCATTGCCAGGGCTTTAGATACTAGCTGAATTCTGTAGTCTTGTGGTTTTGCAATTCCAGCTTTAACCTCCCCTCTGAGCTCCAGATCTGTAACTCCAGCAGCCTACTTGAATTCGCTTCTCCTCGATGACAACTCAAAATTGACCTGTTCACATGGAGCTCTTTATTCCCTGCCCCACACCCCAACTTGTTCCTCCTCTTCATCCTCTAATTAGTAAAGGACACCTCAGCATAAGCAATTGCTCAAGTACAAATCTAGGAATTATCTTAAGATTCCTCCTCCCCTTCTTCTCCCTCCCCCACATCCACCCCATCACCAAGCCTCTCTATCCCCTAAACATCTCTAGATCTGTGCTTTCCTTTCCATCTCCAATGCCTGTACTGCTGCTTTAGGTCTCTAGCTGGTGTCTCTGCATCCACTTTAGCTTCCACCCAGTATGGGAGTGATTTCTAAAGTATAGATCTGATCAGGGCATTCCCCTCAGGGGCTTCCTACCCAGCCCCCTAGCTGGGTCTACGTGGCTCTGCATGGCTGTCCCCAGCCTTTGCAGCCTTGTGCTCTGCCACTTCCCCTGCTCACTCTGCCCTGACCCACTGGCCTCTCCACCTGATGGCTTTGCCTTGGCCATTCCCTCTGCCTGGGAGGCCTCTCCTCCAGCTCATCCTCCTCATGTCCACATAAGCGCCCCTTCCTCAGTCAGGCCTTCTCTGATCTCCCTCTCTAAAGTGGGCCACTGCCTCTCTGACTTTCTGTCACAGGCCCTGATTCATTACCCTCACCGCCCTTTCAAAATTGGTAATTACTTTGTTCATTCTTTATTTACTTGGCTCTATGCTGTCGCCCCAGTGTCCAGCCCTTGAGAGCAGGCAGCATGTCTCTTATGCAGCATTGTCTGCCCAGTGCCTGGCACAAAGTAGATGCTCAGTTCATAGCCACTGAATGATAAATAAATGAAAGAAAAGAAAATAAAAATGGTTGGTTGAATTACAAGGAAGATTTTCTTTGGTCTCATCTTGGTTTTATTCTTATCTGTGTCATTAATGACCTCTACCAACCCAATGAATGCAAGATGCATGATCTACACAAGTGCCAGAGTATTGATCACCCTTGTGAGAAAGATAGTGTGGAAATTTTGAGGAAATCACACTGCTCCTTTCTACATAGGCCATAAAAGAATGCAGAGACTAGTGAAGCCTGAGGGCTGGTGTTTCCTGATTATCTTTGTCTACTTTACTGTGATCAATATTGAATGTGAACCCACTGTGAGCAGAATCTATGGCAACACTGACGGAGAGTTGCAAAGAAGTGGGAGCAGAGTCTCTGCTCTCCAAGGGAAGAGGCAAAACAGACCAAATAAAAATACATAAAGCCGTAAATACCCAAAACACATCAATATGTATAGAACCAATTACCACAGCAATCGACTAGGCTTGTAATAAATTGACAGGAGGGAGCCTGTGCAATGGAGGCACGTACAAAGAGTGACTCTCTAATCTGCCTCTGCGGAATAAACCTGTCTAAGAAAGACCCCAAGGAAACAAAGAAAGGTCAAGAGAGCCCAGGCTATTGGATGACCCTATTAGGCTGTTTTCCCCTATCCTTGGCATTCTCATTTCAGCTACAAAGTACATATTTTAACTGACAGCTTTATTGAGAAATTGAGCTGGAGAAATTATTTCTTTCCTTTTCCCTTCCTTTTCTTTCTCCTTCTCCTTCTCCATATCCTTCTCCCCCTCCCTTTTCCCCTCCTTTTCCTCCTTCTTCTCCTCCTTCTCTGCCTCCTTCTCCTTCTTTTTAACCAGCAAAAACAAAAATATTTTAAGACCTTTTTGAACCTGTTTGGTTCTTGCATTTGTTCTTCCCAAGGGCTCTTGTTGCATTAAACTCAGTGCTGCCCCTTGTCAAACATAAACATGTTGATGGGCTGCGTGTGGGTATGACTTAACCAAGCTGTCTGGTCCTTTCTAATTTCTTTGGGCTTCAAGGAAAGACCAGTGTGACTAACTTTCTGGATTCCCAGGTAGGTGTTTAGGTAGGTTCTGTCCACTCCCCAGCCACGGTGGGGAGCCACCAGGCACGGACAAGGAGTTTATAAACAGCCCTTTGCAAAGCTGCAAGGCAGTGGTCTGGGCCTTCCACGTGTCCCAGAGATGGCCCAAGCTGGCCCAGCAAACCCTCTCCTCAGGACTGCTTTATGGTGCAAGGTATCTTTCATCCAAATCTCTCCATCCATGGCCTCTTGCTTCCCCTCTTTCAACTTCTCAGAGTCCTTCTGATTCCAGCCAATTTCAGTATAGGCATTTTGATGGTTGATAGAATGTGCAGAAATCTTGCCCTCTGAGAAGTTTTCCAAGAAATGGATGAACTATCAAGGTGGAGAGTGTTTTCGGAAACTTGCATCTGCTTTTCTCACCCAGGGTGCAGCCATGCTGTTCTGTAGACTCTAACTGGCCAATTGCAAGGAGAGAAGAGGTAAAAGGAGGCTGTCAAAGGAAAGTTATGCTCATAACCTCAGCTTCTAGAATTTCCCAGTGGATTCGGAGCCTTCTTTTACTCACCATTGTATTCAATGCCTAGCACAGTGCCTGATCCACAACAGATATTTTGAGTCAATACACATTTTTGAGTGAATGCATAAACATCACTACCATGTAAAATGAACTTACATCCTTGCCTTCAGGTGCTTCTAATTGAGATCTACTTATCACTGACTTTGCTGGCAGCAATATATTGGTAGCAAAGCAAAAGAGCACCTGGGAAGTTTTAAGAGAGGGAAGTTGATTCAATTGGAAAACCATCTTCTTCTCATCAGTTACAGAAACAGAAGTGATATATTCTGGGACCTTTGTCTGTTGTAACGTTAATCATCTGCATTTCACATCATAGCTGGCAGTTGGAGCCAGGTTTGAAAATGATGTCACTACCCTATTTTTTTAAATGAATTATTTAATAATACCAATGATTTCATTTCCTTAATGTTAATTTTTATTATTTAGCATTTTATTAGTTTTTATTATTTTATTTTTAATTTTTCACTTTAATTTGTATCTTCTAATAATTGTACCAATTTTCTAAGGGTTCCTCAAGCTTCAGAAAGACTCTGTCTCTGACAACAGAGGAATGCAAACAGGAATGGACCGGAAATTGCTGGTGGACCAAGAGATGAACTTAGATGAAAGATGTTTATTTGTTGGTTTAGGCCAAAATACTCATATGTCTTGTGTTTAGTTTAAACACAGGTTACAGGTAACACCAACATATATCTCCTCGCTTCTCACTCCTCACAAAGAAACCTTCCTATTTGCCTTATAAAAGAAAAACAATTACAGGAAGCATGGAAAAAGAAAGGCTATTGCTGGCTCCTTCAACATTAATTCATAGCCAGAAACTCGGAATAACAATCACAAATTTGAGGTTCCAGAATGGATCAATCCCAGTGCGTAATCATTTATTCCAGTCCCACCTTGACCTTAGTCACTTGTTTTTCACAATTAGCCTGTTCTTTTAATGTCAAATTGCAGGACATGCTATCACACACACACACACACACACACACACACACACACACACACAACCTGGAAGTATGAAGGAGGAATGAAATGAATGACTGGAGCAAGACTGCCTTCACAGTGATGAGAAGGGGGCTGATGCCAAGCAGTCATTTGGGGAGATGCTGTCTTAGACAATATGCTGTCATTTCCCTTGGAAAGAAAAGAGGAAGAGAAAAATGCTTGGATTTCACACATTTATTCATTCAACAAACATTTATTGCCTGACTGCCAGATGTTGTGCATGGCGTTATGCCTTGAAAGATATGGTGTGGGAGTAAAGAAGAGAATTCAGAGATGTGTAGAAGGGCACCCACCTTTCAGCAGTTGTTGACCCTCATATCTCCAAGAAAACAGGATAACACATTGAAATTGGGAAAACTGATCAGCCTAGCAAAAATATAAAATGACTAGTACATTTACTAGTAAGTTATCCCTCAACCTCAACACCCACTTATGTTTGAGCCATGTTGTTGCGAGGAAACACTGTTGTGCTGGTTTGGATATATTATGTCCCCCAAAACGCCATTATCTTTGATGCAGCCTTGTGTGGGCAGACATATTAGTGTTGATTAGATTGTAATTCTTGGAATGTTTCCATGGAGATGTGACCCACCCAACTGTGGGTGATAACTCTGATTGGATAATTTCCATGGAGATGTGGCTCCGCCCATTCAGTGTGGGCCTTGATTGGTTAGTTTACTATAAGCTCATACAGAAGGAACGAGCTTGCTACAGCTGAGAGGGACACTTTGAAGAACACACAGGAGCTGAGAGAGGAGCTGCAGTTTACAGAGACATTTTGGAGACGGCCTTTGAAAGCAGACTTTTGCTCTCAAGGAGCTAAGAGAGGACAAAGGCCCCAAGAGCAACTGAGAGTGACATTTCGGAGAGAAGCTGAAGCCTAGAGAGGAATGTCCTGGGAGAAAGCCATTGTGAAACCAGAACTCCGGAGCAGATGCCAGCCACGTGCCTTCCCAGCTAACAGAGGTTTTCCGGACGCCACCGGCCATCCTCCAGTGAAGGTACCTGATTGCTGATGTGTTTCCTTGGATACTTTATGGCCTTAAGACTGTAACTGTGTAACCAAATAACCCCCCTTTTATAAAAGCCAATCCATTTCTGGTGTTTTGCAAAAAGGCAGCATTAGCAAACTAGAACAACTGTCTACATCTGTATGCAGGCAATGGAACCAGACGGGCCCAGGCTTTGAATCACAGGTAAAAGAAAAGGCTCATGCAGCTGTACACTTTCATGAGTTTTTCCTCCTTTAGAGGATGTTCCTGACAGCTTCTTTGCACTTAAAAGGCAGAAACACCCAGACTGTTTATCAAAAAGCTTCCTCGAGGATCCTATTCCACAGAGGGGCCATTGTTACAGCCTCCCCAAATCCCTTTCATCTGTGTAGAAGAAGTGGTGCTTCTTTCCTGGTCTTTTCTCAGCAAGGGGTCTACAACTGTGGCTGCAAATGGTTGGGGAAAGATATAATATTGATCCTGAGTTTTGGAATGGAGGTTGATCTCCTGTTCTACCAGCCTGGTCAGCAGGCAATTGTGTCTTCTGAAATATTCATCAGTGTTTGTGTGAAAAGTGAGTTGCACCCAGAGCAAGTTTCACTGATATCACTTTGGAATTTTTATCAGTTGCTATTTTGTTCGAAAATAGTGAGCTGAACTGCAAATGCCATTAAAATAATGCTAACAATAATAGTAGTAATTGTAATAATAATATGAGTCATCATGCATAGAACGCTAGAGGTTGTGCTTAATATAGATACTGTACTTTATTCAATCTTATGCAACCTTTTGAGATCAGTGTTAGTAGCTCCATTTTAAAGATATAGAAACTGAAGTTTAAGACATTAAATAAACTTCTCAATATCCACAGCTAATAAAATTTAGATGCAGACCTGTCTGACTCTAAACCTGTGCTACAACTATATTAAGCTCCTTCCATTACAGTATCAGTTGAGCTAAACTATTTAGACTTTGCTAGCCCTTAAGAAAGGTTATATTCTACTATCAGATGTGGATATCATTTGCTGAATTTATAGAATCACAAAAGATTAGAAATAAAAGAAACTCTAAGTATTACTAATTGAAGTTAGTCATACAGAAGAGAAGATTATTTTGAAGAAGGTTAAGTAATTTGCGTAAAGTCAGTCAGTAAGCTAGTTAATGGCTCAACTGAGGCAAAGAACCCAGTTCTCCTGCCCCCCAGTCCAGAGTGCTTTTCCCTCACTATGCTGCCTGGATGTAGACATCTTAATGCTTAAGGCACAAGACATTCACCCCAAAGATGTGAAATCCCAAGCAATGTCAAGTTTAGATTCTTATATTTGGTGTAGAATCTCCCCTTGCATCACCCTTTATCTCATTATCTTGTCCTGCCAACTTATTTCTTTCACAGATAAAATATTATTGTGGAATGGAGCTCATAATTTAATCAAAATGCAAACCCTGTTTGTTACACAACTTGCACTTTTAAACCTTTAGCTACAGGTTTATATCTCCTGGGACTATACCACAGTGCCAGCCCACGTAGACCTTGATCTACATGATAAATAGAAGAGGAAAGACTAAACAAATTGGTGGCATTTTAGCTTGCTGAATCTAGAAACAGAACAACTTGGCCAAAGGTAGAGTTTCCTATTTTCATATTCCATCAGAGACTCCATGTCACTCAGTTATCCAGAGTTATATTAATTTTCAGTCTGATATTTGCCAAGTACCCCCTATATTCCATAAGTTATACTAGGAGCTATGGGAATTCCAAAAATATGTAAGGCCTTCGTTTTTGTTATTTTCTCTCTCTGGATTGCTCTGCCCCACATCTTTGCATGGCCAGCTCCTTGTCTTCTAGGTCTCAGCTAAAAATCACCACTCATCACTATCATCAAGACCTTCTCTGCCCCATACCCCATCTTAATCAGCCCCTTGATCTTCCAGTCAACCCTTACTCATCACATCAACTAGTCTGACATTCTTCATAGCATTTATCACTATCTAAAACAGATGCTTTCATTTTATTTTTCTACTTGCCATTATCTGAATCTCCTCACTAGACTATAAGCTCCATAGAAGCAGGAATGTTTTCCGCGTCAGTCACCACCTTATGCCTGGTGCCTAAACCGTTTAGATACAGAAGGTGCTCTGAAGGTACTTGTTAAATAAATGGATGAAAAGCCCATTTTCAGAAAGCAACCAATCGGGTTGTGAAGGCCAAGCTTACATATTTGGAGTAGTTGAGAATAATCCATACTACTACATAATTAACTACTAGCAATTATTGTCAGGCCTCAATTATATGAAAGGGTTTTTTTTTTAAATGAAATTTTATTGAGATATATTTACATACCACGTAATCCATCTGAAGTATACAATCAATGGCTCACAGTATCATCATATAGTTGTGTATTCATCACCACAATCAATTTTAGAACATTTTCATTACTCAAAAATAAAGAAATAGATAAAAATAAAAATAAAAAAGAACACCCAAAACATCCCATACCCCTTATCCCCCCCATTATGTGTATATATATATATATATTTTTTTTTTTTTTTTTTTTTGGTCTTTATTTTATTATTCAACTGCCATACACTGGATAAAGGGAGTGTCAGTCACAAGGTATATGAAAGGATTTTGATCTCACCACTATAACTGTTCCATCAACTAAAATATTATCCAAGTTAAAATTCTAAACTCTATAACATTTGCAGTTTCTAGAAAAAAAAAGGGGGCTGGGGGACCTCTTGAATACTATTTTAGGCAACCTAGATAAAGTCTGCTTGAGATAATAAGATGAGGGCAGTGCTGCCTACAGTACAAAGGTAAAAAAACAATCAGCTTATACCTTTAATCCTGATGGTTGACATGTTCCCAATTCTTTTCAATGCCTGGATACTTAAGACTGTTCGGTTCTGCACGCAGGCTCCTTTCTGCACACAGCCCAGTGATTAATCAGAGAAGAGGTCTGGTCCCAAGGGAAAGCCGTTTGGGGTGGTCCTCCTGCCTGTGACTCTCCTCCATGGGATGACACCAGGACACAAGCCTGGAGGCCACCATGCCAGGGCTCCAGCATTGAAATTCATGCACTGAACAGGATGAACAGGTGTGGTAAGGGAACACGCTGCTTGTCGGTCTTTGAGAAAAATAGCAAACATTGCTCTTCAGAATGTGACCTTCAGACTCGCAGCACTGGTGCCACCCAGGAGCTTGTTAGAAATGCAGGTTCTCAGGCCCACCCTAGACCTACTGCACAGGAATCCCAGATGATGCATATGTACGTTAAATTTTGAGAAGCACTGGGCTATAGGAAAAGGAAAACTGCTTGAGCAAGTGTGTCATCATCATGGATCACAGCCAAAACAAATCCACTACAAGCAATCAAAAATCCAGAAAACTCAAGGTGAAAGAGGGTGAATCCACCATGAAGTCAAACCAGGGCTCACCTTAGCACAATGACCTGGCCTCAGTGCGGTACTGTCCATTTTAGGAGAACAGTTATGTCTTGATCCTACCACATTTTATCTACTAACCTTCCACCCTCATCTCTTTTTATGCCCTTGGCAGGCAAAATAGCGTAAAGGCCTTTCCAGTATATCCCAGTGGGTAAAGACATTCTTTTGCATTTTGGCTCTGCCACTTATTAGTCATGTGACTATATTCAAGTTATTTAAGTTCTCTGAGCCTCTATTTACTTATCTAAAAAATGGGAAGGATAAGACTTAAGTTATATGTATATTTGAGGATTAAATGAGAAAAGCTATGTTACCTTCTCAGCAAAGTTCCTGGCTCAAAGTAAGTGCTCAAAAAATGGTAGATGTCTGGTAATATGATTCTTAGTCACTTTTTCCCTCAACCTACAGATCTAGTTTACTCTGGACTCATTGCATCAGAGCCTAGGGACTTGAAGACTCAAATTAAATCCTCGCTCAAATGTTTAGGAAAGCTGAGAGCCTCTGCAGGAGACTGGGCCTGAGATGCCACCAGGCTCAGCTTTGGTAACAGCTTCATCAGGCCTGTCTGTGAATTTCATAGAAACACCTCTCTCCTCTAAACCCCCTCTCTGCTCACTGCAGAAACTGGCATGCAGCAGACACTCAGCAAATATTTGTTGAATGAATCAATTAATCATTTTGAGAAAATAGCTATATGCCATAATTGCATTGCTACTTGAATGATAACTTTGTTATTGTAAAAGTACATAGAAAGAGCCTTTGGAGCTGGTTGGCAACCATGAGGTTGTAAAATAAAAGCATTATAGGGACATGCTACTATTCTTCATTGGGTTTCTGTAAGTTTGTGTCCTTAAATTATTCAAATTTTTATTCCATGTGCCACAGTTATGCAAGTCAGCCTATGAACTGCACCAGCTTCAAATACATAAAATCAGAATTTTGCTGACCAGCACTCAGAGAATCAGAAGGCTGGTAGCAGATTCAGTTGTTGTTTTGGCTTCAGCTACAGTAGAAGTCTATTCATTACTCTGGGGAGAGAGAACAACTTAGTCTCTCTCGGGCTATACCTACCCAAAAATATAGGGGGAAAGTGGGAAACATGAGAACCTGTGTGGTGGAAATACAATGCCACATAGGTGGTTTGCTCCTTTCTTTGATTCTAATCTAACTTATGACTGCTCAGAGACAGAGGGTGATTTTGGGGGGAAAAAATCTCAGCATAGAAAAAGAGAAAGGCAATTTCTTCAGTTTTCTCCATGGGAAGGAAGCAATGGGTCAGAAAAAAAATGACTTGAGACTAGAAGATAAGATTGGAAAGAGCTTGCTTATGACAATTTTTCAATGCAGATAACCCTACTGATGTGCAACAAAAGCAATGGCAAGAAAAAGCAATGGTAAAGGTAAGATCTAAGGTAAAAATGAAAGTGAAATTGGAAAAGGAAGAGAAAGAAGACCTAAGAAAATCCACTCTTGAATGGAGAAGAAGAGAGAGAGGAAGAAAGAGACAGGCTGGGGGGGGGGGGGGGCGGGGAGGAAGGAAGGAGGAATATACTGTACTGTGCCAGGTGGAAGATTAAAATCAAGCCACTGGAAGTCTTATTTCAAAAAGGATCAATTCTTCTTGGTCACTTCTCTGGGATCTACAGATCTATAGCTCTTTACCAGCTTCTTCTAAAGTAAGAACCAGGTTAATTCTTTCCTCCAACAAGCAGTGGATGTTAATTACATCAGGCACCGGTTCAGGGATGAGGACTCAAAGATGAAAAAGAAATGGTCATACTGCTTTTCACTTCTCCCCAGACATTTTATAGGTAACTTCTGTCCACAGTACAGCTCTCTGTAGATGCAACTGGGTATTTTGCTTTATTCTGTTTAACTTGATAAGTCTTTGCCTGAGACAACACAAGCTTGTCAAAATATATTTTCCATCTTTTTAATAGCGTTTTGTTATAAAAGTGGCACATGTTTTTTTATGGGAAAAATATGTAAGTTTTCAGTACAAAAAAAAAATGTCTCCCATATCCCTAATTTTGGAGAGAATAGATAATTTGTTCTTATACATAAATGAAGTTATTTGGAAATTAAATATATACCTATATATTCACATATTTAAAGAGAGAAAGAGTAAGAGAGTCTAGAATATATAAAGACCCTAATATACCTACTCTTCCGCAACTTGCTTTGCTCATTTCAAAATGTCTACAAAGAGAATATCTCTGGATGGATACACAATAAGCTGGTAGCAATGGCTGCCTCTTGGGAGTGGAACTAGATTACTGGGAAATAAGAGTGGAAGAGAAATTTACTTTGTAATTTATTCTGTTTTATACATTTTGAATTTTATAAATAAATAAACTTTTTAAATTAAAAAAAAGAAGAGAGAAATGGTAACTGCTATCAAGTCTACTACTGTGGGAGTCATACAGGGAAATGATGATACAGGGAAACGTGAAGAGTGCTGTAAAAGGGATACGGATAAAGAGCTATGAGAGTATAGAATAGGCAGTAAAGAAGTCTCCTTAGAGAGTCAAGGAAGGCTTTGTGAAAGTGATGACATTTGAGATGGCTCTTCAAGAGTGGTTAGGAGAAGATGGCAGAATGGGAGTAGAACGGAGGTTGGCAGGCAGAATGAGAATCACATGCTCAAAGTCTCAGAAGTGTTAAAAATCTCAACGCCTTCTTCCAAACCAGTGGGAACCTTTGTCCTGGACCCAAAGTTGAGGCAGAATATCATTTAATGGCAAATTGCAGTTTTTAGAGCTGAAGGAGGCGATTCAAAATAGTAGGTGACAAACAGTCAGTAACAAAGAAGAATAACTTGCTGATCCAAAAGGCCTAGGGAGAGAAGGGTATCCTCCCAGAAATTAGGAACCAGCACAGATGCCAGGGAAAGGAGAAAAACAGGGAGTTTAAGCGGAGAGCAAGAGAGGGACCCAAGGGAAATTTTCTGAGCCAGACTGAGTAGTTGTGGAGAATTTTAACAATGTATCTGTGGCCTTAGAATGGGTATGGAGGAAGTCTCTGAGGCCCTATTGTGACTGGAACCAAATGCAAGTGTTTTGGATTGACAACAAACAGCCTTGGTCATCAGAGTGGAGGGTGCTTGGGGTGGGGAGTGGTCAGTGATGCAGAGGCTGGAGAGGGTAGGGGGTGTGGTAGGATTAATAATATCCCTGAAAAACGCCCAGGTCCTAATCTCCAGAACCTCTGAATGTTATCTTAAATGGCAAAAAGGATTTGGCAGATGTGCGTACATTAAGGATCTTGAGATGGAGAGATTACCCTGGTTCAGCTGGTGGGCCTGAGGTAACCACGGGGTCATTCTAAGAAGGACACAGGAGCAGTCAGAGTGAGCAAGAAGGCCATGTGATGAAGGAATCAGAGATTGAAGGGATGCACTTGGAAGACGGAGGAAGGGTCTAAAAGCCAAGGAATCCAAGTGGCCTCTGTAAAATATATACATCTGAAATATATAGAGTATATACCATAAAGGATACTCTTATTTTGTTTCTGTAACATTTTATATATATGGCAATATCTAGAATTCAAATGGGGCAATACTCTTTCTCTGAGGTGCTTGACCAAGAACAGTCCATGAATAAGATCTCTAAGAGGCTCCAAGAATCTATTAATTGACTGACTGCAAAAAACAAGGGAAGAGATTCTCCCTAGAGCATCCAGAACAAACCAGCCTGGCTGGCACCTGACACCTTGATTTTAGCCCAGTGAAATTGATTTTGGAATTCTGGCCTCCAGAACTTTAAGAAAATAAATTTGCATTGTGCTAAGCCACCAGGTTTGTGTAATTTGTTACAGCAGCAATAGGAATCCAATACAAGGGGCTATGTTGTGCTCTCCATGCTGAGAAGCCTGCACTTTGGCTAGTAGACAATAAGGAGTTAGTGAGGAGCTTCAAGTTAAGGGCGATGCCATTAAATTGCATTTAGAAAAGACAACAGATGGTGAAGCATAGGATGGACTAGAGTGGCAGGAAACCGAAGGAAAGGAGATCACAAGGAAGCTATTTGAATAGTTCTTTGAGAGCTGATATTGTACACTAATGCAACTTTGAAGAACTGAAGAGGGGGAGACACTTGTTGAAGAAATATTTAGATAGAAAAAAGGAGAGGACTTTATAAATGGCTGCATTTGAAGGATGAAGAAGAATATCAAGACTCCCATTTTTCATTTTGACCCATCAATGTAGTTCATGAATCTATTAGTGGGTATAGGGAAGAGAAAAGAGGTATTGATCATTGAGGAGCTTATAGAATATCCAGAGACAGATGCCTTGAGAACACTCAAGGGAAAATGAGGGTTTGAATCCCAGGGAAAAGGGGAGAACTAGAGGTGTAGGTTAAGGTGGATGTAAATGGCAGTCACCCAGCAACATTGAAGAAGAGATCACTGAGGATGAAATCCTGGAAAATGGCCAAAATTTAAATGACTTTGTTGGAGAAATAAGGTAAAAAAAAAAAAGAATGAGAAATAAAATAAAAGCCAAAGATTTATGAAGAGAATCTGGACAGAATAGTGTCAAGGACATGAAGGGAAAACAGATTTTTCAGGTAGGTGGATCTGATCAAGAGGGACAAATTCTTCAGCTGAGATAGATGGAATGGCCACAGAAAAGATATTGAGCCCTGGATTTCATTCTCCAGAGCTACATCTATAGAGTAAATGGGGTTGAGAGCAATAATTTGAAGAGTGAAATAGAGTTGCTAAGAAGTGGAGAAAAGAATAAACTACTCTTTCACGAAATTTGATGTGCTGCAAGGAAACAGAGGTAAAAGGGGTTACATGTTTATAAAAAGATTAATTTTTGAAATATGCAATGTTGAAGAAAGGAGAAGTCAGCGGTTAATGAGATTATAAAGATTAAAAAGGAAGGGGATAAAGTGATAAAGTGGGAGTGATGACTAAAAGACAGCCACAAAGGAGAGGAGCAAATGAACAGGGGGAGAATTTCGTCTGGAGAGGAGGAACCTCATGGCATTTTCTAAGGCCGGAGGGCAAAGGCTGATGGGAGAAGATATACGTAAGTTTGGAAGTGGAGCCAGAGGGATTTGGGAAACTTTTTATTTATTCACTCTAGAAAAATTAAGGCAGACAGATTAATCTTAGACTATGAGAAATGGAAGGGTATTTTTCACAGGTTTTAATCAGACTTATATAGAAACAGGTGTTCCTAACTACTGATACTGCCAAAACACAGCAGTAGTAGGACAAATAAGTGCCTGTTGAATGGGAAGCTGCCTTTTGAAGATCTGGCTCAAAACTCTCATCTCTGAGTTTCATGAGTCAACTAGAGCCTTTGACACATGTATAATAAATTCCACATGGGGGGGTCCCCAAAGTCAGAAGGGCTTTTGCCATCATTGCCACCACCCAGCACACTCACCATCACCACCACCCTTATCATTCCGACCATAATCACTACCACCCCACCACTCTCATTGTTACCACCACCTCCCTAGAACCACCATTACCATCACCACCATCACTACTACCACCCCCACGCCATCCCCACCATCACCACCATCACTGTCACCACCACCACCACCACCATTACCACAATCACCATCTGCCCAACACCATCATCACCCCTTCTATTCCACCATCACCATCTCCTCCACCCCCAGCACTCCAACCACCCTCCCATCACCACCATCAATAATAGCAATAAACATTTAATGAGTGCTTACCATGCACCTGGATCTGTGTTAGGCCCTAGGAATTTAAAGTTGAATATGGTTGTTTAAAGGCATGTAATCCACAGAGTAGCACCACGAACCTAAATAAGCATTAGCATGATATACCTATAAGGGATGACACTGATGCAGAGGGTTAACAACAGAGTGGTATGGAAAAACTACCCATTGTGTATTAAAGACTATATTTAATAGGAATATCTTACCAACTCTACACTAATGCTAGGGATGAATAGTTACCAGCTGATAAGAGCTCTGGGACGTATTATGTTATGATATTTGTTTGAAGTTGAGAGTGATGATGATTGTACAACTAAGTGAAGATAATGTAAGAAACTGACCATTTATCTTGGGATAGAATATATATTAAGTGAAGTTAGGAACCCACTACCTAATAAATCAAGCCCTGGACTTGAGGCTTGCTCTTGTGAAAGTTAGGGTTGTAAATGGGAGGCTGAGCCCTCCTATAATTATGCCTAAGAGGCATCTCCAGGGAACCTCTTTTGTTGCTCATATGTGGCCTTTCTCTCTCTAAGACCAACTCAGCAAATAAACTCATTAACTTACCCCCCACCCCATGAGGGACATGACTCCCAGGGGAATGAATCACCCTGGAGATATGGGACATGATTCCCAGGAATGACTCTGGCCCTGGCAATGAGGGATTGAAAATGCCAACATGACCAAAAGGGGGAAAAAAAGAAAGGTAACAAGCTGAGGTCACAGAGGCTGAGAGATCCCAAATAGAGTCAAGAGGCTATCCTGGAGGTTTCTCTTATGCAAGCTCCAGCTAGACATCCCAAATGGCCACAGTATGCCATGCCCTTACCAAAAGTAGTTCCCAAATACCTAGGTCCCTACCAGAGATTCTATAAAAGATTCACTCACTAAGTTTTATCTTTCAGAAACTTAAATCCACCATAGTGTTCCTATACCAGACAAGTTCTAAAAACCAGAGACAACAGCCTCTTTAAGATCAACAATCAGATGCAGCCCCCTTCCCCATACTGTTGACACCCCCTTTCAATATGAACAAGTTAGGGTGCTCACTACTTAGACACCCCTGACGATGGAGATAGAGATTAAGTGAGAGGAAGGAGTAGCAACAAATAAGATAAGATTTGACAAAGGTTTATGAATATGAAAAACTTTATATATACATATATATATATATATATATATATATATATATATATTTGGATGCTGGGGTGTTGGAATGGCTAGAGGGAGGTAAATGACCTGGTGGAACCGTACCCTATAGCATCCTTTGAGACTTCCTCTGTAGCTACTCATTGAACTGTGCTTTGAAAGCCTTCACCTTTCTGTATATACCTTCTGTTGCATAATAAGGAAGGGACTGCGACTGTGGCACTGTAATCCATAACAATTTTTGAGATTACCTATATAACTGCTTGTTGAGCTGTACATCGAGAGTTGACACCTTTCTGGATGTATGTTGTATTTTACAATAATGGAAATGGCTGGAGTTGTGAAGCTATGACCCATGACATTCTTTGAAGTTTGCTCTCTAGCTGATTGTGGAATTGTGTTTTGAAAGTTATCACTGTTATGTATACATGTTAAAGTTCACAATAAAATAAAATGAGACAATTAAAAAAAAAAAGTTAAATAGTGCATAGACCCTGCCCTTAAGAAGTTTGTGATTTTTGCGGAGAAAAGAGAATATTTATTCAAATGCTAATCTGCAAAAGCTTCCCACATAAAGGAGGATTCATAAGAATCCACAAACTATCTGAGATGGAAGGGACACACGGCATTACAGATGAGGTCCAGACAATTAATTGGCTAAGCCAAAGTCACTTGACTGATTCCCATCCCTTAAGTCCTGTACTCTTTCCATTTCCTTTCACCCTTGCTAAACCTCCTTTCTTATTCAATCATATGCAATTTTAGGTACGTGATCATAGATATAGAAGTAAAAACAAACAAACAAAAAATAGCTACTTTTTCATAGGTGGATTTTAAAGTTAGAGCAGGAAAGAACATATAGTTAAAGGATTTCAGTCCAAAAGAGTATCACTGTGTGTCATGGGAGGTACAGCCGTCTCAGCACCCTTGTCACCACTAGTGTATAAATCCCATTCTGTATCAATCCTCTCACAGTGAGAACAGCAGAAGAAAATCTTCTTTTGACTTAGGGACTTACAATTCTTAATCAGCGACAGGCCCTCATGCTGGCTTTTGAAATTAAGGGAAATTAGTGCCTAGGAAGGAGGAAAATATTTGAGTAATGTGCCAGTTTGGATGTATTATGTCCCCCAAAATGCCGTGTTCTTTAATGAAATCTTGTGGGGGCAGACGTATTAGTGTTGAATTAGGTTGGAATCTTCGGATTAGGTTGTTTCCATGGAGATGTGACCCACCCAACTGTGGGCAATACCTTTTAATTAGATTATTTCCATGGAGGTGTGGCCCCACCCATTCAGCGTGGGTCTTGATTAGTTTACCGGAGTCCTTTAAAAATGTTGGCACAGACCCAGACACTTTCTGGCTTAGTTCAGAGAGGCTTGAAGTTTTGGAACCCTGACATTGGCTGATGCTTAGACATTTTGGAGAACGTCATTTTGAAACACAACCTGGGAGCAAAGGAAGAAGATGCCAGCCACGTGCCTTCCCAGACAACAGAGGTGTTCCAGATGCCACTGGCCATTCTTCAGTGAAGGCACCCTATTGTTGAGGCCCTGGCTTGGACACTTTCATGGCCTTAAGACTTCAACTTGTAACCAAATAAACCCCCTTTATAAAAGCCAATCCATTTCTGGCATTTTGCATTCCAGCAGCATTAGCAAACCAGAACAAGTAAGAACCAGACCAAACAATAAAACAGATAAATGGTACAACTTAGAGGTAAAGTTCAGGAGGGGAATAGTAGACATGGACAATTGAGAGACATCAAAGATGACACACTAAAATGTTCAAATATCTTTTAAGATTAGTAACAAGTAAGGGGTTGTAGAAATCATATTTCTGAGAACAAAGGCAACAATTGGACTGTGACAAAACTAGTACCTGGGTGGCAAGAGGGGCTCAAGAACAAAGAATTAAGATCAGGGACAAATTTCCCTCTTGCGTTCAGCATGTGACCTCAAGGATGCTGTTATGGTGGGGACAGAAGAAAAGGGTAGAATCAGGAGCTCTGGGTAAGGTCAAGCTCTTATTTTCTGGAAATCCCAGATCATGACAATCCTTGAACCACTGGCAAACAGAAACAGGAGAATTCAGCCCTTTGGTTCAATCTCCAGGTTTTGGCACAGAACCATATGGAAGCTTTCCCAGCTGGAACAGGTCTTATCTACATCTACTTACATTTCACTCTTCTCTTAGTAAATTGGAATCAGAACAATTTAAAGATCCTGAAGTCTGAGAATACTAAAAACCCGTGGTCATATATTTGAATTTAGAGGACTCAGGGCTTGGGGAAAATACCCACAGCCAATGCAGCCCAAGCACAAGCCTCTTACTTCTTCTAGAAGATGGAGATGCCCAGCCAGAAGAGAGGCTATAATGTCTCCACTGACATCTTGAGCAAGGCAAAATGAATTTATATGGAGCTCAGAGAACCAGAAGCATCTTGGTAATGAAGACACACTTGTCCCCATTGCAGCACTGCCTACAGCACAGGTCCCTGATCTCAGACAGACTCCTGATCACTGAGTCTGAAAATGACCCATTTCTTGAGTTTTCACTGTGCTAACTTCATCATTTGCCTTTTAGCAACTCACATATCCACAACTTGGCATCATCAGAATGCTATGAGGATAAACTCTAGAGAAGAAATTAATGAATGGCAATTCTAAACTAAATTTGTTGATAAGAATACAAATTTAGCACCCAGTACTCCTACTGTACCAGAAGGTGAAGTTCAAAGGCTTTAAAAATTCCAATTTCTTATACTTACTTGGACTGAATACTAACTTGCCATGAGGACAGTAGACAAGGATTTATTTGTGAGACTCTTCATCAGAGCTATTCAAGTACTTGAGCCAATAGAAACTTCCTCATAATACAAATTAGGAGGAAAAATGAGCTTAAACAGAGGACAGGATGGAGTAACAATGAGTTCACAATATAGTTACTGTAGGGGGTTGCCAGGCAGTGCAGGTTGGGGTTATTGGGAGACAGGAGATATTGGGGGAGACAACAACACTCTCCTCCTTCTTTCCTACTCCATACTAAGCAGACAAATACTTTATCTTAGCTATGCATAGTAGAATGGATGGTGGTTCATAAAAACATTTCAATGTTTCTATTATGAATATCACAGGGGTTATACAGTTTTGATCACATTCTGAATTAAAATTCCCCCAGGGAAACCAAGTAGAAGAAAAGAAATAACAAGGATTAAAGCAGAAATAAATGACATAGAGAACAAAAAAACAATAGAGAGGATAAATATCACCAAAAGTTGGTTCTTTGAGAAGATCAACAAGATTGACAAGCCCCTAGCTAGACTGACAAAATCAAAAAGAGAGAAGACCCATATAAACAAAATAATGAATGAAAAAGGTGACATAACTGCAGATCCTGAAGAAATTAAAAAAATTATAAGAGGATACTATGAACAACTGTATGGCAACAAACTGGATAATATAGAGGAAATGGACAATTTCCTGGAAACATATGAACAACCTAGACTGACCAGAGAAGAAACAGAAGACCTCAACCAACCCATCACAAGCAAAGAGATCCAATCAGTCATCAAAAATCTTCCCACAAATAAATGCCCAGGGCCAGATGGCTTCACAGGGGAATTCTACCAAACTTTCCAGAAAGAACTGACACCAATCTTACTCAAACTCTTTCAAAACATTGAAGAAAATGGAACATTACCTAACTCATTTTATGAAGCTAACATCAATCTAATACCAAAACCAGGCAAAGATGCTACAAAAAAGGAAAACTACCGGCCAATCTCCCTAATGAATATAGATGCAAAAATCCTCAACAAAATACTTGCAAATCGAATCCAAAGACACATTAAAAAAATCATACACCATGACCAAGTGCGGTTTATTCCAGGCATGCAAGGATGGTTCAACATAAGAAAATCAATCAATGTATTACAACACATTAACAAGTCAAAAGGGAAAAATCAATTGATCATCTCAATAGATGCTGAAAAAGCATTTGACAAAATCCAACATCCCTTTTTGATAAAAACACTTCAAAAGGTAGGAATTGAAGGAAACTTCCTCAACATGATAAAGAGCATATATGAAAAACCCACAGCCAGCATAGTACTCAATGGTGAGAGACTGAAAGCCTTCCCTCTAAGATCAGGAACAAGACAAGGATGCCCACTGTCACCACTGTTATTCAACATTCTGCTGGAAGTGCTAGCCAGGGCAATCCAGCAAGACAAAGAAATAAAAGGCATCCAAATTGGAAAAGAAGAAGTAAAACTGTCATTGTTTGCAGATGATATGATCTTATATCTAGAAAACCCTGAGAAATCGATGATACAGCTACTAGAGCTAATAAACAAATTTAGCAAAGTAGCGGGATACAAGGTTAATGCACATAAGTCAGTAATGTTTCTATATGCTAGAAATGAACAAACTGAAGAGACACTCAAGAAAAAGATACCATTTTCAATAGCAACTAAAAAAATCAAGTACCTAGGAATAAACTTAACCAAAGATGTAAAAGACCTATACAAAGAAAACTACATAACTCTACTAAAAGAAATAGAAGGGGACCTTAAAAGATGGAAAAATACTCCATGTTCATGGATAGGAAGGCTAAATGTCATTAAGATGTCAATTCTACCCAAACTCATCTACAGATTCAATGCAATCCCAATCAAAATTCCAACAACCTACTTTGCAGACTTGGAAAAGCTAGTTATCAAATTTATTTGGAAAGGGAAGATGCCTCGAATTGCTAAAGACACTCTAATAAAGAAAAACGAAGTGGGAGGACTTACACTCCCTGACTTTGAAGCTTATTATAAAGCCACAGTTGCCAAAACAGCATGGTACTGGCACAAAGATAGACATATAGATCAATGGAATCGAATTGAGAATTCGGAGATAGACCCTCAGATCTATGGCCGACTGATCTTTGATAAGGCCCCCAAAGTCACTGAACTGAGTCATAATGGTCTTTTCAACAAATGGGGCTGGGAGAGTTGGATATCCATATCCAAAAGAATGAAAGAGGACCCCTACCTCACCCCCTACACAAAAATTAACTCAAAATGGACCAAAGATCTCAATATAAAAGAAAGTACCGTAAAACTCCTAGAAGATAATGTAGGAAAACATCTTCAAGACCTTGTATTAGGCGGCCACTTCCTAGACTTTACACCCAAAGCACAAGCAACAAAAGAGAAAATAGATAAATGGGAACTCCTCAAGCTTAGAAGTTTCTGCACCTCAAAGGAATTTCTCAAAAAGGTAAAGAAGCAGCCAACTCAATGGGAAAAAATTTTTGGAAACCATGTATCTGACAAAAGACTGATATCTTGCATATATAAAGAAATCCTACAACTCAATGACAATAGTACAGACAGCCCAATTATAAAATGGGCAAAAGATATGAAAAGACAGTTCTCTGAAGAGGAAATACAAATGGCCAAGAAACACATGAAAAAATGTTCAGCTTCACTAGCTATTAGAGAGATGCAAATTAAGACCACAATGAGATACCATCTAACACCGGTTAGAATGGCTGCCATTAAACAAACAGGAAACTACAAATGCTGGAGGGGATGTGGAGAAATTGGAACTCTTATTCATTGTTGGTGGGACTGTATAATGGTTCAGCCACTCTGGAAGTCAGTCTGGCAGTTCCTTAGAAAACTAGATATAGAGTTACCATTCGATCCAGCGATTGCACTTCTCGGTATATACCTGGAAGGTCGGGAAGCAGTGACACGAACAGATATCTGCACGCCAATGTTCATAGCAGCATTATTCACAATTGCCAAAAGATGTAAACAACCCAAATGTCCTTCAACAGATGAGTGGATAAATAAAATGTGGTATATACACACGATGGAATACTATGCGGCAGTAAGAAGGAACGATCTCGTGAAACATATGACAACATGGATGAACCTTGAAGACATAATGCTGAGCGAAATAAGCCAGGCACAAAAAGAGAAATATTATATGTTACCACTAATGTGAACTTTGAAAAATGTAAAACAAATGGTTTATAATGTAGAATGTAGGGGAACTAGCAATAGAGACCAATTAAGGAAGGGGGAACAATAATCCAAGAAGAACAGATAAGCTATTTAACGTTCTGGGGATGCCCAGGAATGACTATGGTCTGTTAAATTCTGATGGATATAGTAGGAGCAAGTTCACAGAAATGTTGCTATATTATGTAACTTTCTTGGGGTAAAGTAGGAACATGTTGGAAGTTAAGCAGTTATCTTAGGTCAGTTGTCTTTTTCTTACTCCCTTGTTATGGTCTCTTTGAAATGTTCTTTTATTGTATGTTTGTTTTCTTTTTAACTTTTTTTTTCATACAGTTGATTTAAAAAAGAAGGGAAAGTTAAAAAAAAAAAAAAAAAAAAGAAAAACAAGGAAAAAAAAAAGATGTAGTGCCCCCTTGAGGAGCCTGTGGAGAATGCAGGGGTATTGGCCTACCCCACCTCCATGGTTGCTAACATGACCACAGACATAGGGGACTGGTGGTTTGATGGGTTGAGCCCTCTACCACAGGTTTTACCCTTGAGAAGACGGTTGCTGCAAAGGAGAGGCTAGGCCTCCCTATGGTTGTGCCTAAGAGCCTCCTCCCGAATGCCTCTTTGTTGCTCAGATGTGGCCCTGTCTCTCTAGCTAAGCCAACTTGAAAGGTGAAATCACTGCCCTCCCCCCTCGTGGGATCAGACACCCAGGGGAGTGAATCTCCCTGGCAACGTGGAATATGACTCCCGGGGAGGAATGTAGACCTGGCATCGTGGGACGGAGAACATCTTCTTGACCAAAAGGGGGATGTGAAAGGAAATGAAATAAGCTTCAATGGCAGAGAGATTCCAAAAGGAGCCGAGAGGTCACTCTGGTGGGCACTCTTATGCACACTTTAGACAACCCTTTTTAGGTTCTAAAGAATTGGGGTAGCTGGTGGTGGATACCTGAAACTATCAAACTACAACCCAGAACCCATGAATCTTGAAGACAGTTGTATAAAAATGTAGCTTATGAGGGGTGACAATGGGATTGGGAAAGCCATAAGGACCACACTCCACTTTGTCTAGTTTATGGATGGATGAGTAGAAAAATAGGGGAAGGAAACAAACAGACAAAGGTACCCAGTGTTCTTTTTTACTTCAATTGCTCTTTTTCACTCTAATTATTATTCTTGTTATTTTTGTGTGTGTGCTAATGAAGGTGTCAGGGATTGATTTGGGTGATGAATGTACCACTATGTAATGGTACTGTAAACAATCGAAAGTACGATTTGTTTTGTATGACTGCGTGGTATGTGAATATATCTCAAGAAAATGAAGATTAAAAAAAAAAAATGGTAAGACAGCAAATTCAATCTTATATAGATATGTATATATCACCACAATTAAAATAATTATTGAAAAAAGTGAAAAAAAAAAAAAATTCCCCCAGGAACTCCATTTTGAGATTTGGCTTTAGTATCTAAACCTTACATAATTTAAGGATGGGCACAGAGCATTGTGGCACCATCAGAATTAGTTCTTTGCCTACAGACTCCTTAAGTTGGGTTCTATGGCTAGCACATGGGCAGTTGGTATTTCCTTTGGGAGTAGAACTTGCTGTTGAGCTTGCCACTCACCTTTGCTGATGTCTTCATATTCCAGCCAGAGCCGCCGCTGGACTTGCTTGTTTGGGTACCAGATAGAGCAGGACTCTTCAAAGCCGTAGATAGCTTCCTGGATGTAATGGTTTCCAAAGTGGTCCAACAAGGCCACAAAATCCCCACGAGAAGTAGCCCCATCCAGGGAGTGGAGAGCATTGCTGAGGGCTATGAAGAAACATCACCCAAGGAGTGAGAGCGAGAACTCACAATTTGGTTATCTGATTTCCCAGGCAATTCAGTCTCAAATGTGGAACTGCCTGTATGCCTCAAAGTGGTATCATAGAGATGTAACTACCAGGTGCATGTTTTCATTTAGCTAAACCAGATTTTTTAGTTCCTAAATGATTATCTGTCAAAGTCAGTTGGTTGTATTGTTAACTTCATGCAAGTGAAGCAAAATACTGCCAAATTTCCGCACTCCCTTTGGCATTTTTTTTTTTTTTCCCAAACCACAGGTCATGACGTCAAAGCTCAAATAATAGCATTTGAAAAAAAAAAAAAAATGAAAAACAATAGCATAATCTAAAATAGAATTGCAAATATCAGCAGAGAACATTTCACATCATAAGATGGAGCACTGCTTCATGAAACTTCTACTGTGTATATGTGGGTGTGTGTGTGTATGTATAAGGTCACAATGGAAAATGTATTCTAACTAGGTTGTGACCAAAAAAGCCTGCAAAATGCATAGAAACTGGTAGTTGAAAAGTAATAGAAGAAGGTTAAGAAGTCACTAATAAGCTGCCTATATTTTATTTAAGAAAATCAAAAGGACAGGGAAATGGCCAATGGAGGAGACAACTTGTTTGTCCCTTTGTCCTCCTCTCCAATCAGATGTCCTGGGTTTACTTTCTCTATTTAAAGAGAATTATACTTAACCAAAAGACAGCCTATGGAAAGTTTTCCAAAGCCAATACCTCTGTAGGTGGCTTTTTAAGCCCTTCTTTCTGCACAACTGTGTCCTCTCAGGGTAAGGCCGAGCCTGGTCTAAGCATGAGACGCCAGGATTCCAAGGCATCATGGAGTGTCAAGACCCTCATTACTTGTGATATCATCATATGTCTTTGAAAGGCATGTGGCAAAAGAGACATCAGATTGCTAATGCCTGATTTGCACAGTCCCCGTAATGGCTGGGAACTTAGTATGTACACAGAATAGAGTCTCTACTGCAACATTTTCCTAGAATGAAGAGTAGCTCAGTTCTTTGTATTTTATGAACCACCAGAGTTTACTTCAATAAGGTCCCCATCCCAACTCTTCTTGGCAAGAACACTTTAGCATTTAAAAAATGTTCAGAGTCCTTGGTGTTCGATAGAAGTATTCTATATCCTTAGTGCATTTTCTTTCTCTATCACAAAACTTTACCCTCTGTGAGTATACTTCTCACTACTCTTCATAACCCTCTGTCCATCCCCTAGTCTCCACCACTCCCCTGTTAGTCTAAGGCTCCATGTGCCTGTAGCTGACTCTAAGAACCTCTCTTTGTCTTCTCCTCCTGTGCCAATAATACCATCCGGCTCCGGGGACCCCTTCGTCAACATAGAGAGCCAGGCTCTATAGCATAAACTTCAGGTTTGGTGGATTCTTCAGGCAGCCCTGGAGGTGAGTGAAGTTTTCCTAGTCCTTGGGGATGGGGTGGAAAAGAGGTGGGTACCTCTACTAAGGCTCTATTTTCCAATTTGAAAATTGTACATTGGACTTGCTCAAAAGCTAGGAAAAATTTGATTCAAGGCATTTATATCAATAAAATTTAAAGAATTCTTATATTAGATGTCTCACTATTTTGGAACCATTTGTTCTAAGCTTATACACTTAAAACTCACTACTCCTTAACTTACTAGATTTAAATACAAACATATTTTTTTCACTTTCTGTTTAGGAACCTTAAGCTGTTTCTCATTTTTCCTTCCCCCTTCTTTATTTTCTTTCTCACCCTCTTTCCCTCATATCTTTCATTATTTAGTACTTCTAAATTATGCTCTTCACACTTGGAAACTTTTATTCTGTCAATTTATAAAATGTCTACTTTTGCACATGCTCTCTACACACCGGATGACCCCAGGAAAAATGGTAAAGTCAGCCAGTGTTTATCTTCAATGGTTCTGTCTTTGCCCTTTCAATCTCTTCCATAGTCCAAGATAAAACTTGCAATTTTATCTATACTTAGAAAATGAACAGATTCCAGCAACTTGTCCTCATGGTTAACTCTGAGTGAATAGGTTATAAAATCTCAAGGAGTAGCTGCATTGTAGACTGCATCCTAACAGTGGGAGAAAAGGCTTGTTTCCTTGGAAAGGAATTCCAAGCCTGGGGAGCAGATGAGGGAGGTAGCTTATTACGGTGCTCACCTTGAGAAACAGTCGCTTGGTTGAGTTTGATATGGTACATCACAGACCGGACCTTCCAGTGCTGCAGAACGGGGTATCCCGATACCTCACTGAAGTTCACCATCCCTAGGGACAGAGGAGACACACGCTTAGGGAGCAAAACTGGTTTGCAGACACCAAATCTAAAAACACATCCCGACTCTATTAGGTTAAGGGTCATATGTTGAGAAAATGATTAAAAATTCTTTGATGGAGAGAATTTCTGAAATCATAATAACAATAGAAAAAATTTATTGAACCATTATTCCGTGCCAGGCATTTTGCTAAGCACTTTGCATAGATCAAGTCATTCGGTTCTTGTGAGGTAGGTGTTATTATTACCATTTTATAAATGAGGGAACTGAGGCTCAGAGAGGGTATTTGTATGAGGGTCCTAAGCCAGATGGCACCCAGATGGAATTTCCAGATGTATCTGAATCCAGGGCTGTTGTTCTTAACCATTCTGTTATAATATCCCTTTAATAAATTTATATTCAAATTCTAAGCTTACTGAAACACACATTTGTACTCTATTTAATAGTTGCAGTAATTAAACTCAGCTCATGTATCTGATAACATTGATTTTTCTGTCCCATTTAACTGATTTGTGTTCAGTATTTAAGTTTTAATTGTTCTGTGGCTCATAATGCTTACTTCTCCTTTACCAGGCGGGCCAAGGTCAAGGTGGCTAGGTCACTAAGGAGCAGGGACAGCCACAGATTGAGTGCCAACCATGTAAATGCCAAGCACTCTGATGGGCTCTTGGCTTACGGTCCCTCCTTTACCAATGGGAAAATGAGGCTCTGAGAAGCTAGGTTACTCAATAAATGCATCCTCGGAGCCTCAGAGAGACGTTATTAATGGGCTATTCTTGCTTGCCTTGGAGACAGTAACACCCCATTTGAATTCTAGACATAACTATAATACATAAAATGTTACAGAGACAAAATGATCAGGCCACACTAAATTAAAAAAAATTGCTTTGCTAAGTTTAGAAAACTAAGCATTTGCTATGTATTTAAGATACAGGAATAAATGCATATGTATCTATATGTATGTATGTGTATATATATATAAATATAATAGTAATATATATAGTGAATTTATATATACATATAATGGGTATATATAAGATACATATAAATGTATCATGTATATATATATATCTTTTATATATACATATAATTATCCTGCCACTTTGACATATGCTTCCTTCAGTCTAAATCAACTAATTTAACACCTAAAGTGAATGGCAAGTGGGTGGGGTTAATTAGCTGGTTGTCAATCCTGATCAACTTAGCTGAGTAATTACCAAATTTCTATTTCTGGGTGAATCATATGGGAATCACTATTGGTAAGGCAAAAAGAAAAAAAGTCAAGAAAGGTGCTTAATGAATCAATTGCTTGCATTTTATCTCATATAATCAAAGATAAGTTACGTGAAACTAAGAAACGGTTTTCAATACTTTTTATCTTTCAAATTTTCTTCTTTTAGGATATTAAGCTTTACGACAGTCATACTACCACATACTTTGGCTTTTAACATTTATGTTGACTTCTAAAGCATACTCTTTAAATTCTAACTGTACAAGTTAAAGTCTCCAGCCACAACCTCGAAGGCACGTTTCATTAGTGTTTAAGATATGTGTGGCATGTTAGAACTGTTCTATGAAGCATGAACCTTTCAGTTGTGTCAGCTCTTCAGCTTTGCTGCTATTTTGAAAAGCCTATTAGTAAACAAAATAGCAAGCACAATAAATGAAGATTTTCCAATTTATTAGAAAACCTTCTTTTAGTTGGATTATGTCCTAGCAGGAAATGAAGCGGGCAAGAAAGCAGGAGGCTGGAGTTCCAATGCTGACTGTGTTAAGGCTGGAGATAGTTTCAGACTGACAATGGCAGTGACCTGAGTCTCCACTCTGTGGCTCCCTGGCCAGGGGATCTTGAAACTCTTTTGGTACCAGTGGTTTCATCTGTAAAGCAAGAGATTGGGATGAGATGATATCTTGCTTTGTTTTTGATTCTATGATTCCAGCCAGTTGTATGAGTTTGGGCTAGGCAGCTCATTTGTTTCCATTTTCTTGTCTGAAATGTGAGGGTAATGGTATTCATCCTACCCACTAGATAGGTAGATTGTAAGCACAAAATAAAGTTATGGGTATAAAAGCACTTTGAGAAAAGATAAAGAACCATGCGTAGATGGGGTTTCCATAATATCGTTATCATCACCATCAACATCATCCTTACCTCTTCCTCATCACCCTGTGTAAACTTGACATTTCTTAATTGGTGTTTTGTTTTCCTTGTGACTTCCTAAGCCTTAGCTCAGAACAACAGAGATAAGAAAAAATAAAGGAACAAGTAAAAGGTTGGGAGATGAAAGTGACCCACATCTGCTCTGGATGAGACAAGCAACAGAACTCCATAATGTAACTGCCAAACAGCAATTCTACTCAATGTATTTACACTACGCCATAGACAGGGAAACAGTTACATAACTGTTAATACTTGGGAAATATTGTTCTAGGCCCACTTACAGATAATATTTCCATTAAGAGAAAGAGATATTTTAAAATACATATTTTTGAGCTGAGTCATAATTCTTTTTCAGTGTGACCTTGACATATAACAGCTTTAGTTTTTTATGGTATTGCATTATTTTGGGACACATTTTTGAATGACTCTGTTTCAAACAAAGTCTCTCTGAATATATTTTCTTGAGAAAGAATATTGCTTTTTCCCTACCTATGATTGAAAAAAAAAATGACCAAACAGACATTATGTACCATAGGAAGGAAGGAAGGAAGGAAGGAAGGAAGGAAGGAAGGAAGGAAAGAAGGAAGGAGAGGAGATGAAAGGAAGAAGGAAGGAAGGCAGGCAGGCAGGAAGGAAGCAAGCAAACTTTTTCTTGCAATCTTTTTTGAAATGTCAGGGAGATGTCTGTTTCCCGGGGCTGCCATAATAAAATACCACAAACTGGATGGCTTAAAACAACAGAAATTGATTGTCTCACAGCTCTGGAGACTACAAGTCCAAAAGCAAGGTTTCAGCAGAGTCAGGCTTCCTCTGAAGTCTGTACAGAAAAATCTGTCCCGTGCCTGTCTCCTGACTTCTGGCAGTGGTCTGTCGGTCATGGTGTTTTTTGCTTCAGTTGCCACGTGACCTCCTCCCCTCTGCCTATGTATGTCCAAATTTCCTTTTCTTATGAGGGCATCAGCCATGTTAGATTCAGGCTCCATCCCACTCCATTGTAACCACATTTTAATTTACCTAATTCCATCTGTACCAACCCTACTTCCAAATAAGATCACATTCTGAGGTACTGGGGGGTTAGGACTTCTACATATCTTTTTTGAGGACACAATTCAATCCATAACACGTTTCACCTCCAAAGAAATAAAACAAAGAACCTGTTTCTTTAGGATGAACTTGAAGAAGTTTCAAAGACCCCAGAACTCTAAAAGCTTCACATGGATTTAGTGATTACGGCATCCAATAGACCTTGTGAACATGGTCGGTGGACACCTCTGTCTCCTTAGTTTGTTCCTCCTTTTTCTCAACTTATGACACCAAAAAGCCCAGTGCAGCTCAGAGTTGTTAACTGTTACTTTGATGAAGAGTAAAACAGTCAGCAAGACAGAACACAGAGATCAGCATTTTGCAGTATGTTCTTCAAACCAATAATTCTGCAAAAGGAAGTAGGTATTGTTTGTAAAAAGGTTTCTATGGTTAAATAGAGCTAGGACTTGCTGGGTTAAATAAAAATGAAATGGATTTCTTTACTGTAGGACTTGTCTGAACCTATTTGGTGCCAAGGTGTTGAGAATCTCTGAGAGGAGGATACTGCATATAGTCTTTCTAAACATTTTGAAGGCAGAACCCATTATGAGTGGAGCACTGGTTTTCCTGAAATAATACAATTGGAAATGCTGATATAGAAGATTCCGAAGATGACATTAGCACTAAAATTCTCTAAGCTTGTAGGTTGATGGGGATTATGACCTATAATAGCTCATAGTACAGCATGATATGAGATTTACTGTATAGGTTCCAGGAAAGATGCAATTAAAGTGCTGCCAGAAGTGAGAGTGTTAATATAGAAGAAATTTTCTCAAACACCTCAACAATGGATTCTTCACGTTATTCCAGGCTTTAAAACAAACCAGTCTTTTCTAACCTCAAAGGAAATACATGATCTTGGCCTGACTGGCATCACTTCTTAACCAAAATAGGTCAAAAACAAAGGCTAGGTAAAATAGCCAGGTCCAGAAGAGTTCTGTCTATGCTTTTAGGAATGTTAGACTTTACTGCTTCAAGTCCATGAAAAATGGAAGCATCCGTCTGGACATCCTCCAAATCTTTTTGCCTCCAAAAAACCAAACTGGGGGTCATCTAAGGGCATGGTTTTCCCCAAAAGCTTCAGGCATGATCCAAGGCCACTCTGGTTGTCCTCCCAGCCTGGTGACTGGAGTAAATCTCCTCACCACCACAATAAGTTATAATGTGTGAGAGATGTCCCGACGGATCTTCAAACAGAGGCCGAGAGATTTATCAGTGTTGTGGAACCTACCCTATTTGCACGAGCCCTTACATGCCTCCTTTACAAGGCATTTTGCGCAATGCATGGGAAGTGTTTGTCAGCAAATCATGTGGGGACAAGGAACTAGACTCCCTGAGGCTGGAGATGCAGGCTTTAGAGATGTGTCCAGAGGCTGTATCTTAATTTATTCACTATAAGGTGTGTGTGTGTGTACATGTGTAAGAGGTCTTTCAAAGGCCAGTTGACTTTGAAGAGATTTATTCTGGCCCAGAAGATATCTAATTGTTTTCTCTCTTGATCCCTCTCCTACTACATGGAAGACACAATTTGGTAGTGTGAAGTTCATATTATTTTCTTTCTTCCTTTGTTTATTTATCTAACAAACAGTTCTTACTAAGTGTCAGGAACGGTTGCAAAAAGTATAAATATTTATTCATTCTTCATATCAATCCTATGAGGACGATAGCATTATAATACCCATTTTTACAGGTTAAAAAACCTGAGCTGGAGAAGTTAAATAACTTGCCTAAATAAAGAAGGGAGCCCAGCTGTCAGGCTCTAGAGTCCATGTCTCTAATCTGGACTGATCTACTTCTAATACTATGCAGGTCTAAATTGAAGTTTAAATATAACTCACTATCTAGAAGGACCTGGCCTCAATCCGTTCTTTAAATAAAAGGAAGGAAGGGGGGAAAGAAGGTATAGAACAGGAAGGCATATAATGAGGAAGGGAGAAGAGTAATGGAGAAATGAGCAAAGCCAACAACAGAACTGACCTCAGGTCCAGCCTTCCGGCAAGTGATACCGAGTTCCAGTTGGCTGCCTTTCCTGGGTTTATGGGGCACCTCAAAGTCTCCTCCTTTGTCCAGAAGGTGCTAACTGGGCATCTTCAGAGACACAAGAAAGAGACTAACCCCATGATGTTCTTGCCTCTTCCAACTACAACCAGATATTAGTTCCACAGTGAGTCTGGAGAAGAATGCCCTGGGCTCAAAACAACATTGAGGGACCAGCATTTTAATTCCCTTCTTATGATGAAGATCATGAGACCCAGAGGACTTACATGGTCTAACTACCACACAAATAGATAAGAGCAGAGCTGAGAGTCAAACCTAGGTTTGTTTAACAACAAAGCTCTTTCATTTTCTATTCCCTCACATCACTCCATAAGTCCTTTCCAGGGAACTCAACTGTTCCAATGATGGGCATTTTGGCTATAGTAGCAATCCAGCTTCTCTCTCTGCCTCTCCTATGACCTGATCACTTCCTTTAATCCCACTAGGAACTCTGAACTCTTACACATCTATTATCTCATTTATTTTCAACGCATCCCTGTAAGACTAGCAGAGCAAGGTATTATTATGAACATTTTGCAGATGATTATAAATAATATTGACAATTTTTCTGACAAATAATCCTACTAGTGCTGGGTTTTATGACTGAGCTTTTATAGGTATCAAGGAAATCACTGGCTTAGAAACAAAACTAAACAAGGTCAAGAGTCTTGATTTTATGAAACCATAGGGAACTCCCTGTTTTTTGCTGGTTAAATAAGGGTGGGGAGGCACACTCACCAGTCAAGAAGTCTGGGTCAGGAGTGGGCTCTGAGATCTCCTCAAGGCACTGATTCTCCAGAGGGACAGTGGCTACCACAAGACCATCAGGCAGTTGCTGGTCTAAACCTCGAGCAAAGTTGTTTTGCCTAGAAACAGGGGTAAACCTTCATGCTCTTAGTGTTTAGGTGAACACCACTTCTTTGCAGAGAAGCAATATCTCAACCCACAATGTAAAAATTTTTTCTGGACCAAAAAGTTCCAGTCACTCTGAACCCCACTGTGCCTGTCTGGATGTTTTATGTCCTCCAAAATGCCATGTTCTTTAATGCAATCTTGTGGAGGCAGACATGTTAGTGTTGATTTGATTGGAATCCTTTGATTGAGTGTTTCCATGGAGATGTGACACAATCAACTGTGAGTGAAATGTTTGATTGGATAATTTCCATGGAGGTGTTACCCCACCCATTCAGGGTGGATATTAATTGGATCACTGGAGTTGTATAAAGGAGTTCATAGACAGAGGGAACAGAGAGCAACTGAGAGTGACATTTTGAAGAGGAGATGCAGCGAAGAGAGGACAAAATGCCCCAAGAGCAACATTTTGGAGAACGCAATTTTGAAATGCAACCTGGGAGCAAGTGGACGCCAGCCATGTGCCTTCCGAGCTAACAGAGGTTTTCCGGATGCCATTGGCCATCCTTCAGTGAAGGTACCTTATCATTGATGACTTAGATTGGACACTATTATGGCCTTAAGATTGTAACTTTGTAACCAAACCCCCCTCCTTTTTTTTATCCATTTCTGTTTTTTTGCAAAACATTAGCAAACCAGAACACCTATTATGAACATTTCTGGAGTAAGACATATGGATATGGGAGGTCAAATTAGGGATGGGGAAGTAAGAAATGAACCTGCTGAAAAGGTCTACTCAAAGGATTGAGTTCTTGCCTCTCAAACACCTCAGTCTGTACTCTACAACCCCCTCCCCATAAGATCCGGACACACTCAGGTCCATTCCTAGGCTGCAGTGAAGGGTGTAGCCACCGCAACATTAGGTATGACACCTTGTGCTGGTTTGAATGTATTATGTCCCCCAGAAAAAGCCATATTCTTTGATGCAATCTTGTGGGGCAGACATAATAGTGGGGATTAAGTTGGAATGTTTGGATTAGGTTGTTTGCATGGAGATGTGCCTCACCCAACTGTAGATGATAATTGATGGGATATTTCCATGGAGGTGTGGCCCCACCCATTCAGGGTGGGCCTTGATCAGTGGAGCCATATAAATGAGCTGAGTCAAAGAGAAGGAACTCAGTGCAGCTGTGAGTGACATTTTGAAGAGGAGCAAGCGTGCTAGAGAGGAATGTCCTGGGAGAACGCCATTTTGAAACCAGAACTTTGGAGCAGACGCCAGCCATGTGCCTTCCCAGCTAACAGAGGTTTTCTGGACGCCATTGGCCATCCTCCAGTGAAGGTACCCAATTACTGATGTGTTACCTTGGACACTTTAAGGCCTTAAGACTGTAACTGTGTAGCCAAATAAACCCCCTTTTTATAAAAGACAATCCATCTCTGGTGTTTTGCATTCTGCAGCATTAGCAAACTAGAACACACCTCACTTCTTGCCTTTAGCAAACAAATTCCCAAACTAAAAGGGAGAATATTTGTGAATGTAATGTCTGTAACAGAAAAAGCATTTGACTTCAAGAGCTAGCTTGGAAATTTACCATGAGTTGGCTCATAAGATTCTAGGTCTTGGATGCTATCAACTGCTGGTCTGTATTATAGCACCTATCATCATTCTCTTCATCATTATCATTACCATCATCATCACCATCATCACCATCTCCTAGAATGTATCTTCCTATGAGTTCTAAGGACTATGAATTCAATTGGCTTAAAGTAGAACAGGGACAGAGGTCAAACAGAGAATATCCTAGAAATATTCTAAATCAGTGCTTTAATGTTTTAGTCTCAGGATCTCTTTACACACTTAAAAATAGTTGAAGATCCCCAAATAGCTTTTGCTCATGTGGGCTATAGTTATCAATATTTACCATATTAGAAATTGAAACAGAAAGTTTATAAATAGCTATTAATTCATTTTAAAATTATAATAAATTAACTAAATGCAAACATAGCATATTTTATGAAAGACAACTTCATTTCCCCCCAAAATTGGTGAGATGGGTGACATTATTTTATAATTTTTGCAGATTTTTAAAAATGTCTGGTTTATAGAAGACAGCTGGATTCTCACATCTGCATTCAGTTATTGCAATACCTTGTTTGGGTTGAAAAACATGTAGTTGAAAACAGCAGGACTTTTCAAATCACCTGATAGTATCTTAGGGACCATCCAGGATCCTTGGACCACACTTTGAAAATCACTTTTCTAGACCGGTTCATGCGTTGATTCTTCCACTCTGAGGTAAAATGGAACCTGAGCATTTGGGGGGTAGCTTCTATGCAAAATCTTACAGTCCCTGCCTGGGCAAGATAATACCTCATTTAACACTTAACTGTTCACCCAAAGAAACATGGTTCTTGGCTCCTTTAAAGAAGAATATAGACTGGAGAAAAACACAAGAGAGAACATACCCCATCTTTATCACATTTAGCTTCCTCTAAAACATGAAACTTTATGCTATGTTTAAAGCTCTTCAGGGAAGAAGATCCACCAAAGGCCTGAATAAATAGTTCTACACACATGAGATTCACCTGAATGTTCCTTTAAGGACTTGTCCAGTGGCCACTTCCTTGGAATGGTTGTTGTAACCAAAGAACATCTCCCCAAAGAGAGTCTGATTCATGGGATGCTCCCTGCTTTCCCCACAGTCACCTCCCTCTGGACAGGTCTCTGTGATGAGTTGGCAAGAGCGTCCATCCACACCAAGCTTATAATCTTCAATGCACCTAACACGGTAGAAAGTTCAAGATAAGACGTTATTCCATCAACAAACTACAGTCAGATCAATCCAATGAATGGGGAAGAAATGCCTATGGGAGAGAATTGGATGGCCAAGGGTGGTGAATATTCCCATTTAATTTTGACCCCTTTTATAACTCAGTTTCTTGAACCTGTGAACTGGTCAACTTTTACCACGCAATATCACCGAATCACTTGCTTGTCTTTACTAAGTGCATTCAGAGGTTCCAAGGCACACCCTCCTCTAATAAGTGAATGATTTCCCAAGTAGTTTCAGGGGAAGAATGGCCAGAGATCAGTTTGTAAATCAGCTAATATTTAAATCCAAGATATTCTAAGATTCTTTCTCAAGAACCATCTATACGGTGAGGCCCTACATTTGTTTGAAGTGTAATTAGGCAGCAAAAGGAATGACACTGTGCCTAAGAAATTAATAATTTTCTAATCTAGCCTAGTGACAAGTCAACTAAGAAATCAGAAAGATTTATCGTCTCCTGGCTGTGTTCTGTTTCAATGTATCCAAACACAAGATCAACCCACATTAACTCCCCCTCCATTCCGAGTAGCTGTCCTGAACTAAATAGGGATGAGGACACACGTGCAGGCACCTGCACCATTAACAAAACTCCCTCCTCGGTGCCCCCGAACCCCCATTATGCATGTACAGTTACCCTAATGGAAAAGCAATATTAATGTTGGAAAGCATGGATCGATGACTCATAAATCATTAATTGAACTTTATTTGTAGTTCTCTTGAGAAGAATATACATTTGTTAGCACAAGAAAGAACTACTTCTTTGATAAAGCTGATATTTTAAAAGAATATTGATTTAATTTGGGTTTCTCCTTAGAAACAATAGCAGATTTAGAATTTACAGATGTTCATGACATTTAAGCACGTCATTCATTACTCTCTACAGTAAAGGTTGTAATAAGATAATGACCTCTGTTTTATATAGAACAAATAGTCATAGTTCAGAGTGAGGAGGAGCAATATTGTAATGGCAATGGCTCCGCCCTTTACTGGGTGACCTCGGGCCAGTTGGTTAACCTCTCTGAGCTTCAATTTCCCTATCTGTAAAAGGGGGAAAAAAACAAAAATTGAAACAAAACCAGTACCTGCTTCACTGGGTTGTTAGAAAGATTAAATGAGAGACTGAATATAAAGAACTTACACTGTGCCTAGCACATAGCAAGAACCCATTAAATGTTGCTAATATTAGCAGAGGTGTAAATGAGACCCAAGTTAATACAAATTTAACTGCTTGTTTTCTCCATTTGCAGTTTACATATCTGTGCGAACAGGTGTGCGAAGAGCTCTTTAATTACAAATGCATGTGATTTGGTTTATCTTTACATAAGAACCTCAAAACAAGGACTTCTTTCAGCAGGCTCTCTCTACACAGTGCCACAGGAAAGAAAGGCTACTTAGGGACCCACTACTCAGTCCAGGTAACAGATGTGGCTCTAGACCCACAGAGGATTCTAGGGCACCAGCCTAGTGGCAGGGACAGGACTGTGAAGTGGCTCCTTCCTTGAGCTGAAAGTGTTAGTCGGAAGATTGAGTCTGGCTGGTTCCATCTAAATGCATGCTGGGAATCTTGACAACCATCCCTTCCAGGGCCAATCTCCCCCAACCTCCTTTGTGCTCACAGCCATCTCTCCCACTGTAGACTCCATCAAGGGCAGGAAACAGATCCCTTATCCTGCGGTTTCTCTGTTCTCTGCACAAAGCAGGTGTGCAAATATACGCTTACTAAAGAAATAAATCTATTAACACTTGGCTGAATTCACCTCTGTAATTGACCTGTGCCAACCCTAATGGTAACATCATAGAGAACATTAAAACTTAGAGCAAGATTTCCATTTATGAAATGGGATTTTATAAGAAACTGCATAAGGAAATTGCACAACTGCAAAGAATAAAATAAAGTAAAATAACATTACAACTCTACCAAATAATCTTTTTGTGATTATTCAGCAGGCACTGGCTTTTAGCAACAACCCAGCATAGTTTTATTAGTGTAAATCTGGATTTTCATTGCAAGCCAAGAGATTGTGACATCCTTGAGGGCAAGAACAACGTGTCAGTCATATTTGTAGCCTAGGGGACAGCATGGGATGTAGTAAGAACCCTTCGAGACTGGCAGGAAGAGAGAGAGAAGAGAAGAAGGAAAGGGAGAGAAGGAGGGAGGGAGGAAGTCGAGGAGGGAGAACTAGGGGAAGAGAGAAATGGGGAGGGAGGAGGGAGAAGAAGGAAGGAAGGGTAGGCAGGTAAGCTATGGCTGTGGTAGAATGAGCCAAATCTTTATTTACTTTATAAATAGAGCATGAAATGTTTTACAGTATAATTCCAATTGGTGATGTAAATTCAAATTTTGAGAGGACCCTGAGTTTAAAAAAAAGAAAAAAATCAAGAGAGGATCTGAATTCTAGTCCTGGTGCTACCACTTACCAACTCCCCAGCCTTGAGGGAGTCACTCAACCTCAGTGTGCATTAGTTTTGTCATCTGTAAAATAGTGTAGCATTGCCTGCCCTGTTCCCACACAGAGTTATCCTGAAAACAAACGAAATAAGGTGGCTGAAAGAGCTGATGAAGAGCTCTTTAACTACACTGGGGAATCACTATGGCTGGCTGCAAAAACTGCTGAGACTTTGGGGGCAGAATTTAAATATGCTTCCACTTCTCACCGCCCCCCACCCCATCCCTCCCACCCCAGGCCTGAGGAAGGAATCCTTCTATCACAATGCCTAATTAACATAGCTCCGGAGAAACTTGTTTGGAAAATACTGGTGGGGGTGCGGTGGGCAGTGACTCTGGTGAAAACCTTGTGGTTAATTTTACTTTGCAGGTAAATTCCCGAGTCTGAGTTTCCCTAGCTATAAACCACCGGAGTGCGACTAGATGTTCCCTAAGGTCCCTCCCAACCTTGTCTGTAAAAGCGCTCTTTCCTCGGAGCCTAAGGGCTGGCCTGGGGAAATCAACCCACTCAGGTTGACTTTCCGGGTTTCAGCACTGAAAGTCCTGCACCCCGGGAAGGGAAGGCCGGTTGGCCTCGCGGGCGGTGCAACTCACCCGCAGAACATGAGGATGTTGTACACAGTGGGGTCGTCCGGGAAGGGCGCCATCTGCTGGAGACACAGCTGCTCACAGCCACCGTTGAAGCCGTCTGAGCAGTCCACCCCGACGTGGCGGTCATAGCAGCCGGAGCTGTCCTTCATGGGGCTGAGTCCGGATGGGCACTGGCACAATCAGAAACAGCCACACAAGTGGGTGAATCAGGGGACTGGGTTCTCAGGGAACCCAAGTGTAACCACTGGCACCTCTTTTTAGCAATCGGCCTTGAAAACCATCAGCATTGGCAATTAATCCATGATTTTCCCACGTCACACAGGAGACTCCCTTTAAAAGCAAGTGACCTGTTTGCAAATGCCTACTTGACCAAAGAGGGAAAAAGGAAAGGTAACAAGCTGAGGCCACAGAGGCTGAGAGATCCTAAATAGAGTCAAGAGGCTATCCTGGAGGTTTCTCTTATGCAAACTCCAGCTAGACATCCCAAATGGCCACAGTATGCCATGTCCTTACCAAAAATAGTCCCCAAATACCTAGGTCCCTACCTGAGATTCTATAAAAGAGTCACTCACTAAGTTTTATCTCTCAGAAACTTAAATCCACCAGTGTTCCTATGCCAGACAAGTCCCAAAAGCCAGAGGCAACAGCCTCTTTAAGAACAACAGTCAGATGCAGCCCCCTTCCCCATACTGTCGACACCCCCTTTAATATGAACAAGTTAGGGTGCCCACTGCCTAGACACCCCTGAAGATGGAGAAAAAAGATTAAGCGAGAGGAAGGGGTAGCAACAAATAAGATAAGATTTAACAAGGGTCTATGAATAGTGAAACTCCATATAAATATATATATATATATACATTTTTAGATGCTGGGATGTTGGAATGGCTGGAAGGAGGTAAATGACATGGTGGAACTGTAACCTATAACATCCTTTGAAATTTGCTCTGTAGCTATTCGTTGCACTGTGCTTTGAAAGTCTTCACCTTTCTGTATATACCCTATATTGCATATGGGGAAAGAACTGAGACTGTGGAACTGTAACCCATTAATAATGTTTGAAATTACCTATATAACTGCTTGTTGAGCTGTACATCAAAAGTTAACACCTTTTTGTATGTATGATATATTTTACAATAATGGAAATAACTGAGGTTGTGGAACTGTGACCCATGACATTCTTTGAAATTTGCTCTCTACCTACTTGTTGACTCGTACTTTGAAAGTTATCACTATTAGGTATATATGTTAAAGTTCATAATAATAAAAAAAAAGCTGGCAGACTCTCAAGAAAAAAAATAAAACAAGTGACCTTTTTGACATCTTGATTATTTTCTCTGGGCCCGGAGCACGTACATTTGCATTAAAGCCAATTCCTCCAAACGTTCTGGAAAGGAGCATTGCAGTGAGGCAGAGCTGAGGTGCAGTGACCTCCCAACTGGGCCTCGAGCTGGCAGAAGAGTACAAGTCATGGGCCAGAATGAAAATGCATTAGCAGAGATTCCTTTGGGCTAGGGGAAGGGAGTGCTGCAGTTTGGTCTTAGTATTAACAGGGCTCTTTCTATATCCAAAGCACTTTGTTAACGTTGGAACCAGACCACAGTGTTGGAGGGAATGGTTGGAGCCAGGACATGCACCCTGAAGTAGGAAGATGACTTCCTCTGTAACCTTGGAGAGAGGTTTGACTCCTCTCATAGTGGGAGTGGCCTTACTCCTCCCCACCCCCAACCCCAACCCCTGCATCAAGTTGCCCTTTCGAAAGCCCACGTAAGACCACCTGCTGCTAAAGTGCTGCATTTGTGTTTGACTATTATTCCCAGTTCCTTGGGCATTCTTAATGTAAGGCATTTAGCTTTTCTGTGCTACTGTGCTTTCAATAAGCTCCCAGTAAATGACAGCAAAGGAGATAATCTATAAAGAGATGTCAGATCCTGTGGTAGACAAAGAGACTTGGTAAGCAATTATAATTTCTAACATACCGAGTACCTATTATGTGCTAAGCAGTGGTCTAAGTCACTTATTTCAAATCATTTAACCTTCACAATAGCCCTAGGAGGTAAGTAGTATGATTACACCCAATTTACCTATGAAGAAACTGAGGCACATAGAGCTTCACTTTCCTCAAGTCACACAGCTATTCATTGCAGGACCACACTGGAAACCCTGGCAGGCTGTGTGTAGAGTCCATAGCTTGGCCACTCCATCATAGCTTACACCACAGCTGGTCTCTTACACAATAGTCAACATTTATTGAACATTTACTAGAAGCTGGGCACTATGCTAAGTGCTCTAGGTATTTCATCTCATAACAATGCTATCTCATCCTCATGTAATAGAAAAGGAAACAATTAACATTGACAATTAATTCATGAAATGCTCACTGCTCTGGACTCAGTTTAAAAGCAGATGACTTTCTTTGCCACACTGCTTCTTCTGTTTGTGTAACAGATCCCACACATTTGCATTAGAGTCGATTCCTCCTAACAGGCTGGAAGGAGGCAAATAACTTACTCAGGATCAAAGAGTAAGAATGGGGTAGAGCAGGGGTCTGTCTAGATCTGACTCCAAAGCCTGGGCATTTAATGGCTGCACGCTACCCACACTGTCAGCTATTTAACACACTCTTCAAAACCTAAAAACAAAACCTTCAAAGCTCATTGGAACACACATTGAACACCTCTCCTCCTGCCCTGCCACCTAGCTTTCTTTTCCTCTTTGCTGCCAAGCTCCTTGGCTTAGTAGCCTGGAGCTGCCGCAGGTGTGCCTCCAAAAACCAGCTGCTTCTCCTTCCCCACATCCCAATCGAAGATCACAGCAGGATGTGCACTGTTTACTGACACTAATTCTGCAATTTACCAAACAAATGGCCCCCTGTGGGCCTGCCAGGCTCCCAGCCTGGTCCATCCCCTTTCTCCCCATGAAGCCAGCTGGAGTGCTGGAAGGTGACAGCATTTAAAGAAGTTTCTGAGGGCTGACCCATGCTGTGCAAACCCAGATGTTCCAGATGATGGTAAACAAGCAAATGAGGCAGCTGAGGATTGCACCCCACATTTCACCAGCCCCCCAACCATCCACTTCCTTGGCCACCCAGCTGTTAGGCCAGATGTGGCACCAGAAGGGAGCTGGCTTCACCACTGTGCAGCAGCCCAGCATGGATGAGAGTATTGCAACAGGGGAGTTTTGGACTTAAATGGGCTGCACTGGTTGCCGTGATTTCTTTTTCTTTCCTTCTCTAAAGCCTGTGAGAAGTCCTCAGCAGTGACAAAGCTAGTCTTCCTGTTATTCCTGCTTCACGTGGTTTGAACCCTTGTACCAGCTAGTTATCTCAGTTGCTAGTCAGGACTCCCTATCTTCCCGACCACCTTTTTTCTCCTAATGCCCCATCAAGCATGATTTTTAACAAAGACTTCACCAAGTAAAACATAAGCAGGCTCTGTTCCAGAACTCCAAAACCTGGCATGCCCACGTCTTGTCTGGCCCTAATGTCTAAGATGACCATGCTGTCTCAAATTGGAACACCTGATATTCATACCTTCTTAGGAGTTTGGAGAGAAGACGGAGTTAGATGCCTTGTCTAAGTGGGAATTTTTTTTTCTTGTAAGCAAGGCTAAAAATACTGCCAGCTATCAGGAATTGATCGGTTCTGTGTACAGGGCAGTCTACAAACATTATCTTCAATCCTGACAATACAGGTAGACTTTATTCTCCCCATTTTAGAGATGAGGAAACAGATTCAGAAAGATTAAAGTGACTTGCTTAAGCTCGCCGAAGTGGAAAATGCCAGAATCAGGCTTTGGACCTAGATCTGTCTGAACCCAAGCTTGAGTGTGTTCCTTCCACTCTGCCATGCTGCTTAAGTGTGATAAAATCTGGATTCACTGGAATCCCTAAAGAATAAAGTCCATGTGACAATGAGGTAAGGCAACCCTGCAGATTTTGTTGTTTGCCTATTTGTTCATTTTAAGCCACACCTGGTATACATTCTGGGGTCAGTTATGGATTTGTAGATTCAGCCTAATAATCTCTTAATCCTTTTCTCTTCCCCTCTCTCTCTTTCCCACTGTTTCCGTCTCTTACCCTTTCTCCCTCTTGATTTCTCCTTCCCTCTCTCTCTCTCTCTCTCTCTCTCACACACACACACACACACACACACATACACACACATTATGGCTGCATATATTTATAGGAAGAAGCACTGAGAACTGTCCAGAGTGATGACCTTGAAGGCAAGTCAAGATCCTCAATCACTGAAAAAGATGCAATTATCTTTAGCGCACTGCTAACTTACTTGGGCTGCGATACAGAGTAAAACATTTTAGAACGATTTCAAGCAAAAAAAAAAAAAAGCTAAACCCAAAATAGTTTTCTGCTTAACCCTTGGTGAACTAGAACACCCTTCCCCAAGGAGTCTAATCAATCAAGCCGCCCATGGGATAAATCTGTTTCATGTTTGCCTGAACTCTCCATCTGCTGTTGTACCCATATTCTGAGCTCCCTACAAGTCTACGTCTAAATACAAAGAAACTCCAGACGCTAAACAATGCCCCTTTATGAGTATTTGCAGCCAGAGCCCAGTTGTCAGGGGAGAAATCCTGCCTCCAGGAGGAGCTTGCCTTTTCTGTGTTTGCAAAAACTGGACGTTCTCTCCTCATGGCTTGTGAACAGTCAGTCCACTTGCTTCTTGAAAGAGAACTGTTTGCATAGAAGAGAGCCCCAAGGTCATATATTAACCCCTTTTTGCACAGATTATGTTTAGCAGTTCCAGGGAGTTTATAAACTACAGGCTTAAGAAAAAAATTCCATTTTTTATGGCAACAGACCTCACTCATCAAGAAGGTCTAATAAATAAGCCCATATTTCAGTGCCCCTAAAATATACAAGGTTAATCATCTTTCATGAGATGCTTATGGTTTCTTGACTTATTACTGGTCTAAGGCATAATTTGCTTATGCGATTAAAATGATTTTCCCCATTCAACTCCTTTTCACCATCTTTCCCCTCCTTTTCCCACCAATGGTTTTTGGTTGATTAATTACTTAGTCAAATCTTACTAAGCCTGAGAAACACACACCTCAGTACCAGATTATGAAGTGGATGTTCTGTTGGCAGTTGACTATGAGTGATGGACACATAAGGACATTCGGGGCCCCTGGGAAAAGAGGGACGACTTTCTGTAGCTGAATCTATCTCACCTTACCTGGATGATTCATAAGAACATGCAATCAAAATTCCTACTCAAAATAGGTTCTCTTTCACTAGATGGCAATATTATTTCTTTCAAAATAATGATTTCCACATTTTGATGAGCTCTGATATGCAGGACCAAGTCATGCAGGACTTCTCCTAAGGGAACAAGTGTGATGGACTTAAATATATTTTTCAGACCATGATAACTTCCTGGCCCCATTTCTCTGAAAGCCTCTGAGGCATACTCTTCTGCTTACTGTCCTACAGTGAAAAAAGGGATGGTGGTCTGTAATGGTCTCCACACATCTGTGCTCCAACAGAGATGAAATGGCACATTTCCATGGTAAACCATAGTGGCAGCATGTGGACGGAAGGGCGACAGGGTCAGTGGGTAATTCAAAGCTCATTAGAGCACAATGCTCTGGCAAGGAAGGTCAAGTGTTCAATGCACAAAAAAACTGGGCAGCTAATCTCTCCCCCTTCCATGGCCATGGTCTGCTCTCCTAAGTACATGCAGACATCTCACAAAGCAAAGCCACTGCCTTGGCTGCTTTCAGAATGAATATGAGAGTAAAGAAGGAGGATTAGAGCTTGGGTTCTCCATTTTTTTTTTTATATAGTACTGGATCTCATTTTCAAACTTTCAAGCAAAATTTTGTATTAAATCTCAATAGGTAGGTTTGATAAGATGGAAGATGCCTTGGTTAAAGCTGGGAGTGGGGAGGTTCAAATCTTGTCTACAAAGTCTGCTCCAATCCCCACTGCCAGCTCCAACCAGTGGCCCCCAAAGATATCCACCACCTGATCCCTTTGAATATGCTCCTTTACATGGCACAAGGGTCCTTGCAGGTGTGATTAAGTTAAAGACCTTGAGATGGGGAGATTACCCTGGATTATCTAGATAGGCCCACACAATCCAAGAGTCCTTAGAAGTGGAGGGGGAGGAGGCAGAAGAGGAGAGGAGGGAGGAAGGGAGATGTGATTCTGGACGAATGGTCAGAGAAATGCAATGTTGATCACTTTAAAGATGGACGTGGGTGCTCCAAGCCAAGAAGTGTGGGCAGCCTCTAGGACAACAGGCATGGAAACGAATTTTCCATTAGGGACTACAGAAAGGAATGCTGCCCTGCTAATTACCTTGATTTTAGCCCAGTAAGACCCTTGTTGGTCTTCTGATCTACAAAACTGTAAGATAATAAATCCATTGTTTTAAGCCACTAAATCTGTGGTAATTTGTCACAGCAGCAATAGCCCACTGTTACCGTGACCTTGTGGGACCCCAGGGTTTGGTGAAACAGTTGAGAACCAGTGCCCTGGTGCCTTATAGGCAGGGACCACCTAAGAAGTAAGACCCAGTCGTCAGTGGTTGGTGGCTGACCTTTAACCTTGGGATCCTTCTGAAGTTTCAGTGATCCCCGCTGTTTGAGAGCGGTTTGGCTTGGAATGCTAAGTGCTTGTGGCTTGTACAGGTCTGTGCCTTTCACGGGTATGTGTTTCCAGTCCTCAGAGACTATATAAACAACAGGGCAATTAACTGGATGGCAATTAACCCTGTGGAAGTCCGTGAATAACTGAGAAACGTGAGCTGCCTTCTCAGAAAGAATCTAGGTTAAGCAGCCCATGTGGACCAAACATGAATCCCACCTGTCTACTTTGAAATCAGTCAGGAAACATGTAGGTACACTCTGTTTCTTCCCATTTCTCTGCCCCTTTCCTGGGTTCCCTAAGGGCCGGTGTATTCAGAGTTTCTCATATCTTTTGTGTTTCATAAAAATATGCCTTTCCCAGGGAAGTCTTTCAGAGAACTGGGAATCAGTGTTTATGGGGAGGGGGGAAGGCAGCCCCCTCTCCACAAACTGCAGCTGGGATGATTGATGCCTTTATTCCTGATCCCCATCTGGAAAACGAGGAGCTGCTCTGCCAACACACCAAGGCTTGGAGATGGTACTGAGCTTAGTTAAGTCAGGCTTCTCAGCCCAAAGGCAAGTCCCTTATCTTTTTTTCTCAGGCAGGTCACAAGGGTCACGATGTGACAACATCTGTTTTCAAGTCATCAGCACCCATGCCTCTGGGGTCATGTGCTTCACAGCCAATGAATAAATCTTAAATCGAATGTGCCTGCCAATCAGCCCACCCACTCTCCTTCCTCAAAGAGTCACGTGGACCAGTGACTTCAAAGTATTATGCTAATACCAAGCAACGGGTATAATTGGGGACTGGGTGACTTTCTGCAGTGGCTCCAATTCTAAAATGCAGCAGCCTTATTGCAAATGCATATTCATTGATACTATTCCTGCTAGCTTCGTCTCACAGATCACAGTGTTAAAAGTACAAAAATACATCAGCATGGCTATAAGGCAAATAAAAGGGGCTTGGTTGACTAACAGAAGGCATTTGATGGGCACACCCTAAGAGTCCCAGGGAAGGGGCAGAGAAGTGGGAAGAGAGAGAGTCTATCTCTGAGCATGTGTGTGAGTATACGTGCATGCTCAAAAACTTAGAAGGGAGTGGTTTGCAGGGGTGGAAAGGGGAGGATGTTCACCTATGTGAACACATAATGTTCTAAGACTTAGAATGACCCAAAAGAGTAATGAGGAAATATGGACCAAATAGTAATAAAAATATGTCTTACCTGGGAGCTCCATTAGACAGTGAAATTGGCTCCTGAGGGACCCACTTAGGAAGTCCATTGCTTAAGACATCTGAAAGTGGAGCAGCTAAAGGGAGGGGGCATCTCTGGGGCATCGATTTGCCCCTTGATCATCTTTGGAAGACATGACCTAAATAGTACTTTCTTTGTATTTTCTTATGCTAGTCCTCTCTGGTCTTTCCCCTTCTTTGGATGGATCTGCCAGGTTCTCTGCCTACCTGCCCCTCAGGCTCTCTCTTTTCCCCTTTTATTGTCTCCATTTTCTTTGTCTTTTCAGAGAAATCAATCACCTGTCAACTATAGACAGTCAAATTCCTGGGAGAGTCCCACCTGGACTCCAGGTACACATCTTTCTCTGATGGAGAACAGTTCCCTAACAGAACAGGTGCTCTGAGATGAGGGAGAGGGGAGTGTGAAGGATGGCATGTGCTCAGCGTCTTCACAGCTTGCCCCTGCTCTGGTCCCCCCACCAGAACATAGCTTTCAAATTGGGAAGCAAGATGGGGCACCATATCCACTCCAGAGCTGGAAGCTCCTGGCCCTGCCCCCAGACATTGCAGAACTATGTGTCTCAGTGGAGCATCTCTCTCTCTCTTCTGCATGCTCACTTTGTGTAAAGATTTCCTGCCTTCCCCTCTGCCCATTCCCTCTACTGTCTATGAGGACTGCATCTTTCTGTTCTTTAAAGAATAGAGACTTACAAACATACAATAGCATTGATGGGTGTGCAAATGACTGATAAAAGGGGACCAGCAGCTGATGGCTTCACTTGTGCCTGCCTCCATTTATCTTCATGGTTCCATATAATTTTCATATTCATGGTATGAGAGATATCTTAGTCTACTCTTGTCTAAATAGTTTCCAGTTAATACTGTATGTATTTTAAAGGTGGCCAAAGTCCTCACAGCTGTAACAAAACGGAAAACCACCTTTGGAGAAGTGGGATCATTGCTATGGTCTCAATGGGGGCACATTTTTATTTTTATTACTTCTCTTCCATTCCTGGCATTATGTAGTTCATCATTCTAGCCCCATAAAATTTTCTTTTGCATTTAGAGCCAACATCACCATATTAAGTAATGTATTAGTTTTCAATTTGTTTGGAGGTATATGTAACCAACTAGACTGCAAGAATGGAGAGAAAGAAGCATGCCTTATAATTCATGAAATTTCCCTTGGAGAGGTATAGTGCACATAGGTTCTCCCTAAGTACTTACTGATTATTCCTGATGAGCTCCTCATCTTCTCTAACAAAAAAAAATTCCTGATTTAGACTAGATGGATTGATAACCAAGAAAGGATTATTCGTGACCTCTCCTTTTATTCATAGTACGTTCTCACTTATATATCTGCGTTGTGTAACCCTATACCTTTCCTTTTCATCCCCTCTTGAGCCCCTTTGACAGCCTCCTGCCAGACCACCATCCCCCAAAACAGCAACTACAAGTTTGGCAGGGATAGACGCACCACGCAACCAGTGGAGTCCAACTTGCGATCCGAGATGCAGCGGAAATTCTTGCTACAGCCCCCGTTATCCTTGCTGCAGTCACGCACTGGCCCAAAGGAGTCCAAGAGAACCTCGAGGCTGTCGAAGGAGGATGAGGTCATCAGCTCCTCTCTGTGGGGAGAAACAATGGGAGGCAGAGAGGAGTCAAAAGGACTCCGGGTGCAATAAGTGGCATTCCATTCCTAGTCAGCAGCAGCAAGTCTCATCTTTCTCACAAAAGTTAAAGATCAACCATAGTCTGAGCCTTGAACTGATAAATTATGGTCACTCTTTCCATATCTGGGAAATGAGCCAAGGCTGTAATGCTTGGTCTAAGAAGGAGGTCTGAATTTGGGCAAGGAAATTAACATTTGATAGTTAGACAGTCCTTAGGGTCTGTGGGAAGTACTGACAAATTCTAATTTTACATCTTCCAGTGTATGAGCTTTGGGGTAGGCAATATTGACCCAGAAAGAGGAGTAGATCCTGGCACTGTTTAAGGGGAATTTGAAGGCTGCCTACCAGTTTCTCCTTCCAGCTTGCTGTGGCTCCTTGCCCAGCACCTAGCGGCTTCGGGTAGTTTCTCACTCAGCCTCCCACAGGAAGCACGGGCCTCAGCACCCAGACGCCCACTCACCTGACCTCCACTGCATCCTCCATCACTGTCATGTCGGTCTTACACTTTGCAGATGGATTGATGGCCAGTTCAGCTGGTGGAATCACAAAGCTCTTGCTGAGAGGCAGCCACATGCCCTCCCCAAGGGTGTAGGTGAATCTGCAGGGACACCCAACACGAGGTGGTTACTCCTGGGGGCACAGTCCCCAATGGGGGAGCTGGTATTGCACCTCCAGCTGCTCCCTGCTCACTCTTCACAATCTTCTTCAGAAAGGAGAGCTTATTTGCCATTTTATGTCTGATTTGACCCAGTCTGAGGGAGGTGAATGGGACAACTCTCGTCCACATGGCCAGCCAGTGGGAGACCTGATTATGGCACCCACTTGACACTTAGAAGTGGTTTTCAAGTCCTAAGAAAACAAGTTCCAATTTTCTGCATTGAAGCCGAGCTTCCCCTGTCTTAAGTCAGATCTAAATGGAATCATTTTGATTAAAGAAAGATGCTGACCTCCCACCATCCCCATCCCAGAGCTGCGGCAATGGTTTCTTTATGTGCTTGGAGGAACACTACCAAGTAAAAGGAAGGAAAAAAGCTCCCCTCTTCTTGCTTCTGTGTGATGAGAACAGAAATGACTGAAGCCAGCAGACTCCAAGGAGTGGAGAAGAGGGAGATGAATAAAGCAGCTCCAGATTCCTTCCCTGCACTCCTACTTACACTCTTAACTACCAGCGTTAACCCTTGGAATATGGAAATCGTTTTTTTTTTTATTCTTATTCTTCCAACAAGGGCTAAAAGAAATAAAAGAATCAATCAGCAATTCAAGGGAGCATTTAAGGAAACCATGAGAGATTATTTGTTTATTTATTCATCCATTTCGTTTTAAAGGCATTCAAATGCTCTGTGTTCACAGTCAAAAAATAGTCTGTGGGATAAAAGCCAGCGTGGGTGGGACATCACGAGGCTGTGGCAGTCTGGCGTCCCCTTCCAACTTAATGTGGAGGGAGGAACAACGGAAGGATGCATGGATGCACAATTAAACAGAATCCAGTGCCGGCAGGATTAGCATGCTGGTCACAGAGCACTGTTTCAGAATCCTGCTTCTTTCTCTCCTCCAACCCATGCACTCCCCTCTCCCCTGCCTTGGTTTTTTGACATGCTAGGAAACCAGATTGATGGCTTGACGTCTCTTATGAAACAAAAAGCCCTGTCCAGAATGCTGGCCAAAGAGCTGACCCTCTGCCTGGGACTCATGAGCCATAGGCAGCTGAGTTACATGATTTAGAGTCCCTGGTGCTAGAGAGGCTGGAAGCGGAGAGAGCAGGCATCAGCACAACTGCAGGGGATCCCTGGGAAAGAGGTAAGTAGGTGAGAGGGATGTGACCAGGATTTGGGCAATTTCTTCCCCACTCCTACCTTTACCCTTGGTCCCCTACTTCACTGATCTGCATTAAGCAGCACGGAAATATCCGAGATGTCTCTGGCTTTGAAGACAGCCAATTCCTCCCACCCACAGGGGCATGAGGCAGTAGGTAGGGCTAGGTCTGTGCAGGGTGGGACCTGCACCAACTGAGGAAAGCCCATTCCTGGGAGACAGAAGAAAAGACCAACGACGTCATTCTTCTGTGAAGCAGCTGGTAAACTGAAGGCATGACTGTCTCTACATACACAGATAGACCCCCCACACACACACTCACACACTCACACATGCACATTCCTCATCTGGCCAGACTAAGGAGCCTATTTAGGGCTAGTGATTGCCCCAAGGTGCCAGGAATCTGGGATTTAAGGAGGAATATGTGTTGACATAGACAACCTTCAAGAAATTGTATGAAGTTTGCTTCGCGTTTCTCAATGGGCATTCGTGAGATAGCCACATTATAATAGTCATGTGGAGGGATGCCACTAGTATTATAATATATTGTTTGCAATAGAACATACACACATTTGCAGGGTTCCAGGGAGGAGGCAGTTTGTTTGAACATAGAGGTGAGTTCCTGTTTTCTATCCATGACTTACAGTTTATAATTGATGTAAAAGCTTTTAGGAAATTATTGACAGCTCTTGCACATTTCCAACAGTTAATTTTCCTTTGGGAAGAGGGGTTCCATGCCCCTCCATTGTGTAGTTTCCCCTTTCTTCCTCTCCATGCAGTACTATTTCTAAAAGAAAATCAAATCACATCTTTTCTCAACTTAAAATGTTTACTGGCACCCCATGTCTCTGCAACACTGACACTCCCACCCACCTCTTCAGCTTCTTCTATATCAAACTCTGCTCCACATTTTGTGTTTTCTACAATGCAAACTGATGTGGTTTCTAAAGTCATCCTTTTTTTCTCAGCTATTTGCCTTTGCTCCCAATTTTTCTTCTTTTGGAAATTTCTTCCTTCTCATCTTTGCCCTACTTTTACTTATTTTCAAACACTGTTAAAGTCTGCCCCTTCCAGAAAGCCCTCCAGGACTTCTGCTGAGTAAGGGGCTCTCCTCTGGGCACCCTGCACACAGCTCCCTGTTGAATCATAACTGCCTTTTCATGTGTCCATTACTCCTAATAAAAATGTGCTCTCTTGGAAGGTGGGGGACAGCTCTTTGCCATCTTTGTATTGCCACTGCCTAACACAGTTTCTGTCCTAAGGAAGAAGGAAGTCACTCAATAAAAATTTACTGACTGATCAAGTAAGAGGATTTTGTTGCATTCTTTAGTTTTCCCAGGCTTCTGGGGGACATGATCTCAATTTTCAAATTTAAAGGTAGAAGCAGTGGTGAAGATTATCCTCCATTTAGAGCAGGATATGAGTTTTTAGGCTCAAAGTTTGAATGGATTCAATGGTCAAGACAGATCTGAGTTTGATATTATATGGAATTTCCTACATGTACTGCTTCTGGGACATTACACTATACCAACTTAACAAGACAAAGAGTGTAATTGCCTTCAATGTCTGGTTGGGTCAGAAGGAAAGCCTGTAGGGGGAGCAAAATAAGATATGGAAAGAGACTAAACTTTACTGAGAACTCTCAAAGTGTCAGGTGCCCCAAAGATCTGCCCCATCATCCTCACAACAGCCCCCTGAAGTTGGTAATTTGGCCTCATTTTACTAATTAGTCAACTAATATTTTAAGAAGTTTAGTAACCTCCCCAAGACCTCTGTAAGTGGGAAGGATGGGATTGGTCTGATTCTCAGGGGTGGATCACAGCAGCTTTCCAGCCCATTCTGGCTCATGGCTGTGAAATTCTAAAGTTTTCTCTTAGCTGCAAAACCTACTGACTAACTCCAAAATCCAAATATAGAATAAACAAACTGTCAGAGAAAAGCTGTGTTCTGATATCTCATCTGTCCCTCATTCACACAGATTTGGCAGGAACAACTTCAGAAAACTCAAAGAGAAGTTGGGTGAGCATCTGGGATGCTTTCCTAACTTGGGCCTTCTCTTATGACAGCTGGTGGTAACTACCACAGTTGATGGTCTCAGCTGTGTGCTGAGTCCTGCACACAGCCCTACTGAACTAGAGCTTGAAATCTGTGGTCAGAGGCAAACACTTACCAGAGAATTCTGGGCAGAATAAGCCTGTGCTCTTACTGTGGCTTGGCGTGAAATAGAATGTGTGAAAAATGATAAATAGCTCAGGGCCTGGCATCGGCACTCTCCCACAGCAGGCAATTCCAGCATGAGGTGTTGTTTCCAAGGATGCAGGTTGTGCCGGTTTGAATGCATTATGTCCCCCAGAAAAAGCCATATTCTTTGCTGCAATCTTGTGGGGCAGACAGAATAGTGGGGATTAAGTTGGAACATTTGAATTAGGTTGTTTGCATTGAGATGCGCCCCACCCAACTGTAGATGAAAACTGATGGGATATTTCCATGGAGGTGTGGCCCCACCCATTCGGGGTGGGCCTTGATCGGTGGAGCTATATAAATGAGCTGACTCAGAGAGAGGGAACTAACTGAGTGCAGCTGTGAGTGACGTTTTGAAGAGGAGCAAGCTTGCTAGAGAGGAATATCCTGGGAGAAAGCCATTTTGAAACCAGAACTTTGGAGATGCCAGCCACATGCCTTCCCAGCTAACAGAGGTTTTCTGGACGCTATTTGCCATCCTCCAGTGAAAGTACCCGATTACTGATGTGTTACCTTGGACACTTTATGGCCTTAAGACTGTAACTGTGTAGCCAAATAAACCCCCTTTTTATAAAAGCCAATCCATCTCTGGTGTTTTGCATTCCGCAGCATTAGCAAACTAGGACACAGGTACATATTTGGGAGGAAGGTCTTCAAGAGATGCATTTTGTCTGCACTAACTCCTGCCATCAAAGGGTCTAGTGGAGGGAGACAGGACAAGATGGTGGCATAGAGATGTGTGGAATTTAGTTAGTCCCCTATAGCAACTAGTAAATAGCCAGGAATAGCTAGTAAATAGTCTGGAACAACTGTTTGGGGGACATTCCTGATGGGACACACATCCTACACCGGTCCAGAATGGGTGGAATGGCTGAGACTGCAGCATAAGAACTGTAAGTAAAGCTCCCCAAACTGCGGAGCTGGAGCCCCTCCCCCACTGGCATGGCAGGCTGAGTTGGAATACTCCCCTGTGGGAAAAAGAAGCGATCCCTGCTGGGAGCAAGGGAAGATAGCTCAACCAAGCTCCAATTGCAGTTCTAATTAATGATTACAAGTTACAAGCACAGATAAACCCAGAGCAATCAGGAAAGGAACCCTGAGGTCTCTCCCAGCAGAGAGGAGGCTTGGCTGGCAAAAAAAAAGATACATAAATAAATAAAAACAGAGGTTTATGGAGTTGGCTGAGCTCAGAATACTAGAAAAGGGCTATGTCCCAAGAAAAGGGACACATAGAACTGGTACCAACTCTGGTTGACTGGTGAAACTGTGATGCTGGGGACTGGCTCTGAGAAGGGGACTTCTTTCTTTCTTTTTTTTTCTCTCATTCTAAGTAGCTCATTAGAGAAAGCCTCAGGCATTTCCCACTGTCAGCACTGACCCAGGCAAGGGGGGAGTTAAGATAGACAAAGGAGGAAGTCAAGTGAAGGAGATAATTCCTTAAAGAACATATCTTTCCTAAGAAAAGGGGGGCAGGGCCCAGTTTAAGTGACTGCCCTTCCTCAGAGAATTCAGACTGCAGGGCCTGGGGAAATAGAAAAAATAAAATGGAAACAGCTTAAGCTTGGCTTCTGACTCACCCTCAGTCCCTGGCAGGGAGCGGGCCTGCACCTCTTTATGCTGGTGGGGACCTGTGGGCTGACAAGTGCCACCTGCTGAGCAGGATAGGAAAATCAGAGTCTAGATAGCTCAGATAAGGGGCTGCCAATCTTCTGGGTCTCATCCTCAGGGAAACTTGATATTGATTACACCCTTCTCCTGAGACCTGGGCCCGTCTGGTCCAGGAAAAGCTGATTAGGGTAATCAAGGAAACTAGATGCCTGGACAACAAAAAATTATGAGTCACACTAGGAAAAACAAAGATATGGCCCAGTTCAAGGGAACAGACTTATACTTCAAATGAGATACAGGAGTTGAAACAACTACTTAAAGATGTTTAAACAAATATGCTAAATCAATTCAAAAATCAAATCAATGAGTTGAGGTAAGATATGGCAAAAGAGATGGAGGATATAAAGTAGATGTTGGGTGAACATAAGGAAGAACTCAAAAGTTTGAAAAAACAATCGGCAGAACTTATGGGAATGAAAGGCACAATAGAAAAGATGAAAAACACAATGGGGACATATAACAGCAGACTTGAAGAGACAAAGAAAGAGTTCATGAACTAGAGGACAGGTCATCTGAAATCCTACAAAGAAAAGAACAGATAGGGAAAAGAATGGTAAAATATGAGCAGGGTCTAGGGAATTGAATGAAAACATGAAGCACACAAATATACATGTCATGGATGCCCCAGAAGGAGAAGAGAAGGGAAAGGGGACAGAAAGAATAATGGAGGAAATAATCACTGAAAATTTTCTATCTCTTATGAAAGACATAAAATTACAGATCCAAGAAGTGCAGCATACCCCAAACAGAATAGACCCAAATAGGCCTACTCCAAGACACTTAATCAGATTATCAAATGTCAAAGACAAAGAGAGAATTCTGAAAGCAGCAAGAGAAAAGTAATCCATCAAATACAAAGGAAGCTTGATAAGACTATGTGTGGATTTCTCAACAGAAACCATGGAGGCAAGAAAGCAGTGGTGTGATATATTTAAGATAGTGAAAGAGAAAACCTACCAACCAAGAATTCAATATCCAGAAAACTTGTCCTTCAAAACTGAGGGGGAGTTTAAAATATTTTCAGACAAATAGACACTCAGAGAGTTTGTGAACAAGATACCTGCTCTACAAGAAATACTAAAGGGAGCACTACAGGCAGATAGGAAAAGACAGGAGAGAGAGGTTCAGAGAAGAGTGTAGAAATGAAGACTATCTGTATGGCAGCAGTACTCATGATTAGCAATGGATGGAGTTCGCCTAAGTGTACATCGACTGATGAACGGAATGGCAAACAGTCGTGTATACATACAATGGAATATTTAGTGGCTACAAGAAAGAATAAAATTGTAAGGTAAGTAACTAGGTGAATCGACCTTGAGGATATTATTTTGAGTGAAATAAACCAGAAATGAAAATACAAACATTATAATGCTTCACTAATATGAACTAACTACAATGTGCAAATGCTGAGAATTGAATCTGAGAGCACAGGTTATCAGGGAAGGCTTATGGTATAGGTTCTTAGACTGTAGTTGTATCTGTTACAGCAACTGTATCTATTCCTGAGTTGTAATGCTTATTTCTCAAGTCTGAGGTGCTGAGCCCTTTGTCTATAACCTGGTAAGTCCCTGTAACTTCAGATATATGTGTGACACCTGAGACTCAAAGCAAGAGTTTGGCAGCTATGAATGTCAGCATACCCCAAACAGCAAATATTACAGAAGCTGAAAAAGAGATCAGACTTCAATCAAAGATATGAATGAAATGGACTTGGTTAGGACTAAGGTAAACCAGACTAAAGGGTAAAGAATGATATTGACAGGGTTTTAAAGCTTCAACTTCTGTGTGCAACAAAAGGAAGAGATGTTTATTTGGTGCAAAAATCTATATTTTCTGTGGCAAACTATAAAATTTAACTTTTATGGTCAATTTGTTCAAACACCATAATTACATAGAACTTTGAATAGGGAGTGATATCTGGTAGGTTTGTACAGGTTAGTGTGAAACCCTGATGCAACCCTGAGTAATTTGAGCAAATAACAAAAATATATTTGCAAAGCCCCCTTGAGGGACTGGGGGAATATGTGGAAATATTAAATTTCCCCACCTGGGGAATTACTGATATTCTCATCAGCATTGGGAACTACCAATTTAGAAGGCTGAGTCCTCAATCTTGGGGTGTGCCCTTATAAAGCTTGTTACTGCAAAAGAGAAGCTAAACCTCCTTATAATTGTGCCTAAAATTCACCTCCAGAGAACCTCTTTTGTTGCTCAGATGTGACCTCTCTCTCTAAGCCAACTTTGCAGGTAACCTCACTGCCCTCTCCCCTACATGGGACATGACTCCCAGGGGTATAAATCTCCTTGGCAATGTGGGACATGACTCTTGGGGATGAGCCTAGACCAGGCATCATGGGATTGAGAAAGCCTTCCTGACCAAAAGAGGGAAGAGAAATGAAACAAAATAAAGTTTCAATGGCTGAGAGGTTTCAAATGGAGTCAAGAGGTCACTCTGGAGAGCATTCTTATGTGTTATACAGATATCCTTATGTAGTTTTTAGTTCATTGGAATAGCTAGAAGGAAATACCTGAAATGGTTGAAATGCAATCCAATACTCTTGATTCTTGAAGATGATTGTATAACTATATAGCTTACACTGTGTGACCGTGTGATTATGAAAACCTCATGTTTCATACTCCCTTTATCCAGTGTATGGACAGATGAGTAGAAAAATTGGGACAAAAATTAAATGAATAATAGGGGGAATGGGAGGGATGGGATGTCTTGGGTATTCTTTTTTACTTTAATTTTTATTCTTTTTCTTATTTTTTTTTTGGAGTAATGAAAATGTTATATCATTTATTGTGATCAACTCACAACTACATGATGGTAATGAACAACTGCATGATGGTACTGTGAACAACTGATTGTAGACTTTGGATGATTGTATGGTATGTGCATATATCTTAATTTTAGAAATGGAAAAAAAAAAAAAGGTCTAGTGGAATTTTGTGATCCTAGTCATAATGGCAAGGACATCTTCAGAACTAGGATCGGTTTGGTAAAAAGACTCAGTCCACAGGCTGAGGGTCTTCGTGGACCCCTGAGTCTAGGTAGGGCACTCCCCACGTGCTTCGGTATTGCAGATTGATTACCAAGGTTAGGTTGGGCACCAAGGACTTTTCCTAGTGTTGTTTCAAGTCGTTAGGAAATACCTGAAATGATCATTCATAAATATTTATTGAAGATCCTGCCGTGTTCATATCTGTGTGTTATATGTTAGAAGTTATATACTTAGAGCTGTATAGGGTAACACCCCTTCCCTCAAGAAGACAACCATTTCATTGGGGGAAACAGGCAGATTAAAAATAAATATAAGTGCTTGCTTCAGCAGAACATATACTAAAGTTTGAATGATACAGAGATTAGCATGGCCCCTGTGCAAGGGTGACATGCAATTTCATGAAGCGTTCCATATTTAAAAAAAATAAAAAATAAATATGAAATACAATAACTGACAAATAAATGTTAAAATGTTATGGTCAGAAGATTATGGAAATTTAGAAGGGAAGAAATTATTGTTTGGAACAGTCTAGGGAAGCTGTCAAGCAGTGTTTCTCAAACCTGGCTACAGATTAGAATTGCCATGCCCCAGTTCCACTTCCCAGAACTTTTGAATCAATTGATTTGTGCTAGATTCAATGGTTGGTCATTTTCAAAATCACACTGGGCATTCTCACATATTGACTGGGTTGGAGACCACTTTTTTGATGTGATCATAAGTTCCTTGAAATCAGGGACTATCTTGGTCATATCTACAACACCTGGAACAGTGCCTTGTAACAGTAGGTAGCCAACAAACACTGGGTTTAGCCAAGAACTTGTCTAGATCATGAAAAATGGGTAGCATTTATATTAGGAGGAGAACATATATGCTTGCTGGAGAAAGAGACTTAAGCAACTGCACAGAGGGGGGGATATTCAAGTTGGTGGGGGCAGTGGGCCAGTCAGAAGACAGGTTTGACTAAGAATGGAAGGTTCCATAGGAAAAGAGCAGCTTATTAAAAGGGAGTTGTAGATTGGCTTCCAATTATGGAAGGATTTGAATGTCAGAACTTAAACTTTATTCCATAGTCCAGGGAAATGTTAAGTGACTTGAAATTCATCAGAACACTAAATCTTGAGGGAATAAAGTAGCAAGTAAATAACCGTTAGTTTCTTTAAGAAATGATATTACTGACCAGGTCATAGAATTTTCTAAAGTGGCCACTGGCAGGTGGTTTACTCAGATCTCAGAATGGATTCAATTAAAGTTCCTAGTACCTGAAATAAGCAGATCTTGTCCCATTGCTTTCATTTTAGAATCTAGTTATTGTCATGTTAGGGACCAAAATGATTAGCCACTTATTGATTAGGCCACTGGCTCCTGAAACAGTTGAGTGCATGGGTCAAACCACCTAAGTGCCCCCCTCTGTAGTGATTAGGTATCGCATTCGGTTGGCAGCCAACAAGCCTGAAAAGCATCAATGGTGCTAGCAATGACAGCAACATAGTTCTTGTGCAGGTTTTGCTCTGGCAGTGATTTCATTAAGGCTCTTGTTTTTCAGTCTTGGTTTCTGACTTTCAGGGAAACTCTGCCAGACTCCCCACCTGCCTTATCTTTATCATTCTTTGAAGGTCCTGGCAGACCAGCAGAAGGAAAAAGGGAGAAAAAAAGTCAGGTAAATAATAAAATATTGTTGGAAAGTTTAAATGCCCAAGTTACCATCCCAGGACTATAGCTGATTGTAGCACAAACCCTCCAAACCAGCCTGCGGCGAATGTCGTTAATGTGGCCCAGCCTGCCACGTAAGGGACACTCAGGAGAGAAAAAGGGAAGGGAAGGCTCTCTGAGGAAAGGCCTCTGTAAATCTGCACTCTAGCTAGGAGCATGCCTTAGGAGATCACTGCAGGGCTAAGCCAGGTCCATCCCCCAGCAACCAGCAAGGAGCAGGCAAATGCAGGCACAAATCCTAACACCTAGGCTAGGACTGGCTGACAGGGAGGGTCTGGGGAAGCGTGGTTTGGAAAGTTGGGCAGTGAGTAAGTGAGGCTCAGCAAACTGCATGGTGCAGTGAAGAGGAAGCATGTTTTCCATTTTCCCTGCTGCTACCCCTGCCACCATTCCTCCCAACGAGGTCACATAGCTGCTTAACTCTTCTCTGACGTCAGATACCCGCACAGGACCATTTATTTCCTTGGTGAGAGGGCTTGCTGATGGAGGGAAATGCATTCATGCCCACACCACCAGACTGGGCAATGTCTCTGGCACTTAGTAGGTACTGAGAAAATGGATGCTAAATGAAGGATTAATTGACAAATGGATGATAAGATCTCAGTTTGGAAATAAGCTCATGTCCCAGCTAAGGCCTGGTGTGAATTAAACTTTATGAAAATCTGGTATCTCATGGCTGGCATCCAAATTTTCCTCTGCTTATGGGTCTTTCTGATATGTGCTATTCCCAGCTATGTAGGTTAAAAAAAAAAAGAAAAGAAAAGAAAAAGGGAGGTTCCAGAGGCATCCAATTTGATCAGGAGGGTGACAGATAAAAGAAAATAATAATGAGGTAGAGCTGAGAAAAGCGGGAGGCAGAGGCAGATTCATTTTGAACACCTTAAGACTGGAAGAGGAAGGTGCAAATTAGATATACAATGTTGAGGCAGAAACTGACATTAATTGTCCGCTCTGTGTGAGTTTCTGTGCCAGGGGCTTTCCCTGTATTAGCTCATATATTCCTCAGAACAGTCTAGCCAGGCATGTAATGTGCCCCATTTACCAAATGCAGAAACTGGAGGGTCTGAGAGGTTAAGTGAATTACTCAAGTTCACAGAGCTAGCAAGGCAGGAAACCAGAAACAGAACAGAAACTGACCAACTTCAAAGTCCTCCATACTCTCTCTAGGCATGATTTGGGGGCAAGCACTTTTGTGACCCAATGGTTGAATAACTAAAAGTGTGTTCAATTTTACACTTTGCCAACAGGAAAGAAGTTCAAAGGAATGTGGAACATGGGATGTGCAGACATGTAGAAGCAAATCCCTATACAACCACTTACCTGAATATCTTATCTGAAGGCTGCTCTCCCAAAACCAGGTCAAAGCCTCGCTGAAATATTGTGTAAGGCCAAGGCCTAAAAGGAGAAACATCACTCAATTAAATTCAATTCCGCAAACAGTCCCTGAACATGCACTGGATGACAGGCACCATGCTGGGTTCTGGAGACACAAAGACAAAGGAGAATAAGACCTGCCCTTAAGAAGCCAGTTAACTCGAGTTCACACAAGATCTTGAATGTGAAATCCAACCAAGACCAAGGTCATCATAAAAACTGCTAAACCAATGGCAAAGTGGAATTTGATAGTTGCAATTGGAACTTCAAATACAGTAAAACTATGTTAAGGTAGACCTCACACATCCATAATACCTGGTCCTTCAGGTATAGATTTAATGGAAACTTATGTTTGCTCCATTGAAGAAAAAGGGGCGGCATGATGTCTCGGGAAAGATGAAGGCTTTGGAATCAAACAGTTCTGGGTTCATTTAAACCCTGTTTTGCCTTTAATCCAACTACCTGACTTTGTCTTGTCAGATTATTTGCCTTGTTGAGTCTAATTTCCTCATTTGTAAAAATAGGGTTAATAAAGGCTGCCTTCAGGACACTGTGAAGATTAAGCAAACCTCTTAAGCCAAGGCCACAGTTCATACAGGTCCCCTTTCCCTACTCAAAATGATATGAGGATTCTAGGATTTTTGGACTGCAACATTGTAATTTTACTCATTCAAATAGAAACAACTGAAATGGTAATTTCAAATAATTCTTAACTACAAGTCTTCTTCTTCTGAAAGCAACAAAACTTTTTCTTTAAAATAGTGCATATCTTTTTACTAACCCAGATATCCAACCCAAAAATTATTTATTCATTCAAGCAAGACTTAGTAAACCCCAGAGCTTGTGCAAGGTACTGACACAGAATGGCATGCTGGAGGGAATTAGCCCTTGCTCTCATGGAACTTACAGTCTCACAATTCACCCAATTATTGAGGATTTTACTGTAGACATTTCTTTGGTTTCCAGGGACTACAAAAAGTCAGACAAATAAATCAATGTAATTATTATTTGGGGCTAAATCTAATACTAGGGTCCAACCCAATGGTTGTCAATGGGGGCTGTATCACCCAACAGAAGACATTTTGAAACATTTATGGAAACTGTTTTGAATGACGCAATCATTGGGGGGCACTACTGGGATTTAGAAGATGGATCTAAGTAGGCTAAAATAGTACAATTTGCAGGAAAGTTCTGCACAATGAAAAGTTTGTCCATATCTTGTAAGCTTTAGAACATCCTGCTGGACATTTTACATAGGTGAAAACCTGCTTATAATGATCTGAGTCTAGATGCTAACTCCCCTTACATAAAAACACAAAGTAGCTTTATGCATTTTTAATATATAATCAAGTTTCTAGGCCTATAACTACCAGACATACATGCTACATACATACTACTATACATACTATAAAATGTTAGAAAATTTCCAAGATTTTTCATAATTTTGGCAAATCATGCAGCTATCTGTAATGTTGTTCATTATCTTTGAATCAACAGTATATGATTGTTACATATATCATATATTATATTAAACTGTTACATTACATATTACATTCTGGTGAATTTACATTAAGTACAAATGCCTGACAACTTTATTATTTCTTCTATTGCAATGCTACCACAGTATTTACATATTACAACAGATATTACATTAATATAAATTTCTTTCTTCTTCTTCAATTACTGCTAGGGCATTGTATTTATTTATTCAAATTTTGTATGTATACAGATTTCATTATTTATGAATTTCATTTAAGGATGATAAAAGTGGTTCACAAAATATTTGTTACAAAAAGAGGGCACGTGAGAGAAAGAAGATGGCAGCATAGAGAGGAGTGGAAGTTAGTTACTCCCCCTGGAACAACTAATAAACAACCAGGAACAACTAGTAAATAATCTGGAATAACTTCTGGGGGACAAACGTGATTGTTCACACATCATACACCGACCTGGATTGGGAGGAATGCCTGAGATCCCAGCATAAAATCTGTAAGTAAAAACTGTGGACCCGAGTTGGGAGCCCCCTCCCCCCATGGCAGCCCAGACTGCAAAGCCTCACTGTGGTAGAGAGCAGCACTCTCTGAACAAGCGACTATACCTCAGTACACTCCAACTGAGGTTTTGATTAACAAATGTGGACTGCTCAATACAAGCTACAAATCACCAACAAGCAGACAGAGGCTTTTAGTGACAACTGACCTTAAAGATCCAGGAGGGGGAGCCCAGAGGACCAGGTGCTATCTCTGGCTGGAGAGTGAAGCTGGGGGGACCGTGGACTGGCCCTGAAGGCAGACTTTCTGTCTCTTTTTCTCTCTGTCAACCTCAGCAGCTCAGTGGAGAAAGCCACGGCCATTTTCAGTTCTCAGCTCTCTGACCCAGACAAGGGTGGAGATAGCACAGTCAGAGAGACAAAGAGCCTATTTAAATGCAAATGAAAACTCCTTAGGAGGTGTATCTTCCCTAAGAGGAAGGAGGTGGTGCCCAGCCCTACTACTGGCCTCCCATTCAGAAACAGACTGGGCAAATTAAGAAAAGCACAGCGGCTCGAGGCCTCACAGGGTGTGTCAATCTTCTAAGACACACCCTCAGGGAGACCTGACACTGAATATTGCCTCCTTCTGAGATCTGAACCCATTCTGGTCTGGGAATATCTGATTGGGGTAATCAAGGAAACCAGATGCCTAGACAACAGAAAACTACAACCTACACTATGAAAACTGAAGTTATGGCCCAGTCAAAGAACAAACTTACACTTCAACTGAGATACAGGAATTTAAACAACTAATGCTAAATCAATTCAAACAATTTAGGGAAGATATGGCAAAAGAGATAAAGTATATAATGAAAATACTGGGTGTACATAAGGTAGAAATCAAAACTTCAAAAAAACAACTGGCAGAATCTATGGAAATGAAAGGCACAACACAAGAGATGAAAGGCACAATGGAGACATATCACAGCAGAAGAAAACACTCAGGAACTGGGAAACAAGACACCTGAAAGCCTACACACAAAAGAACAGATAGAGAAAAGAATAGAAAAATATGAGCAACATCTCAGGCAATTGAATGACAACATGAAATGCATGAATGTATGTGTCATGGGTATCCCAGAAGGAGAAGAGAAGGAAAGGGGGCAGAAGCAATAACAGAGGAAATAATCAACAAAAATTTCCCATCTCTTAAGAAAGACGTAAAATTACAGATCCAAGAAGTGCAGTGTACCCCAAACAGAATAGATCTGAATAGGCCTATGCCAAGACACTTAATAATCAGATTAGCAAACATCAAAGACAGAGAGAGAATCCTGAAAGCAGCAAGAGAAAAGCGATCCATTGCATACAAAGGAAGCTTGATAAGACTATGTGCGGATTTCTCAATAGAAACCGTGGAGGCAAGAAGGAAGTGGTGTGATATATTTAAGATACTGAAAGAGAAAAACTGCCAACCAAGAATCCTACATCTGGCAAAACTCTCCTTCAAAAGGGAAAATTTAAAATATTTTCTGACAAAAAGACAATGACAGAGTTTGTGAACAAGATACCTGCACTACAGGAAATACTAAAGGGAGCAACTACAGAGTGATAGGAAAAGACAGGAGTGAGAGGTTTGGAATATAACCTTGGGTGATGGTAGCACAGCAATATAAGTACACTGAACAAAGATGACTGTGAGTATGGTTGAAAGAGGAAGGTTAGGAGCATGTGGGACACCAGAAGGAAAGAGGAAAGATAAAGACTGGAACTGTATAACAGTGAAACCTAGAGTGCTCAACAATTGTGATAAAATGTACAAATATGTTTTTATGTGAGGGAGAACAAATGAATGTCAGCCTTGCAAGGTGTTAAAAATAGGGTGGTATTGGGGGAAAAATACAATCAATGCAAACTAGAGACTATAATTAACAGAAGCATTGTATCATGCTTCATTTAATGTAACAAAGGCAATACACCAAAGCTAAATGCATATAAAAGGGGGACATAAGGGAGGGGTATGAGACTCTTGGCATTGGTGATGTTGTCTGAGTCTTTATTCTACTTTAGTTTCATGCTATCTTTCCTTTTGTTGCTTCCTAGCTGTCATGTTTTGTTTTGTTATGTTTTTTTTCTCTTTCTTTTTTCTTTTCCTTTGTTTCTCTACATTCTTTGACTCTTTCTCCTTCTTTGTGTCCTTATATAGACAGTGGCGATGGTGGTGAATACATAAATATGTGACTATACAGGGAACCATCGTTTGTTTACTTAGGATAGAATGTATGGCATATGAACAAAACCATCTTTAAAAATAATGGGTTGATGAAGAAACCTTGAGGACACTATTTTGAATGAAATAAGTCAGACACATATGGACAAATACTGCAGGGTCTCACTGATATGAACTATTTATAATGTGTAAACTCATAGACATGAAATATAAGTTACCAGGATATAGAACAAGGCTAAAGAATGGGGAGCATTTGCTTATTATGAGCAGAATATTCAACTAGGTTCAACTTAAGTGTTTGAAAATGGGCAGAGGTGATGGTAGCACTTTGTGACAATAACTAACAGTGTTGAATAGTGTGTCAATGTGGTGGAAAGGGTAAGCTCAGAGTCACATATGTCACCAGAAGGAAAGTTAGAGGTTAAAAGATGGGAATGTATAAAACAGTGAATCCTGTGGTGGGCAATGTCTGTCCATGATTAAGTGTACAAATGTTAGAAATCTCTTTCATGAACTAGAACAAATGTGTGACACTATAACTAGAAGTTAAGAATAGAGGGGCAGGAGGCGGGGCAAGATGGCAGACTGGTGAGCTGTATGTTTTAGTTACTCCTCCAGGAAAGTAGGTAGAAAGCCAGGAACTGCGTGGACTGGACACCACAGAGCAATCTGTCTTTGGGCATACTTCATACAACACTCATGAAAATGTCGAACTGCTGAGATCAGCGAAATCTGTAAGTTTTTGCGGCCAGGGGACCCGCGCCCCTCCCTGCCAGGCTCAGTCCCGTGGGAGGAGGGGCTGTCAGCTCCCGGAAGGAGAAGAGAGAACTGCAGTGGCAGCCCTTATCGGAAACTCATTCTACTGATTCAAACTCCAACCATAGATAGACTGAGACCAGACACCAGAGAATCTGAGAGCAGCCAGCCCAGCAGAGAGGAGACAGGCATAGAAAAAAAAACAACACGAAAAACTCCAAAATAAAAGCAGAGGATTTTTGGAGTTCTGGTGAACACAGAAAGGGGAAGGGCGGAGCTCAGGCCTTGAGGCACATATGCAAATCCCAAAGAAAAGCTGATCTCTCTGCCCTGTGGACCTTTCCTTAATGGCCCTGGCTGCTTTGTCTGTTAGCATTTCAATAACCCATTAGATCTCTGAGGAGGGCCCTTTTTTTTTTTTTTTTTTTTAATCCTTTTTTCTTTTTCTAAAACAATTACTCAAAGAAGCCCAATACAGAAAGCTTCAAAGAATTGCAATTTGGGCACGTCAAGTCAAGAGCAGAACTAAGAGAGCTCTGAGACAAAAGGCAATAATCCAGTGGCTGAGAAAATTCACTAAACACCACAACTTCCCAAGGAAAGGGGGGTGTCCGCTCACAGCCACCATCCTGGTGGACAGGAAACACTCCTGCCCATCGCCAGCCCCATAGCCCAGAGCTGCCCCCGACAACCCAGTGTGACGGAAGTGCTTCAAATAACAGGCACACACCACAAAACTGGGTGTGGACATTAGCCTTCCCTGCAACCTCAGCTGATTGTCCCAGAGTTGGGAAGGTGGAGCAGTGTGAATTAACAAAGCCCCATTCAGCCATCATTTCAGCAGACTGGGAGCCTCCCTACACAGCCCAGCAGCCCAGAACTGCCCTGGGTGGATGGCACTCACCTGTGACATAGCACAGTCATCCCTCAACAGAGGACCTGGGGTGCACAGCCTGGAAGAGGGGCCCACTTGCAAGTCTCAGGAGCCATACGCCAATACCAAGGACTAGTGGGTCAGTGGGAGAGACAAACTGTGGCAGGACTGAACTGAAGGATTAGACTATTGCAGCAGCTTTAAAACCCTAGGATCACCAGGGAGATTTGATTGTTAGGGCCACCCCCCCTCCCTGACTGCCCAGAAACACGCCCCACATACAGGGCAGGCAACACCAACTACACACGCAAGCTTGGTACACCAATTGGGCCCCACAAGACTCACTCCCCCACTCACCAAAAAGGCTAAGCAGGGGAGAACTGGCTTGTGGAGAACAGGTGGCTCGTGGACGCCACCTGCTGGTTAGTTAGAGAGTGTACTCCACGAAGCTGTAGATCTGATAATTTAGAGATAAGGACTTCAATAGGTCTACAAACCCTAAAAGAAACCTATCAAGTTCAGCAAATGCCACGAGGCCAAAAACAACAGAAAATTATAAAGCATATGAAAAAACCAGATGATATGGATAACCCAAGCCCAAGCACCCAAATCAAAAGACCAGAAGAGACACAGCACCTAGAGCAGCTACTCAAAGAACTAAAGATGAACAATGAGACCATAGTACGGGATATAAAGGAAATCAAGAGGACTCTAGAAGAGCATAAAGAAGACATTGCAAGACTAAATAAAAAAATGGATGATCTTATGGAAATTAAAGAAACTGTTGACCAAATTAAAAAGATTCTGGACACTCATAGTACAAGACAAGAGGAAGTTGAACAACGAATCAGTGACCTGGAAGATGACAGAATGGAAAATGAAAGCATAAAAGAAAGAATGGGGGAAAAAATTGAAAAAATCGAAATGGACCTCAGGGATATGATAGATAATATGAAACGTCCAAATATAAGACTCATTGGTGTCCCAGAAGGGGAAGAAAAAGGTAAAGGTCTAGGAAGAGTATTCAAAGAAATTGTTGGGGAAAACTTCCCAAATCTTCTAAACAACATAAATACACAAATCATAAATGCTCAGCGAACTCCAAATAGAATCAATCCAAATAAACCCACTCCGAGACATATACTGAACACAGTGTCAAACACAGAAGAGAAGGAGCAAGTTCTGAAAGCAGCAAGAGAAAAGCAATTCACCACATACAAAGGAAACAGCATAAGACTAAGTAGTGACTACTCAGCATCCACCATGGAGGCGAGAAGGCAGTGGCACAATATAATTAAAATACTGAGTGAGAAAAATTTCCAGCCAAGAATACTTTATCCAGCAAAGCTCTCCTTCAAATTTGAGGGAGAGCTTAAATTTTTCACAGACAAACAAATGCTGAGAGAATTTGCTAACAAGAGACCTGTCCTACTGGAGATACTCAAGGGAGCCCTACAGACAGAGAAACAAAGACAGGACAGAGAGACTTGGAGAAAGGTTCAGTACTAAAGAGATTCGGTATGGGTACAATAAAGGATATTAATAGAGAGAGGGAAAAATCTGGCATACATAAACCAAAGGATAAGATGGCTGATTCAAGAAATGCCTTCACGGTTATAATGTTGAATGTAAATGGATTAAACTCCCCAATTAAAAGAAATAGATTCGCAGAATGGATCAAAAAAAATGAACCATCAATATGTTGCATACAAGAGACTCATCTTAGACACAGGGACACAAAGAAACTGAAAGTGAAAGGATGGAAAAAAATATTTCATGCAAGCTACAGCCAAAAGAAAGCAGGTGTAGCAATATTAATCTCAGATAAAATAGACTTCAAATGCAGGGATGTTTTGAGAGACAAAGAAGGCCACTACATACTAATAAAAGGGGCAATTCAGCAAGAAGAAATAACAATCGTAAATGTCTATGCACCCAATCAAGGTGCCACAAAATACATGAGAGAAACACTGGCAAAACTAAAGGAAGCAATTGATATTTCCACAATAATTGTGGGAGACTTCAACACATCACTCTCTCCTATAGATAGATCAACCAGACAGAAGACCAGTAAGGAAATTGAAAACCTAAACAATCTGATAAATGAATTAGATTTAACAGACATATACAGGACATTACATCCCAAATCACCAGGATACACATACTTTTCTAGTGTTCACGGAACTTTCTCCAGAATAGATCATATGCTGGGACATAAAACAAGCCTCAATAAATTTAAAAACACTGAAATTATTCAAAGCACATTCTCTGACCACAATGGAATACAATTAGAAGTCAATAACCATCAGAGACTTAGAAAATTCACAAATACCTGGAGGTTAAACAACACAGTACTAAACAATCAGTGGGTTAAAGAAGAAATAGCAAGAAAAATTGCTAAATATATAGAGACGAATGAAAATGAGAACACAACATACCAAAACCTATGGGATGCAGCAAAAGCAGTGCTAAGGGGGAAATTTATAGCACTAAACGCATATATTAAAAAGGAAGAAAGAGCCAAAATCAAAGAACTAATGGATCAACTGAAGAAGCTAGAAAATGAACAGCAAACCAATCCCAAACCAAGTAGAAGAAAAGAAATAACAAGGATTAAAGCAGAAATAAATGACATAGAGAACAAAAAAACAATAGAGAGGATAAATATCACCAAAAGTTGGTTCTTTGAGAAGATCAACAAGATTGACAAGCCCCTAGCTAGACTGACAAAATCAAAAAGAGAGAAGACCCATATAAACAAAATAATGAATGAAAAAGGTGACATAACTGCAGATCCTGAAGAAATTACAAAAATTATAAGAGGATATTATGAACAACTGTATGGCAACAAACTGGATAATGTAGAAAAAATATACAATTTCCTGGAAACATATGAACAACCTAGACTGACCAGAGAAGAAATAGAAGACCTCAACCAACCCATCACAAGCAAAGAGATCCAATCAGTCATCAAAAATCTTCCCACAAATAAATGCCCAGGGCCAGATGGCTTCACAGGGGAATTCTACCAAACTTTCCAGAAAGAACTGACACCAATCTTACTCAAACTCTTTCAAAACATTGAAGAAAGTGGAACACTACCTAACTCATTTTATGAAGCTAACATCAATCTAATACCAAAACCAGGCAAAGATGCTACAAAAAAGGAAAACTACCAGCCAATCTCCCTAATGAATATAGATGCAAAAATCCTCAACAAAATACTTGCAAATCGAATCCAAAGACACATTAAAAAAATCATACACCATGACCAAGTGGGGTTCATTCCAGGCATGCAAGGATGGTTCAACATAAGAAAAACAATCAATGTATTACAACACATTAAAAACTCGAAAGGGAAAAATCAATTGATCATCTCAATAGATGCTGAAAAAGCATTTGACAAAATCCAACATCCCTTTTTGATAAAAACACTTCAAAAGGTAGGAATTGAAGGAAACTTCCTCAACATGATAAAGAGCATATATGAAAAACCCACAGCCAGCATAGTACTCAATGGTGAGAGACTGAAAGCCTTCCCTCTAAGATCAGGAACAAGACAAGGATGCCCGCTGTCACCACTGTTATTCAACATTGTGCTGGAAGTGCTAGCCAGGGCAATCCGGCAAGACAAAGAAATAAAAGGCATCCAAATTGGAAAAGAAGAAGTAAAACTGTCATTGTTTGCAGATGATATGATCTTATATCTAGAAAACCCTGAGAAATCGGCAATACAGCTACTAGAGCTAATAAACAAATTTAGCAAAGTAGTGGGATACAAGATTAATGCACATAAGTCAGTAATGTTTCTATATGCTAGAAATGAACAAACTGAAGAGACACTCAAGAAAAAGATACCATTTTCAATAGCAACTAAAAAAATCAAGTACCTAGGAATAAACTTAACCAAAGATGTAAAAGTCCTATACAAAGAAAACTGCATAACTCTACTAAAAGAAATAGAAGGGGACCTTAAAAGATGGAAAAATATTCCATGTTCATGGATAGGAAGGCTAAATGTCATTAAGATATCAATTCTACCCAAACTCATCTACAGATTCAATGCAATCCCAATCAAAATTCTAACAACCTACTTTGCAGACTTGGAAAAGCTAGTTATCAAATTTATTTGGAAAGGGAAGATGCCTCAAATTGCTAAAGACACTCTATAAAAGAAAAACGAAGTGGGAGGACTTACACTCCCTGACTTTGAAGCTTATTATAAAGCCACAGTTGCCAAAACAGCATGGTACTGGCACAAAGATAGACATATAGATCAATGGAATCGAATTGAGAATTCAGAGATAGACCCTCACATCTATGGCCGACTGATCTTTGATAAGGCCCCCAAAGTCACTGAACTGAGTCATAATGGTCTTTTCAACAAATGGGGCTGGGAGAGTTGGATATCCATATCCAAAAGAATGAAAGAGGACCCCTACCTCACCCCCTACACAAAAATTAACTCAAAATGGACCAAAGATCTCAATATAAAAGAAAGTACCATAAAACTCCTAGAAGATAATGTAGGAAAACATCTTCAAGACCTTGTATTAGGTGGCCACTTCCTAGACTTTACACCCAAAGCACAAGCAACAAAAGAGAAAATAGATAAATGGGAACTCCTCAAGCTTAGAAGTTTCTGCACCTCAAAGGAATTTCTCAAAAAGGTAAAGAGGCAGCCAACTCATTGGGAAAAAATTTTTGGAAACCATGTATCTGACAAAAGACTGATATCTTGCATATACAAAGAAATCCTACAACTCAATGAGAATAGTACGGACAGCCCAATTATAAAATGGGCAAAAGATATGAAAAGACAGTTCTCTGAAGAGGAAATACAAATGGCCAAGAAACACATGAAAAAATGTTCAGCTTCACTAGCTATTAGAGAGATGCAAATTAAGACCACAATGAGATACCATCTAACACCGGTTAGAATGGCTGCCATTAAACAAACAGGAAATTACAAATGCTGGAGGGGATGTGGAGAAATTGGAACTCTTATTCATTGTTGGTGGGACTGTATAATGGATCAGCCACTCTGGAAGTCAGTCTGGCAGTTCCTTAGAAAACTAGATATAGAGCTACCATTCGATCCAGCGATTGCACTCCTCGGTATATACCCGGAAGATCGGAAAGCAGTGACACGAACAGATATCTGCACGCCAATGTTCATAGCAGCATTATTCACAATTGCCAAGAGATGGAAACAACCCAAATGTCCTTCAACAGATGAGTGGATAAATAAAATGTGGTATATACACACGATGGAATACTACGCGGCAGTAAGAAGGAACGATCTTGTGAAACATATGACAACATGGATGAACCTTGAAGACATAATGCTGAGCGAAATAAGCCAGGCACAAAAAGAGAAATATTATATGCTACCACTAATGTGAACTTTGAAAAATGTAAAACAAATGGTTTATAATGTAGAATGCAGGGGAACTAGCAGTAGAGAGCAATTAAGGAAGGGGGAACAATAATCCAAGAAGAACAGATAAGCTATTTAACGTTCTGGGGATGCCCAGGAATGACTATGGTCTGTTAATTTCTGATGGATATAGTAGGAACAAGTTCACAGAAATGTTGCTATATTATGTAACTTTCTTGGGGTAAAGTAGGAACATGTTGGAAGTTAAGCAGTTATCTTAGGTTAGTTGTCTTTTTCTTACTCCCTTGTTATGGTCTCTTTGAAATGTTCTTTTATTGTATGTTTGTTTTCTTTTTAACTTTTTTTTTCATACAGTTGATTTAAAATAGAAGGGAAAGTTAAAAAAAAAAAAAAGAAAGAAAAACAAGGAAAAAAAAAAAGATGTAGTGCCCCCATGAGGAGCCTGTGGAGAATGCAGGGGTATTTGCCTACCCCACCTCCATGGTTGCTAACATGACCACAGACATAGGGGACTGGTGGTTTGATGGGTTGAGCCCTCTACCATAAGTTTTACCCTTGGGAAGACGGTTGCTGCAAAGGAGAGGCTAGGCCTCCCTATATTTGTGCCTAAGAGTCTCCTCCTGAATGCCTCTTTGTTGCTCAGATGTGGCCCTCTCTCTCTGGCTAAACCAACTTGAAAGGTGAAATCACTGCCCTCCCCCCTACGTGGGATCAGACACCCAGGGGAGTGAATCTCCCTGGCAACGTGGAATATGACTCCCGGGGAGGAATGTAGACCCGGCATCGTGGGACGGAGAACATCTTCTTGACCAAAAGGGGATGTGAAAGGAAATGAAATAAGCTTCAGTGGCAGAGAGATTCCAAAAGGAGCCGAGAGGTCACTCTGGTGGGCACTCTTACACACACTTTAGACAACCCTTTTTAGGTTCTAAAGAATTGGGGTAGCTGGTGGTGGATACCTGAAACTATCAAACTACAACCCAGAACCCATGAATCTCAAAGACAGTTGTATAAAAATGTAGCTTATGAGGGGTGACAATGGGATTGGGAAAGCCGTAAGGACCACACTCCACTTTGTCTAGTTTATGGATGGATGAGTAGAAAAATAGGGGAAGGAAACAAACAGACAAAGGTACCCAGTGTTCTTTTTTACTTCAATTGCTCTTTTTCACTCTAATTATTATTCTTGTTATTTTTGTGTGTGTGCTAATGAAGGTGTCAGGGATTGATTTAGATGATGAATGTACAACTATGTAATGGTACTGTAAACAATCGAAAGTACGATTTGTTTTGTATGACTGCGTGGTATGTGAATATATCTCAATAAAATGATGATTAAAAAAAAAAAGAATAGAGGGGCATATAGGGAGAAAAGTATACCTACTGCAAGCTATATACTACAGTTAGTAGTATTTTAACATTCTTTCATCAACAGTAACAAATGTTCTATACTAATACTATGAGTCAACAATGGAGGGGGGGTGGTTAAGAGTATGGGAGGATTTGAGTTTCCTTTTTTTTCATCTTTATTTCTTTTCTGGAGTAATGAAAATGTTCTAAAAATTCAAAAAAATTAATTGTGGTGATGGATGCACAGCTGTATGATGGTATCATGGGCAATTGATTGTACACTTTGGATCTTTGGATAATTGTATGGAATGTGAACAATCTCAATAAAAAAAAATGTGCTAGATCAAATAGGTTGACCCAAGTTAACCCAAGTTAACACAACCAGCTAACCACTTAACTACCCAGAAGAGAGCTACTTGCAAGGGATGCCACTGGGACTCCAGAAGGTAGTGGCTGGGATATATGTGTTCATTCTTTATACTTTCTATTTATAAATACTTTATTCCTAGAATTCCATTTAGAAACCCCCTGAGGCAACTAGAATTGACTCCATAAAGTACCCAGTGCTGCACTACGAATAACCCCTGCATCAAATAAACAGCTTCTTTCCCCCATCCCCTGGGTGTTTTCACGTTTGTTCTGTTCATTGGAGGTAAATCCACAGGATAGGGTGAGCATCTGAATCTTTATGCTGCTCAGTAAGCGGTGGCTTATAGGCAACTAACAAATATACAGTAATTCAAGAAAAAATTCTATAAATGATAAGAAAAAATGTACCATTTGATCCTAGTAGAGGGACATGCAGTTATTTCTGTTCTGGGAAGAATCACATTTTATTTATTATTGGTTTAATAATGTTTTAAAAAAAGCACATTTGCCTTCAAGCCATCTCTAGCATTCAAAACTCATGCAATGTATTATTAGAGTTAATTCTTGGCATGGTTCCTGGGTTGTTTGAAATGAATATATGTTGAGGAACAAAATTTAGGACTGGGGTTGATTACAATGTGAACAATTGACTGTGTAGTATGACACAGATGAACCTTTATTCAAGCCATAGCTAATGAATCAGCGTGTGCCCTGAAACATTTATTAAGCACACATAGGCATCTTGCTAGGTAGGTCATGCCAAAGACCTCTCTCTGACCACATCTAGAGTCGGCAGAGCTCAATGGTTAGGCACAGCCTCCCTATTTCAAAATCTAGCTATGTACCTACCAACCAAGGGAATTTGGGCAAGTGCCTTATGCATTCTGCATCTCCATTTCCTCGTTTTTAAAATGAGACTGATGATAACAATTATAACTATCTGACAAGGTGGTTATGAGGAGGAACTAGTTAATATAAGTAAAGTGCTCAGAATGCTGCCTGGCATTTAGTGACTGGCTAAATCACTAGATGCATTCATTAAATAAGTTAAATTTACTAATTCCCTGGATAAACTATACATACCATAATAAGGATTGGTTCCCACGTTTTCTATACAGGAAGAAGTGTCTTATCCCAAGGTGCAAATGCAATGCTGACACCCACTTTCACTCCGATTGTAAGTACATACATGTTGGCTGGAGAGGAAGCTATGAGGAGTATGGGAAGGTCAAAGGCCTCACAGGACAACTAATTATACAGTATTGATATTAAATGCAAGGAGAGGGGGACGGGCATATGGTAAAGGGACTGGAGAAGTCAGAGAGAGTTGCAAACTGTACCAGCAAAGGAGTCAAAGGGAATTTACTTGTTTTCTTTCCAGTAGTCAGGGATGGTCTGTTCAGAGAGATGGGAATTCTTATTTGATTTATTTAGCAAATATGTATGGAAGACTATTGTGTGTGAACTGTGATACTTGGAAATGGGAGTTGGGATATAGAGATTCCTGCCCTCAAAGGAATCTACAGTCTTTTTGAAGAAACACATCAACGCCCTGACAAATAGAAGAGAGTGAGTAAAGGGAAGAGGAATGGAGCCATAGGAGACAAGCCAAGTGGCAGCGGCTCATTCATCCTCAGTGCAGGCAGGCAGTGCCTGGAGTGAGATGGGAAAAGGCAGGGCAAGGTGACGAAGAGCTGGACCTAAAAGGGCCCAAAACATTTGGAAGCTGGGTTACCTGGGACTGGCTATAAGAGGAAGGCCTCTGTATCGGGGCTTTTTGGGTGCAAGTCCAAATAAGAAAACTAAACTGGACTAAGCAAAAAAGGGCCCATCCTTGAGTCATATATCCAGGCTCAGAAGGAAATTGCCTTGGGGGTGCCTGGAAACAGAATCTAAAGGCCCTTTTAATTGTCCCTCTCTTCTCTTTGCTCTTTGCGTTCTATGGGCTTCATTCTCTCAAAATGGCTAATGCACACAGTGAAGACATGGTGCTCGGCAGCCCCAGTTTAGCTATTTGACAGACTAAGATTACAGAAGAGAAACTGTTCCTCTTCATTAGGGAAAAAAAAACAAAACAAAACCCATGGAAGAACCATTGAATTGACCTGTCCTGATCAGATGGTCAACCCTGGACCAATCTCTTTGGCCTGGGAAACAGAGGAATCTAAGAAGATGGTAACTCCCTTTTGGTTTTCAGGGCTAAAGCTGGGGAGAAGGGTGAGGAGTAAACAAAACAACAAATTCCACCTCAGCTTCTATCTGCTTGTGACGGCAAGAGTGCTGCCTCCACCAGGACTGGGTGACGTTATTGAGCAGACTGTGCCAGTATTTAATTTTGTGGAAAGAGCCCTAAGCCTCCGAGAAGCCCGAGGCTAGTGTCAGGCCAGAAGTGGGTCAGGAGACTGGACCTTGCAGCTTTCAGGAATGCAGGATCTCTTGACTCCTCCCTGGGTGCGTGGCTTACAATACTTATCCTGCCTCATGCTACTTGGCTGCATCTTCTCAGTTTAGGAAAATTAGCAGAATCAGAAATCTGAATAGAGCTTTTTTTTTCTTTTGATCTTCGTTCTTACAAATCAAGACCCTGAAGATTGTCTTCCCTTGAGAGTAGCAATAGCTGGCCTCCATTCTGGCAAATCTTAGATTAGCACAGGAACCGCCTCTCAGATCCATTGCCTCAAACAGGAAAATAATCTTTGCCTAGGAGGAGCTCCATGTAAAGCAGCAGCAGGGCACAAATGCAACTTGTACATGCTGAGAACTATTAGTAATTTTTATTTGCCTCTTCTTTTTCCTCCTAGTCTCACAAAACACCCACAGCAATTTCCGAGCTTTCAACTTTTCTCTCACAAACTCTCTATCCTCTGCCTCAAGACCAATTAGCGGTCTCAGGGTGGTTTTCTTCAGTCCTGGTGGTGGGCTACACCAGAAGTTGGCTGTGGCCTTGAGTTGATGCTTGGTCTTCATCCTGATTGCTGGGGCACTTCTTCACCTATTTAACCTAGACCCACAGAGTGATTAAAAGCTCCTGGGTGCTCCCTTCACAAGGGCTCTTCCCAGAGCGGGAAGGACCAAATCTGCTGTGGATAAGAGTCCTCTACATGCTCCTTTTTAAATGTTAGTGCCAACTTTCCACCTAATTGTGGCATCTAGAAACAGAGCTCAGAGGCTGTTGGCTTTCTTATGGAGAGCTTAAGACTTAGCACCTTGGGTAGGGGAAGATGATAGATAGATAAGTAGACAGATAAATAGATAAAAGATAGATGATATAAAATATGGTGGAAGGCAAAGAGATGAGAATATATATACACATATGTATATATCATATGCATATGTATATTCTCTTTGATACAGTTCAGTACAGAGAAATGTTTCAGCTGGAGGCAATGATGGAAAAGGCTTTTTATGATGGGCTTTTAGAAACTAGAACTTCTTCTCAACTTATTATATATTCTTCCACCTGTTGCTAAAGGGAGTATTTTATAAGCGAAAATAATTTGTCCATAGTTAAATGAAGGCACATTCTTTTAAGCCTGCCTCTGCCCTACAATAAGCTAAGTTTCTGGAGGAAGTGTGATTTCTAAAGTTACTGCCCAGCTATTCACAACACTTTGGGGTTCTGGTATAAGGCTCCATATGTAATCTGAGAGCTTTTGAGCAAATGTTCCTTTTATTTTTTAGCTAGGTAAATGCATTTGTAAGTAGGGAGTAGTGAAACAAAGAGAAAATACAGGTTCATTTAAAAAGTGCTTGCAGAGGAAGGTAGTTTGCAAGATATTCAGAGAAGTGAATTATAAAAATGGCAAACATGACTTTTCCAGCTATCCAATTGGTTGAACCCTTCCATGCTTCAATTTACCCCAATGACAAGATGGGGAGTTTATTATGTGCCACTGTCTTCACAGTCAGTATCAGTTCTGGGAGCAATAAATACCAGAATTAATGATGCCTAGGTTATCCGGTAAGGTTTAATAATATGGATAATGATGCCCAACATTTCCCTAGGATCTTATAAGGCCTTGGAGCCTTTGTGTTATTTCTCTACCTGGGAATTTCCCACCTCTCATTGTCTAGGATAACTTATACTATTCCTAAAGTCTCGTTTTTAAAATAAGCTTTCCTTGGACCATCAATACTAGGCTAGTTCCTCTTGTTGTGTGCCCCCATGGCAAGCTGCACTTTCCTTTGTAGAATCAATAGCTAAGATCAATATATTAAACATGCAAGTAATGTTTTCAGATATAGGGAAAGGACCCTGCCATATCCTCTGTGTCTGGAAGAGTGCTATCACATAGTGGCACTCAATAAATATTTGCTAAAGAATTGAGCTACATTGCAATGAGGTTAAGGGCTGGACAAACCTGGGTTTGAGTCCTAGATTAGACAATCACTGAAATATAAGACTTTAGGCAAGTTACTTAATTTCTCTCTGCCTCAGTCTCTTCATCTCTAAAATGTGGATGAAATAGTATGCAGAGTTGTTAAATGAGCATGCATACTTAGCACAGTGCTGGCACGTACAACACACTTGACAAACATTAGCTATTATTCTCTACAACTAACATTTTTATTGGGTGAATAGAAAATTTATTTCTAACATTATATTTTAACAATAAGTTGTGATGGCCACGTTATATTTTACAAATTCATGTCATCTTTAAACATGTAAATCTCATATACAAAAAAGTTAAAATAAATATTGATGTGATTTGATGATTTAACATCTATCAACAGGTAAATGAATTCATTCAGAACTTTTTATAAACAAAAATTACATATTCGTAAGCAACTAGCAAAGTTTGTTAGTAGCGCAGGCTCTGGGATCAGACTAGGTAGGTTTGAAACCCGGATCTACCATTTATTAACTCTATGACCTCAGATAAATTCATTAATTCATGCCCTTAGCTTATTCTACCCTCCTCACTGTAGGCATGACAACACAACTCCCCACCTGCCCAAGCCATTAACTCCTCCATACTTTAGTGCCTGGGTCACCATCTTTCTCCAACTTTTCATAATTGTTGATGACTTCACTATTTACTGAGATGATCACTTTAATACTGAAGCCACTGAGTCCCCTGGTCTTTCCCCTCTAATGGCCCTGCCCCCACCCTCACTCCCACAGTCATATCATAGATCACCAATATCAGCAACCCCACTGTGGTCTCAATTTCAAAAGCCCCCATCTCAGCCCATCATCTGCTACCTCCCCAGCTCACTCCTTCTAATACCACAGCAATTATTCTTACCCTCCTGGCACTTAAAAATCATTTGACCTTACCAATACTTCAGTGACCTCACCTACCTCATTCACTCTCTTCCCCCTTTGCTCAGAATAAATTCCATGATCCTTCTGTGAAATCATTCCTTTTCCTGTGACCTAACTGCCTCACCCCTCCAGTGCTTCACCATGCTCATCCGAAGCACTCGGCACTGGGAGCAACCTCAGGTTCCAACTGTGCATCTGCGCAGGTGAATGCGGCTGGTGACTGGATGAACTGGTCGCATTTAAAGACCTGACCACTAACCTCACATGGGTCCTGAACACTGCGCAGTGATCAAACCACATTTTTCTTGTCCTCTCATCCTCCCACCCTCTAGATGACTATTTCGTACCTTCTTATTTCTCAAACCTCCAACACCTCCCTCTGCATCCTTACCCTCAGCTAACAATCTTGCTTCCTACGTAATTGAGAAAATAGAGGCAAGTAGATAAAAAGCCCTCACCACCACATCCACCCACCCACCTACTTGCCCCTGTGCCCATTACTCTTCCAGTAGCCAGGGATGGGCAGTCTGTACCGCTATCTAGAAGGCTCCCATCCCAGTTCACCCTTTGGGTATCCTGTAGGCAACAGGGAAGGAGCTCTAGTTGGAAGGTTCAAGTTCAAATTCCCTTCTGCTACTATGACTTCAAGCAAATGAGAGGGTCCTAGAGACTCAATTTCTTCATAGGTAAATTGAAGGATTAAAATGAACTTGGGGGATAGAGCATACTCCACCCAAACTTTACATTGTTGAACAAGGTGTGAATAACTAAATTTCAGATCTGTGATATTCTTTGGATATTCATTTTTAATAGACTCTATTTGCAGTTATTTCATATGTTTTCATTCTACATTTTGTGTACATGTGCATGTGTGCGCTTTACATAAATTATCTCATTTAAAGATAGAGTAGTGTAAAACGGACACAATCCCTGCCTCTCTTGTCTCAGTTTTCTCAAGTATGAGATTAGAATGATAATAGTACCGAACACATTGACCATGCAGGATTAAATGCAAATAACATATAATAACATATGCAAATAACTTATAATAACCTTGGGAACATAGTAAGTGCTGAATATATTTTAACTATCATTCTTCTTCACACATCAATAAGAATTCTGGTTTTAAATGTTTTAAAGGATTTACCTGAAGACATGTTTTAAAATTATTTTGAAAATGATAATAAGGAACAAAATGCTGTGACTTTTTTCCCTGATTTTGGAATTCAAGGCAACAAACTGAATTCAAGGCAAGGAGGACACACGCACGCACACACACACACACACACACACACACACGTAGACATACACAAATACAGAATTCAAGCTCAGTATTTTGTCAACAGAAAGCATGGCAGGAAACAAGGGAATGGAAGGAACATCAGTCATGCAGCAGGCATGAGGACTTCCTAGCACATGGCTTAAGGGGCCTGGAGAGATGCTGCTCCCTTAGACTTAGGGGGGAACCATAGAAGGCAAAGAGGCAGAGTCCATCTGTCCTCAGATGGAGGATACTGACCCATAGACATTCAGTTTTATATTTTGGGATCAAGGGTTAGATAAAGCAAAGGGAAGGAATCTCAAATGGGTCAGAAAAAACTGGAAACATAGCTGCCAATTATTAGACATGTACCACACGCCAGGTAGGCCCTGTACTCAGTGCTGTACGTGCATCACTTTATTTAATCCTCACCACCACCCAGAGAGCTCTGCAGTTTTCATCAGCGTATTACAAAAGTAAACAAAGGATCAGAAAACTTAAGTAAGTTGCCCAAGGTCGCACAGCTATTAAGAGGAAGAGATGGGTGTTTTCATGGAGCCCACAGCCGGTGCTTTCATACCTTACTCTGCTCCCTTGGCCTTCATGAGCACAGGGCTGCTGGAGAGAATGCGCAGACAGGATTCTGCAGATGGGATTGCTGCCTGCTTGTTGGCCCGGCTTGCCACCTGGGGCCTCTAGGTGCAGAGTGGTAGGTGGGGCAGATGCCACCTGTAGTGCCCAGGAGAATTAACTGCTTCCAACCTGTGTTTCCACTGGACAACTCTAGCACATAGCATGTGAAATTAGAGTTGCCGATGTATCTGTCATGTTCTTTAAATATTCTCTCATTGACATAGCTACTGAATGTCCTTTATTACTACATCTCTGCTAACTGACATCAAGCACAATGGTTCTCAACCTTTGGATGCTATTATTCCATATCTAGGGTTGGAACAAGCCTTGGTATTTTTTAAAATTTAGTTTGACGGCTCTAAAGCACAAATAGGTTGAGAATCATTGACCTAATATGTGTTCACTACTACTCCCAGCCAAGCTTTATGGATGAATCTGGCATTCTTTGAATTACAATTGCCGTAAAAATGAAAGCTACAATCTAGCCTAAGAATTCACTGGAACACATTTTTAGTTTCCATATAATTTTGAGAGATAAAGATATTGGGTTCCTTCCTCATCCCCTTTTTGATGAATTAAGATATCCAAGCTTCATTACAATTGTATAATGTGTACAACCACTTTTGTAAAACTGTCACTTTGATTTCAGTGGATCAACATTTCCATTAAAAGAGTATTATGCATAATTGATATCTGCATACATCCATAAATGTATCCACAGGTACAGATGGGCTCACACATACACATACACGTTCTGTGAACATGCTCCATGTGCACACACACACACACACACACTCACGAACTCATACACTATCCCAGCTGCAACCTTTCCATTGAGTAGTCGGATGATTGGAGGAATGCACCATTATTATCCTCTCTTAAACTCCCGGCAGTAGCTGCAAACCCAGAAGGCAGGAAGGCAGGGCAGATCTGGCTGGGAGCAGGATGCCTTGCAGACTCCCACTGGGCCTGTGATAACCCACACAAATCATCCCAGAAAGCTCCTACCATAACTCGGATTTTGTGGGTGGGGCAGTCTCTGCAGGCAGACACATCTCCCTGCAAGTCTAAAAGTCTGGATTTGTGTCCATTTGCTATCTGTGTGAAACCAACTAGATATTTAACCTTTCCAAGCCTCAGTTTCCCTTTTCATGAGACGGAGATAATGGCGACTACCTGTTGCTTACAGGACTGTAAGAAGATTGAATGAATGAATAAATGTAGACTTTTAGTATAGTGACTAAAACACTGTTACCTTCTAAATGTAGTTTCCTTCCCCTCCAGTTCTCTCTGGCTTCTGAATGAAAAGGCTCAGTTGATTCTTACCCTGGGTTAATGCAACTGGGTCTTAAGTTCAATCCTCCTGAAAGGTTGTTAGTCTCGCTCACTCTTGTCCACAAGCACAGCCTTCGTCACATGTTCCTGGTCACCTGTCTTTGCTCACAAATCAACAGGACAAGAGCTTGGTAATGGATCTGTACAAATCCAGCCCTGTATAAGAAAAACAGCTCAACACCTAGTCACTGCTCACTGTGGCCTCCCTGTTCAAAGGGAGTGTAAACCTGGGCTTCCTTCTGCTCCACTGCTATTGTCACCACCACAGACCCAGGTCAAATCCCAGTGAGAGGACAGGAGTGCAAGCAGCACTAACATGCGAGGAGGCTAAGGGATAAAAGGCAGAGGATGCGTGGAAGGAGAGACAGCTCCCTACATTTCTCTGATTTTATGCCAGGGGAAACTGACAATGTAAATAAACCAGGGAATAGTAATAGCAATGTTCATTAAGGAACTGTATTTACTACATGGCTTTTACCCAAAGTCCTCCCTTAGCTACTAATTTGTTTCAATTCAACAAATATTTGGCAAGTTTCACTATTAACTCACTCACTCATTCATTTATTCATTTATTTATTTACTTGGAAAACATTAATTAACCAATTGCCATGTGGGAAACACTTTGCTAAATACTCTCAAGGGACACAAAAGTGATTAATACATGTTCTTTGCCATCAAGGAGTTTATTAATGTAGTGATTCATTCCTCAAGCATTTATTATGTACCTCTGATGAGCCACGTACATCTGATGATGAAAGGCTGGGTCCCTGTACTGAATCATATTTTTAGGGGATAAGAATGGTGAATAAACAAACCAGATTATTTGATGGGTTAGTTTTTAAGATAGAGCATGTAAAAGCCATTATTCATTGTTCTTTGCTATTAATCAATGAACTTATTAGTTTATATTTATTATTTCACTTGATTCTCATAAGAATCCTAAGGCATAGGTATTTTATTATTCCCATTTAATAGCTGGAAAAAGCAAGACATAGGAAAGTTAAATAATGTTGGCCAACGGCTCATAGCTAACAGGCGGCAGAGCTAGGGTTGAAGCCCATTACTCTCAGACTCGAAAGCCCATGCTATGAAATCTGGTGCTCTACCACCACCCCCTGCTGCAGGAGAACAAAGAGGAGGTGCAACTTTGCACCTCCTGGCAGAGTTTTAAGATAAGGACACACATATCCACATCCCAGGCAGAATATGAAAAGTGTGGAAAGAGAGATTCCAAGCAAAATGGAGATGAGTGGGATTCAGTGGAAGGAGAGATCACATTGTTTTCAGACAGGAGCATGGAAAAGGCTCCTGAAAGGAGAGCTATTTTATATAAGTCTCGAAGAAAAGGATGAATCTGAGCATTTGGAGATGCAGAAGGAGGGGAAGGGATTAGATGCAGAAGTAGCATAAACAAGGCATGGAGATGGTGAACGTGAAGGAAGGTCAGAAACAGGGAAGAGTCCAGTTCATCCTCTATGTAAGATCCACATAGAGGGGAAAATAAATTCAAGCCAAATTATGATGGTACCTAAAAGTTGATCTATAACTGGGTGGTTAATGGGGAGCCACTGAAGGGCTTTGAATAGACAGATGTTAGAATTTTGCCTCTCAGAAAGAAGAATAAATAGGGTAGAGGAACCCAAGGTAGAGAAAACCAGTAGAGCAGACTTTTGCAGTCATTCACCGAGAAGTAATTAGGGCAAAAAAAAGGAGAAAGGGTTTGAATTTGGTGGGCAGATGTGGATTTAGCAAGAAAGAACATCCTTAGGCAGAATCTCTTGGCAGCTAATTTTAAGCATGGGTTAAAGAATGGGAATAGTTTAAGGCAGCCCGCAATTTTTGAGCTAGAGGGACTAGGAGAACGATTTTGCCATTAATAGAAGCCAGCAGTTCCAGAGGATTTTGTGTTCATGGCGGAGTGGGGAGTTGCCAGTGGGGGTGGGTAAGAGCAGGGCTAGAGGGCAAGAAATGGAAAAGTTGGATTGAAAAGGCTGTTTTAACTGTTAGCATCTGGAGAGATGTGCAGTAGGTAGCTAGATAAGTAAGGCCAGCATTTAAAGGAGAGGAAGTACAGAGATGGAAACTGGGAGTGAAAATAGAGGCCACAGGAGTAGAAGAGAGTAAGAACAACAAGCCCGCTAATCAGTCACTTATTCTCCTCGTTTAGCCCCATTTTATCGGTAAGTTCATTGAAGCTCAGGGAGAATAAATTGCCAGAAACAGAGGAGAAGATAAATGAGGGAAGATCATTCATTCATTCATTCATTCATTCATTGAGCAAATATGTATTCGGCATCTGGCATGGGATAAGCTCTGTGTTCTGGGGAGGCAGAGGTGAGCGAAAGCAAATATGGTGGGGTTCTGTTTCAAGGAGTTTCACAAATTGAGTTCTCGGAGTGTGTGTGGTCAAAGAGAAACTCTTTGAGAAGGTGAAGGTTAAGCCCTGAGCTAAGGGGAACTTTTTGTATATAAATTTGATCGTGTCATCCTGCTGCTTTACATTCTTACCCCAGTCATCAAGGCTCCTGCAGGGTCTAGCCCTGCCAACCTCACCCCTTTCTCCACTTGCTTATTATGATGGGGTCATGGTGGCCAACAGGTCCCGCCCCCTGCAGGGTACCCTCTGCCTGAAAAGCTCTTTCCCTCCCTCCTGGCCTGGCTGCTGCTTTCTCATCTCTCAGGTTCAGTGTAAACACACTGTCTCAGAGAGATCCAGCTCCCGGATTTGAAGTTACCCTGTCCTCCCCTCAACTTTTGTTAATTCTTGACTAGAGCTCACTGTCCGTTGACTTCATTGCACTTTTCATAACATCTAAGTATTTGTGATGTATTTGTTTACTCTTTTGTTCTAGTGACTCCCTGGCCAGAGCATTAAACCCTTGAGAACCGGAACCCTGTGAGTCTCATTCATCACTGTTATTTGCAGCACCTAACAGGGCCCAACACATAGTGAGGCCCTCAAAAATCCCATTTAATGGATAATTTTGGTGGTTATGAGAAAACGTATGTGATATTAGAAACAGCAACCTTAGAAGCATATTTGGGTATGCACATGGTTTGTGTGTGTGGGGTGGGTGGAGGAAAATGAGTTTGTGTATATAAGAGAAAGAAGGGGAGAGAGAGCCAGCAAGCCTATTTGAGTTTAAAAGTTTCAAAGTCGTAATTATAAGGCCAGCATTAACAATCTTCATTAAGAAATTAATTGATGATAAAAGCAGACAAAATATGTGTAGATATTTTCCTTAAGCAATTTAGGCAGTGAAAGTAAATGAATAATATGGAGAGAGAATACAGACAAGAGCTTATCTGCTATTTGAATAAGAGATAGAGAATGCTTGAGTATAATAGAAAATGCAAGAAATGGTTGACTGGAAGGCAAAGACCCTGGAGAAAGTAAGAGGAGTTGTAATAACCAATTAATGTGGAAAATTTAGCAGTGGCATTGAGCAGGACACATCCATTTCAAAGACAAAAGTGAGACAGGGAAAGATGAGGGAGAATAGAAGTCAGGTGGAAGGAAGGTAATGGAGCTGGTACCACATGGTTTTGATTTCACTAAGTTGGATCTGAGAGTGAGGGGACAGGGCAGAACTGGGTGCTGGAGGGGAGTAGGAAGGCTTTTGGCACATGGCAAGAGATAAGAGAGAAGACTCTGAGGCTGTCCTGAGTTCATGGCAGGAATTACAGCAAGGTTCTATGTGAATCTGCTTAGCACTAGGCAACCTCAGAGCAGGAGGGAAGCAAGGGAAGAAAGAATAAAGGTTTCCAAGGTCTGGGATGGGCCAGGCAGGAGTTGGCAGAAGATTAAAGGGACAAAGGTTGGGGGTAGGCTGTGAAAGTATTTTAGAAATGAGGTCACATGGGTTCTAGCTTAGCTGGGGAGGCAATAAAGCCAGAAAAGGGACATTGGACTTGATGGATATTGAAAAATGAGGTCAAAAGCAGTCCTTAAGAGACATGGAATGGGAGGCTGGGGAGAACGTCAGAGATTGGAAGTTTAAAGGTGGAATGTTAGGATACTAGTGACATCAGAAGTAGCCTTGATGGTAATTACCTAAAAGAGAGAGGAATTTGATTTGAAAATTCTGATAAACTGAAACATCTATTAAAAGGGCAACTAACATGGCTGCATCTTCATTTATGAAATCAGCAAACAATCTTTGAGGGTATACAATGTGTTAGATACCACAAAAGGCACTGGGAAAATAAAGTCAAGTAAGACATGGTTTCTCTCCTGTGGTAGACTGAATACCCCAACATAGACAAGTTCTTAATCTTAATCCACATTCCTGTGGGGTGAACCCATTGTAGACAATTTCCTGAAGATATTTTAGTTAAGGTGTGGCCCAACTGAATGAGGGCGGGTTTTCATTCATATTACTGGAGGTCATGTAAAGAGAAGAAACTGGAAGGTAACAAGCTGTGGAAGGCCACAGGGAGGAGCAGGAAGTCAGTGGAAGCTGGAAAAGCAGACCCAGGAGGAGATAAGGGACATTGCCATGTGGCGTGAGGCAGAGATACAAGCCAAGGAACCACAAGGCTTGCCAGCAGCCAGCACCAGATGCTACTGGCTTCGGGGAAAAAGCATGGCCTTGTGACACATTTATTTTGTACTTCTTCTAGCCTCAAAACCATGGGTCAATAAATTCCTCTTGTTAAGTCAAAACCAGTTTGTAGTAATCACAATGGCAGCTCCGGCAAACTAAGACACTTTCCTTACAGCCTAATGAAGGGGACAGATAAATGAATGGATTATTATCATACCCAGGAAAATGCACTTGATGAACATCTGGGGTGTGATGGATCCACAGAGGAAGGGCATCTACTTGAAACTGAGAGCCAAAGAATGCCTTGCAGAGGCAACACTGTAAGAAACCCAGTGTTGACCAGAGGAGCTAAGATGGCAGCATAGAGAGGAGTGGAAGACTGTTAGTCCCCTGTGGAACAATTCATAAATGACCAAAAAAACTAGTAAATAACCTGGAATAACTGCAGGGAGACAAACGTGACTGTTCACTCATCATCCACCAACCTGAATTGGGAGGAATGCCCGAGATTGCAGCATAAAATCTCTAAGTAAAAACTGCAGACCCACGCTGAGAGCCGAGAGCCGAGAGCCGAGAGCCCCTCCCTCACGGGCAGCACTCTCTCAGCGCAGCTCCAACTGGGGTTTTAATGTTAACTGCTCAATACAGACAGCGAATCCCCAACAAGCACACAGAAGCTTTTGGTGACAACTAAGCTTGGGAGAGTCAGGGGACATATCTGTCTCAGGAAAGGGAGCCCAGAGGATCGGGTGCTATCTCTGGCTGACAGACGAATCTGAGAGCTCTCTGTCCCTTTCTCTCTCTGTGGAGAAAGCCTCAGCCATTTTCAGCCTGCAGTGCTTTGCAGTAAAGAAAGCCTCAGCCACAGAGTCAGAGAAACAAAGAACTTACTGATATGCAGCTGACCTCTCTGGAGGGGGCATAGCTTCCCAAGAGGAAAGGGAGGGGCCCAGCTCTACTGCCTGCCTTACCGGAACCAGACCCCAAAGCCTGGGGGAGGAGAGCCACAGGCCACACCTCCTTATACCAGCCGGTGACAGGCTGACAGGTGCACCTGCTGGGCAGAAAAACACAGGGTGTGTCAATCTTCTAAGAAAAACCATCAGGGAAACCAGATACTGAATATTTCCTCCTTCTGTGACCTGAGCTTGTTCTCATCTGGGAAAACCTGATTGGGGTGGCCTAGGCGGTCAGATGCCTAGACAACAGAAAACTACAACCTACACTAAGAAAAATGAAGTTATGGCCCGGTCAAAGGAACAAACTTATACTTCAACTGAGATACAGGAATTTAAACAACTAACGCTAAATCAATTTAAAAAGTTTAGAGAAGATTTGGCAAAAGAGATAAAGGCTATAAGGAAAATACTGGGCATACATAAGGCAGAAATCGAAAGTTCAAAAAAACAACTAGCAGAATCTATGGAAATGAAAGGCACAACACAAGAGACAAAAGACACAATGGAAACACACAACAGCAGATCTCAAGAGGCAGAAGAAAACACTCAGGAACTGGAGAAAAAAACACCTGAAAGACTACACACAAAGGAGCAGATGGAGAAAAGAATGAAAAAATATGAGCAACGTCTCTGGGAACTCAAGGATGAAACAAAGTACAAGAATGTACATATCATTGGTGTCCCAGAAGGAGAAGAGAAGAGAAAAGGGGCAGAAGCACTAATAGAGGAAATAATCAATGAAAATTTCCCATCTCTTATGAAAGACATAAAATTACTGATCCGAGAAGCACAGTGTACTCCAAACAGAATAGATCTGAATAGGCCTATGCCAAGACACTTAATAATCAGATTACCTAATGTCAGACAAAGAGAGAATCCTGAAAGCAGCAAGAGAAAAGCAATCCATCACATACAAAGGACGCTTAACAAGACTATGTGCAGATCTCTCAGCAGAAATCATGGAGGCAAGAAGGAAGTGGTGTGATATATTTAAGATACTGAAAGAGAAAAACGGCCAGCCAAGAATCCTATATCCAGCAAAGCTGTCCTTCAAATATGAGGGAGAGTTCAAAATATTTTCCAACAAACAGACAATGAGAGATTTTGTGAACAAGATACCTGCCCTACAGGAAATACTAAAGAGAGCACTACAGAGTGATAGGAGAAGACAGGAGTGTGTGGTTTGGAACACAATTTTGGGAGATGGTAGCACAGCAATGTAAGTACACTGAACAAAGATAACTATGAATATGGTTGAGAGAAGAAGGTTGGGAGCATGTGAGATACCAGAAGAAAGGAGGAAAGATAAAAGACTGGGACTGTGTAACTCGGTGAAATCTAGAGTGTTCAACAATTGTGATAAAATGTACAAATATGTTCTTTTACAAGGGAGAACAAGCAAATGTCAACCTTGCAAGGTGTTAAAAATGGGAAGGCATTGGGGGAGGGATGCAATCAACGTAAACTAGAGACTGTAACTAACCGAATCATTGTATTATGCTTCCTTTAATGTAACAAAGGCGATATACCAAGGTGAATGAAGATAACGGGGGGGATATGGGAGGCATGTTGGACACTTGACATTGGTGGTGTTGTCTGACTCTTTACTCTACTTGGATTTAAGGTTATCTTTCTTTTTGCTGCTTCCTAGCTGTCATTTTTTTTCCTCTTTCATTTTTCTTTTTCTTTTGCCTCTCTACCTTCTTTGACTCTCCCTCCTGCCTTGTGGAAGAAATGTAGATGTCCTTTTATAGATAGTGGTGAAGGTGGTGAACACATAAATATGTGACCATACAGAGAACCATCAACTGTTTACTTAAGATGGAATGTATGACATGTGAACAAAATCATCTAAAAAAACAAATGGGTTGATGAAGAAAACCTTGAGGGCAATATACTAAGTGAAATAAGCCAGACACATAAGGGCAAATATTGCAGGGTCTCACTGATAGGAACTAATTATAATATGTAAACTCATAGACATGAAACATAAGGTACCAAGATATAGGACGAGGCTAAAGAATGGGCAGTGGCTGCTTAGTATGAGCAGAATGTTCAACTAGGATGAACTTAAATGTTTGGAAATGAACAGAGGTGTTGGTAGCAAGATATGAGAATAACTAACAGTGCAGAATGGTGCGTGAATGAGGTGGAAAGGGGAAGCTCAGAGTCATATATGTCACCAGAAGGAAAGTTGGAGGTCAAAAGATGGGAATGTATAAAACTGAATCCTATGGTGGGCAATGTCCATGATTAACTGTACAAATATTAGAAATCTCTTCCATGAACCAGAACAAATGTATGGCAATACAATTAGAAGTTAATAATAGAGGGGCATATAGGGAAAAAATATATACCTATTGCAAACTATGTACTACAGTTAGTAGTATTTCAATGTTCTCTCATAAACAGTAATAAATATACTACACCAATACTGCGAGTCAACAATTGAGGGGGTTGGTTAGGGATATGGGAAGATTCAAGTTTCCTTTTCTTTTTTCTTCTTTTTTTTTTCTTTTTTTGTCTTTCGCTTTATTTCTTGTCTGGAGTAATGAAAAGGTTCTAAAAATTGAACAAAAATTAAGTGTGGTAATGGATGCATAGCTGTATGAGGGTACCAGGGGAAACTGATTATACACTTTTGAATCTTTGGATAATTGTATGGTATGTGAACAATCTCAATAAAAATTAAAAAAAAAAAAAAAGAAAGAAAAAGAAACCCAGTGCTGAAGGATGAATATGAATTGTTGACAAACATGCGGGGAAGTGCAGTCCACAGAGAGATAAAGCCCTGTACTTAGTGATAGAGATTTAGCACTGCAGGTGTTTACATCTGCCTGGAGCCCAGCAGCCAGGGAGCAAGCACTGGCGAGGAAACCAGAGTTAGAGGCAGAGCAGAGGTCAGATAAGGAAGGCTTTGTGTGCAAACATAAGGAATTTGAATTTTATCCCAAAAGGTAATGGGAGTTGTGGAAGGATTTTAAACCGTGGAGGCAAGAAGAGTGGTTGGTGGGCTAAGGAGGTAATCCCCATGAGAAGTGAGAAGGCAGCAGTCAGAGAAGGGACAGCTTGAAGTGATACCAAGCAAATAGAATTGACAGGACTTGGTGAGTGATAGGGGGTGAGGGGGAAGGAAAAAGAGTAATTATAGGCTAAAACTCAGATTTTAGTTTGAGCAACCAGGTGGTGGTGGCTTATCCACTGTGCTTGGGGTGGGAATACAAAGGAGGAAACATATTTGAATTGAGAGTTCAGTTTTAGATGTACTGAATTTGAGCCATTGAGGTGGATAGGGATGTATCACGAGAGACAAGAAGGTGAAGATCTGTGCCTATTTTGTTGTGCAAAACAGCACGGTCTTGAGAAGTAGAAACTTGGGAAGTGTACTGGAAGGACAGCTCAGCAGAAGGATGCATAGGACTGAGAACGCAGAATTCAGTTAAAAAAGGGGCTTTTTCCAACTAACCATGCCCCAAAGTTTTCAGTTGCAGTTTAAGCTGGAGGTAGAATCTCTGCAAATTTCCATCTCCAGGGGCTGGCCAGTCTGCAGAAAATTCCTGTGAGTTATGTAGAGTTTATTAATTGATTCCTGTGGGAAAGACATTTGGAGGAAGACAGACACCAAGATTCCAGAATCATGGCCCTATCAACTATATCTATTCTGGGAAGTGATAAAGGCCATGCAAACAGAGACCGATGAGTCAGGAGGAATACTTCAATGATCCAATTCAAGAGCTGTTTATTGGCATGCATCTAAGGAAGCAGGAGTTCTCCAACTTTAACCTGCACCAGAATCCCCCTGAGGGCTTACTGAAACACAGATAGCTGGGTCCCACCCCCAAAGCTTCTGATACAGAAGGTCTGGAGTGGAGCAGAGGATCTGCCTTGCTAACAAGTCCCTAGGTGATGCTGATAGTATTGCTGGTCTAGAAACCACTGCACCAGCAGTTTTAACTCTCACTGGGCATCAGATTCACCTTGGGAGCTTATAAAAGGTACCAATGTCAGACCCCAGCCCCAGAGATTCAGCAGTTCCCATATGGGGCTTGGCCATGCATAGGTTTTGAAACACTTGAGAAGATGTTAATGTGCAACCTGGGGAGACAACAATCACCTTGCTTGCTGTCAGGCACTGTGATGGGCTCTGGGAACAGCCCGGGGAGGGGGGTGGTGGTGAATCCAGCCCATACCTGAAGGAGTTCATGGACTTACGGGAGAATTACATGGACACAAACCCAATACCGTGTAATACCAGGGAGGTGAATCCAGGAGGGATAGAAAAGTACGGTGGGGGCTGGGGAAAGGAGGGCCTCTCCCACTGCCTGGCAGAGGAGGGAGCAGGGGAAGCAGGGAAATCCATACAGCTGCTGATGAAGGAGGTGGTGGGATTTGAAAAGGGAGAATGGAAGAGAGAAAAGGTTTGGCTATTCCAGGCTGAGAAATGGGGAGGAGGGGAGCAGTGGTGATGCTTTCATTTAATGATGAAAGAGGGAACATCCCAGTTCAGGAAGGGGAAGATCATGAGAATGCCCGGGAACCTGCCTGTGGTTCAATGTGGCAGATGCAGCCAGGCTGGGGAAAGGTGGGGCCCGGGCTGAGGCTGGACAGGCCGGCAGGTGCCGGGTCAGGAAGCAGCGTGCACGCCAGGCTGAGGATCTGGACCATCCAGGGAGTGGTGAGGAGCCACTGAAGAGCTCCTCAGATGATCCCAGCATTCCCACTGGGCTCCCTGCCCTGCCTCACAGTTAGCGCTTCCCACGGAAAATCACTAAAACTCCCGACAGCTCCTTGTTATTTTTCATGTAAAAACATACAGGAAAAAGCAATTCAGTGCTTTGCTCTTGTTAGACTTGCAGTAGATTTCAATCCCCTTTACTTATTTATGGACCTATTTCTCTGGAGTGCTTCTTTTCCCCTGGTATATTTGTAAACACTGTTTTTATTCTTCTTAATCCTTTTGGCAGCATTAACTCACTCTGTGTTTACTGCCCTTATCTTTCCTATGAAAATTGTTCATAGTTAAAATTCACAATTTTTTTTTTTATTCTCTCCCCAAACATTTTCACATTTGGGATTTGGGGACACTATCTTGCATAGGCCATCTTTTGCTGAAGGCAACTCACTCCTGAGCTCAAAATGTGTTTGCTACTATTTGCATCCCTATGCCCAGGTGCTGTGCATACAGACCTCTTCTTGTCTCTCCAGCCTAGAAAGTATTCGTTCTGACCTTGAACTTGGGCACAGTGGTCAGGCAGCCTCAGGCTTCTGGACTAACAAAAGGTTTCAGTTCCCTGTGGCTGCCCCTCCTGCATCTCCCACCAGCCTCAAATCTACTCATACAAATGGCAACTGCTGGGTCTGTCACTGCCGGATTGTGCAGCTGTATAATATTCTGGACAGAGCCTAATCCATTCTGTCAAACCTACTGCAAGTGCAGACTTCAGGAAATCCAGCGATTTTAACAGCCCAGTCAGAGGCAAGATACAGAAAGAGACAACAGCGGAGGCTATGCTCTGTGCCTCATTCATAACTGTGAATGCTTTGCAATTTCTTGGGTCTTTTAGCATTCTCCAAGATGGGGCCTTTATTCTCCTTCACCACCACTGGTGCGGCAGCCAGGAACAAAAGGCTGAGGCTCAGTAATTGTTCAGTACAGACAACAAGGAGACTGGAGTGTTCGAAAAGTGCCATTCTGCAGCATTTGGCTTTTGATTTCCTCTCTTTTCAATTTAAGTGATGGGGGATGGGAAACTTTGCTCAGGGGAAAAGGAAATGGAAGGACTTTACCTCTGTTAGAACCATCCAGAAACGAAAATCATTGCCTTGTAAGGTAGTGATGTCACCATCATCCCAAAAGCTCAGAGGCTATGTCCCTTTGGAAATGTTGTGTAGATGATTACAGCCTCCAGTGAAGGACTGGTCTTCATGAGATCATAAAATCACAGGCCTTAGAGACTGTGTCCCACACTGCAACCCCACCTCCATGTGCCTACCCAAGGATCATGAGCCTCTGCTCTGGCATTCCAGAGGAATTAGGGGATAGAAAACTCACTGCATCCTAGGGCAGAGCAGTCTATTTTTAAGATGGTGTTAAGTACTCAACATTTTCCTTATTTGAGCTAAAATCTGCTTCCCTCTAATTTATATCTATTAGTCTTGGGTCTGCCTTTCTGGGGCAAAACAAAGCAAGGCTAACTTTCTTGCTACAATTGCCATGTCCTCCTTTTGTCTCTCCTTCTCCAGACTAAACATCTCCAAGGGTTTTACCCAGTCCTGCCAAATGACTGAACCTCTGGTCACTCTGATCTGGACACTCTCCAGCTTGTCACTGGAAATCTATGATCTATTTGACCATTATACCCTCGGGCAAGATTTGCAGAGCCTCCAACCTCACCTCCCACCAACCACTGATCCAATTGACTCAGTGCTAGTCAACTTTTGATGTGCCTCAAATAATAGCTCTCACTCGCCCCGTGAGTTTAGCCCTTGAGGCAAGCACCCATGAGAACACCCATGTTCCCACCACTCTTCCCCAGTGTCATGGATGTCAAAAACCCCCCTTCAGGACCGAGGCACTATCCCTGCAGCCACTGGGAGCAGTGGTTGCTGGTGGACCACAGCTGAGGCTCTGTTCAGGAACAGCACTCCTTGCTTTGCCTATTGTAGGCTTCCTTTTCGGGAGCAGTCCACACCCAATGGCTGGTCAATGGGAGGGGCAAAGGCCCAATCGCCTTGTCTCCATCTCGGACAACTCTGAAGGGCCGTCCCAGCTCCAGAGCTCCACATCAGTCTAGCTGAGACCTCTGTTGTCAATGCCTGTAGTTGAGCACTTGCAAATCCAGATGTTGCTCTTGAGAGCTCTCCCCAAGAAACCTCCAGCATGCAAGTCTCTGCCTTAGAGTGCTACCCAGGAAAGGTGACTTACTGCATGCATCCTGCACACCTCTCACTCCCACAAAGGCCACAAGTTCAGCTTTTAGAGGCAGGTAAGAAAGTAACTTTGTGCCCTCCTTTTCCATAAGTCTCACCTCTGCTTCAAATATAGGGACTTTTACCTTCTGAACACCTGTCTGGCCTGGAGGAGAAATCACCTGCCCTGTGTGCAACGAAGCCCCTCTCTCATTTTCCCCTCTCATGGATAAAACAAGGCCTAGCTAACTTGAATTGTCTTTTCCTGGGCAAGGAAAGAGAAGTCAGGAAGACCCAGCACCCAGTCTCCATTGACCTGTGCAGAATCCTGTCTCTGTTCTCACCTCCTCAGTCCCTGTCTCCTTTTCCCAATGTCCCCTCTCTTCTGCACACACCTCTCCCAGCACGGTTCCTGCCCTGGGCACCCGCTGCTCCACTGCTTTGTTAGGCTTCTCTCCTCACTCCCCATCCTGGTTCCCCTCTTTCCTGTTCTCAAGAGCACAGCAGCTTCTTGCTTCTGCTCTGTGTTCCGCTGCTTTTGGCAGGTACTGAACCTCTTGCACTTGTTGGCACTTGTAAAATAAATAGGGCAGATCACACAAGGACTCTGATACAGATCAAGTGGATTAGGAGGCCCAAATGAAGGGGTCCGTTTTTATTATATCCCTTGGTGGCTTGTTGCTCACTGGTGGTTCCTGGTGTCAGCCCAGTACCCAGGAGGCGGGCTGGTGGCATGAGCTTCTCCCGATGTACCTCATTCCTCTGCCAAAGCTCCACGTCAGCTGCTGAAATAACCTCTGTCTGGTGGGATGCTGACTACTCCATCATCTCCCTCTGGGATACAGCGATCTGATCCCTGTTCTCCATTAGCTGGGCTCATTTATTTTCATACCATAATCTTGAGTCCTACCTACCTATTTGCTTGCCACCTTCTTTCCACACACGTGGTGATTTTTCTTTCCATTCAGGCTATCTTCTGAATGAAAGAGGATCTACCATGCCTGAGGAAGACCAGGTACTTTCTTGCTGTAGAGGTGGCCAACCCAGCGTTGAAACCCTGATGACCACAGCAGCGCCCATCGACAGGGAGAACTGTGGGCTGGATCTCCAGAGGTGGTGCCATCTCTTCCTGTGCCATCTCTGCAGCTGACTCTCAAGTCTGCTCTTTTGTCCCTGGAAGGATTGTCTCCCTTTATGAATACCTTCCAGCTTATTTCATTTTTCCAGATTTATCTTCCACCTATTTATGTTCACATTTGCACCCCCCGTGGACAGAGTAACCAGGAAGATGAAAGAACTGTTGCCAGGTCCAAACAGGAAATAAAGTTAAAGACAGTGTCACACTACAGCAAAGGGATTCTAATCACTTCATCACTTGATAAAAGGGAAAAAGAAATCACTACTTAAATGTAGCGGCGTGATAAAGAATAATTAACACTGAGAGAAAAGCGACCTTCTCAACAGTCAAAAAAAAAAAAATACATATTGTGCCTAATTTGTGTACATTTCTGTGTGTGGGTGTGCAGGGGGTGAGTCAGTGTGTGTTTGTGTGCCTGTGTGGGTGAGGTGGGTATGTGGGTGGGGAGTAAGAGGTGGCTCAGATTATCTATTTCCTACAGCTCCAATATCCATTTTCAACCACCACTTCATATCAATACCATTTTTCTGTCGCTCAGTAAAGTCCCATGGATAAGCATATGAATTCAGGAGCCAGACTACCTGGGTTCAAAACCTGACTCTGCCATTCATTACCTGAACAACCTTGAGAAAATCATCTTACCTCTGTTTATCATATTCCTCTTATGTAAAGCAATAATAACAATTCTCACCTCAAAGGATAATGATGATAATAGTATCCACCTCACAGGATTGTCGATGAGATTAAAGGAATTAATGCATTAAAGTGCTTACAGTGCCAGGCACATACTAAGCAGTGTCACTGCCTGCAGTTATTATTATTATCATCATTACCTGTTGCAACTGCCTCCTAAATAGACTACTATATTACTGGTGTCACCAGAATCTAATGCAGTGGTTTCTTAATGGGGGATAATTTTGCTCTCCCACCCAATGTCTGGAGACCTTTTAGGTTGTCCCAACTGGGAGTTGGGGTGTTATAGGTAGTAGGTAGAGGCCAGGGATGCTGTGAAACATTCTACAATGTACAGCACAGCCCCCACAAGAATGAATTATGCAGTCCAAAATATGAGTAATGCCATGGCTAAGAAACCCTGATCTAATGTAAGGGCCATCCTACTTTTTCTGTAAAGAGCCAGATGGTAAATATTTTCTGCTTTGCAGGTCATAGGGTTTCTGTTGCAACTACTCAACTCTGCCTTTGGAGCATGAACGTAGTAGCACAAACAGATGGGTATGATTGTGTTCCAAAAAAACTTCATTTACAAAAACATGTGGCTGTCCAAATTTGGCCTGAGGACTCTCCTTTGCAGATCCCTGATTTAATGTCTCCTGTGCCTACATAAAATACTACCTTCATCAAGCCCCGCCCTACCTCTATGCTCAAAATAAACTCCAGAGCTTCCCATTTCCTTTTTGGTAAAATCCAAACTCCTTATGTGTAATTCAAAGCCTTCTGGCCGCTGCTTATCATTCTGTTCTTTTCCTCTCTGCCTCTCCTATCAGAACCCACTGCCCCAGCCCCCACTCTTCCGGGAGAGGCCCTGCCCTGTGCATTTCCTCCTCCTCCTCCCCGCCTTGCCCTCTGCCTATAGCAACTTCCCTATCATGCACTTTCTCTAATTCTCAGGATCATTCCTTCCTCTCTCCTTCCCTCCCTCCCTCCCTCCTCCTTTTCCTTCCTTTATCCAACTTTTCTCCTCTTCCCTCCCTTTCAAGAGGTGTACCTAATGGCAGTGGGAATGGTTAGGAAGATCTGTAAATCTTTAAAGTATCTCAGTGTCCTAGAGTAATGCAGCAGTTTGAGGAATAGGGAGAAGAAACTGGTTTGAGAGTTATTTCTGGGGAGAACAAATAGGATTTGGTGACTAGCAGAAAGTATGCAAATGGGCAAGAGGAGACAGTAAAAGTTGGTGGTGGGGGGGGGAGTTCCGGAGAATGGCATCAAAGTTTTTTTAATCTGGGAGACTGGGTGGGTGTTGTTGCTGTTTGTACAGATTAAGAATTATGGGAATTAGAATATGCATCAAAGGGGGGTGGGATTTGTATTCATTTCTGCACAAGTTAATTTGAGATACTTGTAGCATATCCATGTGCAACTGTGCCAGAGGCAGTTGGAAATGGAGGCTTGAAACCAAGGAAAGAGATTAGGGCTGGAGATAAAGATTTAGAAAACACAAGCATATGGATCATGGTTGAGCCTCTAGGGGAAGGGGAGAGCTCCCAGAGAAGATGTATAGACTAGTAACAGAAGAGGATCCGGAACCCAGTGGCACCGCCAGGAAGAGGTAGAAATTGCAGGGGAAGCCAAGGACAAACTTCTCTTTGTGATCCCCAAATGTTTGGCCTTTGTCCAGGGCTGTTTTATTGTGGGGAAGGATGAAGGCCAATTTCTCATTTGAGGTTATTTGCAAATTTATAGACATGAGGAAAAAAATAAACTCATCGATAGGTAAAGTAACAAAGCAATTTCCAAATGAATTCCTGGCTCCTTCAAAGACCTTGGCTCTGGGTCTAAACTGATAATCTATTCAAACCAAAGTGCTTTTCACAGAGTCTCCTCTGATGTTACTTCTGCTCTTGGATACGAAGCTCTGAGGCAACAATTATTCCTTGAAGGAATGTGAGATATATAAACCCAGTTGTCTCTCTCCACTCTTCATGTGTATTTTGGTTTAAAGCTTTTGGAAATTTTCAAGTTACAGTATCTGGATTTGTCTTCTCTCTGTTCTGAGGAGGCTAAAATGACTCAGTTCGTGTGTAAGGAGCATTGACTGTGATAGTCACTCTTTTGCTAAAATTGCAAGAGTTTGTACAATAGGATAAGTGTCAGGTCTAAATGTATGAATTGTCTAGAATTATCTTGGTTGACACTTTGCCAACAGAGAGGTCCAAAGCATTTAATAGGCTGAAACCCAGGAGCTAAAGGGGGCATTTCCCTAACTCTAACTTTGCCCTGGCACTCTATGGAATTGGATTTGGGGAAGTAACGTAGGTTTACCACTATTTTACTCACATAAGGGCATAAGCATGAGGGGGCAAGAATACTGTCACAAGACTGCTCATTTTGGCATTTGGGGATTTGTGTTACCTTCTGACTGACTCCAGGTTTAGATATTCAATCTGTTCTTATTTAGCAACTTTTTATCCAGCTGTCAAAAGCATCTAATCACTGCCACTTTCTTTACAGGACAGTAATCACTGCAAGGAGGTATTTTTTTTCTCCTTTTCAATGGTGGGAAAACAGCCAATTAAGCTTCATCCTACGGAGGTAGAATGGCCTAATAGACAAAACATAAACCTAGCAACTCCATTAGACTTTTGCACTTGTATCCCTAGAAAAACAAAATGGGAAAAGATGATGCGTCTCAGAGGTTCCCTTTTTTTTTTAAATCAAGAGTATGTGTGGCCCCCTCCCTCTTGTTTATTTCTTCTCCCTTCCTACAGAGCAAAGGGAGAGGAGGCAGAAGAGAAAATAAAAGAAGGAGTTAGCCAGGACCATGATTTTTGCCAGTAATGGACAAATAATTGTTCATTCCAGGAAGACAGAGAAAATAGGCTAAATTAGAAAACATTTCACAATGCCGGGCCTCAGTATCAAGTTGAGTCAAACTCAGTTCAGCACAGCAATTTCCCACCTCCCAACTGTTTCTGCTTCTGCTCAAAGCTCCAATTATATCAGCCTGAATGCTTCTCCTAAGGCTACTACTTCTCTCGTCCGCCTTCTCCCTACCCCCAGCCCCAGCTCTCCTGGCTCCAAAAGGGAGTTTTGACTGTCAGTGGATCTGGGCTTCATCCCCTCCTTCAGCTTTCTTGAGCTGCCGCTCTCTTCTCCAGCTTCCTTTATTAAAAATGCTAATGCTACCATTTTCAGCCTGGATTTCCGACAAGTGCAGTAAAAAAGGAGCTGAGGATGGGAGGGAACATTGAAGGAGAGATAGCTGAACCAGGGAGCGGCTTTTTATCTGGCTGTCCCTCAGTGGATGCTCACATCCAGGAAAACAGTGAAAGCACAGCAGGGGGCGAAGAAGAGGCTGACTTTTTTTTTTTTTTTCTTTCTCTTTTTAAAATTAAAACTCAAAAAAAGAGAAAATGCTGTTCTTGTAACTTTGGCAAGAACTTTCAGCTTTTGTTCTTTTTGTCAGAGTGGCAAATTTTGCCTGCTATTTTAGAAGAAACTGGAAGAGCAATGGGTTGGAAACCTGGAATGTGCCAAGGACTAGAGAAAGAAGAGGGGGAAGATGGAGACGTGGAGAAAATAAAAGGAAATCCAGAGCCAGTGTGAGGATGAGACGACAAAAAGAAAAGGGGAAAAGATAATTGGAAAGAGAAAGCTGGAGTGGGTATAAATGAACAGGAAAGGAAAATATAGAAGGGTAAAGGACAGAGTAGAAGACAAATGAAAAAAATATGGCTGTTAAAGAACCCCTCACGTATTTTCCAAAGTGCTTTATCCAATCTAACTTTACATAAGTCAGATAAAGCAGAGCCTTCCACTGCCCCCACCCCTATCCAATAAAGATCAGTATCGCCTTTTCAGCCTAAATTCTTCTTTCTCCTACTTATCCTATTTCCTGGTTAGATCCCCTAAATAACCTCCTTCTTCTGTCCTTGTGACATTTATACCATTTAGATATTAATAGATGACAGCCACATCCCATTCAAATATCCAGAACCCAAAGTGTTTTGTTCTCCTCTTTCTCTGTACACGGTTCCCTTTGCCTCGGTAATCAGTCTTTGTGTTCCTCCCCAAAGCCCCTCGTTTCTCTGTGCTGCAGGTGATGAAGAAACTTCAACACTTGACCATGAAAACTGATTGGCAGTTGTTCAAAGCTGAGTAGAGAGAAAAGTATACAATGGAGAGGAAATAATGCAGAACTAGGAGTCAGGAGACCCAATTCTTATCCCTAGACTAAATTCTACTACTAATCAGTTGTATGATTGGGCTAGATTGTGAGTTGGGCTAGATTATTGCTGAAGCCTGTTTTAGCTCTGACATGCAAAGATCTAATCTTCATTAACTGCAACAAAGCAACGTTGCGGAAGCATGTGGGTTCCAAGTCTTGCACGCTTGGGTTCGAATTTTGGCTTGACCACGTGCAAGCTATTCAACACATGATAATTTACTGGACCCTTCTCGGAGCCTCAGCATCCTCAAAAAAACAAAAACAAAAACAAAAACAAAAGCACACACACACAAAAACACACAAAAAACAAAAAACTTGAGGAAAAAAATCAGGGATGTGGTGTGAATTAGAGTTCAGGTTCCCAAACTTTCTCAGTTCAAGACATCCAGAGTATCTCATTACTTTTCACAGCTCCAATAGGTCAAAAGAAATATCTAATAATTCAATTTATTAAGTAGTAAGGTCTGTATAACTTAATAAATATTTACATCCTAACAACTTAATAGCCATTTAGAAAACAATACCCATCAATTCAAAGATTGCAAGTGATATCTGACAGATATTGTTATGTTTCCCTTGAAAATTTAAAACACCTCACAGAGCCCCTGTGATTTTCGTCCTTTGATGCATAGTTCAAGAACCAAGGAAATAAATGTTAAGTAAAGCTCCCAGTAAACACAGAAGTAGATGTCCCCAGAAGACAGCTATTTCTGCTGTCCACTGGAACATTTGCCCAGCGCCTGAACTGGACCTAAAGAAGTGAGTTGAATTTGATCCCATCCAGATGCAGTTACTTATCCAGAGTGTTAAATACAGATCTGGGAGAGATGGAAATAAACTGAAGAAGCGACCTCCTGGGTTGGAACCTGCCTTTCAGAAAATGACATATGCCTTGAACATTGTGAAAAAGTTATCAAAGACTACCTTTGAGGGTGAGAATTTGAGGGTGGGAATTTAAACTCATTAAGTTTGGCCTGTGCGGTACTGACGTGAAAAGGCTAGATAAGGACTAGAAAGCATCCTCTTCAATTTTCTAGATTTAAACAGCAAAAGAATTGTCTTCCTTCTTCTCATTCCAGTAAAATTTAGGAACTCTCTTAAAACGCTTTCTTTTGCAGTCTCTATGAAGTACTACTTTGGTGGAGGGTGCAATTGTCAAGAGAGACTCAGAAGAATTCTCCTTACTCTTCCCTTTCAGAAAGTGACAGCAGAGCTACCAACCATCTACTGTTGATTCTGTCACTGATAAATGTTTATTAAATACCTGCTATATGTCTAAGAGGGTTAGGCATTGCAAGTACAAAGCAAAAAATATACAATCTCTGTCCTTAAGTTTACACTCCAATGGGAAAACAGACAAGAAAATCAATGGCTGTACTGAACTGAGCTTTCATTTGACTGTATGTAGGTGCTGTAGAAGCCCAGGGGAGAATTTTTAAATCCACTGCAGCAGAGATGAGGAGCAGAAGAGACACATGAGGGTTCTGTGAAAGTTTTTGGAGTGTTAAGAGATAAAGTAGAGGAGAATAATATTTATCCTCAAACCAAGAAGAATTTTTAAAAAATCTAATGACTCCCATCTTTCCCCCAAAACCATTTGTTAGCTTCATCCCCTACATCCATCCCACCAATTCACACTTGAGTGGCCTAACCTAGGTCAATGGGGATCAGCTGTCCATCTTGTCAAAACTACAAGAGTCCATCTGCCTTACCACTGTCCCACTTGCATTAGTACTCAGGTTCATCAGTGGGGTCATTTCAGGACTACCCTATTTTCCTCTACTGGCCCTATCTAAATCACCCCTTCAAGATGCTTCCTTTTCATAGATTTATTCATCTCAACTCATTCATTTGTCCATTTATTCATTCAACAAAATATTGATAGTCAGCTTCCAACATTGCTACTTCCACTCTTTTGTATCCTACACCACCTGCATTTTATACATTGATCTATGCCAAATGTGAGTTCTCATCACAGTTTGGATGAAGCTTGCTCACTTCCTTATTTGAAGTTGACCCGCATCAGAGCCTCACCTTGCTGCTAACAAGTGTGTGTGTGTGTGTGTGTGTGTTTGTGTGCGTGTGGCTGTCTGGCTGTCTGACTGAAGGATATCACAGGCCCTATTCATTCTGTCATTGGTTGTCGGGAGTTGGAGAGAACATTTTCCTCATCTGTGCTCCAAATGCCTAGGTGACCCTAGAATTATACCTAAAGTTTTAGGATATAAGTGAATCATAGTGGGGTCAGGGAAAGGAAGTTGTTTGGGTTGCTTGTTTATGGGCACACATGAAGATTCTCATCTGCCAACTGAGTTATCTGGCCTGAGGAGGCAGTGTTTACAGGGATTATAATTAGGTTTCACATCACAATTTTAGCTTTCTTGAAACAACAACCCTTCACCACATGCTCACATAACATGTAAGTCAGCTATTCAACTTCTGAAGAGATTTTCAGGAATATATTAAATGAGCCTTTACTGTGTGCCTGACATTATTTTTTCATTAGGAAATAGAGAAGAAAGCTAAAATATTTAAGAAGTGTGATTCAGTTATTTCTTAATTCAACAAAGAAAATAATTTTGAGCATTTATTGTGTGCCAGGTACTATTCTAGGCATGGGGGATAGGGTAGTGGACCTTACATTGTCAAGGAACTTACTGCAAGGAGAAAGATCAGTGTGTGTGTGTGTGTGTGTGTGTGTGTGTGTATATATATACGTCTCCTATGGTGAAAGATGCCAGAAGAAAATAAAACAAGTAATGAGACAGAGAGAAGACCTGGTTGGGAGAGTGGTGGGGAGGCTACTTTAGCTGGGCTGGGCAGGATAGACCTCTCTGAGGAGGTGTCATTTGAGCTGAGAGCTAAATGACAAGAAGAGCCCACCTTGACAAGAGATGAAGGATCAACCGGTATGAAGACCTTCATGCAGAAATGATGAGGTGGGCAAGAGAAGCAGACAGGTATCCCCGTGTGGCTGGGGCACAAATTATGGGATTAAAGAAGCAGGGCTGCTTCACACAGGACCCTCGAACTACATCTGGCTAATATTTTTTGGCACTTGCCATATGCCGGGCACTGTTTGAATGTTTTATACATATTACTTTCTCTAATTTGACAACGCTGTGAGCTAGGCACTATCATCTACATTTTATAAATTAGGACATTGAACACAGAGAAGTTAAGTGATTTATTTGCACATGCTGGTGCAGCCATGTGGCAGAGAAAGAGAGAGAGAGAGAGAGAGAAGAAAGAGAGACTATCTCCAGGATGGAGCCCACACTCTTAAACAGTCTGCTATTCTGCCCCTTTTGCAGCCCATGAACAGGAGGTTGGATTTTGTGGAATCTGACGGAAGTCCGTGGATCTGTTTTCAAAGATTCCTCTGTCAGGAATGTGAATGGTGAGCTGAGGGTGTCACCTTCCAAGACACTTTCTGATACTCTCCATCCTAACCAAGGACAGAATTAGGCCCAGATAGCACTTCTGAGCACACATGGGTTCTGCTGAATTGAAATTTCTCTTTTCTTAATCTACTATGCCATAACCTCTTTGGGGCTTCCATTCTGAATCTCATTTATAATTATACTTAAAGAAGAGAGTCATAGTTAAGAGCAAGGGCTCTAGAGTCAGACGCTTGGATTTAAATCCTGGCTCTGTACTTCCTAGCTGTGTAGCTGTGTGAACTTGGGTCCATGACATAACCTGCCTGCTCCATTCCCAGTTTATGCTGTTTCTTAGATTTTCCCAGCTGCACTTGCCTTGCCCCCTTGGCCTTGGTCACTTGCTCAATGCAGGGCCCCAGTCAATGTCACTTGAGTCATTTCCTAACGCTGCTAGCTGCCTCCACCTCCCCAGGGGTCAAAGCTGGGCTCTGGCGTGACCTATATTGTACCCACTGCAGTGATTAAATGCGGCGTCTCTGACCTGCTGGGCCTCACCTAACTGGACCCACAGAGGCTCTGCCCTCTACTACCAGATCCACATGGAGGGCAGTATCACGAGAAGTGGGATTTCAATTCCCCACTGGTTGCCTGGAGGTAGGTAACATACCTGGCAGTTGCCTGGATGTAGGTAACATACATGCCTCAATTCTGTTTTTCCTTCACTGTTGCTACCCTGGAATTTTACCTCTCCATGAAGTCTTAGAATATCAGCTTTGTCTAGGATACTATTTCTAGGGTACTTGGGCTAAGACGATTTATGTGCTTCAAGTAAAAGTGGGAATGGGCAGTAATAGTACTTATTTCATAAGATAGTTGTGAAAATTAAGTGAACAGCACCTAGCATACGATAAGCCCTCCACGATTGTTGGTTATTATTATTCATCTCTTTTTTCCAAATGCTCAGCACAATCCCTGAGACAAGGAAGGTGATCAGTAAATGTATTTTAAATGAATGAATGATGTATATATTTTACCTAATGGCACTTGGAAGACCAATGAGTTAATTCAGAAAAGAACATCATGACAATTATTAAAATACTCATCTTTCTTTGTAGATAGACCTAAGTAGCATGAAATGCGCTGACAAAATCATGCAAAGGATTGCATAGAATGTGTATGCGAAACCTCATATGCAGCCATTCACTTATCCATTCAACAAACAATTAGGTGCCTAATATTGAATGTGACAGGAAATGCCACAGTGTTACAAAGATGAATAAGACACAGTCCTGAACTTGAGAAGCTTGTAGACTGGGGAATTAGGACCAGAGGCAGGTATGTGAACAGACAATTATCATTATCAGGTAATTATAATTATGGTGTGAGAACAATGACAAAGATATACATGGGGCTTACAGGATCACAGACGTTTGCTTCATAAAGACAGGGTAGCATATCTCAGAATGGGCTATTTGGATGCACCCTTAAATGGTTAAGAAGGGAACAGCCAGAAAGGTTGGGGTAGAGGTGGAGAGGGTTAGGAAAGCCATTCCAGGCAGAATGCACCCCATGAACAAATGCACAGACAAGCGGCATAGCTTGGTGTGCGCACAGGCTCTCCAACAGATTCAGTGCTTCTGGAACAAAATGTTCTGGGCCAGGAGTGATTGGAGATGATGGGGCTAAAGGGATTAGCAGGAGCAAGGTCTGGAAGAGCCTGTAGAACCTTAAAGAGCCTCGAATTTATTCTCCAGGACCATAGGGATCACTGATGAGTTTTTGATAGGGGGTGAAATGGACAGATCTTTTAGATAGCTTGCTTTGGTGAATGGAGAGGAAGGATTTGAGGACAAGCCAGGAGCAGGGTGCCCAATAAGAAGCCTATCGTGGAGATACAGGTGAGAGACAAAGTGGGCAGCCCTAGGGCAGTGGTTGTGTAGATGAGGCTGTGTGCATGTGTGAGGGGCCAATTTGATAAATATTTCAGCGGTGAAGAGGAGATGTTCAATGCTGAAGTCCATTTGATCCTCAGCAAGGCTCTCCAGAGATATGGTTTCAAACAGCCCCTTTAAGAATTCCATGGGGGAGAACTGCCAACAGGTCTTCCAAGGATAGAGCATGTAACCCAGGTCAGAGGCCTCAGAGGTCAGTCCTGAAATCTAAAATCCAAAATCTAAGTCTAAGTAAACAGCTTTGTTAAACTTTACTGCATACACAATAGTCACTGAGCTTCAAAGGCCTTAGGAAATGGAAAGTCAGAAATAAAAAGGCTCCCAGGTAAATGGCAAATAAGGAGGGAATGCCAGGACAAAAATTCAGGTTTGTTTGATTGAGGTTCAGACTTTTTTCTGTTTCTCTCTCTCTCTGTCTGTCTCTGTCGCTCTCTTAGACACAAATTTTGAACTTCACAGGAGATTCCTCATAGGAATTACCAAGTAGTTTCACAGTATGTAGATCTTCAGAGCCAGTTTCTTTCCCTTCCCCATCCCCATTCCACAGCACCTTAGATCACGAAATAGAACTTTAACCATGCCCTACATTCTATATCCCGGGCCCTGGAAAGTTTAATTGTTAAATTGGTTGAAAACTGAAAGAATGGGGAGAGGTTTTGTGATGGTATCATCAGCCCTCTCCCTGGGCTAGAGTTCAAAGGAATCTCAGTGCAGAGCAGAGGAGGGAAGGGCAGACAATGAACGTGTAGGCTCACTCTCTGTTTCTCTCCCTCCTTCTGCAATCCTCTGGTGCACAGGGCACAGCAGGGGTTGCTGGGAAACCGAGTCTTTGATGATGTGCTCTGCCTGCTGTGAAGACTAATGTCTTCAAAGAGGGCATCCTGCCATGCCAGGGGCTACTGTGGAAAATGACTGTGGAGTAATTAGGCGAGAGACTGAGTGTAGACTAGTGTGTCCAACACATGCCCTCCCCTGCCCAGTGGAAAGCACAGTTTGGAGAGCAGAGAGACAAAGCTTTTGAAGAAAATGAGTGTGTCTTTATGATAATACTTTGATGCTGGTAGAGAGAAGGAGCAGAATTAAAAAACCAAAAACCCCCCAAAAATCCAGTCTGGCCAGGGACCATGGATCAGTGGTCAAAGATGAAAGGTTTTAAATAATGGAAGCAAGTCTTCTCTCCAGAAAATCATCTCCCTGACATGTGTGATGATGCCTCATGCTAGGTTGCCTGGTTCTTAGAGGAAGGACCATCTCACACTGGCATTATCAAGTACTATCTGTGTGCCAGGACATCTTGATTTCCACGTATTATAACATTTGCTCCTCACCACAATCCCATGAGGTAGCTACTATTATTGTTATTATTGCAGGGGGAGAAGGTATGGCACAGAGACCTTAAGTAATCTGCCCAAAGGCATTCTAGTTAGCAAGGGGTAGAGCCAGGATTTGGACGCAGGTGGTCTACATGCAGAATCTTCACCATTAGGCTCCATGTATCAACTGCTCCCACATTTAAGCTCTCCATCTCTAAAATGGGTTGATCTCACAAGACTGTTATAAGGGTTGATCAGTGTAACCTTTTTGGGCATCTGACACAGAGATGGTCCTCAGTGGAAGCGATGAGTGTGAGAGACATCAAGATGCCCCTTCCTTCCTGCTCCCAACTTAAATACATTCCCTGTTTGTTCATTTCTCGTAATGCATGAAATCCCACCAGCAGCAATTTTATTGAGCAGCTACTATGTGCAAGGCCCTATGTGGTTGAGAATAAGGTTCAAAAATAAGCCTTCTCCTAAGAATACACTGACTGAGGAACAGAATGGTGAACTGTTCTGCGTACATACATTGGAATACTGAGGAACTACAAGGAGTGAAGCTGTGAGACATGCAATGAGGTGAATGGATCCTGTACACAGCATTTTGAGTGAATTACGTAAGAAATAAAGGCAAACACTATAATGCCTCACCAATATGGACTAACTACAATGTGTAAACTCAGAATTGAATCTTAGAACACAGCCTAAGAGGGGAACGATTATTGTAATGGTCCCTAGGTTGCAAGCTCTTTCAGCAGTCAAACATATTCCTGAATTGTAATGGCTGTCTCCAAACTCTGAGATGCTGATCCCTTTGTGTATAACCTGATTGGTCTCTGGAACATTGGGTATCTGTTGACACCTGAAACTCAGAGCTAGAGCTCGACAGATATGAATGTCTGTATTAATGTATACAGCAACTGTTAAGAAAAAAAAAAAAAAAAGCTGAAAAAAAGCCCAGACTTCAATTAGTGATATGAATGAAGCAGATCTGGTTAAGACTAGGGCAAACCGGGCCAAAGTATAAAAGCCAAAAAAGACTGTGTTTTAAAACTTCAACTTCCATGTGAGACCAAGGGAAGAGATGTCTATTTGGTGTGGGATGTATATTTTCTAAACAGTATAACTCCACAGTCAGTTTGTTCCAACACCACAATTACATGGAACTTTGAATAGGAATGTGAGATATGGTAGGTTTGTGTAGGTTAGAGTGAAACAGTGACACATCCCAAAGTAATTTGGGCAGAGAATAAAAATATATTTGGAGGGCCCCCCTGAGGAACTGGGGGAAAATGCAGAAGAGTTGGACTCCCTCACCTGGACTGATGCTGATGTTGTCACAAACATTGAGGACTGGCGGTTTGATGTGCTGAGCCCTCTATCATGGGACTTGCCCTTATGAAGCTCTTTACTGCAAGGGAGAGGCTAGACTTGCATATAATTGTGCCTAAGAGTCTCCCCCTGAGGAACTCTTTGTTGCTCAGATGTGGCCTTCTCTGTGTCTCTAGCTAAGCCACCTCAGCAGGTGAACTCACTGCCCTCCCCCCTATGTGGGACCTGACTCCCAGGGTGTAAATCTCCCTGGCAATGCAGGATATGACTCCTGAGGATGAATCTGGACCCAGCATCATGGGATTGAGAATATCTTCTTGATCAAAAGGGGGATGTGAAATGAAATGAAATAAAGTTTCAGTGGCTGAGAGATTTCAGATGGAGTCGAGAGGTCACTCTGGTAGACATTCTTACGCACTATATAGATAACACCTCTTAGGTTTTAATGTATTGGAATAGCTAGAAGTAAATACCTGAAACTATCAAACTCCAACCCAGTAGCCTTGACTCTTGAAGACAATTGTATAACAATGCAGATTACAAGGGGTGACAGTGTGATTGTGAAAACCTTGTGGATCGCACTCCCTTTATCTAGTATAGGATGGATGAGTAGAAAAATGGGGACAAAAATTGAATGAAACATAGGGTGGGATGGGGGGATGATTTGGGTGTTCTTTTTTACTTTTATTTTTTATTCTTATTCTGATTCTCTCTGATGTAAGGAAAATGTTCAAAAATAGATTGGGGTGATGAATGCATGACTATATGATGGTACCGTGAACAGCTGATTGTATACCATGGATGATTGTATGGTATGTGAATATATTTCAATAAAACTGAATTTAATTTAAAAAGAAAAAGCCTTTTGCTCCAAAAGCCTTATCTTCTAGCAGGGGGTCAAGACAGGTATACAGATAGATATAACATAAGGCATAATGTGGCAATTGCTACAAGACAGAATCAGAGGCCTGAGGCAGCCCAAAGTGGGAAAAGATGGTTTCCAGTTGTGGAAATGGGGGTGAGGGGTCGGGGGGCAGATATCTGAGCTGGGCCTAGGAGAATGGATAGAATTAACCAGGATGGAAGGAAATGGAGGACAAAAAAATGGCCTGAACAAAAGTGAAGAGGGCAAAGTAAAAGGTCAGTCTGGGTCAAGAGCAAGCCATTCTGTTGGTCTGGGAAAGAATTCTGGGTCTGTTTTGTCAGGAGGGGCCTATTCTGAGAAGTCACAGGGTGGCCGTACTCATCCCCATACATCACACTCAGAGCGTGGACTCAGAGCCAGACTGCTGGGGTCATTCTAGCTCCTTCCATTCTTACTGTGTGCTCTCGAGCAAGTTATGTGACCCCTCTGTGCCACAGGTCCCTCATCTATAAAATGTGAGGAGGAAATGATGTGAATACCCATTCAGCACTGACAAATTGCCTGTCACATTGAAAGTAGTCGATAAATATTATGTATTGTTATTTGAGGTAACAGGCATAAAGCACCATAAAAGGAACCCATGAAACACTGATCTCCTTCCCTTGCTTATATGGCCCAAGGAGTCCCTCCAAATATTTCTCCATACATGCCTCATTGATACCTAGAACCTTCCCAACAGAAGCAGTTCATTCCTCTGGGTTAAACACCACCATTTCTCCACAGACATAAGTCAAAGTGCAAATGCTCCTGGGACCTGGGAGGAAAAATCCATTAAGTGGCTGATGTGAAGAGACTCTGATTACAGCAGCTCAATCCCCCAAAGCTGGAGAATTGAGAGCTAGGCTGGGGGCAATCCTGGTGTGGGAACTTCACCCACCAGACCACTGTGCCTGCAGCCAGCTCAGCTGTCTGACTCACGTTACCCTGAACTTCAGAGGAGGAAGTGTAGAGGGTGGGGACAAGGCACAAAAGGAGTGGGCCCTGGCCCCACAGAGCTGCTTTTCCATAGAACACGCTGCCTTTCTTGTCAGGCGTTGCCATGAGACTTAAGTGCACAGATGCAGTCAGATTGCTTAGGTTTGAATTTCAATTACACCACTTATAGGTATAACTGTTGGGCAAGTCACCAAACTTCCCCATGCCTCTGTTTCCTCATCTATAAAAAGGGATAGCCTCAGAGTTGCGGTAAGATTAACACATGCAAAACTCTTAGAAGTGTGCCAGGCACAGAGGAAACAGTAAACATTAGCTATTATTATCTTTACCTTCACTTATTGAGTACAAATCCATTCAAGGTCCCATTGCTAGAACTCCTTGTAAGGCAAGACTCTAAATGAGGTAAAACTGTAAGGCCTGGAGGAAAGGGTAGCCAGAGAGCCAGAATGGATACAGAGAGTGTAGAGGCAAATTTTCAACAGCTTTCATGCTCTTTAGAGAAAGAGGACTGCCCATTTAAAAAGAACACAAAGATCTCTAAGAGCTAGAGAGAGTGGATTCACTAACAAGAGGGGGGGTCTAAGCAAAGCTCTTAGCCACTCTGATGACATCTGTAGGTTGGGACTTCAAGGGCTGGCACGGAAGTCACCTGTCTTCATTTTAGCAAGATATTCATTTACTGGTTTAGAAAACTTGTAGAGTCCCTATTCTGTGCCAGGACTTGGAAAGTTCTCCTATATTGACTAGATGGAAATATGTGGGTTCAACGATTATAAATTTAGATGAATTCCTGTGTGGTTGAACGAGTATAACCAACAAGTTTCCATTAAGGAGTCAGGATCCACCTGCAGGAAATTCTCTGATGGGGGCAGGGCTTGACCTTATTCTTAACAATTGCATCAGTGACCTGGAGAATGTCACTGAAGGTATGTTAAATAAATTTTCAGATAACATAAAGTTGAAAGGGTAGCTAATACATGGGTTAGCAGCCTCATGATTCAAAGGATTTTAATGGGCTACAAGCTAAAATTTAATAGGGTTTTATATAGGACCTTCATTTAATTTAAAACAATTGTCTGCAGTCTTGAATATATTTTCTCTTTTTGACAGTCATCTCTGTGAAAAAGTTCTTTAGTTGACCACAGATTCAACAAAAGGCACCAAGATGACTTTTCTCTGAAAGGACCTAAAACAGGCTTAACTTAGAATTCATTAATAGGAAATTAAAAGGAAGAAGTAGACATGATACATTCTATAGAGTGATTTGATCAGCCCTGTGCAACACAGTCTAAAATGTATAATGACCAACTAGGGAATTGATTAAGAGAACTAAAAGGATCCTTAAAAGTTTCAGGAACCCTGTAATCTAAAGATTAGTTGAAGGAATTAGGTATATTTGGAGGAGAAGGCTTAGTGTAAAGATCATCCTATACACAATTACCTGATTACCTGAAATAGTAACATGAAGCTGCAGTACATGATGGTCCTGTTTGTTCACGGACATCCAGCCCTTGTTTTGCATCAGATGAACCCATTTTTCAAATCCACACAAAAGCACCATACAAGCTAGCAGGCATGAGCATAGAAGAAGGAAAATCAGCAAATTCTTTATTCTTCTCAAGAACAGAACCGACCAAACCAGGTGGAAGTTGCAGGGAAACATATTTTGGCTCAGCCTAAAGAACTTTCTATGACTCTGCATTACAACAGTAAAATGATCTGCCTTTTAAAATAATGTAGCCACAGTCACTGAGAGTGTTCAAACAGTGGCTGGGTGGCCATTTGCTGGGAAGGTGGAGGAGGGATTTCTGTATCAGGTGGCAGGTAGGATGATATGTCCTCAATGCGGGCTTCCAACTCTGAGAGTCTAGAACTGTCTGTGATAAGCTTGATATTCATACTACCACTTCCTGAAAACAGGGATAAGGTGACTCACCACTCTCCTAAGACAGCCTAAAGATCCAATTAGGTTCAGAAATCAGAGCTCTGGGTAAATACTGTCCAAACTGCCTCCAAACATGGTAATACTTGAAAAATAGTCACTACTATCATTCTCAGGTATTGCTTATGAAGGACCTCAGAAAGATGGACACATTCCTAACGTATTTAGCAAGTATTTATTGGGCACCTATTATGTGTCAGGCAGTGAGTTAGGGTATGACAGTGCAATGATATAGGAGACATTATCTCTGCCCTTATGGAATTTATATTCGAGAAGTGGGTTGTTCTAAAATCAACTTGCCAGTGGGCATTATGATTACATAATTTGATGAAAGTTCACAGAACATAAAATGAGGGCATGGTGATGCAAGACATAATCATTGGGGATACTTTTCACCATCATTTATTGAATGCTTACCCTGTGCAACATTATTTAGGTTTTCCTAATAATCCTTACAACAATTCTATGAAGTAGATACTATTATGGTTATTTTTACTGATGGGGAAACTAAAGCTCAAAAGGGGTACCCAACTAGCCCAAGAACACAGAGCTTTAAGGGCAAAAGTGAAATATGAAGCCCAAGTCTGTCTGACTCCACATCCCAATAAGTTCTGCTGCACCCCATAAAGACAAGAATGTGAGCAGGTGAACATTAACACTCTCAGAAGTTAGGGATCCACACAGCCTCCTGGCTTGGATGAAACATCATGACCAAGAGAAGTCTGATTAACAATATTAAGACTACCTGGGAAGAAAAACCTCCACACATGTCCCAGCCTACCTTCTCCGTAGGGTTAAGTTTTGAGGAAAGTAAGTAGCCCCATGATTCAAATGTGAAGAAGATGCCATTCCTGACCCAGTGGACAAGTGCTCTGAACTCTTTGCCAATAAAAGGACTTGCTACAGTCTTGCCTATTCTTTTACATTTGTGTCAGTAAAAGGGAAAATGTGACACTGTCAATGGTGCAGGCTGTGTGATCTCATACTAGCCACAGCACAGAGCTGCTCAGTAACAGATGTCTGCCCCCTGTAGACAGTTACCACCCTGCCCCTCCCCCACCCCACACCCAGGATGTAACTAAGTCCTTTTCTTCAGATGGACTGGGCAGCAGCCAATGGTATTTACGGTATTTAGGGTTCCAGCTGGATCTCCTGAGGGACATACCAACCTCCCTGGGCCTCTGAATCCTTTTGAAAGAGATGCTGACATCAGGCCAAATCCTCATCAATGTTTTAATCTAGGTCTTGACTCAGAGTCCCCACCCCAAGTCTAAAGGCTGAATTGCAATCCTCACTCCTGTTTCTTTTTGAGACTCTCAGAAATAGAAGCCCTTGAAGGATCTGGCAAGACAAAGTTCAGGGAAACCTTTTGGGGACCAAGATCCTCTTTTCTTGCATGTGCGACCGTCACTATTGCAGCACTATTCATTTACAACACATGCTACACTAGGGGCCCTTTTAGCTACAAGACACTGTGATAGGCACTTGGGAAAATGATTACAAATCAACCTCATGGAGGTTCTTAATCTACAGGGGAAATCAATTGGTACACACATGTCTGCCTACTGGTTAAGCAGCAGCCTCTGGTGTTCAAATCCTGCTACTCCTATTTACTAACTGTGGTACATTTGGCCAGTTAATAATTTGTGCCACAGTTTCCTCACTTGTAGTATGGGGACAATAATAGTTCTTATCTCACAGTGTTGAAATGAGAATTAAATTTGTCGGTAGATGTAAAGTACCTAGAAGAATGGCTGGTGCATTGCAAGGACAGTCTGTCTAAGTGTCACCTAGCAATCCTATCAGTACTGCTGCCACTGCTGTTACTACCACACCTGGAGGACACACTGTGGGAAGTGTTGAACACAGGCTACAAAGTGCTATGGTTCATTCGTACTCATGTAAACTCAACTCCAGGTAGCCTCTAATGTGGAATACATTCCCATTTTTGGCCACCTACAATGGCCAGCACTCACTTTAGTTAAAGCCCATGTGGTAAAACAGCCCATGCTGAGAACTGTGGTCTGGACAGCTCCGGGGGAGTCCTCCATCTCTAGAGCTCATTGGGCTAGTGTGGCATTAGGGCTTCAAGCAGCTGTCCACAGCCTCCTCTCACGGTCTTGTGCAACAGAAATCTGGGGGTGCTCTGCATCTAAGGTTCTTCCATCCAAGGCCAACCTGGAGTTGGCCACACCTCTTCAGGCCAATGGTGCTACTCTCAGTGTAGAAAACATTGGTTAAAATGTTAATAAACTTGGTGGGAAGGGGACTATAAGGGAAGGAAAAGGTGATTCCAATAGTTGAGCTGTACCACGTTTTAAAGAAAAGAGCCTAAATACTGACATCAGGCAGTTCTACTTACCACTCTGACTCTGGTCAACCTACTACTGAGTCTCAATAATATGAACATTGCTCATTGAACATACATTATATATACATATATATGTACACATATATATAACATATGTGTAAAAGTAAGAGATGGATATATATGTTTTCATATGTTTTTACATTTTTGCTTAAATGAACAATAATGGCTTGTGGGGTTTATACTGTGTGTAGAGGTAAAATATATGACATTAGCAGCATAAAGGGCAAGAGTGTAATAAATGGAATTAAACTATTGTAAGATGTTACATCTTTATTAGGAAACAGTAAAAGTATTATAATAATTTCAGGCAGTCTCAAATAGGTTAAGGGGCATATTGAAATCTCTAGGGAAACCATAAAAATATGGTTGACATAAAACTAGAAACAAAATAGAAGATAATAGAATAATAAAACATACTAGATTAATACAAAAGAAGGCAGTAAAGGAGAACCAAAGAAACAAGCCACGTAGGACAAATGGAAAACAAATAGCAAGATGGTAGGGGAAAAAACTCAGATATTAAATATGATGCTGTTTTTGTTAAAAAAAAAAAAAAAAAGTGCCTAAACAAACAAAACAGAAGATCAGCATGAGTTCTCTCTAGGGTTGGCACTTCAGGGGATCTGAGTTTTCTTCCTTTTGATGCTCCCTTTTTTCTAGATTTTCTACCAGTTATTCATTCCTTTTATAAAACTTTAAAACAATTGGGAAAACATAATTATAGTATGAGTGTTCAAAAAAGATCCAAAGTACTTGTCTAAGAAGGGAAAAAAAACCTTCAAATTACTTTTATAAAAATTGTTTTCACAGAAATTATAGGTGAAATAAACATCACTAACTTCTCAGCTCTTAAAAAATATCCACTTTGTGAGACTTTTATGGAGATAAGTGATAGTATTAAAAAAAACTGCAAGCTCTGTACCCAGCATCTACATGCTTAACTAATGGCAGCTGTTAATTAGCATTAAATGAATGACTGCTTAAACTCTTCAGGGACATTGAAGTTATACTGCTTGAAAAATTGTGCTGAATGTGAGGGTCACTGTATAGTTTTCTGACAGCCCTTTGCTATACAGTTATACAAATATTTACAGACAGGTCTGACCTGAAAGCTATACCCTGAATCACTTTCTTTTTCCCTCTGAAAACAGGTTAAAATGGAGGATTTTAAGACAGACATTTCCCCGTGGAAAAAATTTTTCCAAAATATTCACCACAAAAAAATACTTTTAAAGCTTTCTTTTTCACCCTTTCCCCCAATTTTGAGACTATAAAAGTAATACATGCTCCTTGTAAAATTACAGGAGAGAACAAAACGTATACGGAATTGTGGAGTAGGGGTTGGAAGCAAAACTTTTGATGCACAGAAAAAGAAATTGGGAGGAAATATGCCAAAATGATAATGGTAGCTTTTTTCAGAGCAAGGGGTAATGAATGAAATTCTTCCAATTGATTTTAAAGAAAAAAGATAAATAGCCAAGATCTCCAAAGCCAGGGAAAAGGACAACATTCCGAAACCCAGTACTCCTAGACCGGAACCCAAGGAAGCCGGAGGTCCAGCGAGCATTCCTACCAGAACATATCCCTGCAGTCGGTGGAATATATAAATTCAGGACACTATCTGTAAAGCATAGGCAAGACACAAAGCATTCCTTTTTATAAAATTGAAACAATTTATCTTCCATTCTTGAGCAGATGGGAGGGTAAATTGAGGTTGATTTTTTTTTTTTTTTCACCCTGGTGGTCATGCTGGAGGAAGTATGAGTGTTCCCACCCCCAGCACTGTTTAAAATAAGTCTTCTGGGTGCCGTGACTGGACTCATCAAAGACCACAGTGTGGTAGTTTCTTCCCTCCGTAGGGTGGGTGGATTTCAGATGCTTGCTGCTCATGGGGAAGGGAGGACAGGGTGAAGGTGAGTCCCCTCAGTTCAGGGGGAGAGAGGGGATGCAGAGAAGCAGATGGTGGACCTTAGAATGCCCACCCTCCCGTCTACAGCTGATAATTCTGATTGTGCTCTTCATAGCGCATTCTCTTTTAAATCTTTACCCAACTGACTCATCTCCAGTAGCCAGCCGTTACAATAAGGCTTGACCTCCAGCTACGTGGCCTTGGGCCAGTCACTTCACGGCTGTGTAAAATTCAAGGACCCCTCTAGGATGCACTCCGACCTGTTGTTGTCTTCATGGGAAGAAGACAGGGCACCTAGCAAGCTCATGCTCTCCCAAGGGGCCTGGAGACATCGAGTCTTGCCCAGGAAGGATTCTTAAGCCTGGCTGCACTTCAGACTCATTTGGGGGAGCTTGACAAATGTGCTGATTCTGGGCCTTCTCCCAGAACCTATGAAAGTAAAATCTCTGGGGTTAGAAATGAGAAATCTGTATTTTAAATACCCTCCCCTGGTGACTCTTAAGGAGCTGGTCCATGAACTATCACCCAGGAGCCACTAACTAGGGCATAGTTTGCTCTTATACTGTCCAGTGTAACCAGGGTTACAGTTGCCTCTGAGAAAAGAACAAAGGGTATCACCCTAAATGACTATAAGCAGGGACAGTGCTGGTTCATCTAGTGCTTCTGTGCAAATTAGAAAAAGGGATCCCATCTAGACAAAGGTGGCCTTTGTCCCAGAGTTTGCTTGCCTTGGCAAGCCTGGGCTAGGTTTCAGCCCTGAGTTGCTTTCTCACCTACATGTCTTTCTGGAGTACACCGTGTATCACTGCCCTCAGCCAACTGGCCACACACTTTTGAGAAGATGGGCTAAATGTTTCTTCACTTGGGGAAATCCCTGTTAATGAAATGTAGATTTTCCCAGAGCCAACTGGGGTCATGATCTCATTAAGCCTTTCCAAGAGATCCTGGTAGTTGGAGATCCACTTTCAAGCACTCAGTTACTGCCTGCTTGCCCAGGGAAGTGTCAGCTCTCCTTCCAGGGGGCCACATTTGGACTGGAATCAGGGTACAGCAGTGCCTCTGGAGAGAGAAGGAACTGGGAACTTTAGGTTTAATTCCAACAGCCTCCTTCTTCAGTTTTGACACTGAAACGGCTGGGGTAAAGGACCAGCCATATTTCACCTGACTCCTGGGAGAAGAGAAGGAAATGCAGGGTAAAGAAAAAGGGAGGGAAGAAAAGAAGAAAGAGAAATAAAGAGCCAAATACAATGCCCTGGAAACCCTTGTCAGGAATAAGTGACAATGATTAGAAAGAGTGAGAGCCAGAGGCAGGCAGGCACAGAGGAAAGGAGGATAATCCCATTTGTAGATGGCTGGGCAATGATAGGAGCTGAGCACAGACAATGAGGTCTGGGCTGGAAGGCAAGGGAGGAAGGCGCTCAGAGATAAAGGAACAGCAGAGCCTGGCTGGAAAATCTTGTCTGAGGGGCTGAAGAAATGTGAATGGGCATCAGAGATACAGAAACCAGAGTAGTGGTAGGGTGAGGGTAAAAGCCAGAGGAGGAGTTAGAAATGGGAAAAGGAAAGTCAGAAAATGCCACATGTCTTGCAGGGCTGTCTGACTCCATCTGAGTCACTTCTGAAGAGACTTTTGACCGGTCAAAGAATGCCAAGCACCACTCAAGACCTGGGTTAGGGTCAGAACTACAGCTCAGCAATCTAGTCACTGCCCCAGAATGGTTTAGCATTTGTGTTAAGATTGCCAAACAGCTGAGAGGAAGTTATTGCTCAGCTTTAGGTGGCCAGGATAACAGAGGCTGGGCTTCGGGTCTTTTTGAATAATCTGTGGAGGTTGGTCTCTACTCAATACTAGAACTTAGTGGCAAAGCTATCCTCTCCAATGGGCTCAGGTCATTGTACTGACATGGAGCCTCTAGGGAAATGTGAAGTATGAACCCAAAGAAAGTTACCTCCTGTTTTGAACAAGACTATGTCAGCAACAATGGATATAGCATTCATTCTTGGCTTGAAAAGGAAACTCGATTCTATGGCTCGATACCTTGGCTCCTTACGCAGATTTAGAATCCTAAGCAGTCCCTCCTGGGAAGTTGAAAATTAGGGAGACATTGTAGAAATGGAAGGAGAGAACTGTGAGCACCAGGGGTAGTGGAAAGGTCACATTAAGGCAGCATGGCCAGTGTGTGCCTGCGTGCATGCCTATCCTGGTGAGTGTGGAGCCTCCTGAGTAGGCAGAGAATGAAGGAGTCTTTTAATGAGCAGGACCATTCCTAACAGCTTCTAAAACCTGGGTGAAACACTTGTTCATTTTGCACAGCAGGTCTCCTCCCACCTCATGAATTGCACTCTATCATCCTTCAGCACTGGAATCTAGTGACATTTCATATTTCTCTAGTGGCAAGTCTCCTTGGTATTGCCCTCTGTATCTGAGATGCCAGAAAAAGGAATTGGAGTATTATTTACTGGGAATCTTCAAATACATGAATTTAATCTAATTGTGGTGTTCTGAAAAATGTATCTAGAGGCCCTTGGGTATATTTTTAATTTAACATAAAAACCAGTATGCTAGCCTTTCTTAATAATCTCCAAAGTGGCTAAATAAATTTGTTTTTTTTCCCTCCTTTACTGTTTTCATGTAAATCAATTTCTCTTGCTTCCTCCACCCTCACTTAATGTTTTCATTTCTCAACTGTGAAAATTTTCAATTTGTCCTTGTTGTCCTAGTAAACAAATATCAAATGCAGACTCTGGCTGTGCCTATGAAGCCACGGGGATGGCAGGCTGGGAGTGCTTCCATGGATTCACACAGGGTAGAGAGAAGACTGGTAAACCCTCGCACTGGGTTAGAATCCTTTTACCCTCAGAACTTTGTCTGGCAGAGTGTCACAGGCTGTGTTGTGGAAGGGAATGATTGATTTTGTTGCCAACCTCAAAAACTGAGGATGTAACCTCAAACAGCCCATGTTCTTTTAATAACCCATTAGAAATCTGTCATCCATGACTTTGTTTAAATCTTTTTGAAGCTATTGTTACTTTCAGTGAATAGGACCGTCTTGTGTAGTGAGTTCAATGATTTTACAATCCACAGAATCTGCCATCTGGATCCTGTAACCCAGGTGAGCCGCAATGACTGGGTTCCCCTCCCAGATCCATACATTTAGGCTGGAACCTGTCTCGCTTCTTCTTGGGCATTTTTGGCAGAACTGGGATCACCAAGATTGCAATCTTCTAGATACACATACCTTGTAGGTGCAGTCCCCAGTTCTCTGTCCTTCTTTGCTGTTTGGTCTTGCACATTTTTATCTGTAGAATTTTAGGATTTTTTTTTAAAGTTGGAGAATCCAGATAACTCTAATCTAGATAGTCCCAAGAGATTGTTGTTTGTGGATTGTTTTTGTTGTTGTTTGGTTTTTAAGCTTCTTTGGCTTTCTTATAAGGGCTCCAAAAAAATAAGATGCTGTGAGGAGATATCCCACCATGTCACAGACACATTCTCCCATCTGCTGACAATTCTACGGTCGTATACATGGAGGTTTAATGTTCAAAGCCTCAAAACAAGACCCTTTGAAATCTAATCCTCACCCACTTTAGCCATCTCCTCTCTTGTCTCTGTATACTGCATTGTTAAGCTACGTTGAACTATTTGTCATTCCTGGAAAAATCATGTTCTTTTGTCTCCATGCCTTTGCACATGCAGTTCTTTTTGCTTAGAATGACCTTTGTTACTTGTCAAATAGAACAGTTCAAAATCCAACTTCTCCGTGAAGCCCAGTTACAGATTCTTCATCCCCACATAAGCCACCCCTTAGATTATAATCCCATAGACATTTGCACACACTGTTATTTTAATATGTCTTGGAACTCATTACTATTATTCATTATATACCTATATTGCTATCTAGACTATTAGTTCCTCCAGTGCAGGGACCACATCTTCTTATAAATAGCAACCTAGGGTAGCCTGGCCAACAATAGATAATGGGGTGAATATTTGTTTAAAACATGAATGAGTGAATAAATGATGAAGGAAAGTGGCGAGAAGATACCTATAAATAAACTGGCTACACACACATGTGCACACACACAGACACACACAGACACACGGTCCAGGTAAGTTAGCCACAAGGCAGAGGGTAGATAAAGCCATATGGAATAAATTCTGTCTCAGAGAATCATCCATTTGTAACTTTTTGTATTATTGTCCTTGATCAATTTCCTTCCTTGTCTGAAAGTCACAAATACTTATTGCTACTTTCTCCTGGTATATTAACTTAGATTTTCCACACGGGAATTTGTTTTAACTCTTACAGGTCTAGGATATGGTTCTTCTACTTCAAAAGAATACTCAGCTCTTTGAATGTATGCAATGCAGAACGCTAAGTGGAAAACATAAATACTCACACATTGCCTCTTACCTGCACCTTCTAGAACATTAAATAAAATATTCAGGACAATCAGGTCTACCATTGATTTTTCCATAATATCCCAATATGTATCATTAGTTGGCAATCTGTCAGGCAGTTTTCAATTCAAGTGACAGTATTCCTGTTCAAACCAATGTTGATTTATTTTGAGAGAATCATTTAAAGGAGCTAGGCATCAGAATCCTGATTAAAATCAAGACGTATGGCATCTTCTACTTTTCTTTTATCTTGTCATTTTATGAGGAAGAGCACAGTCATTTGTCTGGCACTTTATATATACATAAACTCATGCTACTTATCACTCCTAGTTCCATTATTCTCAAGATAGTCACTTTTTCCCCCCTCCTAACAGTTACTCCATTATTTTATTAGGGTCCAAAATGAGAACTTGTAAACAGTGATGATCAGAGAATAATGGAAATTAGAGATGGAAATGACAGATTAGGTCTCCTTGTCTATTTCCTGAGGCTAATGTTCCTGTCAGTCTGTAACTCAGTGCTTTCTCCTGTCTTGTTTTAAATGACACCAAGTCTGGGGCCTCCACAATTTTCCCTCGAGGCTCTTGTCTACATCCTAGGATTGTGTCTACACACAGCCAGAGGGAATGAAGAGGGCTTGTGCAATTACCAAGTGAAGTCAGGCCCATCCTCGCAAGATCTGTCTGCAAGGCAATGGTTGTGAGGGCTTGAGCGATTAACCACCAAATCCAATCACTGCACAGAGCCAGCCTGGATCATTCAGGGCAAAGAGTGAAATGATATTTTGTGGTTGTTTTTCTTCAGCAGCAAGTTTGAGGACTAAGAGATAGAGAGGGGCTTATCCATGAACTTTACAATATTTTTCTCAGTAAGAATCATAGTCAACTGAGATTCTCAGTAAGGCCATAGCCTAAGCTGAAATTCTGCCTCTCCAATGACCATGCAAATATTTCAGAGGTTAAGAGAGTAAGGGGGCTAAGCAGACTTCAAATAGCCAGTGGTCCTTTTTATTCACAGCTCTATAGACCTGTTTTAGCTAAGCCCCCTGCCCTTACCACCAGTCTTTCAAAAACAGGGCCATTCATATGTATTTACACTTCTACAAAACCCTTTCTCTAAATTTTGTGGTAAAATCTGAAATTCAGTCCAAACTGAGCAATCCTTCATTTTCAATGACAGAAAAATTTCCTGGCATTTTGACTCCCCCAAGCTTGCTGACCTGTGACTCAGATTTCCTTTTCCTAAATCCATTCTCTCCTGTCCTCATACCTCAACCTCAACCTGTTCCAGAACATTTGCCCTCTGCTAACATCTCTGGGCATCTATCATGCCTTGACTTAGTCATCAGCGGGCCAAGTTCTCAGAGTAGAGTTCTTCTTTCCCTTCATCATAAATCACCCTTGTGGACTCTTCAATCATTTTTATTGCTCTTCTCCAAACTCTCACCCATTTGTCTCCATATTTATTGCTTTGAGGGACCCAGAACTACATTCAATATCCTTAGGTTTAGTCTCACCAGAATCATACAGAAGGGGCTGATCATCGACCTCAGGAACATGCGTCCTCCATGGCTATGCCTGAAATTGTACAGGTTTCTTTTTTCCACCTTGTCAGGATGTGAACACACATCTAATTTGCAGTCCAATTAATTATACCAAGATGTCTTTTGCCTTGATTACGCTCTAGTTTTTCCTGTTTCATAGATTGGTAGTAGTAGTTAGTATGCATTGATCCTTCTATCCTCCTGTCCTCTCTGCAGCATAGCCAATGCAGAAGGCAAGCTCTCAACATCGTTTTAGAAATAGAAAGCTGCTTTTAAGAAGCAATTGAGAAGTAACTACTTTATCCTAGTTATGTGTGCTTGTGGGGCAGCAAAGATCTCACAGGGAAATGGTAACTGGGGATCAGGCAAAAATACTATCTCATTCAATACATAGCTCTTCCTGAGTCTTTGCATTTCACCCCTGCTGACAGTCCTGGGGAAAACAAGTTCCTACTCATATCAGTCTTGCAAAGCTTGTCAAGCTCTGGAAGAGCTACCCTGGAGTCTGCGTGGCTTTGCGTGTCTCCAACAAAATCATCAGCTAAGTTCTGCCTGTGGAATCCTCGTGGCTGGTGGTGGTGTGAAAAGGAAGAGAGGGACAGCTTGATTTTCAGATCCCAGCTGGAGGCTGCGGGGCTGCGAGTCAGAGGCATCATCTCCTTACTCGTAAATGGAGAAAAAGATGATATGGACGTCACTGGAATGGTATAAATATGGAAATGCACAGTGACATTTTTTACCCATTTGCTGTTCAGAATATAACCACCCTTTACTTCTATTCCTCCACACACAGTTGTTTCACATCATGTCTGGGTAAGGGAGAGGTGATAATTTGGGAACCGGCTAGCTTGCCATTCCCTCACTTACCCCTGGTTTGTCCCCCATTCATTCCGAATGCAAAGATGTTTGTGTACTGGATCCTTCATGTAACCTTCATAGCAGAGGCATTCCCCTTAGGAGCAGGGTAAGGAGGAAGAAACAGAAACAAGAATGAACTGGTTAACATGCCTGTGCTTGAGAAAATTACTACGAAATAGTCAGATTAAGCTTTGCCTCTAAGAGCAACACAGCCCGGACAATAAATCCCATTATTTAATATTCCCCTCCCCACTGCCACACGAATGAACACACCCACCAACCACTCCATTTTCAAGCAGGTGATCATTTCCACTGGTGGAGGAATCTAACATTTACAAAGCACCTACTATAGGTGCTCCGTAAGCACGAAGACCAAAAACCCCTTGAGGGAAGGCACTCTTTCATCTTTATTTTCTTAGTCTCCTGTACACTGCAAGGTACATACCAGATAATCAATAAAAGTTTAAAGGCAGCATACATGAGTCATATACTCAAATATTTCTAAGAATCTGAAAAAGTAAGTGTTACTAGCTACTTGATGCTTATGGGGGAGCTGAGGTTCAGAAAAGTGAGGGGCTTGCCAATAGTTTCAAAGTAGCAGAGTTAAGATTTGAAACTATGCCTGACTCCAAAGGCCCTTTCCTCCTACCCTGCTATCTTACTAGCCCACAGAACAGCTACCACATTTAGAGGAGGCCATGTATACCTATTATGGTTTTATAGGAATTATGGATTTTAGTTTTTAAGTGAAAATGGCTAAACATCTTGGAAGTCGTAGGTAGAAGGATAATCTACAATTTTATATTTCTTTAGGATATTACTATGCTTCATTACCATTAGTTACCCTGTTGGTATATCAAGAAATCCTGGAACCCTCTGCAACTGTTTGCAAGACCATGTATGTGCATAAGTGCATTTTTCCAAGGCAGGGTTCTATAACATTCATCTCATTATCTGAGATTCTCAAAAGATGAAGAATCATTGCTCTACTTAATACCGATCTAGAGGAAAATTGTTGTGTTTCCTTATGCTAATAATTCTTTATGCAGTGGTATGGATCCTCAAACTACTGAAACTAGTTCCACTAAAGCACTAGGTTTTCTTTTTTCACTGGCTGGTTATTTAATTTATAACTAGTGAAACAACAGGGTGTGACTACCTGAAATTTGTAAATAACAAAGGTATCATGCCCCAAGGAGACAATGGTCATACAGTTTCTTTATTTCTCAAGGAAAGGACATTTAAAAGGATATGAAGAAATAGGACATGAGCTTTGAGTGCTATATTCTCTTTCCAAAGATAAACCCTAATAAAAATGAAGTGAAGGGGTCTCACAGTTAAGGGGAAAGGGTCTGAGATAAGGTCTGGGCATGGGTGTTCTTGGTAGAATGTTAGCTCAATCATTCATTTCAAGATTGACCCATAAACCACTGTCCTTCAGGGCTGCACACTCATTTTCTTCCCCTCACCTGCTCAGCTAGGTGTGCTAGGGAGTGGAGTGAAAAGGAGTAACTTCTTAGTTTCTGAAGTCTCCACAGAGAGTTTTAGATCAGTACTTTGTCTCCTGTATGGAAAATTCAGGTTTCCACATAGGCTGGATCTACAACAGATTCCAATTTACTGGCTGCAGTGGTACTGAGCTATATCTGGAAATGGTCAGGGAGCTGAGTCAAATATACAAAAACACAGCTTGAAATTATGTAATTGATGATAAGGCTGGCGGGTGAAGGCTGTTTCTCTGACAGAAGAAAAGATAAAGAAGACAAGTACCAGGTAGAGCAAAAAGAAAAAGAAACAGAAAAAAAAGTATTAGGATACTTATAGGATACCTTATCAGTTTCAACGCAAATATAGACCCTAGTTTACAAGCAACACAAGGGCAGGAACAAGGGCATTCCACTGCCCCCCAATATGAATAAGCCTGCAATAAATACTTGTACAATAGAAAACAAAAATTAATTAAAGAATGTTGTCTAAAATCACAGATAACCACCGCCACCACCACCTCCCACCCAAAATGTGGATGTCTAAGCCAATTAATGGGTCAAGTTTCCAGATATATTCCTTCTGAGGGGAAGATCCTATTTTGATGTCCTTGTGGACAATTGAGCATGGGTATGATGATAAAAAACAGGAAGTAATCTTGGGAGGTTGCCAAGCCCATCACTCGGACTCTTACAAAAGCCTCAGATGGACACCTAGCCTAGAATAAAGGATTGCCAAAAAAGCCATCCTCTTCCACATCTGAAATCTAGTTAGCGTAAAGTACGTAAAAATAAACGCTATAACAACTCAGAGTTCAAGCAGAGGCTTATTTTCCTAATGATGGCAATACCTACCATTTCAATAGCACATTTACCTTTCTCAAATTGCCTTCATAGTCATTATCTCCTTATGAGGCTTTGATCATTCATTACTATGTGGGGACACACTGTAGACAACAGATGAAGATGTTCTCCATAGAATGGCATTTGCAGCCCAAAGTCAGAGAAACACAGACATTCTAAAACATATCAGCATAGAATTTGAGGCTCTCCAAAATTTGCCTCTCAAATGATCCTCTTTTCCGGAAACCACCAAACTTCCCTCTTAAGTATTCCTTCTCAGAACCAGTTTGGCCATCTACACTGAAAGGAGTTAAGACTTGATGAGGCAAGTTGCTATGGTAACCAACTGCTAAATCTTCACTTTAAGAGGGGTTTCGTGCAAGCACAGGCTCCGACTGTTAGCTGTGAATTTTAAAGACCCCACAAGGGTGTTGGATGCCCTCCTAAGCTAGGAGTGTTACAGTCCCCGCATCTGCTGTGACAGATGGCGGGGAACACATGACTTGCCTACTCTGTGGTGGTGCACATAGGAATCCAATAGAGAGACGTGCCACAGCCACGCATAGATGCCCAGCTGGGAGAGAGTGTGCCCTACAGGAGGCAATCAAAGGCAACGGCACTGCCAGGCAGTAGCAGCACACATGAGGTGAGTTGAGCGATCAGTACAGGGCCTAGAGATGGCTACACTTGAATTGCCTGAGGGCAAATGTCTTGAGGTACTTTGTATAATGGACAGTGCCTTCTGTCATTTTCCATTCTTCAGACAAAGGACTGAGGCACGAATTTCATCCAAGGATTGAAGAAAGACCACAAAGCTAGGGCTCCTTGGACATGACAGCCTCACCACAAGTTCTTCATGAGGTAAATGAAGGTCAAGACCAAAAGCCCTAAGGAACCTCTATCAGGTTACAGGTAGCTCTTGGCTTTTATCAAACGGAATTGGATGTGCTTCGTCTAAAAAGGGAAATTTTGTAAGACTGGTCTCAGGCAGTATCTAATTTTCTGGTCTCCTTCCCCTGTGGAGATAACAGGCAAAAGGCAGGCCCAGGGTCAAAGGGTCCCACAAAATGTCGGGAGGGGACACGGTGGGAAACATGCCCAAAGTACAAACTGAAGTGGAGCCAGAAAAGTGAGTTTGGAATGAGTAAGCAAGAGACAGGCAGCAAGGACAAAATGGGGGCTGAGCTACTCTGCCAAATTTGGTTCAAAAAACCAGGGAAGGCCAGTGAGAGAAACAGTAGTTCAGAGGAAGCAAAGGACAGGTGGGCTGGATTGAGTCTGGAACCTGGCTGTACACATTTTTACATGGTTGGGTCTAGCTTGTGGGAATACCTGGGACAGAAGGGTCCTCAGTGAACATCTTGGGTGGAGATTAAAACTTGATTTAGCTTGGAAGCCCATGTTCCTTGCAGACCCATGAAAGCTACATATCTTGAAAAGGGCAATGAGGATTGAAGGGGGAAGTGAAATTAAGCAGGTGTGTGAAACCAACACAGCTTTCCATATGGCAGAACTAAGGCCAGGAACTGAGGGGAGAGAGAAGTCGCTGAGACTTAGAACAAGGTAGTCTGTATTTCCACAAAAAAGAAGAAACAGGGCATAATAAAACAAACAAAGCCTCTTAGAAACTCCAGGGAAGGGCCAATCCTGGCTGGACCACCAGCCAGGGCACTAAGCCATACAATTTTGGTGCTTTGCTGTTAGCCCAGCTTGACCAGAGACAGGTCTTGGGGTAACAAACCTGGGAGGAACTGGGAGAGAATTCCATTGTGTGGGTCGGCCGAGTGCTCTGTGAGAGGGCTGGAGTTTGGCTGTGGCCTCTCAGAAGGAGAACAATTCTAATCCTTCCATCCTGCTTCCCTTCCTGATGCAGGAGCAGTGGGAAGGCAGGATGGCCTAGTGATCACGCATGTAGCTTCTGGAGTCAAGAAGCCTGCACTGGAAGTCTGGTTTGGCCCTTAACTAGGCTAGTGACCTTGAGCAAATTAGCTAACGACTCTGTAAAATGGAGTTTAAAATACCATCTACTTCATAGGTGACAATTCGCTTACATAATTTAAGTAAAGCACAATGCTTGACACAGAGTGAGCTCTCAAAAAACTTTACCTATCAATATTTTTATTGTAAACCATTTTCCATTTTCCACACATTCCCCACTGATTTCTTCCCCACCTCCACCTGAAAGGGCAGGCGTGGAAATGGAACACAGTATACTTTATAAAGTTGTTTGTGGACAACCTGGGAACCTTAACCCACAGGCCTCCTGAGTTGCTAAACATCCAAACTCTAGAGGCATAACTTGCTATAAGTTAAGGACAGCTAGAACAGCTATTCTCAGGGAAGGACAGATGCTGTAAAGGGTCAAACTGTACTCAGCAAAAGATGGGAAATGTTTAACAGCCCTCAGGGCGTGGGCCTACTTTTGAGGATTGAATTGGTCCCCAACCCCCACCCCCCCAAACCAAACAAAACAAAAACACATGTTTCAGTCCCAACCCCTGGTCCTGTGGATGTGAACCCTTTTATAAATAGGGCCTGTGAAGATGTCATTAGTTAAGGTGAGTCCAAACTGAATGAGGGTGGGCCTTAATCCAGTATGGCTGAAGTCCTTAGAAGCAAAAGAAATTGGACATGGAAAGAGAAGCCACAGGGAGTGGCCAAAAGCTGGAAGTCAACAGAAATCGGAAGAGAAAGGACAAGATGCTGCCATGTGCATTGTCATGTGATGGAAAAGCCAAGAACCAGAAATGGCTGGTGCCAGCTCCAGACAGCCACAGTCCTCAGGGAGAAAGTATTGCCTTGCTCGTGCCTTGACTCTGGACTTCTCCTAGCCTGAAAACCATGAGCCAATAAATTTCCGTTGTCTACACCAACCCACTGAATGATATTTGTCTCAACGGTCAGGAAACTACAACATCTACCATTTCTCAGGTAAACCCAAATTCAAATCAGAAAGTCTATGGGTCCATGATGATTATGGAAACAGCCAACATTTGCTAGTGCTTATTATATGCTGGCATTGGGCTAAGAGCTCTATGAACATTTTATCCATCCTAAATAATCTGTTGTTCAATGCAAATGTACAGGGTGCTGGAATGGAAAACAAAGCAGAAAATTCCCTCCGGCTTGAGTTCTTCATAGGTTCCCGACACATCTTTAGAAGATCTATATAGGTACCCTCTATAAATTGGGGTGGGAGGAGTATAAAAAGGGAGCACTGCACTGCTTGTTCTTTCTCTCCTTTTCCGGTGTGTTCATTTTCTACAGCCACTGTAACAGATTAACACAAACTTACAACTTTCAACAACAATAATTTATTATCTTACAGTTCTATAGGTCAGAAGTATTCTGGATCACTGTGCAGGTGATGGGGAGAAACATGCTTAGTTGTGGGACACTCTTAGGAAGAATCCCTGAGGAGAGCTACAGGTGCCAGAGGCTGTTTCTTTGCAGTAGACTGTTTATGTTTGTGTGTGTGTGTGTGTGTGTGTGTGTGAAGAAGTATACATGTGCATTTACACAGTTCCACACATCCAGACGGGCAGACCCCTCAGCATGGCTGGGAAAGCACATGTCCCAACACTATGACATTTCCAAGTGAGCTAACTGAAGGATTGCAAAAATAACATTGACTTGACTTGCAGCCAATTCCCACACTCAGCTCTTTGGAGAAAGACTTCAGGATAGAGTGTGGGAGGCGATAAAGTTTCTTACTGATGAGCGTGTGGGATGACCACATCATCCCATCTACAGAAAGGAGCAGGATTGGAAGGGGGAACTTTCCAATTCAAGTATTCATGAAAATAAAAGTCTTTGCAACATCATTCCTCAGCTGCTGCCCAAAATGAAGATGTTGCATCTTAGTTCTGTTGTAGGGTTTCAGCTCTTATTTTCAGTCTCTCTCCATGGCTTTCCAGTTGGAAATTCATTAGTTGTCACAGATACAAGGAAGCCATTAGCAAGGGAGGGGCTTCGCAAAGTCGTTTTCAGCAAGTATTAGAAAGAAGACATCTGAAGGCACTGAAAGTTAATGGGAGACCTTTGCTGTAGATAAGCCACTTCCTCAGTGCCTGGCACCTGGAACAGTGATGTTCAGGAGTGGCTGTGGCTGAAATAGTGTTTGAAATACAAATACGTTGGATCTGAAATGTCTGGGGACATGAAGCAACCCTTTATAATCCCACCACTGCTCTGATTTCATGATGGATAAAACACAGACTCTGCCTTTTGGAGCAATAGGAATTTAGGCAAGTTATGTAACTTCTCTGGGAATTCAGGTATTGCTCTGAAATAAGGAGGCTGCTTCAGTTTATCCATGACACCCTCCAAGCTTTAAAAAAAATCAATTCTTTTTTTGATTTGTAATTAAAGGTATTTCCTGTTGTTTTAATCCCAGTAGACGCACCCAAGGCCCTTTGGAGATCATTCTTCTCTCAGAAGTGAGTTTAACAACTGAGGTTGCCCCCGAGTCCTCCTCATCCAACCAGCTGGAGAACAGAGGACCAGGGCCTCACTCCGCTGCATGGAGAGGCCCCAGCTCTGAGATGAGCTCTTTTCCCTTTCTCCCGAGCACACTGGATTTTGGGCATGGTGCACAGCCCATCTGTTTGGTGTGGTGTTTGCCTGACAGTGTGGGAGGAGCAGCAAGCAAGCATAGTCTTAGACATCAGATGTTTAAAATGCTGTACTTTCTCCTCCATACGGCGGCTGAGAACCTCTGCGATGGGCCCACGTAAAAACAACTTTTAGACATAGGAAGGTGAACTGTAGATACTGCAGTTACCTATCATCATCCCTAGAAGATGTAACAAAGGGTTATAACCAAAGTAGGGGCTGGATCTTTTAGACTCAACCTCTAAGAAGATGCCTCCGCCTCAGTGTCTGAAGAAGACATGGGTGTGAGTATGCGTATGTGTGTGTGTGTGTGTGTGTGTGTGTGTGTGTGTGTGTGTGTGTGTGAGTTCAGATGTGTGTGGCAGGTAAGGGGTGGTGTAGAAGATGTGCAGAGAGCTTGAGGATTTGGACTCCAACTCCTGCAATATTTTGCTTGCAGGTCTTAGATACGTCCTTATCCCATTCCTTTTCTGAAGAGCAGCATTCAACTTCTCTGGGAAGGATCTATCTGTGGTATTCAATCTGCTGGAAATAGGTATTTATAAAGACTACTGTAGTTGAGCCCCTTGTATAATGAAAGTGCAGAGCAACACAGAATGAGGGATCCATGCTCACAGGTACGTTGGAGCTCAGCTTGGAGCACGCCCTGCCCAAATTTGGACCCTTGCTCCAAGAAGTGTCAGTCCCATTGGAGAGTATAAGAGCCTTAAAGATGCCCATACTTTTTTACCCAACAGTCAGTCTTCTAAGAATTCATCTGAAGAAAATAACTTCAAATGTGCCCTGCACTGATATGCTAAGATGTTCATTTTAGTGGTATTCACAAAAATTAAAAAGTTAAAACATCCTAAAGGTCAAATAATAGAAGACTGTTTAAATGATCTATGATACAGACATACAATGAAATACCAAATGACCATTAATTTATGTTACTGCGGATTATAATGGTTCTGGAAAACTCTCACAGGAGAACATTTAGTGAAGAAAGCAGGAAAACTTTTCTAGATTTAGTATGTTTCCAAGCCTCTTAAAAAATCATGTATAGAGAAAGATTGCAAGGGAGGACATTAAGATTTTAAGAGATTAGTTCCAGGAATTATAGATGAATTATAGATGATTATAATTTTCTTTTTTGAGATTCTCTGAATTTCCTAAATTTTCTATAATAGATATACTCATAAGAAGTCCAGCCCCAGTAGCTAAGTATCCACTGAATGGATGACAGACAGGCTATGGAGACCCCTAGGATCCTTCCAAGGCTTCTGCCAGTAGGTGACCCCATATTTTAAGCCCAGTGTGCTCAGCAGCCCAATCCCACATTGGCAGCTTGTATGGCATGGTCGAGGCTCCTGTTGGCAGTGGGACAGTTGGGGGAGCGGGGCTTGGGAGGGATGGCCTGAGTTTTGGGAACCGATCGCAAGAGGCATGATCCCTCTGACAGTTACCCGCTGCCCGGTGCTCCCGCCTACCAGTTTCGGGGTCACATTGGTGTTCACATGGATCCAGGAGCCGTCTTGCACAGAGGTCCATGGCCCAGGGCCCGCTGGAGTTCTGCTGAGAGAAGAGCACCACTTGGGCAGGGTTCAGCCAGTCACTGGCATCTAGCTGGCTCCCCTCCAGCAAGATGAAGCGGCTCCCTGTAGGGGGAGAGAGAGGAAACTTGCCCATGCATGCACACAAACATACACAAGTCACTGCAGGCAGAGTAAAGGCCACTCTGCAAGATTGGTCCCAATCCGAGCTCAGCACTTTCACAAGTCCTGGCCCTTCATTAGCTCCAGAGCAAGGGACCAGCAGATGGAGACTAAGTCATCACTTGGGCTTCTGTGAGGCTGGGGACATTTAAGCCATATCATGTCCTGCCTCCTTGCCCCACCCCATCCCAATCAGGAAGTTCCTGGGGATACAGGGAGAGAGCCGCTCTGTGATGGCCTTGGCATCGCTCCATCAGACCCAGCCACAGGCGCTGGCGCTTGTCCGAGCAACAAGGATCTGCTGCCTATCTTCGCTTGCCATGAAATAGCAGGCCCTCTAGCACCGCGGACAGTTCCCACCTGTTTTCAGCCTTACAGCAACCGGGAGAAAAGACATTAACAAGTCAATTAGGTGCTCTGGGCTTAAATAATTCAGGGGCTCTCAGAACTTATATTACTCCCTCATTATATAGGGGGCTCCCTGGATGAAAACAAGTTATTGCTTCAGAGTTCTAGGCTTAGAGTGAGCTACTGCAATTAAGAATTTTCCACTTGGGCATACCAAACTGAAGCATCGCTAATCCTTAAACATCTCTTCTACTCCATTTAGCTCTACCTCTCTCAAAGGCGAAGTGAATCTTAATGTCTACCCACCTGTGGACAGTGTGCTCTGCATTTCTCTACCAAGTCAGGGTCTTATTTAAAAACAAGCAAAAAGGGAGGAGGCATAGAGAAGAGGAGATGATCTGTTAATTGCTGTTTTTTTTCTAAAATCTGTTTATTGATTTCATCTGAGGATAATCCTATTTTGCCCTAAGCCTCATTTACTGGGTTTATGTTTTTGTAGTTGTTTTTCTTTCTTACTACAGTAATACATAACAGAGCTCTCTGGTTTCTCAACCCCTTGCCCAACCTGAAAACCATCCTCTTTGGGGGAGGAGGTCTCATCCTCAGAAGAAGTGGGCTCACCATCAGCGATCAAGTGCTCGGGGACGTGCAAGGTGATTTTGACGATGAGAGGGCAGCTGACATGAGAGGCGCACACGAGGCCGATCACACAGCTGGTGATGCTGATCAGCGTCAAGGTGGTCTTATTCACGGGACTTCGGGGAGAGCCCACTGAAAACAAGACAAAGCAAGACACATGGTGAAAATCCTGGCATTACAAGTCTAGCTTGGTCTTTTGCTCTTTCACTCTCCTCTGACTGACCTGACAAAGAGGGCAGGCAGGTGGCAAACCTGGTCCTCAGTGGGAACTGTCTCTAACCGCATGACCTCAGGGACCTTAATCCTCATGGGAAACCACATCATCAGCTGGAATCAGAGGGGACTTGGCCAAGTGATGGCTCTCAGGGTCAATGATGGTCAGTTGAGTGCAAGTCCTCTGCACTGTTCCCTGGGCCAGTTTCACAAGAGTGACCATAAAGGAACTCTCCATACACATACATCCCATCCACTTGCCTGGCTGAGCGCCTGCCTCTTGCTAAATGGTGGTAGGAATGTTTTAACCACACACTTGAAATCTCCTTAGTTCCTACCTGTGCTGATTTGAATCTGTTATGTACCCCAGAAAAGCCATGTTCTTTTGATCCACTCTTGTGGGGGTAGACCTAGAGTGGGTGGGACCTTTTGATTAGGTTGTTTACATGGAGATGGGACCCACCCATCCAGGGTGGGTCTTACTTAGTTTACTAGAGTCCTCAAGAGACATCAGAGCTGACACAGACTGAGATACTCAGAAAATGCCCAGGGACATTTTGGAGCCAGCCATTGAAAGCAGAACCTGGAGAGAAGCTAAGAGATGAAATCCAGAGTTTGCCCTAGAGAAGCTGAGAGAGGACCCCCAGACACTTAGAGAGAAATACCCTGGGAGAAACAAGCAAGGACGTACAGGAGCTGAGAGAGAGAAGCTAAGACAGAAGCCTAGAAATATTTTGGAGAAAGCAACAGAAACCAGAAGCTAACCCCAGCAGAGGCCCAGCAGACTCCAGCCATGTGCCTTCCCATGTGACAGAGGAACCCCAGATGCCATCAGCCTTTCTTCAGAAAGGGCATCGTCCTACTGATGCCTTAATTGGGACATTTTCATAGCCTTGGAACTGTAAATTTGTGACCTAATAAACCCCCATTATAAAAGTCAATCCATTTCTGGTATTTTGCATTTCGGGAGTTTAGAAACCAGAACACCACCCCTCCACAAAGAGGGTGCTCTCCAAAAAGCATCTTTTCCACTCTCAGGATCAAACTACATCTTCAGGATGAACTTCTTGAGCTTGAGGAACCTCACCCTTACTTTATGGGCATGAGTCTTACCAAATGACTCTTACTCTGCAAGGCCTGGAATGAGGAAAATGAGAAAATGTTGCTCTGTCTGCATAGGAAATGTTGTTGTACTAGAAAGTTCTCTACAGTCCTGCAATCAGTGGAATAAGATTATAAATGGAAACTTAGTGAGGAAATAACTGTTGGGGGATAAGAAACACTCCTAGGTAGGTAGGGACAGAGAAAGGGATGGGGTGGGGAAGTTTTTTTTGTTTGCTTTTGTTTTTTTTTCCAGTAGAGAGGATAAAATCATAGTAGGCAAGACCTTTCACAGGAAGCAGGACACATGTGAGAAAGTAAGGAAGCAAGACAAGTTGCCAATTAAGGTGTGTGAGTCTTGTAATTTTCTTGTGTCCTAGGTTAATATTTATTAGTAATAGTATTAAAAGGCATCCAATAGGATACACTAAACAGGTGGTTGACACTGCTGTCTTACATACATTATTTTATTGTTAATGTCTTCTTGTTTACAACAAACCAATAAGCATGTACAATAACTATCCACTTTACATATCTGGAAAATAAATCTCAAAGAGATTAAATTAATAGTGATAGTTAATATTTATGAGGTGGTGGTATGTGTCAGGCAACAGTGCTCAGGGTTTTAGATGGCTCAAATCATTTCAGTATCACCACGATCTTATGAGGGCAGCTCCCATAGAGACACAGAGGGGTGGTGACGTTACAGGACTCATCCAAGGTCAGTGGGCTACTAAAGAATAGAGCCAAGATCAAAGCACAGGTCTAGTTGAGGCTGTGGCCCACAAGGAACAATGTGTTATTCAGTCTTCAGACCCAGTGGAGCCTTTGGACCCACAGGGACACAAGTGGGGAACAGGTCCCCTGAGGTGGGTGTGTCGGCAACAGATGGGAGGGAGGGCCTTACTGGTGATGTCAGCCTCTGAGTCCTCTGTCCCTTCCTACCTGGAGATATTCTATGCATGTTAGTATCCTTTCATAATGGAATCTATTTCCTCACACTCACAAATCTGCATCATCAGGGCAAGCCTAGCCTCGACCACCAAAACATACCTTTGCAACATAGCCAAGACTAAACGCACTTGAAATTATTTCAAAATAAAAAGTTAGAAAAAGTAAAAACTAAACTTGCCACCTTCCCTTAACACCTCTCCCCTCTGAATTTCACTGCCCAGCAAATGGCATTGCCATCCACTTTGTTTTCCAAGTCAAAAAACTTTATCATGTCTAATGTCTCTCTCATTCACAACTCCCACTCCCATGCAACCACCAATGCCATTAAATCTTTATCATTTTGCTCCCAAATTTCTCTTGCCTCCATTCTCTCCATCCCCACCTACACCATCATCTCCCATTGGGACTATGGCAATAGCCATCCCTGCCTCACTCTCACCTATCCTCCACCCTACCCCCAAGGCATCCTTCACAACACAGAGTTCACCGGATCCAGGATCTTTAAGAGCTTTCAATGACTCCAACTGAAGTATCAAGTTCAAATCCCTTGGAATCAAGGCCATGTTCTTTCCAGCTTCTGCTGGTCTTCTAGTCTTATTCCCTAAGCAACCCACAAATCTGCACCCTAAGTGTCATTCTAGTAAATTATTTACAGATCCCTGACTAGACCATCATCATTTATGTCTTTGCAACTTTGCACATATTATTTCCTCCTCCACAGAATGCCATTTTGTCACCCTGTCAGCCTGGTATACACCTACACTTCAAGTCTCAGCTCAAACAACATTTTCCTGTAGATGCTTCCCCAAGGCCTTCAAGAACAGATTTCCACTCATTCCCTGGTGCTCCTCTGGGCCTCGGTGCATGCTGCCATTGTACACAGCGTCATCACAGTTTGCAGACACTCGGCACTGCCCTCCTGTGGTGCAGTGACTTGCTACTGCTCTTCCTGCCTCTCTGGTCCTTCAGCACCTTCAACCCATAATCCAGCATCTCTCTCAGCTTCAAAACTGCCAGTGGTCCCCTATGATTCACAGAACCAAGTGCAAAACTCAGTAACCTGGCATATGTATGATTATGGTAGCTAGTCCTGTTCTCCAGCCTCATCTCCTTCATCCCTAGGACCTCATTTTCTCTCTCAATCTCTCTCTCTCTCTATATATATATATACATAATGCATATAAATTATATAACATATACAAATTATATATATATAATTATATGTATATTTCCCAGACTACTGTTGTCATATTGAACTACTTCTACTTCATTGAAAATATCACATTCTTTTGTACCTTTAAGGCTTTTAATATGCATTTTGCCCTACTTACAAGGCCCTTACCTCAGACTTTGCCTTTTTCAAGAAATTCTATATGTTGTATATATAACCCAGTTCTATTTATTATCTCCTTTTTTGCCTCCAATTGCTGCCAGGTAGAACTAACCATCCACTCTTCTTCTTAGTACTCATTTTAATTTATCCACATTATTCAACGAGTGATTATTCACATTTCAATTCCTGTTATTCACACTTATCACTGTGCCATGTTTTCATGCTGCTACTACCTTTCTCAAAGCCTGATCCATAGCAGGTAGGTTATTAAATGTTTTTCCTAGTCTGACTAATGTATCCAGTTCGATTCAACAAACATTTATTAGGCATCTAGAGGCAAAGTCCTTCATTAGGTACGTTGGAAAAACAGAGATAAATTAGACATGCCCCATCCCTAAGAAGTTTACAACCTAGATAATAGCAATAAACAGCTGATGCACTAAGAGAGCTTGCTATTTAAAAGTAACAGTTTTATGATTCCTTACTTGTTGCAAATAAACTCATTCTAATTCATTCCTATGGGTTCTTAAATAGGATTTTATTATAACAGAACACACCCTATAGGTCAAGTCTACACTTCATTGGCCTCTGAGGATGGTCTAGGGTGAATATCTGACATTTACAAATATGTATTGAGGATCAAGGGAGAGAGGGAGACTAATCTACATTCTCACCTCCGGGATGCTGGGGTATCAGCATGACACTGTTCAGAGCCTCATTGATCTCTTGAGAAAAATAGTGGCAAGAACTTTTAGACTGAGAGCAGCAGGGACTACAGAAACTGAGATTGAGGAAGAAGAAGTTTTTCTTTCCAATCTCTAGAAAGAATGTCCTCAATAAGAAGTGAACTCAAGGGAGCCAAAAGCCAAAATGTATGTGCCTTTTGAGAATGCTGGCTGATGATCGGTTGGGAGAAATGCTATTGAGTGTGACACAATGTGATGCCACTCAAATATCCTCCATTGTATCTCGGGGGACTGTCCAAAATTCTTTAAGATCAAGTAAGAAACTGAGAGCCAGGCTGCACTATGGAGACTCCCAGTAGCAACATCAATAGGGACTTCACAGTGCTTTACCAGTTTCCAAGAAGGCACAACTGAATCTCACTTAATCCTTACAGTAGCCCTATGCATGAGGTATTAACTCATTTAACATGTTAGGAAACTGAGGCTCACAGAAGTTGTGCTCATCCAACACCAGACAGCAAGTAAATGGTGAAGCCAGTTGGGGCTTCAACCCAGAACTATCTCAGTGAAGATGCTGATTTCCAGCAAAGCCGTAGGCAGCAGTAGCCGAGCTGTAATTGGAACTCCTGAAGCCACTAAACATCAGGGTAGATGGCACGGATGGTGGCTGCATGCAAGGACCATTCTGTGAATACTGAGGAGAACTCATCAGCTAGTTGGGACCCTGTCAGGAGGGGACTTGGGGCTTGGGGCCCTGTGGTTCTACTGGGTCAAAGACCATTACGCACATTTTTTTCAGGCCTTAGATCATTCCTCAAAGCCCCCTTTCCCAATCTCTCTGTAGCTCAACCCCATTGCTGATGTGGCTGGGTAAGCAATGGGTAAGAACAATATCTACTCTTTTCACATGTAACACACTTTGTTAACTTCATTTCCTTTGTCTAAACAGCAAAAGTGACTCCTGAAGCTTCCAGAAGGAATTGAGAGTCTTCTGACCAAGAAATAGCCTTTCAAACAATTTGGAAACTTGTTTGAGAGTGCCATTATCTGGGAGAGATGATTCTCTGAGAAGTTCCATTCTAGGCTCTTCTTTCTTCCTTAAGAGGCAACACCAATTGTGGTCCAAGAATTCTTCCTGCAGAAACCTGACCCAGCACCTCTGTGGCTCCCCACCTTCCCCTCCCTTCAGGCCCCTTTGCCACCCTCCGTCCCCTTCCACCTACCTCTACTGCGCCTCCGGCTCCGGGAAGGATCGGTGTAAAAGGTCAGCTGGGGGTCGTTTTCTGCCTCTGTGCCAGAATCCCCTTCAGGGTTCAGGAAGGCAGATCCAGCTGTAATGAAAAGGAGCAGAGCGAAGACAACATCTTCAGTTTTGTCTTCTTAACACCAAATCACTGGACCAGTTCAACAGGAAAATCAATGACACCAGTGCGGGTTGACTAGCAATCTGGGAGCAGTGGCCACAGGTCTCTGGGCTTTCTTTAGAGAGTAAAGAGTCTTAAGGCAGCAATCACTGGAGCCCTGCCCCCAGCCCATGCTCCCACCCACTCTGGCTATTCAGCGACCTGCCAGAGGGGGCATCCAGCAATCGTGGGTTGAAAAGGAAGAATGGGAAGTTCTCCTCATTACAGGTCATGATTCTGGTTGATATGAGACTGGGATTATGTCTTAAGGAGCCTATTTTTTTTTTTTTTTTTTTTTTTTGTATTTTTTTTTCTGGTTCTAGAACATATGTTTAATGAAAAGGACAAGAAAAGAAAATACACAAAATATATAAAGGGAACAAGCCTAATCTCCTCTAAATCCACCATTCAAAGAAAAACTCTGTTAACATTTGATGTAGATTCTCCCTATATATTTTTTCTGATACAGAAACAGATAAAGTTTGTTTAATCCCCCTTAAAAAATGGCATTATGCCATACCTACTGTTTAACAACCTCATTTTGTTTATGTTTTTGTTTTTCCCATTTGACATGGCTGGCAACTTTCCATATTAACAAATACAGATCTACATTACCATTTTCAGTGGCTGCATAGTAAAACACTGGACAGCAGACAGATGTGCCAGGTAGTTAACCAATTCCCTACTGAAGGACATTTACATTATTTCCCATTTTTCCCTCTTTTAAACAATGTTGTGATGAACAGCTTTCTATGCACATCTTTGCATGCCTGTCCAATTATTTCCTTAGGATAAATTCATGTTGGTGAAATTACTAGGTCAAAGGCTTGGCTCATTTAAATCCTTCCTTAAGTGGCACCCAACTGGTCTCCAGAAAGACTGTACAAGGGCACAGCCCCTCTATAGGTGGGTAAAGGATTCTAATGGCTCAGCCTCTACCAATATCAAGGAATCCACCTGCAAGCCCTAGCCTCAGACGGGAATGTACCTCTTGCTTTGTTGTTGATCCGCTTTCTCTGGCTACTTGAGGTGTGGGAGAGCAGGGTGGCCTGCTGGTGGTTGGAGTCCACGGGGCTGGTGGCGATGATGTTATCCTTGTACTTGTTCATCAGTGACAGCTTGGCATTGTCACTTCCTATATAAGGAAAATTCAAGGCAAAACCTTTAAGAGGAAAGTCCAAAAGAAATTAAGAGCAAGGAAATCTGCATGAACCAGTTAGATGTAGTTTCACAGAGTTGCAATAAGGAAACTTTAGAGTGAGAGACTGGCAGAAACCATAATATTTCTCTTCGGTTTCTAGGGGACTACAATGTTATGGGAGAAGAGGTAAAGTAAGGGTGACTACAGTGGAAAATTCAACTAACTATGAATTAATAGGGTCACTTCCTGTGGCCCTGTGACTATAGACAGGCTGCATATTTTTAAAATAATTTAACTCTGATTGCATTTCAGGCAATCTATACACTCTCAGTTTCACCACAACCTGCACCATTCTCTATTGTCTGCATCCAGCTATTTCACATATTTATGTTAACTCTCTGGTTCTTGAAGACATTTGAGTTTGTAAACTCTGAATATTATATGTTTACTTGGTAGGCTTAGCTCTATGCCAGGCGTCATAGGAAGTATGGGAGTAATTGTAGATATATCCCCTATTCTCAAGGAGTTCTCAGACTTTAAATCTTATTAGGAAATAGACAATTCATATAAGATCTCTTCTAGATAAACAGATTGGAAACCTCTATATGATGCCACTCTTTCTAAGCCTTACTGAAAATCCATCTATCTTAAGTGACATTCAGGATCAAAAATGTCTTATTCAAAGATAAGCGGGCAGTTCCTTGAAGGATCACTGCCTTGGGATTTTATCTACAGGGAGTTGCTTACTCATAGAGGTTTGAGAGAGAGGCAGGTGGGCTACTATAAAAGAAAAGTCTACTCCTTTCCTCTCTGCCTTTTGTTTTTTTGATTCTGATCTTGTCCTGGTGGATCAAGTCCAAGTCCCTTCCACCCATTGCCTTCATAGATACACAAAACAAATGTGGTCCACACCTATATTCTATTTCTTCTTTTTCTTTGGAGAATTACATCCCTTGTGAAGGCTGCAGAGGCAAAGGAAAGACAACACAACTAAAATGTACAGGCTGAAGCCTCAGGAGTCATGGAAGAGAACAGCTACTACCCCCCTCCACATGCACACTTCAGTGAAGGATTAAATTGCCTAAGCCAATATACCATGTGGAAAAAAGTCGTACACACATGCTGATCTTCCCTGCCATCTCCTTATTTTCCAGAGGGTTGCTCAATACGTACTAAAATGTCTCTAAACCACTCCTCTGTTGGGCATACAAGTATCTCTGCTTCCAAAGCAGGGTGCAAGTGGACAAGGTATCCAATTTACACTTGTTCTTTGGATTTTCTGGGTGAGAACAGTTCCCATCATCTCAGGAAAGAGATTACTCTTCTTGCCCACCTGGGGACTGGCACATCCCCCTAAATATGGCAACCAGCCACCAAATAAGAAAATAGCAGCTCTTCCCTAGCCACTCCCTGGTCCCCCGAGGCAAAAGACCAAACACCTCCTTGCCCTTTTGCCATCCCCACCTGGTGTGAGGTCCATCCCCGCCTTCTCGTTGCAGCCCTGCAAGGAGTCAAGGGTGCGGGTGACCTGGCTGGCGAAGTCCTCCCCTCCGTTCATGCACTCCCTCTGCAGGTGGTGCCGCAGGTCGGTGATGTCATACTCGTAGCCATCCAGGATGGGTGTCTCCCGGATGCTCAGGGTGCCACTGGAGTTGTGACCCTGCACACGGGCATTGCGCAGACTCTCCCGCCCATGCCCACCGATCAGCACGGAAGGAATGTAGTGGATCTCGTTGGCTGCCTCGGCACTGGCACTCTTCTGGGGCTGGGGGACCCGGCGGCGCTTGCACCAGCGCCGGCGAGTGTAGAGGATCATCACCAGACACAGGATGGACAGCAGCAGAGCGATCATGCCACCCTGGGAAGAGAAGACAATAAACGCATGCAGGAAGACAGGTGGGCTCTTGCCACAGAGAGCCATGCCCCTTCAGCTACCACCATTCATCACTCATTCATTAGTTCATTCACTTGGGCAATATTAAGCACCTATAGCAAACATCATTCAGCAGCAAAGGGACAGCCTGCAGTGACTGGTGTTTAAGGTGAGAGAAAAATGGAATCAGGATACCAGTGATTCATTTCAAGTGATCCAAGGTTGCTCTTGGCTTAGAAAACAATTTGAAGAAGAAAGAAGTTATTGAAATAGTAGCAGTGTGTGTGTGTGTGCATCATTTCAACTGCAGAAATAGGGGAGAGGGTTAGTTTGTTAAGCTACAATGTAAAGGGGGTCTCAGGCCATTATTTAAGCAGTGGAATGACATCAGATTTCTTCCTGTCTCACACTTTAAATCCATCATATGTGAATTCTAACTGTGGCACCACCAATTATCAGTGAGTACAGTAAATTTTAAGTCTGCAGTTTCTCGTCTGTAAAATGGAGAAAATACTACCTAAGCTCCCAGGATGGTTGTAAGGACTAAAGTTAGGTAACTACATAAAGTCCCTATACAATGCATCACATGTAATAGAGGCTGTCCTCAGTGTAACTTTAAAGGCCTCCATCAGAATAATGGCCCTTATCAGGAGAAAACCACTGAGAAATCCAAAGAGGAAATTTATATCCATAAGGAATTTACAACCACGCGTGGGAAGGAATCTTTCCATTTGGACATGACTTCTTGGTTCACCACTGCTTTTCAGACACAGCTTTCTCCCAATCTCACAGACCCATTCTTGCTAAAGCTTGAAGGAAGGGATGGGGACCCATGTCCTAGAGTCAGGTTGGCATAGGCGTTTCCCTCTAAACCTGGTTCTCAAAAGCCATCGCCTCTAAGACCATTACTTAAAAATCTGCCATCTGTCAGAGGCAAGGATGCAGTGCCTCAGAGAGATTGAACACCTCGCCTTGACATCCATCCAGGGCAGAGTTTGGAGGGAAGGCCTCGCAAGCCCGTTGCTGCACAGAGTTCAGTGGGCATAAATCTTCCTGTGCACGATCTTTATTCACTCCCTTTATTTTGGTCAATATCCCTCCAAACCGTTTTCATTAGGCTGGGGTGTGCCAAATGGTTCTGCTCTCAACCTTGAGCTTCAATCACTGCCACCCTCTCATGGGCTAGAGATGAAAACCCCCTAATAATTCCCAAGGGGCTCACCCACACAAGGCTGGGTCAGGATTATTCCCTCAAACACATTAAAGAGGGCCTTTTTCCAGGCTCATAATAATTATGTCTTGGATTTATAAAGTCCTTCTCCCCGTAAATCTTTCCATTTATCCTCCCTTTTCCCATCACAGCCGTGAGCAAAGCACACACATGCACAAGATGTTGTCTCTTTCAAACGGCAGGAGGAGAGACCCGAAGCAACAGGGTCAGCTGCTGAGTGACAGGTCATGTCAGGTGGCTTGCCAGGCTGCTCCTGGTTTTCAAATTTTTCTTTTGTCCGTGGAACCCTTACCCCTGGTGAAATCTTTCGTGCAAGTACAGAAGATCATAAACATGAAGCTGCTCAGGTTCCAATGGGGGCAGAAGAAACAAGCCACTTCCAGGTCCTCACTGACTGCCAACTCCTCCCACCTTCCTTCCCGGCAGCCCCTCAGACACTCACACAGAGCTCCCGGAGTGCAACAAAGAACCCTGCACAAGATACAGCACCTCAACAGCATCATAACTAAGCCCTAGACCACTTCTCGGAGAGCTACTCCTTGCACCCAACCCAACAGTTTGCAGCTGAGCCTTCACCTCAGAGTCAGACCCACTATCCTTTTCTTCACCCCAAATTGAAACTGCAACAATAGGTAATTAAGCCACACAGAAGGAATAACTTCCTGACTGAGAGTTGTCAGACACTGAATTAAGCTAGTGAAAGCGAGAGGTAATTTCACTCCCTAAAGAGCTGTAAGAGTAGAATAAACATCAATCTGAGGAAACGGTTTAAACGCCATCTTTCCAGGTCACACAGGGTTTTAGGAGCCCCTTTCACTCTTACTCCCTAGTTCTCCTTTTGGATGGTCACAAAATGGTTGTGATAAGATCCAGGTCATAGGTTCATCCCCATATGTGGCACTAATAAAGCACCAGCAGCTATCCTTTATCCAGCTTTTCTTCTATAGCGGGCATTTGTTCTAAATGCTCTACATTTTTTAACTCAAAGAGGTTGGTACAATTATTTTCCCATTTGCATTTGAAAAAGCCAGGGCACTGAGGTTTTAAATAACTTGCCCAAGGTCAAGAGCAAAGGAGTACTCAGATGGGAACACGATCACTCCCATTCAGAGTCCGTATCCCTAAGCACAAGCTGAAGCTACTCTGCATGAACTTAGCCCACTGGAAACTGTGTGCCCCAACATCTCTTTCACAAATCGTAAGAAGACAGGGGAGGACAGCGTGGATGATTCTACCCAGGGGCATCCCCATTTCTCGAAGACAAAAGAGAAAATTCCAAGTGTACCTCTGGCTGACAGTGGGTCAAAAGAAACACTCTCACCAACTAAGAACCTTTTACGAAGCGCCCACTAACTGTCCAAATCCAGGATTAGTTGGTAGTGGAAAGACAACACTCACACTTAACATTCTCCATGAGATTCTGCACAACACACGTCACTACATATCCGGAAGATGCCATTAGGCCCTCAATATGGCTGAATTTCAACCAAGAAAAGTGGCATCAGAGTTTTCTCTTTCAGATGAAAGACCCGTCAAAAGTCTCTAGGCTCAGCCCCCTTGTTTTCTGATGAAGAAACCAAGGCCCAGATAAGCCACAGAACTCGCAGTGCAGGACTGGTGCCAGCCTCAGGTTCTGTTCAGTGCTCTTTTCATGGCACCATTTTGTTAGATCATGGAAAATTCCCTTCACCGGAGCTGTGTCTGTGGCCTAGAAACTCAATTAGGGATAGTTAACATTCAGATTTTAAAAAGCATGACCACCTATAGGGGCTACAACACAAGTTTCTACGCCCATGTATTTGGTCTCAAATCTTGCTTTACCAAACATTTCTTCTGCTTAGAGTCAGTAACTCCAATGACCTTAGTTTTCCATTAATTGTTTCTCAGTAAGGAATTCCAGCCATTAGGTGAAACAGCACAAGCATACGTAAAAGGATTTTCAGGTTACTCAAGTTGTGATATGGTTTCTCTGCTTCTATAACCCAGATTGGTGGCAGGTGTCTCAACACTCTGCTATGATTTATCTAATTGCAGCTTATTATGTAAATAATAATATGCATAACATTATGTAATATTAATATGTATTATGATTTAATAATAATATTGTGCAATAATAATAATTTGTAAAATCACTACACACACATTCCTCCAAACTGTTTATCTTCCTAATCCAGTGAACAGGTAGTAGAAACATATAGAACGTGTATATGCTAGGAAAAGGCAGGTATCTAGTCACCTTGACAACTTTCCTGGTACCTTGAGGACTTGGAAATCCAGTGCAAAATTACTTTTGCATGCCTGTGACAAAATTTAGTTCTTTGACATTTTCATTATTTTTAACCCTCTATTTCCACAGAGGATTTTAAGCTCTAGGGTCTTTCTTTCAAATAATCTCATGAAACAAAGAGGTGGCAGATAGAATGGGGGGGGGGGAGCCTAAGCCAAGGACTGTAGCTGGGAGGTTCCTGGTAACCAAGTCAAAAAGAGAAACATGTGCGTGTCTCTTCTTATCTGACTAAAGAAAGTTTATTGGGAGAGTAAACTTGAGTACAACAACAAACATAATGGGCAGTATCATCACAAAAGCTTTACAGGGAGCATACTGGAGTTCTCACATGCACATGCCTCACTTCTGAGTTCCTCTATTACCCTAGCTGTGTTCAGAGTGTATTCCTCGTTTATTTGTGTTAACTCCCATTTTTATGGCATTTAAGAAAAAAAAAGGAAAGAAAAAGAAAAACATTTAGGTGGTCTTGACCTAGGCAACAAGTAACAAGTTACAAAGCTTGAACATTAAAATAAACCAAAACATTGACTAAAAAATATGGAATTGTTTTGCTCTTTGTTCATCTTTTCATGAGTTTTCTGATTATTCTATTGATTTTCCTGAAAACTGTTAACATTTTGTAACCAGAAATGTGTTTGGGGTATTTGAGAACTCCACATCTGTTAACAAGTTGCTTGCAGAAAAAAAAAATGAGGCATTTAAAATTATATTTCTCTTTAAAAAATCAATAAATCATTTGTACTGGCTTTAATAGAGATCAAACAAATAAAATCAGCTTTTACTTTATTATAAGACTGACATTTTTGGCACTTACCTGAGAGAGTATACGAGGTTTGTCAGATAATTTGTAGATTTTAGAATTTCTATATAACAATGTTTTATATAACATTGGCAGTGATTGCCCAGGAATGGAAAATCCTAGGCAGATCTCCCCTTTATGATCATGCTAGTTCTCCAGGTCCACCCACAAAGCTGTCTCATTATCTGACCTGTGTATTCATCCTAGGTCCTGAGTCACACCTCCCTCCCTGAGGTCAATCCTACTCATCCTTCAAAGTCGGTTCACTGATACTTCCTTGGCCAACTCTTCCCTAATCATATTGTACTCGCCATCATAAGGCTTCCATAGCACCCTCCACACAACTTGAACCACAAGTACTTTTATCTTTGATTTGCTTATTCATCTCATTTACCAGGCTATGGACTTCACGAGGGCAGGGGCAATGTCTGATGCCTCGTAAGCTTCAGGGTTGAGCACAGTGCTAGCAAAAAATGGGCGTTTGTACAAAGAAGGAGAAAGGGAGAAAAGGAGGGAGGGAGGGAGGGAGGGAAGGAGGAGAAAAGATTCATAAACTGTGAACATATTTCTGTATGAACATCTACGTATCTGCAAGCAAAGCTTATACAAGAAGTTGCTTGTGTGAATCATTCATTCATTTCATTATTCATTCATCTGACTAGTATTTATTAATGCCTGTTTTAGCAAGGGATGGTTCTGCTGGTCTCTGTTATGGGGATACTGCAGTGAATGATACAGATAAGGTTCCTGATCTCATGAAATTTACACATTCTAGTTAGAGGAGAAAGTTGGCATAATTTTGTTTCAAAAGGTAAGTGCATGTACAAGAGGAAGACAAAAATAGATCGCAGGTACTGGAAATGGCCAGTCATTATTCCCACTTCTTACAACAAAAGAAATAAGGACAGGTGAAGATATCTTAGAGTAAAGGTGACACTCTTGTAACAACCCATAGGAGAGTGGAATTCTTCCTTAATCCCAAATCAGTGTCACATGATGAGGAATAAAGAATCGGGATCTCTCAAATGCTACCAAAGTTTAGGGAGTCACCTAGGTTTTGTGAACCACTGGCACAGAAACAGAAAAGCCGAGAGTATGTTTCCAGCCACCATCTGTCAAGAGACTGCAGCCAATCAATCAGCTCACATTTCAAAGCTTAGTTTCACCCTAGGAGTAACCAGAAGAGTGAATCGGAGATATAATTAATTATCCCTCAAGGCGACTGGACATACTGAATTCAAATTACATTCCTAAAGGAATTAAATGGTGGCTAAAAAATAAGAATCAAATGGACAAGCTGGGTGTCCCCTGTCCCCTGTTTTTCCTCAATACCAATGCCTCAAGGTCAGGGCTAAAGACCCTCTTTCATATATGAAAACAGTCACTCACATCTGTCTCCGGCTTTCAAAAAAGACAGGCCAAGAGAAGAACAATGGCTGCAAGCCTATATGGCAACTTGGGTCACAGTCTAACCTAGACCCATAATATTTCAGCCCAGGAGAAGGGTAACAGATGAGCTAGATTGGTGACTTCTCAAGGTCCTTTCCAATCCTGCGATTCTGCGAAGCCACTGGAAAATTAGACCTAAGTTCCTAATTATATGAAAGTTGCCAATAAAATACCAGGTGTGACTTTGTACAAGATGCATAGCCTCTCTGAACCAACTGATCTCTTACAGTTTGGAATTTTCATGATTGTGACACCAATCCTTGTCAAACTAGAAACAGGTCTAAAATGGTGAACTAATTATAGAGAAAATGTGAGTCCTTCTTGCCCAATAAATCCAGAAATCTCAGACCATGGAAATGAAGGCAGTGACTCTACAGAGGCAGGCCATAGGCCCTCCATTTAACCAACAGAGCCCCTGATAAGCAAACCAGCCCTCTTCTCTAAGTATAACCAGGCCTTTTGAAATCAGAGTGTCATCTAAATTGTAGCAATATATTATTGACCTTGGGAATCCCTTTATTGCCAGATGGAATCACCCAAACTAGAAGGGAAAGCCCCTTGGTGTGTTTGTTTGAGAGATTCCCTTTTCTGTGGTGGTTAGTGAATAGAAATCCATTATTCCCTGCTCATCTCCTTCCCAAATGGAAGATGAAGTGAAACACTTCAAGCATATTAAGTAGTGAGTACAATTTATAAATTATTAGGAACATTACCTCCCCTTGGGGTTTTCCTGAAGTCTTTAATTGTGTGGAAATGCTTTCCAGTTGCCACGGGCCACCACGTTAATTAAGAGGCCTCACTATGTCCTCTGGGGCTTCTGACGTGAATTGCACATCCCACTGGCGGGGGACAGCTCTGCCCTGCCTGGTGAGCCTCTCACTGGGGCATGACACGACTGCTGCCTGCTCCCTTACAACATCCAGAATTCCTCCCCCATCTTCACAGGTCCAAGAATCCAAACTTAGGGAAAAAATAAGATGTCTTCCAAGATCCTCTCTCGTTAAAATGCCATTTGTTGAGTAAAGGTAGGAACCGGGCAACCTTCCATAAGGGAGAGACAAACTAAGACTAAGAGCTTTCTAGGTTAGGCAGGGTGATATTTGAGGGCCCTTCCAGTCTAAGGAGGATTTGAGCATGAAGTATGACGTTCTTCTGAGGAGGAAACTAAATTTTATAGCTTTTTCTGTTCTTTTTTTTTTTTTTTTTTGCTTTTTCCCAGGTCTAAAAGTTTCAATGCTGTTAGGTTTTATCACTGTCTGTATTCTTTAATCTGGGAAGTTCATCTCCAATTTCTTTACGAGAAGGACTTCGGGAGTTCATCTAATGAGAGCCTGAAGCCCACTGGGAGAGTGGCTGAAGGCTAGCATGCTAGAATCAGCCTGGGCTATTTCAAGTTGTCCTCTTTCAGATTCTTTTTATAGCACTGCTTTTTTGGTTCTCAGGCTTTTTCTTGCCTCAGACCCTTGACTTTGCTGGCCCAAAGCAAAAGTGAGGGAGCGCATTTGCTCATAAGGAACATTCCTGAGCTCAGAGCTCTCTGATCGTTAGTGATTTCAGTTACCTGTCATTTGCCTTAATGAGATGCTAAGGCCCAGTGGAGCTGGGTGAAGGAGGGTGGCAGAGAGGCGGCTCACTGTGGGCTGTTTTCCAGGTCCAAGCCTATCTCGATGGATTCCCTAATTCCAAAGACTGGCCTAGATCTCTGCAGAGTCAGGGGGCAGTGAGGAATCAGGCTACCCAGACAGAATAGAGGGCCCCCTCCCTCTAGATGTAGAGTTAGTCATTTTCTGAGAGATGATGCTGCCTGGACATCCTATGTTAAGAGTCTGTTCCTACTCAGAACCCATATACGTGTGTGAGATGTGAGTGTGTGTTATGCATGACAGGCAGGTTAGGAGATAAAAGGGCCCATGTGGAAGCAAAAGCACTCCAGGTCGCCGTCTCAGCAACCCATGGGCAGAGAGCTGCGTGGGACAGGCTCCCTCTGTGGGCCATGTGCACCAGCCCTTCAAAACTTCACAAGCCAAGCATGAAGCCAATACATAAGCACCTCCAGCCGGGTAATGCCCGATGCCTATTCTTGGCCACATCCCTTTCCTCCTTTCTTCTTTGTTTTTATGCAGTAGGTGATCTTGATGAAATAAAAATGTAACAATAATCGGCTCCATTAGGACCAAACATTAAGGGAATTATTGAGCAAGTAACAGAAGAGGCAGCTGGCGCAGTATATGCTAATGACAATTAGACTTTAACCCCTCTTTCTCTATAAACATAAAAGAGTTGTTAAACCCCTCTTCCTCCAATCTCCTCAGGAGTCAGGCAGCCCAGCTGGAGAGGAGGAGAGGTCTCACAGAACTGATAGCTCCGTGGATAGCAGCTGGGGCTGTGAAAATAAAAAACAGCATTAGAAACTAGTCACCTAGGGCAGACCTTATGCAAGGCACACGTGGGGATTCCAATGACTCCAGATAAAAACAGCCTATAATAAAGTCAGTGGGGGAGAGAGAGAGGGGAGAGTCAGGATGTCAAGATTTCTCTGAATTTGGTACATATTCATGAGTACCACTATCTGACATAGTGAAGAATCAAAAGGTCTATTTCCTCCCAGCTAAAAAAGCTGAGATGGATCTGTAAAGGCTACACAGTTCTGAGATGATCACTAGCCATGGTGTGGGTGGGAGGCTCTTCAGATGGGGTTCAGGGCTTGATCATATTCTTGTCCCACACCAGAGGTCCAGCTCGGTCATCATGATGGCCATAGTGAGCCAGGGGCTAATCAGTGTTCAGGGACCCTGCCCCTGGTCTCCTTCACAGAGGAATCTCCAAGGGTACTCCCTATGCTGGGAGAGGGGGAGACCCTGCCCAGCTGACGGTTAGTTTAGTGAAGAACCTTAAAGGACACAAACCACATGAAAAGATCAAGCATCTCTCAAATTCCTATAGCAAACTCAGCGCTTGTACTTCTTTCTTTCCCCAAATTCCTGCCTTACCCTGTTATCCTAAGCACAAACTGCCTTATTTCTATAGTATCAGTGCAAAGGAGAAAGAAACATGGTGATAAATGCCATTTGTTAAGTGCTTACTATGTGCTGGACATAGCACCTGGTGAATCACGTCCGTCATTTAATTTAATTCTGTCAATAAATAATAGCAATTACTACTTCCATTTTTAGATGAGGCAATAGATTTAGAAGGGTTAAATAACTTGCCCAAGTTAACACAGTGAGTAGAAGCCATACCAAGACTCAATCACTGATCTTGATGCTTTTAGATGGCCTGTTTGGGTAGGAGGGGGCCCACCAACAAAGCCTGGGCCCTGACTCCCCAATTTCCCCACCTTCTATAAAGTAAGTTCTGAACTGCCTTGCTCCTGCACCTAAGTCTTGGAGTTATGCAAGTGAGGATCCCCAAATGTCTACGCTCAGCACTGTCAACACTGCCTGCTCCAGATACTCCCAATCTTCTTCAGTTAAGCTTGATCCCTGGGTTGGCCAAATGCATAATTTAAAGCTATAATTTAATTGTACCAAGGGTGACCCTAATTTTCAGGCTGTCATTTTAACATAGGCAGGGAAAACTCCATGGAGATATCAGTTCTTGGGTAGATATTTTCTAAAGTGAAACTGTCTTCAGAGTCTAGGGTAAAGAGATTCAACCATTTCCCTGATTACAGTCTGGTACACAAGCACACAGACTCTTGGTTTCTGCTGTCCGCAAGCCCTTTTTCTGGGAACAGATGTCTAAAAGGGGAAAGAGACAAGGTTTGAATCATTTTCTACAACATAAGAACACATGTAGAGGACAGGCTGGGGGGAAAACTTTGGACTTGAACACTTTCAGGGAAGCTAGGAACTGCATAACAGTCAGGCTGCTTGCCAAGAGACTTGTAGAAGGCAGGAGGAACTCTGCAGGTCACATTTTTCATCAGGAGGACCCAAAGGATGACAGTGGTCACTCCCACTGCAAGTCATTCACTGCTGTTCGGGGTTAGCAAAACTCTTACACATTGCCTTCAGATCATAAAGTTCCTCCAGTTGGTATCTGATTTGACCCACAATAGTTAAAATTCAAATCACAAGCCTCAAATTCTAATCAAAGCCTTGAAAAGAACATTGGGTGACCATGATCATATCCCTTGTAACAGCCCAACTGTGACCTGATCTTGGCATCCAGGTAAGATGTGTATTAGAGCTGAAGACCCGCAGCAAAGGGAATAGGAGAGGGAATATTGGACCAGAAGTGATGTTGCTGTACAAACACAGTTGGAGCCTAGTTTGCCAAGATCCCCTCCAAACTCCTCACTCCTTGCCCGCAAGCTTTGTCTGGCATCAAGGAAGGCCTCGAGGGAGAGGGAAGGTTGACATCCAAAAGGATCTTCTCTTAGGCCATGCACTTATTTCTCCCTCAAAAAAAAAAAAGTATTATAATTCAATTTTTCTCTGGAACTAATAAAGCACAAAATCTGGAGAAGAGGACTGGTTTGAGAGAGGTCCTAAGAGGTTCTCATTAGGGCAGCTTTGCAAGACCACCAGCTCCAACATCAGCAGCAGACTGTCTTCAGCTAATTACAATGTGCTGGCAAAGCCACTGTACAAGTTTTCAAATCCTTCCCATCATTAATTAAAAAACAAAAACACAGAAACTGCCCTGCCCTGCCTCCTCTCTCCCTTACATCTCACCCACCCATCCTCATATCCCATCACCTTTGTTCTTCTGGTGGTCAAGGATTTCTGTATTGTATTTGGCTTTTGAGAGGGTGGGTGATGAGGTGGGGTAAAGACCTGTCACCTGTAAACTTGATTTCTTCACTAGCTGACCCTGGTGCACTTTGTTCCCAGCCAGATGCAAAGTTACATGCACCAGGACCTTGGGTTCACCAGCAAAACTGGACGAGAGAAAAGGAAAGCTGGAAGCTGATCCCAAGCCCTGCCCTGCCCACATCCCCAAGGAAAATGACAAAAGACCCGACTCTGCCATTGTCAGATTGTGATTTAATGATCAGTAGCTCAATCATGCCCATTAAACCGAGAGGTCAGGCTGATCCGGCCAGAGACACTGACATTGTACAAAGACAATCAGAGGCTCTTGCTTCCAAGGCAACTGACAAGGCAAACATCATGTGCCCAGCCAATGGCATAATTCTGTGCATGGGGCTGGGGCATGATCTCCTGACCCCACAAAGGCCTTTCTGAGCTAATCTGTGATATCGTTGCAAATTAATTCAGATCACAGTGTTCAAGAGGTTGCATTTTCCTACTTTTTAATGGTGGCAATTTATTTCTTTCTATTTCTAACATTCAGTTCTATTGTGAGGGAGAGAAGGAGGGAAGAAGGCAGAGACAGAGGGAGAGGGGGAAAGAGACGGAGAGAGACAGACAGATGGACAGCAAAAAGGGTCACAGGGTAATAGGGCTTGTGTGGGCCTATCTTTGAGCCTTTGCACTCCCCCTTCCCTGATGTGTCCTTCTTCACTCTGCTTCCAGCTTCCATGTAAGCCCTCCCCATCCTTTTGAGGCCCAGCTTAAGTCCCCCTCCTTCCCGAAACCTACTTTGATTACTCCCGTCCTCAGACATCTCCTTCTCCCCAGGCTCCTAAAGCATATGTGGGTTTGTGTGTGTGTGTTTTTTTAAATTAATCCTTAATTCCTAATCCTGTTGTTTCCCATATCACAATTCTGACTAGACTTACAGGCAGTGGCCATGTTTTAAATGCCTTCTCCAGCTCCGGCTTAGCACAGCACTCCATACCCAGCAGACTCTCAGTAAACACTGCACTGCTTGATTAATTACAGGGAGGCACATTCAGCTGGCTTGGGGAGGTTGATAAAACACAGACCACATTACTTTTATACTGTTTGTCAGTTCAGACTTCAGGCCTCCATCTGGAAGCCTGTTTCCGTTCCTTGGCCAGTTCTGAGGATGCACCGCTGGCTGCATAGAATCCTCTCAAGAAGATGGCAACTATAGTCAAAAAATGTGATGGGCTTATATGTATCCATCCTCACTCTAGCTTGTGCCTTTTGGTACCATTAGCAAGCAGATATGAGATGGTTGAGGGCTCGCTTAAATGGACAAAGAGGTTTTGTTTTGTTTTGTTTTGTTTTCCCTAGTAAAATTGACTAACCAGTACTTAGTTGGATCTAACTGTTTCTGCTCTACTCAACAGAGCTTTTATAATAGTCTCATCACCAGAGAGGTCAAAGAAATTCATCATCACATTTTAAAACAAATATTTAGCAACTAATTGCAGGAAGAACTGTACTACATGCTCTATAAAGTGTATGGTATTTAGAGAAGTCCCTTCTTTTAGAAATTAAGGTTTAATTTTTGCTTTTATTAATATTTCTATTTAGATATTTGTATTTAGGTCTATATATATATGTACATTAACATACATGCATACATGTGTGTTCTGGTTTGTTAATGCTGCTGTTATGCAAAATACCAGAAATGGATTGGCTTTTGTAAAAGGGGGTTTATTTGATTAAAAAGTTACAGTCTGAAGGCCATGAAAATGCCCAGATGAAGGCATCAACACAAGTATACCCTCACTGAAGGAAGGCCAATGGCATCCAGAAAACCTCTGTTAGCTAGGAAGGCACATGGCTAGCGTCTGCTGATCCCAGCTTCACTCTCAGCTTCTGTGTGTTCTTCAAAGTGTCTCTTTTGGCTGCAGCACCTCCTTCCATCTGTGAACACTTTTATAGGACTCCAGTGATTCAATTAAGACACACCCGAAATGGGTGAGGAAACACCTCCATGGAAATTATCCAACTCCATGGAAATCACCCACAGTTGATTGAGTCACATCTCCATGGAAACACTCAATCAAAAGATTCCAACCTAATCAACACTAATACGTCTGCCTCCACAAGACTGCATCAAAGAACATGGCGTTTTGGGAAACATAATGCATCCAAACTGCCACAATGTGTAATATGTACATTTGTATTTCTGTTTCTGCAGAGTGACATCTGTGTCAAGATAGGTAGAGAAGTTCTTATCTACTCCATTCTGTGATTGGGAAACCAAATTCATCTTAGTAGGAGGACCAAACACTGTGAGGACCAATAGTTTTCTAAAGCTTTCAGTGCCACCACACCACGACAGATGAGGGCTACAGACTGGGTAGACCCCACAGGCACACTGAGGGTTAAACACCCCCAGCTCACCAGCTGCAGCTGCATTTTGTTCTCTGTCTCTCTCGAGAAAGCATACCAGGATGCAAGTGATTTAAAATGACCTTATACAGATAACCTTGACTCTACTCTAATACATAGGGAAAAAAGGGAAACTGGTCACAAATTTCAGATCTTTAACTATTATTAGTATCAAACGCATTTGCCACAACTTACAATTGACAGGCGCACACCAGGTATCGTGACACTGGGGCTGCGAACGGCAGAGCTGTGCATGCAGCCACTGGGGACAGGAGAATCGGGAGCTGTTCACTCAGTGCAGTAAGGTGGGCTGGGGACTGTCCATGCTTCCAGGTCCTGGCAGGGGCTCTCCTCATTGAATAACCACCAGGTGGTACCACCCCGATCCTTATGCCAGGTCCCATAACCCTCAAAACTGAAGTTCTCGCCCCGCGTAACTTTCACAGTGATCTTCCTCAGTGTCCGTGAAGAGAGAGATGACTTGGTGACCTAGCCACTTCTGGTATATAACTGTTTTCCCACTAAGGTGCTCATTCCTTGAAGATGTGAAGGAAGGAGAGTGCTGAGGGGTAGTGAGGGAAGGGAGCCACAACATCTGGGGGTTGTCGAGGGACCTGAACCGAATGTTGCACAGAAGGTCTTGCAGTAGAAAGGAAAGGACATCGACAGGTCACCTACTCCCAGGCCAGCAGTACCTCTGACCAGTCATGTGGTCATTCAACCTTTCTGAGCTCTAGGTTTCTATTTTGTCAAATTTGCTCAGCCTCCCTGACAGGGTTGTTCATTCATTCCCCAAGCCCCTTTTGACCTCCTAGCAAAAGCCAGGCCCTCTGCTAGGATGCTGAGATGTGTAACCCCTGCCAGTAAGAGTCTACACTCAGGGGAAACAGCCTTGTGCAGATGGGGAAGATGATAGAAATAGGCATCAGGTAGCACCCAGCCTAGGGGAAAAGTTTTCCTAGAAGAAGTTACAGGGCAAAGCTGAGTTTTACAAAGGCTAGGAGGAGGGGATCCCACTGAGCAAGAAGGAAAGGCATTTTAGACCCAAAGAACACCAGTAGTGAAATCAGAGAAATATTACACAACAGGGAGATCCAGGAAATATGACGGAGCTGCTCAGTATGGCTAGGACAGAGAGTGGGAGGCAAGGAGTGGTGGGAGGCCAGGATCAGGTCATGAAGGGTTTAAGAGGCTGGAATTTATCCTTCAGGGTAGATGGAACTAACTCAAGGCTTTTCAGCAGGAAGGTTGTCACCTTCATTTTACTAGGAACACTCTGTTGGCTGTAAGAGGGAGGTTTTGAGGGGGACAAGTCCGAAAGCAGGCTGAACAGGGGGAAAGCCCTTGTGGTGGTCTGGTGAGAGGGGATGGGGACTGCACCAGCAGTGGTAGCGGACAGGGAGAGAAGGGATGAGTTGTGACACATTTAGAAAATAGAATGAGCAGAGCTTGGTGAGGGATGAGAAGGGAGAGGGAGTGAAGGGGACCCAGCCTGGTGACCATGTTGGTGATGCAGGCACCAACTAAGAAGGAAAAACGAGAGGAGGAGAGTGTGGTTGGGCAGATAGATGGTGAGTTTCATTTGGATGTGTGTCATTTGAAGATGGTTAGATCTATTAGTCGGAATCTTGGAGAAGAGAGGCCAGGGTTGGGCACAGAGATAGTTGTAAGGAACAAATGAGAAAAAAACAAAACAAAACAGGACATGAACATATTACATTCATTCTGTGACTATCAACTGGGGGTGTTTTAAGGAGGAAGCATTGTGCTAGTAGCTGTAAGAAACATAAAAGTGCATCAGACTCAGTCCAGATCCTGCCATTTAGGAGCTTGAAGTCTAGTAGAGAAGAAAAGGCTTGTCAAAATCCTACCACATCGGATGGAAACGGACACCAGCCTTGAGAGAGGCTCTAAGAAGTCTTCTCTGATGATTCAGCCCTGAGTTACCAAAGAGGGGCCACGGCATCTGGTGGAAAGGTTGGGGGAGGCGGTCAGGTGGAGACATTTGAGCCAGGAACTGAAGGATAGGTAGGATTTGAACACGTACACGTGGAGGGGAGGGGAGGGCACAAGGGGACAGTCCCATGGGCACACTGTGCACAGGGCCAGTGACTGGGAGGGTGCAGAAAAGGGGGTCCTGGGTAATAAGACTGGATAGGAAGTTTGAGATCCTTCTGTCCCAAACAATTGAAAATGCACTACTTGTGTAGATGATTTTCAAGTGAAATATCTGTCTTGTACCATTCTACTGTTCCTTCTCTGCAATCCTAGTGACCTGGAATGAAATTACCTGGGTAAAGCAGTATTTAACACAGATGCTGGTGAAAATTTCCAAAGGCAAAAAACAAAAACAAAAACAACAAAAACAACAACAAAAAACAGCTCTTTGAATGTGCTTGCAGTGTCGCAGAGGAATAGTTACACAGCCCATTTCCCACTCTTAACTTTTTTCATTAAATGAAATCAGGTGAAAATGAACATAAGAACCAAGCTTGATGAAAAAAGCGGAGGAACTTGCAAAGGGCAGCAGCTGTAGGGGCTGGCGATGTAGAGGAGGGAAGCAGGGAAGAGGAAGAAGGGCTGAATCTCCAGTGCCTCAGGCAGGAACCTCAGTTTCCTGATGGAAATATGAGGTTTGTCCTATGCCGAGAACCAGGGAGGCCCATCTCGTAGGGAAGCCTGGAGGTTCCCTGCACCTCTTAGCACTTTTGTTCCACAAGGCAGAGTCCCCTTCCTATCAGAAAATTTCCATCCAAAGCAGATTGTTTTTCCCCCTAAGATATAACTGCTGTCTTGAGAAGTGAGCACACAGGATAACAGAAGTAATCACTTCCACAAGAAAAGAAATATAAAAACACTGGCTCAGCTGTGCCTGCCAGGAATCACTCTGTCTCTGGCTTCACCGAAGTCATTTTAGGCAGGAGGATAAATGTCCTCTCCTTATGCTGCTCTAGGAAGAGCATTGCACGACACCCTCCCGAGGTAATTCCATGGTGCTACAAACCCCCAGAGCTGGAGGCTATGGGCCCTTTCCGCAGCCTGCTTCTCACGTGGGGATCAGTCTATCCTGAGGCCAAGCCCAGAAGGTTCTTGGATCACTTCCTGTCAGCTAGAGACACTGCATGTGCAGAGCCAAGCTGACTGAGCACCAAGGCTCCTGGGCCAGCATTCGGGCAAATCTCAGGGCACCTGCAGAGAGGCCCCTCTGGGCCATGTGAGGGGATCCCAGTCACTCAATTCCATCCAAAGGACCAGCTAGAGGTTCACAGCAAGAAGCAACAGCTCCCTCCCAGGCCATAACTACCTTCCGTACAATCCAACCTACAGGCACATAAGTCTTCCATTTCCCCCACAGACCATTATCTCAGGTCCAGAAATGGAAGGCAAAGAGCAGAGCTACTGAGGGGAATGGAAGAAAGTTTCCATATATTGCTCTCAAATCTGCATCAACCAGGGATTGCTGGTGTTCCATATGTCCTTTGCTCTCATTGTCTTCGAGTGTGAGAGCTGGGAGCAGCTTACAAGGCAGACTGCACATATCCCATCTTTGTACTGCTGGCACACGGCATGCCAATGGTTGCAAAAGGTTTTAAATATTTTTATTCTAGCATTTATTTTATTAAACATTATTTTCCTAACCTAATAACTATAACATCAAATCCATGACTTTATTGACATTTTCATTTAAGATAAGGTTAAAATAAGTTGAAATGGAAAAGCCAATCAATTTAAATACCAATACTGAGAAAATACTAATACAGACTGCATAATAATATGGCCAAAAGAATTATGATTGCCTCAAGTTTTGAGATCACTTATCTTATTCAAGCTTCTCATTTAGAGATGAGAAAACAGTCTTGTCTGTGGTTTCACAGGTGTTGGTGGGGAAAAGACTCTAATCAGAGCCTCCTGTTTCTAACTCAGATGTCTTGTCCCAGCATTAGGCTGCTTGTCTCGTGTTCCCAGCTCTAGTCACTGTGGAGGGGAGAAAGATAAAGGACTGTTTCTGTGACATGGCTAGTTGTAGGCCCACATCACCCTGCTGTGGAAGCAATGAGCAGGACCTCGTCTGGGACAGTCCTGGGAGCAGGTTGGTGCTTCCCAGTCCCAAGCCCACACAGAGTCAGGGGAAGGAGCTTGTGCCTTGGAGGGGCTGAAGGCCTCGGACACTGGGGCTGCTTGCTCTGACCAGCAGAGCAGGCAGGAGAGTGGGGCTGGGGACCCACAAGCCATCTGAGAGTCCAGGGATGGTGACTTGGATATATATGCTCCATGACATTTAGGGGATAAAAAAAGGATAAAAGAGGGATGCCTTAACATCACTGTCAACTTCTGAGTTGGTTCTGCGTGACGACTTAACTCACTTCATAAGTATGTGTCTAAGGCCCCAAAATGCTAAATTCTGATGTTCATTTTTACAAAATCCTGAATGCCTCTGTGTCTTAGTCCCAAAGCCTTCCATCTTCTTTCTCAGATAAGATACAGGAAGGGAGGAAAAGAAGGTTGAATCTTTTAATACATATGTGGTGTCTGTGCAGATCTCTCACCTGGCCCTGCCTTCTTTGTGGTATTGGCGTAGCAGAATCCATCTATCTGGCTATCTTAAGTGGGTGTTTTAGTTACCTAGGTTGCTCAAGCAAATACCATGAAATGAGTTGGCTTAAATAATGGGAATTATTTAGCTTATCGTTTTAAGGCTAAAAGAAAGTCCAAATCAGGGCACCATCAAGGTGATGCTTTCTCCAAGAAGACTGTGATGTTCTGGGCTGGCTGCTGGTGATTCTTGACTCCTCAGGCATGTGACAAGGCACACAGTGGTGTCTTGTCTCCTGGTCTCTCTCTTCTCTTCTGGATTCTGTTGATGTCCAGCCTCTTTCTTCCTATGGCTTTCCTTCTCTCTGTCTGAATTTCATTCTGCTGATAAAGGACTCCAGTAATAGAATTAAGAACCATCCTGAATGAGGTGGGACATACCTTCTAAACTGAAGAAACCTCATCAAAAAGGACCTATTTACAATGGCTCCACATCCACAGGAATGGATTAAATTTAAGAACATGTTTTTCTGGGGTACATAGAGCTTCAAAGTACCATAGCAGGTGTATAAATCCCAAACTTCGGGATTGGGAGCCAGAGCCTAATAGGCCCCAGATACTACTTTGTGAAGCAGCCACTGCTGTCAGCCATAGTACGACACACCAATTAACTGAGCATTGGATTCATCCCAAGTTAGAAGGCTACTTGACGCATCTCCATTGCTATTCATAGATCTCAGTAGCGGCGATAGAGTTGACAGGGGGAAAATCATAAATAGCAAGGCAGCAGCAAAAAGCACCTGACCTTCTTGGATTTATCATGGAGACTCTTGGGCAACCAGAAGTGGGGTGGAAGATGCTACTGAAATAGCCCTTCATGAAGTTTTCAATGAACTTCAACAAATACTTGAAAGTGTCATAGCTGATTTTGTGAGGCAAAGTCCACCCTGAGCCTCAACAACAAGGCAGAGAGCCACCACTAACACTTAAAGCCCTCGATATCATTCTCCACACAAACCAACTTTATCATAACATCATGTCTGGAAGTATAATTCTACTTCTCTATATGCTCATATATGCTGTAAGGTGCTGTTTTAACATATTCACAGCATTTCATAAAAGTTTTCTGTGTATGTCAAAGGTGAAATCAAGCAGGAGCCATTAGCCTCAGAGGGAAGAAAAAATAGCATATTTGCCAATAAGTATCATGTTTATATTTCTCTTGTCAAGTCTAAGCATAGTCTTGTTTTCATCAACTTCTATCTTCATTAAACCCATCAGTTCTTCTCTGGAGAGGCTAATGTGCTTGCATTTCACTTGGATTTGTGAGTAGTACTTGCCTTGAATTTCTAGCAAAAGCCATCTTAAATGGCAGTTCATATGCTTAAATGACAGTTATCATCAGTCTGTGGGGGTCTGACCAAAACTAGCACACTATTATCATTCACACCACAAATAGGACCCTAGTGCTTCTACTGAATTGTGAGCTAATAGTCTCTATTTAGGATCTGTAGAAAAATGAGGAGAATGGACTAGACTGCGGTCAGCGAACTATGGCCTCCAGGCCAAAACTGGCCCATCACCTATTTTTGTAAATAAAATATTGTTGGAATACAGCCACACCCATTCATTCATGTATTGTGCACGGCCACATTGGCACTACAATGGCAAGAGTTGAGTAGTTGTGACAGAGTAGTTTTCTGGCAAATATTTACCATTTGGCTCTTTACAGACCCCCTGGACTAGCTAATCTCTTGCCTATGATGTGTTAGCATTCTCTTTGTGGATATGTGGCTAATTACATACAATATGCCCAAGTACAATATACCCAAGTCTTATTTGGCTCCAACCAGGGCCCATGGATATGGGTCTGAGGTGAGATTTAAAGGCAATCTTCCATCAGCACATTCCCTCTGGAAAGGAAGGGAAATGACAGGAAGCAAAATATCCCAGAGAGCTATTCTGGTCACAAAAGTCTGGGAGCCACTGAGAGATTAGGTGATCATGTCACCAAAGAGCTGAGAGTCATGGTTTGACCTTGAGTATGCAGAAGAAACCCAAGTCTATCTCTAAGAGAACCCCACATCGTTCAAGACATGCAGAGGGTGAGAGAGAGGCAACATGGTCTGGAGGAAAGATAACAGCATCAGGTATCAGAATGTCTGAATTTTTCCACTCATGCCAGTCATAAATGTCACCTGCTGTTCTGTCTTTTCCCAGTTGTGAATGGGAGTAATACCAATTTCTGCACATGTGAATACCTGGGCAGAAAAGGAATCCCATAATGACATCATTTAGTTTGTTTAAAAAATGAATAAATAAATGAGTGAAGTTCTTCCAGGGAAATTTGGAGTTGGGATTATCACCCTAAACCATTGGATACCTGCTAGGAAACCCTGTAAAAAGAAGCAGAAGTGACCCAACAATGCCCAGAATGCTCGTGACCATATATCCTGGCTTTCCAATGGGCCTCTCCTGTTGCTCTGATGTCCCTATTGCCTTGGCCTGTTCCCTGAGCACATCTCCCCTAGGACTCCTGTGAGAGGTTGTTATGATCCCAGCTGCCTCCCTTAGGAAGTGGGCCCCAGGGTAACACATTGTGCAAAGAATTGTTGCAGGCCGTTTGCATGACACCCCAAGAGTTTACTTAGTTATTATCGACAGGGCACTTCCCATGTGCCAGACACTGTAAGAAGAGCTTTAAATGAGTCATCTCATTTAATCATCAAAATAGCCCTAGGAAGCAAAATCAATTATCACTCCCATTTTGTGGATTAAGGAACTGAGTTTAGAGAGACTAAGCAATTTGTTCAAGGTCACTAATACAGTAAGAGGTAGAACTAGGATTTAAATATGATCTCTCTAATAGCAAAGCCCTTGCTACAAACCACCTCGTTAAAGCTCAGAGCCTTGGATTATAAAGTACTCATTGGTTTCTCAATGATCAGCCGCTGTTCAGAGACAACCCCAAGCTGCTTTGCAATGCTTGGTTATGTTGCTCAATCCAGTTTTTCATCTTTTGATGTGGCTCAGGAACCCCGACGTGACAGAATATTGCCCAATGCTCTAAGTGCCTTCCTAATCCTTGAGTGAAGAATTTCTGCTATGCTAGCTGAAAGAATCACATTCTACAGTCTTGAAAAATGGAGGGGGAGGGCAGGGGAAGCCAACCCTGATACCACAAAGCAGCAGAGTGGAGTCTGGAGTCAAATAATCTTGCCTTGAATCCCGGCTCTACCTCTCATGGCCTGTGTGACCTTGTCATTTACTTTTTCTAAGCCTCAGGGTTCTCTTCTGAAAAGTGGAGGAATTAACACCTATGTCACAAGGTTGCTATGAGAATTGATTGATATTATGCATGAAAATGATCCCATTCAGTGCTTGGGATACAGTGAGGGCATAGTAAATGACAGTTTCATTTCTATGATTATTATGAGTTTTTAGTATTGATTTAAACTCCATGGAGATTATGAGCCCTGCTTTGAAAAGGAATTTCAGGGGTTTTTGAAACTAAGTATTTAAAAGTAAATTGTTGGCTTCTATATCAAGAGAGCTAAATTGCGGAACAGAATATTACATCAAGATGGTAAAAGATATAAGCATCCTTGTGAAAATTTGGCTTCTTAGCTATTTTCTTTACTGGAAAGACTGAGGTAACTTAAGGGCTCTCTGAGCTTCAGGAAACAGGAGACCAGAATTGTAAAGAGGATGTAAAGAATGGAAAGTAATGGAAAAAAAGACAGACACTCCACCTGGCTCTCAGTTCTGGCTAGGGGCAACCTCAAATGTTAAGTAGTATTAATATGATTAAATGATTCTTGAAAGTAGAATCATATCTTAGTCATTTTTTATCTCTTTAGTAGCTAAAAATTACCAGTAACTTGACAGATATTGTTAAACGAAAGACCCAATACCTAAATGAATGAATGATCAATTCTTTTAATTCAATGATAGGTCAATAGTGCTTTTAAAATACAGTTCTCTAGCTTCTAAAAAATCCCTGCAAAAGTGTGGAAGTATGTATATAAAGAACACTAAGTTTATTATCGTTACATGACTTTCACCATTTTAGAGCTGGAAGACCCCAACTGCCCTCTTTCCTTCCCTGCCAATAAACCCACTGCCAGCTGTGAGGTGGTGTGGATGAAGCCAAGGTTAGCAGGTGGATTTAGCTGAGCTGAACAGAATCTGAGCTTCTGGGGTTAGCTGCCTGCTGCAGCTACAGAAAGAAAGATCTATGTTCTACCACAATCTAAATTGAACTTAGGCTGTTGTAAGTCCCAGGGCTCATAGGGTTATTAGTGCCTAAGTAACAAGGGGGAAAATATCAGATAAGTTCCAATAGAATAGTTGATAAAACAACAGGAGCTAGGAAAAGTAACACATAAGGAAAAATATATATTGAGTAATTATTATGGACCAGGTTATGAGCTGCATGCTTCTTCGAGTACAGAGTCTAAACTCTGCTGACTGCCTGGGTTCAATCGGGCTTGACAACCTACTAGTTGTTGAACTTTGGGTAAGTTACTTAGTCTTTCTGGCCCTCAGTCTTCTCACATGTAAAATAAGTTAGTAACAAACCCTATCTCACAGTGTTGTTATGAGAATGGAAAACAAGTTAATACATACTGAAAGCACTTGGAACATGTTTGGCACACAGTAAGTGCAAAATAAGATGATGATGATGATGATGATGAAATCTGTGATATGCTTTGATCTTCCTAACATCTCTATAGTTAGGTTTTAGCATGTCCATTGTACTGGACAAATCAATCATGAGATCATGGCTTCTGAGCCTCTGCTAAATAAAGTGGTTCCAACCTGGGCCTCATAAGCCCACCTCCCCACAACCAGAGCCAATAGGAGGAAGGTTAAAACTCCATCCACCTATGAGATGGCTTGATATGAAAAGCTTTGAACAAACAGGAACTGTGGTAATTGGCTAGATCCATCTGCTTCTCTCCCTAAGGAGTGGAATAAGATGGTAGACGCAGGGGGAGAGCAAGGAATCTGACAGCAGTAGGAACAGAAGTTGGAAATACTGTGAAGATGAGAAAAGTCAGGAGGGGTCATACATGAGGTGGTTTGAATGGAAACAACAAACCTATAATGCTCTGAGATGGAGAAAAGATTTAGAGTAGACTGGATGAATAAGCTAATTCATGGCAACAGGAGCAGTAGAAGCAGATGTGAAAAGAGCCAAGCCACAAACTATGGAGGCTGAGGGCTGACAGCATCCCTTAGCTCCTGAACAAACCTCCAGTTCCAGTCTTCACAAAAATCTCCATATTTATTGTGTGTGTGTGTGTTTTTTTTTTAAATCAGGACACTGCTGATTCCCTTACCACCATATAGAGAAGGCTTGAGTGGATCTCCATTCTTTAAAAGTAAAAACACCAACCTATGCCTCCATCTCACAATGAGTTAATGAAGCTTTAAAAAAGGTCAGCAAATTACCTAAAGTGGTAATGGTAGGATTTGAATCCAACTCTGACAACTTTAAATCCAATGTTTCTTCTACTACTCCCCAACTCCCACTCTACAGGAATATGGGAAGGCACCACGCAAGAGTGGACTAGATGATCAACTGACACAGCGAGTCTTGAGGAAAGATGCAGAGCTATCTGTGGTGCCAAGTGAGGGAGGTTTGAGAGTCAAACCTTCCCTTCCCTTGAAACATGGCATCTCTAGGTTTTTACATATCAGTCTTTCAGAGACACTCCAAGAGCAAAGAGGTTTTGTTTTTAAAGATCTTGCTGATTATTTTAGGAACTACTCACCATGTCCTAATGGAAGACAAAGTACAAGGATGAGACATTGGTAGTGGGTATGAGCAGAAAATCAGCCCAGTCCCGTGCTGGAAGCTTCAAATTCTTAGAAAAGTCTTCCTCAGAATGAATCAAGACATGCTTTTTTGTACCTTTTGTACCTTCCAATTTACTCTTCTAGTCTGTTCTTTGTGGTAACACAAAACATGTCTAACTCCTCCATAAAGATCAGAAGGACTGGCCCTGATAAATAAGGGTAACTTTAGGTGAACTAAGCAAAAATATCAATTAACCAGAAAGATGCAAAAGTGACCCTGATAAATGAATTTGCTAATGATTTTTGGTAACAGATTTGCTGAAGACAAATGGTGCTGACAGAAAAAGCATCTAGCCCTCTCTTCTAATAAGTACCTGATGGTGTCGATGACACACAGCAATTACCATGCTTGGAACTGTTCTCTAATGTAGAAGCGCCTGTGCTTTAGGAGTGAAGGAAGCCCAGCTTCAGGCAAAGTAGCATGTGATGCTCAGGCAGCTGGACTGAACTTGAATAGAACAGGAAGAATAAGGGAGGGTCTTTTGGAACAAAGTTGTAAGCAGTCCTGGAAACAGGATCCTAGAGGTTCACACAGTTGTGTTCTGTGGGTTCTGAACTAACTCAGCCCTAAATGTTTCTGCCCTAGAATGGTACTTCAAGAGTGTCCGTTCTGTTTCCTGGACTCTGGGACTCATAATAGCACCGGTGACCTTTTATGTCCCCAAATCTTATTCTTTATAATGCCTCTTCCAAAAGAGAACCCTGCACCCCTGGCTCACCTGGGGCTCCCAGAAACAGGCTAAGGCCTCTGACAGCAGCTGGCAGTTGAAGGTCACGGGAACTTGCAACCCCTAGTGAATGGTGTCCACACAGCTGGGGCCAGTGGTCCAGAGCAGTCCTTAGGATTGATTGAGGGGATCTTTTCACAAAATGTGCAAGTGGATAGACAGATGCCCAAAGATTTTTTTTCTCAATTGTTAATTGTGTTTTAAGAAAGTTGACCTATAAAAGATATTTTCTACCAGTGAGAGTTATTGCTACAGGAAAAAAAATCAAGCTGAGCATTTTTGAAAGGCTACTTGCTGTGAAAACATACTTAACCAACTTATATCCATACAGGAAAACTATTAACTCTGCCATCTTTAATTACAAAGATGAAATATATAGCTAATACATTTAAATTTTATTATGCACCATTACATTTTTTGCATGTGTTAAGATGAAAAATGTTAGATCATATGGCAAATTAGCAAAAGTACAATATGGAAATTTAAATCCACACAGAGTCTGAATATCTGACGTAAAATCATATTAAATTTTGTCTTCTGTGGAGCAAGCAATTTGTCTCATAACTGGCAAATTCCTTTATTTTTGGTTTAAACTCACATATCAGTTTTCATTTGATGATTCTGCTTTCACTTGTTCAAGAGTTTCCAAAAGTATCCGTGTGTACTTTCATAGTTCTAAATGTCAATTATCTTACGAAATTTGAAATAAATCTCTTCAGCCCAGTTTGAATCATGCAGAAGGTTAAAATACATCACTTGACCCTCAAAGCAATAATAATAGGATTTCAGGGGGGAAATCCAATTATTCTACACGAGGAAGAAATACTACCTTTTTGGAAAAAAATTATTTAAGAAATTTAGGATGTGATTGAAAAATAAGAAAAGAAAAAGGTTTTTCAAAGTTTTAAATTGCCGAGTTCCAGCTAGAGTATTGGTTTTCTGAAAGTCCACAATTTCGCTGATGGCACATTTATAGCAGGCACAGTGTAAGAGAGAACTTATGAATTCTCATTCATACAATGTCGTAGGATACAAAAAAGGTTTCCCTTTGCTTCTCATTCTCTCATTACTCATATTTTATGCTTAAAACAAAAGATAGCAAATGCAAAATAGAAAAATAAACCATGGTCCCTGCATTGAAGCAATATGGATGAGAAAACTGTAAATAAAAAATGAGAGAAAAGAAAACTTTAAGGTTTTCACAAAACCATTAATTCCTTTCTGTGCACATTGGAAATACTTAGGATTATCAGATAAGCTTTTAAATATACATTTTTCTTAACAAGAAAGAAAAGGTTGGGCATATTCATGTTTTGATAATAACCTTAACTTTTCTCCTTTTCAAATTATGCTATTTTGATCCAAACTTAAAACTGCATCAATATTGCTCTTGCAGTTAATGAAAAATAGCCCTCTATTGTTATTTCATAACTAACAGGGTTTCGATAATGATATTTCATTTAGGTGCATTTCACTGCCCAACTCTGTTACAAGCCAAAGGATTTTGCTGTCTTCTGACTTTTATTATACTACACTCCAGATGCCTCAAATGGCTGCCTATTTTACCTCCGAAGGATATGTTATAAAAGGTATCAAATAAAGTCTACCAATCTCTGAGTTTCTTAAGAAGAAGCCATCAGAGACTCCAGGAATGGCATCTTCAAACAGGATACCCTGAGGCTTGGTTTCTAAGTGGAGAGCAGATATACAACTTCAGACTTGGAAACTTTCTAGAATAGTATCTTAAGGATTGCAGAGGCAGTGCGTGAGAGCGTGTGGCATGGAATAAGAATGGAGGAAAGTGAGATGGAAAGGTGGGAGAAGCCACTGACCAGACTGTCTTTGACAGGAGTGAGCAGAATTCCCATATTTTCAGTTCACCCTGGGATCCCTGTTCTCCTGGAGAAGTCAAAGCCTTCCAGAATTTTTATTGGGAGATGTGAGCCTATCCACATCCCGGGGGCCCAGCTAGAGACATACATGAAGCCTTTCCTGTCCTCACCCTGTTTCCATATCCTTTTGACCTCCAGCCCAGTTGAAAATAAGATGAAATAAATGAAAATAAAGCTGAAGGAATAATCTCTTCTATTTATTTGGAAAACAGAATGTCATTGGTGGTCTACCATGGGTGACCAGCAGCATGTCAAGGAAAGATCTAAGAGATAGGTTTAAGGCTCCCTCTTGTTCTCTCTCCATTCCAGTCTCCACTGTCTAATAATCCCTCCTTAGGCAGATACCCTAGGATCTCATTAAAAAAATTAATAATGTAGGACTGCTCATAGGGATTATATTGTAAAGGCACAACCTATTTTCTCAAATCCCTTGGCATCTTTGATTGGTGTATTTCTCTCTTCAAAGCTGCTCACCTGCACAAATATGCATGCACTGATACATACTTCTCAAGGGAACTTATTGGAGGACCTCATTGTGAGGCTAGTAAGTGGGGTCCTCATTAAACTGAAGCTAAGATACAGCCACAAAGACAATGACTTGCTATTGATAAGCTTTAGCCTATGTCTGTCTGTCTACGATCCCCACACTACCCCCTCGCTCCACTAAACACACTCTCTGACATATTACCTGCCTTAATCTCTTGTATTTGTGGATTTTCCTTTAGACACAAGCTCAGCCCAGTATTAGTCATTTGGGAACTCTATACAATTTTCTTCACTGTAAAAATGTCTTTGGCGTGACAAGACCGGTTCTTTGAAATGTGCTGGGCCAAAAGACAAACAAACAAACAAAAACACACCCATGACAATGCTGGGAAGATGTGGATGGCCACTGGGAAATCCACCATTGCTCTTTCTTTTCAATCAGACCATATTACAAATGTGAAGACAATTTGGCCTCTATATTTGTTACCCCAGTCAATGCCAGAGCTGAGGCAGCTGATCTGTCTGATCTTACCTCTCTTATGAAGCTACCAACTACATTGAAGAAGATGACCTTCCCCGACAGAGGAAGTACTGGTCTTTAATTAAGAATGTACAAGTACTCTTAACTCCCCTGCTATATACCTCAATTAATTTGTAAATGTGAGGCACAGCAGTATCCTTTACCTGCCTGCCTGCTGACCTTATTTGGACATTAAGGTTTACCATTTGCTATGCAGGCATTCTTTTCTCTATCATGTAGTTTAAACAATGTGGCTTGTATAAATGCAGGAAACCTATCAAGTCAGTTATCCATGGGCTTATTCTGACAACTTTTATGGGGAGATTTTCCATCCCAACTTTTTGTATAATGGAAATGTTTATATATCTAAACATGCTCAGTTCCTCAATCTAATATACAAAACTAAACAGCATGTAGTGATGGTACCAGAGCAACAGATGAATTAAAGCTTTGACTAAGACTTGAGCTGGTTCTGTGTTGAGCTGTATAACAGTGAAATATCTCATACCCTCCCATACATATGGCCCAAGCATAATCACTTTCAAATCTCATGCTGCTGCCAGGCTACCCTAGAAGCAGACGATATATTAGTTTTAACCAAGTAAAACAGGTATTTTCTATGTCCACTAGAAAATTCACTCACTCACTACACAAATATTTATTAATAATTAACTACGTGAATGCATAGTTCTAGATGCTGGAGATACATCAGTGAATGAAACACCGTCAAACAAAAATCCTTGCCTTGCAGCAGTTACTTTCTAGTGAGATTTAAAACACAATTTCCTAGAATTTTAGGAAGAATCTTCTAATTTTCTTGAGGCCTCAAACTTCAGCATGAGAGAAGGGGTGCTGATGGAGAACTTTCTGAGCCAGGCTAGTGTGAGGAAAAAGTATCTTTTGACATTCCCCTTATTGTAAGAGTTGAGAAAGCCAGGAGGCTGCCTTTTTCCCAGTTGGTAGAAAAGAAAAGAGGGCAAGCAGTTTGGAGATTCAGTCATTCAACAAATATTTATGGAGCAACAGCTATAAGATATACTGATAGCCTACTTGAATACACTGCCCTCACCAGATATTGGCTCTCGTTTGTAGATGTTACTCCATGTATGGGCATATAAAACCCACTCCATGCATGGCATTAATCAGTTGGGTAATGGTTCTGTAAGAATAACTTTAGATTTTATTTACAATACAATTGAATGCACTTTTGCCACTGAGCATATTCTGCACTTTTATAATGCTACCTGCAGTAAGATTTGATGGGAAATTTACTTATGAACATGATCGAGGATCATTACGGAGTTGGATCATTGTAGAGCTATGTCTATGGCAACCAGACTCTTAACACAACCTAGGACTGCAGAAGCTAGGGGCGATTTGCCCTTACCATGACCGAGATGTGGAGGATCCTCAACTCCTCTTCTGCTGACTCGTGCTGCGGCTCTTCGGTCGGGTCCTGTCCGGGGAGAGTGGGGGCCCCATCTTGGTGATGGATGTGAAAAAGCAAAGTGCCATTTTCCAGCCACTGCTGCCTCCAGCGCACCAGAGGGATGTCCTCCGTGTTCCCCGAGATCTCTATAGGACAGACACCAAAAGTACAGGTGAGAATTCAGATGGAACCAAGTTTTCCATCTTTCTCTTCCTAGGCACTGGTATTGATGTGATAGTTGCAGCTGAAGTCACAAAGGGTCCCAACTATAGTTAGGTCAGACTTACCGCTGCTCCAAATCTCAAGGGAGGGAAGAGACTCTGAGAAGAAGAGAATTATCCACCACAAGTCTTTCCACTATAAATCCAGTGAGCCAGATTCTCACCCATTAAGAAAAATACCAAGGTGGAAATTCAAGTTCTTTCCTTTATTTCTATGATCAATAACAGCCTTTAAACAGCACAGTTTGAGTACCTGATCATCCCCTGAGGTAATGCAAGGTCGTTTGCCTCTTGTAAATTTGAAAGTATGGGTTCCACAGCAATTACTCCTAGACAACACCAGTGAATCTACCAAGAAGAGAGTTGGTAATTACTGTGCAGAAAATTGGCATTTATGGAACAACCTTGGGCAGTGACTGCAGAGCAACCCAGGCTGACAGGTTATTTCTAAAACCATAAGCATTTGCTGCAGAGTCCACTGGAGATGTTTGATAACTTTGTTGTGACAGGGAAAGTAATGATTTTAATTCCCTTTAGTTTTTCTCTTCAGCTTTGCAGAGCATGGGGTGATATATATGAGGGTGGTAAAGAATTGAGCCCTCAGCACAGACACAGCATCAACTCGCTTCTCTGGGCACTGGACTATTGTCAACAAATTAATAACAAAATACCAAAAACCCACTCTGCACTTCTCCCTGTAGAAGATGCTGAGATAGTGCTGCAGAAATAGACCGTGTATATGTCTATCTCTCTTTTTTCTTAAGGCATATCATATCAAAACACTGAAACATTTCACAATAGAGAAACTGATTAACCCAGCCTTTTCTGAACTTCATTTGGACCCCAAACCATTTTTGGCTTAACAACTGTTACCATCCTAGGAATATATGCTGATCATGCTTTAGCAAACCACTGCTTTATAAATTTTTTTTTTTTAAGGCATGTCTTCTACTCCCAAAATTTATCATTTTTGACCAAAAAAAGAAAAATTCCATAGACATAAAAAAGATTTAACAAGACACATTTAGAATAGTATTCTCATCAAGTACCCAAGCCATAAAGAGGAAAGCAATTTTAAATATTTATGGAGTTTGTAAATATCTTTCATTACGTGTGGGAGGACACAAATGATGCCCTGCTTTTTGTGTGTGTATGTTTGTATGTGTGTATGTATTTATGTATTTATTTAATAAACATATACTGGGCCTTTATTATGCACCAGGCACTGTTCTAATCCAAATAAGGCCCTCAACAAGTACCCCAAACCAGCCCAGCCCGAGTGGATGTGGCAAGTGTTATACCAGCTGCAGGCAAAGCTTGTGAGAACACAGAGGAAGTCAAGAGTCAGTTTTCCTGGGAAGAGGGGAGGAGAAGGGAGGAGAATGGACTTCTCAGGGGAAGATGATAATAGTGCTGGCCCTTGAAGGGCGAGTGGACTTCCTTTCAGTAGGTAGAGAAGTAAGGAAATGACATTCAGGCAGTGATAGAATAAGATGAAGAGCAAGGAGGAAGAATAATGACCAGTTCCCTTGTTGCCCCTAAGACACCATATCATTTCCTACCTCATCCTACGGACCAGTGGGAAGAGCAACCTTGAGAGTGTGAGGGAGAAAGAAGCAGCAGCAAGCATAAGGTCATCAGAGTTCACCTTCATCCTAAATCCCCTTCCCTAATCCCATAGCTGACTCAGGCATCCTGTTGGGATACTGTCTGTGATCTGGAAGTGACCGACACAAGCATACCAGAGGCTACAGGGTGTGCAGGTGTAAGAATGGAGGGTCCTCTGCACCCAGCCCGGGTTTTCCATAAGCACAGCCCCATTTGTTAAGTGAGGAGGGAGCTTCTCGATTTCACCTTTCCAGGTGAAGAGAGACCGTTGGCCATGCCCCCAAGGGTGCACACTTAGAACCAGCAGCCACTGCAACACTGCACTGCAAGCCCTCCAGTCACAAATCCCTCTGCGTGGCACTCCTTTCCAATCACCCCTCAGCCTTCACCACATCAAAGTGCCTGGCAGATTCCTCCTGGGAAACACACACTCCTCCCTCAAGTCCCTTTCCTGTCATAGCAGTAGAAACTAAACTCCCTCTCCTTCTCTCCACAGACATAAAACTCCACAAACAGTAACGGCTCCTAACAGAGCACCTAATGGCATAAGTAAATCAACCAGAGCAACACACGCCCAGCCTCCAGTCACCAGCCAGCACCCACTCCAACCCAGCCAGAGGTTTATTCTACACATCTGGCTGCCACTCCAGCTCTCCGTAATTATTCAGAAGGAAACCGGCACCTCCTACCTCTAAAGCGCTTAGCAAACCAGATTTTTATTTCCCAGGAGATCCTCATCAAGCAGGTCAGGCTCATTACTTCCGTTTTAACTGTGGAAGCAAAGGCAAGTACATAACCAGACTGTGGTCACCCCAGCCTGACACAGAGCAGGGACTAAGACTGATGAACTTCTGTCAGATCCCTTCCACCCTAACACACACACCAGATGACAGGCCCCGAGAACATGCACAGAGAAAGGAAGCACTTGAGTAGAAAGTCCATCTGCTCTTTTAGGAGCTTTTGTGCTGTGGTATTTTTGTTTTGTTTTGTTTTGTTTTGTTTTGCCAAGATCTTAGAATTCCATGACTATTTTTAAAATTTTTGAGATATAATTCACACGTCATAAAATTCACTCTTTTAAAGTGAACAATTCTGTGTTTTTTAGGATATTCACAAAGTTGCACAACCATCACCATCTAATTCCAGAACATTTTCATTACACTAAAAAGGAGCCCTGTACCCATTAGTAGTCCAAGATGATATTTCAAGGAAGAAGGTGTTCTTCTCCAAGGTCAGAGGAGTGGTGATGTCCAGGAAAGGTGCAGAAGGGTTTGGGCAGAGTTCTCCCACAGGGAGGTGGGCTGAGAGCACAGGGTCCCTGGCCTTGGCTTCCAGGTCAGCGCCCTGAGCCTCTTCATGAATTATTCAGGCCCCTCACTAAGGACCATGATATCTTCATTCTACCCAGAACAGACTCCCCATAGAGAGCAGAGGGTGGAGGGAGGACACCACGCCTGCCAAGGGTACCCATCATTTTTTTTAGATTCAAGATAATTACAGATTAATAGCTTCTTCCCTAGCTTTTTTTTCCCCCCCTCCAGGCAGGTTCTAACATGGAAAAGCTAAAATTCTAGACCAGTAACTTACGTGCTTATGCTAAGTCACCCGTGGTTTTATAAAGCACAAAATAATCCAAGATTTAGAAAGAACGGGAAGACCCAGAAAGAGAATAACAGACGAGACTCAAACAGGGTCTCACTGTGAATTTGATCTTAAATTCTGCAGTGAACAAAAAAACTGACCTTGGACTCTGGAAGCCTGGCCAGTATCAACCAATGTAAAACCACACAGGGCACAGTAAGTGTCTTGTGGATTTCTTCACCAATGGGGCTGAGAAGCAGAGCTGGGATCATCAATGCAATCAGGTTGGTCTGCATGTCAGCAGGATATTTCAAGAAGAGGAAATGCTCAGAAATTGCTTTACCAATGCAAGTCTGTCCTGAGACTCCCTAAGGAGCAATTTTGGGAGGTGATAAAATAGCTCTCCAGGCCAAGGCCTCCTGTGGGCTGCAGATGAGGTTCCGGCAAAGCCTCTGCCACAATGTACTGAATAAAGCAAGGGCCCATGGGATCTCACACAGTCACCTCAAGACATCACAGGGGCATAAGCACCATGCCAGCATCACATCCTGGGGCTGGGATATCTAGAAAGGTAAGGCTGCCCTGACTTCCAGCATGTTTGCTCATCCTTTCTACATCTCTCAGCATCTCCCTAAATTCTGGACCTGCCTGGAAAACACAAAAGCCAGGGTGCCATTTATTATTCTATACAGCAAATATTTTTAGAGCACACTGTATTTACCACATTCAGCAAATTGTGCTAATGGTCCCCGCACTCAAGGAGCTTCCCATCTAGTAGGAAATTTAAGACATGAAAAACAAGTCTAAAAAGGAATAGCAGTGCTGAGTGAGAGGGGAGAAGTTGGCCAGAGAGAAACAGATGGGAAGGAATAAAATTGGAAGAATGTTAGGGAGACAATTCCAGATGAAGAGAATAATGTGTACAACAGAACAGAAGGATAATGCATGTTTGCAGAACCTCAGGAGGTCTGGTTAAGCTGTGGGGTAGGGTATATGGAGAGAAAAATTGGAAGACTGAAGCTAAAAGTGCTTATTGGTATCACCTCTGAAAGGGTTTAAATGCTAGTTTAAGGAGTTCAGAGCTAATGGAAAGTCACCCATGGTTTTATTAAGCAGAAAATAATCCATGATTTAGAAAGAACAGGAAGATCTAGAAGGAGAATAACAGATGAGACTCAAACAGGGTCTCACTGTGAATTTGATCTAAAATTCTGCAGTGAATGAAAAACTGACCTAGGACTCCGGAAGCCTAAGTATGGTCTGTATAACTTTGAATGAACTGCCTAGCTTTGAGTTTTCTCATCTGCATAATGAGGATCTGGGTAGATAAACATCGAGATCCTTTTGTAGCTTTAGCATTCCATGATTCTAAGTCCAAAAGAAGGTTCCACACATGAACACAAGTAAAGATGATCATTTCAGAGTCCCAGACAGTGTCAAAACTTCTCTCAAGTCTAAACTTTGCTCCACCTCTCCTCTGCCTCTGAGCACACGGTGAACAGGCTTGGGATAATCTGATCAGAGCCTTTAAGACCCAAGCCCAGTCTAGTGAGAAAGATACTCATCCATCCTGGTACAGACAGGTGGTTTCTGAGACGCAAAACAAAACAAAAACTTGGAGCTCCTGCACACAATTGAGAACAGGGATGATGGGACTTTAGGCAGGGAAAGTCATGGCAGAGAATAATGTGGGAATGGGGAAAGGCAGAGGGAAGGGAAGTAAGACGGAAACATTTTTAGATTAGGCTTAGTCATTGTTCTAATGCTAGCTGTGAGCTTGTAGCAATGTCTCTTTGTGAAGTTAGCCTAGAGCACTCAAAACTTTGTTGCAAAAATTCCTCTTCCAGGTATTACAACTTGCCCCTACCATTTAAGCATCCTGTTCCTTCTTTGAACATCCCCTCATGCTGAGAGTCCCTGAAATGGCCTGCTAAAACAACACATCATGACTGGATCAGAATTTCCCAAAAAGACAACCTCACAGAGGACAAAATTCTTGACAATTTAAAGCCAAATGTGGATGTGAACTGGGGAAATTCTCAAGGATCCTTTAATTCAACTGAATAACTTAAGAGTGGCTCAGAACACTTTTGGCATTCTGGGACTCATTCTCACTTCTGGCAAGTCTGAGTTTCAAGTTGAATCCAGCTGAGCAGTAATGAGATTGCTGAGGTTGCTGAGGTCAAGGCAGGAGGAAGCATTAACGTGTCAATTCTTAGCCTCATGTTGAGGGCACTTGATGAAGTGACCCTGCAGTCTTTCAAGGTTGAGGCTGACACCCCCTGATGGCCGTTACTGACTATTAAAAGACTTTGCTTAGATCAGGATTTTCAAACTTGCCATTAATCTTAGAACCCTCCAAAACTGAATATGGCCTCCAAAGGGTTCCTTGGAAGAGAGAAAAGAACAGGAACAACTGGAGGACAAATAAAATGCACCACCACGAACGGCCTCTGCTATTAGGGGATTTGGGGTGTCTATGGATTATTAGTTTCACTTAGTTGTTTTTCAGTTCTACTGAGTGTGGCATTATGTATAGCCTTATATTATTTGAGAAAGAATTACAAAGCAGAAGGACCATCTCTAAAAATAGATTCTAGCCATACCTCCACCCTATGCTATAGCATGTGATGTAATAAAGATTAAGCTCCGAACTTTAGTAGTGATAAGGTGACTGTCCAAAACTAAGAATAACAAATGGGACTTGTCTATCAGATAGAGACTATCATTACGGTTACCAAATATAGCCCTGTGATAGAATTATCCCCTTTCTTCTCTTCTTTCTTACTTTCCTCTTTTCCCCCCTATAATTTCAGAGTTTGAAAGATATTGATGGTAGGTCTAGTTTCCCACATGGTTTCATTATGGTCTTCTAACTGGAACTATTAACAGTGGTATTAACTTTCATCACCTTTGTAAGAAAATAACCTGCTTAAGTCAGGGGTTAATAACAATAGGGGATCACTAATTATCCTGTAAATCTTTACCCTGGTATCAAACATGACCCAAGTCTTTAATGTCTCTAGAACGACAGCCTCTAAAGACCTCAACTTGTTCTATAAACATAATGACAGCAGCACATTAGTGTCCTCACCATCTGTGAAGAAAGACAAGGGACAGATGAAAAACAGACAAAGGAGAAAGATACAGGGAGAGAGGACAAAGACAAGAGAAGTGAGGAAAGGAGACTAGCCATGGATGCAACGTCCCTTGGGTGAAGCTAGATGGTCCTCTCTTCGTCATAAGGACCATCTGGCATGGAGTTCTGAAGTGATACGGTCCCATGTCCCAGAGTAAGAACCACATAAAGCAGGGTGCCCTTCTGGGCCTGAATTCAACCAGCACTGATGGCAGGAACACTGACAATCTGCCTGAAGTTTGAGTCAATATAGGACTGGCTAAGTGACCAACAAAATGGGAGACAGCATAGCTAGAACATTCTTTTGTGAAAATGGGCTGATTTTCAGAGTCCAACTGGGAATGGAACTCTCAGCTTGGTTCCTGTATTCAACTCGCTCTCTGCCATGGAGCTGCTTCCTATTGTCTCATTCTCTCTTCTGCCTCCAAACAGCCTTGAGCAATGGCCAAGGAACTATGTGGAGCAAGAGCTTTATAACAAATTAGCTTACAATTTCACAAATCTCTCACCTAAGAGAAGCAAAGGAGGTTCCTTTTCAAGGAACTAGAACCTTCTTGACTTGCTGAGATTTGGAAGAGAAATTTCCACTTGTGAACAGGTGAAGGATGATTGGATTTCTATCCCCCCTTCTTGGTGACATTTGTCTTAAATGGCAAAAACAACAGAGCCTCAAAGCATTAATGATCCAGTGATGAGAAACAGAATGGCAGGTTAAAGAGCATTGGACTGAGATCAAGGAAAATGGGGCTGCTGTAATCCCTCTGGAGTTCAGTTTTCTCATCTTCAAATGATGGGACTAGAAGACTTATAAAGACTCTCTAACCATGTTATTCAATGGCAGGCAACCGGACATGACACTTGGTTCTAGTTAGACCCCAAATCGAGGGTAGGCTGAGTATATTTATGCATGCCAACTGGTACAAGTCTCTGCGGAAGTGTTGCAAATCAGACTTTCCTCTTGGAGTTTGGAAAGCTTCCAGCTCAGGTCAGCCTATCAATTTATAGAGTAAGGTTCGGCTGTGTTGAAATTCATGATAGTGACCTATTGAACCACCAGTCAACAGTCCCAAATGAGAAAGCCTCAACTCCAAATATGGATGCTTCTGAATGATTTCCAAAGAGCTATTAATCCTTGTTTGACTATGCTTTTGTGGACAAGAATAGTCTCGATAAAGAAAACTGCACCCGATCTTTTTCTGCAGCCCCACCTATATCTCTTTATAGAGCTGTCCTCTAAAAATCCTGAAATGCTAACAACCTTTTACAGCTGCCCACCGACCCACTTCTCTTTTTCCAGAAGAGGCTAAGGTGGCTCAAATGAACCAACGCAGGAGGCAGGAGTGATGAGAAAAATAAACAAGGATGCTGGATAGCCCATAGCATGTTGTCTCTGGGGTAGGTGGGGAGGAGATGCAGGAAGCAGAGGGTGGCTTTTTAAATCAGGCTTGATGGAAGGCGGTGGAGCTTTCTATGGATGCTGCTGTAAGTAGGTCATGCCATGCTACTCTGTGCTGGCATGAATAGCAATTGAGCAACTACACGAACATTCTATTTACCTAGCCATGGAGATGAAAACATTCCTGTGGGGGAGAATGCAGCCAAAAGCTTCTGACACAACCAGAGAGATGAGGAAGCATTCAAATGGTTTGTGATTTCATCCAAAATGGTTTTGCTTGTTCCCACCATAGTGTTTCTCTGGATCTTTTCAAACCTCTGCAAAGAGTTTATCCACATGATACTCATTAAAGTCTCATTTGAATGGGGAATAAAAAAGCCCAAAGCTCTTTGAAAAAGGCAGGGTTATCAGAGTTTCAGATGCACTGGTAAGAGGATTTTTAAATATATCTACTTCTATTCTCCACTGCCACCTGACTGACCTTTGTAAACTGAGATAACAACATGCATTTAACAAAACCTGACATCAAGTAAGATGTGAAATAATATTTAAACTCCATAATGTTAAAATATGTATTTATGGATCATTTCATACACTGCAATGAGAATAAGTCATTTTGAAGCCTGAGGTTTCATGATTGGAATTTCTGATTTGAGATTTGCAAGTCCTTGGGGACCATTTGCCTGCAGTGTGGCATTAGAAGCAATATGGACATCTGGGTTTTGGAAAGTCAAGGCACTAGTTGCAGGGTGACTATAAAGAAACTGCCTACCAGACCCAATGAGAGCGCCATTCATTCCAAACCCTCTCTCTTGTACCCTGGACTTTCATTAACAAAGAGTTCAATATGGGCTATAATTCTCTGGTCCTGAATATTTTCAATAACATCCCCTCTATGGCTCTCATCTTAAAGAATGGATGGAAAAAAGTGAATAATGACAGAATATCAATGCAAGTGACTTACAAAATATTACCTGTAAATGACTTACAAAGGCAGAAGAGCCTATTGCTTGTGCTAAACTGTCTTGTTTCACCTCCATTTCCAATTAGTTCCCATCCACTTGTATCTCTGTTCTTATCCTCTGTGCTTCAATTCAACCAAGAATGATACACCTATTATGTGCCTTGCTCTGCTAGGAAGCACTTTCAGCATTCCAGAGCTCACTTTATCCTCAATGACCTTTTAATATGGGTATTTATATGCCCATTTTACAGATGAGAAAATTGAGTCCCAGAAAAGTTTACCCAATCAGTAAATACTAGGAAAAAAAGAGGGGTGGGGAGGGTTCAATCCTAAGTCTCCTGACTTCAAGGCCATTGTTCCTTTCCACTATCTCAACTCCCATTTTCTCACTTTGCAAATCTCAATCCCAGGATAATACAAGTGTTTAGCAGTGTCTGGCATATAATGAATAGTGATAAATATTAATATCATCATCATTATTAATATTGTTTTGGTTATCATTATTGCTATCACTCACAAGGATCCTAAAATTCAGCAATAATCCTTGACCGAATTAAGCAAATGGTACCTTTAAATGACTGCAACTGTTGAAGAGTCTCCTTATGTCCAGGAATCAGCTGAAGAATCTGGACCAAGTCATATTTGCATCTTTCTCTAAATGCTCATTAGCAAACTGATCACTCCTTGGGTAGCTCTGCTAAAGCTCACTCACACTATCTTTGCTTTAAGGCCCAACCATGGAAGCTTTTGCAGAGGGATGCCATGCTATCCATGCCCATTCAAGGCTGGCACACAGGGCCAGCCCCAGTGAGCTGGCTTTCAGGCACTTAGCAAGATACTCACAGATTAAAATGGGCAGGCCGTCCCAGAGGGAGATGAGAGTGGTATTTGGGGGTCGAGGAAGAGGCAAGGAGCAAAGGAAGACTATATTAAAATAACAGTTAAGCTTCCTTTGGTGGTGAACTGAGTCCTTGACTGCAGACTAATCTATGTAAGTGCCTTCCATTCTCATCTTCATCCCGGGGAATGAGGTTTTCCATCCCTTTTCCCCCAGACCCATGAGATCCTGGTGCTCACCACGAGCACACCTTCTTGCACACACACACAGCTGGGGAGCCCGTGCATGGTCACATCTCTGTGCTCTTCTCTCTAGGCATTTTCTTCCTCCAGAAAAGGTGGTCTAAGTGATCTCTGAAACCTCTTCTTTCATTTTATTTATGATCTCTGAAATTCTCTGATTTTAATCTTTATCTTCCTACGATCTCTGAAATTCTCTGATTTTATTTTTCATCTTTCTATGATCCTATGGCAATTGCCAACCTGAAGGCTGGGTATAAAATCCACAAATTGGAATTATTTCTCAGTATGGTTAAACCAGTGTTCCACTTCCATTAAAAATGGGGAATGGTGAGCTGGTATTCAGAAAAATACCCCAAGTTACGACAGGGTGAAGAAAAGAAGCCGTGATAATCTTATTTATCTCTGCTATGTTCTTCAGCCTCAGAAAGGGGAGGAGAGTGGAAATTCCACAAAGACTCAAGCATTTAAAAAATCCATTGTTATAATCACTGTGTTATAACTTGCAAAAGGCCTTTCTTTTAAGTCCCCCTTTGCATTCATCAACACTGTGCAGGAAGATTTTACAGAATGAGAAAAGGAAGGCCTAAGAGAATAACTGACAATCTGAAGGGTTAGAAGTAGTGAGTTGTAGATAACAGGGTTCAATCCAGCCTTCTGTCTCCCAGTACAATGCTCTTTTTACCAGACTGTACTGTCCTAGACGATGTTTATTTACACTAAGAAATCATGAGCCGCTGTGCTTGCACTTCAGCTTAAAGAATTAGATTTATAACAGATATGGAGGATCAGATCTGCTTCCTTCTTTCTTCCAGCCACTGGTCTAAAGGCTTTCTTGGCACTGCCTTGGGCCCATTTCTCCAGGCTTTTTATGTGCTTATTACAGAAGAGGTGGAGATGACCTCTAAATGACCCAACAGATAGACAGATAGCCTCTTGAAAATGTTGATCTAACCATCTAGTCCCTGCTGGGTGAATAATTTAAAAGGAATACAAGGACACTTGATCTCTAAGGTGTGTAGCTGCTCAGCTGGGAATAACATATATTGACAGAACCAGTCACTGATATCTTTCCTCTTTTCTTTTTCTTTTCCTCATTTCTTTATTATTACCTTCTTTGTAACTTCACTTGGTTCTATCTTAACTCTAAAGCCCTTTGTTCCGGTTTGCTAATGCTGGTGTTATGCAAAATTCCAGAAATGAATTGGCTTTCATAAAGGGAGTTTATTTGTTACAAGGTTACAGTCTGAAGGCCATGAAAATGTACAAATGAAGGCATCAACACAAGTATACCTTCACCAAAGGAAGGCCAATAGCATCCGGGAAACCTCTGTTAGCTGGGAAGGCATATGGCTGGTGTCTGCTAATCCCAGGTTGTGTTCCAGCTCCACTCTCAGCTAGTATGCATTCTTCAAAGTGTCTTTCTTGGCTGCAGCTCTCCAAAATGTCACTCTAAGTTGCTCTGATTTCCTTCTGTTGGTGAGCTCTTTTATACAACTCCAGTGATTACATCAAGACCTACCCTGAATGGACAGGATTCATATCTCTATGGAAATAATCCAATTAAACATTTAACTCACAGTTGATTGAGTCACATCTCCTTGAATACTGAATCAACAGATTCCAACCTAATCAACACTAATACATCTGCCCCCACAAGATGCATAAGAGAACATGGCATTTTGGGGGACATAATACATCCAAACTGGCACACCCTCCCTCCTCCAGAGGCCCTCCATAGAAAACACAATTAAAGGGGCTGGCTGACAGTGGGAAATGAAAGCTGTACATTCCATAGGACAGATGTATTCTAGAACACCAGGTGAAGTCTGTTGCCATTTTGCTTTTGTCCATGGCTTCCAGTTTTTTCTTCATTGTGCTGGTCACTGTTCCTCCATGTATGTCTGAATTTGAGTGTTTATATTATCACATATACTTTATGGTGCCAGGGAATAGTCTCCTCTTTTTCTCATCTCTGTCTACAAGAGTTTGAATTCATGCTACAATAGGCCTACAGTTCATAAGTGATAAGGCTGAATCTGATGAGAATAAAGTAAGACAACTGATACTTAATTATTACTATTGTCTTTCCCAGCTAACTTTTAATGAGCACTTGCCATGTGGTAGGCACTGGAATACACACATACATAATTATTAAGCTACTTGATGGTCTCCAAGGTAGGTACTATCATTATTTCAGGGTTAGCAAGGTGAGGCACAAAGAGGTTAGATAACCACTGATACAACTTCAGCAATGTGTCTCTCAAAACAGAACAAACTCTTTCTGTAGTCACACCATTTCCACTTGCCAACTAGTACATAGTTGATCCAGTAGGAGATCATCAACATCTAAGCCAACACATCGACCTCACCTCTTGCCACCACCGACTCATGGAAGAGGCTATAGACACAGGGTGGTGACAAGGTAAGGAAGGCCATATCCTTGGTATAATCTCCCATGGTCATGAGAATGGGGAGTGGTGACATATAAACTGGGACCTGATAATCTGTCTACATATTCTCTTCCTTGACCTCTATCAATTTAGGAGTATGAAGGCAGCTTAGAGTTGCGTGTACAAACATCAGCCCCCAAACACATAGTGTCTATCGACCCAATACAAAATAATGACTAATGCTTATGAATTATTTACTATGTCACAGGCACTATATAAGGGCTTTTGAATACATTAATTCATTTCATCTTCACAGCCATACTACGAGGTGCATAGCAATTATAGGTTAAACGACTGAGGTACACAGAGGGTAAGTAACTTGCCTAATACTATACATTTGGCAAGTGGAAGAGCCTGGATGCAAAACAGGATGTCTGGCTCCAGAGTTTGGATCCTGAACCAATATACTTTCCTTCCCTGCACTTATAGGGTATCCTAATATGTACTCCCTATTGTAAGACTAGATTCTAATTAACCAACTTGTTCACTGTATACTCCTTGCCTCTTTTCTCTTAACTTTCTGTCATAGCCTTGTTACTAATGTTATACCTTAATGGGAGTTACATTCCTTCTGGAATTTAATTTTTCATTTTCAGCAGTGCTCCGCACACAGCCTCACTGGAACATGCCCTGCAACTCCCACCATGGGTATTTCTCCTCATCTGATGCAGGCTGAACCTACCTGTACCAAAGATCAGAAATTAGCAAGTAGAGGTGGCACGGACATTTCCATTTTCCACCTAGTGACACTGGCCCATTAATTAAGGATGTAACTAAAGGAATCCTAATTGAGTTTTGGAAAATGAAAAAAACAGAGCTAGATTTTCTGCTTCTGCTGTGCAAGAGCACACTCTAAAGGAATAAGCTATAAGTTTCATAAACAAGCCACTAGATTGTGAATAAAAGTGATATTAACCCATAACATTCTTTGAAATTTCCTCTCTAACTACTTGTTGGATTGCACTTGGAAAGTTGTTACTTTATGTATCTATGTTATATTCCACAATAAAAATGATTAAAAAATAAACTGCATTCCTTATTCCCATTTAAAAAAAAGTGATGGTAACTGCAATGAGGGAATTAGATTAAGTCAGGAGATAGACAATTAGAGACATCTGTAGAGGGTCTATACCTTCCCCATGTAGTTCTCATTCTATGACTAAAAAGGCACAGAGCTGGAAGGAACTATGTGCCAGGGTACACATATCCTCCCTCACATCCACCTTAAAACTGAGGTCAATCTTGGCTTCCTAGCAACTGAGTATGTCTCTTTCATTCATAAAATATTCAGAATCTTTTTTGTTTTGTTTACTGCATCTATATTTTCTGATTCACCCCTTGAGAAATGAGCACCATATAAATACTGCATACTGGGTGAAGCAGTACTTCCCTGCATTTGTCCTAAATTCACCTTCACCGAGTTTCAAATAGAGCTTTGAACTCTAGCTGTTGAGTATTTGGTGAACAAGTTCACATATAGTTTATGCAATAAATCTGGATCACATCCCTCTCTTAGTCTTTGACTTTGTGTCTTTGCCTTTGTATAAGGGAGACTCACTCATTTGCCTTTCATCCTTGTTCAGCTGTTGTGTCTAGTGTGTGCCAGGCATTTTATTCTGCCTTCATAGAGCCACACCCACTTCCTGCTGACCAGATTTAGCTGCTTTTCTGTGCGCTTTCTCTGGGTTCATTAAATGAATCCCCTAGAGTAAAGTAATGCAGCACAGCAGAAATAGGATAGATTCTAATATTAGAAAACCTAAGTCTGAGACAAGGCTACTGCACCTAATCTCTCTGAGATATTTATGCCTCAGTTTCTCTTTCAAAAAATAGAGATAATGCAAACTTCTCCCTTGCAGAACTGTTAAATGGAAAATGCATATAGAAGTGCTTAGAAACACACAATGTTCTCTTCAAATATGAGTTACAGTTATAATTAATAATAACATTAAAGCTTATTAGCAAGAATAATTTATTTTAATCTTGGTAAAATTTCATTATGGTTCTACCTAAGTGCAGCATAATATTGTTTCCTATTCCCTCCATGATGACATTTTGTTCACCTTTTTAGCCAGGGCAGCATTTTGGGTCGATGTTTTCAGAGAGTGGTTTTAATGAACTCTCGGTTATTTTCCTGAATCATTAATGATATAGCAGAGAGCCTTTTTCTTTTTCTTTTAAAGCTATAACTAGAGTTTTTATCTGTAAGGGCATTACCTTGAAGTCCATCACATGTAAATCACCTCCTTCTCTTCCACCCTCTAAACATGGAGTCTTACCCTGTCATGGTCATGTCCCCATCAACATAACTTTTTACTATATAGGTAGCTTCACCTACATCTTTTATAAAGGCTGTAAGTTATACTGCTTTTCCTTTTTCTGAGTCCCTGTTTTTCTTTTCCTTTTTTTTTTTTTTTTGATTTTGATATTTAAAAGGTTCCATTGTTCCAAAACATGTACTAGATAGTTTTGATTTCTTCTCTAGCCATTTTATCAGTTATTCAAAAGGTAATTGATATCCCATTCTGTGTTAACCTTGGTTTTTCATAAAGACCTGGATGTGGATTTGGTGGGGAAAAGCTTCTGACATAAAGACAGCTTTTCTTTTTCCGGATAAACCTTACAAACTTATGTGAGGGCTCCTTAAACTGCAATAGAAACTCCTCGCCCATCTGCCCCATCCTCTCAGAAGCAAACCAGAAAGCCTACACCACTTTGCCCCTTGGAATGAGGCAAATGGAAAGGGGGAAATAAAGCCTTTGCTAAGATCATTTGGGGAGGAATGGGAGAAGGGTACATGTTTCCCATCTAGAGTTTTAGGACTATGTCATAGATGATAAAACTAAGATGAAGGGACTTTAAAAAGTAGCTGGCTCTGCCTCTTCAATTACCCTGCCTAGGAGGAAAGCTTGTCATCAGGGCTGAAGATGCACTCTGTTCCAGAGATTGATTGGAGTAACAGACTTTTTCGTCCAATCTAGATTGCTTCAGTTTTACTGGAATTGAAGCAGGCCATAAACCTATCAGTGACTCAAGAAAATTGAAGCAATTAAGTCTGCAGGTGGGCAGATTTGCCATATTAATGATGGATCTGTGTTAATGTAAGGTACAGAAGGCTTCTGCATGGCTCACTCTCAGCTCTGCCAGGGGTCAAACTACCTTGAGGAGGCCCTGGGACTCCATAATGCTGACACTGGGGAGTCCCATTGGGGAGACACCTCCATACTCTCACACAGCCTTGCACCCTCCCTTCCAACCCAGCACTGGCTGAGGATGCTCAACCACTGCTGCCAAGCCCAGTGAAATTACTTCTTGGAGGCTTAATTTGATTCAGGTGAATAAAATGCTAGTTAAAGTTAGAAATAGAAGGAGTATAATTTGCAGACCTGGTTTTGGAGTCAGACAGACCTAGTCTGCTTTGTACAAGTAATTTAAGCCCCAGAAGAATGATACTATCTACTTTATAAAGTTTTTGCAAGGAGAAAATGAAGTAATATGTGTAAAGCTCTTAATGCAGCATCTGGTAGCCATGGTCACTTTAACGATTTCTCCTTTTCTGACCTTGAAAACATTTCAGCTGCTGGAAATTAATTTCTAGTCGCTCCTCTTAGTCTGCCAGATTAGTTCAGGGTGAGGGACAGTGTTAAGAGAGTTTAGGAAAAGACAGGTAGGCTAGTACACTGGAAGTGTCAATCCTAGTGCTTGCTTGCTGCTCCTTCCAGAGGAAACTGTCCCTCCACCCATAACTCCTTCTTTAGCCCCTCTTTCCACATGATCCACTCAGGGTGGGCACCTCACCAAAGTGCAGCCCTGATGTGTATTTGGGCAGCGACCCATGACATGACCTGGCACAAACAGATGAGCTAGTCAGACTCTCACTCCTAGGAATGTGAAATAGGGAATATGGAGCAAATCAGGCATAAATCAGTATAAGCAGAATTCAGAGAGATGCAGAGTAAAAGCACAGATGGGGAGTCTGGGCTGTAAGGGCCATTTCAAGTTGGAGAGATGAGAAAATAGGAAAAAAAAAAAAAAAAAAAAAAAAAAAACCATGAGTAAGGAAAAGCTCTGAGGTAGAGGAATGACATAGAGCATAGTGGGAAATGCTAAATGTGATGGCAGGGAGAGGAGAAGGAGCAGATGTGTGGCAGGATATAAGGTACGTTAATGCAGGACAACCAAGGGATACCCAAAGCCCTGGATCTGAGACCCCTCAAACCATCTTGGACCCAGGTCCACCTGCCCTGAGGTTTGGCAGGCGTATAGCTCCTGCTCCTGCATTTCTGGGAGTCACTGCCTCCTAATGGGCACCCCATTACTGAAGTAACTTGACTGAGTCTCTGCATCTTGCAACCAAAAGTACCGCCCTCTAGAAGATCCGGCAGGCCCAGGGAATTCTCAACTCTGGCCCCTCACTAAATGGTCTTGATCACTGCATCCGAGCAGACCTCTTCTGATCCTCTATCACATTTGACAGACGAGTCATTTTTTTTTAATTTCCCCAGAAAAAATAGGTTGCTATACCATTTGATAAGAGAAGTCATTAAAAAAGTGTCTGTTTAGACAGTGAGAGAATAAACAAGGCCCCAGATTTCTTCAGAATTGTGTCTTTTAAAAATAAAGGTATAGCCCTGAAGCCTTTCATGTAATTATTTTTCCATCTGCAAAATGGGAGTCATGGTAGCACAAACAACCTCAAACCACAATATGTCGTATCTGTAAGACTGTGAAACACACAGGCAGATAATAATGCTGGAAAGGCAATGCATTCTCTTTTATTATAAGAGAAAAGATTTTCCTTTGCCAACCCACATAACTCAACAGTCAGCAATAATGAGAGAGGAAACAAAAAAAAGCACTGTACATGACAGCTAAAATCAGAATTTGATAAAATATTCTGCTTCTAAAAGGATACAGTCAAGTAAAAAAAAAATCAATTTGAGCAGAAAAAAATCTGGTTTGTTTATTAGTTTTGCTCCTAATGCCACCAAATGGACCTCAATCTGAAATGGCTTTTGAAATCAAATTTGCTGTTCTCCATTCTGCAACTTACTCTTTATGTTAATTTGTCTGCACCTGCAGGGACAAAGAAACTGGCAGCACTGAACATGAGATCCAGGAAGAAAAAGCAACACAAAGATTCAGGAAATGAAACCAGGACTAAATCATATTAGGTGCATAAAGTTTGGACTTTTTTAAAAAACAAATGAAAGAGAAGAACGAATGTCTGAGGGAGTATTCCTGTTGTAAAAATGGCAGACTCTTGGGGAGGGAGACGGTGTGTTTTCAGGTCCCAAAAAAATGGCGGTGTGGGGCATGAGATAATGATGGCAGCCACGCATTGGGGGCCACGTTAGATCTCTCTCCCATGCTTAACTCCCTTCAATCATGAGTGGTATTATAAAAATGTCACAACAAGTTTCATCCTTCAGAAACTCATCCTGCAGAGATTGGGGTTAATTCCCCCTTCCCACTTAAAAATCTTTTTATTTGGAGCATTTATATATTTAATGGAGAAATTGTAGGTTTACAGAAAAATCATGCAGAAAATACAGAACTCCAATATACTCCCCTTATTATTAAAACCTTGCATTAGTGTGGCACATTTGATGAAAGAATTCTGCCTAACAATTGTACTATTAATTATAGTCCATAGAATACGTTAGGGTTTACTGTTACGTTTTTTTTTTAATTTTTATTCTAGTAACACATACACATATACACAACCTAATGTTTCCCTCTTTTAGCCACATTCAAATACAGAATTCAGTGCTGTTAATTATGCTCACAATTTTGTGCTACCATCACCCCCTCATGGAGCTCTATTTTGAAAGAAGAGGTGCCAAGATTCCATGATTTTAAGGAAAGGACTCAGTCACCATTTTCCCTTTTTTACCCATTATCTGGGACTGAAAATACTTTCCTCCTCCTGATTCCCTGCCCCCATGTCATCAGATGAATTCTAAAGTGTAGCTGGAGAACAGACTTAGTAACCTAGTCATCATAAAATCTAACGATACAAGTATTACAAAAGAACTTAGAAACACTGGCCTTGTTTTACAGATAGCCAATCTTCCAACAGCATAAACTACACACACACCCATTTAAAAAACAACAAAAACTGAGAGGTTATTTGGTTATTTTTGCCCAAGGGTACACAGAGAGGTAGCTCATAAGAAACCCAGAGAGAGAATCCCAGACCAGGGCTCTTTCTGTTATACTCTACTGCCTCTCAAAAAAAAAAAAAAAAAGAAAGAAAAACAAAAGAAAAAGAAAAAGAAAAAGAAAAGAAAAAGAAAAAGAAAGAAAAAGAAAAACAAAACAATTGAAATTATAATTTTTATATTTTAGGATGCTTCTACTTTGAATATTTTCTCTATTGCTCCGTCTAGGATGTTTAATTTCAGACTCTCTGCACTGTACAAAGCATTGTCAAACTTCAAGTTCTGTCAACAGCTGCTAACTGTTGAGGTCCAATGAACACTGTGAATGTTGTGTGTTTAATGCTCAAGCAAAAATGTCAATTCCCATCTTAGAATTATTAGACCTAAGGAAAAATCAATTTGACATGTAAAATGTTCAACAGCCACACTCCTACTGTCTGTCCTTCCTTGTCCCCTCTGAAGCATCTCTTCATTCCTCCTTTTTCGCCTATCACCAGTCGTAAAAGAATATAGGAATCACACACCCCAACACAGGCTCTGTTTAAAATTAAACTAAAAAGAAATCAATTTTTTACCCACTGCTTGATTTTCATTAGACCAGCTGTCACTTCCTTTAGACCAAGACTGGTTTCTTATAGGAATTTAAAAAAAAAAGGCTACTTTTCTAGTTAGTAATTGCATGGAGTGCATTTCTGCAGTAAATGACACAAAATCATTTATGAAGTAACTTTTTCTCATTAATTGCAGCAGAAAGCCTTCATACCCCACATTTGTGAAATTGAAGAAATGGAAAATAAGAGGTTAATTGACTTTCTCAAAATCACACCATGCAACAGGATGAGAGTTAGGGTTCACAGCTCCTGCTACTTCAATCCAATTTGTTACTGGAGTCACAGAGGAATGTCTTTTAGTGAAACTTCTTGAAATCTTATGTCCCTAATTCTGTTCTGTTTCCCTAGGGAGGAAACGTAGTGAAGGGGAAAGAGAATGTGTTTTAGAATGACACAGACGTGGTTAGACTCCCAACTCTGACATTTGCTAGTGATAAGATCCTAGGCGACTTACATAACCTCAGAGCTCCTGTGTCTTCACTTGTAACATGTAGATAATAACACCAACTTCCAATGGTTGCTGTGAACAGGAAATGAGTCCATGGGTCAAGCATACAGCAGGCACTCAATACATGTATGCTCCTTCTGTTTGTTTTTTTCTTTTTTTTACCTTGCACAATTAAAATATAATTGAGCAACAAGAAGACAGATGGCAAACTTTCTCAACATTGAGGTCCTGTCCTCACTTATTTCCAATTACATTGTGAGCGCTAACACTTCAACTTGTAAATGAGATAAATTTTATAGAGAAAAACACACTGATGGTACCACTTTAAATGTCAGGGGCTTCCCTACCGGGCAGCAAGGAGTAGGGAAAACTTGGACTAGATAAAGGAAGACTAACGATCTCTTGCGTAACTCGGCCACTAGCAGGCTGTGTGACCTTTCATTCGTTCATTTGTTTATTTGTGTCTTTAAAAAAGCATTTTACTGAGTCCTAATTTGTGTGAAATACTCAAGGCTACATATAGGAATGAGATTGCCTACTAGGAGCTTATACTGCAGAATGGGGAGACAAAAAAAAAAATTATGACTGCAATAATAGGGCTGTGACAGAGATATACACCGGGCGGAGTTGGCGGATAAGGAAAAAGTGGCCAATTCTACCTGAGGAGAGATTATTAAGGAGGCTTAAAAGAACAACTGATACTTTCACTAAGTTTAGAGATAAATAAATGGGGTTGCACTGGGCAGAGTATGGATGGCAAGAAGGAAGACATTCTGGCTACACTCTTGGCTAACAAACAGAGCCACGTAATAATTGCAGGGCACTTTCTGAGAATATCAAGATGGCACTTGGTTATGCTGTACAAAGCTGGAGAGCTTTCTGGAGGCCAAATCATAGAGGATGCTGTGTGCCATGCTGAAGAGTTTGAATTTTATTCTCCAGGCAAAGGAAAGTGAAAGACATGACCTGACTTGTGATTTTATAAAGGAAGCTCTACATTATAAAGACCAGAAGGGCAGAGATCAAAGATGGGACTACTGAAGAGTCCAGCTAAGAATGATAAAGGCTTGCCCTATGATGATACCAGTTGGAGAGGAGAAGATGGAAAAGGTAGAAGAGAAATTGAAGGGGAAGAATTAGAGTGAGTCATTGCTTGGAAGTGGGAGTGAGGGATAGGAAAGACTCATGGATACCCCACAAGACGAGGGTAATCTTTATGCCTTTCACCCACAGAAGAAATACAGGACAGAGGGGTGGGTTTAGGAGGTGGGAATGTGGATTTGCTTATGCTGAGTTTGAACTGCATGTTGGACATCCAGGTAGGAATGTCCCATAGACATGTAAATGTACACATCAGAAGTGCATGGGAAAATTCTAGGCTAAAATCATGCACAAATTATGGCAACTTGAATACATGGGAATGAACAAATTCAACTAACTGTGTGCAGTGTAAAGGTTAGGGGACAAGGAAGGTATCCAGAAGAACACCATCTGTTTCAGTTTGCTAATGCTGCCATTATGCAAAAAACTAGAAATGGATTGGCTTTTTTAAAGGGATTTATTAGGTTACAAATAACCTAAGTTCTAAGGCCATAAAAGTGTCCAAACTAAGGCATTAACAAGAGGACACCTTCACTGAAGAAAGGCCAATGGCATCCAGGACACCTCTGTTAGCTGGGAAGGCGTCTGTTGGTCCTTTGCTCCCAGGTTGCATTTCAAAATGGCTTTCTCCAAAATGTCTCTGGGCTTCTGTCTCTCTTAGCATCTGGGGGTTCTCTCTTAGCTTCTCCAGGCAAACTCAGGCTTCATCTCTTAGCTTAGCATCTCCAAACATACTTCTGTCCACATCTCCATGTGTCTCCAAGCATTGGTGTCTGTGTCAGCTCTTGAGCTCTCTTAAGTACTCCAGTGAGCTAATCAAGACCCACCCTAAATGGGTGGGGTTCACACCTCTATGGAAATAATTTAATCAAAGTTCTCGCCCACAGTTGCATGAGGCACATCTCCATGGACCATGGAAACAATCAAAAGATTCCACCCTAATTAAAAGACTCATAAGTCTGCCCCCACAAGACTGCATTAAAGAACATGGCTTTTGCAGGGGACATAATATATCCAAACCAGCACACCATCCTTTAAAGAAAGGCTTCTCTCGGCCTCAGTTTCTTCTTCTGTTTAATGAGAGGGATGGGCTGTGTGCTCTCTTAGGTTCCCTTCATCTCTACAATGTCTCTTTTATGCTTTTTTTTTATTTGGCTCAGCCTTTCACTCACAAACCGCTCCCTTTTCTTTCTTCCACCTTTGTTATTTTTGGAACAGGCTGTTTGAAGCTTAAGCTCCTCTGAAGTGGCCCCTTGATCTTTCTGTCATAAGGACATGCATACAAAGAGTACAGCAGGGATACTTTATAGAGGAAGAAAAGGCAAGCGAGAATCAGGGCAGGTCTCACTGTCAGGACCATACCTTCTAAGAGGCCACAATAGCATGGATTTCCCTCCCACTCCTCAGTTGTTCAGGGAAGGTGTTTTTGATACAAACCAGAAGAATAACACCAGCACCTTGCATTAAATACTCCAGCTTCCCTTCAATACACTCCCTCCCTGAACCAGAGGGAGCTTTGCCACTAAAGCTTGTGCCCAAGGTATTGGTACCTCAGAGTACATCATTACTTGCTAGTAGATCTAAAAATAATTAGCAGCATAAAATTTTCATTGGTTATATCCCGCTTTATAATTTTACCCACTCTTCCTCTTAGCAATGCATGATATTTTCTATTTTTCTACAGCTCTCCTCCATAAGGCACATGCAGATGTTCTCTGTAGAAAAATACACCCAAATTCCCATTAAACCCAAGATAAAGGAGAGGAAATACAATTTATTTTCTGTATACTGCCCATTTCTCATTAACCTTGACTTTTTAAGCCCTCGGGTTATGGGCCAGTGCTTATTTTCATGGCTGCATTACTAGGTTTTATTACATTTGTACTGAGAAGCAAGATAGTCTCGTTTTATATCTGGAGAAATAGGTTTAGTGGCCTGATGACAGCAACTGGCCATGGATCATTGTATCTTCCTTATTATGTGAGTCTAATGCCATATGTTTTTGGTTGTCTGGACAGAGTATAAAATGTATTGCTCATCACATATAAATTCAACACTAGTGATCTATCACCTTCCTTCTGGCACCAACCAATATCAGAAGAGGAGAGCTCCATAAGATTTTCCACAGTGATTATAGGGAAATCTGTAGTCCCAAAAGCACCACTCCTTTTCTCTATGCCAAATCAGGTCATGGGCCATTGAAAACAAATGCTTCACTTCAAAACAAAACCATTCAACTTTTAGGTATTGGAAACAAAGAATTCTAAGTGTGACGTCAGAAATGGAAGAAATTGTCAGAAATGGAAGAAATGGATAAAGCTGTGACTAAGCTTTCTAACTGCTGGAATAAAATATGTTTTGCCTATTAACGACCTTTACACATCATAAAAGCAATGGGAGGGAGTCTTTTTTTCTCTTTTTTTTGTAAGAAGATAATGTGATTCAAGGAACTCTTCCCCAAATTCTGAATTGACAACACAGCCTGCCAAGCGGATGACCTCTCTCAGAGGTCCTAGAGTCAGGACACCATGACTGTAAATTTCACTGTAGAACTTCAAGATCATAAATTCATTTCCAGAACTGTGAGGATGCTCTAACACCACCTGCACCAAACCCCTGCCAAAGCACTTCTGCATCTCAGGTATCCAGACAAAGGAGGGTCAAGGGGTCTCCAGGATAGGATATACTTTACCTTCCTTCAACTCCTATTTCATAGTGTACTTATCCCTACCTGCTAAGATATTTTTCTCCTTCTTTCTTATTTATTTATTTATGTATTTATTTATTTATGACCAAATTCTGCCTTGCTGTCATTTAAACCTGTTCCTTTCAGCATTTCTCCTGTGGAAATGGAAAGTAACCAGTTTGGAGCCTCTTTATAATATCTGCAAATATGTGACCACCTCCTTCTGGAGTACTATATGCCTCTGAAGCACAGCAACTCCAGTTCCACATCACGAGAGGGCGTTAACTTCTCATAGTAATACTTCAGAAATTGCATCATGGAGTGAGTGTTTGGAGACATCACAATTTCTCCTTGGGGGAAAGAAAAGCAAATAGTTGCACTGACCAAGGACAAGCGAACCATCTAGTTATGCTTCACCAAAATCTCATTCCCTATATGTCTCCCACCAAAGACAGAAGTTTGCTACCTGAGTTCCAAGGGGTCATGCAACTTCCCAATCACAGAGGTGCCAAAGAGTGTGCCCGCCTCTCCAAATAAAAATCTCCACACTGGGTACATTCTGAGTCCAGTTCCTGTCTTCGTAACTCAGATGTTTTGTTCCAACCTCAATATATCTATAGGAAAGGTAAACTCCCTTAATTTCTTTGTCCTTCACCTCAAGTTTTGTCATGCCTTTGCTTTTCCTTTTATCTGTCCTTTCCATCTTATAGGGAAAAAGCCATCTTATTTCTGCCCAAGGTTCAACTTGTGTCCTTGTTCCCATCTCTCACGTGGCATCTCTGAAGATTTTGCTCTATTATCTTGTCTCTTTTACCTTTAATCTCTCTTTCCACTGTCTCTTCCTCCTTGGTTTAAAATATTACTAAAAGTCATCCTTACCCCTTACCCCCAAAAAGTTCTTTTGACCTTGATTTTTACTTTTATTACTGCATTTTCTTCTTTCATTAATTTCCAACCATTCAAAATTTGAGACCACAAACTCATTCCCTCCAATCATTCTCCCATTCTCTTTTTGACCCACTACAATCTGGCTTATGCCCCTAAATGATATTGAATATAGGCATGAGAATATTGGAGCATGATACTGTGAACTTCTAACTGGGTTAAGAACCTCTTGAGAGTATAGCTTGGCCATGACAAATGAAAGTTGGATGAATGAACGAATGAATGAATGAATGAAAAGGAGAGGCATGGAATAGCACGAGGAGGTAAACATAAGGAACAACATGCATCGAACAACTGGTACCAGACCATGCCAGGCACTGTGTTGGGTGCTATAAACACATTGTCTCATTTGATCACAGATAACTTAGGTTCTTAATTCAGCTCGGCTACTAACCATGTGAATGATATTGAACAAGCCAATTAGCTTCTCTGGACCCTGATTTTCTTATCTAGAAAACAAAGTGGTTAGACTACAGGATTTCGCATGCTCCTTAACACTTGACACATGGAAGAAAAGTATTTGGTTGTGAATGTTGGAGTAGACCTAAAAGATGATATAGTTCTGTGGTTTCTAGAGCACTTTTTTTAAATCTGAGAGTGGATCCTTTTATTATATTTTTTCTCCTGTTTACTCAACTAATTTGTTGAGCAATAATGCATTTTTATCTCTTTTTATTCAAGGGTATCTATGACTGGGGCCATATGGTCTCGGAATGAGAGCATAAACTTTGAAGCCAAGGCAGTGTGGATTTGAATCCCGCCTTGCCATTTACTAGCCATATGACCCTGGGCAGGTTATTGCACTTATCTCTGAGCTTCAGATTCCTCCCCTACGATAAATGCAGCTGAGGCACTCAAATGCACTGCAAAATCCCCCCAGGATTATTGAGAGCATTGACAGTGATGAAAAAAACAACAACAATCTGGTTTACACCATGCTTGGTGCACAGGAGGAATGAAATAAATGTGTTGCCATGTTTTTTTCCTTTCTTCTTCAATAGCAAGGGCATGGGTTCCACCAGGTTCTTTAAAAATACTGAATAAACCTCATAGACACCCATAACTTTCTCAGTGGCTCCTAGGTGGGCTGGTGGCTCCCATGGGAAACCACTGACCTACTCCAGCCTCCTTATTATACAATGAAACTGCAGAGTCTGGCAACTTGCCCAAGCCCACAGGATTCCTTAGCAGCAAAGTTAAAACTCAAAACCAAACTGTTTGACTTCAGAGTCAAGCTCCTCACAATGCTTCTTGGGGGAATCTATAGGAACTATTTTGTGCTCTTTGTGCCTCAGAAATGGAATACATTTTTTTTCAAATGCAACAATTTTGATCTGCTCTCTGCATTCTTGAGGCAGTCAGATGTCCCTGACTTTTGTTAAGAACAGGGGTGCCCTTCCCTTTTTCCTGGTGGTTTTCTTTCCTCCTCCTTGCATCTCTAGTGGCCCCTTCTCTGTAGTATTGTGGATCCATTTACCCAATTCTTTTCTCTGCCTTTTAACTTTCTTCTCACATTAATTAGTCTTAGACATGAAGCCAAATATTGGAGATGGGAAGAAAGATCAATAACCCAAAAAGAAAGAACCAAACCAAACAGCAACAACTAAAATTTAAACATATGTATATTGTATAAAGAGAATTATTCCTCTTAGAGTTTAACTAGCACACCCTGGAACCCATCTAGATGCTCAGCACTAGAAGAATGGATAGAAAAATTATATTATGAACAAATGATAGAATACCACATAACCATTAGCCATCATATGTTTCAAAGAACATTGAACGAAATGGCAAAACAACTTACAATATATACTAATCTAATCAGAAAAAAAATTAGTGTGTAAAATATGAGCTCAGTTTTATAGAAAGAAATTTCATATGCCTAGAACATTGGCAAATTATGCAACTAATGGTTACAAGTTATCTCTGGAGAGTGGGATTATGGGTAATTTTAAATTGCTTCTTTATATTTTTGTGTTTTTCTAATTTTCCATGATCAATAAATACTTTTAATGATAAAAATTATAGTTTTTATTTTGAAAATATGCATTGTTAGGTATCTTCTATGGCTAATATGCATACTCTGGGTGTTTTGTTTGTCAAAGGGCCAAAGCTATTTGCATGGGCATAGAATATTATAGCTAGAGAGAACTAGTAAATAGCATATACTCAAACCATATTTTTTTATAGCAAATCTCTTTCTTCAAAAAAAGCCTTACACACTAAAAGGAAAGCTAAAGGATAAAACATAGTGAACCCTGTGGTGGATGATGACAGTGATTAATAATACAAATATAAAAAAATGTTCATTCATGAATTAGAACAAATGTACATCACTATTACAAGGAGTTAGTAACAGAGTGGTGTATGGGAGAAATGCACCTATTGCAAACTATGGACTTTAACAGTAATATTTTAATATACTTTCATCAACAATGACAAATGTACTACACCAGTGCTAAGGGTCAATAATAATGGGGGATAAGGAGCATGGGATGTTTTGGGTTTTGGGGGATTTTGTTGAGTAATGAGAATGTTCTAAAATTGATTGTGGTGATGAATGCACAACTATGTGATGATACTGCGAACCACTGATGGTACACTTTGGATGGATTGAATGTTATATAACTATATCTCAATAAAACTGCTTAACCAAAAAGAAACCTTAAAGAAATGCTTACTTTGTCAACAAAGATAAAAAAGAGCTAATTTTATCCCAGCAAGGATAATGGAGCAGAGTCCCATCATTCCAAATTCTCCCATCACCCTGGTGACACCTGAAGCATGTTAATGAAATCCCTAGGACTCTGGGTAACATAATTTGTAAAAACCTGACCTGGTACAACCGCTTCATTCCACAGATGAAACATCAGTCACCAAGAGGAGTAGTGACTTGCATATGGTGATCTGGTTTTCTCACCATGCCAAATCAGACAACTCCAATGTTCAGACTCCTAAGCCTGTTGCGTTAGAGACTTGCCCAAATGAGGAAGGCATCTTTTAGTGATGTTCTTGGGGTCCAAGACCAGTAACTTTACCTGTGCTGCTCACCATGAACAGCTAGCCATCCTCAGCAGCACACTCAGCAAGCCATATGCTGAATTCTGCCCGTTCAGCAAGAACCTGCACATTATTTATTATTCTGCGGTGACAGTGGCCTCTTTTACAACCTTCATACTTTGTGAATCTCTTCTAATCCCCACCTCCACCCTCAGGCTGCCTAGGTTTACAAGAAGTACTAGTAAATCCTTTCTCCGGGCTGCAATGAATCAATGTCCCTATAGTCTGCTAGTCTTCAACCATGTTTCACGCAGGGCCAACTTTTGGATGGAAGAATAAAATCCCAAATCTTGCTGAAGCCATTCAGAGAGCCCAAGGTGTTTATGGGAGCTGGGGAGTATTAATCCCCACTTGCCAGGCCAGCTCCTACTCTGGTAATTACATTTTGCCTAAAAAAAAGTGTCCCTGCAGCTGCTGTTAGATGCAGTCTTCATTTTCACCTCACCGAGTGAAGTTTGGATTTAAGGTCTCACTGAGGGTGGCTTGCTGACCCTGCAGGTGGCTTCATTCATGGGATGGCTGCATTTCAGCACCGGCTGAGCTGGGCTCTCAGTCCTGGGGTTTACAGAGCTGTTTGCAAAGAGCTTCGCATTAAAGAAGTTGTGTACCTGTAAGGTATTATTATCACCTAATCTTTTCTCTGTCTTCAACTCCAGTAATGGTGATGGGGAACCAACCTCATAGACTCAGAGTTTCAGTTTAGTACAAGCCTAAAGCCTTGGATTTTGAAAATATATCTGAACCCCTCAGATGTGACAAAATTGAACTGGAAATCTACTTAAGCACCTAAGGAGAATGGACGGCTTCCTACTGCCATGCGCGGAGATTCCTGCCTGCCTGCCACTTCTGCCACCCGAGAAGAAGCAAAGGGAAAGTTCCTTTGCCAAAGTCAAACATTCACTCTTAAGTGTTCAGCCAAGTTTCTGGGTGCTTCTTTTTTAACAGGAAGGGAAACAGAGGCAATCCCTCAAGTTTGGGGATCACGACAATAAGCCAAGGATGCAGAGGGGTTAGAACAGCTGTGACATTTGCCATGAGCCTGATTAGATACTTTGCTGAATGTGGCTACTGTCATTGTCAGTAATATTCAGAAGGCAGGACGTTTGCAAGGGAAAATTACATTTAACATTTTTGGGGGAGATATTAACAAACTGAGAGACACTACTTTATTTTTTCTGAAAAATCCCACACTCTTTCTGATATTATATTACTTTAAAAATTATTTTAAATATTTTACTTGAAAATGTAACATGCTCATTCTAAGAAGCAAACCACCCTGAAGTTACTGAAGCAAAATCTCTGCCCCTCTGCCTTCCAATCCCACTCCCAGAAATAACTAATATTAAAGTTTGAAATATATCTTTATACACCTTTCTTCAAGCTAGACTCCTGCAAGCATACACACACACAGTTTTTCCTCCCTCTCTCCTTCCCTCATTCTCTTTTCTTCTTTCCTTCCTTCCTCAACAAGATGGGATATTAAAAAATACAAAAAAGCTTCAATTAAGGCTTCAAGCAGATCATTTGATAGAACGATTCACCTGGCCCAGAGTCAGAACTAGTCAAATCATTGCATCATGTCTCTCCTCCTCTCTCCCAGAACACACTCTCCCCTTATGGGTATGACAATGGAAGACGCCTGAGTGGTGAGCCAGCAGGAGACGATGATGATTTTTCTTGCTTTGTGTAACCAGCCAGTCCCTCTCCTCAAAAGCAAGCATTAGAAACCCGCAGAACAGACAAAGGAAGGGGCCCAAGAGCCCACTCTCTCATCACTGTGGCAGCACGGAGCACTGTGGTCTCTGTGATTGTGTCCGGTGGTAAGAGGCTTCCTGCTCAGCGAGAAGCTCAGAAGCTGAAGGCCCCTTGAGAGTTTCTGGAATATTTCTGAATGGGGCCAAATATGACCTTCCAATAACAAGAGCTCCTATGAAGAGAAATTAAAGCCATTTGTTATCATTTGGCTGATCCATAGCTGTGATGCAAGGGGAGGATTGAGAGAGAGTGTAAGAGAAGTGGGGGGTGGGGGAGTGGAGGGGCAGGCATTGTGGTTCTCATAGGGACACCGAACCCTGAAAATGTTTGAGACAAATATGATCAGCAAGTACTCTTCAATTCTTGGAGTCCAGTTCACAAAACAATAGAAGCCTTGTCTGACGCTGCACACACACACACACACCCCACACCTGTCACACACACACCCACTACTCACATGCAGACCCATACATGAAGGAATGCTTTGTCCTGATCCTCAACCTGTGACCTCCTCCCTGCAATGTCCCAGATCCCTAGCCAGCCCTCTCTGCATGTCACACCTTCTCAGCCATGCTGGGTACACTGGGCCTCTGGGGTTCTTCCACAGCCCTACAGGCCTCATCAAAATCCAGTCTTAGAAAAGAGTTTTGAAATCAAAGACACTAAAATGGAAATTAGAAGTCATTGAAACTGGTCACCTTTCCAAAGGGTGTTAGTGGATGAGAGAAGATTTTACTTTGTTTAATAAAAGAGGGCAGCCTCTTCACTTCCGACGCCAAAAGCATTAGATGCCTCTATATTGGTTTGGACTCCTCATGTGAGGATGAATGTGCACACGTAGCACACACACAAAGCCACTCAATCACCACCACCACCATCACCCATCAGTTAAAACTATCTAAAATCAAAGCAAGTCAGAAAGTTATGATTTATACAGAGTTATAACCAACAACTATGCAATCCATTTTTTACTGTAAGAGTCAACCATTTCCATATGTCCATGTCCCAAACTGAAGTGAACTCACAGACTCAACAATCAGTGACCGATACAAAAGCGCTCTGTTCATATACTATAAATATACATCGAATTTACTACATTTATTTTTTCTGCTTTTCTTAATTTAAAATATTAGTAGCACTAATTGAGTACATACTATGTGATACACATAACTCATGCTTTAAAAACATTACATCATTTCATCCTCAAAATAACCCCATGGTGTTGGTGTTTTCTTATTCTTATTGGACTGTGAGCTTCCTAAGGGCCAACATCCATGAGAATGTCTTATGTTTCTAGTCTCTATAGAGTATGTAACGGATAAATAAGCCATCAGAGTCTCTTGGCAGAAAATTGGCATCATGATGAAATCTTAAATTTAGAAGAGATTGTAACAGTCATCTGATCATAAATTCCATCTAAACCATCAGCAGTCTTATGCCAAAAAGACCCAATCAATATTCCACCTTTGAATAAAGACCGCCCCAACCATGGAAAACTCAGTTATGCTCTCTACATTGAGTTAAAATAGCTTCTTCTCTGGAATATCAACCCATCGATCTCCTGTTACACTCATTTGTTTTTCCTCACATCCATATGAAAGACTTTCAAATATTTGAAGTCAGCTCCCATGCCTCCCAGATCTTTTTCTGATCAAACATAAATAGTTCTTCCAACTGTTCCTTGTTCTTTCAACATGCTTTGAGATTCCTTTGCCATTCTGTTCACTGGCCTTTGTTTTCTAAATTGAGTGGAGAGTGGGGGCTAAACTCAAATGTTTATAAAGAGTAGGGAGTGACATGAATGTGTGAATCCAGCCCTGCTTAAGATAATGAAGGAGTGATGGGGCTGGTGGTGAAGGGAGAGGTCTACCAGACCAAACTGTCTTCAAATGAAAAAACAGACTATGTGAGAACCAAATACAGCATGTTTTTGGAGTAGATTGCAAAACTAGATGTTTCCTGAAATACGGCAACCAGAACTGACCTCAAAAAGTCTGCATGTCATCTGACCAACTCTCAAAAAAGTGATCTCAATTCCTCTTTGGAGTGACTATACTTCTATTAATGTAGCCAAAACGTTGCATTAACCTCTTAGGATGTGACATTCTGCTAATTCATGTAGGGCTCCCTGTGAACTAAAGCCTGGAATTATTTTTATAGGATAGTGCTGTTAGCTGTTTTTCTTAAATGCAGTTTCAGAATTCTGTGTTTATTCCTGCTAAATTTCACCTTGTCAGACTCTCCCCATCTTTCCAATCTTTCAAGATTCTTCTGAGTCCTGACTTGGCCATCTTTGTCATCCAATGCAATTACTTGCTTTGCTAGTTTCTTGTAACCTATAATTATGATAAACATGTCTTTTTTATTGAGATATAATTCACAAAACAGAACATTTACCCATTGAAAATGTACAATTCAGTGTTGTTAAAAAAATATATTCACAAAGTTGGACAACCCTCACTACTATCTAATTCCAGAACTTTTCATCACCCCCAAAATAAACCCCAAAACCATATCCTCCTCCTCCCAGTCCCTGGCAACTGTTAATCTACTTTCTGTCCCTATGGATTTGCCTATTAAACATTCCATATAAATGGAATCATACACTATACGACCTTTTGTGCCTGTTATCTTTCACTATGCACAATGTTTTCAAGTTTCATCCCAGTTGAAGCATGCATCAGCAACTCATTACTTTCTATGGCTAAATAATATTACATAATATGGATATAACACATTTTGTTTATCCATTCATCAGTTAATGGGCATTTGGGTTGATTCTATAACAACTCTTTTACTATTGGCTATCTATATTTGACTATTCTGAATAATGCTGCTGTGGTTATTCATGTATAAGTTTTTTGTGTGGACGTAAGTTTTCCATTCTCTCGGGTATATATCCAACAGTGGAATTGCTGGGTCATAAGGTAACTCTATGTTTAAATTTTTAAGGAAATACTCAACTGTTTCCACAGCAACTGAACCATTTTATATTTCTACCAGCAACACACTAGAGTTCCAATTTCTTCACATCCTCACCAACACTTCTTACTGTTTGCCTTTTTGATTATAGTCAGTCTAGTATGTGTGAAGTGGTATCTCATTGTGGCTTTGTTTTCCATTCCCCTAATGCCTAACGATGTTGAGCATCTTTTCATGTACTTATTGGCCATTTGTATAACTTCTTTGGATAAATATGTATGCAAATCCTTTTCCCATTTTTAAATTGGGTGACTTTCAATTGTTGAGTTGTTAGAGTTCTTTGTATATGCTGAACACAAGACCCTTATCAGATACATGATTTGAAAATATTTTCTCCTATTCTGTGGGTTGTCTTTCACATTCCTGATGGCATACTTGGAAGCATAAAAGTTTTAAATTTTGATTTAAAATTTTAAATGTAGCTATTTTTCTTTCTTTTGTAGCTTGTGCTTTTGGAGTCATATTTAAGAAGTTGTCGCTGAATTCCAGGTCATGAAGATATACATCTATGTTTTCTTCTAAGAGTTTTATATTTTAGCTTGAAATATTTAGGCTCTTGATTCATTCTGAATTATTTTTTGTATATGTTGTGAGATAGTCTAAATAAATTATTTTGCATGTAGAGACCCAGTTGCCACCACACTATTTGTTGAAAAGACTATTCTTTTTTCATTGAATTGTCTTGGCACCCTCATCAAAAATCAATTGTCCAAATGAAATATTGAGCTATTGTGAGAAAGAGTGAAGCTGTGAGACACGAGCTAGGTGAATGTATCTTAAAGACCATTTTGAGTGAAGTACACCAGAAACAAAAAGACAAACATTATAATGCCTCACTAATATGGATCCTTTATAATGGGTAAACTCTGAGAACTGAATCTTAGAGCACAGTTTACAGGGGAATGCTTATTGTAATGGTCCCTAGATTGTAAGCTCTTAACAACAGTCACATCTATTTTTGAGTTGTAATGGTTATCTCTAAATTCTGGGATGCTGAGCTCTTTGTGTATAACCTGGTCAGTCTCTGTAACTTTCGGTATCTGTGTGACATCTGAAACTCAGAGCTAGAGCTCGGCAGCTATGACTGTCAGTATTACTGCATACAGCAACTGTTAAAAAAGCTGAAAAAGAGTCCAGAATTCAGTTAGAGATATGAATGACTCAGATCTGGTTAGGACTAAGGCAAATCAGGCCAAAGGGTAAAGAATGATATTGACTGTTTTTTACAACTTCAACTTCTGTGTTGAAGACCGAGGGAAGAGATGTTTATTTGGTACAGGATATATATTTTCTACCACACACTAAATAATTTAACTTGTGTGGTCAGTTTATTCAAACATAATAATAACATGGAACTTTGCATAGGAAATGAGATTGGGTAGGTTTGTATAGGTTAGTGTGAAATTTTGATACATCCCAAAGTAATTTGGACAGAGAATAAAAATATATTTGCAGGGCCCCCCCTAGGGAACTGGGGAAAAATTCAGAAATGTTGGGCATCACCACCTGGGTTATTACTGATATTCTCACAAATATTGAGGTCTAACAATTTACTAGACCAAGCCTTCGATCTTGGGACTTGCCCTTATGAAGCTCATTACTGTAAAGGAGAGGCTAAGCCTACTTATAATTGTGCCTAAACGTCTCCCCCAGAGAACCTCTTGTGTTGCTCAGATGTGGCCCTCTCTAAGCCCACTTGGCAGGTGAACTCACTGCCCCCCCCACTACCACCACCCCACATGGGACCTGACTCCCAGGGGTATAAATCTCCCTGGTAATGCAGGACATGACTCCCAAAGATGAGCCTGGACCCAGCATCGTGGGATTGAGAAAATCTTCTTGACCAAAAGGTGGAAGCAAAATGAAACAAAATAAAGTTTCAGCGACTGAGATATCTCAAATGGAGTCAAGAGGTCACTCTAGAAGGCATTCTTGTGTGCTATATAGATATCCCTTTTTAGGTTTTAGTGTATTGGAACAGCTAGAAGGAAATACCTGAAACTGTCGAACTACAACCCAGTAGCCTTGATTTTTGAAGATGATTGCATAACTATGTAGCTTACATGGTGTGACAGTGCGATTGTGAAAACCTTGTGGCTCACACTCCCTTTATCCAGGGTATGGATGGATGATTAGAAAAATGGGGACAAAAACTAATGAAAAATAGGGTGGGATGGGGGAGATAGAATGATTTGGGTGTTCTTTTTTACTTTTATTTTTTATTTTTATTTTCATTCTTTTTGGAGTAATGAAAATGTTCAAAAATTGATTATGGTGATGAATGCACAACTATGTGATGGTGCTGTGAACAGTTGATTGTACACCATAGATGACTCTATGATATGTTAATATATCTCAGTAAAACTGAATAAAAAAAAGAGAATAGAGAAAATTGACAAAAATTCAATTGTCCATACATGTAAGGGTTTATTTCTGGACCCTTGATTCTAGTCCATTGATTGTTATGCCTGTGCTTATGCCAGGACCACAGTCTTGATTACTATAGCTTTACTATCTACTATCTACTATCTACTATCCTATAGACTACTCTAGGATAAACATGACTTTGATGGCCACACTCAATTAGGTTAAAAGAAACATTGAACAAGGCAGGACTGATGAAAAAGACCTGTGGCATGACACTAGAATATAATCTCCATGAAAGCACGGGCTTCATTTGCTTTATTCATGATATATCCCCAGTACCTAGAACAGGGTCTGACATGTTGTAAAGCTCTAAATAAATATTTGTTGACTGAATGAATGAATGATTGAACAAAAATATAACTAGAATCCACTTTCAAATTTCAACCATGTATTAATCTACTTTGTTAGACAAGCATTCTGCCTTCTTCCATTGTGTCTGAAAAGCTAACATGGAATACCTTGTCAAATGCATTACTGAAGTCCTAAGGGACATTTGTTTTCACCCTAAGTGCCAGGATACTATATGTGACATCCCTCACTTTAGAGTTAGTGAAAGAACATTGATTTTCATCAACAAGCAGGACTTCACCTGGAGATATAAGAGGGAGTCAATCACCAATTCCTCTAAAACCACTATTTTTTCAACACAGGAAAATGACAAAATTCTAGGCCAACCACATATGAGCTCATTTAACATTAATAGAAGGGAATATGGCTGTTTGATGACCTCTTGGAACGTAAATCACAGTCAATGTAGAATAAGTCAATGAAATGAAAATTGGCCAAGAAAAAAGAAGCAAGGAGAAACACTAGGCAGACAACAGAGAAAATAAAGGGGAACACTGAAGGACAACATAGATAAAAGAGTGATTAAAAAAGATTCATTGATTATAATCTCTTGTGATAAACCAATCACCATTCCCTCTTTCTGTCTGCCCTAGGCTAAGGAAATGAGTATCACTGGGTAAATCCACGAGAGAAATAGAGGTGAAAATGCTCATCCATGACCTTTTGTAACTGGCTGTCTCTTAGTCCCAAATCTCTTCAATTGCCCAGTCTGTGATGTAGGTTCCAAGAGGTCATCAAACAACCTAGATCACCTACTATTAATGTTAAATGAACTCATAAGTACACTTCAGGCAGCAAATCAGAACCACTGTTAGCAGCTCTCCAACTCAGGAGGCTCCTGTCTCTTAAAGGACCAGGTGTCCTTTCATGACAGACTATACTTTCCATGAATAATGCATATACTACTAAGGGAGACTATACATTCCCATTAAGCCACATAAATTCTCAACACACTCTTGTACTGCTATAATTAAAAATTAAACACAAAGTATTATGTTGAAGAAACTCCAAAGATGATTGTTATGTACTATCTTTTTTCTGCCAAACTGTATTGCACATGAGCTGCACCATTTTAAATTTCCACCAACAATGAACAAGTGTTCCTGTTTTTCCACATCCTCTCCAACACTCGTGATTTTCTGGTTTTTAATAGCAGCCATTCTAGTGGGTGTGAAATGGTATCTCATTGTTGTGATTTGCATATCCCCAATGCCTAATGATGAGTATCTTTTCATGTGCTTATTGACCATTTGTATATCTTCTTTGGAGAAATGTCTATTCAAGTCTTTTGTACATTTTTAAATGTATTATCTGTCTTTTCGTTGTTGAGTTGTAGAATTTATTTATATATTCTGGATATTAAATCCTTAATGGATATGTGGTTTCCAAATATTTTCTCCCATTCTATAGGCTTTCTTTTTACTTTCATGATGAAGTTTTTGATGCACAAATGTTTTTAATTTTGATGAAATCGCACAGATCTACTTTTTTTGGTTGTTGCTCATACTTTTGTTATAAAGTCAAAGAAACCATTGCCTAACACAATGTCTAGAAGATGTTTCCCCAAGTTTTCTTCTAGGAGTTTTCCAGTTTGGGTTCTTATATTTAGATCTTTGATTCATTCTCAGTTAATTTTTGTACATGGTATATAAAATGGTATAAAAATATAGTGTGTTTGGTAAATTTTGTATACAGTGCACCACAGGTTGAAGAGACTGTTCTTTCTCCATTGAGTGGACTTGGCACCCTTGTCAAAAATCAATTGGCCACAGATTTGAGGGTTTATTTATAAACTCTCAACTCAGTTTCATTGGCCTATATGTCTGCCTTTGTGCCAGTACCATGTTGTTTTCATTACTATAGCTTCATAATAACTTTCAAAATCAGGAAGTGTGAGTCCTCCAACTTCGTTCTTTTTCAAGATAGTTTTGGCTATTCAGGGTCCTTTACTCTTCCATATCAATCTGATGATTGGTTTTTCCATTTCTTCAAAGATTGGGATGGCTTTGAAGCTGTAAAATGTTTTGAGTATATTTGACATCTTAACCATCTTCCAATTCATGAACACAAATGTCCTTCCATTTTTTTTAGGTCTTCTTTGATTTTTTTAGCAATGTTTTGTAGTTTTCCATGCGAGTCCTTTACATCCTTGGTTAAATTTGTTTCCAGATATTTAATTCTTTTAGTTGCTATTGAAAATGGATTTTTTCTTGATTTCCTCTTCAGATTGTTCATTATTAGTGTATTGAAACATGACTGATTTTTGCCTATGGATCTTGGACCACACCACTTTGCTGAATTTGTTCATTAGCTCAGTAGTTTTTTTGTGGACTTTTCAGTATTCTCTCTATATAGGAGAATGTCATCTGAAATAGGAAAAGTTTTACTTCTACCTTTCCAATTTGAATGTCGTTTATTTCTTTTTCTTGCCTAACTGCTCTGGTTAGAACTTCCAGTGCAACATTTAATAACAACAGTGACAGTCATCATTGTCTTGTTCCTGATCTTAAAGTGAACGTTTTCAGTCTCTCGCCATTGAATGTGATGTTACCTGAGGGTTTTGCGTATATGCCTTTTATCATGTTGAGGATGTTTATTTCTATTCCTAGTTTTCTGAGTGTTTTTATAAGGAGAGGGATGCTGAATTTTGTAAAATGCCTTTTCTGAATCAATTGAGATGACAATATGTTTTTTCCTTTGTTCTGTTAATGTGTTGTATTAATTAATTGATTGATTATGTTGAAGCACCCTTGTGTACCTAAGACAAACCCCACTGGATTATGGTGTATAATTCTTCGAATGTGCTGTAGGATTTGTTTACTAGCATTTGGTTGAGGATTTTTGCATCTATATTCATAAAGGGTATTGGTCTGTAATTTTCTTTTCTTGTGGTATCTTTATCTGATTTGTGGTATTAAGGTGATTTTGACCTCATGGAATCAACTGGGAAATGTTCTCTCCTCTCCAATTTTTTGGAAGAGTTTGTACAGGATTGGTGTTACTTCTTCTTAGAATGTTTGGTAAAAATCACCAGGAAGCCATCTGATCCTAGCTTTTCTTTGTTGTAAGGTTTTTGACTACTGATTCAATCTCTTGTTATTTGTCTGTTGAGATCTTCTGTTTCTTCTTGAATCAATGTGGGGAGGTCATATGTTTCTAAGAATGTGTCCATTTCATCTGGGTTATTGAATTTACAGGTGTATAGTTGTTTAGAGTATCTTCTTATAATCCTTTTTATTTACTTTGGATCAGTAATAAAGTCCTTCCTTTCATTTTTTATTTTATCATCTCTCTTTTTTACTATGTCAGTCTAACTAAAGTTTTGTCAATTTTACTGATCAAGCTTTTGATTTGGTTGATTCTCTCTAGCTTTTTTTTTAATTCTCTATTTCGTTTATCTCCACTCTAATCCTTGCTATTTCTTTATTTCTGCTTGCTTTTGTTTTAGTCTGCTCCTCTTTTTCTAAATCCTCCAGCTGTGAGGTTAGGTCTCTGATCTAAAATCTGTCTTCTTTTGTAATGTAAGCATTTAAAGCTACAAATTTTCCTCTCAGCACTGTCTTTTCTGCATCTGATAAGTTTTGGTAAATTTTACTTTTGTCTTCATTTGCTTCAAAATATTTCCTAATTTCCCTTGTGATTTCTTCTTTGACCCATTTGTTGCTTAAGGGTGTGTTTTTAATTTTCACACATTTGTAAGCTTTCCAGTTGTCCCTCTGTTACTGATGTCTAGCTTCATTCCATTGTGGTCAGCTAATATACATTGCATGATTTCAATAGTTTTGAACTTATCGAGACTTGTTTCATGACCTAACATCTGGTATTTCATGGAGAATGATCATATGTATTCTGCCACTGTTGGGTGAAGTGTTCTTCATATGTCTAGAAGGTCTAGTTGGTTTAGAGTATCATTCAAGTCTTCTACTTCCTCACTGGTCTTCTGTCTAGACAATCTACCCATTATTGAAAGTGGTGTATTTAAGTCTCCTGCTATTAATGTAGAAACTTCTACTTCTCCCTTCAAATCTGTCAATATTTGCTTCATATACTTTGGGGCTCTGCCATTAGGTGCATATATATTTATAATTGTTATGTCTTTTTGTTGAATTGACCACTTTATCAGTACAGTGACCTTTTTGTCCCTTGTAATACACTTTTACTTAAAGTGTATCTTATCTAAAAATAGTTTAGCTACCCAAGCTCTCTTTGGTTAACATTATCCTGGTATATCTTTCCCAACTTTCACTTTCAACCTACTTGTATCTTTGAATTTACGGTGAGTCTCATAAACAGCAATAGAGTTGGACAGTGTTTTTAATCCATTCTGCCAATCTCTGCCTTCTGACTGGAGAGTTTATTCCTTTTACATTTAAAGTAACAACTGATAATGCAGGGCCTTTTTTCTGCCATTTTGCTGTTTAGTCTTTCTAAGTCTTATGCCTTTTTTGTCCCTCAATTCTTCTGTTAATGCCTAATTTGCTATATATTTGACTTTTTGTATCATTTTGAGTCCCTTCTCATTTCCTTCTGTATATATATTTTTAGATATTTTCTTTGTGGTTATCATGGGGTTTATATTTAGCATCATAAATCTGTCTATTCTTTAAGCTTGTATCCAGCCAGTGATCTATGACATAGATATCCTTGAGTGCCAGGAGCTAACATAAACAAAGAAACCTACACAAAAAACACCTTTCACAGCCTTTGAAAATTGGCCCTGTGTTGGGTGGTGCTCTCCTTCAGAGTTCAGCCCACCTACCAAGAAGCTCAGCCTAAGGCACAAATGAAGTGCAGGGTCCCCCTGTCTTTCCTAAGCCTGTGTCTTTTCCTGGGCTTGCATTTGCTGCTGGCCTTAGGAATTTCCCCACTTACAGGAATTCCAATGCTCCCTCTACTTTCTGTGGCATAGACTTTCATCTCTCCCAGGTGTTCTACTGAATGACCTAAAGCGGGCAATTCTTTGCCCCCAGCCCCTTTGACTTGTTGGTTTCTCACACTGCTTTAGGTGGCTACATGCTACTTCTGCCTTCGGGGCAAGTTCCAGGGGTGTTTAGCCCAAGATGCGTTTCCTGGTCAGTCTTTCAAGTTATCACTGGCATCAAAACACAGGCACCTAAGAATGAGCATAGAGGTTACTCTGCTCCCTCTGGAACAGAGCCAGGGACCTACAATGGGAACACAGGCTGGTTACACCCCAAGTCAAGGTGGGGTTGGGGGAGGATCCAAAAAGTGAGCCAGGAGCTTCACCTATTGTTTTTTAAAACTGTGTTTTCTCAATTATGCACTCCTGCAGTTACTGCAACCCCTCTAACTGTTTTCTGGAGTTCCGAAGAAGATAGCCCTTCCAGTTTCTGCTAAATGTTTAAAGATTCTGTGGGAGAAGAGCACCCTGGAGTGTCTTGCGACTCCATCTTGGCCCACCAGAAGCTCCCCTCACTGGTTCTTTAATTACATTGCAGGGAAAGTACTCAGGCAAAAAAAAAAAGCAAAGCAAAGCAAAACAAAACAAACAAACCAACCAACCCTTATAATCTTTCTTTAAAGCCCTAGCTCATATTATATTATCTATTCAACCTGTTAAAAAAAAAAATTCAGCTCTGAAATGCCCTCAATGAACATACACTTTCTTCCATTATTATTTTCCTTTTTAATTTTTAAAAAGAAAAATCACATAAAATGCCAGGTCAGTTGTGTTCTGTAGATACAAGAGACAACCACAGACTTTCAATGATTGATATGGGTTCCTATTAACCTAGTCTATATCGTAAGTGCATGTAAGTGCATGACATAGAGCTGGTGCTTAATAGGCATTTTCTGAATGAATAGACATTAAATGGAAAATAATAACCAAGACGATATTAAGTGTGAAAAACTCAATATTTTGCCAATAGAGCTGCTTAATAGTTCTTCCTCTCCTCTGCTCCACTTCCCCCAATGCTAAAAAAAGAGAGAGTCTAAGGAAACTACTACTGTGAAATAGGAGTATTCATGATAGTGGCCTTAATCCAGTTAAAATTAATCCACTTAGGAGGAACATGTCATCTTGTGTATTTAGGAAGGTCTGTGAAAAATGTCATTGAGCACCACACCAATGCAAGGCATTAACAATAGGGTGGTATATGGGAATCCTGTATTTTAAGCACTGTTTTTTGTAAACCCACAACTTCTCTAATAAAAAAGTCATTGAACACAGAAAACTGTAGGCATCTGTACACATAATATATGAAGATTACAAAAAGAATTATATAGTTTATTAAAGGGAAAATTTGGTTATATCCTCTCCAATTGGCATCCAAATTACTTAAAATTCAAATCAGAGCATTTCAAAACTGGGGAGATTCTTATATGTCGTAAGCTCTAATCTCCATTTTTAAAATTGTGGAATCTGAGGTGAAAGAAGTTAAGTGATTGTTCCAGGGATACAAAACTAGCAAATGGCAGACAGAACTTGTTCTCAGACATCTAATTCCAATTCCAACACTTGCTCCATTATACCACGCTCTACTGTAAACCTCTTAGTGCTTTATGGGCAGATAACAAAAATTAGTTAATGCAGATGATGACGATAATGAAATTTCACTGTACTGGAAACAGTGAAATGAGGTCAGTTAGCTGGCACTTGGTGACGCTTTTGTTAAGGAACAATGTCTATTATTTTCCATCTCCCTCTGCATTTAAGAAAGTCATGTACTTTGCTTAAAAAAGTCTTAAGCAACTAAATATCATTCATTAAAAATATCATTCATTAAAACATTTAAAACAAGTGACAGCTACTAGTAATACATTTCCAGAACAGAATAAGCAGGATGAAGGTAGCTTAGAAACTGTAAAATACAGAATTCGTCTACTGGTACCACAATCCCTGCTGGCCAATTTTTAAAAATAGGCTTTCAGTATACCATAAAAATGAACAAGCTAAAGATTTGACATCCAGAGAAAGGCTGGTCCCTCCGTGGAAAATGCTTTGTCTTCAGGAGCCCAGGATGAGAGAAAAATCATTAGTGGAGAACTCCTTCTGACCCCACCCATAGTGTGAGGATAAATAATTACTGTGATGAAATTTGGGTATTGGAACTCCATTTGTGATTGGTACACAAACTACAGCTTGAAGAAGATGATTCCATTTCTAAGTGTAAGTTGATGACTAATGCAAGGTCCAATGTTACTATTAATGTGACTTTGTCCCTTAAAAACCTTAAGACCTAGCTGTGGCGTATTGTTTGGTAGTATTATGAAATCCAAATATCTATACCTCCTATAACCCAGATATCCCATTGCTAGGTATATACCTAACTAAAATGCTTGTATATATGAGTCAAAAGAAATGCACAAGAATGTTCATAGCAGCTTTACACAAAATAGCCCCAAAGTGGAAACCACCTAAATGGCATCAACAGTAGTATGGATAAATACATTGTGATATATTCACACGATGCAGTAGCATTATGCAATGGTTATGACTAACTACTCTCAGTGACATGAACGAATTCACAAAAACATAATGCTAAGTTAAAGAAGTCACATATTAAAAAAGTGCAAGGTGTGATTCCTTTATATTAAATTCAAAAATGACTAACCTTTGGTGGTACAAGTTAAGCTAGTGGTTCCCCTGAGTGAAAGAGGCCAAAGGAGAATTTCTAGGAGGAAGGGGCTGGTGTTGTTTTGCTTCTTGATCAGAGTCCTGGTTGCACAGGTTATTATCTTTGTTAAAATCCACTGACCTATATGCATAGGATTTGTCAGTTTATCTGAATGTATGTACATGTCATTAAAAAATTCTGAAGCTCTAAAAGTTTTCGTATGAAAACATAATAGGGAGACAGTGACAGATTAGTAGAAGTGATCTCTCATCAACGTAAAGAGTGACTACACCCACAGGCAGCCTTTCCTTTCCGTGATCTTCCCTCATCATTGCTTATGAAACTGGTCACCAGCCTGCAAATGAGGAGCATGAATGTAAAAATGTCACATTCTTATGCAGGAACCAAGGCACTCAGTTCTTTTCTGCCCCAAGGCAAGATTGGGTCTCAGTTTTCATATACTAAAAATGGACCTATTAGGATAATGAGTGAGTTCCCATCTGTCTGTCATGTTCAAATTGATTGCTGGCAGTTGCAGTATCTAGGAAGGGTCCTACTAATTACAAAGAGAAATCAGACACATTCAGGGAAAATGCATCATTCTGGGACATGGGCTAATTGGGCATTTGTCCTCTGTGCTCTATCCATAAGGTCTATTGAGGGAACACTGAGGTCTGTTCTCAAGGTGAGAAAAGGAGGAAGGAATGGGAATAATCTTTTAAAATATCTATTATGCGTCAGTATTAAACATTTATATAATTTCACGATAGTTTTCAAAAGTAAATGCTATTGGCCTCATTTTATAGAGAAAGAAACCAACTCTGAGAGAGGATGAAATCCAAGCAAGTTGTACCATTATTAAGTGAGAGAAGGATTCAAATTCGGGGCCATCTGACTCATCAGGCTCTTTGCAGAACATCACAGACTTTCTACAGAAGTCAATTGCCAAAATGTCTGTGTTCTTCAGAAATATCTCTGCAGCATTCCTTTCAACATCATTTCAATTCTACCCTGATAATGGAGTATTCCATGTGCAAGAAAAAAACACAACTTTCCCCTTATCTGAAAGTCTTAAATAGCTAGACAAGTGAGAATATAAGATGAAAAAAATTTAAAAATTCATTGAACTGTACCACATAAACCATGAACCCTAAGCTAAACCATTGACTATAATTAATAAAACATTAAAAACAAATGTGCGGAGAGGCGGGGCAAGATGGCAGACTGGTGAGCTGTATGTTTTAGTTACTCCTCCAGGAAAGTAGGTAAAAAGCCAGGAACTGCGTGGACTGGACACCACAGAGCAATCTGTCTTTGGGCATACTTCATACAACACTCATGAAAACGTGGAACTGCTGAGATCAGCGAAATCTGTAAGTTTTTGCGGCCTGGGGACCCGCGCCCCTCCCTGCCAGGCTCAGTCCCGGGGGAGGAGGGGCTGTCAGCTCCAGGAAGGAGAAGGGAGAATTGCAGTGGCTGCTCTTATCGGAAACTCATTCTACTGATTCAAACTCCAACCATAGATAGACTGAGACCAGACACCAGAGACTCTGAGAGCAGCCAGCCCAGCAGAGAGGAGACAGGCATAGAAAAAAAACAACACGAAAAACTCCAAAATAAAAACAGAGGATTTTTGGAGTTCTGGTGAACACAGAAAGGGGAAGGGCGGAGATCAGGCCTTGAGGCGCATATGCAAATCCCGAAGCAAGGCTGATCTCTCTGCCCTGTGCACCTTTCCTTAATGGCCCTGGTTGCTTTGTCTATTAGCATTTCAATAACCCATTAGATCTCTGAGGAGGGCCGTTTTTTTTTTTTTTTTTTTTAAATCCTTTTTGCTTTTTCTAAAACAATTACTCTAAGAAGCTCAATACAGAAAGCTTCAAAGAATTGAAATTTGGGCACGTCAAGTCAAGAGCAGAACTAAGAGAGCTCTGAGACAAAACGCAATAATCCAGTGGCTGAGAAAATTCACTAAACAACACAACTTCCCAAGAAAAGGGGGGTGTCCGCTCACAGCCACCATCCTGGTGGACAGGAAACACTCCTGCCCATCGCCAGCCCCATAGCCCAGAGCTGCCCCAGACAACCCAGTGTGACGGAAGTGCTTCAAATAACAGGCACACACCACAAAACTGGGCGTGGACATTAGCCTTCCCTGCAACCTCAGCTGAATGTCCCAGAGCTGGGAAGGGGGAGCAGTGTGAATTAACAGAGCCCCATTCAGCCATCATTTGAGCAGACTGGGAGCCTCCCAACACAGCCCAGCAGCCCAGAACTGCCCTGGGGGGACGGCACTCACCTGTGACATAGCACAGTCATCCCTCAACAGAGGACCCGGGGTGCACAGCCTGGAAGAGGGGCCCACTTGCAAGTCTCAGGAGCCATACGCCAATACCAAAGACTTGTGGGTCAGTGGCAGAGACAAACTGTGGCAGGACTGAACTGAAGGATTAGACTATTGCAGTAGCTTTAAAACTCTAGGATCATCAGGGAGATTTGATTGTTAGGGCCACCCCCCCTCCCCGACTGCCCAGAAACACGCCCCACATACAGGGCAGGCAACACCAACTACACACGCAAGCTTGGTACACCAATTGGGCCCCACAAGACTCACTCCCCCACTCACCAAAAAGGCTAAGCAGGGGAGATCTGGCTTGTGGAGAACAGGTGGCTCGTGGACGCCACCTGCTGGTTAGTTAGAGAAAGTGTACTCCACGAAGCTGTAGATCTGATAAATTAGAGATAAGGACTTCAACTGGTCTACAAACCCTAAAAGAACCCTATCAAGTTCAGCAAATGCCACGAGGCCAAAAACAACAGAAAATTATAAAGCATATGAAAAAACCAGACGATATGGATAACCCAAGCCCAAGCACCCAAATCAAAAGACCAGAAGAGACACACCTAGAGCAGCTACTCAAAGAACTGAAGATGAACAATGAGACCATAGTACGGGATATGAAGGAAATCAAGAAGACCCTAGAAGAGCATAAAGAAGACATTGCAAGACTAAATAAAAAAATGGATGATCTTATGGAAATTAAAGAAACTGTTGACCAAATTAAAAAGATTCTGGACACTCATAGTACAAGACTAGAGGAAGTTGAACAACGAATCAGTGACCTGGAAAATGACAGAATGGAAAATGAAAGCATAAAAGAAAGAATGGGGAAAAAAATTGAAAAACTCGAAATGGACCTCAGGGATATGATAGATAATATGAAACGTCCAAATATAAGACTCATTGGTGTCCCAGAAGGGGAAGAAAAGGGTAAAGGTCTAGGAAGAGTATTCAAAGAAATTGTTGGGGAAAACTTCCCAAATCTTCTAAACAACATAAATACACAAATCATAAATGCTCAGCGAACTCCAAATAGAATAAATCCAAAAAAACCCACTCCGAGACATATACTGATCACACTGTCAAACACAGAAGAGAAGGAGCAAGTTCTGAAAGCAGCAAGAGAAAAGCAATTCACCACATACAAAGGAAACAGCATAAGACTAAGTAGTGACTACTCAGCAGCCACCATGGAGGCGAGAAGGCAGTGGCACGATATATTTAAAATTCTGAGTGAGAGGAATTTCCAGCCAAGAATACTTTATCCAGCAAAGCTCTCCTTCAAATTTGAGGGAGAGCTTAAATTTTTCACAGACAAAGAAATGCTGAGAGAATTTGCTAACAAGAGACCTGCCCTACTGGAGATACTAAAGGGAGCCCTACAGACAGAGAAACAAAGACAGGACAGAGAGACTTGGAGAAAGGTTCAGTACTAATGAAATTCGGTATGGGTACAATAAAGGATATTAATAGAGAGAGGGAAAAATATGGCAAACATAATCCAAAGGATAAGATGGCCGATTCAAGAAATGCCTTCACGGTTTTAACGTTGAATGTAAATGGATTAAACTCCCCAATTAAAAGATATAGATTCGCAGAATGGATCAAAAAAAATGAACCATCAATATGTTGCATACAAGAGACTCATCTTAGACACAGGGACACAAAGAAACTGAAAGTGAAAGGATGGAAAAAAATATTTCATGCAAGCTACAGCCAAAAGAAAGCAGGTGTAGCAATATTAATCTCAGATAAAATAGACTTCAAAGGCAGGGATGTTTTGAGAGACAAAGAAGGCCACTACATACTAATAAAAGGGGCAATTCAGCAAGAAGAAATAACAATCGTAAATGTCTATGCACCCAATCAAGGTGCCACAAAATACATGAGAGAAACATTGGCAAAACTAAAGGAAGCAATTGATGTTTCCACAATAATTGTGGGAGACTTCAACACATCACTCTCTCCTATAGATACATCAACCAGACAGAAGACCAATAAGGAAATTGAAAACCTAAAGAATCTGATAAATGAATTAGATTGAACAGACATCTACACGACATTACATCCCAAATCACCAGGATACACATACTTTTCTAGTGCTCACGGAACTTTCTCCAGAATAGATCATATGCTGGGACATAAAACAAGCCTCAATAAATTTAAAAAGATTGAAATTATTCAAAGCACATTCTCTGACCACAATGGAATACAATTAGAAGTCAATAACCATCAGAGACTTAGAAAATTCACAAATACCTGGAGGTTAAACAACACACTCCTAAACAATCAGTGGGTTAAAGAAGAAATAGCAAGAGAAATTGCTAAATATATAGAGACGAATGAAAATGAGAACACAACATACCAAAACCTATGGGATGCAGCAAAAGCAGTGCTAAGGGGGAAATTTATAGCACTAAACGCATATATTAAAAAGGAAGAAAGAGCCAAAATCAAAGAACTAATGGATCAACTGAAGAAGCTAGAAAATGAACAGCAACCCAATCCTAAACCAAGTAGAAGAAAAGAAATAACAAGGATTAAAGCAGAAATAAATGACATAGAGAACAAAAAAACAATAGAAAGGATAAATATCACCAAAAGTTGGTTCTTTGAGAAGATCAACAAGATTGACAAGCCCCTAGCTAGACTGACAAAATCAAAAAGAGAGAAGACCCATATAAACAAAATAATGAATGAAAAAGGTGACATAACTGCAGATCCTGAAGAAATTAAAAAAATTATAAGAGGATATTATGAACAACTGTATGGCAACAAACTGGACAATGAAGAAGAAATGGACAATTTCCTGGAAACATATGAACAACCTAGACTGACCAGAGAAGAAATAGAAGACCTCAACCAACCCATCACAAGCAAAGAGATCCAATCAGTCATCAAAAATCTTCCCACAAATAAATGCCCAGGGCCAGATGGCTTCACAGGGGAATTCTACCAAACTTTCCAGAAAGAACTGACACCAATCTTACTCAAACTCTTTCAAAACATTGAAAAAAATGGAACACTACCTAACTCATTTTATGAAGCTAACATCAATCTAATACCAAAACCAGGCAAAGATGCTACAAAAAAGGAAAACTACCGGCCAATCTCCCTAATGAATATAGATGCAAAAATCCTCAACAAAATACTTGCAAATCGAATCCAAAGACACATTAAAAAAATCATACACCATGACCAAGTGGGGTTCATTCCAGGCATGCAAGGATGGTTCAACATAAGAAAAACAATCAATGTATTACAACACATCAAAAACTCGAAAGGGAAAAATCAATTGATCATCTCAATAGATGCTGAAAAAGCATTTGACAAAATCCAACATCCCTTTTTGATAAAAACACTTCAAAAGGTAGGAATTGAAGGAAACTTCCTCAACATGATAAAGAGCATATATGAAAAACCCACAGCCAGCATAGTACTCAATGGTGAGAGACTGAAAGCCTTCCCTCTAAGATCAGGAACAAGACAAGGATGCCCGCTGTCACCACTGTTATTCAACATTGTGCTGGAAGTGCTAGCCAGGGCAATCCGGCAAGACAAAGAAATAAAAGGCATCCAAATTGGAAAAGAAGAAGTAAAACTGTCATTGTTTGCAGATGATATGATCTTATATCTAGAAAACCCTGAGAAATCAACGATACAGCTACTAGAGCTAATAAACAAATTTAGCAAAGTAGCGGGATACAAGATTAATGCACATAAGTCAGTAATGTTTCTATATGCTAGAAATGAACAAACTGAAGAGACACTCAAGAAAAAGATACCATTTTCAATAGCAACTAAAAAAATCAAGTACCTAGGAATAAACTTAACCAAAGATGTAAAAGACCTATACAAAGAAAACTACATAACTCTACTAAAAGAAATAGAAGGGGACCTTAAAAGATGGAAAAATATTCCATGTTCATGGATAGGAAGGCTAAATGTCATTAAGATGTCAATTCTACCCAAACTCATCTACAGATTCAATGCAATCCCAATCAAAATTCCAACAACCTACTTCGCAGACTTGGAAAAGCTAGTTATCAAATTTATTTGGAAAGGGAAGATGCCTCGAATTGCTAAAGACACTCTAAAAAAGAAAAACGAAGTGGGAGGACTTACACTCCCTGACTTTGAAGCTTATTATAAAGCCACAGTTGCCAAAACAGCATGGTACTGGCACAAAGATAGACATATCGATCAATGGAATCGAATTGAGAATTCAGAGATAGACCCTCAGATCTATGGCCGACTGATCTTTGATAAGGCCCCTAAAGTCACCGAACTGAGCCATAATGGTCTTTTCAACAAATGGGGCTGGGAGAGTTGGATATCCATATCCAAAAGAATGAAAGAGGACCCCTACCTCACCCCCTACACAAAAATTAACTCAAAATGGACCAAAGATCTCAATATAAAAGAAAGTACCATAAAACTCCTGGAAGATAATGTAGGGAAACATCTTCAAGACCTTGTATTAGGAGGCCACTTCCTAGACTTTACACCCAAAGCACAAGCAACAAAAGAGAAAATAGATAAATGGGAACTCCTCAAGCTTAGAAGTTTCTGCACCTCAAAGGAATTTCTCAAAAAGGTAAAGAGGCAGCCAACTCAATGGGAAAAAATTTTTGGAAACCATGTATCTGACAAAAGACTGATACCTTGCATATACAAAGAAATCCTACAACTCAATGACAATAGTACAGACAGCCCAATTATAAAATGGGCAAAAGATATGAAAAGACAGTTCTCTGAAGAGGAAATACAAATGGCCAAGAAACACATGAAAAAATGTTCAGCTTCACTAGCTATTAGAGAGATGCAAATTAAGACCACAATGAGATACCATCTAACACCGGTTAGAATGGCTGCCATTAAACAAACAGGAAACTACAAATGCTGGAGGGGATGTGGAGAAATTGGAACTCTTATTCATTGTTGGTGGGACTGTATAATGGTTCAGCCACTCTGGAAGTCAGTCTGGCAGTTCCTTAGAAAACTAGATATAGAGCTACCATTCGATCCAGCGATTGCACTTCTCGGTATATACCCGGAAGATCGGAAAGCAGTGACACGAACAGATATCTGCACGCCAATGTTCATAGCAGCATTATTCACAATTGCCAAGAGATGGAAACAACCCAAATGTCCTTCAACAGATGAGTGGATAAATAAAATGTGGTATATACACACGATGGAATACTACGCGGCAGTAAGAAGGAACGATCTGGTGAAACATATGACAACATGGATGAACCTTGAAGACATAATGCTGAGCGAAATAAGCCAGGCACAAAAAGAGAAATATTATTTGCTACCACTAATGTGAACTTTGAAAAATGTAAAACAAATGGTTTATAATGTAGAATGTAGGGGAACTAGCAGTAGAGAACAATTAAGGAAGGGGGAACAATAATCCAAGAAGAACAGATAAGCTATTTAACGTTCTGGGGATGCCCAGAAATGACTATGGTCTGTTAATTTCTGATGGATGTAGTAGGAACAAGTTCACTGAAATGTTGCTATATTATGTAACTTTCTTGGGGTAAAGTAGGAACATGTTGGAAGTTAAGCAGTTATCTTAGGTTAGTTGTCTTTTTCTTACTCCCTTGCTATGGTCTCTTTGAAATGTTTTTTTATTGTATGTTTGTTTTCTTTTTAACTTTTTTTTTCATACAGTTGATTTAAAAAAGAAGGGAAAGTTAAAAAAAAAAAAAAAAAAAGAAAAACAAGGTAAAAAAAAAGATGTAGTGCCCCTTGAGGAGCCTGTGGAGAATGCAGGGGTATTCAACTACCCCACCTCGATGGTTGCTAACATGACCACAGACATAGGGGACTGGTGGTTTGATGGGTTGAGCCCTCTACCACAGGTTTTACCCTTGGGAAGACTGTTGCTGCAAAGGAGAGACTAGGCCTCCCTATGGTTGTGCCTAAGAGCCTCCTCCCGAATGCCTCTTTGTTGCTCAGATGTGGCCCTGTCTCTCTAGCTAAGCCAACTTGAAAGGTGAAATCACTGCCCTCCCCCCTACGTGGGATCAGACACCCAGGGAAGTGAATCTCCCTGGCAACGTGGAATATGACTCCCGGGGAGGAATGTAGACCCGGCATCGTGGGATGGAGAACATCATCTTGACCAAAAGGGGGATGTGAAAGGAAATGAAATAAGCTTCAGTGGCAGAGAGATTCCAAAACGAGCCGAGAGATCACTCTGGTGGGCACTCTTACGCACACTTTAGACAACCTTTTTTAGGTTCTAAAGAATTGGGGTAGCTGGTGGTGGATACCTGAAACTATTAAACTACAACCCAGAACCCATGAATCTCGAAGACAGTTGTATAAAAATGTAGCTTATGAGGGGTGACAGTGGGATTGGGAATGCCATAAGGACCAAACTCCACTTTGTCTAGTTTATGGATGGATGTGTAGAAAAGTAGGGGAAGCAAACAAACAGACAAAGGTACCTAGTGTTCTTTTTTACTTCAATTGCTCTTTTTCACTCTAATTATTATTCTTGTTATTTTTGTGTGTGTGCTAATGAAGGTGTCAGGGATTGATTTAGGTGATGAATGTACAACTATGTAATGGTACTGTAAACAATCGAAAGTACAATTTGTTTTGTATGACTGCGTGGTATGTGAATATATCTCAATAAAATGATGATTAAAAAAAAAAAAAAAAAACAAAAACAAATGTGCTATCATCAATTGTAACAAATGTTCCACACCAATGCAAGGTGTTGGTGTTGGGTGGTGTATGGGATTCCTGTATTTTGTGCATGATTGCTCTGTAAACATACAACTTCCCTAATAGAGAAAAAAAATTTTTTAAATGCCATCATTGAGTCAGATGCTGGTCTAATATATATATATATATATATATGTATATATATATATATATATATATATATATATTTTGCTGTATGTATTTTTTTTTATTTTGAAATAAATTCAAAGTTATATGAACAGTTGCAAATACAATACTAGCCCCATACACAGAATTCCATCATACCCTGACCCCCCTCCCCCGATAGCTCAATCCACCAACTTTAACATGCTGTCACATTGCTATTTCTTTCCCTCCCTATCTATCATCCATCATCTATTGCTCTGTCTTCTGAACACTAATATACTTTTATAAGTAAGTGATGGTACCCAAGGGAAGATCTATGGGAGAACCTCCAGAGAGCTGACTTCAGAAGGCTAGATATTCACCTTCAATGTGTCTAATGCCTTTTAAACCAAAGAAGGAATCATTCTTAGCATTATATAACTGACCAACATACAAGTAGGAAAAACAATGGCACCAACCCCAAAAAAGTTCAGTGAAACACAAAGTCTATTGCTTCGAGTTATCAGAACTCAGGCTGGGGTTAGACCTGCCCTGAAATTTCTTCACCGACCATAGTGGCTGCTTCAATAGCATGGAATAACATTCTGAATCTCCCTACCTCAATTCCCCCCTCCCCAACTGCAAAATATGATAACAACCCCACTTGCCCTCAAGGATGTTAGAAAACTTAGCAAATGTCTGCAGAAATCTTGGATGATAAAAAGCACAATGTAAGTACTAAGTACTGCATGATCATTAGTGCAGGGAGCCCTGAGCAATGCAGATGGCTTTCAGTCTTGCACAGAACTCAGATGTTCAATCTCCCAGTAGTGAAGGTTTGAGAGCAACTTCCTGATTCATAACGAGACACTAAGGCGAGCAGATGACATGGAACTGTATTCAGGGATTGAGTGGACCCAGAAACCAGACAAAAAGTTAGAGTGGAATTTGCCAGGCAAGGGCTGTAGTAGCCCTGGCCTTGCACACAAAATTACAGGATGGACATTTGTCCTATAGACTCTTCTCTGGCAGAGTTAGCAGGGCTGGGCACTGGGAGAAATGAGGGAGATGACCTTGGGGAGGCTAGTCAGGAGAGAGCAGGCACAGAGGCTCTTTGAACTAAAACTACCTTTAAACATGAGAACGGAGAAGATGCACTGAGCTACTCAGTGATTATGTAAAAAAAGCAAAGAATAAGTACATCGAACCTTGACAGCTGATTCATGATTGGGTGACCCTCTTCTCCAAGTCACCCATCCGGGAGCAGACACAAGTAAGAACAACCTCCCAGACACAGCATTAGGTCGCTGTACATGTTTATCACACAGACCTCACACCACTCCCTGAAAAGTGCATATTATCATTTTTAAAGAAATGAGGGTCAGAGTGACAAAATAACTTATCTAAGGTAGTAAGAGGCAAAGACATCACTAAAACAGAGGTCTGGCTGACACAAGAGCCCTTGTTTGTTAAATTGAGACCAACAGTCTTATCACAGTTATTCACAGCATGTCCTAGTTCTGGGCAGATCCCTATGGCAACTCAGTAAGAAATCCACATCATGATGCTGCTTTGGAGTTAAAGGGTTCAGTCTGGAGTGCAGTGATTCATCCAAAAGACATCTGTAGAGGGCTTACTAGGGGCCAGGCTTGTGCTAGGCTTGGATGATGCAGAAAAAACAGATCTCAGTGGCCCCAGGAATACCCATTGGTATCCAAACAAGATAGCACGGCAGCCTTTCTTGGGGAGCAGCGCACAATACATACCTCAGCCATAGTTGGCAAAACCAATAAACAACCGTAGAGGGCCCCCTTGAAAGATATCCGCCAGGAGCTCCTCAGCAAAGAGAAGCATATTCTTTAGTCTGAATTTTGACGGTTCTTTATTAATCTCCTGAGAATTATATCTAGAAAATGCTGCACATTCCTTTACTTTTAATTACAGTCCTAATGAAGTTTTGATTTTTTTTAAAAAACAAGCTAGTAAAATTCCTGCAGAGGGGAAAAAAAATCTCTTAATAATTTATTCATAATGCTATTAAGACAAAGTCATTTTTTATTGGGCCATGTGTGTTTACGTTGTAACACAGAAGTCAATAAGTGGGAGCTTAAGTAATATATAATATCTGTTAATATTCCCCACATATGTTCACCAAACAAATAGTATCTCAGCATCAATAAATGATTTCAATAATTAAAAAGCATAATTTTTCTGGTTTAACTATTTCTTGCTGAAAGACTGCCAGAGATGCAAATGCCCACAGCCTTCCATTCGCAGCTAAAGCAACTGCACTTGGTGGTGAAAGTAACCGACTGGAATAAATGTTAGTCCAGGAAGCGGTTCTTGTCCCAGCCCTGACACTAACTGTAAGTGACCTTGAGGTGTAGATCCTTCTGTCTTTGTCTGCAAGATGAGAAGATTTAGAAGAGATGATGCTCACGCCTTCCCCAGCTTTACAACTGTGAAATAGTAGTCCTCTCGATCTCACCTTTATCCCTTCTTTATCCACCACTACCTTTCGTTAAGCATCACGTTGAAATGAGCTTCTTTTTTCACAAATGGACATTTTGCTACAACTACTTAGCCTGGCTCACAGAGTTAATAGGTAGAATGGAAACTCCCTAGCCAAGGAGTCAAGCAATGGTTCTCTCTCTGATTTGCTGTCTGCCCTTGAAAAGTGAATCACTTAGGAATTCCAGATCCATCATTTCCCCACTGATGGAGGATTAGGTTACAACACTCAGTTATCACAAAAGAGTGGAGAGGATTAAATAATATGCTTGTATGGGACTTAGCCAATACTTGATGTTACACTGGATACTCAGGAATAATTACCTTTTGAGTCTCACAGAAATCACCTGAAATACCTTCCAGATTCAAGGGCTAATGGTTCCTTATGAGGGCTTAGTTTCTTTTCATTCCCCAAGGAGAACTGCACTAAAAACTTAGAGCCTTGATATACCATTGAAAGCATGGATTTCCTCCACCTTAGCAATGCCTTCTTTCTCTCCTCTGAGTCACAAAAGAATTATGACCACTAGGTTGTAAGCATCAAAAAATTTTCCCCATATTCCTTTCTAGACAGATCACCTATTATACCTTAAACTTAAAGGGAAGTCTTGCAGCTTGTGTAAATATTACAGCACTCTGACTTTTTCCCTCTGCTAACTAACTTGGTCATTCTGCTATAAACTATATTTTCACCAAGTTGGAAAAGACAAATGGCTTCATGAAAGAATTCACATATAAAAACGAAATTAAGCTTGACTGTATGATAATAGTATTTATTGTTAGCATTGATTGAGAAATTATTATATTCTAGGCACTGTTCTCAGTAATTTTCTCCTATCAACACCTTTATTTCTCAAGACAACCCTACGAGGTTAGTATTTTCACACCCATTTCACTGTACAAAGAATCTGTAGTATAGAAAGGTTAAGAGCATAATGTCATGCTTCTAGGAATTGGTGCCCACCAGATTTCAACTCAGGCAATCTCCTTTAGAGCCTGTACTCTTAATTATTATGCTATTCATCAGAGTTGGAATGATGATCTAAAAGAATACACGAAGAAAACTGGTCATACCGGAAGCACTCGGTAAATAGTATTTTTCTATTATTTCAGTTAAAATAGCTACTTTTTAATGTTGCTTTTCCCAGTTGATTATGACTCAGATCCATCTTTTATATTCCTCTTCTTTTCCTTAATATCCCATATTGTTAACTCCACTCCTGCATCCCTGTCTCAGTCTACAAACAAAATACCCCCGTGGCATCCATAATTATCCCAAAATTAATCTCCCTTATATTCTATCTTGTAACTTTCCTGGGTCCTAACTTTCAAAGTTTCCCACAGCTTAGTGTCTGATATAAACTTCAGAGGAACAAATCCCTCCCCTAAACTTTTCCTACTATTTAGGCTAAAGCCTCTGATAAACTGGTCATTAATTTATAAGTGCAGTTTATATGTTTTGCTGAAATTCCAGTGAACAACAGGAACAAGGATATGTTAAGAGTCCCCAAAATTATAGTCTGTGAGACTTTGCCCTGTTAAAAGGAAACTGACCCTAAGATTACAGAGTCCTCATTTCCACAAATCACTGATTCAGTCACCAGAACTTCATCAGCTTATTTGGCTCAGGTAGGCATCAAGCTGACTGGTATTCAACCAAATGCCAGCAGCAGTGAGGCAGACAGTAGGACTTTAAGACACCATTCCCAGAAGATAATCATTGTAATTTGTTGTCATTGTTCCCTCCCAACTCCAAGAAGAACAGCATGAAATCACATACAGAAGGCAGAAATTTTGAGGCTTGGGAGAAGTACGTGGCACACCAGAATCCTAGGAACTATTCACAGAACCAAGAAATAATTATGCAACAGATGGCAGGCTATGCAGCAGAGCAGTTGACCCTCCCATTACCTCACCTAAATAATCTGGGGCAGCTGGCAGTTTATTGAAAGACCATTTGAAAATGGTATAGGGCTTTGCTCTTCCAAGAATGGTCCATGGACAAGCAATGTGGGCATCACCTGGGAGTGCATTAGAAATGCAGCATCTCGGGCTCTACTCCAGACCTGCTGAATCAGAACCAGCATTAGGATTAGTGTTTCCTAAGCATGTTACAATTTGAGAAGTTCTGATAGAGGGTTCACAGCTCAGGTGAAACTGGTAGCCCCCGCTATCAAAAATATTCCATTTTGAAAATTCATACAAATAAATAAGCACATGTGATATTATAAAGGCTAAATAAGGAAAGAGGAAAAAAAAAAGACTGTGCCTAGGATAAATGTAGTGACACCAAAGTAGAGATGGCAAGAGACCTACAATGGAAATCCAATAAGAAAATTTCATTTGTGCTTCATTCGGCTTCTCTCCACTTGTCTTCACCTTTGCACCACGCGCAGCGAGGTGACCGGTACGGAGTTTTGCATGGATCCCTTGCCATCTGGTTCTGCCTGGGCTCCCAGGAGAGTAGAAGGATGAAGAGGAGTGAGATTTCCTGCAGACTGGCCTCAGGCTGAGTCCCACAGTGGAGATCCCAGCTCCGGTCAGAGAGCTCTTTCCAAACAACCCTCAGAGATTCTGGGTTCCAGAACTTGTCCTTTCTCCTCCCTTTCAGATCTAAGGCTGGCCACAGCACCACATTATTCCTTCCTGCACCTTTTTAAATAATACCTCAATCATTTCTTTTTATATTACTCAACTGGAGTATATAACATATTTTCTGCTGGGCCCGGACTTTGGATTTAGACAAAACTGTTGGCTCAAAGAGAGACAAGAGAATGAGAAACAACATCCCATCATAGGGGAAGGAACTAAATAAAAAAAGGAATGATCCATAGGGGCCATGGATTGCAACCAATTTAACTAAAGGTTGATGCTCCATCATACTTAGATGACAAACATAGGAACCAGGCTATGAACAAGTATAAGAATAAAGTCATCCTACATCTGCTATGGAATCCTCTTCCTCACATGGCATTTCCACTGCATTTCAATCCAGTTTATACTCTCTGTTTCATCTCATAGTAAAATCCACATAAATATTCATCTGACCTACATCCATGAAACGGTCACAGAGGACATCTGCTGAAGGTATCTCCTCTCCTGCCCTTTTCCCTAAAGTGCAAAGTTGATAAGATAAGGCATTGGTTTCCCTGCAGAATCCATCCTCTCACAGCCACTACCTCATTCATTTCCCCCCATTCATTTGCATAACATGACCCCTATTTTCTGGAAGCTTCCACAAATTAGATCTGCTGTAATTTCTTTTTGACTCCCTCACATCATAGAATGTCAAATGTGTACTCCATTGGCCTACCTAGAAATCAAAGCATGACTCCAACAGACTGTTGTGGCACACACACTTCGGAGGGCCCACTTCAATAGGAAGTCAGCAAGACCAGATCAGTCAGGCAAAACTGCTTCCCCACGGTTCCCCATCCATCACTGCCACTGTGGCAGCAAGCCTGTTCTCACCTCTTCCAAGCATTCCTCATTCTGTCCCTCTATCTAGAATCTTATCTCCAGCGACTACTTAATAACTGACTCCAAATTACCCAGCATTCAAGACCCTTACCAGGCCCCGTCTTCTTTGTAAAATCTTTCTTCACAATTCAAAAACAGAAATATCTACCTTCCAACTCATTTGGAGTTGCTTTTAAGTTAGAACCCAGGGGGCTTTCAGTAACAGGAGGACATGTGCAAACATTTATGGACATTTGGAGCAGAAAGTTTCAAGTATGATTTAGTCTAAGTTATTGGCTTAAGAGCCTGTGTGGCTGGAGGTATGATTTATTGAGGTAAAGAAAACAGAAGGAAGAGGTTTGGAAGGTAGAGGAGAAATGGTGAATCCAGTTTCAGCATGTTAACTTGCAGTACCTGTGAGATATACAAATGCTCATGTTCAATACACAAATAGACATATGGCTCTTGAACTCAAATAAACATCTGGACTGGAAATACAGTTTTAGCTGTTGTAGGCATTTTGGTGACAATGGAAACCAAGAATAAATGAGATCTGCTGGGAAGAGGAGACAGAATAAAAAGCAAAGATGGCCTAGGGCTGAGTCTTGAAGAACTCTGATTCTGTGGTAAGATTGAGGAGGGTGAGCTGGAAAAGGAGATAGACACAGTGTCCAGGAAAACAGAAGAAATTCAACAGAGCAAGAGGTTATTTGATTCTGAAGATTACATGGACTACATGAAGAAGCAGAGAGATTTCTAGCCGTACTCCAATGTTAGGCCTCATCAGTTTGGTAAAACTAAGATTGAGAATAGATTTAATTGAAATTCCTTATATTGTGAAGCTTGGTTTTTCAAATAGGCTAAGTCAAAAAAGAACCTGCTTGGAGCTTACCAGTAAGGAGTAGTAAACCTGAGAAGCTCATTTGTTCAAGAAATAGTAGAGGAATATAAAAACTTACCGGCAAGGTGCCCATAAAATCACTGATGATATATTGGTGACAAATTGTTAGAAGATGTTTGAGGTACACGTGATAAAACTTCCAAAGCTATTTTAAAGGGGAGAAATCATGCTTACACTGACACACACTCACACAATATCCCAAGAGACAGGCAACCTCACTGCATAGGATGTGATAATGCTCAAGTGTGGATAGCATTTTTAAACTCTAGCCTTTAGCAGTATACTATCTACAAAAATAATTGTTGAACAAGAAACATGGGACTTCAGTTAGATTTAAGGAAGAGCTGTCTGACTGGAAATTGTTAAAAACTGGAATGCTGATTGGAATCAAGAGACCGCAGCATACCCTCCTCTAACATTGTTTAAAAGCAAAAATGAGTTCTCATCTTTCTGGAACTAAAGTATGCGCATGCCTCAAGATAAAAAAGATAGACTTAAAGATCTCTCCTGGGTCCTTCCTTTCATAATATTATATGAGTCTCTTCACTGTTTTACTGCTTTTGGTAGAAGAGTTTTTATTTTTCCCATTTCCAATTTACCAGAATAGACAGCCTAGCCAAGTTTTTCCCAGACTCACTGAGTTTTCCACTTCTTTGAAGAGCTCAGCTGAAGACATCTTTCACCTTTAATTATACTTCTGAATATTTTCCTTTTATACTACTTCTCATTCATTTGCCCTCATTATTTCATTATTTGCCCTCTTTCTCTCTATCTTTTCTCTACCTTATTTATCTACCCATAAAACACATTAATATTTGATTCTTCCTCACTGAAGAACAGTATTCTGAGAACTCAAAAGTTGTTGGGTAAATATGAACTACACACGGCATGTGAAAAAATTATTAACAGGAATTTTACTAGGTCATAATTTTATTGCTTTTGGCCAACGGCCATCACAGACTTACAGATGAAAGATTATGTAGGAAGAGACCTTTAAAATAAGTTATAAAGATCAAATGAGAACCAAGTCAGAATGAGTTCCTAAGTGTAAAAATAGGTAACATTTCAAAGTTAACGTAATAAAACATGTCATAAGACCCATAAATCATTGCACCATTTTGGCTGGAGTGTCATAACATTACCTCTGATTCTGAAGTGGCCAATGATTAAAAGAGGATCAAAAATCATACATGTGTCCCTGACACACAAACTTTCTTTTTCCAGTGAAGTTCTGTAATAAATATTAGTTCAATCATCCTAAGGAAATGTTTAGTTATTTCTGAATACAAAGCAGGAGGAAATTGATATGTCTGGAGAACTTACTATCTACCAGGCTCTGCACTTTCAGCTATATAAAACTTAGAAGGCAGGAATTTATTAGCTCCATTTTCTAGAAAAGAAAACAAAGGTTAAAAGACATGAGACAATTTCCCCTGCATCACACATTAGTAAATGGCAGAACCTGAGTCTGGACCCAAGATGGGTTCAGCCCAAAGCCCATGCAGTAGCATCACAATCTAGCATCACAAGAAGAGGAAATGTGAAAGGTCCTTCAATTCCAGGTTACCTCTAATACGGGTTCAACAGACCAGGAAATAAGCTGGTACCTTCCCTTTAATTATTAAGCAGACATGATTTATAAAAAGATTGCTGTGAAAGCCTGACTGAGTTTAAGAGAGGTGAGATCGATCAAGCAAAGTGAAATTCTAGATAGTCCTCCTACAATATTTGAAGACAGTATTTTCTACAAAAGTTAGCCTGCTGGGGCAAGGGTGGAATATTCTATTCAAAGGTTCTTAGCAAGAAGACTTGGTGGGTAGAGAGTTTCACTTCTGTTTAGCCTCTCTCTTTGCGAGACACTAGATACTAATCTGATATTACGACTTTCATAATGGAGAAACTGAGGCTAAGAGAAGTCAGATTACCTGTTCACTACTACTAAGTAATGGAGCTAATATCTGAATACAGGGCTGACTAATTCAGGCAATGTTTATTCCATAGTAATGCTAATTGACAGAGGCAATATTGACCTCTTCTAAGGCAGTTGCATCTCAGACTTTAATGTCTATATGGAATGCCTGGGATCTTGTTTAAATATGTATTCAGATTCACTAGATCTCAGGTAGGGCCTTCAATTCTACAGTTGCAACAAGCTCCCAGGTGATGCCCATTACTGCTGGACCAGTGACCACACTGGAATACAAGGATTTAAGGCTGCAGTTCCCAAACTTTGCTGCAAACTAGAATAACCTGGAGGGAGGTAGGGTGGGATTAAAATCCAGATGCCCAGGCCACACCACATACCAATTAATTTGAATTGCTGATGGCAGGATCCAGGATTCAATATTTTTAAAGCTCCCATGGTGATTCCAATGCACAGCCAAGTTTGAGAATCAGAGGCTAAGGTAGTGCTTTTCAAACTTTACTGTGCATTTAAAACATCAAGGATCTTGTTAAAATGCAGGCCCTGAATTAGTGTGGGGTAGAGTCTGAGAGTCTGCATTTCTAACAAGCCCCAGGTGCTGCTGATGCTGCTGTCTGCAGACCAATTGGAGTAGACATGATCTAGGTATTCACAAATCACACCTTCCAAGTGTGTGCCTAGACATGGCACTCTTCTGTTAGGTGGCTTTCTGGGAAACTTAGTGCTTTCTAAAATATTCAATTATTGTTCTAATTGATGGGATGGTAATCTTCCCTGACATAGCTACTAAGATAGAGTGAGGACCACATAAAAGATTGGTGTGTGGGTTTAGGTGTACCATCTGTGTATCTCAGCTCTGCAAATTGGACTCTTACTTGGCAAGGGAAGCATGCTACAGCAGGAATAAGCGGCCCCCTTTTGTAAGGTAGAATTGGGATATATATCCCATGATTTTAGAGGCTGCAGCAATCCTTACAATGATATGATTCCATCGGACAGGCCCATATCCATAGAGGCTGGCAACTCCCAATCTGGGAAGTGGACTGGCAACTTGGAGGTGTTGCAAAGTTATTTTGCAACTCTTTGCCATGTTCCACTGCCGGGCTTTGCATTTTGTTCTTTTATTCTCTGTCCGGTATCTGGCTCCAGGGTTTCAGAAGGCCTCCTTATCAGAGCCCAATAGAGAACCTCCTTCTCCATTTCTGCAATCCCACTTCAAGGCTGGCTTCCATAGAATGTTTTGCTATTTCAGTGAAAACCAACTTCAAAGCAAATTGCTCTGGTTACCATTGGGGTCACTTAGGTGTTTGCTTAATCTGCAGGAAAAAAAAAATACTTATTACCATGTATTTTTTTTGCAGCTGACAGTGGCTTTTGTGTAGGGAATTGTTCACATCAAAGGAAGAGGGAATACGTTGATGGCACAAACGCCAGCTGCTTCCAGGACTGCTCTGCTGGAAGCCACCATGCCCCTTCCACTCACCCAGGCTGAGGCTCTGCTTGCCAGGGAGGAGCTCCTAAGGGCCTCTGAAGTCGGCTGTGAGCTGGGGTGGATGCCACCAGGGAGACAATCAGACTGGGGACACTGACTCAAAGGCACTTCTTAAATAAAGATGCAGGTAATGAGGTCCAATCTGGAGGAAATGGCTTCAAATAAAGCTTTCTGCACTTGATCAATATTGCCACAGAAAGGATTTTGCTCCCTTCTAAACAGGCATCTCTTTTCCCTTCATCTCACATCCCTTATGCCCTTGGGTTTGCAATTTTAGCCTGGGAAGGGGGGACAGGGAGAATAGCATGTGTTGTAGACATCCCCCAAATTCAATAAGATAGCCGCACGTTACCTTTTATCTCCACATTTCACGCAGCTTAGACAGTCCCAGGGCAACCCAGAATCCCTTCTCTTATTCCTTTTTAGAGTCACTTTGTTATCATACCCAATGCTCTTCTCATTAAATTTTTTCCCCACATCATCTCCTGCTCCTCCCCCTGCTCTGACCTCTCTCCCCTGTGACTGGTTGTGAAGGTTTTCTTTTTCTCTGTAAGGCAATCTTTGTAGAGCTAACTTTAACTAGCCGCACAATTCTTTTCCAATCCTGAGCAAGGTATCCCATGAAAAGGGACATGTAAGCATACCCAGTGCCAACCTGCATGAGGTCAGCCGGCCTCCCGACTGCCCAGCCTTCTCTGCACACACAGCATCTTCCCAGAGATAACCCGGAAATCGCCTCTCTCTACCACAAGGAGATCAGGTTCAGGAGGGCAGCACCACTGTAGTCAACTGCCATAGGAGACGGTAACTCATAACACAGCACTTGCTCCAAACCAGGTCTCAGATGCCTACGGATGTTTCCAGCTTCCATGTAGCAGAAAAGAACCTATATCCCCAGAGCCATGCCTGCCCAACCCAGAACTATAAAAGATTACATGTAATATTAGGGCATTTAAGGCACAGTGATTAAAGTCTTACAGAAACTTGGAGCCAGAGCCAGCTGACTGAGGCATATCCATGTCCTGGGCTGGCTGGTCCTCCTGGGAAGAAAAAACGATCATCTGAGCTATGGAGAAAATGTCCTCAGTGTTGTCCTCTTAAGCTTGGATTTGGTCTCCTCCTCGCTTTCCTCTATGACCATCTTATTTCCTTTGGATGTGCCAGTTCTTGAACTACACTTGTTTCAGTCTTTATTTTTCCGGCTCCCTCCTCCCTATGCACCTACTTGGTTTAAACACAGTTCTCTGTTTTCTCCTACCACGCACTCGATCACTGCCCTGGTTCCGGAAGCTAGACTCTATCCTGGTGAACAGCTTTCCGGCCCTCCCAACCTTGCCACAACTCTCATAGTCCTGGCTACAGGATTCATCTGCCGTCAATCGTACATGCTGGACTAAAATATTATGCAGACAAGCTCTACCTAATCTTGATAATTAATTAGTAGGTGGGGCAGGATGGGGAGTCTCCCACTGAAACTTAACAGAAGGAGTTCAATTTAAAAAGACATTAGTCTCTGCATAGCAGAGTGTAAACCTGATTGACTAAAGATAGTAAAATTGGTAATATAAGTAAGTATAGTTAGTATGTTGATAAACTCAGAGGAGAACGAGCCACAAAGGATCAATACAAATAAATGATGGCTGGGAGGAGACAATATACCCCTATCTATCTGAGTAAGGTAAATATCATTCTAGGCAAATGTGCTTGGTCCCGGAACACAGAAGGGAGTGGAGCATAGTGCTTAAGCGGGCATGCTTTGGAGTCAGGCCACCGGGGTTGGTTCCTCATATTGCGATTACTAGCTGGGTGGGCTTGGGGAAGCTACTAACTGTCCTAAGCCCTCTACTCTCTGTACTTCAATCATTACCCCTCTCCTAATGACTCTCACATCTTTAACCCAGTCCTCGGGTCTCACACTGAACTCTGCTCCCTAGTTTCCCCTTTTGGTAAGTGTTCATGTGAATTTCTCAAGGGCACCTCAAATTCACCCTTTCCAAAGGCAAAGCCATTACTCCGTCTTCTTAGCTGCCCCCAGCCCCGAGCCCATGACAACTCTTGCCGTGGAGTTCCCCACCCTGGTTAATGGCAGTCCCAGCCTTTTGTTTATTTTCAGACACATGAGGGACACATTTGAGCCTTAACCATCCCTCAGGCCCACATCCAATCAGTAGGCAAGGTCCCCGGAGCTTTTCTCAGCTCTCCCATTTTCAGTTCTTTCTTTCCTTTCTCAATGTCACTCTCAGCTTCAGGGTCTCTTAGGTATTCTCTTGAGTTACTGGAATAGTTTTCTACTCAAACCTCCTGCCTGAAATCCTTCATATTTCTGAATTGTCATACCATCCCCAGAAATAAATTCCTAAAACCCGGTAGAATCCCATTCCACAGATATCTCCTGAGGATCTCCTGTGTGCCAGTCACTGTGTTAAGTCCTTGGGAAACATGAGTGAACAGAGCAGACAAAAAGCCTCTGTCTTAGGTTCTAGTGGGAGTAGACAGACAAAAACAATAAGCAAAATAGTGTCAGCTCTCTCCTCAAACATCTTCAATAGCTGCTCATTTCCCACCTCTCTCCCCCCAAATAAAGATCAAACTCCTTAGCACGACATTCACTATCCTCCACAAACAAGTCCCCCAATTCCAGAGGTCTCACATTTTATCCTTCTGCACTGGGTTTCCATTTTCCAGCATACCCTGTGATGCACCATCTCCCGGCCATTGCCAAGGCTGTTTCCTCAGTCTGCACTGGCCTCCTTCTCTAGTTCACTGTTAATGAAGTATCTTTCACCCTTCCAAGTGCCACATAGAAGCTGTTTCCTCTATAAAGCATTTCTGTCCTGCAAGCTCTGGACACTCATCAAAATGAATCATTTCTTGCCTGCATGTTTACAGCATGTTTATTTATCCTATCAATCATTTTAAATTTACAAAATGTGCTATGTGTGAGGCACAGCGCTGGTTATATACATATATATATATAGCAATTGCTTTGTTCTACTTTGTATCATAGTTATTTATACATTTCCACCCTCCCTTCCACAAACCTAGTAAGTTGCGAGAGTCTTGAGAATAGGACTTGTTCTTTTCCATATTTATATCCCCACCATAGTGCCTTGAACAGAGCTATGGAATGAATGAATAAAAGACTGAGTACATACCAGGAGTAAGAACTTGATTATTTAATGAATCTAGGCAATGAAAATAATCATTGGATAAAAGTGCCCAACCAGTTGAGATTTTTTTTTTTTTCTTTAAGGATGGCAGGTGTTATTTCTCAATTATCACCAATTAATATGCACGGAGTGTTCCTGGGATGACTGGCATTGATCCTAGAGGGGCTCTGTGGAACATTACTGAGGTGGGCCTTGCTCTCCAGTGGTCTGAAAGAAGCAATTTATCTTTATATTCTTGGTGTCAGTATGCAAATTAGAATATCCTGAGGAGCATAAAGAAACCAGCTAGTTAAAGTAAAGAACACTTAGGTAGTTCAGAACAGGTATGTCCCTTTTTTAAAAAAAAGTCCCAACACGGAGAGTCAAAGTAATGCTGGTGATTTCTTAGGGAGCAAGTATTCTAATCCCACATAAAAGTTTTGTTTTCAAATATTTAATTAAAAGCTGTCCTTACAACCCTGACCAAACTCAACCCTGCCCTACCCCCGCATTTGTTTTACCAATATTACATCTCCACACAATGTAAGAAACGCATTTGTCCCTTGAAGCAAGTATATAGGTGGAAGCTCCCAAAGGCTTGAGAGATCCTGTGGGTCCACAGCCAGAGCCTTCGAGAGCCCAGAGGGAAATGCCACAGAGAGGGACAGACTCAAGAACACGCCAGGGGAAGAAAGCACACATATTGTGGTTTACTGGAATCCCAATAGATGTTCTCTCTGCCATGAATTCCCTTCTTCTTTCATTTTCCACCTGAAAAACTCCTACTCACTCCTTTTAGTCAGACTGTGAATGTGGTCTTCCCTGGAAAGCCCAGGTCAAAGTGAACTGCACCATCCTCTGTGCTTGTGAAACACACTGTACACAAATCCATTGTGGCACGCAGCTCTTGTGTGGTAATTTTTTTCCTTATCTGGCTCTGTGTGCCCCACAAACCCCACCACAGCCAGTAGCCTCCTCAATGCCAAAGACAATGTCCTATGCACCCTGTGGTCCCCAGCACCCACACAGTGATGGTACATACTAGGTGCCAAATAAAGGCACAGAATTAATGTTTAAGGCCAAGGAAGAAAAACAGGACTCGCGAGTGAGCACCCAGATTCCAATACGCTCTGTGTGTATATATTTAATATTAATAATCCAGAAAACAAAACTCCTATTCCATTTTCTGGTTCAGCAACACTTTCTCCAGAGCAAGGCTGTCACAGCCTCCGCAGGCTGTGAGTGTGTTGCCATGGTAACAAGGTTCTGGATGGAGGCTCTGGCTAAAGAGCCCTTCTTAACTCAAAAGAAACTGCAGAAACGCAAAGGGTATTCTGTTTGGTTTTCCTTCTTTTCTCCCAAACCTCTCATCTTTTAGAGCAACATGAAAACTAAAAGCTGTTGAATTCTTGGAGCCAGTTCCTCTAGAACTCCAGACTTCTGGAATGGCCATAGCCAGACAGAACAGTGTGGATTTTGTTCTGGACTACATTTAATGCTTTTTGTGCTTCCTTTATCTTTCCTCCTCCTGTCTCTTGTTATCATTTTTGTCATTGCCTCTCCTCTTTCCCATTTTCCTCTTTCTTAATATCACACAGAATTGCCCCAAGCATGTCCATTAACACCCCTGACACTTTTTGAAGGCTATGAGCCAGCCGAAGCAGCCCCTTGGTCCTAAAACAACAGGGAAAAAATAGGGCAGATTTGGGGAGAAACTGTTGGAAGAATCACCCCTCTCCCCGACCTCCAGTACAGAAGCCAGGTGCCTTTTGCATGTTCCTCTAGAGGGTCAGAGTCAAAAATGTAATAAGCCCCAGCCTCCTCCCCCTCCAGTCTTACATGACATCAGAAAGCACTAAGAATTAAAGTAGGCAATGTAAACCCTAGACAATTTGGAAAAGCCAGAAGAGAGGTTCTATTCTTTTCCTGTAGTAATAGTTGCAAACATTTTCTATTAAGAAAAATAAAAGACTACCTTAATGTAGAATATATAAGTAAATAAAGCATACTGCATAGAGCAAATAAACAAAAGGAAATAGGAACATGTCAGAAAGAAGATAAAACCTACAAACTATGTGAAAAAAAAAAATGCCCATTCAAGGAGCAACACTCTCAAATTAGGTTCAGAAATAAAGTCCAAATATATATTGCTTGCAAGAAACCCATTAAAAACCATGTGATCCAGGTAAAAACACACAAGAATGTGGTGATGATTGCACAATTATGTGATGATACTGGGAGCCACTGATGGTATACTTTGGATGGATTGTATGGTGTGTGAATATATCTTAATAAAATTGCATTTTTTAAAAAAGTAAAAGAGTGAATAAATATACATCTGATAAATAAAGCAAAAGAAAAACTGACAAACCAGCAATTAAGCCAAAAAGCAATAAATAGATCAAAGATGTAATTTTATATTGATAAAAGGTTTACCCCACAATAAATAATCATAAACATTTTTGTACACCAAATAACATAGCAAGATTTAATAAGCATTGCCCATATTGAGACCATAAAAATGACAACTAATTCCTCAAAGCTGAGATTCCAAAGGCCACATATTTCCAGCAAAATGCAATCAAACAAAAAACAATTATTACATATTTAAAGAAACTAAGAAATAAGTCAAAACCAGTAATGCGGAACTTTTTAAAATCCCTCTCCTAAAATAAGTTAAAAAGGAAATCAAATCCTCAATTACAGTCTAGGTTTTAAAGAATGTTAAGAAATTACATGTCTAAGAACCCTATTAAAAATTGTGGGATGCTACCAAAATTCCAATCATATGTGAATTCATACCCTTTAATGAATTATTATATAAAGTATGAAAATAAATAGGTTAAGGATTCATTTCACAGAAAAAATGTAAGGAAACAGGTGGAAAATGATGACGATGATGATGATGATGTTTGAGCACTCACCAACAGCCAAGTACTGAATCAAGTGCCTTGCAGATTGTCTGATGCTCACATACTCCTGTGAGATGAGTATTACTGACTGTATTTTACAAATAAAGAAATCAAGATTCTGAGACAGTAAGTAATTTTCCCAAGTTCACACAGCTACTGAATGACAAAGTTGGGTTTAATCCAGGTTAGCCTGGCTCCAGTCTTTGCCCTTAATCACTACCAGTATGCATTAGAAGACAGAAAATAGTCCAAGTGATAAATACAAACAAAACTGGCTTTCTGGAAAAACTAGAAAAAGACCTGGAAAATTATTATTTATATATATAAAAGAAACAGATAAAAAGAATAGAAAATTAAAACTGAGAGTAAAGAGGATATAGCAGATACACCGGAAATTTAAAAATAATTATTCTTTATGTTAACTAACTTGTAAATCTTGACAAAATGGATTATTTCATCATAAAAAACAAAGAAAGCTCCTAATTTGTTGCTGATTTTATGAGCTTCAATCTATGCAAAAAGAAGTAGCAATGTGGCATCAGAGATGGAAAATGGAATAGCAGTGGCATTCCTACATCTGATCTCTTGCTGGGAAGACCCCTAGAAGAATGGTCATTTGATTGATTTTTAAGTATTGAAATGCCAGGTGCAACGATGAGACTCACCTTAAGCATCCTCAGCTACCCCAGTGAGCTTTACACATTGAGAAGCTTTATCAAAAACACAGTTTAGAGCTCAAGCTTGAGAAGCCCAGTTGCACTGTGAGCCCCACCGTTTATGAGATCACCTGCCCGTCATCTTCTTGCAAAGGTTTTCTCCTCACCTCAGACATCCCAAAGGGGTATTCTTGATCTGGATTCACACAGAGGTAAATATCTGCAGCAAAATCCTGACAGAAACTTACTTCCACAATCAAATTGAAAAGTCCTTCCTAAGGCTAGTTCCCACTAGGTATTTAATTCTCCCAGCTTCTGGGTTTCTTTCTTCCTTTTCTTAAATAAGCATATTCTTTTCATACAATATTCTGACTCCCAGCCATGAGGAAGCTCTCTGTTGCAAAAAGAAAGCACTTCCTTCTGTAATGTGTTTTAGCACTTCCTATTTCACCTACACAGGCTCTGAGTCTCAGAGCTAAGACAAAGTTGCTATTTGCCTTAGCTTTCCTCTTAGTTGCCGGAATTCTATGGGAGAAACTGAGGCAGCAAGTCCAGCCACTAGAAAGAGGGCTTCCAGCTGACTGGACACTGTGCTCAGGCTGCACGGTGTGAGGACACTTCCCTGGCATAGAATCCACCCCTTCTAGGATGCTCAGAAGCTCCTGCCTCTCCCTTCTGAACTGAGCTCAGCAGACCCAATACCAACACTTCCCTGGACCATCCTGTTGCTTGAGGATTAGACAGTTGTAAGGTAAGGATTGGAAATGGAGACTCTTACAAGCGTGGAGTAATTTATTCCCAGACATATTAGAACTGACTTTAAAACTCTGTAGGCAAAGTTTTGCATGTTTTTTTCTTTTCTCTTTTGCTGTTCTTACCATTTTCTTGATATAAGGAGAAGCCTAGCCAGGGTCAGAACATCGAGGTTAACCATATGTACTATGTAAAATATGTATGAGCTTTATAACAGGGGTAAAATGTTTCAGATTTTGGTAGTAACTCAGAGATACCACCACCAAACATAACAATCCTACAGAGGATGAAAGGGAGTGCTGGGTGTTTTATATAAAGAACACTGGGTAAAAGATTGAGAGACCTAGACCCCTAAAAAAAATGTATGTGACCTTGAGCAAGTGATAATCAATGTTTCTTAGCAGAAAAATGACAGGATGGGTCCCATTGGACTTTAAGGCAGAAAAAGAACATTAATGGGAGGATTGTGGTCTTTAAAATCAGAAAGTTCTGGGTCTGCGAATCAGTTCTGCTCCTTGCTTGCTGTGTGATGGTGGGCAAACAACTAACCTCTCTGAGCCTGGGGTTTCTCATCTATAAAAAGTGGATAATAATTCCTACCAACTATTTCTACAAGTTGTAGGGGCTTGGGGTAAAAATATTTTAGGAAATGTCACTTTATTTCTCCTAACATAAAAGAAGTAAACTGTAAAAGTTACCATTCCCCCTCCATCTCTTTCCTTTCCCCAACTCCTTTATGCCTCTACTAGCTCTCACATTACACTGTCCCATGGTTTGCTGATCTGAGCAGGCCTTGAAGTTAGGTTAAAAAAAAAAAAAAAAGACAGAACTATGACATATGCTCCTGGTGTCCCTTTCAAGAGTCCGGGTCTTGTGGTGAGGACTCAGATTGACCAGGGACATAGTTAAATGTTCCAAGAAGAACTGAAATGGTGGCCCTGCTGATGGAACAGAATAGCTCAGGGATGTTGTCAACAGGGTTGAAGCAAATGCAAGAAAACGAGAGAACCTTTTGACCCACTTAGCACCAAAACTGGCAGTTTCATTTCTTGGCTCCAGCAGAAGGCATAAATGCTGAGGGAAGGAAGTACTACCGCTACTTGGAGCACTTAGGGGTTACTGGGTTAAAAAAGAGATCGATCAGGACGCTGTTGTTACCTGCCAAATCCCATTCTCCTCACGTCAAAGTGGCTTTAAAATGAGTTGCAACAAGGAAGTCATGAGGGTAAACCCGGTGTTACCGAGGGGCTAAGAGAAACACCAGCGCGATAATGTGGACAGCCGGAGAGCTGCAGTGGGAGGAAGACAAGGGTCAGAAGCGACGGAGCAGCATCTCACCATCCAAAACAAAACCCAGAGAATGGAGCTGCTTTGCTTCTCCTCAACCTGATTAGTTGTAATATCAGGGGACACTGGAGCTGAGAGGCCACAGCTCCCCACATACTTGACTGCCTCTGGAACGTGGGCAGGGGGGCAGAGCCTCAGCTCACAAAGTCAAGGGTGCTACAGAAAGGACTTCTTCCTAAGGAGTAAAATGAGGATGTTCCCATTTTTCTCTTGCCTCTCCCTCCCCTTACCCACCTCACAACCCCACCTTCATCTCAGACCCCTGCTGGCAAGGCCAGGGCTACAGGCTCCATCCTGTGACTCAACTACTTGTATCAACACTCCAAGTTTTTGCATTTGGCCACCCTACGCTTTCTGCTGGTTCTTACCTCACAGTGGCCAGCATCTGTCCAGACATTACCTAACTCATCAGTCTGCATTCCCAGAGATGACAGGAATTATCCTCCTTATTATAAACAACTGGAGGCAAAAATGCCCAGAACCTAAAAGGTATGCTCAGCTGTTTGCTATAAAATATGGAAAAGGCTGAGAGAGAAGAGCCCTTGAGAAAGTGAGATAGAATCAAAATGCTCAACTGCACTGGTTCTTCCAGATCCACTAACCTTCTTACCTCTAGGGGTTATCAGCGCAGACGGCCTTCTCGAAGCTCCAGCTTCCAGCTTCAAGGCCAGGCAGGGCATCTCTCAACACTTCAGGCAATGCCCAGTGCAGCTGCCTCTACCTCGCTGAGTTTAAAACCATACACAGGTCACATACAGCAGGACTTGACCACAGGGTCAGTTACCAGTCAGGAGTGAAGAAACCTATTCTTCCGTGAGGTTTCATAGCTGGAGTCAAGGAAACCAGTGTAGGCTGAGTGGAATGCATTATCAGTGGTCCCCAGCAAACCCTTACAGTACAGGGGATGGCTTCATTCCAACAGTCAACGGGAAATACGAAAGTCAACACAAATCTGTACAAAATCCTTCAAAGCACTCATGAAAAACAGAGAGAAAATCCACCCAATAATAATTGCTGAGCTTTCATTTTCCGAGAATGATAATTAATACCCAACAATTGCTCAACATCTTTTGAGACTTGAGTTCTCTCGAATATTTTGGATCATGTACTCCTTATCAGAATACTAGAGAGGAAGCAGGGTGGGTATTATGTTTCCCACTTTACAAATAAGGCAGGCAACAGAGGCTCCAAAACATATAACCCTAACCTGAACCCTAACCCACTGTCCCAAATATAATGATGACTGATTAAGGAAAGTAGAACCTCATAGATCCTATCTGGCTACCCTGACTTCCTACCCTAAAATCCCAACCCAGTGGGCTCCTAATGGCCCATAGGCTACTTTTGTCTTTCTGCTAAGAGTTCAGGGTTCTCAGCAGACCTTCTCTACAGACAGCAGCTATTCATTTCAAGTTGTATCTTACCCATCCTGACTCCGTGAGCTGATTACATCTTGGCTGCCGGCGCAGCGAGCAATTGGCACAGCCGAACTTTTGGGAGGCCTCTGGATCGACTTGTGAGCTAATCCCAGGCAGTAGGCTGAATTCGGTGGCTGATCAGCGAGGAGAGGAGAGGTAAAAGAATTAAACCCCAGAGTTGCAGAGCTATTTTCATTTTGCCTAGGAGGGGACTTGTCTATTGTATAAAAGGTTTGATTTAAGGGCATTTAATTTTGTTTTCTCCAATGGAGACATTTTCGAGGAAGCCTTTCAGCCACACATCTGATTATTGCAGGGCCTAGAGAACTGTTCCCCACTGAGGGCTTGACTCTTCCTTCCAAGTACAGCACATCACTCTTTCTAAGAAGCACAGGGTACTAGTGCAACATTTTCCCCTGCTAGGGTGAATATATTTGCTTAAATGCAACCAGGAGCCCCCACCTCAGCAATGGTACACCTGTTATATTCACTTGTGCCATCCATGTTATTATTTTCATCTCATTCATTCTCACAAGAAGCATCTGTGAGATAATGAACCTGACTCTGATAGAAGTTAAGTTATATGTTCAAGGATGCCTTTATTCAACTCACTCTTGCTCCAAAATCTTTTTTTCTATATCCTATTGCAGATGAATTTGCTCTCTCAAAATTCTCTCCAGGAAAGAGAAATTGAAGAAGGTACTTGAGACCCCATGAGAGATTTGGTGAGGGAGTGAGTTCAGCTTGATGTTGCTTTGAACGTGTGAGGAACTTGATAATGATGAATTTCCGTATTTGATGTATATCGCCTTAAGCATTTTGCTAACAACTACCACAAAAGCTACTGCCCAGAGGAACAAAAGGGAAAAGACAGGGACAGTGAATTCTCTTTTTAAAATCAGGTAGGAGATTAAGGTCTTTTTATTATCAATTAGGAGGTCTTTAGGATTCACCAGCATGTTTTCATAGAGGAGGAGGAGGAGGAATGGGAGTGAGTTAGTATCACTAAAAGAGGCAGTAACTTTTATTACTCTCAGTGAAAATTAAGGACTGCTTTCATTATCCAAAAGCAATGAGGAAGCATTTTCTTATGGGGATACAGAGGGCTGCATGCTCTCCCGAGTCCTGGTTGAATGGTGGCATAAACTCTCCTCTCACCAGAACAATCTGACAGTCCGTAAGTGTTTACCAAGCATCAGATAAGTGCCTGGCATTGTGCTAGATGCTAGGGGAACATGGAATGCTGCGAGACCTCCCTCCTGATCTTAACAGGGCTTAAAATCTAGTTAGAGTGACATGATCTATGTATGAATCAAATGATTAGCTGCCAATTCAAGACAGCACAAAGCTGAATATTTATAACGACAGCAAATGCCAAATGATTTAATGCAGTGAAAAGCCGTGAGGAAAGAAGTGGTTAGAGAAGGTTTTCTGGAGAATGTGGGAACTGGTGCATGAATTTGGATAAACAGAGAGAGAAGGGGTTCCAGGTGTAGAGATCTACTTAGGGAAAGTGCTAGAGTTCAGAAAGAATATGGTGAAACTAGAGTATTTTATTATATTTGTGTTTCAAATAAGTATGCAAAGATCAAATGGACTGATGGCCCATTTAATTTCCCACTGGTCTGCAGAGGAGAATTAAATGCTAATAGACTATTGACAGAGGCAGAGTAGTCCTTAAGATGGACATTGTCCCTCTAGAGGTAGGCTGGATACTTACCTGGATGTGCAGACGACTCTCAAGCACCCTCCACAGCCCCCACACCTCCCTCGAGGAAAAAGTCCCTGAAATTACCATGGATATTAATGACAATAAAAGGAATGTAAAACACTATATTGGCTCAGACCAATGATCCATTCAGACTAGGATTTAGTCATTGCAAATTACACCAAGGATATTACAGGAAGGACATTACTGTCTTTCATGACCTCAATCTCAAAAGGTTAGAGCTAGTACCCTAAATATCCTTAACTTCCTCATCATAGCTGACTGTGGCTCCATAAAATAGAAACCTACCTAAATTAGTCTTCAATCAATTTGTATTTTCTGTCAGTATCACCTCTGAAAGTAATATATTCTATATTTACTAGCCACTATGTTAAGTAATAATAAAAATACACTCCCCTTCATTTCTCCCCAAATTAACTCTCCTTCAAGCTTCAAAAGACTCCCCTTATTTCTAATATTCAAATATGTGAATATATCTATCCTCCTTTAATTGCAAGTTCTCTTGGCCTTCACCTGTCTAGGCTGAAGAATATTTAACCTAGCTTTTTTTTTTTTTTTTTACCAGTCTGACTCATTTTATTGACAGAACTAGCGGGTCATTTTGTTGCAGCAGAAATTGGACCTATGACCAATTGCTGCAAATATTTTTATCTTTTATTTTTTTAATTAAATTCAGTTTTATTGAAATACATTCACACACCATACAATCATCCATGGTATACAATCCACTGTCCACAGTATTATAACATAGTTATGAGTTCATCACCACAATCTATCTCTGAACATTTTCCTTACATCAGAAAGAACCAGAACAAGAATAAAAAATAAAAGTGAAAAAAGAACACCCAAATCATCCCCCCATCCCACCCCATTTGTCCTTTAGTTTTTATCCCCATTTTTCTACTCATCCATACACTAGATAAAGGGGGTATGATCCACAAGGTCTTCACAATCACACTGTCACCCCTTATAATCTACATTATTATATAATTGTCTTCAAGAGTCCAGACTGCTGGGTTGGAGTTTGGTAGTTTCAGGTATTTACTTCTAGCTATTCCAATACATTAAAACCTAAGAGGTGTTATCTATATAGTGCATAAGATTAACCTAGCTTTATAATAAAAATTTCCTCCACCTATTTGTAGATTCCTGTTGCTTTCTTGGCTCCATTACTTATATCAGCAAAACCAAAAGTGTTTGCAGTGTTTATCATCATCATCATCATCACCATCATCATCATCTTCATCATCCTATCAGATACATCTCATGAGCTTTAGAATCAGTCACCTGCCTGGAAATGACAGACTTCCCCCTTTGCTAAGGATATACAGCCAGACTAACCACCTGCACACCTGAGGTCTCAGCATCCCCTGCAACTTCCAGATCACATGTAACACCACAGTGCAGGGTTTGAGATCTGCCTTCCTGAGTGGCCACTGTAGGGGCCTATTCCAGTTTGCTAATGTTGCTGTTATGCAAAACACCAGAAATGGATTGGCTTTTATAAAAGGGGGTTTATTTGGTTACAAAGTTACAGTCTTAAGGCCATAAAGTGTCCAAGGTAACACATCAACAATCAGGTACCTTCACTGGAGGATGGCCAATGGTGTCCGGAAAACCTCTGTTAGCTGGGAAGGCACGTGGCTGGCATCTGCTCCAAAGTTCTGGTTTCAGAATGGCTTTCCCCCAGGACATTATTCTCTAGGCAACTGAGGGTGTTCTCTAAGTTTCTCCCAGGTGAGCTCTGGACTAGGAAAAGTCTATTTTCAAAGGCTGTCTCCAAAATGCTTCTCTAAGCTGAGGCAGCGAGCTCCTTTTGTCTGAGCTCTTATAGGGCTCCAGTGATTTAATTAAGACCCAAGCTGAATGGGTGGGGCCATACCTCCATGGAATAATCCAATCAGAGTTCTCACATACAGTTGGATGGGTCACATCTACATGGAAATAACCCAATCCCAAGCTTCCAACCTAATCAAGACAAAATACATCTGTCCCCACAAGACTACATCAAAGAACATGGCATTTTGGGGGACTTAATATATCCAAAGTGGCACAGGGCCAGATGGCACAACCCAGAAGTACAGGAAAGTTAACTTTCCTAACACAGAACTGTGACTAATTTGAAACAGAAGAAAAAGAGAGAACAAGGCAAATAAATGACCTGTCTTTCCTTCCTTCTATGGACTACTCCAAGGCATGATACAGCCCTGACCAAAGATTTCCCACTTGTCAGAGGAAATGCACCTGCCAAGTGACCTGTTATGTCTTCTTGCTGCTGTCATGAAGTCATGGCCATTATGGTAGTGCATCATCATGCATTTCTTCCTATCCTTCCCTCTCTCATAGCTCTTTCTCTTCACTCTGATAGTCCTTGCCTTGTACTTCCCCAAAAAATAAAAAAAATAAAAAAAATAAAAACTTAGTCCTTGCCTTAGTCTCTTTTTCTAGGATTATTACGGCAATCATCAAGAATACCACCAAAACCATTTTCCATCCACTAGATGGCTATTATTTAAAAAAAAAAAAAAAACAGAAAATAACAAGTGTTGGAGATGATGCAGTGATACTGGAAACTGTACACATTATTGTGGGATTTTTAAATGGTACAGCCACTGTGGAAATCAGTTTGGTGTTTCCTCAGAAAACTGAACATAGAATTACCAAATGACTCAGCCATCCTACTCCTAGGCCTATACCAAAAAGAATGCAGAGACGTGAACAGATACGTGTACACCAGTGTTCAGAGCAGTATCATTCATAATAGCCCAAAGATAGAAGGAACCCAAGAGTCCATCAACAGATAAATGGATAAACAGAATGTGTGTATGTGACCATTATTCAGCCACAAAAAGGAAAGAAGTTCTAATACATCCTACAACATGGGTGAACACTGAAGACATCCTGTTTAGTGAATTAAGCGAGATGCAAAAGGACAAATACTGTACAATCTCGTTATTAAATGCCCAGAATTAGCAAATTCATAGAGACAGAAAATAGCTTATAGGTTGCCAAGGGTTGGGTGGAAGGGAGAATAGGGAGTTATTGCCTAATGAGTAATAGATGTTGATAATGTATTAGATGCAATGGATACACTATGAATGCAATTAATTACACTGAGTTGTACAATTGAAAGTGGTTAAAATGGAAAATTTTAAGTTGTATGTATGTCACAAATAAAATTTAAAAAAAACAAAAGATTACCAACAATAGTTTATTGAGCATCTAGTGTAAATGAGCTCTTCAGTAAGTCCTGGAAATGCTAGAAGGAAAATGATAACATTATTTGAGATTCAAGATAGTCATAGAAAAAATACAAAACTTTCAAGCTAACATTTATTCGATGTCAAATAAATAGTATAAACAATAAGCAATAAAGGCAATCAGAGGGGTGAGCAACCACTGGAACAGTCAGACAAATCTTGTGCTGGTAGGTCATAATCAACTGGGCCATAAACAATGAAGCTTTACTTTAAAAAAAAACAAAACATTACCTTTTCATTCCCTCATCTAATCATCTCTGATATTTCTGAAATTTATTTCTATTGGCTTGACATTCTTGTATGTAGAAGACTTTAATGTCGATTGCACACTAAAGAAATTTCATTGTGGCCTCTCTCTTCTATAAAAATGTTAAAATGTTAAATTAGAAATTTTGAAGTAGTGGTTTCTAGAAGACCCCACGGTTAATGCTTTTTATTCCGAGAAGTACCCATTTATCCTCTTCTTTGACATCTAGACCAGTCCTTCACCCACATCATAGTTCTTTTTGCCATTCCACTCACACACAGTGTTTTCTCCACTATCAAACAGCCTCCACACACCTGGGTCTGTCTGGGTCGGAAGCGCAAGCTCCTAACCACAATACCGTCCTTCTACTATGGCTTAGGGTTTCACATCCATTCAGTGGCCCCCTCTTTGTAAGGGTCACCCCTTTCCTGCAATGGAAGGGTAAACTCAGGGCCCAGAGGTCCCTTCTGAGTATCTCAGACTATCTGTGACAGAGGCACAGGCAATCTGGAGAATCAGGCTGCTCCTGCAGGAAGCATCTGACATATTCGGTCCAGTGTTTTACAATTTCACTTTCAGGTTTTCTCAAAACTGTCAGATGGATGGCATCCCATTTTGATGATTTATTTAAACAGTTTGTCAGGTCAACAGTGTCCTGTACTCATATGATTCAAAACATAAATGTTTGCTGTAGGTGTAATTTTTCACGTCAACTTATGCACCAACAGAAAATGATCTTTGTTCCAGAGAGATGTAATTTCTTTACAAATAGTAACTCACAATGTCTTGGTGAAGCAATCATCAGGTTCTGATAAAATAAAATTTAAAAAATACTGCAAGTGTAAGTTCCAAGTGAACAGCAAAAATGGTTATAGAACCTTTATCTTCTTCTTAATTACAACTCTACATGGAGATTTAAGGGTTATTCACAATTTTCTGTCAAGAGATGAATTTGAACAAACAATACATTTCTAAAGAGGAGTCATAACTTGGAAGTACTGTATAAAAAAAAAAAACAAAAGGGTATCCATTTCCCTTTTTTATAATCCTCTCTGGAGATTATTTCTTATCTCCGTAGGCTATACTCACCTCAAATTTTCTCTTTATGTACCAGAGGGATTATATGCTTTGGAATTATTTCCACCAAATGTGTATCCACGGGGTGACTTCGCCTTGCCATTAAGTCTGTCTGGAATCAGTCTGTCAACCCTGAAGGGGTGGAGGCTGGGAGGCATCCACTCTGTCTGGCACTAGCTTGCTATGGAGAGGTCAAAGAAAGCAAATCACTTTTAATGTTTAACTAATTGAATAAAAATTCTAGAAGTCCAAACATTCTCCATACACTGCTTTCAAAAATCAAACTATTTTCTTTTTCATAAGCCTACAATTTTAAAAATATTCTTTCCCTTGGTTTGGGGAGATAACAGTACCGCTGCTATCTTTAGAGTTGGCGGGTATGTGTTTGTGCATGTATACACCATGTAAGTGACTCCCAAATTAAAATCTTAATTAAAAAAAATACTGTAAGAAAACAATTTTTCTCTTTCTCCTGTGATTTCAACTTCATGTCTACGGTCTTTCGGTATTAGACAAGAATCTAAAAGACAAATCACCTGTGGGATTACCTAAGGAAAAGAGTTGCTTAATTTTATAGAACGGATTGAAGACAAACTGGGCAAGAGGGTACAACAAGCAACCCTGCTCAGCAAAGTCTGAATCAGCCATCGGCCTTAGGACATAACAATCGCTTAGCTCTGCTCTGAATATGATCTAAGGGTTGGATTTCTCTTATCAGCCAAGTAAAAGGAATATGATAAGCAGTCAGAAAAAAATGTGAATCTAATAAAAGAAACTGAATCAACCTTTGACCATCAAAGGTGCAAACAAGCTCCAAGGAAAAATGCTGCCCACTATCAAGATCACTCAGCCTTTAAGAAAACCAGGTCAATGAGATAAACTAGCCCAGCAGGTGAAGACACCACAGTCACTAGCTGGTAGAATTAATCCTATCGGGGAAACAAACTGAAGAAGAAGCTTCAGGAAATGTAAAATGTTCCCAGAAAGCATGTGTCAGGAATGAGGCTATGTAATCATCGAATTCACAGAACAAGCTGGTCCAAATTCCAGGTGAGAAATTCACATCCAGGCCATTGGGGGGCAGACATAAAAGGAAAGGATAATTATAGTTTCAAAATCATACTACAAAGCAGTCTAAGGACAGAAGAAAAATTTAGGGAGGTGGAACATGCTGAAATAAGACTCGAGAGCAGCTTTTACAGGATCTGAGGCTCCTACCAAACGAGGAAGCAGGTGTTTGGAAGGGACCGAGGCTGCTACCAGACCTAGGATCACTTTCAACCCAAATATTCTTCAGACTGGGAGTTGGAACATTTCTGTTTATTGTCTCCAGAGAAAGAGCTAAACAGAAAGAAAGCAATGGGAAAATAATAGTTAATGAAGAAAAAGTAAAAAATAAAAATCCTGGCCAACTCTTCACACCATGCAACATTCTCTTTATGCATGCCCTCTTTTAACGTTTCACAAACCCTGGAAGGGAGTACAATTATTCACATTTCACAGATGAGGAAACTGAGCCTCCCAAAAGTTAACTAACTTGTTCCTAGGTTATAGATGTTGTGAGTAGAAGGTTAAACTTTAAGTTTGTATCAACAAACTGCCTTTGGCAAACTCATCCAATTTTTCAAATTTCTTTGACTTTTTCTGTTTCTATTTTTTCCTGTTGAAGTTCCTTAGTTAACCTTGCCTAAGTTAACAGAGGACCAAGGATAAAACTAGACTTTATTAAAGCTGGGCAGGGTGGTCTGTGTAACCCTCGTTACACAGGGTTGCCTTCTAGATTGGCAGCTGTACCCTCCCACCCCAGCTCTATTGTATGTCAGTGAGGAGACTTGTAATGAACAACAAAAAGTAAAACTGTCTGCGTCCCCAGGAAGATGGCTGTGTGGCAGGAGACGTGGCATGGCACCCACTTGACCTGATGCTGATGCTCTTAAAACTGACCTGTCCCCACAGCTCCACCTTCCTAATGTTTTAGGGCAAGGACAACCTCATGTGTCACCTCTCTACTTAGAGGCAGCCCACTGCAGGTCACCTGGTGCTGCCCTGTCACTTGCGTTGAGGACTCTGAGCTGGTAGCTGGTTTTCTGCACCAGCCAGAGTTAGCCTCGGTGGGGGCCATAGCTTTCAGGTTATGTGCTAAAACTCCAAGGTGCAGCTCATTAGGGACCCTGGTTTGTTAAGATCCATCACACACTGTCAAGGGTAATTAAATCAGGGATTAGTGTCACCTAGAGAGTTTGGCGTGCACCTGGTACATGTTAAAGTTTTTGACTGAGTGGGGAAAGCAGACAAGGTGACCATTAGCTCTTGGCATGAAGCAGTCTCTCTGAGGCTTGTGGGAGCTGACTTTTAAGTCCCTTAAACAGAAGAAAGCTTTATAGTTCAGTTTTCTTTAAATGATTTTTTTGTCTACTCTGAGACCCAGTTATCACTTATTGGAAATTTTTAATTAAAGTACAAGACACATTTCACTCTTCAGATCCTGTTTAAAAACCTTCCCCTCAATTCACCAGAAGTTGCTCTTGTCTATTCTCCCTGATGGATGGAGTTACTCAAGTGGTCCTTGATGTCTATGTCAATCCCCATCTGCCCCAGGTAAGTGGAATGAGCCTCACATACACTTCTTGTAGGAGTATAAATTAACACAGCCTTTCTGGAAAGCAATTTGGTGATATATTCCAAGAACTTTAAAAATTCCCCCACCCTTTTGACCAAGTAATATTTATAATTCTGGGAATCAATCCTAAGAAAATAATCAGAAATACAGGAAGTTCATTATACCAAAGAAGTTCTCTGCAGCATTTTGTATAATAGAAAAAAAAAAAAATTGGAAATATCTGAAGTGTCAGTTATTATTCAGGAGAACACTGAGCATCCATATACTAGAATATCATTGTTCATTTTATCCAACAAATGTTTACTGAGAGATTATAGTGTATCACAAACTCTGCTAGACACTGAGAATTTAATAGTAAGCAGCCACCATCTTCCCAGAGTTTATAAAATTAATGTTTTTAGGTTTTTATATTGTGGGGATTTATTTATAGAAAAACGTCAAGTGAAGATGAAGATTTCAAATTATATATACAATATTATCCCAAGTTAGGTAAAAAACTATGCTTAAGAAGAACACCCATGTGTCAACAGGAATACCTCTGGCTGATAAGGGTAAGAGGTTGTTTTTTTCTTTTTCTACCTATGTTTTCCTATTCTTTTTAAAACAAATACTGTGAACATATATTACCTTTATAATTGAAGGGGATGGAGAAAACACTGCATTTCTAAAATCATGCATAGACAAATATAATCCATCTGACTCCTTTCTGCCAGAGTAGGAAATGTGATTCTTATCTTGGCTAAGAAGACTTACTTCTCCAATATATTATCTTCTATTTGGACATAATAATCAGCAAGTAGAGATGAGTAGGAAGCAAATGAAGTCACCAAAAAGGAACATCTTTAACTTCCTCCCCTATCTTATGGCTTCACTCAGATCACTTTGCAATTCTGAGGCTGAATCCCTGTATGCCCCCTCCTAACTTCAACATCTCTTAAACCTGCTCATCAGGAGGAGAGTGTAGGTATGCCAGTCGCAGAGTCTGGGTTCTTCAGTAAGATCATCATCTCAACAGCAGTCTGGAAGCAGTAATCTGGAATCCTGCCAAGGCCCCAGTTCAAGCTGGGGGACAGCGAGGTCCAGCTGGGACAGAACTCCAAAGTCCCTGAAGAAAAAAAACGAGCTAATGCAATTCCTCCCTCCAAGTAACCCACTGCCCTACCTCGGTATATGTTCTAGCACTTGCCTAGCAAACTGCCTGTGTTTCACAGGTGTAAAATGCTACAATGCCAACAAAGCTGTTCAAGAGCTTGAATTATATATGTTTGATTATGAAGATTCCAAGTTGTATTAGAGGTGTTAATGGATATTCATACCTAGAGTGAAAAGGGGGTAAAAAGATGAGGGAGATGTTCAAACGTTAGTAGTTTCCTTCCCTGTGTGACTCAGCTTGGGTCACATTCTCCAGGAAAAGAATGATTTTTTGGAGACTTCATGAAGCACAAGTGATCCCACAATACACTTTTAAAGGATAACTTTCAGAGCGGCTCTAATATCCCAGAGTCATGTATATATGTACCCATCCTGCTGGATCTTGCTTTTATCACACACAGTATCTGCAAAGATGCCTCTAAATAAAAATCTGAATAAGAAGAGCTATTAAGCAACAACTACGTGCTAGAAACTTTACTGCTTCAAAACATCCTGGTGATTGTAAGAAAACCAATAACCGATAGCGATAACCTAGTCAAAAACCTATAGATGGAATTCAAAACAATGTCTGTCTGGATACAAAGCCCAAGCTCTTCTCTTTTCACGACATCTTGTTACCTCAGAAAAAATCAGGGTTATTTTTAGAGACTGAGACAATTTCCCTCTACCTAACAAAACACATGGTACAAAATCCACATATCATGTAAGCAGGAAAGCTGCATAATCCCAAATTCTTCATCATTGCCACTCTGTTCTCTCCTCTCTAATCAGTGATGATTAAAGCAAGAATAGAGATGGTCATAGCATAATGATGGGGCAGAAATGAGTCCATATCCTGTGATTAATATTACTTGCAAATTGAATACCATCAGAACAAAGATAAAGGCCATTATTCATTATTCATTATACCTGTAGTCCAGCTAAGGTAGAGACCTCCCACATCAAACATCCAATAGTAATTTGTAGGGAAGCACTTCCACTTTTCTCAAAGGGTAGGAATGGAGGAGTTCATAGGTTAGCACTGTAATGGTCTAATTAATTTTTATTTTTGAGTTGGAGAAAATAAAACACAAAACTGACTAATTTGCTACAGACTTCATGCTTCTAAAAGCTGTGCGAGTGTAAGGGACAGGTCTCATTTGCCTAAGGTCACACATTATTTCATGATTTATTCAAGTAATTTATCCCGAGTGCCTATTATATATCAGATGCTAGGGAGACAAATGATCTGTGCCTGCTGTGCTGCACCCATCGTGGCCACCCAATGAATGTGAGTTGAAAGCACTTATTGATTGCAGATAACAGTGGCAGAGATGAGGGCACAGATCTCTGGAACCACAAATCCTAATCTACTACTCCAACACCTGCAAAATCCATCATTCTGGGTATGTAGCTGGCCTCTGTGCTTCCAAGGAGCACTAAGATCCACAGATTAGTAATGGATTGCAAACATAAGAATGTCATTTCATCAACACTAAATGGGTTACATTTTCATTTCACTGAGTGCCTTCTTGCTTCTGAAAAGCAGGCGTGGAAAAGCAGTAGCACCTAACTGACCTCTCCACCACTCATTATCCACTTCCTCTCCATCTCGCAGGTCTAACCGGCTCCTACAGGTTCTGATCTTGTTAAAGAACACAGGTCTCTAATATACTGCTGGGAGCAAACAGACTGGAGGTGAAAATCACAATGGGTCTGGATTTCAACCAGATAACCTGGTTCTATTCCTGACGTGGATCCATTCTTCACCCACCCACAGGAATGAACTTAGGTGAACACTAAATCTCTCTATTTCAGTCTTGCTATATTCCAAAGAGAATGAATGGTTCATACCCCTTAAAGCTTTAGAGGGATACGAAGGACATTTATTGTCTGATATCTGCAAAAATCCTCAAAGAAAAGTCCCAAGAAAAAGAATGGTTCTTTATTGCTTAAAATATTGAACTTCCCAAATTTTAAAAATAGATTCACTGCATGCTACAAGAAGTTGTAAAGAGGAAGTAATAAGAATGCTTACAGGAGGGAGGAGAAACTTTAGCAATAACAACCATCCTATGAGAATAGGTATAATTATCATTTTTGAAGCATTTTGAGAAATGCCATAGGAATTCCTAGAGGGATGTTCAAAGCTAATCATTTTGCTTAGTTATAACAATGACCTAAAAAGCAACAAGATGCCAGGGAAGACACTACAGCAGATGAATAAAGAAGAGGTTTAAATGAATGAAGGCACAGGTCTCCCCTCTCTCTTTCTCTCCCCTCCCCTTGCTGCCCTCCAATACAATATTAATAGAATTGCCATCCCCAGGATTCTAAGAGAACATTTGCTACATGCGGCAGGCAGGTGGTTGTGCTTACTGCAACAGGACGTTGCTTTCACTTTGTTGCCTCATTTCTCAGCAGCAAGGAATGCCAGTTCTCATTAGGCTCTGTGCATCTCATCACATCAGTGGTGGCCCTGAGCCAGCTTGATGGGTGCCGGGATTCATTTGTGACCAAGGTGAAAGCCCATCTCAAATTGGTTTGCTCACTGAACGAAGACGGCATCTGCTTATCCTGACAGTATCCACCACCAGCTCCCTGCAATCTTCTGCCTGCCCAGCTCTGCTTCCTACCCTCCCCAGATTCATTCCCTAGGGGCAGCAGGAAGAAAGCCATGAGAAACAGTGACCATCAGCTTCTAAATGACGGAGACACAAAGGAAACAACAGCTCCATGACAGCAGAATTCACAGGGACCATAGCATGCACACAGCCCGTTCATTCTCAAGAAGAGAAAGCCAAGGCCCAGCAATGCTAAGTGATTTGCAAAAGATCACGTGTGAGAGGGGAATGGGAGAGAGGAAGGTGGTAATGAGGCTGGGCTTGGATCTCTGGTCACCATTGTCTTTCATGACAGTCCTCGACTCTCCAGACTTTAGTTTTATCACATAGGTTTGGACTCAGTGACCCGTAGAGTCCTTTACAGTTTTAACTTTGTAGAATCTTGACACTCAAAGCTTGTCCAGGAACCAGAAGCATGGGCATCGTATGGAGCTTGTTAGAAACGTACCATATTGGTCCCAACCCATACCTACTGAAAGAGACTCTGGACTTTACCAGTATCTCCAGGTGATTCATATGCACATTAAAGTTTTACAAGCATTGTTCTAGAATACATGATCACAGATTTATAGAAAATCACCAGTTCTAACTCAAGAATTACAAATAAAGCCAAACAAATGCCAGGCTAGATGAGCCCTCTTCCTGAAGAAACCCCCAATGTTGCCCACGAAGAGGGCCTGACAATGTGCTCACATTTGTCATCAAATTAATCCCATCCTGCTTAAGGTATGTGCTCACTATTTTCACTCATAGTTGCCACTCCTATGCCTCTGAAGTCATTGCTTCAGTCCTGATGGCTATTCTCGTGTGAACCATCTTCCTTTGAACATATCTCAACTATATTGCCTGAGAGTCTTTCATCTTATTTCATTTGTCCAAATGTCCCAATCAAGTGGTCTTCAAATATTCAAGGAGACTGGAGTATCATAACCATGGTTTTAGATCAAATTCCTAATCCAGCTTCCTGGATGTGCTTGCAAGATGGGAATATCTCCAAATTCCTTTACTGGGCCGTAGTGGCTCTGCCCACCTACCCAGTGGTTACTTACTCCAACAATAATAAGTAGTTCCTTCTCTTTCTGCTTTGTGAAGCCCAGTGTTGGGAGCTACTCACATGGAAATGGATATACTTGATTTCTGCTCTAGAAATTAAAAATGGTTATACTATTGACATTATGGACCTGACAATTCTTTATTGTGGGGCTGCCCTATGCATTGCTGAATGTCTAGCGACAGCCCTGGCCTCTATCTGGGGAGATCACAAATATCTCCAAACATTGCCAAATGTTCCCTGGGGGTGGGGGCAAAATCTTTCCTTGTTGAGAACCACTGGGTAAGGCAGCACACTGGTGACGACAATCAGGCAAGAGTAACGAGGAAGTCTATGAGGATGTGGTCCTAAAGGGCCACAACACAAACACTGAGTAATTACATTAACGGATGAAATAAACAAAGCAGGCGTTAATAACATGTGCAAGTAAAGGGCTGGTGAAGACAGGAGGTAGAATCAAGGGAGACACATGATTCAAAAAGGAGAAACCAAGTGGAATGGCCTTCCTCTAATTTCAGCAAACAACTGGTATTGAAAAGCACGGGCCTGAATCACATGCTTTTTCTCAGCCATAGACTTACTAACCAAGATGGAAATAATGTAAGAGACAAAGAAGGGTTCAGAATGTCAGACAAGAAGGGTTGTTACAGTAGGAAAATATTACTTTGAAGTATTAATTCCAAGAGACAGGTCTGCTGCACATAGATTCATAAAATCTAGAGCTGGAATGGGTGTTAGATTTACCTTCTCCAATGCTTTTTCATTATACACGTAAGCCACAGAGGCAAATGCACTTGTCCAAGGTCACAGTTACCTAGAGGCAGAGCTGGAACACAAAACTTCAAGGTCTGTGGAGTTTCTGATTCAGCATTCACTGTCTTTGGATGCCCAGTATCCAGTTCTGGGGCTAGAAAATAGTGAGGGTCAATGAATGCTGTGCAACTAAACTGAACCCAGGTCACCTGTCTCTTAGCCTAATATTCTTTCTATCTCGTCACTCTGCCTGTTGTGATTTACAATGATGTTTACAGTGTGGAAAGTTTATTGATGAAATGATAACTAAAATAGCATCTAGTGTATTGGAAAACATCAAACATGCATCCATGAATCTTAGAATAAAAAATGATGAGGATAGGGTTTACAAGGAGGTTAAGATACCAGCACTCATGGGAGAGGGGTCGCTGCCTCCCAGGGGCTAATGGAAGGGAAAGGTGCCCTCCAGAGGCTGGCAGGGGCCAATGACAAGGTGCTCACTTCTCTACCCCTGCCCTGCCAGCCACTAAAACAAGCTCCAGAACCCTAGCCCCCAGGTCAGAACCCTGTCCCAGGGAAGGAGGGAGCCAAGCATCCGGAAAAAGAGAGCCACTCCTCCTGAGCCAACATACCTATCACCTTAAAAATGCTAAATTTGGTTTAGCTTCTTGGCAACCTTAAATAGGGCAGATTGAGATTGTAGAATTTCCCCACTGCCCAAAATCTCTCTGCTTGCTAATGCTGAAGATCCTGTATCATGGGAAAGAAGTTCCCGATTCCACCATAGATATTAAAGGATTAAAATATAACTACTGGTTGGGGTAACACACCGCCTAAAAGTTATTCACAATCAACTACAATCAGTTAATCAAAGAGGATTAATTATATCAGATCCTTCAGCACTTTTGTGGCTGGATGAAGGGGAAGCCCTTGAGGAATCTCTAGTTCCTGAAGCAGGGAAGAAAGAAGGAAAACTATAGAAAGAGGTTGTGGACCCAGATATATTTAGAACACTTGGTCATTTTGCTGAGCCAACATGACTCCACCTTCAACTGGACAGAGGACAAATAGCTGTGTCCTGAGGTGGTTTTCTCACGCTAATGCACCCAGACAGCTCTGCTTCACAAGATTTAGAGGAGGTTTTTGTGAGTTTGGTGCACCAAGCCGAGCTTCCTTTCATTAATCAGCTATCACAGAAAAGGGGCGGGTATTTGGGAGCTACCTAATTGAAGGCAGAGGAGAGGGGCCCGCCTGGGTGGAGTCCAAGAGAAGCAGTGAGAGGATGCGTCTCTGTGCCAAACACAGCGCCAGGTTTGCTACATAAATGATTCCCTGCGCTCTTGCGAGAAAGCATTTTCTCTCCTATGCAGACGAGGTTCGGGGGCTTTGAATGAAACTTGTTCATTCAACGAATGAATAAGGGTACATCCTCCAACACCAGGGCCCATGCTCTTTCCACTCCACCAAACAGAAGCAAGGAAAGGACAGTTCTTTGAAAAACCCTTCTCATGGTGAGTCAACAACTGAGCTTGATGAAGACTCATGCCCTCATTCTGTAACAATTTGTTAAGCATCTGAAGTGAGCACAGCATTGTGCTGGGCTCTAACAAGGACGAGAAAGACACATAGAAGTACCTCATATACATGAACTTACCACCTAGCCAGGGAGGAAAAATAAGCACAGAGCCAACAATTAAGTAACATAAAATAATGCGAGTTCTAGATAATAAGAGCTATGGGACACTGGAGATGAGGAATATCTGTGTGAGATGGGGCAATTAAGGAAGGGAGGCCTTTATCAAAGATAGGGCTTGATGCTGGTCTCTTCCAAATGACTAGCGTTTCAGAAGGTAGAGAAAGAGAAAATAACATTCCAAAAGGACAAAAATGACATGAACCAAATCAGTACCAATGCATACAGTCCTGAACAGAAAGTTAGAGCTTGAATCAGAGGGAGTTTTAGATGCAGTGATAATGGAGGCCTTATGGGAGCAGAGACACTGTGGAAATGATTGATTTTAGAAACTATGAGAAAATTCAGTGAGCTTTTAGGATTTATCTGATAGTAACTATCATTCTAATTTTACAAATAGAAAATTGAAGGTGGACACAAGTCTGGTGACTTTTTCTACAGAGAGCAGTGAGAGGATATGGCAAGGCCAGGAAAACCTCCTTTCACCTTTCTTTTCTCTCTTCCAGAGACCCCAGTAAGAAAACAGGATGGGTCACAGATCCTTAGTCTGTGCTATTTAAACATCAAAGCACTTTCACTGCTTTATCATAATACTTTATCACCCACAAAATCAATCACTCCCATATATAGCTGGGAGATGTTTGTATTTGGCATATAAAGAAGACAATATACTTATAAATAAGTCAAATTCTACTAACAACCAAATGAGTAAGAGCATCACCATTACACCAGTGTTTCCAATCAGCCTCAGTCAGGAATAACTTTTACCTTGAGAAATAAACACATGGCTTCATTGGCACCTTCAAATATCTAACAGAATGAATGAATAAATGAATGCTACCATCATGGTGATGCACAGGAAGTCAAATGCAGAAGAAGGATTTTTGAGAATGAGAATTACGCTGGCTAAAAACAGCTCTGTCTTACAGCCATCATAGCTGGGCAGATGTTATCATCTTTTAACTCCCTCTTCTTGCTTGGGAATGCCCCAGAGCTCACAGTCCTAGATCTTGTAATGCTCTATCCCATCATGGTATCCCCCTGCTTTAACCCTGAGCCTCCTGGTACAGAGCAGTCACCCTATAAATATTTTGCCGACAGACAAATGAATGGACGAATCTTTCAAGACAGTGTGGCTCAATTTACCACTTTATGGGAAACAAGGCCAACCTACACCCAGCATGTCTGTTCACAGATAAAGACAATTTGGGGGGAAGCGGTGGGGGGGGGGGACATACTCCATAACCCACATCCTAAGCGTTTATCCTTCATCCACACATGGATTCATTGGGTTAACATCCACGTGTGTGGACTTAACACAATTTACAGTCTTTCTTTACCATCTGTTCCTAACAAGAGTTCCCTCATCTAAATTAGGACTGTTCTTCCCATTGAACAGAGATTGAAAATGAGATACAGAGAATGCGGCATTATGTCCAGGGCGATGCTACAGTGGGAAGTGCTGTTAAATGTAAAATGCCTGAGACCTCACAGTGCCGTGGTTAAGAGCATAAGGCTGGCGGTCAGGTAGACCTGAGAATGAATTTTGTTCACTTGCTTTCCAGCTATGTGACCTTGGGGAAACTATTATCTTCTTAAGCCTCTGCTTCTACATTAATAAAATTCATTGATTTCACAGGAATCCTGTGGTACTTAGGACACGGCAAACAGTAAGTGCTGGCGGTGCTGGGGGCCTCCTTTCCTCGGGATTCACGCTTCCATGTGTACAAGTCTCCATCAGGTAGCACCACTGGCCTCTCGGCCCTTGCTCTCCTCCTGGGGAAAGGAGAAACTGATCTGATTGGTGTGTATGGAAAAAAGAAATGAGCTGGCAGGCTCTGAGCCTTCTGTTCCTCCTCTCTGTACATATTTTGGTGGCTGCATGCCTGAAGAAGGTGTAACTTCTGGTCTGCTCTCTATACTCTGCAGGTGCTCAGCCTGGTCAGCCCTATTTTCAAGGAGGCCTGACATTTGGAGAAGTAAGTTCAGTTAACAAGAGTGCCTTTTGACCATATAAGAGCCCTGTCTCCCAGCATAGTTTTACCAGTAATAAAGGTGGTAGTTTCACTTCCAACTGACTGTCTCTTGTCTCCCTGTCTCTCAACTGGTTCTGAACTTGGGTGAAGAAGAGGGGTGACATTCCCTGGGTCCACTCAACCCCAACAATAAGTATTTCATAAATGGCACCTTCAGACAAAGTAAAAGCACAGCCGTGTGCAATGCTTTCTCAATTGATTGTGTGAAATCACCTATAGGTTTTTTAGTGTCAGTATCAGTGGTAGCAGGACATTACAGTCCACGTGGAATGTAGTGGCTCCACTTGTCAAGTTAATGAAATAATAAATGAATCAATTTACTAGACACTCACCATGTGTCCAGGGGGCTGTATTAGCTTCTACCAGTATTCCAACAATCTCAGGGGACTGAGCATGTCATTGTAGCATAAACCCTGGCTCTGAAGATTATATAGACATGCTCTGATGACGGCTCCCTTTGGTCACATTTATCCTGCAGTTATCATTGTTGTTTGAGGAAATAAAAATTACACATTGCAAGAAAATTTACAAATTCTAGGTAAGGTGGCCAGCATGTGGCTCAGTGGTCAAATCGCTGTTGTATTATTTTTTTTAATTGTACTTGTAATGTGCCAGCAGTTGTTTCACATGAAAAGCAAACCCAGGAAGGGAAATAAAAGCAGGAAAAACAAATCAATAAACCTAATAAAATCCAATGCAGAAATCAAAGGATAGAGATAACTACAATTCATATGCCCACTATTTAGAAGTCAGAAAACTTACTTCAACAGTCATTCCAGAGCAACCCAGGATCTGGAGAAAGTACTTTAGAAGACAAGATTATGGGAAGTGGTCTAGAAAGCTAGGCATATATAAACTAGAAAGATATGGATGATGCTTGTCAAGTAGCAGCTACCAATCTAATGGTTCACTGTTACTCTTCATGTTTAAGATTTCATATTTATAAAAATGAGGGAAAGAGAGAGCATCTGAAAGTCAGTGTGACTGAGTCTACTTTCACCGAGAAATACTTAGGTTAAAAAAAAAATTTCCCAAAGTGTAACCTGTACCAAGAAGCACTTTCCTCTATCTGGAGGTCATAATTTAACTTAGCAAGTTCCTGATTTACACAAGGACAATGAAATTGGGGAACCTTAATTAAGCCCTATGTCTCACCAAATTTTCATGCACTAACAAGGAGAACATGCATAGGAAATCAGAGTTCTTTGAGTCAGGAGAAAGGAGGGAGGAGAGATAAAAAGGAAGGCTGAGTTTCAAGAGCCACAAATTATTTAAAGCGGTTTTGACTCCTGAGGGAGAAGGAAAGGCTGAACTTCAGAAGACAGATGTGGTCAGCAAATTCCCTTCCAGATTGAACATGAGTCCTTCTAGCCTTCTGCACACTCCTCATGGCCATCTAAACTCCTCAAATAGCTAACCTGCTCCAGAGTTCTTAGTAATCACCTCTGCACAGAACCTAGGAGGACGTAAAACTGCCAGGCAGCAGGGTGATTTACATGGTGACTTGAAGATGAAAGCTATTTTTGCATTTATATTGGGGAAAACCCATTAACTGGATAATTTACATTTCCCTCTCAAATCTCCCTCTAGTGCGAACATTTCCAAGTTGTTGTCAATGTCCAGTCTTATGAAGAACATTAACTTCCATCATCACTACCATAATCATCAATCTACTTGTAATGTGAGAATTATAGGGAAGTCAAATTTGCTATGAACATGCGCAGGGACGTTACTCTAGGCTTGACCATCATCAACCAACTGGAGGAAAAATGCAAATCACTCCACAGTGGAACCCTGAAACAGTAAAGCCCACCCTTGCAAACCCAACCTCCCAGGGGTGTCTACCAAGTTGGTAAAGGGAAGGAGGTAAATTCTTAAAATGTCTAAATCATGATAGAGATTTCCAAATGTCAGTCACTCAAATAACACTATCATAATTAAATTTAAGCATGTCCACATGCTGACTGAAATTTTGCTCACTTTCATTTTTTTCTTAAAATTCATTTTAAATAAACTTTTTGCCTAATTTGAATCATAGTAATAAAATCAATGAAATCATGGATTTATACGCCTATTATTTTTCTAACACACATATTTTCTATTACATGTTTGAACATTGCATATCGAAAAACTGATAGCCCATGCACCACCTACAAATTTTTTAATATCAATGCTTATTTCTTAGTTTTGATAATTATACTGCGTTTAGGCAAGATGTTAATTAGGAGAAACTGGGTTAATGGGTATAAGGGAATTCTCTGCATTATATTTATAACTTTTCTGTAAGCCTAAAATTATTGCAAAATAATAAGTTACCATTCTTTGGATAACCCTGACCTTGAACAAGTTCTCACAGGTAAACAAAATGCTAAGTCTCTTTGCCTTTAGGTTTGGCTACAATTTTATCCAGTCTTTGTAGAAATGATGGTAATTACATGTTTCCACAGGTTCTCACTGCTGATGATGTTGTGAGAAATTCTGGAACATGATCTCTATGCCAGTTTACTGGACTGAGTATGTGTAGTCCCCAAAACTAAGACCAAGTCAGGCCAGGAGAGGGGCTGGGAGAGGATGCCAGTGGTTTGGAGCTGTTTTATTATTATTTATTTTGGGCTTGTTTAACCCACCGGGTAACAGCCCCAATGGTTTAGAGGCAATCGGCTCTAACCTGAAGGTGCCATGACTCTCGGATGCTTGGGATGGTCATTGATGATCTCTCCCTGGACACGAGGAGACCACACAAGATATAATGAGACTGCAGTCCCTTCCCACAAAGACACTTTAGTCTAGAAATAATTTCCCAATTGGTATGCCATAACTTTCCGGTATGCTGCAAATGGATTGCAAATGGATTGCAAATGTGCAGTGTTATTCACAGACTATCCATGGTGTAACTGGTGGATCTGGTGTAGCTACAGCCCCCAAGACCCAACACCTCCAGCCATGAGCACACATGCCAATTTCCTCCAGGAAGACCTATAGATATTACCAGTTTTTAGAAGTGTCCTGTCATAAAAAAAGTTTGGGTAGCACTGACCAGGGTGTCTTAAATCCTTAAATTTTTGAGTCTTCTAGTAACTGATACTCTGGATTACCTAGTCCAGGCCCAAGATTTGAGACACTCAGATTATTACAGGTTATGCTTTAACCTGTAACCTCAGAGAAATCAATTTTCAACTCTGTTCCTCCTGATGGTAAGTGAAGTGAAAATGCCTTGGATTTAGAGTTTCTGTCTTAAAATAGTTCAAACTATTTCAAACGGCTAAAGATGGAATTCTAGAAGTTCTCTAGAACAATAACCTCTCCTTTAACCTCAAAACCCCTGGGAAATTAACCAAAATTGCTTTAGACGTCACAGTCTATCGTAGGACTCCTCTGTGACCTTCAGATAATGATAACAATGTGTCTTGCGGTCTACTGTATGTACAAAGCTCTAAAGAAAATAAGTAAAGAAAAGCACCTCTGAAAGTCCCTCAAAGCTCCATGATTCTAAGATTCTTAATCAACCACTTTTCCTTCCAGATCCATAGAAATTCCCCACAAGGTAGAAGCGGGGCGGGGATGGTGTGAGCTAAAGAAAGAAAATCTAACTGGGAGAGGTTATTGTGTGTGTATAAAGCTCCACAGCAATCACTGGGTACTCAGTAACAAAAACAACCAAGTAGAATGTGGACATTCATTCATTCATCCATTCTTCCATTCATTCATCAAGCACTGAGTATCAGATATACACCAGCACTAGGCTCATAGGCTGGAAGAAACAGGCATACAAACTGGTATGTACGGGAAGCATTGTGAAATGGATATAAACTAAGTGCTGCAATATTCTTAGCAAAGACAATTAATTCTCTTTGGGATATCAGAGTTCGTTCCTAGCTGAGATGCCAGGGAGCCAGGTCAGTGGATCTCAAGCTTCATGGTCTCAGGACCCCCTTGTGAGCCATATCTATCAATGTTTACTATATTTGAAATTAGAACTGAGAAACATTTTAAGTATGTATTAATCCATTTAAAATAACAATAAAAATTCCAATGCATGTAAACATAAACAATATATTTCATAAAATGACTACATTTTCTAAAATGAAAAAAAATGAGTAGAGTAGTATTGTTTTACATTTTTGCAAATCTTTTAAATGTCTGGCTTAATAGAAGATGCTGGATTCTCATCTCTGCTTCTGCATTCAATACACCCAACATACTATTTTGGTTGAAGCATACAAAGAAAATCCTGCGTCACACAGATACATAGTTGCAAAAAGGAGGAATACGTCAACAGCCATTTCAGATAATTGTGGATATTCCTCTTTGATCTTACACAAAAATCCAACAAATATTAATTTATTAAAGATGAGTGGTAATGTAGAAAACAAAACCATACATTAATCATTTTATACACTCTTCATTAAAATCCAATGCCCCTGCTGAAATTTGAAAGTTTTTTTTTTTTTTAACCCATGCATGATTTTGAAACATCATGTATTGGTCATTTGGAAAATATTGATTGGTTTGTGGAATTATAATATAGTTCTTTCAAATGTTGGCACAAAATTTCACTGCACAATTTCAAAAATCTCTCATTCATTAACAGCATTGCTGATCTCATCAGATAATTCTCTAAATATTGCAGAGCTGTCAATTTCACTATGGCAGATACAAGTCTTCTTAAAAATTGTAATTTTTCTCTCAAAAAACTTAAATTTTACCATTGGCAACAAAAACCATTAGTTGTTTTCCAGGCTCACCTTGTTCATTTTCAAGAAAATGGCCAAAAATCCAAGTCTGAATAACCATGGTTTAATTGTCAGTTGTTCTTTCAAGTAAAAATGATGTTACAAAAAAAAACAGATAGTTCAGCTTGCAACTCGAATAGCTGTGCTTCAGTTTGCATTGTAGGTGTTTTATTTCTTTGTTTTTCTGTCACTCAGAATATTAAAATGGCATGTACATGAGGGTCAATATTTAATGAATTAATAATTTGTACTGCTTTATGAAGGACATTCATAAGTGAAACTGGCTAACAAAAACAAACAAAAACTGCAACTGAGTATGGTGAAATGTATAATGACTACTATTGACTACTAGTACAGTTTGGCGTCACTATATTTCTTCCTGCTAAAGCACCTGCAGTCCTACCCACCACTACTTTTGCACCATCAGACAAATATTAACTCAGTGAAAAAGAAAAGCAGAATTATGGAAATAGTTTTCCCTTCACAGACTCCCTTGAAAGAGTCTCATGAACCCCCCTAGGGAGGTCTGTGGATCACTTTGAGAACCAAAGAACTAGACTTGAAGACTCCTTAGAAGTTAGTCTGGCAAAGTCCAATGGAACCAAGCTCAACATGTGTTCCCTGAATATGTACTCTGCTGAGCAAACATCTTGTTAGAAGCTGAGTATAGTGAGATGATTAACAAACTCTCTGCCTTTCATGGGTTGGGCAAATGGGGAAGAAAATAATGTTTAAATGACAGAGAATTACTAAGGGAGGATGCATGGAGTGCAATGAGAATACACGTGGGAGACGTACCCTCAAGAAGTTTCCTAGATGGAAGTAGTACCAAAGATGTATATTGAGGAATGAAAGAAATAGGAGAAAAAAGTTAAAGAGAGAAGGTATGCACTGGAGATGAGTTTTTGAAGTGACTTTGAGATTGTCTTACCCCCTTACTTCTCCCCATGTGGTCTGGGGGGGTTTGACTTCAGCCCTAGGAATGGACCCTGAATTGTCAAAGTCAACCAGTTATTGCATCTCTCTCGATACAGAGACTGGTCCAGGGATGTGCAGCCTTCTCAATTTGGGCCAAAGGGAAGAGTGGCTTGTAGGGGGACTGGGAGAAAGCAGTCTCCTTTCTCTTATGAAACAGCTCTCAGAAGCAACCCTGACTCTTCCTATGTATGTTTTCCCATATGGATGTGATGCCTGAAACTGCTGCAGCTGTCGTACTGCCAGCCCACACACACAGGAGAGCAAAGCAGTGAGAACTGCTGAGACATGTGGTTAGAGCCTAATAAAGTCGAGTCTGATTACCATTTTCATTTACCTAAGCCTATGAATCTCCTTTATTATTTACTTCAGTTCAAGCTGAGTTTTATCTTACTTGCAATGGAAAAGTTCCAAAATAATATGAAGTTAATTTGAGATGATACCAGAGAGGCAGGAACCAAATCATGGAGTGCCTATCATGCTTTACCAAGTACTGGGATTGAATCATGCCCTCCAACAAGACACGTTCAAGTCTTACTCCCATTCCCTGTGATGTGAACACTTTATAAACAGGACCTTTAAAGATGTTATTATTAGTTGAGTTGTGGCCAAATCTAATCAGGGTGGGCTTTAATCCATATGACTGGAGGCCTTTAGAAAGAGGACATTTGGACACAGGCAGTAGAGGTCAGAAAAAGCCAGAGAGGAGAGACAGATCGCCATGTGAGGAAGGACTGCCATCACCAAACCCTACCCACCCTGGAGAATGCCTGGTGTTAGACTTCTAGCCTTCAAAGCCCCGAGACAACAAATGCTTGTTGCCGGAGCCAGCCCATTGTGTGGTATTTGTCCCAGAAGCCCTGGAGCACTACAACACCGAGAATCCTGAGCTTGTCCCTGCAGGTTCTGGGGGCCAATGGAGTTTGCAAGCTGAGAAATAACCAGGGCTCTGAAGGTGCCAGAGCTAATTTGGGGATGTCTCCTTTTATTTGTATGCCCTGGCTACACAGACCTTCTTTCAGTTTGATGAGATTCTTTCCTACCTTAAAGAGATTGTGGCATTAACTAAGAAAAGGAGTAGACCATTTCAAGAAGGGTCAATAGCGACAAAACAGAAAGCTATTAAGATGAAAAGAGAATTTAACATTAGGGGGTCACTGGTGACCTCGGTGTAATGGAGCCGACAGGACTGTAATTGCCGTTATAAAAAGAAGGAGATTGATCAGGTACTAACTAAGAGAGTACACAGGCAAGTGGACATATTTTTTTTTAAGACAGGAGAATACCAGAGTATATTTTATAGGCTGAAGAGAGGGATGTAGGAAAAAGAATGTGAAATAGAAAGTAAAGATCTAGAAGAGAGGAAAGATAGGTACAGAGGAGACAGAAGGTTGTTTCTTTCTTATTTCTCATTTCATCCTGAGAGCATAGTCATGGCTAGTACTTAGCATCTGCTCAAAAAGTATTGGAAATTGGAGAAGAAAAAAATAAAAAATGGATGCTGAAAATAGGTCTTCAAGTTTGGGGGTTAGGGATGAACAGAAATGTGAGGTAATTCATGCCTGATAGCCTCCATTTTCTAGGTAAATTGTTAGGCAAGATCTTTATGTTAAGGATGAAGATGTGGGAATTAAGCTGGAAACTTACCTCTTACTGAAGATTTGAAATAGTCACTTAGAGAAGGGAGAGGAAAAGTTGACCAAGGACAATAAAAAATTAACAAATTTTGAGAACCAAACTTAAATTAGAAACCAGTATGTATAGTATCTCAAATCTGCACAATTAGCAGAATTTATACATAGATTGCAGCATCCAGTCTGGGGGTAGAAGCAAAAAGCATGTGGATTTGGGAGAATTGATCTACATCTTGACTTGTGACTGAGAGATGCTGCATAATAACAAGAAACAATGAAATTAAGGATGCTAATAAAAAGGTAGTTCAGGAAAAGGAAGAGATGCCAGAAGGATTCTAACAGACATGGAGGAAATAAAAGGTTCAATGAAATGGTCAATTTCGAAGGACCAAATATCAGGCAGAGTGAAGAGGAAAGCGTGAGAGAGCTGGAAAGAAGAATCTGTGGTATGGCCAGTTTCAGAGTTGGAGAACTTTTAGGGATGAGAGGTCATGACCATAGTTATTGGTGAGAAAAATGGAGTTTTCAAGGTCAGTGGAGTTGTGGGGATCAATGAACTACAAAGTAGGAAGTTGGATGTAGTCTCTACACCAGGGGTTGGCACACTATGGCCTGTGGGTCAGGAGCTTATATTTGTAAATAAGGTTTTAATGGAATACAGACACACTTATATATTGTCTATGGTTGTTTTTGCATTAGAAGGGCAGAGTTGAGTAGTTGAGACTGTATGGCCTGCAAAGCCTAAAATATTTACTATCTGGCTCTTCAAGAAAAATTTTGTTGACACTGGTCTCATGGTTACTGAAATGAATGAAATGTTTTTGGGTAAAAGTAAGAGGCAGGATAAAGAGAAAATCAGAGGGACAGTGTGCCAAGCATATTGGGAAGTGGCCTGGAAGCTGATAAATGGAGGCAACCAGGAGGGCTGAAATGTGATAAAGCCAGAGCTGTACACTTCCAAAAAGGAGATGTTTTCTGGCAGGAGAGCGGAATTATGTAATTCTAGAAGCATGATTCTTAACATTTTTTGGAGATGCAGAACCACGGCAGAGACTGCTATTTTTCCACAAGCATCTATTCTCCCTTCTATAAGAATTTTTGCTCACATGGTCACCCAATCAAAACTGCATTACCAGCAGTCTTCACTGGGATTTTGGCCATGTAACAAAGTTCTCATCAATGGCATGGGAGTGAAAAGGATGCATGCGACTTTTGCCTCACTTGCTTAAATTAATGGAAATTGCTGCCTTGGACGTCTGCCATTCCCCCTCCTGGGAGCTAAAGCATACTTGCTGGTGAACCTGCTCTCACAATGCAGAAGAGAATAATGACTTAGGGGGTGGCACAGCAAAGGGATGGATCTCTGAACAACTGAATGGAGTGGAACTGCCCTTCCAAACTGAACCTCTGAACTGTCACCTGAGGAAGAATAAACTTTTCTTCTTTAAGTTACTTTTTTAAGGTCTCTTTATACCAGAATGTTTATTTCTATCCTATTAACAGGATTCATTTTATATATATACATATATTTTTAATTTTTATTGGGATTGTTCAGATACCATACAATTATCCAAAGATCCAAAGTGTACAATCAGTTGCCCCTGGTACCCTCATACAGCTGTGCATCCATCACCACATTAATTTTTGTTCAAGTTTTAGAACCTTTTCATTACTCCAGACAAGAAACAAAGTGAAAGATGGAAAAAAAAGAAAAAAAAAAAAAAAAAAGGAAAGAAAAGAAAAAGAAAAGGAAACTCAAATCCTCCCATATCCCTAACCAACCCCCCTCAATTGTTGACTCGTAGTGTTGGTATAGTACATTTGTTACTGTTTATGAAAGAATGTTGAAATAATACAAACAATAGTATATAGTTTGCAATAGGTATATATTTCTTCCCTATATGTCCCTCTATTATTAACTTCTAGTTGTATTGTCATACATTTGTTCTGGTTCATGGAAGAGTTTTCTAATATTTGTACAGTTAATCATGGACATTGCCCACCATAGGATTCAGTTTTATACATTCCCATCTTTTGACCTCCAACTTTCCTTCTGGTGACATATATGACTCTGAGCTTCCCCTTTCCACCTCATTCACACACCATTCGGCACTTAGTTATTCTCACATCTTGCTACTGACACCTCTGTTCATTTCCAAACGTTTAAGTTCGTGCTAGTTGAACATTCTCCTCATACTAAGCAACCACTCCCCATTCTTAAGCCTCAACCTATATCTTGGTACCTTATATTTCATATCTATGCATTTACATATTATAATTAGTTCCTATCCGTGAGACCCTGCAATATTTGTCCTTATGTGCCTGGCTTATTTCACCCTTGAGGTTTTGTCATCAACCTATTTTTTTTTTTTAAGATAGTTTTGTTCACACACCATACATTCCATCCTAAGTAAATAATCGATGGTTCTCTGTATGGTCACATCTTTATGTGTCACCACCTTCACCACTATCTATATAAGGGCATCTACATTTCTTCCACAAGGCAGGAGGGAGCATCAAAGAAGGTAGAGAGGGAAAAGAAGGAGGAAAAAAATGACAGCTAGGAAGTAGCAAAAGCAAAAGTAACCTTAAATGAAAGTAGGGTAAAGAGTCAGACAACACCACCAATGTCAAGTGTCTAACATGCCTTCCCTATCCCCCCTTATCTGCATTTACCTTGGTATATTGCCTTTGTTACATTAAAGGAAGCAGAATACAATGATTCTGTTAGTTACAGTCTCTAGTTTACATTGATAGCATCCCTCCCCCAATGCCTCCCCATTTTTAACACCTTGAAAGGTTGACATTTGCTTGTTCTCCCTTATAAAAGAACATATTTGTACATTATATCACAATCGTTGAACACTCTAGATTTCATCAAGCTACACAGTCCCAGTCTTTATCTTTCCTTCTTTCTTCTGGTGTCTCACATGTTCCCAACCTTCCTCTCTCAACCATATACATAGCTATCTTTGTTCAGTGTACTTACATTGCTGGGCTACCATCTCCCAAAATTGTGTTCCAAACCACACTCTCCTATCTTCTCCTATCACTCTGTAGGGCTCCCTTTAGTATTTCCTGTAGGGCAGGTGTCTTATTCAAAAAGTCTCTCATTGTCTGTTTGTCAGAAAATATTTTGAGCTCTCCCTTATATTTGAAGGACAGCTTTGCTAGATATAGGATTCTTGGTTGGCGGTTTTTCTCTTTAGGTATCTTAAATACATCACACCACTTCCTTCTTGCCTCCATGGTTTCTGCTGAGAGATCCGCACATAGTCTTATTAAGCTTCCTTTGTATGTGATAGATCGCTTTTCTCTTGCTGCTTTCAGGATTCTCTCTTTGTCTTTGACATTTGATAATCTGATTATTAAGTGTCTTGGCGTAGGCCTATTCAGATCTCTTCTGTTTGGAGTACGCTGCGCTTCTTGGATCTGTAATTTTATGTGTTTCATAAGAGATGGGAAATTTCATGGATTATTTCCTCTATTATTGCTTCTGCCCCTTTTCCCTTCTCTTCTTCTTCTGGGACACCAATGACACATACATTATTGTACTTTGTTTCATCTTTAAGTTCCTGGAGACATTGCTCGTATTTTTTCATTCTTTTCTCCATCTGCTCCTTTGCGTGTAGGCTTTCAGGTGTTTTGTTCTCCAGTCTTGAGTGTTTTCTTCTGCCTCTTGAGATCTGCTGTTGTATGTTTCCATTGCATCTTTCATCTCTTGTGTTGTGCCTTTCATTTCCATATATTCTACTGGTTGTTTTTTTGAACTTTCAATTTCTGCCTTATATATGCCCAGTGTTTTCTTTACAGCCTCTATCTCTTTTGTGAAATATTCTCTAAACTTTTTGAATTGATTTAACATTAGTTGTTTAAATTCCTGTATCTCAGTTGAAGTGTACGTTTGTTCCTTTGACTGGATCATAGCTTCGTTTTTCTTAGCGTAGGTTGTACTTTTCTGTTGTCTAGGCATCTGACCTCCTAGGCCACTCCAATCAGGTTTTCCCAGATGAGAACAGGCTCAGGTCACAGAAGGAGGTAATATTTCAGTATCTGGTTTCCCAGATGGCTTTTCTTAGAGGATTGAAACACCTGTGCTTTTCTGCCCGGCAAATCCGCCTGTCAACCTGTCACTGCCTGTGTAAGAGGGTGTGGCCTGTGGCTCTCCTCCCCCAGGCTTTGGGGTCTGGTTCTGGAAAGACTGAAAGATGGGCAGTAGAGCTGGGCCCCTCCCTTTCCTCTTGGGAAGCTATGCCCCCTCCAGAGATGTCATCTCCATATCAATAAGTTCTTTGTTTCTGTGACTCTGCTTCGCAAAGTGTTTTAATTTTAAAATGGTGGAGGCTGTCTTTACTGCAAAGCGCTGTGGACTGAGAACTGCTGAGGTTTTCTCCATAGAGAGAAAGGGAGAGAAAAACTCCCAGGTTCACCCATCAGCCAGAGATAGCACCTGATCCTCTGGGCTTCCGAGCTGAGAAAGATATGTCCCCTGACTCTCCCAAGGTCAGTTGTCACCAAAAGCCTCTGTCTGCTTGTTGAGGATTCTCTGTCTGTATTGAGCATTTAACATTAAAACCTCACCTGGAGCTAGGCTGAGAGAGTGCACCGTGCGGCTTCCATGAGGGAGGGGCTCTTGGCTCTCGGCTCTTGGCTCTCAGCACGGGTCCGCAGTTTTACTTACAGATTTTATGCTGTGATCTCGGGCATTCCTCCCAATTCAGGTTGGTGGATGATGAGTGGACAGTCACATTTGTCTCCCCACTGTTGTTCCAGGTTATTTACTAGTTTTTTGGCCATTTATGAATTGTTCCAGGGTAGGACTAACAGTCTTCCACTCCTCTCTATGCTGCCATCTTAGCTCCTCAACAGGATTCATTTTTAAAATCTGGTTTAAGCTATGGACCCTCTTTCCAGGAAATTGCAGTTACACATAAAGTTTTACATTCAATGGACCCTGGAGCCCACTCAGGGCCCTGAGGCTAAGAACACCTGGTACAGAAGCAGCAGTGGAGAAAAAAAGAAAATGGCCTCCCCTCTCTTGTACTTGGGAAACATTTTGAGAAAGTGTGCAGAGATAACTTTTCAATAAAGTCACTCTGCACCATTGCACTTTCTCAGGCTATGGCCAAGATAGGTGCTAGATTGTAAAGAACCATGCAGAGAATATTGGGAAGGATGGAAGCGGGCGGGCATGGAAAAGAGAATTTGGTCAAGGCACAGAATGAGATTATGATGGGGAACAATGAGTAAAAGAGAATTTTAGTTCCCAGAGCTCATCTTTGGGAGAAATACAGATGTCCGAGAGAAGAAAACAACACAAAGCCAGGAGTCAGGGCCACTGCAACTGCATAGACTTGTATTGCACAACTCCAGGCGATGCTACATGCACAGAGATTTCAGTTGGAACAGTGCCTTCTGCAGGTATGTTGTATGGTAGACAGACTCACTGTCAGGATTTTCTCACTACTTAGAATTACAAAAGCCACCTAGAAAGGGCATAGGTAAAAGAATTTCCCAGAGCACTCATGTGCTTATGTGCTTAGCCTCCTGCTCCCTCACACAAAAGTTACCAACCTTTGACATGGGTGCCACAGATGACACTAAAATAACTCAATACTGCACATTCTTTCACAAAATCATACACAAAGATGATAATTGTAACTTGATCTTTACACTTTCTACTTCCTGCTCACTCAGGCTGAAGCTCAGAATTTCTTCCTAAAACCCAGAACCTCCTTCATTGCAAGGCAAAATTCTACCACCCTTTGAATCTCCACTTAGAACACTTCCTCTGGAAAGAATCACCTACTAGCTTATTTGGCATAGATGTTCACTGTTGTACTCCCAAAGTAAGCAATCGTTAATTCAGTCATTATGCACAACACATTGTATTGCACAGGGCAAAGATTATAGACTCTACAGATAATTTCAATGCTATTTAAATTGTACTAGATGCAAAATATCCTTACTGAACTATTGGCAAACACAATCCGACAGCACATTAAAGGAATAAATCATCATGACCAAATGAGGGTTATTCCAGGAACATAAGGATGGTTTAATATTAAGAAATCTATTTATATAATTCATCCATTTTATAACTATAAGAAACAAATCATGTAATTATCTTCATAGATACAGAAAAGGCATTTAAAATATCAGCAACTATTCTTGATATGGAAAAAAACACTACTCAATCCTCCTTAACATTATAGGTTTTATCTATATTAATCCAAAAGCCAGCACCATGCTTAATGACAACACAACAGTGCTCTTCCTACTAATGTCAGGGACAAGACAGGAGCATGCACATTTGCACATTATTATTTGGCATTGTCCTGGAGGTACTAGCCAATGTAACTAGACAAGAGAATTTAATTAGAGGTATGAAAATTTGAGAGGAGGATATAAAATTATCACTATTTGCATACAATATGTCCATATACCTAACATACTCAAGAGAATCAACTGAAACACTATTAGAGATAGAAAATCCAGTCAGGTAGTGGTGATTGACAATTAACTCACATAGCTTTCATTTGTACAAATTGTAACTATTTAAAATATATAAGAGAAGAAAATATCCCTTTTATAAAGCATAACACGATAAAGTATGTAGGAGTAAACATAACAAGAAATCTGTAAGAACTAATCAGAAAAAAAACCCAAAACTTCAAAACCATACTAAAAGGAAGACAAGAAGAACTGGACAAAAACAAACATGCCAAGTGCTTGAAACTCAACATCATGAAGATCTTAATTTTCCCTTATTTAATTTAAAAATTTAACAAGTTTTCCAACAAAAATGCCACTGGTTGTTGTTTTTAGAACAGACAAGCTGATTTGTTCATATGGAAAAAAAGAACTAGGAGAACTTTAAAAAAGAATAGCAGTAAAGGGTGAATAGCCCTACCTGATATTAAATCATGCTACAGAGCCTCAGTACTATAATGGTATAAGCACATGAACAGACATATATAGGAATAGAATAGAACAGAAGAGCAGAAATAGATATAAATGAATTAAACAATTAGTACAATATAAGTGGCATCTCAGATCAGAAGGGAATTGATGGACTCTCTTGCATTGAAGTACCTGCTTTGCATTCTGGAGGGCTAAAGTTGGTACTGCATCCAATACATCTGGATAAAATTGTATCTCATACAATATACCAGGATAAATTTGAAATTTGTAAGACGTTTAAACATAAAGAATGAAGTCATCAGAGTATTAGAAGAAAAATTGATAACCCTTTTATAATCTTATAATCTTAAAGTGAGGAAGATCTTCCCAACCTGAGACTTAAGGTGTTGAACTCATAACAGAAATTATTAATAACTTCAATTATATAAAATGTAAAAGCTTTGGAGAAACCAAAAAAAAAAAAAAAATCAAAAAACAAAAAACAAAAATCCTCATATGCAAAGTCAAAAAACAGAACAATCTGTGAAAAATTTATCTGAAACTCATGTTACTGTCAGAGATAATCTCCCTAGTATCTAAAATGCTCTTAAAATTGCAAAATGGTATGACAATGAGATATCACTTCACATGTCATGGATTGACAAGTATTAGAATGCTGAATAATGCCAAGTGTTGGTGGGAGAGTGGGGATATGGGAGCCTGATAGCATTTGGATAGGATTTAGTCAAAGTAAGTATACATCATCTTCATGAACGAGCAATTCTGTTCCCGCTTAGATATCCAGAGAAGTTTTCACAAAGGTCCTTGAGTAATCATACATGAAGATGATAACTGCAGCATTATTTGTAGTGCCAGGGAGCTGGAGGCACAAGGGCTATTATTCCAGCCAAGGCAAATACAGAGTATTTCCACTGCGGGTGAAAGCTGGACAGTGCCGAGCTATATTCACCTAGTAATATTGATGGTTCTTTTTTTTTTTATGGTTCTTAAAAGAAAGTACTGAGTGAAAAGAATAAGAATCAGAATGACATTATATCAAGTAATCATTTTCCTAAACATACATGAACACAAAATTACTATTCACACTTTGCAGGAATACATATAGGAAAAAAAGATACACATTAGGCAAATCAGAATGTTTACCTATGGAGAAGGGTGGGTGGGAATAGAAAATAAGGATAAAAGGAAACAAGCATGCAAATAAATGAATCAGTGGGAGGAGGGGAACTTTCATAGACCTATGATATAATGGGCTGTGAATTGAGGAATATAATTAACTAAAACCTCTGCACATTGAGATTAAGATAAAATAAAAGGAAGCACACAAAAACCTGTATGCTAATGTTTATAGTAACTTTATTCTTATTTTCCAAAAACTGGAACCACGGACATGCCTTTCAATAGGTGAATGGATAAACAAACTGTGGTACATCCCTAGAATGGAGCGTCATTCAGCAATAAAATGAAATGAGCTATCAAGTCATGAAAAGCAAAGACATGGATGAATCTTAAATGCATAATCCTAAGGGAGAAAAGCCAGTGTGAAAAGGCTATATAATATATGATTCCAATTATATGACATTCTGGAAAAGGAAAAAGTACAGTTACAATAGGAAATAATGCTTGCCAGGGGTTCAGCAGGAGGGAGAAGAAGGTTGAATAGGTGAAGGACAGGATTTTCCAGGGCAGCAGAACTATTCTGTGCAATACTGTAACTGTGGATATATATCACCTTACATTTGTTAAAGTCCATAGAAACTTACAGTACCAAGAAAGAACACTAATGCATTCAAATTTTTTAATAAAGTCATTTAGGAGGTTGAGGAATTCCAAGATGCAGTGCAAAATCTAACAAAACACTAACGTATCATACATGTACAAAGCAATCTCACCAAAGGGGATGGGGAAAATAGTGCTGATCTAAGCAACCTTGGAAATGAGTGGAATCTGTAAGAGCGAAGGCAAAAGAGACTACATAAGCACTTTACACTACAAGATAAAGTTGTTCCCCATGGGGGTATGGGTTAACAATTCTGATACTACTAAACATGTATACTGGAATTAAATTAAATAAGTGGATGGCAGATGCTGGGAGCCAGGTTTCTCACCTTTGGAATGGGAGTTTACAGATAAGAAAGGCGAGGTAGCTAGGATGATCCATATGGTAATGGATTAGAGCTGAAGACATCAGTATTCTCCCTGTTTAGCTTAATATAGATACAGATGATTAGATTTAGAAATACTTATAGCTATGTGTATACACACAAGTTAGTATGCACACATATATTTCCTTGCTCTGTCAGCTGAGAGGGTCTAGAAGCAACAACAACCCAGTAACACACCTAATGCTCGGATCTAGCAGCACTCTCCAACAAAGAGAATCAGAGTGTCCTGGAGAAACAGCTGATTCCAGCATTGGGTCAGGAAACACGTAAGATGAGCCTGGAGCATCTCGTAGTAACAGAAAGTAAGGAAGTGCTCAAACAAAACAAAACAGGACAAAACCCCACACTGATGAGGGTATGTGTGTCTAAGGGACACATGGGCCACTGAAAGAACTCCCAATGGCCAAAACTGGAACAATTTGACCATCAAAATCAATGAAGTAGTATTGGATTATAACCAAAGGTATAAAATAAATACTCATGCTCCATATTGATATAAATGATTGAATAAATAAATAAATAAACAGGGGAGAAGAGACCATTCTCCCGTGCAGAAGAATTCAAAATAATTTATGTACATCCTCCATCCTCAAGGAGGTAGAACACAACTCCACACTCCTTAAATATAGGCTGCACATAGTGACTTCTTTCCAATGAGTACAGTATGGACAGGGTGGAGGGAAAGTAATTTTCCAATGGGACAACCTGACAAATACTATCTCAGGCAGACTGTCAAGGTCAAAATCAACAGTGGTAACTCATGTAACAGAATGTATACGTGATATTATGTGATGAAAATGGCACTTTATCTCTATGGTCTTCTTTCCCTAAACCCATAACCCAAGTCTAATCATAAGGAAAACATCAGACAAATCCCAACTGAGGGACATTCTACAAAATACCTGACCAATAGTTCTCAAAACCATCAAGATCATCAAAAACAAGGAAAATCTGAACAACTGTCACAGAAAAGCTGAGTGTAAGGAGACAGGACAACTACATGTAACACAGAATCCTGGAATAAAAAAGGGCCATTCAGTAAAAGCTAAGGAAATCTGAATAATGTACGAACTATAGTTAATAATAATGTATCAATATTGGCTCTTTAATTGTAACAAATGTACCATAGTAATGTAAGGCATTACTAAAAGGAAAAATTGGGTATGTATATATATGGGAACTCTTTACTATCTACACAATTTTTCTGTAAACCTAAAACTGTTCTAAAGTTGTACTGTTTATTTAAAAAAACAGGAAGTAAAACAAACATTGAATACTGTCAGAACTTTGAAGCCCCTTTTCTTTCCCTCTTCCTTCTCATTATCTTCTCTCCCCACCAGAGTAAACTCCCAGCCTTTATTTTGTGTGTGTGTGCAGGTGTGTCTTTTTATCTCTTTGATTTTCATGAAATTCTTGCCACATCTGTATGTATCATTAAATAATATGTTGTCATTTTGAATTTATATTTATATTTACATAAATGGAATTGTACTATGTGTTTTTCTGCTGGTTGCTTATTTTCACTTAGCATTACATTTGTGATATTTACCCAAGTTGGTATATGTAGCTACAACTCATTTATCTTCACGGCCAGATAACATTCCATTGGATGAATGTCTACATTGTATACTTCAAACCTTCTGTTAATGCGCATTGGGTTGTTCCCAAGGTTTTACTATTACCAACAATGCTGCTATAATATTCTTGTGTACACACATACAGATTCCTGTGTAATAAATTCTTAGAAGTGGAATTACTGGGTCAAAGGCATGTACATTTTCAACTTTAGTGTACAATACAAAATTGTTTTACAAAAGTGGTCATGCCAATTTAGACTACCATCAGCAACAATTCAATTTTTTTGAATCTGGTTCCTTGGAAGCCTAGAAATTCATAAAGGTACTTTGGTTGTTTCTCAAAGTTTTAAATTGTATGTGATTTAAAAATGAAAAATTAACTATTTTGTATATGTAATAAAAATGGTGTAGTACATTAGAAATTACCAAAGGCTTTAACTCGCCATGTGAGATTAACTTGCTCAAAATAGAGCTTTCCCTGCCATTTGGGTACATATATTTGAACTTTGTGCAAAGTGAAATAAAGACTTGGCATGTCCATGCAGAAAGGGTGCCAAGTTCTGTTCTCGTAAACTGGCCCTTAATCTGAGAAGTACTAGCCTTTTAGATTTAATTATATTCCTAAAGAAAAAGAAAAAGAAAAAAAAAATATATATATATGTATATATATGGTCCATAACACAAGACTTCAATTTTGTCTCCAAGGATAAATAAGGAAATTAAGCTTGCATTTTATGTTTCCTTCAAAAACTTCAATGACTTGAATTCAAGCCATATCAGTATATCTAGAAGTGTATTTGAAGTGTTGTAAAATTCATCATTCTTGCATCAAAAATTCCTTTGATGTAAAAATCTGCTTTTCTGTAGAGAAGCAGAAATAAGAACTCTCTCAATACTATAAATTAGTATATTCTGCTAGTATGAGTTATATAAATTTGCTGAAGACCCTACCTTAAAATTGCTACCATTCATCTTACCATGTCTTGGATGGAACTGATGCTCAATGCAAATTTGTTTACTGTTAAACTAGGCAGCTCACACTAGTGAAAAGCAAATGGAAGGAAAAGAAATGTTAAGGTTTCTTCTCAAATGGGAGAAGTCAGGGGTATGTGAGTCCCTGAATTGCTTCCAGGTAGACCAGAGCAAACTGCCCAACATTACATTTTGAAGCTAATTGAAAAGCTCAGTAACTGCTGCTCAAGCAGCCCCAGCAGGGAGCTCTGACAGTGAATTCTAAAGACAAGGCCACCTAATGCAAGGGTCACTGGCCTCTGACGCAGGGTCTAAAGCAACAGCACCTTGTGGAAGGCTCCATTTAACAGTGGTGCCTTCTGTCTGTGATTCCCAGTTTACCTTTCTGTAGGGTTCTTTTCAGAAGAGCACTGCAAGTGTTTTCTTCATGTCCACATAACCTGCCTTGTTCATCATTACTGTGGGAGCCATAACATACCACAGGAACTCAGAAATGTGGCCACCCAAACATGGAAACTATCAAGAACTCCTAAAGTATTCTTATTTCACCTTGGTAAATATTTCTTGATGAACTTCATCCTCTTCTGTATTAAGGCTTATGTGAGAAACCATGCAAAGGGCAAAGATATTCGGAGGTATTTACATGGAAAGCATAAAGGACTCCTGCAGATGAGCTAGATAAATGCACTTTCCCTATTCTAACCATTGCCAGGACTCCTTTTATCCAATCAGGAAAGAACAGATTTTGAAAAAATTTAAGGCATATAAAACAGTATATGCCTATATGCCTATATGGAAGACTATGGGAAGATGGCATAGTATGAAGCTCCAGGATTCAGTCCTTCCACCGAAACAACTATTAAAAAGGCAGGAACTGTCTGAAACAACTAGCTTGAAACTTGGAGTCCAGAAGAACACTGTACAGCACCCAGGGAAGAGCAGGAGGAGGAGGCTGATAAATTACGGTAAAGAACAGTGAATCACTCTCACCAGCACAGCACAAAGGCTAATCCCCAACTCTTGTGGCAGGCCACATAGGGGTCCAGCCCCAGCTAGTTTGCTGGTGATGGAAAGGGATATAAAAATCCTCTCCCCCAAGAACAAGGATTGGCACAGTTGGGCACTGATCACAGCTTTTTATTAGCAAATTTGGACTCCTGAGGAATTGACTCCGAGGGCAGCTATTGTTTCAACCTGCCCTGGACAAGGGTGGTAGCAGGCATTGTTTCAACCTACACACAAAAGAGGTGGTAGCAATCATTGTTCCAACCCATCCCTGGACAGGGGCGGTGATGGTGGAGATTAAAGATGTGCTTCTTCAGGGTTGCAGGGGACAGTTAGCCGAAGCATTGCATTTGCTGGGAAGGCCAGGAAAGCTCATCTTTGAGGAGCCATCAGAGAAGCTCTTTGCAACCTTTCTGATCCCCTCCCTAGGTTACTTTGGATGTGGTCCATGCCCCCTTCGTGGGTCCCTGGCATCACATTGCCTGGGAGAGAGGGACTTGGGAAAAGTCCTCTCCTGTGTGCCCTCCTCCAAGAATTTGCCCTCCAGACAAAAGCAGCTTGAGACAATGAAAGTAGTATAAAAAACTATAGAAGTAGCTGGGAAGAAGATGGCAGCATAGAGAGGAGTGGAAGCTACTTTGTCCCCCAGGAACAACTAATAAACAACCAGGAACAACTAGTAAATAACCTGGAATAACTGCAGGGGGACAAATGTGACTGTCCACTCATCATACACCAACCTGAACTGAGAGGAATGCCCAAGATCGCAGCATAAAATCTGTAAGTAAAAACTGTGGATTTAAGCCGGGAGCCCCCACCTCCCACAGCCCAAACTGCAAAGCCTCAGTGCTAGAGAGCAGCACTCTCCCAGCAAGCAAGCAAATATAGCTCAGCTGAGCTCCAAATGGAGTTTTAATTAACAAACGTGGACTGCTCAATACAAGCTATGAATCCCCAAGAAGCAGACAGAGGCTTATGGTGATGACTGACCTTGGAGAGCCAGAGGGTGGCCAAGGACTGGCCCTGAAGGGGGCTTTCTGTCCCTCTTTTGTCTCAGTGGAGAAAGCCTCAGCCATTTTCAGTTCCTAGACAAGGGTGGAGATAGCACAGGCAGAGAGACTATTCAAATGTAAACGACCTCTCCCTAGAGGGTGTATCTTCCCTAAGAGGAAGAAGGTGGTGCCAAGTTCTACTACCCAGCTTCCATTCAGAACCAGACCCCAAAGCCTGGGGGAAAATAGCCACAGGCCACACCTCTTTATACCAGTCAGGGGCTACAGGCTAACAGCCACCTGCTGGGCAGAAAAGCACAGTGACTTGAGGCCTCACAGGGTGTATCAATCTTCTAAGACACCCTCAGGGAAACTGGATACTATTGCATCCTTCCAAGACCTGAGCCTGTTCTGGTCTGGGAAAACCTGATTGGGGTAACCAAGGAAACCAGATGCCTAGACAACAGAAAACTACAATCTACACTAAGAAAAATGAAGTTATGGCCCAATCAAAGGAACAAACTTACACTTCAATTGAGATACAGAAATTTAAACAACTAATGCTAAATCAATTCAAAAAGTTTAGGGAAGATACAGCAAAAGAGATGAAGTGTATAATGAAAACACTGGGCGTACATAAGGTAGAAATCGAAAGTTCGGAAAAACAGCTGGCAGAATCTATGGAAATAAAAGGCACAACACAATGGAGACATACAACAGCAAAACTCAAGAGGCAGAAGAAAACACTCAGGAACTGGAGAACAAGACACCTGAAAGCCTACAAATGAAAGAACAGATAGAGAAAAGAATGGAAAAATGTGAGCAATGTTTCTGGGAATTAAATGACAACATGAAACAGAGAAATGTATGTATCATGGGTGTCTCAGAAGGAGAAGAGAAGGGAAAAGGGGCAGAGGCAATAATAGAGGAAATAATCAATGAAAATTTCCCATCTCTTCTGAAAGACATAAAATTACAGATCCAAGAAGCACAGCTTACTCCAAACAGAATAGATCTGAAGGCCTATGCCAAGACACTTAATAATCAGATTATCGAATGTCAAAGATAAAAAGAGAATCCTGAAAGCAGCAAGAGAAAAGCAATCCATCACATACAAAGGAAGCTTGATAAGACTACGTGCGGATTTCTCAATAGAAACCAAGGAGGCAAAAAGGAAATGGGGCAATATATTTAAGATACTGAAAGAGAAAAACCACCAACCAAGAATCCTATATCTGGCAAAACTGTCCTTCAAATATGAGGGAGAGCTTAAAATATTCTCAGAGAGACAGACAGTGACAAGAGTTTGTGAACAAGATACCTGCTCTACAGGAAACACTAAAGGAAGCACTGCAGACAGAAAGGAAAAGACAGGAGTGAGAGGTTTGGAAAACAATTTTGGGAGATAGTGACACAGCAATGTAAGTACACTGAACAAAGATGACTGTGAGTATGGTTGAAAGACAAAGATTAGTACCATGAGGGACACCAGAATGAAAGACGAAAGATAAAGACTAGGATGGCATAACACAGTGAAACCTAAGGTGCTCAACAATTATAATAAAAGTTACAAATATGTTTTTACATGAGGTAGAATAAATGAATGTCAACACTGCAAGGTGTTAAAACCAGGGTGGGAATGGGGGAAAATACAATCAATGCAAGCCAGAGACTATAATTAACAGAAACATTGTATTATGCTTCCTTTAATGTAACAAAGGCAATATACCAAAGCTAAATGCATCTGGGGGCGGGGGAACACTGGGGAAGGGTATGGGACTCTTGGCATTGGTGATATTGTCTGACTCTTTATTCTACTTTAATTTAATGCTGTCTTTCCTTTTGTGACTTTCTAGCTGTCAAGTTTGTTGTTTTTCTCTCTCTCTTTTTTCTTTCTCTTTTGTCTCTCTACTTTCTTTGACTCTTCCTCCTTCTTTGGAAGAAATGGAGATGTCCTTATATAGACAGTGGCAATGGTGGTGAATACATAAATACGTGACTATACAGGGAACCAATGATTGTTTACTTAGGATGGAATGCATGGTGTCTAAACAAAATCGTCCTTAAAAAAATGGGTTAATGAAGAAACCTTGAAGGCACTCTATTGCGTGAAATCAGACAGACACATAAGGAGAAATACTGCAGGGTCTCACTGATATGAACTAATTATAATGTGTAAACTCATAGACATGAAATATAAGTTACCAGAATATAGAACGAGGCTAAAGAATGGGGAGTGGTTGCTTATTAGAGGTGATGGTAGCACGTTGTGAGAATAATTAACAGTGCTGAATGGTGTGTGAAGGTGGTGGAAAGGGGAAGCTCAGAGTCACGTATGTCACCAGAAGGAAAGCTGGAAGTTAAAAGATAGGAATGTATAAAACAGTGAATCTTGTGGTGGATAATGTCTGTGATTAACTGTACAAATATTAGAAAACTTTTTCATGAACTAGAACAAAGGTATGACACTATAACTAGAAGTTAATAATAGAGGGGCATATAGGAAAAAAATACATATCTATTGCAAACTATATACTACAGTTAGTAGTATTTTAACATTCTTTCATGAACAGTAACAAATGTACTATACCAAAACTATGAATCAATAATGGAGGGGGGTGGTTAGGGGTATGGAAGGATTTGAGTTTCCTTTTTTTGTCTTCATTTCTTTTCCAGAGTAATGAAAATGTTCTAAAAATTGGGAAAAAATTAATTGTGGTGATGGATGCACAGCTGTGTGATGGTACCATGGGCATTTGACTGTACAGTTTGGATCTTTGGATAATTGTATGGTATGTGAACAATCTCAATAAAATATAATAAAAAAAACAATAGAGGTTGACAGTCTGGAACTGCTGGCTTCAAACATTGGGAGAGGGAGGTCTGTCTCCTGGGAAACAGAGGGGCCAACCAAACTCCTGGAAAGAGGGGAACCCCAAAACAACTAACAAGCAAAAGCCCAGGACAAGACAGAAGCCCAAGATGGAAAACCCTGCACACTGCATTTGTCTTGAGCAAACCTTCCTGATAGGAGGGCTAAAGGACATGAAAATCTCTACCTTATCACCAGCTGTTTACACAACCAAGAAACAGACATCTCAAGGAATTAATCCAAGAATTAACATCTTAAAATATCGAAATGTACAGTGTGCAACAAAGAGCACAAGACAAACAAAGAAGTAGTAAATGATGGCCCATCCAAAGGAGGAGGATAAAAATCCAGAAAACACCAATGGGAAAAAAAAATGAGAATGTGGACATACTGAACAAAGCCTTTTAAAAAATAATCTTAAAAATGCGCAAGGAGATGAAGGAAAATACAGAGAAAGAACTAAAGGATATCAGGAAAACAATTAATGAACAATATGAGAGTCTTAGTAAAGAGATAGAAATTTTAAAAAGGAACCAAACAGAACTACTGGAGTTGAAGACCACAATATCTGAAATGAAAAATGACCAAGAGCAGATCAGGGCTGGCAGAAGAAAGAATCAGTGAATTTAAAGACAAGATATTGAAATCAATCAGGCTAAAGAGCATAAAGAAAAAAGAAGTATTAAAGGAGAAAATACCCTAAGACACCTCTTGGATACTATCAAGTGCACCAATATACACACTATGAGAGTCCCAGAAGGAGAAGAAAGAGAGAAAGGGGCAGAAGGAACAGTCAAAGAAATAATGACAGAGAACTTCCCAAACTTAGCAAAAAAAGTGAATATGCACATCCAAGAAGCCCAAAGAATGCCAAACAGGAAAACATGAAGAAAAATATACCCCATCATATGTTGATCACACTATTGAATGAAAAGGATAAAGAGAGAGTTCTGAAAACTGCAAGAGAAAAGCAATGTGTTATATACAAGGGAGTCCCAATTAAATTGAGTGCCGATTTCTCATCAGAAACCATGGAGGCAAGAAGGCAGTGGGTTGAAATACTGAAAGTGCTGAAGGAAAACAACTGCCACCCAAGAATTTTAAATCCAGTGAAACTCTCTTTCAAAAATGAAGGAGAGATTAAGGCATTCTCAAATAAACATAAGCTGATGGAGTTCATCACCACTAGACCTGCCCTATAAGCAATGCTAAAGGGAGGTCTTCAGACTGAAAGGAAAGGACAATACACAGTGGTTCAAAGCAACATAAAGAAATAAAGACTTGCAATAAAGGTAACCATTTGGGTAATTACAAATGCCAGTATTATTGTAGTGTACAGTTTAGTATTTAACTCCACTTCTTACATCCTACAGGTAAGTGCTAAAATGCATAAAAAGTAATAATATAAGGGATAAGGGGTATGTGGTTTTTACTTTTGCAATAATGAAAATGTTCTAAAATTGATTGTGGTGATGAACATACAACTCCTTGATTATATTAAAAGCCACTGTTTGCACACTTTGGATGAATTGTAAGGTATGTGAATATATCTCAATAAAACTGCTTTAAAAAAGTAATGATAAGTCTGTTTTTGACATTAAATGTACAAAAGAGATAACTAGCAACATATACAAAAAATGATGGAGAGGGAAAGGGGTATACGAAAATTATATGTGCATGCTATTGAAGTTAAGTTGGTATCAAACCAAATATGATTGTCATATATTTGGGATGTTAAAAGCTAACCCCATGGTAACCACAAAAATAGATTAAAAATATATACAGATGGAAATGAGAAGACATTCAATACGATACAACACAAAAAATCAAATAAATATAAAGGTAGGCATTAAAGGAACTGAGGGACAAAAATGGTATAAGACTTACAAAGTTTAAACAGTAAAATGGCAGAAGAAAGTCCTGTATTATCAGTAATGACTCTTAATGTAAATGGATTAAGCTCTTCAGTCAAAATTCAGAGATTGGAAGAATGGATAAAAAAGCATGACCCAACTTTATACTGTCTGCAATAAACTCACCTTAAATACAAAGACACAAGTAGGTTGAAAGTGAAAGGATGGAAAAAATATGCCATGCAAGTAGTGAGCAAAAGAGAGCTGGGATGGCTATAATAATATCAGATAAAACAGATGTTAAGTCAAAACAGTCATGAAGGACAAAGATGGACTTTATATACTGATGAAGGGGGCAATTCAACAGGAAGATGTAACAATTATAAATATATATGTACCTAACAGCAGAGCCCCAAAATATGTGAAGCAAATACTGATAGATTTGAAGGGAGAAATTGATGGTTCTACATTAATAGTAGGAAACTTTAACACTCCTCTCTCAATAATGGATAGAACATCTAGTAATAAGATCAATAAGCCAATCATCAAATTTATATGGATCGTTAAGGGGCCCTCAATATCTGAAGCCTTCTGGAAAAAGAAGAAAGAAGTTGGAGGACTCACACTTCCTGTCTTAAAAATTATTACAAAGCCACAGTAATCAAAACAGCATTGTACTAGCACAAGGAAAGATATATAGACTAATAGGATCAAATTGAGAGCTCAGAAATCAGCCCTCACATTTATTGCCAAGTGATTTTTGACAAGGTAGCAAAGACCATTCAATTGGGAAAGAACAGTCTCTTCAACAAATGGTGTTGGGAAAACTGGATCTCCATTTGCAATAAAAAGTAGGAGTACCCCTATCTCACACCACATACAAAAATCAACTCAAAATGGATCAAAGACATAAATATATGAGTTAGAACTATCAAACTCCTAGAAGAATACATAGGGAAGCATCTTCAGGATCTTGTGTTAGGCAACGGCTTCTTAGACTTTATACCCCAAGCACAAGCAATAAAAGAAAACATAGATAATTGGGACCTCATCAAAATTAAAAACTTGCATTCCTCAAAACAACTTATCACAAAAGTGAAACGACAACCTATACATTGGGAGAAAATATTGGGAACACAAATATCTGATAAAGGTTTACTATCCAGAATAGATTAAAAAGTGCATCAACTTAACAACAAAAAGCAAATAACCCAATTAAAAAATGAGCAAAAGACTTGAATAGACATCTCTCCAAAGAAGATATATTCAAATGGCCAATTAGCCCATGAAAAGATGCTCAACGTCATTACCCATTAGGGAAATACAAATAAAAACCACAATGAGATACCATTGTACACCCATTAGAATGGCTGCTATTTAAAAAAAAAATGGATAATAGCAAGTGTTGGAGAGGATGTGGAGTAATAGGAACACTCATTCATTGCTGGTGGGAATGTAAAATGGTGCAGCCACTGTGGAAGAGAGTTTGGTGGTTCCTCAGAAAACTAGGTATAGAGCTACCACATGACCTGGCAATCCCACTACTCGGTATATACCCAAAGAATTGAAAGCAGAGACTGAAACAGATATTTGCACACCAATATTCACAGCAGCATTATTCACAATTGGCAAAAAAACAAAGAAACCCAAATCTCCATCAACCGATGAATAGATAATAAAATGAGGTATAAATACAATGGAATATTATTCAGCTATAAAAAGAAATGAAGCCCTGATATAAACAACAACATGGATGAACCTGGAAGACATCATGTTGAATGAAATAAGCTAGACACAAAAGAACAAATATTGTATGATCTCACTAATTTGAAACAATTAGAAGGAGAAAACTCACAGAGTAAGAATCTATAATAAAAGTTACCAGGGGATGGGGTGGGGATAAGGAATTAGAAGTTAAGGCTTAAAATATACAGGGAGGCAGGGCAAGATGGCAGACTGGTGAGCTGTATGTTTTAGTTACTCCTCCAGGAAAGTAGGTAGAAAGCCAGGAACTGCGTGGACCGGACACCACAGAGCAATTTGCGTTTGGGCATACTTCATACAACACTCATGAAAACGTGGAACTGCTGAGATCAGCGAAATCTGTAAGTTTTTGCGGCCAGGGGACCCGCACCCCTCCCTGCCAGGCCCAGTCCCGGGGGAGGAGGGGCTGTCAGCTCCAGGAAGGAGAAGGGAGAACTGCAGTGGCAGCCCTTATCGGAAACTCATTCTACTGATCCAAACTCCAACCACAGATAGACTGAGACCAGACACCAGAGAATCTGAGAGCAGCCAGCCCAGCAGAGAGGAGACAGGCATAGAAAAAAAAACAACAAGAAAAACTCCAAAATAAAAGCGGAGGATTTTTGGAGTTCTGGTGAACATAGAAAGGGGAAGGGCCCGGAGGCGCATATGCAAATCCCGAAGAAAAGCTGATCTCTCTGCCCTGTGGACCTTTCCTTAATGGCCCTGGTTGCTTTGTCTCTTAGCATTTCAATAACCCATTAGATCTCTGAGGAGGGCCCGTTTTTTGTTTTTTTTTTTTTTATCCTTTTTTCTTTTTCTAAAACAATTACTCTAAGAAGCCCAATACAGAAAGCTTCAAAGACTTGCTATTTGGGCAGGTCAAGTCAAGAGCAGAACTAGGAGAGCTCTGAGACAAAACGCAATAATCCAGTGGCTGAGAAAATTCACTAAACACCACAACTTCCCAAGAAAAGGGGGGTGTCCGCTCACAGCCATCATCCTGGTGGACAGGAAACACTCCTGCCCATCGCCAGCCCCATAGCCCAGAGCTGCCCCAGACAACCCAGTGTGACGGAAGTGCTTCAAGTAACAGGCACACACCACAAAACTGGGCGTGGACATTAGCCTTCCCTGCAACCTCAGCTGATTGTCCCAGAGTTGGGAAGGTAGAGCAGTGTGAATTAACAAAGCCCCATTCAGCCATCATTTCAGCAGACTGGGAGCCTCCCTACACAGCCCAGCAGCCCAGAACTGCCCTGGGGGGATGGCACTCACCTGTGACATAGCACAGTTATCCCTCAACAGAGGACCCGGGGTGCACGGCCTGGAAGAGGGGCCCACTTGCAAGTCTCAGGAGCCATACGCCAATACCAAGGACTTGTGGTTCAGTGGCAGAAACAAACTGTGGCAGGACTGAACTGAAGGATTAGACTATTGCAGCAGCTTTAAAACTCTAGGATCACCAGGGAGATTTGATTGTTAGAGCCACCCCCCCCTCCCTGACTGCCCAGAAACACGCCCCATATACAGGGCAGGCAACACCAACTACACACGCAAGCTTGGTACACCAATTGGACCCCACAAGACTCACTCCCCCACTCACCAAAAAGACTAAGCAGGGGAGAACTGGCTTGTGGAGAACAGGTGGCTCGTGGACGCCACCTGCTGGTTAGAGAAAGTGTACTCCACGAAGCTGTAGATCTGATAAATTAGAGATAAGGACTTCAATTGGTCTACAAATCCTAAAAGAACCCTATCAAGTTCAGCAAATGCCACGAGGCCAAAAACAACAGAAAATTATAAAGCATATGAAAAAACCAGACGATATGGATAACCCAAGCCCAAGCACCCAAATCAAAAGACCAGAAGAGACACAGCACCTAGAGCAGCTACTCAATGAACTAAAGATGAACAATGAGACCATAGTACGGGAGATAAAGGAAATCAAGAAGACCCTAGAAGAGCATAAAGAAGACATTGCAAGACTAAATAAAAAAATGGATGATCGTATGGAAATTAAAGAAACTGTTGACCAAATTAAAAAGATTCTGGACACTCATAGTACAAGACTAGAGGAAGTTGAACAACGAATCAGTGACCTCGAAGATGACAGAATGGAAAATGAAAGCATAAAAGAAAGAATGGGGAAAAAAATTGAAAAAATCGAAATGGACCTCAGGGATATGATAGATAATATGAAACGTCCAAATATAAGACTCATTGGTGTCCCAGAAGGGGAAGAAAAGGGTAAACGTCTAGGAAGAGTATTCAAAGAAATTGTTGGGGAAAACTTCCCAAATCTTCTAAACAACATAAATACACAAATCATAAATGCTCAGCGAACTCCAAATAGAATAAATCCAAATAAACCCACTCCGAGACATATACTGATCACACTATCAAACACAGAAGAGAAGGAGCAAGTTCTGAAAGCAGCAAGAGAAAAGCAATTCACCACATACAAAGGAAACAGCATAAGACTAAGTAGTGACTACTCAGCAGCCACCATGGAGGCGAGAAGGCAGTGGCACGATATATTTAAAATTCTGAGTGAGAAAAATTTCCAGCCAAGAATACTTTATCCAGCAAAGCTCTCCTTCAAATTGAGAAAAACAAAGTGGGAGGACTTACACTCCCTGACTTTGAAGCTTATTATAAAGCCACAGTTGCCAAAACAGCATGGTACTGGCACAAAGATAGACATATAGATCAATGGAATCGAATTGAGAATTCGGAGATAGACCCTCAGATCTATGGCCGACTGATCTTTGATAAGGCCCCCAAAGTCACTGAACTGAGCCATAATGGTCTTTTCAACAAATGGGGCTGGGAGAGTTGGATATCCATATCCAAAAGAATGAAAGAGGACCCCTACCTCACCCCCTACACAAAAATTAACTCAAAATGGACCAAAGATCTCAATATAAAAGAAAGTACCATAAAACTCCTAGAAGATAATGTAGGAAAACATCTTCAAGATCTTGTATTAGGCGGCCACTTCCTAGACTTTACACCCAAAGCACAAGCAACAAAAGAGAAAATAGATAAATGGGAACTCCTCAAGCTTAGAAGTTTCTGCACCTCAAAGGAATTTCTCAAAAAGGTAAAGAGGCAGCCAACTCAATGGGAAAAAATTTTTGGAAACCATGTATCTGACAAAAGACTGATATCTTGCATATATAAAGAAATCCTACAACTCAATGACAATAGTACAGACAGCCCAATTATAAAATGGGCAAAAGATAAGAAAAGACAGTTCTCTGAAGAGGAAATACAAATGGCCAAGAAACACATGAAAAAATGTTCAGCTTCACTAGCTATTAGAGAGATGCAAATTAAGACCACAATGAGATACCATCTAACACCGGTTAGAATGGCTGCCATTAAACAAACAGGAAACTACAAATGCTGGAGGGGATGTGGAGAAATTGGAACTCTTATTCACTGTTGGTGGGACTGTATAATGGTTCAGCCACTCTGGAAGTCAGTCTGGCAGCTCCTTCGAAAACTAGATACAGAGTTACCATTCGACCCAGCGATTGCGCTTCTCGGTATATACCCGGAAGATCGGAAAGCAGTGACACGAACAGATATCTGCACGCCAATGTTCATAGCAGCATTATTCACAATTGCCAAAAGATGGAAACAACCCAAATGTCCTTCAGCAGATGAGTGGATAAATAAAATGTGGTATATACACACGATGGAATACTACGCGGCAGTAAGAAGGAACGATCTTGTGAAACATATGACAACATGGATGAACCTTGAAGACATAATGCTAAGCGAAATAAGCCAGGCACAAAAAGAGAAATATTATATGCTACCACTAATGTGAACTTTGAAAAATATAAAACAAATGGCTTATAATGTAGAATGTAGGGGAACTAGCAATAGAGAGCAATTAAGGAAGGGGGAACAATAATCCAAGAAGAACAGATAAGCTATTTAATGTTCTGGGGATGCCCAGGAATGACTATGGTCTGTTAATTTCTGATGGATATAGTAGGAGCAAGTTCACAGAAATGTTGCTATATTAGGTAACTTTCTTGGGGTAAAGTAGGAACATGTTGGAAGTTAAGCAGTTATCTTAGGTTAGTTGTCTTTTTCTTACTCCCTTGTTATGGTCTGTTTAAAATGTTCTTTTATTGTATGTTTGCTTTCTTTTCAACTTTTTTTTCATACAGTTGATTTAAAAAAGAAGGGTAAGTTAAAAAAAAAAAAAAAAACAAGGAAAAAAAAAAAAAGATGCAGTGCCCCCTTGAGGAGCCTGTGGAGAATGCAGGGGTATTCGCCTACCCCACCTCCATGGTTGCTAACATGACCACAGACATAGGGGACTGGTGGTTTGATGGGTTGAGCCCTTTACCACAGGTTTTACCCTTGGGAAGACGGTTGCTGCAAAGGAGAGGCTAGGCCTCCCTATGGTTGTGCCTAAGAGCCTCCTCCCGAATGCCTCTTTGTTGCTCAGATGTGGCCCTGTCTCTCTAGCTAAGCCAACTTGAAAGGTGAAATCACTGCCCTCCACCCTACGTGGGATCAGACACCCAGGGGAGTGAATCTCCCTGGCAACGTGGAATACGACTCCCGGGGAGGAATGTAGACCTGGCATCGTGGGACGGAGAACATCTTCTTGACCAAAAGGGGGATGTGAAAGGAAATGAAATAAGCTTCAGTGGCAGAGAGAATCCAAAAGGAGCCGAGAGGTCACTCTGGTGGGCACTCTTACGCACACTTTAGACAACCCTTTTTAGGTTCTGAAGAATTGGGGTAGCTGGTGGTGGATACCTGAAACTATCAAACTACAACCCAGAACCCATGAATCTCGAAGACAGTTGTATAAAAATGTAGCTTATGAGGGGTGACAAGGGGATTGGGAAAGCCATAAGGACCACACTCCACTTTGTCTAGTTTATGGATGGATGAGTAGAAAAATAGGGGAAGGAAACAAACAGACAAAGGTACCCAGTGTTCTTTTTTACTTCAATTGCTCTTTTTCACTCTAATTATTATTCTTGTTATTCTTGTGTGTGTGCTAATGAAGGTGTCAGGGATTGATTTGGGTGATGAATGTACAACTATGTAATGGTACTGTGAACAATCGAAAGTACGATTTGTTTTGTATGACTGCATGCTATATGAATATATCTCAATAAAATGAAGATTAAAAAAAAAAAAAAAAAAGACATAATGCTGAGCAAAATAAGCCAGGCACAAAAAGAGAGATATTGTATGTTACCACTAATGTGAATTCTGTGAAAAATGTACAATGTTTTATACTGTAGAATGTAGGGGACCTAGAGATACCAATTAGTGGAGGGGGAATGATAATCTAAGAAGAACAGATAAACTATGGAGGGTAATCTCAATGTTATGGGAATGCTCAGGAATGATTATGGTTTGTAAACTTTCTTGGATATAGGAAAATCATGTTGGAAGCAATAGAGTTATTTTAGGTTTTTTTTTTTCTCTTATTCCTTTGTTTTCTTAGGGGTTGTTAATTTTCTTGGGGTATGGTAGGAACATGTTGGAAGCAATGTAGTTATTTTAGATTATTTGTTTTTCTTACTCCTCTGTTTGGACATGGTTTATTAATTTTCTTGGGGTATGGTAGGAACATATTGGAAGCAAAGTAGTTATTTTAGGTTATTTGTTTTCCTTAATCCATTGCTTTGTTTGAAATGTTGTGGGGTTTTTTTGGCTGTTGTTTGCCTGTTTGTTTTTAATTTTTTGATAAACAAAAGTTAAAAAATTGAAAAAAAATCAGTAGAAAAATGGGAGTAAAAACTAAATGACAAATAGGGTGGGATGGGGGGATGGTTTGGGTATTCTCTTTTCACTTTTATTTTTTATTCTTATTCTGATTCTTTCTGATGTAAGGAAAATGTTCAGAAATAGATTGTGGTGATGAACGCATAACTATATGATCATACTGTGAACAGTTGATTGTATACCATGGATGACTGTATGGTTTGTGAATATATATCAATAAAACTGAATTTAAAAAAAATATATATATACAGTGTTCCTATTTGGAATGATGGAAATATTTTGGAAAAGAATAGTGGTGATGTTAGCACATCATGAATGTAATTAACAGCACTGAAATATATATGTGAGTATGATTAATGGGAAATGTGAGATCGTACATATGGTAACAGAATAATAAATTTTAAAAATCCACAGAACTACTCTATACAGTGATCCTAAGTTAAACCATGGACTTTTATTAATAGTACAATTATAAAAACGTGCTCTCAATTGTAGCAAATGTTCCACACCAATGCAAAGTCTTGGTGGTAGGGTGGTGTATGGGAGCCCTGTACTTTATACACGATTGCTCTATAAACCCACGACTTCTCTAATAAAGAAAAAAAAAAAATTCAATGTAAGGCAAGAAAAAAAATAGCAGCTAAGAGAAAGGCTTAAATATCATACAGACCTGAGTTCAAGTGATGGATCCACCAATTGCTAGCCACAAGACCCTGTATAAATTATTTAACCTCTCTGATTCTCATTTTTCTCCCCGGTAGGAATAAATGGACAGCCAAAAGTTGACGCCAAATTTGTCTTCAAAGCCTGTTCTCTTAGCCTCCGCAGTGGATGGCTCTGAACACTTTAAACAGCACCTCGCATGTGGGAACTTACTACATCTCTGCAGGCTGATTGATCTAGCTCCAGAAGTACCTTCTTCCATCAAAAGCCATGAGCTAAAGCAAAACTCCAAGGTGCAAAAGTAACAGCTTTCTTCACCACATTTGACACATGGAAAGGTTCCATACTTAGATATGAAACAGGGACATCCCCTTCAAATAGTAATGAGACTAATGAAGATGTTCTGTTCTCAGCATGGAAGAACTGGAAGCCACATTTCAGGCTTAACATCTCATGTCAAAATCAAATATGCCTCCAAAGCAGGAATGTGTATGGTTTTGAAAGCAGAGATGAAACTTCAGTTGAGATATGAAATTTTAGGTGATTAATTTGGCAAATCTTTATATCCTCCTGAGAGGTTATAAGGCTTATGTACCCATATATTTTAAATTAGAAATTACAGGTTTTTATGTGATAATTAAAGAGCTTCAAAACACTTCCTAAATCAGGGTTTAGATTATCTGGTTTAGAGTTGCTGGATAAATACCTTAAGAGGATCAGTATGGGTGGGAAGTTTGACGATCTAGAGAAGGCATGCCCTGACTAAAAACGTTCAAGTTCAAAACATTTTAAAGCTCAGTGCAGCCAACCAGATTACACTGAAAGCCATATATGGCCCTTGGGCCGCCAGTTTGCAAATCCTGCCTCAGAGAACAGACCCCCTCAGGATTATCCTACCAGCAAAACTGGCAAAGCTGATAGGGTCTGGGAGCCACATTTCATGGCTTTCTGCATCAAATCAGCCCTGCCCGCCCCCACCCAGCTTTCAGCTAGCTCTCATACCTACCCCAAGTCCCTATTCCAGTCCAGCTAATCACACTGCATTAGACACCTGCCGTTCTCATATTCACTCCCAACTGTGCCTTTGCTCATCTTTTTTCCATGACCTCAAATGCCTTTACCCTTTCCAGGCCAACCCAAAGCTGATCTACCTTCACTTCATTCATTTGTATTTTTGAGTGTAGGCATGTGTGTGTTTAATCCCCCCCACCCCTCCCCCACCCCCCCAGGGAGCACAGAAGTTGGATAGACTGAGAATGCCTTGGGAGAGAAGCGGAGGCTCAGAGCGAGGTGACGAGTACAAGGTTAGGAAGGAAGAAAGGATGACTGCCAAGTGGAGAAGGGGAGAAGAACATTCTAGGCAGAGGGGATGGTCATGCACAAAGTCCAGAAAGGCCATGGCAGGTTTGGGAAACGGGGAGTACAGATGACTGCTTTGAGGGAGAAGCTGGCTGAGGTCAGATTGGGAAGCCCCTCGTTTGCCATATTGAAGTGGCAGAACTTGATCCCAGAGGCAAAAGGGGGACAAAGCCTCCCCCACCCAAGGGAGTAACACAATCTAATTTTGGTTCCGGAGTGCCCTCTTATTCTGCAAGCACATCCCTTCTTAGCATTCCTATACCCCTTGAATGTCCATGTCACGCCCTTGGATGCTGTCCCCCACAGCTCTTACAGACTCTCAATCCCTGTTTCTCCTGACCAAAGGGTACCTGAGGACAGGAGCATTTTCTTCTGTCAACTTCAGTTCTGCTGAGCAAGTGAATGTTCAATTAATTCCTAGGATTGACTGATACCGATTCTTACAGGGGATGGATTAAGCAAACTAGGTTCCAGAGATAAGTACAGGGAAAGGTTAAAACAAAGTCACGCTTAGCCTTTACTCTTAATTTTGAGCAACACGATCCAGGACCACAAAATTTAACATCAAAAGCAACTACACTTGAGTCTACCCTCCGTGAACTTAGATTCCTCTCTCTTTCTGCCCAGCTGTGCCTCACCACCCAAATTGAGAGTCACTCCTGCCCTCTGTCAGAATACTGGGCCAGGAGGGATAGGTACTAACACATCTCTGGTTCTGAATATACCCTGTTGACTTGGGGGTCGGGGCAGGAGGAACAATCAATACAATTACTAAGAAGTGCATCTGGCTTTGAAGTTAGATTATGTCTGTGCCTATGTGTAAATGCCAAGTTGCTGCAGGTTGCTATAGCAACCCTAAAACAGGGCACTGCAATGGGCAGCTTTGCACAGAGGTGAAGAAAAACCATTCTTTAACAACTGGACTTTTGCTGTGCACACTGGATCCTACTCAGCACATCAAGGCTTTAGGCCCTAGCTTTAGGATTCTGCAAAAGAGGAAGTGGAATTTTAAATATCTGCTAGTCCAACCTCCCTTTCTTCCTGCACCACACATGCCCCTTTTCACCCACAGTAAACACTCCATCTAGAGCCCAAAACTCACTCTTTTGAAACACCTAATACCCTATGCACATTCCTATATAATGTGATGAACAGACTGTACTTGTACATCAGCATGACTTCAATTGATATCCATTGAACAACTCAGCAATTCCACATTTTAATGAGCAGCACTTCTACCATGTTCCCATTCCCAGCCATCCCCCAGTATTTTTTATTATGTTGTTGGTATTTTTAATGAAAAGATAAATAATCCTATCAAAGAGTGTAATTGGGCTTAATTGGTTCCACTGAGCTGCACTCCAAGAACTGGAAACCACCTTTTTAAGGAACAGGCAATTTTTGAAAGCGCTGTTCCATGGGCTTTGGGGAATGGGGGTTTACTTGCCCACTTCCTAAAGCTTTCCATGTGAAGATATTTCTTATCATGAAATAGCAAGAGGGTGATGTCAGAAAGCATTCCACTTCCCGTGCGTGGCCATCAGGAAGCCATGTTCCTACAAAGCAAACTCTAGTTGGTAAGGCATTAAGTAGATGGAGCAACTTTCTGAACGTTTTTTTTTTTTTTTTTTTCCTAGACCAAGAGACTTATTTGTGGCTATCTTTGAATTCTCTTCTGGGTAGAATAAGAATCCTGCACTGCATCACTAAAGATATGGGTTTCATGGTGGGCATGCACAGCAGAGTGAGCGAGATGTGTGCACATGGAGAAGTGAGGGAAATTCTGGTAACTGAATCACATGAACCTGTAGTGTTTTGCAAAATGTCAAGGCAGGACCACACAATCTTTGCAGCTTGGTGGTGAAAAAGAGGGCTGGATTCATGTTGATCTAGGGGTTCCAGTAGCCTGAAGGAGTTTCGTGGCCTAAGAAAATTGAAATGGGGGCACCTAGATAGTGAAATGCATTAAAACAAAACCAAAAAAGAAAGAGCCTCTTGCCAAGGGAGGTGATTCAGTATGCAGAAATGCCTGTATCTATCCTAGGTAGTGTTAGGAACAAAGAAGTTACGAATATTAACAGATTACGGTTGGATGATTTCTTTATCCAAGGAATTGTGAAGTGGCACTGAGATATGGAGGTGGCTGAATGAGGTGGTTATACTTGGGCATGGAGGTAGACTTCCCAGGATGGACACTAGGGGTAAAGGAAACTTGACAGCACTGAATGAAGGCCAAAGAGGGTATCAGTAACCTGGTGACAGATAAAAGCCTCCTGGTGAGGGAAGACTAGAAGCAGCCAGTGCAATCAGGCCTGCACTGCCTGGCAAGGTGGTGACTGGATGGATGCCTGTTTCTAACGCCCTCAGGAAATGCTATGCGTAGGTCTGGGTGTCCAGAGGGGTGTGAAGCAAAGTGTTGAGAGCATGTGGCCAGGAAGTGGAGAGAAAGGCTTATGGGAGTTGAGCTGGTAGCAGACAAGACGTGCTCTAAAGATGCATTCCCGAATCAAACCTGGGAGGTCAAGTCTGGAACAGTGCAACCTGTTTCTTTGGGGCAGGGCAGGTGCTGGGGGTCCAGCACGCAGGTCGGATTTGGGAAGTCAAGCGCACTGAGGCGCTACCCTGCAAGTGGGTGTGGAGAACCGGCTGGGAGTGGGGCGGGTCCAGGGAGGTAGGAGTGGGGGAAGGGAGGTCGCCGGAGTGTAGGTGTGTAGAAGGAGCCAGAGTGGGGGTGGGGACGCCGGTCCAGCGCCTCCGGTCGCCTCGACCTCCCCCGGGACTCACCCAGCACGAAGTAGGGCAGCTCCGTATTCTCTAGGTCATCCACCACGACCATTTCTCCCGGGAAGTCGTTGCGCACCGAGAACAGGAGCTTGGGCTCGGAGGCCGAGGGGCTGTGCATGATGCTCAGGTCGTTCTCGCGCAGGAAGGGCAGCGCCGACACCGTGATGCTTTTGAGCTTGCACTCCAGCTCCTTGGACGGATCCTCGTCGCCGGCGGCCGTGGCCAGCACAGCCGCCGGCCCCCAGCAGCAGGCGAGCAGGGCGCAGAGCCCGGCTAAAGCCATCTTGAGCCCCGGCCGCCTTCCTCCCAGCGCTGCGACGATGGGGGAGGAAGCGAGCGGGGAGGGAGCGAGCGAGCGCGGGAGGCGGGGGAGGTTGGGGAGGGGATGTGAAGCCCGGAGAGTCCTGGTCCCCGGTCGGAGACGCCGCTTGCTGTGTGCAGGGCTGAAGCTCTGATGCCAGGAGAGCCCGGCTTCTTTGTTTCCCGGAGCTGATAATCCGAGAAGGCAAAAGGAGGGGAAAGGGGAGAAAATGGGAAGTAAAGACGTCGGGAGGAAGCTGAGGATACTAGGGAATCAGGCTGGCTGGCGGGGCCGCTGCCTTTCTCCTTCTTTACATCCCCCAGCAGGAGCACGCTCCTGGCTATTAACTACCCGAAAAGCATATTTTTAAATCGGTCTTTGCCACGCAAAATCTCTCCCCATCATCATTCAGATGGCTTGGGTATGTGCACACATATGCACATACATACCTTAAAGGGGCTTCTTCAGAGAAGGTGGTGGTGGGGTTCTCTCTAGATGCAAATCCTGCCAGTGATTTTGTGAATGCCCAAACTGAACTATGTAGCTGGCCCCAATCTTGTCCATTTTTACCCCACTAGTTGTACTTGTGTATTGGAGAGGGGGATACTGAGATGCATTTGTGAATGAGCTAACTTTGTGAAGTATTTAAAGGAAATATTTGTTACATATATACAGATAGATGGATAGATAGAAATGTCAAAAAACAAGCAAACAAAAAGAACAAAGCCAACCCGTTGCATACAGTTCAGCAGGAGATCAGAACTGTTGTTTGTGATTTTTCTCTGCCTTTTTACCTCATTTCAGTCACAGGTGACTATCTACAGTAACTAATAAGATAATTGGGGAAAGGGATACTTGATAGAAAAAGTAGAGTTATCTTGGAGAAATGTTGAGCCTTTAATTTTAGAGAATCCAGTAACTACAACAGAGCTGGGAGAGATGGGAGAGAAATTAAAGTTCCTAAGCATTCCTAACAAATGGGGAAGAAATAAAAGAATATTGCTGGGTGTGAGCCAAGTAAACCCCGGCCTAATAAAGAGAAAAGAGGGTAGATATTTGGCCTACAGCTTGAGTATTCTGAGGAATAAAATGACAGCAAAAATCCCATATGAGATCAGTTTCCATTAGTGCTGGGTAGTGTTACCTAAAAAAAAAAAAAAAATTGATGACTACGCAATAATCAGTGGTATAAAAGTGATGTTTGTATGTGTTGGAATCTGATATTTAACCAAAGTTTCTCATACATGATAACCAATAACTCATTTCAAAAGTGTGCCACTCAATGCTGATTTAAATACTAGATGCCCTAAAGATGCTACAAATACATAATTCCTGCCCTATAGGAAATCAATGCATCACTCTTTCAAAGAGGGCCCCTATTTTAAAAACAATTTCACTCTCATTCTACCTGGCATCAGTTTATTGGCATAAGTGAAAGTATGTCATTTAAAAGAAAAAAAGACACATGCCATATATTTCACAAGGTTACTCTATTTGATGAATAGGATTAGAAAACACAGGCCATATTTAAGGTCATACTTAAGGGGTAAGAGGTCTGTTTACCGTAAAAAATAATAAAAATGCTTTATACCAAGTTGAATTTTTAAACCTGAAATATCTGAGAATTAATCCAAAGTTAAATTACCATGAAGCACTGCAAACTATTGCAAAAAGATATGTCAGTCAATGACCTTTCTAAAACTTATCCTCATCTTCGCTGCTCCCTAGGAAATTCTCAGAGAGATAAAGATCCCATGATATCCTTTTTCCTAGTCTCTTTAGCGTTAAAAAAAAAAACAAAAAAAAAACAGTATTACACTTAGGCAAGGTTATGCATCATTGAATAATTACAGTGGATGCCAGAGAGAAACACTTAGTCCTAGAATGTTAGAAATGGCAGGGACCTACTAGATCATCTTTGGTTCAATCTTTTATTTAACAGATGAAATTGAGGCCAATGAAATTGGGAGGTAATTTACCCAAGGTCAGTCTGCTAAGAAGAGGTGGAACTAAGACCACAAACAAGGTTTCTTTGTCCTATGCTCTTTCCACTGCACAATTATGGTACACCCAGTTGCACCCACAGGTTATCCTCGACTTTACGGATCATGGTAATTCATTCAGCAAAGATTTGAGTACCTACCATATGCTAGGCATTAGAGTAGGCATGGGGCAGATTCTAGAAGAAAAACACTCCTCATGCTTTTGAGTAGTATATAATCTACTATCATTTTGAAATCTTTCTTTCTTATCTTTCTAACACGTCTTGAGTCATGTTAGAAAACCAAAGTGAATTTTCTGATTTTCTGATAGGTGACTATCTAGCCTTCTTTTCCTATAACTAGTCATTTTTAGATGCTTCCTGTTTCCACTTACAAGTAAAGGGAATTTACTTAAAAATGTATACTGAATTGGAAATAATTATAAGTTGATACCTTAAGCCTTTATAGACCTCTCTATACATGGATGGCTGAGCAAGAAAAGCTGTGAAAATAAAAAGATATTTTGACAGAACATTTGATTTCTGTCATCATGGCTATAATCTTGCATGATCTCCCCTTAGGGAAGTAAATATCCCAGAGATGAGGCTACAGGCTGAAATACACAGAAACCAGACCAGCCTTATGGTCCGATGTTTCACATTTAAATGGGATGGGAGAGATTTGCATGCATCTCAGTTCTCAACTTTGTGTATATGCAGGGTGATCTAGTGAAACAACAGACTTGGATTTAAGTCTCAACTCCATAATTTGTTTATTTCTTGGTGATTTTGGATGTTATATAATCATTCTTATCTTCAGTCACTCCATGAATAAAATACGGTCGCTGATCCTGCCCACCCCACAGGGCCACTGTGTTTGTGACATAGGCAATTAAAATAATAAATGTGCAAGTGTTTATACACATCAAGACATTATAAAATAGCAGGTTCTGCTACCTCCAATTCTGACTATTCTTGTGAGGTCCAACTTCCTATATTTAAGTGCCAGTGGCCTCATTCCTTGACTCTTTTTTTTTCTTTTTTGTAGTTGTCTGGAATAGATTTTATTTCTTAAAAGCAAGCATCAGATAAGCAAATATATATTATAATTGGCAGATTTATGATTACTTAGGAAATCTGTACAAAGATGATTCTTTTGTCTGATTTACCAGAATAAAATAATAAATTCTATTCTACTTTGACAATAGAAAACTTGCTTTACATAGAGGTCACTCAGAAAAGTGATTACACATTTATGATGTGACCAGTGGATTGTTAAAACAAAGCGCATAGGAAACATGTCATCCATTAGAGGTTTTTTGTTTTTTGTTTGTTTGTTTTACAGAAAGTTGTTATTAGGTCTATAGAGTGCCATGTTAAATTTCAAATAGCATGACCCTTTTTTCCTCAATATATTTTTCTTTTTAATTTTTTTATTAGAGAAGTTGTAGGTTTACAATTCCTTGACTCCTACAATATCTTCTGAAATGTTTTTCCAGCTACCAATCTATCTGCATGCAGATTTCTTTCTGAAATCCTGCTTTTATCATGCCATTCAAAGGTTTTCCCTTTCCTACAGGATAAAGTTCAAGCACCCTAGTTTGGGATTTTAAAAGCTTTTCCAAATACCAAATTATTTATTCTCCTAGACTGATCATTCACTCTACTCCTGCCCTCCCCATCCCCCAAATACATCAATCAAACTACAACCCACTTCTCATTTTCACTCCTCTCATGCGATTGCGTCCACCTGAAATGCACCCCTCTGTATTCCCCACACTGTCCCATCTCTCTAGACCCATGTTCAGCCTCACTTACATAGTGAAACCTTCCATCACTTCCTTCTTTCATAGCTCCACTCACTGAGCACTTAGCTACACACACACATACACACACACACATTCAGGAGACTAAAAGCCATTTCCTAATACAGTGTCTTGCACACAATATTCTTATCTGCAAAATAGGAATAATGACACATACTTTATAAAATGGTTGTGAGGAGGAAAGAAGATTATGTAAAGGATCTGACACATTTTAGTCACTTTGCAGATGCTCAATAAATAGTAGCTTTGCCATTATCACTATATTCAATTATTTCAGAGAGAAAGTAGGCTTCAGAATTTTCTTCACAAAACTTCCCCCCTATGAAGTAACCAAAGCAAAATAAGTGATTTATACTCCTTGGTATATACCTAGGAGAAATTACTACCTATGTCCTCCAAAGACATATATATATATATATATATATATATATATATATATATATATATATTCATAAAAAGTTTATTCATAATAGACAAAAGTGAAAACAACCTAACATCCATCAATAGGAGAATAGATAAATGTGCTACATTCATACAATGGAATACTACACAGCAATAAAAAGATAAACATGCAACTACCTGGAATAATCTTGTAGACATAATGATGAATGAAAGAAACCAGGCATTAAAGAGTATGTGTGCTAAGATTTTATACTTATGAAATGCAGGAACAGGTAGCATTAACCTTTGATAGAAGTCAGAATAATGGTAGTCTCTGGGAGTAGAGGGGGTTTTGACTGAGAAGAGGTAGGAGTGAGCTTCCTAGGGTATAGGTAGTAATTACGAGAATGCATATATAAGCAAAAATCCCATCAAGCTGCCTGCTTGTGGAATTTTTAATGTATATTGTGCTTATGAAAATATTTTTAAGTGACTTAGGACTCCATGGAAAAAAAAGCACATGGAAGTTTTTCTTTTTTCAAGTTGTTTTCTTGCCTCCCACCTCTATCCATTTTCCCTTTCCCTTTGTAGATCCTGGAAGACTTAACTTTCTTCCTTTCCACTGAGATTGGTAATAATTTGTTCAACCACTCCCTCCATTTACCCAACCCCTTCCACAATTTTACAAGGCTTTAACATTCAGAGTCCATCACCTGGGACAGGGTGAACGGGCCTTTGTCTCAAAAGTGATTCTAGGAAGCACATGGGTAAATAACTCAGCTGTTGGGCAATAACAGATTTAGGCTTTCCGACTGGTTCATGTGGATATTTCATGCTGTACAGAGAGCTGACAGGCCTGTGGTCACCACTTCCTGACATAGTTTGTAACTTAGGCAGCAGAGAGTTCAGTGTGAAGAGAGAAGTTGAAGAAGGAGATGATTGTATAAGATACACAGAAGGGGGAAATGGGGGAAAGCGAAGGATGGGTAGTGCTGAGGGTGTGTCTGTGAGATAATATTTTTAATTTCCCACCATATATTCATATATCTGGCTCCCTAGAGCTTTTTAAAATCTTGATTTATATTACTTTGGCATTCATTAAAACTCTACATTCATTTTTTTTAAGTCCTTTACAAAATAATCTCTGATGTTGTTCTCTGTTCAGGGAAACTAAATCGAGAAGCTTCTCTCCCTTTCCATCTGTGTACTCTCCTCTCTACATTCCCTCACCACATGATTTAGTGTGGACCCCCAAGTTCCTCTGCCAGCTCCAACCCCCACCCCCAGCTCCTCTATTGGATTGGATTTTTATTCAGTTATTACTCTCCCATGCTCTTGCCAAAAATAATTTGTACAGCCTGCCAGCTAGCTGGACATATTTCAGTTTTGCACCCTCATTAAGACATCAAAAGTATATAATTTACACTCTTCAAATCAAAGTTAATATTTTCTTCTCTCTCTCTGTCTGTCTCTCTCTCTCTCTCTCTGTCTCTCTCTCTCTCTTCCTCTCTCCCTCTCTCCTTCTGTCCCTCTCCTAGTTTGCAGGCCCAGCAACAGCACCTGCTTCACAGAAACAAAGCTGGTCCTGTTCTGATTTCTCTAGTTTTCCTTTAAAACCAAATGGAGAGCCACAATCCCTCTTCCTGACATTCATGGAAATAAAAGAAGAAGAAACATAGAAGGAAAACACTGTGGGCAAAACAATTCCCTTTTGGGGGGAAGCAGGAGATTTTTTTTTCTTAAAACCTTTCCCCAGAAACCTGAAGTTCTCCTCTTTGTCTTTGTCTTCATTTAAGACTGGGAGACAGACTTTTCCTTGACTTAGCTGCTCAGATTCTCTAAATGTTTTCTCTCTCTCTCTCTCTCTCTCTCTCTCTCTCTCTCTCTCTCTCTCTCTCTCGACTTCTTACTGAGTTTCTGTTATATTTGCTTCTCTCTCCTGCATCTCTGGTGTGCGTGTGTGTGCGTGCACAAGCGCACATGCTGTGAGATAAGTATTTCTCACTTGGGGGCTCATTTCTAATTAAGTAAAAGTAATTCAGGACCAAGAGGCTAAAATGTAGGAAACAACAGAATGAAACCTCAAATTAGAAGGAAAATGGCTCAAATAGGTCCCTATCTCTTGGAGTTCTAGTTAAGCAAGCAAACAAAATGGTCTGGGACAAGTGATTATTGGAACTCGAGGAAAATTAGAAGAAAATGTAATTAGCCTCCAAGCTTTCTCCCGTTCCTCGGCCTTCTTACACTCTCCAATCCCTCCAACGGTGAATGTATCCGAGACTTGCATTTCCACAGCAAAACGTCCCTGCTGCAAAGCTGGGAGGGTTAACGGAGCTGGTACCCCAGCCTGCCAGCAAACCGAAGGAGTCAGCCGGTGAGGCTCCGAGCCCGCCCCTGCCAAGCCGCCCAGCCAATGGGCACCTATGGGGAGTGTGGCGATGTGTCCCATTGGTTGCCAACCTACGTGCATAAGAAAGAAAGAGAAAAGCAGGCAGGGCAGCATTGTTATCTTAAGACACTCATCTGGTGTCTGAGTCTGCAGGTGACACTGCTTAGGTACAGAGCAGCGAGCCGAGCCGCAGCAACCTAGCGCCGGGCTGCAGTCCTGGGATGGAAACCGCGCGTCTCGAAGCGGCTCGAGGCTGTTCGGGCAGCGCCTGCCCTTAGCTCGGAGGATCCCGTTAGTACTTACCCAGGGATGTGCACCTGCCTTGCCATCCGAGAGTAGGAGCAGATCTGCAGGCAGCGAGGTGAGCGGTGAAGCCGGAAGAACTGTCCCTGCCCATGTGCAAGGCAGTGATTTCGGGGGAGAGAGAGGGGGGAATGAGTCTCCTTAGAGTTGGAAAGGCGGCAAGATCTTGGGTTTATCTTCCGTAAAGGGACAGGGGACTCCCCCAGTTGGGTTTTGCACTTTTCTTACCTCTCCCACCCTATGCGCGCCCCGGCCAAGGGCCGAAGCCCCACTTCCAGCATGCTTTGGGTGCCCGGGTTCCGCGCCGCTCAGCGGGAAGGCGGCAGGCAAGAGGTCTAACCGCGGCGGCGGCAGCAGCAGCAGCAAAGCGGTAGCAGAAGAATTTGAAGAGACATCCGTTCCCTCTCACACACTGAGGGGGAGGCATTCGCATTTCCCCAAATGAGAAGGAGCCACAAGAAATCATGAAGTAAAAACTTTGGAAAGCTGCCACTGGAGATGTTGCTCAGAAATCTGGAATCTTTTAAGAGCCTCCTCCCAATCGTTGGAGGTTTTGGGAGCAGCTGATACAGCAAGGAGGGCTGTTGCAAGGATTCAAGGTAACAGTGCAGGGTTTGGGTGATTTCTCTGTCCCCTTTTATTGTCCTTTCGGTGTGTTCGTGGGTAAAGGGATTATTTTGTCCTCATACAACCTTCTTGCCCTGGTGGCTGGCAGTTTTAGGCAGAGGGGATGATTCCACCTCTCTTAGTTTCTGTCCTGTGGAGCTGGGCAATGGACTTTGTGGTTTAGCTAGAGATCGCTCCGGTATTGCCTCCTGGTTTTGCATAGCTGTCACACGGCTTGGGCACTCTGCCTGACCTATATTGTCGTTGCCTCGTTTAAGTCCTCAAAGTTAGTGCAACTCCCATTAGCTTCAGAAAATCCAATCAGCTGCATAATTGCAGAAGATGACGAGGATATTTGCCTGCTGAACCAGATGCTGGACTGAACTGTATGTAGCGCACTGTGTTTGGGAAGGACCCCGAAGTGCTGAGGTCAGGAATGTATGATGCATCTATTCGCATGTTCACAGAGCCCCATGGGATGTCTGGAGAGGCCTATCTCTTTCTCCCATGCACATGCAGCCTGGGAAAATATTCTGAAGGGTGAGCCCTGAAGGTAGCAAATAATCTTCCCCTGGGTAGTGGCAGAAGCTCCGTTGATTGAGTTGAGCCTGGCAAGCACTGGAAACACTAAGAGGGGAGCACTGCTGTGTTGAAAGGAGGGGTGTACTGATAATGCCTAACAGACCTTCCTCCCTGTTTCTGTGATCATCTGAGAACATAGTTGAATGCTGCATGTAGTGTGAGTGTGTGTGCATGCGTGTGTGTATGCTTCTGCTCACAGCTGTATGCAGGAAGCAGCAGCACAGCCAGGAACGTGCAGCATCCTACCAGGTCCACGGTTGCCTGGAGGGCTCCTTCCTAGTGAGAGCATGAACTTGTGAGCTGCTGTCCTAGCCCAGACAAGTTTTTTCCTCCCCCAGGCAGTCCCTCTGCATGGTACATATTTATCCAGAGTATATAGACCTAAGCCAACTATTAACTAATAATCAAGCTAATGCACCTTAATGCAATTGAACAGACCCCCTGTAAAGAACTGTGTATGTGCTCTTCCTAGCCTTGGGAGCTGGATGCCCTGAACAAATTTTTTGTTAAAAGGATAACAATTATGAATGGCAATTCTTGTAGTTGGGTAATCTGGGCCTTATCCATAAGGGACAATACTATCTCAGCACAGACCAATAATAGGATTAAAGGTACATTATAAGTCAAGTATTTCTGCCCCTGCCCTTCTCCAGCCATGTGCATGTTGAAGTGACACTCTCTCTGACCCTGTTCTCTTCAATAGGTGCAATATCAGTATTAACCAAGCAGTGAACGTATTTTACAGAATCCCCTGGGGGGCAGTCTGATGACAACAGGCAACAGCAATACGTTGCTGGAGTTTGTGTGTTTTCTCTCTTGACTTCACACTATTGTATGTATGTTATTTGTTAAGGCAGAACCCTCTGGAGTCCCCTTTCACCCACAATAAGTTGCTTTGCAGCACTGGGGGCATGAGCAAGCAATGCTGCCGTAATGATCCTGAAAGCGTATCAATATCATAGCTGCTGCCTATGGTATCAATCTTGCCCCAGAGAGGGCAAGTTGCATGCCTTGCTCTTGGAAGAGGGTAAATAGCATGAATACTGTGAAGTGTTTGGGGGAAGGGACACAAATGTCAGAGCATGGTACTCCTTCCTGGAGGACAGCTGGCTCCAAAGGGTCTGACAGCTGGGCTGCAGCCACGGAGAAGACAGAAGGATCCTTGACTCTTGCTTCCCCTCCTCACCCAAAATGGGACTGGTTTTCTCTCCCAGAATGGAGTGATGTATGGCTGCAGCATGGGCCAAAGAGTGGAGGTGAGGAGACAAGGACTGGGCAGCAAGGAAGGTTCCTGCTCTGCCAATATTGGGCTGGCCTCAAGGACGGGGAGTACCCTCTCCTTTTTGGCCCTCCAGATCATCCTCTGGGTATTCCTTTCTGGCCTCCTAACTGGTTTGTTTATTGAGCAAGGCCAGAGGGCAAAGAACATCCCTGCGTCATCAACTCCTTCTGATCCCCTTTCCCAAGGCACAGGCTGGCCACTGGGGAGCATTGCATTAAAAAGATCCCCTCAGAGACAGTGCTCCAAAATCTCTCGCCAGCTCACAAACAAGAGGTAATCTGGAGGGAGTTGAGACATCTGTGTGGGCACTTTCTGTTACCGAGATGCTTAGTGTGGAGGTTTCCTGGTTAGCATTTTGTTTTCCCCGCTGTGCAGTGTGTTTTCGGTGATTCAACTCTTTCTCTTAAATAATAAGACCTTGTGTAAATTGTATAATGGCGTCCTCTTCCAAAAGGCTGGGAGCATTTTATGAAGCCCATCTAATTAATCCTTATGCAGCTTATTGTCTTGTTTTTCTTTGATTACCCGAAGAAGTACAGCTAGGATGATATTATTCTCCTTCTTGGAAACTGGAAGGCAGAGAACTTTGGAAAGATGAACTGATTTACCCTGGACCACACAGCAATGAAGGGAAGTTATGGAGTGGAGTCTGGGTCTCATCACTCCTAAACAAAACCCAGACTCCACTAACTTCCTTCCCCTAAGGGATGGTTTCATCTTTGTAATTGCCATTTTATTTAGGTGTCCTGTACTTTATGGAATAGGAGGTTGCAATGTCATAGGGCTTTTCCTCTGTCATTGACCTAAGTGCTATAAGAGATAAAGGCCCTACAAGACTTTGCCTCTGCCCTCAACGATCTTACAGTCTAGTTAGGAAAATAAGACATCTGTGAAAAGACAAATGACAATGTAAGTTCTAATAGCAGTTCAATACAAGGGAAGTCAGAAGGCTGACCTAACTAATCTATGATTGATTTGTACAGATAATGAGAGCTATCAGTATGCAAAGGAGGGAGAATCTGAGTTGAGCCTTGAGGAGTGGGTGGGATTTGTTTGGATAGGAAGAAATGGAGAAAGACTTCTAGCTGACAGATAAGCCAACTGCAGCCCTGGTAGGAAGGCTGGGAACTTCAAGGCTAGCATGATTCCTTAAGGTTTACCCTGGGCCATTTCTCCCTTTGGCTCCTAGACAAACTATATACCTGATTTAATTATTTTAAACATATTTTGTCCTAGAAGAAGTTTCCTTAGGGCCTAGGTAGAAGGCTCTGAAGTGTTGGGCATCTCATCAGGCATTGAAAATTACCTGGCCTTCGACCCACCCTCCTGTCTAATCCATATACTTTGAGAAAATTATTGCTCAAGGTCAGAGGGCTTGTCAACCTCATATGAAAAATTTGGATGAGGATATTTGGGGAAAGCAGGCAAATTTCGGGAGAACGTGAGAAAATCTCATATTTTTGAGTCAGAATCTCCCAAGAGAGAGCCTTGATTTTCCTCCATTCCCTATTTCTCTACCCAAATGTCCCTCTTGGGGTTTACTTGGAGCCAGCAAAATGCCAAAGCCCTTAGGCATTTAGCACTGAGCAGGAGATTTTCAATCTTAAGATTCTTGAGCATACCCATGTACATAACCTCTTGTCTTTCTTCCTCTTTCTCTTTTAATAAAACATAGGCTGTAGCAGTCACAAAGGAGGAGACCACAAAAAGAAGGAGGGGGCGGGGTGCAGTATTGCCTGCAGCTGTACCATGGGGTACTGTAATTGCTCAGCTGAACAGGGTGGGGGAGAGGCAGTCTGCCAGCCTGAGCAGCTCCCATGAAGGGCCCAGGGCTCTAGGAGCCAGTGGGTGGCTGTGATAGTCAGCCACACGCATTTGCTCCGGCAGTGGGCCTTCTCTCCCAGAGAAAAAGTCAAAGCAAAGTATAGGTCTTGTGAAAGGACTGGTAATGCCACCACACTATTCACTGGTCTTCACTTGGTTTGAGACATCTATTCCTGCTGCCTGTCACTGGTTATGCAGGTGGCCTCATTCCAACATGGAAGAGGTTCCTAATGGGCAGTGAGAGTGGAATGACTTGCATAAAGTCTACCATAATTGCTCTCAGATCAAGGGAAAATCCCCCATATCCCAGTCTGTTTGCTTGCTTAGCTCCAGATGTTCACTCTGGGGACAGGTCCCTAGGGACACTTACTTTCTCCCGAAAATTCTTCCCTAGGTCTTGCCATCACCTTTGTTCCCTGTAGTCAATGACCATGCAGCTGGATTTTGGGTCAGCAGCTTTGCTCTTTACCTTTCAGAGACATCTGCTGCTATGTTTAGGGGCTGAGGTAGAGATCTAGTCCTGGGTGTGTGATCAGTGGTTGTGCATTAAAGGCCCTTGCTTTTAGAAGTGAAGAGAGCAGCTCTTTTATGCTTCAGATTTGGGGACTGCAGTCTGGTCTGACCAATTGGGACGCAGGTTGGCCTCCCTCTAAATCGTCACTCTGCCATGCACAAGAAAGTAAAGTTGAGTACAATCATTACATCAACAGCCAGTCCCATCATCCCTTTTACTGGAGCTCACATGAAATGCAAATATATCTGTATTGCTGGATTGGGCAAAGGGAGCTGGTAATTGCATTCCTCACAGGACTGAGCTCTAACCCGCACCGTTCAATAGGGTAGTCAATAGCTACACATGGCTATTGAGCACTTGAAAGGTATGCTTAAGGGCACAATACACTCTAGGTTTTGAAGACTTAATACAAAAAATGATATAAAATATCTCCAATATTTTTATATTGATTACATGTTAAGATAATATTTTGTCTATTTGAGTTAACAAAAAAAAATATTAGATTAATTCCACTGGTTTCTTTTACTTTTTAAGTGGCTACTAGAACAATCTAAGTTACGTATGTGGCTTGCATTATATTTCTTTTGGACAATGCAGGCTTGGACATTGTAGAGTAGAGACAGGTTAACATGGAGAAAGGACAGAGGTAAAATAAGGAGGAGCCGGAGACATGAGAAGAGAGAGAAGATGGAGGGGGATCAGAGCAGTCCAGAGAGAGCCTCTGGGTGTGTATTTCTGAAATCTAAGGCCAAAAAAGGCACAGAGAGCTTATGTAGACCTGTATTTATTTGAGGGCACACCTTGTTGACTGTGACTCAGCCCACTCAAATCATTTGAGAGGCATAACCGCTCTCAGTTCACAGGCAGTGAATGAATGGGTGGGAGGCCTGGCAATTTTACCCTAACATTTTTGAGTTTCTGTATAACAGTAGAAATAATCAAGTAAATTATCTTTAGGGTCTCCCCCCTAAGTATGAGAGCAAAACAGTTGGGATCAGCTAGGGGTGTCTGATTTTCAAATTCTTGTCTTTCTTCTCATCTCTACCATGTTATCATCTTTCTTTATGAGAGTCTTCCCTTTTCAAACTAAACAAATTGATAGTATGGTGGGGAGGAAGATAACTCACTACTGTGTGTTGAAGATTATTTTGTGGATTTATCAAAAAGTAGAATGGAGAGAAAGCATGAATGATTAAATTGTATTTAATATTACAGATTTGAACACTGCAAGTCATTATTATTATTATGTTATTACTGCTATTTGCTTCAATAAGCGTTGACCACAACCCCAACTCCTTGCATTTGCTCAGCATTCTATAGTTCACAAGGTGTTTTCACAAGCTTTATCTCTCTCAACACCTCTGTGAGGTGGTTATTGTCTCCATTCAAGGTTCTCCATGACCAATTACCTTTATTACTGCATTTTCCAATCCTTCTCTTCATAGGCACTTTAGTCAGCCTTGCCTAATCAAACTGATCCACATACTGTTCTTAAATGTTAACTGTGTAAAAGAGGGGTCATCATCTCTGTGAGTTCAGTTTCATCATCTATGAAATAAAAAAATACATATAATGCCCATCTCTCAAAAGGTGATTCTGTGTTAAATGAAATACAATACATAAGTTGCCAAACATAGTTCCAGGTACATTATAGATGCTTACCAACTGTTGACACCCTTTCCTACCAAAGGTCTTCATTTTGATGTCTTCAAGCTTGATCCATCCAAAGCTGAAATCATAGTGTGTACCAACTGCCACACTCCAAACCATTCCTCTTTCCATATCCCCTGCTTTGAATAATGGCACAACCAGACTTACAGAGGCACAAGTAAGCCACACAGTTTATCCTGGACTCCACTCTCTCTCACACTGCACCCCATATCCAGTCAATTACCAAGACTTCTCAGGTATAACTCCTCACAATTTCTCCAAGCTATCCTCTTCGTCTAGCACCTCCTGCCACTCTCTGATGTCAGGCAATCATCCCTTCTCACCTGGACTTTCCTGGTCCCTGGTCTCCCTGTTTCCTCTCTTGAAGACTAGCAAGTCCAGTCTCTTCTTTGAAGCTGGAGTGATCTTCCAAAAATGGCAAATTTGATTATGCTTCTCCCCTTCTTGGAATCCTCCAATGACTTCCCCACTACTGTCAGAATAAAATCCAAATTTCTTAGCATGACAAGCAGTGAACTATCGCGAGTTGACCCTAACAGCCTCTCTGGGTATCTCTCCACCTCTCCCCTCCTCACTGACAGCCTGTAGCTCCCTCAGCCTTCAGACAGGCTTTAGAAGGGCTGTGCGTTTGCCTGGAGAACTGCCCCCCCCAATGCCCTGATCTCTGTTTCCTGAAGAGTTACTGATTTTCAAGACTTGTAAATATTATCTCTTCTCTGAAGACTTTGCTGGAATTCTAGGACAGAATTAATTGCCTCCCCCTCTGTGCTCCCAGACATCTTGCTCAAACTCTATTTTTACACTATACCCACTACACTGAAATGATTTGTTAAATGGCTACCTCCTGCACTAAAAGGCAGGGTTGGGATTGGGGCTTTAAGATACATTTCTCAGGAAATATTTACTGAGTATTTATATGTACCAGGTTCTGTTCCTAGGCACTGGGGACTAAGTAGCAAATAACACAGATAAAGGCCCTGCCACCAACTAGCCTACATTCTAGAAGGGACAGATGATGATGATGATGACTGAAGTTACCAGTAATAGCTAAGGCTTTAATTGTGCTTATGTGTTAGGGAGTTTACTGAGTGCTTTACATATAATGCTTTACTCCACCTAATGATCCTCTGAGGTAATGAATTTATTATCCCCATTTTATAAATGATGAAATGGAGGCCTAGAGAGGTTAAACAACTTACCCAAGATCACCCAGCTAATAAGTGGGGGAGCTGGCATTCTAACCCAGTCAGTTTAGATCCCAAGTGCATATTCTTTATTGTTCTGGTATCCAGAAAATAAACATGCAAACAAATAAATAAATGGAATATTTTCAGGTGCAGGTAATAAACAAGATAAAATAGGGTATTATAGGAGGGAGTGATTAAGGTGGTGGTCAGAGGTTTTGAAGAGGAGGTCACATTTATAATGAGACCAGATCTGTCCACTCAGAAAAGTATAAATTCCAGGGTAGGGTTGAACCTGGGGATCTAAAGAGAGAAATTGTTTACTATGTGTGGCCAAGGCTTTGGCTGCTTTCATCTCCACCACTGTTGGTCCCAGACTCAGTCGTAGGTGGTTTCGGGAAATAGCAAGTAGCCTGACTGCTCCCAAACCTCTCCACTTGTCCCTCCTATTCTTTTGGGTTAAAACATATCTTATGACATGTCCAGTTGCTGCTCTTAACAAAGGTGGAAGGTGCCTATGTGGGCACACACATACACACCTCTGCTCTGCTTTATTTCATTTCGGTCCTGTGAATGGCTTGTTACTCAGAACCACAGCCACAGGATGGAGACAACCCAGAGGCATGCACCAAAGGGGAAAGAAAATTATTTTTCAACCAGATGGGAGAAGTGAATTGGAGTAGAGGGAGAAATGGGAATTTGATCAGGGAGGAGCATGTAGGGGGTGGGCGCTTCTCAGATGTTGACAGTGTTCTATTTCTTGTCCTGGGTGGTAGTTTGCTTTATAATTTTTCATACACACACACCACATATATCCAATTGCATACACACATTTCCTCTGCATGAATATTTCTCACAATAAAAGGTTAAAAAAAAAGAGAAATGACTTGAAATGCATATGAAACTTGAATGAGGTAAATTTGTTCATATTTAGTATACATATATCCCAAGCCTACTTTATGATAAAAATCATACCAGTTTCATTTCTACTTATATCATTTAATTTTTGTTACAACCTTATGAAGAAAGCATCATTCCTGTTTTACAGACTGAAATGGAGGAATACGAAACACAGAGGAGCTGACACTTAGGGCCAAGGCTCTTGTCCCTTCACAATGCCCTCTGCCTTCCACCCAGGAAAGTTCTGAGCAGTAGTGAGGTGAAGAGAAAATATCCCTGACTTCTGGGTCAGGAAAACTTGGGCTTCAGTCTAGCCTTGGTCACATATTAGCTGTGTGATCTTAGATAAGTTACGTTACCTCTCTGAGCTGCAGTAGCCCCATCTAGTAAAACGGAGATAACACCTTATCTTGCACACATATTGTTATGATTAAAGGCGATGATTGAGAAGTGTCAGCAGAGTACCTGCCATATAATGGACATTCACAAAATCCTAGCTGCTGTTTTTGTGCCCCCAAGTATGGAAGCCAGCAACACATTGGCTTCTATGGACAGCAAGGATGCAGCTCAGCTGTGGGCAATGAGATCAGGTAGTAACCTCAGTATATGCTGCTGGCTGCCAGTTAATCAGACTCAGCCTGGTAATAGTTCCCATATGCCAGGCACCATGATACATTTTCCATGCACTGTCTCATTGAATCAGCTGACAACTCTATGGAGTGGGTACTGCTATCCTCAGTTTATTGATGAAGAAATTAAAGTTCAGAGAGATTAAATAACTTCACAGAGCTTGGAAGGGGCAGAGCTCAGTTTCGAACCCAGGTCTGTCAGATACATCCTCCTCTTGCACACTGGGCTTTACAGTGTGGTCACTGTCTTAGGTCCTGTCGGAGGGAAGAGGCACATTCACGGTCAAGGTAAAGGGTAGCTGCTCCGAGATCTAGGCTAAATGGGTCAGGGGTGGGATGGAAGCATCGTTAGACCTGCAGGAGATTGGTAGGGCAGGCCAGGAGGGTTGAAGCACGTTGGAAAATGCAGCAACATTTCTAGTGCAATGCCTTACACATAGGTGTAGGCTGAATATTCAGGTGCCTCCACAACTAATACAGATGTGTACCATTTTCAAAAGAGCAGGTTTTCAAAATAAAGGAATTGAGTGTCCTTGGGCTTAGCGAAAAAGGTTCTCTGAATTACACAATGACATATTAGCAATGATATTCTAATTTTTCTAAAAAAGCAGTTGAGTCCTTTAATTCATTAAAGCAAAACCCTTCATGGAACCCCAGAATGTAAAGCAGATAAAAATTGAGCTCTCTCATTGGAGCAGGCAAGGGGGCTGGAGCTCTTCCACCTGTCACTTCTCCTTCCTCACCCACAAGTGGCTCCTGAGGTACCTCCTTGGAACCTGAAAACATGTTGAAAACCACCACACCGTGAAATTCTTTTAAAAAGCAAGACTTGTGTGTCATTTAAAATAACAGGTGGCGTACTAAAATTCATTTTAAACGATAAGACTTTTCACTAACCTGGACACACCTGTGAAGTTCAGTGAACCTAAACAGATTACTATTGTTCTAGGATTGAAAATGTACAAAATTCAATATGTGAATAAATGCCTGCTGTATGCCAGGCACTGTGCTTGACACTGTGTGTAACAGCTGTGGGATCTTATTCAGTTTTAACCACCTCCTACAAAGTAGGTGTTTTCTCATTTTGAAGATGACAAAAATTAGACAGAAAGGGGTTAAGTCAATTTCCAAGATCTCACAGTTAGTAGCAGAGCTGGGATTCAAACCTGTGTCACAGGATGGATTAGAGAGCCCATGTCTTGTCACTAACCCTGGAGTCTTCTTCAGCCATGGAGTTCTGGTGATATCGCTTCACTCGAGTTTCTTACTTTTTTCAAACATTCCTCAGTTGTGAGGTTGTACAGAAAAACTCTCTCTGACCTTCAACGACTTTGTTTTCATGGGGCCCTCGGATATCCAGAAAAGGAGAGGAACGCAGGCTGCGGTCCTGCCTCACAGTCCCTTCCTTTACTCATCCCCAACCTCAGGGAGGTCACCCCAGTGGCAAAGAAGACCCCTCACCCTCACCCCCACCCCGCACTCTGTCAGGGGGGATCTTTGCTCTGTGCCTCTTTCCAGGGCCTTGAGCAACATCCTGTGCACGGGGCTACCGAACTCAGAGCGTGGGATTCCTCCTCAGTAGGAGTCTGTCAGCGCAGAGAGGGGGGCTTTGAACTGTGTCGGGTGGGGCTGCAGAGGAAAGTCCTTGGAATCCCCTTGAGGGATGGAGATGCTGAAGCACTGGGTAAGGAGAGCGGGGGCGGTTAATTTGTGTCTCCTTCTCAATCTTTGCTCAGCCGTTCACCATACTCCAAATGCGTTGTCAGTCAGAAGCAGGGGCAGGTGGCTGAGCAGTGTTCCGGCGGGTGATGGGGCCCTCGGAGGCCTTTCGCTTGCGATCGGTCTCTTTCCGCAATCTTCGCCCTGTTGGGATGTGAGCCCTGAGGGATGTTAACCGAGCCAGGCCGTCATCCACCTGAAGCCTCGGGGCACTGGAGTCCCCTAGAGGCGAAAGGCTGTGTTACAAGCCCCCTGGCCGTGGAGGCGCAGGCAAGATTCGACTTGCCTGGAAGTTGCTGAGGATTGGCTGGTACCTTTCCTAAAACCACTGCCTGTAAGTACACTCCCGGCAAGCTCCAAAGGGACAGCAGTAGATGTGTGTGTGTGTATGCGTGTCTGTGTGTTTGCGCGCACGCGCGCGTGTAGAAGGCGGGAGGCACAGCTACATTGGTAGAAGCAACACTGTCAGGAACTAAGCCGCCAAGCAGTGGCTCCCCCTCCCTCATTGCCCACCCATTCTCCCTTTGCTCCCCCTGCTGCCAACTTCCTACTCAGCCCCTGCAGCAGCCCAGTCCACCCTCCCTGGCAACTCCCCACCACCTCCATCAAAATGATATCTTTCCCTCAGGGCCCTGCACACCTCTCAGTAACCTGATCAACTAATTTGTGCTGAAGTAGTCACGACTAATAATGATTTAATGTGCTGCCCCCTCAATTAACACTGCAGCATTTCGAAAGAAAAATTCGCAGATTTTAACCCAAGTAAGAGTGGTATTTTTCCCTTTTAAGAGGAACTGTAGGCCCCTCAAAACGAATCATGCAAACAGCTGCTTATTCAGTAGAGCTGCTGCATCACTCCTGATCTTAGCAACGTTTGGAGGCATTATATAGGGGTTTAAGTAGACTTTTCCAAAAAAGGCCTGCTGTAATCTACAGCCTTAAAAACAGTGTCTTGTATTGGTCATGGGAGGGCATAGGAGACACCACATCTCCTATCTCCTCCTCCAGAGCTAATTAGGGATTTATTTCACTAGAGGGGAACCTGATGTAACTGGGTACATGATAACACAGATATTTAATTAAGTAGAAACCTGGAAATGCAAGAGTTCACATAGTTTGGTTGAAAGGAGGAAATTTTAGGTTGTATGTATGTTACTGAAATAGGAAAAAAAAAAAAAAAAAAACAACGCAAAACCGTACAACACAGTGAACCCTTTTGTAAATGATGGACTATACCAATTATAAAAATGTTCAGTCGTGAATCAATGGGAACTCTGTGTTTTATGCATGATTTTTCTAGAAGCCTACAATTTCTCTAATAAAAAAAAAAGTTGACATAGATGCCTACTGGTGTCTCAATAGTATGTCTCTGGCAATGAATGGATTTTCATTCATGCAGGAGATGACCCAGTAATTGAGAAAAGTAGCTCGGGAATGACTAAATTGGGTTCAAGTCTTTGGCAGGCTCTGCTATGTACTAGGTATGTGACTTTGCCAAGTTACTTAACTATGTAAGCCTCAATTTCCACCTCTGTGAGATGGAAATAATGTGACTCACATCACAAGATCGTTGAGTGAGAAATGAAATAATGCAAAACAGGCCCTTAGTGTAACTCCCAGTAAGAGCACTCAGTAAATGATGGCTCTGTTTCTTAATCATCTTAATTTTATTTTTATTATTTTTGCCCTACCCAGACTTTCAGTGCAGGGTTGTATGTGAATGCTCAGTTAATTACTTACAAGCAGATGAAGCAATCCAGTCTCCTACATGTCGTTGGTTTGGTTATGAACTAGATTTCTTTCCAGGTGATAGCACTGCAGAAGATTTTTTTCCCTCTGCTTGGTTTCTTTAAATGTATCTTGAAAATGCAGTGAGTGAAATGGATTTGGCAGTGACTTAAAAAGACTTAACACATTTTGGAAAGAAAAAAAAAGACCACTACAAAAAACTGGTTTGTTTCTGTGATGCATGGTTCATGTGATATGACAAAAATCCATTTTTATGCTTAGGAAAATTGGCTAATTTTAAAACAGTTGACACATACCATATGCATATAGAATAATGATAGATTCTGCACAGGCAAATAACAGAAGACAAACATAGGACCAGTGAAATGTCTCTTAGGACTTCAGCGCATTAGATTCTTATGGGAGGCCTGTTCCTACCTACGTTTGATCATAAAAATATCAACTACCAAGCTTAGGACACAGATTCCGTGTTGTCCTAGTATGAGTGAGATGAGACTTAGGAATCTACCAATGTAGGGAGCTTTCTGTATAAGAAAATAATTTATAAAGATATTATCTGGAAAAAAAAGGTGTGAATGGTTGAAAAGATACTGAATTAGTGAGCCACCCTGATTTGGGGTGACTTCAGGTCAACTGCTGAACTTTATCTGGACATTCCGCCTATTGGAAACATGGATGCTTTTTGGACTTAATTATTACTTACGGTGTGCTTTGAGATCTTCTGGTTTGTCACTCTGTATAAATTGCACTGAGAGGGGAATCTCACATATTTTCTAGTGGAGATTACACGTGAAATAAGAGGCATTTATGAAAAGTTTAAGACAGGACAGGCACCCCACTACCGTGATATTCCTCCTGCAGAACCCTTCAACTTTCAGCTCCCAGCACTAGTCAACCAGATGCCCAGCCCCCTTACAGGCTGATGGTGTGTAATCTACTTGATTCAAATGGCATTTGGGTTTTTAAATTTTAGTTTATTTTGTTTTATTTCTTTCAAGGCAAGGTTTAATTAGTGACTGCAGAGGTGAAAAAAAAAAAAAAAAAGCTGAACAGCTTAGAAGAGGTTTATGGTTCAGGTCTGTAGGACTCAGCAATTTGACATTCTAATCCTGTTATTTCTCACCTTAAACAGAACAGAGTCAGCAGGGTTGGATTCTTTTTTTCTTCCCATAATTCATCTAGCTGTTAGTTTTCCCCTCCCTTACTCCTCACTTTTGCCCTCTGCTTCATTTGACTCTTTTGTCCTGTTCTCTACTGTGTATATCTCCCCTGCCACCAAGGATATCAAAAACAAAAAACGACCACCACCAACAACAAAAACATCTTGGTCATTCTTTTGGGGACTGAGTCAATTAGGACAGAAATTCTTTCTCTTCATATTTTTGATTCCCAGAAAAAGCATCCTGTATCCCGTGTCACTTGCCAAGGCCCTGCAGTGACACTGAGGCAAGAGGCTAAGTGGTATGCCTGGTTCCCGTCTCAAATATTGACTGTAAACATCTTGAAGGCAGTATCTAAGTCTTATTTGTCACCCTGGCACAGGGAAGACTTTATATGTTTGCTTAATTAAAAAAATTAAAAAAGTAAAACCTCACCTTCTACCCCTCTCCACCCATTTTTCATTGAAATGTGGGTTGGAGAGGGGTAGAAGGTGAGGTTTTATTTTTCATTGAAATGTGGGTTTCTGGGAAATTAACAAGAATCCTTCCCATAAAGGAAAATTTAGTATTCAGGATATCGAATTTAAATTAGAGAGTGTGTCCTTTAAGGCAGTGGTTCTCAAAATGTAATGTGCACACGGGGGACTTGTTAAAATGTAGAATCTTCAGCTCCTTTTCCAGAGATTCTGATTGTAGGTCTGATGTGAGACTCAGAAAACTGCATTTTAGCCAACAGATATAGAAAGACCACACTGAGATATGCCATTATAAAGCAATCTGAATGAAATGTTACCCAGGCTGGGAATGGTAGAATATTAGTGTCCCTTAAGTGGATTATAGATGTCAAATGGGAAAAAAGTTTCTGTACCTAGAAAAGTTGACGGGTAATGGTACTCCCCCCAACCCCCACTCTACTTCCCATACACACTTGGAGTTTTACAATGCACTTAGCATGTTAGCAGTTCTTAAAGAATCCTGTAGTAAGGAAACATGTTTTAACATTGCTTAATCAACTATTTCCAATATGTCTTGACTTTGAAACTTTTTTTGCTAAATATCTATTTTGATGAATTTTGATATGGAAAGCTCTTTCATAAGGGAGTGGGCAGCACCCTCAGGACAGGGTGATACTGTAGCCCAGCTCTATTACTCTTACTAAGTTTTCAAAGGAGGGAATGAACAAAGTGAAGTGTAGAGTTGGGTGATCATTAACCATGGGGGCTATCTTATAGTCTAGAGAAGTATCTATTATAATAGCCATCATCTATTTTGCATTTACTATTTACCATGCACTATGCTAATTTTTTTTTTTCTATTGGTGAGGCATCATCCCTCTCACCATGTTTTCTCCAACACTTACTCCTATATATATATTTTCCTACAATTTTATAGAGTTATATTCACATACCATACATTTATCCACAGTGTACAATCAGTTGTTCATGGTATCATCATAAAGTTGTACATTTATCACCACAATCAGCATTTGAACATACTGATTACTACAAGAAAAAAAATTTTTTTTTTTAGCAATAAGAAAAAATGATAAAAATAAAAATAACATGTCATACAATACAATATACTACTAAGGACAGCAAATAACACCACTACCAAGAATCCCATATTACTCCCCTATATCCCCTTCTCATATACATTTAGCATTGGCGTATTGCCTTTGTTACATTTAATGGAGGTATATTACAATGTTACTGTTGATCATAGACTCCAGTTTGCTTTGATTATGTTTTTTCCTGAATACCATGCCTTTTTCAAATTTCTACATGGTTGACATTCATTTGCTTTCCCACATGCAAAAACATTTTTATATTTGTATATTTAGTAACAGTCATTGGCCACTCCAGTTTTTGCCACATTATACAGTCCCAGTCTTAATCATCTATCTTTACCTCTGGTGTCATACATTCTCCTATCCCACCTCTTTCAGCTTTACTCACAGACATCTTTGTTCAGTGTACTTACAGTACCGTGCTACCATCACACAGTATTATGCTATCTATTTCTGGATCTATGCAATCAATCCTAAACATTCTGTAGTCCTTCAGCATCAAATGGCTGATCTCTGCCCTCTTTCTATCTCCTGGTCACCTGTGTTGTCAGCTTTTAACTCCCAAAGTTTGTTCATTAATGTCTGTTCATATTAGTGAGACCGTACAGAATCTGTCCTTTTGTTTCTGGCTAACTTCACTCAACATAATGTCCTTAAGGTTCATCCACATTATTACATGATCCATGTCTTTGTTCTGTCTTACAGCTGCATAATATTCCATCACGTGTATATACCACAGTTTGTTTTTCCACTCGTCCTTTGATGGACATTTGGGCTGTTTCCATCTCTTGGCAATTGTGAATAATGCTGCAATAAACATTGGTTTACAAATGTCTGTTTGTGTCTTAAGTTTCAGTTCCTCTGAGTATATACCCAGCAACAGAATAGCTGGGTCATATGGCAAATCTTTATTTAGCTTCCTGAGGAACCTCCATACTGTCTTCCAGAGTGGTTGCACCATTCTACATTCCCACCAACAATGAATAAGTGTGCCTCTTTCTCCACATCCTCTCCAGCACTTGTCATTTTCTGTTTTTTGGATAATGGCCATTCTGGTAGGTGTGAGATGATATCTCATTGTGGTTTTGATTTGCATTTCCTTAATAGCCAGTGAAGTTGAGCATTTTTTCATATGCTTTTGAGCCATTTGTATTTCCTCTTCAGAAAAATGTCTGTTCATGTCTTTTGCCCATTTTTTAATTGGATTGTTTGTCTTTCTGTTATTGAGATGCAGGATTCCTTTATATATTAGGGATATTAAACCCCTATCTGATATGTGGTTTCCACATATCATCTCCCATTGTGTAGGTTGCCTTTTGACTTTTCTGACAAAGTCCTTTGATGTACAAAAGTGTTTAATTTTGAGGAGATCCCATTTGTCTATTTGTTCTTTGGTTGCTTGTGTCTTGGGTGTGAGGTCTAAGAAACCACCTCCTTTCACAAGGTCTTTAAGATATTGCCCTACATTTTCTTCTAAGAGTTTTATGATCTTGGTGCTAATGTTTAGGTCTTTAATCCACTTTGAATTAATTTTGGTATAAGGTATGAGATGGACATCCTCTTTCATTCTTTTGGAAATGGATATCCAGTTCTCCAAACACCATTTATTGAACAGGCTGCTCTTTCCCAGTTGCTTCGGCTTCACTACCTTATCAAAGATCAGTTGTCCATAGATGTGAGGGTCTACTTCTGAACACTCAATTCGATTCCATTGATCAGTATATCTGTCCTTATGCCAGTACCATGCTGTTTTGAGCACTGTAGCTTTGTAATATGCTTCAAAGTCAGGTAGTGTGAGACCTCCCACTTCACTCCTCTTTCTCAAGACATTTTTGGCTATTCGGGGCATCTTACCCTTCCAAATAAATTTAGTTATTGGTTTTGCTATTTCTGTAAAGTAAGTTGTTGGGATTTGAATTGGTATTGCATTGAATCTGTAAATCAGTTTAGGTAAAATTGCCATCTTAACTATATTTAGTCTTCTAATCCATGAACATGATATGTTCTTCCATTTTTTCAGGTCTTGTTCAATTTCTTTTAGCAGTTTCTTATAGTTTTCTACGTAAAGGTCTTTTGTGTCCTTGGTTAAGTTTATTCCTAAATACTTGATTCTTTTGGTTGCTATTGTAAATGGGATTTTTTTCTTGATTTCCTCCTCTTGTTGCACATTACTTGTGTATAGGAACACTACAGATTTTTGCGTGTTGATCTTGTAGTCTGCTACTTTGCTGTATTCATTGACTAGTTCTAGTAGCTTTGCTGTAGATTTTTCTGGATTTCCTACATATAGAATCATGTCATCTGCAAATAGTGAAAGTTTTACTTCTTCCTCTCCAGTTTGGATGCCTTTTATTTCTTTTTCTTGCCTAATTGCTCTAGCTAGAACTTCCAGCACAATGTTGAATAACAATGGTGATAGTGGGCATCCCTGTCTTGTTCCTGATCTTAGAGGAAAAGCTTTCAGTCTCTCCCCATTGAGTGTGATGTTAGCTGTGGGTTTTTTATATATTGCCTTTATCATATTGAAAAAGTTCCCTTCTATTCCTATCCTTTGAAGTGTTTTCATCAGGAAAGGATGTTGAATTTTGTCAAATGCCTTTTCTGCATCAATCGAGATGATCATGTGGTTCTTCTGCTTTGATTTATTGATGTGGTGTATTACATTAATTGATTTTCTTGTGTTGAACCAGCCTTGCATACCTGGAATAAATCCCACCTGGTCGTGGTGTATAATTCTTTTAATGTGCTGCTGGATTTGATTTGCGAGTATTTTGTTGAGGATTTTTGTGTCTATATTCATTAAAGAAATTGGTCTATAATTTTCTTTTTTTGTAGTATCTTTGCCTGGTTTTGGTATTAGGGTGATGATGGCTTCATAGAAAGAGTTAGGTAGCTTTCCCTCTTCTTCAATTTTTTTGAAGAGATTGAGCAGGATTGGTACTAATTCGTTCTTGAATGCTTGGTAGAATTCACATGTGAAACCATCTGGTCCTGGGCTTTTCCTTTTTGGGAGCTTTTTGATGACTGACTCAATCTCTTTACTTGTGATTGGTTTGTTGAGGTCATCTATTTCTTCTTGAGTTAATGTTGGTTGTTTATGCTTTTCTAGGAAGTTGTCCATTTCATCTAAGTTGTCTACTTTATTAGCATATAGTTGCTCATAGTATCTTCTCATTATCTCCTTAATTTCTGCAGGGTCGGTAGTTATATTTCCTTTCCCATTTCTGATTGCATTTATTTACATCTGCTCTGTCTTTTTTTTTTGTTAGCCTAGCCAGTGGTCCATTGATTTTATTGATTTTCTCAAAGAACCAACTTCTGGTTTTGTTGATTCTCTCTATTGTTTTCCTGTTCTCAATTGCATTTATTTCTGCTCTAATCTTTGTTATTTCTTCCCTTCTGCTTGCTTTGGGGTTAGTTTGCTGTTCTTTCTCTAATTCCTCCAGATGAGCAGTTAACTCTTCAATTTTTGCTCTCTCTTCTCTTTTAATATAGGCATTTAGGGCAATAAATTTCCCTCTCAGCACTGCCTTTGCTGCATCCCATAAGTTTTGATAAGTTGTGTTTTCATTGTCATTTGCCTCGAGGTATTTACTAATTTCACTTGTAATTTCTTCCTTTACCCACTGGTTTTCTAAGAGGGTGTTGTTTAGCCTCCATATGTTTGTGAATTTTATGACCTTCTGCCTTTTATTTATTTCCAACTTAATTCCATTGTGGTCTGAGAAAGTGTTTTGTATAATATCAATATTTTTAAATTTGTTGAGACTTGCTTTGTGACCCAACATGTGGTCTATCCTAGAAAATGTTCCATGAGCACTTGAGAAAAAAGTGTATCCTGCTGTTGTTGGATGCAGTGTTCTATAAATGTCTGTCAAGTCTAGTTCATTTATCATACAATTCAACATCTCTGTTTCTTTAGTGATCCTCTGTCTAGATGTTCTATCCATTGATGAGAGTGGTGTATTGAAGTCTCCAACTATTATTGTAGAGGTATCTATTTCTCCTTTCAATGATCGCAGTGTTTGCCTCATGAATTTTGGGGCATTCTGGTTTGGTGCATAAATATTTATGACTGTTATGTTTTCTTGATGAATTGACCATTCATTAATATGTAGTGTCCTTCTTTGTCTCTTTTAATTGTTTCACTTTTGAAGTCTAACTTGTCTCATATTAATATAGCTACTCCCACTTTTTTCTGGTTGTTGTTTGCATGAAATATCTTTTTCCAACCTTTCACTTTCAGTCTATGTTTGTCCTTGTGTCTAAAGTGAGTTTCTTGTAGACAGCATATAGATGGGTCCTGTTTTTTAATCCATTCTGCCAGTCTGTGTCTTTTTATCGGGGAGTTTAGTCCATTTACATTTAGTGTTATTACTGTAAGGGCAGTACTTTCTACTACCATTTTGTTTTTTGGAATTTATATGTCATATCTTATTTTTTCCTCTCCTTTTACCTTTCCTGATAATCTTCATTTCTGCACTCTTCTCCAACTCTCTCTCTCCTGTCTTTTCCTATCAGCCTGTAGCACTCCCTTTAGTATTTCTTGTAGTGCTGGTCTCTTATTCACAAACTCTCTCAGTGTCTGTTTGTCTGAAAATGTTTTAATCTCTCCCTCATTTTTGAAGGAAAGTTTTGCTGGATATAGAATTCTTGGTTGGCAGTTTTTCTCTTTCAGTATCTTAAATATATCATGCCACTGTCTTCTTGCCTCCATGGTTTCTGCAGAGAAATCTGTACATAATCTTATTGACCTTCCCTTGTATGTGATGGATCGCTTTTCTCTTGCTGCTTTCAGAATCCTCTCTTTGTCTTTGACATTGGACAATCTGACCAGTAAGTGTCTTGGAGTAGGTCTATTGGGATCTATTCTATTTGGGGTACGTTGTACTTCTTGAATCTCTAATTTTCTGTCTTTTATAAGAGTTGGGAAATTTTCAGTGAATATGTCTTCTATTACTCTTTCTGCCCCTTTTCCCCTCTCTTCTCCTTCTGGGATACCCATAACACGTATATTTGTGCGTTTCATGTTGTCACTCAGCTCCCTAAGACTCTGCTCATATTTTTCCATTTTTTTCACCATCTGTTCTTTTGTGTGTATGAATTCGAATGACCTGTCTTCCAGTTCACTGATCCTTTCTTCTGCCTGTTCAAATCTACTGTTGTGTCCCTCCATTGTGTTTTTCATCTCCTCCATTGTGGCCTTCATTCCCATGAGTTCTGCCATTTGTTTTTTTAAGTTTATGAATTCTTCTTTACGGTCAGCCAGTGTCTTCTTTATATCCTTCAGCTCTTTTGCTATATCTTCCTTCATTTCATCAAATTTATTTAGCATTAGTTGCCTCCACTCCTGTGTCTCAGCTGAGCTATTAGTTTGTTCCTTTGGCTGGTCCATGTTTTCGTGTTTCCTGGTATGGCTTGTTATCTTAAGTTGTCTAGGCATCTGATTCTCTTGATTAGTTTATTTTGGAGCTTGTTTTCTGTCTTTTACCTAGTGGTTTTCTTGTTGGTTGGCTTTGTTTTCTGGCCTCTGTTATTCAGTTCAACTTATTCTAGACCTCTAACTTAGGTTCTACTTAGTTGATCAGAATTTTTCCCCTCTTGTTTTTTCTGTTTCTTGCTCTGCCTCTATGTAACCTTTTTGTGAGTGGGTCTCCTCAGATATGGTCGACCCTAGTCAGATTTTCCCAGTCTAGTGAGGCCCAGGTCTCATTTGGAGGGTATGGAGTTTTCCTGAGAATGAGACCCTCCTATGAGGCCTTTAGAATTGGTGCTTTTCCTCTCCTGTCCAGCAGGTGGCGCTGGCCAGCCCGCAGCTCCCCCACCAGTGTAAGGAGGTATGGAGCCTTTAGTTCTCCTGGTGACTCTGATCCTGTCAGGGGCGTGGCTGACTGAAGCTGGAATCTGAATTCCAGCCCCTGGGGTCTGACTTCCCAGAAGGAGGACTGCCAATTGACCTGGGCCTCCCTCCACTCTCCCAATCCTCAGAACTCCAGTTGTCTCTCAGGAGCACTATTCCCTTCTCCTCTCTCCTCTTTGGGGCCTCTCCAGGTAGATTCCTTGGTCAGCCTGAGTTGCCAATTAAAGACAGGGGTGGAGGCCTTCAGTAGTGAATACGGAACTCAAAGACACTGTGGGTACTCTGTCTCCCCTCAAGCCCAGCCTGGTCCCTCAACCTGGGCTTTCCAATAGAAAATAACCACATATATTACTTTCAGATTTAAAAAAAAGTAGAAAAGAAATCAAGAAAAAGAAAAAAGGAAAAAAAAAAAAAAAAAGGAGTCTCTTTTAAACGTCTTTCTCCAGCCTGGAAGTTTTGTCAGTGTCTCTGTTTTTTTCTTTTTTTTTTAACATATGTAACTCAATTCTCAGAACAACCCGGAAACAGGCATTTTTATTATCCCCATTTCACTGAGGAGGAAACTGAGAAATCAAGAAGTTAATATTTTGCTCAAGATCACAGAGTTTGGAAGTGGCAGAGACTGCCTTGCTAACCCCTCTTTATCAGACTGCTTCTCCCCAAGTTAGGAGCCTATGGGAATTCCTGCCAGGAAGCAATGACAGCCCCCAGCAGACAAACCTATTCAAGAGCCATCCTGTCTCAATGTCTCAGGGTATTCTTCTATACATGAGGGCCCATGATCATTGTCCCTTATTCATCAGAGAATTTATTATAATGACTGCCTGAACCTCTGAACAAGTTTGCTGTACTTAAACACAAAATATGCTTAGCAAAACAACCTGACAAGGATGATTCATGGATTGCAATTAGGCTAAGGATCGTGTACCTACCAAATCCTAAATTGGGTTGAAGAGCTGGCCATCCTGCTGACACCTTGAAATGGAATGCTGTAGCCTGGCTCTCATCTCTGTACCCTACCCATGAACCCTTTATTGCTCCTGACCGTGGGAGTTGTCCCAAAGGGCAAATTGGGCAGGATAACACAATTCCAATTCTGGCTGTGGCAAGTTACTTCCTCTCTGGCTTTGGTTTCCTAGCCTTAATGCAAAAAGAGGGGGGAGGAGCATAATGATACCCACATTGTTGTAAGGAATAAATTCATTAATATATGTAAAGTCCTCATCCCAAAGCTTGGCACAGGGAAGGTGTTCAGCCTCTTATACTACTGGAGCATGAATGTGGGACAATGGCAGCAAGAGACCATCCTTTGTCAACACTTGTATGGGTGCTAACGAGGAGGTAATGGGAGGTCAAATTTTTGGCCCTGGGGAGTAAGAGGGAATTAAGGATACGTTTTGGCTCCTAAATTCTGGATCTATTCCAAAATGCATGTGGGATGTGGGTTACTGGAACTTCAGAATTTTTTTTTTTACACACAATTTCTTTGTGTGTAAAAAAATGAATAATGCTAGTTACAGGCATATCCCTTTGGGGAACTTTGGGGAACTTTGCATCTTCATTAATGAATGCTGGAGAAGTATGACAAGACAATGAGGGAGAATTTCCCAATCTGATTCCAAAGAAATAACATGTTCCTGGCATCATTCTACAAATTAAAACTGAACAGTGTGCCCTCTTTAAGATAAGAAAAACTGAGATTTAGGGAAGCTGATTATTGGCCTGAGGTTACACAAGTGGGAAAGGCAGAGTCTGAAGCCAGATCAGATCTGTCTGACCCAAATCCCTGATTCTTTCTTCTGAACCATTTAGAGAAGGACTATTGAAGATTGACTCTCCAGTGATGGAAGCTTGGAAATAGCTGCTTAAACTCACATTGAGATCTTTGGGAATAAGTCTTACCAGCATCACCTGTGGTTCCTCCAAGTTAACTGTTTCCTGCCCTAATATTTTGTGCCCAACCCTTAATAGGAAATACTTCTGGTGCATCCTGGCTGACCTACCATCAGCACCAGCCCCAGAAGCCCAGCTAGAGATTTCAGGTCTTAATCCTTGGCTTCTCCAAAGTTGTTCCTCTGGACCCTCAGCCTCATGGCAGTGAGGGGGCACAGCAGAAAATGCCCAAACTAGGCATGTACACTCACCAAAATGAATTTTCTCTGAATCGTAGAACACCATGCTATTCTCCTTTGGATCAGACCTCACACATCTTGAGCCCAGAGTCAGGCACAGAGAAGGGACAGAGCATTCCAGCCCCAGGAGCTTAACATGGAGGAGGAAAAGGAAAAGAGGCGAGTTTCACCCCACCAAGCCTCATGAAGGTTTCCTAAGCACCCCAGTGTGTAGAGTCCTCTCTCTTTTGGTTCTCAAAGCATAAATTTTCTATTCTGTTTATTTGCTCAAACAGCAAGTGGCTGAGATCATGACCTCTGGTAATTAGGTTGACCATGAATTTATAATTGTTGACTGAAGCTGAGTCGTAAGTACATAGGGATTCATGATGCAATTCTTTCTGCTTTAGTATATTTTTGGAAATGTTCTATAATTTAAAAGATTTTTAAAAACCATGGATTCTGGAGTGAAAAACTCTTGGGCTGTACTATCACTTTCTTACTGTGCAACCTGGGACCAATGACTTAAATTTTCTGAGCTTCAGTTTCCTCATCAATAAAATGGAGATACCTCCCTCCAAATATTATTGTGAAGATTAAATGAAGTGAGTTTAACACAGTGATTAGTTCATACTAAACACTTAATAAATAACAACTATCATTGTTGCTGCCATGATTCTTTGTTGCTTTTATAATTTTGTGAATCCTTTACAGCAGGCACTGTAACTTATTCAACCTCACATTCATTCTATCTCATACAATGTCAAGCTCATGTAATGAGAATAACAAATGTTTATTGAGGGCCTCCAAAGTGCTAGGCACTTTCTAGAAACTAGGATATACCAATGGACAAAGCATACAAGTAAATAAATAAATAAAACCACTGCCCTTATGTAGCTTAGATTCTGGTTGTGGGAGACAGACAATAAGCAACAAGTATAATCAGTAAGTGAGTTGAATTTTGTGTTAGAAGGTAATACATGCTATGGAGAAATATATATCAGGGTAGGGGAAATTGGAGTACCACAGGAGGGTTGCAATGTTAAATGTTCAATGGAATGGTGAGAGTAGTACTCATTGAGGAGGTGATGTTTGAACAAATCGAGAGGGAGGTGGGGCAGTGAGCCATGTGTTATATGGAGAACTTCCCCAGAGTGGGAAATGAATATATTTTGTCTAATAGTTGCCCTGTCACACTCTTTGATACTGATTTAACTTATAGTACCTCAGCTTTCAAGATATGCAGGTTTTCTACTTTAGGCACCTTGAGAGCTTAGTGTGTGGTTTATATTTTGTGTTAGTTCACATAGCTCTCAGCTCAGTGTTATGTGTAGGCTAAAAACTCAGTAATTGTTTACAGAAAATAAACCCACACCTATCTTTCCTGAGAGTTTTCTTTTTTAAAAGCAGAAATTGCAATGTATAGGTTTGCAATAAAGCTCACCCCTTTAACCCATACCTTTATAAAATATTCATCTGTCCTAAGTTTTATTAGCTTGATGTTTGCAATGAACCTAACTCAGCACAAAGCACAAATTAATTGTAGCTCCAGAGGATTCATGGAGAGGTGAAGGCAACCATGGTATAGGAGGATGGGGGAGATATATATTTGGTGTTTTTAATGCAATCCTATGACCAAAAATTTTAAAAGCCATAATGCAAATTAAGAATAGCAGTCATACCTTACAGGATCTTGATTGAAAATGATTAAGTTCAAATATCCAAACAAATGACCTAAGTGCTATTAAGGATTTTCTTTTGACAGAGTCAGCAAGGTGTCATTGACAGGTGAGACCTGTTTATCAACAAGGTAACCGGGATATACTAACCAAATGGGTCTGGGTCCAAGACAGCCCTGCCTCTGAACAAGTCCCAGTCCACAATGAGCACAATGAGCACAATGTAGAGTGCTGGCAGGATGATTCATTTGGTTGCCCCTACTCTCTTCCAGGGAAGAACCGGGGCTGATGACAATGTTAAATTACCTGCAGGATGGTAAATTACCTCCAGGCTCCTTACAGATTTAAACAGTCAGAGGCACCGCTCCATCCTCCATAATGCAGACCTGCCCTGTCTGGTGCTGAAGAATCTTTTGATCTTTTACCTTGAGCAGCCTTTATCAATATAAATGCTTCTCAACTTGAGACCCACTCAACATTGATCATTATTTTAAACAGAGGGATCTACATTGAGATGTTTTGTCCTCACAGAGCCTGGTGGGGTAACACATTGTGCGGCTGCCACTCTCTGGAGAGACCCTCACAAAAGCAGGTTGTCTTTCTCCTGTCTCCAAAGGCAACCTCATGAATAAACCATTTTAATGTTAAGCCTTGTGCATAAATAATTCAAGCCAGACTTGTGAGGAAAAAGGAAAGGAGATCATGGGGGACACTAATCACACCATCAGTATTCTCTCAGCCAGAATTTGGGATGGTCCTTGGAGCTTGATCATAGATGGTACATAAATTGGTTCACCTGAGCAGAAATTCCATTAACTTTTACTGTTGCCCTTTCTGGAACCCAGTTGATAATGGGTTCCAGAAACTCTTAAGTATCCTCAGAATGTTTCCATTTTTTTGATCTTCTTACAGACTGCCTCCAAACTAGAATTACTAAGGCAAGATTGCTCCACCGGTGAGTATGGGTTCTTAACCTCCATATGGAAGAGATCCATCGTAGGTCTCTCCAATATTTCCATTGGGAGTCTGTAAACACACAGTTTGGGAGGCCAACTTTATAAGCAGTTCACTCTTTTCATTTTTGGTTGTGTCTCTCTCCTTGCTCACATTTCCTCATTAGACTGCAGTTATGTGGCATTTTAAGAATGTCCTTTCAAGTCTATTTACCCATCTGTCCCCTAGAGCAATTCCTATTCCTCAGTCTTCTTCTCTTCTATGTATATTTCAAGTTTAGCTCTTTCTGCTTATGTCACACTTCTCTCCAATCTCTTTCTCTTGTTCTTTGTCAGCCAGCAAAAATCTCTCTCTTCCCATCTCCAAAGCAGCCTACGTGCCATCTGTTGAGGTTGGCAGGCTCCCTTTTTCCTCCTCTCCCTTTTCCTCTGGTGGGAGTCAGTCAAGAAAAGGACGTGCCTTCCCCTGTGAAGCAGCTATAGATCAACAGGACCTTTCTGGTTGTTCCTGCTTCGTTAAAGGACCATAGTTTCATGGGACAGGAAGCAAGCTTTGGGATGCCACTCTGTCTGCTTGGATCCGGGCAACATGATACACCATAGGGTCTGGTTGAGAGAACAGCCTCTTGGGTCAGACTGCCTGGTGACGGTTCTGTGCTTTGCTAATTGTGTAATCATGGGTGAGTCCTTACCCTCACTACGCCTCCTCACAGATAAAAGGTAAATAATCATCATATCTTCCTCGTAGGGTTATGGTGAGTGTTGAAGGAGATAATTCAGGGGCTGGCAAGCACAGTTGCCTTACCCATACATGTTGGTGCTGATTATTACATCATCCCAAACCAACGGATTAGAGCCTAATATTTCCATCGATAGCAAACAGAAGTAGGCCAGCACTTCATATTTCAGAGAGCCCTGGCTGTGACCCCCCATGAAAAGATGATATCTCCATTGGCTTCTCAGCTCCAGAGCCTGGTTTGCTAATCCAGAGCCTCACTGTTGAACAGCCATGTCAAAACTTGGGTCCTGATTGAACAGGTAATAGTTTGCCCATAGAGCCTCTCTGGGGCTAAATTTCAAAGGGCAGCAAGGTATTCTGCTGGGAAAGCTTTCTAATGGAAAGCTTTGTTACTCGGACCTTTTTCTCTGGAAAATAAATAGCTTAAGATATTTCCAACTAAACTGGATAAAACTCTGGAGAATGTGAGGATGAGAACAAACTCCAGTAGCCTGTGGGAATTTAGGATTTAGAGACCTGGTTGTCCCTTTCTAAATCAGGTTTATTTGATTCATGTATCTTTCACCTCTTAATGTATGCAGAAAAAAAACCTAGCTTGGAAACTGGAAACACCAAAAATTTGCAGTTCTCCAGCTGCATATGTTCAAGCTTTACAGAGTGAATAATCCCAGCACTCCTACAAAAATCAGATCTATTTTCTATTATATAAATTATGTATTTCCTCCTATATTTTTCAATACATACATTGCTTTAACCGTACATTAAAAAGTGAAAGGTTATAATGAAAGATCATATTTCTTTCAAACAGGTTTAGAAGTGGCATCGATCAGTTAGAATAATGAAAATAAGGGTGAAACAACTTAAAGTGTGGGATCTGTGTTCACAGTGGAGCAATTATTTCAGTAATTGCTCTGCTGTGAGCAGAATAATAGGGGTCTCCTACAAAACCCATTTCCTCTCACTGTTTCCAATCTCTGGTGGAGATTCTTCATCCACTCCCCAAAGTTAAGAGTGTTCTGATATGAACCTCTTTTTTCATGGGAAACCTGAGCACAGAGACCTGTGTTCTCTGGTTGATAACCCAGTGCCTAGGTACTCGTATCTCTCAGTATACTGGTACATGCCCACTCTGCTATGGATCGATGGGCCTGGTAATTCTCAAAGGATTAGTCTGAGAGGGAAATGATTTGCAGAAATGCAAATGAGATTTAGAGGGACCCACTGTGAAAGCCGTCTGGTCCCAAACTCAGTCTAACTCATTGTTTGCTCTTACTTTACTACCTCTATGTATGCATATATGTTGGTTTCTGGACAGGAATTGAGTCCCTCTAAGCTCTGTTCTTATTAAAAACATCACTCATCTCCCTGGTACAACTGAGTTTCAACTTTTATTACCACTGCTGACCAGTGGCCAGACCTTATGTTCACCTTTGGATTATTTATAGTGGTGGGTGAGAACACGAATAAGTGCAATTCACAGAACAGTTTACTTATTTTACCCAAGCCTTCCTGCAAATCCCTCACTGGAGCAATGCACAAGGATAAAATAGCCCTGCTTGGCTAACAGGTAGAAATTAATGAGCAATCAAGTTGTCAAAAATGTAAGGTAGACAAACAAAGACACTGAATAACTAAAAACAGACTAGATTTAGAGGCATCCAAGATTGAATAGCTCAAGATTAACTAAGATTTGAGTGCTAGTAAGAGTTGGCCTGCAAGAGCTTCAGAGTGAGTCCATTTCACTGGACATAACTACCTCCAAACAGCAAACCCATCAGAGGAGGAAACCTGCCTGGGCCATGGGCATGAACTGCTCATGGGAACAGTCTTCAGTCTACAGGTGGTGCAGTGAGTACTGTGTGCAGGCTTGGTCTCCTTTTCTCCTCCCTCCTTTTAGTTTCAGTGATGGAGATCTCACTACAAATGATTTCTTTCACCCACCCTTATGCTCAGAAGCCAAGAGCATGTGATCAGTTAAGGGAAAGACCCAAATCTTCCCAATAACACTGTCATATTTCCAAAGCAGTTTTGATCAGCAAAAATAAATACCAGGATCTGAGCAATTACAAAGCCATTTCCCAGGCTGTGAGGGGGAGGGATTAGAGAGACAATTAGACAAAATCATCTGTGTTATCTTATTGAAAGCAAATATCTGCCTTATGCTGACATTTATAGGATCCACAGAGGTAATTCTAATGGAATTATAGGGGACGTGGCCAAGAATGCCCAACAGGTGCCTCGGTAATTCAATTAGAAGAACCTTCAGGAACCATAAAATTGCATGAAATTCTTAGTTTCCCCCTTGTTGGGCAATTTAACAAAATCTTTATTTATCTGTTGCTCTTAGCATGGAGAAGGAAATAAAAGCATGCCCTTTCTTGAACTTGAGCCATGCCACTAAAGCATCCCTCAGGTAGACTTGAACAGAAAGAATCCTGACATGTCCAGAGTATGCCCTCACCAAAGGCAGGTCCTGTACAGCAGGTGCTGTTGGGGCATTTGCAGGATTGTATTGTTCTGTGCTTTTCTTTCCCATGATGTGGTGACAGTGTGTTTAAAAAATACTAGCATGCCAGTGTGGAAATGAGACCCAGACACTATCTATTCCAGTCACTTTGTTTTATTCAGGAGACAACGAAAGCTCAGGGAAGTAATTTGCTCGGGGAAGTGACGAGCTCGAGGTCGAAGAGCTAGTTTGTTGGCAGACACTGAAATTAGAGACCAGGCCCCCTGCCTTCCAGACCTGGAGCTTTTGCATGCAGCAATTGTAATGGAAATGTTGGCGTTAGGACTAGAAGGAGACAGATATGTGAAAAAGATGCTAATGATGCTTATGAGAGATTCTTGGCTGTATATCTTATTGTTTGCATCACACAGAAAAAGATAACAGTGGCATTCTTTGTCTCCCATCATTAGTCAATAGGAGTGACTATGGGAGGTTTTTTTGTTTTCTGTGTTTTCCCAATAACATTTCTGAAGTAACTTGTAGAAAATAAATTTTCTCTTCTACCCTAAAAATCTTTTTTTACCCCCTAAAAATCTTTTTGTATACTATGATCTTAGCACTGGTTCTTTCAATAAACATGATATTTTACATTGCCATTGCTTTATCACCCACAATTCAAAGAGTATGGATGGGGGGCTCTTTCCCCAATAAAAGGTTTAATGTGATTCTGAAAACCCAGGTCCATACTGAAGACACACCCCTGTGTGTCTTGGACTCGCCGCATGAGAACACCCAAAGTAAATGGACAGGAACCCAAATAAAGTCTTTTTCAGAAGGTATACAAAGAAAAAGATGAAAAGTGCTTCTTTGACTGGTCTCGGGAATGGAGATGAGACACGTTCTTAATTTGCAGACAAAACCTTGTGTCTAACAATTTAGTGTGTCAAATCTCCTGCTATATTGTTTTGATTTTAATAAGCCTCCATTTTTTTCCTTCTTTCCTGAACAGCTACCCATAACTAAGAAGATTTAACTTCTTTCTGGACATTTATTGGTGCCTCATGCATGTTTGCAAATGGATAGAAAAAGTAGGACTGTAAAGTGACGAAGCTCTGTGAGTGTGTGTGTTTAGGGACATGTATGAAGTATATGTATCAGGATCTGTATTACCAAATAAGCACTGGCCCTCAAATAGCCTCTAGTCCCCTTGGAATGTGGGACACTTTCTCCAATGATATTCTATTGATTAGAACATTTTTGTATTTCCTTTGTAAAATGTTGATTTCTGGGCTTCATAAGGAAATAATTTCCACTTATTTGTTCATTTGTTTATTGTTGCATCAAACATGTATTGATCACCCACTATATGTCAACCAATATGGTGGGGCCTGCCAGTATAAGATTAAAAAAAGACACACTCACGACCCTTGAGGGGCATACAGCCTAGATTTTTCCTGAATAAGCACCACTCTCTTTACTGTCTTCTTTCTTAATCATCATATTTGGTTCTAAATGAATTTTTATCTAAACATAAATTATTTCCTCAAAGGACAAATATTTGCCAGCATTAATTATATTTACAAGAATGTGCTGCAGGTTTTGGAGGCACTTCCAAAAATATTTTTGGGTCATTGCCACCTCTCTGGAATAAAACAGTGTACCTAAGGGATTTCTTTGATAAACAGGCTACTCTTTCAAATCTTTAAATCCTAGCACATTGAGTAAAACATTGCTACTATTTTATCATCTAATCTTATGCCCACCTACTCAGAAGTGGTCCTAGATACATTTGAAAAGGGCAAAGCACATGTCCTGTGTCGTCCATTTCCTTCCAGCATCTTTCTCCCTCTTCTGTCCCCACTCGACCTTGAAGCATCAGGTCCTCCTGTTTCTTTCCTCACCTGGCTTTGAATCCCAGGTACGGAGCTCACTGGCTTTGTAACTTCAGGCATGTCATTTAATTATGCTAAGCTATACTTTCCTCAACCATAAGATTGGAAAATTATGGGAGGCTGACGGTGGACAGAGTAAAGTTAAACCAAGACCAAGGCCTACAAGGGGCAGGGGACTGTCCCTGAAAAACATCTGTCAAAGAGCCAAGCTGATCTAGATATGCCAAGGGGAAAAGCCAAAGTTACTGACCAGACATGGAACAACATATGCCAAAAGCTATGTGGGGAAACATATTCAGAGCCCAAGTCTTGGAAGAGTAGTGAAGATGGCCTGTGAGTAGCATTGTAGAAAACAGATGGGCCCGGAGCAAAAAAAGAAAAAAAAAAAAAACCTGGCAGATGGCATTTTGCTGATTTGTTGCTTCTTTTAAAAGGCTTTGGTGTACACCCCCCTCCTCCTCCCTGGGCGGTTGCCTCCAAGCATTTGTAAAGAATAATGATACCTTCCTTACGGGGCTATTTTAAGATTTTGGTGACACACTGAGTATGAAAGTGCTTTGAAAACTGTAAAGTGCTCTACAAATGCTAATTTCTCTATTTACCCCTTTTCAAAATTTCTCAAAGCTGGCAATTTATACTGGGATAAGAGAAACAAATTCATGGTCAGGAGTAAATGACTGATAATGTTGAATGTAGTGCACATTTTAATGGATTGCATTCCCCTAGATCAGTTATTTTCAATCCTAGCTTATGCATTATAATCACCTCATGAGCTTTAAAATCATAACAGTGCTGGGGTCTTACCCCAACCTCCCCAAGAGATTCTTCACTGATTAGTTTGTGGAAGGGCTAGACATCAGGGTGATTTAAAAGGTGATTCTAATGTGTGGTCAGAATTGAGGACCACAGCCAAAAGAGCAAAGCTCATATGTTAGAATTTAAGTTAAACTTAAATGATAACCAGACACCTGTCCTAGCAGAGTTCAGCCAGCCTTACTTATCCACTCACAGATGCAGGAGATGCCCTGCATTAATTTCTTCAGTCAACAAATACTCATTGAGCAGCTGCTCTGTATCAGGCAAATACTGGGGTTTTGAGATAAACAATACAGAATCCCCATCCTTAAGCAGTTCAAAGTCCATGGGAGACATAGGCATGTGTGTAAGGTGTAAGTAGTTACACTTCTGTGTGGTAAGTTCTGTAATGGGGTGAGGAGGCTATGGGTGTAAGACCAGAACTCTGCCCAGGAATATCAGGAAAGTTTTTCAGTGGAAGCGATATTTAGACCACATCATGACAAGCTTGTAAGATTTTTGCCAGGCAGAGAATTATAATGATAGCTAATATTCAGTGGACAATTAGCATAACCAGTCTCTGCTCTGAGCACTTTACCCTCTAACTCTCATTCTTCCAGTGACAAAGGTATTAGGTAGGTGCTAATATCAGCCCCATTTGAAAATAGGGAAGTGGCTCTTAAAATAGGGTGCCTCCACTAGCAGCATCGCCTGGAAACTTCCTAGAAATGCAAATTCTCAGGCCCCATACCAGACCTATTGACTCAGAAACTTTGGAGGTGAGGTGTTTAAAATCTCTTCGGTTGATTCTGATCCAAATTCTTATTTGAGAACCACTGCACTAGGGAAACTGAAGCAAACATTGGTTTAGTAACCTGCTCAAAGTCACGGAGAGACCAAATGGCAGAAGGAGTCAAACCTGGGCAGTCTGGCTCAGAGAACCTACTTTTTTTTTTGATGTGGATTCATTTTTTTTTTTATTGAGATATACTCACACACCATATAATCCATCCAAAGTATTCAATCAGTGGCACACAGTATCATTACGTAGTTGTGCATTCATCACCACAATCAATTTTTGAACATTTTTATAACTCCAGAATAAAGAAATAATATTTTAAAGTATTTAAAAAATTAATAAAATAAAAAAGAAATTAAAAAAGAACACCCAAACCATCCAATATCTTTGATCCCCTCTATTATTTATTTATTTTTTGTGTTTATTTTATTACTCATCTGCACATACACTGGTTAAAGGGAGTGCCAGTCACCATGTTTTTATTATCACATGGTCACACGATGAAAGCCACATAATTATATGATTATCAAGTATCAAATCTACTGTATTACTGTTCAACATATTCAGGTATTTCCTTTTAGCTATTCTAATAAACTAAGAATAATCTCCATATTGACCTCTCAACTCTGAGATTTCTCAGCCACTGAAACTTTATTTTGTTTCATTCCTTCTCCCCCTTTGGGTCAAAATGGCATTCTCAATCCCATAATGCCAGGGCCAGGCTCATCCCTGGGAGTTCTGTCCCTCACTGCCAGGGAGATTTACACACCTGGGAGTCATGTCCCATGTAAGGGGGAAGGTAGTGAGTTTATTTGCAGAGTTGGCTGAGAGAGAGAGGCCATGTCCAAGCAACAAAAGAGGTTCTCTGGGGGTGACTCTTAGGCACAATTATAAGTAGGCTTAGCCTCTCCTTTGCAAGAATAAGTTTCATAAGGGCAAGCCCCAAGACTGAGGGCTTGACTTATTAAATTAGGAGTCCCTAATGCTTGTGAGAATATCAGGAATTACCCAGGTGTGGAAGTTTAATATTTCCACATTTTTTCCCAGTCCCTCAAGGGGACTTTGCCAATACTTTTTAGAGTACGTACTTTTAACCTCTGTGCTGAGATGAGGGGAAAATTGCCAGCAACCCCAGGAAGAGGAAGAGCATATGCAAAGGGACATAGATAGGAAAGGACAGGGAATGGACCTGTCATAGAATGAATAGGATGCAGAGTGCGGTGTTGGATGAGGAGGTATGTGGGCTATGTGAGAAGAGAATGAAGCCAGATTCTGAAGGCCCTTGTATGCAAAGGTAAGAAATTTAAACTTTTTTTATATGAGCTCTTGAGGAGCCACTGAAAGATTTTAAGCAGATCAGGTTTGCATTTTAGAACAATAGCTATTAGGGGAGAGGAGGACAGATATGAATATGGTGATTTGGAGGGTAGATTGATGAGTTAAGAAGCTGTTACTTAATTCCAGGTTCAAATCAAAGAAAACATGAACTAAGGCCATAGCAGTTTGGATCTCATGTCTAAATATAAGACAGATTGAGGTTAAGATAACCATGGAAAATGTATATAGAAATAAATGTCTACATATAAATATTACATAGAAATAAACATATGTGTAGATTTGTCTGCATATGAATGGAGACAGTTGTGTAAAGATATGCATCAAGCTTTTTACATTTCTTATTCAGAATATTGGAACTAGAGATTGAAGGAGGAAATAAATAACGCTTCCTTAAAACTCCGTATTGTTATATTTGTTGCAATGTCCAGTAAGGCTGTCTCATGCGTGTGCGCACGCACACACACACACACACATATGCAGTTTCTGGAGCTCAGGTGTGAGATCTTACTTATAAATCAGGACACCTTGCTGTATAAGCCATAATGAAAACTGTGGGAGTTCAGTAACCTTGGGAATTAGGGAAAAAATCTTCTAATGAAGGCAAGCTGGGACCTTTCTCTGTGGGCAAGAGCAAAGAAGGACTAGACAGAGAAGAGATGCCAGAGGAGAGTCCATTACCTGGTGGAAACAAATTCGTCTGTCATCTTTGTATCACTCATTCTTCTTGTATATGTGTGTGTGTTTCAATAGTTCATTTTTATTGTTAAATAGTAATTCATTTTGTGGATGTGCCACAGTTTGCTTATCCATTTACCCATTGAAGGACATTTTGGTTGTCTCCAGATTTTGGCCACTAAAAGTAGAGCTGCTAAAACATTCACATACAAGTTTTTGTATGAATGTAAGTTTTCATTTCTCTAGAGTAAATACCTAGGAGTGGGACTATTAAGTCATATAGTAAGTATATGTTTAACTTCAGAAACTGCCAATCTGTTTTTCCAGAGTGACTACCATTTTGCTTTCCTACATGCAATGTATGAGAGTTTCAATTCCTCTACATTCTTGCAAGAACTTGGTATTGCCAGTATTTTAAAATTTTAGGCATTCTAATAGGTATATAATGGTATTTCATGGAGACTTTAATTTTCATTTCCCTGATGGCTAATGATGTTGAACATTTTTTCATGTGCTTCTTTGCCATCCATATATGCTCTTTCATAAAGTGTCAGTTTAAGTCTTTTGCTCATTTTTAAATTAGGTTGTTTGTCTTCTAATAGTTGAGTTTTGAGGATTTGTATATTCTGGATACAATCCTTTGTCAGATGTAATTGCAAATTATTTTTCCCGGTCTATAGCTTGTAGATTTTATTCTTTTAACAGTTTCTTTCAATGAGCAAAGGCTTTTAATTTTGACAAAGTACAATTTATCAATTTTTTTTTCTCTTATGTATTGCATTTTAGACATCATGTCAAAGAACTCTCTCCCTAACCCAAGGTCACAAAGATTTTCTCCTATGTTTTTTTCTAAAAGTTTTATAGATTTACATTTAGATTTACTATCCATTTTAAGTTAATTTTGTGTAAGGAATTTAGGTAGGGATTATTAAAAAAATAACTGTCATTTATTTCCACTGATTTACTTTATCATATTTAAATTTTAATAAATCATTTTTTACTAGAGAAGACATAGGTTTATGGAAAAATCATGCAGAAAATACAGAGTTCCCATATATATTTATATATATATATATATCATTAATTTATTTTATTATGTTGAACCACCTTTGTATACCTGAGATAAATCCCACTCCCCTGTTCTTCTTGACATCTAACATATCTTCAGTCAGTCTAGAGTTGTTGAATGAAGGAATGCATTTCAGAAAGAGAAGTAACATCAATGTCACATGCTACTGAAAAAGTCGGGTTAGCCTTGCAAAAGACCTTTAAATTTGGCAATTAGAAGGTTTCTGAATGTCAAAGTAGGAAAGGCCATTTTAATCTTTATTTTCTCCCCTCATAGTTATTTCTTGTATCTGACATCTACTTCCCTTCCTAATCCTGAAAAATAAGTACACTCTTGTAGATACCCAAACACACACATAAGCTTCACATATACCTTGCATTCTATTTTTATCCCTAAGTTAATATTGAGGGATTTTTAGAGGTTTTAGGGATTTTGCATTTATTGCAAGATTGGGGTGGGGGGCAGGAAGAACTTGTACTCTTGTTTGCAAAGATCTTTCACCCTTTTTATACCTTATTGCTCCCAAAGAGTAAACTTGGCAGCATAATAATTCTCTTAGAGGTAGGAGTTGTAGGCCAAATTTGAGGAAATTCAATGGCCTGTTTGCAGAAGTGTGGTGATTTTGGTTTCTAAACTTTGGCCACAGGCCCTGGAACACTTTTTGTTTGCACAGCAGGAAACCAGCAAAGAGGATGATTGTCTGGTAATCTCAGTCATCAGCTCCTTCTGAGACCCAAGTCACAGACATGGGAGGAGACTGCAGAGACCACCAACCCTCCCCAAACGTCCTGGCAGATTGGAATTGAGGGCTATTTTAGTGATTCATTTCCCCAGTTAGTAACTCGCAGATCAGATCTGGCTTTCTTTCACAGTCAAGTAGAATCCATCACCGCTACAGCTGAAGCTCTTTCTCTCATCTTTCTTCAACAGAGATTCAGAAAAGACTGCAGTTTCCCTGGGCAGGTAGAAAACCACTTCTTAACATTCTAATTTTTAAGTTTTTTAAGGTTGAGAAATGTGAGAATCAGGTATGCACCAAGATTGTTTTGTTGATGTTGCAGAAAAAACAGGGGAGGAAAGAGGTCCAAGAATATCTTTGTTTTTTGTTTTTTGTTTTTTTTCCAATTGTACTGAATTTTAGAGGATGGCCAAATTTCAATCTTTGCCTTACTCCCCTCAGCCAATCCATAAGTGAATACTGATGGCCGTACATTTGAAATGTTGACAGAATCTGGCCATTTTTATCACCTACACAGCTACCACCCCCAGTTCAGTTCAGCCACCACCATTTTTTACTTGGTCCATTGTTCTGGCCTCTAATTGATCTCTGCTTCCACCTTTGGCTTCCTAGAATCTATGTTCAATGCAGCAACCAGAACAAGCCTCTTAAAACATGTTACACTCAGGTCTCTATAGGGTCTTACACAGTCTGATTCCCTGCTACCTATCTGGCTCCCTCTTCTTCTAGTTTGCCACTGCTCATTGCTGTCTAGCTACTCCTGCCTCTCTTCTGTTCCTCTAGCTAGCAAAGCAAGCTTCTTCCTGCACTTTTTCCTTCCTCAGTTTGGCATGGCTTTATCCTACAGACACCTTCTTGGGTTCCTTCCTTGCATGCTTCAAGTCTACTCAATTATCACATTAGTATTATGGTGCCTCATAGTTTATAGAACAGACTTTGCATAGAGCATGGACATCCAAGAGTTGTAGAAGGTAAAACTTATGATGATATATCTTTGTCCTTCATTTATTTTCTCCCATTGTGTCCTTCTTTTGATTAGGGTGAGCTTGAACCAGATTCTTCAGACAATTCCAACTTCATCAGTTGTATCATAAAGGATTGTTTTTTCAATAAAAAAAGAAGGTGCAACTTTCCTTCAATTTTCCCTCCAGGCCCTCAAATGGGTCCTTGCCTGTCCTTGGAAATTGGAGATTTTACCCTGTATGGCTCAGAATCCTTCATGGTAACTAACACAGCACTTTTACACGTAGTTGGGGACCATTAAAAACCTTTTGCTTGAAGGGTAAAAATGGTTGGATATTTGCCTGGTTGTGGTTTGTGTTTCCCAGAGCCTAGGACATGTCTGGAGCTCCCATGGTTGGATTTGGACAGAGGATCAGCCTTGTGAACCTTGCTCTAACCTGGATCCACAGAGATGAGTTGGAATCCAGTGCTCTAATATGAATTCACTGGTATGAACTTGGGTCCAAAACAACTGTATACCACTTATTTTTCATTCATTCAAGGAAGATTTTGAGTGCCTATTATGTATTAGGTTTTATACTAGGCATGGGATAAAATAATGAGCCCAAACATATAATGTTTCATCCTTCATGGAATTGACAGACTGGTCAGGAAGACAGGTTTTAATTAAATAATGATCCAAACAAATGTGTAAAATCATAATTGATAGGTGCTAGAAGGAAAAGGGACACAGTGCTACAGGAGGATAAAATGAGGAATTTGACTCTGACAGGGAGCTTCAAGGAAGGCTTCCTGAAAGAAGTGATCCTAGAACTGAGAGCTGTAGGTCAAGTAAGAGATAACTAGGTGAATAGAGCCCTAAAGGCTGAGAAAACATCAGGAGCAGTGCCCTGGAGTTGGAGGGCACTGGACAGATCTGAGGTCCTTAAAGAAAATCTTCATGGTTGGTGCACAGAGCAAGGGAGGATGTATAAGTCTAGAGAGGCCAGACCATTCTTAGCTTTGTAAGTAATTTTCATGAATTTTTTGTATCTGTGGAGTGATTAGAAGCCATTGAATGATTGATGGGTCTTGGGTTACTGGTAGGAGGTATATTAATTTTCTAAGTAACATATTAACAGAACTCTAGCAACTTGAGTCAACACACATTTATTTATTCACAGTGTTTGTGGGTCAGCGGTCCATGAAGTTTAGTTGGGTCCTTTGTGCAGGGTCTCACAAAGCTGCAATCAAGTTGTCAACCAGGCTGCACTCCCAAGCTTGTTCTGCTTGTTGGCAGAATACACTTCCCTGTGATTGCAGAACTGCGGGTCCTGGTTTCTTACTGGCTGCTGACTGGAACCTACCTACAGGTCCTAGAAGACAGCTGCAATACTCTGGCAGATGACCCTCTGCAAAGGTAGTTGACCACATGGTTGTTTGCCTCTTCACGGCCAGCAGGAAAATCTGTGTCTCTCCAGTCTGCCAAAATGAAGTCTTAAATAATGTAACATAATCATGGGAGTGACAGCCTATCACTTACCATATTCTATTGGATAAATTCAAGTCACAGCTTCTACCTACACTCAAGGAGAAGGCATTATATGAGGTCTGACTCACTGAGGGTCATGTTAGGATGTATCCACAAGAAGAGGGCAAGTGACATGTTCAGATATTTTGCACTATGCAGAAAGCACTGAAAGTCCAGGTGAGAGATGATGATAGTTTAAGTCAGTGGCAGCAAAGACACTTAGGATAACTTTGAGGTATATTTGAAAAGAAAAATTGATGGAACTTGGTGACTAGCTAGGAGAAAGAAAGAGGGAGATGTCAAAAATGACTACTAGGTTTCTGTTGAATAGGTAGTTCAGTAGCTCTCAACACCATCAACTTATTAAAATCTGTTGGGAGGTGTGTGGGTTGAATTATGTACCCCAGGGAAAAAAAAAGCCAAACATGTTCTTAACCTTAAATCCATATTCCTGTGGGTGTTAACCCATTGTAAACAGGTCCTTTTGAAGATGTTGTTTTTTTTAATTAAGATGTGCCAACTGAATTAAGATTGGTCTTAATCCTAATACTGGATTCCTTATACAGAGAAGACCACAGGAGGAAGCTAGAAGATGGCAGGAACCTGGAAGAGAAAGGAGAGTATATCACCATATGACAGGAAAGCCAAGGAACCCAAAGATTGTCAGCCATCCAAAAGGCTAACAGGAGGAAGCAAGCCTTCCAACCTCTGAAATCATGAGACAATAAATTCTCATTGTTTAAGCCAACACATTATATGGTATTCATCATAGTGTCCTGATAACTGAAACAAGAGGCTTTTAAAAAAATACTGATGCTGGGAGTCCGGTTGACTAGGGTGGCAGCCTAAGACACTCCAGGGTGCCAGTGTCCCACAGTATCTTTGAATAACTAGCAAAAATTGGCAGAGCCATCTTCCTCAAACTCCAAAAATCAGTTAAAGTGTTGTAGTAACTGGGTACCAAATCAAGAAAGCACAACTTTAAAAATGGTAGGAAATCTAGTGGTGCACTTGTTGGCACCTCCCTTGCCTTCTCTCCAGTGCTGTGAAGACTGAGACACTGACTCTGTTCTTGAGGAGACACTGACTCTGTTCTTGAGGAGGCAGAGTAACCCTTAGGTGCACACTGGGTGACTGTATGTCAGTGCCAGTCTAGCAGGTAGCAGCCTAAAAGACTGAAACAAGAAACTTCTCTCTGACCAATCCTCCCAGAACTTGCACTGCCACAGAAGCAGCTTGTGGACAGCTAAAGCAGTCTACTGGAACTCAATAAAATCTAGGTATATACAAACTTCGGAAACAGAGCTCAGAGACTAAATCCCAGAGTTAACACTTTAAAATATTAAAATGTTCAGTGTACAAGACAAACAAACAACAACAACAACAACAAAAAAAAACGAAACAGGAAATTATGGCCCATCCAAAAGAACAAGATAAAAATCCAGAAACCAACAATGAAGAAGACCAGCCTTTGGACACACTGGGCAAGGACCTTTAAAAAATGATCCTCGGTATGTTTATGGAGATAAAAGAAAACACAAAGAAAGAACTGAAGTATATCAAGAAAATCGTGAATGAACAATATAAGAATCACAATAAAAGAAGTAGAAATTTTATAAATGAACCAAATAGAAATACTGGATTGAAGACCACAATAACTGAAATTAAATATTCCCTAGAGGGTTTCAACAGAAGATTGGAGCTGGCAGAAGAAAAAAATCAATGAACTCTAAGACAAAACAATTGAAATGATTCAGTCTGAGGAGCAGAAAAAAAAAAGAAAAAGTGAACAGAGTCTAAGAGACCTGTGGACACCATCAGGTGTACCAATATACACATTCTTGGAGTCCCAGAAGGAAAAGAAAGAGAGAAAGTGTCAGAAGGAGTAATCAAAGAAATAATGGACGTATATAGTGATAAAGGGGTCAATTCAACAAGAGGACATAACAATTATAAACATATATGCACTTAATGGCAGAGTCCCAAAATATATGAAGCAAACATTGACACATTTAAATGGAGAAATTGATGGTTCTGCATGATAAGTAGGAGACTTCAGCATACCACTTTTGATCTTCTAGACAGAAGATCAATAAGCAAATAGAAGACCTGAATGATACCATAAACCAAGCATATCTATCAGATATATATAGAACACTACTCAACATCAGCAAAATACATGTTCTTCTCTAGAGCACAGGATCATTCTCCAGAACAGACCATATTTTAGGTCCCCAAGCAAGCCTCAATAAATTCAAAAATATTGAATCATTCAATGTATCTTCTGTGACCACAATGGAATGAAACTAGACATCGGTAAGAGAGGGAGAACCAGAAAATTCAGAAAAAAGTGGAAATCAAAACACACCCTTGAATAACCAATGAGTCAAAGAAAAAAACACAAGGAAAAGTAGGACCTATCTTCTGGCAAATGAAAATGAAAACACAACATACCAATACTTATAGGGTGCAGCAAAGGCAATTCTGAGAGGAAAATTTATAGCTGTAAATGCTTACATTAAAGAACTGGAGGATCTTGAAAAGAAGAGTAAACTAAATCCAAAGTGAGAAGAAAGAAGAAAATAAAAAAGTGATGATGTACAAGATAAACAGGCAAAAACCAGCAGTGTTTTGGTACACCAGTAATGAGCATTTTGAGGAGAATATCAAGACAAATCCATTGCCAATAGTAACTAAAAGAATCTCATACCTAGGAATAAATTTAACAGAGGATATAAAGGGTTTGTACATGGAAATTGCTAAAACATTGTTGAAATAAATCAAAGATCTAAATAAATGGGAGGACTTTCCACATTCATGGATTGAAAGGCAAATATTATTAAGATATCATTTCTACCCAAAGTAATTTACAGATTCAGTGCAATTCCCATGCAAAATTCCAACTGCTTTCTTGACAGAAATGGAAATACCAATGATTAAATTTATATGGAAATGTAAGGGGCCCTGAATAACCAAAACCATCTTGAACAAAGTTGGAGTTAGTCTTCCCAATTTAATAACTTATTACAAAGCTACGGTAACCAAAACAGAATGGTACTGGCACAAGGACAGACATATAGACCAACTGAATCAAATTGAGAGTTCAGAAATACACCTTCACATGTATGCCAGTTTATTTTTGACAAGGGTGCCAAATCCTTTGAATGGAAAAAAATATTTGGAAACCACTTTGCCAGTAAGGGTTTAATTTCCAGATTTTATGAAGAAACCCTATAACTCAATACCAAAGACAAACAGCCTAATTTAAAACTGGGCAAAAAACTTGAATAGGCTTGTCTCCAAAGAAGATATACAAATAGCCAATAAGCACATGAAAAGATGTTCAGCATCATTAGCTATTAGGGAAATGCAAATCAACCCCACGAGATAGCATTTCACACCCACTAGAATGACTACTATTAAAAAACAGAAAGTAACAACTGTTGGAGAGATGTGGAGAAATAGGAACACTCATTCATTATTGTTGGAGATATAAAATAGTGCAAGTCCTGTGGAAAACATTTTAGCAATTCCTCAGAAAGTTCAGTATAGAATTACAATATCCCCTGGCAATCCCACTGCTAGGTGAGGGACTCGAACATATATTTGCACTCCAATGTTTATAGCAGCATTATTCACAATTGCCAAAAGATGGAAACAACCCTAGTGTCCATCAGCAGACGAATGAATAAACGAAATGTTATATGTACATACAATGGAATATTATTCAGTCACAAAAAGGAATGAGGTTCTGATTCATGCAACTACATGGATGAACCTCAAAGATATTTTGTTGAGTGAAATAAACCAGACACAAAAGAACAAATATTGTATTATCTCACTGACATGAAGTAATTAGAATAAGCAATTTGTAGAGTCTGCAACTAGAATATAGGTTACCAGGGGCCAAGGTGGAGGTAGGGGATGGGGAGTTAGTACTTAATTGTCACAGAATTTCTGTTTGGGGTCATGGAAGAGTTTTGGATGGTGGTGATGATAGCACAACATTGTGAATATTATTAATTATAATATAATTATATATTTGAATATGATTAAAAGGGGAAATTTTAGGTTACATATATGTTACTAGAAAAAAACTTTTATAAACCATAGGACTGTACAACACAGGCATAAATTCTAATATGAACTGTGGATTGCAGTTAGTAGTATTATACTAATATTGTTTCATAAATTATAACGGTTATCATACTAATGTAAAGTGTTAATAATAGGGAAAACTGTATGTGTGAAAGGGGGTTAAATGGGAAACTTGTATTTTCTCCATTTTTTGTAAATTTACAACTTCTCCAATTAAATATATGTTTATATAAAAGAAGTAATCAGTGTCAAAGAAACACATATTATACAACAGAAAAAAAATACTGATGCCAGGGTCTGTCCCTATTCTTTTCAAATCAGAATCTTTGGGCAAGAGGGTCTAGGCACTAGTAATTTATTTTAAAAGCTTCCCAGATGATTTCATTATACACCCAGATGAGAACCGTGGGAATATATGGATAATTTTTCCATTCACCATGGTAGGAAACTGTTTACAATCATAGGGCTGGTTTGGGGTATGTTGAATTTAAGGAATTTTTGAAACATCTAATTGAAGTGGACAGGTAGTACATAAATCATACTAGCTCAAGAGGGCAGCATGGACTGTGCGAATTGCATGTGGTCTATGGGTAACTGGTTAGTGAAGCCATGGCAGTGGGTGCATTGACCTAGAAATAGAGTATAAGGTGAGAAGAAAAAAAGGCCCAGAACTGACCTTTGAGAAACTCCTACATTTAAATCTCTTCAAGATAGAGGAGCAGGAGTCTTCAAAGAGTAACCACAGAGTAAGCAGAAAAACCTTGATGTGGGGTCAAGGAAACCAACAGAAGAGAGTTTTTAAAGAAAGAGGCAGTGGTCAATGGTGTCACATAAGCTTTTGGAAGTGGGTTAGAGAACACCCAAATGCCTGATGCTGTCCGCAATACAGGGTGTTAGAAACCTCTAATTACATCTAATTGAACACCCAAACTATCATCTACAAACTCTTTTTCTCTGTTTTCTTTTTCTCATTACAAAGGTAATAAGTGTAAAATGTAGAAGATTTAGGGAAATCAGATTAGCCAAAATGAAGGAAATTTTAATTACCCATAAACCTACCAACCAGTGAGAGCTGCAATTGGAATTTTGGTATATCTGTCCTTGTTGGAGTCTTTTTCTAAGCATGTATACATTATCTGTAATGGAATAATAACCTGAATACTGTTTTATAACCTGAATTCTTCACTTAATATATCCTAAACAATTTTCCATATCATTAAATATTCTTGCATATCATACTTTTAAATGAATGCTTTACACTGAGTTGTATGGATATGCCATCATTTGCTCAAGCAATCTATTGTTCAACATTTAGGTTGTTTCCAATTTTCCACTATTATGAAGCTCACATTATAAAATGTAATGAACATTTTCTTCATCTCTAAAGCTGGGATCCAACTGAGGATTAAGACACAGGTAAAGATCAAAATATCAACCTCAATTCAGAAAAAAGATGAGTAGAGAATATGACCCAGATCTGGAGCCAAATTAGGCTTAGACAATGCAAACCTCTCCTTCCCTACCCCTGCAAACCAACTGCCATGCAACAGAGGCAGAACCTGCTGTGCTAAGCTTATGGAAAACATATGAGCAGGCAGAATGTTCAACCACTGCAGGCAAGCCAAGAAAAAGAAGCCCAGAACTGACAGGGTGAGATAAATTCTGGAACTTCTCCCAAACTCCCAGTACAAACAATTATTGGTAGAGAGAGAGGCTAGGGGCATTTCTTTTGGTGAAGCCTTCCCCTTATGGGGTGGCTAGCTTTCATAGTGGCCTTCAGTGATCCTCTAGTCACACCCACATGTGGGCCCCTCCCACTGTATATCAGGGTTGGTATTTGTGACCAATTAAACAGACAATGATGGTGTGTGACTTCCAAGGTGAGGTATTAGAAGTCATTACAACTCTGTCTTGCTCTCTTTTTGGATCACTTGCTCCAGAGGAAGCCAGTTTTCATGTTGTGAAGATATGCAAGTTGCCGTATGGAAAGATCCATGTGAATAGGAACTGAAGCCTCCTGCCAACAGCCAGCATTAACCTGCTGGCCTTGAGAATGAGATACCTTAAAAGTGAGCCCTCCAACTCATACTTCTTGATTTCAAATTGTACTGTAAAGTTACAGTAATCAAAACAGTAAGGTACCAGCAAAAAGATAGACAAATAGATCAATGGAACAGAATTTAAAGTCCAGAAATAGACCCACACATCTATGGTCAATTGGTTTTTCAACAAGAGTGCTAAGTACAGGCAATGGGGAAAGAATAGTTTCTTCAACAACTGGTGCAGGGAAAACTGTATATATGCATGCAAATGAATGAAGTTAGACCCTTAACTCTCCCTTAAATTAACCCTTAATTTAACAAAAATCAACTCAAAATATATCAAGGACCTACATATAAGAGCTAAAACTCAAAAAGAAAAAAAAAAAAACTCTTAGAAGATAAAATACAAACAAATATTCCTGATCTGGGATTTGGTAGTGGATTCTTAAATATGACACTAAAAGCATGAGCAATGAAAGAAACAATAAATAAATTTGACTTCACAAAATTTAAAACTTTTGTGCATTGAAGAACATTATCAAGAACATGAAAACAAAACCTACAGAATGGGAGAAAATAGTTTCAAACTATATAGTAGATAAGAGCTTAATATTCAGAATATATAACAAACTTTTAGAATGCAACAACAAAAAGACAACCCAGTTTAAAAAATGGTCAAAGGATTTGAGCAGTTATTTCTCCAAAGAAGATAATACACATGGCAGTAAGCATATGAAGAGATGTTCAACATCGTTATCCATTAGATAAATGCAAATCAAAGCCACAGTGAGATACCACTTCACTCCCACAATGATGGCTATTATTACAACAAAATAAAAAAAAAAAAACAGAAAATAACAAGTGTTGAGAGGATGTGGAGAAACTGGAACTCTAGTGCATTGTTGGTGGGAATGTAAAATAGTGCGGCCACTGTGGAAAGCAATATGGCAGTTCCTCAAAAGGCTAAATATAGAATAACCATAAGACCTGGCAATTCACCTTTTAAGTATATATCCAAAAAAATTGAAAACAGTATCTCAAACACATTCTTGTACACCATTGTTTATAGCAGCGTTATTCACAATAGCCAAAAGGTGGAAACAACCCATGTCCATCAACAAATGAATGAATAAATAAAAAGTGGTACATAATGGAATATTATTTGGCCATAAGAAAGAATGAAGTTATAAGAAATGCTGCCACATAGAAGAACTTTGAAAACCTGCTCACTGAAATAAGCAAGGCATGTAAAGACAAAAATTGTATGACATCCCTTTTAAGAGATAACCAGAAAGAGCAAGCTCACAGGTACAGAAAGTAGGTTAGATCTTACCAGGGGTTGGTGGAAAGTGTTTGTTTGAAATAAAAATTAAAAACAAACAAACAAAAAAAAAATGAACCCTCAAGCCCTACTTAGCCCCAGGTGACATCTTGATTACAAGCCCATAAGAGGCCCGGAGCCAAAATCACCCACCTAAGTTGCTTTCTAACTCCTAATCCACAAAAATTGTTTGATGTATTAATATTTATTGTTGTTTTAAGTCACCACATTTTGGGGCCATTTGTTACTCTATTACTATAGATGAGTAATATAATATACCAACAGAGGGCCAGAAAAAAATGGAGGCTCCCCATCCCAGTTGTCAAATATCACACATCTTTATAGCTGTATCTTTGTGTACATCTTCAAATCATTATTCACATGTAGGCTTCTTGTGTCAAAGGAAACAGGATTAAGGACAGAAAAATGATTGGAGCCCTGGAGGTTGGTAGGAAGCATGATGGATCCTAAGATATGTACTGACATTTGGAGGATCATCTTTGTAAGTTTATGAGAAAGATATGTGTTTATGGATACTCAGTGTAGCTACATTGACAAATTAGACTTTATTTGGTATGTTGGGTAGAAACATGCTAATAGATAGAAATGCAAAGACTCCTAGAAAGAAGAAAAAGGATAGATTCAGAGGCTGTGGAAGAGATATACAGAGAGAAGAAAGAGGAGGCACGTATAAAAAAACAAAAAAGGAAACAAATAATCCAAAAGCAACACATAATACAGATGGTGGCAGAGGGTTAGAGGAAGACATAATGACCATGGGAAAGGGAGAGTTGAGCTAATGATCTCCCATAGAAAGCTGCTCCTGTTTATGGACAGGAAGCTATAAAGTCCAAACAGTAGCAGCATCGTGCTTTTCAAAGGCCAATTTTTAGAATGCTCCTGATAATGCCCCGGGAGTTCCTAGATCTGAATTAAAAACCCCAGTCACTACTTCCCCCCTTTCTAAATAGTTATTGATTTACTAATGGCCTTTGTATCCTGCTGAAAACAACCCCTGTAGAAGAGGAAAGACATTACCTAAAGCCCTAGTGGCTAACAGGTTGGCAAAAATATCCCAAGTAAGCAGGTAAAGAGAAGACAAGCTTGGAGAAAATTCAGTGACTAAGGAAGATGGAGGGGATCTTGCAAGGTAGAAAAGAGGCATTGAAGAGAACAAGTAGGGCTGCTGAAAATAAATGTTGCTGTAGGATCCAGACATGTAAGGCGTGGGCATGTGAAAGCCCTGTGTGGATAACAAAGCCCCTCAACTCTTTGTTGTAACACAGATTTATCCAGGAGGCAAGGATCTGCCTCAATTCCAATCCCAGCTTTGCCATTAACTGTTCGTATATGCCTCAACCTTGTAACCATACTCTATACTTTTCCTCTGTATGAACTGTTCTGCAAGTCTAGAATTCCAGGCATCAGTTGCTGACGTGTTGGTGATTGGATCATGCTCCCCACAAAAGACATGTTCAAGTCTTTCCTGTGACTGTGAACTCCTTTGTGAATCGGACCTTTGAAGGTATTATTATTAGGGTGTGGATGCATTTGTGAATAGGATCTTCGAATCATGTTTAGATGAGTCTAAATTGAATCAGGGTAGGGCTTCATCCACTTGGCTGTAGTGATTATAAAGAGAGGAAACCCAGGTAGAGACATAGACCACTGAGAAGGAGAAGGAGAAGCCACGTGACGGAGTCGGAGATGCAGGCCAGGGAGCCTCAGGGATGTAGCCAGCCAGCACCAGAATTCTGCCGGCCCTGGGGGAAAGCATGGCCTGTCGAGAAGTCAGTTTTCGACTTCTAGCCTCCAATATCAAGAAACAACAAACTCCCATTGTGTAAACCAACCCATTGTGTAAACCAACCCATTGTGTATCTCTCATAGCAACCCTGGCAAACTAACTCATATGCTAACCACATGTCTTTCTCTGTATCATTTGTAGTTTTCCTTGGTTTGGTTTCCTTTTCTCACTGCCTCAAGAAGAGTGGTTCCCAGGGCTGAAAGTTAGAGCAGATCACTTTGAGGGGGTGGGAGAAGGTGCTGAGGTGGGGTAAGGGGATCAAGAAGCTGTATGTGGAAGGGGAGTCAGGAAAAACAAGCGAAGACAGAAATACAGAAGCAAGTGGAAAGAGAAGTCCAGGCAGGAACTGCCAACAGTGTCGAATGCTACTGAGAAGTCAAGGGTGATGAGGGAGAAGTGGACTGAAGAGAGTCTGACTGGGTGGGTACAAGTTTGGGTTCTGGATACAGACAGCCCACTCTTACCAGAAAGTGCTGGCACCTTGGGGAATTACTTAATCTCTTTAATCCCTAATTTCCTCATCTAATAAAAGAAAATAACAGAAGAACACATTGCTATTTATTGTCCTGAAGATCAGTTGAGTCAGTGTATGTCAAGCAATGAGAACCTTGTCTGTCACTAAGTTATTACTCAGTAAGTGTTAGTCACGGGTCCTAAAAGTCCATCTGGTTTGGTGATTGAAAGTTGCTGTGGATTTTGAGCACAATGGGCTTAGTGACGTTTGTGGAATCCCAATTGCTGGGAAAGGGATGGGGAGGCACTGTATGAGCAGGTTAAAGAACAAGATTGAGAAGTGATATTGAGAGGGATAGTTGTGTGTCTCTGAAGTAAGTCCAATAAACACAAATGGGAAAATAAGTATTTTGAGTTGCACTTACCCCATGCGGTGGCAATTATGGTCCACTAACTGTGATAACTGCCCTCCAGAGAGAAATGTCTCCCCAAGTGCTGAATCGATAAGCAGTGCTCATTACTCTCTGGCCCCATCCACTACACTCTGTATTTGTATCGTGGCCTCAAATGCTTTAACCCTGGCAGACCATCTCAGGGGACTCTGTCCTTGAGGTATGCCTTAGCTTGCCAGAGCTGCTATCACAAATACTACACAATGAGCTGGTTTAAACAACAGACATTTATTAGCTCACGGGTTTTGAAGCTAGAAAAGGTCCAAAATCAAGATATCAGCAAGGCTTGCTTCCCGCCAGAAGACTGATGTTCTGGTGAAGGCTTCTGGCAATCCTTGGGGTTCCTTGGCTTTTATCACTTGATGTCCTCTATCTTTTTTTCTTCTGTTACTTCTGGGTTCCCTTTTAAGGCCTCCAGTAATCCAGATTGAGAACCACCCTCATTCAGTTGGGCCACACCTTAACTCAAAATAGCGATTTCAAGAAGTCTATTTATAATGGGTTTACACTTATAGGGACATCGACTAAGATTAAGAATGTGTCTAAATTGGGGTGCATAAGTCACCACAGAGTGTGTTTTGATGGTAGCCAGAAATGCTCTACATGACTAGACAAATTAACCTTTGTTATTTACTTTGTCTCTTGGGTCTTTTCTTGCACATTCTCCCTACCCCTTTACAACTGTGCTGCATCACAAAAAGGTGGTTTAATTGTCACCTTGAGGGTTAAGAGAGAAGACATGGCAAGTAGCAGGGACCTGTGTGTGACTGTGCAGGTTGTGTTTTGTTCAACTCCACAGGATGACATTCACTTAGACTACAGTGTGAATGGTGCCTCTTGGTACTGGTCAAGGACAGTCTGCACTACAGTGTGCAGTGGCCCTGTGGTGAAGGGGAGGGTACTAAGCATGTCACACACACACACACAGACACACACATACCTGTATGCATTGCACACACAAGAACTGAGAGCATCTTTAAGTGAAACTACAGGGAACAAGAAGCACAGAAAGTTCCCTTAACTCTCTACACCAATTGAGATATCAGAAGGAGAGGTTCAGTCCTCAGGCAATTCATTAGGGCAGAGAGTGAGGATAGATGGGGTAAGACAAAAAGCCCTGTTCTGTTCAATTCCAGGATCTGCCTGGGCCATCTCCACAGGTTCCCTGGCCAAGGACTGACTAAGCATAAGACTGTAGATTTGGCAGAGAGTCAAGAATGGTGGGGCCAGGCGATAGCTGGAGTGACATTTGTGAATGACTGTGATGAATTGTTTCTATTTGTTTAGACTAAACCCCAGCTCTGCCTCACACAACTGGAGCAACCAAGTGTGAGGTGCTGAGACAGTCAGAAATGAAAGCATCACCTGATCAGCTATTCATACTGACAACTGATGGTGTCTGGTTAGAAAAGCTAAGATGCAGGTCTCACTCAGTCTTATGGGTGATGAGAAAACTGGAAACAGAAGAGTGTAACTAATACCTAACATTAAATTTTATTTTTTAATTGGAATAAAGCATTATTTACTGATTACAAAAATAATGCACTGTTGTGTAGAAAATTTGGAAATATACAAAATCATAACAAAAAATAAAAGTATCCATAGTTGCAGCACTTGCCAATGATTATTAATATAAGTTCATTTGCAATACTTGCCTCTTAGGAGAGTGCAACATTCTGCAGATTTTTTCTAATTCCTTCTGCAGTGCAGGTGTGTGAGGATTGGTTGGGAGAAGGTAGTGCATGCTTTGATTAGCTTTATGGAGGAGAAATCAAAATAGCAAATTCACTGCCTCGTTTAAAGTCAGAGGAATTTCTGATGGCAATAACCCTTAGTCTTCTGTGGTCTGATTCTGGCCTCTAATAATAATAAAAATAACCTGTACCATTAACATTTGCCTGGGGCTTTTCAGTCTTAAAGAACGTACCCTTGAGGTATTATTCTGCTGTGCGCTTTCTATGTTTATTCGGCTAACTTCTCGTTCAGAGGCAGCCATAATATAAGGGAGGTTAAACTAGTAGATGGAGTAGGAATATCAGGAGCCAAGACCTCGGGCCCTTCACTTGTGTGGGACCATGCTTTCCTCAAAATCTCGATGCTTAAGGCAGCAAGATGGAAAGAGCATACTGCCCCTCAACAAGCTAGAGTGCATATCCGTATATGGGAATGGGGTGAGCAAGGTACATGCACGGGAATGTACAGGAACAGATTAATTCTGGACCCTTGCAGGCCTGTGTTGTCCAGTACAACAGCCACCAGCCACATGTGGCTATTCAGCACTTAATATGTGGCTGGTATGACTGAGAGCTAAATTTCCTATTCTACTTAATTTTAATTAATTTGACTTTTAAAACATTCATTTCAGTTATTGGAAAACTTTTAAGTGTACTTGGAATAACTTAAGTATGTGAATCTATTTTATCAACTGTAAGTTATATAAAATCTAAGCACAAATCAAGTATTTCTGATGAAAAATTAGCATCTGAATTGAGATGTGCTCTAAATGTAAAATGTATACCATATTGCCAAGACTTAGTATGAAAAATTGTAAAATATCTCAGCAACAATTTTCTTATATTAATTATATATTGAAATGACAATATTTTGGATATAGGGATTTAAATAAAATATATTAAAATTAATTTCATCTATTTTTTATCCTGATGGGCTACTAGTAAATTTTAAATTATGTATGTGGTTTGCATTATATAGTCTTCCTCATCTCCACAGACTCCATATTTGCAAATTCGCCTACTTGCTAAAATTTATTTGTAGCTCCAAAATCTATACTCAGACTCATTCGTGGTCTTCATGAACATACACAGAGCTGCAAAAAATTTGCCACCCCATGCGCATGTTTCCAGCTGAAGTCAGCTCTCACGCTCTCAACAAGTGTCCTTTTCCTGGTATCCTTAATGCCATATTTTTTTCATTTTTGTGCTTTTTGTTAGTGATTTTATTGTTTAGAATGGCTCCAAGTATAATGTGGGAGTGCTGTCTTGTGTTCCCAAGCACAAGAAGACTTTGATGTGCCTTATGGAAAAAGCATGTGCTAGATAAACTTCATTCAGGCCTTAGTTACAAGGCTGTTTGCCATAAAGTCAGTGTTAATGAATCAACAATATATAGTAAATAAGGTGTCTTTAAACAGAAATACACATAAAACAAGGTTATGTATAGATCAGTTGATGAAAATGTTGTGTGCAGAAGCTCCTCTCCCTGCTTTCCCCCTGGGAGCAATGGTTCAATATCCTTTAATTCACCAATAATGAGAATTGTCTGAATTTCTCTTGGACAGCACTGGAACCAGCCACTACCAGGTAGCAAACCAGGGTCTGTCTGCTTTACAGTGATATAGAGAGCCCCTCATTTATTTGAATAGGCAAACATTTAGAATCATAGACTGATAAATAACACAGCTGTTGGCAGTTAGAACCACTAGGGTTTCAATGTTTGTTCCACCAGCTATGTACCCATCTACTAATTTATCTCTCTTTTGTCCTTTGAACTTTGTAGTAATTTCAATTTCATACAAAAGTTACAAAACAGCACAAAGACTCTCATATATCCTTCACCCAGAGATACCTTTCAACTTCTGCAGCTGCCCTAATATTGTCCTTTATAGCAAAGGATCCAATCCAGGCTTGTACGCTGTGTGTAGCTATCAGATGTCTTCAGTGCCCTTCAGTCTGCAACAGTTAGTTCTTCAGTCCTTCTTTGGCCTACATGGCCTTAATATTTCTTAAGATTACACACATGTTATTTTGTGAGATGTTTCCTCGTGCTGAGATTCAAGTTATGAATTTTGGGCAGGAATCTCACAGAAGCGATGCTGTGTTCTTCTCAATGGATCATAGCAGGTGGCACATGATTTTGATTTGTCTTATTACTGGTGATGTTAGCTTGGATCACTTGAGTAAGATGGTGACAGTCAACTTTGTCCACTGTAAAGTTATTTTTTCTCTGTATAGCTGATAAGTATTTTGAAGGGAAATACTTTGAGACCATGTAAATATCCTATTCCTCATGTCATTAATAAGTATTTTAAGGGAGGTTCTCTGAAATATCTCATCCTTCATCCGACTTTCACCTCCTGGCTTAGCATTGACTTATGTTTCTTGCTTTAATGCATTATTACCACGAAGATTCCTAGATGATGACTTTATAATTCCATCATGTTTTCTACATTTATTAGTTGGTATTCTATTATAAGAAAAAGCATTCTTTTCTCTATGTTTATACGTATATAATCAGTTTGGTCTCATGAACTCCTATTTTATTCACTAGAATGTAGTTCATTACTATCATTATTTATTTTGATGCTTAAATTGTCCCAGAATTCAACAGGGAGTCCTTTCAAGCTAGCTCTGTGTCCTGTTGACACACATCCATCAATGTTTGGGCTTTTTTTTTTTTTTAAACCAGTGGTGCACTGGAGCTGGCTTACACTGGTTTGAAAGAGCCAGTTGTTAAATATCCAGGAAATTTGTGAGTGAGTTGACATCATGTTGGCATGGATTAGACATAGTGAGAGTAATTACACCATGAAAATGGGCAAATGCTCCAAACAGAGCTTTCCCTCCCAGAGAATCACTTGTTAACCATTTACCAGCCCACCGCTGTTTCTGCCACAAAAAGATGTTCCAGGCTCATCTTATATTCTTCCTACCAAAGTCCTATTATCATCCATTTCTCCAAGGACCCTTGATTTCTTTTAATGGAGATTAGCACTTAGAACCAAGATCTTGAAGCTCACTGAGCTCTACTGGGCACACTGGAGTGGACAGAACCAGGAAATGTGTATATACATATATAAATATACATATAGGCACATGTACATATAAACATATAGTAGGAACTAGGAAATATATGTATGTATGTGTGTGTATATATGCACACACTAATTTTAAAGAACTCATTTTGGAATAATTTTAGATTTACAGAAAAGTTACAAAGAGTACAAATATTAGCATCTTACATAATACTATGGTATGTTTGTTAGAACAAAGAAATTATCATTGGTACAATACTATTAACTAAACTGCATACTTTATTTTGATTTCACCAATTTTCCCATGCGTGCTCTTTTTCTATTCCATAATCCAACCAGGATATCACATTGCATTTAGCACATGTGCGTGCAAACACCCACAATACACACACACACTCTTACTTCTACATCTGATATATCTTATTAGCTACCTATCTATATCTTTTATGCATCTATCATCTATCTACCTAATTCTTTCTATCTATGTATGTATCTATCCATCCATCTACCTACCTACCTGCCTCTCATGAAAACCTCTATCTCATATCTCTAATTCCAAAGCTACATCACAGAGTTTATTCTAGCTCTCATCCTTTCCATATTTATAACTCCATTCTTTGACCCTGAGAAACTTTGTTCCCATTATCCTCAATTATTAAATTCTTGACTAAATCCTACTGAATATAACTAATCTCCTGGTTCTGTTGGGCTGCTGCCCTGTTCAACTGCCTGCTTCATGCAGAGCCTGAGTTTTCGTAGGCTGCTGTCCTCCCACATGCCTGCTTATTGGCTTTTTGACTGAATTAGGAAGGAAAAAAGGAAGAAATGAAGCTGTACAACTTTCTTAATCTCTCAGAAACTCTCTTCCTTGTATTAATTCCTCCTAGATTAATAATATCTACCTTGTTGGAAGCAAAGTACTTAGCACACTGGCTAGTAGAATAAATAGGACTTGTTACTGTTTTTGTTGTTTTTGTTATCAGGACTATTAAGCATGAACCAGGAGGTCTAGAGGGAGGGGCTGAAGTGATGAATGATTTTTGGTCCTTGCCGCTATGACATATGTTGGGAAACTAGATATGCAGGTAAAACTTCCCTAAAAACTTGGTCTTTCATTCATCAGAGACACTTCATGAGTCCAAATTCATTAGAATTTGTTGGTGTAAGTCAGGTTTTCTCAGCTTCAACATTACTGAAATTTGGGGTCAGATAATTCTTCGTTGTTAGTACTGTCCTGTGCATTGTAGGATGTTTATCAGCATCCCAGGCCTCTACCCACTAGATGCCAGCAGCACTCTACCACCCAGTTGTTACAACCAAAAATGTCTCCAGCCAAAGCCAAATGTCCCTTGAGAGACAGTGTCACACACCCCTTTTGAGAAATAGTGGCGTAAGAAAATCCACTGTTATTTGCCATGTTTGAGGAATGGAATATTGGACTTAATTTAAAATTCTTAATAGAGTTACTGTATATTGTTTTTCCAAAGATTTGGAATGAAAACCACTTAAACAATTCAAAATTGAGCTGAAAATCAATTTGACCCTGATTTTAATTCAGAAGTCACTGATTCATGCCTCCGTTATCACTGAACTGTGGATGCCTGCAAGTCCTGGTCAGCATCGAGCCTGCCTGATCTGACAGTTACCAGAGCTTGCCGTAAGAGAGGTATAACAAAGATTTGCACACACCTTTCTTCAAAAGAAATCCAAATATTACCTTCCAGCCTTTTCACCCACCTTCTCCATCCATGCATTTTACATTCCGGCTAAATGGAGTGCTCTTTTTCCAATAAACATTAGTTGGGTGAATGAGTAGATATTTATTAGATTTCCTAAAAGGAAGGAAGTGGAGAAAATTATTACAATGTTTTACAAAGGGTTTAATTTGTCAAAAATGCTTGAGTAAGTCAGTGGCAGTCTGAGCCAGAATTAAGTCAGGTTTCTTTATAATTACTCTAATTTTTCTTTTGAGGGTTCTTAAACTTTTTCACAAGAACCACTAGACAGGGCCAAAATCACTGGAATCTAAATCTACAGTTCTACTTTGTAGTGGAGAAAGAGCTTGGTGTTCAAGAACTGATGAGGAGTGTAACAAGCAAACAAAAATGTCAACAACACAGCAATTGTATAAGTTCAAAATTGTCAGCACAACAACTAACCCCTCAAAACCACAATGAAGTAACCCTAAATTCAAAGCATCCTTTTTTTTTTTTTAACCACCACCTAGAGGGATTTCATTGATCTGGACAGGACAGGAGGGTTTGCATCAATGCCCAGGATTGTATGGCAACAAGCCTCCTCAGCTGAATACTGAGTGAGAATCCTCAGCAAACTCTTCCAAGATGCTGATTTTAGTGTGTGAATACCAACTTCTGGTAACTTGCCAATATTAATTTAATAGGTTGCTAATATATAGGCCCTAGTTGTCTGCAGAAGTCAATTTAAAGAAAGGAAAGTCATTTGGCTCAAGAACTGAAGAGAGGATTTGCAGTGATGGATCAGCTTGCTCCCCATTAGAAGGCCTTTGCAAACCCCCAGTGGGCTTCAGACCGTACTTTTAGAAATGGTGCCTTGAGACCAGTAATCCTAAAAGGTTGACTGTGATTTCCTCATCTACCTGGTAAACCTCTAAGCTGGCTTCTGCTCCCATACTATCCTTCCTTTATGCAGTTTCTTTACTGACTGAACCCTCTTTGTCTCCTTGTCCCACTCTCCTCCAAACTGTCACCACATCTAGTCAAAAGCCTATGGAAAAAAGAAATTGCTCTCATCAAGAAAAACACTTAGGGATGGGTTTCTTAGACAATGCTACAAAAAGGGATAATGATTCTTTCTCAGTGTACTTATTGACATTCATTGAGCAGCATATAGTTTATTTTAGCTGGAGTTTGTGATGTAGCATCTATATTTAATTCCACAAGCTGTCAGGCAACTCATATATTTACAAACACCATCCCAGAAACACTGTGTTTGCTGGTCACAGCTGCATCTGTAGTATCTCAGGAGCGCTGTGCTGTTTGGCACGGCTCAGGGTATTATCATTTTATATTCCAGTCTGTGCCAAGGCCCAATTAGGGCAGAGCTTAGGCTAAAAGTTCAGATTCAGTGACAGGCCTGGAAGAACACCAGAAGGAAGGGTAACATTGAGGGCTGCAGGTCAGAATGGAGTGTCACTTGTCAGCGCCACCTCAGTTCTGCAACCTGCACAATGATGAGGAATTTCTGTGTGATTGGCTTTAAGGTTTATTTTAGCTTCCTAGGCCAGAGAGAAATACTTAAACTACTCTATGTACACAAAGGCTCTGGTGGGAGGTAAGCTGGGACTTAAGCAATGAAAGCCAGGCTGGCAGGGGCAGGCATGGGCAGAGGAGAGTCCCTCTCTGGGAATGGAATCAGCTGGTGGCAAGGGGAGTGGCATGGATGACTAACCTCGCACCAGTAACTGGACCTAGCGAGAGTGGCTGGACATCCCCAGGGGCAGGGTCCAAATGGCTGATGCAGGCAATCTTGGTAACAGGATTGGCCAGAATGCATAAAGAGGAACTCTAGTTGTGGTGCAATTCAGAGTCAGGGGCTGGCAATTCTTGGGGGTCTGTCTCCTTGCAGCAGGAAGTGGGAGAACTGAGAGCAAGGCCCATAAAACTTAATGGAGGAGATGGGGAACTAAGCAGAAAGGAAGGATATGGGGAACTTGGTTGCAGGCTCAGTTGGATTTGGTGGGATGAGAGAAGAGCCCCATGACTAAAGGGCATGAAGGAAACCAGCAGTTGTGGGTCTGAGTTGTGGGGAACATTGCAGAGATGAAATATGAGGCCATGCTGACAGGCCATCTAAACAGGAGTCACATAGCTTCCCGAAAAGCAGGAGTCCTAAATGTCTTGATCCAAGTCAAGAAAATGATTTTAGATGAATACTGCTTTTGCATTCTAAGATTGTAGGCTTTACTCTCACTTATAAAATAACCTCGTGTGACTCCAGCTCCCTTAGAGTAAAATCTGTGGATCTTAGGTTTTTAGGTCACTTTGACCATATTAAGCACTTTCTGGTTTGAGCAATATTGACTTCTGTTCCTGAGTTTACTCCTCTGTAAAATGGGCCTAATAACAACAACACCCTCGTAGAGTTGTGTGGAATTCAGTGAGTTAATGCATGTAAATTATGTAGATTGGCAGTGATGATGACAGCAGCTTTGGGACTCATGGGTCCCAGCTTCTGAAAACCCCAATTTACTACTGACACATGAAATAGAGGCAGAAGGAGCTCCAGATTTAGCATCAAGAAACTCAGGTTCAAGTCTGTCCCCTGGCAGTGGTGTGATCTGGAATAAGTCACTGCACTTCCATGGCTCTCAGTTTTCTCATCTACTGCACAATGAGAAGGGGATTTGATCACTGGTTCTCAACTGAAGAGTTGTATCAAAATCTCTCTGGTTTTTTTCAACATATACCAAATTATAAAAATAGACCATACTTTGAGATATAAGTTATTTCTCTCTCCTTTCTCTAGTCTTCCCCCTTCTCCCACACACTCTGGGCTGTTGAGGACCACTGGGCCAGGTCACCTCTAAGATCCTGCCCTTGTCCTCAGTTCCATGACATGATTAGGTGTGAATTAATCAGAACCCAAAGGCTGTAATAAGGCAAAGTAGCAAGTAATCAATGCAGAATCTAGCTTTGAAAGGCTTCTGGGAGGAAACAAGTCTGTGAGGCATGATAGACAGATGTAGACTCACAAAGAGGAAAGGTAGGAGTGAGCACAGTGTCAGGGTCCATCACCAAGCCATGGGGGTCAGTGATCGAGGCTACAGGATGAAGGCAAACAGGCCCTGCACTAGGCCCGACTCTGGGGGAGCTGGCGAAGAGGACCAGTGAGGTCACTAGGAATGCCCTGTAGGGTCCTTCCAAGATTAGCAAGGACACATCCTTTCAGCAAGAGACTTTACCTCCTCAGGTCTCTGTTTTCTCACCTATTCATATATATATATATAGGATTAGGGGTAGATATATATTTACATGCATTAATAGGACTAACTCAGATAAACTAATCCATGCATAACTCAGAAACTGGATTCTTTCTGGCTTTCAGAGCCCATATTGGAATCTTGGAAGAAATCATAGAGAACACTCTCACATAGCACTCACCCCAGGCCAGGCACTTTTTAAGGACTTTAAAATATGCACTCATTTAATGCCCACAGCCCAATGAAGTAGTACTATTATTATTATTAGCCCATTTTTACAGATGAGGAACCTGAGACAAAAGTCAGGGAGCCAACGTTAAGGAGCCAGGCAGTTTGGCTTCATCATCTAACTGGTCACCACTCCACTATGGAGCAGCTGATGGCGAGTTTTCAGCAACTGGCAGGGGAAGCAAGATTTGTCCTCAAGGCCACAAGGAGCTGCTGGAGTTTCTTAAGCAAGGAGTGTGATGGAAGTGGCTTTGAGCAAGGTTAATCTGCATGGAGAACAGGTTTTAAAGGCTTTGAAATGTGCATCTTTTCATTTAGAGTTTCTGTTTGATGGACAGTGCCTTCTTTCTCATTTCTGTGGACTCAGTGACCTCCAGGGAGGCTCTGGGGCAGAGGGGCCCCATCCGGTCTGAGCTCTCTGACCCTGGCTTATCATGCGAGACCCTGGGCAATCTTGTCGGCTAGCTTGTCTCTCCAAGGAAAGTGCCAAGGACAACCAGCAGGCAAACATGAATCCTCAGAAACTAACAGATGAATCCATCCTTGATAAGTGAAGGGCTAGTTATCACACCACAGAAACCTATAAATTTGGGACCTTGATGGGGTGGAGCCTACAAGGTCTAATGTCAGTAAAACCGTGTATGTGCATGTATGTGAAGGGGTGTGTGAAATTTTTTAAGCTTCCTGCATTTTGTTCCTGCCCATTGAGGGCAAAGATTGGGTCTGTCTTGTTTCCCGAATTTACTCTCATCATCTAGTATCGTCCCTGTGCATGGAAATTTCTTAGTAGCTGGTTGACTGTTTGATGGATAGAGGTGAGAGAGGATAAGGAGAGGTGGGTTCATAGGTCTTGGAGTCAGAATATGGGAAGTTCACTTTTTCTGCTTCCTTGTGAGGAGACCTGCAGCAAGTCCCTTCCCCACTCCAAGCCTTCTCTTTTAAAAGCCTGAAATGAATGTTAGAGCATTTAGTAAACAGCAATTATGATTAGCTCTTACCTTTGCATAAACAATCACTAATGTTGTTAACCTGATGTTACGCAGTGAGGATATCCATATGTCTCACCTGTTTTAAATCATTTGCAGCCCAGATCTGTGGAAATGTGCAAAATGTACCTTTTCAGTTCCATGCCAGTCCTGGGGGTGAAGGCTTGAGAGGACAGTGGAAGTCGGGGTGTCAGACCTGCCTGGATTTGAAAGGGGTATGGTGGGTGCTGCCGAAGTCCTAGGAAGTGCAGCCAGGAGAACATTATTGGGTGAAAATGCCACACTTACTCTATGGAAGTTGGCAGAGCATCCCAACGTAAGAGAGAGGAAAAGTTATTGACTTGCACTGATAGCACCCCTACCTCCATTTTTGCTCTTGAGGAATCTCTACCCTATAATGTAGTATCATTTTCCCAATCTAACCTTCCTTTCTAGTAAAAACAGAAGGTTTTGCATCAGGATGTGGATGACAAGATGAAATAACACTTTCTGTGAGACTTTGCCACCAACACCCTCAGACTTATTTGAGAAAACATCTCCTTTATAAAGTTGGCCAATTACCCACTCAAATGGCTTGAAAACTTATTTAATGTCACTGCCTAATCACTTTATTAAATGTCACTGCTCCAGCAGGCAAGCATTTCTGCTTTATACTTCATTTCTCTTATTCTTCATGCCCTTTCTGAAACACAGAATTTCCTCCCAAAGACCACAATTTTAATGCTTCTCCCCTTGTATTTGTGCCCCTTCTATTTGCATAGAATTATGGAATTTCAGCATTGGGCAGGACCATAGGGATCATCTTATGTCTTAAATCATTTTACTGATAACCAAAGTGAGGCTCTCAGAGAGAAGTGATTTGCCCGAGGGCACCAGCTTGTACCTGGCAAAGCTGATATTTCTGTGTAGTGATAAGTCACATAGTGGTGCAGTGACATGGAAGTGGTATAGGACCCTGACTATGCAGACCTGGACCTGCTGCCGAAATGTGCACCCCGGGGCGACTCACCAGTCTGTTCCCAGCCTCAGTGTTCTCATCTGTGAAAAGCGGAGCATGGAAACCAGGAAAGGAAGAGTGTGTTGAATTTTACTATCCGTGCTTAAGCAATAATGTCACAAAAATATTAGATTATCTATACTGATATTTTTAATGGTAATTAACATTAATAATTTTGTTAGTAATGATATGGTCACACCTGTTACTCCTCTTCTAGCCTATAACCATAGCCTAGTCATATCCTAAACTCCTCCAACCCATAACCCCTGCTCTGCAATAATTTTCAGTGAGGAAACTTCTATTTCCGTCTCACATGCCACCATCTAGTACATGGGCAGCAGATGCCCAAACCCTAATTGTCCTGTCCCCTGACACTCCTAGCATAAATGGAGGTTGAAAATAATAGGAGGGCAAAATCAAGTACTCTTACTTAGTGTGGTGGGGATACAATTCTAATAAGCACTAATAACTAATAGCGGCACTGCCTACTTCTCTTGGTATATTGCCGATACCTCATCTTCTCTATTGACAAAACTGTGACCCATTTAATTCATGGCTTAAAGAACAGATTTGAGCAAATGTATTCAGCAAAGGAAAACCCATGACTTGTTTTACTTGTACCTTTGTTCCAAAGCTAATTTATTAATTGTTTTGGCTTCAGTATGATCTAAGGAAATAAAATTATTTGGATTTCACAAGTAAGTTTATAATTTTTTGTCAGGGAACTAGCTTAGCCATTATTTTAACATACTGATATGTCACATGGAGGTTTATTTAATGTCAGTTTTAAGACAAAAAGGCTAAATGGAAACATCATGGGGGAAGGTGGTAATTGTTTTATCCTGCTGAATATTAGTGTACCACTGGAAGTTGTAAGGATTTAGACAGTTAAAACTTGCTTGGCAGGTTACTGTTACCAAGTTTCTAGTTACTTTATTTGTGGAGCATAAGCAGGAAATGGCCAAGAACTGTGCCTGCCCCTTAAAAAGCCTGATTTTTATACAACTGTCAACGCAGTGATTATTTTGTCTTTTTTTAAAAAGATGAACACATACTAGGAATTTTTTTTCTAAAAAAGTGTTTGAAACCTGCTTAAAACTTCTTTTTTAAGGGAGATTTTTTTAGTCAAAATGTCTTCAGATCCCGAGGAAAAAGCAATGAAGCGGAAGCTATATTATTCCAAGGCCAGGTTTTTGAGAGGAGACATCAGCACTGAATTCAGGCATTCTTGCTGTGCTCAGCAGACTTGGCCCAGCAATCAAAATCATTTGATTCTAAAGCTGATACTCCTATAACCAGGGAGGTTCTAGCACATTGCAAGCTCTGAAAAAGCATAATTACAAACAAAGGGTGACAAGAAGCATACGTTGACTTAATATAGCTCGCTTCTCACACGCCTCTCCTCATAAAACCTGTGATCGGTAGGTGAGGTGATTGTTATCACCTCCTTATTACAGTGCAGGACACCAGGACACATAGGTTAAGGCTGAGCCACAGCCACCTATTTTCACTGGCTCACAGCAACCACTCGATGAAATGCATAGAATCGAGCCATCAGATATTTTTGAGGACCTATTCTATGGGAGTACTAGGATTACAAAAACAAAGAAAGATGTGATCTCTGTCCTCAAGAAATTCATAACCTAGGAGGGGAGAGTGCGAGGTGACTTGGTGGAGTTAGTGGGGATAATCATTATCACTTTGCTCAAGAAACTGCAATGCAAATAGCTGATTTTCAGGGAGCACAAAGAACCCTTTAACACAGAACGGGAGACGGATGAGGTTGTCTCTCATGAGTCAGTGTTAGTTTCCTATTGTGTAAGAAATGACCATGAATCCAGTGGCTTAAAACAACACAGATGTAAATCGTATAGTTTCCATAGGTCAGAAGAGCTGACATGGATCAGTTAGGTCCTCTGCCATTCCCATCTGGGATTTGGGGTCCTCGTCCAAGCCCACGTTGTTGGCAAAATTTGTTTCCTTGTGGTTGTATGACTGATTTTCCTGCTAGCTGCCCACTGGGGATTGCTGGCAGCTCCTAGAGGCCCCCTGCAGGCCCTTGCCACATGCACCCCATAGACAGTTCACTACATCGTTGTTTGCTTTCGTCCAGGCCACAAGGAACTCATCTCTCTGACGCTTCACTGTCTTTTAAAGGCTCGCCGGATTAGGCCAGGCCCACGCAGGGTTATCTCCCTTTTGATTAACTCAAAGGCAAATGATTGGTAATTTAACCTAATCATGGAAGTGATATATCGTCAAATTCACAAGGCCTGCCTACACTCAGGAGGAGGGAATTATACCAGACAAACACAGCAGGGCACAGGAATCTCGGGGAGTATTTTAGAATCCTGTGTGACACCATGCCCTTCTGCCAATGTCTGTGCATCTGTACTTTACTGTATTTTCCACCTCAGCCTCCTGCATCAAATAGCCTCCATCTCCCAATCAAACATTCTCCCCTCCCTTCCATCAATCAATCTTAAAAAAATAAAAAACAGAGCAGTATTTTGTCAGAGGAATTCATCACTCATTGTAGGGTTTCAGCTAATGTAATGAGCCCTTGCTTTTGTGTTGTCAAGACTTAGCATAGTGTCTTGCATTTAGGAGTCCTCAAGTTATGTTTCATAAATAAATGAGTACATGAATGATTGAACAAGAAATATTTGGGCAACCTCATCAGATCACATCCATATAAAAAATGGCCTAACACCGTTGAGCAAGACTGATTCTTCTCTTTAGTTTTAAGCCACTTTGTCTCCCGATTTAAAAGTAATGCATGCCCATTATAAAACACTAGTGAATTGATTTCTTTCCATGATTTTATTTTTTAGATGTAACTTTTTAATCCTTCTGGAACTAATTTCCCAATATTATGTATAAAATATTCCATCCCTTCCCCAATTAGTCTGCAATGCTTTTTTTTTTTTCATACACTAAGTTTTCATGTATTTTAAGGTCAATTTCTGAGCCATCTATTCTATTTCATTGATCTGTCTGTCCATTTGTGTGCCAGTACTACCTACTTTAATTACGGGAATTTTATAATATGTTGTAAGATCTGATAGGGCAGGTGCTGCCTCGTTATTCTTCTTTCAGCCCCTCTCTCAACCAGTTCATTAAATGAGGGTCTGTCTTGCTTCCTACATAAGCACCTTAGGAAGAAGTGGTAGCCTCCTGGAGCCAGATCTAATTTCATATTCTAGCTCTGCCTCTAGCTTCATGCCACTGAGTTCCAATAATTATGTAACAACTTACTGGGAAAATTAACTGAGGCAACTTCTAAGAATCCCCTAGCACATAATAGGTGGTCAATACTTACTAGCAGGCATGGAGAAGTGACTTTGAAGATCTAGAAACTTGTATTTCTGTCCCTCCATGCTTAGCACTCCCTGCTCCTCTTTTGAAAGCATCCCATTCCCATTCCAATGCTAAGGCACCCATCTCTCAGACTTGGGCCAGCTTTTAGACTGGGAGGATCCAGGATAACCATTTGGTTCCAGCACCTTCAGAGTTTGCACTGATTCACCAAAATCTGTTGGTTTTGTTGAACTAGAGCCATCCCAGAATACCCTGGGGGTCTCTGAAAAGGGGCATGAATCAACCTTTCCCTCTCTGGGCTTAAATCCACTTTGCCTGTCCTTGTAGGAGTCCAGAAGTGCCCCATCTGCAAGGAACACATCTCTGGGCTTTGGCAGCCAGAGAAAGTCCTCAAGTCATGAATTGCAGATGTTAGGAAGTCAGTCCAGCCCACACTGAAGTGAGGGAGACTGACAGGACTCCAATGGCACATGCCACAAAAGATAGAAGAAATGAATGCAATTCCAAGAATCTCCATAGAACTGAATCAGTCCCTTGCATTTGCCCAGATGTTTACAAAGGTGGCCATTTACCTTAAGCAAAGTGAAGTCATTGGAAATCAAGGACTTGTGATAAGCCACAAGGCAGCCAAGAGTTTTGAAGGTGAGAATCTTACTTCTTTCTTGGAACCTTACCTCCAGCTCAGTAGTGAAGCACAGTTCTGCCCTTGTGGAGCTTTCCTTCTCCACCATGAGGAGAGAGAGAGGGCCCAATGGTCATCCTTGTATGCATGCACTCTACTTTCTGATGATGGTGATAAGGCATTTTGATTTTCCACCCTGACTCCATCTGTGTATGGCCTTTTATTGAAGATCAGATATTCAAAGCTGGAAGAGGACTAAATATTATCTAATCAAGCCTCTTTATTTTCTATAAAAGGAAACTGAACCCAGAGAAGGGAAGTGATTTGCCAAATTCACCCAACTTCATAACAGCAATGGGACATCACTTCGTCTCTGTCCTACAATTCTCCGTCCCAAAAATGGGACTTCCAGTTGCTTTGCATCAAGCTTCTAGGTGCAGCTTGCAGTCTTTGAGGCTACTTCTGAAACATTTTGACATTCCTGAGAAAGAAAGACATAAACCAATGGTGATGAGTGACTCAGCATAGGAAACATGGAAGCAGTCTAGTATAAGGGTTGAATGTGGTCATCTGAGGTCAAACTCTGGTTTCACCACTTAATAGCTGCATGAGCTTAAGCCACTTTCTTAGTCTCTTTAAGCCTCCATCTTCTCATTTGTAAAATGATGGGAATGGTGTTTCTTCATAGGATTGTTTTAAGAATTAAATGAAATAATATGCATGAAGTGCTTAGCTCAATTCCTGGAACCAAGAATTTCTAGAATGAGGCCCTGCCCAATTATGTTTGTTGCTCACAGGCCCATGGGGCGAGACCAGGGTGCCCAAACTCACATCTCCTTGTTGTCCTTTTCTAGTTCTGGAAGCCCTGGAGGAGCAGCACAGAGGGGGAGAGCGTGGCGAGAGAATGAAGAAACCAACTGCCCAGGAGAAGCATGAGGTGGCAGTGCGGCACTCGGTTTAGAGGGCTTCGGCCAGCAGCGGTCCTATGGGCGGCACTGCTGGCACTGGGCCTCCCTGCTTGGGTGTTGGCTGTCTCGGCCACCGCCGCTGCTGTGGTCTCCGAGCAGCATGCCCCAGCCGGCCAGCCTCCCCTGGACTGGCTGCTCACAGACCGGGGCCCCTTCCACCGCGCCCAGGAGTATGCTGACTTCATGGAGCGCTACCGCCAGGGTTTCACAACCAGGTACAGGATCTACAGGTAAGTGGGAACCTCCACGACTGAGCCAGGGGCTTCCCTCAGAACCCAACCTGGGCAGGTCCCGCCAGAGTGCAGGCGCCGACTGTGAAGCCAGCTGGAATGCCCTCCCACTGAATCAGAGGTGAAAACGGGGGGAGCACCAGGCAGGGAAAATAAGCGTACCATGTTGGTTTTTTAAAAAAGAAAGAAGAAAACACATACAAGCTGGAAAACCTGCTGATGCCTCCTGGGGAACTAAGCAAAAGGGTTTCTATTTATAGGTTGTGCTGCTTATAAATTGAGGACAAATCAGGCAGCCTGGAGTCAGCGTGGGGCCTGTGCTGCTGCAGGAGGTCAGAGTCAAATGCTGGGGCCTGGTTTTAACTAATGGGTTAGACACTTTTATGAGTTGTAATTACTTAGACATGCAAACGAAGGAAGGGCAGCTCCAGCTCCTGCCTGAGAAGTCTGGGGAGCCCTGCAGGGTCAGGGTGGAACCTGCCCTCACCTTTGACAAGTCCACCACCTCAGCTTGCTTTGTGCATACAAATGGGCTGTACCTTCCTGTTCCCTTATGCCCATCCCCAGGAGCATCATTGCTGAAAGTCAAATATGAGAGCTGCCTGGTCCATCTGACCTGAGATAAGCCAGGCACATATTCTTGGTTGCTGGACCAGCACTTCAAAAGCACAGTGATCCTCCAAGTGCTGACCTTGGGTGACCTAGCAAGCCTCAGAGCTCCCACAGGTGCATCCCTGATTTGAAACTTCCCCTGATCCCTCTTCCCACTTGTTCCCTTATCTCTCCTCCCTTCTTCTCCTCACCTTGCCCACCATCTTTAGACAATTCAGGGAGCTTCATTAAATTCTTTTTTAAAAGACATTTATTTTCTAATTGCAAATTAGCTTCTAATGCAAAAAAAAAAAAAAAAAAAAAAAAAGAAAGAAAGAAAGAAAAGAAAAGAAAAGGAAAGAAATCCAAAATGAGAAAACATGAAAAGCACAGAGAAACAAAAACATAAAAATTATTATTATTTCAGCATCTAGAAGTTACTATTGTTAATATGTTGGCGTATGCTATGAGAACATACTAGTGTTTTTGGAACTAGACTTAGCACTTTACATGCTGTATGTGCATCTGATACTTCCAACAAACTTATGTTGGAAGAACAATTATCCTCCCACTTTTACAAATGGGGAAATTGAGAACCAGAGAAGTTAAGCAACTTGCCATAGGGCACACAGCTTGTAAAAGGCAGAGCCAAGATTACCTCCCAAGTTATCAGACTCCAGAGTCTAGGTTCTTACATTTAAAGACATTTTTTTTTTCTCCGAAAGTTTTTTAACTTCTGCAGTAACCATACAGTCTATTTAGGTTAGTTAGTATGGCATCTCAGCTCAGAGAGAAGGTTTTAGGAGCACTCAGCACTGGAAGATTCCTAAATGGTAAGAGAGCAGCCGTTTATAGAGGCCAATCACCTAGTTCACAATTTCCCCATTTGGAGACAGTTGAAGGGGCAAGATCAGAAATTTGAAGGGCTGTACCTCATAGGTCCAAAAATATACAGAAATCAAATCCTGCTCCTCAGGAATGGCCTGTCCAGCATTCTTTTCTGTCCATTTCCTCCTTCAATGTGCTTAGATTCAGTTTGGTCCTAGAAGGGACTGCAATTCACACTCCCTGTTTCAGTGACTCTGGTCCTTGCCATCCTCCAAAGACTGCAGTGGAAATTCACATAAGCTCACTGAGGCAAGGAGGGGCCAACTCAGGCTGGGAGTGGTGATTTACCTGCTGAAGTGAAACCAGATGAGAAAACATGCTCCAATAGATTCTTTCAAAGGTAGATTCAGGATGATTCTTTTCTTTATCAAAGAATTTTTCCCCTATTCCTCCAAAATTAAAAAAAAAAAAAATCAGAAAATCCATCCTAGAATGTTTCTAAGCAGTGAATTCTTCTAGTCCAGTTAAAAGAAGATTTAATTTACATTAGACTTTTTGGTTTATCCCAAATCCATCAGCAGCACCATCATCAAAAAAATGATTTTTAAAAAATTTTATTGCAACTGAAATGTAAGGCTGAGGATCCCAACACCACTATCCCTGTCAAAGAACTATAGGAACCAGAGGGAATAAACCATCTGTTTCCTTCTCCCGTCAGTAGATTTTTCTTCTCACCAAGCTCAGCCCCAAATTTGGACAGCTGGGCAGCCACTTAAAGCCTGTTTGGAAGCTTAGAGCTGGCCCGTGGGGAGTGTCTGTAATCACTTCTGCACCATCAACCGTTCTATCAGTTGGTAATGGTTTGCTGATCATTTAATGTGACAAGCTCTTAAATTGTGCCATTCAGTTTCTCTGGGGTCAGTTATTGCTCATGAACCTGTACTTGGGGAAACAGTAACCAGTCATTCTGACAGGAATGTACCATTCTGATTTGCAGCCCTTTGTGGAGCGAAGAGAGAATGGTCGCAGGCTTCTGCGCCAGGAGCATTCTGGGAGTTTGCCTTTAGTTCTTAAGCAAAATGGTGGCTCTGTGGATATTTGTTCCATGGCTCTATATTATCCCAATGGGAATTCACTGCAAATTGAGGACTTTGCTTACTCTGACTAAGCCGGTTACAGAAAACATTGAGAGTCATCCCGCAATTTCTCTTCTTTTACCCAGAAGGGCAGAGGGAAAAAAAGCTTATAGAGAATATCAGAAATGCTTTGTGGGGAATTATTGGTGTCTTAAACAGAATTAGTCTTTTATTTGATTCTTTAAGAAAGCTTTCAGTACCTAGCTATCAAATGATATAAGAATGTACCTTCTTTATAAGATAGAGAATGAACTGTGTTTGGGGGAAGAATAAGACTTTCTAGTGGGGAGCAATATTTGGTGAAGGATCATGTGATCTCTAACCATGGACCCCCAGACATTGTTTTCTTAGCTATAAGTTTGTTAATCATATGGCAGAGAGGCTCTGGAGTCAGATAACCTGGCTTCTAATTCTGAATCTGTAGCCTATTGGTTATATAATGTTGGGGAAATTAATTTCTTAGTTCTCCAATTTCCATATCTATAAAATAGGAACAATAATAATGCCTACCTAATGGATTGATGTGAAAATTGAATGAGTTAATTGACATAAAGCGCTTAGAACAGAGCTCAACATATATTACCTATTATTATTAGATCATCCTTAATAAATATTAGTCAATGCAAGAATGGAACTGAGATGAGAACCATGAATACTATCTTTAGTATAATGTTTGCTAAGGGCTTAGCATTCAATAACTTATATTTGAAGAGAAAAAAAAAATGTTCTCTTGGTTTCCTTTTTAAAGCACATTAACTTCCACCCATCAGTCCAGCCCTCTGCTTTAGGAGCTCTTGTTCCTAAAATCAAGGATTGCCATCTGAGGCAAGCCCTCCAGAAATTGGTGACTGCTGGCTCTTCAGTCCCAGGGATGAAATGAACAGTTTCAGGATGGAGCTTTTAAGAGGAGAGAGACAATATGCACTTTGGTTAAGCCCTCCTGAATTACGGTGGGTGGGGGGGCAGAGGGTCCTGGACAGCTCATCCAATTTTTGGCAACCCTTCAAATTACACTGACCAACCTCTCAGCTTGTCCTGTAGCCTTGTCAGACCAAGATCTGAGCCATCAGTCCACTCCTCAAAGGGCTAGGTGGTAAGAGCTATGAGGGCAGAGTTATTGTCTTCAGTTTCCTTTTTGCCCTCCACTTCCCTCTTTCTCTCCCTCCACTCCATAGCACCCACTACAGTAAATGCGTAAGTACCAACCTCTAACAGCAGCCCTATGCGGTGGATGGAACCTTCCAAGGTCTAAGGCAGTGAGATGAACTTATTCAAGGTCAGAGAAGTAGCCAGTCACAGCCAGAAATAGCACTAAGGGCTCCTGACTTGATGTCTCCTGCTCATTACTCTAGACCATGCCACTTCCCTCTGACTGGTGAGTGCAACTTCATCATGACATGAAACCTAATCAGGCACCTAAATTGAGCTGATGAAAATGTAAATACGGTTTCTCGAAACACTCTAGTGGTAATGTTCCGCTCTCTCTTTGCTACAAATCAAAGTAATGAGCGGTCTTTTTTAAAATATTATTTCTTTTTGTATTAAGATTTTAATAGAGAGATAATCGTAGGATTGGAAAAAATCCAAGCACTATGATGAAACACTTAAAACTTGGAAAGAATAAATTAGAATTAAGAGAGAAAGTTAGAAATCAGACAGAACAATGGACATAATATGGTGGTCGAAAGGAAAGCAAGGCTCCCAAAATATTAACCTGAGTCATTATTACCTCCATTCCTATCCACTTCTTTTTAGAAAGAAAGAGTCTGGGGAAATGTTGGAAGTCTTCTGGTAAGAAACAAAAATGAAAGTTAAATAGATAATTTCTGTGACCAAAGGGGACATCTTATTCTGATCACATTCTAGGATAAGTTTGCAAGTTTGGAGAACGAAAGTCAAAGGAAGCTGAAAACCAAGAAGGGGAGTGATACCCAAAGGTAGGCAGGGTTGAGGCTGGAATATGTTGTTTCAGGTACATCTGGAAACATCCAGTAGGGTAAGAAGGGATCGAATGAAGTTGATATGGAGAATGCAGGTAGTTAATAGGGGAAGAGAATGTTTCAGTAGGCACCAGAACAATGACTCTCAGAAAAGAAAGTGTGTTTGGAAGTATTATTTTACTAAATAAAGTATTATTGTTAGGATGAATAATAGCTTAGACGTGAGGCAAGTTAGACATAGGAAGAACCAAATATTTGATCCCCGCTTCTCAAAATATGGTCTGGGGACCAGTGGCATCAGCATCACCTGAGAGACTGTTAAAAATGCAGAATTTCAGGCCCAACCTCAGACCTACAGAACAAGAATCTGCATTTTGGCAAGAATCCCAGACAAATAGTAAGCATGTGAAAGCTTGAGTAGCAGTGTGCTTGATTACACCAAGTGCTTTGGAGTAAAGAGGAGAGCAAGAATGACCACAGCAGAGGAGAGAGGGCTTAATGGGAAGTTGCATTTGAGGTGATGAGAAGACTTACAGGAGATGTTACAAATGAAATAGAAGAGCGGTGAGAGCAGTTAAATTTAGGAGTTATTGGTACCAGGGTACATGGACTCATAAGAATAGATACAGCAGCTGGGGGAAAGCTTAAAAGCAGAAAAGGCTGGAGGGCCTAGAACCAGCTCTATCTTCCGAGAGATAGAGAGGTGAGGAAGCAGAGAGCAGCTGTGGAAGAAATCGCAGGAAGAGCTCCAGAGCTCATTTATCATCCAGACCAAGTCTCACCTACTAACAAATGCTGATTTGGATAAACAGCGAACCCTGGGAAAGGCACCAGCTCCAATTAAGAGATCACAATCCACATAAAGAAGCAGCAACCAGAGGCAACCTCGGTCTGCCTAGGTAAATCCCAGTGATTTCCTAGGTGTTCATTACAACTGCAGAGGTAGAAAAGGTTGTGTTATCACTCAGCTGCAGGAGACCACGAGGGAAGCCGGAATTCTCAGGGAGATGGGACAGGCCAGGAAGGAGGCTCCTCTGGGGAAACAGGCAATACCCAAGTAAGCTGGCTGATCTCTGGAGTTCCCACGGACTGTGTATTTTGACAAGGGGTTTGTTGGGATGGAAGTAAAGTGAGGAATGCATAAACCAGGATTGTGATTCAAATTAGGGAAAATTTACAGGCCATGTGGCAGTGATGAGCCTGCAGTTCTGGTCACAAGCACTATCGCTGAGAGCACAGGGATGAAGGTATGGAAGAGACACAGAACAAAATGTTTAGAAGTTGCTTTAATCAAGACTAAGGCAACAGCACCTCTGACATATGAACACCCAATCTAGATTGTAGACTTAGCATAAGGTCTCTTAGACCTTCACCCAAGGGTTTACAACCCAGAAGTGTCTGGACGACAAACCCCGCAGCATGGACATGGGCAGACCCTTAAATTAGGCTTTCCATTCCCTTGCCCTTGTGCAGAATACCCTTCTCCATCTCTGACATGGAAACACATCACGTCAGGGCAGCACACTCTGTTAAGTTCCTATTATTCACAAAGAGCTAAGTGAGAAAGTGTTCTGCTCTCTTGGAGCAGGGAGAAACAGCACATAAACAAACAACTGTAATTCCAAGTATTCATTCTTTCGTTCACTCATTCATTATTTTGAGTGCCAACACTGTGCTTGTTACCCACTAGATTCTGATAATAATGAGCAGCTCTTGATCTGATGGAAACTTACAAATTAAATACATTTGGAGAAAGTGCTAGATTACTCTGCAGAGAAAAGTCAAGGAGAGCTGAAATAAAGAAGTGATGTTTAGGCAAAACTTTGATGGATTAGTGGAAACTCACCAGGTGGAGAGTTTGGGGAATGGTGGTGTAGACACAGGAACAGGATAACCAAAAGCCTGGGAGTGCAAGGAGAGGTTTGAGAACTGAGCAGCCTGCCCCATGTTTCTAATGTGAGTGTCAAGAAGAGCATTGTTGTGCCCTCCTTGCTGCTGTCTTCCCACTGTACTATTTCTGCCATAGCCTGTCCCTCCAAAATGTCAAAAAAAAAAAAAAAAAAATCTGATTTCTTCCAAGGTGCAATTTAAAAAAAATTCTATCAAGAGGAGCATGTTATTTTCGTGCATTAGGTGTGGTAAGTAAAACATGAAGCAAAGATAATTGCATGTATATAGAAAGTGGGACCAAAGGCAGTTCCTTCTACTTCTACCTTGGAAAAATGGAGTGTAAATATTCACTTCATGAGAAAGGAGTATGCAGTGCTTTGAGATTCTGCAAAGCTACTGGCTCGACTGAAAATCCAGCATCATTTATGCTTAAAAAAATTGAATTAATGGTAAGTTTACCACACCATGCATTTGCTCACTTGGTCCTCAGCATCTCTATTCTGCAAAGCATTATTCTGGACACTACAGCAGGATATAAAACATAAAGAAAACAGGATCCTTCTGATTCCCAGAAGTTTGATAGTCCAATTTGAATGACAGCATACACACAAGATAAATCTTTGGGATGTAGCATCTCAAACAGTAGGAAGAAGGCATTTAATAAATTCTCACTTGTTGATGGATGGATTTGTCCTATGAATGCTATGTCAAAATGAATTCTCAGGATTCCAGTTCAAGATCCCCCCAGGACACAATGATTCATGCCCCAAATTTGCCCATGTCTTTTGGACCTATACTCAGATTCACCACCTTGGCTTGGGAAAAGATTGCAAAGATGGTCTGTGAAAACAAAATGTGAACATGAAAATACACAAGGAATTGAAGGAAGAAGCCAGGAAGGGGATTATTAAGGGGAGATGACAAGATCGATTTTGTTTTCAGATGAGATTTGTGGAGAGATCTTGAGTCAGTCAGGCAGAGAAAAAGAGGATACATTTTGCTTCAAGAAATAATTAATTTTATTCATGAGTGAATTGCTACTTAGAGATGTGTATAGGTAGAAAAGAGTGAGGTAGGCTTCATCTTGAAACTGTCGTGACACAGGTGCAGGGAGACGGGGACACTAGCTAGTCATGCAGTCTTTTTTTTTCCCTCTTCAAGAGAAGAGCTTTATCTGGGTCAGGGATGCTCATTTTTTAAGAAATAAATCCAACTTCTGCCACATTTCTCCCACCTCAGGGCTTCCCACATCTCCCACAAAAAATATTTCAGAACAGCAAGTGGCACATGGCCTGGGGTTTATTCACACTGCACACATTTGTTGAGCTTCTGTGTGCTCAACTGCTAGGGTCACAGCCATGACTGAGACATGGCCCAGTCCTCGGGGAGCTTTGCCCTCAAGGAAGAGCCATGTGAGCAAGTGACTGTAAGTGGGGTGAGGCTTGTGAAGGGGTGAAAAGCGCTGTGTGTTAATGTTTGGTTCCCATGTCAAACACCCTTCTTCCTTTCTGGGGTTAAAAACAGGCAAGTCTGCACACAAGTTGCTGAAGGCAAGTAGGGTAGATTTATTACCATAAATCTGGGTTGGAGATGAAGGGTTGGACCTGAGTCTGAAATAGGGATTCCAGTTCCTATGAAATCATCCACCCCCAACTCGAATTAAAGACAACTGGATCCTGTTTGTCCATCTGACTGATTTACTCAATCCTAAGGGAAGCAACAGGGGAAGACATCGCTAGAGGTTGGGGAGGGGGGTGTGCAGGTGGCCCCAGGTGGCTCTACCAAGTGAGTGAATTATGAGGAGAAGGAAACAACCAGAGGATAGTGTCCACTTGAGGGCACATATGTTCAAGAGACACCAAGAACCAAGAAAGAGCCTTTGTAACCAGGGATCTTAATACATCGACTTTTTATGTTGTTGAAGCATGGATCAGAGGGGAGCAGGCTCCCACCAATTTCCCTAATTTTCCCACAGGAAGAAAGGATCAAGGGGGTGAAGGAAATAGATGGTTCTAATAGGGCAATGGAGTTGGCTAAAGTTTCTGTTTAAGTTAGAGAAAGAAAGCAAAGGATCCCCTTTTATTATGAAATGTTAATAGCATTAATAAAAACTAGTAGCTAGTGTATATTGAGTGATTTTCATAGGCCCAATATTTTACTAAGGCTTTGTATACATTAATTCATATTATTCTTATAACAGCTCTATGATGGAGATACTATTGGTATACCCATATTTACAGATGAGGACATTGATTTTTAGTGGCATTTAAGTCACACAACTGGTAAGCTGTAGAGCCAGCACTCAACCCATAAAATAGGGAACCTGACTATCAAATGGTTACTATTGAATCATATAGATCATCTGAGGCTGGGAGAGAAATGGTGCCTCCAATTGGAACTATCTGGGCTTTTTTGCCCTCCCACGCTTCCCTTCAGCATCCCTGCAGATCTGTGAGCTACAGAAGATGGGCCTCAGGGCTGGAGGGTGGTTCATCCATTCAGGGAACCTGTTTTCTTCTGTATCACCAGAGCTCTCCATCTGCACTTGGGCTCTGGGGACCCTGAGTGGCAGAAAGCCTTCCAATGAATTTGCAGATCACTGCCAAATCTTCCTGAAACAGTTCACCCACAGCAAATTCTGTCTGTGTCGACTTTGCACTACTGCTGTGTTTCTACAAGGATGTAGTCAGTGTAAATTGAACTTCTGTAAATTGAATTCTCTACTGAGAGGACACGATGCCACTTTGGAGATGAAATATCTTATTTTTTCCTGGTAATGGCTTATAAAAATTCAGTGTTAAGTAAATCCCTGGCCTCAGACTTTAGGATCAGGTACTATTGACCTATAAACACACATATCCACTGGAAATGTCTTATATTTCAAGGAATATTTTCATAAAGCCAGAAGAAACCTTTGGTGTTGTAAATCACCTCTGTTTATTGGGATACTTGTAATGTGGATTTTCTTTTTTTACAGTGACAAGATTGGTGTATGTTTAGGGACCCTCCCACTTACCTTTGCGTCCACAGCATTCTTTGGAAAGGTCTAGAGGCTGGGACTCTCAAGTCAGTCTCAGGATTTGTGGGTACAGCTCTGGGCAGCTAAGGGATAACACATGGGGCATGTTTTGGGGAAGGTGCAGGAGTCAGGCAGAACTCCCACTGTGGGGTACTCCCTTCTGCACCTGTTTAATTCCCCTTGGTTCTGCCACCTTGCTTGGTTCTCCAGTGTGCCTAGAAATTTTCCTCTTTTCCCCTTTCCCCTGCAAAGAACAAACAAGCTCTGAAAGTCAGAATGAGTCAGAGTGAACAAGAAATCTTACTGGCCATGGGTTCCCCTGATGGGAGAAATGAGGTTGCCCAAACCAGCACGGCACCGCGCCGTTTGTTAGGAGCCCTGGTGCCTGGGGGAATTCACGTCTTCCTTGTGCACCAGGAGAGCCAGTGTCTCACCTGGGGACATGCTGGTGACGGAGGAGGGACAGGAAGGAAGACTCTTTGGGGAGTGAGTTCTCCTGAATCCACCGAGGCATGTAAACACCTAACGATCCCTCGACATGGGCTCCATAGAAGGTTTACTAGTAACAGAGGTAAACTTTAGCACATTAAGCCAGCCTCTTGCTCGGCTGGTTCTGTGTATGTTCTAAGTTGTGAAGCTAATAAAGAGGGCACAGAGAGAGGAGGCTGTACAAGTCCTTGAACATTGGCCTGTTTATCTAGAAACTCACGCTCAAGTGGGGCTCGATGGAAGAAATGTGACTCTTAATGCTGGTAACACATTCTTTGGCATTCTGTGTGCACTAAGCAGGGCTGGGTACATTTTTATGCCTGCATATCACAGCCAGGCCTGAAGAAAAAAACAAAAATCCTGAGCTCCACGGAGCAGAAGATGTGTTGGTCCCGCAACAAAAGGCCAAAGCAGAAAAGACATTTCTCATGTGTAAGAAGTCTAACAACATGGGATGGTTTATCGGAACCAAATGATGCCAGAATCTGTGAAGTAAAAGGAAACTTGAAAATCCTCTGTTTCCCCTGCAATATGGACAAACACTGCACAAATCCCCACCCAGGTGTCCAGCCAGCCTTGGATTGAGCAGTTCCAGTCATGAGGTGTTCACAGAAGCCAATTTCTGTTGAACAGCCCAAAATGTCATAAAGATCATTCTGAAAGGGAATCATAGTGTTTCTCCCCACAACTTCTGCTTATTGGTCTGGCTCTGCTTTCTTTTATTTCTCAAGAATAAGCCTAAATGCTTCTTTTTCACCACAGGCCTCTGGACATGTGAAGACGGTTGTTATCACTATATAACTTTCCTCCAGAGGTTCTTTTCTCTTTCCCCTCCTCTCACATTCTCTCTCAAGCTGGCCTTTTTTTAATTTTTTATCCCCAACTCTCCCTGTGGTGGTTTGAAGCTGCATGTACCCCAGAAAAACATGTTCTTAAATTTAATCCATCCTGTGGCTGTGAACCATTGTTAAGTAGGACCTTTTCATGAGGCTACTTCAGTTAAGCTGTGACCCACCTCAATCAGGATGTGCTTAATCTTTTAACTGGAGTCCTTTACAAGAGAATGAAACTAAGACAGAGAAAGCCACAGAAGCAAGAAGCTGAAAGCAACTCAACCTGAGAGAGAAGAGAAAGACCAGCAGATGCCTCCGTGTGACTTGCCATGTGACAGAGGAGCCCAGGATCACTGGCAGCCAGTCTTCCAGGAGGAAGCATTGCTTTGGTGATGCCTAGACTTGGATATTTTCTCACCCTTAGAACTGTGAGTGAATAAATTCCCATTCTTTAACCTGACCCATTTCATGGTATTTGCTCTGAGCAGCCTAGGAAATGAAAAGAGACTTCTTTTCCATATTTCTTCATAAATAAAATATAAGAAATTTATTTTGACATAAAGTTTTTTCTTGTACCAATTCAGGCTTCTAGGGAGCTTGCTCACCTTTCAGAGTACTCAAGAATTTTGTCATGGATCAATATCAGTTCATCGATCCAGAGTTTCTAAGATCAGGCGCTTTCTTCTCTTCAGACTTCCATAATTCCTCACTGCTATGTGGTTCTCAAAGATTAGCAATAGTGGTTTTAGGTCATAGGCAAACCTCAGGAATTGGTGTGATTGTGCTCTGGAACTGAAGCACCAGTGCTTCCAGAAAAGTTGGAAATGTGTACTGGGCTTGTGTTGACAGAATTCTTGTTTCTTTAAATTCAAGTTCAATGTAAGAAAAAAAAAATCATTTTTTTCCTCATCTTCTCAAAGAACTGCATCCATCTCCTATTTGGTTTGATTTTACAGTCCTAGATTTAGTTTCATTATAAAATAATGTCCTACTACACTTGTTTGTATCTCCTATTTCTTTTGTAGTATTTCTTGGTCTCGCTAGTCACCACACTGCTTTAACCCTCTCCTCTTCATCATTCGCAACCAAATTGTGTGGCTTCCATCTCAGGAGCATCATATGAAGCCAGACTCTTCTCTTCTATATCATTCTGTACCACTTGGACTTTCCTCTCTTCCCCAGAGCAACTTGCCTGAAAACTTCTGTTGGCCCGTCTTAACCCAAAGAATAAAACCCCAACCCATTTTCTTAGCATGAAAGTCTGTTTAAGATCTACCCATTCACTCCTTCAACAAATATTTGATAAATACTGACCCTGTGCCATTGATTGTGTCCCACCATTTCTTTCTTCTGGTCCTTTGTCCAGTTCCACAGAACATCTCCGGCTTCACCCAGACACAGAAGGCTCTTTAGAGCCCAGGTCTTTCCATATCCTAGTGCCTCTTCCTGCAAAGCTCTTTCCATTTCCTCTGCCTGCTGAGCTCCTATTTACCTTTCAAATTCATTTAAATATCACCTCCCTATGAAGTCTTCTTTGATTCCTTTAGGAGACTTAGTCACTCCTACCTTAGATTCCCTATCACTCTGTTCATATTTTTGCTATAGAAATTGTTAGACCATATATATTTGTTTGTTTGTTTGTTTATCTCTCTTTTTGCTCTTCACTTGGGAATGAGCTCCTTCAGGTGAGGAACATGTCTTATTTCATCTTTATGTCTCCAGTTCTCAGCACCATATCTGGTACATGTACAGACATAGTAAGAGAATTAAACCACTCTCTGAGAGTGAGGTTTCCTGGGGATGAATTAACTAAAGCAGAAAGCAGTATTACATAGTGGATGATATTCCAGGCCCTAGATTTAGACTGCCTGGATTTAAATTGCAGTTCTGCTCCTTCTAGCTGTGTGACTATGGGCTAGTTATTTTGTCTCTCTGAATGTCATCAGCAAAATGGGTAGAAAATTAGTACTTTATTTTTAGGATTATTGTGGTGACAATTAAAAACCAGATTTAGTTTACTTCAATATAAAATGCATATTCTTTTTTGTGAAGGGTTTCTCAAGAGTAAATATAGAAAACAATAGAGTCAGAAATCTGAAGATTAGAAAGGGAAAATGAAGGGAGAAATTAACTGGGAAAAGGCAAGAAAGAAGAGGCAGTGTTACTCTATCAAACTCTTTCTACTGCACTCTCCATACATGAATCATCTTTATCACTTAAAATATGCATACTGCTCTCCTTAACTGTAGCCCGAGTTGATCTATCCATTGATTTTACAGTTATAGATAGTTCAAAATAAATCCGTAACAGTGACAGTTTCTTTCCCTGTAGAGCAACATCCCACAGCACAAAAGTCAAGGCCCCAACACCAACACTATCACTCATCTAGGCCAGAAGAGAGTCCCCATATAGGAATGCTGCTGAGCCAAGATGAAATGGGAGCATGGCTGTTTAAGCACATGGATAATTAAAGTGGGTAATTGAAAGGGACCCCTATCCAGAAAGCCAATAAAATCAAGAGTTGAGATTACTTTGCTAGACCTAAAATATTTACTATCTGGCCCTTTATGAAAAAAAATTTGCCAAACCCAGGTCTACCAAACCATGGAGAGGCTCCAAATGGGCCTCCAACTCTCCTTCTACTCCCATTTCCTGTTAGCCAAGCTGTTAAGAGCCCACAACTGCTGGGACAGAGAGCTGGCTGGCTGAAGACTTAATTGTCCCTTGTGCTTCTAAAGACCAAACTGTTTTAACATCCAGACTATGCTACTACATCATGAATCTGTGATTTTCATTATCTGCAGTCTTTGTCACTAATCCAAACTAGTTGTTCAGTCAATAAAATAAATTCTCTACCTTGGAATATTAAATTTTGCATAACTATGTATAAATACATAACTATTGATTTCTCAACAAAAAAATTAATATACTTATTTAATCACTGAAAACACAAATCCACATAAGAAATTATATTTTAGGGTACTTACTGCATGCAAAATTTAACACAAATGTATAGACTTTGATGATAAGCAATATGCACATTGCTATTCTTTCTCCTTTAATAATTTTTCTATCCTTGGGATTAAAGATGTTTTTGCAAATCTTGGAACAAAACCAGAAACCAATAGATTTCTTTGCTTTGAGTCAGTCAAAGCTGAAAATGTAGCATCACATAAATAAATAGTTGAAAACAGTAATAAAAACTTCATTGTCTTGTTGTGGAGCTCTGAGTAACTTGTCTTTGCATTTATCCAAAATTGAATTACAGACATTGATTTAAATATTAATTGTAATCCTAAATCTAAAGATAATTGTGTTAGCTCTTCTTCTTCGAAGTCAGTGAGTTTACTATTTTGGTGATTTGTAAAAGGATTAATTATCCATAAATTTCCTGAATGCAAGTCTTCTGGTGGATAACAGTCACTGAACATTTCAGAAAGTCCTTCCAGGTGTTCAAAAATAATGCCTGTGATGCTTTTTATATTTAAGTCTGATGAGTTTGAGAATTCAGAAAATGAAGGCAACATGTCATAGTCATTCTCTTGTGTACGCTTCAACCATATTTTTAACTTTTTCTTAAATGTATCAATTTTATTATACAGAATGAAGAAAGTAGGCATAGTGCCTTGTAGACTTAAATTTAATTCATTTATAAGTGAAAATATATCTAATAAATAGGCCAGTTTTGCAAACCATTCCTCATCATGAAACTGCTTGGCCTAGTCTGAATGCTTTTGATTTTTTAAAAATGTCTAATTCATGTTATAATTCAAATAATCTTGTTAAAATTTTCCCTCTTGATAGCCAGTGTACTTCAATGTGAAGTGGTAAATTCACATGCTCAGATCCTGTCTTTTCACACAAAATTGTTAGTGTTTGTGAATTTGAGGCGTTGCTCTTAATAAAACTTAAAATTTGTGCTGACTGCAAAAGAATTTCTGTAAACCTGGAGATAACTTTTCTGCTACTAAATGTTCACAGTGAATAAAACAATGTATAAATGCCACTTAGAAAAAGATTACTTTGCTAAATTGGGATACTGTATGGACACTAGCAAGACAGCATTAGAACCTTGTGAATAACACTCTTTTTATCCAATGTATTGGCAGATGAATAATAAAATAAAGACAAAAATATGTAAATAATGGGGGGGGGGTGTTCTGGTTTGCTAATGCTGCCATATGCAAAATACCAAAAATGGATTGGCTTTTATAAAGGAGGGTGTATTTGGTTTCAAACTTATAGTCCTAAGGCCATAAGGTATCCAAACTAAGGCATCAAGAAGGGGATACCATCACTGAAGAATGGCTGATGGTGTCTGGAACACCTGTCAGTTGGGAAGGCATGTGGCTGGCATCTTCTGGTCCCAGGTTGTGTTTCACCTCCTCTCTCAGCTCCTGTGTGTCCTTAGCTTAGCATCTCCAAATGTCCTTCTGCCTGCAACTCCAAGCATCTCTAAGCATCAGCCAGTGTCAGCAAACATCTGGGCCTCTGTCAGCTCTTTTTAAAGGACTCCAGTAAACTAATCAAGACCCACCCTGAATGGGTTGAATCTCCAAGGAAACATTCAGTCAAGAGGTCATACCCTGTGCCGGTTTGAATGTATTATGTCCCCCAAAATGCCGTTATCTTTGATGTAATCTTGTGTGGGCAGTGTTGATTAGATTGTAATTCTTTGAGTGTTTCTGTGGAGATGTGCCCCACCCAACCATGGGTGATGACTCTGATTGGATAATTTCCATTGAGGTGTTACCCCACCCACTCAGGGTGGGTCTAAATTAAATCACTGGAGCCATAAAATGAACTGAAAAACAGAAGGAACTCAGTGCAGCTGTGAGTGACATTTTGAAGAGGAGCTACAGCCAAGAGGGACACTTTGAAGAATGCACAGAAGCTGAGCGAGTAGCTGCAGATGAGAGACAGTTTGAAGATGGCCATTGAAAGCAGACTCTTGCTCTGGAGAAGCTAAGAGAGGACAAACACCTCAACAGCAACTAAGAGTGACATTTTTGAGGAACTGCAGCCTAGAGAGGAATGTCCTGGGAGAAAGCCATTTTGAAACCAGAACTTTGGAGCATACGCCAGCCACGTGCCTTCCCAGCTAACAGAGATTTTCCGGACACCACTGGCCATCCTCTAGTGAAGGTCCCCTTTGTTGATGGACACTTTATGGCCTTAAGACTATAACTTTGTAACCAAATAAACCCCCTTTTATAAAAGCCAATCCATTTCTGGTGTTTTGCATTCTGGCAGTATTAGCAAACTAGAATATACCCTAATCAAAAAGATTAATCAGTCTGCCCCCACAAGATTGCATCAAAGAACATGGCTTTTTCTGGGCGACACAATATATACAAACCAGCACAGGGGGTATAAGGTATGGGATGTTTTGGGTTATTTTTAATTTTTTCTTTATTTTGATGTAATGAAAATGTTCTAAAATTGATTGTGGCAATGAATGCACAAATATATGTTGATACTGTGAGCCACTGATTGTATCCTTTGGATAGATTATATGGTATGTGAATATATATCAATAAAATTTGCATTAAACAAATAGCATTAGAGAGAGCTGACCGCCTCCCACCGAGCTGCCCCCTACTGGTGGGCCCGAGTGACTCAGGTCTTTGCTTTTCCTGGTGGAGGTGGGGATGCTGCCCTCGGCATGGTGCCTGAGTGGTGGGATGGGGAGCATGCTATCGAGATGCCTTTCAGCCTTCTGCACATAGTGATCCGGGGCTCCATCAAGGGGAACTACCCGGCCATCCTTACCTACCATGACGTGGGCCTCAACCACAAGCTGTGCTTCAACACCTTCTTCAACATTGAGGACATGCAGGAGATCACCAAGCACTTTGTGGTGTGTGGCGTCAACACCCCTGGGCAGCAGGTAGGGGCATGGCAGTTCCCTCAGGGGTACCAGTTTCCCTCCACGGAGCCACTAGCCACCATGCTCCCCAGCATAGTGCAGCATTTTGGGTTCAAATACGTGACTGACATTGGAATTGGAGCTGGAGGCTATGTCCTGTCCAGGTTTGCACTCATCTTCCCCTTCCTGGTGGAGGGGCTAGTGCTGGTGAACATCAACTTCAAAGGCAATGGCTGGATCCACTGGACTGCCTCCAACCTCTCTGGCTTGACCAGCACTTTACCTGACACCATGCTATCCCACCTCCTTAGCCAGGAGGAGCTGGTGAACAACACAGAGTTGGTCCACAGCTGCCAGCAGCAGACTGGGAACATGGTGAACCAGGCCAACCTGCAGCTCTTCTGGAACATGTACAGTAGCATCAGAGACATTTACTGGCCTGCAATGGTGCCTAATGCCAAGATGCTCTACTTCCCCGTGACGCTGGTGGTGGGGGGTAATGCACCTGCTGAGGATGGGGTGGTCCTGTGCAATTCCAAACTGGACCCAACCTCCACCACCTTCCTGAAGATGGTAGGTTCCAGGGGCCTTCTCCAGGTCACAGAACCTAGGAAGCTGACAGAAGCCTTCAAATATTTCCTGCAAGGCATGGACTACATGCTCTTGGTTAGCATCACCCAGCTGCACCTACTCATGCACCCGCTCATGGACCTCATCCCTCAGCAGTGCCAGCTCGGTGGACGCCAGCCACGCACAGGCCTGCACCCACATGGAGAGCAACAAGGGCCTGAACCACATAACACCGTGGAGGTGTCTGTTGAAGCTTTGGGCCCATTGAAGATGCCCACCCACCCGCTTCCCTCATCCACTCACCATCCCACTGCCATACTTGAGCCTGCTCATTTTCCCTTTAGCTTATTTTTGCACATGGGGAGGAAATGGGGTTAATTCTCCTTTTTTTTTTTTAAAAAAAGAGAGATTCATCATAGATGCTGCAGCAGAACAGTCTCCAGTTGGTTTGAGGGACTTCCTTCCCCTCACTACCCCCCAGTTCACTCAATGTGTTAATTTGGCTGAATTAAACCTTCTCATCCAACTCCCTATCACCCAAACACAGACAGGCGGGTGTGGGCACAGGAAGGAAGGAGATTAGCTAAGGAAAGAATTGGAGTCCTTCTATGGCTAGGATCTGGGATAGTATCCAAGATGCAGGATACAGCATGGCTAGGAAAAGCCTTGGGCAGGCAGGTTTGAGTATGGGTAGGGTTTTTAGGGGGCAGTTGGTGCTGAGACCCACGAAAGCCAGCAATCAGCAGTGGAGAACACTGGTTGGAGAGGAGCCCTGGAGCTCTGAAGAACCCTACCCCAACCTCCTCCACCAAGCACACCAGTCACAAACTTCAAAATGATCAAAAAAGAGATGGAAGACAGCAGTGAAAATGGAAGGGTTGTGGAGAAGGTAGGATGTGTGTGGGGTGTTCTGAGGCTGAGAGAACACTCATATCTATGTTCCTCTGTACACATCACCCCCCGCTCCCATCACCTTAAGCCACTACTAGACAGTTTAGAGCCTGGTGGAGTCTTAGTCTGTCCCAGTTCTGTTCACTTTTGTGCTTCCTTTTAATGTTGAATGAGACTGTTTGAAAAGCTGATAGAACTAATACCATTTACTATAGTTAGTGCTACAAATTTTGGAATTTTTTTCCCTGTGTTCTTTCAGGTGAGATATCTATAAATGTCTATACATTTATAGATACCTTTTCCGTCAGAGGTAGTCTCTCCTTTCCTTGGTCAAGGTGAACTTTTAATGGAGTTCCTTATTTTCCTTTCTGTAGAAAGTGAAGACCCTAATTTTGTGTATTCTGGTGGCTAATGTCATGAGACTTTGAGATGAGAAAATGTAAAACAAATAAAAATCCTTGTCAATGTAGAGAGTTAACTGTGCTGAAAAAACTAACAAAGAAACTAAGAAGAAGGAGAAAACCTGATAGCATTAGAGTAGGCTAATTGCTGGAACAAATAGTCCCCAAAGTTCAATGACTTATATGCCAAAAGTTTACATTTTCTTCACATCACACTCCAGTGCAATTTACTGGGAGGGTGAGCGGGAGATTGCATCATGAAATCGTTCAGAACCGAGACTCCTTCCACCTAGTCAGCCTGCCATTTATTAGGGCCTCAAAGTGTTCTGCTGGATCCTGGCAGACAAGGAAAGAGAGAGAGAGAATGGAAGATTTCATGAGAGGTTTTATAGGCTAGGCCTCGGTTCATTTTCCATTGGCCAGAGCACAGTCACATGACTACACTTAAATGCAAAGGAGATTGGGAAATATTGTCTATCTGTGAGCCCAGGAAACAGTTTAGAGATCAAGTTTCCAGTCTCTGCCACAGAATTAGAATTTAAGCAGGAGGTGAAATACAAAGCTCCAAATTCAAGTTCAAAATGTCAACCTCACAAATATAGAATACAGGAAACCTGGCTTGCCTGTGATTCATATGGAAAAACAAAGTCTGGAACTAGAAGGGAATGTGGGCTCTTGGTTGGCCATAAAATTACTGTTAAACAGGAAGTTTTGTCTTTAAAAAATAAATGCAATATTCAGGTACATTAATAAAAGAAATACAGTGTAGGAGAAAGAGTATAGTCTCCCTTCATCTCTTACTTAGCTATGTGCCCTTGGCTAAGATATGTAAAGCATCTGAGCATCACCCAGCTCAGTTGTAAAATGGGACTAAAACTTGTGGTATATATATACCCCTTAACTGATGCCACAAATAGGCTCATAACAAATGATTTAAAACATTAATCATTTATCCTTACTCCTGAATCTGTGGGTTGAATGGGTTAGCTATACTTCAGGCTGCAGTTCTTGGGGAGAGGGTGGTCAGTGTAGAAAAGTGGGGAGTGGGGGATCTTTACTCCAACTGTGTCTAATCTGAGGCCAAGGCTCAGGGAAGCAGCTATAGCCACCTAGGGGAAGCAATTCTCATGGTGAGGCCAGAGACATAAGAGGGAGAGTGAAAATATGTGTTGCTTCTTGGGGCCTTGACCCAGAATTAGCACACTGTCATTTCCACTTACATTCCATTGACCAAAGCAAAGTGACACAGCAAGCCCAATATCAACAGGCGGCAGCAATAGGCTCCAACCATATAAGTGAGCGATACTGCAAAGTCATATGTCAAAGGGCATTCTAATACAGGTGAGAGTGACAATTCAATCTACCACACATTTGTAAGATCGTGGCATTGATTTTAAAAATATATGCAAAGCACCTAGTTCCCTGCCTGGCAACACAGGGCCTCAGAAAATAGAAACTACAATGGTGGTTGTGATGATGATAATAATATATTCAGATCAGTGTACTCTGGGTGGCTCAGGGTGCATTCAATTTTAGTTGCCATCTTTAAAAAGAAATGCATTGGCAAACTAGATTGCAAGCAGAGATGGGTGAACAGGAGGGCCTATGGATCTGGAAACTGTGTTTAAGGAACTGTGCCAGTTTGGATGTATTATGTCCCCCGAAATGCCATTATCTTTAATGCAGTCTTGTGTGGACAGGAAACATATTGGTGTTGATTGGGTTGGAGACTTTTGATTGGATGTTTCTGTGGAGACGTGATCACTCAGCTGTGGGCAGGATCTTTCATTGGATGGTTTCCTTGGAGGCATGGCCCTGCCCATTCAGCATGGGCCTTGATAGTTCACCCGAGCCCTATGTAAGCTCAGACAGAAGGAGTGAGCTTGCTATAGCCAAGAGGGACACTTTGAAGAATGCATGGAAGCTGAGAGAGGAGCTGAAGCTTACAGAGACATTTTGGAAATGGTCTTTGAAAGCAGACTTTTGCTCCGGAGTAGCTAAGAGAGGATAAATGCCCCAAGAGCAACTGAGAGTGACATTTTGGAGAGAAGCTGAAGCCTAGAGAGGAACGTCCTGGGAGAAAGCCATTTTGAAACCAGAACTCCGGAACAGATGCCAGCCAGATGCCTTCCCAGCTAACAGAGGTTTTCCGGACACCATTGGCCATCCTCCAGTGAAGATACCCAATTGTTGATGCATTACCTTGGACACTTTATGGCCCTAAGACTGTAACTGTGTAACCAAATAAACCTCTTTTATAAAAGCCAATCCATTTATGGTGTTTTGCATTCCAGCAGCATTAGCAAACTAGAACAGGAACTAAAAATATTTACCCCAAAGAAGGGTATCCGATATAAAAATTAAATGCATCCATGTGCCAGAGTTGCTCTACCATTGAAAAAGGAATAAACTTGTTGGACAATGGAAGGAACTGCTAGTCTGTGGGAATTTTCTTGGAATCAAGTAGAAAATGGGAAGCCCCTGCAGGCATTTGAAGGGGAGAAGTATGGCATGGGCTGTGCTGTCAGCTTCCTGAGCAAAAACAAGCACTGTGGGAGGTGAACAGAGTAATTTTCTCCATTGTTGAACAGATGATCTGTGGGGGAGCAGGATGGAAGATCAGGGCAGAACTGGGGTCTCTGTGCCTGGGCAAACACAGGCCTTAGCTACCTCTTCTGTTCTTTCTGGTCTCATAGATTCATTGGTCCTTCACTCCAACATGTCTGTTGTAATTCATGTTGATTCTACAGTCACACCAGTGTCAGTGCCCTCTCCATGCTCCAGAACCCCACCAGGGCAGTGTGGGACTCACCAAACAGTGATCTCTTCCTCTTTCCTCAGGCTTGAATCTCCCCTTCCCATTTCTCCAATCAGCCTTAATTAAACTGTTTGAAAGCTGCAGCTTGATTTTAATTAGAGCAAAATTGGTAAGATTAGAATGAAATTGGCCAATCATTGTGTATGGGCCGTTGTTTGAGAACACAGCAGGCTGCTAAATTGCCTCCATGCCAGGCTTCTTGAGTTCTTGCAGACAGGGAGAGGGGCCAGCTACTGGAGCAATGGGGAGGACTGGCCGCAATTCTGCTTTTTACCTTCTGGAATTGCAGGGGTCAAGGTATTACTTTAACCAAATGATTCCCAAATTGAAGTCTCCTGCCTGTAGGTTTCCCCCAGCCCCAGTGGTAAACTGGGCAAAGGAATTATCGGGGAAGTCTGACAAAGGTGTTTGGTGGTCCCTGAATTTGAGCTCAGAACCTGAATGAAGGCAGAAAATCATTCATAGGATCATCTAGGTTCTGGTCATATTCTGCCACTAATCAACTGAGATTTGGGTCAAGTCACTTCTCTTGGTTTTTGTGTCTCTTTGTTTGTAAACATCTAAAAAGCTAATAGTTGAGTAATGGTATCTCCTCTCCTGTTCTCCAGAGGTCCTTATATGGATAAAATAGTTTGGCATGTGTGAAAACTAAAACAAACAAGCAAGCAAACAAACAAACCCTAAAGGAAAGCTCTACACCAGCATAAGAGATTACAATTTTTATTATCATTTCTTTTTATAGTTCAGATTAATCATGTCTTATTCATTATAGCAGTAATGGTTCAAACAGCCAAATACATTACAGTAATCTGTTGTTGAGATAGAAATCTCCTGAGGATTTGATGGGTCTAGAAATACTACCCTCTGTGTGGGAGCCAAAGCATGATATATCTCAAAGCCCCTAAATTGTCCAGCTAGAAAACATGAAACCACCTTAGCTGAGTCACTGAGGTAAGTAACTTGCATCCTTCAATGTATATGTTGGCTTTAGTTATTCTCATTCAATAAATTTTTGAAGATGAAGAATGCAAGCCATATGAAAAGAAAAAAAAATATATATATACATATATATATATATGTCAATCTCTTAGGTTGGAGGATTGAGTTCTGTGATGGGACCTGTGGCCCTGGATGTAAAATATATTGGTAGAAGGCCAAAGAAAGAGATGCTTCTTCCTTATGTCTGGAACTCTTTAGGAAAATCAGCAGCATAATACCCAGTGGTGCTTATTGAGACTCCTAATGTCAAATTGGCAAGTCCCCAGCTAGTCAGGGAAAGGCAACTTTGCCAGAAAAAGGTGCGCTCTAACAACAAAGACACTTGAATTTATCCAGAACCTGTTGGTATGTGAGAAATTGCCCCATGGGTCATTGGTTGACAGTTTAGGAAGACAAAGTCACAGGAAAAATGAAAAGAAAACTATTCTTGTACCTGACTTAGGGCCAATCCATCTTTTTTGCTCCAAAGTTCTTAAAAATTTTATTTAATAACCTGTCCTGCATCTTCATTTTTCAAGAAAAACCATACATACTTTTCCTACAAGTGTGGTCCCACCCAAAACAACTGTTTGGAGAATAACTCACTCTCTTTTAGCACAGCTGTCCATTTTAGCACTAAAAGCTGGGGTTCCCCCAAAAGGAGAGGTTATTGCAAATAAATCATGATAGTTTCCACTTTTTGCCATTGTTTGCAGAATGGTGTTTGGAGCTGGGCATCCTGGACTCTACTACAAACTGCCTTAAGTCTTATCTCCACTCGCAGGGAGTCCTAGATCTTGTTCAGAGAAACACTGCCTGAGTGAGCAGGTGATGATTGGTTAGCTCTGCAGGAAGCAGCATTGATTCCCTCCCCTGTAAACCCAGACTGGAATCTAACTCAGGAGGAATAAATGGTTCCAAGCAATCGGAACACACTAACACTGAAATAGGGTGGTGCAAGTCTGCAGGGGTGCCTGGATGTGGTGTGGAGAGAGGGCTGCATGTTCAGGATCCAGGGAATGTGTCTTTCCAAATGACAGCCATATCAGTGGCTTGGAATTGGACCTGAGCTTGCTTCCCACACAGAGATGGAAAGATGAAAGGTCTGTTCGAAATTTGGGAGCAGAATAATCAGGTTGTGAGCACAAGGTCTCAGCACAACCATCCACAGAGATTTCAACGTCGTTGAGGTATAGTTTTGTTTCTGTTTTCAACTATGGATTTTTTAAAAAATACTCTCTCTCTTAAGGCTTCATAGGCAGGGAGGGAAGCTTCTTGGGTGATAACACTTCATGGGGGTCAGATCAAAGTTCTCAGTTTACAAGCCCGAAAAATAGTGCGTCGGTGTGCAGATGCTAGGAACAGTACCTGGGATGGAAGAACCCAGCTGTGCTCTTTCCGGGTCTCTCATCATTGGGAGCTGTGGTACCCTGCAGGGTGATTCTTACTGGCAGATTTTCTGTTGACCTTGTGTAAGGCAAAGGAACACAGCGCTGCAGGGTGGCTGGTGACATTAGAATCAGTAGTATGACTTGGAGGCATCGCTTTTTATTTACATCTTTTGAATTAGAAATTCCTTGTAGCCGTTTAATATTCTTGTCTGAGACCCTTTTGCCTCAAACCCAGAGCAGGCCTGGTCCCAAAGCCCCATAGAAGCTCCTGTTGCCTGAAGCTTGGCAAAGCTGTGGTTGAACTCGCCTATTGCAGGGCCCCTTTGGATTCTGGGAAGTTCTTTAAACTCATGTACAGCCAGAAGCATCGCTTACTGGTAATTTTGACATTAGTGTTAGGCAGTTTGAGGCAAAGATGACTATGATCACTTAAGAATGTGTGTGTGTGTGTGTGTGTGTGTGTGTGTGTGTAATCTTGAGTTATACCTAAAATATTCTGACTGTTGGTATGTTTGGCTGATATAATGCACAGAGGCTTATACTTCCAGTCTAGACTATTTCTTCCCTAGACTTTGTTTCAGTTGTTATTAATGGTTTTATGGTTATGGAAACCCTTTGACAGAAATATAATATATATGGTTCTCTCGAGTATAATCTGAAACATGCTTTGAAAATTGGCCTAAACTCCCGTGATTACAGCGGTTAGCTGAAGCATCCTTTTGAAATGCTGTATGAATACCTTTTGCAAGCAAAATCCACATTGAAGAGCTCTGTTTACCTTTTCATTTAACCCATGAGCCCTTAATGGCCTCTGCTGTTCTAAGAGCACTTTCCATAGGGGCTACACTACTGTTAGAAATGTTTGCTTTCTCACACTGTTTACTGTGTAACAAACACAGTGGGAGAAGATTTTAGGACAAATGGCTAAATTGAAATGGAGAGTTTCTTGATGTCTTAATTGAAACAAAGATGATGGCTTAATTGAAGCCGTGTATATTAATATAATTGATATATGGAAAACATCCTTTTCCTAGAAAAAGAAAAAGTCTTCATTATTTTATTACAGGAAAAAAAACTACTAAAAAATCAGAAATGAACACTTATTCTTTGAATAGCTGAGGCTGCCTTCCAGTATTGACCTCTGAGGTTTTCTGATCCTGGAAAGAACCAGGTCAATAAGTTCTATAAGCACATTTTTTTTTCCCACCACTTTTTGGTTCAAATTCCATTCACAGATGCTTCCCCTATTGTTTTGTTTTAATGAAGGGCCCCAACCGGCAGAGAAAAAACTTAGTAGAGTAGGAGAGAAAACCACGGGAACCTTCAGAGGCTGAACAGTCCTGCAGTCAAGGCCCAATTCCAAGTTGACACCCCACTGTAGTGTATGAGAGTGGGTTTTGCATTTGTGTGTGTTTGTGTTTCACAAATATAATCCTTAACCATATGCACTGTTCTTTCTCCAATGAAATTCATTCTTTCTCTTTCCCTCTCCCTCTCCATACTTCCTCCCTTTCTCTCTTCAACACACACACACACACATGAATGCACATACACTTACACACACACTTCCACTCATAAAACCACAATTGACCCTTTGAGTTTCTCAGGCAGAGGAGGTATAGCACAGTGGTAAAGAGTGTGGATCCTGGAGCCATACAGCCTGTGTTTAAATCTTGACCCTGCCACCTGCTGGCTGTTAACCTGCTGGGCAAATTAATGTATTTGTGCCTCAATTTCCTCATTCATAAAATGAGGCTAATTATATTTCCCCTCTTATAGAGTTGTTTTGGATATTACATTAGTTAATAGTTATAAGGCGCTTGGAATGCCTAGCACATTTCTCATTAAATGTTAGCCATTATTTTTTATTAGTAGCTCATAAAAAGGCTTCCTATGACAGTATCATTCACTTTTCTAGGTCATTTGTTATTCTGTGTTATGAGTTCCTGGGTGGCCATGGGAACAATTCCTCTCATGCATCCCAGTGTACAGACCTATTTTCTCTGGATCTCAATTTCTCCTCCCACAAATGGACATACTGGAACTGCCTTAATCCAGAAACATTTTGCTGTGATAAAAATATTGTACTATATTTCAGAAATGTTTTATGCAGATAATTAAGGAATGAAATGTACTGGATAGTAAACATATTTTTGTTAAAAGATAGTAAACGTTTTTGATATAGTCGTGCAATGGAATATTACCTGACCATAAAAAGGAATGTAGTTCTGATAAATGCTACAGTGTGAATGAACTTGAAAATATTGTGTCAAGTGAATGAAAAGACCACATGTTGCATGATTCCGTTTATGTGAAATAACCAGAATAGGCAAATCTCTAAAGACAGAAGGTAGACTAGTGGTTGCTTAGGACTGGGAGTTGCAGGTAGATGGAGAGAAAAGGGGATGAGAGCTGAATTGTACATGGTTTCTTTTGGAGGTAATGGAAATATTCTAAAATTGACTGTGATAATGGTTGCACAAATCTGTGAATATACTAAAAAGTTGTATTTTATACTTTAAATGTGTGAATTGTATGGTATGTGAATTATATTTCAATAAAGCTTTTATAAAAAATAAGTTAGTAAGAATTTTTTAAAATATTTTAAATATATTTTTAAAATATGGGATATTTTTAAAATATGGGATTCTTGGTAGTGGTGTTATTTGCTGTCCTTAGTAGTATATTGTATTGTATGACATGTTATTTTTCTTTTTATCATTTTTTCTTATTGCTAAAAAAAAAAAAAACAAAACACAGTTTTTCTTGTAGTAATCAGTATGTTCAAGTGCTGATTGTAGTGATAAATGTACAACTTTATGATGATACCATGAACAACTGATTGTACACTGTGGATAAATGTATGGTATGTGAATATAACTCTATAAAATTGTAGGAAAATATATATATAGGAGTAGAAGTGTTGGAGAAAACATGATGAGAGGCATGATGCCTCACCAATATGGACTAACTACAATGTGTAAACTCAGAATTGAATCTTAGAACATAGCCTAATGTGGACACAATAATTGTAATAGTCCCTAGATTGTAAGCTCTTACAGCAGTTAACTCTATCCCTGAATTGTAAGGCCTATCTCTAAACTTTGAAATGCTGATCCCCTAGCGTATTACCTGATTGGTCTCTGGAACAATGCATATCTCTGAGACACCTGAAACTCAGAGCTAGAGCTCGGCAGATATGAATGTCAGTATTAGTGCATACAGCCACTGTCAAAAAAAAAAAAGAAAAAAAAAAGCTGAAAAAGAGCCCAGACTTCAATTAGTGATATGAATGAAGCAGGTCTGGTTAAGACCAGGGCAAGCCAGGCCAAAGGATAAAGGTTGAAACTGATTGTGTTTTAAAACTTCAACTTTCATATGAGACCAAGGGAATAGATATCTATTTGGTACAGGATCTAAATTTTCTACACGGTACAACTCTACAGTCGATTTGTTCAAACACCACAATTGCATGGAACTTTGAATAGGAAGTGAGATATGGTAGGTTAGTATAGGCTGCAGTGAAATAGTGACACATCCTAGAGTAATTTGGGCAGATAATAAAAAATATATTTACAGCCTCCCCCTCCCCAGCCCCGAGGATCTGGGGGAAGGTGCGGATGTGTTGGACATCCTCATCTGGACTGGTGTTGATGTTGTCACAAACATTGGGACTGGCGGTTTGATGTGCTGAGCCCTCGAGCATGGGACTTGCCCTTATGAAGCTCATTACCACAGAGGAGAGTCTAAAGGTGTATGTAATGGTGCCTAAGAGTCTCCCCCTGAGTACCTCTTCATTGCTCAGATGTGGCCCTCTCTCTCTCTAACTGAGCCATCTCGACAGGTGAACTCACTGCCCTCCCCCCTACGTGGGACCCGACTCCCAGGGGTGTAAATCTCCCTGGCAATGCAGAATATGACTCCTGGGGATGAATGTGGACCCGGCATCGTGGGACTGAGAGTATCTTCTTGACCAAAAGGGGGATGCAAAATGAGACGAAATAGTTTCAGTGGCTGAGAGATTTCAAATGGAGTCGAGAGGTCACTCTGGTGGACATTCTTATGCACTATATAGATAACACCTCTTAGGCTTTAATGTATTGGAATAGCTAGAAGTAAATACCTGAAACTACCAAACTCCAACCCAGCAGTCTGGACTCCTGAAGACAATTATATAATAATGTAGATTACAAGGGGTGACAGTGTGATTGTGAAGACCTTGTGGATCACACCCCCTTTATCTAGTGTATGGATGAGTGGAGGAATGGGGATTAAAAACTGAAGGACAAATGGGGTGGGATGGGGGAATGATTTGGGTGTTCTTTTTTCACTTTTATTTTTTATGCTTGTTCTGGTTCTTTCTGATGTAAGGAAAATGTTCGGAGACAGATTGTGGTGATGAACGCATAACTATGTTATCATACTGTGGACAGTGGATTGTTTATCATGGATGATTGTATGGTGTGTGAATGTATTTCAATAAAACTGAATTTAATAAAAAAAAATTAGAATGCAGTAAAACACACTTAAGCTAAACTACCTATGGAAAAATAGTGTTGTAGAAACAGCAGTGTAGTATTGATCTGGGTTTTAATCTCGGCTTTGCCACTTACTAACTGTGTGACTTCATGTAAGACCTACCTGGGTCTTAGTTGTTGCTACTGTCACCATCATCGTAGTTGTTTTTAATAGCAGGCGGGGAGACGGAGGGTCAGGACACTAGCTTCATGTTGTGGGTCTGCTACCAGCTTGTTTTATCGCTTTAGGCAAACCACGTACCTTTTTTGTTTCATGGTTTGCTCATAACATGAGAGGATTGGAACGGAGCTTTCCAGCTGGTGTGCATACCTGCTCCTCGGTGTGCTGCACGTGGGTTACGGGTATGTCTATATATTGATCATTTCAGCCCTTGGGCAGTTGGACAAAGTCTGGGGCAAGGCTCCCTTCCCTGGTCTACTCTGATCCAAGTAGACTTATCCATTTATCCTGGATGTATCATTTACAAATAGAATTTTCAATGTATAAGATAATGTGAAAAAGAGCAAATGGTTCAAGCTGTTCTAACAGCCTGACTTTCCCTCTTGTTAGCTGCGCAACATAAGTCAAATTACTTAGCTTTCTGAGCTTTAGTTTCCTTATTTGAGTAGGAATACTCAAAACTATTGATTTGAATAAAATATAGGATCTTCAAGTCTGATGTTGGACATAGGAAGATGAAGACTAAGTAAAAGTGCAAAATTCCAAGATAGTCGCTTCTTTGGGGAATCTTTAACAAAAATTATTGTCAGGCCCCGTGGAGTGGAGTGGAGCTATATGTCATTAACATTTGGGCATAAAGCATACCAGAATCTGAACAAGATTTCTTTAGTCACTGGACTTTGGAGTATGGTTAAAAAAATTGGACAGTCATTGGAAATTGTCCACATCCACTGAAGACAATGTAAGAAGACTCAGACTCAGTTTACTAAATCAAAAGAATATATCAATGGTGCCTTGATTTGTATTTAAAAAAATGTGCAAAAGATGGTTGTGAGTTACATTTTTGTGAAAATCAAATCTAATTTTCACATTTATATGGTATACATGTTCAGAACTGCATTATTTTAATTTCAGATCAATCACTGATTGTGCTTTTATGGATTCTCATTCTATAATATTTTTATCAAGTTGTCAATGATTTGCAAACATCTAAAGGATTAGGAGAGCTGTGATATAAAATAAGTGACTTGGAGAATCACTTATTCATCCATTCAGCAAAAATTTGTTGAACATCTACTATGTGCCAGGCATTTTTCTTTTGCTGGGGATACAGATTTGAATCACACAGAAAAAAAAATCACTGCCCCCATAGAGTTTATATTCTAATGGGGAAGAAAGACAATTTATGTATAAATTGAGCATGGGGACAAAGAATGAGGGAGGGTGCTCTGTTGGATAGGTTTAATGTGATGGTTAATTTTAGGTATCACTTTGGTTAGGTTATGGTGTCCAGTTGTTTGGACAAATGCTGGTCTAGAGGTTGCTGTGAAAGCATTTTGTAGATGGGATTAGCATCTACAATCAATTGACTTTAAGCAAAGGAAGTTGCCTCCGTAATGTTAGTGGGCCTCATTCAGTCAGTTGGAAACCTTAAGCAAAGGACCAAGGGTTCTGGAGAGAAAGAGAAATTCTGCCTCAAAACTACAACATCAAGTCCCCTCAGAACTTCCAGACTTTGGCTTCCCCTATGGATTTTGAACTCAAGACAGTGGCATCACTCTTACTGGAATTTCCAGTCTGCCGACTTGCCCTGTGGATCTCGGACTTGCCAGCCCCCAGCAACTGCATGAGCTAATCCTATTAGTCCTGTTTCTCTGAAGATCCCTAACTAATAACAGATGGTAAAGGAGAGCTTCTATGAAAAGGTAATATTTGGGCAGTCCTGAAGAAAGTGACGGGGAAAGCCATGTGACTCCCAATTTTTGATTTATTGGATTTAATTAAGTTGGGGTCACCTCTATGGTAAGGTTTTCCTTACAGTGAAGGGCTTTGACAATTGTAAAAAACTGTAGAAATTGGAAGAATGTCACTTTTCCTAGCATTCTAATAGGATAAAAATTCTGTTTTAGTTAAGGAAGTCTAAGTGTTAGCCTACCCCAAAGCAGGGATGCCAGGTTCAATGACCCTAAGTTTCTTTTTGGTGATCTGATTTTATGAATCTCATCAACATAATTACCCACTAGTCAAGTAGGGAATACTAGTTCTTATTCAGATAACTAGAAATGAGATCCAGTAACTGCTCTTAATTTTACAGTGGGATTTGAGATAGAATACCCTGTACTTTAATTAAAGTTTAGCACAAAGGAAGTAACTCATCATGTCTTATAATGAACTTACCTGCTTAAATAAATAAAATCACAAACCAGGAATTTTTAAAGACTTCATTGGAACCATGAATTATTCCTCAACTCTCTTGCTTTGTTTCCCTGGTAATATTTGGCATGTACCCCTCCTTGCTATCTTAGTCTCTAGAGTTAGATGAGGGGATTCCATAGCTTCCAAATGAGCATGGATTTTTATTTATTTTTAATTCTTTTATTTTTCTGCAGCCCCATCATTTTTACTCCATGGATTTGGGGGGCAGGTCAGATCAAGGTTTAGCACCATCATGATGAGTAGAGTTGGGATAGGTGAGGAGGTTGTGAAGACTCAATATTTTGTTGCTTCCTAAGACAGTGGAGCTGGTCCTTACCAGTATAATGTGAGATGGTTGAAAGCTCCCTTTTTCATCATGGTTATGACTTCCTAAATTTCATCCCAGGACAAAGACTCCCCTTGGAAATGTGTGCTCTTCAAAATGCAGACGTGTGAGGAACGATTTAAAGAACATTAAAATCCTAGACAAGACAGGAAAGGAACATGGGGCTTCTCAAATTTGGATCCCTCTTATCCCTTTCAGAGATCCATGTTGACATTTTCCCTGGGGTTGCAAAAGAAGTGGTAGCATCTTAATTTGTGTAAAGGCAGAGTCACACCCAGCTGCCCTAGTATTCATGTATTTTTCATCATTATGTACTTTCACTTAAAAATGTGTATGTGTATATGCTAATTTTACTTAAGAATGTCATTGGAGCAGTAAATTTTATTAATTTTATTGAATCTTGACCCTGAAGTACATGCTTTTTAACATTCTGTATAACAAAATGGAAAGGACACATAAAGCACTCTCACTACATACTGAAGTACGATGTTTGTCTCAGGGAAAAAAATACTTGTGTGTGTGTTTGAGTTGAGAGCTGAACTAATTACTTTCTTCATGGAGCCCCAGTTTTCCCGAAACAACAACCAACAGAAAAATTGTGGTTTTTCAGACCTGAGTATTTGGCAAAATACTAAAAAAACAGAATGAAGCAAGCGTGGCTCTTCAAGGAAAACAACTGACAATATTTGTTAATAAGATAAAATTTTTAAGCTTTCAAATGAAAATTAGAATTTTAGAAAACTTGTGTTCATCATTGTGACAGCTTTCCAATATTTAAAGACTTTTCTGATGAAATTGGTAGTAATATTAACAAATGTGGTGTTTTGATATTATATAATGAAAGTGTCAGATTGTGGAAGACCTGCATAACTCAGAGATCCAATATTTTCTAGATGACCAGTACATGATGTTACACAATCATGCATGGGGTAAAATGATCCAATCAAAGTGACATATAGACCAATGTATTTTATGTAACAGAATATGAAAAGTCCATTGATATGTTTTCAGAATCCACACTGCAACTAACCTTTAAGAAACTACCATTTGATGAGTTCTAGTACGGTCCCAAAGAATAATATCCACAATTTTCTGAAATTCTGTTTCCAGCTGGATATCTGTATGAGGCCAGATTTTTTCATACACTTCAACTGAAACAACATATCACAACAGATTGAATGCAGAAGCAAATATGAGAATGCAGCTGTTTACTACAAAACCAGATATTAAAGATGTTTGCAAAAATGCAAAGCAATCCATTCTCACTAAATTTGTTTTGTTTCAGAATATAGAGTGGTTTTCACAAAAATTTGCTATTTTTGTAACGTGTAGTAGTTTTTTTATTGTTATCTTTAATAAATTTAAAATTTCTCAGTTTTAATTTATAAAATGGTAAATATCAGTACATAAAAGCCACGTAAACAAATATGGGGGCTCAATAATTTTTAAGATTATAAAGAGGTTCTCGGCCAACCTCCTGACTCTACAGGTGAGTAAACTGAGGACATGATAGGTGACGTGACTCCTCCACTGAGTTGCCATGTGACTATACCACATCTCTGCAATCCACTGTCGCAATGTTTTCTTTCCACTACCCTACACTACCAGCCGTGTCTGCCTTCACGTGAATAAGCTGACCAGCTACTCTCCAGTGAGAAAGCTGGGAGGGAGTAGGCCCTGGTGGAAGTCGTTGAGATAAGGCTTTCTCACATCCTGGGAACCAGGAGCCAGGGGAAGGACTGAGGACCCTGGGTGCCTCTCTCTGGGAAGAGATGGGCTGAGCGAGGTGGGAAGGACTTTACTGACTTCAGATTTTACACCTGTTGTTCTGAACTACAGTGAGCGTTTCCTTATCCCTTGGCTTTTCATCCAGGGAGTTTGCCCGTTGGAAAGTGAACAGCTTGGCTCTGGAAAGGAAGGACTTTTTCAGTTTGCCATTGCCTCTTGCCCCAGAGTTCATCCGGAACATCCGCCTCCTGGGAAGAAGACCCAACCTGCAACAGGTTACCGAAAACCTGATCAAAAAGTACGGCACTCATTTCTTACTTTCTGCCACCCTTGGAGGTAAGCACATCATGAGCCCACGCTAATTAGTTTCTAGGTCATTTAAAATATCTTTAAGCCCAAGTGAATGTATTTCCAAAGTCTTCCTGGTTCTTTTGTTCTTTCAAGCCTATTATTGCCTAAAAAGTGTTTTCTTTCTGGTGTGCATTTGAGAACAGTGCACTCTCTTAATTTCCAAATTCACCCTGGATCATGGCTGTTTGCTTGCAAGCATCTCCTGAGGAGAATATGGGGATAGGGAGCTGGACTACGGACCTGTTCTTGCTAAACACTGCCAGGAGGGGGCGCTCCAAGTTTTTCTTCTGACTCGGCCATCTAACCCCATGTCTTCTCCACATCTTGATGTTTGCTGTAGCTACAACTGTAGACCTATAGGCAAGGTGGATGTCCTTTGAGTCCCTGATCCTTGCTACCTTTCCATAAGGATTGGTAACCGACCAGACCAGTTCCACCGTATTCCTGGCTCTGGTCGGAACAGAGGATGGGGAGGGTGGGATGGTCCCACAGGCAGCCACGACATAGGGCAGAGTGAAGAGCTCTCAAGAAGCAGCAGCCTCTCTGTCCCGAGAAGAAGAAAGCAGGATTTCTAATAAGATTTAGCTCACTCTCGGATGGACAAAAGAGGCTCCCCCAGTGTTCACAGCAGGCACTGGCATATGATAGGAGCTGGGTGTTTGGTGGGGAGGGGATTGGTTGAACATCAAGGCTTTTGCCCTTTCTAAGGGAGCAGAAATATCCATGGCAATTTCTCATAAACACCTTGAGAGAATTTTATCACCCTCTTGGAGGAAGATTGCCTGAGACAGAGATCAATAGAGGATGTTAAATGGATAAGCTGGGAGTGGGAGTGGGGGCAGGGGAAGGATAAGCTTTGGGGTCATTGAAGAAGGAGGGCCTCTCAGGCAATGAGACCTGTTACCTCATCTGTCAAGACTCGTGAGATGGTTCTAAACATGGTAAGGGATAGGGGAGTCGACAGCAGGTGCAATGGGCTCCCCCTAGCACTGGCTGCCCTGGCCAAAGCTTCATGTGCCTGCTGGTGGGGATTAGGAAACCGAGGACCCCACTGATGGATCATGTTATTTGCTATAGGAGAAGAGTCCCTTACCATTTTTGTGGACAAGCAGAAGCTCAGCCGAAAGACAGAGACGGTGGGAGGTGCCCCTGTATCTGGGGGCAGTGGGAACAGCTCTGCCGTGTCCCTGGAGACCCTGCACCAGCTGGCGGCCTCTTACTTCATTGACAGAGAGAGCACTCTGAGAAGGCTGCACCACATCCAGATCGCCACAGGGGCCATCAAGGTAACGGCCTGGGGGGTCCTGGTGGGGTGAGCGTGGGGAGGGATGGGCAGGGCGAGACCAAGAGGGAGAACAGAGCCTTAACCAGCTTCCTGTCAGCCGGGCCTGCCTGATCTAAGAGGGAAAGAAGCTTTCTGGTGGAAGGTACCACTGGCCCCAAAACACAGCCTGAATCATTGATTCTCAGTAAATTTCCATGTCGCATCTAGCCTGAGGACCACAGGGAAAAGGCAGACAAGGTCACTCCTTTACAGAGGTTAGGTTCTAGTGGTGGGTGAAGATAATTAACAAGTGAAAAACAACAAGGCAATTTCAGACAGTGATAAAGAAAAGACAGAGACAAAACGTCCAGATTTCCTGGGGTTAAGAGGGAGCAGCTAGTAATAGCAAGAATGGTCAGAGGAGGGCACTGTGGGGTATAGACTTTGAGGTTGAGATCTGAATATAAAAAGTCGCTGTGTGTAGCTCTGAGGGAAGAGTGTTCAGGCAGAGGGAACAGTGAGTGCTAAGGCCCTGAGGCAGAAACCAGAGAAGACTGGTGTAACTACAGTGTGGTGAGCAAGACACTGGTAATGGTGAGGTCGAGAAGTAGGGAGGAGCCAGATGACGTGGCCGTGACAAGAAGTTTTATTATAATTCAATGTACAATGGAAAACCATTGGAGAGTTTTAAGCAGGGGAGTGACATAATCTCAAGTGTATTTGAAACAGATCAATAGTTTATTGTGATTATAATAACTTCTATCTTCACTTCTTACACCTACAAAATTTCTGGGGAAGTTCACATTGTTTTAAGGAAGAGAAGACTAGTGAAACAAACTTGGGCATACTGACTTTTTTTGTGTGTGAAAATATAAAGTTAGGATGATGAGTAGAGATCAACTATGTGTTATATTTTTACTTTTATCCTATCCGAAATGCACAAAGGTAATTTTGTACATTTATTAATTCAATCAGTAACTGTTTATTGAGCAGCTATTCTTTGTCAGGCACTGTTCTGAGTTCTGGGAATACAAGAGAGAAGAAAGCAGATAAAGTCCCTGTCTTCATGAAGCTTAAGTTCTAATGGGAGATTCAGAATTAAATAACTGTATAATGTCTGGTGGTGATGAATGGTATGAAAAAATAAGGCCAGGTAAGGGAATAGAGAGTGATGGAGACGTGGTACTTTTGGGAAGCCTGTTTGAAGGGAGGCCATTCAAGCACAGACAGGAACAAAGTGAGGAAATGAACCACATGGATGTCTTGAGTGAGACCATCCCAGGCCGAGGGAACAGCATTTTCAATTGCCCTAAAATTGGCACGTGCTCGGTATGTTCCAGGAACACCAAGGAAGTCAGTGTAGGTGGAGTGGAGTGAAAAGGGGGATGATGTGGGAGATGAGGCTGCAGGGGTCACACCAGCCAGGTGTGAAGGGCCTTCCTTGTTGGGGAGTAAGGAGGAAAAGGGGATCCTGGGGACCAATACGGTAGCTATTGTAGTGATGGATATGTGAAATAAAGGAGAGTGGTGTAGTTGTAGTGGGTGGTTGGCAGATTCAGAATATATTCTCAGTGTGGAGGCTACAGGATTATTTAATACAGAGGAAAAAATAATTTAAGAATAACTGCAAGATTTTTGACCTGAGCAACAAGATGAACAATTATCCCATTTATTAAGAAGGATAATGTTGAGGAGGTGGGGTTTAGATTTGGAAGAAATAGATCAAATGTTTGTTTTTCAGATATCTTGCATTTGGCATTCCTATTAGACATCCAAGTAAAGTTCTCTTACATGCAGTTAGATATAAACACAAGGTTTTCAAAGAAAGGTTGTGACTGGAGACATGAATTTGGCATACTAATATATACACATGTGCAGATGGTGTTTAAAGCTACAGGAAAGATGAGATCACTTAAGGAATGAGTGTAGCTAGGAAAAGGGGTGCTGGGACTGAGTTGTAAAGCACCCAATATTCAGAAATTGGGAAGCAGAAGAGAATTCAACAAAGGAGACTGAGACAGAGCAGAGGTTTGAAAAAAAAAAAAAGACAACAATGGAGTCACAAAAGCCAATTAAAGAAAGCATTTCACACAAGAAAAAAGGGAGCAAAAGTGTTAGATGCTGTCAACAGGTCACTAAGATGAAGATTCAGAACTGACCTTTGATTTGACAACATGGAGGTAACTGGTGACCTGAATAAAAGTAGTTTCAATAGCATGGAGGGTACAAAAGCCTAAGAGAAGGAGATTCAAGAGAGAAAGCCAAGTGAGTGATCAGAGATGAGTAGAGACCCTTTAAGGATTTTGCTGTAAAGACAGAAAAAAAAAAAAAAGGGTGATAGATGGAGGGTGATGTGGGGTCAGAGGAGGATGTGTTTTTGTTTAAAAGATGAGAGATGTTCTGGGATATTTGTATGTTGATTGAAATGATTCAGTAGAGAGGAAGAAACTGATCGTGCGGGTGGTATAGGAGATAATTGCAGGAACAAAATCCTCGAGCAGGTGAGAGGGACACTTCACCCTTTGTAACAGGAGGTGAAATGGAGTAAACAAGGACAAGTGCAGGTAGGATGGGAGATGTGGTGGTAGGAGGTTGAGGACATTTTCTTGCGATTGATTCTATTTCCTTGCAAAGTTCTCAGTTATAAGTAAAGAAGGAGGAGAGGAAAGAAGGTATGAGATGGTCTTTTCAGAGAATAGGAACATTAATTGACTAGACATATTAATGGATTGCTAGGCAGTTCTAAGGCCCTGCTTAATATTTGTGGTCATAACTATAACATGAGACCAGTCAGAATAGTTGTGAGTTTTATCAGCTACATTCAACAGTTCATATACAGGCATGCATGGAGTAGATGGAGATTTGGATTTAACCAGGATTTGTATGTGTGTGTGTGTGTGTGTGTGTGTGTGTGTGTGTGTGTGTACAGGATTAGAGACTAAAGAGGCAAGGGAGTTGAGAGTATATGCAAGAGAGAGAGTATAGTGATAGAACAATGAATCTAAGCTAGGCAAGGAGGGAAATGAGGCATTAAAGTACAATAGAAAGTGAAAAGTTGATCAAGTAAAAGATTGGAGGTCTCAGTATATTTGATGACTTGATGGAGGGGAGGCACTAGAGGAAGTTCCAGAGTGTGATGCTTAAAATTGAGATTACAGAGAGAGTGCAGTTACAACACCACCATGGCCATGGGCGTGGTGGCTAGGATGGTAGCAAAGCATGAGGGGAGGAGGTGAGGAAAGAAGAAACTAAGAGGCTGCAATTGAAGAATTCTATGGATTCTGTGGTCAACAGGAATGATACAGGCCTGGTGGTGGTAAGAAAGACAGTAACTCTAATACCAAAAATCCTCAGTGAGTGAGGGAAATAACAAGAAAAATAGACTGCAGTGAGGAGGGGGAGTGGGTGATAGAGTCCTGATGGCGTATGCTCCTGAGGAGCCAGAGGTGGTCAGGGAGGAGGAAGGAGCCGTGGTCAGGATGTCAGGATGATGAGCATGCAGGACCTAACTCACCTCCACTCCCAGGAATGTGATGGACAGTAGAGAGCCACTAATAGAGAACAATTCAGGAGAAGCCATGATCATCCTCAGGGTTAGCTAGGTTGTGCTCAGAGCAAAAAGGCAGAACAGATCCTTGAGAAGAAGTTGAGTTTATAGGGGATTTTGCTCAGGATGGACTGTGAGATACAGAGATAACAATGGAAATCAATTGTAGAGTTGGGATCAGATTAGGGGAACCCGAAAGCCTGAACTCTGCAACTACTGGTGGTGGGTATTTGAACAAGTAAGCAAACTTCTCTGAACCTCAGCTGACTTATCCCAAAACTGTTGAACAATTAGTAATTAGAAAAATTTCTACCTTGAGGATTGCTGTGAAGATTAAATAAGAGGATGCATTAAAGCATCAACCATAGAACAACTAGAGCTTGAAAAGTGATAATTCTTTCTCTTCATACAGTTACCAGACCATTGATGATCTATCCCTGATGTCTTCTTAGTCTCATCTCTCCATAGTCTTTGCCTACCCTTTACCACTACCCCATTCTCTACCCTCTGTCTGTGTCTTGTAGCCCAGTCATACCTAACTACCAGTCTTTATTCAAATATGCCATGCTCTCACGTATCCCTCATATTTCTGCTTGCAATGCTTGCCTGTGCACCTGAGTGGATCTTCCTTACCCTTCTTTGCTCAGCTCAAAAAAGATACCTCTTTTGTAAAGCCTTTCCTGACTCCCCAGGTAGTTAAATGCCCCTTTTCAGTGTTTCAAGCATATGCTCCTTTTATAGGGCTTATCATTTTGAACTGTAATTGCTAGCCAATGTGATGATAACCATCTACGATTATGAGGTCCTTTTAGGAGAGATAGGTCTTCATCTTTGATTCCCAGTATCCAGTACAGAACTTGCCACATTATGGGTAATGAGTAGGGGCTTGTTGAATTAATGAATAAATGAATGATTCACTGGACACGGCATTTTCCACATGGGTTAGGTGCTTCTGCTCAGTCTGTGTGCAAGCACACAAAAGCAAGACCCAGCCCAATAGGCAAGAGGCACCCCATACCACATCTTTGCTAGCTTGACACTCTCATTGGTGCTGTAGCATGTGTCACCGGCTTCCCTCTACTGAACATACCTTGGCAGTAGCTGAGCCAGCTTTCAGCATAGTCATTGCACTGTATAGGGTTGGGATAAAGGGAACCCTGCCACCTGCTTCTGCCTTAGTGAGTGAAAAATACTTGAGTGTCTCTGCCCATATCTTGTTTCATTAAGCAGGTGGGCTCTCACCTTCTACCCTTTCTTAGCACAAACATGGAGAAAGGGGTGCCCTGCCCAACACATTTTTCCATGACCCCACTGAACAGCCCCTCTGCTGTGAGGTGTATGATCAGCCTAGCCTCTCATACTGGATCTGTTTACATGCCTCTCTCCCCCTTCCAAAAAAGTAGGTCTTAGAGCAGTAGAGATTCTGCAGCATGCATTCCCACAATTCCAGCTTCCTTCACAGAATCTGGTGTGGGGTGAGATGCTCAGTAAAATGCTTGATGGGTGAGGGCAGCCTGCATGGTTTAGTAAGCAACAAACTTGCTCAAGTGAGAAGACTTGAGATTGATTCTCAGCTTTGATGCTTACTATTTCTGTGACCTTGAGAAGTCATTAAACTCCATTTCTCAAATCCATGGCATGTAGTTACCACTTATTTGGGTCATCTGTACTGGAGCTCACATTCAGCTAAATGAGTAGATCAGCTATTAAAATATTGAAACACTTCCATATGGGCTGGTAAACAGTCCTCACCCAACCCGTTGAGTGCCATCCTAACTACCTTTGCCCCTACCCTGGAATCCCCAGATATCCCCTTGAGAGTAGCCAAAGGGCTAAGGCCTTGGAAGGCCTCCTAAACCCTGCTTTGGCATTATGCTGGCCCCTCTTCTGACTAGTCAGCACGCTCCTGTTCTACCAGCTGTTAAATATTGTGAATGTCATCCTGACTCTACCACAGGGCTGTGGCGAGACCACCTGAAAACACTTTGCACACTGTAAAGGGTTCTGTACTTATATGCCATGTCCCTCATTCCCTGGAAGGGGTCAGAGCCATGGAGGAGGGAAGTGGACCTGTTTGTTAGTTGTAGCTCACCCTCTATTTAGTTGAAGACTGAGGAAGGACTTGGTGGGGAGGGCTTGAGATGCTTTTGAGCTGACTGAAGAGAGGCCTCCCAAAAGTTTAGGTGGGCCCTGGGATGGCAAAAGGGAGACTTTCTCACAAAGCATCCTTAAAACTGAGTTGTCTGAATTCTTCACTGCAGCAGCCTGGGATTCAATTTGCAGCTCTTATAAGCACAGGGACCATCAGCTGCACTCTCCCAGCCCAGCCCTCTTGCTCACAATTAGAAGCCCGTTTCCTCGGCTCTGAGCTTTGCAGGTGGCCCCCTAGGTAGGAAGAGAGCAGCTGGGGAAGCGGAGGACAGGGAGAGGGGAGCAGGTTCTTCGGAATGAGGGTATTTATGGAAAATTGGATGTGCTAATGAACCTGAGATCCATCAGGGCTTTCTGAAGGCAGGACCCATCTCTGTCAACAGGCCAATTAGCACATAATTATTTTCCCTTTCTGAAAGTTTATATGAAGTGTTCTTTGAAGCCTGTGCCTGAGTGAACTGCACTTCCCATTACCTCCGTGGGCCCCCTATTTAATTTGCTGAAGCTTTCCACCTCTTCTACAGAGAAAGGCCCAGGGTTTTCTCAACTAAGCCTTGAGAGACTCTGGATTTTCATCGCGTGGGGGAGTCTCATGTCATCCTCCTTACATCAGCACCCAGGCAGTACTTGCCAGGAGACCTCTCAAGCTCCCTTTCTCCTTCCCACCTTCTTATTTCTCTAGGGAGGACAGAGATGCCCTCAGAGCAGAATAGCAACGGAAAGGGCTATGACTTTGGGATCTAGGAAACATGAGTGGGCCTTCCTCATTTATGGATATCTGGCTTCAGATCCTTCCCCTTATCAGGAAATGAATATGGGATCATGGTCTTTTTCTCTTCCTTATTCCCATCCTTATGCCACACCTAACAAAGGAGTGCTAGTCACATACTTTCAGTGATGTACCTAATTGAACATCCTTCTATGGAACTGACTCTTGGAAACAGCAGAGCAAAGGTCAGAAAATAGCATCAAAGCCAGTCCTAGCAAGCTGAAAAAGATGGTTGTGTGTGTGTGTGTTTGTGTGTGCTAATGGATTGAGGATCAGTGGTATGTAGGAATAGGTGAAGATAAGGGAGAAGAAAGATTTACTGTGGCTGTTCTCTGACTCCTCCTACTCCTACCTGGGACTTGCTCAGTTCCCTCCCTGCTAGACCTGCTGGTGAGTGATCAGCTCAGTGGCTGGTGGATGGAAAAGCCAGCGCAGAACTCAGCAGCATTGTGATGGCCTATTTACCTAGAGGCAGGGGCAGGCAATTCTCCCAAACACTACACCCCACCCTACCCCCAGGCCTATCTGCCCACTTAATTCCAAGAAGGGCAGGCTTTCCCAGAGTAGCAGGGCCAGTCCTCAGCCATGGCTTTTCCTATAAGGATTTTTATACTGTATAAAAAGTAGACTTTACCTTGCAATAAAACTGGCTCTGCCTTCCCACTCCAGTCTGACAATCAGCCAATCACCTACTCAGTCTATAAAGAGACGTAATTCACACCTAGGCCCCACCTATGGAGGGACAGGCCCCTGTGCAACAGACGGGTACTGGGATTATAGAAACCTGTTTCCACTTGTCTGTGAGCTCCTTACTGGCAGGAACTGTGAGTTCTGGATGCTCCTTGAGTATTTGTTAGATGAATGAGTGAATAAAAGAATGAAATAAGTTGAGTGAATCCCATCCCTGCAGGTAACTAGCAGTGTGACCTTGTATAAGCCCCTTATCTTCTCTGGGCCTCGCGTGTGTAACTCTGAACCTTGGTTTTCTGCTCTGGAGAGTGATTGTAATGAGATTTGTCTCAGAGAGTTGCTGTGAAGGTTAAGTGGGGTGACCTCAGGGAGAGAACCTAGTAGACTGTAGAGAAGCTATGGCTCTTCTTTCAGATGGAGTCTTGCTCCTCACGCCTCATGTATATTGGCACACCTCTGCCTTTGTCTGGAATTATCTCTTTCTCGCTCTCCCAACTCCCTCTCCTTTCCCTCCCACCCTGATTTATCCTTCAAGACCAATTTATGGCTCACCTTCTCCATGAGGCCTTCTCAGACTGCTCTAAGCCATAAGGTTCTCTCCTGCCTCTCCCCCTTCTGTACTTTAAGTCAATCTCACACCATCTCTCACTTAAATGTTCTGTTCCTTGTGTCATTTTGAAGGCTAAGTATACCAACATCCCTTTGAGGAGGTCACTGACACGTCAGTATTCACCATGGTATCTAGCAGGGTGCTAAACCCATGCACTATGAAACCTATGGGTTGTAGATCATACAGCCTTTTCTTTTCCTTCTTAGAGTGCTTTCTCTTCCCTTTTCCACCTGCCCACTTCCTGCCTGTCCTTAAGGACCAACTAATTCCCTGCTTTTCCCTTTGTCTAGAGGTGTGCTCTCCTCAGTTCTCATTATGACATGTTGTTTCTGCCTGGAATTGGATGTGTTTCAATCAGTTGTGTATGTACCTGCCTCTCCACACATTGTAACCTCCTGGAGGACATAGTACATAGCTTGCATGTCTTTGTGCCCAACCCCCAAACCTGCAAAATACCACTCATGCACTTTCTTATGCATTAGATACCTACTATATTCCCAGCCCTGTTCAAATTACTGTGGATAACTTGGTGGGCAAAGGAGATAGGGAGTTTTGTGTGTTGGGGGGTGGGTGTGGGGGGGGGGAGGTAGGCATGAATCCAATGCTCACACAAAAGGATGTGAAAAGAGGTAAAACTACAACTTGTTTACCTGCTGCAAAGCATTGGGGCCTGGAGCTAGGAGAAGAGGTCAGAAGAGTCAGGGCCAACTTCTCGAAGAACTCTGAATGTTTGATGAATTGTACAGAATTGAACGGTAGCTGCTCAATAAGTACTTGTTGATTGGTTGATTGATTGTTGGCAAAGTCTTCAGAGATCCTGAGAATAAAAGGGCCTCAGGTCCCCATCATTCTTATTACATGATTATTTCATTGCATTTAAAGCTCCCCATTTTTCATCTTCTACTTTAAACATCAGGGAAAAACTGATGGGCCAACTTTATAATATTTTAAAATGACTCTATGGTGTTTGGCAATATTACATAGCTATAAGAGTTTATGTATATTTAATATACTTATTAAAATATGCAGCAAGCCCATGGCTGATTTTCTCTAAGGATGTCTCAGTGCCGAGGTGGGACTTAAATGTTTAATACTAATAATAATACTCATAGCTCATATTTCTCTAGTGCTTTTCATCTTCAGGATCCTTAAGGCCTGTGGACACCACATCAAGTGGATGCAACTGGGCTCGCCCGCAGGCCCACCAGGCCTTTGTCTGGTCTCCTGTCTTCCTTGGGGGAGGGGGAGAAGGGGTGATGCCAGCTCAAAGGTCTCTCTCCTCCTCTACCTCCCCGGCTTACATTTATTTAATTTCCTCTTCCCAGACACAAATTCACTTTGGCTCCCTCTGATATACAGCCACGCATGTACAAATGCTGCCAGCTAGACAACCCAGACACTTTCTGTCTCAGATCGTGGAGGCAAAACGACTTTATGCTCCGGGGTAAAGAAAGGCACGAGCCGTTCCTTTGGCTAGTCAAGGACAGGAAACAAAAGCCTAAGACTGGACAACTCAAACGGGAAGGCCCAAGGGAAGGTCTCCACTTGTTAAATAAATCCACACTCTGCTCTTCCCCTCTCTAGGTCACAGAGACAAGGACTGGTCCCCTGGGTTGCAGCAACTATGACAATCTGGACTCAGTCAGCTCTGTCCTGGTGCAGAGTCCGGAGAACAAGGTTCAGCTACTAGGTGAGCAGCAGCTTGATGTTTTTCACACCTTTCACACCTGGTGAAAAACTGGAATCACTAACCGGCAAGAAAAAGTCCTTCCTGTCTCATTTGGCCATACCCTTCTTAGGACAAGAATTATCACAACTTCTGGGACCTGTGCTTAACGACTTTCCATCATCCTTTCAGGAAAACTTCTGATATGGTTTACTCTACACTCAAGACCCCTTACTTTTCCATTTGATGTCCAAATCCTCCCACCTGATATTCCTTCCCAAGACCTCTGTCACTGTGCTATAAAGAACAGCACATCCATCCTTATACGCCTTGACCTAGTTTGACAATCTCCTTTTTGCCGGAAGAACTCTCTGCTTTACCCTAATAACACCATGGGGAATAGCTTGCCTTTGTACAGTGATTATGGGGCCACCATTTGTAGCTCTACTACGAGCTATACAACCTGTTGGACCATTGGCTATTGTAACTCCAGCCCGAGAGTAGTCCCTGTTTTCTGTGGTAAGTCTGTGGTCTGCCTTGGGAAGTTCAAAGCCAGGAGAAGAGTGTGAGGGGGAATGGGAGCCTTGACTGGAGGCAAAACAAGCAAAGTGGGAAGGACAGTGAACGGGAATTACGCTAGGTCTGGCAGCTGAGAGATAAGGGAGGCACTCAGCAACTGCCCTCTGTTCCCTCTGGGCATCCTGTGGACCAGGGCTGTGCAAATTGATTCAGATGGAAATGTTTGGCAGTGGGAAAAGTTCATTTATCTTAAGGCCTAACTGAATTGGACTCTGTTTGAGATATTATTGTCTCGGCATTAGCAAATCAATAGCCCTCAACGAGGATCTACGATTGCGAATTCCAGGCAGTCTGAGCCAGAAGCGACACACCAGTGAGTCAAGGAATATATAATAAAGAGGAGTAAAAGATTCCTGTTATTTAGAGCTACCTAATGTGATTAGCATCCCTCTTCTCCTGTGTCCCTGGATGAGCTGAGTCTGTGTCTGGAAATTAGCGATGAGTGAAGTTCAAAATGTCTGGTGGTTCATTTGAAATAGTTTATGCCATTTAATTTTATAGCCCATCACTCATGCAGACATTGCTCTGGGCACTTATTTTATAGCAATGGAAAATGTTATGTTGAGGAAGAAGGAGGTAATGGGGGAGGTGAAAGGAAAGGACTTGGAGAGGGGTGAGTGTTGAACACAAGCCCATGGACAGGGTGTGTGGGGAGGACTGCTCAAGCGCCACTGTGAGGATCGTGATGTCAGGAAAGGAAAATTTAGGAGCAGTTTCAGAACAGCAGGTAGACCTCAGACAAGAAGAATAGCAAACATCTGCTGCTGCTGGCAATTGCAATTTTTATTTTGAGGTCTGTGAAGACTGAGATACACTGAGGGCTCTCTGATTTAATGCCAAGGACAGGGTCAAGGTTGTGAAAATAAAGAGCTGGCAGACATTTGAGGAAAGGGGAGCACATCCTATCAGAAGTCCTCGTATCCCTGACTCTCCTGGCACAGTTTCTCACAACTGGCAAGGCCCTACTTGGGGAGCCTCCTGCCAGTGTGACCTAGAACATGGCCTGGCAGCATTCAAAGTTCTGTCCTCAGTTCATCCCTTGGGGAGCTTCTGACAGCTGCCTTCTCTGTGGCTTGAAGCCAACCAGGGGAATGTTCTGCTTTTGTTTGATCACCATGGGGTAAACTGATAGGTACCACAGATGGCAGCAAAAACTGAAGCTTGAGCAATTTAGTGGAGTCTACCCAAGATCACAGGAAGCTAACGAAAAGTAGAGCTGGGTGCCATTGAAATCTAACCAAGTCTGACTGACCTTGGGGTGTCTACCACCATCCTACTTTCCAGTCTCCTAAAGAGTTAAATCATATGGAGATGGGGCAGCTAGTCACAGTTATGGAATCTGATCTGATGGGAAAAGGACAGGGTCTGATACCAGGCACCAAGATTTCACTGCTCCTGTCACCTTGGGCAAATTACTTATACTCTTTTTAGCTGTGCTGTCCACACCCATTAGAGCCTCACTGTGATCATATATGGGAAGTACAGACATAGTGCCTGCCTATTGTAAGCCCACCAGCACCTATCCCTGCCATGTAACCAAGCCCTTGTCCTCCTTCTTCGTCTTCAGAGCTGGTGTGGGAGGTCCAAGAGGGTCAGCATTCGGTGACGTTGTAAAATGCTGACTGCTAATCCTTACTAAGCTAGAAACAAGATGGCTACTGGAGGCAGAGCAAAAAGCCCATTGAGCCTTGATTCCTCCCCCATGGCAGTTCTAAGCTCTTCTCTTATCTGAAACATCTTTCCTTTCCATCCTAGAAATGCTGATGTGAAGCCAATAAACCTGTTCTTAAGATACACTCGCTCTCAATTTGGCTGATGCGAGGGGTTCAGCTAAGCCTTGGGTTTTGATGTTCTTCATCACATTTCCAGATCCTCCCCCATCTGTCGCTGGGGCAGCAACAACCATCTCTCCCAACCAGCTCAGCAGGATCAGGCCCGGGGGTAACCATTCTTGTGCCCAGGATGCGCAAGTCAGCAGAAACCCAGCTGGGTCTCCTGTGGCCTTGGGTGTAGGAAACTGAGTCCCCACTGCTTCTGCCTGATGATTCCCTAACACATCGTTTCCCCAGGCCTGCAAGTGCTCCTGCCTGAATACTTGCGGGAGCGGTTTGTGGCTGCGGCACTCAGCTACATCACATGCAGCTCTGAGGGTGAGCTTGTCTGCAAGGAGAATGACTGCTGGTGCAAGTGTGGCCCCGCCTTCCCAGAATGCAACTGTCCTGATGCTGACATCCAGGCCATGGAGGATAGCCTGCTGCAGATCCAGGACTCCTGGGCAACTCACAACCGGCAGTTTGAGGAGTCAGGTGAGCAGCTGGCAGGCCTTGTCAGTGTGAGATGGGCAAGGAAAAAGCCTGGAAAACTCACCTCAGATCCTGGCTCTACCACTTCCTGCCTCTGTGATCTCAAGCAATTCATATGACCACCCTCCCAGTCCCAGTTTTATTTTCTTTTTCATATGTAAAGGAACACAATGCCTACCTAAGAGACATGTTTTATGGACTTAATAAGCTAGGTATATGTATACTTGAGGGCAAGGGTGTTGTCAGTCTTATTTGCTACAGATTCTACCATGCCTAGAACAGGCCTGCCTGAAAAGTGTATGCACAATAAATATTTGTTGAATGAATGAATGAGGTGTGCAGTGCGGAAGAGTTCTAGGCACACAGGAGGCAACCAGTACATGATAGTTGTTGGTTGTTGCTGTTTGTTAAGACCTGGATGTAGAGTATTTAGCTTTGCATACTTGTTCTAGACAGATCAGCTTTATGAACCTAGAGTAGCCATGTAGCTTCTCAATGCCTCAGTTTTCCTATCTGTGAAAGAGGGATGTGATAATAATAGATGGATGGAAGGACCCTATGGACTAATGTCGGTGAAATTAAAGCAATAAAGGACATGGTTTTTTCATATGTTGAAATGCTTAATGAATGATGGTTATATGGATAAAATCTCAAACATGATGTTGGAGAAAGAGCAAGATGAAAAAAGCTATGTGTTGTATATTACCATTTATATGATGTTGAAAACATAACTAACACTCAGTATCTTTCATGGATAAATATACTTGTAGTAAACAAAAGTTACATAATAACAAGAAAACATCAAGAGTGTTGTTACCTCGGGATAGAGAGGGAGGGGAAGTTTAGGGCCTCCAAGTATATTTGGTTCACCTTATATCTTTAAAAAATGTGAAGCCAATATGGCAAAAGAGGTGGCAGGAACATGGAAGTTCATCCTATTATTCTCTATACTCTTCTGCATGCTTAAATGGTTCCTTAAAATAACTACGCATATGCTAGTTATTAGTGTCATTACTAGATGTGGTTCTCTAATCCTCCAGAGGAATGAGACACCAGGTAATGAAAATTCAGGAATGAGAAACCAGTGTTTCCATTTCAAGTCCTAGACAAGGCAGTTGATAGCTGAGGAGAATATCTATTCCATTCCCATCCCTTTACAGCTGCTTTAGGCTAATGGTGGTGGGATATAGTTGATAACTCTGAAGTACGTAGGAAGGGACTTCAGATTTCCATCACTATGAGTTACTGCTGATGAGCAAACAAGGGCTGTCTAGTGTTCCACCAGGAAAAGTATGGTGGCTACAGGTCCCAAGTAAAAGCAGAACAGAGGACAGACATCTGAGAATGCAGTCAGAAAAAAATACCATGCCCAGGAAGCTCTGAGAAGAGCTCAGATTTGCAATAGGAGCTGAGAACTAAGAAGCCAATTGCTTCTGGATTAACTGCAGGAAGAAATAGGTGTCTGGCCAAGAATTGATGGTGGAAAGAAAGGAAGGGTATCTTAGAGGGTAGGAGAGCTGGACATGGAGGGAATAGGCTGGTCTCAGGGGACAGAAATCTTTCTAAGAAATGTTTCTGAGCTGGGTGTCCTGTCTTCTCTCTGTGTCTACGTTGTCCAGCTGGGTGCACTTTCACCTTCATGAGCACCTCACATTTTCCATAAAGGTGTCATGGTATTCTTGAAGAAGATTGGCCTGACACTGTGTTGTGGATGACTTAGAAGAAGATATAAAAGGGAGACAGATGTGTCCCAAGGTCATTGCTGAAAGCAGGACCTCTGGCCCTTTGGATAGTGACAGAGATCTATTTTGAAATTCAAAAGCATATAAAGGGAAGGAAGGATAGGAAAGAATCCTAGAGTCATATTTTTTTAAGTATATGAATTGTATCTCAATAAAGCCATTAAAAAAAAGAAGAAGAAGGATCTGGGAGAGTGGGTAGTGGGTGTGACACCTCCTCCCTTGTGCCATGACTTTGGAGGGTGAGCCGAGTGTGGAGAGGGCCTGGTTGCCCCTCCCAGGGCTCTGCATAGCTGCCCCTCACTTTATATTCCTGTCCACAGAGGAGTTCCAGACCCTGCTGAAAAGGCTGCCCCAGGACCGGTTTCTGAACTCCACAGCCATCTCCCAGTTCTGGGCCATGGACACCAGCCTCCAGCACCGCTACCAGCTGCTGGGAGCCAGCTTGAAAGTGCTGCTCAAGAAGACCCGTCGGATCGTCCGCCGGCTCTTCAACCTCTGCAAGCGCTGCCACCGGCAGCCTCGCTTCCGCCTGCCCAAGGAGAGGTGAGCGCCCCACAGACGTCAGGCCAGAGCCCGGTGCCACCCCCCATGGCTGCTGAGGCCAGGGAGGGCCCTCTGTTGAACATGGGGGAGTTGGGAGTGGTGACCCACACATGGCCTCTTTGATTCTCCTGTCATCTTGACCTACTTGTGCGTTATTCTCAATTGTGAATTGTGTATGAAGGTGGAAAAAGAGAGAGAGAAAGAGACTAAGTTTCCTTTTATATAAATTATAGTAGATTCAAATGTTATTCCAATAATACAATAATTCTCACTCACTCATTTCCATTTTAAGAGTCTTTTAGGAAAGAAAGGGGTGGAGTTAAAGCTCATACACCAATCACATATAATGAGAAATACACACGTTGGATAGTTGCAAACAAGTTAAAGTCCTCTCCTCTTAGACACGGCAGGAAGGCAAAATGAGACCCAGTGACCTTGGGAACAGAGTGGGCTGTGTTGTCATAGGCATTCATTCATTCACTCACTCATTAGTTTATTTATTCAATAAGTTTTTAAGTTCATATTTCATAGCCTAATATGTCAGTGATATTAGTTCATTGGGAAGATTTAGCAAACATATGGAAACATAAAACATAAAAACATAGAAAATCATAACTATATGGCAACCACTTAAAGGGAATAGTACAGCATGGGGCATGAATCAAAGACGTGATGTGCTAGAGGCTGAGGCCAGAGTGGAAAGCCAACTGGGCGGAGGTTTTCTTGACCACAGCTTGAGGGAAGAGGTGGAAATGGTTCGGTGCATGTAAGGTGAGCAGCATTCTAAGCAAGGGAAGCTGCCTTCGCAGTAACTAACTGAGGCACAAGGTGAGAAGGGACGCATGAGTGGAGAGGACAGGTCAGCAAGGGTTTTTGTGAGGGTTTCTTTTTTTTTTCAACAAATATGTATTTAATGCATCAGGAACAATGCTAATTTCTAAGGCTATGTTAGTGGATAGTAGAGTGTCTCTGCATTCATTCTGTTTACAAGGAAGCAGTCTATAAACAAGTAAACCAATAATTTCAGAAACTAATAATTGCTGTGAATTAAATAAAAGCAGGGTAATGTGGTAGGGAGTACCTGGGGTGGCTCTTTTTTGAAATGAAAGCCTGGGAACGCTTTCTCAAGGAGGTTACATAAGAGCTGAAATATGAATTTTAAGAGAGAAATTTCTTTCTCTTGGAAGAAAAGTGATAGAAGCAGAGGGAGAGAAAGGATAGAAACTGTGAAGTGAGAATGGAGTTGGCATGAAGGAAGTTTGGAGAGCCAGTAGTTGGAAGACCTTATTTGGAAGCTGAAGACTTAAATTTGAATAAATATGTGAAAATCCTCTGCAGGCTTTTGAATAAGGGAATGAGGCAGTTCTGGGGAGAGATGAAACCGTGTGCTTCTAGGAGAAATTTGAAGTCAAATATTTACGGTGTTGATTCATCCGAACCAGAGCTCCAGGCTTTACTCCATTAATCCAAAGTAGAGTAGTAAGGATTCCATCATTCAGGGAACCACTAAGGAGCTTGGGAATTTTATCCTCTTCATCACTTCCCCACCCATTAGTTGATCTCCCACCACCATTAGGGAGGATGGCACTGTGTGGATTTCTTTGACTCTTGCTTCATTTTTCTCTCTCTCCTCAAGGCCTGTGTCCTACTGGTGGAACCGAATCCAGTCCCTCCTCTATTGTGGAGAAAGCACCTTCCCTGGCACCTTCCTAGAACAAAGCCACAGCTGCACCTGCCCCTATGACCAATCTTCCTGCCAGGGCCCTCTCCCATGTGCCTTGGGTGAAGGTCTTGCGTGTGCCCACTGTGCTCCAGACAACAGCACACGCTGTGGGAGCTGCAACCCTGGCTATGTGCTGGCCCAGGGGCTTTGCCGGCCAGAGGTGGCTGAGTCCTTGGAGAACTTCTTGGGGCTGGAGACAGACCTGCAGGACCTAGAGCTGAAGTACCTGCTACTGAAGCGAGACAGCCGCATAGAGGTTCACTCCATATTTATCAGCAATGACATGCGCCTGGGCAGCTGGTTTGACCCTTCCTGGAGGAAGCGCATGCTACTCACCCTGAAGAGCAACAAGTACAAGCCTGGGCTGGTGCACGTGATGCTGGCCTTGTCTCTGCAGATCTGCCTCACCAAGAACAGCACCCTAGAGCCTGTCATGGCCATCTACGTCAACCCCTTTGGGGGCAGCCACTCGGAGAGCTGGTTCATGCCCGTGAATGAGGGCGACTTCCCTGACTGGGAAAGGACTAACGTGGACACAGCTGCCCAGTGCCAAAACTGGACTATCACCTTGGGAAACAGGTGGAAGACCTTCTTTGAGACGGTCCATGTTTACCTACGGAGCCGAATCAAGTCCCTGGATGACAGCTCCAATGAGACAATCTACTACGAGCCCCTGGAGATGACTGATCCCTCCAAGAATCTTGGCTACATGAAAATCAATACTTTGCAGGTCTTTGGCTACAGCCTGCCCTTTGACCCAGATGCTATCCGGGACTTAATTCTCCAGCTGGACTACCCATATACTCAAGGTTCCCAGGACTCTGCCCTCTTGCAGCTCATTGAGCTTAGGGACCGGGTGAACCAGCTCTCTCCACCTGGCAAAGTCCGCCTTGACCTATTTTCCTGCTTGCTCCGGCATCGGCTCAAGCTGGCCAACAATGAGGTGGGCAGGATCCAATCCTCCCTGAGGGCTTTCAATTCCAAGCTGCCAAACCCCGTGGAGTATGAGACAGGCAAACTCTGTAGCTAATGGGGGGTCCACTCCAAGTGCCGGGCAGGGAGGGAAATCCACAGATCCCAGGTGCAAAGATAATCCAAGGCCTAACCTTAGTGCCAACAGGGTGCTCCCATGAGACTGTTAGCACCCAGCAGATGGGACGTTGAGCCTTGGACTGAAGTAGGTGGGGGAAAATGAAACAGCCACTGCACACACACACACACACACACACACACACACACACACACACACACTCTCTCTCTCCCACAGGGAGTCACTCAGCAGCCTGGATCTGTAAAGTCGGTGCTGTCTAAAATGAATGCAGTTGAAGGAGAGGAACCAAGGGAAAGATTAAGAAAAAGAACCAGCCAAACCATGAAACAAAACAAATCCTTAAAAGTGATTCTTGTCATTCAAGAAAGCAAGAGGGAACAAAAATGGGAGGGGTGGGGGCTCTTCCTTGCCCTCTGTGGAGTCACTTTTGTATTCTTTTTAACCAGATTTCTTAAAATGTTGTTGTTTGTGATTCCCCACCTTGGTTCTTACTTTTTGTGTGTTGCCTCCTCTGCGTGCTCCGGTACACTGAGTGCTCCCCAGGATCACTCCCTTAGGAACTCCCTTAGGAAATGAGAAATGAAACCGACAGAGGACTGATATGGGCAGGCAGGCGGCCTTGCACCCCTGCTCTCTGCTCCTTTCTCCAGCACCCTTGCTTCTTCAGCTCAGTCAGTTTCAGGTCTGCCCAGAGCTCCTTTTCCAGCAGCACCCGTTCCATGCAAGAAAGCTGCAGTCAAGTTAGTGAGAGACAATGCATAGGGAAAAGTTCTTGTTTTTTTGAGACAAAAATTTATTTTATGATTGTTTTCCTTGTCAATCTGCTCCAGCCATGTGAACATCTGAGTAAAAATTTACCTGTTTTAATATATTTTTTAAAAAGGCCTTTTTTAGAAAAAAAAAAAAAAGTTAGAAAAGAGAAAAAAAGAGTATAGTTCCTGGTTTGCCTGTATTTTTTTAAATGGCTATGCATGTGACATGTGGGTGTCTATGGATGGAGGCTGTTGCTGTGGGGGAGACTGGTTGGCTAGTGTATGCACAAGTGTATGCATGTGTTGACCGGGGTATGAAGGTACGTGAGGGTACGTGTGTGTCAGAGAAAGGAGGAGAGAGAGAGCGATTAAGTGAGGAGTGAAGCAGAACTCTTCCAGGGAGTTCTCTCGCTGCCCCTTCTTTCCTTTTTTCCCAGGAATGAGGTCTAACACATGTCCTACCACCAGGATTTCCACTATAAGAAGAGTAGGGTCAAAGTTCTTGCACACGAGGAGGAACTGCAGCCTTTGTGCTGGGATAAAAGTCTGCTCAAGGGGGCTCCTCTTTGCCTACACTGCTGCCAGCCTCACTGCTGCTGGAGAATTTCCCAGAACTCTGTATCTTATGGGATGGGCTCAATCTCTCTTTGAGGAAATTGGGAAAGGGGCAGATGTGGGCTTGGTTTCCTCCGCTGTGTCTGATTACCACTGCCCGGTACCTAAAATGCAGACCACCATGCACCGCACAGAACAGAGGCATTTCCCCCTTAGGGTTCCCCACCAGGTGGAATGAGAACCACTTCCTAGCATATCTTTTGGAGAATCATTTCTCTGTCTGTTCTCCACGTGTTCCAAGTGCAATGCGTAGGCATGACAACCCCCATTTTACCCAGGCGAAAGTCACCACATGAATACTAAGTGTTTCATTCTCTACCTGTGGTACATCTCAGCTGGTATAAAATTAACTGGGAGACAATGACAGAATGGTCATGTCTATCTGCCCAAGAGCCTTTTAGGTTTATTGTTGCCTAGAAAAGAATTTGGCATTATGTTTAATCATTGCACCTCCTTTCATGCTACAAGGACCTGAAATCCTTAGTAGAGAAGCAATCTAGGGCATTTCTTTGTTCACAACTCCCCTGCAGGCTTCTAGGATAGAAACCCAGAGTGATGGGATGATCTAGAGATAAATGCGGTTATTGGCTGTCTATTTCTACTTCAGTCACTGTATACTTTGGGGAGTTTGTAGCAAGCTCTTCACCTGTGGGAAATGGAACCAGCAGTTGTCATCTTGATCCACGGGAGTGTTGAAAAGTCCCAGAGGAGGGTGCTTTTGGAGGAAAGGGGGATGGGGATGATGGGGAGGCTTTGATAGCTTCCAGTGTTGGCTCTTGAGAGGGGGTAAGGCACATATAAGAGTCTGATTTTAGCATTCTGAGTATGTCTGTCTACATGGGTGGACAGAGGCTTTTACCCACAAGTGAAAGGCATACCTATCAGGGAGCAAACTGTCAACTACCTTGCACAGCAACGTTCAAGTGGGGAGGAAAGCAGCCTGGACTGTATTTTGCACAGTCAACAGAGTGGCGCCTCACTTACATGAACATAATTGCCGCAATGGGAATTGAATCAATACTTGCAGGCAATGTTCCCATCCAGATCAACCCCATGGTTGTGTGGAGGGAGAGGAAACTCAAGTCATCAGTCTCTGAGTCAGAGACCAGACTAGGGGAAAGTGCACCTGTGGAACACTTAGGAAAGATTCTGCATCTCCTTGTCTCAGACTCCCTGTCTTGGGGGGGCCTTTAGGCAGATGATGGTGTGATATATTATGGTTCCACCCAGTTACAAGGGATTCCCTCTTGTTGCTTCCTTGAAGGTTTAAACCATGAAGCTGAATCTATGACCTCCATCTAAAGAGTGCTACTAAACACTGGTACATGTTTAGGAGTGCCCTTCTGAATCAGAGGCGAGTACCATACTGATAGAAGGCTGGAAAATATGATTAATTACAATAGTAGAAATGCTTCTCTTTGGCCTGTTCATCTGTTATCAGTGATGGACACCTGAATCCTTTGTCTTGGAAGAGTGATCAGGTGTCTGGTACAGAAGAGCTTGGATCAAACCAGCAGACCAAGGATTTTGTTTCTAGAAGGCAGGTAGAAGAGGAGAGATGAAGCAATGGGTGGGCAGGATTCCCTGTGATGCGTTTAACGGCCTGAAACCATGAACTCAGCATGGAGTTTCTCAGAAAGCCAGGATGGGGGATGGCATGTTAAGAAAAAGTTTTAACCAGTTAAAATTGTAGCCTTAAAAGTCTATAATAATCAGGATATGTGAAACATCTCTTCTCAGACACAGTTGCAAATAAATAATTCTCATCAATTAGTACTGGGTCATCAATGTTGGTGAATTTATTGTGGAATTAAGAGACAGATCACAATTCTGTTACATGCATTAGATAATAACAATCAGAAACTCAAGCCTTAATTGTAACCTCCAAGAACTAATACAGCAAATGCTAATTGGCTCTAATGCTTGAGACTAATACCTCTAATACTAAATAATACATTTAATACCTGCTGCTAATAGTATAATGCTATGCTATGCAAGAATACTCATGCATCAACAGCCAAAAGCATAAATGAAGATCATTTCCAATACTGGGCATCAAAATAGTTCAGATCCAGTTCTTGGCTTCTTTTAAAAAAGATGAAAATAACAGTCATGATGGGCAGAGCTGCCTTGAATAGATGGAATCTTGCATACATGATGTCCTATCCCCAAATAGCATGTCCAAAGTCTAAAATTTCACCATATAAGTCTATGCACTTGCATTTCAGCATGGTCTTTTCTGTCATTATACTCTGTACGAAAATTAAAATGTCCTTAGGAAGAAATAAGTCTTATAAGTTAACCCACTGGCAAAATAGACCATTAGATTTTTGGACTTGGAAGGTGTTTAGAGGTTACCAGTTCTAATCTACTCATTTCTGACATGAAGAAAAGGAGGATAAATAACTTGAGATGTTAAATAACTTGCCCAAGGTTTTATCTAGTAGCAGAGCTAGGAATAGCAATCTAATCTGTTTCCTTCTCTACCTCTCTTTGCCTATGGACATCTGGGACCTGGGGGAAGGGAACCCTGCTTAGGACTTGGGAGTGTGGGTGTGGAAGACAGAAGACAATTTTCCAAGAAGGAGAAGAATGTAACTAAGAGGTGAGGCTATCTTCACAATTTTTCCTGTGATTGCTTCTAACAAAAATAACCACCTACTAAAACAGGTGAAAGGAAAAGCCTGAAATTGCTTTCCCAAGCTTTAAGCATAGGGGAGATACCCATCCATCTAGGCTGGTTGTAGAGGTATAAATTTGCTGGTTTCCCAGTGACTCTATCAGCTCAATGTTTTCTAATTGCAACATCCTGCCTCCAATTTCTTGATGTTTTCTATAAACCACCTATTAGAGAATTGGAATATCTTTAAGAAACCTGATAACTTCTGCAGAGTATTTTCCTTATGAGGACCAGAGGGGTTTAGATACCACCAGCACCTGAAAACCTTGTGTTGCGCAGTCACTGTGGTATAGCCTAGATCTAGGGCCATGGCTGAGAAGGGCAACATGACTGGATGCTGTTCACTAGGAGTCCTTGCATCTTCTAGCAGTGGAGCAAGAGAATATGGGCCAAGAGGTCATCCAAGACACAACACTATGGTCTGGCACTACTGGCCTGACTTCCTCCTCTTTAGAAGATGCATTAGGCGTGTTCAGGAGGAAGGGTGGGCTAGAAAATTTTGTGATGCAAAAGGTGTGACACTCACCTTTCTTCCTGCAGATTTGGTTCTTGTTCTGATTCTGCCACCAGCTCGGTAACTCGGGCAGATCACTCTGCTTCTTGGGGCTTCAATTTTTTTCCCCTGTGAAAGAGGGCATCGGATTTCCTAAGCAGGCACTGGGAGTATATCTAGTTCTATCCTCTTATGGCATCAAAAGCAAAGTGGCACAGGAGATGGCATAGGCCATGAAGTCAGACAGATCTGGATTTGCCTATTAGATCCACCACTTATTATTTAAGTGACTTTAATTCTTGATTTGCGTCCTTATCTGTAACCCAACTGCTTCATCCCCACCTTCCTAAGATTTTTCTTCCCTTCCTCTTTGAGAACAGTCACCTCCCTGCATACTTTTGCTCCATACTCTCTGACTTTCAGAGTGTATGTATTCCTTCAATTCCTTAAAACACAATCCCATTTCTTCCTCCCTTCCTCCCTTCCTCCCTTCCTTCCTTTCTACTTTCCTTTATAAAGTGTCAGTCACTGAGCTAGGTGCAGGGTATTCAAAGCTATATGAAATGTGTTCCCCCACCATAAAGAATTATACAACATAATGGGGGAGGGGGTGCATAAATATATCAGAGGGCTCCATTCTCTAGAAGAGATGCACAAAGTATCAATGCAGCAGAAAAAGGAGCAGCTCCCTCCCTGGAAGAAATACTAATGACATTTGTTGTGAACATTCTGATAGCTATAGGAATAATACCCCAGGTCTTCAGATGTTTTGCATCTCAGTGGGGGGAAAGATCTAACATGCCTCTCATGCTTCCCTTCTCACTGGGCAGAGCACAGCAACCACAGGAGCGGAGTCTCACTGAGGGCACACATGAGCTCTGGTAGGTGCCCTGACTTCTGACTCCTGGGTGTCACATCAGCACCTTGTTAGTCAGTCCAAGGGACTGCCATAGTAGAACTGTCTGGAAGATGAGAAGTCTTCGTGCCTGGAGGATGCAACACTTCTGAGACCAGGGGAGATGTCACCATGCACACGATTTATCTGCAGATTCCGATTCAGCAGGTCTGGGTGGGGTCAGAGACCCTACAGTTCTAACGAGGCCCCAGGTGAGGCTGACACAGCTAGCCATGGACCACACTCGGAGGACCAAGCTCCTAGACAATATGCCTGTTACCTTCCTGCAGTGCTCAGGATGCTAAATCAGGAGACTTCTAGAGAGTAAAGAGGTCAAGAAACCAAAGGGTCAATTACATCTTGCTCTGAAGTGGGAAACTCTCTTGTGAAAATCTACTGGCCTTTAGTTCTCAACCAATTACAAGCAAGGTACCTTACCTACATTTACTAGTCAGGTGGGAAGTGCGGGAAGGAGACAGAAAAGAAAAAGAGAATGAAAATTTTACTAAATCAAAATTCTGAGGGCTGTGAGTTAGCTTACTTCTGAATGTGTGTTTACAGATAAGCAGCCCCACAGACCAGCTGAATCATGCCTGCTATGTAAAGGTCTTTTCCCCCAAGCCTATCAGAGTAAATCTATTCAGAAATTGAACAAGGAGTACCTGTCACACTGTAGAAAAACACATACATCAGGCAAGGTGATTAAATCTACACCAACAATGTACAAGTGCCCAGAGTTCCCAGACATCAGACTGCTGAGGTGCCACACACCCCCTTGGCACCTAATCTGTGAAATGAATTATTTTTGTTTTTCTGTAGTGTCCTTTTCTCCTCCACAACTTGTGCTGATCACAACCCTTGCATTATTAATAAAAACAACCTCCCCCCACCAACCCCAATTTATGTCGGGTCATTCTTCCGGGGATCTCAGAACTCAGAAGAATGAATCAACCAAAAATATTTATTGAGCATTTCAGCCAGCAGCTTTGGGGACTAAAGCAAACATGTATTTAGTATGTAGGCTCCCTTAATTCAAAAGGTTTGTATATGACTTTGAAAATAAAACTTGCTAGGAGGCTAAGTGAAAGCAGCAGCTATACATAGTATGCTTTCTGAAGTCAGGCTACTACAGATCTCATCTTTGCCCCTCAAATTCTGTGAAATTGGGATATGTCATTTAATCTTTTTCAGCATGAGTTTGCATATCATTAAAAGATGGCTAATAACTGTGTTTATCTCATAGGATGCTGTGATGGTCAAATAAGATAAAGCATATAAAGTGCAGTGTCAGGCTCATAGTAAGTGCTCAATAAGTGTGGGTTGTTTTTATTGCATTAGATAGTCTCTATGTTTGGGGGGAAATGTAAAGTAAAGAGAGAAGGGGAGAGGATAGGAGGGGAGTGGAGAGAAAACAGGGGAGGGGAGGGGAGAGGAGGGAAGGAGGGAGAAGAGAAATCCATGTTAATCACTTGCAGAAGAAATTTCTTCCTGGAAACAAAGAGGAATTTATCATCTGGACTCTTATGTAAGGGTCATTGGGTAATATAATGGAAAAGATCTTCAATTACAATTTTGTGGAAGACACAGATAAGCCATTCAAATGGATATTTCTTATATAGACCCTCTATAAAAACAGAGACTCTAATATTACAACATAACTCATCTCCAAATGTCTGTGGCTGGCTGGGTCATGTGGCCCAAGTACATTGTTTCTGATGATACAACTTACTAGAGTGATGGAGCTTGGAGTAGCTAAGAGAATGGCTAGTTAACATGCCCATTAGACTGTCTTTTTCAAATAGCACATCTTAAATGCCCTTTAGCAAGTACCAGGTACACTCAATTCATGGTTGAATTCTTTGATGGGGAACTAGGATGCAGGCTATCCAACTAGGCTTTTAGATATACAGTTCAGTGAGGCAGAGTTTTTATTCTGGTTATATTAGAAGTATAAGATGTGGATAGGCAGATCTGTGGGGGAGAATATTCTAAATAATGGAAGCATCAGCATATGTCTAGGCACATAGATGCAACAATGAGTCAGTCCACTGTTCACTTTGCATGTTCAGGTCTCCTGGGCCAGTGCCTTTCGTTCTTTCCTTCTTCTTTCTAAAATAATAGCTTATTGAGCTATAACATAAAGTTCACACTTTTAAAGTGTACAATTCAGTAGGTTTTAGTATATTCACAAAGTTGTTCACCAGTCCCTACAAACTGCAGAACATTTTCATAACCCCTAAAAGAAAACCCATACTCATTACCAGTCACTCCCCATCTCCCCCTCCCCCAAGCCCCTGGCAACCACTAATCTACTTTCTGTCTCCTGATTTGCCTCTTTTGAACATTTCATATAAATGGAATCATACAATGTAGGACTTTTGTATCTTGTTTCTTTCACTTAGCATTATGTTTTCAAGGTTCATCCACACTGTAGCATGAATCAGTATTTCATTCTTTTGTATGCCTGAATATTCCGTTTTATGGATATACCACATTTTTTAATCCATTCATCAGTTTATGGATATTTGGGTTGTTTCAATTTTGGGTTATTGAACATTCATGTATGTATGTACGTTCTTGTGTGGAAATATGTTTCCATTTCTTTGGGTATATACTGAAGAGTGGAATTGATGGGTCATGTGATACCTCTATGTTTAATTTTTTGAGGAATTGCCCAACTTTTTTCCAAAGCAGCTGCACCATTTACCTTCCCACCAGCGATGTATGAGGGTCCCAATTTCTCCATGTCCTTGCCAATGCTTGTAATTGTACATCTTTTTGATTGTAGCCATTCTAATGGTTGTGAAGTAGTACCTCTTTGTGGGTTTGATTCTCATTTTCCTAATGACCAAAGATGTTTTCCATACAAACATCTTTTCACATGCTTACAGGCCATTCATATAGCTTCTTCGGAGAAACTTCTATTCAAATCCTTTGCCTATTTGTTTTTTAATTGGGTTATTTGTCTTTTTATTGTTGAGTTGTAACAGTTCTTTATATATTCTGAATACAGGTTCCTTAGTAGTTATATGACTTTGAGTTCCCTACAAAACTCATTCTGTGGATTGTATTTTCACTTTCTTGACTGTGTCATTTGAAGTACACAAGCTTTTAATTTTGAAGTCCAATTTATCTATTTTTTTTTGTTTTATCTCTTGTACTATTGATGTCATATCTAAGAAACCATTGCCTAATCAAAAGTCATGAAGATTTATGCCTATGTTTTCTTCTAAGAGTTTTATATTTTTATTTCTTACAATTAGGTCTTTGATTCATCTTGAGTTAATGTTTGTATGTGGTATGAGATAGAGGTCCAACTTCATTCTTTTGCAGATGGCTAGTTGCCCTGACACTATTTGTTGAAAACTTTTCTTTCTCCATTGAATTGTCTTGACACTCATGTGGAGAATCAATTGGCCATAAATGTATGGGTTCATTTTGAACTCTCACTTCTATCCCATTGATCTGTATGTTTATCCTTCTGCCAGTATTACACTATATTAATTACTGCAACTTTGTAGCAAATTTTGAAATGGGAAGTGTGAGTCCTCCAACTTCATTCTTTTTCAAGATAGTTTTGGCTATTTTGGGTCCTTTGTATTTCCATATGAATTTTAGAATCAGCTTGTCAATTTATGCAAGAAATAGCACCTAGGATATTGGTAATGATGATGTCAAATCTATAGATCAATTTGGGGAGTATTGCTACCTTAATGTTATGACTTTCAATCCATATACATGAGATGTCTATTTATTTAGATCTTTCATTTCTTTTTAAAATGTTTTGTAGTTTTCAATGTACAAGTAGTATATTTCTTTTCTTAAATTTATTCCTAAGTATTTATTCTTTTTGATATTGTAAATGGAATTGTTTTCTTAATTTCTTTGTTGGATTGTTCATTGTTATAGAAAAACAAATGGTTTTTATATATTGGTATCATATCCTGCAAACTTACTGAACTTGTTTATTAGTTTTAATAGCTTTTTGGTGAATTCCTTGGGATTTCCTATATAAAAGATCATGCCATCTTTGAATAGAGATATTTTATTATGCTCTTCTTCAGCCAATGCATTCCGGCTCTAGCTGTCAGAATAGGGGAAGGATGGCTTCCTTCTCATGTTCTTACCAGGAGTGTCTGAGAAAATTGTTTGACTGAAGAGTCAGATTGGCATATAGAAAATTATATTACTCTAAGCACTATCTGTGAGCACACAGAAAGCAAACAAAAACTAATATGGTGAAAAGATAAGGATCATCAATAATCCAAGGTATTTATTCAAAATTCTTAGCACTGCCTCCAAAGACCATTCAACAGCAGCATAACCGAATCAGCCTTAATGAATGGGAACCCATGCTGCTGGGCCAGTGTATAGCCTCTATATTTGCCACAATGGCCTCTTAGTTCATGTGTCCATTGGGTCAGCACCAGGGTGACCAATGACAGAGATTGGCTTTTGTCAATTGGCCAACATTCTGTCTGATTGTTTAGTACTTTATCCATAGTAGATGCTTTCGGGTGGGTTTTAACATACAATTCAAAATCCTTCACACTTCTTGTCCATTTCCATAGATCTATCCACAAGCCCCTTTTCCAGAGCTCCTTGTCTCTAATCTTCCAATCTTCCCTTTCCAGGCTGTGGACCAACCAACCAGGCCATTTACCGTGCCCATGAGTTCATGTATATTTTTGCCTTGGTCACTTCTCTTTTTACATAAAATTGATGGCCAAAGGAACCTGCTCCAAAGTCCTTCCTATTGGGAGGCTTTCTGCCACCCTTATTCATCAGAGCCCTCCATAAATAAAGCATAGCCTTTTTACATTCTCTGTTAGCTGGTCATAAATGCCCTCTCATTAAGCAACAGAGGTGAACTACGGAAGAGATGCTACTTCAAAAATGGCAATGGCACAGGGCTCTGGGACCCTTGCTTGTATAACTCACCTGTGCTCTCAAGCCCTACTTGTGCCCCATCCTAGATGTATCATGTCCATATTCAAATAGATTGCTGCAGGATTGGCACTACCGAATGATTAGTGGCTTTGACTGAACTCAGCTCATGATAGATAGCTCTGGTCACATGGTTACTTGGTGTCTCCTCATCAGAAGCTCTGTATATATCAAGTCCAATAGTACATCAAGAACTGCTTTATGGTAGTGTATAGTTATCTGCTGCAGATAGCATAGCCTTTCTCTAGAACTCCAGAAATCTACATTTTGATGCTTCTATTGGGGTTTGCCATAAACTCTACATGGTGTCTATTCGTACCACAGATGTCTGGAGTACCATAGAGTCTTCTGGATCATATGGCTGAGGTGACAAGGTCACCTATACTGCTCACTGCCTGTTTTTTCTCTTGAGCTCTTTTCTGCTCTGGACCCTACTTAAGATTCATAGCCTTTTGTGTTACCCAGAAAATGGGTCAAAGCAGTATTACCAGGCACAGAATATGCTGCCTCCAAAACCTGTAGAGACCTGAATTGTACACTTTAAAAGTGTGAACTTTATGTTATATCTCAATAAGATGTTATTTTATATTTGTTCTACTTTCTTAGTAGTGGGAGCTGTGAGCTGCAATATTTTGTCATTTACTTTGGATGGTAAGTCCTGGCATACCCCAGAACTGTGTGCTCTGAAAATTCAAAGGGTTTGATATCTACCCTCTGGAGTGCATTGCTTTGCCAAGTCTTCTAACATACTTGCCACTTCTTGCTCTTCTGGTATGATTAGCATGATGTTGTCAATATAATGGACCTTGAGATGTTCTGTGGAATATCAGACACTCCATCTCCCTTCTAACAATATTATGACAGAGGGTGAAAGTGATAATACAACCTGGAGCAAGACCATAATTGTATACTCTTGCCCATCACACGTGAATGTGAACGGTTTCTTATCCTCCTTTCTGATAGGGATGGAAAAGGATGCATTCATCAGATCAGTGGCCACTAAAGATGTGCTAGAGGCTGTGTTAATCTGCTTCAGCAAAATTACATTCAGCACACAGCTGCAGTTGGGGCCACTACTTGATTAAGCTTTCAATAGCCCACTGTCACCTGAGGTGATTCATTCAGTTTTTGTAGGGGCCATTCTGGTGAATTAAATGGGGATATGACTGGGACCACCACCCTTGAATTCTTTAATTCTTGGAAGGTGGTACTAATCTCTGTTATTCTTCCCAGGATATAGTATTGGTTTTTTATTTATTATTTTGGCCAGAGTGGATACCCAGTTTCAGAAGCTTCCACCTGGCTTCATCAACTATGATATTTCTTGCCCTACAAGTTAAGGAACCAGTGTGAGTGTTTCTGCTAAACTCCAAATACGTCTATTCCAATTCTATCAGTAAACTATACCAGTTCATGACCACAGGGTAGGTCCGTGAACCCAGTGGAACCTCTGTGAGCCAGACCTAGGATTCTAGGATTCCATTTATTACCTGATCCCATACAACCCCACTCTAACAGGGGATCCACTGTGTCATATTGAGTCACTGAGTATCAGTGTAGATTCAGACGTTGGACACTGTGTACAACTATCATTAAAAATCTAGGTATTCCCTTACCCGCACATGCACTGTTACTTGAGTAAATGGTCTTGGGGGAAAAGACTGGAGGAATTTCAACTGAATGCAATTTCTATGGAATTGCACAATTCTTCTTCATAGAGGATTAGCCTGTCTTTCTGGCTCCAGTGTCCTGAGTCTGAGAACTGGCTCAGGTCTGGAAACTTGAAAAAGGAATATAAATTTTAATTTGGGAGGCTTCCCTTTGCCTTCTTCTCATGCATCCTTGATATCTTCGTTGACTGCCCATCTAACTTGCCTCTGAACACCAAGTTCATTAATATCTCCAAAGCTCTCTGAAGCTCAGCTCTCACCCTTACCCCAAGGGCCACTTATATTTTGCCACACATTGTGATAATTACAGCTTCATTGCAATCATTGCAACTGTCTTGCTTCTGAGGGTTGAGTGCCTCCATATAGGCCTTTATTGTTTGGGGATCCAATCAGGCTCAAGATTATTAAAAAGCCCAGTTCTGTTATTAGCCTCTCTGACCATCAACCCTGGCCTATAGAGGACAGAAATCACTGAGCTGATACCATACTCACCAAAGAATTCCTTATCGTTTTTACAGTTGAGGTAGTTCAGGTCTTCCCGTGGAACACATTAAGCTGGTGGGTTTTCTGGCCTCATGTAGTGATGGCCTCTAGTCTGCCCACTTCTTAGATCCTTTCATCCGTTCTTCCACCATCTGCCATGACAGTTCTGGCATTTCTACTTCACATAGTTTGGACCTTTGCTTTTTCCAGTTTCCAAGAGCCAGCCTAACAACATGTTGCCAAACTCTACTGGGTCCTTGACAGAGTGTCAAATCATATAAAAAGGAGATTGCTCCCATATTGATGAATTTTTGCTTATCCAACCTTGTATTCCACCCCTCTTAATCCAGCACTTCAGGATTCAGTCCCATGCATGTGCTACCAGCTCTTGCAAGTACATATCAGCCATATCCTGTAGCTCCTTTGGTTTATACTCCCTCTTGGGTAGTAGGCTTAATACATCTGTAGTCTGATTGTACTGGGATTTGACCCTTCATATTGGTTTGGCTTCCAAGAGGGGAGTTAGGGATAGATCCTGAAGAGGGTGAGCCTTGTCTTGTAAGGAACATGCCTCACTTGAGGTCTATGCATCATCTTCAAACAAAAGGAAGATCACTACTTTTAACAAAGGGTAAGGACACTTCTGAAGGCCTGGCAAATCAAAGTTATTAACCACATCTACCCAGAAAACCACATCTCAAATTTCTGGGTCCCATTCCTCCTCAATAAAGGTTCTGACATTGACATAGGAGACTTGCTGAGACTGAGAATTCAATCTCATCTGAAGCTCCATTGCTTTAATGATTAAGTTCTAAGCCCTGCCTTTAGCTCTGTTGGCATGCTGGTTGCAAGAGCTTGGGATTTCCTTAAATGCTGCTAAGGAGGCCTTCTGGCTTTCATAGTTTGCCTTGAAATGGCGATTAATCATCTGAGCCTGTCATTATTTTTCTTTCACAAATCAATAGTGCTCAGCAACAACTAGTCAATTCCATAGTCCTTTTAATTATCATTTCCCTTATCCCTGTTAACTTTGTGGGATACTGTACCAGCACGTGTATCATCTTCCATGGATATTCCATATCAGTTTACCACTAGTGAAAGTCTTAACAATTGTGCAGCATCGTAGGGGCTAGCTCCACTCAATCTAATACCAGTAATGGGTTTTGCATGCCAGACAGCCAGTGATTGACCCAGCTCCAAAATCACATTTTGAAGACTGCTCCCTAAGACCACTTCTTAGATGTAAAGTTACGTAAAGAAACTTTAATGGGGAAAGATCTTGGGAGATACATCTGTAAGGAAGTAAAGAAGGTAGGACTAGACAGGGAGAGAAGCTGGCTTACTATGAGGTTGTTACTGAATATCACCACAAATGATCCACAAAATCTGGCTGGCAAGGGGATGGGTATGGAAAAATGGGTGACAATCTGGTCCCAGTTAGTGATGGGAAGGCTAGCCTGGTCTGGTTCTGTACTCTGTTAGCACTCTGGCTGCTGGAACTCCCACTGACTCTGCAAACTGATGAAATAGGTCTGGAATATAAGAGAGAAAAATTTAGTTTTGCATTACAACTTCTTGGCCACGACATTCTCCTAATTACTAATCACCTTGCAAATTCAGGTTATCACCCTCTAATTAATATTGCCCCTTTCCTGCAGTCTACTGGCTCCCAAACCTCCAGGGTCAAGTCAGAGCACAGAACAGCATATCTTATTCTCATAGAGAGAGAGAAAGAGAGAGAAAGAGACTCACTGTTGCAAAGATTTACTAGTTGCTCCACAATGATTTTCCTTATTTCTCCATAATACATAGTTTACATTTGCCCACCTGCCTCAAAGTTTTGTGCGGACACATGCCTGCGCTCGGGACAAAGGAATTGAGCAGAGGTGATGTACCCCTTCCTAGACTTGGCCTGAGGATTCCCCCATATGCAACCCCTCCTCTTTCTTTCCCCTCCCGTAAGCAGTAGGGAAAGGGCTCTGAGGACATAAGGAAGGCTGGAGCGTGAGATGGAAGGTAGCAGGGTCCTCAGATCTCTGCTTGGAGGAGAGCTGTCCAGGACAGCTGCAACTCCAAATCAGCCTTTATAAAAAGAACCATTTGTTGTGTCATCTTGGTGGAATTTGAGGGTTGTTTGTTACAACAGTTGGCCTACCCTAACTTGTACAGAGACAGGAAAATAATATGAGACAGAGGGAATGTAAGGGAACCTGAGCTGTGCTTCTCACCAGCTCTGGAAACGAATTACTTGGTATCTTTCTAGGTTCTTAGCACCTACCTGATGACTTCACCTGTCCAGAATAATCATTTTGAGAATAAATAAATATTCATCAGAAGTCACCTTGGTGGGAATAGGAGGTAGTCAGGACTTTCCTGTGATCAACAGGACTTCTCATGGGGTGGAAAATGACCTAACTTTCCCCTTCCTCTCCCCCACAAATCCTAGCCTCTCTTCTCAGCAGGGATCAATTCTAACTATTCCCCAGTGGAGCCTGGACACATCAGCAAAGAACGTGCACTGTGGGGAAACATTCTTGCACTTAACCATGCCAACCTGGTACTCCACGATGTTTACACTCCACCAATTAAGCTATTCAGTTCTCAACCACTTGGAGCTGCTGCCAACTGCTGGATGCTGATAGTTGTAGTGGTGCTGTCCAGAATGTCAGCAATCCTGCTTCGCTGCCTCTCCTGGGTTGGCTTTACTAGACCTGCTCAGGCTCCCCATTACAACCAGGCTCTCACTTCCCTTTACCTGGGTGGAATGAGAGTGATATCTGGGAAAGAGCAGTGATGCTGCTATGCAGTGACTTCCTTCAGTGCTCACAGCCCATGCCTGGTGCTGTGCTACACAGTGCTTTAAACTCACCTCATCCACGTGTGATGTTAATTCTTGTTCCTGGTAAAAGAAAACAGCCTGGATAGTGGAGAGAAAGCTTTAGATATGTGACCGCAAGGAATCATTACATCACCCAGGAAGGTGAATACTGTTAATCTGAATTCAAAAACAAAGAGACTAAGAAAAGCTAATCTGACCCCTCTCACCATTCCCATTCCCAACACTCTGAGTTAGAACTTTATCATCTTTCCCCTGAACCCTTACAACAACCTTCCTCTGTTTTTTAAGCTGCTGGAACCCAGCCTCAGGACTTGCACTCCCCAATACAGTAGCCATTAGCCACATGTGACTATTGAGCTCTTAAAATGTGGCTAGACAGAATTGAGATGTGCTATAAATGTAAATTATGTACCGGATTTTGAAGACTTAGTGCAAAAAAGAAAAAAAGAATGTAACATATCTTATTAGTATTTTAATATTGATACATGTTCAAATGATTATAATGATTATAATGATTAAATTTTTGGTATTTTAGGTTGTATGAAATGTTACTAAAATTAATTTTTCTTTTTACTTTTACATGTTTAATGTGGCTACCAGAAAATTGAAAGTTAAACATGTGGCTTGCATTTATGGCAAACATTGTCTATGACTTGGATAGTGCAGTGTTTGGAGACTGACCAGAGAGCTCTGTCTGAATCACAAAGTGACCTGTCACCTTCCTGCTTCCCAAAGCCAACAGGACACATCCCAAGGTCCTTAACAGGGCTGAGAACACCTCAGTTCTTACCACACTCTGCTTTGAATTTTACTCTAAGTGGGTACATCATACTTCATGCTTTTTTAAAAATTTTTTTATCCTTTTAATCTTTGCACTTCTAACACTTCTGCCTTGTGTGTGCTTTTCCCTCTGCCTGAAATGTCTTTCCCCTAAGTGTCACCTGGAGAACTCCTTCTTGTTCATCCTTTCAGACTTGATGATTCCCTTCCAGAAGCCTTCCCTAGCCCTTTCCCTTACCCTTGGGCTGGGATGCAAGGCACACAGGACACAAAATTGAAGGAGGCACTTATGCAAACCTAAGCATAAGTAATACCTCCTTAAATTCTCTTGTTCTAGATGCCTCACCTGCCTCACCCTACTCCCAGCCCTGTTTACTTTGTTGGATATTCTTCTCCATCCCATAATGCCTCAAGTATAGGTCTATGGCTGCACTTCAGCAATGTCTTAAAATTTTCTCTGTATGTGACTATTTTGGGGATAGTGACTATGCCCTATTAATAACTGAATCACCAGCAGCCTGGTGATTTCTACCAAAAAGTTGACTATAATGCTCTTGAAATAAAACTGTGTCCTGGGTCATCAATCTAAGAATCCATTCTTTCACCAAACCTCTGCTGAGTGTCTCCTCTATGTATCCAGCACTGTACACTGAGCTGGCAATTCAACAATGAATAAGACATAGTCCTTATCCTTGCAAAACTCACAAAACCTTGTTATATGCCCTCCACTTTCCTACTTAAAACGGAAATTTCCCAATTATTTGAAACATCAACTACCTGTGCAGCCAGCTGGAAAGTACAGATTTCCAGGTCCCACTGCAGTCTCCAATTCTGTAGGTCTGAAATGGGGCCCAGATGTTCCACAATCAAACTTAGAAAAACATTGAAACATTTCTCTACTACATTCATTCATCTGTTTATTTATGTGTGTGTGTGACTATTACTGTGTGCTACTCTGTGCAAGTCTTTGTGCTATTGGCAGTCAAGGAAGCAAAGATAAATCAGGGAAGAATAATGTCTTATAGGGTCCAATCGCTTATGAACTGTCTCCATATACACAATGTTGTTGGATCCATGGGGTGAGTATTATTATCTCCCTTTTAGAGAAAAGACTGATTTCCTTGAGATCACACATGGGTGAGGGCCTGGAATCAAGCCCAGCTTTGTCTTCCCACTTGACATGAGAACTTGCCCTGAGCAAGGCTCTCTTGGGATTCAAAGGAAGTTTATAGAAAGGAATTCGAGGACAGCAGAAGGAAATGAGTAGGAGAAAGGAAGGGGATCATGGAAGCCAGTGTAGAGAGACAAGAGGAGGCAAGGGCCAGCTAGCCTGAGGGCCATTACTCAGTCTCATGTGACAGGGGCTGAAGAGGAGGCCCCTGCTTCTGAACATCCTCCCCTCCTCTTCCTCTTCTCTTCACCTTGCTCCCCTCCCTAGCCCTGAGGAACAGCACATCCCAACCGAGGAGGATGTCTTGAGAAGGCCTGACATGACAACACAGCAGCCTTTGGACCCTGTGGCTCCGCTTTCCCCGGGATGTCTAGTAGAACAGAGGATACCACCACACTCCCTGTGCCCCCAGCCCAGGGCTTGCTGCTGAGCCCAGGGCCATGCCCCGGCGGGCCTGTGCCTGGGTGGGGGTGGGGCTCACTGTATAACATGGCAGCTGCCGCCCCTCCCGGCCCCACCTCCTAGGCCAGCCCTCACCCCTCCCAGGGCTCCCCGGACTCTGGAGAGCGGGCTGTCAGTAAAGCAGACCTGACAACTGACAGCATTCTGGAACAGCCAGAGCACCGTTCGCTTTCTTTCTCCTTTTCCCCCTTCCTTTCCTCTGTTGTTGTTGTTGCAAGACAGGAAGCCTGACTAGAATTTAAAACAAGGCTTTGGGATAAAAATATATGCTAGCACCAAGCCCTGCTCTCTCAGCTTCCCTCTCAGATTGGCAGCTGTCCACTCTCTGGGGGCCAGGAATGGAACACCTGCAAATTATGAGAGGAGGGACCTCAAGGAGGAAGGCAGGTGGACCAGTGCACGGATGCTGAGTAATCTTCTCTGGGTGTGATCTTGTTTTCAGTCAGGGCACAGAAGGGGTAAGAAAATCCTCCAGGGAGGTGGCTGTAATCCTTCCTCCAGATCCCCAGGCCCCTTCAGCTCTCCTGAAGTGGCAGCAGGGCCAAGCGCCTATGCCTGCCGCTGATCCATCCTACTCATGTTATCTGTTTGTTCTCCTATCAGTCCTTGCTTAAGGCAGATAGATAAATAGATGAATAGATAAGAAGGAGAGACTCTAAACAGCTTAGATAAACTATCCTATTTCCACCTCCTGGTCCAATCTATCAGTCCACCCTCTGTCTATTGTGTTTGTGCTCTCTCTCAATCTGCCACTTCAGCCTCCATTAACCATTCATCTGTCTTCCTCTTGCCCTAGACTTTCCCCTTCCACTTCCCATAACCCAGTGTCAAAATAAATCCAAAGCTGAGACACAATGAAGCATGTCCTTCCACCCCAGTTATCCCAGAAGGGTGGCCCTGATGGCTACACCGTTCCCCTCGGGAAATATGCAAATACAGTTTTGAAGGCACAGGGACAAACATCAAGTGTCAGATCTGCTGGGCTGGTCCATGGTCACAGTTTGCAAATAGAGCAAAAAGCTCAATTTAAACTCTCTTGGGGTAAGCAGGGTAGTGGGGCGTGGCAGCGAGCCGGGGCAGGGGAAGAAGAGGCAGACAAGCTATTTGAATCAATGGAGAGATCTGAAGTATTTGTGCATTTGTACAGAAAATCATTTGATCACTTTTCAAGTGATTTGGACCAACTGATGGAGTGAGGGAATGGGAGAAGGGAGAGGAAAAGATGGGCATTTTATAAAATCCATAATTAGTAGGATCTATTGACTTCCAAACAGTTAATATCTTTAGATCTTCTGAGCTTCAGAAGATTCATTGCTATCAGCATGAAGGAGTATTTTGAATTATCACATTCACAATAAATGGAGTGACAATTCATGATATCAGTTGTATATTAAAAATATCAACAATTTAAAAGAGAGAGTGAGACAAGACCACTAGCCCCACCAAACCAAGGCTCTTTTCAGCATGATAGGCAAAAAAAAAAATTACGGCATCTTGCCTTCAGACCATCAGGCATCTAATTTTGTTTAGCCAGAAAATATAGGGAATCTCAGGCTTCCCATTGTCCTTGGGAAGCAACCACAACCCTATTTCCATCATCTACCCCAGGATTTGAGTCATACAGTTATTTTCAGGGGCTTTCTCTGGCGTTTACACAAGACCTCCCACTAATTCTTGCATAAGTGTGAGCAAAGGAAGCAGTACCTCTCCGGAAACCCTTAAATAGATGAACACAATAAGATATGCTACAATTTTGTTTAAAATGAAAAAAGCAAGTTCTGTGATTAGCCCAGTTTCCCGACACACAAGTTGAGGATAAAGACCCGCTGTCCTTGGCATGTGTTACCACAGGAGGACAGCACCACGGTGGACCCTGTGGACAATCGATGGGTGCCCAGAGAAGGACGGCGGGGGTCCCAGGGCTGTACCCCATGACAGCTTTCGGTGCCCTGCTTCCCTCCAACTTTAGAGACTGCTGGTGACAGATGAGCTGAGCGAGCATTGCTGAAACAGAGAGGCAGAGAAGGCAGGAGGAGCAGGACTGCGGGGGAAGTGCTTCCCCTTCCAGAACTAGAGAGACACCGGAAAAAAACAAAACAAAACAAAAAAAAAACCAGGAGGCCCCATTGCAGCCGAAGAAAATAAAGTAACACTCACATTCTACTCGTCCACCATTTAATAGACGTTGGCTGGCCTAGTTTCGGAGGCATGTGACATTTATTTACAAGCCTACACTGGTGAAATAGCAGAAGATGTCAGTAAGTAATTAGGAGCCCTGCAGAAGAAAAGGCCCAGTCTTCAAGCCAACCAGATGAATATTTGAGAGGTAGTATTTTGAAATGGAAGAGCATTGCTCTCACGTACATTACTTTAGAATAAAACATTCTGAATAAACATTATTTTAAGACATAAAAAGGCTTCAACTTTTATTTAGTTTAGCTGTAAATGGGGAAATGGGGATGATGTTACATTTCTGAAGGATCAGGATGGGGTCACTTGAGGCCCCTTCCCACTCCATGATCCATGATTCTGAGGCAGTCATTGAGTCACCATTGATGAGAAGAAAACCTTCCTCCTAGGTTAGAGATAATCCCTGATTAGGGGAAAGCAAATAGGAAAGCTGAAAGAACTTTCCTGTATCTCTACTTACTCAAAGCAAAAAAGGGGAAATAACAGTCTTTACATCATGTGGGTTGTGATGATAAGGTATCTACTGAGAAGGAGCCCTGTGGAATGCACTGTGTCTGGCACACAGTGGGTGCACAATAAATGCTTGCATGCATGGATGAATAAATGAAAGAATGAATGAATGAGCCAAGAGGTATTGAGTTGTAGTCGTCCCACATGACCACTTAGCACATACAGCATCTCTAATGATGGGGGTTGCAAAAATTCTTCAGAAAGAAATAAAATTTTTTGGGTAATGTTTTGGGAGTGGTTTTGCATGAAGATAGAGTGAAAGGGTAGAGCAGTGTGGGGACCTACAGCATCACAACATGTGAGGAACTTATTAAAAATATAGACTCCCAGGCTGCACCTCAGATCCACCGAATCAGAATCCCCAGGCTGGGGTCTGCCATCGGCATTTTAAGGAGGTCCCAGCTGATTCTCCAGGCCAGCCATCACCAGTCCTCAAACCAGCATTTGGAAATTACTGTTCTAAGATGATGGCTCAAGGACCGTTCCAGCCCAAGGATTGTGAGTCTATGGAACTGATACTGAGGAGATGAGTGCCTGGACAAGGAGTATTCACTCATTTCACAAGTATTTATTGAGTCTCTACCAAATGCTAAGTATTGGAAATATAATGGTGGCTAGGAAAGTGCAGTCCTGTTGTTCTGAGCTCTGGCTGGGCAGGGACAGCCATTCTGTCATCACCGAACCATCTTCTAGGACAAGATTTTTTTTTTTGTCACTGTGGATTTCACAGAATAAAAGTAATTCCTTAAATTATGTATGTAGGTGGACCAAAAATCCAATCCAGTTTTTTGGCACTCCTAATGCAACACTATTTTCACTATTTCCTAGAGACATTTAACTGTGGAGCTTGACTTAGGAGTGCTTGTGAAATTACCGATGCTTTTTTATATTCTATCCGTCTGACGATAATATCTCTCAAGCAAGGAAAGTGCCATCTTCTTTAATAAAATTAAACCCAGATCTATGGAGGGAAGAGCAGCTGGGCTGATCAGCTTTGACTTTTCCCCAAGATTCATGCTCCCTTGGTGAAACTTCCCAAAACGTGTTCTTCAGAACACCTATCCAGCAAAGTGTCCCTGCAACAAAGGTTGTGTCATCAAAGGGGTTTGAGAAACACCCCACTACTCTAACTCCATCCTAGAGCTCCATAGTGCTGGTAACATACCAAAGGCCTTGAGAAGTCTTGCTGGGAATGAACCTGTTTAAGTTGTTTAACCCAGTAGTCCCCAAACTTATTTGACTATGGCACTCTTTTCCCCCATAAGGCTTATTAATAGGCAAACAGAACTCACATTATATGCATCCCACTTTGGAAAATGCTGCCTAAGGGAAATCTTTTGCTAATTACTAGGGCCACCACTGCTGGTCTGAGGGCAGAGCTGCTCTTATTTAATTGTATGACCCAAACCTAAGCCAGGACACTACCCTGCCAATTCTGTAGCAGAGTTGAGACAAAGGGTGAATATTTTAATAAGATTTTCTTGAAGGCTAAGGATAACAAAAGAGGAAAGCCAAAAGGGATATCAAAATAACATAAAACTAGATAAAATAACATAAAGCTAGATAATCCTGCTACGAAAGGACTTTTCTCAGGGGTCAATTTGGAGTACATTGCAGGGGTGCTGCTTTGCCTAGCTCCTGGCTACTACTCTGTGGCCAAAAACATCTATAACCCCCAAAACCCTAGAGGATATGCAAATACCTCTAGGCTTCTCTCCAGGAGCATGACTCCACCTGTGCATGGAGTCCTTGTCTGAGACGGTTCTTCTGAAATGATCAATACCTGGACAATGGCCCCACAGCCTTGGTAGGATAATTGTGTCTGACTACAGTGATGCCACTCTGGCATTAATGCAAGAGATAAATACAGTAGAAGGGGACTTGGTTGAAGATGACACCCGCATTCTCACCTGGCAGCTGTGCATAGTCAAGGACCAAGTCAAAAAAGGAGCCACAGGCTCAGTGCAATTTTCCCCATCCAGGCAGGAAATGTGTCACGCTGGCTTCCCAAGAGTTGCATGGAGAACCACATTAATGGGAGACACATTTTATGACAGCCCCCATTTCCAGCCTTCCTTCCTAATATCTATTTGTTGTTATGACTATTATCATTATTTTACATACCTCTTTCCCATGAATGGTTGGCTATAAACCAGCACTTGTTTTGTTTTTATTGCTATTCATTCGCCTTATGTAAGTCATTAAAACTTTACCACTGGAGCAAGGAGGCATAGTTTAATTTTTAAATAAGAAGTTTCTATGACTTCAAGACATTTGGAAACTCCAGCTGGAAGGTTTTCAGCCTTTTCATGGAGGCAAAGGACTTGGTGTCTTGGCCATTGAGCAAGGGGGTGGCCATCACATTTCAACAGTCCCTGAGAGGGTTAGCCAGGCTGTGAATTCACAGGAAGTGTACACACACACACACACACACACACACAGAAACAGAGCAAGAGAGAAGGATAAATGCACAACGGAAGGGGCATCCAGAGGAGAAGGAACCCACAAAGGACCTGTGACAGACACACACACAAAAGTGGCTCCAGGCTGAAGAGTCCAGGTTTCCGAGTAATTGCTTAAAGTTTGACAGCCCATGCTCCTCACTGAGCTGAGTCCTGTTAACAAGGAAGGGAAAGGGCAGACTTATTTTCTCCTCCACACTGGTGAATATTATATGAATGCTCCTTTATGATAGGGAGGATGGTGATGTGAACTCTAGTGATATTCATAATGTGCTGTGATAGACTCTAAAAGCATTCACATAAGCCTTAGTGAGGGGCACCGAGAGAGGTGTGTATCTCTTCTGGGGACCAGAAGGAATTTCTTTGTTCAAAGAGTGACCCCAGGCTCATATCAGGCCACTTTCCCCTTGAAGCTGAAGAACTGACTTATTAATAAGCTGAATCGGTGATCCAGAGGGGAGCATCTTTAGAGAAGTTTCTATAATTTTCTTTCAAACATGGAAGAGGAAGCAGCCTCTTTCTGTCAGGGCAAGGGATGGCAAACACTCCACAGGCAGCCTCAAGTAGGAAAGAATGCATTTGGGGTTGGCAGGGTGGTCGGAAAAGGGAAAATGTCACTCTGATGGCTGAACAGCAGGCAACCCCCGCCCCTCTGGCTGAGCACTTGGCAGCTTCGTGGATGCTCCTCAGAACTGTGACAGCTGGAAGCAGGTGAGCCAGTGGAGATAAAAGAACACACCCCCACCTATGGAAGCATGAAAACAGTCTCTGCTAACCTTTATATGAAGCATTTATTCTCTCCCCAGCATTGTCTCTGCCTTTCCAAAGCCCTGGACAAAGCCAGCATCATAAATATCAATGTGCCCATTAAAAATGTAAGGTTGCAAGCCCAACTGTGCCAAAGTCCATTGGTCTGCAGTGAGATAGCGATTGAGGGGAAATAACTGAAATCTAAGGGACCCCCTTGGGGATCACCTGCCTCTGCACATTGTTCCCTGCAATCATCACTGACCCAAAACAGGACCATCTGATAGGGAATGGGCTGTGCAGGCCACAGAAGAGACAGCGCCATACGGAACAGGCTTTCCAATTGCCCATTGCAATACACAAAAACAACTCAGGATTCTAAATCTGTTTCCCTGGTAATCGAGTTTAATTATCGCTGGGCTCACTATAATCAGATTCTGCTGCTGTATTTATTAAATATAAGTTACTAAACATATGGCTTAAGGGATGGGAAACAGGATATGGAGTCAGGCTTAGCAGGGGTGTCATTTTCAGGTATTCAAGACCAGCTGTTACAATGAGCCTATGGCTGCTCAGAGCCTCTGAAGAATGGGTCTTTTCGGTCACGGAAGTGGGTTCCCTTAATGGCATATAGTTGGTTAGGAGTTATGACTAAAGAGGCCAAGATTGTGGGTTCAATCCCCGTGCCAGAGAGCTTTGTCTTCTCTTTATTCAACCAACATTTTAGTGAATACACATTATGTTCCATGCCCTATGCTAAGATTTAAAGGCACTAAGGAGAGTAAATCATGGGCAATATCCCAGCCTAGAAGCCACTCGGTCTAAGATGGAAGGACAGGAAAATATATAATTTAACTCTAATGTGGTTGGTGATATGAGACAAACGGACAAAGATCTATATGTTTGAGAGCCAAGAAGAAGGAGTAATTAAAATGATTCCCAATATTTATATGGTGCTTTACAGTTTATAATATCTAAGCCTGATACAAAACTTAGAAGTAAAGACTTTTTTTTCACAAGGGAAGGAAATGAAGCCAGAAATGGAAGGTAAATAGTCCAAGATTATACATCCGACAAGTGGCAGGCCTGGGAAGACACACTGGAGCCAGGCCAGTCTATGCACAAATGTGGGGTGCAGGTCATACATTGAAAGTATTTTCATGGATCTGGGAAATCCCTTCCCATGGCTCGGAGCTCACATTCCTCATCTATAACCTGCTGCAGTATGTCCATAGACCACTAATTATCTGGATTGTGATCCTCATTACTAATTGTTCATAATCAACAGAAATGCATTTGGAAGTATAATTGCAAAAAGCAGCAGATTAAGCACACATGCACCTCTGCACCCTCCTGAAATTCCTCAAATATGATGATAAAGGAATTTTTAAAAGCCTGCATACACTTATAAGGATAAAGAAAAAATGAAAGAAGAAAATGGCCACAAAATTTTAGAGTGAGAGAGCAAATAAACAAGTGTTAATAAATTTTGCAAGTCAGAGAAAGCAGAAACCAAAGCCTGCAGTGGGTAAATTCCAGAAAGAAGCAGGTTTGTAACTCAGAATCCCAAAGAAGTCTGGGACATGCAGGCGAACATACCTCTGGAAGTGGGAGTGCAAGCAGGGCTGAACCCAGAATATTTGTTAAATGTCTGTATCAGAAGCAGATAGGCTCCCAGATGCCCTCTCTTATTCTAAACAAGTAAGTGGCTGTCAGCCCCAGCCCTGGTAGAACACCAGACATGGGGTCTCTGAAGAGGGACGCAAGGCCCAGCAGAGGCAGGGATCATGTACCGAAAACAGTGGGCATATGTGAAAGTCTGCACAGTCGACCGAGTCTCCGGGCCCGTTTACCAGCTCAGGTTCAAGAACTCTGGCTGCCAGGTTTATAAGCACAGGCGAGAGACCAAGCAGTCGGAGACCTATAACACTCGGGGGCTCTCCAATGAAACGTCCAGCAGATCACCCAGAGCAAAGCCCCCCTGTCGACAGGCCAGGAGCACACACACAGAGCATCCAATCAGCATTTCAACTCCTCCCTGTTAAAACAGCATGAAATGTTTCAGGAAAGCCTCTAACATGAAAGACAGAAACCAAAACAAACAGCTAAAGAGAAGCAAAAAAGAAGGAGGAGGAGGAGGAGGAGGAGAAGTAAGGGGGAGGGACAAACCAAGAAGCAGAAAAAGATTTTCAAGAAAAAAACCTCTAATTAATATCTTCAGAAAGATGAGAGACGATATCATATACATAATAACAGCTGAAACATATTGAGCATTTGCAATGTGCTAGACACTGCTCTGTGTGCTTTAATAGTAATTTTCTGAGTCCATACAATAACCCTGTGTGAAGTGAGTGTTGTTGTTATCTCAATTTTATAGTTGAGAAAACTGAGCCATGGTGGGGGGTTGGGGGCTGGTTGCTTAAGACTCTTGCCAAAGCTCACACAGCTAAGGTTAAGCAGTTGAACTGCAGTTTGAACCCAGGCAATCTGGTTCGTCAGTCAGCAATATCAACGCCAAGCAAACTATGCTGTTCTAAAGCAAAGGCCATAAAAAGCAAAATTCAGAGAACGAAAAAGAATTACTGGTCAACTGCAGAAAGGAAACATTGATTACTGGAAAATAAAGTTGAGGAAATTCTCCAGAAAGCAAAATATACAGAGACAGAATAGGAGAGAATATACAAACACAAAAAGCACCTCTCCCCTCCACAAAAATCTAGAGGGTCAACCTAGAAGACCCATCCAAAAAAATAGGTGTTCCAGTAAGAGAAAAACAAATATGGAGGGGAGGAAATTATTAGAGAAGTAATTTGAAAAAATTCCCCAGAACTGAAAGACCTGAGTTTCTAGAATGAAAGGGTCCACAATGTGTCCAGTATTATGGATTATGAAGACTAAACAGGCACAGCATTATAAAATTTCGGGATGCTAGGAAATTGAGAAAATCCTGAAAGCTTTCCAGAGAGGAGAAAAAGAGACAAAAAATAAAAGATTAGGAATCTGAACAATCTGACTTTCTCAACTGCCACATAGAAAACTAGAGGACAAAGAAGAAATGACTTCAAGATTTTGAGTAAAAACTACTTCTGTCTCAATCTATTACTGACAGATTTTTTTCAAACACAAACGATTGTCCTCAGGCACAAAATTTCTCAAACTTATCTCCAATTCATGTACCCTTTTTGGGAAGCTACTGAAAGATCCAAGGGAGTAAATCAAGAAAGGAGGAGAAATTGGATCCAGGAAATAAGAGACCCAATACACCAACACAGACCAGAGTGTGTGCGGCTTCGAAGAATAATGGCCAAGGAGATCCCAGGAGGGCAGCAGGAGGATGAGGGTGAGGAGATATTCCCAGGAAGAAAGTGAAGCCAGTAGATTACTCAGTGTGTTCTCAAGCTATTGAGAGGAGACCTAGTTTGGGGATAAACTAGAAATCATTGTATGTAAAATTGAGAAAAAAAGAAAATTTAAGCAAATTATTAACTTCAAGGGAAAAAATGGTACAACAACAACAAAATTATCATAATACTCTCTAGGACTCAGTAGGGTAAGCATGTCATTAACACCTCATATTGAGCTAATGAAAAATTGTGGAAAACTATAGTGGGAGAATGGGGGAAAAGAAGTGAGTGTGTGTGTGTGTGTGTGTGTGTGCACGCGCGCAGCAGAAAGTCAAATCTTTATTTCATCGTAGAAAAAATCAATAGATTATGTCTAAAATTGAAAATGTAGCAGTGTAAGAGTGTTATTTTAAATTATTGAGGTAACCACCAAAGGAGTGATTAAAATAATTGAAAGTGATTGACTCTGCTGAGTAAGAACTTGGGGATGGGGCAGGGGACTGAGGGTTTTATTGTAAACCTCACAGAACTATTTGACATTTTTAAACTATGAGCACCTTGCGAAAAATATAAAAGTTCAGAAAAAAAACTAATTATTTTGCAGAAGGCAGAAGCCAATGGACAATAAAGGATCATTTTTGACTGGACTAATAGAGCTTCTTATGAGCAGGAACCATTCCCAACCAGTTATTTAAGAGAAGTCTACAGTCTGCTTGTGCTGAAATTCAACCTTCACTGGGCTGGAGCTTATGGGGCCTGTGTGAGCTCATTTCTGCCAGCCACAAATGCCAAGAAATCCACTGCTAATGGATCCTAGGGGACCCAACAGGAAATACTGGGATAAGCAGGATTTCACTACGTGTGAATCAGACCGAGCCCAGCTTGCTTTCCCAAAGGATGATGGGCTCTTTTCACTCTAAGTAGGATTGTTTTCCTCCTTCTGTTCATGTTGTTTCCCAGCAACAGCACTGTTTAGGGAAGGAGGAGAGAAGGATTTGGATGAAATAGAGAGAAGGTAAGTTTTCTCATTGGCCTGAACTCAATGATGTTGAATGACTTTGTTCTTAACTCTTGCTAATCAGTAAGTCAAACAGCAAATATTGAATTTCTATAATGTAAGGCTCCACTGTGGATAGATTTAAAAAAAAAAAAAAATAGAAAGCAGCCAGTGTGTTTTACATTCGAATAGAAGAGACAGAGAATGCCAGGTGGGTCAGGCACATACCTGTGTGCATACAACCACAATAAGGTTAAGTTAAATGCCCCAGGTATCAGCCAAGGCATCTGCTTACTGTAAATACTGAATGGGCAGCATTTTGCCTTGTAATTCCAGTTTAGCCGTAATTGTGACCAAACTCAAAACAGAGCTCTACCTCACCCATCTCTGCCACAACTTTAATGGGTGCTGTCGTTTTTTTACCATTCAAAGGGAAAACATGTTAGTGAGAATTGTGGGGGATTTCTCCCATCGAAAGTCACAGCCCTTCTGTTCCACTGGGCTTTCTTTTTTTTTTTTTTAATACTTTATTTATCAAAACATTAAAAAAGAAAAACAATCCAAACAAAGGAATAAGAAAAACAAATAATCTAAAATAACTGCATTGCTTTCAACATGTTCCAACCATACCCCAAGAAAATTAACAAACCATCATCATTCCTGAGCATTCCCGTATCATTATGATTACTCTCAATACCTTATTCGCTTTTATTAGATTATCGTTCCCCCTACACTAGTTGGTGTCTATCTCTAGGTCCCCTACATTCTACAATATAAAGCATTTGTTTTACATTTTTCACAGAGTTCACGTTAGTGTTAACATACAATATCTCTCCTTTTGTGTCTGGCTTATTTCATTCAGCATTATGTCTTCAAGTTTCAGCCGTGTTGTCATATGTTTCACGACCTTGTTCTTTCTTACTGCCACGTAGTATTCCATTGTGTATATATATATACCACATTTTGTTTATCTACTCATCTTTTGAAGGACACTTGGATTATTTCCCTCTCTTGGCAATTGTGAATAATGCTGCTATGAACATTGGTGTGCAAAAATCTGTTCACGTCACTGCTTTCAGATTCCACTGGGCTGTATTATGCTCTCCTTTCTGTCCTCTCTAGTCCAAACACACACGTAAGTACTTTACCTAAGTAAATGTTGTGGAGGAACATTTCTCTGGCTTCAGGTTTTCAAATGAAAGTACCATCAATCAAGTAACGTTCCTTCCCCAGGGGAAGAGGAGTGACTTCTTTGAATGGTAGATTTAGGATAAGGAATTGAATGGATGTGGTCCAGCCCTTCATTTCTCTCTTTTTTGGGGTTGGCAGCATGCTCACTGGAATGGCTCACACCCTGCTTCTCTGTGGAGCCAATTTTCAGATTCAGGCTCCATTGAGGAGGATGGTATCTTCCAACTAGATCTGAGTGGGCAATTTTAACTCTGAGGTACATTGGTAACAAGCCTATTTGTCATGGCCGATGTCATGGCCTCTACTCTAGCTTTCATCACCAATGTTGCTGGCATTTTGATCTCCAGCTGCCAGTTACCTTCTTTCTATCTCAACAATGTCATGTGTATCCCACAAGGCTGCCCGCTGTTAGTTCCTGAAACATGCCAACCTTTCTCACTCTCTGAGGCCTTTGAGCCTATATCCATTTTCATTGGTTTGAAGCCTCTCCCCACCCTTTTCTGTATAATTGGTTACACACTTTTCAGGTTCCAGTTTAAATACCATCTCCACGGGGAGGGGGAGGGGGTGGTGTCTTCCCAAAATATATAGAATAGACCTATCTCTGTTCATTATTCTCAGTCACAGCATCCTACGTCTTGTCCTTATGGTGCTAAGCATAGTATATCTTACTTATTTATTTGTTTACTTGTTTATTGTAGTACATCCCACCCCAACCTACCCCATCCCCCGGGGCAAGCACTTTATCTTATTCTTTATGGGTCTCTAGCACCTACCATAATGCCTGGCACATAGTAAGTCCTCAATAAATAATTATTAAATCAATCAATAAAGTTAATGTTTTCTAGAAAAGGAGCTTAGATTAGGTTTTAAAGCATGGGCTAGCTCTGCTGCTAATATTGGTGAATAGCTCAATAAGTAAATATTCCCTCAGGAACCCTTCTCGTCTGTTTCATTAGTTCACCAGGTGGCTCTTGGTCAACAGTATGCTGATAGCACTGGGGCTTTCCTCACCAACCTAGCATGTGTATGGCTCTTACCTGGAATATTCTGCCTTATCTTTTGCTCCTCTCTCCAACCTGTGACAGGAGTCCTCAGTGCAGACTGTATTGAGCTTCTGCAGAATCCAACCACCATTTTAGTTATTATTTGCCATTTCATTCCATTCAAACCTATCTTCTGGGTATTTTTTCCCATTTCACCCCTTTCTTCCTGTTTCCACTCTACCTTCAATTTTTCTTTTGTGACACTTTACATCTATGTCCCAAAGGAATCTGTACTCCTGCTCTAAACTCCTCTTCCAATCTGCAGATCATGTTTTCCTTGGTTATTTCTCCTGCATGCCTTCATAGCACTTCTTTGCATTTAAAACTTAAAGCCTGTATACCTTTAGAAATTTTTAAACGTGGTGAACACTGCATTTATATTTTATCAGAAATAATCCCTATCCCCATTCTTGGGGCCCTCCCCGGAATTTTTAACCACAGTTCTAGGAAGATGCTATGCTATCTCTCAAAGGGCTTGTGAGTGAAACTCCGCAGTTCAAAGGTACTAATGAAGTCAAAGGGCTCCTTCTGGAGCCAGACGTCTCCATGGCCATCTGCTTTAGCTTTTCTGACCAAGACAGGGACAAGGGATGAAGCAAATCATGAGAGATTCTGTTCTCAGGAGATTTTGTTCTCATGAGATATTGAGTTCAGCCAACTAAACTTGACCTATAAGGATTTTATGTAGTTCAAAGTTTTACTTAGATTTTCTGGAACTAGTGTGAGATGCAATATTTTCAGAGGTTTTACCCTTCATGAGTCATGGTCTTAAAAGCCTTCCGCCTATGAATCAGATTATATATACACGCATATGTTTTATATATAGGTATGCACACACACATATGAAGTTTATTTAACACAAAGCTGTAAATAACCTTTGAAAATAGAAAATTCGATATCCAATCTCAGGTGCTATTCCAAATTAGAATAAACTTAATTTGGGGCATTTTCTTTGATCTTTCCTTCTTAAAAGGAGTTGTCTAAGGACATATTACCTCCATGGTAGACTTTCCAGGGTTTAGGAAAAACTTACTCTTCTTACCCTGGGTTGCCTTGAATCTGGGCTGCCTTGAACCAGGGGTTTAAATGGGTACTAGAATAAAATATTCTTATTTGGTACACAAGTGGGCCCATATGGGATACCTATGAGGTGAAGATGGCCTAAGAAAGTCCTAAACTATTGGTTGAGTTCATGCTCTACACTTGGATAAAATATATGACAAGACAAATACATTCTATTATCTTTTCTTTTTCTATATTGCCTTAATTTTCATCTCTTCATCTTAATATCTTGTGAACTGAGCATAGTACTATTATGTCCAGTATTAATACATATTTATATAAATGAGAGAGAGACACAGAAGATCATTTGAGAGGGATAAACCTATAATAAATGTCTAGGTCCAATAGAATGTCCCTATCATGATAGTTTGATCTGACAAAAACATTTTAAGTCTCCCATTTATCAAGACGTACTAAGCCTCCTGGTGACAAATGTTACTGGAAAAGTTTCTGTGGTAAGAGATGCAGGCTTTGGAAAGCAATTTTTGAAAGCAGAAGTTATGTCTGATGATACACTTAAGCTAAAGCTGTTGCTAAGGGCAACCTAACTGAGTCACTGATTGCAAATAAAGTATCGATCAGAAAGACAGAAATTTAAAGGATTGCTCAAGAAGAAAGTATGGCTGGCGGAGAAGATGGTTGTTACTACTGGGACTGTGGTCTTGAGATCCTGTTATGTGATTTTCTCACTCTGCTGTCAGCCTAGACTATAGAGGAGAAGCCATGGTGGTGTCTAGGACTTAGAGGTTTAAAGCACAAGAGCAGCCTGTCCCTCTAACTCAGAAGTGGGTCTCTGGTAATAAACATCTACAGATGTGATCAGGACAAAGGAATCCGTCCTTCTGCAACAACAGTGCTCACTGTAATTCCCAAATAATGAGATTATAAGTACCCCTAGTGCCTAAAAGAGAATTGGTCTAATCCACATACTCAGGGCCTTCTTAGAGCAGTCCCAGGCCTCTTTAACTGAAATCCTGTAAAAGACAGAATCTCAAAAGAAATATGATCCCCAAAGAGAGGAATAGAATATATCAGCACCTTGACCCAATAAATACCCTTGACTTTGGTCCATTTTGATCATCTCTTTTTCACTATGAGATGGGAGGGGGTGGAGAGAGTCAAATGAGAAGCAGACAAACAGGACAGTGGGTTGTTCCCAAGCCTAGCACCTAGCTCTAAACCCCAAACAAAGTGAAAAGGTAAATAAATGGGATGAGTAGTAAATAGGGTGGGGGAAAAAAATTCATAGAGCACTAGAAGCCAATGAAAGCCCCCAGAGAGTTTGCTGTGGCACAAAGCCTCCAAATCTATGTGCCAGTCAAAAGAAGCGATACCAGGATGGAATTCCAAGTTCCTAACAAAAGGAGGCAATTTTAATCAAGGTCTGAGGATAAGATGAGAATTAAATTACCATAATTTTTGAGAAATGTTCTATAAGAGCTTGTTCTTTCTGATTATGTGCATCATCAATAAATTAGAAGTTGATAGTATAAAGTTTCTACATAAAATTAGCAATAAATATACACTTATTTCTCTCCAGAACAAAGCTGCCAGGGTGTAAGTAGTTTTGCCGTGCAATGTTCTTAGCACATGGTAGGTATAGTAAATACATGTTGAATTAATAAATTACTGAATGAATGAGTCAAATGCCGTATTTTTCACCACATTGCCTTATGATACCCGTTGCCACCTAGGGGCAGCATTTCTAATTGTAAGCAAAATGCCAAATGAAAAGAAACTCTTAAAAATTATGAAGTGTTAGTAAATTCTACTGGGAAGGGATTTGTTTGTTGGTTTGTTTGTTTTGTTTTTGTTTGTTTTACCAAGGAAGACACTAATAATAAATTGATTAAATGTTTTTATTACTATTCCAGATGATTTAGAGAGCTAAAGAAATTCCATCTCAGAAGTCCTGTCTCCTTCACTTGGAATGTTTCTTGGCCATTAGAGCAATTTTTTTTTTCTTTTGGATTTAGGACTCTAAAACAGTAGAACTCTTCTTATGTTTATAATGTCCCTTGATCCAGCAGTCACAAGAGACCTAATAACTTAACACTCTACACTTTTCTAAGGAGTTTAAGGAAATATTCATTCTCCAGTGGAGGAGACAAGTGCAGAGGTCCCTTGGGCTTTCTGAGCCATCTCCTCACTGACAATGATGGACCCTGCTCTAGTCAAAAAGAGAACACAGGGGGCTGACACAGACTTTCTATTCTTTACTCTAATGAATGCTATTTTCATTTGCTTTAGAAAGCAGTCCCCAGGAAGACTGGTGACAAGAGGAAGGTTCACTGGTTTCCTTTTTCCGTGACAGGTTCAAAAGTGTTGTGCAGGTGGCAAATTAGACTTGGCTTCCCATTAATTGGTAGGAAAGAACTTTCCCTTCTGCTGTTCAGATTGACGTTGGATCCTTTTCACATTAAGGTTTTGTGAAATAATCACTATTGTATTTATCATTTAGCAATTTATCATTGCTGCTGCTAATGCAGAAAACGATGAAGGGATTATATCCACTAGAAGAATCTCTTAAAGTAACTAGAAACCTGAGATAACCCTTGGTGGGATCATATTGAGGATGGCTTTAATTGATTCAAATTCTGAGCCTGGGGTTTGGATAACGAATTTATTCTGTGATTGTCTTTTGACTTAATGCCTTTTAGAAAATCATGAAAATATATTGATGATGAAAATGATAATGATGTGCTATCATTTCTCAAACTCCAACAACATGCAAATAGCATACGTGTTTTACCTACATTTGATCATTTAATCTATAGAATAACCCTAAGCGGTGATTATTCGTTGAGCCCAGGAGAGATAGGTAGGGAATTGGTTAAACGTCCCATGGCCTGTAAGAGGTAAAACTATTATTCAACCCCAGTTTACAAACCAGAGGACAACAGCAAAGCAAATCAGAAGGAGAGGAGTGAAGAGAGCTGGACATTCCAACAAATAGCGACAGAGTAACATGGTGAGATCAGACAAGATTTAAACCTAGGAAGGACAACGAATGGAGAACAGAAGGGAAAGCTTGTCTTCGTAAAGGATGTTGGTCTTTCACATGGAATTCAGGGAAATAGTTTTTGACAGAGACCAGCCCTGGATGTGTTGTGGGAAGAAATACATGGCAGCAGATGGACACGTGCGAGCATCGGGCACTGGGATGGCTTAGTGATGTGTCACCTTGCCTAACCTGAACTACCTTCCCCAGAATTCCTTTTCTAGTGTGTTTCTGGACTACAAGGAAGATTCTCTCAAGAGAGTGGAGGGCAGAGGGAGACAGCTGCCATTTTGCAGCAGACAGTTATACAATCCCAGTTATAAAATCAAGCACCAGTCCAGCTGCTGCTGAAGGGATTTTGCAGATGCAATTTTAAGTCTAAAATCAGTTGATTTTGAGGTAATCAAAAGGGAGATTATCCTGGGTAAGCCTGACTTAATTAAACAGAATCCCTTTAAAGAGGGACTGAGACCTCCCTGAATATCAGAGATTCTAAACAGCAGGAGAGAAGAAAAACAATAAAATCTGTATACATTCTGGAACAGTCGCAGCCACTTCATTGGTGTTGATCTGTTGACTCACTTCACTGGCATGAAGCTGGATCCATAATTGCTCTCCTTTCCCTCTGGATCTAACCATCTGCCCTGAGGACTTTGGGCTTGCTAAGCTAGCCCTTACAATTGCATAAGCCAATTCCATATATATATATATATATATATATATATATATATATATATATATATATATATTTAACATATTTATAGTCTCTTAATCTCCTCCTGGTTCTGCTCCTCTATTACAACTCTGACACAAAAACCCAGGGAAGGTAAAACCATCTCTCTCCTCCATACTGTCTTTCCAGGAAAGGAGAGAACACTGATACAGCATTCTAGATAAAGGAACCTTCAGGAAAAAAATAATATAAAGCCACATCCAACAGTGAGGAAGAGGGGTTTCTTTTAATGGAACAACATATTTAGTGAACAAAAAGAAGAAAAATGTTTCCAAAATTCAGGAAATTGATGGATAGATCATTCCCTACTAAGGGTTAACTAGTTATTGGCAGAAAGAAACAATTTTTTTTTAAACAACCCTCCTTTCCTATCAATCATGTAGGATGTCTTTGTTTTGTCTTCACCAGATTCTATGTCAATCCTGGCCTCTTCACTCTTTTGCAAAAGTCCAATCACATGCAACATTTCATGGTTTGTTGGTAAATTTTACTGAAGATTCATAAGAAAAACAGAGAGTTTACATTGCAAATCCCACAGCAAACTACTTCAAGTCTTCTCAGCAGGTGTCACTCTCTCACACTACCACTATTTATGGTCCTCCACGAGCATTCCCACACCCAGATTCGCCTTTTGCTTCTTTATTGCCTCAGATAATTCTTTCTCCAAACCTGAACACTGCATTGGGCTCTTGTTATTTGACATAACAGAAATTTGAGATCTCACCCCAACCCCAGTGATTCATAAAACACACAACGATCTCCCTCAAAGAAGTTGTGATAAAATATACTTTTCTCCAGCTTGCTTCAAGAAAAACAGAAATGTTAGAGTTTGGTGTCCATAATACACAGGCACACGGATCCAGAAGTACTCCCCCAAGTGGACGACCGCGGTATGCCAGCTTGTTAGTCCTTGGCAGAGGGTGGGCCGATTCTGTCAGGGGACAAGAGGAGATGGTGAGGGAGGCTTCAAGTCACCAAAGACAAGTGGGTATTAGTTCCCAAAGGCCAGACTAAATTCCTCAAGAAAGATGTGATGCAGCAACCCTAGTGTCAGTAGAGTCACCCACTCCTAATCAACAGCCCATTGGGACAGAGGTGGGCTCATGGAACATAGCACAACTCCCCCTGAAGGAATTCTCTCAGCTGCTCATAAAAACGGCTAATTTAGCACAGCATCAAATTAACAATGGAATGTAACTTTGTCATAGCACTGAAGGCCTCACATTTGTCAGCTGCACTTTGGGGATGCACCCTCCCTTCACCCTCCCGTCATCTCATTAAACAAGCACCTCTTTCTGGGACTCACTGAGAATTGCTCCCTGTGGAACTCTTAAACTTGGGTGTCTGAAAAATGTTTTAGTGATTCAGATTGGAGAGGCAGTATGGTATCACAGGGAGAGTTGGGGGATAATGTGTATGAAAGAGCTTTATAAATGGTTAAGATAACACATGAATGTAAATTCTTCTTTTATGAGTCAGGAGACCAGAGAACTGGGACCTATCCAACTAGTGACCTTGAGCAAGTCACTTCACCTTTCTAGAATTCAGTTTATTTGCAAAAAGATGGAATTTACCTAGATGCCCTCTAAGATCCCTTCTGTATCAATAATGACTATGCCAGTTTGGATATATTATGTCCCCCCAAAAGCCATATTCTTTAATGCAATCTTGTGGGAGCAGATGTATTAGTGTTTATTAGGTTGGAATTTTTTGATTGAGTGTTTCCATGGAGATGTGACTCAATCAACTGTGGGCAAAATGTTTGATTAAATTATTTCCATGGAGATATGGATCCCACCCATTCAGGGTGGGTCTTGATTTAATCACTGGAGTCCTATAAAAGAGCTCACAAACAGAAGGAGCTCAGAGCAGCTGAGAGGTACATGGAGAGAAGCTAGTAGCCGACCCAGATGCATGCTGATGCTTAAAGATGCTTGGAGATGCGGACAGAAGGACATTTGGAGATGCTAAGCTAAGAGATAAACCCCAGAGTTTGCTCTGGTGAAGCTAAGAGAGGAAGCCAGATGCTTAGATGCACAGGAGCTGAAGAAGTTAAGAGAGGACAAAACGGCCCAGGAGCACTATTTTGGAGACGGCCGTTGAAAGCAGACTTTTGCTACCCTTTGGAGATGCTAGCCTAGAGTTTGCTCCGGAGAAGCTAAGAAAGGAATCCTTGGATGCTTTTATGGCCTTAGGACTGTGAACTTGTAACCAAATTACCCCCTTTATAAAAGCCAATCCATTTCTGGTATTTTGCTTAATGGCAGCATTAGCAAACTGGAACAATGACCATTACAATAATGACAGCTTGAAATGTATTGCACTCTTCTAACCACTTTATTTATATTAGCATGTTTATTGCTCACTCCAATCCTATGGAGGTATTATTATTATTATCCCTATTTTTCTAATAAGAAAACTGAGGCACAATGTAGGTCAGTAGCTTGTCCAAAGTCAAACACATAAGGAATAGAACAGGGATTTGAATTCAGGCAATTTATCTCTAGTACTTATACCCAGCCACTCGGTTATATTGGCACTGTGAATATATTTTAATGATGTGCTCTATTAAAAAAAAAAAAAAAAACTTTATATTGCCGACACAACATCAGTCAACATGGCCAATGTTCAACTGTGGATTTTTTTAACGGTGGTGGCAAATTTATCATAATCCGTTAATGTTCTTATGCAGGCCTCTTATGACCAATATGGGGCAATTGGCCCAGGGTTAGCAGTGCAAATCTAGGTGCTTCTAGAAACAGGCAAAGCTAATTGGCCCGCAGAGTTGAACTCTTGACCTCAGGTGCATCATTATTTGGAAATGCTTCACTTACCGAGTGTTTGGCAGGCATTTTTCAGGGCTGTAACTAGAGAAGCAGGCTTTAAAATCACCAGCACTGTCTGTGTTGACTGCTTGTGAATGGGTAAGCAGAATCATGCTGCACCTTCACATTGGGAGCTCCCTCCAAGGGGGAAAACCAAAATTCAGACGACACGGCCTTTTGCTTAGACATAGAGATGGCTCAGATCATCACCCTGCTTTAGGTTACTCTGATCTCTGTATTGCTCAGGACATTTCCAGACCAGGAATGGCCTCCCCTTTCTCTCTGCAAACCCCAAACCCATTCAGTCTTCTAGAACAGCCACCACCATTGGTTTCTCCTTCTGTGAACTTGTGTAGTATTGTCCGCTCTGCCACAGAGTGTCCAATTATGAGCTGCTTTGTGACTGTTTCCTGTGTAGTTGATTCTCTTTTCTGTGAACAGACACCTTGGAGAAAATGAAGCCCCCTGCTTTAGTTTCTCTGTGGTAGCCAACTCAGTGTACACTGAGCACACAGCTTTGCTACCACTAGAAAAACACTTGCTGAATTGGACTAAAAGAAAGAAATACACACAGGGATCTACTCATGAAAAAGAGTCGTTAGAATCCAGGGGTCTCTATAGAAATGAGAACTCCTTTCAGTGGTCATAATCAGAACTGACCACTGATTACGTGTGGGCCTCTGTGGGCCTAACCTCATGCTAGGCCGTTGATGTTTCTTTAGATTGCGAACATCAACAGAAGCTTTTAAAGAACAAATGTCATCTGGGAAGGACCCTGGATGCTCCTTTCGCCAGCCATTAACACCTCAGTTCCAATTAGGGTGGTAGAAAAACTAAGCAGAAGGTTAAATTCTGGAGAGAATCATCCTCAGGAATGGGCAAAGCTCATGTCTAAGGAGAGAGAGGCAGCTCAGGGACAACAAGAACATAGAGGGTGAGGAAGGCTGGGTGAAGAAAGTAGGAATGCCAAAAAGCAAGTTAGAGAGCCAATGGCCACTTCACTACATCAAAATGTTGCACTGTTAAGCTCATCTTCAGGGAGGCCTTCTGAGTATATTTCTGTGAGGACTGGGCATTTGTATATACATTTGTATATTGTATATTCCTCAAACAGGAGACACCAGAAAATAATACCTTGTCAGTTTAAAATATGCGGGAGCCAAGGATTGTCCTTGTGTTGCACTTATCTGATTTGGCATTGGAGTGGAATAATGAGGATTTCGATTGATGTCTTATTTTGAACAAACTGCTTTTGAACTATTCAGCTCTTTCTGTAGAGACATCATAATCATGGTTCTCAAATAGGACTTACTGGGTTGAAGGGGAGTTTGAGCATCCCCTTCATTAGGCTTCCTGTGGTGGGTAGTGGAATATCTGATCTACTCAACCAGGTATATGTTTTCAGTCTCTCCTAAATATGCATGTGTTCATGTCAGCATAGGGCAGAAGACAGTGCATTTGATTGTTTCCATCAGAGGATGTGTGAGGTTGACTGTGAACAAATGTAGGCAGCTCTGAGCCAAATGTCCATCGCTGGCCAAGGCATCTGAAAACCACATTTGTTTTTTGGCTGTGAGGGAAATGGGCTTGGCTATCTCTGACTTGCCTTCCTTTACCGCCCTGATTCCCTGGGCCAAAGGAAGGTGTTCCCACTGATGTCTTTCCCAGGCATGGCTTGTTGTTTTTCTTTGTAGATTTTATGCATTGACAGCCAAGAGCCTTGAGTAAGGGAATGATCCTTTAGGAACAAAAAAGCTCTTTTGTATGTGACATTTAGGACATCAGACAGAATGGTCTTTCTAGATAAAGTTGGCTGGCGATAGGGCAAGTGGCATCTATGGGTCATAAAGCACCGTGCCCGTACATATTTCCTGCCGACAGGCACTTTCTCTGTGTGCCAATTCCATGTGTTAATGTCAACACTCCATTTGCACTCGCTACCCAGTACTTTTTGCTGAATAACTGCCTTGTGGAAGGTCTTTCGGTACAGCTAGGAAGGAAGAGTGCAATGACCTCAATACCTTCTCCAATGATTTTATTACTTTTTGACTATATGTTTTTTTTCCTACAAATCAAAGAAGAAGGTAGAATAAAAGTAAAGAAACACCAAGTAGCCATTCATTTTTTGACTGGATTGAGAACTTAGAATTTGAATAGATTTTGAATCCATCTGTATTGCATAGGTTTAACAAACATTTTAGAATACAATTTTCCTATAGAGCCAAGAGACTCCCAAGTCCCTTCTAGCACCAGAGGCGTGTCATGGAGTAAGTGACAAACATTAGCCAAGTGACATGAAAGGAGCATTTTGTCAAAGTGACTTGACTGTGTATAGACCTTTGCTCTTCTCTGTTAATCTTGTCATATCTCCCAAACTATTTTTTTCCTAGGACATTTCTATGACATGTTATATCATGAAAAAATAGACACATGAATTTTTTTCTTAATCCCTAACTGCAGTTACCCTTCAGGGATTTGGAAAAAGAAATCACATATTTGTTTTTTGTTTTTTGGGCTATTTTTTGGAGGGGAGGGGGACAGCGTTGAGGAGTAGTTCCCCCTCCTTTTACTGATACTGCCTTTCTTAAAAGGAAAGCAAAAAGCTGAAGAAAGCAAGAAGAAACCTGAGTTTGTCTGACCAATCTTTATCCCAAGATAATGGGCATCTATGCATCTTGGTTGAACCATGGGTAAAAGAAGTCAGAATCACTTTAAGAGATTTACATAAGCCATGTGTCTTTATGATCCATGATTTTTAAAAACTTATTTTTTCACTTTTTATATGACTTACAACTTTGGATTAGTTCTTCTTTTAATAAAATGTAAGGCAACAAGAAGAAATTGAAAATGTATGTTTCCATTCTTAAGTGAAATTAGTGTGACTCTTTAATAACATTTATTCAAAATATGACATACTAGAAAAAAGGTAGACCTTTGGAGCATCTCTGTGGTGCCATCCTTAGGGTCTGCAACTCAGAACTGTCTCAGTCTAAAAATGCTTCATAATTGATGCTAAAAGGACAGAGTGTTCAGTATGAAGTAGAAGAGGATTCTGAAAAAGGGTATAAGAATTTCTTTCAAGCATAAGGACTATTACACAAGGAATAGTGATCACATGGTCCCTATTTCTAATGATAACAAAAAGGAAAAGGCTGAATAAGAAAACTTTAGTTAGACGCAATGAAGAACTTCCTAACAGGGAGGATGGTTTAAAACGAGAGGGAATGAGGAGTATATTCTAAGTCTCGCTTCCAGAACAGTTTGCTAAATTAGAAGATACCAGTGGATTAGAGGGTGTTTAAAGTAGTTTTCCCCTCAGCATAATGAGGAACTAGCTCTTCCAACCCTATCTTAGTTCCCTAGGGCTGCTGTAACAAGTCCTACAAACTGGGTGACTTTAAAACAACAGAAGAGGCTAGACATCAAGGTGTGGGTAGGGCCATGTCCCCTCTGACACCTGGAGAGGAGAATTATTCCTTTCCTCTTCTAGTTTCTGGTGCTTACCAGCAATCCATGGTGTTCCTTGGCTGGTAGCTGCATCACTCCACTCTGCTTCTGTCTTCCCCTAGGTCTTTATGTGCCTTTTCTCCCCTCCTTATAAGGACACTAGACATGTTGGATTAAAGGCCTCATCTTAACTAATTCCATCTGCAAGGACCATATTTCCAAATAAGGTCTGAACTGTTGCGGGTTAGGACTTGAACACATCTTTTGGGAGGACACAATTCAATCCATAGCACACTGGAAAGTCTACTGAGTGACCAAAAAAAAAAAAAAAAAAAAATAGTACAAGTGTTTATAAAAAGTTTGGTGTTGGAAAAAAATCACCTGGGGAGTCGAATCAAAATAAAGATCCCAGGATCCATTTTCAGATATTGTAATACAGTGGATTTGGGATGGTACCTGGAAATCTGTACTGATTTTGAAGCCTGTAAAAATTTGAGACTTGTAGATGCAGTTTTAAAGACCCCGCCTGCCTCAGGCACCAGTGGCATGGTTCTTCTCCTAGTTTCTTACAAATTCATTGCAGGATCTTGTGCAAGCTCTGACCTCCTTGCCTGAAAAATCCACATAAAACCCTCTGCCCACTTCATGTGGTCTCCTACCCTGTGAGAGAAGAGCTCTAGAAGGTTTTGTGAGGTAGAAAAACATTTTACAAATCTGATGGCACATTCTTTTTTATCAGACTTCACATCTCTGTCCATCTGTCTGAGTACCATATAGCTTTGGACTTTCAGAAAAGTACAAACAATGAGAGAGAGAGAGAGAAAGAAAGAGGAAGAGGAGATAAGTAGGAGACCAGGAAAAGAAGGAAGAGGAGGTGTGTGGCAAGAATGATAGAAAAAGGATGTAAAAATGGTTGAGAGAGTGGAGAGTGGCTGAAGAGACACTGCAACACTGGATGAACCCAATGTTGCAAGGTGATGAGCTGACAGTAAACATTTTGTTTTATGATGACTCAGAGGTCACAGGAGGTGTAGGTAGAGGAGAGAAAGGGTAGGACTTGTGAAAGGGAGCTGATAAACCATGAGCATTCAGAGAACAGGGAATATATAGTCCACCAAGAGCATGTCAGGTTTTACTTGCCTGACACTTTGAAAGTCTGAAGGTTGTTAAATTGCCTCCCATTCCTGAAAAAGCCCAGGCAGGCAGCTCCCTCTGGGACTCGCATTAACCCTCGTGCTCCACTGCCAGAAACTTGATCTCATTCCACTCGTCTGTCTGCAGTCCTAGCAAGCACGATCAAACTTTATGAGGCTTGTTACAAGCAAATTACATGAGAAACTGCAAAGTGTTGGAGGGAGGGGGATAGCGGCAGGGGACCGAGTGCACTCCTGAGAAAGGGGAGCTGGGTAGCGATGCTGGGCACGGACCAGACTTGGACGGCGTCAGAGCCCATCACCGAGCAGCTGGCAGCTCTGCCCCCAGGGCCCAATTTTCCCCGTGATGACTTGAGTGTTCACACCTGCACTGGCTGGGTATGCGGCCCTCCTTCCACAGAGTTATTGGGGCAGGCAGAACCCAGAATGATTTCGGCCACAGCAATGATTTCTCTCCTTCTTGGCCCCACCTTCTCTACTAGCTGAGCAGGTTTCTCTCCAGCTCTGCGTCCACTTCCCTCTCCAGGTCTCCCAGCTGCTGAGGTGTGCAGATACCCCTGGCAAGACAGCTCCAGGACACAAAAGAAACCCAGCACTTTCTCCCCTTAGCTGAGCAGCTGGGTCTCACCTCCTCCCCCATCAGCTTCCTCCTCCCCTTCCAAACGCACAGACCCAAAACTATTTAAGACTTGACACTTTTTTTCTCCACAAGTTAGACAATTCTCTTTAATTTTTTTTTTGGTTTGTTTGTTTCTCCTGGTGCTTTCTGCTGGAAACATACTAGGGCTGGAAAAAAACGGGAATTTCCTAGGAGGTGGGATTCTTGTGGCTCCATGAAGCTCCCAAAGGGAGACACAACAAACTCTTGAGGAGAAATGTGCTTGAACACTTCCCCATAGCAGCTGCCACTGGGAGAGTCTCCACAGCCAGCGCTCCTCTCTCTTCAGTGCTATGCACGCGTGGATGCACAAGTACTCAGGCACACACACACACACACACACACACATGCTCACTCACAATCTTGCTGAAGCAGAACCAAATTAGAGTGTCCAGATTGGCCTTCTTCATTTTGGACAATTTAGGAGATGGACACAGGATGAGTTCAACCTGGGCAGAGGTTTGGACAGATGCCTTAGACCAATCCAAACGCAGGAAACCAAAGACTCAGAGAAAGGATGCTACTCTGTGAATGTTATACACGTTTTCTCCTCAGCACAGCCCGAGGTGGTTACATGCCGCTTCCATCCAAAGGGAGCTCCTGGAGCCCTCCTACTAATGCTGGAAAAACATTCACTTAACAGCCTTGTCCAAACAATTCCCTTTTACATTCAGACACTGCAGGGGACAAGCAGAGCCTCTGGACTGTCGGCTTCAACATCATCACTTCCGACGGGGCCCAGAGCCACGCACTTCACCTCCATGGTCTATTAAAACATCTGATGGGGAAACCGGGTTTATGGGCAGGTTACAGAAACAGGCCGGAAGCAATTAATGCCTGCCCCAGCGCCCCTGTCCTTCTATTCCCCCCCCAACACCGACATCATGTGCACACAAACACAACTCCATCTCCTGCCTTCCCTAAAAGGCTCTTTCACAAGCTCTTTCTCTGACACCCACCCAAACTCTTGCTCACCCTCCCTTAGACAGTGACTCACTCAGATTCCGACCTGCACGAGAAACCCACATTCACACGTGGACCACACACTCGTGCGCCCTTCCAGATCACAGCTGCACCCCCAGCCTCTCTCTCCTTTCCATACACATTCTTTCCAAACACATTTATCTGTCATTTCATCTCTCTGACCTTGAACTGCCCCCACCTTCCTTTCTCATGCAGACTTCCAGAAAAACATCTCTTCCTCTCCACCTTCCTTCCACCCCACCCTCCACCATCACTCCTCTCTCTCTCTCCACCTCTCAGTGGCCAAATCAGCAACGCCCTCTCTTCCTGCACTCACAGGAAGCTTCTACAGGAAGCCTTCTTATAACTATTTTATTGCTCCGTCTCTCTTTCAATATATTCCTTTCCTTCCAACAGAACTAGTTTCCCCTGAGTTATAAACCTGACTTTGGATTATGTAATAAGTTCCTTGGGGAATATGTGAGGATTCAGCCAGTCACTTAGAAGTAAAGAAAACCATGAACAACAACAACAAAAACGTGGCTAGTTTACACTGGAACCTAATTAAAGAAAGATCTAGTTGATAGAAAGTAGTGGGAATAAAGACAGTTCTAGGCTGGCTAATGTTAGCTTCTTGTCCAACAGCCATTTTGCAAGCGCTAACAGGATAAAAAAATGCCATTGGGGATGTTGTGCATTTGTGAATACCCAATAGGTACTTCACAGAGTATAGTGAATATGTCAAATGTGGTAGCATCCGCTGCAGCAATGCAAAGTATATGCATGAGTGTAATTAACTAGCCAAGGACTGTCAATACCATATGATATGAAACATTCACTATTATGAAATTGAATAACTATGATTAATATTCATTCCATATTCAAATTTGGCTGTGCCATGCTTATAGTTTCTTTGTAAGATATGGAAATCATTGTAACACATTTCACACATTTCCATATATAACATTTTTTCTGTGTTATTTCAAAGAGTTGGATGTAGTCCCCATGTGATTGCTCAAGTGAAAATCTCATGTACATTGAATTCAACTGGCAGGCTGGCTTTCCAAAAGAGCAGCATGAGATGTGCAAGGAGTTATGGAGGAGTTTGAGGGGCAAAACAGAGCTGGAGAGTTTACAGAGAAGGCCTTTCTCACCTGCCTTTGTAGCCATGACCCTAGAGTTACCAGAAAAGATATACAATAATAAATAATTGCTAAGCACTTCCTTTGGGGAAAGTTTAGACTACTAAATCGAATTTACAGGCCAATGCTTAAGACACTATCTAGAGCAGGGCTTGGCAGATAGTAAATCTGCCAGTAAAGGGGCAGATAGTAAATATTTCTGACTTTGTGGGTTATGTGGTCTCTGTCACAAACTGTTCAACTCTGCTGTTGTTGTTGTGCAGAAGCAACCACCGGTGGTAACCAGTGGGCGTGGCCATGGCCGTGACCCAATAAAACTTTATTTAAGGACACTGACATTTGAATTTTGTTTTAGTTTGCTTTGCTGCTGAAAGAAGATACCATAAAATGTGTTGGCTTTAACTATGGGAATTTATTAGCTTACAAGCTTACAGTTTTGAAGCAGTGAAAACGTCCAAATCTAGGTATCAAGATGATGCTTTCCTCCAGGTGCCTGCTGGCCATCCTGGACTCCTCTGCCACATGGCAAGGCTCATGGAGCCATCTGCTGGTTTCTCCCTTCTCTTCCAGGTTTTGTTACTTTCAGCTGCTTGCTTTCCATGGCTTTCTCTCTCCTTGTCTGCATTTCATTCTCTTATAAAGGACTCCATTAAGAGGATTAAGACCTACCCTGAATGAATGAACTGGATCATATCTTAACTTAAATTAAGATCCTATTCACCAAAAGATCCTACTTATAATGGGTCCACAACCACAAGAATGGATTAACTTGAAGAACATACATTTCTGGGATACATACAGCTTCAAACCGCCACAAATTTCATATCATTTTCCTATGGCACCAAACATTATCTTCTTCTCATTTTATTCAACCATTTAACCATGTAAAAACTACTTTGGCTTTTGTCTTTACAAACAAACAGGAGATGAGCCAGATTTGTTCCCCAGGCTAGAGTTGCTGACCCCTTATTTAGAGTCCTGTACTGCAGCCATCAAAGACTGTGTGGTTTCTTCCCTGCCCCTCTCCATCTCCTTCCCTCTCTTTCCTTTCCCCACCTCCCAGCTTCCATCCAGCACCAACCTCAGTAGTTTATCAAGGGCTTATTGATATGCTAGATAGATCCTCTATGTATTTATGTGGTCTGCATTTTGTTTGTTTTGTTGTTCTTGTCACTGTTGCTCACAATGGGGATTTCTGTTATTTCCTTTAGAAAGTGCCATGAAGAAATGACTTTCTGGACACTTTTATCAAAGAAGCTGCTGCTTCTTGATTACAGAGGACAGGAGCTCTTCGTTCCTGTTGGGAAACAACAATCCTTACTGCAAAGGAGGGGGAAGGGAGAGAAAGCCTTCAGGTAACTGGTACCTTGGGACTGGTCTTGTTTCTTTACATTTTACTACAATACAACCAGAGCCAACTCTTTTGAGGAGTATATGGAGGGGGACAGGGTGAGTCATTTAAGCCCCTAAATAGGGTCTTACAAAGAATGGGTACTAAAAACACCACCTACCCACCCCCACCCCCATACCAGTTCCAAGCTGGGGAACCTGCAGAGCTCACTCCCACTTTCCATTTTGCACTTGCAAGCAGGAGGCAAAGGGGAGGCATTTGAGGCAGGCTGTAACCCCAACTCTGAATTTCTCACCCTTAACCACAGAGTTGGAATTGCAAGTAGACCTCCAAGAGTATTGAATATGAATATTGCACAGGGCACACTTTTCCTCATGCCAGCCCTGACTACTATAGGCTATAAACATTTACCAAGGTGCAATGATATATGAGGGGCAAGCAAAGTGTTATGTTATCCCCAGTTTACAGAGAGGGAGACTGAAGTTCAAAGTCAGGAAGTAACATGCTCACAATGGGAACATGAGATCCAGCTGCAGCAGGAAATCAGAAAGAATTTTCTCCATTACCAGTCTTCTGTCTCTATTACAGGAGTCTGCTGTGAGTATGTGGCATTTTATTTGTCCTTGGTGGGCATTCTTGGCTTTCTAGAACCATAATATTTGCAGAAATGCTACTGCACTGGCTCAATTAATGTCATATCCTAAGCATCGCCCACTTCCACCCTGAAGTTCTAAAATAAGCAAAACTACAGAGCTACAGACAAGTACACATGGTGAATAAAAATGTAAAATCTTATTCCCTGCTCTGGTGCTGTCCTTCGCTTTGTGACCAGTGTTTCCTGCTGAATGATACACGCCTGCAAAGAAACCGGTCAGTAAGGGGAGATTTCTGAGAACCCATGAAAGTTTGAACAAGTCCTTAGCATTTTAAATCTATCTGCATAGTCTGATCGCACTGCAAACCCACACTCTCCCTCCCACTAGTTATTTTTAACCACATCAGCAAAACAACAGCAGCATAGCAGTGAGAATGGGCAGCCGCGAGGGGCGGTACCCATCGCCAAACATCGGTTCCCCCTGCAAGCAGACAGGCAAAGAAAGCATCTTTCCTTCGCATGGAGAACTCCTCTCCCAGGGGCCTAGAATCCATATCAGTATTAAACAATTCGTCAAGTCTACTAGCACCGTTGGAACAGTAACAGTGCTGTTAACAGTGCAATTGCAAAGAGGTAGGAAGGAGCTACTAAAAGCTTGCTTTGCCTGGGCAAAAAGGCAGGAATCAATATAAAAAATAAAACTGATATGTGCAAACGGATGCTAATCAGTCAGTGTCCAGTTACTGTGAATAAAACACACACACACACACACAAAACATGGTCATATGAAGAGCAGCTGGGACTGCCAAGACACATCTAAGAGGGCTCTAGCCAGAGTCTGTCATTATATTCCTATTGAGTATGAGTTATATATTAAACAAAGGTTCTCAAATGTTTCATGAACTGAGCCATCAAAAGCCAACTGTTGACCTTGTGTGCTTTCCTTTAGAAATAGCCAGAACATACGGTCGGTCCAGAGTGGATATCCCCAAATAACCCCTTAAAACATAGGCCTCACAAGGTCATCAGAGCAAAATTGTGCCTAACCAACTCTTTTTTTTTAATTTAACTTTTTTTATTAGAGAAGTTGTAGGTTTATAGAAAAATCATGCATAAAATACAGAGTTCCCATATACCACCCTATTATTAATACCTTGCATTAGTGTGGTACATTTGTTACAATTGATGAAAGACCGTTTTTACAATTGTACTATTAACTGTAGTCCATTATTTACAAAAGGGTCACTGTGTTGTATAGTCCCATATGTGTGTGTGTGTGTGTGTGTGTGTGTGTGTGTATATGTATAGGTTTAATTTATTCTAGTAGCATACATACAACCTGAAATTTCCCCTTTTAACCACATTCAAATAAATAATTCAGGGCTGGCATAAGCAACGTCTGAAAGAAATAGTTCTAATATTTAACTCTGTCAAAGCTTCAGAGCTCCTCTTGGTGACTATTTCAATTGATTCCAACACTTCAGAGCCAGTAATGAAGAAAATGTTGGTATGAAATACTTTGCAGTCACTCATCAAGCACCCTGACCCCAGAAGGAAAGTTTTACTGATTACTGCAGTTATACCCACTTACAGAGCTCTAGCGTATGGACTGGAAAAGCAAAACTTAAAAGAAAAAGATCCCTCCCATCAATTAGCTTACAATCTTAAGAGGTTAACAGGGAAACTAACATAGAAATAAACAATTGCAACTCAATTGATAATACCTATAAAGAAATATAACAGAAATAGTCATTATCTGTGACAAGCTCACTAGGTGCGTTGGGGCTAGAATGTGTACATTATTAACATGTAATAAAAGAGTGGGAGTCTGGGACAAGAGCGTTAATTTTCCTGGGAAGGCCAGAGAAGTCTTCTCAGAAGAGACAACATTTACCATTTCTAGAAAGGCATGCCAGTCTGAAAGCACTTCCCACTAAGGAGATATTTAAAGTCCATTGACGCTGATTGCTTTTCTCCATTGGGAGGCTTTGTTGCCCCAGCCCACCGTGCCCTTAGCAGCAGGAAACCTTTCTGAACCTCCTTGTTGTTGCGCTTTCTGCATCCTTACCATGCTGATGACCTGCCCTGATGGGAGTGACAGATTGCACCCTCATGTTCCAGCCTGTAGCCAGAAGCGCTGCTGCAAGATTGGCCAACTAGAAAAGCATCATTTTGAGACCCAGTGTTGTGCAGAGGGAAGAACATAGGATTAGAAAAGAAGAGGAACAGGGTTCTATGTGGGGTACCATTAATTAGCTATGTTGCTTCTGTCAATTCTCTTATCCCCTCTGAATCTGTTTCTTTATCTTTAAAATGGATGGATTAGAGTAGATGACCTCAAAGTCCTTTCCAGCTCTAAAAGACTCTGAGTTACCCCTCCTCATGGGTGCGGTTGTCACCATAATCACAGTTCAGCCATGCTCTATGTCAAGGAAGGGGTTGGCAAACTACAACCTATGGGCCAAATCTGACCTGCAGCCTGCTTTTGTACAGCCCAAAAACTAAGAATGTTTTTTTGTTTTGTTTTGTTTGTTTTATATTTTTTTAAAAGTCATAAATAAAACAGAGGATATGGGACAGAGACTATGTGTGGCCTGCAAAACCTAATATTTTTAGTATCTGCCCTTTACAGAAAGATGTTTGCTGATCCCTCTTCTAGAACACCCAGAAACTGTCTGGATTGGAGGCCTTAACATTTAATACTCTACAGTAAAACAGTGTTTCTTAAAGCTAGGCTATATGGCAGATTAAATATGGCTGTCAGATTTTTGACATTTTTTCCATTGAGTGTGGATCTGGGTCCTTTCCCCTTGGCTCCGGTGGGCCCCATGACTGCTTTGTCCAATAGACACTATGGAAGAGGCGCTGTGCCAATTTATGGACCCAGGCCTTGAGAAATTGGCAGCTTCCTCTTCCTGTCTGTTAGAATACTCCAGGAGCCTTGAGTTGCATTTCCAGAAAGGCAGCAGATGTGTGAGTGAGGCCATCTCGGACCCTCCTGTCCAGTTCATACGCTAGGTGAATACTACCAAGCCACTTCAGTCAACACCACACGGAACAAAAGAACTGCCCAGTCAAGCCCTGCCCAAAATCCTGACCTGCAACATTTTGAGATAATAATAAAATGGTTGTCATTTTGAGCCTCTACATTTCAGGGTAGTTTGCTACACAGATAAAGATAATAGAACAGAATAAAATGTATACCATCCCCCACCTCCTGTCTTGGGTGGGGCCCTGCATCTGTATTTTAATCAGTGCTGTTAGTTTATTCATGTTATCAAACAGGTTAGGTAAAGAATCTTTGTCATAGCTCTTAGCATGATTTTCCAGGATGTGTTTGGGACTGTGAGAAGAGCACCCAGATTCTCCTGTGGTACCAAGGGGACTCCAAGCAAGGCCCAGATCTGCTCACAGCCTCCTCCCTAACTCTCTAATGCTATTCACCTCCAAAATACTGAGCTTTTCCTCAGAACAGAGCGCTACTGAGGTTCCTGTATGCACTAGATTGATTTTAAGATTCTTGAAGGCAAGGGCTTGGACTTATTCATCATTGTATCCCTGGCACTGGCAACTAGCATAGGGCCAAGCACAAAGTGGTTACTCATTACCATTTCATGGTATTGGTTTGGAGCAGTCTAGGAAACAAAAACAGCCAGTAATGAAGAATCTCCCTGGCATCAAATGCTTCTCATGTGTCAAACTCACCAGGAATTGCTCAGTGTCTTTTAAAGACTCATCTGATTAGGAAAGTCTCATCCAGGATACTTTCCTTTTCTTAAGGCTAACTGATTTGAGATTTTAATTACTTCTGCAAATTCCCCCCCAGCAGCACCTAGAGTAGTGTTTTCTTGAATAACTGGGATAAAGTATATGAACACCAGGGGCTGAGACTCTTGAGAGCCACTTAGAATTCTGCCCACCACAAAAGCACAGGTCAGGAGCAGATTGACAAATAGAAGCTGCGTCACATTTTTGTCCTCTTACAGTGACTTTCTCTTTATACTCAGAGGCCACAGTGCAGAGGGATCCATTTCAGAATTTAAGGCAGATGGTTATACAGTGTCTGCTTAATCTGAGGGTGGGGTTTGGAGAGGAGGGGGTGCTGGCCCATAAAACAATGATCGTGTGTTAATGTGATGTACAAAGCTAGGGAGGCTGTGAACAGTTGTACCCCACGCTGGTTCCCAGACTCTCTCCTCTTAATAACGTACCTGTGGAGAGTATTTGCCCCAGAGGGTGTGAGCTACGCAGGGTCTGGGTTTGCCTTTCCCCACAGGCCTATGTTTTCTGCAGAATCTGCTGTTTTTGCAGGAGTAGAATACTGAATAATGAATTATCATTCTTTTTTCATATCTTTTCAGAAATGTGCTCCTACTTTTCTACTTATTGAGGCTCAAAAATGAAAATAAATTAATAAATAAATAGGTTTCTTCTTTCACCTGAAGGAGAAAAACACAATCTTACCTAACAACCCTGTTTCAATTCTGGAGACAATAGTAACAATTGTTCTAATTAATTCAATTTCTGACTTCAGAGCGATTTCATTTCTTCCTTGACTGGACAATAATGTCTCTAATGAAGTGGAGCATTGCTAGATAACACCAGGTATGGACAATTGGTTAGATCAAAGAAGTCCTTGCCCTCTTGGGGGGCCTCTTACTCCCTACTGGTTGGGGAGGGGGGCATGGAAAGGGATCCTGGAAATGGGTGTTCAACTCAAGAGGAATAGAGCCGTTCCAGTGTCAGAGCCAGAAGCATGCTCCAAATCCTCACAGGGTCACCATGGAGAGCTTCCTTGCACAGTGCAAGTTGTGGGGGTTCTGTACAGATATGGGATTTATTATCCTGGGAAGGAGTTGCATATAGGGAACTGTGAGAGAGGAGGTCAGTGGATCCAGGCAGGTAGCCATAAGTGAGGGCACTGTCACCTACACAGACATTTGAATGAAAGGGGCTAGAATTCTTACCAACCAAAACAACCAGAAATAGCCTGGAGGTTGCTTCATGAAAACTGACCTCGTAACCCAAGATCAGTCCTTAACTTGCCACATTCCAAAATGCTCTAGGGAAGAAAAAGGCAGAAAGGCACTGTGCCAGTTTGGATATATTATATCCCCCAGAAAAGCCATGTTCTTTAATGCAATCTTGTGGGGGCAGACTAATTAGTCTGTTGATTAGGGTGGATCCTCTGACTGAATTATTTCCATGGATGTGTGGACCCTGCCCATTGAAGGTGGGTCTTGATTAATTCACTGGAATATTTAAGAGAGAAGCTAAGAGCCGATCCAGACCCAGATGATTGCTGATGCTTAGAGATGCTTGGAGTTGTGGACAGAAGAACGTTTGGAGATACTAAGCCAAGAGATGAAGCCCAAAGTTTGCCCTGGAGAAGCTAAGAGAGGACTCCCAGATGCTTAGAGAGAAACGGCCTGGGAGAAAGAAGCAAGGACACACAGGAGCTGAGAGGGAGGAGCTAAAACAGAAGCCCAGAGACATTTTGGAGAAAGTCATTTTAAAACACAACCAGGGAGCAAAGGTCCAGCAACCCCAGCCACGTGCCTTCCCAGCTGACAGAGGTGTTCCGGATGCCATTGGCCATTCTTCAATGAAGGTATCATCTTATTGATGCCTTAGTCTGGACAGTTTTATGGCCTTAGAACTTTAAATTTGTTATCAAATAAATCCCCTTTATAAAAGCCAATCCATTTCTGGTATTTTGCCTAATGGCAGCATTAGCAAACCAGAACAGGCACCAATGAGGAAACAATGTGGCATGGTCAAGGGGTCACACAATCTAGTGTGCCCGAAGTTTTGCATATGCATAAAAGGGTACAAGAGGTAAAGCCAGAATATTAGAACTGTGTGCTAGCTAAGTATTGGGGATTTTATTCTTTGGGAGCCTGAGAGTTATTTATTTATTTATTTTAAGATTTCAGGAGATTGGTAAGGTGATCAAAATAGCAATTGTGGCAGAATAAAGGAAAGATGAGAAAGGAAAACACTAGAGGCAGAGATGAGTTAGGAGGTTACTGCAGTAGACCAGGCAGTGGCAGTGGACAGGGAGAAGTGGGGAGGGATTCAACAGACACTTGGAAAACAGAAACGACTCAGTCAGGTGACAAGGCTGGTGAGGGAGCAAAGAACCGAGTGGGAGCAGGGAGGAATCTGAGCTTCTGGCTTGAACAACTGAATAAACAGTGGCACCAGTAACAGAGTGTAAAGAAAGAAGATGTGATTTGGGAAATAATGTGAAATGATCACTCACTGGTGAGGGAACTATATGGATCTTCCTCAGAATCTGTGAAAGCCTTGGCTATGTCGTCACCCCCAAACTGAACTACCAGGGGTACTGTTTCATGCCTTCACCATCTTTTCCTGCCTCTCAATCCCTCTTCCTCTGTGAGCACCAAAGTTTTCCTTCTGTCTTGATTTTCAAGCTATGGTTTTTGTTCCTGCTGATCTGTGTAGCATTCTATAAAACTAGCATTATCTCCACATTTTGTTGCCTTGTAACTGAATGCAAGCACAGCCGAAGTACAAAGATGTCCCTAGCTATTTTATTTTTTTACTTGAGCTGCACATAACTAAAGATTCAAAAGAGAGCACACCTTTCTGTAGTTTTTAGATTTTTAAACCTTTCTTAGCTTGATACCTGCTAAAGAAGTTCAAGAATACCAAATAATAAAAAAAATAATAAAAGCAATGACTTCTTCTGCTTGGGAGACATCTTGTCCCTTTTCATACTTTCCTTATACAGTTAACGACCATCATTAGAACCCTTTCTTCCAGGTGAACTGGATGCCCCAGGTGGTTTTAAAATACTGTTGGGGGGGGCGGGGAGGTTTGGGGGAAGGAGACATGAGATGGTGTCACTCTCCAACTTCAGCCAGAAATTCCTGGAAACTGCAAATAACAATGAGACCTTGAGACCAGGGGAGTGGACAAGGGCAGCTTCCTGATGGGTGGCCAGGCAGCCTCAGCCCTGGCAGCAACAGGACACAGGACCCTTTCCTCAGTCACAGGAGGCTCCAACTGAGAGAGAGACTGTCCTCAGATGGTCTATTACTGCAGGCTTATAATTAAAAAAATTAACTAGACCCCTTATGAGAGGGACCAGGTTGAAGACAATATGCTACTTTGTTTCCCTAGGTCTCTTCCATTGCAAACAATGCTCTAAAACTGCTTTGCAGAACTAAATCATGAATCATGCCAGAGAGAGCAGTGAAGCCCAGGATGAAGGCCAGGTAGTTGTCAGCAAGCTTATGACAGGATGCTACCAAAAAGTCACAGACAGGATACTCACTGGCAGGAGCTAAAGGGCAGAAGGGCCTTTGGCTCTCCAGGCATATACACAAGGGTGAGGGAAAGCTGAAGACTGGGGAGTTGAGAAAACTGTTGGGAAGGGATCTGGTTACAAGGAATAAGAAGTGGGGAGGACCTGGATGGATGCATGGAGGCATGAGTCAGCCTTCCCTCCTGGCACCTGGGTCATCAGCATTTTAAAGATGAACAGTGACCTCAGCCCTCTGACTCAGGGATCAGAAAAGCAAAACAGTGGAGGGACCAGGCAGTAATGTGATTAATCCAATTGAGTAAAGGAAAAATCATTCATGTGGATCTGTCTTTAAGTCTCACACTATTTTAGAAACGTGCATACAGACAAGTATTCCTCTACCATCAGGAGATCTGTAGTGCAAATGGATGATAAAGGACTGCTGATGTTCAGCCTCAGTGCCGGGAATCAATAGGGTGTGAAGGGAAACATGGCTAACTGCAGAGTGTGTGCCCCGTCTAATGCTGGGGCCATACTCCCTACATCCCAGGGGTAGCAGAGGAGACTGAGTGTCCAGTGTGGTTGCCACATCTGATTTTCAAGAGAAGCAATAATAATTTTTATTCAATATTTACCAATTTTTAAATATTCAGATACTTTCAAAATTACAAATAATACTTATGGGCAGGCTGCATTCAGTCATAAGGCTGCCAATTTAAAATTTCTGGTCTGGTCCAATATTCTCATTTCATGATGAAGAAACTGAGGCACAGTTGGGGCAAGACTACACTTGGAACCTAGATCTCTTCGAGTCCAGGCCTCCTGACATCTCTCAGTATTCCAGGCTGTTTCTCTGGTGCCTCCAGCCTCCTTCCCCACCCTCAGAATCTGCTTTGCCCTCTTATGCTGCCCTCCAACCACGACAGAGGCACCCCACTCAGGAACCATTCTGTGCTCCATTCCTGTTCTACCCACCTAAGCCAAACAAAAACCTTACCTACCCATTCCTTCAACACTTGTAGTGGGTTGAATTGTGGCCTCTAAAAAGATACGTCTGAATCCTAATACCCAGAACCTGGGACTGCTATCTTATTTGAAAACAGGGTCTTGATTAAGTTAAGGAAGTTGACATGAGGAGGTCCATCCTAGATTATCCAGTGGGTCCTAAACCCAAGGACAAGTCCTTATGAGGAAGATGCAGAGGGAGATACACACACAGAAGACGGGAAGCAACTGAGACATTCAAAAGACACAAAGCTCCTAAACCAAGATTTGAACCTCACCACCCATATGGAACTCCCACAAGTAAGTCTGTATCATGTTAACAGTCAAAGGAGTGGCTCTGATGGTAGACATTGCTATCACTATAGCAGACCACTGCAACGTTTTTTATTGGGGGCGGGGGGGCAGCCATGGCCAAGATGTTTATGTTTAAATTTTTAGGTTCAGTTATTCCAATATTAACAAAGAGTTGTACCCAGTGCATGGCTGTGTGTCCAAGACGCATGGTTCAGGCAGAGCTATGCAAATGCACACCAGTTTGTGATCAAGCATTGCTGGACTGTATCCTAAGGGAAGTCTTGCTCATGCATTGACAACTTCATCTTTTTAAAACCCTGGGAACAAGTACCACATGAGTAGGTAAAGTCAGGAAAATATGACTTCATACTAATAAAGCAGAGAGGCAAACCATGGGTTGGCCAAAAGTAAAACAAGCTTTACTAGGGAAGAAGGATGTACTTGGAACTGGATGAGGTTTAAGTAAATAGAAACATTTTTGAGAGTAGATTCTGATCCAGAAAAATAAGACCCAAGCGTGGATTTTAAATATTAGCCTTGAGTACTTAGAAGTCAATCTCTCTGAGTCTCATTTCCAAATCTGTAAAATGTAAGGTTTAGAAATAATGTGCATATATTTTATGGAACAGTGTCTGGAACATATTTCATTCCAGTAAACGGTGGTTACTAAGTTGCTATTATTTATGTTAGTCGTCCTGGGCTCACCTGCTGGTTTGTTAGCAATTTTTTTGTTGTTCTTATTTCTTTCTATTTTTTTATTAAAGAAGTTACATGTTTATAGAGAAGTCATGCAGAAATACAAGTTTCCCATATGACCCCCTCACACACTCAGTTCTCCCTGTTATTAACACTTTCCATTTGTGTGCTACCTTTGCTACAATCAATGAAACAATGTTATTATAATTGTACTACTAACTATAATCCATAGTTTACATTAGGGTTCACTGTGTTGTACAGTCCTATGTTGTTTTTTTTAAACATTTTTTTTATTCTAGTAACATATATAACCTAAAATTTCCCCTTTAACCATATTCAAAGATATAATTCAGTGGTATTAATGATATTCACAATGTTGTGCAGCCATCACCATCAACCATTACTAAAACTTTTCCATCTCTCCACACAGAAACTGTGTACCAATTAAGCATTAACTCCCCATTTTCTACACCTACTTTAGCCTCTGGTAACATGCATTCTAGATTCTGACTCTATGAATTTGCTTATTATAATTATTTCACACCAGTGAAATCATATAATATTTGTCCTTTTGTCTCTGGTTTATTTCACATAACATGATCTCTTCAAGGTTCTTCCACATGCTGTAGCAAGGATCGGAGATTCATTCCTTTTTATGGCTGAACAATATTCCACTGTATGCATATTCCACATTTTGTTTATCAATTTCTGTTGATGGACACTTGGGTAGTTTCAACCTTTTGACTATTGTAAATAATGCTGCCATAAATATCAGCAGATACCTATTTGAGTCCAGACTTTCAATTCTTTGGGGTATATTCACAGAAATGGAATTGCTAGGTTATTTGGTAATTGTAAATTTAACTTTCTGAGGAACTGCCAAACTGTTTCCTACAGTGGCTGCACCATTTTATATTACCACCACCAATGAATGAGTGTTCTTATATCTCCACATCCTTTGCGACACTTGTTATTTTCTATTTTTTTCCGTTTTAATCTTTGTCATGCATCTTTTTATTTCATTACTCATCTACTTATATAGTTGATAAAGGAAGTGGTAGTCACTAGGTTTTTACAATCACATGCTCACATGATAAAAAGTATATAGTTATATAATCATTGCCAAAGATCAAGTCTACTGGATTATAGTTCAACAATTTCAAGTATTTCCTTCTGGCTATTCTAATATACCAGAAACTAAAAAGAAATATCTATCTAATGTGTCACTAGTCATAAACATTTGTTAAAACCTAATTTCTCAGTTACACCTCCTCCCTCTCATTTGATCATTCTCTTCATCTTCAGGGATATCTTGGCAATGACCATTTTAATGTCTCCATGCTGGAAAGGGGTGTTGACCTTATGGGGTAGAGGAATGAAACTGGCTGATGTTCTTGGAGAGAATGGTACCTCTGGGTTTTGAAAGGTACCCCCGATCGCCAGAGAGGAGAGACAGCTGAAAGTTCAGGCAAAGGTGTTTATTCTGAGAGTGGAAAGGAGCTTTCCTGGGCAGTGCACAAAGTGGCGTCTGCACCGGCCGTGGCAGGAGAATGCCTTATACAGGTAGGTTCACGCGCGTGGGAACCTGTGGAGGGAGGAGAAGAAGGAAGAAAAGTTTGTAGCAAAAAGTTTTTAGTTGACTCCAGTCCTGGAAAGGGGGTTAATCTCTTATTGCTGTGGGCTGGTTTTCTTCAAGGCCTCAGAGGCTGTTGTTATTTTTCTGCTTTTCTTGAGGAGGCCAGACCTTTCAGGTTTCAGGGCTTATCTGGCATAGGAACAATCTGGAGGACTTAAGTTTCTGAAAGAATAAACTTACTAAGTAAAACTTAGATAGAGCCAGGGTATTCTTTTAGGGTTTTCAGGAATACTGTTGGTTTGGCTTGTCATACTGTGGCAATTTGCAATATCTGGCTGAAGCTTGTGTAAGAGTAACCTCCAGAATAACCTCTGGACTCTATTTGAAATCTCTTAGCTGCTGAAAATTGTATTTTGTTTCATATATTCTATTTTTTAACAGCACCCATTCTAGTGGGTATGAATTGGTATTTCATGGTTTTTATTTGCATTACCCTAATGACTAATGATGTTGAGTATGTTTTCATATGCTTATTGGCCATTTGTTGTCTTTGGCAAAATGTCTATTCAAGTTTTTTGCTCATTTTTAAATTGGGTTGTTTGTCTTTTGTTTTTGAGTTGTAGAATTTCTTTATATATTCTAGATATTAAATGCTTATCAGGTATGTGGCTCCTATATATATTCTCCCCTTCTGCAGCTTATCCTTTCATATTCATGAAGTCCCTTGATGCACAAACATTTTTCATTTTAATGACATTCCATTTATCTATTTTTTCCTTTGTTGCAAAGTCTAAGAAACCATTCCCTAACACAAGATCCTGAAGATATCTCCCTATGTATTCTACTAGGAGTTTTATACTTTTGGCTCTTACTTAGGTCTTTGATCCATTTTGAGTAATTTTTTTTATATGGTGTGAGTTAGGGGTATGTGGTGGTTTGAAGCTGTATGTGCCCCAGAGTAACATGTTCTTAAATTTAATCCATTCTGTGGATGTGAGCCCATTGTAAGTAGGTCCTTTTGATGAGGTTACTTTAGCTAAGCTGTATGTGGCCCAGTCCAATCCAGATGGGTCTTAGTCCTATTACTGGAATCCTTTATAAGTGGAATGACTTCAAACATGAGAGACAGAAGGCCACAGGAAGAAAGGCGCTGAAATCAATGAAACTTGGAAGAGAAGAGAGAGACAGGAGATGCCGCCAGTTGCCCTGCCATGTGACAGAGGGGCCGAGGATTGCTGGCAGTCAGCCCCAGAATGCCGGTCTTTAGGGAGAAAGGATTGCCTTGTTGATATCTTGATTTAGACTTTCTTTTAGCCTCAAAACTGTAAGCTAATAAATTCCCATTGTTTAAGCCAACCCATTTCATGCTATTTGCTTAAATAGCCTAGGAAACTAAAACAGGGTCTACCTTCATTATTTTACATATAGATAACCAGTTTTCCCAGCACCATTTGTTGAAGAGATTATTCTTTCCCACTTGAGTGGATTGGCACCCTTTTCAAAACTCAAACTGGCCAAGATTGTGGAAAGACAGCAGAGCAGGAAGCTCCAGAAATCAGTTCTTCCACAAGAACAACTATTGAACAGGCAAGAACTGCTTGAATCAACTATTTTGAAACTCTGGAATCTAGTAGAACACAGTGCAGCATCTAGAGAAGAATAGGAGGAAGAGGTTTTTAAATCACAGTAAATACCAGTGAATTACACTCTTCACATAGTGGCTACCATTGCCCATCCCTCAACTTCCTGGCAGGTAGCAATGAGGTTCTCAACCCTGGACCTTGGCACAGCCTCCTGTTGCCAAGGTAGAGTATAAAAAACTAGTTCCCAATATCCATGAGTATGCAATCTGATCACTGGTCACTGCTTTAGATTAGCTACTTCAGTTTGCTGGTGGCCTGGCTCTGAGGGTGGCCATTTTTCCAACCTGCCCTTGGCAAAAGCGGCAGAGGAGACTTAAAGATAGTCCACTTCCTGAAAGCTATTGAAAATAGTTAAAGGCTGCATTTACTGTGCAAGTGCCAAATCAAGAAAATACAGCTTCTAAGAGCCGTATGAGAAGCCCTTGTCATCCTTCCTGTATACTCCCTGCCCTGGGTAGTTTGGAGCCAGCCAGTGCTTCCATTGTGGGTCCCTGGGCTGGTTCCAGATGGGAAAGGCTGACTTGGGAAACTCCTCTTTGCTGAGCCTCCAATTTCCAGAATTTGTCTCCCAGGCAAAAGCAGCTTAAGTTGGCAGATGCAGTATAAGAAACAATTGAGCCAGGTGGCCTGATTCAAAGGCTTAGCTGCTTCAAGTCCTATGGTGGGACACCCAGAAAAGCAAGAAGTTCTGTTTCCTGGGGACAAGAGGGTGCATTCAAGTTCCTGTAAACAGGGTACTCCTAAGGTCACCAGCAGGCACAAGCCCAGAATAAGACACAGCCCAAAAAGACAGGGAGGACACTGCTCCTTGCATTCACCTTGAGCAGACCTTCTTGATAGGAGTTATGAACTCTTAAGGAGAGCACTAGACAATGCAAAGCCAATTTGCAGAGACTGTGAAAGGGGTTTTTACATTGGTTTGTTTGGTTTATTAGCTCTTGGCACTCAAGAAAACCTCTGTCATATCACTACCTGTATATAAATTTAAAAAGACAGACAGCTCAGGGACTAAATCCCAGAGTTTATATTTTAAAATATTAAAATGTACAGAATGCAAAAAAAAAAAAAATATTACAAGACAAACAAAGAAATAGGAAATGATGGCCAATCCAAAGGAAGAGGATAAAAATCCATAAAACATCAGTAAAAATCAGACAGTGGACATACAGACAAGAACTAAAAAAATGATGTTCAATATACTCAAGGAAATGAAGGAAAACACAGGAAAGAACTAAAGGGTATCAAGAAAATAGTGGGTGAACAATATGCAAGTCTCAATAAAGAGACAGAAATTTTAAAAAGAACAAAATACAATTACATGTGTAGTTGAAGACCACAGTAACTGAAATGAAAAATTCCCAGGAGGGTTTCAACAGCAGATCGCAGATAGCAAAGAAAGAATCTATGAACTAAAAGGCAAGACATTGAAATGAGTCAGGTTGAGGAACAGAAAGAAAAAGGAATTTAAAAAAGTGAAAACAGCCTAAGAGAACTATGGGACACCATCAAGCATACCAATTCACACATTATGGAAATCACAGAGGGAGAAGAAAGAAGAAAAGGATAAAAGGGAATATTCAAAGAAATAATGGCACAAAACTTCCAAAACTTGGTAAATGATGTGAATATTCACTACAAGAAGTCCACCAAACACCAAACAAGATAAACTTAGAAAGAAATATGACCAGATACATGCTGGTCAAACTTGAATGCAAAGGATAAGGAGAGAGTTCTGAAGGTACAGGAGAAAAGCAATATGATATATACAAGAGGATTAAGTACAAATATCTCATCAGAAACCATGGAGGCAAGGAGACAGCAGATTTAAATATTTAAAATGCTGAGAGTAAACAATTGCCAGCCAAAAATTTTATATCTGGTGAGACTTTCTTTCAAAATGAGGGAGAGATTAAGACAGACCCAGATTTTTTAAAAAGCCAAAGGAGTTCATTACCACTACAACTTCCCTACAGACAATGTGAAAGGGAGTTCTTCAGACTGAGAGAAAAGGACACTAGACAGTGGATAAAAGTGGTATAAAGAAACAAAACATCTGGTAAAGGTAACCATTTGAGCAATTATAAATACAAGTATTACTGTTTTGAATTTTTTGGTTATGTAATTCCAGTTCTTACTTCTTACAAGTGCTAAAATTCAAGTGCATAAAAAGTAATGATAAATCTACAGTTTGGGGTATATAAATATATTCTTCTTAAGTACTCATGGAACAGTCTCTAGGATAGACCACATGCTGGGAACAAAATAGGTCATAATAAATTTTAAAATATTGAAATTATACAAAGCACTTTCTCTGATCATAATGGAATGAAGCTGGAAATCAATAACAGCCAGACAACTGGAAGTTTTACAAATATATGGAGATTAAACAACATGTTCTTAAACAACCAGTGAGTCAAAGAAGAAATTGCAAGAGAAATCAGTGACTATCTCAAGATGAATGAAGATGAGAACACAACATATCAAAACTATGGGATGCAGCAAAGGCAGTGCTGAGAGGGAAATTTATGGCCTTAAATATCTTCGTTAAAAAGGAAGAAAGAGCTAAAACCAGAGACATAACTGAACACCTGGAGAAACTAGAAAAAGAACAGCAAACTAATCCCAAAGCAAGTAGAAGGAAAGAGACAACAAAGATTAGAGCAGAAATAAATGAAATGGAGACAAAAAAAAAAACAATAGAGGACCAATGAAAACAAAAATTGGTTCTTTGAGAAGATTAATAAAATCGACAAACCTTAGGTAGACTGACAAAGAAAAAGGAGATGCTAATAAATAAAATCAGAAATGAGAGAAAGGTCATTATCATGGGCCCCAAAGAAATAAAAAAGATCATTAGAGGATACTATGAACAATTGTTTGCAAACAAACTAGACAACTTAGATGAAATGGACAATTTCTTAGAAACACACAAATCTACACTGACTCAAGAATAAATAGAAGACCTCAACAAACCAATCACAAGTAAAGGGATTGAATCAGTCATCTAAACCCTCCCAATAAAAAGAAAAGCCCAGGAACAGCTGCTTCATAGGAAAATTCTATCAAGCATTCCAAGAAGAATTAATGCCAGTCCTATTCAAACTATTCCAAAAATTGAAGAAGAGGGAACCCTACCTAACTCATTCTATGAAGCTATCGTCACCTTAATACCAAAGCCTCATAAAGATACTACAAGAAAAGAAAACTACAGACTAATCTCTCTAATGAATATAGATTCAAAATCCTCAACAAAATACTTGCAATTCAAATCCAACAGCACATTAAAAGAATTATACACCATGACCACGTGATTTTTATTCCAAGTATGCAAAGGTGGTTCAATACAAGAAAATCAATTAATGTAATACACCACATTAACACATCAAAAGTGGAAAACCACATGATCATCTCAATTAATGCAGAAAAGGCATTTGACAAAATCCAACATCCTTTCTTCATAAAAACACTTCAAAAGGTAGGAATTGAATGAAACTTCCAAACATGATAAAGGGCATATATGAAAAACCCACAGCTAACATTGTACTCAATGGTAAGAGACTGAAAGCTTTTCTTCTAAGGTTGGCAACAAGATTAAGGATGCCCACTGTCATCACTGTTATTCGACATTGTGCTAGAAGTGCTAGCCAGAGAAATTAGGAAAGAAAAAGAAATAAAAGTATTCCAAATCAAAAATGAAGAAGTGAAACTTTCACTATTTGCAGATGACATGATCCTATATTTAGAAATTCCCCAAAAAACTATGACAAAATTACTAGAGCTAATAAATGAGTTTAGCGAAGTGGCAGGTTACAAGATCAATATGAAAATATCAGTAGTGTTGCTATACACTAGTGGTGAGCTACCCAAGGAGGTAATCAAGGAAAAGATTCCATTTACAATAGCAACTAAATGAATCAAATATCTAGGAATAAACTTAACAAAGGATATAAAGGACCTGTAGACAGAAAACTATAAAGCATTGCTAACAGAAATCAAAGAAGACCTAAATAAATGGAAAGACATTCTGTTTTCTTGGGTTGGAAGGCTAAATGTAATCTGCTGTCAATTCTACCCAAATTGATCTACAGATTCAATGCAATACCAATCAAAATTTCAAAAGCCTATTTTGCAAAAATGGAAAAGCTAATTAGCAAATTTATTTGGAAGGGTAAGGGATCACAAATAGCCAAAAACATCTTGAAAAAGAAAAATGAACGGGGAGGACTCACGCTTCCTGACTTCAAAGCATATTATAAAGTCACAGTGGTTGAAATAGCATGGTACTGGCATAAAGATTGACATACTGATCAATGGAATAGAATTGAGAGTTAAGAAATAGACCCTCACATCTATGGGCAATTTAATTTTTTAATTCAATTGTATTGAAATATATTCACACACCATACAATCATCCAAAGTGTATAATCAATTCTTCACAGTACCATCATGTAGTTGTGCATTCATCGCTCCAATCCATTTCCTGAGCATTTTCCTTGTACCACGAAGAGTGAAAATAAGAGTAAAAAATAAAAGTAAAAAAGAACACTCAAATCATTCCTTCTCCCACCCTATTTTTCACCTAGTTTTTGTCCCCATTTTTCTACTCATACACCCACACACTGGATAAAGGGAGTATGTATGATAAAGGGAGTGTGATCCACAAGGCTTTCACAATCACACTGTCACCTCTTGTAGGCTACATTGCTATACAATCATCTTCAAGAGTCAAGGCTACCGGGTTGCAGTTTGGTAGTTTCAGATATTTACTTCTAGCTATTCCAATGCATTAAAACCTAAAGAGGGTTATCTTTATAGTGCACAAGAATGCCTACCAGAGTGATCTCTTGACTCCATTTGGAATCTCTCAGCCACTGAAACTTTATTTTGTTTCATTTCACATCCCCCTTTTGGTCAAGAAGATGTTCTCAATCCCATAATGTAGGGTCCAGACTCATCCCTGGGAGTCATATCCCACATTGCCAGTAAGACTTACACCCCTGGGAGTCAGATGCCATGTAGGTGGGAGGGCACTGAGTTCACCCACTCTTCTAGTTTGCTAATGCTGCCAGAATGCAAAACACCAGAAATGGATTGGCTTTTATAAAAGGGGAGTTATTTGGTTACAAAGTTACAGTCTTAAGGCCATAAAGCTCCAAGGTAACACATCAACAATCAGGTACCTTCACTGGAGGATGGCCAATGGTGTCCAGAAAACCTCTGTTAGCTGGGAAGGCATGTGGCTGGAATCTGCTCTGGAGTTCTGGTTTCAAAATGGTTTTCTCCCAGGATGTTCCTCTCTAGGCTTCAGCTTCTCTCCAAAATGTCACTCTCAGTTGCTCTTGGAGCATTTGTCCTCTCTTAGCTTCTCTGGAGCAAAAGTCTGCTTTCAAAGGCCATCTCCAAAATGTCTCTGTACTCTCCATCTCCTCTCTCAGCTCCTGTGCATTCTTCAAAGTGTCCCTCTTGGCTGTAGCAAGCTCACTCCTTCTGTCTAGTTTATATAGTGCTCCAGTAAACTACTCAAGGCCCATGCTCAATGGGCGGGCCACACCTCCATGGAAAGTATCCAATGAAAGATCTCACCCACAGTTGAGTGATCACATCTTCACAGAAACATCCAATCGAAAGTCTCCAACCAAATCAACACCAATATATTTCCTGCCCACACAAGACTGCATCAAAGATAATGACATTTTGGGGGACATAATACACCCAAACCAGCACACCCACCAAGTTGGCTTAGCTAGAGAGAGAGGGCCACATCTGAGCAACACAAGAGGTAGTCAGGCCGAGACTCTTGGCACAATTATAAGCAGATTTAGCCTCTCCTTTGCAGTAATGAGCTTCATAAGGGCAAATCCCATGATAGAGGGCTTGGCACATCAAACCACCAGTCTTCTGTGTTTGTGAGCACATCAGCAACAATCCAGATGAGGAATGGGTAATTTATTTTTGACAAGAGTCCCAAGTCTACTCAGCTGGGACCGAACAGTCTCTTCTACAAATGGTACTGGGAGAACTGGATATACATATACAAAAGAATGAGAAAGGACCCCTACCTCACACCTTATACAAAATTAACTCAAAATGGTTAAAAGACTTAAATATAAGAGCCAGTACCATAAAACTCCTAGAAGAAAATGTAGGGCAACATCTTCAAGATCTAGTGATAGGTGATAGTTTCTTAGACCTTACACCCAAAGCACAAGCAAAGAAAGAAAAAAAAAAAAAAACAGATAAATGAGACCTCCTCAAAATTGAATACTTCCATGCTTCAAAGAAATTTGTCAAAAAAAGGTAGCCAACTCAATGGGAGAAAATATTTGGAGACCACACATCTAAGTGTTTGATATCCAGAATATATAAATAAATCCCACAACTCAGCAATGAAAAGACCAACAACCTAATTTAAAAATGGACAAAAAATAACGAATAGACATTTTACCAAAGAGGGAGTATAAATGACTAAAAAGCACATGAAAAAATGCTTATCTTCACTAGCTATTAGGGAAATGCAAAACAAAATCGCAATGAGATATCATTTCACACCTACTAGAATGGCATCTTAAACAAACAGGAAACTACAAGTGTTGGAGAAGATGTGGAAAAATAGGAACTGCTGATAGGAATGTAAAATGGTACAGCCAATATGGAAGATGGTGTGCTGGTTTGGATGTTTTATGTGCCCCAAAATGCCGTTATCTTTGATCCAGTATTCTGTGGGCAGGAAATGTATTGGTGTTGATTGGGTTGGAGACTTTCAATTGGATGTTTCCATGATGTGATCACTCAACTGTGGGTGAGATCTTTCACTGGATACTTTCCATGGAGGTGTGGCCCGCCCATTGAGCATGGGCCTTGAGTAGTTTACTGGAGCACTATATAAACTCAGACAGAAGGAGCGAGCTTGCTACAGCCAAGAGGGACACTTTGAAGAATGCACAGGAGCTGAGAGAGGAGGTGGAGATTACAGAGACGTTTTGGAGATGGCCTTTGAAAGCAGACTTTTGCTCCAGAGAAGCTAAGAGAGGACAAACACCCCAAGAGCAACTGAGAGTGACATTTTGAAGAGGAGCTGCTGCCTAGAGAGGAACATCCGGGGAGAAAGCCATTTTGAAACCTGAACTCTGGAGCAGACGCCAGCCATGTGCCTTCCCAGCTAACAGAGGTTTTTCAGACACCATTGGCCATCCTCCAGTGAAGGTACCTGATTGTTGATGACTTACCTTGGACACTTTATGGCCTTAAGACTGTAACTGTGCAACCAAATAAACTCCTTTATAAAAGCCAATCCATTCTGGTGCTTTGCATTCTGGCAGCATTGGCAAATCAGAACAGATAGTTTGGTGTTCCTCAGAAAGCCAAGTATAGACTTGCCTTATGACCCAGCAATTCTGCTACTTTGTATTTACCCGGAAGTTCTGAAAGCAGGGATGAGAACAGATACTTGCACTGTTCGTTGTGGCATTATTCCCAGCTGTCAAAAAATGGAAACAACCCAAGTGTCCATCAACTGATAAATGGATAAATAAAATGTGGTGTATATATAATGGAATATTATTCAGCAGTAAGGAGAAATGAATTACTGAAGCATGTGATAACATGGATGAACCTTGAGGCTATTATGTTGAGTGAAATAATGTAAACACAAAAGGACAAATATTGTATGATCTCACTAATATGAACTAGTTATAATATGTAAACTCATAGACATAAAATCTGGAATATAGATTATCAGGAGATAAAATGAGGCTAGAGAATGGGGAGTGGTTGCTTAATATGTACAGTATTTTTAACCAGGTTGAACTTATGCATTTGGAAATGGACAGAGGTGATGTTATTGTAAGAATAGCTAATAGTGCTGAATGGTGTGTGAATATGGTGGAAAGGGGAAGTTTAGAGTCATATATGTCACCAAAAGAAAATCTAGAGACTAAAATATGGGAATGTATAACACAGTGAATCTTGTGGTGGACGATGACTGTGATTAACAGTACAAATATTAAAAAGTCCTTTCATGAACTAGAACTTATGTACAACAATATTAACAAGGAATTAATGATAGAGTGCTATATGGGAAAAAAATGTACCTATTGCAAACTATGGACTATAGTTAAGAGTAATATCTTAATATTCTTTCATCAACAGTAACAATACCAGAGGTCAATCATGGGGTGGGAGAGGATAAGGAGTTTGGAGTGTTTGGGGTTTTATTTATTATTATTAATCTTGGGGGGTTAATGACAATGTTCTAAAATTGATTGTGGTGCTGTGTGTGGTGTGTTGATATATAGTATCATTCAAGTCTTCTATTTCCTTATTGATCTTCTGCCTTGATGTTCTATTTACTGTTGAAAATGGTATATAGAAGTCTTTTACTTCTGATGTAGAACTGTCTAGTTCTCCTTCAAATCTGCCAATATTTGCTTCAAATATTTTGGGACTCTGTCATTATATGTATATATATTGATAATTGTTATGTCTTCTTGTTGAAGTGACACATTTATTAGCATTGTTTCAACCCAGTTTAGACCCCAGACTGAAGAGTGTGCCAGTCACGGAGTTAGACATGAATTTAACAGGACTTACTTACAGGAGTTATGGTTCCATGGCAGTGATGGGCGGAGAAAGATGGAGGTTAGTGCCCTTCAAGAGCAGGGGATGCCAGGGGGTGGGACAAGGAGAGTGTGAGAACAGAGCTTCAGCAGGGTCTCATGACTCCAGGGTATGGAGATTTGTTGTGGACAGTGATCACGGAAAGGGAGTTTCAATGCTCTGTTAACAATACATTTATTCCTCCCCTGGGGAGGTCTGATGACTTTTAACATCTGTCCTCATCAAGTAGGTAGCTACATGAAATCACTATGGAGGGAGGTGCTGGGGCCCTGGGTTCCTACACACATATGATGACTTTCTTTTTCCCTTTTACGAATTTTTGACTTAAAGTCTATTTTTATATTAGTATAGCTACCCCCACCTTTCCTTTATTTACTATTTGCATGGTAGATTTTTTTCCATTCTTTCATTTTCAACCTGCTTGTGTCTTTGAACACATGGTGGTCTCTTGTAAATAGCATATAGCTCAGTCATGCTTTTTTATCCATTCTTCCAAGCTCTGCCTTTTAACTGGAGAATTTAATCTTTTTGCATTTCAAGTAAGTACTTGAAATGGTGGACTTTCTTCTGTCATTTTGATCTTTAGTCTTTGTAAGACTTACACTTTTTTGACTCTCAAATCTTGCATTAATGCCAACGTTCATATTTATTTGAACTTTCGTTGCTTACCCTCATGAGTTCCTTCTCATTTCCTTCTGTATATAGTTTTCAGATATTTTCTTTGTGGTTATCTTGGGGCTTAAATTTAGCATCCTAAATCTGTAACAATCATGTTTGATTTAATACCAAACAGTATTCCTATACTTCTCCTACCTCCTGCTTTTTTGATGTACTTTTTACAAATTATGTCTTTATATAATGTATGTACAAAATCATAGATTTATCATTACTTTTATGCATTTGGATTTTAGAACCTATCAGAAGTAAAAAGCAGAGTTGCATACCAAAAAAACAATACAATATTACTGGCATTTTTAATTACCTATATGGTTCCCTTTGTTATTCAAAACTTTAATGCTAATATTCTGTAAGAGGATATCACAAAAGTCATCCAATTGCCAGCTTCATTTCTCTATTTAGAGTTATTTGAAGAATCAGGATTTCACACCTGAAAAAGCACCCTTTCAAATTATTCTTTAAAATAACTTGTTGAGAGCATACCTAAATTCACTCCACGTGTGTTATTCTATCAATTGACTTAGAGATATGAAGGCAAACTTGTTAGTGAAAAAAATCTATAAAGGCCGCCCTCATTCATTTACCAGATATCTATGGAAGACTGTCTCGAGAGTCAATACAAAGTACAATAATTCCCTATAAGCTATGAGTGTAATGCTGTGGGATTATAAAAGGAAAAACACAGTAAAGTGAGTTAAAAATTACATGTGAATTCAGAAGAGGAAGAATTTCCTGTTAGACGTGGGCTTAAGAGCAGGTAAATGCTGGGGAGGGAAGCACAGCTCCAAGGGGATGCTCTGTGAAGGAGGTAGCCTCTGAGTTGGATCTTAAAGGATATGTCAGATTTGGATTTGGGGAGCAAGGGTCTTCTGGACCAAAGGATGGAGACTGGAAAATCTTAAGTGCCTGTGCGAGCCACAAATGAGTTTGTTCTGATGGGGCAAAGAGTATATAACTTTGAGTATTTCATTTAATATTAGAAAGGTAGGTAGCAGAGGCCTCAATTATTATCTGAGCATTTTGAATTTTCTTTGTTATATAATGGGCATCCTTAATGTTCTTAGTAGAGGAGAAATAAGATCGGATGTGGGCATTATGTAATTTAAATGTGTAGCCTGTGTAGGTGGGAATTGAGGCAATTTTAATAATCTAGGTGAGAGGAAATGAATGATCAGCTAGAATTAGGAAGTAGGATGGGAAGGGAATGAAAGATAAGAGAGCCTTAGCTGAAGGACAATCAACTGACTGGATATGATGGGCCAAGGAGGAGACATCAAAGATGACTGCAGTTTTAAATCTAAATGCCTAAGCGAATCTTCTAGTAGTGACCTGAATAAGAACACTGAACAAAGTGCAGTCTTTTCTGGAGATGATACACTTAGTTTAGGGTGCATGGAGACTCCCATCATGCTGTAGTATAATGAAATACTTGGCTAGTCTTTGTCCCCAGGGCCTGGGGAAGCAACTGCTAAGACTTTGGAATTTCCTGTGATAGGAGTGCTTTTGTTCTTCCTGATGGGCTCAGGACCACATCTGCTGGTTGCAGCCGCACCTGCAGACTTAAGGTGTAGGCTGGCCACACCAGAAAGACCAATCAAGTGATTAAGGAGTTGGGGCTTTGAGTCACCTCATATCAGCACACTTCCCCAACTTCTGGGAGAGGAGGAGGCACTGCAGATTGAGTTTGACCATATGGGCATTGATTCCATCAATCATGTCTATGTAAGGAGACACCGTATAAACTCGAGACATTGAAAGCTCGAGAGAGCTTCCATGATTGATATGTCTGTGCCAGGAGGGGACACATTCCAACTCTAGAGGAAAGGGCAAAGGAGCTTGCATCTCAGACCCTCCCAGACTTACTCCTATATGCCTCTTCTTTTGTCTTCTTGTTTATATCTTTTTACTATAATAAAACTATAATTGCAAGTATAGCCCTTTCAGTGAGTTCTCTGAGTGGTTCCAGCAAATTATTGAACCCAAGGGAGTGGTGGCTACCCCGGAATTTGTAGCCAATTGGTCAGAAGTGCAGGTGCCCTGGGTCCCAGAACTTGCAACTGGTACCTGAAGGGGAATCTTGTAGAGGATTGCCTTTAACCTGAGGAGTCTGGCCTAATTCCTGGTAATTAGAGTCAGAATTGAAAAAAGTCTATAAAGGCTGCCCTCATCTATCTACCAGATATTTATGGAAGACTGTCTCCAGAGTCAATGCAAAGTACAATAATTGCCCTATAAGCTATGAGTATAATGCTGTGGGATTATAAAAGGAAAAACACAGTAAAGTGAGTTAAAACATGTGAACTCAGAAGAGGAAGAATTTCCTTTCTATTAGATGTGGGATTGAGAGGAGGCAAATGCTGGAGAGGGAAGTACCACTGCAAGGGGATGCTCTGTGAAGGACGTAGCCTCTCAGTTGGATCTTAAAGGATAGGTCAGACTCAGATTTGGGGAGCAAGGGTCTTCTGGACCAAAAGATGGAGACTTGAAAATCTTAGGTGCCCATGGGAGACACAAATGAGTTTGTTCTGATGCGGCAAAGGGTCTTTGCAGTTGCTGATTGACCTTTGATAGCCTGCAAACATACAAATGTAAAAATGAGTTTAGAAGAAAGTTTTGCCATGAAGATTGAAAAGGGTCAAGTTCCAAAGAAGGAAATAGTGGACAGCTTTGAGAATAGGTATAATTATTAAGGGAGAACATGAAGAGAAAAAAAAGGAGACAAGGATGGGTTCTTGAGGGCAACACAATTTCATGAAGAAGTAGTAAAATAACATCCAGAGAAAGAGCAGTCTGAGAAGTAAGGAACTCTGAGACCCTAAAATAAGAAAGTTGGACCACTTCATAGGCCAAGGTCTTAGAGAAAGCTGTGTTTGGCCAATGATGTTTTCCTGCTTGGGATGCCTCCTCTTTTTCATCCTCTCCCCATCTAAATGAGTCCAATTCATCCTCAAGGCTCAACCTAAATGTCACCTCCTCTGTGAAGCCACACTAAGCATGGCCTAAGAAAAGTCAGTCTCCTACTCTTCCGTTGTAAGAATTCTCACTCAGCATTACCATTGCTTTAGTTATGTGATCACATTCTTTAAATACTCGCTGATGGATGTCAGGCCGGTATTGAAGGCATAGGAGAAAGGGCTCGCTTTGGCCAGCAGTAAGGGTCCTTTCTCTTCTCAGACAGGAGAGAAGGGGTGACCTCTCAGCTCAGTACCTAGGACCTACAGGCTACTCAAGGGCTTCAAAAACATGTCAGGCATTAAAAAAAAAAAAAAAAGTCTCCAAAATATGAAAGGAAAATTGAAAAAGCAAAAATAATAAATGTTTAAATACCCAGGAAAGTTATTAAAACAAGTAGTCAAGTCTAATTCAAGTAGAGTCTTTTGTAATCATGTATAAATTTGGTTCAATGTGGGATGTGGGTACCTTAAATATATAGGTAATATCCAAACAGACTTGTTTGGGTTTGCAGTGATGCATCCAACAGCATGCATGTCCAGGACTTGGGCAGGCTTTGAACCACATTGAGAGGAGAAGACCACTCAAGAAATTTTGAGGTGGAAAGGAGAGAAGTGATAATGTATATTTTGCAGGCCCTTTGTGCTGGCCACTTTATGTCCCACACGTCACTGAAATAAAGGTATGAGGTTTCGGTAAGGACCGAGAAACCAATCCCATAAAAGTGTTCTCTTCCAAGAGCCTCGTTATTTAGTGAATGCATTCTTGTTTCACATGCAGCAATGATGGACAAGGGAGGAGCTCCTGGTCTGCCAACCACATCCTTGACCTTGACCTTGACCTTGACCTTGCAGGGTACAGTCATTACTGTCCTATCAGTCTAGTGATTCCAGTCCAAACCCCCAAAATAAGTTCTTAATTCTTATAAAAAGTTTAAATTATTAATACATAGATGCAGCCAAAACAAGCTCTCAGTATCCCATGAAGAATAATAATGATGTTTTCAGAAAAAGTTCTGACTTTCCATACCAGTAAATGTTCATGCATGGCAATGTCCAACCTATATAGCAAATCAATATACTCATTTTTGCTGTCTTTATAAAATACATTAACAAAGTAATAGCAATATGGCTGTTGCAAAGATGCAATTCCTAGGTAAAGCCTTATGGAGATTTTATAGAGTGAAGCAATCAGATGAAAATAATCAGGGCTTTTCCTTTAAAAAAACTTTGAGGGAGTCTTTTAATTAATTTCAAATGTTGAAAAAATATTAAAAGTGGGACTACATGCACAAAATATAATCTCATTTATGCAAATGACAGCCCCAAATCCTGTTTCAGACCCAGTTTTTAAACCATGGAAGTTGTTCATGAGCATCTGAGTAATAGTAGGATTTTTTCAGTAAAATTTCCACAGTCTGTGGAGAAAATTAACTTTCTGAAGCATCCTATAGGTGTAAAAATTATGTTTTTTTAAGTTAAAATTCAATTTTCTAAAATACTGCTGAGTTTTTCTAATACTATATATTTAAACAAAATATACTTAAAATATATATGAAATGTATATAAATATAAATTTAAACAGTAAACATTTTGTAATATAATTATAGTATGATAAGTTTATATTACATAACTGACATTTCAATTTCTCAAAATATGCAACTTTCTCTCCGGTTATTTAAAATGTAAAAGCTCACCGGTATTTTATTAACATAGCTCTAAGAAGAGCAAGGCAGAGGCAACTACATTCCCTGGCAAATCAATTGCTATCACGTTATTTTCAAATTTTCATCATGAAACTGCATTTATGGAAAGAAGAAGCCACAGGAAGGTGGGGATGAATATTACAAGAAACTGAAATAAGGAGGCAAAGATAATGTCAAAACGCAATGATCATTTTGAGGGGCAAACATGGGCCAGTTTGAATTTTTTGAATAATCAAGCATTATCTCAATCACTTGTGTATTGTCCTGGATATAAAGATGTGGCTTCTTACAATACCTCCCGCCCTGAAACCACACCAAAGAATCAGGAATATATGTCAGCCTCCTCAAGTCACCATGGAGTTAGCAAAGGGAGAGCAAACGTAAAGAATGACAGGGAGAGTCAGGCTGGTAGTCTGTAATTGCCCCATTTGCACTTTAATGGTTCTCTCTGCTGCCTTCCATTTTGTAGAACTTCTATTAATGATCAACAGGCTATGTATAAGGTACTTACTGTGCTTTTTAAACTTATTAAACTACTTAAAGCCACTTATATATTTGGAAAGAATTCCATTTGCAGAGACCAGGCTATTACATTAGTTCAGTGAATATGCATTTTAAAGATTGCATGTTAATGAGACCAGGTAAAATTTGGTCATTTGAACAACTGACCAGACATACAAACGCTGGGACTCTGTGTATAAAAGGAAGTTTTTAATTGGGTCCCTGATTTGCATAATTGAAATAATTCCCTCAATGCTTGCTGCACTCTGACTATAAAGGCTGCCAGACCCTGCAGAAGTGTCCGCCTGTCAATCAGAATGATGACACACCTTAACCCTTCCTCTGCTTCAGTCGGACTCCTCCATTATCTACTCTGTTGCAGGAACAGTGTGCCCTGTATATTAGAGCATTGTTAATTTTTCTGTTGTGTTCAGTGTAGGGAAAGAAACTCAATCATTACATTCCACAGTCTCTACTTCTTGAATACGTTCATTTAGCTCAGAGGAAGGGTATGGTGGGGACGCCAAAAGAGTGGACGAGGCAGGAGTTAGGAGAATAGACTTCTGAGCTAAGCTTTGAAGCTAATCAGTTGCATAACACTAATCAATCATATCACCCCTTCAGTTCTCAGAAGACCCCCAGTTAGAATGACCAGAGGAACCAGAGCAGAGGCCAGAGGAGAGGGGTCAGAGACAGGTTAGACCAAACCTGTTCCTAAATGCTCAAAGTTGGCCAAGCTCATCAGAGTAAGTTTGGGTAACAATGCTCCAGTTATTAGGGTGAACCATATGGAATGGCCATATTTTGTGTGACCAAAAAAAAAAGATCATTTCATATGGCTCAATGTAATAATAAAGTGTATCTTGCTGGAGAGTCCTAACTGGGAATCCTTCTCCTCAGTGATGGGGTTGGGTTGGAATGGGTGATTAGACAAGGTTTAGAGGTTCTGATGCTGATTCCATTCAATACATTCTAGCTCTTCTCAAATTGTGGTTTTATATAAATACTTTATGAGTAAAAAAATGGTATAGCATTCAAGATCTTATGAACTGTTTCAACATATTTAATCTGATTGAAAAAACTCATCTTTCCTTGGCTTCTAAGACATGGCACTATCCTATTTATTCTCCCTTGGGTGGTCCACTTATTTTCTACCTCCCTAACTGGCTTTTCTGTGTCAGCTGCTTGCTTAAGGTTCAAGACTCATCCCTCTTTTCTACTCCAGAGATATCATCCATTATTATGCACACGACTTTCACATTTTTATCTTCTACCTGGTCCTTTGTCCTAAACTTCACTTCCACTATTCAAATACCTGCTGGACAATTGGTTGCTAATTTTTCAGCAACACCTCAAATTCAGCAACTTCATAGCTGAATTAACAATTTCTTTCCTCCTCCTCTCATCCCTCATGGCCCCTCCTTCTGACTTCTCTACTTCAGTTAATAGCATCATCAAGTTCAAAAAATTTTTGCCATCTTGGACTCCTTTTTCTCCCTTGTCTTCTATATTTCATCAGTCATCAAGATCTACTGATTATTCCTTCATAATTTTGCTCCATCAGTGTTATCAAAAAAAGAACAGAGGTCAGTAACTGGCTAATTTGCTTACTACTACTTCACTAGCCCAAGGAACACTCAGATAATTTCCTTGATGTTGCATGTCATTTGTGCCCTAGACCTTTCTCTTGAGTGATAAGAAATATTAAAGAAATCCAAAAGTATCAGGCGAAAAAAAAAACAAACAGAAGCTGATCTAAGGCTGTTTGGTCTGGGGTTATTGGGTTGGAGAGCTAAGGGAGAATGGCGCTTTGGGACAGTTTACTTGGGGGGGGGGTACCCAGACTTTAAATTTGCGATACAAAATAAATGGGAAACCCTAAGAAATTCTAAGGAAGAGTATAAAAACTCTACAGAGGAAGATGGATTCTGCTTCAAGATCCTGATTTATTCTGATGTGAAACTTTTTTTTTTCTTTTTTTAAGCCCTCAGGACAAAGAAAGTGACATTACAACTGTCAAAGGAAGAAAAAAAAACCTACTCCGTTTTCTTCTCTATTTCTTCTTTCTTGAGCAGACGTAGGAGTACAAATCGCTAATTTCAGAATGAGCTGGTAAGGAAAGTAGTGTAAAATTTTAAATAAACACAATTAATTAGATGATTGGTAATAAAGTGCAAATGTAACCACAGACACAGTGGGGAAAGAGTGGTTGCCATGGAGATGCTTGATACTCAGGTTTCAGTAATTTGCTGTAAAGTTCTTATAATAATCTCTCTTATAAGGAGAGATTAAGTCAATAGGCACAAGGATTAGGTACACTGTGTGGGTGTGCACATTAGGGAGCACAACCAAGTGGAAGTTGTCAAAACTGTGTGTGTCCAACTGGTGGCTGCAGCCTTCATCCCCTGACCTGATATTCCCAAGGGGTGACAAAGCCCAGAGGTTCAGAGAGGGAAAACTCCTACCAAACAGACTTGAGTTTGAGCTTTTTCCTCTGCCAATTATAATGTTACCTAATTTTTAAGCTTCAATTTCCTTAACACTATAATACAGGAATGAGAGATAATGTCTACCTCATAAGTTGTGAAGATTTAATGAAATAATGCATGGAAAGCCCTTAGCTTTAGTAAACTATAGCTTTAGCAAACCATGAGGCCTCAATAACTCACAGTTTTTACTAGTGTTACTATTCCTTTCTCATATAAATATGTATCAAGAAATCAGATCAAGCTGTGGGCAGCACTGTTATTGCTTTAGGTAAATACTTGTATTTCTTAACAGAGAGCCATGGACACTTTGGTGGAGCGTAGAAAGTTATTGGCTGATGGGTTCAGAGCTCTTTTGTGCTTAAGCACAATGATAATTTGGTGTGTTTGAACCACTAAGACACATTTTAGCAAATTATCACCCATTTTGGCCTGTGAGGTTGCTGGTTGCTCTGAGGAAAGCATGATGCTTATCAGTTCTAAGCTTTAGGGTGTGTCTCATTTGAGACAGAGCCATGGCTGATGCCAGGCAGAAGTAATTCTCCCCAACATCCTCTATATGTGAGGCAACGGTTCCCACAGAGAACAGGTAAGAGAAGAGAGAGGGTGCCTTAACACCACCCATTTGAACCACTGGATACATTTGAACCTATCAGGATACATGTTATCCAGAAGAAAGAGAGGGAGGTCCCTTTCCTGTGTTTCCTTCTACTAAAATGACAGAAATAGGAGATTCTTTTTTCAGGGACAGCATTGTAACACCAAAATGTTGATCAGCCAATACCAGGAGTAGAGGTGTTAGAGGGGAGATCATAAAATTTAAGTATTTCACCAGGAGAAGGCTTTCAAGAGTTTTAAAAAAAAAAACTTTTTGCAAATTATAAATGCATTTAGATTATTATTGTTATTTATTTCAGAGATCAGAATACATTAAAGTTAAACGAGCAGTTAATGGGCTACTTTGTGGTTCATCCTTGGGTCATCATTAAATTTTAGAGTGGACATAGACAGTCCCTTAAATATGCTGCAAGGCAGGATGGTTTCAGTTGCTTTTGTATTTGTGGTTGTTATTGCTGTTGCATTAGTGGCCAGTGATTTATTCTAATGAATTATCAAAGACATTAAGGGCATCTGGGTTCCTCATTTCCACTAACTAGCCCCAGTATAGAAACCTTCACATTTTCTGGAAAGCTAATTTTTTTTTTTTTTTTTTTTGGAAAAAACTAAACTAATTTCTTCTGTTCTCCGTGACTGTATTGATCTTCCATCAAGATCAGAAGAGGAATGAGACTGGCAGAATAGTTGAGGAAAATGCTGGACTATTCCTAGTGGTGGTGAGGGCCCTTCCCTGCCGCTTCCCAAAACTAGAGGAATCCGCCTGCCAAGAAGTAAATCAAATTGATGTCACACCTCCTATTCCTTTGTCCTCTAGTATACAGCTCGGTAAATTAGCATCAAGTTCCCTGAGGGTAGGAATAAAGTCTATTTTCAAACTGTGCTCAGGATCTAGCACCTTGCTTAATCAATGTTAAATAGTAACAGTGCATTTTAATTGGCCTACTTTCAGAGCATCAGATTAAATTATTCTGCTAATTAATTGGTTGATCTCATATTTCACTTATATTGTCAGGTTATTATTTTTCCCTTTAGGGCTCAAGACACCACTGACAGTTCAAATACTTCTTCATTAATTACCCAGTCTTAGATTTAGCATAATCTTATTATCATTATTTTGCTATCGTATTTATTGAGCACCAGCATGTATTAGGAACAGCTAAGAATAGAGAACGGGTTTCAGCTCCCCTCACTAATATGTGCAACAGTTCGTTGCTCACAATCCAGCAGAAGGTGTACTTGGCTTGACAGAGGAAAGTCTTCAATTAGGTTTAACTGGTACGATATTAAACTAGTTTCATGTAAGTGATCAATATACATTTTATAACATTGGATCAAGTTTCTTTTTCACTAGCCAAACATTTCCTGTTAATTGACTTATCCTGGCTTCCCTAGATAGCTGTGATATATAACTAAACCAATCGCTACATTTTAAGAGGGAACTAGGCAAACTGATAGTTTTCAAGAGAAAAGGAAGCAAGAGAGAAAGGTCTGAAAATTAGCACAGGTTGAATGGTTAAAGGAGTTGTGAGGGTTTAGCCTCGAAAGGAAAAGATGTGGTGAGACATAGAAACTGTATGCAACATATAAAGAACTTACATAGAGAAAAATTGGGTTAATTTCACTTAGAACAAAGTCCAATGGGTGGATGTTAAGGGCAAGATTATTTTTCACAAGATAAGAAAAAAATAAAACATTGAACAAACCTGTTAAAATTATATATACACTGGAGACTCTTATAATATGGTCAGCCTTTGTCACTTAAAGAGGTGTTAAAGAGGCCAGATTACTATTATCGTTTTTTTAATCCAATAAATAACAATGAAAACCTACCATGTGACACAAGTTTTTAGATTTGGAAGTGAACAGATCAGGAAAGGTGCTGGCTGCCAAGGAGCTTAGTTTTCATGTGTATTTGGATGTGTGTTTGAGGGAAGAGGTGGAGGGTAAGTGAGGATGGAGACAGTAACAGAAAGTAAGCCATCACATTGCCCCTCGGGTAGTGACAGGTGCTGTGCTGCGATGTCTGGGAAGTGAGGTCAGAGACGGAAGTCGGGCCTAAGCCTGTCTGGGATTTATGGGGCAAGTGGGGAGTTAAAATTCGAATCTAAATGCACTGAGAGCCTTTGGAGGGCTTTAAGCAGAGAAATGACCTGATCTGATTTGCATTTTTAAAAGATCACTCTGTCAGCTGTGTGGAGAATGGATTAGGAAAGGAAAAAAATGGGTGCTCCAAGTCCAGGTAGGGGACCATTGGAATGAGTCAGGTGAAAGACTGGGGGGGGGGAGACAGATCTGTGGAATATTCTGGAAGTGGAGTTGCCGTGAGGAAAGAAGTGAGGGGTGAGGAAATGGGTGGGAATTCCCTCCCCCCCAAGGGATGCTGAAACAGAAATTCTAACTTTGAATTGGAGTTTGGAGATAATGATCTTGCATGGCCCTTTCAATCCTAAAGTTCTGTAATTTTATGGTAAACTTGGGTGTGGCATCTCTATAATCCTCCATCTAATCTTTCTGTTAATGCCAGAAGCACTATGTGAACCCCAGTATTGATTATGGGACTGAATAGAATACAGCATCTATGAAGATGGAAATGCCTTTTCTTCACTACTATTCCCCTGGTGCCTAGTACAGTGCATGACAAATAATCATAATCTAATAAATACTTGTTGAATGAATGAATAAATGAAAGGATGGAATCTCTCAAGGCATTTTTTTTTTAAAACCTGGAGTTGACATTCAAACTCATTCATCTCCACGAAATGCACCTGTTCCTGTTGTAGAGTTATACTTGTTGACAACACGAAGAACAGTCACGTATGTAGGTGATGAAGCTTGGCAGTTAAAATGTTGAAATGGGTCAGAATGTTCCTCTCTCTCAAATGCATATGTCTTGAAGTACTCTGTTTCTGTACAACTATGTCAAGTATTCTGAATGAAGGAAAATCAAAACTAAAAGAGGAATAAATGCCATCTAACATTAAAGTAAAGCAACATGCATAGGATGCTTGTGCTTTAAGGATGTATGTGACACGTGGACACTAGTGAAGGGTCATGCCAAAACCTGCTGTTAACCACAGGGTCTTGCTCTGAGCAGACTTTCAGGAATTGTCCGTGGATCCATAACGTCTAAGTTCATTGAGGATGGGGGAAATACAGCGGTTGTTTTTCTTTAGTTCACCCTGAAGAGATAATTCACCTCTGCCTGTGAAGTCCCCTGTTCTTATAAATCTCATAGGAATTGGTACATCATGCCAAGGTCTCTAAGTATCTGCTTTTAAATCATTCTCCATAAATTGCTTACTGGTTCTAATAGCTTTTGTTAAATGTCTAACTACTCTGGAGGAGTGAACTTTCTTAGGTTTTCTGTGCTCACTTTTTCTCCTGCCACACATTGCACTCTTTTCTTTGTCTCTTAACACATCCCCTCTCATTCTTGCAGAACCCCCAGATTAGTTGGGGACCTATGTCAGAGTTATCACTGTATCTGCTAGTTCTTTGCATAGTTCCAAGCCCAAGCTATCACTGTATCTACTAGTTCTTTGCATAGCTCCAAATACACATTTATTAAATAAGAAGGATTGTATTCAATCCCTCTAATTTATTAAATTAGAGGGATCTACAGAGTTTATTCGCCCTTCTTGTACTAAGAGGCAGAGGGGGAAATGACGACAACCAAACACTAGAACTGTGCTCACGACAAACTGAAGTCTTTGTCAAGGCAATGGGGCAAGAGAGTACCTGAGTCCATCCATCACGGTGGGAAGTGAGTTTTAGAAGAGGAGATAACATGATGCATAAGGAGACCCTTCAGGAAAAAGCTGACCTATAAAGGAACCAAGCAGTTGCCATTCTGAGTAGTTTTGTTTCCGCTTTCTTAATAAAGAGAACTCGTAAAAGCCCCAAAGACAGGCAGACTAACTAAATGGATTTCAAAGGGTTCTGTTTGATTAATCCTCCTGCAAATAGATCAGAACAGCCGCGCTTCTGGGTACAAGAAGAAGGGAGACTTTTGGGTGAGAAGACATGAGGAAAAGGGACAGGGCATTAAACACACTTCTGAACCACTGTGTACTCTATAAATAGGGAGTGCTTGCCTTTATTTATACAATGCCTTTTGTCCAGGAATCTGAATGCAGACAGCCCAGACATTACCTCCCTAGGCTTCCAAACACCCGTGTGAGCTGAGGATCAAGGACAAGGATTATTTTACAGATGGGAAAACTGGCACTCAGAAGCAACATATGTTGCAAGGCCCCTTCACAAGGCAGTGGCACAAAACAGAATGCAGGTAAAAATAACTATATATATATATATATACACATATATATATTTTTAATCTTGCTTCTTAGCATCTTCCCTTCTGGATTGAGATTTATTTCACAAAATGACTTTAAAGAGCCAGGCTCTTTCTTTCTCCCCCACACTCTGTAGTTGTTGAAGCTCCTGACACTATGTACTGATGTGGGGTCAGGGTGGGGCTTGTGGACTACGTTTATCAAATTGAAGCATGCCCAGGCAGCATCACAGCTGCACTTGAATTCGCTTTCCTGGTTTAATGGAAGTCTTTTTAGCAGATTCATTCAGCACCTCCCAACCATATGGATTCTCAATTCGGGAATCTTAATCAATCAGACAAATGTTTATTAATTGCCTACATGTTCAGATCTGTGCTATGAATGAATACCAAATGTAACCAGTGATTTTCACCTGCCAACACTACAGTGTACCTACCATAATGCCTTATACAGAAGAAGGAAAAAAAACTTAGTGAACAATAAATAAATGAGCATACAATTAAAATTAAGGGACCATATGCCAAGTGGGGATAGAAGAATGTGTCAAGGTTCTGAGAAAAGGATATTTGGTGATTTTAAGGAGATGGGCCTGTGAATGGAATGAAATGGTGCCAGCCCCAGATAAAATGGATCTACACACATTCTATTTCACAGTGTTCCTTCACACATGCTTCAGTGACAGGACTTAGGCACTCTGTATTGTAAATATTTATTTATTAACCTTTGAAGTGTCTGGCTCCTGCACTAGACTGGGTCCCTCTGGGTTAGGACCAAGCTTTCTTCATCAATGTATCCCCAGTACCTAGTTCTATGTCTGGCACATAGTAGGTGAGCAGTAAAGGTATAATGAGTGAGTGGATGGATGAATCAATGAACAAACAAATGTCCTGAGATGATGACAGCAACAACAACATAATAAAGTCTAATGCTATCTTTCATGAAGCAAGTACTCATAACTCATGTTTGATAAGAAAGTAAGACCTCTAAGCTCCCACATAGTATAGAAGGTCAAGATTTGAGGGGATTTAGTCTTGGCTCAGTCACTTACTGCCCTTTTGGCCTTACGTAAAGGCTCCAAGTATCTGTTTCCTTATGTATAAAATATGGATGAAACAATTATATTTACTTCAGTGATTATGATAAGGATCAAATTAAATAATGCATGCAAAATACTTTGCAAATTGCAAAGTGTACAAGTGTCAGTTATTATTGCCATCAATAGTATCATTAAGCATATCATTAATTTATGTCATCTATTACACACTTTTCCCACCAAAGTACTATTGTAAATCACAGGCCATTTAATGCTGGAAGGAATGGCCTCATCTTAACATAAATAAGCTAAGGCTGAAATAAAATGTTTTCCTCCAAGGCCCAATAGCTCAGAGCACAGTCATGTTTCTGACTCCTTGACTTGTTCTCCTTCCACTAAACAGCTTCTGGAAGCCTCCTGTAGATTAATCTTATGAGGGTTAAAACCATGGAGTTACCTTTCCCCCTTCTTCTTCTCATCATGCAGTGCTATCACATCATACTAGAATTAGAAATATTTTTTTAGCCATTGCTTGCCTCTCTCCTCACTCAAGTCCAGATGCTTCCCTCTTGCCTGGATGACTGTGGCAGCCCTCAGCTGGCCTCCCAGCTCTGATCCTTCACCCCCAGCCCCCCATATCTAGTTGGACTCCTGAGTTGAATCATCTTCCTCAAACTCATTTGAGCAGGTGAATGCCCTTCTCAGGCACCTCAAGAAGGCTCTGATTGCTCATTTGCTGAAAAGCCCATTTCATGGAGTTCAGACCTCTTAACGCATCCCCTCTCATTCTTGCTGGACCCCCAGATTAGTTGGGGGCCTGTGTCAGAGTTGTCACTGTATCTACTAGTTCTTTGCACAGTACCAAGCCCACCTGAGATATTCAAAACACTATTTATTAAATTAGAAGGATTATATTCAAGCTTATTAAGCAACCACCCTTTCAACCTCCCCTTTCAACTGTTACACACAAGCTCATAAATTCCAAGGCAAGCCTGAAATATCCATAAAGTCCATGGATTGTATTCTATGATGCTTGATATCAGCAGAACTTCCAGAGGTGGCAGGTCATTCATGGTATTTATTCTTCTCCCTTCTATCCACCAACAGTTGTCCTCTTACTCATTGCTCCCACCCACCCACCCTGGCCCAGTAGCAGGGATCCTCTTACCTATGAGTCCTTCTGATCCCACACTAGGCACATACTACCATTGGCCCTTTACACTTTGCACAACATGCTTGCCATTATTCCCACAGAAACAGCCTCCCTCTTCAGCCAACCAGGCTCTTCTCCCACTTAGAACCGGGCCCAGGGTCCCCGTCAGCAGGAGCCCCACCAGTTGCCTCCATGGCTTTCCTCCTCTCCCATCTGTTTATACAGCTTAAGCTGACTGCCCACTTGTTATTTTCATGTTTCTGTCACTTCTGCAAGGTGCTGTTGGTGATGGTTTTTCTGAGAGCATTGCTTATTCTCAGAGGTATTTTGGTGCGTATCTCTTTATGCATGTCCAGGCTTCTCCGCCAGAACATAAGCTTGAGGATTGTGGCAATTAGTTTCCTTCCATCACTCCGCAAACCGCTACATGCAGTGGCTTTTAGGGAAAGAAAGAGAGAGAGGGAGATCTGAAAATGTTGAGCTCAGGTAGAAGCACCATGCCACCTCCCAGAGGAATGCTAACCACCGGCATCAAATTCCTTGTGATCAAGGGATGGATGCCAGGTCTTCCTACCATCACTTGACACCAGATGATAAGTGAATGTGCGTGCCACCAGGTGCCTAGATTCACAAAAATTGCCAGATTACTCACACTTCACTGACCCATAATTCTTCCATCATACCTCAATGAATGATCCTTCCCATTCCCTTTGGAATTCCCTCAGAATTTGCCATCTCTTCTATTCTTTTAGCATGTAGCATATGCTACTTCTTCTAGTTAATTAATTAATTCATTAAAAAAGTTGTTGAGTATCTGTACTGCATGCTGGTCATAGAATAGTGCACTTACAGTCTAAGGAAATTAAAAGGCAGCTAAACAGGAAGCTACAAAGTGCAAAAATGAAGGCAGAACAAGGTTCAGTGGAAGCTCATGGGAGGTTTACCTAACCCAGGCAGGGTAGATTTCTTACAAAGAGTAAACTTGAACTTTGACCTGAGGGTAAGCAGACCTTTGATGAGACAGAGGAGGAGGGAGGTAGAGAATCCCCTAGAAATGGAAGGACCTTGTATGCCGCATTACTATTTTGTGCATATTTATCATATCACCAGCTAGATTGTAAGGTCCTGCCCTGAAGGCAAGGACTAAAGCTTATATGCCATGTAGCTTCCTTGACACCTAATTCAACATCTATTGGCTGCTGCAAAGTGAATCCCATTGTGATGTGTTTCAGTTGTCAAACTTTGAGGGAAAATACTGATGCTCAAATGGAATATATGGCTTGTCTTCTTGGCTTACTTGACAAGAAGATGGTGCTAATGTGCAGATAACGGGGGAATTCCGGCACCCTGTTCTTCCTTTGATAGTTTGGTAAAGAATTAGGCTTCTCCACTCTCAACTATACTCCCATGCATGGTGGGGTTTCGTGGGATTGAGGGCAAGGGCCAGGAAATGTAGCCACATCAGAAAGTGAGGGGAACCTCCTTTACACTGGAAGTCATGCCCTGCTAACAGGACTGTGGGGCCAGGTCTGGTGACTTGAAAGAAGTACCCAGCAGGAGGACATAGGCCTCTACTTAAAAATTCTGTTCATATTTGCCTCTGCTATAGACAACTCACCCTTTTTCTCAAGATAAGGGAGGGAAGCTGAGCAGGGGATAGTGGTCAGATTCTGATAGGATTCTCCCATGAGCCTCCCCAGAAAGGGCAGAGAAGGAGCTCAGTGAGGAGCAAGCGGATTTAAATGTAGAACCAGGATCCTGTCCCTGTTTTCTCCACTCATCCCCACCAGGCTCCTTACCAAGGGCAGGCCATACGAACTACCTGGGAGATAGCACTCTGTGCCATTCCCAACCTATCCAGGGCAAAAAACTCAGACAATTTACTCACAAGCCAATGACGTAAACTTTGGAGACCATAAATTTCCCAAAGCGTGGCTTTTCCTAAAATGTCTGGGTAGTGGGAACTGTAGGTAACAACCACTCAGCAAGTATAATGTTATCTGCACATTGGGACTTTGGCTCTTAGGAAAGTCTACCCACAAGTTTCCCAAGTCTCCTAGGGTATCCTCTGCAAAGTCATCTTTAACTAAGCTAGGAAACCTATTGAGAGAAATGGAAAAGGCATATGTAGGGGCAGATGAGAGTAAAAATGACTCTTCATTTCTCTTTTGGTAATATGGGATTGCTATACTATACATACTTCCAGGCTGGTGTTTTGTTTAGCCACTACTGAACATGACAAACAGTAAGATGAAATTTAAAAAAAAAGGGGGGGGGGGAAGAGAAGAGAAGGAGTTTAAATAAGAGAGAAAATATCTTTAACAACTTTAAATTAAAATTAAAGTAGAAAATAAAATAAAAGGTCAAACAGTTTTAAAATGAGCTACAGATGACTAATAGCAACAAGACAAGGCAAAGAGTTAAAATACAAGCTAACCATTTCAAGTGCTATTAAAAGTAGAAAAATAAGGCAGAGCAAAATAACTGGTTTGAAAACAAAGAAAAGCTCTGAATTATCAAGGTAAGAGATTAAAACATGGAAGGTAAGAGATACAGGATTTTGATAAAACTAAAACACAAAGATAAACTTAGAGCTTTAGGGAAAAGAGAGTAAGAGTTAAAATAAAGAAAGGACAAGGATGTAAGGGGTGGGGCTGAGAAAGGGGGAAATAAAGGAAAGTGATGGTGGGAAGAAGATAAGAGGAGGGGGTCTGATGGAAAAAATGTGAACCTCTGGCCTCTGAAGGGAGAGAGAGCTCTCCTGCCCACGGGATATCCTGCTGTCTGTGGAGACAGATACATTGAGAGTCATTTGCAGCCTGCTTGCTCCTGGCCCTTCAGAGTGCTTCTGGATATTTGTACCCCAGTATCAGGATTTGCTTTTGCTCTGCCTATGGAGAAGAAAAAAGATGCATGGATCCTCTAGAGCTAGGCAAGAGATAACAAACCTCCTCAGATCCCACGGTCCCCAAAAGAGCTTTGATGATTTACCTTTTCACAGATAGAAAGCTCTGCCATAATATAAAGGTAAAGGTTTCTGAACTAAGAGTCAGAGACCCGGTGTTCATGACCCAAAGCAGCTGGTAGCTAGTTGTCTGTCATCAATCTTCTAACCACTCTGGGTTTCACCATCACCTCTGCTGTAAAAACATCAGTAGCTAAATTGTAGCCAGCCCAACAACAACAACAAAACACAAAACAAAACAAACAACAACAAAAAAACACCAGGCCAAGCAGAGGCCATTGGGTAGAACGATTTGCAGCTCCCTGGTCCTGTCTCCCAGTGTCCCAGCCACATTCCCCCTTGCTGCTCCCCAGTTCTTGCTCTTGCCTACCTCTGTGAGTAAGTTGGCTTGTCCCATCATCTCCCAGTGTCTACCCACCATTTGCCCCTGCCTTCTGGATCATTAACTGAACTCAATGTTTTTCCAAGTCTCTAGCGCAAACCTTTATGCACCCGTGCTATTAATCTTAGTTCTGTGCAATGCTGGACATGACAGCTTCTTTTTCTTCCAATGAACACATATTCTGATTCTTAGAGCTCTGGTCAAATGGGAGATAGGGAGAGAGTGTGTTTTAGTTCATAAAATAATCCAAACGACTAGAAAAACAAACAGACCACATGTTGCATGTATAGTCAGGAGTACCATGCTCACACGTGAAGGGCAGCACAATTCAATTTCTAAAATAAAGACACTTTGTGGGGAGCTGAATCTCTCATATTTCCCTTATTCTTTACCTTCAGCTAATTTTTTGAAATGCAAAGACTGCAGCCTGGGAGGAATATATCCTGGTATTATTAATAGAGAAATCCTGGGAAACAGAGATCTTGTTACTACTGAAGTGATGTCCATTCAGAGCTGTTGTGCCTGACATAGTTTTCTAGCTCTTCGCCTTAATAATGAGTTATCATGTATCAAATGGGAGCTCCGTGCATGAAGCATCAGGAGAAACAGTACTTATGTGATGCTGCAAGTGACAGCACCGACTGATTTTCATGTTACTTGAAGCACGATATGCCATTTTGGTTGCACCACAGCTCTCAAACCTGTACATGGAAATGCTGCTGGAGGAGAATGTCAGCTCTGAAGTATCAAATCCTCCTCCTGGTAGACTAAATTTGCAGATAGAGCAACTAATGAGGTCCTGTTTTCTGGATCCAAAGGATCTGAAAATCTCCCCCTCCCTCCCCTCCGGTAGCCTAAGCCTGGAGAAAGGAAAGTGCAATTTAATGCAGACAAGTGTGATGTATTGTCTCAGAGTTAGGAAGCCACGGAGTGAGTTCAGTGTGTTGGGTGTCAAATGGGACTGCCTATGGAGCTGGCCACGCAAATCATGCCTTGATAGCAGTCTTTGTGGACCCAGCTTTGGTCCCAGAGAATGCTTTTCTGAGCTAGACTAGCTAGGACACATTGGCATCGTCTTGGCAAACGCTGACCTCCTCTGGAGATCTGGCTCTGGGTGGGGTGGGGGTAGTATTTGTTCTTTAACCCCAGAGCTGTTTATTGCCCTTGTGGCTGGATAAGTGTCCTTTCAAAGAAAGAGCCAGAAAAACAGTAATCTGGGTGTCAGGCTATCAACTGAGGGCTCCCAGCTTTATAATTAAACATGAAAGCAGCCAGTGGAGGAAGAAATTAGGTGGAGATGCATTCTCTTTTAAACTCTCCAGACTTTTCTTTTACTCAGTGTTCCTTTCAGTTCCATTTTGGACAGCACATATTCACTCAGACATTTAGAGTGCACACAGGAGTGCCCTTTGTAGAGCTTATTTGGGTATGATGGTATCCAAGTCAGTAATTGTAAGAAGAGTCTTATTATTCATTTGAGCTTGGCATAGATGAGGCTGGCACATGAGTCAGGCTTTTGACAGCCTCTCCGGTCCTCCTTCCAGCTTTTCTCTAGGTAGAAGTTAGAGAGCCTCCTTTGTGATTGAGGAAGCCAACTCCATTGTGTCTTAGTTTCGTAAAAATAGTGCTTAGTGGCAATCAGAATTACTCACCTCCCATTCTCTTGAAACTCAGCTTGACCACATCCCTGAATTCTGGCCACAGAATTTCCTGGAACCTTCTCTTTTCTGGGTATAAGAACAGTCAGCGACTTCTACGTCTGTGTTTCCAGGCTTTTGTGCCCATATTCTCAAACTTCTGCATCTTCCTCTGTTATGAATTACTTCATGGAACTTGACTCACAGTTGTTCTGAAACAACACCTGAATCATTTTTAATTGTGAATCTTCTCTCTGTTGGAAACACTAAATTGAGGCTTTACACTTCCCCTTGTATGTCCAAGCACATGCTCCTTTCTCCTACAGTGATTTTCCACCAGAAGAAATAAATATCCTGGTTTCTTCTTGGCACAAATAGTTTAATAGTCCAGTATCTTTTTTATACCTACTCACCCAACGGTAGTGAGGCAGAGAGTGGGGAGTCTTAATCCACAAAGGTCAGGAATGGTTGGCGAGAATCACTGAAGATGTAAATGGTGAAAATCAAAAACAAATGGACAAGTTAACAACCTAGGAACTGAATTAAAATGCTCAGTTTGGGTGAACATTAATCCAATTCCTCCATTTTAACTCTCGGTGTCCTTAATAAGCATCATTATATGGAGAAGACCTAGGCCTAATTAAGGCTAGCAAAAAGTACAGGTTCCCACAGTGAATGACAAGCCAAACTCAAGAGATGGTCATTTTAGAAGCCACCCATTGGAATGCATCAAATGGAGTACGGAAAAAGGAAGGGGAGGGGAGGGGAGCGAAAAGCAAGCAACTCTGTTTACCTTAGTAGGATATCATCTAGGGTAGCTGTGTAGGACTAGGGTATTTATTTTATTTTCAGATGTACATATTTTGGAAAGATTCCACATGAGAGTCATGAATATTACCCTGAAAGCATAATTTTTAGAAGAACCATCAGACAGAATGGGCCACAGAGCTGGATAACAGACATGTATGTTTTTCTAGCAGTGCCGCTGATGATCAATGTGACAAGGACTAAAGTTATGGATACAGATTGCCTGTACAAATGTTTGTATTTTAAATGTCTCTGAGCTCCAATATCAACTGCCTACCTGAAATCATCATTTCCTAGATCCCTACCCCAGAGGTTTATATGCTCTTGCCTAATATCCATGCAATAAAATGTAACAGATCTAGACTCCTAGATTTGTAGAGCTGGAGGGAACCTTAGTAATACCCTCATACACCCAGTTCTTTTTCAACAGCATTGTTTTTTCCTCAAATTACAAAATTATAAAATTAACATGTGCTCATTTTATACTGTTATGGAAAACAGTATACATGTTAAATAACCTAGGACTCAACCATCAAAGTTCTGAATTTCTTTTCATTTTTTCAGCAGCAGTGGGGGGGTTTATATGTACACAAATGTATACATACACACATAAGCACATACTAACACATACAGTTCTAAGCTTACAAAATTGAGATTATACTGTTAGCCTGGTTTTTACCAATATACACATGGCATGAATTTTCCCATGTCTTTAAATATCCTTCCAAAAACCACAATTTTTTAATGGTTATATGATTTCATCATCTAGATATTCTATAATGTATTATCCAGTCCCTACCCTATTGTTTGACATTTAGTTTGTTTTTAAATCGTCTTTCTTTATTGTAAATAGTCATGGAATAAAATCCTTATACAATATATACACCATCAATTTCATTACTTCCTTAGCAAAAGTTCCTGTGAGTAATCTGATTTTGTAGATGAAGAAGCAGAATTGTTGTCTTTGCATTTACCATGAGATTGGGTAATTGCTTTACATGTCAGATATACAGAAGATTAGGGAGAACTCAAGTAAAAACAGCGAGTTCCTCAGCTTTAAGTCTGACACTTTGCGGAACCAATGACTCCAAAGTTATTTCTAGTAGTATTTTCACCCATTTTAGTTTACTCTAAATGGAAAGAGGGCTGTAAACACAGTAAAGCTGTATGCATTCACATGCATTGTCATACACTATGTGCTGTCACCAGCTCTACATGCATTGCCTTCAACAAAGTCTACAGAAAGTTCATCAATTCTGCATGTGCTACAAGCCCCTAGTGGAGCATGTTCAACTCAACCACAGTGGGTCAGCTGCTTTTCTGTGACATTGTTTTCCCACCTCTATTGCCTTCTGGAGTTTGTCATTGGTAGACCTTAATTTAATTGGCATTTTCAATGAGGTTCGTACTGGAAGAGAGTGAGATCCAATGATACATTTTGAAATTTTTAGTGTGATCCCAAAAAGAAATATATCCAGCCACATAGAGTGCATAAAACTACAGTCTGTTTCCCCTCTAATTGGTAATAAATGTAAATGTTTAGTTATGCCTGACTAGGGAGCTATGAACAACACATCTGTCTCACTGCTTTTTCTGTCTTCACAAGGACTGCAGCATCTATACCATCTGTAGCCTATGGAAGAAGAAAGAGGCAGAAAGTGAGGGCAAAATTTAAAGGATAGATACTACCAGAAGTGCATAGGGAATTGTTTCATTCAACAAATATTTATTGAGCACCTATTATGGCCTGGGCACCAGGCAAGAAAAAGAGGACACCGCTGAGTTTGAGAGATATAATAAATCTCCCTTCCTAAATCCTCAATCAATGGATGGGGTGAGGAGTTGGGAAAATGGAGTTTTAAATCTCAAATGTATTATTGGAAAACAGATACCATGGATTCAGGCTCAGGTTGGGATAACAGTGGGTTTTCTGATAGTAAAACCCACAGTTAAACAGAAGCCCCTGCCCAGACCCAGGCAGCCGTAGAGGACGTCAGGCCTTTTCTTCAAAAGTAGAGCACTGACTACTTATCTCAAGGCCTAGCCAGGGACAGAGCAAGCAGGATATCTGCAGGCCAGCAGGGCTCAGAGAGGAAGAGGATGGGAAGGGTCTGGCTATAGGCCTAAGTCTTCCTCCTACATGTAGTCATATGAGTGAAGGGGCAGAGAGGGACCAGGACATATGTCTGAATGTTGTGGCTCTCAGCCCTGCCTGTTCATTAGGGTTACCTGGGAGTCTTAGCATCTTAGCTACACCTAGACTCAGGCCCGTGCCCAGAAGTCAGGATTCCACCAGACTGGAGTTGGGGACAGACATGGATAGTCTTTAAAAATCCCCAGGTAATTCTAAATGTGCAGCCAGGGTTGAGAATCACTGTCTTAATAGAAGTGAGGAGAAAGGAGTTCCCCACCACACACAAAGCCCAGGACAAAAAAATGGTAAGTAGCCCTTACTTTCAAGGATCTCTTATTCTCCTGGGATAGAAGTCATGAAAGCAATCACAGTGTTATCTGCTACATGTTATAAGAACCCAAAGGGTGGGGAGACCCATGGCCTGGGTGTCACAGCTACCTTCGCAGGACCATAAGTGACCTGGGTTTGGAGGGTGACCCCAGCAGCTGTAGAGGAGGCAATCAGAGACAATGGCTGAGAAACCCTGTATTCTGTTACAAAAGATCAAGAGCGAGAATAAAGTAAAAAGGAAGAGAAGTAGCTAGTGGCACATGTTGCACTCTAATTAGCATCCTTCAGCGTTCAGACTTGGGATAACAAGCCTTCCTTCTTAAGAGCAGTCTGCCTTGTGGTCTGCTGGGCCATATCAGCTGCCTCTGCTTGAGGCCTGTGGTGCTGCATCAAGGAGATTAAGTTTCTTGGGGTTGCACTGAAGATTTTAGGAGAGTATGTATATGGAGTGTGTAGTCTAGCACCTGGCACACAGTACATGCTTAATAGATGTTAGGGGCTACTGTTGATTGTTTTGAGAAGATACAGAAGCTGCAGCCACCTTGGCTCATGTTGTGGAATGAATCATGTTCCCCATATGACATATTCAAGTCTTAATTACAGGACCAGGTTTGGTGGATGTGGACTCATTTGTAAATAGGATTTTTGAAGATACTATTAAAGTGAGGCCAAATTGAATCAAGATGGGCCTTAAGCCAATATGACTGGAATCATTATAAGAAGAGGAAATTCAGACACAGTCAGTAATAGACACCGGAAAAGAGAGGAGACAGATCTGCATGTGATGGAGGATTTGCCAGAAAGCCACCACTAGAGTCTACACTACACACTGTGGGAGAAAGCATGGCCTACCAATACCTTGATTTTGGACTTCTAGTCTCCAAATTGTAAGCCAATAAATTTCTGCTTTTTAAACCAATCAGTTTCTGATTTTGTCATAGCCCTGGCAAACTAAGATAGCTCCTTTACTTGAGTTCTGCTTCACCTCCATGAAAATGGAGATTTAAATGGTTCATCATGAGCTAACTGTTTTGCAAAACTTTCATAGATGTCTTACTCCATTTTTTTTCATTAAATCATCAGCAATTGGCAAAAAAAAAAAAAAAAAAAAAAATGCTATGGATATCTGATCAATGTATCTTAATGGGTTTTATTGATAACTAGACCGAACCAGGATTCAATACAAATAAGCACCTGTCATTTCATTTAATCCTCTTAGCTACCCTGTTAGGTATATTTTGTAATCTCATCTTATATATAATGAAACCGAGGTTGGGAATAGTTAAATAATTTTAATGTCAGCTTTTAAGTAACTAAGAAAGAATAAAGACTTAAAACTTCTGGATCCATGTCCAACTCTTTTTCAACTATACTTCTGCCAGATAACAATATGAAAGAAAGGGCATAATTTTCAAGCCCTCCAGGGGCATACTCCTACAAATTGCCTTTGTGGTATATGGAGATAGGAATTTGTTAGTTTGAGAAATCTTGCTGTATTATCCAGAAAAGTCACTCTTTATCTTCTATAAATATGGAAAAAAAATCCCTTTCTTGAAGGTAAAAATAAACACTCACAATCTCTACAAATTTAATTTTCAGTCAGGGAAGTTACTAACGGAAATTCCTACCAAGGGGTCCTTAGGAGAACCTACAGACCATGAAAAAATGGAAGAAAAATAGGAGCTTTTGGAGCTCCCCAAATTAATTGTGCCATATCTCCTAGATTAGAATCCTCATTGTGTGTATGAGGCTGCAGACAACCCATGGGAAGTACCATGAAGATTAGTGAAAATTCACATCTTTGTGTCTTACATTTGATAGAGATGATTTTTGCTCAAAATGAATGAATGAATTTTGGGGAGGACTGATATTGTTGATTTTAAAACGTGCTTTGCTCTTGGAGGATGTCAGCCCTTAAGAGCTGAGGATTTGAGTGTCACAGTAGCTGGAGTCTGCCAGGCCAAAGGTGAGAAGGAAAGAGAGGTCCTCATCTCTTCCAGGGAATTACGACAAATCCCTTTGCTATGACTATCAGTGCTTGGAGCCTTTCTTCATCTTAATTGTTTCTTTATTTTGAATCAGTTAGACATTGCAGGTTAGCTGAGCTGCACAATACCACTTGTCTTCCAGGCCTCTCCAGAAGCCATTTCTTGCCAGCACTGCCAGCCAACTTATAATTATCTTCACCTGCCTTTTAAAGAGCACTTAACATCGAGATGCTTTGAAAAGAGAAAGAGATGGTCACTACATATTTTTCCATGATGATCACAAACAAAAGCAGTGTCTCAAAGCAGCCTTTTTTGACTTTGCAACCTCAATACAATACAATACACATTTATGGAGGTCATGCTCTGTGTCGGACTCTGCAATAGAAACTCCAAGAGCTCCAAGGATAAACAAGACCTAGGCCTTGTCTTCAAGGTGAAAATATTGTAGTAGGGACTAAGACATGTACATAAATAACAATAATACAACTGAGTCTCCATTGTTTAATAACTGTTTACTGCTATAAAATCACAGGGAGTTTCATTGCTTTGGCCTTGGGCATACATTTTACCATCTATCTTGTTTAATATGGGTTTAACCACAGGAAAAAAGGTGAAAAATAGCAAATAATTGCAGTACCAACTACCTTAAATTCCTTGAGTCTTGCTGCTATAGCATGAGAGACCCTATTAGAAGTGTTCTTGAACACAGGCTTGAAATACCAGGAACTATAAATGATTAGGAACCATAAACACCTTTGTTTGTAATATAGGAGTATTCTGATGTTGTTTTAGGCTTAAGAATTCCATATCTAGATTTGAGTTTCAGCCTCTTGAAGATTTTTCCATATCTGCAAACATTTATGGAATACCTTCTATGTGCCCCACAGTTGACTGGGTCCTGGGGGATAAGTACAAGAATGAATTTGAGGTATTTCCTGCTTTTAAGGAGTTTGCAGTCTTGAGAGATAATTATCTGAAAACAGATAATTTCAATAAAAAATGTTGGGTACTAAGATAGAGAAACACACAAGACATTATCCTAACAGAAAGGAGGGGTACATGGCCCAGGCAGAGGGTTCCAGAAATGCTCCCTGGAGAAGCAGTTCCTCCTCTGGGCCATTGAGCTGAGTGGAAGTTAGCCATGTAATAAAAGATGTAAGGGTAAGTCCAGGTAGAGGGAAAAGGTAAATAAAAGGAATGGAGAATAAAAGAGTGTGGAGTCATGGAGGGAATTATCAGTTTTGATTCCCTAGAATTAAGCGCAAGGCAGGAGGTGGTAGATGCTGCTGAAGAGATAGCCAGGTCAGGTCAAAGTGGCTTCAGACACAATGTTAGGTGGGTTGCACTGAAAGTCACCATGATTGCAATGTAGAAAATGTGTTTAATGGAGCTTGGCAGGTGGGGAAGAAATGAGGAGCCCAATTCAGGAGCCTTTAACTAAGAAGTAGTGAAAGTCTGAGTTGGGCTGTGATAATAGGGGTGACGAGAAAGGTAAAATTTGCAGTGCTAGAAATTGATTGAATGTAAATGCCAGAGGAGAAAGAGGAGTCCAAAATGACTCTGAGGTTTGGGGCTTCAATGAGTAGATGGATGGTGTCATCATTTACAGACACCGGAAATAAAAGAGAAGAGAAGGTTAGGGGCAGGAGGTGGAAAATCCAATTTGGAATGCAAGTTGTGGTGCCTATGGGGAGATGGCTACTGGGGGAGATGTTGAATAGGAAATTGGATGTACAAGTCTGAAATTCAGAGGACAAGCCAGGGCTGGAAATACAAGCAAAGACCCTGTCTTTGAGATCACCTCTCTTAGATCAGAGCCTGGGAGGTAGTAAGCAAAAAAGTAAATAACACATGTTGAAGGCTGACTTCTTGGGGGCCATGCAGTAGAACTATTTGCTATAGGAGAGGAGAGTGAAAAACACATTTAAGATTTTCTATGCTTTAAATTCTGCATTAGAGAAACATAATTCAGACCAAGACCAGGAGGTGACTGTTAATACCTGCCTGAAAGCATTTTTTTTCCACTACCTATTTTTGGTGCCATTCAGCTTATTTTTAGAGACCACAGGTATTAACTTTGGAGAATCTTTTCTCAGAGTTTATCCAGAGGAGATTGACCTGGATACAGAAAACTTTATGAGTGATTATTTAGATCTTTTCAGATATTTAGCCAGAAGAAATAATGTGCACAAGCACACACACACACACGCAGATATGCATACATAATAAAGCCTTTCTTCAAATAGTTAAAGGGCCATTATGTAGAAGAGACAACAGACTTATTGAACATATCTCCAGAAGATCAATCAGTGGACGTTATATGGAGATAAAGTTCACATTTGCTCAATAAATAATGAGTAAGCACATGCTGTTAGTAAGCTCTGTTCTAGAAATGAGGATATAATGGGGTACAAGATAGACAAGATCCTCATTCTCCTGGAGTTCATAGTCTAGTGATGGGGAGACAGATAATCAACAAGATAAATGACTTTAGATACTGATAAGTACTATGGGGAGTAGAGTACAGTATGAAAAGATAGAGTATGACCAAGAAAGAGCATACAAGGGTCAGGAGAGAGCTCTTTAGATTGAGTGCTGGGGAAGACCCCCAAGGAGATAGCATTTTGTGACCTTAATGACAAGAAATCAACCTTAAGGGGAGCTTTCTGGGCATGTTGAAAAACAAGTGTAAAAGCCATAGGTCAGGACTGAGTTTGAGCTAGTGAGACTGGAAAGCAGGCCAGTGTAGCTGAAGGCAGGTGAGTGGGGAAGGTGGTATCAGATGAAGTCGAGTTGGATAGTATGAATTTGTTATTTATTTATTTATTTATTTTGGAGATCAGGTATGGTTTAAGGAGCTGTGTATGGGTGATGAGTTGGGAAGGACTGTTGGTTAGTTTTATGTATCAACTTGGCTAGGTTATAATACCCAATTATTCAATCAAACATTAATCTAGGTGTTGCTGTGGAGGTATTTGGTATATATGGTTAACGTCTACAACGAGTTGACTTTAGGTAGAGATTATCCTTGATAAAGTGAGTGGGCCTCATCCAATCAGTTGAAGTACCTTGAGAGTAAAACTGACGTTTCTTTGAGGAAAAAGAAATTCTGCCTCAAGACTGTTGCATCAGCTGCTGCCCAAGAGTTTCCAGCCTGCCAGCCTATCCTACAGATTTGGTCTTGCCAGCCCCTACAATTGTGTAAGCCAATTCCTTGGAATAAATCTCTTAATACCCTACCAGTTCTGTTTCTCTGGAGAACTCTGACTGACAAATATAGGTAGGCAGAGGAAGCTCATACAAAGCCTTTTTGGATTTTATTCCAAGTGTAATGAGAGACCATTATGTATGTTTCAACAGGAAAGAGTTGTTCAGGCAGAAAATTATCTGATTTATACTTTTAAAAGATCATTCTTGCTCTCAGATATAGAAAGAAGTATGGGGGGCATTAACACAATAACAGAATTCCAGAGAGAAAAGGACAGCAGCTTGGAGCACAGTGGTAATGTAGAGTGATAGACTGAGAGAAATGGACAGTGTCTCCATTTGCCAGAAGTGATACAACATATACCACACAATGGGTTGGCATATACAGTGGAAACTTACTGTTTCATGGTTTTGGAAGCTGCAAGGCTTGCTTGCCCCTAGGGTCAGTAGTGTTCTGATATTGGCTTGCATAATTCTTGGGGTTCCTTGGTTTGTATCTCTGCCTCATGTCACATGGCAATGCCCTCTCCATTCTTACTTCTTTGACCTTTGTGTCCTCTTTGTATGGCCTCCAGTAATCCAGATTAAGACTCACTCTCATTAGGTTGAGCCACACCTTAACCAAAGATAACATCTTCAAGAGGACCTATTTGAAATGGGTTCACACTGACAGGGACATGGATTAAGATCGAAAATGTGTGTGTTGGGATACATAATTCAACCTACAACATAGGGGTTCCAGAAACATTTGTAAGTAGAACTAGTAAGACTTGTTGATGAATAGGATGTTGAGGTCAACGAGGAAAAGAGAATTAAGTTGATTTCTAGGTTTTGGCTTTTTTGGCTTCAGTGTCTGATTGGATGGTGCTGTCATTTGCAAAAATGGAAAAAGATCGGCAGAGGCAGGTTGTGGAAAATAGAGAGGCTTAAGAGTTATATTTTTCACTATGTTGAAATCCCAATTCTACTGCAAGGTAGATATATCATATAGGAAGTTAGATACATGACTCTGGAACCCAGGGAAGTGTTCCTGGCTGGAGAAGCAAAAATTGGATGTCATCAACACCATGAGACATGAGTCATGGGACCAGGGATAGAATAAAATAGAAAAAAACACCTAAAAACTGAGCCTTGGGAGCTTTCAATATTTAGAGATCAGTTAGAGAATGCAAAGCCAGTAAAAGAGATGGCTAATGAGATAGGATAAAAATCATGATAACATGATATAATGAAAATCAAAAGAAGAAAGTATTTAAAGAAGAGGAAGTCATTACATTTAAGAAAGTTCTGTGAAAATTAGATTTGTCCTACAGTGGATGGAATTTCATAGTCCTCTGTTAATACCCTACTGTTTGTCTTAATTTTCCAAGCCATTATGACAAATATCACAATGGGTTTTGGCTTAACAATGAGAATTTATTTGCTCATGGTTTTGAGACTGCTAGAAGAAGTCCAAAATCAAAATATCAGCAAGACATGCTTTCTCCTGGAGTCTGTACATTCTGTTGCCAGCCGACAGGAATCCTTGGAGTTCCTTGGCTTGTATCTCTCCCTCGTGTTACATGGTGATGTCCTCTCCTTTCACTGGCTCTTCCAGTTTCTGCTGACTTCCAGCTTCTTCCAGTGTGGCCTTCTCCAACCTCTGGCTTCTGGTTTCTTCTCTTTATAATGTTTCCAGTAATATGGTTTAAGATCCACTATCATTCAGTTGGCCATACATTGACTAAAATAATATCTTCAAGAGGTCCCATTTACAATGGGTTCACAACCAAAGGATTGCAGATTAAAATTAAGACCATTTCTATATTGGGACACATAATTTCAAGTTACCACTCTGTTCTACATTTCTTCTTTCCTGGATGATAAATAATAATAATAACAATGATAATAACCCCACTAGCAGGCCAAGATCACACAGGCCAGGTCTGATTCTGAAGAAGGGACAGAGATTCCTTTATTAGTTGGCCTCTGATCACTCCTATTACAGACATTAATTTCTTGGAGACTCCTCTCCATTGTGCTGGATCCCTGCCTTGTTCTCAGGTCTTCAGTGATGCTCTCTTTGCCTTTTTTTCATGATCCTTTCCTCCAGTTAGGTTCTCATTTTTGCTGTCAGACCTCACAACCAGCACCATCCTGGTCCTCTGGATGTCCTTGCCCTTGCCTGGGCAGACTGCCTCTTCCAAGATTTGGTTAAGCCTATGTTTAATCTCTCCGTCCTTCCCCTGTAGTTTCACCTGTGGTCTAATCCATGGTTATTTTGTGATTCTAGACAAATTTTCAGACTCACATCCATGACATTACATAACTAGAGCCATAAACTTTGCCCAGCACCTCAAATATATCTAGATTTCAGCACCCAGTTGCAGCTTATCTGGCCCAAATGCACAAGTGTCTTTGACTGGTGTGTCCAAGATTAAATGGGTTGAATCATCTAGCAGAAGCCCTATTATAGGGAGTCTACCCTACTCACAATGGAGTGTGGGGGTGAATGGCCTTTGAGGACTCTTCCAGTATCCCAAATTTCTGTGACATTTCCAAATATAACATCAAGAAGTAAATCCCAGGTTTCTGTTTAGGGAATCCTTTAGAAAGTGAACATTTAATGTAATGCAATTAAAATTCTTTTTCTCTAGCATATGACTATTCTCATTCTGAAATTCTGTTTTTCTATATTTCTCATATGTTATGTTTTGGGTTGAGGGAGCTCTTATTTTGCTGACAGGATATTTTGCTGGAGGGTAGCATATTGCAACACAGGCATAATTCCAAATGACAAGACTGTACACCAGAGTGTTCCGTTTCTTCAAGTCAAAGCTGACCTCTTAATGTTTTCTTGCACATGGTGAGCTCTCAGTAAATATTTAATGAATTGAATTGAATCCTTTTTAAAATTGGTCTCCTTGCTAAAGCAAATGGATTGTGTTGGTGTTCATTAACAGGATCTCGCATTGGATGGAAAAAAGTAGTTTTGTGAAGCACACTTTCTATTTCTCCCCTCATCTGTCCTCCTATTCATGTTAAATGACAAGTTGATGCTTCCATATTTGTACCAAGGATGTTGAAAAGAAATTGTAAATTTTAGATTTTGGAAATCTCAAAATATTCCTGCACTTACCTAATATACAGCATTAGCTTAGTATTCGGTGGGGACTTTTCACCTTAACTTGTCTCCCACTCCCACCCCATGCCCACCCTCATCTTGATGTAGGCTTCTAATGTCAGGATGGGGAAAGAATTGTGCCAGACTAAAACAGAATTCATAATCTGGTAGTCTGCACACCAGAGGGTTTCAAAAATATCTAGAATTTGAAGCCACCATTCTCCAATTCCTGCTTTCTTCTACTGTATTGCTCCAGAATTGCGTCACCCTTTTTTTTTTTTTTTTTTTTTTTTTTTGTTATATTTGGCTCTTGGATGCTTTTCAGTATACAACCCTGGTGAAAAACATGATAGAATGGGAAATATAGTATTGCTTATAAATTGTTATTCACACATTTTATTTGGACAACAAAAGTGGAAACATCACAGAGCTCTAAAACAGAAACAAATATAAACTATAACCATTGTTATTGAACTAGCTGGAATCAGAAAAGTGCAAGCAGAAAGTAACTTTTTCTTTCCTACCACTGCCTACCCCTTATTTGAGTGACTGATGCTAAGTTTTTATTTTATATCAGGGGGTCTTATAAAATGGGGAACAGGTATACATTGATTAGTGTGGTATATTTGTTAATTTTTTTTCATGCTGTCTTCATTTTATTACTCATCTACCCATACACTGGATAAAGGGGGTGTCAGTCACAAGATTTTTATAATCACATGGTCACAAGATGAAGGCTATATAGTTACACAATCATTATCAAAGATCAAGGCTGCTGGATTACAGTGCTACAATTTCAGGTATTTCCTTCTGGCTAGTCTAATAACTAGAAATTAAAAAGGAATATCTATATGATGAGTCAGTAGTCATAATCATTTATTAAATCCTAAATTCTTAGATACACTCCTTCTCCTTTGATCATTCTCTAAATCTTCAGGAATATCTGGGCAATGACCATTCTAACTTCTTTATGCTGGAAAGGGAGTGTTGACATTATGGCGTAGAGGAATGAAACTGGTTGATGTTTTTGGAGAGACTGGTACCTTTGGGTTCCAGGGCTTATCTGGCATAGGAGCCATCTGGGGACTTTAAGTTTCTGAAAAAAATAAACTTACTAAGTAAAACTTTTAGCCCAGGGTATTCTTTTAGGGTTTTTAGGAATGCTGTCCATTAGGGCTTGCCATACTGAGGCAATTGGCAATATCAAGCTGAAGCTTGCATAAAAGTAACCTCCAGAATGATCTTTTGACTCTATTTGAAATCTCTAAGCCACTAAGACTTTATTTTGTTTCATTTGTTTCATTTATCTTCCCCCTTTTGGTCAAGAAGTCATTGTCAATCTCATAATGCCAGGGCCAGGCTCATCCCTGGGAGTCATGTCCCACCTAGGAGGTAGGGTAGTGAGTTTATTTACAGAGTTTGACTTAGAGAGAGAGAAGCCACATCTGAGCAACAAGAGGTTCTCTGGGGGTGACTCAGGCTTAATTATAAGCAGGTTTAGCTTCATCATTACAGAAATAAGTTTCAAAAGGGCAAGCCTCAAATTCAAGGGTTTGGCTTATTAAATTGGGCATCCCTAATGCTTGAGAGAATGTCAGGAATTCCCCAAGTGGAGAAGTTTAATATTTCTACATTTTTTCTCCAATCCTTCAAGGGAATACGCAAATACCTTTTTCTTTTCTGCCCCAAATACTCTGGAATGTATCAGGGTATTACAATAACCTGTACAGTATAACAAGACCTTTTTCCCTATTCTAGGTCCCATGTAATTAGGTTATTTAACTAAACTGACCAGACAGGTTAAATCAGATAGTGTGCTACAGAAAATTTAAATTTTGCACAAAGTAAACATCTCTTCCTTCAGTCTCACACAGAAGTTGAAGTTTTAAAATACAGACAACAGCATCTTTTACCCTTTATTCTGATTTACCTTAGTGTTAACCAGATCAGCTTCATTCATATCTCTAATTGAAGTCTAATCTCTTTTTCACATCCTTTAACAGTTGCTGTATGGGGTAATGCTGATTTTCAGAGCTTCAGAACTCTAACCCTGAGTCTCAGGTGTCACACAGATACCCAAAGTTCCAGGCAACTACCAGGTTATACATGAAGAGCACAGCATCTCAGAATTTAGAAATAATAGTTAACACTTGGGAGTAAATGTGACTGCTGTAGGAACTCACAATCTAGGCACTTTTACAAAGAGTCTTATTGAACATTCTGTACTCCTTAATCATCAAGTGCCCAGTCTCTGCCCACTTTCTATCTCCTGGCAACCTATGCTTTCAAATTTAATTTTCAGAGTTTGCCCATTGTAGTTTATATTAGGGAGACCATACAGTATTTTTCCTTTTGTGTCTGGCTTATTTCACATAAATCTTGCCCTTTAGTACAATTAATGAAAGAATATTACAGTGTTGCTGTTAACTATAGAGCCTAGTTCACATGAATTGTATTTTTTCCATATACCATCCCATTTTTAACACTTTGCAATGGTGACATACATTTGTTCTCACTCATGTAAAAACTTTCCTATATTTAATCACCATTATTATCCATTCTGGTTTGGCTAAGTTATACAGTACCAGTTTTTATCCTCTGTCTTTCCTTCTGGTGTCATACATGCCCCCAGCCTTCCTCTTTCAAGCATACACATGCTCAGCTCTGTTCATTACACTTACAATATTGTGCTACCATCACACAGTATTGTGCTATCCATTTCTAAATCTTTACAATCAATCTTGTTAAAATTCTGTACTCCTTAAGCATCAAATGCCCAATTTCTGCCCTCTTTCTATCTCCTGATAACATGTGCTCTCAACTTTAACTCTCAGAGTTTGTTCATTTTAGTTAGTTCATATTAGTGAGACCATAAAGTATTTGTCCTTTTGTTTCTGGCTTATTTCACTCAACATAATGTCCTCAATGTTCATCCACATTGTTGCATGTGTCATGACTTTATTCCATCTTATAGCTGGATAACATTCCATTGTATGTAAATACCACAGTTTATCCACTCATTAGTTGATGGACATTTCGGCTGTTTCCATCTATTGGCAATAGTGATAATGCCACTATAAACATTGGTTTGCAAATATCTGTTTGTGTCCCTGCTTTCAGTTCTTCCAAGTATATACCTAGTAATGGGATTGCTGGATTATATGGCAACTCTCTACTTAGCTTCCTGAGGAACTGCCAAACTGCCTTGCAAAGCAACTACGCTATTCTACATTCCAAACAACAGTGAATAAGTGTACCTATTTCTGCACATCCTCTCCAGCACTTGTAGTTTTCTTTTTCTTTTTCTTTTCTTTTCTTTCTTTTTTTTTTTTCTGATTACAGCCATTCTAGTAGGTGTGAGATGATATCTCCTTATGTTTTTTATTTGCATTTCCCTAATAGCTAGTGAAGTTGAGCATATTTTCATATGCTTTTGAGCCATTTGTATTTCGTCTTTGGAAAAGTGTCTATCCATGTCTTTTGCCCAATGTGCCGGTTTGGATTTATTATGTCCCCCAAAATGACATGTTCTTTAATGAAATCTTGTAGGACAGACGTATTAGTGTTGATTCGGTTGGAATCCTTTGGACTGAGTGTTTCTCTGGAGATGTGACTCAATCGATTGTGGGTGAAATGTTTGATTAAATTATTTCCATGGAGATATGAACCCTGCCCATTCGGGGTGAGTCTTGATTTAATCACTGGAGTCCTATAAAGGAGCTCACAAATGGAAGGACCTCAGAGCAGCTGAGAGTGACATTTTGGAGAGCATCAAAGAGAGACATTTTGGAGACAGCCACTGAAAGCAGACTTTTGCTGACACTTTGGAGATGCTAGCCCAGTGTTTGCTCTGGAGAAGCTAAGAAAGGACAAATGCCCTGTGCCATTTTGAATGTACTATGTCCCACAAAACACCATTATCTTTGATGCAATCTTGTGTGGCAAGTGTGTTAGTGTTGATTAGATTGTAACTCTTTTGAGTGTTTCCATGGGAGATGTGACCCACCTGACTGTAGGCGATAACTCTGATTGAATAATTTCCATGGAGGTGTGGCCCTTCCCTTTCAGCATGGGCCTTGATTAGTTTACTAGAGCACTATATAAGCTCAGACAGAAGGAGCAAGCTTGCTATAGCCAAGAGGGACACTTTGAAGAATGCACAGGAGCTGAGAGAGTAGCTGCAGATGAGAGACAGTTTGAAGATGGCTGTTGAAAGCAGACTCTTGTTCTGGAGAAGCTAAGAGAGGACAAACACCCAAGAGCAACTAAGAGTGATATTTTGAAGAGGAGCTGCAGCTTATAGAGGAATATTCTGGGAGAAAGCCATTTTTAAACCAGAACTTGGAGGGAGCAGACAACAGCCACATGCCTTCCCAGCTAACAGAGGTCTTCTGGATGCCATTGGCCATCTTCCAGGGAAGGTTCCTCATTGCTGATGCGTTACCTTGGACACTTTACGGCCTTAAGACTGTAACTGTGTAACCAAATAAACTCCCTTTGTAAAAACCAATCCGTTTCTGGTGTTTTGCAAAAAGGTAGCATTAGCAAACCAGAACACACCCCAAGAGCAACATTTTGAAGAATGCGCAGGAGCTGAGAGAGGCACTAGAACACAACCCGGAATGAGCAGATGCCAGCCAAGTGCCTTCCCAGCTAACAGAGGTTTTCTGGACCCTATAGGCCTTCCTTAAGGCCAACTCATGTTGAAGCCTTAATTTGGACATTTTCATGTTCTTCAGACTGTAAAATTGTAAACAAATAAACCCCCTTTATAAAAGACAGTCCATTTCTGGTATTTTGCATAATGGCAGCGTTAGCAAACCAGAACACCCATTTTTTAATTGGGTTGTTTGTCTTTGTTGTTCCACTGCCCTTTTAAACTCCCTCTTTGAAATTTTTCTTCCCTGCCACCGGATGACTATTGGGTATATCTAATTGGTTTTCCCATCACTCTCAGGATTGATGTAAAATCTCACTTTAAAAGTACTAAAAAAGTCCAATCCAGTTTGATAGCAAAGTTTCAATCTCTCACCCACTTTATAATATCAATATTTTTAAATTTGTTGAGACTTCCTTTGTGACCCAGCATGTGGTCTATCTTAGAGAATGTTCCATGAGCACTTGAGAAAAATGTATATCCTGCTGTTGAGGGGTGTGGTGTTCTATAAATGTCTGTCAAGTCTTATTCATTTATCATACAATTCAACATCTCCATTTCCTTGTTGATACTCTGTCTAGATGTTCTATGCATTGATGACAGCAGTGTATTGAAGTCTCCTACAATTATTGTGGAGTTATCTACTTCTTTCAGTGTTCTCAGTGTTTGCCTCATGAATTTTGGGGGACTCTGGCTTGGTGCATAAATATTTATGATTGTTATGTTTTCTTGATGAATTGACCCTTTTATTAATATATGGTGTCCTTCTTTGTCTCTTTTAATTGTTTTACTTTTGAAGTCTACTTTGTCTGATATTAATATAGCTACTCCTGCTTTTTTTCTAGTTGCTGTTTGCATGAAATATCTTTTTCCAACCTTTCACTTTCAGCCTATTTTTGTCCTTGTGTCTAAGATGAGTTTCTTGCAGGCAGCATATAGATGGGTGCTGTTTTTTAATCCATTCTGCCAGTCTGTGTCTTTTTATTGGGGAGTTTAATTCATTAACATTTAGTGTTATTACTGCAAGGGCAGTACTTTCTTCTATCATTTTGTCTTTTGGATTTTATTTGCCATGTCTTATTTTTTCCTCTCTCTCTTTTTACCCTTCCTGATAATCTTCATTTCTACACTCTTCTCCAAACCTCTTTCTCCTATCTTTTCCTATCAGCCCTTTAGTATTTATTTCTTGTAGCACCAGTCTCTTATTCACGAACTCTCTCAGTGTCTGTTTGTCTGGAAATATTTTAATCTCTCCCTCATTTTTGAAGGACAGTTTTGCCAGATATAGAATTCTTGGTTGGCAGTTCTTCTCTTTCAGTATCTTAAATATATCATACCACTGTCTTCTCGCCTCCATGGTTTCTGTGGAGAAATCTGTACATAGTCTTATCAAGCGCCCCTTGTATGTGAATGATTGCTTTTCTCTTGCTGCTTTCAGAATTCTCTCTTTGTCTTTGACATTGGACAATCTGATCAGTAAGTGTCTTGGAGTAGGTCTATTGAGGTCTATTCTGTTTGGGGTGTGCTGTACTTCTTAAATCTCTAATTTTCTGCCTTTCATAAGAGTTGGGAAATTTTCAGTGGTTATTTCTTCTGTTATTCTTTCTGCCCCCTTTCCCCTCTCTTCTCCCTCTGGGACACCCATAATACATATATTTGTGCATTTCATGTTGTCACTCAGCTCCCTAAGACCCTGCTCATATTTTTCCATTATTTTCACCATCTGTTCTTTTGTGTGTGTGAATTCAGATGTCTGGTCTTCCAATTCACTGATCCTTTCTTCTTCCTGTTCAAATCTACTGTTGTATCCCTCCATTGTCTTTTTCATCTCTCCCATTATGCCATCCCTTCCCTTAAGTTCTGCCATTTGCTTTTTCAAGTTTATGAATTTTTCCTTACGGTCATCCAGTGTCCTCCTTACATCCTTCATCTCTTTTGCTATGCCTTCCCTCAGTTCATTGACTTCATTTCTGAATTGACTTAGCTTTGTTTAAACATCCCCAATTAGTTCTTCCTTCAGTTCATTGAACTGATTTAGCAATAATTGTTTCAACTTCTGTGTCTTGGTTGAACTATTAGTTTGTTCCTTTGGCTGGTCCATATTTTTGTGTTTCCTAGTATGGCTCATTATCTTAAGCTGTCTAGGCATCTGACTTTCTTGATTAGTTTATTCTGGAGCTTGTTTTCACTCTTTTACCTAGGCTTTTCTTGTTGATCGGCTTTGTTCTCTAACACTTGGTGTTCAGTTCAGCCTATTTTAGACCTTTAACTTAGATTCTGTTTAGTTGGTCAGAGTTTTTCACCTCTTGTTTTTCTGTTTCTTGCCCTCCCTCTATGTAGCAATCTTGTGTGATGGTCTCCTCAGATATGGTCAACCCCAGTCAGGTTTTCCCAGTCCAGAGAGGCCCAGGTCTCAGGAGGAGGGTATGGAGTTACCTTGAGAATGAGGTCTTCTTGTGAGGCCTTTAGAGTCTATCTTTCTCCTATCTGTCCAGCAGGTGGAGCTTGCCAGCCTGCAGTTACCCCACCAATGTAAGGAGATGTGGAGCCTTTAGTTCTCCCGGTGACCCTTACCCTGTCGGAGGTGTGGCTGACTGAAGCTGGTTTCTGAATTCCAGCCCCTAGGGTCTGAGTGCCCAGAAGGAGGGCTGCCACTGGAGCTTGGCCATGACCCCCTTTTCTTGGGAAGTTATGGTGTTTAGGGAATTTTCTCTATCGCTAGATTTATTGCTCTGTCTCTCAGAGCTATCTTAGCTCTGCTCTTGCCTGGGCCCAAATTGAAAGTCTTTGAGGCTTTCTGTAATGGGCTTCTTAGAATAATTGTTTTAGAAAAAGAGAAAAAGATTTAAAAAATAAAAATAAAAATAAAAAGAAGGGCCCAGTATGAACTATTTGCAGTCCTTGCAGATCTAATGGGCTACTGAAATGCTAAGAGACAAGGAGTTGAGGGCCATTAAGGAGCAATCAAGAAAGCAGAGAAACAGGCTCTTCAGACAAGGGTCCTCACTCTCTGGGTTTGCATATGCACCTGATTCTGTTTGAGCCCTTCCCTTCTCTGTATTATGTTCACTGGAACTCCAAAAACTCTCTGTTTTTATTTTTGGTGTTTTTTTTTTTTTTTTTTTTTTTTTCTGTTTTTGCTAGCCCTATCTCCTCTCTGCTCAGCTGACTATTCCCAGATTCTCCAGTGTCTGGTCTCAGTCTATCTGTGTTTGGAACTTTTGATCAGCAGTCTGAGTTTTCAATCAGAGCTGCAACTGTAGTTCTCCCTCCTCGTTCCCAGCACTGACGGCCCCTCCTCCCATGGGACTGAGCCTGGCAAGGAAGGGCACAGGTCCCCTGGCTGTGAGAACTTACAGATTTTGCTTATCTCAGCTGTTCCATGCATTCATGAGTGTTGTATGGAGTATGCCCAAAGTCAGCTTGCTCTGCGGTGTCCAGTCCATGCAGTTCCTGGCTTTCTACCAGCTGCCCTGGAGGAGTAACTAAAACCCACACCTCATCACTCTGCCATCTTGCCCCACCCTCCTCTCTCATCCACTTTAAATTCCCCTGCTGTGCTGACCCTCACAGGACCGATTCAGGTCCAGAAGTCTGTAATGGGAAAGAACGATGTAATATTTCTTCACTCTTTGGTTATTTTTACTTCGCTTCTTCTCTACTTCCTTCCCACTCCTTAAATACTTTTTTCTGGCCCTTCTAGAATTGGGATTAGAAAAAGGGAGATTAGTGAAAAGGCCACAGTGTTACTTTGCTTGTGTGTTTGTGTTTTGGCATTGGGGCCCCCTGTGTGTCAGATGCCCGAATGTTGCTCTTTCTCAAATGGGTCACTTTTTTTTAATGCAATTTTATTGACATATATTCACATATCATACAATCATCCAAAGTGTATAACAATTGTTCACAGTATCATATAGTTGTGCATTCATCAGCACAATCAATTTTGAACATTTTCATTACTTCAAAAAATAAAAATAAGAATAAAAATACAAGTAAAAGAGAACACCTAAAATATCCCATACCCCCCCAATTATTCATTTACTTTTTGTCCCCATTTTTCTACTCATTTGTCTATACACTGAGTAAAGCAAGTGTGGGACATGAAGTTTTCACAATCATACATTCATACAGTTATACAGTTATATGATTGTCTTCAAGAATCAAGGATACTGGATGGCAGTTCAACAGTTTCAGATATTTCCTTCTAGCTGTTCTAATAAACTAAAAACTAAAAAGGGATATCTCTATAATGCATAAGAGTTACCTCCAGAATGACCTCTTGACTCTATTTGAAATCTCTCAGCCACTGGAAATTTATTTTGTTTCATTTTTCTTCCCCCCTTTTGGTCAAGAAGACTTTCTTGATCCCATGATGCCAGGGGCCATGCTCATTCCCAGGAGTCATGTCCCACATTGCCAGGGAGATTTATACCCCTGGGAGCCATGTCCCATGTAGGGGGGCGGGGCAGTGAGTTTACCTGCATGGTTGGCTTAGAGAGGGTACATCTGAGCAACAAAAGAGGTTCTCTGGGGGTGACTCTTAGGCACAATTATAAGTAGGCTTAGCCTCTCCTTTGCAGTAACAAGCTTCATAAAGGCTTGGCCTACTAAAGATTGAGGGCTTGGCCTACTAAACTGGTAGTCCCCAGTACTTGCGAGAATATCAGGAATTCCCCAGGTGGGTTAGTTTAATATTTCCACATTTCCCCCCAGTCCCTCATGGGGACCTTGCATATACTTTTTTATTCTCTGCCCAGATTGCTCTGGGGTGTATTGGGGCTTCACACTAACCTGTACACAACAACCAATCTCATTTACTATTAAAGTTTCCATGTAATTATGGTGTTCGAGTAAACTGACCATACAAGTTAAATTATATAGTATGCTACAGAAAATATAGATTTTTCACCAAACAAATATCTCTTCCTTTGGTCCCACACAGAAGCCGAAGTTTTAAAACACAGTTAATATCATCCTCTACCCTTTAGTCTGAACTACCCCAATCTCAACCAAGTCCATTTCATTCATATCTCCAATTGAAGTCTGATCTCTTTTCAGCCTCTTTAATAGTTGCTGCATGGGGCAATGCCAACACTCACAGCCACCAAACTGTGGCTCTGAGGCCCAGGTGCCACACAGACACCCAAAGTTCTAGAGACTGACCAGGTCACACACAAAGAGCTCAGCATCTCAGAATTTAGAAATAACTTTTACAACTCATGAATAGATGTGACTGCTGTAAGAACTTACAATCTAGGAAACTACAATAAGCCTTCCCCTGATAACCTCTGCTCCCAGATTCAATTCTTAAGAGTTTGCACATTATTGTTAGTCCATATTAGTGAGGTGTTACAATGTTTGTCTTTTCATTTCTGTTTTATTTCACTCAACATACTGTCCTCAAGGTCCATTCATCTAGTTATATACCTCGACTTCATTCCTTCTTGCTGCCACTCAATATTCCACTATATGTATACACCACAGTTCACCATTCAGTTTATTAGTTGATGTACCCTCAGGCCACCTCCATCCATTGCAAATCTTGAATACTGCCACCACAGACACCAGTGTACAAATATCTACTCATGTCCCTGCTCTCAGTGCCTTCCAATATATAACTGATAACAGGGTTGAAGGACCTTCTGGCAGCCTAATGGGTCACTTTTGTGGATCCTTCACAACTATTCCCGCTGAAAGCTTCTTAGCTGCAGTTCCCTGATATGGTAAATGCCCTCTCTATATGAGGACATACTTCTCCTGTTTTCCTCTGGATTCTAACATCTACACAGACTTTTTCTCTTGGAATTGTCTCATCTCTCCAGACTGTCTTATTGGAAAGTTCCTTTTAAGAAATCCCAAGACCAGCAAGATGCCTTTGTAGAGTCTACATATAGCCCACAGGAAAAACCATTTCTGTCCTGCTGACTTTTGGAAGTTCAGGCCATTCCCAATGGAGCCTTCTTTACTTGGCTGTTACAGATCACTCCATAGGACCTGTCACTATAGATTTTTTTCAGGTGTAGTTAGGAAGATAATAGTCCCTGAGCTCCCCAATCTCTAAGGGATACATATAGTTTCCCAAATGGTAATTTGTAGTAGGAGAAAAAGCACTCCCATGCTTTCTCACATCAGGAGAAACAGCATACTGGTCATCTCCCAAGACTCCTTGCTCACTACCAGCTTTGCTCTTGAACTCTTAGTCTTCTCATTTTGCCTGTAGTTGGTTGACAGGCTAATGGGGCAGAACGCATTTTGCTTCACCTCTTTCCAAGGCCTACAAAAATGATGCAGCACTTGACTTTGGAATGTGGAAAACTTGCCATCTATTATTCTCAGTTTTTGAGCCTCAGCAATGAAACAGGAAAAGAATGTACTGTTTACATCCTGACTTCCGTAAAATAAAAACTCTCTTGCTACCAAAAGCTAATCAATCTCTTTGCTTTTAGTTAGAATTCCATTCTCCGTTGCTTTTAAAGGCATCCTCTCCTCCTTTTTCCGCACGATCTCTTCCTCTCTACTAAAACAGACCCATCAATATCAAACAAGTTTTATAATCTCCCATCTTAAAAAAAAAAACAACCTGGTAACTTCTTCCTTGACCCCATGTAGTTCTTCAGTTATTGCAACAATTTTCTGCTTCCCTTCATAGTCAAACTTCCTAAAAGATTTTTTTACACAGTCTCCACTTTCTATATCTCCTATTTACTCTTCAATCAACAACATCTGACTTCTGTCTCCATTACTCACCTGAAACTGCTCTTGTCAAAGTTAACAACCTCAGTGTTGCCAAATGCAATCCATACTGTTCCTTCCTCGTCTTTCTGAGTGTTCTGCCAGTATTCAACTTAACTGACAAAATTCCTACTAGAAACATTTTCCTCTTTTGCCCCCAAGATATCACATTGCCCTAAATTTTCTCTTATCTCACCTATTTTAGTTTGCTAAAGCTGCTGAGAAGCAGACACCATAAAAATGGGTTGACTTTTACAATGGTGATTTATTAATGTACAAGCTTACAGTTCTAAGGCCATGAAGATGCCCAAATCAAGGCATCAGCAGGAAATGCTTTCTCTCTGAAGACTGGCTACTGATGATCCTAGGCTCCTCTGTCAGACAGCCAGGCACATGGTGACATCTGCTAGTCTTTCCTTTCTCTTCTGGGATTCATTGCTTCCAGCTTTGGGCTTCAGTGGCTTCCTCTCTGTTTCTGTGATTCTCTCTCTCACCTTCTGTATCTTTTTCTGTCTTCTGTGTGTTTCTTTCTGAATTTCATCCTCTTATAAAAGACTCCAGTAAGAGCACTGAGACCCACCTGGGGCAGGCCTCAACTGAAAAAATCTAATCAAAAGATGCTGCCCACAGTGGGTCTACACCCACAGGAATGGGTTAGCTTCAAGTACATGATCTCTTCTGAGGGTACAAAACAGCTTCAAACCATCACATCGCCCATTTTAAGTTTCCTTCTAAATCTCTCCTTTCTAGCTAATCACATTTTTTAGACTTCTCTGGTCTAGTCTATCCTGGATGATGTTTTCCATTCCCACAGCTCTAATTACCATATATATTTTAATGGATCCTAAATTGGCACTTCTAGCCCAGACCTCTCTTCTGCTCTGGCCTTGTACATCCAACCGTCTACTTAACAGGATGCCCTGCAGCCATCTCACACTTAATATATTCAAATTGGAAAATTTTTTCCTCTCAAAGCTGTTTCTCTCTCAGTCTTCCCATCCCTGGAAACAACATGCTCTTTCCCTCTGTTGTAAAATCCAGAAATTTGTGAAACCTTTTTATTTCTCTTCTTTTCCCAATGATACAGTACAATCACATAGAGTCTGTCATGTAACTAGTCCTGGGTACCACATTTCATCCTTCACCAATCCCTATTGATTCAACCTCCAAAATGTATCTCAAACCTTGCTACATCTTTCCCTTTTCCCTGCTACCTCCTTAGTCCACGCCTTCACCTTCTCCAACTCGGTGATCGTGACAGCCTGCTAGCTGAATTTCCAGCTTTCATTCTGACCCTAACCTCATACAGAATCCATTTCCTACCCAGCTTCCTGAGTGATTGGTAAAATATAATTTCACAATGGCCTAAGACAACTCCATTGTTTTCCAAGTGAAATAAAATACAATACCCACCTTGAGTAAGCCCAGACTGCCCAGTATCTGCTTTTTCTCTCAATGTCAAACATGGCTCCCACCCTTTACTCACTACTCTCCAGCCAGGTAGGTCTTTCAGTTCTGTGAATTAGCTGATCTGTTTCCTGCCTCTGGGCATTGGCATTACCATCCTCTCTGCCATGTGCCATCCTCATTCTCATCCTTCAGGCCTCAGCATAAAGTCATCACTTCAGAGATGCTGCTTCTAACTGACTTCTATAAATGTGTGTCCTTTGCCATTCTCTATCTTGGTACCCTATTGTTTTCTTATATAACATTCATCACAACGTGTAACCATTGTTTGCTGTTTAATATTCATGATTTCCATATTGAATGTAAGTTCCATGAGGGTAGAAAACTTGTCTGATTTGCTCACGGTTGCATCCTCAGCTCCAACTACAGTACCTGATTAATAGAAGGCATGCAAGAAAGATAGTTACCTGAATGAATTGGTGAATGTGAGTACATCTCACAGTGAGACATTTCACTCCCCAATTACCCCTCCAATTGTGACATATTTGGACATCATAATGAAGGAAATGGAGAAATAATGTGCAACAGTGGAATAATTTACTCATTCCACAAATATTTAAGGAATAATTTTTTATCTATGTGCCAGGCACTATTCTATTTACTGGGGACGTAGTGGTTATCAAGATATAAATTTTCTGCCCTTATGAGCTTTCATTCTCATGGGGGAAATGAATGACAAAATATTCAACAAATAAATACACAATATGATGTTATTTCACAAAATATATAAAAAGAAAAATAATTGCAGGCAAGAGAATAGAGGATGACAGGGATGGAGGGCAGTTGGGAAGTAGAGGCCCCTTGGAAGAGGTGACATTGAGTTGAGATACAGGAAAAGAACATTTCTGATAAGGAAGCAGCAAGTATAAAGTCACTGAGACAGGAAAGCATTTGGGAAGTTGAAAGAATAGAAAAGAACAAAATGACCAGAAGAGAGATGAGAGTGGGAGAAGATGAGGTATGGGAGGTTGTCAATGGCCTGATCACAGCGTGTCTTAGAGGTCATGGTAAGATGGTTGGAATTTTATTCTGGGTGTGATAGAAAACTTTGTAGGGTTTAAACAAGGAGAGCAACATGATCTCATTTACATTTTATAAAGTTTCTCTCTGGAAGAGTTGTGAAGAATTGACTACAGGCAACAATTTTAAATTCTAAAGAGACCAGTTAGGAGGCTATTGTAGTTGAGGTTAGAGATAAACTGCACGTGGAGAAAAGGGAAAAAGTTGAGGATATCCTTTGAGCGTAGAGCCAAGAGTACCTGTTGGACAGTCTGAGGGTGTGAGGCAAGGATTGGGCAAGATGCTACATTTAGTTCCGTGCAACTGGGTGAATGATGGTGTTGCTTACATGAAGAGAGAGCTTGGGGAAGGACATGTAGGAGGAAGGGTGAAAAAGTGTTCTAATTTGGCAACATTATGTTTGAACTGCATTTAAAACTGCAATAAGCCAGTCTGTTGATGCATAATTCTTAGGTTCTTTTCAGTAGATAACTATAGCCAAGGAAAAAGTTAAAGTGGGTCAATCAGTTACTGCCTCCACAACCTCATTACCAGGTGATAATGAAAGCAAGTCTCAGATCACATTTTACCACATATGCAGACACAATGTCATTAACAAATAGGCATAGAGCAATTTATACACCTTCTATAAGCTTGATGTAGAAACAAATCACTGTCCTTCTGGCTGTCCTAACCACTGCATTGCATGAACAGTTCACTCAGCAGAAAACCTCATTCCAAAACAGGATCAGACATCCAAAAATCCTTTGCCCCAATGACTAGAAACAGGACTGTTTAGGAATCAAGCCTCAGTTACTGCCTCTAAAGGTATATCCTAAAGGTGTTGCTCGAGTCTTATGGAGTGTTTTGCATGGGTGGGGAACATCCCTAAATATTTCAGCCAATCTCACTTCTTGATTATCTCTAATTTAGCCTATGAAAGCCCAATTCTAACATCCATTATGCTGATTAACAAGCCAGTAATTTCACAAATGAAAACTCAGTTTTGACTTTCAGCATGCTAATTAGCAAAATGTCTGGTGTTGATCAGAGTTAAAGAGAGCTGAAGTACTTGTAGTAGCTGCCTCTGGAGTCTAGCGTCTCTGTAATGAAGCCAGCTGTAATGTAAATGCCTGATTCAAGCAACTGACTATAGCTTAAGGTAACTAACACACACTTTAAGAGCAAACTCTTTATGTTGAATATTGTGACGTATATGGCAGACAATATCATTAGATGTCTATTAGACTTCCACATGGAGGCATCTCGTAGGTAAATGGGCATACAAGTATGATGCTTGGCATTGGAGGAACACATTTTTGAGTCCTCACCACATATGTCTTGTATTTAAAGCCATGGAACTAGATATATCATCCAGGGAGTGAGTATAGAGATGAGAAGGAAAGAGGTCAAAGGATTGCAGCCTTGGACATCCCAACATTTAAGGTTCAGTTAAAGGAGGAAGATACAGCCAAGGAGATGAAGAGTGCCAGCAAGGTAGGAAGACAATCAGGAAAGTATGTAAAAAGAGTAAAGAGAGTCTCAGGGAGAGGGGGAGACCAAGTATGTCAAATATTAGGAGAGACTGAGTGTTGAGTATTGAAAAGTGGTGATTGGGTTTAGCAAGATGGAAACCAGTCATATCTTGATAAGGGAGGTGTGCCAGTTTGGATATATTATGTCCCCCCAAAAGCCATGTTTTAATCCAATCTAGTGGGATATTTGGAATAGATTGTTTCCATGGAGATGTGACTCACCCAACTGTAGGTGATACTTTTGATTAGATTATTTCCACAGAGATGTGGCCCCACCCATTCAGCATGGGTCTTGATTAGTTTACTGGAGTCCTTTAAAAGGAGCAGACCCAGATGCTTGCTGATGCTTTGAGATGCTAGTCCAGAGTTTGCTCCAGAGAAGCTAAGAGAGGATGAAAATGCCCCGGGATATGCTAAGCTAGGACACATAGACATTAGAGGCTTAGAAACTAACAGAGATATTTGCTGACACTTAGAGGTGCTTGGAATGCCGACAGAAGGACATTTGGAGATGCTAAGCTAAGAGAAACTCAGAGACATTCTGGAGAACGCCATTTTGAAACACAACCCAGGAGCAAAGGAACAACAGATGCCAGCCACATGTCTTCCCAGCTGTCAAAGCTGTTCTGGACACCACTGGTCATTCTTCAGTGAGGGTATCCTTTTGTTGATGCCTTGGCTTGTACACTTTTATGGCCTTGGAACTGTAAACTTGTAATGTAATAAATCCTCTTTATAAGTATTTTGCATAATGGCAGCTCTAGCAAACCAGAACAGGTGGTTTCCATACAGTGGTGAGAATGGAAACCTGATTGGAGAAAACCGAGGAGAGAATGGGAGTAGAAACAGAGTCTGTACAGCTTTATGCAGTTGCCTTCTTATGTAGGAAAAAAGAGAAATGGAGCAGGAATTAGTACAAGGGGTCTAAGAAATTTTTGGCTTAGTCATTGTTGCTATTGTTGTTAAATGTAAGATATTAAAGCATATTTGTATGCCGGCAGAAAAATCCATTAGAGAAGAGAGTTTAATAATGCAAAGAGCACACCCCTCCCAATGCTACACCATGCAATGTGGGACTCGTCTATCACCCATTATTTGCATGCCAGTCAGTAAAGTCCATGCCACCAAGCTAAATTTCCATCATAAATAGAGTTGGAGGAGCGACTTAGTGATTCATTGGGTTGGAAAAAAATAATTTCCAAAAGAATTAGAATTCTAAAATAAAAGGGAATGTCCTGAACACTAAGGAAGCCACACTCCAAATCATGGCCCCAGAGTGGGGGAGGCCTTTCCTCTGTTACCTATTGACAGTGAGTTTTGCCTGAGAAATTTTCTAATTGCCTGATTCTCAAGTCTCTGCCCCATCCCAATCACGAGTTATCTGTCAATCTCAGCGTCTGCAGAAACAGGCTCTGGTAACAAGATCAGGAATCCACCAGTGTCTGAGTGAATGTGAAGGGAAGAAATAGACAACCATGAACCAGAGAGAGGAACTGTACACTCCCTGCACTCTTCACCGAGTGGATGCTGAGGCTTTCTCCATCTCTTCTTGAGACCATCAGTCTCAGATTACTAACCCTGAAGCCTCTGTGTAAAGGAGGATAAATGCTGTAGACTCAACGAACCCAGGAAGTAAGGAAGCTGAGTGTAATCTGATCCTTCCTCCCAATGCCCCCGACCATCTGGGTGAGGGATAGATATGTACACTTCTAGCCTCACTCTTCCTGATGCTACTTTTATCTCATTGATTCATTACAGTCAATTTATTCCTATGTTTCCATGACCCTAAATAGGGACTCCCAGAGGAAATGCAACCTCTCAAAGGCCACCCCGTCTCCCTAGCTCTCCATCCACATCCAGCTTGAGGTAGCCAGAATATTAACATCTTTCACTGGAGACTTTGCAGCAGTCTTCTCACTGCATTCTCTATACTCCAGTGCATGGAGTTAATCATCCTGAAAGAAATTTGACCCCACATTTCCTGCTGTAAAATGAAACCATCAATTGTTCTCCACTGCCTGCAGACAGAAAATAAATAGCATACAAGAGATGCAAGGCCCTTCCTCCAGTGCTCCCACCTCATTTGAGCCCTGTTTGCCTCTTTCCACCTTGTTCCCATGTACCTGACACCACAGGTATCAAGTGTGCCAGGTCCTTGGGCAAAGGCACAAGCTGTTTCATTTGCCATGTCTCTGTCTGGTGAGCTCTTACTCATCCTTCAACACCAGGCTCCTCCACTCTGAAGCCTACCATGTGGACATTGTTGATTACCTACCTAGCATGTTTCCTCTTTTCCTTCTTTCCTTATTCCACATGTGTGAATCAAGACAAGCTTATTTCAGGGAAGGGGTCTTTTCATCATAAGCCTGTCACAATAATTCCTTTCCGTTACAACTTCCCAGGTAAATACCATTGTCCTGGGAGTGGGTACATAACTCACTGAAGTGAAGAAATTTCTTATACAGCTTGAGCAGAGGTTTTTCTCTCTCTCCTGTTGGATATGAAACAGGAAGCCCATTGTCCCACTTGCTGCTGGCCATCATCCTGCAACTATTAAGGAAGCTCAGATCAAATTCAGCACACAAAAGGGGCAGAAGCAGAGAGAAAAGCAGAGAATTGGAGTCGGAGCCCTGGCTGTACTGTATCTTTTTCCCACCATGATTTGGACAAAGTGTTATATGAAATAATAAATTTCCTTCTTGCTTAAATCAGTTTGCACTGGTACTTGCCACTGAACGCCTTCTGACTGACGCATCCACTCTCAGTTGCCTGGAGACTGTTAGTGTCCTTTGATTCTCCCCTCCTACAGGACTCTGCCATTGTATGTTTACATTTCTCTCTCCTCCATAAGACTATGCCCTCATCAATAACTGTGTATTTTTAGTGTCTTGCATAGTTCCTAGCACACAGTAGGTTGATGGATGTAGAAGATATGAACAAATGAATGAATAAATTATTTGTAATGCCAAAAAAGCAGATCACTGAATTACAAGTTATTAAGAGGAAGGTAACAAATAAGAAGCAAAGAGATGAAGAGTGTTGGACTGATTAGCCCCTTTAAACTCAGTTTCCTAATGTGTCCTGTAATTGCTACAGAGATAGGAAATTGCAGTAAAATTAAAGCAGGTGAATCCACTTCAGAGCTTACCTACAGCTCAGATTTCTTGGAGGTTTAAATCTTGTCACCAGCACTTACCAGCAATTTGACCTTGAATTATCTCTCTGAGCTTCACTTTTCCTCTCTGCAGTATGGGAATGGAAATATTTCACAAGATTGCTTGAGGCATAGCCAAGGTTAAGCATGATAAGCACCTACTATATGGTCTGGATCAGAATAAATAACTAAGATCACACAGGAAGGTTATTATTATAGGTTATTATAGTTTTGTTTGTTTTAAAGGATAAAGGATTCTTTACGAGAGAAGCTCTGAACTGTTGTTTAGAGATAAGATCCTTGATTTCTGAGTCCATACATGACTGAACTTAGTCCGGATACTACTGTGGAGTTAAAGGCAGGGCATCCCTTATGTTTTCACAGTAGCGTGTTAGTTTGCTGGTTAAGAAAATAAACTAGAACAGAAAAAATAGAAAGATCAAGTGGGAAGACAAGGATAGAAATGCCTATTTGCTTGGACCCCTATTCTGGCTGGGGCAGTGTTTTCCAGCCTTGAACTCAGAGGTAGGTCTTATTGTCTCCATCTTACATATAAGGAGACCTAAGCTTAGGGAAGATAAGAATTTGTCCAAAGCTATGCAGCTAATCAGAGGCAGAGCTTCTAATACAAGTCCATTTGGTTCCTGAGCTCAGTGGGAAGGCCAGAGAGTCAAAGAGAGAATTTGGGGTCCCAGAAGAACAAAGCAGAATTATAGGAAGTTGAGATGATACAGCCAGTTTATTTGAAATTTTTTCTGTGTCCATAGAGAGAATGATCTGTTGGAAATTTAAGTCTTTCCCTGCATTTGGTGCAACGTAATTTGCTGACAACATGCATTCAGGCCAGTCCATAGGGGGATCAGAAAAAATGAAGTAGGACTCTCAGAAATCATGTTCTTTACATGAAAGTAGATCAGGCAGTGGGAGGGGGTAAACTGAAAATAGTCTGAGGGAGTGAGAGACAAAACATGTGAAGCAGTGAGAGGGAGACTGCGAAAACTGTGATGTAGTGAGGATAGGGCACTAGGCAGAAAGAGGAGCCAACAAGGGAAAAGACGGAAGGTTTTATGTAGGATTCTGTTAAACCATCCACTCATCCCCTGAGGCAAAACCATTCCTAAAAAGACAGGGTATTTTTAAATCATGCCAACTTATTGAAAGTCCCAGTACCTGCCCTTCCAGCAACATACATTTTCTGATGGATATAAATATATAGAATAATTAGCTGGTAGATGATAGCTTGACAGATCAATAGATAGATAAATTTTTTTCCATTCAGATTTTGGATTAATGCATGTTTATTGTATAAAATTTGGAAAGTACAGAAAAGCATAATGAAAAGAATCACCCATCCCATCACACAGATATAACCATCAGTAACATTTGATATGTTTATTTCTGATCCAGATTTAGATATAGATAGATGATACAGGTAGAGATGAGTGAGAGATATAGATGAGATAGATAGACGATAGATAGATAGATGGATAGATAGATATAGATGATAGATATAGATACATAGATAGATAGATAGATAGATAGATGATAGATAGATACCCATGAAGTTGCAAAGCAATACTCAGAAACATTTATGAATCCCCAAATTCCTGAACAGAGAAATATGTTGCCAAGTCTCCTGATGTCTTCAGAATTACCTGTGTTCTAGTTGACATCACATTCTTGCCTTCACAAAGACTTTGAGCCCTCATTTATCCCCTATCTCTTCTGTATTATAAAATATATTAATTAAACTCACATATTCCTCTATCTACTACCTAATTTCTCATCTTCTCTTTATAGTCAAACTTCTTGAAAGAATGGTCTTCCTGAGTTGATGCCACTTTATCTCTAATTTACTACTATTAAAAACTACTGTTTCTTTACATGTATATATTTTCATATATACATATATAATTTTAAATGTTAAACAGTATCTTAATATTTATAGCAATTAACTAGAAGCCTCACATCCAACCCCTTCTCACTCCCTAACTCTGCTCTTCGGGAACAACTATTCCAGCTATTTTTAATGCAATTTTATTGAGATATTTTCACACACCATATAATCTATCCAAAGTATAAAATCAACAGCTCACAGTATCATCATATAATTGTGCATTCATCACAAACAATTTTAGAACATTTTCCTTACACCAAAATAAAGAAAAAATAAATAAAAGTAAAAAAGAACCCCCAAAACATCCCATATCCATTATCCTCCCCCCATTATTTATATATTGCTTTGTCTTTATTTTATTACTCATCTGCCCATATACTGGATAAAGGGAATGTTAGTCACAAGGTTTTCACAATCACACATTCCCACAATAAAAGCTATATAGTTATTCAATCATTATCAAGAATCAAGTCTACTGGATTACAGTTCAACAGATTCAGGTATTACCTTCTAGCTACTCTAATAGACTAGAAACTAAAAAGGAATATCTACATAATGCATGAGAATAACTTCCCGAATAACCTCTCGACTCTATTTGAAATCTCTCAGCCACTGAAACTTTATTTTGTTTCATTCCTTTTCTCCCTTTCAATCAAGAAGGCATTCTCAATCCCATGATGCCAGGGCCAGGCTCAGCCCTGGGAGTCAAGTTCCATGTTGCCAGGGAGACTTACACCCCTGGGAGTCATGTCCCATGTAGAGGGGACAGTAGTGAGTTTATTTGCCGAGTTGGCTGGGAGAGAGAGGCAACATCTGGGCAACAAAAGAGGTTCTCTGGGGGTGACTCACTACTATTATAATTACAAGTAGTTAGCTCCTCCTTTTCAGGAATAAGTTTCATAAGGGCAAGTCCCCAGATTAGGGGCTTGACTTATTAAATTGGGAGTCCCTAATGCTTGTGAGAATATCAGGAATTCCCCAGGTGGGGAAGTTTACTATTTTCACATTTTTCCCCAGCCCCTCAAGGGGCTTTGCAAATACTTTATTTTCTGCCCAAAATATTCTGGGATGTATTGGAATTATTCTGGGATGTATCAGGATACTTCCAACTATTTAACCTTTTTTTGGGAATTCCCATATATATAGTATATAATGTACCCAAACTACTATTTCTTTATAGATCAATTACAGATATTTTCCACTGAGTTTCTATTGTAGAAAACGAGGATTTACATTTATATCCATCACTTCTCTCCTCCCTCTCAATATTCCCACATAGCTTTACATCACAAATTCTGGTTAAATCAATATTAAGTGGTCACATAATTATTATTATGTAAACATCATAGCTGAAGCAAGTGGTATATCTGATTGTATTTATTACCCTTCCTTTCTTGTACCCCTTTTGGTTTTTCCTGGAATTAATAATTACTTGTTTTAAAAGTCTACTTAATTTTCCATATTACCTTTACAAATTCAGCCCAGCTAAACAATAACTTTAGGTCTCTTCTTGGAGATGAATGGAGAAAGGTGATTGGTGACTTACTTTTGAGAATATAGACTCTAACTTATTAGCCTTGTTTAACAATCACCTCACCCACCAGCCCTCCAATGTTCATAGTTCCCCTAAAACAAGTGTTTCCTTGGTGCAATTTTTCCAGAGAATAAACTCCTGCCCCCTGTCTTAGCTATTGGGGTTGTTTAAAGTCTCCAATCTATCAGGGATAGGAGAGAGAAAACGAGTTCTAACTGCTTCTCAGGAGACTTTCAAGCAGTTCTCTCATTTTCAGCTCATCCTCTCAGTCCTGCTATGGTAGATTCATTATTCTATTTCAACACACTTAAAAGCTACTCTATATCATAAGTCTTTGCAATGTCGAAAATAGTTAAACCCATAAATATGAAATCCACCCATGCCAACGGGTTCTATATGCAATATTGTATTAAGATTTTTATTTTAATAATGATTTACCCACGTCACCATTAAAAATTCCTTAATCAGTTGGAGAATGTCTTCAACTTTTCCAAGAAAGGTTAGTGGTGGTGTATTTACTAGTCCTTTGCTATATGAACTGTTTTCAATAACAGTTTTGTTGGGTATACAATTGGGGGTAACAATATTTTCTCTTACAGCCACCAAAATTCTGGATGTTGCTTCATTGTCTTCTAACATTAACTGTTGAAGAAGAAAAGTCTGTCACCAGACTAATATTTGTACCTCAGTAGATGAGATTTATATTTGCTTTCTTCCTTTTGGCATGGGTACTCATGGCATATTTTTTCTTCTTTATAATTCAGAAATTGTGAGCAATAATATCTAGGGGTAGGTAACATTTTATTAATTTTACCTATAAAGTTTTGTTCTTCCCAATGTGAGATTGCTTTTCAAATCAGGAAACTTTTTCAATAATATCTCTCATAATTTGATTTGGTCCCAATTGTTTCAGTTTCCTTTTCAGAAGCACCTGTAATTATCTGGTTAAGCTGCTGTTTTCTGTATTCATAGTATTTCTCATTTTTTTTTGTCCTATTTCTTCTATATTTTTGAAGAGCTTCTCAAATTACTCTAGCCAATTTTGATGCACTTTTTCTCAGCATCAGTTCTGTTCCTAAGTGCTTCTAATGCAAAATCACATTCTTCCACAGGAGGCCCTGATTTTTATCTGTTAGATTTATACCATCTCATGCCCATAATTTTTATTATGTTTCGTTTCATGATCACATAATGATCTAAACTTGTATTTAAGATGAGCTAATGACTGTGAATGACACCAACGCTAGTGCTATTGCCATGCCAAGTCAATTATCACACCTGGTTAGCTGTGAGGTATATCCTGCAAACATGCTTGAGCTGTGAGCATCTCATTCACATAGGATCTGTAGTGAGGATCGTATTAGAATAGAAGAGCAAAGGCATTAGCTGATGAGGGGTAGAAGATCAGAAAGGAACTTTCAGGTGAAATTGATCAGAAGGTACTTTTAGGTGAACATAGCCTCATGCCAGAGAGCACAGCATGCAGAATGGAGCTAGGGCTGGATTCCGGCTCCTACTGACACCTTGACTGAGCACCTGAACAGTGCACAAAATTTACAAACGGTAAAAAGTGGTAGCCTTGGTTCCAGTTGCTCTGCAGCTCTATCCCCTCATGATTTTGTTTTCTGAGTCAATAAATACTGTATTTGTTTAAAATAAGTTCATCACTTTCAGCAGAATTACATTGATTGGTCCATACATATGACATAATTACTCCTCCATTCACTAACCGGCAAGGTGCAGAAAGAGTTGGAGTCGATTTTTGGCTGAAGCAGAATAGATAGGAAGTTTGGGATTAACTGTTGTTGATACAGCATTAGGTGGCCCCACTGTTGGACACAGAACTAGTGGACACAGAATATGTAAAGGCATAGCCTGTAAGCTGAGGCTACACATATTAGACAAGGTACAGGCTGCCATGACAATGAGTCCCTGAGGCACCAGCTCACAGGACCTCAGCACTGAGAATGAGGGTCATTTCCTTGGTCATAGGGACCCACTTAAGAACACAGAGTGTAGTGTATTTGTATCATATTAGCAGAAAAGTACTTTAAAATAAGTCTTACGTTCCACATGGAGACCTTTGCTAGTTTCAGTGAATCTGCCTGGTCCCTGGGCTTCTGCCTTTCCCCAGTATGGATGGACTATCCTGCAACAATCCAGTCTGGCTTGCCTGTCAACAATGGAGAGAGAGAGACAGAGAGACAGAGAGAGACAGAGAGAGAGAGAGAGAGAAAGAGAGAGAAAGAGAGGGAGAGAGCAGAGGGAAGATGGAAGGAAGGAAGAAGGGAGGAAGGAAAGAAGGAAGGAAGGAGCAAAGAAGGAAAGAGGGAGATAGGGAGAAGAAAAGAAGAGAGGGGGAGGGGGAGTGCAGGTAGGCAGGCAGGCAGGAAGAAAAGAAACACAGGCATATCCCTGAGATATTACAGATTCAGTTCCAGACCACTACAATAAAGCAAATATCTTAATAAAGCAAGACACACAAATTTTGGTTTCCCAGTGTATATAAAAATTAACTTCACACTACACTGTAGTCTAAGTGTGCAATAGCACTACATCTAAAAAAAGCAATGCACATATTGTAAGTAAAATGTGACACAGGGATGTGAAGTGAGCACATGCTGTTGGAAAAATCGCGCCAATAGACTTGCTCAACACAAGATTGCCACAAACCTTCAGTTTGTAAAAAATGCAATATCTGCAAAGTGCAATAAAGTGAAACACAATAAAACAAGGTGTGCCTGTATCTGAAACTCATTCACAATAAGACTAAATTATTGATAATAGTTTAAAGTGCAACTCTTCCCAGAAATAAACAGAGGAAAAGAGTCAAGCCAGTGGAATTAAACTACAAATATAAATTCCTTGAAGCAGCTGGATCAAAACTAGTTTTTGTATCCCCCATGCCTAGCAAGGTGCATAGCATGAAGTTGGTTGTTAAATAGTTTCCTGAATGGGCAAATTTATGTTGAATTCACCAGTGTCAGTTGAGCAGGGGAGTAACTGTGGCAGTGCCTACTCAATGCTCCAGAAAACACACCTCTTTAGTGAAGCTACCCACCCCCATCATCAGAGGTAATTGATGTGTCCCTTGTGTTTGAATCAAACCAAAACACTTCCATTAGCACTTATTTTACTGTTAGTATTTGCCTGCATGTATGTCCGTATTAGTTTAGATTTTTTGTCTTTGTATTCTCAGCATCTATCCACTAAAAATGGGAGTTTATTAATGTTTAGTAAATTAACAAGAAAAAGAGGAGAAGAAAGGGAGGAAGGAGGAAGGAAGGGAGGGAGGGAAGGAGGAAGAAAGGAGGAAGGAAGGGAGGGAGGAAGAGAAAAAGATACACACCTCCTAGTATGCCCATATATAAAGCTATACTCACCAGAGTTCATGTAGCCCGGGGAATCAAGATGTGGAGTCTGGACTGTGGCAGCTGACTCTAAGCACCCATCTCCCAACTCCAAAAACATGAAAAATTGAGAAAAAAGAAAACAATTCATTTTGTTTAATTGGAAAGCTATGAAAGTTAGCTTTTGCTACATAACAAATCACCCCCAAAACTAAAGGTTTAAAACAATCAAAAGCCTTAGCTCACGAGTTTGTGGGTTGACTGATACAGGCTGGGCTTAGTAGCATTGTTTAGCTAGTCTCAGCTTGGTTCACTCTCACTCACATTTCTATGGGCAGCTGACCTAGCCTAGGTAGGGCTGGGGATGGGTCTTCTCCATGTGCCTCTCATCATCATCCTGGGACAGCAGGATAACCCAATCTTGCTCTTATCATGGTGATGGCAAAGGTACAAATGCAAAACCAATCACGCAAGCATTTTCAAGACTTTGCTTGTGTCACAAAAAGGTGACCAAAAAGGTGAGGAACTGGGGCCATTAATACAATCTACCTAAATTTATTAATCTATTTAATCAAACAAAGAGATTCATCACCCCTGTGAGAGCAAATCATTATTTTAAAAGCACACTCCAAACATACCACTGTTTGGCACAGAAATAAATACTTACTATTGGAGGAAAAACTTCTGAAGCTTTCCTAGAAAATCAAATCACCACTCACAAAGTTTAATCTCCTTTTCTAAAGCCAGAAATGGTAATATGTGTGTCAATAGCTGCAAAATGTATGAAACTTTACTCTATTTGCCTGCTAACAATTGGCCTATCACGTTTCATGGCAGAAGACATGAGATTCCAGGATCAGAAACAATGGATATTTTATTAGTTACAGCAATAGAAGCAGCCTGAGTATTATTATTTTTGCATCAGTTCCTTGAGCCCCAATTCCCACAAAACAATCTGAAGAGGTTCAGGTGATACCTGCACACTCAGTGTGTTGTATTAGGGGACAGTCATTGAGTTTAGGGAACCATGGTCTTATAAACAGTAAGCATGTCTGCTTTTTGCTGCAAAAAGAAACACACTGTCTTCCAAGATACAAATATCATTGAAAAGACTGTCAGGAAAAGTTAGTGCTTCTCTCACAAGGCATACAGAGACCCAAGAAGAATTGTGTCCCAACAGTGTAAAATAATTTTGACCCCTTTGGCCTAAGCCAGGAATCATGTTGGGCTTTAATTTTTGGTTTTGGTGCTAACGGTACCTCTGGACCCAGAGTCAGACATAGACAGAATAGTATAAGGCAAATACCAGTCAACCTCCATCCTGGGATTTATGTTCACTACCTCTGTTTGAGTCCATGCTCTACCACTGACTGGTTGGATATCTGGGGAAAAGGTTACCTTTGAGTCTCAGTTACTCTATCTGAAAAAGACAGGATAGAGTATACATTGTGTGCTCTTCTCTCAGATCCTCTTTCCTATTAGAGGACCCATCTCCCCGTAGCTGTAAGTGTTGGCTGGTAATCCTCTCTGGAGAATTGCCCTCAGCCAAACAGGAATTCCTTCACACAAGATGTTAAACTACCCCTGACCCTACCGTGGGGGAAGCCCACAGTCATTGACCGGTTGTAGGAGGTACCAAAAGCCAAATCCCTTTGCTTCAAGGTGTGGCAGCTCCATGGTGCAAGTTATATTCCAGAGATCCTATGGGATCACACTGAGACCAAATACTTGTTCAGCTCTTTCCCCGGCCCTATCCTCCTTCACTTACTCCCTATCTTCTGAAAGCTCTCCCTCTATGTCAAAAATCCCTGACTCAGTCTCTGCTTCTAGGAAACCTAACCTAGTATCCCTAGAGGGCTGTGGTCAAACATAATTGGATGTGGTTCAAAAGCAAAGAAGTCATAGTAGTTTCCAGCCATTTCTGACTGTAGCCCTCAGATTATTTTATCCCCTGTCAGCCTTTATCTATATAGCTGCTCTTTCCACTTGAGCTGAGCTCCCTGGCTCCATCTGGCCCAAGAGTGCTCCAGACCCCTACCTCCAGTTTAGCTAGACATGGTCTTTTCTCAGGTAGGTCTGTTCTGTTCCCACCATGCTCTATGGTGACCTGGTACCAGCAAAATTCTGTATCACCCAAAGAAGTCTTATAGTATCCAGTAAAAGCCATGCAATCTGCAGGTTAGAGAGAAAAGCAGAGAGGGAAATAGAGAGAAAAATCCTGAGCTTTAAACATATTCTGCCATAGCAGTGGATATAACCTAAAATAAGAGGTGATTGTCCAGGCAGTACAAATCTAGGAATAATTCAGGGAAGACAGTTATTCATTGGAATTGCTTTTAGCTTTCTAGTCCCTGCAGTTATTCACTGCTACTTCAACTTATATGGGAATGCATGCATATATGTACCAACAATTACCCTGGCAATGCCAATGCCTAGAAAGCTGCCTGCCACCTTCATTGGTGCCAGTGCCACCATTAACGCCAGGCTGCTGTCTGTGGATTTATCAGCCTCCACTTTGGTTGCAGGGAGTCAGCCAGTTCTTAATCTATGTAGGTAACTCCTTGGATGCAGGTATCAAACCAGACACATCCTACCAAAATTTTGAGTGATTTTTATGGTTCTGTAATTTCTGTTTTCATCACCCCACTGAACTCCAAAATGAATTCATATGTCCTTCCTTATGGCATGGTAAATGGCTTGTCTGTCCCCAGAACTCATCTTGACTACCATGTCTCTAGCTAGAAATTGTTTTGTTTTTTTTTTTTTTTGCCCTCCTCCTATCTGCTTCCAGTCAGCTCTCTCTCTCCTGAGCTCAATCAACTCATTGGACTCAGGTCTTGACCTTTTTCCTTTCTGATACATTTGCCATATAAATAAAGAATATTCTGGGCACAATGTACTGAACTCTTCAATATGACACTCTGATTTGCAGTGTTTTGAATTAGGACAGAACCACTTCCCTAAAGTCAAACTAACAGGGATGAGTCACAAAAGTCCAGCTCACATCAGCAACCCAGTCCTGCTCCAACATCCCTTGTTTCGCACACTTCCAGGCTGAATTGTGCCCAGTCTTCAGTAGTAAAAGAAGGTAGAGAATAGGTACAAAAATCCCTATAATTTGGCACAAGGTTCATCTTTTCTCTAAAGGGTGTATCTCCCAGAGGGTCTCAAAGCAAGCACAAATAAAAGAGCATAAAATGGGATGCGTGTGGAAGCACCTCCTGTCCCTTTTAATGGATTTGGAAAGCATGTCTGACCTCTCCACAAAGCCCCACTTGAGTAGAAACTAGACCCCAGAACACTAACGTTTCCACTTGGAATTTTCTTTGATACAAGAGAGTATCTGCATATTGGGAGACCTGCTAGCACTAATTTATTTCAGAAAAGAAGAAGAAATTTGTGAGCAATTGGTGCTTAGAGTCATCTTACTTCCCAGTGCCTCAAAGGGAATCAGAGATGTGGCAAGGAGACAAGCACAGATGCTGCTAAAGTGCTTCCTCATTTAACACATTAGGATAACTCGGAACATTAAGATGCATCTCTTTACTGCTCTGAATTGTATTTTTCAAATATCTAAAAATATTTATTCTTTTGTCAGGTCTTAGTAAATCAAGTTTCAAAAGCCATTTCTTCCTCCCATTCCTCATTTTTATAAGCATTCACAATTCATTAGTGGTCAGGATTGAATAGATACATAGAATAGTCTGTGGAAACCAACACAGTGGCAGAGGTTTCAGAATCTAGTTTTGGTAGTCAAAGAAAAGAATTAAAAATAAATGAATCTACCTCTACATCTAGTAACAAGGCAAAGGAATGTCATCCAGTGAAGCTGCCTCAGAAGCATCGATATACAGTAGAAAGGCTTTTCTTTAATTTCATTTTACTTTGGTGTATGAGCATGGCTAACAACAAAATTAAGATATCTATTTATGTCATCAGAGAGAAGATATTTGTCCACATCATCTTGAAAACTAGAATGGATTCTGAAATATTGAGAGTACAATCATGAAGCGAATAGAAAGCGGGGGGTTGTAGAGTCCAGGAAGCAGAATCAGAATGTAAGAGTGTTTGTGCACCACTGTGCAAGAGAAAATGACACTATAAATGTCAAACACCATATTCAGTACCTGCTCTCTAAGGTAAAGCAGAGACAGTCTACATTCTCTGCACATTTCCTGAGCAATTTCAAGGACTATTATGTCTTCTCTTACAAATATATACTGGTGACTCTCATACCAAGCTCCAGACCTGCTGGACATTTCCACTTGGACATCCCATAGACATCTCACAATTCATAAATCTAAAACTGAACTTACTGCCATCTCCTCAATGACAAAAACCTGGGCATTACCCTTGGTTCCTTCTCCCTCAACTGCCATAGTCAATTGGTCAAACTCTATTAATTCTTCCTCCTTAATATGGTTCAAACTCATTTGTCTCCATCTCCAATACTACTAACTCAGTTAAGGCCACCTCATTCTATCTCATGAATTATTTCAACAGTCTTCCAAATGGTATTCCTGCTCCAACTTTGTCTCCCTCAATTCATTCTTTCAACCCCACCCTCTCAAAAGACTTATAAAATCACAAAAATGATGATGTCCTTACACTGCAACAATTCATTATTGCTTGCAGGTTAGTCCCCAAATGTTTTACAATCTGCCCCTCATTCTGCCCACTGGACCATTATGGACAACTTGCAGATCCCTGAAGTTGCCACTCACTCATCTCACCTCCTGCCCTTCCTCTCCTCTGTTAGTCTCATTTCAAGACTCGAGGCAGAAGTAACCTGATCTGGATGGTCATCCATAGCATTATTGAACATTACATGTCACATATTGCAAGGGTCTTCCATGACTAGGCTAAGCTCTTGAAAATAGGTACAATGTCTTACTTGTGTGGCAAATAATAATGGCTTGATAAAAACATAATTAAATATTTCTGGTCTTTCGTAGAATCTGTGCCATTTCTGGTAAAACTTTCCAACTCTTTTTATATTCTTTGCTCTCTGAACAACCTTCAGATTACTAGTTCTGTACCCTGTTCCTTGATCTAGACCAGAGGAAACAAGTATCCCAAATACTAATAATGCATATTTTTCATTATAAAAAGAAGAGCTGGAATCTGAGCTAATAATCAATCTTTTATGCTAATCACTCAGCATAAATTAATTCTCCTGGGATTGTTTCTCCCTAAAGGAACTGATGAAGGTGAGGAGCTGAAATGTCACAGAAAAGTCATACTCTGAACTGTGGCATGCACACGGAGGACATAGATCATAAGACCCTGCCAGGATATTCTATTGGCCTGACCTGTGTCCTGTGGCTACTTAGCTTTAGGTGGCTGCTGTCATCACAAAGGATACAGCAATAGAGCAAGCTGTGCCTGACATCAAGCAGTGACAAAGATTACTGGGGGACAGAATGAGGCAACAGACTTGCAGAGGCTTCTGCTTCACCTCTGTGGAAACTTTTCACAAATTTACATCTGATTTCCTACTGACACAAATGGGATCTCAGAGTAAATACCTTCCATTCTTCTCACAGATGTTCAGTCAGTGGGAACCTATCAGGTACAAAGGAGGCCATCTGTCTTTCCCACACATACCTATGGTTAGGAATTCTTGAGGGTCCTCTCAGCATTTGATCGTCTCTGCACACAGCAGAACGGTGGGGGTAGACTTTCTGGATCTGACCCTGGGGACTTAGAAAAAATATTGAAGAAAACCCAAAATGACAAAAATGCAAACATTTGTGTCAAAGAAATATCTTCAACTGTAGCAAATCACCTCACTTCCTAATACCGAAACACTGCCAGGTGCTGTAGATATATACGGATGAGTAGCCAGCAGTTTCCAACTCCACTTCTTAGAGAGGTTAATGGAATAATTAACAGGAAAACATCCTGAGAGTGAGGATTATTGAATATTAGAATGATTCATCCAGATGAGAAATAAAACCTCTTATTCTGAAAAGCTGTAAAGAGAGAGAGAGAGCCAGTCTGTTTTGGGTGCTAATTGTTGACCTGCCTGAATGCAGGGAAATAAACTCTGTGGGCTTCTAGATACCCTTCTGGCCTGGTGGTTCTATGAATCCTAATAAAAAGTTGTCAGACATACCAAATGATTTATGTCTATTTTTTCCTCTGAGTAAAAAAAATGCTAAAAATCACTGGCAGGTGGCTCATCTAGGGGCCAAGTTTTCAGGAGAAACGAGGCTTTTCTCCACCTGCATCAATACCCACTGGCATCCCTGCGGCACTTGAGTGACACTTGCAAATGAGAGTACAGGAAAGAATTAAAAATCAGGAGAACATATCTGGTGTGGCCATTTTTCCTAACGTTGACTAGGAACACAAACATGCTACCAGCCAACCTGGGTGGGTGCATAATAACAGTAATGTAGTCATGAAAAATTTAACACTAACCTCTTGGTAGCTGGGCAGAACCAAAGACAAAAGACAATGGGGGAAATCAATGAAAAATGCTCAGACTCATAAAGGGAGAAACGGCAATGTCAAATTCTTCTATTCTTAGGAGAAAACAGAGAAGAGATTTTAAGAGAGTTTTCCGTTTGGTGAAAACCTGCTACTCTCATTTTAAAGCTTCATGAGGGAGACCATGAAAAGCCCAATAAAAAATAAATAATTTCCTAGGATTAGGAGGGGGAGCCCTCTAAACTTTAAGATGTGTTTATGGATGTTTGATCGTGATGACTAGAGTCCTGCAAATATGAAATCATTAATATATTCTGTTCTCAGCATTGTAGGTTTAATATTGCATATAGTTACTAGGATACCCTTACATCTGTTCAGTAATTACTGGCAATGAGGCAAAAAGTATCACCAGAAAAATATCCTGCTGTTATGAGCATGTATTACTTTAAAAGAATAAATTAGAGGTTAAATGTTTGTATCTGACAAAAATATATGAACTATTATATCTAACTGGTAGGAGAATTTGTTTTAGTAAATACTTGAGTTTGTATACCTCCTCCATTTCAAGGTTTTTCAAATACTTTCCTGAATTATTGGTTAATTGCTATAAAACTAATGTTCGGAAGGAGAAGGAAGGAGTTCACTCCTATTTTTAGGTGAGAAAATAATGTGTTAACCTGAAACCACTGGCTTTACTTCCAGCTCAGTGTTGTGGGTTGAGTTTTGCACACACACACATACACACACACCCCTCAAATATATATGTATAAATTCTAGACCCTGGTACCTGTGAATGTGACCTTATTTGGAAATAGGATCTTTGAAGATGCAATCAAGTTAATATGAGGTTGTACTGGATTAGGGTGGGCCCTAAATCTAATGACTGATATCCTTATAAAGGAAAGACAGATTTGGAGGCACAGAGACACACAGGGAAGAAGGCCATGTGACAACAGAGACAGAGACTGGAGTGATGCAGCCACAAGCCAAGGAACCCAAGGGTTGCAGGCAAACATCAGAAGCTGGAAGAGGCAAGGAAGGATTCTTCCCTGGAGCCATCAGAGGGAACATGGATATGCTGGCAACTTGATTTTGGACTTCAAGCCTCCAGAACTGTGAGACAAAAAAACTTCTGTTGTTTTAAGCCAACCATTTTTTTTGGTACTTTCTTATGGCAGCCCTGGGATTCTAATATGGGGATTTCTTAGGAGCAATAATTGTGTCAGATGAAGAGATGACAACTCTACCTTAAGAAACATGTTCTTCCACTTGCCCCCATCTTCACATACTTAGAACCTAACCATAGATAGGCCACTAGGGATTCAGAAATCCCAGAATTCTTTATCTGTCCAGAATGCGTGACCCAACTTTAGAGATATATATACACCCTCACCCTTCCTCACAGACTAACTGTTACCCAATCACCAGGCTATTTCACGACAGACATAGAATGGCTAAATAACCCCTAGGAATTCTGTAATATAGAAGTCTATGATGCAGTTATAAATAAGAACAAAATCCAAGTACTTTGACATATAAAGATCTCTGAGACATATTTCTGAGTAAGAATAGCAAGTTACGGAATGATATAAATATTATGACATTATCAATGTTAAACACAAAACAACACTATATCGTTCTGCACATAACTGGCTTATTGAAAAGTCTGATTTATTGGAAGTACATATATGCAATTGTTTTACTTTCTTTTTTCCAATTATGCCTTTAACTGTGTCGAATCACCCTTTCCATTTCCTATTATGTACAGAGCAGATCCCATAGCTCTCTCATCCCTTTTACATGTTAAACACTCCAGTTCAATCCTAACCATTTATTCCAGTTTAAATAATCAATTTCATATCTTTCCTTCTCCCTAGTTCAACCTGACCCTTGCTAGAGAGACTTGGAGTGAGGAGGGAGCCTGGTCTGTTCCTTTTCTCCTCCTCCTCCTCTTCTTTTTTCCCTCTCTCTCTCTTTCTCCCTTCTCTCTCTCTCTCTCTTTCTTTCTCTCTCTCTCCCCCTCCCTCCCTCCCTCTCTCAACTTCAGTGTAGTAGAGTGGAGAGTGAGAATTGGAGTCTCTGTGCCTTTAGGGTTCCTCTCTTGGCTAACACTGGCTGTCTTTTGATGTCATTGAGTTGACAGGCACATTACTGTTGGGAAACATGGATGAGTTCTTTATGAAATGGATGAAAGACAGCTTGACTTCTTCTGACTGAACTCCCTGTCCCCGTCTTTGGAGGTTCAAACACAGTCTCTTGCTAACCGGGTCTTCTCTTCTGGAACTCAGTCATCTTGGTCAAGATAACAGTAAAAGAATTCAAATTACCTGTCTCCATGCCCACCCAAGGCATAAAAATCTCTTATATTCTCACCAAACCAAACAACATGTAGCTGCATTATTTTGCCCTCTCCAATTCTTTTTTAACCCTGCTCAAATAGGTACTAAAGGAATATCAGTAAGTTCACTCCCCAAGCAGATACTTAACTAGTCTCCCCTTTTTGCAGATACTCAACTAGTCTCCCCTTTTTGCAGATACTCCCAAACTATAAAGCGGTTCTCTTGGAACCTTCCTCAGTTGCCTTGGGGATTAGACTAAAGCAGCCCACATGGAGATGGAAGGGAAAATGCACAGTACTCTTTTCCTAAACCAACAAATCCCAACTCTACTTCCTTTCTTATATATCTTGAAGAAGGAGTTGTAGGTGATGATAGTGGGGCCAGTTGTGCTGCCTCTTGGAAAGTTTTATAGGGAGATGCCCAGTACTATTTAGCTGTACTCCCATTCATCATCCTATTACATACAATTATATGTTTGTAAAAACCAATTGACAGTAATCTCCTCTGGACAGGGAACTAGGATGATGAGTGGTATCAAATGGGCCTTAGTTTGTACATATTATCTGGGTCTTTGCAAAAAGAATATTTTCGTATATTTCATTCATTCATTCAAAAGAATATTGGCTAGCCTCTAGAGATACCATGGATACTTTGATCAAGGCAGCTAAGGGTGGATCCTCAACACTGATCACCATATTGTGTTGAGCACCATTAACTCTGCAGTGATAAAGTTTTCCCAAAATTTGATGGAGGAGTTGCACTTCCTCTAAGAGTATAACTGGCAGCTGGATCTAAGGAACACAGTACAAACTCCCTTCGCTCATATTGCTAATGGAACACAGATTAGGAGTCAACGTTCCCTTCCATATTCCACCTGCTACAAGTCTGTGCGATCATCTGCTAGGTTCTAACTAACGAGAGCAGCAGAAATCCTGCAGGGTAGAAGGAGCAGTCTGACAAGAGCACAAGGAGGCAGAAGATGGCCTTCTTCCGCCGTGCTGAGTGCCACATGGAGTTACCACTTGTCAGGGCTTCCCTGGCAAGCATTTAGAGGGCTAGGAGGGGGCTCAGGTAATGAGTCAGGGGCCTGAGATGCTTTCTTGTGGGTTATTCTGCATGACCAAACCAAGCAGTCCTCAAGGCAGCTCTATTAGCAAAGAGCGGTGGTGGTATAGCCAGCCTCTGCCAGGTTAGTAATGGGAGCATGGGAACATGGTTTTTACATCTTTGCCATGAATTAAGAATCTCAGTGGGTATATTGAAAGGAGAGAAGTCTACAACATCTAGCAAGTTCTATTGACTATGAACAGATGATTCAAAAGAACTCAAAAGAAATAAATCTGACAATTTTGGATAACAACACAAGTACTTTGATTTTGATTCAAAACAAGTTTACTCTAGACAATCCAGCTCTTTAAAAAACAGTTCCAAAAATTTCTACATAACCTTGTCCTTTAACATTGAATTAAAGATAACTGTGATGTTTTGCTGTAGAAATGACAACATATGTTCTTTCATTCCTAGCTTACCATCTGAGTTTCCTTATGATACCTCTTTGATCACAGATGTACAAAATTTGGTGCTGAAAAAGAATTTTTGAGATAACCCAGTCCAGCCATCTCATTACACAGATGTAAAAAGTAGAGACATTGAGTTAGCCACCCAGCACTCACTGTGTTTTAGAGGCAAAGGCTGCACTAGAATCCAGTTCCTCAGATTCCAGAGTCTTTCTCCACATAATTCTTGCTCTAGCAGCATGAAGGATTTGTTCTTAAGGGTATATCTTACCTTCATTACTGTTTTTCAATATAGGTGTCGATGGCAGCTAGTAATAACAGAAACTTAAATGTTTGCAGCTCATCACAATTACCTTCATATGCATAATCTCATTTGATTGCAGTGACCCTGAGAAGCAGGCTGCACAGCCATTATTAATCCCATTTTATAAAGGTGACAACTGAGTTCAGAGAGATTATATGTGGTTTGCCTGAAATCATGCAGAAACTGTCAGTTCTAACTCCCAGTTTAACTTTACTTCCATATCGTCAATCACAAATCCTTGTATTTTCCACAAATTTTTAACATCATAATTGACTACTTTACACCTGAACTTGATGTTTTATTCATCTCCACATGGATAAGCTACATATCAACTATGTGTTTACTTTTGGATGTGTCTACTAGAATTTTATTATGAGAATATGGTATATTGAAACTAACAGCTAGAAATCACACTGATTCGAAGAAGTGCAATGTGAGCCTATTTTTCATTTTCTTAACTGGGACTGCACTGGAGACCTTTGGGGAAAAGTTTCAGTCTGTGCAGTCTAAGAGATTCAACAGGGAAAGTGTGGTAAATGACCTCCTGGTTCATCCCCTAGAGGCTTCTACCTCCATCCTGTCCCCAGCCCACCCCTACCCTCCTTCTCACACACACAGAAACCCTCAGTAGGCTCCGTGAACAGTAAAAAAGGTTAGCTATGCCAGGGTGGATCTTGACACATGGCTAGCTCAGTCTCTGGTGCCTCCTGCTTCTTACCTTCAATACACACCACTTAGTCATATTAATTTCTGTCACGGGGGGGGGGAGATTGGTCAGTGAAAACTAAATGGGCTTTTCCTATTTATTGATACAATTTCGTGGCAAGAGCAATTTTCAGAGCTTATTTTCCACTCCATTGAATCCCATGTTACTGCAAATGAATATATTCCTTGGTCAGTGCAATGGCAAAACACAGTTGTAAGTGCTTTATGCTTCATTTGGATAAAGAGTTCAGGATATTACCAAATATAAAAGGAAGTTAAGGGCCATATTTCATTAAAAAGCTGTCTTCCCTGTTAATAAAATCTAATGTTGGTATAGATTTGTTAAAAAAAAAAAATCCAGAGCAGGAACTTGCAGCTCTGGCTGATGCTTAGTAAGACAGTACAGTGGTTCTTAACACCACCTGAGAAGTGCACCACCTCTCCAGACAAACCAGTATCAACACCAGCCCCGGGTTTAGGAAGAAACTGGATTGTGGGATGAGTTGGGCGTTTCATAGAAAATTAAAAATCCAACCCTCAGGTCAAAATATAGTCCTTTTCAGGTGGTGGCTTTGCTGCCCTTATAGGAAGACTCATGCTAAAGTCACTGAGTGTAGATGGTACCAGGTCAGACTGTGGTAGGCTCATGTGCTGTGGCTTTAAGAAGTGACCTAGTAGATTGGCTTCCCTGTATTTTATCTCTTTGTTGGATACAGGAAAATGTTGCAACATCTCATTTTTCAAAAGGGAGAACACAGGAGCAGCCCCTGTCAAAATTGGAGAATTCAGGCTTTTATAAAAACTTGGGCACTCTCAAGTTAAAGGCTCCCCAACATCATCAAGCCAAAGATAGAGAGATCACTTCTTTCTGCCTCTGGATGATAGCTTAGTCTTTTTGGTCCCCCTGTCTCTATAGTGAATGGTACAAATCATAATACTCTCCATAAAATTATAGCAAGTTCACGCCTAAGCTGGTAGATCATTTCATAAGCCATGAACCCTTGAGAAACAATAGGTGTTTTGCAGGACATACCTTTACAAGGATACTTCCAAAATATGAGATATAAATGTTCCCTTTTATCAATTATCTGGTGGATAAATTCCACCCCACTCCCCACCTTCATTGAACTCCCCTGAAACTTCCAAGTTCAAGTCAAACTTCCATCACTCACCTAACCTCTTACCCTCACCTTATTGCTAGGCAGATTCATGGATCCTGGCCTATGTCTGATCTCCAAAATTCTGTTTCCTAATTTCTATCTTGGAGGCAAGCTTTGCCCCAAATTTCTACTTCCAATTCTAAAGTTATTACACTTTCATCAAATTCATTTTTATGTCACCAAATAAGCTATAAGGCTTCATCAGCAGACTTAGTTCTCAGGGACATTTGCAGACCCTTGACGCATCCACCTACCTCCTTTATCTGCTCATTGCTAGAAAACAGCTTCAAACCCAGGCAGAAGGAAGATAGTTCCTGACTCAGGACCAATATAGAGTCCAATAGATGTTTCTATTGAGCGTTCAAAGCCCTGAATCACTCTTCCCCAGGCTAGCGAAATCTCGATTCTGCCTTTTTCCTTGTGCTTAGCCTGAATCCTTTCTTCAAACATCACCTGTACCCAAATTCTAATTCTGGATATTTAAGACTGCTTGGCCACATTCCTGACTGTGTTTTCTGTCCAACTGGACCTTCTGAATATCAAATCTGGCCTCCCAAATCAGGCTCTGGGCCTTTGCTATGCACTTTGCTCACTAGTGGGTCCAAACGTTCCATGCACTGACTCAAGAGTTTTCCAAACTCTCTGAGACTTTGTTGCCTTATCTGTAAAATGCGTAGAGCCTATCTTACAAAGTTGCTGTAAGAAAAAGATGATTTAAAATGCCTAATACATAATAAGGATCCAAGAAACATTATTCCTTTCCCCTTTCTCCTGTATATTCTACTTGGTTTGCTTAGTATTAAAGCATGGTTGCTCATCTAAATCTGACATCCTTTCCACCAGAGTCATCATGAACCAGAGCAAAAGCCATCCAGAATTGACTCCTTGGGCTCCGGGATTTGGTGAGTTTCATTCAACGTAGTTTGGAAATATTCACATCAAAACCAGCTTGTAGCTAGATCTCATCCAGATTTGGATTTAACACCTACATTCTGCAAAAAATTGTATCTTTACATATGTGAGATACTTTGTCATGATATTTTCCCTTGAGTTTTAGTAAAAGGCATTTAAAAAGGACTCCAAAACCATTTTTTCTGAACTAAGAAAAAAATACCAAGTTTTCTGCTTTGCTTTTTTTAATCCTAACTCAATCAACACAGGCAAAGCCTTCCTTGCTGGTGGTGGTGAGCATCCAGTGAGTTAGCATGGAATCTCACACAAAGTCAGTGCTCTATATTGGTCTCCTTGTCTTTCCCCCCAATTAATCTCCCATGATTCTTGGCCAACCTTCCTTAATTGAGTCCCTATGTTCTCTCATTTGAGATGGGTGAAAAGAATATAAAATCATCAAGGAAGAACTCTGGGTATTTCTAAATTCACCAGGAAGACCTGTCTTTGGTTCCTAAGTATTTTCCAGGATTCACCCATACATTTTATTTTTATTGAGATTGTTCACATACCATACAATTATCCAAAGATCCAAAGTGTACAATAAATTACCCCCAGTACCATCATACAGCTTTGCATACATCACCACAATTAATTTTTTTCAATATTTAGAACATTTTCATTACTCCAGAAAAGAAATAAAGACAAAAAATGGAAACTCACATTCTCCTGTACCCCTAACCAGCCCCCTCCATTGTTGACTCATAATATTGGTATAGTACATTTGTTACTGTTGATGAAAGAACATTAAAATACTACTAATTGTAGTATATAGTTTGCAATAGGTATATATGCTTCTCTATTATTGGGAGCATACATTTGTTCTGTTTCATGAAAGATTTCTAATATTTGTACAGTTAATCATGGACATTGCCCACCACAAGGTTCACTGTTTTATACATTCCCATCTTTTAACCTCTAACTTTCCTTTTGGTGACATACGTGACTCTGAGCTTCCCCTTTCCACCACATTCATGCACCATTCAGCTCTGTTAGTTATTCTCACAACATACTACCATCATCTCTGTCCATTTCCAAATGTTTAAGCTCAACTGCTCCCCATTCTTTAGCCTTGTTCTATATCCTGGTAACTTATATTTCATGTCTATGGGTTTACACATTATAGTTAGTTCATATTAGTGAGACCCTGCAATATTCATCCTTATGGGTCCGACTTATTTCACTCAATATAATGCCCTCAAGGTTTTTTCATCAACCCATTTTTTTAGACAGTTTTGTTCACACACCATACATTCCATCCTGAGTAAACGATTGTTCCCTGTATAGCCATGTATTTATGTATTCACCACCATCACCACTATCTATATAAGGACATCTCCATTTCTCCCACAAAGCAAGAGGAAGAGTCAAAGAAGGTAGAGAGACAAAAGAAAAAGAAAAAAGAAAGAAAAAAAATGACAGCTGGGAAGCAACAAAAGAAAAGACAGCATTAAACTAAAATAGAATAAAGAGTCAGACATTACTAATGCCAAGAGTCCCATACCCCTCCTTTATATCCCCCTCTTATATGCATTTAGCTTTGGTATATCGCCTTTGTTAAATTAAAAGAAGCATAATACAATGCTTCTGTTAATTATAGTCTCTAGTTTGCATTGATTATATTTTTTCCCCAATACCTCCCTCTTTTTAACACCTTGCAAGGTTGACATTCATTATCCCTCTTGAAAAAAAAATATTTGTACATTTTATCACAATTATTGAGCACTCTAGGTTTCACCGAGTTATACAGTCCCAGTCTTTATCTTTCCTTTTTACTTCTGGTGTCCCACATGCTCCTAATCTTCCTCTTTCAACCATACTCACAGTCATCTTTGTTCATTGCTGTGCTACCCTCACCCAAAATTGTGCGCCAAACCTCTTACTTCTGTCTTTTCCTATCTGTCTGTAGTGCTCCCTTTAGTATTTCCCATAGAGTAGGCATCCTGTTCACAATCTCTGTCATTGTCTGTTTGTCAGAGAATATTTTAAACTCTCCCTCATATTTGAAGGACAGTTTTGCCAGATATAGGATTCTTAGTTGGTGGTTTTTCTCTTTTAGTATCTTAAATATATAACCCCACTTCCTTCTTGCCTCCATGGTTTCTATTGAGAAATCCACACATAGTCCTTTGTATGTGATGGATCACTTTTCTCTTGCTGCTTTCAGGATTCTCTCTTTATCTTTAACATTTGAGAATCTGATTATTATGTGTCTTGGCATAGGTCTATTCAGATCTATTCTGTTTGGAGTATGCTGCTCTTCTGGATCTATAATTTTATGTCTTTCATAAGAGATGGGAAATTTTTATTGATTATTTCCTCTATTATTGCTTCTGCCCCCTTTCTCTTCTCTTCTCCCTCTGGGACACCCATTACATATACATTCAAGCATTTCACGTTGTCATTCAATTCCCTGAGATGTTGCTCATATTTTTCCATTCTTTTCTCTATCTGTTCTTTTGTGTATAGGATTTTAGGTGTCTTGTTCTCCAGTTCCTGAGTGTTTTCTTCTCCCTCTTGAGATCTGCTGTTGTATGTCTCCATTGTGTCTTTCATCTCTTTTGTTGTGCCTTTCATTTCCATAGATTCTGCCAGTTGTTTTTTCAAACTTTCGATTTCTACCTTACGGTCACCCAGTGTTTTCATTATATGCTTCATCTCTTTTGCCATATCTTCCCTAAACTTTTTGAATTGATTTAGCATTAGTTGTTTCAATTCTTGTATCTCACTTGAAGTGTAGGTTTGTTCCTTTGACTGGGCCATACCTTTGTTTGTCTTAGTGTAGTTTGTAGTTTTCTGTTGTGTAGGCATCCGGTTTCCTTGCTTACCCCAGTCAGGTTTTCTCAGGCCAAAACTGGCTCAGGTCCCAGAAGGAGGAAATATTCAGCATGTGGTTTCCCTGAGGGTGTGTCTTAGAATACTGACACACCCTGTGAGGCCTCAAGGCACTGTGCTTTTCCTAACATGCCCAGCAGGTGTCGCCCGTCAGCCTGTCATTCCTGACTGGTGTAAGGAGGTGTGGTTCCTTTAATTCTCTGGTTTGATTGTTTTCCTCCAGGCCCTGGGGTCTGATTCTGAATGGAAGGTGGGTAGTAGAGCTAGGCACCACCTCTTTCCTTTTAGGGAAGATACATCCCCTAGGGAATTTTCATTTGCATTTAAATTGGGTTTTTTTGTCTCTCCGACTTGCTATCTCCACTTTTGTCTGGGTCAGAGTGCTGTGAACTGAAAATGGCTGAGTCTTTCTCCACCGCAGAGCACTGCAAACTGAAAATGGCGGAGGCTTTCTCCACTGAGCTGCTCAGGTTGAGAGGGAGAAAAAGGGACAGAAAGCCCCCTTTCAGGGTCAGTGCATGGCCCTAGTTTCACCTGTTGGCCAGAGATAGCACTGGTCCTCTGGGCTCCCCCTCCTTAGACAGAGAAGTCTCCTGGCTCCACAAGGTCAGTCATCACTAAAAGTCTCTGTCTGCTTGTTGGGGATTTGCAGCTTGCATTGATCAGTCCACATTTGCCAATTAAAACCCCAGTTGGAGCTGGCCTGAGGTATATTCACTTTTTCAGAGAGTGCTGCTCTCTATCTCAGTAAGGCTTTGCATTTTGTATTGCCATGGGGTTGAGGGGGCTCCTGACTTGTATCTACAGTTTCTACACACAGATGCTGCACTGCGATCTCAGGCATTCCTCCCAACCCAGGTTGGTGCATTATGTGTGGACAGTCATGGTTGTCCCCTAGCAGTATTCCAGATCATTTGCTGGTTGTTCCTGGTTGTTTATTAGTTGCTCCATGGGGACTAACTAACTTCCACTCCTCTCTATGTTACCATCTTCTTCCATATACATTTTTAAAATAGACATTTATTGAGCTCTTACTATGTACAAGGCACTGGACTATGCAACAGAAATTCAAAGTCCTTGACATAAAGATTCTTTCTCTATATGGAGAGATGAAGAAGTAAGAAATAACATTAATATTACTGAGTCAGTACAATGGAACAGGTAAAATGACTCTTTGATGCAGGCATGTGGAGAGCTCTCTGTTTTACAGGGAAAGCCCACAGTCACAACTTAGGGGCTAACAATTTATACTCCTAATCTTTAAATCTCTTACATGAAAAACTCCAATGTGTTGGGAAGCCCAATGAGAAAAGAGCATTCACGTGAGTGTCATTAAGTTGTCTTGTCATCATGGTGGTGACTTGGACCATGACAGGACTATGAGCATCAAAGAGGAGCAGTAGATAGAGAGGTGGTTGAATTTCTCCTCATAGGAATTTACCTGTCCTCTGTAAAAGGAGAGCAGGATCAAACAATGACCACAGATAAAAGTATTCAAGTACCTGGAATTTAGACCACCATTGTGTTACGGGAGAGGAGGACAAATTCCCATCCTGAGTGAATATTTATCCAAACTATCTTAATGAGAAAATGGTAGAAGTGACTGTATTTACCTTAAACAGGAAAAGTTAAATTTTCTCCCATTGATGGAGTTTAGGGCTTGAGAATTAATGTAAGTTCAGATTTAAGGAAATAAAGTTCCATTTGCATATTAGATGAAATCCATGGCATCTACATAACCATAGTGTTTTTCTATTGGACTAAATGGTGACCGCCTTGGAGGAAATACTTGGGCTTGTTCATCTTTTGAAGTGTGGGTGTAGTGTGGACTTTGGGAATAACTTAGACCTGTGTTTGAACAACAATTCTGCCATTTACTGGCTGTATAAACTTTTGGGGTCTTTGTTTCCTCATTTGCAAACTGTGGACCGTGTGAGTTAGTGCCTCTTAAGGATATTGTGTAGATTTAATTAAATATTGTGTGTAATGTATCTGGCACTCAAACACTCAACAAATACCCCCCACCCCTTTCTCTCCTGTTCCCTAACACACAGCAAAGTTCACAGCACATAGTAAATACCCAGTAAACATGTGGCATGTTTTCCCTGCCATTCCTGTGCCTGTAGCACACTCCCCACGTGTCGTGCCCGTCATGATCCTGGAACAGCAGCTCCTTCCTCTCCCTCAGAACATTTTCAAGGGGATCTTAATTAGATTTACCACAACTGTGGTGGCTTGAAACTGTCTGTACCCCAGAAAAACATGATCTGAAATTTAACCCATTCCTGTAGGTGTGAACCCATTATAAGTAGGATGTTGGATGAGGTTACTTCATTTAGGAAGATGTGACCCACCTCAATCAGGATGGGTCTTAATCCCATTGCTGAAGTCCTTTATAAATTGAGTGAATTCAGACATGAGAAGGAGAAAGCCGCAGGAAGTAAGGGGCTGAAATCAATGAAATAGAGAAGGGGGCAACAAAGGATCACCAGCAGCCAGCTCCAGAATGCCACAGTCTTCAGGGAGAAAGCATCACCTTGATGATTCCTTGCTTTAGACTTTCTGTTAGCCTCAAAACTGTAAGCTAATAAACTTTCATTGTTAAAGCCAAACCATTTCACTGTTTAAGCCACACATCCCAGGAAACTAACACAACATCCTTTCAGTAACCTTATTAATTTGCCAATGTTATTATCCCTGTATTACACATGAAGAAACTGAGGCACAGAATGGTTCAGTAACATCCTCAAAGTCCCACAGCTAGTGAGACAATGGAACCTTCTGACTCCAGAGCCTATACCTCTAACCACTTTCCTCTCCCGATTCCTGGCCCGTCAAACTCCAAGCTTGTACTTCTTGCAAGCAGCCCATGTCTCCCCCCACAGATCACAATTTTTCTTCGTATAAATTCCTCATTTGGTTTGAGGTAGCATTGATGAAGTTAAACTTTAAACTTCCAGGGGAAGAACTTCATGACTCTGTGCTCTACAAAGCACATTGGCATGCAGCCACCTTTTCAAATTTCTGCCAAATCAGCCAGTAAGCTCTTAGTCAGAAGCAATATTTGGTTTTGAGGTCTGAAAAATTCTTGAACTATGACTGAAGATCTTGAGCCATGAAGTCATATGGGACTGTAAATTTAGACTAATCGGTGACATGCAGTTTCCTTAGATTTCTATTTTTCCCATGAAGAGTGAAGTGCCAGATCAGGTGCTGTGGTGTTATGGGATTTGTGGTCCAACTCAAGGAGAGAGAAGAATCCAAAGACACTTGTTCCTCAAACAAAAATTTCCTTGGGTCTTCTCTTTCCGTGAGAAGATGATCATCAATGTTTCTTTCAAGGTGGAAACAATATTTCTTTTACACCAAAACTGGCATTTCAGGTCAATGCAAGCTCCAAAAGAGCAGGGCCCCATTTTTTCATTGTTTATCAGTGCCTAGCACAAGGCGTGGAACATTGTAGGTTATCAACATATATTCATTGGATTAGTAATCCAATGAATTTCCCTTGTTGATCTGAAAAGCCTGACTGGAAAACATGGACTGACTTTACCTGGCTGGGGGAAGAGGGTGACATACATTGACTGTTACTCTGTATGAAGCACAATGTTTCCTATATATGATATAATTTAATCCTCATAACAACCCTATGTGGTAGATATTACTACACCATTTTACAGACAAGAAACTGGACCTTAGAGAAGTAATGTAACAAGCCCATGGTAAAACAGCTGAAAGTAATTTCTAAGCCAGTGATTTCTCTATTGCACTTCAGGAGCAATTTTCATCAAGGCCTAGAAATTAGTGAATCTTCATGGTCTGCTCTCTCTTCAACATTACTATTGGTTATAGAGCTTGATCTAATGATCTACATAGTAAATATAACAGTTTTGATCACTTATTATGTAGCAGGCATTGTTTTAATGCTTTATATGTGTGAATACATTTATTTTAACATCCCTGAGTGGTTAGTGATAATATTGTTCCTATTTTATGGGCAATGGTTGATAAATTTGTGGTACAAAGAACTTGATCAAGGTCATATATCTGTTAGGTAGTGGGGTCACATTTCATATCAATGCTGTCTCTTTTCAGAGTCTGAGCTCAACCAATTTGCTACACTTCTCTCCAAAATACACCTGTACTGGGTGTCTACCAGGATCAGCCCATGGCTACCCAGGGCTAACTGGTCCCCACACCAGTTAGGATACCTAAAGCAATTCATCACGCCCTTAACACTCATCAATCAGCAATTGTAACCCTGACAATTCCAGATTGATTTAAATTGAGTAAATGCTGACCCTTTTATATATACAGTCTATTGGGAGACATGGCCATGCTTTTTGGCTTCTCAAGGTGATGTTACTACATTTTAGTTGGCATATTAGATGTTTTTATTATTTTAAGAAAGACACAGTTGTTGCTTGCACCAAGTTTATTCATTGCACTGATAGTAATTCTGTCAAAAGTCATTAGATGCCCATATTTAAAGAAATTTCAGAGAGCCAATGACACAGCTCACCCTGTTGGCACATTATACTGTACAGTGGCTCAGTATGAGACACTGAAAGAATAACTAAAGTTCTAGAAGCATAAGATACAGGAGGCATAATCCTCTGAGTGAACAAGAGAGGACGAGAATCAGGTATAGAGGAATCAAAGTACAGAAAAATCTTCCTTAAATGTCCTTGTCTACCCACCTCCATGCAAACTCTACTCTGACTCTGACCTCAAAGCTAAAAGGGAGAGTAATCCTTAAATGGGGGACTGAGATTTACTTTTTCTGGTGACGAATCATGTGAATACAGTAAATAATCTTTTATTTGTTTCTAATCTAACTTTATTTTTTTAATGTGATGGGCAGTATTTTTCATTAAATTTTCAAAAGTGACCTGAAGAGTAAAACAAATATGCTGGAGATGTGTCCCAAAATTTTTTTCCCCCAACAAACAGCTGCTGCTTTTTAAAATCAAGATCAGTGACCAGCAAATGACCTGAAATTAGCATGAAGTAGATGAATATTATCCAGAATATAAAACTCAAGCTTTATCTTTGAAGCCATTCCTATTTCTGGGTCAGAGAAGCAAGAGCTATAACAAAGGAATACTTCATGTCTGTTCTGGGACTGGGAACAATGAGCAGTCATTTTCTTCCACTGAGGGTTGATTCTCCCTGGTACACAGAGGTCTTGCTGTCTCTTCATTTTCCTTTTGCCTCCTCTGTCTGCTCAGTTACCAACCCTACACCACCCAAGCCCTCATCAACCCATGGCCATGCACTGGGATTACCACATTCTAGAAGGACAACAAAGACCCTTTAGGGTTCCCAGACACCGTCTTAATTCCAAGCAGCTTCTGGGTTGTAGTCAAATGAAAAGCATCTTCATAAAAACTGAGGATGGCTATTCAGAAATAAATTTTAGAAACATTACTTTCAGTAAATAAGAATGAGCTAAAGACTGACAAGTCTACAAGCCCAGTCATATCCTCATTTCTAGCATCCACAAATCATGTCTAATTTAACACTAAAGAGACACCATCCCTACCTCTAAGCAACCACATGACTTTTGATAAGCCACTTCACTTCTCTGAATCTCCATTTCTTCATTCTTAAGGAGAGGATATTAAATAATTAGATTAGTTGGATGATCTCTGACTTCTCTGCCTTCAAACATACTATGATTCTAAGGATAAACACATTGCTTCATTTTGGTTGATCCATAAATTAATATTCACATAACTTGAAAGCACTATCCATTTCATTATTTTAGTAAAAAACATGTCCACACTCCCCAAGATATCTCAGTATTCAGGATCATATTCCTGGGAATGGATGGGGTTAAATATAGACTTTATTCTTTTATAGTGGGAGAAAAGTGAAATTATTAAAAAAAAATAAAAATATATTTGGAAAGGAGGCTGGTTTAGAAAGATGGGTACAGGAAATATTATTTGTTCAGATGTCTAGGAATCAAGCATGTAGCTGTCAGTGGCTGGCACTAATCAGCAGGTGACCTATATTTATAATTTATTATTTACTACTGATGTCCATCCAACCTGTTGGAAACAGATGCATGCAGTTACTATCCTGAGGAGCAGATCAAGGACAGTGATAAAAAATATTGACTTATGCCACTGTCATCAGTTCTAACTAAAACATAAGCACTGGGTCAATGTAACAAGCAACATAGCACAGTATCTGTACAGAAGGCCTCGATGCTATTGAGAGAGACTAGAGGTTTTCCTGGGACTTTGCTGAGCTTTACAAGAGATGGTTTATGGGCAGAGAACACAGACAGTTTTGCTGAATGCACAAGATAAATGCTGCATCGAAAACAGTCATTTTTTTCTTACTATGCTATCAAGGTGGCTTACATATGTTTGGGAAAATTAGAAGGTTCATTGAGTTAATATAAAGAAATATGAAAGTACTTGAACCCAGGAAGAAGACCATAAATACGGCTTCCGCTATTCTGAAGTCTAGACTATATTGCTACAGTGGTCCCCAGAGTGCTATTTGGAATTCCTTTTAATTTGCCTCCAGTTGTAATGAGATAACCAAGGTTTATAATACAGTAAACGTATAATCAAATACAAGGTTTATAATACAGTAAACGTATAATCAAATACAGATAATATGGTATTCCTGGCAGCACAATTCAAGATGCTAGGTTGATACTACAAAATGCTGTGACCATCTTGAATATAGTTTTGTTCAAGGGAATAAAATACACAGAAAAATGACTCACTTAAAGCCCATGCTGCTAACTTTGATCATTTCAAGTACCTTTTATTCATTTATTCATTTAACAAATATTTTTTGGATGCCTACCACATGTCAGGCATTGTGCTAGGTGTTGGGTATGTATCAGCATTTGCCCACATTCACCTTGCATTCTCTGGGGAGACAGAGAGTAAAGAGAGAGACATATAAATGAACAGAAAAAATACATATCAGGATAAGTTCTAAGCAGAAAATAAACAGGGAGATGTTCTGAGAATTATTGGGAAAGGCAGCATTTCTGGAAGGTCAAGTTTCCCAACAGAATGCCTGAAGTCTACCAGGCCTAAGCTGCCAAAACAAATCTGACGATTGAGGTAGTTATCTAAAGAAACTTGTGCAAACTGGCTTCCGTATCTGAACTGTCAAGGCCACAGTCAAGGGCTGTACTGATGGATGCCATTCCTGGCTGTCACGAAGGCTGGGTGTGGCCTGGGATGCAGCCAGCTTTCAAGGGGAGGCCGATTGTGGGCCAAAGCACCTGAATCAGTTCTTGGTTCGGCCAGTTATTGGCTGTGTGATTTTGGGCAAGTCGACTCCTATAAACCTTGCCTTTCTCATATAGAAAGTGGAACAATACCTGTTTTACCTTTTTCTATCATGGTGGTGTCAGCAGCAAATAAATATAAACATGTAAAGTACTATATTAATATTAGTTGTGCTATTATTAGGGTAACCCTAACATTTCACACCCTATTCCATACCTTCAAGATGCCAGCAATGGAGACAGTACCCTGTTCTTTTCTAAAGGAAATACCAGGAACATAAACTTTTCCTTCCGGCAAAATGTGACTCCTGACATAGAGTGAACACATACTTCAGACTTCAAGCAAGAAGAGGCTGCACCTCAGGAGGTGGAAATGTGTTTATTAGTCAGTAGTTTGAGGTGTTGGTAGTAACCTCTTTTCAGTGATCAAGTTACATAAGGAAATAATCAGTAAGTAGAAATGTTGCCTTGTTATGCAAAGTGAAATACAAGCTGCTTGTAGAAAGCAGAATCATGCCGAGAAGCTTGCTGAACAGTCTCTGCCTCCAATTAAGCTCCGATTACAGAGCTGTACTTTAGTTGAAAATCCATTCTCCAGAATGGCTTAGATTTCAAGGGGCATGATCAACATAATAGTAATGATGATATCATGCTGTTTTCTACAATTCCTTTCTCCAAGGAGCTCAAGGTACCCTTGATATTATCTTGGCTTTTATCTTCCCATTGGTGGGGAGGGGTGAAGGATAGAGATAATTTCTCTAAACTTCTAGATAGAACCAATGGAGAAAAAATCCTGAGGAATTTGCCTGAGGAACCTTGTTAGAAATTGGAGCCAGGTTACAGGAACCTCCTCACTAGTTTTATTAGATGGCATCCAGTAAGGACCAACAGGTCTGGAGTGTTATACTAAGAGTCCTAAATAACAGAGAAACTGGCTTGACCTCTGGGACAACAAAGATGTTGGTGAGAAAAAGACACTTGAGTAAACACTGAACAAAGACACAGACTAAATCCTGAAGTGTCCAAGATACTTCAAAAATGTTCACAAACATTAGCATTGTGTCTTAGTGCCTACTGCTTTGTGAAACAAAGTCCAACTTTATATTAATACTATATTTCATTATCTTATGTACCACTAAGGAAGAAAAAAGTGCTACCAATGAAACTTTGACACGTTGTTTTCTCAACATCCATTGTAAGACACATCTTGGCTGTAGGGATATTAAAATGTGGGGAAATATGGTTTAGAATCACTGAAAGACAATGTATTGCTTGATCCATTAGCACAGCCCTAGAGACAAGAGAGCTGGGGATACCCCAGGGAAATATGTAGCCAGATGCATAGCAAAGTTTGAGGGTCTTCTCCATGAGGAAAAACGAGGACTTTTCTGAAAGACAAAAGCTTGAGGGAGCATATGGGACCTACTCACCAAGTCCTAGAAATCCAGGATTAGTGGGAGTTTTTATAAATTTAAAGGAAGAAGTTTCAGAAAAAACAAAAGGACGTATTATTTCACACAGCAGGTAGTCCACATAAGGAACTCATTACTCCAAGAGCTGGCACAGACTAACAAAAGATAATTTGGTTCAAAATGGGTTTTAGATAAATTCACGGATGATAGATCCATAATGGAGTCCATCCTCTATACACTGAAATGCTCTTATTAAGTCATCACTTCAGTTTTTTCTGTCTGTGCTAAATAATAGTGCTTCCTCTAACTTTCCCTAATAGTCCCCCTTTTTTCCCAATCCTTTAATTTTATCTTTCTTTCTTCAAATTGGTGACCTTTTCTTCTTCTTCTTCTTCTTCTTTTTTCCTTTAACACATCTCCAAAAGCATTATCATGGAAAGTTCAGGTGTAATTCAATCCCAAGTCCTTACCAGAGCTTAAAGTTCATTGAGGGCAGAGATTTAAGTCTGAGGCTTCCTGGTACACAGTGCAGTGTCTGGAACTAGTTTCTGTTGAATGGAAGAGTGAATGAATGAATGAATGAATGTGTGTAACCCCAGCTCTCTGGAGCTCTTCTTGAGTCCTGGGTCACATAAGTGTGACCCTGTGCCCTGTGTGGGTTACGTGTGTGCAATGGAAGCAATTGGGGGGGAGGGGGTGCGTAGGAATTTGGAGCTGTTGCCAAATGCCCTGCATATCCAAATTGGTGGCTGAAACTGATCTGAAGGGTCTCTTAGGGAATATGGGAACTCAGCCTTAGCCACCTGATGGTCATGCGTCTGCTCTTACCCAAGGACTCAAGGGAAAGAACAGATTAGGTAGACAGGTAGGAAAGCAGGTAGGCAGACAAAGTTTGGGGTGGGAGGGACAGGATAAAGGACATAGAATAAAGTTTCTTTAAGAAGCTGTTATTTCCACTATCTACACAATTCTGCAGCTCACTTGAGGTTTTAGGAAATAGCCTTCCAGAGGCGAGGCAGAGGGAGAGTAACTGAACTGTCTCCACACAGTCAATATTTCTAGATTAGGGAGAACCAGGAGCTGTTCTAAGCTATGAAATACCCCACAGGGCCAGAAGTGTAATTAGAATATTAGGAGCTGTCTGATTAGCAAGGGGTTCAAAAGACATTGAGACAATACACTTAGAAGTTTGCGCTTCACTTCATCTTAAAGCAGAGAGGGTACCCGTCAGTATCAGGTATTGATGAAGGTTCTCTCAAAAACAGACAATATTTAGCAAAAATTTGGCTTTGGTGACATGGGCTCAAACCATCCAACAAATCTGAACTGTGCTCCAGGAGGACCCAGGTGTGGCCCGGTAAAGAGCACATCAGTGACATCCTTTAGAACCCACAAAAGGAAACAAGAATCATAAATGCCTCTGCGAACTCAAGGATCACGTCCCTTTGGCCCTCTTAGCATTTTCACTCAGCACATTCCTGCTGATAGAGAAATACTGAAGAAAAATAATTATTCATATATATCTTTATATATATATATATATATATATATATATATATATACACACATGTAAATATATATATTTGATCTGTATATATTTATTTCTTCAAAGCAGTTTTGTAACATCCTTTGAGAAAAGTCCTAAAGCCTCTATTTGACGACAAAAGCTCATTTATGAACGTTTGTCTTTTCCCCAGTGACCTGAGTTAGCACTCATCATTGTGTTCTTTATATACCATATTTATGGTGGTGACACCATGGGGGAATGAGATGCTTTATGGCTGGTAATCTCTGTCTTGTTACATAGGATTTATGAGACCAGAGGGGCAGTCCTCATCACTAGCCTTGAGTCTGATATCAAGGTTTTATACTTTTTCCCTTCTTCCTTGTTAAGGAGTTGAGGATTCATTTTTACCTTGTATTATCTATCGATTTGCTCTTCCTTCTGCCATATTCATTAATATAGTTTTAAAGTTACAGGAATACTGTCTATGTGCATTTTTTGTGATGTGCGTGGGAGTCTGTGTACATAGCCTGTGTGTGTCTGTCCCTTTGTATCTGTGCGTGTATGCGTGTTTGTATGTTTGTGTGGTTGTAACTACTTGGGTCCCCATAAGGGACAAATCCTTGTCCCACTCATAAGGCATTCCACTCCTTCTAAGTCCCCATCCCATCCACGTTGGGTCTGAAGCAGGTTTGTATTCTTTAGGAAGCATAAAGGGCATGGTTACCTCATGCTGTATATACTAGCAACATTTGTTAGTTGTCTGAACCTTCCCACTTGGTAAACATCATTTATCTTCACAAACATTTTTCCTCCACTATCACTCATTGAACATCCTTTTTCCTACCAGTATCTGTATCTTTCATGGAACAAAGACAAGTTCACTTGGTGTCCCTTAACTTCTAGAGATAGGCTTTGTCTTTACTAGGGTCACAGATGGCTGGGGATCAGTCTAATGACTCAGAACCAGGGATCGTTCAAGACCTGCCTCTTTATAGAACACCCTTCCAATTTGTTGTGGAAGTAGGGGAAAGGGACGGAGAAATGCAGGGACTGCTGAGATCTGGGCTCTAACGGCTGGCCTCAACGATCTTTTTGGGGACCAAAAAAACTCTTCCTACTGTGTGTAAGGTACAGTTTCATATTCTCAGAGACCTTCCTTATCAATTACTACACAAATATAAAATGACATTTTTAGCTCTTAGTTTCTGCATCTGGATATAGTTACCTCCATGTTATAGATGAAGAAAAGAGAGAGTCGAATGTCTTGCCCAAGAGCAATAATGAAGAATAATGGCAGAGCATGGATTCAGCCAAATTCAGCAAAGTGATGCTTACAGTGTAGGACCAGAGCCACATCTAATATGCCACCTTGGGATTATTCATATTTCTAAGCATCAGTTATCTCTAAGTGCAATCATCATGAGTGTAGTTTCTCTATAGAGTGAGAAAACGATTGGATGAGATAATGAATGTCAAGCCTTAACAAAGTGCTAGGTTCATTGTAAATTACAATAGCAGTTCGTTGATATTTTATTCTTATGCTTGATATTATTACTCTTAAGGAGAACCTTCGGAAGTTTCACTTTGTCCCAAGGCACTACATGGTTCATTTTAGTAGAGTATAGAATTTGCAGATTGCCTGGAAGAATCTGAAAGGTAATTTTTTCAATAATAAATAAACTTAGTGTAAGGTTTTTATGAGCAATTTTTTTTTTAATATAAAGGAAAATTAAAAAATCACCGAATTATCTAAGGTCATAAAAACTAAATATCTTTTATTAGATTTTTAGGGTTCCAAATTCTAAAAGTTATTGGGGTCTAGCCTTCCTTGCGTACCATTACAAAATTAAATAATACTGGTTGTGTTCTATATTCCAAACAGTGATGCCTCAAACCTTCTCCTCTGCCTTCCTAAAATTTTCTTTCTAAGATCTACTGCATGGAACATTATCACATTAAATTTAGCTATCATCCTTCTGCAGGAAGGGCCTAAGGACGTTTCTAAGGAAATAAAGACCAAAATAATTATCACTTAGATTTCAATCATGCATCAGCTTGAAAAAAAAAAAAAGAGGTGAAATTCACATAACATCAAATTAGCCATTTTAAAATATACAATTCAGTGGCATTTAGTACATTTAAAATGTTGTGCTACTATCACCACTATATAGTTTCAAAATATTTTCATCAACCGAAAAGGAAGCCCCATATCCATTAAGAAGTCACTCCCTAGCCCCTGGCATCCACTAATCTGCTGTCTCTATGTATTTGCCTAATCTGCATAGTTTATGTAACTGGAATCATACAATATGTGACCTTTTGTGCCTGGCTTCTTTCACTTAGCATAATGTTTTCAAGGTTCATCCATGTTATAGCATGTATCAGCATCTCATTTCTTTTGATGGTCAAATAATATTCTATTGTATGGACATACATATCACATTTGTTTATAAAGATTAGTTACCTTTTACTGCACAACCAAGTACCCCAAAACATAGAGGCTTAAAACCATAACCATTTATTTAACTCATGATTCTGCTGGTTGGTTCTTTTGGCTTGGGCTGGGGTGGACACAGCTGATCTTGGTAGGGATTACCATCTTATACTCAAATGAGTAATCTGTTAGCTTGTCTCCACCACCATTTTTTGAGACTATTTTATTCAACTTTCCTCATGTTTGGGAAACACAGAGTAAAACCTGGCTACATGATTTTAGAATGAATGAATGAATGAATGAGCAAAGTTATCTGCACTTGGCTCTTTTGGACAGTGTGTGGTACAGGGCTCAATCTTGGAGAATTTTGAGACAATTCATTTCTTTCCGTAGCAACTTCCCACCACTCCTTATCTCTTATATTTATTCATTCTGCCTCCCAGTTAGACACACACCCAGACCTGCCCCCTCCAAGTACTGCACCAAGTCAATCATGTAATGTCTCCCAAATTTCCCATTCTTTCAATGCCCTGAGAAAAAGAAGCTCTTCACCTCTTGATGGTAGGAACTACAAAGTTATATTACAAGGGAATGAATACTGGGTGGGGGTGAGGGTGGGGTGGACTGTGTTGTGGCAATTTTTGTCATCAAAATTTATGGATTCTGAAGGGTATCATGACATTCCTGATCACTAAGCAGCATACAAATGTTGCTATGTAAAAGAGAGCAGAGCACCTCTTTCTAATACTCTTCTTTCTATTAAAAAAAAATTAAATGCTCCTGGATTTCAGCAATTCTCAACCTAAAATAGATGCCTCAGTCCCAGTCAAACAGCCTTTTAGCTCTTTACAATGCATTCATCACAGACTGGAGACGTGACAGACACTCTCTGAGGAGGAAATCCCAAGACCAAAATAGTCATCTGTCACTTCCAACAGAGGATGGCATGTGTGCTGGGTGGGGGAACACAAGCCTGAGAGGATGACCCTGTCAAGAAGGCTGCTCTCTGTTGCCACACACTGCTCTGCATGGGAAGCAGATCAGGGAATTTGGGTGCCTTGTCAAGGATGTGAGAAATTAGAAGACCCCTTTTCTATACCAGCTTGTTTTAAATGAGCTTGATTTCTTGTAGAGAGTAAATAATGCACTGAGCATGATGGATGATAGAATTGGTCCTTTAGCTAACTAAATGGAGCTGGATATGATGCTGGATCCTCTTCTCAGAATCCAAAAATGGCTAGGCCATCAGAAGATATCTACCCTCCCACTGGGGTAAAGGAAGGTTTAAGCAGCAGTGGCAGGTGACCAAACCCAACTTATCTGTGCATTTCAGTTTCTGAGAGGCATTCTGACTGGTCACACTCATACTCTCCATATTCAGTCACGGAGACTTGTACTTTGAACTTCTGCAGATTCTATAAGCTCCACTCTTTTCTATCCATTCCCATGGCCAGGCCACTGCCTTAGTTCGTGCCCTCATTGGGGTTGTTCCTATTCTAACTGAGCTTCCTGCCTCCAGGCTTAACTCTTTCCTGTCAATTCTGCCTTCGTTCTAAAATGTGATTCTGACTATGCCCCTGCCACCCTGCTTTTGCTTTCCACATAGCTCTCCAGATCAAGTTCAGATGTTTTGTCTATGGCCTCCCCTATTTCTCTGTCCTCCCAATCTCCACATACACCCCTCTTCTATCCTCTGCTCCACCCCACAACTTCAAAATAGTCATTTGAAAATACTTGTAGTTCCTTAAAATACGACAGACTGTTTTATGCTTTCAAGTCTTTGCACATATTATTCCCTCTTCCAGGAAAACGCTCTCTCCACCCCCACGTCATCTAAGACTTACTCATCCTTCTAAATTCAGCTCAAGCATCATTTTTCCAAGAAATCCTTCTTGAGCTTCTTAATCTGATGTAGATGCACCCCCTCTATGCTCCTTTAGCAGCCTTGCTTATCTCCGTCACAGCTTTGCCACATTACACTGAAATAGGTGATCTATTAGCCTGTCTCCATCACCACTCTATGAATCTGTGTCTTATTCAATTCTCCCAGTATCTCCCAGACATGAAGTGAAAGCTGGCTAAATGCTTTTTTGAATGGTTGAATAAATGGATGAATAAATGAAATTATCTGCACTTGGCTCTTTGTGGACACTATGTGGTATAGGACTCACTTTTAGAGAACTGCAAGGTGATTATTTTTCCCCCAGCTACTTCCTACCACTCCCTATCTTTCAGATTTATCCAACAATATGTTCTGCCTCCCATTTACATATACACCTAGACTTGCCCTTGACAGGTAAATCATGTAATTTCTCTCCCAAATTATTCCTTCCTTCTTTCCTTTTAAACTCCCATTCTTTCAGTGCCCTGAGAGAAAGAGAGAAAATTGGAAGATAATGTATTTACAACTAAGTGGGAATGGGAGTAGCTGAAAATAGTAATGTCTTACAATTATGTAGTATTTTACAGTTTATAAAACTCTCACCTTCATTACTTTTATCCTTACAGCAATCCCTTTGAGGTGGGCCACACAGGGACTCTCATCTCATGTTACACTTAAGAGCTCACACAGGTTATATAACTTTTCTGGGATCACATAAGTAATAAGCAGTAAAATCTGAATTTCAATTTGGATGTTTTTTCATTGCTTTTCCATTTCATTTTTCAAAATATTATGCTTGGATGGGTAAGCAAAGCCTTAAACCTAAAGGAATGTATTACTTATGGTGGAGATAGAATACAGGCAATGGACCTCCTTGGAACCCATCAAATAAGACTGTTTAGGTTGACATTTCTCCTCCTATGCAAATGACTGACCAGGGTTAGTTAGAGGTCAGGTGGGAATAGAGTCTAGATTCCTTTGATTCAATGCCTAGTGAGAGTTAGTTTAGAAGCAATGTTCATGGAATGAGAGGTGTTAAAAACTCTTTGCAAAACCACATTAATATGTTGATAGGATCTTGACTGATGCCCTAAAGTCCATGGCCTGCTCATCAAAAGCCTGCATCTTCTCATCACAGATAGATTTCTCCCAGAGACTGCATTAAGATCATGACATGGTGGCCTACGCTAGAGGTATGCTTGGAAGCAGCCCTGCTGCTTTAGGCAAGCTTATTTGCAGCAGGAACCAGGAACTTATTGAGTAAGGAGGAGGATGGGATAACAGAAAGGAGAAATTTTAGGTCATATTTATGTTACTAGAATAAAAATGAAAAGATAAAACACAAGACTATACAACACAGGGAACCCTTGTGTAAATGGTGGATTACAGTTAATAGTACAGGTATAAAAATGTTCTTTCTTGAAATAGAACAAAAGTACCACATTAATGCAAGCTGTTGTTAATAGGGTGGTATATAGAAAAAATACAATTAATGTAAATATGGACTCTAATAGTACAATTTTAATATTCTTTTATCAGTTGTAACAAACGTGAGGATGTATATTTTTCAGCATATACTCACATAAAGAACTGACCCATCCTTAAACCAAGATCAGTTATTTTCCCTTTCCATAAACTGGTTGTCAGGTGACACCATAAGCCATTAGTATGAATTGAGAGATGGAACAGGCTTTGGTACAACAGTGGCAGATGACATGGGATTTGGGCTACCTGTTCATGTAGCTTGTTTATGCCCTTTTCTTTCTTGTACTTGATCCTAGATGTCCCATTTCCACTTCACAAGTGAGTTGCTGGGCCTACCCCATCTTACCATTTGGTAGGTCTGACCAAACCTAGATTCCATGGGGAATTCTAGATGCATTATCACTTTGGTGCTCCATGATCCCTGTCTCTATTCTGTCTCTACCTGGGCTTAGTAGCATGTCAAGTGATGTTTTTCAAAAGGGGTATAATTCTTCACTGCAGATAGCATGGCCCTTCTCCAGCAATCCGAAGATCCTCTCCTATTGTAGATTTCCATAAACTACACATGGCATCTTTCCCCACCACCGATATCCTACTACGGATATCTAATACCATAATGTCTGCTGTATTGTCCAGACCAAGTGGCAGCCTGCTTTGTATGGACCTGCTGAAGAGCCCTTCCTGCTCTATGTGCCATTCAAAGCTGGGAGCTTCGTGTGTCACCTGATATATATATGGGTGGAAGCAGTATTCCCAGGTGTGAAACATTCAGATTCCAGAGCCTGAAGAGGCCCACGGGCTTTGTGCTAACTTCTTCGTGATGGGAAGAACAAGATGCAATAGTTTGCATTTATTTTGGAGGGGATGTCCCAGGATGCCCCAGACCCTGATGAATTTCACTGATGTTACAGGATCCTGAATTTTCATAGAGTTTATCCTCCACCCTCTTGAGAGCAAGTGTCTTACTAAGCCCTCTAGCATGCTAGCCACATCTTGCTCACTGGGCCCAACTAACATAATGCCTTTGTCGTATTGTATCAATGTAATATCCTTTGGGACTATGTTATGACACAGGATGGAAGAATTTACATAGCCCTGAGTGGGGGTTCCGGTGGGGGGTAGAGAATAGAAGTATATACTGTTGTCCAGTCCATGTGAATGCAAACATTTTCTGATTCTCATTTCAACAGGGATAGGAAACAACACTCTCCAAATCAATGGCCACATTCCATGTGCCTGAAACTATGTTAACCTGCTTTAGCAAGAGATACCTCATCTTCCCTGGCAATTGCAGTAGGGCTTATAATATGGTTATATTTGTGGTAGGATCACTTTGGTCTTTCTACAAGGGTCAGGCTGCTGACTTAAATGGAAATAGTATGAGAACCACCAACCCTGGTTTCTACAGATCTTTAATGGTAGCACTAACTTCTGCCCTTCTCGCCACCCCTGGAATGCAGTATTGATCTTTGTTTACTATCTTTCCCAGGGACAGGGAAGTTTCAGACTTTTGCACTTGATCTTCCCCACTACGATAGCCCTTCCTCTACAGATCAAGGACACAATGTGAAAGTTGTATCAATTATTAAGTGTTTCTAGCCTAATTACAGTTCTAAGAAAGGAAGAAATTACTAAAGGGAGATACACCATCTCAGTGAATCCAAAGCAAGTTAGACCTTTGTTGTGAGTCCTTTTGTTATCTGAGCCCCATATGTCTCTATCTTAACATAGGGACCACAGAGACATTTCATGTTTCCAGGCATCAAGGTCAACTTTAACCCTGTGCCCAAGAGTCCTCGAAATATTTTGGTATTTCCCTCTTTCCCGGGTCCCTTAGTAAACTGCTGTGCATTCCTTTGAGGAATAACTGGAGAAATCTTTATTGTATCTGCCATGGAATTGCAGAGTTTTTCCTCCCAGGGGTTCTGTCTCTTCTTCCATCAATGGGTTTAGGATATAAAAACTTGCTTAGGCCAAGAAAATGGGCAAGGAACAACAGTTTTATATTGAGGTGACTGCCCTCAGCTGTGTTATATCCATTCTCGATTTTTTCTGATGGTACAAGTTGTATAGTACCTTCATTGGATGCCCACCATTTTTATCCTTAGGGACTACATGGTCTCTTAATCCATAACAATCCATAGAACACATCCTCTTGCTGTTCATTATGAATATTACATTCACTATGACTATAAATCATGACCACCTGGCTTCTATTGTTTGGGGAATCAAATCATTCCAATGGTCTAAGTGAGTTTTATTCTGTAATGTCCTTCCTACCATTATCCCTGGTCTGTAATGAGTGCCATCACTGAACTTTTGATATTGGTTGATGACTCTCTTATTAGAGTTTTCCTTATGGCCTTGGAAAATTGTATATTCTCTGGGTCTTCCTGTGGACCATAATCATCTGGTGTGGTATTTGGCTTTACATAGTACATTTATTTCAGCATGCCTACTTCCCTAATTCTTTTTTTTTTTTTTTGCCTATGGAATCCACTTATTTTATTTAAAGGATAAATTACAAATTAAGGCAATCCCATACTGAATACAGACATAGAGTTCTTCACATGTAATTTCTCTGGCTTGTTTATCATAGTGGTAGATGAGGATTTTCCACTTACATTAGATTCATATTGAGTTATTTCGTATGGTATATTATCAGACCAACCACTAAGGTCTGCTATGAAGATGACATTCATACAGATTCTCTCTTGTATAAGTTACCTTGTATTAACTGAAATAGTTGTGATGACTAAAGACACTACCATATTGATTACAAACATAGTGTTTGTGAGATCTTTGGTGTGTTTAAAGGTAAATGAATCTATGGCTGAAATCTCTTCCATGTTCCAAACATGTAGTGTAAGTTCTCTCATTCCAGCTAGGGCCAGAATATTGACTGAAGGTTTTCCCACATTGATGATTCAGAGGTTTCCTCTCAAGTTTGAATAATTTAATGTTGTCTATGGATAGAAAAATTAAGGTGTTACCATATAGATGACATTCTTATGGCTTATGTGCACTGTGCATTCTCTCATGCTGCCTGAGGGCAGAACTATGAATGAAAGCTTTCCCACATAAATGACCTTCATGGGGTTTCTCTCTAGTGTGCACTCTCTCATGATGTCAGAGGGAAGAACAATCAATGGAGGCTTTTCCACATCGATTACATTCATAGGGTCTCTCTCCAGTGTGTATTCTTTCATGTTGTCTAAGATAAGAATAAAGACTGAAGGTTTTCGCACATAGATGACAATCATGGGGTTCACTCTAGTGTTAGTTCTTTCATGCTGTCTGAGTCTAGGGCACTGACTTAAGGGTTTTCTACATGTATGGCATTCATAGGGTGTGCCAGTTTGGATGTAGTATGTTCCCCAAAATGCCATGTTCTTTAATGCAATTTTGTGGAGGCAGACACATTAGTGTTGATTAGGTTGTAATCTTTGGATTAGGTTGTTTCCATGGAGATGTGACCCACCCAACTGTGGGTAATACCTTTGATTAGATTATTTCCATGGAGGTGCGGCCCCACCCGTTTAGTATGGGTCTTGATTAGTTCACTGGAGCCCTATAAAAGCTCACAAACAGAAAGACCTCAGAGCTGCTGCAGCTGAGACAGACATTTTGAAGATGGCCATTGAAAGCTGATGCTGACATTTTGGAGAAGGCCATTTTGAAACACAACCTGGGAGCAAGCAGAGGCCAGCCACATGCCTTCCTAGACAACAGAGGTTCTCAGGATGCCAATGGCCTTTCTCCAGTGAAGAACAGAAGCATTAGCAAACTGGAACATAGGGTTTCTCTCTAGAGTGTGTTCTGTCATGTTGTCTTAGTTGAGAGTATCAACCGAAGGTTTTCTCACATAGATGACATTGATGGAGTTTGTCTTCTGACTGAGTTCGCTCATGTCTTCTGAGGGAATAACAACCAATGAAGGCTTTCTCACATGTATGACATTCATGGGGTTTCTCTCCAGTGTGAATTTGCTTATGTTGTAGAAAATTAGAAGATTGACTGAAGACTTTTCCACATAGATTATATTCATAGGACTTCTCTCCAGCGTGAGTTCTCTCATGTCATCTAAGGTCAATAAATCTAATAAACGCTTTTCCACATAGAAGACATTCATATGGTTTATCTCTAGTTTGAGTTACATTGTATTATCTGTGGCCAGAGGTTTTAATAAAGGCTTTAGCACTTCAATGGCATTTGTATGATTTACTTCTATTGTCAATCTGCTTATGTTGATTAAAAGATGACTGGCCACTGAGAACTTTTCCAAGTGATTTGTTTAAATATGGTTTCTTCTGATGGGAATTAATGCATGTGGAATCACTGTGTATCTGAGAGTGGAATCTTGCAAATAATTACCTTCAAAGGAATTCTTTTTACTGTGAGATATCAATGACATGATGTCAGAATTGTCTTTCCCATAGGTAAGTTGCATGAATATCTTTTCTTGCTTTTTACAGGCAATTTTCCTGCCTGGACTCTTGTTTTGGAGGAATTCCATTCCTTCTTTTCACACTTCTTTTTCTTGCACCAACCGGGAAAGCATATCTGATTTGCAGGCCTGATATCCCACTGAGACCAGACGATTGATATCTTCCAGTATCACTTCTCTAAACAGTTTTCTCTGGGATGTGTCTAGCAAAGCCCACTCTTCCTGGGTGAAGTCTACAGCTACATCTTTGAAGGTCATTAAAACTCATCATTGCATTGTCAATAGATCTGCTGACAACTATCTTATTTAGGATTTTTACTCACAACCAAACAAGCAGTAGGGGAACCAACAGCCACCTTGTGCATCCCAGGATGCTGCTCCCTTTGTGGTCTACCCCTGATTCTTTTAATAACATCTTCCATCATTTCCCAAGGAAATTCTGGTATTATTTCAGCCTCATTTAGCATGGATTATTACTTTTTCATGCTTCCTGGAGTCATCCTAGTAACAAAGTTATCCTATCTCCTGGGGTCCTTGCCATGTGGTTAAATCCTGTATCTCAGAAGAGTATTTCTAATTTGATAATGTCTCCCTTGTACAACCATATATTTTTTTCCCTTTGATCAGGCACCCTCAAAATTCAGACACATGGGTAATTTCCAGCTCCTGCCAATACATGCTGGCTAAGTCTAGCAGCTCCTTTTCTTCCTTTTCAAGCTCACCACACCCCTAGCTACTAGTTATAGGTCTAGTGGCCAGGAGGGGAGATGGGGCACATCCTGAGGGAACTAAATATTTTTTTTTTCCCTCAGAGAAATGGTCTATTCCAGTTTGCTAATTCTCTGTTATGCAAAATATCAGAAATGGATTGGCATTTATAAAGGTGGTCTATTTGGTTACAAATTTAGAGTTCCAAGGCCATGAAAGTGTTCAACTAAGGCATCAACAAGAGGATACCTTTACTGAAGAATGGCTGATGGCATCTGGAACACCTCTGTCAGCTGGGAAGGCATGTGGCTGGTGTCTGCCGTTCCTTTGATCCCAGATTTCAAAGTGTCATTCTCCAAAATGTCTCTGGGTCCCTCTTAGCTTCTGGGCAAACTCTGGGCTTCATCTCTTAGCTTAGCATCTCCAAACATTCTTCTGTCTGCATCTCCAACCATCTCTAAGTGTCAGCAAATATCTCAGTCTATGTCAGCTATTAGCTTCTCTCTTAAATAATCCAGTGAACCAATCAAGAGCCACCCTGAATGTGTGGGGTCCACACCTCCATGGAAATAATCTAATTGGAAGTATTACCCACAGCTGGATGAGTCACATCTCCATGGAAACACTCAATCAAAATTTCCACCCTAATCAAAAGACTAATAAATCTGCACCCACAAGATTGCATTCAAAAATATGGCTTTTTGGGGGACATAATATATCCAACCTGGTATACAGTCTTCAAGCAAGAAAAAGGTTGTTCTAGTTATTAATAGGGAGAGGAGGGCCACTTCTACAGGCTCAGAGAGTTCAGGGGAACCTGGAAATTCAAGATTGTTGGAGTCATCAACCTAGATACCGTTGACACATGGGATTATGTGTCAGGGTTCCCTTCTTTCCTAGCCAGAGCCCTGAACTTAACAGAGTTGATCTACTTTGGTTGGGAACTGTTACTCTACTGTTCAAGTCCTGGTTCAGCAACTTAGCTTTCTCAGCCCTCACTACATGAGATGAGAGCCTCTTTGTAGTCTGCCAGAAAGGGCTTCTGGGTTTCATGCTTGGTTTTGCAGTGGCTTATTAATAATTATCACTCTTCTCTCATCATTTTTCTTGTGCAGGGGTTAGCTAACTTTTTCTGTATATGGCCAGATAATAAACATTTTAGATTTTGAGGCCACAACATCTCTATCACAACTGTTCAACTCTGCCTTTACAGTGTGAAAGCATCTACAGACAATATGTAAATGAATGTGCATGGCTGTATTCCAATAAAACTTTATTTACAAAAACAAGCAGAGGACAGAATTTGGCCCATGGGCCACAGTTTGCTAACCTCTATTCTAGCTCATTAATGAGCTTAGCAATAGCCACTCAATTCCATTGTTCTCTAGTTTCTATGTCTCTGTATGTTTCAAACACTTTATATATAGCACAATCTCATGCACTCTCTTCCACTGGTATTCCATCCCACCCTGGTGAAAGTTTTAATTGTTGAACTGCCACCTTGTGCCAGGGACTATCTGTGTTCCTCTAGCGATGTGGTCCTCATTGTCAGATGAGTACTGGTTTAGTTTCCCAACCTCTAAAACAAATACCATAACAATGGATTGGCTTAAACAATAAGAATTTATTGGCTCATGGTTTTGAGGCCAGAAGACATCCAAAATCAATGCATCAGCAAGGCAATCCTTTCTTCCTGAAGAATGTGGCATTCTGTGTTGGCTATTGGGGATCCTTGGTCCTTGGCTTTTCTGTCACTTGGTAATGCACATGGTGGCAACTTTTCTTTTGTCTTCCCGATTCCATTGACTACTAGCTTCTGGCTGCTCCCCATGGCTATTCTTTATGTTTGACTTTCACTGTTTATAAAGGAATCCAGTAATTCAGATTAAAGCCAAACCTGACTCAGTTAGACCATACCTTAACTGAAGTAACTTCTTGAAAAAATAATATTTACTATTTGTCTACACCCACCAGAATGCAGACCAAAACCAAGAACATGTCCAAACTGGGGCACACAATTTCTTCCACCATAAGTAGTAAGTTATCTGTTCCAAAATTCCATCTTGTTACCTGCTTTCTCAGACCACTTCTGGCACCACCTTTGCAAGAAGAGTTCTCTAGGAAGCAGACTCTGAGATGCTGGTTAGTGTGGAGGATGCTCATTAGGAAAGTACCTGTGGGAGTTTTGTTTATTTTAAATGCAAGATTGGACAGAGGGAAAAGTTGACAAGTGACAACCTTAATGAACAGAGGTGTCCTGCATTGGGCCAGAGTGGCTGAGTCTCTGCTTACCCACCTCTACCAGTCTTTAGAGGTAGGTCACCTCAGTAAGGGTGTAGCCTTGGACAGCTGATGCAATCCCTGAATGGACTGTGAGCTGAAAGGTGTCTGTTGACTGTATTCCCTGTATTTGGAGCAACAAGAATTTCTTTGAAGGAGGATCTGTAGGATGCATTTCCACATCAATTATAGCCCATACACCTAGCCTTCTTACCTACAAATCTCCCTTTTTCTGCTTCATTCATTTTGGTCCTTAACCATCCACACTGGCTTTGATCCTGCCCCTTACTGATTCTGGCTGCAGAACATTTTATGGCACTTTTCATTCGGTCTGTGCCACACGCTGCTTTCCATTGCTGACTGTCATTGAATATATCAGCTGGTACTCACCACTGATGCCCTGCTTCTCTCAGAATCAAAGTCTTCCTCAATGCTGGTTTGCAGGGCTGCAATGATTATCCTCTCACCAGTGTTGCCTTTCTGCTGCTGCTCCATTTGTGTTTCTGAGCATGCTGAGTGGGTATGGAAGGCTTGTAACAGTAGTTATGTTTGCTTTCCAAAAGCAGATAATCACAGAATTATTGGGAGTGGGAAAAAAAAACCAACAGATAAATAAACTCAAAGCTTCAGTATAAATGGTCACACAGTTGACAAACGGACTCATATTGAGTGGGATCAACAGTGCCATCCAGAAATAAGTAGACACACTCAGCCCAGGCTAATTTGTCCAGTGCCCTGGGGCAAGTCTTCCATGCTCTATTTCCCCCTCCTGTCATCCCATCTGTATACTGAGGAACATAGCTCTTCACCACTTCTGTACCATGAGGAGTTCATGATGATTAAAGATGCAATTTCTTTTGGAAAGGTGATAAGCATGCATTATTATGTAGAAGAAATGGAAATTATTAGATAGGAGAATGAAAAGAGGGATATCCAGGACCAAACTCTAGGAGAAGGGTTTGGTTTGAAATAGTAGGAAAAAAAAAAAACAAAGTAAAATGAAAAATGAAGAGGAAGAAGGATAATGGAGGAAATAGAAAGTGTGAAGAAGGACATTGAATAAAGAGGATGAAGAAGAGTAAGAAGCAGATGAGGAGGAGGTAGAGGAGGGCAGAAGCAGAAGGGGAGGAAAAGGGACCAAGAAAGACCTGTAAGAACTCTACAAGTAGAGCAGCACACTCCCTTGAACAAATAATCTCATGTCCAGACTGAGCCTCAGAACTCATCATGGGAATGAAATAGCCAATGTAGAAAGGAGAAGTAGATAAGGAAGCCAAGGGCTTAGATAGAATGTCCCCAACTTCAACCCCACATTACCTCCTGTTTATTAGGCCAGTGCAATTGATCGGCTGTGATGTATTTCTCCACAGAGCCCAGCAGGATGACCTGAACTAGGCTCCTAGAAAAATCAGAAAAAATGTGCAGCTCCTAACAAAGAATAGAACTCATAGAGCCAAGAGATTATGCATATAGATCTGGGTCCAGTTCTCTGGTTTCCCCTTCTACTCACTCCATCTGAACTTATGTTGGAAAACTCAACCATTATCAGAAATTCTTTAAGATCAGGAGAGAGTTGCACATTACCTTAGTCTGCAGATTTAATGCTCAAAGAATGCCCTAAGAAATTTAAGATAACTGGAATTATTTTTTAAATGTGGCTTTATTGTGCTCCATTCCCCTGCCAGCAGTAAAGTGGACTCCTTAAACAGGCCTTGTAAAATCAGATTATAAAAGCAAAGATCCAAGAGAAGCAGACATTTAAGCACCCTACTTGCTGTACACACCAGTCACCAAGGACCTTTGAATGCACACGATAGAAACAAGCACAGATTTTTATATTCACTTTGCCTCAATTACACAGGTATTGTACTCCCAGTCAATCTCCTTCACCTTTGGCAGTAATTATTCCCCATCTCAGCATTTACCCTCTTCTTCCCTTTCTTCTGTATAATAGTTTTAGCCCTCCAGGGTGTAATCATTTCTTTGATCCAGAGGACAGAATCAAATTTGGTTTTATATGGATTCTCTCATGGCTGTAGCTCAGAATACTTGAAAAAGCAATGCTGATGGCGAGAGGGAAAAAGGTTCTAACACCCCCACTTCTCTGTGTTGACTTGGATAGAGAAGTCTATCTGATCTCTTTTTACCCAGATGTTGGGGATCTGAACACACAACAATAAGATATATATTAACACCTGTATGATCCTCAAATTAAGGCTACATTTTCCTGACATTGACTAAAAAGTACTCAGTTGTGTTGGCTATTGCTTCAGTCTATTTACAAGGTCTTAGAAGTTCATGAATTTGTGTATGGGAGTAGGCTGAAGTGGAAAGGAAAGTCTTCAAAGCTCTCTGACAAGGAAAAAAATACTGGAAACAAGAAAGTCCTGGGGGGGGTGGGTAGTGGGATACAAATTGGGAAGTAATCTTAATATTTTCACATATTAAATGCCTATAATTTGCCAGACACTTCACATAAATTATCCAAATTATATTTAGCCAAAGTATAAGATTCAGGCCAAACCTGGGTTCAAATCTTAGCTCCTCCTCATACCAGTTATATGATCTTTAACAAATTAATTAGCCTCTCTGCACCTCAGTTTTCCATATGTTAAATAGAGATAATAATATCCACTTCGCAGAATAATTGAGCAGAATTAAATAGGCAGAATGTGACTAGCTCAAGGAAAATATTTACTGTATGGTAACTATTATCACCCTCAAGTCAACTCTGCAAGCTATTGTTTTACAAATGAGGAAACTGAGGCTCTAGAGAGCTTAAATAACTTGCTCAAGGACATGCAGCAAGAACAGAGTTGGGATTTGAGCCCAACTCCCTTTGACTCTTTCCACTCTGCAATGATACCACAGAGCACCAAATATAGTATCCATGGCAACTGTAGAGAGACTTTGGTGACTGTTTTTTGAGCTATTAACAATATGCCAGTTCAACTTACCTGAGCAAATACCTCTATCCCTTATTCCTACCTATTCAAGGGTTGGCTTAATTCACTGCACTGATCTCTAGCAAGTTTATTTTGGTCCAAGAAGAAAAACTCACCAATAAAAAATGAGTTACGGAAAAGGTTCATCTTAAAATAGGAGACTATTAGACATTCAACATTTTAGAAAGAGCCAATAAATGTATACCCAGTTTTCACTCTGTGTCTGAGCATTCCCCTCTTCTAAGCCTCCTTTATATTCATTCATTCAACTAATATTTATTGAGCATTTACTTCATGTCAGACACTCTTCTAATTCTTGGGATACAGCAGTAAACAAGAAAGATAAGGTCCCTGACTTCAAAACTAATAGGAATCACTGTAGAGACATTGTAATTGCATAGCAAGACAGGAAGGAACTTAGATATCATCTCATCAATATCACAACCACCTAAGAATGTCTTCAATAAAAAATACATAATTATAATTAAGAAATGGGTAATTAAAGTAATTACATGAATTAAATGACAAAGAAATAAGGGTTGGCCCTTTTAATAGCAGCATGATAGATGGATTTATTTAACTAGATAATGCATCTTCTTTACACTAATTCCTCCTCATCTGGGTTTGTCAATCATGAAGTTTGCCATATCCACCATTCCTTCTAAGGAGAACTGTTTGCCCACAACCCCTCCTGAGGGAAGTGACCCTGGGTTATTTCATAAACAGTGATTAGCCACTGACTGGACAATGTGGGAATCTCAACCAAGTGTGGGCAATCCATAGGCTGGTCACGAGCTATCTGATAGTCTTTTAAGAAAAGCTCTACCAAATAGAGGTAGTATACTTTATCCAAGATATCCAGTATTTCTTCCCAGAATTAGAATAGGGAGAAGTTGATAGAATATGTTGGTAATAAGGGCTTTGTATATATGAACAATCAGTTATTTTTCTGGTTTGCTAAAGCTGCCAGAATGCAAAATACCAGAAATGGGTTGGCTTTTATAAAAGGGGGTTTATCAGGTTACAAATTTATAGTTCTAAGGCCACAAAAGTGTCCAAACTAAGGCACTGACAAGAGGATACCTTCACTGAAAAAAGGCCAATAGCATCTGGGGTTCTTCTGTCACATGAGAAGGCACATGGTGACATTGCTGGTCCTTCTCTCCCAGGCTCTGGTTTCAAAAGGGCTTTCTCCAAAATGTCTCTAGGCATTTTCTTTCTGAATGTCTCTGGGTTCTCTCTTAGTTTCTCCAGGGCAAACTCTGGGCTTCATCTCTTAGCTTAGCATCTCCAAACACCTTTCTGTCTGCACCTTCAGCATCTGGGTCTGTGTTGGCTCTGAGGTTTGTGTCAGCTCTGAGCTCTCTCTCTCTGAGCTCTCTTAAGGACTCTAGTAAACTAATTAAGACTCACATTGAATGAGCAGGACCACATCTCCATGGAAATAATCTAATCAAAAGTCCCACCCACATCAGATGGGTCACATCTCCATGGAAACAATCTAAGCAAAAGATCCCACCCACAATAAGTCTGCACCCACAAGATTGGATTAAAAGAACATGGCTTATCTGGGGGACATAATGGATCCAAACCAGCACAGTTATCAAAATAACCAGTGAGGTAGGTGCCATTATTATCCTTATATTACAGTTGAGGAAACTGAGGCACACAAAGATGAAGTAACTTACACAAGTAGGAAGGGATACAGCTGGAATTTGAAATGAGGTTGTTTGACTCCAGAATCCTTGCTCTTAGTCATTTTGCATCTCTAAATAGTGGGAGGAGAAATAAAAAAAGACACAGAGAATAAATAGCAGGTCCTTTTAATCGTGTTAGAGTGTAGATCTATCAATTCTTGCTCCTAAGAAGACAACAAAGGTGACTCTAGCACTCAGTGTTGTCTAGGATTGTGGTTAATACGTGTTCTCAGATCCTGTGAGGATACCGTCTTCTCTTATCGCCATGTGCACTCTTTCAAGTTTATTGCAGCCCAACTAAAAGTTTCCCATTTATGAAATTCTAGAATTTCAGAATGTGTAAGATATATCTTTTGCAACAACAATGTATTTGCTTCTTCCCTGTTTCCTTTTTTCATTTCTAGAAAATATAAATTGTGAATCACTCCTGATGAGGAGACCTAGAAAAAGAGGAACCTGGGGGTTATCTGACTACCAGGGCCTCTATCTCTTCTGCGTTCAGCACATAGAGATCTGGCTGCCGTCTGTAAATCTGCCAGAAGATGCTGGGAATCATTCTGTAGAAAACTTCAGCCATCCAAGTCTGCCAGGCCTCACCTGTCAATCATTCTTGGACACAAACAAACATATCAGTCTTAAGGGCTTCTCCCTGCTCTTCATCTCACATTCCCATATTGCTCTGTCCTTCCCCTCTCTTGACCCAGAATCTTACTGCTCCTTTCTGTCCCATATTTTTGCAGCATGCTCTCTGGAATCCCTATACCACATAAGAGAATTCCAGTTAAGGATGTCCCTTCCTTCTTATATAATATAGGTCAATTAAATGGTAATTGCCTCATCCTCTTTCATCTACCTTCTGAGCCCTTTTTTACTAATCTCACACACTTTGCCAATGCACACAATCTCCTCCAATGTCTTCAAAACCTTTTCTCAGATTCTTTATTCATTTGGAGGTGTTCATGGCTAATAAATGCCATTTGTCTTTTCACAAAAAGTAAAGCTGTTGGGTAAAGCTCTGAAGTTAGAAAGTCATTTGTGCTCAAAGTAGGGGAGGATTTGGGGGCACAGAGGAAGGGGGAGTCAGATGTTACCAGTGTCTCTGCAGTAGTAACCTGGAGACAACCACCTCTTCTACTTTCCATAATGTGGTTTTCACATTAGACCTAAGCACAAATTACAAGACTTACTCTGAGGAGAAGAAAAGTGTTTTTTTGCTTGCAGGACTAGAACAATCTTCATGCAACATCTCTGATTAGAACAGGAATATGTCTATCCTCTATGTCAATAGGATGGTAATTATCCTTAAGCAATGAAATCATGTTATTAGAAAGGAGAAAGAAAACATGTAAATAACAACTTTACTATTTTTAAATTTCTCTAAGTTAAAAAGAAAAAAAAAGATGAAATATTTCTCCTTCAAATTTTCCTTGCTTTTTCTTTCTTAGTAAGGACAACATCCCTGCCAAGTTTGAAGCTTATAGCTTTAGACATTTCTGACTTACACAATCACAAGAAAGAGATTGAAGTATTTTCTTTGAGAGGGGAGACTTGACGAAGTAAAAAAAAAAAAAGCCTGTGTAGTCTGAGTTAGAGGCAGAGAAGCTGGTAGAATTGTATCAATTCAAACTTTCAAAAAGGAAAAAACTCACTTCAGGATGAGCCATGAAACATCGCCATTTTCAGACTTACATCATTTTGTGAAGAGAAAGATGAATGTCCTGAAATGTCAGAGGAGAAATAACCATCGGTTCATAATCATCCTGGGTTTCTGTACTGGGCAGTTGGGTCAAACTCCACAGTGAAATCTAGCCGAGCCTTGTAACAATCACTGACATAAAAGCACTGATTCCTAAAGAACAAATGCTTAAGACCCTCAAATCAGCTCTTGGATATGGGTATTATTAAGCTTGTTTTATGATTAAGGTAGCAGAGGCTTACCAAGATTAAATGATTTGCCTAAGCTCACATAGATGCTGATTGGCATAGCCAAGAGTGGAAACCCAGATTCTTGGACTTTGAGTCTGGGTCTGTTTTATTAGGCCATCAACCATGGGAGTACTAGCCAAATAGACTAAGTCATTGGGTCACCCCAAGCAAGATGTTATTCTGCATCTTTCTACCATCATACACTGGGTTGTTAAAGCTCAAAGTAGATTTTGGGTCCCTTAGAGGGGGCCAAGGAAATGAAAGGATTCATCTTCCTGACAATTTAATCACCCTTTAATCTGCTCTATCACTGGGTCAGACCAAAGCAGCAAGTGCTTGTTAATGGAAAACTGCATCCAATGACTTTAGTTTTCTGTGACACTGCTTAATTTTTTATGTAAATTTTATAAACCCTAGAATTAATGAAGCATTCTAACATCCATCAAATGATATGAAGTTCCAGCTATGCACTAGGCATTGCCATAGTTCCTGGGGATATAAAGAATAAAAAGTATCCTGGCCAAAGGAGATTATGTCCTAGTGTTTCAGAAGAGTGAAAGAAATAATTATAGCATAGTATAAGTGTAAAACAAAACAAAACAAAACAAAACAAAAAACAGAATGAATCAAGGACGGAGGATAGACCAAATATTCTGACTCCAAGGAGTGATGTTTTGATCTTAAAAATCTCCATAGAGGTGATGTTTGATCTTTAAATTGAAAAAAAAAAAAAAAAAGATTAACAGAAAAGGGAGGGGTACATTCTAGAAGTTAGTTCTTTCATGTTGCTTTGAATCGTATACAGGACCAAGCATGAGAAACGGAGAAGGGCTGATCTCTTAGATTATGCAGCATGTTCATGAGTTTCCAAGATTTATCTCCTGGACGATGATAACAGAGTGGCTCCAGATTTATTAATTACCTAAGTTTTGACCAGTGGCTTCAGGTTTTAAAGATTTTTCTTCATCTACAAAAGGATGGTGGATTTTATTAAAGGGCATTTTAAAAAAGAATGGAAGCCCTTATTTTATAAAGGCTATGATATCTTTGTAAGTTAAAGAATAGAAAAAAAATCTTAGAAATTATTATGGCAAACTCAAAGGCTAGAAAACATGTGTCTGGAACAGTCCCAAGGAGTCAAGTTTGCAAAGGAATAAAACAGTACTTGCTTTAAAAATATACTTGATCTTACTATCATATAAGGAATATGGGAGAAAGAAAGAAAAGCTTTCCTTAAGAGTCTGAGAGGACTGCTTAGACCATCTGAAAGTGAAAATAAAATACTGGGTGGGGGGGGAGAATAGACAGATATGAAAGGAAAAAAGAGATACTCCTGGATAAAATGGCTGGAAAAAAAAAAAAAAAAGGTGATTAGAAAAGGGGGGTGATGTTTTATATGTTCTAGATTCAAAAGGATTGCTCCAGTCCAAAGAGATCTCACAGAATACGAGAAGCAAGAACTCAGCCACCTCCTGGATCCAGGAAACGACTCCTTTTAAAGTTGAAGACAGTCTATACTTGTAAAAGCAATTTGGGAACTATTTCTTGAAAGTCCCAAAAGACATCTGTATAAAGTCTGTATAAAAGATGCTCAGGAAAAAAAAATGGAAACAGCTTGAATAAATCAACACCAGCATAAAGTACTCACAGCGTTATTTGGGTGAGTTTTAAAGGGACTCAGTTGTTCTAGGTGGGGATGCCATGGTATGATGATAAATGTTAAACAACCTGCTGACTGGAAAAAAAAAATAACCTTATTTGTAGCATTTAACAATTTCCAAGATATGAACACTCCTTCTATGGCTGATTTCAGGCTTTCAGTTTTTGACGTCACTGAGCATGGAGTTGGAAAGCGATGAGCATGCTCAGTTCCTGTAAACCTGTGCAAGCCAGACCCAGCACACCACTGAGGGATGCAATTGTTGCTGCAGGAATTCACATGAGAAATTTAGGAAATTTTGCCTCCAAGGAGATGTGGGGACAAATAAAACATACTGAAAGAGATCTGGGAAAGGCAATAAAAGAATGAGTCCCTGGTCTGGCTTAGATATTGATCTGCTGCTATAATACTTCATGGGGTGGTATTAACCAATTCAAGGTTGTGAAGTTAAAGAGGATTTGTGTGAACAACAGATGATCTTATTAACCAGAACTCACTGACTTTGCATGTCTCACTATTGGAGCCCCTACAGGAAAAAAATATATATAAGCATAAATTTTGAGAATGACCATGTCTGGAATGGGACTAATATTCAGTCAGAAGGCATTGGTTCATACCAACAGCCCATTAACCTTATTTGCAGTCAGCTTCTCTTTTGATTGGCAGGGCTCTCCTATACTGATGGTTAAATATTTGCATATTATTTCTGTCTAGAATCCAAAAGGACAAAAACGGCATTTAGCAAATACTGCTAGCCTTACTTACATGTGGTAGAGAAGCAAAGGAACTAGTCAAAGAAGGAAGTTAAACTGTTAAAACCTCAGCTAAGACTTTATAAAAGGAGTAGGGGGACTAATGAAGGAAATGAAATATGAGAGGCATATCCCACAATTTCAGAAAAACTTGTGGCAGAAAGAAATGTTATTTAAGGCCTGTAACACCCAAAAGCAGGGATAAATAATCACATGGCCGATGTACTTAGGGGCATAGACTTCAGAAATGTTGACTACAACTTATATTTAGGAGTCTTCCAAGGATGATGCTCTAGCTAAAAGGGATCTTATAGCCTGGTAGAAAACTTAAAAGACAGATTTCTTAAGAGTAAGCAATGTCACAGGAAAAGGCAGAGGTGGGGATACTGAGGCACAAGACTGATAAATATTTGCCTATACTCTACTCTGTTTTCAGGTGCCAGGGACAAGGACTCCAAGGGGAAAATGTAAAATAAAGAGGTTTTGAATATGCAGGATGAGTAAAATAGAGGTCCCAAAGGAAACCGATACATGGGGCTGCCGCCACCATTTATCTCTAAATTTAGACAATATCTATCTGAAAAAGGAGACCGCATGTATATTTGAGTTTACCCCTCAGCTCTGATAAACCCATAACCATCACTGAGTCCTTCACGGGTGATTTTTTCCAGCTGTCTTGAAGTTCATTGGCCACGGCATACACTGATTGCCATCCTAGCCAAGTTGCAACCATAACACTTTCCTCTTTTTAGTGTACATTCTTTCAGATAAGATTAAGTCTCCACCATGGTCTTTGGCAAAGGCTATTATGGTCTGTGCAGTTAATCTCTACTTCCTGACAGTGTTTACTTGAGAGATTAGTATTCTTGGTGAGGATATATTCCTGGCTCAATTCTAAGTTGGTGACTTGATCTAAGATGCTACAAGATCAGTCTTTCTGAACTGGGATTCCCTAAAGAAATAAGACCTGCTGAAAACTTAATGCCCTAAAGATGGAGTTGGCAAATTTTATATTAAAGGGCTAGATAGGATATATTTTAGTTTAGGTGAGCCATATATATGGTCTCTGTTCCAACTACTCAGCTCTACTGCTATAGCATGGAAGCAACCATAGGCAATATATAAATGAATGGAAGTGGCCATATTGCAATAAAACATTATTTACAAATAGGGTGGCAGATTGGATTTGGCCCCCCAGTAGTAGTTTTCCAATCCCTGCACTAAACCATTCACAGTATGTAATAACTTAGCTCCTCTTCTGTGCATCTAGAATGATACTAGTTATGTACAAACCTTGACAGAACTGAGAAAACAGTTCCTCAAATCATTTTCTTGTTCTTTGCTTCAGACGAGAATCCTGGGTTGGGAAAGGCTGTACTTGATATTGTAGATAATCTGATTCAAATAATCCCACACAGAACTCTAAAATGTCTCTAGTAAGTTGATTTAGAACTTCAACCCCTACTGCTCCTACACAAAAACCCGTTCTCTCTGTTTTTTTTTTTATTATGTGCCATTCTTTAATATTGAAATATAATTTAAATATCTGTTAATTTATATGACCAGGGAAATTGCATTTAAAATCCAAACCATCAGTGACACTGCAATTTGTTGTTTTGCTAAAAATAAATGATTTATAGTCATTAACATGATAAGATGGCCATATATTAAAAAAGCAAATTGTTAACAATATGAATAGTTTGATCCTATCACATTTAAAAAACTGCATCTCTATAAATACATTTTTAAAATGGTTTTATTCACAAAGCATACAATCCATCCAAAGTATTCAATCAACAGCCCTCAGTATAATCACAGAGTTGTGCATTCATCACCACAATTAATTTGAGAACATTCTCATTACTCCAAAAAGAAAAGTCCCATACCTTTTACAACCTCCTATTATCGACACTTAGCATTGGTATAGTACCTTTGTTAAAACTGATGAAAGAATATCACAATATTATTCAACTACAGTCTATAGTTAGCATTAGTTGTATTTTTCCAATATATCACCCTATTATTAACACCTTGTAATAGTGACACATATATTTGTTCTATTTCACATAAGAACATTCCTATATTTGTACAATTAACCACAGTCATCATCCACAATATGGCTCACTATGTTATATAGTATCATGTTTTATCCAATAGCTTTCTTTCGAATGATATATACAACCCTAAACTTCTGCTTTCAACCATAATCACACCCATAATTCAGCACTGTTAATTGCACTCACAGTAATGTACTACTATAACCTCTGTCCATTTCCAAACATTTACAATCAGACTTACTAAAAATTCTGTACAAATTAAGCATCGGCTCCCCATTCCCTCTCCTCATTCTATCTCCTGGTAACCTATACTCTAGATTTTAACTCCAAGAGCTTGCTCATTATAATTAGTTCTTATTAGTGAGAACATACAATATTTGTCCTTTTGTGTCTGGCTTATTTCACTCAACACAATGTCCTCAGGGTTCATCCATGTTGTCACATGCACCAGAACTTCATTCCTTCTTACAGCTGAATAATATTCCATTGTATGTATATACCACATTTCGTTTATCCAGTTATCAGTTGATGGACACTTAGGTTGTTTCCGTCTTTTGCCAATTGTAAATAAAGCCACTATATGAACATCAGTTTGCAAATGTCTGTTCACGTCTCTGCTTTCATTTCTTCTGAGTATATACCTTGAGTAGGATTGCTAGATCATATGGCAATTCTATACTTAGCCTCCTGAGAAACCACCAAACTGTCTTGTACAGCAGTTGTACCATTCTACATTCCCACCAGCAGTGCCAGCAGTGAATAAGTGTTCCTATTTCTCCACAGCCTCTCCAACACTTGCAGTTGTCTGTCTGTTTTTTTATAGTGGCCATTCTAGTAGGTGTGAAATGATATCTCATTGTGGTCTTGATTTGCATTTCTCTAAAAGCTGGTGATGTTGAGCTTCTTTTCATGTGCTTTTTAGACATCTGTATTTCCTCTTTGGAAAAGCGACTGTTCAAGTTCTTTGCCTGATTTTTAATTGGGTTGTTTGACTGTTTAGTATTGAGTTGTAGGGTTTCCTTACACATTCTGGATGTTAAACCCTTATTGATTATATGGTTTCCAAATATTGTCTCCCATTGAGTTGGCTGCCTTTTCACTCTCTTGACAAAGTCCTTTGAAGCACAAAAGTATTCAGTTTTGAGGAGGTCACATTTATCTATTTCTTTCTCTGTTGCTTGTGCTTTGGGTGTAAACTCTAAGAAACCACCTTCTCCCACAAGATCTTGAAGACATTTCCCTACATTTTCTTTTAGGAGTTTTATAGTCCTAGCTCTTATATTTAGGTCTTTGATCCCCTTTGAGTTAAGCTTTGTATTAGGTGTGAGATAGGGGTCCTCTTTCATTCTTTTCAGCATGGCTATCCAGTTCTCCCAGCACCATTTGTTGAAGAGAGTATTCTGTCCCAGTTGAGTGGACTTGGCAGCCTTGTCAAAAATCAACTGACCATAGATGTGAGGGTCTATTTCTGAACTCTCAATTCAATGCCATTGATCAATATGTCTGTCTTACTGTGGCTTTGTAATATGTTTTAGAATCAGGAAGTGTGAGTCCTCCAACTTTGTTCTTCTGTCTTAAGATGTTTTTGGCTATTTGGGGCCCCTTGCCCTTCCAAATAAATACAATGATCGGCTTTTCCATTTCTGCCAAGTAGGCTGTTGGAATTTTGATTGGGATTTGTTGAAACTGTAAATCACTTTGGGTAAAATTGACATCTTAACTATATTTTGTTCTCCAATCCATGAACATGAAATGTCCTTCCATTTATTTAGGTCTTCTTTGATTTCTTTTACCAGTGTTGTGAGGTTTATATGTATAGGTTCTTTACATCCTTGATTATGTTCCCTCTGTTTTTACCTCACTTTCTCTGGATATAGAACCTATCACCTCTCCAAGTTCCATCAAAGGAAACCAATCACCTAAAAATAGGGGCTAGCATCCACAAGTAATGGAGGGGGAGTTTTACACATGACATTGCAGGGAAAACCTCTTAAATGTTCCCCTTAAACATAACTGTACTGCAAATTCCCTTTCAGCCATACCAAAACTGGGGATTTCTGTACATCAAATTTTGCAATCGCCCTTTTGCTGTCACTTACTCCTATCTTTCCTTGGCCAGAAATTTCAGCTGTTTTCCCCTATCTTAGGCAAAGAAATTCCTGCTTGGCCAGAGCTGTACCCTAAAGTTCACATAACCTGGATTTGTGAAAAAACCAAGATCTTGCTGTTGGCAAATTGACCCTGCTTAGAAGCAGGGTGAGTGGTAGATAGCATAAGCCTTCCTGCTATACAGATATAGTATGTCAAGTATTCTAAAACTGTGTGTATGAAGGAAAAAAGCATGTATATTTTTACTATCCTTGTTATCTACAAGCCATGCCCTTAGACTTTTCTCTTTGACCAAAGCCATATATATCACCCACAGTCTAAGAAGCCAGACTCCTAGACAAATCTTGCTGTGCTGGTGGAGACCTGATGTATAAGATATATAACCAGGATACTGAAGTTGCTGGAGAGAAAGGTGAACACAGGATGCTGAATTTATCTAGAAAGGAGAGAATGGATTCCAGGTGGGTGGGCCAAAAATAAAATAATGTTAAGAAGAGCAGTAAAACTATGTGAAATGAAGCATGGATTCCTGCATGCATCATTCGGGAAGATGATGATATATCATATTTGAAGTAACCTGAAAGAGTGAATTAAACTGGGAGAGAAATCTGGTTGCTATACCCTTCTGGGATAGTTCCAAGGCTAAAGAACTCTTGCCAGAAGTAATCACAACTGGCTGAATGACAATCAGAACAGTTTTCTGTGTCACTATTATTTTCTGCTTCAATGGGGCTTCATACCTTTAGTCTCTGTGTTAATACCTACCCACTTCAATAGAGCCACTTTCCTGGTAGAGTAAGGTACAGTGATGATCCTTGTAGTCTAGCAATAGAGTCCACACTTGCAGGCTTTGGAGACAATGTTAAAGACAGAGATGGGAAATAACTTTCAACTTGCATTCTTACCTAATTAGAATAAGTGTTCGTAGGCAAGTTAATCAGTGGCTACTTAGATGCTGTGTTGAGAAGGATTTTGAGGTCACACTTGGGGTAAGCATTCAAGAGTTTTGTCTTCCTTGATATTCTAAGTTCTACTGGCCTGTTCACACTAAAAGGATTTTTTAGGAAGAGTTTGGTGGAATGAAGGAAAAGCAATTGTTTTGGAGAGAGACAAGCTTGGGTTTGAATGCTGACTCTTCCACTTACTGTGTGTTTCTTGGCAGGGAAATTAGCAGCATCTCTGAATCTTGACATCTTTACCTGTGAAATGGGCACAATAATATCCACTCCACAGAGTTGCTAGAAAATGATTTAGCACATGTTAAAATCTAGTACAGTCCCTGGCACATGGTTAATAACTTAAGGCATGTTCGTTTGCCTTCCTGACTAGAAAGATTCCAGGCACACTCACGCAAAAATCTCAGACACATCGACTGGTATAAAAACCATCTTGTGGAAAAATGACTGAAGAACTGTAGATCTTTTCAATCAGGGACAGAATGCCACAGAGACCAATGTGACTGTCAACAAGTTTGTCTCTTTTTGAGGGACACAAAATTGAGAATCAAGGACTTGAAGTGAATGAAAATGTAATTTAATCTACAATCAAATAAAAATTCCATAGCTTTAGAATCAGAGAATATTCTTGGAATGGACTCTTTTCAGTACCATAAATTTAACCAACTGGGTTCTTTAAGTATCTGCTTTGTCAACCTTTTGAAATGAAGGTTGATTAGGTTCAATGAGAAATCTGCATTTCGTCATGAAAATGGAACACAATGTCCTTGGCTTAGTCTCCCGAGGAGTAGCAATTTGGGGCATTATGTGCAATGCATGCAGTAAAAACACAGGTAGCAAATTAATTTCAGGCATGACAAATGGGAAGCATAGATATGCATAGCCCAAAAGGCGTGAAAAGGCATAGCCTCCCCTCTCACAGTTACAGGCCACCATAAAATGAAACCTCCCCCAAAGGAGTTGCTCTAGCCTTTTATTTTACAAATAGTAGTTTATGAGGATGGAAACATTACAAGAAAAGGGGACACTTTAGATTAAGAGTTGGTGTATTTAAATATTAGGAGGAAGAAGAACTCAATTATCAAGGGGTAAATGTGGCAGCAGCTAATCTTGTCAAAGAAACTGAACCCACTTGGGTGCTTCTCAAATCCTAGCTTCTTCTGGGATGGCTTAATGCATAACCCAAGAGAATTTGACTCTCGAATAACCTGAACAAATAAAAAAAAAAACTGTAGTGGAAGAAAAAGTGTACATATTATGCATTTCATTTCTTAAAAAACAGTGAATCGTGCACTAGATTTAGCAGATTAATTAAGGAGTCTGTTAGCAATGAGGTGAAAGCTGGCATGCTCCCAATTCTGACTGACACTAGCCAAGACATAGATAGAACTGATGTTTCTCCAATACTCCTGAGATATGTCACCTAATCCAGAAAAAAAACCTGTTATCTATAACAGACGTAAAGTCAGATTGGAGGCAGAGGTCTTGCCAATGTTTTCAGATCAAGTAATAGGACTCTGAAAAGCTGAGGAAGCTGTTTGACTGATGGAACAGTTAAAATTGAAGGGACAGTTCAATGAGCTGACATTGGTTAAAAGAATCATTTAGTGAAGTTCGTGACATACTCTTCCTCAATCCTGTACCTTTAAATCAAGTTGACCCCCCCCCCCCCGCGCCGTGAAGCGAGTGGCTGGTGGCCAGTTAACACAAGAGGCACAAGCAGCCCATTCCCTACAATTGTTCCTGAGCACCCTTACCAGCCTCCTGAGCTGTTGGAACACCACAGCAAAAATGCAGCAAGCAGGAAATTCAATGTGGTGCAATAAGCATTAATGAGCACCCTGTATGCACCTGGTAGTGTGCTTTTTGGTATCACGGATACATAAGCCAATAAACAGGACCCTACCTGCAAAGAGTTCATGGCTGATTGGAGAAAACAGATGGTAAACAAATAGTTATATTGCAACATGGTAAACCTGGATATAAAAAATCATAGGAACTGAGAGGTAAAAGGACAATTACTTCTGAATCAAGAAGGTAAAGCTGGAGTCAGAGAAAATGATAGAGAAGTGGTTAGTCTGAGTCTTAAACAATGATTAAGAGTTCATCTTTGGATAAGAGGAAAGCATATTCCTAGCAATGGAGATGAGGCAATGTGTACAGATGACTGTAACTGGTGTGGCTAGGGATAATAGTAGGGTCTAGAGGGCTGGAGTGGAGCAGCCATGCCTTAACTTTGAAATTGTGACTCTTTGGGACATAGAGAGAGTCATGACCACTTCCATAGTATCTTGTACAGTCTCCACCCCTAGCCCCCCACCCAGCTGAGATTCCAGTTCTAGGGAGACAAAGTCATGGATGATGCCATCCTATATCCTTCATTGCCTCCTCTGATGAGATTTAATTGGTTTAATTTCTTTCTTGAGAAATTCTTTTCTTTCAGCAAATATTTATTGAGCATCTACTGTATATTAGAATTATGAAAAGGCACTAAGAGAGAAGTATTGTCATTAAATGGAAACAGTATAAATTAAAAAGTATAAGTCTAGAACTATATGGTCTGGGTTCAAAATGTGGTTCCAGTACTCACTAGCTCTGTAACTTTAAATAAGGGATTTCATTTCTTTAAATGGAAATGATACTTAAATGCAGATATCTCCACTCAAAATGGAGATACTTCCCATATGAGCACCATTATGGGAATTGAATGAAACAAAACATATATTACACTTAGAATGTCCCCTGGTACAAAATAAGTGCCCAGTAAATGATGGCTGCAATCATCCCCTTTGGGTGCTAGAATGAGCACTGTACCAAGAGAACTCTTAACAAAACTGTTAAATATGGGAGTGCACCTTTTGTTTCATTTGTCCATCTTCTCCTTCCCCTGTCATTGAGGTTTCACTGCCCTTCAACAGTAGCAACACCCTTTCTGCAGACTCCAGAGGGTCTTTGCTGGTCTTTGAAAGAGGTCATCATGTGGAACTATTTCTCCCAGGGAACCATACTCATTCCTCACAGAGCATCAAGACCCTCCAAATCTAAACAAACCCTTTTCTATGTCATCCCACACTTGTATTCCCACTGACACACATCAAATGTTATTCACAGTACCTGCAAAACTCATTTATTTCAACATGAGAAAAGCTTGTACCTGATGAATTGAGGCAAGAAAGGTAAGGATGATGGGAATGTACAAAGGCAGGTGGGTCCCAGTGTGTTACCACCCAAGGACTGACATTGTGGAATCAGCCTTTCACATTTAGCAGATTTGACAAAGGAGAAGGAATAGAAAATCATTTCTGTTTGGCATGTAGTGGAGAAGAGTAAGGAGAGGGTTGAGCTTGAGGACACTGAGGAAGGAGTCAGCAAGGTCCCCAGGGCTCAGCCTGCTCAGGGCAGTATTTAAGTCCAAAGAAACCTAGAAGCCCTAGGGTTAGCCTTAAAGGAGGCGTTCCTTTCTCTGATTCCTGAGCCTGAGTGATTCAGAAGGAGCCCAATGCATAGGGAAAGGAAAAGAGTAGGAGGAAGATCAAAGCGACCATCATTGGTAACAAATTATGGAAAGAGTCAGCACAGGCACCCTAATGGTTGAAAATCTGTGCTAGCATCTCTAACAGGATGCCACCTGCTAGCTGGTCACTGTGACATTCTGAGAACAAAGCCAAAGGAAGGCGTTCATGGCAACCAGCAGCTGCGGGACTCTGGGATACGGCAACCTGGGCAGAAAGTAAGCAGTGTGGCCAAAAAGACCTCATGCACAGCCATGTGTCTGAGGGTGGCCAGCGTCCCACACACAATAGATGATTTAGCTACAGCCTCCTGATTAACCTGCCAGCAACTGAAATATAAGATCAAGGAGACAGACAGGGATGTACTAATGAAGCCATGATTTAAAAAAGAAAACCCAGTCAGTCTTAGATAAGTAATTTGCTTTCCCTGCCACAGTGCTGTCTCATTATTCCTAAATTCCTTCCCTTGGGGTGGGCAGAGGTCCCCTGTCTGAAGGAAGGGGCCAGAATATGTGTTGATCCCCCTCCCATCTCTATCAGAACTGAGAGCAGAATCCGGATCCCAAATGCCTAGAGACACAAAAAGAAAGAGGGTGGAGAAGAGTGTTTGATAATATTCTAAGGCTTTCCTATAAAAGGATCCTTATTATTGAGAAACCACAACAAAAAGAGGAAGTCGAGAAAGACATTTTGCTGTGTCCTGCTAGGGCCATCAACTCCTAAGAGGCAAAAGACTGCAATGAGTCCTGCAGTGATGCTCCAGGGCCCCTAAACACCCTCCCCTGCAAAAGATACCCCTTGAAATCTGTCCCCTCGCAAAACATAACACAACCTCCCATCTAGAACTTAAGGTCTCAAATCCTCTGAAAATTCAGATATCGCCAAGATATTGCCATTTCAAACCAGCAGCATTTAGACCTCAGTGAGAAGGATGTACAAGCAGATTTTAACATAGCAATGTAGCCCTTGCTCAATAGCTGTTTGCTAAGTGACTCTGCAAGAATTCTATATTGTAAAATCCAATGAAAGAAAGAATACCCAGATGTAATACAACATAGGGCTGTTAAAAACAAAAAACACCTCTACAACAAAAAATAAATTACATAGCATCAAAGGAGCAGATCAAATTTCCAGTCGCACATAATACACCTGTTTTTCAAAGAGGGAGGAGGCGAACAGAGCAGGTGAGAAGAGCAGCACTGGAAGGTGGGCTTCTAAGGTAGTTCTGACTGTGATTGATGATCTGTGCTGTATTCTCACTGATGTAGAAATTAGAGCTAGATCGTTCCAGATATTGGCCCATCTGAGGTCCTTCTTCTGTCCATTCCCTTTACATAGTTGCTCTCCTGGAAACCCTCTCTTCCTGCCTGAGGGGCTTACTATTCAACAAACCAAACCCAAGAAAGCAAATCAAATTATTTCTTTCTCTCCTGTTCTCTCTCTCTCTCTCTCCACAGTGTAGAATAAAACCATCTTTTTGAGGAATTCTTCATTCAGTGGCTTGAGGGAAAATTCATTTCTCTTGGTGCTTCAGGTTATTTTTCCCCAAGGGTTCAAAAGCGACAGCAACAATTACTTCTGAGAGAATCTTCATTAAATTTGTCGAGGCTCCAATCTCTGCTAAATTGCCCTGACTGTCTTTCCACTGCCCCATGGAGGGAGGGAGTCTCCTCCCCTCCCTCCCACACACATCCTGCTTTGTATCAGGCAGGATTTATTGTATTACTCTGCCTCTCTGCTTAATTAGTTTGCTACCATTTTAGGTAGCTGTTATGTTTCAGTTGCCATCCCAAGGGGTGGAGCAATTGAACATTTGCATCATTTGCTGACTCTATACTGTGTCCAAACCTGTGCTCAATCCAACCAGGAGCTGCCATTTACAAGCCACATTCAAAAGATGCCACTAGGAAGGAGTAAGTGGGATGGTATAGAAACATCCAAATTTAAACAATGTCATTCTATGAATGACATTCTCCTCTCTCATATTTATTGTTATAATCTATGCCAATATAGCATATTTCATAAAAATCCAAAGTCTATTGCAAATTTTGGAAGGTATGCATATTAGAAAGTTATTGGGTACTGGGGGGAGGGGCAAGATGGTGGCATAGAGAGGTGTGGAATTTAGTTACTCCCCTGGAGCAACTAACAAACAACCAGGAACAACTAGTAAATAATCTGGAACAACTGCTGGGAGATAACCGTGACTGTCCACACATCGTACACCAACCTGGAATGGGTGGAATGGCTGAGATCACAGCATAAAAGCTGTAAGTAAAAAACTGTGGACTTGTGCTGGGAGCCCCCTCCCCCCATGGCAGGCTGAGCTGCAGGACTTCACTATGGGAGAAAGCAGCATTCCTGGAGCATGTGAATATAGCTCAGCCTAGCTCCAACTGGAATTTTAATTAACAAATGTGTACTGCTGAATACAAGCTACAAATATAGACAAACCCCTAACAAGCAGCAAAGTACCCTGAGGTCACTCCCAGTGGAGAGGAGGTGGGGCTGATGGAAAAAAACTTTTTTAAAAAATACAGGGGCTTTTAGAAATGGCTGACTTTAGAGAGCCAGAAAACACCTGTGTCCAGGGAAAGGGAGCCCAGAAGATTGGGTGCTATCTCTGGCCAATGGGCAAAACTGGGGGGCCATGGACTGGCTCTGAAAAGGGGCTTTCTTTTCCTTTTTCTTTCTCTCAACCTGAGTGGCTCAGTGGAGAAAGCCCCAGCCATTTTCAGTTTGTAGTGCTCTGACCCAGAAAGGGGTGGAGTTAATACAGTCAGAGAGACAAAGGAGTAATTCAAGTGCAGAAGACAACTTCCTAGGGGGTGTATCTTCCCTAATAGGAAGGAGGTGGGGCCCAGCTCAAGTGCCTGACCCCCTTCAGAACTCAGACCCCAGGGCCTGGGGGAAAACAATCAAAACAGAAACAATTTAAGCTGAGAATTAAAGGGACCACATCTCTTTACACCACTGGGGACTGACAGGCTGACAGGTGCAACCTGCTGGGCAGGTTAGGAAAAGCAAAGTGGCTAGAGGCCTCACAGGAAAGTCTGTCAATCTTCTAAGACACACCCTCAGGGAAACTTGACACTGAATATAGCCCCATTCTGAGACCTGAACCTGTTCTGGTCTCAGAAAATCTGATTGGGGTAACCAAGGAAACCAGATGCTTAGACAACAGAAAACTACAAATCACACTAGGAAAAATGAAGATATGGCCCAGTCAAAGGAACAAACTTATGCCTCAACTAGGATGCAGTTGAGATATTGTTTCACTTTAATGAAACAATTAATTAAAGTTTTTCAAATAAATATGCTAAATCAATTCAAAAACCAAGTCAACAAGTTTAGGGAAGATATGGCAGAAGAGATGAAGGATATAAAGAAAACACTGGGCAAATGTAAGGTAGAAATCAAAAGTTTGAAAAAACTGGCAGAATCTATGGAAATGAAAGGCACAGCACAAGAGATGAAAAACACGATGGAGACACACAACAGCAGATTTCAAGAGGCAGAAGAAAACATTCAGGAAACGGAGAACAAGATACCTGAAATGCTACATACAAAAGAACAGATAGGGAAAAGAATGGAAAGATATGAGCAATGTCTCAGGGAATTGAATGACAACATGAAGCACATGAATGTAAGTGTCATGGGTGTCCCAGAAAGAGAAGAGAAGGGAAAAGGGGCAGAAGCAATAATAGAGAAAATACTCAATGAAAATTTCCCATCTCTTGTGAAAGACACAAAATTAAAGATCCAAGAAGTGCACCATACCCAAAACAGAATAGATGTGAATAGACTTATGCCAAGACACTTAATAATCAGTTTATCAAACGTCAAAGACAAAGAGAGAATCCTGAAAGCAGCAAGAGAAAAGTGATCATCACATACAAGGGAAGCTTGATAAGACTATGTGCAGATTTCTCAGTAGAAACCATGGAGGCAAAAAGGCTGTGGTATGATATATTTAAGATACTGAAAGAGAAAAACCACCAACCAAGAATCCTATTTCTGGCAAAACTGTCCTTCAAATATGAGGGAGAGTTTAAAATATTCTCTGAGAAACAGAAGTGAGAGAGTTTGTGAACAAGATACCTGCTCTACAGGAAACACTAAAGGGAGCACTACAGACAGATAGGGAAAGACAGGAGTGAGAGGTTTGGAACACAATTTTGGGTGATGGTAGCACAAAAATGTAAGTACACTGAACAAAAAAGGCTGTGAGTATGGTTGGAAGAGGAAGGTAAGGGGCATGTGGGACACCAGAAGGAAAGAGGGAAAATAAATGCTGGGACTGTATAACATAGTGAAACCCAGAGTGCTTAACAATTGTGATAAAGTGTACAAATATGCTTTTACATGAGGGTGAACAAATGAATGTCAACCTTGCAAGGTGTTAAAAATAGGGTAGTATTGGGGAAAAAATACAATCAATGCAAACTAGAAATGATAGTTAACAGAAACATTGTATTATGCTTTCTTTAATGTAGCAAAGGCAATATACCAAAGCTAAATGCCTATAACAGGGGGATATAAGGGAGCGGTATGGGACTCTTGGCATTGGTGATGTTGTCTGACTCTTTTATTGCATTTTATTTTAATTCTGTCCTTCCTTTTGTTGTTTTTAGCTGTTATCTTTTTTTCTTTCTTTCTTTTTCTTTTGTCTCTCTACCTTCTTCGACACTTCATCTTTCTTTGCAGAAGAAATGGAGATGTCCTTATATAGACAGTGGTGGTGGTGGTGAATGCAGAAATATGTGATTAGACAGGCAACCATCAATTGCTTACTTAGGACGTAATGTATGATGCGTGAACAAAACCATCTTAAAAGAAAAAAAACAGGTTGATGAAGAAACCTTGAGGGCATTATATTGAGTGAAAGAAGTCAGACACAAAAGGTCAAATATTGCATGGTCTTACTGATACGGACTAAATATAATATGTAAACTCATAGACATGAAAAATAGGTTACCAGGATATAGAATGAGGCTAAAGAATGGGGAGCTGTTGCTTATTATGAACAGAATGTTTAACTAGGTTGAACTTAAGTGTTTGGAAATGGACAGAGGTGATGGTAGCACATTATTGTGAGAATAACTAATAATGCTGAATGGTGTGTGAATGTGGTGGAAAGAGGAAGCTTAGAGTCACATATGTCACCAGAAGGAAAGTTGGAGGTTAAAATATGGGAATGTGTAAAACAATAATGTATAAAGCAATAAATATTGTGGTGGATAATGTCCATGATTAACTGTACAAACATTAGAAATATCTTTCATGAACTAGAACAAATGTATGACACTATAACTAGAAGTTAATAATAGAGAGGCATATAGGGAAAAATATACCTATTGCAAACTATGTACTTCAGTTAGTAGTATTTTAACATTCTTTCATCAACAGTAACAAATGTACTATACCAATAGTATGAGTCAATAATGGAACCCTGAATGCAGCAAGGATTTGAGTGTTATTTTTTATTTTTATTTCTTTTCCGGAGTAATGAAAATGTTCTAAAAATTGAAAAAAATTAATTGTGGTGTTGAATGAACAACTATATAATGGTACCATGAACAATCGATTGTGTACTTTGGATGACTGTATGGTATGTGAACAATCTCAATCTCAGTAAAATTGAATTAAAAAAAATAAAAATAAACGTTTTTGGGTACCATTTGTTTCAAGATGGAAGTCTAAAACAACCACCCAACCAAGGTTTAAAGGGGATTAAATTTATCAAAAGTCGTCATGGAACATGCATGCCAACCAACAGACAAATGAAAATGCTAGTGGTTAAATTGAAGGAAAGTCCTCTCTTCGTATACTTATTTCATAAACATAAGTCTGATATGGGGAAACCAAAACATATGTTTATTTTGCTCAGGAGGAATTTTTTTTTTTTTTTTTTAAGGAACCTTGTGTTGAATCATATAGCAAAACAGACAAATTGAGACACTAGGCTTCTAACCTCACTGCCTAAGAATGACCAATGTGTTTGCAGCACAGCAGGGATCTGAATACATGGGAAAGGAAAGGGTATTGAAAGGTACATCTTCCCCTTCCCCCAGCCTCCTTTTACCCCACATCAAAAACAATCCAGTTCTATTCTTCTCAAGTTCAAATCGGCACTGGGAATGTGTTACATCCAGCTGGGGAGGCACAACGTCAGGGGTGACCTCTGAAACAATTAGTCTCCACACAGTTAAAGCTCTATAGAGTAAACCCAAAACCTTGAATTGCAAGAGGGAGCGTGGTGAAGCAGTGATAGACAATGGAGGTAAGACCCTCCCTGGGCTGAATAGGTAGAAATGCCACTGGAAATATCAAGAGTGTCTCCAGTGAACTTTTATTTTTAACACGAAGACCTTTCTCTGCAGGAGGACAGTTGCTGATCTAAACTCACTTCAAGAAGCAAAGTACATGCCTGGAATTGAAGCCAAGATCTTTCTTTATACTCTGGAGACCCTGGACCTCAAGGAAGGTGACTCCTGTGAGCTTTGTCGGAGGCCAGCCTTAGAACAGTGTGGGAGGTGATGCCCTGTCCCCTAGTTCCTGTCTGACTCTCCTTCCTGCTCTTTCTCTCCGCCTGGGCTTACCCAACTGTTCATGTCAGTCCCTAACAGGTCCCCACCCTAATCCACCTTTGTCCTATTCTCTATTGTTAAGCCCTGCATCATTTTTTTAGGATTGGGACTGCTCCTCTGCCCCCTTTCTGCTCTTCCATTTTATTGATCACCTATGTGGCTTTTCTCCCAAAGATCTGCTGGTGCTGTAGGAGTTAGTCTGCTCGGCTCTCTCTTCTTCCTGTTTCCCCAGGAAAATCATAAAAGCCCTTTCGGTTTTAAGGGTTTACTGCCGTAACTACAGAAAAACAACCAAAAAGCTAACAGTGATAATAATTACAGTGAAGGTACAAGTCTTAAGAAATCTCTCGAAGTTTCTACAGCGTTGGTCTCCAGCTATATTAATGGCTTCCCTTTAAGATGGTAAGTGAAAACCGTATTTGATTTCTGTTCCCTGTTTTTATTTCTAAAGTTGGGGCCTACAACCCTCCTCCCCTCCACCACCGACTACCTTTTATTTAAAACATGCGGGTATCCACATCAGGTGGCCTTCATTTTTCTTGACCTCTATCTCATATAGAATGGATCTTTGGCCATAAATACTTTCAAGACATTTAATCTCTAACCCAAGTTCTCATCTTGAAGATCCCAATTTAGTTTGGTCCTTAAGCTTATTTATACCAAGGGCTAATAGCCATTTAATATGATACTCTACTAAGGATATTTACATTAAAAAATAACATTCTAGAGGGGATAAGAAATAAAAGGAATGCCACTCTGGTTGGGGCACTTCAGACATCATGTTCACAGGTGACAGGAGAAATTGACCAGTACACTTGAATTGTTCCATGTCTGGGCTACAAAATCCTAGCTCTGTCTCTCTGTCCACTACTAGAGGATTTTAATATTCCTATGGATTGTAGTCAGGAGCTGTTCCAGCACATTTTCCACAACAGGATCAGAAGAATCTGGAGTAGAGAATGGGATCCAAATCCCAACGGACGTGAATTGTGGTTAAATAGACTTGAGAGGAGCCAAATAAAAGAGCTGCCATCTGGCGTTCAGCCTGACATCCAATTAATACAGATGTAGCACCCACCATTTGCCAACACCGTTCTAGGCACCCAACATAATCAGCCTGTGCCTTTGCCCTGTCTGAACTTAATTGAGGATGCACAATGGATAAATATAACATCAACGCTTGATTATACATGCTAATGTTGGAAAGCAATGGTGCAGATAATCAAAAGCAGCAGATCATCTGAAAATTATACATGCCCTGCTCCCTACCATGGCTGCTGGAAACAAAAAGAAAGAGAAAAAGCAGCAGAGGCAATGCAGAGAAAGCTTCTGGAGGGAAATAGATAGAGGATGTGTTGGGCAATAATTTGCATCACAGCCACTGTCTTGGCAAACTGGCATGAGGGAATGTTTTGTATGTTTAATTATATGTGTGCGTTAAAAGATATAACTGTTTAATAGATATCAGTTGTATTAGAGTTTTAAAATATTCAGGTGGTAGAGTCACTTGTTCAGAGAAAGCCTGAGGGACACAATGATGATAATCACAACAACAACAGAACAACAGATAAAAGCTCAGGCTTGGAATTTAGGCTATGATGACTTTACTAAAATACTTTATTCACTTTGTATTTTAGAGTATATAGACTTACTAAGAGAATTGCCTAAATAAGAATTGTCACCTTAATTTCTAAGTCCAGTTCAGACTGAGGGAGTTGACTCAAGCCTCCATCAAGAATTTCCTCAACTTGAAATGCACTAGCATCCACCACCAGTGGCAAGGCTTTACCGTGTTCTCTTCACCCTCCATCTTTGTGTCAGAGCAACATAAACAGAGTAGTAAAAGAGTGGTGATCTCCAGGCCACAGTCTCCCTTTCCCAAGGCCCTGGCACCCTGTTCATACCACCCCATGTCTCTGCTTCTCTCCCCTCAGGGACTTGCTCCATCAGTTTCTACTGATGTTTACAATTCCATTGAGCCCTGAGGTGGGCTCGGCAGGGAAGAGGTGGTGAAATCTCAAAATAATGCACCAGAAATCTTGCCCTTCTGTTCCTGACCCCAGGATCTAAGGCCCAGCACAGTCTTCTGACTTTTCCCACATCAGAACAAATTTTATGACATCCCAGGACACCTTCCCAAGGTTGCAGAAGGCAGACTTTGTCCTCATCTTCTTTTCTGGGCTGCTCCAAAATTCCCAAAAAAGTGATTTTTCAGCCCAGGAAAATACCATAGAAGTGAATGAAAGTTTTCAAAACGGAGTCTCAGTTTCTCACGAGTGACATAGGAGACGTCACGAAAACAGAACCCCACGTAACCTGCTTCGGCATCATAGAATTCCTGAGGTAACTATGCAGATTAGACCCTTCTATGATCCTGGGCAACTTTAATTTAAGGCAGCATGATAATTAAGTACTAAAATGAGTGGTACAGGCATCAAGTGCAAAGGGAGTTCAAAGTAGGGAGAAAGTTCATGTCCCTCCCAGTTCAATTTATAAAGAAGGCCAAGGAATTTTATTCTCTTCACCTTTGAATTATTGCTTTACCCTCTTCTTGAACACAACCACACACACCCCCACACACACATACATGGCACATCTTCTCTGCAATAATAGGTGAGTGGGAATCCTAAGAGGTCTTAGTTACGGCATTACTCTGCATAAAAGCCCTGACACTGGGCCACTGGCGTGCAATGCATTCTTTTGACAAGCATGTAATGAGCACCTACAGTGTGTCAGGCATTGTATTTGACTTGGGGGATACAAAAATTAGTAAGATGCACTCACTGTTCTCATGAAACCCGTAAGAGTGGTGAGGGACAGTGGATACGCATGTCAGCAAATCACTGTGAGTGATGTTTCCATAGTGGTACGTACAGGCTGCTAGGATGCACAGAAGAGGAGAGACGAAACACAGAGGAATTGGCAGGAAGTAGCACCCCACATACTTCAGGTGCAGGTGCATGATATTCTCCCACAAGTTTTAAACTCCTGAACCCTGAAAACCCTCTGGAAACTCAAAACAGAGAATATACATAAATTTGGTGTAAAGGTAAGGGGCAGAACATGTCAGATTTTTCAAAAGAATAGCTAAAATGGGGTTGGCATGGAGAGATACAACATAAAACACTTTTCAAATGTTTTATGGTGAATAAAGGGTGTATTTTCGTGATCATTTGTACCCAAAAAAATGGCTATAAACTAAAATACCACACTTCTTATAAGACTTGTATGCTTCCATTGTAAACTGAAGTAAAACTTTCACATGATGGTTATTTAGAGAAATGGGACTTTTGGGTCACAACAGCAACAAACAAGTGGATGTGATAATTAATATCGGGGTGACTCGAAGTTCAAAGATGGAGATAGCACTAAAATTTATTATGGACAGCCATCAACATGAGAGTCTGCCACTAAGTTCCAGGCTGCGACTCTTCTCTGGCTTGGAAAACATGATGGCCTAGCTCAGGATCTTTTGTATATGACCAGGATAAATTATTTGGTCAACTGGAAATAAAAAGGAAACCATTCTCAAGGAATAAGATGTTAGAGCCACAAATGTCTTAATGATTCAATTGAGTTTGATGGAAATTGAGCCAATGTAAGTGACTGCCCCATTTTCCCCTAATTGCCCATAGTTGAAGACTTGGGCTTCTTGCGTCTACAGGCTTCACCCTCAATAGCACTGTAGATCTGGAAAGCATTTTGTTGCCATAGACCCAGAACCCAGAACCCAGAACCCAGAACCCAGAGTGACCAGTATGAGCCCCGAAATACTATATATTACCAAGAGACTGCTTCAGGTTCCCCCAACAAGCACTCAGTCCTCTACTAAAGCTGAAGACCTGGCTTATTACTCAAATCATTTAACTGCAGCCGTGCCCCTGTGTAGATTTTCCCTGGAAAAGTCTAAAGAAAGAGGCTGGCTGGAGCTTCCCCTTGCTGTAGAGCAAGAAAAGAGTCCAATGGGAGTCACTGCTAGCAGAGAAAAGATGTATGCTTTTCATGGATCTTTGGAAAGGAACTGAACTTTAGACCTTATTTAAGAGGACACTATCCACCTGGGATACTGAGGTGACCCCAAAAGAGAGAAAATCAGTGCAGAGTGAATCATTAGAATTTAGATTCATCACTAAGGCTAAGATGGAATTGAAAGTGACCAACCAAAGGAGCCATCACTCATGTCAGGGATATATAGGGAGGTCCTCAGCAATGGGGCAGAGATCTCTGAAGAGCTCACAAAAGCAACATGCGAGAAAGCCAACAGTTGGGTATTTGCTGCAACTAAAGGCATTTAAAATAAGAGAAAAATGCCTGGGTTTGAATTTGCTACTTCCTAACTAATTTTGCATATAATGGCAAAATTTGCTTCTCAGTGTGTATTCCTAGGGACAATTGTACTAAAAAACATGCCTTGGGAAGTATCTACTGATACTCATCATCCCCTTCACTGCCCTTCACTCTTCAACAATTTTATTCCCACCATGACTATTCTATTAAATCTGCCCTTATTAATGTCAATAATTCCATCTGCTCATTCTGTGGTTCTCTTGCTTGACTTATCCAAGTCATTTGATGCTGTTGGTCACTTACTTCTTCTTGAAATGAGCCCTTTGACTCTGGTGGCAGACCTTCTGTCTTGGTTCTCTTTCTCCATTTCTGGATTCTCCAGAAAGGTTTTTGTGGGTCCTTCTCAATATTTCTTCCTTTTAAATATTATTGGCACCAACATTGCATAATTGATCCTATTCTCTTTTCACTCTGGACACTCTTCCCTGGTAATTTGTTACAATTACCATATCTCTTAAGGCAAAATAAATGTATGTGGGATATGGCTTTTCCTAATCCTCCCTAATGGAATTAAAATCTTTTAATGTAAAATTCTTGAAAATAAATTTTATTTAAGATGAAGTCAAAATAGAAGTAGTGGCCTAAACACCCATCCCCAACATTAGGTTGCAGATCTGGTCTGATGAAGCTCCAATGATGGGCAGGATGGTGATGGATCGTCTTGAATCAAATCTTGGTTTCCTTTAGCCTGTTCTTTAAGAGCAAGTTAGAGTCCTGTGCAATGTGAAATTCACCTAAACAAAAAGGTCCCTCATCCCATAGCTTGTAACATGGACCCAGTCTACTTATTAGGGACCTGATCCTCCATGATCTTTTTCCCCCAAGTTCGCTACATCAATGTATGGTTCTTACCAGATCACTTTGGAAGTGGAATCTAGTATGTTGATTTCCATGGTGTCTAGCACAGGAACATAGAAAGAACTTAATACAAGTGTGGAAAGATAATAGCGTGAGATGTTAACTGTGTTTCCTCCCACCACCTCCATGACCTTATTGTCCTTCCTACTCCTATTTAGTAGAAGCATCTGTTTACTTCAGAGAAGATTGTTACAACAGAAATGCTTAAGGACAGTATAGCATTTAAGTCTCAAAATAGATTTGAAATGATTGCCAAAGACAGTTGTTTGAGAAAAAAGATATTTATATTCCAAAATCTTGGCTTTTGAGTGTCAAAAGAGCCTAAAAATTATTCCAGATAACACAGGCTTGGGGAGAACGGAAGAGGAAAGATCCCATTAGATGAAGATTTCATCAGCTAGGGTGGGCAAAGACAATAAAAAAGCTGAAGAAAAGAACTTAGATTCCAAGAATTCCCTGAGAAAAAGCCCAGTCCTGCACTCTATGCCAAATTTTAGGGAAGGGAATGGTTAGAAACTCCACAAAGATTTGGAGATCCAAGAGCAGACAGAACTTGTGCCTTCCTGGCCAGATACAGTCCCCAAAAGTGCCGAGGTCCCAGAGACAACCCACCTCTGTGTGGGGAATGGCAACAGCATAGAAACTGGTGTGGAAATCTGAAAAGGGAGGTCCTGAAAACAGCCTCCCTGAGTTCCTCCATCCTTGAAGAGCTGTAGGGGAAGTATATGAATTTTTTCCACATACCCAAGAGAGGAGAGAAGTAGCCAAAAGAGAGCTGACGGGTCCAAAGCGGCCCCCCAGTTAGAATGAGGAGGAAGCAGTGAGCCTAGTAGAATGCTCACTCCAGACCATGTGAAAATGCAGATGTCTCGGGGATGCCAGGGGAAATGTGGCAAAGATCCAAGACCAGGCAAAATCCTAACCACAAGGTCTTGATGCTGCATAAGCCCCTGGAAACTTAGAAGAAACCCCCAAAGAGAGCAGTGGGACCAGTGGGAGGGAGAGAACTCTGAGTTGACTGAGTTCATCCTGAAATGCCCAATATTAAATTTCCTCATCACTGGAGAGATGATATAATTCAGTTATGAAGAAATAGGTTACTTTATATTTTGACACTTCTGAATTTTTAGACTTAGAATTTGTAGCTCCTCCATGGATTTTTGTGGGTGTTTGTCTGTTTTTATGTTGTGAATCAAAAAAAAAAAAAAAATGACAGGGGACCCTAGAGGTTGGGGGTAATCTTATATGATATCCGGTTCCCTCAGGCAAGCCCAACACCACCAAACATTCTGATTAAATCAAGGTTTAGAAGCCCTGCTATTGGTATAACTTTCAACACTCACTCTCCCCTCCTTCCCAAAAAGATAATTCAGATGAGCTAAAAATAGGTGAGAAAAGGGGGAGAATACCGGACGAGACTGTATTCTGCTCCGCTCCTCAAATGGTAACAGCCAGAACCTGAATATAGTGATTTTTAAACGCCTTTAAAAAGATCTATTGGGCAGAATGGAAAAACACTGCACAAGATAAGCAATCACATAGATTCCTTTTGGGGACACTTGTTCTGAGGCATTCTGCCTCCGAGTTATTGCAGAGAGGAGAGATAAGGACATCGTTAGTGCAAAGCTGCTGGCAATGGCACCCCACCCTCATCCTACCCCACCTCCAGCCCATCCTACTGCCTCAGCTGCCGCGGGTTTGCAGCTCCGCCTGCAGCTACGGTTGCGGTTGCGGTCCCCACTGCGTGCCCCCCCGGTCCCCACTGCGTGCCCCCCCGGAGCCCATCCTCCAGCCCTCTCAGGAAAAAAAACAAGGAATCAGGCGCTCTGGAGCCTCCCACTGGGTAGGAACGTCTTCTCCGCCCCAGGTCTCAAGGCTTCTCAACTGCTCTCTGTTGAGGCGGAGGAAGCTCAGCCACCATCTTATTGGATTAGGCCGCTGCTGCTGCTGCTTCTAAACTCTTGGAACTTTGAAACAGGCTTGATTTTCTGAAAGCACTTGCTAAGATTGAGGAGTCAAAGAAAGCAAAAGAACCTTAGGTTTCAGCCTTTGGCATTTGGGGCCAGCCCTTCCTGTGAATTGAACCTAAAAATCTCAATCTCTCAGAACTAAACAGGAGTTTCATCAGCTTAAAAACTGGGACATTCTTAGCCAGCTCCACTCCTTTGAAATACTGTGAGGATTAGGTTAAAAAGAAATTAGTGGAGAAAATCAAATTTCATTGGTTAAAAAGTGATGTTTAAATAGAAAGTATTGTGTGTTTCACCATGAAATCTGGAAGTTTGTCCTCTGTTGCTTAAAATAAGTAAGAAATGTGAAATTGTTGGATGAAAAGATATATTAATCTTCTAAAATAACTAATCACTGCTGAGACAGGTAAAGGCTTTAAGAAAAACAAAGACTGCCTTGAATATCTTCCCTCTATCCAAATTTAAATGGACTGTTTGCAAGTTCACTAACATTAATAGTCACTTTCTTGCCTCTGAATTGTTTTATTTATTCCTGAATAAGAAAAGAAAATGCTGATGAATTTTGCAGGCAGGGAATCAATTTCCCCAAATGCATTCACCATGGGCCAGGCAATGGTGAGGATAAAAAAGAGGATTGAAACACAGGCCAAGTCTTTGTAGATTGCAAAAATACCAGAGTACATATCCACAGATATGTTTACTATAGTGGGAAAATGGTAATGCAGTTATAAGTGTTCCATGTAATGGGGACCTAGGAAAAGGAACAGTGAATTTATCCAGAGCGGATCAGGGAAGCATAGAGAAAAGTAGGTGAGATTAAAACTGAGGACTTTTAGGGTATGTAAGTTTTCTTCAACAGATGTGTAGAGAGCAAGCATTCAAGGCAAAAGAAATCTCAAACAAAATCACAGCATTGGGATGGTTCGGGGAACTGTAGCTAAAGCCAAGGGTACTTGAGGAACCAAGTGACAAAGTGGCTTCATATGGGAAGTCACCTGTATGCCAGGCAAAGGAAGTCTTTATCCCAGGGAGTCACTGATGCTTTTAATTCGGGCTGTGACTTGATGAGAGGAGAGGGAGTTCAGACAGGCCAAGAAACCAAAGCTATTGCAATAGTAGAGGCAAGATGGGAAAAGGGTTAATTTTTTTTTATAGCTTAATCTAGACTCCACAGCAGAATGCCCCACCAAATTATTGATTAAAAATACTTCTCAGTCAGCTAACATATGAAGTATAGTTTGAACCATATGAAATTGCCATTTTTGTAGGTCAACAATGGTTGAACATCAGCAATTTTGTATGGTTCAATCTAAAATAAAATGACTGTCCATAAGCTTACTCTGAATTTAGGAGAGATACACAGAGCACATATGTTAGAATTAAATTTCCAATACCAAGGATCAGATCTGTGCAAGTTGCTTTGTGGCTTACCTACAACAGAAATGCCTATAGCTAGGTTCTTAATCCTCTGATAAGGAAAAAAAAAAAATCTGTCAAAAATATTGCTTGGTAGTTTGCTGTTTTTTCTACCTCCTCTTTGTTGTTTGCTTATTTAGAAGTGTGTTACAGAAGAAAGAAAAAAAAAATCACAATGTAGGTAGAATAGGAAAGAGGAAGGAAATAAGATTCAAGGTGATAGGAGGAGGGGAGAAATACAGAAATCGGGGGCAGTATTTTGCTAACCGTATCCAGAGAAGCTGAGAATTACACTGTGGGGGTGGACTTGCCTGAGGACATTCCAAATGGCTCTCTGCATTTCAGCTGAAGAGAGGAAAGAAATGTGAGGCCAATGAGGAGCAAAGGGAGGATAACATTCTGAAAGAGCTTCTGGGGTGGGAAGAGGACTTGGAAGAGTTTAAGTGAAATATCTCTTACACCACAGATGCAGCATGATTTAGTTTGAATCCAGCCCCAGTAATACCACCCCCAGCCACCGCCCACAAGCATGGCATACACGCACGTGCACGTGCACACACCCCCACCACCAGTTCAATCACTGATTTGTAAAACTCTGTAAAATCCCCCCAATCTTAAAGAATAGCTTTGTGGTGTGATTTTCACTTCAGGTTTTGGATATATAGAATCAATTTCTCTAGCTCTGGTCATCTCTCTCTGCACCCTAAATAATGACTCCCCCCACCAATCTTCATCGTCACATACATGTACACATGCACACACACACGCACACACACACACAGCTCCTCTGACTGAAAATTAACATCAAAGTGTTCTATTCAAGGAACCAAGATTTTGCTATTACACCCAAAGAAGTGACAAGTTGCAATTTCCCACCATGTGGTGTTACCAGAGGGGGGAGGAAGGGAGAGTGATCTGAAGAAGCAGAATGTGAGAGGTCTGGAAATGTTGAGGTTATGTTCTCACACTCCCCCCACCTCCCCACCACCCCCACCCAGTGCCATACGGCAGCTGCACCTGTTCAGAGAAACAAACTTACACACAGAGCACACCTCCTGGAATGTTTCTAGTTCCCTCTGGAACTAGAAACATTCATGACCTGCGGAGAAGGTAAGGAGTCCCAAATCGAATAGCACTTCCAGGTGGAGGGAATTTTGAAGAGTCATAAGGTCTTCTGGGTTTCATGGTCAGATCCTGTTGCCTGAATACCTTCCCTGACGCACTGATATCTACCACCGAAGCTTACCTCAGGGGTCCATCATGACTTCATGTTTATAAGGATGCAAACAAAGTGGAAGAGGCTGTATTGAAAGATTCCTGATGAAGAACACTTCGATTGGCTGTAGAGCTGCAGTTAGCAGGGAGGCTCTTTGCTCTGATACACTAGGATCACCAGTAAGTTGCAAAAATGTCCACAATTCTTTGCAATTCTTTCCATAAGGAGATATCTATTTCCCTAACACTTGAACCAGACTCACCTTATGACTTGCTTGACCAAAAGTGATGCAATGTGAGCCTAGGCTCTGAGAGACCTTGCAACTTCCTTTCTTACTGCTCCTAAGAACCTTGCAACCCCCTCATTATGAATGAGGTCAGCTAACTTGCAGGATGACAGGAGAAACCTGGCTGACACCCTCAGCCAACAGCCAGACAATGCCAGTGAGGCATTGACTTCCAGCTGAATCTAGATGCTTGAGTGAGGCCAGCTGAGACTGACAGAATTTCCCAGCTGATCCTATCCCAAATTGTGACCTAAAAAACAGTTTCTAGCAGCCATTAAATTTTGGGATGGTTTGTTCTACAAAAATGGATAGAGAGATAGTTGAAAAGTAGGTATCATAAACAATTCTTTAGAATCCCTAAAGAAGAGTATTATCTAGGGAAAAAGAATTTTTTTTTTCTGAATTTTCCAAAATTTTATTAGTTCACTATTTAACTATCTTGGGTGGAGATTTTTCTAAAATGCATTATACATTTTCCTATTCCTATAACAAACTAAACAGAGTGCGATTTGACCATCTTCAGAGTCTTAACATGAACATAAAACAATCACACTGTGCTGCAACCACATGATGACATCAAGGCACTCTTGTGAGGACTATGGACCAAGCCTGAGTGGCAATGGCTTGTCCTCCTCCCTGTGAGATGGCATCTATGATTTTCTATGATTTTACTTCTTACCTATATAAAAATGCTGTGATTTTTCAACAATTTCAGAAATAAAGAACATGATCTATGTTTCACAATTCGTGTCACTGATTTGATGTTCTATCTTATTTCTGACAGATACAATTTTTCTCCTTTGGTATTTCAGGAAATTTCAGGGTAGGTACTGGAAGAGAAGGCACCTTGTAATAGGGCAGGGGCCCCTACCCATGTATACCCCCAACCCATTCCATCCCGCCTCTGCATTTATCCCTGTGGGTTATTTACCCTTTCACCAAATAGCCCCTGGTCCCTGTCATTTTTGAGTTCTTATTCTGATTATTTTGTTTGTTTATCCTGGTTTTGTTTTCTCTTACTGACTAGGTGTAGCGGCTATTTCTCTTTTCTCTCCGTGAGCCTGATTCTTACCCTCTTCTTATAAATGTATTAAACCGGTTGCTGATTAGGAAATCATAGAATTAAGTATAAAATAAAGGGAACTGAATCTGGAATAGGGTCTAAGTGTTCTGCTCTGAGGAAGGTGGATAAAATGTAATTGTTGTATTAATGTGAGGGTGGCAGGCACTGTGCAGAGGCCTCCCACTATGAGAGGACCACATCCTATATAGGCTGCAACAAACATTATTTTACAAGAATTACTGGACTCTCCTAGAAGTAAAGGGGAGGGGGGAAGGGAACTGAAATGCAAATAGAACAGAAACCAATATTATTATCTTTAAATGTACCATGGTAGCACATGCCAATAACAGCCCTAGAACTCTGTGACTACAGCTGGGGCATGCCGCAAATGGGGAGCTCAAAGTGATGTGCTAACATGTCACCAAACACTCATGGAAACGTGCTACTAAGGAATAAAAATCAGCAGGGAAAAAACAAAACAAAGAATCGAGAATCTCAAGGACTTCAGGGACTATATTATCAGATTGAGAATGTAAAACAACCACACATAAACTGTTTGGTTTTTTTTTTTCTAAAGATGGAACAAAAATAAATAAGGAAAAAAATCCAATCAGAAATTACCAGGAAAATTTGTTAAAAAAAAAAAAAAAAATATATATATATATATATATATATATATATATATATATATATATATATATAGCTTTTTAGAAGTGAAAATTAGGCAATCATTGAAATTAAGTGCATACCAGGTTGGCAGATTAAAACTGAAAAAGGATTTGCCCAGAAAGCAGTAGGGAGACAAAAACTAGGAAACTTACAAAGGAGAGAATCAGAGGCAAGGAGGATAGAATAAAGCCTGGATTCTCATTGGAATCACAAGGAAAAGAATAAAAGGTAAGAGAGGCTAATGCTAATGGTTTCCCAGAATTCGTGAAAATCAAGAAACCAGAGATAAAGGAAGGACAACATATACAAGCAAGATGGACACAAAAAAACCCCCATGCAGCTATATTGTAGCAAAACAGGAGACCACCAAACTAAAGAAGACAGGAGAAAGACAGATCTTCTACAAAGGACTGAAAATTGGACTGAAAGCACACTTCTCAACAGCTAGCTACTAGCTTTCAGTCAAGGGATTTTACATTAGGAACAAGGAAAATGACCTCAGAAGGAAGGTCTTAGATACAAGAAGCAGTAGTGAGAAAAGAAACTGATAATGATTTAGATAAATCAAAATAAACAGTGTCTGTCTAAAATGATGATGGTAATAATTATAATAATGATAAAATTATTATTAGAAGGAGGAAGAGAATGAAAAGAAGGAAAAACACTTCAGAATAACTACTTATAAAGTAGAAAGGAGGTAATAAAGATAAGAACAGATATTAATGATACAGAAGACAAGAATAATTTGAAAGAATGAACAAAATCAAGATAATTCTTTGAAAAGACTAATGAAAAAGAGAAACTTCTGCTGAGATTGGTAAAGGAAAAACATTAAAGATGATGGAGACTATAGAAAAAACATAAATTAAAAACAAGAAGAAAATGGTGTGACAATGACAAGAAATTTGAAAAATTTGCTGAATTGGCCAAAATCATAGAAAAATAAAACATTTGAAGGCATGCACTGTCCTATAACAACCAAAGAAATGCAATCAGTAAAATATTTCTACAAAGTATTGGAAAAATTAATCCAGCAGTGTACAAAAAGATATGATGTATCATAAACAGGTTGGCAGAAAACTAAAAGCAAATCAACTTTAATAAAGAGTAAAACCACATGATAAAGTCAATAGATGCAAAAATAAGCATTTGGTAATGTTTAACACCCAATGGTAGCAAACTAGAAGTAGAATGTGGCTTTCTTAATCTAACGAAGGGGCAATTACTCCAAGTCTCCAACTCTACAGAAAATTTCATTCCTAGATGTAAAATATTAGAAGAATTCCATTTTAAACCAAGAAAAGAATGCAACTATCCCTGATTCTATTCAACATTTTACTAAATGTTCTAACCTGTGCAGTAAAATGAGGGGAAAAATAGAAGGATTGGAAAAGGAACAAAGCTATCATTTTTCTCAGATGGCATGATTGTCTAGAGAGAAACCCACAATAATTTACAGACAAATTGTAATTAATAAAAGAGCTTAACAAATTTGCTAAGCATAAAATTAAAATACAAAATCAACTTGTGTTCTATACACCAGCAACCATCATTTTTAAGAAACCCTGCAAGATACAGGCATACATTGGGGATATTGCAGATTTGGTTCCAGACTAGTGCAATAAAGCAAATACCACAATAAAGTGAGACACAAGATTTTTTTTGGTGTATATAAAAGTAATGTTTACACTATATTGTAGTCTATTAAGTGTGCAATAGCATTGGTCTAAAAATGAACATACCTTAATTAAAATGAGACACAGAGACACAAAGTGAGTACATGCTTTTGGAAAAACGGTGCTGATAGACTTGCTCAATGCAGGGTTGCCACAAACCCTCAATTTATAACATCTATGAAGCACAGTAAAGCAAACTGTAATAAAACAGTGTGTCTGTACTCTTTACAATAGCAAAGGACAAAGAAAAGAAGGTATCTATCAAAACCTTTAAGATCTTTATGGGGAAAATTTTATTAATAGATATTAAAGAAGACCTAAATAAATGGATGTATTTACCACATTTATGCATAGAAGCCTCGATTTTAGGAAGACATCAATTCACCCCAAATTAATCTTTAGATTCAGTGCAATTCCAATCAAATATTGATAAGGTATTTTGAAATTTTAAAAGCTGGTTCTATGGAAGAAAAATAATTGAAAAAATAACAAGAACACTCATGAAGAAGAAAAATACAAATATCAAGATATGTTTAAAAGCTGCGTAAATAAGTCAGTGTGTTACTGGTATTGAAACTGATAATTTAACCAAAGGAGCAGAATAGAGAACTCGGAAATACACCCATGCATATATGTGGAACTTTATGTATGACTGAGATGGCCTGCAAATCAATATGGAAAGAATGGCTGTTTTGAAAGACACAGATTATATTGTTTAGAGATAAAAAGATATATGTATATTTACCTAGAAAAAATAAATTTTGATTCATACCTCATGCCATATGTAAGATGAATGATAAAGATTTCAAAGTGAATCCCAAAATTTAAAAAATTGAGAATGTAGGAGAATGTACTTGTTACAGGTTAAAAAGAGTTTCTTAAGTAAGACACAAAAAGCATGAAGCAAAATGAAAAATATTAATTTGAACATTTTAGAATTAAGACCTGTTTCAAAATAAATCACAAAATAAGCAATAAATAAATAAATAAATAAGGTAGACAGTATGAGGTTAGTGAAACACATTTAACATTAACAAAAAATTCCTTTTAAAAAAATAACCAAATGGAAATGTGAACAAATTACATTAACAGTTGTTTTACAGAAGAAAATTGAAAGACAAACATATGAAAATGCTCAACCCCATTAGAAATTCTGGAAATGCAAAAAAAGTACCATATTTTACCTTCTCTAGAGTGTAAAAACTACTAAATCTGACCATACCAATTGTGCCAGTTTGGATGTATTATGTCCCCCAAAACTCCATGTTCTTTGATGTAATCTTATAGAGGCAGACATATTAGTGTTGATTAGATTGGAATTCTTTGATTGTTTCCATGGAGATGTGACTCAATCTACTGTGAGTGAAATGTTTGACTGGATAATTTCCATGGAGATGTTACCCCCACCCTTTCAGGGTGGCTGTTAACTGGATCACTGGAACCATATAAATGAGCTGACATACAGAAGGAACAGAGAGCAACTGAGAGTGACATTCTGAAGAGGAGCTGCAGCCAAGGAAGACACTTTGAAGAATGCACAGGAGTTGAGAGTGGAGCTAGAACACAACCTAGGATCAGCAAACACCAGCCGCATGCCTTCCGATCTAATAGATTTTCTGGACACCAATGACCATCCTTCAGTGAAGGTACCCTGTTGTTGATACCTTACCTTGGACACTTTATGGCCTTAAGACTGTAACTTTGTAACCAAATAAACCCCCTTTTATAAAAGCCAATCCGTTTCTGGTGCTTTGCATAATGGCAGCATTAGCAAACTAGAATACCAAGTGAATGCATGAATGTGGAGCCACAAGACCTCTTTTTCACTACTGATGAGGTGTAAATGTATGCAACCCCTTTGGTGTTATTTTGTCAACCTGAAATTGTTTATACCCTATGACATGGCAATTCCACAGCTGGTATATTCCCAAGAAAAACTTTTGTACAGGTATGTAAGGACACATGGATAAAAATATTCAAGTCATTATTATTTGTAACAGCAAGAAGCTGGACATCACCCACATGCCAAAAAACAAGAGAATGGGTTAAAAAATTATGGTATAGGTTCTATATAATGGTATTTTCAGTAAAAAATGAGTAAATTCCAACTACATCAAAAATATAAATGAATTCATATATTCTCTTTAACAAATATAAAAAGTATGACCTATATGCCAGGTACTGCTCTAAATTACTTAAAAATATTAATTTGTTTAATTCTCATAAAAATACAGTGAAGTAGTTACTATTATTATCTCCATTTTGCAGAGGAGGGCACTGGTCACAGAAAAGGTATGTAACTAATTAAATGTAGACTTCATACAGCATGCTACCCTATTTTAACAAATCTAAAAAACAAACAAAAGTCAAGTTTCTATTGTTTAGGGATATATATCTCAAAACTTTTATTTTTCAAGAGCAGATCAATTATATGCACAATTTAGGCAAGTAAGGAGAGTAACCTCTGAGAGATTAGCAGACATACAGATGGGAGTTAGTTTCAAAAATACTGGTAATCTTCCAGCTCTAATGACAGGTGGTATACTAATAGATGGTGATTATATTATTATGTCTCATAACTTACATATACATTCCATATAGCTTTGCTTGTATCAAAATTTATACTTTAAGAAATTTTGTATGCATTTCTGACATTTAGATTAGCTTCAGAGTACTATTTTGTTGATTTCCCTGCATTTCAGCTATACTCCAAAGAGATAGGATTGTTGGACAGCTGATTCCCAGAGAGAAAAAGCAAAACTGTAATGTCTTTTCAGTGTGTGTGCATGATCATCCTGAAAACAAAACAGGTTCATACCAATGATTGAATGAGTGGTCAAACCCTGTTCTTTTTAGTATATTAAATATGCAATCCATTTGATCATGAGAAATATAATTTAGCAGCCTCTACCTCATCTCCCTCAAGCCACTATGCCTATCATACTGTCAGTTTGGATAATAATGGCAATAAAAATAACAATGGAGACAATGAAAATCAATACCTTTCTTGGACTCATAAGAGAATTGAGGTTGCAGGCAAATCATACTCTCACCCCTCACCCCAACAAATCAGGATGTATATATGACTTGGATCTACTGACCTGGAGAAGCTGCTGGATCCATAAACTGATAGGAACACTTAAATATTAATTATGATTAATTTTTGAAGGCTGAGTGTGGGTCAGTGTAAGAGTGAGAAAGTCCTAGGAATCACAGTATAAAGGATCCCCACAATTCCATGGACTTTACCTGTAGAATCCCACATGGTTCTCCCAATGAAGATTCAAAAAAGACAACTTTGTAGCTATATTAGTGGAAGGGAGAAGAATACTCATTGTGAAATACACCCTAGAGCATTCTCCATGAAAAGGAATACCTACTCTCCATGTGAAAAGACCTTACCAGGGTATTATCCCAGCTGGAGAAGACATTTTCTCCTATCTAGTCTCCTCCAGGGGAAAAAAAGAATAAAATCTCTGCTACTGGAATGTCACTTGTGAAAGTCACAGCCCAGTGATACACGCTTACTAAAAGACTGAGATTTAATTATAAGATTATGGAATTATTCTTTTTCCCAATACTTGACCACCACACTAGCAAGATCCAGTGAAATAACTGTTGATTGCAGTTGAAAGAGCTGCCGGATGTACACTCTCTCTGAGGAGGAGTACTCAGGGAAGCCCAAAGTCAAACAAAGCAACAATAATAAGAAACAGTAGACAAATTTGATCTCTCTAGCATCCACAGCTACAGCAAATATTAAACACAGATAAACTCATAGTCAGATTAGCATTCATTCTCACACTAAAGGCCTATTTATCTCAGTTCCAACTACCTAATGAAAAAAACACACAGTCTGAAGAGATCCAGACTCAGATATGACACAAATGTTGGAATTATATGACTGGGAATTTAGAATGACTGTGAGGAACATATTAAGGGCTCTAATGAAAAACTAAAGGACAGTAGGAAAGATTAGATGAGTAATGTAAGCAGAGAGACAGAAACTCTAACAAAGAATTTAAAAGGGCTAGAAACCAGAAACACTGTAACAGAATGAAGAGTGATTTTGACGGACTCATCAGTAGAACAAACACCGCAGAGGAAAGAATCAGTGAGCTTGAAGATAGGTCAAAAGGAAATTCCCAAACTGAAACGCAAAGAGGAAAAAAAAATTGAAAAAAAATCCAGAAGAGACTGTCCAAGAAATTGAAAAGCAGAGATGGGTATAATCCAGCATGAAGCACAATTTCTCCCCTTCTGTGAACCTGTGAAACTCAAGAAACATACACTCTGCTCCCAAAATACAACTGTGGGACAGGCATAGGATGACAGTTGTAGAATTTCTTTTCAAAAAGGAAAACAAGAGGGAAACAGGAGGCACCATTCCTATACAATTTCAAAACCCAGCCAAGCAAACTCCATTTTATTATAAGGCCTTGGAGTAATCTGTGATTCTCAGCTCTTCCTTCCAGGCTCCCAGATCCACCCTTTGGACTTGAAACTTTGCCCTGAGACATATTTGGTTTTTCATGAAAGCAAAACCATGTATTTGCTGATGAGTAATTTTATCAGCCTGTTTCTTGCCTGCAGTATTTTGGAGTTCAACAGCTTCTTTCATTTTGTAATCTCTCTGTCTTTGGTCCAAGATGGTAGTGTTTCTGCTGGTGTAAAATTCTCAGGATCCTTGTAGGTCTCTTGTGGATGTCAGAGAGGTTCACTCCATTAGACAAGAGACTCCTTCACAGATTTTTCCTGGATAACCCCATCTCTGTTCCCAGATTCTGCTGAGATGGCTGAAGGGATTCATGAGTCACTCATACAATCTTTTCAAAGAGCCTTGTGTGTGACTGGATACTCTGTCTGTTTAATCCTTCAGAGGCACCAGCGAAAGGCTGTCCATCACATCCCGGTCTTTCTCTCCAGAGCATACTTTTGTGTTGATGAATCTTCTCATTTTCATATCTTTTGCAATCTGGAAAGACTAAGAATTTAGTCTATTAATCCAAGATAATCTCCTTATTTAAGGTCAGCTGATTAGCAGCCTTTATTCCATCTGCTACTTTAAGTCTCGTTTGGCACATGTCTTAGTTTCCCATCTGCTTAAATGAATATACAATGGGTTGGCTTAAACAATGGGAATTCATTGGCTCGTGTTTTTAAAGCTAGAAGAAATCCAAATCCAAGATATCAGCTAGGTGATGCTTTCTCCCTGAAGACTGTGGCATTCTGGGGCTGGCTTTCAGGGATCCTTGGTCTTTGGCTTTTCTTCATAATTTTTCTGTAAATCTAAAATTGTTCTAAAATTAAAGCTTATTTAAAAATGAACAGTGGCTAACATTTGTTAAACTCACACGGTGTCAAGTTCTAAGTTCTTTTCTGAATTACTTATTATCACAATGATTCTATAAGGTGGGTATTATTATCCCCCCTCCCCCTTTTTAAATAAGGAAACTCAAACACAGAGAGATTATTTAACCTGCCTTGGGTCACACAGCCAATAAATGGATGTACCAGCTCAGGATGGCAGCATTGTCTGATAAAAATATAACACAAGCCACATCTGTTATTTTAAATTTTCTGGTAGCTATTTTTTTAAAAATAAAAAGAAACAGGTGAATTAGTTTTCATAATATATTTTGTTTAACCCAATACATCCAAAAATATTATCATTTCAGTGTGTAATCATTATAAAAATTGATTCGCTTTATTAAACCTTTGAAATCTGATATGCATTTTACATTTATAGGATGTCTCAATTTGGACAAATAAGAAATTTGGACAAAGAAGAACACAATTAAAGCTGGTGCTCTTATGCCTACACCGCACTGCCTTTCATTGTGTGCTGTGGGGACTCACTCACTTTGTAAGTGGGAACCAGGGATCTAGTGAGTGAGAAATGATTTAGCAAACTAGATGAGGACCAGAGCTGACTCAGCTCAAGGAGGAGCCAAGGGTTTCATGACAAAATTGACAAGATGCTTGCTGTGACTCAGCCTTCATTGAGTCAGGGTCAATAACAGTTCCACTGTAGACTAAAACAAGTGACAAAGAACATCTAACTCCAAAACTGAAAAAAGTCTGCCAACTCTACCCACACAGTGTGCCAGGGGCAGGGTGAGGCTGTGCTTTGGCCCAGGTCCCTTTGCCAGAGCTGGTGATCCCTTCTAAATGCCATAAGATGTACAAGTACAAAATTCTTGCTGTAAAATAAGAAAACTCAGAGAACATGTTCTTGGCAGTAAAAAAATAAACTCTGGGCCTTAACCCAATTACCAGAAGACAATGAGATTTGAATTCCAGGGAGGGGTGCCTACGGTTTCATCAATTGTTTAATTTTATATTTAAGACATTTAAATGTGTAGGTGTCTGAGTATGTATGTGTGAGAAAGAAAGGAAGGAGGAGGGATGGGAGAGAAGAGGGAAAAGGAGAAGGGAGGGGGAAGGAGTGGAAGAGGGAGAGAGAAGAAATGCAGCTGAATTTATTTTCTTGAGGAGCCAGAGGTGCCTTAGCCAGATGTGCTTAGGGGTAAAGCCAGCTGTTAGAGACAAACCTTCAAGTAGAATTTGCACTGAATCTAAGAAGAGGATGGGCTTTGGGCTGATCAAAATCTTGGCCACAAAAGAGAATCATTTCCTATGCTTTCATGCCTGCAGCTTTGCATCCACTGTTACCCTGCCCCATTCTGATGTTGCTAAGGAATTTCTATTCATGCTGGAAGATTAAGTTAAAATGTCACTTCACTCACACTGTATTTTGATTTTTTATTTTTTTCACTGTTATAAAGTCTGTTTCCCAGCCCCCACCACATGCCCCCACACTCCAAAACCATGAAACTGTGGAGAACTTTAAGGTAGTTTGTCTGATTCAAAAACAAAAATTGTGGCTCCAGCACCTTATTAAGTGCCTGGCATATAGGAGGTGTGAGAAAGGAAAGAAGGAAGGAGGGAAGGAAGGGAGAGAGGGAGGGAGGGAGGAAGGGAGGAAGGAAGGAAGGGAGTTCCTAATTAAAAGATTCCCATTAGCTCAAAGGGACTCAAAAAGACTAAAGTTCAATAAACCTCAGGTTGTGCTTAGCTTTGTTCCATACTCTGCAAGGGCCCAACAAATTATCAGGTCTTTCAGAACACACATGTCCTTCTCTGCTCTCTTCCTTCAAGCCAACTCCTCCAAATACTGCAGGGCATATTTGCATTGAGATCCGTTTCACATTCTCTCTTTTCCTTGAGTCCCCTCATGCATGGAAGCCTCCCAATGGCAACCAGTTTCTTGGGAAGTGTGAGTTCCCTGTGATTTATATTCCAGCTGCCTTCTGGAGGGGACTGTGGTTCAGCTGCATATTTGTATATTCATTGAGCCATACTCCCAATTCCACAGCCTCTTGATAGCTGCAGATGACAAAGCCATTTTTCATAAGGTGTGCAAGAGGAGGAAAGGAATGGGCTTAAACTTCACCTGGAGGAGACAGCAGCTCTGGTGCAACTGAGAGAGCCAGGATCGATAGAGAATTAGAAACTGAATAGGGAGCAGATAAGTATCTACTCATTCTATTGATATCCACTTATAACTACTGTACGGTTTCCCAGTTATCAATTACCGTTACACACTGTGCAGATATTCTAAATACCCTGGAACTGTATTCAGGAGCTTACAAACAAAGGCAGTGAACTTTAGCTTTCTCTTTTCTCTCTCTCTTAACTCTTTCAGTATGATCCTGCTGATCATAAGCCCTGGAGTGAACAGTTCAAAAACAAAAAGGAACAAGAACTTGAAATGGCTGAAGGTGTGTAGGGAACAAGCTAGTAAAAATGAAAAGGGTCAGAAACATCATATTTTTGCCAAAGAATGGAGTTTACAGAGGAGGAACTACCCATGGGTCTTGACTCCTGTCTCTATAACAGCAACAGCAGTTGACAGATCAAAAATAAAACTCCTGGGCCACAGGAGAAGGGATCAATGAAAACTCAGCCTCATTTCTCCCAGCCTGAACCAAGAGATGTATTTCCACTGCTGAGTGATCCTGCCTCCAGTGGGTCACCTCTACAAGGGCTGCTACCTCCTGGGACCCCATAGCTCATAGTCCACATTGTGGTCCTTGTATATGAAGCCTAATTTGACCCACTTGTGCTGTTCTCTGGGTGTTCCCTGGATAAACCTAGTCTCCAGGTGGCATTCCTTTAGGAACAGAACTGAGCTACCATTTCATTTTTCAACCCCAATGTTATTTTACATGACTTTTCTCAGGACCTAGCCATGCATGCATTCATGAGGGCTGATAATGGTGCCACAGAGGACACTGGATCTTCGGTGCTGCAGAGCCATATGGTGGGGCCTGGCATAGGAAGCCTCAACAGTTGGGTGCAGGTTGAGATATTTGATGATATTCACACAAATACAGGAGAGATGAGTTTCCAAAAGAATAAATCTTAGTGTGGTGGAATAACCTTTCATCTATCAGAGGAGAAATTTAGGGATCTCTTTGTGGCTTATAATGAACTCCTTCTGCATTGGTTCTTTAACCATCTACCCTAAAGCAAATCCCCATATATACATTAGCCTGGCATTTAAGTTATTAAATCCTTTCCTGACCTAAATGAAGTTATACAGCCATGTATAACTTCATTTGTGGACAAACAATTCAATAAAATTGATTTTCTCAAACCCTTTAACTCCAAGAGCCCTCACCTTTGCTCTACTTTAGCAACCCACTGCTCTGCTTTGGTACAATCCAGCCATACTCCATGTCAAATTTTTAAATTCCACCCTTTTTTTTTTTACCTCAACCTTCAAAATGTCCATTTCTCTCATTTCATTATTCCCATTATTCTTATCCTCCAGCCTTATGGGTGAGATAAACTACTTCTTGACATTTCCTTTTCTCCAGGTCTACCAGGACTTTCCTCCCTTCATAAATAGCCAATACTCAATGATTTTTCAATCAACATCTTTGTAGCTTATAACTTGAACCCCTTCTGCATTGGTTCTTTAACCATCTACCCTAAAGCAAATCCCCATATATACATTAGCCTGGCATTTAGGTTATTAAATCCCTTTCCTGACCTAAAGAAATTGAAAGTGCAATTTTTGGCCTTTCTGGACCATGATCCCATGGAGCCGTGTCATTAAACACCTCTTTTTCATTTTCCTTTCAGTCCTGAGTCCAAGTCAGAATCCTGTTCTGACATTTAAATATAAAGAAGGGATGGATGGAGGAAAGCCTTAAGGAATAGAGAAGACACAACCAATGTCCCCCAGTCACTTCAGGGCAAAGAAGACCTAGAAGGCTCTTCCAAATTTTCCTGAGCCCCAATGTATTACCCAGAACTCTTAGACTTGCTCCCTATGCCATCCACCTGTCAGAGGAAACTGCTTCAGTGAAAGGAGAAGCAACCCAGCAGAAGCTAAGCACCTCATTGCCATGACTTCTGGACCTGCTTCTCAGCACTTGGGCCTACACTAGGAGAGAGGAGTGTCTGTGTGCTCCAGGTAAGTACAATAATGTGGGCAGAAATGGAGCAAGAGCTGCAGAACCCAGCCAGGAGGGCAGGTTTTGTGAAAGAGCCTGAAGGTGTCTGCTGAACCTCACACAATTTTTTTTCTCAGTCTCAAAGTTGGTGTAAAGTCATTTAATTACTGAGTGCTAAGTGAACACCTAATTATGTCAAGTTGGTGAACTCCGGGCTCCCAAGGGATAGAAAAATTTTGTTTTTTTATCCTTCTTTATAGAAACCCACTTTTCTTTTCTCTCCTCACCTTCAGCAGCATGGACCTTTTAGGCTGTTTTTAAAAATAAAACCAAAACTAGTTTTATTGAAGAAAATAGTTACTCAAACTAAATGAAATAATGGCAACATTCTTTGAGGTTTTCAAAACAAATTGTTCAAAAACTGAAAAAAAATAACATAGTGGGAGAGTGAGCTCTAGAATATTACAGATTCAGGTTCAAATTCCACTTTTACCATTTGCTATATATGTCGTACTGTCCAGCTGATAACTCCCCTTAGATGCCACAAATGCAGACCCCACTCAGCCTCTCCTCTGCCTATTCCAGTGTTCTCTACCTCAAGGAATGGCTCCACCATCCATGCGTCATCTTTGACTGCTTTCTCCCTTCATCCCAAGTATTCAATCCATCAACAATTTTTAATAGTCTGACTCCTAATATGTATTGAATATGTACCCTTTCTCCATATCCTTACTCCAAACTACCATCATTTCTCACCTTCAATATCCTCCTGATTGGTTTCTCTGTATTCACTATTGATTGTCACCTCTAATCTATCTTCCTCCTAACATCCAAAGCGATCTTGACAGACAAAAATTTTATCCTGTTACTGCCACCCACTTAAAACAATGGACTCTTCATAGATCTCATGATGAAGACCAAAATCCCTTCCATGGCCCAGAAGTTCTGATCTCTGCTTATTTTCTCCAGCTTTACTTGGCACTTTGTTCTCCATTACTCTTTTTTTTTTCTTTTTTTTTCGTTTCTATTGAGATTGTTCAGATACCATACAATTATCCAACGATCCAAAGTGTACAATCACTTGCCCCTGGGTACCCTCATACAGCTGTGCATCCATCACACTTAATTTTTGTTCAATTTTTAGAAACTTTTCATTACTCCAGACAAGAAATAAAGTGAAAGATGAAAAAAGAAAAAAAGAAAAGGAAACTCTAATCCTCCACTATCCCTAACCAACCCCCCTCAATTGTCAACTCATAGTATTGATACAATACATTTGTTACTGTTTATGAAAAAATGTTGAAATACTACTAACTGTAGTATATAGTTTGTAATAGGTATATAGTTCTTCCCTATATGCCCCTCTATTATTAACTTCTAATTGTATTGTCATACATTTGTTCTGGTTCATGGAAGTGATTTCTAGTATTCGTACAGGTGGTCATGGACATTGCCCACCATAGGATTCAGTTTTATACATTCCCATCTTTTGACCTCCAACTTTCCTTCTGGTGACATATATGACTCCGAGCTTCCCCTTTCTACCTCATTCACGCACCATTCGGCACTGTTAGTTATTCTCACATCTTGCTACCAACACCCCTGTTCATTTCCAAACATTTAAGGTCATCCTAATTGAACATTCTGCTCATACTAAGCAACCACTCCCCATTCTTAAGCCTCGTCCTATGTCTTGGTACCATATATTTCATGTCTATGGGTTTATATATTATAATTAGTTCCTATCAGTGAGACCCTGCAATAATTGTCCTAATGTGTCTGGCTTATTTCACTCAGTATATTGCCCTCGAGGTTTTGTCATCAACCCTTTTTTTTTAATATGGTTTTGTTCACTCACCATACATTCCATCCCAAGTAAATAATTGATGGTTTTCTGCATGGTCATACATTTATGTATTCACCACCTTCATCACTATCTATATAAGAGCATCTACATTTCTTCCACAAGGCAGGAGGGAGAGTCAAAGAAGGTAAAGAGGCAAAAGAAAGAGGAAAAAAAAAATGACAGCTAGGAAGCAGCAAAAGGAAAAATAACCTTAAATCAAAGTAGAGTAAAGAATCAGACAATACCACCAATGTCAAGTGTCTAACATGCCTCCCCTATCCCCTCCTTTATCTGCATTCACCTTGGTATATCACCTTTGTTACATTAAAGAAAACATAATACAATGATTCTATTAGTTATAGTCTCTAGTTTATGCTGACTGCATCCCTCCCCCAATGCCTCCTCATTTTTAACACCTTGCAAGGTTGACATTTGCTTGTTCTACCTTGTAAAACAACATATTTGTACATTTTATCACAATTGTTGAATACTCTAGATTTCACCAACTTACACAGTCCCAGTCATTATCTTTCCTCCTTTCTTGTGGTGTCTCATATGCTGCCCACCTTCCTCTCGCAACCGTATTCATAGTTACCTTTGTTCAGTGTACTTACATTGTTGTGCTACCATCTCCCAAAATTGTGTTCCAAACCACACACTCCCGTCTTCTATCACCCTGTAGTGCTCCGTTTAGTATTTCCTGTAGGGCAGGTGTCTTGTTCACAAAGTCTCTCATTGTCTGTTTGTCAGAAAATATTTTGAGCTCTCCCTCATATTTGAAGGATAGCTTTGCTGGATACAGGATTCTTGGTTGGCGGTTTTTCTCTTTCAGTATTTTAAATATATCACACCACTTCCTTCTTGCCTCCATGGTTTCTGCTGAGAGATCCGCACATAGTCTTATTAAGCTTCCTTTGTATGTAATGGATCGCTTTTCTCTTGCTGCTTTCAGGATTCTTTCTTTGTCTTTGACATTTGATAATCTGATTATTAAGTGTCTTGGCATAGGCCTATTCATATCTCTTCTGTTTGAAGTACACTGCACTTCTTGGATCTGTAATTTTATGTCTTTCATAAGAGATGGGAAATTTTCATTAATTATTTCCTCTATTATTGCTTCTGCCCCCTTTCCCTTCTCTTCTCCTTCTGGGACACCAATGATACGTACATTATTGTACTTTGTTTCATCCTTGAGTTCCCGGAGACGTAGCTCATATTTTTTCATTCTTTTCTCCATCTGCTCCTTTGCGTGTAGGCTTTCAGATGTTTTGTTCTCCAGTTCCTGAATGTTTTCTTCTGCCTCTTGAGATCTGCTGTTGTATGTTTCCATTGTGTCTTTCATCTCTTGTGTTGTGCCTTTCATTTCCATAGATTCTACTAGTTGTGTTTTTGAACTTTTGATTTCTGCCGTATACATGTCCAGTGCTTCCTTTACAGCCTCTATCTCTTTTGCAATATCTTCTCTAAACTTTTTGAATTGATTTAGCATTAGTTGTTTAAATTCCTGTATCTCAGTTGAAGTGTACGTTTGTTCCTTTGACTGGGCCATAACTTTGTTTTTCTTAGTGTAGGTTGTAATTTTCTGTTGTCTAGGCATGGTTTCCTTGGTTATCCAAATCAGGTTTTCCCAGACCAGAACAGGCTCAGGTCCCAGAGGGAAGAAATATTCAGTATCTGGTTTCCCTGTGGGTGTGTCTTAGAAAATTGCTCTACCCTTTGATGCCTCGGGTCACTGTGCTTTTCTGCCCAGCAGGTGATGCCTGTTAGCCTATAATTCTTGACTGGTGTGAGGAGGTATGGCTGTGTTTCCCCAGGCTCTGGGGTCTGGTTCTGAATGGAAAGGGCCCCACCCCTTTCCTCCTAGAGAAGACAGAATTCCCAGGTGGAGGTCATTAGCATTTCAGTGGTCTTGCTCTCTGCTTATGGTGTCTCCACCCTTCCCCGAGTCACAGCCCTGGAAACTGAAAATGACTGGGGCTTTCTCCACTGAGCCGAAAAAGAAACAGATAGTCCCCTGCAGACCCAGTCCAAGGCGACCCTCCGGCTCTCCCACGTCAGTCATCACCCAAAGCCTCTGTCTGTATTTTGGGGATGCGTACCTGTAGTGAGCAGTTCACACTTGCTACTTAAAACCCCAGTTGGAGCTCAGCTGAGCTATATTCGCTTGCTGGGAGAGAGCTTCTCTCTGGCACCACGAGGCTTTGCAGCTCGGGCTATGGGGGAGGGTGTCTCACGACTTGGTTCCACAGGTTTTACTTACAGATTTTATGCTGTGTTCTCAGGCATTCCTCCCAATTCAGGTTGGTGTATGATGAGTGGATGGTCTCGTTTGTCCCCCCGCAGTTATTCTGGATTATTTACTAGCTGTTTCTGGTTTTCTGTAGTTGTTCCAGGGGGACTACTTAGCTTCCACTCCTCTCTCTGCTGCCATCTTGCCCGAGTCTCTCCTTTACTCTTTGAACCTCTAATTTCATTGGACTTTTTGGGTTTTCAAGTGGGTCATGCACAGGGCCTTTGCCCCCACCATTCTCTTTGTCTGGAGCACTAGTACAACTCCGAAACTCACCTAATACACATCTGCACTTCTTTGCTAGTCTCTCCCCCTCTCAAATAACAGAATGCCAACATCATTTCCTCAAGGAAGTCTACCCTGACCGAAAGCTGCTGGGTACATTTGTGCAGGGCACCTGGCTGAGGGACAAATGGTGGATGAATCTAGCTATGCTCCTCTCACCAATCCTGGCATCCTGGAACAGAACTGCATCTCCTGGAACCATCTAATGCTCTCAAAGGCAGGGTGTAGACTAATTGGCAGTTCTGTCCTACATCCCCAGTCCAGATCAAAGCTCTCTTGCTTACTGCCAGAACACCATACCATTAATAATACTTACTACAATTGCAATTTTACATTTATTTGTATGAGAGTATGAATTTAATGTCTCTCTCTCCTAGTAGACTATAAGCTCCAGCAGGACGAGGCCTGATCTGCTTTGGTCACCATTTTATCCACAAACAAAGCCCTTGACATCTTGTCAGTGCTCATTAAGTGTGGAATAAATGAATGGAAAATCTATGACAATATTATGAGGATTGAGTTTTTGTTTGTGAAAGCAGCATATAATTGCCCATAACCTGGCAGATGCTCAATACGTATTTGTTTGAAAACGAAAGTGAGGAATCTGACACTCAAAAAACAAACTGCTTAGCCCAAGATCCCAAGGTCACAGCAATATTAAGTGGACAGTGTGACGAAATGCCTCTGAGGTGACCTCTCAGTGTATGGAGAGTTTCAGGGAATTGGTGTTTCTCAGTACTGAGGGCTTTGGAGATTTAAAATGTATTCTTAGTACATGAGTATCCTGCTATTTTCCTCTGACATCATATTCAGTGGGAAATCCTGGGAAGGGTGAGCTCCACGTCCTGCCTGCTTGCTGTCACCTTTCAGCGATGGTCAGAAAAAGCTGGGCAGTTGGGTGGTTCCACTCAGAAAAATTGAACAGGGAGCAGAAGTCCTTTAAGATCTCAGTTGCCATCTCAGATAAAAAGCCATCATCTGCTCATAATAGCTTGCATATATTGAATACTTTCATGTCAAGCATTAGGATAAGTGCTTTACATGCATTATGCATTTCATCTAGACAACAATCCTATGATGCATTAAATCGAACTACATGAAATTGTCAATATTTGACCCTTTTGACATACCAAAATGGCAATTTTATAAATATTTCAACCTAATAGATACCATTATCCCCGTTTTAAAGAGGAGAAGTTGAGGTTCCGAGAGCTAGGATTAGAACCGAGCAGCCTGATCCCAGAGTCATGGGGCAGCAACTAGAAACCAAGAATCAAGATGCTGACTATTAACAAAGATTATTTTAAACTTTATAACTTTCCTATATTTGTTATTTTACTTTCCCCCATCTAACAGTTGCTTTTGTACTAATTAATAGCAAAACACTTTACAATGAAATGGGCTTGTGTGCTTGTCTCTGTGGGATGATTGTGTCCCACTTCATATCCAGATCTGGGGAGAGAAGTCACTCCAAGGATGGAGGGAGTGGGAGCAGTGCTCAAGAGGAAATGCAAGCTGAGTCTCTATATTCCACAGGAAGGAAGAGGATGAAGAGCCCCAACGAGGCGTGCATACAAGTAGAAAGGCCTGAGTGGAATTTCTGAGAAGAAACAACCCCACAGCATCTGCAGTCATGCCCTTCTTACAGCATCAGCTGCCTCGGGGTGCAAAGTCATCCTCAAGTCTCTGCCTTTTGCTTTGTCTGAACATCATCACCAGATACATCCTATTAGAACTGGCAGGAGCTGTATGGAACAGGCTTCTCTTTTTAGAGATGGGAAAAACCATGCAATAAACGTTTGCTGAGCACCTCCTGTAAACCTGGCACTTTACTAGTTCTTGGACACAAAGGTGTAAATGGACAGATACAGCCCATACCCTAGCAGGGGTAACAAACTGATCAGAGGAACAGTGAGTTGCACTTAATTACAGTTATGATAAGAGCTGAATGCCCAAGATGCAATTATGATAGCAGATATAATCTGGTATGAAAATTTGGATTTGAAAAACAAGGCAAGTGAAGAGTAGTGGTCACTAAAGCAAAGGGTCACATAATTAGCTCTATGTTACAGGGCAACTTACAAGCCTCTCTGTTCCTCATCAGTAAAAGGAGCAATGTCACCCAATTCAGGGGATTTTTGTAAGTATTAAATGGGACAATATATGTAAACTTCTTAGCAAATCATAACACTCAATAGTTTTGTTCCCTTTCCTAGTTCTTTCCTGATCTAGCATATTTCTTGCAACATGACGCTGTCTTTAATCTTAGGACACAGAGTCCTTCAGGGTCAGTAATTTCAGTCTCTTTTGATGTCTCACTTATCCCAGTGTATTCCTTGGGTACGGCATGATCTGCAAAGTATGCTCTTTCTCACTACAGGGCCAAGAGCTTTCTTTGTTACAGCCAGGGGCTGGATGTGATCTGTTTTTAAGCTCCAGGTGTTGTTAGTGTTTTCCCATGATTAAAACTATTCATGACTGACTTTAGAAAGCAGAGAAACTCATATCATTTGGGACTTGTCCACTCTGCAATATCACTCTATTAATTGCCTGAACATCCCCTACTTGGAAAGCTGCTGCTTAGGGGGATCATTTTCATCAATAATGTATGCTAATTAAGCTGAGTGGTGATCCAGCAGCCTTTGGGGTCTCTGCTTTCTGGACCATCTGCATTTTGAGGAGGTCTGGGGTAGTTCTTGGTAGATTCCACCAGGTAGTTAATGAACATTAAGCACCTACTTCTTCTGGTATCGACTAGTACAGCAGGAGGGTTAACAGGCAGGGTGCTAGAGTCAAGTCAAAGTAGAATCGGGTCCAAAGTATAGATCTGTCATTGATTATCTCAGTGATTTTAGCTCTGTACACTTCAATTTACTCATCCTTAAGATTCATAATGGTTTGGGAAGCAATTTTTTTTTTAATTTGCTTTGCTCAGTACTTGGCATATATTAATTATTCAATTGCTGTTAACTATTATTAATAAGGATTAGTAAGATTATAATTATTTTATTATGCATAGTCCCTGCCTTTGAGAGCTCACAATTTAATAATAACAGGACAGGATATTAATAATTATCATTATTATATTATAAAACAATTGTTTTTAATGTATTAATAATTACAATTATAATATATCCTGTACATAATCATTACATTTATTACATTATAGTAATTATTACTGATGTTATTATTATTATAGCTATTAATGAATGTATGCTTTCTATGTGCCAGGCCTTGTGCTAAGGATTACCTTATTTAAACCTCCCAACAATCTTATGAGAAGCCACTATCATTATCCCCATTTGACAAATGAAGAAATGAAGGATCAGAGAGGGGAAAGAGGACAAGTACAAGGTGCTGTGAGCCACCAGGGGGCAAAGAAGGTACCCCAGAGGATATGTGTCACTGAGCTGAGTTCTAAAATTTCACTCAGAATTATCTGGAAAGAAAGCTGGAGGAAGGGCTTATCAGGCAGAAGTAGCATAAGCACTGGCCTAAAACCTGATATGAGTGGAGAATTGTAAGTACTGCCAGAATATAATGAGTGTGAAAGAGATAGAAGATGGGAACGGGTATGCAGGGGCATCATTCTGGAGGGGTGGGCAAGGACCAGATGGTGAATAGCCCTTCCTGGCTCCTGAAGAGCCAGAAATATACTGTATGTGATAGATACCCTTTGGAGACTAGGAGCAAAGGAGTGACAGGATCAGATTGCAGTTTGGATAGATCACTGAGGGTGTGCAAATAATGAATGGGAGGCAGGGAGACCAGTAAAAGTCCAGCGAAGAGCTGATGAGAGCTTCAACAGGAGCAGCTGTAGCAGGAATAGAAGGGAAGGGAGGGATTAAAATATATTTAGGAGGTAAAGTTAGATATAAAACACAATGCAGATATAAAACAAGTCTTGTAACTCATCCTTGCCCATAATGAACAGTCACATAAGTTGAGCAGACATATTAAATAATTAGTGAACAAGACAGTTTATAGAAAAATACAGTCTTAATTCTAATTACTATATTTATTTTCCCTTGCCCTGAGCCACTGGGTGCTTCCTACCTCCATCTCCACACCTATACTCTGCCATAAACATCTTTTTTCCTCCATGATTCTCCCAACAGGACTAATTCCCAGAGCCCTGGCTCAGCCCTTGTCCACAAGTCTGTTGAAGGAGCTTCTCATCTTGCTTCTTAGGAATTTCCCATTCACTGGCCTCCTCCCTTCAGTCATAAAACCTGTACCCTTCAGGGCTCAGAGAAACTCAGGGATCTAAGAAAAGGATTCAGACTTATTATTAAAGCCATGTCTGATACATCTGAAGAACTGAGATTAGAGACTTTAGCCATTGTGTTTAACATTGAATCAAAATGTTCCTAACACCACTATATCAAGGGAAGTTTTGTTATTTTCTGTTTATTAGTCAGAAATTGCCTATGTGGTTATTAATATTGCTTCTCTGATTCTAATGCAACAAAAAGAAAGTGAGAAATATTATTGATCCATTTTCTTATGGATAGAGTACTGGAGAAAGAAGTGGATTGTTCAGTATCAAACTATTGGAATAATTGTCCCTGTGCACCCTCCTCTTTATGGCTCCTCTTGATTACAAAACAGGGTCTTGAGTTTCAGTGGGCAGAAAGAAGAGCCAGTCATTAACTTTGATTTCTTGACAAAGCCTTTGCATCAGCAGGCTTTTCCTCCAACAAATCTCATGCAAGCAAAGCCTCATCAGTTAACCTCAACAATTTCAGAAATATCAAATGCATGAAGAAACGTTAACTCAAAGATGAAACCAACAGAAGCAGTGATCACACTACAATAACAGATACAAGAATCTTTTGTTTTGTTGGTCATAAAGTCAATATAGTAATGATTGACCTCATTCACAACAGTGAGTCAGCCTTATGTGATGACTCCCATGATAACCAAGAAAATAAAGAAATTGGATACAATGTTTGGATTCCTCTAAAACTGGGAGGTTTAGGGTGGTTTAAGTATATTCTTTTCTGAACTCAGAAGAAAGAATAAGATTCATTTATTCAACTAACATTTTTTAAACACATACATATAAGCAGCACTAGGGTAGATATGATGAAGAGAAGGGATTTAAAAGATATCATTGTCTTCCACCAGTCTGTCTAACTTAAAAGTAGTCACAGACAATGACTTAATATCAGAATTGATATCAGAATCATCCATGGAAAAAGCAGAATACTATAGTATAATATTTCTAAGTTAATAAGAAAGGTAAAGGTGAGACACAAAACAGGCCCTGAGTAAAATAAGTTAATACACTCATTTTATAATTACTTACTGAGTGCCTACAACATTCCGAATACTTTAAAGCATAAAACACATTCATTACCTTGAAAGATCTAAAATTTGCAGGGGAATATCGACTACATACATTAAAGATAAATAACGATATGCGCAGTATAATACCATTTGCTGATTGAGTGGTATTGGAGAAAGCTTCATGGGAGGAGGTGGGAACTGATCTGGGAAACCAAGGGAGCATGCAATTTAAACATGTGAATAGGAAACTCACTCCAGACAATGGGAACAATGCAATTTAGTGGAGGTGGATGAGAAAGTATTTTAGTGTAAGTAATGCTTACGACAAAAATGCAACCATCTCAGTTCCTAAACAAAATTAAAGTTTATTTTTTATTCATATAGAGTCCAATATAGATGTTCCCAGACAGTGGGTAGCTTTCTGCACAGTCATTTAAGGACTCCACTCCTTTCATCTTATGTCTCTGTCTTCCTCCAGGTCTTTGGAGGCCTCTCCTTTTAGCTGGTGAGTGGGAAAGAGAAAGATTAATTGCACATGGAAAATTTTTATGGGCGAGGCCTAGAATCAGATATCGCATTTTTGCCCACATTCCTTTGGCTAGAGCTTAGTCCCAACACCACATCTAACTGTAAGGCAAGCCTAGATGTGTGACCAGAAGGATAAGGAAGTGGACTATGGAGAAAAAATAGTTTCTGCTACAGCATGTTTGGGGGAAAGTCAGTAAACGTATTTGGCTGGAGCAGAGGGCTAGAGAACCAGAAGGAGACGAATCAGAGATGGAGAAGTGTAAGACATAAGACTTCCCTCTAGGAGCCTAGGGAGAAAGAACAGACACACATAAAAAGGTTAGAAACAAACACAAGATATTCTCCTGAGACTGATGCAGAAAACAGATGGGAAGGGAATTCGTGGTATTGGGCAGTTGCTCAGGATGGCGTGGTTGGGGAAGGCTTCAAGGAAAATGTGAAAATATAGCTGAGTCTTGAAGGATGGATTCACAGAAGAAAACAGTATACAAGTAGATATCTCAGGTGGAGAGAACAGAGTAATCCAAGGAATGTTCCTAAAAGAACTGATAGATACAGAAGTGGTAAGAGGAGAGGGTAAGACACTAATACAAATGGGAATGGGCACAAGGAACGTGGGCAAGGGCTAAATGACTGATCATTATAAAGCTGTTGGCAGGGGAGAGTCAGACCAAGTTTTTATCAATGGGAGCACATTTGGCATTGAGAGCCAGGCAACAATTCTTCATGCATAGGCCTTTCCCACATTGCAAGACTTTTCAGCATCCATTAGACCCACCCACCAAGTATTGATACTGCCCCCAATAATATCCCCGCACACTTCCAAATCCCCCTGCTGGCAGCACAGGTGGAGCAGCAATGCCTCTCTTGAGGGCACTGGCCAGAGAGCAAAGAGAGATGAGGTCAGAAAAGTAGTCAGGACACCTTTGAGCTCAGGCCCTAAACGTGAGGCTGAGGAGGTTAAGGTGGAGGAAAGAGACAATAGGAAGTTCCTGTAGATCCTAAACTGAGGATTATGCTGAATATAGTGTTCAGATACGTTACCTCTAGGCTCAATGTCCATGATGGTGGCACCAATAATTGGAAACTATGTTTCAGGCTCAACTTAAGGCATAACTCACAAAAGACTTATAACCAAATCAAGTCTATTAATCCAGATGTCACATATGGGCATTCAAATATTAACAATAAATTCCTGAAAATTCAGGACACTCCTAAATTAAGATCACTAAATCAGTCTCTTACCTCCTCAGGCTAGAATGGTATGTACATGTAAGTAACTTCCCCTAATGAAAGAAATCAATCTGGCAAGAAACCAGAGAAGTTAAAGTAATTCAAAAGTGTCCGACCAGCCTTATTTTCTGAGTGTTTCCACTCTTTAGAGAGCCACTACAGTTACTTCAGATATGTCAGGCTCTTCAGGACAGATATGTCTTCCCCTGATTCCAAAACCACTGGAAATGATTCCCTATCAAGTAATAGGATTGCTGATTTGCCAAGCTACAGTTTTGTATCCATATTCTTTGACCTTGAGTGGCCCTTCAAAATTAGAGTTTTAACTGAACAGCATGCTGAGCAAAACAAAGCTAACCCATTGGGCAGGATTGCCTTCCATGGGACAATCACAGACTCGGATCTGGCCCTCCATCACTGTTACGGGACAATCAGGGAGGAAGGTCAAATGCACCTGCAGACCTGATGGGAAATGTCACTCAGAAATACCTCAGCTGCAAGAGAGACATCTCCAGATGGGTGTTTGAAAATCACCATGATGACACCCACAGATGAGCACTTAAAAGGTTTTGAAGGGACCAGAGACAGATTCAGAAAAAACAATTCTAAGGGAATATCCGTCATACAGGGAAACAACTCCCAGGCAATAATTTCCCCAAACTACCTGACTTCTTTTAAAATTCACTGGTAGTTTTTCATAGAATCCCAGAAATCAAAATGTCATGTTGATTAACAATCCTCCTCGTTTGACAATTCAGACACTCCCAAAGGGCTCTGATGTTCTTATAACATCAAACGAATTACTTCAGATTATTTTCCTTCTTCCTTCTCAGGGAAATCCCTCCATTGAGGCAACAGGTTTCTGATCAGGGAAGAGAGTTGGTGAGTACCTTTGAGGCATGTGAAACTATGAATTTTAGGACATCAGAAGGGCTTCATCTTTGGGAAAAGGGGAAAGTGGAAGTTAGGAGGGAGGGGAAGAAAGACACAGGAGCTTCTCAGCTACTCCACAGATGTCTCTCGCTACCTGGAAGCAGATTCGAGGGGATTATTTGTGTCTAAGATAAAGGGGACTGCCATTCATTCCCCGTACAGATGTTCATGGAGCAATTGCTTGGTATCAGCAGGTACCAGGGTCTGGGCACACAATAGCGAACAGGAGAAAAAGCCCCTGCTGTCACTTGAAGGCAGTAGAAAAGGGATTTAATCAAATGGGTAAATCTGCAGCTGCTATGGCGAGTAGGAGGAGTTTGGGAGTAAATCAAAGGAGCCGGCAGGATGGCACAGAAATTGGACCTATGAGAAGGAAGAAAGGCCTAGGGGAGGTGAAGCTGTGCATGTTCAGGTCAGACGGCCATGGTCTTCTCAGTTAGGTTGGAAGCATTTGCTGAAAGTGAAGTTTGAGACAGGAAAGAACAACGAATGTCCAAAACAGATAAAATGTGTTCTCAATCCTCATAAGTCGAGAGGATTGCCTGCTTTTTCCATCACTAAATGAGTTGATGTGCAAATATTTGAATCAAATGCAAATCCATAGAGACAGGGATAATAGCTTACAGGTTACCAGGAGCCAGAGGTGAGGGGAAGGAGATGTTATAATTTAATGGGTGCAGAGTTTCAGCTTGAGGTGATGAATAATTGGGGTGATCTATGTTGGTGATGGTAGTACAATAGTGTGAATATAATATCACTGAATTATACATTTCAAAGTGGTTAAAATGGGAAATTTTGAGTTGTATATATGTTACCAACATAAAACATTTAAACAATTATGTGAGCCAGCAAATAAGAACTAAAGGAACAGTATAATAAAATTTAAGTTCCGTTCAATGCAAAAAACAAAAACAAAACAAAAACCAAAAAACTGCTGGTGGTCAGTCTGAAATACCACCTGCCTTGAATCTTCTATGATATTCCAGCAATCTGCTAATTCTCCTTTCGGTTTTAGCAACCTGTGTATTTTCTGATCTTGTAAAAACTCATCTAGAAAGCTCTCTGGTTAGACTCAATTAGGCAGGCTTTTATTATTAGCAAACGATTATTAAACACCTGAGAAACTGCACATGAAAGTTCACTACTAACTTTCCTAGGAGATTCAGACCCATTCACTCCACTCCAACTGCACAGACCTCCTTGCCTTTCACCAAATACTTCAAGAATGCTCTTATCTCAGAGCATCTGCAGTTGCTGTTTCCTGTACCTGGAAGGTTCTTCTCCCAGGGATAAACACAATCCCTCACCTCCTCTTCCATTAAGTTTTACTCAAAAGTTACCATCCCAACAAGGCCAACCCTGAAACCTCTCTTTAAATTGCAACCTTACAACATTCCCCATCCTCTTGGCCTTGCTCAATTTTTTCCACAGCATTTACCGTCTTCAAGATGCTATATAATTTGCTCTTCAAATTATAAATAGTGTCCCTCCCATCCCCTACCATGAATGAAAGCTCTGTGAGTATTACATATTCTTTTTTCTTTTTTTAAGGAAAATTTTACTGCTGAATTCCAGAACCTAGGAGGGTGGCTGATGCTAAATAAATATTTGTTGAATAATGAATTAATGATAGTTATTGCTCATTCTGCTTCTGAAAAAGGGAATGAAAAATCACCTCCTTGTTAGGGTTTTCAGCTTCTGAGATCTTTGGTTCTGGAGTAAGATTGTAAGCGATAGGGTCAACAAATATCTAATATCTTTATTGAGAACTCATCAAAGCAAAGCGACCAATGGTAGCATAGAAAAGAGAGGGAAAGGCGAGCAGAGGAGTGGAAGGCAGGGGAAGGGAGAGCTGGAGGGAAAGGGAGAGAAGCAAATGAAGAGACAAAACCCCTGAAGAGGCAGCATGCATTAAGAAAGACAGCGTGTGATTCAAATCTTCAATAGAAGACTCAGCACATTAGTAGTGGCAGAAGAACTGTCTTCTGACATTCTCCCATCCTTCATGCCACCAGGGAGTGTGGGATGAGAAGGGATGCCCTAGCAGGGCTGAGAGTCTGCCCTTGCTAGTCCCTTTTTCTCCTCCACGCTGGGAAGCAGTGTCTGTGTCCTTGGAGGGGTGCTTTAATTGAACCAGGCAAGAGCAGGTGGATTGATTACCCATTTAACACACTGCTCACAGGGGGTTCCTCAGAGAATTAAATGTATTGTAGACTGCATATTGACAGAGACAAAATGCTTCTTTGAAGTGAATGTTTGGATGCTTAAGAGCTGTTTTTGGTGAGCCTTATTTTCAAGACCTTGAATTTCAGTGTGTGTTTTCCTAATAGGAGTGAAGCTCCAAAATTATGTCAAAGGAGACTTGATATACAAATATTAGCTTTATAGTCAAACTAATACATCCATTGCAGAAAGTAATGTCAATTTATACCATCCTGAGGACCCTTGAAACTCCCTCGCCCCTCATTACCTTCTGCTAAAACACAAATTAGAAAGTCCACAGATATTTTACAAGAAGGGTCCCCCTGCTTGCTACCTCAATACCTTTATTGAGGCTCTGCAGAGCTTTTTTTTTTTCATTTTGCGTCACTGCAGATTTAAGGTCTGGGATTGTGGATGAGCATTAAGAACTCCTATTAATCAGTACTCCACAGTTGACTCCGCAGTTTCAACACTGCAACACTGCTTGAAGTGATGTATGGCTCTCTTCATTCTGGAAGACTGCATGAGCTTTGCGCAATGCTAAGAAATGGGCTAAAGTTAAACATTATCTTCCAAATGATTATAACTTTGGATATACACATCTCTAAAATGGATATAATAATCTATCTCACATGATATTAGGATTATCAGAGAAAAAGTATATGAAGTGCCCAGCATGGACATGTCACAGAGTTGGATTTCAATAAGAAGTTAGTCCATTCTGCCTTCCCCGATCCTTATATTCCCATGTTCTGTGATAGTTTTTCTCTTCCTCAAGGGTGCAATAGGTACTGGGTTCTATAAATCACCATCTCTTTTCAACCACAAGCTGATCTCATTCAAGGTATAAGAATGGGACTCAGATGATGTGTTCAGCAGAGTTCTAACGAATGCCAGGCAGGGAGCAATTGAAGCTACAGCTTAGGTGAGGATGGCCTCAACAGGTAGGAATAGTCCCTGTTTTTCTTCCATTTTGAAGGGATTATAGCCTTATACATGATTATGGATTTACTCAATGAATATCTCAAAATATTAAACAATTGATCTTCACTTCATTGAAATTTCTCCTGTAAAACTATAGGAAAAAAGATTTATCAATTGTTCTTCCTTAAAACTTAGAGAAACCCTACCTTCATAGGATTGCCAGGGAAGTCTCCATAATAATTATAAGAACACATATTAATATTATATGCCAGAAATTTTTTTCTCCTTTAATTGTTTTTTAAATTGAGCTGTATTTATATTTATCCTTACTAGAGTAAAGGTAAGGAAACTTGGTCATAAAATTAAAATGGAAAGAAATCATAAAGATGAGAGCAGAAAATAGAAAATAAACAATAGGAAAAAATGACAGGGCCAAAAGTTAGCCTTAAAAAAGAGCACCCAAACTGATAAAACCCTGATAGACTCATGAAGGAAAAAAAGGAACACAAATTACCAATATCAGGAATAAAAAGAGGTTCTCACTACAGACTGTTCACACATTTAAAAGAATAATAGTTGTTACATTACTGTTTGTTGCATTTTGTAACTGGCTATAAGATAAACACCATAGATGAAGAATAAATTAACAGAACTTTAAAAAAAAAAAAGAAGAACTGTGGAATATTATAAACAGCTTGAATGAAATGGAGAAATTCCATGGAAAATATAATTTACCAAATTGACACTAGTTGAAACAGAAAATTGGAAGATCCATATGTCTGTTAAAGAAATTTAATTCATTATCAAAAACTTTCCCACAAAGAAAACTCCAGGCTCAGATGGTTTTACTGGTGAATTAGACCTATAAAAAAGAAATAAAGCCAAACTTACACATATTCTTTGAGAAAATAGAGACCACTTCCCCACTCATTTCGTGAGGCTAGAACCTGAAAAAAATTACAAAAAAGAGAGAATTCAGACCAATATCCTTCTTGAACAAAATTCAGAAATAATTAACAAAAATGTTAGCTAAATTGAATAAAGCAATATATAAATAGGCTATTACAGAAATGCAATGTAAGTATAAAATTTTTTTAAAAATGCAATTCAACATATTAACAAGTGGACAAGAAAAACCAATTGGTCATTTAAATAAATGCAGAGAAAAACATTTTACAAATTTCAATGCCAATTCATTATTTAAAATAACTCTCAACAAGTTAGGAATATAAAGAAAATTTGTTGATATGATAACAGACATTTATGAAAAACAAAAAGTATCGTCATACTTAGGTGGGGAAAGGCAACACTTTTTCATAAGATTAGAAAAAGTCAAGGATGGGTCACTGTTCCCACTCCTATTAAACATTCTATTGGATTTCCATGTCAGTGAAATTAATGAAGGATAGAAATAAAAAGCATAAATATCAGAACATAAGAAGTAAAACTGTCTGCTTTCAGGTGACATGATCAATAACACAGAAAGTCCTATGGAATTTGCAAAACAGCTAATAATATAAAAGTATTTAGAAAATGTGCACCGTATAAAAGTAATATGCAAAAATCAATTGTATTTTTACACAGTAGCATCAAACCATTAAAAAATGTAATTAACAAATGATAATTCTATTCACAATATCATCAAAATATAAAATAGAAATAAATTTAACAAAATACTTGCATAGAAACAAACTACAAAACATTACTGAGAGAAATTGGAGGCCTAATATAGGGAAAGATATAGCATGTTTATGGATTGCAAAACTAAGTATTGCTAAGATGTCAATTCACCACAAATTAATCTATACTTTTAATACAATTCCAATCATAATTCCAGTAGGTTAATTTGAAGAGATTGGTAATCTAATATTAAAATTTAAATGGAAATACAAGGACCTAAATATCCAAAAAATATAAAAGAATAAACTCACACAATTTGCACAGGATGATTTTAGACTTATTATAAGGCTAGTGTAATTAAGAAATTGTGATAGTAGCATAAGGATCAATAACTTGATGTCATGGAACACAATAGAGAGTAGACAAATACTCACATTTATGTGATGATTATAATTGCTGCCAAGCTATTCAATGTGATAAGCAATGTCTTCTTAACAAATGGTGAACAAATAGATACTTATATGGAAAAAATAAACCTTGTTGCACTAACCAAGATGGTGGTGTAAGACACTCCAGGGTGCCATTCCCCCACAGACTCTTTGAACAACTAGCAAAAACTGGCACAGCCATCTTCCTCAAAAACCCAGAAAACAAATGAAGTGTTGTTTATCTGTTTGGCAACTGCCAAATCATGAAAATGCAGCTTTAAAAATGGTAGTTGACACTTGTGGCACCCTTGCTGGCCCTTCCCCTACCTGCACCCCATCTCAGTGTGGAGCAGTCTGTGCTCCCATTGTGGATCCCTGCCCCTGTTCCAGAGGGAACAAAGTAACCCCAGTGTACATACTGGGGTACTGTATTTTGCAGTAAATCTGTCAGGTGGTTGCTTTGAAGACTAAACTAGGATGTTGGTCTCTGGCTCACCCTCCCAGAATTTTCTCTGCAAGCAGAAGAGGCTTGTAGAACTAAACCAGAGTAAGAAACATTTCAGTCAAAGTAACCTAAGGCAAAGGATTACTGGCTTAAGATATACCATAGAGCACCCAGGAAGGGAGTGAAGAATGTCTATTTCATAGGGAGTAGAGGGGAAATTCAGATTCCTGTGTATAGAGGAATCCCCAAGGCCACAAGCCAGTGCAATTCCAGTACAAGATGCAGCCTCAGAAAAGATAGAGGGGCCCTGCACTTCACTTTCACTTTGGGCTGATGTTGATAGGAGAGTTAAATGCTGAAGAAGAGCACCAGCCAACATACAGCCAATTTGCAAAGACTACAAAAGATGTATTTTTTGTGTATTAGTTTCATTTATGTTAGCTGCTGGTGCTCAAGGAAATTTCTGTCATATCAGTAGCTGGATATAAAATAAGGAACAGAAGCTCAGGAACTAAATTTCACAGCTAACACACTAAAATATGAAAATGTACAATATGTCAAAAAAGATTACAAGACAAATAAAGAAATAGAAAGTAGTGGTCCCTTCAAAGGAAAAAGATAAAAATTCAGAAAATATCAGTGAATAAGACCAGACTTTAGACATACTGGACAAAGACTTTAAAAAATATTCTACAGTATGCACAAAGAAACAAAGGAAAACAGAGAAAGAATTAACACAGGCAATAAGTAGAAAGCCAAGAACTGCATGGACCAGACACCAGAGAGCAAGTTGACTTCAGGCATACTTCGTACAACCTTCAAAAATGTATGGAACAGCTGAGGTCAACGATATCTGTAAGTTCTCCTGGCCAGGGGACCCACGCCCCTCCCTGCCAGGCTCAGTCCCATGGGAGGAGGGCCCGTTGGTGCTGGAAACAAGGAGGGAGAACCGCAGTTGCGGCTCTTATTGAAACCTTAGGTGGCTGATCCAAACTTCAAACATAGATAGACTGAGATCAGACACCAGAGAATCTGTGAACAGTCAGCCTGGAGGAGAAGAGATAGAGCTAGCAAAAACAGCAAAAAAAAAAAAAAAAAAAAAAAAAAACAAAAAACAAACATAAAAACAAGACTTTTTGGAGTTCTCGTGAACAAAGAATGGAGAAGGGCTGGGCTCAAACAGAGTCAGGCTCATATGCAAATACAGAAGGCCTGTTTCCTTGCCTGAAGAGCCAGTTTCTCTGCTTTCTTGATTGTTCCTTAGCAGCCCTAAACTCCTTGTCTCTTAGCATTTCAATAGCCCATTAGATCTGCAAGGAGGGCCTTTTTTTTTTTAAATCTTTTTCTCTTTTTCTAAAACAATTACCCTAAGAAGCCCATTACAGAAAGCCTCAAAGACTTGTAATTTGGGCTCAGACAAGAGCAGAGCTAAGACAGCTCTGAGACACAAGGCAATAAGTCCAGTGGCTGAGAAAATTTGCTAAACACCACAACTTCCCAAGAAAAGGGGGGCATCCCCTTACAGCCATCTTCCCAGTGGGCTGGGAACATTTCTGCCTGGTGCCAGTGCCACAGCCCAGAGCTGCCCCAAACAATGCAGTTTGATGGGAAGTGTTTCCAGCAACACACTCACACAACACAATATCGGGTGTGGACAATAGCCTTTCCCACATCCCCAGCTAATTGTCCCAGAGCAGGGGATGTGGAGGTGTGTGAAAAGGGGGAAATTAACAGCCCCATTCAGCCATCCTTTCAGCAGACTGGGAATGTCCCTACACAGCCCTGAAGCCCAGAATCTCCCTTGGGGGATGGCGCTTACCTGAGACATAGCAAGGTCATCCCTCAGCAGAGGACCTGGGCATGCATGGCTTGGAAGAGGGACCCACTCGCAAGTCCCAGGGACCATACATCAATACCAAGGACTTGTGGGTCAGCGGCAGAGACAAACTGTGGCAAGACAGAACTGAAGGATTTGACTATTGCAACAGCTTTAAATCTCCAGGAACACCTGGGAGATTTCATTATTAAAGCTGCCCCCCTCCCTAACTGCTCAGATACACACACCATATGCAAGGCTGGCAACACCAACTACACATGCAAGCTTGGTGCACCAATTGGACCCCACAAGACTCATACCCCCACTCACCACAAAAACAAACTGGGGATAACTGGCTTGAGGGGAATAGGTGGCTAGCGGATGCTACCTGCTGTTTACTTAGAGAAAGTGTACTCCATGAAGCTGTAGATCTGACAAATTAGAGATAAGGGTTTGAATCAGTCTACATATCCTAAAGGAACCCTATCAAGTTAAGTAAATGCCAGGAGGCCAAAAACATCAGGAAATTTTAAAGCATATGAAAAAAACAGGCGATATGGATAACCCAAGCCCAAACACCCAAATCAAAAGATCAGAGCAGACACAGTACTTGGAGCAATTAATCAAAGAACTAAAGATGAACAATGAAAGCATGGCACAGGATATAAAGGACATGAAGAAGAGCATGGCACAGGATATAAAGGACATCAAGAAGACCCTAGAAGAGCATGAAGAAGAAATTGCAAGAGTAAATAAAAAAATAAATGATCGTATGGAACTAAAAGAAACTGTTGACCAAATTAAAAATATTCTGGACACTCATAGTACAAGACTAGAGGAAGCTGAACAGTGAATCAGTGACCTGGAGGATGACAGAATGGAAAATGAAACAACAAAAGAAAGAATGGGAAAAAAATATAAAAAAATCAAAATGGACCTCAGGGGTATGATAGATGATATAAAACATCCAAATATAAGACTCATTGGTGTTCCAGAAGGGGAAGAGAAGGGTAAAGGTCTAGGAAGAGTATTCAAAGAAATTGTTGGGGAAAATTTCCCAAATCTTCTAAACAACATAAATACACAAATCATAAATGCCCAGCAAACTCCAAATATAATAAATCCAAATAAACCCACTCCAAAACATTTTCTGATCAGACTGTCAAATACTGAAGAGAAGGAGCAAGTTCTGAAAGCAGCAAGAGAAAAGCGATTCACCACATACAAAAGAAACAGCATAAGACTAAGTAGCGACAACTCAGCAGCCACCATGGAGGTGAGAAGGCAGTGGCATGACATATTTAAAATTCTGAGAGAGAAAAATTTCCAACCAAGAATTCTATATCCAACAAAACTCTCCTTCAAACATGAGGGAGAACTTAAATTTTTCACAGACAAACAAATGCTGAGAGAATTTGCTAACAAGAGACCTGCCCTACTTGAGATACTAAAGGGAGCCCTACAGACAGAGAAACAAAGAAAGGAGAGAGACATATGGAGAAAGGTTCAGTACTAAAGAGATCCAGTATGGGCACATTAAAGGGCATTAAGAGAGAGAGAGAAAAAATATATCTGACAAACATAAACTAAAGGATAAGATGGCTGATTCAAGAAATGCCTTCACAGTAATAATGTTGAATGTAAATGGATTAAACTCCCCAATCAAAAGATATAGATTGGCAGAATGGATTTAAAAAAAAAGTGAACCATCAATATGTTGCATACAAGAGACTCATCTTGGACACAGGGATGCAAAGAAATTGAAAGTGAAAGGATGGAAAAAAAATATTTCATGCAAGCTATAGCCAAAAAAAAGCAGGAGTAGCAATATTAATCTCAGATAAAATAAACTTTAAATGCAAGGATGTTATGAGAGACAAAGAAGGCCACTACATACTAATAAAAGGGGCAGTTCAACAAGAAGAAATAAAAAACATTAATTTTTATGCACCCAATCAAGGTGCCACAAAATACATGAGACAAGCAATGGCAAAACTAAAGGAAGCAATTGATGTTTCCACAATAATTGTGGGAGACTTCAACACATCACTCTCTCCTATAGATAGATCAACCAGACAGAAGACCAATAAGGAAATTGAAAATCTAAACAATCTGATAAATGAATTGGATTTAACAGACATATATACAACATTACATCCCAAATCACCAGGATACACATTCTTCCCTAGTGCTCACAGAACTTTCTCCAGAATAGATCATATGCTGGGACATAAAACAAGGCTCAATAAATTTAAAAAAAAAATTTGAAATTATTCAAAGCACATTCTCTGACCACAATGAAATACAATTAGAAGTCAATAACCATCAGAGACTTAGAAAATTCACAAATACCTGGAGGTTAAACAACACACTCTGAAACAATCAGTGGGTTAAAGAAGAAATAGCAAGAGAAATTGCTAAATATAGAGAGACAAATGAAAAGGAGAACACAACATACCAAAATCTATAGGATGCAGCAAAAGCGGTACTGAGGGGGGAATTTATAGCACTAAACACATACATTAAAAAGGAAGAAAGAGCCAAAATCAAGGAGCTAAAGAATCAACTGAAGGAGCTAGAAAATGAACAGCAAATCAATCCTAAACCAAGTAGAAGAAAAGAAATAACAAGGATTAAAGCAGAAATAAATGACATAGAGAACAAAAAAACAATAGAGAGAATAAGTAACACCAAGAATTGGTTCTTTGAGAAGATCAACAAGATTGACAATCCCTTAGCTAGACTGACAAAATCAAAAAGAAGACCCATATAAACAAAATACTGAATGAGAAAGGTGACATTACTGCGAATCCTGAAGAAATCAAAAAAATTATAAAAGGATACTATAAACAACTGTATGGCAACAAACTCAATAATGGAGAGGAAATGGACAATTTCCTTGAAACATATGAACAACCTAGACTGCCAGAGAAGAAATAGAAGACCTCAATCAACAAATTACAAGCAAAGAGATCCAATAAGTCATCAAAAAGCTTCCCACAAATAAATGCCCAGGGCCAGATGGCTTCACAGGGGAATTCTACCAAACTTTCCAAAAAGAACTGACACCAATCTTACTTAAACTCTTTCAAAATGTCAAAGAAAATGGAACACTACCAAACTCATTTTATGAAGCTAACATCAGTCTAATACAAAATCAGGCAAAGATGCTACAAAAAAGGAAAACTACAGGCCTATATCCCTAATGAATATAGATGCAAAAATTCTCAACAAAATACTTGCAAATTGAATCCAAAGACACATTAAAAAAATCATACACCATGAACAAGTGGGGTTCATTCCAGGCATGCAAGGATGGTTCAACATAAGAAAATCAATCAATGTATTACAACACATTAACAAATCAAAAGGGAAAAATCAAATGATCATCTCAATAGATGCTAAAACAGCATCTGACAAAATCCAACATCGCTTTTTGATAAAAACACTTCAAAAGATAGGAATTGAAGGAAAGTTCCTTAATATGATAAAGAACACATATGAAAAACCCACAGCCAGCATAGTACTCAATGGTGAGAGACTGAAAGCCTTCCTTCTAAGATCAGGAACAAGACAAGGATGCCTGCTGCCAACACTGTTATTCAACGTTGTGCTGGAAGTGCTAGCCAGGGCAATACAGAAAGACAAATAAATGAAAGGCATCCAAATTTGAAAGGAAGAAGTAAAACTGTCATTGTTTGCAGATGATATGATCTATATCTGGAAAAACCTGTGAAATCGACAATACAGCTACTAGAGCTAATAAACAAGTTTAGCAGAGTAGCAGGATACAAGATTAATGCATGTAAGTCAGTAATGTTTCTATATGCTAGAAATGAACAAATTGAAGAGACACTCAAGAAAAAGATACCACTTTCAATAGCAACTAAAAAAATCAAGTACCTAGGAATAAACTTAACCAAAGATGTAAAAGAAAGAAAACTACATAACTCTACTAAAAGAAATAGAAGGGACCTTAAAATATGGAAAAATATTCCATGTTCATGTATAGGAAGGCTAAATGTCATTAAGATGTCAATTCTACCCAAACTCATCTACAGATTCAATGCAATCCCAATCAAAATTCCAACAACCTACTTTGCAGACTTGGATAGCTAGTTATCAAATTTATTTGGAAAGGGAAGATGCCTCGAATTGCTAAAGACACTGTAAAAAAGAAAAACAAAGTGGGAGGACTTACACTCCCTGACTTTGAAGTTTATTATAAAGCCACAGTTGTCAACACAGCATGGTATTGGCACAAAGATAGACATATTGATCGATGGAATCAAATTGAGAATTTGGAGATAGACCCCCAGATCTATGGCTGACTGGTCTTTGACAAGGCACTCAAAGCCAATGAACTGGGACATAACAGTCTTTTCAATAAATGGGGCTGGGAGAGTTGGATATCCATATCCAAAAGAATGAAAGAGGACCCCTACCTCACACCCTACACAAAAATTAACTCAAAGTGGATCAAAGATCTCAATATAAAAGACAGTACCATAAAACTCCTAGAAGATAATGTAGGGAAACATCTTCAAGACCTTGTATTAGGTGGCCAGTTCCTAGACTTTACACCCAAATCACAAGCAACAAAAGAAAAACAGATAAATGGGAACTCCTCAAGCTTAGAAGTTTCTGTACCTCACAGGAGTTTGTCAAAAAGGTGAAGAGGCAGCCAACTCAATGGGAAAAAATTTTTGGAAACCATGTATCTGACAAAAGACTGATATCTTGCATATATAAAGAAATCCTACAATTCAATGACAATAGTACAGGCAGCCCAATTATAAAATGGGCAAAAAATATGAAAAGATAGTTCTCTGAAGAGGAAATACAAATGGCCAAGAAACACATGAAAAATTGTTCAGCTTCACGAGCTATTCAAGAGATGCAAATTAAGATCACAATGAGACACCATCTCACACCATTTAGAATGGCTGCCATTAACCAAACAGGAAACTACAAATGCTGGAGGGGATGTGGAGAAATTGGAACTCTTATTCATTGTTGGTGGGACTGCATAATGGTTCAGCCACTCTGGAAGTCAGTCTGGCACTTCCTTAGAAAACTAGATCTAGAGTTACCCTTTGATCCAGCGATTGCACTTCTCGGTATATACCTGGAAGATCTGAAAGCAGTGACACGAACAGATATCTGCATGCCAATGTTTATAGCAGCATTATTCACAATTGCCAAGAGATGGAAACAACCCAAATGTCCTTCAACAGATGAGTGGATAAATAAAATGTGGTATATACACATGATGGAATACTACGCAGCTTTAAGAAGGAACAATGTCGTGAAACATATGACAACATGGATGAACCTTGAAGACATAATGCTGAGTGAAATAAGCCAGGCACAAAAAGAGAAATATCATATGCTACCACTAATATTAACATTGAAAAATATAAAACAAATGGTTTATAATGTAGAATGTAGGGGAACTAGTGATAGAGAGCAATTAAAGAAGGGGGAATGATAACCCAATAAGAACAGATAAGCTATCGTGGATAAATTTAACATTCTGGGAATGCCCAGGAATGACTATGGTCTGTTAATTTCTGATGGGTATGGTAGGAACAAGTTCACAGAAATGTTCCTATATTAGGTTATTTTCTTGGGTAGAGTAGGAACATGTTGGAAGTAAAGTAGTTATCTCAGGTTAGTTGTCTTTTTCTTACTCGCTTTTTATGGTTTGTTTGAAATGTTTTTTTATTTTATGTTTTTTTAAATTTTTTTGATATAGTTGATTTAAAAAAAAGGTGTTAATTAAAAAAAATGAAAAAATATGCAGGGCCCCCTTGAGGAGCTGGTGGAGAGTGCAGTGGTGTTGGGCTTCCCTACCTCAATGGTTGCTGATGTGCTCATGGACATGGGGGACTGGTGGTTTGATGGGCTGAGCCCTCTGCCGTGGGACTTGCCCTTGGGAAGACTGTTGCTGCAAAGGAGAGGCTAGTCCTCCTTATAATTGTGCCTAAGAGCCTCCTCCCAAATACCTCTTTGTTGCTCAAATGTGGCCCTCTCTCTCTAGCTAAGCCAACTTGGCAGGTGAAATCACTGCCGTACCCCCGACGTAGGATCTGACACCCAGTGAAGTGAATCTCCTTGGCAATGTGAAATATGACTCCCGGAGATGAATCTAGACCCAGCATCATCAGATGGAGAGCATCTTCTTGACCAAAAGGGGGATGTGAAAGGAAATGAAATAAGCTTCAGAGGCAGAGAGATTCCAAAAGGAGCTGAGAGGCCACTCTGGTGGGCACTCTCACGCACAATATAGACAATGCTTTTTAGGTTCTAATGAATCAAAATAGCTAGCAGTAAATACCTGAAACTATCAAACTATAACCCAGAACCCATGAATCTTGAAGATGATTGTATAAAAATGTAGCTTATGAGGGGTGACAATGTGATTGGGAAAGCCATATGGACCACACTCCCCTTTGTCTAGTTTATGGATGGATGAGTAGAAAAATGGGGGAAGAAAAAGAAAAAGGACACCCAGTGTTTTTTTTACTTTAATTGTTCTTTTTCACTTTTTTATTCTTATTATTTGTGTGTGTGTGGTAATGAAAACGTCAAAAATTAATTTTGGTGATAAATGCACAACAATATAATGGTACTGTAAACAATTCAATGTACACTTTGTTTTGTATGACTGCATGGTATATGAATATATCTCAATAAAATGAATTTAAAAAAAAAAGAAAAAGAAAAGAAGGTACCGGAAGAAAAAAAATTAACAGATATCAGGTGTGATGGTTAGGTTCATGTGTCAACTTGGCCAGGTGATGGTACCTAGGTATCTGGTTAAGCAAGTACTGGCCTAAACGTTACTGCAAGGATGGTTGTGGCTGCTTAATAAACCAGAAGGCTGGCTTGTTAACTCATCAGTGAATTGGCTGTAGCTGTGACTGATGACATCAATGAAGGGTGTGTCTTCCACAATGAGAGAATGCAGTCAGCTGGATTTAATCCAATCAGTTGAAGACTTTTAAGCAAGACAGGTAGAGGACCTTCACTTCTTTTTCAGCTGACCAGCAAAGTGTCTCCTGAGGAGTTCATCGAAGTTGACAGTTCATTTCCTGAGGAGTTCATCGAGCACATTCACTGAAGTTGCCAGTTTGTTGCCTGAAGAGTTCATCAAACATCTTCATTGGAGTTGCCAGTTTGCTGCCTGGCCCTATAGAATTTGGACTCATGCATACCCACAGTAGCGTGAGACACTTTTATAAAACTTATATTTATAAATATCTCTCATTGATTCTGTTTCCTCAGAGAACCCTAACTAATACATCAGGAAAACAATGATTGAACAATATGAGACTCTCAATAAAGAGACAGAAATTTTTAAAAGGAAGCAAACAGAAATACTGAAGTTCAAGACCATATTAACTGACATGATAAATTGCTTAGAGGGTTTCAGCTCCAGGAGATTGGAGCTGGTAAGTGAAAGAAGCAGTGAACTCAAAGACAAGACAATATAACTTATTCAGGCAGAGAAGCAGAAAGAAAAAAGAATGAATAAAAGTAAACAAAGCCTACGAAATCTGTGGGACACCATTGAGAATGAATACCAATGTATGCATTATGTGAGTTCCAGAAGAAGAAAGAGAAAAATGGGCCGAAAGAATATTCAAAGAAACAATGGCAGAAAACTTCCAAAATTTAATGAAAGATCTGAATATACATATTCAGAAAGTCCAATGAACTCAAGAAAAGATAAACTCCAAGAGAACCACTCCCAGATACATAGTGGTCAAGCTATCAAATGCCAAGGACAAGGAAATTGTTCCAAAAGCTGTAAGAGAAAAGCAATGTGTTATGTACAAGGTAGCCTCAAAAAGATTAAGTGCTGATTTCTCATCAGAAACCCTGGAGGCAAGAAGAGAGTGGGACAAAATACTTAAAATACTGAAAGAAAGCAATTACCAACTAAGAATTTTATATCCCCTGAAACTGTCTTTCAGACATGAGGGGGAGATTAAGATATTCCCAGACAAACAAAAGCTGAGGGAGATCATCACCACTAGACTTGTCCAATGAGCTATACTAAAGAAGGCTCTTCTGACTGAAAGGAAAGGATCACAGCAGCATAAAGAGGTAAAGACACCTGGTAAAGGTAACCATGTGGGTAATCATAAATGCTTATAAAATTGAATTGTGTTTTTGGTATGTAACTCCACTTTCTAACTCTTGGAGGTTCTAAAGTGCAAATACATAAAAAGTAAGGCTAAATCTGTGGTTTTGGACATAAAATATATAAGGATATAATCTATAACAGGTACAACAAAAAGTCAGGGGGATGAAGTGATATAGAAACAGTGTTTATGTATGCTATTGAAGGTAAGTTGATATTAAATAAAAATGTGATTGCTATAGATTTCAGATGTTAAATTTTTTCCCCAGGGCAACCACAAAGAAACTATCTGAAAAATATATACAACAGGAAATGAGAAGGGATTCAAAATGTTACAACACACAGATATCAAATAAATATGAAAATAAGCAATAACGGGAGATTTGAGAGGCAAAAAAAAAAGGTAAAAGACTTACAAAGATTAAATAGCAAACAGACAGAAGAAAATACTGCATTATCAGTAGTTACTTTAAAAGTAAATAGATTAAACTCTCCAGTTAAAAAGCAGAGATTGGCAAAATGGATAAAAAAGCATGACCTAACTATATGCTGCTTACAGGAGATTCACCTTAAATTCAAAGAAACAACTAGGCTGAAAAAGAATTGACAGAAAAATATACTATGCAAATTGTAACCAAAAGAGAGCTGGGGTAGCTATATTAATAACAGATAAAATAGACGTTAAGTTAAAAACTGTTACCAGGGACAAAGAAGTCATTATATACTGATAAAGTGGTCAATTCAACAAGAAGACATGATAATTATAAGTAAATATGCTGGACTTCAAAATATATGAAGCAAATATTGACAAATTTAAAGAAAGAAATAGAAGATTCTGCATTATTATAGGAGACCTCAATACACCACTTTCAATAATACAACATTTATACAGAAGATCAATAGGAAATAGAAATCAAATGATGATATAAACTGTTAGTACCATGTATTTGTGATATTACCAATGACCCAGCAATCCCACTACTAGGTATATACCCAAAAGAATGGAAAGCAGGGACTCGAACATATATTTGCAAACTGATATTCATTAGCAACATTATTCACAATTGCCAAAAGAAGGAAGCAGCCCAAGTGTCCATCAACCAATGAATGGATAAACAAAATGTAATACATATCTCACAATAGAATATTATTCAGCCATAGAAAAGAATTGAAGTTCAGATTCATGCAACAACATGGATGAAACTTGAAGGCATCATGTTGAGTGAAATAAGCCAGACACAAAAGGACAAATATTGTGTGATCTCTCTGATATGAAATAGCATAAGAAATCTCATGGAGTCAGAATCTAGAACATATGGTACCAAGGGCTGGGTTGAGGTAGGGAATGGGGAGTCAATGCTTAAATTGTATAGAATTTCCATTTGGGTTGATTGTAAAGTTTTGGTAATGGATAGTGGTGATAGTAACACAGTGTGAATGTAATTAACAGCACTGAACTATATATGCGAATGTGGTTAAAAGGGGAAATTTTAGGTGCTATATATGTTACTAGAGTAAAAGAAAAAGGAGTACTATCTAAACAAACACAGCACATATTAATATAGCACATATACACCATGACCAAGTGGAATTTGTCCCAGGAGTGCAAGGGAGATTCAACATATAATTCAATATAATACATTAAATTAATATTAAAAAGGAAGAAAACCACATGATCATCCCAATAGATGCAAAAAAAGGCATTTGATTATATGCAACAGACTTTCATGATGAAAGTACTCAACAAACCAGACATAAAAGAGAGTTTTCTCAATAATTTTTTCAATATTTACAAATAAACCTACAACTAATATCATACACAATGGTGAAAGACTAAAAGCTTTTTCACAAAGATCAGTATGCCTGCTTTCACCACTGTTATTCAACATTGTACTAGAAGTTCTAGCCAGAGAAATTAAGGAAGAAAAATAAATAAAAGGCATTCAAATTGGAAAGGAAAAATTAAAACTACGTCTATTTGCATGTGACATTATTGCATATACAAAAATATCCAAAGGAATCCACCAGAAAGTTATTAGAACTAATAAATTAATTCAGAAAAATAGCAGGGTACAAGACAAAGACACATATACACACACAGTTGTGTTTTTATGCACTGGCAATGAACAATACAAAGAGGAAATTAAGAAAACAATTACATTTATAATTGCATCTAAAAGAATAAAATATCTAGGAATAAATACAACCAAGAAGGGGAAAGACTTGTATGCTGAAAATTGCAAAACACTGCTCAAAGAAATAAAGACCTAAATAAATGGCAAGATATCCAGTGTTCATGGATTCAAAGACTTAATAGTAAGATGTCAGTACTACCCAAAACAATCTACAGATTCATGGTTGTTTCTATTTATATTTTCTTTGGGATTAATGATGTTGAGCATCTTTTTATAAGCTTATTGGCCATTTACATATCCACTTTGGAGAAATGTCAACTCACACCTTTGCCAATTATTTGATTAGTTTGTTTCTCCTTTGTTGTTTGTCATCAGAGTTCCTTATACATTTTGGATCCTAGACCTTTAAGAGGTAAATGATATGCAAATAATTTCTCCTATTCTGTGGGTTATCTTTCCCAAGTCTTGATAGTGCCCTTTGATGCACAAATTTTTAATTTTCACAGTATCCAAGTTATCTATTTTTCTTTTGTTTCTCATACTTCTGTTGTCATATTTAAGAAATCATTGCCTAATCTCAGGTCATGAAGAATTATCCCTGGGTTTCCTTCTAAATTTTTGTAGTTTTATTTCTTACCTTTAGGTCTTTGATCCATTTCAAGTTAATTTTTGTTTCTTCTGTTATGTAATCATATTCTTTTGCATGCGTCCATCTAGTTGCTTCAACCCCATTTGTTGAAAAACCAATTCTTTTCACTTTTAAAGATTTTGGCCCCCTTGTCAAAAATCAATTGACCATAGAAGTATGGTTTATTTTTTTGGACTCTCAATTCTTTTCCACTGATCAATATGTCTACTCTTTGTTTATATAAATTTTTTATTTTCAAATTTAACATATATACAGAACAGTGATAACTTTCAAAGTATGATTTAACAAGTAGTTACAGAGCAAATTTCAAAGAATATTATGGGTTACAGCCCCACAGTTTCAGTTATTTCCTTATTGTAAAATATAACATATATACCAAAAAGTGATAACTTTCAAAGTGCAATTTAACAAGTAGTTATATAGGTCATTTCAAAGATTGTTGTGGGTTACATAACTGTTTCAGTTCTTTCCTTATTGTGAAATATAAGATATATACAGAAAGGTGATAACTTTCAAAGTACAATTTAATGAGTAGTTATAGAGCAAATTTCAAACAATGTTATTGGTCACAGTTCCCACCTATTCAGTTATTTCCTTCTAGCTATTCTAATACACTAGCATCTAAACAAACATTCATAAAAGATTCAGTATTCATAATCCTTTGTTAAATCCTATCTTGTTTGTTACTACCCCTTCCTCTTGTGTAATCACTTTCTTGACCTTCAGGGGTGTCTAGGCAGAGACCACCCTAACTTGTTCATATTGAAAAGGAGTATCAAAATTTTAGGGGAGCCAGCTGTATCTGATTGTTGTTCTTAAAGAGGCTGTTGCCTCTGGGCTTTAGGCCTTGTCTAGAATATGAACACTGATGGATTTAAGTTTCTAAGAGATAAACTTAGTGAGTGGAACTTTTATAGAATCTCAGATAGGGACCTAGGTATTTCAGGACTACTGTTGGTTAGGGCATGGCATACCGTGGCCATTTGAGATATCTAGCTAGAGCTTGTATAAGAGAAACCTGCAGGACAGCCTCTCCACTCTATTTGAAATTGCTTAGCCACTGTAACCTTATTTGTTACCTTTCTTTTCCCCATTTTGGTAGACGGTATCTTCAGTCCCTTGATGCCAGGGCCAGGCTCATTCGTGGTCATCATGTCTGACATCACCAGGGAGATTCAGTCCCCTGGGAGTCATCTCCCACATAGGGGAGGAGTTTAATGAATTTATTTGCTGATTTCAGCTTAGAGAGAAAGATCACATATTAGCAATGAAAGAGGTTCTCTGGAGGTGTTTCTTAGACATAAATATAGGAAGGCTTAACCTCCCATTTACAGCCATAAATTTCACAAGAGCAAGCTTCAAGATTGAGGGCTTTACTTGTTAAGTATGGGGTAGATTTATATATCTACTCTTATACCAGTAGCACACTATTGTGGTTTCTGTGGCTTCATAATAAATTTTGACATTGGGAAGTTTGAGTCCTCCAACTTTGTTCTTTTATTCAATAGTTCTTTGGTTACTCATAGGCTATTAGGGATTGAGTGTGTTCCCCAAAAAGATGTTCAAGTACTAGCTCCAGGTCCTAAGAATGTGACTTTATTTGGAAACAAGGTCTTTGAAGATGTGATTAGTTAGGATGAAGCCAAATCAGATTAGGGTGGCCCCTAATACAATATGACTACTGTCTTTATGTGAATAGGGAAATTTGGACACAGAGAGTCAGGCACAGATGGAAAGTCATGTGAAGATGGATACAGAGGTTGAAATGATGCATCTACAAACCAAGGAGCACTAAGAATTGCTGGGAAACCACCAGATTTCAGAGTAAGTGTGGTCCTGTAGAGACCTTGATTTTGAAATTCAAGACTTCAGAACTGTGAGACAATAAATTTCTTTTATTTTAAGCCACCAAGTTTGTGATTTGTTATGGGAGTACTGGGAAACTAAGACAGAGACCCTTGCAATTCCATATGAATTTTGAACCAGATTCTCCATATCTGCCAAAAAGGCAGATGGAATTTTGACAGGGATTGAACTGAGTCTAGATAAATGTAGAGATTATCACCATTCAAAAAATGTTAAGTCTTCTAATCCATGAACATTTCCATTGATAGAGGTCTTCTTTCATTTCCTCAAATGATTATTCATAGTCTTCAATGTATAAGAATTGTGCTTCTTTTGTTAAATTTATTCTTAAATATGTTATGCTTTTGATGATATGACCAATGGAATTGTTTTCATGATTTCATTTTTGGATTGTTCATTGTGAGTGTATAGACATACAACTGATGTTTGTATATTGATCTTTTATCCTGCAACTTTGCTGAACTTACTTGTTAGCTCTAACGGTTCTTCTGTTGGTTCTTTAGGGTTTCCTATATACATAAGATCATGTAATCTGCTAATAGAGCAAGTTTTACTTCTTCCTTTCCAATTAGATGGCTTTTTTTTTTCTTTTTCTTACCCAGTTACTCTGCTTAGAACCTCCAGTACAATGTTGAATAGAAGTGATGAACATGGTCATCCTTGTCTAGCTCCTGATCTTAGGGGGAAAGACTTCGGTATTTCACCATTAATTATGATCTTTGCTGGTGGTATTTCATAGATAACCTTTGTCTACTGAAAAAATTATCTTCTATTCCTAGTTTGTTCAGTGTTTTTTTGTTTGTTTTGTTTTGTTTTGTTTTGTTTTTTTAATCAAGAAAGGGTGCTGGATTTTGTCAAACACTCTTTTTGCTAGTAATCAAATGGTTTTCCTTCATTCTATTAATATGCTTATTACAATGGTTGATTTTTATAGGTTGAACCACCCTTGATTGCAGGGATAAATCTAACCTGTCATGGTGTATTATCCCTTTAATATGCTGCTGGATTCAGTTTACTAGTATTTTGTTGAGGATTTTTGAATCTAAATTCATAATGGTTATTGGTCTGTAGCTTCTTTTCTTGATGTCTTTGTCTAGCTTGGTATCGAGATAATACAGGCCTCAAAAAGTAAGTTAGGAAGTGTTTCCCTCTCTTCTATTTTTTGAAAGAGTTTGATAGGTAATACTGTTAATTCTTCTTTAAACATTTGGTAGAATTCTCCAATGAAGCCATTTGTATGGGGGCTGTTAGATGTTGGAGATTTTGATCACTGACTTAATCTCTTTGTTATAGGTTTATTCAAGTTTTCCATTTCTTCCTGAACCAGTTTTGGTAGATTTTGTATGTTTCTATGAATTTATCCATATCATCTAATTTTTGGTATCCAATTGTTCATAGTATTCTTTTATAATCATTTTCATTTGTATAAGTTCAGTAATAATTTCCCTGCTTTTGTTCTGTATTTTAGTAATTTTAGTCTTCTCTCTTTTGTTCTTGGTCAGTTTAGCTAAAGGTTTGTCAATTTTGTTGATCTTTTCAAAGACTTAACTTTTTTGTTTGTTGTCTCTATTGTTTTTCTATAGTCTATTTCATTTATCTCTGCTCTGATCTTAACTATTTCCTTCCTTTTGCTCATTTTTGGTTTAGTTTGCTCTTCTTCTCTTAGTTTATTATGGTGGAAGGTGAGGTTACCTTTCTTAGGTAAGCATTTTCAGCTATAAACTACCCCTGGGCACTGTTTTTTCTGCATCTCATAAGTCTTGGTATGCTGTGTTTCCATTTATGTTCATCATTAAGTATTTTCTAATTTATGTTTTGATTTTTCTTTGACCTATTGGTTATTTAGAACTATTTTATTCAAGTTTACTTAATTTTTACTTATATTTCAATTTTGCAAATTTCATTCCCTAATTGATTTATAATTTCATCCCAATGTGGTCATAGAAATACTTTGAGTGATTTCAATCTTTTAAAATTTATTGAAACTTGTTTTGTGACCTAAGATATGCTCTATCCTAGGGCATGTTCCACAACGCAATTGGTAAAATTATGTATTCTACTTTTGTTAGATTGAGTGCTCTATGTGTCTGTTACATCATTTGGTTTTTAGAGTTGTTCCAATCCTCTGTTTCTTTTTTAATATTTTGTCCAGTTTTTCTATCCATCACTAAAGTGGGTTATTGACATTTCTAACAATTTTTTTTGACTATTTCTCCATTCAACATTATCAACTTTTGCTCTATGGTTTTTTGACCTTGTTTTTAGGTGCATATGTTTATAATTGTATCTTCTTGAAGGATTGACCTTTTATCATTATATGATGCCCTTTTTCTCTCATAACAATTTTGTCTTAAAATCTATTTTGTCTAATGTTAGATTAGCCACTTAAGCTCTCTTTTGGATTTTGATTGCATGTAATCTTTTTTAAAAACAAGTATTAGTGAAGTTTTAGGTTTATAGACAAATCATGCATAGAGCACAGAGTCCCCATATATGATCCACATACCACAGTTTTCCCTATTATTAGCAGTGCATTAGTGTGGTACTTTTATTACAACTGATGAAACAATTTTTCATAATTATAATTATCATAACTGATACTTTTAAGTGTAACTTATACTTGAATTCTATTATGTAAATTCTAGTCAGTTTATTTTAGGGTTCACTGTGTTGTACAGTTCTATGGTTTTAAAGATTTTTTATTCTTGTAACATTTGTACAACCTAAATTTTCCATTTATAACCATATTTAAATATACAATTAAGTGTTTTTAATTACATTCATAATGTTGTGCTACCATCACCACAATCCATTACCAAAATTTTTCCATCACCGCAAACCAAAACTGCACTAATTAAGCATTAACTCCCCACTCCCTATCCCTACCCCAGCCACTGGTAATGTGTATTCTGGTTCCTGACTTAATGAATTTGTACATTCTAATTATTTCATATAAGTTAAATCATACAATCTTTGTCCTTTTGTGTCTGGCTTATTTCACTCAACATGAAGTCTTCAAAGTTCACCCATAGTGTTCCATGTATCAGAACTTCATTCTTTTTTACGGCTGAAAAATATTGCATTGTATGTGTATACCACATTTTGTCTATCCATTCGCTGGTTGATGGACACTTGAGTTGCTTCTTTCTTTTGCCAATTGTAAATAATGCCACTATAAACATTGGTTTTCAAATACATGTTTGAATCCCTGCTTTTAAATCTTCTGGTATATAATTAGAAGTGGGATTGACAGGTCATACAGTAATTCTATACTTAGCTTTCTGAGGAATGCCAAACTGTTCCCCACAGTGGCTGTGCCAATTTACATTCACACCAAGCATAAATGTTCCTATTTCTCTGCATACTCTCCAACACTTGTTATTTTGTTTGTTTGTCTTTTTAGTAATAGTAGTCTTCATTCTAGTGGATGTGAAATGGTGTCTCATTATGGTTTTGATTTGCATTTCCCTAATGGCTAATGATGCTGAGCATCTTTTCATGTGCTTATTGGTCATATGTAAATCTTCTTTGGAGAAATGTCTATTCACATCTTTTGCCCATTTTTTAATTGTGTTGGTTTTATTTTTGTTGTTGATTTGTAGAATTTCTTTATATATAGTCTGCATATTATATCCTTATTGGCTATGCGGTTTCCAAATATTTTATTCCATTGGGTAGGCTGTCTTTTTACTTTCATTATAAAGTCCATTGATGCACGAAAGTTTTTAGTTTGATGAAGTCACATTTATCTTTTTCCTTATGGTATCTTTTGGTGTCCTTTTACTTTCAATGTATTTGTGTCTTTGGATATAAAATGAGTTTCTTGTTGACAGCATATAGTTGGTTCATTCTTTATCCATTCTGCCAGTATCTTTTTTTTTTCATTTTTATTGAGATTGTTCAGATACCATACAATTATCGAAAGATCCAAAGTGTACAATCACTTGCCCCTGGGTACCCTCATACAGCTGTGAATCCATCACACTTAATTTTTGTTCAATTTTTAGAAACTTTTCATTACTCCAGACAAGAAATAAAGTGAAAGATGAAAAAAGAAAAAAAGAAAAGGAAACTCTAATCCTCCCCTATCCCTAACCAACCCCCCTCAATTGTTGACTCGTAGTATTGATATAGTACATTTGTTACTGTTTATGAAAAAATGTTGAAATACTATTAACTGTAGTATATAGTTGTAAAAGGTATATAGTCTTCCCTATATGCCCCTCTATTATTAACTTCTAATTGTATTGTCATACATTTGTTCTGGTTCATGGAAGTGATTTCTAGTATTTGTACAGTTGATCATGGACATTGCCCACCATAGGATTCAGTTTTATACATTCCCATCTTTTGATCTCCAACTTTCCTTCTGGTGACATATATGACTCTGAGCTTCCCCTTTCCACCTCATTCACACACCATTCGGCGCTGTTAGTTATTCTTACATCTTGCTACCAACAACCCTGTTCATTTCCAAACATTTAAGTTCATCCTAATTGAACATTCTGCTCATACTAAGCAACCACTCCCCATTCTTAAGCCTCGTCCTATATCTTGGTACCTTATATTTCATGTCTATGAGTTTACATATTATAATTAGTTCCTATCAGTGAGACCTTGCAATAATTGTCCTAATGTGTCTGGCTTATTTTACTCAGTATATTGCCCTCGAGGTTTTGTTATCAACCCATTTTTTTTAATATGGTTTTGTTCACTCACCATACATTCCATCCCAAGTAAATAATCGATGGTTTTCTGCATGGTCATACATTTATGTATTCACCACCTTCACCACTATCTATATAAGAGCATCTACATTTCTTCCACAAGGCAGGAGGGAGAGTCAAAGAAGGTAAAGAGGCAAAAGAAAGAGGAAAAAAAAATGGCAGCTAGGAAGCAGCAAAAGGAAAAATAACCTTAAATCAAAGTAGAATAAAGAATCAGACAATACCACCAATGTCAAGTGTCTAACATGCCTCCCCTATCCCCTCCTCTTATCTGCATTCACCTTGGTATATCACCTTTGTTACATTAAAGGAAGCATAATACAATGATTCTATTAGTTACAGTCTCTAGTTTATGCTGATTGCATCCCTCCCCCATGCCTCCCCATTTTTAACACCTTGCAAGGTTGACATTTGCTTGTTCTCCCTCGTAGAAGAACATATTTGTACATTTTATCACAATTGTTGAATACTCTAGATTTCACCAAGTTACACAGTCCCAGTCATTATCTTTCCTCCTTTCTTGTGGTGTCTCACATGATCCCCACTTTCCTCTCTCAACTGTATTCATAGTTACCTTTGTTCAGTGTACTTATATTGTTGTGCTACCATCTCCCAAAATTCTGTTCCAAACCATGCACTCCTGTCTTCTATCACCCTGTAGTGCTCCCTTTAGTATTTCCTGTAGGACAGGTGTCTTGTTCACAAAGTCTCTCATTGTCTGTTTGTCAGAAAATATTTTGAGCTCTCCCTCATATTTGAAGGACAGCTTTGCTGGATACAGGATTCTTGGTTGGTGGTTTTTCTCTTTCAGTATCTTAAATATATCACACCACTTCCTTCTTGCCTGTATGGTTTGTGCTGAGAGATCCGCACATAGTCTTATTAAGCTTCCTTTGTATGTAATGGATTGCTTTTCTCTTGCTGCTTTCAGGATTCTCTCTTTGTCTTTGACATTTGATAATCTGATTACTAAGTGTCTTGGCGTAGGCCTATTCATATCTCTTCTGTTTGGAGTATGCTGCACTTCTTGGATCTGTAATTTTATGTCTTTCATCAGAGATGGGAAATTTTCATTAATTATTTCCTCTATTATTGCTTCTGCCCCCTTTCCCTTCTCTTCTCCTTCTGGGACACCAATGATACGTACATTATTGTACTTTGTTTCATCCTTAAGTTCCCGGAGACATTGCTCATAGTTTTTCATTCTTTTCTCCATCTGCTCCTTTGCGTGTAGGCTTTCAGGTGCTTTGTTCTCCAGTTCCTGAGTGTTTTCTTCTGCCTCTTGAGATCTGCTGTTGTATGTTTCCATTGTGTCTTTCATCTCTTGTGTTGTGCCTTTCATTTCCATAGATTCTACTAATTGTTTTTTTGAACTTTTGATTTCTGCCATATACATGCCCAGTGCTTCCTTTACAGCCTCTATCTCTTTCGCAATATCTTCTCTAAACTTTTTTAATTGATTTAGCATTAGTTGTTTAAATTCCTGTATCTCAGCTGAAGTGTACGTTTGTTCCTTTGACTGGGCCATAACTTTGTTTTTCTTAGTGTAGGTTGTAATTTTCTGTTGTCTAGGCATGGTTTCCTTGGTTATCCAAATCAGGTTTTCCCAGACCAGAACAGGCTCAGGTCCCAGAGGGAAGAAATATTCAGTATCTGGTTTCCCTGCGGGTGTGTCTTAGAAAATTGCTCCACCCTTTGATGCCTCGGGTCACTATGCTTTTCTGCCCAGCAGGTGACACCTGTTAGCCTATAATTCTTGACTGGTGTGAGGAGGTGTGGCCGTGTTCCCCCAGGCTCTGGGGTCTGGTTCTGAATGGAAAGGGCCCCACCCCTTTCCTCCTAGAGAAGACAGACCCCTCAGGTGGAGGTCATTAGCATTTCAATGGTCTTGCTCTCTGCTTGTGCTGTCTCCACCCTTCCTGGAGTCACAGCCCTGGAAACCGAAAATGACTGGGGCTTTCTCCACTGAGCTGAAAAAGAAACAGATAGTCCCCTTCAGACCCAGTCCAAGGTGACCTTCCAGCTCTCCCAGGTCAGTCGTCACCCAAAGCCTCTGTCTGTTTTTTGGGGCTGCGTACCTGTAGTGAGCAGTTCACACTCGCTACTTAAAACCCCAGTTGGAGCTCAGCTGAGCTGTATTCGCTTGCTGGGAGAGAGCTTCTCTCTGGCACCATGAGGCTTTGCAGCTCAGGCTATGGGGGAGGGGGTCTCACAACTTGGTTCCGCAGGTTTTACTTACAGATTTTATGCTGTGTTCTCGGGCATTCCTCCCAATTCAGGTTGGCGTATGATGAGTGGATGGTCTCGTTTGTCCCCCCGCAGTTATTCTGGATTATTTACTAGTTGTTTCTGGGTTTTTGTAGTTGTTCCAGGGGGACTACTTAGCTTCCACTCCTCTCTATGCCGCCATCTTGCCCGAGTCTGCCAATATCTTTTAATTGGAGAGTCTAATTAACTTACATTTGATGTAATTTCTCATAAGGAAAGACTTACTTATACCATTTTGATATTTGTTTTCTATATCTCTCATATCTATTTTTCCTCAGTTCCTCCATTGCTACCTTCTTTTGTGTTAATAGATATTTTTTAGCATTCCATTTAATTTGCTTTTGGTTTTTATACTGTATTTTTTGTTAATTTTTAGTGATTGTTCCTGGGATTACAATTAACATATTTATAACAATCTAGCTTGGGTTAATACCTACTCAATTTCAATAGTACACAAAAAATTTTGTTTTTATATAAGCCCCTAACCTTATGCTATTATTGTTACAAATTACATGAGTATACTCTCTGTGGCCATCAACATAGGCTTTTAATTATTGTTTTATGCAGTTGTCTTTTAAATAAGATAGGATATTTACAAATAACAATCATTAGTGTTACTTTTATGTTGTCCTATGCCTTTTCCAGTGTTCTTTATTTCTTCATGTGGATTTGAATTACTATCTACTGTCCTTTAATTTCAGCCTGAAACATACCCTTTAGCATTTCTGGTAGAGCAGGCATGCTAACAGCAAACACTCTTAGTTTTATCTGGAAATACTTTAATTTCTCCTTCTTTTTGAAGAATAGTTTATCCAGATATAAAATTCTTGATTGACATTTTATTCTTTCTACACCCTGAATACATCATTCCACTGTCTTCTGACCTCCTTGGTTCCTGGTGATCAATTTGCTGTTAATCATATTGAGGGTATGTTGTATGTGGTAAGTGTCTTCTCTCTTGCTGATTCAAGAGTGTCTCTATGCTTTTGGCTTTTGACTGTTTGATTATAATGTGCCTGGATTTGTTCTCCTTGACTTTATCCCACTTGGAGTTTGTTGAGCTTCTTGATCATGTAGATTAGTGTTTTTCATCCAATTTGGGTGATTTGGGGTCTCTTTTTCTTCAATGTATTCTTTCTTCCTCTTTTTCTCCTTTCCTTCTAGTACTCTTATTATGCATATGTTGGTATGCTTGATGATGTCCCCCATATATCTTAGGCGTTTTTCATTTTTCTTCATTCTTTTTTCTTTCTGGTCCTCAGATTAGATAATCTTAATTGACTTATCTTCAAGTTCATGGGTTCTTTCTTCTGTCAGCTCAAATGTTCAAGTGAGCCCCTCTAGGAAGTTTTTCATGTCAGTTGTTGGACTTTTTACCTTCCTTCAGAATTATTTTGTTCCCTTTTATAATTTCTGAAACTTTATTAATATTTTCTATTTGGTGAGATATCATTCTGATATATTCTTTGGGATGGCTTTCTTTGGTTCTTTGAACATATTTTAAATAGCTGATTTAAAATCTTTGTTTAGTAAGTTTAATTGGGCTTCCTGCAAGACAGTTTCTATTGTTAGCTTTTTATCCTAGGTATGGGCCATAGCTTCTTATTTCTCTGAATGCATTGTAAGTTTTTTTTGTTGTTGAAAATTGCATATTTTGAATATTATATTATTATTTGCAGTGTTGTTGCTGTTGTTTTAGATAGTTTTGGTTGGTTGTTTAATGACTTTTCTGAATTAATTTTGTAAAGTCTGTATTCTTTGTAGTGTATGGTCTCTGTAGGTCTCTATCCCATTATCTTAGTGGTCAGCTAGTGGTTGCATGGAGATTTACTTACGTACCTGGAACCAAATATCCCCTAGTACTTGCAGTTTGGTTCTGTAGGTCTCTTGGGATATGCCTTCCACACTCAGATATGCAATTTATAATTATGCCGTAGCCTTCACTTCCTTTCCTGCTTGTGCAGAGTCTGAAGGTCTTCCAGAGTTGAGTGCTTAGGACTCTCTTGTGTTTTTCTTGAGTGTGCACACAGACATGGGCATGTACATGTTCTCTGAGGTTCTCAAGAATATGTTGGAGCTTTCCAAAGCCCTTATTCCCCAAAGTATCTCATTCCCAGCCTTTCCTCCCATGTTTTGTGTTAATCTATTGTTACCCCTAAGATATTATCCATTACCTCAGGCAGCAGCAACTAATACTTCTACATGGAGATGTATTGGGTAGCCATTTTATCACTAGAAGAGTACCAAGTTAGGCAAGATAAAGGCAAATCCTTTGAGCTAGTCTTCCAGGGCGCCATGAGACAGGTCAAAGCAATCACAAATCTTTGAGAGTGAGGTCTATTCTGCTCCCTTTGGTACCAGTGTCAGGTATGCAGGCTGTTATTTTCAAGGTTACTGCTGAGCTAGATAGTGAGAATGGGACATAGTAATTTAAATCACCTCAAACTCATGAGTCTTACTAAGACTTACTAAGATTTAGGTGGAATTTCTTGATGAAGTGTTTCCCAGTTGCTGCAGTCTGTTGGTTAATTTTTATATTTAAAAACAAACAAACAAACATAGATACTAACACTTTTTACATTGCTTTTATAGATAGATGGATTTTCAAACTCTTTAGTCTGCCTTTTTCTCTTTGTTTAATTTTTTAAAAGATAAACAAGGGTTGTGATTTTGGCCAAGTTAGAATAAGAGATATTTATCCTCCTACCTGAAATAACTAAAAATCTGGGAAAATACCTGAAATGATTGTTTTGAATACATTGAATATGAATCAGTGAATGACAGTGATCACTGAGAGACTAAAAGAAAATGAGGTAAGTTGTACAATTTCTTGAGACCTTTGACTCAAGTGGTTTCTAGACTTTGGGGCAGAAAGGAAAGACTCAAACAAAAACTACTTGTCTCCCTTAGTTTAGGATATAGAACTAGGTGTCCTGGAAGGAAATGTCAACTAGAGCTCCAAAGTAGAGTATCATAACATAGAGAGATGTTCAGAGAAAGAGAGACACATGGAAATCTGAAGAGTGCCCTCTTCAAATTTTCAGCTAAGTACTAACCCCCACATGGATGCAAAGAAAGTATCCAGGGCAACTGAAAGAATACTAAAGGCAACAACCCCCAGAATACACCCAGATCTGTAAAGAGTTTCTCCTATCAAATTAGAAAACCTCATAATCTGAGGCATCATAGAATATTCAGAATGTTTTTGCCTAAATAAGGGAGCAAAATTAGCCCAAGACTGAACATTTCTCCGTTTCCACCTAACAAAGCTTAAAATCAAGACCTGAAAAGGCCAAACTGTTTCCAAATAACTGTATCTCCTCCCCCAAAAAAGTTTAAAAATGTTTATAATAATAAAAAATATCTGGCACTCACAGGTAAGATTTGCAATGTACGGCAACCAATCAAGCATTAGAAGGATGCAAAGAAGCAGGAGGGAAGGACTCACAAAAAGGACAAAAGCAATCAATCTGAACTATTTCCCAAAAAGACACAGATCACAGATTATAGAATTATACAAGGTTTTTAAAGCAGTTATTATAGCTGTATGCCATATGTTCAAGAAGCTAGAGGACATATTGAAAATGCTAACTCTAAACATAGAAGATATTTTAAAAGAGCCAAATAAATTCATAGATATTAAATGTAAAATATATGAGATGAAGTATAAACTTGATGTGGATGATGGCACATTGGACATGTGGAAAAATTATTAGTAAATGTGAAGACATAGCAATAGAAACTCCAAAAAAATGAAACATAGAAACAAAAAAAATGGATCATCAGTGAGCTGTGGGACAACTTAAAGCACCCTAATACATATGGAAATGGAGTCCACAAAGGAAAGAAGAGAGAAGGAAAGGCAGAAAAATATTTTTTAAAATAAGGGCTGACATTTTTTTTTCAAATTTAATGAACACTGTAAGCCTGAATATCCAACAAGTTCAGAGAATTCCAAACATATAAAGAAGAAAAAGAGAACTACAAGGCAATCTAATCAAATGTCTCAGAGGCAGTAATAACAAGAAAATCTTAAAAGTATCCTCAGAATAAAAGACATTGTATACAGAAGAAAAAAGATGAGGATGACAGCAGGTTTTTTGGTCACACCAATGCAAACCAGATGACAGTGGAGCAAATCTTTCCAGTAGTGAAAAAAAAATGCTGTCAACTTACAGTTCTTCAATCAGAAAAGATATCTTTCAAATATGAACCTTAAAGTAGACTTTTTCAGAAATAAAAAGAATTTATTACCAACAGAAGTAACAAAAGAGGCAATATCACTATAGATCCTACAGACATTAAAAGGGAAACAAGGAAATATTATTAAAAATAAATAATGCCAATAAATTATAAACATAATGAAATTATCAATGGTAAATAGCACATGAAAAAGCCCACAAAAGCATTAGTCATTAGTAAGGAACAAAACAAGTTTATAAAATGCTACTACTCATCCACCAGAGCAACTAAAATGAAAAAGCCTGAGAAGACTGAAATTTGGACCCAAATTTTTATACATTTCTGATGGAAGTGTAAATAGTAAAAACATTTTAGAAAGATGTTTATTAATTATAAAGTTAAGTATACATCTACCCTGTGATATAGCAATTTCATTCTTAGGTGTTTATCGAAGAGAAATCAAAACATTTATTTACAAAATGACTTGTATACAAACATTTATAGAAATTTTTTCATCAAAACTAAAAGGTGGCAATAATCCAATTACCCATCACTGGGAGTATGGATAAACAAAGTGTTGTGTATTCATACAATTGACTCCTACTTACCAATATAAGGAAACAAACTGCTGGTATATGGATAAACAAGGATAAATCTCACATACATTTTACTGAATGAAAAAAATGGACACAAAAGAGTTCATTATATGATTTCACTATAGTGAAAATAGAACAATCAAAACTAACCTTTGATGAAAAAGTAAGAACAGCACTTGCTTCTGAGAGGAGAAAGAGAAAGGAGTGAGAGGGAAAGGGAAGGAAGGAAGGAGAGACGGTAAGAGAGAGAAAGCAAATTGGCAAAATATAAACCATTGGTGTAAATGTGCAAGATGTATGAGGATATCTTGTAATAATTTTGAATCTTTTCTGTACATTTGAAATTATATCAAAATAGTTTTTACTTCAGCCAACATGGAGTAACAGGGACTGGATTCAATCTCCCACTTGAAACAACTAACAACATGCACAAAATATATGAAATGATTTTCAATGTACAAGATATCAGGCAGTTTGGAACAATGATCACTGAGAAAAGGGAAACAAAAATGGGACCCTTACTATTGTTCCATCTTAATGCTTGTTTATAGGTTCCAGGATGCAGGACAAGGAAGAGGGAACCAACGCAGAGCTCAGTAATTTCCCTGAATGAGATGGGGTTCTGGGAGGCCAAGGTGAACTGGGTTCAAATGGCAATGTACTGAAGAGGAGAGAGTTTCACTGGAAGAGGACCCCAGAGATCTGCAGAGGGCCCTCCTCAAGTCCTCAGCTGAGTAATGACCAGAGTATGCATGTAAGGAAACTACCTAATCCTAGCATTGGAATCATAAAAGGAGCAGAGGGAGAATTTCCCATAGCTCACACACAGAAAGTTCACATTTCTGCCAAAAAGATTAGAAATACATCATAATTCATGTAGGTATTGATGCAGTAGCAGGGGAAAGTCATCCCTAAATTAAAACTTCTCTGGTTCTACCTAATAAAGACAAAAGGCAGCCCTCAAAAAATGATCAAATTGTTTTCAAGTAACTTGACTATATCCCAAAACAAATCCCAAGAATATTTATAGGAACATGGAAATATCTAGCACCACAACAAGGTAAAATTCAAAATGCCTGGCATTCAATTAAAAAGTATGAGACATGCAAAGAAGCATAAAAATAAAACCCATAATGAGGTAAAAATTAATCTATGGAAATAAATACAGAAATGGCATGGATGATAGAATCAGTAGACAAGGACATTGAAATAGTTCTTATAACAATATTCCATATATTTCTGTAGGTTGAAGAAAGATTGAAAATGTTAAACAGAGAAAAGAAAGGCATAAAATGACCAAATTGAACTTCTATAGATAAAAATGACGTAAGTGAGAGGAAAAGTACACTGGATGTGATTAAAACCAGGTTAGATTCTGTAGAAGAAAGATTAGTAAACTTGAGGATGCTGCAAAAGAAACTACCCAAGAAAAAAGACAAAAGCAACAGAGAAAAAGACAAAATGACAACAGAGAAAAAGACAACATAAAAAGAGACAGCACCAATGAACTGTAGGACAATGTCAAATATTGAACTTACATGTAATTGGGATCCCTTAAGGAGATGTCAGAGAGAGAGAGAGAGTAGAGAAAAAATAGCCCCAAATTATTCATATTTGATGAAAATGATAGACTAACAGATCCAGGAAGCTCAATGAACTCCACACATGAAAAACATAAGAACAATTACACCAAGGCACATTATATTTAAGTTGTTTAAAACCAGTGATAAAGAAGAAATTTTTAGAAGTATCTGTGCTGGTTTGGATATATTATGTCCCCCCAGAGAAAGCCATGTTCTTTAGTGCAATCTTCTGGGGGCAGGCATATTAGTCTTGATTAGGCTGGAACCTTTTGATTGAGTGTTTCCATGGAGGTGTGAAATCTTTGGTTGGGTTATTTCCTTGGAGGTGTGGCCCTGCCCATTCAGGATGGGTCTTGATTAGTTCACTGGAGTATTTAAAAAAGAAGCTAAGAGCCAACACAGACCCAGAAGCTTGCTGATGGTGATGCTTACAGATGCTTAGAGATGCTTGGAGTTGTGGACAGAAGGACATTTGAAGATGGTAAGCTAAGGGTGCACAGGAGCTTAGAGAGGAGCTGAAATACAATGCAGGACCAGCAGAAACAAGGCAAATTAAGCTCATTTACTAAAGCCAATCCATTGCTGGTTTTTGCATAATGGTAGCATTAGCAAACTGGAACAGTATCTATTCCTTCAGAACCAGACCCCAGAGCCTGGGGGAAAACAGCCAAAACAGAAAATAAAGGCATCACACCTCCTTACACCAGTTGGGAGTGACAGGCTGACAGGCGCCAGCTGCTAGGCAGGTTAGGAAAAGCAAAGCAGCTAGAGTCCTTACAGGAAAGTCTGTCAATCTCTAAGACACACCTGCAGGGAGACTTGAAACTAAATATAACCCCATTTTGAGATCTGAACCTGTTCTGGTCTGGAAAAATCTGATTGGGGTAACCAAGGAAACCAGATGCCCAGGCAGAGGAAAACTACAATCTACACTAGGAAAAAATGAAGATGGCCCAGTCAAGGAAACAAACTTACACCTCAATCAAGATATAGTTGAGATATTGTTTCACTTAAATGAAACAATCTATTAAAGTTTTTCAAAAAAATATGATAAATCAAATAAAAAAACAAATCAACAAGTTCAGAGAAGATATGGCAAAAGGGATGAAGGCTATAAAGACAACACTGGGTGAACATAAGATAGAAATCAAAAGTTTGAAAAAACACAACTGGCAGAATCTATGGAAATGAAAGGCACAACACAAGAGACGTAAAACACAATGGAGACATACAACAGCAGATCTCAAGAGGCAGAAGAAAACACTCAGAAACTGGAGAACAAGACACCTGAAATCCTACACACAAAAGAAGAAATAGGGAAAAGATTGGAAAAATATGAGCAATGTCTCAGGGAATTGAATGACAAAATGAAGCACATGAATGTACATGTTATAGGTGTCCCAGAAGGAGAAGACAAGGGAAAAGGGGCAGAAGCAATAACAGAGGAAATAATCGATGAAAATTTCCCATCTCTTATGAAAGACATAAAATTACAGATCCAAGAAGTGCAAACCGAATAGATCTGAATAGACCTACACCAAGACGCTTAATAATCAGATTCTCAAACATCAAAGACAAAGAGAGAATCCTGAAAGCAGCAAGAGAAAAGCAATCCATCACATACAAAGGAAGCTTGATAAGACTATGTGTGGATCTCTCAGCAGAAACCATGGAGGCAAGAAGGAAGTGGTGTGATATATTTAAGATACTGAAAGAGAAAAACCACCAACCAAGAATCCTATATCCGGCAAAACTATCCTTCAGATATGAGGGAGAGTTCTCTGACAAACAGACGATAACAGAGTTTGTGAACAAGATACCTGCGCTACAGGAAATATTAAAGGGAACACTACTGACAGACAGGAAAAGACAGGAATGAGAGGTTTGGAACACAATTTTGAGTGATTGTAGCACAGCAATGTAAGTACACTGAACAAAGATGACTGTGAGTATAGTTGAAAGAGGAAGGTTAGAAGCATGTGGGACACCAGAAGAAAAGGGGAAAGATAAAGACTTTGTGACTCAGTGAAACCTAGAGTGCTCAACAATTGTGATAAAATGTACAAATATTTTTTTACATGAGGGAGAACAAATGAATGTCAACCTTGCAAGGTGTTAAAAATAGAGTGGTATTGGAAAAAAAATACAATCAATACAAACTAGAGACTATAGTTAAGAGAAACAATGTATTATCCTTCCTTTAATGTAGCAAAGGCAATATACCAAAGCTAAATGCCTATAAGAGGGGGACATAAGGGAGGGGTATGGGACACTTGGCATTGGTGATGTTGTCTGAATCTTTTACTCTACTTTAGTCTAATTCTATCTTTCTTTTTGTTGCTTTTTAGCTGCCATGTTTTTCTTCTTTCTTTTATTTTTCTTTTGTCTCTCTACCTTCTTTGACTCTTCCTCCTTCTTTGTGGAAGAAGTGGAGATGTCCTTATATAGATAGTGGTGATGGTGGTGAATATACAAACATGTGACTGTATAGGGAACCATCAATTGTTTATTTAGGATGGAAAGTATGGTGGGTGAACAAAACTGTCTTTAAAAAATAATGGGTTGAATAAATCTTGAGGGCACTACATTGAGTGAAATGAGTCAGACACATAAGGACAAATATTGCATGGCCTCACTGATATGAATTAATTATAATACGTAAATTCATAGACATGAAATGTAAGTTACCAGAATATAGAACGAGGCTAAAGAATGGGAATCGGTTGCTTATTATGAGCAGAATTTTCAACTAGGTTGAACTTAAGTGTTTGGAAATGGACAGAGGTGACAGTAACACATTATTGTGAGAATAGCTAACAGTGCTGAATAGTGTGTGTACGTGGTAGAAAGGGAAAGCTTAGAGTCATGTATGTCACCAGAAGGAAAGCTGGAGTTTAAAAGATGGAAATGTATGAAACAGTGAATCTTGTGGTAGATGATGTCTGTGATTAACTGTACAAATACTAGAAATCTCTTTCATGAACTAGAACAAATGTATGACACTATAACTAGAAGTTAATAATAGAGGGGTATATAGGAAAAAACATACCTATTGCAAACTATGTGCTACAGTTAGTAGTACTTAAACATTCTTTCGTCAACAAATGTACCACACCAATAGTATGAGTCAGTAGTGGAGGGGGTGGTGGTTAGGGGTATGGGAGGATTTGCGGGTTTTTTTGTCTGTTTTGCTTTCCTGGAGTAATGAAAATGTTCTAAAAATTGAAAAAAAAAAATTAATCGTGGTGATGCATGCACAGCGTGTGATTGTACCGAGGGCAACTGATTGTGCACTTTGGACGTTTGATGATTGTATGGTATGTGAACAATCTCAATAAAATTAAATTTTAAAAAATCTCTTTAGAGGATAATTGACTATTTAAAGCAAAAAGAAGAGCCATATGCTGTGAAGTTTATAGCATACATAAAACTAAAATAGTGATAATAATAACACAAGGCCAGGAAGAAGAGAAGCAGAAGTTTAATGATGTAAGTATGTAATAATATGTGTAAATCGGAATAATATTACTTGAAAGTAGCATATGATAATTTAAAGACACATACTCTAAATCCTAAAGAAACTACTAAAAAAGAAAAGAGTTGTAGCTAATAAACGAAAAACAGAGATAAAATAGAGTTATAAAAAAAACTCGAAAAGAATGGAGAAAAAGGGAACAAAGAAAAGATGGGACAAACAAATAGCAAGATGGTGATTCTGAGCCCAATTACTATATTAAATGTAAATGGTCTAAACACCCCAATTTTCAGATTGGATGAAAAAGCAGACCCAACTATATGCTGTCTACAAGAACTCCACTTTAAAAATAAAGGCACTTAAGAGTCTCCTCCTGAATGCCTCTTTGTTGCTCAGATGTGGCCCTCTCTCTCTGGCTAAGCCAACTTGAAAGGTGAAATCACTGCCCTCCCCCCTACGTGGGATCAGACACCCAGGGAAGTGAATCTCCCTGGCAACGTGGAATATGACTCCCAGGGAGGAATGTAGACCTGGCACCGTGGGACGGAGAACATCTTCTTGACCAAAAGGGGGATATGAAAGGAAATGAAATAAGCTTCAGTGGCAGAGAGATTCCAAAAGGAGCCGAGAGATCACTCTGGTGGGCACTCTTATGCACACTTTAGACAACCCTTTTTAGGTTCTAAAGAATTGGGGTAGCTGGTGGTGGATACCTGAAACTATCAAACTACAACCCAGAACCCATGAATCTCGAAGACAGTTGTATAAAAATGTAGCTTATGAGGGGTGACAATGGGATTGGGAAAGCCATAAGGACCAAACACCACTTTGTCTAGTTTATGGATGGATGTGTAGAAAAGTAGGGGAAGGAAACAAACAGACAAAGGTACCCAGTGTTCTTTTTTACTTCGGTTGCTCTTTTTCACTCTAATTATTATTCTTGTTATTTTTGTGTGTGTGCTGGTGAGGGTGTCAGGGATTGATTTGGGTGATGAATGTACAACTATGTAATGGTACTGTAAACAATCGAAAGTACAATTTGTTTTGTATGACTGCGTGGTATGTGAATATATCTCAATAAAATGATGATTAAAAAAAAAAAAATAAAGGCACAGATTAAATGTAAAAGGCTGGTAAATTTATACCATGATAATGCAAATCAAATATAATTATATCAAAATAAAAAAATCACTAGACATGCAAATAAGCAGGAAAATGTGACAACATAGAGATAAAGTAGTCAACAGAAAAGATGCTAGAATTAATACACAAAGACCTTAGAATACTTATTAACATTATGCTCTTTGATATTAAGAAAAAGATGGAATTAATGGATAAACCAAAGGAGAGAGCTCAGCATAGAAATGAAAACTAAAATAAAAAAAAAAATGAAAGTCTAGAATTCAATGATATATCTGAAATGAAAAATTCACTGAATGGTTTTCTTCCACCATATAAACTACAAAATCAAAACTGAAACCACAAAGAGAATTTAAAAACTGAAATCCAGAAAGTTGTAAGTCTTTCATAAGAGAGAACACACACAGAGTTGCTTGCATGCTTATTAGAGAGCAGCAGCTAGAGGAAAAAACTGTCAGGGTAACAAGAAAATAGTTGAGTTTATATTTTTAAAGCCCAAGTGTGGGCTGGCATGACAACTGAGAATCTTCAAGAGCCTCAGAAACAAACGCTATGGGCCTTTACTGAGTATTTGAAAGACTGGGGTCAGGTCAGGACAGTGGAAATCCCTCTTTGAGCTATGGGTGGGTAGGGCTGCTAAAGTCTAAGAGTCAAGAAGAGGAACAGAGAAACTCCGTGTCTCCAAACTTTATACTGAATTTCAGGCAGTGGCCAAATATATTGAGGAAAGTTCCCACCCTCCAAGGCAGCTATACCATTAGGTTATGCAGAACAACATCTTTCTATTTCCATTATCCTTCTATTCCTACTTCTACCTCTTAATTGCTATTGCACAAACAATTGCAATGCACGAACATAGGCCATGTGACTTTGTTTAATTCATCAAAGGCCTACTCCTGCTCCACAGAGAGTTTTATTTTGCTTTGTGATGTTTGAAGCCTTGCATGATTCTAGATGAGAAATAAATATTTTCTGGACTGTCTGGAAGATCTTCTCTCATTACTTGAGTGTCTGATCATCTGTGGCTATATCCTGCCTCACATGCTAAATGTCCTCAACTAAAGAATGAAGTTAAAAGCTATTATGTAAGATAAAATTTAGTCTTATCTTCATTTTTTCAATTTATAACCAGGGCTTTGCTCTTTAACTCTTTATTGCCTACTATATATGTGTCATGCCTAGTAGGATGTCACCTCCAATGGCAGAAAACTCAGTAATATAGCAATTAGAAGAATGAGAATCACTCCATTAATTTTCTTTTCTCTAACCTCACACCACAAACAGTAAGTTTCAACTTCCAGTTGATTAAATAGAATTGGTACCACCCGTCCTCTTATTCATAAGGTTTTAAGTATTTAATAAATAAACTATTAGGACATTTCCACCAGAAGTTGTTTTCTCCCTGTAATCTGCCTGGATTTAAAATTAGGCAATCACACTCTGACCACTAGAATTATAGCTCTTTTGAATACAGCACTCATCACTGTGTGTCTACAAATCCTGCATGTCACAGTACAGCATTAATCCCACACAGCTCTCATGCCCTATACCTGAGAAGTGGCTGCCCATTCAATGAAGAGAACACAGGTGCCAGATCGTGAACCTGTCATGTGTGCAGGTGGCTATTTGTAACAACATACATACCACGTACAACTCGAATAATAAGAAAGGATAGAAACGAAAGCAAGAATTAATAAATAAAAGTAACTTAAGTGGCCTAAGAAAATCTAGGAAGCGTTGATGAGCAGGGAAGAATGAAAGAGAAACAGTCCCTGCTTTGAGCCCCAGCAACATTCCCATAGTACAAATAGAAAAACTGAAATATGCTGATGCCAGCATAGCCAGCTAAAGCAGAAAAGTCCCCATGAAAAAGCAACCTTACTAATGGACTTTCAGAAGGAGCTAAAAATACTGGGGGTTACTGACTTCTGGCAAAGGAAAGTGACATGGAAATTAAGTGTCCTTTTCAGGGAGGGAGGGACGAGTGGACTGAATGTTCTTTTTCCTGAACAAGAGGAGATAAATATTGTTCACTAAAATTTTACCTATCCATATGGTAGTAAATCCCAATGAATAAATGTTTAATTGAAGAAGAGAAGAATCTTTGAGATATGTTAGGCTAATCTTATGAATCCAAAATGGAAACTCTTTGAGAAAATTAAAAGTCTAATGATATCCCATTTGCTCCTAGGTTCTGCAATTCATGGTGAAAGGACAATTATTAAGACTATGCAATAATGTATGCTCACAGTACATGACCTTATAATATTAGTAGTGACAAGCCATGCTCTCTCACATTCAATATACAGCATTATTTTAGAACGGTTAATATTCTTGATCTTGGCAATTAAGGAAAAAAAAACACATACTAGAAAATAAGTGATTAAAAGGGGTGAAATTCTCATTATCTTTTCTCAAACATTGACTCTATTCATATTTACTTTATCCAAACTCTAATAGTCTTTCTCTCCTTCTCCGTCTCTATATAAGATCCTGTATGGGCCAAAACAATGATGCTACATATCCATCTCCAACAGAACAAACAACATCCGGAGTAGATTTGCAATAAACACCCCTGTAATTGTCTCTCTGCTTTCAATTTTGTGTGTCCTTCCTCCACATCTACAAATTCATACACATTCCAAAAATACAAATCTGTTTATGCCACTCTCCTATTTAAAACCTTCAGAGCCTCTTAATAGCACCAAGATCAATTCAAACTTCTTAGTATAGAAACTCATAGTCTGCCTCTTGCCCACCTTCCAACCTCATCTCCTGACTCTCCCCCACAGTCATTCATATCTCTTCCTTCACAGTAAACCTGCTGTTCCCTGAACACGCCTTGCTATCATACAACTCCACACTCCTCTACCTGGAATTCCAAGCCCAGCTGCACCTCCACCATCCTAATGAATGGATGAATGAATAAACCAATGTATAAAAGAACGAACGAAAAAATTAATAAATAAATGAGTGAGTGAGCAAGTGGATATGCTCCATGTATACTTTGTAACCAGCGGCTCATGGCTGCAAACCAACCGTCTACAGAGATTTAGTCTGCGGTTCTTCTCTCTGCAGGGTTTCTTCTTTCTGGCTCCCCTGGGAGTCGTGTCATTGTCCTTGCACAGTACCTCATGATCTAATCAGAAGTAACTGGCATAGACAAAACGAAAATGAGCGCTATTAAGCAGACGATTGTGTGTTATAAAGGCTGCTAACCTCTCCTTCAAATGCCACCATGAGTGAGGTCTGTAATATTCATGAAATCTTAAATTGTGAAGAATATTCATATTATGGAAAACTCTCCAAAGTTGAACGAGGCAAATAAAAGGAAATGCCATGTCAGATAGTGGTCTCTCAGCTTCCTTACTTGTTTCCCGTGCTGCCTCCCTTCCCCCAAAAAATTCCTCCATACTACCATTATTGAAGAGATTTTTCTAAAACTACCCTTCTTAAACATTTCAGTAGCTCTCTGTTGCCTTCATGACTGAATCCATCCAAACTTCATGCCATGTGCTTCATAAACTGGCCTCTGCTCACTATCCTAACCATAATGAACAGCCCCATACCCTCTCTCACTTCTATGCCCTTGGGTCTGCTTTTCTTTCTATCTAGCACACCTCTCCACCACCAACCACCTATCCCTGGTTCATGTTCCAGGTCTTTTCTTACATATCACTACATCCAGGAAATTTTGTCTGACTCCCCAAATCTGCGTTAGATTTGCTGCCCTTGTTTTCCCAATACACACTCTTTTTTCCCTTTAGAAGATTGTAATCACATGTAGTTTACTTGCTTGTATCCTCTCTAGGCAAGAATCTCCTATAGGACAAGAACTATTGTATTACCTATACCACTACCATGTCTGGCAAATTAAGTATTTTTTATTAAATGAGTATTAATTAAGTATTAATTAAGTATTAAGTATTTAATTAATTAATTTAATTAAGTGTTAATTAAGTATTAATTAATTAATTATTTTTTATTAAATGAGTGAATTAATACTCAGTTTCTGGAACTTTTGAATAACCATAAGTCTGATGACAACTGTACATTTTTTATGTTGATTTCTGGTTGACTGAGTACATTCATTACATCATTTAATTCTTATAACAACCCAGCGAAGCAGAACAAGTACTAACCAACCACTATTGATTGTCCACCCAACAGCACGCCAATTATGTTCCATGTTGGCAGAGTCCTGGTTTTCCTCTGAGGTGCACCCTCTCCCAAGTAACAAGAATAAATTCTGATTGGTTCGTGGTAATGATGGCAATCATGTGAGCCTGCTTCCTGAGAAAACAGGGTCTGAGGCAAGGCTTAGGAGCTAATCTGGGAAGAATAAGAAGTAAATAACAGTTGATGTTTCTCCCAGTTTGCCACCATTTCGCAAAGGGACACAAAGATACTTAGCTACCGGACATATCTACAGACAAGCTACATCAAAAACCTGTGCTTCTGAGCAGGCCATTCAAGGGAAGAATGGAGTAGAAATTTTTCCACCAATCCCCATCTATTCTCTGTTTCTCATTGGTAAACGTTTGCCCCATAAGACATTAACTCCCCTGCACTTCCCGGTTGTATCATGTAGCCCCTTTCAGTGGCTGCTGATTCCATGCCCTCATGACTTGGTGTTTTACCAAGAAGCACCAGAAGTAGGAGGAGGAGACAGCAAAATCATGTGGGTTTGCATGGAACTGGTCCAGGGTGTTGCAGCACACACTGCAGTGGTGCAAATGGCCAAGGGTCCAAGAAGCAAGAAAACAGGAAGAGGTACACAAAATAGGTCAGATACAGTGGTACTTCCAAGGATCAGTTTAAGGGCTGTCTGCAGGAAGTCAGCTGGCAGAGAGGGAGTGGTATGGTAAAAGTTCTTAGAGACACTAATATAATATATCATGTGTTATATTTCATCAATCAGATAACTCAGGTTGCATTTTACAGTCATAGTGTATCACATAGAATCTGTGAAATACAGTGGGCCCTGTGTTTGCCTTTGGACTTGGTGTGTGATTATTTGATGTTAGAAGCTGCAGCAGTCCCTCTGAAATTATGAGAGGAGCTAACCTGACATTCTAGGGATGGTAGAACAGAAATAGAAAGAACCTGGGTCTTTTCAGGGAGATCTTCTCCCCATATGACAGATTAAGAAACTGAGAATAGAGAAATGATGTGAATTTCCCAGGGTCATATGGGTGGTAAGCAATGGTGCTGAGCCTTCAACCCATGCTGTTGGTGTTGGTTCCCTACAATTACAGCATGGTATTCAACGTCCTTTGCAATCTGCCTGTCTACAGCTCTATTGGCTCATCTCTACCCACATGCCTTTCCTGGTCTCCAGTTAATGAAACTTGAAGTTTCCTGAAAGCAATCTGTTTTCTCATGCTTCTCTAACTTCTAACACTTTACAAAAGTTGGCAAAAAATAGTAAAGAATGTCAGCACACTAGGGATTTATTGTAGAGAAAGTACAGAGATCTGGGGCTTTATCTCCAGCCTTCTAAGTTTCAGTTTATGCAGAGCAACATCATCTTTCATTCAAAATACCTTGGTGCCACCATCAAAAACAGATCACTGGGCTGTATGTGGATATGATATGCAAGCAATGAACAGTACAGCCAGGTACCCACACATCAGTAGGGCCACATCAGTGGGTACCAGCTAAATCACTCCTCACTCCTGGCTGCATGTACCTCATCAGTCCCAAAGGCAACCAAAGTCAGCTTTAAAGCTACCCAGTTACTTTTCTCCAAGTAGCTCTAAGATGTTTACATTGACTAGCTTTGGCTCACACTACTTAAATTTGCAAGTATTTCAACTCCGGTAAACTGAATTTCAGTGAAAGTTTGAAAATTAGAATACAATACCTCTATAATAATTCTAATAATAAGGCCCCAGGTTATTCTGAGGTGGGAAAATCATTTAGCCCCTATTTTGCCAAAATGGTCAAGCATAGGAATAAAAATCCAAATGATCCAAGAGAGATCTGATTAGCAACCCAATGACTCAGTGGATCAATGCTCAAAAGAGAGGTTTAAAAAAAAAACAACTAGGGCATAAAAATCCTATACCCACAATGAAGCAGCTGTTTTCTCCATGTGGCTGCCTCTAGCCCTCATGAATCTACATCTGGCTGTGAATAACTTAGGTGGCTTTTCCCATCTTGCTGCACCACTCACCACAGTAGGCAGCATGGCTTATGGTTGCCAAGTCAGAGGGGCACTCAATAGCAGCAAGCTCCATCAGACAATATTCCCAACATGCCAATCATCCTCGAATCAAGTTAGCAATCTATGTCTTCATCTTCTTTTCACCCTAGCATTATGTGACACTTTCTGGTGCCTCCTCTTGATGGGAAGAAGAAAATTGCATATATTTAGAGATCCCCATCCAATAGACGTCTAAGAATAGAAATTAAGCCAATTTACCTTTTTTCTTAATTCTCTAAGTGTCCACAAGAAAGTCAGACTTAAAGGACCTAGACCATTCAACAGTTCCAGCTTTCCCTTTTCCCCTTGTCATTCTCTCTTAATTGGGGACCTGGAGTCAGGGTGTAGTAGACATGCTCCCCCATATCTCACCTTTCTTTCAGTTCTCTGATTTAACAGGATTAAGTAAATATCTGTGCAGGTATGCAAGTGGTGCTGGAAGCCACCTGCTGGAGGGTTCATGAAATCTGGTCTTCTCAGGAGATAAATTGCATGTGTTAGTTCATCATGTTCCAAGCAGAAGCGAGGGGGAAAGAGTGAGGATATGATGGTGATTCTAAGTGCACCTAGGGTCCTTTGCTGTGTGGGAGCTGCCAAGTAAAGAAACATATTAGTCTCGCTTTTCTACTAGCCTCCTCATGAAGTAATCACTTAAATGGGTTTTCAGAGTTCAGGGGAATTGAAAGACCAGCAGTAATAAGAGAAATACCTTGAATTTCCTTGCAAAGCATTTTGAGGCTTTTGCATTTACCAGCCATCTCAAATCCCTGTGCTTCTACCAAAAAAAGAGAGCCTCATGAGAGAGGAAATCTTCCCTTACAAACAAGGAAAAAGGAAAGCAGAGCATTTGAAGACTTGCTCTGTTCCTGCAATTTACAAAGACTAGGATTCTGAAATTCTCATTCATCAGCAAAGAATTTTTGAGTCCTCCTTCTAGAAACATGAGAGGGTGATTGCAGTGTTGACTCCCAAATTCCCTCTTTGAAAGGAAAACATTTGGAGGTCAACCTGCATGCCAGCCTCTTCTTTTCCCATGCCTGCTCCCCACAGCTCTCCACACACTTACACCCTTGGGGAGCTCTGAGCTATTTTGAGCTTCAACCTCATCTGCCTTTCACATTAGGCTCAGCGTTAATTATGACGCTTCAGTGAAAACGAGCCTTCTGACAGTCCCAGAATTGGAGAATGGAAAGAGGAATAAAGGCAGCTCCAATTATAGGCCTTTAGCCCTAATTAATGCTCCCCCCCCATCCTGTGCTTGATATTCTAGACACAATCACCCCACTCCTGGGGGGGAAAGAACTCCATTCATTCAGCGGCACAGGGACCAACAATATTAAGCCAGTGCACTCACTGGTCCCCATGGAACAGGATCTCTCAGGCAAGGAGGTGATTTATATGCAATAATCAGGAGGAACAAATAATCCTGTGTTTCTCCTTTTAAACTGTCTTTTGACATTCTTGTGTCACATCTTCTCTTAGGGGACAGAGAACATAGCCTTTTTTTCAAAAACAAAAAATCCTCTTGTTTCTTTGGTTCTAGACCTTAAATCAATCCACCATTCACACCCACATACATACACGCATATATATATATATATATATATATATATATATTCACATATATATATCGAAGCCATGAAATCATTCATCCCACTCACCTCTTTTTCATATATATATGAATTAAGTACTCTGATAGGCTTTGCAAGAAATATGAAGGATATAAAACCTGGTTCCTCTTCTCAGAAATATGTCGTTGGCACAAACCTACCTAAATCAGCATGTCTTCCAGGCAAATAATACTTCCCTGCTGTTTTCTGAAGGACTTCAGCAATTAATTGTGCAGGGAATAAATTCAAATGAAGGACGAGGCTACTGTACAACCCCTAACCAGACCTCTATTAAAAGCATTAAGCTGCTCAGGTTTGAAGCAACTTCTGCCTCTGTCTGGCAGCCTGCTTTCTCTTTCCTATCTGCAACTTCCATTCCACCCCTTCCATTTACTACAGTTCAACAAATGGTCACTGAGAGCCAATCACAAAGTAGTCCTGGACCAGGAGCTGAGAAGACACAAAGAGCAGAGAGTCATAATTTTATTCCCTTCTCCACAGTGCTCATTGGAAGCCACTATAATGGTATGTTTCCCTGTCACTCTCCATCACTAGACTGTAAGTCACTAAAGGGCAGGAATTGTGTCAGATTCCTTTCTGGATCCTCAGAGAAAGTCCAGAGTCCCATACTTAAGGACTTAACAGATGAATTATTAAATGAATGAATAAATAAGTTAGATAGAACAGATTTAATAGCCTAAACGATGTCGGCCTCAGAAGCACCTCCAAAAGCGTAACGACTAGAGCCTCCCGATGTTGGAGAGGCTTTCCCTAACTACTTTCTTTGTGGTAGCCTCCTTCACCCTACTCTCTCTTCACTCAAAATTTACCTATCAGCACTTAGCTATGGTCTGAAGTAATCATGCACTTTCATTTGCTTACTTGATTATTGTCTGTCTTGTTAGAAAATAAGCTCCAAGATGGTGCAGGCTTGTCTGTCTGCTTTGCTTCCATATCCTTGGCACTTAGACTAGTGCTTAATATAAAGCAAAACCCAATTTGCGATGAGTAAATCAATGAATGAGTGAGTGAGTGAAGGAGAACCACATACCTAATTAATGTGTAGGAATATCGAAGCCATGAGAAAAATCAACATAGCTTAATATTTAATTGATTAATATTTGTTGAACACTATGTACAACTAAATTCAACATGCTTTAGGAGGACAGGGCACTGCTAAGAATAACGAAGACAAAGATAAATAAGACATTGCCTTTACCCTCAAAGAGCTTTCAGTTTAGTGGGGCAAAAAAGGTATGGCATACACATGCACACACAATTCATTCCGTTTAAGGGCTCTTACAATAATGCAAATTAAGACACTGGAACAGTCACTGGGAGCCATACAATGGTCTAAATCTCAATGGACTTAGTATCTAGTAGGGAGACTGATAGCATATATGAAAAGATAACCCATAGCAATGAATATCATTTGATACCAGCCCTGTGCATCATAACCTCATGGACCACAGAAGAATGATTTTCCTCACCTCTTTAAATGGTTCAAAGACTTACTTCTTTCCCCAACTTGAAAGGGGCAGTCTGTGCCTGTAAGTGGGAAGGATGCCTGAGGATAGCTCAGTAATTAAGTATCCATGTGTCGGTAACATCAGGAGGGGGAAATCATTCATCCCACTCACCTCTTCAGGAAGGCTGTTTTTTACCTTTATGTTCTTCAGAGCACTTAACACACCACCGGTTTGCAATAAATTACAATTAGTAATAACAGCATCATTATGCTGGGTTTTATTATTAAAGGCATTAACTTTTAATGTTTTCTGTCCTTAGATAGGTGTGGAAGACTTGAAATGTACTTAATTGAGATAACTTCCACTGTCTGAGCTCCAGCGATGGTCTGGTGGGATATAACCAAACTGCACCACATTTAATGTCCTGGGCAGAAGGCAGGCAGAAGAAAGAACAGGGAAACGAGAGAGAATGTGTAGTCCAGACAATCGAAAGCCCGTCAGGCCTCCACCTAGATCAGTGGTAAACCCCACCCTTGGGAAGTTCTCTCTGAACCAGCCTGGCAGGGCAGACCCTACGAATCCCCAAACCAAACAGGTCCAGAAAGACTCACTCTGAGTTTGAAATTGAATATTCTCAAAGAGGTCTGAGGAAGAAGCTTTCTGGAGTAAAAACTTTCTGGAGGTAGTAGGCAAAAGGAAAGAGGGTCTGTATCTGGACTCCCACCTCCTTCCTGTCCACACCCCCAGGCTACAGCTCAGCAGGTGTGGTGAGTCCCAGCAGATACCCCTGCCCTGTTTCCTTCCCCGGACAGCCTCCTTGGCCGGGGAAGGCTGGGTGCGGAGGATTTTCTTTTGTCAATAGGGCAGGATCTTGGAGGCAGTGAGCAGCTTGTGTCCAGGTTCTGCCCTGCCTCCCTGTGTGGTCTTGGATCTGAGTCCCCTCAGTTTGAATTATACCTTCTCAACTCCACCCAGAAGACACTGGCCCCAAATATTTGACGATGGTAACTCACCCTTATAAAGAAGTGGCAGTCACATTTTTACATGAGATTGGGATGCACCAAAATCAGCCCGTGGTCCTGGGCTTGGGCAAAATCTGCTCTTCTGTTTTAACTGTGGCCATTGCCAGGCTAAATAAGTGAAGGCCCACTTAACATCATTTTTGGGACCTCTGAACTTATGTGTGATTGATGATTATATAATCATAGAGGTCATTGTCTTCTCAGGGCAACTACATCAGTAAAGATTAGCAAGTCATGTCATTTGAATTTGTTGTTCACATGTGAATATTTAAATTTACATGTAGGAAAACATTGCATATGGACCTGGAAGTGAAAATCTTAGGTGCTTTATGTATGAAATTCCATTAGTCACAGTTTAAATAAACATTTGTTATTGCAAGAATAAAAAGCTAAAAAAAATAATGATTGTTGAAAGCTATTAATTTTATGAGGAAAAAAATCAACTATTAAGAACATTCAATTGCTAAATAAATGGGGAAATGAGAACATTAATGGGAAGTTAATATGAGTTTGTCATCAAGACAACTTTAGGAAGAACATGGCATTTTTTTGCTCCCACAGATGTTTATTACAATGTAAATCCCAATTCAAGGCAGAGCAATAAGGATTAGATAGCATATTTCTAATCTTTGCATATTTTTTTTACTGCTAGCATTTAAAACATTTAACAAAATAATCTTGCAGTGCAGTTGTATGGCTTCAGGATAATAGTCTATGTAGTGAGTTCAGGGACTAGCCAGTGGTTAGCAGAGCTAAGAGTTTATTCCTCCTGTGCCATAATATCAAACATTAAAAATTTGACTATGAAAATTTTCAATAATAAAACTGTTGAAATAATTAAAATTTTAAAATATAATTTGGTATCTAATCTTGTACCCCAGAAGTCCATTCTTAATGGTAATATTTAGCTTCAGCCAAATGTCGATCTACTACTTGGCTGTTCAGCATTAGGCCAAAACGTGAATTCCATGCACCTCATAGGTTGGGTCTCGCTCTCTCTTTCCTCTCAGCAGCAGCAGGTAATCACTTCTTCCCAAGGTAGTTTGTACAAATAGCCCCAAACAATTATTAAATGACCCCTCCATGTTCAGGTTCCCAAAGTTATTTTCCCCCTCAAGAATAAGTTTTTGTTGGCTTTTAAAATTACCCAGATCATTGTCCCCATCATTTTGTGTACACCTACATTGTATCCATTTCCAGTTTGGCTTTGGAAACACTACAGATGGCCCCTCTGCCCTCAGAATCTCAGGCTTCTCCCCACTGCTCTCTCTGCTTTCCCCATGCAGGTCTCCACATACAAGGCAAAGAGACTCCCCCTTGCAGAATAGCCTGAGGGGAAGATCCACAAGCCTGGGTTATTTTACATTTTTTACCTTTTTATGTGCTGTGCAGTTTTAGTGACCTCCAGAATTTTTTTTAAAAAAGCATTGAATTGAGAGCTCAGTGTCCTCCTTTCATCTTAACAAGAGAGGGGTTTAAAAACAAAATCTTCCACATCTCTGAGTGTTCACATGACCAGAAGAAAAGCAGCAGGTTTGACTCAGCCCTGCAGACACGCCTATGTGACCCAGCCCATGTGTCCCTCCCATCCCGACTACAGCCTTAGACATGTTACTGTGCAATCTAGAGCAGTAAACATGCCAGCATAATTAATGTCTTAACAACTTATTACAATCCTCAGATAATTAATCACAAAAGCTAAACATGCTGCCTCACCCTCCTAATGTGCTAATGCTCTAATTATTATGCCTCAATTAAGGGAAGTCAATGCTCCTTGCGTAGAAGTGCATGCTTAACAAGGACTCACACGTGGCTCCAGCAAACAGTAGTACATGGCAGGAAGGAGGAGAAGGCCTTTTTAATGAAACTTTATAGACAGCTTCAGGCAAGAAACTGACAGCCCTCTTTCTTGAATTTCATCCTTGGATGAACACTGAGTTTTGAGAATATGTAGGGGATGAGGGTTGTGTCACAGAAAAAAGGGAGAAAAATTCCTGTTCCAAGTGAAGGTGTGTGTAGGCATGGGAACATGTTTATGTATAATCTGAGGATGTAAGCTGCCCAGTAATCATTCCAGTTTGGGAGATTCAGGAGTGAGTATGGCCCATGTAACTGGGTATGTTCTGGAAAACCCTGGGCTCAGTGTGCCTGGCATTTGGGGAGGGGGCTCAAGAAGATCTCTGAATTAGATCTTAACATTTGCTGCTAAGTTGTCTTGAATAGAAGCTTTTCAAACTTCTTTGAAATATACTTTACATTGTTGCTTAAGACACACTCAAACACACATCCATAGATATGCAAAACTGAAAGAAAAAGTTTCACGAAATAATACCATTTCTACTTCATGAAGGCATTTTGATGTTTTATATTCCATTTTATTCCGTTCTTTTTAAATGTTGGTTGCAACCCACTAAATTGATGTCATAACCATTAATGGATCTCAAGCCAGAGTTTGAAAATCACTGATCTAGAAGCCGAATAGCCCACAAAAAATGTTCCCCTTTTTCTGAGCCTCCTTGGTGAGAAACTGACTTTGAAGTTAAGATTTGACTCCCCAACTCTGAGGGTCATTTATCAACTAATCAAAAATACATATTGAGCATGTAATATTGAGCAGTAACCTGTCCCTCATCTCCTGGAGTCTGTCTGTCTGCCTTCTTATCTGACTCTTTAGAACTCACGATAGCTCAGGAATGACCAGTCAGTCTAAAAGCCTAATTACCCACACACACAAATACGACACAGTGCTCCACTGTCCTCTCTGGTTGTTGGAAATGCCAGCAGAGAAGATAAGGCAGCTATCAGCTATAGTTAATTCAAAGTTCCCAAGACCTTGGCTGTTGCTGTCACACACACATGTGCACACACACACACACACCTGCACCCACACACACAATGTTTCAGAATGGTTTGGGACCCAAGGTTCTAAGTAACTCCTTTAAGGCAAACAGAATTTTTGAACCACTCAGCATCAAAACTAACATAAGCCAAAAATCACTCTAGCCTTTACTAGAGGCCGTTTTTTGGTCTCAATTTTATATTTTGTTCTTCTATCAATGTCGGAAGTTTCCCTTAAATACTACGTGTGCCACACCGAAAGGCATTCAGTGGGAAGAGACCCGGCTGCTCTGATATGCACACTTTTCCCAGGAGAGACTGACCTGGCCTCTGCTCCTGCCCTACTCTGAGCCCCTACAGCTCTGTCAGTCCTTGGATTCTTCAACAACCCCCTCCCAGCCCCCAAACCCTATGGCCATGACAAGTCTCCTGAGTAGTTTTACTAAGACTCTACAGTCTTATATCTATTTATAATTAGGAGACCATTTTGATTCCTTTTGAGGTAAACTTTGTCTCTTGAACTTTGGGTGATACCGGGAAGGATCAGACACAGTTTCTGCTCATTCACAGTTTACAGACTACTTGGGAATATTAGACATAGAAGCATTAAAAAAAGAAAAGCTCTCAGTTCAAGGCAGTATTTGAGAAATGACTCATAAATGATATTTGTTTAGGAGAGAGAGATTCCTGGAGTGTTCAATGAAGTCTTCATGGAGTACAGGTGCTGGCACTGATCCTTAAAGGGTAAAGGTGTGTGTGTGTGTGTGTGTGTGTGTGTGTGTGTGTGTGTGTGGCAAATATCGTTTGGAAGGTTTCTAAACTTTGGTGAGGGCCCTGACTCTTTATTCTTTCACACCCTACATTCAAATTCTCTTGGCTCTGCCTTCAACATAGAGTCAGTTCTCATTATTCTTGGTAGTTATGTTCTACAAAATTATTGCAAACACTGAATTAGCGAACACTGAAACATTGCTCGTGGGAGAAATATGGAGTTAGGTTTTGCAAACCTCTGGTCACAACATTGTGGCCAATGGGCCAATACATAACCTTGCTCCCTGTGTGTTTCTGTTTAAAGACACCTTATTTAATATATATTGTTAGTACTCTAACTCCTGCCTGCACCAAGTTTATCTTACACACATATTTTCTCCATAATACATATCACAGCCTTCTTGCACTTAGGAATGCTAGGTAGCACTTCAGCACTATACTTAAGAGGCATTTTAAACAGCAAAATCACCAACAAAAAGCACAAAAATGCAAAAAATGTGGCAATAAATACGGCACAAGAAGGCAGAGCATCACCTTCTTTGACCTCAGCTGGGGATACGCATATCATATGTCTCAAATCTTTCCCTGCTCTGTACATGTCCACAAATGACCATGAAAGTACTGTGAATATTGATTTGGGGGTTATAAAGAAATTTTAACACATACACAAATTTGAAAATACAAAATCATGAGCGCAACTATCAACCGTATATGCAGAACTTGATTCTTTCTCTACCTCCATCATTGCCACTGTGTCCAAATCCCCATCATCTGTCTCACCTGGATAATTGCAACTGCCTCTCAATTGGTATCCCTGCTTTTGAGCTTGCACCCCTACAGACTATTGTCCACATGGTTGCCAAAATGGCTGTATTAAAATTTAAGTCAGATCATGTCACTCCTTTGACTTCCTATCTCACTCCTTACAGTACTCTACAAGACCAACACAATTTACCCCTCCATTAGCTCTGGCTCCCTCATTTCCCTCACTGAGCAAATGATCTTCTCAGTGAGTCCTTCCCTGACTGCCCTATTTAACATTGCAATCCCCCAAAGTTCTGTAATACACTTCTCTGTGCTATCTTCCTCTATAACCCTTATCACCATCTCATGCAATTGATTTGTTATTTGTTTATGGTCAATATCGATTTACTCAAATGCAAACTACAAAAAAAGAAGACTTTTGCCTTTGAATTTTATTTTATTTTTGTATAGCACCTAGAACAGTGCCTGGCACATAGTAGGTGTTCATTAATTGGGGTGCCTGGAAAAGGACATTGGGACAAGGAAAATGGTGTGAAAAAAAAGCCACAAAGGTGAGAAAGCAGTAGTTATCATGGGGCGGGGCGGGGGGTGAGCAGCGAGGAGGCTTACCTGGCAGGAGTGGGGGGTTGTGTTGGAAGAAGGTGGGAACTGAGACTGAAAAGGTGAGGATGAAACTGCTTTGACTTCCAGGCTGTAGAAATGCTCTACTCATCCAGTCTCTCTGCCATGGCCCTAAAGAGCTGACATCCTTTACTCGTGTATTTAAAATGCCAGCCTTTTTGTCAGGAGGAACTAATTTTCATCTGTCTGAAGTCTTGGACTGATCATATTCTGATTTGGAGCTTCTTGTGAACACAGGCAAAAACAAAGGCTGCTCTGGACCACATGTTAGCCACTTCTTCTTTGGCAGGAAATTCAAAGATGGCTTTAATTTTCAGAGAAAGTGGATCACGAGGAGGACAAACCACTGTGCTGTTCACATAATGTTCTTCTCTGAATTCAATGTGCTCCCCAAGACAGCTGCTTTGAGAAACAGAGGTGTCTTTGCACTTTGATACAAGGTCTGTGGGATGGGCAAAGTTCAGGGGAAGCTGACGGAAAGGTTTCAATCATGGGGTTTCAAAAATGGGGTGGGCTGTTCCTCGAGGTTAGGGCTGAGATGTCATCTAAATCCATCATTATCTTTGACAGATTCACCTAAGCTCTAAGAGCATGATTTAGATCATTCAGTGAGCATGCATGTGTGTGTGTGCACTGTGTGTGTGTGTGTGTGTGTGTGTGTGTGTGTGTGTGTTTACGAAGGCCAATAAAATACATCAAGCATTAGTTATGTTAATCAGGAGCTCTGATTAAAAGATTCTACTTAGGACCTCCTGAGAGAAAGTTTTATTCTCAAATGACTGACTCTGACCTCTTGAACTGGCAGAACGAAAGGTAAAATATGGTCTAGAAAGAACAGAAGATTTCATCAGAAGCTGCATTCTTCTCTGCCACTTACTAATTGCACATTCTTGGGCAAATCAGGAGACTTGTATGAGCTTTACTTTCCCTCAGTAGTGTAAAGGGGATGATAATTCCTACTTCATAGGTTTTCTAGGAGGCTCACATGAGGCAATTTCCATGCAAGTGCTTTGTGAGGTACTGTGTCAGTTAGTTATTATCAAAAAAAAGTATGCTGCATAACAAACCATCCAAAAATGGAATGACTTAAAATAGTTATTTATTCTCTCTGATCTTTTGGTAGAATGATCCAAGCTGGGCTTGGATAGACTTGGCTGGGCATCTTTCCTGTTCTTAGCTGTCTTCACTCACATGTCTGGGGGTCAGATAGAGGTTGACTGATCAAGGTAGGACTCAGTGAGGCAGATTAGCTCTATTCCATATGTTTCTCATCATTCTCCTGGAATCAGCAGACTAGCCCAGGAATGTTCTTCGCATGACATATAGGATGGGCACAAGAGAGCAAGCCCAGTCACACAAGAATTTCTCAAGCCTTTGTTCACATCATGCCTACTATCATTCCATAGGCCAAAAGAAGTCACATGGCTGAACGTGAAGTTCAGGAAGGATATGGTCTACCTCTGTAGTGGGTGAGACTGGAATGTTCCACAACAAAGGGTACGGATGCAGGGAGAGGTGAAGAGTTAGGGTCATTAAGGCAATGTACTGCAAGTACTTAACAAATCCAAGACATTATTGTCAATGTGTTCCAGAGAGTTGGGGAAGGAGCCAGAGTGTTTTTGGCTTCCCACTGTTGAACTCCTCTAGCTTCCAGTGAATGGATCATTCCTTTCTGCCCTCAGTCCCCACTCTCCAGTCAATTAAGTCCAGGAAAGTTATTCATTTCAGCATCCTCCCTGGTGGCTCCAGAAGAGGCTGGGTCAAGTCTATCAGTATCACCAGCAGAGGAGGCAGGATAGCATAGTTGTGAAGAGCACAGGCTTGGTGGCTAGATGGATCTGGGTTTTAGTACCTTCTCTGCTACTGACCTACTGTCTGGTCTTGAGTAAGTTATTTAACTGCTCTAAGGCTCATTTTCTTCATCTCCCTTGGTCGTGTTATCCAGGCTCATGACTTTAAGCATTATCCATGTGCTGATGATGCTAAGATTTCTATCTCTAACCTGAAACTCTTCTCTGAACTCAACACTTGTATGTCAGCTACTCCACATCTACACTTGGATATTTCACAGGCATTTAAAACCAAGCATCTCTAGAATGGAGCTCCTAATCTTTCCTCCTCAATCTGTTCCTTCCTGATTTTAAGAATTGACATCTCCAGTCTTTCAATTGATCAGACCTAAAGCCTTACTAATATCTTTCTCTTATAACTTATATTCCATCTGTCAAAAAATTCTGTTGGCTCTAACTTTAAAACATTCCCCAAACCTAGCCTCTTTTCACAAAGTCCTCTGCTAGAACTCTTATGTAAGCCACCACCGTCTCTTATGCAGATTATTGCATTGGTTTTCTGTCTCTGCCCATCACATCTTCAGTCAAGACATTAATAGAGTGAGTCCAATCATGGGTCTCTTCTGCTCAAAACTTTCCAATGGCTTCCCACCTCACTCATGTAAAGCCAAATTCATTACAGTGGTCTACAAGGCCTTCATGATCTTGCTTCCCATTCCTCTGCTCTCTACTTTTTCCATGATAGCCACATGGGTCTCCCTGCTGTTCCATAGGACTGTGTATTTTGAGCTTCCTCTCTCTGCAGTGCTCCTTTCCCCACAACCTCAGATGGCCCACTCCCTCACCACCTCCAGGTCTTTACTCAAAATTCACCATCTCTATGAGGCCATCCCCACTACCCTGTCCTCCTTCCCTGACACATTTTTCTTTTATTTTTTATCACCATCTATTATTATTTTTCTGATTGTCTTTCTCAGCTACCAGTACGAAGGTCTATATAGGGAGGAACTAAGACCTAGAACATTGCCAGGTACATAGTAAGTGTTCAATACATACTTGAATGAATGACTTAGGAGAATAAGCGTATTGTACAGATTACATGAAATAATACAAGTAAAAATTTAGTATGATATCTAAAGCTTGGTAAGTGCTTGATACATGATAGCTCAAAATAAATAGCAAATAGAACCCAAGACCCTGAGATTCCAAGGCTTAGCTCTGAGTCTATGCACTGTGATTTTACTAATGTTCTCTGATGCACCTTTTCACCAGGGCCGAAATCAGATCACTTTCTTCAATACCTGACACACAGAAGATACTCAATATATTTTTATTTAATCAAAATCAAGGTAGATGGGTCTGAAGTTGCTGGCAAGTGGTCAGGTTGTTCCTACTGGTGTTGATCAGTGTCTAAAGGGATCTGCTACTCTAAGAAGTGAGTCATCAAGATTGCACTGGGCTCTGATACAGAGTCAGATGCAGGATATAAAAACAAGTGGGCACCAGAGACTCTGGGCTGTTAGGCAGATGAATGTTTGCCTACCCGACAATCTCTCTCTTTCTCCAATTTTCATATCCCCAGGAAACCCTTTTCCAGTGAGAGTACATATCTATTTATACTTAACAGTTATCCCAACAATAGCCATCGGCACAGAAAAAATTGTTTGTCTATAGAGTACATTTCCTTTTTAAACTTGAAATACATAAGCATGATTTATTCTCCCAACAGGAGATTGACAACTGGGTGTTTCTAGATGTGCTTGATGAGACTCCAGCTTAATTCCCTGTCACTTTAATTACCAAAAGTAAAAAGAATGGTGCAACCGTGTGTGGCATCTCTCCTCTCAATGACACAAAAGAGTTCCAATAGAGACACCTCCATTACCACATCCCCAAATATGAATTCTTACAAAGGCAACAGAGTTTTGGACATGTTTTCATTTCTTTCTGCAATTTGACCTCTGCCGTTAAGTTGCCTGGGCCATCGCTTGCATTCATCAGCACAATATGTATTTATTGGGCATCCACCATGTGCTTTGCACTGAGCCTCAGGTTGCCGAGACCATCCGTGACCACAAAAGAAGCTCAATAATAATTCTAGAATTATATAGCAACATGAAACCCACAAAGAAATGTTATGAGGCAGCGTGTGATTAAATACCCAATGTTTTCCTGCAGACAGTAAGCATTTTTAGAGTTCATTGTAGGCTGAAATCACTAGGGAAGGCTTCATGGTAGAGGTGGTGCTTGATTAGAGGCTTAGGAAAGGAAGATTTAAACAGACAGAGTATAAGAAAGACAACTGGTATAAACAAAGACACATAGGTAGGAGTGAGCAAGGCTCATGAGTTTGGGGCCCAAATTTTACAAGCACTTTACATGCACAAAATATAAATGCATCATTAAAATTTCAATTATAAAGTCTAAGTCCACTAATATCCTAAATGCAAACAATTTTGGTAGTCCAAAAAAAAAAAAAATGTTGCCAAAGATAGTCTGGCCAACATACTTTTTAAAAAGGTACAGAGCCATTCAAATTTTTCTTTTCCTATTTGAAGGCTCCTCCTGGGTTTTATAATAACTATTTCTTGAGATTTTATTCCTAGTCATGACTCTGATGGCAACTTGCCATTATAGCTTCCCTCTCAACCAGGTACTCTGACAGCTCCCTTCCTTTAACCGCAGTGATAACCCCAGATCATTCAGATGTTTTTTTTTCTTCTTCAACTCTGAGGATCTTACTGACCTCTTGCTTCATCTGCTAAAGCTCAGAGCAGCTTTACATTACTGCTCTTCCTGGCAGGTCCCTGCAGCCAAACAACTGCTCTCTGCATGTTCCCCGTTCTCCAGGCTGATAACCTTCACTCTTTCTTCTACTGCTGCTTGTCCAGGTAAGGAGCAGAAAGCAGCTCGGGGCTCAGCCCCCTTTAAGCTTAACTTCCATGGCAGACTACAATATATTTGCTCTTTTCCAAGGGCTGGGTGATTAACATATGAAGGTCCTAACATAGCTGACATACAGTAATATAAAAAATCAGTTAGGAAACTATGAAACATTAAAAGAAAGAAACATTTTGTCAATCCAGTTTCTTAGGACCACAGGGCCATAGAAGTTTTAGACCTGCTATGTTGCAGAGACACATCTTTTTTTTTTTTTTTACTTGTGGACACAGGAAGTCTAAATTTTCTAGCCACCCTTGCAATTAGATCAGAGGTCACATAACTAGGCTTTGGCCCAATGAAAAGTAGATTGAACAGAGGTAAGGAACTTTCAGTCCTGGTCCTTAAAAGCATCGTACCAGGATCTCCCACCCTTCCCTTCTCTTCTCTTTGAAACCATGAGTCCCATGAGGTACAACTGCCTGAGGGAGGGAAGAATCCCTGATCCCCTGTCAGTGCTTACAGGAGAGCCACATTGTACTGCTGCATGGACAATGAACAACCCTCTGTCATCTTAAGTCACAGATATTTCAAGGTTTATTTGTTACATTAACATAGCATACCTATCCTGACTAAAACATTCTGGGAAAAAAGGTGGCAAATTGAAGTCTCATTGTTGTTTCCATTAACAGTAATTGCTTTTAAGCACTTTCTTTGTGCTAGGCACTACATAAATATAATGTTTATAACAACCTTGATATTTTATGTCCATTTTACAAATGGGAGAACTGAGACTCAGAGAGGTTTTAAAAAAGACTTCCCTAAGGTCATGCAGTTAGAGACAAAGAGTTTTTTGAAGCCAGAGTCCATGTTATTTCAATGACTTTATATTTTGTCAGGAAGAGATTATCCCAATTATATCCATTTTTCTTCTTTAAAAACATGCTGTTATTTCTACCAAATTCAGAATTTTCTGCATATTTCCTCATTACTTGCTCTACAGAGTCACTGAGCACAATAGGGATTCCTGCACATTTTGTATTGTTAATCATTATGGAAGCCCAATGAGAATTGTCCATTACTCTAAGCCCTTATTCTGAACCTGAGAATTTGACCCCTAGTTTAGCTGTGATCCAGTGGTCTTTGAGATGCTATAGGATAAATCACCTAGCTGTTTTGGTCTATGCAATTTGCAGTGACTAACATGTCAACTATACCCAAACCAACCCAGACAAAATAAAATCCAGTCCACATATGTATTGAGCATTCTCTGTTTGCAGGACATCATACAGACAAAATGATTTGATGGTTTTACATCTGAGGTCCAGGTCCTAGTAAGCCCCTTCAGACATAACCTTATCAGTCAACAGGCTTGACTTCCTATATCATATATATTATTCCTATTAAAGGAAAAAAAATCATTTAACCTCCATTTTTACCATAAGATAAAATACATGAAGATCGTATTCTGGTAGTGGATTATATGTATTTATACCACAGTGCTTTCATATCTATAATTAATTTTATAGTCATAGCAACCCTGTGAAACAGCTATAATGGTTTATAAAGATCCCATTTGCCAGTGGTAAAATTGAGGCACAACAACTTGATCAGGTTTTCACAGTGGTGAGAATGGAACTAGATCTCCAGAATCCTCCCTCTGAGCATCTGTGCATTACTTACTTAACAACACATGGTATCAGTTAAAATTTGACAACACTCTACCTTACTCGAATCATGCACATCAGTAACAGCAAACTTTTATTAGGACCCAGTATGCACAGGGCAAGCTTGTAGTGTTTTACAATATTCCTTCTACATTACCTTTCTTTTCTCACTTATAAATGTAAATCCACTGAATCAGATGGAGTTGATCGACTATGCCTCTTTGCCTGACCTTTTTCTCATCACTGAACACATTATTCACATTGAAACTTCATCATCTTATATGCTCCCATAAGCTATGCATATAAAACCTGCAATATATTGTGTCTCCATTCAAAGTAGAATATTCTGCCCCACCCCCCTTTCCAGAAATGAAGCTTCAGTTTTCTGTAATTAATGGCTTCTGATCATATTTTCATCGTGGACTTCTTGATGACCATGAAAGAAAGGTCCAGGCAGGTTATGGGCAAGGTGAACAGATTGCTCATTTGCCAAAAATTTATTTGAAACTGCAGTATTTGGTATTCCCATCAGAATCCCAAAGGGAAATACAATTCAACCCCAAATGGCTTAAATGAAGACACCTATTGAGGGATGGGCTGGGGTGCTGAAAAATCCAGGGGCCAGACAGGGGAAAGCTGCTACACTTCCAGGGTGGAAGGGGCAAGGAGAGGAATTCCTATTACTAGAACCCAGTGAGGGCTGTAACCACCGCAGTATGGAGCTACTGTCAGAAATACAACATTAAAGCAGAGAGAGAACAGAAACAAAATGCCCTGATCCTCTTTCCTCCCATCCTCTGATCTCCTACCACTGCCTTCCATTGGCCAAACCCAGTCAGAAGCCAGTGGGCAAAGGGGCTCAAATGATGCAGCATGCATTGGACAGCCTCCTAAAGTACAGAGCAAAGTAGAGACAGACAGAAAATGTATCTGGGGCCAGGGTGATGGAGGGTCAGAAAGAGGGGCATGATTCAAACAGAGAATAACCAGTACATCTGATTATTCACATGCCTTCAGTTATATTCTATCTGCAAGGGTGGAAGGTACTTTTTATAAGAGTAAAACTCCTTTTCAACATTCCGCTATCTGATGCACACATAAAATGCTGGTGTAAGAATGACTATGGCCTGAATACACATTGATGTTTTTTAATGTGTTAGTAAATACAGTCATTGGCTGTTCCAGGAGAGAATTATGCATCGTCAACTGACATAAAAGGGAGTGTAATGTCATCTTCAATTGCTGTTAGAAGAAATAGGATGAAATTATAAGCAATTAGGAAAAGAAATATTGTATCCCTATGGCAGCTCAGGTTTTACTGAAAATCCTGTTGGATGGATTATGTGAGCCACCACAAAACACGTGGGTCCCACACCCAGGCAGAGGGAAGAGTTATGACCTCGGAGTATATTTCCATGGTAAAGCTTCAGGGAAATTAATGCCCCAAAGTAGCTTGGAGCACATCAATGGCACAAGGTCAATGAAGAAATCTGTTCTAAGCATGAGGGTGTTTACAAGCATTCTGTAAATGTGATTTAGAAAACTCTTATCTTGCAGACACCAGTATTTAAGATAACAAATGACTCCTGAGAAAAGCAAGAGCAGTCCCCTCAAGGGAATCGTGTGCTAAGAAAAAGACAGATCTGGATCTAAGGGAATGGGGATTGGGGCTGTGGCTTAGTTTTAAACAAACAGTAACTGTCTTCAGAAGTGGATTTTCAATTTTTGGTAGACCATATATGGTGACTCCTTAATGCTAATCAATTAGCTTTCTCCTTAGGAAAGGATCACAGTTCTTCCAATACCCATTCATTCTGAAATTGCAGAAAGCCTAGTATTGACCTCTGAAATATTGTTGAAAGAGAGCTTGAGCTCTCTGAAGTATGAAATCAAATACAATCTCTCCACCCCGACATTTAAGGCCTTAATCCATCTTCTTAGGTCTACCTCCCAGTGTTCCCCTACAAAGCCAAACTTAATCCCCCTCTGTCACATGGCTTTCATTGTTTCTTCCACCACTAGCCTCCACTATCTTTGCTGATCATCTGTTCATCCTAAAAACCACCTTTCCTATGGAGCACTTCCTGACCTTTGCAAACATAGAACACCCATCTTTTCCTTCATCTTTTGAACACCCATAGCATTTTATTTGTTAATGTAAATGGTACTCACGTCATTCCACATTGCATTGTAGCCATTCCTACTCTTGCTTACTGTTCTTTAAGACAATCTGAGTTCCTTGAGGACAGAGTCCACTCTACTATGTTGACATATATATACCAGGGACTTGGTCAATGTGTCAAATTGGACTGACCTGAACGGCATTAGCGAAGATGAAGGAATGAATCAGAGACCCCCTTTAAAGTTCATGAAAACAATCTAGAGATTTTTTTCCATCTCACCGAGTCAGAGAACAAATGGGTCTTTTCAATGTTAACAGAAAAGATGCTCTTAGACAAAGGGGACTCAATATTCTAGGCTGTTTTATCAGTGAGATAGTTAATTCCAGGAAAGATGGTCTTCTGAGCACTCATAACATTCTCCAAAAAGGACTTCATTCACACCCATAGGACAATTTCTGTATGTTTATGACTTCTAAATATAAATTCCTAGATCTCACTTCTCTCTGAAAATCCATACTTGTCTCCTGAATACATCGCCCTGAATGCCCCAAAGACATCTCAAATTCAACAAGACACATTTGAAATTTGTGATCTCCATCCCACTTTCCCCCAGCTCCCATTTCCACAACTCCTCTTCATTCTAAATTTCTCATCTCAGTTAATAACACCGTCGTCAATCATGTTACGTCTATCTAGGGGTCATCTGTGATATTCAGTGCTAACACCTGGAAGACTGCGGTGAAAAAGTAGACACAGCCCCTAGGCCTTCATGAAGACCTGCTCCTGTCTCTCCCCTGCTCTAAATGAAGACTGATCCCGTCACTCCTTTACTTTGAAACACTCAATGCCTCCCATCACTTGCAAAGTAAAATTGAATCTTTCAGGCTGACACCCAAGACCCTTCATATTCTGGTCCTAACTGCCTCTCCAGTCACATCTCTTAAGGGTCACTTTATTCCAGAACCCCATGTCCTATCTAGAATATCCTTCTCCCTGCCCTTCTCTCTGAAATAAATCCCTACTCATTTTTGAAGGCACAGTTTACATGTCATCTGCAAAGATTTTTTCTGAACCTCTTTCTACACACCTATCCAAATACATTCTCTTCCGTATTTTTCATGTTTTTATTCATTCACTCTCACATTATTTGGGGAAAGTGCATAAAGAGAAATGAACTAGCAGATAGACTTCCCCTTTGGATATACTTTTCTAAGAACACTATGCACAGTATATAATAAAATTTATCACATGTCTATCTCCCTCACACCCTTCCCCACAATCCCAATATGACTCTACACTGGCAAATCTCTGCCTTGGTTATTCTGGGATCCTCAGCAACATTCATTGTTTTCTTCTTATTTCTTTTTACCTAGTACCCAAAACTTACTTAAGTATTCAGTGGATATTTAAAAAATACTTAATAAGTATATGTCCATCAAAGGGAATGATTGGTTCATTGTATAATTAATTTCCTCTCCTCCCAGGAGAAAGATCAAGCTGGTTTTACAAGGATTATCTATTCCTACTGAACAGGTTCAATGCGTTTATTGGCAAAACAGCTCCACCATGCTGCATTCTTCATACCAAACAGAGGGACCTGGTTGAGGTGGAATCCATTTAGAGGCTTTATTTCTAGATAAGGCCACACTTACTTCATGACTTTTTCTGGGAAAGACAAAGTCTCTGCAGCCTTATCCTGTGTAGTTTCAGCAAGAGGAAGAGGCAGAATAAGTGGAACTGAAACAGATGACAGCAGAGAGAGCAGGTCATAGGAAATGAGAAAAGCACACAGGAGCCTCAGCATCCTAGGCAAGCTTCATGACACAGTGGGTGAGGAACAGAACTTAGAATCACAGACCTGCATTCAGGTGCTGGTTTTGTATTTTCTAATTGGATTAATTTCCTGGGCCTCTGGTTTTCCTCATTTGTAAAATAGGGATAATAAGAACTACCTTATAGCATTGTCAAGGGGGTCAAATTAGCTTTTTTTAAAAAAATTTAATTTTATTGAGATGGTTCACATACCATACAATTATCCAAAGATGCAAAGTGCACAATCAATTGCCCATGTTACCATCATACATCTGTGCATCCATCACCACAATTAATTTTTTTTCCAATTTTTAGAACATTTTCATTACTCCCAAAAAGAAATAAAGACAAAAAAGAAAACGCAGTTCCCCTCCTACTCCTAACCACCCCCCCCCCATTATTGGTTCATACTATTGGTATAGTACATTAGTTACTGTTGATGAAAGAATGTTAAAATACCATTAACTGTAGTACATAGTTTGCAATAGGTGTATTTTTTTCCCTATATACCCCTGTATTATTAGCTTCTAGTTATACTGGCATACATTTGTTCTAGTTCATGAAAGAGATTTCTAATATTTGTACAGTTAATCACAGACATTGTTCACCACAAGATTCACTGTTTTATACATTCCAATCTTTTAACCTCCAACTTTCTTTCTGGTGACATGCATGACTCTGAGCTTCCCCTTTCCACCACCTTCACACAGCATTCAGCACTGTCAGTTATTCTCACAATAATGTGCTACCATCACCTCTGTCCACTTCCAAACACTTAGGTTCAACCTAGTTGAACATTCTGCTCATGATAAGCAACCGCTCCCCATTCTTTAACCTTGTTCTATATCCTGTTAACTTATATTTCATATCTGTATGTTTACATATTATAATTAGTTCATATCAGTGAGACCCTGCAATATTTGTCCTTATGTGTCTGTCTTATTTCACTCAATATAGTGCCCTCAAGGTTTCTTCATCGACCCATTTTTGTTAAGAAGGTTTTGTTCACACACCATACTTTCCATCCTAAGTAAACAATTGCTGGTTCTCTGTATAGTTACATATTTATATATTCACCTCCATCACCACTATCTATATAAGGACATCTCTATTTCTTCCACAAAGAAGGAGGAAGAGTCAAAGATGGTAGAGAGACAAAAGAAAAAGAAAGAAAGAAAGAAAAACACATGGCAGCTAAAAACCAATGAAAGGAAAGATAGAATTAAACTAAATTAGAATAAGCATCAGACAGCATCACCAATGCCAAGAGTCCCATATCCCTCCTTTATGTTCCCCTTTTACAGGCATTTAGCTTTGGTGTATTGCCTTTGTTACATTAAAGAATGCATAATACAAAGTTTATGTTAACTATTGTCTCTAATTTGCCTTGACTGCATTTTTCCCCAATACCACCCTATTTTTAACACCTTGCAAGGTTGACATTCACTTGTTCTCCCTCATGCAAAAACATATTTGTACATTTTACCACAATTGTTGAGCACTCTAGGTTTCATTGAGTTATAAAGTCACAGTCTTTATCTTTCCTCTTTCCTTTTGATGTCCCACATGCTCATAACCTTCCTCTTTCAACCATAGTCACTGTCATCTCTATTCAGTGTACTTACAGTTTTGTGCCACCATCACCCAAAATTGTGTTCCAAACCTCTCACTCCTGTCTCCTCCTATCTGTCTGTAGTGCTCCCTTTAGTATTTCCTGTAGCACAAGTATCTTGTTCATAATCTCTCTCATTGTCTGCCAGAGAATATTCTAAATCTTCCTCATATTTGAAGGACAGTTTTGCCAGATATAGGATTCTTGGTCAGTGGTTTTTCTCTTTCAGTATCTTAAATATATCACATCACTTTCTTCTTGCCTCCATGGTTTCTATGAGAAATTCACACATAGTCTTTATCAAGCTTCCTTTGTATGTGATGGATCACTTTTCTCTTGCTGCTTTCAGGATTCTCTTTGTCTCTGACATTGGATAATCTGATTATTAAGTGTCTTGGCGCAGGCCTATCCAGATCTATTCTGTTTGGGGTATGCTGCACTTCTTGGATCTGTACTTTTATGTCTTTCATAAGAGATGGGAAATTTTCATTGATTATTTCCTCTATTATTGCTTCTGCCCCTTTTCCCTTCTCTTCTTCTGGGACACCCATGGCATGTACATTTGTGCATTTCATGTTATCCTTCAATTCCCTGACACATTGCTCATATTTTTCCATTCTTTTCCTTATCCTTCAATTCCCTGACACATTGCTCATATTTTTCCATTCTTTTCCTTAGCTGTTCTTTTGTGTGTAGGTTTTCAGGTGTCTTGTTCTGCAGTTCTTGACCGTTTTCTTCTGCCTCTTGAGATCTGCTGTTGTATGTCTCCATTTATTTACTAGTTGCTCCTGGTTGTTTATTAGTTGTTCTAGGGGCCTAACTAAATTCCACTCCTCTCTATGCTGCCATCTTGCCCCTCCTCTCCAAATTAGCTTTTAATTATGAAATGTAGTGTGATGATTAAAAGGATGGGCTTTGGAATCTGGTAGATATGGGCATGCTTACTAGTTGTGTGACCTTAGGCAGGCTACTAAAACTCTCTGAACCTTAGTTTCCTTATCTATAAAATGGGTATAATAAGGATGTAATTTGTGATAAATAATGTATACAAAGTATTCAGCATGGTACTTGCTACAAAGTAAATATACAATAAATAGTGATTGCTGTTACTTATCAATCAATAAAATATAAAATTCCATACAAGTGCAAGAAGTATATCCTTGGTGCTATTGGAAGGAGAGATCACCACTAAGTGCTCTGTCCATCAAAGTAAACTGTTATCAAGGAAGAAATATACCAATCATATCCAGAGAACAAACCTAAAGGTCTACAATGGAAACTTGAAAGTAGTTGGTAAGTATGTCATGTAGAAGGAATGAATAAGAGGCAGGATTAAAGAATGAGTGAACTATGAAAAAGAAAGGGCTAAACATCTACAAAAGTACAAGCAAGTAAAGTAGAGTGATACAGGCATTAAATCCATAGATGATGAGAAGAAAGTGCACTCATTTTATGTACACCTAAGGTCACTGCTAGGCCAAGAGCAGAGACTATTAAAGGAGCTAAACAAGACTTTGGGGAGAAGGACATCCAGGCAAAAGGAACAACATGAGCAAAGCTGGTATAGCATAAAGGCATTAAGCATGGACCAAGGGAAGGTGGAAAATCACCTTTCCCAGGGGTAAGACTGAATTACACATTTTCCTAGCTTATTGTACTCAGAAGCAAAGTGTGGGGAGATTCAGTAAGCCATGCTCTGATACTTCAGTCCTTCTTGAGCATAGAGCAAAAGGGAATTGATATATGCTTTTTTTTCCCAAAATCCAGACCTAAGAACAGAGTTCTTAGAAGGACATTGTGAGTCACCTCTCTCTGATGGTGATGAAAATAAGGGAAGTCACAAAGAAAATCCTGGCCCACGTCAGGACTCCAGGGTGCACTGGAATGCACTTTGTCCAGTGCTAACAATACCATTGATAGCCAAAGCCATCTGCAGAGGTATGTGTTTGCCTGGTATAGTATCTCAGGCGCCCAGCACATACACCCTCAAGGGACAGTGGTGCATGGACAGTACTTACTGCAGTTTGTTCAAAGTCTTCCTCAGGAAGGAAGGCCAAAGAACCCCCTTGGCCTGCCAGCTGGTGCTTCCCAGCTGGGACACATCTATGGCACTAAAGGAGAAGCCTCTGCAGAAAAGTTTGGGAGTCTGTTTTCTGCATTTCTAGCACAGAGAAAGAATCTCTGGGCCATCATTACCACTGTCCACACTTTGACTCTATGTGTTCAACAATTTTGCCACATCCTCTGGGCCTCCACCCCAGAGAAACCATCCCTGGTGGCTGCCATGCACAAAGCCCCGGCACTGGGAAAAAGACTCATCCCTACCCACTAAATCTTGGGCCTAATGGATTTCCCATTGATCTTACTCAGCCCAGGCATAAAACCCAGGGCTCTGTGCGGTGCAGTTACTTCTTAAAATATCCTTATAAATCTTGGCCATCGTATTCATTAATTACAGCCCAGGCAGGACACTGGCTGTTAGTTCTGGGTGGCAACTTCATTTATTCCCACATTAAATGCTTTATTTCCATGGAGCTATTTCAGTCTCATTCCATTACTTAGCTTACTCACCATTAAACTTCTCAAGCCATGTCACCCAAGCAAGTTTTACAAAAGAGATTTCCCCCAAATTTTAAAAGATTTGTAGATAAAATCTGAGTTATTCCAAAACATTATAGGAATCAAGACAATTAGATAATAACAGCTAAATATTTATTGTCTTACTCTGTCCCAAATACTGACAGTGTTATGAGTACATTAACTCGTTTAATTCACAGAGCAATTCAATAAAATGAATGCTATTGTTATTATCCTGGTTTTATAAACTGAGGATTAGAGAGATCAAGAAACTGACCCAAAGTAAAATGGGAGGGGCCTGGACTAAAATCCAGGATTGTCTGGTTCCAAAGCTCGAATTCCTAGTGGCAAAGCTATAGTGAGCAATTCCAAAATTGTAGCTACATACCTAACACCATAGTATGAGGAAAAGCATTGAAAAATAAATATAGAACTTAGACATTAAAGAGACCTTTAAAATTATTTAATCCAATCTCCTTTCTTAGCAGATGGACCCTGGGATCCCTAGGGGTGAGGCAAGTTGCCCAGGGTCACAGAGCTAGTGAATGGCAGAGCCAAGAGTGGAACCCCAGGCTCGTCACGTTCCGCGACACACTCTCTCCACTGCAGTCTGCTGCTGGCCAAATGCTCTAGTACACTGGAATTTGTTTTCCCCTGAGTATGCACAACAGGAGAAGAATCTGTGGAGTGGTGTTAAGTGAATTGAATGCTCCTGCTGCAAATGAAAATGAGAGGCTAACCAGATTCCATAATCACTCACTCCGATTAAAGTTGCTACCCTCCTCCCACAACTTCCACATCTCCAATGGCGTTCCTCACTTGTGACCTACAAGCATCTCCTGGTTAGCCTAAATTCCTCCCCCTACACACCTGTACTGATATCACATAACAACCCAATTGATTTCATCCACTAGTAGCCAGAGATTAGCCAGATGATTGTTCTTACTGTCAAAAGCTGTCAAGTTTTTACTCAAGATAGTGAAGTTGTGCCTCAGAGGGCACAAACACAAAATCATACAGGGGCTGGGCAGGAGACTGAAGTGAGAAGAGTTGCTAGGTATTAGAACACACCGATCGCTTCAGTGAACGCTGGGACCTAGGGTGAGCTGCATGGGCCACCTAAATGGAGCAGCAGCTGCCCACATCCAGGCAGGTACCACCCCTGGGCTATTAGAGAAGTGATGTACATCTGCTTGCTCTCGGATCAGGGGAATCACGTAGGGATGTTCATTTCAACCACAGGGCACTGCAGGCCATCACTGAGGACCCATCATCCCCTTTATCCCAGTGTCAGTGCTGTCAGCTGGGCACCAAGCAATCGAAGAGCCATGCAGTGATGGAAGAGCTGTGGGTGGGAAGATCTGACATCAGGGACTGAGAAGTTATGGGGCCTTAAGGAGATCTGCCTCTCTCTACCTCAGGTTCTGCTCTTTATAAAAGGGGGTTTCAATCCATGACCTCTAAGTTTTATTCCTGTTTTAATAAGTTTTTTCATGTGTTTTGTGAAAGTAACACTCCCAGAAGTCTCCTGAGTCACTAATAAAGGACCAAATCTGCTACCTACCTCACTTAGCTGCTGCACAAGGCACCACAGAGCTCATTGGTCAAGTGAGAGCATAAAAACCTGGAGCTCCAACTTCTAATGCTGCTTTGATGTTATTCCCACAGACAACTTGACTCTCTCAACCTTAAGATCAGAGTAACAACGGCAATCTAGAACCACTGAGGAGTTATAAAAATATATACATGCAGTCAAATGCTTTTTTACATTTTTTATAAAGTTAGTAAAAAAAGATATACATGCGTATATGCATGTGCATATAGATTGATGTGATTTATGAGTATGCATATCCTCATCATTCATGGATTTAATTCCTGAATCATCTGTTTTTCTTATTCCATCCTCACCAAAGCAGGCACTATTTACAGTAGATTCTTCCCCTGAGGAAGAAACCTGAATCTGTCCTCTTCTCCTATTCTATTCCACATGCAGTATGTATATATACATCTCTGTGTATATGTGTGTATGTGTGGTGTACATGCATGCCCAGATGTGTAAGTCATTTTGTGCAATCTAGCCACTCATTAATAACACCTAACTCTGCATTTATGGGTAAATAGCTAAACTGTCACTTTTCTTGTATCATATGTTTCTGCCTGTGTTGTCACATTGCTACTTCAATGGATCAAAATGTAGAAGCCCTTCTAATTCTTAAAAAATGTTTCCTTCAAAAGAAAAACTCAACAACTGACTTGAGATGACATGATTGGCTCCATATCATTATTCTTACCTACAGAGGTTTCAGTTTTAAAAATGCAATTTGTTTTGTAATTCTTGGCCCCACACATAATAATTAGTTATAATTAGGATGAATTGCTTCCAGGGATGAGTAAAGCATCTAACTGTGTTAAAAGGAAATGTGCCGTTAATGTCAAGGCCTCTGAGGGTGTTAAGTCCAGAGACCCGGGTAAGGGCACCAGTGGTCTCCTGAGGTGAGGGCTGAGACCCGTCTTCATTGGGGGCACCAAGGAGGGGCGACACAGCACAGGCCAAAGGATACTCAGATCTCAGGGTCTAGGACTCGCACCGCCACACAAGACCTGCAAAATGAAATCCAGTTTTTTCTGCTCAATCGTAGATGGAAACCAGCGGCCCTATCAAAAGAGGTGATCTGTGACACAGAATATTTGAATACAATATTTGAATATTTCAATACAAATATTTGAATGAGCTCAGGTCACTTTTTGCCTGGAAAGCAGGAACATTATAGCCACAAGTGTGGAACACACACTGAATTGAAGCACAAATGAGTGAGATTGTTTACTATCACACATACTCTAGGAGCAAAACATTTTGGGAGTTGAACCTGACACTATACGGCCTAAGAATGAGGATATATGAAGAGATGGGGCTGAGAGACAGAAAACCCAGATATCCACGGGTCATGTTGTGAGTGATATATCAATATTTTCTCCTGTGGCTCTGTGCTCCATAAATCCCTAGCTAATAAGGTGCCTATGACAGAGGTGCTCTTTAATAACTTCTAGGGTGTAATAATTGATGGCATAGCCAGCTGGTTGCTATCAGATATAAATTAAATCATCTTTATGGTTTTATGTTTCCTCCAACTGCCTGCCCCCCACCCAATCCAACCACCTTTTCAGTCCCTCTTTTCCAATTCTGGGAGAAGAATTTGTCTGCATCATGTATTAAATGACAAGAGCTGGAGGGAAAGAGAGATGGAAGAGGATGAGAAACAAGTTCTAAATGATTCTCAGTTCTCTGGGCCAGAGATTAGTTTCTTCTTTTTTTTCAAATGCTGAATAATTGCTTCCTTCCTGCACTTTCTTTGCCCACCTGCATCACTACAGGTCAGCAGTGTCTGAACATCCTTTGATTTAAGAGGCATGGTTTGAAGGCCATGCTAGACGTTAAATACAAGATGATTAAGATAAGGTCATTCACTAAAGGAGTTCACAGTCAGGGTGATAGGGATGGAGAGAGGACAGACACACAGACACTGTTGCAATGAGGCATGACAGGTGCCATAGTGGAGATATTAACCGAGAGGACAAAAGAGGATGAGGTAAATGCCACCCTAGTGGAGAAAAGTTAGGGTGGGTTTATAGAAGCCAAAAAATAGAGGTAAAAAGTATATTAAATCTCCTTCTCTTCTGAAATCAGGGACCATGTTAGAGAAGGTCTAACAATCCTTTAGCATAAAATGAGTCAAACAAGTCTTGTTCTGCAATACCTCTCCTGCCTCTCACTCCTTGTCTGTCCGGAGGGGACACCAAATAATCTTCTTACTGCAGACCAGGAACTAGATAAGAGGCCCAGAGCTCAGGACAAGGGGATACCCAAGATACAGACCCTGCCTTTGAGGTCACAGCCTGATTGGGAGAAAGCCATGTAAACAGGTAAGGCCAATTTCTGAGATGATCTGATTAAGGCCCAGAATCTGGCACAAAACTACCTGGTTCATAACTCTGGATCTGCCACTTATTGGGTATATATGACCTTGAACAAGTTACTGATCTCTCTGGGCCTTGTTTATAAAATGGGAATAGCAATAGTACCTACCTTGTAGGGTTTGGGGGAGGACTAAATGGGTTGATAAATGTTTGAGGCTCAGAACAAAGTCTGACCCTTATGAAAGCTATGTCAGTGTCAGCTATTATTAATAGTGTTATTAATTGAACTAGAAACATCAGGCTGCGGAGGAAGAAGCACCCTGCCTTGGTCACAGGGAGGCTTCTCAGAGGAGATGTTCTTTAGGCTCATGAACAAAGGAGCCTTCATATCATTTGTTCATGGGCACCTACCCAGGAGTCCAGCTAATTGTTACTATTGGGATGCAGAAGACAGAGAAAGGGATCAAGCAAAAAGAAAGGAGAAGTCAGGCAAAGGGTGATGCAGAGGTGGCTTGTTAGAGCAGATGTGTTCCTGAGGAGTTAACATGGACAGAGCGGTATCTTAAGGCACCAAGAAAGTTTGCTATACAAGGAATCTCTTTAGGATATTGCCTAAGGTGAATTACTACCTTAAAATATATCTTTATTTGTGCAAACACATTTTAACCTTTTATCTTTATTTGATTATGCAGACGTCCACCAATTGAGTTGACTTGGACCTTGGGCAAGTTGATAAACCTCTGAAAACTTCCATTTTTTTTTTTTTTTTTCATTTCTACTGTGGGGCTAGCTCTAGTGTTTTGTTCTTAAGGTGGTTGAGATAACGCAAAGAGTTTATTTCCATAAAATACTTGCAGAGTAATGGGCAAAATAATAAATACTCCATAACCAATTGTTGTATTAACTTACAATGATAGTGATGGTGACAGTGGTGATTGTGATGACATAGACATGGGGACACGATGTAACAAATGGGTCATAAAATGCCCTCTTACTCATTTTAGCTTTTCCAAGAGTTTTACATCTTGAATAACTGTAATCCCTCCACTCAGTTTAATTTCTCTGTAGGTTTGCTGGGCTCATTTTCAAAGAAATGTAGATTATGCCCATTGTTGATTGCATTAAAATCGGCAAATGTGAGTATTTGGGGAGAAGGGAGAGAAGGACATGCTTGTTCTCTCTGAGTCCTTAATGTGTCTGGCTCTGGCTCCCCACCCCCTGACTGCAGCTCCGCAGACAAGGGCAAACAGCAATGCACGCTGGCTGTGATCAGGTGGGACCATAAATCAAGATGAGGGTTGAAATTGAATCAAATGGGGGCACCTGTGCACAGTATTTCAAAAGCCAAGTCACGCAGAAAACACAACCTTGTGAAATAAACCAAGTTGCCCGCTTATGAGCAACAATTCCTCCCTCTCCACCCTTGGGGCTTGGGCTGCTTCCTGACTCCCAAGAGCAATTCAGAGGCTCACACAATATATTTTACTATCTGCAGAAGGGTTCCTAGCTAAACAAAAAGAAAGTCTGTGAATCCAAGTGCAGGCAGATAATTTAAGGAAAGCAGGAGGAGCTGAGCTGAGGGTAAGTTGGCATAGGGAATGGGGCTAACTCTCTGAGTAGGAAGCTGCCATGACTGGTGGTGATTTTTAGAGTTTCAGGATGCTGAGCCTCCCCACCATCTCCATGATCTCTCCATTCTAACTTGAAGGCACAAATAACAAAATGAAAGAGAAATTCTTTTGCCTTCTGTCAAAAAAGCAGATCCTCTCCCTCCCCTCCCCCCACAACATCACCAGGCTTACGTTAATGGGAGCAAAGTTTAGTTTCTGGTTGAAAGCCAGTATTTACAGTTCATGGGGATGGGGGAAGGAGGCAGTTTTACCATGCATACTTGGCTCTTGGTGGCCAGGAATGCTGGGGAGACATGCGCTGTTGGGACAAAGAAGGAGGCAGACATAGAAGAGGGCATCAGATCCACCTAGAACATTTACCTATTTCATAGATTTATGTACAGCCGGCTCTGGGCCAGCCCCTGCAGAAGACAGAGGATTGGGAGATGGGTGGGTAAAAGTGAGGAAAACATGCAGGCTTCCAAGTTGGAATTTATCCAAAGGTTTCCTGCCCCCCTCAAATTAAGCATATGCAAATGGCAATGGTAATAAACTCAGATAATGATACAGTCAGCATTTACGCTTACCACAGAATGCATAAATTACAGGGGAGGCTGTTACAGATGTAAAAGCTGGATGTTTTAGAGCTGGAAAGAGGGTATTCTGATTTGCAGGTGCTAACTGAGTACCACAGGCCAGACAAGGAGCCCCATGGGAAGCTTCCTAAAAGGAAAAGAAGTCAGGCAATGTTGTTTCAGGTCAGGAAAGTTGCTCTAAATAGTTCAATGATCTTTTATCTAGCCAGGTAGAACAACCCAGACTTTTCCTTTTCAACATACCCTCTTACTCCAGTGCAGTGTCGCAGACTTCTTTTCTATTCCTAGAACCTGGCAGGCACACTCTTGTCTTGGGATCTCTGCTCTAGCTGTTTCCTCTGCCTGCATTTTTCTTCCTCCAAATAGCCACACGTCTCACTCCTTCACCTCCTTCAGATCTTTGCTCAAAGGTCACTTTCTCAATGGCACTTACTCTGGCCACCCTATTTATAATTATTTTTCCCCCTTACCTCTTTCCTGATCCATAGTATTTAAGATCCTTTAACATACTATATAATTTATTTTTTTCTATATACTTCACTTATTTATGAGTCTTATTCTTTATTATTTATCTCCCTAAACTAAAATATCAACTACGCACACACACACACATAAATTATCCCAAGTGCCTAGGACAGAGTTTGGTACATAAATAGGCATATGAATAAAAACTGCCTCCTTGGAAGGAGAATCTTCTTCTCAATAGAGGTAACTGAGATTTCCAAGATGTTTGTTACATCCCTGTCTCTGGGACTCTCCTTTCACAAACATAGTTTGTTACTAACTCAGGGTACATGATTTGCCAGTGCCCACCCTTTGCCTTCAAAAATAAGCCTTTTCAGAGGGTTTGATGATCCATGGCCATTTCTCAGTAACTTGGATATCTAGTGATCTAGACAGATTTTGCCGTTTGTTGGGCATAGATGAATTACAGAAGCAATGCTCAAAGTGAATCCTGGAAACTACTGATTCTTAGGAGGCTAATAGATTATTTGATACTAAATGAATAAATAAGTCAACATATTTTAGTTTAAACAAGTGTGAATGACTTTCTCTCAGTACCTATTAAAAAGTGCATTATAGATGTCCAAGAGAGGTGTGCAGTATGCCTCGTTTCTCAATCTAAATTGACCATGAAGCTTTTTATTGTGCACCATCTCATAGATCTGATGAGGACATTTTTGGAAATGCTTCTTGAAAAGGTTGATATCTAAGGGCAGGAGGGAAAGAGCTATCTATGGGTAGAATTGGTGAAGCAAAGCAAGGGTTAAGATAAATAGAAAACAAACTGGAAGAATTTTTAGAGTTCAGGAATAGTGGAGCTGAATCAAAGATTCTCCTTTTGTGATTAGAGGCCTTTCTCCTAGATCTCAGAAGTGAAACTTCCCTATAAGCTGCCCAGTCACTCATTAGCAGGGCCCAAGCTGCTGAAGTTCTAAATACAAATCACCAAGGGACTGAAAAACACCTCTAAACCTCTGATTTTACCAGCTTATGCCTTTCCAGAAGAATTACCTTGCCTACTGAAATGGCTTCTGCCCAAGGCTTGAAAAGTTTGAATAAAATGCATTTAGCTACTATCTGAAGATCTTAAGTCACTGAGCTAAATAGAAGAGGCTTTTGTTAAAAATCACACTCAACTAGATATTGAGGTTTATTACATACTTTCTCCAATTTTCCTTCTCCTTTTATGTAATCTCAGCTGGGCTGATTTGCCTGTATTCTTTCCAGTGGAATCTTCTTATTACTCCCAAGACACAACAGAGAATCACCATCCCTATACAGAGGGGCATATGGCTGCATCTGCATTAGAAAAAGGGGGCTATTTATACCCAAATCAATAGGAAGATTTTAGCATAACACTTGCAGTCTTTCTGAAAGGAGAATGAAAGAAAAGAAAATGCAGTTCCTTTTTCATTCTTCTTTACTGTATTATTTGCCCCATAGTATGCTTGTCACATGGTCCAGAGTAGCGTGATCTAATAATGATAGGCCAGGCTGGCACAAGAGAGGGGAAAATCCAGCTGCACTGAGGGTTTCAGGGGATGTCTCAGACAGCTGGCCCAGCCCTCACACCCTGTGTGCTTCAAGGAAAACAATCAGCATGTTGCTGATCTGCGTTGCATGTAATTCCTCCCAGGGATAAAACTGACTCTGGGTCAGGGCCATTTAGAGCCTCTTGCCTCTCTGACAACCAGAGGGCAAGAAAACCTTGGATATTGCCAAAAGGAAACACACTTGAAGCCACAAAACAAAAGTCTTTGATTTCATTCCAATTGGAAGACACTTCAAGTTTGGGCTCAAATCGGCCCAACTGTGACCTCCCAGCCCAGCTGTAAGAAAGAGCTAAACAGCTTGCCTCTTTCTACAGCTTTAATTAACCCCAGTGCTATGTCAACCCAGTAGGAAATGCTTCAAGAGGAGATATTTTTTAATCAAACACTTGAAATTTTAAAATGGATGAGTGGGTGGTCTGTTCATAAACCTGAGGGAAGCAGGAAAGAGCATAAACTCCTTCCTCACCAATCCTAGGGAACATGTAGGTCATTTCAGCTGCTCTAGGGAGATCTGCCAAGAAAAACTGCCAGGGCCCAATAGAACCATTAGCCTTCCAAGTCCATTTATACAAAGCTCCACCAGTGCCCTCTGTCATTCCCAGGACAAATTCACCACTTTTCTCTGCACCTGCTGAGTCTCAGTGCCAGGGATAGTAACCCATGCCTACTTGGAGACTGTGTAAAGGCACACAGGAAAATTCCTGGCTGCTGTCACCCAATCCATTATTCCTTTCATCTTCTAGGACACTCAGCCTGATGTGAGCAGTGGCTATAGGAAGAGCACTGTGAATATCAAGAGAAAAAGAGCCCAATGGACTTCCTAACCATAAAACAGCTAGCGATGTTTCCAGTTTTTCCCTCTCAATATTTGCACTAACTTGCAAATCTAGGATCTGATAAACTCAACAAAACCCTTTGTTTATATCCAATTATAGCTAAAGTCCACGATTGACTAATAGATTATCCTCTCATAAAATTGTAATAATAAGCTATTGTTAAATGGATAGATAGATATCTCCCAAAGATCTATGGTCTTCTCACTTCAGAACTAGGAAGAAAGTGAGAGAAACATCATGTTTAATCAAAATCCTTGGAAGAGAATATTGCAGGGTTCAAAACCTTATCACCAGACCATGTATCAAGCTTCAGGAAAAAAATAAGTAAAAACAACTTTTTGGTGCAGGAAAATATAGCAGATATAAAACATCTTGGAGTTCTGGAATCTTTTTTAAAGCATTTTGTAAAATGTTTCAAGGAGAAGATAAGATGTTGGCATTTCTTCCCTTACATAGAAGTGTAGTGAACTGCATAGGAATGCACCTTCTTAAATGTTGTATTAGGGAAATATTTCCCAGGCAATAGAAATAAATAAAATGAAACGAAATAAAGTCTTAAAGAAGTACATGTCAGTACGTAGAAGCTATGTGTCAGAAGGCAGCTGCACTCAAGGACTTGAAATTGGACGGGCATTAAAGATGATGGAAGGCCTTGATATGCTCAGAGAAGTGCAGCCTGGATCAACTATTGTGATCTCATGGTGTTTCTGATGATCAAATGGGAAAAAAAAGGAAAGAAAGAAAGAGAAAAAGGTCTTTTCAAAACAAATACCCAGATTGTGTAAGCTACGGTAATGCTACCAGCTGAAAGAAACCAATTCAAAATTTCAGCAACCTTACAAAATAACGGCTTATTTCTCACTTAAATAGCATTCCAATGTAGGTGTTCCTGGAGGATAAGCTGTTTTTACTCTATTTGGTGAATGAGAAACCAAAGTTCCTTCCATTTTGTGCTTTGTTATCTCCCTAGAATCTTGAAGCTATTTGCGCCGCTCTGGGAGGTAGGGAAATAGAAGGTAGAAAAGTCACACCCCTTCTTAATATCTTCGGACTTTGAGTGACATCATTACTTTTGCTTACATTCCAATGGTGAGAACTAGCCTTATGCCCACTAGACGTGGGGGAAGTAGGAAATATAATGCCTGGATACAGAACTGCTTTCCAGTGACAACTCAACAGTATGGAAGGATAAGCACAAATTTTGGTTTAAAAGTCACCCTCTCTGCCACAGAGATATGCATCAAAGCAAAACAGGATGATCTTACGTAGCCAGACTGTAAGTATAGTAGTCAAAATGTTATAATTACTTTGCATAGTCAGTGAAGGGGAGATAGGTAACTCCATGGAAGAGGTGAAACAGATATTAAAAGAAGAAATACTCAATAAATTTTCATCTTTTGGCTTCTCCAGTAGTTATTCCAGAAGTAATTTTTTTATTCATTTAGACTCAATATAATTTTTAAACCATTAAACATTATAAGGGGTATTCCATATAAAGCTGACAGAATAAGGGCATTTTTAAATGACAAGCTACCTTCTAAATTCACAAAAAGAAGAACAAAAAAAAAGAAGCTTTCAAAAAAGGGAAACTTCATTGCCTATGAAATAAGCAAACAACTATAAACAGTGAAGCATATATGCCAAATACTGAGAAAGAGGAACCAGGAAACATCCTGGACTAAGATGAATGAGGAGTCTAGGGACTGACATAACTCCTCAGTTCTTGAACAAATCCCTAAAAGCAATCATCCAGGAGAGGGTGGTCAACAAACCTTTGGTCAAAAAGGTTTAGGAAAGGTGGATGAACATTATGGCACTAAGGGGAGGAGAAATTTAAGAACAAACAATGCTGACACCCCATTTTTCTTGTCTCTTACTTTGACTCCTTGCAGTCCAGAGGGGGTGAGACCAGTGGGGGCGAAAGATGGTGAAGAAGTCAAAGTGATAAACATCACAATGCAAATATCCTATAATTTCCAAGACCTTTCACAAAACTGAACCCGTATATCCCAAAGGCTGGAAACTGAAAGCAGCTATGATCCCCAGAGGAAAGGAAAGAATTTAAAGGAATATGAACAAAAAACATGTGATGATTATATCATACATTTGAAGAGGTTTCACCAAGAAAGAGGAAATGTTAGTTTAAATAAATAATTCTTTTCCTGAGTCTCAAAAACTTATACACAACTGATCTCTTTCTTGCTGAGTAAAAATAAAAAATATATACATACATTCAAAGGGGAAAAGTAAGAGTCCAAAGAAAGATTATAAAACAATAAAAGTAAACACAAATTGTTCTAGGAAAAAAATGATCCTTCAAGTAAGGCCCCATGAAATTCCCACAGAGTGTGTCCTAACAAATACAAGCTCGCAATAAAAGGTGTGAAACACAGAGATAATAAGCCACCATATGTGAAAGTTGGCTCCACAACCTAATAGGCCTAAAAACACTTCAGAACTGGAATTGTCAGGTACAGGATTATGAAATAATTATGTTTACTATCTTTAAAGAATTAGTAGAATGAATTTGTAAAATAAGTAAGGAGCAATAAACTATCAAGAATGACAGGGCAGACTTGAAAAACAACCAAATTAAACTTAAAAAAAAAAATTAACAGTGAAATAACTGAAAAACCCAATAGCAGTGACAGGAAAGAGGAACCAGGAAACATCCTGGGAGTAATGGTTATATTCTCTATTTTGTTTTTGGTAGTGAATACACAGGTATTAACGACTGTCAAAACTCATCCAACTAAACACCCAAGATCTATGCACTTTATTGCATGTTAATTATACCTCAATAAAAAATTCAATGGGAGGATTAAACAAAATAAACGCATCAAGAGAGAATCAGAGAATTAAAAACATGTAGAATGCTGCTCAGAGATCTAAAGAAATAGAATATACAAAAAAGAAACAAATAAACATAGAGTCAGAAGGTCCAACACAGATTTAATGAGAATTTCTGCAGGTTTCTGATATTAGAGAGTGAGAGAAAATATTCAAAAGCTAATGGATGAAAATTTTGCAGAATTGATGAAACGCATGAATCCCCATTTTGAAAAACCAAACAAATCCAAAGGAATCCATACCTAGGCATCTAGGCACTGCAGTAAAAACTACAGAACAGCAAAGATAATTTGAAGACCTCAAAAGCATGAAGAGATAGGAGGGATTACTTAGATAGTCAAAACAGTTAAATTGACAGCTAGCATCTCAAAGGCAGTGACGAAGATAGAAGACAATAAAATACTGCAGTCTAGCCTAAGGGGTGATACTAATAAGTTCATTTCTTCAGAAAGTAATGTATATAGTAAAATTGAAGACAGACTCCTGTCTCTGACTCAAATGCTTATGATGTGTAAATCAGGACTTAAAGAGGTGGGGAAAGAAAAAAGGTAAATCCTTATTTCCCCAGTTTTCTCCTCACCCAATCTCCCCAACTAACTAGAAAATTCTTAGAATTGCTGTTACTCTCCCAGACTTTCAACCAACCATGGGCCCCAGAATTGACTTCAATAATTAAGCTAGAGAGACAGGACTGTGGCAAGATGGCAGAGTACGATGCTCAAGGAATCAGTCCTTCCAACAAACAACTATTGTACTGGCAGGAATGGTCTGAATCAAACATTTTGAAACTCCAGAGTCTAGTGGAATGTTGTGCAGCATCCAAGGAAGAACTGGAGGAAAAGGCTGGTAATTGTGGTACTCAGAAATTTCACCCTGTCTGCAGCAGCCATCATTCCCCATCCTACAGCCTCACGGCAGGCAGCACTGCAGGCTGGGCTCCTGGTGCAGCTTGCTGCTGCGAGGGTAGGATATAAAATCCTAGTGCTCCAAATTCCAGGGGTATGTTGTCTGATCGCTGATCACGGCTTTTGATCAGCAAAATCAGATCACTGGGGGCTGGCTCTGAGACCAGCCATTGTTCCAAGTCCCCCTCAAGCAAAACCAGCAGCAGAATTTTAAAGACAGTATCCTTCCTCAAAACTACAGGAAAGGTTAAGGACTGCAGTAATTGGGTGAGGGCCAAATCAAGAAAATGCAGCTTCAAAAGCCATAGGAGAAGGAAAACTACATGGAAAATGCTGCAGAAAGAAATGAGAAAGGCCTCAAAGTGATTCAATACAGAAAATCAAATAAATATGAAATTAGGCATTAACAGATGTGGTGGATTGAAGCTGTTATGTACCCCAGAAAAGGCCACGTTCTTTTTTGTTTTGTTTTGTATTCTTAAATACAATTTTATTGAGATATATTCACATACCATACAATCATCCAAAGTGTACAATTGTTCACAGTACCATCATATAGTTGTGCATTCATCAGCCCAATCTATTTTTTGAACATTTTCCTTGTACCAGAAAAACTAAAAATAAGAATTAAAAATAAAAGTAAAGAAGAACACCCAAAACACCCCCCCACCCTATTTTTCATTTAGTTTTTTGTCCCCATTTTTCTACTCATTCATTCATACACTGGATAAAGGGAGTGTGAACCATAAGGCTTTCACAATCATACTGTTGCCTCTTCTAAGCTACATTGCTGTACAATTGTCTTCAAGAGTCAAGGCTACAGGGTTGCAGATCGATAGTTTCAGGTATTTACTGCTAGCTATTCCAATGCATTAAAACCTAAAATGAGTTATCTATATAGTGCATAAGAATGCCCACCAGAGTGACCTCTCGACTCCATTTGGAATCTCTCAGCCACTGAACTTTTATTTTGTTTCATTTCACATCCCCCTTTTGGTCAAGAAGATGTTCTCAATCCCACAATATCAGGTCCAGATTCATCCCTGGGAGTCATATCCTGCGTTGCCAGGGAGATTTACACCCCTGGGAGTCAGATCCCATGTAGGGGGTAGGGCAGTGTCTTAGTTTGCTAATGCTGCAGAATGCAAAACACCAGAGATGGATAGGCTTTTATAAAACGGGGGTTTATTTTGCTACACAGTTACCGTCTTAAGGCCACAAAGCGTCCAAGGTAACACATCAGCAATCGGGTACCTTCACCGGAGGATGGCCAATGGTGTCCGGAAAACCTCTGCTAGCTAGGAAGGCAGCTGGCATCTGCTCCAAAGCTCTGGCCTCAAAACGGCTTTCTCCCAGGACATTCCTCTCTAGCAAGCTTGCTCCTCTTCAGAACATCACTCCCAGCTGCACTCACTTTGTTCCCTCTCTTTGAGTCAGCTCATTTATATAGCTCCACCTATCAAGGCCCACCCTGAATGGGTGGGGCCACACCTCCATGGGAACATCTCATCAGAATCATCTCCCACAGCTGGGTGGGGCACACTCCAAGCAAATCCAGCCAGCACCAAAACTTCTGCCCCACACAAGACCACAAAGATAATGGCATTTGGGGGACACAATACACTCAAACCGGCACAGGCAGTGAGTTCACCCGCCGAGTTGGCCTAGCTCTAGAGAGAGAGCCATACCTGAGCAACAAAGAGGTACTCAGGGGGGAGACTCTTAGGCACAATTATAAGCAGGTTTAAGGCCATGTTCTTTTAATCCATTCTTCTGGTTGCAGACCTGTGGGGGGTGGGAGGAGGCCTATTGGTTAGGTTATTTCAATTGAAATGTGATCCAGCCCATTCAAGGTGGGCCTTAATCCTTTTACTGGAGTCCTTTCTGAGAGGATAAAAGAGAGATGAAACTGAGGGAGCTTAGCAAGAAAGCCCCTGGAGGAGCTAAGAGAGAGAGCCACTGTAGCCAGAAGCTGAAAGCAACAAAACCTGGGAGAACAGGACTCCAGTCATGTGACTTCCCATGGGAAACAGGTGTCTCAGATGCCAGTGGTCTTTCTTCAGAGAAGTTATCATTCTGTTGATGCCTTAATTTGGACATTTTCACAGTGCTAGAACCATAAATTTGTAAGCTAATACAAATTATTATTTGTAAATCCAACCCCCCCATTGTAAAATCCAACCCATTTTGGTATATTGCATCCTGGCAGCTTAAGCAAACCAAAACAGAAGTATTGAGGGTCAAGAAAAGTATAAGTCTTACAAAGGCAAAATAGCAAAATGGCAGAAGAAAGTACTGCATCAATAGTAGTGACTTCAAATGTAATGGATTAAACTCTCCATTCAAAAGGCAGAGATTGGCAAATGGATTAAAAAAAACATGACCCAACAATATGCTGTTTCCAAGAGACTCACCTTAAAATAAAAAAATATAATAGGATGAAAGTGAAAGTATGGTGAAAATATACCATACAAATAGTGACAAAAAGTGAGCTGGTATAACTATTCTTTCTGATACAATAGAATTTAAGCCAAAACTGTTTTTAGAGACAAAGAAGGTCATTATATAGTGATAAAATGGTGAATTATACAAGAAGACATAATTATAAATATATATGCAGTTACTGGCAAAGACCTAAAATATATGAAGCAAATATTGATGGATATGAAGGGAAAAATAAATGGTTCTACATTAATATCAGGAGACATTAATACACCACATTAAAAATTGATAGAACATCTAGAAAGAAGATTAATAAGGAAATAGAAAACTTGAACAATACTCTAAACCAACTGGACCCAATACACACACACACACACATACACGCACACATGTTTTATAGAACACTTCACCCAACAACAGCAGAATACACATTCTTCTCTGGTGCATATAGATCAGTCTCCAGAGTAGACCAGATATTAGGTCACAAAACAAGTCTCAAAGAATTAAAAAAATATATTTTAAAAAATATACAATATATATTCTCTAACCACAATGGAATGAAATCAGAAATCAATAACAGGGGAAGAAATGGAAAATTCAAAAATATGTGGAAATTAAACAAGTTACTCTTAAACAGTCAGTGGATCAAAGAAGAAATCATAAGGAAAATTGGGAAATATCCTGAGGCAAATGAAAATGAAAACATGACATGTCAAAACTTAAGGAACGCAGCAAAGGCAGTGCTGAGGGAGGAATTCATAGCTCTAAGTATGTACATTAAAAATGAAGAAAATCAGAAATCAAAGGCCAAACTTCAAATGGGAGGATCTAAAAACAGGAGAGCAAACTAAAGGAAGGATATAACAAAGATTAGAGCTGAGATTAATTAAACAGAGAATAAAAATACAATGGAGAGAATCAACAAAACCAAAGTTTGGTCCTTTGAAAAAATCAATAAAATTGACAAACCTTTAGCTAGACTGACAAAGAAAAAACACAGAGGACACAACTAAAATCAGAAATGAAAGAGGGACCATTACTACTGACTACACAGAAATAGAAAGGATTATAAGAGAATACTACAAAAAATGGTACACCAACAAATTGCATAACCTAGATGAAATGGGCAAATGCCTGGAACACGCAAACTACCTACACTGACTCAAAAAGAAATAGAAAATCTCAACAAACCAAAAACTGGTAAAGGGATTGAATCAGTAATTTAAAACCTCTCTACAAATAAAAGTCCAGGACTACATAGCTTCAAGGAAAATTTTACCAAACATTCCAAGAAGAATCAACACCAATCCTATTCAAACTCTTCCAAAAAAACTGAAGATAAGGGAACACTCCCTAATGCATTCTATGAGGCCAACATCACCCTCATACCAAAGCCAGATAAAAGAACTACAAGAAAAGAAAATTAAAAACCAATACACTTATGAATATAGATGCAAAAATCCTCAACAAAATGTTAGCAAATTGAATTTCCAACATATTAAAAAACTATGGGAGAAACTAAGATGGCGGCTAGCTGAGACAGGGCGAAAAAAATGCCTCCGTGAAAAACACTAGCTAAAAACCAGAAGTGACCTAGAATACCGGTTACAATGATGCGCCAGCTGGACGAGGGCTCCTGGTTCCACAGAGGCTGTATACTTGGTGAAACTGGGAGTCGGCATTCTGAAATGAGTGAGTAAGCTGGCTGGAAGACCCGCAGCCACGCGGCAGGCTGGGGAAGCCAGGGTTCAGCATTTGGAGACCAGCTGGCTCTTCTAAAAAAAAAAAAAAAAAAAAAAAAAAGGAGCAGCTCCAGCAGCAATTGTGGGAACCATGCAGTAAAACACAGCAAGAGGGGGCTGGGCCGGCCTCTTGGTGACTGGCCGGGAAGATAGCCCACAGCAGATCCAGGGGAATGGAGGGGAAAGCCGGAAGCAGAAAGAAACCCTGCAGCTCATAGCTGGCCCCCCAGAGGGCTGGATAAACTCCTGCCCGGGGCCGTGCCCACAGCCCAGAGCCCCGCCAGTTGTCCCGGAGCTAGGAAGGAGGAACTGTGCGAGGAGGAGGGGGCTGAGATGCCCTGTTCGGCCATTTTTGCTTTGGGTGGGGAGTACGCCGCCGCACAGCCTGGTGGCCCGGGGCTTCCCTTGTGGGACAGCGCGCACTGGTGATGTAGCACAGCATTGCCTCGGCTGAGCTCCTGGAGGAGCACGGCTGGGAGGGGGGATCCACTTGGAGAACCCAGGGACGCTATGCCAAGTCTGGTGGTTTATGGATTAGCGAGAGAGAGGGTCTGGGGCTGAACTGAAATGAAGGCTTAGACTCTTGTGGCAGCCTTGAATCTCCGGGATCCTGGAGGATCTGAACACTAGAACTGCCCTTCCTCCCTGGCCACCCGTACACATGCCCCACATTCAAGGCGGACAGCTCCAGCAACACACCCAAAATGAGTTCTCCAACTGAACCCACAAGAATCATCTCCCCACACAATGCGGAAACAAGGTTAAGAAATGACTTGAGGGATATAGGTGACTCACAGACACCATCTGCTGGTTAGTTAGAGAAAGTGTATATCACCAAACTGTGTTCCTGAAAAATTAGATTGATATCCCCTTTTCTTTACAACTTGAAAGAACCCTATCAAGCAAAACAAATGCCAAGAGGCCAAAAACAACAGAAAATCTTAACACATATGATAAAACCAGAAGATATGGAGAATCCAACTCCAAACACATAAATCAAAATATCAGAAGATACACTATACCTCTCAAAATTAATCAAAGAACTACAATCGAGGAACGAAAACATGGCAAAGGATTTAAAGGACATCAAGAAGACCATGGCCCAGGATATAAGTGACATAAAGAAGACCCTCGAAGAGCATAAAGAAAACATTGCAAGAGTAAATAAAAAATAGAAGATCTTATGGAAATAAAAGAAACTGTTGGCCAAATTAGAAGACACTGGATATTCACATTACAAGACTAGAGGAAGCTGAACAACATCTCAGTGTCCTAGAAGCCCACAGAACAGAAAATGAAAGAACAAAAGAAAGAATGGAGAAAAAAATCAAAAAAATTGAAATGGATCTCAGGGATACGATTGATAAAATAAAACGTCCAAACTTAAGACTCACTGGTGTCCCAGAAGGGGAAGAGAAGGATAAAGGTCTAGAAAGAGTATTCAAAGAAATTGTTGGGGAAAACTTCCCCAACATTTTACACAATATAAATACACAAAGCATAAATGCCCAGTGAACTCCAAATAGAATAAATCCAAATAAACCCACTCCGAGACATATTCTGATCAGACTGTCAAATACTGAAGAGAAGGAGCAAGTTCTGAAAGCAGCAAGAGAAAAGCAATTCACCACACACAAAGGAAACAACATAAGACTAAGTAGTGACTACTCAGTGGCCACCATGGAGGCAAGAAGGCAGTGGCATGACATATTTAAAATCCTGAGAGAGAAAAATTTCCAACCAAGAATACTTTATCCAGCAAAACTCTCCTTCAAATTTGAGGGAGAGCTTAAATTTTTCACAGACAAACAAATGCTGAGAGACTTTGCCAATAAAAGACCTGCCCTGCTTCAGATTCTGAGGGGAGCCTTGCTGGCAGAGAGACAGGGAAAGGAGAAAGAGATATAGAGAATTTTAACAGACATATATAGTACCTTACATCCCAGATCACCAGGACACTCACTTTTCTCTAGTGATCACAGATCTTTCTCCAGAAGGGACCATAATCTGGGACATAAAACAAGCCTCAAGAAATTAAAAAAAAAAAAAAAAAAAAATGAATATACTCAAAGCACATTCTCCAACCACAATGGAATACAAATAGAAGTCAATAATTTTGAACTGTAATTCCACTAGTTACTTCCTACATGATATAAAATACACAAACTCTAAGGACAAATCAGTGGTTTTGAACTCAATGTAAAATATGTAATTTTAGACTATATAAAGGTGGCGGAATGAAGGAGTATAGGAACATAGTTTATGTATCCTATTGAAGTGAAGGTGGTATCAAAGAAAAACAAGACTGATATGGATTTAAGAGGTTAATTTTAAGCCCCACAGTAAACACAAAGAAATTATCAGAGAATATAACCATAGAGATGAAAAGCAGAGTTTGGGTTAAGAGAAACGGGGGAAGCAGCAATGGGGAGAAAAGAAATGAGGGTGGAGTTGCTGTTTGAGGTGAAGGGAAATTTCTAGTAAAGGACGGTGGGAAAGAGCATTACAACATTCTAAACGTGATTAATCCCACTAATGAAAGGCTACAGAGGGGGTGGAATGGGAAGATTTAGGCTGTATATATGTTTCCACAACTGAAAAAAAAAAAAGACAGTCTAACTAGATTACAATTGAATGCTAAGGATGAACTTGGATGGGATTGGAGGATGGAGGACAGGTGGCTCAAAGGGACACAGTTGAGACATAAGGAAAAGGAAAAATAGAATGTAAGCTTTGTATCATTGTTGAATCTATTGTACTTCTTAGCTGTGCTTAATGGGATTGCATAAAAGAATGTTCATGTTCATGGGAAGTGTATACGTGAATTATAGTGTATGCTCAAGGATGTGTGCAGCTAACTCTCATATGTTCATAAGACAGAGCAATAGATGATGGATGATAGGGAGGGAGGGAAAGAAATAGCGATGTGACAGCATGTTAAAGTTGGATTGAGCTATTGGGGGAGGGGGGTCAGGGTATGATGGAATTCTGTGTATGGGGCTAGTATTGTTTTTGCAACTGTTCATATAACTTTGAACTTATTTCAAAATAAAAAAAAAAGGGGAAAAAAAAAAAACAAAAAACTATGCACCACGGTCAAGTGGGATTTATCCCAGGTGGGTAAGGGTGGGTTAACATAAGAAAATCAATTAATGTGATACACCAGATTAAACAACAAATGAAAACAAAACAAAACAAAAAATGATCATTTTAATTGATGCAGAAAAGCCATTTGACAAAATCTAACACCTCTCCTTCATAGAAACACTTACAAAACTAGGAATAGTAGGAAACTTCCTCAACACGATAATGGGTATATATGAAAGACTTAAATAAATGGAAGGACATTCCAAGTTCATGAATTGGAAGACTAAATGCAGTTAAGATGTCAATTCTTCCCAAAGAAATGTACAGATTCAATGTCATCCAATCAAAATTCCAAAAGTCTTCTTTGCAGATATAGAAAAGCCAAATGACAAGTTTGTATGGAAGGGTAAGGAGCCCCAAATAGCCATAGCCATCTTGAAAAAGTATGAAGTTGGAGGACTCAAACTTTCCGATCTTAAAAGTTATTACAAGGCAATGCATGTATGCAAAACATCATGGTTCTACCACTAGGACAGACATATAGACCAATGGAATCAAATTGAGAGTTCAGAAATCAGCCTTCACATTTATGGCCAACTGATTTTTGACAAAAGTGCCATATCCACTTAATTGAAAATGAACAGTCTCCGATAAATGGTGCTGAGAAAACTGGATGTCTATATGCAAAAGAATGAGGCAGACCCCTACTCATACAGTATATAAAAATCAACTCAAAATGGATCAAAGATCTAAATATAATAATCAAAACTATAAAACTCCTAGGAAAAGAAATATAGGGAATCATCTTCAGGACTTTGTGTTAGGCCATGGTTTCTCAGACTTTTCACAGAAAGCATGAGCAACAAAAGAAAGAATAGATAAATGTGGCTACATCAAAATTGAAAACATTTGTGTGTCAAAGGAATTTGTCATGAAAGTAAAAGGAAAACCTACAGAATAAGAGAAAATATTTAGAAACCACATATCAGATAAAGTTTTAATACCCTGAACATGTAAAGAAATTCTACAACTCAAAAAAAAGAGACAACCAACCCAATTTAAAAATGGGTAAAAGACTTGCACAGACATTTCTCCACAGAAGATAACTGAAAGGCCAAAAAGTACATGAAAAAATGTTCAACATCATTAACCATTAAGGAAATGCAAATAATCAAAATCACAATAAGATACCATTTCACACCCACTAGAATGGCTACAATTTAAAAAAAAAAAACAAAACAGAAAATTAGAAGTATCGGAAAGAATATGGAAATGTTACATATGATCTTTTATATATATAAGATAATTTACAATTAAGTTTTAAATAATTTCTAAACATAAATAAAAACTCAAAGATATATCCATAGAAATCTTTTATAAAAATGATTCAAGAGAAGATATGGAAGACAAAGGAGATCGAACATATGTATAATTCAGTGTTCATGAAGAATAGAACTAACAATGGTTCAGAATATACATATTCTGCTAGGTTCTGAAGATTGGGGTTGTACAAGAAAAAATAAAAATCAAGTCACCTACGGAAGGATTAGAAGTTCACGTTACCCTCAGACGCCTTCATAGGAATACTCAGTGCCAGAAGACAATGGAGCACGTCTCATGGATTTTACTTTGTATTAGTCTGTGAAATTTGAATTACAAACACAAAGATTATATATTTTATTTAAAGCTTTCTTCGAAATGGAATGAAGTATGGCAGAAAGTTCACCAGGCTGGGCATTAGAATTCCTGGGTCCTTGTCCCAGCTGTCTCAGTCACTCTCTGCATCTTTGAGCAAGACCCTTCACAAGTCCTAACTCAAAATGAAAACTATTTGTAAATCACAACCAGATAGGCACAGAGATGGCCTGGCTGCCAAGACCAGCCTTGCGGAGCAAGTCAAGGTTTCCACACCCAGGATCCGAAAGGAGTAATGAGCTCAAGCATGACCCAGGAAATGCCCATACCTAGAACACCTAATCTGGTAATAAAGAAAGTCTTCCAGGTGAAGAGGGTCAGGAAAGGCTGTGGCTGAATGGCAACATAAAGGGTTAAGAGCACAGGCTTTGTGGTCAGACTTCCATGAATTTGAATCCCAAGTCTTCCATTTCTCTAGCTGGGTGAACTTGGGTAGATCAACTTCTCTAATCCTCACTTTCCTCATCTGTAAAATAAGGATAATTATTTTGCTGTCACAGAATTAATGTTTGCCAAATACCCATAATGGTGCTTGGTGCCAAGTTGGTGTTTAATATATTATAGTTATCATTATTCAAAAAATCCTAGGTCTCACCAGATATGAGCCTAAGACTGCTTGCTATGAAGTGTCCTGCCCTAGTTCATATTGGGTCAGGAATGAAGAGCTCTGGGCCTGTATGGGAAAAGCATTCCTTCTGCCCCTGTAGGGAGCTAGGGAAGGCAAGGGCAGACATAGTGGCTCTTAGCCTCAATATTTGTCATCTGAACAATAAAAAGGTTTGACCAGACAATCTCTAAGAAACTCATAGCTCTAAAACTCTTTGATCTATGAACCAAATCTAATGTGTATTCTGTGTTTAGAATTGATAAATTGTTAAATCAGCTGGGAATAGCTAAAATCATCTCATCTATTGATTTATCTAAAGGGTTATGGTAAATGACCTTGGATAAAGAATATAATCCAAAATGGTATTTGTAACAGCAAATGGAGTGTAAAGATTTAATGGCTTACCCTTTAGACTGAGGATCTCTTAGAACCATATATTCTTAGAGTTTAAAGGGTCTTAGGAGCCAGCTAGTCAAACCTTCCAAGCAATGGAGGAACCATTTCTACTGAAGCTCCACAATGCTCACAAACTGACTTGAATATAGCTGATGACAGAGACCTCACTGTCTTTTGTTTACAGGAAGCATAGTCTATTTTTGGAATTCTATTATTATAGCATTCTTTCACATTTATATTGTGACCAAAACTTTTTTGACCCAAAGCTTTTTCTTTCTCAACTTAAAAACCTTTGTATTTGAAGACAGCTGTCACATTTTCCCCTAATATTCTTCCTTCCAGGCTATCTATCCTTAATTCAGTTCATTCTCCATATTTCCAGTTTCCAGACTCACAGCATCCCAAATGCCTTCCTCTGAACCATATAGCTGCTCTGTTAAAATGGGGATCAATGAACCAAGCACAGAACTCCAGATGTAGCACAAGAAGGAACACTCATCTCCAACAAGCAGAACACCAGACCCTTCTTGATGCAGCCAAAGAATAGGTTCACTTTAGAGAAGTCCTACTTGCTCATATTACACTCACAGGAAGAAGTCACTTCTTAGGCCATGTCATACTCATCTGCAAAACAAGGGCTTAGGCTACACTTTTTTTTTTAATTGTGTGAACTTTTTCTTCGAACGAAGCCGTATGTCAATCCCCTGCAAGGAAACCAGAACAGATGAAAGTGTGCTGGATGTGCCCTGGGCCACATGATCCCTGGCTGCTGGGTGGCCAATCCCACTGCTCTCTGGGGGTGGCTCACAAGGCATAGTTCAGAAAGCCCTTAGAATCTGTGGAGCACAGTTTATAAGTCAACTGGACAGCATGAGCTCTCAGTTCCTTCCAGCCCTAACATTCAACAATTCTCAAAAAAAAAAAAAAAAAAAAAAAAGTTTTCACATGGACTATTGCCGTAGAATATAGCATAGTGGTCCTCAACATCAGTTCAAATCCCAGGTCTGCCATTTTATGTATAGATGATGTCTGGAAGTTTCTGTGCCTGTCTCTTCAACTGTAGAATGGGGAGAATATTTGTCCTTATTTTACAAGGGTTAAATGACTTAAAATGAATTTAGAACAGTGCCTGGTACTTCCTAACCCCCATTATTAGCTCTCAGCTCAGGCCTCCCACATTTTGACTCACATAAGGAAATTTTTGAAACAAAATTCAGGGCATTACATTTGCCTATATTTAATAGTTTTTCTCCTTAGTATGGACCCAGCATCCAGGGTTCAAGCACAAAATAATTTCGAATCTTGATTCTCTGATCTTTTCCTGTAGTTATATCTCCCAGGATACTAGCACCTGCATATTTGATAAGCAAACCTCCTGTGCCTTTACCCAGGTCACCAGTCTCCTCCTAAAGAATTTGACTTTACTGAGCAACTGAGATACAGAGCCATGACCAGAAAAATAACATAGCAGTATTTAGCCTATGTGTATGTGGGTATTATAAAGGTAATCTTCAGGGAAAATGACAAATTGTACTTCCAGAGGTCTAATATTCTGAGCATAAGGTAGAAATGAGCATATTACTATTCACAGTGAATTAAAAGTATGTAAGAATTCAGAGACTAGTAATTACATAAACTTAGAAATGACTCAGTCAATTTTGGAATTGCCCTGAAACCAAAGAAAATTTAAGAACCACAACTGATTTATGTTCTTAGCCACAAAGTGCTAAGAAAATTTCTAAGAGTAGAAATGAGCCTTTGTTTCTTTACCAATATCCAGAACTCCATTCAATTCAAAACTTTTCTTAGCGCTACAGGTTATATCTCTACTTCCTAACGAGGCTCACACATTTTTCACAACTTTGAGCCACCTTCTTCTCTCACCAATATTTCAGTCACAGAAAATTTGTTCTTCTTTCCATGAATTTACCACATTCTTTTCTACTTGTGCCATATGATATGCTATTCTTTCTGCCTATTAATTTTTGTTCCCCTTTCCTCTGTGACAAACTTTTTTTCATTCTTTTGGATCCAGTCCAAATGTCACCTCTTCTGTGAAATTAACTCCCATCATTGCTCCTTCCTCTGAGTTTCCCATTGGATTGGGTAATTCTTCTTTTCTAGCCCTCATCACATTGTATTGTGATCAATTTTTTCCAAGTGTGTTTCATTGGTAACAGCTAGCTAGGAGACATTGTATGATACCTCAACTAACCCCCTCAGTTTCTATATTGTAGAACTTAAATAAATTTTGTACAAATAAATACAATTCAGGTTAAATAGAATCTTAGGGCTATTACAAGACTTATGTGCCCTGAATATCATAGATTCTGTGGGGAAATATGAACATTGTTCTAAATAGCAAAATTTCAAATTAACTTTAGGAACACAATCTTGTCATTGATTTATTACTTCATTCAACAAATGTTTACTGAGCACTTAGTACATTGCAAGCATTGTTTTAGCCACAAAGGATAAAACAGTAAGCAAGTCATCAAATACCTTGCCCTCATGGAGATTATATTCTATGGGGAAATAAGATAAACAAGATAAAGTAGGTAAAATATATGATATGTTGGAGAGTGATAGTGATAAGGAGAAAAAGTAAATCATGGTAGAGGGATAGAAACTCTCAGGGGAAAGGGTTGCAACTTCAGATAAGGTAATCAGGGAAGTAGCATTAGAGTAAAGAAAATGAAAGAAGTGAGTAGACAAGCCTTTTGAATAGCTGGGTAACCTCACATGCCAGGCAGAGATAAAAAGCAAGGTCAAGGTCCTGGAAGGGGAATACTGCCTTCAAGGACAGCAGTGAAGCAATGTAGCCAAAGTAGAGAGAGCAACGATGAGAAGAGAAGTAACTGGGGGATAGATCATATAAAGCCTTGTAGGTGAGCAAGAGGACTTTGGGTTTTAGTCTGATGATATAGGAAGTCAATGGAGAACAATAAGCAGAAGAGTGACATGATCTGAGTTACATTTCCATAGGGTCCCTCTGGCTGCCTTGTTGAGATAGACTTGGGGGAAGGTGGCAATGGCAGAAGCAGGACACTATTTAAGAAAGAATGCAAGAATGAATATAAGACGTGATGAGTGATGAGAAGGTGAGAAGCCTCAGGGCTGGGGACTGAGGTCTGAGACCAAGTCAGGAACATCCAGGACAAGCACAAACTTTGGATGAACTTTTCAGGATTTTCTGAAGAGCCAGGTGAGGGTTGTAAGAGAAAGAGAAGAATTAAGGATGAATATCAAGATTTTATTTTATCCAAGTAATTTAAAGAATGAAGTTGCATTAACTGAACTGAGAAAAGGATGAAAGGCTGGTTTGGAGAAAGAGTCAGAGCTTAGCTTTGGAGATGTTAAATTTGCAATCCCTATTGGACTCCCAAACAGAGATTTCAAATAGGCTGGAACAGAGAAGACATATGGGTTGGAGATGTGAATTTGGGTGTCATCATCACAGGGATGCTATTTAAAGCCATGAATCTGGATTAGATCATTGATAGAGAAACTATAGATGAAAAAAAGGAAGATTTGAGAGGACTTGGATACGCCAATATTTAGAAGTTGGGAAAATGAAGAGAAACCAGCAAAAATACTGAGAAGGATAATTCAGAAACAGAGGAGGAAAATGAGGCAAGTGTCTTGGAAGCCAAGAGCAAAAAGGGTTTTACATAAGAAGCAGTGATCAGCTATATCAAATGCTGCTGAGATTTTAAGTAAGATGAAGACTGAGAATCATCACAGGATCATATGGAAATCAAGGGTTATCTTGACAAACATGGTTTCAGCAGAGTGGGGAGGATGAAGGTCTGACTGGGTTATATTCAGGATGAGATTGGAAGGAGAGAAATTAAAATAAGGAACACAATCCTAAGGCATTTTGCAGTAATGAAAAGGAGAGAGTAACTAAATATGAGAGGTAACTAATATGGGAAATGGAGTCCTCCCTTCCCTCCTTCCTTCCTTCCATCTTTCCCTCCTTCCATTCTTTCTTTCTTTTTAGAATTGGAGAAACAATGGACCGCTTGCATGCTTTCAAGAATATTTAGTGGAGAGAGAAAATTGATGATGGAGAAGAGAAAGACAACAATTGCTGGAATGATATCATTGAGCAGGCTTTAGGGAAGGTAGTAGTGTAAGCTACATGGGAGCAGTGATATGGACAAGTTATGGACAATGGTCAGATACTGGGAGGCCACATATGAAAATTAAACTAAGGATATAGAATGAAGGCAAGGATCAGGGCTGTGGGCCGAGGTCTGAGACCAAGTCAGGAGCATCCAGCCCAAGCACAAGTAAGCAGGAGAACCAAAGTCAGAGGAGTAATCTGAGACCATAGCCAGACGGTTACTATGAAGTCAAGGCAAAGGAAAATAGAAAGCATGTACTGCATGACAAACAACATTGCATGAAGAGTGTGTTGCTATGCCAAGACTCCTTCTGAGGGTCTTAAGTCTTCCCCCTTGGAATTTTCTTCTCTAGTTCCTGAATCTGATGGCTAATAAATCCTTTCAAAGATATTGCCTTTATCATAATTTTAGTAAAGAGTTATATTTGTATATAAGAGTATTATTGGATGTATAATGTACTAAGAGCTCTGAAATTCAATTGGTTATACCAGAAAGTTTCATAAATTGTCCTATGATTCCAAAATCAACAAAAGCAATCACACAGTGATAAATACCAGGATAGTAGACTGTATTCATCAAATCATTTTCAATTTTCTGGGCACTCCCCTTAACTACCTATGCTAGCTTCTATGCATCTATTTGGAATCATGTAACACTGAAATGGCAGAGTTGCAAGAAGAAAACAGTCTGGGTCCCTGAGTCACTGGGTCCCTGAAAGAAGGAAGCACAGGAGCCACATCTGACCTGCATCAGACATTAATGACAGCAAGAAACAAATCTCTGTCGTAGTAAAGTCACTGATACTTATTTTTCCCCACAGCACAGCCTAATGTGACACTCACTGAAACATAGACATACCAATTTAGCAAAGGTAACCAGTTGGCTTATAAATGCCAATCCTTTAAGTCACAGCAAACATCACAGATGCTTAAATAACAAGTTCCCCTAGGATATAAAACATAATTTGATCCACAACAATTTGGTTTTCACACAGCACATCTGGTTTTCAGAAATTTGTCTGTGTAAATTGAGTTACCCCTATAATGATATTGTATTTGCATCTGAAGAACTGGAAAGACAAGCTGAAACTGCAGGTTAAATAAAATGAGCCTTGGTCTATCTTGTGCTCTCCAAGCTTCTGTGATAATATATGTAAACACCGGGTAGGTAATTAGATTCTAAATTCTTCTTAGCTGTAAGGATCCAGGTGTCATTAGAATGATGGTTAAAAAAAGGGGAGGCATTTTTTCCCATGTAAGTTAACAGTATATGATTTTTTTTTCTTTTTTTAATTAAACTTCTGCACGGTGAATGATGCACCTGATTAGATGTTCAAATCTTTCCAGAACCCCCCAACTCAGCTAAGACCAACCAGTTTGGCTGATTCAGGCGATTGTGTTGCCTTATGAAACACTGTCCCCAAACAATCCTTTATAGCCACTCAGAGCCTGCATAGAGTCAATTATTAAGGTTTCTACCTGTACTAGTCAGTCTGCACTTTCCACCTTAACACTGTTCCTATTAGTCTGCTCAGTAACCACTTTGCTATCTTTGATGCTGGAGTAGGTATTGTTGAGGTATCTGTTTGGATTTCCTTTGGTTGCTTAACACTGGAAAAGGAGAAGAAAAATGGTAGAAGTAGGCTGAGGTTTGGGTTTAGACTAAGCCACCTCACCCAGATGTTGAAGAGAAGGTTGCTGGATGTGTCCTATATCATGAACCTCTTATTGAAAGCACTTTCTATTTCACTGATAAAATGGCAGGATTTATTAACCAAAATTTATCTCTACTGGCTCTTTTATCACTGGCAGTAAGCTTCCATGACAGCATCACTGTCCCAAATATTTGTTAAAGACTTAAACACTTTCAAATGTATGTGTGCCGGTTTGAGTGTATTGTGTCCCCCAAATGCCATTATCTTTGTGGTCTTGTGGGACAGACGTTTTGGTGCTGGTTGGATTTGGTTGGAATGTGCCCCACCCAGCTGTGGGAGATGATTCTGATGAGATGTTCCCATGGAGGCGTGGCCCCGCCCGTTTGGGGTGGGCCTTGATCGGTGGAGCTATATAAATGAGCTAACTTAGAGGGAGAAAAGAGAGTGCAGCTGGGAGTGATGTTTTGAAGAGAAGCAAGTTTGCTAGAAAGGAACATCCTGGGAGAAAGCCGTTTTGAGGCCGGAGCTTTGGAGCAGACGCCAGCTGCCTTCCTAGCTAACAGAGGTTTTCCGGACGCCATTGGCCATCCTCCGGTGAAGGTACCCGATTGCTGAGGTGTTACCTTGGATGCTTTGTGGCCTTAAGACTGTAACTGTGTAGTGAAATAAACCCCCGTTTTATAAAAGCCTGTCCATCTCTGGTGTTTTGCATTCTCCAGCATTAGCAAACTAGAACAGTATGCTTCTTTATTTAATTTACAGCTGTTTTTGAAAATGCACCATTTAGTGTTAGATAAAACAGCTCACACCTCCTGTCGTAGTTCACATTTTCTTTTATGCTTTGGAAGATTTCATGGTCATCTCTTTTTAACCAATACAATTTGTTTTAGGGAAGGAAATACATTTTCTTTGAACAGTCAGATGGCAGAAAGAGACCTATATCATTAAAACTTTCATAGGACTACATAGCAATAGTGGGTCCTGAAGACTTTTAAAAATATTTGAGCCTCTTAATTCCCAAAGAGGTTGGTTGCATTCATTCATGGCCTCATTTCATAAAGGCAACTGTAATAGAACAGGAGGTGTGCTTGACTTGAACTCAGTTTACCTGGGTTTAAATCCTGACTGTGCCACTTGAAAACTCTATAATTTGGGCAAATCACTTAACCTCTCTGAGCATCATCATCCTCATCTAATGTTCACAGTGTTGTTGCAAGGAGTCAAAACAGTACCTATGTAAAAATGCCTAGCACAAAGCCTGGGTCAAAGTAGGCGACTAAGGTACATTGTTAGAATCTCCAGGGTCCACACAATTCTTCTGGAATGAGATCATGTGAGTTAATTACTTACATGGGGTTTCCTAAGAAAAAGTAACAGGAGAATTCCAGGCAATTAGTCAGATATTCTGGGAATTGAGACTTACCTGATTTATACAGTTAATCCTATACTCTACTTCCCATGCTTATCCCACAGTAAAATAGTTCTTGCAGTTCAACTTTCTATTTTGCTTTGAAACTTTTTGTTTTTACCTTCTCCCTGATATTCCCCCATCAGGGTTGTGGTTCCCCTATCCTAACAGCTACTTCCTCTTCCAATGCCAAGCTGATTTTAAATTAGAGGCTTTGTTTCGGGGAGCCAATGTCTGAAGCCTCCCTAAACATTCCATGTAAGAACCCACTTGCTGCCAAGCTCAGGGGCCAGAAGGCAGGTGACAAATATCCCCAAGTTCAGGGTCAAGAGGCAAAATCATACAGTGATATTGAGCCTTCCTCCTTTCAACCTAGAGGCAAGCCCTTGTGGGGAGAAGGTGCTTTGAAATGGCAAGCAGGAGTCTTAAACACAATGTGTTCCGAGATGACACACAGTCCCTCAACCTAAACACTACTGCTGAGGTGGGGGTCAGGTAAGGGGGGGCGGGGGGAGCATCTAAATTGGTGTGAATGACTCTTGGCTCCCTCCCATCATTCCTTGCCATCTAGATGAGTGGCTTTCAACCTTTGTTGACTAAAACCCACAATTAAGAAATAAATTTTATTTTGCATCTCAGTACATACTCACACATTCACAAATGCAGACACATACATATAACTGAAGCATAAATGTAATGCAACAATTCTTACCCTTACTACACACAATTTACTTAATTTTCCATTCCATTATATTCTATTTCATTTTTTAATACTTGCCATGACCTATCAAATTGATTTTATGACTCACAATGAGACAAAACCTATAGTTTAAAAAAAATGATGAAGCTATTTAATAAGGAACTACTAGCCTGGAAAAGGAGCAAATGAGGCTCATAATTTAAGGTATATGGAAGGCTTAGTTTTGTTAAAAGTATATATAACATACTTCTTTGTTAGAAGAAGATGGAATAGACATACTTTTCCCTATTCCTCCCACTAAGTACAACCCAAAACACTTGATATTATATACCATACAAACATAAGAAGACTGAACAGTGAAGAAAAGAAGGCAGAGCAACTAGGGACCTCAGAACCAAGGAATCACATGCTGGTCAGTTTTCTGGGTTTTCTTTTTGCGTCATATATCTCAGACTTGAAGCTGAAAAAGACAACAATCTGGAAATGCCAATGAGTTCAGAAAACAAACAAACAGAAGCCTACTCTCTTTAGCCAAAGCATCAGGAAAGAGTTAGCCTAGCAAAGCAGAAATCAGGCTCCATGCCAGTCAATCACAACGGTAAAGCTGTGACGACCACCCCCCCCACACACACACACACACCACCACCACCAATGCCTTCAAAGCTTAAAATAGACTTGCACCCTCATGAGGCTATAATGAGGCACCCTGACCTTCCTCCCCCTCACTGGGATTCTGTCAGAGAAGGCTGAGTAAGGAGATGGGACTTTTACCCTTACTGGGTGATAATGAGCTCCTCTCCCCAGCCCCAGCCCCCATCCCTGCCACAGTGTCAGAGGAGACTGTGTGGAGAGCCTGGACTTTCACTCCCACCTGGCAGTACGAGGACATCCCTCCATTCCCCACTATGGTTATGTCAGAGGTGGCGTAGAGGAGAGTCAGGACTTTTACTAGCACCCAGGAGTAACAGGGCCACCTCAATGTGGTGACAGTGAACACTATAGGAGGAACAGTAATAAGGTGCTCCTGCTGCAATCTGGGAGACCTCAGTGGGGAACAAGAACACCCACCCCTTTCCAGCATTAAGAAGGACACTGTTCCTTGGATGAAATGGCAGTTGAGCGGGAACCAGAACTTCTGCCTCCACTGGGCAGTAATGAAACAGTGTCTCCCCTTTTCCTGCCAGAAGGGCATCACAGAAACCAGTTAAAACATCTAATTCAAATAAGAACTAGAGTCTCATAATGTAATATCCAAAGGTCCAGGTTTCAGTTGAAAATTACTCATCATACCAAGAAACAGGAAGATCGTAAACTAAATGAAAAAAAAACATAGTCAAGAGATGCCAAAACTGAGATGACAGAGATGGTAGAATTATCTGACATTTTTAAAAAGCTATCATAAAAATGCCCCAATCAGCAAGTATCAGCATACTTGAAACAAATGAAAAAAACAGAAAGCATAAACAAAGAAATAGAAAATCCTGGCAAAGAAGTAAAAGATATAAAGAAAAACTAAATGGAAAGCAAAGAAATAGAAGATACAAAGAAAAACTAAATGGAAATTTTGAACTGAAAAACACAATAACTAAAATTTTAAAATTCAATGGACAGACTCAGAAAAATAGATGAGGTAGAGGAGAGAATCAAGTAACTGAACAATAGAAAAACAAAAATTGCATAATCTGAACAGAGAGAAAGTAGACTGAAAAAAAAGAACAACAGAGCTTCAGGGACCTGAAGAACTATAACAAAAGATCTAATATTCACATGATCAGAGTCCAAAAAAGAGAGAAGAGGGCAAAGCTGAAAAAGTAGTCAGCGAATAATAACAATAATCTCCCCAAACCTGACCATACATTTCAGTTGTCATTCTTAAGACACCAGTTACTTCATCCTGTTCAAGGGAGAGAAAAAATAAAATAAAATAAAATAAAATTATGTGTATATATATATATATATATATATATATATATATATATATAGAGAGAGAGAGAGAGAGAGAGAGAGAGAGAGAGGGAGAGAGAGATTGGAAATAAGATCTGGGAATAGGGAATAAGAGCTAGGAATCTTCAGTCATCCAGTGACCACTGGCAACCCATGTGCTGAGTCCTAGACCACCACCAAGAAGGCATTCTATTCTAATCCAACCATGCCAGGGAGAAGGGGGGACAGGGAAATAAAGGGAGAAAGGCAAAGGCAAAGGTAATTTGGGAGTGCAGCAGTCTGGTAGAATTATAGCCCCTCTCTGAGACCTGGCATGTGGGGAAATGGATGGTCCAACATCATCAGGTGAGAAATTAATGTCCCACCCATCATAAAAACACACAGCGGCTGCTGCTTAGCGGTGCATATATAACTCCTTAATTTCAGAGATATATGTAGCAGGAAAGAAAGGGTTCCTGCTGTCACAGAGAAGAAAGATGCAGGACTTTGTTTCATTTCTTCTAGGGTACCTGAAGTAAAAGAAGAGAGAAGTGGCCTTGGGACATGTAAGAGACAGAAATGATGGAAAAATCTGTTTGAGGCATGGACCTTCATTGAAGAAGAGGTGAAGTCTTCTGATACAGAGGCCTTACCACCTCTAAATAACCAAGGACAAGGGCTTCATGCAAAAAGAAGAGAACCAAGACAAGCTAGTAGATAATTGGATACCAGAGAAATACTTTTGCCACAATTGCTCATATGCATTCGTTATACAAATAATGTTCACAGTTCCTCTCTTACCATCATTTATAAGTAAAGTCATGGCCAATCTTACAGGTTTTCAGAACCTTTAGAATTTTAGAGAGGCACTTTACAAAAGGGAAATGTAATACTTTTCTAAGGATAAATTAGGATTTGTCAGTAAAGGGCATTATTTAACAAATGGCCTATTCCAGGACACAAGAGAGTAATCCAAACAAAAAATAGTGTATTTCCAGATGGAGGATTGCTCTTAATTGTTTAATTCAATTCAAATTCACATATTGCTAGTACTACAACAGAAATATATGAAAAAGTAAAAAAAAAAATTAACTGTCCATAAACTGAACAAGCTTATGAAGAGTGAACCAAGGAGTTGTATGTATATGTAATGATTTAACTATAGATTTTGGTTAGTAAAGGATAGTTAAGAGAATGTACATATATATATATATATATATATATATATATATATATATTTCCACAGAATATGTGGAAATGAAATTTTCCTCTTGATTCCAAATCGATTCATTCAATAAACTTACATAAAGCCCTGCTATATGGTTAGCATTGTGCTGAGCTCAATGTTGCAAAAATGACAATGATATATAGTCAAAATGGCATAGAGATGGGTACCTAAATAATTTAAAATAGCTACTTTGGTATGATGGTGAGCACAAGACACAGAACTACTGAAGAGAAGGGGTGATTAAATACTCTGGCTGGTAGCTGCAGAGAGGGAGCAGTGGAAAGATGGAGTGATGGTGGAAGAGTAGAAGAGACAGTCCAAACAGTTCAGTGGTTGCTCCTTAGCTATTATATATACCTGGCTTGAATGGGAGGATGAATTGTACAGGGAGGAACTGGGTGAGGGATTGACTCTTGCTGAACAAATTCCCAAATGATGATTATAGTTACTTCCCTGGTATTCCCTGTCTGTATTTGATTTACTCCCCCCAAACATAAGAGCAACATTCTACTGGTTTCCTCCACGGGACTAGCTTTATCAAGTTCGATGATTCGCATGGTGAATTTTTCACTGTGATTTCCCCCTCTCACTCTTCCTTATATAGTGCACATATGAGAGTAATTGCAAGAAAAGATGCAATCATCTTGATTCAGACCATGATGTCCCTGCTTTCCTGGCTTTTTATCTCTTTCCTATCACATTGGTACCAACGATAAATACCAGTGACTCTGAAGCAAACATATATAGAGATGGTTGTTGAACAAGTACTTCTTGCAGGTCTAAAGCCTAACTTCCTTTTTCTGTCCTGAAACACAATAACAGCTCTGCTGAGTTCCTCTTGTGGTGTTTACCAAGACAACTGAAACAGGACATCGAAGTGTGATTTTATAGCAAACTGCATTAGACAATCTGCAATGGGGATTTCATGTTGGAAACAAGAGGGACCTCTCTGTAGCTACAAACCCATTTAGCTTAAGGTCAGGCAAGAGTAAAATCAGAGCCACTGGCTAAAAGTTCTAGACATACAATTTTCTTCCCTATACACTTTTTCTATTATGCATTTGGAGACATGCCCATGCACTGATGAACAATTGCTTCCTACATTTTGCATTCTGCTTTGTCTGTGGGGACCTGGAGAGATTTGTGGTCATCGGGATAAATTATGGGAAGAATGTGGCTATTCTTTACTGTTCTGGGTGATGAGAGCTGGAAGCTCATGGACATCTAGAGAAATTATTTTCAGAAAATGAACAGTGGTGGCGGATTGTGTGATGAACTCTGGGAACAGAAATAAACTATGGTCTGAAAGAGCATGGACATTTGTTATTCCTCATGGAGCTTAGTCCCTCATTTGGCTTTGGAATTGTTATGATGTATGTACGTGAAGCCGAAAATTCCTCAACTGTTTGTTAACAAAATAAACTCATGAGCTGAAGGTAAGGCATGAGCCACTGATCATCTTAAATTTGAGACAAATTGCTTTCCTTGCTCTTGTTTCCATATTTATACTACATTGGGGCAGTGTCCTGAAAATTAACACCTTCATCAATGCTTTAATCATGGGAAACTGTTTTGGACTGGGTTACATTAATTGAACTTGAAATTCCTTTCTGCTAACTCAAGCAGTCATGCAGAAAAAAAAATTTCTCAAAAGGACAATTTTAAGGGCTTTTATTTTAAGGGACATAATGGGACAATGGATTCTATTTTTCATTGAATAAACCCATTAAAATTGAGCATTTCATTTGGGGCCACCATGGATGCATAATGAGCCAATTAGATGACATTCTGTCTTGATTACATAGTGAAAGTCTAGATAAACCTCTGATGTTGACTTTTCATGAATTGTGGCTTCCATCTCAGAATAAGTGATTTAAAATAATCAAAATGGAAAGTTTCAGTTTGCGGTCACAGAATAGCACTGCTTTCTTCCTTCCCATCCTGATAACAACCATCACAGGGCACAGCATACTTTATTTCCATCAGTTATGATCTCATTTCTGGCTTCATGCCCACTGGGCTTGGTTGCCCTCAAAAGCATTTAGGAATGTGTCAAGTGGCAGCCAAGGACTTAACCGAGTGGTGAGATATGCTACGTAAGCTTTTGACAATTGGCTTGGTGAACAACTAAGATGATGGGGAGCATTGTACAGCAGAATGGTAAAGAGTTTTGGAGCCAAATGTGCAGCATTCAGGTTTGACTGTAGCATCCGCCACCTGGGTAATCTAGGGCAAATTACCTAAACTCTATAATCCTTGATTTTCTTATTCATTCATTCATTCATGCATGCATGCATGCATTTGATAAATACATTTTGAGCAATTGTTAGACATCAGGTGCTATTCTAGGGACTGGGAAACAATGAACAAAGTCTTGTGAAGCCTGTGGTCTAGCTGGGGGAGACAATAAACATATAGGTAAGCAAAACATAAAGTATGTTGGATGGTGAAAAGGGCCTTCAACTAAAGTGGTATTTGTTTAGAATTGTTGTGCATATTAGGTGAAATAATGTCGGGCCCTAAACAAGCTCCTAATATATATTAATGGTACTATTTTTATGAAGATACTAATAAGAAACAGAGTAATTATTTCCCCTTGAAGTCCATGTTCTCTGACAAGCTCACAATTCACTAAGTTGGGGAAAGTCAAAGCCCAATGAAACCAAACACATCACACAAAATATGACCTGTGGAGGATCACTACTCTGCCCTAGCCTGCCCACATCTTCCCCTTTCTTTATTTCCATAAACTCAAAGATTCAGGTCCCCTCTAAACCTGCCATGACCCACTCAGAGCAAGATAAAGCTCCTCCTATACTGTCTGCAAGGTAGAGTGTAGTGTCTCCCAGCTCCTCTTATAACATGATGAAAAACAAGTTTTGGACTCTTATCATTTAATAAGTTTTCTGCTAATCTCCATAGGAAAGCAGTGTTAATATTCACAATAATTACAAACTTGGGAAACTTACAAAGGCTCCAGAGTCACCGTCTTCAAACTGTGTTCCTCACCTCAGATGTACTCAGAGACCAGATATCCCCAATCCTATTCTCTTTCATCAAGAACCTACCCTTAGGTTCTCCTGTGTCCTCAGGAGAGTTGCATGAACATTAAAATTCAAGAAGCACTGTTTGAGGTCCCTTTCTCTAGCAGAGTGAAGACAAGATAGCAGAGGTTAAATAATGATAGTGATGATGATAACAATAAAACAACAGTATCACTATTAATAATAATAATAATTAAGTTTTAGAGTACACTAAAGGGAGGATCTAAGATGGTGGCATAGAGAGGAGTGGAAGCTAAGTAGTCCCCCTGGAACAACTAAAAAAACCAGAAACAACTAGGAAATAATCTGGAATAACTGCGGGGGGACAAACGTGACCATCCACTCATCATACACTAACCTGAATTGGGAGGAATGCCCAAGATCACAGCATAAAATCTGTAAGTAGAAACTGCGGATCCAAATTGGGAGGCCCCTCCCCCACAGCCCGAGCTACAAAGCCTCATGGTGCCAGAGAGAAGCTTTCTCCCAGCACGGGAATATAGCTCAGGGAGCTCCAACTGGGGTTTTAATTAGTGAGTGTGAACTGCTCACTACGAGGTACGAATCCCCAACAAGCAGACAGAGGCTTTGGGTGATGACTGACCTTGGAGAGCTGGAGGGTCACCTCAGACTAGCTCTGAAGGAGACTCTCTGTTCCTTTTCCGGCTCAGTGGAGAAAGCCTCAGCCATTTTCAGTCCCCAGTTCTGTGACCCAGACAAGGGTGGAGATAGCGCAGGCAGAGAGAAACCATTGAAATGCTAATGACCTCCCCCTAGGGCATCTATCTTCTCTAAGAGGAAAGGGGTGGGGCCCAGCTCTACTACCTGCCTTTCATTCAGAACTTGGGGAAAAAGAGCCACACCTCCTCACACCAGTCAAGAATTATAGGCTAACAGGCGCCACCTGCTGGGCAGAAAAGCACAGTGACCAGAAGCATCAGAGGGTGTGCCAGTTTTCTAAGACACACCCTCAGGGAAACCAGATACTGAATATTTCTTCCTTGTGGGACCTGAGCCCATTCTGGTCTGGGGAGGCCTGATTGGGGTAACCAAGGAAACCATGCCTAGACAACAGAAAACTAGAACCTACACCAAGAAAAGTGAAGTTATGGTCCAGTCAGGGGAACAAACTTGCGCTTCAACTGTGATGCAGGAATTGAAACAAGTAATAATAAGTCAATTCAAAAAGTTTAGGGAAGATACGGTGAAAGAGCTGAACCATATAATGAAAGTACAGGATGTACATAAGGTAGAAATTGAAAGTTCAAAAAACCAACCGGCAGAATCTATCGAAATGAAAGGCAAAACACAAGAGATGAAAGACACAATGGAAACATACAACAGCAGATCTCAAGAGGCAGAAGAAAACACTCAGGAACTGGAGAACAAGGCACCTGAAAGCCTACACACAAAAGAACAGATAGAGAAAAGAATGGAAAAATATGAGCAACATCTCTGGGAACTTAAAGACAAAATGAAAAGCAAGAATTTACGTGTCATTGGTGTTCCAGAAGGAGAAGAGAAGGGAAAAGGGGCAGAAGCAATAATAGAGGAAATAATCAATGAAAATTTCCCATCTCTTTTGAAAGACATAAAATAATGGATCCAAGAAGTACAGCGTACCCCAAACAGAATAGATCTGAATAAGCCTACGCCAGGACACTTAATAATCAGATTATCAAACATCAAAGATAAAGAGAGAATCCTAAAAGCAGCAAGAGAAGCTATCTATCACATACAAAGGAAGCTTGATAAGACTACGTGTGGATTCCTCAATAGAAACCATGGAAGCAAGAAGGAAGTGAGGTGATATATTTAAGATACTGAAAGAGAAAAACCACCAACCAAGAATCCTATATCTGGCAAAACTATCCTTCAGATATGAGGGAAAGCTTAAAATATTCTCTGACAAACAGACAATGACAGAGTTTGTGAACAAGATACCTGCTCTATAGGAAACACTAAAGGAAGCACTGCAGACAGAAAGGAAAAGACAGGAGTGAGAGATCTGGAAAACAATTTTGAAAGATAGTAGCACAGCAATGTAAGTACACTGAACAAAGATGACTGTAAGTATGGTTGAAAGAGGAAGGCTGGGACCATGTGGGACACCAGAACAAAAGATGAACAATAAAGACTGGGACTGTGTAACTCAGGGAAACCTAGGGTGCTCAACGATTGTAATAAAAGGTACAAATATATTTTTACATGAGGTAGAACAAATGAATATCAACATTGCAAGGTGTTAAAAATAAGGTGGGATTGGGGGGAGAATACAATCAATGCAAACTAGAGGCTAGAATTAACAGAAACATTGTATTATGCTTCCTTTAATGTAACAAAAGCAATATACCGAAGATAAATGCATATGGGGGGTGGGGAATAGGGGAAGAGTATGCGACTCCTGGAATTGGTGATGTTGTCTGACTCTTTATTCTACTTTAGGTTAATGCTATCTTTCCTTTTGTCACCTTCTAGCTATCAAATTTTTTTGTTTGTTTGTTTTTCTCTCTTTCCCTTGCCTTTTTCTTTTGCCTCTCTGCCTTCTTTGACTCTTCCTCCATCTTTGTGGAAGAAATGTCCTTATATAGAGAGTGGCGATGGTGCTCAGTACATAAATACATGACTATAAGGGGAACCAATGATTGTTTACTTGGGACAGAATGTGTAGTGTTTGAATAAAACCATCTTAAAAGAAATGGGTTGATGAAGAAAACTTGAAGGCACTATATTGAGTGAAATAAGACAGACACTTAAAGGCAAATATTGCAGGGTATCACTGATATGAACTAATTATAATATGTAAAATCATAGACATGAAATATAAGTTACCAGGATATAGAATGAGGCTAAAGAATGGGGAGCGGTTGCTTATTATAAGCAGAATGTTCGACTAGGGTGAACTTAAATATTTGGAAATGGACAGGGGTGATGGTAGCATGTAATGAGAATAACTAACAGTGCTAAAAGGTGTGTGAAGGTGGTGGAAAGGGTAAGCTCAGAGTCACACATGTCACCAGAAGGAAAGTTGGAGGCTAAAAGATGGGAATGTATAAAACAGTGAATCTTGTGGTGGACAATGTCCGTGATTAACTATACAAATGCTAGAAATCTCTCTCACGAACTAGAACAAATGTATGTCACTGTAACTAGAGGTTAATAATATACAGGCATATAGGGAAAAAATAAATACCTATTGCAAACTATATACTACAATTAGTAATATTTTAACATTTTTTCATCAACCGTAACAAATGTACTATACCAAAACTATGAATAAATAACGGAGGTGGGGGGCATGGTTAGGGGTATGGGAGGATCTCCAGAAAAGAAATAAAGACAAAAGACATTAAGTAAAAATACAAATAAAGACAAAAGACATTTTTTGTCTTTATTTCTTTTCTGGAGTAGTGAAAATGTTCTAAAAATTGAAAAAAATAATAATAGTTGTGTTGATGGATGCACAGCTGTATGGTGGTGCCGTGGGCAGTTGATTGTACACTTTGGATCTTTGGATGGTTGTATGGTATCTGAACAATCTCAAAAAAAAAAACATGAAAAAAATTACAATTACAATTTAACAAGTAGCTGCTACAGAACAAATTTCAAAGCATGCTATGGGTTACAATTCCATCATTTCAATTCTTTCCTTCTAGCTATTCTAATACCCTAGCAACTAAGAAAAAGAAAATTATATAGAGATTTAGTATTCATCATCCTTTGTTAAACTCCATCTTGTCTGTTGCTACCCCCTCCTCTAGTTTAATCACTTTACTCATCTTCAGTGATGTCCAGGCAGTGACCACCCTAACTTGTTCATGCTGATAAAAGAGTTGTCAACCTTACGAGCAAAGGGGACACATCTGATTGATGTTCTTGAAGAGGCTGTTGCCTTGGGTTTGGGACTTAGCTGGCATAGAAGTATCTGAGACTCTAGAAAAGTTTCACTCTCTAAGTTTATTCTTCAGAATCTCTGCCTTTTGATTGGAGAGTTTAATTTATTTACTTTCAGAGTTATTACAGATAAGGCAGGACTTGTTTCAGCCATTTTGCACTTTGCTTCTTGTATGTCTTATACATTTTTTGTCCCCATTGTCTTTCATTGTTGCCTTCTTTTGTGTATGGCTGATTTTTTGTAGTGAAATAGATTGATTCCCTTCACATATCTACTTCCATAAATATTTGAAATACTTTGTGGTTGGCATGGGGTTTTGTATTTAACATCCGAAATCTATAACAAACTAGTTTGAAATGTTACCAACTTAACTTCAGTAATATGCAGTTTCTGCTCCCATACCCCTCTGTTCCCTCTCTTTATGTGGTTTTTGCCACACATTACCTCTTTATATTTTGTATGTCCAAAACATAATAAAATGATTATTTCTTACTCAGTTGTACCCTAAATCTTGTAAGAAATAAAAATATTGCCACTTTTGTATTTACCCATGTAGCTACTTTTACTGGAGATCTTTATTTCTTTATACGACTCCAAGCTACTATCTAATGTCCTTTCTTTTCAACATGAAAAACTCCCTTTAGCACTTCTTGTCAGGCAGGTCTGACAAGTGATAAACTTCCTCCTTTTACCTACAATGCTGTGTAGATTGGCTGTGCTTAGCCCAGTTGTACTGAACCTATAGAACAGCCCATTGTCAATGGTTTTTATACACTCAGGTTTCTCTGAGCCTGCATGCTGCCCTGGGCATGCACAGTAACTTTCAAGAATTCCCCAGCATGTGCAACATTTTCCTTTCCAGCAAAGGAGCTCCTCTCCTCTGCTCCTCCTCCCAGGGACCTGTGCTGTACTTTTGGTTTTTATACAGCTTTTCCTCCCCAGCAGCTGTGTTCAGCTTGGCTCCACTCCCACACTCTGGTTTGCCTTTTTATTCTAGCTTTCAGCACTGGCCCCGTTCTGCAGTTCTATAGCACAGCTCCCCCTTTCTGTGCAGCTTTTCTGCTCCCAGTGGCTCCCACACACTGGTTCTGTCTTCCCAAGGGCCTGAACTGGGAATACACACAAGTCACTGAACTACTCCCATCAAATGAATCAGACTCCAGGGAGCTGCCCTGGTGTAATGCGGGTCCTGAACCACCAATGTGGGTGGGTCAGGCCTCAGGGACCCCTGCTTGTCTCCATGTGGGTCACCCAGTCACCACTGTGAGTCACACAAACTACCACACGGATCTGAGCATGAGGGAGGGGTGGGGACCCATAAATTTGTCTTGCTGCTCTCCTACCATTTTTAGGTGTTTCTGCTCCTTACTCAGCATTTAAGTTGTTCTCTAATCTTGAGCATCTTCCAGAGTTTCAAGGAAGTTGATTCTAAAGGGGAACAATTACCAGCATCTTGATCAGAATAATGAATTTTGTAACTTTGAAAAAAATGTTTTCCTAAAATGTCAAGGTCTTAAGCAATATAGGGATTTCCTAGTTGCTTCTAGATTTCTGCTCCTGATACTGCTTTTGATTCCAGTGATTAAAGTCTTGGTGAGTCGGTTTCTATTGTCTTTTGTTTTTGCTGTTTCTCACACATAGGGATGGTTGTTGTACTTGAAAAATTATTCGGAAGAATAATTTGAGGACTTGCTTGAAGAAAACTTCCCCCAGAGAAGATTTGCATTTGCTTCTACCAAGCACCTGGGCCTATTACCAGCCCAGGATTACCTCAACTAAGTTCAGCACTTGAAGTGCACCAAGCCACCTAGCAATACAAATACAGGCTGAAAATTAGAGCAGTTACTTCAGATTCCACCTACCTTAAGGGCATGTGCCTTTGGGATCCAAATTACTTAGAATCCTACTTTGTACAGGTCTTGGATTTTGATTTTTGTGCTCCTTATTCACATGACAAAGTGAAAGTTTAAATTTGCTGTGATTGGGCAAATGTCATCAAAGCAAAAGTAGTTTATGGATTCAATAACTCTTTTGGTTTCCTGGTGTCTCATTAATTTGGACCTGGTACTTGTAGTGTCTCACTGTCTTTCCAATTATGTAAGGAAGACTTAATATTTTATAACCATCATTTTTCAGTGAGAGGGTTCAACACTTAGCTATTGCCACAAAAAAATGTTACACAACAACTCACCTCAAAACTCAGTGTCGAAAAACAACAATTACTTGTTCTTGTTCTTGGGTCTGTGTGTTAGCTTGGGATTGACCAATCTGGGCTGGGCCCGCCTCCAAACAGCAGCTGGGATCCAAGTATGCTCCGCTGGTCTCTCATAAAGCAAGTTGCTACTCTACTGGATGTATGAGTTTCTGTGTGGACATATGCTGTTATTTTTGATGGGTAAATACCTAGGAATAGAATGGTTGAATCATATAATAAAAAGTTTTTAACTTTTTAAGAAACTGCCAACTGTTTTCCAAAGTGGTTGAAATATTTTATATTTGTAAATATATTGTCTTAGAGTTCCAGTTGCTCACACATCCTTATCAACAATTGGTATTGTCACTATTGTCACTATTTTTTATTTTAGCCATTCTGATAGGTGTGTGGTGACATCTCATTGTGCTCTTAATTTGAAATTCCCTAATGGCTAGTAGTGTTGAACATTTTCTCACATGTTTATTTTTCATGCGTACATCTTCAGGGAAATGTAACTTTGTGTCCTTTGGTCATTTTCTAATTGGACTGTATAATTTTCTACTGTTGTTTTGAGAGTTCTTTATATATTCTACATGTTCTAGATAGGAAACCTTTTCAGATATATGGATCATGAATACTTTCCCCCAGTCGATAACTTGTCTTTTCATTCTTTTAATGGGGTCTTTTACTAGGAAAAAATTTTTTAATTTTGATGGAATGCAATTTATTGATTTTATTCTTTTATGGATCACACTTTTGGTGTGATGCTAAGATCTCTTTACCAAAAACTTTTTTCCAGAAGATTTTTCTTCTATGTTTTCTTTTCTTCTAAAAATTTTATAGTTTTACATTTTACAGCTAAATCTATGAGTTATTTTTTGTTAAAAGTGTAAGTTTTAGGTCAAGGTTATTTTTTTGTTTATGGATCTCCAATTGCCCAGTACCATTTGTTGAAAAGACAACAAATTCTTTCCTTAAATTGCTTTTGCACCTTAACTGTTAAAAATCAGTTGGCCATACTCCTGTGAGTCCATTTCTGGGTTCTCTATTCTATCCCATTGATGTATATGTCTTATCTCTATCAATGCCATATAGTCTTGATTACTGCAGCTATATAATAAATGTTAAAATGGCTAGAATGACTCCGTCCACTTTGTTCTTCTTTTTCAATATTCTTTTAGCTATTCTAACCCTTTGCCATTTCATATAAATTTTATAATAAGCTTACCAATATTTGCAAATAATCTTGATAGGATTTAGATTAGAATATCTCATTTGGGGGAGAATTGACATCTGAATGTCATCTGAATTAATCTTCCAATCAATGGAAACATTATTTCTCTCCATTAATTAAGCTCTTTGATTTCTTTCATCCGCATTTTGTCATTTTCAGCATACAAGTTCTGTACATGTTTTATTAGATTTATACCTAGGTATTTCATATTGAGTGAGAATAGTACTCTGTTTTTAATTTTTGTTTACATGTGTTTGTTACTGGTATACAGAATTGCACTTAATTTTTGTACATTATTCTTGTGTCCTATGACTTTGATGAACTCACTTAATTCTAGGAGGTTTGGGGTGTTTTTATGAAGTTTACTTCAGATTCTCTACTTGGACATGTCATTTGCAAATAGGAACAGTTTCATTTATTATTTTCTGATCTATATGACTTTTATTTCCTTTTCTTGCCTTACTGAGCTAGCTAGGACTTTAAACAGTATGTTGAATAGAGCCGTTAAGAGTAGAAATTTTTGCTTTGGTCCCTGTCTTAGGGGAAAAGCATTTAGTCTTTCACCAGTAAGTATCATGTTAGCTATAGGTTTTCTTCCTTAATTAAAAAAAATTTTAACAGCTCTAGGTTTTTTGAAGGTGTTCTTTATTCTTAGGTTTCTGTGAATGGGTGTTGAACTTTGCCAAATGCCTTTCTTCATCAAGTGATATGATCATGTGAATCTTCAAACATTGAATCAGCCTTGCATTCCTGGAATAAACCTCAATTAGTCGTTGTGTGTAATTCTTTCTATATATTGCTCAATTCTACTTGCTAATATTATGTTGAGAATTTTTTTAAATTCAGTTTTGTTGAGCTATGTTCACATATCAGGGGATCATCCATGGTGTGCAATCGACTGTTCACAGTACCGTTATGTACTTGTGCATTCATCACCCCAATCTATTTTTTGAGCATTTTCCTTATACCAGAAAAAGTAAAAATAAGAACGAAAATAAAGGTAGAAGGCAACGCTCAAATCATCCCCCCTTCCACCCTGTTTTTCGTTTGGTTTTTGTCCCCATTTTTCTGTTCATCCATCCATGTACTGGATGGGGGAAGTGTGGTCCACAGGGCTTTCGCAGTCACACTGTCACCCCTTATAAGCTACATTGTTGTGCAGTCGTCTTTGGGAGTCAGGGCTACTGCATTGGCGTTTGATAGTTTTGGGTGTTTGCTGCTAGCTATTCCAATACATTAAAACCTAAAAAGGGTTATCTATGTGGTGCATAGGAATGCCCGCCAGAGTGAACTCTCGGCTCCATTTGGAATCTCTAAAGCACTGAGACTTTATTTGTTTCATTTTGCATCCTCCTTTTGGTCGAGAAGATGTTCGCGGTCCCATGATGTCGGGTCCAGATTCATCCTTGGAGGTTGTGTTCTCCATTGCCAGGGACGTTAGCACCCCTGGGAATCAGGTCCTGCCTGGGGAGGAGAGCAGTGAGTTCACCTGATGAGTTGGCTTAGCTAGAGAGAGAGGGGGCCACATCTGAGCAGCAGGGAGGTGCTCAGGGTGAGACTCTTAGGCACAATTATAAGCAGGTTTGGCCTCTCCTTTGCAGTAATGAGCTTCATAGGGTCAAGCCCCCAGGTAGGGGGCTCAGCATACCAAACTGCCAGTCCTCAGTGTTTGTGAGAACATCGGCAACAGTCCGGCTGAGGAGGTCCAGTGCTTCTGCATTTCCCCCAGCTACTCAGGGGGGCCCTGCATATATATTTTTATTCTCTGCCAAAATTGCTTTGGGATGTGTTGCTTTTTCACTCTAACCTATACAAACTTGCCGGGTCTCACTTCCTATTCAAAGTTCCATGCAGTTGTGGTATTTGAACAGACTGTATGAGTTAATTTGGTTAGGAAATATAGATCCTGTGCCAAGTGGACATCTCTTCCCTTGATCTCACATGGAAGTTGAGGTTTTGGAACACAGTCGTCTCGTCCTTTGCCCTTTGGCCTGATTTGCCCTGGTCCTGACCGGATCTGCTTCATTCATGTCTTTAGTTGAGGTCTGGACTCTTTTTCAGCTTTTTTGGCAGTTGCTGTGTGTGCTGGTACTGGCGTTCATGTCTGCTGAGCTCTGGCTCTGGGTTTCGGGTGTCACACAGATATCCAAGGTTCTAGGGATTGATCGTGTTGTGCACAAAGGGATCAGCATTATGTCAAGAATTTTTGCACTTGTATTCGTGGGAGTTATTGGTCTGTAATTTTAATTTTTGTGTATTGTCTTCATCTGCTCATGGTATCAGGGTAATACTGACCTAACAAAATGAGTTGGGAAGTCTTCTCTACTCTTATTTTCTGGAAGAGATTGCATAGAATTGATTCTTCTTTAAATATTTGGTATAATTTTCCACTGAAAACATCTGGTTCTTTTTTGAGAGTTCTAAAATCACAAATTCAATTTATTTAATAGTCATAGGGTTATTAAAAATGTTAAGTTCATACTGGATGGGTTTTGAGGAAATGGCCCATTTCATTTAAGCTGTCAAATTTATGTGTGTAAAGTTGTCCTTACTATCATGTGATGTCTGCATTAAAAAAAAAAAAAAAAAGAGTACACTAAAGGACCATGCTAAGGTTTTGCATTTATTAGCTCTAGGAACTAGTCTCTATTCAAATGCACCTTAATCTCAGTGAATTTCAGGATCTTCCTTCACAGGATGCCCCTTCTTCCATGCTCCATGTGGGAAGTGTCACCATAGGACATAATCTCACAGGAAATCCAGGCAGCAGAGAAACCAGAAGCCTATCAGGAAAGAGTTGCCTAATACCAGGGGACAGAAACCACAAAATGAGTCACTAAGAGAGCTGCTGACACTTCCAGAGAGGTCCAAGCAAACAGACAGTTAATCAAGGGAAAACTCTCAGGAATTGAGGAGGCAGTGCCATAAAGGAAGGAGAATAGAGGAGGCTGGGCACTGGGAACCAATAAAGGATGACTAGTGAGGCAGCCCATTTCAGGTTCATTGCCATTACTATCTCTTACCCTCTTAAGCCCATAGAGAGAAAGCCCAACCTTCAATCTAGAGGCAATAAAAAGATAAAGAGAGAGAGAGACAGTCAGACAGACACACACACACACACACACACACACACACACACACACACCTATTAAATACCCAAACTTGATTGACAGTGTGAAGGCATAGTGGTGGGAAGGCAGGAAACAGAAAGAGCTAAGGGGGCTGAGGTGGGGCTATAGTCCAAGTCTTCTAACTCCACGTCCATGACTCTCCACTCCATTCTGACGCCTTCTTATCTGTGTTTATACATCTTTCTGACCCACAACCTTTAAGGACAAAAGACACAGAAATAGCAGGATCCTGAAGGAGATAGTGGTTTAGCAGATAGTTGGGCTACAATGAATGAAGCCAAGGTTGCATGCTCACCTCCTGTGTGGGTGAGCTTCTGGTGATCCATGTCTATAGACATGACCCATAGGGTTGTCTCATTGTCCTACCACCAAGCATAAATTACTGCAGAAGATCTGAGTAGGAAAGTGCCACAAACAACCACAAATTCTCCTTTATCAAGCACATGCCCTATACCTGAGACCCTGTAGTATTGTCTTCATATATGAAAGACCAGAATATTATATACCACACTCTCTGTAAAGTCAGGGAGTAAATATTCTTTAGTCTAAGCAGGGCCCAGTAAAGTGACTAACATGCCATGAGAAGTGAGTGCCTGATCATTAAAGAGGAGAACAAAGTTTCATTTCTGGACAATGCTGGTGAAACTGTTAAGTTTGAAATTCCTCAACATAAGTCTTTTTTCCTCAGGCATTTCCAATTGTTCAAGTAAAGAAATATGAAGTCCAGGTAAACAGGACATTCTCTCTCCCTACTTGGATCTTGAAGGCTTTTTTCCACTGCTATTACAGCGCCTAGCCCATCTGATAGGAGTAATTATTTTGTATATGGGTCTCAACCCCTTACTATACTGTAGGCTCCTTAAGGGACATGCTTGATCTTCCTCACACAACAAATGTGGAATACAATGTCTGGTACAAAATAGGAGCCCAGGAAATAACTGTTTAATTGGATTAGACTTTGAACCCAAGCCTTCTGACCAACTTGAACCTAGAGGCCAGCTGTGATAAACTTCACTGTTTCTATCTTCTGGGAATACCTCTTCTCATGATGTTGTCTTCCTGGATCATGGATCTGTGCTCATATATACGAACGGGTTTCAGCAGGTCCTAATGCCAGAACTGATGCTAGGAGCTGAAGTATATACTCATTTCAGCTGTCAATCACTATCTAATATGCTTAACCTAAGTGATGTATTGATTCTGATTGTCTGCAAATGCACTTGAAAAGGGCTAGGACACATTTCCAAGGAGAGAGAAGATGCTTTCAATCAGAAGCATCAGATGATTCAGTGCATAGGGAGGAACTCACCTTGATGGAGCAGCTCCTGAGAATGGGAATTGCATTAAGCCCCTCGTATGCACCGAATTATCTATTAACCTCCAACACATAAGAGATATGGTTGCCCGCCCCATCATGCATGCCGCAGTCAACATGCCATGGCTTTTGCACCAAACCTATAAAACACAAAGTGGTTGTGATTATCAAAATATTGACTCACTTGGAATCCTACTCTAAGTACCTAAAATTTCAAGTTTGTAAGATGGTTGCTTTGACTTTTTAAATAAAACATAATCCTTTCTATTTGAAAAATACTCTGTTCTTTTCAGAGAACTTTAACCATTCCTTTAATCCCAGTAGCACCTACCATAAACCTATGAGAAATTAGGCCATCATAATTATGCCCATTTGAAAGATGAGGAAATTAGGATCTATAAAGATATATTAATTTGGCCAAATTCACACAACTGGGTGATGTCAGACTACAATCAGATTATCCCAAAGAAGTTTCCATTAAATCTCACAAAGATTAAAGCCTGAATGGAAAAAAGACTTAATAAGGGCAATTTACTGCATGGGATTTTAGTTCTGTTTATGAAGTGCTGAGACAAGCGGTTGGGAGAGTCCATACACTGGGTCTGCCTGTGGCTTGAGTGCCAGATTTGCAGTTGGGCAGACAATGATCTGCACTGGAAAGCAGAAGACCCACCAGGAGCCTGAATTCCCAAAGACAAACCAAACACTCAGGGCTAGATCCACAATTTACCAAGCCTGATACACAATTTGGGAAGTCCTCTCACCAAAAAAAAAGACTATAAAATTATAAGTTCAGAATTAGGTAGAAAAGTGCATATTTGTTTAGAATGAGGAATTTAATCACACCAAACTACACTATTTTAAAAGCTAAGAAATACCACAAACATCAAAAAATAAAGAAAAATAACCTAATACTTTTATTAATTAATTGCCTGATGCATCTTTATATTGCTTCTTCTGTCATATGTTATTGAATGAATGCATAATTACCTCTTCATATAACAATAATTTTATAACAGTTTCTATAGTGAGAAAAGAAAGATAATTTATCCTTTTACTAGCATAGTTGATCAGCATTTGTTTTTATAATTGATAATTGAGAGAAGTTTTTTCAACCTCACAACTCGTTATTGTCAATGTCATGTAAATTTTTGGAATTGTTGACAAATTCAGGGAAATTTTTATCATTTATTTCATACATGAGCTGCAAAATTTAAAAGAATTTTCCATAGACTAGCTTACTCTGTACATTTCAAACCTTGTTTCTTCTCTACTCTTCATGTGTGTCCAGTTACAGTCATCTTCATGTCATGACATGACTTCCTGCCCTGCAATTTGTTGGGAATCTCAGTGGTGGCAGTATTCCTGGAAGCCATTCCTACAATGCAGCAGCTAGCAATAATTTGGACATGACTGTGACCCATATTTACCTGTTTGCTAAATCCAAACTTGATGTGTCTCAACTCAGTTTCCCCTTAGCTGTGTTCCAAATTGCCCATGGACACTCCAATGCCTCCACATACAAGGGGAAGTGAGACAGAGGGGATTTAGGAGATGAAAGAACAGATGATCTTAAACAATTGCATTGAAAAAAATCTTACTACACAAAATGTACAAGCATATGAATATATTGCTAGGGTCCCTCTGTGATGGTTTGAAGCTGTTATGTACCCCCAGAAAATCATGTTCTTAAAGCTAATCCATTCCTGTGGGAGTAGACCCATTGTAAGTAGGATCTTTTGGTGAGTTGGATCTTAAAATGTGACCCACCTCATTCAGGGTGGTTTATAATCCTCTTATGGAATCATTTATAAAAGAGAAAGACACAGAAGCTGAGAGCAAAGGACAGAGCAGCTGAAAGAGAAAGTCACAGAAACAGAGGAATCTGCTGAAGCCAGAAGGCAGAAGCAACGAAACCCAGGAGAGAAGGGAGAGACCAACAGACATTGCTATGTGCCTTGCCATGTGACAGAGGAGCTGAGGATTGCCTGCAGCCTCTCTTCAGGAAGAAGGTATCATCTTGATGATGCCTTGATTTGGACATTTTCATGGCCTCAGAACTGTGAGCTTGTAAACTAATGAATTCTTATTGTTAAAAGCCAACCCATTTTATGGTATCTGCATTTCAGCAGCTTTAGCAAACTAAAACACCCTCCCAGAGCCTCAGAAGAGGCCTGAAATGGTGGAGGGCTCTACAAATGCTCCATTTATCCATTGGTGGTTTTCCCATTAATAAAATGAAGTTGCCAATCATTTCTACTCCTCTAAGAGGATATAAGGATGGACATAGATTAGAGGTAAATGCATGGGAACTACACATGGGTTCTTAGATACTGATTCAGAATGCCTGTCTTCCCACATACCCATTCTCAGCTTGAGATGTGGGATAAAACACAGCACTTCGAACTCCTTGGAGAAAGAACAAATAAACACAAGTCATAAAGAAAAATACAAAAAGGTGGTTTTATAGGCTCCCTGGGATTTGCTGTAAAGCCTGCTTTAATCTGGTTCTGAAGGGCTGGTCAGGAAATCCCACTGCACCCTACCATCCTGGCTTGCATGCCCCTCCAGTGCCTTCATGCAGATCTGGATAATTGGCCCTTTCTGTCCTCCAATGGGGCCAGGCAGCCTAGTCGCGCTTTACTCCCACAAATCCCCTACAGCCCCAGTAACTGCTGCCACTCACTACGTCTTTAAGGGTCTCAACAAAACTTCACTTGATTCTCCTGGCATGAGAATCCAGCTGCAGCAGGGCAAGCTTTATTGAGTGTGTAATCACAGGATTTTGTGCACCCACTTCCTCGGCATGATACACACTCCATCCCACAGCCCTGCTCCTTGCAGTATCACCTACCACCACTGCCTCTGCTTGGCCTGAGCTTTGCATTATGCTGTGCAGAGGGCAGAAATTGATGGGGATGGGAAGGGAAACTGAAAGAAACATAGAGGAAGGACAGAGCCAGAGATAGAGAAAAGAAGAGAAAGTTAAAGAACACTGTACCAGATCCCTCAGGAAATCAGATGGAGATGTTAACTCAGCCAAAAGAAAGAGTGAGCTTGTGTTTTTAAGCCCGCAGGCTGTCAGCAAAAAAAAAAAAAAAAAAAAAAACCTAACAGACCCTGAATCTGATGGTAGGAAGGAGGAAAGGGTGGGAAGAGTGAAGAGAGGTTAGTGGGGGAGTTGGGCAAGGATGAATGGGTGTTCTCTAAAGGATACTAGGAGAAGAACCTTTTGAATGTTTTGAGTGTTGTTTTACTCAGCACTACTCGGCACCAACAGACTGTAGTTTCATTTTTTTCCACACAGGTTATGGATGAGTGAATTAAACCAGCATCTGCATTTATGTAGAGTTCGGATGGATGGCTTTTGGGCCTGGGGGTCACACAGGAACTTCACTGCATGTCAGACTGAAATGCTTATTTTTTTTTTTTTATTAAATTCAGTTTTACTGAAGTACATTCACACACCATACGATCATCCATGATATACAATCCACTGTCCACAGTATAACATAGTTATGCGTTCATCACCACAATCTATCCCTGAACATTTTCCTTACATCAGAAAGAACCAGAACAAGAATAAAAAATAAAAGTGAAAAAAAACTCCCAAATCATCCCCCCATCCCACCCCATTTGTCCTTTAGTTTTTATCCCCATTCCTCCACTCATCCATACACTAGCTAAAGGGGGTGTGATCCACAAGGTCTTCACAATCACACTGTCACCCCTTGTAATCTACATTCTTATATAATTGTCTTCAGGAGTCCAGACTGCTGGGTTGGAGTTTGGTAGCTTCAGGTATTTACTTCTAGCTATTCCAATACATTAAAGCCTAAGAGGTGTTATCTATATAGTGCATAAGAATGTCCACCAGAGTGACCTCTCGACTCCGTTTGGAATCTCTCAGCCACTGTAACTATTTCGTCTCATTTTGCATCCCCCTTTTGGTCAAGAAGATACTCTCAGTCCCACGATGCCGGGTCCACATTCATCCCTGGGAGTCATACTCTGCATTGCCAGCAAGATTTACACCCCTGGGAGTCGGGTCCCTCATAGCGGGGAGGGCAGCGAGTTCACCTGTCGAGATGGCTCAGTTAGAGAGAGAGAGGGCTTATTATTGTCATTGTCACCATTATCACCATCATCATCATCATCACTTTCATCATTATTAAATCTTTTAAATGGGACAGTCTTTTGAGAATAGGTTCCCGACAAAATACTATCCTCCCAGCTTCCCCTTCCACCCTAAGTCTTCTACTTTAATCGCCCCAGGGCACAGCAATAGAAATCTTCACCTCTCTTCCCTCTAACTCCATTTCAAGGTTCTTCCATATATGTGATGGTGTAGATTCTGGGGTGTAGCCAAAAATCATAGGAGAATAGGTGGGAAACAGGAGAAAAGGACAAAGAGGGAAACACCAAGGAAGAAGCAACAATATTTAAACTAAAAGATGCCTAAATACAGTCAGCATTGTTTATCTAGGTACTCAGAAATGATATGCAGATCACATGTAAATGAGCCCATGGCCCTCTTTAACTAATTTGATACACCTGGATGTGGCTCTTAGGAAACGCCTAATGGAGACACCTGCTAGGAACACTGAAGGAATAGTTCCCTTGGCGGTATTTCACCCCTTCTATCTCTGCTACTATTTCTAACTAGAGGAAGTAATAACCTGGTGCAAAACAATAACTATGAGTTGAAAAAAAATAGTGACCATTCAACTACATTCAATCTGTCACTATCTTGTTGAGAAATTACCAGGAGGCATATGCCTACCCATCAAAACTCAAAATGCAAAACACATGATACATCCTATGACAAGGATCTTAGGGCAAATTAGTCAGAGGTACCAGTGTTTTCAGGCTCTATCGTTTGTGGTGGGAGTAGGAGAAACCCAGTTCCTGCCACCTAGGATAGAAGTAGGAAGTGCCAGCCTTAAACTCCCAGATTGCTCCTAGCAGCCAGCAGCGGGGCACAGAGAAACTGTTGGACCAAGCTGGCTTCTTGTTTGGGACTTTCTCTGATCTTAAACTGAGAGGCAGGTCTGTGAAGTTCCTACACTACAGTAAGAGAAAGCAAATTCTGCTCCCTCTTTCATCTGTCTGCCCCACACTGGAGAGGCTGCTATTAGGGGCTGCTGCACTGAGTTTCCAGCTGGGCCCTTTCTTGAAGTCTCCCACCTACCCAGCTCCCACAGAGAATTTGATCCATTAGTTTAAGAAGATTCAGGTGGGCCAACCAGTTTCAAATTTCCCACTGATTCAAGTGCAGAAAGGGGAGCAGGGATGAGAAGGAGGAATGCATGTACAATAGGAGGCATACTTAATAGATACCTGGAGAAGGCCTCTGGAATGCTAATACATTTACCCATGCAATAAACATGACTTCCCATGTATATGCAATATGTAAGGACTGGTATCTGTGAGCAGCCACATTCCGGATTAGGCCTAGTAGACAAGCTGCAGCCTGCCCTTGAGTTCCCCCCGCCCATCGAGTGGTGCAAAGATGGCGCCCACATCCTGCTTCCGCTTTGTGATGTATGTGACAACCCTCTGTATTCACCAATCATGCTTGTATGCGTGGCGTTTGCCCATTGGATATACGTAAGGTTTATAAGAAAGTTCCCGGGCAGAGCTCGGAGAGACAGCCCACAAGGAGCCGTACCTGACGGCCGCATCGAGGTTGTTCTCCCCCGAGGCGCCTCGTCCCGGGTGGAACCTGTAAAGATGATGATTGCCTAGTTCCAATAAAAGTTTATCTGCTTCACCACTGTGGGTCCCGAGTGATCACAAGTGCTCCGGGTAAGATACTGTCCGTGCCCTCTCTCCCCCTGTCTCTCTGGTCCCCATCGCCGGCCGACCGAGGACTCGAGGCGAGGCGGAGAAAGCGCCGGACAAGTGGTGGCCCGTACGGGGAACCTCATTCGCGTTCCCCTCGACCCGACGGAGACGTGCTCCCGGGATCCGTGGCTTGACTTCCGCGACTGATCACCGCGAGAAGGTAAGCACCCCTTTTTTTCGTGCGAGGACTAGGGCCCGTGGGCGTTCAGGTAGCCCCGGGGACTCGGAAGAGCTCTCCGAGTGATTAAGAGATAGTGCCGACTGCAAGCATGGGGCAGTCTGAAAGCTCACCCCTATTAACCCCCTTAAAGACCCTTTTGAAGCAGCGGGGTATCTCAGTTAAGAAAAGTTCTCTCCAACGATTCCTTGATGATGTGGCCACTTTTGCCCCCTGGTTTCCCTGCTCTGGCAGCCTCAACCTGCCCTCTTGGATGAAACTTGGCCGTGATATAGACCGAGCGCGCCAAACGGGCATTTGTCTGGACCCAGTCCTGGTCCTTATATGGGAGACTGTTCGTGCTGTACTTGAGCTGGAATCGGCCATGGGCCTGACCACGCCTGCTGCCTTGTTGCAGGTGCAACATGCGCTCCAAGAAACTCAGTCCGTTTCATCCGCGGAGGGCACCCATAAGGGCAAGCCGCCAGAGTCGAGTACTAGTTCTGATAGTTCTGACTCAGATTCTGAAAGCGAGGCAGACGAGGGACCGGAAGCGCCTCCGCTGATTGATCTAGAGGCACCCCCTATCTCACCCACGCGGCCCTCTGCCCCACCGGCAACAACCGTTGCGCCCCTAAGGAAGCACCTGCATCCGGTGGACGGTTTAACCGACTCCGCAAGGGGCCCTTGTACAGGACTCCCTCTAGCGGTCATGCCGAGTAGATACCCTGGCCCTCCCGTGCAATGCCCAGAATCCCCACCCGATTACGCGGATCCTCCGCACCCTTCACCCAATAGGAGGCATTTTTGGAGGTGGAGCCTTTTCACCACATTCAGACCTTTTGGCGTTCTGGGCGGCTACCGACCGCTGCTCAATGAACCCGAACCAGCCTCCGAGATGTTCCCAGTCATTATCAATCAGCAAGCTCGTAATCATGAACCCTATGATTACAAGCTCTTGAAGGAGCTGAGGCAAGCCGTCCATCAGTACGGCCCTAACGCCCCTTACACCCTGAATATGGTTGAAAACCTCTCCGCCCTAAATCATACACCTGCCCTGCAACATACCACCCCAGGTCCTCTACATAGAGGCCTGGTCCGCTGGAAGGATGTTTTAACGGGGCAGTGGAAAGGCCCTGACCCAGTGCTCAGCTGGGCCAGAGGCTCTGTTTGTGTCTTTCCCCAGGAACCAGGACGCCAACCAGTGTGGGTACCGGAGAGATTGGTGAGAACCGTGCAGTCGCCTGAGAACACCAAAGAACTGCAGCCTGACGGGTCGTTAAACCCCCAACGTGACCTGTTGGATCCAGTCCTCAACTCGCGTGATGAGCGGTCAAATGATGTCGACGGTGTCGACCACTCCCCAGCAGACCAGGAAGAGGGCCAGGAATATTGACCTTTTTTCCCTCCTGGTTCTCTTGGCCTAATCTGACCAACTGGGTTCTTCTTGCTGTGGGGTTATTAGTAGGTTTGATCATTGTTAAGAGTTTGCTGGAGCGTCTGTTTCAAAGACAACAGCAATTACGTGTTACCGCCATGATGGCCATGTCCTCTGCCTGTAACCCTCCTGATGACTATAGTCCCTCTGCCCAGCACCCATCCCAACCACTCGAAGCGGGGCATTTGGGGGCAAGGTTCGCAGCTAAGTATTTGGCAAAATCCCGGATATAAATAATCGGCACCAGTGGTCCTATTTTTGTCTCAGGTAGATCTCTTGGGCAGAGTCCTAGTTGTGGCCAGACGGGACCCCTGCCATTGCACAGAGACACCTAGTGACGCCCTCGACACTGGCTACCGTTCTCCTAACCCTCTTGTCCCCCAGTTGCGAGACTGAGTACTGCAAGGAGAGCCACATGGTTTCCAGCTCATGGGCTCTCCGGTCTCTATATGAAGTGAGCATTCTGGTCGGTGCCAGAGGCCCCGCCGCAGTATGGCCGGGACCTAGTCCAGACTCCCCAAAGCACCAAAACATACGTTGTGGGCCATCTAGGTCCACGGGAGCACATTCATCACTGGAGACACTGGGGCATCAAAATAAAAACAAAAAGGGGGAGATGTGAGCAGCCACATTCCGGATTAGGCCTAGTAGACAAGCTGCAGCCTGCCCTTGAGTTCCCCCCGCCCATCGAGTGGTGCAAAGATGGCGCCCACATCCTGCTTCCGCTTTGTGATGTATGTGACAACCCTCTGTATTCACCAATCATGCTTGTATGCGTGGCGTTTGCCCATTGGATATACGTAAGGTTTATAAGAAAGTTCCCGGGCAGAGCTCGGAGAGACAGCCCACAAGGAGCCGTACCTGACGGCCGCATCGAGGTTGTTCTCCCCCGAGGTGTCTCGCCCCGGGTGGAACCTGTAAAGAGGATGATTGCCTAGTCCCATTAAAAGTTTATCTGCTTCACCACTGTGGGTCCCGAGTGATCACAAGTGCTCCGGGTAAGATACTGTCCGTGCCCTCTCTCCCCCTGTCTCTCTGGTCCCCATCGCCAGCCGACCGAGGACTCGAGGCGAGGCGGAGAAAGCGCCGGACAGGTATCAATTCCCAAAACCAAAGTAGGAAAACACATTTTATTGTGTCCATTCATTAGTGCACTATCCTTAAGCCCCCAGGCAGCAGTATTAAGGGGATTCAGCTTTAAGAGGATGTGTTGGGTTCACTTCACTATCTGAATCTGAATAAGTCAGGGTTCAGTCAGAGAAGCAGTCACTAGGAGGTTTGTTTGATTGCTCAATAGATAGATGATGATAATAAATAGATGATAGATGATGGACAGATAAGCAGGTAGGTAGGTAATTAGGTAGGTAGGTAGGTAGGTAGGTAGGTAGGAAGAGGGAGGATAGAGAGAAATATATACATAGATGACAGACAGGCATATGTCATAGAGATTTGACATAATGCAATTGTGAGAGCTGGTTAAGCTGGAAAGCAGTCTTTCTCTTCCTGGGAAAAGAAGATGATGTACAGTGTAGGGGAGAGCAAAACCAGCAAGAATCCACAAGCCCAAACTGGAAAACAGAAGAGGAGCCTGAAATCCATCTTAGTTCTCATCACCTCTGGTCTTGATAGTATAGATACCTTGCAGAAGTGGGGGCCCTTTGTCATAGAGCTAAACTCTCAACTGCCCCAGAGACAGAGAAGCTAAGAGGATCCAGGAAAAGGTGAAGCCATTACAGGCCTGACCATGCCTCACACCAGTGAGGTAAGTCAGCAGGTCAGCAGCAATGTGTGAGCTACAGAATGGCTGCTGCTCACTTCCACCTCCAAATCTCACACAAGACTCTCTGGTAGTGAACCTTAACTGGAAACATACAGGAAAGGGATTTCTGGGGGAAATAGTTCAGCCTAGTCAAGTTGACACATTACAAAGACAGTCACTCCTCATAAATTTGGCACCCATACACATCTCCTTCAAAGCTAATTAGTCTCAATGAATACAATAACAAAATCATTCTCTTACCTAATGTGAAACAATTATCCATGCACAACCAAAAATATACCAAGCCTTTCCCCAGAAGAAGATGCAAAACTTTTTTTTTTTTGAGTGATGTTCATTCTTCTCCCCATGGATATCCTATAAATGTGGATATATAAAGTTATACATCATTAAGATATCTTTTATTAGGTGATAAGAAGATGAGAGAAGAGATGAAAATAAAAATATTTGGTAAATACACACAAACATTCATACCAAATTAAGGAAAAAAATACTTATAACTATGCCAGTACTTGATTTTGCAACTGATCATGTGGTCATGGCTGATATTTATAACTACCTTCTTCCACTACCCATTCCATAATCCCTTTACCCTCAGTGACCACCTGAGCTAGTCAGGATTCCTTGCCTGGTGGTGTGTTCTGTTTTGCTAAAGCTGTCAAAATGCAATATACCAGAAATGGATTGGTTGACTGTTACAACTGGGGGTTTATTAGTTCACAAATTTATAGCTCTCAGGCCATGAAAATGTTCCAATTAAGGCATCACCATGATGATACCGTCTCTGAAGAAAGGCCAATGGCACCTGGTGCTCCTCTGTCACATGGGAGGGCACATGGCCAGAGTCTGCTGGTCCTCTCCCAAGTTTAGCTTCTGGTTTCCCTGGCTTTCTTCAAAATGTCTCTGAGCTTCTGTCTTAGCTTCTCTTGTGGGTCCTTCTTACTTCTCCCAGGGCAAACTCTAGATTTCCTCTCTTATCTTCTCACTTAGTTTCTCCTGGGAGCAAACTCTGGATTACATATCTTAGCTTCTCTCCAAAATGTCTCTCTCAGTTTGTCTGAGCTCTCTTTCTCTGTGAGCGCTCTTAAAGGACTCCAGTAAAGGATTAAGACACACCTTGAATGAGTGGGGTCACATTCTCCATAGAAACAATCTAATCAAAAGGCTACCCACAATAGGTCTGCCCCCACAAGATTGGATTAAAAGAACATGATCTTTTATGGGATACATAACAGATCCAAACAAGCACATGGGGTGACCCAAATCTTCATTACTGAAGTGTATGAACCATTACCAAACCTAACTGAATTGAGCTGTTGTAGTTTTCCATTTAAGAGATGCCCTAAAGGATCCCCTGCACTCCAGACAAGGTGCTCCTTACCTACACTGTGTAGTATCAACTCAATTTCCCCTTGATAGTTAAGATCAATCACCCCAAGTAGTAAAGTAACACCTTTCCTTGAATGTTGATTCAGTCACATGAGGAGCTCAAAGTGGTCCAGGGGCAATCTACCAATTGAATGAACCATTGTTGTGTCCTAAGGTAGAATCATTCCTCCTTTAGAAGTAAGACCTCCCTCTACACCAGCAGAGCCTAAAGTAATGGGGATGAGGAATGAATTTTTCTAGTGTATCACTAGGGGTATTAGTGAAAAATTCCACCCTTCAATTCCTGGATCCATGAATCCTGGCTGTGGGAGAAATATCACAATATATTGGAAACCAATTTAGAGCATATTCCACATCCTGAAAGATTTTGCCTCAACTCTGCAAAGTGCTGCCACTTAGTGGCACCATAAATGAGTCTTCATAAAGATATTCTAATATTCTAACATAGCTGCTTCAAGATAATGGGGGAACAATGTAAGACCAGAGAATTCCATATGCATGAGCTCTTTTCCTCACTTTATTTGCTGTGAAAAGAGTTTCTCAATCAGAGATGATAGTGCATGGAATACCATAATGATGGGTAAGGCCATGTGCCTTGCTATCTGACAGAGGACCCCCAGATGCCAGCAGCCTTTCTTCAAAGAAGGTATCCTCTTGTTGATGACTTAATTTGGACATTTCATGGCCTAAAAATTACAAAATTGCAAGCAAATAAACTCCCTTTGTAAAAGCCAACCCATTTCTGGTATATTGCATTCTGGCAACGTTAGCAAACTGAAACACTGCCTTACTTCTTCCTAATGTCTAATGGCCTTAGGCATTCCTTGGCTTGTGGCAGCATAACTCCAATCTCTGCCTCATCCTTCACATGAATGACTTCTCTCTGTGCCTTCACCTGCAGTTCTCCTCTGTGTCTATGTGTCTGGTTCTTTTCTCCTCTTCTTATAAGGACACCAATCATATTGGATTAGACCCATCCTCCCCAATTCAGTATGACTTCATCTTAACTTGATTACATATTCAACAACCCCATTTTCAAATAAAGTCACATTCACAGGTACCAGGGGTTAAGATGTCAACAAAAGTTTGTGGAGGATAAAATTCAACCCATAACATCTGGCCATCTCTCTTTGCAGGCAAAATGAGCAACCAGGTATACTGCTTGATGTTCTGCCCACTGGAAGGATTGACCTCCACATAGTCCTTCAGAGTCATCCCAAAGTGAGGCCATAGTGCTGCAGCTGTCCAGTTTTTGGTGATGCCTGCATATCCTGGAGAACCATCCATACACCGAATCTGAGTTTTTTCTTCCTCAGTCAACTTCTTATAGGAAACTACCCATGATGTCATAGGTGCAGACTAAGAGAGAGAAGGAACATAGCAGGAGCCAGGGGCATCTGGGTCACTTCCTCATGCAGGTTGTTTGTACCTTTGAGAAAATCATATTAGAATGTGATCTCAGATGCCTAGGGTTAGTGAGCAGGACCTACATGATAAATCCTCTCTTGCATTCTAATCTTCCTAAGTTTTTGTACATTTTCTTCCAGGTATAACAAAGAAGTTCTGGAATTTCATCTAGTGTAGACTAATCTGGGGTCCATATTTCAGTCTACCAATAGGCAAACTGTTAGAATCATTCCTTAAACAGAATACTGAATTCAGAATCTTTGCTTAGTGGGCCCATATCAATAAATTAGACTAATCAACTTTTAAGTCCTTCCATCTTGATCCCACATCCTTAAATGCCATCCCCACACATATTCCCCAGGTTTCTGTTGATATAAATTGGCAAAATCTTGCAATTCTTTTGGTATGTATTGCACGTTCTCACTCTTAGGGACTTGCTAGGATTTGTGTCTTACCATAGTTCTAGAGGCAAGGAAAGGTGATGGAGGTTGGCCTGAGAAGGCTCAGTAGTGCCTTGAAAGGCAGCTATATCAGGGGAGGTCACAAGTTTCCTCAGGGAAAGATGACTAATCCCTCCAGGTAGGGCTGCTTCTATTGGCAATGAAGTCTCAGTGGAATTTAGGAATTCAGGTTCCCCAGTATCACTGGAATCTGCTCATATGATCCCATCACAATTTTCATGATCCCATTTTTTCCCAATTAATGCCCTATATTTGATTAATTGGCCTTACTAGTTAGGAAATTCAATTGGCATCGTAATTCAGCTACTTAAGGTATTATACTTTAGGTTGGAGTTTCAGAAATCTTAACCCTAAAGCTACAGGGCATAAGAGATTCTTTCAGGGCAGTCATAAAAGTTTTCAGGTCCTTTCTATAGACCTTGAGCTGGAACTTAAAACTCTGGGCTCATCATTTTATTTTGCCAATTCTCCAGTGCAGTTAGAAGCAACCAATTAACTCTATCATACTCCCTGTTTTCACTGAGATATTCTAAGACCACAAATACTTGGTCACCCAGAGCCCAGCCTTCTATTAGCACTTGATGGCTGGTATCTAAAAGTGATCATTGGAGTGACTATTTTGTCACTGACTTCTATGGACTACCATGCCCTCTTTTTTTTTTTTAATTTTATTTTGAAATAGATTCAAAGTTATAGGAACAGTTGCAAAAACAATACTAACCCCATACACAGAATTCCATCATACCCTGACCCCCCTCCCCTGATAGCTCAATCCATCAACCTTAACATGCTATCACATCGCTATTTCTTTCCCTCCCTCCCTCCCTATCTATCATCCATCATCTATTGCTCTGTCTTCTGAACATATGAGAGCTAGCTGCACACATCCTTGAACATACACTATAATTCACGTATACACTTCCCATGAACAAGAACATTCTTTTATGCAATCCCATTAAGCGCAGCTAAGAAGTACAAGAGATTCAACAATGATACAAAGCTTACATTCTATATTTCCTTTTCCTTATGTCTCAACTGTGTCCCTTTGAGCCACCTGTCCTCTATCCTCCTGTCCCATCCAAGTTCATCCTTAGTATTCAATTGTCATCTAGTTAGACTGACTTTTTTTTTTTTCAGTTGTGGAAACATATATACAGCCTAAATATTCCCTTTCCACTCCCTCCCTAGCCTTTCATTAGTGGGATTAATCACATTTAGAATGTTGTAATGCTCTTTCCCACCATCCATTACTAGAAATTTCCCTTCACCTCAAACAGCAACCCTACAGTCATTTCTTAACTCCCCATTGTCCCTTCCCCCATTTCTCTTAACCCAAACTCTACTTTTCATCTCTATGGTTATATTCTCTGACAATTTCTTTGTGTTTACTGTGGGGCTTAAAATTAACCTCTTAAATCCATATCAATCTTGTTTTTCTTTGATACCACCTTCACTTCAATAGGACACATAAACTATGTTCCTATACTCCTTCATTCCCCCACCTTTATATAGTTGTCTAAAATTACATATTTTACATTGAGTTCAAAACCACTGATTTGTCCTTAGAGTTTGTATATTTTATATCATGTAGGAAGTAACTAGTGGAATTACAGTTCAAAAATTATTGGCTTCTATTTGTATTCCATTGTGGTTGGAGAATGTGCTTTGAGTATATTCAATGTTTTTTGTTTTTTTTTAATTTCTTGAGGCTTGTTTTATGTCCCAGCTTATGGTCCCTTCTCGAGAAAGATGTGATCACTAGAGAAAAGTGAGTGTCCTGGTGATTTGGGATGTAAGGTTCTATATATGTCTGTTAAAATTCTCTATATCTCTTTCTCCTTTCCCTGTCTCTCCTCCAGCAGGGCTCCCCTCAGAATCTGAATTAGGGCAGGTCTTTCATTGGCAAAGTCTCTCAGCATTTGTTTGTGAAAAATTTAAGCTCTCCCTCAAATTTGAAGGAGAGTTTTGCTGGATAAAGTATTCTTAGTTGGAAATTTTTCTCTCTCAGAGTTTTAAATATGTCATGCCACTGCCTTCTCGCCTCCATGGTTGCTGCTGAGTAGTCACTACTTAATCTTATGTTGTTTCCTTTGTATGTGGTGAATTGCTTTTCTCTTGCTGCTTTCAGAACTTGCTCCTTCTCTTCAGTATTTGACAGTCTGATTAGAATATGCCTTGGAGTGGGTTTATTTGGATTTATTCTATTTGGAGTTTGCTGGGCATTTATGCTTTGTGTATTTATATTGTGTAGAAGGTTTGGGAAGTTTTCCCCAACAATTTCTTTGAATACTCTTTCTAGACCTTTACCCTTCTCTTCCCCTTCTGGGACACCAACGAATCTTAAGTTTGGATGTTTTATTTTATCAATCGTATCCCTGAGATCCATTTCGATTTTTTTGATTTTTTTCTCCATTCTTTCTTTTGTTCTTTCATTTTCTGTTCTGTGGGCTTCTAGGACACTGAGATGTTGTTCAGCTTCCTCTAGTCTTGTATTGTGAATATCCAGAGTCTTTTTAATTTGGCCAACAGTTTCTTTTATTTCCATAAGATCTTCAATTTTTTTATTTACTCTTGCTATGTCTTCTTTATGCTCTTCTAGGGTCTTCTTTATGTAGCTTATATCCTGGGCCATGGTCTTCTTGATGTCCTTTAAATCCTTTGCCATGTTTTCGTTCCTCGATTGTAGATCTTTGATTAATTTTGCGAGGTATACTGTATCTTCCAAAATTTTGGTTTGTGTGTTTGGAGTTGGATTCTCCATATCGTCTGGTTTTATCATATGCATTAAGATTTTCTGTTGTTTTTGGCCTCTTGGCATTTGTTTTGCTTGATAGGGTTCTTTCAAGTTGTAAAGAAGAAGGGATATTGATCTAATTTTTCAGGAACACAGTTTGGTGATGTACACTTTCTCTAACCAGCAGATGGCGTCTGTGAGTCACCTATATCCCTCGAGTCAGTTCTCAACCTTTTTTCCTCTTTGTGTGGGGAAATGATTCTTGTGGGTTCAGTTGGAGAACTCAGTTTGGGTGTGTTGCTGGAGCACCGTTCCTCCTTCCCAGCTCCGGGACAACTGGCGGGGCTCTGGGCTGTGGGCATGGCCCCGGGCAGGAGTTTATCCAGCCCTCCGGGGGCTAGCTGCTAGCCGCAGGGTTTCTTTCTGCTTCCGGCTCTCCCCTCCGTTCCCCCAAACCCAAGGGTATCTGCTGCAGGCTATCTTCCCGGCCAGACAGCAAGAGGCCAGCCCAGCCCCCTCTTGCTGTGTTTTACTGCGTGGTTCCCACAATTCCTACTGGAGCCTCTCCTTTTTAAAAAAAAAAAAAACAGCCAGCTGGTCTCCATACGCTGAACCCTGGCTTCCCCAGCCCACTGCGCGGCTGCGGGTCTTCCAGCCAGCTTACTCACTCGTTTCAGAAGGCCGACTCCCAGTTTCACCAAGTATACGGCCCCTCTGGAGCTAGGAGCTCTCATCCAATTGGTGCATCGCTGTAACCCGTATTCTAGGTCACTTTCTGGTTTTTAGCTAGTGTTTTTCACAGAGGCGTTTTTTTCTCCCTGTCTCAGCTAGCTGCCATCTTCTATACTCTCACTACCATGCCCTCTTAATCACTGAAAGCAGGGTCATTAGTACTTTTAAATCTAATCAGAAAACCAATTCCAGAAAACCCAGAACTAATTCAGAGAACTCATCCTTAAAATTCTGTTCCTATAAGACCCATTCTCAGTACCAAATTCTATTTCAGTCAGAGAACCAGACCACTAGGATGAATATATATATACGTATATATATATACACATAAATGTGTGTGCATAAAATAGAAAAATATAGATTTGTTACAGAGATTTGAACTTACATGAGTGTGGGAGCTAGTTAAGCACTCTCTATAAGGCTGTTGTCTTTGCATCTGACACTGGAGAATCAAGTCCACAGGGCAAGCAGGCAGGAAGTTGGAGGAAAGCAAGAACAGGTGGTAACTCACAAGCCCATCAGGACAGGCTGATCATATGACAGTCCTTGTTGCCTTTGGCTGGGTGGTGTGGCTTCCTGCAGAAACCTGGGCTCTTTGTCATGGAGCCAAATATACACACCTGGCCTAGGAGTCAGAGAAGCTGGAGGATTCAGAAGGTAGAGCAATTGAAGGCCCAGTTGCTGCTTCTTGCTAGTGAGGTGAAAAAACAGATCAGGGACAATGTGTGTGAGCTACAAAATTATTGCTGCTTCACTTTCACCCTCTAAATCTCATACAAGGTGGCTCACTGTAACTGGAAACATATAGGAAAGGGAATTTTTGGAAAGATAGTTCATCCTACCCAAGTGCACACATTATAAAGCCACCACACTATCTACAGGAATGGGTTTAGGCTCTGGGTCTCAGCCGCTGCAAACGGGCTGAGTGCCAGGAGCTCCAGGCTTGCAGTGCTGGCCCACTATAGGGTTAGAGGAGGAACAAAGAAGCACATCTGAGTGAAAGAGTTTACAGAATCACCCAAATGTGCCAAGTGCCAGTAACAGAGAGGGAGACCTGGCCTGACATGACCTCTTCTCTCCTCCTTCCCCAGCCCCATGGTACTCGGGCTCTGAGAAGTGACCACACTGCCATCTTCTCGACCTTGCTGGCAGATATTGCTGCCTCCTCCTAGGCTGGGGACTTGTTCGTTTCATATTTGACTCTGCTGTAAAAAAGGGGCTTTTGCCCTGCTGGAGGAAGCAGACAGGAAGGCTCTCTTCATCCTCAGTTGTTACTTTGATAATGTGTTTCATTACAGGGGCTTGCAATTAGCTGGGTTCTACTAGTGCTACTGTGAAAAGGAAGGAAGATTGCCCGGGTTTGAAGAAGGAGGAATTAGATGTTAAGGCCCCACACTGGCATGCACTGAGATTATTAAACTCCTCATTAACTGAACCGGTGCTTTGCCAGGGCCCCGAGCAGGTGGTCTGAGATCATGAGCACACATGCTGATGTCTCACACAGGATAAGTACGTCCGAAAGGTGGCAGCGATGGTCAAGGGGCAGGGTGGCTGATTCCTGGCATTCCCCTCAGTGAGGCAGGCCTCATAAATGCCTCTTTTTCCAGAGGGTCCTGTGGGAACATCAGCGATTCAATCCCAGGACAGCCTGTTTCAGCACAACAGACATGCACCACAATGCCGATGCTCAATCTAACTTACCAGATGGCATTGAAAAGTCACAGCTTCCGTTTCTCCCACCCTTACAAGGTTTTAGAAGGGTAGAAATGAAACTGTTCTTCCAAGTGAAATAGTGTCTGTTCTGGCACTGTGAAGGCGTCATTCCAATGCAAGGGTGGGGAGGGTGTGAAGCCATATGTGCGTGTGCACGTGTCTGTGTGTCTGTGTGAACAAAAGTCCTGGGTGGGGACAGGAGCGGGTGTGATTCCAAAAACTACTCTCCTCTGGTGTCCTTTCAAACTCTAGTGCTGAAATATGCATAACAGGTCACAGAACAGGTACAGTCATGCGTGTATCAGGTAAAAGCAAAATCAGGTGCATAAGTACTTAACTCAAGACCAGTCTTCACAGCCTATAATATAACAGTGTCATTGTGATCAGGAGCATCACAGATGTCAAGCAGCCAAGACAGAGATGGTCCCAGGTTGGAGAATGTTCTCACTCACGTAGCATCTTCTCTTAGCAAGACAAGCTACACTATTGTAGATCCTGCCATTTTTGTTCTGTGAAGCAGCCCAAGAAACCTGGTCAAGATCATAAGGGATACTAGAGCAGAAAGTAAACTGGGACTTGGAGAGACTAAGAAATCAGTGAACGGTGGTAGAGTAGTCAGCAGTGGCTGAGAGGTTCAGAGAGCATATGTAGAGGAAATGCCCTGGGTGCCAGCGTAGGGAGACTTGCTGTTCAGTCCCAACTCTGCCACTTCCTGGCAATGACCAGCACAGATCATGAGCCTCAGTTTCTTTACCTGTAATATCACGATAACATACCAATAGTCCTGTAGGGGACTTCAGGGAATATGACAGAGGAGGGAGCTCCAGGACTCAGTCCTTCCACCAAAGCACCTATTAAACAGGCAAGAACTGTCTGAAACAACTTTTCTAGAGCTCTGAAGGCCAGAAGAATACTGCACAGCATCCATGGAGGAGTGAGAAGAAGAGGCCAATGAACTATGTTAAAGAACAGTGAGTCGCTCTCTCCGCATGGTGGCTGCCAGAGCCCAGTCTCATGGCAGGCCACCTTGGGATCCAGTCCCTGGCAGGCTGCTGCTGTCAGAAAGGGACATAAAAATCCTCTTCCCCAAGAACAGGAGTGGGCACAACTGAGCACTGATCATGGCTTTGCTTAGTGAATTTGGAACTCTGGGTCCCGGCTCTGGGCTATGGTCTCCATCTGGACACGCACTGACAAAGGTGGTTGCAGCCATTGTTTCAGCCCTGCCCCTGACAGGGGAAGAGGCAGTGGAGATTTAAAGGCACAGTGCCTCCAGAGGGCTGCAGGAAACAGTTTGCTGATGGGTGGCATCTGCTGGGTAGACTAGGAAGATGCAGCTTCGGGGGGTCATCAAAGAGGCCCTGGAGTCCTGCCTGATCCCCTCCCCAGGGCACTTTGGAGCCAGTCTGTGCCTCCTTCATGGATCCTGAGCTTTGTTTTGGCCAGGAGATACGAACCTGCGGGGAGGTCCTCTTCGGGGTGACCCTCCCCACCCTGTCACCCCCAGAATTTGCCCCCCAGGCAAAAGCAGCTAAAGACAATGAATGGAGAGTTGAAAGAAGTATAGAGGAAAAGCAGAAAGAAACAGAACAGATCAAGATTCCCAAAGATTGAGCTAAGAAAAGGAAGCTTTGTCCTGGTGAAATAATTGCACAAAAAGTCCCATCTTAAAAATTGTATCACATATTCAGGGCAAGAATCAGATGAAGAAGAGCTAAGAAAACATGATCATGTAAAATGGGCTATTTTAAAGGTCTAGAATAAGTTGAACCAAGTGTCAAAGAAGAACCTTAACACAATACTAATCAACAATAAAACCTTAGGCAACAGAGAGAAACTGACTTTTAGAGTAAATTGATCAAGAGAATCAGATGCCTAAACATCACCAAAAAATTAGAAGCCATACTAAGTGTGATGGTTAGGATCATGTGTCAACTTGGCCAGGTGATGGTACCCAGCTGTCTGGTCAAGCAAGCACTGGCCTAACTGTTGCTGCGAGGATGTTTGTGGCTGGTTGATAAACCAACAGGCTGGTTTATTAAATCATCAGTCAGTTGCCTGCAGCTGTGACTGTTGATGTCAACATTGGACATGTCTTCCACAATGAGAGAATCCAGTCAGCTGGATTTAATCCAATCAGTTGAAGACTTTTAAGCAAGACAGATAGAGGACCTTCACTTCTTCTTTGGCTGACCAGTGAAGCATTTCCTGAGGAGTTTGTTGAAGTTGCCAGTTCATTTCCTGAGGAGTTCATTGAACATCTTCATTGGAGTTGCTAGTTTGTTGCCTGCCCTACAGAATTTGGACTCTTGCATACCCACCGTTGCATGAGACACATTTATAAATCTTATATTTATAGATATCTCTCATTGATTATGTTTCCCTAGAGAACCCCAACTAATATACTAAGAAATAGTAAGATATGGCTTAGTTAAGGGAACAAATTAAAACTTCAGGGGAGATATAGAATTTGGAACAACTGATCAAAGATGTTTGAACAAATCTCCTAAATAAATTCAAAGAGATGAAGGAAAATATGACTAAAGAGACAAAGAATATTAAAAAGACACTGTGTGAGCATAAATAAAAATTTGAAAGTATAAAAAGAAACATAACAGAAATTATGAAAGGCACAATAGAGGAGATTTAAAATACACTAGAGGCATACAACACCATATTTGAACAGGCAGAAGAAAGAATGGGCCAAAGATTTGAAAAGACATTTCTTTAAAGAAGCTAGACAAATGGCCAACATGGACATGAAAAGAACCTCAACATCACTAGCTCTTAGGGAAATGCGAATCAAAACCACAATGATATCATTTCATACCCACCGGAGTGGCCGCTATTGAGAAAATAAAAAACGAAACAGAAAACTACAAGTGTTGGAGAGGATGTAGAAAAATAGAAACACTAATTCATTACTGGTGGGAATGTAAAATAGTGCAGCCACTGTGGAAGACAGTTTGACAGTTCCTCAGGAAGCTAAGTATAGAATTATCACATGATACAGCAATCCCACCACTAGGTATATACACAGAAGAACTGAAAGCAAGGACTGAAACATATTTGCACAGGAATATTCATAGCAGCATTACTCACTATTGCCAAAAGGTGGAAGCAATCCAAGTGTCCATCAGTCAATGAATGGATAAACAAGTGCAGTATATTCATGTGATGGAATATTATTCACCTATAGAAAGGAATGAAGTCCTGATGCACACGACAACATGGATGAATCTTAAGGGCATTACATTGAGTGAAATAAGCCAGACACAAAAAGACAAATACTATATAATTTCACTCTTATAAACTAATCATAATAAACAAACTCATATGGTTAAAATATAGACTATAGGTTACCAGGAGATAGCTTGGGTCTGGAGAATGGGGAGTTGACGCTTAACTTGTACAGAATTTCTACTTAAGCTGATGGTAAAGGTTTGGAAATGGATGTTGGTAATGGTAGCACATTATTGTGAGTGTAATCAACAGCACTGAACTGTATCATTGAATGTGGTTAAAAGAGGAAACTTAAACATGTATATATTACTAGAATAAAAATTTAAAAATAAAACATAGGGCTGTATAAAATAGTGAACACTATTGCAGATGAAGGACTATAGTTAATAGTACAAGTATAAGAATATTCTCTCATGAATTATAACAAATGTCCAACACTAATACAAGGTGGTAATAATAAGGTGATATATGGGAAAAATAAACACCTAATGTAAATAATGGATGATAATAATAATCTTTCATCAATTGTAACAAAGGTAACTACTGTTAAAAATAATACAATTTATTTTATAAGGTACTATCATTAATAGTAACGAAGGTTCCACACCAATGCAAGGTGTTGGTGGTGGGGTGATGTACAATAATTCTGTATTTTATGTATGATGTAAACTCACAAATTCTCTAATTTAAAAAATATACATATATACAATCCTGTAATATTGTTCAGCCTTTGAAAAATTCAGAGCTGCATTTTTCTCCAATTATAATATTTAACATTTATATATAAGTGAGGAAAATTTTCTATGAAAGCAACAAGTTTTAACAAAGAGATTTCAAGTTTTAAATTATGTTAAAACAATAGACACAGAAGCCAAATTTTAAAATTGCTTAACTTTAATAAAGATTCTTAAATTAGAAGAAAAAAGATGACAATACCTATATTACAGGACTTTTATTCCCAAAAAATAAGAAATAAGGTATGCAAAAATACATTACAATTGATAAAAGTAAAATAAGGCTAATACTTGAGGCTTTCCAAATAGTAATAACATTATCAGCTACTATTTATTGTCTAATCCTTCTAACACTGTATTTTATACATATGGAAACTGAGTCTCAGAGGATTAAGAAGTGTCTGCACACACATGGTAAATAGAATGGCTAGGAACTCAAACTCAGGCTCGTTGATTTCAAAGCCCACCTGTTCCTCGTCATTCCATCCGACCTGCCTCTCAGTGCCACGATTTGAGAGTCAGCAGAATGTAAGCATTTCCTCACTCACCCTTCCCAGATCTCAGACTGTGCAGAAATAAAAGTAGAAAACGTTTTATATTCATATCACAGTGTAGGGGAGGCTGGCTTCTTGACCCAGCACACCTGGACCTAGATTTTAAAATTCTGCCTGTTCTGACCCGCATCTTAACCTTCAGTTTTGGACTGTATAGGTATCTCTTGGAAGAATATTTTCTTGATTCTTTTCTTGGCTACCTGAACCTTCTTAGATCTTCCAGGGCCAGTCACTAGTAACAGAGGCCCCTTAACTCTCTCTCTGAGACTTAGCCTTGCCTCTTTGGGTATCTAACATCCTGTGTCTTCCAACATCAGATAAATGCATTCTGGGACTTTCATTCTTGGTGTCCGGCCCAGCAAAATAATTAGAACCTTTGCACATGAGTTGACTCCAGTACAAGAAGGATTCTTCCTCCTCTTTGAGGATACGTGTCTTTATCCACCAAGCACCAAGCTTGGCCCACTTTGAGGAAAGCTGATTCCTGCATTGGTCAGAGCAGGAAGATGTAGCCAGATTTTGGCATCATTAAACTGGTCAACCAGCTGCAAGACATTACCAGCTGCCGTGTTAATCATTAATGAGGCAGACACTGCCTGGTGCCTGCATAGTGAACCAAACATTATGACTTGGGTTTTCATTTCATTTAAAATTAACTCGCTGAATGAAGAATCACCCTCCAGCTTGTGAGAGACAGAGCTGTTGGCACAAAGAGGGGCCTGGCAGGCCAGAAGCACAAAGGGAACATAAAGTCCCTCACTGATATGATTCAACTGTTTGCATGAAGGCCATGTCTTTTAATTCCACTCAATCTCAGCTCCTCAAAGCTGCCGCTCAAAATATTTCTGTGTTCCCAAACAGAGGCTCTACATGTCACAGTCGCTTCCTGCTGGGGCATGTGCTGATGCCTCTCCAAATAGCCTTTACTACATCTTTAAATCTAGGCAAATTAGATGTGTAGTTCCTAGTTTATTTGTGGATTGTATTTTCTTATTCAAGTAAGGCAAATGCAATTTTTAAATGTTTTACTAGGTTTAAATACAAAGTAAATAGATTAAAATAATGACTCCCAATGAACCATCCTTCTTCTTCAATAATTATAAACATTTTATCAATCTTATTTCCTCTATCTCCCCAAATTGGTGGATTTTGTTTTGTTTTTCTTGGAATATTTTAAAGCAAAACTCAGACATCATGCTATTCTACCCCAAAATTCTTTAGTATGGATCTCTGATAAGGACATTATTTATCTATTCATATAACCACTATGCCACTATTATACCAATAAAACACATCAAATATTTATTAATTCCATCAATTAATGAAGATGTATTCCAATTTCCTTGATTACCTCAAAGATGTCAGTTTATTCTTGGTTGTTCCACTCAGGATCTAAACAAGAGGTCCACACATTGCTGGATCTCACGAGACTTTTTTATGTTGTAACAGTCCTCCTTCCTTCCCTATCCCTACCCTTTTTCCTAGGTCAGTTTGTAAAATAGGCTCATTCATTCTCTGAAATGTCCTACATTCTGAGAGTGGCTGATTGCTTTCTCATAGTGTTGCTTAACCTTTTCCTCTATACCCATATTTCCTATAAACTGAAGGTTAGGTCTTTAGGTTTGGTTAGATTCAAGTTCATATTTTAAGTGAAAATCCTTCACAGGGAGTGTGCTTCTTATTGTATCATATTATGAGGCAAATGATGTTTGGGGTCCCACTTTTAAAGAAGTCATCCTGGTCATTCCAGGCCCAGCAGATACCACACGGAGAAGAACTTCCCAGCTGAGCCTAGCCCGGTTAGTGGAAGAGAAAAAAAATAAATAAATTGTCATTTTTTAAAGCCACTATTTTGTGGTCCTTTGTTGTGCAGCAGTAGATAACTGCAACACTGATTGCATTAATTCTTCATTTCTTGTATTGTATACTTCTTTTATTTCTAGAACCTCTACTTGGTTTTTCTTTATAGATTTCATTTCCCCTTGAAATTCCACATGTCTTCATGCATGTTGTTTACTTTTTGTACTAGATCCTTTAATATAGTTATTATAGTCATTTCAAAGTCCTTTGTCTGATTTCAACATTTTGTCCGAGAGCTGGTATCCATGAACCCTTTTTCTCGATTATGTGTCACATATTTTTGTTTCTTCCCATGTCCCATAATTTCTTTTACTATGCCAGACATTGTAAAAAAATAACACAACATAGACTGAAAATTAAAGAATACTTACTGCCAAAAGAGAGTGCATCTCTTTGACTGTCAGGTTACTAGCATAAAGGGTTGTTTCTATCAAATCTGTGTTGAGCTGGGCCTGAGCTTGGGTACCACATTAATTAGAACAGTTCACCGTATGATTCAAATATTTTGAGGACAGCATCAGGACATTTCCTTTAGCAGAGCTGGAAATGTGAGCACCAGTGAGACTCTGGAGATCTTTTTATGCTGTGTATCCTAGTTCCTAGCCTTCTGAACCATGGGAGATCTCTGCTTTATGGCCCAGCCACCAGCTTTTTGGGTCATTGGTAAGCTCTCTTTTCTCTCCAGTTCTACCTCTAGCTTTCTGTGCCTCGGGAGCTCTCTCTTCAACTGCTTCCCTCTCTTTGGAGAACTGCAGCAATGGATTCAATAAAGACCTGTTGTGTCTGGGAGGGATTTCTCTCCACCTTTGCTGCTCTAAGCTCAGCCTTCAGGGAGCATCTTCAGTGCATTTGGTGAAGGCCCAGGGTGCCTTACAGAGATTTCTATAAATTCTCCTGCCCTGATACCAGCCTTCTTTGGGATGTTGCCTTGCACTTGGGAAGGATCCCATACATCTGGGTGGGAGGTGTGTGTAGCTCACCTGCCCTCCCCCAGCCTTCATCAGGCCACTGTATCATACTCGGATAAAGTCCCTGCCTTTCATTTAGGAAAGACCCTATGGCTCTCAGGGGAATTTGTCTCTACTCTCTTGCCCTGTCCCACCTTGACACCCCCTCTTCTGAAGGCAGGTGTGTACAGATATGCTCTGTGACTGAAGATGCCATCATGCCAGTGCCCACATGATCAATAAAATTTATTGGATGTTAGCTTGGCTTCTCTTTACTCCTGTCCGTCTATGGTAGATTTCTCCTTCTCCCACTTTTCTTGCAATGATGAGCACAGCTTTGTGCCACCTTTTTCCTATAATATAAATCATTTAGATTTCCTTGCATCTCCAACTCTCTGATGGGTTTTTTAAGCTATAATTTGCTTAGTTTGTTCTAGTTCCTAAGGTGGCAAATGGAAAAGAAAGCTGTATCAGGAAGTGTTGACATTTTCAGATTTGCTATTGACTTAGTGAGTTTCAGTTTCACGAACCTCAGTTTCTCCATATGTAAAACAATTGTCACCTACCAATCAAAAGGGTGTAAGGATTGAACAGTAAACAGTACTAATGTACCTGAAAGTGGGGGGCACTGAGTGAAGATGAAATGCCTTTTCTGATATGGACACAACTCATCTACCTTCTTGATTCATCTCTCTCATTCTCTGTACTCCAGTGGTTCTGAATTTCCTCCCACCACTTCTTCAATAGTGTCAGCTCTCTAGCCTTTGAGCATGCTGTTCTTTTTTGCAAAAACACTTTTTCTTCTCTTTCCTCCTTTTGCCTCACTAACTCTTAACTTATGTATCATTTATTCAAGGAAATCTTCCTTGACACCTTCTCCTGCAGTTAAGGGCCTCCCCATCATAGCATTTATGATTCTGTATTATAATTGTGACTTTACATGTAAGTGTTCCCCACTGAACTATACATTGTCTGAAAGCAGGATCCTTGCACATCTTGTGAGTTGCTAATATCAGAGCATATAACAGAATCTATACATAAGAAACACTTGTTCATAAATAAATGAATGAGTTAGTGAATGAATGAATGACTCTGAATACTGCTACTTCTTCACTTAGAAAATATTTATCATACACCTGTTAGGCTCATATCAGGATGATAGAGGCTTTTGGAACAGCAGTGTATACCGATCTATATATAATACATCCAGCTTCGAGGATCTTATACGCAGCAGGTAAAAATTGAAAAACACATAGGAGAAGCTAAATAGCACTTCAAATATTCAAAAAAATAAGATAGTCATACAGATAAGAAAGTAATTTCAATCAGTGCAGAGAGGAGCAACTGTTTTAACAGTATCAGTGTACCTGATAAGACAATGAACATAAAATCTGAGGATGAGCCTTTGCGCTTGGCAATTAGGAGGTTAACAGTGAACTTTGAGAGAGAAACTTCAGAATTTGGTAACAATAGAAGCCAGATTGCTGGACATTTGGAGTGGAATAATGGTGAGAAAGCCAAGTCTGTGGGTAGAGCCCACATATTCAAGAAGTTTGGCAAGGCAAGAACAGAGGACCATTCTTTTGAAGGCAATAGATCAAGCTGGTTTTAAAGGCAGATGGGAAGGAGCCCACAGGGAGGATGAGACATTAAAAATGCCCAGGGAAAACAGACTACTTCATAGAGCATCATTCTAAAGAAGATGCAGAGATGTCAGCACTACCTGTTGGAGGCAGAGTAAGCCTCGGAAAGGGGGAGTCCTCCTTCTCTAAGATAAAAGGGAAGAAGAGGATGAAGGCAGAGACTTTGAAGAAGCAGGTGGAGAGGGAAAAACTGCCAGGTGGTTTCCATATTCTCAGAGAAGCATGAAGCATTTGCTGAGAGGGCAGGAGGACTAGTGAGGTGGGAAACTTGAGAGTATAGAAAATTAAGAAGAGCTAATATGCAGAAGGGTCCCTTCCTGGAACATGGTCTAGATCAGATAGCCTTGTTGTGTTCAGCAAAACAGGGCAGACGTTTGAGGGTCACCCAACCTAAGAACCTTCCAATATGTTTGGGCTGGTTTCTTCCAATAGCTTGATGGAGAACACCTAGAAGGAAAGCAAAGTCATATTCAAGTCTATCCTATGGTAGAATGGGAGGGGAATGAATGAAAATGAAACCAAGGAAGTGTTGAGTCAGATTCCAGAGTACATGTGAGAAACGCTCAGTGCTGGATCAAAGAGGCAGAGACAAGACTGCGTAGTAAGTGGTGGAACAGGAGCTGAGAGAAAACACAAAGATGGAGATAAGTATCATAATTCCAACCCAGTGCAGTTCAGCAAACTCTACCATTTCACAACATCCAAAGCTGTTTGATTAAATTCTTATCAAGCTGTCCACAGTTGCAGCCACTTTCTTTCTAGAGCATTTAAATGTGTGCTTGGCCTTTAGCATTGATGAGCAGTGGCACCATTGGTATGTCACAGCCAGCAGGGATCAAGGTCAAAGTCAATGTCAGGCCATTAGTACAAGATAATTCCAGTCCTGGAAAGGACTAAGGCACTAAATTATTACCAAAGCAGGGACTGGAACCAAGAAAGCAAGTCAAAACCTTACACCAGAATTAAAGTTCAGGGAGAAGATCCATTCTTGAAGAAAAAGTAGAATAGGCCATTATCAGAATTGGGAGACAACAAGTGGCTGGGACTTACAAATATGGCAAATCCTAGACCTCTGTTCTAATAAGCTACAGAAGTTGTGTTACATTAACTGCCTTTGCCACTTTCAGCATGAGTTCTGGAAACTCCAAAAGGACCAAACCAGTAGTGACAATGTCTGGGCTCGGGGCATGGTCAAGGTGGATTTGGATGATGGATTCCAAGAGAGTGAAGCCACATGAGACTCCTGAACTCTGCCTAGAACCACAAAGCCAGGAGGAATGGAAAGAATCACCCAACAGCTTTCAGAAGTGAAGGCTACTGGCTAGAATAGGTTCATATCAAGGCATTCCTGAAAAGATAGGGGCAGGTTCTGACAGAGAGTGGAAGGGAAATCAGAATCCTTTTAAAATTGAAAGTGAGGGAGGGAATAGAAAGGAGGTAGATGCATTCACTAGGTTAAGGATCAGAACACAGGATCAGGATTGGAAAGATGTCTCAGGGTGAGCGAGCTGGGGAGGTTTGCTGGCCTAGAGCCAAGACAGAATACTGTTGAACAAAATAGGATAATTGTGGCCATCCATGAGGCATTCTCTGCCTCTGATTACTAGGGCTTGAGCAAGCCCTAATAGGGGGATGTGTGTAGGTATCAAAAGGATATAAGGAATTCCACACAAGAAAGCTTTTTAAGTTAGATCACATTGCATCTTAGTGGACCGGGGCTGAATTCTGAGAGAACATCTCATCTTGGAAAATTGGGATTGGGCAATTACACTGTTTGTTGGGGGTGACTCAGAGTTAAGAATTGATATGTGCAGTGGACAACTGTAATTTTTATGTTGTCAAAGCATCCTCTTTCCTGGTGAGGAAATACCCTTCCGCTGTCTGTATGAGGACTTAGACATGAATGGTTTGCAATCCCTGCCTCCCACTAACCATCCCCCAACACAGAAGTGAAGGGAGCCACATCCTGGCTCCACCCATATTTTGCCTTCCCAGGAAGTAGGCATTGGAACCTAAGCTCAGCCAGTTGGACCCCAGAACTTTGAAGCTTGAACACATGAGACGAGGAGGTAGGAATCAGTGGAGGCTGCAATAGTGCCAAAAGGACCCTTGGTTCCTTCTTGCTTTCTAAGCCTGAATCTGATGTTCTCACCGATTCTCTGAGCCCTTGATATGCTTCAAAATTTGCCTTTCTGGTTATAATTGTCAGGGATGGTTTCTTTGTTTGCAATCAAAACACCTAACTACTACACATCGTATAGCAAAAGGCCAGTCTATCAGCAAAGATGATATTGATGTAAAAGTAACTGACTTTGAGGAGGCGGGGCAAGATGGCAGACTGGTGAGCTGTATGTTTTAGTTACTCCTCCAGGAAAGTAGGTAGAAAGCCAGGAACTGCGTGGACTGGACACCACAGAGCAATCTGACTTTGGGCATACTTCATACAACACTCATGAAAACGTGGAACTGCTGAGATTCGCGAAATCTGTAAGTTTTTGCGGCCAGGGGACCCGCGCCCCTCCCTGCCAGGCTCAGTCCCGGGGGAGGAGGGGCTGTCAGCTCCGGGAAGGAGAAGGGAGAACTGCAGTGGCTGCCCTTATTGGAAACTCATTCTACTGATTCAAACTCCAACCATAGATAGACTGAGACCAGACACCAGAGAATCTGAGAGCAGCCAGCCCAGCAGAGAGGAGACAGGCATAGAAAAAAAACAACACGAAAAACTCCAAAATAAAAGCGGAGGATTTTTGGAGTTCTGGTGAACACAGAAAGGGGAAGGGCCCTGAGGCGCATATGCAAATCCCGAAGAAAAGCTGATCTCTCTGCCCTGTGGACCTTTCCTTAATGGCCCTGGTTGCTTTGTCTCTTAGCATTTCAATAACCCAGTAGATCTCTGAGGAAGGCCCGTTTTTTTGTTTTTTTTTTTTTCAATCCTTTTTTCTTTTTCTAAAACAATTACTCTAAGAAGCCCAATACAGAAAGCTTCAAAGACTTGCTATTTGGGCAGGTCAAGTCAAGAGCAGAACTAGGAGAGCTATGAGACAAAACGCAATAATCCAGTGGCTGAGAAAATTCACTAAACACCACAACTTCCCAAGAAAAGGGGGGTGTCCACTCACAGCCATCATCCTGGTGGATAGGAAACACTCCTGCCCATCGCCAGCCCCATAGCCCAGAACTGCCCCAGACAACCCAGTGTGACGGAAGTGCTTCAAATAACAGGCACACACCACAAAACTGGGTGTGGACATTAGCCTTCCCTGCAACCTCAGCTGATTGTCCCAGAGTTGGGAAGGTAGAGCAGTGTGAATTAACAAAGCCCCATTCAGCCATCATTTGAGCAGACTGGGAGCCTCCCTACACAGCCCAGCAGCCCAGAACTGCCCTGGGGGGACGGCACTCACCTGTGACATAGCACAGTCATCCCTCAACAGAGGACCCGGGGTGCACAGCCTGGAAGAGGGGCCCACTTGCAAGTCTCAGGAGCCATACGCCAATACCAAGGACTTGTGGGTCAGTGGCAGAGACAAACTGTGGCAGGACTGAACTGAAGGATTAGACTATTGCAGCAGCTTTAAAACTCTAGGATCACCAGGGAGATTTGATTGTTAGAGCCACCCCCCCCCCCCCGACTGCCCAGAAACACGCCCCATATACAGGGCAGGCAACACCAACTACACACGCAAGCTTGGTACACCAATTGGACCCCACAAGACTCACTTCCCCACTCACCAAAAAGGCTAAGCAGGGGAGAACTGGCTTGTGGAGAACAGGTGGTTCGTGGACGCCACCTGCTGGTTAGTTAGAGAAAGTGTACTCCACGAAGCTGTAGATCTCATAAATTAGAGATAAGGACTTCAATTGGTCTAGAAATCCTAAAAGAACCCTATCAAGTTCAGCAAATGCCACGAGGCCAAAAACAACAGAAAATTATAAAGCATATGAAAAAACCAGACGATATGGATAACCCAAGCCCAAGCACCCAAATCAAAAGACCAGAAGAGACACAGCACGTAGAGCAGCTACTCAAAGAACTAAAGATGAACAATGAGACCATAGTACGGGAGATAAAGGAAATCAAGAAGACCCTAGAAGAGCATAAAGAAGACATTGCAAGACTAAATAAAAAAATGGATGATCTTATGGAAATGAAAGAAACTGTTGACCAAATTAAAAAGATTCTGGACACTCATAGTACAAGACTAGAGGAAGTTGAACAACGAATCAGTGACCTCGAAGATGACAGAATGGAAAATGAAAGCATAAAAGAAAGAATGGGGAAAAAAATTGAAAAAATCGAAATGGACCTCAGGGATATGATAGATAATATGAAACGTCCAAATATAAGACTCATTGGTGTCCCAGAAGGGGAAGAAAGGGTAAAGGTCTAGGAAGAGTAATCAAAGAAATTGTGGGGGAAAACTTCCCAAATCTTCTAAGCAACATAAATACACAAATCATAAATGCTCAGCGAACTCCAAATAGAATAAATCCAAATAAACCCACTCCGAGACATATACTGATCACACTATCAAACACAGAAGAGAAGGAGCAAGTTCTGAAAGCAGCAAAAGAAAAGCAATTCACCACATACAAAGGAAACAGCATAAGACTAAGTAGTGACTACTCAGCAGCCACCATGGAGGCAAGAAGGCAGTGGCACGATATATTTAAAATTCTGAGTGAGAAAAATTTCCAGCCAAGAATACTTTATCCAGCAAAGCTCTTCTTCAAATTCGAGGGAGAGCTTAAATTTTTCACAGACAAACAAATGCTGAGAGAATTTGCTAACAAGAGACCTGTCCTACTGGAGATACTCAAGGGAGCCCTACAGACAGAGAAACAAAGAAAGGACAGAGAGACTTGGAGAAAGGTTCAGTACTAAAGAGATTCAGTATGGATACAATAAAGGATATTAATAGACAGAGGGGAAAAATATGACAAACATAAACCAAAGGATAAGATGGCTGATTCAAGAAATGCCTTCACGGTTATAACGTTGAATGTAAATGGATTAAACTCCCCAATTAAAAGATATAGATTCGCAGAATGGATCAAAAAAAATGAACCATCAATATGTTGCATACAAGAGACTCATCTTAGACACAGGGACACAAAGAAACTGAAAGTGAAAGGATGGAAAAAAATATTTCATGCAAGCTACAGCCAAAAGAAAGCAGGTGTAGCAATATTAATCTCAGATAAAATAGACTTCAAATGCAGGGATGTTTTGAGAGACAAAGAAGGCCACTACGTACTAATAAAAGGGGCAATTCAGCAAGAAGAAATAACAATCGTAAATGTCTATGCACCCAACCAAGGTGCCACAAAATACATGATAGAAACACTGGCAAAACTAAAGGAAGCAATTGATGTTTCCACAATAATTGTGGGAGACTTCAACACATCACTCTCTCCTATAGATAGATCAACCAGACAGAAGACCAATCAGGAAATTGAAAACCTAAACAATCTGATAAATGAATTAGATTTAACAGACATATACAGGACATTACATCCCAAATCACCAGGATACACATACTTTTCTAGTGCTCATGGAACTTTCTCCAGAATAGATCATATGCTCGGACATAAAACAAGCCTCAATAAATTTAAAAAGATTGAAATTTTTCAAAGCACATTCTCTGACCACAATGGAATACAATTAGAAGTCAATAAACATCAGAGACTTAGAAAATTCACAAATACCTGGAGGTTAAACAACACACTCCTAAACAATCAATGGGTTAAAGAAGAAATAGCAACAGAAATTGCTAAATATATAGAGACGAATGAAAATGAGAACACAACATACCAAAACCTATGGGATGCAGCAAAAGCAGTGCTAAGGGGGAAATTTATAGCACTAAATGCATATATTAAAAAGGAAGAAAGAGCCAAAATCAAAGAACTAATGGATCAACTGAAGAAGCTAGAAAATGAACAGGAGGCGGGGCAAGATGGCAGACTGGTGAGCTGTATGTTTTAGTTACTCCTCCAGGAAAGTAGGTAAAAAGCCAGGAACTGCGTGGACTGGACACCACAGAGCAATCTGTCTTTGGGCATACTTCATACAACACTCGTGAAAACGTGGAACTGCTGAGATCAGCGAAATCTGTAAGTTTTTGCGGCCAGGGGACCCGCGCCCCTCCCTGCCAGGCTCAGTCCCGGGGGAGGAGGGGCTGTCAGCTCCAGGAAGGAGAAGGGAGAATTGCAGTGGCTGCTCTTATGGGAAACCCATTCTACTGATTCAAACTCCAACCATAGATAGACTGAGACCAGACACCAGAGACTCTGAGAGCAGCCAGCCCAGCAGAGAGGAGACAGGCATAGAAAAAGAACAACACGAAAAACTCCAAAATAAAAGCAGAGGATTTTTGGAGTTCTGGTGAACACAGAAAGGGGAAGGGCGGAGATCAGGCCTTGAGGCGCATATGCAAATCCCGAAGCAAGGCTGATCTCTCTGCCCTGTGCACCTTTCCTTAATGGCCCTGGTTGCTTTGTCTATTAGCATTTTCAATAACCCATTAGATCTCTGAGGAGGGCCGTTTTTTTTTTTTTTTTTTTTTTAAATCCTTTTTGCTTTTTCTAAAACAATTACTCTAAGAAGCTCAATACAGAAAGCTTCAAAGAATTGAAATTTGGGCACGTCAAATCAAGAGCAGAACTAAGAGAGCTCTGAGACAAAACGCAATAATCCAGCGGCTGAGAAAATTCACTAAACAACACAACTTCCCAAGAAAAGGGGGGTGTCCGCTCACAGCCACCATCCTGGTGGACAGGAAACACTCCTGCCCATCGCCAGCCCCATAGCCCAGAGCTGCCCCAGACAACCCAGTGTGACGGAAGTGCTTCAAATAACAGGCACACACCACAAAACTGGGCGTGGACATTAGCCTTCCCTGCAACCTCAGCTGAATGTCCCAGAGCTGGGAAGGGGGAGCAGTGTGAATTAACAGAGCCCCATTCAGCCATCATTTGAGCAGACTGGGAGCCTCCCAACACAGCCCAGCAGCCCAGAACTGCCCTGGGGGGACGGCACTCACCTGTGACATAGCACAGTCATCCCTCAACAGAGCACCCGGGGTGCACAGCCTGGAAGAGGGGCCCACTTGCAAGTCTCAGGAGCCATACGCCAATACCAAAGACTTGTGGGTCAGTGGCAGAGACAAACTGTGGCAGGACTGAACTGAAGGATTAGACTATTGCAGTAGTTTTAAAACTCTAGGATCATCAGGGAGATTTGACTGTTAGGGCCACCCCCCCTCCCCGACTGCCCAGAAACACGCCCCACATACAGGGCAGGCAACACCAACTACACACGCAAGCTTGGTACACCAATTGGGCCCCACAAGACTCACTCCCCCACTCACCAAAAAGGCTAAGCAGGGGAGATCTGGCTTGTGGAGAACAGGTGGCTCGTGGACGCCACCTGCTGGTTAGTTAGAGAAAGTGTACTCCACGAAGCTGTAGATCTGATAAATTAGAGATAAGGACTTCAACTGGTCTACAAACCCTAAAAGAACCCTATCAAGTTCAGCAAATGCCACGAGGCCAAAAACAACAGAAAATTATAAAGCATATGAAAAAACCAGACGATATGGATAACCCAAGCCCAAGCACCCAAATCAAAAGACCAGAAGAGACACACCTAGAGCAGCTACTCAAAGAACTAAAGATGAACAATGAGACCATAGTACGGGATATGAAGGAAATCAAGAAGACCCTAGAAGAGCATAAAGAAGACATTGCAAGACTAAATAAAAAAATGGATGATCTTATGGAAATTAAAGAAACTGTTGACCAAATTAAAAAGATTCTGGACACTCATAGTACAAGACTAGAGGAAGTTGAACAACGAATCAGTGACCTGGAAGATGACAGAATGGAAAATGAAAGCATAAAAGAAAGAATGGGGAAAAAAATTGAAAAACTCAAAATGGACCTCAGGGATATGATAGATAATATGAAACGTCCAAATATAAGACTCATTGGTGTCCCAGAAGGGGAAGAAAAGGGTAAAGGTCTAGGAAGAGTATTCAAAGAAATTTTTGGGGAAAACTTCCCAAATCTTCTAAACAACATAAATACACAAATCATAAATGCTCAGCGAACTCCAAATAGAATAAATCCAAAAAAACCCACTCCGAGACATATACTGATCACACTGTCAAACATAGAAGAGAAGGAGCAAGTTCTGAAAGCAGCAAGAGAAAAGCAATTCACCACATACAAAGGAAACAGCATAAGACTAAGTAGTGACTACTCAGCAGCCACCATGGAGGCGAGAAGGCAGTGGCACGATATATTTAAAATTCTGAGTGAGAGGAATTTCCAGCCAAGAATACTTTATCCAGCAAAGCTCTCCTTCAAATTTGAGGGAGACCTTAAATTTTTCACAGACAAAGAAATGCTGAGAGAATTTGCTAACAAGAGACCTGCCCTACTGGAGATACTAAAGGGAGCCCTACACACAGAGAAACAAAGACAGGACAGAGAGACTTGGAGAAAGGTTCAGTACTAAAGAGATTAGGTATGGGTACAATAAAGGATATTAATAGAGAGAGGGAAAAATATGGCAAACATAATCCAAAGGATAAGATGGCCGATTCAAGAAATGCCTTCACGGTTTTAACGTTGAATGTAAATGGATTAAACTCCCCAATTAAAAGATATAGATTCGCAGAATGGATCAAAAAAAATGAACCATCAATATGTTGCATACAAGAGACTCATCTTAGACACAGGGACACAAAGAAACTGAAAGTGAAAGGATGGAAAAAAATATTTCATGCAAGCTACAGCCAAAAGAAAGCAGGTGTAGCAATATTAATCTCAGATAAAATAGACTTCAAATGCAGGGATGTTTTGAGAGACAAAGAAGGCCACTACATACTAATAAAAGGGGCAATTCAGCAAGAAGAAATAACAATCGTAAATGTCTATGCACCCAATCAAGGTGCCACAAAATACATGAGAGAAACATTGGCAAAACTAAAGGAAGCAATTGATGTTTCCACAATAATTGTGGGAGACTTCAACACATCACTCTCTCCTATAGATAGATCAACCAGACAGAAGACCAATAAGGAAATTGAAAACCTAAACAATCTGATAAATGAATTAGATTTAACAGACATCTACAGGACATTACATCCCAAATCACCAGGATACACATACTTTTCTAGTGCTCACGGAACTTTCTCCAGAATAGATCATATGCTGGGACATAAAACAAGCCTCAATAAACTTAAAAACATTGAAATTATTCAAAGCACATTCTCTGACCACAATGGAATACAATTAGAAGTCAATAACCATCAGAGACTTAGAAAATTCACAAATACCTGGAGGTTAAACAACACACTCCTAAACAATCAGTGGGTTAAAGAAGAAATAGCAAGAGAAATTGCTAAATATATAGAGACGAATGAAAATGAGAACACAACATACCAAAACCTGTGGGATGCAGAAAAAGCAGTGCTAAGGGGGAAATTTATAGCACTAAACGCATATATTAAAAAGGAAGAAAGAGCCAAAATCAAAGAACTAATGGATCAAATGAAGAAGCTAGAAAATGAACAGCAAACCAATCCTAAACCAAGTACAAGAAAAGAAATAACAAGGATTAAAGCAGAAATAAATGACATAGAGAACAAAAAAACAATAGAAAGGATAAATATCACCAAAAGTTGGTTCTTTGAGAAGATCAACAAGATTGACAAGCCCCTAGCTAGACTGACAAAATCAAAAAGAGAGAAGACCCATATAAACAAAATAATGAATGAAAAAGGTGACATAACTGCAGATCCTGAAGAAATTAAAAAAATTATAAGAGGATATTATGAACAACTGTATGGCAACAAACTGGATAATGTAGAAGAAATGGACAATTTCCTGGAAACATATGAACAACCTAGACTGACCAGAGAAGAAATAGAAGACCTCAACCAACCCATCACAAGCAAAGAGATCCAATCTGTCATCAAAAATCTTCCCACAAATAAATGCCCAGGGCCAGATGGCTTCACAGGGGAATTCTACCAAACTTTCCACAAAGAACTGACACCAATCTTACTCAAACTCTTTCAAAACATTGAAAAAAATGGAACACTACCTAACTCATTTTATGAAGCTAACATCAATCTAATACCAAAACCAGGCAAAGATGCTACAAAAAAGGAAAACTACCGGCCAATCTCCCTAATGAATATAGATGCAAAAATCCTCAACAAAATACTTGCAAATCGAATCCAAAGACACATTAAAAAAATCATACACCATGACCAAGTGGGGTTCATTCCAGGCATGCAAGGATGGTTCAACATAAGAAAAACAATCAATGTGTTACAACACATTAAAAACTCGAAAGGGAAAAATCAATTGATCATCTCAATAGATGCTGAAAAAGCATTTGACAAAATCCAACATCCCTTTTTGATAAAAACACTTCAAAAGGTAGGAATTGAAGGAAACTTCCTCAAAATGATAAAGAGCATATATGAAAAACCCACAGCCAGCATAGTACTCAATGGTGAGAGACTGAAAGCCTTCCCTCTAAGATCAAGAGCAAGACAAGGATGCCCGCTGTCACCACTGTTATTCAACATTGTGCTGGAAGTGCTAGCCAGGGCAATCCGGCAAGACAAAGAAATAAAAGGCATCCAAATTGGAAAAGAAGAAGTAAAACTGTCATTGTTTGCAGATGATATGATCTTATATCTAGAAAACCCTGAGAAATCGACGATACAGCTACTAGAGCTAATAAACAAATTTAGCAAAGTAGCGGGATACAAGGTTAATGCACATAAGTCAGTAATGTTTCTATATGCTAGAAATGAACAAACTGAAGAGACACTCAAGAAAAAGATACCATTTTCAATAGCAACTAAAAAAATCAAGTACCTAGGAATAAACTTAACCAAAGATGTAAAAGACCTATACAAAGAAAACTACATAACTCTACTAAAAGAAATAGAAGGGGACCTTAAAAGATGGAAAAATATTCCATGTTCATGGATAGGAAGACTAAATGTCATTAAGATGTCAATTCTACCCAAACTCATCTACAGATTCAATGCAATCCCAATCAAAATTCCAACAACCTACTTTGCAGACTTGGAAAAGCTAGTTATCAAATTTATTTGGAAAGGGAAGATGCCTCAAATTGCTAAAGACACTCTAAAAAAGAAAAACAAAGTGGGAGGACTTACACTCCCTGACTTTGAAGCTTATTATAAAGCCACAGTTGCCAAAACAGCATGGTACTGGCACAAAGATAGACATATAGATCAATGGAATCGAATTGAGAACTCAGAGATAGACCCTCAGATCTATGGCCGACTGATCTTTGATAAGGCCCCTAAAGTCACCGAACTGAGCCATAATGGTCTTTTCAACAAATGGGGCTGGGAGAGTTGGATATCCATATCCAAAAGAATGAAAGAGGACCCCTACCTCACCCCCTACACAAAAATTAACTCCAAATGGACCAAAGATCTCAATATAAAAGAAAGTACCATAAAACTCCTAGAAGATAATGTAGGAAAACATCTTCAAGACCTTGTATTAGGAGGCCACTTCCTAGACTTTACACCCAAAGCACAAGCAACAAAAGAGAAAATAGATAAATGGGAACTCCTCAAGCTTAGAAGTTTCTGCACCTCAAAGGAATTTCTCAAAAAGGTAAAGAGGCAGCCAACTCAATGGGAAAAAATTTTTGGAAACCATGTATCTGACAAAAGACTGATATCTTGCATATACAAAGAAATCCTACAACTCAATGACAATAGTACAGACAGCCCAATTATAAAATGGGCAAAAGATATGAAAAGACAGTTCTCTGAAGAGGAAATACAAATGGCCAAGAAACACATGAAAAAATGTTCAGCTTCACTAGCTATTAGAGAGATGCAAATTAAGACCACAATGAGATACCATCTAACACCGGTTAGAATGGCTGCCATTAAACAAACAGGAAACTACAAATGCTGGAGGGGATGTGGAGAAATTGGAACTCTTATTCATTGTTGGTGGGACTGTATAATGGTTCAGCCACTCTGGAAGTCACTCTGGCAGTTCCTTAGAAAACTAGATATAGAGCTACCATTCGATCCAGCGATTGCACTTCTCGGTATATACCCGGAAGATCGGAAAGCAGTGACACGAACAGATATCTGCACGCCAATGTTCATAGCAGCATTATTCACAATTGCCAAGAGATGGAAACAACCCAAATGTCCTTCAACAGATGAGTGGATAAATAAAATGTGGTATATACACACGATGGAATACTACGCGGCAGTAAGAAGGAACGATCTGGTGAAACATATGACAACATGGATGAACCTTGAAGACATAATGCTGAGCGAAATAAGCCAGGCACAAAAAGAGAAATATTATATGCTACCACTAATGTGAACTTTGAAAAATGTAAAACAAATGGTTTATAATGTAGAATGTAGGGGAACTAGCAGTAGAGAGCAATTAAGGAAGGGGGAACAATAATCCAAGAAGAACAGATAAGCTATTTAACGTTCTGGGGATGCCCAGAAATGACTATGGTCTGTTAATTTCTGATGGATGTAGTAGGAACAAGTTCACTGAAATGTTGCTATATTATGTAACTTTCTTGGGGTAAAGTAGAAACATGTTGGAAGTTAAGCAGTTATCTTAGGTTAGTTGTCTTTTTCTTACTCCCTTGCTATGGTCTCTTTGAAATGTTTTTTTATTGTATGTTTGTTTTCTTTTTAACTTTTTTTTCATACAGTTGATTTGAAAAAAGAAGGGAAAGTTAAAAAAAAAAGAAAAAAGAAAAAAGACAAACAAGGAAAAAAAAAAAAAAAAAGATGTAGTGCCCCCTTGAGGAGCCTGTGGAGAATGCAGGGGTATTCGCCTACCCCACCTCCATGGTTGCTAACATGACCACAGACATAGGGGACTGGTGGTTTGATGGGTTGAGCCCTCTACCACAGGTTTTACCCTTGGGAAGACGGCTGCTGCAAAGGAGAGGCTAGGCCTCCCTGTATTTGTGCCTAAGAGTCTCCTCCTGAATGCCTCTTTGTTGTTCAGATGTGGCCCTCTCTCTCTGGCTAAGCCAACTTGAAAGGTGAAATCACTGCCCTCCCCCCTACGTGGGATCAGACACCCAGGGAAGTGAATCTCCCTGGCAACGTGGAATATGACTCCCGGGGAGGAATGTAGACCCGGCATCGTGGGATGGAGAACATCTTCTTGACCAAAAGGGGGATGTGAAAGGAAATGAAATAAGCTTCAGTGGCAGAGAGATTCCAAAACGAGCCGAGAGATCACTCTGGTGGGCACTCTTAGGCACACTTTAGACAACCTTTTTTAGGTTCTAAAGAATTGGGGTAGCTGGTTGTGGATACCTGAAACTATTAAACTACAACCCAGAACCCATGAATCTCAAAGACAGTTGTATAAAAATGTAGCTTATGAGGGGTGACAGTGGGATTGGGAATGCCATAAGGACCAAACTCCACTTTGTCTAGTTTATGGATGGATGTGTAGAAAAGTAGGGGAAGCAAACAAACAGACAAAGGTACCTAGTGTTCTTTTTTACTTCAATTGCTCTTTTTTCACTCTAATTATTATTCTTGTTATTTTTGTGTGTGTGCTAATGAAGGTGTCAGGGATTGATTTAGGTGATGAATGTACAACTATGTAATGGTACTGTAAACAATCGAAAGTACAATTTGTTTTGTATGACTGCGTGGTATGTGAATATATCTCAATAAAATGATGATTAAAAAAAAAAAAAAAGAGATCTGAACAGTAAAAAAAAAGAAAAAAAAAAAGAATACACATGAGAATTTTAATGATGGTTGTCTCCAATTAGAAGAGTGGGTTTGGGGGTTTGTTTTCTTATAGTTTTGCTTTTTCTTGTAATGAAAAATACAGCATTTGTAATAAAAAAAAAAAAAAAGAAAGAAAATGAACAGCAAACCAATCCTAAACCAAGTACAAGAAAAGAAATAACAAGGATTAAAGGAGAAATAAATGACATAGAGAACAAAAAAACAATAGAGAGGATAAATATCACCAAAAGTTGGTTCTTCGAGAAGATCAACAAGATTGACAAGCCCCTAGCTAGACTGACAAAATCAAAAAGAGAGAAGACACATATAAACAAAATAATGAATGAAAAAGGTGACATAACTGCAGATCCTGAAGAAATTAAAAAAATTATAAGAGGATACTATGAACAACTGTATGGCAACAAACTGGATAATGTAGAGGAAATGGAAAATTTCCTGGAAACATATGAACAACCTAGACTGACCAGAGAAGAAATAGAAGACCTCAACCAACCCATCACAAGCAAAGAGATCCAATCAGTCATCAAAAATCTTCCCACAAATAAATGCCCAGGGCCAGATGGCTTCACAGGGGAATTCTACCAAACTTTCCAGAAAGAACTGACACCAATCTTACTCAAACTCTTTCAAAACATTGAAGAAAATGGAACACTACCTAACTCATTTTATGAAGCTAACATCAATCTAATACCAAAACCAGGCAAAGATGCTACAAAAAAGGAAAACTACCGGCCAATCTCCCTAATGAATATAGATGCAAAAATCCTCAACAAAATACTTGCAAATCGAATCCAAAGACACATTAAAAAAATCATACACCATGACCAAGTGGGGTTCATTCCAGGCATGCAAGGATGGTTCAACATAAGAAAATCAATCAATGTATTACAACACATTAACAAGTCAAAAGGGAAAAATCAATTGATCATCTCAATAGATGCTGAAAAAGCATTTGACAAAATCCAACATCCCTTTTTGATAAAAACACTTCAAAAGGTAGGAATTGAAGGAAACTTCCTCAAAATGATAAAGAGCATATATGAAAAACCCACAGCCAGCATAGTACTCAATGGTGAGAGACTGAAAGCCTTCCCTCTAAGATCAAGAGCAAGACAAGGATGCCTGCTGTCACCACTGTTATTCAACATTGTGCTGGAAGTGCTAGCCAGGGCAATCCGGCAAGACAAAGAAATAAAAGGCATCCAAATTGGAAAAGAAGAAGTAAAACTGTCATTGTTTGCAGATGATATGATCTTATATCTAGAAAACCCTGAGAAATCGACGATACAGCTACTAGAGCTAATAAACAAATTTAGCAAAGTAGCGGGATACAAGGTTAATGCACATAAGTCAGTAATGTTTCTATATGCTAGAAATGAACAAACTGAAGAGACACTCAAGAAAAAGATACCATTTTCAATAGCAACTAAAAAAATCAAGTACCTAGGAATAAACTTAACCAAAGATGTAAAAGACCTATACAAAGAAAACTACATAACTCTACTAAAAGAAATAGAAGGGGACCTTAAAAGATGGAAAAATATTCCATGTTCATGGATAGGAAGACTAAATGTCATTAAGATGTCAATTCTACCCAAACTCATCTACAGATTCAATGCAATCCCAATCAAAATTCCAACAACCTACTTTGCAGACTTGGAAAAGCTAGTTATCAAATTTATTTGGAAAGGGAAGATGCCTCGAATTGCTAAAGACACTCTAAAAAAGAAAAACAAAGTGGGAGGACTTACACTCCCTGACTTTGAAGCTTATTATAAAGCCACAGTTGCCAAAACAGCATGGTACTGGCACAAAGATAGACATATAGATCAATGGAATCGAATTGAGAATTCGGAGATAGACCCTCAGATCTATGGCCGACTGATCTTTGATAAGGCCCCCAAAGTCACTGAACTGAGCCATAATGGTCTTTTCAACAAATGGGGCTGGGAGAGTTGGATATCCATATCCAAAAGAATGAAAGAGGACCCCTACCTCACCCCCTACACAAAAATTAACTCCAAATGGACCAAAGATCTCAATATAAAAGAAAGTACCATAAAACTCCTAGAAGATATTGTAGGAAAACATCTTCAAGACCTTGTATTAGGCGGCCACTTCCTAGACTTTACACTCAAAGCACAAGCAACAAAAGAGAAAATAGATAAATGGGAACTCCTCAAGCTTAGAAGTTTCTGCACCTCAAAGGAATTTCTCAAAAAGGTAAAGAGGCAGCCAACTCAATGGGAAAAAATTTTTGGAAACCATGTATCTGACAAAAGACTGATATCTTGCATATATAAAGAAATCCTACAACTCAATGACAATAGTACAGTCGGCCCAATTATAAAATGGGCAAAAGATATGAAAAGACAGTTCTCTGAAGAGGAAATACAAATGGCCAAGAAACACATGAAAAAATGTTCAGCTTCACTAGCTATTAGAGAGATGCAAATTAAGACCACAATGAGATACCATCTAACACCGGTTAGAATGGCTGCCATTAAACAAACAGGAAACTACAAATGCTGGAGGGGATGTGGAGAAATTGGAACTCTTATTCACTGTTGGTGGAACTGTATAATGGTTCAGCCACTCTGGAAGTCGGTCTGGCAGTTCCTTAGAAAACTAGATATAGAGTTACCATTCGACCCAGCGATTGCACTTCTCGGTATATACCCGGAAGATCGGAAAGCAGTGACACGAACAGATATCTGCACGCCAATGTTCATAGCAGCATTATTCACAATTGCCAAAAGATGGAAACAACCCAAATGTCCTTCAACAGATGAGTGGATAAATAAAATGTGGTATATACACACGATGGAATACTACGCGGCAGTAAGAAGGAACGATCTCGTCAAACATATCACAACATGGATGAACCTTGAAGACATAATGCTAAGCGAAATAAGCCAGGCACAAAAAGAGAAATATTATATGCTACCACTAATGTGAACTTTGAAAAATATAAAACAAATGGCTCATAATGTAGAATGTAGGGGAGCTAGCAATAGAGAGCAATTAAGGAAGGGGGAATAATAATCCAAGAAGAACAGATAAGCTATTTAACGTTCTGGGGATGCCCAGGAATGACTATGGTCTGTTAATTTCTGATGGATATAGTAGGAGCAAGTTCACAGAAATGTTGCTATATTATGTAACTTTCTTGGGGTAAAGTAGGAACATGTTGGAAGTTAAGCAGTTATCTTAGGTTAGTTGTCTTTTTCTTACTCCCTTGTTATGGTCTCTTTAAAATGTTCTTTTATTGTATGCTTGTTTTCTTTTTAACTTTTTTTTTCATACAGTTGATTTAAAAAAGAAGGGAAAGTTAAAAAAAAAAAAAAAAAAACAAGGAAAAAAAAAAGATGCAGTGCCCCCTTGAGGAGCCTGTGGAGAATGCAGGGGTATTCGCCTACCCCACCTCCATGGTTGCTAACATGACCACAGACATAGGGGACTGGTGGTTTGATGGGTTGAGCCCTCTACCACAGGTTTTACCCTTGGGAAGACGGCTGCTGCAAAGGAGAGGCTAGGCCTCCCTATGGTTGTGCCTAAGAGCCTCCTCCCGAATGCCTCTTTGTTGCTCAGATGTGGCCCTGTCTCTCTAGCTAAGCCAACTTGAAAGGTGAAATCACTGCCCTCCCCCCTACGTGGGATCACACACCCAGGGGAGTGAATCTCCCTGGCAACGTGGAATATGACTCCCGGGGAGGAATGTAGACCTGGCATCGTGGGACGGAGAACATCTTCTTGACCAAAAGGGGGATGTGAAAGGAAATGAAATAAGCTTCAGTGGCAGAGAGAATCCAAAAGGAGCCGAGAGGTCACTCTGGTGGGCACTCTTACGCACACTTTAGACAACCCTTTTTAGGTTCTAAAGAATTGGGGTAGCTGGTGGTGGATACCTGAAACTATCAAACTACAACCCAGAACCCATGAATCTCGAAGACAGTTGTATAAAAATGTAGCTTATGAGGGGTGACAAGGGGATTGGGAAAGCCATAAGGACCACACTCCACTTTGTCTAGTTTATGGATGGATGAGTAGAAAAATAGGGGAAGGAAACAAACAGACAAAGGTACCCAGTGTTCTTTTTTACTTCAATTACTCTTTTTCACTCTAATTATTATTCTTGTTATTCTTGTGTGTGTGCTAATGAAGGTGTCAGGGATTGATTTGGGTGATGAATGTACAAGTATGTAATGGTACTGTGAACAATCGAAAGTACGATTTGTTTTGTATGACTGCGTGGTATATGAATATATCTCAATAAAATGAAGATTAAAAAAAAAAAGTAACTGACTTTTAGCAGAGGTTAGACTAAAACTAAAGAACATACAGAAGGCATTATTGGTCTGGATGGAGTCAGAAGGTGAGCAATGGACTTTGGTGGATATTGGCTCGCACAAGTTGGTAGTGGTTTGGGAAAGGATAAGAGACTGGTGGTCACACAGAGGCTTACAGTCTAGCAAAGAAAAGATAATTACATAAGCAACCATGTTAAAACATAATAAACGTTACAATTAAGAATCTGAACTATGAAGTAAAATGATCTGCACTCAAATCCCACCCCTTTCTAGCTTTTTTCATTCTCTGTGCCTAAGTTCTCCTCTTTGTAAAACAGGGTAGTAATAGTTTAGACATGGAAAAACAATTACAATAATGCAGAAAACCTGGTATATGCTCAAAAAAGATTAGTACTTCTTATAGGATGTTTCATGGGAGCATAAATCCAGTCACCTAACCTAGTCTTGGAAAAGGGGCAGAAGTCATCTTTGGAAGAAAACATTTAAACTGAAACCTGAAAGATAAGTAATAGTAACAATAACAATAATAATTACTAGCATTTATTGAGCTCTTTCCATGTGCCAATACTATTATCTCTTTTATTCCTCATAAGAGCCCTATAATATTATCCCTATTATATGGATGAAAAAAACCTGAAGCTCAAAACAGCTGAGTGCCGAAACCAAAGTCACGGTGTAAAACTAGGCAAAGGGAAAGAGAGGGGTTGCAGAGGGGGCAGATGGCTCAGCATTGTATTAGTTTCCTAGGGCTGCCATAAATTACTACAAACTGGGTGGCTTGAAATAACTGAAATATATTCTATTGCAGTTCTGGAGATTAGAAATCTGAAATCAAGATTTCAGCAAGGTTGCGTCTTTCTGAAGGCTCTGAGGGAGACTCTGCTCCATGTCTCTCTCCTAGCTGCTGGTGTTTTCCAACAATCCTTGACATTCCTGGGTTTATCAGGGCATCACTGCAATCTGTGTCTATCAACACATAGCATTCTCCCAGTGTTATAATTTTCCTCTTTTTATAGGGACACCAGTCATTGGATCAGGACCCACCCTAATCCAGTATTGCTTCATCTTAACTTGAAAAAAAACGTATTTCCAAATAGGGTCACATTTATAGGTATCATGAGTTGGGACTTGAACATATCTTTTTTGCAGGAGGACACAATTCAACACAGCGAGCATATTTGAGACTGCCCCCTCAAAATAAACTTCCAGTCTAGAGTTATATGAAATCTCTTAATGCCCAGACCCTGACTGAACCCTGCCTTAAAAATGGAGGGGTTACTTTTCTACCCAGACATCCTCAATTCTACAACATAAGACATTAGAAGACACAATTCATTAGATGAAATTTTGTTTTACATCCCACTTTTTGAGGGTATGTATTCTTCATGATTGAAGTGTAGCTGTTGTGGTTGTTGATTGTGATAAAATTAATATATTTTTCTTAATTTGAAATTCATATCAGAGCACCTTCAAAGCTGGCTCTCAGAGAACCTGCTCACTTTATTCCTGCCTCTGATGGAAATGAGAGAAAAAAAAACTTGTTAACCGCCCTCCCTTCCATTCAGAGTCCGTATTTGTCCTGCACATGAATCAAAGAAACATGCTACCATCTTGCCCAACTTGAGCCCTGACTTCATTTCTAAACTGTGGTGTCTGCTGAGGTGGGTGACTGCACAGCTGTTCAACATATGTCTAGCAACACTGAACAGCCACGTCAGCCCAGGAAGTGAGGAATGCTCCATCCCTTCAAAGCTGAAGGGGAAATTGTAAGCAAGCATAAAATAATTACCACTTGGAACCTGTCCAGGCCATGTTCAATGCAATTAAAAGCTTCTGTCCTTGATGTCAACCTTCCTCAGCTTAGGGAGGTCAGAGAACTTGGAATATTTTCACCACTCTGTGCTGAGGAGACCTGATCTGCTTTGAAGATCTGTCTGAAATTCACTGAGGTCGCCAAGGGGAAGGATTACTGCCTTCCCAGCCAAAGAACATCCTGTCTCATGAGAGTTAATATCATTTCAAATGCTCTTTGGTTCATGTTAAATATTGCTGCTTTCTCTCTTCCTGTGTATAGGAGGGAACCAAGTGCCCTCCGTAGATAATATCCCATTTGAGCAGCACAGCAACCATGTGAGGGAAACGGGCTATGTTTTATTATTCCCAATTTACAGGCAAGGAACTCTGATGTTAGAGGGGTTAATTGACTAGATGGGGATGGAGCCGGAGTCTCTGGGTCTTATCATTTGTGCTGTCAGTGTTCTTTCTTCTTTCCCCTGCTTCACCTCTAGCACTGTGGTTCCAAACCAACTCGCATTTCTCTTTCAGTTGCCTGAAGTTCTTTGAGAAATTATCAAAAACAAATCTTTTTTCAAAATAGAAGTCCCATAAAGTAATGTTTTTTAAGGTATATAATTAGGCTTTCTGGTCCTGCCACAATGATGACTTAGTACCAGCTGCTGACCCATCCTCCAAATCAACCCTGGAGAACTTAACGAAGCAAGAGGGAAATGGGGATTTGGGGAGTTAATAAGCAGACTTCAATCTCTTGGAAAGACTGAAAGTTGTCTTGAACTGGTCGATGGGGGTGAGGAATAGTCATTGACAGGGGAAAGACTGTGAGAAGTAGCAAAGAGAAGGTAGTCTGGAGAGAAGCTTTTCACTGCTGCTATTGTCTTACCACTTCACTGTTCGGAGAAAAGTATTGCCAGTCTCATCCCTGCAGAAGTCCTTTTAACAGTCTAGTTCACTGGTGATGGCAAAGTAAAATCAAGGCAGTGCAGATGTGTGCTGGGTGAAGAGATGCTGAAAACAAGAGCAGGTGACCAGGCTTTCTTGGAAGGCCACTGCTAGAACATATATGATGCTGTGTACATTAGGAAAAGGCACCACTGCCTCCAGATAGGTGGGGCTTCACACCAGGGTACCCAGCTTGGGAGTGAAGATGGATGTCAGAGCTCTCTCTCCCTCTGCCACATGTCGGAGCCACCTACAAGTCAGGAGTGCGGCCCTGGTCCTTCAGCTCCCTCCCCTCCACTCTTCCTCCAAATTCCCATGCCTGGGGGAATTACAGTCTGTGGATACAGACTCATCCCATTGCTGTTCCTCCCAGATTATTTAATTTAAAGGAGAAATTCCTCGCCAGGGACGATACAGTAAAAGGGAGTGATGCAAAGTGTTTTCATGGTGCTTGTGCCTCTGTGTTCTAGGGCTTAAACTCCTCCCACACCAAAATATATAGACTAGAATCTGATATTTGGCAATACCCCAATAAACATTCCCAGTAGCTGATATCCACAGAAAATCATGAGTTACAAGCCCAAATAATTAGACTCTGGTAAAGAAAAGCAAAAATGGAACAGCCTATACTACCTGAAGCAGAACCATTTGAACAGACAGAAGAATTTAGCAGAAATATGATAAATATGCTTAAGGACATACGAGAAGATAATAGTAATGTAAAAAAAGAATAAGAAGAACTGAGTAAAATGTTAGATGCAAAATATGTATAATAATTGAAATGAAAAATATAATAAATGGGTAAAATAATAGGGTGGAATACAGCTAAAGCAATGATTAGTGAATTGGAGGATTAGAATGAGAAACTCTTGCTAAAAGCAGCAGGAGAGAATAAATAGACAAAAAATATAATTAGAGAAAAATTTTAAATCTAAGAGATAGAGGACAGAAGTAGAAATACTGACATGTAAATAATAGGATCCTAAAATGAATGGAGTGAGGAAGTAGAAAGGGGTACATATTTCAAGAAGTAATGAAGATAAATTTTCTGGAATTAATGAATGATAGAATCCTTCAGATTGAAAACAATTTAGAGTACCAAACAGGAAAAATCTACATCTAATCACATTATAATACATTTTAAAATATTAAAGCAAGGAAAAGTACTTAATGCTTCCAGAATGGAAGGGGAAAACAAAGACTCCTGTGAAATAACAGGAGTCAGGCTAATGCTAGAGTTCTCAAGAACACTGAAGGCGTGATGGATAAGGGAATTAGAAAATTTTTAAAAAGGTGATGGTTTTAAAGCATCAAGGGAAAAACAGTTTCAAACCTAGAATTCTATTATCATTCAAATACAAAGGCATAATAAAAATACTTTCAATCATACTAGGTCTCACAAATTCTGACATGTGAAAATCCATCTAAAAATATTTTTGCAGGACATACTCAAATAAGGAAAAAAGTAGAGATGCTGTAAGAGATAGGCAAAGAAAAAGTGATTAAATACCTTGGTAAGATGTTTTGTTCATTGTTCAAAAGCTGTTTCTTTGAAAAATTAGCAAGAGAAAAAGATCGCTGGTAAAACTGATCAAACAATAAAAGGGAATACACTAATAAACGAAATATAGGGGAAAACAGGGAACAGCTGTAGACACAACAGGGATTCAAAAGAGAATATTGTGAAAAACTGTATATTAACAACTTTGAAATCTAGAATAAACAGAAAATGTGAATTGTTAAAATTGGCACAACAAGAAATAGAGGACATGATATTCAGACTGTTAGAGATGAATTTTGCTAAAATTTTGAGAAATAGTTAAAAATTAAATTACATAATATTAAATTATAATAATTAATTATGTAATAATTAAATTATATATTGAGAGAAGTGAAAAAGCAAAAACCACCAGGCTAATTACATGGGGCAAGAATAATCTTGTATTTAAAACCAAATAAAAATGATATAGGAAATTAAAACTATATGCCCATTTCATGTTAAATGTAGACAGGAAATTTTAAAATAAAATTTTAGCTACATTGATTTCAAAAATGCATCATAATGATATGGCGATATGTAAAGATCTAATCTTCAAGAGATACGGACTCAAAAGTTTTCTGATGAAATGATAAAATGTCTATGATTTGCTTTAGATAACCCAGTTTGGCGGTTGTGAAGGACAGGTGATAGATGAAACAACATGGATCATGAGTTGATAATTGTTGGAGTTAGGTGGTAGGTACACAGGAGTTTGTTATACTATTCTCTGCACTTTTTATTTATTTTTAATTATGTGGAGTTGATTACAGTTTTGAAAGAGTGGTTTCAAAAATCAGAGAAATCTATAAATGTAGTTCAAAATGGTAATGGAATTTTAAGGGGAAAAATATAAGTATCTCAATGCAGAAACAATATTTGATAAGGAGCATCTAGTTTGACAATATTTTAAAAATTCTTCTCAAATTAGTAAGATAACCTGTTAAATGTAACATCACAAAAACCTATAGCAACATTTTATTTAATGGTGAATTTCAGGTGCTTTTCATTTAAAATTGAAAATAAGAAAAGGAAATGGTCATTAGTGCTACTACTATTTAACATAATATTGGAGGTCCTAACCAATGCTATCAGGAAAGATAAAAAAGAAATAAGAAACACAGGGTTTGGCAAGGACAAGATCAGACAGTCATTATTTGCAAACTAAGAGAGAATTCAGCAAGTTTGGAGAATAAAAGATCATTTTACAAAAATCAATAGGATTTTAATGTCATAAAGATGTCAGCTCTTCCCCAAATTAATGTATAAGTTCAATGCAATCTCATTCAAAACACTAGTTGGATACTTGGGAATTAATAGACTCATTTGAAACTTTATAAAGAAGTATAAAGATCCATGAATATTTAATTCAACCTTGAAAAAGAAGGTTAAAGGGCAGGAGCAGGGAGGCTGTTCTATCAGACATTCAAATGTATCTCAAAGCCATAATAATGAAAATGAGATGATATTGGCACAGGAACAAATTATGAACAATGGAACAACATGGAAAGTTCAGAGACCTACATATTATAAGAACTTCATATATGATAACGATGGCACCACAAATCAAAGTGGAAAGATGGGGATAGTTTTAGAAAGGAAAAAATTAGTGAATAGGGTTTGAGAAACTAGTCCATTATATAGAGAAAAATAATACTGGATCTCTATTTAATACCTCATGCAAAGCTGGAATTTGCATAGATTAAAGATGTAAGTGTAAAAGGCAAAATTATAAATTAACCAGAAGAATCTGCAGGAGAAAATATTTGTGACATAAGCATGCAGAAGACTTCTTAAATAAAACTTCCAAAGCACAAATAGTAGACCAAAAAAAAACGATGGGTTACACCAAAATTACGTATTTTTTCAATTCAACAAAGGACATCATAAAGTTAATAGGTAACAAATTAGGGGAATATATTTACAATGTCTTAAACCAATAAAGAATTGTATCTGGAATATACAAGGACCTCCTACAACTCAACATAAAAAAAAAAAAAGACAAAAACTAACACACAGGCAAAGGATAGTTCACAGAAAAGACATTGTTCACAGATGAAGATGCCTACGTAGCGTATGAAGAATTGCTCAAAATCAGTAGTAATCATAGGATTGCAAACGAAAGCAACAGAGTGACAAGAATTAGAAAGCTAGGTAATTCCAAGTGTTAGTGGAGTGTAGGATTATCAGAATCTTCCAGCCCTGTGCAAGGATGTTTACTGAAGCATAATTTGAAGTGCTAAGCAGTCGGAAATTATCTCAGTGTCCATCCCTGGCAGAATGAACAGCCAAAATGTGATGTATGCACTTCATGGAATAACAGAAGAAATAGTCAATATGTACATATAGTAATATGGATTGATCTAAAAACATAGTGCTGATATGTACATAACAGAATACAATTTATGTAAATTGAAAACACATATATACAAAACAGTAATTTACATTTTAAGATAATACATCCAAACAAAAGGATGCACATTAGACATTAGAATCATTGCCTATGGGGATGGAAAAGGAAATAGGGTCAAAGGGAATAAATGAATGAATGAGTAACCAACTTCACATGAGCCATTGATGAGACTGTACCATGAACTGAGGGGTCTGAGGGGTGTGATTAATTCAACACTCAGCAGCAAAGTTCTAAAACCAAATTTAATTAATGAATACGAAATGCATATATACAAATGTCAAATGGCATTCTTGAGAGAGATGAGCAGTGAAGAGATGGAGGAGGATAATTAAGCATACAAAGGAAAAACAACAACACATTGCAAATTAAGTTGAAAACTCTTGTGCTGGTTCATGGTTCACACGCTTGACTGTTCTTGACCACTTTCTTCATCAAGGGCAGAGACCCTGAGAAGCACCAACCCCACTTGGTCCTGCTTATTCTCACTCCTTTGAATCCCTTCTGGGAGCCTGGGAAGATGACGGTAGCTTTTCATGAGAGACCAATGAAGACTGACACAAGCAAATGTTGAGTTATACCAGAAACAACAATATACACACTTTCTATGCTTCCAAAACATTTCTCATCTTAAACCTAAATTAGTATATAAAGCTTTGTAATCCTAAAGTCTAAAGGGGAAATAAAAAAGGTAAAAATTTTAATTAATGGTGAAATTTGTGATAGCAATGACTATTCAATATCAAAAGAACTGTACCCTTAGATTTGAAGCCCATCCTTCCCAGGCCTCTAGTTTCTCTTTCTCCTTCCCTTCTGCCCTGCCCTGACTCTCTCAGAAAACCAGGCAAGAAGCAGTAATTATATAACTGGATCTTGCCTTTGAAGAGCTTTCAGTGGACACATGCATTGCAAGGGTCTTCTAGCAGCTATAAGAGGTGTCACCTTCACAGCTACAATGGCTGAGATCCTGGCATTGACCTGTCCTCCAGTTGTCTCTCCCCATAAAGACAGCCATTCCATCCCTGGCTGGGCCCTTCCAGATCCACTCTTCCCTATACTCCACACTGCACTGTGACCCCCAGGTCTGATCTTTGCAGACGATGTCCATAGGCCCCCTTGTCCTCTGGCTTCCAGTTGAGTTTGGTCAATCAGGGGTCCTGGCAGAAGACAGGAGGGAGGGAGGGGTCCCCCCAGTTCCCTTCCTGAAGGGCTTCTCTAGCCTGGCTGTGTCTTGGAGATCTCAGCCGTGGTCAAGTGGCATTCTTCAGAGGCCTTCTCCATTCTAGGGCTCCAGAATCACTTGGTCTTGCAGCTTCTTCAGACCTGGGATGGTACTGGAGTCCCACTGTTACTAGCTCCAGGGCACTGTGCTATCACTTATGGCTCGCCTATGCCCACATCTCTAAATATAGTTCCTTTAATAAAAATCTTCTCACATTGTCCCAATTGGATTGGACCATCTGTTTTGACTATGACCTGACTGATGCACCTGACCTGCTCCATATTTGGCAACAAGGTTGGAAATAAATTCATATTTCTTTGAATTTCCTTTTAAGCCCTCTGCAAACACTCCGGGTTTCAAATTTTAATGTTGACACTGGGAACCAATGCTATAAATAATACTGATTCAGGGCCTTGGTCCAGGATCACACAAAATATACTAGGAGAACCTTTGAGAAAGATTGACCAAAGCTTTCCTCCCTATGTTCACTGAAAGTATCACCATCCCACATGAGGACATTTTACCCAGGACTAACCTCTGTGCTTTTATAGGTTTCATTACAATTGTAACAGTTTTACATTTCACTGTTAAGAGTTGAATAAAACTTTACCCATAGAAAGTAAATCCTTGCAAATCCCTAGACAAATGGAATGGTCTTAGCATCACGATCTTAATTTATATGGCATGGGCAGTATAACTTTCATCCGCAGAGTCTCTCTCAGATTAAAATGACTTACAGGGTTAAAGAATAGTTGGGGCAGGCTGAAAAAGAACCAATCTAGACAACAAATGCACCAAACGGATATCGATAAGCTAAACATCGTGATCACTTCACGACACTACTGGTGGCAGACAACTCGGAAGTGAAATACTAGAGCTGTTAACTGCTTGAGCAAAGAGTGTCAATTTAAGAAAGAAAGTAAAGAAAAATAGCCTGCCTACAAATACTGCACAAGGGATTTTAGAAGGCACAGTACAATGACTACAATTAGAATCACTTGGGAGAGCCGTGGAGTGCATTGGAATTTCATCTCATGCACCTTAGCTTTGTCTCCCTAACTACATTATTACTTAAAAGCAAGATGTTGGTGTTACTTTTTAATATGCCTTCTTCCCACTGCATACACAGCTCAGAGACAGAGACTCATGGAACAGATATACATAAGAGGCAGTATTCAAGGGTACCTATACTAGCCACTCATTCACAAATGTGTCCTACTATGTTTCTAGCTCTGTTCTAAGCACTGAGAAATGAGCCGTGAATAAAACAGAGTCCCTGCTTTCATGAAGCTTACATTCTAGCTTTGCATGTTGGAGCAGGTGGGAGTGAGGAGATGGGCAGTAAATAATAAACAAATACATGATGTATCAGGTAGCAAAAAGGTTTAAGAAGAAAAACGAGTGATGGAAAGGGCTCTTTTAGAAAGTTTGGACAGGGAATTTAGTGGCTAGTAAAGAAAGATAAATCAGATATGGTCCTCTCTGCCAAGGAAAGTATTCACGTTACTTAATGCAGTAGTACACAGTGGGTGCTAATTAAATAATGTAGACTGGGTGGCCACAGGTAGTCCAGACTTCAGCCTCTCCTCAAACATCTCTGGCTGCTGCAAAAGGCAGCCCAGCAGCTGTAGTGTCTAGAGAAAACAATGCACTACCAGCACAATCCCCCATGAGACTGATTTTATATACTCTTTTGATCCTGAGATTCAATGACAGATAAAGCTCTGTAGGAGGGGATTAAGAGAAAAGTAAGTGACAGGTACCAAGTGAGTCTCACAGGCCATAAACCTGTCACAAGGCAAATAAGGATGATAAGAGTTTATATCTGTAAAGCTCCAGCCTCCAAGGAAACCACGGGTCTCTTTTCTGATCGCTTTTTGAAGTAATTAAACATCAAGACACTCGGTGGTAGTACAAGGTCTCTCTCCTTGACTTCATTTCATAGATAGTAAAACTGAGGCCCTGAGATATTCATTAACTGCCTTATCTAAGGTTAACTGTGGATAACAGAAGAAAAGCATAGGTTTGAGGCATTTGGGTACATTATTAAAAGGGAAACACACATTAGCATATGCACACACATACTAACATACCAGACTACTGCAGGGAAAATGAGGGGTTTCTGCATGAAGTGTACAAAGTGATTACATGTACCTAAAAATTGTTTTCCTCTCCCCTTCACTATACTTATAAAGCCTTGCCAGAGATCATTTATGAAATTTGAGAGATGGTATGTCACAGTGGAAATGGCATAGGCCATAAAAATGAGGACACAATTCATAAGACACAGAAAGATAATATATATAACACAGATTAGAGTAGTTGCCCATGCGACTGGGGAAGAGTGGCTGTGCCTAAGGTGTGGTGATAAAGAGGAATAAACAAGCAAATAAAACCAAAACTTGGACTTGATTTGAACTGGTGGTGATAATGTACATGAATAGCCTAACCTTACCTTTTGTACCGGAGGTAAAAAATGAACCAACAAACACCGTAAGTATGGGTGTCACACAGATCTGTTTTAAATATTGGCCCAGTGACTCATTGGCAAGTTAACTTCCCTGAATCCCAGTATCCTTATCTGAAAAACAGAGATAACAATACAGACAGACCATTTCATTGGTTTTCAAAATTATTGGCATACAGGAAGGACACTAAGGTAGAAAGAACTAGCACTCACCAATATGCAGTTATCTTTTCCTTCCTGGGCACACAGAGACTATAATATTTAGCCACCCTGAAGTTAGTGGATTTCATGTGAAATGAAATAACATGTCATTTTCATGCTGAGTTAGCAAAAAGTCTCAGTGCAATTCTCCAATTTCCTTCTTTCACTTTGGCAGAGAGTTCAAGGCCAGGTGTTGAAATGGTAGGACCGAAAGTCTGAAGCAGCCTAGCTGGATGAGTCACTGCACAGAGAACAGCTTCTTGGATAGTTCCTATGACCCACAGTGAATTTTTCAGGAGCAAGAAATAAGCATTTGTTGTGTTAATCCATGGGGATCTTAGGATTGTTTGTTACTGCAGCATAGTTTAGTCTAACCTGACTTAAAAACATGTAATAATCATTAATATCCTGTCTTTTATAGCCAGGAAGAACTGATCTCACTTCCTGCAGGACGTGAGTGCTAGGAAGAAATCATGTATTGATCTGTTGGCCTTTTGAACTTTAACATGAAATAAGGGATGGGGCATGGAGAACTGGGGAGAAGAAATCAGCTATGATCTGCCACTGGAATTCAGAAAGCTCAGTTACTAATGTTCAAGAACCACAGCACATCTGACTGGCCTGCTTCTGGGAGGGAGCTGTCCCTTAATCCCTAGATCATCCAGCCCCCTCTGCATTTTCCCCAGGAGCTGCTAAAGCGCAGAACAAATCTTCTTACGTGACAATTTTGCAGTAGCCCTTCCCCTGCCTCAGAGTAATAGAAATTGTCTGTTATCTCTACTTAGAAAATTAAAGTTTTACTTGGCCAAAGCCAAAAGGTAATACAATCCTATAACCTTGTGGTTTCATCTGTTTATTACTTACTGCTTGGTGAGAAAACAATAAATAAAATACCTGCGCATGTAATATCCCCTTTTCCCTCCAGGGACACGGATAAGTTCCAAATTTCTGAATAACCTCAGTGTGAAGCAATGTTTGCAAACAGTCCACCAGCTTCTTTACAGCCCTCTCATTAACCTTTTCAACTTTCCAGTTCCTGTTTCTTGGGTACGGTCACTTCTATTTAATACTGTTGGTGCAAATTATTGCATAGACTAAAATTAGCAGAACAGGCAGGCACATTCTCTCACACAGCCAGACACAAAGAATGTATCAGTCCCTGTGTAATTAAAGAACTATAAAGCATCAAGAGTGGTCCATAAAATAAAGGGGAAGGGAAGGAGTATATGGAGGACATTTGTCACAGGAAAATTGATCTTGGTCGTTGTATTTAGCAGCTGATTCCACATCTCAAACAGCTAATAACTGTGCCAATCAGACCAAAAGAGCAGAACCAGTTCCTCACAGCCTTGCAGTCTCCTGACCTTATGAGTTTCCAGTTGCCCTGGAAGAAGGGATCCTGAGGCAATTGGGAAGCCTGGGGGCGGGCACATGGAGGCGGTGGGGGGGGGGTGCCTGCTCTTCTAACACTGGCTCAGCGAGAGGGACACTGGGCCTCAGGAATTTCAATTCTTAAAGACCCATGAAAAGTCATTAAGTTTCCAGATTCCGGTAGCTCATGGTTGTGTGATTCTCTCCAATGCAGTATGCTCAGTCTTGATCTCTTGGTCCTTCTGCCTTCTTGTTGCCTCTCAACTCCATCAAAACAAGAGGACCCCACACAGTTTGACAAAACACCTTCATAATAATGCATTAGAACCCCAGGCAATTTTAAGCCTCTGATCTTTAATTGTGAAATAAATTTCATCTCCCATGAGAGGAATTTCATGCATCCACTAAACAATTTGCAAGGTAGAGGTGGAAGGGAACTTCCTAAGGCTCCTAAAAACCACACAAGTCATGGTGGACCTGGTGGTGAAACTGCTTCAGAAATTTGAGGGATTGAGGGTGGAGGAGAAGAAATGATTCAGAGAGAACTGTGTTTCTTCTCTTGCTCATTTGGCTGTCTTTAGATGAACCTATCTGGGCTGCTCCCTCAGAAGTTCTTTTCTGTGGTGGAGGCAGAGGAAAACTTCCTGGCTTTGCTGCTTTCTTGCACGGTAGGCTCTGGCCTGGACCCAGAGGTGTCTGAGCTTTCTCCCCTCCCTTAGTCGTCCAGGGTCCTTACCCCTCACTAGACCTTGGGACTACACAGCCCGGTCCTGCTATCCTTTCTTCTCCCCTCCCGTGAGCCACTATTAGTGCCCTCTTTGTGCCCCTTCACCAACTGCTCCCCACCCTGCTGCAACTTTGCCCCAGAGAGACTATCTACTCCCTCAAAGCACAGTGTTATCTATATTGAGGCTTTTAGCAACAGGATATCTAGGAAAATAGGAGAGGAGGAGCTAGAAACGCTCTTATTGCTCAAAGAAATATCAGCTCCATGGGTAGGGAAGCCCAGGTGATCAGAGAGGGGGCTTCAGTCATGGGAGAGAGGTAGGAGGTAGATGGTGGGAGAAGCTTGGGAGTTCAGATCAAGGACATTTACCACTTTCCCTGCATGTGCGAGTGGGCGCGTGTGCGTGTGTATATGAACATGAGGGTGTTGAGGGAAAACTGACATCTTTGACAATAATTATAGTTACCAAGAAACTTTAAAAGTGAAAAAGAACTAAAACTTTGGCTAACTAAAAGTAATACTAATTACAGCCTTTATGCAAATTAAGTCTAATTATCATGCAACACAATAATAATGTCTATCACTATAATGTGTCAGATTAACTTTCTTGTAAATTTTCAAATCTGAACTTTTTTTCATGTACAAGAGTTGTGCAAGTAGAGAGACTATAAATTAATAGGACTGCATTGTCTTTACATGTCCTTTGCCCATATTTCTTCAGGGTTGTTTATCTTTGTCTTAATGATTTTTAAATGGTCCTTACACACTGAGGAGATAATTATTTTATCTATTAGGTGCACTGCCAATATTTTTTCCAGTTTGGCATTTGTCTTTTAATATTTTTGGTGTCTTAAATACTTTATAATCATACCCCATGTTCACTTTTAATGCAGCATACTCACCTGCTAACAATTAAAAAAAAAAATAGAAACAGCTATCTCCTAAATCTGTTTGCTGATGGCTGAAATTCCTTTGAACAGGAAATAATCTTTCATTCCACAATTAGAGATAAAAGGTTTACAAATGCATAGAGCCTTAGAGATAATACTCTAGTGTGTTTCATGTCAATGTGTATGATATAACAGAGCCTTTCCTGTGTTGTTTTGTGGTTGTTATTGTTTGGGGTGGGGAGGGGTGTTCATTTAGAAAACAGTAGAGAATTCAGTGCCAGAATGGGTGAAAGGAGTGTGGCCACCAAAAGGAGCTCCAGAGACCAAGACTGACCACCTATTCCCAGCAACTTCCCTGAGCCTCCAAGTCAGGGTTAGATACCTCTTGCCTGTGGTCACATAGCACCCATGTCTGCCGTATCATATTCCACTGATCACTCTGGAATACATCTGCTGTTTACTTCTTTGGCTTGTCCACTTCACTATAAAGTGGTTGGTGGCAAGAATTGCATCTAACAAGTTCACCATTGTGTCTTATCACAGAGCACTCTGCCAAGTAAGTTTTTAATAAACACTCATTAGATGAATGAGTAAAGAAATCAATGAATCAATAAACCAGCATTATTGTTTTCCTCTGGGCTTACATTACTGGATCACTGCTTCTATCTTAGAAAAATAGGAAAGGACTAGGCATTAGGGGAGAGAATTCAAGCTTAGAGGATGAGTCCCTGCAGGATGACCCTACCCTTCCAAAGCCAGGCCCAAAGTAGTCCCAGGAATAAATACCCCCCAATAGAACCCCACTCAAAGACCACGCCCTCCTCAGGATACAGATTCCAATAGAACAAGGTGGAGGAGGGGAATGCCTCCCCTCGCTCCTCCGCCAAGAGCTTCCCTAAGCAGCCCAAATCCTTTAATGCCTCCAGATTAAAAGGGAAAACTGGGTTTCCAGGAGCTGCCCAGAAGAAAGGATACCATTCAGCAGGGGAACCTTGTCAAAGCCATAGCCTCTTCAGCAGTCTTCTGGGTATTTTATGATTGACCTGTGTTTCAGTTTGCTAAAGCTGCCAAAATGCAATATACAGAAATGGATTGGCTTTTACAAAGGAGGTTTATTAGGCCACAAACTTACAGTTCTATGGCCACAAAAATGTCCAAACTGACTCTGAAGAAAGGCCAATGGCATCCAGGTTTCTCTGTCATATGGGAAGACACATGGCAATGTCTGTTGGCCCTTCTCTCCAAAATGTCTCGGGGCTACTATGCATCCTTGCTTGTTCCTCCCAGGGCATTTCTGTCTCTGAGCTCTCTCCAAAATGTTTCTGCCTTTTATTCTCTCATAAAGGACTCCAGTAAAGATGATTAAGACCCACCTTGAATGGGTGGGGTCACATCTCCATGGAAACAACCTAATCAAAAGGTCTCACCCAACGATAGGTCTGCCCCACAAGATTGGATTAAAAGAATATGGCTTTTCTGGGGTACATAACAGATTCAAACCAGCACAACCTACCTTGAACTTTCATTATTTTCTTGGAGACTTGCTGAGATTTTAAGCTTTCATTAGCTGACCTCGGATAATACCACATCCCACTCTCTGTACCTGTGACTCCCTGCAATGAATCTCATAGTTCTGTCTAGCCTATGTAGACTCTGCCATGCCTACCAGCAGGGCTGATGTCTCTTCTGACCTTCCTGGAAAATTTAGCCTTCCAATCTGGATCTGCCGAGTTCTGGTGCCTTGTGTCGACTTATGCTCTCCCCCATTCCCCATGCCCTGCAAATATACTCAGCCTGGACCAGGGATCCTTGCCTACCCATGTCTGAATTTGTCCTGGACAATGTCAGCTCTGCCTGGACACCATCTGTTCTTGCCCATCAGACACCAGGAGGTTGTTTGCTGCTCTAGATGTATCCCCACCCACTGACCTCTGTTCTCAAACTCCTGTTGCCCAAGGCCTTTAACCTGGGCTTCTGGACACTATTTTCTGAGCACTGGCTTGAGTTTGACTACTGGTTACTCTAGGAACCACCCAGGCTACCTCTCAGAGTTCCAGAAAGAACCCTGCTCTGATATCTGATAACTGAAGGCATCTTTAAATGCTGCCTGAGCACCCTACCCACCACACACTGTTCTTTAATCCCAGTGAGAACCCACCCAGTGCTGCTCATTGTCCATACCTGGCATAAGTACAAATACCACCTGGGCCACTTGGTGTAAATTTCTTTTGAGAAACTTATTGGTAGAGCAGTGGAATGCACAGGTTCCCATTCTTTTGCCATCTGGGGGAGAGTTTTCTGAGTTGGACACAGCTGGGTGCACTATGGTAAGGGCTCCAGTAGAAAGAACCTGTCCCATGTGTTCTAAGGAACATCAAGTTGACCACATGACAATGAGAGCTTTTGGATTGAACAGATCAGCTGTGGCTATCAATCTGTCCTTCCATTGAGCTAACTCAGATAGCTGAGCCAGTTTCTTGCTAAGATACCTAAAGCAGGGAGGAACTGAGCCTCCAGCTTATCCAGATGTCTCCCCTCAAGCCCCTTCTTCATGCCTGGCTCACTGCCAGCTCCCATCCTCAATCTGAGTCCCCAGTCTTTCTCACACAAGCTTATTCTCAGCTCCTACACAGAGATCCACAGTGTGTGTCCCCTCAGGCCTCAGCAAGATAAAAGGTTTACAAATGAATACATACAGACTGACAGATAACACATTAGTGTTTTTCCAGTAAATGTGTGTGATGATAACAGAGTCTTTCCTTTGACTTGGGGAAAGGGGTTTCATTTAGAAAGCAGTAGAGAATTCAGTGCCAGAATGGGTAAAGGGAGTGTGGTCACCAAGAAGAGCCTTTGAGCCACTGGGTTTCCCATTGCAGGGAACCCACCCCACCTCTTAATTCACTCTCTCAATCTCCTCACCACCTCCCATCCAAATACATCCATCTTCCACATGATTCTCCTAAGACCCTGCTGTCCAATTGAATTGTAGGCATACATGATCCAACCATAATGTGGGAACAAAAAGTAAGGCCCTCTTCCCCAGTGTGGGAAGCCAGAAGATGCTTCTCATGGGAGATGGGTGAATTTTTGTCTTTGTAGCCTCTCCCCTGCCTTACTTGTCCCATCTCCTCTCTCTGGCACCTGGTCAACTTCATCCTTCTAAATATGGGCTCCACTCTTCAGCTATTTGATTCTGGACAACTGTCCTAACCTTTGTGCCTTTGTTTTCTCATCAGCAAAATGGAATTACAACAGTACCTTTTTCAGAAGATTGTCCAGAGGATTAATGAGAGAATCTTGTATAAATCACTTAGCATTGTACCTGGCACTCAATAAATATTAGCTCTTATTATTTCCTTAAGCTTTTATATCTATTAATTTTGCTTTAAAAATCAATCCAAATCAATCATTCTATCAAGTTGTACTTAAGGGCAATGTATTTTACTGCTTCCAGTTACTATAACAGCATTTAACCAGAGAGGATGTTTCCATCCAACGGCAGGCTGTACCTAGAGAATTTCAGGCTTCACAGAAAATGGAGGCCTGAAGTGCTTTGGGGCAGGTGGGGTTCATGGATCCCTGATATGAAGTAACATAGGTGGATGCCAATTGCGCTAACATCTAGAGACAGACTCAAGTTTGTTTTACGACTTCCTTAAGGCTCCACGCCTGGAAAATGACAACCAGGATTTATTTTTACAGCTCTACTGAAAAAGGAGGTTATGACAATTTCATTTCTCCTGCTCATATTATATAGTCCATTTCTTTTTAATTTTGCTCAAAATAGTTAAAGTGTGACCTGAATAATTTAATTGAAATACCTAATACTCAGGCTATTTAACAACAAGTAATATTTATTCTTCATGCTTTTATAGGTTTTTTTCCCAGGTCCAAATCAATTCCACTATTCTGCTAAACACTGACATAAATTTTGGCATACATTTATTATAAAGTGTCTCTAGCTTTTTCCAAAGGTTGATATTTTACCTAGTTTATTTCCCCAAATTCTATACAAACAGTAAAAATCCTTTAAGGTGAGCCCAATCCTGAACTGTCTTCCAGTTATGAAAAGCAGAGCTTATTTCTTAATGTTAAAGCCAAAGTTGTAGCATGTTTTCTTTACCACTTTTTATCAAACGTTCCCTTGGAGCAGTCTTCATTGCTTTTTTTTTTTTTTTTTTTTTTCATTTTTATTGAGATTGTTCAGATACCATACAAATATCCAAAGATCCAAAGTGTATAATCACTTGCCCCTGGGTACCCTCATACAGCTGTGCATCCATCACACTTAATTTTTGTTCAATTTTTAGAAACTTTTCATTACTCCAGACAAGAAATAAAGTGAAAGATGAAAAAAGAAAAAAAGAAAAGGAAACTCTAATCCTCCCCTATCCCTAACCAACCCCCCTCAATTGTTGACTCATAGTATTGGTATAGTACATTTGTTACTGTTTATGAAAAAATGTTGAAATACTACTAACTGTAGTATATAGTTTGTAATAGGTATATAGTTCTTCCCTATATGCCCCTCTATTATTAACTTCTAATTGTATTGTCATACATTTGTTCTGGTTCATGGAAGCAATTTCTTGTATTTGTACAGTTGATCATAGACATTGCCCACCATAGGATTCAGTTTTATACATTCCCAACTTTTGACCTCCAACTTTCCTTCTGGTGACATATATGACTCTGAGCTTCCCCTTTCCACCTCATTCACACACCATTCGGCACTGTTAGTTATTCTTACATCTTGCTACCAACAACCCTGTTCATTTCCAAACATTTAAGTTCATCCTAATTGAACATTCTGCTCATACTAAGCAACCACTCCCCATTCTTAAGCCTCGTCCTATATCTTGGTACCTTATATTTCATGTCTATGAGTTTACATATGATGATTAGTTCCTATCAGTGAGACCCTGCAATAATTGTCCTTATGTGTCTGGCTTATTTCACTCAGTATATTGCCCTCAAGGTTTTGTCATCAACCCATTTTTTTTTAATATGGTTTTGTTCACTCACCATACATTCCATCCCAAGTAAATAATCGATGGTTTTCTGCATGGTCATACATTTATGTGTTCACCACCTTCATCACTATCTATGTAAGGGCATCTACATTTCTTCCACAAGGCAGGAGGGAGAGTCAAAGAAGGTAAAGAGGCAAAAGAAAGAGGAAAAAAAATGACAGCTAGGAAGCAGCAAAAGGAAAAATAACCTTAAATCAAAGTAGAATAAAGAATCAGACAATACCACCAATTCATTGCTTTTTAATTGTCTGTGTTTATTTTCTTCATTTCTCTTATTAAAGCAAAGTTGGCAGAGGGGCTGAGGGGGATTGTAGCTGTACCTCTGCACCCTTCAAAGTCATCTTCAATCTTGTAATCATCTTCATCCATCAGCTGACCTCCCTTTCCCTTGCCTCTGTTTTCATGTTTGTTTGTTTTGTTTGTTTTTCTTGATCTATTCAGAAAAGCCTTTCTTATTTTCATTTGCTCACGTTAATTCACTCTGCTCTTTGGCTGCCCTATCATGAGTTATTGCATGTCCTCATTTGGTTCCCTCCTGTCCCTTTCCTTTCCAAGTCATATTTTTCCTTTGCCAATAGGTTTTTAAGCCACCCTTTGTAAATCCACTTTGCAAAGAATAAGCAATCTCCAATCTTCCCTTCCACAGCAATTGTAATCCACTGTGCTTTAATTATAGTGTCTTTTCAGATGTTCAAAATTCCATCCAATTGTAGGTTTTACTACTTCTTCCCTCTGCACCATATTTATTAGATTGATTCATTCCCTAAATATGCTTTTTTTTGAAGTTTAATACCCTAGGTCTTTGAAGCCACTGCTTACTTAAAGAATTCAAGAAGATCATGATCACTGGTAACAAGGCAGCTGCCTCTGATTTAACTATATAATCCAGCTGTGGTTACACCCAGTCCCTCTACTACTGTTCTCTCAGCTTGACTTCCCAGCATCTTGGTCAAAGCACTGTCCTCTCCCAATCTTAGGACACCTGTCACTATGGCTTTACCTATAGCCCATGGAAATGTATACTTGCGAAACTGCACAGAGATAAATAAATTAAATAAAGATTGGCTTCTTTTTTTAAAATTATTATTCCCTTTCATTCTGGTTGTTTGATAGGACATTGGGGCACCTCATGTCATCTGTCTGTACCTTAATTTCCACATAAGTGAAATGAGGAAGGAAGGTTTTCTAAAATATCTCTACCTCTTGTTAATATTAGGCTGCTACAATTTTAATTTATTCCCCAAAATCATTGAGTTGCATTTCTGGCACACTAATAATCTGAACTTTGGAACATTGTATTATTCTTAAAATATATATTTTATATTAATATATTACATGATCAGATCCTCTTTATCTTTTTTAACATTAAGGCAAAATTGACACGCAATAAAATGCAAATATTAAAAGTATACAATTTGATGAGCTGTACCATATGTATGCATCCATGAAACTATCACCACTGTCAAGACAATGTTCCTATCCATTGCCCCTACTTTGGGATTAGTCAAGTATTACTTATGATCCCGTATTATCTACCTTGTTGGATTTGTAGCTAGAATTCTAGGTGGTGTTATTTTGGTGGTATTTTCAAAGTTCATAATATACACATTTAACTTACAACAGTCTACCTTCAAGTGATATTATACCACTTCACGTATAATATAATCTAAGAAACACATTTCATTTCTCCCCTCCTGACCTTTGTGACAGTGTTATCACACATCTTGCTTTACAACTTTGAAACTTCAAAACAGCACACTTGGGGAATTAATCAGAATAACTATGGTGCAGAGGAAGAAAATATTAAAATCTATAACTGGATGGAATAGACACTATAATTAAACATACGTATGTTATAAACTTCAGTATACATTGTATTTTTATTCTAAATAGTCATTTTCTTTCAATGAGAGTAAAATGATATTTTAAGTCTTCTGTATTTATCCAGTTAGCATATCCAGTGCTCTTCACTCCTTTGTATAGATCCATATTTCTATCTGGTACCATTTTCCTTCTGCCTGAAAGACTTCCTTTCTTTTAGTGCAGGTCTGTTAGCAATAATTTTTTCAGTTTATGCATGACTGAAAAAATCTTTATTTAAACTTAGTTTTTGAAACATATTTTTGCTGGGTATAGAATTCTAATTGACAACTGTTTTCTTTAAGTACTTTAAATATTGATTCCACTTGTCACTTGTGTTGTTTCTGATGAGAAATCTTTGTTGCTCTATACATATGTACTTTTCTTCTATGGCTGCTTTTAGAATTTTTCCTTATCACTGGTTTTAAGAAATTTGATTATGAGGTGTGTAGGTATAGTTTTCTTTGTGTCTCTTGGAGGCATTTGTTGAGCCTTGGAATTGTGGATTTATAGTTTCCTCAAATTTGGAAAATGTCTGGCCATTATGCTTTCCCTTAATATCTTGTACCCTGCCCTTCTCTCCTTTGGGGACTCCAAAAACATGTATCTTTGGTCAATAGAATGGTATCATAGTTCAGTGATGCTCTATTCATTTTTTTTTCAAACTTTTTTCTCCATGTCTTTCATTTTGGAGAGTTTCTACTGCTGTTTTCCTGTTCAATACCTCATTCTTCTGCATTATTGAATCTGTCATTAATCCTATGCAGTTTATTTTTTATCTCAGAAAGTTATTTTCTTATATCTTCCATGTCTCTCCCTAATATGTGCAATCTTTTCTCTAGCTTCTTGAACGCATGGAATGTCCTTGTCTGATAATTTTATCATTTGTGCCATTTCTCAGTTGGTTTTGATTGATTGCTTTTTCTCCTCATTTTAGCTCATATTTTATTATTTCTTTGTATTCTTGATAAGTTTTGATTGCATGCCAGATATTTTAAATTTTGTCTTATTGGGTGCTGGATATTTTATACTCCTATTAATATTCTAAGTTTCATTCTGCCTCACCATTAAGTTACCTGGAAACAGTTTGATCCTTTCCAGTTAAGATTTCAAGCATTGCTAGGCAGGATCAGAGCAGCATTTAGTATCTAACTTCAACCCACTGTTGAGGCAAGACCTTTCTGAATACTCTACCTAAAGACCTTTGAATTATGAGGTTTTCCACTCTGACTGGGAGAGATGAAAATATTCCCAGCCTTGCATGAACTTTGAAGTTTGTTTCCTCTAATTCTTCTAAGTGATTCTTCTCTTTCCCTGGCCTCAGGTGGTTTCCTCACAAGCATGGGCTGACCAGCAGTCAGCTGAAGACTCAAGGGACCTTCTGCAGATCTCCAGCGCTCTCTATGCAGCTCTCAAGTACTCTGCCTTGCAAACTCTAGCCGCCTTTGACTCCCCAGACTTCCAGCTCTGCCTCTTGAAATAAGAGAGACCACAACAATCCTCTTGCGATCTCCTTCCTTGCACCATAGACTAGAAGATCTCTGTTGGTAGTAGATGGGACAATTGTAGGGCTCACATTATTTGTTTTCTGCTTTCTGGGATCACTGACCTTTGTCTCATTTCCAATGTCTTGCAAACCATTGTTTCATACAAGTTGTCCCATATTTTATTTGCTTCATGAGGGTGTAAATACAGCCTCTGTTATACCATCTTGGCCAGAAGCAGAAGTCCCCCACCTTAACTTGAACTTCTACAAAACTCTTATTTGAATGTGCACCCCTCAAAGCATTTACTGACTCCTGTGTCAAAGACCATCCATTTGCACTCCAATATTGCAGCTTCAAGTCATCCTCAACAATCTTCCTTAACTCTGCACCTAAATATATATTTACATCTACTATTACATTGATTTTTTTTTCTTCACCACATAGCTTCCTTGAAACATCATGATTGCTTATTGCTTTCCTTTTCTATCTTGGTTTTCATTAAGGCAAGCATCTTCCCTATTTGTAAATCACACAGCTAAAGAAATCTAAGTAGAAGCAAGCTCATCAGTGTTGGCTTAGTTTCAGTTTCAAGAATGCAGAAACAAAAGCTCAGTCATTTGGATGGTCTTATTCTGAGTCCATTTTTCATGTTTCTTATTTACCTGCTTGATGATGAATTCCAAGGATAGGGGAAGAATTTCTTCAAATTAGAAAAATGTAACCTTTGAAGGAAAGAGAGAAATCTCCTCTCCCAACTGTTCACTGTTTCCACTGTATAAACTTGCCCTTTCCCATCAATGTCAGAAATGAATTGTAATGATTTGTGCAAAGTTTTTCTTATTTCTTATTTCTATAGCTCACTTCTGTTCATGATGTTTCCTCCTGTTCCATCTAACATTTAATGGTTGAATTAAAGATGTATACACACATATACACCTCTATCTAGCCCTCTGTTTATGCCAAGCACAGACTATTTCTTAACCCATTTTTTTCATACACTATAATAAAGAGACCCTGATGCGACAAAATAAATAAATGATTCTATAACTGAGGTCCTGGGAGAAACCCTTCAGTTGAAAGTCTGCTAATAGACAGTAGTAAAGTGCCCTATACCTTAGGGAAGAAAGGTGCTATAAAACCCCGTAATATTATTGCCACAGTTAGACTAGCTCAAAGTACACAATAGAGCTAGAAACATTTCCTTTGATACAGTTCCTGTGATTTCACCATGTCACCTTGATTTTGCATCACGTGACAGAATAAAAAGTTTTCTGTCCTAACTCCTGTCTTCCCAGTGGGCCTGTCCTCCATGTTGACAATGACACTATTTTCTGTTCTCCTAGCAGCAGGGCAGTGTTCAAATACTGCAGATGAGGCCCAAGCTGTTAGTCTGCCAGGAGTCTGAGGTCCCAGCCTTATCATCCAGGAATAGAGGGATCCAAGCTGCCAGCTTGTTCTGAGGTTCAACACACCTCCCTATGCATTGTCAGGGCAATTAGGATCAGTCAGACCCTTTCAGATCAGACAGACCTCTGTTTCCCAGTGTTCCAGTTTGCTAATGCTACCTTTTCACAAAACACCAGAAATGGATCAGCTTTTATAAAGAGGGTATATTTGGCTACAAAGTTACAGTCTTAAGGCCATGAAGTGTTCAACGTAAGGCATTGACAATAGGGTGCTGTGCCAGTTTGAATGTATTATGTCCCCTCAAACGCCATTATCTTTGATGTAATCTTGTGTGGGCAGACCTATCAGTGTTAATTAGATTGTAATTCTTTGAGTGTTTCCATGGAGATGCGCCCCACCCAACTGTGGGTGATGACTCTGATTGGATAATTTCCATGGAGGTGTTGGCCCACCCATTGGGTGGGTCTGAATTAAATTACTGGAGCACTATATAAGATCAGACAGAAGAAGCAAGCTTGCTACAGCCAAGAGGGGCCCTTGGAAGAAAGCACAGGGGCTGCAGATGAGAGACATTTTGAAGACGGCCATTGAAAGCAGACTCTTGCTCCAGAGAAGCTGAGAGAGGACAAATATCCCAAGTGCACCTAAGAGTGACATTTTTGAGGAACTGCAGCCTAGAGAGGAATGTCCTGGGAGAAAGCTATTTTAAACCAGAACTTTGGAGCAGACACCAGCCACATGCCTTCCCAGCTAACAGAGGTTTTCCAGACCCATTGGCCATCCTCCAGTGAAGGTACTCGATTGCTGATGTGCTACCATGGACACTTTATGGCCTTAAGACTGTAACTGTGCAACAAAATAAACCCCCTTTATAAAAGCCAGTCCATTTCTGGTGTTTTGCATTCCGGCAGCATTAGCAAACTGGAACAGGTACCTTCACTGAAGGACGACCACTGGTGTCCAGAAAACCTCTGTTAGCTCAGAAGGCATGTGGCTGTCATCCGCTTGCTCTTAGTTGCTCTTGGGACGTTTGTCCTCTCTTAGCTTCTCTGGAGCAAAAGTCTGCTTTCAAAGGCCATCTCCAAAATGTTGCTCTGTCAGCTGCAGCTCCTCTCTCAGCTCCTGTGCATTCTTCAAAGTGTCCCTCTTGGCTGTAGCAAGCTTACTCCTTCTGTCTGAGCTTATATAGTGCTCTAGTAAACTAATCAAGGCCCATGCTGAATGGGCAGGGCAACACCTCCATGGAAATTATCTAATCAGAGTTATCACCTACAGTTGGGTGGGTCACATCTCCATGGAAACACTCAATCAAAGAATTACAATCTAATCAACACTAATAGGTCTACCCACACAAGATTTCATCAAACATAATGGCGTTTTGGGGGACACAATACATTCAAACTGGCACACCCAGAGACAGAGAAGGGTTACTCTGTCCACTATAAGGTCTTTTCTTCCAGACCATCTTTCTCTCAGTCCCATTGTAAGTGAAAAAGGAGTTGTCAGGCATCATATTTTCTCAAAAGTCATTGTCTGTCCTTGGGATTGGATCCTTACAAATTGTTGGAGATTGAATCATGTCCTCCATAAAGACAAGTTCAAGTCTTAATCCATATTCTTGTGGGTGTAAACACATTTGTGAATAGGACCTTTGAATATCCTATTTATGTGTGACCAAAATGAATCAATGTGGGCTTTAATCCATATGACTCGATGCCTTTAAGGATAGGAAATTTGGGTGTGGTCCAAAAAACCAAAAGCCAGAAGTCAGTGGGAAACCAGAAAAACAGACACAAGGAGAGAGAGATTGCCATGTGGTGGAGGACAGCCATCACCAGAATGCTACTCACCCAGGGAGGAAGCATGGCTTTACCAAGATCTTGAATGTGGACTTGTAGTCTTCAAAACCAAGAGGCAATGAATGCTTGTTTTTAAGCCAACCCATTCTGTGGTATTTGTCATAGCAGTCCTGGCAAACTAACACAGTCAATCTCATGATGTAAGCCCTTCAGACAATGTTTTTAGAGGAAGGGATCTATGTAGTCTCCTTCCTATCCTTGAAAAGTTCACAGAATAATGGAGAAATGCCATTGACAGCCTGGAATGAAACAATATGTGGTTCTTCTTTAAATTAATAATAGATTTTTTTTCTTCTCAAAAAGCACAGTTTATATTGGAATAACTCTTTATATTCACTGATTTAACAAATATTTATCAGGTCTCTATTCCATGCCATGCACAGTGGTAGGTGGTGGAAGTGTAAAGCAAGTAAGGCAGACATGGTCCCAGCCCTCACAGGGTTTACTTGCAGTGGTGATTGAGAACCATTTGGGAGGAGAAGCACAGGATGTAAACACACATCGGGGGCATGGTATCAAATCTTTAGAAGACCAGGGAAGACTTCCCTGTGGAGGAGCATCTAAGTTGAAACCTGCAAGATAAGGGAAAAAAAAACACAGGATAAGGGGATGAGGCAGACTAGAATAGGGAAGGGAAGAATAGAATAGGAATAGAATAGAATAGGCTGGCAGAAAGAGGGGAACAGGATTAGAATTGCAAATGAGCTAATCCTGAGCCATCCCTGATGGACCAATCAAGATAGCCCAGAATGCAAGCACCAATCAAAATGGCCTTGAAGTGAAACAATCACAAGTCGCTCTTAACTGGTCCCCAGTTCTATCACAGTGCCATCCCTTATACGCATAAAATCAGCCAGTCGTAAAACACCAAGTGTCTAAGCCCTCTCCTTCTTACCAACAAAAGGCCAAGACCAAGCTCACTGGAGCAACTCTCTTGAGTTCACTGGCATGGACATTCTTCAGCATGTACTATCCTGAGCTGTAACTCTGCCTGAGCTGCAGCCCACTGGGAGCAGTCTCTTTGCTTGGAGGCTGCAGCCTGACGGTGCCCTCCGTAACATCTCAAATAAAGCCTTGCTGTTACCTTGCCACTGGCCTGTCCCTTATGAGAATTACTTCTTGGCAGGACCCTGGACCTGGAATATGACCCCACTCCAGAAGGAGCCCGGCCTCAACCAGTGAGCCGGTAGCAGGGGTGGAGTGGGAGAGACAGGGAGAAAGAGAGTGTTCCAGGCAGAGGGGACCATCAGGAAACCAGAAAGATCCCGGTGAGCAGTTTAATGAGACTGAATCGATTCCATGTGAGCTTGGAGGAGAGGGGAGGGAATGTTGAGAGATTTCAGCAAGGGCTAAATCCAAGGCTTGCCATCTAAGTGAGGAGTTTGGATTTTAATACGGTGACAGCAGGGTGCCATTGAAGGGTTTTAAGCAGAGGCCCAGCAGGATCAGAATCACGTTTTAGAGAGATCACTCTGGTTGTAGTGGGAGAAAATACCCCAGAGAGTGGGCAAAGTTGGAGACAAGGAGAACAAATTAGGCAGCTATCATAGCCTAGTCAAGGAATAATGTTGGTTTCAATCAAATTAGTGGCAGGGCAGTTTTAGAAAAGTAGATAAATTTTAGAATGGTTTATAAGGCATAATTGATAGGAGAGAGTGAGTTAGTGAAGACACAGGTGCAGGAGGGAGAGGAAGAAGTTAAGCAAGATGCTTTCACTAGTAGGATGGTGGCACCATTTGGTTAAACAGAAAACATCTGGGTAGTGCAGGTCCATAGACCTAGAATAGAAATTCTCCTATTATCACCTTGGTTAAGGTGCCTGTGAGAAGTGAGGGTGGAGAGATCAGGCTGGCTTCCCAGCTCTCCTGTGCCCATCCTCACTTATGAGGAGGAGGGTGTCAAGGAGGGTGTTCTACCAAAGAAGCTGAGACACAACACAAAGAGGAAACTTTTCTCAAGGACTCACAGGAAATCCACAGGTGAGTCCCCAATTTCTGGTCTAAAGTCCCAACCATCTGACTTGACATCCTTTATAAGGGAGTTTCTGATTTTATATTAAGTGTCAGATAGTGGTTTGGAGTAGGTCCAGAGGCCCCAGAGCTTGAGACATATTTTAAATAAGTCAAATGAATCAATAAATCACATAGAAGTACAGAGACACTGAGGCCAGCTTGTCACCTTCAGGCTTGATGTGGGCCAGCTATCCCCCTTGCCTCCGAAGATGGGCAGAGTTGCAGGCTGAACCTATGGCCCCTGGAGGCTGCATTCTGCCCCCTTTGCTGCCTTCCTCTGTTCCTTGCTCCTCATGCTGGGGATCCAGAGCCTCCCCATCTTGCATGTCCTTCCTCCTGTTTTCAGTGCCCTCTCATGCTGTAAGTGTGATTCTTCTCCTCTGACCCCTCTCCTGTGTCCCCTGTCACCTGAGTGCCATGCAAATTAGGAGGTATCTGCTTCCTTGACAACCTGAAATTGTGCCACCCTCCTTTCAAGTCCCCAGTCCTGGCTGAGGCCTGCAAACAGATCCTCTGGGATACCAGGCCCACTAGGCCTGCAAATGCTAAATAATTGGACTGTTATTTTGCTAAGGAATTCTCGTCCCACACAAGCACATCCAGACTATAGAGTCAATGCTTTTTCACAAGTTGCCAGAAATGTAAATCGAGAAATATGATTGCCCGTGAAATGCTCCACAAAGTCTTCAAGGACCTAATTATGAATGGACACTACTTAATCTCATGTTTAACCCTTGACATAAATACCCAGAGTGTGCCACAAAGTTTTCCCATGTTAATTTCTCTCCCATGGATAGTTTAGCCTCACTATCAAAATGTGTCCCCTTTTCTTCATACTTATGAAAACAGGCCTGCTGCTACCTCCACCCACAACCACCTTTGGTTCCACCTTCTTCCCAATTAATCTTTCTTGGTTTTAAAAATCAGTGGCTTTATGTCAGCCCACATTTTATTATTTATACAAATGATAATGATAATGACAATAACTATCATCAATTGAATGCCTACTACGTAGCAGGCCCCAGTGGCTGTTCTAGGACCTTTGTGTATATGATCTCACATAATCTTCATAAAACTCTATGGGGTAGGTTTAATTATTCTTATTTAATAAATAGAAAACTGAGGCTCAGAGAGAATAATTGGCCTAAGATATAGGGTATTTTATTGGCAAAATTGGGATTCAAACCCAGGTCTCTTTGACTCTAAAGTCCATGTTCACATCCACCGCACTATGGTAGCTCTCCTACAATTTTTTTTTAATCAAAATTCACTTTAGAACTTGATGAAATCCTAATATCCACTTCAATCAATAATCACCCTTGTTTCACTTCAATTCTCCCCAAGAGCACATGGCCTCTACAAAGCAAGCAAGTCCATTTCCCAAAATGCAAAGAAGAGAAGGAATATTTATTGAGCAAAATGAGGAGCAGGGGCATTTAAGAATTTTAGCCTACTGAAACTTCACAGCCACTAAGCAGGGAAGGAATCACTACACTAGTTTTTATAATGAGGAGTTTTAGATAAGTTTAGATAACTTGTCTCATGGTCACAGACTGAGTGATTTGCAGCACAAAGTTGACTTATATCACTCTGACTTCCAAGCCTAAGCATTTTCCTTCTAACCCCAGTAGTCACTGCACATAGAAATCAGAGACATTTCCTTCTTCATTAATTTTTACAAAATACCTGAGATGAAGGTCTCCAACATTTTATCAAGCATACATTCTGGTCCTCTGAGGTGATCCCACCAAAATCTCAAGTTCTGACTTTGTTCCTCACATCCATCTATTCAAAGAGGCACATGCTTCCTGAGATCCTGGGGTCATGCCTGCCCAAAAATAAGGAAAAGTTCAGAGTTTTGCTTACAATGTGGCCCAGTAAATGCCTATCATACCAACCATCTCTCAGATAGCAACCATAAATTCTAGACAAAATACAAAAAAAAAAGAAAAGAAAAGAAACATGAAGACTCTGGAGAGTTAAAAAAAAAAAAAAGGAACATTCTTGAGGGGTCTCAGCACTTTGAAGGAAGAAATTGCATGAAGTGAGTTTCCCATTTTTAAGGCTTTTAGACTGAGCCAGCATTGCATAGGGTGGTTTAAACTCAAATAGGAAATAATAATAATAATAATCTTCCTGGCCAAAGAACAGAGTCTGGGAAAATTACATCCACTTGAGAAAGAGGGGAATACCTAAGAAAAAAGAGACAGCCAGAAAGTGGGAGCCCCAAATTCTGCATATAAATGCTACCCAAATCTCTGGTTCACCTATGAATTATCCAGTGCCAGACAGTCTCTAAGCAATTCAGTAAGGATAAAAAAGTCTACACTGATATTTGAGCTATTGGCCAAGAGAAAGGTTTGCAATTTAAATCCAACCAAATTAGTTGTCTGGTAAGACAAAAAAATCAACACTCTTCAGAGGCATATAACAGAACCTGGAGTCTCCACAACATAACATTCACAATGTTGAGGGTAAGTCCAAAATTATTTCACATTCAAATAATTTGAAGAACCAAGATTAAAAATAATCACCAGAGATGAACACCAAGATGACCCACATGTTGGAATTAGCAGAGAAAAAATTTAAGACAGGTATTAAGACCATGATCCATGATATAAAAGAAAATAGGTTCACAATAAATAAAATATAGGAAATATAAGCAGAGGGACTATTTTTAAATACTGGAAATTCTAGAATGGTAAAATGAATACACAGAGTCAAGAAACTTGAAGACAGATTAATAAAAAGTATCCAATCTGAACATTGGGAGGAAAGTGATATGAAAAACGGACAGAATTTCTCAGAGTGTGGGGCAATATCAAAACATTTAACATACATATAATTGGAGTCTCAGAATAAGAGTTGAGAAAGAGTGGAGTAAAAAACATATTTGAAAAAATAATAACCAAAATTTTCTCAAATTTGATAAAAGACATAATTTACAGATTCAGGAATCTCAGGGAACCCCAAGTGGGATAATTATGATGAAAACCATGCCTAGGCATATTATAATCAAGCTGCTAAAAATAAGTAGAAAGTGAAAGGCTTGAAAGCAGACAGAGAAAAACAACACATTACATATAGGGGAACAAAAAATAAGAATTACCATATAATTCTTGCTGGAAACTTTTCAAGTCAAAAGATAATGAAACATCTTTAAAGTTATATGTGTGTGTGTGTGTGTGTGTGTGTGTGTGTGTGTGTGTGTATCAGAATTCTATATCTAGCAAAAGAATGAAGGCAAAATGAAGGAATTATAAGATTTAAAAAAAATACAAGAATTCATCACCAGCATATTTACAATATAATAAATGCTGAAGGAAATTGTTAGGCTGAAATAAAATGATATCAGGTAAGAAACTCAGATGCCTATGAAGGAATGAAAAAAAAAAAACAGCAATAGCAAATGTCTGGGTAAATATAAAATAATAGTTTTCCTTTTAATTTCTATAAAATATATATATATAACTGTTTAAAGCAAAAATTATAACATTGTCTTATAAGGTTCAGGTTGATTTAACACATATGACAACTCTAGCATAAAGGCCTGGTTTGAAGAACGAGAGGTTAATGGTCCTATATAGTTGCAAAGTTTCTACATTTTACATTAAGCAGTACAATATTAACTTTTAATACACTGTGAAAAGTTAAGGTCATATAATGTAACCCCTAGAAGAACCAGTAGAAATGCAAAAAAAGAGTGCAATTTAATAGATAAATTAAAATGTAATGCTAGAACTATATTAAATCTAAAAGAAGGCAGAAAAGGAGAAACATAAAAGCAAAAAATTTCTCTATACACGGAGAAAACAATAAAATTGTAGCCTGAAGCCCAACCATATCAGTAACTACATTAAATGTTAATGGACAAAACACTCCACTAAAAGGCTGAGATTGTCAGAAAAGGATAAACTTTTAAAAACCAAGACCCAACTACTTGCTGCTTATAAGAGATTCACTTTAAATATAAATAAGCATATAGGTTGAAAGTAAATGGATACAAAAAGATGTATGAGGCAAACAGTAAAAAATAAGAAGGCCAGAGTGATGATTTTAATAACAGATAAAATAAATTTCAAGATAAAGAGTGTGCCAGTTTGAATGTATTGTGTCCCCCAAATGCCATTATCTTTGATGTAGTCTTGTGGGGCAGATGTTTTGGTGCTGATTAGATTTGCTTGGAATGTGCCCCACCCAGCTGTGGGTGATGACTCTGATGAGATATTCCCATGGAGGCATGGCCCCACCCATTCAGGGTGGGCCTTGATCAGTGGAGCCACATAGATGAGCTGACTCAAAGAGAAGGAACTCAGTGCAGCTATGAGTGACGTTTTGAAGTGGAGCAAGATTGCTAGAGAGGAGCGTCCTGGGAGAAAGCCATTTTGAAACCAGAACTTTGGAGCAGACACCAGCCACATGCCTTCCCAGCTAACAGAGGTTTCCCGGACACCATTGGCCATCCTCCAGTGAAGGTACCTGATTACTGATGTGTTACCTTGGACACTTTATGGCCTTAAGACTGTAACTGTGTAGACAAATAAACCCCCTTTTTATAAAAGCCAATCCATCTCTGGTGTTTTGCATTCCACAGCATTAGCAAACTAGAACAAAGAGTAATATTAAAAATAAATAAGGACATCTCAAAAAGATAATGGGTCAATTCATCAAGAAGACACAATCAAAAATGTGGCATGTGCCTTATGGAAGAGCGTCAAAATACATGAAGCAAAAATTTACAGAATTAAAGGGAGAAATATACAATTCCACAACCATAGAAGATTGAAAAACTTTTAAAAAATCAGTAGACTCATAGAAAATATGAACTTTCAACCACCTTAACCTAATTTATATTTACAAAACACCACAATCTACAACTGTAGAATATACATTCTTTTCAAGTATGGTATTTTCATCAAGATAGACCATACGCTGAGTCATAAAATAAGTTTCAAGAAATTTTAAAGAATTGAAAAGATAATGTTCAGCCCTCTGTGGAACCTAAAATTAAAGCTCCATAAGATCAGGGATTTGTTTTATTCTCTGCTATATGTCCAAAGCGAAGAACTGTGACTGACATTTAGAAGCTTTTAATAAGCATTTGTTGAATGGATGTTGAAAAGTTAATTGTGAGATCACAAAACCAAAATCTTAGAGACTTCGTAGGCTAGTGATTTTCAAATTTCAGAGTGAATTAGAAACCGCTCAGGATTTCTCAACCATAAAGATTCCCAGAACATCTATGTCTAGGGCTAGGGTGGAGTCCAGGAAACAGTTTTTAATGAGCATGCTGGGGTCACCACATATAGATGCGCAAGTTAGTCAGTGCACAGCAGAATCCTGTCTGGTCCCTAAATAACAGTCTAAAAAACTCTAATTGAGGCCATCCTCCCGTCAGATACAATAATCCCCTCACCAGCATATCTGACAGTGCCTCTCCAGCACCCTTAAAGACAGGGTATCACATTCTACTCAAGCAGGCTGTTTTGTCTTTCATGAGCTGGCTGTTAAAAAGTTTTTTCTTATATTAGGCCCAACCAGGCCTTCCTGAAATTTCAGCCATTGGTCTAGTTTCTGCAGCTCAGGGTATTTCAGGGTCTATGGCTTGAGCCACACAAGACTGACAGGGCAGTTTAGATTCAGGTGTTGTCTCAGAAGAGTTGGTCCATGAGATGGCCAAATACACATCAGCTATGTTGCTGAATGTGCAGGGATGTGGGATTGTCTGGGGAGAGTCCCCAGATGCACTGACTTGTTAGGAGAACATCAGGAACACATTATAGAGCATTCGTTGAGGCACTGAGCCCTGGGAATCTGCTCCAGGAAAGTAGATTATAATGGAAAATATCTGATTCTGCTTATTAGAGGGTGGACTGCTGAACCTAAAAAAAAAAAAAAAAAAAAAAACCGAGTTATAAATCCAGAATAGGGAACTTAAGAAACTGTTTCTTAGGATGACTGGAAAAGGCATAAGAAATATGGATAGGGACATATCTGGGACATTTCTACTTTAACTGACACAAGCTGGTATTCCCTCAGGACCCTGAGCTATTCATTTAGCAAGTCACTATTTCATTTGCTCAGTAAATATTGATTATACGCCTATTGTGTACTAGGCATTGTGCTAGGCACTGGGGAATGAATCTTAAAATTAACATAATCTCTACTCTCACGAAATTAAAGTCTAGTGGGGGTGACATAGCACAACAAAGTGTGTTATAAAGGAAACAATCAAGGGGTGGAGATTGAGAATGACAGTCTGGCCTTGGTATTCAGGGAAGGCCTTTATAAGGGGGTGAGTTTATATTGGATCTCAGGGTGCTCTGTACACACAAATGTCCAAGACTCAGAGTCAGGAAAGCTTGGCACCCATAACACCCTGAAAAGATGCCAGGGTAGTGGGTACATCAGTGCAGGGAGGCTTTGGTTCAAGATGAGGTTGCAGGGGTGAACAAGACTTTGCTGCCATGGAAATATTTGAGGGGGAGGCCATGAAAAGACAAAAAGCAGAAAGTTGTATAATTCAATTTATGTTTCAAGGAATTATCTGGCCATATTTGGAGAATGGGTTGGAAGCAGGCAATATTAGAAATGGATCATTTAATAGATAATTACCCAATCTGAGAAATAATGGTGGTAAGAACTAGGATAGTTAGAGGAGGAGTTTGAGAAAAGCAGATGGATTTGAAATGTACTCAGGAGTTAGCTATAAGTTCCACAAGGGCAGGGGGCATGTGTGTTTTGCTTAGCACTGTATCTTTGGTACCTAGCACAGCATCATACCTAGCACCTGTCCATAAATATCAGTAACTGCTGATTGAACAAATCAATGAATGAATGTGGCAGTTATGACAGGACTTATTGATGGACTGAGGGCGTGGGGTTTGAACAACTGCATTGATGGTGGCATCATTTATGGGGATAGGTTATTCTGGAAAAGGAACAGGTATGGGAAAAAATTAAAAATTTCATCTTTTACATGCTTCTTTTGAGATGCCTGTGAGACAGCCAAGTAGATTTGTCAAGTAGCCAGTTGGATATAAGAATGTGAATCTCAGAGATTTTTGGACTGGAGACATAAATTTGTAAGTCATCAGCATACAGATGGCATTTAAAGCCACAGGGAAAGAGGAGATGACCCAGGAGAGAAGAGAAGAGGGCCCAGAACTAAGCCCAGGAGCAGAAAGCCAGTACAGAAGGAGGAACCAAAAAGGAGATTGAAGGGAGCAGCCAAAGGAGAAGATGACAGCCAGGAAATATATAGAGTCACAGAAACCAAGAGAGGACTATGCTGAGAAGAAAACAGTAGTCAGCCCCAGAGATTGCAGCTGGGAGACTGGTAAAGATGAAGATTGAAAAGTTACCTTTGGATGGTGCAATGAAGAAGTTGTGAAATTGTCAGTGACCTTGAGACACCTTCAGGGCAAAGGAGTGAACGAAGAATGAATAAAACAATGCTATTTGACAAGTTTTAGAAGAAGTTTGATTTTTAAGGTTAGTAGAGAACTGAAGCATTAGCTGGAGGGGGATAATGGGTCAAAAGAGGGATTTGCTTTTTTCTTTTTTAATTTTAACATGGAAAATACTGTAAGTTTGCAAATTGTTATCAATGATGCAGTAAGAAAGCGAAAGATTTATGATATTGGGGAGAGGATAAATTTGAAGACCTTATGGAGGTTAGAAAGAATGGAATCCAGGGCATATTTGCAGGTACTAGTCTTTGATAAGAGGAGAAACTACCACTCTTGTCACCCATGTGCCCACATGCACACATGTGCACCTGTGTGCAGGTACACACACATACACACGTATCCCTCTGTACTTGGTATCATAAGCTGTGTAAGACTTTCCAGGTAATCCTATTAACTTACTAATTTTAAACACAGTTCCAATAAGTTAAAATTTTTGAAACTTTCTTCTACTCTCTCAAAGTTTGCATCCTTCTTTTTCCCCGTGTTTTAATCTATAGACATTTGCACTTGATTTTCCATCAAGTTGCCCTTCTAGAGTTCTTCTAAGTCTCTTTCTGACTTGGCTTTTTCTCAAGACTTCTCTTTTATTCCCTTCTCCAAGTCTTTAAAGATTGAATCATGTCTTTTCTTCCTTAAGAGGCACTGCCTTAAGCTTAAACAACTAATCTGGACAGCTCCATCCTTCCTGCCTCAGTGTCACCTACTGGGCAAATTCCCCTGGGCATCCACTGCCCATAGGAGGTGCAGGGCTGGGCTTATGGGAAAGTCTGTGGTTGCATTGGAAACTTCATTTCTGGCAGTTATATGCTCATCTATTTTCATCAATGTTAAGAACTCATTTGAAACATGACTGTGACAACAATTATAAGTTTTACATAGCCCAAGGATAATTCTTTCTCTCTCCCTTACTCTTTCTTCCTCTCTTGCTTTCCCTTCTGATCTCCTATAACACATGATATTCATGGACCTACTTGTGTCCTGCAAGTTGCTTTAAACACATTACCTCATTTATTCTTTGTAATAGCCTGTGAGATAGGTATCATCATTCTCATTTTATGGGTTAAGAAACTGAGACTCAAAGGTCACACAGCTAATAAATCAGAGAGCCAGGATTTGAACTCATATCAAAATCTAAAGCCTAAAACTTCCCACTTATGCCAGGCAGTGAAATGGGCCTGCAGTGCTTTCTTGGCATGTCCTTTCCAGCACCGCTTTTATTACTTGTATGTCCCAGCTCCCCAGATCTGCAGACACTGCCTTGAAGAAAAAAGGCAAAGTCAAATTCAACTCATAGCCCACCTAGTTCAATGCCCAACCCAATAAATGACTGTCTGTGCCCCTGGGAAGGGCAAGGTTGTGCTTCCTCTTTGGGAGAAACCACTATGCACTTCAATTTTAACCATTGTTCAATCTAAGTTGTAAGAATAGGAGGAGGGTTGGAATTTTTTAAGTGTCAGGCATATTCTTTGGCAGGTTGTAAAAGCTTATGTTGCAAAAGAGGTAGATGAAAGTGAATAATAAATAATGAGCCCTTGATCAAGGAAGAAATGATATAACAATGACTGGAAATGGAGCCATCGTGAGTTAGAACACACCTGTTCTTGTGTGTGCACAGGTGGTGGGGAGGGAGAGCCTGCAGCTTTAGATGTTGGAAAGGGCCCAGTGGCATCTAAGCCACACCAGGAGAAAGACAGCTTTATGCAAAAGAGAGAAGGAGAGCTCCGGAGGAAGCTGCGGGCCCTGGGAGTGAAGTTGGGGTTCTCAGGATGGGGTCGGAGAATTGGGACAGAGTGAAGCAGCAGCAGGAGGGAAGGATGAAGAGGGTAGAGAAGCTACAGACAGACTTTTAAACCTCAGAGAGCCATGAGAGGACATTAAAAGGGCTTTCTTTGAAACAAGATAAAGGAAGTACAGAGGCAGACTAAGAAGTGATTGATAACAATTAAAGATTAGAGCAGGTACCGATCTTATTCCACTTGATATCTTTTTAACCAGGAATATAGAGTTAGGTCGCTGTGGATCAATTTACACTTTATGCCATTTTAATAAAAAGGGCTTTGTTTTTTTTAAAAAGCAGATGTGATTTGATTATGTGCTAATCTGTGCCCAATTGATAGTGTTACTCAGACTCCAAAGTGAATCACAACAACTGGTTAAAAAAAGGAAAATGAAGTCAAATCCATTTTGGCATTAAAGATACTTGTGAAGACCAGGGACACCTGATTTCACAACCTCTTTGTGACATTCAAACCACCTTGTGTGGGTAGGCACAGGCCCAAGACAATGACAGCCAGATTTTCAAATCTAGCTTCTCACAGACCCTCTGCAGCCTCCATGGAGACAGGAAAGGATGTGTGGTGAGGTTTGTCTAATTAATGGCAAAATGTGGGTGTAAAAACCCACACCACAACCCAAATGCTTCATCACCCTTTCAAACAAGTTTTCTGAACAAAGAGTTTTGTAATGTGCAGCTGTACAATGCAGAGGGGGTGAGAGCAATGCAACACTCGCAAAGCCATGGTGTGTGCGTGCAAATCTCAGACCCACATGTAAGACACACACATTTGCAATGCACACGCACCTGCACACACATGGAACACTCAGCATTTCAGGGCACAGCTATGCTAATGAGCGTTCAGGGAAGAGGAGGACAAATTTAACCTCAGGAAATGAAAAGCTTAAAATTAAGGGTCTTGATACAATTGTTACCTGAAATCACATGCTCCCCAGCATGATTATTAACGTAACTATTACTGTTAATATTAATAACAAAACTAGTATTTGCATAACACTTTACCTAAATTATCTCACTGGGCTTTGAAAGATATTTTGTTAACATTTCCAACAAATAACCAAGCTGCAGGGAACAAAAAGAAAAACCTTTACGCCAGAGGTTCCTAGGCTTTTTGTCACCAAGGACCCCCTTTGTTCTTTCCCCTATAAGGTTTCTTATTTTTAATATGCTTTGTCTAATTGGCAACCTTTATTAAAGAATATTCCATTACCCTATCTTTATTCATCAAAGAATAATCAGTATGCAATAACCTGCATCACCTCACTGAGTGAATATAATTCCATGAACTTGGTGATTAAGTTACCCTCTGATGCCTTATTATCAGGAATTCAATTTTAGTCCAGATTTTTTGTTATATGGAAAATAACTTTAAGGCCCCCACTAGTCCCTTAAAGGACTTCTTGAAGTCCTACGCAGGGAAATGCTGGTTGAAATCTCAGATAATATTTTCTTCTTTTTTTTAAATTAAATATGTATCAAAAGAGGTAGAGTGTTTAAATTTTTATTTTAAAAAAAGAGGAAAACTGGAAACCTCTTAAATCAGATATTACAAAGCAGTGAATTGAAAACATACACAAGAAGGAGAGCAAAGGACAGATCACAAAAACATGTTCTGGGGCCTGAGTGTGTGGAAATTTGCCAACTTCATATCCTAGCTGTCACTTACTAGGCAAATAATACAGACTGTTTCTAAACTTTGGGGCCTCAGTTTCTGTATCTGGAAAATAGGAATAATAGTAAACCCACTTCTAAGGGCTCTGTGAGGCTTGAGTAAGTACATAGTGCTTGGCATATGGTAAGTAGGCAATAAATTTTAGCTATTATTATCAGAAGTACACATTTTCAGGACTTGTGGCTAGTTTCCAGCCTTTTTTTAGGACCATCAAAAGGAAAACCTAGTAGTTAATGAATTCCTGTTTTTTCAGCCTCTTGTTCCCAAAGTTGTGAGAAAAACAGAACATCTCTGCTTTGAGCAAATCTGAAGCAGCACACATGGAAGTTGGGAATGAATACTGTGGAATCAGAACTGCCTAGGTTCAAATAACATCTCTCTTGCTGGCTAGTAAGAACTGGATAAACGTTCTAAACTTCAGTTTCCCCTTCTGGAAAATGGGAATAAAAACTAGCTCCTGGGCATTGGAGATCTAATAAGACAATGTGTATAAAGTGCTTAAGCAGTTTATATAGTAAATCTCCTCCCTTCCAAAATTGGCTATCATTATTACTGTCCCTTAACGTATGAAAGTATATTTGCTGAATCTAGTCCCCTGTGCAAAATACAAGACTTTTGAAATCCAAATACATTCTCATTTGCTAAGGCAAAGCACTTAGATAAACTGATAATTAGCCTTGGAAATGGAAAGCTAAAAAGAAATATTAGTAGTTAATTCATTCATTTTTCTTTTCCCTTTGCACACATTAACCGTGGCTTGATCTTAAATTATGTCAATATACATCAACTGGTTCAACAGTTTTAAATGATCTGCTTAGTTATTTAGCTGATTGCTTCGGTTAAAGAACTGCTTAGAAGTCAATTAGTAGCTGGCCAATTTAGTCAAAAGATCAAACTAGTTTGTATACATAGGCCAAGCGAGACTTGAGTTTTTCCCTGATAGTTCTGTTGTATCATAGGTCCTGCTGGAGAGAAGAAATCATTTGCAAAGATAACCATCCATTCCCTTGCTCCAGAGCTGTCCCTAAGACCCAGCTGCTCTCCAGGCTCTCTCCTCGGCCATCTGTCCACTTTGCCAACGTATCTGTCCAAATCAAATCAGACAGAGAGGACTTTTTCCTTTCTTCTTTAAGCTGAAGCCTTTATAGACTTGCTCTACGTTTTATGGGGAAAACCAAACCCTGCCTAAATAATAAAAAGTGGAAAAGTTTCCCCAGGCAGACTCTCCCTTCTGCACCTTGATTAGCCGAGCAAAATGTAGTCATAAAATGCAATTGCTTCCCCACCCCAGATGCTAAAAATGTCAGCCTTGATTTGCCCCGACACTCTGACTGACTCACAGCAGACATAAATCCTTCACGCCAAGCACAATCATTTTTTGACCTGCTGAGCAGTGGAGAGAGGGCTTTGCGTTCGTCCTCCTGGTGCTGGCACCTGGATCCCAATAACTTTTCCTTCATCTACCCCTGTTAGGAGCAAGGGCTACAGGAGTAAAGGCAGAAGGCATGCATTTATTATACATTTTTTCCTGCAACATCATACAGCAAGGATTATATTTTTAAGTTATTAAGAAGGGAGGGGGAGAGGGGAATAAAATGCATTTTTATGGATCTATTTCCGCTCACCTGACCCACAACCTCACCTCATCTCTGCTTATCCCTTCATTAGGAAAATGCCAGAATAGCTTCCAGTTGGGAAGCAAAGGCCTGCTGTCTCTCCGCTGCAGGGGAAAACCTGATGCATCTTTCTGCTGGGTAATTTCACAGGGCAGCAGATGTGACATTCCAGGGATTTATAGCAGAGTCATGAAAATTGCCATTATTTGTGGGTTGCCCATACCCAGCCAGGTGTGCTTGTCTGTTTAGAAGCGTGGCCTCCAGAAACTTGGCATGCAAAGCACAATCCATTAAACAAACGGGCACTGACTGGTTCATGGAGAAGATGCAGGGTCTGTCTTCATATCTGCCCCTTCTGAGAGCAGCTTTGGACCAATCGTTTCTTTCTTTCCTTCTTTCTTTTAAACTTTTTATTTTGAAATAATTTCGAACTCACAGGACAGTTGCAAAAATAATACAAATCCTATACAGAGAACTCCAGCAAACCCCCATGCCCTCATACACCCAGATCCACCAATTTTAACATTTTCCCCCCTTATTCTATGTTTGATCAATCTATCTATCATCTATTTTCTGAATATTTAAAAGCAGGTTGCACACGTTATACTCCTTGAGTTCATAATACTTCCATGTACATTTCCTACAAACAAGATAAACTTATGTAATCACCTTAAGTGCAGTTATCAAGTTCATGAAATTTAACTTTTATATAAAGCTTACATTCTATATTCCATTTTTTCTTATATCCCTATAATGTCCTTTTGAGAATTTTCTCTTCCATTCTTAGATCTCATCCAGTATCATGTATTGCATTTAATTGTCATTATCTCTTTAGTTTCTCTTTCTTTCATTTTTTAATTGTGGAAACATATACACAACATAAATCTTCCCATCTCAGTCCCTCCCAAGCATTAATCCCCTCCCAGTGGCATTAATCACATATACCAAGTTGCTGTACCCTCACCACCTTCCATTACTAGAACTTTCCCTTCACCCCAGACAGGAACCCTACACTCATCTGGCATTAATTTATGATTGTTCCTGCCTCCCACCCCTGGTAACCCTCACTGTATTTTCTGTCTCTGTGTGCTTGCGTATTCTTTGACATTTTCTTTGTGATTACCATGGGGCTTAAATTTAAAATCCTAAATATATAACAGTCTCATTTGTTTTTATACCAACTCAACTTCAATAACATACATAAACTATGTTCCTATATCTCTCAGTCCCCCCACCTTTATGTAGTTCTTATCACAAATTATGTATTTATACATGAGTCCAAATCATTGATTTATCATATTTTATGTATTTGCATTTTAGATCCTACAGGAAATAAAAAGTGGAGTTACTAATAAAATAAAGTAGTACTGATATTTATATGTTCCCATGTCATTATCCTTATCAGAGATCTTTATTCCTTCATGTGGTTTCAATTATTTGTCTATTGTCCTTTCCTTTCAACCTGCATAACTCCTTTTAGCATTTGTTGTAGAGCTGGTCTAGTCGTGATGAATGCCCTCAGCTTTAATTTATCTGGGAATGTCTGAATCCCTCCTTCATTTTTAAAAGACAATTTTGCCAGATATAGAATTCTTGGTTGGCAATTTTTTGCTTTCAGCATCTTAATTTTGTTTTCCTACTGTCTTCTTGTCCCCATGGTTGCCAGTGAGAAACTGTCAATCTTCTTGAGGTTCCCTTGTATATGAAACTCCTCGTCTCTCTTATGGCCTTCAGAATCCTCTTTTTATCTTTGGCATTCAACAGCTTGATTATAATATGCCACAAGGTGGGTCTATTTGGGCACATCCTATTTGGAGTTCATTGAGCATCGTGGATGTGGATATTCATGTCTTTCATTAAATTTGCAAAGTGTTCAGTCATCATTTCTTTTAATAGTCTCTCTGCCCCTTTTTCTCTTTCTTCTCCTTCTGGAATTCTCAAATGTATATATTGGTGTGCTTGATGGTATCCGTATCCCACAGGTTCCTCAGGCTCTGTTCACTTTTCTTCATTCTTTCCTCTTTCTGCTCCCCAGACAGGATGATTTCAATTGTCTTATATTCAATTTCACAGATTTCTTTCTTCTGCCAACTCCAATCTGCTGTTGAACACCTCTAAGGAATTTTTCATTTCTGTTACTGTGGTCTTCAGCTCTGTTTGATTCCATTTTATAATTTCCATCTCACTACTGATATTCTCTTTGTATTCATCTATCATTTTCCTGACTTCCATTAGTTTTTTGTCCATGTTTTCCTTTAGCTCTTTGAGCATATTTAGGGCCCTTTTTCAAAAGTCTTTGTCTGGAATGTCCCAATTCTGATCCTCCTCATTGATGGTTTTGAATGCTTTAATCTTCTTCTTTAGCTGAGCAATCTGTTACTATTTCATTGTACGTGTTGTAACCTTTTGTTGAAACCTGGACATTTTGATATTTTAATGTGTTATATCTGGAATTTAGATCTAAGGCATCTGTTCCTTAAGTTTGTGTCCAGCCAGAGTTAGGACATAGCTTTCCTTGAATGCCAGAAATGAGGAACAAGGAGGAGGAGGAGGAGGAGGAGTGGGGGGGGATGGGTAGAAAGCAAACACCTTTCCCAGTCTTTGCATATTGACCTATGTTCTCTTTCAGAGTTTATCCATAAAATGAGTTTGGATAATAGCTTCCTAGGGCCTCCCTGGTCCTTCATGCACATATGTTTTAACTTGTGCATGTGCATGTTTGGCCTAAGAATTCCCCTATTTACAAGGTTCCAAACGTCCCCTCTTTCCTTCTAAACAGTTTTCTCATGGTCTCAGGCACTGCGCTGCATGTCCTACAATCAGCAATCCCTAGCCCTAGTCAGCCACTTGACTGCTGTCCTACAGCGTCCTATAGGAGAGCTCAGTGAGCTGCTTTATACATATAGGGCGAGTTCTGGGGCAAGTCCCTCTGGCTACCACCAGACAGATTGGGCCTGGCATACGTACTCTCAATATGTGTGCAAGGTTACTCTGCTCCTTCTGGAAACAGGACCAAGATTCCACTCTAGGAGTGAGGATCCAAGCCAGCGAGGGGAGGGAGAGGGGCCATCCAGGGCACCACAAGATCCTTTTGCTTTTAAGTAGACTTTTTCTTGATATGGCACTTGCCCTGTTACTGCAAGCTGTAACTGTTTTCTGAAGCTTTTGTGGAGGGATAGAGCGCTAAAGCTTCTCAGTTCACCACCTTGATGGAGGCAGGGTTGGACCAATTTCTTCTCCATTTCTTTCTCCATAATTAGGTCTCCAAATCTTTTAAATGGGCCCATACATGCCTATCCCTCCCTCCAAGGGAATCTTGTTGTATTTGAAATGCTTTGAGCTCTTCTGTAGCAATGAGAGGTGTAAATTGATGGCACTGTTCACCCTGCTTTCCATGGCTCTGAGCCAGAATAATTATGCCCATTTGCCCCCGTAAAAATGGTCTTCCCCCTTCCAAATTTATAAGGTATGCAGAAGAGCCTCCTCCACGTCGCTGGAAGGCAGTGTGGCATTCTCTCTCCAGCCCCTCAGCAGTGAACCCCCTCATCCACATCCCTCCCCAAGAGTTCCCTCCCAATGTCCCCATTTCCCCTCCCACCCCTGCACCTTGCCAATCAGGTTCTCCCTTTATCACTTTCCCCTTTAGTTAAGTTTCTAGACTAGGAGTTTCTTGATGGCAGGGACTATATCTCCAGTGCCTGGCATATAATGGGTGTCCAATATAAATTAAGAAATGGACTCTTTCCTTCCTGCAGCCACAGTCTTCTTGCCCTTGATCTAGCATTCCTCTCATCAGAAAGGCCTCCCTCTATCTTTCAAGGGGTAAATACTTGATAATTCTCTTCCTACATAGGCTCCTGTGTATCCTGATTTCCCTCTTTCTGTTTCTCTCTCTCCCAGCTTGCAGAAGTAAATGTGAATTTAGCTTTGGGGCCACTGGAGAAGGGCAAAGGCAGACCGCCCCCATCTCTCCATGCCCACCCTCAGCAGGCCACTTCCAAAGCCCATCCCCAACCCCCATCCACCTCTACCAACCCACAGCTATTTCTAAGAACCGTCAGGATCCTGCCTGTTTACAGCCTCTTGGCTCTCTGAAATACTGGGTGCTCTCTGGGTTGTGAGGGCAGGAATCTACAGTCAAGTGAGCTTCCAGACCTGGCCTTCCAGAGAAGGTGGGGTTTCAGGAAGGTCTGACCTCCAAATAGCAACAGGATAAATAACAGCTAAGTGTTTGGGTACCACAGTAGACATTCGTATAAGTTCTTATTTATCCTCAAGCCATTGCAACATTACAGACAATTTTTCCAAATGTTGGATAAGGCAAAGCCAAGGGTTAGCAACTTCAATCGTATCTCTCTGGTTGGGAATGTTCCTAGTAACCCTTGTCTTAACCCCACAGCTTTCTCCTGGATCCAGCTGGTCAAGGGAGGAGCAAAGTCATCAAAGCCCCCTTTTCTCATGCCCAAGGTGGGATCAGTGAAGGGTGGAAGGGAGGGAACATTTTAGCTGCCATCTAGGCTCTAGCTCAAAGTATGCCACCATCCAAGCCCTGTTCTGCAGACCAGCAACTCACACCCAAGAAAGGGAAAAAAAAAAAAAAAAAACACCACCACTTAAGGTGTTGTGGAAACCATGTGATATGCTCTGCTAGCCGGTCTCTGGCCTTCGAATCCATATATTATTTAATGGAAAGGAAGACATACCTTAAATGAGCTGGAACAATTGCTTAAGGGAGGGGCCAGGAGTGGGGGGAAGAGGAAGAAGTGTGTGTGTATTTTTTTTTTTTAATTTCTCAGACTGTGTGTGCTAGTTTTGTTTCTTATTTAGGATACAGCATTAATCATGCTAATATTTTACAGCCAGGCTTTACTCTTTAGTCATTACTTTAATCAAACCCATCAGTGAACGAAGGAACACGTTACCAGGTGGGAATAACTGCTACCGCTCACTGTTAATTACTTTGCATTTTACAGCAATCAGCAGCAGGGGCTGAGATCATAATAAATTCATGACTTATGGGCCCATAAAATCATTACCGTAGGAAAATATGTTTTATCGGGGATTCGACGGGCCGCTGCTCAGAGAGAGATTTCTTGAAGGAAATGACACCCATGAAATTTTAAACTGATCCTTACAGTCAGCAGAAATGCTAATGCACAAAGAGAACAAAATTTTACTGTGGGAGAAAGGGGCTGACAGGTGCCAGGACTGGGTGCTGGCTGAGTGTGGAGGCGCGTGGCCAGGAGAAGATAAGGGACAGAAAGATGCTGCTGGGAGGAAGTTGTGCAGTCAAGAAGTTTCTAAAACTCTTTATGAGAGAAAGGACGGAAAAAGGCTCAGGGAGAGCAGTCCTTTTCCCAAGTCATGGTCTCGACCCTGTCTTCTTTATTTAAGCCAGCTCTTTCCCATCGCCTTGGGAGCCGTGACTGAGCTGTTCCCAGAGGCTGTCAGGATGGTGACACTAAAAGAGCCCAAGAGGCAAAGGGACAAGTCAACAAGTCTTCCCTGAGAGTCTGAGAAGGGACGGAGACACTCCTGTGCCCCCCTTCACACACACACAACTCAAGGAAGCTGCCTGACGGATAGCAGCCGTTCTTAACTGAAGCAACCCTGTCCCTGATCTCTAATCTCCACTGCCACCCGGAACACCTCCAACCTAGCTGTGAGGGTCTTTGTGTTCTTAAAGGTCATCTCTGGCCCTGTGGGAAATGCTCCTCAACGAGGATAATTAAACCCCTGGTGTTTGTTTTATTCTGGGGTATCTCTACCTCCAAATTTCGCCTGAGATACATTCATGCCATTTGTTTGGAAGTAACTGTTTCCCTTTCCTTTGCTCCTTCCAATTATGCTAGACAAACGTAGGCCCTTATTTAGTGTTATTTAAGCATGAAATTACAACAGATCCTTTTAAATGCTAAGGCACTAAAAATAAGTCCTTTTATCAAAGCACACCAGGGCCAGATCTAGTAGCTCATTAATTTCTGTAAATCGCACAAGATGAAATTCAAAGAAAATCCAAGGGCTTCTAATGGAAGGTTTATTCATTCTTCCTGGGATGATCACCAACCTGTTTATCATCGTTATTATTGTTCACAGTTCTAAAGAACTAGGGAAGGATTACCCTCTATTGGAATGAGTAACAGGGCTGAGAAGAATCAGTCACCAGAAGGACAGCCAGGAATCCAGCCTCAGTTTGAATCCCACTTTTACCACTTACTAGCTGTGGGGTCTTAGAGAATTTATTTAACTTCCTAGATCTCAATTGTCTAATCTGTAAAATAGGAGTAGGAAATAAAGAGCTGCTATAGAAATGAAATGAGCTAAATATGTATATGTAGCACATAATATAATAGGCAGGAAGTCTGATGAATTGATCCACTTCTCTGAAACTCTCCACCCCACCCAAGGTCAGACAAGGTAAAACAGCCAGCTCCCTGAAGGAAGTCAGGGATGATGAGGAGCTGGCTAGGACAAGTTGGCCCACAGGAACCTTGCTCAGCAGCGGTCTGTTTCACGAGATGATGAATGACTGGTGTGGGGCATTTGGCAGCATTCCCACCTGTCACTGTGACTTTCAGGAATATATACTGTGCTCCTCAGTTCTGGGGAAATTCTGAGCCTCACAGGAGAGCCATTCACTCCAGAAGCAAGAGGCAGGGTCAGAGAGCACCAGCCTCCCTGGGACAGCTGGTGATACCCCAAGAGGCTGGGACTGGGCTCCAGGTGGTGGTGTCCACTTTTCCCCATTATGGTCTCCCTCACTTGCCTTTACCCTTGAAACTATTGGTAATAGTTCCTTGTCATAATTAGTTCAGCATTCCCTATCCACAACCAGGGCTGGCCCCGAATATCGCCCTACCCTACCAGTACCCCACCCCCACCAGGGGCAGTGCTGGCAGCCAAAGTGCAGCAAAGAAGCCTGCTCTTCCTCCACCATTAACTGCTTTCATTGTCCAAAAAAGCAAAACTGTACCTGCCTTCTTTGCCTAGCTTTCTCTCCCAGCTCATCACCTCAGCATTCAAGCGAGAGAAGCATATGAGGAGCTAGGGACAAAAACAATTATTTTTTAAGCAAGAAACTAAGAAATGCAATAACCCACAAGCTTTTCATCTCTCTGGAGAGATTTCATTCTGGATCATGAGTGAAATGAGTTAGATGGATGCTGATTGACCCTTTAGCCATATCTAAGTCCTTGATAACTTGCGTAAGTGAGATCTTTTCAGTAGGTTGAAGTTTGGAGTTTACTGGGTTTTGAAGCCATGTCAAAGCAGTTGTGATACAGTGGAAAGAAAGAAGAACCAGAGTCAGCAAAGACAGATTAAAATTCTAGCTCTGTCACATACTAGTCACTTGACTTTGGGTGTTACTTAACTTCTCTGATCCTCATTTCCCCATATAAATTACTGGGATAATACATCTGCCTTTTAGGATTGTGGTAAAGGATTAAATGGTTACTGTTTATAAAATATCTGCACCAGGATGACTATTCACTAAATAGTCATAGTTATTACTAAATTAGCACCTTGTTGCTATCAAAGCTCTGAGGAGCTATTGTAATCATTACTATGGAGGATTCTAACCTCTGTGACCAAACCCAGAACAGTTTATGCTATAAAACCTAGTGTGCAGTACCAGGAGGGCTGTATCAATTAGGGCCCTTTGGCTACAAACAGAAGAAACCTATTCCAGCTAAACTCCTTTAAAAATGGATTTATTAAAATAGAGAACACATAGCTCAGCAGCCTGACTTTAAACCTCAACTATGATAAGATGCTGTTGCAAGGATTTTAAAAGGAGACATCTTACCTTACCACTGTTAAGTGAGGAAAGAAAGGCCCACGGGCCAAGGGAAACAGAAATTAAAACTCCTTATCTCCCCGTGTGTTGCAGATTGAGTCATGCCCCCCCACAAGACATGTTCAAGTCCTAACCCCAGTTGTAAATAGGACCTTTGAAGATGTTTACTAGTTAAGGTGTCAGAACTCATTTGTGCACAAATGAATCAGAGGGGGTCTTAATTCAATATGACTTAAGTCCTTATAAGCAAAGGAAATTAGACACAGAAGTCAGTAGAAGCCAGAAGCTAGTAGAAGGCAGAAGGCAGTGGCAATCAGAGGAGCAGACACAGAGAGATGGGCACGTGATGGGAGACTGCAGAATATACAGACTCGGGGAGAAAGCCAGCCCTGCTAATGCCCTGTTGCTGGACTTCTAACTTCCAACTCCATGAGATAATTTGAAGCCAGCCCATTGAGTGGCATTTTTCACAGCAGCCCTGGCAAACTAAGACACTCTCTCTGCAAGTCTTCACATTTATGCTCTAAATATATCAAGTAATCTGGACTACCAAAAAATGTTTATCTATAATATTTTGAAAATAATATAGAAGTATCATGTGTCAGATTGTTCTTCAGATAAATGCACCATTTTCTGCCATGGTATACTGGATTGAACAGTGTCCCCTCAAAATTCAGGTCCAACCAAAACCCCAGAATGTGACCTTCATTTGGAAATAGGGTCTTTGCAGATGTAATTAGTTAAGATGAGGTCACACTGGATTCGGATGAGCTCTAATCCAATATGACTGATATCCTTATAAAAAGAGGGAAATTGGGACCCAGAGACAAAGAAACACAGAGACAAGAATGCCATGTGAACATGGAGAGAGACTGGACCATGTGTCTACAAGCCAAGGGGCCAAGCCAGAGAGGCAGGGAGCGGATTCTCCCTCAGAGCCTCTGGAAGGAACCACCCCAGGTAAATCTTGATTTCCAAATTCTTGCCTCCAGAACTGTGAGGGAATAAATTTCTGTTGTTTGAAGCCACTTTGTTTGTTTAAATTTGTTAATGGCAGCCCTAGAAAACTAATACACATGGTTGCTATTCTCTATGTGCTACAACACATAATAGGAGTCCAATTAATACATTGATTGAGACTGATTCCTTTAATAGAAAAACTTTCAGGTATTTGTATTAATTTGGGGGTGGTAGTAGAGGAGCTTTTTCTTTGAAAGAGGAATGGAAATAAAGTCATCAGGCACCTACTAAGTGCCCTGCGGTGTGCTAAGCATTTACAACACTGAATGATATTTGACCCTAACAAAAATCTATGAGGTGGATATTATCATTCCAATTTCACAGGAAAAGAAACTGATTGATTGCTCAGGTCCCCAGCTGGAGATGGAGAGGGTCTCTGAAGCCAGCCTTATCTAAAGCTCAAATTACCTCAATCCTTAAATAGTTAAGGAGGGCACATGCTCTGGAGGCAAATTCAGAGGAAGGGCCTCCCCAATAAACTGGGGTCACAGAATAAAATTTAAGTTAAATGGGGTTTTATTTACCAAAAGAGCAGGTTAACTATTTTGAGTTCTTAAAAAAAGCTGGTTAAGGGTATTTCTGACCTAAATGGTGACAGTACCCTGTAATTATAAATACAATTATATATTTTTAATAAGTTTTGTCTTAGAGTTGCCATATTTGGCAAATAAAAGTACAGGATATCCAGTGAAGTTTGAATTTCAGATAAACAACAAATTTTTAATATAATTACATCCCAAAATATTTTATGGCATATAATTGTACTGAACAATTATTTGTTGTTTATCTGAAATTCAATTTAACCAGACATACTGTATTTTATTTGGCAACACCACTTTGTGTTTTGAAATTGGGTTTTGTATACCTTTTACTTAATATTTGATATTGTTTTATTTATTTAATAGTGAATTAACTGCTGACAGATTTTTTTGTTGTTGTTAAATTAAGTATTAACACACACATATTTCTTTAATATAAAAAGGCACTGATGTATTTCTCTGGGACTTTTTGGTGGCTGATCTAAGGTTCAAAGCAGACCACTCTGCTGTCCCAAAGTACAAAAGGGAAAGAAGGAAGTTACACTCTCTCTTCCTGGAGGTAAATTTGGTTGCATGTTTCAAATGCAAATTTTTGAAAGTTTAAACTACTATAACCTTTCCAGTTCAAAGGATCGTTACCTTATATTGTCATACAACTGGAATTTATCTACTCTGTCTCCCAAAATACAGGAGCAATATCCAAAACCAGAAGTGCTTTTCAGTTCTGGACAAGATGATAAACTCCCTAAAAACTAATCCTGGAAATATTACAGAAAAAAAGCATGAAATCCAGAAATTACCAATAAGAATGTAAAGAAGAAACCCTGACCTGAAAGTGCTGTTGGTAGTGGAGGAAGCGGAGTGACAGCAAACAGGGTTAACCATGGCTCTGTGGTGCCCCAGGCTCTCCATCCCAAGGACTTCTTCTCCCTTCTCCTTGAGCTCACTATGTCAAGCCTTTGTCTCCTTATAAATACACATTACCAGACAGCTGAGTCTACAGCCAAAATATCAAAATACCTGAAGAATGAAAGAAACTCCAAAGAAAAAATATAACACACTTATCACATAAAACATATAAAGAAACATTATTGGATCAGAAAGACCAAAAATTTACATTAGGTATGATAAATACACTTTTGGGGGATACAGATAGTATCAATATAAAGCAAGAACAAGAAGAAATTTTTAAAAAAGAAACAATAGAAAGTATTAGGAATGAAAAATATAATCATTGAAATTTCAAAAGATAGGGTAATAGGATGGATACAGCTAAAGAATAAATTAGTGAACTGAAAGATCAGATTGAGAATACGGCAGGGAAGGATAAAAAGATGGAAAAATATAAAATAAGGTCTGAAAGTAAGGAGGGTAAAAGTGAAGTGCTACCATCAGATAATAGGATCCCCAAAGAGGAGGCAATTAGTAGAGAAAGATGGGAAGAAATATGGAGAGAAATTTCCCAGAATTATTAATTAATCTAATTTACTTTGAAAGAGCCCACAGAGTACCAAACAGAAGAGAGAAGACAAAAACCATATCTAAATGCCAGATATGGAACTGTAAGCACATCAGAGATAATAAAAAAAAAAAAAAAACTTAAATTTTTAAAGCTTCCAGCGAGAAAAAAGAAAGCATTAACAAAGAAAAATAATCAGATTGACAGACTTCTTAAGAGCAACATTCAAAGCAAGAAGACAATGAAATAACATTTTTAGATTATTAAAGAAAAATTCAATTCTTTGAATTAATTATTTGAACCTATAATTAAATACATCCATATTGTCATTTAAATGTGAGGACATAATAAAATATTCTTAGACATGCATTGCCTTAGATAGTTTGTCAAACAAAGACTCACAATGAAGATATATTTGGAGCAAGTACTGAAATAATAATAAGAGAAATAAATCCAGGAGATACTGCAAGTGATATGGAAATTAAGGTTTATCAAGTATCTTACCTAATTTATTTTTAGCCATTAAAAAATATTAACTTCACTTTGTCCTAATTTAGAATCTTTGTTTTTTATTTCCTTAGATCGTATGTCTGCCTTAAAGCATATCATGGCATGACAGATTTTTATCTTTTTTTAAACATGGGTCTTCTCCTTTCTTTATTAATAACTCCTAATCTATTTTACTTCTCAAGCTCTCATCTGGTCTTTGGGGGCACCCTTTACCTTGCCATCTGCCTAAACTTTCAGTGCTATCATATTGTTGCAGTGAATCTAATCTTGTCTCAGAAACATTGTGCCTTATCTCTTAACTTTAGTGCCTCTTTTATTTAACTAGTTTTCTTTTCTGAAGTTGTATATTATTTTTATTCTTTTTCTTATAAAAATAAAGAGAACTAAAATAAGAGAAAGGAAAAATTATCCTTAATACTGAAAAGCTAAAATTCCAGGAAAAATCAACATAATCAGCGATAGGGAGGCAGAAATAACAAGGAAAGCATGAGCATAGCAATGTTTGTGTTGTTATGAGAAAAATATATAGACATAGAGATGAAAAAAGGGACAAAGAAAGATTAGACTGATAGATTAGATAGATAGATAAACATTAAAAATCAATAAGGGTAAATAAACACATATGTGGGTCTTAAGGGAACCACCACAAAAACAAAATTAGAAGTAGATTAGAAATAGAACAACATCAATCATCCAATGAAAAGAAAGAATGGAAAAAAAAAGAAGTAAGAGGAAAGTACAGTAAATAGAAAAAATAAATAAGACGATGGAACTAATTCTAACATATTCTTCAAAATAAATATAAATTAGTTAAACTCATTAATTAAAAGACAGAACTGCTCTGATTTCTTTTTAAACCCAACAATATATTCACTACAAGATACATGTATAAAAATATGCAGAATACATGTTATATTTTACAATAGTGGAAATGGCTGAAGTTGTGGAACTGTGACCCATGATATCCTTGGAGATTTGCTCTCTAACTACTTGTGAAATCATACATTGAAAGTTATCACTGTTACGTATACATGTTAAAGTTCACAATAAAAAAAAATGGAAAAAAAATACACAGAAAGGTTAGAAATAAAAGGATGAAAAACACGCAAGGCAGAAAATATGATCCAAAAGAAAGCTTAATAGTGGCCTTAATATCTGAACAAGAAAGAATTTAAAGTTCAAAAAAAAAGTGAAAGGGGACAAAAAATGATATCACCTGTTATAAAAGGGGGAAAAATAACAAGGCATTACCATTATACATATATATATATATATCTAACAATACAGTTTCAAATATATAAAGCAACAGTCCTCTAAACTGCAGAATGAAAGAGATTAATCAACAATTATAGTTTTGGTAGATTTAATGGAAACCATTAGATGAAGCAGAAAAATAAAAGGTAAATATCAAATACCTAAAAAATATGATGAATAAACTCTAGCAAGTATATATAGAATATATATGAGAACTCTGCACCCAATAAAATGATAGTTTTTCAGCACATCCTCATTACAAAGATAGACCACATATTAGACTATTAAAGCAGTTTCAATAAATTACTAAAGAACAACATCAAACAGCTTATGTTCTTCAACAATTATAAAATAGAATTTGAAAGTATTTGCAAAAGGATAACTTAAATCACGTATTTGGAAATGAAATCACATTTTATTAAATAATTCTTGGGTTAAACAAAAAATAATAAAGGAAATTTAGAAATATTCAGAACTGGTTGATAATTAAAACACCACCTGTCAAAATCTGTGGGACATTAGTAAAGCCATGCTTTAGAGAAAATTTTATAGTTTTAAATAAATTATCAGGAAACAAGAAAAGTTAGAAATAAATTAGCAGAGCATGCAACTGAATAAGTTGGAAAAAGAGCCTTAGAGCAAACTCTATGAAATAAAAAGTAAGGAATAATAAAAAGTAGAGGCAGATATCCACAAAATAGAGAACACACATACAACAACAACATAGCAGAATATGAACAAATTCAAAAGCTAGTTTGGTATTTTTCCCTAAGGACAGTGAAACATAAAGATGGAACAAGTTAAAAAAAAAAGTTGTGTGCTCTCCTCAGAAAGGTAGGAAGGAAGGAACTCTAAGGGAATATTTTTGAAAACATTGATAAAATGAATAAATGCCAGAAGAGGGGCAAGAAGGGGCATAGAGAGGAGTGGAATTTATATCAGTCCACTGGAACAACTAATAAACAACCAGGAACAACTAGTAAATAATCTGGAATAACTGCTGGGGGCAACCGTGACCATCCACACATCGTACACCAACCTGAATTGGGAGGAATGCCTGAGATCACAGCATAGAATCTGTAAGTAAAAGCTGCAGACCCATGCCAAGAGCCCCCTCCCCCCTGAGCTGCAAAACCTTGCTGTGTTAGAAACTAGCAGCACTCTCCAAGCGAGCGAATATAGCTCAGCTGAGCTCCAACTGGGGTTTTAATTAACAAATGTGGACTGATGAATACAAGCTACAAACCTCCAACAAGCAGAGAGAGGCTTTTAGTGATGACTGACCTTAAAATGCTGGAGGACTCCTCTGTCCTGGGAGGGGGAGCCCAGAAGACTGGGTGTTACCTCTGGCTGACAAGTGAAACTGGGGGGCTGTGTACTGGCTCCAACAGGGGGCTTTCTGTCCCTTTTTCTCTCTCTCAACCTGAGAGGCTCAGAAGAGAGAGCCACAGCCATTTTCAGTTCACAGTGCTCTGACCCAGACAGGGATGGAAATAACAGAATCAGAGAGACTATTCAAATGTAGATGATATCTCCCTAGGGGGTATATCTTCCCTAAAAGTAAGAAGGTGGGGCCCAGTTTTCCCTTCAGAACCAGACCCCAGAGCCTGGGGGAAAAAGCCAAAACAGAAACTAAGGAGGCCACACCTCATTACACCAGTCGGGAGCAACAGGCTGGCAGGCACCACCTGCTTGGCAGGTTAGGAAAAGCACAACAACTGGAAACCTCACAGGAAAGTCTGTCAATCCTCTAAGATACACCCTGAATGTAACCCCATTCTAAGACCTGAACCTGTTCTGTCTGGGAAAATCTGAGGTAACCAAGGAAACCAGATTCCTGGACAACAGAAAACCACAGTCCATACTAGGAAAAATGAAGATATGGCCCAAAGGAACAAACTTACACCTCGATCAAGGTACAGTTGAGATACTGTTTCCCTTTAATGAAACAATCTATTAAATATTTTCAAAGAAATATGCGAAATCAAATCAAAAACCAAATCAACGAGTTCAGGGGAGATATAACAAAAGAGACAAAGGCTATAAAGGAAACACTAGGCAAACATAAGATAGAAATCAAAAGTTTGAAAAATCAACTGGCAGAATCTATGGAAATGAAAGGAACAACACAAGAGATGAAAAACACAATGGAGACATATAACTGCAGATCTCAAGAGGCAGAAGAAAACACTCAGGAACTGGAGAACAAGACACCTGAAATCCTACACCCAAAACAATAGGTAGGGAAAAGAATGGAAAAATATGAGCAACTCAGGGAATTAAATAACAAATTGAAGCACCTGAATGTACATGTCATGGGTGTCCCAGACAGAGAAGAGAAGGGAAAAGGGGCAGAAGCAATAATAGAGGAAATAATCAATGAAAGTTTCCCATCTCTTATGAAAGACATAAAATTGCAGATCCAAGAAGCACAGTGTACCCCAAACAGAATAAATCTGAATAGACCTACACCAAGACACTTAATAATCCAAGACAAAGAGAGAATCCTGAAAGCAGCAAGAGAAAAGCGATCCATCACATACAAAGGAAGCTTGATAAGACTATATGCAGATTTCTCAGTAGAAACTATGGAGGTGAGAAGGAAGTGGTGATACATTTAAGATACTGAGAGAGAAAAATCACCAACCAAGAATCCGATATCCAGCAACACTGTTCTTCAAATACGAGGAAGAGTTTAAAATATTCTCTGACAAACAGACTCTAACAACAGAGTTTGTGAACAAGATACCTGCACTACAGGAAATACTAAAGGGAGTACTCTACACAGATAGGAAAAGACAGGAGTGAGAAGTTTGGAACAGAATTTTGGGTGATGGTAGACCGGTAATGTAAGTACACTGAACAAAGATGACTGTGAGTAAGGTTGAAAGAGGAAGGTTAGCAGCATGTGGGACACCAGAAGGAAAGAGGAAAGATAAAGACTGGGACAGTATAACTCAGTGAAACTTAGAGAGTTCAATAATTGTGATAAAATATACAAATATGTTTTTACATGAGGAAGAACAAATGAATGTCAACCTTGCAAGGTGTTAAAAATAGGGTGGTATTGGGGAAAAAATACAATCAATGCAAACTAGAGACTACAGTTATCAGAAACTTTGTATTATGCTTCCTTTAATGTAACAAAGGCAATATACCAAAGCTAAATGCCTATAAGAGGGGGGCAAAAGGGAGGGGTATGGGACTCTTGGCATTGGTGATGTGTGTCTGACTCTTTATTCTACTTTAGTTTAATGCTATCTTTCCTTTCATTGCTTTTTAGCTGTCATGTTTTTTTTTTCTTTCTTTCTTTTTCTTTTTCTTTTCCTTTTGTGTCTCTACCTTCTTTGACTCATCCTCCTTCTTTGTGGAAGAAACGGAAATGTCCTTATATAGATAGTGGTGATGGTGGTGAATACATGAATATAACTATACAGGGAACCATAGATTGTTTACTCAGGACAGAAAGTATGGTGGGTGAACAGAACTTTCTTTAAAAAAAATACAGGTTGAATGAGAAACCTTGAGGGCACTATACTGAGTAAAATAAGTCAGACACATAAGGACAAATATTGCATGGTCTCACTGAAATGAACTAATTATAATATATAAACACATAGACATGAAATATAAGTTACCAGGATATAGAACAAGGCTGAAGAATGGGGCAATCATTGCTTATCATGAGCAGAATGTTCAACTAGGGTGAACCTAAATGTTTGGAAGTGAACAGAGGTGACAGTAGCATGTTATTGTGAGAATAACTAACAGTGCTGACTGGTGTGTGAATGTGGTGGAAAGGGAAAGCTTAGAGTCATGTAGGTCACCAGAAGGAAAGTTGGAGGTTAAAAGATGGAAATGTATAAAACAGTGACTTTTTCGGTGAACAATGTCCATGATTAACTGTACAAATATTAGAAATCTCTTCCATGAACTAGAGCAAATGTATGACACTATAACTAGAAGTTAATAATAGAGAGGCGTATAGGGAAAAATATACCTATTGCAAACTATGTACTACAGTTAGTAATATTTTAACATTCTTTCATGAACAGTGACAAATATACTATACCAATACTACGAGTCAATAATGGAGGGGGGTGATTAGGGGTATGCTGGGAATCAAGTTTTCTTTTTTGTCTTTATTTCTTTTCTGGAGTAATGAAAAAAATGTTCTAAAAATTGGAAAAAAAAATTGATTGTGGTAATGAATGCACAGCTGTATGTTTATACCATGGACAACTGATTGTTCATTTTGTTCTTTGGATAATTGTATGCTAGGTGAACAATCTCAATAAAATAAAATTTTTTTTAAATGAATAAATGCCTAAAGCTATTTTTTATATGCCAAAATTAGAACAAAAAGAAAGTGGAGAATTGAAGAAATTAATAAGTAAAAACTAGCCAGATAGTTTAATGAGAGAGTTCTATCTAATTCTCAAGGAATGATTAATTCCAATTTTAAACAATGTTTCTAAAAAATAGGAAAAGAGGGAAAGCACCCAGATCAAGAATCTTGATTCTGAAAACAGATAAACACAATTTAAAAGGGGAAAATTCTACAACCATTTCACTTATATACTTAAATGCAAAGATCCTACACAAAATAGTAACAGAATCAACAATTTTATTTATATATATGTTTATAATTGCGGTTATCGTAACTCAAGTGGGAGTTATCCAGGAATGCATCAAAAAATCTAACCACATAATTTACTACATTCAGGATGAAGAAAAACTATATAATAATCATACATTAATTATTACATTTTAATATAGGTAAAATACATATAATAATTATAGAAAAATATCAATTGATGCATAAAGAGTATTTGACAAAGTTTGACACCTATGATGATGCACTCCATTAACACTACTGTTTTAATTTAGTACAGTAGGTCAATGCTACAAGTAAGAAAATAATAATGAGAGGTATAACGACTGGAAGACAAGGATTATCACATGTATTTAGAAGAACCAATGGAATTAACTCTTGCTAGATACAAGATCAACCTACAAAATCAAAATAATTTCTGTATGCCAGCAAAAAACAGCCAGAAAATGTCATTTAAAAAAGAAAAAAATACCAATCACATCACCAAATAAGTACAAATAATTTAGAAGTTAACTTGACCAAAAGTACTCAGAACTCATAAAGAAAATGTAAAACTCTAATAAAGGACATAGAAGAGAATAATACAGATATAGATATTTGAGATTGTGTGCTCTTGGAAGGAATGACTTAATATTCTAAAGATGTTGATTATTCCTAAATTAATATGTAAATTAAAGCAACTGAATTAAAATTTTAAGTCAATTTTCTGTGAAACATTATAAATTTACTCTAAGATACATATGGAAAAATATCTGTACCAGTAGATAACTCATCATTTTCAAAGAAGATAAATAAGAGCAACTGGGGCTGCAAAATGCAGTGATAGTTTAAAAAGAAATCAATCCTGTATTATTAAAGCAGGTAAACAGACGAAAGGAACTGCACAGAGAACTCAAATACTATGGGAATATTATACACAGTAAAGTAGTACCATCAATCAATGAGAAAGGGAGAATCACTTTGTAATTGTTATTGACTCACTATTTAGAGAAAAATTAAAAAATTGAATTCCTACTTAACACTACATAGCAGAAATGTACTAGAATACCTTTGTAACTCAAGAGTGCAGAAGAACTTCCTAAATAAAATTTCCAAGTGTAAATCCTAAGAAAATAACTCAATGAATTGTATTGCAGCAAAATTAAATACTTCTGTTCAATGAAGGACACCATGGACAAAGTTGTTTTAAGACAAATATTTTCAATGTTTAAAATTGCAAGGGATTAATATCTAGAATATAAAAGAACCGCAAATCAACATCACAAAGTGAGCATATCCATTAGAAAAATAGGCAACTAATAGAAATAGAAGATTCATAAAAGAAGAAATCCAAACCTGACAAGCATATCAAGAGATGCTTAAACTCTCCAGCGGTCAGAAAAAAAGGCAAATTAAACAGCATTGAGATTTCATTCTTCACTAATAAGACTGACAAAAATTAGAAAATAGGTTAATGCCAAACATTGGTACAAGCAATGTAGGCACATTGGAATTCCCATGCATTGCTATAAAACAATATAGTTTTCAGAGAAGAATTTTGCTCTACTTACACAAGCTATGACCAAGCAAAATTCTCTTCCTAGACTATATAACTAAAAGAAATTTCCTCACAGATCCATAAAGAAATGTGGTCAAGTTGTTCATTGTTAGGGTTATTTATAGTTTATGCAAATTGTAGCTCCTGGAGTTGCACAGGTGACAACGTAGGAGGCTGCCCTTTGTGTGCTGAACTTGATCATCCATCACTGGGAGAGTGAATAAATAAAATGTGGAGGATACACACCATGAAGTATCATGCAGCATTAGATGCAATAGATAGATCTACACGTGGCAACTTGAAAAGAGCTTAAAGCACAGTATTCAGTGAAAAAAAAGTCAGAAACATAATGAAGTATATAATGCAATGTGTTCTACAAACTAAAACTACATGCACACACAACAAAAATATATATTTTATAAGGTCACATGTAAACAAAAAGGTACACATTTAAAAAGGAGATGGTCACCTATGGGAAAGAGGAGAATGAAGGTTCAATATGGGGATAAATAAAATAAATAAGCAAATAAAATAAGGAATAATCATGGTAATAGTGTGTGAGCTAAGATGATTTGCTCGATGCTCTCCTCCTGGAGATGATTCCCAACATCAACAACAACAAAACAAAATGGGTTCTAAGATGCTGCTATGGGAATTGTTCTTCCTTATTAGTGTGCCAATCATTGAGACCAGGAGTTGGCAGACTTCCTATAAAGGGCCAGAGAGTAAATCTTTCAGGCTTTGAAAGCAACAAAGTCTCTGTCTCAACTACTCAATGCTAGCACGAAAGCAGCCATGGAAAATATGCAAATGAATGAGCATGGCTGTGTTCCAATAAAACTTTATTGAACAGATGGTGGGCCCCTGATTTAGACTCCAAAGATTACATTAGGTAAGTGCATTAAAGGACTGTGCAGACTGTGTTTACAGATCCAAAAATCTGATCATGGGTCCTGAAAAATTCAAATGTACTTTTACGAATAATGGAATGAAGTAACTAACCAATATTTTCTCAAGCAACCCGTGGGTTTTCAGTGTCTCAGACTCCAACCAAGAGGAGATATAGTTGAAAAGAGCTCAAGGCAGGGGCATTCGTATTTAAACTCTACTAATATTTTAAATCACTCCTTCCTTGAGAACACCAAATCCTTATGAGACAGAGGCTGGTCAGGATTCTAGATTCTATTATTAGAATTTTTATATAAGCAGAAGCTGACAGATACCAGGATTCTACACTACAGTCCTATAATCCTATAAATATCTTTTTCTTCTTCAGGGAAGTGAGTCTGACCAAAACATATGAAGCAATGTGACAAGCTAGTAAAAGAGAATAGTGGTTTAAATGTCAGCTGAAACAATGTTCATTTTCTTTTTCAAAAAAAGAAAGAATCATTTGCAAAGCTCTCCAAACTGCGAAGTGAACCTCTTTCAGTATGAAGTTCATCCAGAAAATCCTTTTGCAAAATATTTGCTGAAACATTGTAATGTAGGAATTGTAAGGGATTAAGGCTTGTTAGGTTTCTCCTTCCCGACATCTATCTTCCCTAAACTTGTTTCTGCCATCCAGAAGCTTAAATCAGTGTCAGAGACCCAGATTCGAAATTCAACATGCCACTCCCCCACCCCCACCAAAAATTAAAGTGTTACTGACATGTCTTACTTATAACTAAAATCAGCCTAATTTAGGAGACGAGAGTCCTTCATAAATCTGTTAGCCCATAAACATCCCCAAATAGGTTCCCCTTTGTTCTTCACTTTTTCAGTATCTGCAAGATCCTTGCACCAGGGAATTTCAGACACAGCCCAGGTTCCTGGCCTCATATCACCACCCAGCTGGACAAACAAGGCTCGCAGAGGGAACACTGTGTGGCCATGGCTTGGAGGGGGGGGGAGTGCATGTGGGCAGCCATGTTAACAAGAGATTCACGGAGGGCACCCACCTTGGGTAAGGCAGAACATCAGAAAAGGTCAGAGGGGAAGGAGATGGCAGGTAGGGAGAAATGCATGATGGTTTTATTTTAACTACCACAAATTAGAAGGGGAAAAAGCCCTCTCGTTTCAGTGACAGTATTTTAAAAGGTTTAAGTATTTTCGCTGGCTGCTTGCTAACTTCTGTTTTCATCCACTTTTCTCAATAGAAATCTCTCCATCACAAGTGTAGACATTGCAATCCTATTACTTGCCATTCAGGGACTTTAAAAATAAAAAGTCAGCTTTCTCAACTGCCATTTCATCAAGTCTTAGAGGTTTGCCTCAGTCTTTGGCTTCATTTTGACACTTATTGTATTTGGAATATCTCTGAGTCTAATGTATGAAAAAAAATCATCAAGACATTGAACTTCACCCCTTTATCTTTTCCCATGTTTTTTTTTAAAAAAATAAAAAAAAATAAAAACCACAGTACGTTTATTTAAATTGTTACCTTTCATAATTAGTCAAATCTTATCACAAGTCAATATCTTCATTCTATTGCCTTGTTGGGCACATTCATTAGTGAAACATAAAACTTCATATAAAATCAAATAACAATTAAAAGTACAGCTAAGAACAGAGTCATGATCTGTGAGAGAGGATTCACCATCATACACCCTAGACCCTGAGGTGGTTTTATTTTTTTTCTCCATTTCATGGGCCTCTCAACCTTAGACTCGTTTCAGTATTAGAGAAAATAAAGCCGCTCCTCTGAGCTCTACCCCACCACGGGCCCAGTCCCTCCTTATCGGTTTGTGTTGACCCAATAGTACCAGCACTGTTGTTTTTTATAAAACTTTTTGGAAAACTATAATTTGTAATGGAGGCTGTATTCAAATGTGGCCAGGGTTGAGTTGGATCGTGGGTCTACGAATCCAAGTTTGTCCATCCCCGCAGTTAGACTTGAACATCGCCTTGCTACAAAGGTGTCATTATTTTGCATATGAACGTGTAGGCATGAATGTATGTGTAAGAACGTGTGTGATACTGCCTTCCTCCACCATTGCCTCGGCTGCCTGCATGCCGCCTCCAACTGTCTCTGTAAGCAGAAGACTGGGGAAGTGTGAGGAGAAGAGAGAGAATGATAACCAGAGGGAGGCACAGGACGGAGACTAAGGGTGGTAGTTATTAGTGCTGTTGGCCAAGTATTTCTGGTTCTCCTCCCTTTGGGGCATGTTGTGGGGTTGCACATTTGACCTCTTTTCTTAAAGTGGGACCAGCAACTAATATGAACTATGTGTTAATTCTGAGCCAGAGTAGCAATCTGCCATCATGAGAGTCTACTGCACTCTCTCTTTTCTCCCTAGCACAGTGACCATCACCATTCAAATGGCAGCCTAGATTCTCAAGTGATGATCAAAGCCTTCCTGACAGCTGACAATGGACAAGTAATTTAAATAAGAAACTTTTTCTTCATTGTTTTAAGCCCCTGGAATTGAGGGAATTTTTGTTACCACAACAAAACTTAGCATATACTGACTCTACTGACTCTTACATGAAAGGAAGGAATACAATTTCCTTCCCTTCCAACTAGGCTCTTATCATCCCCCAACCCAAATGTGAAGCTCAAAGAGAATTATTTTTAGAGACTGGGGATACATGAAAAAAGGGAGAATGGCCTCTCTTCCCCTATCAAATACCTGCTTAGGTAACAGATTTGATGCAAGTGAAAAATGTATGGAAGGGTGACAACAAGGCAGAGAGAAAGAAGCAGTTAATGGACTAAACATCCCCTGTGTGTCTTATCAAGAATGTGAGAGTTTCCTATGGGTCAAAAGGAAAAGCATTCAAAGGTCTCCAGGTTAATTCTACCCAAATCTAGATCATCAAGACCACCACATAAGCAAATGTCCACCTGGGGTACATGATGCCAGTCCTCCCTTTTTGCAGCCATCCCCAATTTCTAGAAATGATTCTTTGGAGCCTTCTCTTCCATTGCCACCACACACATATCTCATTTGACTGAGCAGGTTGGTATGCAACAGTTGAGATACTTGTCCCTTTGCTAATTCTTGTTCCTCCTCCCAAAATACTGGAAGATAAAAGGAATGCAAAGGAGGGAAGGAAACAGAAGAGACCTTACCTGCTCCTTACTGTAGATCCCTCCAGCCATGATCAATCCCAGAGATGGGGCTAGAAAATTAAATAAGGCTGTACTGGACTTTTAATGACTGAAAGTGATGAAAACGCTGTGAGAAAATACCCATGTCATTATACAGGAAAGTGAGATTTGACAAAATATGGTTGAAGGCAGTGATTAGAGAAAGAAAAATAGTTCCATGCTTATACTGCACTATCTGGAATGTTCAATAAAATAATTACATATTTAACTAAAAATAATGATTGATTTTTTTTTTTCTAAAGCACTCAGAAACTCACATCCAAATCAGTACTGTCATTCAAAGTAATCTCCATGGCTACATTCTTCATCCAGTAATACTGTCATTGTTCAAAACACTTGGAATTGCCTTCTGAGTCAATTTATGAGCCACGAATAAGATGTCTCTCTCTCACCACAGCTCAACCTTTTTTGGATTATTACTTTATTCATCCTTCTTCACTGTCTTCTGAATTTATTCAACCTAATTCCACATTCACCCCTCCCACTCTATCAAGAAAGGCAAGTGATTTCCTTGATTACTGTAGTCCGCCATTAATTGAGAGAAATGAGAGATTGAGAAGACAAAGAGATGAAATAAAGGAGTGGAGTTTTATGAGGAGCAGCCCATTTGGGTGTTGCATCCCCAAAAGCAGTGAATTGCTAACGAAGGCATTGCTGGGGGACCATCATAAATTTCATCTCCAAAAGCTGAATCCTCTTGAATTTCAAAAAGTATTCTGGGCTATAAAGTAAGTCTCAACATACAAAGTATGTTTTCTGACCACAGTGGAATTATAGAAGAAATCAATAACAGAAAGATATTTGGAAAATATCCCAAAATATTTGGGTACTGAATTATAACACTTCTAAGTAATCCATGAGTCAAAGAAAGAATCAAAGGGGAAATCAGAGAGCATTTTGAACAGAATGGAATGAAATTAAACACAACAAATCACAATTTGTGGGAAGCTGCTAAAGCAGCATTTAGGGGGATATTTATTGTCCTAAACAGCTGTGTTAGACAAGAAGAAATGTTTCACATCAATGACCTCAGTTTCAATCTTAATAAACTAGAAAAAGCGAAGCAAGTTAAGCCCAAAGTAAACAGAAGAAAGGAAATAAAAAGGCCAAAATGAGATCAATGAAACAGAAAATAGGAAAACAATAGAGAAAAGCAATGAAACTAAAAGCTGATTCTTTAAAAGATCAATAAAATCAATAAATCTCACAACACTGTTCAGAAAAAAAAAAAAGAAAATGAATTACCAACATTGGGAATGAGAGGTGACATCAACACAAAGTAAACAGATTATAAAAAGTTAATAGGGGAATATTTTGAATCTTTTTATGCTTATAAATTCAACAACTTATGTGAAATGAGCAAATCTCTTGAAAGACAAACTATCAGGCTCACACAAAAATAAATATGTAACCCCAATAGATCTAATTCTCTTAAAGAAATGGAATTTTTACTTAAAACTCTTCTCACAAGGAAAACTCCAGGTCCAGATGGCTTCACTGGTGAATTCTAACAAACATTTAAGGAAGAAATAATATCAATTCAAAACAAATTCCTCCAGAAAAATCTCACAGGAGAAAATACTTCTCAACTCAGGCTACAAGACCAGAATTACTGTGGTACCAAAACCAGACAAAGACGTTACTAAAAAGCAAAACTACAGGCCAATATCCCTGATGAACATAGATGCAAAATGCCTAAACAAAATTTTAACAAATCACAATACATGAAAATGATAATAGCATAATGACCAAGTGGGATTCATTCCAGGAATGAAGCATTGGTTTAACATTCGAAAATCAACCAATGCAATCATGTTAACAAGCTAAAAGAGGAAATCCATATCATCATCACATACATGAGAGAAGAAACAAGAGAGAAAGGAAAATCAAGGATGAATCCTCAGATTTTGGCCCCACAAATGTGTCAAATGTCACAGAAAATTCCAGTAGAACTAAAGAGATGCCAGCCATTTGGATTTTGTATTCAGCAGATCTTGGTGGTCTTTTTCATAATAGTTTCAGTAGATGTATGGGCATAACAGATTTTCCTGGGAAGGGGAGTAATTAATATCCATGAGTGAGGGATCACCGTTAACTTCTACTGAAATCCCCAATCTCAACCACAGTCCTTGATCAGGGAAGAGGAATATTTCACCCCACTTCCCATTTGGATATAAACCACAACAGATAAAGATTCACTTGAGTCTTCAGCCAATACAAAATTTATTTAGTCTTGGTTTTACAGAAACCCTAAATATCCTTTCCCTTGAAATAAAGTATTTACTGAGAAACATGATAAAGAAATTCTTAGCCCCAAATATTGTCTTTTGGAACATAGAGATTAGTGGAAAAGGAAACATGGTTAAACACACACACACACACACACAAGATACTTGAGACCTAATTGACAAATTTAGAAACAAATAAAGCACATGGAGTGGATGGATACAACACAAGGATGGAGTTCTGAACCTGTTGGTGAAATTGTAACCTTGCAGTTACAAATGGCCACATGCCAGCAGAGTGGCAGATTTCCAGAGTGACTCTTCTCCAGGACAAGGGTCACAGAGAAGACCTGAGAACCACAAGCACGCAGGTCTTACTTCTAACTGCAGTTAAGGAGTGAGGTCTACTACACACTTCAGAAGACTAATCTCTTGTTTAGGGTGTGTCCCTCACTATCTTAAGGGAAGCAAGATGATCCAGTGAAAAGAGCAACAGCTGGCAATAGGGAAAACCACTCTAATGTCTGTTCTCCTCCAACTGAGTTTCTAGTAACCCTGCGTCTCAGTCCTATCAATGAAAATGGGGATGGTACCTACTCAAACTACTTTACAAAGATCGTTGGGAGATTGACAGGAGGCAATCAAGATGACTGTGTTACTAGCCAGGGTTCTCCAGGAAAACAGAACTGACAGAACATATACATACATAGACACAATTAGATTTATTGTAGGAATCAATTCACACAACCCCAGGAATTGGCAAGCCTGAATTCTGTAAGGCAGGCTACAAGTTGGGAACTTTGATGAAGGTTTTTGATGAATTCCCCAGGAGAAAAGGGCTGGCCAAAGTAGAATTAGAAATTCTTTCTGATTGCTGAGATCCAATCTCCTTTTAAGACCTTCAATTGATAGAATGAGATTCCTCTTATTGCTGAAAGCAGTCCCCTTTGTTCTAGATGTAATCAGCCATTGCTGCAATCAACTGACTAATGATTTAAATTCACAAAATATCCTCACAGCAACAATCAAACCGGCGCTTACTTGACCAAACAACTGGACACACAACTTAGCCAAGGTGACACACGAACTTAATCATCACACTGTGCTTGATGTTTAAAAAAAAGTAAGCCTACACAAATCTGTGATATCGCATACACACATACTGAGGAAGGTAAAACAACAACAACAAAAACATTTTCTCCTAAATGCCTGTACAATCCAGTGATTGTTCTACCAGTATGAAATTATCAGACACTTCCTTTTGTTTTTTTTTTTACCAGCTCCTTTGATTTTCATGACTTTGAACTTATTGTTTTCCACCCCAGGCCATCATTTTCAGTTTCCTCTTTCACATCTTTGAATTACCTGAGCTTCAATCTTAAACTGATCATTTTTTCTCCCAATGTCCGTCTCCATTTGTGTTCCTTGTTTCTACTAAGGGTACAAGAATCTTACCTGTCACCGGGTTCAAGGCAGGCTTTGATTCTTTCTTTTCTCCCCTAAACTCACAAATGTGCATACAAATGCATACACGTTTTAAAAGTTGCCAAGTCTTGCCAATTCTCTTCCACAATGCCCCTTAAATCCATTCTTTCTTTTCATTCCTCCCAGCACTAATTTAGCTCTCATTGTCTCAATCATGCTCTGCATACTCTCTGTCTTCTGGGTGCCAAATGGCATCACGGATGCTGAGAATGCAGTGGTGGATAAGACATGGGTCTTGCATGAAGGTTTCTCAGAGTTGAGTGCTGTTGGTGGAGGCTTCCTACAAAAAGGATATTACATTATGTGGTAAGTTTACTGAGAGAAGTAGAAAGAGGGTCCTACAAGAGATGGGGTATTGAATCCAACCCTGGTCAGGAGAGTACTCCTGGGAGAGGAGACATCTGAGCTAAATCTTCAAACTGAAGGTGGTGGAGCCACTGGTGTGTAAAGGAGAGAGGAAAGTGTACAGGAAGGAATGCATTCCGGGCAGAAGGTCCAGATAATGTTCAGGAAACTTTAGGCACCTCAGTGTGGTTAGTACATGATTTGTGAAGGAAGTGACAGTCTCGAGAGGGAGGCACAAGCCAGATCTTTGAGAGCCTTGTAAACTTGGCTAAGGCACCCCCACTTCAAGTTGAAGAGAATACAGAGCCATGTGAAGGGTTGTATGCAGAAAAGTGACAGATTGTTTTTTAGCTAAATCATCCTGGCAGAGCCCAGTTCCACATTTCTCAGAGCCTGGTATCCAGCTCCAAAGCTCAGAGCATGGGACCCACTCAGTCTTGTCTCTGTACCTGGAGCACCCTGACACCCCAGCACAAAGAATGCTGCTGCATGCTATTGACACCCAAGGATGAGATGAATTCTGAGGGCCAAGTGGCACCCCACCCTCAGGAGACTTCTTACCTTGGCACACTTGCAGCCACATGACTCTGTCTTCCTAAAGGAAGTCATTGCTGGTGGTTCATCCTCTACTTTCCCCTTATTCCCAAATAGTTTGGGGATTCTTGTCCTCTGAACCAACTCCCAGCATTCACTTTTCTCCTAAACCCTTGCCCTATGCTCTCCGGAAACTCCATTTCTTATTTAACAAATTCCCTTCTACACTTATCTTCTTCACTGAGAGTCCATTTACTTCCTGATATTAACTTGGTTGTCCCCTAAGACACCTGCATCCCCTGGAGCCATCTCAAGTGGAAGTTTCTTATTCACCCAATACCTCATGTCATTCAGGATTGGGAGTCAAGTCCAGAATTCTCTAGTGGCAGCTCCCAGACCATTGATCCACCCTCTTACATAAAAATCCCTGCTTCAGTTACCTGTGGCACATGCAGCCATCCTCAGCTCTGTCATCTACTGCCCTTAGAGACATCATTCTAATTACACACTTTCCATCTTTCCAGTTTCCTCACTCAATTACTTCCATCACACCAGTTCCTCCCCTTCACTGGGAATTCCAGTCCATTGACCTCTCTAATCTCTCCTTACCCAACCCCTCTACTCCGTATACATCTTATATTCCATAATACATTATATAAATCACTCCTTTACCATTATCCTATATTGAGTCTTTATAGAACCAATTCAATTAGCATTTCCATTTTCAGAAGTCTATATCTTGTGCTAAATGTGGTGTCCCTGTATTGTCAAAAGACTCCTCATCAGTCTCATCATGTTATGATTTTTCCCACCCTGAAACATCTAGCACAATTCCAAATTCATTTCCTTAAAGCTGAGCTCTGATCACCCTACTACTCTGCTAACAAATCATTAGGAGCTTTCCACTGTCTATCAAAGAAAGTTCACCCACCCAAGACTTACATTCTTGAGCCTCTTCTAGCCCACTTTTCTGGCCTTATCTCACTCTACTCCTGTCCATTTTTAGTCACTCTGATCTCGCTTCCCATACCTGTCTCCAAAACCCTATACTTTTCTTTTCTCTGCCTTTACTCCCCCCACCTCCTACGTTCATCTCAAAGGGTATAAATATGTACACCCCCCCCCAAACTACTATAGCATTTTATTTGTGCCTCTTATGAAATATACCAGATTTGGCCTCAAGTTATAGTTCAAACAGGCATTTCTCTAACTAAGTGCCATGCCTCCCCAAAGTTTTCCCAGCTATTTCTAGAATAACCCAGGGATATCACAAAGTGCCCTCAGCCAGCATGTTGCAGCCAATGCTTTATCTCCTTTTCTTCTTCAGCCCTATAAGGAATGTTGCCTACACTGCACAACATGCTGACGTGCCCTCCCAGTGATGGAGCCATTTCCCAAGCATAACACCACTCAAGCAACTCTCTGCCAGCGACATTCTGAGCTGAAGTCAAGCCACTGAAGAGGGGCGACTTCCCTTCTCCCACACACCCTGTTGGACCACAATCCAAATTTGTAATCCTAAAAGGGAGCTGCTAGGTATTCCCAAATCTCACAGGTTTCTGTGAAATCCACATTGTGAGTTTCTGCTTGCAGTCTTTCTCATCCTAAAAAATCAGAGGCCCCACTCCCCATCTCTGTCATCCATATCCTTTCTGGAATTTCATCACAGTCCCAATCAATCCCTTTTGTCTCAGGGAGAAACTTTCTGTGCAGTTTGGTGGAAAACACTGGTTGGTAATCCAGGTGCCACCACTGATGACCTTGAGAAAGCACTTGGCTTTTCTGAGTGGCATGCCTCATCTGTCTCAACTATAGCAGGACTGTTATCAAAACCATCCAAGATATACATCTGAAATAATGCTGTAAATTGTCAAGTGTAACATAGGTGCAAGCTTCTCAAGGGCAGAGATCTTGTTGGCTGTGTGACCTGGAGCAAGTTATTTAACCTTTCCAAACCTGTTTCTCAACCTATAAATTGGGGATAATAAATATCATCTCATAGGGCCATTTTATTATTAAATGAAGTATGGAAGATACCTAATAGCATATGACAGTCATAAACCCTGGTGTTCGTACGACGGTGATGGCAGTGGTGCTAGTTCATGACAGAGGATAATGATGACATCCCTATATGTAAACCTGAAGAGATGAGTCTACTAACAGATAAGTCTAGCAGGATCTTCATTGATGTGCTGATCTTCCCCAAAGAAGCAAAGTTCGTGTTAGCACTAGGAATCCTCCAAGGCAAGATTCCTTGCTGCTTATAAAATATTTGAAAATTTTCTACTAAAGGGTTTTTAAAATTCTTCTATATTAGGATATTATCCAATATCCATAAAACTTCATTATTTCTAATGGCATATATAATTTGAATGTTTCAAAATCTATTTAAGATACTACAAAATTCTATTGCTATAAAAATATATTTGCAATGTTGGCATATTATACAGACATACTTTTATAACACCGGTTTAATTGCTCAGAGCCAAGTTTAACTCCTTTTTTGTCTGGTATATTTTTGCACAAAATTTAATTTGGGGCTAAACAGTCCAATATAAGCAAAACAGAAAAGGCGCCACGTGGCAATTTCATATTTTCAACACATTGTGCCTGACCATATATTTTTAATATCATAAAATTGGCTTGTTCTATAATATTTTGATTGGAGATTTATGCATACTGTTGCCACATTCTTTAAACAGATGTGCAGTAAATTTGAAGAAAAAAACAAATCTCCCTCTGAAACTAGGACACTAGCTCATTTAAATAATACAGAACAACTACAGTCACCATGGATGTTTTAGAAACACAGGATGTTCTACAAAGTAAAAGTCCTCAAAACATGCAGTCCCAGCCTTATTCCCAATTCACTGCAAGTCTTCAAAACTTCTAATTGATGTACTGCTATATTTCCCACAATGGTCCCTCCTACCCATTTTGTCTAGTGTGCAATGACAATGCAAAACACCACAAAGCAAGGAGCAGATTGGTCTCTTTTATCAGAAATACGAGTCCCATGGAGGAGGTTTAAATTGACTTTGTGTCAATAGTCTAATCACAGCCATCTTTAGAAGTTGGATGGAAAATCAAAGCTGGCTCAACCTTTGGAATTAGACATCCTGGGTTCCTATCCCAGTTCTGGAACTTACCCTCCATTGAACTCCTGTAAAATGGGATAATAAAACCTACTTTGCATAGAGACTGCAAGAGTTTAATGAACTGGCCATAATGCCTTGAACAGTGTATAGTACACAATAGTTTCTCTGTAAATTATATTTTAAATACATTTATATATTTTATTGTTATAATTATTATCTTGCTAATGGGTATCCTTGTTCTAAATGGACTCCAGGAGATAGGATGAAAGGAACTTTATAAATCCAAATCAATGATTAGAAAAAAAATAACTCAATGCCCATTCCCTAAAATAATAGACCTTCTATGAAGAATAGCAAATAATTATATTAAAACCCTTCCAAATCTAAAGTTTTCCTAAAAGTTATGTAAAGTTTCTTGAAGTTTTGTATGTTGTTCTGAACAACTACCCTAATTCCAGAACCCATACCCTCTAAGACACCTAAAATAATTCATACATTCTATGTGACATTTTTATTCAATACTATCTTTATTAATCCACAAGTAATCCCAAACCTCCTTTAAATGAGTTGTTTCCAATTCCTCCTCAACTGAGGCTTTTTACTAAATTATGTTCACCAATATCCAAAGGGACTGATTTGAGTTGTTCCTTCTCTGGCAAAGATGCTAATGAACACCAATAGTCAAATGCCAAAACACCAAAGGAAAACCAGGGGGTTTAGATTATCTGCTAAAGGAGGAATAAACATAAATTATATTTTCATTTCTTACATTACTTGGCCTTGGCAAACTTTGCATTTGAAGTCACTCTGTCAATCAAACCCTCCCTTGACTCCATATCCCCCTCCAGCTACCACTCCATTTCTCTGCCCCCTTTATAGAAGAAATTCTCTAAAGGGTTGCCTTTATTCATCATTTTCACTTTCTCCCTGCCTTTCTCTCTCAAACCCACTTTAGTCTGTTTGTCCATAAACACTTCACCGACACTGCATTTGTCAAGGTCACAAATGACTTCTAAATTGCCAAATTCAAAAGTTAAAATTACTGTCTTTCTTTTAGTTAGTATTTCTTAGGCAATCTTTAGACTATACAAAAAAAAAAAAGTATGAATAATAATTCAATGATCCCCTGTGTACCTACCACCAAGTTTAAAAAGCAAATTACCAATCCTGCTGAATATCTCTGTTTATCCCTCCCAAATCACTTCCCTCTCTCCCACCCTTAAGGTAACCAGCATCCTGATTTTAGTATTGTTCATTTCCATATATTTCTTTGTATCTTTACTGCTTCCATGTCTCTAGGCAATAAAGGTTTGTTCTGCATGTTTTAAAACTTTATAAATGGTATTCAACTGTACATAATATTCCTCAACTATTTTATGCAAAATCCTATTTGTGGGATTCATCCATGTTGCTGTAGCTTATTCATTTTTTAGCCAAATAGAATACCAATGTATAAACACACCTTAACTTATTTACCCATTTCCTTGGGCATTTAGGATGCTTCCAATATTTTCCTAAAAATCAACAATGCTTCTGTGAATATTCTTGTATGTATCCCAGTAGTCAATTCTCAGTGCTCACCTTGCTTGAGCTCCTGGAGTCATTTGTCACAGATGATCACTCCCTCTTTCTTAAAATGCACTCTGACCTTGACTCAGGGACACCAGTTTCTCCTTGTTTACTTCCATTACTGCTCCTTCTCAGTCCCCTTTGTTGGTTCCTCCTATTCCCATGCTCTGAATGTTGGGGAGCCCCAGGACTGAGGTCTTGTCCCTAGATGATCTCACCCACTACTATGACTTTAAGCACTATTTTTTGCTGATGATTCCAAAATGTGTATCACTAGCTCTGCCCTCTCCGTTGAACTTCAGACTTCTCTATCCAACTTCCTATTCAATATCTCCACTGGAATGTCTAAACTTATTATATCTGAAACTGATTGATCCCCACACATGTCCCCCCAAACGCTTTTCTTTTCCAAGCCTTCTCCATTTCATTGAGTTGAATCATTCAATCAGTTGCTCCAGCAAAAAAACTTGAAGTGACCTTTGACTCCCCTCTTTATCATTCATTCCACTTCAAATCCATCCACAAACCCTATGGGATCTACCTTCAAAATGTATTTCAAAATGAATCACTTCTCTTCACCTCTACTTCTACCAAGCCACCAACAATCTCTCAGTTGGGCTGTTTAATAGCTTCCTTCCATACACTCCTGGTACACCTAAAATCCATTTCCCACAAAGCAGCCCAAAAGATCTCTTAGAAAAGGAAATAATGTAAGTCAGATCATGCCTTTCTTCTACTGAGAACCCTCCAGTGGCTTCCATTCTCGGCCACAGTACAATCCAATGTCCTTACCGTTACCTATGAATCACTGCCTGATCTGGCCCCTAGATGATCTGGGCCCCTGATTCCTCACCTCCCTAATCTCCATCCACCTCCTCTGCTCACTATGCTGCTTTTGCACCAGCCTCTTTGCTCCTCCTCAACAGACGTCACGCTTGATGCCTCGGGTCCTCTGCCTGTGCTTTTCCTCTGCCTGGATTGCTCCTCCCCTAGATTTGCACAATTTGGTTTCTCATGTCATTCAGATTGCTGTTCAAAGTTTCCTTCCCTGGCCACCTTATCTAATATTTCTTCCCCTTTACTCCTCATTCCCTTACCCAGCTCACTCGACTTATGTTATAGCCTAGGATTCTTTGCAATTGTAAGTGTTTTGACTTGTGCTTTGAGTTTTTGGGAAATGAGGTCAAAGCAGAATTTTTCAGTATTTTTTGTTTGATATTTACATTCCAATGATTCTTCTTATGGGAAAAAAAAGATATGGGTGAGAGGAGTTTGAAGGAATATGATCATAGGTTCAGGTGCTAAGGGATACATTTTTATTCTGTTTTCAGTAGACCTAAACCATGTAACCCAATCCAAGATACCCTAGAATACTGGTGTTTCAGTTTGCTAAAGCTGCCAAAATGCAAAATACCAGAAATTAATTGGCTTTTACAATGGGGTTTATTAGTTCACAAATTTACAGTTCTAAGGCCATGAAAATGTCCAAATTAAGGCATCAAGAGGTAGATACCTCCTCTGAGGAAAGGCCGATGGAATCCAGGGTTGCTCTGTCACATGGGAAGGCGCAAGGTAACGTCTGTTGGCCCTTCGCTCCCAGCCTCTGGTTTCAAAATGGCTTTCTTCAAAATGTCTCTGGGCTTCTGTCTTAGCTTCTCTCTCTCAGCTCCTATGCATCCTTGCTTGTTTCTCTCTAATCATTTCGGGGTCCTCTCTTACATTCTATGGGGCAAACTCTGGGTTTCATCTCTTAGCTTCTCTCCTGGTTCTGGTTTCAACAGCTGTCTCCAAAATGTCTCTGGGTGTTTTCTCTCTAAACATCTCTGAGCTCTCTTCAAAATGTCTCTGCCTTTTGTCATCTCATAGAGAATGCCAGTGAAGAAGATTAAGACCCACTTTGAATGGGCATGGTCAATTTTCTCCATGGAAACAACCTAATCAAAAGATCTCACCCACAATAGGTCTGCTCCCACAAGATTGGATTAAAAGAGCATGGCTTTCCTGGGGTACATAATAGATTCAACCCAGCACAATTGGTATGGACAAAAATTCCCAAATCGGTCAGCTGAAATCCCTCAGACCATCACAGAACCATCATGAAGATCAAGTGACACAGATCTCTCTCACAGGAACTGCAGGAATAAATCAGTTCACTCAAAAACTGAACACCTTTTATGTACAAAGCTTGACTCTTAGACCCTTGCAGGAGTACAAAAGCGTGAGACATAGTCTCTACCCAGCCCATGCCCAAGAGGTTCACCATGAACCTGAACGATACACTGTGATAATTGAGAGAGCAAGTGTGAATAAAAAGAAATGTGCTTCAGAAGTTCAGAGGAAAGAAGTCAGCAAATATTAATAACTATTGTATTTGTTGAGCAATTAGAGTGTTTCAGTAGAGGTAAGTGATTTATGTATGTTATAGTAGTAAACACTACTATTATTCCCATTATACAGATGGAAAAATTGAGGCCCCAGGTCACACAGCTTGAAGTAAATGACCTGGGTCTCTTTTCATGGCAAAGTCTGAGCTCTTTACCCCTGTGCTCTAAACTGAGAGGCTAAATGTAGTGCTACTCACAGAGAGTTCAACCTCTGAGCCCTCAGGGGTAGTTACCACCATTGCAGAGAGCTTGGGACATAAAAGAGTTTGGTTGCATTCTATTCATAAACATTTATTTATTGCCAACATTTTGTCAGCAACTGGGAAAATAAAGATGGACATGTCACAGCCATCATCCTTAAAGAGATCACAGTTGATTCAGGGAACAGACATTATTAAGGGTTGGGCTGTGGAGCCAGATTACTAACTGAGCGACTTCGGCAAGTTACTTCTCTTCTCTATGCCTCAGTCTTTTGGTCTATAAAATGGGGAAAATAAAAGTAGTTACCTTATTCATACATTCATTTAGCAATCATATTTGAGTATATATTATTTGTTCTAAGTGCTCGGGATGAAGAACTGAAAAACACAAAAAAACTCCAGCTTTCATGGAGCTTATAGTCTATTATAAGATCAGAGTCTACCCCAGAGGTTTTCATAAATGTAAAAGGAAGAGTAAACACTAAATATATGTTAGCTGTAAACATATTGTTAATTTATTCATTCATTCACTCACTCAGCAAATATTCATTGAGTGCCTATAATGTGCCAAGCATTGGTTTAGTTGCTGGGGATATAACAGTGACCACAACGGACAAAGTCCCTGTTCCCATGGAATTTGCATTCTAGATAGGAGAGACAGGAAATGAATAAATAAATATATGAAGCAATGTCAGATGGTGGTAAGAACCATGAAAAAGAATTAAGTAGGGAAAGGGAGGTGAGGGTGACGGGCTGGGGGATGTTACGATATTGGAAATCAGCCAGGGAATGGGTCTGAAGATGTATCATTTGAATACAGTCATCTAGGGTGAGAAGAAGCCAGACATGCAAATAACTGGGAGGAGAACATTCCAGGCAAAAAGAAGAGCATCCATATTGGAAAAACAGCAAGGAGGCCAGACTGGCTGGAGCTCAGGGACAGAGAAGAAGACAGACAGCCAGAGGCCAGTTTGCAAAGAGCTCAGTGGGTTCTCAGTAAGGACGGAGTGACATGGAAAGTACTGAAGTTCTGAGCAGAGAAATGACAAAATTTAATTTGTGTTTTATAAGGATCACTCTAGCCACTGAGTGGACATCGCATTAGGGAGGCAAGCATGGAAGCAAGGAGACCAGGTAGAAGGCTACTACAGTCATCTCACCAAGAAATCGATGGTGGCTTAGCCTGGGGTAGTTGAGGTGGAGGTGGTAAGAAGGGGCCAAATTTGGGCTATATGTTGAAGGTCAGGCTGACAGGATTTGCTGATGTTCTATTATTAAACATTGTAGAAATAAACTATAACAGAATGTGAAAAGAGCCATAATTAAGGGACACAAAACCATGGAGAAACAAAGATAAAGGAGAAATCATTCCCTCCAGGAAGGTGAGAGTTCACAATCAGTAGAGCACTGGGATACTTCAGAGTGATTTTCAGGTAAGTCCTTGAAGAATAAGTCACATGTCCAAGGTGGGGGAAAGGGACATTCCAAGGCAACAGCAAGACATATGCAGACATATGTAGGTGAGAACAAATGGGGCAAGTTCAGGGAATGTCCAAGAAGCCTAGTGGGGCCTGAGCACAGAACCTGAGGCTCAAGTGCCTGGAAAAAAACCTGGAAAGATGTCATCAGGCACTCCATCCTATTCTAATCAGATGATCGTATGTGAGATGATGCTTTAAAGGGTCTAGTAATAGACTTCTGGGGCCTCCCAGGCCAAGAGAAGAGTCTGAACAGGCATCTCACAACCCCAGCTGACACTGGTCACTGACCCTGAGCAGATCATGCTGTCTAGGCCCAGGAAGCAAGACAAGCACTTCCAGAATCAAACCCTATTGACGTGGACTTATATTCATCATCTACTTCCAAAGAAAAAGATTTCATTCTAAGATGAGAAAAGCAGTTAGGCTATTAATTCCTGCAGCTTAAATTTGCCCTCGCTGCCTGCTAAACACATTTTTTACAATCTGGCAGTGATCTTTGCCTATTAAGCATCTCTGGCTTCAGAGAAGTGATATTGATTTATTTCAATTTTACAGCTGGAGGTATTTATTCCTATTTTGCTCCCTTGCTTCTTTATCCTGGTTTTTAAAATGTCTATGGTGGTGTTAGATCCTGGACCTGATGATTCATGGCTTTAGGGAAAAGGGATTCTGCAGGCGGGAGGGATGTTCACCATGACCTCCTCCTGGTTGGTGCGTAACAAGTGAAGAAACTGTAGGGATGGACTGAGCATACAGTCTTTCCTGGCCTGGCCAGGCAAGGTTGAAACAAACCCCAAAATCAGTGTCTGAGAAAGGATCCACTGGTTCCAACCAGTTATTTCATTTATTTAGACCTTACTATGTGCTAAGCACGCATGAAGGGAGGCAAGACCTTTGCCTACAAAGAGCTTACACAGGGAGCCAGATTTGCAAGCAAACTATTAAACACAAGATGGGCATTGCTTTAATGGATGTGTGAAGAGTATTAAGGTAAGTGGGAACATAGGAGTAGGAGCATTCATGTCAGCCCAGGAGGTCAAGGGAGGACTTGCCAGGAGGTGACTTGCAGCTGAGACAGGAGAGGTACAGCCACCAGGACGACAGGGGAAAGGAATGCTATACAGAAGCAATAGCAGAAGAGCAGAGCATGCTTCCAGTGCAGTCTAACAAGAAAAGTCTGCTTAGTACAACTCACCAAGGACAAAAGTTGAGCAGCTCATTTCCACTCAGAGAGGCCATGAGAGCATTCGGTTTTTTGTTTGTTTTTTTGTTTTGTTTTGTTTTATAATAAATTTTATTTTGAAATAAGTTCAATCTTACAGGAACAGTTGCACCAACAGTACAAACCCCATACATAGAACTCCATCATACCCCGATCCCCCTCCCCCAATACCCCGATCCATCACCTTTAAGATCCTGTCACACCACCGTCTCTTTCTTTCCCTCCCTCTCTCCCTCCCTCCCTCCCTCCCTAACACCCATCATCTGTTGCTCTGTCCTCTGAACATATGAGAGCAAGCTGCACATATCTTTGAACAAACAATATAATTCACGTATACCTTTCCCATGGACAAGAACATTATTTTAGAGAGCATTCATTTTGTAAAGAGATACATGGCCAGCACTTTGTATTTCCTGCTTTCATCAACGTGCCTACATAATTGTTTTTATTTCTGCAAGTGCTGGATTTGTGGTCCACTCTCCTTTGATGACTCTCTCATCAAGATCAGATATGTCTTCAATGACACCGGCAGAGTGGACCAGGTCTGGGTGAGCCATTGGCTTCTCCTGGTTGCCACTGCTGGACAAAGCCAGAGGAAGGTGAGAAAGGAAAAGAGAAGGAATGAAAAGGAATAGAGCAGGGTGAAAACATTAGGAAGGAAGAGGGGCCCAGAGAAGAGAGAAGTAAGCTTCATTTGAGAGCTGGAGAAAGGTCCCACCAACAATTGCCTCATGAATTACCCAGCTGACACCCAGACAGGAACCTAAATTTACTTTGATATGGGCCTCACTGATAACAGTCTCAAGGGATCCACCTCATCAAGTCCGTCTCAAGGGTCCTCAAGGCTGAAGCAAGGGATACTGCTGGCCTGTGGGGAAATGCCTGCTCCTGGCTCAGGGCTCTTGCACCTTCTAGGCTCCACAGGAACGAGACCTCCACCACCCTAAGAGTTTTCCAAAGGCCTGGTGAAATGTCTTAGACCTGATACACAAAACAAAAGGAACCGGCTCCAAATATAAAATGAAATTGTAAAATTGAAATTAAGTGTTTAATTGAATGTCTTCAAGACATTATGCCAACTTATTAATTGTTGAATTTAGTATTCACAAAAAAAGTCATTGCATTAGAAAACAATTTAAGATGTTCTCGACTCATGAGAATTCCCAAGTGTGGATGTAATTGCCCAAAATTACTCACCATAAATAATTTCAAAAGCAAAATTAGAAAATAATTTCAAATTGTATAGCCGAATAAAAGAAGATGGAGATATTTCATATGCTAGCATATGCTTGGTATGTTTGATATGATTTAGGATAAGGCCTCAAAAATCTTAGAAGAGCCCTGGCTATGTTCCCAGGTCTTTCTTCACTATTTTCTGGGTTTTCTTGACCAGCATCTTTCATCAGGACAATAAAAGCTATCTTGAACCACTTTCTAGTGATTCTGATGCCCTCTGGTAATAAATAGATTAAATTTGTTTGATTAAATTGTCAATGCAAGCTCAGATAAATGCAATGTTTTCTACATTCAATACAGAATGCCTTTCCAAGACGTCACTTTTCATGAGGGTAGGATTTATTTGACAAGTAAGTAACTTGATAAATGTCCATAACAGTGCTTAACATATAGTGCCTAAAAAATTTTTGCTTAATGAAATAACATTTTGTGATGATTCCAACACACTTTATAGAAACCCACCTCTGATGCAGCATGTCTCACATTGCATTGTAGTTTTTTGTTTCTTTTTGCATGATTGTCTCCTCCACTTAATTGGGAATACCAGGAGGACAAGAATCATATTTCATTCATCATTTTATCTCCAGGATCTAACACAACGCTTTTCAGAATTGTCTCTCTTAAATTCAGAGAGATTAAGGAAGGTGCCAAGATCATACACATAATAAGTGGTAAAGATGGCTGAACCCAGTAATACTGACCCCCCGCCCCAAAAAAAAAACAAGCTTTCTTCTTCTCTGTTCTACACTATTTCCTGGCTCTTTGCAGGAGACATGAGATTATGTAGATAGATTTGACACGACATGGTGAAAATCCCCACCCAGAACTAACATCTACCGAGCCGCCCCACCCACCAGCCTCGTACCAATGTTTTCTAAAGCCTGATTCCGACCATACCTTTTAGAAGGAGGCATCTGTCTGCTAACATACAGTGAGCCCAGAAGGGCGTGAAAAACAAGGCAGAAGCAAGCGTTAGCATTTTAGTCTTCTAAAGTCCACCTGGGGGTCACCTGCTCTAATGGAGAGGGCAATGGGTAAGGAGCCAGGAAGCTGGGACTCTCCACCTTCCACCAAGGGGCTGTGTGAACTCGGTCAGGTCATCTAGCTTCCTGGATAGTATCTATGTCCTCTTCCAGTGCTAATATCCTCTACGTCTAAATGCCCAAGCTCTACATTTTTGTATCCCGAGGGATGTGCCTTTTCTCCACCTGGTAATCATTTTATGCCTGCAGCAGGGGATGAATTACCTCGGGAATTGCAGCCTTAACCAGTGTAACTGCCGAAACAGTTGTTATTCTTCCAACTGTCTGAAAGCCCAACTAACCACTAGCCTCATTTGATAGCGAGCAGGTTAGGTTCCTTCATAGGTTAATTACACATTGTGTGAAAAGTGTTTCCTTTCATCAGTTCTAAATTTGCTCCCTTTTAATTTTGTCAAGTGCTGCCTCCTTCTCCGATTAGGGGAAAGGGCAAGAGGGAGCCTGCAATTGGCTTGCTGCTCCCCATTCATTACTCTCACCACCTCAGAGAGTACTCACCCTTTTCCCCTGCTCCTTTCACAATGAAATATTTAATCTTTCTTGGGGCTGAAGTCACCCCTTCCCCCTTATCCATCTGCTTTGCCCTTCCAGGGACCTTTTCTATTTCTGCTGTGTCCTATCCAAAAGTAGGTGAGCCACAAAGTGAATGAGGTAGTTAAGGTGAGGAAAGAGCACAGATTTACCGGATGGAATTACACCTCCCCAACTATGCCCGGGTTCTTTCTTAATACAGAGTAATGTCTTGCTCACCTTCTGAGTTGCCCTTTCCCTTTAGAAACTAAGTCCAATAACATGTCCAAGATAACTGGTGGATCCTTCTTACCCAAAAATGTGCTAGTAATTTAAGACAAACATAGCAGTTTAAATTTCCCTCTCAAGTGATGCAGAGAACTTCAGTTATTTTGTTCATGGTCAACATTTATGTCATCTTCCAAAAAAGCGGGGAGGGAAGTTCCTTCCTCAGTTAAAACAGCATACCGCTCTAAAATTGATCATGGGGATTGTTCTGGTTTGCTAATGCTGCTCTTCTGCAAAACACCAGAAATGGACTGGCTTTTATAAAAGGGGTTTATTTGGTTATAAAGTTACAGTCTTAAGACCATTAAGTGTCCAAGGTAAGGCATCAAGAATAGGGTACCTTCACTGGAGAAAGGCCATTGGCATCTAGAAAACCTCTGTTAGCTGGGAAGGCACGTGGCTGGGGTCTGCTTGCTCCCAGGTTGCTCCCAAAATGACTTTCTCCAAAATGCCAGCATCAGCTTTCAATGGCCATCTTCAAAATATCTCTGTAAGCTGCAGCCATGTCAGCAGTCCACAACTCCAAGCATCTCTGAGCTAAGCGAGCTAGCATCTGGGTCTGTGCCAGTGTTTTTAAAGGACTCCAGTGATTAAATCAAGACCCAAGTGAATGGGTGGGGCCACACTTCCATGGAAATAATATAATCAAAGGTATTATCCACAGTTGGGTGGGTCATATCTCCATGAAAACAACCTAATACAAAGATTCCCACCTAATCAACACTAATATGTCTGCCCCCACAAGATTGCATTAAAGAACATGTCATTTTGGGGGACATAATACATCCAAACCGGCACAGGGATGTATGCACAACTATCTGATGATAATCTGAGTCAGAAATTGTATACTTGGGATGGTTTGTATGGTGTGTGAATACATCTCAATAAAACTGCATTAAAGAAAAAAAAAACAACAACGATACACCAATCTCAGGCCCAGGGGTACCACATCCCATTGTGTCACTGAACATGGCATAGAATCCCTGTATTTTGATCTGGTAATGGCATTCCAGGCCATCCAGTAGAACCCACCATTAGAGCTATCAAGGCCCAAAGAGATTAGTGGCTGGTCCCAAGTCTCACATTCTCCATTTGATCATTTAAAAAATATTTATTGAATGCTTACTCTAAGCAGACATTGTGGTAGACATTGAAAGTACAGGGATGAATGAAACAAATCTAATCATACCAGTTGACAGTTTCTGAGAACATGACTCTATGCCAGTCATTCTACTAATCACTTTGTATGTTATCTCATGCAATCCTCCCAACAACTCTATGAGGTCAACTCTGTTAGTAGCATCCTCATTTTTGTTGTCAAGAATTCAAGACTCCGAAAAGTTATGAGCTTTGTCCAAGGTACCAAAGGCAGTAGGTTATGGAGCCAGGAGCCAAATCCAGAAGGTGTGACAACAGAGTGAAGCTCCAATCACTCTCCCGCCTGGCCCTGCCTCCACAGGGCTCAGCCTGGTGATCTGGAAACCCACCTAAAGCCTTCTTCTAAAGCTGAACGGGGGAGCATTCTTCCTGCTATGGGGTATCGATTTCTGTTGCAGTTCTTATCATCCCAACATGTATCTGTTCAGCATTGGCTTCTAGGCTGTGCCTAAATCCTACGTTATCATCCAAGTCCTGGGATACACCCATACAGAGGATTTCAGGCCTCATAAGTGATGCCACTGAGACAGAGAGAAAAGTTGATATGTTCACATGCAGGTTCTTAACCATTTTTAAGAGTAGCTAACATCCAGTGAGTGCTCACTGTATATCAGACACTGCACCAAATACTTCTCACACATTATCTCACTGAATACCCAAAACTACTCTCTGAATAGGTGCTATAATTACCTGTTTAACAGAGGAGGAGACTGAGACAGAGCAAGGTCAATTAACTAGCACAAGGATACATAGCCAGGTAGGATTCACACCTAGACTGCCTGATCCTAGCAGAGCAAAAGAGGGAAAACCTCAATGATGCTTAAAGAGAAAGAAACTCATAAATACCATGGAGGGCAGTGGCTCACTAAACCCGGTCCCAGCTCTCCTCCACGGAACCAGCATGTGGATTTTCTCTCCTCATATCAGTCCATGTGACTGGATTCCAGGAGCAGAAAAGAAGAGCGTCTGTCCTTTTCCAATAGCCTTGTCTGCCTAATGCTGTGGCTGTTTATTACCAATTCCTCCTGATCTAATGGGAGTTGAAATTTCCATTAATTAAGAATATAAATAAATAAATGGGTAGGAAAGAAAGCGAGATGGTGGCATGGTGCCTGGAAGGCTCTGCTAAAAGCAGCCAGTTCACGCTTCACTAGCATCTTTGCTCCCTCTGCAAACCTGCTAGCACAGCCTTTTTTCCTGAGACACACTCGGGAACTCCAGCTTGAAGGGGATGCTCTGGTTTCAGCCTTGGGTGCTTCTGGGCATATCTCATTGGTCATTAAAGGACCAGCTTGCCCTAAACACATAACACCTTCTCAGTGTACTCTTTTTCTCCCACAGTATCTTCAAAAAGGAAGAATAAATCATTTCTGCAAACACAGGTTCCCCATCGGGACCTCTCATGTGGTCGAAATCCTGTGTTGTGTGATGGTCACTCAACTTCTTGTTAACATTTCCTTGGCCAAGGTTTCCCCTCAGTTAGGTCTTTGTGTTCTTCACATCAAAGCCTTCCTCTCCATAACATTGCTGGAAGTAAGCATTTTACTAGCAGGCGGCTGTGATAAACTAGAAGCAGGTGATGAAAAAGAGAAGTGAAGAAGGCAGATCACTGGTGGGGAGCTCATGCTACCAGTAAACATTCGTTGCTTATCGACCGTGTGCTCAACACTGCACTGGGCTCTTGGTCAGGTACAAAAGCCATGAGGACATGCTCACTGCACTCAGTGAGCAGCCATTTTGTTAGGAAGACATGATGCAATAGCAGGCAGGGTTCAATAAAAGACAAAACTGCATTTTATAGACTTCATACAATGGGAGTTCATGAGCTAAAGAGAGAAGTAGCAGCTCCAGAATATTTATAAGGGAGGGGTGTGGAGGGAGGAATTAGACTGGATAACTGGCTTCAAAACTATATTGTCAGAACAAGCACACTTCTTTACTTGGGTTGCACGTTTATTTGCTGCAGCGTAGATGGAGTTACTGGAACCAGTGGTACTATAGACGCCCCTCCAACCAGCTGTGCTTTGGTGCTGCTACCTTCTTTAAGGGTTGTACAGTCCTAGAAGTTGAGACTTGTGCTGGGCCAAGAAAAGGAGACAAACATTCCTTTCTGCTTCCTCTTGAGGAAATAGAGTTAACAGCTAAAAAGATGAGTGGAGCTAGAATCCATGAGAATTACTTTGGAAGCAGAGGCACAGAACCCAGATGTAAACCCATGCTGAAGTCTGTGTCTGATTCTTGACTTCAGTTCTTATGAAAGAGAGCATTTTCAGAAATTATTGTTCCCAAAGGTGAATTCCTAGACAAAAACTGAGACATTGTTTGGCACCAAGATAAGATTTAAATACACTTTCTCTCAATATAGATACTGTGACTCTCTGAGGAACACCTTCTGGGTTTAGGACTCTAGCTTAGGAGCACTCCTTACCTCTGTACAACTCCTGATGATGAAGCTTAAAGGGAAAGTAAGGAAGGGAAGGAGGCAGGGAGAGAGGGAAGGGAAGGAGAGAGGGAGGAAAGAAGGAAGAGGGAAAGGAATGGAGGAAGGAAGATGGATCCCCCTAAATCCTAAATGGGTCCCATGGATTTAGAGAACTATGGAAACCACAGGAAACTGTAAAAGTGCTCTAAGTTGTCATTGAGTAGAGTACCTACAACGGGATTACAACAAATGGATCTATCAGTCAGGATAAGCAAGGTTGTTCTGCTGTAACAGAAGACCCTGAAACGCACTGGATTGCAACAGCAAATATTTGTCTCGCTACATATCCTTCTTAGTTGGCTTCAGCTCTACTCCACATCATCTTTAATCCCAGACTCAGGCTGAGGAAGATAGTACCATGCTGGTACATTGCTGATCTTATGGAAGGAAAAAAAAGGGCTGTGGTAACTCTCATGATGAGTTCTTAAAACTGTTGCTCACACTTCATTGGCCAAAGTAAGTCTTCTGTCTATGCCTGATTTCAGCAGGGTGGTGAGGTATGATTCTCCCATAGGAAGGAACAGTGAATATTTTAAACAATATTGTCCAGATCTAGCCTTGCCCTCAAACAGCTTGCCAGCTAATTAAGAAACAAGATTAAAATACATTAAATAATTGCTGCAGTTTAAGGGAATGCGAATAGGGTGGCTCTCAAATTGTGGGCCAAAGATACCTGGGGATTTTTTTGTAAAAAAATCTGTTTTGCACAAGAAAAGCATGCAGTATATTTCAAATGCAAATTGTTACTTTTACATTAGATCTTTGTCATCATAGGATGACTACAGTGTGAGATGATCACAAAAAAATTTTTTGATGTTAAATTGGAGTCTCATGACCTAAAAAACTGGACTTCCTGGTCCAAGCCATAAATGCTACATGAGTTCAAGGATCAAGTGAAGATTCAGGGAGCCCAGCCCTATTCTTAGCCCTGCCTCCCACACTTTGCTCTACTTTTCTATTTCTTTCCTAAAAGGTAAAGTCAGGTTCCCTGAGGTCTGCCTGCTTCACAGGTGAGCCTCATCCAAAGAGGTCCACATTATTGTTATTATAAATATTGTTGCCCTATTTTGGATGCTTTGGGGTGAGGGTTAAACTTAAGAGTCATTAACTTGGTAGATCGGCGGGAAATGAGGACAGGGACACATTTTAGGACATTAGAAATAGCTCACCCAGCATTTCTAGCTTTCTTCCAAATTAAAGTGCAAATCATGTCCTGTTTCATTCCTGTCACTCTCACTGCCCTGCCCAGTCTTCTCTAAGAGAGATTCTGGAGAATAAGCCACCGGGCTTGATTGTTTAAATGAGAAAGGAGCTGCTATTCTTAGCTTGTGAAGCTCTAACAACCTGCCTTTCTATCCTTTCCCCTGAGAGCATGTCCCTTCCTCTAACGTAGTGGTTCTCGACCCAGTTATATATTACAATCACCTAGGGGTTTTCTTTAAAAATACCAATGCCTGCCCCCCCCCCCCCCAGAGAGACTGATGTAATGGTCCTGAGAGTGATTCTAATACATAGCAAGGTTGGGAGCAACTGCTCTAATGTGTGAAATAAATTCATCATCCATGCTCCCGTCCCCAACAAACCATGGACTTCTCTCCATTCTTCAGGGGTAAGAGTCCAGCTCTGTCCATGATTTGCCTAGCTCCAGATGAATTGGTTTTATTTGATTTGGGGATTGTTTTTAATGAATTAGAGAATTAAGATCTTTATCTTTCAGGAAGATGTCAACATATGTATGAGTCAATTTATCCCTTCCTTCACAAAAATGAGAGGGCAAAAACTACTAGGTTTAAAATATTAACTGAAATTTAATATTCTATGAGATGCCCGACTAAGTGCGACACTATGGTGGATGATAGCCTACCTTTAGTCCTGTAGTTCCCAATTACAGGCTGCATCAGAATTACCTTGCCCTGCTCAATGCCACAATGTTAAAAATCCAGACTATCAGGACCTGTTCCCAAAAATTCTGATTCAGTAAATCTAAAGTGGAGACCAGGGATCCAAAACTAAAACAAGTTCCCCAGAATATTCTGATGCATAGCCAATTTGGGGAACTGCTTAATTTGACAACTTCTCTCCTGAATGAACAAGTGGGTATGAATGCCTTAGTTTCTACAATAGTGTTTTTCAACTAATCCTCTACTAAACTGGTTCTCAAACTTTTAACTGCTGATACTCTAAGATGCCTGTGATATCCCCTTCCCTGAGCATCTCTTCTAAAATTGCTATAAATCATATCCTTTTTATAATCAGGATTTATGTTGAAGATTCTGGGAAAAAAAAAAAAAGTTTAGGGTTAGGGCTAGAGTTGAGTTAGGACCAAAAAACCTCCATTGGAAATCACTGATTTTAAAACGTTAGATAGGTGTAAGGCAGTGAGTACAGACTTGAATCAGGAGTAAAGTGGAAAGAAAACAAATATCTGAATAAGAAATTCATACTCTACCCACTCAGAGACCCTGAAAGGATCCCTAACTTGGTGCCATCTACCCCTTCTCCCACCCAAGGTGTCAATTCTCCAATGCAAAGTGAATGAAAGAGGAGGCCTCAAAGAGAAAACTGGAGGAATACTGAGCTAGAAGAGAGTATGGGAAGGGATTGAAAAGAATCCAGTAAGGAGCATTATTGAGAAGCCATCTGAGTCGAGTTTGACAATGGGAGAGGAGAACCACTGAAGGGAGAGAGAAGGTAGGATAAGCCACATGCCCCCCAAGTCTTCAGAATGTCCCTGGGTCCCTCCCACTTGTGAAAACATGGAAACATTATGTAGCTCAGAAAATCACTTTTCCTCAGAAGCAGTTTTCATCATACAGATATGAAGGGGTCTCCACCACTTTTGCCACAGGACTTCTTAACTGATCACAAGGTCTGTCCCCCTGTCTACAGAAATCTTGAAGGTAGAGAAGAGCAGAGAGGAGGGAGGCTGCAGGTAGTTACACAAATGTGGATTGACATTGGGATCCAGGGAGTCAGTGTTTTTGGTATTTGTCATCAAATACCTTTGGGTTTCTCTTTTCAAAAAAAATAACAGAGCCCTTGTTTTGTATTGTGCATTTACATACACATTATCACATTTCATCTTCAACACAACCCTTATAAGCAGGATTATTATTTACATTTTACAGAAGAAGAAACCAAGGTTTAAAAAAGTGGCATGACTAACCTAAGGAGGCACAGCCAGGATCAAATCCAGATCCTCCTTTACTAAGAACAATGATCTTTCCACTGTACCCTAGTGGCCTTTAGATTTAAGCTTCAGGTTGTGGTCCAATAGAATACAAACGTCATCTTTTCATATTAACTGCTTCTTTTGGAATATGAAAGAGCCACTCTCTTTAGGGAAGTCATTATAAGACCGTAAGAGATTTAGGAGACAAATGCATCAGGGGACACCTTTTATTACTTTCTAGTCTCTTGCCTACATTTCCTCACTCCCTGTGTTTTCACAATAACCCCATACTGCCCCTCTTTCATTCGGAAGAATTTCCCAGCAATATTCTCATCCCAGTGGATTATATCCAGGGTTATCTGTAAATGGAAGAATAATTATTACAGCTATCATTTATAGAGTGCTTATCATGTCAAGAAACTGAACTTAGCACTTCATAGGCATTATCTTATTTAATCCTTACAATAAACTCTTGATATCAGTTCAATTGGCGCCTCTATTTTATACATGAGGAAACTAAGACATAGCATTCATGTAATTTACTCAAGCTCTCAGAACCAGTTAATAGTTACTCCAGAGACTTGGACCTAGGTCTAACTCCAGAGCTCACAGGCCTGAGCCGACCTCAGTGGATACATCAATAGAATCCTGAAGCTCTCAGGCCAGTCCATTCAGAGGTGGCAAATATTCTTTTTCAGAGTTCCACAAAGAGAATGAGCACAAGAGTAAAGCTTTAAGAAAATAGATTTGGTTGTTAGATTTGATGAAAGAAGAAGGAGAAGATATTGGAAGCTCTTCTTAAAAATTGACTTGAGAGAAGAGGGAACAGAGAGAGAACATTAATGGAAACCCTGTCACTCCTGGGCAGGACTGCACAGGAAATTTATACTCTGTAGCACACTCTCTGCTCCAAATATTTAGCAATAAAAGCTAAAACATAAAAATAGAAAGTTCAAAAAGGCAGAGATAGGCTCAATAACAAGATAAAGGTTTCTGTGGACCAGATATAGAATAGAAAATAGTGAACAGGGCTAAAGCCACTGCCTGCTGGATTCTGGGTCTGGATACAAAGCACATGACCAGAAATTTGGCCATCCAGACAAAAAGTAGAAGACTGCTTATTGTTTTAGGTCAGAGGCTGGGTGAGGAGGCATCCCTCAACCTCCCACTCCCAATGGCTAAGGTTTTAAGCAAGCTGTAGCCCAGGATGACTAGAAGACTCAGATTCATCCTCTCCATCAGAAATTAAATCCAGTTGCTCATGACTTGGTGACTGGGTCTGTACTACCATAAATGACCCTTTAGAACAAGAGTCCCCAAAATGGCTTAAACCTAGGATACCAGGGAACAGAGAGAGTAAATGACAAAAACCATTGGACAGAGAAGAATAGTAAGGGGTAGGGACAGAAATGTATGAAACCACTAATATTTAGCCAGTGAACTAAAATTTCAGAACACATCAAGGAATCTAATGCTAAGAAAAAGTCAATAAATCACCCACTGGAAGCTGATTCATTCAATATTAAATTAATTTATGAAATGGCCTGACAAAGGCTTTAAAAGAACTATTCTTAGAAAGTTCAAAGAGATGAATGAAGTCATAACCTCCATTTTAAATGATTAAGTAATTGTGAAATAATGAAACTACAGATACCTGATGGAAATGAAAAGGCCCCAATTTAAAATCTTATAAATGAAAGATATAACATTGAATTCAAATTTCAAACAATGGGATAAGCTCTAGCATAGCATAGAAAGAGGTAATTCACATATTGAAAAATTGTATGAAGAAATTCACTCAGAATTTATCACATAGAAAACAAAAATATAAATAAAAAAGCAGTTAAGAAAATAGAGAGGTTCCAGGGAAGATAGCAGAGTAGGGACCTCCAGGACTCAGTCTTTCCACCAAAACAAGTATTAAACAGGCAGGAGCCATATGAAACAACTTTTTTGAAACTCCAGAGGCCAGAAGAACATGGCACAGCATCCAGAGAAGAGTGGGAAGAAGAGGCTGATAAATTGCATAAAGAACTATAAATTGTTCTCTCTGCATAGTGGCCACTGGCACCAATCCCCCACTCTTATGGCAGGCCACTGTGGGCACAGTCTCTGGCTAGCTGCTGGTGACAGTGAGGGACATAAAAATCTTCTTTCCCAAGAACAGGGGTGTGCACGGCTGAACGCTGTCATGGCTTTTGATTAGTGAATTCAGATTGCTGGGTCCTCACTCTGAGATCAGTTATAGTTTCAACCCACCATGGACAAAGATGGCAGCAGGGCAGAGGCAGTGCAGATGTAAATATGCAGGGTTCCTCAGGGCTATGTGGGAAAGTTAGCTGAAGGGCTGCATTGCTGGGCAGGTCAGGAAAGCTCAGCTTTGGGGAGACAGTGAATACGTTTTTGTAATACTTCCTAACCCTCTCCACAGGACACTTTGGAGCCACACTGTAACACCTCCATGTTCCCTGGCCCTGTTTTGGCTGTGAAGACTGAATTGGAAAGTCCTCCCCGGGGTGACCCTCCTTCCAGAATTTGCCCTCCAAGCAAAAGCAGCATGAGACAATGAAAGTAGTGTGAAAAACTATAGAGGCAGACAGTCTGGGACAAAGGCCTGCCAGTTTCAGATACTTGGGAGAAGGAGGTTTGTTCTCTGGGAAACAGAAGGGAAAACCAAACTCCTGAAAATGGGGGAACTCCAAAACAACCAACAAGCAAAAGCCCAGGACAAGACAGAGGCCCAGTAAGGAAAACAGTACATTCACCTTGGGCAGACCTTCTTGATAGAAGGGCTGAAGCTCAAGAAAATCTCTGCCTTATCACCAGCTGGTTACAAAACCAGCAAACAGGTATCCCATGGAGTAAATCCCAGAGTTAACATTTTGAAATAGTGAAATGTACAGTGTGCAACAAGAGTACAAAGCAAACAAGGAAACAGGAAATGATGGCCCATCCAAAGGAAGAGGATAAAATACAGAAAACACCAATGAAGAAGATGAGAATGAAAACATGCTGAACAAAGCCTTTTTTAAAAATGATCTTAAGAATGCTTAAGGAGATGAAGAAAAGTACACAGAAAGAACTACAGGATGTCAGGAAAACAATGAATGGACACTAAGAGAGTCTAAGTAAAGACACAGGCTCATCTCAATAAATGCAGAAAAGGCATTTAACAAAATACTGAACCTATTCCTGATAAAAACATTTAGAACACTAGGAATAGAAGGAAACTTCCCCAACATGATAAAGGACATACATGAAAAGCCCACTGCTAAAATCCTACTTAATGATGAAAGACTGAAAGCTTTCCCTCTAAGAACAAGAACAAGACAAGGATGCCCACTGTCACCAATGCTATTCAACATTGTTCTGGAAGTTCAACTGGAAATTGAAAATTTCATTCACAATTGTGCAAGGAAAAGAAATGAAAGGCATCCAAACTGGAAACAAAGAAGTAAAAGTTTCCTTGTCTGCGGATGATATGATCCTATATACAGATAATCCTGAAAAATCCACAACAAAGCTCCTAAAGCTAACAATTGAATTCAGAAAGTAGCAGGATACAAAATCAACACCCCAAAATCAGTAGTGTTTCTATACACAAATAATAATCAATTGTAACAAGAAATCAAGAAAAAATCCAGTCACAATAGCAACTAAAAGAATCAAATATCTAGGAATAAATCTAACCAAGGTTGTAAAGGATTTTGACACAGAAAACTACAAAACATTGCTAAAAGAAATCAAAGAAGATGTAAATAAATGGAAGGATAGTCTGTGTTCATGGATTAGAAGACTAGCAATAAGATGCCAATACTCTCAAAAGCAATTTATAGATTCAATACAATCCCAATCAAACTTCTAACACCCTTCTTTGCAGAAATGGAAAAGCCAATCATCAAATTTACATGGGACAGTAAGGAGCCCAGAACAGCTAAAGCCGTCTTCAAAAATAAGAATGAAGTTGGAGGACTCACACATATCTTAGAACTTATTACAAAGCCAAGGTAATCAAAATATCATGGTACTGGCACAAGGACAGACATATAGAGCCAAGTAATAGAATTGAGAGCTCAGAAAACAACCTTCACATTTATGGCCAACTGATTTTTAACAAGGTGGCAAAGGCTATTCAATTGGGAAAGAATAGCCTCTTTAACAAATGGTGCTGGGAAAACAAGATGTCCAGTTGCATAAAAAAGGAGGGCCCATACCTCACATCATATACAAAAATCAACTCAAAATGGATCAAAGACCTAACTGTAAAGCTAGAACCATCAAACACTTAGAAGAAAATATAGTGACACATCTTCAGGATTTTGTTAGGCAATGGTTTCTTAGACTTATACCCAAAGCATAAGCAACAAACAAAAAATTGGTAAATAGGAACTCGTCAAAATAAAAAAAAAAAATTTGTTTCTCAAAAGACTTTATCATGAAAGCAAAAAGGCAACCTACACAATGGAAGAAAATATTTGGAAACCACATATCCAATAAAGAATTAATATCCAGTGTATATAAAGAAATCCTTCAACTTAACGACAAGAAGACTACCACATTTTTTTTAATTTTTATTTTTATTGAGATTGTTCACATACCATACAACTATCCAAAGATCCAAACAATCAATTGCCCCCAATACCCTCATACAGCTGGGCATCCATCACCACAATTAATTTTTGTTCAATTTTTAGAAACTTTTTGTTACTCCAGACAAGAAATAAAGACAAAAAAAGCAGGGAAAAAAAAAAAGAAAAGGAAAGGAAACTCAAATCCTCCCATATGCCTAACCATGCCCACTCCATTGTTGACTCGTAGTATTGGTATAGTACATTTGTTACTGTTTATGAAAGAGTGTTGAAATACTCCTGACTGTAGTATGTAGTTTGCAATAGGTATGTATTTCTTCCCTATATGTCCCTCTATTATTAACTTCTAGTTGTATTGTCATACATTTGTTCTGGTTCATGGAAGAGATTTCTAATATTCGTACAGTTAATCACGGACATTGCCCACCATATGATTCAGTTTTATACATTCCCATCTTTTGACCTCCAACTTTCCTTCTGGTGTCATATATGACTCTGAGCTTCCCCTTTCCACTTCATTCGCACACCATTCAGCACTGTTAGTTATTCTCACAACGTGCTACCATCACCTCTGCTCATTTCCAAACATTTAAGTTCATCCTAGTTGAACATTCTGCTCATACTAAGCAGCCACTCCCCATTCTTTAGCCTCATTCTATATCTTGGTAACTTATATTTTATGTCTGTGAGTTTACAAATTAAAATTAGTTCCCATCAGTGAGACTGTGCAATATTTGTCTTATGTGTCTGGCTTATTTCACTAAGTATATTACCCTCAAGGTTTCGTCATCAATCCATTTTTTTTTAAGATGATTTTGTTCACATGCCATACATTCCATCCTAAGTAAACAATCAATGGTTCCCTGTATAGTCACATATTTATGTATTCACCACCCTCACCACTATCTATATAAGGGCATCTACATTGCTTGCACAAAGCAGGAGGAAGAGTCAAAGAAGGTAGAGAGGCAAAAGAAAAAGAAAAAAGAAAGAGACAAAAATGAAACAAACAAAAAACAACATGACAGCTAGGAAGCAGCAAAAGGAAAGATAACCTTAAATCAAAGTAGAATAAAGAGTCAGACATCACCACCAATGTCATGTGTCTCACACCCCTCCCCTATCCCCCCCTTTAATCTGCCTAACCTTGGTATGTCGCCTTTGTTACATTAAAGGGAGCATAATACAATGATTCTGTTAATTATAGTCTCTAGGTTACATTGATTGCATCCCTGCCCCAATGCCTCCCCATTTTTAACACCTTGCAAGGTTGACATTCTCTTATTTTCCTTTGTGAAAGAACATATTTGTACATTTTATCACAATTGTTGAACACTCTAGGTTTCACCGAGTTACACAGTCCCAGTCTTTATCTTTCATCCTTTCTTCTGGTGTCCCACGTGTTCCCAACCCTCCTCTCTCAACCATATTCATAGTTATCTTTGTTCAGTGTACTTACATTGCTGCGCTACCATCCCTCAAAATTGTGTTCCAAACCTCTCACTCCTGTCTTCTCCTATCACTCTGTAGTGCTCCCTTTAGTATTTCCCATAGGGCGGGTGTCTTGTTCACAAAGTCTCTGTTTGTCAGAAAATATTTTGAGCTCTCCCTCATATTTGAAGGACAGTTTTGCTGGATATAGGATTCTTTGTTGGCAGTTTTTCTCTTTCAGTATCTTAACTATATCACACCACTTCCTTCTTGCCTCCATGGTTTCTGCTGAGAGATTGGCACATAGTCTTATTAAGCTTCCTTTGTATGTGATGGATTGCTTTTCTCTTGCTCTTTCAGGATTCTCTCTTTGTCTTTGACATTTGATAATCTGATTATTAAGTGTCTTGGCATAGGCCTATTCAGATCTATTCTGTTTGGAGTACGCTGCTCTTCTTGGATCTGTAATTTTATGTCTTTCATAAGAGATGGGAAATTTTCATTGATTATTTCCTCTATTATTGTTTCTGTCCCTTTCCCTTCTCTTCTCCTTCCAGGACACCAGTGATACGTACATTCTTGTATTTCATTTTTTCCTTAAGGTCCTGGAGACAGTGCTCATATTTTTCCATTCTTTTCTCCATCTTTTGGGGTACAGGCTTTCAGGTGTTTTGCATATAGGCTTTGCATATAGGCTTTCAGGTGTTTTGTTTTCCAGTTCCTAAGTGTTTTTTTTCTGCCTCTTGAGATCTGCTGTTGTATGTTTCCATTGTGTCTTTTGTCTCGTGTTGTGCCTTTCATATCCATAGATTCTGCCAGTTGTTTTTTAAACTTCCGATTCTGCCTTATGTATGCCCAGTGTTTTCTTTATATGCTTCATCTCTTTTGCCATATCTTCTCTAAACTTTTTGAATTGATTTAGCATTAGTTGTTTAAATTCCTGTATCTCAGTTGAAGTGTAAGTTTGTTCCTTTGACTGGGCCATAACTTTGTTTTTCTTAGTGTAGGTTGTAGTTTTCTGTTGTCTAGGCATCTGACCTCCTAGGCCACCCCAATCAGGTTTTCCCAGATGAGAACAAGCTCAGGTCACAGAAGGAGGAAATATTCAATATCCAGTTTCCCTGTTGGTGTGTCTTAGAGGATTGACACACCCTGTGCTTTTCTGCCCAGCAGGTGGTGCCTATCAGCCTGTCACAGGCTGATGTAAGGGGGTGTGGCCCGCAGTTCTCCTCTCCCAGTCTCTGGGGTCTGGTTCTGAATGTAAGGCAAGTAGTAGAGCTGGGCCCCTCCTCTTTCCTCTTAGGAATCTATGCTCCCTAGAGAGAGGTCATTTGCATATAAATGGATTCTTTGTTTCTCTGATTCTGCTATCTCCACCCTTGTCTGGATCAGAGTGCTGCAATTTTAAAATGGCTGAGGCTTTCTTTACTGCAAAGCACTGTGAGCTGAAAATGGCTGAGGCTTTCTCCACTGAGCCACCCAGGTTGACAGAGAGAGAAAAGGACAGAAAGCTCCCAGATTCACTCATCAGTCAAAGATAGCACCCGATCCTCTGGGCTCCCCGTCCTGAGACAGATATGTCCCCTGACTCTCCCAAGGTCATTCATCACCAAAAGCCTCTGTCTGCTTGTTGGAGATTCACAGTCTGTATTGAGTGGTTAATATTAAAATCCCAGATGGAGCTGGGCTGAGGTACACTGGATTGTTCAGAGAGTTCTGCTCTCTAGCACTGCGAGGCTTCCATGAGGGAGGGGCTCTCGGCTCTCAGCACAGGTCAGCAGTTTTTACTTACAGATTTTATGCTGTCATCTTGGGCATTCCTCCCAATTCAGATTGGTGTATGAAGACTGGACAGTCACATTTGTCTCCCTGCAGTTATTCCAGGTTGTTTACTAATTTTTCTATCATTTATGAATTGTTCCAGGGGTGGTAATTGGTTTCTACTCCTCTCTATGCTGCCATCTTAGCTCCTCTCTCTGATGTCTCAAATTTTAAAATAAGCAAAAGATTTGAACAGACTTCTCTCTAAAGAAGATATACAAATGTCAAGAAAGCTCATGGAAAGATGCTTAATATTGTTAGCCATCAGGGAAATGGAAATGAAAACCACAATGAGATACCATTTCATACCCATTAGAACACCTGCTATTTAAAAAAAGAAAAGAAAATAACAAGTGTTGGAAAGGATGCGGAGAAATAAGAAAACTCATTCATTGCTAGTGGCAATGGAAAATGGTGCAGCTGCTGTGGAAGACGAGTGTGGCAGTTCCTCAGAAAGCTAAGTATACAACTACCATATGACCTAGCAATTCCGCTACTAGGTGATACCCAAAAAAATTGGAAGTAGGTGCTCGAACATATATTTGCACACCCATGTTCATAGCAGCAATTATTCCCAATGGCTCAAAGATTGAAGCAATCAAAGTGTCCATCAACCAATGAATGGATTTTTAAAATATGGTATATATATATATATATATACAATGGAATATTATTCAGCAGTAAAAAGGAATAAAGTCCTGATACATGCAGCAACATCGATGAACCTTAACGACACCATGTTGAGTGAAATAAGCCAGACACAAAAGGACAGATACTGCATGATCTTACTAATTAGAAACAATTAGAATAAGCAAGCTCATAGAGTCAGAATCTAGAATATATAAGTTAGCAGGTGATGGGGGGCAGGGAATGGGAAGTTAAGGCTTACAATGTACAAGGTTCCTATTTGGAATGATGGAAATATTTTGATAATGGATGGTGTTGATGGTAGCACAACATTGTAAATTCAATTAACAGCCTGGTAATATATATCTGAATATGATTAAAATGGGAAACACTAGATTATACATATGGTAACAGAATAAAATTTTTAAAGAAAATCCATGGAATTACATTACACAAACAGTAAGCCCTAAGGTAAACCATGGACTTTAATTAGCATTGCAATTATAAAAATGTGCTATCATCAACTGTATCAAATGTTCCATACCAATGCAAGGTGTTGGTGGTGAGGTGGTATATGGTAATCCTGTATTTTATTCATGATTGTTCTATAAACCCACAAGTTCTCTAATGAAAGGGAAAAAAAGAAACATAGAGAATAGAATGAGAGTCTTCTAATGCTGTTGTAGAAGAGACTAGAGGGAGAAGGAGTAGTTGAAGAGATAAGAGTTAAGAATTTTCCAAAAAGGAACAATTCAAGAGTCATCAAATCTAGACTTTTGACAATTTGACAAGATAAAGATAAATCAATACCTGGACATTCCTAGTGAAACTGCATAACATCAGGGATAAAAGGGAGAGAAAAGTTTCTTTCTGGAGCTACCAGAAAGAAAAAGCCACACTGACTACAAAGGAATACATTTAGAATGATAGCAGACTTTTCACCAAAAACATAGAGGACATGTGACAATGGAGTTATGTCTTTAAACAGTTGGCTGGAGAAAAATAAATGTCAACCTCTAATTACATACCCAGTTAAAATTCTATTCAACAGTAAGGATGAAATAAAGGTAATTTTCAGTCACAAAAGGATAAGTAACATATTATATATACACTTACTAAAAGATGCACCAAAGGGTATTCCTCAGCAAGAAGAACAGTGAAACCTAAGGGAAAACATGGACTATAAGAAATAATAATTGATAACATAAAATTATTTAAGTCAATGATTTACGTCATTGATTTAACTAAATTCAATGAACTACTGACCATAAAATTTATCATTTTTTTAATCTTCATTTTATTGAGATATAGTCACATACCACGCAGTCATACAAAACAAATCGTACTTTCGATTGCTTACAGTACCATTACATAGTTGTACATTCATCACCTAAATCAATCCCTGACACCTTCATTAGCACACACACAAAAATAACAAGAATAATAATTAGAGTGAAAAAGAGCAATTGAAGTAAAAAAGAACACTGGGTACCTTTGTCTGTTTGTTTCCTTCCCCTATTTTTCTACTCATCCATCCATAAACTAGACAAAGTGGAGTGTGGTCCTTATGGCTTTCCCAATCCCATTGTCACCCCTCATAAGCTACATTTTTATACAACTGTCTTCGAGATTCATGGGTTCTGGGTTGTAGTTTGATAGTTTCAGGTATCGACCACCAGCAACCCCAATTCTTTAGAACCTAAAAAGGGTTGTCTAAAGTGTGCGTAAGAGTGCCCACCAGAGTGAACTCTTGGCTCCTTTTGGAATCTCTCTGCCACTGAAGCTTATTTCATTTCCTTTCACATCCTGCTTTTGGTCAAGAAGATGTTCTCCGTCCCACGATGCCGGGTCTACATTCCTCCCCGGGAGTCATATTCCACGTTGCCAGGGAGATTCACTCCCCTGGGTGTGTGATACCACGTAAGGGGGAGGGCAGTGATTTCACCTTTCAAGTTGGCTTAGCCAGAGAGAGAGGGCCACATCTGAGCAACAAAGAGGCATTCGGGAGGAGGCTCTTAGGCACAACCATAGGGAGGCCTAGCCTCTCCTTTGCAGCAACCGTCTTCCCAAGGGTAAAACTTATGGTAGAGGGCTTAACCCATCAAACCACCAGTCCCCTATGTCTGTGGTCATGTTAGCAACCATGGAGGTGGGGTAGGCGAATACCCCTGCATTCTCCACAGGCTCCTCAAGGGGGCACTATATCTTTTTTTTTCCTTGTATTTCTTTTTTTTTTTTTTACTTTCCCTTCTTTTTTAAATCAACTGTATGAAAAAAAAGTTAAAAAGAAAACAAACATACAATAAAAGAACATTTCAAAGAGACCATAACAATCTAATATAGCAACATTTCTGTGAACTTGTTCCTACTATATCCATCAGAAATTAACAGACCATAGTCATTCTTGGGCATCCCCAGAACATTAAATAGCTTATCTTTTCTTGGATTATTGTTCCCCCTTCCTTAATTGCTCTCTACTGCTAGTTCCCCTACATTCTACATTATAAACCATTTGTTTTACATTTTTCAAAGTTCACATTAGTGGTAGCATATAATATTTCTCTTTTTGTGCCTGGCTTATTTCGCTCAGCATTATGTCTTCAAGTTTCATCCATGTTGTCATATGTTTCACGAGATCGTTCCTTCTTACTGCCGCGTAGTATTCCATCATGTGTATATACCACATTTTATTTATCCACTCATCTGTTGAAGGACATTTGGGTTGTTTCCATCTCTTGGCAATTGTGAATAATGCTGCTATGAACATTGGCGTGCAGATATCTGTTCGTGTCACTGCTTCCCGACCTTCCGGGTATATACCGAGAAGTGCAATCGCTGGATCGAATGGTAACTCTATATCTAGTTTTCTAAGGAACTGCCAGACTGACTTCCATAGTGGCTGAACCATTATACAGTCCCACCAACAATGAATAAGAGTTCCAATTTCTCCACATCCCCTCCAGCATTTGTAGTTTCCTGTTTGTTTAATGGCAGCCATTCTAACCGGTGTTAGATGGTATCTCATTGTGGTCTTAATTTGCATCTCTCTAATAGCTAGTGAAGCTGAACATTTTTTCATGTGTTTCTTGGCCATTTGTATTTCCTCTTCAGAGAACTGTCTTTTCATATCCTTTGCCCATTTTATAATTGGGCTGTCTGTACTATTGTCATTGAGTTGTAGGATTTCTTTATATATGCAAGATATCAGTCTTTTGTCAGATACATGGTTTCCAAAAATTTTTTCCCATTGAGTTGGCTGCCTCTTTACCTTTTTGAGAAATTCCTTTGAGGTGCAGAGACTTCTAAGCTTGAGGAGTTCCCATTTATCTATTTTCTCTTTTGTTGCTTGTGCTTTGGGTGTAAAGTCTAGGAAGTGGCCGCCTACTACAAGGTCTTGAAGATGTTTTCCTACATTATCTTCTAGGAGTTTTATGGTACTTTCTTTTATATTGAGATCTTTGGTCCATTTTGAATTAATTTTTGTGTAGGGGGTGAGGTAGGGGTCCTCTTTCATTCTTTTGGATATGGATATCCAACTCTCCCAGCCCCATTTGTTGAAAAGACCATTATGACTCAGTTCAGTGACTTTGGGGGCCTTATCAAAGATCAGTCGGCCATAGATCTGAGGGTCCATCTCTGAATTCTCAATTCGATTCCATTGATCTATATGTCTATCTTTGTGCCAGTACCATGCTGTTTTAGCAACTGTGGCTTTATAATAAGCTTCAAAGTCAGGGAGTGTAAGTTCTCCCACTTCGTTTTTCTTTTTTAGAGTGTCTTTAGCAATTCAAGGCATCTTTCCTTTCCAAATAAATTTGATAACTAGCTTTTCCAAGTCTGCAAAGTAGGTTGTTGGAATTTTGATTGGGATTGCATTCAATCTGTAGATGAGTTTGGGTAGAATTGACATCTTAATGACATTTAGCCTTCCTATCCATGAACATGGAATATTTTTCCATCTTTTAAGGTCCCCTTCTATTTCTTTTAGTAGAGTTATGTAGTTTTCTTTGTATAGGTCTTTTACATCTTTGGTTAAGTTTATTCCTAGGTACTTGATTTTTTTAGTTGCTATTGAAAATGGTATCTTTTTCTTGAGTGTCTCTACAGTTTGTTCATTTCTAGCATATAGAAACATTACTGACTTATGTGCATTAATCTTGTATCCCGCTACTTTGCTAAATTTGTTTATTAGCTCTAGTAGCTGTATCGTCGATTTCTCAGGGTTTTCTAGATATAAGATCATATCATCTGCAAACAATGACAGTTTTACTTCTTCTTTTCCAATTTGGATGCCTTTTATTTCTTTGTCTTGCCGGATTGCCCTGGCTAGCACTTCCAGCACAATGTTGAATAACAGTGGTGACAGCGGGCATCCTTGTCTTGTTCCTGATCTTAGAGGGAAGGCTTTCAGTCTCTCACCATTGAGTACTATGCTGGCTGTGGGTTTTTCATATATGCTCTTTATCATGTTGAGGAAGTTTCCTTCAATTCCTACCTTTTGAAGTGTTTTTATCAAAAAGGGATGTTGGATTTTTTCAAATGCTTTTTCAGCATCTATTGAGATGATCAATTGATTTTTCCCTTTCGAGTTTTTAATGTGTTGTAATACATTGATGTTTTTCATATGTTGAACCATCCTTGCATGCCTGGAATGAACCCCACTTGGTCATGGTGTATGATTTTTTTAATGTGTCTTTGGATTCGATTTGCAAGTATTTTGTTGAGGATTTTTGCATCTATATTCATTAGGGAGATTGGCCGGTAGTTTTCCTTTTTTGTAGCATCTTTGCCTGGTTTTGGTATTAGATTGATGTTAGCTTCATAAAATGAGTTAGGTAGTGTTCCCTTTTCTTCAATGTTTTGAAAGAGTTTGAGTAAGACTGGTGTCAGTTCTTTCTGGAAAGTTTGGTAGAATTCCCCTGTGAAGCCATCTGGCCCTGGGCATTTATTTGTGGGAAGATTTTTGATGACTGATTGGATCTCTTTGCTTGTGATGGGTTGGTTGAGGTCTTCTATTTCTTCTCTGGTCAGTCTAGGTTGTTCATATGTTTCCAGGAAATTGTCCATTTCTTCTATATTATCCAGTTTGTTGCCATACAGTTGTTCATAATATCCTCTTATAATTTTTTTAATTTCTTCAGGATCTGCAGTTATGTCACCTTTTTCATTCATTATTTTGTTTATATGGGTCTTCTCTCTTTTTGATTTTGTCAGTCTAGCTAGGGGCTTGTCAATCTTGTTGATCTTCTCAAAGAACCAACTTTTGGTGATATTTATCCTCTCTATTGTTTTTTTGTTCTCTATGTCATTTATTTCTGCTTTAATCCTTGTTATTTCTTTTCTTCTACTTGGTTTAGGATTGGTTTGCTGTTCATTTTCTAGCTTCTTCAGTTGATCCATTAGTTCTTTGATTTTGGCTCTTTTTTCCTTTTTAATATATGCGTTTAGTGCTATAAATTTCCCCCTTAGCACTGCTTTTGCTGCATCCCATAGGTTTTGGTATGTTGTGTTCTCATTTTCATTCGTCTCTATATATTTAGCAATTTCTCTTGCTATTTCTTCTTTAACCCACTGATAGTTTAGGAGTGTGTTGTTTAACCTCCAGGTATTTGTGAATTTTCTAAGTCTCGGATGGTTATTGACTTCTAATTGTATTCCATTGTGCTCAGAGAATGTGCTTTGAATAATTTCAATCTTTTTAAATTTATTGAGGCTTGTTTTATGTCCCAGCATATGATCTATTCTGGAGAAAGTTCCGTGAGCACTAGAAAAGTATGTGTATCCTGGTGATTTGGGATGTAATGTCCTGTAGATGTCTGTTAAATCTAATTCATTTATCAGATTGTTTAGGTTTTCAATTTCCTTATTGGTCTTCTGTCTGGTTGATCTATCTATAGGAGAGAGTGATGTGTTGAAGTCTCCCACAATTATTGTGGAAACATCAATTGCTTCCTTTAGTTTTGCCAGTGTTTCTCTCATGTATTTTGTTGCACCTTGATTGGATGCATAGACATTTACGATTGTTATTTCTTCTTGCTGAATTGCCCCTTTTATTAGTACTTAGTGGCCTTCTTTGTCTCTCAAAACATCCCTTCATTTGAAGTCTATTTTATCTGAGATTAATATTGCTACACCTGCTTTCTTTTGGCTGTAGCTTGCATGAAATATTTTTTTCCATCCTTTCACTTTCAGTTTCTTTGTGTCCCTGTGTCTACGATGAGTCTCTTGTATGCAACATATTGATGGTTCATTTTTTTTGATCCATTCTGCGAATCTCTATCTTTTAATTGGGGAGTTTAATCCATTTACATTGAACGTTATAACCATGAAGGCATTTCATGAATCAGCCATCTTATCCTTTGGTTTATGTTTGTCATATTTTTCCCCTCTCTCTATTAATATCCTTTATTGCACCCATACCAAATCTCTTTAGTACTGAACCTTTCTCCAAGTCTCTCTGTCCTTTCTTTGTTTCTCTGTCTGTAGGGCTCCCTTTAGTATCTCCAGTAGGGCAGGTCTCTTGTTAGCAAATTCTCCCAGCATTTGTTTGTCTGTGAAAAATTTAAGCTCTCCCTCAAATTTGAAGGAGAGCTTTGCTGGATAAAGTATTCTTGGCTGGAAATTTTTCTCACTCAGAATTTTAAATATATAGTGCCACTGCCTTCTCACCTCCATGGTGGCTGCTGAGTAGTCACTACTTAGTCTTATGCTGTTTCCTTTGTATGTGGTGAATTGCTTTTCTCTTGCTGCTTTCAGAACTTGCTCCTTCTCTTCTGTTTGACAGTGTGATCAGTATATGTCTCGGAGTGGGTTTATTTGGATTTATTCTATTTGGAGTTCGCTGAGCATTTATGATTTGTGTATTTATGTTGTTTAGAAGATTTGGGAAGTTTTCCCCAACAATTTCTTTGAATACTCTTCCTAGACCTTTACTCTTTTCTTCCCCTTCTGGGACACCAATGAGTCTTATATTTGGACGTTTCATATTATCTATCATATCCCTGAGGTCCATTTCGATTTTTTCAATTTTTTTCCCCATTCTTTCTTTTATGCTTTCATTTTCCATTCTGTCATCTTTGAGGTCACTGATTCGTTGTTCAACTTCCTCTAGTCTTGTACTATGAGTGTCCAGAATCTTTTTAATTTGGTCAACAGTTTCTATAATTTCCATAAGATCATCCATTTTTTTATTTAGTCTTGCAATGTCTTCTTTATGCTCTTCTAGGGTCTTCTTGATTTCCTTTGTATCCCGTACTATGGTCTCATTGTTCATCTTTAGTTCTTTGAGTAGCTGCTCTAGGTGCTGTGTCTCTTCTGATCTTTTGATTTGGGTGCTTGGGCTTGGGTTATCCATATCGTCTGGTTTTTTCATATGCTTTATAATTTTCTGTTGTTTTTCGCCTCGTGGCATTTGCTGAACTTGATAGGGTTCTTTTAGGATGTGTAGACCAATTGAAGTCCTTATCTCTAATTTATCAGATCTACAGCTTCGTGGAGTACACTTTCTCTAACTAACCAGCAGGTGGTGTCCACGAGCCACCTGTTCTCCACAAGTCAGTTCTCCCCTGCTTAGCCTTTTTGTTGAGTGGGGGAGTGAGTCTTGTGGGGTCCAATTGGTGTACCAAGCTTGCGTGTGTAGTTGGTGTTGCCTGCCCTGTATATGGGGCGTGTTTCTGGGCAGTCAGGGAGGGGGGGTGGCCCTAACAATCAAATCTCCCTGGTGATCCTGGAGTTTTAAAGCTGCTGCAATAGTCTAATCCTTCAGTTCAGTCCTGCCACAGTTTGTCTCTGCCACTGACCCACAAGTCCTTGGTATTGGCGTATGGCTCCTGAGACTTGCAAGTGGGCCCCTCTTCCAGGCTGTGCACCCCGGGTCCTCTGTTGAGGGATGACTGTGCTATGTCACAGGTGAGTGCCGTCCCCCCAGGGCAGTTCTGGGCTGCTGGGCTGTGTAGGGAGGCTCCCAGTCTGCTCAAATGATGGCTGAATGGGGCTTTGTTAATTCACACTGCTCCACCTTCCCAAGTCTGGGACAATCAGCTGAGGTTGCAGGGAAGGCTAATGTCCACGCCCAGTTTTGTGGTGTGTGCCTGTTATTTGAAGCACTTCTGTCACACTGGGTTGTATGGGGCAGCTCTGCGCTATGGTGCTGGCGATGGGCAGGAGTGTTTCCTGTCCACCAGGATGATGGCTGTGAGCGTACACCCCCTTTTTCTTGGGAAGTTGTGGTGTTTAGTGAATTTTCTCAGCCACTGGATTATTGCCTTTTGTCTCAGAGCTCTCTTAGTTCTGCTCTTGACTTGACCTGCCCAAATTGCAAGTGTTTGAAGCTTTCTGTATTGGGCTTCTTAGAGTAATTGTTTTACAAAAAGAAAAAAGGATTAAAAAAAAAAAGGGCCCTCCTCAGAGATCTAATGGGTTATTGAAATGCTAAGAGACAAAGCAACCAGGGCCATTAAGGAAAGGTCCACAGGGCAGATAGATCAGCTTTTCTTCGGGATTTGCATATGCGCCTCAGGGCCTGAGCTCTGCCCTTCCCCTTTCTATGTTCACCAGAACTCCAAAAATCCTCCGCTTTTATTTTGGAGTTTTTCGTGTTGTTTTTTTTCTATGCCTGTCTCCTCTCTGCTGGGCTGGCTGTTCTCAGATTCTCTGGTGTCTGGTCTCAGTCTATCTATGGTTGGAGTTTGGATCAGTAGAATGAGTTTCTGATAAGGGCTGCCACTGCAGTTCTCCCTTCTCCTTCCCGGAGCTGACATCCCCTCCTCCCACAGGACTGAGCCTGGCAGGGAGGGGCGCGGGACCCCTGGCCGCAAAAACTTACAGATTTTGCTGATCTCAGCAGTTCCACATTTTCATGAGTGTTGTATGAAGTATGCCCAAAGTCAGATTGCTCTGTGGTGTCCAGTCCATGCAGTTCCTGGCTTTCTACCTACTTTCCTGGAGGAGTAACTAAAACATACAGCTCACCAGTCCGCCATCTTGCCCCGCCTCTGTTATCATTTTTATGCTTAAAAGTAAGCTGAACTTTAGACAACAATAACAAGATGGAGTACAAAAGTTATATTCAATGAATATAGGGTGCTATGGTCCATATTATGTTTAGGAGAAAGATTCAACTACTTAACTTGAGAATATTTATAAAACTTTATATTTAAGTGTGTGTTTCTTTAAGGGTAGGAGGAGCTACCAGTAAAAGAATAGAACTATGGTCTTAATCTTCCAAACAAGCAGAGAAGATAGAAGGAGGTGAGAATGTAGAAAATTTTGTCAATCCACAGAAGGCAAGAAAGGAATATAATAAAATAAGCAAGGAAAATGGATGATAAAAATACAAAATAAAATAATCAAAATAATTCTAAATATATCATTAGGAGTGTATACAGATTATTTTTTCAATAAAAAATCAAAAATATCAGACTGGAAATTGCTTTATAGTCAGCTCTTATTGCTTAAAACAGACAGACCTAAAGCAAAGCACCCAAAAGATTAAAAATAAAGAGCACAATGCTTAGGAGAGCAATCTGGCAATATCTAGTAAAATCAAAGATGACTGGATATTCTCACTTCTTGGTAGTTCACCATGGAAAGTGTTTTTCAAACTGCAGCTGTGACCCATTCCTGGGTCATGGAATCAGTTTATTAAGTTACAACATTTTTAAATAAAAGAATAGAATAGGAATAAACAAGCAAGAGAAGAGATGAGACGAGATCAGAGTGCTTCATGCACATAAGGGTTATTGTTTCAGGAAACTTTTATATGTGTTGTGTTTGTATACACACACACACACACACACATGCATATACTGAATTGCAAAATATATTTCTTCCTTTTTAAATTTCAAGTTTGAAAAACCCTAACCTAGAGAAATTTTGCATGTGTGCACAAGGAAACTTGTACAGGAATGTTCACTGCACTCTTATTTATAATCAGATGTTGGAAACATGTTAAAAGTTCATCAGCAAGAGAATAGATAAATTAATCGAGGTAAATATATGTACAATGAAATACCAGGCAACAAGGAAAATCAAACTAGAGCTATGTATGTCAATGTGAATAATTCTCAAAAGCAAAATAGGATAAACAAAAACAAGCTGCTGCATAAAGATATACATTATGCTTTAATTTATTTGAAGTTGGAAAAAAAGCAAAGCAATACTTTGTATTGGATATGAATACACACATATGTAGTAATAGTATAAAAACTTACAGTGGATGAAAGCTACCAAATTCAAGAGGGTAGTTAATTTTGGAAAGAAAGGAGAGTAATGGGATCAAGGAGGGCTATATAATATACTAAATCCATAATATTTTATTAACAACCAAAAAGGAAGTAAAACCAGGAAAAATGTTAAGATTTGATGAAGGTGGGTGAAAGACATGGGCAGTAATAATTTATTCCTTATACTTCACTATATGTTTGAAAAATGTTATGGACAAAAATTCTAAAGATTACAAAATCTGTGACTTTAGTCCCTGGGCTAATAACAGGGTCTTGTGTAAGCTCCCATCTGCCCCTACCCACACATTTGGCTCAGCAATATCCCAGCCACTGATCCACTGTCTTATTCTTAGGCAAGTAGACATGTGGCAAAAGAAAATTCCCCACCCTGAGTTTTGACCCTTACAAATTCATTTTCACCTGCAGTAAAAGCAGAGTTAGAACCCAGCTCTGTGTATGAGGAAAGGGTACCACATTAACCCTGAGTACAACAGAAGTTCCAGTTTGCTTCTGATGAGCAGAAGATGAATGGATCACTTTACTCCACCTAATGAACATTTCAATCTTCTAATAAACACCCTAATAAAGAAAAATTGAGACTTAACTCACTTTTATTATTGCAACTGACATGTCACAGGGTCTTAATTGGACTGAAAACAGCTTCCAATAATAATACCCTCCTTAATTGATTCATTAAGGGGGCCCCTACTGAGACAGAAGTGCTAGTTCCAGGAAAAGGAATGAGATCGAGTCCTGATTTCCCACTGAGTGGCTATGATCCCTGTGCCATCAACTCCCCGAGCCACTGAAAAGGTGTCAAGAGTGTCCAATGCCTGGAATAGTTCTTCCAGTCCCAAAGTGGGCAGGAAACTGAAACGTGGTCTCCACGCATGCCTGCTCCCTGAGTGGGGTATCAAAAAGGGAGCTGGAATCTCAAAGAACTCTCTCTTATGATGAGATGAGCCTGCACATAAACAACCAGTAGAGGGGATACATTGACAGCAAGAGATTAAAACTATTTACAAGATTGAACTAAAACTACCCCCATCCCAGCATGTTTGAGCAGGGAGAGGGGGTGGTAGGTGCAGCGGAGAGAAGATGTATGAGGAGGAGGTGAAAATATCTATTTGCCTCAGGAGGCTAGAAGGAAAGGATGGTTGGAACATATTCTATAAGGGCATGGGATATAAGTCAGGTAGTCCTGAGGTCTGTCCTGCTTACTGCTTACTAGCTCTGTCACCGTGGGCAGGTAGTGAACCCATCTAAATCCCAGGTTCCTCAGCTGTAAAATAGGAACAGTAAATTACTATTCCACCCGAGTGGCCAGAGTAAATCAGATCCTATCATTCTTTTTGCTCAAAACCCTCCAATGGCTTCCCATTACCTTCCCACAGGACATGCCTCCTCCATTACTGATCTGACCTCATCTCCTCTGCTCCCCCATTCACTCCACACTGCCACCCTCCTGTTCCTGGAAAACACCGCGCATGCTCCCACCACAGAATTTTGCTTTCACTGTGCCATCTCCCTGCAGCTCCCACGCTGCTCACTCCATCACCCCTTACAAGTCTTTGATCACCTCCTCAACCACTGCCCTATTTAGAATTGCAAACTGTCCCTCTGCTTATTCCAAATACCCTTATAACACTCTCTTTTTTTCCTTCTCTATAGCACTGATCACCTTCTAGCATACTGTATAACTCATTTATTGTGTCTATTGTTCTTCCTCCCCTGCTGTTTTGTTCACTGATATATCCCAAATGCCTAGAAAAAATGAAAGCCTCTACCAGGTGAAATTAATGTAGCTTAATTTCTGCTACATGAAAACCTTGTTAGATTGTTCTGATGACTCAATTAGATACTGCACATAAAGCACTTAGCTCAACACAGGCATCTGGAAGCTCTCAGTAAATATTACATATTGTTATAATCATTATTATTGTGATTATTATTTTTTCCATCTAACATGACAGATATTGTTAAATAATCAGGTGATGGGTCTTCCAGCCATTGGTTTCTGGAGATGGAAGACCTAGACTTAATTAGCTAGAGTCTTCTGACACTATATGACTCCTTGGGATATATATATATATATATATACACACAACTAGGCAACGACCAAAGGCACCGGATCACCTGCAGAAACGCTCCTACCCTACCTGCCCCGCCTGCCCTGTCAAGATGCATGGGGCCGGGGACAGCTGCTAGGTCAAGAATGTACATCAGGTATATCTGGGAACTATTGCTCTCTCTTGTCCCTTTAGGATTGTACTGCACGTAAATACCAACTCAACAGCACCTGCATTACATCAGGAGGCCAGAGTGGATTTTATTTTACCCTTAACAAAGGGTAAGAAGAGAACTGTTCTAGTTTGCTAATGCTGCCATTAGCAAAATACTGGAAATGGATTGGCTTTTATAAAGGGGACTTATTTGGTTACAAAATTGTAGTCCTAAGGCCATAAAAGTCTCCAAACAAAGGCATCAACAATAGGGTACCTTCACTGAAGAACACCTATGGCGTCCAGAAAAACTTTGTCGGCTTAGAAGGCACGTGGCTGGCATCTGCTTGCTCCCAGGATGCCTTTCAAAATGGCATTCTCCAAAATGTCTCTGCGTCACCTTCTCAGAGAAAATTCTGGGCTAATACCTCCAAAGCATCAGCAAAAGTCTGCTTTCAACGGCCATCTCCAAAATGTCTCTCTTGGCTGCAGCACTGAGCTCCTTCTGTCTAAGCTCTTATAAGTCTCCAGTAAACTAATCAAGTAAACTCCATGGAAATAATCTACTCAAAGTTATCACCTACAGTTGGGTGTGTCACATCTCCATGGAAACAACCTAATACAAAGATTCCAACCTAATCAACACTAATACATCTGCCCCCACAAGATTGCATTAAAGAACATGGCTTTTTCTGGGGGATGTAATATATTCAAACTGGCACAAGAACAAAGAGGAGGATTTTCTGACTTGCTTGGTGGAGCCCTCAGAATTTAAGCTTCTGCTATTCTCTCTGAGACATTTGTGCTTCTGCCGAGGAAAACAGGAAAACAGCAGCATGTGCCCATCCCATCACCACCTAGGCACTAATGAGATGCCTTTTTCTTTGTCAGTTAGGAGCTCCAGTGATAAAGCGCAGCCCTGGGTAAATAATGAATGAAACAGACCCATTAGCTCAAAGTTCGACTGCATCTTCTCTTCCCTGAACATGAAAGAAGACAGAAGCAGCTGAGGCAATGAGCCATTCAGCACTCAGAGCCAAGGCCCACTCTCCACTTCGCAGCCAGCAAGCCAAGCAAAGAATACACGGCAGCCAAGACACCAAACGCAAGTTTCTGCATGATTTCTTTCCCATAGTACACAGCTTCCTTCAGCGTGCTGAAGATGGCACCTGTGCAGGGGAGCCACAGGATTATTGCTTGTGAGTTCACTGAAGGAGCCATCTGCTTGGCCATCTACAGGGACTTGGGGAGGCAGGAAAGCATAGTGATTTAAGAGAAAAGCACTGAGTGAAAAAGCACTGTTCAAATCCTGAATCTGTCAATTACCATCTGTGTGACCTCAGGCCAGTTACTTTACCTCTCTGAGTCTTAGTTTCCATATTTGTAAAACCTGATGATAATGCCATTTAACCCATAAAGTTTGTGGAGGAGTAAATAATATAATATACAAAATCACTTAACATGAAGTCTGGAGCATAGAAATGAATAAATATTAGCCTTTTTGGAGAGCAGGTTTAGAAGTAGCAAAAATCTTGAATGCCACTGTATGCAATCATCCATTTATTTGACAAATATGTATGGAATACCTACTAATTCCAGGACCTGGTTTAGTTGCCAAAAATACAGCAGTGAACAAAGCCAACAAAATGCCCTGTCCTCACAGTCTAGTGGATAATAGTTCTTACCATGTGCCAAGCAGTATTCTAAGTGCTTCACCTGTATTAACTAATTTAATGCTTACAACAACCCTACAAAGTACTTTTATTATTTCCATATGACAGAAAGGCAACAAAGGTACAAAGTAGTCAAGTATATTTCCCAAGGTCACGAGGTTGCTATGTATCTCAGCCAAGGTTTGAACCCATTTTGACTAATTCAGGGGTCTGTTCTCTTAAGCATTACATATATTGTCTTCTTCCAACTCTAGATAGTAAGGGCTTTGAAGGTAGAGAATACATCTCATTCATTTTTGTATCTCCAACAAAGTGTCTGACATAAGAATACTCGATAAGTGCTTATTGCCAGAATGGACAGATTTTTTTAAGGCACTCAAGTCACTCTTTTGCCAGTCTCATGATACCTGTCTAAAAACCCTGAATATATAATGAAAATATATAAACTTTCCACGAGTAGAGAATATTATTGATGTTCTGCCGATAGGTTATTAAATATAAGGCTGTTTTTCCAGAAATGGTAATGAGTTTTCCTTCAGTCACTGTGCCGGTTTGGATATATTATGCCCCCCAAAAAGCCATATTCTTTAATACAAACTTGTGGGGGCAGATTTATTAGTCATTTGATTAGGGTGGAAACTTTTGATTGACTGTTTCTATGGAGATGTGACTCACCCAACTGTGGGTGATACTTTTGATTAGATTATTTCCATGGAGATGTGGATGCCGCCCATTCAGGGTGGGTCTTAATTAAATCATTGCAGTCCTATTAGAGAGCTCACAGACAGAAGGAGCTCAGAACAGCTGAGAGGGACATTTTGAGGAGAACCTAAGAGCCAACACAGACCCAGATGCTTGCTGACACTTACAGATGGTTGGAGATGCAGACAGAGGACATTTGGAGATGCTAAGCTAAGAGAGGAAGCCTGGAATTTGCCCTGGAGAACCTAAGAGAGACTCAGAGACATTTTGGAGAATGCCATTTTGAAATGCAACCTGGGAGCAAAGGAACAGCAGACGCCAACCATGTGCCTTCCCAGCTGACAGAGGTGTTCTGGACGTCATCAGCCATTCTTCAGTAAAGGTATCCACTTGTCGATGTCTTAGTTTGGACACTTTTTATGGCCTTAGGACTGTAAATTTGTAGCCAAAGAAACCCCCTTTATAAAAGCCATCCATTTCTGGTATTTTGCATAATGGCAGCATTAGCAAACTGGAACAGTCACCTACACTGTACCTGTTTTCTTTAACACAAATGGCATGCATTCGAGAGAGGTCTGTAAGGGACTGAGCTATTTTCTAAAAGTCCAGAATATGTGGTACCAAGGGGACAAAATACACAACACTCCTGCTATTTTATTTTGCAAACCAATGAAATGCCCTAACCACACCCCACAAATTCCTCTCAAGTCCTGAGTCCTCCCACTCAAAAGCCTCCAAGTCTCCACTATTTTCATGGCTATTTATGGACAAAGTGACTGAAAATGAACCAGTCCACAGTTGAAAGAGAAGACAACAGACACAACCACTACATTGAAGGAGAGAAAGGCAGAAGATAGAGGAACTTCCCAGGGACTAATATTGACAATTGGGTGGTAGAGCTAGATAATCTGCACTGAACCTGGCCAGTACTTGATCAATAATAATAACAACAACAGACATTTATTGAGAAAGTACACTAGTTTCTGATTTTTTTTACATTATGGCATTTAATCCTTACAACAACCATTAATATCAGTATTACAATTTCTATTAGTAAAGGAACAAAAGAAGTTCCTTCAACAAAAAGACCCCAAAATTCAGTGGTTTAAACAAGACAGTTTTTCCTTATCAAGTAACAATGTAGAAGCAGTATTATGTACAGTCTAAGATGCTGTAAGAAAGATGCAAAAACTAAGTGACTTAAAGAAGATAAAAATTTCTCTCACATAACATTGTAGGATTGGGAACATGGGCTTCCACTTTGGGGATCAACGTAGTGCCTCAACTCCCACCATCACGTTCCAACCAACAGAAGAAGCAATGAAAGAGCACACCCATTTCTTTTAAGGGCACAACCCAGAAGTGGCACATGTCACTTACATCCCACTGGCTAAGACTTGTTCATAGAGTTGTTGTAAGGAATAAATTGTAAAACCTGATGGCTTGATAATAGTAGGGCATGTAATAAATGCCTCTTTATTTTCCTTGTTGCCGTCAATGTCTTAAAAGCAAATCCTAGTGTGATCATTGAATTATTGTTCAGCAAAAAAATTCACCCCCTTTCCCTTCCTGCCACAGCCAGAGTATACCCTGTCCCACTGATGTGAGGCTTGGCCATGTAATTTGCTTTGTCAATGGAATGTTAGTGGACCTGAGGCAAGTAGAACCTTAGATGTGTTATGTGGTTCAACCAGGCTAGTGCTCCAATGATACATTATAATAAGAGTCTATCTCTGTGGAGCTGCTGCCCTTGGACCAAAAGCAAATGCATAAGGAGCAGGCCTAAGCCCCAGCCTGGAGCCCCACCCAATCACTTTGTAGCCTGAAACAGGACCATGTGCTGAACCCAGCCTCGATCAGTTGAATTACAGTCAATTAGCAGGGCTGTGAATGTGAGCATAAGTGCTTATTATTGTAAGTCACTGAGGTTTTAGGTAGTTTATCATACAGGAGTATTGTAGCAATAGGTGAATAATGTAGAAATTGGTATCAGAAGTGGGGTGCTGCCATAATGAAAATCTAAAATATGTGACTGTGGGTTGAGGACTAGAGAACAGATGGTAAGGAAACTATTACAGGAGGCTGGAAACATGCCATCCCATGTTATTTAGTGATGATGCATTTGGTAAAACTCATCTGTGATAACTTGGAAGACAGAAAATGTGCGTAATAAACTTAATAGCATTGGGCAAGAAAGTTTCAAGGCAGAACGCCAATAGGGTAAACTAATTGTTACTAGCTGGATAAGATATTGCAAGAAAAAGTTGAGCTTAGAAAATAATTGACGTCTTTGCCAGCAGAACTGAGAATATAGAAAGCCTAGAAATTCCAAGATTTGGAAGTTTGAAAAGCGAAACTGTTTTTCACCTTATCACCTTATTAGCCTCTGGAGAAAGACTAATCAAGGATGTGACTGTTATATCCTTTGTCACAACCTCTGAAAGGACTAAAGTGGTACCTAGCAATTTTTTCAGTTAAACAAATTACTCCTAGAAAGATAAAAGTTACGATCTTACAGAGAACTGACATACCCAAAGTAGCCAAAATTAAGTCTTCAGAACGAGACATGTCTCAAAATTAATCATAAATGTAACATTTGGCACAGGTAGTTGGCCAAAATCAAATACCTAGGAAACAAAAAACTTTTGAAACACACATATTGGTAAACTGCCATCAACCTGAGACTACCTACTAATTTCTATAAGCAAAAAGCAGGCTGATGAGAAGGTCATTCAGCCACAGAGGCTTTTTCTCTAAAGTTCTCTTCAGAAGTGGCCATGCATGGTGTATGACAGAAAAGAAGGGACCTCCTGCAGATTGGAGCCAAAAGACATGGACTAAAATGGACTAGCAAGTCATTCCCAGGGAGCAGAACCAGGGCCTAATCCAGGGGTCAGTAAACTACGGCCCAATGGTCAACACAGACTGTCGCTTGTTTTAGTAAATAAAGTTTTATTGGACTATAACCACACACTCATTTACATATTGCCTATGGCTCTTTTGCTTCAAGTTAAAGTAGAAAAGTTGCAGCTGGCACAATATGGCCTGCAAATCCTAAAACATTTATTATCTGGCTCTTTACAGTTGCTAACCCCTGGCCAAGTAAAAGAGCATTCTGTGTTCCCAGACCAAGGAAGCCTGGCTGCACCTGCCCAGTGAGACTTCAGAACTGCTGTGGTCCTGGTGCCTACTGTGTGCCTTCCATTCTTCCCTTTTTTAAAACGGGAATATCTATTGCAGGTATTTTGCCTCTGTTCCATTTTATGCTGGGTATTTGGAGAACAAAGAGAAATTAAACAAAATAAAGTTTCAGTGACTGAGAGATCTCAAATGGAGTCAAGAGGTCATTCTGGAGGGAAATCTTATGTATTATATAGATATCCCCTTTTAGTTTTTAGTGTATTAGAATAGCTAGAGGGAAATACCTGAAACTGTTGAACTGCAATCCAGTATCCTTGTTTCTTGAAGATGATTGTATAACTATATAGCTTATATGGTAAGTCTGTGTGATTGTGAAAACCTTGTGGCTCACACTCCCTTTATCCAGTGTATGGACAAATGAGTAGAAAAAAGGGAGACAAAAAATAAATAAATAATAGTGGAGAGATAAGGAGCATGAGATGTTTCAAGTGTTCTTTTTTACTTTTATTTTTATTTTTATTTTTATTCTTATTTTTTGTTGTGATGCATATGTTCAAAAAATTGTGGTGATGAATCTACAACTATGTGATGATACTGTGAACAATTGATTGTACACTTTGGATGACTGTACTTTATGTGAATATATCTCAATAAAATTGCATTAAAAAAATTCATCCCCCTTCAACCTCCCATTATAGGCAGCATAGCTTTCCCCATCTCATGATTTTGGTCATGTCACTTGCTTTGGTCAATGGAATGTTACCAGGCATGGCAGGAAGAGAGGCTTTAAATTTGCTCATATGGTTCATCTTGGATCATCTCTTCCAGTGATCTGACATGAGAAAAGTATCATCTGGGCCTCAGAATAAATACTCATGGAACAGATCTGAATCCAGATCTGTCTAAAGTTATAGCTTTAAAACAAGTCCAGCTAATTTGAATCCTGAAGCAGAACAGCCTAGGCAAGCCCAGGCTAGTTCAGTTAACTGCAGTCAACCTGCAGACCCATAAGTGACAGTAAAAAATGCTTGTGCTGTGAGTTTTTTTTTTTTCCCACTGCATTGTGTTGTGAGTTTTGAGGTAGTTTGTTACATAGCATTATTGTAGCAATAGCTGATTGATACACAAGGCTCCTATAAAATGATGAGGTGGCTGGAATCTAGTAAAGTACACTTTAGTTCTTAAAATGAAAGACCTCAGTTCAAAATCCAGCTCTGCTACTTACCTGCTGTTCCAATTTGCTAATGCTTCCATTATGCAAAATACCAGGAATGGATTGACTTTTATAAAGGGGCTTTATTTGGCTACAGATTTACAGTTCTACAGCAATATAAGTGTCCAAACTAAGGCATCAACCAGAGGATGCATTCACTGAAGAAAGACATGGCATCCGGAACACCTCTGTCAGCTGTGAAGGCACACGGCTGGCGTCTGCTGGTCCTTTTCTCCCAGGTTGTGTTTCAAAATGGCTTTCTCCAAAATGTCTGTGGGTTTCTCTTAGCTCCTCTCTCTCAGCTCCTGTGCATCCTTGCTTCTTTCTCCCATGATGTTTCTCTCTGGATCTGGGGGTCCTCTCTTAACTTCTCCAGAGCAAATGCTGGGTTTCATCTCTTAGCTTAGCATCTCCAAACATCCTTCTGTCCACAACTTCGAGCATCTCTAAGCATTTCTGTCGGCTCTGGTTCCACTTCTCTCTCTCTTCCTGAGCCTCTTAAAGGACTCCAGTGATCTAATTAAGACCCACCTTGAATGGGCAGGGCCACACCTCCATGGAAATAATCTAATCAAAAGGTTTCACCCACAGTTGGGTGAGTCACGTCTCCAAGGAAACAACCTAATCCAAATATCCCACAAGATTGGACTAAAAGAGCATGTCTTTTGTGGAGGATATAATATATCCAAACCAGCTCACCTGCTATTTAATTGGAAGTCACTATACCTTTCTGATCTCAGTTTCTTTAATTATAAATTGAGGCTAATAATAACCTAAATCAGAAGGTTGTTGTAAGTTTAAATAAGATGATATAACTAAACGTGTATTGTAAACAGAAAATAGTGTAAAATGCAAGGTCTTTCATTATTACACTGTAGTTTACATAAAGTATCCCCAATTTTTTTAATCGATGGTGGAGAGGGAATTATGTCATTTCTGTTCTCTGACTCCAAAATATGATCATGCTAAGTCTGGAAAGATAAACACATGTAAGGTATTAGGATTGATTTTGTGTTTTTTGTATTTCCTAATTTTTCTCTAATGAATGTGTACAATTTTACAATAAAACAATGTAAGGTTATTCTTTTTTAAATTGATTATGTTACCCAGGGCTAACACTTCTGAGCACTTCTCCCCATGAGGAGCACCTGGGGCCACTGAGCATAGCAACCTAAGTTCAGGTCGAAAAAGGTTCTCTGAGCCCACATTCTTCCCTTATTACAAAGTGAGGGAAAAATTAGAATGTTCCCCTTTCTGTACCCCTCACAAATCACTGAAAAGCCCAAGTAATCAGTCAAATTCCTATCAGAAAAGAAACCTCCATCAAAAAGAAAAGCCCACATTAGAACCAGGTCCACCAAATTGTTTTCTGTGGACTCCGGGGTAACACATGACCAGAGTCTGGGGCGTTGCAACCCAATTATTTTGTGTTCATGTCAAAAATGTTTTTCTTTCTCCTGAATGCCAAAGGGAAGAACATGGGCTTCCTAGAAATGACTCTAAGTAATCTCACTGCACCTAAGAGAGTGGGACAGTGAGGGCGCAGACACTGTCCACTGAGAGAGGGGAAAGATCAAATCAATAACACTGACAATATCCATTTGTTCCACAAAGACAGCCGACACAAGTTTCTGGGGAGGATTATTTGAGAAATAAATCTACCCACACAGTTCCTCTCAATCCTCCAGCAGAATCCACCAGAAATCATATCACACCTCCTGTTATAACAGAGCAGCCAGGCTGGGCGATAATACTGCAAAATGGAGTCATCGGTCAGGTTAGCACAGAGCAGAGTGCTGCGGGCGAGGGATACAGGGCATGCATGCTTGGTAGGGAAGAAGAGACCGCCCCCCTAGGGCAGCCAGACACCCATGAGCAGAGTCCTCCCTCAGGCACAGCAAATCATGGCACTCTCCACAGGGCTACTTGTAAGGGCTGCTTTCCTGCCATGCGCCCCTTGAGGCACAGAAATGGGAAAACAACAAGCAGCAGAAGAAAGAAGATGCAGAGACAGTGGTACTGCCTGCTCGTTCTCATCATGACCTCTAGACTAATGATAAAAGATGGAGATATTGGATTATACATTCACCCTACAAATATTTGTTGTCCACCTACCACTTGCCAAGCACCATGTTAGGTGCTAAGTTGCCAAAGAGAAACAAGACTCAGTTCCTTCTCTTAAAGTTTGTATGCCCCATTGTGCCTAGCACATAACAGGGACCCAAGAAGTGATTGCTGAGTGTTACACTTTCGTTCAGCTTTATATGACCTCTGTTTTCTCTGCCTTCTATGGCACATGTTTTAGTTTTTGTTTAATGAGCACTTCTCTGAATTTTAGTTGTGGTGCACATTTTATTTCCCCTAAGACACAATAGGATCACTGAATGTAGGATCTGGGCATTGCTTGTTATGGAGTCCGCTCAATAAATATTTACCGAATAAATGAATATACAGCCATAACTAGTGTTCCACCACCCACTACCATCATTAGAACAGCATGGAAGTCAGAGCTGTGGAGACAGCATGCGAGATCAGCAGTCAGGGGACCTGCCTTCTAACACAAGCTCCTGTCATTGACTGGCCGTGAGACTGTGCACAGCTGCCTGAGGGTCACGTGCTCAGCTGTGGGAAGGAGTGGGTAGATGATCTCTAAGATGCCTTCCAGCCTAAGACTCTAATATTCATAATCTTAATCATCTACTGAGAACTTGGCACGTCCTAGGCACTGTGTCAAGAACTTTGATCTTCAGTATAACCCTTTGCGATACTATTTTATCCCTATTTTATAGATTAAAAAAAGTAGGCCCAGAGAAGTTAGGTAACTTTCCTAGTGCTCTACAGTGGTGGACTGGGGACTGGAACCTGGCTCTGACCTGGAAACCACACCCTCAACCATGAAGTCATAGCAACTCCTCTTCCACAACTGCACCTCAGATGGTGGGTGCCTTTCATGGTCATCACTTCTCATGAACAGCTCTTTTTTCCACTGTTGCCAAATTTTTAGAAAATCACTAGAAATGTCTTTGACAGAAGAGGAGCATACAGGTGGGCTTTGCACACCTTACACTGGTGGGCAGGGAGTTCCCTTAGGATTCCAAGAGTGGGCCTGGGAGTATGGGGCTCTGAGGCCCTGGTCGAATCGCAAAGAACCCTATACCAGGAAGAGAAACTCAGCAAGGAGTTACGGGGGTATCAGCCATGTCCCAGGAACAAGGTAGTTTGAGCCTCATCTGAAAAGGCAAGAAAAGGAAAAGGAAAATATAATTTGTTCAAGGAGCTTTGGGGAATTGATAAGACTTTGGGAGATGCTTCTAGTCATTCTCTCCCATAAAAACTATGAAGAGGGGAGACTTTTACTCAGCAGGAGATAACTGCCACAAGGCTCTAGCCAGTTTCAGAAGAAAATAGTACCTTACACGTGGACTTCCAAACACTCAACAGGTGGCAGAGGTCAATGGCACTGATCAAATTAGAATCTGGGTCAGAATGGAAAAGATTTCTTAAGAGTAATAGACACACTCTTTTAAGGAGACAGAAAAAAATCAAGGAAAAGTCTAAACCCTTTTTTAAGTTGTATCTGAGGCCTTGTTTTTTAATGATAAATAATAACAAAAGAAAAATCAAGTGTTGAACAACAAATGTATGGCCCCCAAAAGTCTTAGATAATAAATGCATACTACCTGAAGGAGAAAGGAGGGAAAACTGCAGCTCCTATTTAGAAAGCAAAAGATACTGAGGCATTTAGCAGGAGGAGGAGTAGGATTAATTAACTGCATGCAAGTAAAAAGGCTTCTCTTCTACACCAAATGACCTTTAACCTAAGGCAGGAAAAGAATAAAAGAATGGAATTTGGAGGAAAATGAATGGATTTTAATTGTCTCAAATGAGAAATTATACTATAAGTAGAAATCCAGGGGTCCTTTGTGGTGTGTGTGTGTGTGTGTGTGTGTGTGTGCGTAAAAAAGAGAGAGAGAATTTTTCTTGGTGACAGAAAAATAGAAACCAGTGGAACTAGGTGGCTGCTATTCTCACAGTGAGCTCATAACAAACGAGCACAGTGGGCCTTCCTATTAGTATTGGGAAAATGATCTTCCAGATATGCCTAAATCCAAACCACACAAAAGGAGCCAGGGCATAGAAAGGAAGTTTTTTCTGAGGCAAAATGACATTTTTCATGCTTAAATTACCAATTCCATCCTCCACCATCCCTTCTTTGAAATGCTGAATTGTGTGAGCGGTGGGCATTATAGAAAAATAGGAAGGTAGAGATTTAGATTTGTTACCAAAGAGCAAAGCCAGTCTGCTCTTCCTTGCCTTTCCTGAGCCCTGCTGCCGCCTCCACCCTGCATCCCCACCATCTCCCCCAGTGTTCCCCACTCCTCTAAATGGGGCTCCCAGGAAACTCTGCTAGTCCACTGCAGTCCTGAATTGAACCGATGCCTCCTGTTGATACAGCCTCGTGCCTAAACCTGGCCAACAAGTCCATTTCGGGTGTGACCAGTAAAGTCTGCATGTCCTATTCAGCCCCTGACACTCAGGACAAACCCAGAGCAGTAAGTAGTAGATTTAGATAAAGCAAATGTGTCATAAGACCATTTTAATTTATTTCTGTGGTTGCTTCTTAAAACAGCTGGCTCCTATCTCCCCATCTCTGAAGAATATAATACACCCACACCTCCAACATTTAAATGGGATTTAATAGAAATACTCAAGTATTAAACTACTCATAGTGTGTGAGGAAGGAGGCAGGGGGCTTTGTCTGGTTTCCTCAGTCCTTACAATTGTATCCTGGTGCTTTTAAAAATCTGTGAAGAGATTTAATGGCTGAGCAGAAACAGAGAGGGGAGGCAAGCGAGCCAAGGGAGGGAGGAAGAGAAAAGAAGGCAGGGACCCTGAGGGCTTGACAATTTCCCAACTGGACTTGACTCTCAAGTCCCTCACTTTGAGCACTGTAACACTGCCACCTAGAGGCTGAACAGTGCCTTCTTGAGACTGTACACCAATGAGCAAGATGTATTTATTTGTGTGAACTAATTAAGGAGCTTTGAAAGGGGAGTTGTAGATGGTGGGGGGTTGAGGGTCGGGGTGGAGGGAGAACTATCAAGAACTGTAGCATCTAACACTTCCAAAGCTAATATTTATTAGGAACCTACTACGTGCCAGCAACTGGCACAGTGCTAAGAATACGGACACAGAGAAGATGTAGTTTCTCTGTTCAGAGATATCAGTCCTGGGAGGAGACAGACACATACACAAATAACATAGGCTGTGATGATCACCATTAACACATAAAAACATTGCACACACGGTATAGATGAGGAAGAGATTAATTCTGACTCAAGAAGGTGAGTGGGGAGAATGGTTTGGGAAGAATTCAGGGAAAGAGAAATGAACTAAATCACAGGAAACCTGGGCAGGTGAGAGGGAATTCCAGCCTGGGGTAACAGCCAAACTAGACACAAAGTCTAGAAAGGACACCAAGAATGCTGGATATGATACGCTGGATTACAAGGTTTGTGGATATTACCAGCAGTTGCTCTGGAGAGACAAGAAAAAAAAAAAAAAAAACGCCAGATAGATGAGTTAAGCCAAATTGTAGATGGGTTTGAATGCTAGACCGAAGAACTTGCACTTTCTAAGTTGCACAAGGACAGAGCTTTGTAACTGCTCTGATCCTTTTTTTTGTATGTCTGACACCTTAGACCAGTGTTTGGCACTTAGTAGTTGCTCACATAACATTTGTGGAATGAATGACTGTAACAGGAAGCCAACGAAGGTTTTGGAGAAAAAGAATGAGTGGACAAGATCTATGTTTCAGGAAGATATAACTTGGAGCAATCTGCAGAATGGAGGGGAGGAGAGAAGGTCCATTCGACACATACTGCCAAAGGCCAGGTGATGTGGTCCTAACTTGAGGCACAGTAGTGGGAATAGAACTCAAGAATGGATATGAGCAACTTTGATGAAGTAGAATATAAAGGTCTTCAATGCCAATACCAGGTGTGTGCAAAAGGTGGCCAAATAATGAGCCTGAGTGAAAGCCCTGGCCAAGATAAGAATGCAGAAGGAGGGGCAGTTTGGGGTGAAGATAATGAGTTTAGTTTGAGAAATGGAACATGTCTGTTTCTGGGAGAATAACCAGGTGGAGAAGCCCAGCAGGCATTTCTACACACAGTGTGGGCCTCAGGGAGGGCTCCTGGCCCACACAGACTCCATACACACACACAGACATGCACATCCTCACAAGAACTGGATGCTAGTGACAACTTTTCACCCTGGTGTTCAATAAAATAAGGTGAGCATGCTGCAACCTTGAGACTAAATTGCAGTCTATGCTTTGGTAGAGTGGAAGAAGCATCCTCAGTTTCCACATCTGGAAAATGGGAATTGTTGCAAGCTAACCCTGCCCAATGTCTGGCATGACGTGGATACTCAGTAAGTGTTGGCTGAAAAACCAATCTGCCATTATGGTGTGTTAGGAAGACTCCAGGACTAGAGTTCGAGGTCTGGCTCTTCCCTTTATCAGCCACATGACCTTGAAAAGGTAACACGGCCTCTCTGAGTCTCAGTTTTCTCATCTCTAAAATGGGAAGATATTAGCCACTTCTACCTCACAAGAATATTGTGAAGATAAAACAGTTGTAAACTTGAAGTAAATTTATAAATATTACATGTGATTTATAAAATCTCTGAGTTGAATTGGAAAATCTCTGAATTCTTTCAAGATACTATGATTCTAGGTAAGCGTGTATCTTAACACCCTTTGCTCCAAAGAAAGAGATTCTTCGCTGCCCCACTTAGCAAGAAATTCTTCACTTGCGACTTTCTAAGTTCCAGATATGTTTCCATCACATCAATTTCCTTTATTCAATCTTCAATTGAGATTTAAAAAGAAATCTTTAAAACTCCCCAGCTGGTAGCACCACTAGGGAATCAAAGTACATTTGTTCTCTCTTCTACATATCCCCCGCCTGGCTGACCAATCAAACTCACACCGTAATCTGAATCGATAGGAAATGGGATACTATTTAAAGAAGATGAAGATAACCATAGCTGAGGAATGGGAACAAAAAAGATCATTCAGCTTCAGACACACAAAGAGTTTTTAATCTGCTCTTCGCCCTGTCATTCCCTCTCAAACACCCCAGGCCAAGGGCCTAGACAAGCTGCTGGCTCTGATCTTGTAGCCATCAACCCACCTCTGCTTCTGTGTTTAGGTGGTAGAAGAATCACAGAACCATTGAGCTTGAAGTGAGGAAAACGGAATATTATGTGACTTTGGCCCAATTTATTGCCCAACACAGGAAGTCACTGCATCAGTGATCAGCAAGCATTTAGTCTCAGCCTAATCACATTCAGAAGAACATGAGGAGCTCTATCTCACCAATGGGCAGTGTTAACTGTTAGAAAGCTGCTCTCTATTTTAAATTGAAGCCTGCCCCCTGACACTTCCACCCATTGCTCTCAGAACTGCCCTCTGGCACTGAACAGCTTTTCCCCTTTTCCCCTCAGCTCTCTTGTCTCTAAGCTAAGTGGCCCACATTCCCTCAGAAATATGATGTATTTTGCCACCTAAACTCATTTCTAAATAAAAAACACATCAGAAAAAAAAATATGAGATCTTACTGTTATCCAGTAACCCCCAGATGGCCATTGTGGATTAATTCTCTAAAGTACCAAAACTGTACTGGGTGATTTCTAAGTAGCTCTGCTCCTCGGAAGGCAGCATTTCTGTGTGATATTTTCTGAGCTATAACAGGTTTGGTGCTGATTAATGAACTGTTTTGTACTACCACAGCCCCTCTGGGGCAGACAACCATGACTACAATTTATAGGGGAAGGATTGAGGCATTTTTTACATATCCCAAGCCAAATGTAACAGTGACTACCCCTCCCTCTCCCGGCTCTGCTTGTGGCACAGCTTTTGGCTCAGTTAGCCTGGTCCTGGGACTTGGATACCACTGCACAGGCTCCTTCTCCATTTCTCTCATATCCAGGAAGTTGCCCATTTCCATCTGTTTTCTGCCTTTGCATATCCCCTGCATCTATTGCACTTTAGTTTCACTGCTGCCACATATCTCTGCTCAAGTCCTTCTCTTTTTCAGAAACATTTACTGATTTCCAAATTATCTGAGTATTTTTTAGTATAACCCTCAATGTTCTCCCCAATCTAGCCAGAGTCCATCTTTCTAGCATAATCTCCCAGTATTCTCTGTATCAGTCAGGGTTCTACCCACAAATAGATGGTGCACACTCTGAAGGGTTTGCCTTCAGAGGAGTCATTGAAGGGACTATTTATGGAGGTGCAAGTAGGTCTAAAGGAACCAACAAAGAAAGATAAATCCTGCAGGAACCAGCAACCAATGAGAAGCCACAACCACCACTAGGCCTGAAGGAGCAAGGGGTGGGGGCAGTGTTGCTAGATCCCCGTGAGAGCTAGCTGGAGGAAGATGAGCCTCTGACAGGAATGTTGCTAGAGGACTGAGGCCTCTGCCAGAGCCTCACCCAGCTTCATGGTATGGAGGGTGATGAGAGGAAAGGGAATAGATAACCCAACCTCTCCTTCCTCCAGTCCTCTGATGGCTTGCCATGTCTCCTTTAGGTCAGTTCCAACAGGAAGCCCCAGGGTCAAGGAGCACAGAGCTGAGATAAGACATGCAAGGAATAGATGCAGGGACATCAGGAGAGAAACCAACACATTCTCTCACTGAATCCTACCTTCACTCAAATGAGTGAGCTCACTATTTCCTAATCACATCCTGCAGTTGCCTGATCCTACGCCTTGGTTCATACCATTTCCTCCTTCTGGAACATCCTTACCTGCAGGGAAGACTTGCTCAGGGTTGCATGAGAGTCGCTGTGTGTTATGCCTTCATTTAAGAGACTCTTACAGCATACATAGTATGCAAAGACCTATCTGGTAGAGTAAAGGACAGAGTTGATGCACAGTTCCCACAGGCAAGGTTGCAAAGGTGAGGCTCATGATCTAGAAGAAATGCTCAAAGGAATCCCTGCAGGTCCTCAATATGCTCTATTCCTTCTAATAGCAGAAGCAGTAGTTCAGGCTGAAAATGTGGACCCATGTATGGTGACATCTGCTGCTCTCTGCAGCCGGGAGACAAAGCCCTTCTTTCCTCAGCCCCTCTCACTCCTCAGGTCAGGGGCTCACCACAGGTCCACTGAGGAAACTAGGACTTGGGAGCCCGGGTCCTCTTGGGTAGAGCCTCCTCCCCCTGCTGCCAGGCTCCTGGGCCCTCGGAAGTGGTCAGCGGAACAGTAGGGTGGGCAATACACACTTAACAATTCTTTTCAGACTAAAAGTTTTTCCTCCCTGCACAATTCTTGCCTTTTGTCAGGAAAAGAAAAGAAAAATCAACCCCGAGTGAATTCCTTGTAGCTGGATGTTTGCAGGCAGCAGATGCAGCCATGAGCACACGCAGCTTATTTGTCGGAAATCTGCTCCTGCCGCACAATGGCAGGCAGCCTCTGCCTCCCCTCATCAGGGCTCCCCTGGGGACTGGGCATGGTTTCCAGCCTTCAAGGGGCCAGAGAAGCCACAGTTCCTTCCAAGGAGGACAAATGGGGCAAGGTGGGGGGCATTCAGGCTTCGAAGTGGCTCTAGCAAGCTAGCAAAAGCTCCAGCTATCGTGCAAGAGAACAATTTCAGAGAGAAAAATCAGGAGGGCTCAGGAGGAACGTCCTCATTTAGGCATTCATTGAAAAATTGCACTTATCCTGGAAAAGCAGTAAAGAGCTTGGTTTCTGAAGCCAGACTGGATGGGTTCACATTCTATCTCCATGTTAACAAGCACCGTGACTTTGGGCAATTCGAGTGACTCCTCTGTGCCTCTCTGCTATAAGATCTAAATAAAGTTAATCCATGTAAAGTGATTAGCACAGTACCTGGCACAATACTAATAGCTTTCAAGGAAATCAGTTGTTTGGCTAATATGTGACAATAGTGGTAGGCACAGGTAAACATAACACGTATGGGTTCTGCTGCCAAGGAACTTCCAATAAAAATGATAATAGCTAACAGTTGTTAAGCATTTACTATGTGTCAGACACTGTCTTGGCACTTGGATGTACTGATATCATTTAATCTTCTCACATCTCCGTTTTCAGATGAGGACATTGGGGTGTAACTTGCTTACCTAATTTGCCCAAAGTCATTCGACTGGTCAGTGCCAAAGGAAACCAAAAGAATTAATTCATAGTTACAGACTGAGAAATGCTATGAAGAAAGTGAAAAGTATACAGTGATAGAGCACAGTGGAGGGCTCTTCTAGAAAAGGTGATCAGGGAACTTCAAGCTGCCACTTGAGGCAAAAGAAGCAGTCAGTTATACAAAGAGCAAGGGTAGAGGATTCTAAGCAGACGGGACAGCCCAGGAGGAGATGCGGAAATAAGAAAGCAATCAGAACATCAGAATGTTCAAGAAACTGAACGAAAGCTAGAGTGTGAGAAATGTGGTTATTGAGGGAGAAAGGGGAGTGAGATGACTCTGAGGTGGTAGGCAGGGGCCAGATCAGGGGAAGACCTCATAAGTCATTATAAAGACCTCAGATTTAAATGCAACAGGAAGTAGCTGGATGGCCTTAAAAAGAAGGGTGACTGGATCTGAATGTTTCCATAGAATAAGCTTTGAATGAAAGCAGGGAACTCTTAGACAGTTATCAAAAAAAAAATAGCATTTAGTGATTTGGGCTAGAGTCATATCAAGCTCATCATGGACAAAAGATGTACCTTGTGACCATTTCAGAATAAAGGCATCATTCACATCTCCAGCCCAGACTTGGTACAGATGAAATGTTTTAGTGGTTTTCCGTCATCACCATCAGCATCACTGCCGCTGCCATCACTGTCAAAGCATAGCCGAAGGTCAATGTGGCCTGGGCTAGACAGGACTCAATTCAGGCTCCCCAGCATGGGTCTCCCCTCTAGGAACCTACCATCACAACTGATAGCATGGAGCCTCAGCCACAATGCAACACAAACACCGAAAGAAACCCTGCTAAAAAAAGCCCAGAAACAGTATGTACAAATGGCGTATGGAAGGATGAAGACAAGTAATAATGGGAATTGCATGTTAAATACAACAAACTGTTTATCAAACTTCTTTTGCTTGCATTGCCATTGAGGGGCAATAAGCACCCCTACCCCCATTCTCTAAGTGCCTGAATCCTTGATATATTGCTATGCAATATTAGGATACTTATTCCTTCATTCATACACCAAAAATTATTGAATAAACCTTCCATGCACCCTGCATTGGATTTGGGGGAGATATTTAGACAAACAAAATGCTATCACTGCCCTCTAGGAGCTCAAGGCCTCCTTAGTTTACAGTCAAGTAGAAAGGCAGTTTTAGTGCAATATGATTGGTGCCAGGATAAGAGGAAGAATAAGGAGCAGTGTAAGCATTTACGATGGGTGTTTAACCCAGGGTCAGGGAAGGAAGGTGGGGGAAACCTCAAAGAAGAGAGGTCAGGTAGCATGTACAGGAGTGGAGAGCATTTCTAGGACATTCAGGAAACTGGAGGCACTGAGTGAGACTCAAGATCGACATGAAGGAAGTGGTAAGAGGACATGAGGCAGGGCCCACATCAAGAAGAGCCTTTAAGTTAACGCTAAGAAATTAGGACTTTTTCCAAATGCTATAAGAGACCATTCAAGATTTTAAGAGTGTAAAATGGGCATATTCAGTTTAGAAGATCATTCTGTGTATAATGTGAAGAACTATACAGGGCAGGGAAGGGCTTGGAGGTGTCCATACCTGACATGGAAGGCAGTGGGGAGACACTAAACTTTTTTGAGCAGGAGAGTGATAGCATAATAAGAGTAATCTGCCTATAGTGTGCAAACGGGTTGGAGGAAAGACACTGGATGGGGATGATAAGAAAGGAAGGTTTAATGATAGTCCATCTACTGGGAAGAATTAAGGGCTTAATTAGGGAAGTTGCTATGGACATGAAAAGCTGGGGGGTGGAAGATAGTGGGTGGGGAGCAAATATAAGCAAGGCCCTTGACGAGAGTAGAATCAAGGGCAAGGAAACTTCATTCTCTGAGATGGGTCAAAAGGAGAGAGAACTTCCAGGTGGAAAAGGGCGAAACTAATGAATCCCTATGCCCCAAGCTTCTCAGCAATACCAATATCTGTGAAGAACCAGCTAAGAGCAAGTGGCATCCATTAAAATTTATGTAGAAGGAAAATACTTAAAGATAGATAAAAATGCTCAGAATGCATTAAGAACGAAAGCAAGTTATAAAATGATATATATGTTGTAATCCTGTTTGTTAAGAACAAATGTGTGTGTGGACTGAAAAGCTACACACCAGAATGTTAACAGAGGCCATCGCTGAGAAGGGGGAGCTCTAGGTGTTTTCTATTTTCTTCCAGATGCCTTTTATATTTTCTGCAATGAACAAGCATGACTTTTGTCATCAGAAACCCAGTAGAGTTTAAAATCTATCTTTTAAGCTTATGTAGCATGGCTGCCTCCCAGAATTGAAAAGAGGGAACTGCTTGTTAACTTATTTTCTGTAGTACATTAATGATTCTTGAGACCCAAAGTAAATTAAATGTTTCTGATGCCAAAGCTGTGGGTCATAATTATAACATACTCGGTCCCACGTCACCCTCACTGCTGACAAAGGGTCTTCTTCAACAACTTTCCCCAATACACAGGATATGGGCTTCAGGTCCTCATGCCCCTCCTGCCAGAGCATAGCCAACCCAGCAGGCCGTGAGCCCCTGGCTCCCTCATTCTTCACCTACCTCCCTGCTCCCTCACATAAGACTGCACAGTTCTTTTTCTTGCCCCCAAGGCTCAACTACAAAAGTCAACCTTCTTGTTTCTGACAACCAACTCACCTCTGTCATCAACCTGCTCCCAAATTCTCTCTTTCTCAAATTATTAAGAATCTTATTCACTCTCAAATCCTGGGGGAAAGGGGAAGACAGAATATAATAAAAGGACTCAAATTTCTTTAAAGGGGATGGGGAGGAGGAAGGCTGGAGAAACTGAGCATGCCGATCAGAACCTGCCAGTTTATGGTATCCCCACTAAGGCCAGCTGTGTTCACAGAAGCTTTTTAAATATTCCTTACAACTACAGAGCCTTGGACCCCAGTCTCAAGCAGTTGTTTGCAGAGGATTTCCAACAAAATGAAAACTGGAGCCTTTTCAGCAGAATGAATTCTACCTCTTGGTGGTAGGAGATAGGGATGTAAACATAAACAGAGACGAAAAGGGGAAATCCCTGCTGGAAGTTCTCCCACTCCATGAAAAATTTTCCCAGAGGCTGGTGAGCACTGGGATTGGGGTGCCTGGAGCTTCGTTACATCCTTATGAATGCAAACAGTAACAGTAACAGTCCCCTTCCCTTAACTCCCCCCAGACAACCCCAGAAAGAGGTTAAAACAGGGATGTTACCTCGTCTTATACTACCTGCTCCTCAAGAACAGGGACACTTTTTGTCCTGTGTCTCACCCAGAGCTTACCTAGCATGAGCCTTCTGAGTTAATGAAAAAAGACACAGAGAAGTCAAACAAGGTACCCAAGGTAACCGAGTTAGTCAATCCAATATTTATGGAGTACCTATCATGTGCTTGGGCCTGGGGAGTCAGCTCAGGTGTGATTTCGGGTATTGGGGGTTCCACGGTGAATGGGACAGAGCCCTGCCCTCGAGGGGGTTGCATTCTGGTTATGACGGAGCTGGGACTTGAACCAGAGACCCCTGGTCTGGTACACTTTCTCATCTAGCATATCTTGCCTGAGTTCAATCTCCTTATTTATGGAGAAAAAAATCATTTGAATTTTACCAAAATGTTTCAAACATCTGATGAAAAAAAAGCTTAATTACAAAAGCTACTATTTCTAACTCCAACCTTACAGGGTGAAAAGAGTGTCCCTAAATTCTGTGGGAGCATTACCTACACTTCTAAAAATCTTCTAAAGAAGCTACTCTTCTGTTCCATCAGAGAAATCTTAAAATATGAGTAATAATAACTTGGATTTATAATAATAGATTTCATTTGAAATGCCTGAAGAGTTTCAACTGATGCATCTCATTTCTTCTCCAAATATTACTAATACTTTTAACAGAAGGGTCTATGGAGAAAAAATGAGATCTAGAATTTGGAATCATATGATTAATGAAAACATTGAATGATGTACCAGCTGCCTGACTTCCTGTCTACACACAGTTGTTTGGTTCTGTGAACCTAAAGAGGAAGTTCCTAAAACATGTAATAATCATAGCAAGTTAGTGCCAAAAAGGACCCTGGTGTCATTTAGAATGGCTCCATGATCTCATGGCTGAGAAAACTGAGGGCATTCAGAGAAGCCTCCATTCCCGGTTCCCAAGCGACTGCTCAGTATCACATCCACCATCAGAAGTCAGCCCGGACTCTGTTGCTGGATATCAGGCTGCAGGGGAAAGCCTTGAGTTAATGAAAGACAAAAGAATGGGTCATAGGCCTATGATAAACCTGGGCTGAAGGACTTGAGAAGCAGAGTAGGCCAAAAGAGAACAATTACTTGTGGACTGCATCCCAGAGATCAAAACCCAACCCAACAGAAAGGAGTCCGCTTGACAGGGTTAACAGTAGGTTGGCTGACAGGCTGCCCTCTGCCAACAGCCACCCATGCCATGGCTGAATGCGGTTGAGATAACAAGCAGTTGGTGAAACCCCAAAGACCTCAGGCAGAGGAAAGCCTGAGCTCCCCAAGGAGAAGGTGGTGTAGCTAGAAAGATAATCAGGTTTGAAAGGAAATGTCTGACATGCATTGAGTTCCAGCTTGTATTTTTCCAGTTCAGGTCAGCCCAGGGCCACTGCCCTTGAGAAAATCTAGGTCTTTTCACATATGCAGTGTAGTGGCCCTAACAGAATGGTCAAGGGCTCTGTGACCTTGGGAGGATCCTCTCTATCTCCGCTGTGAAATGAGGAGCCCCCAGTGGAGAGGCAGTAAAGGGGCCACAAGCAGAGAGGGCAGAGAGCCAGAGAGTCCAGAGCTGCTGAATGGGTGGGAAGGGGGTTTCTGCAAAAACGGGCTCACTGGGGGCTCAAACAATTGACTCTCATTTATCCATGGTAACTGCAAGAAAAGGTAGCCCAACTCATTTAAATCCATGGCTATAATTAAAAAAAGAAAAAAGAAAAAAAGGAAAAAACAACTGTAGCTAAAAGCCAGCTTCCCTATCCACCCAATCTTTTAAAAAGAGCTGCTAATAAGGATCAAAACTGAATGGCTTAAGTTTTATTTCCCTTTCCATTTCCTTTCTGGTAGAGGTGTTAATGAGAACGGAAAGGTCCAAAGTGCACAGTGAGAGGGGAGATGAAAATGGTCTGGAAAATATGAACTGTGCAATTGGCCTTCAAAGAAGAAAGGGCTGATTCTAACAATTAGTAGGTGATAGACATTTGCAGACAGTCCAAAAAGCTTCCTCCTAGATGGCCCTGAAGACCATAATGCAAGTGACAGGAAACTCTGAGTAACAAAGGAGCCCTGGTCTGGGAGTCAGGCATCCTGGGTTGTGGTCCTGATTCTCTCTGTATCTCAGTTGATTCAACTGTAAAACAGAAAGCTGGACATAGAGATTTAAAGTTCTACAATCTACGATATACATTCTACAAAATCCATATCATTGGTCTCTGGATTCTCTACACAGAATGGAGGTATAATGACCCTTACTTTATAGGGTCATTGTGAAGATTAAGTGAGAAAGTGATCATGGATAGTGTAAATGTATGACATGCTGGGCAATGCAAGCACTTAGTAGGAATTAAGTCATTGATTTCTGTCAATAACCTTGCTATATCAGAATGAGTATTAACCCCATTTCACAGATAAGTGTACTGAGGCTTGGAGAAATTGGGGGGAGGGTGCACATATAAGGTCACATGAGTATAACTGGTGGAACTGGGAGTACAGACCATATTATTACCTTCTTTACAATACAGCCACTCCAATAAAATGTCTGCAAGCTCCTGGAACATCACAGATTATCAATAAATGTCAATAACGCCTAGAATGTCACCCAGTATGATGAAGTATTTTAATATATGTTTATTGAATAGATGAATTAATGAACAAATAAACCATTTGTCATATAAGGCTGTTACACTGAGATGCTGGACTTGCAGTGGCCACATAATCCCATGAGATAGTCAATCCAATTATTGGGAAGACTCTAGGACATTTGCTCTTTCACAGAATTGGGAGCCAGAGTCAAGGACACTGTGTCTGTCCAAGGGTGGAAGTATAGCAGGGTCTCAACAAGGCACAGTAACCACATTACAGCACAAAGGCTCCTAGAATACCTTTGGGGAGCAAAATTCTGGCTTCAGTTGAGTCTTAAGAAGAATAAAAGACCAGAAGATAGTATCTTACTTACTCACACTCGCTTGCCTGGCTAATTTAATAAATAAGTAAATAAGACTTGGAATTCTGATGAGGAATTTCCCCATGTTCATACTGCCTCCCTGAAGTTCTTTTGACTTTAAACAGCAACACAAAAGAGACCCTCTTCAGAACAGGGGTGACATGTAATGGTGAGCTCTCGGGCAGTGCATGTGCCTTCACACTCATCATCCAGAGCAGGCAGAAATAACATCTGAGCAGGCCCCCTCCAGAGCTATGGTTATAAACCCACTCCCCTCCACTCCCACCTCATAGCATTCCCAAGTTCTGTAGTTACTGAGATGTTAAGGAGGTTGTCTAAAAGAAAAGAAGTGGGTTCTTTGGGAGCAGGCAATTGTGCAAGCAACATCCCTCTCTCTTCCTCCTTCTTGTTCAAATCAGCCTCACCATCCCTTCTCCTCTCCTACCTCTATTGGCAAAAACCTGGGTTACTGGGTGCTAAATAGCCCTTGTCTCAATTCTCAGAACCCCTACAACTACATACAGCATCCCATTCCAGGGCCTGAATTCTCTCTACTTCACTAGCAGAACCAGTAAATCGCTTGAAAAACAAGAAAACAATGTTAGAAGTAAGTAAATTGCTGGAGCATGAAAGGAACCTTCTCAAAACACACAGACACCAGGGCATGGGAAGGCAGGAGAAAGAAGAGCTAAAAACAATTTGTGCTGTCCTCCATGACACAGAAGAAGAAACAAAACGGGTGGGAACCCAAAGAATCCATTGTTCCAAATTGCTAATCAATGTTAGATACCAACACCAGCAACTGCTATTAACAAAAAAGAATCACCCCTCTTCAGCAGTAATTATTTCTGACACAGGTCTCCAGGAGGAGTGTCAAGACTCAGGTTAGCAGCTCAGTGTGATAATAACCCAAGATTACCAGAAATTCACAATGTCTGAAGAAAAGGAGGGCTTGGAGGAAGGGAAGTGACAATTAGAAATACTTGTCATGGTAATTGCATTGTGAATAGCAGGCATCTACTTCTCAGCAGCCAGTGTAGGTTTTCTTCCGTCTGACTTTAGAAAATCTTCTGGGCAGGTAGAGCACTGGAGGAATACATCAAATTTTCAGAAATAACACAGTGTGAAAAAAGTATTATTTCTGTCCAAATAATGGTGTGCTGGATAATGAAAACTCTCGAAATCCATAAGGCTGAGAGCAATATTACTTGACCAGACAGTGAAGTTGCCTGAAGCAAACTAGCAGCTGCCTGATCTTTACTCATGGTGACTTCACATAACACCAACACATTGTCCTCTGTCAAGACCAAGAGAACTCTCCAAGGACTACACAGTGAAGGCTTTTTTCACTTTATTCTTCAGTCACTCACTTAATCAAAAATGGGCGAGAGGAGGGCGGGGCAAGATGGTGGACTGGTGAGCTGTATGTTTCAGTTACTCCTCCAGGAAAGTAGGTAGAAAGCCAGGAGCTGCGTGGACTGGACACCACAGAGCAATCTGACTTTCGGCATACTTCATACAACACTCATGAAAACGTCAAACTGCTGAGATCAGCGAAATCTGTAAGTTTTTGCGGCCAGGGGACCCGCGCCCCTCCCTGCCAGACTCAGTCCCGTGGGAGGAGGGGCTGTCAGCTCCGGGAAGGAGAAGGGAGAACTGCAGTGGCAGCCCTTATCGGAAACTCATTCTACTGATCCAAACTCCAACCATAGATAGACTGAGACCAGACACCAGAGAATCTGAGAGCAGCCAGCACAGCAGAGAGGAGACAGACATAGAAAAAAACAGCACGAAAAACTCCAAAATAAAAGCGGAGAATTTTTGGAGTTCTGGTGAACATAGAAAGGGGAAGGGCAGAGCTCAGGCCCTCAGGCTCATATTCAAATCCTGAAGAAAAGCTGATCTCTCTGACCTGTGGAACTTTCCTTAATGGCCCTAATTGCTTTGTCTCTTAGCATTTCAATAACCCATTAGATCTGTGAGGGGGGCCTTATTTTTTTTTTTTAATCCTTTTTTCTTTTTGTAAAACAATTACTCTAAGAAGCCCAATACAGAAAGCTTCAAAGACTTGCAATTTGGGCAGGTCAAGACAAGAGCAGAACTAAGAGAGCTCTGAGACAAAAGGCAATAATCCAGTGGCTGAGAAATTTCACTAAACACCACAACTTCCCAAGAAAAGGTGGGTGTCTGCTCACAGCCATCATCCTGGTGGACAGGAAACACTCCTGCCCTTCGCCAGCCCCATAGCCCAGAGCTGCCCCAGACAACCCAGTGTGATGGAAGTGCTTCAAATAACAGGCACACTCCACAAAACTGGACGTGGACATTAGCCTTCCCTGCAACCTCAGCTGATTGTCCCAGAGTTAGGAAGGTGGAGCAGTGTGAATTAACAAAGCCCCATTCAGCCATCATTTCAGCAGACTGGGAGCCTCCCTACACAGCCCAGCAGCCCAGAACTGCCCTGGGGGGATGGCACTCACCTGTGACATAGCACAGTCATCCCTCAACAGAGGACCAGGGGGTGCACAGCCTGGAGGAGAGACCCACTTACAAGTCTCAGGAGCCATACACCAATACCAAGGACTTGTGGGTCAGTGGCAGAGACAAACTGTGGCAGGACTGAACTGAAGGATTAGACTATTGCAGCAGCTTTAAAACTCCAGGATCACCAGGGAGATTTGATTGTTACAGCCACCTCCCCTCCCTAACTGCCCAGAAACACACCCGATATACAGGGCGGGCAACACCAACAACACACGCAAGCTTGGTACACCAATTGGACCCCACAAGACTCACTCCCCCACTCACCACAAAGGCAAAGCAGGGGAGAACTGACTTGTGGAGAACAGGTGGCTCGTGGACGCCACCTGCTGGTTAGTTAGAGAAAGTGTACTCCACGAAGCTGTAGATCTGATAAATTAGAGATAAGGACTTCAATTGGTCTACACATCCTAAAAGAACCCTATCAAGTTCAGCAAATGCCAAGAGGCCAAAAACAACAGAAAATTATAAAGCATATGAAAAAACCAGACGATATGGATAACCCAAGCCCAAGCACCCAAATCAAAAGATCAGAAGAGACACAGCACCTGGAGCAGCTACTCAAAGAACTAAAGATGAACAATGAGACCATAGTACAGAATACAAAGGATATCAAGAAGACCTTAGAAGAGCATAAAGAAGACATTGCAAGACTAAATAAAAAAATAGATGATCTTATGGAAATTAAAGAAACTGTTGACCAAATTAAAAAGATTCTGGACACTCATAGTACAAGACGAGAGGAAGTTGAACAATGAATCAGTGACCTGGAAGAAGACAGAATGGAAAATGAAAGCAAAAAAGAAAGAATGGGGAAAAAAATTGAAAAAATCGAAAGGGACCTCAGGGATATGACAGATAATATAAAACGTCCTAATATAAGACTCATTGGTGTTCCAGAAGGGGAAGAAAAGGGTAAAGGTCTAGGAAGAGTATTCAAAGAAATTGTTGGGGAAAACTTCCCAAATCTTCTAAACAACATAAATACACAAATCATAAATGCTCAGCGAACTCAAAATAGAATAAATCCAAATAAACCCACTCCGAGACATATTCTGATCACACTGTCAAACACAGAAGAGAAGGAGCAAGCTCTGAAAGCAGCAAGAGAAAAGCAATTCACCACATACAAAGGAAACAGCATAAGACTAAGTAGTGACTACTCAGCAGCCACTATGGAGGCAAGACAGCAGTGGCATGACATATTTAAAATTCTGAGTGAGAAAAATTTCCAACCAAGAATACTTTATCCAGCAAAGCTCTCCTTCAAATTTGAGGGAGAGCTTAAATTTTTCACAGACAAACAAATGCTGAGAGAATTTGCTAACAAGAGACCTGCCCTACTGGAGATACTAAAGGGAGCCCTACAGACAGAGAAACAAAGAAAGGACAGAGAGACCTGGAGAAAGGTTCAGTACTAAAGAGATTCCGTATGGGTACAATAAAGGATATTACTAGAGAGAGGGGAAAAATATATATGACAAACATAAACCAAAGGATAAGATGGCTGATTCAAGAAATGCCTTCACAGTTATAACATTGAATGTAAATGGATTAAACTCCCCAATTAAAAGATAGAGATTCGCAGAATGGATCAAAAAAAATGAACCATCAATATGTTGCATACAAGAGACTCATCTTAGACACAGGGACACAAAGAAATTGAAAGTGAAAGGATGGAAAAAATATTTCATGCAAGCTACAGCCAAAAGAAAGCAGGTGTAGCAATATTAATCTCAGATAAAATAGACTTCAAATGCAAGGATGTTTTGAGAGACAAAGAAGGCCGCTACATACTAATAAAAGGGGCAATTCAGCAAGAAGAAATAACAATCGTAAATGTCTATGCACCCAATCAAGGTGCCACAAAATACATGAGAGAAACACTGGCAAAACTAAAGGAAGCAATTGATGTTTCCACAATAATTGTGGGAGACTTCAACACATCACTCTCTCCTATAGATAGATCAACCAGACAGAAGACCAATAAGAAATTGAAAACCTAAACAATCTGATAAATGAATTAGATTTAACAGACATATACAGGACATTACATCCCAAATCACCAGGATACACACACTTTTCTAGTGCTCATGGAACTTTCTCAAGAATAGATAATATGCTGGGACATAAAACAAGCCTCAATAAATTTAAAAAGATTGAAATTATTCAAAGCACATTCTCTGACCACAATGGAATACAATTAGAAGTCAATAACCATCAGAGACTTAGAAAATTCACAAATACCTGGAGGTTAAACAACACACTCCTAAACAATCAGTGGGTTAAAGAAGAAATAGCAAGAGAAATTGCTAAATATATAGAGACGAATGAAAATGAGAACACAACATACCAAAACCTATGGGATGCAGCAAAAGCAGTGCTAAGGGGGAAATTTATAGCACTAAACGCATATATTAAAAAGGAAGAAAGAGCCAAAATCAAAGAACTAATGGATCAACTGAAGAAGCTAGAAAATGAACAGCAAACCAATCCTAAACCAAGTAGAAGAAAAGAAATAACAAGGATTAAAGCAGAAATAAATGACATAGAGAACAAAAAAACAATAGAGAGGATAAATATCACCAAAAGTTGGTTCTTTGAGAAGATCAACAAGATTGACAAGCCCCTAGCTAAACTGACAAAATCAAAAAAGAGAGAAGACCCATATAAACAAAATAATGAATGAAAAAGGTGACATAACTGCAGATCCTGAAGAAATTAAAAAAATTATAAGACGATACTATGAACAACTGTATGGCAACAAACTGGATACTGTAGAGGAAATGGAAAATTTCCTGGAAACATATGAACAACCTAAACTGACCAGAGAAGAAATAGAAGACCTCAACCAACCCATCACAAGCAAAGAGATCCAATCAGTCATCAAAAATCTTCCCACAGATAAATGCCCAGGGCCAGATGGCTTCACAGGGGAATTCTACCAAACTTTCCAAAAAGAACTGACACCAATCTTACTCAAACTCTTTCAAAACATTGAAGAAAAGGGAGCACTACCTAACTCATTTTATGAAGCTAACATCAATCTAATACCAAAACCAGGCAAAGATGCTACAAAAAAGGAAAACTACCGGCCAATCTCCCTAATGAATATAGATGCAAAAATCCTCAACAAAATACTTGCAAATCGAATCCAAAGACACATTAAAAAAATCATACACCATGACCAAGTGGGGTTCATTCCAGGCATGCAAGGATGGTTCAACATAAGAAAATCAATCAATGTATTACAACACATTAACAAGTCAAAAGGGAAAAATCAATTGATCATCTCAATAGATGCTGAAAAAGCATTTGACAAATTCCAACATCCCTTTTTGATAAAAACACTTCAAAAGGTAGGAATTGAAGGAAACTTTCTCAACATGATAAAGAGCATATATGAAAAACCCACAGCCAGCATAGTACTCAATGGTGAGAGACTGAAAGCATTCCCTCTAAGATCAGGAACAAGACAAGGATGCCCACTGTCACCACTGTTATTCAACATTGTGCTGGAAGTGCTAGCCAGGGCAATCCGGCAAGACAAAGAAATAAAAGGCATCCAAATTGGAAAAGAAGAAGTAAAACTGTCATTGTTTGCAGATGATATGATCTTATATCTGGAAAACCCTGAGAAATCGACGATACAGCTACTAGAGCTAATAAACAAATTTAGCAAAGTAGCGGGATACAAGATTAATGCACATAAGTCAGTAATGTTTCCATATGCTAGAAATGAACAAACTGAAGAGATACTCAAGAAAAAGATACCATTTTCAATAGCAACTAAAAAAATCAAGTACCTAGAAATAAACTTAACCAAAGATGTAAAAGACCTATACAAAGAAAAGTACGTAACTCTACTAAAAGAAATAGAAGGGGACCTTAAAAGATGGAAAAATATTCCATGTTCATGGTTAGGAAGGCTAAATGTCATTAAGATGTCAATTCTACCCAAACTCATCTACAGATTCAATGCAATCCCAATCAAAATTCCAACAACCTACTTTGCAGACTTGGAAAAGCTAGTTATCAAATTTATTTGGAAAGGAAAGATGCCTCGAATTGCTAAAGACAGTCTGAAAAAGAAAAACGAAGTGGGAGGACTTACACTCCCTGACTTTGAAGCTTATTATAAAGCCACAGTTGTCAAAACAGCATGGTACTGGGACAAAGATAGACATATAGATCAATGGAATCGAATTGAGAATTCAGAGATAGACCCTCAGATCTATGGCTGACTGATCTTTGATAAGGCCCCCAAAGTCACTGAACTGAGTCATAATGGTCTATTCAACAAATGGGGCTGGGAGAGTTGGCTATCCATATCCAAAAGAATGAAAGAGGACCCCTACCTCACACCCTACACAAAAATTAACTCAAAATGGACAAAAGATCTCAATATAAAAGAAAGTACCATAAAACTCCTAGAAGATAATGTAGGAAAACCTCTTCAAGACCTTGTATTAGGTGAACACTTCCTAGACTTTACACCTAAAGCACAAGCAACAAAAGAGAAAATAGATAAATGGGAACTCCTCAAGCTTAGAAGTTTCTGCACCTCAAAGGAATTTCTCAAAAAGGTAAAGAGGCAGCCAACTCAATGGGAAAAAATTTTTGGAAACCATGTATCTGTCAAAAGACTGATATCTTACATATATAAAGAAATCCTACAACTCAATGACAATAGTACAGACAGCCCAATTATAAAATGGGCAAAAGATATGAAAAGACAGTTCTCTGAAGAGGAAATACAAATGGCCAAGAAACACATGAAAAAATGTTCAGCTTCACTAGCTATTAGAGAGATGCAAATTAAGACCACAATGAGATACCATCTAACACCGGTTAGAATGGCTGCCATTAAACAAACAGGAAACTACAAATGCTGGAGGGGATGTGGAGAAATTGGAACTCTTATTCACTGTTGGTGGGACTGTATAATGGTTCAGCCACTCTGGAAGTCAGTCTGGCAGTTCCTTAGAAAACTAGATATAGAGTTACCATTCGATCCAGCGATTGCACTTCTCGGTATATACCCGGAAGATCGGAAAGCAGTGACACGAACAGATATCTGCACGCCAATGTTCATAGCAGCATTATTCACAATTGCCAGGAGATGGAAACAACCCAAATGTCCTTCAACAGATGAGTGGATAAATAAAATGTGGTATATACACACGATGGAATACTACACGGCAGTAAGAAGGAACGACCTCATGAAACATATGACAACATGGATGAACCTTGAAGACATAATGCTGACGAAATAAGCCAGGCACAGAAAGAGAAATATTACATGCTACCACTAATGTGAACTTTGAAAAATGTAAAATGAATGGTTTATAATGTAGAATGTAGGGGAACTAGCAATAGAGAGCAATTAAGGAAGGGGGAACAGTAATCCAAGAAGAACAGATATGCTATTTAACGTTCTGGGGATGCCCAGGAATGACTATGGTCTGTTAATTTCTGATGGATATAGTAGGAGCAAGTTCACAGAAATGTTGCTATATTATGTAACTTCCTTGGGGTAAAGTAGGAACAGGTTGGAAGTAAAGCAGTTATCTTAGGTTAGTTGTCTTTTTCTTACTCCCTTGTTATGGTCTCTTTGAAATGTTCTTTTATTGTATGTTTTTCTTTTTTGTTTTTTGGGGGTTTTTTTTGTTTTTTTTTTGTTGTTTGTTTGTTTTTAATTTTTTTTTTCCATACAGTTGATTTAAAAAGGAAGAACAGGTTAAAAAAAAAAGCAAACAAAAAAAAAAAACCAGGAAAAAAATATGTAGTGCCCCCTTGAGGAGCCTGTGGAGAATGCAGGGGTATTGCCCTACCCCACCTCAATGGTTGCTAACATGACCACAGACATAGGGAACTGGTGGTTTGATGGGTTGAGCCCTCTACCGTAGGTTTTACCCTTGGGAAGTCGGTTGCTGCAAAGGAGAAGCTAGGCCTCCCTATAATTGTGCGTAAGAGCCCCCTCCCGAATGCCTCTTTGTTGCTCAGATGTGGCCCTCTCTCTCTAGCTAAGCCAACTTGAAAGGTGAAATCACTGCCCTCCCCCCTACATGGGATCAGACACCCAGGGGAGTGAATCTCCCTGGCAACGTGGAATATGACTCCCGGGGAGGAATGGAGACCTGGCATCGTGGGACGGAGAACATGTTCTTGACCAAAAGGGGGATGTGAAAGGAAATGAAATAAGCTTCAGTGGCAGAGAGATTCCAAAAGGAGCCGAGAGGTCACTCTGGTGGGCACTCTTACGCACACTTTAGACAACCCTTTTTAGGTTCTAAAGAATTGGGGTAGCTGGTGGTGGATACCTGAAACTATCAAACTACAACCCAGAACCCATGAATCTCGAAGACAATTGTATAAAAATGTAGCTTATGAGGAGTGACAATGGGATTGGGAAAACCATAAGGACCACACTCCACTTTGTCTAGTTTATGGATGGATGAGTAGAAAAATAGGGGAAGGAAACAAACAAACAAACAGACAAAGGTACCCAGTGTTCTTTTTTACTTCAATTGCTCTTTTTCACTTTAATTATTATTCTTATTATTTTTGTGTGTGTGCTAATGAAGGTGTCAGGGATTGATTTAGGTGATGAATGTACAGCTGTGTGGTGGTACTGTGAACAATCAAATGTACAATTTGTTTTGTATGACTGTGTGGTATGTGAATATATCTCAATAAAATGAAGATTAAAAAAAAAAAGGAATTTGCCCAAACAAACAAAAAAAAAAAAAAAAAAAAAATGGGCACACCAAAAGCTCCCCACAATGAAGCTTGTCTAAACATAAACTGAGGATAGGTCCACCAAGGCCCTCCACATGCCAATCCTATAGGATATATGGCAGTCCACTCATGGCTCCAGTGAATTGGACATTGCTCTTTAGAAAACCATGAAGAAACCAAAAAATACAGATAATCATTTGAGTCTCCAATACTACTTCGAGACATGTCTGTCTTAACACCAATGCTGAATGATGCATCTAGTATTAAACTTGGAGCTAAAGTTAGCAGTGAGCATTCTAAAAAACAAATCTGATCATGTCAATCTCACACTTAAAATCAGTTAGTGGTTTCATTGCTTTTTGGACAAACTCTGGTCTCCTTAGCATGATGTCCTTAACATATGAGAGAGCCAACTGTACAGTTAGCAGGAATAGTCCCTACAAGACCACCCGCATTTCTGATGCCATTACAATTGCAGAGGGCTCCCCAAACCACCGTCAGTTTTGATAATACATTAGAAGGGCTCACAGAACACACTGAAAGCTGCTATACTCACGGTTATGGTCTGTTAAAGGGAAAGGATACAGATTAAAATCAACCACAGGAAGAAGTGCATAGCACACAGTCTAGGAAGGTTCCAAAGTGGAACTTCCAGTTTTTCTCTCCCTGTGGACTCAGAACAGCATTACTCTCCTGGTAACTATTAGTGACAATATGCATGGTGTATGGTCAACCAGAGAATCTCACTCAGGCTTTGGTGTTCAGCGTTTTTCCTTGGGCTCCATCACATAGACATGATTTATTGCCCATGTGGCTGAACTCAGTGTCCAACCCCTCAGAAATCAATTGATACTGTATGACCCCAAGTCCCTACCCTAGATCACATTGTTGATCTATCTGACATGGCCTTCCCCCCATCCTAAATCATGACACAAACTCCCCAGGCAAACAAAAATATTCCTATCAGTCATGACATTCCAAGGTTTTAGCCATAGACAAAGGCCAGCCAGACCTCTTTTCAAGCAAGGTTAAATTCTTTACTGCACAACATATACGGTCCTCCATGATCTGGTCCTTCTTTGAGTCTCATAACTCACCCCTAAATCACATCAGATTTTTAAGCACAGTGAATTAAAGACAGATCTTCAGACACAACATGCTCTCCAAGCCCCCATACTTACGTACAGATAATTCACTCTATTGAGAATCCCTTTCACCCAATTTATACTTACTGAGCTTTCAAGACTTAGCTTTGGAGTAACCTCCACTCTGAAGCTTTCCTTAATTCCACACCCACCCACCACTGCCAAATCTGGTTTCAGCATCTCTTCTACATGCTCACGTTCCATCTAGTACATTCCTGCAATGTAACATCTATCACACCCTAGGTTGTTGACTTGTCCATCTTCCCCACTACACTGTGAGCAACTTGAGGGCCAGGACTTGCCTTTCATTCCATTTTCCCAAGGGCCAATTATCATTAACTGCTCATATCCAGGCTAAGGAAGCCCAAGTTGAATGGAATCCATAGATCGAAGAAGAAAAGAAGGATGGAAGTTATATCAGATAATAAAGTGTGAATACTTGCTACATTCAAACAGAAACAAACCTTATTAGTAGGTAATGGTTTTGCCAACTCTAGGCACCAGAGTTAAACTCTAATTAGTAAAGCAGTATCCTCTCCGGCAGGTACTTGCATTTAACAAGTTCTTTAATTAAGGAATTTATGAAGGTTAAAAAAAAGGATTTATTGAGAACTGAACACACACTCCAATAGAGAGGCCATGAATTCTGATGCCGTCCATCCTCCATCCTTCTTATCTGAAGAATCAGTGATGAACCTTCAGCAGGGAAGAGCCTGGGCCTGCCAGGACCCTGCAGGACCAACATGGTTACCCTTACGGCCTGGTTGGGTCTGGAATGTGGTTTGAATCTTCTCCTAGGCACCTGGCCACAGAACAATCTTTTAAGAACTGCCTCTCAGCTCATTTCCAGGAAGTTGTTGCTTTTCTCAGCTCTGCGAAATGCTGGCTGTGCTTCTAACCCTACAACACTAAATCCCCATCCCGAGCTCAATGACTGGTCTCTCTTACCACCAGATTCTCTGCACAGGCTCGGTATTCCTCTGGGCAAGAGTGGTTTTTGAGTCTGTTTGATAGAAAGACAATTTTCCTGCTCAGAGTTCAAACTTACTTGGACCACATTTGCATAATCCCACGTTATTTCCTAGGTAACACCATTAAACATCCCCTGTGCAAGGCAGTATGAGACTTCACATTAGTTTAATTACTTGAGTTGGGTGATCTTGGTTAAGGACGTAAAGGGCTGTGTGGGGCCAATGACACCCCCACTACACATGCCAGATATTTATTTGCATGTGAAGCAATTTGCACAGGGAGAAAATGGCCTACAAGGAGAAAGATTTAGGGCTCCAGCCTGGGGAGAAATAAGGGAAGTAAGGAAATAGAGAGTCTCCCAGGCATAAGATTTTCAGTCAGGCTTTGCCCAATACGAGCAAGAGCCTCAAGCACAATTGAAAGGACTGTTTTCATAAGAATGTCTGTGACACTCAAGGCAAGCAGTACCACACCAGGGCACAGAGACAAATGCAAACCTCACATAGGGAAGGGGGACCTTGCCCACATTACTAGCATAACAAACGTCAGGAGAGTTTACAGGTTGGGCATCAGAAGACAGCACCCTGGTCAGGAAAGCAACTTCCCATGGAAATATTAGCAGCAGGGACAGTCTCAAGGCCCCTGCTTCAAGTGGCTTGTGGGTGAAAAACACTATCAGGAGGCTGGACCAGAAGAAAACTAGAGGCCTCTTCTTGATAAGATGTGGGATATGCCTTAGGAACTCCCAGAACTATCTGGAAGGTGGGGGAAGTGGAAGGAGAGCATTAGAAGAAGCTGAGATCTTGCAAATGCAGGTGGGTCTAAAGTCCTGTACGTGCAACTTCATGAACCAGAAAAAAAAATAACATTACTGTTAAAGCAATTTTTAATTGTACCCTTCATTGCAAAATTATCAAAAGCACCTAAAACCATTTCTGGCATCAATGTTAATAACTTTCAAGTTAAAGAGGGAAAATGGACCAGGAGACCATCCATTCTGAATTCTGATCATCATTTTGAATATTTCTCCTGGATAGGACACTAAGGAGTCTAAGATGACCCTGCCCTCTGTTCTAGTGACTGTCAAAGCAGTTCTGGGCTGATTCAAAAGCCTGGAGGTTCAGCAACCTTCCCTGAAAGAAAGGACAAGAAGCTGTCCCCTCTCCGCTGTTCTTGTCCCCACACCACCCCCTTAAACTTCCCATTCCACAAGGCACCTAAACTAGGTATGTCCCAAACCAAGTTGTTTACAGTCCTCTCTCAAGAAAAGAATCAACATCTGTGACTCTGGAATAATGTCGCTCATATTGTGTAGCATTTTGTAAGTTTTGCCCTTAATGTGGGTGCTGGCCCATCTGACAGTTGTTTTGTGACGAGCAGGGAAGGGTGTTTTACAGCTCGACTGTTGGGAAGCACAGATGTTGCAGGCGGTGTCACCGTAAGGTGGTAAAGGCTTCGAGGAAGGTGGGAGAACATTAATTATCTTCCTGCAGCTGTTCATTAGCCCGAAGATGCCTTGTCTTACCATCTTCAGGACTGACAGTCACACAATTCCAAAGCAAACCAAACCAGGAGATTCGAAGGAGGAAGAGAGGAACTACCTGAAGGTTAAAATGGAAAGCAACACGTGGAACAGCTTGAGATGCCCTGTCCAGGCTTCCTGGAGCCCAAGGTGACCAGAGAGGGCTCTGTGAGGTGCCCTAGGGCTCAACCCCACTGAGCCCAGCCGTGAATACCAACCCAGGCTGTAAGTGAAGTTGTTTATCCAGATGCACAAAGAACAACCATAGGAAGGCTGCTTCACAAACTTGCAAGCAGATAAGATGCAGAGAACAGGATGCAGGGGGAAAGCCTTCTTTTAAAATTTAAACTTGGGTGTGTTGATGAAAGATGCTGATGCGACAGCCCTGGAAACTCAAGTGCTGAGTCAATTCAGCCGAGCAGAAGCCCCACTCTCATCAGCATTTCAGACCTCAACATATTTAGCCAGCTGAGATCTCACTTAAGCTCCATTTCATTTTTCTCCACACAGGGAAAATAAAAATGATGACCTTAAACACTAATAGAACAATATTCAAATTCACACCTTTAAGCTTCAGGCTGTCAGTCCCGTCACCAAGTGCCTAGTTCTAAGATAGCATAATGTTGTCAGCACCTTCATTCTCCACATACAGTTCAGCGTTTGGTTCCAGGGCCTCTTCCCAGAGCAAGTGTCTTTCTTGCTTCAAAAACAGCCTCAAGCCCCCACCTCTTCCCAAAACAGTCTAAGTCATGGTGGAAAGACATACGTCTTCTTGCCTAACTCTGTGCCACACATCTTTGTTCCTCCTGTGTCACACTCAAAGAGGAACCAGAATAATGTGGTATGTGGTGCAAATTAAGAGGCTCTGTCTGATCAACCACAATTCGCCAGGAGCCTTAAAGCAGGAGAGTATAATGTGCTCCATGCCCAGTGCTCGCAGGCAACTGCAGCAAGAGGGGGTCTCAGTCGGAAGACACCAGTGAATAAAGTTCTTTCAGAATTTCATGGGAATTTGTGTCAGGATGGGAGAGACCCTGCTTGTCAGGCCTCATGCTGCTGAAGACTGTCCTTAGTCACATGGAGGAGCCCCACTGACAAACTCTGAGCAGGGCTCTATCCTACCCCCATTCCACCCTCCCTGCAGGCCCTCAGCTCCCTCTCCTCTCATTCAGACTGTCACACCAAAGATGACCACATGGGGTTTTGCTTGCCACATCCTGCCCACCGACCACTGGTCATAGGCAGTATTTCCCAGCCATTTCTAGTGGCTTTGCACATTGTCTTGGTGTGAGTGCCACCACATGCCCTGAATAGACATGAGACTTAAAAGAACCCAAGACAAGGGGATGTCAGAGACACCACATCATCCACCCATAATACCCAGAGCCAGCCTAGGTCATTGTGAGGGAACTGATTTTCATCTTTAAAACTTCTAGAAAAAGAGATTCTGTGCTTTCTTCAATAACAAATTTGGGCCTTCACTAAAAAAGTCCTTCTTCAGTCTAACCTGAACTCTCCATTGAAGCTTTGAGTCATTTCTCCCAGCACTGTTCTCAGAAGCTGGGCATACGCCCTCCCTCTGCAAAGATCAAACAACCAAAGTCACATTTGGGAAATATGAGCTGAAGGCTGATCTCCAACAAACATATATATAAAATCATTAAGCACAAAGGATTAAAAGGCTATCTACCTCCTATGGCCAGTCACTAGACTCCTTTTCTGGTCAAAAATCTCTAATAAATTGGATCTGGGCTCTTTAAAAAACAAGAATTAATTTCTTCTCCTTTTTCTCTCCTTAGTCCCCTGAGCGGTAACTCAGAACTATCCATTTTTAAGCGGTTTTTTTCCTTTCTCTTCCTTTTTCTTCCTTCTCCACTTTGGGCATTTTGCTATTTTTATATTATTTATATAGGTGTGATCCTTTTGTGATGATTATCTGTGATTAATCCTCCCAGCTATGGGAAAATCAGTGTAACGGCTTGTACCACATCTAACAAGAGTTGATGTCTGTGTGGCTTTTTTGTGTTAAGCAGCTTTGCAAGTTCATCTTAATTGACAAGAGGAAAAGAGGATATGCAATTAAAAAGGTGTTTATTATTTATTTTTTAATTTATAATTTATATAAATTACATGTATAGTAGACAGATAATAAGGCAGGCTTTCAGCACGATTTATGAAGCCAGGTGGCACGTCGGCAGGGCCCGGTGCCCTCCGGAGAGGGCTGCACGTCCGTCCTCCTTGGTCCTCAGCTGTCATCAGCCGAAATCATCCTCTGCCCAGTCGGAGGCAAGAGGAACGAGGCCGTTACAATAGTCTAGGAATATGGTCCCAGCATGGACTTCCAACTACTGCTTGAAACAGGAGCCGCATCTCAGTCATCATACTCCACTTCTGACGCTACGGGGCAAGCCTCCCCTAAAGTGTGGCTTTCTCCCCAGACGCGGGAGCCATAAGGGCACGCTCAGCCTCTGAGTTTAAAGGGTTAAAAGGGAGATTTATAGGACCATATTTCTTTCCCTGAAACATCAGGTAGTTCATATGTACACATTTCTCTCCACTAAGACCTAATTTTCCACCATTTGCCTTGATTTGCAGCTCCCTTTTCCCCGTTTCCTTGATTTAAGGCCCAATTATTTTTTGTCCCATTGCCAGTAAAACAAAATATTTCATAACTGCTTCTGTGAGGTTTTTGGATACTGTTTTAAATACATGACTTACACACCTCGTGTTGCAAAATTTAGAGGAATTTAGTGAACACCTACATATGAATTCCGCATTTTTCTCAACAAGCTGGCCTAAGCTTGACATTTAAGAGCACCGTGCTTTTCCTTACGAACTCCCCAGCATGCCCTGTCTCTCAGCTTCTAACCAGCGTCCTCCGTGTCAGCTTGAGAGCAGAAACATTGAGACCTCATTTCTCCCCCTCCTCCAGGCTCCTCTCCCCTCTCTGGCAGGGAGGGCTAAGTGGACAGGGAACTAACTTGGTGGTCAGGAGAATGAAGGCATGTTTCACACCTGCCACCCACTGACAGTGTAGCCTTGGCTGGATCTACTCACTAACTTGATCCTTAGTTGCCTCATGTGTAAAATGAGGGTTTTAAAGCAATCACAATTTTCTTTCAGCTGTAAAACTCTGGATTCCCTTCTGTGTCCTAGAAACAAAAATTAAACACCCACTATAATGGGTCTGTTTTTGGTTTCTGAGAAGGAAAAAAATAAGGCATAAGAGGCAAGACTTCCCTACCATTCAAATATTTTTTTCCTAGTTAAGCCACTTTCAGCCTAATTTTCCCATGTGGAGACACAAGGACAGTAAGGCAGAAAAGAATCTCACAAAATTGTCTCCAATTTGTTTGACAATCACACTTCTTTTGCTGCTCATCCTGTTTCATGGCCTATTATTCTGTTTTCAATAAAATAAAAAAATTAACTTTGTTTTGAGAAGTGTTTATGAACTCCACAAAAGCTATGGAAATATTGGAGACTCCTTGGGGTATCCAAAATCACTACTGCCAAACCTGTTCTGGAATTTGGTTGCAGGATTTGGCCACTCAATTTCTAGCCTGCTAATGAGAAAGGACTAATTATTCAAGGCAAAACTCCCTCAAGACAGATCTAGATTCTGTTCATACACGATATCAGGGCATATGTCTGAATTCCACTACCCAGAAAGGGCAGGGCTGGTCCCAGCTAGGTCCCAGATGAAGGGCTAGGGTTGGGATTCGGTTTCATATAGAGTGAGTGAGCTAGTCCTTCTAGAAACAAGATCTAGAAGGACAATGAAGACAAAACCATGGGGAGAGCTGAGATACAAACTCAAGTTCAGGAAACCAGAAGTACAATGCTATGTAGAGACGTCCCAAAGAGAAATAAGATTGGACTCAGTAAGAAGGGATTCTCAAGGCCACCAAGTCAAAGGTGAAGCCTGGAAATTGCCAGGCCCAGGTTAGGAAGGGATCCAACTATACAGCATATCAAGTCAAATCAGCCCTAGAGGGCCGTAATTCCCCCCTCCCCACTGGAGCCAAATGTGCAATCAAGTTCCCTGGGTATTCCAAGGTAATTACTAGAAACCATGATGGTGTTTGCTTCTTGGGTTCTGGCAAGAACTTACCTGTATTTCCTGAGCAAAGCAGCTGTTGGAGCCTCTAGGTACCAGGGTGAATATAGGGAGAGTTTCAAGGGCTCTGTGGGGAAAAGCTGGTGGGACTTACTCCACCACGGGCCTGTTGAGATTACAGAGACCCAGCTTCAGAATACCCCAGGCTGAAGGTCGGAACCTGCAGACCCTAGCAGAGCTTAGCGTGCATAGGACCCCCCAAAACACATAGACACCCCTCACCAGAGGGGAGGTCTACATCTGCCTGGAGTGAAAGTCCTTCTCTGCCTGGTCCTCAAAGACAAGTGAGCTCTCTCTTCCTGAGGTTGGAAGATCTTACAGACATCAAGAAGAAAAGAAGTTTCTTCCCAAAGTTCAGGTGCAATGCTGGCCAGCGAGGGTTGAGACTCCCTGACCTCCACATCTTTGAGGGCATTTAAGGTTCTCCAACAATCACATCCAAGCCCCAGTGAGGAGACAGAGAGAAATAGCAATACCTCCCTCAGTGAAAGATGTGATCATGTTGAAAAACACGGTCCTGCCTTTTAATAGCAAGGATTTCAGCAAAAATTTATTTGTTTTCATCAATTCTAAAAATAACCCATGGTGAGAAAATCACCCTCATTTGCAAAGGGCAGGTAGAGTTGCTCACACTCCCATTCCACGAGCAGGGAACGAGCATTTTCCTTTTTTTCTCCACATTTTCTGGAGAATCTTAAAAGTTAATTAGATAGTTTCTTACAAAGTTAAACATAGGCTTATCATACCACACAATCCAGCAATCACACTCCTAGGTATTTATCCAAATGTGTTGAAAATTTATGTCTATACAAAAATCTGTACATGAATGTTTCTAGCAGCTTTATTCATAATTGCCAAAAGTTGGAAGGAACAAAGATGTCCTTCAAAAGGTGAATGGATTAAAAAAACTGTTATACATCCATACAATGGAATGGAATATTCAGTGACAAAAAAGAAAGGAGCTATCAAGCCACAAAAAGACATGGAGGAATCTTAAATGCATATTGCTTCATGAAAATGCTACATACCATATGATTCCAACTATATGACATTACGGAAAAGGCAAAACTATAGAGACAATAAAAAAATCAGTGGTTGCCAAGGTTTCAGGGAGGGAGGGGGTAAGGGATGAATAAGTGAATTAAAGGGGATTTTTAGGGCAGCAAAACTATTAAATATGATACCTTAGTGATGGATATGTGACTTCATGCATTTGTCAAAAACCCATAGAACTATAGAACACAATGAGTGAACCCTCATTATAAACTACTAGACTTCAGTTATTAATAATGTATCAATATCAGTTCATCAACTGTAACAAATATACCACACTAATACAAAATGTTAATAATAGAAAAAAACAGCATGCAGGGCAAGGGGGTATGAGGTGGTAAATGGGGACTCTGTACTTTCTGTACAGTTCATCCATAAACCTAAAACATCTATAAAAATGAAGTTTATTATTTAAAAAAAAGTTGACCAGGCTGAGGAAGATTTCCTGTCTTGTGACTTCTTATCTTTTTATTTAATATATCAGGTCTAACAATAAAGCAATGAAACTGGCCTCATAATAAAAACAACAGAGGTTTATACATCCAAATGAGTGTAGTTGGTGGAGATTTAGAGGGCTAATAAATAACACTTCTTTCTTCCTCACTTGAGGATTAAAGTCAAATGAGAGGGATTCACAGGAGTCATACAAACAGAAGTCAAAATATCGCCGATGTGATTGACAACGAGGCTTCAGGTTTGGCCAACAAGACTTGCTAATATTTTATCTCCAAGTTAATCACTCCCACCCACGCAGGCTTCCCCACTGAGCTTGTGCCTTCTTTCAGGACCAAGAGATCTGCAGGCTGGCAGACCTGAAGGTAGAGCCCGGTCCTTCTCCCTAACTCACCAGCACAGAAAGTTATTCTTTGCTGCCTAGGAGGAATGAGTTAGGAGGTGAAAGGCAACATTAGTGTTTTTCGAGCGGATAGCTCTCCACACAGAGACACAAAGCCAGGGGAAGAAGCCTCTTTGATCTCTGACCCAAGAGCCAACTCCTTCAGAGTGGATCCCTTGGGAAGTACTCTCGTTTTACCCTGCTGGCATCACTCGGGATATGTTGAGCTCTTCTCTGAGACTCTTCTTCAGAGCATGTAGCTCATTCTTAGAATACACTCAGTTATGGAAAAGTTTCAGCTGTGAGCATGAAGCAGTCAAAAGTCATTTGGAGTAAGCAGTAGAAACCTCTGGGTCAATGTGAGGGTGACAGTAGAGAAAAGAATGTGGTTCCCTTTTGTGACAAGTAAACTGATACTGAAGTTGGAGCAATGTCTTTACAAAATGGCAGCATCCTTGGAATGAGGGCATGGTTACCATGGTGAGACTTTCTGAAGCGAAAATTTGGGACACATGATCTGACAAAGACCTTTAAAGCTACTTACAGGTGTAATAAATAAAATTTATTTTTTTTAATTTTTTTTAATTGAGTGTTTTATTTTTTTATTTTTTTAAATCTTCATTTTATTGAGATATATTCACATTCCACGCAGTCATACAAAACAAATCGTACATTCGATTGTTCACAGTACCATTACATAGTTGTACATTCATCACCAAAATCAATCCCTGACACCTTCATTAGCACACACACAAAAGTAACAATAATAATAATTAAAGTGAAAAAGAGCAATTAAAGTAAAAAAGAACACTGGGTACCTTTGTCTGTTTGTTTGTTTGTTTCCTTCCCCTATTTTTATACTCATCCATCCATAAACTAGACAAAGGGGAGTGTGGTCCTTATGGCTTTCCCAATTCCATTGTCACCCCCTCATAAGCTACATTTTTATACAATTGTCTTCGAGATTCATGGGTTCTGGGTTCTAGTTTGATAGTTTCAGGTATCCACCACCAGCTACCCCAATTCTTCAGAACCTAAAAGGAGTTGTCTAAATTGTGTGTAAGAGTGCCCACCAGAGTGATCTCTCAGCTCCTTTTGGAATCTCTCTGCCACTGAAGCTTATTTCATTTCCTTTCACATCCCCCATTTGCTCAAGAAGATGTTCTCCATCCCACGATGCCGGGTTTATATTCCTCCCCAGGAGTCATATTCCACGTTGCCAGGGAGATTCATTCCCTTGGGTGTCTGATCCCATGGTGGGGGGAGGGCAGTGATTTCACCTTTCAAGTTGGCTTAGCTAGAGAGAGAGGGCCACATCTGAGCAACAAAGAGGCATTCGGGAGGAGGCTCTTAGGCACAATTATAGGGAGGCCTAGCCTCTCCTTTGCAGCAACAGTCTTCCCAAAGGTAAATTCTGTGGTAGAGGGCTCAACCCATCAAACCACCAGTTCCCTATGTCTGTGGTCATGTTAGCAACCATCGAGGTGGGGTAGGTGAATACCCCTGCATTCTCCACAGGCTCCTCAAGGGGGCTCTACATTTTTTTTTCCTTGTTTCTTTAACTTTTTTTTTTTTAATCAACTGTATGAAAAATAAAAAAATAAAAATAAATAATTTAAAAAAATACAATAAAAGAACATTTCAAAGAGACCATAACAAGGGAGCAGGAAAAAGACAACTAACCTAAGATAACTACTTTACTTCCAACATGTTCCTACTCTACCCCAAGAAAGTTACCTAACACAGCAACATTTCTGTGAACTTGTTCCTACTATACCCATCAGAAATTAACAGACCATAGCCATTCCTGGGCATTCCCAGAACATTAAATTTACCCACGATAGCTTATCTGTTCTTCTTGGATTATTGTTCCCCCCTCCTTAATTGCTCTCTATTGCTAGTTCCCCTACATTCTACATTATAAACCATTTGTTTTACATTTTTCAAAGTTCACATTAGTGGTAGCATATAATATTTGTCATTTTGTGCCTGGCTTATTTTGCTCAGCATTATGTCTTCAAGGTTCATCCATGTTGTCAAATGTTTCACGAGATCATTCCTTCTTACTGCTGCGTAGTATTCCATCGTGTGTATATACCACATTTTATTTATCCACTTATCTGTTGAAGGACATTTGGGTTGTTTCCATCTTTTGGCAATTGTGTATAATGCTGCTATGAACATTGGCGTGCAGATATCTGTTCATGTCACTGCTTTCCGATCTTCCGGGTATATACCGAGAAGTGCAATCGCTGGGTTGAATGGTAACTCTATATCTAGTTTTCTAAGGAAGTGCCAGACTGACTTCCAGAGTGGCTGAACCATTATACAGTCCCACCAACAATGAATAAGAGTTCCAATTTCTCCACATCCCCTCCAGCATTTGTAGTTTCCTGTTTGTTCAATCGCAGCCATTCTAATCGGTGTGAGATGGTATCTCATTGTGGTCTTAATTTGCATCTCTCTAATAGCAAGTGAAGCTGAACATTTTTTCATGTGTTTCTTGGCCATTTGTATTTCCTCTTCAGAGAACTGTCTTTTCACATCTTTTGCCCATTTTATAATTGGGCTGTCTGTACTATTGTCATTGAGTTGTAGGATTTCTTTATATATGCAAGATAGTCTTTTGTCAGATATGTGGTTTCCAAAAATTTTTTCCCATTGAGTTGGCTGCCTCTTTACCTTTTTGAGAAATTCCTTTGAGGTGCAGAAACTTCTAAGCTTGAGGAGTTCCCATTTATCTATTTTTTCTTTTGTTGCTTGTGCTTTGGGTGTAAAGTCTAGGAAGTATCTGCCTAATACAAGGTCTTGAAGATGTTTTCCTACATTATCTTCCAGGAGTTTTATGGTACTTTCGTTTATATTGAGATCTTTGGTCCATTTTGAGTTAATTTTTGTGTAGGGTGTGAGGTAGGGGTCCTCTTTCATTCTTTTGGATATGGATATCCAACTCTCCCAGCCCCATATGTTGAAAAGACCTTTATGACCCAGTTCAGTGACTTTGGGGGCCTTATCAAAGATCAGTTGGCCATAGATCTGGGGGTCTATTTCCGAATTCTCAATTCGATTCCATTGATCTATATGTCTATCTTTGTGCCAGTACCATGCTGTTTTGAAAACTGTGGCTTTATAATAGGCTTCAAAGTCAAGGAGTGTAAGTCCTCCCACTTGGTTTTTCTTTTTTAGAGTGTCTTTAGCAATTCGAGGCATCTTCCCTTTCCAAATAAATTTGATAACTAGCTTTTCCAAGTCTGCAAATTAGGTTGTTGGAATTTTGATTGGGATTGCATTGAATCTGTAGATGAGTTTGGGTAGAATTGACATCTTAATGACATTTAGCCTTCCTATCCATGAACATGGAGTATTTTTCCATCTTTTAAGGTCCCCTTCTATTTCTTTTAGTAGAGTTATGTAGTTTTCTTTGTATAGGTCTTTTACATCTTTGGTTAAGTTTATTCTTAGGTACTTGATTTTTTTAGTTGCTATTGAAAATGGTGTCTTTTCCCTGAGTGTCTCATCAGTTTGTTCATTTCTAGCATATAGAAACATCAGTGACTTATGTGCATTAATCTTGTATCCCACTACTTTGCTAAATTTATTAGCTCTAGTAGCTGTATCGTCGATTTCTCAGGGTTTTCCAGATATAAGATCATATCATCCGCAAACAATGACAGTTTTACTTCTTCTTTTCCAATTTGGATGCCTTTTATTTCTTTGTCTTGCTGTATTGCCCTGGCTAGCACTTCCAGCACAATGTTGAATAACAGTGTGATAGCAGGCATCCTTGTCTTGTTCCTGATCTTAGAGGGAAGGCTTTCAGTCTCTCACCATTGAGTACTATGCTGGCTGTGGGTTTTTCATATATGCTCTTTATCATGTTGAGGAAGTTTCCTTCAATTCCTACCTTTTGAAGTGTTTTTATCAAAAATGGATGCTGCATTTTGTCAAATGCTTTTTCAGCATCTATTGAGATGATCATTTGATTTTTCCCTTTCAAATTGTTAATGTGTTGCACTACATTGATTGATTTTCTTATGTTGAACCATCCTTGCATGCCTGGAATGAACCCCACTTGGTCATGGTGTATGATTTTTTTAATGTGTCTTTGGATTCGAATTGCAAGTATTTTGTTGAGGATTTTTGCATCTATATTCATTAGGGAGATTGGCCGGTAGTTTTCCTTTTTTGTAGCATCTTTGCCTGGTTTTGGTATTAGATTGATGTTAGCTTCATAAAATGACTTAGGTAGTGTTCCATTTTCTTCAATGTTTTGAAAGAGTTTGAGTAAGATTGGTGTCAGTTCTTTCTGGAAAGTTTGGTAGAATTCCCCTGTGAAGCCATCTGGTCCTGGGCATTTATCTGTGGGAAGATTTTTGATGACTGATTGGATCTCTTTGCTTGTGATGGGTTGGTTGAGGTCTTCTATTTCTTCTCTGGTCAGTCTAGGTTGTTCATATGTTTCCAGGAAATTGTCCATTTCCTCTACATTATCCAGTTTGTTGCCATACAGTTGTTCATAGTATCCTCTTATAATTTTTTTAATTTCTTCGGGATCTGCAGTTATGTCATCTTTTTCATTCATTATTTTGTTATATGGGTCTTCTCTCTTTTTGATTTTGTCAGTCTAGCTAGGGGCTTGTCAATCTTGTTGATCTTCTCAAAGAAACAACTTTTGGTGATATTTATCCTAATTTTTTTTTTGTTCTCTATGTCATTTATTTCTGCTTTAATCCTTGTTATTTCTTTTCTTCTACTTGGTTTAGGGTTGGTTTGCTGTTCATTTTCTAGCTTCTTCAGTTGATCCATTAGTTCTTTGATTTTGGCTCTTTCTTCCTTTTTAATATTTGCATTTAGTTCTATAAATTTCCCCCTCAGTACCGCTTTTGCTGCATCCCATAGGTTTTGGTATGTTGTGTTCTCATTTTCATTCATCTCTATATATTTAGCAATTTCTCTTGCTATTTCTTCTTTAACCCACTGATTGTTTAGGAGTGTGTTGTTTAACCTCCAGGTATTTGTGAATTTTCTAAGCCTCTGATGGTTATTGACTTCTAATTGTATTCCATTGTGGTCAGAGAATGTGCTTTGAATAATTTCAATCTTTTTAAATTTATTGAGCCTTGTTTTATGTCTCAGCATATGATCTATTCTGCAGAAAGTTCCATGAGCACTAGAGAAGTACGTGTATCCTGGTGATTTGGGATGTAATGTTCTATATATGTCTGTTAAATCTAATTCATTTATCAGACTGTTTAGGTTTTCAATTTCCTTATTAGTCTTCTGTCTGGTTGCTCTATCTATGGGAGAGAGTGATGTGTTGAAGTCTCCCACAAGTATTGTGGAAACATCAATTGCTTCCTTTAGTTTTGCCAGTGTTTTCTCTCATGTATTTTGTGGCACCTTGTTTGGGTGCATAAACATTTATGATTGTTATTTCTTCTTGTTGAATTGCCCCTTTTATTAGTATGTAGTGGCCTTCTTTGTCTCTCAAAACATCCCTGCATTTAAAGTCTATTTTATCTGAGATTAATATTGCTACTCCTGCTTTCTTTTGGCTGTACCTTGCATGAAATATTTTTTTCCATCCTTTCACTTTTAGTTTCTTTGTGTCCCTGTGTCTAAGATGAGTCTCTTGTATGCAACATATTGATGGTTCATTTTCTTTAATCCATTCTGCGAATCTGTATCTTTTAATTGGGGAGTTTAATCCATTTACATTCAATGTTATAACTGTGAAGGCATTTCTTGAATCAGCCATCTTATCCTTTGGTTTATGTTTGTCATATATATTTTTCCCCTCTCTCTATTAATATTCTTTAATGTACCCATACCGAATCTCTTTAGTACTGAACCTTTCTCCAAGTCTCTCTGTCCTTTCTTTGTTTCTCTGTCTGTAGGGCCCTCTTTAGTATCTCCAGTAGTGCAGGTCTTTTGTTAGAAAATTCTCTCAGCATTTGTTTGTCTGTGAAAAATTTAAGCTCGCCCTTAAATTTGAAGGAGAGCTTTGCTGGATAAAGTATTCTTGGCTGGAAATTTTTCTCACTCAGAATTTTAAATATATAGTGCCACTGCCTTCTCACCTCCATGGTGGCTGCTGAGTAGTCACTACTTAGTCTTATGCTGTTTCCTTTGTATGTGGTGAATTGCTTTTCTCTTGCTGCCTTCAGAACTTGCTCCTTCTCTTCCGTGTTTGACAGTGTGATCAGAATATGTCTCAGTGTGGGTTTATTTGGATTTATTCTATTTGGAGTTCGCTGGGCATTTATGATTTGTGTATTTATGGTGTTTAGAAGATTTGGGAAGTTTTCCCCAACAATTTCTTTGAATACTCTTCCTAGACCTTTACCTTTTTCTTCCCCTTCTGGAACACCAATGAGTCCTATATTCGGACATTTTATATTATCTATCATATTCCTGAGGTCCATTTTGATTTTTTCAATTTTTTTCCCCATTCTTTCTTTTGTGCTTTCATTTTCCTTTCTGTCATCTTCCAGGTCACTGATTCGTTGTTCAACTTCCTCCAGTCTTGCACTATGAGTATCCAGAATCTTTTTAATTTGGTCAACAGTTTCTTTAATTTCCATAAAATCATCTATTTTTTTTTTATTATTTATAATTTATTTATTATTTTTAGTCTTGCAATGTCTTCTTTATGCTCTTCTAGGGTCTTCTTGATATCCTTTGTATCCCATACTGTGGTCTCATTGTTCATCTTTAGTTCCTTGATTAGTTGCTCTAGGGACTGTGTCTCTTCTGATCTTTTTATTTGGATGCTTGGGCTTGGGTTATCCATATCGTCTGGTTTTTTCATATGCTTTACAATTTTGTTGTTTTTGGCCTTTTGGCATTTGCTGAACTTGATAGGGTTCTTTTAGGATTTGTAGACCAATTGAAGCCCTTATCTCTAATTTATCAGATCTACAGCTTCGTGGAGTACACTTTTCTCTAACTAACCAGCAGGTGGCATCCACGAGCCACCTGTTCTCCACAAGCCAGTTCTCCCCTGCTTTGCCTTTGTGGTGAGTGAGGGAGTGAGTCTTGTGGGGTCCAATTGGTGTACCAAGCTTGCGTGTGTAGTTGGTGTTGCCCACCCTGTATATGGGGTGTGTGTCTGGGCAGTCAGGGAGGGGGGGTGGCTCTAACAATAAAATCTCCCTGGTGTTCCTGGAGTTTCAAAGCTGCTGCAACAGTCCATTCCCTCAGCTCAGTCCTGCCACAGTCCGCCTCTGCCACTGACCCACAAGTCCTTGGTATTGGTGTATGGCTCCTGAGACTTGCGAGTGGGTCCCTCATCCAGGCCGTGCACCCCCTTGTCCTCTGTTGAGGGATGACTGTGTTATGTCACAGGTGAGTGCCGTCCCCCCAGGGTGGCCCCGGGCCGCTGGGCCGTGTACGGAGGCTCCCAGTCTGCTGAAATGATGGCTGAATGGGGCTTTGTTAATTCACACTGCTCCACCTTACCAACCCTGGGACAATCAGCTGAGGGTGCAGGGAGGGCTAATATCCATGCCCAGTTTTGTGGTGTGTGTGTGTTATTTGAAGCACTTCCATCACACTGGGTTGTCTGGGGCAGCTCTGGGCTATGGGGCTGGCGACGGGCAGGAGTGTTTCCTGTCCACCAGGATGATGGCTGTGAGTGGACACCACCCTTTTCTTGGGAAGTTGTGTTTAGTGAATTTTCTCAGCCACTGGATTATTGCCTTTTGTCTCAGAGCTCTCTTAGTTCTCCTCTTGTCTTGACCTGCCCAAACTGCAAGTCTTTGAGGCTTTCTGCATTGGGCTTCTCAGAGCAATTGTTTCAGAAACAGAAAAAAAAGATTAAAAAAAAAAAAAAAAAAAAAAAAGCCCTCCTTGCAGATCTAATGGGTTTTTGAAATGCTAAGAGACAAAGCAACCAGGGCCATCAAGGAAAGATCCAGGGGGCAGAGAGATCAGTCTTTCTTCGGGATTTGCATACGAGCCTCAGGGCCTGAGCTCTGCCCTTCCCCTTTCTATGTTCACCAGAACTCCAAAAATCCTACACTTTTATTTTGGAGTTTTTCTTGCTGTTTTTTGCTATGCTTGTCTCCTCTCTGCTGGGCTGGCTGCTGTCAGATTCTCTGGTGTCTGGTCTCAGTCTATCTATGGTTGGAGTCTGGATCAGTAGAATGAGTTTCCCATAAGAGCTGCCACTGCAGTTCTCCCTTCTCCTTCCCGGAGCTGACAGCCCCTCCTCCCACGGGACTGAGCCTGGCAGGGAGGGGCGGGGTCCCCTGGCCACAAAAACTTACAGATTTCACTGATCTCAGCAGTTCGACGTGTTCATGAGTGTTGTATTTAGTATGCCCAAAGTCAAATTGCTCTGTGGTGTCCAGTCCACACAGTTCCTGGCTTTCTATCTACTTTCCTGGAGGAGTAACTAAAACATACAGCTCACCAATCCGCCATCTTGCCCCACCTCTGTCCAAGAAATACAATTTAGAGGCTGAAATATTGGAACTTTTGATATCTTTCAAATTGTTTATGAACAGAAACTGATGAAATATTGATGGAAAACTTTTGGCATGCATGAAGCACTTACAAATTAACATCTTTCAAAAGGATAGTTTCCATTTCACAAAATCATGGTATATTTATGGGGGAAAAAATCAGGCTCACTACTTTATGGTGAAATCTCAAACATGAACATTGGTAAGAGGGTTTGACAGTTCCTATTGACTCCTACTTGACCAGGAAGTCAAATCAGCTATACCAGATCACCTTTTAATCAACGGAAAAATTGTGCTTCAAGTGAATAAAACTTTCAGCCCAATACAGCAGTTTATTTGTAGAAGAGGGACTGACCATATTTTCTACTACATTTACATTCTCTGTTGCTTTTCAAATTAATTCTGTGAGGCCACCTGTCTTGGGTTGCCAGGGCTGCTTTGACAAATACCATACACTAGTTAGCTTAAGCAACGGGAATTTATTGTCTCAAGGTCTGGGAGGCTAGAAGTCCAAAACTCAAGTCACTGAGAGGCCAGGCTTTCTCTCAGAGTCTGTAGTGTTCTGGTGCTAACTTGCTGCAATCTTTGGGGTTCCTTGGCTTCCACCTCTGCCCCCATCAGATGGTGATACATTTCATTCTCTGGCTTCTTCTGTCTCAATGCAACCAAATTTCCTTTGTTTATAAGGACTCTAGTCATATGGATTAAGGTTGGCCTCATCTAAAGAGAATCTTCAAATGAGTCCACAACCTAACTAGTAATAGCATCTTCAAAAGTCCTATTTACAAATGGGTTCACACCCACAGGACTGAGAATTAGGACTTAAGCAGGCCCTCTGTGAGGGACATGATTGAATGCCCAACACCACCTCTTGGGTTTTAAAAGATGGGTGGAATAAAAGGGTGAGGCATTAGAAGTTAAAAACCCAAGAGCTGAAAGCTGATTCAGGAGCCACATCTTCAAAATCCTGGCAGTTAGAGAGGTTCCCCCTTCTCAGTGGAGAGTAAAAGATCTGCACAAGGAATCAGAGGAAGAGAGGGGAAGGACCAAGGGACTGGGGAAAACAGGCTGAACAAAGATTACGGTAGGCAGAAAGAAGTAAGTCTTTATTTTTTTTCAGTTCCTCATAAGGAAGGGAGGAGTGGGAGAAGGAGTAAGTGAGGTAAGGCAGTGGGAAGCCCAAATAAATGACACTGTTGTAATGGGCCTTAAGATAGCTTAAGAAATATGGGGCTTACTTTTATCAGAGAATGGTGACATTTAGGAACTGCCTCGGGGCTAGTGGTTCCCATCTGCATTCTGCAGGGCAGGAGCACAGAGGCCCCTAGTGCCACATTATCATAACATACGGCTCTTCTATGGCATCCTGGAGGACTCCCATTAGAACTTCAGACTGTTCGCCCCTCTGCTCGGAAGATATTTTGACTGCTGTCCGGAAGACAGGAACAGCTGGGCTGTTAAAGTCAACAGGCTCCCACTTCCACACACACCAGATTGTGTCATAATTGGAAATGTAAAATACGCCTTCCACTGCTTCCCTTTCCAAGGCAGGGTAAAGCCTGTTTCTGTTTCCTGCAAACCCCAGAAAGGGCCAGTCCCAGCCTAGGGTAAATATTTCAGTCTTGTTGGTAAGAAGAGGGGACTCAGGCCCCTGCCAGGTCCCCATGAAATCTATGAGCTCAGCAGCTCTATCTGGGGAGAGGGCGTGGGTGTGGGAGACTGGAAGATGCCAGAGAGGCAGGGATGTAAAATAGGCAATATTGACCATATTAGTCTTGTACGTGAAATGTCCTCATCAATCACCCTCCACTTATCTACAAAAATCTTCTTGCCCTTCAAGTTTCCGTTCAAATCCTGCCTGTTCCTGGGGACCTCCCTGGCCTCCTGATCCTCAAAACTTCCGTACTTTGCCAAGTCAAACTTTCATAACTCGTGCATTTTGCTCCACTCTTTCTGCTATCTGGGGTGAGTCAAAGATGAGTCTATCTTGCCTGCATTTTCAACTGCTGGGCATAAGCTTGGGGGGCTCCGGGTCCATGTCAGGGAGGAAGGACTTTTGAGGGTTCACCATTCCAGTTTGCAGTTTGTTCTTTCCCCGAGCATCTAAACATATCAGACATATTTAAACTGCAGGGGTTCGTTTCCTGCTCAAAACTCTCAACAAAGCTACTCAAGAAACACGTATTTCTACTGTTAATATAATTTTGAATTAATTTCCCTTTTAAAAAAAGCCTTTTCTTACTCCCAAACTTCCTGCATAGTGAAGGATACAGTGCCCAGTTTCTCCTCCCCAGTTTCTGGGTTCCTACCTGGCTTGTTTTGGGGTAGTGGTGAAGAAGGTGAAAGGACTGTCATAGTACTTAAGTAAGTTAGGATTTTTCTCCCCAAGTAGAATGAAAATTCCTTCTTATCCTCCACAAGATCTAACATAGCACCAGGTCCAGGATACTTATTTATTATATGCAATATTTATTGAATGAGCTTATGAAAAATGACATTAGGGTCTCTGATTAGCCGAGTGCCTACTATGTCTAGTGCCTTCCCTTCATTAGCTCATTTGAGTTAGTTAGGCATCATGGTCCTCATGGTAAAGACGGAGAAATGGAGGCTCAGGGTAGTTTAGTAATAAGTGCAGGGTCACAGAGCTAGTTAAGCAGTGGAGCTGGGGTGCAAACTCATGTCATCTGGGTTCCAAACTTCCATACTGTCTCTACACCACATCCCTTTCCCCATTCCATAGTTGCTCGGAACTGGGCATCACATTTTCAAGGGCCCACCAGTTTTAATTAAAAAATAAAACTAGAGATCATAGGAAAACAATTAAGATACTCTTGGGTCTAGGGGGGTTGGGGGGCAAGGGTGTTCAGAGCCAGCAGACTTCCCCCTGCCCTGTGGAACATGGTCCCATAGCAAATGCCCTGGCCCTCAGACAAAGAGGTGGGGTCCACAGCCAGTTAACATCTGTGCCAATGTTACCAATGGCTCTGTCCTAGCCTTTGCCAGGGAGTTTGACCCACAGCCAAAACCCAGCCTGTGGCCACGGAGGAGTGGTGAGGAGGCCAGGCCAGGAGCACTACTCCTAGATAATAACATGACTGCGAGATAAGAATAGGAAGCATTAATAATTTTATTATTTTTTTATTGACAAGACTCAAGCCACAGAGTCAGCATGAGCCAGGGCCCCATGCCCAGACTGAGCTCTAACTCAGGTCAGTAGACAGAGGTTTCCATGAATTTTTTTTAGCATTGCAACTCTTTTTTTTTCAATGAAATCTTACACAGAATTCCAACAGAGAAGACTGGTGAAAGTGGGAAAGAAGTCCCAGACCCCATCTGCGTGACCTCCTCTGTGATCCTCTTCCCAACTCATTCACCCACCACCCACCCACCCCTGCCCCTGGGGCCCCGTTTGTTGAGGAACAATTTAAGAACTATTGCAGTGAGTGGTAAAGGCTGCGAGGGGGGTGGAGGTGGGAGCAGCAGGCAAGAAAGTTGAAGAGCAAATTTGTTCTGCACAGGACCCCTTGAAGTGAGCTACTTTCTTTTTAGAGAGTAAATAATGGGCCCCAGGATCAGAAGGAAGCCTGACACAGGACCTGTCAACATTCACACACGGTCTTTAAATATTCAACAACCAAAATTTTGAAGGATCTTTGACTTTCCTCTTTATCTTTTTCTCCAAATGTCAACAAATACTGCTTTGAGTTTGGCCTTGCTTTTCTTGGTGGGAAAAAAAGAGGTGAAGAGAGAAAGAAGGAGAGAAAAAACAGGATAAAGAATAAGGATTCTATGGTAGACTGAATCCATTGTAAATAGGATCTCCTGAAGGTGTTATTTTTAGTTAAGGTGTGGCCCAGCAGAATGGGGTTGGATCTCATTCTGGATTACTGGAAGCCTTCTAAAGAGAAAAAAACTGGAAGCCAGAGTCAGAGAAAGCCACAAGAAGGAGATAAAAGCCAGAAGTAAGTGGGAACTGGAAGAGAAAGGATATTGCCATGTGAACAAGTCAGGAAAACAAGCCAAGGAACCCCGAGGACTGCTGGAAGCCAGCACCAGAATGTTAGGGAACTTGGGGGAGAAAGCACTGCCTTGCCAATGCCTCAATTTTGGAGTTCTCCTAGCCTCAAAACCATGAGCCAACAAATTCCCATTGTTTAAGTCAACCCATTGTGGGGTATTTGCCATAGCAGACTGGTAAACTAAGACAGCTGTGTAGGGGTGTCCCGGAGGAGAAATCCAGAACTCAGAAAAGGATATGGAGGTGGGAGAACTTAGAGCATTTCATCCCAGTAACAGCACACGCTGCACTGTTCAGTCATGTCCCTCATTGTACAGATAAGGAAACTGAGTCCCCAGGAGGCAAACAGATATAGGTGAGATCATAAAGTCAAGTTTTAAAAATATTTTAAAAAGTAAAATTAGAGCTCATAGTTTCTGGTACATGAACCAGAGCTCTTTTCACTGTGGTCTCCCTAAAGGGAATGGCAGTTCTCACCGACTAATAAAGTCACTGCAGCAGCCTGAGTCACTAGTATTTCTAGAGCTGAAGCCAAAGCAGCTCCTCTTCCCAATTGTTCCCTCGTGGCTGCCATGCTCCAATGCAAGAGCGGTTCAGACCACAGCTGGCCTTGAGTAGGACACTGGGGTGTGCATCCACCCCATGGCTGCCTAACCCTCTCCCTCACAGACACTGACCCAGTCACTCTCCCCGTTACCAGCTGTGCCCTGGCCTCTGGGGTTACCCGAGCTGTTTGCACTGAAGTTACACTACTCCCAGCAGCCTCAAAACTCTCTCACAAGGCCCCAAACAAGAAGATCTCCTTGGTCTATCCTACTTGTTAGAACTCACCCAATTTAGAAATACTTTTATTTACTCTCCTAGCATAATAATTAGCTCATCTGTCTTAGAGTTGGTGAAAGTTTCCCATAGAGATCGGCAAGGGAATCAAGGTCAGGTAAAACCCACTCGTTCCAGTGGCTTTAGACTAAGACCTCCTGGCCTCAAAGAGCTCCTGACTTATTAGACACATGTCAGTCAAACACAGAGCTACCATTTCTCATGTTCCTATGTGTGCCTGGTGTTTCCTACCTTCATCTGATTTCCCTTCTCAATTCAAGCCAATGAGAAAGGTAATATTATCATCCTATTTCACAAAAAAAGGTAAACCAGAGCGACTAATGGTTGCACACTGTGCAAGGAGTGATCAGGCTCTTCCCAGCCATGTCTGCATTGAGCAACCTTCACACAATCTTTTGTGTTTGTCCATATCTCAGGGAGTAACAGGCTTCTGGTCTTGCCCCTCCCCAAAGATAGCGGAGTAAGAAGAGCCAATCAATGGATCCCTTTCTCCTAGACTTGGCTTTATATCCACCTACTACCAGATTGTGGAGGGTGGTAGGGCAGCCCAAATTGGCCATGGTCCAAGACCTCCAAGAGAGGGATTATTTCTCCCAATCAAGAAACAGCCAGAAGATATGTATGGTCTTACTTCCAGAAAAACTTCTTGCTGTTCTCTGAGTGCACACACACACACACATACACACATACCACAACCTCCTCCTTACTTCCTTACTTAGTAAGCTCATTTCCCCTGCACGGGGACAAACCACAAATGGGACCCACATTATATTTGGAAATGCTAGCCAGCAGTCCACACTGGTTCTGGCTTCTTTACAGCTGACGTTACTTCTGATTTGGCCTCTATCCATTCTGACTGACTGGTGCTCATGCCATCCATCACTGCTGGTTAAGTATTTTTTTATATAAGCCCTGATTCTAAAGAAAAAGGCCCAGAGAGGTTACATAACATCCCCACAGACCCTCAGTGGCTAAATAGCAGAGCCAGGATTCATAATCAGCTCTATCTAACTCCACAGCCCAATGTTCCATGTATCATCACTGTCTCTGCCAGAATGCCTATTGGGTTTCTATGCAGTCTAGGATCCCTAGTGGTCCACCCAAACATGCAGTTTCCCATAATGGAAATTCAAAACTGACCCCCTACTGGAACCTTGGCTACACACAATAAGGAAAGAACTCTGGGGAAAGGCAAGTGGTTAATTCCATTTTTGCAAATCTCATCAATTTCATATGAGCCATTTAGTTGGGTGGATAAGCCAGAACTTTTTAATTCTCTGAACTAGATTACTGGTTCCTGGGAAATACTCACCAGTTAACAGGCTTTCCGTTTCCAGGCCTTTACTTGAGTTGTTGTAAGCTTTTAAAATCCCCAGATTGTTAGCAGGTGACCCTCATGAGTTTAGGGCAGTAGACTGGCCAAAACACTGCCCAGATTAGGGGAGACACTGAACTGAAACAGACACAAAAAACCAACATTCCACAACTCCTGTGAAGAAATGTTTAGGAAGCAACAAACAAACTATAGGCTTTGCAGCAGCACTGCCCCGCAACAGACTGGGCAGGGGGGCTGGGAGAAGGAATTGTGAGCTTTGCTTCTCACACTTCCCTGCCTCTTCGATTGGCTGGGACAGTGGTTCTCACACTGCACCACCAGCAGCAGCATCACCTGGAAACTCATTAGAGATGCAAATTCTCGGTCCCCACCCCAGACCCATTGAATCAACGGTTTGACAAGCCCACCAGCTAATTCTGGTGTGCACTAGAGTTTAACTAGTACTTGAACTGCCGCCCACCCAACTCAGCCTTTGCTGGGATACCCCAGCAACTCTCAGAACTGTGTGGGGTTTCCTCGGGGCCTTGTGGAGGCCCCAAGATTTCATAGAAGACACCCCTAACACCCACAGACCTCATTCTTGTTTGCTGGGGAAGACGGATCACCTACAATGAGAATGAGGCAGTTTTACACAGATCACAAAACAGAATAAAGTCTTTTGAACAGTCAAAAAATTTTGTTCAAATGTGGCCTCTCTCTCTAAGCCAACTCAGCAGGTGAAATCACTGCTCTCCCCTCATCGTGGGACCTGACTCCCAAGGGTGTAAATCTCCCTGGCAACAAGGGACATGACTCCTGGGGATGAGCCAGGTCCAGAATCATGGGATTGAGAAAATCTTGTTGATCCAAAGGGGGAAGAGAAATTAAACAACGTAAAGTTTCAGTGGCTGAGAGATTTCAAGTGGAGTCTAGAGGTCACTCTGGAGGTTATTCTTATGCATTATATAGATAGCCCTTTTTAGTTTTTAGTGTATTAAAATAGCTAGAAGGAAATATCTGAAATTCTTGAACTGCAATCCAGTAACCTTGATTCTTGAAGATGAGTGTGTAACTATATAGCTTTTACAGTGAGACTGTGTGATTGTGAAAACCTTGTGACTGACACTGCCTTTATCCAGTGTATGGGCAGATGACTAATAAAATAAAGACAAAAAGGTAAATAAATAATAGGGGAGATAAAGGGTATAGGATGTTCGGGGTGTTCTTTTTTATTTTTATTCTTTTTTTTTTTTTTTGGAGTATCGAAATGTTCAAAAATTGGTCATGGTGATGAATGCACAACTATATGATACCATGAACCATCGATTGTACAGTTTGGATGATTATCTGGTATATGAATATATCTCAGTAAAATTGCATAAAAAAAGAGAATGGTGGAGAAGAGAAAGAGATTGAAAGAGACAGACCTAGATATATGAGATAGTCTTGATACAAAGGCCTAAGTCTGAAGACCCTCTTAATAATTACATTAAATAAAGTTACAGTTTCTAACTTCTCAACATTGTAAGTGCTACCGGACAAAAGAATCGCTTGTACACTGGGGTTGCATTTTGTGTGAATTTTAAGTACATAGTTTTGAAGAAGCACAATATAAAGATATTAATAGCTTTATTTTATGTGGAGAATGTAAAACACTGAAAATCCCCAAATTAAAAACAAGCAATCAAGAATTGCATATTTTCAAAGTTGGCAAGCTTAGTGAATTTTGAACTTACATTGCTGCCACTGAGAGGTGTCAGATTAGTTTGCAAACAGAAATATCTGTAGGTTTTGTCAGTCCCACGAGAATTGGCATAATAATGTGATATGTGATATTTACACCATTTGAGGTCTTCCAGAACACATCTGTTTAATAAAATGAGAATTTCGTGTAAAAAAAAAAAAAAAAGAAGAAGAAGAAGAAGAAGAACCACGGTACTAGAGGTTTCAAAGATTGAAAATTGGGAGAATCGGCTCTTTGTCCAAGAGAAATAAGGAACACTAAGCTTTTAAAGAGAAGCATGTCTAAAAAGCAGGTGATGTGAGAAAAGTACAAACTTTGGAGATAAACATGGGATGGTATCCTAGCTCAGCTACTTATTAACTGTGTGACCTTGAGCAAGTCACTTAACATTTCTTTTTCTTTTAAAATTTTTTTTAATAATTCAATTTTATTGAGATATCTTCACACACCATATGGTCATACAAAGCGTACAATCAACTGTTCACAGCACCACCATATAGTTGTGCGTCCATCACCAAAATTAATTTTTGAACATTTTCACTACCACACACACAAAAGTAATTAGAATAAAAATTAAAATGAAAAAGAACAATTAAAGTAAAAAAGATCACTGGGTGCTTTTTTTTTTTGCCCCCATTTTTCTACTCATCCATCCATACACTGGACAAAGGGGAGTGTGATCCACATGGCTTTCCCAATCACATTGTCACCCCTCATAAGCTACATTTTTATACAATTGTCTTCAAGATTCAAGGGTTCTAGGTTGTACTTTGATAGTTTCAGGTATTTCCTGCTAGCTATTCCAATTCATTAGAACCTAAAAAGGGTCATCTATATTATGTGTAAGAGTGCCCACCAGAGTGACCTCTCTTAACATTTCTAAGAATCAGGTTCATTATTTATAAATTGGAAATCATAAAACCTGCTTTGCAGGGATTGTATGTAACATAAGTAAAATACCTACCACAGCACCTGACATACAAAAAGGTGCTAAATATAAAGTGACTATTATAATGATACTTCATGTTAATCACCTAGCAGCTACTGAGTACCTTTTGCTTCTCCAGGTAGATGGAGAAACATCCACACAAGGGAGCCATAGCCTCCCTGGAGAGGTGGGCCTCCCTCCACCCTTCTACACAGCCAGGAGGTCAGGCTTTAATTGGCCCTGTGTGTGCTCGGTGAGTGATGGGATCACAGCCGTCTGATCGGCACAGTTGGGGAGCAACAGACGCAGAGCCCAGAGCCAGCTCTTAAGGGACAGAACGTCTCCAAGGAAAAGCTGCCTCGATCCTTCACAATGACGCTTCCCTATTAAACCAGTTCTTGGAGAAACTTCAAGTGCCACACTGAAGTGCAATGCAAAACTAATCAAGACTTGTGAGTGCAAGCATCTTATCACAGAGCAGGGAGGGTCTTTACAAGTAAATAAAAAAACAATGCCCTATTAACATCTGCCTGGGAGAGAAGGGATGGAAGAGAAGACAGGAGGCAAAAAAGGGACAAGTAGACACGTAAAACATGTACGAAGGTAGGGACTAGATGGATGTAACCTATAGCAACACTTCTCAAACTTTAACGTATGTCTAAGTCACCTGGGGCTCTGGTTAAAATGCAGATTCTGAATCTGTAAGTCTGAGCAGGGACCAAGAGTCTGCATTTCTGCAAACTCCCAGGGGAGGCTGACGTTGCACTTTGAGTATTGCTTTAGGACAATAATAACAATGCTTTCCATAGGATTTTAAAACCTGGATTCCAATCCTGGAGTGACACAAAGGCATTGAGATGGATACCTAACCTCTCTGAACCTTCTTCCTCATCTGTAAAACAGGAACACCAACGCCTACCTCAGAGAATTGTTTTAAGGATTCCACAAGATAATGGACGCTGGCACTCAGCATAGAGCCTGCCACCTGGTAATCCCTTACAGGATGGCAGCTGTGATTAATATCATCTACAACGGCAAGAACACAAAGTAATAGAGAGCAGCACACTCTTAAGTTGGGTCCAAGAGGACCCAGGCTTGATGGTACTTTGACACTCCCTGGCGGGCTATACCTGCTGGCTCTCTGGCTCCTTCTCTGGCTCCTCTGCCTTTTTTCTGCCCCTAAACTTGAGCATTCCCAGGTTTGTTCTTTGTCTCTCTGCCCTCCTCTCTTCTCTCCTTTCCTAACCTCACGTACATTCACAACTCCCGCTCTCACCCCCAAGGAGATGATGCACACATCACCACCTATTCCTGATTCTCCTTCCTGATTCTGGACCCTACTTTCCTCTGTTTCTACTTGAAAATCCACTGCCAGTTTATTCAACTACCCAAAAACATCATCATCAGATCACTCTGTAAATCAATTCACCTCCTCACTTCCCTGGTTCAGTCAATGCTATTGTCTTCTTAGCTTAGACGTCACCTCTCCAGGCAGCCTTCCCAGGACAGGCAGGATGAGATGCCCTTGATGTGCTCCAACAGCACCTGGCACAGATCCTAGAATAGCACTTACCACATGCTGCTGTGATTTCCTGTGCACACGTCCCTCTCCACCACCAGGCTGGGACCTCCTTGAGACTGAGCCATCATCTCAATCACTGTCAATACTCAGCGCTTGACAAATGGTAGCCTAAATTCCAATCGGACAATTGCTCCCTATCCAGGACATTCCTGAAGGAGCTTGTGCACACAACAGCTAACGGCCCAATGGGATACAAGGAGCCACTTTATTATTAGCTGGGCCAGTGGCCACCTCCCCAGAGAGTTCAGACAGTGCTAAATGGAGGTTCCCAGTTCCCCCAAGCCTGAACCCAAACCCTGGGTTCTTTTCACTGCTAGATAACAATGTGGGAAAGAAACTCAAAACCCTGATGAGAATATCCAGGGAGAGAAAGAGGGAATGGAGGGAAGGGAAAGGAAGAGAAGAAGAGGGGAAAGGAGAGGGGAATGCAGGAGGGCAGGAAGGAGGGAGGAGGGGAAGAAAAAAGACAGGCTTTCTTTCCCCTACCTCCTCTTGCCCTCCTCAGCACTTTATGATATAAATTAATTTAAGCTCTCTCTCAACTGGTAAGAATCCCTTCTTTGGGATTTGGAAAGAAAAGAAGACAAAATTGAGCTAGATAAGATTATTTCTGATGGGCTGGGGAAAGAGGGAAAGTATAAACTCTCCCAATTCAGTAAACTTTTCCCCTCACACTGGAAAATGTCCTGGCACTGTGATTCACACAATGTGACTGCTTGATAAAATAAAGTGTTGTTACTAAACAAAATGGTCTGTAGGAAAAATACATGTAAATGAAATGTATCATCACAATCACCCTCATATTCCTCTGGCTCCTACAGTGTGCTGTCTCAGATTCCCTACTCTGTCCTCATTTATTCAAAATTCCAAGGCTCAAAGGACCTCAAAATGAGCCTTAATTTTAGTCCAGAGCTTACTCTGACTCTGCACAAACATAATTTTTTTCATGAAAAATCTATGCCTACAGTCTAACAGGATATTTTTGAAATATCATTTAACATACCTTTTATTCCCAGGAATTTGGTGGCCTGTGTTGTCCACCAGCCCTCTACCCTCAGAGTCCAAGCTATCCATGGCTTTGGATGGGAGAGAGAACAAGGAATTGAGTTTTCTAAGAAGCAATTGCTTTGACATTCAAGTTCAACATTTTAAATTCACAGAAAAGACAATAATCTTGAAAGCCCTAGTTTTCCAGTTCAAAACCAGGCACTTGAAAGAATGAAGGAGTCTTGGTGAACTCCACAGAGTGAGGAGGATGGAGGACATGAAGTAGGAACCATTTGCCACTGCTGGAGGAGGCTAAGCTCAAGCGAAATCCCAAAGGTGACTATCCTGGGAGGACCCAGCCTGTCCCTTGGAGGGCACCAGTTTAGGTGGTTGCCTCCCAGAATTCCAAGGGAAGGGAGACGGCTTCTGTTCTCAGAGGATCTTCAACCCTCGTGGAGGGGCACGTCACCTCTCACAACACACACACACACACACACACACACACTCACACACACACACTCACACACACATTTCAACCCTGGAAATTTCAGAGGATCACTGGGGTTAGCGAAAACTGATTCAGAGCTCGAGTCAGTTGGGCTGTGGCAGGCTGGCATGGTCTGAACCAAAAGGACAGATCACACATTACATCAGCTGCAGATACTTAGGTAACCAATGCAGTGAGAACAGAGGGTAATGACCTCAAACTTGGTGAGATCAACTACTCTGCACCAGAGGCCAGCAAACAAGTCAGATGGGAACCTTCCCACCTCTTGTGGTCATGGTCACATAATCTTCCTGCACTCAGAAGGTAGGAAGGTAGGAGAGAAATAGAGACAATACTCCAGAAGGGATGATGGTCCTGAAATGAAGTTTCATTTTTTTTTTATTAGAGAAATTGTGGGTTTACAGAAAAATAATGCTTAAAATACAAGGTTTCCATATACCACCTTATAGTAATGCCTCACATTAGTGTGGTACATTTGTTACAATCAATGAAAGCACTTTTTTATAATTGTACTATTAATTATAGTCCATGGTTTGCCTTAGGGTTCACCGATTGTATTGTACAGTTCCATGGTTGTTGTTTTTATAATTTTCATTCTAGTAATACATAAATAACCTGAAATTTCATCTTTTGAAGTTTGAATTTAAAAATGACTGTTTTAATTATCTGAGTAATAATGAAAAGAGATTATAAATGAAGCCATAACTTGACTATGATACCTTTAATTGTCAAGATTGTCTTTCCACAATTGCAAAAATGTGGGCTAGTGACAGTTATGGAAAAACAATGTCACTTTTCTGCACATCTGAAACACTACATGTCTTGGTTCTGGGCAACAGTAAGAGCAAAACAGATGAAGTCTCTACTCCCCATGGAGGTGATAGTCCAGTGGGAAGACAAACATTAAATAGACAATATCACAAATAATTATAGGACAAGAGTTGTGCTTGAAAAAGTACAAGGAAGGAAGCAAAGAAGACCCTTTGTCCCAAAACAGTCTCCTGCCTGCCAACTCTGATGTCAGAAATTCAACATCTAGAAGTTAATTCTGCTGGATAGTCACTGCCTTCTCTTAATTATTTTTTAAAGGCAAAGACATGTGGGAGGAGTTACTTGTGAAGTTGCTAACATTTTCATTTTTAGACCTTAATAACTCTCATTCTATTAAAAGATTAAAAACCAGGAAAGCTGGTTTTAAGAGGCAGGGAAGGAATACAAAGGGAAGGCTGAGGGGTGGAGTTTCCCAAAACAAACCTGACTTTTAACCAGCTTTGCCCTGGGTCACTCAGCCATGATCAACAGGCATCTCGGTTAAACCCACTGCTCTGAAATCCAGCTAAACTCAGATTCGGTGGCTTATTAACTGAGGAACGTTGAGCAAGTTACTTAACCTCTCTGAAACTTCAGTCTCTCATCTATAAAATAGGAATAATAAGCAAAGGGGTTGTGACGAGATTAAATGAGACACTGTATGCAACATGCTTTATACAGTTACCTGCTACTTTCCTGGGCTTCAGAGAGGCAGTGGTGTGACGGGCAGCCTCAGACACCTGGGCAGGGCTGGGGTTCTCTACAGCCTGAGGACCCGCTTCACCCGCATCACCTGGGAACTTGTTAGACTTGCAAATTCTAGGGCCTCACCCAGACCTATGGAATCGGAATCTCTGGGAATCTGTGTTTTTTTACAAACTTTGCAGGTGATTTTTATGCACAGTCAAGTTTGAGAAGCATGACCTGTGGAATCAAAAATAAACTTGAAATTACAGTATGTGAGTAAATCATTTGAAAAGGAACAGGGGTGTTGAGTTCTTGCTAGCAGAGTAGTCCTAGGCAAGTCATTTCTTCTCTGGAGACAGTGATACCCATCTCATATATTTTATAAGAGTGATAAAGGGATCTAATAATATGCCTGAAAGAGATTTTTTTTTAATTTTTGTTGTGATATATATACTACATAAAATTTCCCATTTAACCACTTTCAAGTATACAATTCAGTGGTATTAGTCACATGCACAATGCTGTGCTACCTTCACCACCATCCATTGCCAAAATTTTTCCATCATCTCAAACAGAGATTCTGCACCCATTAAGCATCAACTTCTCATTCCCCCTCCTGTCACCCCTGGCAATCTATACTCTATTTTCTGTCTCTATGAATTTGCATACACTAGTTATTTCGTATAAATGAAATCATACAGTATTTGTCCTTTTGTGTTTGACTTATTTCATTCAACATGATGCCCTCAAGATTTATCCATGTTGAAGCACACATCTTAAAGGGCTTTTCAACGTATACAACATTGCCTTTATAATAGAACCCTTTAGAGGGAAAACAGTCAAATCCTTGGCTCTTCTTCCCTGCTCTTGGCAAAACCTCCTTCTGTTCTAGGAGGGCTGTGAGAACATTGACCCAGAATTCACTGCATGTTTCCTTGGAAGAGAAAACTCACTCTGACAGCTAAAACTCCTTGGAGTATCATAAGATCTCTGCAATTCAGGCCCAACAGCTATTCCCTCTGGTTCCTGCAGTGCACAGTCAGCCCAGAACTATGGAGCTATGCCTCATGTACTTTTTGCTGATGGAGCATGGTTTCCAGGGACCCCAGGATTTGAATTAGAGCCAATAGGTAGAAGCAACAATGAGTCAGGTTCATGCCCACATGAGGAAGAACTTTGCAGCTGTCAAAGCTGCTCAAAAGTGGCATGAACTTCCCTAATAGATGGGAGTGAGATCCCAGATCCAGGAGATAGTCACTCCCAGTCTGTGGACCCTCTGGTAGGGCTATTTTATAGGAACTATGTTATGAATCATATTGTGACTTCCAAAAAGGCATGTTCAAGTCCTAACCCCCAGACTTGTGAATGTGAACTCCTTTGTAAATAGGCTCTTTGAAGATGTTGTTAGTTAAGATAAGGCCAATCCAATATGATGAGAGTCCTTACAAGGAGAGGAAATTTCAACAGAGATATAGACTGATACAGAGGCAGAGAGAGAGACGGCCACGTGACAGAGGCAGAGACTGAGTTATGGATTGCCAGCAAACCATCACCTACAGATTTCAGAGGAGGCATGGCCCTGCCAACTCCATAATTTTGGACATCTGGCCTCCAGGGCTATGAGAGAATAAATTTCATTGCTTAAACCCAAATAGTCTGTGGTGCTTTGTTATAGCAGCCCTGGCAGACTAAGACAGACTACTTTATAATTTCCCTTCCACTTGACTCTACTACCTGTAGTGTACTCTGCTTGGCACTTGGGGGGCCTTCTAAAAGCCAAACCTTAAATCCCTTATTTCATCCAGGCAATATTTGTTGATCACCTACCACATGCCGGAAGCTGTCCTAAATGGTCAGGATGAGGGTCCCAGCTCTCAGGGAGCCTGTGTTCTTAAGGGCTGTTTAGACAGGGCAGGGTGAGCAAGGAACGACTCTTTGAACAGGTGGTAGTTTATGCTGAGCTCTGAATCCCAAGGGGCCAGTGTGAGCCAACCATGTGGACGAGAATTTCAGGCCAAGGGAACACTGGATACCGAGGCAAGTCCCAAGGCAGGAACACGAGCACAGCAACTGCGGCAAGTAGCGGGAGATACGGAAGGAGAAAAAGGCAGGGAGAGGTCAGATCTGGAAGGGAAGCCCTTGTGAGCCGGTGTAAGGAGTTAGGATTTTATTTTACTTTTTCTTTCCCAGACTCTCCACCGAGTACTTAAAATTGGTCTGCTGATTGTCACCATCATCAAGGTTTCTTTATTGAGCACCTACTTCCTGCTACAAGCCTTAGAAGACCAGGGCCCTGGCCTCCCATCTGACTGCTGCTTTCTCTAAACACCCTCAAGTCTGCCCCTCACTTTCAGAATCTTTCTTCACCCACCATCGCTGAAGGCCTTGGATTTTCACAGCAGATTGTTTGCCATCAATCAGATCCACTGGCTGGTTACAGCACCAAAGCCCTATTTTTCTTTTTCTTTCTTTTCTTTTTTTTTTTTTTTTTTTTTTTTGTCCTTTTTATGTGATGAAACACAGGTGCATGTTGGCTATAGGTCTGACTACAATTAGGGAAAAGCCAACCCAGTCTACATGGGGAGCAACACAGCACCGTGGGAAGAGCACAGGCTCTGGACTCCGACAGCCTGGGTTTCAGTGTGTCCCTTCCCACTCACCAGCTGTGCGAGCTCGCACACATTACATAGACTCCTGGTGACTCAGTTTCACAATACATGAAAGGAGGCTCATGATAGCACCTACTTTGTAGAGTGGTGAGGATGGACTGATAACTTGCATGTAAAGAACTTAGAACACTGACCGGGGCTTAGCAGGTGCTTAATAAGCATAAAATATTATTTGGCCCAGACGTTGGCATTTTAAGTTTTAACACTTGTTCAACACTGAACAAATATCTGTTGAGCATTGACCCTGCACCAGGTACTCTGCTAGCCAAGGTTTTATGGAAAGAGCTTTGGGCTAGAAGACCTGAGCTCTGGTCTAAGTTTTTTTCTATGAGTTGGGCAACCAAGGACCAAACACATCATCCTTCTGTCCCCAGGTTTCCTCCCCTTTAAAGGAGTGCATTGGGACCACAGGATTTCTGAGGGCCATCCTGGTCCTGGCATGCAATAAATGACAATCTTCTGCCTGCACAGCCTGCAGCCCTCCCAGATCTGGGCCACTGAGGTTACCAGGTCTCAACCATGTGAGCACCCACCCCTGGAGAGAACCGGGCAGGTTCTACTGTCTTGTGCTTGCAATAAAATATTGATTAGGGAATTTAAATTTTTGGACTGATTTAGGAGCCCTGAGATGGGGATGTAATGTGCTGTGCCCAGCTGCGCTATGAGCCATCTATCTCCTGTCAGCAAGCAGCAAGAAACTGACAGAATCAATACAAACATGTCTGAAGACAGGCTTAACTCATTTCCTTCCACCCAGGGCAATGGTTGGAGAGGGTCAGCTGGGACGACCATCGCAGAGGTGGGGCCTGGGCACCCACCTGCCAGGCACGAGAGGTTGATGCAGTTATCTCTGCTGGCATATCTGGAAAATTAACTGATTTAAGACTTCTATTCTCTTCTGTCCCTTTCTAAGGGACTAAAGAGGATCTTCTGGCCTGTTGTCTGAAAGGAAAATAATAATAATAGCTACCTCATGTTTGGCACCTGATATGTATCAAAAATATTATAAAAACCGTCATTAATCTTAACCTCTCAGAGCCTCAGTTTCCTTATCTGTGAAAGGGAGATAATGATAATACCTTCCTCATAGAGTTGATGTAAAATTAAAGCAAATAAACTGTGTTGCATAATATGCAGTGAGTTCACAATAATTGGTAGCTATAGATAAAACCAGGATGCAAAAAGTATCAAGTAGAAAATCCAAGGAAACAAAGCTACAAAGCAGCAGATACGGCATTTGGACCCTAGTCTGCTTGATGCTAAAACTGGAGAGCTGTCCTCTGAGCTACACCGTGTGACAGATGAAAGAGCTGCAGGAAGGACTCTGAATTCCTTGTTTGCCACATTCTCCATGCTGCTGCTTGCCTAGTTCCTGACCAGCCTCCCAGGTGTGAGACTTGCATTACTCAGTGAGGTTAATAAATATGTCATTCCCAGGGAATGGCTTTGCTCCTTCGTGCCTCACACATGGTCCTGTGCACCTGAAGCATTTATTAAACACACTGAGAGGCTTGAATAGAAATTTAATTTTTCTAGCTAAACAATGGTATGTGCAGCAGGCAAATAGAATTACTTGTTTAATCTTACCCTCACACACCTACTCAGCTCTAAGGCAGCTGATTAACCCCAGGAGCAGGGTGACATCTCCAGATTTAGGATACTAAGGAGCACTCTATATAAAGAACCTACTTACCATGTCAAGGAAAAGTCCAACCATAGGTCCTTCTGACTCAAGATTTTCTCATGATGAATTTATCATCCTAAGGACATATATACCAAAGCAACTACCCAAGACTCTGTCAGCCTTCTCACAGTACAGGAGATAAACATACTCTGTTTTCTCACTCCAAGACTCAAATCCTAGAATCTTAGTATGGCCTTCATTTGACATCAATCTATCTTTTTTTCAGCCCCTTCCTGCAGTATGTCATTTTTTTTCTCCATCATTCATTCAAAAAGCAGTTTTTTCAACACCTACTACGTAGCAGGCACTGCTGTCCATACGAAAAGATAATTAAGAGAGTCTCTGCCCTCAAAGGACTCCTAGTCTAGCAGAAAGACAAACATGAAGTAAAAGAAGGCAATAAAGTTTTAGAAGTGGTGCAATTCAGGGGTGCCATTGGAGGGAGTGGCTGATTCTTCCGGAGGGTCATGAGCAACATCAGAGCGTGAGTGGCCCTTGTAATATGTCTACACAGCTGTTTCCTAGGGCTGCCAAAACAAGGCGCCTCAAACCAGGTGGCTTAAAACAGTAGATGTTTATTGTCTCACAGTTCTGGAAGCCAGAAGTCCCAAATCAAGGTGTCACCAGGGCCATGCTCCATCTGACACCTGTAGGGGAGAATCCTTCTTTGCCTCTTTTTTCTAGCTTCTCATGTTTGCCGGCATTTCTTAGCGATCCTTGGCTTATAGATGCATCTCTCCAATCTCTGCTCCCTCCATTTACGCATGGCCTTCTTCCCAGTATCTGTCTGTGTGTCCAGATTTCCCTCTTCTAATGAGAACACCAGGCCCACCCTACTCCAGTATGACCTCAACTAATTTCATCTGCAAAGAGCCTGTTTGCAAAGAAGATCCCATTCTGAGGTACTGGGGGTTAGAGTTTCAAACAGGAGAGGGACACAATTCAACCTATAACAAGAGCTAAGCAGGGAGGCCCAAGTGGGCTGCATGTGGAAAAGCACTCCGGAGATGGGCACACAGGCGGCAGCATGGAGCTGAAGGACAGGATGGCTGATTTGGGAACTGAGTGTGGTTTGGCAAAGTTAGAGCATAGGGTGCAGGTAGGGATGGTGGGTGGGGATGGGTGACCCAATACTGCTGCCAGGTCTGGGAGACCTAGTAGGCCCTGCTAAAGGACTTGGAATTATATAGTAATAATAACTGTTAGCTGCCATCTATTGAGATGATGTTTTAGGCAATTCGATATATTAACTCTTTTTAACTTCACACCCATCCTACAAAGTAGATATTACTAACCAATTTTTTCAAGTAATGAAATTGTGGCTCTAAGAGGTAAGCACTAGAGAACAATCTTTACTGAGTGGTAACATGATTAGGTTTATACTTTCAAAAAATTACTGAAGAGGAGAATGGGTTATAATAGTATAAATACGAAGGCAGAGAAACCAATTAGGAGACTTCTGTAATAGTCCAGGTGCAAAGTGTTAATGGCCTAAATTGAGGCAGAAGCAGAGAAATAAGAGTTGGTGGGGGGTGGGGCAGAATAACGAGTAACATTTTGCATTTCTGGGCAGTTTTCTTGAATCTTTTTTTCTAGAATTCAATGGCAAGACACTGCCCACTCCTAAACCCTGAGCTCAGAGACACAAAAGGTAGAGGTTCCACAATGAAGGCACAGAGATGAAGGAGAAAATTCCTGTTATTCACTGCCTTTATGGGTTGCCAGGAACCATGAGGAAACTGTTCTCAATGACTATGTGTTTATTTTGCTTCTGTTTTGTAAAGACCTCGTGGTCTTTCATTTTCCTGTGTTTTTCCAAGTCCAAAGCAGAAAAACTAAGGGTCATCTCCACTGCTGATAAATGACCCAGAACTGTGCTCTGGCGGGCCCAGGAGCATACCTTTTAAGTTCATGAACTCAAGAAAAATCCCTTTTCCTTCCTACATTTTGCAAAGTAAAATGAACCAGATAGAGAAAGCAATTCATTTATACAATTTCCTATTAAGAAAAAGGGGGTGCTCGATTATATTGCTGTTCTCAATTATTCACTCTCCCTTTCTATAAGAGAAAGATACATCCCTGCCCTCATCAGGAAATTCACAGAAACTCCCTGTGGGAGTATTATATGCCCTACCCCATTGACCTTTGGCTGCATGTGACTTGATTTGACCATTTGAGCCTTGGTGGCCTACACCACATTTGAGCAGAAGCATTGAGAGCCTTGTATGGTTCAGCCATGTCTTTTCATTTTCCATAAGAACAGTCATCCCAGATGGTGGCTTCCTCTTTGTTTCAGTTTACTAAAGCTGGCGAAATGCAATATACCAGAGATGGACTGGCTTTTAACAATAGGGATTTATTAGCTTACAAGTTACAATTCTAAAGCCATGAAAATATCCAAATTAAGGAATCAACAGGAGGATACCTTCTCTGAAGAAAGGCTGCTGGCACCTGGGACACCTCTGTCACATGGGAAGGCACATGGCTGGTGTCTGCTTCTCCTTCTCTCCTAGGTTGCACTGCCTTCAGCTTCTGGATTCAGTGGTTTCCTCTCTGAGCTTCTTTGGGTCCTCTCTTAGCTTCTCTGGGGCTTTTTCTCTCTTTTATCCTCATGAAGGACTCTAGTGAAAGGACTAAGACCCACCTTCAATGGTCTGGGTGACATCTCAAATGAAATAACCCAGCCAAAGGGTCCCACCCATAATAGGTCCACACCCACAGGAATGGATTAAAAGGAATGGATTAAAAGAACATGGCCAAAAAAGCTCCAAACCACGGTACTCTTCAACCTGGATTCTTAATAGTTGGAGCAGGAGCAGTGTCATTCCCAATCCCCAGCCAACCTGTAATGTGACCAATAAGCTTTTGTTGTTGTAAAGCGCTGAGATTTTGGTATTGTTTGTTACTGCAACATAATCTGGTGAAAACTGACTAATCCAAGTAGTGTTCCATTCACACAAGGCTCCAGAAAACAGGCACATGGGGCTTTAAAGTTTAAGATTTTGCCACTCAGAAGCTGTAGACAAATGACTGAAGGAAAAGGAGCATTCATCACCTCCAAAATCAAGGCCCATTTAGAGCAACCAAACAATTTCCTGGCTTGCATTCACTGCACAGAATCTTTCAGATTTCTTACAATAGACATTTTCCTGCTGGGAAAGATACCAGTAGGGTTTCCAGCTTCCTTAAATTAAAAGCATTCACTTGAAGCCTAATACTGAATAAATCTAGGAAATGAAACTGAGCTAGGTGATTTCATGTTTTAACTTTTTTTCATTTACACACTTGACCATTTCTGTCTGTAAAACACCAAGACAGTCTGCTATCCGCCAGTTAAGTTTCTGCAGTGGCACTTATAACAGACAATGCTTTTTGCCTGAGGAAAGTTATCTTCCTTCTTGTGTTAGCTTATCCAAGAAAGACAAAGAGAGAGTACTTGTATTATCCAGAGGAAGACGCTGCTAGAAGGGGTTTCACAGATTATCCAAGCTTCCTTTTTAGAGATGAGGACATTGAACATGGAATGTAACTTATCCAAAGTCAGGCCTAACACAGCAGTTGGCACATAAGAGGGGCTCAATAAATAACTACTGGATCAATGAATGAGTTAGAAACTGAATAAATGAAAACTAATCCAGACTGTTGATGGCAGGACTGGCCCTAATTAGACCTTGTAACACAATGTCAAGTGCACTTTTCACGATGGTGAAGTGTGTTTTACCATTCACTCATCAGTTGATTAAAATTTTACTGAGCTGCTCCTGTGAGCTAGACAGTATGCTAGACAAAGGGTGAGAGTCAAAGATGACTTGGGCAGGCCACATCCTCTTCCCTCCAGCAACCCTCAGTCCAATGCAAACCTCTCACCACTTGATCCTCTTCACCAGTACCACCTTTGTCTTCTACTTCTTTACTCCCCTCAACTACCTTTCCCTTCACAAAGGAAAAGTTGCCACTCCTAGCAGTATTGAAGCGGCAATTCTCAAATTTGTTGGTTTCAGGACCCCTCTTAAAACATTATCGAAGACCCCAATGAGCTTTTGTTTAATGCAGGTTATAGCTAATAATATTTACACTATTAGAAGTTAAAAATGGACTATAGTTAGTATAATTATAGTAATACTCTTTCATCAATTGCAACAAATGTACCACACTCATGCAGGGTGTTTATAATAGGGGTGAATATGGGAACCCTATATTTTATGCATGATTTTTTTGTAAACCCATAATTTCTCTAATTTAAAAAAATGAGAAATGTTTAAAATAATTAATTACTAATTCATATAAATATAACTAAAACACACTACATGCTAATATAAATAATATACTTTATTTCTTTAAACTATATCTTGCAAAATATTTTTAGTGGAAAGAATGGAATCATTTTACATTTTTTCAAATATCTCTAATGCCTGGCTTAAAGAAAATAACTGGATCCTCATCTCTGCTTCTGCATATAGTCTCTTGTGGTATCACATGCCATGCAACCTCCAGAAAACTCTACGCCTGTGAGACTATGAGAGTGGAAAATGGAAAATAATGTCTCAGTATAATTTCGAAAATAGTTTTCATCTCATGGCCCCCCGAGAGGTCTCCCCAGTGATACCTGGACCACACTCTGAGAACACTGCTCTTAAAATAACTTAATAGTCCCCTGAAATGGGGAGAAAAAAAAGGAAGGAAATTGGGAAGTGATAAGGGAAAGGGAAGATGCTGAAACCTAGGTTTGTTAAACCTCTGAACAAGTGTCCATTCCTCATGCAGAGATTCTAGCTGGGGCCTAGCCTCCCTTAATAAATACTTAATTTTTTTTATGGTTCTATGGTAACTCCCCAGGAACTTTTAATACTCTTTTCATCAGACCCCATGAAAGGGGTCAGTGGTACAACAAGGAGCAGGATCACTGCTACACCAGTATTTCCCATTCATTAATCTTGTTTGGTCCTCCTGAGGACAAAATGACTCACAAGGATAAAAGAACTTGGTTTAAAGAAAAAGACAATCAATTATTCGTACAACTCCATATCAAATAAACACTAAAATGTTGCACTAGTGAAGACAAGACCCAAAACACCTTTCTAAACCTGGGAAATCTTTATACACACACACACACACACACACACACACACACACACATATATATATGTGTGTGTATATATATATATATATATATATATATATAAATTATTATATATCAATATATAATTATTAATATATATTAACCTTGTACCAGAAAGGATTTGTGGGACATTATAAAAATACATAAAATACAGAATAATAAAAGCAAAAATAACAACATTAAAATAAAGACTCAACATCTAACAGTAATATGGAGCTAGGGAGTGAGAGTAGACAGAAAAGCAAATGAAGACCTGCACGATTATTTATGTCATTTAAATTTGATGTAAGTTTCCTTTACCCCTAAGCAAAGCAGAAACATAATTAGCTGCAAGATAATTATATACTAACTTTATCTAACCTAGCTTTACTGCTGTGCGGGGCACCCTGAATTCTCACACCAGAACTAAAGGTCCTTTCTGTTCACTTTCTACAGAAGCAGCCAGTTATTGCCACTGGTTAGAGGTTAGTTCAATGCTTGGGACAACAAGCTCAGGGGAAAAAATAAACAAAGAACCTGTGGGTCCTCATAAAGGGGATGGTAAGTGGCATAAAAATAATACATTTCTTATAACTTTACCCAGTGCAAGCTGAGGACGTTAAGAGCAAAGTGATTAGGCCACACATTTAACTTCTGTAATATATTAAGAATTTCATGATTCTTGATACTCCCCAAACTACCTGTGCAAAGATTTTTGGTGGCTTTCCACCTTCAGTGATTCACATCCACACTCCCCAGGCCGGCATCCAGGGCCCCAACCTGATCTCCTGAGGCTATCTTTCACTGCACTCACCCTCAGACCCTCTAAGTCAGACAAGCTGGTATACTGACAATCCTTCAAACCCTGATTCCTGCCTCTACACTTCTGTCTATGCCATTCCTCCCATGGAGTATGGGCTTGATAGGTATTGCTCTCTTTAGGGCTTAGGTTCTGATCAAAGAAATAGACATGAGTATCTGGTCTTCTCTTCAAGCTCTTTCTCACACTTTGTGTTGTGGTTGTTTTCTCTTGTTGTTATTGTTGTTTCAGGATTGGAACAAGTCATGAAGACCAAGACACCACTTCTACAGTTCATTAAGTTCTTCACACACCATACCCTTCTGGTCCCTTCCTTTCCTTCACCCTAATTCATTGACTAAGTTTCATGGAAGGCAATCATTCATTCCATCATTCGTTCATCCAACAAAGATTTAAGAGACAAGCACTGTTCCAAGTCATGGGGATATAGCAGTGAATGAGAAAGACCAAATCCCAGTCCATATAGACAAAAATACAAGTAAAGTAATTGCAAATTATAATCAATGCTATAAAAGTCAAAACAAGGGTCTAAGGATGATGTTAGCAGTTTAAATATGGAAGGTCAGGGAAAGAATCCTTGCAGTTTTAAACTATTTAAACTAAGACCTAAAAAACAAGAGGGAGCTAGTTAAATGAAAAAAAGGGAAAGAGCTCTCAGATCAGTGAATTGTGCCTCGATTTCCTCATCTATTAAAGGGAAGAAGGACAATTCTTATTTCATGAGAATTTAATCTGTTAAACAATGAGAAGCAATTAGAACTGGCCTGGCCCATAATAAGGGCCATTAAATTAGTGATGTGAATTACCACTCCAGGCCAAGGGGACAGCATGTGTATGCAAGGGGGTATAGTATGTAAGGGGATACAGTACATTCAAGCAACTGAAAGAAGACCAGCATGGCTGGAGCATGGTGAGTGAGGAGGAGAATACGATGAGAAAAGTTTGGAGAGATAAAAAGGGCCACAGCAAACAGGACCTGGTAAGCATGATAAGGAACTTGGGTTTTATTTTAGGGGCTACATAATACCTTTGGAGGTTCTGAGCAGGGAAATTTATGCAGTGGGTGGAATGGTTTGTAATATAGGTTAAGATAAGAAGGGAATAGATCAGTTAGGAGGTGGTCGCTGCACTAGTGCAAATGAGCAGTACTAATGGGGTAGCTATGCATAAAGTAGAATGCATTTAGGGCTGGACTTGACAGAACTTGCTGATAGATATGATGCTGAGGGGGTGAAGGAACAGTCAGGAAACAGGGATCAAGAGTACCTTTCTGAATTTATTCAGTTTGAAATGTCTGCAAGCGGTAATGTCAATTACATGAGTCTAAAACTCAGGGTATAGATCAAGACTGAAGATATAAATATCACCGATGTCAGTACTGAAGTATTTAAATACATGGGACTTGAGTCTATCAGCTAGGAAAAGACTTTGGAGAGACAAAGAGAAGATTTAAGACCAAGGTCTGAAGAATCTCAACATTTAGAGGTAGGGTGGAGGGGAAGAGCCAGCCAAGGAGACCAGGAAGGTGTGGTCAGTGAGATCAGAGGAGAACCAGGAAAAAAGAATTGCCATGGAAACCAAAAAGAGGAGATAGTCAAAATGGCTCAAAGCTGTTGTGAGATCAAACAAGATGAGAACAGAAAAGTGACCACTGGATTTGGTAGCATGGAGGTCATTGGCAATTCTTGGGAAAATCAAGGTCAGTAAACAGTAGGGTCATTGGGAAGAGAAGACATGGAAACAATGTGTATAACAACTCTTTTGAAAAGTTTGGATAAGAAGAATTGCAGAGAATGGGACAGTGGCCCAAGGGAATACAGGGGTCTGGGAAGGAGTTTGGCCATGATTGATCACAGGTACTTATAGGAGTGAACCTTGGTTTCCATGTTCACCTTGGAAATTAAAAGCTTAATGGCCAAGCCCAAACACATAATATCTTTGTCCCCTGATGAGGAGCATGAAGTTGTAGGAAAACACAGACTGAGCATGTGTCAGTCATGCCACCTGGGTATTCTTTCTGATTTCTCCTCTTCTCTAGCTATTCTTTCACTTTTCCAGCCTCAGTAGATCATCCCTTAAGTTCCCCCATCCCAACATCAAAATAACCCCCAATGTATATTCAAGAAATTAGTTCAATTTTCAACTATTTTTGGCTAGAAAACATGTCTTCCATATGTCCTTCACCCAGCCTGAATGCCACAACATTCTCCCCTCTCACCTGGGCGCAGAGTAAATCATTAAGTTTCAATGCACCAAAGCAGTGTTCATTTAGATAGCAACTACAGTGAGCCAAATATACTCATTTAAACATCAATAAACTCAACCTCCGACTGAGCTCATTTGTGCGGAGGAAGGTAGGATGGATTTGAAGAACATCAGTGAATGCCATTAGCTCTCAAGATGTTATTAAAGAGGAGGAAGCTTCAGACCTCCCACCAATAGACCCTAAATGTGATCGCTTTCAATTTGTTCAATTCAGCAGATAAGTGATATACAGATTTGAGGCTGGAACAAATTGTAACAAGAATTCCAATGCTGTAATGCTCCAGGAGGAACTGCGAGCACATATCCCATCCCACACTGCTGAATAAATTTGGACCCATTGTGGCTTGATAGACTGCTAGTATCCAAAACCAGCAAACTTGCAAAAAGAAAGGCCTGCTTCTATCACCAACTGACCAAACATTAGTGGCCCTCCAACCTCCAAATGCTGTTTGGTTATTGAGTTTTTTCATTTCTGTACTTCATCTAAGGGCTGAAGGATATCTGCAGTACCTAATGTCGTAACAGTGGACACTGTGAAGCTGATTTCCCAATCAAGATCCTGTTTAAACTTTCTTTATTTAAGTAATTATTGGTTGGTTCAAAGACAGAGATTTTGCCTTGATTTGGGTCTTAAGTGACCACAAAGTCAAATGCAAATATAGATTTTCACAAGAGTATTAGGGCTTCAAGCACCTTGTATTTCACCCAAAAATGCAGGGTGCAGAGTCAGTGAAACTAAAGCACTTTGTCAAGACAAAGTTTCTTTGTAATCTAACAAATGAGTAAAACCATAAATGACGAATGTGCTGGCTGTTTATCCTTGCTATAAACATCTGCCATTTTTAAATAATATGGTAGGGAGGGAGACTGAAATGTGTATTGGGGTTTCAAATGTGGGCTAGGGGCTGTATTAGGTCCTTTCCTTTCAGTAATTGATTTAAGTAGTACACCTCTCATCTGAGATAGGTATCATCACCTCCCTTTACTGATGAGGAAGCAGGCTCTGGCATGTTAAATGATTTGCCCAAGATCACATACCTAGTAAACACTGAACCAAGATTTGGCTGATCCTGAGAACCATACGCTCTTCCCATCCCACTGTGCAGCCTCCCTCACAAAATGACCCAAAACATATTACAAAAAAGAAAGGGGATGGAGTCTAGTACCTAGAGCATTCACCTTTACAAGAAATAAATTGTGTCACCACACTGATCCATGCCAGTGTGTTAACTTCTCATTTATTCATTATACAAAATAATCAAATCATTTCAAGCCACTAAATTACGCTCCAGTGTACTAAATTGCTCACTGGTAACCTTAAAAAGCTAACCAAAAGATTTCAGTTATTCCTGGAAAACCCATCAGCTTATTAATCAGGGAGAACTCATCCACTGTCTGCTGTAAATTGGAGCATCTCTTCATATTCAGCTCCTGAAATCTCACACAGCTAAAAAGGCTAGACTGCACATCCAGAATTCCATGTAGAGTTTTATTCCTCCAACTTTTCTGAGAAGAGTTATTGGATCCATCCTACTTACCTAAGCCTGAAAGTGGACAAGAAGAAGGAGGAAGGGAAAGAAAGAGACAAAGAAAAGGGGTTAGTAGGCTGCATGTGTGTAATCCACTATTTACTTTTCTCTGTGTTGGTATGTTTAACCATCTCTAATAGATGGCATAAGTGCTTTCCAAATCCAGTTTCAATGGTCTATTTGCCGCTAGTGTAGCATATAATCTTCTCCAAAAGTGGTATCGATCTTGTTAAGTCCCCTCATCACCTAGACTGAAACATTCCTCAGCATCAGCCTTCCTGTGGACAAACCACACATTCCTTTCACGCAGCTACCCATTAACAGTATCTGAGAGATCTTGGGCTAAAATAACGAGTCAGGTGACCACCATAATAATAGCCACCAGGTATTGAGATGTACTGTGCCAAACACCTTACATACATTTTCTCTCACGAGCCTCATGAGAGTCCTTTGAGGAAAATACTATTATCCCCATTTTAGGCCAGGTATTATATGCTATCCTTTATTAAAAAGGGAAACTGGAGCTCAAACAGGTTAAGTAATTGGCTCAAGTTCATTCATTTTGACTCAAAGGCACTCTATATGGCCTCATCCCCTGTCCTTTCTTGCCCTACTGTTGTTTGAAGAATCAAAGAGAACAGTATGGGTAATTACTTCTTTCCTTACCCACCACCAAGGCTAGCATCCAATTCCATTGGGAATTCTGCAACTTGAGAAGAAATGGAAAATGAAGAAGCATTCTGACCCCCCACCCAAAGCTGAATGCAGAGTGAAATTCAAACTCCTAAGCCATCTGTACCCAACTCTTTCCCCCAGCCACACATCAAATATCACCCCTCTCTCTTCCTCTCTCTCTTCCCCTCTTTTCCCCACTCTCTCTCTCCCACACACACACACATTCTTCATATGCCCCAGTCATATCTGACCAAGTACAGACCCCCAGTACACACTGCAGCTCCCATCTGTCTAAACAGATACTCTTCCCTCTAAATAAAGAGTCTTTTCTCCACCATTTCGACCTGTCCACATCCTAGTCATCCTTCAAGGCCTTGCTTAAATCCCATCTCTTCCCTGAGGATGTCCTTGCTCCTCTGCAGTCGAAAGAAAATTATATTCTTCCTCTGTTTCTGACTATGCCCCCTTTAACTTTTTCATGGTTGGCCTCATATTAAACCTACTCATGCACATGCCTCTCTTCTCCGCTAAGTTGTGAGTCCCCAAATGAGATAGGCCATGTCCTATTTATCTTTGCGGACACAGCTCTGCCTACCCCCACCCACAGCAGTCAGCACATTGCTTTATAGAAAGTGGGTCTCACTACATCTTTAATGAATTGAATTGACTTTTGGGGACCCAGGCACCCCATCAACAGTGGAGATTGGAGGCAGAGATGCAAAGAAGCCACCAGCACAGAACAGCACATATCAGCAAAGGAAAGGCTCTCTTTAGGCAGAATGGAAAAGGAAATTGAAAGTAAATAATTACCACTCAGAATTTATACCTTGAAAAGCCATCAAGCATTTGATTCCCTTTGGAGTGGAGTTTCCATTGGTGTGGTCCATCCTCTGTCAGGAGCTCTGTAATGCCCTGCCCACTCCCCCCTTTGGAATATGCTGATCTGTGCACTGTACAGTGAGGAGGGCACTTTGGGGACCATCAACAGGACATACTACAGATTCCTGGTGGAAAGAGACACAGGAAGTTGCAATTTTTTATATAAGAAGGAGGACTGGAAAGACCCATTGCATGGGCTGATAAACAAGGTTCTGGGTGAGAACCAAAGATCTGAGGAGCTCCCTGGGCAAATGGAGTGTGATAAAGCAAGACAGATCCAGAAAAGGACAAGGTTGAGGGTTCAAGACAAACTTTGACCTGGTCCTTTGCTCATGACCTGGTCCTTTGCTCAGGTCCAGCTTTCTTCGCAAGATAACTCAGTTGTCACCCATGAGCTAGCAGGATATTCTGCAGGCAGCCAGCTTCCTTGCCCTGGATGGCTGACAGGGAAGATTCACAAGGCTTGGTGAGGGGCAGTGATCTGTCTGCTATCTCTTTATGATCTCCAGCAACATAGTATGTGAATGGTACAAGGGAGTGGGAACCAACAGAGGAGCAGACGCCACCCTAACCCCCTCGACATTCACACGACCCAAATGTGTCAGCACTACTTGTCCCCCCATCTGTCAGTGTCAGTTCCTGCTGGGGCCCCAGGATCTACAGAGGTTGCTCCATGTGTTGCCCCATTTATCTTTGCGGGCAGCAGCACTGATGTGTTTGACAGTTCTATTTGTTATCTTGCAAAGCAGGGTCCCCACTCTTCAAAGCAAAGGGAAGAAAAGTCAGGCATGGAACAGGACCAGGACAGAAATAAGCACTAGGAGAAATGTGGGAAAGGAGGTCTGCAATACCTGCAATGTCTAATGGAGATGAAAAAAGCAATTGGAAAAAGCAAGCTCGAAACCTGGCCTTCTGGAAGATTGCTAACCCAGCAGAAAATACCTGCTTGTGTGTGTATGGGCAGGGGATGTATAAAGAGAGACGGTGTCATACAAAAGCAGCATGGCTATAAGATAAGAATGGTGTTGTGTGTCTTAGTGGAATTGCCACCGCATTAGAGATCCCTCCCCACCTTCTTCAAAGAGGGGAACAAAATAGAGACATGGGGTCGTCTCCTCATTGACACCTTAGGCTCCTGTTCTCGGGCAGTGACATTTATTACAGTCTGTGCTCAGAGCACAGACTCTGTCTTTGGGAAAGATGTCATTCCTGGAGCAGCCCTGGCTCTCCCCATGCCTCACAGAGCTCTCAGTCTGGCAAAAAGCCCTCTAACCAGATAATAAACACCTCACATGAAGTTGCCATGCAGCCAGGTGGACAAGACAGCACTGTCCCAAATGTTGACACAAGGGGCCTAGTAAGGGCATTGGGTAGACGATACTCAAGAAAGAGGGCAGATGAGGATGGGGCTGTGCTCCCAGGGGAGATATAGTACAATGGCTGTCATTTATTGAGCCACTTCTATATGTCAAGGGCTTTACATTCACAACACTTCCATGAAGTAGGTACAATTACTATCCTCAGTCTACAGATGAGGAAACACAGGGTCTGTGTTGCCCAGGGTCTCACAGTATGTGATGGACCTGGACTTTGAACCCAGACAGTCTGACTCCAGCCCTTACACCATTAACCATTATACATTACCTCCCAGAATAATGACTAAGTAAAACCCCTTTCCACAGATAAGGTGATCAACCACCCCAGCTTGCTTGGGGCTCTTCCAGTTTTAGCACTGACAGTCCTGCACTCCAGGAAGCCCATCAGTCCCAGACAAACTGGGATCCTTGGTCACCCAATCTGTAGCACAATTCTCCATTCATCTCCCCCAATACACACCCACATAAGCACACCTTAATTTTTTAATCTCTTTCCTGGGTAGTGTCATATGAGCATAGCAAAGTCAGAAGTTCTCTTCCTGCTTATGCTTAAGGAAGCAGCACTCCAGGAGACCTGGACCAGGAATTCTTGGTATTTTTGCCCAAGAGAAACTCTTTCTCATCACAGACCCTTCCTGCCTGCCATTGTAAGACTGGTTGAGCTGCTGAAGGTCACAGAGAAACTCAGGAAGACAGAGAACCACTGATAAACCTTGGAAGAGCTCTCATAATAAAATACATTTTCTTATTTATATAATGCTCATAAATGGTCCAATAAGCTTTGGGGTGTTGACTGATGCAGAAAGGTAAGCAATTGTGATTATCAGGTGTTGAGACTAATTGTCTATTGTGGCTCCTTAGCTAACTCCAGATGACTAAATGACTCTGCAACTTCAGGCCTTGGGAATCCCTAAGGATGAGTGTTGAATAAGAGGGGCAGGAATGACTGGGCATCCCCACATTTGGTCAAGGTTCAGTGGAACAAGCATGGTCTTGGGTGTTCAACAGGATTACAATAAGGATTAAATTAAATAATTAGAGAAAACACCCAGCATATAGCAGATATTCTATAAGCAGTATCTATTTTATTAACTTTTTTTACCATCATTATTATTAAAGCTATCTGCAGCCTGGCCTAAAAGGCTTCTGTCTGGACACCAACCATCCCATTCTCTTTATTGCTTTTACACTGAGCCTGGGCAAGGAGTGAAATGCAATGAGTGGTGGCATGTACATCGGGAAGTGTCTCAGACAGGCCAGCAGGGCATGCAGCAATGCATTTGCAGAACTGGGTGATCATATTTATCAAGGTGACAGCAATCAGCAGCACTCTCGAGGAACTGTCAAGTGGAGTCTGGCAATGAAAGTGTGTGGTGGGGGCAAGGGTGGGGAGCCAGAGACAGAATTAGAGGAAGTCAGAAAGCAAGTGCAGTTATGGTGCCTGGGGCAGCAGGGGCAGGTGTTTTGCCTGAACCTCATCTTGGTCTGGTCCCGCTGATTGGACAACAGTAATAGCTATTTTTGAGTTCTTACTCCAGCCAAGCATTAAGATAGGACTTTTACATACGTAGTCATTTCATTCCTGCCCTGCAGATGTAGAAACAACATCTGGAAAGTGAAACAGACTTGTTCAACATCATTTGGCTAGCAAAGGGCAGAAATGGGATCTGAATGCAGGGACCTCTGATGCCAGAGCTTTGTGCTCTTTTCACAAAGCCACACTGCCTCACAACAAACAGGATTTTCCAACTGATCTGGACCATCTTGGAGAGTGTAAGGTTTAAAATATCAAAGGCCAGAGCAGGCTTCCAGAGGAGGTGACCAGGAACCCAGCAAGCCTTCTCCATGGTGCTTTCACTCCTAGGGCTCCTGGACAGCACCTGCTAAAGCTCCAATGCCAGGCCTCTGTAACTGTCCCCCTTCGAGGTATTCAAAGCTGGGCTGATGAGAAACTGAGATGAGGTCACAAAGCAAGCCCATGGCTGATGCAAGATTGCTGTTGGGAATTTAATCATGTCCCCCATAAACACATGTACAAGTCCTAATCCATCGTCCTGTGTGTGTGAACCCATTTGTAAATAGCACCTCTGAAGATGTTACTAGTTAAGTTTTGGACTCATTTGTGAATACAGTCTTCAAAGATCCTGTTTAGATGAGGCCAAACTAAATCAGGGTGGGCCTTAATCCATATGACTGGAGTGAATTCAGAGGAAGTTCAGACACCGTCAGACAGAACTCAGTGGAAACAAGAGGAGTAGACACAAAGAGCGAGAGATCACCATGTGACAGAGGAGTGCCGGAACACTACCGACTCTGGGGAAAAGCAAGCCCTGCCACTTCCTTGATGTTGAATTTATAACCTCCAAAACCATGAGACAATAAATTCTTGTATAAGCCAACCACATGTGGTATTGGTCATAGCAGCCCTGGATAACTAAGACAATTAATACCTGGCTCAGTGGCACTCAAACTCCAGGATTCTCAGGATGGCACTGAGCAGGGACATAAAGCCCAGGAAGCCATCCCATGTACTATCAATTGGCAATTTCCTAAAAAGTAAAGGATCTCTTCCCATAATGAATAAAATGAATGACACTTATTCTCATGAGATGTGCCCTTCATTCAAGCTGGAATTCAGTGCTATATCTTTCTAAACACCTTTTATTATTAAAAGAACACCTCATGTGAACCATTTTCTAGATCCTTTAGCCTATATATTTTTTCTTTTTTATATTGAACATCCCTTATTTTGCACTCACTAAAGTTGTATATAATTATTTTTTTATTAGCTCTTCCTCCTTACCTCAGGAGACTAGTCAGTGAGTCCATTACATCATTGGAGACACTGAAGTTGCCAGAAAATGTTTATGCTTTTGAAACAGCTCCCCTCCCAAGCCCTCTGTGAGCGCGTGCCCACACTCTGCCAGGCAGGTGACCTGCCAGGACCCATAAAGCAAATGATGACCAAGGAAAGAGATATTCTTACCCTGTCCTTCCCTCGGTCAATCCTTGGTCCCATCGACCTAGGCTGTCAATGAAGGGCTGCCAAGCTGCATACCTGCTTTGTCAGTTTCAGACATGAAATTTGGCCCTTGGATTAGTGGTGGTACTTGAGTTTCACCCCTACTCAACTGGAAAGAAATAGGATGTGGCAAGGAGAAATAATACTTCTGCATAAAGTCAGACAGCTATTGCATATATTTTTAAAAAAAATCAGTCCTCTTAAAAGACTGTAGCAATTCCACTCTACCCAGACAACCTCAGTAAAGGGCACAGCAGACAAAAGCAACAGTCAGGCACAGTCTCAGACCCATAAAACTACCCAGGATTCACAACAGAAGATTGACCCCTCTAGAGAGAAGGCCAATATCATCTAAGCCAGAGATAACACCATGTTTGATGTGCCTCTGCACAATCATTTCATGCTTGCTTAGAGGATCTAATTCTAGGCCCTATAGAATTCACCCATTGTTTGGCTCTTCTTGCCTGAGAAGGGATAAGGTGTTTAGAACAGGGAGAACACTGGACTTGGAGAAGGAAACCTGGGTTCATATTTCAGACCTACCATAGTGGGTAACAAGCTTTCTGAGCTTCAACTTCTTTATCAATAAAATAGAATGTATAATATCTTTCCCACAGACCTCAGAGGATTGTTGTGAGATTCAAATTAGAGTTGCAGTTTGTAAATTGTGAAACTTTGTAAAGCCATTGGTGGTGACACTCCTTCACTGCAATTGGAAAACTATTTAATAGGTATTCGGTTTGGACCATATACAAGGTGATTTACACCTGTTACAGACCAGGTGTTACAGACCTCTACTCTCCAGGAAGTTCATTAAAGTGAACTTGAAGTAGTCTTAACCTAACATTAGATTATATTTGTAAGAATGGCCATTTACAGAGTACATAATGCACAGCACCATACACGTGAAGTTTTTGAAGATAGGATACAGCATGATCTAGGAAATGGCAGAGATACATAAAGTACTCCCTGTGGGCATAGAGATTGTTTCAAATGCATTTTTCACTCTTGATTTGGAGGCTTGGTTTCTGTAGGGGTGAGGGGAGGCTGGAATGGAGGCAGGCAAGGAGATGGAGAAGACAGGAATTAGAACAACACAGAAAAGTGTTAAAGTCTTCAGGGTACATTTTTTCATATGTCAGGCTGTTGTCTCATGGATCCCTCCAAAATGGCAAGTCCTAAATGAAACTCAGCATCATCCCGACCTGACCTGCTCCTCTTCCTGTGTTCCCTCTGTCAGACCTTGGCTGCACCAGCCACACTTTCGTCAAAATCTGGCATCACCTCTGTTGGGGATTGAGTCATGCCCCCCACAAAAGGCAGGTTCAGATCCCAGCCCTTGGTCCTCTTGATGTGAACCCATTTGTAAATAGGACCTTTGAAGGTGTTCCTAGTTAAGGTGTGCCCAAACTGAATGAGGGTGGGCCTTAATCCAATATGACTAAAGTCCTCATACACAAAGGAAATTGGACATGGAAAGAGATGCCATGGGAGAAACAAGAAGGTGGAAGTCAATAGAGCCTGGAAGAGAAAGGAGAAGGTGCCATCCCATGCACTGTCTTGTGACAGAAAAGTCAAAGAACCCCAAAGATTTCCAGCCAGCCAGAAGGCACCAACCCCAGAAAGAAGCAAGCCTTCTAGCCTCTGAAACCGTGAGCCAATAAAGTCCTGGTGTTGACCCAACCCACTGCATGGCATTTGTCTTAGCAGCTAGAAAACTGCAATGACTTCTAACTCCCCAGTGTACTACCTCAAAATGTCCTCTTCTCCAGTCTTTTAGCCATTGCCAGGGTTGGGACTCTCATGACCGCTGGCCTGAATTACCAAACCACCTCCTGCAGTCCACTTGCCCATTTTCACCCCTTGAATCCATTCTCCACGTTCCTGATTTCTGATACCAAATCTGATCCTGTCTCTTCCCTCTGGCCTCTACCTTCCTCCACAGGTTTATTTCTTGTCTTTCTCTCACATGTATACAAACCCTTTGCTCCAGCTCTCCTTTTGCTTACAGGATGTTGCATGTGCTGTTTTCCCTGCCTATTATGTCTTTCCCCACTTCTTCTCCTTGTCATCCTGAAGGCTTCCAGGAAACCTTCCTGAATCCACAGGCTGCATTCCGCAGTCCTCCCCAGTGATCCCCCAGCATATCTGTTTGGCATGATGATAGCATCTAGCCCATTGAATGGTAAGAACTGGTCTACTGACTTATCTCACACTGTGAGGTTTCTGAGGCAAGCGCCAGGCCTTATTTAGCTCTGTGTGTTCAGCACCCACCATAGTGCCTAGAGCCTAGAAGGTGCTCAGGAACTTTTTGTTAATCTGGGTAGCATGAACTGAAATGTATCTGATTTAGTTAGTCTGGTGGGTGACTGTGAAGAAGTCAAGAGGCCCAGTCCTTGATCCACCCCAGTACAGAGGCCACTCCTTTTTACCCCCAGCCCAGCAAGTTGGTGACTGGGTTCCCAAGGGTACCAGCAGCTACCAGGAGCTACCAAACTCACTCCAACGCTGTCCCAAATATTTTGTTTGCCCCTGTGTGAACCTGGTTTCCTGTCCTCTCCAGTAAAACACATTTTCAGAATTGGGTGGCCATGATCTTGGACCCACCACAAGCCTTGGTAATAGTCATTAGACTTGTCAGGCACACTGAATACATGTTTCTCAAAGAATGAATGAATGAATATAAATCAGGCTTTGAGACATGACCTCTGTATTCCTCAGCAAAAGAGAATAAAATGGTCAACATTCCTTCCAAGCTTTATTCTCCACTGCTCTGGGGTCTGCGGGGAGACTGCATGCCTCTGCTGCAGGTGAAGTATGTGGACTTTGTGAGAGCTATTTTCTTGACATTCAAAGACCTTTTCATGCAAGTGACATTCTAATGGCTGAGCTTGTTGGAAGTCTGGCATTACTCTGTATACATTGTTGTATGAAACACAATTATTAAAGTTTCTTGGGTTTTTAAAGTGTCACTTCACCTTTCTTACTGGCCTGAATTATTCCATAAAGCTTAGGAGGCTGCCTAATGTAGTCGTCGGCAAAATGACCAGAAGGCGTCTTTCCTTTCTTTATGCAAGTACTTTTCAATGTGACTTTTCAGCTCCTCCCATCAAAAGCAGTATTTTCTCTCCCCTTGAATCTGAGCTATTTGCCTTGCACAGTAGAATATGGTAGAAGTGACCGTAGAGCAGTTCTGAGAAAGGCCTCAAGAGACCTTTAGTGCTTCCACCCTCCCTCTTGGAACCCTGCTGGTTACCAAGTAAACAAGCCCAGTCTAGCTTACTGAATGATAAGACACATAACCCAACCATTCCTTATCCCAGTGATCTATCGCTGCCTAACAAACCACCTGCAACCCAGTGGCTTAAAACAACAACTATAGTGTATTTTGCCTACAAATCAGCAATCTGGGCAGAGCTTGGCAGGGACAGCTTATGCCTGCTCCACATGGTATCAGCTGGGGCAGCTTGAAGGCTGGAAGTGACTCAAAATCTGGGAGCTGGAGTCATGAGAATGTTCACTTACACATCTGATGGCTCATGCTGTAAGTTATTGGGACCTCAGCTGGAACCATCTGCTAGAACATTTACACACGGTCTCTCCAGGTGGCTGCTCCTGCTCTTCACAGAAGAAGAGCAACATCCAAGAGAAAAGGAATGGAAGCTGCCAGTTTCTTAAGGTATAGGCCTGGAAACTGGCCCAGCCATATTCTGCCATATTCTATTGGTCAAGGAAGCCACAAAGGTCTACACAGTTTCAAGGGAAAGGGACACCAATAAGAAGGTAGTTGGTGTCATGTTGTACAAAGGGCATGTGGGATAGGATATATTGTGGTGGCCAACTTTGGGATATACAATCTGCCATTCCCCCATCACCCTAGCCATTCAACTAACCACCATCTTAAACAAGCCAGCCTCCAGCCAACTGGTCAACTGACTGCAAACACAAGAGCAAGCCCAACCCAAACTAGACAAACTTTCCTCAGATCAGCAGAACTGCAAAGCTGATCTGTCAACTAATGCTGGCTGTATACTTATATGCAATAATAGTTTTAAATCATTAAGTTTTGAGGTGGTTTGTCACACAGCAAGAAATAATCCTGGCTCTACCACCTACTAGCTAGTTAACCACTTTGAGCCTCAGTTTCCTCACTATAAATATATTGATAATAATACCTATGTCACAGGATCCTAAATGATTAGGATTCAATGTCAGAACCAGTCTAGTGTGCCTAGCAAAGTGCTGGCAACCAAGTTTACAAATGATCCTTCCCTCTCCTTCCTCACACATTCAAATCTATAATGAAGGTTGTGTTCTCGTCATTCCCTATGCCGTATAAACTAAGGTCCCAGTGTGTTGACCAGAGGTAATCTCAGTTCTGCTTTGCAGAAGGTGACTTCAAATACAACTGTCCTTACTAATCAATTAAACTTCTGAGAATTTTCAAAATCACCCAACTATTCCAGGTGAAAGGATAAGGGGCAGGACAAGAGGTGAACTGTATGATCCTCCTAATGAAAATTTCAAGGAGTTTGGTTTATACACACAGCAAAAATCCAATCTAAACAAAAACATCAGCTTTTCACTGTGACTTGGATATTAGCCAGCAAGGAAGGAGAGATTGACCTGATTTAGGGTTGGTTGCACAATATGAAAAGTGATTTTTTTTTTCCCTTTCCCTAGACCTAGAGCTAATAGCTTTCTTTGTGCCCCTGATCAACAGAAGAGAACACTGGGTTTGTCTCCTTTAAAATCTGTAAGTGAACGTGGAAACTTGCTTATAGTTTACTTCACATGCACTTTGGGTTGCTGCAGTTGATATCAATTCACCTGTAGTAGGGCTCCAAACTAAATGCATCACACTCTGATACTCCATGCCTAAGCTCCTGAGGGGATGTGGACCAGAAACACTGTCAAGAAAATGCAAAAGCATAAGATGGCTGGCTGTCAACACTTTAATTGCCCCTGACAGTAACAACACAAGCTTACCTTTGCAGAGGAATTTACATTCAGCAAAGGGATTTTAGGCACATGATTTCCTTTGAACCTGTACAACAGCTCTATGTGGCAAACTGCAAGTGTTTATATTCCCCTTCTGCAGATGAGGAAATTTCTGTGATTTAACTAGTTTAATGGTTGCCAAACTTTTAATGAGCTCTCAAACTGGGGAGTTTGTCAAAAATTCAGATTCTTGAGTTCAACCCCAGAAATTTTAATTTAGCAAGACTGGGCAACATCTTTGGTGGTGACCCTTTGATAACATTGCCCCACTCTGATAATCTTCCTACCATACAAAATCAGAGGTTGATTTTTAAAACTCATGCATACAACTTAAGTCCTGTTTTTCCATGGTTTATTACTCTTAGAATTTGGAAATACCACGGATCACCTCATGTCCTCTTGAAACATACCGACTACCTTCAACCTTCATAGAGCACAGTTAATGCATTAGTTTGGTGTTTGATCTGACTGCCAATACCATAGTATTTGGCTTTGGAATGCAGATTTTTTTTTTCTATAGCAGATTTGTCTTCCTAACTATATCTGGCAGCTTCGGCTAACATTAAAATTAAATTGCTTTTCCTTTTTCTTGGTCACATACCAGGGCAGGGAAGAAGGAAAAGAGAGAGCCCTTCTTTAAGCGTTCTAGATAGCAGAGAGAACAAATGACAGATTCTAAGAACCGAGACGAATGATGGTGGTCATCTGGTCTACCTTATCATTGCCAGAAGTGAGGAAATGAGAGAACAGAGATTTGAAAGGTCCCAGACAATGCAGCCTTGACCAAATATCACACAGCTTAATCGGCATTTAAAACTTTGTGAGGGCAGACTTCTTTCTCTCAAAGTCGATCACCATCCTACCATATTTGCCCTCCCATGGGGTTAATTACTCAAATGGGAAGCTGGCAGGAATATAGTAAGATTATTATTTTGGGACATTTTGTTGGGCTCCTGTCTTATCATGTATTGTGCTTTAACTAATAACTATTGTTGAATTAATATCTTCGTGAATTGAGTTTATATCTCTTTGTATAGCGACCTTGCTCTCCAAATATGTAGCCAAAAACTATTGTTATTGTGTTTTCCAAGTAGATGCTTAATAAATGTTTGATGTATGAATCCATGAGTGAGACCAGGGCAAGGGTCATTCTGATGATCTAGACTTAGATATGCAAACTGAGGCATGTTAAGGGAAATTCTAGAGATGAGATACAGGAGATAAGTAACATCAGATTAAGTTAAACCAACTAGAGGAAAAGGTTTCACTGTCTACTGGGGTTTATCAGGAAGGGTTTTGATGTCATGAGAAAATGAAGCAAGCATGGGATTGCAGCCACTTCTTCAGCATCTTGACTTAAAGAAGCAAAAATTATCTCTGCCTCCCCAGTGGATCAGGAGCCATTCTATTCTGAGAGGCCTTCACCACTAGGCAGATTAACTAACATATGCACATTTTGAAGTAAGTAATCTTTTGCCTTGATCTATTGACCAATGTCTTTCAACATCTTTTGTTGCAACTCATCCTGTAAAGCCTTTCCCAATACAAAAATTCTTCCTTAATTTTATATCAACAAAATTTATGAAACAGAGGCTAACTAGATGCTCCCCAGCCCCTTTCTGCATCTTGAAGAGACAGGGAAACTACATTTCCTAGTTCCCCAGCAGTTGGGTTTGGGCCAAGGTGATCAGGTTTTGACCAATGGAATATGGATATGGAATATGAATGCCACTTCCAAGCTGGGCCATAAAACATCACACCAAAGAGGCCTTAGGAAACAGGAGAGCTCCAGGGCAAAATGAGTTGGGGTTCCCATGTCTACACTTGTAGGAGAGACTACAGAACTAAGACTATAATGGATAGGTCTATAAATCAATATGAAACTATGATCAGAAGGTGAAGCAACTTTTGTAGAAGTTCATTCTTTCATCTGAAGAAAAAAGAGGAGATTCAGTAAACTAAACATTAGAAAACCAGAGCGAACTGAAAATCACTCCCTCTATCTGTGTAGTTAAGCACTGTCTTTTGTATATTTTGGTCTCTTTTATATCTGTAACTGAGTCAATTATTTATCTTTGTGACTATATAATCAAATCCACATCATAAAATTTGAACTATTCTCTCCCTGTGAAAAACTTGGGTCCTCTGATTTTGTGTCTTCACACCTCTCTTTATTTGCAATATTCATCTTCCTATCAGACTCTTGATGCTTCTCAGGAGAAAAAAGTCTAGATTTAATTATAATAACTGGTATTTATTGAACATTCTCCAAGTACCAAGGACACTACTAGCATTGTCATAATCATCCCATGAGATAGCTACCAATTAAAAGGTGAGGAAATTAAGGCAGAAAAAGTTCTACATGAATTATAAAGCAACCCAGGTCATAAATTCACTTTCCCTCTAGAATCTGCTCTCTTAACCACCTCACATCCCTTTTGTACATCCTTTACTTTTCAACGCGGTCTTGTATGCTCATTTTCTTTGGTTGTCTGGAAATATCTCATAGTAACCATTTCCCGGAGACAGAATTCCAAATTGGCTATGAAACCACTTATTTTAATTATGTTCTGGTCACCTATCTAAATGGACCTCTGAATTGGCCTCTACTTTATTATTTTAAGCTCTCTCCATATTTATGAATATAACCTGCATTCTTTTGAGTTTCCAATCCTTCAAACTTTTCCAATGAATTTTCAAAGGCTGAGGGTTTCTAACACTCTTAATGACTTACGGGGACATTTTCTCTTGATTTCAAACCCTAGCCTATCTACATTTTAAATACTCAGTATTTAGGTGTTATAAGACTAGTGGGATCATTTGATGTTCTAATTGCCTCTGACCTTATTTTAAATGCCTTTATAGCAAAGGATGCTACCAGCAGTGTTATCCCACCTTGTGCTTTAAAGAGCATCCTGACAGCCTATCAACATGGGACTCAGTGTTGAACCTGGAGGAATATTAGGGCCCAGACTAAACCATCCTCGGAGAGAGTCATACTCTGCTCCCCCTTTCTCCTACCTTGTCCCTACCACCTCCAAGCATCAACACCTACAAATACACACACACACACATACACACACACACATACACACACACACACACACACAACTGCTGGTAAAATGAGGTCACAGTAAACATCCAGGACAGTATTAAAGAGAAAACGAAGTCATGGAAGGGCAATGTAAGGCACAATCCCCAAACCTGCTTTTTCTTTGTTGCTGCCAATTCTGTGGACTGCTATTTATAGAGAAATGCACACCTATAAGTATATTTCTCTAAGCGTGTGTGCGTACAGAATGTTAAAATGGGACTTTAGGCTAAAGAAATGAAACAAGGATATCACTTTGCCACCGTGCAAAAGTACAAAAGAGGTAAACAAAATCTATTCAACTTCCAATCCCTTCACTCACATCAAAGATGTAAGAATGTGAGATTAAGAGATAATTTTTTTAAAAGGATATTTGGGTGAGAGTTGTCTGTCTGCTGAACATCTCCCCACCAAGGCATGTTATGGCCACTTCACCAAATACCTAAGGAAAGAGATTTCAAAAGAACTACTCAGGGGGCTAAATATGTGGTTCACGTGCACAAGTCTGACTCCCACTTGGAAAGTCTAAAAGTCAAAGAATAGGCTTACTAACTAGTTTGATGACAAAATGAAAGAACAGTTACACTGGGGGTGAACTGCACTCTCAGAATTTATGGGCAAAGAATATCTAAAAGTTCTGCAAGAGCCTGATGTGAGCCACGTGCTAGTGGGAGCTGCTGTAAAGTCATCTCAAGGCCTTCCCAAGCACCTGGAAACTTAGCAAACCTCCCTCAGCAGCAGAAGCTGGAGCAGACTTCTGGGTGCAGGGTTACAGAATAGAGATCCATTTCCCTTGTGGGGACTGGGAGTGGGCAGTGGGATTGAGAGTGAGTGAACTCTACTATTGGGAGAGGGGAGTGACATGCCAAAGCATCCACCAAAGTACCCATAAGAGCAAAAGTCAGGCGTAAACATCTGCTGGGCCCAGACAGAGCCAATAGTGAATAGCTTGAGGTACCCTTTTAGTGAGAGGTTTCCTGCTCTCCTTATCTCCTCTCCTGCATCCACTAGGGAAGGGTCAGAACTAGGGTGGCCAAGTAATTTACTTTACATATCGAGAGACTTCGGAGAGTGAAAAGGGACCTATTAACACCTAGGTTCAGGCAACAGGCATCTGAAACCCTCCTGAGTAAACCAGAACTTATGATCTCCCTGGTTAGAACCCTAGTTAGCAGAATGTGGAAGGAGGATTGGAAGTGCTGGGTTCGGACGGGAGAGGTTGACCACACTCCCCTTCCCTGGCGACCCACCTCCTTATCCAGAACAGACTGAACCAGAGAAAAGGGAGAATTTTTTATTTTGAAACAAAATTAGAGTTTTAACATGAACATGGATCAGACATATTAATTACCATCCTAAGGCTACACTGTGAGACTTGAAGTGACAGGAGAACTGTTACTATGGCGTGGACAGAAAAGTCAAAGAGCATGCTCATGTTTCATCTGGGGACAGAGGAAAACTTTAGTCCCTAAAGGAGACTTGAAAAGTCAGTGAGAGACAAGATAAAATTACCATCTGATTCCACATCATGGTTTTATGTGTACACGCACCAGCTCCATGTCCTGGATCAGCTACCTGCCTGTGATGCCCAGCTCTCAGTCCCTGCAGCACAGCACTCCATCCTTGGGGCCTGGACAAGGTGCCTCAGTTCACCATACCTCAGGGACGGCTCCAGTGGGCTCCATGAACTGAGAGGTGCCCATGTAATAGCTTACATGAGGCTCAGTATCTTCGTGGCATGAAGAACCTACTTCTACCTCAGCTCACATCTCAATTAACTTGATTTGCTCATCAGGGCTTATGGCAACTTAACTATTTAACACATTCAGTAAATATTTATTGGGCATCTACCCTGTGCCTAGCATTGTCAGATAGAAGCCTCTGGCTTCAAGAGACTTATAATCACATGTGCTTATTAGTATACATGTGTATCTTCTTTGTATTCAATTTTAATCCTCTGATGTATCTGTTCTTAATCAACTTATATTTTAAATTCTGAGAGCTCTGAATTTGATTTACTTGTTTTTCCAAACTTACCCCTGTGAATTTTGTTCCTAGCTGCAAAAAACAGAACAAAGATTGGTTTAGTGGTTTGAATGAGGGACCTAGCATAAAAGACAACAAACTTAAGACTGGGGAGAATTTTCCTTTACCTGAGACTTAGAATGTTGGCAAAACCCTTTTATTGTGCCCCATACCCACAAAGACACACAAACACATGCATACAATTATTATTTTTAGGTTTCTCAGCTTCCATTCATTTGACCTAGTCTGTTTTACTTTTTAAAAAATGCTGAAAGAGGGACAAAAGACTAAAATGAATTGCTCTTCTTGAGATATAGAAGTCACATTGAAATTGTCCTTTTGAAAAGCACAGGTCCAGGTGGCCAACTTATATGATTCTTTGAAAACACTTAATTTCACAAGAGGTAGCTCATGAAATGGTTTCAGATTTTCTTCAGGAAGTAAGAGTTAAAATGAAGCCAAGTGGGTAACATTCTTAAGTACAAGATCTGTGTCCCATTGAAGGGAAATGGAGCCTGGGACCACTGTTTCATTCTGAAGTGCAACATTCAGATGTTGGTCAATTTTCAAAAGGACCAGAAGCAGATAGGGAGGTCCCCAAGGATTGACAAAAGATCAGAATGAGACCTTGTGCATCTAAGCTGGGCAGAGGGTCTCTGTCATAAGTGCAGGGAAGGTTCTTATCACTTACTGACTTGTTTTCATGAAACAATCAACTATTGATGCATTCAGATCCAACGTCACCTGCCATTTCCATTAAGCTATACTTTGGTTCTCTTTTTAGCCAACGCCAGCTTGATCGTCACTTAAGCAAGCCTCCCTCTGCACCAGAATTTTCAGAACTAAATCACAGATCATACCAAGAGACTGTTTCATAAAGGAAATTGGGCATGAGTGCTTTTGTCTTATCTAAGACCAAAAGTATTTCTTTGCTCCCTGTCTGGCAGTGGATTATTGTCCATAAAAACAAGCAAGTTTCCTTGAAGGAAACTTTGCTTGTTTCCTCTGAAAACCCACTCCACCTGCCCCATAAAAACCAAATTATTCTTAACCAGCTGAAATGCCTCTGGCAGCCTCACTTCCCCAGTTTCCCCATCACTGTATCTCATGAGAGTTGCCCAAGCTTTATAAGCTACACTTCCCTCGGAATTCAGTTAATTCCCCTTTCCCCTCAAGGATACACATGCTTTCTGCTTTGCAGAATATCCTTGGCACATAACTGGCCCACTGCTGTTTTGCACCACCAGAATCTCCTAAACTTTATCAGAGAGGATACAGATGTAATTAAACCTGAATTCTAGTCCTTCCTTGTGACTACTCAGCGGACAATTAATGATGATAAAAGAGCCTGCCAGCTGCTGCCTGACATTCTAATGTGAGCTTCCAACTCCAATGAAGATGGAGGGTGAAGGACAAGTCTCTCTGGCTCCATTTCAATCTGTCTTTTATCTCATACTAGCTAAAAAGTAACACTTTGGGGAAATTTAGATTCTTTCTTCTCCCCCCTTAAAAGCACCAAATAGACAATTGGGGGTAATGCAATGTCTATGAAATAAATAAGAACGCTTCCGGGAAGAGTAATTTAAGCTTTATCACTAGGGACGGTAGATTCAAGCCTAAAGCCAGAGAAGCAAGCTGTGCTCTTAATAACTGACCCTCTCAAAGGAGGTGCCCACTGCCTCTTAGCCGTAGGATTAAATCAGTTGGTAGGAGGGACAAGCACAGGGGGGGCGCCTCGTGGAGCTTTCCACGGTAATGCTGTTCCATTCAAAACTAACTTTGATTACATTTGTCCCTTTCTCTTCAAAATTTCAGGTTTAACCACAACTGTAGCCTGGTGCAATAAAATGCTTGGAGGGAGACCAAGGCTTGAGGGAGGCATCGGCTGCGGAGGGAGATGAGTGGAGAGAAAATCATCAAAACAAGGAAGATGAGAGGGAAGAAGAGAAGCCTGTTCAAAACTCACACTTCAAAAATGAGTGCTGAGGCTCCGTGCCACAGAACTGTACTTCTGGCTTCCTGTTGTCACTTTCTGTTTAGCAGTTTGGTGTCTGCAGGGGGGTGCAGGGGTGTGGGGTGTGTTCACAATCCATTTAGACAATTCCCAGAAGAAAATAAGCAAATGACTCATAAACATAGGAAATAAATGTTCAACATCACTTGTAATCAAAGAAATGCAAATATAAAACAACATAGCATGCTCACCTATCAAATTAACAGAGATGAAAAGGATTCTAATACTCAACAAGGGTGGTGAGATGGCCCATCTCACTGCTGGAGTGTTAATTGGTACAACCTTTCTCTTGGGCAATTTGGCAACATGTAGCAAAAGTCTTAAAAATCTGTATTTCCTTGGCCCAGTAATTCCCCTTCTAGGGACTTATCCCAAGGAAATAAGCAGAAATTTAAACAAAGATTTGGTTACAAAGGTTACATCAGGTTGTTCTTTTTCAATAACAAAAGTCCAAAAAGATAATACTTAAATAATACATCACTTAAATGAACTACAATATACCCAACAACTTAATATCATACAGCATTACATATTTTTAAGACTGTTGATTCAATATTAAGTGAAAAAGCAATATTGCCCTTATAATTTGATCCTGATTTTTTAAATTATATATACACATATAATTTACATACATAATTTCATATAGAGAGAAGAGGAGGAGAGGGAAAGAGAGGAATCAAATCAAAATGTTAACAGATTTCAGTGGATGCTTTTCTATAATTTCAAAATTCCCAGAATACACATTGATATCAGAAAATAGAAGCAGTATTCTTAAAATGTATAAATAAAGTATTAAAAATGTATCAGCTGGAGAAGGCGGCGCAAGATGGTAGCACAGGGAGGTGTGGAATTTAGTTAGTCCTCTAAAGCAACTGGTAAATAGTCTGGAACAACTGTTGAGAACTTCTGTGACCAGACACATATAGTACACCAGTCTGGAATGGGTGGAATGGCTGAGATCGCAGCATAGAACTGTAAGTAAAGCTCCCCAAACTGTGGCACTGACACCCCTCCCTACTGGCACAGCAGGCTGAGTTGGAACACTTCCCTGTGAAAAAAAGAAGCAATCTACTAAAAGTAAGGGAAAGTAACTCAACCAAGCTCCAACTGCATTTTAATTAACAAATTTGGACTACTGAATACCAGCTATGAGCACAGATAAACCCAGAGCAAGTAGGAAAGGAACCCTGAGGTCTCTCCCAGCAGAGAGGAGGTGAGACTGATAGAAAAAAATAATAATAATAAATAAATAGAAACAGAAGCTTTTGAAGATGGCAGAGCTCAGAATATTGGAAAATGTCTGTGTCCCAGGAAAAGGGACACATAGAACTGGGTACCAACTCCAGTTGAACAGTGAAACTGGGGGGCTGGGGACTGGCTCTGAAAAGGGGATTTCTTTCTTTTTTCTTTTTTTTTTTTTTCTCCCATTCCATGTAACTCATTAGAGGAAGACTCAGGTATTTTCAATTGTCAGCACTGACCCAGGCAAGGGTAGAGTTAAGAGAGTCAGAGAGAGAACGGAAGACATCAAGTAAAGGAGATAATCCCCTAAAAGGTGTATCTTCTCTAAGAAAAAGGGGGCAGGGCCAAGCTCAAGTGGTAGCCCTCCCTCAGAGAATTCAGACCTCCAGGACCTGGGGGAAAAAAGAAAACCAGAAACAACTTAAGCTTGGCTTCTGACACCCTCGGCCCCTGGCCAGGACAGGGTCCACTGAGAATTAAAGGTACTACACCTCTTTACACCAGTGGGGAGCTGTGGGCTAAGTGCACCTGCTGGGCAGGATAGGAAAAGCACAGAGTCTAGAGGCCTCACAGGAAAGTCTGACAACATGCTAGGTCTCATCTCAGAGAAACTTGATTACACCCATCTCCTGAGACCTGGGCCCATCTGGTCTGGGAAAATCTGATTGGGGTAGTCAAAGAAACCAGATGCCAAGACAACAAAAAATTACATGTCACAGTAGGAAAAACAAAGATATGGCCCAGTCAAAGGAACAAACTTACACTTCAAATTAGATACAAGAGTTGAAATAACTAATTAAAGATGTTCAAACAAATCTTCTAAATGAAATCAACAAGCTGGAGTCAAATGTGGAAAAAGAGATGAAGGATATACATAACACACCGGGTGGCCACAAAGAAGAATTTGTAAGCTTGAAAAACCAAATGGCAGAACTCATGGGAATGAAAGGCACAATAGAAGAGATTAAAACACAATGGAGATATACAACAGCAGATTTGAAGAGACAGAAGAAAGGATTCACAAACTGGAGGACAGGACATCCGAAATCCTACACACAAAAGAACAGATAGGGAAAAGAATGGAAAAATATGTGCAGCATCTCTGGGAATTAAATGATAACATAAAGCACATGAATATATATGTCATGGGTGCCCCAGAAGGAGAAGAGAAGAGAAAGTGGGCAAAAATAATGGAGGAAATAACTTCTGAAAATTTCTCGTCTGTTATGAAAGACAAAATTACAGACCCAAGAAGTGCAGCGTACCCCAAACAGAATAGATTCAAATAGATCTACTCCAAGACACTTCATAATTAGATTATCAAATGTCAAAGACAAAGAGAGAATTCTGAAAGCAGAAAGAGGAAAGCAATCTATCACATACAAAGGAAGATTAATAAGACTATGTGCAGATTTCTCAGGGCAATAAGGCAATGGCATGATATATTTAAAATACTGAAAGATAAAAAACACCAACCAAGAATTCAATATCTGGCAAAACTGTCCTTCACACATGAGGGAGAGTTTAAAATATTCTCTGACAAACAGACACTGAGAGAGTTTGTGAACAAGATACCTGCTCTACAAGAAATACTAAAGGGAGCACTACAGGCATATAGGAAAAAACAGGAGAGAGAGGTTCAGAGAAGAGTGTAGAAGTGCAGACTATCAGTAAGGGTAAAAGGAGAGAGAGCTAAAAAAAAATAAAAATAAAATATGACATATAAAATCCAAAAGACAAAACGGTAGACAGCAGACATTATGTTGAGTGAAATTAGCCAGAAACAAAAGGACCAATACTGTATGTTCTCACTAATATGGGCTAAGATTAACGAGCAAACCTTGGGTTAAGGTTGAGAATGCAGGTCATCAGGGGATAGAAAGAGGGTAGAAATTTGGCATCTGATGCTGAAGCAGCACATAAGGGTAAACAGGATTGATTGTATAGATCCAGAAATAGCACAATACTGTGTGAAGGTAGCACAATATTGTAAGTACTCTGAACAAAGATGAGTGTGAGCATGTGAAAGAGGAAGGCTAGGGGCATGTATGATAACAGAAAGAAAGATAAGAGGATAAAGACTGGGACTGTATAATTTAGTGATACCTGGTGTGGTCAATGATGGTGATTAAGTGTACTAATATAAGAATGTTTTTACATGAAGGAGAACAAATGAATGTCAACATTGCAAGGTGTTGAAAACTGGATGGTATAGGGGAAAAATACAATCAATGCAAACTAGAGTCTATAGTTAACAGTAGCATTGTAAAATGCTTCCATTAATTATAACAAAGGCAATATACTAAAGCTAAAAGTCTGTAAGAGGGGAATATAAGGGAGTGGTAGGATTCTTGGTGGTGGTGGTATTGTATGACCTTTTCATTGTATTTTTTTTCTTCTTTTTTTTATTTTTCATTTTTTTTCTCCTCTTCCTCTTCCATTGCAGAAGAAATGGAAATGCCCTCATATAGATTGTGGTGGAAAATGCACAACTATGTGATTATACCAGGAATCGTTGATTGTTAACTTAGGATGGATTGTATGGTGTGTGAATAAAACTGTTCAAGAAATAAAAAGAGGGATACAAGTGCTGGAGAAAATTTGGAGAGAGGGATGTTCCTTTTCACTGTTGGTTGGGAAGTAGAGTGGTGCAGCCCATCTGGAGGGCAGTGTGGTGGTTCCACAGGAAGCTAAGCATGGGGTTGTCATATGGTCCTGCAACCCTGTTATTGATTGTATACTTAGAGGAACTGAGAGTGAGAACATGAATGCACATTTGCACAGTGGTGTTTGTGGCAGTATTCACAATTTGCATTGGAAGGAGGTGGCCTATGGGTACATCAACTGATCAACTAAATGGTGAACTGTGGTGTATACATCACCATGTATGTATTGAGTGGCAGCAAGAAGGAATAAAGTTGTAAGGTATGCAACTAGGTGAATGGACCTTGAGGACAGAAGGTTGAGTGAAATAAGCCAGAAATGTAAACACAAACATTATAACACCTCACTAATATGGACTAACAATAATGTGTAAACTCAGAATTGAATCTGGGAGCACGGGTTATCAGAGGAAGGCTTATGTAAAGCCTCCTAGATTGTGAGCTCTTACAGCGGTCACATCTATTCATGAGTTGTAACAGTTATTTCTAAATTCTGGGATGCTGAGTTGTTTGTGCATGACCTGGTCAGTCCCTGAAGCTTCAGGTGTCTTGTGTGGCACCTAGGACTTGCAGCCAGAGTTTGGCAGCTATGAGTGTCGGCATTGCCCCTTGCAGCAGCTGTTAAAGAGGCTGAAAAGGAGATCAGCCTTCAATTGAGATATGAAAGAAATGGACTTGGTTGAGATTGGGGTAGATCAGACTAAAGGGCAGAGGATGATGTTAACTGTGTTTTAAAACTTCAACTTCTGTGTGGGACCAAAGGAAGAGATTTTTTTTTTTTTTTGGTGCAAAATCTATATTTTCTGTAGTACACTACATAATCTAACTTGTATGGTCAGTTTACTCAAACACCACAATTACATGGAACCTTGAATATGGAGTGAGATCTGGTCAGTTTGTAAAGGTTAGCGTGAAGCCCCAGTACATCCCAGAGTAATTTGGGCAGACAATAAAAAGCATTTGCAAAGCCCCCTAGAGGGCCTGGGGGGAAATGTGGAAATATTAAACTTACCCACCTGGGGAATTCCTGATATTCTTGCAAGCATTGAGGACTACCAGTTTAGGAGGCCAAGTCCTCGATCTTGGGGCTTGCCCTTATGAAGCTTGTTACTGCAAAGGAGAGGCTAAGCCTACTTATAATTGTGCCTGAGAGTCACCCCCAGAGAACCTCTTTTGTTGCTCAGATGTGGCCTGTCTCTCTCTAAGCCAACATGGCAGGTGAACTCACTGCCCTCCCCGACATAGGACATGACTCCCCGGGGTGTAAATCTCCCTGGAAATGTGGGTCATGACTCCTGGAGATGAGTCTGGACCTGGCATTGTAAGATTGAGAAAATCTAGTTAACCAAAAGGGGGGAGAAAAATGAAACAAAATAAAGTTTCAGTGGCTGAGAGATTTCAAATGGAGTCAGGAGGTCATTCTGGAGGTTATTCTTATGCATTATATAGATATCCCTTTTTAGTTTTTAGTGTATTACAATAGTTATAAGGAAATACCTGAAACTGTTGAACTGCAATCCAGTAGCCTTGATTCTTGAAGACAATGTATAACTATATAGCTTATACACTGTGACTGTGTGATTGTGAAAACCTTGTGGCTTACACTCCCTTTACCCAGTGTATAGACAAAGGAGTAGAAAAATGGGGACAAAAAGTAAATGAATAATGGGGGGAGGGGGGTGGGATGTTTTGGGTGCTCTTTTTTACTTTTATTTTTATTTTATTTTTGTTTCTATTTCTTGGGATAATGAAAGTGTTCAAAAATTTATTGTGGTGATGAATGCACAATTATATGATGATATTGTGAGCAACTGTTGTACACGTTGGATGATTGTATGGTGTGTGAATATATTTCAGTAAAATTGCATTTTTAAAAAGTGTGTCAGTCAGGATGGGATTTATAAAAACAAACCCAAAACTTCAGTGCCTTTAAACAAATAAGGTTACTTGTCACTCATACAGTTAAGGACTTATCTCCACATTACCTCACTCAGGAACAGAAGCTAATGGAGACTTCATCAGCTAAAGCATCACTGGGCACCATGATAGGGGAAGAGAATGTGGTCAGCTGTGCACAGCTCTTAAAAACTTTCACCCAGAAGTGATACATGTCAGTTCCACATTTCATTGCTCAATCCCATCACATGGTCAACCTAACATCTGGGGAACAGGGGAAGTTCAATCCTACAATGTGCCAAGAGGGAAGAAATATCTGTAAACAGAACCGATATTTATTACCAAAAAACGGTGTGTTTTGTTCTTAAGAATTAATTAGCTGTCAAACTGAGGGTCTTTCCTCTGTGATTCATTAGCAGTCAAAATGTGATATTATGCATCATTCACGTGCCCCTTAGCAATTTAGTTCTTCTCAAGTCTGTGTTTGGAATCCAAGCTATTCAGGGGATATCAGTAATGCTGGCAAGAGACTACAAAAACTGGTAAAAAGGCTAACGTACATACCACAGCTACTCTACAGCAGTATTCTTTCTTTCCAGGGTCCAGAGAGTAACCACAGGAATTCCAGCCTTCCTCAGCCAGCATTTCTGAATATAAAGAAATCAACATAAGAAATATTGGAAATGTCCCCCACCTTTTCTCATTGTTGGAAAACAGGGCCAGGGCATATATCTAAGGTCCTTAAACCACCCACTAGGAACACTGTTCTTGTTGGTATAAACTTTTACTCTTCTTTTTTTTGATCTGAGCTCTGCATATAAAAGATTAGAACACACCAATCATGTAATATGACCACAAATGCTAAAGAAAATACCGTCATAACCTCCTGCACATTCAAACAGCCCATCATACTCACTTTAAGTACCATTTAAAATGTTTTTGTATTAATAAAAAAACTAATATGACATTATGAATAGCAAAGATGGACATTCAATCAATTCACATTTTTTGTTGTTCAAAATATAATTTGAACAGTGTTAAAAATAAAAGTTAATTACATGGAATGTTGATATGTAGCTCACATTGGCAGATTTCTCTAAAGGATATAGGTAATTTCAGAAAATTCAACTCAAGCCAGACCTCGAGTTATTATAGAATATTTTTCATCACCTACTATATCTAATTAGTCATCAAATCTTGTAGATTCTAAAACTCCTCAATAACTGTTTAATCTGATTGTTCCTCTCCATTCCCAATTGCTACATATAGGGCTTCCTCATCTTTCACCCAGGCTGTTGCTATCACCTATTCTCTTGCCTTCTTCCTTCAGACTCCCCTCTCTGAACCACCTTCCACATTACCACCAAAATATACAATCCTGTTTGTTGTCTCTTCTCTTAAAATCCTTCAGGGAGGGAGGCGGGGCAAGATGGCGGAGTGGTGAGGAGCAGAATTTCCTCTCTTCCCTAGAGCAGCTGGCAATTACCCAAGAACTATATGAAACAGTGTTTTTGGGGTCTCCAGTAACCAGTCACACATCGGATGCAAGTTTGGAATTGGAGGAAAAGCTGAAATCGCAGCGAACATTGTAAGTTCCCCGGACCAGGGGTCTGGCACCCCTCCCCACCCAGACCTCACAGACTGTCTTCCTGCCAGCTCCCTGAAAGGCGGGGGGGGGGGGGGACAGCAATCTGCTGAGGGCAAGGAGGGAGGCTCAACCCAGCCTCAACTGCAGAATTAATTAACAAATTAATTAACTAACTTTGGGAGCTGGGGTGCTAAAGAAGGGCTGGACTCCGAGAAGTTGCGGCACGTAAAAGTGGGCACCCATTGCCAGACTCCAAAAAAGCCATTTTTTTTTCCCCTACATTTTGTCCCTTCTGGCTTCTCAATGATCCCTTATCTTTTTGCATTTCAATAGCCCCTGGCAGGGGTGGAACTGAAGCAGTTGGAGAGTAATTATCAGACAATAGCCCAAAGCATATCTTTAAATGCTCTGTTCTGACACTGACAAAACTTCCAGGCTGGGGAAAGACTTTTAAAAGAGACTTTTTTTTTTTTTCCTTTTTTCTTTTTCTTGATTTCTTTTCTACTTTTTTTTTTTTTTTTAAATCTATAAGTAATATATGTGGTTATTTTCTATCGGAAAGCCCAGGTTGAGGGACCAGGCTGGGCTTGGGGGAGACAGAGTACCCACAGTGTCTTTGAATTCTGTATTCACTACTGAATGCCTCCACCCCCATCTTTAATTGGCAACTCAGGCTGACCAAGGAATCTACCTGGAGAGGCCCCAAAGAGGAGAGAGGAGAAGAGAATAGTGCCCCTGAGAGACAACTGGAGTTCTGAGGACTGGGAGAGTGAAGGGAGGTCCAGCTCAACTGGCAGTCCTCCTTCTGGGAATTCAGACCCCAGGGGCTGGAATTCAGATTCTGGCTTCAGTCAGCCACGCCCCTGACAGGATCAAAGTCACCAGGAGAACTAAAGGCTTCATACCTCCTTACACTGGTGGGGGAGCTGCAGGCTGGCCAGCGCCACCTGCTGGACAGAAGAGGAAAAGCACCAATTCTAAAGGCCTCATAGGAGGGTCTCATTCTCAGGAAAACTCCATACCCTCCCAATGAGACCTGGGCCTCACTAGACTGGGAAAATCTGACTAGGGTCGACCATATCTGAGGAGACCCACTCACAAAAAGGTTACATAGAGGCAGAGCAAGAAACAGAAAAAACAAGAGGGGAAAAATTCTGATCAACTAAATAGAACCTAAGTTAGAGGTCTAGAATAAGTTGAACTGAATAACAGAGGCCAGAGAACAAAGCCAACCAACAAGAAAACCACTAGGTAAAAGACAGAAAACAAGCTCCAAAATAAACTAATCAAGAAAATCAGATGCCTAGACAACTTAAGATAACAAGCCATACCAGGAAACACGAAAACATGGACCAGCCAAAGGAACAAACTAATAGCTCAGTTGAGATACAGGAGTGGAGGCAACTAATGCTAAATAAATTTGATGAAATGAAGGAAGATATAGCAAAAGAGCTGAAGGATATAAAGAAGACACTGGCTGACCATAAAGAAGAATTCATAAACTTAAAAAAACAAATGGCAGAACTCATGGGAATGAAGGCCACAATGGAGGAGATGAAAAACACAATGGAGGGACACAACAGTAGATTTGAACAGGCAGAAGAAAGGATCAGTGAACTGGAAGACAGATCATTCGAATTCATACACACAAAAGAACAGATAGTGAAAAAAAATGGAAAAATATGAGCAGGGTCGTAGGGAGCTGAGTGACAACATGAAACGCACAAATATATGTGTTATGGGTATCCCAGAAGGAGAAGAGAGGGGAAAAGGGGCAGAAAGAGTAATAGAAGACATATTCACTGAAAATTTCCCAACTCTTATAAAAGACAGAAAATTAGAGATTCAAGAAGTACAACGTACCCCAAATAGAATAGATCCCAATAGACCTACTCCAAGACACTTACTGGTCAGATTGTCCAATGTCAAAGACAAAGAGAGGATTCTGAAAGCAGCAAGAGAAAAGCGATCCATTACATACAAGGGAAGGTCAATAAGACTATGTACAGATTTCTCTGCAGAAACCATGGAGGCAAGAAGACAGTGGCATGATATATTTAAGATACTGAAAGAGAAAAGCTGCCAACCAAGGATTCTATATCCAGCAAAACTTTCCTTCAAAAATGAGGGAGAGATTAAAACATTTTCAGACAAACAGACACTGAGAGAGTTTGTGAATAAGAGACTGGCACTACAAGAAATACTAAAGGGAGTGCTACAGGCTGATAGGAAAAGACAGGAGAGAGAGAGTTGGAGAAGAGTGCAGAAATGAAGATTATCAGGAAAGGTAAAAGGAGAGGAAAAAATAAGATATGACATATAAATTCCAAAAAACAAAATGGAGGTAGAAAGTACTGCCCTTACAGTAATAACACTAAATGTAAATGGATTAAACTCCCCAATAAAAAGACACAGACTGGCAGAATGGATTAAAAAACAGTACCCATCTATATGCTGTCTACAAGAAACTCACTTTAGACACAAGGACAAACATAGACTGAAAGTGAAAGGTTGGAAAAAGATATTTCATGCAAACAACAACCAGAAAAAGCAGGAGTAGCTATATTAATATCAGACAAGTTAGACTTCAAAAGAGAAACAATTAAAAGAGACAAAGAAGTACACTATATATTAATAAAAGGATCAATTCATAAAGAAAGCATAACAGTCATAAATATTTCTGCACCAAACCAGAATGCTCCAAAATTCATGAGACAAACACTGCGATCACTGAAAGGAGAAATAGATACCTCTACAATAATAGTTGGAGACTTCAATACACCACTCTCATCAATGGATAGAACATCTAGACAGAGGATCACTAAAGAAACAGAGATGTTGACTTGTATGATAAATGAACTAGACTTGACAGACATTTATAGAACACTGCATCCAACAACAGCAGGATACACTTTTTTCTCAAGTGCTCATGGAACATTCTCTAGGATAGACCACATGTTGGGTCACAAAGCAAGTCTCAACAAATTTAAAAATATTGATATTATACAAAACACTTTCTCAGACCACAACGGAATGAAGTTGGAAATTAATAAAAGGCAGAAGGTCATAAAATTCACAAACATATGGAGGCTAAACAACACCCTCTTAGAAAACCAGTGGGTAAAGGAAGAAATTACAAGAGAAATTAGTAAATACCTCGAGGCAAATGACAATGAAAACACAACTTATCAAAACTTATGGGATGCAGCAAAGGCGGTGCTGAGAGGGAAATTTATTGCCCTAAATGCCTATATTAAAAGAGAAGAGAGAGCAAAAATTGAAGAGTTAACTGCTCACCTGGAGGAATTAGAGAAAGAACAGCAAACTAACCCCAAAGCAAGCAGAAGGGAAGAAATAACAAAGATTAGAGCAGAAATAAATGCAATTGAGAACAGGAAAACAATAGAGAGAATCAACAAAACCAGAAGTTGGTTCTTTGAGAAAATCAATAAAATCGATAGACCACTGGCTAGGCTAACAAAAAAAAAGAGAGAGCAGATGCAAATAAATGCAATCAGAAATGGGAAAGGAAATATAACTACCGACCCTGCAGAAATTAAGGAGATAATGAGAAGATACTATGAGCAACTATATGCTAATAAACTAGACAACTTAGATGAAATGGACAACTTCCTAGAAAAGCATAAACAACCAACATTAACTCAAGAAGAAATAGATGACCTCAACAAACCAATCACAAATAAAGAGATTGAGTCAGTCATCAAAAAGCTCCCAAAAAGGAAAAGCCCAGGACCAGATGGTTTCACATGTGAATTCTACCAAGCATTCAAGAACGAATTAGTACCAATCCTGCTCAATCTCTTCAAAAACATTGAAGAAGAGGGAACGCTACCTAACTCTTTCTATGAAGCCATCATCACCCTAATACCAAAACCAGGCAAAGATAGTACAAAAAAAGAAAATTATAGACCAATTTCTTTAATGAATATAGACACAAAAATCCTCAACAAAATACTCGCAAATCGAATCCAGCAGCACATTAAAAGAATTATACACCACGACCAGGTGGGATTTATTCCAGGTATGCAAGGCTGGTTCAACACAAGAAAATCAATTAATGTAATACACCACATCAATAAATCAAAGCAGAAGAACCACATGATCATCTCGATTGATGCAGAAAAGGCATTTGACAAAATTCAACATCCTTTCCTGTTGAAAACACTTCAAAGGATAGGAATAGAAGGGAACTTTTTCAATATGATAAAGGCAATATATGAAAAACCCACAGCTAACATCACACTCAATGGGGAGAGACTGAAAGCTTTTCTTCTAAGATCAGGAATAAGACAGGGATGCCCACTATCACCATTGTTATTCAACATTGTGCTGGAAGTTCTAGCTAGAGCAATTAGGCAAGAAAAAGAAATAAAAGGCATCCAAATTGGAGAGGAAGAAGTAAAACTTTCACTACTTGCAGATGACATGATTCTATATGTAGGTAATCCAGAAAAATCTACAGCAAAGCTACTAGAACTAGTCAATGAATACAGCAAAGTAGCAGGCTACAAGATCAACACACAAAAATCTGTAGTGTTCCTATACACAAGTAATGTGCAACAAGAGGAGGAAATCAAGAAAAAAATCCCATTTACAATAGCAACCAAAAGAATCAAGTATTTAGGAATAAACTTAACCAAGGATACAAAAGACCTTTACATAGAAAACCATAAGAAACTGCTAAAAGAAATTGAACAAGACCTGCAAAAATGGAAGAACATACCATGTTCATGGATTGGAAGACTAAATATAGTTAAGATGGCAATTTTACCTAAACTGACTTACAGATTTAATGCAATACCAATTCAAATCCCAACAACTTACTTTACAGAAATAGAAAAACCAATAACTAAATTTATTTGGAAGGGTAAGGTGCCCCGAATAGCCAAAAATGTCTTGAGAAAGAGGAATGAAGTGGGAGGTCTCACACTACCTGACTTTGAAGCATATTACAAAGCTACAGTGCTCAAAACAGCATGGTACTGGCATAAGGACAGATATATTGATCAATGGAATCAAATTGAGTGTTCAGAAGTAGACCCTTACATCTATGGACAACTGATCTTTGATAAGGCAGTGAAGCCGAAGCAACTGGGAAAGAGCAGCCTGTTCAATAAATGGTGTTTGGAGAACTGGATATCCATTTCCAAAAGAATGAAAGAGGATGCCCACCTCACACCTTATACCAAAATTAACTCAAAGTGGATCAAAGACCTAAACATTAGCACCAAGACCATAAAACTCTTGGAAGAAAATGTAGGGCAATATCTTAAAGATCTTGTGAAAGGAGGTGGTTTCTTAGACCTCACACCCAAGGCGCGAGCAACCAAAGAACAAATAGACAAATGGGATCTCCTCAAAATTAACCACTTTTGTACATCAAAGGACTTTGTCAGAAAAGTAAAAAGGCAACCTACACAATGGGAGATGATATTTGGAAACCACATATCAGATAAGGGTTTAATATCCCGAATTTATAAAGGAATCCTGCATCTCAATAACAGAAAGACAAACAATTCAATTAAAAAATGGGCAAAAGACACGAATAGACATTTTTCTGAAGAGGAAATACAAATGGCTCAAAAGCATATGAAAAAATGCTCAACTTCACTGGGTATTAAGGAAATGCAAATCAAAACCATAATGAGATATCATCTCACACCTGCCAGAATGGCCATTATCCAAAAAACAGAAAATGATTAGTGCTGGAGAGGATGTGGAGAAAGAGGCACACTTATTCATTGTTGGTGGGAATGTAGAATGGTGCAACCACTCTGGAAGACAGTATGGAGGTTCCTCAGGAAGCTAAACATAGATTTGCCATATGACCCAGCTATTCCATTGCTGGGTATATACTCAGAGGAACTGAAACTTAAGACACAAACAGACATTTGTAAACCAATGTTTATTGCAGCATTATTCACAATTGCCAAGAGATGGAAACAGCCCAAATGTCCATCAAAGGACGAGTGGATAAACAAACTGTGGTATATACACATGATGGAATATTATGCAGCTGTAAGACAGAACAAAGACATGGATCATGTAATAATGTGGATGAACCTTGAGGACATTATGTTGAGTGAAGTCAGCCAGAAACAAAAGGACAGATTCTGTATGATCTCACTAATATGAACAGACATTAATGAACAAACTTTGGGAGTTAAAAGCTGACAACACAGGCGACCAGGAGATAGAAAGAGGGCAGAGATCAGCCATTTGATGCTGAAGGACTACAGAATGTTTAGGATTGATTGCATAGATCCAGAAATAGATAGCATAATAGTGTGTGATGGTAGCACGGTATTGTAAGTACACTGAACAAAGATGTCTGTGAGTAAAGCTGAAAGAGTTGGGAAAGGAGAATGTATGACACCAGAGGTAAAGATAGATGATAAAGACTGGGACTGTATAACGTGGCAAAAACTGGAGTGGCCAATGACTGTTACTAAATATACAAACATAAAAATGTTTTTGCATGTGGGAAAGCAAATGAATGTCAACCATGCAGAAATTTGAAAAAGGGATGGTATTCAGGATAAAACACAATCAAAGCAAACTGGAGTCTATGGTCAACAGTAACATTGTAATATACCTCCATTAAATGTAACAAAGGCAATATGCCAATGCTAAATGTATACGAGAGGGGGATATAGGGGAGTAATATGGGATTCTTGGTAGTGGTGTTATTTGCTGTCCTTAGTAGTGTATTGTATTGTATGACATGTTATTGTTCTTTTTATCATTTTTTCTTATTGCTTAAAAAAAAAACAATTTTTCTTGTAATCAGTATGTTCAAGTGCTGATTGTGGTGATAAATGTACAACTTTATGATGATACCATGAACAACTGATTGTACACTGTGGATAAATGTATGGTATGTGAATATAACTCTATAAAATTGTAGGAAATATATATATATAGGAGTAAAAGTGTTGGAGAAAACATGGTGAGAGGGATGATGCCTCACCAATATGGGCTAACTACAATGTGTAAACTCAGAATTGAATGTTAGAACATAGCCTAACGTGGACACAATAATTGTAATAGTCCCTAGATTGTAAGCTCTTACAGCAGTTAACTCTATCCCTGAATTGTAAGGCCTATCTCTAAACTTTGAGATGCTGATCCCCTAGCGTATAACCTGATTGGTCTCTGGAACAATGCATATCTCTGAGACACCTGAAACTCAGAGCTAGAGCTCGGCAGATATGAATGTCAGTATTAGTGCATACAGCCACTGTCAAAAAAAAAAAAAAAAAAGCTGAAAAAGATCCTAGACTTCAATTAGTGATATGAATGAAGCAGGTCTGGTTAAGACCAGGGCAAGCCAGGCCAAAGGATAAAGGTTGAAACTGTTTGTGTTTTAAAACTTCAACCTTCATATGAGACCAAGGGAATAGATATCTATTTGGTACAGGATCTAAATTTTCTAAATGGTACAACTCTACAGTCAATTTGTTCAAATACCACAAGTGCATGGAACTTTGAATAGGAAGTGAGATAAGGTAGGTTAGTATAGGCTGGAGTGAAATAGTGACACATCCTAGAGTAACTTGGACAGATAGTGAAGGGCATATTTGCAGCCTCCCCCTCCCCAGCCCCAAGGGTCTGGGGGAGGGTGCGGATGTGTTGGACATCCTCACCTGGACTGGTGTTGATGTTGTCACAAACATTGGGACTGGCGGTTGATGTGCTGAGCCCTCGAGCAGGGGACTTGCCCTTATGAAGCTCATTGCCACAAAGGAGAGTCTAAAGTTGTATGTAATGGTGCCTAAGAGTCTCCCCCTGAGTATCTCTTTGTTGCTCAGATGTGGCCCTCTCTCTCTCTAACTGAGCCATCTCGACAGGTGAACTCGCTGCCCTCCCCCCTACATGGGACCCGACTCCCAGGGGTGTAAATCTCCCTGGCAACGCAGAGTATGACTCCCGGGGATGAATGTGGACCTGGCATCGTGGGACTGAGAGTATCTTCTTGACCAAAAGGGGGATGCAAAATGAGACGAAATACTTTCAGTGGCTGAGAGATTCCAAATGGAGTCGAGAGGTCACTCTGGTGGACATTCTTATGCACTATATAGATAACACCTCTTAGGCTTTAATGTATTGGAATAGCTAGAAGTAAATACCTGAAACTACCAAACTCCAACCCAGCAGTCTGGACTCCTGAAGACAATTATATAATATTGTAGCTTACAAGGGGTGACAGTGTGATTGTGAAGACCTTGTGGATCACACCCCCTTTATCTAGTGTATGGATGAGTAGAAAAATGGGGATAAAAACTAAAGGACAAATGGGGTGGGATGGGGGGATGATTTGGGTGTTCTTTTTTCACTTTTATTTTTTATTCTTGTTCTGGTTCTTTCTGATGTAAGGAAAATGTTCAGAGATAGATTGTGGTGATGAACGCATAACTATGTTATCATACTGTGGACAGTGGATTGTATATCGTGGATGATTGTATTGTGTGTGAATGTACTTCAATAAAACTGAATTTAATAAAAAAAAAAAAAATCCTTCAGGGACCTCCCACCTCCTGAAAGATAAAGTCCACCTCAGCAGAGCATGGAAGGCCCTTTCCTTCTGGCCCCACACTGCCTCCCAAGCCTAGATTGGCTTTCTTCTCCCCAGTGGGTCCTAGGGGACATCAATTCCACAGTTATACAGTAGGAAAGTGGGTTCCATAGTCAAGCAAATTGGGAAAAGCCAAGTTAAACCAGTTTCTTTTCTTCAGGGATCATGTGTTGAGAATTCAAAAGCTGTGGCTCTAAACGGGATCCCAGGGCTCAGTCCTTAGTCTCTTCTCTTCCTTGCCTACACTCACAATCAGAATCACCTCATCTAGTCTCAGAGCTATAAATATTACTGATATGATGGCAGCTCCTCAATTTACGTCTCCAGTCCATACCTCTCCTCTGAACACCAGACTGCCCATTCCCAATCTCCAGCAAGACGTCTAGTAGACATCAGAAACTTAACTGGAGACCCCCCAACCTCTCCTCCCTCAGTCTTCCCCACCTCAGTTAATGGCAACTTCTTGTAGTTACCCAAGCTCAAAATTTTCATATCATCCTTGATTCATCTATTTCTCCCACACGCTATTGAGGGCAAGGACTGTTTAAAGAGCCTCCTAATGGTGACCCGGCTTCTGCTGTTTCTCTGTGGAGTCTCTTTGTCAACCCAGCATCCAAGGTGAGTGCTTTGTTTTATTTTAGAAATTCGTATCACCTCTCTTTAAAATCGTGCAGTGGCTCCCTGATTTATTCAGAATGGAAGCCGAAGGCTTTACTACAAAACCTTACATGATTTCTCCTCTGTAACCTCTCTACCCACATCTCCCATCTTCTCTGCCTCCCTCCCTGTGCTGCAGCCACCCTGGCCTCCTCACTGTTCCTCTAAACACTTGGCACTCAGTCTACCCTCTCCCCGGATTGCTCTGTGTACAGAGATCTACCTACTTTTCTCCCTCTCTTCTTTCAGATCTCTACTCCATGTAAATTTTTGATGAGAACTCCCTTGAACTCCCTTTCAAAATTCTAACACCCTCCCTCCCGCCGCTGCCAACACTTCCAGTACCCTTTCCCACTTTATTTTTTTCTCCATAGCATTTATGGAGAAAAAAATAACAAACAATATATTTTAATTGCTATAATAAACAATATATTTTAATTGCTTATTTTGTTCATTGCCTGTCTCAGGCTACAATGTAAGTTCCATGAGGGCAAGGACTCTGATCTATTCTGTTTTCTTCTGTGTCTACAGTGCCTAGAACAACATCTGACACACAATAGGCATTTATTGAATGAATGAATACAAAAGAGTAAACAGTGTTTCCCAAACTTATTTGAAGATAGTTTCCTTTTTCATGAGCATTTCACAGAACAGTTATGAACAAATATCCCAGCCTTTCTGCTCTGCCTGTCTGCAAAGGAGGGCTCTGGCTTTGCCAACTGGGCTTTATCGCCTCCCCATTCTCCAAGAAGGGCTCTTCCTTTGCAGGTTCTTTGAGACCTACTAATGCAAAAGAGTATGAAGAATGGGTCTATCGTACCTTAGCAGCAATTTATATATAAAACATAAAAAATAATTCATTAGTCCTTCCTTAAAGTAGAGGTTTTGTTAAATTTATTTCAGTTATTTTTTTAAAATCATTCATTCAATGCTAGCTTTGTTCCAGGCAGTATGTTAGGCCACCAGGGCTAAAATGACTGAAAGGACACTGTAGCTGACAGATACGGGTGAGACAGATACAGAAACAAATAGTTGGAGAATTGTAGTAAGTAGTAGGACAGACATATGACCAAGTGTTACGGAGATTCAGAGGAATGCTTCACTGCCTAAAAAGGCCAAGGAACGCTTTCCAAAGGAAGTAGCCTTTGAGTTATGTCTCAAAGGATAAGTAGAAATTTTATGTGAAAACTAGGTTTGTGAGGATCATTTCAGAGAGAAAAGCAGTGCAAAGGCAGGGAGGTGGGAAAGGGAACTAATGGCAGCTTGGAGCAGCTAGAAGAAGATAGGGAGGGGAGGATGGCAGACAGGGGTCAGGTTGAAGACAGCCTTGTAGACCCAGCTACTATGCCTGCCTCAGGGGTAGCTAAGGCTTTCCTTGTTCAGAGACTCACTGGGGGAGTGAATCTCTAGAGAGGGGCCCAAAGGAGCAAGAACTTTAGGCTGGGCAAGGGAATGAGGTAGCTGCTGTGGACGGGCCCCTAACACTTGTTTTCCACACTCAGCAAGCTGGGCAGCCACAGATGCATACTGAGGCTCACGTGGTTCACTATATATGCACCTCACTCTGGCAAGTTAGGTAATGAAAGGGGTTTTGCTGGAGAATCCGTCCATGTGTTGCTCCTGATTCTGCTGCCAGTCGACTGTGCTGCAACTGAAGTCACCCATTGTGGTTCTAGAAATGCTCAGAGTATGGCAGGAGAGGAAGATGCCAATAAATCTTTGATTGCCTCCCTCCCTGTACAGTCCTTCCTGGCTCCCCTATCTTCTAATTATATCACTTTCCCAATATCATGCACACAACACATATGAAAAACCCACCACAGGCCAGGAAATAGGCCAACAACTGGTCCAGAAACAAGTCCTAATTCTCCTTGGCTGTGCCCATGAAGCACTTAAAATTTCTTAGAATTACAGAGCTTCACAGAATCAGCTTTGCATTATACTTATTTGTGTATGAGTCTGTCTCCTTTACCAGGTCATAAGCTTCTTGAAATCAGGAACCATGTTTTAGGCATCTGCATCTATCAGTTACCTTGCACAATGCCTAGCACACAGTGGTTGTTAAACAAATATATTTGCTGAATTGAAAGCAATTGTGCAAAGGAGGTCAACCAGAGGCGGCCTCTGAGAACCAGCTTCTCAGAAACAGTTGAATTGGACACGTAAGCCTCAAATCTGGGCTGCACTGTGATTCCAAAATGGAGAGCTGAACCCAAAGAAAATTGGGATTCCCAGACTTCCAATAGAGGGCAGCACATTTAGAACATCAAGACGTAATCTGAAGCCTAATCACCAGTCTGTGATGGTAGAAAATGTGCCCCAGCCCAATAGACAGAAGGAAAACTGCAAAGAAAGCATTTATAGCTATAAACGATTTTTCTTTATTCCTCATCTGGGTCCTGAGGCCTGTGATTTGGCTCCAATCTTTTATTTGTGGTTGTTTGCTTCAGATAATAAAACTGCTCCTTTAAAATAATGGAGACTATATAGAACCTAAAAATAAATATCAAAAGACCAAAGTCCCTCAGTGGGAGCAATTATTGCAAAAGGCCTAGTCAAGCTCAAAACAGCTGTTAAGGGATCCTGGCCCAGGCAAGAGGAGCTTGGCCTCCTGGCTGATCTGGAATCACATGGGCAGGTTGACAAACTGGAATAGAAAAACTTTAAAAATACAGAGAACACCAAAGAGAGAGCAACAGTAAATACATTGCCCTATCAACACTGTTCTTGTGTGATCATTGTTGACCACTAGCTCATTGCTGTATTGTTAGGATACTTCATAAAATGTATGGAAAGTGAGGATGCAATGTGAAAACAACAACTGAAAAGCAGAAGGAAGAAATTTTGAATTTCCAAGAGAAATAATACTGGATCCAATTTTGCTGTTAAATATAATAAGGCCCAGTAAGTAAGCAAAGAAGTGAGCCAAGCTGATGTGGCTTTATTTCAGTACTATGTTTGTTTGTTCCCTGATGCATTCAGAGTTAAAAAAAAAAGCAATAAAATCGTTCAGGGAATTCCATACCCAGATCTGCAGCTATTTAAGAACCACCTATCTCCACAAAATACGGTCCTCAACAATTCACAAACACAACTACATTTATTTTTTGAGAAACCTCTGTGTAAAGACAATCCTCTTAGGAAGGACAGCATCTATATTTGTGCATTTTCCCCTTCCTGAATGAACATTTCAATATTTTTGTTTAAGGGATGCATTCCAATCAGTAATTATTTGACCAGTTATTTTTCAAGTGTATAATAGATTTTCTCATTGTTCACTTATTCAATAAACATTTTTGAGTATTTACTATGTACCAGATACTCTACTAAATGATACTGGGAAAAGTGTCCATTTCTGGCATCAAAAAGCTCAGATACTGGTGAAAGGGTTACAAGGAAACAGATATAGGCAAATAAATGTGTTAAATGCTGTGATACCATAACTCAGGGACTGGCCTGGGCCTGGTGGGGAAGGACTGGGACCCGAAAAGACTTTCTGGAGAGAACTGAAGATGGGTGGTTGAAAAGGTAGCTCTCAGCCAGGTAGATTTGCCAGTCACTGTGGAGAAAACAAGAGACCTATACCATCTGCTTATCAACAACAGAACTAGAAGACAATATTGGCCAAAAGCCCGTTCTATGCCAGGCATTGAGATGAGTACTTGAAGATTAGTTCTTGTTGAGGAGACATCATCAGTACACATCAAAGAATAGGATATCAATATATGGCAATGGTCAGTGGAATAATGCCCCAGCCCAGGATGCTACACCCTAATTCCTAGAACCTATGAATGTGTTTACATTACATGGCAAAAGGACTTTGCAGGTGAGATTAAGGTTTTGGAACTTAAAATAGGGTCCTGGATTATCCTGGGTTATCCAGACAGCCCAAATGTAATCACATGTACCCTTAAAACTGGAAGAGGAAGGCAGAAGGGTCATAGGCAGCAAAAGTGGGACGCAGAGGAGAGATTAAACATGAAAAGGGGGCCGCAAGCCAAAGAATGCAGGTGGCCTCTAGAAGCTGAGAACAACCACAAGCCACCTGCCACAAGGAAATGGGGACCTCAGTCCCACAATCACATGGAACTCAATTCTGCCAACAACCTAAATGAGCCTGAAAACATGCTATCCCCTAGTACCTCCAGAAAGGAATACAGTCCTACCTACACTTTGATTTCAGCCTTGCAAGATGGGCAGAGAAACCAGCTGAGCTCCCTGGGCTTCTGACCTACAATCTGAGAGATAATAGTTCCATATTGTTTTAAGCCACTAAACTTGTGGTAATCTGATATGGCAGCAGTAGGAAACTAATACAATGACATTATCTGATTGTGATAAAGTAAAACAAATGGGGAAAATTTTACTGCTGCACCTACTATGTGCCTGGAGCTTTTCAAATATCATTCCGTTTAACTATCATAACCGTGCAAAGATGGTGTTATTTTCCCCATTTCAATTATGAAAAAACTGAAATGCAGGGATTTTAAAATAACTAAAGTCACAGCTACAAATAGTGGAGTTGGAATTTGAGCCCAGGTCCACCAGAGATAGTTATAGATTGTAAAAAACACAGTGATGTGGTGCAGTGGGGAAGGTGGAGTTGGGATAAATAAAATAAATAAAAACTGAGATAGATGGAAATGTCTATTTTAAGGGTGCAAGGAGGGCAGAGATTCTCCGTGGAGATTAGGAAGCTTGGAGCAACAGGGATGTTGCATTGCCCAACTGCAGGAAGCTTCCTCAAACAATAGTCTGGGCCCCACATGATCAGGGACTTGCAGAATGGAAAGATCCTGGGCAGGTAGAGCCAGGTGTGGCAGGGAGGGAGGGAGTAGAAGGTGGTAAGTAATTCGGCTGCTAAAAAATGCACCTGGTCTGCTTCTCTGCCCCTTACCGTGTGAATTGAAGACATTCACTTAAACTGTCTGTTCCTCGGTTTCTTCATAGAATTGTGTGGCTACATGTAGAGCACTGAAGAGTGTCCTGCACATAGTAAGTGCTCAATAAATACAAAGTTCTTGTACATATACATCCCTCACTCTCATTATTACCCCCATAAAATGATGCCTTCCTTAAAAGTAAGAATCTATTTTGTTTATCTCTGTGTCTCCAGCAGCCTAGCAGCGGGCCTGGCACATAGTAGGTGCTCAATATCTGTGTATTAATTCAACAAATACATGAATAAACATCTAGGGAAGGTGGCTCAGACTGCCCATCCCTAATCAAGACCCTGACAAGTGATTGACACTAGAGGAAGCCCCAGAAGTCAGGGGGCACAGCCACACTGTCAGGCAGTCTATGCCCGGGAGCAGGGCTTCTTCCTCACACTGGGGTAGGGTTGGGGGTTGGGGAGGAGCAATATACAGTATTCCATCAATGAGTGAGACCTGGGAGCTGATGGGGTATGAAAAGAGAACCTCAGAACAAGGGAAGAACAGAAGCTCACGCCTGCAACCTGGAAAGCCAAGGGGGACGTGGGCTCAGGAGCCAGGAGCAAGCTCTCAGGAGGGTGAACTGGCACCTGGGAAACCACATGAGAGATCAGGGGTCAGCCTACCAGGAGGGGGCTGCTCAATCCTTACCCCACACTACTGGAGGAGGAGAAATCTGAGGCCTCTCGCAGAAGACTGGACAGGAGGGCTAGGTTGACAGAGGAGCTGGGACCATCAATAAAGAGAACCCTGAGTTCAGCAGAGGCAATGACATGAGAAAAACTTCAGCAGAGGGTGGAAGGACTAGGAAGAGTTAAGGTGACAATTCTACTACAGAGGAAAAGAAGATGGGGGAGAAAAGGATTTTTATAATTGAACTATTCTAACTGACTGCTGACTCTACACTGTTCAGATGCACCAGGTAATTGCTCAATTCTCCATCTCATTTCATCTGTGTGGCCACAGCCATAGCAGTTAGTTGGAGGGGGGAGGGCAGGTTTAAGAACTGATTAGGGGAAATCACTCCTTGCAGGCCTTGGGTTATTCTTGTTAAAAATGATGCCAGGGAAATCATAATTAAAATGGGAACATGGTGAATAACAAGAGCCCCTTTCCTTGAATGTGAAATAAATTTTAACAGCTACCTTAGCTAAAGAACCCAACACATTCAACCTTCCAATAAGGGTAAGCAGAGTTTTCTATCAGAGTGAAATAGAAACTGTAAATCAAACGTTTCATAGCTAAAGTCCAAGCCGACTCCAGTGAGTAAAATTCCACTCTCCAGCACTCCTGTGTTTTTAGTTGTGTTGTTTTTTTCTTTTTACCGGCTGGCTATCAGACTTCCTTGACTCCAGAACTATATGGACACTGTTTTTTCATCTTAAATCTGTGAAACTACCTTCAAGAGCTATAGTGTTGACTACTTGTGACATACTACCCAAGATAAAGAATCTGGTCAATAACATCTGTGCCTGTGTGCAAGATTCTATCAAGTTCATAATGGTCGAGAAGGAATTGTTGGGAGGAGGAGAGAAGGAAAGAGGAAACAGGATGGAGGGCTGAGTCACAGAAGGGTTCTGAAGAAGGAGGCAGATGGCAGGAAGCACTGAAGAATGTTAGCGCAAGTGTATTTTAAAGAGGAGTTTATGTTGACCATAGAATTCTCCTGATTCAAGTACAATGAAAATTTGCCTTCCCTGAGACAGGTCTTCCCAAATTCAGCATGGGACCCGACAACATCCTTCCCTAAAGGAAAGCTTAGTTTTCAAGGGACACAAGCTATTTATAGAAACTTCAGGTATATTTTTCTGGGTGCTGTTTGCTAACTATAAGAGTTCTCAGAGCTATTTGGCTGACTGATACCCTCTTCCTGCTGTAAGTATAAGTGAATCCTACCTCGGCAGTTCGGTTCAGGGCAAGATAAAATATGCTCCTGTGGTCACAGTCACATTCCACAAACTCTCCAGGGACACTGACAACTCTCCAGTGGCTCTTTGATCATCTTAATGGTCTTGCTGTAGAATGACAGTGAGTGAGAGTGCTGGGGTGTGGTGTAGCCAGCCCAGCTGTGGAGAGCCTCGTGTCTCGGGAGCCTCTGCAGCCCTTGCACCGGGCAATTAGTTCCTCCTCTGACCCAGTCCAGCATCTTCAATGAGATAAAGCCTTGGACTCCAGGATTCCTCAGTGCCCCTCCCCTCCCTTACCCCATCCCCTTGGTAGCTAGTCAAGCTATGTGAAATTTCAAAACGGTGGCAATTAAGCAGTTGAAAGTTCAGTGCCAATTCCAATTACTATAGCGTGTCTTCTTCCTCTGCAGCCACCTTTCCTTGTGCAGAGCTGAGATGTCTTCAGCCCAAACTGAGAGAGGTCTCATTCAGCCTGGCCTCTTGGGAAATGTCTCTGGAACCCAGAGAGGATGACTGTCACTCTTCCACATTCACTCAAGGGGGTTGCGTGGTTCATCTCCAGCCCAGCGCAAACCAAGGTGTCTGGCAGAAGCCACCAGCCTGCTCATCTACAGTTGCCTTAGTCCAGTGGTTCTCAACCCTGGATCCCATCAGACTCTCCTGAAGAATGTTGGAAAAGAAAATACTGCTGCTCAGACCCCACCCCCAGAGAATCTGACTGGATTGGTCTGAGGTAAGGTGCAGCCCAGCAGTTGGATGTTTCAAAAGCTCCCAGGTGATTCTACTGTGCAGCCAGGGTAGAGAACTATTAGTTCATGGACCAGGATCACACTCCAAGACCTCTTGGTCACCCTCCACACACAAGTATAGATGACAGCTCGGAGTTCACGCCTGACAAAAGTGATCAAGTATTACTTATTTTACTCATTAAATTCTCAGAGAGTAAACTTAAATCCAGAACCTGAAGGTCATAGAGGTCATTCTCAATATGAAAACTAGAATAAAAACCATCCATTTATTCAGAATGAGCAAAGATTTGTTGAATGCCTATTATGGACCAGACACTGTGCCGGGAACTAAGATGTGACTATCTCTCTCCCTCTCTCTCTCCTCTCTCTCTCTTTCTCTCTCTCTCTCTCCCTCCCTTGACTTTTATATATGAGACCCATACATAGACACATGCATTTATAAATCATACAATTCATGCTCATCAATAGCTAATCAACATATTCCTAAGGCTCAGTGTAATTAAAATATGAGAAAACACCCACACAGTATGAATACAACTCACACTTTCTTTCATGACTTTTCATCTTTTGATCAAGTTTCTATTATATTTGCCTACAGATCTAACTAATGCTAAAGATTCAAGAAGCCAAAATTAAAGACCTTTTCTACTCTCTGCTCTGCCCTTTCAAGTGTTTAATTTTTATCAAGCTGTCAGAAAAAAACACAATCATGAAGCTAACTGGATTTCACAATTCTTGGGTATACTTGAAATCTTGAGAGAAAGGGAAGAAAATTCTGCTGCTGAACTCCCTCGTACCAGAAACCCAAATGATGGAAAGGCTAGAACCACAGGGCTGAGTGACCCTAATCATGACTCACTCAGCCTCCCTGCACCCTCTGCCTCCTGCCTATTTTCACCTTCATTCCCTGCTTCAAGTGTGTTTACATCTGCTTTCCCCACTAGACTGTAGCTGAACCACAACCTGTGGCTTATTCATTTCTCTACTTCCATCCTCCCACAGAGACTGTCCATGATAGTTTGCATGTATTGAGAACTTGCCAGGTACCAGGCACTGTTCTAGATGCTTTCCACATATTGTCTCATTTAATCTTCACTCTACTCTATGAGTTAAATACATTTATTATCCCCTACGCAGATGAGGAAACTGGAACACAGAGTTTAGGCAACTGGCTCACATTTACACAACTCCCATGAGGCAGAATCCAGATTCAATTCCTGGCCATCTAGCTGCAGATGCTACTTTCTTAACCACCACTGTACAATGCTGGGACATAAACAGGTAAACACAGTTGTTTCCCAGATTTTTTTTTTTTAAATATTTAGTAGGAGGAAGCTCCAGCACTTGAGAGCTAAGGGACCTTGACAACATGATCAAACCTCTCTAAGTCTCAGTTTCCTCTTCCTTAAAATGAGAGTAAGAGTAACACTGAGCTCATGGGGTTAGCACAAAGATTAAATTAGATAATGCACGTAAAGTGCTTAGCACAGAGTCAGACATTTAGTAAATCCTTGATCAATGCTAGATGTTGCTGCTGCTGTTTGGTACTTGAGTTTCTTTCATTAGGGACACCTCGGGTTACTCCCAAAGTGGGTGGCCACTACCTCCCTCTGTAAAAGCAGGAGGGGGTGGGCGCCACTAATATATTTTTAATAACAACTTTACTGAGATATAATTCACATGCCATGCATTTCACCCATTTAAAATGTACAATTCAGTGGAGTATATTCACAAGTTGTGCAACCATCTCCACAATGGACATCAGAACATTTTCATCACACCCAAAATGAAACCCTGCATCCATTAGCAGTGAATCCCTTTCCTCCCAACCCCCTTCACCACAGCCCTAGGCAACCACTAGTAGATTTTCTGTCTATTCTGGACTTTTCCAATAAATGGAATCACATAATATGCTGTCCTTTGTGATTGGCTTTTTTTATTTAACATCATGTTTTCAAGGTTCATCCGTGGTTGACACGTATCAGTACTTCAGTCGTTTTTGTTGTCAAATAATATTCCATGGTATGAATATATGACCTGTTATTTATCCATTCATCAGTCAGACAATTGTCTACAGGTTTTCGCGTGGACATTTGTCATCCGTTCTATTGGGTATATACCGAGGAGTGGAAATTCTGGGTCATATGGTGATTCTATGTTTAACCTTTTGAGGAACTGCCAAATCATTTTCCAAAGCAAATAGTCACAAATCTTGCACTTGCTTCTATGAATATGACTGGAAAAGTCTCTTAGCCTCACTAAGCCTCAGTTCCCTCATCTGAAAAGTGAGGATATTACCAACCAAAGGAGATAGCGTGTGTACTGTGCCATCCATTGACAGTACTCGGTGCTTGACGAGAGGCAGAGAGCATGTCATTCGTGGCAGGTGTTCCTCTCCCTTTTCCTCCCTCTCCAGTTTGGATTCAGAATTGGAGTTCTGCACCATGGAAAGCTTGAGTGCAGCCTCATGGAGGTGTTAGAAGGGGAAAAGCAGAGTGCAAAGTCATGCTACCTTTCTGGACCTCTGAAAACAAGAAAAAAAAATTACACTACTCTCAAGTATGTGTATATTCTCTTTACTTCTATAAAGTGAACTTCGGCCCATAAACCACACCAAGTAAAGAGGGAATCAATAATGTAAGTTTTATATGCTAATGTAACTTAGGGGGAAAATGTACTACAATGGGCTCCATTAAAACAACATTCTCTCCATTGACAGATTTTCTTACAAGCCATGTCTCCAGAAGTACCTGCAAAAACAAGACTCAGCAAAACCTTTGTCCACATAGGCCTAAACAAAAACCCTGAGTTGCACCAGGCTGAAGGGCCCTGATTAGCATTCTCGTTTTTCTGGCAGAAAAGACTGACAGTCCATCAATCCCAAATAACTATAATATAGCTCTGCAAAGGAATGGTTCAGTTCTTAGGGGAGTTATTTTTATTCAGGGTAAAGAAATATCCCTTGGGCAGATTCACTTCACCGCAAAAAGTTGGTTTCAGAGTCACTTTGCAAAACTTGGGGGAAATGGGGGCAGGCAGGGGGAGAGCAGGGGAGAGAAAGTGAACCAGAAAAATTATGCATGCAGTATTTCACATTATGAGGGATATTTTGCTTTAGGGACAATAGGCAGGACACTTGAAGCGACTTCTCCTAGTCTTTGGCTGCAAGGATAGTAATAGGACAGACTTCAAGATTCAGCACAAGCGAGGCTGCTGCCATAACTGCTGGCTCCACGTGGGTGTGGAGGTCACCCGAAAAAATGAAGTCATCGTTCCCAGGTCTTGGTCCATAGCCTTCACCCATGCCACCATCTGCAGTAATGCTAACTACGAGGAAGGACAAACTTATCTCTTCTTTTTCTAAAGACAGTAAACAGGGGAGAACCTAAGATGGCGGCTAGGTGAGACAGGGCAAAAAAAACACCTCCATGAAAAACACTAGATAAAAACCAGAAAGTGACCCAGAATACCGGTTACAGCGATGCGCCAGCTGGACGAGGTCTCCTAGTTCCACAGGGGCCGTATACTTGGTGAAACCGGGAGTCCGCATTACGAAACGAGTGAGTAAGCTGGCTGGAAGACCCGCAGCTGCGCGGCAGTGTGGGGAAGCCAGGGGTTGGTGTTTGGAGACCGACTGGTTCTTTCAAAAAAAAAAAGGGAAAAACCCAGGAGCGGCTGCAGTTGTGACAGTGGGAACCATGCAGTAAAACACAGCAGGAGGGGGCTGAGCCAGCCTCTCGGTGTCTGGCCTGGAGGATAGCCCACTGCAGATACCCTCAGAGCCAGGGGAGCAGAGGGGAGAGCCAGAAGCAGAAAGAAATCCCGTGGCTTGCAGCTGGCTCCCTGGAGAGCTGGATAAACTCCTGCCTGGGGCCGTACCCACAGCCCAGAGCCCTACCAGTTGTCCCGAAGCTGGGAAGGAGGAACTGGGGGGGGGAGGGGGGTTGAGATGCCCCGTTCGGCCATCTTTGCATCAGGCTGAGAGCACCCCTGCAAGGCCCAGCAGCCCGGGGCTTCCCTTGAGGGACAGCACACACTGGTGACGTAGCACAGCATTCCCTCAGCAGAGGTCCTGGAAGATTACAGCTGAGAAAGGGGGCCTGCTAGGAAAACCCAGGGACGCTACACCAAGTCCGGTGGTTTGTGGTTCAGCGAGAGAGAGGGTCTGGGGCTGGACTGAAATGAAGGGTTAGACTCTTGTGGCAGCCTTGAATCTCCAGGAACATGGGGGTTTGAACATTAAAGCTGCCCTTCCTCCCTGACCACCTGGACACACGCCCCACATTCAGGGCGGACGGCTCCAGCAACACACCCAAACTGAATTCCCCAACTGAACCCCAAAAGAATCATTTCCCCACACACTGCCGGGACAAGGTTGAGAACCGACTTGAAGGGTATAGATGACTCACAGGCACCATCTGTTGGTTAGTTAGAGGAAGTGTACGCCACCAACTTGTGTTTCTGAAAAATTAGATTGGTATCCTTTTTTACAACTTGAAAGAACCCTATCATGCAAAGCAAATGCCACGAGGCCAAAAGCAACAGAAAATATTAATGCATATGATAAAACCAGATGATATGGAGAACCCAATTCCAAATTCCCAAATCAAAATATCAGAAGAGACACAGTACTTGGCACAATTAATCAAAGAACTACAATTGAGGAATGAAAACATGGCAAAGGATTTAAAGGACATCAAGAACACCATGGCCCAGGATGTAAGCGACATAAAGAAGACCCTAGAAGAGCATAAAGAAGACATTGCAAGAGTAAATAAAAAAATAGATCTTATGGAAATAAAAGAAACTGTTGGCCAAATTAAAAAGACCCTGGATACTCACAATACAAGATTAGAGGAAGTTGAACAATGTCTCAGTGTCCTAGAAGTCCACAGAAGAGAAAATGAAAGAACGAAAGAAAGAATGGAGAAAAAAATTGAAAAAAAAATTGAAATGGATCTCAGGGATACGATAGATAAAATAAAACATCCAAACTTAAGACTCATTGGTGTCCCAGAAGGGGAAGAGAAGGGTAAAGGTCTAGAAAGAGTCTTCAAAGAAATTGTTGGGAAAAAGTTCCCCAACCTTCTACACAATATAAATACACAAAGCATAAATGCCCAGCAAACTCCAAATAGAATAAATCCAAATAAACCCACTCCAAGACATACTCTGATCAGACTCTCAAATACTGAAGAGGAGAAAGTTCTGAAAGCAGCAAGAGAAAAGCAATTCACCGTATACAAAGGAAACAACATAAGACTAAGTTGTGACTACTCAGCGGCCACCATGGAGGCAAGAAGGCAGTGGCATGACATATTTAAAATTCTGAGAGAGAAAAATTTCCAACCAAGAATACTTTATCCTTCAAATTTGAGGGAGAGCTTAAATTTTTCACAGACAAACAAATGCTGAGAAACTTTGCCAATAAAAGACCTGCCCTACTTCAGATACTAAATGGAGCCCTACCAACAGAGAAACAAAGAAAGGAGAAAGAGATACAGAGTATTTTAACAGACATGTATAGAACCTTACATCCCAAATCACCAGGACACTCATTTTTCTCTAGTGATCATGGATCTTTCTTCAGAAGGGACCATAAGCTGGGTCATAAAACAAGCCTTAATAAATTTAAAAAAAAAAAATTGAATATACTCAAAGCACATTCTCCAACCACAATGGAATACAAATAGAAGTCAATAATTTTTGAATTGTAACTCCACTATTTACTTCCTACATGATATAAAATACACAGACTCTAATGACAAATCAGTGGTTTTGAACTCAATGTAAAATATGTAATTTTAGACAACTATATCAAGGTGGGGGAATGGAGGAGTATAGGAACATAGTTTATGTGTCCTATTGAAGTGAAGGTGGTATCAAAGAAAAACAAGATTGTTATGGATTTAAGAGGTTAATTTTAAGCCCCACAGTAAACACAAAGAAATTATCAGAGAATATGAACATAGAGATGAAAAGTAGAGTATGGGTTAAGAGAAATGGGGGAAGGGGCAATGGGGAGTTAAGAAATGAGTGTAGGGTTGCTGTTTGAGGTGAAAGAAAATTTCTAGTAATGAATGGTGGTAAAGAGCATTACAACATTCTAAATGTGATTAATCTCACTAATGGAATTCTAGGAAGGGGGTGGAATGGGAAGATTTAGGCTGTATATATGTTTCCACGATTGAAAAAAAAAAAAAAGAGTCTAAATAGATGACAATTGAATGCCAAGGATGAACCTGCATGGGACTGGAGGATGGAGGACAGGAGGCTCAAAGGGACACAGTTGAGACATAAGGAAAAGGAGATATAGAATGTAAGCTTTGTATCATTGTTGAATCTCTTGTACTTCTTAGCTGTGCTTAATGGGATTGCATAAAAGAATGTTCTTGTTCATGGGAAGTGTATACGTGAATTATAGTGTTTGTTCAAGGATGTGTGCAGCTAGCTCTCATATGTTCAGAAGACGGAGCAATAGATGATGAATGATAGGGAGGGAAGGAAAGAAATAGTGATGTGACAGCATTTTTAAAGTTGGTGGATTGGGCTATCGGGGGAGGGGGGTCAGGGTATGATGGAATTCTGTGTATGGGGTTAATATTGTTTTTGCAACTGCACCTATAACTTTGAATTTATTTCAAAATAAAAATAAATAAATAAAAAATAAAGACAGTAAACAAACCTATCCAAGTTAAAAAAAGAAAAGAAAAACTTTCAACTGGGAATTGCAATGAAAGATTTAACTGAAAAAAATACATAGGATTTGCTTACTATTAGTCATGGGAAGCCATTAGAAAATCCCACTTTAGGTTTACACCCAAAAGAATTGAACTCAGGGAGTCAGACAGATATTTGTACACCAATGTTCATAGCAGCATTATTCCCAATAGCCCAAAGATGGAAGCTACCCAGGTATCCATCAACAGATGAATGGATAATCAAAATGTGGTATATACACACAATGGAATATGATTCAGCCATAAAAAGGAATGACATTCTGATACATGCAACAACATGGATGAAACTTGAAGATATCACGTTGAGTGAAATAAGCCAGACACAAAAAAGACAAATACTGTATGATCTCACAAATGAATTACCTAGAAGAAACTTCATAGAGACAGATAATAGTTTATAGGTTTCTGGAGTGGGGGAGGGCAGGAAAAGGAGTTAATGGGTGAAGAGTTTCTGTTTTAGGTGGTCAAAAAGTCGGGATAATGGGTATCGGTGATGGTAGCACCACATTGTGAATGTGATTAATGCTACTGAATTGTACACTTGAAGTGATTAAAATGGGAATTTAAAAAAAAATTTTTATTAGAGAAGTTGTAGGTTTACAGAAAAATCATGCAGAAAAATACAGGGTTCCCACTTACTAACCCCCTCTCCCCCCTTATTAAGCTTTTCATTAATGTGGTGATTTTGTTACAATTGTTGAAAGGATATTATTATAATTATGTTATTAACTATAGTCCATAGTTTACATTAGATTCACTGTTCATTTTGTACAGTCCTATGTTGTTTTTTAAATTTTTATTCCAGTAACATACAAACAACGTAAAATATCCCCCCTTTAACCACATTCAAATATATTACTCAGTGCTGTTAATTACATTCACAATGTTGTACTACCGTCACCATCATCCACTAACAAAACTTTTCCATCAACCCAAAAAGAAATTCTGTACCATTTAAGCATTAACTCCCCATTCCCCATCCCCCACCCCAGTCCCTTGAAATTTTGAGTTGTAATTTGTTACTACAATTAAAAAAAAAAAAAGTGCTTTAAAAAAAAAAAAAAAGGACAAAGAGGAAAGTCTGGGCCTACATCGGAATTCTACTAGCAGCACAACTTGTGGTGGGGTAGAGACTGAACTGGAAGCTGAGGACCTGTGCTTCAGTCCTAGATCTACTACGGGCTTGCTATCTGACCTTAGTTGGACAACCAGCCACTGAGGCTCCCTGAGTTTTGCAGTTCTGTCACCTGCAATGGGGCCCAGTAAGATCTGCCCCACAGCATGAGTGAATTAATACTATTGAAAGGGGTTTGAAAACTGCACAGGGACATCAGGAACTCGGCCTGTGGCAAAACTTCCAAACTGCTTCTCAACTACCAACTCCACTTTGCCTGACATGCCACCCCCTTTAGGGGGAAGATGTAGAGCTCAGGTTTTGTTTGCTCAGAATCTAATTATTTCATCTTCTTATTTAGGATCCTTTAAAATTTGTGCTTGGTCCCCTGATCTCCTTTCCTAGATAATATAGACTCTGGGTAACAAGGAAACCTAGCACTTGCGCTGCAGAACTAATTGTCAGAAGCCCTTGTTCTAGCCCTGGTTTTCTGAAGTGATTGTGTCCTTTAGATTGAGTTTCCTCATCCTTAAATGAAGGGGCTGGAACTAAAGATCTCTAAGGCCCCTTCAGGCTCCAAAGCCCTCCAGTCCCTTAGAAGACCCCTGCTGGAGCTGTTAGCTGACCCAAAGTTCCAACTCTGCCTATTGCCCAATTAGCAGCATATATCCAACTTTTTTTTGTCAGGTATGTGCTTCTATTCCAGGCATTCTGAGCCAAATCTGAGCCAATTCTGCAAATCAGACTTCTTGGAAGACACAAATGTTTTAACACTCTTCAAACACATGACATCAAACATGCCGTTTTCTCTTCATCCACCAACTTTGTACTTTTATCAAAAAAAAAAAAGAAAAGAAGAAGTACTAAATCCATCTGGCATGATGTCCTTTGAATAGAAGCCTGTCCACTTATTATTTCTAATTCCATTGTCTTCTAGAGTGTTTACAGGGGTTCTTTCCGTATGTATTGCACTGTGTTTTTAATTACTGACTCAGACCATCAACACAGACTTGGTGGGGTAGCAGGGTAGGGAGTGGGTGTCTTTCTCTTGCTCGTCTCACAATCCTTCACTCTGGAAGCGTGACGTGGCCCTCGGCCATCATTACCCAGCCCTCATGTCATGCTGCAGAGGTGGGTTCTGACAATCAGCCCCTTTACGTGAGTCTCCCTGGGGACTTGCAAAGCTGCCTCTGAGGAATTTTTGCCTGCTGCCACACCATTATTGTTGTAGGAAGGATGGAGATAATTACCTGATTTAGTATCCTGAGACTGGCTTCGTTCGGGGGCCCTGTGATCAATGGAAACAGAAGGCTCATCTCTGTCTTTAGGTGTCCTGAATAGATAGGTAAAATAGAAAAATTTCTGGCTGGGTCCTTTTCAGATAAATCCAAAATATCCAAGACTCTACAGCTGTTTAAAATTGAACTCTTTTTCTCCCAAATGAATTCCTATTTCTGGTATCCCCAATTCTGACATGATGCTTTATTGTTCTCATCTTGCAGCATTGGCCGTCACTCCCCACCATCGTCCTTAACGCCTTTCTCTCTGACCCTGACCTTCCATCCTCACCCTGATGAATGATGGCACCATCGTAGGTCAGCCCAGATCATATTGTCTCTATTCCTATGGTACTTTCTGCCTGTCTCTCCCCAACCCCACCCTTCACTCACAGGACCCCAGAATAACTCACCTAGAACATGCCTTGATTTCATCACCTGTCCCCAACTCAAACATGCTCTGTGAGGACCCTTTGCCCAGAGGGTGACGTCTGCACACCTTTGCTGGCTGGTGGGGTCTCCACAGTGTACCCCACCACTGCCCCGTGAACTCTCCGCCAGCCACAATCGGGGACTGCTGTGGGCTCCAAACTCTCAGCTTTGGCCGTCACCGACTTCTCAGGCTTGTGAAAAAGTTGAAAAAGGAAAAAGACAGAACTGGAGGTGAATTCTTAGTGTAGACACCCAGGGTTTAAAAGCGAATTTCACCTGACTTTTTATAGGGAACATCTCAATCCTGCTGATCCCAATACTCCCCCAGATTCTGGAAAATTATTTCCACTGTGCAGTCCAGTCAATAGGCTGTAACTCTCCCCCAGTGATATGGAAAGGAATGGAATTTCCATTCCAGTTCAAAAGAAATTCAAAAGGCAGTGGGTGCGGATTTAAAAGAGGCTTTGGAATCAAGTAGAACTGGATCCAAATCTCAGTTCAGAGACTTACTAATGCTGGGACTTGTGCAAATCATTTAACCTTTCTGAGGTTGGTTCTTTATCGATAAAATGGGGGGAACAGCCACCTCACAGGGTTGGTATGAGAATTAAATTCAATATCTGTAGAGTCAAAGCACAGCTCCTGGTACTGAGCCTGTCAGTCATGGCAGTATTACCCACCACCACTTCCAGCCCAGCGGGTTCCACTCCAAGGAGTTCACAGGGGGCTGATGCCCTCTCTGCTGGCAGACGGGTCATTCTGCCAGCCTCCTTCCATCCCATGCGGACTTCCAGCCAGGACTAAGGGTGCAGTGGGCCTGTCGGCTGGCTGGTGATTGCAGCTCTTCCTCTGCAGATCACAGCTCTACATACGCTCTGCCTTGAGGCATCCCGTCTGGTTGCAGCTCAGCTCCCCCTGCACCCAGAGGCCCAGCAGGTGGGAGTTCCTGCATCTCCTCAAAGAGTCACACTCCTTGCCACTCCTGGAGATCTGCTGCAGACCTGAGCCCCCAGAGAAGGAGCAGCCCTGGCTGTGAACTCTCATGGCACATGAGAGGCAAGATAGCATGATGGTTGAGGCAAGTTAGACTTGGACTCTGGAGCTAGACTGCCTGGGATTTCACCTGCCTCTGACATTTCTTAGCTGGGTGATCGTGAACATGTTGCTTAACTTCTCTGTGCCTTAGTTTCCTCATCTATAAAATGAAGATATGAATAGTACCTGCTTCATTAGGTTGTTGTGAAGATTAAATAAATTAATCCTCACAAAGCACTTAGAATACTGCCTGGTACTTTGTATCTACTCAATAAATGTTACCTGTTATTATTAACAACGTCTTCCATCTTCAAACACTGAAGTTCCCTATTTTCTAGTGGCTTCTTCAAAACACCCTGCTTTTCATCACCACCACCACATGCACAAATGTGCATGAACACACACACACACACACACACACACACACACACACACAGCCCTCAGTATTCCAAGGCAAGAGAAGACCAATTCCCCGGAGCCTTTGATAACAAGCATTGCTCACCATCTTCTCCTGGTGAAGCTAAGTACTCAGTAGTATCCTAGATCTGCTTCACTCACCTCTCCCAGGTGAGCAGGGGCACAGTCAGAAGTCAAATGGAATTTTTTGGTCTAAGTAATGTGAGATAAACTACCTGTTGAGAGACCATAAAAAATTGTCTTTGGGTGACTCTTGGCCTAAAATGTCTAAATTATGTATATTGCCTCAACTTACCAAATATTTCTCAACTCTACACTGTCTCTTTGGCCTCTCTTGCTCTTAAAGTTTCCTGATCTACGTAAAATTGTGGATTCAGCATTTCAGGAAAACATCTATTGAGCATCCATTTTATGCACAGCACTGTGCTGGGGGTGAGGGATGTAAAGATTAATCACAGACAGACTTTATCCTCCAGGTCACAGTCTAGAGGGGAAAATAGAAAACTGCACAGACTGGTTCGATGCAGTGTGGTAAGTGTGAAAGCAGAGAAATGCATGGGGAGCTTGTGGAGAACTGAGAAGTGGCATCCAGCCCAGACGAGTTGGTCAGGAAGGACTGCTGAGGGGAGGTGAGCCCACAGATGATTCTGGAACTATGAGTGGTCATTTATGAGCCAAAAAGGGGTCAGGAAGAATGGGAAGAAGGCATGCAAGGTGGAAGGAATGGTTTAAAAAAATGGCATACAGGTATGAAAAAATATATATGATTTTGGAACTATGGTCATTGGGCACTAGGGGTACAAAGTAAGAAGGGATAAGAAAGGAGACCAGGAAAATGAGCAGGTACCAAAGCATGAAAGGGCCTCATTCTTTGCTAAATCCTTTAGCTTTTTACCCCATAGTAAAGAGGGGACAGTGAGGAGTTCTGAGCAGGGGAACAGCAATGGTAAAAGGTGGGTTTGGGTAGAAGTGAGAGAGTTTTCCCAGGGGAAGAGGTGGTAGAAGAGGCCTAAAAGCAAAGAGGCCACTTAGGAATTATTTGTAATAATCCAGACCTGAAATAAGGATGTGTCCATGGGATTGAAAAGAGGGAAGACATTTCAGAACTAGATTGGAGATTAGATCATCAGGATATGGAGACAGGTTAGGGAGAGGGGGACTGGGTGCCAGAGATGGATGAGCCCCAGGTTTCTGTTGTGAATGCAAAGTCAAGCTTCAATTTATCTGTTAGAAATCCTGAGTATTTGGGTTTATACAATATTTTTTCTACACATTATTATAGGTATTCTTCATTTTGAGGCAATCCTATGTAGCTTAATGCTAGCCACTGGGTAACAATGAAATTCTTAATTTCTAAACTCTAAAGGCTCAAATGAACAAGTTTTTCAGGGAGATGAGATCTTGTGTTAAACTGAAGCATCTACCACTGAAGTTCAGTTCCGTGGAAATGGCAACCGACACAAAAGAAGGACAACCAGGTGGAAGCGGGGGAGGAAAACATATGGAAACAAAGAGTCTCAGGGAGAGGACAAACATCAGTGGTCCAGACAGAGGGGCTGTAATTAGAACAGTTTGGAGAGGTGATTTCAAGTTAGGCAACTGCAAATGGAAAGTGGGCTGCAGCCTAAGAGTGCTACTGCTAACAAGCACCAGTATCAGGCCAACAAAAGACTATGGCTTGGGGTCAAATCCATAGAAACTCTTCATTAGAATCTTCAATCAAAAAATAGTTCGGCATTAGTTCATTCCCTGTCTTGGTCATTCCAGCTTATCCAAAGTTCTTTTGTCAGGCTCTATTGACTGGAACCAGAGAAGTCCAGACAAAAGAAAACTGAGGTTGGGGGAGGCTGGAAATGAGTTGTGGAGGGAACGTGAACATCAGGCCTGGGAATATGGTCATCACGCAAAAGCAACAGGGAGAGAGAAGCTAAGAGAGACAGAAGCCAAGAGAGAGTTTGGAGATAGCCACTGAAGCCAGAATCAGGAGAGAAGCAAAGATATGTAATCCAGAGTTTGCGCCCAGGAGAAGCTAGGAGAGAAGCCCAGAGACATTTTGGAGAAAGCCACGGAAACCAGAAACTAAACCCGGGAGAGGACCAGCAGACGTTGCCTTGTGACAGAGGAACCCCACATGCCATCGGCCTTTCTTCAGAGAAGGTGCTGTCCTGCTGACGCCTTAACTGGGACATTTTCATGGCCTTAGAACTGTAAATTTGTAAACTAATAAACTCCCATTGTAACCTCCCCCCGCCCCCCCCAAAAAAAAGCAGTAGGAGTCATGGACAGCTTTTGAACAGAGGCCTGATGAGATGAAAGCAAATTTTTAAGAATAATAATCAGGCAGCCCCAGTGAAAAATGGATCAACTTTACTAAAATCCACTCAAATACTAAAGTATTGCTGTTATTCTAATTAGACCTTTTACTTTGATACAACCATTTGTTGTATCTTCAAATTCTGCTCTATCTAAGCCCCCTGACTATATTATTTCCTAAGGGCTCCTAGCTCTCTGTCTCAGTGATTTTCAACCAGAAAAGGAGGCCAATGATTTGCAAATGAGTTGGCATTTCTTATTGAGGTTGTTGTCGTTTTCACAAATTCAGGGGGTTGGGGTTGGCTGCTACTGGCACACTAAGTTCCCAAAGTGTCGGTGATTGCAAATATCCTGCAACATAAAGGACGGTCCTGTACAACAGACTCATCATGCCCAAAATGCCAGCAGTGCCCCTATTGAGAAACATGGCACCTATTCTCTTTTGCTGCCCCTGTCTTTGTCTTCTACAAATTCTCTTCTTCCATTTATCACCAGGCTTCCTGCCAGCCACCTGATTAGTAGGTTAAATGGTCACTCACTGTCATCGAACTCCTTCTCCCTTTCAGAAGCAACTGGAAGAAAGCCAACTTCAATTACTGACCTAGTTCCATAGCACTTATGATTTCCACAGTGCTTTGCATTGGTTTCTGTTAGCTAATTCTCATGTCAACATATGAAGTGAGTTAGTTTTGTTATTAGTGGTTCGCAAGCAGAGAGACTCAAGTACAGATGATTTCACTCTTCCATTTCATGTCTCTTATATTTAATTCATACAGTCATATTTTGAGAAGCAATTTTCAAAGTCACAATAATTCTTTCAGACCTCTAGCAAAATCATTTAATAGGGTGCCATTGTGACTAATTTTAATACAAACATCCTTGCTTTTGGAATTTAAATATTTTGGTGGCCTACTTGTGAAAAGTGAATCTCCCTCTCCACTGTTTTTTATTATATTATTGAAGATATATTCATATTTTAAAAAACTCTTAAAAGAGAAGGCTTTATTGCCATCTCCATGGACCACTCCTTTGGTGTCTTTTTTGTAAATTCAATTTTATTGAGATGTATTCACAAACCATACAATCATCCACAGTGTACAAGTCAGCTGTTCACAGTACCATTATATAGTTATGCATTCATCACCACAATTTTTGAACACTTCATTAAAAATTAAAGTAAAAAAGAACACCCAAAATATCCCATACACCACCACCCCTTATCTCCCTATTATTCATTTAATTTTTGTCCTCATTTTTCTACTCATCTGTTTATACACTGACTGGATAAAGGGAGTGGGAGCCACAAGGTTTTCACAATCACACAGTCACACAGTGTAAGCTATATAGTTATACAGTCATTTTAAAGAATCAAGGTTACTGGGTTGCAGCTCAACAGTTTCAGGTATTTCCTTGTAACTATTTCAATACACTAAAAACTAAAAAGGGATATCTATATGATACATAAGAATAATCTCCAGAATGGCCTCTCAACTCCATTTGAAATCTCTCAGCCACTGAAACTTTATTTTGTTTCATTTCTCTTCCCCCTTTTGGTCCAAGAAGGTTTTCTCAATCCCATGAAGCCAGGGCCAAGCTCATCCCCACAAGTCATGTCCCATGATGACAGGGAGATTCACACCCCTCGGAGCCATGTCCCACATAGGAGGGAAAGTGGTGAGTTTACCTGCAGAGTTGGCTTAGAGAGAGAGAGGCCACTCCTGAGCAACAAAAGAGGTTCTCTGGGGGTGACTCTTAGGCACAATTTTAAGTAAGTTTAGCCACTCCTTTGCAATAACAAGCTTCATAAGGGCAAGCACCAAGACTGAGGGATCAGCCTTCTAAACTTGTAGCTCCCAATGCTTGTGAGAATATCAGTAATTCCCCAGATGGGGAAGTTTAATATTTCCACATTTTCCTCCAGTCCCTCAAGAGGGCTTTACAAATACATTTTTATTCTCTGCCCAAATTACTCTGGGATGGTTTGGGGCTTCACACTAACCTGTACAATCCAACCAGATTTCATTACCTATTCCAATTCCATATAATTGTGGTGTTTGAATAAACTGACCACACAAGTTAAATTATATAGTGTGTTACAAAAAATATAGATTCTGTACCTAAAAAACATCTCTTTCTTTGGTCTCACTCAGAAGTTGAAGTTTTAAAACTCCATCAATATCATTCTTTACCCTTTAGTCTGATTTATCTTAGTTCTAACCAAGTCCATTTTGTTCATATCTCTAATTGAAGTCTGATCTCTTTTTCAGACTCTAACATTTGCTGTATGGGGTAATGCTGACATTCATAGCTGCCAAGCTCTAGCTCTGAGTCTCAGGTGTCTCACAGATACCCGAAGTTCCAGGGACCAACCAGGTTATACACAAAGAGTTCAGCATCTCAGAATTTATAAATAGCCATTATAATTCAGGAATAGATGTAACTGCTGTAAGAGCTTACAATCTAGGAACCTTTACAATAAGCCTTCCCCTGACAACCTGTGCTCTCAGATTCAATTCTCAGAGCTTGCACATTATAGCTAGTCCATGTTAGTGAGGCGTTACAATGTTTGTCTTTTCATTTCTGGTTTCTTTGGTGCCTTTTTTATCTTTCATTTTTAGCTTTTTTTGTGGAAATATCATTATCTTCCTAAAAGATTTAAAGTGTCTTGAGGGCCAAACTCTCTTATTCTTTGTATATTCCTCCAGGCACTATGACATAGCTTGGCCTATGGTAATTACTCAGTAAATATTTGCTGATAGATTAGCTACCTAGTAGGTGGCCAGTCTATGTTACACAAGATTGTACCTATTAGGAATTGTAATTCCCACCCTGCAGTTTACTCTTTTAAAATATATTCACGAAACATTACTGTGCTTTGCAGTATTCCACCCCTCTGATATCCCCATTGCTTTTAGCTTCCTTTCACCATCCCCCATGTCTAAACCAAGGATATTTCTGTCATGACTAAGGAGTCTCTGACTCTACACCTGCCATTCATCTTTTTTCCAATCCAGAAATTTACTATGCCAAATAGGGCTGATTACTTGCCCAGTTGGGGTGGGCAAAGATAAATTTCAAAAATGATTACAATTCTCCATTTCCCCGCATGTCTTTGATATTTGCAATGTGACTTTGCCACTCCTCCCATCAAGATATGGGGTCTATTTTTCCATCCCCTTGAATCTAGTCTTGTGAATTACTTAGGCCATGTGCTATTCCAATCCTAGGCCTCATGAGACCTGAAGTGGTTTTTACTTATTCTCATAGAACCCTGCCCGGTCACCATTAGAACAAACCCAGTTAGCCCACTGGATGATGAGATTCCCCTGGCCCAGTCTCCCCCAGCACTCAGCCCAGAGCCATCAATTGCAAGACCAGCTGGGCCTTTCTAACCAGCCAGCTGGCTGCAGGAGGATAAGCAGGCCCAGCCAAGATCAGCCAAGTCAACCCCAGATCAGCAGAACCACCTGGCTGCCCACAGACAAGTGTTTATTATTTGAAGTCACTGCGTTTTGGAATGCTTTGTTACACTGCATTATTTAGGCAATAAATATCTTTAAAAGGGTCTTTTTTAACCATGATCAGATTTTTTCCAGAATCATCAAAGAATAAGCTCATACACATAATTAGTTTGTCAGATAATTTATATCTATCCCTTAAAATATCAAACTGTTTTTAATATGACCATTTCAATGTTCTTTCTAAACTCTGTTATACAAACATATATGCTATATATATCCACATAGTATTTGAATTCTGTATTTAACTTTCCCTGATGGTATTAACAAAAATACTATCGTAACCTGTTAAACAGTAATGATCTGAGAGAGTACTGAGGTATGTTGGACAATTTATACCTACATGGATGGTGCCAGACTGTTTTACTTTCTGTACTCATCTCAGTATAATATTTTGGGGTCCCCTCCTCACCATCTAACACTTTTCCAGTTTGCTAATGCTGCCCTTTCAGAAAACACCAGAAATGGATTGGCTTTTATAAAGGGGGTTTATTTGGTTACAAAGTCACAGTCTTAAGGCTATAAAGTGTCCAAGGTAAGTCATCAACAATTGAGTACCTTCACTGAAGGATGGCCAATGGCATCTGGAAAATCTCTGTTAGCTGAGAAGGCATGTGGCTGGTGTCTGCTCCAGAGTTCTGGTTTCAAAATGGCTTTCTCCCAGGATGTACCTCTCTCAGCTCCTGTGGATTCTTCAAAGTGTCCCTCTTGGCTGTAGCAACCTTGCTCCTTTTGTCTGAGCTTATATAGTGCTCTGGTAAACTAAACAAGGCCCACGCTGAATGGGTGGGGCCACACCTCCATGGAAATCATCCAATCAGAGTTATCACCTACAGTGGGTGGGTCGCATCTCCATGGAAACACTCAAAGAATTACAATCTAATCAACACTAATACATCTGCCCACCCAAAACAGCATCAAAGATAATGGCATTTTGGGGGACACAATACATTCAAATTGGCACAGACACTAAGATGTCATCTGTCACTTCTTGCTACTCTTTTCATATGTTTATTCCAGTCTTCTGTGGACTACCAAGCCATAGAACAATAGATGTAATTTTTTAAAGCCCCTAAAATTAAAGAGAGTCTGATTGATTGCAACACCAGACAATCTCTACCCTGAGGGACCACACACACACAGAGGGTGTGGGGGAAGAACACAGGTTTATTTCCTCTCCTGGAGACACATTATCAGCTATGATAAATGATAACCTCATTAGGAAAAATAACAAGACATCAGAAAAATAGAACAAACTGAAAATTCTAGGACACATAATGCAGGATTAAGGGGCTAAAGAGAACAAAAATTAATAAATATATATAATGATCTCAAAAGGATAAGAAAGGGTATTTAAAACATGAAGCAATAACAATAAATCATGAAGATGCACCAACTGCAGATAAGAGATTTTAAAACTTTAAATAAATAATAGCCAAATGCATGCTGATTAAAAAACAAATAAGTGAGCTGTAAGTTCCATTTTATAACTACCTTAATGGCATAAGGAAGGGATAAAGAGGAAAAAAACATATTTGAAAAGTTAAGAGATAAGGAGGATAGACACAGACAGACATGCTAACATCCATATTACTGGAATTTCTAAAGGAGAGAAAAACAGATACAGATGGGTGAAAACATTTACAAAATAGTGACCAAGAATTTCAAGAATTAAAAATATGAAACCTCAGATTAAAGAGTTTAAACATTGCCAAATGAATTAGATAAGAGAAAATACTAAACTTATTACAGTGAAATTGTGATCTATAACTCCTAATGTAACAGTAACTTAAAATGTAAATGGGATGACTTCACCATATAAAAAAAAAGATTGCCAGATAGGATGAAAACCTAATTACCCAGCAATAAGATATTTATAAAGACTGCATTTAAAACAAAAGTTTTCTGAAAGTAAAAAGAAGTCAAAAGATATGCCAGACAACTATGAGTCAAGGAGAACTGGAGTAGCAATCTGAATTTCAGACAAATTAGAAATCAAAGAATAAGACACAAGGGACAAAGAGATTCATTATATATTAGTAAAAGAAGCCATGATCCAAAAGGTATTGATTAACATTTATTGAAGACTGGGCCCCATTCTAAATCCTAATCTAAGATCTTTCCATTTAACCTTCACAATAAGTCTATGAGGTAGGTTATGGTATTATCCCCATTCTACATGAGGCAACTGAGGCACAGACATATGTAATAATCATAAATACATATGCATCTAACAGTAAAGCTTTGAAATTCAAGGCAATAATCAACCAAACTAAGGAGAGAAACAAGTCAACAACTGTAGTTAAAAATTTATGAAGCACCTCTCAAAATCCGCTGAATTAAACAAATGAAAAAGAATCCTTGAGTCTACAGTGATATTCACAAAAAAGCAAGAAGTTTCTCTTTTTTACCCACAAAATAACCAAAAACATAAATGTAGAAGACTGTGTCCATCAGGGTTCTCCAGAGAAACAGAATCAACAGCATATGTATACAAATATATTAAGAGATTTACTATAAGGAATTGGCTCACGTGATTGTTGGGCTTGGCAATGCAAATTCTGTAGGGCAGAACAGAGGCTGGAAATTCCAGTAAGAACGATGTTGTAGTCCTGAGTCCAATTTGTTAGTCTGGAGACCCAGGAGGAAGTAAAGAATGTATCTTGAGGCAGAATTCCTTCTTCTTCCTGGAACCCTCAGTTCTTTGGTTGAGGCCCACTCTACATTATTGAAGGTAACATCCTTTACTCAAAATCAACTGTAGATGCTAATCCCATCTATGAAATATCTCCACAACAACATCTAGGCAGTAAGTGACCAAACAACTGGACCCCATAACCTAGCCAAGTTGACAAGTAAAATCATCCATCGTAAAGGCACAGTATAATAAGATTGTCACCATTTACAATTAACAACATAATTCTTGATTCCAGCAAGGATTGTTAATGGATGCTAACACTGTCGGGTAAAAGGTTATTGAGAAGCAGGAATATTTGCACAGTCCCAAAGTATCACCTCACAGATTACTTAATAATTTCAAAGTGGAAAAATATATATACCTTTACAATAAAGAGATTGGGCAAGATACAACCTAAACCAAGTTAATAATAAAGGAACAAACTGACACTGTGCCTCCTGATGTGATACAATGGGAAGAACATAATCTTGACCCTAATCACGAGGAAACAATGACAAAAATACAAACAAATGGCCTGGACTCTACAAAAATGTCCATGACAACCAAATGCAAAGCATGATCCTTGACTGGATGCTGGATAAAAGAAATAAGAATAAAACAGCTATTAATGAATTAAATGATAAAACATTGATTACCTTAATAGATGCAAAAAAATGAAAATTTTCAGTTTTCTTTATAACTTAAGAAAAAACTCAGAAAACCAGGAGAAAGGAAATTCCTTAAGTTAATAAAGAAGAGCTACCAAAAAAAAAAAAAAAAAAAAAAAAAAAACCCACCAGAAACTTCACATGTAAACAGTACATTTTAAATGTATTCCCTTTAATGTGAGAGTAAAAAAAAGGCTTTCACTGTTACTGCAACCATTTTTCGGTGGTTGCATTTATCTCTCAATGCAATGAGACATAAAGAGTGTAAGGGAAGAGCAAAACTGTCATTGCTTGCAAATAACAAAGAATGCAAAAGAATTTTATAGAGAAAATTTTAAAATCCATTAAACTATACAAAATAAATTCTGATTATGGAAAAAAGCCCAGTGTTCACTAATTTATAAATTTAATGGAATTACCACAAAATTTCAGCAGGATTTTTTTAACATCTTATCAAACTGATTCTAAAATGAATATGGAAGAATAAATGTCTGTGAACAGTAAAGATAATTTTGAAAAAGAAGGGGTAGGGGCAGCCACTTCCTATATTAGTTTCCTAGGGCACCATAACAAATTGCCAGAGATTGGGTTGGCTTAAAACAACAGAAATTTATTCTCTCCCACTTCTGGAGGCCAGAGTCTGAAATCAAGGTGAAGACAGGGCCTCACTCCCTCTTTGCTTCTTCCAGCTTCTGGTAGCTGTCAGCATTCTTTGGCTTTCCTTGGCTTGTGTCTGCATCACTCTAATCTCTGCCTCTGTCTTCACATTGCCTTCTCCTCTGTGTTTTCTACTCTTCTGCTTCATATAAGGACACTTGTCACTGGATTCAGGATCCACTCAGGTAATCCAGGATGATTTCACTGCAAAATACTTAACTTTGCATCTGCAAAGTTTCCTTCCAAATACAGTAGCGTTCATAGGTTCCAGGGAAGTGAACACAGACTTATCTTTTTGGTGGTCACCATTCCACCCACTACACCTACCCTACCCGATATTACGGCTTATAACCAAGCCAGAGTATATCTCTATTATGCACTAGCACAATAACTGACTAATAGACCAACGGAACAAAACAGAGACCAGAAAGTATGGAAATTGGATATGTGGGACAGTGACATGATAAATCAGTGGGGAAGGCTCAGTTCATGGAATGGAGACTAAAAAAACATAATGAAAATTTTTAATTTTAATATATCACATCACATGCAAAAGTAAAATCCAGGTAGATTGAAAGCCTGAAGAATTTTAATGGGGGAGGGGTGGATATGGGACTCTGTATTTTCTGTAAAGTTACAACTTCTCTAATAATGAACTTTTAAAGCCTAAAAAAATGGTGTGAGTGTGTGTACAAAAGCCATATGTGAAAAGTTGGCAACTTTGATTATATCAAAATTAAGGATTTCTTCTTCATCATAGAATTTGAAGTAATTTATGCAAATACTCCTCCCTCCAGGAGGTGGAGTGTAATTCCCCTCCCCTTGAGTATAGGTTGAACCTAGTGAGTTGCGTCAAGGAATTGAATAGGGAAAGGAAACAATGGTAACTACAGTGGAGAAAGCTGACAGATATTACATTAAGCAAGTGATCCAGTTTAACATCACCAGTGACGTCATGTTGATATTATGTACTCCTTGATACAATGTGAAGCTCACTTAACCTCTTTGGTATTCTTCAGAAAAATGCATAAACTCTGTCAAATCATCAAAAAACATCAGACAAGTTCAAAATTGAGAACATTCCACAAAATGTGTGAGCATGTCTCTTCAACAACTGAAGGTCGTAAAAAACAAGGAAAGACTGAGAAACTGTCACAGCTCAAAAGAAACTAAGGAGACATGACAGCTAAATGCAATGTTGGATCCTTAATTGGATCCTGAAACAGGGAAAGGACATTAACAGAAAAACTGGAGAAATCCAAATAAATCTGTAATTTAGTTCATAGTATTATACCTATGTTAATTTCTTAGTTTTGACAAATTATGCAGGGGAAACTTGGTGAAGACTATAAGGGAATTCTCTGTAGTATCTTTGCAACATTTTGTAAATCTAAAATTATTCTGAAACAAAATATTTACAATAAAGAAAAGCATTTCTGTTCAACAAAAGATAGCAGAAGAAAGCTGCATAAACTAAAATTGACCAGGAATGAATGTCTACAATATACCTGGATCTTCATTGCATCATTGATAAACCCAAGACACACAATAGTAAAATGGACAAAAGATAGGAATAGACAATTCCCAGAAGGGGAAATCCAAGTGACTAATCATCAGAAATATGCTAAATAAAATCAAAGAAACACATATAAATGAATCAGTAAACAAATTTCTTTTAATCGATGAGAATGTGGGGATGTGAGCAGCCACCTTCCGGATTTGGCCTAGTAGACAAGCTGCAGCCTGCCCTTGAGTTCCCCCCGCCCATCGAGTGGTGCCAAGATGGCGCCCACATCCTGCTTCCGGCTTCTGATGTATGTAACCACCCGCTGTATTCACCAATCATGCTTGTGTGCGTGGCGTTAGCCCATTGGATACACGCAAGGTTTATAAGAAAGTTCCCGGGCAAAGCTCGGGGAGACAGCCCACAAGGAGCCGTACCTGACGGCCGCATCGAGGTTGTTCTCCCCCGAGGTGTCTCGCCCCGGGTGGAACCTGTAAAGATGATAATTGCCTAGTCCCATTAAAAGTTTATCTGCTTTACCACCGCGAGTCCTGAGTGATCACAAGTGCTCCGGGTAAGACGTTGTCCGCACCCTCTCTCCCCTTATCTCTCTGGTCCCCATCGCCGGCCGACCGAGGACTCGAGGCGGGGCGGAGAAGCGCCGGACATGGGGAAATAGGAAACTCCTGGTAGGAGGGGAAAGTGGGACATCTATTCTGGGGAGCAAGTTGGCAGTGTTGTATTATGTTACTCTCTAGCCTGCAATCCCACACCAAGGCAATACCCTGGGAACACTCACAAGGCCTATATGGGGCAGAGAGAAGGATGGCCTTGGCAGCGCTGTTTGTGTCAGCAAGGCATTGGGCCAACACTGGTGTCTACAACTGGAGCTGTAGGTAAAATATGGGTGCATGCTCTGGAAGACAACGCAGCAGCAGAATTAATCAGATGCACATTCAGCAACGTGGATAAATCCTGAGAAATTATCCCAAGCGGAAACAGGAAAGAGCAGAAAAAGATATACACTGAAATATCGTTTATATAAATGTCAGTGCCCTACATTCAAGGTCACATTCTTAACCCATTAGTATGTGTGCGTACTACGTGAAGAAGGAGAGGTGAGTAGGCGGTGGGGGCGGGGGGCCAAAGGGGGAAAACACTAAAAGAAAACAACACGTGAGAGACCAGGAACAGGCGGATGGCATGAGCTCAGTAGGATGAGTACGTCGATTCTTTGCACTTGAAGTCCAAATTAAAAGGCCCTAAGGGAGGGTTTTTATTTTCTGAGTGAGGCTTGAGGAGATCACTTTTGAGCTGAGAACATGAGTTTTAGTGTGGATAGAGGTGGAACATCTATACTGTCTGCTCAATGGCCTTTCCCTTTGCATACTGATTACAAAATAAGTTATTTCTTAATGGCCGGATAAGTCATCCTCAGATAAGAAAGGCATTGCTGTACTGGCTTTCATTACAATAAGATATATCTACAGTACAGCCTGACACGCATGAGTAATTCTTTCCAAGACCTTTATGAGTCCCCAAATTCACAAATAACCACTATATCCCATAATTTCTCCTATAATGTGCATATACAACACATGAAAGTGGCATTTTTCCTTTGGGTGGCTGTGGGTGGGGTGTCAAACTCATTCACTAGCCATGTAACCCACCTCTACACTGCAGCATCAAGGCCAGCAAGTGCAGTTCTAATTCATGCTTCAACAAAAATACAAATTATAATATATTTTGAGCCTGTAGGGTCATTTGCACATAATGAGAAATGCAAATTCTAAATGAATGAAAGTCCAGGGATTACAGTACCATGATGGCTACTCCAGTGCCCTGGAAGAATTACTGCAGCTTTTTAAAGTGTTTAATATAATCTCTGCAAAAACTTAGGCCAGGAGCAAACCATGCTCATTTTGATTGACAATTGGGCCTGTGGCTTAGACCACTGCTGCACTGACTCCAAGCACATCACAGAAGACTGAAATTCTAAAAGAAGCTGTTGATTTCAAATCTTTAATGATTCAAATTTTCAATCAGCAGTTTTTTTTTTTATTTCCAGTTCATTACCCACAGACTCTGTGGATCAACCAATGTGTGCAGCCCATCTTCTCCTCAATTCCTCTAGTAATACAGTCCTGTCCATCACTTTACCCAGCCCTGGAAAACAAAGCCAAAATGTACATGTTCATTTCACCTTCCTTTACTTTGGCAGGATTTCAAAAACACAGGAAACAAAGGGAAAAAATCCCAGTGTCTCAGAAAGCTTCTAAAATGAAGCAGATCAAGCTGATGATTCCTTAACACAACTGAACACAGGCTGGCAGCTCCGGCTGTGACATACGAGAGATGCCTGTGAAAAAAGAGGGGGAAGAGGAGAGAGTCTTCAGCCTCGAGTCAGAACTGCGTCCATCTCACAGTGTCATTCCACTTTGGGAGTCCAGAGATGAAAATAACTTGGCTTTGAAACACAGACAGCCTATTCAGGGAAGCAGCTGACAATTACAAGTATGAAGGGGGATGCGGGACTAGGTTCCTACTGTGTAAAACTGCATGTTATTGAATTGATTGAGTTGTCATTCAGAAAAGGTGATTTTCGAAATGAAACTAGTGGGGAAATAGAGTAGAAATTCAGATAAAATTCATTCAAGTATTGCCACTGTAAAACTAAAGGATCACAGCTTGTGAAGGTAATGTTATTAACCAAGACTGAAGGTTATTTCTTGTTCCCCTTTTCTATAAATTATCCCACTTCTATCTTGGCTCATTGACTGTCACTCAGCAGAATTGCTGGCTCATTGACCCGCTTGGAGCCAGGGTCTGCCTGGCCTTGGTAATACATTGTCTTAAAGGTCTCCTAGAACCCATTTCCCAATTCTTTCCCCAGCCATAACCCACTCTCACCTCCAGTCATTTCAGTGCCCCCACTAAGCTACTTGTTCCTGTGTTTGACCAGCAGGTGAGAGCTACAGAGAATGAAGGCCCAGCTTTAAGGCATCTCATGAGGTAGAAAACAGCAGTTAAGTAGAGTTTCGAAAGGCATGTGGCAAACTCATGTTTCCTTGGCGTTACCTTGAGAGCCAAGGGGAATCAACCCTGGATTGTGTCTTGAGCATAATAGATGCTCAATAAAAATGTGCTTGATGAATGAGGGAACAACGAACAACAGGTAGCTCCTTGCAACAGCAGAAGTCACAGAAAAAACCACCACCAGCACCCAATGCTGGCCAGAGGAACAAAACCCCAGCTGGTGGGGAGGGAGGCATAGGGTTAGGACCCAGCCTCCCAGGGGAAAAGACTGGCAAGGAAGTAGCAGGCCTCCAGGACTTCAGCCAAGGAGGCTAGGGAGCAGATCAGTGCTCCAATCCCAGCAGGGACTGCAAGTGTCAAATGGTGTCAACTCAGCAAGCTTAGAAGTACATTCACACTCACTGGTACATGGCTGGCATAGCCATGGGGCAGGCTTAGGGCCTGCTCCAGGAGAGCAGGGCACAGGAAGACAGATGATCCCACTCTCCACCTCACATCTCTCACCTTGCAAAACTGGCTCTCAGGATAGTATAAATTTAAGTCATGGATTTCCTTTTTTGAGCTACTTAAGGACCCCGTGAAAGATCACTGACAAGGAGGCATCACCAGAAGTACCAGATTCTAGTCCCAGTTCTGCCATGACCTGTGTGTGACCTCAGACAAGTCACTTAACTTCTCCAAGTCGCTGGTCCCCCCTCATATTTGGGGGTGATGACGACTAACCTTACTGGAGTGTTTGAAGATACAGGGGATTACACACACATAATGTAGTACTATAAAAACATTGGCTATGCATGCCTTAAGCAGTATTTCATATTGAATCCCATGTTGAATTTGTCAAGGTGAATCTTCTGAAATTTCAAGAAATTTTAAGCTTCAAGCAAGCAAAATGAGTTTGGGGGCTGGAACCCAAAGGGCCTTTCCAGGCCCCCCGAAATCACACCGCAATTGGCATCCATTGGCTGCATCTCCACTTAGGAACTCGGCTTGAAGCTGCGATCGGCAGCCTCTGTATAAAGCATATCTAAGTATCTGCTGGAGGGCATGTAAATAAAACCTTCACTAAGGTAAACAGGTGTTCAGTTTTACAGCCACTTCATACTTAACTTTTATGCTCTATGATGATATAAGGCTTCTAAGTGTTTGGAAGTCCTGGAACATGGCTCCATGTGGCGTCCTCTAAGTGACTGGCTGATAAACGGTTATTTACTCACCAGTTTTCATGGCCTATGAAAGCCTTTAAACCAGAACGCTCTCCCTAACTACCCATTAGTGATCATGGTGATTCTTCTTAATGTGATGTGAGCCCGTTATCCCACCAGCCTCAGCGGCACTGGGCAGGGGGTGGGTGTGATGAGCGGAGCCCATGCACAACCCAGGGGGTTTCCTGCATTGTCTGGGCCAAAGATGGTGTCTGCCTTGGTGATCACATGGTGACAAGATGTGGCCTGCACGCTTAGCACACGGTCCATGTCACAGATATGAAGAGCTTCCAGGGAAGAAATTGGGAGCTACAAACAGCACCTGTTACTGAAGCAAGGGACTGAGCCCTCAATACCCACTTTCTGCTGGTTTCACACCAAAATGACTGTGTTCGGCTGCCTGGCATAATCTTAAGGCACAGATGAGGGAGTCAGGTATGTTTGTTCCATTCCTGATAACACCTGTGAATCCTTTTATGCTGTAAGGCAAGTCAGTTCTCCACTCTCAGGGAAAGAGGCAGTCCATGGCTTGATAACAGGATGAGACCAAATTTTGCTTGCAAGATTGTTAGTTGGTATTTGCAAAGTATTTTTAATAGAAATAACATAAATAATAGTTTGAGAATGTTACAGTGGCTATTTTAATAGCTGTAGCTATCAAGTATTGATTGCTCATTACTTGACAGAAACTGTGCTAAGTATTTTACTTGTAATACTCATGGGGTACTCACAGTGAGCCCAAGAGATAGGGTTTATCAGCTCCATTTCACAGATGAGAAAACTGAGGCTCAAAGAAGGTAAGTAACTTGCCCCAGTGGAACAAAGCTAGCAGGCAGCAAAGCTATGTTCTCTATCACTCCTTCACAGAGAGTGGTGGCCTTGGTGTTCTTTATACTTCCCATATTTTCCAAATTTGAAAAGGAACAGTTTTAACTGAATCATCAGGAAGACATTTTGTGGTTAGCTTTCTAGACTAGCACTTAGAAATCGGTATTAGCTACACACACAGCTAAGTACAGTAACATGAGTCTGAGCAGTGAACCAAGGGAAGGATGAGAAGGAAGATGTGGAAAACGAGGCAGCAGGAGTACAGGAAGAGGTAAGAGAGGGAGGAAGAAGGGGAAAAGCAAATGGAAAGGGGAAAAGAGAGTTCTTCATGGAAGGGAGTCTGGGCAAGTGCAGACAAAGAGGATGGGCATTCCAGGCCGAGGGGACGCATCAGCAAAAACGCAGAGAAAACCCAGAGGGTGGAGCGCGTGAAAAGGAACATTGGAAGGCGGACGGGGTTAGATGGTGAAAGGCTTTGAGCATCAAATTAAGAAATTTGGACTTCATTTCATCTCCTAAGTCAGTGCCACTTTTTATCTTGTGCGAATTTCATAACAAAAATGTAATGAATGTTAAATTCACTACGCTGTCAACTGGAAAAAGAAAAAAGAAATGGTTGATGCCTGCGAAGACCAGTTTCTTAAAAAGGATGAAATTACTTAAGTGTCATATTTATAATAAGAATCATCTTTTCCTTTGAAGTAATGAAACAAGATGATTTTCACATTTTCAAAACATTAATGATAATCCAATACATTAAATTATTACAAATACTCAGAAGCACATGATCAGGGCCCGTGTTGTCTGCTGTGTTTATTTTTTGTTTTGTATGCTGTCCTCAACAGTATCTGATGCTGTCTCTATACTCAGTAGCTATTCAGTAATCATTGGTGGCTGGAATTTCCAGGCAGACCTTCAGTCTCTGCAGGTAACTTGAATATTAAGCAGGGGACCTGAGGCACCAGCCAAATGTTGAACCAACCCAGCAACATTAAAAACAGCCATCACTTGGAAGTTTCTCAGGCAGTCAGGGCTCAGCTCACCAAGAGAAAAGCTCGGATGCCAGGCACCCTCCACCTCATCCTGGCAGAGAAAAGACACACTCATTGAGCACCCTGGGTGCCAGACACTGTGCTAATGCTGGGGGACAAAAATAGGCTCCCTCATGATTCCCAGGGGTGTAAGTCTCCCTGGCAACATGGGACATGACTCCCAGAGAGGAACCTGCACCTGGCATCATGGAATTGAGAAAGTCTTCTGGACCAAAAGGGGGAAGAGAAATGAAACAAAATAAAGTTTCAGTGGCTGAGAGATTTCAAGTGGAGTCGAGAAGTCATTCTGGAGGTAAATCTTATGCATTATATAGATATCTCTTTTTAGTTTTTGTATATTAGAATAGCTAGAAGGAAATATATGAAACTTTTGAACTGCAATCCAGTAGCCTTGATTCTTGAAGATGATTGTGTGACTGTATAGTTTATATGGTGTGACCATGTGATTGTGAAAATTTTATGGCTCACACTCCCTTTACCCAGTGTATGGACAGATGAGTAGAAAAATGGGGACAGGGAGTAGATGAATGGTTGGGGGGAAGAGGGTTGTGGGATGTTTTGGGTGTTCTTTTTTACTTTAATTTTTATTCTTCTTTTTTTCTGTGGTAATGCAAATGTTCAAAAATTGTGGTAGGTGCACAACTATATGATGATGCTGTGAACAACTGTTGCACACTTTGGATGATTGTATGATGTGTGAATATATTTCAATACAATTGCATTTAAAAAAAAAAAAGGTCTGCCCTCAAGGAATTCACAGTCTTGTACCCTTCCTTCACAGTCGGAATTAATCCAGGCACCGGTGGGATGGCACCTGCGGATGGAGGGCGTCCCTGAGTCCTGCAAGAGCGGCTGGCCAGGTAGGTGGGGAGGCGGCAAGGACAGGGACCAGGGCGAGGGACGCTCCTGCACAAGGTGCACGTGCTCCCCACTCTCCCCAGCGACTGTGCAGGGAGGGAGCCTCCGCTCCCACACCCAGTGGTGGGAGAGAAGAGGGCATGTTTGCTTTAGCTTTGATTTGTTTTGACCATTGTGCTAGAGGAACACGTGGTCACTTCCCAAGCCAGAATTCTTGGGAATTCCACCAAATTCTTGGACTCCATCTCCTTTCTTCTTTTCAATTCCTCAAAAGCACCACATTCTCTGTACTTTCTGCAGTCTCTTCCTTCTGATGGGAGGCACATTCTTCTCCCCTCATTTCCCTCTCCCTTCCCCACCCCCCCACCCTGGCTAGCTTAGTTCTGCATTTGAGTGCCAACTTCAGCGTCTCTCAGAAGGGAAGCCTTCTCTCTCCCAGACCAGGTTGGATAGCCTTGCTCTGTACTCACATAGCACCCTCTTGTTCCCTTTTCATAATTCTTATCACACTTGTAATCCTTTGTTGTCTCCCAGCCTTCTAGACCATGTACTTTATAAACACAAGGCTTGTATCTGTGCAGTTCCACACTGTGTCCTTAGCATCAAACCCAGGGCCAGGCACATAACAGATGCTCAATAAATACTTGCTGAATAGGTGAAAGCCTGTCATGAGCCACAACTCTACGGAAGACCAAGTTCTTGGAAATTTGTATTTGTCGGGTGTTAGTTCCTAGAGACAGAGAGCAAGCTTGATTCATCTCTGTGGCCCTGGTGCCTTGCATTGCTGCTCAAACACTGTAGTCACTGAAAAAGAAAAAAAGAGGGCAGGAGGGAGACCAGGATTTTCCCACACCAGGCCCTCCCCCTCTATCCAACCCCATCTCGAGATGAATTCCAGTTGCTGCAGGAAATCTTTCCTCTCCACCCTCGCCCCAAATCATTTTCCTTGGCCACCCATTTGGCAGTTATCACACCCGGTCTTTTTATGTTTATCTCATGAGCCCCTTAAAAGCAGAAGCTGTGTCTTCCATTTCCTTTCATGTCTTGACTCCTAATTCCTTGCACAGAGTAGGCGCTCAATATTTGTTGCTTGTGAGCTGACAAGAAATAAAACTTCTTTCCAAAAAAGATTCCATAAACTCCTTCCCTGGCCGACTTTCAAAAATAGGGTAGATTTTCAGGTATCTGGAAACAGAACAGTGAACTATGTGAGTTCCCTTCCTAGCCTTTGGTTCTATGAAAATGTGTCTTATTGACACTGTAGAAATGAGGAAATGCCCTTTTTGCTTTTCCTCATTTTAGACCAAGGCTGGCTTTGTCAGAGGTGCTCAGGTTTCAGAGGGGCCCTGAGTAAGAAGCTGCATTCTCCACTCTGCCTTAAAGTAAACATGGGCAGCCCCTCCTCCTCCTGCGGACAGAATGAGCAGCTGCCCCGCTGGGGGTGGAGGGGTGGAGCTGAGGTCAGGTTCCCAGCATTCGCACAGCAAGGACCAGCAGCAGCAGCAGCACAGGGGTCCTCTGTGGCTCCCAGATGGGAACCATCTTCCTTCTCCCCATCCTCACTGGCACATCGCCCTGGCCCGCACATAAGGAGGGATATCTTGCCTTGGCTTTGCACCAGCTTCCCCCTTCTAGGAGCCCTGCTTAAGCATCTCCAACCTTCCCCAGTGGGCAGACACTGAAAAGGCCCCCTCAGAGGGGCTCCTGGGCGTGTCACTAATCCATTCTCCTGGTTCTATGCCACATCCAATTACTCTCTCAATACAGAATTAGCTGTACTGCAACTCCAGACTAATGAGATGCTGCAAAGCCTTCAAACTGAGGATTACAAACTACAGCGGGTTGTACCAAGGCTGGTTCAGATTGTTCTAAAGCTCTGATTACTACATGATCACCTTCTTTTTAACCCAAAAACGTTTATTTCTCATTTTTCAAAAGAAAAAAAAATAAGTCTTTTGAGTGTGTTGGAAGAGGCAAAGGATATTACTTAACTACAGCATGTAGTTGTTCGTTTTAACTCTATGAAAGCTTTAGTGACCAATATATAAATCCCCAGAGTTGCACTGATGCTAATGCTCTCAGTCATCTTCCGAATGGGGTGTGTTGACCTTCACCTCAAGAAAATAGGAAACTACAACTTCTTGATGGCTTTGGCAGGGAAATAATGCAAGAAGTTGGATGGATATGGTTTTTAAATTTCTGTATTTTTGACCTAGTTTATTAATCAGAGCAACCCTGTGCAATCCTTTGATCCCAGCTCCTGATTACATGGGTCTCCCATTGGCAGCAGAACTTTGCATACTGGATACACCCAGTAAAGATGAGGTTACAGTGATCTTCCTGGCCTTTAACTATGAACTCTCTAGATGGGTGATGAGTCTAGATGGGTATTGAACAGTGGAAACACGGTGAATCTGATTTGAGATGTGCCATAAGTGTAAAATACACAACAGTTTTTTAAAACAGTACAAAAAAAGTAAAGTATCACATTAACACTATTTTACATTTGCTTACATGTTGAAATAGTATTTTGGATATATTGGGTTACATCAGTGTTTCTCAACCTTAGCCCCATTGACTTTTGGAGCTGGAAAATTCTTTGTCTCCTGTGTACTGTAGGATGTTTAGCAGCATCCTGACTTCTACCCCCTAGATTCCAGGAGCTCCCCCAGTCATGACAACCAAAAATGTCTCTACACATTGGCAAATATTCCCTGGGGAGTGGGACAAAACCTCCGCTAGTTGAGATCCCTGGACTAAATTTAAAATATTAAAATCAATATCACTGTTTAATTTTACTTTTTAAATGTGGCTACTAGAACACAAATGACACATGTGGTTTGTATTTGTGGTTAGTAATATATTTCTATTGGACAGCACTGCCCTAGACTGTGAGCTCTTTGAGACGAAGGCTCTTGCCTTGTCACTGCTGTATCACCAATGTGGGGAACAGAGACCCTGGGGGTCTGGCACTGGGGAGTGGGGCAGGGTCAGAGCCACGGTAGATGCTTACCAGTCAGGCTGGTAGGGACTGGCCCATTGAAGACACTTACAGGGCAGTGAAAGGAGGGAAATGAGACAAACACCAGAAGGTCCTAGATGGATAACCTCTGAAGATCAGGTCCACAGGTGATGGAAGGATATATATGCAGCAAGTCATGGAGCTTGAGGAAAAGTGAATTCTGTTATGAAATCACTGTCTGCCCCTGGTGGTGTACTTACCATTGGATAAAGACCACTTCAGCAACACCCCCCTCCATGTTGTCTTTTAACTGAGAAATGCTTTTTGCTGGTGTCAAAACAATAGAAAATAATGTATCATTGGGGGGGGGGCATCTCAATCAGCATGAGAGCTGCCAAGTCCCCTTGCCATTGTTTTTTCTGCTTTTCAGTTCTGATCCCCTTAACCTGTCTTTCCTCGGCTGTTCTTCCCAATCCTGGGTTCACCTTCCCATCCATCATATCCCACTCGGACCATCAAATCCTGAAAAGTTTGCTGTTCTTGTTCTCAGTCACCCACCATGCCTTTCCACCTACCCACATGCCCCCAGCCTATAATTTGGTCACATCTCCCAGGCTGTGAAATCTTTACTCATACCCTGACTTGCTCACCACTCCAGCCCTTCCCAAAATTGATCCTTTCCTAGTTCTTCTGATATTTGAACACTGATTTAGGTACGTGATTGATGGCTAACTGCAGCCTCTAGCACCAGGCATTTCCCATTGCTTAACAGTGAGGCTCAAGGCTCCTTTTATATAAACTACCCCCATATCTCCATAAAGGAGATGAAATTTTAGTATTATCACTGTTTCCATTAGGTTGCTTTTGACTGAAAGCAACAGGAAATTCCAACTAAAATTGGCTCAACAAATAAGGGGTGGGCAGCCCCAAAGTCAATTTGGCAACTCAGTGACATCATCAAACACCCGGATTCTTTACATCTTTTTCACTCTGTCATTCTCAGTGTGTCTGCCTTACCTTCAGGGTTACTCCCTTGATAGTCTCAAAAATGTCTGCAGTAGTTCCAGGTGCCCCATCCAGAGACAACAAGGTCCAGAGGCAGGAGAGTCATCTCTTCTTGTGTCTCTTTTGAAGAGTGAAAAAGCCTTTCCCAGAAGCTCCCACTAACTTCTCATATCTCATTGGCCAGAACTGCATCACATGTCTCTGCCTAGCCAATAACTAGCAAGGAGAAGGGGCCAACCATAATTGACTTAGACCATTGTTTCTCAAAGCAGTAATTAGCATCCACTGGGAAATTAAAGACATGCGATTTCTCTGATCCCACTGTGACCTCCCGAACCAGAAACTCTGGAAGTTGGGCCCAGCAATTTATGTTTAACAAACCCTACAGGTGATTCTGATGCACATTAAAATTTGACAACCACTGGCTTAGACCCATCAAGACCCTTCTGGGTTAAAACCTGCCTGCCTGAAATCATGTGGTCACCATGAAGGAAGGGTGGATATGTGAACAAAATCAGAGTTCTTTTAGAAAGGAGAAAAGAGTAGTGGAAGAATAGATGTCATGTAGTCAACATTATCTGCTATAATCACCATGTCAATTTTCTTCCTTTTTGACCAGAAAAAGAACCTTCCTATGTTACAAGTCTTTATCACTTGTAACCAATCTACTGATGTTTCAAAGAATATCTTTGAATACCCTTAGAAAAAGTTTGACAATAACCAAAAAACAACAGCACCACTTTAGCAATGTGCAGACTACAAAACTATTTCCCATAAAAGGTTTCATATTATCCTCAGGGCAATTCTATAATGTAGAAACAGAAGTTATTATTTTTATTTCCATTTTACAAGTGGGAAAACAAGCCCAGAAAGGGCAGAATCACAGCTAGCAAATTACACAGCCAGGATTCACTTTGCAGACCTCCTGTTTCCTTACTTCCTCCTTGATGCTACCAAGACAGCTCCCAAGTAAACATTGCTAGGCAAAAGCCACTGTAACCCAGAACATCCTACAGCAAAACTTTGTAAGGGAATGACCCCTGAAATAAAGACTTTTAGGAAGAAATCCATGTATGTTTCAATAACTTTCATCTACGTGGCCTGTTCTGATGCAAGATGTTGGAGTTTTAACAACAAGAAAATCTGACAGCTAAAAGAAATGACAGAGCTCTTTCCACCACTGTTAATTCTACAGCAGAAAGATTTTGCATGCTGCTGCCCAGGAAAATGAGCATTTTCATTAACCACCACAGCTTTAATGAAGGGCCTAAAGTTCAGCAGAGAGATGCTAACTTGATCATATTGAAATTACTAGCTAGAGATGGAGATGTTTTTAAAATCCTAACCAGAAAAAAGGGGGGAGGGACACACATTACACATTAAAATGAATTTCAACAATGGTTTTCAGCAAGGGAACCAGAGTTGCAGTGTTGGTTCTCGAACAGCCATCGAACCCGGGTTCCCAAAGATCACATGAGCTCCCTGACGCAGCAGAACCCAAGAAATAGGGTGGTCATGTTGTTCAACCCCAAGGCACTCCATTCTCCTTGTTTTCTATCTACTATGCTGCCCTGCCAGGAATGCCCTCCAGATCCCAGGAGCAGGTTGTGCTAGAGCAGCACTGCCTGAGATGCGAATCCTATGAGCCTTCTCTCTATATACTGCCTGGATCAGCCCTGTGAGCTCCTGAGTGGCGTCCTGAGATCCAGGCATAGACTTTAAGGGGGAAGGAAATGGCATATACTTGGACATTTCCAGAAGAATATGTCAGCAGATTAAAGTGGAAACTCTGAATAAAGGGCTCCCCAAGGGAAATAGTCATCTCCAGATTCTCTAGTCCTGGCCCTGCCACTGAATTGGGACTATTATTCTCCCCTTTTGTGGCCTCAGTTTATCCAAAGTGCTCTTTCTCTGAGCCCTGGAGTTCTATGATTCTGTGCTGGGATTAATGAGATGGACTCCAGCTCCAGATTTCAGCAACCCATCACAACTTGGCTTAGATCTAATGCACCGCCTCACCAAGGTGCTGTCACCAATGAAAACAGTCCTTTGGATAAAGAGAAATCCCTGCTCCAGCTCCACTGGGGTCCTAGCACATCTGCCAGTTCCTGTCAGTGACCAAAGTCAAATAGCTTCCTGCCAGAGCTCAGGTGGAGGAAGGCACATTCCCCCATCCCAGCCCCTGCAGGAGCACCAGTGTTCAACACCCCAGGAAGAGGTCCGCCTAAGCTGGATTCATGAATGCTTTATTATTGTTCTGCTGAGCAGTTACCCCCATGCCAAGCAAGTCAGAACAAGTCTTCTAAGCGGTGGTGATGGATGTTTGCAAGGAACCCGTGGGAGTTATTAATATTCATGTTCCCATCACACTTTTGCAAGTAATGGAAGCTTGTTTTCTGTAACACATCATTAGGCGAGAAAGACGAGTGACCTCCTAGAGTTATGAAGCACAAAGGGTGATCACCCAAGACTCAGAAGCGACTGAGCGGAGAACAGACAAGGTGAGGGAATTGAAGGTGTTAAACTTTCTCCTTTTGGAGACTCAAAGAAAATTCTTTCCACAAATGCAGGCCTTCATGTTCCCTACAGAGTGTGAGGTTTTCCAGCATTTGCGGAATCTGGGGGCCGTTCACAGTCTCTCCCCCCTCACAACAGATGTCTGAGCTGGCAGCTGTGAGAGGAACGCGTGGAAAATATGGATACCTGGGCTGAGCCATCCTGCCTGCCACTGAACACTGGAGGGACCTGCAGACTTGGGATCAAAATAGCAGTGAGTCATGTGGGTGGGAATGAGAGCATTCACTGAGCTCAGGGATACCAGGTCCACAGCAGCAAGGACTGGAGTGAGGGAGGGTAGAAATGTCTAGCCAATAAAAGAGCCCATTAGTGGGTGTGGGAGCAGGAGAGTGCTTATTGCAAACATGCCTCTCAAAGCTGCACCCACACCCCTTTCCCTGCCCACCATCCCCCGACCCCCCATTCCCTATTCCCCCACCTCCCATCCCACCGACACCCCCAGGCAAGGAATAAAGTGCCCTGTTAAGATGTAAGCTGCTTTCATACACTACATTACACCTCAATTAGGACACTTCTCACACTGCCTTGCAATTAGGTGCATGGTCTCTCTGTGTCTCTGTTTCCTCATCTGCAAAATGGGCATAAGAGTAATGTGATGGTTAAGTACATGTGTCAACTTAGGTTATGGTGTTCAGTTGTTTGGTCAGGCAAGCACTGGTCTGATTGTTCCTGTGAGGATATTTCATGGATTTACATCATCAGTAAGTTGATTGCATCTATGGCTGATTACATCTACAATCAATCAAAGATATTGCCTTCAATAATGAGAGGTGTCTCATCCAATCAGTTGAAGGCCTTAAAGGGAGAACTGATGATGTGAGGAGTCTGAAGTAGAGAGTAGCAATCTCTACTTCAGAGAGACAGCGTCTCCTGGGGAATTTATTGAAAACTTTCATCAGAGTCCCCAGCTTACAGCCTGCACTATGGAATTTGGACTTGTGCATCCCCAGTCACGTGAGCCAATTCCCATTTTTAAAATCTCATGTTTGTATTATATGTAGTTACATCTCCTGTTGGTTCTGTTTCCCTGGAGAACCCTAACTAATACAAGTTATAACTACCTCATTGTGCTGTCAGAATTAAAGGAGTTAATATATATGAAGGTGCCTTGAACAGCACCTGGCACAGAGTGTGCTCCAGTAACTGTGAGCTATGATCATTATTACTCTCATTATTATTTATGTGACCATTTCCCTCAGTAGACTGAGTTTCCTGAAAGCAGAACTAGGTTCACCATTATGTTTGTTAACCCAAAGCCTAGCATTGTGCAGGCACAATTCAGTTGCACAGAAAATACCTAGTAAATGAAAGAATTAATTAATGAATGGTACATTCTCTGATCCTCCCTCTGTAGGGAAGTCCTCACTCCCTCTCCAGGCTACACAGAGTCCTTCTTCCTAATAGGATTAGCTCATTACTAAGCAAATATTGGCTGAGCACCTACTCTGGGCCAGGCACTGTCCTGGGTGCTGATGATACAGCAGGGAACAGAAATGACAAAACCCCCGGCCCTTGTGAAGCTAAGCCTTCATCGAGGGAGGCGACAGACAAAATAATCATAATAAATAGGTAAAATAGGTAATATTAGATGATGGTAGGGGTGATAGGGAGCAGGGGATGCTTAATTTTAAACATAGTGGCCAGGGAAGACCTGCCTGGGATGGTGATATTTGCAGTGAGACCTGAGCAGGTACAAGAGAAGAGAGGAAGAGTGTTCCTGTCAGAGGGAACAGAAAGTGCAAAATCAGCTCACTTTTACTATACTGACTGGTGGCCCCTCAGGGATGGCTGTCACAGCCTAACTACAGTGGAGAGTGTTTGTTTCCTTCATCTCCTTGGTCAGCTTGTGGTACAGAGTCTTCCAGAAAATCAAATCAAAGCACAATCAAGTAACAACAGCCCTTCATTAGCTAATGTATATTTGTATAGTGAAACTGTGTTTCTCGATATGGTCAGGAAGGGACACTCCTGAAAATTCCAGATCTGTTTCCCACCCTCTCTCCCTCTCTCCTAGTGCCATACCTGACACATTGAAATGGCTCAATAAATGGTTATTCCCATTATTCCTGTCTTAAGCCTTCACACACACACACACCCATATCCCACCTTCCAAAATGCTACAAAAGATGAAAAACACAGGAAGGGGCTGTTGCTTGGTTGCTACATATGGGGTATGGATGATGAGGAGGAGGGAATGGAGAACGAGTAATATGTATTTTCTGCACCAGACTGTAAGAAGTTTGAGAGTAGAAATCTCCATCTTTGTAACTACTCAAAATGCCCAGCATAGTGCCTGACACACAGTAGGCATTCAATAAATGGTTGATGAATAAATGAATGAAAAATAAAGTGCAGTAGCATGCAATGGGGCACAGTACTTTAATGTGCTCACTTGGATAAGCCCTGCCATGCTTCTCAGCCAGCTGAGCTGGTGACAACCACAGAGTTGGCTCAGCTGAGACCTCACATCTCAAGAGCTTAACTTTCCTACTGTCTCATGTGCACACTCCTTCAAATGCCACCTGGCATTTGGGTACTGAGCGGCAGCCCACAGAGGGGGGTTGGGTGAGTTTACTGCAGTTCAGCTTTGTTGGCATTTAGATAAATCATCCCTTTTGGTAATTTTAAACTTTAACTCAGTGTTCTCAGAGAAAGATGTAAATTATTAAACAAAGGAAGCAGCTCTGGTTTCAGATCAGATGGCAATTAGCATCACCTAGTACTGAGAAAAGCCCCTTCATGTGGCCCACATGTCAGCATAAGGAGCTTAGGTTTTGCAACACTCAAGTGCTGGCTGATATTAATCTCAGATGTGCCTGAAACTCAGAAGGAACATTTGAAAAAAGTTGTCTCTCAGCCATCTACCCTGCCCCCCCCCCAACTACAAAAGAAAGAAAAAAAGAAAAAAGAAAAGAAAAGGAGAGGAGGGGAGGGGAGGGAAAGAAAGGACAAAGTCAACCTTGGTGTGACAACAGCAGGGAATTTACATTGATTGCTCATGTTCTATTCATCATGGATGGTACAAAAATGATCTCACTTTAATTTTTACTTCATGAAGCAGGTGTTACTATCTCTGTGCTGCAGATGATGAAACTGAGGTTCCAGAAGTTAAGTACCTTACCCAGGGGCACATAGCAAGTCCAGGAGCTGGGATGGGATTCTAGGTCTGCATCACACTAAGCTGCCTCCCGCAGACAGCTCGGAGCCCTCAGACAGCCACAAAGTACCACTGGCGGGGCTCCACGTCTTAGGAAGAGCATAAATGTGTGCTTCCCCCTTTGAAGGAGGGCTTTGTTTCAATGGCATCAGAATTATTTTCCCCCTATGAGGAGCGGAAAGGGATGTTTTTTTGTAACAAACCGGGCAAAAGGTATGAGGTCCTAGAACAGTGTTTCTCTATTTTTCCTTCATTATGATCCCTCTAAAAGCCTTCATAGACATTTTTTCCTACTCACCCCAACATGAAATTTTAATACTGCATATATACAGGGTATTACCGTGTGTGTATGTGTGTATGTATATATAGATCCGTGCTTTATATTTAAAGGGTAAGTTTTTTTCACAGTCATACCCCCACCCACCCACCCACCCTGTGCAAGCTCTAGTTTTTGCTCACATGAGAATATATGTCCCAGGATGAGTCAGTTCTTTGATTCATTCAACAAACATTTATGGCTGGACTCCATAAATGGACTCCAGACCAGAGCATCTCACCCTCATTTTCCCTCCTGAAAAGTGGGTGGGACTTTCTCTAAACTGTCACTTTGAAGAGAAGGAGAAACTTAGTAAGTCGAGAGCTATAGAAAGTATTTCCTGAGACTGCTAGGAGGGAGGCAGAGCAGATGGGAAGGAGAGGAGGAGAAGCACCTGCCAGAGGACAGTCTCCAGCAGACGCTGAATCAGATCCCGTCCTGGTCCATTAGGGCCACTCCTCCACCCTGCTGTTCCCAAAGCTCCTCTCAGACATACAGGATGCCCTAGGAAGGCCGGTCCAGGGTACCTGTCCACAGGAGAATGCTCAGGCCAATATCCATGTGCATGTCGAAGGACCCCAGGGCATTTGGACAGGAATGGACCTTGGATATCTTCTAACCAACCCTTTCATTTTACAAAGAGGAAATGGAGGCACGGGGAAGAAAGTGAATCACTCAGGGTTACTGTGGCAGGCTGAATAATGGCCCCCAAGATAGCCACATCCTAATTCCTGAAACCTGTGAATGTTGCCTTATGTTCCAAAAGGGACAATGGAGATGTGATTCATTTAAGGATCTGAAAGATGGGGAGATTACCCTGGGTGATCAGGATGGGCTGATGTAATCACAGGGTTCCTTATAAAAGGTGGGCAGGAAATCAGAGTGAGAGGCAATGTGACGACAGAAGCAGAGGGACACTGAGAGATGTGAAGATGCTATGCTGCAGGCTTTGAAGATGAAGGAAAGGCCAAGCAATGCAAGGAATGCAGCTCCAGAAGCTAGAAAGGACAAGGGAACAGATGCTTTCCTACAGCCTCCAGAGGCAGCATGGCCCTACTGACACCTTGGTTTCAGACCAGTGAAACCCATTTCGGACTTCTGGTCTCCAGAACTACAAGGGAATACATCTGTGTTGTTTCAAACCACTAAGTTTGCGGTCACTTGTTGCAGCAGCAATAGGAAACTAATACAGTCAGAGCAGCCTTCTTAGTGGTGGAGGGAGAAGCCAGGTGTCCTGATCCGTGGGTCACTGTCCTTTCCAGGACGCTGATTCAAATCTAACACTGACATATCTCAGCAAAAGTTGCTGATCAAAATGAAGGTTGTAACCCAAGCACAGCACCCTGCTCAGAGAGTGGGAGATTCAACAAATTACAGACCTACAAGGAGTCTGTGCTCATATGTAGCAATAGCCACTGGGCATGGAGCAGGCCCAGGCCCAGAGAGAGCCAGACAGAGACCCCACCATGCAAATGAAAGCCAAAACGAAATTCCAGTCAGGAATAGTGTTGCTTGCAAGAGTGCAAGAAGGAACATCTATGGTAGTTTGAGGTTTTATTTGGGGGATATTGATGCCTGTGGCTTCTGTTCTCAGAAAAGTCCCATGCCAGATAAGCTGCATTAAGACCTATTTTCAAGCCCTAAATGAAATGCCACCTCTTCCAGGAAACTCTCACCTACCCTTACCTCCCATTCAATCAGAATTGAACTCTTCCTCGTCTCAAAATACTCAGGTTGATTCATTTTTAGGGCAGAATATTGCTTGTATGGTAGTTACCTTTGCATTCACTTTTGCATATGTCATGTCTCCCCTGTTATATTATACTCTATATAATAGATATAGATAGATGGATAGAGATTTATTACATATTTTATATTCCTTTCATTGACTAGAATCAGGACTTACCCCTAACAGATTCTTAGTAAATATTTGTTAAATGAGCGACTTGTGTAAAATCTATCATGAGAAATAAAAAACTATAGCTGATCCAACTAAACAGGGTTTAAAGGAGAAAAGCCTTTAAGCATCGATTTTTTTCTGACTCCAAAAATAAATCTCCCTCTTGGAATTCAGAAAATGAGAGAAGTTATTGATGCTGGAATATGAGGGAAGGGGAGGTCAAATTAATCAGGTTATCAAAACAAAATCTTTATTTACTTAAGAGTCCCTCAGCCCCTGCCATATGCCTCTTAGGACAAGGACCTTTCACTTCCCAGGGATGATCCTCACAGAAACAGGGGGAAATTCACTTGGAAAAGGTACATAAATGAGTTTTAAAGTAGTATGCAGGATTTCCAAATCAGAGTTCTAATTGAAGGGACAAAAGAAAGCCTGGAGGAGAACCTAAGATGGCAGCTAGGTGAGACAGGACAAAAAAAAATCTCCATGAAAAATACTAGAAAAAAAACAGAAGGAGATCCAGAGTACCAGTTTCAGCGATGCACCAGTTGGATGAGGCCTCCTAGCACCACAGAGGCCGTATACTTGGTGTAACCAGGAGTCTGCGTTCCGAAATGAGTGAGTAAGCCGGCTGGAAGACCTGCAGCCATGCTGCAGTGTGGGGAAGCCGGGGGTTGGCGGCTGGAGACAAACCGGTTCTTTAAAAAAAAAAGGGGAAAAAACCCAAGAGCATCCGCAGTTGCCGATGGTGGAAACCACGCAGCGAAACATGATAGGAGCGAGCTGAGCTGGCCTCTCAGTGTTGGCCGTGGAGGATAGCTCACGGCAGACACCCTCAGGACCAGGGGAGTGCAGGGGAGAGCCGGAGAGAGGGAAAAGCCCAGCGGCTTGTAGCTGGATCCCCGGAGGGCTGGATAAACTCCTGCCCGGAGCTATGCCCACAGCCCAGAGCCCCGCCAGTTGTCCCGGAGCTGGGAAGGAGGAACTGTGCAAAGAGAGGGGGTTGTGGAGACACCCCGTTCAACCATTTTTGCGTTGGGCTGAGAGCACCCCAGCACGGCAGGGCAGCCTGGGGCTTCCCTTGAGGGACGGCGCACAGTTGTGACGTAGCACAGCTCTCCCTCAGCAGAGATCCTAGAAGATCACAGCTGAGAAAGAGGGCCCGCTCTGAAAACCGAGAGACACTGCGCCAAGTCCGGTGGTTTGTGGGTCAGCGAGAGAGAGAGGGTCTGGGATGGATCCGAAAAAAAGGCTTAGTCTCTTGTGATGGCCTTGAATCTCCAGGAACACCTGGGGGGATTGAATATTAAAACTTCCCTGCCTCCCTGGCCACCCGGACACACGCCCCACATTCAGGGTGGACAGCTCTAGCAACACACCCAAACTGAGTTCACCAACTGAACCCCCACAAGAATCATTTCCCCACACACCACGGGGACAAGGTTGGGGAGAGCTGACTTGAGGGGTATAGGTGACTCACAGACGACACCTGCTGGTTAGCTAGAGAAAGTGTACACCACCAACCTGTGTTTCTGAAAAATTAGACTGGCATTTTTTTTTTTAACAACTCGAAAGAACCCTATTAAGCAAAGCAAATGCCAAGAGGCCAAAAACAACAGAAAATCTCAATGCATATGATAAAACCAGCCGATATGGAGAACCCAAGTCCTAACACCCATATCAAATATCAGAAGACACCCAGTTCTTCGCTCAATTAATCAAAGAACTACAATCGAGGAACAAAAACGTGGCAAAGGATTTAAAGGACATCAAGAAGACCTTGGCCCAGGATATAAGCGACATAAAGAAGACCCTAGAAGAGCATAAAGAAGACATTGCAAGAGTAAAGAAAAAAATAGAAGATCTTATGGAAATAAAAGAAACTGTTGGCCAAATTAAAAAGACTCTGGATACTCATAATACAAGATTAGAGGAAGCTGAACAACGAATCAGTGCCCTAGAAGTCCCCAGAACAGAAAATGAAAGAACAAAAGAAAGAATGGAGAAAAAATCGAAAAAATTGAAATGGATCTCAAGGGATATGATAGATTAAAAAAAATCCAAACTTAAGACTCATTGGTGTCCCAGAAGGGGAAGAGAAGGTAAAGGTCTAGAAAGAGTATTCAAAGAAATTGTTGGGGAAAACTTCCCAAACCTTCTACACAACATAAATATACAAGGCATAAATGCCCAGAAAACTCCAAATAGAATAAATCCAAATAAACCCACTCCGAGACATATTCTGATCAGACTGTCAAATACTGAAGAGAAGGAGCAAGTTCTGAAAGCAGCAAGAGAAAAGCAATTCACCACAAACAAAGGAAACAGCATAAGACTAAGTTGTGACTACTAAGCGGCCACCATGGAGGCGGAGGGCAGTGGCATGACATATTTAAAATCCTGAGAGAGAAAAATTTCCAACCAAGAATACTTTATCCAGCAAAACTCTCCTTCAAATTTGAGGGAGAGCTTAAATTTTTCACAGACAAACAAATGCTGAGAGAGTTTGCCAATAAAAGACCTGCCCTACTCCAGATACTAGAGCCCTACCGACAGAGAAACAAAGAAAGTAGAAAGAGATATAGAGAATTTTAACAGACATATATAGAACCTTACATCCCAAATCACCAGGACACTCATTTTTCTCTAGGGATCACGGATCTTTCTCCAGAAGGGACCATAGGCTGGGACATAAAACAAGCCTCAATAAATTTAAGAAGAAAAAAGAAAATTGAATATATTCAAAGCACATTCTCCAACCACAATGGAATACAAATAGAAGTCAATAATTTTTTGAATTGTAACTCCACTATTTACTTCCTACATGATTGTGGAGACACGGAAGTTCCCCTGGCTTAACAAACTATAGAGCAGGGCCTTCCCAAAGCTCCGGACGTCTGAAAGCGGACACTGGGCTAGGAAAAGGCCAAAAGCCTTGCATGTCTGAAAGCAGACTGCAATTCAGATGAGGGAATAATCTCTGAGCTCCTGCTGGGCTCCTCCCGTGCTCCTGTCTCCCGCCCCCACTGTTTCCCGTCTAGCCCCCAAAGAAATTGTCCCTTAAAACTGAAGATATGTAAATACACCTCATGACTTTAGAAGAATGTACCCTCCCGAAAAGACCTGAAAAGAGTCACATAGGAAAGTACCTTGTATGCTATAAAGACCTGTAGAAATGAGTAGAATAAAACTTTCTTTTGCAGGAACACTGAAGATGGAGTGTGCTCCCCTTCTTTCACAAATGATATAAAATACACAAACTCTAAGGACAAATCAGTGGTTTTAAACTCAACGTAAAATATGTAATTTTTGACAAGAACTATATAAAGGTGGGGGAATGGAGGAGTATAGGAACATAGTCTGTGTGTCCTATAGAAGTTAAGCTGGTATCAAAGAGAAATGGGGGAAGGGGCAATGGGGGGTTAAGAAATGAGTGTAAGGTTGCTGTTTGAGGTGAAGGGAAATTTCTAGCAATGGAGGGTGGGAAGTTGATAGCATTACAACATTCTAAATGTGATTAATCCCACTAATGGAATGCTAGGGAGGGGGTGGAATGGGAAGATTTAGGCTGTATATATGTTTCCACAGTTGTGAAAAAAAAAAAAAAAAGTCTAAATAGACAACAATTGAATGCCAAGGATAACCCTGGATAGGATCGGACGATGGAGGACAGGTGGCTCAAAGGGACATAGTTGAGACATAAGGAAAAGGAAATATAGAATGTAAGCTTTGTATCATTGTTGAATCTCTTGTACTTCTTAGCTGCGCTTAATGGAATTGCATAAAAGAATGTTCTTGTTCATGGGAAGTGTATACGAGAATTATAGTGTTTGTTCAAGGAGGTGTGCAGCTAGCTCTCATGTTCAGAAGACAGAGCAATAGATGATGGATGATAGATAGGGAGAGAGAGAGGGAGGGAGGGAGGGAGGAAGGGAGGGAAAGAAATAGCAGTGGGACAACATGTTAAAGTTTGTGGATCGGTGAGTATCGGGGGTATCGGGGGGTCAGGGAATGCTGGAGTTCTGTGTAGGGGGTTTGTATGGTTTTTGCAACTGTTCCTATAACTTTGAATTTATTCCAAAATAAAATGTTAAAAAAAAAAAAAGAAAGAAAGAAAGAAAGCCTGGAAAGTTGGGAGGAAAATGCTCCTTCTTAGATTCCTGGTAAGACTTTTTTCAGCCATCTGGAAAGTCTACACTCATACACACTCACACACTCATACAACTGATAAGAATGTTCTGGGCCTTGGTAACCTTCCAACTACCATTGTTGCCAACTGCTGTGCTCCTTGGTCCCAAACCACCTGCTTGGTGTGACACAAGCCAGAGATTCCAGCTGAGCATCCCAATACCACAGAAGTTCAAACTAGCCAGGTGACTTCTGAGCCAGCTCAAAAATTTCACTTGGGATCACGCCAAACAAGCAGCTGCCTAAATAACCACCCCATAACCAGCTCTAATAACCAGACCTTCTGGATGAGAAGGGTCATTTATGCTGCCAGGACATGGTCTGCAAGGCAAGAAGGAATATTCAGGTGAAAAAAGGCTGAGAATGTGATAAAATCTGTGTATTTCTTCTTCAGGAATTTCAAACCTTCTTGGATTCAAAGAACTGGAGATGTCCTCTCATATAGCTTCCCTCTTCCATTCTCCAGCCATCCCACTTTTATAAGAGCTACAACCTATCCACCACTTACTATGTGCTGAACATTGTTGTAAGTGTTCACAAGTATTAACTAACTTAATCAACTCAAAAAATTCTATGAGGTAAAAAATAATAGTATTATTTCCATTTTATGGATGAGGAGATTGAAGCTTTGGGTAGATAACTTGTCCAAGATCACACAGCTCCAGAGCCCTTACGCAATATACTACACAGTTTCTTGATTAGGATTCCAGAGAAGCCCTATTAGATTTTTATCTTCTTGCTCTTATTGACAATCAGGAATATATGTATGTTCCAGAGTGTGATGGTTGTGTTCATGTGTCAAATTGACCAGGTGATGGTGCCCAGTTGTTTGGTCAAGAAAGCACTGGCCTAACCACTACAGTGAGGACATTTTATGGACTTAATTTATCAGTAAGTTGATTGCATCTATGGCTGATTACATCCACAATCAACTGAGGAGACTGACTTCAACAGTGAGAGAAGTCTCATCCAATCAGTTGAAGGCTCTAAAAGGAGAAGTGATGACTTCAGCAGTTAGAAGAGAGAATTTCCATCTCTACTTCAACCAGCCAGCTTCTACTGGGAAATTCATTGAAAACCTTCATCAGAGTTCCCAGCTTGCAGCCTGCCTTAGATGGAATTTGGACTTGTGCATCCCCACAGTAATGTGATACAATTTTTATAAAAATCTCGTAATATTTACAACTATCTCCTGTCAGTACTGTTTCCCGAGAGAGCCCTGATTAATACACTGAGGATTTATCCAATTCAGTAAATCCAGTGAAACCTTATTCATCATCAGCTAGGAGAAAATCAGGCTAGATGCAGGGCAGGCTTTATCTGGTTGTGGGACTCAGGGATCTCCTCATGGCAGTCCACCCCAAGGAAGGAGGCGCACTAATGTGGGACATGCCTTAGAACACTACTGGGCCATTATGCTAGGTGGCATGTTCTGGGATGAGCAAGAAGTTACATCCCTGACCTACTCTCTCCCCTCCTTACTTAGTCCTTGACTTTATTTCTGCATTGGTTCTTCATACATGGCTAGTGTGGTAAGTTAAGCCTTTGTCTTGCTTACAACCCATCTCCCAAGGCCTGAGGGGAATGACCCAGGACAGCTCTGCCTAGGCTATGTTTCCATAAACCATCTCCCTTTTAAAATCACCTCTCTTTGCCCTTCTAACCATTAGTGGTCAACACTTGGGTGTGGGCCTCAGAAAAACAGACCAGGGAAGCCAGTTTTCAGTCAAGACCTTGAGCTCCAGAGGCAAGGAGAACGCTGTAAGTCAGACATGGTGAAGCCAGCTTTGTCCAGCTATGTCCTCCATGTATTTCTACCTCAGAATCAGTGGTGGTGAATTGTGGCTAATCAAGGATTCTTGCTTTCAGAATCCCACCCATACTTATCTCCATCTAGCAAATACAAAGTTCAATGAAAGATTCAAGAAATTTAAAATCTAGTGGGGATATAGAATTACACACAATCAGATATGAAGTAGAATGTGCTCTGGGAACACAGAGGAGAGCATAATGGATTTCAATGAAAATAATCAGAATAGGTTTCACAGGCCTTGAAGGATGAGCAGGATTTTGATGGCAAGGGAGGGAAGCATGTTCCAGTTCAAAGGAGCAATAGGAACAGAGCCTCTGAAGCATGAAAGATCACGAAGTTTTGAAGAGTATTATTGATTGGAGCATTGAGTATGTCAGATGCATCTCAGTTACTAGAGCAGTAGCTGGCATGAGAGATGCTGAAACCAGTTCATGGAAAGCCTTAAATGCCATATTGAAGGGTTTGGCCTTTGTCCTTTAACAAGTAAGTGGATCTTACAGGTTTTGAGTACCTATTTTATGAAGACTTTCCCTACCTCATTCTTGAACTCTAAACCAGTCAATCCAACTGCTATCTTGACATCTCCACTTGTAATTCTAATAGGCATCCCAAACATAATATCTCCAAACCAAACTGTTGATTTCCTCCCCTAATCTACTCTTTCTGTGGTCTTCCCCATCTTCCTGTTGCTCAAGGAAAAAACCCAGAAGTCATTTTTTACTCCTTTGTTTCTCTCACATCCCACAAACAATCCATGAGTAAATTCTAATAGCTCTATGCTCAAAATATATCCAGAATCCCACCACTTCCTACCACCACCTCCATGGCTACCACCTTGGTACAAGCCACCATGATCTGTTGCCTGAATTATTGCAAGAGCATCCTAACTCCTAGTATCCACCCAGGAACAAAAGGGAGTGCTGTAAAATGTAAGCCAGATCATGTCAGTCACTCCTCTGCTCAAAACCTTTCTGTAGCTCCCCATCTTTCTTGGAGTAAAGGTCAACGTCCTTACCTTGGCCTCTAAGTCCTGCATGACGTGCCCTTGCCCATTCTCTGACCTCTTCTCCTTCCAATCACCTACTCCTTCATTATCCCCAGCACTCTGGTCTCTCTGCTATTATTCCTGTACCAAGATTGCTTATGCCTCAGAGCCTTTACACTTGCTCCATATATCTGCATGGCTCCCACTGTCACAGTCAGGTCTCTGCTCAATTGCCTCCTTGTCAAAGAGGACATTTCCTGACCTCCCCATATAAAAGAGCAACCTCTACAATAGTCAGTCTCTTCCCATTACCTTGCTTTGTTTTTCCTTGTAACACTTATTATCACTGATGTATTATACATTATTTACTTATTTATCATCTCTCTCCTTCCACTGGAATGTAAGTTCCCTGAGAGCAAAGACTTTGTTTTATTCACAGATGTATCTCAGTTACTAGAGCAGTAGTTGGCATACAGTAAGTGCTCAATAAATATTGTGGCTGAATAAGCAGGAGAATGACACCCTGTGTTTTGTTGTAATGACTGGATTAAGAAGGTGAGTGTCTAGAATAAGAGAGATCACCAAAAACCACCAATAAGGTTTTCACAATGATCCAGGCAGTCACTGATGAGATCCAGAGCTAAGGCAGCTCTTGGGAAAGCATATCCACATTCATGCTATAAGAAGCATAATCTAGTAGGTGTCTAGAAAGTGTCTAGTAGCTTCAAGTCACAGAGGGCCCCACTCAAAGAGACTGAAACATTAATAGACTTCCTTCTCTCCATAACAAGCAGTCTGGAGAGAGGAAGGCTCCAAGGATGGATAATTCAGCAAGCTCAGTGATGACATCAAAGGTCCAGGTTCTTTCCATCTTTCCTCTCAGACATCCTCAACATGTTGATTTTTATTCTCGGATCTGTCCCCTATTCTTCAGGAGATGGCTGTGACAACTGCCATAATCAGGGTCCATTTAAGAGCATCCCTTTGCATGGACAGCATTTTCAGGGTGAGGGATACTTTCACAGAAATCCCGGAGCAGATTTCTCCTTCTGGACAACTAGTCAGGGTTGACTCACATGCCCATTCCTAACTGGAAGAGGGGGAACGACAGCTGTGACTGCCCAGGCTTAAGCAAGATTCACCTCCAGGGCAGAGGAGGGACCACGCTCCCCTGAAACCAGGGTCTTGGGATACCTAAATGAAATCAGTGAATTCAGGGTTCTGGGAGACGGACTGTTGGCAGGTGTGATAGACTAAATAATGGCCCCCAAAGATATCCAGGTCTTAATCCCTGGAGCCTGCAAATGTTACCTTATATGGCAAAAAAGGACTTAACAGACATAATTAAGGATCTTGAGATGGGGGGATTATCCTGGATTATCCAGGTGGGTCCTCCTAAAAGGGAGGCAGAGGGACATCTGACAAAGGGAAGGAGGCAACGTGATGACAGAAGCGGAGACTGCAGTGATGCAGCTACAAGTCAAGGAATGCCGGTAGCTACCAGAAAGTGGAAGAGCCAAAAAAAGGGGTTCTCCCTAGAGCCTCCAAAAGGAGACAGTCCTGTTGACTTTATTTTGATTTTTGCCCAAGAAGACTCATTTCAGACTTCTGACATATAATAAATGTGTGTTATTTTAAACCCATTCAATTTGTGATAACCTGTTACAACTGTCATAGGAAACTAATACAGCTGGAGAACCGTCACTGTCTCTTGCAAGTAGAAAGGGCACTGGACAAGGATTGCTGGATCGCCAAAAATTACTGTAACCTTAAAATTCCAAGAATCTAATGGTTAAAGGAAAAGAAAAAGAAACTGTAACCCCTCCTGCTGCGGGTTCCTTTCATGGCAAAGTGTTAGAGGATGAGGCCAGCCTTCTGTCATTCCTCTTCTACTCAGCTTGGCCTCATTTGTAGCAGTAGCTTTAGGAAACACTATTTCCAGACCTGACATACAGAAATCATCTTACTTTTAAGAGCATTAGCTTTCCTAGCTTTTTCTTTCTTTCTTTTTTCCCCGATGGGAGGAGGAGAAAGCAAAGACTCTGTGCCCTGAAGTAGAAATAATTACCTTCAGGACTTCAAGACTGCATTCCCCACTGCTTAAGCCATTCTGATCAGTCAGACATGAATTAAGAATAAACCATAGCCTTCTTTTCACTCTTTCTTTAAATAATCTTTCTGCCACTCCTCTTTGGGAAAAAAGTTTTGAAGCCTAAGATTAGTATTAACCATAATGATCATTTCCACGTGTATATTCTCAAAGAGCATTTGCATCATTACACAATTCTTCTAGTTTGCTAATGCTGCAGAATGCAAAACACCAGAGATGGATAGGCTTCTATAAAACGGGGGTTTATTTCGCTACACAGTTACAGTCTTAAGGCCACAAAGCGTCCAAGGTAACACCTCAGCAATCGGGTACCTTCACTGGAGGATGGCCAATGGCGTCCGGAAAACCTCTGCTAGCTAGGAAGGCAGCTGGTGTCTGCTCCAAAGCTCTGGCCTCAAAATGGCTTTCTCCCAGGACGTTCCTCTCTAGCAAGCTTGCTCCTCTTCAAAACATCACTCACAGCTGCCTCCGTTCCCTCTCTTTGAGTCAGCTCATTTATATAGCGCCACTGATCAAGGCCCACCCTGAATGGGCGGGGCCACGCCTCCATGGGAACGTCCCATCAAAATCATCACCCACAGCTGGATGGGGCACACTCCAAGCAAATCCAACCAGCACCAAAACGTCTGCCCCACAAGACTACAAAGACAATGGCATTTGGGGGACACAATACATTCAAACCAGCATAGCAGTTAATGCATGTGACACCCTCTCGGCGAGGCAGGTCACTACCGTTATTCTCTCTAAGCAACAGGGATCTGGGTGCAGCGAGATTCAGCACTAGCTCATAATCTTGTCTTCCACCAGTCATGGAGCCCGGGCTGGAAACCAGACAAACTGAATCTCCCATCTTTCCAACATATGTGGGAACCAACAGCAGCCAGTGGTCCCCAGAAAAGACTGAGTTTACAGAAAAAAAAAATCCAAGTTTATCAATTAATAACAGGATTCAAATGGAGTGTATCCATTCTTTATGGGAGATAAGGCTTGTGAATATGAAACAGAGAACAGAAGTAAATGTATAAACAAGGGCTATATTGTGTGACAGATAATAAGAGTCACAGGAATTCTGAAAACAGATATGTGATTGTGAAGGTGTGTCTAAGCCAAGTCTCTTTTTTTCACCTTTGCACTAACTAGAATTCGCAGAGCTCAGAGAGGCATTTGTGTTACACAGTCAGAGCACATATATGTTCTATCTAAAGACAAAACAACCACTACATCTGCAGCAGAAGAGAACACATCAGACATTAGAGAACTGGGATTCTGTGCTCTTCTGTTATTGTGACTCACTCTGCTATAGGATTTAACAGATGGCCTATATTTTAGTTACAGTGTTACTACAAGAATGTGATCCAGCCAGGATCCCTGCTCTGAAAAGAGAAGGTAGAAAAAGTATTTGCAGAATTTGAAACATCTTATCAGTTACTGAAATGAGCTAATTCTTTTTGCAGCCAAGTGTCTTACTTAAGGCCACAGGTGATTTCCGTGAATTTTTCTCAAAAGGAGAGTGATAAGTTAAATCAGTCTTTACAGACCTTGGGAATTATGGTTGGTATGAAACATGGGGGGGAAAAACGATTCCATGTAGACAACTTCAAGATCACATCTCCTTTCTCTGATAAAACTTCCTACTAAAAAAATGGGAGCTATTCAGGAATCCACAAAAAGTTACAAACTTTTTGTTTTGCCAGTAAATATAAAGCTTATCATTTACTGTTACCATCATTTTATGAAAGAAACGGCACATTCACTCCAAATAAGGTAGAAGGACCTAATCTCTGAATTGTAACAGAAAACACATTTAGCTCTAGGAATAACTCTTTACACCGTCCTTATGTTCCTCATCTCGTTGCAGACTGGTGAAAACTGCAATGTTTGGCACCCACTGCAAGCTTGCATTTGGAAATCACTGGGTTAAATGTTTTGTAAGGTCTGTGACATATCTTAGTAATAAGATCCCATTTGCCATTTTACCATCTGTATACAAATTCAAGGAAAGCCATGCCACGTACCTATTTTGTTTTTTGAAGTGGCAGTGACAGGCAGACTGTGACTGAGACGGGCAGTCTCTGAAGAAACAAGCACTTTCATCCATCTCCTAAGCATTCATTCATTCATTCTTGCATGCATTCAACATTTATGGAGTACTTACTGAATACCAGGTTGATGGGAAAACAAAGAATTTTCAACCCCTACAGACACACAAATCATGAAACAAGGAGACAAAGTTGCAAACTGAGAGACATCTGTAAATAGCAGTGACGTGGCCCATCCAGGTATGGGCAAAGGTGAGGGGATATGGGGCACAGGAAGGGGGGTGGCATGCACGTGCTGCACCCACCAAAGTTCCCCTCTTCCACTGTACACACCCTGATAGTGATGCTGACAGCAGGCATATCTTCAGATAAGGCAGACAATGATACATCCCACTGTTCTAATTCTGGAACTGCTATGCCACCTCATTAATATGTGAAAATGTGTTAAAAAGCTGCTGATAAACAGCTGCACAGAGGCAGAAATAGTGGCTCCTATCACATTTGCAAGCTTTATTGGCTCTCAAACATGGCATGAGAAACGAAGCTTTGCCTGCATGTATAAACTAGGTAATTTGCTGTAATGCTCCACTTTATTGATAGACATTTTGCCATATCATGTCTCCCCAACCACAGTTTAAGGACACTTCTGATTTACACAGCCCTGTAAACTGCCTCTTTCTTAGAAAGAACTGCCATGTCGACTGGCATAGTTGTTTTAACATTCCAATTTATCAATAAAACGGAAGATTGACTAGCTTCCATGCATTACACAATTTCTAATAACTGAATTTCTACTCACTAAGCATTTGATTAAGAAATTAGATAGGAATTATATATAAATCAGTGCAAGTCCTGGGGTGATCAAGGGGGCATAAAGTGCATTTCTCAGGCAAGGGGAGTAAAATTTTATTCCAATCCAGGACCAGATGAGGAGTCAGAAAAGACTCTTGCCTGAAACGTTATAGCCGGAGCAGATTTTCAAATCTCCCGGGCACAGCTCCCCAAGGCCGCCCCAATTTACCTTACCTGAGGGAAGGCTGTGCTCCATATTATTCTAGCTACACTTCCAGCTGGAGGAAAGGTCCCCAGTGAAGCTCAATTCCAATTACCTCCTTTCTCGCCCCCACCTCTCTCCTTTCCAGTGACAGATTGATGGCCTCCTTGGGTGCCTCCTGAGTGCGTGTGACAGGGGACAGCAACACTGAGCTCGCTGAATTGATTTCCACCGTGTTCTTTTTAGACGGGGCCTGTGGAGGTGATTCTCATCATTGACCTCCCCACTGCCTCCCCAACCACACAAGGAATTACACCCTGTTAGGGGACTTCTCCTCTGGATAAATATTAAACTGTTTTCTGTTTGGTACCAGGTGGCAGCTGTTCCCTCATTTCTGGGTTGGGGATTATGTATTTGTGTAATTTTTATATTATGTTTGTTTTCTTGGCAGATGGCTTACTTCTCATTATTGGGGTGGCATGGTGGGGACAGGAAGGGTGTAACTCTAGGGGCGTGTTCTGCTTGTTAAAAGGCAGATAATAGAAAGGTTTTTTTTAAACTCACAGAGAGCAAAACTATATAATTTAACTAACTGTGAAGAGCCTCGGATCCTGCAATTATCCAAGGAATACTTGGAGCAGGGTAACTTAGAGATGGGATTTTCTTTCTAGAAGCATTTTGAGGACCCTCCTAGTACACTCACCTGATTTTACCTGGCTCCCCTGCACTCCTTTTGCACCCCCAAGAAGAGTGCCCAAACCAGCTTGGGGTCATGTTATCCCCACCTCTAGCTAATGTGAATACTTCCTGGCAGTGCCAGAGAGTAAGTGGCCTTAGAATTGCAAATGCAGCACTAAGTTAAAGTCCTTGGTATAAAAATTTGACCTAATTAAGACACTACCGGGGCAAAGCATTCCAATAGCAATTACACAGGTTGTAAAGGGGTGAAGTACCTTTTAAAACCAAGAAATGCTTCTGCCAGAAATAGGCAGCGCTGAGGGTGAAATGAGAAGCTGTAAATGCAGGACATCACTTGCCTTGACCTCAGATGGGGCACCGCCCTTCCATCAGCTGCCATGAAAGCTGCCGGCCTGGGCAGCTCTGTAGGGAGAGCTGGTCTCCCTCTTTGCAAGGTTTCTATCATTTCTCTCATGGGCAGTTTCTCAGAAGCTACAGTGAAGCTCTCACTTGTAGACCTTGCTTCTCCTACTAATCCATCCATTCATTCACAGACATTTTTTGAGCACTTACCAAATACCAAGATCTAAAGACGCAGAGATGGATCAAATTCTAACAACAGTTCCAAGCACAGCAACCTCTAGGCCAGAAATAGTCTGTGGACATTCTCCTGTACTCATGCTGGGAAATTCATTCATTCAGTTCTAGTTTGAATATTGAGCACTTATTAGGCATGGGCACTGTGCCAGGTGCTGAAAACATAAAGATGAATAAGTTATGTTGTCCCTGTCCCTGAGAAAATACAAGTCTAATGGGGAAAACAGACATACACATAAACTGGCAGTAATGACTAACATCCCTCAGTCACAGATGGGAAACTGAGGCACAGAGAGTCACCTAGCTGAGATAGGGCAAGACTGGGAATAAGGTTCAGGGATCCTGCTTGGGTCTGTAATCCGGTACACTACTTTAAACCTAGTGAATACCAAAATAGGAGTATGCGCTCTGGGGCCAGTTTGCGTAGGTCAAATCCCAGCTCCTCCACTCACAAACTGTGTAATTTAGGAGAAGTTACTTAAACTATCTCCCACCATTTCCTCATCTGTAAGTTGAGGCTAATAAAGTCACCTTTTTTTTTTCAGTTGTTTTAAGGATTAAAGAAAAAACATATAGCAAGCACCCAGCATGTACAGCTCCATCATTAGCTGTGTAGTACTGGGCAAGTTATTTAAACTCCAAGGTTCAATTTCCTCAAAATACCTAATTCATTGGGTTATTTTAAAAATTTAATGAATAAACTCAAATAAACTCTTAAAACAATGCCTGGCTCAAATCTTAACTATTATTATGGATGTTTTGATTACAATGAACCCATCAATGTAATAATAAAAAAAAGCTTTATATTTTAAATTATGTTCTCATCTTCAAAGGAAAAGACCATCAGCCTACATCCATGAGAACTTTAATTAAGGGAATTGAAGAAAATTCATTAACCTTTCTAGGCCATGTTTTTATCATCTATAAAGTTACCCCCTACAGAACCTTCTCTGGGTGGCAGCCAGGGGCTACCTGACATGCCCATAGCACCTGTTGCAAAACCTACCCTCAGCTGTACACACCACATATTAGTCTCCCAACTCACCTGTGAGCTTTTTGAGAGCAACTACTTTGCTCTCATCTATTCATCTCATAGAATGTCCTAAATAAATTTTTGATTAATGAATGAGTCCCAAGTTTTTAGCTGAGAAGTCTGGTGCACAGAGATAAAATTAACTTAAAAAGTTTAGCTAGTGAGAGATGAGAGCCTAGAACTCAAAGTCTTCTCGTTCATACTACATTTTCCCCAAGACAACAAAGTCTGCCTCTACAAAATGATAAATTGAGAGTTGATTGTTTTCCTTACAAATAAATGTAGGGGTTTAACATCAAGTGCCTTTAAATCACAAGCTACTCCAGTGCATTTAAAAATTGATTTGATTTAGCAAATTTCAATGTATATGCAATTTTTCAGTAATATATCTGTTGCACAAAGCAAATGTGACTGGATACTGAGTTAAGATATTAATTGATGTGCATTATCAGTATAACTAATTACAACTGTGGGCTTGGAGGTTAGCTTGTTGGTGTTGTTTGTAAAAAGGAGAAGCTGAAAAATTACAAAAGAGAAGCCATAATTGTAAGGCTGTTTTTAAATCATGACATGACTTTCATCCAAATACCAAAAGACGTGGGAATGAAATCCTGAATCCCAAAACTCAAATGAAATCTACTCTAGCACAGTGAGGTCTCCTTGTGATCCCAAACCATGAAGTTTAGAAAACAAAAAACAGTGAAAAAGAAACAGTCAGTGATCATCTTTTACATTCCAAAATGGGCTCTTAAAATTCAGAGACAAGTTTTAAAACTTGGTGTTCAAGAACCCAGTCTGAGAGAACATAAAAAATTGGCTGAAATTTTCCAGCCAAATGTTAGGAGTTGCCAAACCTGGACCTGGTAAATGGGACTCCACAGATGTCTTCATCATACTGGCAACCTGGGAGATGCTTCGTGGAGAGGCTGTCTTTGGAATAATCCTCTCCTGGGAGTCACAAGTAATCGTGAAGAAGGGAAAATAAAAGCGACTGGGAGTAGAGTTTGGGGGAAAAGAGACATGTTCCATTCTGAAGGGATCCTCAGGGGATGCACCCATCTATGTGCACACACAAAAATCACCCACGCTCCCCACCTTGGATCTTCCCTTCCAAGGATTTCCACTGCAATAGTCTTTTCCTGCCTCGGAATACTGTAAAAGCCAGGATGAAGCAAGAAGGGATTATCTCATGGTAGTTTAGCAAATCTAAATCAGATTATCCTCCTTTCAGATGCCATTTCTCGTTGCATATGATACATGGATTTGTGATCACAGGTACCCTTGTTCCTTCAGACTTCATGGTCATCCTCCACGTACTGATGCCTCTTTAAACTTTGGCCAACAGATATGCTGTTCTAAACAGCTAGCAGTGAACTTATCTTTGGCCTTAACCTACAACAGCTGCTACAGCTTGAACATATTTTCCCCCAAAATATGAAATATATGGCTATTCATATATTAATTTGAAAATACACATATGAAATCCTTATATTATTAAGAGATATCAAGGTACAAAGTTATTTGTGCATATCTTTAGGGTAAGAGTTCTTACATTATATAATAATATGTGTTTACAAGTCTGATTCCCCCAGTAGACTGTATTTTAAGTGTCAAGGCCATCTTTGTTCAGAAACCAGTCCAGTACCTGACACATCATTCAATTAATATATGATGAATAAATGAAGAAATGTACGTATGTCCAGAGACAATGAGGCTAAAAGTCCACATTTTGAAGTCAGATTATGTGGATTCTAATTCCAGCTCCACCCTTCCTAGCTGTGTGGCCTTGGGCAGGTTACTTAATCTCTCTTGAGTATTAAGATTGCCCATCTATAAAACATTAAAATAATAATACTATATATTTCGCAGAATACCTATCATAGGGCCTGACACAAAGTAAGTACTCAATAAATGTTATTATTATTATTGAAACTCAGAGTGTCTTGCCACTGTAACTGCCAGTAGACTCCAAGCATAATAGCTGGTATAACCCCCAACCTGCATTTCATAAGCACAATGTAATGGCTTTCCAGAGTGTGAAAGAGTTCCAGGCACAGGTGGTTGTGAGCAGCTGTTTTCCACCTCCACTGAGTCCCAGCTGAGAATCTAAGAGAGCCACATGAGTGATTTGGGTATAAAGGATTAGGAATGACCTAATGTTTGTGGGTGTGAAACTCTAGACTGAAACATCAAAGGAAACCATAGAATCCCCCTCTCTTGAGAGTCTTAAACTACTGGATAGCTAATTTGCTCTAAGATGGGTAAGGGCCAGAAAAGCATCTCACATGAAAATAACAAGCAGTTTGCACAAGCCAGTGGCATTTGAGTTACACTACTATGGACCTCGTTCCAGAGAAGTACTATCACCTGGAGACATAAATATACAAAAAGAAAGTACAGGAAGCAGATTCCTCTACTTAGTGAGATTATAATAAAAGCGTTTTAATGTGCTGTTAATCCTCACTCAGCCTAACTTGAAATCTCATTAAAAGACGAAGGACCTGAATGAAGGAAGCCCTGGCATAAGCACTTCATAGGCAGCCCGTCATTCAAGGCCATGTTCAGGGGCAACCCCAACTAAGAACCTAACAGTGCCGTGCGTGCAGATCGTGCCACATGCAATTACCAGCTGAAGACCACAAACAGCAGGGCGGAAAGGTGTGTCCACTCCACTTTCTGGGGGTAAAAAAGTGTCAGAGAAACACCTGTGACTAGAGAGATCCAAATTACACACCTATTATTCTTTTCATGCATAAGAATGCTCTGCATATTTACTCTTAGGTAGAAAAAATATTCTGATTTTGGTGCAGAGGTGGATGCAGTATCTTTTTCTTCTCTGCTGCTCAGAAGAAAAGACCAAAGGGAAGGAAGATTTCTGGGGGGGGGGGGGGGGGGAGGATAGCTAGCAAAGGCTTTGATCCTAAGCAATGTAAAGCTTGAGTTAGGGCTGAAAGGGGAGTACATGTAGGTGGCTGAGGAAAAAAGGCTTGTTGGCATTTTTATAGCCATATATAGGGATTAGATAGAAGGCTGCAGTGGTGATGTATGATAAAGATACGTTCTCTTTCAAATCACTGACCATTAAGTTTAAATACTTTCATATAAATGTTAAATTATATGTATATAGAGAGATCACAAATTTGTACACTCCTGCTCAGTTTTTCAAGACAGATGTAATTTCTTTATTTCCAAAACTGATCTATCCTTCCTCCAAGCTCACCACCCCATTGAGGAGCAGGGGAGATAAACTTGCCAATTAATATCTCAGACTTTTCCTTTTAAACAGTGTCCTCTGGTAAGTCCTTTTCCTTTGAGACAGGGTGAATACTGTTCATTCCTCCCCCACTCCCCCCCACCAAAAAAAAAAAAGCTACAGAAAGAGGGCCTGTGGTCCATACGGTACACCCTATTCCAGGTGGCTGGTCTGGCCCAGCCTTGACATGGTGTCTGCTGGGCAACACCTGGTCTCTCCTGGTCTTGTGGGACACTTGCAATCCTCCTCTGCTGGAGTCCACACTACACCAGGATGCAGGAAGCGAGAGGCTCTGCCTCAGATCGTGCACCTGCTCATGACTCAGGACTGCTGCTGTGGCTCCTGAGCCATGTAGGACAAGAGGTCGAGCCAAAACCCGGCTTCTCCTCAAGGCCTGCAGCCTCTCCCAGCCTCTCCCAGTGGCCCCAACACTGCTGGACACTATTGCCCCCCATTCCTAGCTGCACTGCTTCTATCACAGCCTGCCCTACTCCCCAGTGCTTCCACCTTGTAAAAAATACTTCCCTCTGCAGCTGTACTTGCTTTGCTTCACCACAACTGGTTTTAACCAACTGAAGCTGTTGAATGCCCAGTAACTCTGAGCAACCCCCACCACCATCACTCAGACAAAACTGATAACAATTAAGAACTTGAATGACCCCAGTTCATCAGACCCTCACTGGACCTAAATGAAGACCCTTTCCTGACCAACAAACAATGGGACCCGTTTTAACGAACAGTGTCAGTTAATGGACTCATTCTGACTTTTCCAGAGTACAAGCTTTCATTCATGAACTGGCATGACCATCATGAATACCCTCCCTTTCTAGTGTATAAAACCCCTGACTTTACCCCTGACTCAGAAAATTTATTCATGGGTATGTATTCCTCTGCCTGGGAAGTAAGTTCAGGGCTTGCTGTGCTGACCACATCGAGGCCACTGGTTTTCCACGGCAGGGGTTGTAGACACAGGCATCTGACTTCTTTGCCTTCTTCTTTGGTCCCCATTCCCCTCCTCTAAAGTGCTTCTTGGTTTCGAGGAGGACTTCCCTGTCAGTCTTCTCAGGGACACTAAGCCTGGTGGGCTGGCATCGGCAGCAGGCGGGCTGCAGGAAGAGAACCTGCTTGGCAATAAGGACACACATCCAAGTATTCTTTAATTATTATTCCCATTATATATCTATATCTAGAATGAAAAAGACATAGTTAAATCCAGTAGGCAACAAAGACAGTTAAGATTTTACTCATTAGACTGCACACTAATAATTTGGGGAAAAAAAAAAATTCGTGCTTAGCATCTACCAGAAACTTTTCTAAGAGTTTGATTCATTTAATTTATTTATTGCAATGTCCCCATGAGGTGGATACTGTTATTATTATCATCCTCATTGTATAGATGAGGAAACAATGCACAAGAAGGTTAGGTAACTTTGCCCAAGTTTACAAGGTGAGCAGCAGTTGAGGCATGACTGAAGTCCAGGCTGTTTGGCTCCCATGAAACTCGCACCCTCCTGCCCTGGGTGTCAGCTGCTGGGACTGCCCCTGGGTGTCAGCATACTGAACTGAAGGAGCAGCAGCCTTCTAAAGGAGAAAAAGGGGGACAGCATTCACTGAGGCCTTCTATGTGCAAAACCCCTTTGCATGTATTTCCTAATTTAATCTGCAAAGTGAATAAACTTTTAAGGGAACAGAATATGAAACATTTAGTTAGTGAAGTGACTAATTTGTGTCAGAGGCACTTTTGTCCATATTTTTAAAAATTCAAAAAAATAATAACATTAGAGTAGACTTGGAAATTAAGAGGCTCAATCCCTAGACTCAACATTCACAAGGGGCTTTTTCCAGCTATTCACACCTGATCACACAATGAAACCATTATTAGAAAGACTTCAGAGAAGAGACTACTAAATGTACTTTCTCTCTCTGCAAAAATCAGCCAGAGACAAGCATTTGCTATAAAATTATCTGGTTTTAATCGCTCTCAATGCCAGAACCATAGTACATTAAAGTACAAAACCTGTATGTTCAATTACACATACAAAAAATGTTCTTTGTAAGAAGCAATTTTCAGCAAATCTGACAAACAGCAAGAGTCATTCCTATTTTGGATATGAAAGGAAAAATGGAAATTTCCAAGATGTTCCCCTCCTCCCTCTGCTCCTATGACCCTCCGAGCATCAATTTGCAAAGGCCTGAGGTAGGAAGGGAGATATTAACAATACCAGGCACTCATTTCTCCCCTTTTATGGAAGGGACAAATTTTTAGGAAACATTTTCCATCATTTATTATACTGATGTTCCATCCATCTGCATCATTAGTTTCAGTAGTTACCATGACAATATGATGCCTACAGCCATCTAACTTGATAGCCAGATGCCAGAATGTGAAAAAATAGGACCAGCTAAGAAAGTGAGAGAAATATAATTAATCTGAACCACATAGGAAATGTGCACAAAACTTGGACTGAGAAGGAAATTGCTGAAATGTCACTGAAGAGAGAATTATGAAAGGAAGCCATAATCAAGTTTCAGTAGAAAAACTTCGCTAACTAGAACCACATATTTGTCTATAACTAAGACTGAGGTAGGAGCCAAAGTCAGTCTAGACCATTGCTCTGAGCTCCCCCTACCCCAGTTATTTCCTGCTGCAGAGCTCAGTGGTGTCACCTTGGTTCCAACAGTGGCATTCCTAGGGCCCTAACTTTCCTGAGGATGTCAAACCACCACAAGTACAGCCACCATGCCATTGCGCTCATGCCCAGTCTGCTGTTATACCCAGATTTTCCATTTGACAAAATGATTTCAATCATTCTGATGCTAATCTTAAGAGACTGGACTGAGCTGCATTTAGGAAGACCCTGTCCCCTTGCCTTCTAAGCGCCCAAGGTGGCAGATGCTAGCACAAATGTCCTGAGGCACAGAATATGGCAGAGGGGCTGGGAAATTAAGAAAATGGGAGCAACACAGAAGTTGCACCCCCAGGAGACAAGCCTGGGATGGGTGGCTGTTCTCATCATGGCTGGGTTGGATAGCGGCGCTGGGCTAGGCGATTTGGCCGATTCAAGCTAGTAGACATGGAGAGCTGGAAAAGAAGGAACAAACATGACAGCAGTTTATAGCCCCGGATCTGACTGACAGCATCGAGCTGCTGCACCCTGAGAGTCTAGAATACTTCACCTAAACACTGGAAGCAGTTGACTTCCAATGGTCCTGTTCTTATGACCCACTTTTATTCAACACCTTTACCTCTTAAATATAGTGAAAAGAAACTTGATTTTATCAAGAGGAGAGGGCAAATGTGGAATTAACAGAGCTAAGTCTACCCCAGGTCACTGGGGAGAAGGGAGCTTGGCTGCTCTCCAAGTTCGCAATGTTACTCTCGCTCCAGGAGAGAGTGGTGGGGAGCCCACACCACCAAGACCAAAGCCAACGGCATCTCCCAGGGGTCTCGAGACCTATGAAAGGTCAAGAGCAATACTGATAATAGCTGCATTTATTGGGCATTTACTGTGTGCCAGGCCCTTTGCACATATTATCCCATTTAATCCTGACAATTACTCTGTGAGGTAGCTACTGCAACCCTGTTGCACAGATGGAGAAACTACTGAGAGAGGTTATGTGAGTGCTCAAGAGCTAACACACAGTAGGTGATCACCAGGGGGAATTATAAACCCACCCTCCTTAATCCAAAGCCTGTGCTCCTAACCCGTCCATCTCCAAGAGTCCTCACCTGAGGGACCTGAGATGGGTTGTAGAGAGGAACCACTCCTTTCACAGGAGGTGGAGGAAGCAGAACCCCCGGGCTGGAGTAGAGCTCAGAGGAAACACCCTGTGATGCAAAATAAAAAATAAAAATAAATCATATCACTCACGACTTCCTAGATTCTAGAATGTTGCAGGACTTTCCTGGGCATCAACTTGGGTCAAGAGAAGCAGACAGGAAGAGTTTCTTGATAGACCTCAGGGAATCTCAAGCAAACAAATACAGTTAAAGTGAGCACAACCCATCCAGGGTCTGGGGTGACAATGCAGAGGCTCAGGTGTCACAACAATTGGAGCAAGGAAAGAGAACAAACCCACAATAAACTACATCAATATCGTCATAAAAAGTAATATATTCTTTGAAAGGCCTACAATATTACAAGAGTGCGCTAGCCAGCCTGCAAGAAATAAAATGTTTTCATAGCAATAGGCATGAAATCCATACCAGCATGGACTATCCATCAAGAATTTATTACAGCCTTTGCAGAGGACACTGGGATGAGGAAAGAGGCAGGCCTCCAGACGTCACCTAAGGAGTTTTCCCCGTATTTCCCACCAGTCAGTCCCTCACCGGGTGGCACTTGAGGCCCTCCCTGAATGTCCAGTCCTCACACACGGCAGTCACCTGCGGGGTCCTACGCTTGAGCCCGTGGGCTGCTCACCTCAGGCCCTGACAAGCCTCCAATCCCAACATCCTCAGCTTTTCCTGCACCAGACACGGATTCTCGAATGTCACCCCCACCTAGAAGCAATGAGTCATAGCTGTTTCCCTTGCTCAGGACATGGGAGTCCCCACCCCCAGAAGGCAACCCCACCCTGGAGGGCTGAGAGGACCCTGGGCAGCCCAGTGGTACCTGTGTTCCTGGAGAAGGTGCCAGCACCCTGCAGAGGCTGGGACTCAGGGGGAGGAGTCAGTGAGAGGCTCGAGCTGGTCCGCAGGGGAGAAGATGCTTGGGAGGTCTCCTGCAAAGGGGACAGCTTGAATTCAGAACGCTTTGTGGAGAAAGAAAGGCAGGGTTGGTGGTTAACAAACCCATGCCAGCCCACATGTGTTTCTGCAGTACCCACGACTGTGGCTCCCCCAGCAACCACTGCCGGGTATTCTCCCTCAGACACCTCCTTCTTCAGGCACTGCTCTGCTCAGTCATCCACATTAGCTCCCTATTGCTGGCTCTCTAAAGTGAAATTTCTTTACCCTAACTTTTAAGACCTTTCATAATCTTTCTTTGTCCTTGCTGGGCCCATTTATTTACCACAGTCTTCCATTGGGAAACCTCTTTCGTTCACACTGGGGTAGAGCCAGATGCCAGCCCTCTGAGGTGCTGAGGAAATTCCTGTAGAAATGCCTTGTTATGAACTGAACCATGTCCCCCCCATAAGATATGTGGAAGTCCTGACACCCAGTACCTGTGAGTATGACCTTATCTGGAAGCAGTGTCACTGCAGATGGAATTAAGTTATAATGCGGTCATTCTGGAGTAGGTGGGCCCTAAATCCAATGTGACTGGGTCCTTATGAGAAGGGGAGATGAGACAGATGGGCATAGGGGAGAAGACCACATCATGACAGAGGAGAGAGGGAAGAGCTACATCCACAAGCCAAGGATCGCTGGCAACACCGTTAGTTAGGAAGAGGCAAGGAAGGACCCTCCCCTACAGGTTTCGGAGGAGCATGGCCTTGCTGACACCTTGACTTGAACTTCGGCCTCCAGAACTGAGAGAATAAACTGCTGTTGTTTTAAGCCACCTGGTTTGTGGTACTTTGTCACAGCAGCCCTAGGAAACTAAGACCCACAGAGATGGCACTTCCTGCCCAGCTCCCCCAGCAGTCACCTCAGAATCGGGGCTGTCAGACAAGTTGTCCTCTCCAGTGGGCGACGCGTTGTTGGTGGGCTTTGATCTGAACCAGCTCAACCAGCCAAAGCCTGAGCTCTGGAAAGGGAAAGGGAATGTTCATTGCCTACATGTCTGCTCATCCCCAGTGAATATGAGATTATCCCATCCCAACACGAGAATGGTGAGATGGAGGGGGACACAGCCAGAGGCCAGGTGCCCGTCTCTGTTCCACCATTTGGAAAGGGCAGGGGAAGGGGGGAAAGGGAAGGGGGGGGAAGAAAGGAAGGAGATAGGAGGGAGGGGGAAGCAGAAGGAAGGGAAAGGGTGGGGAGGAAAGAGAAAAACAAATCACTCCACCTTTGTATTCTCTTTTGCATCTCCTAGCTTTGCTCTCTGTTCACCATTTTGTGGAGATGTTTTATCTGCATCATCAGAGGACTCCTCCTCATCTTCCTTGACTGAACTCTCAGATATATTTTGTGCTCCGGGAATCAGTGGCACCTGGAATTAAAGAAAATAAGAACTAACATCTGTATAGCACTTCACAGGTTACAAAGGCACATTTACATACACGCCTTCATCTGATCCACTCAAATCTGTGGGGTAGTCTCCTGGAATCATATTTTACTGATAGGATGTAAGGTTTAGCCATGAATAATAATTTGCCAAAAGTCTCAGCACAAACCAAAGCCCAAACCCAGTTCTTACATTTTGCTTTATCCCATGGCGTTTTATCCTCTGTACTGCCTCTCTGGTTTCCAGAGCTATGCCAAACCCTGGAGCAGAGGGTATGGAACACTACTGCTGTAGATGAGGAGGGCAAGGAAACCCACAAACCCCAAAGGCTGGAGAATGCAGCAACTAACTGGCCTAATTCATCTTACAGCTCATTTTCTAACCAACTTGCTCAAGATCCACTGTGAATTTACACACACGACAGGAGTAAAATATGCCCACACCCCTTTATATTTACAATGTGCAGTATTGAAAAAGCATATACTTACAAAATTGGTACAACCTTTGGAAAATAGTAAGGCAATATATTAAAAAGTTTTATTTTTTATTCTAATATTTAGTATTTACTATGTGCCAAACCCGGTTCATTGTAGGAACTCAATATATGTGAAAGAGTGTATGAATAAATGAATTATGGTACTTTCATATGAGTATCATCACACCAATAATAAAAATCACATTTATGGATGACACAGAAAGTCTCATTATATAACATTAAATAACATATAAGAAATAAACTTTTTTGTAATGATCTTAACCAGGATATACAGGCACACAGAAAAAAAATACTGGGAGAAAATAATCAAAATATTTAACTGTGGGATTTTCAGTGATATTTGTTTGATTCTTTATATGATGCTTCTCTTCATTTTCCAAGTTTTCTATAATAGTAATGTACTACTTTTTTAGTAAAAAATAAAAATTTTAAAAAGCAATAAAGTAATGGAAAAATTTTAAGGCCTTACAGCTGCATTACTACTGGAGAAAGTTTTATGATGTACCCTCCAGCCAGCCGAGAACATCTGAAGTCTGGGACTAATGCTGAGCCTTGTTGAGAAAAGGGGTGAAATCACTCAACAACTAGACAGAACGATTAACTAGACATGGTGACCCCCTAGACCTTGCAGCCTAAGTGAAAAGACATATGCTGCCATAGACCCCTCCTTAAAATAAAGGTAAAAATTAAAATAAATAGCTATCAAGAGTATTCCTGTGATAGGGCAGGTATGGAGAGCATTTGGGGCAGCAGTTAGTAGACATTGTCAGAGGGAGCAGAGATCTGTGAGGCAAAGCAAACTAAAATCAGCTCTGTGGTCTCCTCCCCACCAGGAAGCAGGGTGGTGGGAATGAGCACAAGCAAGGACACGGCCTCCTTTCCAACTCACTCCCCAGATGTGGTGCCGAAATAAACTAGTAGAAACAAGGCAGGGTGGGAGAGAGAGCTGGTGCAATGCAGAAGGAGGAGCTTGCGTGTGACTAAGAAACGAGGGTGGGGTTGGGGGCAACTAGTAAAAGCCAGAAGCAATAGGGTGACACCGGCATCTTGTAATGCTTTGACCTCCCACCTGTAGTGTGGAAAAGATCTTTTGACCATCAGGATACTGGAAGGTTTCTTGAGACACTGTGTTCTCCCCTGAGGCACAAAGCAAAAACAAAGAGAGTCATTTAAAGTTGTGCCTTTTCCATTCCTCTTGAAGATGGCTTTTCCCATCGCAACACAGCTGTAGTTTGGAGCCCATAACCCAAAGGGGTTCACAGCAAATGAGCAGTCAGCCTGCAGTGCTCCCGTCAATGCCAGCTGCTCCAGGAGCTGCCCGCCACCCAGCCTCTGCCTCTGAACACCAAGGTAGTGCTTGAAGAATCTTGGAAATCAGAGCAACACAGAACTAGATCACTAGAAAGGGATTCTCCACTACCTTCTCCTCAGTTTGAGTCTCCCACTTTGGAAAGGACCTTGTCTTGGAAAGTCTAAGGTCCAGTTCTTCTACTTGGTTCCCAGCACTTCCCCAGCATGGCTCAGTTTTGCTCACTTACACCCACCCCCTCTTGTCCAAGGGCTGATGGGCCTGAAGAAACTAGGAACCAGGACAGTGCAAGGGCCTCTGCCTGCAGTCAGTGACATGAAGCTCTCGGATGCAGGGCAACTTCAGAGAAAGGACTTGGCCTATGCTTCACACATGTGAGGTGCAGGTGGCATTTTCTCTACCCTGCAGCCTCTCTCCTGGAAATGATGTAACCCAAGAAGCGGCTGCCATTTGTCTTGCTATGCTGGTCCCAGCAGAGAGGTAAGACTGGAACGTTAGAGAACAATCTCCCAGCACGGTGGCCGACACATAGTAGGCCCTCAATAGTGAGCACACCCTCCCCCCTACCATTCACATCTTTACCAGCTCCCTCCTCACATCTGCCTTCTCTCCTCCAGGACCCCCTGGTGCAAGGCTTCTGCCCGGCTGGTGTTTCTCACCGAGGAGTGGGTGAGCCTGCAGGGTTTCCTCCCAGGCCCTTCCTCCAGGAGCCGTTGTCACTGCCACGCCGCTGCCAGCGCCTGGTAGATGGGTGTCAGGAACCGAGTAAAGAGGCACCGGTGCCCCCATCTGCCCTGCACCGCCGCCCCCCAGATAAGAACCCAGCTGAGGGGGAAAGGGCTGCTGTGAGCTGGGCTGGCTCAGGACTGTCTGCTCAGGCGTTGGCCACAGGGCTGTGCGGTGCCCAGGGGGTTCTGAGTAGCCTTGATGTCCTGAAAGATCCTGGTAGAAAGTGTTTTCTAAGGATAAAGGGCAAAGAGGAAGAATTGAGACCTGAAATGTGGCATTTGCATAGAAGCAAAGAATATTCCTGCGCATGTCCTCTTTGGAAAGCAGTCACGGGCAGACCACTGGAGTGGCTTCCATTCATGTGATAAGAAGTAAAGCTCAGCAGTGGATGTAACACCTCTACTTATTCATGATTTGTAGTTTACAGAATAATTTCCCCCCACTACCTTATATGATCACTAAGCCTTAAACCAGCAGGTTGGGAGGGCAGAAATTACAATCCCACCTAACTCCACATCTCTTTATTTTTCAGATTAAGTCTTTCTCCCTTAAGGATTTCCTAAGGAACTTGGGTATTTGAAACTTAGAAAGTCCCCAATTAAAAATCCAAATCAGGCTGCAGAAATGATGGCTTTGCTTTCAAGAGTCAGGGCATATGCAGAAAGAACCTTGGTGGTCATTAATTCTGGCTCTGGCATTTTGCTGATGAAATAAACTAAGGTGTGGAGGCGTAAAATGATTGATCCAAGGTGTGGGCGGCAGGCCCACCTGCTCGAATGAGTGGCAGGAGGCAGGAGGCCTGGCTGGAAGCCACCATCAAGAGCAACCCAGCCAGGCTTTCCTCCACCCCTTCACCTTTACAGATCCTGTGACACAGTGGCAAAGCTGGGAAACAGAAACCAGGGCATGCCCTTCCTTCCCTTCTCCTTGTTCATCCCTGAGCTGGAAAATGGCTGGAAGGGAAGAGATGAGAACCAACTCTACCGGGGGTGTGACCTGGCATCCTTAGGGAAAAGCAAGGATCTGGGGAAAATGGTTTTGAAACATATTAAACTCACATAAGTGTGGCAACTTACATTTCCCAAAATCTTAGGAGCTTCCTATCTCCCCAACACTAACGTACAATTCAGATAATCCAGAATCCCTAACCTCAACAAATTTACCCAGCTGGGGAGAAGGTACTAATATAAGTGAAACAATTCAATAATGATACAATGCAATACTGTAGTTAAAACCTAAATTGTGGGGCAGAAACTAGAATGATATGGGGACTTAGATGGGGGTGGGGGAGGGTGGACAGCAGGAGCTTTGGGAAGAGGTAAGTCTCAAGCTGTGCCTGGAGGTCGAGCCAGATAGGTGTAAGCAGGCAGAAGGGGAGAAGCACCCTGGGAAGGGGGTTGGGGGTGGGTTGTACATTACTCTGTCTTGCACAATCAGATCCTGAGAGTCAGCTCAGGTTCATCAGTTCAGGTACCTGCTGCTGTTTCTCTGGCTCCCAAAATATCCGAGTGGGCAGAATGAGGATCGCCAACGTCTTCTGCTACCATTTGCTATTTAAAATAAAGTAAAATCCTTTTAAGTATCACAAGGTAAAACAAGAACAGAAAACAAGGTGGTTTAAAAATTAGGTCAAAAAGATACTTCCAGTGGGGATAGCAAAGTAATGAACCCCAGTTGAAAGCTCCAGGGTCCGCCTGGAGCCCGGCCGGGGTCATCTGTCCTCTCCCGTAAGAAGGGGCAAGTGAAAGAACTAGACTGGGGGCCTCAGGAGTGCAGAAGAGGGCAGGAGCGGAGGCCATGCCTGCTTTTAAAAATCCACCCCGTCCTTTCTCCAGTGCGGAGCGGCAGGAAAAAATGGAGGCGGTCCTGTTCCAATTACTGCTCTAGTTACTACCAGCAGCTTTTGCAATTGTCAGAACAAAAAGGAAAGGCCCAGAAATCTTTTAAGCAATTGCCCTACATTACATGAAAGTGACACAGGTCCTCTGTGATCCATTGTTCCTAACAGAGATGTGGAAGCTTTGATGGTCATGACACATTCTTTTCCGAGACCTCAGAGAGGGGTGGGGAGGGTCATCTGGAAGGGGGGATCCCAGTGTCTCTCAGCAAATGGAGCTGCTTGGGACAAAGGCCGCAGCACGGAAGCTCCGAGGGCTGCCCTTTCCCAGCACCAGCCTGTGTCTTGAGGGCAACGGGAGACGCCATATCGAGGGGGTGCTGGGATAGGGGCTTGCTGATGTCAGCGCCCACTCTGTGTCTGTGGGAGTGGAGAAGAGAGAGCAAAGGGCCTCATCCCCCGACCCCTCACCTCTCACCTCTCCCACCTCCAACTCCTGCTGCCACCTCCGGAGTTGCACTAGCCAATCGGGCTCCAGGTCCGTGTCTCCGCGGCGTCTTTCTAAAACCAGAGGATCTGACATCTTCAGCTTTTCTGCTAGCTGTGCCAGGTTTCCAGACAGGCCAGGGGCAGAAAGCAAGAGAGGGAAAAGAGGAGAGCAAAATAGGAGAAATGGAAAAACAATGGGAAAGAACAAGAAGAAAGTGAGCCTTAACTCATCTGTAAATTAAGGTGATAAAGAATAATTGAGAAATCACTAATTCAGCAGATATCCTCCCAAAATTGCAACATAAGTAAACAATCTACCTTGGTGTTAGATACTAAATAAAATATGAGGCGAAAACCTTACTGGGCTTATGCTTCCCTGCAAAGCAGTCTGCTCTGCAGCTGTGCTTCTCAAACATCAGGATGCACAGGAATCACCTGGGGATTGTGGAAAAGTGCTAATTCTCATTCAGTAGATCTGGGTGAGGCCTGAGATTCTGCATTTCTAACAAGTTCCCAGGTGATGTCCATGCTGCCGGTCCAGGGACCACTTTGTGTTGCAAGGTTCTATACCATCATAAAGTCCAGAAACTTTCCTACTTATCCATTTTGGGTCTCTGAGCTCCTTACAACCATCATCCTGTTGACAGAAATTTCAGTGTATGGGTACTTGGTGCCACAGATTTTATTAGCTACAGAATCCAGCACTTGGACCTCATCTAAAACAAAACAAAAATTCAGGGAAGGTTGCCTTTTTACTCTCCAGCTCGTGGTTTTTTCTTAAATTAATTGGATCAACTATCTGCCTGATTTTTGTTTTCTTTCCCTTAAATGATGGGCTGATGGTTTTGTTTTCTTTCTTAAACATATCTTACATGTGGGAAAATATTCCATGTATTTAAAAGTATTTTAATAAGGATCATTTCCTGTTTTCCACTTTTACAATTAGAATGGCTCACAGTAGCACACAGTTGTACTGTACCAGAAAAGTAGATGTAAGAATGTTTCTCCTATAGGACGTGCCTGGTCTCCAGTCCCCCAATCCCACCGCCCCCCACCCATAGCATCATTTTGTGGGCACAGTCTCAGGTCTCTGCTTATCACATGTAGGCATGCATACATGGTCAAAGACAGCTATTGGCTCCAATTTCACAGCACATTCAAAGAAGATGAAATGTGGAGTCTAAGCTGCTTTACAATGGTTTCCTCTGAACGCAGAAGATAAAACACCTGCAGAGAACCCTCTGAGAAGCTCACCTTGATGAGTTCCACTAATAGCACATGGTGACTGGTCTCTCCCTGGCTAAGGAGAGCCGTGCCTATGGCTTCACAGTAATGCAAGGCCTGGGACACGAGACCGTAATCTGCCAGACGGGAAGCATAAAGGAGCTTATATACCTGTGAAGAGGAATGGGGCCAATGACTAGTCTATATGGGCAGGGAAAGAAAGAGAGAGAGAAATGTAGATAAGACTTGGAAATCAGCTGACTGCCAGCTTCTGCTACCTCTGGCATCCAAATATCATCCTTGCGCATGTAGGCACTTTATCTGTATACGGGCACAATTCCAAATCCTGTCTTTGGTTCCCACATTATAGAGAAAAGGATAGAAATCACATCAGCTCAACCTTCCTAGGGCCTGGTCAGCATAGAAATGCACCAGAGTATTTGCCTCTTATCAAGCACCCTACATCTCTGGAGAGCCCAATGCACACAGGCCAGGAGTAAGTGCTGAGGGGGATAGAAAAGAAGTCAAGGATAGACCCTGCTGCAAAGGGCTTTCCAATGGAGAGAACCAGGAAAATTCAGGTAAACTTTCCCAAAGTGTAAGTGACAGAGCAGGACGGAGGGTTAGGGCTTTGGAGTCAGACACAAGTTCAAATCCCAGCTCCATACTAGGTGGTGGAATGTTGGCCTAGAGGTCTCTTTGTGCCTCGGTTTCCACACTATAATTTGGGGACATAATATTACCTACCATCTTGGTTGTTGTTGAAGATTAAATGCAATAGTCCATGTGAAAGTACTTAGACAAATGGCATGCAAGAGATGTGAGCCAATATCACATAACCCCTCCGAGCCTCAATTTCCTCATTTGCCACAGGGTTAGAAATAATACACGTGAACCATAATTGCATAGTGCCAGGCATGTAGTATGTATTCAACAAAACTAGCTAATAGTATTACTGTCAGTCAAAACGGCACCAAAATAAAGGAGAGGTGGGACAAACAAGGACGGAAAAGGTGTTGGCTCCAGAGAACCAAGAGTTGCTGAAAAGCTGTGCTGAAGAAGGTGGGACTTCAGTAAAACCCTTAAAGAAGAGAAGATACTATTTGAGTCATTTCTCTATATACAGAAATCCATTCATTTTAGAGTTTTTGTTTTATGATTTGCATTGTATTTCTGTGTATATTTGTTGTTGTTGGCACTGAACATCTACTGTGTACACTCTCAATACCAGGCACTGAGAGAGATACGAAGACTCATTAAGAAAAGGTCTCTGCCTTAAGAAGGTAATTCAGGTAGGAAGATAAGAAACCTGCTGCTGAGAAGAAAAGAAGAAAAAAATAAAAAATAAAAAATACAAGGTAGCATGAGTTAAATATCTGGAGGGGGTGGGGGGGCGGGGCCTGTTTAAATCATGCCCTGGAAGTCTAGTCCACAGCCATTGCTGTATGCTGAAATAATCTCAACCTCAAGAGCATGTGCTCTGCCAGGCACTGTTCTAATGCACTGCAAAAATTTACTAATTCAGTCAGTCTCTTGCCAACTGCATTATTGCTATAGTCCCCATTATACAGACGAGAACACTAAGGCCCACTATTATGGTGGCTGGGGGAGGCTTCCTGGAGGAGGGGATAATGCTGGATCTCGGAACACACACAGGATTTGGACAGGAGGGGGACACAATATCAGTAGTAAACTTATTCAATTTAAGGTGACAACAGGAGATGGGGTAGAGAAGCCAAGAAGAGAGGTTAGAACTGCAATGTGGACACCACCTGCACAGCTGCAGGCCTGAGAAAGAAGCAAGCAGGATGAGGCCTGAGGATAGAGCACAGGAATCTCCAGAGTCAGAAGAGGTGTGCAAAAGGGATACGAGAAGGAGAGGGTGTGGCATGGGGCAAGCAGCCACCTGGGTCAGGCAGGACGGTGGGAGGCTAACAATTGGGTAGAGCTGCTTGGAGAGAGCAGAGCAGAGGGAGATGCAGGGCAGGAGTCAGGCACCGGAGCCCAGGGATGCCAGCAGAATTTTCATATGCCAGGAGTGAGACTAGTGCCACCAGCAGAGTGGTCTCTGCAAGATTTTGCTTTCATATATTAAATGTAGACCACTAAGGAACTTAAAAAGAAATCCTAAACCTTCCCATTCTCAAATTGATGGGAGAAAATCCCAGGTACCCTGTGCCAAATAGCAAAGCTGAGAATCCAGCTGCCCCGGCTCACCAGCCGTCTGACACAGCAAGGGTGGTGGCCTCATCTGGGTTCAGTTACCTGGAAAGAAGAGATGAAAGATTTGGGGGATCCCAGCATCTGACAGTATTCGAAGATTTCCGTCCTCTGGATAGCTTCAGTTGTTGCAAATTTCAAAAACTCTTGACTAAAACCAGGAGAATAACAATAAAAGAGAGTAAGATCTAGGGGCAGGGTGGAGGGGTGGGGGAATCCTAGTAGAGAGCTGAACACTAGCTGTATCAGTCCCTGGTAGAGACTCCAGGTCCCCAGTGGGAAGGTTTTGCCTCCAGTCTCTCTGCTTTCCTGGGGCTGGAGGAGGAAACACGGCACAACACTGCACCAAAGACTCGAGGGGGCAGAGACTACAGGGAGGTTATCCCCTTTCTTTGCTGGAGAGTAACCCACAGCCCAGTCTGCTCTCCATCCCAGCTCAGTGGAGCACTGCATCCTCCTCTTACACCCTGAGAGCTAATCCTACTGCCCCTAAAGCCTAGAGCGTACACCTGTGAAAGGCCACTGCCAGCCTCAGCAAAAGAACATAAAAAGAAGGAATGACTTGACCCTCCAGGAACACTGAAAAGAGAAAGCACGGCAGGGAACTGGGAGGACGGCTGAGCCAGAAGTCACACGAAGGTCCTTACGTTGGCTGTTAATTCAACCAATGAGGAAGCAGACTGGGTGGAATTCTGAGGGGACGACAAGAGTCTCCACAAAAGAGAAACCAAAATCTTTTCCCACAAGAGTTTGCCATGGTGTTTGGAATCATGTGGATTATTCCTAGGGGTTAGGACTTTGTCTCCAGAAATTTTCTCTTAAAGTATAAACAAAGGAGGGGAGACCTAGTAACCCCTCTGTACTTCCTGTCACGCTGGCACAGGTGGGCTCCTTTGACAAGCTGACTCTGTGCTGAGACCGGTGCCTCGAAAGAAGGTGATGATGGGGTGTGTTTCTATGGTGGTAGGTAGCTTGGAGCAAGAGTTAAAAAAGGAAAGGCTTTGCAGTATGACTGAACGGATTCCAAATCCAACTCTACTCCACCCCAACTGTCTTATTTTAGGCAAGTTATTTAACCTCTCTGTGCCTCAGTTTCCCTCCTCTATAAAACGAAGATTCAAAATATACCTTCTTCGTAGGATAAATTTGTAATGATTAAAGGAGATAGTGCAAATTAAAAGACTGGCATGCTTTAAAAAAAATTAAAAAGATTGGCAAACTGTAAGAGCTTAGAATAACCTTAACTATTACAGGGAGGAGGGAGAGAAAGATTCCGAATACAGATTACTGCCAGGGAGCAAGCTAGCCTGTTTGTCCATTTATTCATTCTCTAAGGGCTTATTAAGGTCCTTTTGTGTGGAAAGCCTAAGGCTATGGCCAACCGAAAATAAGTATCAGGTGGAACTCTGAGTAGCTTGTGCTTCAAGTCATTTGGGAAGTGCTGGTATGCAGAAGAGAGGCTAAACATAAACTTCTTCCACTTTCCAGTGTTGCCCAGGCCCGGGGCCACCTAACAGAGCAAAGCCTCCAGGCACAAGCCAATTTGTCATACAGAGGTTTCTGGCCATGGAGCCAGGCCGCCACCTAGTGGCCAGAGCAAAACAATACAACTCAGAAGGCACTGGCTCAAAGCTTCCCAAAGAAGGACCGGGGCCCGCGGGTGGTGTGAAGCAGCTCCCACTGGACACCTTCCCCAGAGCTGTACAGAAAACCATCCCAGAAGAGGGGACCAGCAGTTGCTGAAGTTTACATAAGAAAACAGAAAAAGAAGCCATGAAATCCAGAAAGGACTAAACCAATCCCTGGAAAATGCCTCTCCCACTTTCTTTGCTCCAGCGGATGACGTACCTGTGGCTACTGCCCAGCAAGGCGAGGTGGTCTGTCTTCACTGTGTAGTGGCCGAAGGGCACGTGAGCCATGAGGTAGCAGAAGTGAGCTGCCTCCACGAGCCCCTTCCCAGCTGCAGGAGGAGAACGAGACCCATCAGGGCACACAGCCACACGGGGGGCCACCTCTGGGTGCCAGAGGAGATGGGCGGCAGAGTGGACGCAGAGGGCAGAGGGCTTGCGCGAACAAAGGAATGGTCTTCTTACAGAACAAGCCACAGGCCCCCTAGCGACACTCTCTCCCACCAGTATTTCTGGCCTCGGACATTACATTTCATTTCTCTTAAGCCAGAATAAGGGAATATTTCATGATGTGGAATTTTCTGTGCATTTCAGTCCTTCCTGAGGGTGAGAAGTAGTGTAGAGTTGCCTACATCTGAGCAAAGGAGTGGGCCATATGGAGTAGCAGTTTTTAACTAGGCTTCTTGGGGCACTAATGCTTCTTCTGCTAAAATCAAATGTTAGAACACTTCCCAGTGCTCAGAAAAATCACATTACCAAATTTTTTTCCAATTTGAAAATGTTCCCCCATACATTTTCCATTATTTTGAAAGTGAGCTAATGCAAATACATAGAGTACCAAGCCCAGTGTATGGCACCCAAGAAAGGCTCAGCAAATGTCAGCTTCCTATCCACCAACATGCTGAATAACCTGCCGACTAGGTACAACCTTACACGTGGCTCTATTAAATTTAAAAGCAATTATTTCACAAAATTCCACACAGAGTACCATGATTCCTAGATATTCTGTCCCTTGAACAAATTTGAGAACCATGGATCTGGAACATTCAATAGCCCCTAAGTGTTTATAAGGCCACATTCATAGAGATATGACAGAGAGAAAAGATCACACAATTACCCAGGTTAGTGCAGGCAAAAATCGGATTTCCTATATGTTTGAAATGGGTCACTACAGCACCAGTGGCAACAGGAGGTGAGGTGCCCCAGGTGTTAACTCCATCTGCAAGAGAATCTCACCGAGGGCTAGAAAACCAACTGCTGAAAGGAGCCTCCTACAGTAGAATACCAGTGCCTCAGGTGCCTGTTCTGCAATGGCTTGCAGCAGAAATTCTGGGAAGAAGAGAGGCAAAAAGGACATTTCTTCCCCTGGAGTTTCTTTCCACACTGAGGCTCCATGGTCAAAGGAAAGCCTGAGGTACAGATTCTGTTCTGACACAGTGTCTAAGGACAGAAGGTTCAAGCCAACCTGGAGACACCCCGGGGGGGGGGGGGGTGGTCGGTGCTCACTGCTGCTTACCCAGGGTGTCGCCCATGGTGACAACTGCACGCTCATACAGCTCCGGGTCCCCAGGCTGATTCGACAGAATCACAGCCAAATGAGGCCTCCAGTCTCCCCACTGCTTCTCCCCACAACACTAAGAAACAGCAGAAAAATGAAGATATACCAGATAATGTAGGGCTAACCAGAATGTAGGTTAAGAAGGTTATTGTCTCTTTCCTGGTTTGCAGGAGTTCAGGGAATGCCCATTTTACTACCTGCAATGCTGCCATTCATTGATTTAGAGCTATCTTTTTTAAAAAGCAAGACTCCTAGGAAGACAGGCAGAGAGACAGAGACAGAGATACATCAGTGATAACAGATAGATGATGGATAGATAGATAAATAGATAGGCAGACAGACAGATAGATGAATGATAGCAGGGATATAAAATGATAGATAAATAAAATGACACTATTGGTCATTTACTAATTTTCAAATCTCTTCTCAGCACTCCCACCCAAACAGCTAGGGACAAAATTTAAATATCAAAAAATTGTTTTAAAAACCTGAAGTTTATGGGGGAGAAAGAAGGTCAAACTTCCTTGGCTCATGAACAGAGGAGACTATATTAGCCAGTTACAGAGGCAGGGGAGCAGTGGGACTCCTAACATCTTACCAAAAAGCTGATGTTTTCTGGTTTTGCAAAGCCCTTCCACACACAGCATCTTATTGAATATTTACAACAACTTATGAAGTCAAATTCCTATCCCCATTTTCCCCACTTTAAGAATGAATAAACCAAGCCAAGTGGCCCAGCCAGCACTCAATACCCATTCATCTTCCTCCCAGCCCAAGGCCATGCCACATCCCTCTGGTGGCAATGAAGAGGTAGTGGAAGTCCACCAGGGGCAGCAGAGAGCAAACAGAGTAGTGGAAATGGGATGGAGCCCCACATATAAAGGATTTCAAGCCCTGGGGTCATCCTTCTCATTCAGGATTAAGAATGAGAAATATCAATAAATAAAAAACATAATGTCGCAGAAACAATACAGGCTGTATAGCCAGACCTGGATTTGACTCTTAAGTCCTGCCGCTTACAAGCTGCATGACCTTGAACAAGTTGGTTAATAGCTTTGAACTTTTCTCTCCTATCTTTAAAATGGAGATCATACTTTCTATCTAATAGGGTTATTTCTGAGAATAAAATGAGAGAATAATATAAAGCACAAAGCATTAGTGCTTCACACTTGGTTTGCACTTGGTAAATTACATGTAGGTGTAAATACATACACTTACGTGCACACAGGGTGAGAAACCCACAGAGGAAAGAGGCGATTTGCAGACCAGTCTGTGTTCAATTCATTACACAGAATGAGTAGAGCAGGACATTGATAGTAATAGCTAAGACTCAGAGGTCAAAACTGCTCACCATTATTTGATCTTTCCAATTATCCCAGGGACCAAAAGCTGCTTTATTCAATTCCATTTTGTACTTACTCCTTGTTCATCTGAGGAATGCAGTGTCAATAGGGATGAAGATGATGATAAATTACAATAATAATAGTTCTCATTATTGTGCTCTGACCATAAACTATACCCTGTGCTAAGTATGTCTCCTACCAATAATCACATGTACTAAATTCTATTATTATTACCATTTTTACATGTAAGCCAGGCCCCTTCTTGCTGGAACTAAAAGAACCAGCAAAACAGAAAAGTCTCTGCTAAAGGGGAAAAAGTCTTGGAAGTCACTGTTCTCTAGCCTCCCCAGATGATTTGAAAAATCACTGTAAAACAGATCTATGAGGAGACAGAAAATTAGTGAGTGAATTCCATGGGTCAGGCATGGTGGTTGTATTTTTGCATATTCCTCCTATTTTAATTTTCACAATAACTCTCTGCATTAGGCATCAAAATCCCCACAAAGTTGAAAAACTAGGCTCTGTGAGATTAAGAAAGCCAAGTTCAAACAGCAGTAAGGAACACAGTCTGGATTAAACCTGTGATTAAGCCCATGTCTGTTTCCAGTCACCATGATTTTTTCACTACACCACCCATGACGTGTAACTGAAGCCTGGCCCCTTTACAGGGATGCTAAGAAATTCCCCAACTCTGAGATCAAGTACTGCATTGGCACATCACTTCTAGCTCCTCAGTTTGCTCACCTGAAAGTATGGAAAATTTAGCTAACTCCACCTTTGCAGTGAGACCCAGTAGACCATTAGTTGATTAAATCACTTCATGAATTTAGTCCTTCATGACATAATGCAATTTCAGCAGGGCCATTCAGCTGAATTGTGAGGCATACTCTGTGTCCCAGTACAGCCAGTTGATTTGACAAAAGGGCATAAAAATCATCATTTTTCTTTTCTTTTCTTGGAAATATCCACAAGGAGTAAGAAGAACAAAAAGCAAAAATATGAAGTTCATTTTCATTAAAACTAGGTGTCAGCTAAAACCCGAGCCTTGAAACATGAGGAAGGGCTGCCAAGAGTAATGGAGATTGAACAGAGGTGCGTTCAGGAGGAAGCAGGGAGAGGACACCAGAGGGAGAGGTTCCCATGGCTCTCTCTCCTGGCTATGGAGAAGTAAAGGCTCACTGTGCAGACTCACACAGAAAACTCTGGGGCAGGAGGAAAATGGCAGAGAGCCTGGACTATGGCCCTGTCCCCACCCAACACAAAATTCCCAGAAATAACTGGTCCAGGAAAGAGTCAACTCCTTTAAAGTTACATGATATAAAGGTATAAGCACAGAATCTATACAAGTATACTAGAGGATAAAAGGAAGACAGTAACATAAAAATAATTGGAAGTTAGAGAGAACATTCACCACAAAAATGGCACCATGGATCAAATGAAAAAACTGTCACCAAACATTTCATTGTGAATTTAAATAAAATAAAGTAATGGAACAACTGTTTCCATGGAAGGAAGAATACAAAGCTGAGTTATTAGAGTTCAAGAAAGAGAAGGCGGAAGAGGAGATATGAGCTGCAGAGCTCAGGAAAGTAGTAGGAGAAAAGTTAAAGAAATAAAGATAAAAATGGAAAGAGTGCAAATACACATAAGATTCAAAAATATATACATATTATGTGCATATATGGAGTTCCTGAAAAGAAAACCAAAATAATGGAACAAAACAATATTTAAAAATATAATTCAAGAAAAAATTTCCTGAACTATAAGAATATGAATGTAACATATTAGAAGGGCATGCTCCATACCAACACAAAAAACTGACCCAGATAATCACATCAAGATACATTCTACTAAAGTTATTAAGTTTCAAAGATAAGGAAGGAATCCCTCTGGACACAAAGATCAAATTTCTTATAATGGGAAAAATGTCAAGCTGGCCTTAGAATTCTCCTCAGCTATAGTCAACTCTGGAAGACAATGGAGCAATACCTATGAAATCTAATCTATGAAGCTTTGAAAGAGCACAGGGGTGGAAATGCTTTCTGCCAAGGAAAAGAAGGACTCGCCTAGAAAACAGAATCACAGTTCTCTTGCTAGTCACAACAAAGCAGACAGCTGTGGGGTAGACAGGGAGGCAGCTGCAGTGTTGCGGAAAGTACCTGGGCCGAGCCTGTCTGTGTCTGTGAGGTCTTGAGTTATTTCACACCTTTGTACCCCCATTAACCATGGCTGCAAAGCAGGAGTAATAATTTCTACCTGCCCTGGTTTAAATTTAAATAATATGCATCAAAGTGCTCAGAGTTGGATAGAAACATGGTAGGTGATGAATAAGCAATGGTTACTTATTTTTAATCCTTAAAGCCACCCCAGCATTCCTGAGCAGCCCACTCCCAAGCCCTGAGGACGTTGGGGTGCTGAGGATCCCCGTCACAGAAGGTACCTACCACGGCTGCTTGCGGAATCCTCCCCGACATAAGCTGGAAGAGGGTCTGCAGTGGATCATTGAGCGCCAGCGTGCTGGTGAAGCTGCGGAGAAAGGCGACCCTTAGTGGGGACCAAGCCAAGAGAGCCTCTTTACCCCTTTCCAGCAAGGCAAAGACCTTTCATATTTCCATTTGGTTTCAGTAGCTTCTTTGGAAGGTGAGCTTCTCTTTGCTTTCTATTGTGCCTTTTGAGGGGAACTGGCAGAATCTCCATTCCACTGCACACCCCAAGTAGATCTCATAGGTGGTAAATACTTGATATTTTCTGCATCTTGGCACACACTCCTAAACTCTTTTTTTTTTAATTGTGGTAACATACATATAATATTTGCTACCTTAACTATTTTTAAGTGCACAATTCAGTGGCATTGGTTACATTTACAATGTTGTGTTACCATCAACACCATCCATTACCAAAACTTTTCCATCATTCAAAACAGAAACTCTGGACCCATGAAGCAATAATTCCCCACCCTCTATTCCCCCAGTCCCTGGTAACCTCTAATCTACTTTCTGCCTCAGTGAATTTGCTGACACTCTAAACTCTTGAGTAACTGTTTCTGTAGGCCACCTTCTGTCACGAAGGAAACCCAGCAACATCTTGAAGACCCCCCTGGGGTTAGCCTGGAGACCCTACGGTGTGGACCCCTCCTTCCCAGCCACCTTCACCTCCGACTCCACAGCAAACCCTCCCTGCCAAACCCTCAGCTCTCAGTGTCACTTTCCTGGTTCATCACAGGCCTATGTCTGTAGTGCTTTTACTCGTAAGCACTAAACAGACATATCAGTAACCAAAGAAGCATGGAACTGGGACTAGAAATTACCCTGCTGATGACAGACTGTGGGATATGCTTAACAAGGTTATAATAAGCTCTACAGCTGATTTGAGATTTAAGCATACTCAGTAACAGATATTTTTCACAATTCACTGGGCCCCATCAAAAATCAATGGCCCAAGGCAAAAATCTCTAACAGAGATGTATGGTACAGTGTGGGGCTGTGGGATGTTCATTTCCAAAACCCAAAGGAAAATCAGGCCTCAGAAGACCATCTTTTATTTAATAGCACCCTTGTCTCCGGAGCTCCAAGCTCTTGCAATAAAACACTTCGGTGCTTCCTCACCTCACTTCCCACCTCTGAACATATGAAGTGCATGGGGTGTTACTAATCCCCAGGGAAGAACGAGGGTTAGAGCACTAAAGACTCAACCAAGGCCACTGTGAAAAATGGGCCTCCCGGGTTCGTGTGACAGACTTAACTTCAAGTGGAAGCACCAGACTTTTATCAACTGTCAGCCCAACAGGATTTATGGCCGATTCAAACATAAGTTAAGCTGCAAAGGCATTTCACAGCTTTAACCAACACTAGAGGATAAACGTATTGAGGGTAGTGTCCTTCTCATATCTGGCCCACGCTGCTCCTTAGGAGCAGGAATGCCCCCACCCACCCCTCACATCCTGTGTCTGCCATCCTACAAGACTGAGCCTCCAGTGCTGGCTGGAGCCTGAGGAAATCCTTCTCTCAGCACCCACCACCTCCAATGGATCCTTATTCCTTTTTTCCGTTTCAGTCTCCCAAGTAGACGTCGCTTGGCCTGCATATACCCTCACCTCAATCTCTGCCTCATCCGATCCTAGCACCCAGATCTTGGTGTACTAGCATAATTTCTGACCAAGTGTACCCAATTAGTCTCAGCTTCTCCACTGCCTTACATGGAGACATCGGATCTAATTCCCAGTCCTGTAACCCCCTTTTTACCACAGTTCACTGTCCTACTACCCCATATTCCTAGCTATTTCTTAGTACTCATATCTGTATTATAAGAGTAATGGTACATAATTACTTACACAGAAAGCCTTGGTCCTACTGTGGAAACGTTTGGTGGTTCCTCAGAAAGTTAAGTACAGAATTACCATATGACCTGGAAATTCCACTCCTAGTATACCCAGAAATTGAAAGCAGGACTCAAATGGATATTTGCGTACCGATGCTGATAACGGAATTATTCACAATTGCCAAATACGGAAGCAACACAAGTGTCTATCAACCAACAAATGGATAAATAAAAGGTGGTACATACATAAAATGGAGTGTTAGTCAGCCATGAAAAGGAATGAAGTTTTGATATACATTACAACATGGATGAACCTTGAAGACATCACGTTGAAAGAAATAAGCCAGACACAAAAGGACAAATACTGTATGACCTGACTAACATGACATAAGCAGAATATGCATATTTATAAAGTCAGAAACTAGAATACAGCTTGCGAGAGGCTGAGTTGGGCACGGGAATGAGGAGTTAATATTTAATTGGTATGGAGTTTCTGTTTGGGATGACACAAAAGTTTTGGCAATAGATGATGGGGATAGAGGCACAAATTTGAGTGTGTAATTACACCACTGAACTGTATATTAGAAAAGGGAAAGTTTAGGTTGTATATAAGTTACCACAAACATACACACTCAAACCCACAGAATTGCACAACACAAAGAGTGAACTCTAATGTAAACACTGGGCTAAATAAAATAACATAATTATAATAATGTTATTTCATGTATTACAGCAAAGTTACCACATTAATGCAAAGCATTAATAACAGGGAAAATTGTGGGTGAGAGAAGAAGGTATATGGGAACTTTTGGCATGATGTTTCTGTAAATCTACATCTGCTCTAATATTAAAAAAAATACTCAAATCTGCTGGAGGCGGGGCAAGATGGCAGACTGGTGAGCTGTATGTTTTAGTTACTCCTTCAGGAAAGTAGGTAGAAAGCCAGGAACTGCGTGGACTGGACACCACAGAGCAATCTGACTTCGGGCATACTTCATACAACACTCATGAAAACGTGGAACTGCTGAGATCCGCGAAATCTGTAAGTTTTTGCGGCCAGGGGACCCGCGCCCCTCCCTGCCAGGCTCAGTCCCGTGGGAGGAGGGGCTGTCAGCTCCGGGAAGGAGAAGGGAGAACTGCAGTGGCAGCCCTTATCGGAAACTCATTCTGCTGATCCAAACTCCAACCATAGATAGACGGAGACCAGACACCAGAGAATCTGAGAGCAGCCAGCCCAGCGGGGAGGAGACAGGCACAGAAACAAAACAACACGAAAAACTCCAAAATAAAAGCAGAGGATTTTTGGAGTTCTGGTGAACATAGAAAGGGGAAGAGCAGAGCTCAGGCCCCAGCTCGGGCCCTGAGGCGCATATGCAAATCCCGAAGAAAAGCTGATCTCTCTGCCCTGTGGACCTTTCCTTAATGGCCCTGGTTGCTTTGTCTCTCAGCATTTCAATAACCCATTAGATCTCTGAGGAGGGCCCTTTTTTTTTTTTTAATCCTTTTTTCCTTTTCTAAAACAATTACTCTAAGAAGCCCAATGCAGAAAGCTTCAAAGACTTGCAATTTGGGCAGGTCAAGTCAAGAGCAGAACTAGGAGAGCTCTGAGACAAAACGCAATAATCCAGTGGCTGAGAAAATTCACTAAACACCACAACTTCCCAAGAAAAGGGGGGTGTCCGCTCACAGCCATCATCCTGGTGGACAGGAAACACTCCTGCCCATCGCCAACCCCATAGCCCAGAACTGCCCCAGACAACCCAGTGTGATGGAAGTGCTTCAAATAACAGGCACACACCACAAAACTGGGTGTGGACATTAGCCTTCCCTGCAACCTCAGCTGATTGTCCCAGAGTTGGGAAGGTAGAGCAGTGTGAATTAACAAAGCCCCATTCAGCCATCATTTCAGCACACTGGGAGCCTCCCTACATAGCCCAGCAGCCCAGAACTGCCCTGGGGGGACGGCACTCACCTGTGACATAGCACAGTCATCCCTCAACAGAGGACCCGGGGTGCACAGCCTGGAAGAGGGGCCCACTTGCAAGTCTCAAGAGCCATACGCCAATACCAAGGACTTGTGGGTCAGTGGCAGAGACAAACTGTGGCAGGACTGAACTGAAGGATTAGACTATTGCAGCAGCTTTAAAACTCTAGGATCACCAGGGAGATTTGATTGTTAGAGCCACCCCCCCCCCCCCTGACTGCCCAGAAACACGCCCCATATACAGGGCAGGCAACACCAACTACACACGCAAGCTTGGTACACCAATTGGACCCCACAAGACTCACTCCCCCACTCCCCAAAAAGGCTAAGCAGGGGAGAACTGGCTTGTGGAGAACAGGTGGCTCGTGGACGCCACCTGCTGGTTAGTTAGAGAAAGTGTACTCCACGAAGCTGTAGATCTGATAAATTAGAGATAAGGACTTCAATTGGTCTACAAATCCTAAAAGAACCCTATCAAGTTCAGCAAATGCCACGAGGCCAAAAACAACAGAAAATTATAAAGCATATGAAAAAACCAGACGATATGGATAACCCAAGCCCAAGCACCCAAATCAAAAGACCAGAAGAGACACAGCACCTAGAGCAGCTACTCAAAGAACTAAAGATGAACAATGAGACCATAGTATGGGATACAAAGGAAATCAAGAAGACCCTAGAAGAGCATAAAGAAGACATTGCAAGACTAAATAAAAAAATGGATGATCTTATGGAAATTAAAGAAACTGTTGACCAAATTAAAAAGATCCTGGACACTCATAGTACAAGACTAGAGGAACGTGAACAACGAATCAGTGACCTCGAAGATGACAGAAGGGAAAATGAAAGCATAAAAGAAAGAATGGGGAAAAAAATTGAAAAAATCGAAATGGACCTCAGGGATATGATAGATAATATGAAACGTTCAAATATAAGACTCATTGGTGTCCCAGAAGAGGAAGAAAAGGGTAAAGGTCTAGGAAGAGTATTCAAAGAAATTGTTGGGGAAAACTTCCCAAATCTTCTAAACAACATAAATACACAAATCATAAATGCTCAGCGAACCCCAAATAGAATAAATCCAAATAAACCCACTCCGAGAAATATACTGATCACACTGTCAAACACAGAAGAGAAGGAGCAAGTTCTGAAAGCAGCAAGAGAAAAGCAATTCACCACATACAAAGGAAACAGCATAAGACTAAGTAGTGACTACTCAGCAGCCACCATGGAGGCAATAAGGCAGTGGCACGATACATTTAAAATTCTGAGTGAGAAAAATTTCCAGCCAAGAATACTTTATCCAGCAAAGCTCTCCTTCAAATTTGAGGGAGAGCTTAAATTTTTCACAGACAAACAAATGCTGAGAGAATTTGCTAACAAGAGTCCTGCCCTACTGGAGATACTGAAGGGAGCCCTACAGACAGAGAAACAAAGAAGGGACAGAGAGACTTGGAGAAAGGTTCAGTACTAAAGAGATTCGGTATGGGTACAATAAAGGATATTAATAGAGAGAGGGGAAAAATATGACAAACATAAAACAAAGGATAAGATGGCTGATTCAAGAAATGCCTTCACGGTTATAACGTTGAATGTAAATGGATTAAACTCCCCAATTAAAAGATATAGATTCGCAGAATGGATCAAAAAAAATGAACCATCAATATGTTGCATACAAGAGACTCATCTTAGACACAGGGACACAAAGAAACTGAAAGTGAAAGGATGGAAAAAAATATTTCATGCAAGCTACAGCCAAAAGAAAGCAGGTGTAGCAGTATTAATCTCAGATAAAATGGACTTCAAATGCAGGGATGTTTTGAGAGACAAAGACGGCCACTACATACTAATAAAAGGGGCAATTCAGCAAGAAGAAATAACAATCGCAAATGTCTATGCACCCAATCAAGGTGCCACAAAATACATGAGAGAAACACTGGCAAAACTAAAGGAAGCAATTGATGTTTCCACAATAATTGTGGGAGACTTCAACACATCACTCTCTCCTATAGATAGATCAACCAGACAGAAGACCAATAAGGAAATTGAAAACCTAAACAATCTGATAAATGAATTAGATTTAACAGACATATACAGGACATTACATCCCAAATCACCAGGATACACATACTTTTCTAGTGCTCACGGAACTTTCTCCAGAATAGATCATATGCTGTGACATAAAACAAGCCTCAATAAATTTAAAAAGATTGAAATTATTCAAAGCACATTCTCTGACCACAATGGAATACAATTAGAAGTCAATAACCATCAGAGACTTAGAAAATTCACAAATACCTGGAGGTTAAACAACACACTCCTAAACAATCAGTGGGTTAAAGAAGAAATAGCAAGAGAAATTGCTAAATATATAGAGACGAATGAAAATGATAACACAACATACCAAAACCTATGGGATGCAGCAAAAGCAGTGCTAAGGGGGAAATTTATAGCACTAAACGTATATATTAAAAAGGAAGAAAGAGGCAAAATCAAAGAACTAATGGATCAACTGAAGAAGCTAGATAATGAACAGCAAACCAATCCTAAACCAAGTACAAGAAAAGAAATAACAAGGATTAAAGCAGAAATAAATGACATAGAGAACAAAAAAAACAATAGAGAGGATAAATATCACCAAAAGTTGGTTCTTTGAGAAGATCAACAAGACTGACAAGCCCCTAGCTAGACTGATAAAATCAAAAAGAGAGAAGACCCATATAAACAAAATAATGAATGAAAAAGGTGACATAACTGCAGATCATGAAGAAATTAAAAAAATTATAAGACGATACTATGAACAACTGTATGCAACAAACTGGATAATGTAGAGGAAATGGAAAATTTCCTGGAAACATATGAACAACCTAGACTGACCAGAGAAGAAATAGAAGACCTCAACCAACCCATCACAAGCAAAGAGATCCAATCAGTCATCAAAAATCTTCCCACAGATAAATGCCCAGGGCCAGATGGCTTCACAGGGGAATTCTACCAAACTTTCCAGAAAGAACTGACACCAATCTTACTCAAACTCTTTCAAAACATTGAAGAAAATGGAACACTACCTAACTCATTTTATGAAGCTAACATCAATCTAATACCAAAACCAGGCAAAGATGCTACAAAAAAGGAAAACTACCGGCCAATCTCCCTAATGAATATAGATGCAAAAATCCTCAACAAAATACTTGCAAATTGAATCCAAAGACACATTAGAAAAATCATACACCATGACCAAGTGGGGTTTATTCCAGGCATGCAAGGATGGTTCAACGTAAGAAAATCAATCAATGTATTACAACACATTAACAAGTCAAAAGGGAAAAATCAATTGATCATCTCAATAGATGCTGAAAAAGCATTTGACAAAATCCAACATCCCTTTTTGATAAAAACACTTCAAAAGGTAGGAATTGAAGGAAACTTCCTCAACATGATAAAGAGCATATATGAAAAACCCACAGCCAGCATAGTACTCAATGGTGAGAGACTGAAAGCCTTCCCTCTAAGATCAGGAACAAGACAAGGATGCCCGCTGTCACCACTGTTATTCAACATTGTGCTGGAAGTGCTAGCCAGGGCAATCCGGCAAGACAAAGAAATAAAAGGCATCCAAATTGGAAAAGAAGAAGTAAAACTGTCATTGTTTGCAGATGATATGATCTTATATCTAGAAAACCCTGAGAAATCGACGATACAGCTACTAGAGCTAATAAACAAATTTAGCAAAGTAGCGGGATACAAGGTTAATGCACATAAGTCAGTAATGTTTCTATATGCTAGAAATGAACAAACTGAAGAGACACTCAAGAAAAAGATACCATTTTCAATAGCAACTAAAAAAATCAAGTACCTAGGGATAAACTTAACCAAAGATGTAAAAGACCTATACAAAGAAAACTACATAACTCTGCTAAAAGAAATAGAAGGGAACCTTAAAAGATGGAAAAATATTCCATGTTCATGGATAGGAAGGCTAAATGTCATTAAGATGTCAATTCTACCCAAACTCATCTACAGATTCAATGCAATCCCAATCAAAATTCCAACAACCTACTTTGCAGACTTGGAAAAGCTAGCTATCAAATTTATTTGGAAAGGGAAGATGCCTCGAATTGCTAAAGACACTCTAAAAAAGAAAAACGAAGTGGAAGGACTTACACTCCCTGACTCTGAAGCTTAATATAAAGCCACAGTTGCCAAAACAGCATGGTACTGGCACAAAGACAGACATATAGATCAATGGAATCAAATTGAGAATTCAGAGATAGACCCTCAGGTCTATGGCCGACTGATCTTTGATAAGGCCCCCAAAGTCACTGAACTGAGTCATAATGGTCTTTTCAACAAATGGGGCTGGGAGACTTGGATATCCATATCCAAAAGAATGAAAGAGGACCCCTACCTCACCCCCTACACAAAAATTAACTCAAAATGGACCAAAGATCTCAATATAAAAGAAAGTACCATAAAACTCCTAGAAGATAATGTAGGAAAACATCTTCAAGACCTTGTATTAGGCGGCCACTTCCTAGACTTTACACCCAAAGCACAAGCAACAAAAGAGAAAATAGATAAATGGGAACTCCTCAAGCTTAGAAGTTTCTGCACCTCAAAGGAATTTCTCAAAAAGGTAAAGAGGCAGCCAACTCAATGGGAAAAAATTTTTGGAAACCATGTATCAGACAAAAGACTGATATCTTGCATATATAAAGAAATCCTACAACTCAATGACAATAGTACAGTCGGCCCAATTATAAAATGGGCAAAAGATATGAAAAGACAGTTCTCTGAAGAGGAAATACAAATGGCCAAGAAACACATGAAAAAATGTTCAGCTTCACTAGCTATTAGAGAGATGCAAATTAAGACCACAATGAGATACCATCTAACACCGGTTAGAATGGCTGCCATTAAACAAACAGGAAACTACAAATGCTGGAGGGGATGTGGAGAAATTGGAACTCTTATTCATTGTTGGTGGGCCTGTATAATGGTTCAGCCACTCTGGAAGTCAGTCTGGCAGTTCCTTAGAAAACTAGATATAGAGTTACCATTCGATCCAGTGATTGCACTTCTCGGTATATACCCGGAAGATCGGAAAGCAGTGACATGAACAGATATCTGCACGCCAATGTTCATAGCAGCATTATTCACAATTGCCAAGAGATGGAAACAACCCAAATGTCCTTCAACAGATGAGTGGATAAATAAAATGTGGTATATACACACGATGGAATACTACGCGGCAGTAAGAAGGAACGATCTCGTGAAACATATGACAACATGGATGAACCTTGAAGACATAATGCTGAGCGAAATAAGCCAGGCACAAAAAGAGAAATATTATATGCTACCACTAATGTGAACTTTGAAAAATGTAAAACAAATGGTTTATAATGTAGAATGTAGGGGAACTTGCAATAGAGAGCAATTAAGGAAGGGGGAACAAATAATCCAAGAAGAACAGATAAGCTATTTAATGTTCTGGAGATGCCCAGGAATGACTATGGTCTGTTAATTTCTGATGGATATAGTAGGAGCAAGTTCACAGAAATGTTGCTATATTAGGTAACTTTCTTGGGGTAAAGTAGGAACATGTTGGAAGTTAAGCAGTTATCTTAGGTTAGTTGTCTTTTTCTTACTCCCTTGTTATGGTCTCTTTGAAATGTTCTTTTATTGTATGTTTGTTTTCTTTTTAACTTTTTTTTCATACAGTTGATTTAAAAAAGAAGGGAAAGTTAAAAAAAAGAAAAAGAAAAAGAAAAACAAGGAAAAAAAAAAGATGTAGTGCCCCTTGAGGAGCCTGTGGAGAATGCAGGGGTATTCGACTACCCCACCTCCATGGTTGCTAACATGACCACAGACATAGGGGACTGGTGGTTTGATGGGTTGAGCCCTCTACCACAGGTTTTACCCTTGCGAAGACAGTTGCTGCAAAGGAGAGGCTAGGCCTCCCTATGGTTGTGCCTAAGAGCCTCCTCCCGAATGCCTCTTTGTTGCTCAGATGTGGCCCTGTCTCTCTAGCTAAGCCAACTTGAAAGGTGAAATCACTGCCCTCCCCCCTACGTGGGATCAGACACCCAGGGGAGTGAATCTCCCTGGCAACGTGGAATATGACTCCCAGGGAGGAATGTAGACCTGGCATCGTGGGACGGAGAACATCTTCTTGACCAAAAGGGGGATGTGAAAGGAAATGAAATAAGCTTCAGTGGCAGAGAGATTCCAAAAGGAGCCAAGAGGTCACTCTGGTGGGCACTCTTATGCACAATTTAGACAACCCTTTTTAGGTTCTAAAGAATTGGGGTAGCTGGTGGTGGACACCTGAAACTATCAAACTACAACCCAGAACCCATGAATCTCGAAGACAGTTGTATAAAAATGTAGCTTATGAGGCCGGAGCTTTGGGGGTGGAATGTGCCGGTTTGAATGTATTATGTCCCCCAGAAAAAGCCATATTTGATGCAATCTTGTGGGGCAGACAGAGTAGTGGGGATTAAGTTGGAATGTTTGGATTAGGTTGTTTGCATGGAGATATGCCCCACCCAGCTGTGGGAGGTGACTTTGGTGGGATACTCCCATGGTGGCGTGACCGCACCCATTCAGGGTGGGCCTTGATCGGTGGAGCCATATAAAACATGCTGACTCAAAGAGACCGAACGGAGTGCAGCTGTGAGTGACGTTTTGAAGAAGAGCAAGCTTGCTAGAGAGGAATGTCCTGGGAGAAAGCCATTTTGAAACCAGAACTTTGGAGCAGATGCCAGCCACGTGCCTTCCCAGCTAACAGAGGTTTTCCGGACGCCATTTGCCATCCTCCAGTGAAGGTACCTGATTACTGATGTGTTACCTTGGACACTTTATGGCCCTAAGACTGTAACTGTATAGCCAAATAAACCCCCTTTTTATAAAAGCCAGTCCATCTCTGGTGTTTTGCATTCTGCAGCATTAGCAAACTAAGACAGATTTTGGTACCAGAGAAGTGGGGTGCTTTTGCTGCTGAGTTTGCAAATACCAAACATGCTGGAACGGCTTTTTAAATGGATAAGGGGAAGACTCTGGAAGAATTGTGAGGAGCTTGATAGAAAAGGCCAAAACTGCTTTAAAGAGACTGTTTATGGAAATATGGACTCTAAAGATACTTCTGATGAGGACTTGAACAGAAATGATGAATGTGTTGTTGCAAACTGGAAGAAAGGTGATCCTTGTTTTAAAGTGGCAGAGAATTTGGCAAAACTGAGTCCTGGTGTTGGATGGAAGGAAGAATTTGAAAGCGACAACCTGGAATACTTAGCTGAGGAGATCTCCAGACTACATGTGGAGGACATACCGTGGCTTCTCCTTGCAGCTTATAGTAAAATGCGAGCAGAGAGAGATAAACTTAGAACTGAACTCTTGGGTTCAAAGAAACCAGAAGTTGATGGCTTGGAAAATTACGGGCTTCCAGTGGGTAGAATCCCAGAAGCTACAGCCCAACCTGAGGACAAGCCAAGATTGGATAAGGAGTTAAGCAGAAAGGATTTGTGGAAACTCCTATTGTCTGATGGCTTTGACCCCTGCATGCTTCATGCAAAGCCAACAGAATTTTTGCGAGATCTTTATAGACGGAGCCATTGCCGTTCTGGACTGGAGGAGACAGACAAGGAACAAACTGAAGGAAAAATTTCTTCAAAGACAGAGCCATGGAGGTTGAGGTCTGGAGTCAAGAGGTCTCGGGCTGGGAGAGCAGAGCAGCCCACATGCATGGAAAGGGTGAGTTTGCCCTGGAGGTCGAGGGCGGGCCTTCCGCCTCAATGCTCCATTGGGATCCTTTGCACAGGCCACAGCTTACCCACTCATGACCCAGCTATAGGTCCTTGGGTCCATCTTGCTGGACAGGAACAAAGCATGGCCCCACAAGTGGTTCTTCATGGCCCATTCCAAGGCTTCCTGAGAACCAAAAACATCACATTCAATATTGGCCTATCATCTTCCTTTAACAACAATGACAATGACGACAACAAAACTACTTTGTTTAGGTCCTGCTGTGCCCCAAGCACTAGAGGCTGGACTTCCAGGAAGACTCTTCTAGGGCCTCACTTATGAAAGTGAAAATAGATTGAGAGTGAGGAGAAGCAGGCATTAACTGGTTGTCTTTAGGCTGTTCCCTTCAACTTTCACCCTATCAAAATCCATTATGCTATTTCATTAGATTTCCCTCCACCCTAGTGGTCAGTTAGCCCCATTTCTCAGCAAATTCAGGAAATCCTTTTATGAGCCTAAGCTCCAAAAATGAGGGAAACACCTCAACCAAGGATTGGGTTTCAAAATACACATAGCAAAATGAAATCTGTGGGAGCATATTAAAGGAACATTTTTTTTAACAACTATGGCAGAGACTAGTAGTTGCTCAATAAAATCCATGTTCTCCTTCCTGAGCAAAGAGCTAGACTACATTTCCCCACCCACTTTGCAACTAGGTATGGCTGAGTTCTAGGCAGTGGAGTGAGAGTGGAAGTATGTGTGCCAATTCCAGATCTAGCCCATAAAGCCCCCTACATGCAATCCTCCATGTCCTTTTCTCCATCTGGCTGCCTGGAATGGAGATGACTCCTGGGCAACCTTAGAAACTATATGTTGAAGATGGGACAGCCTCCAAACCCTGAGTCCCTGAGCGATCACATGCAATAGGGCTGATCTGTTCACCCTCCCAGTATCCGTAACTGAATAGAAATAAATTGCTATTACATGTAAGCCAGTATACACAGCAGTCAATCTACCCCACCTAATATTACAACTAATTGCTTGTTAGCTATCAAATGCCTTCAAAAACTAAATTAATGACACCATTAGCTAGGTGAGATGGGCTAGAGCTGCAAACTAAATCTTAAAAATTCACTTATTCATTCAGTTTTCAGCATTATTTACTGAGGATTGAATTTATGTGTTAGATTTTGAGCCAATATTGTGATTTTTGGACAGGAAGTTGCTAATGAACTAATTCTATGTCCAAACAAAAAATTCTTTGATTATCCCAACATTTCCCCATGTAATCTTCTTTGAAGAGAAGGAGAACAGAGAATTCAGTCTCACATACAGTAACAAGTAAAAAAAAAAAAGAGTATTAATAGTTATTCTTTTTGCATGTTTAAACTATTTCATAATAAATAACTTTTTAAAAGGAGTTACTAGTACTCGGTTGGGAATCAACAGTTTCCTCAAAAATCTGGCCCTCCAATATAATAGTGTACGACTAAGTGAAGTAACTGAGAGTTGCTATTGAGGATATAGATCTCACACACTACAAGAAATAGGACCCCAGTCAAGTATAATGAAATGCTTAAGATATTCTAAACTCCACCTAGCCTTCATTTACCCTTGGGGCTGAGGTGGTAGGGTGGTTAGAAGCACTGACTCAGGCATCAGCTGCCTGGGTTAAACCCTGGCTCTGTTACTTACTAAATTCATTCATCAGTAAATAAATAAAACAAGAATATAACCTAACTTACAGGCTTTTTATGAAGAGTAAATGAAATGATGCATGAAAAGTCCTAAGCGAGTACTTGGCAGGTAGAAAGTATTTAAATAAATTTGCTTTTGTTGTTGTTTTATTGTCATCACTTACGTTTCTTAGGGACAGAGATCATAACTTTTTTATCTTTGTATCCCCCACTGGACTCAGTACCTCAGAATTAGTAGATGCTTAATAAATATTGACTGAATAAATCAATCACTGGTGAAACTGCAAGTTTCTAATACATGTTGCATATACACAGAGAACAGCTATAACTTGATCCTACTAACCTGGTATCATGTCTAGGACTCACTTAAAAGATAAATCATACACACACACACACCCCAAAAAAATCCAAGAGATTAAAAGATTTAAATGTAAAAGCCACAAAAGTACTTGAACTTAATATTCAAATCAAATTTGGAGTAGAAAAAGCTTTTCTAAATATGACCAGGAAAAAAATCTCAGATGCCATTAAACAAAATATGAACAAATGTGACCAAATAAAAATAAAAATAATTTTGCAAATGCAAAGTCAAAAGACAAATAAAAAAACTGGGGAATGTATTTGCAACTCACATCACATTCAATCACCATTTGTAATTCTGAACAGGAAGTCCTAAAATGTAAAGAGGTCAGTAAGTAAAGATCAAAGACCCAATAGAAAAATGTAGAAAATAGATGGAAAAAAGAGTTCAATAATTAAAAGATATTCAACTTCATTCAAAATGAAAGAGAAGCAAATAACTACACTAAATCATATGTTTACACCTCTCGGATTGACAAATGTCAAAAAGCACAAACACACTGGTGAGGGTGAAGGGAAACAGGGACTCACACATTTCTGGTAGAGTAAACTGTTACACCTCTAAAAAGGCAATTTGTCAATAGCTATCAAAATTACAAACCATCTACCCTTTAATCCAACATTTGCACTTCCAGGAATTTATCTTAAATATAACTGAACAAAAAGACACTGAACAAAATGACAATGGCTATTCATTGCAGCACTGTTTGTAATACCAAAAGATTGGAAACAATCTAAATGTTCATCTATAGGGGGTTATGTAAATAAATTGCAATATATCCACAAAATACTATGCAGCCATTAAGAAATAATGAGGAAGTTCTTTATGTATGTCCTGAGGGTCAAATCCAACCTGCCAGTATAGCCCACATTTTTAAATGATTGGGAAAAAAATCAAAAGAAGATTATTATGCAAAATGTGAAAACTATATGGAATTCAAATTTCCATGTCCATAAGTACAGTTTTCCTGGGACACAACCACACCCATTTATTTACATATTGTCTGTGCTGCTTTCACAATACAACAGAAACCATACGGCCTACAAAGCCTAAAATATTTATTATCTGGCCCTTTGCAGAGAAAGTTTGCCAACCCTTGATATAGAGTGTTTTCTAAAATATTTTGTTAAATGAAAAGGAAGGTGCAGAAAGGGTATATAGAGTGTCCTATAAGAACAACAAAAAGAGCACAAAATAAGAGAGATGGAGGGTATCCTTTCTCCATTATGTTCCTCTTTTGACTTTTTTTTAAATTTAATTTTATTGAGATTGTTCACATACCACGCAATTATCCAAAGATCCAAAGTGACAGTCAATTGGCCGTGGTATCATCCTACTACTGTGCATCCATCACCACAATTTTTTTTCAATTTTTAGAACATTTTCATTACTCCCAAAAAGAAATAAAAACAAAAAGGAAAACTCAATTCCTCCCCTACCCGTAACCACCACCACCTCCCTCCATTATTGGCTCATATTATTGGTATAGTACATTTGTTACTGCTGATAAAAGAAAGTTAAAATACCGTTAACTGTAGCACATAGTTTGCAATAGGTATATTTTTCCCTATATACCCCTCTATTATTAGCTTCTAGTTATAGTGTCATACATTTGTTCTACTTCATGAGAGATTTCTAATATTTGTACAGTTAATCACAGACATTGTCTACCACAAGATTCACTGTTTATACATTCCCATCTTTTAACCTCCAACTTTTCCCCTTTCCACCACATTCACACACCATTCAGCACTGTTAGTTATTCTCACAATAACATGCTACCATCACCTCTGTCCACTTCCAAACTTTTGGGTTCAACCTAGTTGAACATTCTGATCATGATAAGCAACCACTCCCCACTCTTTAGCCTCATTCTATATCCTGTTAACTTATATTTCATGTCTATGTGTTTACATTTTATAATTAATTCATATCAGTGAGACCCTGCAATACTTGTCTTTATGAGTCTGACTTATTTTACTCAGTGTAGTGCCCTCAAGGTTTCTTCATCAACTCATTTTTTTAAGACAGCTTTGTTCACACACCATACTTTCCATCCTAAGTAAACAATCGATGCTTCCCTGTATAGTTATATATTTATGTATTCACCACCATCACTACTATCTATATAAGGACATCTCCATTTCTTCTACAAAGAAGGAGGAAGAGTCAAAGAAGGTAGAGACACAAAAGAAAAAGAAACAAAAAAAAAAACATGACACCTAAAAAGCAAAGAAAGGAAAGATAGAATTAAACTAAAGTAGAATAAGAGTCAGACCACATCACCAATGCTAAGAGTCCCATACCCATCCCTTATGTCCCCCTCTTATAGGCATTTAGCTTTGGTATATTGCCTTTGTTACATTAAAGGAAGCATAATACAAAGTTTCTGTTAACTATAGTCTCTAGTTTGCATTGATTGTATTTTTCCCCCAGTACCACCCTATTTTTAACACCTTGCAAGGTTGACATTCATTTGTTCTCCCTCATGCAAAAACATATTTGTATATTTTATCACAATTGTTGAGCACTCTAGGTTTCACTGAGTTATAAAGTCCCAGTCTTTGTCTTTCCTCTTTCCTTCTGGTGTCCCATATACTCCTAACCTTCCTCTTTCAATCATATTCACAGTCATCTTTGTTCAGGATACTTACATTGCTGTGCTACCATCACCCAAATTCTGTTCCAAACCTCTCACTTCTGTCTTTTCCTATCTGTCTGTAGTGCGCCCTTTAGTATTTCCTGTAGGGCAGGTATCTTGTTCACAAACTCTCTCATTGTCTGTTTGTCTGAGAATATTTTAAACTCTCCCTCATATTTGAAGGATTCTTGTTTGGCAGTTTTTCTCTTCCAGTATCTTAAATACATCACATCACTTCCTTCTTGCCCCCATGGTTTCTACTGAGAAATCCGCACATAGTCTTATCAGGCTTCCTTTGTATGTGATGGATTGCTCTTCTCTTGCTGCTTTCAGGATTCTCTCTTTATCTTTGACATTTGATAATCTGATTATTAAGTGTCTTGGCATAGGCCTATTCAGATCTATTCTGTTTGGGGTATGCTGAGCTTCTTGGATCCGTAATTTTATGTCTTTCATAAGAGATGGGAAATTTTCATTGATTATTTCCTCTATTATTGCTTCTGCCCCTTTTCCCTTCTCTTCTCCTTCAATTACCTGAGATGTTGCTCATATTTTTCATTCTTTTCACTATGTGTTCTTTTGTGTGTAGGATTTCAGGTGTCTTGTTCTCCAGTTCCTGAGTGTTTTCTTCTGCCTTTTGAGATCTGCTGTTGTATGTCTCTATTGTGGTTTTCATCTCTTGTGTTGTGCCTTTCATTTCCATAGATTCTGCCAGTTGTTTTTTCAAACTTTTGATTTCTACCTTATGTTCGCCCAGTGTTTTCTTTATAGCCTTCGTCTCTTTTGTTATATCTTCCCTGAACTCATTGATTTGGTTTTTTATTTCATTTAGCATATTTCTTTGAAAATCTTTAATAGATTGTTTCATTAAAGTGAAACCATATCTCAACTGTATCGTGATTGAGGTGTAAGTTTGTTCCTTTAACTGGGCCATATCTTTGTTTATCCTAGTATAGACTGTAGTTATCTGTTGTCTAGGCATCTGGCTTCCTTGGTTACCCCAGTCAGTTTTCCCAGACCAGAACGGTTTCAGGTCTCAGAACGGGGTTATACTCAGGGTGTATTTTAGAGGAATTACAGACTTTCCTGTGAGGTCTCCAGTCACTGTGCTTTTCCTAACCTGCCCAGCAGGTGGCACCTGTCAGCCTATTTGCACCCCACTGGTGTAAGGAGGCATGGCCTCCTTAGTTTCTGTTTTGGCTTTTTTCCCCAGGCTTTGGGGTCTGGTTCTGAAGGGAAAGCTGGGCCCCACCTCCTTACTTTTAGAGAAGATAAACCCCCTCAGGAGTTTTCATCTGCATTTAAACTGCTGTCTCTCTGACTCTGTTATCTCCTCCCCTGCCTGGGTCAGAGTGCTGGGAACTGAAAATGGCTGCAGCTCTCTCCTCTGAGTCCCTCAGGTTGAGAGAGAGAAAAAGGGACAGAAAGCCCCTTTCTGGAGCCAGTACATGCCCCCCAGTTTCACTTATCAGCCAGAGGTAACACCCAGTCTTCTGGGCTCCCCCTCCCAGGACAGATGAGTCTTCTGGTTTTTTAAGCTCAGTCCTCACTAAAAGCCTCTGCCTGCTTATTGGGGTTTTGTAGCTTGTATTCCGCAGTCCACATTTGTTAATTAAAACCCCAGTTGGAGCTCAGCTGAGCTATATTTGCTCGCTCTGCTGGGAGAGTTCTGCTAGTTTCTACCATAGCAAGGTTTTGCAGCTCAGGCTGCCGTGGGGAAGGGGCCCTCAGCGCAGTTCCGCAGCTTTTACTTACAGATTTCATGCTGCGATCTCAGGCATTTCTCCCAATCCAGGTTGGTGTACAATGTGTGGACAGTCGTGGTTGTCCCCCAGCTGCTATTCCAAATTATTTACTAGTTGTTCCTGGTTGTTTATTAGTTGATCCAGGGGACTAACTATATTCCACTCCTCTCTATGCTGCCATCTTGCCCCCTCCCCCCATCTTTTGACTTCTGAAACATGTGAATATATCCACAAATAATTTTGTTAATTCACTTTAGGATTTTTGCAAAGCATGAGTTCAACTTCAAAATTAAACAAGTTATCATTCTTCATCTGTTGAATTAAATTATTTAATAATGGTAGGTATATCTTAGCTACCAGCTGCTGGGGGTACCACATGTAAAAAAACTTTCTGGAAACTAATTTGATGTATATAGGAAGAACCTTTTAAAAGTATATACCCTTTAAGCCAGTAATTCCACTTCTAGGACTCTATCCTAAATAAATAATAAAAGATCAGCCAAAACTCACATAGCAAAATATTCAAATGGCATAATTAATAATGGTGACAAATCTGTAAGCAGCCTAAATATTCAACAATGGTGGACTAGTTAAATAAAATGTGATACAGTCATAAAATGGGTTATTATACAACAATTTTTAAATGGTGCTTTTGAAGCATATATTATGAATGGGATAATTCACCACATAATGTTAACTAAAAGAGACAAATAAATAATTATACATGTAATTTTATCTTTTATATATACGCATAGAAAAATGCTAGATGTAAACCTATCAAAATGTTAACAGTGGTTATTCTTTAATGGTATGACTATAGGTGTTTTATTTTTTTCTTTGTGCCTTTCTGAATTTCCCAAATGCTCTAAAATGAATTCATATAACTCGTATGATTAGGGGAGGTTTGAGAGGTGGGGAGAGAGAATGGTTACATTTTTAGAAACAAAAGACAAGCATGTGGGGGACATACTTGCCTTCCTTCTTCCATAGTAGAGCAGTTTGGTGAATTTCTCCACAATCTGTGCAGGCGTCTCCACACTGGGGGGGATCTCCCCGGTGAGCAGGTTTGGGGTGCCTGAGCTCATCACTGGCCAGTCCTCATCCGTCAGGTTGATGAGGTTGGCCACAGGGGCCTGCCTCTTGTACTTCTCCAGCTTCTTGCAGTCTTGCATCAGCAACTCAGCTATGTCAGAGCCTACCATGGACTGAAAGGCAAAGAGAGTCACCCTAGGAGAAGAATCTTAACAGTCCTCAAGCCGGCAGTTCAGGTTGGAAAAGGAGGCACCAGGGCATCTGCCTTCTTCATAAAGAGGCAAATCATGCAAACACAAACCCAAGGTAGCTCCTTCTTGGATTGCTGTACAGTGGTACCTCAGTACTCGACTGCTTTGAAACTTGTTGAATTTGGTACACATTTTGACGTGAAAGTTTTGTCCCAGTACTCATTGTTCGTTTGATACTCAATGCACAAGCGTCGGTGCCTCATGACTGACTATGCTTTCCAGCCAAAACAAAGGGTCACGTGTTAGTCACGCAGTAGTTCTTGCCCTGTGCACATCCCCTTGGAGTCTTATCTTAGCTTCTGTGGTCATTTTGTGTATTTTTGCACATTTTTTTCTCATTATGGGTCCAAAGAAAATGAGCAGTGATAGCACTGAGCAGAAAAGAAAATTATTTCGCACCACTGTGGAGCAAGAAAAGGAAACAATAGGCAATTATGGGAGTGTTCTTGCTAGGGAATACAGTATGCCTAGAACAACAGTCTCCACCATCATTAAGAATAAAGAAGAGATTTAAAAAACAGGCTGATGTTGAGGAGTTAGTGGGGAAACATCGTGAAGTGCTCAGCACTGAGGAGCTACAGGAAATACAGAAGGAGCAGCAACAAGAGGTGGTTGAAGAGATTTCTACAAGTTAGGAGGAGATAAAGGAGAATGTTCCCAGTTGATTTATAAAAGAAATGTGTGCAAAATGGGCAGAAGTTCAACACTTTGCGGAGAAGTACCATCCAGACAAAGCTCTGACAAGCAGAAATGTGAATTTATTGAATGACCAAACAATTTCACATTTTCGAGGAACACTGAAAAGAAGACAGAAGCAGTCCTCATTGGATAAGTTTTTAGCGAAGGTGACAAAGAGTGTGTCAGAGCCTATGATGCAAGTTGAAAAAAGGCAGAAAAGAGAAAGGACACCTGAAGTGCAAGTGCTTGATGTTCTACTGGAGGGGGACTCTCCTTCCAAGCAACAGTCCATGTAACCTCTGCTCCTCACCACTCTCCTCCCAGCATCACATTAGGCCATGGAGTCGTCTCAGTACAGGTAAAGTGAAGTTTTTATTTTATTTAATCTAAGTATCTAAAGTAATGATATACAACCATATCTTTTTACATTTTCCCTTAAAAATGTCATCGTCTTTGGTTTGGGAACACATTAAATTTATTTACATTATTCCTTATGGGAAAAATTTGTTTGGTACCCGTCGTTTTTGGTACTCATTGCACCTCCCAGAACCAATTAACGACAAGTACCGAGGTACCACTGTACTTCAAAATTCAGCTTCACCATCATGGTTATTTTCTGTCTTTCAGGAGACCCAAAGGTTGTCAGAAATATTTACAATTTCATAAGTGTATTACCTGGCTGGTGTAATAACCCAGAAACTATACAATAATCCCCAGCCAGGGAAGTAGAGCAGCAGACGAAAAGTTAGCTGGCATTTGAGCAGGTTTTTCCCTTGGGACAATATTTTGCTTCTTTAATATTGCTTCCTAATCGTGCCGTAAGCCCATCCTTATCTGCCTCAGTCTGGTCTGTGCCTGCCCACCCCAAGACAGTGGTAATACTTAACCCCATTCTGCCGACAAAGGAGAACCAGCAGTTGCCAGAGTAGTGCCGAGTCTCTGCTCCTCGGGATCTCAGATTTGCGGCTCTGAGCTGCTTTCTGCTGGCAAAATGTCATGATATCCACCTTGTGTACATCTTCACTATGGAGAGATTTCAGGTTGCAAACAGTGAGCGGGACAGACACTTCCCCTATACAGGACCCCAAGGTTCTCCTGGAGCATAAGAGCCACAGGCTGGGCTGGGATTGAGATGGAAGGTTGACAACCCAGAACTGCAGTAATGAACGCATGATAGTTCCCTTGTAGACCTGGAAGACTTCGGAGATTGTCTTGTTCAACGCTTCCATTTTACAATGGAAACTGAGGCCCAGAGCCCTGAGTGACTTCTGAGAGAGGCCTAACTGACCTGTCCTCTATGGTAACACTCAGACCCAGGTACTCAGATACCCAGCCAGGACAGGACTCTCTCTACAACAAAGGGCATCCTGAATACATTTATCAGAAACATGACCAGGAATTTAAAAGCAGTTCTAGCTCAGTTCAGCAGAGGGCAGACTTGCACACTTCTCAGTAACTCCAATGCTGACAATGTTCTCTCCAGAAAAGCCATGGCTGCAAGAATTTTTTTCCACCATGATCCATTTGTCTATGATTTCCCAGGCTGTGCTCCACTTTTCTACTAATAGCTATTAATCACACCAAATGCTAAAGCTTCTTACCATGTAACCTCTGCAAAATGGAATAGATTTTTAGCTTTTTTAACCTTTATGTTAATTTATCTTATAGCCCTTCAACTATGGAGAGGCTTGTCAAAATTGTTCTATCTTGTAGCACAGAGAATTTTACTCCAACAGGGATAGACATTTTCTTCCAAGGAAGCCAAGAACAAATCCCCAAAACACTGATTAAGGAAAAAGTTTTCCAGCTTTCAAGTGCCCTTTACTCGGCAGCTCTTACAGTAATTCACCTGGTCAGAGGTCCTGAGAAAGTTCTCATCTCCTCTTGTTCCTCAGAATCATTAAGAATAACCTGAAACAAAAAAGCAGATTTGGTCTTTGAGGCTACGTCTACCCAATGCCCTTTTCAGTCCAAGCCAGTATCATGGTCCTAGGATGTGATTCAGTGACTTTGGGGAAAAGAAGAGGGTCAAAACTAAGTTATTCTGCTGCAAAAAAAAAAAAAAAAAATGAGCCAATAGCATCAGGGAAAGTATAACTCTAGCATCACTGCTTCCAAAAAAGAGCCACCCCCAACCCAGGGGGTGCACGGCCCAGCTCCCCAAAAGAACATCCCATTCTTGGAGATGCCAGGCTCAGGTGAAGAGAAGCAGGAGAAGCATTTTAAAAGTAGTTGGGTGAGCAGTGTGCTGGCATTCCAGGGGTATAGAATCTTGTTTACCTCCATGCTGTGCAGTTCAACAAGAGCCGTGTGCCCATCAGTGGGAGAGCTGGGACCCACATATACCAGCTGACCTCCTGGCCCAAAACTCACAGGCAAGTGAGGGATGTAGAACTTCATGGGTGCTTTGGGACTAGCTGCCAAAGCATCCTCTGACCAAGAGACACAAATTGACACTGTCAGTATTACTGCCATTGCCACGGTCATATTTCTGTCCCAGTTGACCTGGGACCAAGATAAGATTCTGCATGGGCTACATAATTAGAGAAAGCCCAGGCTCCAAGTCAGATTTTAAGGCTCCAAGAAAACGTCAGAATATAATGCAAGGATTTAATGATTTGGTCCAAAAGATAATCCACCAAATTTCCAACAATGGTGAGAGGCCAAGGAGCCTCTGGCTCTCATGGACTCTTGGCTCTTGGAGACCATAATCTCATGGGAAGTCTCCTACATTCACACAAAGCAATTACACTTAATTACACTTTGTGTTCTGTCTTTGCTGTACCTAATTCTCTCTGGTCTTCACTTTCTTACAAAGCTTTCCTGTACATAAAAAACCTCTCATATGCCTCCTTTCCAAGCCTGATGATGGCTAGGGGTAGTGTTCCCTTCTAAGAATCAGCTATGATGCAATCTCCATTATAAGTGGATAGGTGGGAAATGACGGTGCCATCAAGTTGACCTTTCTGCCTATATAAGCAAACAAGGCAGACAATGATCTGTTCTTGGAAATAGGGTTAAGGGTTGATTCCAAGAGACTTGCCACCTGGCCCTTTCTCCATCAGAATTAACATCTCCTTTGATCATGTTAATACCCACCTGCTTGAAGTGGACTCCAAGTTGCTGCAGCCACAGTATCATACTGCTCGGACTCATCCAGCATGTACTGACTGAGCTCATAGCTGCTGGAGCTAAGACCAGACTCGTGCTGCTGGAGAAGGTTGGACTCACTGGTTATTGATGGCTGGAAGTTAAAGACAATAAAAATACATGGGAAGAATCAGAAGACCAGACAGCTGGTCTTCACAAATGTTAAGTCAAAGAAACAACATTCACTTTTTCAAACAAATACAGTGGAGGTGGATGTGTTTAAAGGAGAAGAAGGGTTCATTCAATTTACAGATATTTACTGAGGGACACATTATGGCCTAGTGGAAAGAGTGCAGCTTTTGGGTCAGGAGGCCTGAATTCGAATCTCAACTTTGTCAATGCCTGGCTGCTGTGACCTTGGGCAAGTGACTTAGCCCCTCTGAGCTCAATACCTCATCTGTAATATCGGTCATCAGATCTTCCTTATGTACCTCAAATATTTATTCATGTATTTATTTCCCAACTCTTTACTGAGCACCTACTATGCCCCAGTCATTGTGCTTTATCCTGAGGATACAGTGGTGTACAAGAAAATAAGGTCCCTGCTCCCATGGAACTTATATTCTGAGAGGATATGAGTAAAACAAGGGATGCAAAAGCTCTTGGCGTACTGTGAAGTATTGTACATATGTTTGTGGTTGCTGCTATTGTGTTGTTGTTACTATTAATCATTACAGTATGAGCCCTGCCCTGTTAAGCAGGAGATATACAAAAGAAACAGTCTTGAAAAGTCATAAAAATCTAATCAGGGAGAAAACTTAACGCATGACCGCCAAGAATTAAGACTTTGTCTCTGTAGCACCTTTACAACTTTTCCATAAATCTAAAATTATTCCAAAACAACAAATTTATTTAAAGAAAATTAAAAAAAAAAAAAAAAAAAAAAAAAGCTATGAGCACCATTTTGAGGCCCAGCTGGTGCATGCAGTAAGAATTTAGAGAAGAGAGATGGAAGAGTCAGGAAAGGTTTCAAGCCCTGTTTTTCAGGCCTGATTTAAACAGTCTAACAACTTTCCACTTCCTGGGTAAACCAAATTGCTAATCCACTGGGGTCTCAGAAAAACAATCAAATCCTACTACCTAGTGGCACTTGTGCTGGTTTGAATGTATTATGTCCCCCAGAAAAAGCCATATTCTTTGATGCAGTCTTGTCCGGCAGATGTTTTGGTGCTGATTAGATTTGCATGGAAATGCGCCCCACCCAACTGTAGGTGATAACTCTGATGAGATACTTCCATGGAGGCACGGCCCCACCCATTTAGGGTGGGCCTTCATCAGTGGAGCCATATAAATGAGCTGACGGGCAGAAGGAACTCAGTGCAGCTGTGAGCGATATTTTGAAGAGGAGCTACAGCCAAGAGGGACACTTTGAAGAATGCACAGGAACTGAGAGCGGAGCTGCAGATGATGGAACAGTTTGAAGGCAGCCATCAAAAGCAGACTTTTGCTCTAGAGAAGCTGAGAGAGGAAAAACACCCCAAGAGCAACTAAGAGTGACATTTTTGAGGAACTGCGGCCTAGAGAGGAACGTCCTGGAGAGAAAGCCATTTTGAAACCAGAACTTTGGAGCAGATGCCAGCCACATGCCTTTCCAGCTAACAGAGATTTTCTGGACACCATTGGCTATCATCCAGTGAAGGTACCCAATTGCTGATGTGTTACCTTGGACACTTTATGGCCTTAAGACTGTAACTGTATAACCAAATAAAACCCCTTTATAAAAGCCAGTCCATTTCTGGTGTTTTTCATTCCGGCAGCATTAGCAAACTAGAACAGCACCTCTTTCCCAGCACCTGATCCACTTTGACAAAAATGCAGAAAGGCTGGATCAAGGCCCTAGACCTGTAAGACTGAAGCAAGAAGATAGGGAAATGAGGAGGTGTGAGTGGAGGCTCTGCCAGGAAAGGAGGTTGGGACCCCCCAGACTTCTGGCCATTGCCCTCAAGGGCCCCGCCCGGCCACTGCTGACAATGCCAACTGCCATGTACTGTCCCAGGCCTCTAGCCCCCATGTCACTTCAGGTTACCTTATTCTTCTGGGCCCCGGGCAGCAGACTCTCTGGAAACAGCTCCCCAGGCCTCTCCTGTCCAGAGTTGCAAACAGGACTGTCTTGATAAGGATTCTGACTCTTAGATCTGAAGCAAAATGACAGGAAGGGTGAGAAGGTATCCCAGGCAAAGTCGGGCAAGGCTTAGCTGCTCTCTGTTGCAGGCTTTAGTGCTTAAAAATGGGAGGTGTCAGGTCAGCCCCTGTGCCACAGGGAAATGCATTTTCCTCCCATTTACCACCTCATCTATTAATACCAGGAAAACAAGAGTGACTGCTTGTCCTCCATAGTGCAGTTACTTGAAGTGACCTCAGACCCTGCAGAGAAGAGCTGGTCCCTGCAGCCTAACATCCCAGAATGGCCTTCAGGGAAAGGCACCAGGGTTAAGGGTACCAGAACAGCTGCCTGAGCTAAAGTCTCTTCCCTGCTCTGCTTTATCCCAAGGGGGATGCTCCATTCTTGGGGTTCAAGAATGGGCAGAGGAGAAGTACCCACCCCCAGGCAGGTCCCAATCATGAGAACTTTTGCAAGGCCACATCTGCCCTGCACCAACACAGAATCAAGACCCTCCTAGGATAGCTCTCAAATGACCTCACAGGACCATCAGATTAGCCCAGGTCCTAGAACTGCCTCTCAGAGATAAGACTCTCTCTTCACCAGGTGCATGTTAACAGCTGGCCCAGACCATCCTGGCCTACGCCCCCACCCCTTCAGCTACAACAAAAGCAGACTGGCTTCCAGACATGAGGGAGCCAGCACCAGACACCATAAGATTTGCCTAACGTGGTCTGAGTTTGGCTGAATCATGCTGAACTGGCCTCTTTTTTCATACTTACTGGAACTGAGTCTCATGATTTATTCCCAATGGACTATTCTGAGTTTCATGGTGATGTTCACTGAGGTACTTTTGATTTTGATAATCTTCATGCCAGATATAAGGACTCCCTTGCCTTGGAACTGCACCCTCAGAGAAAACAAAATGAAGACAGGTCATTCCCTGTTTCTGAAAGTTCAGAAAGACACCAGCAAGCCGTGAAGCTGAGTTGTGGGAACACAGTCGGTATGAAAACATTTTTGCCAAATTGAATTAAATTGATGGGTAAGAGTTAAAGATGTAAGTCTGTAAAATGCCTCCTCAGACCTCTCTGAAAGAATTAGCCTTGCTCCACACAATTGTACAATGGTGGGGATCGTGGGGAGTGTATATATGTGTATGTTCAACATTGAAACAGATTTCTCTTTACTAGCAGGTCAGAAACTGCCTTTATCACTCACCCAAAGCCTTACTTCTGGTGATGGTTTAAAAACTCCTATTTGTGCATATCTGCTGCCCTCAGGGTAAAGTGATGGTCAGACTCAGACCTCAGATGGTTACAGCCCAGCCACACACTGATGCCCTTGATAAATGACTTCATGTGAATTGGTCAGAGACTATAATCTCAGCTATAAGGAGGAGCAGCAGGAAAAATGTAGGTGAAGTACAAACCACTAGCAACATAACAATAGGATATTACAAAAGAAGACAACACCTTCCTATCTCTTCTCCTCAAGGCATCTAGGAGTAAGTGTCTTTGCTGTAGCCTCATCTAGCTAAGAAAGAAGAGAGGGGGGACAGGTGGCCCCTACTTCAGCCCAGCAGGTTGCCTAAGATGAGGTTCTGAGCCTGGCCTGAACCATCCCCAAATCCCAAAGGCTGCTTGAAGATTATTCCATACCTCTTTCCTCTTGTCGCTGCTGCAGATGTCCATGATAGTAATAGCTTCCATAATCATATTCTTCCCTTAGGATAGGGGAATAATAACTCTGATAGGGATCCTCATAGCCTGGCCTAAAATATCACAAAGAAGTCCAATCATTCAAGGATGGGAGTGGTAAAGAAAGAAACCAATGGAGGGCTTGGCAAAATAGAAAGTTCAGGGGGCAGAACTGTAACCCCAATCTAGAATCAGCTTAAAAACCAAAGTTAATTCTAGGAACATATAAACAGAAAATACAGAATCAGAGCACGAGAAAGGCCCTCTTATAGGATAAAGGGCTGGATTTTTACAGTAAAACCACAGCCAAGTGTCATTTTCTTTCTCCATGTTGCCCATTTGTTCCCCAAATAACACACATCCAAAAACTACATGGAGATGTTATCTTAGAACACTCTTTCCTGATGTGATCTTAGAAAATCCTTTCATGAGATGGCTATTCAAGTACCCAATAAATCAGTATAATTTCAATGCATACGATAGATGAAAACATCAAGTTAAACCATCTTAAATATGATTCCTTTTATTGCCTCTGTCTTTAATATACCTCCCTCTGAGAGGTGAACAACCCAAGAGATATTGGGGAAAGGAACACCATGTTGTTAGTATTCTTACTAATTAATAATCCTTTAGTATTTTGTAGGTGTAAAACGCTTTACAATAATTATCATAATTTCAACCCTAAAACTGTAGGCAGGTAAACATCATCCCACCTGGAAAAACTGAAGTAGAACACTGATGGCTTCCAACATCCCATGAAATATCAAGTCCAGTGCAATCACTAGAACCCAGGAGCAGGAATTCCAGATTCTCCAACCTGAAATTATCTGAGACCTCTTCTTTCTGAACTTGGAACCTGCAAGTTTATATCTGTTTTCTCTGAGAATGATGAGAAAAAAAGGACCCACGAATTCACTCAATACTGTTTTTTTTAATGTAGCTCTCACAATACGACTCTTCTTGATGGTGTCATGTTAATCCTGGGTCAGAACAGTCCAAAGTCCATGAGGAACTTTTCATAGGGGTCACTAGGAAAAGCTTTTCCACAGTCTACAAATTTCGCCTTTTGCAACCCCAGGACAAGAGGGTCCCATCTACTCTCCTGCATTTCACTATTCTTTCTAACCCATCTCCTCCCTATCACACTGTGATGGCTTCTTGAAGAAGTTCTGCTAGGGAGATAATGGTCTTTAGTCACCCAAAACCAGTTTGGAAGAAGAAAGGGTTTAGGTAAGACAACGTAGCAGGGTGGAGAAGGAAGAAAAAAAGACGAGAAATAAGAGGACAAGGAAGAAGGAAAAGAACAATTTGTTCATAAGCAGGAGAGTCGGATCCTGTCCAAGCCCTAAAACCATACCTTGCATACCTGGGACAACCAACTTCATAAAGGTCAAGCCGGGACACTGGCTGGTACCACTCCCCAGGCCTGTGTGGATAATGGGGCTGCTGGTGGTCTGCCCTGGGGTCCTGGTATGGCTGGGGGGTCCCTCGGAGGTCCTGCCTCTGATGGAACCTCTCTCCATTGTGCCGAGAGTGAGCAACGGGCTGGTCGTATCCATCTCTCTGCAGCCGTCGAACCACATCCTGTGATGGTGCTGTGGGTCTTCCCCTCAGCTGAGGAGGCCGCTGGGGCACCCAAGGTTCCATCCCTGACCCTCTGAATTTCCCTTGGGTTTTGAGTCAGTTGTGTGGTTATTTTATCTTCCTGTAGATAATATATACATATCATCAGCATCATCAGCATCTTAAGCCCATATCTACACACAGTGATTGATTCAAATTTATGCAAAGAAGATTAACAGGCAGTTATAGTCCTCCAAAATCTTCTATCTAAAGCAAACATCAAGGGTACTGATATAGAGACAAGTATACTGATGTTGCTTAAAAAATTAAAAAGCACATTTAGATGTGGCAGGCATGGAAGACAGACAACAGTATAGATGCAACTAAAAAATACTATCAAAGTATCCCAATTCAATAAATGTTGATTTATTCCACCAGCAAATATCTCTTCAACATTTTCTATGGATGCCCTGTGGTATCCATGGAAATAGACTGGGCCTTGGAGGAAGCTAGACCAGGGTTCAAATCCTAGTTCTGCCACTTACTGCCTGTGTGATCAGAGAAGTTAGTTAACAATTCCAAGCCTTGATTTCCTCACCCATAAAGTTGGTTCCATAATAACTACCTTACAGCATTATTGTTGGGTTAGAGATAATTATGAAAAAAATGTCTAACACACTGCCTGATCTATATTTGTTGTTCAATAAATAGTAGTTAGCACTATCATTATGGCCTCAGCACTGTGGGATAGTCAAAGATGAATATTATGGTAGCATGAGTGGTTGAGGACATTTCTTAAACAAAAAGAAGCTGAAATGTCCTCCCAATTAGGCCTTCTCTGAATCCCTAAATTAACCTTTTATAAGAAAACCCTATAATACGACCATACCTTACCTGTCCTCCAGGGGAGCCAACAAGATGCAAGTTTGAGATTGCTCACATGGGAAACTAGAGAGCCATATTTTGATACTACTTCCTAGCAGAGATTTTAAAACCTGCAAGTCAACCTCAACATCACACTAATTTTCCCCACACCCTCCCACTCTGCTCACATCAGTACCCCTGAAGAGCACCTGCATCCAGCTGCCTCCAAAGGGAAAGGATACATCAGATCTTGCTCCTTCTTAGGGATTCTCTTGTATCTGGAGCATATACCAAATCAGTCAGCCCCCACCTTTTTTCTCCCAATGGAATCACTTTAGGTTGCAAGATTCTGATCAATCCAATTCACCTGTTCCCAAACCTGCAATTCCCAGCCTAATATAAAAATCCATATCAGAACAAAAGGTCAAAAGGGTGTGTTTCGAAACCAAGGCGTCACTCTGCTCTACTGTCATGCAGCCAGGGCCCACAACTATCAGTCAAGGGCTGTGAGACGGCAGTTCCAGTTCAGAACACACAAAAAGAGCAAAGCACAGAGGAGTCTTCTGCCTCAATGTCAGCCACAACTCAGGGCATCTTCTTTCCCATGTCAGGCCACTTCCTTGAAAAAGGGAGGTGCAATGAAAGCCTTTTCCAGCAAAACCCAGGAAGGTCAAACGTCCCAGACAGTGAAAGGCCCTTCCTGAAGGCCCATGGAACTAAATACCATTTGGACAAAAGTAAGTGCAACAAGCAGAAAGCCACTTTCACCCTGTCCCAAGCTATTTTCACTACACAATCCTACCCCAGCTACAAAAGTGCAATACACAAAGTCTTCACCAAAATCACTTCATTTTGTCTCCACAAGATATCAACCCCAGTAAGTTAGGCCTTATAATAAAGGATACCAGATGAAAAGCACCTAAGCTTCCCAAAATAGAGGAATTAACATGTACAGTGACAGGTCACACTCACAACATTCACAGAAATGATAGTTCCTGCCCCCAATCAGGGCAATATTGTCTTTCCTAATCAGACAGCACAGCAAGCACAGCTAAAAGAAAGAAAACAAGGGACCTAGCATTCCCACACACCTGCTCTGATGGCTTCCTACCTTCCTTCAGCACAGCTCCAGGGACCTGACCCAAGAGTGCCTCCTCTCCTCTTGGAGACTGTCAAAGTCCGGGTGCCACATCTACCCAGGCTTAACTGGCCCTCAAATCTACAACCAGTTAGTTACCTTGGCAACTCCCAGCCTCCCTGGAGCTGATTCATTAGGGCAAAGTACAGCCCAACTACCTCATCTGGGCAGACCTGACTTAGCATATTTGCTCAGAACTCTGTCAGAGGCTCATGCTTCTGTTTGCCTGGTGTGGGCTGAGCCAGGTTCACTCACAAAAGAAAGCATCCAAACTCCCACAGCAAACAAGGAAGAGCGACAACAGAGAGAGGAAATTCAGAAAGCCCTGAGGCAGCCCAGTCTGGTGAGAAGTATGTCACCTCTGAGGTGTTGGCTTGTGGCTCTACCACTTGCTAGCTCTACCACAAAGGGCCACTTACATCACTTCTCTGAGTCTCAGTTTCTTTTTTTTCTAAAATGGGAATAACAATTAGCTTATGAGGATCATTAAGAAAATTAAATGTTGGTAAAGTGGCACATGACAGATGCTCTATAAATAAATATTATCTTTGCCTTTCAATAGGGATTAGTTAATTCCGCTAGTCTGGTCAGGGGCTAGGTAACACTGACTGGTCGTTAGTAAATGCCTGGTGTGCCTGGTTTGGGCTTTTCTTATTCCTGTTTCTTTCCTTTGGATTCTGGCTGTGTAACCAATTCTGTCACCTAGCTGGAAGGCAGATTTAAAGATCCAATACTGAACTGAGGGCACTGAAAATTTTCTTTTATAACAAGAAAGTAATTTCTCACAGTTGAAGAAAACATCGGTATTTTCAAGGTAAACACAAAGAAGCTCATGTCTACTTTTGAATTAATATTTAAAAATTCACAATTTGTTTTTAAAAAGGCCTAAGCAATTTATTCTTTTCTTCAACAAACAATTATTGAGTTCTTATTATGGGCCAGAATTTGGCTCACATAAATATGAAAGACACAGTCTATGCCTTCAAAAAGCTCAGTGTAGAAGAACCTAACTAAGATGGTGGCTAGATGAGACAAGGCAAAAAAACATCTCCATAAAAAATACTAGATAAAAGCCAGAAAGTGACCCAGAACACCAGTTCCAGCGATGCACCAGCCAGACAAGGTCTGCTAAATCCACAGGGACCATGCATTTGGTGAAACTGGGAGTCTACGTTCTGAAATGAGTGAGTGACTCAGATGAAAGTCTGGCAGCCATACTCCAGTGTGGGAAAACTGTGGGTTGGCGTTTGGAGATAGACTAGTTCTTTTTAAGAAAAAAAAAAAAAAAATCCCGGGAGCGGCTGCAGATACGGCAGTGAGAACTATGCAGTGAAGCGAGGCAGGAACAGGCTGTGCCAACGCCTCAATATCTGCCATGGAAGATAGCCCTTCCCACACCCGCTGCTAATTATCTTGGAGCCAGGAGGGCAGAGGGGAGCCAAAAGGAGAAAGAAACCGTGCCCCTTGCAACCATCTTCCCAGCAGGCTGGGGACGCTCCTGCCTGGGGTTGGGGCCAAGCCCAGAGCCGCGCCAAGGGTCCCAGTGTGACGGAGTGTTTCCCGCAGCACCATGGACACCACAATATCAGCCATGGACAGTGGCCTTTAGTGCACCCACAGCTAATTGTCCTGGAGCTGGGAAGGCGGAGCTGTGCAAAAAGGGGGAAATTAACACGCCCCATTCAACCATCTTTACAGCAGGCTGGGAACGCCCCTGCATGGGCTGGTGGCCCAGGGCTTCCCTGGAGGGCCGGTGTGCACTTGTGACGTGGCACAGCCTTCCCTCAGCAGAGGTCCTGGAAGAGCACGGCTGAGAAGGGGGACCCGCTCAGCAATCCCAGGGACCCTACGCCAATACCAAGGACTTGTGGGTCAGCGGCAGAGACGATCTGTGGCGGGACTGAGGTGAAGGCTTGGACTCTTGCAACAGCTTTAAATCTGTGGGAACACCTGGGAGGTTTGATTATTAAAGCTCCCCTGCCTCTCTAACCACCCAGACACATGCCCCACATTCAGGGCGGACAGCACCAACAACACACCCAAACTTAGTGCACCAATTGAACCCCACAAGAATCAGACCCCCACACACCACAAACACAAAGTTGGGGAGAACTGACTTGAAGGGAATAGGTGACTCACGGATGCCATCTGCTGGTTAGTTAGAGAAAGTATACGCCACCAAGCTGTAGATCTGACAAATTAGAGACTGGTATTTTTCATATCCTGAAAGAACCCTATCAAGTAAAGCAAATGCCAAAAGACCAAAAACAACAGAAAATTTTAAAGCATATGATAAAACCAGACGATATGGAGAACTCAAACCGAAATACCCAAATCAAAAGATCAGAAGAAACACAATACTTGGAGCAATTAATCAAACAACTAAAGACGAACAACAAGAGCATGGCACAGGATATAAAGGACATGAAGAAGAGCATGGCACAGGATATAAAGGACATAAAGAAGACCCTAGAAGAGCATAAAGAAGAAATTGCAAGAGTAAATAAAAAAATAGATGATCTTATGGAAATGAAAGAAACTGCTGACCAAATTAAAAAGACTCTGGATACTCATAGTACAAGACTAGAGGAAGCTGAACGACAACTCAGGGTCCTCAAGGACCACAGAACGGAAAATGAAAGAACAAAAGAAAGAATGGGAAAAAAATCGAAAAAATCGAAATGGATCTCAGGGATATGACAGATAAAATAAAACATCCAAATTTAAGACTCATTGGTGTCCCAGAAGGGGAAGAGAAGGGTAAAGGTCTAGAAAGAGTATTCAAAGAAATTGTTGGGGAAAACGTCCCAAACCTTCTACACAATATAAATACACAAAGCATAAATGCCCAGCAAACTCCAAGTAGAATAAATCCAAATAAACCCACTCCGAGACATGTTCTGATCAGACTGTCAAATACTGAAGAGAAGGAGCAACTTCTGAAAGCAGCAAGAGAAAAGCAATTCACCATATACAAAGGAAACAACATAAGACTAAGTAGTGACTACTCAGCGGCCACCATGGAGGCAAGAGGCAGTGGCACGACATATTTAAAATTCTGAGAGAGAAAAATTTCCAACCAAGAATACTTTATCCAGCTAAACTCTCCTTCAAATTTGAGGGAGAGCTTAAATTTTTCACAGACAAACAAATGCTGAGAGATTTTGCTAATAAAAGACCTGCCCTACTTCAGATACTAAACGGAGCCCTACCGACAGAGAAACAAAGAAAGGAGAGAAAGAGATAGAAAAATTTAACAGACATATATAGAACATTACATCCCAAATCACCAGGACACACATTCTTCTCTAGTGATCACGGATCTTTCTCCAAAATAGACCATATGCTGGGACATAAAACAAGCCTCAATAAATTTTTAAAAAATTGAATTTATTCAAAGCACATCCCTGACCACAATGGAATACAAATAGAAGTCAATAACCATTAGAGACTTATAAAATTCACAAACACCTGGAGAGTAAAAATGAGGGGGAGATGAAAACATTCCTGGATAATCAAAAGCTGAGGGACTTCATCACCAGTAGATCAGTCCTATAAGAAATGCTAAAGGGAATTGTGCAGGCTGAAAGGGACACTAAACAATTGACTGAAACCACATGAAGAAATAAAGATTTCCAGTAAAGATCACATGGTAAATACAAATACCAATACTACTGTATTTTTTATTTGTAACTCCACTATTTACTTCCTACAGGATCTAAAATACATAAATGGTAATGATAAATCAGTGGTTTTGGACTCAGTGTAAAATATGTAATTTTTGACAAGAACTACATAAAGGTGGGGGAATGGAAGAGTATAGGAACATAGTTTATGTGTCCTATTGAAGTTAAGTTGGTATCAAAGAAAAACAAGATTGTTATACATTTAAGAGGTTAAATTTAAGCCCCACGGTAAACACAAAGAAAGTATCAGAGAATATGACCGTAGAGATGAAGAGTAGAGTATGGGTTACGAGAAGTAGGGGAAGGGGCAATGGGGAGTTAAGAAATGAGTGTAGGGTTTCTGTTTGGGGTGAAGGAAAATTTCTAGTAATGGATGGTGGGAAGGTGATAGCATTGCAACATTCTAAATGTGATTAATCCCACTAATGGAATGCTAGGGAGAGGTTGGAATGAGAAGATTTAGGCTATATATATGTTCCCACAATTGGAAAAAAAAAAAAAAAGAGAGAGTCTAATTAGACAATGACAATTAAATGCCAAGGATGATCCTGGATGGGATCTGAGGATAGAAGAGAGGAGGCTCAAAGGGACAGAGCTGCGACATAAGAAAAAAAAAGGAAATATAGAATGTAAGCTTTGTATCAATGTTGAATTTCTTGAACTTCTTAGCTGTGCTTAATGGGATTGCATAAAAGAATTTTCTTGTTCATGGTAAATGTATATGTGAATCACGTTGTTTGTTCAAGGATGTGTGCAGCCTGCTCTCATATGTTCAGAAGACAGAGCAATAGATGACGGATAATAGGGAGGGAGGGAGGGAGGGAAATAAAGAAATGGTGGTATGACAGGATTTTAAAGTTGGTGGATCCAGGTATTGGGGGAGGAGGGTCGGGGTATGCTGGAGTTCTGCATTGTATTGGTTTTGCAACTGTTCCTGTAAGTTTGAATTTATTTCAAAATAAAATTAAAAAAAAAAAAAAAAAAGCTCAGTGTAAATGAATCTCTCGTGTTGTTATTAGTCCAGGGAAAACCATCATTATTGTGTCACAGGCTCAGATAGGGAAAGGCATATCAGCCAGAAGATTCTGTCTCCAGCCCCTCAACTGACTTCTAGGACCTGGCAACTGGGTGTAGAATTCTCTGACTGTGGATTATCCTTCCTTACCTCGCTGGTGGGCCATGAAAGTTGACTCACTAATGGCCACACTGCCTTGTTAATCTTCCTGGAAAGAAGTACTGGAGAAGGACACACATACACTGATAGCAGGAATCATATCAGGACTGATTGTGACACAGATTCAGGTATCACACTGTATGTTCTGAAAAATCACAGTAGCATTCATAAAAGTTCAACTCTTTTGGCTTCTAACATGATGTTAGTCCTTCCGCTATAATGCCGGCTGCGTTATAGGAATGTTAACTTTGGAAGGGACTTCAGAGGTTATTTCAACTGCATTACTTTACTGATCATAAAACTAAGATCCAGAGAAATGGAACACAAAACTAAATAGAAGCTCAGTCAGAATTATATTGGTGTGCTGGCACTGTCTCACCAGCTTGCAAGAGCTGATTGTTAAATATTCAGGAATTTTGTGAGCTAGTTTTTAAACTGTTGGAAATTTGAATTCCACCATAGAGGAAGTATTTATACCACAGAAATTGGCAAATGCTACAAAGCAAGGTTTGGGTTTTTTTTCCAGAGGGTCAGTTTATTAGCACAAAAATCCCAAACTCCTAGTATCTAATTCAACATTCCTTCCACTGCAGAACTGTCATTAAATACCCTTCATTGCACATCTCTGGTTTAAATATCTAGCCCAGTTATTCCAAATACTCCTTTTGTGACATCCCAAAGCATCCCTAATTATCTCAAGAGTTATTATGGAAACTCTTCAAGCACTCACCAACCAAAATTAATTTTAATTAGCTTTAATTATTTTATATAGACATATGGCATCCAACACTTATATGGGTCATGGAATGAAATAAATTGTAGTGGGATTTCCCACTCCAAAAGGTTTGGGACTGATCAGCCCCTGCCTTCCTGGGCCTTACACATCTGCAGTTACAAGTCTTTTAAACTGGTCTTTTAACTCAATTCCTCCCAATTTCTAAACCAAATTTACCCACATTTGACAACATATTAGCAGCTCAGTCCCTACCAGGAGTTGCTGCCCCATGTCCAGGTTGCAGTGCCCTTGCAGTTCCCCCAGGCTCCCTCGTACACAAATAGCTACAGTCTTCACATTATCCCCCACAAGTGTCCTGTCCTCATGACTCATTCCTCTGCATTCCAACCATCCACTGAGATTGCAACCTTGCTAACTTATGTGAACTTCCTTTCCCAGTCCCTGTTCTCCTTCCCAAATCCTCAACCAAGGTCTTGCTTCAAACAAAAATTTCATCCCTGCCAGGAGAATGATGCTACTGATCTCAACCCACCAGAACAGGGCTGACAGGTGTGAACACCAACCTAGATCCAGGTCAGGTTTGCCATGAATCCATGAGCTCAGTAATGTAACCACTGGTTACTCTCGGAAAGATAGCTCATCTGCTCTGACACGTCCCCCAGGCCTGACCCCATTCCTTAACTGCAAGTAAAAAGTTAGAAAACAGACTGAGAGGCTCTACATCAAGATGGTAACTGTGGTTATCTCTGTCTGGATAAAACCATTATAGGTGATTTTGTTTTCCAATTCTTCCTTGTCCATATTTTCTAACCTTTGTACAATTAACATGTATTATTTTTTTAACATGTACTATTTTAAAAGACAAAACCAAGTATCATTATTTTTTAATCACTGCTAGGTCCAAACATGCGGTACATCAGTATCTAAACTCCCAAGTTGTTAAAATGGGCAATGGCTCCCCAAAGCATCCATGATTGATTAGCTGTGCTCAATCTGCTTTTCTGGATAGAGGTCAAATGGTTCATTCACTAAACAAATGTTTATTGAACACCTACTCTGCCCCCAGCATTGACATATCCACTGACGATACAAGGAAGAATAACATATAGCCCCTGCCCTAATGAAACTTTCGGTCCAGTGGAGCAGTAGATGTTCAAATATGCAATCATAATACCACATAATCATTATTCTCATGGATGTATCAGTGATTTTCTAATGGAAGCACAGCAGGAGGTACAACACAAGGAATGAGGATATGTGCCATTCAAGGCTATTTGATAAATCAAACAAGACAGATGAATACCTAAGCTAGAGCAGTTGTAGAGAGGATGGAGGAAGGGGGACAGACATATTTTCTTTATATTTATAAAATAAAATCATCATGAGTTGGTACTCTGTCGATTACAGATAATGTGGGAAAAGATAAGTCAAGGACAACCCCAAATTTTCAGGCCTTGGAGAGGGTATCATGTTGCCTTTTTTTTTCTAATAAATAATATTGAAAGAGGAACCCATTTAGTGTGGAAGATGATGAATTCAGTTCTGGACATGCTAACTGTGAGGGGCCTGTGAGGTACAGAGGTAAGGATAGTCATAAGTAGATGGCTATAAAAGTCTAGAACTCAAGAGAGAGGTCTGAGGAGGAGAGAGGGATATGGTAGTTGAAGCCACAGGCATGGATAGTTTTGCCTAAGAAAAGCTTAGAGTAAGAAGATAAGTCCAAGGATGGAGCTACAAGGAATATCAACATTTAAGATATGGACCCAGAAAGAAGAGCCTATGAAAAGTACTATGGAGGTATCCAAAAGGTAGGCAGAGAATGCAGGAGATGGTACCATCCTGAAACACAGGAGAGGCGATGGATTCAAAAATGGGAGAGTGGCCCACAATGCAAAACCTTGGAGAAAACCAAAAAAGGCAACAAGTAAAACGTGTTCCCTGGATCACAATACTTGACTACTGGGGGGGTGGGGGGTCGGTGACTTTAACACAAATGATTTCAGTGGCAGTATGATCATGGGAAAGAAGGAATAGACAGAGAAACCACTTAAGTAGCAAATGGAAAGTAAGGAAGAGGAGACAGCAATTATAAATTACTCTTTCTAGCAGTAATAGCTATGAAGAAAACCGTGTAGTAGCTGGGGCTACTGTGAGGCACTCAGGTTTGAAGAATTGGTTTAGGATGAACAAGACTAGAGAGGGTTAAATTCTGATTCTTATGGAGGGATGGAAGATGTGGAAAAGAAACACAACTGCTGAAGTAACAAATCTCCGAAGAGGTTTGTCTCCTGGGCTCCAGAGTGTAAGAGATAAGTTTAGCTAAGAGGAAGGGGACTTTCCTCAGTAAAGGCAGGAAGGAGGTAAAGACGGGCATTGATGCAGACCAGTTCATTCATAAGGAGACTGGAAATGGAGAATTCATGTCCCATGGCTATAGATGCCAAATTTGACTGGCTAGAGAGCAGACTGCACATTTGGTAAGAGACTTGAGAAAAACTGAGAAGGTTTGGAATGACCAGTGTGGAAAACAGGGGTGGGTTTTAACTAGGAATATGTCTTCAGAGTGACAAGTGGGCTGGAAACACAGCTGTTACTGGACATCTAGACTGACTTTAAGTTCCAGGGGGGTACTGACCATCTGTGCTTTGTTCCGTGTTCTATACATTGGGCCTAGCACGGTGCCTAGTACAGGACAAGAGTTCAATATGGATTTTATTTATGTACAATTAGATGCCTTAAATTTATGGCAGTGACACCCTATACTGTATTATTTTATCTAGTAGTTTCCACAGCCTGGATGGACTGATAGGAGTATTCCAGAGAAAGGAACAGAATGATGAAGCAATGAGTCAAAGGGGCTGACAAAAGAGGGGTTGAAAAGATCTCCCAGGACATAAACAGACATAAATGGACAAAAATTGTCTGCATATATTGTTAACTGAGGTCCCTAGCTATTCTTAAAGAGAACCACTTCTACAGGAAAATGGAAGAAAAAATTAAATCACACACACAAAAAATCTTAGTCAAAGTGGGAATGACTGGATTATGTATGCAACTGCATTTCCAATAACATCTGATACATTATGGCTCTTTTTAGTCAACAAGCATCTCACAACTTAGACTCCAAGAATGAGTCAAGGAGAGAAAGTTGAGTGCAGAGCAGCTACTTGACTCCAGCAGACAAAGCCACGCTGTGGAGCAGGCCTTGGACACACAGAGCTCATAGCCTCAGCCAGCGACTGGCTCCAAGGCTTTGACCCCTTCCTTCAGGTGAGGTGGGTGGCAGGCAAGATGCAGAACAGCATGTGCCAACCAGCAGTGCCAGTTATCAGGAAGGAGGTGAGCCAGGAAATATTAGTCTGAGGGCTAGAGACAATTAGTCTGTGTGTCATCCCTAGCACAGGCCCTGGAGGCTACCAGTGCTTATCCTGGGGTTCTTACCCTTACCACAAACTTAGAAGTGAATGTTTGGGCACAATGCAGATTTCCTACAGGATCAGAAAATCCTGTGTATGAGCCCTGGCAAATGGCTCCATTAAACAGCACCTTACCCAGCTGTCTACAAACCTGCCCTCATTGCATCTGCCTCTGGGGCTAAGAGCTAGAGAAGCAGGATATCATTCAAGAATGACTCCATTCTTCCTTATAAGCCTGGGTTTGGCAGAGGTGACCCCACCTTCTCCTCTCCTCACCCCTCATTTTACTGATGCCCCCTGAATCAAGATGAGTCGGGCAGCAAAGGGATGTCTCTATGACTCCTGACCCCACCTCAAGCTCTATATGGCACAGGGGTGAGCCAGCCTGGAATGAATGAAATGACTACATGAAATAAAGAGCCACAATATTTTTGGAGTGTTTTCCAAACCCCCAAGACCAACAGAATGTAAAATTTCCTAAAGGAATAGAAAAACTCAGTGGTACTAGAATAAAGCTGCCAGGGCTTGAATCTCAGCTCCACTATTTGCTGGCTGTGGGAACCTGGTGATCATTCTGCATTTCCTTTCCTTCAGCTGTAAAATGGGGTAATGACAGAACCTACCTCTCAGAGTTATTACAAGGGTAAAAGTAGTTTAAAAATCTACAAAGTACTTGTCATATGGTACATACTCAATAAATGGTAACTATTATCATTTCTCTGGAAATATTGTGAAGTGCCTAGGAAGTATTCTATATAAGTCATCAGTAAGGGATTAGGTGACCCTTTGTTACTGCTGTGAAATCCCCAACTCCTTCTTGACACTTAATCCAGTGCTTGCACTGAGCCAAGAGCTAAGGAAAAACTGGAGAAACTGTGTCACACAACTACACAGGAAGAAAAAGGATGGTCTAAGGTGAGAACATCAGAATTAGAAACTCCAAGAAAGTGCATCCCAGTGCTTCTTACACTGGAGTAATCATAGCCCCTGGGACAATGCAGGATGCCACAGGATAGGAATCCATTTTATTCTAAAAGTAATTTAAAACAATATTTTAATTTAAAACAAATACAAATATTATGGAATGAATTTCAATATTGCATTAATTTTTAAGATGAGCATGAGACTTCAAAGAACTTCCATATTTGCAGTGAGACAGATACACACACACACATACCCTGCCCCCCAGAAGTCACTCTCTGCCCTTTGGTGGAAATGTTTGAGAGGCACATTCTGAACAAGAGCAGACATTCAAACACATAGAGCCACCGAGCTGGAAAGAACCTCTGGAATGTGTCCATCCCTACAGGCACAGCAGCACCTGAGACGCAGGCCAAGGCCCTCAATCACAGGCAGCTCTTTCCTTTACAGAGACCCACAGCACTTCAAGCTCTCTACTGCTGGAGAGAAGTTCTCTATTATGTAAGACTCCATGGGGTACCCAGGAGTCCGCTGACTCTCTGTTTACCTGAAAAGAGAATTGTTTCTTCTCCAGGGAACATAGGTCCTCAGCTCTTTATAGAAACACACCCCAATATTTCAGAGTCCGGATACTCTTCCTGGTGTATAACAACACATGTGTAACACACATAATTGGAAAACAATTATGTGTGGTTCAGGCTCTCATTTAAACTGTCTGAACAGGAGACGACAGCCATCATGCCACACAGCAGCCTTCTCTTTGCCAGGATACATAGTCCCAATCTTGTTTGTGTTTTCTTATAAAACTTCCTTGCCTCTATCATTTTGGGGAGTAGCAAGGGTCCAAGGGAAAGAAAATAGGAACTGAAACCAGGATTCAGTTTTAGCTCAGCTATTTCTCAGCCATGTGCCTTTAGGAAAATCACCCAATCTCTTTGAACCCCAGAGTCCCCATCTTTAAAATGAATTTTAAAAATTATTCATAGGGCCATAATGTAGATAAAATAAAATGATGTATGGAAAAACACCCCAGGAAGTACCTGCTACGTACAAGAGGTTTTCAATAAATCTTTGCCTTTCCCTCTTCCAGGTTCTTTACATTCTCTTTAAAAAGGTGTAACTAGCTAAACTATATACAAAGCTAACAAGAATAGTACAGTATAATGGTCAAGAGCTCAGCTGTTGGAGTAGGAAGAATTGGAGTTGAGTCATAACACCTCTAGTTATTAGCTGTCAGACTTAGAGCAAGTTACTTAACATCTCAGCCTAGGTGGCCTCATTTGTTAAATCAGCATCTAACAATAGGTATCTTCACAAGGTTGTTTTAGGATAAATAATTTAATGAACTGTCCATTAATATTTGATGAATAAATGAATGCATGACCTAGGAAAAGCATTTAGCACAGTGCCTATACAGAATAAGTGTTCAACAAATGGTGTTTGTTGATTTTGTTGTTTAAAAGAACATAACAAATGTAAAGGACTTACACATGGAAAACCAAAAAACTTCAATAAAAGAAATCAAAAAAGATCTAAATAAATGGATGGGACATTCCATGCTCATGGATTGGAAAACTAAATATTGTTAAAATGTCAATTCAACCCAAAATGATTTACAGATACAACACAATCCCAAACAAAATAGCAACAGCCTGCTTTGCGGAAATGGAAAAGCCAATTATCAAATTTATTTGGAAGGGTAAGTGGCCCCGAATAGCCAAAAACATTTTGAAAAAAAGGATGAAGTAGGAGGAGTCACACTTCCTGAATTCAAAGTTATTACAAAGCTACAGTGGTCAAAACTGCATGGTACTGGCACAGGGACAGACAAATAGACCAGAGGAATCAAACTGAGGGCTCAGAAATAGCCCCTCATGTCTATGGCCAATTGATTTTTTAGGCAATTTTACTAAGATATATTCACATACCATCCGAAGTGTACAATCCATTGCTCACAGTATATCACATATTTGCGCATACATCACCACAATTTTTGAACATTTTCATTACTCCAAAAAATAGAATCAGAACAAAAATAAAAGTAAAAAAAGAATACCCAAAACATCTCATACTCCTTCCCCCCCCCCTCATTATTCATTATTCATTAACTTTTTGTCCCCCTTTTTTCTACTCATTTGTCCATACACTGGATAAAAGGAGTGTGAGCACATGTCTAAAATACCATATAAGCTATATAGTTATACGATCATCTTCAAGAATCAAGGACACTGGATTGCAATTCAGCAATTTCGGGTATTTCCTACTAGCATTCTAGTACACTAAAAACTAAAAAGGGATATCTATATAATGCATAAGAATAACCTCCAGAATGACCTCTCAACTCCATTTGAGATCTCTCAGCCATTGAAGCTTTATTTTGTTTAATTTCTCTTCCCCCTTTTGGTCAGGAAGTTTTTCTCAATCCTACAATGCCAGGTCCAGGCTCATCCCTGGGAGTCATATTCCATGTTGTATGGCCAATTGATTTTTGACAAGGTTGCCACATGTCCACTTAGTTGGGACAGAACAGTCTCTTCAACAAATGGTACTGGGAGAACTGGATATCCATACACAAAAGAATGAAGAAAGACCACTATCTCATACCATATACAAAAATCCATTCAAAGTAGATCAAAGACCTAAATATAAGAACCAGGATTATAAAACTCCTAGAAGAAAATGTAGGGAAGCATCTTCAGGATCTTGTGTTAAGCAACAGTTTGTTAGACTTTACACCCAAAACATAAGCAAAAAAAGAAAAAATAGATAAATGGAACCTCATCAAAATTAGAAACTTCCATGCATCAAAAGACTTCATCATGAAAGTAAAAAGACAACTTACTCAATGGGAGAAAATATTTGGAAACCACATATCTGATAAGGGCTTAAGATCCAGAATATATGAAGAAATTCTACAACTCAACAATAAATGACAATCCAATTTAAAAACGGGAAAAAGACTTGAAGAGACATTTCTCCAAAGAGGGTATACCAATGGCTAAAAAGCACATGAAAAGTGCTCAACATCATCAGCTATTAGGGAAATGCAAATCAAAACCACAATGAGATACTATTTCACCCGTACTGGAATGGTTACTCACTACAAGTGTTGGAGAGGATGTGGAGAAACAGGAACACTCATTCACTGCTGGTGGGAATATAAAATGTTACAGCCTCTGTGAAGACAGTTTGGCAGTTCCTCAGAAACCTAAGCATAGAAATACCACATAACCCAGCAATCTCTCCTAGGTATCTACCCAAAAGAATTGAAAGAAGAGACTCAAACAGATACTTGCACACTGATGTTCACAGCAGCATTATTCACAACTGCCAAAAGATGGAAGCAAACCAAGTGTCCATCAACCAATGAATGGATAAACAAAATGGGGTGTATACATACAATAGAATATTCGTCAGCATTAAAAAAGAATGAAGCCTTAATTCATACGACAACATGGATGAAACCTGAAGACACCATGTTGAGTAAAATAAACCAGACACAAAAGGACAAATATTGTATGATCTCACTGATATGAAATAATTAGAATAAGCAAAGTCACAGAGTTAGAATCTAGAATGTAGGTTACCAGGGGTTGGGTTGGGCAGGGAATGGGGAGTTAATGCTTAAAGTATACAGAGTTTCTATTTGGGTTGACTATGAAGTTTTGGTAATAGCTGGTGGTAATGGTAACACAACATTGTCAATGTAATAAACAGCACTGAATTATATATGTGAATGTAGTTAAAAGGGGGAAATTTTAGGACATATATATGTTACTAGAATAAAAATTAAAAGATAAAACATAGGACGGTACAACACAGCAAACCTATTGTAAACTATGGCCAATAATTAATAGTACAATTATTAAAAATGTTCATTCATGATTAATAATAGCATGGTATTTCAGAACTCCATATTTTATGCATGACATTTCTGTAAACCTACAACTTTTCTAACAAAAAAAATTAATTTAAAAAAAGAACATAGAATTAGAATTGTCTTCTAAGCTATTTCAGGCATATGTTCTTATTTAGTTCTTATCAGAGCTGTTCTTTATTACTGGTATACAATGTAATCTGAGGTTTTGGTTTTTAATTTTGTTTTAATTTTTATTCTGCCCCCTCTCTCTCATCATAATAAACTATTGCACTCAAAGATTGTCTTCACCTTGGTTCATTATTTTCATCACCCAGAGGCACTGACAATAATAAGTCCATTTGATGGCAGTAAAACTGAGGAAGAGATTTCACCAAACTCACGCAGTAAATCAATACCAATCATCAGGTAGAGGAGAATCACATCACAGGACTACTAGCCCAGTGCTTGGTTCAAAAAAGCATATTGTTTAGTAATCATAATGCAGTATGTTTAACGCAAAAATGCAATTATTCAAAAATCCATTCCATGTGAATACCTTGATTAAAACCTCCAAAGTTATCATTGTAAATAGGTTTGTTCAACCTGTTCTATATACATAACCATAAAAAAAAAGACTCAATGATTAATTTCTGTACTTTCTCCTTGTCCATGTGTCAGCCAGTCAAGGTTCATGCCACTTTAGTGGTTCCACTTCTCAGCCCACTGTTCCGTGTATAGAAATAGCCCACGTGCGTGCACAGTGTGAATGCAAACCCATGTTTCAGAGGTACTCACACCCCTCATTCTCTCATTCTGGAATAAGTGACTGCAAATATAGCAAAGCTCCCCGGGAGTGCTGTTCTAATGCTGAATTTAGCACATAAGGGCAATTTCCATAGGAGCCACTTACAATGTCAAAAAACAAAGCTCAAACTTTCATTTCTGGAGGACATTGAAGGGCAGGACAAGATGATGAAGTTTCTTTTCTAAGCATAAATATCTACAGCTATCACAAGGAAGATGGCCAAAGTCCATTGTTTTCTGAGAGCACAACATAAAAGAAAGTTATAGATTCTCTGCATGCTGAGTAAATATTTCCTGCCCTTCCCAGCACTGCTTCTGTGATATGGTTTCTGTACAAGCTTGCTTAGAATATTTCCCTTTACACTAAGAATTCATTACTTTGTATGCCCCATGACACCATGACACCATGACACCATGTCTAATGATGGCCCAGATGTCATTCATTAAATGAATATGACTGCGGTATGTCTCATCCCTGGGAGAATGGAAAAAAAAAATTGTTTCCCTTATTCCACAAACAGTATTTTAGACAAATACTAATTCACTTATTTGTTACAATAAAAAGTTTTTCTCCTATTTGAGCTGACCCTACACTGCTCCTCTAATGAAGCTGCTAAGCCCCAGGACTATGTGGAAGGAACCCAAACCAGTCCCTGCTCCTATTTAATCGCTCAGAAATGGTAAGAAGCAGAGTACTTCACTTACCATTATTTCTTGAGTGCCTACTATGTGCTAGGCATCATGTTAGGTGCAGTCCACACCAAGGAAACAAGATGAACTTGTTCCTTGTCCTCACAGACTTTACAGTCTAATGAGAAATTCCAGTAATATAGGAGTAATAGGAGAGGGTGACACCAAGAAGCCGATGAAATGCACAGCAAGAGAAGGCTTCCCAGCAGAAGAGATGTCTGAGCTGAGACCTGAAGGATGAAAATGAGTTAGCCTGGAAAGAGAGGGAAAGCAAATAAGGGAGAATGTGTTGCCAGCCGAAGAGAGAGTATGAGTAAAGGCTCAGAAGCAAAGGAGGGCCGATGCATTCAGCACGGCTTCAGAGGGTTTGATATTCAGGGTGGTTTGAGCCTAGAATGCAAAGAGAAGTGATAAAAATCTAGATTGAAGAGACTGTCCTAGTTGCCTTACCCAGTCATGTAATACAGCAAAGCATGGCCTCAGCTCTCACCAACACCAAGGTTTTCCACACACACTTATGGTGGACACGTGCTATTTCTGTCTACCCAGTATCCTATCCTCTGGTTTCTGGTAATAGAGCACCAATTTTCTTATGTAGCATGAATGGGACTGACCCCATTCCTTGCTCTAAGGTGGGTATAAGAGTTATATCTGGATAATCAGAGTCTTCCATAAGTCTGGCCACAGTGAGTAGTTCAGGGGTGAGCACATGTCCAGAAACATGTGCAAGGAGCATCTGCCCAAAATGTAAGCTTGAACTATTGGGAAAGGAACATGCTTCCCATTGGATTGGCTGAGAGAGTAGAATATCTGTCCACCATTCATTCATTCAACAAACATTTATTAACTAATATAAGACACATGGTCATGTAGGCACTGAGATACAGAAATAAAAGACATACTTCTGTTTCTTAGGTATTCACTGTCAACTAGAAAAGCAAATATAATAAACTGATCACTTTAATACAATGTGGTTAAGTATTAGGACAGAGATTACATAGATTATTACATGCTCAGGAAAGGGCAAGAAAATCAAGGAAGGTTTCCTGAGGGAGAAAATATTTATGAACGTTCTTGGATATTTAGGATTTAATTGGGTAAATTAGAGAAGGGGAATCAATATGTTACAAAGGCATGGAGGGAAGGTTCAACTGGAGAGGTCCCAGTGAACCACCATATTCAATCAGGTCAGGTGGTAATGCCCATTCAGGGAAGTGGGAGAGAGGAGACCACAGAGACAAGTTGGGACTGAATCGTGAAGTCCTTTGGTATATACTGAAAGACTATGAGGGGCTTCTGAAAGATTCAAAACAGGAGGGTGAGATCATTAAGTTTGTTTTACAAAAGTCACACAAGTCACAATGTAGACAATAGTTTGGGGAGTGCCAGACTGTAGATAGGATGCGCCATAGCAGGCAGTTGCCATAATCCTCATTAAAGTCAATAAAAGCCAAACTAAAGCATTGGTGGAGGAGAAAAGGAGAGCAAGGGATGGGTGTCAGATTTAAGAGACAGCAACAGGACAGAATAAACTGGTTTAGACACATTCTATTTTTGGGCTCTGGACTGGGGCATGTAGATGGTGATGTACACGATCAAGATTGAAATGCATTTGACTGGGAGAAGCAGGTTTTGTAAGGAAAGGTAAATTCAGGTTGGGCCACGGTGAGTTGAGATGTCTGCAGAACAAAACACTGTAGATACCTGTCAGGCAGTGAATGTGAGTCAGGAGCTCCTGAGAGAAGTCTGCAGAGACAAATTTGTGGTGGGTGGCGTTCATTTGTTTGTACATTGCTTCTTTCCTTAACATTTGTATGTGCTTTGATTCAGGTGACATCAGCACACAAGTCATAATTAAAATCATGGACATGAATGAAATTGTCAAAGAAGAACACAGATTTTAAAATGAGAAAATGATAGTTTAAGATAAAAGGCAGATAACCCACCTCCATGGTTGCTAACATGACCACAGACATAGGGGACTGGTGGTTCGATGGGTTGAGCCCTCTACCATAAGTTTTACCCTTGGGAAGACGGTTGCTGCAAAGGAGAGGCTAGGCCTCCCTATATTTGTGCCTAAGAGTCTCCTCCTGAATGCCTCTTTGTTGCTCAGATGTGGCCCTCTCTCTCTGGCTAAGCCAACTTGAAAGGTGAAATCACTGCCCTCCCCCCTACGTGGGATCAGACACCCAGGGGAGTGAATCTCCCTGGCAACGTAGAATATGACTCCCGGGGAGGAATGTAGACCCGGCATCGTGGGACGGAGAACATCTTCTTGACCAAAAGGGGGATGTGAAAGAAAATGAAATAAGCTTCAGTAGCAGAGAGATTCCAAAACGAGCCGAGAGGTCACTCTGGAGGGCACTCTTACGCACACTTTAGACAACCCTTTTTAGGTTCTAAAGAATTGGGGTAGCTGGTGGTGGATGCCTGAAACTATCAAACTACAACCCAGAACCCATGAATCTCGAAGACAGTTGTATAAAAATGTAGCTTATGAGGGGTGACAATGGGATTGGGAAAGCCATAAGGACCACACTCCACTTTGTCTAGTTTATGGATGGATGAGTAGAAAAATAGGGGAAGGAAACAAACAGACAAAGGTACCCAGTGTTCTTTTTTACTTCAATTGCTCTTTTTCACTCTAATTATTATTCTTGTTATTTTTGTATGTGTGCTAATGAAGGTGTCAGGGATTGATTTAGGTGATGAATGTACAACTATGTAATGGTACTGTAAACAATCGAAAGTACGATTTGTTTTGTATGACTGCGTGGTATGTGAATATATCTCAATAAAATGATGATAAAAAAAAAAAAAAAAAAAAAAGGCAGAGAAGGGAAGCCCATGAAGTCTGAGAAGGCAGTGTCAGACAGCATCAAGGAAGCCGGGGAGGAGAGGGTTTCAAGAAAGAGAAGCAGAGGAACCTAAGATGGTGGCTAGGTGACACAGGGCAAAAAAAACACCTCCATGAAAAATACTAGATAAAAGCCAGAAAGTGACCCAGAACACCAGTTCCAGCAATGCACCAGCCAGACAAGGTCTGCTAAATCCACAGGGACTGTGCATTTGGGTGAAACCGGGAATCTGCATTCTGAAACGAGTGAGTGAGCTGGCTAAAAGTCCCCCGGCCGCGCTGCGGTGTGGAGAAACCATGGGTTGGTGTTTGGAGACAGACTAGTTCTTTAAAAAAAAAACAAACAGGAGCAGCTGTGGTTACAATGGTGAGAACTGCGCAGTGAAGCACGGCAGGAGCAGGCTGGGACAAGTCTCGGTGTCTGGCATGGAGGATAGCCCACTGCTGATTGACCCAGGGCCATGGGGGCAGAGGGGAGCCAAAAAAAGAAAGAAGCTGCGCTCCTTGCAGCCATCTTCTCGGTGGGCCGGAGCTATAGCCCAGAGCCGGGCCAAGGGTCCCAGTGTGACAGGGAGTGATTCCTGCAGCACCACGCACACGCCACAATATCGGCCATGGTCAGCAGACTTTAGTGCACCCACAGCTAATTGTCCCGGAGCTGGGAAGGCAGAGCTGTGTGAAAAGGGGGAAATTAATATCCCCCATTCTACCATCTTTAAAGCAGGCTGGGAACACCCCTGCACGACCCGGCAGCCCAGGGCTTCCCTGGAGGCCAGCACGCAGCAGAGGTCCTGGAAGAGCATGGCTGAGAAGGGCGGGCCGGCTCAGAAATCCCAGGGACCCCAAGCCAAAAACCTTGGGAGGTTTGACTATTAAAGCTGCCCTGCCTTCCTAACCACCCAGACACATGCCCCACATTCAGGGTGGACAGCACCAACAGCAAACCCAAACTTAGTGCACCTATTGAACCCCACAAGAATCAGATCCCCACACACCACAAAGACAAAGTTGGGGGGAACTGACTTGAGGGGAATAGGTGAGTCGCGGATGCCATCTGCTGGTTAGTTAGAGAAAGTGTACACCACCAAGCTGTAGATCTGACAAACCAGAGATCGGTATTCTTTATATCCTGATAGAACCCTGTAAGTAAAGCAAATGACAAGAGGCCAAAAACAACAGAAAAATCTTAAAGTATATGATAAAACCAGATGATACGGAGAACCCAAACTCAGACACCCAAATCAAAAGATCAGAAGAGACACAGTACTTGGCTCAATTAATCAAAGAACTACAGACAAACAACCAGAGCATGGCACAGGATATAAAGGACATGAAGAAGAGCATGTCACAGGATATAAAGGGCATAGAGAAGACCCTAGAAGAGCATAAAGAAGAAATTGCAAGAGTAAATAAAAAAATAGATCTTATGGAAATAAAAGAAACTGTTGGCCAAATTAAAAAGACTCTGGATACTCATAATACAAGATTAGGGGAGATCGAACAAAGACTCAGTGTCCTTGAGGACCACAGAACAGAAAATGAAGAACAAAAGAATGGGGGAAAAAATTGAAATGAATCTCAGGGATATGATAGATAAAATAAAACTTCCAAATTTAAGACTCACTGGTGTCCCAGAAGGGGAAGAGAAGGGTAAAGGTCTAGAAAGAGTATTCAAAGAAATTGTTGGGGAAAACATCCCAAACCTTCTACACAATATAAATACACAAAGCATAAATGCCCAGCAAACTCCAAATAGAATAAATCCAAATAAACCCACTCCGAGACATATTCTGATCAGACTGTCAAATACTGAAGAGAAGGGGCAAGTTCTGAAAGCAGCAAGAGATAAGCAATTTACCACATACAAAGGAAACAATATAAGACTAAGTTGTGACTACTCAGAGGCCACCATGGAGGCGAGAAGGTGGTGGCACGACATATTTAAAATTCTGAGAGAGAAAAATTTCCAACCAAGAATACTTTATTCAGCTAAACTCTCCTTCAAATTTGAGGGAGAGCTTAAATTTTTCACAGACAAACAAATGCTGAGAGATTTTGCTAATAAAAGACCTGCTCTACTTCAGATACTAAACAGAGCCCTACCGACAGAGAAACAAAGAAAGGAGAGAGAGAAATATAGAGAAATTTAACAGACATATATAGAACATTATATCCCAAATCACCAGGACACACTTTCTTCTCTAGTGATCATGGATCTTTCCAGAATAGACCATAGGCTGGGACATAAAACATGCCTCAATAAATTTAAAAAAAAATTGAATTTATTCAAAGCACATCCCTGACCACAATGGAATACAAATAGAAGTCAATAACCATTAGAGACTTAGAAAATTCACAAACACCTGGAAGGTAAAAATGAGGGGGAGATGAAAACATTCCTGGATAATCAAAAGCTGAGGGACTTCATACCAGTAGATCAGTCCTATGAGAAAGGCTAAAGGGAATTGAGCAGACTGAAAGGAAGGGACACTAAACAACTGACTGAAACCGCATGAAGAAATAAAGATTTCCAGTAAAGATAACATGGTAAATAAAAATACCAATCCTACTGTATTTTTTATTTGTAACCCCTCTATTTACTTCCTACAGGATCTAAAATACATAAACTATAGTGACCAATCAGTGTTTTTGGACTCAGTGTAAAATATGTAATTTTTGACAAGAACTACATAAAGGTGGGGGAATGGAGGAGTATAGGAACATGGTTTACGTGTCCTGTTGAAGTTAAGTTGGTATCAAACAAAAACAAGATTGTTATACATTTAAGAGGTTAAATTTAAGCCCCACAGTAAACACAAAGAAAGTATCAGAGAATATGACCGTAGAGATGAAAAGTGGAGTATGGGTTACGAGAAGTGGGGGAAGGAGCAATGGGGAGTTAAGAAATGAATGTAGGGTTTCTGTTTGGGGTGAAGGGAAATTTCTAGTAATGGATGGTGGGAAGGTGATAGCATTGCAACATTCTAAATGTGATTAATCACACTAATGGAATGCTGGCAGGGTTGGAATTGGAAGATTTAGGCTGTATATATGTTTCCACAATTGAAAAAAAAAAAAAGAGAGAGAGAAAAAGATAGTCTAAATAGATAACAACAATTAAATGCCAAGGATGATCCTGGATGGGTCCTGAGGATGGAGGAGAGGAGGCTCAAAGGGACATAGTTGGGACATAAGAAAAAAATGAAATACAGAATGTAAGCTTTGTATCAATGTTGAATTTCTTGAACTTCTTAGCTGCGCTTCATGGGATTGCATAAAAGAATGTTCTTGTTCATGGGAATTGTATATGTGAATTATAGTGTTTGTTCAAGGATGTGTGCAGCTTGCTCTCATATGTTCAGAAGACAGAGCAACAGATGATGGATGATAGGGAGGGAGGGAGGGAGAGAGAGAAAGAAAGAAATGGTGGTATGACAGGATGTTAAAGTTGGTGCATCGGGGTATCGGGGAAGGGGTCAGGGTATGCTGGAGTTCTGTGTATGGGTTTTATATGTATTGTTTTTGCAACTGTTCCTTTAAGTTTGAATTTATTTCAAAATAAAATTTAAAAAGAAAAAAAGAAAGAGAAGCAGTAGTGAGAACAAGCACAGTAAAAGAGTAAGTTACTTAAGAACTTCCAAGTGTCCCAGTGGATTCCATATCCCATATCAAGAAAGGGATAGGACAGTAAGGAGGGAACATGAGTGTTTGAGCATTGACTGGTTGTTTGGTTGATATAAAACAGGAGAGACCTGAACATGTTTTTAATCTATGGGGGAAAGCCAGTGTAGAAGAGAGATTGAACACACAGGGAGTAAAGGAAATGAGTGATGCATGTAGTCCCTGAGAAGGGTGATGAGGATGGAGTTCATCGGGATGAGTCAGTGGTCGGGAACTGCACCTCTGCCACTAAGAAGGGCTGGAGACAGGGAAGGATGCATGAATGCCCATGCAGAAAATTTTGGAAGCCAGACAAGGCAAGGCTGACAAAATTTTTATTTTATCCTCAACTAATGGTACATAGCATGTTAATGACACTCCCACAATTTCCTAAGTCAAAAAAGACTGAGCTGATGGTGATGAGTTTCAGGAAGCTAAGGATACAGAGCATAGTTACCAATGGTAGGTACTTTCTATAATATATGAAGCCATAGTCTGGTTTATTTTTTATTCAGTTTAATTTCGTTCAAGCCCTAAGCTTGTGGGTCACACCTATTTCAAGCAATTTCATTTCCCTTAGTTTCAGGCTTTTGTGTCTTCACTCCTCAAAAGGTTGCCATAGCTATAAAGGTACTTGCTCCAATCAATAAATATTTTAAAGTAGAAACTCATATTTAGGATGAGTCTGCATGGAATTGCCACCTTTGAGAAATTTTTTCTCCTCCCAATACTGTATTGTAAATGAGCCTATCAAGTTTCTTTCACAATTTGATGAGGCCTGGTTGGTGATACATCACAAATAAAGTACTCTTTCCTAAATTAGGTGTGGAGCAAATTTGTGAGAAGTTGTTCATCAAGGAAAAAACTCACACTAGGTGAGGAATCAGATACTACTTAACAGATTATCCATTCCAACTCACTCATTGTTTACACATAAACTGAAGCCTGGAGTAATATATAGTTAGTTGAGATCAATGCCAGGACCAAAGCCAGATCTCCTGACGCCCAGCTCAGTGTTCGTTCCTCCTCTCATAGCATCTGTTTTTCCTGCTGGGCAGCAAACTCCACAGGGGCAAGGGCTCTTCTGTCTTATTCACTTAGGTAACCCTAGTCTAGAGGTAACAATGAAAAACATCTGTTACTCAATAAGTTGGCTACACTCAGGGTAGACTGCCGTTGGTCATTTGTGAGGTTTCATGCAGAGCTGAGCATCAGAGTAAAAGGTCTCAACAGAAAGAAAAAATAATCACTGACCCATAAATACATGGTTCGTGAAATCTGAAAATACCAGAAATTCTGGAAACTCTGGACAAGCCTTGGGAACAGCAGCTTGTATGCCACTTCTCACTAAAGGGATCAATGCCAGGGTTTCATGTGTCGTGGGGCTGGCGGGCACCACGCCCCTTGTCATCTATGTAGCTTGAGAACAGAAGTTTCCATGTTGCCTGCAAGTCAGCTTTAACCAACTTGAATCCTCCTTAAAATATTTAACAGGCTCTCTCCTCTCCCCCAAACACTGGAACTGCTAAGCCTCCTTTCACCTTTCCATAACCAAACCTGCCTAAAATTTTTATATACGTTGAAATCACACGTCATTTGCACATTAGCAATAAATTCCTCCTCACCTGAGACAGTCCCTGCCAGGGTATGCAGGCACTTCAAGGAGTCAGAGTTCAAGAGTGGCATCAGCCACAGTTAAAGTTAGTTTTTCCAAACAAGACCCTGTGTTTCTTCCTTTTGCTGAAACCCATGTGCTAGCTTAATGCCTTTCTGCTCTGGTTGAGACCAAATTCTTCTTGAATCTGCTAGAAATGTCTCTAACAGGAATTATATTCCCTCTTAGCATTCTTAAATTTGGATTTGAGTTAACCGATTAATGGTGAAAATAAGTACTTACATCTCTTTTTAGCCCCTAAATCAGGAGTTGTTGCTGCTGCTGCTGCTGCTGCTAAATCCCATCATGACAGCCTGCTGTTACTCACAGTTGGCAGACACTGTAAACTGTGATGCCACGTCAGCAGCCCAGAACCTTTCTGCTTCAGCAAGTTTCCCAACGGAATACTTTAATGTGTAGATCCTGAGGCTGGAAACGTGATCTGACCACCATATTAAGAAGGTCTAAATAAAAGAAGCCACTACTTGAGACTACAAAAACAAACAACACATACCCCTTCCTGGGTCTAAATGAGAATTCCAAGGAGGACCTAAATATCACATTGACTTCTTAAGCAATCATGAGAGCATATTAATAGCTGTCAAAAAAAAGCATCAGGAATAGAAATTGAAAAAGTAAAACTCAGGGGCTCTTAGTATCATGGGCTTTAAGTCATTAAAAAAGTATGAGTTAAGAGTGGTAAAAACTAAAAAAGGTGAATGCTTATGAATAAACACTTGGTTGAATAAATTATGGGACATTTATGTCATGGAATATTAGGATATATAATAACAAATAATAACTTAGACCTTTACCAGTTGACTTGGAGGGGTTTCAATGGCAAATATTGAATGAAAAAAAGTTAATTATCACATTTTTAAAAGAAAAAAAATTAAGTATGCTTATATATAGGTATGTATAATTGCATATGATTAGATATGACTTCATATATCTATATGAATAAAAGTATTTTAAAAATACATCTGGCTGTTAATACTTCTTTGTTCAAGGAAAATGGTGTGCAGAGACAATGGGTAAGGGTGGAAGTAACTTTTTTAAAGACTTCACAATAAAACAGCATTTATTACATACATTCCTATAAAATTGTGTGTATGTGAGTGGTGTGTGTGCTTAAAAAGAAGCATACAAAAATGCTAATTAGTTATCATAAGGTGGTAGGAATCTAGGTGACTTCTTATCTTCTCTATTTTTTATGTATACTTCAATTTTTTTCAAAGAAAAAAATTATTTAGGTAATCAGAAGAAACAGTGGAAGCGTTTTTATTATGTAAAAAACATTGATAAGTGGTAACTTGCCTGAACTCCTATGTTTCTGAACCCCTCTGATGAATATTAAAAAGATTTGGGGGTTTTTTCCCACTCTTTGTTCCAAATACACTCAAGAATTCTAAAGATGTTCTCATGCTTATCTGAAATAGACAAGCTAGGACAAAGAGAAATGTAAAACACTCTTCTAGCCAGACCTCACAAGACCTTCCTCTCCTTTGAGACTGATATTACAGGTAGGTCACGTCTTCACTCCCTTCCTGATGTGTGTTGCAGAGGGAAGGACCCCCCAGCACATACAGACAGACACAGGTGTTGCTGAAGTCGCTGTCCAATCCATACTGTGGATACTAGGGGTGACTCAGAAATCATTTGGGGATATGTGATTGAGGGAAGGATGAGGAGAGTTGGAAGTGACAAACTATATCTTTTGGCAACAGAGCCAGAAATTGAGAAATTAAGCCTTTATTGGTAAATGACCAAATAACCAACAAATTTTATGAATTAGAAGACAGGAGAGGTCACAATGTATTTACTAGCCACATTTTCTGAATTAAAAAATTAAGTCAGGGATGTGAATGTATTTAGACATTACATTATCTTAGTTACATGGACAACAACAGAGTTTTTTAGAGTGGGGGCAAGCCTAAAAAACTCAAGATGTCCAGGCACCAGAAGGACATACATAGGAAGTAAAAGGCATACATTGTATATATTTTATTCATTACCTGGGAGGAGAAGTGGAGGAAGTTCTCAGTTTTAAACTAAAGGGGGAAAATATCTGCTTTAGATGAAATCCCTGAATTACAGAACTGTTTTAAAAATAACTACATAAAAATGAAATGTCCTTTTACTTTCAACTTTCAATCCAAAGTAGAATGCTAATTTTTTTTGTAAAAGGCTCTCTAATTCAACCCATTTTAGATAGAAATAATTGGAGATCCAGAGAGATTAACTTACCCAGGGTCACACAATAGAACTCATAGCTTCTGGCTCTCAGATATCATGCCACAACATTGTGCTGCAAATATTAAGAACAGATCCTGAATTGTGGGAAGACAGTAAAATAGAAAATTGCAGGTGTCAGTCCTTCTACCATAACAAATATTAAATAGGCAGGAACAGTCTAAAAAGTAGTTACTTTGAAACTCTGGAGACCAGTAGAACACTGTACAGCATCTAGGGAAGAGCATTAAGAAGGGGCTGATAAATTACGGTAAATACCAGTAAACTGCTCCCTCTGTACGGCAGTTCTGTCACCCATCCCCCACTCTCAGATCAGGCAGCACTGAAGTGTGGCCTCTGGCATAGCTGGCTAATGCCAGAGAGAAATATAAAAATCCAGTTTCCAAAGATCTGTTGAGTGGGAAGAGGTAAGCCTAGTCCAATCACTGATCACTGCTTTTTTTTTTTTTAATTCAATTTTATTGTGATTTTTCACATACCATACAATCATCCAAAGTATACAATCAATTATTCATGGTACCATTATATAGTTGTGCATTCCTCACCACAATTAATTTTTTTTCAATTTTAGAACATTTTCATCACTCTAGAAAAGAAATAAAAAGAAAAAAGAAAACTCAAATCATCCCATACCCCTAAACACCCTCCCATAACTGACTCATAGTATTGGTATAGTACATTTGTTACTGTTGATGAAAAAATGTTAAAACATTACTAACTGTAGTTTTTTCCCTACGTACCCCTCTGTTAGTAAATTCTATTTATAGTGTCATACATTTTTTTCTAGTTCATGAAAGAAACTTCTAATATTTGTACAGTTAATCATGGGCATTGTTCACCAAAGAGTCACTGTGTTACACATTTCCATGTTTTAACCTTCAACTTTTCTTCTGGTGACACACGTGACTTTAAACTTCCCCTTCCCACCACATTCACACACCATTCAGCAATGTTAATTATTCTCACAAGAATGTGCTACCATCACCTCTGTCCATTTCCAAACACTTAAGTTCAACCTAGTTAAACATTCTGGTCATATTAAGCAACGACGCCCCATTCTTTAGCCTAATTCTATATCCCGGTAACCTACATTTCATGTCTATGAGTTTACGTATTATAATTAGTTCCTATCAGTGAGATCGTAAACTATTTGTCATTTTGTGTCTGACTTATTTCACTCAATATAATGTCCTCAAGGTTCATCCATCAACCCAGTTTTTTTTATGACACAGCTCTGTTCACACACCATACACTCCATCCTAAGTAAACAATTGATGGTTCCCTGTATAATCACGTAATTATGCATTCACCACCACCACCATCTGTATAAGGACATTTCCATTTCTTCCACAAAGAAAGAGGAAGAGTCAAAAAAGGTAGAGAGACAAAAGAAAAGGAAGAAGAAAAAGGAAAAGGAAAAGGAGAAGGAAAAGGAAAAAAAATGACAGCTAAAAAGCAACAAAAGAAAAGATGAAAATAAAGTACAATAAAGGAGTCAGACAACATCACCAATGCCAAGAATCCCATACCCCTCCCTTATATACCCCTCTTACAGGCATTCAGCTTTGGTATATTGCCTTTGTTACATTAAAGGAAGCATAATACAATGTTTCTGTTAACTATAGACTCTAGTTTGCATTGATTGTATTTTTTCCCAACACATCCCCCCCCCTTTCCAACACCTTGCAAGGTCAACATTCATTTGTTCTCCCTCATATAGAAACATATTTGTACATTTTATCATAATCATTGAACACACTAGGCTTCACTAAGCTATACAGTCCTTCCCTCTTTCCTTCTGGTGTCCCACATGCCCCTAACCTTCCTCTTTCAATCATACTCACAGTCATCTTTGTTCAGTGCACCCACATTGTTGTGCTACCATCACCCAAAATTGTGTTCCAAACCTCTCACTCTTGTCTTTTCCCATCTGTCTGTAGTGCTCCCTTTAGTATTTCCTGTAGGGAAGGTATCTTGTTCACAAACTCTCTCATTGTCTGTTTGTCTGAGAATATTTTAAACTCTCCCTCATATTTGAAGGACAGTTTTGCCAGATATAAAATTCTTGGTTGGAAGTTTTTCTCTTTCAGTATCTTAAATATATCACACCACTGCCTTCTTGCTCCCATGATGTCTACTGAGAAATCCGCACATAGTCTTATCAAGCTTCCCTTGGATGTGATGAATCACTTTTCTCCTGCTGCTTTCAGGATTCTCTCTTTGTCTCTGATGTTTGACAGTCTGATTATTAAGTGTCTTGGCATAGGTCTATTCAGATTCTTTCTGTTTGGGGTACACTGCGCTTCTTGGAACTGTAATTTTATGTCTTTCATAAGAGACAGGAAATTTTCATTGATTATTTCCTCCATTTTTGCTTCTGCCCCTTTTCCCTTCTCTTCTCCTTCTGGGACACCCATGACACATACATTCATGTGCTTCATGTTGTCATTCAATTCCCTGAGACGTTGCTCATATTTTTCCATTCTTTCCCAACCTATTCTTTTCTGTGTAGGAGTTCAGGTATCTTGTTCTCCAATTCCTGAATGTTTTCTTCCATCTCTTGAAATTGCTGAGAACTGAAATGCCTGTGGCTTTCTCCACTGAGCCACTCTGATTGAGAGAGGAAAAAAAAGGGGGAAAGAAAGCCCCTATTCAGAGCCAGTCTCCGGCCCCCCAGTTTCGCCTGTCAGCCAGATAGTGCCCAGTCTTCTGTGCTCCTTTTCTTGGGACACACGCTTTTTGGAGCATTCTAAGCACAGTAGTCTCCAAAACCCGCTGCATTTTTTTTTCAATTAGCCCCACCTCCTCCCCACTGGGAGCAACCTCAGGGTACTTTGCTGCTTGTTGGGGGTTTGTCTGTGTTTGTAGCTTGTATCCAGCAGTCCACATTTGTTAATTAAAACTGCCACTGGAAAATGAAATAAGCTTCAGTAGCAGAGAGATTCCAAAAGGAGCCGAGAGGTCACTCTGGTGGACACTCTTACGCACACTTTAGACAACCCTTTTTAGGTTCTAAAGAATTGGGGGTAGCTGGTGGTGGATACCTGAAACTATCAAAACTACAACCCAGAACCCATGAATCTCGAAGACAGTTGTATAAAAATGTAGCTTATGAGGGGTGACAATGGGATTGGGAAAGCCATAAGGACCACACTCCACTTTGTCTAGTTTATGGATGGATGAGTAGAAAAATAGGGGAAGGAAACAAACAGACAAAGGTACCCAGTGTTCTTTTTTACTTCAATTGCTCTTTTTCACTCTAATTATTATTTTTGTTATTTTTGTGTGTGTGCTAATGAAGGTGTCAGGGATTGATTTAGGTGATGAATGTACAATTATGTAATGGTACTGTGAACAATCGAAAGTACGATTTGTTTTGTATGACTGCGTGGTATGTGAATATATCTCAATAAAATGAAGATTAAAAAAAATGTAAAAGAAACCTTTAAAAAAAAAAAAAGAAAAAAAGAAATGCCCCTTAGTGCAAAAAATTTGCCAATATTAGGGAGAAAACACTGTGATTAGAGATCATTCATTTTCAACCAAATTATTAAAATCATTGATTAGTGACTCAACCAACCTGTTCTCAACAAAATCATGTACATGTCCCTCTCTGGGCCAGTGCCCATGAAGCCACTTGGGGAGCTGACATGCTGCCATAGTGTGTGGCTTATAGCAGTATGACCTGAAAAAGTGTTTGATTATCTCAATATTTGCAAGATGGTTTTCTAAAACCCAGTGCCTTTCTCTCAAATGCCCAGACTGGCCGTGATCCTAACAGCCCTGACCTAGTGCACCAGTGATGCAATAGAAGGGTGTCACCTCTACCACATGACCCAGCAATTCCACTTCTAGGTAGATACTCACAAGAATTGAAAATAGGGACTTAAACAGATACTTATACAAGTCAATGCTCACAACAGCATTATTCACAATAGTCAAATGTAGAAGCAACCCAAGTGTCCACCTGTAGGTGAATGGATATACAAAATGTGGTATATACATACAATGGAATATTATTCAGCCATAAAAAGGAATGAAACTACAGATTGGATGAACCTTGGAAACATTATGCCAAGTGAAAAAAGCTAGACATAAAATGACAAATACTTTAATATTCCATTTATATAAAACATCTTGTATAAGCAAATTCATAGAGACAGAAAGTAGATCAGCGGTTACCAGGGGCCAGGGGAAAGGGGGATGGGGAGTTATTCCTTAATGAGTGCAGTTTCTGTTTGGGGTGATGAAAAAGTTTTGGTAATTGGAGGTGATGGTAGCACAACATTGTAAATGTAATTAATGCCACTGAATTGTACGCTTAAAAATGGTTAAGATAGCAACAATAAAAGGTAAAAAAAAAAAAAAAAAAAAAAAAAAAAATGCCATTGGAGCTAGGTTGAGCTATATTCACTTGTTCCAGGAATGCTGCTTTCTCCCACAGTGAGGTCTTGCAGCTCAGCCTGCCATGGGAGGAGGGGGCTCCTGGTGTGAGTCTGAAGTTTCTACTTACAGCTTTTATGCTACGATCTCAGCCATTCCACCCATTCCAGGCTGGCGTTCGATGTGTGGACAGTCACAGTTGTCCCCCAGCAGTTGTTCCAGACTATTTACTAGTTGTTCCTGGCTATTTGCTAGTTGTCTAGAGGACTAACTAAATATCACACCTCTCTATGCTGCTACCTTGTCCCACCCTGATCACTGCTTTTGATCAAGTATTTTGGATTGCTGGGGACACAGTTCTGAGGGTGGCCACTGTTTCAACCTAACCCAGACAAAGGCAGCGAAGACTTAAGACAGTATACTTCCTCAGAGCTATAGAGGATAGGTGAGTGACTGCATTTACTGGGCAGGTGCCAAGTCAAGAAAGCACAGCTTTGGAGATCCATGGAAGAAGCTCCTGGAGCCCTTCCTGGCCCTCCCTCATCCCCTCCCCAGAGCAGGCTGGAGCCATCAGGTGCTCCATTTATGGGTACCTGACCTCATTCTGGCTAGGAAAGATTGACTTGTGAAACTCCTCTCTTGCCTGCCCTCTCCCTCCCAGAATTTGTTCCCCAGGCAAAAGCAAAAGAAATATAAGAAGTAATTGAGATGGGTGGCCTGAAGAAAAGGCTTAGCAGCTTTAAGTCCTGCAGTGGGAGAGGGAGAAGGTCTGTCTTCTGGGATGCAGAGGGGCATTCAAACAACTGTAAACAGGGGAATTCCTAAGGTCCCTAGCAAGCACAAACCCAGAAAAGATGCAGGCTCAGAAAAATACAGGGAGAACCTTGCACCTTGCACTCACTTGAGCTGACCTTCCTAACATGAGGGTTTAACTCTGATGGGAGAGCAGCAGTCAGCACAAAGTCAATTTGCAAAGACTGTGAAAAGTGTTTGCTACTTAGTATTGCTTGATTTTTTTTTAGCTCCTGACACTTAAGAAAATCTCTGTCATATCCCTAGCTGGATACAAACTCAAGAAATAGACATCTCAGTGAATAATTCCCAGAGTTGACATTTTAAACTATTAAAATGTACAGTGTACAACAAAAGATTACAAGACAAAGAAACAGAGAATGACTGCCCACACAAAAAAAGAGGATAAAAATACAGAAAACACCAATGAAGAAAACCAAAATGTGGACATACCAAAGACTTTAAAAATATGATTTTCAATATGCTCAAGGAAATGAAAGGAAATATACATAAAGAACTAAATGATATCAGGAACAGTTGAATGAACAATATGAGAATCTCAATAAAGAACTAGAAATTTAAAAAAGGAACCAAATAGAACTACTGGAGCTGAAGACCATAATAACTGAACTGAAAAATTCCCAGAGGTTTTCAACAGCAGATTGGAGATGGCAGAAGAAAGACTCCTTAAACTCAAGGACAAGATAACTGAAATTAGTCAGGTTGAGGATCATAAAGGAGAAAGAATTATGAAAAGTGAAACTGGCCTAAGAGACCACTGGGACACCATCAAGCATACCAATATATGCATAATGAGAATCCCAGAAAGAGAAGGAAGAGAGAAAAGGGTAGAAGGAACATTCAAAGAAATAATGACAGAATACTTGTCAATCTTAGCAAAAGATATGAACATGCATATATAAGAAGTCCAGAAAATACCAAGCAAGACAAACTTAAAGAAAAATATACCCTGTCACATACTGATGAAACCATCAAATGCAAGAGACAAGGGGTTAAAAAGCTGCAAGAGAAAAGCAATGTGTTATGTACAAGGAGGATACTGTGAACAACTGTGCGCACCCAAATTAGATAACCTAGATGAAATGAACAAATTCCTAGAAAAACACAAATTACCTACACTGACTCAAGAAAAAATAAAACATCTCAACAAACCAAAAACTAGTAAAGAGATTCAATCAGCAATCAAAAAACTTCCAAAAAGGAAAGGCCCAGGACCAATGGCTTCACAGGGGAAATTTACCAAATATTTCAAAAGAATTAACACCAATCCTGCTCAAATTCTTCCAAAAAATTAAAGAGGAGGGAACAATTCCTAATTCATTCTACAAGGCAATATCACCCTCATACCAAAGCCAGATAAAGACAACTCAAGAAAAGAAAATTACAGATCAATATCTCTTATCAATATGGGTGCCAAAATCCTCAATAAAGTATTAATAAACCTAACCCAACAAGCACATTAAAAGAATTATACACCATGATCAATTCAAGTGTGATTTACCCCAGGTATTCAAGGGTGGTCCAAAATAAGAAAAATAATTAATATAATATACCACATTAACAGAATAAATTGAAAAGGCCATATGATAATCTCCATTAATGTGGAAAAGGCAGCATCATTTCTTGATAAAAACCCTTTAAAAAACAGGAATAGAAGGAAAATTTCTCAACATGATAAAGTGCATAAATGAAAAACCCACCACAACATCATACTCAATGGTGAAAGACTGAAAGCTCTCCCTCTAAGATCAGGAACAAGACAAGGAAGCCCACTGTCACCACTGTTACTTAACATTGTGCTGGAAGTTCTAGCTAGAGCAGTTAGGAAAGAAAAAGAAATAAAAGGATCCAGATCAGAAAGGAAGGAGTAAAACCTTCACTATTTGCAGGTGACATGGTCCTGTATTTACAAAGTCCTGAAAAATTTACAACAAAGCTACTAGAAATAATAAATGAATTCAGCAAAGTGGGAGGGTACAAGATTAACAAACAAAAATCAGGAGTGTTTCTACACACTAGTAATGAGCAATCTGAAGAGGATATCAGGAAAAAAATTCCATATTCAATAGCAACTAAAAAATCAAATACCTAGGAATAAACTTAACCAAAGATGTAAAGGACTTGTACACAGGAAACTACAGAACTTGGCTAAAAGAAATCAAAGATCTAACTATAAATGGAAGGATAGCCCATGCTCATAGATTGGAAGACTAAATATTGTTAAAATGTCAATTCTACCCAAAATGATTTACAGATTCAATGCAATCCCAATCAAAATTCTAACAGCCTACTCTGCAGAAATGGAAAAGCTAATCATCAAATTTATTTGGAAGGATAAGGGGCCCTGAGTAACCAAAAGCATCTTGAAAAAGAACAAAGTTTGAGGACTCAAGTTTCCTAACATTAAAGCATATTATAAAGCCACAGTGGTCAAAACAGCATGGCACTGGCATAAAGATAGACATTGATCAATGGAATTGAATTGAGAGTTCAGAAATAGACCCTCACATCTATGGTCAATTGATTTTTTTTCTTTTCAGATTGGCGTTTCCTTTTTTTTTACACAGTTTTATTGAGATATATTCACGTACCCTACAATCTTCCACTGTGTACAATCAACTACTCACACTACCATCATATAGTTGTGCATTCATTGCCAGAATTAACTTTTGAACATTTTTCTTACTCCAAAAAGAAAAAAAGAACACCCAGAACATTCCGTCCCCCCACCCCCACCATCCCACTCTATTTTTCATTTAGTTTTGTCCCCATTTTTCTACTCATCTGTCCATACACTGGACAAAGGGGGGTGTGAGTCACAAGGTTTTCACAATCATACAGTCACACCATGTAAGCTATATAGTTATGTAATCATCTTCAAGAATCAAAGCTACTGGTTGAAGTTTGACAGTTTCAAGTATTTACTTCTAGCTATTTCAGTACACTACAAACTAAAAAGGGGTATCTATATAGCACATAAAAATGCCCTCCAGAGTGACCTCTCGACTCCATTTGAAATCTCTCAGCCACTGAAACTTTGTTTCATTTCACTTCCCCCTTTTGGTCAAGAAGATTTTATCAATCCCACAATGCCTTGTCCAGGTTCATCCCTGCAAGTCCTGTCCCATGTTGCCAGAGAGATTTATACCCCTGGAAGTCATCCCACATAGGGGGAAATATGGCCAATTGATTTTTAACAAGGTTGTCAAGTCCAATCAAATGGGAAAGAATAGTCTCTTCAACAAATGGTGCTGGGAGAACTGTATATCCATATGCAAAAGACTGAAAGAGGACTCCCATCTCACACCATATACAAAAATTCACCCAAATGGAGCAAAGACCCAAATATAAGAACGAGGACTATAAAAGAAGAAAATGTAGGGAAGCATCTTCAAGATCTTGTGTTAGGCAACAGTTTGCTAGACTTCACACCCAAAGCACAAGCAACAAAAGGGAAAGAAAATAAAAAGATAAATGGACCTCATCAGAATTAAAAACATTTGTGCATCAAAGGATTTAATCATGAAAATGAAAAGACAACCTATTCAATGGGAGAAAATATTTGAAAACCACATATCTGACAAGGGTTTAACATCCAGAATATATAAAGAAATCTGACAACTCAACAATAAAAAGACAACCCAAATTAATATGGGAAAAAGACTTGAATAGATATTTCTCCAAAATATATATATAAATGGCTAAAAAAAGTACAAGAAAAGATGCTCAACATCATCAGCTATTAGAGAAATGCAAATCAACCACAACGAGACACCATTTCACACCCAACAGAATAGCTAGCTACTCTTTAAAAAAAATGGAAAATTACAAATATCAGAGATGATGTGGGGAAACAGGGACACTCATTCATTGCTGGTGAGAATGTAAAATGGCGCAGCCGCTATGGAAAACCGTTTGACAGTTCCTCAGGAAGCTTACAATTACCATATGACCTGGCAATCCCACTTCTAAGTACATATCAAAAGAATTGAAAGCAGGGACTCAAACAGATATTTGCTCACTGATGTTCATAGCGGCATTATTCACAACTGCCATAAGATGGAAGCAACCCTAGTGTCTATCAGCCAATGAATGGATAAATAAAATGTGGTATATACACATGTCCTGGTGTAAATCTGTTATGTACCCCAGAAAAAAACAGGTTCTTTTAACCCATTCTTGTGGGGGCAGACCTATTGTGGGTGGGACCTGTTGGTAGGCTATTCCAATTGAGATGTGACCCAGCCCATTCAAGGTGAGTCTTAATCCTTTGCTGGAGTTCTCTGTGAAGAGGATAAAAGACAGGAAAAGCCCAGAGAGCTGAGAGAGAAATGCCCAGAGACATTTGGAGATAGCCTTTAGAACCAGAACCAGGAGAGAAGGATCAGCAGACATCACCAAGTGCCTTCCCATGTGACAGAGGAACCCTGGATGCCAGCAGCCTTTCCTCAAAGAATGTATCAACCTGTTGATGCCTTAATTTGGACATTTTCATGGCCTCCAAACTGTAAATTTGTAACTTAATAAATCTCCACTGGAAAAGCAATCCATTTTTGGTAAACTGCATTTATGCAGCTTCAGCAAACTGAAACAACACACACTGTCATATTATTTATTCAGCCATAAAAAGGAATGAAGTTCTGATACATGCCACAACATGGCTGAACCTTGAAGATATCATGTTGAGTGAAATATTCCAGATACAAAAAGACAAATATTGTATGATCTCACTGATATATACTAATTAGAATAAGCAAACTCACAGAGTCAGCATCTAGTATATTGGTTACGGAGGGAAAAGAATGGGGTAGGGAATGGGGAATTAAAAGGCTTAAAATGTAGAGTTTCTATGTGTGACAACGGAAAAGTTTTGGTAATGGATGGTGATTGTAACACAACACTGTGAATGTAATTAACAGCGCATATATATATATATAAACGTGGTTAAAAGATGAAATTTTCAGGTGTATATGTGTTATGAGAATAAAAATTTTTAAAAAGAAAGAAGTCATTCATTATCATATTCTTGCTTTGTAAAAAGGGGACCTTCTTAGATTTATGTAAAAAATAGTTAAGTATGTCTGTATTTGCCATCTTGTCTTACAATTAGCTAGTTTACTCTCCTTTATCTTGTTCATGATCACTCAACTAGATGAAATAAAGGATATGAATAAACAGCCATAAAAAGCAGAATGTAAATAAATGCCAAACGTATAATGTCACATGTAAGTACTATGAGAGGTCAGGAGAGGGAGATGAATTCAAATTAATTTCAGGGAGGGAGAGAAAAAGTTAATGAAAAAGGATTCTTACTTAAAAAGATAAGGTTTGTTATTGTGAATATTGTCATGTTCTGAGAATACTTCTACTGTTCAGGTTATTATTGACAGTATTTGTAATTAGTTTACATGAGACTTGTGACCCTGATCCTAAGATCACTGTCTATTTTCCATGCATTTCCCTTACTTAAAAAGAGACACACTTCAAAAATGTGCAAAAAGCAAATATTCATAAGCCTAATTTTCTTTGGCTCAGACATCTTGGGTAAATTGAGGAAGTTACTAGTCTCATTTGCACATAAATAAACAGCTGAATAAAAAGTAGAAAATGCAATGACTGATATATGCTTCCAAATACAGACCTTTAGGGGAAAGTGTGCTTGGTAGAGTAAGCAGGAAGTGCAAATGTCTTGAGGCAGGAAGAAGGTTGGTCTATTGGAGAAGTGAGAAAGCCAGAATATACTAGAGGTAGATTTGGAGGTTTGGAGATTGATGGTGTACAATAAATGGCCTCTCAGAGAATGGGACAGTGAATTAACTAGGAAAATGAGGCAGCACTAACAATCTACTTGAGTTCTGATCATAAAATTAAGACCATAAGCCTGCTGTGTATTTTTATCCAGATGCATTCTGAGAATTTGTGCTTAGATGCAGATATGGATGGGTGAGTAGAGTTTAGCAGGTCCAGGGGGCTGCCAGATGAAGGAACAGAGGAAAAGAGGGAGAAGAGAGTTGGGCATGGGCCATGGACTCTAGGTTGGGTAAGGGAGAAGGTTAGGCCTGAGGGTCATGATGGACAGTGGAAAGGGTATAACAATGATGGACTAGTGAAGTCAAAGAATGGTTGGACTTGGGGTTCTAAATGGAGCAAGCTGGAAGTTAGGAGGTGGTGGTCAGAGTGAGATACTGGAAATTAAAATGTTTGAGGTTGGACAAGGCTAGTTTTGACAAACGCTAGAGTGTGACTGTAAGAGCGGATTTTGAGGTAGGAGAAAGGATTATTGGAAGTAAGGAGGTTAAGGATCTAAGAGGTCAGAAGACTTCTTGGATCACCTACACCAGTGGTTCTCAAACGATTCTGGCTCAAATGTTTGGGTTGGGGGTGATGCCTGGGCTTCTTAAAAGCTTCCCAAATAATTAAAAAATGCAGCCCAGGACCAACTGATCTAAGTGGGTGACGCAATCACTAAGAGAGAGGATAGGCCTAGTGGTTGTTTTAGTTTCCTGTTTGCTCAAGCAAATACCATGCAATGAGTTGGCTTAAATGATGGGAAATTATTGGCTCATGATTTTGAGGCAAGGAAAAGTCCAAAATCAAGGAGTCATCAAGATGATGCTTTCTGCCAGAAGACAGTGGTGTTCTGGGGATGGCCTTTAGCATCCTTGAGTCCTTAGCTGTTCTGTCACATGACAAGGCAAATGGCAGCCTCTCCTTTCTCCTCTAGGTTCCCTTGACTTTCAGCTTCTGAATGCTCTCTCTGTGGCTTTTTTTCTCTCAATGTGATCTTCCCTATAAGGCCTTCAGTAAGAGGATTAAGATCCATCTTGGGCCATACTTTACCTTAAGTCACCTCATCAAAAGGTCCTATTTACAAGGGTTCACACTCACAGGAATGGGTTAAGTTTAAGAATATGTTTTTCTGGGGTAAACAGCTCCAAGCCACCAGAGTGATTAAGAGAGTGAAAGTGAGCCAACAGGGGCTCAAATCTTCAGTGAATGAGGAAGAGTGAGTGCAGGTTGGTAGATGACCATTGTATGGAGCAGCAGTGGGAGGTTTATGGATATTCTGAAGGCCTGTGCTTCAAAGCTGATGGGAGTGTGGGAATAGGGGGGAACAACAGTCCGGGAGTGACCAGAAACAAAGAGGATGCCTACCCACCATCAGGCCCCAGTACACTTGAGCGTGTCCCCCAGGTCTCCAGAAGAGAGCCAGGTATCAGTCTGAGTAGAAAGGTGAGGGAAGCATTCTGAAAAGAGGTTGAAGATATAGGGGAAGGGCTTGGGGGTCATTAGGGTGGGAGAAGAGCTCACATAAGGATACACAGAGCTGTGTGGGGAAGGTTGGCTGGGAATCTTATACTTAGGTAATCACCAGGTAAGGCAAGATGGAGTCAGTGCCAAGAATTTTCAGGGGAAGATGGATAGCTGATTCGAATTAGAGCCTCCAGCTTGTATTTTATTTAGACTCTTAGAAAGTTTGTGGAGGTGAGGCTGGAGTTGAGGTGGCAGCCAGGAATTGTGTTTTTACTCAAAGAACACAGGTTCCTTGAGTCACTATTAAATCCACTGACGGCATCTCAGAGCCAACAGACAACTACAGGCCTCCTTTATAGACGTCAAGGGAAAGGGTGGGGCTTCCTCAACCCTGCCTCAGCGAGAAAACAAAGTTGATTCACGGAAAAAACATCCCCACTAGCGAATAAACAATTCAAACAAACTTTCTGTTCACAGCAGGTCAGCATTATCATTAAATACAAGTATAGCAGACATTTATGGAGAAGCCACAAATTGACAAAATAATGAAAGCCTAAAAGATTTCTTGCTATCTCACCATTAGTGGCAAGGAGTGAAGCCAGAGAGATAAAGACAAAGAAGATGTTGGTGCTACAGAATCCAAATTTAGTTAAATGAGTAATGTACTCCATCAATCAATTATTGAGGACTAAGTGCCTGTTATGGCATAGGCCATCCTGCAAAGAACTTAACCACCAAATGGGGATAGAGCCACATATTAAAGACAAGGTATAGTTAATTGTTAAACTGTACAGTGTAGATAGACTTGATGATACTGAAATTCTAAAGTAGGAAAGAGTAATAATACCAGGATCAATCAAATTGGGCTTTCTGGAGTTGGTATTTCTGAGGGACATATTCTGTGTATTCCAGGCAATGGGTGGGCCCTTAACCCTCACCCCTCACCCCTCACTCCCTGAGAGTATTGTCATCCCTATTTTACAGAAGAAGAAACCAAGGCTCACAGACATAAAGCAACTTGCCCAAGATCAGACAGCTTATAAGTTTCCAAGACAGGATTAGAATCCAAATCTTTTTTCCCCAAGCCCATGACTTTGTCTACAATGCACTTAAGGATGAGGAGGTTTGGGATAGGTAAGAAAAAACAAGGAGAGCATTTTATGTGTGGAAAGAGGAATTAATATTTTATTATTACATTTAGCTAATTGGCTCCTGAGAGCTGGTCTGTATGCCCAGATGAGAAGCTGCTGTCAATCCTCCAGCTCTTAAAATATCTGGGTCAGTAAGAAGAAGATCACAAGGTCTCCTTGCAGTTATTTTTAACTTAAAAAAGTAACCTTTAAAGCAAAGGAGAAGGTAAAAATGAAAAAATAAATCAGACATTTTATAAGCTGAAGTCAAAAGGGAACTATTTAATGGGAGCAATTGAGCCTGTGTTGGCAGCTGCAGGGAGGGGTCCCTGGTGGGTCACAGTGGTTCCTGGCTCCAACAAAACTGAATGGGATCACACATCAGAGAGTGGACCTGGGGTAGAAGTAGACAAAGGCAGGACATACGCCGATGCTCCTTCTCTACACCTGCCTTCAGAAAGACAGTGCCCTTGATCCTTTCTTCTCTGGAGGAAGAAATGCAGTGGACCTGTTCCAGCTTCTACCACTGGCTTTTACAATTTTTAGAACAAAAGGAAAAGGAAGGAGAATTTTTTAAGCCATCGCCCTATGCTGCATGAAAGTGGCACCTATTGACATATGAATGCTGTTCTTATGAGAAAGAAAGCTGTTCTGAGTACTGCTTTCTGTTTTTTGAGTCAAATCAGCAATGATACAGATCCGCTGCCCAACCTTCCCATCAACTCAAAGATACCAGGAATGAGGAAGCTGTAAGAGCCAGGAAATATGTCTCCCAGGACCTCAAAGTGAGAGGTTCCTGAAAAGCGTCACACTGTGTTATGTGTCAAAAGCAGCACATGAGAGCAGAAGCTTTCCCTCAATTCTGAGGCAAGATGGGCCCTTTCCTGCACTGGGTCCCCCACAGAAGAAAAAGTTAAGAGCTGGGTCCTGTGTCTAAGGAATTCACTAACGGGTTGCATCTCTAACCCAAGGCTCAGGTCATAGCAAGTACTCGTTAAATGTTTGTTCAACATCAGTGAAGGATAAGATTAAACTATGGGCTGCATCAGGACAACTAGGCAAAGCCATGGCTACCTGAGGGCTAAAGTGTGTGCTCTGGGAGTTCTGAGAAGAGAGCAAGATCAACAGCAGCTGGTTTTACTGAGGAAATGAGCCTTTGGTCAGGCCCTAAAGTAGATACAACCCGCACCGAAAGAATAACAGGTTCAAGGTTCAGAGATTTGTTCCTTCAGGTTTTGGGCATGTACCATAGACACAACAGCAAGCAAATCACTGGTCCCTGCTTTCAAAGAGCATATAGTCTAGCAATCAATCTCCTTAGAGCAGAGGGCACTGGCAGGTCATGGCAAAGGCTTACATTCATTTAGGGCCTATGATGGGGCCAGGCACAATGCTAAATGCTTCACAGATACAACCCATTTCATCTCCACTGCAACTCCCTGGTAAGGTGGCTCACAGGCCATTCTCCTTCCACAATACCATACAGGAAACAAGACCAGGTGAGGTTGTATGGTGGAATGCTTGAAAACCAGGCAAAGCAGATAATATCTGCTAAGGAGGAAATAGGAAGTAATTTGTTATCAGTTCTATCTGCTGTTGCCGCACCCCCTCTTCCAAAGTTAGCCCCCTAAGAGATACAACGTGGAATACAGGAGATCCTCCAGGCAAGACAGATATACACTCTTTCCCCCTAGATCTCCACCAGCTTTCCTGCCAAAGAGAACTGCACTGGCCATCTTGAAAGGAAATCTCATGGTCCTATTTTTCTCTCTCCCTTAAAGCCTAAACCTATGAGAAATCATAAAAAACAGACCCCGTGGTTTTTCTCATCTAGCCTCTGTATTGTCTTTTTTTAGTTCTAAAATCCACAGGGATGCTCAAAGTCCCCCAGAGACCAAAACATCCTAGCTTTTTAGGTGGTATCTTACCACCCAAAATACTCAAAGGAGAAAAGAGATGCTTGCAAAGTTCTCCCTATGTTTTTTCCTTGTTTTTTTGTTCTTGTTTTTTGTTTTTTGTTTTTACAATTCCTTTAGTTCTCCTACCACATCTTCCTAGGGAGAGAGAAAGGGGATGAGGGAAGAAGTATTTGCATTCTCTCTGCTACCCTGGAGGATGAGGCATTGTTTCCCTGCCTGCGATCCTCTCCATTTCTGAGCTGGTAAATACTGGTCCCTAAGGTGGCGAAGGTAAAGAAAGGCAGGATGGTCAACCCAGCCAGATGGCACAGAACTGCAAATGCTAAAATAAAATTGGAAATTCTTATGCTCATAAGGATAACATCTGTTTACCAACCACAAAGCACTTTCAGAAACACCGCTTCGCTGAATCTCTCATAACAGCCCTGTGAATTTGGCTAATTTGTCGATATTACTTAAAAAAAAAAAAAAAAATACAGATGCAAAAACTCAGATGTAAAAAAGAAAAGTCACTCCCTAAGTTCAGACAGGTAAGATCTGGACAGGTAAACCCAAATTCTGTGCTTTCTCCTCTCCAGCACATCCATACAGAAATCCTGATTTGGAAAAGGATGCCGGATAGGAACAGGAAAGCTTAATAGTTACCCCCTTAGCTGTTATCCTCCAAGATAAAGGAGACTTACCCAAATCATTTTAATTTCATTATACAATCTCCTATGAATCTATACTCCAGTAATAAACCTTTCTGTTATATTTATATTTATATTTGTTTTTAGTATTCACAAACTTTGAGAGTAGTAAATTCTATATGCTTACTATCCCTACATAAAGAAGGGCTAATTTTACTTTGCCCTGAAACTATTTCTTTAAGATGATAAAGCTGACCCTAGTCTTTGGGCTCTGGAATTTAGTAAGTTCATTTTTATGCCAGAATTTTCATTATTTTATAAATTTCAATCATATCTCCTTCTCAGCCTGTGCCTTTCCAGAATGAAGAGCCCTAATTTTTTAATCATTCCTCACAAAGAACTCTCTCTACCCTCTCGATCAATTCAGGTGTGCTTCTCTAGACCTCATCTGCTCTGTTATGCCATTGAGGTACCTCAGATCATTGGGCCCCCGTCACTTTGTCTATTATTTTGTATAAGGGAGCACAATGACTTCAGCTAAAATAAAATATCAAAATATTTAGAGGCATTTTTAAAACTCAAACAATTTTTTTGCTCCACATCAGCCCAGCATATGCTGAAAAATATATATTTTTGCTTCAACTCCAAAATGAATGTGAACATACTGGTATTATGCAACCTTGTAATCTATGACAACTTGCCAAGCACTTCGCATACATTACCTCATTTGACCCTCACATGAACCATGCAAGGTAGAAAATGTCACTTATTTTAAATCACCATACCACCCAGAGCTCTATAAGTCTCTTTCAATAGCCCACAGAACAGTCACAAAAGACTCAACAGTTTATTGAATGAAAAGACATCTGAGTCTTGTCTAGACCCTCTTCCCTTCTCATCCTACATCTTTTCCCCCGGTAATCTCAGCTACACCACAGATATTAATATCACCTCTCATATTTGTATCTCTAGCCCACCTCTCTCTTCTGAGCACCAGACAGGTAATAAAACTGCATACTTGACATTTCTCAGATGCCTCAACATGTATAAAACTTGATCTTCTACCTCCCCCCATACTCCTGCTCCACTGCCAAAACCCAGTTATCTTCTGATGTCCTTCCTCTCAACCATTCACCCTGGAATCTTAATACTCATCTTGACATTTCCCTCTCCCTCCCCTGCCCCCCATATCCAATGTCATGCCAAGTCTTTTAACTTTCCCAAGAGCTCCTACATAGCTCTCCATTCTGTCCATTTCTCTCCTTCCCCATCATCACTACCTTAGTCCAGGCTATCACCATCTCTCATTTGGATAGTCTCTTAACTAGTCCACACACAACTAAGCAGGTTTCTCTACAATCTCTTCCCCCACTAAATCTGGAGTGATTCTTCCAAAGTGCCATTCTAGCTGTGATGTCCCTCCCTGAACCCTGCTTAGAACACTTATTAGAATGCTATTGCTTTTAAGAAAAAGACAAAACTCATAACTGACCTTCAAGTCCCTGCCTAATCTGGTCCCTACCTCCATCCTCATTTGCAACATTCACCTTCATTTCTGGAGCTCCAACCCCACAAGCCTTCTTTTAATCCCTTTTACTCACCATCCTTTCATTAGCCACAGGACCCTAAAATATTATACCCTTTCTTCTCTGCCTATTTCAATTCCTAATCCTCTTCAGATAGAGGTTCAAGGATCTTTCCTCGGGGAAATCTTTCCTGATCTCCTGGAGTCAAACTCTCCCATTATACCTTACAGGGTGCTGTTATGGCATAACTGTATGTATGTGATCAATGTCTGTCTCCTCCACTAGATTTATAAGCTCCAAAGTGCCAATGAACATGCTTATTTTTGCTCACCGGCATATCCCCAATGCCAATACTGGCACCTAGAGGCACATCGATAAATATTTGTAAAATAAATAAATAAGTCCACTAATAATGAAATGATTAGGTATGATGCATATCTTCACTATGGAATATTATGCAGCTATTAAAAAAAAAACAAGATGACTCTATATTTAATAATATGGAATGATGCCCATGATACATTATTGATTAAAAACTATACATTACAGGGGAGGGGAGTGGTGGCGGCAAAAAAAATAATAAAAAATTTAAAAAAAAAACTATACATTAAAGAACAGTATGCACGCTATGATCAGTGTGCCAGTTTGAATGTATTGTGTCCCCCAAATGCCATTATCTTTGATGTAGTCTTGTGGGGCAGAAGTTTGGTGCTGATTAGATTTGCTTGGAATGTGCCCCACCCAGCTGTGGGTGATGACTCTGATGAGATATTCCCATGGAGGCATGGCCCCACCCATTCAGGGTGGGCCTTGATCAGTGGAGCCATATAAATGAGCTGACAAAAAGAGAAGGAACTTAGTGCACCTGTGAGTGACATTTTGAAGAGGAGCAAGCTTGCTAGAGAGGAACTTCCTGGGAGAAAGCCATTTCGAAATGAGAACTTTGGAGCAGATGCCAGCCACGTGCCTTCCCAGCTAACAGAGGTTTTCCAGACGCCATTGGCCATCCTCCAGTGAAGGTACCTGATTACTGATGTGTTACCTTGGACACTTTATGGCCTTAAGACTGTAACTGTGTAGCTAAATAAACCCCCTTTTTATAAAAGCCAATCCACCTCTGGTGTTTTGCATTCCGCAGCATTAGCAAACTAGAACAATTAGTTATTTTTAAAACTCATATATAAGTTCTTATTTTTTAAAAAAAGCAAAGCCTGTGTGTGTGTGTGTGTGTGTTTAAAAAGAAATGAAAGATTAACTAACCAAACCACTAACAGTGGTTGCCCTAGAGAACAGGAATGAGAAAGGATTAGCAGGATAATGATTTCTAACAATAAACTTCTAGATAATTTGACTTTTTTTCAATGATCATATAGTATTGTTGTAATTATTTTAATACGATTTTTTAAATAATGAAGTTTACTAAAAATTAAGAAACTGATCATTTCTAAATACAGTAAAAAGATTTTTAAAAATACTTGTATGTGATTCCTCAATAATAATGAGGTTCCAGAAACCAGTATATTTCTAATTCGGATCTTTAATCTAATAATAAGCGCTGATGAAAAAGTAAAACAGAAGAGAACAATCGGACATGCCAGAGCTTCTGTTTGTTTATGTAGGTCTTCCCCTCACATGATTTTTATAAACAAAGAGTTTGAAAAGTCACTGCTCTATAATTTACTTATACAGCCTTAGAAAGAAAAATAAGAGAAAGAAACAGCAACAAGAATTATTTCTTACTTTCCTTAGATTTTGTATTTCAAAAAAATGATTATGTAAAGGCACCTCTATTTTCCTCTAGTTGTCAAATAACAAAGTTTTTATTTATTGTCTTTATCATACCTCAAATAGAAAAAAGAGTTTTCTAAATCCACACAGATTACAGAGGAAGGAACAGGGACAAATATACTGGTGATGTGTAGATAGGATTATTCCATAGCTAACAGCACACAACCTCACTCTGATTGCTGAAAGAAGTGTGTGCAGGTGGACAGTTCCATAGTCACTGAAAAAAGGGAGGTAGCTGTGTGGGAGTGACTTCTCCAGCAGCCAGCCTACAAGGGAGAACTGGGGAAAGTCTGTGAATACAGAATAAATGCTGTCACTTGGAGTCACATTGATTTTTTTTTTTTCAGACTAACTAATAGCTCAGATGGTGAAACAACCAAACAATGACTAAAATGTGAGTCAAATGCTTTCAAATCAAATCATTCCATTGAAGCAGAAACACAAAGCAGAGAGAAGGTCATTAGGGGTTCTAACCAATACTTGTTAAACCTGAAGAAACTCGCTATCCTGAATGACTGCCTCTTTCAATCAAAGTCATTTTGACATTAGTGAGCTGGGGACAACTGATCTTTATTACTTGCAACACTCACTGAACTGCGGGAAAGGAAGCTCCTGGCTGGTCTAGTGCACTTTCCCCAATCCTGATTTTTTTGTCTTCCTTCTCTCCTGGGGTCTTAAATTAACCCAAAGGGTTTCATGAAATTCTAAAATTAGTCTCAAAGATAAGTTACTTGTAGTTTTTAAAACCCACTTTCACTTAAATATAGAAATAGCTTATGTTAAGATGAAGTAGCCCACCCACCAGTACGGTTATTATTGAACAAAAACAGAGAATAACGAGTGTTGGAGAGGATGTGGAGAAATTGGAAGCCTTGTACCTTTTGGTGGGAATGTAAAATGGTGCAGCTGCTCTGGAAAACAGTTTGGCAGTTCCTCAAAAAGTTAAACATAGAATTAACATATGACCCTGCAAATTCCACTTCTAGATATACACCTAAAAGAAATGACACAGAGACTCACCAGATACTTGTACACCTATGTTCACAGCAGCATTATTCACAATAGCCAAAAGGTGGAAACAACTCAAGTGTCCATCAACGGATAACTGGATAAACAAAATGCAGTATACACGTACAATGGAATACTATACAGCCATAAGAAGGAATGAAGTTCTAATTCAAGGTACAACATGGATGACCCCTGAAAACATTACACAGTGAAATAAGACAGACATGAAAGGAAAATATGGTATAATTCCACTTATATGAAATATCTAGAATAAGCAAATTCATAGAGACAGAAAGTAGATTAGAAGTTACTAAGGGATAGGGAGAGGGAGATAAGGAGATAGTACTTATAGATACAGAGTTTCTGTTTGGCATGATGAAAAAGTTTTGGTAATGGATGGGGGTGCTGGTAGCACAATACTGTAAACGTAATTAAGACCGCTGGATTGTATATTTTTAAATGGATAAAATAGGACACTTTGTGTGTGTGTATATTTTACTACAATAAAAATCTTTTAAATGAAGAAGTTGGGCTAGGAGAAGGCAGGTGAGATATATCATTAAACAGAACTACTGGATATGCAGCTTCCCAAAAGCGCAGCAGCTGCCAACCGAGGCATGGAAGAGGCAGCATCATGTGCTTCTGGCCCCATAGAACATTACGTGGGCCCAAAACAGACGCGTGGCTGATTTCCTGCCATCTTTCCCCTTCCTCCTCCTTCTGTGAATTTGTTTCAAATTATTTTCCTAAATGTTCACTCCCTATTTTACATTTCTATTCTTTAAAAGAATTTTGGTGGAAAGCACCTAAGAAGATAAGTGTTTTTAAACAGCCTGAGGTACATATCAGAACAAACTTCTTACCACATTTATCGGAACATGACCTCATCAAGAATAAGAAATACTCAGACCCCTGCTGTGTCAGGTGTCTGTTTTTATACCTCTGTGGTGGTTGAAGCTGTATGTACCCCCAGAAAGACAATTTCTTAATATTAATCCTTTCCTGTGGGTATAAACCCATTGTAAGTAGGAACTTTCGATGAGGCAACTTCAGTTAAGGAGTGACCCACGTCATTCAGGATGGGTCTTAACCCTCTTACTGGAGTCCTTTATAAAGGGAATGAATACAGAGAGAAAAAAAAAAAGCCATGGAAGCAAGAAGCTGAAATCAACAAAACCTGGAAGAGAAGGGAGAGGCCAGCAGATGCACCATGTGCCTTGCCATGTGGCAGAGGAGTCAAGGATCACTGGCAGCCAGGCTCTGAGAAGAAGGCATCACCTTGATGATGCCGTGATTTGGACATTTTCTCAGCCTCAACCTGTAAGCTAACAAATTTCAGTTGTTTAAGCCAATCCATTTCATGGTATCTGCTTTAAGGAGCCTAGGAAACTAAATCAACCTCCTTCCTTTTTGAGAATTATCACTCATGCAATCAGAGCAGTAGAGTATGATGCTTAGCATCCATCAAAGGTACATGATCCCTCCCCACAGACCAGAAATGGCAGGGACTCCAGCTTACTTCAGTCTAAACAAGGCATTTCCATACACTCGCTGTTCTCTGCCCTGAATGGATTCACTTAGATGTGAAGGTACACATATATTTAACTTCATTCCACAATTTAAGGCATGCAGTTTATTCAAATTCAATTCAATGTTTTGAATATTTACTAAGGATAACTCACTATGCAAGCTGGGGGGGGAGGTACAAAGGTGTATTAGACGTGGTACCTGCTCTCAAGGAACTTACAATACACTGGGAAAAAAAGGGAGAAAGAAGTGAAAGTGATGGGCATTTTCCAGTGGCTTACCATGTGCTAGGTGCTTTACCCAGTCATTGCATGTATCACTCACAACAACCTTGTTTCACTTTACAGTTGAGAAAATGCAGACTCAGAGACCTTAAGTAACTACCTCCAAAGTGGTGGGTTGGGATTCAAACCGACATTGGAGGGTTCAGTTTCTTGTGTTCATTTCCCTATATGTGCTGCTCCCTATGATGCAAGGCAGAATGTGACAAACCCTGTGAGAGAAGCTTCTGAAAGGCAAAAAAGGAGAAGAGTGGTTACCATCCTTCTTAGAGGAAAGGCTTCATGGCAGAGGTAGGTCTTGAGGTTGGGATGAGGGAGTAGAGGGAACTAGAAGAGCAAAAGAAGGGAGGCAGGAAAGTGCCATGCATGCTTAGGGACCAGTGGAATTGTAACTATAAGACTAGAAAGGAGAGAGGGGCAAAATCATGACTGGGATGAAATTCTAGCTCAAGGAGTCTGAACTGCACTACGTAGACAATGGTGAACCACTTAGGTTTTTTGAGACAAGATATGGTCCTAGCTATGCTTCAGGAAGGTCACCATGGCAATAATCTATAACGTGTGGAGGGAGTGGGAGTAGTTTAAAGTAGGAAAACCAATAAGGGAGTCACTGGAAATAACAGACAGATAACAGATAATAACAGATAGTCAGAATGAAAAAGGGGATATGGAAGTGAGAGACATTGTAGAGGTGGGGCTGACAGAACTTGGCAATTGATCCACTATGAACAGGGCCACCATATATCCTGGTTTGCCTGGACACCTGTTTTCCTGTGTAATTATTAATAGCACCCTTTTATTCTCAAAAGCATTCAAATTTGGGCAATAAACATGATCACACTAATTATGATCAATAAGTAAAAAAAAAAGGTGACTGATTTTAAAGCTGGATAAGTAAGGAAGGTGGTGACACCCGTAGGAACACAGGATAGAAATCAGGTTTTTTGGAAAACTGATGGAGTCTACTGCTGAGGTGAGGACTTATTTAAGAGAGATGAGCACCTTGCCCATGAATTTGTGCTATATCACAGAAGTAAAGTGTCATTCCCTAAAATAACAAACAGAACAAACATGGTCAGACTTGCATACATACTTATTTCAAAAAACATTTGTTGCTGGTTTAGTTATTAACATAACAAAATATTAAGATGTGCCTCTAGTAAAATTTAAAGTACTAACTAATCATCTCAAAGTCAAAGGAAAACAAGAATATTTAAGAATAATCTAGCTTCAGGTTTTTCTCTCTGCCTAAATCTAAAATTTTCAATGATATCAGATAAATGACCTCAGATACAGTTCTCAGGGCTACCCATATTCTATTGAAATTGTTCTGTGCTCCAGGTTTTGAAAGACTGGAGCCTCTGCCAGAAGAGTCAATACTTTAATTTTTTATATTTTTATCTTGTTACTAAAATTATCCTGTTTCTTGTGTAGCAAATTGTAATCTATCTCAAATCCTGTTTAGAAGTACAAGGTTATAAAACAAATTAAAAAGCAAAGAAAAACAGAAGAAAATAGACAAAAGTGCCATTCTTTGTAGGCAATATAATAATCTACATGGGAAAACTAATCAAAGCAACAAACAAGTAATAAGAAAGGTCAGTAAAATTGTAAGATACACAATGAGAATTAAACGTAACACATGATCCTGGACTGAATCTAATAATTTAAGACTAAATGTTCAAAAGGACATTTTGGGGACATGTAGAATAATTGGAATATAGACTATAAGCTTTATATCAATGTTCAAGTTCTTGAACTTGATAATTAGAATTAAGGTAGTTACATAAGTGAATATTCTTGTTCTTAGGAAATGCACATGGAAATATTAAATGTTCAAGAAACATGATATATACAATCTACTTCCAAATGTTTAGAAAATAGATCAATAGATAGGTAGATAGACAGATGATGGATGGATTGATAGGAAGATTGATGGATAGGTAATGGATAGATAGAATGAAGCAAATGTGGCAAAATGGTAAAGGTTGGTGGAACTGGATATCTGGGTGTGAGATATGTTGAAGCTCTCAGTGCGGGTTTTGTATTATTTTAGCAACTGTACTTTAAGTATGAAATTATTTCAAACTAAAATGAAAAAAGATTATGAGATAATAAGATCAGCAGACAAAAATTTCTCTGAATAAGAAATAATCAACTAGGAAAAATAACAGTAATAAAATATTGTCCTCAAAGGCAATAATAACCATAAAGTACTTATCACTACATAACTAAGAATAATCCGTAAGACTTTATGGAGAAACAATGTAAGTGCTATTAAAAGACATGAAAGACTTAAATAATTTCTTCATAGATCAAGCAACTTAGCATTGTAAAAATATTAATCCCCTCCCCCAAATTTGTAATTCCAATCCAAATTTCAGCCAGATTTTTTGAGGAACCAAACAAGCTTATTCTAAAATTAATGTAAAAAGATAACAATCCACAAAGAGCTAAGGTAAGTTTGAAAAAGAACAAAGGTAGAAGAGTTAGCCTTCCAGATATTAACACACTTCAAAGCTATAAAAATAAAAACAGTATGGCACTGGTATAGGAACAGATACATAAACCAACGAAATAGGATATAGAGCAAAGAACAGACTCTCATGTATCCTAGAACTTGAAATAAAATGGAGGAGACACTTCACCATTAGTGAAGAAACAATGCAATATTTGGAGCTGGGAAAACTGTCTCACTATCAGGAAAAAAATAAAAACCAGTTACCTAATTTATACCCAATAAAAAGGCAACTTCAGAGGGATTAAATTCCTAAAAGTGAAATAAAACTATGAAACTAACAGCAGAAAATGGAAAAGAAAATCATTGTGGCCCAGAAATAACTAAGGACTTCTTAAGCCCAAAACAGCACTAACCATAATATTGAGGTGATTACATTAAATATAAACAAAGGTGACAGACACATGACAAATCTGGAATGAGACTTTTGCAAAGTATAAAATTTACACCTAGAACCTTGCAAGTCAAAGGGTAGTTCAAGGTCCATGGGCTGTTACACCACCTGGAGGTTAATTAGCTATGTATGATTCTGAGTCCCATCTCAGCACTACTGGATCAGAATCATCATTTGAACAAGAATCCCAAGTTATTGTTATGCACAACAAGGAACTCTTAAAAACTGGGGGGGTACAGGGAAGAAAAGAGAAA